>NC_089146.1:21057282-25857282 GCF_009819655.1 Sylvia atricapilla
AGATATATGACAATTGTATATACAGTAGGGAACTGATATGTGATACTGTCAAATACGTTGATTTGCTAATATTTCTATACATATTTATATATATGTAATATCTCTTCGCCTTTCTCTCAGCAGCGGGCTTGTTCAGATAATGTAAATGTGATTTTCTCTATCTATCATCTCATCTCCTTTCACTTAAAAACTGCAGTGTGTTCTGGAATGTTTTGAATTCTCAAGTTGTAAATGACCACCAGCACTTTCACTGGGAATCTTTTCTGATCTTCAGCTCAGTTTCTTTCTGTTATCTGGTCATAAAAATTACCCATCAAGCTCATGAAAATAGTTTTGTGCAGAAATTTTGGACAGATCTGCTTTTGAAGTTTAAATGACTTTGCACTCAGTTTTAGATGGGGTAAAACTTTCATATCCAGGATTAATAGGCAAAAATGTGTAACTTTAATAATTAACCAATCTTTGTTCTGGGGCTTCTTTTTTGCATTTCTCCCCTAAAAGTCAGACAGTTTTTTGTTTGTTTGCTTTTTAGGAAGAACATTTACAGTCAGATAAAATACTAACAAGCATCAATTGGTTTCTTCTGGAATAAATATTAAGTTTTATGTCAATGATGAATAATACTGCAACAGCAGAAATAAGGAATCTCAAATGAACACATTTTAGTATTAATTTCAGAGGCAAGGTGAGGTAAAACTGAGACCTGGATATCCCAAACTTTGAGAAAGTTTAGAACTTCGTTGATAGTTTAGAAGGATTCAAGTGATTATTGGCACTAGACAAGCCTGGCCTTTTGAGAATACTTAGTTTTTAATTGGAAATATTGTTTTCAGATGTCTTCCTAACTTAATTCTTCCATAAACCTTGTTTCTATTGTTACATTTTTGAGAAAAGTAAGGTATTGTAGCAAGAAGAAATGAACAAAACCACTCTCAAATCTATGAACACAGATAAACCAAAAACAGCAATATTCCTTTCTGAACCTGTTGGACAGCCAGCAATAGTACAGAGGATAACACACCTATTAGCTATACTCCTCCAGCCTGAGGTTTTCCAGGATTGTGATGGCTCTGGTCTGTCTCTCTGTCTCTCCAGAACTATGGCAGGTAGGATTACTGCTAAGAAAGCCCAGATGAGCCTCATGTTGGATGGGGAGAAGAAGGCTACTTCTAAATATTTTAATTGCTTCACTTTGGCTGAGAGTTAGAGGCTTAAAAATGGCATTTCTTATCAGCAACCACAGCCTCAAAGCATGTCAATCTGTTTTACCTTGTCAGTGAGTGAAAGGGCTTATGCACAACCCAATTTTACATTGACTAAGTCCATTGTTCTGTTCCAATGTTGCCATTTCTATTTTTCTCTGAGGTAATACAATTTCAAAATTATTTTGTATATATTTGATCTCTTCTATTTTTCATAGACCAGCCAGATGATTTGTCAGCAATTCACCAGGAAGAAGGAAGGTAACAGTAACTGCTGTCTGGGGTGGGCTGTGATAAGAAGCAAGGGTTGGATTAAATTCTGCAGTGATTGACCCCAGAAAGTTCAGTCTCTTGCTTCAAGACCATTTCTTTTACACAGTCAAAAAGACACCACCCTTTCAAAAAAGCAGAAAAATGCAGAGCTTTTTATTGTGTTTGTGCACTCATGCCAGGTAATTCCATATAGGAAATGCTTTGGGGCACAGGTGTCTTGGTTGACTGGTTGGTTTTCATAATCAGGAAAGTGAAACAATACCATTTAAATTAGCCAGTCAGTTAGAACTATCTTTATGTAGCTCAGATGGCTCCCAATATTTAGAGAGAACTTTTATCAGTCACTTCACTTAAAAATAATGCATGAGGCAACTGTGACTAGTTTATGGATATTTTGTTAGTAGGAGAAACTAAATTTGGCAGATAAATTATGCATTAAAAATTATTCCCCCAGGATTCAATTCAGAATGCTATCATATTTCAAAATTCTGGACTGTATTTATGTCTTTGTTTGGCGGATCAGGAGACAGACACATAACAAAGCACTGTGTGTAAGCACATTTCCTAGAGCTTTGCTGGTGTAAGCCCAATGGTTAGCAGCCGTTCTTTCATTTTGTGTTTCTAGCCAACCTGGTACAACTTACTTTTCCTCAAAAAGGTGGCTTCTTTCATAATGCATAAGGCATAAAGACTTTTGTGGCTCTCTTCTGGACTCAAGAGGGAGATTATTCCAGCTGCCTATATCTAAAGTCTGTGCTCAAGTGCAGAGGTCAGAAAATTCTCCAGCCAGGAGTTAATACAGCTTGTTGTGCCTTCTGAGATTTCTGGTTTAGGAATACGCTTCTTGCAATGTGACTGTGTGGCCATAGAAAGAAACAGGCCTTTTCTACCACATTTGAAAAATAGCATCCTTTGTCTAGCTTCTAAATTGTAACAGGAATATATAGTTAAGTGCTCAGCTTGTCCTTTCTTCTAGATCTATATCCTGTAGGGCATTGAACTGAAGTTACTTGTGTCTCAGATCAAAGTCATTTCACTTAGAAATTCAGGTTGAGCTTGAAGGCACAGTCTCTTAAGTGAAGGTCAATGGTTTATCCATTATAGCACCCAACCTCAAATTATTTTTGCAATTAGTAATATTTATATCTGTTTTTATAGTGTAAAAGAATAAAGAAAGGATAGTCAGCATTTTCAAGAAATACAAGTTAAAGGTGTCCTATCATTTAAAATGATATATCATGTTAGAAAGGAAACTTAAAAGCTGGCATATGCAATCTAAAATTAAATACAGATTTTGAATTTCAGGCTGCGAAGCTAAAAAGATCAAAGGAAACTCTTTACAGTTCTTCAGAATTTGGTATTATACTTCCCGGGAGGTCATTTACTCCCATAATTTAGTCTGACTTATTTTGGCTTCAGTTCCATTAAAAGTATGTAGGAAAGAGAGGGTGTCTTTTTACTTTAATTTTTAACTGCAACCTGTCAGTTAAAGGAGAAAAAAAAAAAAAAAAAAGAGAGAGAGAAAAAAAGAGTGTCTGGAAGAGGATGATCTACAGAAGTACTAATAGCTTTCAAATCTTTTGACTTTTTGAGCCTCATATGGCTAGAAACTTATCTGGAAAGATTGTATTTTAACCCTTTTGACTGTTCTTGGACATAATGTGTGCTTTTATTGAAAGGGAACTTATTCACTGCCCTTGAACATATTCTGTCATTTCCACAATAACATCTCCCTTGACAGCAATGCCTTGACTTGTTGGACAAAATAATAGAAGGACCCAAAGTTTAAGTTTCCTAAAGGCAAACATCAAAAGAACACCTTTGTTAAGTCAGACAGATATCCAGAAGTTTACCTACTGTCTGGAGAAACCCAAAAATGAGCAGGATACCTGCTGGGATGTGAAGGCAGTGCTGATAGGGCTGAACAGACTAAAACAGAGTTTCACTTCACTGCATTTTGGGAGCAATAAAAGCAAGAGTAGTTTGGAAAAGATGAGAAAAATTTGAAATAGCTTTTGCCTTTCAGAAAAGATGTGATATAGTCCTGAGGTCACTATTTATTTTAGCTATACCAGTTTCCAGAAACAAGACCTCAACAAAGAAGATGTAAGAGACACAGGTACTTTATCTTCTAAGAACACATTAAGACCTCCTGATGGACACAATAGAGGTCGTAACAAGATTCTCTATGCTGAAATAGGAAGAGATCTTCCCCCTCAGTACCACCCATTTTTCTGAGGGGTATAAAGCCGAGGAATGTAAAGAGGGTAGAACAGCTGAATCTTTCTTCTGCAGGAGGTTGGTCGTGGCCAGGCTTAAGGCTGGGGAATGAGGCAGTAGGATCCAGACTCTGAAAGGTTTTTCCCTCTGTTTGACTTTCAGGCTTTCCACTGGTCCTGAAGAGAGTCCCACCAAAACCACCCAAAAGCTGTATGATCTCATTACTTTGTTATATTGTAGGATGTATTTGTGAAAGGATTCATGGAGAAAATGCTGCCTTAGGAGTTATGTTTAATCACACAATATACTTGTGTATATACATACATATATATATATATATATGTATAAATAGTTTTGCTTTTCTTTTTTTGACGGCATGATTTCATTATTTTGTTTCATTATCATGCACTGCAGCAGCTGTTTTGTACCTGGTTCAGTGGGATGCAGTCATTGGTTGGTGACTCTTTTAATCATGCCATCTCTCCTTGTTGGTTTTCATCTAACTTCTAAATTGTTACAACTAGAAGTTTTTGAGTGGGGTATTTTTTTTTCCTATCTCTTTAATGCATTACAGCAAAAAAAAAAAAAAAAAAACCTACAAAAAAAAAGTATTCTTGGACCACAAAGAACATGATCGACTAGTCTTGTCTCTAGCACTTGGGAAATCTGGGGCTCTTGCTGTTCCATTAGAGTAGACTAATGATGGTCTAGTACATACTAATAATTTCCCAGCAAGATATGTGCTTGAAAATATCTTCCCATATGATTAATGTCTCTGAAAAATAGCTGTTTCCTTCTGACAGAACCAAATGGATTAGAAATGTTACAAATGTGCTTTTTTTCTGGGTTGGTTGTTTTTGTGGGCGTGGGTTTTTTTTGGTTTTGTTTTTTTTTTGCGGTAAAAGGAGTAGTGGCAGCAAAGAGGTTAATTCTCTTCTTTTCATTAAGGTATATTCTTAGAAGAGAAGTGATTAAAGGAGGGTTTTTTGGGCATAAAAGTGTTTTTCTAATCTTGTTGAAGTGCCTAAAATGTGTTTGAAGAGCCAGATAAAAGCATGGACTTCTTATTTAATGAGTTACCAGTTATATGTACTAGTGTTTATTTTGCTTCTGTCATTGAAACATATTTTCTTGAAATGTTTTTTCCTTCACCACAGTCAATTGGTAATAATGATACAATTTATTTAGAATGAATTTCAGCATTAAGTACAAAAGAATAGCTCTCCCTCTACCTTGTACAACTGCACAGACCAACCCAGAAATAAACTCAGTTTTAAAGAATTCTGAGCATAAATTCAGAGCATTCTGACAAAATCATAATTTGAGTTGCAATTTCTCAGCAAGTTACCCACTAAACTGAGGGTATCCAGAAAAAAAAAACCAACCTATTCCTGCCATCGGTGGTGCCCAAAATGGTTTTGCTGATATAATAATGCTAGAAATATGATTACGAAAGCCTTCATTTAGTCCTTCCCCCTCTCTTTCCCCTACCCCTTCCCTTTTCCATCTTCTCTTTAATGTGGGGTAAATTATTCTCTTTATTTAGATATCAAATAGTTGAGCCTGGTAGAAAATTATTTACATTCAAAGAGCTATCACTTAATTTAAATCACAGGTGATAGATTTCCCCTGCCTTCCACACTAGAAGGAGGAAAAAACCCTCACTGTAGTCAAGGAAATGTCCAGCTAAAAGACTAGCATTGTCCCATACTGCAAATGTTCTCTGCTGGTATTAGATCATTCAGTGGAAAATTAGGTGCAAACCTAGGTTGTTTATTGAACTAAAGGCGTACATGAGCTAAAGACAGCTCTCTGTTCTTACAAAGGTATCGACTGCTTCTATCATCATAGGACTTCCCACTATGCTTTACCACTGGGGAAGGAAGAGATCCAAAGCAGAGAAAGAAAAGCTGTCTGAGCACATGCAGAACTTCCCTGAACAGCAGTGGCTTTTTGTGCTTCTACCATGTATTAGAAAAACTATTATGACTTAGAAAAATCATCTAAAGGCAGAGCTGATATAAGCAAAATGAGACTTACCTGTGACCTCTGAGGACCCAGCTCTCCCCAAGCAGCATCATTCCCTTGAACCCTATGTCTGCAAAGTCCCATCTACATCAGGGCATCTAAACAAGTTGACCTTCATGGCCCACACAACATATTCATGGATTATAATGGCCATGAGGAAACTTCACTGCACCATGGACTTGAAAATAAATTAGGCAGCGGTGGCACGTTCAGTGTAGCAAAAGTTCTAATTGTACATAGTTCCCAGAGAAGTAGTTAGGTCTTACATTAAATCTGTTCCTCTCAGCAATTGAGATTCTTCTCCATGTTAAATATTTCTTTTTCACTATTCCTCTGTCCTCTTCATCTAAACCTGTCTGCCCTCTCTTTCCCCAGAAATTGCAAGAATTGGAAGTCGCAGCGGTCCAGCTTCAGTATCCATTGAGATCAAACCTAAAGGAATGGACCCATCTCTATTCAAAATGAATTTCCTTTATACAAAAACCACAAAGGAAACTGAAGCTACATTTCTAAATACTGAAAAGCAAAGAATAAAAGGTGACTTTTCCCTTAAAGTGTTCCATGTCAACGTCATTTAGTGCTTTGGCAAATCCCAGGATATTCTAGGAGGACTAGTTTAGGGTAGCAAGCCATGCATGTACCTTTTCATTAGCCCCTTATTTTCAAACAGAGGCCTGCAGAAATTCCAGTGCTCTGAACCCTCACAGGGGGATGGAGCAAACAGAAAAGATCTTGTTAAAACTGTCCTTCTCCAAAGACTACCTTTTTCTCTCTCTCTCTTTTTTTTTTTTTTTTTTTTTCTTTCTTTTTAATTCTTTTTTAAGTACTCTTCTGTGAGGAAAGAGAAATTAGGTTTAGCTGAATATGTCCTCACCATGCCAGCTTCTAGTATTTTTCTGTGTTGGGCACAGAAAACCAGTCAGTTGTAGCATTGCCTCCTATTTGTCTCTAGTAGGGTGCATGAAAGGCTGTTGAAATGCCAGATGAAATGATTTATGTACATGGACAGATCAGGCTCTGTATGTGCTAAGGCTTCTTCTCTTCCTGTGTAAACTCATGATTAACTATCATTACTACATAGTTACACAGAAACAGTGCTTACACAAGGCCAGTGCTTAGCTCTCCTGTGCTGCTTTCGTGCCTCAGTGTGGAATCTTTTACTTAGTTGAAGAGCACCTGGAATATTATTCTGTCACCCCCAGCAATTCCTCTCTGCTTTGTACTATTGGCTTTCTTTTCAAGTGTCTCTGATAATTGACTTTTTCTCTCTCTTTTCACTTTTTAATTCTTTATTAAAACAGTCTTTATAGTCCTTTATTTTCTGCCTTACAAACAGCACTTTTTTCTTTTGTTTTTTTCCTTCTGGATTTTTTCCTTTTGAACTTTTGTTTACCTCTGCTTAAGCTAATAGATCTTTATCTTACTGGCTTTCTCTTCACAACATTGGATCCCCTTCTTTGGTCTTCAAATTTCTACCAAAAACTCTTTAAATATTTTTTTAATAAGATTTTGTTATGCTTTGGAACTTCATGTGGATGATTTTATGCAGAAATCACAGGCAAATAATACTGATATTGAGATTGCAACATTATGCAAGGAGATTGATATAATTCAAGCCAATCAATAAGGGTTAATGAAAGCTAGATCTCATCAGAATAACTTGATATCTTTTGATGAAAACCTTAGGATGTTATACATATGTAGGGAGAAATTATATTTTTTATGTGCAGTGTTCTGATTTGATTTCACCCAACAGTTTATTACAAAATGTGACTATTACAAAATCAATATATGGTACATATTAAATTGGTTAAACATGATGCTGGTTTCAAAATGTAGTTGGAAATGCTGGATCATCCACTGACTATGAACACTTCTAGTTGTTGTTAATGTTACTGTACCTGCTATCTTAATTCATGGAAGAAAAGAGTCACACTTAGTTGTAGAAAACACTGAGGCTGTGAATAGAGCATATAAATAAGAGCTGAAGGAATAATGAAAACTGTTATGGGGTACTTTGTTTGCAATTAAGTTGGGCACGATCAAACCCTGAATTTCAATTAACGTAAGGCTATATACTGAGGAAATACAAAGTGTGGGGAGGCACTTAAAGGAGAATGAACTTACAGAAAACAACTACACTAAAAGGACTGGCAGTGAAGAATGGTTCTTTGTAAAATTTCAGTGGGACAATGAAGCCAAAAGATCCTACCTTCACCTGATGAGAAAAAAAAAAAAAAAAAAAAAAAAAAGAATTATAAGTAGGAATCTCTTTTTCTTCTATGGTGGGTAGTGATGTCTCCTAAAATACTGTGTGTTATTCCTGAGACCATACTTGCAGAGATGTAGAACAATAACAGAGGAGTCTGAGAAGAGATAGGAGTCTGATTAAAGGCCAAATAATCTTCTGTCTGTTGAGAAACCCGGAAAACACTGCCTGTCAATTTGTCAAACAAAAATTTAAGGGCTGATTTATTTGCAGTGTATAAGCCTGTATACAAAAAAGAGAAATGTGATAATACATGCCTCTTCATTACATGCCAGTTAATTAAAACCAACGATATTTAGTGAATCCAAATGACTTCATAAAGTTTTGATTGAAAAAATGTATGATTTTGTCCTGGTGAAGATTTGTAATCTTTGGAACAATTTATGCAAAACAGTGGTAATTTTTCCACCACTGAAAATTTAGATATTAGAGCTGGTTGTTTTCTTCTGAGAGAAAGGAGAGACTGAGCAAAACTGAATTTGAGGACCTCCTGTGCTATGCAGGAGGTCAGACAAGATGTTTAGATGTTCCCGTCTGTTTTTACAGTCTATGAATCTAAGCAGGTACTAGCTCAGAGAATTTATCCTCCTGTCTTCTGTGGAATTACTCATATACTTTGAGTTGAACAGGTGTTTAAGTGCTTTGCTGGATCAGGGCCAATCGGAGCTGGTATGGTGCCATTTCAGTGTCCCTTTTGCAGCTGTGGCAGAACAGGATTTGAGGGTGGTGTGGTACCAGCGGTCACACTGCTCCAAGTAATTGGCTTAGAAAATGGTGCAGATTAAATGGTGCAACCAGGACTAATTTTGAAAAGAAGGGAATACTGCCCTGAATGTGGAACTCCTAATACATGAAAATTACAGCTGTGTGGCTCAAGTGATGCATGGAAGGGGTTTTGGAGTCCTATCACAATATTTGTCTGGGATATTGCTATAAGTGCATCAGTTTTGCAGGGACATGCCACTCCAAAGTTGGAATTATCTTCAAATAAATTATATACACAGTAGAAGTCTATTCTCATCACTTTTTAAACTGGTGCAGGTGCTTTAATATTACATACTTGTGTGGGCAAGCTCATAGGGATCTACATTAGTGATTGTGGTTTTATTTTGTTTGCTTTCTCAATCCCTACCCTATGTAATAACTAATTTAATGACCTGAATAATGCCCAGAGATGTAGGATTATCTCTGGGCAAAGAATGCCTGAGCACTTTTCACAATTGATTTAATTTTGATGTATAGTAGATCAAAACTAATTTATGAAAGGAAGAACTGTATGGAGTGTATCTACTAAAAGACATAATCATACTGCACCAAGTTATTGGGTTTTTATCTGACAAGTTTTTGACTAATTCTCTCTTTATACTCCCAGTTGCTACTGCCTGGAAAATACTTTCTTCTACTTGTATCTCCCCAGATTTCTCCATCAATCTATTTCTGTTTGGACAATATGATAATGCAGAAGATCTGGTCCCCATGTCCAGTAACTTTTCTATTACAGCTTGCTGTTCACTATGTATTTTACTGGCTAGACTTTCCCAAAATATAGTATACATATATTTGTGCAAGAGATACTTCAAAGTGGTATGTTAATACTGTGTGAGGAGATAAATATCTTTTCCTTCTGTCATCACTAATTCTATTGACAGTAGTAGCTAATTTAAATATGTTTGGAAATTACATTTGGAACTGTTACAGTTCCAACTTTTCACAACTTTCTCAAAATACATTTGGGAATTGCTGATTCTATTCAAAATGTTGTAAGCTATGGCTTAGCCAAAATGCTGATATGAAATGTTTATGTGAAATTGTGCCAGACCACACCAAAACCAATGGTACTGCTTGGTACCACAGGAAACCTCCAGTGAACAGGATCAGGTCACATTCTCTGTCTGCTGTTTCTCCAAGTGAAGTAGAGCAGCTAGAAATGTACTCTTAATGGAGTGAATATTTGGGGAACATTTATGCTGTGTTCTTCAAAAGGTGCACTGGGGTAGAGGAAGCTTGTGTAGCACACACCATGCTCTAACAATGCTGCCCTTCCACAGCTCCTGGGTGAAGCCAGCTTGTCTCAGGGCAGTCTTTTCCAGCATCACCTCAGGCATGAGGCTCAGAGCTGAAGGGCCACAAACTACTCTGCCTCTTTCAAGTGCCCATCTCTTTCAGAGGCATGTCAAGCACAGCTTTACAGGACACAGGTGTCTTTGATTTAAAATGGGCATACATTCTAATGCATACCCCACTCCAAAGAAGAGAACCATAAAATCTTTGGATTTTGTTATTTGTATTTAAACACCCTCAAGCATCTTTCTTGATAGGTCTGTATGTACACTGCAATTATGCATGCATACATTAAGCACTAAATGAAAACAAAAGGCATTTAATGTTAATTGCTCTAGAAAGTCACCATATTGTGATCACACACAGCACCACTATTGCTGCCCAGCTAGATATCCCACTTTCATGCAAACAACAGAACCAAATTGAATTACATAAAAAGAAGCTACATACTGACTCCCAGCAGTATGTTTTGACAAAACACTTTGTCTATTTAAATGATTTCAGAAGCTGTAGTCAAAAGCCTTGACTGCAAATAATGGGTTCATAAAACCTATCTTTAAAATTTTACCTGACAGTAATGCTGTGCAAATATCTGCACTTCTAGTTCACCTTCTCCACTTGTTTACATCAGGATTTTAATAGAGTGGCTGTCACAGAACAACAGCTAAAGGCCACTGTTTGATAAGTTACTGTAAAAATAGACTGCTTAAAATGAGAATTTCCTCCTAAATTCAGTCATCACAAAAAGGTGGCGGGTAGGAAAACATTGAAGGGAGACAATTTCTAGGAGGACAGCAATAAAGTCTTTTCAAGTTCAGTGACATTCCACCCTGCAATGACTTTGTAAGGAACTACATTTCCCATCTGTCTTCAGTTTTACTGAGAAATGACAAAAATAAAAGGAGAACAGGTAAAGTCAGGAGAGATAGATAGATAGATAGATAGATAGATAGATAGATAGATAGATAGATATAGATAGTTAGCTAGATAGACTGATATTTTTTTAGATTAGCTCACTTAACTAATCCATGCATAATATTTGAAGGATATATTGACTAGCTCTCCTTAACTGCCTGCAGAAAGAAAGGAAACACCCAGAGGAGTCTCAATGTTTACCTGTGGAGCAAAGAACTAACCAAAGATCTTCTGTTAGACAGTGCCCTACCATTCAGCTGCTGGCTTTCCCCATGCAGAACGTCACTACAGAAGGTGACTGGATGCTGATGGCTCTAAGTGACCTCCAGGCACATCCAAGGCCCCCCTCACAAGGAGCCACCCTCCACAGCAGCACGTCTATTCAGAGTTCATCTCAGCACACAAGACATGAGCTCTGGGGAGGGAGTGTACTTCAACCACTCACTTCTTTTCTGAGAAGACATTATTTGGAGGGAGGTTTACTTTGCTCCAGTAAGAGGAGTCTACAGCCACAGATGTGCTCTTCTATCATGTGGCAGACTTGTTCATTTCTCAGTTTTCTCAAAAAGGGAGTTGCTCCTTATAATCTCTAGTAGCTGGTTAAATGCATAGCTGAATCCTTTCTGAATTCCATATATTGAATAAGATTTCCATGGAGCTACTTGTAATGGAGAATTTCAGAGCCAGAAAGGAGGAGAGAGAGAGATGCAGAATGGCTGAATCTGTATGGTTTGGGTTAACCTAATCTTATTTTCTGCCATCTCGGTTGGAGATCTTCAGTCTCAGTAGATTTGGGCATAATCCAAAACCTTGGAAACATAGCAGATAATATTGGTATGTTAAATATGTACACCATGCTTCCTTGCATTATACAAAATCTAGTGATATTTATGCCTACTTGGTAGCTATGAAATATAAAGTAGCTATACAGTGTGGCAGCCTGCCTTTTTTGATTTTGGTTTTGGTTTCTGGCTTTTATATTTGTGGGGGTCTTTTTAGTATGCCCTGATTTCCTGCTGTGAAACTTCTGAAACAAAACTTCCAGTTTAGATAAGCTTTTACCTGCTACAGCTCAAGGAAGAAAGGCAATATTAGAGCTATGGTCCATGAGAGCAGATGGAAAACTGCTAAAGCCAACCTCTGCCTGTGTTTACCCATATTTCTCTGACTCCTGTGCCAGTATTATGTAAGAATTCCTTTTGTACTCATTCAAGGCTTATTTTATGAATCATTCATATTCATCCATTGATCAAAATACCTCTTCCAGATGAGAGAGTTGGGCTTACCCTCAGGTCTAATACAGCAAATGTCCCGTATGACTCTCCAGAGCTACAACATTAACAGCCGTAACAGCAGGACTTCCCTGCAAGTCTCTGGAGTTCCCACTGAACCAGAGCTTTAATGAGTGCATAGAAATCTAAGAGAGAGCATAGCACCTCCTAAACAGAAAAAATGTTGACCTAGAGCCTGTATTGGTGAGACGATAGAGGAAGAAAACGAAATACTTTCAATTCTGCTAAATTGTTTGGAAAAATCATTATTATTTCATGAAGAGTGAATTTTATTACATTAAGGGACTTCGACATGCAGTAACATGAAGGTTATAAAGTAGATTTAGTGGGACTGATGTCACTAAAATTAGGTAAATATGCATTGTTAGCTTGAACAAGTCCGTATATGACACTGCTTTAAATAAAGGCTTTAAATATTTATTTACACCCAAACCAATAATAATAGCTTCATAGCTCAGTGTTTTTTCCTCCCTACATATGTTTTCTGTGAACCCATGCAGTCGCTGCCGGGGATTGGACCTACACCCAGGGCTTTGGGCAGTTCTGATCTTGCAATGGAAAAAGCACAAAACTGGTTTGAGCATCTGTGAAACCTCTCTGTGCGCTGGGGTCACTAAAGCTACAAGCCCCTACTCCTCTCCTCTTGCCTCTGTAGGCTGCAGAATGCCCCTGTCAAGGAGACAGACACCTGTATTCACCTTTCTCTCTTTCCCTTATCAATACCTAATGTTAACAGCACAAAATAGCTCCACTTTTTCTTTCATACTAAGAAATGCTGAAGATATGCATTGGATACTGTGCTTAGATCATGCCCTCAAATTCCTTTCTGGACAATGCCTACAAATTTTCAGCACAGTTATTATTAAATAATTTGTACCTGTGCAATGACTTTCAGCAAAGACAGTAAAATACTTTAGTGTTAAGAGAACATTCAGTGTTTGCTGGAGAAAGAACTATTTGTGGTCAGGACCCTATGGGAAGATACTGCTGCCTGTTGTTTTTTTCTTGTCTTGCTTTGTTCAATTTCCTGTCACACTTTTTTTGTCTTTTATTATTAAGATTATTACTTTATCACAGTAAAAACACAGTAAAAAGTCTGGATTATTTTTGAGACAGTGTCTCTCCTGCCTGCTGCTTTTAAGAGTATAAGAGCTTAACTTTTGCTCATTTGCTGAATGCAAGTCATCTTCATGGGAAAGGGTATAGATCTGAAATATAGATCTGATTTTTCTTTTTTCTTTTTTTTTTCCTCCTAAAAGTGCTTTTTAAGAAAGAAAGATGATTAAGTACACTCATACTCAAACATTCTGAGAAATTGACTCATCCTATATGCCATGGGAAGAATTTTAAGGGTATGGCCCCAAAACCTGTGCTCTGACCATCAGTCAAAAGCTCTGCCTCTTATGGTAAGTTGTTTTTAAACCGACAGTACCTGAGAGATGTGTAGGGAAAATTAAGATTGCATATTGATGGAAAAAATGTAAAATACTCTGAAATATAGGAGATAGGGTGATGGAGACTGACCCCAGTCACCTATTATTTGTGTAATTTTAATTACTCTCCCTTTAATTTAAGCAGCTGACACACACTTTCAGTGGTGTTCAGAAAGTTAATAGGGCAGCTGAGTAAGGATTTTAAGGTCATATTCTTGTCCTTTGGTGCTTATTTTATTTATTAGCTGCTGCATTAATATTCTTATGATTACAGAAATGATCATTTATGTATAAATTGCATCTTACAATAGTATACAATTATGAATATTGTAATATCTACCCCTTAATATATCTTCTCATCCTTGATTTTTTTAGTGCTAAACTCACAAAATTCAACAGCATTTAGATCAAGCTGCTTCTTTCCTTACATTATTTCTTAATTATGGTATGTAGTCATCAGTTTGCTGACAACAATTTTCCTGGATGTCACTCTTTCTTTGATTCCACCCCTCCTGACTGAAATTAAAATATTGACATAAATAATTTTGCATGAACAGTGGAAAATTCAAGGAAGTGTTTAAAGCAGAGGAACTTCTACATTTATTGCTTCTATATACATGCATTTGTCTGTTTTTTCCAGGTACATAAACTGTAATTTAAGCAAAACTATTGTGCTATCTCATCTATGCCTCTTATGTAGATAAATGATGACACTTACCTGCAGTTAATTTTTTTAAAATCAAAAACCCCATGATTTGCATTACAAAACTACAGGGAATCTGGGTTCTGAGCCTTTTTGTCTTTATGGGTGAAAGAACTGGGGATTGTTAGACTACGTAGTGTACATAGAGTGGTCTGCTCATTTCTACAAACTCGTCACCCATTTGTCTGCTTTTTGATCAGTGAGAAAGGAGAGGTAAAAATGGGTCATGGAACTGGCTGGGGACCTAGCTGCAAGTCACAGCAATGGCATTCAAAAATAAAAGGCAGGCAAGGAAAGCATCCTCCAAGCACTTGGTTGTCAAGCTGGAGATGGTGGTGTTCTCCACCCAGGAAGAAATGATGGTGATGTGCAATTTCTGGGGCAGTTCTGCTGAGCCCACTGCAGCAGGCGCAGAGGGAGCTGCCGAGTAGCTGCCTAAGTAGTTTTTCTTATGGAGACATCTCTGCACATTTCTGCCTCTCTAGACAGGTCCTGCTCACCCACTGCTTGGCCAGGCGTGCAGCCTGCAAAGGGGACTCCTTGCTGCCAGCCTCCAGCAGAGATGTGTCTCCATACCACTCCAGGCCTCTTAGCCCTGAGGCTGGTGATCACAGTATAAGGCAGTGGGCACACTAGTGAAATTGGTCAGAAAAAATTAAACTGGACTCATGACTGTTAAAGTATTTCTCATAATTCTTTTTGTGTTTTCATGGGTACTGGGGGATTTTTACCCAACAGGCACAAATCATTGCTTTTCTGTTCAAGAGGTTATCTTATGATGGACCCTGCCAACCCTGTAGGTTTTATAAACAACAGCGTGTGTGTGATGTAGTGACACACACCACTAAGTATTCTCGGTTTTAAATTCATTGCAGTGAATCGATCTCATAATGTTAACAAATCTTTTTACATATCCTCCTGAAATGTCTATTCAACTTAAACAGCAAGGTTTAGACATTGAGCAATGGCTAATGAGATCATGGTCACATTAGGATCTGAAGAGTTATTGAGATATGAGGGGGTGTATGTTTCCCTGTTGTCAATAAATGTTGTAAATTCTAAATCAGACAACACTGCAGTAATACCAAGACCCAGAAATAAAAAAAAAAAAAAAAAAAAAAAAAAAAAAAAAAAAAAAAAAAAGTCAAGAGCAGGAAGGGGACAAGCTACTAAGACTCAGAACTGTTTAGTTCTTCACAGAATGTGCATGTGTGGTCAAGGCAAAATTCAAATATGATATATCGTCATCCTTCTATATTTACTTGTACAAGTGAGTGAAAATTCAATCTTCAGTCCATGATAGAGATAGGACTGTGGAAACACTCATCATTTTAATCCCAACATGGTAATGCCCCTGTGTGAATACAGATTTCTCAATTAAATTGAAGTATTTTGATCAAAGAACAAGTCTCACAGGTGCAAGTAAATGTTTCAGCAACAACAGCCTCAGCTATTCATTGTTGAAGTCTTTTCCACTGACAGGTGCATTGCTGAGGCTTAGAGCTGTACATGACTTTGGATTTTGGACTCAGAAGCACTCCAAAATGCACATTTCAGTGGGAAAGCCATGAAACAGTCCACAACTTGGCTATGCTATTGAGAGTGCATCTCTATATCCCATAGAGTTAGATTTCTGAAGCCCCCTTGGAGCTAGCACAGTTATATGAAGCTCTGATGCTTTTTCTGGAATCTCCTTTGATGACACCTGTGCCAATTTCTTTTTAAGAAATTTCCAGACCCATAGACTATTTTAAGGGGTAGGACAAAATGTGAGTTTCCAGCCAAAGAATAGGAATCATAAATGAGTGAAATGACCACACATTAATACAACTGATGTAGCCTTATCTACTTACAGTATTTTATATTTTTAACTACTGGATATTTGTAAAAAGTCACCATCTCTATTGGCATTTGACAAAGGACACAGTTAAATGGACCTGGCATTTGCTTATTCATGTTGTTGGGCTACTTGAATTAAGGTTCAGTCACCATATGATACCACGCATTTTATGGATTAAAAAAAGACCTAATTTCCATGTAGACAAAAAGATCTAATATTTCTTCCTGAGAAGTTTGACTTCATTCTTTTTTATAATTAGAAAAATATTTTTGCCAGCTCCTCAGTGATGACCTCAATTTTAGTGCTCTGTCTCACACAGGTATATGCCTTACTCGCACATATCTTTACAGATGTACTTTCTGGAATACATGAAAATATTATTTTAATTACATTTTCCTCTGATTTCTACCACATAATTTACTCACTTTCTTTAGTTTGTTCATTTTTAGGCCGTAAATATTATTAACCCACGGAGATTTGTTTCTGCTTCCTTTAGTTAATTAAGCACACGGTTGGATTTATCTTGTGCTACCACCAGGAGGGCACAACAAGTGAAATACTGTATCACTAGATGGTTCATTCATTAGCATAAAATAATCAGTGCTTTTGAATAGCTGCTCTTGAGTGTCTCAGGTTTGGTGTTTTGTGATTGCATCTAGGAAGCAGCAGCATCAGTAAAGGGATAAAGAAGAGAGAGAAAGAAAACAAGAGAGGAAGAAAGAGGAAAAGAAAGAAGGGAAGAAGAAAAGAGAAAGAAAGAAGGGAAGGAAGGAAGGAAAGAAAGTAAAGAAAGCAATCACAGCTGTAAAAAATTAGCAGGTTTCTTCAGAAAAGAAAGAGGGAATTTGATAAAAAATGGAGTCCACAAGCTTGCCTGGAGGCAGATCTAACTGGCACCTAGAACATAACATAGGAGTAATCTAAAGTAATTCCATACTCTGCTATTAACAGAGATTAAATAATTACAAACCCATCCTTTCTATCAAATGACTTCTTCCTTTGGGGGAAAAAAAATCGCAGACTGCCATATGGTCCTGACAAATATTTCTACTGACTCTACCCAGTGTTTATCAATGCAAAGTAATGTTATTTTTTTCAGAAAAGAACAATGCCCCAGGATAACATGCATAAATAGATAATGATACATGCAGATATTTAATGCATCTTCCACCTGCTTGGAGAGACCTTATCACAGAGAACACAGGTTTCTTCAGAGGCTGCTCACTGTCCTCCTTACTCCCCTGGGGTCACAGTCTGATTTGCCTTCATCCTGGGACATAACTTTGCTGTTTGCCCAGAAATGGTGGAAGACTTTGGAACACCTGTAGAGAGAGCATATGCCTAGGCATTACCTTGGGCATCCTTCAAACCCTTCTCCCTAGGTATTTCTCCACCCTTTCTCTCAGTTTTTCATGGTAGTATAAAAAATTAATAGGACTCTGATCCATATTGCCTTTTCTCTCTAATTGCATCAGAATCTAGGAAGGTGAAGCAATGATATAAGAGGAGAGGCTGAGGCTCCCTATCCAAACTAGGAAAATCCACTTACAGAGAGGAACCCTCTGTGTACAGATGTAGTTGTTGTGACCTATTTCTGGGACCTTTTTTCCATTTTGGGGAGACACACTATTAATTCATTCTTTCTTTCTGAGGAATAAAATAAGAACCCAGACACATTGATTATTAATCATTCATTTGGGGACTCTCCTCCCTCTTGACCAATGACATAATCTTCAGTGAACAATATGTATACTGCAATTGACATTTGCACAAAAAAAAAAAAAATAAAAAATCAGGTTATATTGTATGCATCCGTACTAATAAAAATAGTCATCTTTCAAATCCTCCTTCTCAAACTCTCACTGAACAGACTTCAATATCTATATAGTATTTATTCTGACCTTCTCCTCTCTGATCTTCCTGCACTGGGAAACTGTACAACAATACAATAAAATAGAAGCATACTTTATTAAAATACACATTTAGGCTGCAGTCTTCAGAAGCTCCAAAGTTAGGTGTATGGGAACCATTGCATCCATTTGGAGGTTCAGCCTCTTTAAGCCTCGCAGGAATGCAGAGTATAGATGTCACTCTGAAAGTCTGTTGTATAATTATTTTCCAAACACTACTACGAATGTGTTGTGTGAGTTGCAGTAACTCAACTCAACTCATCCCAAACAGAGTCTAGGCTTCTGCTTGTTGAAGGTCCCTATTTTTGATATCACAGGTGATTTAAGGCTGTCTCTTGTGGTGACAAAGAGTCATAGACAAAGAGCAGTCACTCCTACTTACAGATGAGTCACTCTTTCAGCATGTCCTACTTCTAGATTTTTTTTTTCCTTTGGTTTGCGGGAAAATGAGGATGTATGACAGTTTCTACTTCAATTGCATAAGCTTTTGTTTTCAATCATAAAAGACATCCAGATGCATATGAACATTTGAGTAATTAGGAGACAGATATGTTCACTATTGTTAGATTAGTTTATGTAGAGATTCTGGTTTGGGTTTAGGAATTGTAATGAAAAACATCCAGGCTAAGAGCAAGCAATTAGCTCATCGAAATTCAGGTTTCTGTGAAACTAGCCACTAGATGTAAATCTCAGTATTCATATTAAAATAATAATATTTAATTTGTGTTGAGGTGTGCTAAATAAAGCTATTGCCTTTGAGGCCGATGGAGTAGTCATGGAAAAGGCAACATTAGCCATTGCAACATGAAGGGCATTGGGAAATAGCGTACTTCTGATACTAGGGAGGGCTCTGTGCCATTAGTATGTATTTTTACAAGTGTAGTAACTGCAGAAATCACAATAGAAAGTGCTGCATTTTGTTTTTAAAATAACATCTTTAAAAGAATTCTGTTGCAGAATTAACTCTATCTTAAAAATATTCTCTTGGATGATGAATCATCAAGCACTGTTACTTTAACCAATGACTCCCTGCAGAAACAAATGTTGAAATGTATGAGAAAATATTAGTCCTAATGATATTTCTTGGAAAATATTGCTCATATAGTAATTTTAATTAAGGAATAATTTAGAACTTTTGTATTTGTATTCCCAATGTCAAACTCTTTTGTTCTCACACTTACACCTCTGTTATTAATGTTAGCCATGGTTTGCAAAAGAGGAAAAGCTAGTTATCAATGAATAATTCAGGCTCCATAACTGTCAGACCTCATTATTTTAAATAAGGCCTGGTAGTTCCAGTTGTAACTGGCTAATTGCATCATTTAAACTTAAACTGTTAGAATATTTCACATAATTAACAATTTTTAAAACTTTTAATACATTCAAAACTACTGTAGTACATAGGGCAATTTCCTTTAAATCAGGCTGAAAGAACAAAGAGACATTTGAGTTGTGATATGAGTCCTCAAGTTGCTAAAATAAAAAGAAGAAAAACTATGGTGAAATTGATGTATCCAGTAGTTAAAACAAAACCCTATCATTAGAAGGAATGATGTAAAATACTTTAAAAAGGAGAAGCTGTAAAAATTAAAACACCTGAAACTAATTAAAATTTAAACACCTGAAACTTATGAACAAAGCTGTAACCTGATACCTGAGGGAGTTGTTGATGGCAAGATTGTTCCAGCACTATCAGTGAAAATGTTTCCTTTTGTGTGGCCATATTCTCTGCTCTGGTTTGTTTTCTCACAGGAAACATGTAATTCCCAAAGCAGCTACAAATTGATGCCATGATGAACTTCTACAAAACTGAACCAATGTTTCTCCAAAAGGATCCAGGAAGTTATTCTTATTTGCTAATAATTTTAATTTGTTATAAGAAATTTGTAACAATGTTTTAATTTTGAATCAATATTTATCCCTAATAATAAAGAGTTGATGAATTGAGAAGGAAATACGCTTTACATACACGTTTCTTCAGATTTATGGCAACCAGGAGGAGTCCAGGGCCATTTAAAAATTGAACTAATCTTAAAATGTTGTTTTATTTTTCTCCTTAAGCCGCATTCTCAGATAACATTCAGCAGATTTTTATATGTATCCAGCAAGTGTAAAGTGAGGGAGGTTAATATATATTTAAATGGACCTATTCAAAAAGACAATACAACTCAGGCATTTCCTGAAAAGTACTTGCATGAAGCACATTAAAACTTGCACAGTGAAGATTATCCCCATTTTCCAGATGAGACACTCAAGTTCAAGGTAAGATATATATGATTTCTGCAGTCTATGCCTTCCCTTCCTCTGACTTCTGAAACAAAGTGAGTTTATTTGGGGTTCATAGTCTGGCTTACAGCTTTAATGGGTGGTAGGCTATAAGAGAAAACATGGTGGACTACCTGAGTGCTGTAAAAAAGAAAAAAGCTATATCTGCTGTCTCTGTAAACACTCTAGCGTATTATTTCTTTCTTTATCCAATTAAAAAAAAATTAAAAACACCACAACTTTCAGCTCTCACATTGAAACTATAAATTTCAGCCCACATAGCCATTAAGAACATCATTAAGACTGTGGAAGTTACACAGCAAGGGCTTGGATCTTATCCGATGTGTAGCAGCCTTGCATTGCTGGATATCTTGTAAAAGCCACCCGTACATTTCTGCATCATACTGGAGGTCATTACAGAATGCATACAGTAACTGTGTGTGTTCCTGTGCCTGAGAGTAGAACTGGTGCACTACACAGATTAGTTTCCTAGGTTTTCCTCATGCTGAAACTAAGCTATTTCTACTTGTGCAAAAACCACATCTAGCAATAATTGGTCCCCACAGAGATACAGACTATCATATTTTCACATTCTTCTGAGATCTTAAACTCAAAGTTGTGGTTTCTTGGGAGATGTATCTCTTAAGAAGACAGGCAGCATCAGGCTGAGTTTTGCAAATCTTTGCTTAAGGCAGATTTAAGGACTAAAAACATTTTTTCCCCACCCCTCAATTCTAAACTCTTGGTTCATGGGAGGTTTTCACTCCCTGCACAGAAGGCAGTATGAGGTTTCTGAAGCCAAGTCAATTAGAATTGAAATTTTCCATGTTACCTGTATTTGGATTGGAAACATTATAAGCAAGCTACCAAAACTGTAGGCTTGGAATGCCTTATTTTGACAGTTGCTCGATTTTTGGGGGCTAATCACAAAGACAGTGGTAATCCCTTTTCAGAATGTATCAAGTGATATGACATAAAATGCTAAATGATTCCTGCAGTTAATATTTTGAGTACCAAAGAGAATTCATGCAATATCTGCTTTGGTCAGGTAATACAACATTAAGAAGGAGGTAGGAGAGACCAAAGATGATGCATCACACAAAATCTGGATGTATACTCTTGGCTGCAAACCTTTATGATACCCTTATGGATACTTCAACACCATCAACTCCAAGGTCTGAAGTTGCCCATGGCTAGAGAGCACTTTCTGCTGCTGGTGGTTAAGAGTAATACTTTATCTGTCAGACTTTAAGTTGGCATTCTGAAGTGGAGGTGCCCCAACAGCTTTGGCACTCAGTTCCTGCAAACCCCGTTAGTTTCGGGGTTTTTATCACCTTAGCTCTTGTTTGGTTCATTGAAGAATTTTTATTAGGTAAGTGCCTCGCATTTAACTGTTTGGGAAGCCACTTAATCAACACTTGGAGACAATAGAGTTGTAGAAGAGATGAACTGGTAATGGAGCTCAGATGATATATATTTTGAGTCATATATATTTTGTATTACAATATACCATTACGTAGAATAATATTCACAACACTATTCAGGAAAGATAAAACAATTTAACAATACTCAAACAAACTAAATTTGTAAGGTTCAATAAGAAGACCATGAAAATTACAATAATTTTGAAAATTGTGTTATTACAATGGTATTACAATTTTTAATCCATGCTGATGTCCTCCATAGTCTTAGAGAATTTTTTTTCCCTGTATAATTTCATATCATTGGGATACGATCAAATAGAAATTAGTAAAACAAGTTGCATTTCAGAGGAAGAAAATATTTGCTCATCTTGTCTTGCAGTGTCTGGAGACTTCTGCACTTGTTTATTTGTTCACTTTTGTAAGCTGTTGTCAGCTCAGCTATAGCTTCATTTAAAAATATTTTTCACTGAAAAAATACCAACTAAATCTTTGAATGTTTTATGTCTCCAGCCACATCAGACATCTCCTCAGCAAAAAGGAGGCTTATGTCTTGAAATTACTCAGTGTTGGCTTCACTCTTGTCAAGGGCTGGCTCCCCATACAGAAGTTGACAGGTTTAGGGTACACTAGACATGTTTCATCAGTGAGAGGAATCAAGTTCTGTGTGTGTATGGAGCATGGTCTTAAAGTCAGTGATTTTACTGACAAAAAACAAAAGACTTCTTTTCCCTTCAGAGCTGTAGACACCTGACTGAAAAGCACAGGGTAACCAGAGTCACACCGTAAGCGGGAGGCGCAAAGACAGAGAGTAGAGTGCTCCTACTGAGCATATCCATTCTGAAGGGTCATTCAAATGCCTCTCTGCAAAAAAGCCTGAATGTAAATAATGTCAACCGTCTATGAAAGCAGGTGATTTAGGTCACTGAGCAGTGTAGCTTGGTTAAATTATATTATTCTTTCAAATACTTAATGTACATCTGAACTATTCACTTTGCTTGTCTATAAAATCTTCTCTAGGAGAATTATCCACCGCTTTAGAAAGGAAAGCAAACAAATGGAGGCATGCAGTGCCACTGAATATTGGAAAAAATGTCGGGTGAGGAAGACCACACATTATATAGCCAAAGGAGATCTGAAACTAACTGCAAGGGATGAGTGGATACTGAAATGTACATGAGCCCTGAGAACTCTGAAGGAGTGGGGCAAGTTTTTATTATTGGCATAAAAAGATCACCAAATGTCTCATCATTCTTAGATTCATTCTTACTGCAGAAAAAGAAAGACTGGGGGGAGGGTGGTGCTGAAAGAAGCAAAACCTAGTTCTTTAGAGAGTGTATAAATGCTGGAAATTCAGTTAAATTTCAAGCTCATATTTCACTCTTTGGATGAAAATCAGGCAAAACTTTTGTTCAAGGGTCTTGGAAATCCCTTATGTGTTTTCTCCGCAGTGGCTGGTGGTAAAACCTGCACAACTGGGCCAAGGAAGCTTCTGAAATTTTGAATTTTGTCAGTCAGCCTTTGAAGGAGAGAGGAATGTGGAACAAGCAACATCCTCCTCCTGCTTCTGTGTTTTGAATTTGACAATCAGATCCAGTTGCACACTGTCTTCAGGGGCTCAGGGACTGTGATCTTAGCTCTTTTAGGGGTCTACATAGGAAACAGGTCCCCAGGACCCCATTGACCCACCAGTTGACAAAATCTTGCGCAGCACTCTGGGTTTGCTATGGAGGAAGTCTTCCCTCATTACCAACAGCTACTTGGGATGTCAAGGTAGGGCAGCAGCTACCATTCAGTGTGGCATCTGTTGTGCAATGTGGCTGCTTATGAGCTTAGAAATCCTGTAATCAAATGTATTTCAGTATGGCAAGATGCTGTTACTTTTCTCTGTTGTAGTGCAAATTAGAGAGAACTCAGCTGTGGCTAAATACTTACTGCTTTTTACTGTGTTTTCAACACAATCCTTTTATGTGTATGTACATCTCGCCTGCAAACATTCCTACACACTCAACAACAGATGCATTGAGGATAATTCTGCCAATTACAAAGCTACTAGGAGTGCTGTAGTTGAACTCTAAGTGTAGAGCAGCCAGCTGAAGTAGACAACAACAATTTTTGACACAGCCGGTCACAGCTGACATTTCTGTTCTTGATCCATTGAGTCATCTGAATCCTGTAAGAACACTCATCATGGAAATAGTCTGAAAGAGAGAAATAGTCTGAGCTTTCCTGCAGAATATATTCTTGACCCAATCTGCAATGTTAAGAAAGGGCTCTTCATATATTCTCTTCACTCCTAAGTAGTAAGGGTACTCTGCTTACTGGTCCTAGTCCTTGTGGTCACGGTGGGATTGTCGCCATTTTATTAGTTACTTTTGTACTTTCTGATGTTCCTGTAAAACAACATTCTGTTTCAGGAGATGTGCCTGTCGTGAAGGTGGATGACATGATGAGTGGCTTACAACATTTTGTTTATGTCTCCACGGGGTGGAAGCATTTTGTTAACTCTGCACTCTCAATGTGGATCAGTCACTGCTGCCAACATAAATAATTTCAAATATTTCACTGAGAATTGCTGCAAAGCTACAGGAGATTTTCTGCCTATATGACTGAGACTCTTTCTCCTTTGATTTTAACTTGATTTAATTTTGTAGAAGGAGAGGCAAATACAGGATGAGTGCTAGTGCAGCCCTGCAACTTGTATTATTGATACTTCCAAAGTGTCCAGTTCAAATGGGGGCAGAATGTTAACAGAACTGAGAGTACCAGTCTAGTGGCTGAAGGACAAAAATAAGCTACCTTTTTGATCTTTGCTGGTCAACAAAAGCATGCTTTGCTAGCTCTAGAAGTCTTTCATGTGAGACAAAATGGACAGAGATGAAAACCCATGTCTGATCTAACACTTCGGCAAGCTTTATTTTCTTACACCCACAGGAGAAGATTTCTGGCCTTTCAAAAAATGGACAGAAGTAAATCAGAATTCCCTTTCTGCAATGTAGAAAGTCACTGTTAAAGTTTATTGTGTGTATAAAACATGCTCTGTATGCAGAATTATCATCCTTAAAACTCTGCCCTCCATTGACATTTGATTGGTCAGGAAACCAGAGCCTCTGGGCATAAACCAGACCCTCAGTTCTCTAAATGGATCACAGTGTAAGATTTAGAAAAAATATTTACTATATTTTTCATCACTTTTCTGGCATATTTTTTTGGAGAATCTTCATCAGGCAGAGCTAGAAGCCTGATAAATTTCTCTAATCACTGATTTGGAGTACCTATACCTGAAACTGAGCAAGTAATTCAAAATAATTTTTCAGATAAATTAATTTTCTTATTTATTTTCTGCATGTAGAAAACCTGTGAGCAAGTAATGAGTTCCATTAATTCACTAATTGTTTGAACATACTCCACATATTTTAAGTGATATTTTTATTACCTTAGAATGGAGTGATCGGAAATGATTTGTTGAGTTATTTGCATTAAATGTCTGTCCCTGCTTCCATGAGCTTTGCTGTCATTGTGAAGAGAAGAAGATGGGAAGTCTTTGAGGCTTTTGTATTTTCAGACAATGGGAACAGATTAGGGACAAGGGAGAGAAAATGAAGATTAGGGGATTTTAGAAAAATAAACCTGTGTATTGCCGTTGGTTTTTATGTCAGAAAAAAAATGGAATTTTTTTTTAATTGTGGTATATTTATTTCTGTCATGTTTAGAGCCCATGCAGCGGTCAATTATTCTCTGTGTGTCACTCAGGTAAGGCAAAGACAAACCCTGCTGCCCTGGGCTGCAGCACAGTGCAAAGCAAAGAGCAGGTGAGAGAGTTTCATGGCAGAGGGGATGTCCAACTCAAGCTTCTCCTCTCTGAGTGTTATTGTTTTCATCCTGCTTGACATTTCTCAGAGTAAGCTGTATTTCAGACTAGTAGCCCTTGGCAGTAGGCTGGAGAAAGATGAGATTTTAGTGTGATATGCTACACAGGCATAGAGGGAAGGCAAAGAATATGTGTGAAAAATTGAAATGACAAGGTCATGTTGATAGCTTGGTTGTGGGAGCTGCCACGGTAGTTTGTTGCATTATGATTAGAGATGGGCCAACTAGCATGAATGAGATGAGAGCTGGTTTGAGCCTTCATCCACTCCTCTAACTAGACTGAAGAGGAGCCCATGTTGAGGATAAAACACATCTAGCACTGGTACTGGTTGCTCAACATTATTTAATGAGCTTCTGATAATTTAGCTCAGAATAGAAAACAGGAATCTAGAAAAGTATTCAGGACATGAAACCAGTCTAAAATCCTTCAATCTGGAAAACTTGATTGTATAAAACCATATGAAGACATTTTCATTCCATTCCCAGCTTTCCATCTGCAACAAAGAGCTCCATATCCTTGTTAATAACCATCCTGTTAACAAAATGAAACAAAGTCTGCGGAGCTTTCAAATTTCAACACAGGATATTTTAAATTATGAGGCCCTCAGATGAGATGCCAAGCTTCTGTCAAAGGGTGCGTGTGAGAGTAGTCTGTGTATGAGGACTTGGAGTGGGAACTGCACTGAGCTGAGCATACAATCCCTCTCTCAGCCTTTCTCTTCTCTTTGGCTTTATCCTGTGGGAAGTAGCTTTACATTCAGATTCAGACTACAAGAGATTCTACGAAAGCTGAATTTCTGCACTGGCCGCGCTTATTCTGCAGTGTGTGTCACACTCCCCGCAGTGAGGGCTAAGTTCTCCCTATTTTGTGCAGCCTCTGTCTAATGCAGACAAAATTCCTCCTTCCCACAAGGATTCCAGGAGAAAGCAAAGGCAGAGAGCAAGGGCAAGTGGAGACAAGCACCACAGTTTACCTTGGACTCGCTGTTTTGAAACACTTGCCAAGCTCACTGAGGTAATAGTTGTGATTTGATTGAATAACAAAATCCATATCCAGCCCATTTCTCAAAAGTGCAGTCAGCAGTGCAGGATTCTTCTCTTCCTTTTGCCTTAATAATGTCACTGCTTAGTTCTTGGTTACAGGTATTCATGATGATACAGTGGGGCAGAAATACACAGGAGTCCAGAGTGTTTTGAAGTGGCTCTAGGAGTCACTGAAATAATGACCTATATTGGTATAGGAAACTTTTTTCCTGACCATTTTCATCCTCAGTGTGCTTTACAGACCTGAGAGCTGCATCTCTTTGAACTGTGGCAACGGAGAGCAGAAAGCAGCTTCTCCAGCTGGGGCTGCAGGGAGCACTCTGCTACGTGAGGACTGGAAGGATAAGCAGAGCTTCTCACCCATATGTGGGAAAGGATTGCCCATTAACATGCTTTCCCTTTCTTCCCCCCCCTTCCACTCCCCTCCCAAAAGTATACAGCAGTGAAAGAAGGCAACCAAAGACTCCTTTTCTCTTTTACTTGGAGGTAAATGAACCTGACCTAGCACTTAATGAAATCTCCTTTTTGCAGGATGAAGACAGCAGCTGGGAAAAAACAGAAAAAGTAAAGAAAAAGGATGCTTTCTTCTTCACGTGTAAATTTTCTGCCAGGAAAATAAAACTTGAAATGAACTTTGCCTGTGATTTTAAAATGTAAAGTTTATTATTTACCCCCAATTATTTTCTTAATGGCTGGCCTTCCATAGTCTAGTAAGTCACTGCACTTAAAAGAGCCCTCTAAGAGAGGTATTTGGTTTTTTAACCAGTTATCATCCATTTCTGCAGATTAAGAAATGCTTCTGAAAATATGATGCAAAGCCTCAGAATACTGTCCATTGATACCTGCAAACAAAGTCCAATGAACTCCTTACTTGGTAAATTTTTGACTTTGTAGTTATTGCCGTCTGATTTATTATTGTAAAGAATTTACTCGTATGGAAAAATAACAGGCATTATATGGCTCTCTATATAATACATAAATAATGTTTTCATTTTCAGGGAGTTTAAAGACACATGACTTCGATGTTACTGAAGATTGTGTCACAATCATCAAACGGAGATGGTGCCAAATAAACCAGATGGAGCTTTCAATCAACAAACTGCATTTATTTTTGATATCTGTGGCTTGTTTGTTATCCATGCACCTTTTCATAGGCTAAGGTAAGAAAAAAGACCTGCTCCCAGAGAAAAAAATGGCTATTAGAAGCTCTCATCTTATTATTTGGCCTGACAGCACAAATAGATGACGGGAAAAAGTCAAAGCACCAACAAAATACCTGACTCCAAGTGGAAGGGATTAGTTTGATGCTTTATTCTGGAGCCAAAAGTGGCATGAATGATTATTTCATCCTCCCATACTATGAAAAATTTCAGAGTATTTTTATCTGTGCACATATTACTCCTTAATTATTGTTGATTGCATTGCTATACTAGCACGTTTCTTCTTTTGTCTCTTTTTAAGAACATATGTCATTTTATTGAATATACAACTTTGCTTGTGTCTATATCAAATTGCTTTTATAAACATCCTTGTATATACTGGATTGCATTTTGCCTGTAGTATGAAAGAGACAAAAAGTAAGGAGTTTGATAGGTAACCAATATGTATCTCTTTTTTCTATGCGGTATGACATAAAAAGCCCTATAGCTATGACTCACTTTGGCCTTCTAGAGACATGGAGAGACATAGGGAATATATATATAAAGAAAAAACAAACTCTTATTTAATTCCATTTGTTTTGGGTTTTTTCCAAATGCCTTTTTTTTGTCTGCTTTTTTTTTTTTTTTTTGATAGTGATAGTGGCAGTCCCTGTCTTTCCTGCTAAGTGAAGATGGATAATCCAAAATAATACTCCCCTAAGATTCTTTTAGCATTTGAATGTATGAAGACTATTGTATGAAAAATTATGTTGCTTCTCTGAAAGCCATTCAGCCTTATGTGTAATTTCCTCTTATCTTCTCTTTATTCACATGTATTCCCCTAAGAGAAGAAAAATGTCTGTTTGTGGCCTAGGACGTATTTTTTTGTTACTGAGATGGATGAAAATTCTGTATGCCTTCATGTTTGTAAAGAACAAACAATCCTACACGTTCCTTCCCTGGGCCTGTACAGCTCCCTTTCAATCACATTCCTACACTCCTATAACTTTGGAGACTTTCTGCTCCACTTGCATGAGGCTGCAGGCAAAGATTGGAGCCTACTTACTTTCTTTGCTCTTCAGAATACAAAGAAGTTAGAACACAGAGACAAGGATTTTTCCATTTGATTTTAACTTTTGTATTTTGATTTCCTAGACAAAACTTTTTAACAATATCTGAATTTTGCCTTACTGTGTGGAATGGTAGCAGAATTTCATGGTACTGAGCTGAATGAATTGTAAGGGGAGCTTTTCATACTTGATGCTGTAAATACATTTAATACATCAGTGCAATTCGTATGATGTGTGATTTTCCAATAAAATTTCCAACAGATGAAAGACTGAGTTTAAGACTGACATATGAGGATTATTCC
Organism: Sylvia atricapilla; assembly: GCF_009819655.1. Classification (NCBI taxonomy): domain Eukaryota; kingdom Metazoa; phylum Chordata; class Aves; order Passeriformes; family Sylviidae; genus Sylvia; species Sylvia atricapilla. The sequence goes on from NC_089146.1 coordinate 21,086,540, forward strand.
ACAGAATTCAGATTCTGCATGAGACGTTAATATCAAATTATGGGCGAGTCACCTCTGTGGATTGACCTGGTGGGCTCAGTCCAGTGCCACTTACCTTTCCACACCCAGCACTGTAATCAGCAAGTCTCTACACAGAGTAGAAGAGTTAAGCAATCAGGATGACTTAACTATCAACTTGACCTTTAAGATCCCTTCAGAACAGGTTTGATCCACACTGATTTACTTTATCCTTCAAACCATCAGATCTGTATTAAAACCCTGATTGACCAGAAGTAATTATTAGGTGCCTCATGTTAGCAATGTCCCAAGGCCCGACAGGAAAACTGGGGGTGAAAGTCACACCTTGCTGAAGTCAAAGGGAGGACTGCTTTCAGCGGAACTGGGATTTCACCCAGAAAACCATACCAACAGTGTTTGGGTCCTACCTATGTCTGAAAGCACTTGAATCTTTCTACAGTGCTCATCATCTTATGTAGAAGGCATCTTATAAGCTACTCTGATACATTCATTTAAATATAGGAGATTTTATTGAAAAAGAAAGTACAGTGATGGCATAAATTATGTACTGAGTTACTACAAAATGCTGTGTCACCTGGTATGATAATAATATTGTTCTGTCATTTCTTTGGTAATGAAAGACTTCGCTTATTTGTATGGGTTTTTTGTTGTTGTTGTTGAACATGAAGAATACAATACATAGGGGAAAACAATGAAAAATCAACATTAGGCAGTTATCTTGCAGGCAAAGGGGCAATTAACATGGACATTTGTGATAATGACTGACATATATCCTTGGATTTCCCTAACTACTTCTTAGTAACTTTAGCAATTTAGTTTCCTCTCTTAAAATTCCTTCAAAGGTTATTTCCATAACCTGCCACTTCCCGGGGCAGATAAATCAGCTGCCTTTGTATCCCTGTTTTGTCTCTAGGGATAGTTTTCTGTCTATATCTTAATCCAAGTAGGTTGGATTCTTTCCAAGAATGCTGAAAAATTAGACCTGTCTCAGTCATGTAGGTGAACCACTGATATGCAGTTAACTCAGTATACATCAACTATTAGGTAAGAAGATTTCTAGGACTGTGTTAAAATATTTTTTTTTGCTTATTCAAATTTGACACTAATTATATCATGTATGAAATTCTATTTGCTTAGGAGACAGTCTGTAAACAATTTTAACTTCTCTCACCAGTGTGCCTACTCCAGACATTGAGGAAGGACTACTGCAGAGTACTAGAACACTTATGGATATAAATTCCTAAAAAACACAGAATAATACCCAACTCAATAAAATTATAGAAGACAAAGTTCTGAGAACACCTCCCCCAAAGCATTGGCATATATTACATATAACTTTGTTACTGAATTTTATACTTACATGGTACACCAAGTATGACATTAAGTGTGTACATTCACAGACAGGACACTTCCTCCAAAGCCAATTCCTATTTATGACAAGCAAAACCAGAGAGGATTCTTCACATATGATTTATTCTTATCCCCACAGAAACAGAAAGAAATACAATCTAACATCTGCTGGGGGAAAGAGAGCAATTTAAAATTTATATAGTCAGCTTGAAACAGTAGAAAACTTAAAATTTGTCTGGAAAACAAAATAAATAAAATATTTTATAATTTATTATTTTCTATACTAGGTATATAAACATATCCACTACTATATATCATAATTATACATTGCATTGTATTAATACAATTACATTCTATTAATTTACATGTTTTTCTATACTACACTATGGGATCAATGCATAGAAAATATTTTATATCTATTTAAATGTATTTTAAAGAGTATTTTATATGAACTAGAAATAAGTTATGAACTACAGTTATATGTATGAATATGGTATATTTATTTATATAATATATTCCCACATTCCCTGATGAATGATTCCCGCTCTCTCCTAGGCATGATTTCTAGGATATTATCACCTGGTTCTAGTACGGTACATTCTGCAAGCGCCAGTTTGCCACCAAAGATACTAATCACGGAAGAAAGTGGTATGGAAACTCACACTGATGTTTTGCCTTTCCAAAAGAAGTAAATGACAGCAAAGCATATTTCAGGGTCTGGTTGCCAACCTACTCAATTAAGCAGAATTTGGAGGAGGAGAAGGAGGAGGGGGATGGCTGGAAACTCCCAGTCATACTACAAATGTCAGCTATCTGCTGTCAGAGACCTGGTGACGTTGAACCAAACTGTGAAATATGTGTAATTCTTCAAATATTGCTGATGATGTAGCACCAGATTTTTATTTTTTTTCCATGCGCATGTGACTGCTTTTGACCATGACAGGTTTTCATAAATCTGGTGTCATTATAGAACACATGACTTGTGTCACCACTGCTACAAGAGAAATCCATCACAGATCAAAGTGCCAGGAAAAGTCCTATTCACTATATAAGCCCCATTTTAGCTTTCCAAATACAGCTTGAGTAGAATTTAAGTGGGCCATAGGCCATGTTTTTGCTCCTAATTTACGAATTTTACAATGTGAAAAAAAAATTAAATAGGAAGTATTTTCTAAAGAAACACAAAGCTATCTGAATTCACAAGGTCATTCATAGATAGGTATCTTTGCCAGTATTTTACCTTGAATGCCATGTTAATTTTTGGAGAATATGAACCTAAAAATAAAACTATCCAGTATTATTTTAATACTTTAAATATTAGACCTTCAACCTATATACGTTAGACCTAGCTGAACAGTTGTCTGTAACCTTCTCAGACTGCAAGCTCTTTGAGCAAGGATCATGATTGTTGACTTGTTTATGTGTTGCCTCGATCATTGCAGGCTAAAAAAAAAGTAAGACATTTGTTGAACTCTGAAAAATTCACATTTATCTCTATATGTAGTATATATATATAATATATATATATATATATACTGATATATATATATATCAGTATATATATATACATATATATATACTGATAAATATATACATTTGCTTACAGGAAAGTGATTGTGCTACTTCACTGTAATGCTTCCTGACTTAGGCAGCCTCTTCATATAATACTGCATTCTATTTTTCCCTTCCCAATATTTAAATGCAATTCTAACTGCTATTTTTAATGTGCTTTTTTATAATAAGCAAAAGTGCAGGACACTTTAAAATAATTATACCGGTAAAAAAAGTGTACTGTCTAGTTTAAAGCCTATAGACATATTTATGTCATCCCATTCTTTGCAATGAGCAAAATCCTTTTTTTTGATTGATTTCAGTAGATTCCAGCATCTGCTTTCTTTCCCAAAATTTAAACACATTGATTTTACTAAGCATTGCAGCCTATTACACCTAGTTGTTTTAATGCAGTAAAGTAGGAAACTTTGTACCTCTACAGACTAACAACCTCCACTGAGGTGCTTTGAGTTGGCTGTGTGATTCTAAAGATCATTTTTATTCCACTGATATTAATGCCTCCTTATTTCAATAAAACAATAGAAAATAAAATATTCTGTTCATCAAGGCACATGTATCTAATTTAATATAATATTTCATTTCAAATTGTCTCATATTATTCTCTCTGATTCTGTTAAAAAAATCACTATAGTGGGAGAAAGTCAAACTAGAGATTATACTAGGCTCAGGCAAATGGTATTCACCTTTTATAGTCCCTATGTTTTATAATGAAGATACTTCATTGAAACAATGATGCATACTTCAACAGTTCCCTGGAGAGCAGTGAATCCTGTTTGGAGAGATTCATGAATATGTGCATTAGCACAATCCAACTGGAACTTGCCCTTAAAAACGAACCACAAGAGAAGCTGATCAGTTCCCGCTTATGTATATAATCAGAAGGTTATCATATTATCTCCCCCTCCACAGGGAAAAGCAGATGCGTATTCTTCTACCACTATAAGAAGAGAAATGCCAGAGGAAACAACAACACACCCCCTTCTATGCTTTCAGCAACATTTACTCTATGAAACCAGAAAGATGTTTTACTAGAGGAGGAGCTTCTCTAAATGAGGATTTGTTTTGCATACAATTAGTCAGCATAAACCTTTTTTAAAAAAACTACATCTGCATTAATTTAGTCAAGGCCATCAATAAACCAGAAGTGAGTTCAAAGACTGCTATAAATGGCAGAGAGATGAGACAAACATTTCACAGAGTCAAGGTTTGCGAAGATATACATGAAGCTCTGTGTCCTGAAGATGAATGAGGAACACTTGGCAGTTCTTGAAGCAGTAGTTTATTTAAAGTACAAAAAATTCAGTGAAAAATACTTCTGGCCAGCAGTTGGTGCCCAGCTTTCAAGAAAAATGGCAGACCACCACCAAGCTAGTGACAATGATAAAGAATAGTCACATAGATTTGCAGATTTATCTTTAGGTTTGTAGCAACCTCAGCTCCGTGAAAAAGCATGTAGCGGTGAGACTCCTTACCACCTTTGAAAACAAACTAAAAAGAGCTATTCCCTTATCATGGTGCATATTATTAAGTAGTCATTACACATACCAGACAGTAGCAATAAACTTTATCATCCAAAATGAGCTATCTTTTGATCTAAGCTTGGAAAAATTAAACAGTGCAACAAAACTGGAAAGAAAAAACAAAATTATTGATCACCTTCTCGATAAAACACACCACTGCCTTATTACCACCTCTTCTATAGCCTGTCATTCTGTAACATTTGTATCCATTACATTGGTAGGTAAGTAATCATCCTAAATACTAAATAGATTTTGCTTAAAAAGATGCCTTCAATTTTATTATGGTTGAGCAAAATTCTGATGCCACTGACTGATGCGTTTAATTTAAGTGGTCCAAAAGTCATTACTAAGACATCTGTGAAAAATTTGGAGAAAATCTTGAATGATGTAGCTTCTTGTCACCAAAAGCCACAGAGACTGAGAATTTTTTCAGGTATATATCAGGAGTCCAGCCTTGTGTTTTTCAGCCCAAAGATCCTTCCTCCAAAAGCTTTCTGGATGTCTATGATTTTTTGTGTGCTGGCAGCAAAAAACACTGCATCTCTCTGTACTAGTTTGTCTCCTATGAGAAGGAGCATTATGCCTTCTAAATAAGATATATAGAGATGGCATAATTACACCCTCTAAAGAGGATATAACCTCGTAATTGTGCAGCAGAGTTATCCTCAGATTGCACCACAAACCATTCTTGGATGCCTGATAGACTAATGCTGGGCTCAGCTACTAGTCTGACAGTATTATTTTTACTTAAAAGCTGGTTTAATACTGAACATATGTGTACTTATATGTTGGATCTTGTGTATGAAGAACCCTATTTACTAAAACAGATCCACCTATCCAGTTAGTTTTTATTCAGAAGCACACAGATATACAGAAACCAAGCACTTGAAACACTCAACTGTAATTTTTTTTCCCCACAGCTCATAATGGCTCTTCACCACAAAAAAGAAAAACACTTTTTCTAAATGCAGTGGTGGGGGGAAAGGCTAGCAGGTTTATTTTCCTTAACTTGCTGTGGTGTGTCACATTCAGCTCTAAACACTGCAGCTATTACCATATGTCATCAAATAACCAGCATAAGCAGCTGTGTTGTTCTTCCACAGTGACCCCATCTAGAAGTTTAGACACCAGGAGCAGGATGATACCTATTTCTAGGCCCACACAGCCATGCACATGCCTATACACACTTCAAGAAAGTTTTTAAATGAAAAGAAATATTTCACCCTACTGAATACTTCTATGTCTTTTTTTTTGCAGGATGCATCATTGCACAGGAACATTTGCCAAATACATGGCAAACCCATTAAATTCTGATGTCTCTCTGGGTGCAGTAAAGATACAGCACAACAACTACATATATATTTTTGTATCTATATATGCTTTTGTCCCTGCTGTTTGCTGAGTTTTTGAACTTGTGCAAAAAGCAGTTTTCAGCAGTGTAACAGTGATGTTTAGGGAAGACAAAGCTTGTTCATCACAGCAGGGGGACAAAGGGGAGGGGAACGAAGGTCAAAGGGTAAATTCCAATTGCTGAGACATGTTTTTATGAGTTGAATCTTAACCATGTGATAAGCAGCATTCAGAGTCTGAGCAAAATGAAGTAAGGAATCCTACTTACCTAGGGCAACACACACAAACCACTGTACCAGTTTGATACCTGGCTGACAAAAGCTGGGTTCTTGCTTTCCAGTGGTTGCTTTCTCCTTTTGTTCTAGCTGTCAAATGGAGTGTTCTTAGGTAATTAACATGTTCCTTCAGCCTTTGGAAATGGAGAGGAAAATGAGTGCTTGGTTTCTGCTGTATGCATGGCAATTACTTCTGCTTCACAGAGTGCCTTTGATTCCCAAGATACACAAAAGGTGCGGGTGCTACCTTTTTGGTAGAAAAAACATGCAAAGAAAGAAGGGCCTTCCCCTGCATAGATACAAAAACACTGTGGGCAGGAACTGCACACACTCTGTGTGAAGGGATAACAGCAGCAGCTGCTCCAAGGACAGGTGTAGCAGATTTTCCACTACCTCTTACACAAATAGGATAGGATAAACTTTTGCCCTCTTGGCAGATCCTTTCCTGGTGGTGAGCAGCCCTACATCTCATCTTAGTCTGTTTTCTTGCTAGCTTCATGGTAGGAGTGCAGGAACCCTGCATCCAGGTAGATGGTATTTGGAATATCCTCTTGTAGGATGGATACATTACATGTAGCTCTGCTGCAGCTGAACTGATGAAGATCTGCTAACCACTATCTCTGCACTGTCAAAGGACCATAAAGATAGGACTTTGGTAAGCAGAGATGCCATCCCTGCTGAAACTCCCAAAAATGTGTCATTAGAAGAATTTGATTAACTGAGTGTAAAAAGTTAGCTGGTAGCTCTATATCTGGCCTTGCTAAATCAGTTTCTTTGCTGATATTATTATTTGATATAAATGAGTGCATCTACACCAGTTTATGCTTGCAAAAATATTAATCTGTTGGTTTTGCACAAGTTGTAGGAGTGCTGCCAGTGATACCACAAATTAGGCCAAACAAAAATAATGAGGCACTTACATGTTGTGTTACTATATATGAAAGAAGATTTAGAAAACAAGGTCCTCTCCTTGTCCTGTTCTTAAAGCTCTGCGAACACTGACAGTAATTTAATATAACCAGAACCCACCCACACTGTTTGATTCCTGTGTTTTGACAGACAATTTACCAGTTCCTCAGTTGCTCTAAATCTGCAGTTTCATTTCAGTCACTGGAGCTACATCAGTTTATTCCACTTATGGACCTGATCCAACACCTTCAAATAGCTACAGGAGGAGAAGATTTCTGCCTATTTTGTCCTGCTTTACAGTATCTGCTCCCTATGTTTTCTCATATAACAGATATGACATAATTTTCCCACCCATTACTGTTACAACTACCATAAGTGGCGGAAAATATGTCATGCAAGTGTGATTCTAAAATAAGCACCTCAAACGAGTAAATGCTACTGACTTTTAAGGACAATTCTCTTGAGTTTAAGTTTATAGGATTACTGCTGAAGTTTGTACAGTGGTGCAGTACAATCTATTTCACTTCAACAGTACAATTTATTAATGAGAGTAATTGAAATGTATCTTTTGCTAATGAGCAGAGCTGTAACATTCACATCCAAATATTGATGCTGTCACGTGTCCTCTGAAGGTCCAAACCTTTCTAAGTCCTTTAGGGGAGATAAGAGAGATTAAAAGTCTGAAGAAACACTACTATGAGCTCTCATGTAAGCTTCATATTTGTCCTAGAATAATCAAAGTGTAGTAATGTGGCATATTTTCCTCTTCTTAGGTTTTCATTGCAGTATCTTTCTTCTGTACCACTTGTATAATTGAGTTTCCCTATTTTGGAATGGGTTCACTTGACCCCAGAATAACCTAAAATATTACTAAATTATTTTCACCATTTTCTAAGGAAAAAATTATTTCCTTTACTCCTAGTGTCAGCAAATAATAAAATATTGTTGCTTTGCTGATAGCACAGCAGACAAAACCCATAAACCTAAATAGACTATTAGCAATGCTAAAAATTGACTCAAACAGAAAGTAAAATTAACTTTTTAATTTTGTTTCAGGCAGAGATATTAAATAATCTCCAAAGTCAAGCACTGTTAAAAATCTTATTTTAAACTAGGGAGCATTTGTCAGCATTGAAGGTTTCACGCAGCTAAACAAAAGCTTTCTGAGGGAAGTTTCAGAAGGCATTTCTTTATGTTTTGTCCATATTCTAAGTGCCCTCTACTGCCAGAGGAGCCGTACTGCAGAGAAAGGCAGCGCGGCTGCGAGGACAGGCGGGAACCCACCCAGGGACTGCTGGAAAGGAAGAATTTGATACTTCCCGCTACTGCTTTTCAGCCTATATGTAGCTGCACTTGAAAGCTACCAGCAAGAAGATGTTGAAGAAAAAAAGGAAAATTAATCCAACGGTGAACGGAAATATATAATCATTTATTTCTCCTGGCAATGTGAGTTGCTCCTTTCCGCATCTTGCTGTCCTCCCTTGATTTCTCCAGCTCTTCGCAATGGCTATTTCGGCATTTGACAGGGATGTTTCCCACGCCCGGCCGTGGCCGTGCCCGGCGAAGTTCCACAGCGGTTCCCGAGCGCGGAGCCCGGCCCGGGCACAGGAGGGGAGAAGCCTCTCCCTGTGGAGCTGCAGGGGGACAGCGGCTGGGAAGTGGCCGAAATGTAATCAACACTGCATGAGCTCTCACAGCGGAGGAAATTCTTTCTGGGGCACAGGGAGGTGTCTGAGCCAGGACTTGCTGCCCTGGGAAGGAGCTCTCCTCCTTCCGAGTTAGCGCCGCTCGCCGTGCGCAGCCCAGCCCTCGGTGAGCTGCTGTGCCTTCCCCCGAGTGCCGCTTGCGCTGCGTTTCTCAGCAGAATGATTTTCATTTTTTTTACCAAGCTTATATTGTTCAGCAGAGACCAAAAGTTACTTAGGAGTTTCTGGGTGTTATTTCTATGTAAAGCGGCGAGACAGGGGAAATGCAGGTCTGCACTACGTGGAGCTGCAGATCTGATTGTGAAAATCACTTCTGAAAGCAGTGGGAAAAACCCGACTCATCTGTGACTCAACTTTGGCCTTTTATAAGTTAGAAGTGGATGTTTATGTATTCTAGATAGTCTTACTACGTTTAAAAATCTGTATTGCACATAGTGTAAGCACATGCACACATATTAGTGCATGTATGTGTGTACATATATATATACACACACTCACAAATATATACGTGTGTGTGTCTGTATTTACTGGGTATTTGTGCTGAGGGATAGTCTAATCACACTGGCCAAGCTGTGAACAAACATAAACCCTAATTCTGAAGTCCCTGGTCTCTAATCAGATTAACCCTTCATCTCCCAGCACACCTGGCAGTGCACTAAATTTTGTTTTCTGTCTACTGCAGAAGTCATTGGGAGTTCAGGTACAGTCTCGGCATTTGAAAGATACAAGAATCCTTGAAAAGTGGGAATTACGGCCATTTTTTCGTGATGTAGAGGCCCTGCTGGTTACCGAAGTGACCAGTGCTGTGGGTGCAGCTCCATCGTGGGAACTATTGAAGCTGTTGGGAGTTCCCAGTGTTGCAACAGCCAGTGCTTCATTACAAAGAAGAATCTGAGAAATTACATTTTTGTTGCTTTTCCTCCTTTTCTGATTTACAATATGAAAGACATTCCATAGACCTGTGTGACCTCAGGGTGATATTGAAAAACTATAAAAGCAAGAGCTCAGCTATATTCTCTGCTCTTCCTCATGAACGTGCAGGATTGTTTTTTACAGGATATTCTGAAGTGCCATGTCCAACCTGGTTTAAATAAGGCAAACTACAGGAATGAGTTTGCTACTTTTGGGAAAGGCTTTGAAACCAGTTTCCCTTGCAAAATATGGGAGAGCACTTTTTAATGATTTTTTCTAGGACTTAGCATAATTCTGAAAAACCAAACAAAAAAATGAAAGTCAATTCTATAGATTCATCAGATTGTGAAGTCAGTCCTTGGACTTGCTAGCTGAGATTCCTCAATAAGCAGTTCATATTGAAAGTGAACAAATTTATACACTGAACATAAGGAGGCAGGTGTTCTTAAGAATCTTTTGCTTCTAGAAATACTCTCATGTTTTACTATGCAATTAAAATTATACCAGCCATATGAGATAGAGCTAAATTTTCTTTCACCATATACATAATATATATGCATATATATACATATATTTATATTTATATGACACTTCCGTGCATGTAAGACTTATGAGGCTACCTGCCCTTTAAAGTAAAGCACTTTGTTTTGGTGAGAGTAAGTTTCAGCATGACAGAGATCCTTCAAACTTTCCAGGGGAAGGACATCAGTCCTCATCTCAGTGCAGAACTCCAAGTGCTCAACAGATTTTATTGCTTGAAGTTCCATGCTCAATTCGTCCTTTGTCCTCTGCTGGAAGTGGAGACAAAGGTGTTGATCATTTCTTACCTCTATTAACGGATTTTGTTGTGGACACAATAGTTTGAGGTGACAAGTTTTACTACAGGAAGAAAGCCAGATACTAGAGCTGTTCAATATAGTATAGCAGACTGAACAAGAAGCTGTGATTTCAAGTGGAAGCGGACCAATTCAACTAAGCAAGAAACTATGTATAAAACCAAACCCCATAGCTTTTCCCCAAGTTATACAAACTCCTAGTATCTTCAGATAAAATCTTGATACTTTCAAGGAAATTACACTCTACTCTAGTCAAGCAGAAATTATTTGGTTTACTACAGAAGTAACTGGGTAGAATTTGGTGGTTTCTGATGTCCCTGTAGTATGTTGGATTATCGTGACCAATGGCAAAAGATCAGCACTGATGATATTCAATAAACCCCTCTAGCCAGAGCTCCATGAAGATTGCACATGGAGATGCACCAGATATTAATGACAATGGCTTCTCACAGCCTTTGTCAGATTTGATTCAGGGACTAGATATAAAAGGTACATGTAATGAGATACGAAAGTGACTGCAAGCAATTTACTTCATCTTGAATTCTGGTGGTTTAAGTGAGTCACTCTGCAGTGGTGGAGTTTGATTTGCCAAGAATGGTACAGTTCCTGTCCTAGAGTGCTGGCCAAACCACCACAGGTGGCTGAAGAAATCCAGGACTGGGCAAACTAGTCAGCAGCAGACTGAGGCCACTGCTTAAAATAGAACAAAAACATACAGCAAGATCTAGCAGTATGAGTGGAGTGGAAAAGCGTCAAAGACTAGTACTCCTGAGCTATTTTTTCAAGGTTGCTCAGCTGCTCAGGTCAAGCATTCACAGCAAAGGATTGAGAGATGCCTTCTCATCATTTGCCTTTTCCTTGACTGGCTTGCCACCCACATGTGGGAGCTACCACCTTTACAGCTCCCTAGTAAAAAAGGGATGCAGCACACACGTTTATGGCAGCTCTCTCCTGGAAGACCATGAAGTTTTGTAAGTTCCAGTTGCTTGAATCAAAGACACCACATCCTCTACTCCACTATGCCAGTGACCAGCACTTCCCAGAGACACAGCCTCACTAACAGAGTGGCCCAGCTCCTCTGTCCTGGCTGAGGACAATACTGTGCATTGCCTCTGTCTTTGGCTTCTGTCCACTGCTCTCATGCTGGGTCTTGCTCATACACATGCACACACTCTCTCCCCATGTGTATCATGATGTTATGGATACATATAGTAGGTCATACGCATTGCAGTAATATGCATTCCTTCAAGTATCCTTGTGCTGCAAATACAGCTATCTCTAATATTCCCTTGCACCCCTCTTCCTTCACTTAAGAGCTCAACCTTCAAACCACTAAGAAAATCTCAGCAAAGGATAAGGAATGAAGCAATTTTATTTAAAAGATACACTGCTTTCACTATACTGGAGTGAGCCATAAAAACCTTAAAGTCAGATTATTAGGAAGTATTTAACAAGCCAAGTATTTAGAAGCCTCTTCTCAGCCTGGTTGCAGATCTCAATAATTCTTAGCTCAGATTTAAGTAAGTGCTAGTAAAGCTTGACATTACTAGGATGAAAAATCATACACAAATGACTACAAATGACAGTCCTGCTTATATCAAGCAGTAATGGGGGTGAACCTTCTTGTATTTTGAAGAATTAAACAAGATAATTTAATGAATATTGATCAACTGCAGTTATTGACAGAAATGTTCTCAAACTACCTGATAAAAAAATTTGCTTTACAACAATACTGTTGATGCAATAAGATCTATGAAGCATTTGATGTGCTTTTTTGAAGATTTGAATTGGGGATCTAGAACTGTATAAAATAACTGACTTTTTTACATATTATGTAAGTTAACCATCATCTCATGGCTCTTGGAATCTAATCATAAGTGGGAAATTATCACTGAGTAGGATCTCACTAGAATTTTTTCCAACTTTGCCATATTTTTATTAATAACTCATAGAAATCATCTAATCATATCAATTTTGATTAAGTCTTCATATAAAGGAAAGGTTGAAAAGTGAAAAATAAGGATAAAAGTAGATCACTAATGTAAAAGGATCTACACTGCATAGAGAGCTAGAAGAGTCAAACACATACTTCAACGCTGATGATAAAAAGCTCTTTATCTAAAAGAAAATAGATGTCATATTAAAAAGAAAGAAATTCCAGATTGTAAGATTATCAGGCAATATTTCCAATAAAAGAAGAAGTAGCACTCATGGCAGGCACCTGAATATGTACTGCTTCTGAGTAGCCATGGTGGCTTCTGTGAGTAAAGGTATGATTTAGTGAAACAAAAAGTAAAATACTTGAGGGTTATAGTGTCTTGATACTGGAGCATCTGCTGTTAGAGTCCAACAATGCTGTCTAGACTTTAAGGAAGATATGATCCAAGAGGGTTCAGAAAAGTGGTAGGAAACAAAGACAAAAGCTGCAAAAGTTACTGTAAATATTAAAATTGCTGGTATAGTTGGGTTATTAGCTTGATCAGTTCACATTTGAATATGGAGTCTTGATCATGTGTATTTTGAACGCCATATTTTGACTAAGTTTCTGTGGATAGTTTGGGATAAATCTACCACTTACTCTAATGCAATAACTTCTTTGGGTGGCTTAGAAGATCTGAAGTACTTGATCTTCACCACTGCTGACTGTATAACTGCAGTTTTCTGCCTCTCAATATTCCTGTGAAAAAGATAGCAAGAGAGTAAGCCCAAAGTCTAGGTGGAAATAAAAAATTGTGACATGTCATCTTAGCTAATAAAGCCATCTATGTAATTAGAGCCTGGAATTTGCTCTATTTTATGCACGTGTTGAGGAATGAGCAACACAGCTATTTCCCCCTTGCCTTCAGAAGCATATCTATGCACAAGCCTTTCTCTGTGCAAACATCCCTGGTGTGAGAAAGGACGGCTGTACAGCTGGAAGGCTTGTGTTTGCCTTTGCCACAGTGAAGTATGGAGGTAAGCAATGAGAGACAAGGAAAGACCTTGTGCAGCGCTACCAGCTTGGCTTGAGCTACTTCTCAAATCTGAATCTGGGCATCGCTACCAAGCAGCAGAGTTAAGACTTTGAACTCATAAGAAAGAAGGTCAAAAGAGCAGATTTTCTCAAATCTGTAGTCATCTACATGGGGAAGAGTACTTTGAAGAATGCACAGTTGTTCAGTCTAGCAGAAAGATATTCTAAGATCCAACACCTGGAAACAGAAGTGAGAATAATTCAGACTAGACATAAGGCTTGTATTTTTAATATTGTGGGTAATTAGGCACTGTGAACTAGCAAGTCAGGACTGCAGTACTGCAGTGTATTTTTCATCATGAGAAAATGTTAAGATCGGGGATTTCTCTAAAACGTATATTCAGCTCAACCATAGCTGTAAGACTAGAAACAGGAATTAATTCAGGGATGTTCTTTGACTTATGTGGAAAAGGAAGACAATAGAATAGATAATCACAGTATGGCATTTTGCCTTAAAATGTGGATAATTGTGAGTTTGAAAAGAAGAGAAAATGCAAAGATTTGCGGAAAAGATAGTTCAATTTAGTAGACATAGTGAGAAATTCTAATCTCTGTATGCACTTCTCTCTTTTCTGCAGCTAATATTCTAGCCAGTGTATTTGAGCAGACTTGCACCAGTACTCACCAGTTTATTCAGGAGCTGGAAGATAATACCTCAGCTTAGCTTCTACTGTGGGTCCACTGCACTTTCCTGAGTGACTGCACAAAGTTTCAAGTATAAAAAAACTGTTTGTGCTCTCCCAGGGCTGGCAGTAAAACATGAAATAACTGAGGATGAAAACAGCTGCCTTAGGTAGATGGGAGAGAACTAAACATCTACTTAGACCTTTAAGTTGGAGCTGTGGATGGCTCCACACTTCAAAGCAATAATTTAACCCATGACTCTGACAAGCTTGTCTGCTTTACTCTCTGCTTGCCCAAGCACTGAAATGCCAGTTCAGCAGATGGCCTGAACCACCCATTCCTATTCCCTGTTGACCAAAATCTAAATGATATTTCCAGAAATGTCATATTCTTTGTGTCATTTCCCCCCCTTTTCGCAGTTCTTGCAAATCTCTCAGACACCTGGAACTCTCAACCAAGGCCCAAATCCTTCATCTCCCACAATGGCAATAAACTATCAGAATTTAGGAATAGAAATAGGTTGCAGCTGCCAAATATAATGCCACAGATAACACAGAATGGAAAAGTCAGCTTTTACTGCTTCCCTAAGAAAAGAAAAATTAACCCTTGACTTGCAGTTCTACAGTCCCCTCTTATTTGAAGATTTTTTTTTTCTTCCAGTTTTATTTCCAGGAATAAAAGCTCTTGTTTGCTGCCAGTTAAACTTTTAGGGGTAGTTTTAGAATTTCTGAAAAAGAAAAGTTCACCTTCCCTGAACCTGTGATTGCCTAACAATGCTCATAATCATTTGCTCCTCATTTCATCAATTTCTACATTTATTATGGTTTTATCACATGTTAGAGATAGTTAAGATTTTTTTTGCATGGTTGCCAGACCCTCTCTAATGTCAGAATGAAGCTGGGTATATAAAGATTTCACAGATTAGGATCACTGCATGGTCCTATTTATTTCTAAGATATTGTAGCAGCTGAGATCAGATGAGGTATTTGGGCCAGTAGGTCAAGTTCCACTGGGAAAGAGGATGGTGCTGTCTGTTAGGGATCCTAAACCCAAGCAAGCCAGGCAGCATATAACACTGCAAAGTCTCTCAAATGTCTTTCATGAGAGCCAGAGGTGACCATCAGAAATTTTGGTTCTAACAGAGCTGGCTTTTAAAACCAGATATATTAAATGGTACTGCAGCTCCAAATGTGCATACAGACAAGCTGAAATAATAATTTTCATCAAGGCAGTCAAGTGTTATTAACATCCTTACTAAGCTTCACGTAATGTTCTATTTGGAAATATTCTATCAGCTACATCTGTTCACATGTGAAATGGCAAAAGATGGAAAAATACATTATGCCACAGCTCACAAGAAGTTTTTCCTGAATCATTGACTTCATCAGCAGTTTGGAGTAGGTGCTTTGAAGAGCCTTCTCTAGCAAGTCCCTGTTTTTCCCAGCTCTGTCTTTTGGGAACTCATGCCCACACACTGCACATTTTTCAGCCACTATCAACAATGGCTCCATTCTATGACACAGGAAGACCACTCACACACTGAAATGGCAACTGTCTGTACAGCATCCTCTGGGGCAACCCAATGAATGTCAGCCTTGTTTTGGGCTCTGCTTCTCATATTATTTCTGCTTTATTTTAATTGTACCTTAGCTACATGTACATAAGTCTTAGAAACACTACATTCTAATTTAGTTTTGGACCCTCTTTCTGGAGCCATGCAGTTGATTCCCATCTTATGAGTTGATTTAACCAAGGAAGAGCCATGCAAAGAGCAGAGTCACAACTTGGTGCACTGTGAAAATGCAAATCTTCCTGGCACATCTATATTTCTTGTGCACCCTTTGCTCAAATTCCTGCTGTACTCAACAATGTGATAAAGGTCTTCACCAAAAAGTAAAACAATTCGTGAAATTACAAGCTTGGCTTATGGCATAGAGAGGATGCCATCTGAGAAAAAAAAACGGTAAAAAAAGCCAAGTTACAGCTTCCATGAGGAAAGCAAAAGCAACCCTCAAACCTTAAAAAAGTGCAAGAAAATCACTGTCAGTTGCTGTCCCACTTATTTTGGGTGTCAAGGATGAAGCTGGTCTTGGTTACTCACCCAGAGAAGGGTGAGAAAATTGCAGACCAGTACAAGAGATGTGGCTGCAGAGATGAATTGCTAAGACACAGAAGAAAAGAATAAGTCAAAACAAGCTAATTTGGGAGTCTAAAAACACAGATTTCCTCACATTAACAAACCTTTTTTGTGCCAGAGCACCTAGACAGCAAATTTTATCCTGGAGAAATCTTTATCCAATTTCTCACTAAATTTTTTTCTTTTTGCCCTTTTTCCCAAATAAGAGACCTTATATTCAACAGCATCTTGGTACATACTGGTGCATATTAAGGAAAGACCAGATTCAGTTCAAATTTTTCTTGTTTACAATTTCAGGCTGATTTCTGCCCTCCAGTCCTGACTCCAACGGGAGTAACACTTGTGTAATTGAATACAGAATGCAACCCTTAGGGTTTTGGTCTGACCAGTAACAGAACTTTATGTGTGTTTAATTCATTTTTAGGTTTAGGCATTTTTTCGAATTGGGGCATAAGTTCTGCTCTTGTGTCAGGAATGAAAATAATAAAAAAAGGGAGAAACTTATATTTGATTTCAGTACAGTCATGCATCCATGCATACATCCATAAGTAACATGTAGAGAAAGAGAGGAAGGAATATCTGGACGATATTATTTAGAGGTATATAACCATTAGACATCCTTCCTTATTGTTGAAAAAGTCTTCAAATCAATGCAGTAACAAAACATTCACTTGTTGTTTATTGATGAGCATGCTCCTGTGCCCAGATGTAACAGGGTCCTGTTCTGAGGGAGAGAGCCTGCAGCCAACTCCCTCAGCTGCACTGGGAGCAGGATCAGGCCTTGCTGGTTTGAAGGTCACTGCATAATACATTCATATTTACAGTACTGAGAACAGAATGCCTTTTTGGTGGATTTTTTTACTTTCCTGTAGGCTTTTTATTGTGAAAATATGACTATATTTAAGGTGGGGTAAAATACACCTAAAGAAAAAAATTAATGTGATCATAAGGAAGGATATTTTCAGTAAGGAACTTGGCCTACTTAAGTCATGGATCAGTAATAACCAGCCTCCTTCTGGAATGCTGAATTAATTCCCAAAGCTACAGTAACCCTTAAATGATCAAAGTTTTGCCAGGCCAAGGGAAAATGGTTACTGTACCAGATATGAAAGCAAAATTGAGAGAGATAGAAAGGGCAGAGATAATATAAAAAGAGAACTCAGATACAAATACAAAAACCAAAATAAAACTACTTTGATTTTTTACTCTAAAAAACACATCAGAAAGCTTGCACTAGTGCCAGTCTGGAGAGGCAAGGAACTGGGATGTTTTTTGCAAATTATGGTATCAGTAGAACAGACAAAACGTTAGGACATTTTGGCAGATGGGTATGAGAAGAAATTGCAAAGGTGAGATGATATTTACCCAAGTTGTCTGAGAACTGATATGTGAAATCAAACAGTAATGGTGCTTTGGTTTAAAGCATCCATAGAGGCAGAGAAACAAACTGTGATTATTGCAACGTTGATCTTCACTTTAAGTTCCTATGATGCTAGTTATTGTAGGCCTGGACATTTATTTCTGTGTCAGGTAAAAAAGTAAAGACTGTAACAAAACATCAGTATCATATGGGAAGAAGGTCAAGATTAACTTTTGTACAGCAGTCATGCCCCGAAATCTTTTATAGTTGTTAGATCACATCAATGTGTATATGGATAACATAGCCAGTTGATACAGTGTGACTGGATTTTCAACAGACTTTCAACAAAATCCCTCACCAAAGACTCTTAGAGAAACAAAAACTTGAAGATTAGTCATGGGCTAAATGGAAGGTATTCCTCAGGATTAGCAACTGGTGAAAAGAATGGAAACAAAGGGAAACAGTAAGTGGTCAGTTTTCACAGAGAAGGACAATTACTGACAGAATTCCACTGGAGAGCTCTCTTGGGATTCTGCTGTTCAATGCATTCATAAATTATCTGGAAAATGTTAAGTAGAGAGTTATCGCTTTACAGTTTACGAGAATGATTCAGGATTAAATCTATGATGCAAAGTGTTATGGAAATGACTCAACAATAAAAATAACAGATGGAATAAAGTGTAAAAACGTGGAGGTAAACAGCCTTAATGTATACAAGAGGAAACATTCTTATCTCAGGAGATTTTAGACAACTGTGAGCCTATTGGCAGTGCCAGAACAATGCTATTGACAACGAAAGGCAAGGAGGGAGTTAGAAGTTACCAGAAGAAGAATAAAAGAAAGAAAATATCACTGTGCTTGTGTGTAAGTCTCTGGTAATATGCATGCCCAAAACGCCATGTGCAGCTGGGATGAACAGCATTGAGGAACACCAAATGGCTTCTGAGACAGAAAGACTGAACGTGCCTTTGAGAGTCTCAAATATGTCTTTTGTGCAACTGCTTGCTACCTTCCTAGTCTGCAAACCGAGCCTAGTGTAAAACCACCCATCTTATACTTCCTGTAAAGATTCTGAGCAGCACAGCCAACATGATAGGCTCAGAACATATCTGTTCCCATGAGGAATAACAATCAAGTGTGTGCTCTATCAACTAATCCTTTCTGGGAAGAGCTGGCTTTACTATGTGTGTGTTGTATGGGTTGTTTTTGTAAGCAGAGCTAGACTTTGTTGGGCAATGTATAACCACACACTGCTGTCCAGGAAAATTATGCTGTCAGCATGGTGATCCTGCCAAGTTCCTGGGGGGATTCCCTTGCATCTCCTCAAGCTTCCAGGGCATCCCTATGGCTCTATGTCAGAAAAATCTAAACAGCGCTGGAGTGGACTTCCTGAGATCTCTTTGTTTGAGGCAGGAATTGCTAAAAGGTTTTTCGCAGCAGATGCTGTACAGTTTTACAGAATCAAATTGTACATATTCCTACACGTATGTGAGCACATCCAGCTGGGTGTGCATGTGTCCTGATAGCCCTATATGCCCAATAGAGATGTTGGATACTACGCTGATACGTAGATAGATTTATAGTTGTCTAATTGTGAAAATCATACTATGTGCAGTAAATCCTTTTGCTAAGTCAGATTAAAGGTGCTGTTACTCATGGAAATGTAATACTATCTATAATTTCTGTGTTAAACTTGACATTATAAATCCTTTAATCTGAGTATTTAAAAGCTGTTCTATGGCTCATTTTTCAAACGGCATTCCAGTTAACACATTTACTGCTAATGAACCACGAACTTGTTCTTTCTTTCTTGGATAAATGCTGTTGACCAACATTATTATTTGCTCATCAAATAATTTTTTTTGGCTTTTTAATTTAATTGCTTCAATAAAAATATACACCAATAATGCATTTTTAATTACACTTCCCAGGTGACCTATGCAAAAAGAGGTTTTATAATGAAGCCACAATAATTAGCCTGTCACAGTCCAGTTTGGGGCTATTGTGTAGTTGTCCTTTCCACGGTTCACCTTAGCCTGACTGGAATTCTAAAAGCCTTATATATTATCTCCCGTAACACTTAGAAAGGTATTAAAAATGTGCTCAGTACTGGCAGAAGCAGGCTTTCTAATTATTGTCAACTATTTCCAGTATGACGTGGTAGATTCCCTTGAGAACTGAAACAACAGCCCACTCCAGGATTTGTAATAGGCCCTAGAGCCTAAGTAGTTGTAGACAGAGCTGTTTCCCTCAGGATAGATAATTGGTTTACATAGCAGTTCCATATCTGAACTAAATCTGTTTTTTCCTATTGTCATTTCCCTGTTAAATATACATAACTGTTTGGGGGTATTCAATACAATGTGGCTGACTATTTAACAGCAGAATCGTTTGCATGAGCTACTTTACCTGGAATGCTAATAACTGTTATCACCCTACATTTCCATGCATAAATGATAAATATTATTAGGGTGAAATTCTGTAGTCCTTAATCAAGAACACCTTTCACTGAAGCCACTGGGAGTTTTCCTCAATTAAATATTGCAAAACATATCTCTCAGTTTGTTGAAAGTAAGATATCATCATTAAGATATTCTACCTAATGTTTTTATTGGCCAGCTTATTAAATGAGTATTAATGTTATGTACAGGTACAACCAACACTGTAGGGTGCTGATCTTTTATCATCAGTTTATAAACCACTTTTATGAAACGCTCAATTAGCAGAATTAATGGTTAAGAGACAAATATATTTATTGTCAGTGGAAATAACCCAATTCTAGCAACTAAATGTTCTGAGTCTTAGTTGCTATAAACAGAAGAGAGAGTGAGTTTATTTTTAAAATACATTTTACTTTAAGCTTGCAAATCTAGGAGCAGTATATACAAAATAATCATGAAAGACATCAAGTCACTGCAATAGTTGTGGTTGCTTCCTTTGACAAAGGATGTCTTACTGTTTCACGTAAGGAAGAAAACTGTTGTAGGTCATTTGAATAAAACTTATTTGCTCACCGCTTTTCAAGCAACATAAAATCCTGAGTCTACAAGTACGAAGTACTTCAGAAATTCAGGATGTTCAGAAATCACAGGATTACATCCTAATCCTTGTGGTTAAATGTGATACCCAGCTGTGCAATGCAGTTAGAGATTTCATGTCTTTGACACTAAATTTGGTCCTGTTGGACTTGGAGGACCCTAATAACAAGATTCATCCTGCATTTCCTATTTGTCCCCTCATCTGAGTGAGTGTCCTGAAAATTATTATTGTGCCTGTAGCTTTTTATCTGATGTACACAAGAACTTAAAATACCACATATATTTCTAGTGTCTATCATTAAGCACCAGCTCAAAAATCACATGGATGTTATGATTTCAAAAGCTCTGCTTTGTCACTCTTTTTGTCTGATATTAAAATGTTGTTGCTAGACATTTTCTGTCCCTGAAAGGAAAAAATTTCAGAAAAAGAAACAGTAGGAAATCAATTCATAAGAGTGGTCAAAATGTGATACCCTGAAGTTTACAATTCTTTGTAGAAATACCTAGGGATATTTCGTCTCATAAGAGGTACAGGTCAGACCCTGCACACCATGACCATTGCCATTGATTTCAGTGTATAGAGCCAAGTATAGTGGCTCCAATTCTACAAAATACTCAAGTCCTTGTAAAAAGCTACTAAAGCAAAACCATTAAGAATGGACTTAGCTTTAAATTTATGCTTAAGTTAAATGGAAGGCAAAAGGATCTGAGTCTGCATTTGCCCACTATACCAAGAAGTTCTTGTGCTTAAAACAAAGCACTGTATTGTGCTGGGAGGGACAGCTCTTCTCCACCAAGACTGCTGTGTCTTGTTCCAGAGACAACTGTCAAACTTAAGTTTTTAAATGAACAGTAAACAATATTGTTAAAACAAATCTTAGACTAAAACTAATATGCCTAACATGCACAAATATGACATGGCATATGTTTTGTGTGTAAGAAGACTGAATCTTTTAGAGGAGGAGAAAGGATGAGCAAAAAAATCAGTCATGTGAGTTGTCAAATATAACCTTTTGGCATTCTAATAAACTGTTGCTTGGATAGAAATATCAAGCTATTACTAATGGCTATTAATGTGTACATGCTTCATGTAATTTTATAGTATCTTATTTTAATATCTGTAATTGTAATGAATTGCAATTTAGGAAGGAAACAATTTTCATTTACTTTATATAACATAATTATGGACCAAATTAACCCCACACTAGTCTTAATTACATTTAGTTTCATTTGGCTGATCAAGCAATTAATGTGCCACTGTATTTTGGAAGTAAAAACCAAGTTGTTATGGTCTGTCTTCAAAAAACATGTACTCATCTCAAACATAGCCACTGTCTAAAACTGTCCTTTGGAATATTTTTTTTTCTTGGTTTACTGTACATCCGTATGTTGCAGCACAAGAATGTGAGTATAATGAGGCCCTTCTGCACCTGGGGTCCTGTTATACTATGCTGCTTAATAATCTTCTCTTCATGGCACCCTTTATCTTCTGTTCTCAGATTGTACTTGTGCTTTTCTCTTTTAATTGGGAACTAATTTTAATTTTGCCATTAGAGACGATAAAAAAGCCCACATATAAACTTGTGATTTCCTCAAGCCTCTATACTGTCACTCATCGTTTTTTGTTTTTTTTTTTTTTTTTTTTTTGAAGTCAGGGCTGGAACTAGCTCTTTTTGCTCTTCTGGCTGAAGAATAGCAGAAGGAGAATATTTTTAAAAGCCAAGACGAGAAAACCCATAAAATATTGAGCTGCATACTGATGTTCATATTCGGGTTTTCCTCAGCATTCCAGTGAAATCAATGCCAGCAGAATGCAGCATGAAAACAGTGTAATGGCTTTAGGATCTGACCCATTAGCATTTAGTACTATCTATCAGTGCGTCTAATCCTTTTCAGCTAATTGAGAGAGAAAACAGGCTTTTACAATATAAGTATGTTGTGAATCTAATTGGGATAGTACAAGGTAATTTAAGCACAGTTCATAAGCAGGGACATTCTCACAACATAGGAACTTTATTATCTATTTATGAAGATTCAGAGGTGCTTTCAGACATCAAGTGACTCATGTCATTGCAATAGTTTTATGTTATTTTCAAAATCTGAAAACAAAATGACTATTCCCACAACCTTCGCATTTCTCAGTGGAAAACAGCAGTGCATTTAAAAAAAACAGCTTTTTTTTTTTTATGCTTCTTTTTTTAGAGATAATTTTTTGTAGTTTGGTGACCTAGACACAGGTAATTTTCAGCAGCTTTCTTCTATTTAGAGGGTGGGTGAAGCACCAGTCTACATACTATTTGCCTTGAGAGTGCATGGTGTTACTACTGGGATTAAGTCTTTGCTGGACTTCAGGAAAATCTGGGTCTTAATGTACTCTTCAGCTACTTCAGTCAAACTCTAGCCCTTTTTTAGCTGAAGCAATTCAAAGTCATTTTTAAAGCTTTTTTTTTAGTGCCCTTAACAGCAATTCTGAGAAAGCAATGGCTTTACACTTCCTTTTGCTCCAGATAATGCTCAAAGCTAAATTTCTCTCCCTGAAGAACATTAGTCAAACTGACTTTGTAGGGTTCTTTACATGACTAAAATGAATTGGATTTGACCTTTCATTTTTGACTGGTCTGGATGACAATCATCAAGAATATCATATTATATTCATGTCAAAAGCTAAAAGATATTCCCCCCACCTCAGTCTTAGTAGTAGGAAAGACAGCTCTCTTTTTTTCCCCCTATATGTCCACTGTATATTCTCACCTTAACAGTTGTAAAGAGCCAATGAAAATTGGGGCAGAAGGAATGTTGAAGTACCTGTAGCCATGTGTTTCATCAAGATTTTCCTGCATTTCCCCTATTAGGACTGGCCCATCAGTCACTGCTTCCACTCAACAGTGTGCCCAAAGCTGTTCCCAGCTGATGTGGGTCACCTCCCACCCAGACAAGGTAACGGGCTGCACATATCACAGCTTTAGCAGTTTGTCCTGCTCATGCAAATAGTCAAACCAGGGTCACCTCATTGGTGCTTAGCTGATAAAGCTCAAGGGCTGATGTGGACAATGCTTAGCAAACGATAAAAGTAAATCTGGCATAAAGTCATTCATGACTTCTCAACTGTAGGAGAAACCAATTTCTCCAAGATAGAGATAAACTCTGTATCAATTGGATGACACAGTAGATTTTTGAGATTCAGGGGTCAGAGTGAAGTGTATCTTCCTTCACACTGATTTGGGTCAAATCATGTGGAATGTGGATCATGATCGAGTGAAGGTGGAGAAAACTGGTCCTACAGGAATAGCCTGATCAGTTTGATAAACTCTAAGAGAATTTTGTTGTTGCTTTCACCAGTACGGGAATTTTACTCGCACACAAAGCTTCATGCAGTTAGAAACAGATGTTAAAGATGGAATTGATTATACATAGTTTTCCCCTAAATTTTCTCGAGCAATATTTCAAAACCAAAAGAAGGCTGCATTTCCTAATGCTGCTATATACTAAATTTAAGGGAAATTTATATGGCAAAGTGATACAGTCTGAGGTCTAAGCACACTCATTATCAGAGAAAAACACAGTAAAATGAATTGCAATTGGTGCTGTGTATTTTTTCAATGAAAAGAAAATGTACTGACTACCGAGAGAAGAGCATTTATTCTCATTTCTAATGCAAGCAGCTGAACCACTGTCCCACACTTCTGACTGAAATAAGCAGTCCATATGTGGAAATATACAGGATTTTTAGCTGCATTGTTCAGCTGGTGAGAAAACTTCAGCATGTTTACAGTGATTTTATATTCAAAGCACTACTCTGTAGTTTTTAAATTATTAACTGCAATGAAGCACAGTTTTGGCACTTCCTACAAAACCTGTTGGACACAGAGATCGTTTCAGGAAGAAGAAAGAACAGAGTGGAGGGTGAGCAGTCCAAGTGCAATCTGTCTTTGAGCGTGAAAATGGGGTTATAGCTCCACGTGGCAGACTGAATATGCCTCCCCAGTTGTTCTATAGCATGTAGAACATACATCAGTAACTACTCAAACTTTTAATAACCTAATCCAGCTTTCTTTGTAACAATTGGTGAAGATGCAGTACACCTCCTGCACTACCTCCAGATCTATCATGGAGTGATGGCAGTGGGAATGCCACAATGCCACACTGCTTTCAGGCTCTCTTTGCTATCCAGACCTATCAGGGAAATGACACTTAGGAATTGGATTGACTCCTCTGTATTGTACCAAAAACCTCCACCAGAGGAAATAAAGGAAAAAAACTAACAGAGAAAATAAAGCCATTTTGAAACAATGCTGTTAAAATCCTAAAAAAAAAAAAAAAAAGAAAGCACAATCAAATTCTGATTTAGAACTGACTCCTAATATCCTTCCAAGCTAGAAAGTATCTTTAGGTCTGTTAGAGAAAACTGAGTAATGTTATCAACTACCTTCTCTTGTTTGTAAGATGTCATTCTTACACAGCCTCCTAGTGTTCATTTCAGAGGAGATTAAAGCGCATCCTAAATAGTATATAATGACAACTGGCAAAACAATGATTACATACATTTAATTTTACATTATTCTTGATTTTTTTCAATTCTAGTTTTAGTTTACACACTGTACATCAGACATTTGTTCATTAGTTTGCAGAATTCAGACACTCAGTTTGATTCCTCCAGTCAGTCGTTGGCGAAAATTATCCAATGTTCTACTCTATTTCACACTCAAAGCACTTCCATTATGGTTGGATAATGGTTGTACCATCAATAAAGAGTATGAATCCAGTTATGTGGAGACCTCGGCTTAACCTTTCCATATGCTATTGATATTTATAGAGCTTCTGACATAATCAATTAGTCTGAAAACTGGCACTCGTGGAAGGTAAACCCATATAAAGGAACCATTGCATCTGCATTTTCATTAACCTTTCAGATAAGTATGTAGAGAATAAAGACAAATATATACCATATGCAATGAACACTAATCCCCCAAATTTTCTAATGATATTGTTGATCAAGAATAAACTTGTTTAGTGCTATCATGATTGCTTAGTTCTGCAGCTGCTTTCATAAGTGTTTTAATCTTCAGCCAGATATCTAGAAACACTGTGAAAGTAAAATGAGATTAGCTGACTCTTGTATGATACTCGTCTGAAACTAGTGCTGAATCTAAAGTCAGATGCAAATCCCAGTTTCATGTGGTAGCAAATTGTATTTGAAGTCAGTTGTTAACAGCTGACATAGCATAGACATGATCTAGGAAATATTAGACACACTACATACAAGTTTCAGGGGAATATCTAAGCAAGCTGGTTTTGCTATTAGGAGATACCTGGCCCTGAAAGAGGAGCTGGAACAAGAGGAGCTGGCCTGATTGTGGTTCATGTGAATTTTAACTCCCTTTCCACTGACACAATGCAGAAGTTCACTTTTGCTTATTTGGACAATTTACTGGATTAAACACCTGATTTTTGTACTCTCTTGATGGTTCAGAACACAAATCATGATATTTTAGTCCTTCTCTAGAATAAAGATTTAGACATAATGGAAATATTTTCATCTTGAGAGAACAAGCTGTATTTAATTTTTAATTAAAACATTACTACAGTATATTAGTTTTCCTGGTCTGTATGTTTCACTCTATTAATGCAAGTGAAAAGGAAGAGATTCTTGAAGAAATGAACAGAAAAGCTGAAAAGGAAAGCAAGTCCTTGGTGCTATCACTGTTAAATCCACAGGAGAGATTCTGGGCACCTCAGTAATGACAGCCATGCCTGGTTGGGCCAGCCTTGAAAGGAGTCAAAAGGATCGTTTCCCCAGATAATGCAAATTCTTCCCTTCTTTAAGAAGAGCATGGGAGGTAGAGCAGAAGAGAAATACAGAGGTCTGTCTCTAGGCAGGCTCGAGGAAAGGACCATACGAGAAGATACGACCATATCTGCTATCACATTTGGGGATTTACAACTGGTTCCAGTTATAGTACCCAGTGAGGTTCCCATTCACTGCTGAACACAGTGCTCACCTCTTTTTGGACCCAAGCCATGTGAATTACTTAGGGAGACTTAGACAGATGGGGTGAGGTTCCCCCCACTGCAACTGAAAGAGAAAATTCACATAAACTTCAAAGGGGCCAGATTTTTCTCAGCCATCAAAGGATGTTGGGTCTTTCATAATAATACCTTTACATATGCATAAGTACAAGCTAAAGAAAAATGGAATAGATTACATGTAAGGAAGAAAATGTCCTTAGAGCCTGGTTATTTCATACAAACTGTTTGGTGTGAGTGGGACGTTTGCAACAGCAATCAGTTTGGTTGCAGGACTACATGGCAAGATATTCTGGTGAAAAGAGTGAAATTCGTTCATTAATTAAAGTGATACATAGCTTTTAAATTTGAATACTGGAGCTAGAAAATGTAGTAGATGGAAGGCTTTTTAACTCATAAGGTGGTGTGGTGGAAATGAAGGCCTTGTAACCTTATTTGAGCAGTCTGATGGGTTTTTGTTTCAAATCCCATCTTATGCATTTAGTGCAGCTCTAGCCTTTTATTAAAATGGGAAAATATATTGTTTATACAGGGTACTCCTGACAAATAGTAACCAAAGAAAGGTGCAAAAAATGTATTGTTTCCATAATCAGAGATACACTATAAAACAGAATAAAGTGATAAATACAGAGTGCCATTGTTTGTTGTTATCTGTCTGTGCCCAGTGGCAAGAAAGTCTAAATGAATTACAAAGAAATTTTTAATAAAAGAACCAAAAAAAAAAAAAAAAAAAAAGGAAAAAAAATATAATGGGCTCCATAACCTGGAAGAACTTTGAATAAAAAATGTCCCCTGAAACCCTGAAACCAAAAGTCTCTTTAAAATCTCCACACTTGCTCACTCTTTTTCTGGTTTTTCTTTCCCCTGCTCTTACTTAAAAGCCTCTGGGTGATTTGTCCTATTCCCTGCCCAATAACAGCCAAACCATTGTTTTAGGGAAGATATTTTTAATGTTGTATATTTTGCTTTTTTGTTGTTCTTATTTCTTTTCCTTGGACATTTCATCCATACACTGCAGAAAAAGTGAACATAAGCAGCTGCAATATGAGATGAACTCTGAACACCAAATAGGTAGGCCCTAGAGGGGAGGAACTGAAATATGAGCTGCTTATTCTTGGAGCCCTTTAAACCCTCCAATCTGTTTTAAATTATTTTGGTGCCTCTATTTAAAGGTTAAATTTTTGTTGTTGTTGTGAGCCATAGTTTAGTAATACAAAACCTGGGCAACATCAGCATAGAGTCAATTCAGAGATTACACACCCAGGGTCTTTCCTGATCCTGCCTAAAGTGAAGCAGCATGTTTATGCTTAGCAACACATTTTGACATGAATGAACTTTTCACGTCTCTGCTCATAAAATAAACACGTACATTCAGCAGGAAAAAAATCATCTCACTCAACGATCCTGCTTACATATGTTATTTACAGACCATATGTTGAAATCTAAATATGGTTATGTATATGCAAAAATTATACATATAAAACACTCATTTCAGAGCTGTGCATTAAACATCAAAATTTTTTACATCTATCAATAAATCTTTTTTTGGTGGTAAGTCTTTAATACATTAGATTTCACTAAAACAACCCCAAACTAATTTTCCTCTCTACCCCTTTCAAGCAAAAATCTTGGCACCTAAAGCATTTATGCTTTGTTTTTACTTCTACAGTATTTTGTTTCAAGGCACTCATAATTTGAGCACTAGGGCTTAGATGTCAGAATGAACACAGTTTCGATGGCTGCTTTTTGCCATTGCCACTTTGAGCTCAGCTCTACTAAGTGCCAATGGGAAATTCCTAAAGGCCAAGGCATTTTCAATAAATTAGCATCAAGACACTGAGTCTTTGTATAGCACTTAGGTGAAACTTGATTCAAAATGCATATTTGGGGATTTCTGACAATGCTTTCTTTGTTTTTTATGCAAATAGAGAAAGCCTTGGAATCTCTTGAATTTATATGATCAAAGATGACCACCATGAATATGTCTGGAAGCATTACCAAATGACAGAAATACCAGAGACAGTTATATTATGAAGATTAAAATAGACATCTTTTAAAAAATGTGCCTTCTAAAGAACATTGGGCATTTGACAATTCATTAACTTTACGTATTTTTAATCAAACTAATTTTGAAGCATCGCATTTGACATGATACACATCAAATGGTTACCGCTGGCTGGGGACTCAGAGACTTCCAGAATGTAGCAATTAAAGGGTTTATGCTCCTCTCAATGGGCAAACTAAACTCCGTTACAATTAATTAGAGAGAGATTTACACATTCTTTTAAAGACATGAGGATGTTTTCAAAGATATTAAGTAGCATGGCCTATACTCCTTCCACTAAAACCACTATGATACAAACTTGGTGCATGGACCTTTTTATTCAAAAATAACAGGAATGCTTTGTGTTTCTCTCTGCTAGGCTATTTTATTTCAAAAACTGCAAGCAGTTAAGGAAGAAAGGGTTTCCTGCAAAAATATTTCAGTTACTCAGGTCCACTTCCCTATGTAAAGATCGAAAATACATAAAAAAATGCTAAATAACTGACTTGTTAGGCAGTCCAGATGAATAACAAGGTACATTTTGCCGCAGGAAGTAAAAATAGGATGGTGACTCATTCACTTCCCTGGGAAGTCTGTTCCAATGACTGAAATGGGACCTACACTGAAGACTGCCAATCTATGGAAGGTTTAAAGAACAGCAGAAGCATTTTCAATCAAATGTTATGGAGTTTAGCTGCAAAGAAAGCCATTGTGAGGAATCAGAAAATCTCTATTGCATGAAGAATTGAAAATACTGTAAACAGCTACCAATTTTTTTTGGTAGGCTGAAATTTTCTAACTTCTGATGATGCCATGAGAAAAATTTAATGGCTTCTACTGCTCAAATAGAGCTTTGAAAGGTCAAATATATAGATTACCTTCTTGTTTATGACCACGTGTTTAACACCATACTAAGAAATTTTCTTATTGTCACGTAGCAACACCCCTCAGGCAGAATAATATAAATGGGACTGAATCTTCTACAAAGTCTATAAAGAACTACCAAGAAGAAATGAAGCTGTTGCTCAGCTCACTTGCAGTATGTATTCCAAAATTCTATTCCTCATGGTGCTTCTATTAAAATGCATATATTGTTACATATGTGTATATTCTTACATTCTTACTATTATATATTCTTACTCTATTTTTAGGAAGAAACTCTCTGTTTCACTACTGATGGATCACCCTAAAAATCAGAAATAATTATTTTCTATATAATAACCCAAAGGGTTTTTTTCTACAGATTATTGCAAAAAGTCTGCTTGAAGAATATTGAAATTATACAAATTGGAATTGCAGTGAACAAGAATTGAGACAATGGGTCATTCACTATTGCTGGGTCAATTTTCTAACTGACATTATGCTCTGTGAAGAATATTTCTGAGAATCTCACCAAAAATACATCATGGTTGATCTAAGTCTCAGGGCACATACAGCTCATCCCTTGGCTGATTCTGATAAGGAGAGGTTATCATCCAAGCAAAGTTTATTGCAAGTTCTTGAAGAAACTTTGGAAAATTGAAGGTTTTCAATTAAATTTTCTTTCCTTTTATTTAGTTATTCACTTTCTGTGGAAAAAAATTGTTTTCCACACCCTAATCATACAACTCAATGCATTGGGAAATTTTGAAGGCATAAATTGCCACTTATTTGCTACATTCTTTGTGGTGTCAGCTTGGACACTGTGGATGAAAATGGAATTTTTTTCTTTTGACTTCACTGGGCCATGGAACAAGGTCAATATGCACAGCAGCTAGAGAAAAGTTCGCTTAATTTAAGATTTTCTTGGCTTCTTTATACACAGATACACAGTGTCATCTTTTTTTTATTGTTTACCATAATTATGTCTTTACTTGAAATTCATATTTAAACCAATGCATGGTTGTCATGGAATTGTTGGTAATGTGTGATTACATTATGCTGTCTTTTGCCAGGACACTTGTAAATGAGACATTATCCTTGGAGATTTTCTTGGCTGAAAATGTGAGTAATTAAAAATGTAAACAAATATTATCCATTACATATGCCACAATAATAAATATTTCAATATAATGCAAGTTAATGACTCTTTAGAGATTCAGCCTAATCCCATTACAGAGTGTTTCATAGGTGTACAAACAAACATAATAATTTAATATTTTAACATGCTTATTATAGTTATATAAATACTTCTCTGTTAAAAAAAAAGAAAAAGCAGCATCAAGGCCTAATAATTATAGAGCATGAAATATAAGAGAAGCAAATGGAGATGGAAACCCAGAAGGTGTTCAGGACAGCTCTTGGTCTGTTTTTCAAAGAGACATTGGGTAAGGAGGATGGATATGAAAACTGAGGCATTTCTTTTGCTTTCTCTCCAGCAGAGAAGTTATTAAACCTCTGGTGGGGATATTTATATCCAAGGTCTGAAGGGACATGACTCAGGAGGGATGTCTCAGTTGCAGTCAGCCCTGCCCAGGCTGCTGCTGAGGGCTGGGTGCAGGGAACAGAGCACCCCTCTGGCCACAGAGCAGCTGGGAGAGGAGCATGGATCTGTGGGAAAGGGAGGTGGGATTTAGTCAACCTTTTTGAAAGGAGGTGTTTCTTTTCTGTCTTTTAGATCTTGCTGTCAGAGTTAAAAAGCGAACTAAGCCAGATGAAGAAAATTCTCCAAGCCCTGTGAAGACATTTGCAAAACAATTAAGTGAGAGCTGGTGTTGGCAGCCTGTGCTGCACTCGGGGCAGAGGAACAGTGCAGTTCAGAATGGTTCCATCAATAATGCGGTTACAGGGGGGCCAGAGAGCTGGGACATGTTCAGAGGAGGTCCTGGAGGGGAAGCCATGGGCTGGGTACTGACTCTGGAAGGTGCACAGAGCTGTGTGTGGCCCACTGTGAGCTGCATGGCACGCCAGGGCGGTGGCCCCTGTGGCCCAGTGGGGCCCAACAGGCCTCCCATGGCTCCCTGTGGACACCGTGGCACACACTAGAAGGATGGATGAGCTACTGAATCCCTGCGCAGCTTCACTCAGTTTCTTCTTGGAACTCCAGATTTCTAGTGGATTTGAAGCAGATGCCATCCCAGTGCAGGTGGACTAGCTGATGATGTAGGTTCCCTGTATCCTGACATCAGGGACTCAGCTTTACTGGGATGCCAAATAGCACAGTGCCTTTCCTGTTAAGGTAATGCTTTACAGATGGCAACCAGTACATCACATTTCCCTGGGACATAAGGTGGCAGATGCTGCAGTGGGATGGCAGCAGCAGACAGTGTGGCACAGGGTGTCCCATGGTGTCCACAGCCACAGTGTGGCACAGGGGCCATGGAGTGTGGTAATGATTAGCTAATTCCTATTGAAATGAAATATCATTTCATGTCAAATTCCCCCTGACTACAAATCTCCATCCTGCTAGTGACTTCATTTGTCACCTCAGTGAAATCACTGAAAGTATTTGCTTCTCTTCCCCCATTTGTAAAATAGGAGTTGAAGTTCTCATTTCCACATCTGCTTAAGCCCTTTCCAAACTTGCTGTTCACCAATTGCTCAATAATTTTCATGTCTTTCTTAATGCTTTAAATAATAGTTGAAGCTATTATTTAAGCACTCAGTATATCTCAGAAACTTTTCCATAATTAGTTGCTGTGAAAGGAGAGTGATCCTAGGAATCTGCATAAGAACACTGCTGAGTCATCCCTATATCAGGCTCTTAAACCTTGCACAGAAATGCTCTTCAATAACTTTGAAGTCATATTAGCAGGGAGGTCTTATTAACTGCTCTATGGATGTGAAGGCTCTTCTGGAGGACAAAGCTTATAGCAAAAGTCCAGAATCAATTTCAGAGAAGAAATAAAGACTCTTGTTTTTTTGACGCCTCTTGTTTTTTCCCCTTTTCTTTTCTAGGATGAGTATTTAATTAAGCCAAACCACCAGTGAACAGGAAAAAGAAAATAACCTGTGCTCATGTCGTGGTCCTTCTCAGAAGGCCAAGATTAGCTCTCTGACAGCTGAAGACATTGTAAGTGTGGGCACTTTGTAGCTCTCTTCTGCTTACATTGCTCTGAGAGTACCATCTGACAGACAAAAGATGATTTGAGGACAGGCAGGCAGAAATCCCACCTGCACTTTTAGCTATGAAGAGGTTTAGTCAAATCAAGCCAAATAATCCCACAATTACATGGCCATGCCTAACTAGCATAGATTTTTTACATTATTCACAGAAAATCCTGTCTCCATTTGTTTGGAATGTCTCCTAAATAGAATCTCTTTTCCCTGTAAGATTTTTTCCAAATTTTTCCAAATTTCCCTGTAAGTTTTTTTTCCAATTTCAAAATTGCCTTTGATATGGTGCTTCGGTTTATCTATTGTAATACGTCTGCTTTTGTATCCCTAAGATTTTGAGTCTCTTTTATGGTTCACAGAAAATTCATAATTTTTACAATAAAGGTCTTACTAATACCTAGGTCTGAGGTGTTTTCACTCTGATTCTTTGACTTACATCTCTTTACAGGATGGCTCTCCTCTCACAAAATGTAAGGGAAGGCTTGGTACAGATGGTAATTGATGATACCACCTTGAATTTCATTACATCTGCATAGCTACATAGAGATTCCACAAATCCTAACCAATAAAAGCAAGGATAACCTATTCCTTTTTTCTAATAAGTAGTTTACTAATAACACATACTACAAAATACTGTTCGGGAGTAAAGATATAGGAGTACAACCCACAGTGTGTCCTGCACAGTGTGGTAAATGGAATTCCTAAAGACAGTTAGTATGCTGCAGTCTGAAGCCAGCTAATATCAGATGTTTGCTGCCTCATTTATTTTGATTAATTGCTTCGATGGGGGTGGACCAAAGGGTAATCCAAAAATCCATGTCAGGGAAAGGAGATCTGTGTTTCACCCTCTCAGTTTTTAAGAAGTAAACATGCTGTGAAGTTTTGCTTTCTAGACTCCCTTTAATTTTCACAATTTGCAAGGAAGGTTCATCATACTGCTCAGAGTAACACCAAAAAACCTGAAAGAACCATATTCATGTTTCTTTTGTGCTGGCACCCTCTTTGGAGAAAGTCATGGAACTTCTGCCATGAGTGATCTGAGATCATTTGGTTGTTTCAGAGATGTGTGATCATCCCTAGTCTGTCTGTTGTTTTCTCCTAGATTTTTTTTTTTTTTTTTTTTTTTTTTTGCTGTCAACTCTACTACGGAGTTTCTGGAGCTATTTTCAGGCATCATATCAATCACAACTTCTCTTCCTACCACCAGTAATTTCCCCTCCTGCTGCCTCCTGTGGGTGACATGGCTGCACAGGGACCATGGTGGTGGCAGGGGACGGTGAGAGAGACATATGCCTGCCTCTCAGCTGAAATCATGGATCTTCCCAATTCAGCTGTAGGTTACAGGTTGCAGGTTACACCACCTGCAGAGCCTGTGGGCATGGAGCCTGTGGGCATGGGTAGTGATTTCAGCCATAAACTCTCTGCTTTGTGGTGTTTACCTTTGCTATCCCCCATGACAGGTCTCTCATCTGAGCAGTAGCCTATGGCACTCGGCTGGGGCAACGAGACTCCTGTGAGATGCAGTATACGAGAGTGACAAATTAAAATGACAGGGCTGTCTTATAAGATTGGAATCTAGTGAAACAAAATATTTCTGGTCCAGGTAACAGAGGCAGTGCTACATGGTAATATGTGGGAAAAGCCAGTGTAATTTTCAAATGCCTGTAACATAACTGAGTTTGTCACTGTCCCAGCGCTATCTTCCTGAGATGTGTTGTATCTTCTCGAGATGCAGTTGCAAGTGTGGCTGGGGGGACTGTATTTGCAAAAATAGCTCTATTTATAGTAGAAACATGTTTCATATTTATCTCCTTTAGCTGTAATAATGGCAGTGGTAAAATGAAACTAAAAAGCCATCGTGAGCTTAGAAAATCATATGCTAAAAACTTCTTTACAATGAAATTCAGCATATTATATGACACTATTTTCCCCTCTTTATTTCAAACTGCATATATAAGTTAATCATGCAAACACACACACAATGCTGCCCTGTGATTTTCTGATTCCTATTGTCCTATTTAACTAATAGAAAATGTTGATCTTCTGCTATCAGCATTTCAAAATCCTGAGTTTTAAATTCATTGTTCTGCATTTTAAATAAAGGCTTGAAAATTACTTTGAAGAGCTCTTTTCTCCCAATGGGTCTTCAGTGAATACACACAAATATTTTGTATTCTTAAACACAGCACTGATGTACACAAATGGATAATTGCCTCTACAACTTAGGTATCTAAATCTCTGCCTTTCAAGTGACATTTTCCATGCTCATTTGTGTGTAAGATTACAATGAGGTTTCAAGTGTCCAGACTGCATCAAAATCATTCCTGAAATGCTTATGCTTCTGTTTAATTAAGTTGAAGTGAAATTCATGTTATTCAAGCACTGTGAAATCAGGCTGAAGTTAGTGAATCTGAATGACATGCTGTAGCATGATTTTAAACTAACTAAATATGTGGCATTTTAAGGTGCTTTCTTTTTGTTTGAGAAGCAAAACCCAGGTGTTTTACAGAGCAACCTATGGAAAATTAAGGCCTATTTTTCTTATATCTGAAAGGCAGGAAAGGCTGTGTTTATTGAAGAAACAGAGATTCCTCTCAGAAATAAAGACAATTTATGCCTTGCACTAAATTGGTAAATAGAATTCATAATGTCTGAAGTACTCTAGTAACTGAAAGATGTTTCTTGGGTGGAGTTATGATAGCTAAGTAGGATACAAATTGTAGCCCCCCTGCCTTCTCATTTAATTTCAACTTTAGAACGATTTCAGTCCATCACTGAACATGTTGAAAGGGATCTCATTATTAAAAATTCAAAATATATTCTCCATGATCTTTTATTCTAAGAACTCCCAAATGCCTCAATGTACAGAAACACACATTTTTAATGAACCAAATGGACTTGTTTTTGTAACTGACAGGAGGTGCTGGGAATTGGAATTGGAAGGGGGGGGGAAATCAGCTAATTAAATCTAAATCACCAACAGTGAACATAATTTCCTTGTCCAGTCACTTCCAGTTTCACCAGCTTCCTCGTACCAGTCTCATACTTTATTTCCTTCTCTGCTTTGGCTTTGTTACCTTTGAATTTTAATTAGACAGCTTCTTCCATGCTGCCCGGGTGCCACTCAGCGATGCACGTCATGGTGTGTGAACACAGCCCTGACAGGCTCATTGCCCTCAGCTCCTGTGCCCAGCCTGGGAATGGCCTTCCCGGGCAGGATCCCGCCCTGCTCCGGCCCTGGGCTCCGGCGGCACCGCGGCACGGGCACGAAGGATCCTGCTGGGCCACAGGACCCTCCAGGAATTTCAGCAGCTCAAATGCACTAAGTCTCCCACCCATGTGCGACTGTAACTCTTCGAGGCTTACAGCACTGCCAGATTTTCACAGGGATAGGGAAGGCTGCCTCCCTGCCAAATTTCGAGTTGCTATTCTGAAATACGAGGTTGATGGATCTGCTACGAAAGGAACTTGCCAGATTTCACCAGAATTTTTTTGTTCTATTTTTTTTTTCTTTCCTAACAATATTCTTGAAACATCCAAATCTTCTGAGATGTTGTCATAGCTAAATGCACCTCAGATGGTTCAAATTTGGCAAACACTTGGGAAACAGAGTTTTAGAAAGGCACTTGCTGGGAAACCTTAATAAGAAACAGAGCTAACAACCCAGTCAATGTTTACACTGAAAGAACAAACAAATAAACAATTGTGCACTTTAGTTGCCTTGACAGTAAATCTAGTCAACATAACAGATTGCAATAGATCCTTTCCCCATTAAAACGAGAGCTCTGAGTAAGAGTTAAGAAAGGTAGACCTTAATTTTTTACTGGCTGAAGAAGAGTGCATACAGCAACATTCCAAATTTAAATGGAGAGTAAAAAATTGTTTCAGAGAACACACAAATATGCTAGGGTATGTTATTCTTTGGACAGAATCACTTTCAAATTGGACTCCTGTTATTCACTATGCCATGACCCACCCTGGCACTTGCATGACGAGAAAACTGCATACTAGATCTGCAGAAACTCTGTTCCTGCCCAGGGTTTTCCCAGATTAGAGCAAGACTTTACTTATAACCTTTAGGCACTTGCTCCAAGTAGACTTTATGTAGCATTGCCAGAGGAATCCTGAGCTGGGAGGCAGGAGATAGGAGACAGGGAAGCTCTGGGGGGAAGGTTTTATGTAGCTCCACGGATCAGTATAAATAGAAAAGGGGCATTGCTGCATCTGTAGTCACTGAGCTGCATAAGGAGTCATTTTTCAATGGGACAGAGAATTTAGGGGCTGTTTCTCCATTCTCCAACTTAACCCAGTGGGCAGGACAGCAAATATTACTTCCACATTTCCCTTTGACATCATACACATTAAGCCAAAATCAACCTGGCCTTTTGAGTTTCTTATAAGCTATCTGGAGCATGGGGCATATTTTCCTTTCTTGTAAGAATTGGGGGAAACACACAGCAATTTATACACTGTAAAAAAACCAATGAAACTGAGATGCCACTGCTTAAGTTAATTCAATATGGCCACAATATAGCTCAATCTAATTAAAATTGAATAAACATTTTTATATAAATTCAATTAATTGGTCCTATGCATGCATTCTACATCATGAAAATGTGACCAATAACTTGCTCTTCTAGCACTGCTAAATAATTGCCTGAATTCAGGGGATAAAGAATAGAGAAAGCTGAAAATCCATTATGCTCTGTAACAGTCTGACTAAAACTAATTAGCTGCTATCTAAATTTTCACACCTCTATTTCATGATTATCTTCTCTAGTAAAAATAAATACGTGCACTCTGAAATGAGGTAAACATAAATGGTGGTGAAAACATGAACACATCAGCTCCAGCTTTGAACTCTACTCCTGCTCCACGGTACATTGCAGAGCCACTGGAGGGGTCAGGGGTTTTAGGAGGGGCATCCTCCCTGAAGGGAGACTAGATGGGGAGTGCCCAAAACAGCCCACCACATTGGTGCTCCAAACATTCCCTCAGAGCTTTATAATTTCATAAATATAATGATTGTTTTAAGATCCCCTGCCCAATGTGTTTTGAATGTTGAAAAGGCAGGGATTGTTGCTAAATTTAAATAGGTGTTGAAAGTTTGGATGATGTCATGCTGGTGCACAAGAGCAGCTAATATTTAAGACTCCTATTGCTGTGGGTTATGTAAAGCATTTGAATAATTTGGGAAGGGTAGTACTTGCAGGGAGATGAAACTATATTCCTCTTTAAAATTAATTCAGAATATCTCCAACTTCTGTAGATTCACAGGGTCAGTGTCAGGAATGTACAAAGACACTTATTGTGAAAAAAATTATTATCACAATAAAGTAGTCATATTTTTGCATGAAATTTTAATCTCTGTAGGAAGCTCACTCTTACACGTTATGACAACATCCACTGAGTAGAGTTGTGATGCTGTGACTTTATTTGCCTGTCAGGAAATGCTTTCTATTGTGATGAGACCAAAGAAAAGGGTTTATCTTGGTTTTGTTTGCTGCTACATCCAAGTTTCATCAAGTTTTTCTCTAGTACTGTTATTTATAAGCCCACATAAGCAGAGATTTTAAAATACATTTGTTTATCCAGCAAAACTCAAAAGCAACTAATTCAGCTGGTTGGGCTTGATTAGATGGGGAAACAGAGGATCACTCTGTAACTCAACTCTTTATTAATTTGCACCCGAAATTGCACATGAAATTCCTAATCTGAAACTCAGAAGTATTTAGAACAGCAGTGCCTTACAGAGAGATGATAATACAGAATGTGAACTTAATAGAAGGTAGGTCTTTAGGGTATTTACTTTGGACACATTACTCCCAGGACATCTGAATGAAGAACTCTACCTAAACTATTTTTTATTTACGAATCATTTGTACCAGAGAGTTTATCTCATTGGCCTTCTTCAGCTCATTATAAATGAAAGTCTTAAAGTGCTTTCAAAAACCTGTGCATTTTCTTGGAAGCAATCAGTGAGAGCAGACAATAGTAGAATGGAGGACAGCAACATTTTATCTTTCAGCAAGATTAAGAACTACCTTGCTTATTTATCAGTTGAATAGCACTTTGGCTGCCCTTGAGACTGAGATGGAGTCACTATATTGGTAATTACTAGACCAGGGCCTTCTCCACCTCTTCTGGCAAAGGTTTGGCCTTTATTTCCTCACTTTGCAGACCATGAAACTCAATGGAAAATAGAGTAATAATCAGTCTCTGACTGGGACATGATCCTGTTGCATCCCCAAGCTGCCTTTACACAATGTTAGAGCTTGTTTTACATTACTTCTTTTGTCTCATAACACATAGATTTTGTATTACAGTAGCATAGGTACAGCACTGGACTAGACTGCTGTCCAGTTCAGCCTTGTCTATAGTGCAGGAATGTAGACATTCATGCTGAAATACGTTCATATGCAGTCTTAGACACTCTAACCCCAATGAGGCTCTTCAGCCTAAAAATTCCACAAAGTGAGTGCTCCTCAACCTCTGCATTTTTCTTTGGACGGTAGGTACCATCTTCCCTTCCCTCCTGTGCTGTGTCCTTACACTGTGTCTGGAGGTGACCCCCAGAGCAGGGCACAGCCCAAGCACAGCGTTTCCCTTTGCTCCCCAGCCAGCAAGGGAGGGATGTGCCAAAGACGGGCACCCACAGCCACTCCTCAGAGGGTGCCTTTGAGAGGGGAGGGATTTCTCCCTGTGGGACTGCTTCTGTAACATTTTGCTCTATCCTTCCAACAATCAAGCCAGTGGCTTGTTGCCAAGTCAAGAGCCTGCCTTGGCTATCAGATCTCATTTATGTCAGCGAGCAACGGTCTCAGTGAAAGAAAATGTTCGCAGTCAAAACTATTCTCAGTGAAATCAAAATAGTCAATTCATTGTCAGGGAAGAGTGGTGCTGCCCTACCAAATAAATGTCACTTTGGAACCAAGTATATTAACAAAAAATATATGTGTAGGCAAAGTCCAGACACTTGTTTTGACAGTGCATGATTTTGCTCCCTTGTCAAACTTCTCTTATTACACATGGAATCACACGCTCATTTTCAACCAGTACATGATGATGCAGGAGATTACCAGCACATCACAGCATGTATTTGCCTTTGGATTGGCTTAATGTATTTTTAGGCTTATCTGGATGGCTTGGAGAACACACATGAACCAAATTCAATCACTGCTTATGCTTTAATTACAAAGGTTTACACTGGACTTATATTCTGCATCTCCTCTTTCCACCAAGATACATTTCTGTAGAGTGATTTAGATACTTTATATGCCTCAGTGGATCTCCTTGTTGTAAACATGCAACTTTGTTTAAAATACAAATTCCTGAATTAGATGCAAATAAAATGTTAAATAAGAGATTTTCATCAGTAATTATCTACCAATAAAAATAGTTTTATATGCTTAATAATGAATATAATTGGAAATTTTTATGCACATTACTGTGTAACTATTTGCAATTATTGGTTTACATTATTTTTCTATCAATCTTTATATCTCTGTGGAATAACAAACCAGAACATTTTTAACCTAAGCATATACATTTGTAAACCAGATAAATGTTGTGATTATCTCTTCCTGTATATAATTCCTCATGAGGGATTCAGTTAATTGAACATACCTTTCAAAACATAATCTATGGCTTAATTAAGCTCAGCAAATATAAAATTTGAAACCACATACCCTCTATTGGCAGCAAAGTTAGGGACTTTTTTTTTCCTTTTTATCCAATGCTGCTAATGATTGCTTTGCACAGGCACATAATACATGCAGGTAGCATGATTATATCTGAAACAGAAGTTAAGTTTTTGATTTCACTGTCAGGGATCAAAAGTCTCTTTTTTTTATACATACATCAAGTCTTTCAATAACAAAATAAGAACTTATTGACGTTGAGTAGATTTCATAGCTTGTAGAAAAGACACATATCATTGTAATGTGTGAAATTTTAATCAGAAATGTTGTGAAGGATAAAGGTAAACTGACTGCTATAATTAATGTGTTCTGCCACAGATATTTAGCTGACACATTTGAGAAGTGTGGTTTATGTTAACTATTCCACTGCTTGAATTCTGTCCTTGCTAAATGATGGTACTGTTTGACAGTTCTAAGTTACCATGCTTTCATCTCTTCAGTAAAGTTTTCCTTCATCTAGAGTATGATCCTGTAAACCAGAAACTTGCAGAACTGCAGTGGTAGGTGGACAATGGACATGCTGATGTAGATAGGCTGTATTTGGTCATATGTGTTAAACCTGCTAGCAAAAGTTGTCAGGCTTGAACCACTTGAATATTGCCTTTCCTCTCCCTCCGTTTTTTAGCATTTTAAATATTCTATTCATTTGATCATTTGGTTTATGAAGACCTCTGCCCACAGCCATAGTCTCTTGAATCAAAAAAGGTTACCTTACCCATGCATTGAAAATTACTAAAATCCATTACCACAACAATAACAAGGATAGAGTTATAAGAAGATTATTGTTCTCGAAACAAAATGCCTATCTGTTACATCTAACACATTTTTGGAAAAAGCCCAAGGCCCTGATTCTGCCACTGTTCCTTGCATTGAGTAGAACCATATGGTCCCATTGGAGTTGCTCTAACTGCCTTTGGAGTATGCTACCACTCAAAATAAATAAGACTGGCAGGATCTGGCCCTGAATGAGCACATGGGCTCTGCACCCTGCCCTAGAGGTTAACAAACTGGGTAAGAAAATTCCAGGGCTGAAGGGGATTCAGCTGAGAAGGCCCTCTCTGATACAAGCTCCCACCCCTCCAGATGCAGGGCCTCTTAACGGAAATGCTCATTCAACATACCTTCTCTTTAGCAGGTTTTGTAAGAAGAGAGATATATATTTTTACATATAATTTATATATTGCCCTATTTCCAGAAGCAATGAGCTGCCTGCGTAACTAATTGCTTTAATGAAGGAATGACAAGCCTGGGACAGACAGGAAATAACAGCTTCAGAATTGCCTTTGTCATTCTGAAGCAAGAGAAAGGATTTTCTGGTGCAGATAATATTTGGTCTCACAAGCAACAGAATTCATTTTGCAGTCCTTAAGCAAAGGACTTAGGCAGCTTCTCTTTGCCCAGTAAAGACTACCCTAAATGCATATCTTATTTTCCAGGCAAATGACATCTTTAAAAAGTTGCTCTTGCAATAGAAAAAATTGTTAACTTTTGCTGCATCATACACCCCCCATCATATAGCATATTACAGGGCATATTTTCAAAGGGTACTGGCTTATGAGTATCCAAAATAAATCCCTATGATCTGTCTGAAATAGTTGATTAAAGTGATTTCCTCAGAGTGGAAACAGAGAGAAAAGTATATTTTACAGAATATC
Source organism: Sylvia atricapilla (assembly GCF_009819655.1). NCBI lineage: Eukaryota > Metazoa > Chordata > Aves > Passeriformes > Sylviidae > Sylvia > Sylvia atricapilla. The sequence goes on from NC_089146.1 coordinate 21,128,618, forward strand.
CCATACTAAGAGTCAGGGATTCTGATTCTTTACTTTGCTTCTGCCTCGGATATATCAGTCTTACCTGAAAAGATCTACTGCAGGCGCCTCTTGCCATGCCAGTATGGGTGTGCAGCAGACAAAAGACATACCAGAAAGGGGAAGACAGATATGCCACTTAAATTAAATAGGAAATGAATTGGCCAGCAAGTTGGCATGTCTGCTGAGACAAATCATAGACAACATGTCTCTCAACAACAGAACTTATTTGTTTTCTCTTGCCAACAGATTCATCACTGCCCAGGCAAAACAGGCAAAATACATTAGTGTCATGGTAAACTGATAAAGAGAAGTGCCTCAATCTAGCATCCTCAATGGCGAAAGTCTTAGGGCTGTATTGATCTGTGTTATATAAATCTTGTTTTCTGTCTGCAGAAGTGAATCAGGAATGACCCTTAAGGTTAACAAACATTGTAATGTCTTTCAGCTGGGGCAGATGCCTATGTGCTCCACACATTGTATTTGGTCAAGTCCCATCTTGTCATTTTACTGCCAAGGAGCTTAACTAATTGCTGGCAATCATAAGACAGTCTGATGGAAGCAAAGAATTCCTACAATTGTTGCCCCTCTCCCTTTTTTTCCTCAGCCTTAACAAGCACTCAAAGCCATGTAGCGGAAAACAATCAACACTGAATTAGTCAGCAGGAGTCTTAGCTGAGCTGGAACTTTATGTAATTGGCATGTCATGTCCGTACATAGCCAGAAGCAGGCCTGATTAAGCTGATGTATTTTGTTTCAGTAAACTTTTACAAAAGCCATTTTACCTCCTCTTGTTTGGTTGCACGTCATAGCATGTGCTTCACATGAGATTTTTCTGCAGAGCAAAGGCACTAGACTGTCACCACAGGCATTTTGGATCGGAGAAGTATTGTCACACTGGCATGTGCGATATTACATAACAACTGAGCTTCTAGAAAGAGCCAGTAACAGAAGCAAGTTCGTTATGGAAACATACCTCTTACACCAAATTTCTTTGGTTTCTGTGCACAACTTCATCTTCTACAGCCTATTTAAGCAGGTTTGAGAAAACAAGATGCTAGTTACAGTTTTCTGTTAGAACTATTTCCAGTTAAACTTGCATAGTTTTCTTGGGGTTTAGTAAAATGATTCCTGTGCAACCAGGAATCCTTTCAGCAGAGATACTACTCAGGGCACTTAAGCAGCCCACCCTATCCGATCCAATAAAATTTTACTGTGCGTTTTACTTCACCCTACAGATAGATTTAGTCTTAAAATGCTAAAAATGCCAGTCTGCATGCAAAAAGAAAGTATCTAATCCTTATTGCTAAAAGTAAATCATAGAGTTTAAGGCACGCCAGCTGTATTCTTTCATAGTAGTGTCTTTTTTGTCATAACCTTAAATCAAACAATATAGTTGAACTTGGCATAGATTATTAAAGCTAAAAGAGTGAGTATTCAGTGCTTCTATTACGTCATAGTTGACCATATAAAGACAAGATTCAGGGAACTAATGGAGCCTTTTTCCTTTTGTCATAGAAAGGTCAAGCTAGTTTTCCACATTTTATATGTGTGTCATTCTCAATATAGCAACAGAATCTCTTATAGAAAACAATGTAAGTAAATGTCTCTATGAAGCTACTAGTCACCTGATCAAAAGCCAATGTTGAAAAACACTTCTAATGACTTTCTCTTATGCATCAGTGCACCTACTAATGAGCTGCCAGAAAAGGCTTTGCAAAGCTTTGCTAAGATAGAGCAGGAATGTGAGAAGCCTGAGATCTAACTTCCCTGCTGTGATCCCTGCCTTTCTACTAACAGGGAGCCCAGGCACGGAGCTACTAATGAGCATGCTGGAGAGAGTGTCCAGCCCAGCTCCGGCTAGAGACAATCCACCTGTCTGCTCTCCGATGCAGGGTATGGTGCATGACAGCAAGACACCCCGTTGTATTTTGTCCTTAAATAATTTAGGTATTTATTGATTTTCTTCACATTTTTATTTTGGGGCTTTTTCTTATTGTTTTGGTTTGGTTTGGTTTTTTTTTTTTTTTTTTTTTTTTTTTTTTTTTTTTTTTTTTGCATTGACCTTGCTCTCTGTAGCAACTCTCACTGTCTTTGGAAGAAAGTAGCTAGTTTCAAAAGGAGGTTTTCCCTCCACAACTATTATTTGATTTGAACTAAGAAAAAATAGTGCTGTTATATCACATACTTCAGTCCAGAATTTCAAATTTATTCCTCCTATAACATAATCTTGCATCCTTAGATTGATATTACAAAAATGGTAAACTAGTATTAACAACTTGTAAAAAAAAAAAATCCTGAATGTCCTTTATTTGAAGAGGAAAAAAAGTATATAACAGCTGCCTGATACTAAAAATAGTGTAAATTGCATAAATTAGAGTCCACATTTCAAAGACACAACACTCAACATCTTTATCTACAATCAAAAACCAGCAGGATACTGGTATGAAACATTTATCTAACTCTATTTGCAGACATTCTGTATGAATGGAACAGTTACTACAGAATAACTTTCAACTCCAAACTGCTCACATAATGCATCATGACCATACCTAGTTCCCTTTGGTCTTTTCTTGAGGTTACCCTGCCATTTAATATTTTGTTAGCCAAAGAGACAGGTTTGCAGAACAGACACTAGATAACATTGCCAGTTAGCAGTAGGATGTCTCAGTTACTCTGAAAGAAATACAAAAAATGTAGCAATGGGAATCAGTGATAAATTTCCCATATTATGCTCCAGATTGTCATTGGGAAAAGCTGTTCAAGCCAGCCAAGTGATTTGCTATTTCCGCTTCTTATTTGCCTCTGTTTCCTCTCTGAGTTCTGACATTAGAAAAACTCTAATATGTTGCACCTAGGAAGAAAATGTGTCCTCAGTGCATTATTGATCTCCCATAGTTTCTTCAACAAAGTCTTCACCATTATGAAAAAGTATCTCAGGGATCTATAGTCTCCTCTTGATACAAATTCTCACTGACATTAATGGGACGTGAGTGCGCACACTGCACAGGGAAAACAAAACACACTATTGATGTTCAGGACAAATACTCAGGAAATTTACTATCAAAATACAGTAGTATTACAAGCACACTCACCTCCACACTTGTAGGCTAGTCATTCTGAGTAGGAGCTTTAATCTTCGACTCAGTGAGTTCTCCTTCTGACAGTATTTTAGAAATGTTTAATTTAATATTCTAATGCCTTATTTTTTTTTAGCTAACACCTCAGTTTTCCATTCTTAGAAGATTTTAAAATAGCTGCTACTTCTTTGCTGAAAAGAGAATGTAACAATTTAAAACACTTTCCTGATTTCCACCATTTCATCTGAATTTACAGGTACATATTGAATATGGATTCTTGAAAAAATAAATGTTGGGAGTAAATTTAATGCATGAAGAAATAAATTGCTCAGGTATATAATAGTTTGAGAATGCTAGTAAACTTGCTTGGGCCAGATTTTTCTGAATATGTGTAATGCATTTAATGAAAGATCTCATATAAATGCTTCACTATTCTCTTGCTACTTGGCCTTAATAAACACCTAAATGGTGCCTGGTAAGGCAGTCTAAGCCTCCTTAAAATGCTGGAGAGAGTCACAAGATTTATGGAAGAAAAAAGTACTGATAGAGGCTTCTGAGAAACAAAATCCCATCTTCTAGGGGGAAATGCTGGGCTCTCCAGTGCTTCTGTAAATACTCTTTGGCTACTAAAGAAATCTTGCAGCATGAACCTCTCATCTATCATGTTTCTACCATACTGTAAATGCCTCTCAGATCAGTGAGAGACAGTGGCCTTGTCATGCTGAACTGGTTATGTTGGCTTGGTACTATCACTCCCTCTTGTTGAGGAGCTCTTTGCCATTGTTATATCATCCAGCCTTGCACACTGAAGAAGCCTGAGACAGATCTGCTCTGTAGTCAGGTACAGCTTACAGACCAGAATAACTCAGTGGAAAGAAATTAGGCACATAAAGGAAAGTGGGTGCAGTTTCTGGCAAAACACACAAGACAAGGTCCAGGGAAGGGAGGAACATTCCTGCTCCTCTGTTCTTCTTCTATCCTGTTCTGTTCTTCCAGACTACCAGGATGAACAAAGTTGCCCATATCTAACACAACTCATTTCATTTCCTAGGAACATTAGGTTACAAAGAACATGTAAAATCTATCCCTCCTGTTAGACTGCAAAGCCTAGCTCACACATGAGAGAACTCATATAAACTCTTTTGCCATATTTTTCTGTAAAGTGTTCTGTGCCTATTAGTGCATCAGCCCTATTCTCTGAGGATATACTGTATAATAGAATTAAAAGGGCTTTGAAATTGCCAATCATCTTTTAGTCTGTGCAGTGAAGGAGATACGTGAGAGAATGGAGCTTTTCTAGCTCTATCTCCTCAAACAATAGTTTATCAAAAAATTTCTGTGAAACATTTTCCATGTGAATGCACAGATTTTTTTCATAATTTCAAAGTGAAACTTCAAAGTGGGTTGATGAAAATCTATTACTGTACTGTTGTAAATATTTTTGATTATTTGATTTATTCTAATAAAGAATACAATAACATTACAAACTCAGAACAGTGTTATCAGAACAGATTATCTTTCAAAATATTTATTTTATCTCTCTATGGTTTTAGCTAAAGGGAAGACTTTTTAAAAATAATTCCTTACTTCTTCAGAATGAAAGAAAATTTTAACGTTCAAGAATTGATATTCTTTGATCAACTATGATTTGTCATAAGCTCCCACTTTTGTTCGACATTTGGACAACGGAATATTCCCTCTCACATAAGCCCGGCATGAAATAAATATTCCTTTTAATAATTTTGATTCATTTGCAGGAAAGGTTGGTTTCCTCAAAGTAGCCGAAATTTATGTGGATTTATGAGTCAGAGCAGGAGACCTCTCTAAATGATAGCAACAATTTACAGAGAGTTCCGAGAAGACTAATAGAAATGGTTATGAGGCTGGAAGACATGTATACATATAATTTCACAGAGTCATAAGTAAGACATATGGGGAGAATGATAACAGTCTAAATTTTTAAAGCATATTAGCAAGAGCGATAGAGAAAAAATTAGACTGAATATTTAAAAAATTTCCTGAAAATGAGCTGAGTTAGGCAGTTGAATAGTCTCCAAAGGACTGATGGGAACCCAACTGCAAGATACATTACAACTAGACTAAGAGGGCCATCCGGGTGACCTGCCAGGTTTTACTTTTTTCCGTGCTGGTCTTCAAAGAACTGAAATACTAGAAAGTCAGAAGAAAACAGAATGGAGAAGTTTCAGATCCAAGGCTGCCTTGATATTATTATTTTATATCTCAGCTGAGATTTGCAATTTCCTGTCATCTTATCTGGGTTCCTTGGTCAACTCTGGGTGTTAAGTCAATGAGATGCTGAATGACTTGCCTTGGCTGCTGGTAAAGTTAATGTGTTATAACAGATTTTATACGCAATGATTTATGTATTTAGGATTTTTATGTCAATAATTACTGTACATGTTATACGACCATTTCATAAAATTACACATCACCATAAAATAACTGTATATGGCATATTTAATTTTGAACTTCCAAAGACAAAAAAATGGAAGTAGTTACAATAGTCATTATTTTCAATTTTATGTAGTTAAGTGGTTTTACAAAAAAAAATTAGCCTTCCAAATTACATAGTTATAATGTGTTAATGGTAGCATAACATGTCATTACATTATGCAGCTTAATTTCATAGATATTATATATAGTTGGATATTTTAGACTCTTTTATCCTTACAGTTATTACAAGACTGATTTCTTTCAAACCATATTCTGCTTAACATTTACGCAGTATAACCTTTGATGATCCAATTCATTTGGACACTTGGATCACAAAAGAAATTGGTGCTATTGCCTTTATTTCTTATTATGAAATGGGAGCAGTGCTCCCATTCCTTGCAGTTTTCTCTGTGAACCCTTCCTTTTTTATTTTTCCCTGCTTATAAAACTTGTTCTTCCAAGACAGCTGATGGGACAAGGGTGCTGCTCAGAGAGAAGATGATGATGAAAGTCACCTTGTCTGTGCTCTTCTAATGGTCATCTGTGAGGCTTGGACTCATCCTACTTACTTTTATAATGGGATATCTGATCTAGGTACATCCGTTAAATTCTTGGAGTCAGGTGGGATGGGTCTGGGACTAAAAATCCCTATATACCCCTAAGGTATCTAGGCTACTCAGACCTTCAAATTATGCCATTGCCTCCTGTTGTCCTGTTGTTCTAGATATGTGACGTCAAGGTACTCAAGGGCAAAGAGTGGTCTTGTGTCAAAAAAATGAAAGAACAGATAGATGGTGCAAAAATCCACCAAAATTCTCTGATGATGTCTATCTAAACCAAGACACTTACTACAAAAAAGAACTTCAAATACCTCTTCTGATGTTTTGCTTTGATTTCTTTACGTAAACTTCATCTCTTTTCAATCCACCCTCAAAGCATTCAGACCTTTTTGGATTTTCAATTTGCCATCTTCTCTATTTAGTCTTCCTTTAAGACATATTGTCTAAAAAATTTGAATTGGTATGGAATTCCTTTTAATCCTCAATGTCACTAATAAATATATTGATTAATGCTGATTCCAGTTCCTGACTTCTAAGTACTCATCAACACAGCCTCCTGGTATTTGTCATTTCTTTCTTCAGCCATATATAATTATGGCCCTGCAGGAGTGTGCTGCATCAGTGTTTCAAAGAATTCTCCTTGGTCAACTTGCACTACTGGAAAAGTAACTTCATGTCTGCATACTATCATCCCTGTAGAGCCAGTCAGGCTGGAGTGTGGTGTACAGAGAAGAGAAGCTATTCTGATCAGTCCTCCCCACACTTCCCATTGGGAATGATTTATGACACATCAAGTCTCTCAAACATTTCTCAGATATTTTCTTGGAAAGTAAAATCATCATAGTCCATGAATGGGATGGGAATTATGCAGGGTAGCCAACGGCCTCTCCCATTCCTGGCCTCTCTTCCAGTTAGCACAGGCAAAGTATGGACACAGACTGCTTCTTCTTGGAATAAAGTATATTTGGAAATGTTGAGCCATAGATACTAACATAATCCATAGTACTGCAGATTTCTTAGTCTTTCTCTTGATCTTTTTTTTTTTTTTTTTTTTTTTTTTTTAATTAGCAGCCTCTTTCACAAAAGCAATAGTTTTAGAAGAGACTACACTTACAATAAATCACTTACTTCAAACATGTAAAGGAAAGCATTTCTAGGTATAAATAGAAAGGAGAAGAGCATCACACAGTACAGTTGAGAAAACAAGATCTTTGCCTAAGGACCTTCCCGTTGCAGCAGAGTAAGACAGGTATTTTAGCTGTGACTGTCACATGTCATCTCAGTCTTTTCTCCATGTTTTTCTTCCACTAGTAGTTAATGCCTTCCAAGTCCAGGATTCCTATATACCATTTCAATTATAAAGTAGTTGTTTAGCTCTAAGTTACTCCACTATGCCCTCTTGGACAGCCAGAATTTGCAAACAATAATCCATTATGATTTGACACTTTCCTTATAGTTTTTTCCTCTGCTTCAAGAAGGAACTATTGCAACAACCTTTGCTGAAAGCTGCTGTAGCCCCTTCCTGGGTTTTGGCAGCACAAATTGTTGTCTAAGATTGAATTTCCTATGGCTACTTCACAACATAACCACCATGTCTGCAGAGTTAAACTGACCCAGAAATCCCTCACCAAGTTGTAGAGTCACTGTGCTAATGGACTTTAATAGCAGAGCCTTATGCAGGACAACAACAATTAAAACATAGAAATAAATCTAGTCAAGTATGTCTCTTTTTTATCAAAATGCATTCTTTCGATTTGCTACTATAAAGCAATGCTTCACGAACACCTCATCTAAATGTTAAAAAAATACATGTAACAATTCTGGTGTCTGTCTTCTGACTGTCTTCTGAAAAAAATCAAAACTATATATGCAGAACTGAATGCACACATGGTTATATTTTGAAGAAATATATACTTTAAATCAACTAGGATTGATCAAAACTTGTTTTTCCTAAATAGAATGTGTATCCCGGGCAACTGGACTATGAAGTTCTAAATGGGAAAGTTTCATTACTGAATTTTTTATACTGACATTTTTTATATTCTGTTTTGTATTTTATGGATTTTGCACAATAGATAACAAAGCAATCCAAATTAACAATACCTTTTAATTTTCCTTAAAATCTTTGCTGACTCAGAGGACATACCTACTGCTTTCCCATTCTGTTTAATATGTCCCAGGAAATATGAAAGTCAAGATAAAGCTAATTCAATTGAAGCACTTAAAAAAAAAAAAAAACAAAAAAACAACTGGATCTCTTTAACTGCCAACAAGCTGAATGGTCCATAGAGATTTTTGGCACAGGCCCTTCTTTCTCTCAACAGCTTCTTCTGAGATAACTAAGTATTAATAACTAAGTATTCTGTTCAAATTGATGTCCAGACATCTTCAGTCAGGACTTGTCTGATTTCCATACCAGGTTATTCTACAATGCCTGCAGATTCTCCTCTTCCCAAATCCTACTCCTACACTTTCTCTCGGAAAGGATGGTTTGATGACATGATGCACTTGTTTTCAGTGATAATGCTCCATGTCAGGCTATTACAATCACAAATATTTCCAGCTATTTAAATTCATGGAAATCAGCACTTCAGGAATTGTCTAGGGTTTTGGGTATCTGCTTGGATGTTGTAGTAAGAGTTTTCATACTTCAAGATCTACTGCTACCATTGCCAAATCAGTACAACTGTTGATTAATTGAAAATCATTATTAGTGCTTGAAAAAATTGTTCCCAAAACCCACACATTGACTTAGCCATGGTAGGGGAAGAAAAAAAAAAGACAAATGTTCAACTGAAAAGTAAGTTTGCAAGTATTGCTGCCTAATACATTTTTTTCCTAATGTAGTGTAGGAACACTAGCCCACTCTCTCCCCTACAAGTCAATGTGCACCCCTCTGGATCCTGCTGTGCATACAATTGCAGACTTCGATATTCAAGAAGTGCTAGATGCAGGCTTTCAGCTACAGCTCACAAGATAATCTTAACAACAGCAAACTCAAAAAGGTTTGTACAAAACCAGCAGAGATTATCTTTCAATGTTTTTGCTCCACAAAATTACATGACCTATGGGTTTATGAGTATCAGCACATTCAATTACTTTCCTTTGGAAAAGTTTTTCCGTCTTGCTCTAAACTGCATATGAAGCTGCATCTTCTGATATGTGTTTATACATCATACATTTCCCTTCAACTCTAACTCTTCTAAGGGAGTAATTACACAATTCAAATCTTCAGAATAAGCCAGAAATTCCAGGCTTTAATCATTTGCCAGTCAGCAAAAGTTGCTGAGACTATGACTGTCAACTACTCAGGAGCATGTTCATTTTCTTAGTTCATCCACTTTTCATCTTGCAAGGCCATTGAAATGTTGATAGTACCAATCTTTCCCATAACATTTTTCATCAAAACTCATGTGTGAACACTTCATGGAGGAGGTAAATGTCTTACTGTATTTAAGAGAGAGAGAAAAAGGAAGGTTTAAGGAGGCTGAGTATTTTCCCCTAAGTCTTTCAGTGGATGAGCAGCAGGAGTGCAGACTAGCCTTTTTGGTGGTCTGCCCAAATAATACCACATGATCATAGTCATGCCTTACTCCTTGCTAAGAAACCAGTAAAACTATAATATAATCAGTTCTGCAGAGGCAACCAAGACTTTCCTGAGACAGGTTCTAAGTATTGGTTCCTAACTTCTTGTTTGGTTGGTTCATTTTTCATACAGTGACAACATATCACCTAAACACAAGGATCCATCGGTACAATTTTCTAGCACTGGCCCTAAAAGCAGGACAAACATCAGTAAAGCAGTGAACAGCAGTAGCTGGTGAACCTAAATCTTGCTCAGGAGCAATGTTCCACTAAATAGGATTTTACCCTTTCAAGTCAGCACCATGCTTAGTTTTACAACAGCTTAGGAAAAATAAAAGGTATTTTATTGAATATTTTAGATGTGAAACCAAATAATGCAGCGGTGGAAATAGCTGCTATACTTGTTACATCTTATACTAATATAGCATGGTCTTATGGCTCATTCAGTTTAAATGATGATCTATATTCTTCTTGCAATTGCACAGCCATTGAATTGGAAGAAACATCCCAAACAAAGCTAGAATATATGTCAGAGGAGTCATTTAAACTTTGCTGTGAAGGACATCAATAATATTCCCATTTCAGTAATCATCTGTGAGTTTCAGAATTAACAAGACAATGAGGAAAAAAGGGCCATTCAGAGTTTTCAGGTTTTCTTCTTGGCTAATGAAATGCAACAGTGTTAATTTACACTTGGAAGACACAGGGAAGGTTTTATGTCTGTTTTAAAACAAAGAGCATCATCTTCGAATTTTTTTATGATAATAAAATGTGAATCATGCGTATCCTCTACAGATAAGACCCTACTTTTCAGTGACTGGCAAGAGTGCATTCAGTAGAAAGAAGGTTTCTACCCAGATATTTTCTCTTGATTCAACATTTAAAAAGAAGCTCTGGTGTATCTGGCACACCAGTTCTTCCAGGGCAAACTCATCTAGGCCTATACAGTCATAATTTAAACATTCAATCACATCAAATTAAGCAATAGAAACAAAGAATTAACTCATTTTAGCAAGATTTCCAGAATTCCCCTTTTTAAGTACTGCATTTTTTTTAAATAGCACCTAATAGGTCTTCTATTTTATTACAGTCATATGCTAAAACACTTGAAAAGAGTCCTACAAAAATTTCCTCTTTTAAACTGAAAGAAACTCCAGCCCTGTATGCTCACGAGGAGAACCTGGCTTTTTTGGTATTTTACCTTGAAGTATGAATGCTTTCCTATAACCACAGCCTAGCAGGGAGGCAATGCCACTTGGCAAAAAAAGTTATATTAAGTGCACTTGCTGGAACTGTTTATACTTTGTTCCTGAGAAATAGATTGAGTACTTGATAGTGTAACACAATGAGAGGTACGGGTGGTGGAGATCGGATGGGATGCCTGGGCGGGGGGAGCGGGGAAGTGTTGCTACCCCAGGAATTTATTTTTAAAGTGTCTGCTATTTCATGCAATCTGGTCTATTTCAAAGGCAAACAATTTGCTCTTCAGAAGTATCTTTATGAGCCCCAAGGGATGAAACTCATCCCTGGCAGAAATGATTTAGCAGTATCCAGAGAGGGGGTGAACTCCTTGAGAGGCAAGGGAATAATTTTTTGAAGGGTGGCAGAATTTTAACAAGGGCCTCTAGTGAGTTCTTGTGAACCCCTTTCAGCACATCACTGTTTTATTAAAATATTCTTCTCAAAATACTGAAACACTGACAGCTCCTGTAAGCTTGCCAAAAATTGAGTAAGGAATAAAAATAAAATGTTAACTTGACATGTGTGAATAATTTTGATTTGATGATAACACCTTTTGGAATCGAGGCCATATTCAAAGCTGACTCGTAACACATTCACATTTCTAACTTACATGAAATAACTCAAACTTTTCAGGCATTGTTATGGTGTGGTGAAAGGAGGAGATGGTAGGAGCCGAGCTCAAGCCTCCCTCTGAGTTAAGTGAAGATTAAAAATATTTAGGTCTTTCTGTCTGAACCTGGAGGAACCTAGGTCATATTTGATATGTGCAAAACAGGTTGGTTAATGCATGCTGGTTGGTTAAAGTAACAAACTGCAATCAACCTGAGTAAACATCAAAAGAAGGAAGTAATTTTGAGATCTTTGGTTACAGAGCAGATAGTACTGAGCAGATATTTTAAGGAACATCCATATTCGAATAGGATCCAGCATTGCACTGTCTTGTGTGGGTCTGTTCCACCTCTGCGTCTCACCTGGGCCTCTTCACACAGTGAGAGGCCAGGCAAAGAGGAAGCTCAGATGAACTATAAGAACCTCCTTGGACAAACCCTTGATGTAATGATTTAAGACCAGCCCCATGCACTGTTTTCCACTATCTTCCAAATTAGAACCTCAGATGGTCAACTTTGCTTTATTTTTCCCTCTGTCCCACCACACTGTTGTCTCTGTTCCTGAACTCTTGACAAGTAGCCGCCACTTAATGACAGCAAGGCTGGCAGGGGAATGGCTGTCAGTAGTGTTAATTTATCTATAAATCTCTGATCAAATGCTCTAGCCAGGAAACAGGGGGAGCAAAGTTGAAGGTGAAAAGAAAAAAATTTAAATGGACGAGCTATGAATAAGTCCTACCGCGGTGAGATGTACCTCCTCACAGCTCTAATGACAGAAACACACCTCTTACAGAAAAAGGGCTGCAGGTTTCTACTAGGTACAAGAGTACTTGTACCCAAAAGTCATTCTCTATTTTCTTAGTGCAAAAAGAGTGTTCTTAGGCATTATATTTTTAGACATTCCTAAGGGCTTTTCAAGGGACTCTGACCTCCTTTGGGACAGTTTCTCAGCTAGACAGGGCTGCTGCATGCTGTCTTGGGGGTGTAGTGGCATTTATCTCTAACTCATGTGACTTTCCCTTGTCTCCACTTTAGAAGACAAAGTGATTAATCAAGTTCTCAGAGCTCAACTGATTGTGTAAAAACATACCAAACATAAACCCCCACCATCCCTTATTTGGCAACCTCCCTCAGCATGGCTGAGTTGTGTTTGTGCCTTGTCTTTGTGTATAGTTTTAAATGCCACTCAGGACAAAAACACAGGTGAACTTGGCATATGTCCATTATTTCACTGACTCTTGTATGTATTTAATTTGTTGTGGATCTGAGGTTCAACATTAAAGTTTATGGTATTACTAATATGGCACAGGTCATTTTTAGGTTCTACCCAAAGGCATAAGATAACATTGATAAAGACTGGCAAACCTAATGGCAAACAATGGTATGTGAACCACCATTCAATGAGTCCAGAAAAGTTTGATTACCAGTAACCGAACTCAAGTGCTTTGTTCTTGAGAAGAGCTTTAGGTCAGACTGGTAAAAGTAAGGAAATGGGTAAATTACATGCTCTGGACCCCACTTTCCTGTCTTTTGCTGAACACACAAGATCAATGTAAATGTGTTTTGAATAGAGATAGCTTGTACTTTAAGTGATTTCTACTTAGGTATTCTTCTCCTTTATATAAGTTCAGATTTTATATTTTTCCTGTACAGAGCACAGAGCATGCAAAACAGAGGAATATTTAGGTGGGTTCAATGAACAAGTTATGACACCTCTATTTTTTAAAGTACAGAGAGTTGCTTTACATTATATGCATAAAGGTAGGTTAACCACATATTATAGCTGAAATGCCAGTCTCAGTAAAGTTAGCAAATTGGAGTTCAGACTCCACTGCATATTAAACTCAGTCAACTTAGATTACCAAAGGGTCTTCAAATGTATGAAGACATTATTTACAGACATTAGAGAAATAGACATTATATGACTGTATAGTTGGAAAATATGTGCTAGGAAATGTATATGCTGAGGAAAGATTTAAAGCCTCTATTAAGATATTATTCATCAGTAATTCTGGCAACAGTAATATTTGCCCTGATTTGCTATTATACAATCTCTTAATTTATTATCTAATTAGTTTTCTCAAATGGCATATTTATCTGAAGTTCTCTCATCAAGTAATCCATCCTGATTAGATTTTTGTCTCTCTCACTGGCTATAATAAACCTTATTTTTTCTTCTTGAACTTGCTTTCTCAACTGCTAATTTATAACTTCTGTTTTTTGTTTTTCTGTGTTAAGTTTTCTTTTTGTCCTTTTTCCATATATTCTGGCACAGCCTTTTCTCAACTGCAGCCTTCCTACTAGCTGTCTCTATGTACTCACCACGACTCTCCAAAATCCTGTTTCTTTTAAAATGGAGCAACTAGTCCTGATCAGCTCCAACTAGTCCTGATCAGCTCTTCACTAGAATTACAAAGTCCAAAATGCAGCAAGGTGCAACACATAGGACTACTTTCAGTGCACAGCAATCATCTTGGTGGGCTTACCTAAAAATAAAGTCAAGCCCACAGCCAAGGACAGGCATGGCTCAGAACTTGCTCAGGTAGTCCTTGAGCCACATACCGCTGCACAGAGAGCTCTTGGGTTGTTTCCAACACAGATTAGAGGAGGCACTCACAGAAAGGCACCCACTTTCAGCCCTTGGGAATGAAGCACACACAATGATAACAGGAGCAAGGACAGAGGGGATGAAAAACAATAGTCAACAGGTCACAGGAGGGCATGAGTTTGAGTCTGCCATGATATTATGGCAAAGTTTTAATGTCTTAGTAGGACAGAGTTGGGCAATGCTTCCTGTTGTTTCCCAGAAAAGAGTGTCCTAAATGTAAATCCCATACCTTTTCAGAAAATTGGGACAATCATCTCTCATTTTACTTTTTTTAGGTAAAAAAAAAAAATAAAGATATGCTAGGTTCCCAGTCTGGTCTTGCAACCTCTCCAGATTTTGAGCATAAATGAAAAGGATATAAAAGATATTGAAATAAAGAGCTGCAGTGAACCAGCACACTAGGGCAGGGAGAAACCTGGTCCCAATAAAGGGTCGCTGCACCAACCCAGCTCTGTTCCGCTGCCACAGGACATCTTTGGTCTACCAGCAGAGCTGCATGAATGCCTTGTGAATTTACCATGTGGTTGCTCAGATCATGGCAACCTGTAATGTCCCAGCAGTCTGACACTCAGGACAGAACAGCCAAGTCTTTTTTCATCCCAAGTGTTGACCCCCAAAGGCCACCTAGAAAAGCAGTAGCATGTTTATGGGCTAGGGAGAGTGAGATGTGTGTCTTGTTTCCACCTGCTCAGACTTGGAAGACATCACCTCCCTTTAACAGCTCATCTGGCTGCTTCAGGCTCTGGCTTCAGGCCACCTCATGATGGTACATGCGCACAATTATGTTATCATTTCAAATGACAATTCATGACAAGCTGCTAGTAGGGTGATAGTCCTCCTTGCATGGTCCGCGTCTGCAGATTATTATAAACACTGACTGTGAGACAGGGCTCAGTGCTTCTCTCAGTCTTATCTGTCCAAATGTACCGACTTCCATGGTCTTTATCAGTGTAACTCACAGATTTTGACCCGTTGCTTTTAGCCACCAGAAAAACAAGATTGGATGCTATGGTATAACGTGTTTCAGTTAAAAGTACTCTTTATGCTGCCTTGCCTTAAAGTGAATTTGCCAAGGCAAGTATCTCTGAAAGATCTATTTGTGAAATATCTTCTAGCTTGACATACTATATGAGACTAATTGAGCAATAGTGTTGCCAGTCATTGCTACTTAATTGCGTGATTGCTGTGGAGCGCACAGCCCCGCAGCAAGGTTACACTGCCAGACAGCTAAGTGGGGATCCCAAACACACCTGGACTGCAGGTCAGGGACTAATGAAGGGACCATTTTTAAACTGTGATCCTCCTTGTTTACATTCCCTTGTCAGTGTTTCCAACAGTTATTCACATAGAAGAAATTATTTAGGAAAACTATAGATTTTTAATATCCTTTCTGAAGTGAATTTTAACAGCTAAGAAGTTGAACCTTGTCCATTTTTTTCCCAGTGCACGATTTTTTTTCACAGAGCAGTGATAATGGACAAAGCTTCTAAAAAATATGTGTGCCCTTCATGCTAGAACATCCAAATACCCATTTTAAGTTAATTTAACTTCTAAAATGCAGTAAGAGGAAGAGAAATTATTTTTACAGTGAGGTCTTATTATACACTGTTGTGTAGTCTTACATTTGTCAGTATTACAATCATTACAGGACACACTTAAGAAAAATACACTCCTAGATTCTGCACTGGAAATCAGACATCCTAGCCTCAATTTTAAGCACAAAAAGCTAAATAAGGTCCCTGTTTTGCTAGGAAGTCTGTAAGACTAAAAAATGATATCCTAATGATTCATGGTTTAGAGCAAAATGAAAGGCTCTCACATTGGTGTTGAAAGAGGCTATAAGATGCAGGACTTCCTCTGAGAGCATTTCTTTAGGAGAAGAGCCAGTGTTGTGGAGCAAAACAAGGAGCCCTTCTCAGCAGAGTGTGTTCACAAGAACAACCAGGGCCAGCAGTATAGCTGAGACAGAAATTTTGTTCATCTGAAAATATGTTTCACTAACTATTTTTGGTAACTCGAAGAAAAGAACAGATTTGTAACACCTGTGCTTGCTGCAGGCCGTGAGGCAAAAGGTTTGGTAGGCTTTCCTGGGAGGCTGGTCCCTGGTGCCATCTTGTGTCGAGACCGTATCCATCTCCAGCAGTGAGAGGCTGGTGGCAAAGCTCTGGCTCTGCTGCAGCCACATCTCCATCTCTCTCACCCCAAAATATCTCCATGCCTTTAACTATTAACACTGACTGGTTGCTGCAGGGCATATATCTCTGCTGCCACTGTCCTGCAAGACCTATCGCTGAGCTCAAGGTTCCCAAAAGATTGACTTTTTTAATTCTAAGTTAAATTATACGCAAGGTAAATATTCCTTTTCCCTAAATTACTCTGGTAATATCATCAAAGTGATGCTGGCTCAAGTGACAACCCCAAATTTCTAGAATTCCTTTCAATGTGTCAGTGAGGGGTCAGTTGAATTCTTATCATTGTCCTTTGAGGCTGTTTAGAGGACAAGGTTTGAGAGCCCACTACTGTATGATACAGGTGACAACTGAGAAATATGTATCCTTCCTGTAACAAAAACATACAGCAGAAAAATGATCAGTACCACACACCTTCAATTCATTTCAATGACTTGAAATTTGATGTATTTAAAAATCATTTATTTAATTTGCTTGCTTGCAAAGGTGCTGAGTGTTTCCTTGGGAGCATTTTGAGTGTCTTGATGCTAAAAAAACCTCCCAACACACATATATAAAAATACAGAAACTTATTTAGGCTCTATGAATTTAGATACCTAACTTTGGCCACATGTTTTTTAAGGCTTGGAGCTTTCTATAAAAATGGGCCTCTGCCTGACCCATTTAGGAACCAGAAAAATGATAAAAGTGTGTGTCTGGATTTTCTTTGTGTACTTGAAGTGATTATACTGTATGCAATACTGTTCTAAAGCATGAAAAATCTGGCTTTATTTGAGTGTTTTATGTCTATGTGTTTCTAATATCTGTGTACCTCCTAGTTTTAACTAGGTTAGCAAGCAGAAATACAGTAGTGCCAGCAGAGCTGTTCTTGTCCTTTAATCTGACCCAGATGAGAAACTACTAAACATCTCACAAGGAAATCCAATTTTTGGAAATTACCAGCATGAATTCTCAATCAAATAGGCCAAGGTAATTTCTGATAAGTTTCTGAACCCAGCCTCCAAGGCTTTTAATGTTCATTCTCAGTATATAGTACCATCTATAACATTTGCTACTTCTACTCCCTGCAAGCATGCTTCACCTCTCTCACTGCATCAGTTATAAATCCTATTTTTTCCCTTTTTGAACACATAGCTGTGGTTCATCTCTAATTTTGTTACATTGCTTTATTTTAATCACATTTGCTGTTCATGGTGTTACATTGATGATGCAGGAAGCTTCCTGAATAAAGTCTTCCCTTTATTGAAAGGACAAGTGCAATACATGCATCAGTGGAATAAATGAGTCCCTAAACTATCTCACCAACAGTTAGGTTAGTGCAAACCAGAGATTGTACCTCTTCAGACATAGGTGCCTTTGGAATAGGAAAATCAGTGTCAAATAATACAGTGAAAATGAACCTGCTGCCTAGGAATATAACAAAAATTATTCAGATCCTAACTGCCTGTCCACCAACCCCAGGATTTAACATATTGACTTCTCCCCTAATGCTGGAAGAAAAGATGTGCCCACACCTGCCGACTTTGACTGTGAGCACTTACCCACTCACCGCAACTGCGGTGTATGAGGTGAACAACTTTACACCACATCCATCCTGCATTTCACTGAGGTTTTCTAATAAGCACGTCCTTTATGTGAGGGTATATCTAGCAAGTTTTAGCATATTAACCTAGAGAAGTTTTCTGAATTATTCTTTATCTTTCCGGGCTCTTTGCTATACACTTCTGAAGCTGTTTCATACACGTACACACTTAAGTGCAGCTGGGATTGAATGTAAAGAGTCATTATGGTGTTCTTCACAATCCCATTGCTGCAGAGGCAGTAAGTACACCCTTGTGCCTAGTGCATCCCAGTGGCCTGATTCTTCACAGTCTTGCACCTGCGGGAGTTATTTAAACCACTACAAAATGGGCATAAATCATGACTGAGCCTGAATGGCAGGATTTCACACTCTGCAGAGGCAATAATGACTAGATGAAAGGGTAAAGCAGTGGAAATATCAGAGAGGATTTTTCCCCCCCTGTGTTCCTGCCATTTGAGTGACTAACTCAGGGGAATTGCTCTGGTCTCATAAAATATATCCTAACCCTGTGGGTGGGCAGGTGAGAAGAGAGGCCGAGGGCAGCCCTGGGAGACAGCTCTAAGTGCAGGCATGCAGCATTGCAGAGGAGTGCTGCCACTCTGCCCCAAGTTGAGTTATCCAGGGGGGTCTGAGTACTCTAACATTACGTTGTTGCTAATAATTTGGTAACTGATAAGTGACATTCAGCCACATAAAATTTCTGTATACTGGAGCTGGCACCAGTACTTATTTCTTAATGCCACCAGGAGACGACATCAGATCCACCAGAGCCTCTGCTTCTCACAGCAAATCATGAATATGCAAAGATAGGTACATAAAGACACAGGGATACCTTAACACTACTTCTAGATACAAAGTTCTGAGAACAACCCATTACGTTGGGTTGACAATGAAATTTGTATGAGGTGATATACTATGCTTTTGTCCCTGTAGCCTGAAGAGCCCTTTAGGGCCTGATCCAAATCAAACTGAAATCACCATAATCTCTCTGTTTGCCTCAGTGTACTTTGGATCAGCCCCTGAAGCTGTCCAACAACTGACCTAGAGGGAAAGCATCTTTCTAATGAGGAGTATCACTAGGATTTAACATATAGAGAGATTTCTAGCCTTGCACATAAACCTGTGCTTTTCTCCTTAAACTAAGCTAAGAAAACTTGTATTCTGGATTTTGTGAAAAGTAATTAGCATTTCATACACTTAGAAGAAACTGAAAGTACATTTAATTATAATCAGTTACAAGATGTTATTCACCAAGTGTTTCCATGCTTTTATTCATCTTTCAAGCATAGCAAACAAGAAATTAATTACTAAAGGTCTTTCAACTATTCCAAGCTATATTTTAAATCGTAGTAAAGAATATAACATTCTTCTGATTTCAAATATATAATTTCTGGTGATATACTGGAATAAGGACTGAGCTGGCCAGCAGTGGAAGTCCTTCACTCTAAGCCAGCCACATCTAATTATAAAAGATGAAGGCTTTGAAAATTTACATAATTGCTGGCTCTGGTAGGGGTCGGTAACATATTTGCATTAGCTACTTATGCTTCATACCAACACTTTTAAGCACCACTTATCAAAAATAAGTTTACCAAGTCAGAGGTGCGTAGGTGGCTAAATAAAACCTGCTAAATATGGGTAGCACCACCTCTTTACGTCATGAAGAGATATATAGGCTTTGACACACAGGGTCTTTTCTTTGTCTTGTTTGTCACTTACACATTAGAGTAATAGGTACATTAGAAATGCTCTTGATAGGAATTAATACCTTCTGCTCCTTTAGTGTGCATTTGTTATAGCTATTTACTGTGTTTTTATCTACAGAATTTATTTGGTTTAATTTGCACTCCAGAATTTCCCTCTGTTCCCGTCTCTGGCTCATTTCTCAAGCCATCAGTCTAGAAGGTATCATGGCACCTTAACACAGCAGGATAAAAACCCTGTAGTCTAAATATATCTCTCTAATTCTTCTATGATCATTTCACTTTTTCATATCATATAAAAATTCTCCCAGACATATAAATATATGATGCAAGACCTATACAACAAAAAATGACAGACCAGTACATACATTTCAAAGGCTCTGTTTAGAAAAGAGTCACATTATGTTACAAACAGGTCTTTTTCTTATTATGTTTGATGTCAGCAAGTGAGCTTTAAGGAACCTGACACTGTTTGAACTTCTTTTTTAATTTATTTTATTGTATACGTTGATTTGATGGTTTTTGAACTCTGGATCAATTTGGTGACATTGTGGCTGATCCATTTTATCCTTGCTTTGCTGGGCCACTGTTTCGTTCTGAGGCTCCAGTCTCCCATTTTCCTCGAAAGGCTCATTAGGCCTGATCTCTTTTAGCCTTTTTGCTTTTTTTCCTTTCTTCCCCACACTGGACTCTGGTTTGCTTTATTCCTTAGGTCCCCCTATAGGTTAAGCCTAAGCTCTTATCCCCTATTCTCTTTAACTCACAGCCAGCATTTGATTCTGATTTTTTAACCCTCTCCATGAATTACCCAGCCTGGGCACAGCCCCATCATGTTGGAGGCTCTGTCTGTGTGAGTCACAGCTTAATTTACACAATGAAGGGTAATGATTTTACCCAGAGATGTCTGACACAGAAACAAAATAGAGCAACTTCCAGAGAGGCTGTTGAACAAAAAAAAAAAAAAAAAAAAAAAAAATTCTGGGTTGATACAGGCTTCTATACAGTGAATAAAATGCCTACGGTCAAAAGTTTAAGTAGTTAACTATTTTAAAGAATTACGTGCAGAAAGACTAGAAATAAATCACTCTTGCAAGAATCTGGGGACATAGACTTGGCTATTTGTTCTAGCACATTGTCTTGTTTTCTAACTACATTTCACATAGAGAAGATGAAGTTCCTGCATTATTTGTGCTGTACTGATGGATACCTAGACATAAGGCTATACTTTTTAGAGCACACCAGTGAAATACAATCACACACTGATCCTCAAGCACTGTTAAATGATGTAGAAAAATTAATCTCTTTACCTGATTTTGCAGAAAAACAAAACACTTTAAGCTTTGTCACTGCTTTGATGTGAGGACAAATACGAATTTAGAGTTCTGTCTGCTTTGAATTTGGGAAAATCTCTCTGCTGAATCTACTTTGCTCCTTGGCCACATTTCAATCACCTCCATCTTCTCATCTGCTGTTTAAAAATGTGAAAGTACCTATACATTATTGCTAGATATATTTACTGCTGAATCTAGCAGAATTCCATGTAGATCAAACTAAAATGTAAAATATTTGGTGATAACTCTGCATCATGAGGGAGAAACTTATTAGCATGGTCTCTTGACAGTTCACAAAGAAACTGGTTCCATCTTCCTCAATTCCACATATAAAAAAAATGATGAGTGATTTAGAAGATGATGAAATGATCATTAATTTGGAAGATGTTCACTTTTAAGAAAGTAAACAAGTGAACCATGTCTGAGATTGTTTTTTGAGATTTTCCTGCATGTTTTTCGAGTTTTAGCTGGGTTTTTTTCTCTTAAAAAAGCGTTTTGCTGTGGGAGATCAAATTATCCCCTTCATAATGACCTATGAAGGAACCTTAAATTCCCTGCGATCATACAGAGTAATATGATTAATAGATTAAAATAACAGACCATAAGGAGATAAAAGAAATGTTAATTAAAAATCTAGAAAAAAATTACAAAGAAAAATCTGATTTTGCCATATATTCATGCGAAAAATACTTACAAAAAATTTCCTCTGAAGGACATGCAAATGATCTCTGAAGATGCCTTAAAAAACACTTGCATTTCACTGATTTTTACAAAACATTTCCAATCAGTGTCTAATATTTCAAAGAAAGAGTCCCTGAAGTTAAATGTAGGCTTGTGGGCTTCTATGATCTGTTGTCTTTACACAGCACAGCCTTTGCAGAGGGGGATCACAACACAAAACTCCTGGTCAGGTAGCTCACAGGGTGCCTAAACTCTGGCTTTTCTTAGATTCTGGTAGCAGTACAATAACTCTTAGAAATATATTTTTCAAAAGAGATACAAGATTAGTGATAGAAGTTCAAGACTATAATAGAAGAAACACTTCTTTTATTTTCAATAAAGTGTCAATTAATGAGGATCTCAAATTACAAGAATTTTCAGTCATATATAATTGATTCCTTTGAAAACTTAATCTGCTTTTCAGTCTCTGGGAAGCCACGTGTGTATGTATATATACACACATGGAAGAATTTGTCAAATGCATCATATGGAGGAAAACTTCACAAACATCTTCTAAAGAAATTACATTTAAGACATTTATTTATAAAGGTTTTTACTGACCAACACAGCAGATGCCAGAGATGGGAAGCCTCTCCCTTGGAGAGAAGAAAATGAGGAATGAGCCACCTTCAGAGTTCAAGTTTTTGAAGTTCAGTTACTCTTATTTAATGAGTTGTGGGGGTTTTTTTATTCCCTAGAAATAGTGTTTTCTTTTCCTGTTATTGCTAATTTTTTTGTCACTTAAGCAGGAAATTATTAATTTAACCTCTTTTCATGAGGCAATTCTGAGGAATTTCAATTGAACTAAATAATCCATCTTTACTTGTATTTCTATATTGCTCTCTGTTTTAACTGAAATCCTTTATTTCATGGCAAGCTTCTAGCATAAGAAAGAATTTACAAGGGAAGTGACAATATATCCTATGAATATAATTCCTTTTCTCTGAAAGTGTGCAAAGAAGGAGGAACTTCAGTGCTACTATATTCAAGACTGAATTTTGGGGAAAATTAACACTGTTGCTGTCCATAGACTGTGTGACACTCACTGTAGTAATAAAATACACTTTTTGTCTTTTGAAGCTATGTCAGAGACACCTTGTACACCTTGATCCCCCAGAAGCTGTAGATGAGATCTTGTTCTCACAGAAATGATTGGAAAGCTCTGATTAACAAGGACAGGACTCTTCCCCACTGTGGATAAATAGCTACTGCTGGGCCCTTTGCGATGTCCCAGCTGCCTGCTGAGTGCACAGCAGCCTCTTGGCATTCCTGGGGACAATTCAGGGCCCTGCAGCCATAAAGGGTGATGTGGCTCCTGTGCTGGGAAGGCCAGGCTGGAAGAAAGAAGGGAGGAGAGCAAAGGAACAAAGAATAGACGTAGGAGGAATTCAGGTGTTTTGTTCCTCTCTTAAATTCAAATTGACTGTCTATATGACGGGAACAGTAGCCTCAACCTCACGTCTTAATTAATGTTTATGAAGGTAACTGTGATCTTCAGATGAAAGGCTTTTCAAATGACAAGGGATTTGTATAACTCACAAAGTGATAGAAGCTTGCATTTCTGTAATACCAACTCTAAAACCAGAGGTCAGAAGTTGATCCTAGAATAACTTCATTTCCCATTCACAACTAAACAGGAAAATGTATTTTGGCAGGAGCATGTCCCTTCTCCGAAGTCCCGTTCTCAGGCTGCTCTCACCATCACCCCTCTGCCCACGCAGCTCAGCGTCACCACAGAGCTACCCTGAGTGACAGCACAGAGACTGCAAGTGAAATCAGGCCTTATTGTCCATCTAAAACATTTTTTAAAGTTTTATTTTGTGGTATCAGTCTTTATCTGGCACACAGTGCAAACCATATAACGCATTGATCACAGCAGCTTCTCCCTGCACAAAACAATCTATTTTCAGCTGTTGCTTTGTGGCTCAGGACTAAGCTCCAGGTACTTTAAATCTTTTTTACTGAGTAAGCTTGTGTTGCTATGATTTAGCCAGGGTGTATTATTGCATGTGAATGATAAACTGTAGTTCATGACCTGAGTCTAATGGTTACTTTATCAGTTGCAGTGGACAATTAAGTGACTGAGTAGGGCAACTGACGGTGAAGAACAGATTTTGCCTCCGAGCTGCTTTCAGGAGTTAGATTTCGCTGTATCATGTTCAGAAAGGTCAGAGCTCTGGCCAGATGACCAGTATAGCAGTGCAGATGGCACTGTATGTCACCTGGCCACTCTGGGCCTCTGCAACCTGCTGCACAGGGCTGGGGTTCAGGGAAAGGTTATGGCCATATGCAACTGCAGCACATTAGCAGCTCATGAGGAAAATGGCCTTTTTTGCAAAGGAGATGAAAAATCAGTCCAGCAGCTATGTCCACAACATCACAGCAGATTGTGGCCATTTTCAGCTACTATAGAAGCAAACACAAAATCTTTGAATCATTAATTGCGATCACCTTGCAAAAGGTGACAGAAATATTAATAGAAATATTTACATAACAAATAACAATGCTATCTTCCACTGTGATACCATTGACCTCCTTTTTTCCTCCTTTAAGCATTCAAAATATTAAGGCTCAAATTTAAATGGTCAAGCTAAGAAAGCATGTTTGCATGACAAGACCCTGATCAATACACATAGTTCTGGATTTTCATATCCAAAACAAGTCACAGAAAAGCCTTGGCCTTAAGCCTCAGTGCTCTTTTTCCTTAGGAATTACCTAAATTCTATTCATGGCTCAGCTTTGGTGTATGGTTTGCAAATTAAAACTGGTGTGTGGACAGTTAAAATAAAAGAAAGTTTGTTATGACTGCGTTGGCTTCCAAGAAAGTTTGGTGCAGTAAAGTCTGTTTCATTCTGAAAAGGGATTCAGGTGTTCCCTAACCAAATGGAAAAGTTACTCTTGGCTGTGATGGTTTCTACAAAGAGCTTGAAGAGGAGACAAAGATCATCTTTTGGAAATTTTTTGTATTACAACTTCCTAAACTGTTCATTGCCATATTACAGATGGTTTAGATCTCATGGTGTTTGCATGGATAAAACAATGTGAATTAAAAAGAAATCAGAAGAAGTAAAAAGGACTGTTGCAGCTAAAAGAGATGATTCGGAAGCATGCTTTTGATGCAATGGAAGTGTGGAATCAGTAGCATTTAACTGATGATAGTCAGACTAGACAACAAAAAAACAGTTCTTTGAGTAGAACAAAGATGGAAAAATGTTATTTCTAATAGCAAAATAAAAGTCTCTAAAATACAACCCAGATTGACTAGCAACATCAGTGTGGAACTGTTTTGAAAAACCTGGGCTTTATTTGTTGCTCTTCAATCCTTCCTGTGTTTAAAAACAACAACAACAAAAAGAAGGGGAAAAAAAGAGAGAAAGAAAAACATTCTGAAAATATCAGCTTGATATCTTCTTATTTATGCTGAAATACTTTTATGGAACTGAGTGAAGAAAATTAATTCTCCTAAAATGCATTTTTTTCCAAGATGAAAGATGCTGTTTGCCAAAGCTACACCTTTCTCCTAATTTTTCAGGATTTTTCAGATTGGAGGTCAAAGGAGCAATGCAAATTATTAATATAGGCTTCAATTCTGTGCTCCTCAAAGCAAAAAGCCTACTGAAATTCTCAGGAGTTTTCGTCTATAAAAGCAAGGCCACAAACAACCCAAATGAGCCTAAAAATTATCATTTCTATTAATAATTTTTAGATTATTTTGATACTATCAATTACCTACTATTAGATACCTACTTGTGGTTCCCACATTCGTGATGAGGATCAGTTTGCTCAAGGGTGAAAACTTGTTTTCAGCAAGACAGTTTGCTCTGGAAGACATACTAGCTGTCATGACTTTGTCAGTTAGAAAAACTACTTTTACATTTTACAGCAAGTTGTAGTTGTTCTCAATTAAACGCATGGAGTATGGTGACATCTATAGGAGGTTCCAAGTCTCTACATTTGAGTTGCCTTTTCCAGGCTATACTGTGTGAGTGTGTGTGTGTGTATATATATATATATACACACACTTCAGAGATAATTGTGATAATTTGTGTGAAATATCAGAAAGTAAAATAATCACCAAGATTTTAACTTAGTTGCTATCTCTCCAGAGAGTTAAAGAGAACTGGAATGCATTCTGTGAAATAAATGCTCACAAATGCAGCTGGGAAAGCTGAAATGAGCAGGAACAATTGCTATGGTAACCATGTTATGGGATTAAAAAAATCATGGAAAGTAGGAAGACAGTTAGAAAAAGAGCATGGGACCTAATTTGTAGTAGCAAATGAATGTTGAAATCATCACTGAAACTTCTGTATCAAATTTTGTTTACTCCAGTAAATAAGTGAGTCATAAACATAAAGCACAGCAAATTATGACAGAATCTCACACAGAGACAACACAGTGGTCCTCCCTCTACATGCACTGCACAATCCAGTAATCTCCCACTGCAGCAAACAAAGCTGCAGTCAAGAGTCAAGAAAAGCTGCAGCCAAAAGCAAATAAGAGAATGTCTCAAATATTCCCCTTCCCAGTCTTGATGGAAACATGAAAGGTGGTGTGACCCTCAAACCTCATGGATTGGGATAAGTAACTGGGAGGCCCTGGCTCATGCAATTGTACAATAATGCTCCTCCAAACACCAGCTGAATGGCCTTGAAGGCCTATTTAAGCTGACAGGATTCTTGCATTT
Organism: Sylvia atricapilla; assembly: GCF_009819655.1. NCBI lineage: Eukaryota > Metazoa > Chordata > Aves > Passeriformes > Sylviidae > Sylvia > Sylvia atricapilla. The sequence continues at coordinate 21,154,985 of NC_089146.1, forward strand.
GGTGATGGTCTCAAGAATATTTCATTCAATGGTCAATAAATTTATTCTGTATTTTTACTTGTATAATTGAATATGGAAAATAACTGTAGGTATTTTTTAACTTCAGGAGAAAAATAAAGATACTTTTATTTTGCTTAAATAAGATAATAATTTTTTTCCCTGAGAAATACTTTAATTTCTGGTTATATTTCATCTTTAGTAAATGTCTTTCAATTTTTCAAATTTCGGTGGACTGGTTCCGAATAACTCTAAATGACTAGAAGTATTCCATACAAATGCTTGGGTCTGACAGAAAAAAATAATCTTGATGTAAAAAAAAAAACTATTGACAAAGTCCTATGGGAAGATATTTCACCATAGACATATAACAGTTTTCAGACTGTTTAAAAATAAACAGTGGTTAAAAAAGCCTATATGAAATATGGTTAAACATCGGCAAAAAAAAAAAAAAAATCTAGGCAAAAAAATTCTCCTGGTCTGACAATTTCATCCAATGCTTCATCTCCAATGCCAAAGTGGAATTGGACTAACAGCTTATTCCATCAAAATAGGAACTCCTATGTCACCTGGTATTTGGTATCCATCTATCTCAAAGCAGGTTGTGGTAAGGGTACTTAATTGAGGTCTCATTACTACGACATGAACAATTTTTAGCTCTTCCTACTCAAATGAAGCCCTAGTCATATTTCCACCAATTTTCCACATTCTTTTTCATTTTAGAGCTTCTCAAATTTCTATTCAAATGAGTGCTCTAAGCCCCAGGGTCATCTTCCATTGTCTGATACATAAAATAGCAAAGACATCTTTAGACCTCTGCAAAACTGCATGTCTACTGTAACTCTCCTCCAAACACACCTTATATTTGAGGTACATCACTGCTGTTTCTGTCATACTGTGGCATCTCAAACTACTATTCATACCTTCCACCTTCAGAGATCAGTGCTACAAATAACAGGGGTATGTGAGGCAACAGAGAAGGAAGGTAATAAACATAAGTATTATTCAAAAAGAAAAGAGAATGGTTCAAATATCTACAAGCAAGAAATGGATGTGAAAGACTGAGACATAATGGAGAATCTCAGGGATATTTCCTTTTGATGAGGGCATTTTTTCCTTCACTGGACTAGAAGATTTCACAAAACCAAAATTTTAGAAGGCTTTGTTCTCTTTTAATACTGATTAATAAAGTGGTAAGGACCTGTAAATGTAACCTCAGAGAAATTCTACACTTCAGTCAGGCTTGGAATTAAAACATTCCTACATTTCCACTCTTAAAAAGAAGAAAATAAAATCATTTCAGTTCATTTGAAAACTTTTTTACTTTTAATTTTTTAAAAAAAATCCAACCCAATACTCTAGGTTTTCTTGGCTGACAACTAAAAAGAAAAAAAGACACTGGGAGAATTGGAACTCCCAAGAGTGACTGAGTGGATTCTGAGTGTCTGCTGCTTGCTTCCTACCTAAGGTTTCAAAGTAAGCTGACTCAAGTTTGATTTGATCAACTCAGTGTACTCTGACAGAAGAATCTCCTGTGATACACACTGACACACCAGGGAAATGCTGTCTCACTGAAATTACTGTCACGTGGGTCCTCAGCTGGTTGGAAAAGCTTCAACCAAAATTCCATCTTTAGTGCATCTACCCTGTCTCTAGAACTGTAAGGAAACCTTGCAAATCACACTCAGCAAACACTAAAGGAAACACCAACAGGATGGGCTGCTAGGACTTGGAGGATGTAACTACAATGAAAGATTATGTTGAAAAATTGAAGAAATTATTTGAAATGCATAAGATAATTCAGTAATGATTGATGCAAAATGCTGCACTGAAGAAAAATAAATTGAATGACTCCAGCAGACCACAAAATTAATAGAAACCCAGAAAGAAAATGTAATTTGGAGAAGGATTAGTCAGACTTCGAGAAACAAGACAGAGTGGGTGATTATTCAAATCTGTTCAGCACTGGGAGGTCATAGCTGGAATCCTGTGCCCAGTTTTGGAGACTACACTTGAAAGAAAATGTTAAGGATGGTAGAGATAATCCACAAGAAAACTGTAACATAGGTTGTTTAGAGGAATGGCTGAAAGGATTAGCTTTGATGACTCAAGGTGTGATAGAAGGGCTGGTAACAGTCATCTTGAGGTAAGCAAAGTAGTGTTGAGGATGATGGCTTAATGAGATTAATTTGCAGATATATTAGTTAGTGTGCAACATTAAATTATACTTACACAGAGATGAGCAAACTGATTTTAACATCTTCGTTATGGGAGCTATGCAAGAATGTTATAAAATTATCTGTGAGCAATGACCCTCAAGTATCCTAGTTCATCTCAAGTGCATTAGATTAGCTAATGTCTCCTGTTTACTCTCAATAAAGTTTCTTTGACAACTGTGAATATTTTCAGCACACTACACTGCTACTGGTTACTGCATGCCATATTGCATGCAATGAATTTCTTTTGTGTAGAAAAAAGGAGCAGTAAGCTCTCTATAACTGCATCTCACTGAGCAGCTAGACCTATTTAAGAAAAAAGCTCCATCATGAGCTCTCCTGACTGCAATAAGACTCACATTTGTTAAATGAGCAAGAGCTGAAGGTTCTTGCCATCAGTCTATACCCGGCTGATTTTCTTTTCTTTTAGAATCTGTACTCATGCAATACTAACTCCTTTAAAAACAAGAAATTAATTAAAAATATGCAAAAGCATTTTTGCTCCAAAGAAGGTCTCAGCTTAGTACTTGTATGAAAATGCTTTGTTAGGCTATGTAGGCTGTTGCTCTTTTTGCATTGGCTAAGTAGTAGGCAAAATAACGTATTGGAGATCTCTTACAAATTAATTTACTCTCTTTCAGCCTACATCCATATTCAAACTCTGCAACTGTTCATAAGACTAGTCTACCCAGCCTATCACAAAAAGGGGGCGTTTTAGTTTCTGCTTTAGTGGAGTCATGGCTTTACCCCAGGGAAGCCAAAGGAAGCATGTGGGAGGGGAGCGATTGTACCTTATACCACCCACCAAGTCCCCATGTTTGATATTCAAATATGTTCCCAACCCTCAGACATCCAATTTTCTTTTGTCCATTGTGCACCTAAGCCTTTTTTTCTGGGAAATTATTTTCCATCCTGTATCTTTGCCCTGTTGACGTTCTTGGAAGACTTTATTGAAAAGGAAGAAGACAAACTGCATTTTAATACACAAATGAAACAGTCACTGTGAGAAAGATATAAAGGTATATAATTTTGTGCAACAAAATAAAAGAAGATTGCACAGTGTATAACAGTTTTAAGGCTCTTGTTAGTAAAAGGAAATGCAACTAAATCCCATGGCAATAAGTACCATGTGAGTGGTCGTTGCCATGGTAACTTATTAAGTAGAAAAAAAGCTAAAAGAAATACACTCTGTTGGTATGTAAGTTAGGGATGCCTCAGGGCAGGCTAAAGAACATTGATTGGCCAGCAAAAAAGTATTAAAAAAAATTGAAAACAAGTTAAATATGATATCAAAACATGTACATTTCAGATTTACACTTTTAAATAAGAGAAGGGGGTATAGGATAGAGCAGCTGCCTAGGCCACTGCGGGTTTCAATTATTACAAAAGAAATCTAGGTTTAAGTCTCTTTAGAAGAGTTTGAGAATGACCAAACTACAAGATCTTGCTCTTCCCTGATGCCAAACTGGCATTAAGGTACCAGTAAGGTGGAATCGACTTTCTTGTTGTAGGGCCTTATTAAAGCACTGTGACTTTTCACACCCAACCTCCATCCCTCAGATCCCTCACCCCAAAACCCTTGCTGACAAGTTTGGCAAGAAAGAACTCTCCACTACCATGAAGAAAAAGCCCCACAGAAATTTTATCATTGCCTATCATACCTGCAGAAGGTATATATGTATTATTAAAGTAACCAGCCACTGGATGTCATTGTTATTCCACAGAAACATAACGAAGAAAAAATCTCTTTAACTGCAAAAACATTTCAAGCCACTAAAAATGAGAGGTAGCATACAACCTGGCTTCAAGCATGTACTGTTCAAGCTAGTCTCAGCATCCTGCTTCCCAAACACAGTTTAACTATTTTTAAATGGATGAATAAGCTGTGTGTCCTATATATGGGATTTAAAATAGCTGGTTAAACATCACATGAAAGTACAGTCAGTGGGTCCTGTATATTATCTGCATGCCAAAACCTCTTACTTAATTTTATAAAGTATTATGCTTTCATTTGGATTTGAAGTTTTGGAAGAGAGTATATTTGCTGCATAGAATTTTTGCCCATACTTATATATGCTGGCATGCAAAGTCTGCTACATCTCCATCTCTATGCCCAAGACTGAGAATGCATATTTCTCACCCCATTTTCAGAAAGGATTCTCAGCACATTAGTTGGAATTACTCTTTATTATAGCTCATATATCCCTTCTTTCAGAGTGTGAGCAAAACCAGCAGCCTTATATTTGCATGGCTCTGTGTAGACCTGGGTTTGTATCCCTGTTCTACACTGCCAGTGTTTGGCAGCAAATGGCCTTTTGTACCATCACAAAGGCTGAAAACTGCTTGCTCTGATGAATTGGGACCCAGCCAGCTTCACTTCTGCACCATCCTCCACCACTATCAGGACAAGTCTGTGCAATACCCATGTGGTTCAGGGTATTATGAAAACCAGACACAGAGCCATGCAGGTGGAGAAGTCTGGCAAGCAGTGCTTGCTCCACTGACAAGTGCTGCAGAGGCTAGGTCCCATCTTCAGACAGCTCCAGTTACAACACTTCACACTACAGCTTGTAGCCATGCACAGCACTGAACAGGCATCTCTAACTAGTTACAGGATTCCTGTCAGACTTTCTTCCTATTAGATCTGAGCCTATTTGCATCCTGAATCTATCTCATTCCCTAGCCTGATTCTGTGATGTGTCCAACACTTAAACTGGTCTCAGTGTCATGCTATATTGCATAAAGTTTCAGGTGTGCTTAAATTATTGAGAGATGGGCTGAAATGAGAAGGGAATTAGGTCTAGAATGGTGGGCCCTTACTCCTGTGTATAAACCACAGAGTTTCTCTATGGGATCTTTGGGTTCAGCTCAGGACTCTGTTTCGCATTGCAATAGAAGACGTTATTAATGATCTGCTTCCTGGTCTTTTTCTGTACTAGTAGTGTCTCCCTGAGATGTATCAGAAGGGACGAAAGGAATCTCTTACGTCAAGAGATCAAGTACCCTCTTCATCTGCTTATCTAGTAACTAAGCAATTGCTGACAGATTTCTGCGACTGGTGGTGTAAACTCCCACAGAAGTTGCACAGAGAGTAGTCCCTTAACCCTTGGCTTTTTTTCTTGCTCATCCTAGTACTCAGAAGGGTAACTTATAGGCAGATGTGAAAGCTAGGAAGTTTTTCAATTTCCTCTTTTAGAAAGAAGTGTTTTGCACTGTGGGCAGTCACATCTTTTCAGTCTTTCTCACAGCCACAGGCAACACCACAAGAAACTTGCTGGGTGGTTAAGTAACTTGGTTTACTAGGGCTTGTGTCTCAGCTAGATCTAACAGACATATGTTCAGTTAAGCCCACTCGAATTCTCCTGCAATAAAACTAGGCTTGGATAAGAGAAAATGAGACTGAAGGCTAGGAAGCATTTGGAAGTTGGCAGGAAAGCATTGATTTCAGTAAGTTAGTACTCAGCTTCATGAATAAAAATAGGAGATAAAGAACGATTTCATGCCTGACAGATAAAAGGTTAAAGGACCAGTTTCTCAGTGATCAGCAATAAAAATATGTACAAGAAAAATAAGAACACACATTATGTTCTCATACCCACATGGATGAACCATACCTGACCCAATCCTAGTAATTCGACCAAATTTGAGGGATCTGAATAATCTAAAATCACACACACAAAAAATAGTAAATTCCTTTCTAGTGACTTAGGTTTGGAGCCAGGGAAAGTGTGGCACGTTAGTTGCCCTGTAGAAGTCAATAAAAAAATACCCTGAAGTCACCTCTCATGGTGATCAGTGGCATTTATCTTAGCACTTATGCATCAGATATTTTTTTGTGTGTGTGTTTGTGTATAGGTTGGAACTTCCTTTTCCACTATTCTTACTTTTTGCCACTACAGGCCTGACCTGCAATCTGCAGTATGTGAGAAAAAGGTAGTGTCCCCTGATGTGTATCCAGTGGAAGAAGACTGTCTGTCTGAAAAACAAATAAATTGCTTGATATATCCTAGGTAATTGGCACTGAAAGAAGCTGTCTTTAGCTTCTCTTTCAATTAATAGAAAACAGCACCTCAGGGAATTTCTAGTACCATTGGAGAAAACAAATAAAAGAACAAAAAACCTTGAGTGCTGAAAGTCTTTAAAAAATGAGCAATAAGATATTATTATATGAGCTGCTCCCAGAAAGAGAACAAGGATCTGCTTGGATGACTTTTAAGGCCTTTAGGTTTAGCAGCATTTTCTCCCTCTGAATCAACTGACTTCATAAAGAAATGAGAGCTTGAATTTATGCTATCTCAAAAATGTATAAAGCAGTTTACCCCTAAAAATACATGGGTACGCTGTGGCTTTGAGATGAGAGTGAGGTTTGCCATTCAGAAGTAACATGTAATGAGGTCTGGGTACTCTATCACATCATCATCTGGTGTTTTATCTAGCAATTTAGGATATCCTGTCCATTAAATTAAGTCATTGCTACTGCAGGCCACCATACCACATAATGACCTTTGGAAGATTATAGATCTTCATTTGAAAACCATTTTCTGTTTCGTTCCCACCACTGATAATGCATAGCTACATATGGCATTTTGACTTCATATTCTCTTCCAGTGAAATTCATCTTCTAGTTTCTAGCTTGTGTGTATGTTCTATATCTGTCCTTGAACTTGTACAGGGACACACAATTTACCCAAGCTGTAGAGTGACTAAAATCCTGATGTCAAACACTAAAGCTGAGCAGAAGCAGCAGTCAATTGCTGCAGTTGTTGCATGAAGTGTTCATAAATAAGTGATAAATATCTATATGACTGAATAAATAAATCCATGTCTGCTGGATGTCCTCAACCCACAGTCTCAAATTGCAGGGCCAGTTTCTAGCTTTGACAGTGACTTCCCTGTGATATTTTGGACTACTCACTCTTTTTAACTCAATTCTCTAGCTACGAATAAGCAGCAGAGTTCAATATCTACTTTTGTTCTACATCCTGTGAATTCCTCAGGGCATGGATATTTCTGGTGGTTCAAGACACACCAGCATTTACAGGCTGAACAAAACAGAAAGCTCTGTCACATAAGTAACAGATAGTTACTCCTGTCACAGGAGATGGACTCCAATTTCTCGACTCAACAGATTTCCCTCCACTTTGGCATATATCATTTGCAGGCAGCATAAAGTATAGGCCTATGTTTGCCACTGGGAGGTTCTCCTGCACTTCAGAGACATCATAACCACATCTGGTACCACACTGGAGGAAGGAGAAGGTGGTAGCCTCAGAGCATTTACCCACACTGTGACCAAACATCCCATGGGAAGAGACGCTCTCAGGGAGAGGCACCAGGAGCTGGAACACACAGCCAAAGACAGCAATACTCCAACTCAGATCAGCGCTTTGCATGTTTGTGCAAGCAGTGATAGTAAGGCCCAGAAGCACTCAGTAAATAGTACCAACCCTGCACCTTTGACAGTGCATTAAATTCTTTTTGACAGGCATTAAGTTTTCCTGTTTTTCTGGGCTTTCACATAGGAACTGGCCAATTATTTGCTACCATTTCCTATGCTACAATTTTCACACAGAGAACTGCAAAGCAGAAGGTTAGACCCAAGCCCATCAGCCTCAAAAAGAAAAGATTTTCTAACTCACTTCTTGCCCTAGAAAATACTCATATACTGTGGATTTTAAAAATGACAACTGAAATCTCTGGTGAAAAGACCTTGTGAAGCTGGTTTTCTTGGGTTTGGTTCTTATATTTTGTTTGGTTTATTTATTTTTTTTTTATTTGACTTCTAGCTGGTCAGGCTAGAAAGAACTGGAAAAGAATTGGAATTTGGCATGTTCCAGCAAGGAGAGAGGCAGTTCCTCTTGGAAGTTGTTGCTTGATTTAGTACTATTCCTTTTAACAATGCAGTGTCTGGAGGGCTGATTTCATAGGTAAAAATGAATTTAGGCTCCTTTGAAGCTGGGCTGTGGCACTCTAGGAAGACCGTTCCATATAAATACCCTAAAACAGCACATAGGAAAGTGCAATAATTCTTTAGCACTCTCTCCCTGCCATTCACACACATACATACATGAGGTTTGTCATTGGCAGTGGTTGGTGGTTTGTATGTAGAATCCTCACATTTGGCTCCAAGAGAACCTACTACTTAATTTTGCACTAGAAATTGTAAAATTAGATGTTCTCTTTTTTCCAAGGAATGTACATGATTTATGAACAGAAATTGTCAATAGGCTCATAGCATTCTATCACATAGATAACATTGGAAATGTCACCTTCTTTGACTATTATATTAATATTTCATCCTGAAAAAGGCAATTATATATTATTAATACTTAATTAGTCTATTTCATTTAAAAAGATTTAATCTTTCAGCAAGTGTGGTTAGGCTTAAAGAAGTCATTCCATGCCTTCAAATTGCTTGGTACTTTCACCTTCTGATATTTTACGTAATTTTAAACCTAGAAATTTGGCAGGCTTTTTAGAAGTCTAAACCACAATCTAAATCAGAAGTATTACTACTCGCAGCAGGCCTGGGGCAAAGTGGTCAAGAAGGTGAAAATAATGAAAAAACCCGATGTATATTCTACCAGAGCATTTAGGAAATTAAACTGTGGAGTTTCCTAAATAGCGCTGCTATAGTTAGAGCTCCTCATGCCTGTTAGTGGTGGGCCGGAGGGTTATGAACAGTACTCGGGCAAATAACAGGTTCTGGCTTTTCCAAAGCTGCTGCCGCCTTTCCGCAGTGCCACTAGATGGCATTAAATAGCCTTTATTTTGTGCAAAGACTGTTCGCACCTCGTGGGTAGTGCCGGGTCATCTCCTTTCAGCCGTAGAGATGGGTTTACATTTAGGTTTCTAGCTAAGTGATTTTATGATAACATTTTCTCGTGTTGGTTAAAAAAATGCTGCCTTGTGAGTTGAAAAAAATTTTCAGTTATCCTTCAGTTATCCTTGTATTTTACCTGCCTTTGTCACCAGAGTGACTGCTTTTGAACCCATAAGTCTTTTGAGAATTATGGAGCCTTTAAAAGAAAAACAGATCCCCACTACGTATACTGAATACCACTGCACTGAAAAAAAATTACTCTACATTTACCCTCGTGTTTAATTCTGTAACTGTCTCAGGATACACCTCCTCCATAATGAAAATGTCAAGTTCCCTAAAATAAACTGTCTTTAAAGTGTCTGCTTTCTCCACTATGTATTTATGCATTTGATGAACCCGATTTACAAAATAGGTGCACTTAAACCACACCAATTTTCCAGTGCATATCTGAGGGTTAGAGGGTACCAACAACAACAACAACAACCCCTCAACAAAACAAACAAACAACAAAATCCCAATACCCCACCATAATCAATAAATTATTAAAAGCACAGGAACTTATAACAAAAAAAAAAATGTGTGGAAAAATATTAACTGAATATACTTAATTTTAAATAAACCAATATTCTTTTGAAATTATTTTCTGTCATTAGGAAGAAGGGTGTGTCTACACTGAGAAATTGACTTTTAAATGTCCCTTCCCAAATTATTCTATGACTCTATGCCTGTGTGCTAAGGATAACACAAGCTCCCTTTGAACACGTTAGTTTGTAAGAAGCAGAGCACCACCTCTGTGCCATCAAGCAAGAGTGTCCAAAGCCATTATCTGCTAACACAGCCTTTGGGCTTGTGGCTTCACAGTTAGCTTGTTTGAAACAGGGCACTACACCTTGAGAATCCCTGTATTACATACATTGGAAGAGTTGGTGCAAATGGTCTCTAGAGAAACTGGAAAATTTAACCACTTGTGTAACTGATGGAGATAACTATCCTTGAAAATTGGTGCCTTTGAGCAAAGCTGTGTGCTCCAAACCTCAGAGAGCAGTGGCAGAGACAACTTGAGACTGCAGTGCTATGCAGGCTGCAGGTGTGCTCAGAGCTCCAGAGAACCCTGTGTGAACACACCTGCATCTATCTGGGGAGGAGCCATTCTTGCAAACCCCTGATCAAAAATGACCTGAGTAGAGCTGTGAAGTCCACATGAAGGAAACCCTGCCCCTTGGTAGGGTTAATCGATTCTACAGCATCAAGCCTGGAAACTCTGCCCATTGATCCTGTAGAATTGACTCCATCTTGAACACAAGTTCCTACTCATATTAGTTTGATAAAATCTCCCTTCCCTTCTCTATTTAATCTGGAGAGTATATTTCCAAATACTGAAGTGCCGCCATAAACGCTTGTCAAGAAAAATACTTTTTCTTTCTGTCTTCTTCTTATGTAGTTATGAAAGAAATAGTTTAACTATTTTACAAAGTTTGATTCTACTACAGACTCTACCCATTAGGTTAATTGAGAGCACGCACTGATTTGAAGACATCCTTTCAAGTGGCTAAGTCAAGAGAGTGTTGTCCTTTACAAATTAAGTCTCAACAGGAGCAGGAATCAGGGATTCAGAAGGTGAAAATAATCAATTCTCTTATTCCTTATCTCTATTCCCTTCAAAACAGGGGCAAAATCAGGATTGTGACCATATAGAAATGCCACAGGACATTTCCTCATAAAGTCTTCTAATAACAAAGCATGCCTAGGTAACAATTGCTCTTGTGCTACCCGTCATCATCCCCCTATTAAAGGAAAATCTTCCTGTGGGTTTTTTCTTAAATCATTCCTCTCTTAGTAGTTTCAATTTATTGCTACAGCTTGGGAAACCTTTAGTAACCTCTTGTTTTCATGTTATTCTGAAAGTGTTTAGCATAGTAGCATATCGAACTGAAACAGCCACTCTCCTAAGACTAAGTTTTCACAGTAAAAGAAATATACTAAAGCAAATTTAAAAGTCAGTGGATCTAAAGATATCTAGCACCATGTTTAAGTCTTATCTACCATTATTCACCAGCATAAAAGGTAACATCTATCTTCTTCCAGTCACTAGGGAAGAAAGTGATATTTCTAGAATAGAGAAATAAAAGTTATTGTCTTTCTTTTTTCAGCTTTGGAATACTTATCAGAACCAACTGGCCAACTTCATTCTCTGCCTTATTGTCCAGAAAAAGGTTGTCAAGATAATGTTATATATAGATGTACAAACACCTTTTTTTTTAATTGCCTTATTTCAGCCAATGTATATGATGAGTACATGGCCTGGAAACACTCACTTTCACCCTTAAAATCTTATCACTCTTTCAAGTACCTGGTGCTTAAGAAAACGTGTCTTCTCTCTCCTGACATTCACTGATTCCACCATAGTTCTGATTCAGCTGACTTACACTCAGTACCCTACTCCATTTGCAGAATTTATACTTTCTGCTTGGCCTCGTCAATTTATTTACTTTTTGCATCTTCTTTCATCATATGGAAGTAGCTTTAAGTTCTGAGTTTTGCAGTTGGGATTTCAGAACTTTTTACCCATTTCCTTTGTATGTGCTTTTCCAAATATCTATCATTGACTGCCTTAGGTCCTGAGTAAACTCTTGTGGCATCTTTTGTTTCAGTTACAAATGGCTTTGTTTGACTGCTTGCTTGAAAACCACACAGAGCAGGAACACACACACACAATAATGAAGCAATCATAGAAAATGCCAGAGGAAAAACATCTCACATGTCACAGAATTTTACCTAAAAAGCAGGTAATAGTAAAGAAGTTAAGGTTAAATTAGACTTTGTTTCAAACCAGCATCTTTTGTCTGTGCAGCACTTAATGTGGAAACATCTTGGATCGCCAACAGAATTTCAACTTCTTCCTGTAAACAGCCAGATTTAAAATCAAGATGATGTTTGATGCATTTATTTTTTATTTTTTTTTCTTTTTACACTTTGATCTTGCTCTGTATTTCATAGTTTTGACTAAAACCAAGGAACACTGAGCCACAAAGATGTGTGTCCCATCAATATTAGGTTGTTGTGGTTTGGTTTTCTTTTTGTGAAGTCTCCTTTATAAATCCTTGAGAATGCAAGGACTCAGGATCTATGTCTTCTATTTAAAACACCTGATAAATAAAATATAAATAGGAAGGCTCCTCCTCCTTGAGAGGACCCAGAAATTACAGGCTTTTTGCTGTATCATTTTATGCTCTGTCCTTCAGTTTCATCTCTACCAATGAAACATACACTATTTCCTCCCATCTTTTCAAGTATAACTTCTGCCTTCAATGAACTAAAGACTTACTGACATTTGCTGTCATGAGAAGAGCACCAAGTACGCTGATGATCTCAGCTGTGGCCTGCAGTTGAAATAATAATAGTAGTAGCTATGACAATGTTAGCATATGACCAAGAACAAAGACATCCCATAAAACATGCAAGCCAAATCGGGGGATCATACCAAAGAACAGTGAATGCTAACTCAGAAAGAGACAATTCATTATTCACTTTGTCATTCAAATATTTCTAAAAATTAATGATGTTTGCCAAACATATGCTAGCATTTCCCTAAGATAGCAAGCTTATGTACAGTAGGAATTCAAATGACTCATATGCTATGATGCGACTGCTTAACATGGCTTATTAAATCAGCTCTCTGAAGTGTCCAGTACAATGACTATCAAATATCAAAGCATAGGAAATAGGGTCCTATTTTTTCATTGGTGTGTGCAAGAACAAGAAGAAAGCAAATTAACTGGAATTCGTGTAACTCACCTAAGACATTTCTTACAGAATCTCTGCTGAGAATACCATTAAGTGCAGCACTCAGTTCAGTAACACTTCATTACTATGACAAAACACAGAGTTATTACCACAGTGAAGGAAAGATGCAGAAGCTTCAAAAATAAAACCAAAAAGAAGCCCTTGGGATAGAGCACTTTAATCTCTACATCAGATCATTCAGCAGGCGGCCTGAAAAGATCCCAGTGATTTTGACAATAGAATCAGCAAGAGGGCCACTTACTGCCTCATAGACTTTGAGATTCCTTTGGACTTTTAATTAAACAAATATAAAATGAGGCAGAAGTAAATGTTCCCATTCAATTTGCATCTGTTCATTGAAGCATTTATATCCTTTGTTACCTTAGTGATCATACAGACTGCAAGTATTTGGAAATTTTGTTTTACTTTTAGGTTAGGGAATTATCATAATTCAATTTTATGGTTAAGAGTGACATTGAGACTGAATGTCTTCTCACAGGCATTTAATCCAGTCCTCTCTAGACCACATATTACTTTTCAATAGCTTTGACTACACAAACAAAAAGACAAAGTATGGTAAACTGTAAGTCCTCCTAGGAACATCTACAACAAGTGTAATGACCCACATAGGGGATATAAAAGGCAAATTTGGTCTTGTGCAGATTGCACCTTGGCATAACTAAATCAGACCAAAACTTAAGTTGACAATTTTGAACAGCAGGTCGATATGGCACAATGCAGACAACCATGAAAAAACCTAAACAAAACAGTGGCAATACCAAACAACCTTTCCACATCTCTGTTAACGTGTACAGAAATAGAATAAAGTGAGAATGGCTCCACAGTTAAGCTGAAGTCTGCTGTAACTGTTTTTAAAGTCAAAGTCCCAGATATCTTGATAAAGCCACTTTTGGGTCAAGTTGTGTTCTTAATATAAATCACATAAATTGCCTTAAATAAAGGCTTTCTCAGCCCTCAGTTACACAGTTCTTGGATATCCTCCATTAGCCTTTTGATCCTGATTCCTAGAGTACCTTTTCTGGGATCAGACTGGACTCAGGGCACTGTCTATTGGGTCCTTCAAAGAACTAATACAAATCTCTTACAAAGAAATGAAGGAGAGCTTCATTTGCAAAGTGAGTCACAGACATCATGTTGCCTCAGTAGTTGGGAGTGAGACCACATCCCCCAGGAAACAGGGCCAGATAACTTTCTGAGACCAAATCTCAAGGAAACCACCCTGTGATGGCAGCTGGGTTGCTGAGGTGACTGAATAGGTCTTCCCCATCCTAGGTGTTATGGTACAAAATAGTTATATATGTATATTTAATACTATTTTAGTTCATATTTAACACTTTACCTGTCATGAAAGTTTCATGTGGGGATGGAACAAGAAGTATGAGCTATCACAGATGTGTCTTCAGTGGCTCTGCCATTTGAAGAGCTCACTTCTTCAGCAACAGCACAGTTCACCCCATCCAAATAAAAAGATGTCTAACAGGATAATTTCGACATAATTCTTTCCTATAATTTCCATCAGTTTCATTTCTTTATTATTATTTGCATCAAAATTTTGCATCTTTTCTTTATGAGCATTTTTTTTAAAAATGAGAAATTTTAATAGAAGCCCACAAGTGAAGTGCCAGGCAAAATTTTACGTATTACATTTATCAATGTAATAAGTCCATAGTACTTTCACAGCTAATTCTCCTTGAACCAATAACCATTTATGCAGTACCATTATCCAGGTAATAACATTAGGAGGTATTTCTTTTTTGCTAAAGCAGAAGATTAATAATTTTTGTCTTGAACAATACATGCAAAGGAGATATAAAGTGAATTCACAGTCTCAGTAATAAATCTCTTGAAAACCTTGATGTTAAAGTACATTTAACCATGGAGCAGGGAAAGCCAAACAGATTTGCACTATTTCCAACATTAATGCCCTGAAATCTGCTTATTAATAACATTTGATTCCAGACAGCAGTCATATTCTTTGGAAAAGACAGAGGTAGATCAAATTCTGAAAGAGGAAAAGCTAGGAATCACCTGAAATAGCTTTCCAGAAAGAGATATCCATTGGAAAATAAGAACACTTTCACTGAGCAAACTTATAGATAATGACTACACATAGGGGGTAAGAGGGGCCAGAGAACTAATACACAAAAATATCTATTTATACTGTCCCTTCCCCTTCGTGCAACTGGCCAGGAGGCACAAATGAAAAAGGGAAAAAAATAGAAATGGAGGTCACACAAACAACCTGAGTTTAATACCAAACCAAATCAAAGAATCAGATATTTTCAAGCTATGGATAAATAAAATGAAGCTTGGCATGATTTGGTTGCTTGAGACGCAGCTGAGAGCTGGATCTCTGCAGCTCAGGCAAGCCCTGCCAAGGTTTGCCTGAGGAGCAGGAAATCAGAGATAACTCCAGGTACCTTCAAGCTTCATCAGACTCCTACTGTCCCCTCAGGGAGAATGGAAAACAACAGATACAGCTCTGCAAAGAGAAAACATTTCAAGAAATAACATTCTGAGGTAGAAATTCACTACCAGCTGTGAGCTAGAAAGGAGCAAAGAGCAAAAGAGAAAACGTGGTTTCAAATAGCATGTGTCTGAAAATAGAGCAAATGTGTGCAAGAACAACAAGCTTTCTGTGAGTTGTGCTGGAAGCACAGCTCAGGGCCAGTGCATCTCCACTCATATTTGGGCAGCTGGCCAGAGACTACACAAGTGACTTTCCTCCCATTATTTTCTCATTTTCATTAAACTGAATTTTAGGGCACCACAAAACAAGTCTACTTTCTCTGCATTTTTCTCAGGCACATACCCTTTGCTCCCTGCATAAGAATAATCTCTCCTGGCAAAAAAAGCAGGTCCCCATTAATTATATCTCTCTCTCCACTTTTGCAGCTTTATTTGTAGGAATACTGCCATGACTATGGACTGTTTGCCAAGAGGCCTTACACATGCTTTTTTCATTATTAGACTACTATAAAATTTAACCATATAAGTCTCCTGTGCTGTACCCTCCTGACAATGCCAACAGCCATTCTAAAATAGACTACTTCAGAGGACGAAGAGACCAGGCATTTTTGCAACTCATTAAACTGAGGTTTATTTTTACCTTGTTAGTAGATGTGATTCTGCTCCCGCTGATGAGCATTGCAGCAGCCTCAGCTCTTGTATGAGCACTTTAAAAAACATCAGATCTTGTCATGTCCAGTAGTTACACAAAACTTAAATTAACTAAGTGGGAAGTTTGCATGTCAGGGCTAAAACACAGCAAGGACTGGATTTGACATGAAAAGATTCTAAATTGCTGGGGAAATAATGGTGTACAAAGATAGAGCTTGTTTTTCATTTTCTCCTCAAATTACAGAGCTTAATTGGTTCTACAAATACAGAACTGTAAGCAAAAAAGAAAAGGATTCTGAAATAGTTTCTATCAATAGGTGGCAGAGTACTTTGCAGTGGAACACGATACCTTTTTCCTCTTGTAAAATGATCTCTTGAAGTAAAAAGAAATTACTTGCTTATCCAGAGGCACACAGCAGTCTAGAAATATGGGAGCAAACAACATTCAGGCTTTGATCACTTTAGTTAATCTTAATAAGCAATAGTTTACTTTCTATCATTAATTTCCCATCAATGGTAAAGAATTTGTCTCAGGAGGACACAGCCTATTTTTCCAGTGTGTGAAGACAACACATATGGTAGAGACTCTGGAATTTATTCTCTCAGTGCAGCAAAAGATAGAGTAAATAACACTGTCCCTAGTTCAACTTTTAGGAATGTCAGCCAGAGCAGTCAGGGAAGGGCACCAGCTGCCCGTCCTCTCATTCTGTTCTATTGCAGCAGCAACGCAACAGTATCTGACAGAAAGGGAAAATCCAAAACTCACACACCACAGCAAACACCCATCAAGATAAAGACCCAAGCTTTGCACCAATTATAAAGAAAACCAAACAAACCCCAAACAGTAACATTATAAACTGGACTGATAAAATCAGAAGAATGATGCTTCACACACACTTGCTAACATGCCACTCCTTTATTTTCATGGCATTTAGTATCCAAGATATAATGTGTTTAACAGCTTTGAAAATATGATCAAGAATCATCCTTGTTTTAAGAAGCTTATATCTATAGCAAGCCCTCAGTAATGTTTACCTACACAGAGCCATAAGTACCAGGGAAGAAATGAAAAAACACAAGCCTGTGCCCATTTAGCAAACCAGCAGTGTCTGCAGAAGCTGAGCACAGAACCCTTCATTAAACAGAATGTCTTCTGGTGAAATGAAGTAAAATAACTTGCAGAGTTGCTTGCTCACTGTCTTGGTGGAAGTGATACAAGAACCTGGGAACTTTAGATTGAAGAGAGCATAAAAAGAAAGACACTATGACTGCACAAGGGCACAGACACCCTGTGCCCAATCCCTGTGCTGCCCCATCATGCTCACATTGCCTAAGGATGTAAAGCCCAGCACAGATGGCCCTGCATGATTGTCTGAATACGCTGATAGAGTCATTCTTTCAATGTCACTGAGATTTATTTATCTGTCTTAAATATGTGCTGAAAAATACCCCTAGTTTCATGAAGTTGCCCATAGCTTCCCACAAATTCCAGCCCAGCAGAGCAAAGCAGTACATAGCCCACTCAGTCCTGGAGGCTTGTAAGGAAGGCAGCCAAGCCCCAGATTTCCTTAAAACCTTTGAAGTTAGTTATTCATTTCTCCCAAGGTGTTCTATAGTTACAAAAAAGCCAAACAAACACCCTTAAAAAAAAAAAAAAAAGCCGAGAGTTGGGGATTTTTTTCCCATTCCACCAACTAAATCAATGAATCCCACATGTTCAGCTTTACTCCGTTATAATTTTCCTCAAGGAAAATTGAGCATGGTATACCCTGCAAGACCAAGCCGGTGCTTCTCCACTGAGAAAAATGACTGCAGCACTGTGCCCATCCTGGTCACAGTGAGATGAAGATGTCCTTGCTGCACCAACAGAAAAAGATTGCTAGCGGCTGTCACACCCCCATAACTCTTCCCCTCCCTCTATTGAGCACTTAGAGGGTGTTAAAAGAGCTGTAGATTGACAGGAGAAGCAAAGAAAAGTCCAGACTCTGGCTTTCATCCTGGGCCCAGCCAGCAGTACTGGAGGTGCCACATCCAGAGCTATTTCCTGGGCCACATTCCCTGTGAGCTGACACACCTGGCAGGGACCTGTGACAGCTTCCAGCACCTCCCACTGTCCCTGTCACCTCTCCCCAGCAGCAGGGCCGGTGAAAGCAGCCCCCATACAGCTCCTCACGAGAGACAGCGGGGCCAGGGCCAGCTGTGATGGGCACATCTGCCCTCTCTGGGTGACACAGGAGAGGGTCTTGCTTTTCTGCCTCTGGTTTTCTCTTTAGGCTGGTAGGGGGACTGTGTCTATCTCAACAGGGTGGTCTAACAGACAACATCACTGATTAGGAATGACTCCTCCTACAGTATTTGTAATTCCAAAGCTACACAAATACACGCAGTAGCGCTATTCATCTGGCTACACAGGTCCACCCTAGTGAACGGGTAGATGGGGATTGGACTGAATTCTTCCACAGAACTTTGGTGACATTTCAAGACTCTAGTAATCCCATTGGCCCAGATAGCTGGTCTGAATTCACAGTAGAAGAATCAGTTTGGCTATTAGCTCACAGTATGCTGCACCATCTACTCAGTCGGATATACATCAAAGAAATATTTTCCCTTGTTGATTTATTAGCAACAGATTTAGCCGTATCTAAAAAAAACCCTGAAACAAAAGCCTCCCCACCCAAAAACCAAAACAAACAAGCAAGGCAACAAACAAAAACCCCCAAAATAAACAAAATAACAGCAACAAAAAAAACCAAAACAAAACCCCAAAAAACAGAAAAACACAAACCCTAAAGCACGAAAACCAAGCTCTTGCCCCAAAAAAATCACGTGTGCAAATTCCGCAACAATATCTCAAGCAGCATCTTTCCATAAAAATTTTGGGAAAAAGCAATGCTGTTATCCTTACATCCCTTGAGCCCCATCTGTTATGTGAGAAGAGCCATTAATATCTGTAGAGATAAAAAGTGAGCAGGTTTTGCTCCATGCTCAGTAATAAAGCCTTCTCAAGGAGATGAAATCAGACTCAGTGTAATGTAACAGGAGTGGCTGGAAGCCACACTGGCACTGTGTGGACAGTCTGTACCATACTACTATTCAAGGACTGTAAAGCAGGTAGTAGATCTGCTGCAGGATTTTTCTGGAGGTGATATTAATGAGCAGTGACTGTCTGGTGCCAGTGTTACTTCAAATTGCTATTTTAATACAGCTCACATCAACAGTAGCACTGACAAACATAATCAAAATGGCAGTACATTCAAGTACAAGACAGGAATACTGTCCTCATTTGAAAATGAAAAATAAAGCAAAGAGATGGAACACTGAAAAAAGAGGAAAAATGCTAAAGGAAGAAAGACCAGTATCATCTGGAGTTAAAACACTGTGCACAGCTATAGTCTCACAATCCAAATGGGTAATCCAAATGACTTCATGGGCAATCGCATGGATACAGTGATTAATTTTTTTTTATTTTTTTTGTATAGCAATGAGATCAATGTGTGCCATAGCACAGTGAAAGCATTGCCACAAGTAAGTTCCTACTGTATATTTTTGGAGAGTATGGGCTTGATTTTGAGCACAGCCGTTTATTCAGTTTCCTCCTCCCTCCCAATCAGGTTCTCATTATGTCGTCTAAAACCTTGATTCAGCCAAGCACTTCTGTATGTACTTTGTTGGAACATGTAATTACCTCCCATTAAAGTCAACAGCACTAAGTAGCATGGTTAAGTGCTTTGCTGAATCAGAGCCTAAATGACATCAGCTGTGCCAGTAAGTTACAGGTGTAAAAAAAGCAAAACCAAACAAGCCCCCCCCCAACCAACCAACCAAACCAAACAACAAAAGGAAAAAAAACAAAACAAAACAAACCCAAAACAAACAAAAAAACCTCCCGCCTCATTTTTAAAAAATTGACTTTTTTTCAGCAAACTTTTATAATAGGCACATTGTTCATCTTTTTGTGGATTTTACTTAGTTGGCTGATGATATACTACTTCCCACCTTTTACCTCTCTCAAATGTTGTCATACTCGTCCTTGCTGATTGTCTAGAAAACAGGGTAATTTTAGAAAAGAGAAAAAAGGATTACTGAGGTGACAAACATTACTCTGGGTTGTCAAAGGTGAAGAGAGAAATACAAGGAAAGCACATAGCGTTATTTGCCCTTGAAATCTCTTAATGTGACGGATTTAGACAAAGATGCATTAGTCTTTGAAAAAAGACACCAAACACACACACACAAAAGCAAAACCCACAATAGCCCACAAAAAGCTTCCTGAGCCAACTTATTCAGGAAAAGATTATGCAGGGTTTGCATCTCTCCTTCACCAGTAACAGGTTTAAAGATAGCTGCGTGCAGCCTGGACAGCAATAAGGAGCACTTAACTGCCCCATCCCAGCCACAAACAATTCAGAGCTGTCCCAAGGCCCTCACACACAATCCTTAAAACTGTTCACCCAAATTACTTTCCCAGGGATAGGCTCACAGTGTCATGGTATCTGAAACAAAGGTACCTTAGACACACAATTAACGATGCTCTTATTCAAAGGTCTGGTTAAAATCTTGTTTTGTGACTCTTGGCATGAGGTCTGCCTGCATTCGCAGCAGCAGTTCTGAAGCATAGCAAAAACACAGTCACAAGTTAATTGGGAAGAACTCATATCAGATAAAAATGTGTGTTTAACTGGGAAAAAAGTACTACTAACAGCACCTGAAAGACTTTGAGAAGTTGCGGGGAAAATACATCAAAGACACAAATTCATACAAATTCATCATTTGTAACTGCCATCAAAAACAGGTTTACTTTGTTCTATTTGACTCCTGATGCTGTGAGCACAGCTTCGGTATCTGAAGATCTAGATGGCATATTCAGGAGTCTAGCATGGAAAATCTTATCTATGAGGAAGCAACGTCATGAGTTCCACATGACACAAAACTGATGGATGCACCCACATCATAGAGGTGACACAGGGGACACACTGAAACACAGAGGAGTGGATCAATGGGAACAAAATGGCATGTTTCAAAGGGGACAAATAGCTCTTGGCAAGTAGCCAGGAGTGGCATAACAATAGGAATGCCTATAAGAAATCAACTGACAACCCAAAAATTTCAGTCACAAGACAGCCATAACAGACATCAAGAGAGTTAGAATCTTAAAAATACCCAACTAAACACAAAAGTTACATTACAACACTATTACCTACTTTAATTACTGCTTCCAGACCAAAATAGGTTAAGTGGTTTCTCTAAAAAAGCCTCCAGTCGAAGAATTTAACATATATTCTATTATTTATTCTATTTATTTCTTTAGATTTTAAAATGTGCCTCTCCAAAGGTCTAGGGAAAATATACCGATCATTTAAAATGACACAAAAAATTCCAGCTAAACCAATGGTCAAAATAAAAAACCTTCCCAGAACCCTGACCCTAACCCTTCTCAAAAAAGAATCCCACCTTTTGAACCCGGTAACTGTCACACAGTCTTTTTCCTAAGAAAAAGCTTGGGAAAATATTTGGGTTCTTCCACTACCAACCAGGAGGTTAGCAATTGGCCCGTGTCTAACATCTAAGACCATGACATACAGTGACAAAAATTATTCTTGACACTCAACTTTGCCTTCTCATCCTCTCTCTGGTATTTCTGCTGCATCTGCGAGTTTATTTTAACAAATGATTTTTATAAGCTGTTTATCTTCACCCTTTGGTATTCTTTGAGACCTCCAAAATATGTCCCTGGAGATAAGATGACCACCATCCTTTTTTCATCTCTACTCCTCCTCTTTTTTTTTTCCTCTTTTATCCCCAGAGATGGTCACCCAACATGAAGAATTAAACAGAGATACTGAATATCAATGTTTCTCAAAATCATTATTAAAATTTCTCTGTTTCTTTCAGCTTGTAGTGTGCCATTTTGTAGATGCATAGAGACAGAATAAGAGTCACACAGAAATAGAGTCAGCAGAAGAACTGGGAACATAATGCAGATCTCATTTCCCTTCGCCTTGGTAGAAGAGTTGAACTAAACAATAGGGACAGTCTATTTCAGCCTATTTTCAGGTACAGTATCTTCAAGAGCTATTTTCATACCAGAGGTAAAACGAGGTCTATAAATCTCAAGATTTTTTTTTGTCCTTCAGTCAGTGGAAAAGAGACAGGAACACTTAAGTCATAACACATTAAAATGAAGGGGGAGGGTCAGCTTTTTTTTCTGTGCTGAGCAGCAGAAACATTGCAGTCACACTCAGATGAGCTATCATAGACTTTTTGGATGACAAGTTGCAGGCAATTAGAAAAAGAACCCTTTAACTGAGTGTTATAATCCCATTATTAATTTATAATTCATAATCTGTACCTTACTGAACAGAGCTGCCATGCCATAAATTTAAAACACAGTGCATGATAGCACACTCTTTCCAAAACTTCATTTGTTATGGGATCTGAGGTTCTTAGCTGCAATAATTTATAATAATCACCAGTATATATTGCACATAATTTATGCTATTTGCTGTGTGCAAAACAGGAGTCGGAAGTGTCAGACTTTAGGTCAGAATCAGTCACACTTTTCACAGAAAGTTATTTATTCTTTACACACACCTGAGAGGAGTAAAAAGATACTGAAGGCAGAACTTCATCACAAAAGGCAGTAGGCCAGCCTATGTATTGATGGGAGCCTTAACTTACTGCAGGCAGCAATTCAAGGTCTGTACATTGCCTTGAGAGAAAACAAATTCAAGACTTCCCTATTCTTATCTCTAAAGTTAGATCTTTTCCCACCCTATTTCTACAGATTCACTGAAGTAAATTACCAGCTGGTTATTTTCACTTTTACATGCTTATTATGCCCTTACTGATGATGCTTTTGATTTCACAGGAAGTAGATTTTTTCCTGAATGCACAATTCTACCACCTAAGAATGAATGCAAATGTCTCCCACTTGGTCTTATAATGAGTGCAATTAATTTTATTTTGTTTTATCAAAATACATATAAATAATAGACCTGCAAGTGGGAACAGTAGTCCTGCAATCAACTAAGAGATGAGCCAACAAACACTGGAGCATCAAGGAATTGACAGTCAAATATTCTAAAGAATTGTTTGGAGATGCAGACTATGTAGAGCAAGAGTTGTAATTATGTTTCCTTTTACCAACTGCAAGTCAAGCTTAGACACTGAAAACTATTTTCCAATATTATTCAGATCACAGTGAGAGTGACCGTTTGTGTGTTGTTATAGGAGAGCCGAAGGACCACTAGAAAAGCATTCTTTAGCACTCAGAATTTGTTGCAATGATGAAAAAAAACATACAAATGTGTCAACCCAGTATCAAATGAAAAGCCTTGGTAATCTCACCCAGGGAGTCCTTAGAGCTGAGTACATTTCCACATAAACAGGAACAGAAATACAAAATTACTGGTACGCATCTTTCAAGGACAAAACAAACAAAACCATGCAACCAACCACGTGAGCTACGGCACAAGAAGAGATATTCCCATGGTAATGTGACCCCTCAAAAGAGAGCTTTCGCTGCTCAGCTTGGAAAACACCTCACTGATTTGGAGAGGTTCTGTCAGATAACTTGGTGCAAATCAATGCTTACAACACACAGGAATGATAGATATCTCTCCAGCTTGCATGGAGTTGGAGTAGGGCTGTATTTCACTGCCTGCTCCAAATCCTTTTTAAACACATCTGAAGATACATGCAGCATAGCTGTAAATCCACTTAATGCATGCTCATTTTTTGCAGTTTATTCCAAATTCTTTAACACTTCAAAATGTGCACCCAGCATTGTTAAAGGCTCCTAAAATTTCTCCTACCAACTTCTGCAGAAGTCTACAGATCTCTTGTGATTTACAGAGCACAATTTACCTTTCATCTTTCTTTGGAGATCTTCCATCTTTGAACCCAAAATACACAAATTACATGGATTTTCTTTAAGTTCAGTTGCCATTGCAATGAATCCTCGAGATTTTGGTTCCAAGGCAGCAGTTTCTTGTTGTCCTTCTTCTGCTGCAGCCTGCATTGATAAGTGATTATATCTGATTCAAGAAACAGTCACAATCCTTAGGAAATACTAAATTTTACATGTATTTTGTAGTGAACCATCAACTAAAAACCAGAAGATGACTTTGGAAGAGGATATTTTCTGCCTGTGAAATACTTTAAGCAATAGGGTAGAAGGTCAATGTGTTTGTTCACTTTATCTCTCTCTCTCTTCCTTGCTGCACTTTGACTGTTTTTCCACATGCAAAATCCTCCATTTTTATTGCCCAGAGTTTAGGGCAAATTAAAGCAAGCTTTCTTTTTTCTCAACTCATTCTCTGACCCCTGGACTCTGACAAAGGTAGAAGCAAATTCTCTTCCACTCTCCCATGCTTATTGCTAAGGCCACCAATAGGCACAGGTATAAACGGGGAATTGGGTTGATGCTTCTGGAACTTAGAAGTATCTGTTTCATCCCTATTTGCAAAAGGGCTTAGATGCTCTCACTCTCCTTTCTAAGTCAGTATGCACGTACATGCAACCTCTAGTGTCAGTGGAAAACTATGCTTGGGGTTTAGTTACAGAGCTCTCCGTAATTTAGGAGCTTAAACCTTGCACAATCCTCAAGTTACGCAGACCTGAATGTCTCTGAATCTTGTCCTGAGCTCTTGAATTGCAAATTCAGCAGATGCAACAGCAGTGGCTTATGCTAAGTGTGAAGCACCATGGTCTCAATCTTCAAGTCACAGACAAATAGCTGTAGAAACCTGAACTAAAATGAAGTAATCTCCAGTCCATAGGGATTATACAAAGCAGCTGTTACATTATTCTCTGGAGTTTTCTGTAGCCTCCTGGAGCATAGGTACATTTTGTAAAAGTGCATTGGGATATTGCAATTAAAAGGGTGGTGTAAATATGAGGAGTATTTTTTCAATATGAGCCAGAGTCCTGTACTTCACAGATGGAAGTATTGTGTGGTTAGATAGGGACAGGCGGCGCGGAAGATTTCGGGCTGTAACGGTGAGGAAAAGAGCAAGCCCCATCCCCCTCTCGAGATGAGCTACCCCTGAAAGGAATGTAGACCCCCTACTAACATGTGCCAGTACTTTTCCACTCCAACTACTAACCCGGAAAGTAGGGCTATATCCTGTCTGACGTAGTAGAAGACCCGAAAGTATAAAACCTGAAAACTTTACTTAATAAACGTCTTTTGTAACCGTCTGCCATATTGGTACAATGCGTCTGTTACAAGACCCGACCCACTCATGAAAGCAAAGTGGAAGTCGTGCTGTATGTCTGGATACCAGAGCCTCCACTGTGGCAGAAACAGCGGACTGCTACAAGTGGTGCCGTAAACCCGGGAACGATTACCTCGGAGGACGGGAGCTACGCTTTGGAAAAGGCACAGCGGGTAGGAGTCGGCCGGTCCGAACTTCTGCGGAGGAGAAGGAAAAAGGGGGGACGCCCCAGGACCCCGCGGACAACATGAAGCCCGTGACGATGGTCGTGAGTTTAGTTGCGGTCCACTGGAAACAGCGAGACCAAAGGGATTTATTTCTTGCTATTGCAAGGTTATCGGATCTAGGCGCGATTTCACGCCCTATAGACATATTAAATTCAGAGGGGTGGGAGAAATATACAGTTGCCCTGGCGGAAGATACAAAAGCCACCGGCAGCGGAAAAGTTTTAAAAGCATGGGGAAAAGTTGAAAAAGTGTTGCGAAAAGCAATGGAAGAACAGGAGGCTTGGAACGCTGCAAAAACGTGTTTATTCACGGCTAAGCAGCCGGGGAGAGGGGACCGAGGGGGCGCAGGACCCTCCGGAGAAGCCCCGGAAGAGACGGGGGGGGGGCGCAGTGCAGCAGAAACCCCAGGGGAAAAGCGGGAGTCAGACGCGTTATCCCCCTCCACAAATGCATGCATAAAAGCCGCGGAGCACGCGGAAAACCCCCGGGTCCCCCCGCGAGAGCCCCCAGATCCGAACACCCCCGAAAAAACCGCGGTTCCCCCGACCGCTTTGCCTTGCCGCATCCAGGGTCCGAGCGGCGACATTGCGCTAGGACCGGCGGCGGCGCCGCCCGCGCAGAGCGGCGGCGGTCCGGCGCGGTCCGAAACGGCAGTCTCTCCGGGCGCGGAGATGTGGCGCGGGCGGGCGGAGGAGCGTGCGCGGTTCGTCTGGGAAGAACTCGCGCGGCAAGCGCGAGACGCCGAGAGACTGGCTACCGCGGAGGGCATACAGCCCCCGCCATACGGCCAATATGGTGCCGACGGTCCGGCGCGGGGGCGGGGCGACCAATCGCCGCTACCCCCCCCGCCATGTGGCCAAGATGGCGCCGGCCACGTGGAGCGCGCGCGGGGGAGGGCGCCACGTGGCGATGCGAACCCGGAAGTGCAAAACCCCGCGACCGAGCATGCGTGGGGGGTCGGAGGAATTCCGGAGCCACCGACCTATATGGCGCATGCGCGGGAGAGCGGGGGGGGGCGAACACGCGGACAAGGTCCTTTACCAATGTCATCTACCAAGCGCGGGGGCGAGCAAAAAGGGGGAACGTGGGACTACCCCCGCGAAAGGCGCCAGCGTCACCCCCGGTCGGAAGGGGGGGGGCCGGGCGCGGGAGGCGGAATGGAGTCAAAGCAGAGGGGACATCCGAGCCCACCCGCGGAAGGCGGAACGGGGGCGGAGTCCGGGGAAAAAGCATAGCAAACCGGAAGCTTACCACCAGTTCACTTCCGATACGGAAGGGAGTTACAGCTCCACGGCTAGCTCTACAGAGAGCTCCGAGTCCGATTCGGAAACGGAGATAACAGATTTTATAAAGTTTACAGCGAAACCGAGCAAAGCTTTTAACAATGTAAAGGAACAAACTCAGTGCAAACTAACCGATTTAAGTTTGTTGCCAGAGGAACGAGACACACCACCAAGCCGTCAGAAAGCACCAGAGAAACCCGCGCGGGCGAGATCCAAGCACCAACGATATGCCTGTGTGATTTTGTTGCTGGGGTTTGTCGCCAGAGGACAAGCCAGCTCAGATTTCTACCCACACCAGCCATTCAGGTGGGTCATGAGACATCTTACCAGTGGTAAGGTGCTCAGAGACATCACCACACCAAACAGTCCATCCTTCGTGCTTCGTATTATCGATTTGTTTCCAGGACAACCAAAGGTAGACCCTCATTCTCCATTTTCGTCACACACATACCTATCCTATTGGTGCCCAGCTTCAAACGCAGGAAAAAGCTATTGTAATAACCCCGGCTGGGGATATTGCGGACATTGGGGATGTGAGACCATTGTAACAGACGCCAGGCCGTCAGGGCCTGGGTGGGACCCTCAAGAACCTGACAAATTCCTGCAGTTCACCTGGGCACCCGCAGGTTGTAAAACACCTCTCTCTGTACACGGGAATTCCTATCGATATAGCTACAAGGTCCCAAAAATCCGAAAATGCATATACTATAACATGACAGTTTTGCAACCCACTCATCCTAGCTGGACGGTGGGCAAGACCTGGACAGTGGTCCTTCAAGGGTCAAAAAAGTGGGTGAACGTGCAAATTACCAAGTCTCAACCCTCAGAACCCAGAGCTGTGGGGCCCAACAAGATAATTAAAAGCACACAGACAAAGAGAAATATGACCTACCCTAGGGCTGCACCTACAGGTGTCAGCAGAACCCCAACTAGTGATGCAAAAGCCTTTCAGATGGACAAATTAGCTAGGTCAGATCCCGATCCAATCTTTCGTATGTTAGAAGCTACCTTCCTATCCCTGAATGAATCTAACCCTAACCTAACTAATTCCTGTTGGCTTTGTTATGATGTCCAACCACCTTTTTATGAAGGAGTTGCTTTAAACACCCCATTCAGTTACTCCGCCGCTGATGCACCCCAGCAGTGCCGATGGGACACACCTCGCAGAGGCATCACCCTAAGCCAGGTCTCAGGCCGAGGCAAATGCTTTGGTAATGCAACCCTGGCTGAGCGAAAAGGGAATGTCTGCACCAGAGTTGTAAAGCCTAACAGAAAGAATAACAAGTGGGTAATACCTGCTACATCGGCAATGTGGGTTTGTCAGAGGTCTGGAGTAAGTCCGTGTGTATTTCTTCCCAAGTTTGATGATTCTAACGATTTCTGTGTCCAAGTTCTGATTGTTCCTAGAGTCCTGTACCACTCAGAGGAAGAAATGTACAGCCTTCTCGAAGAATCCAACAGGCTCCACAAAAGAGAGATATTGACAGGTGTTACCATCGCAATGCTACTCGCCTTAGGAGCAGCCGGCACAGCGACAGGTGTCTCAGCCCTGGCAACACAACACCAGGGTCTGTCTCAGCTGCAAATAACTATAGATGAGGACCTGCAGAGGATCGAGAAGTCCATTTCCTACTTGGAGAAGTCAGTCTCTTCGCTTTCAGAAGTGGTTTTACAGAACCGGCGTGGACTGGATCTCCTGTTTATGCAGCAGGGAGGCCTGTGTGCAGCCTTGAAAGAGGAATGCTGCTTCTATGCAGACCACACCGGAGTCGTCAGGGACTCCATGGCCGAACTCCGAAACAGACTGGCTCAGAGACAGAAAGATAGGGAAGCTCAGCAAGGCTGGTTCGAATCCTGGTTTAACCAATCCCCATGGTTAACCACTTTGATTTCCACCTTGGTAGGCCCATTGGCAATGCTACTTCTAGCCGTTACCTTCGGACCATGCCTGCTGAACAAGATAGTCTCATTTGTCAAAGCTCGCCTAGATCAGACTAACATTCTGTTCATAGGCCAACATGAGATGCTGTGAATTTAAAATTGCCAGTCACAAGATTTCCAAACTTGCCTGGCAGAAATTTACTCAGGTTTCCAAAGTCCTTTTTCCCTTATTAAGTCCTAACCTTCTACCTCATTTAGTGCCTATATCTATATATATATATATATGCGTATAACTACCTCGTTCTTTTGTGAGGGGGGGGGGGGAGATGTGGTTAGATAGGGACAGGCGGCGCGGAAGATTTCGGGCTGTAACGGTGAGGAAAAGAGCAAGCCCCATCCCCCTCTCGAGATGAGCTACCCCTGAAAGGAATGTAGACCCCCTACTAACATGTGCCAGTACTTTTCCACTCCAACTACTAACCCGGAAAGTAGGGCTATATCCTGTCTGACGTAGTAGAAGACCCGAAAGTATAAAACCTGAAAACTTTACTTAATAAACGTCTTTTGTAACCGTCTGCCATATTGGTACAATGCGTCTGTTACAAGACCCGACCCACTCATGAAAGCAAAGTGGAAGTCGTGCTGTATGTCTGGATACCAGAGCCTCCACTGTGGCAGAAACAGCGGACTGCTACAGTATTGTTACATTTAATAGCTTAGACAGAGATCTTGATTAAGGGGGTTAATGCATTTAATAGGGATATCCCAGAGGGTTCTCTTCTACTAAATTAACCATATTTTAAGATCTTATATAAGGAATTTATTTTCTAAAAGCCTAGAAAATAAGGTCTTCTAATGTTGTACTTGAGGTTATCAACACTTCTTCATCTGAAAAGTGTTTTTCAAGGATCCAGCAGTGAATTTCCTGAATCCATGAAGACTTCAGTCCTTACCTATGAACACAGTGTTCATAGTCCTTACCTTATGAACGCTGCATATTTATCTGCAAACCCAAGGAGGGTTCCTATGGCCACAGTATGTGACATTCAGATGCATTAGATTTGTTGCCTTTATGCTTTCCAGTTGAGCCTTTTAGACTTGAGTAAGCATCCAAACCAGATTGACTTAACTTTTGGCACCATAAACACTGCTCCCAAGCCTTAATGCCATGCCAAGTCCCTCATGGACTAGGGCTGTTCATCCCAATTTGGGGTCTTTAACAACTGACAGGAGCTGCTGCTGCCCCTGCTTCCACTCTGTATCCTGGGTGAGAAGTTGAAAGGTGCTCTTTCCAGAAATGCAGATAAATTTCATAATGAAGGATCCTTCACACTGACCCTGGGCAAGGTAATCCTCCACTGGAGAGCAGTACAGGATTCCCAGGATGCCCAAATCTTTATACTGCCTACCACTAAGTACTCCCTGTCTCCCATGCTGAAGATTTTCAGGCTTCCTTTCTAGGTATGTGCTATAACCTCTCACAGACAGAAGGTTATCTGAAATTCGCCGTCCTTGCTGACTGCTGTGCTGGATGCAAGGCAGCTGCTGTGGTCTGTGCTTGAGATAATGTAACCTGGCAGCAGCAATATGGCAGCAGCTCAGACACAGGGCAGTGCTCTCTCCTAAACCAGGCTTAGGAGGGGAGTTCTGCCTGGGCTAGTCTGCACTGTCACGTTTTGCTTCTCCCTGCATATTTGTGAAGTTTGCTGCACCACGTAACTTAGGTGTTTAAATCTTTCCTTACATCTCTGCCTACAAGCCTAACAAAGTTTTCCACAAATGTGTCCTAGCACTTTGTTATAGAAATGCCCACACCAGTGGCTTTCAGAAGTATTTAGCTAAGTCACTAGGTTCAAATTCAGTGTCTAATTTGGCACAGATTACTTTGTCCATCTGGGCAAAATGTACAAGCGAAGAGAGGAAGATCATACATTAAATAAATTAATTCCAACTGGAGAATGCTGCTAGACGAGCAAAAAAGCCCAACATACCAGTAACATCCACAGTAATACCATGTCTTTAGTGCTGAAAGTTTTTCCAGAAATCCCAAATAATAGAATATAAAGCTTGAAAATATTTTTCCAGAAAAGCACTCCTTAGTGCAAAAATACTTCCATCACGTTGTCAATGGCTAGGTGCAGTTTCAAATACCTGTTACATAGTGGGTGGTTTTGGGGGCAAGTACTCAGTTTATCATTACAGCACATGAACACAAAAAAATAAGTATGTAGTTCTCCTCACTGCATATGTAAATGAGACTACAGAGCTAGTAGAGTGCTACTGCAAAAAGGCTTCCTGAGGATTCTTAGCTGTCAAAAAAAGAGAGCAATTGCACCTAAAAGAGTGAATGCTTCCCATGAAGACACAGTACTTTATAAGAATAAATTTTCAAAATGCAGGATAATGTGTATCTGCATTTGTTAGAATAAAAAACTGATCAAACAGACCAACTGCAGCAGAAACATCAAAATATGTTCATTTCTCACTCTGTCATTATAGTCAGTAATTATTTATTAGCTAATGATTTGCATAATGTTTTATCTCTCCAATTATCAAAGGACAGTGAATTAAAGTGATGCACAAAGTCTTTACAAACTATCTTCATCAAAGAGCTCTGTCCCTCAAGATTTGCCATCCCCAGAGGAAGACCATAAGCTTCATGACCATGATCAAGCTATGTCAAAGTCCATCTAGCTCAGAATTTAATTGCTCCTACTGGCTAGGAGCAGATGCTCAAGGAGTGTAAAAACAATGTTAGTGCTTCAGAACATGGAATGCAAGGATCACATCTAAACCATAATTTTAGCAGCCACTAATACAGGTATCCTTTATGAATTCATCCAAGTTCTTTTTCAACCCACTAACGTTCTTGACTATCACAGCTTCCCAGAAAAGGTTATTCCAATTTCATTTTATGTTGTAAGACAACTACTTAAATTAGTTTTAAAGTGGTTGCTGGATACTTTTTTTTCTGTTTCTGTCAAAAAAAGTGAACATTTCCTTTCTCATCCCCAGTGCCTCATCTTCTCTAGGACATTCACAATTTTGTACACCACTCTCCTCCTTTGATCATCTCTTTTCAAAGGTGAAATGCTTATTTCCTTACACAGGCTTCATTCCACATCTCTTTTCAACATTGTTTGGGGTTTTCTTAAATTCAGCTCTGTTTAGCTTTTTCACATAAGGAGATCAGAATTGTTTGTAGTTATCAAAATGTGGGAGCACCACAGATTTATTCTGTTGCATAATGGTCCTTCTGTATTTTGTTATGAATCTCTTTTCTAATAATTCTTAACATTCAATTTGTTTGGGGTTTGTTTTTCTGCTGAACAATGTGAACATCTGTGAACAATGACCTAATTTTTATTGAGAAGTAGCCACATTAACTCTAAAATATTTCCTGCAATGTCAGGTTAGAGGACATCATTTATTTACATTCATAAATGTTATTTTCCAATTGTCTTACTTTGCATTTACCAAAACTGATCTCCAGTCCCAGCTTATCATCAATTATGAGAGTTCTCTGCAATACTTTAGACTCTGCTATTAGACTTCTGCTTGGGTTTTTTATATTATAAATGGACTGTATGAAAACACTGAACACACAATACGATTTTCAGTGGGATCATGTATCTAATCTCTCTTTTAGAAAAAAAACTAACCATTTATTCCCACCCTCTGTTTTCTAGTTTTTAACTGGGAATAGATCCACAAAAGGATCTTTCCTCTTATCCCACGACTCTAATTGCCTGAAAAACCTGTTTCTGTTCAATCTGCATGTACCATTTTGAGCAGATGATCCACAAGACAACTGATTAGGATGCTAACAGGAGCTGATTTCACACAATAATCCCGTAATTAAACAGCAAGGAATTATATAGATTTTGTTCTGAAACTCACATTCTTCATTAATGTTGTGCTATCAGGAACACCAAGGAAAGTTTATTGGAGTCAACAGGAGCGACACCGATAACTGGAGTGGAGGAAAAGGCAGCAGTACTTTGTTGCTAATCACTGTCATTAATACTCTCATTATAGGCTTGTTATGCATGGGCTAGGAGTCTAACTCCCATGGGCAGTATCTGAAAAACTTCTTGGCATGTTTCTTCTGTGAACGGAAAAGGACATAGCTCAGGTCTGTGCCTGGTAGCTCAATCGCCACTGTCAATGACTGATGCAAGTGTAAATGGAGCTTCACTGTCTTCAGCACCTAATTAAATTAGGTGTGCCCTGCACTCTTCAACACACTTATATTTCTTAGGCTTTCCTATAGCTTACGAATCCCCAAACCACATTTTTCACTGCAGGAGAAGGAAAGCAAGTACAAGCATACACCTAAGTATTAATGGCATAAGTGTTGCATAACATACTAAGATTTTTAGTGGGCTTCCCAATATCTCCATGTAAATTTTGTCCCATATCAAGATTTCTCATCACTCAAATTCTCTTTTTACATAGTCTAAACTGCTATTTAGATAACAAAGCTTAGAGAATACACATCATTCAAAATACAAAGGAAAGCAAAAATGCAACTACAATGAAATGAGCTATTCGGTGAACATACAAAACCCTCTGTGACTCTCTACAAAACAAAAGCAACAAACAATCAGCACCAAGGGTTGAACTCCAGCTAAACGGTGACCCAATATTTTTTTCAACATTTGTATAATAGTAGCAGCTAAAAATCTCCTGTGTAAAATCGAGGAGGGGAATAAAGATGAACCCAGAGAGGCAGTATGGAAATACAACTTTCTCAAGGTTATTAATTTTATTACAAAGAAATCAATCGATACCAGAAGATTAACAGAACGGGTTGATCAAACTCTCACAAATATGTTTCTCTTGTAGCCTTATGTCTGAGTGTTTTAGTGCTGTGATCTGACTCTTGTTGCTAACCAAATGTTAGAAAAAGAAAATGACTAAGGATAGCAAGTTATTAAAATTAGAAAATGTTCAAATGCCTGCTTGTACCCCTTAAAAAATAAAACAAAGTCTTATTTCTTAGCCTGCTTATCCTGCACCATAGGCTAACCTGAATACGTTCAAAACTCACTGTGGATCAGTCAGTAAGCTACTTTATTCATGTTTCTGGGCCAAAAAATTGATTTCTTCTTTAAGGGACACCATCTAAAACCAGAACAAAATCCTATCCAAACCCACAAATTTTCTTTAATTCTATGAAATAAATAGAATTTTTAGGGGCTTGTTCTGTCCTTGGCATGCTGAACAGAGTTCTAGCTATATTTACCACATTAGTATATAAAACTATTCTGTCATCACTCTCCTTTTATGCTTTTAAATAAAGCTTACATAAAGTACTGCCACTTTATAATTTTGGCAGATCAATAAAGTCAAGGAAACAGCCACATCTTTCTGGTAGCAATTACTAAGATTATTTTAGTGGTATTTAGTGCATTTTGGCTATTAGAACAGCAATACTTATATTTTATATAGGTGGGGCTGGTAATACCAGCTATTAGTAAGATTGCTTAACAGTTCCTATTTTAAGATCCTGTCTTTAATGTTTCAGTTGCTCATAACTCTGGAAGCTTTTCTGTAGACTGAACTGGAATTTTCCATCCTAAGTACTCTGCATAAATATTGTAGCGATTTCCCTGCCTCAAAAAGCAAGGTAAACTTTTCTGTCCATATTTAAAAAATTAACTCACCATACCCCTACTTGATGTACTTGTCTAAGAAATATTCTGGTGTCTCCAAGATTTTGGAGAGGGACTTGAAATTTCCTAAGAAAAGGCTTGATAAATTCTGCTCATGCTCATTAGAGACTTCTTCAGACTTGGTAGAAGCTGCCCATGGAGGATGTCTCCTGCAACACTACAGGCCAGATGTAGGAATTTAAGAACATGGGTCCTGTGTCTCCATGGATCTCAGTGAGCCATTGCTATAATCAGATACAGAAAACATGAGAAAGAGGAAAGAAGATAAGACTACAGAGAAATGGGATTAGAATCCATTAAAAAGAAAATTGAGATTGATGTGCAGCACAAAGACTGGGGCTAGCCCTGGGAAAAGAGGAGGAAAAGATCAAGAATGCAAAAAGCAGGAGCCATGAGAAGAGATATATCAGATAAGACACTCATCTGCAAAAGAACTGAAAGTTACTGGGGCAAAAAAAATGGTACCAGAGAAAGGATCAGAGTTCTGGGGGCTGCAGGAGGTTCCTCAGGCAAATTTAAGTTTAACTGAGGA
This sequence comes from Sylvia atricapilla, assembly GCF_009819655.1. Lineage (NCBI taxonomy): Eukaryota > Metazoa > Chordata > Aves > Passeriformes > Sylviidae > Sylvia > Sylvia atricapilla. The sequence continues at coordinate 21,189,764 of NC_089146.1, forward strand.
ATCAGCTCTGATTTGGAGCTAGTATTTAAAATGGACTGAATAACCCAAGTCATCAGAGGAGGGTTTGAGTTCACAAAGAATGCCGACACAGGGTGGACACTGTGGGAGGAAACAAAATACCATTTAGCAGCTGCCTTCACAAGTACCATCCTGCTGTGGCCTGGCTGATGTCAGATACCCACACAATTAGAGGCCAGATCAAAACAGCACAGGATACTTCCAGAGATCAGTTTTGCATTCTTATGATTGTTCTTTTATTAAAACTTAAGTGAGTGCACATGTATGTATGCTGTTAAATGCACCCACTTAAGAATATTTCTTTTCTCTCTTATGAAGGAAGTAAGAGAAACTCCATAATTTTCGTCTTTCTGCTATATTTTCCTTCAAAACATCCTTGAGACCTCAGTTGAAACAACAGAAACAAATAAAAAAATATCAATCTGACAAAATTTATGTTTCTGATTTAAGAACCCTTCTTGTGGTTGGATAGGGACAGGCGGCGCGGAAGATCTCGGACTGTAACGGTGAGGAAGAGAGCAAGCCCCATCCCCCTCTCGAGATAAGCTACCCCTGAAAGGAATGTAGACCCTCTACTAACATGTGCCAGTACTTTTCCACTCCAACTACTAACCCAGGAGGTGTGGCAATATCCTGTTTGACGTAGTAGTAGATAAGAGGTATAAAACCTGAACCTTTTACTTAATAAACGTCTTTTGTAACCGTCTGCCATATTGGTACAATGCGTCTGTTACAAGACCCGACCCACTCATGAAAGTAAAGTGGAAGTCGTGCTGTATGCCTGAATACCAGAGCCTCCACTGTGGCAGAAACAGCGGACTGCTACAAGTGGTGCCGTAAACCCGGGAACGATTACCTCGGAGGACGGGAGCTACGCTTTGGAAAGGCACAGCGGGTAGGAGTCGGCCGGTCCGAACTCCTGAGGAGGAGAAGGAAAAGGGGGACGCCCCAAAGGACCCCGCGGGAAAACATGGACCCCGTGAAGCTGGTCGTGAGTAAATTAGCAACCCACTCGCGAATTGCGTGGGACAAAAAAGATTTATTTCTTGCTATTGCAAGGTTAACGGATCTAGGCGCGATTTCACGCCCTATAGACATATTAAATTCAGAGGGGTGGGAGAAATATACAGTTGCCCTGGCGGAAGATACAAAAGCCACCGGCAGCGGAAAAGTTTTAAAAGCATGGGGAAAAGTTGAAAAAGTGTTGCGAAAAGCAATGGAAGAACAGGAGGCTTGGAACGCTGCAAAAACGTGTTTATTCACGGCTAAGCAGCCGGGGAAAGGGGACCGAGGGGGCGCAGGACCCTCCGGAGAAGCCCCGGAAGAGACGGGGGGGGGGCGCAGTGCAGCAGAGACCCCAGGGGAAAAGCGGGAGTCAGACGCCTCATCCCCCTCCACAAATACATGCATAAAAGCCGCGGAGCACGCGGAAAACCCCCGGGTCCCCCCGCGAGAGACCCCAGATCCGAACACCCCCGAAAAAACCGCGGTTTCCCCGATAGTCCCTCCTTGCCGCGATCAGGGTCCGAGCGGCGGCATGGCGCTAGGACCGGCGGCGGCGCCGCCCGCGCGGAGCGGCGGCTCCCCGGCACGGTCCGAAACGGCGGTCTCCCCGGGCGCGGAGACGCGGCGCGGCCGCGCGGAGGAATGTACGCGGCTCGTCTGGGAAGAACTCGCGCGGCAGGCAAGAGACGCAGAGAGATTGGCTATCGCCGCGGAGGGCATACACCCCCCGCCATATGGCCAATATGGCGCCGACGGTCCGGCGCGGGGGCGGGGCGACCAATCGCCGCTACCCCCCCCGCCATGTGGCCAAGATGGCGCCGGCCACGTGGAGCGCGAGCGGGGAAGGGCGCCACGTGGCGATGCGAACCCGGAAGTGCAAAACCCCGCGACCGAGCATGCGTGGGGGGTCGGAGGAATTCCGGAACCACCGACCTACATGGCGCATGCGCGGGAGAGCGGGGGGGGGCGAACACGCGGACAAGGTCCCTTACCGGTGTCATCTACCAAGGGCAGGGGCGAGCAAAAAGGGGAAACGTGGGACTGCCCCCGCGCAAGGCGCCGGCGTCACCCCCGGTCGGAAGGGGGGGGCCGGGCGCGGGAGGCGGAATGGAGTCAAAGCAGAGGGAACATCCGAGCCCACCCGCGGAAGGCGGAACGGGGGCGGAGTCCGGGGAAAAAGCATAGCAAACCGGAAGCTTACCACCAGTTCACTTCCGATACGGAAGGAAGTTACAACTCCACGGCGAGCTCTACAGAGGGCTCCGAGTCCGATTCGGAAACGGAGATAACAGATTTTATAAAGTTTTCAGCGAAACCGAGCAAAGCTTTTAACAATGTAAGGGAACAAATTCAGGGCAAATTAACCGATTGGGGGAAGATAAAATTAGCCTGTGCAGAGTGGGAACCTGCGGCTGCAATACATGCGTTCCCGGTACGGGTTTCTGGCAACCGGCAGAACCAGAGACGGACTTATACCCCACTCAGTACGAAAGAAGTGCAGATTGTGGTGAAAGCGGTGCAGGAAAAAGGAATTAATTCACCCCTGGTGTCCACACTGATCGATGGTCTTTTTAGCAATGATGATATGCTGCCTTTTGATATCTCACAAATAACCCGTATGTTTTTTGATGGAGCAGGATTGATTGTATTTCAGCAGGAGTGGTCCAATTCATGCGCAGCTGCCCTAGCTCAAGCCTCAGGGCAGGGACAGCCTCTGCATGGCTCTACTCTGTCCAGGCTGCTTGGCAAACATGACGATGTGGCCACGCCCCAAAACCAAGCTGCACACCTCACAGCAGAGGAGGTGAAAGCAACAACCAGGGCAGCTAGGGAGGCAATAAGGGCAGCTTCCCGGGTTGTGGACAAGTCCACGCCATGGTCAACGATCAAACAGGGGGAAAGTGAGAGTTTTACACATTTTGTGGACCGATTACAGGCTGCAATTGATTCATCCACCCTGCCTGCAGCTGCAAGGGGACCGGTGGTGACAGATTGTTTAAAACAGCAGTGTAATACTGTAACCAAGGAAATTTTACGGTCTCTCCCAGCAGGAGCCAGCTTAGCTGACATGATCAAACATGTGGTAAAGGAAGAACACCTAATACCCATGCAGGCAGCGGTTCATACCCTAACAAATGCAATGGCTTGCCTGAAATGTGGCCAAACAGGTCATGTAGCAGCAAGCTGTCCCCAGCCAGCACAGCAGTCAGTGGCAGCACCCCCGACCCAGCAGCGCCAGAGACCCACCTGCTGGAATTGTGGAAAAAGGGGACACCTGGCCAAGGAGTGCAGATCCAGGCCTCAGGGAAACGGAAGGGGGAGGGGGCGTGCGGGCCATACTCAGCCTCCTCCCACTGCGAGATGGCCCAGCCTTCCCAATACCCAGTGGGGCAGGGGACCTTCATACCCCATATATATACAGGAACCAGTCACTATCTCATCCCCACCAGTCATTCAGTGGCAGAACAATGCACCATCACCAGCAGCCAACATGCACCTCTCACCACCACAAACTGCTCCAGTGTCACAGGGTCAACAGGGGACAAACCAGAGCGGAACCCCTGGGTGGCCTTGGTCATGAAAGTGGGGAGGGAGCCCTTGAGGGTGTGGGGGACGTGTCAGCTCTATGGCAGCCAGGACCCTCACGTTTTAGGGCTTCAGTTTTTGGCAGACACTGGATCAGACTGCACCATTTTTCCTCAATCACACTGGCCCAGACATTGGCAAATTAAAGAAGTCCCTCCTGTAAACGGGGTGGGGGGACAATCCAGGGCATGGAAAAGCACCCAATTGGTGGCGATAACACTCCACACAAAAAAGGGGCCAGAACAAACAGTTGCCATTTACCCTTACATTTTACAGGATTCTCCACCCTTAATAGGAAGGGATGTCCTGGCTATGCTCGGAGTCAGGATTACAAATTTATAATGAGGGCCACTGCCTTACACCCTTTGCTGCCGATCAAATTGACTTGGAAATCATCAGACCCTGTATGGGTTGAGCAGTGGCCCCTATGCGAGCCTCGCTTGGCAGCTTTAATAGAACTGGTTGAGAGGGAACTGCAAAAGGATCATATAGAAACCACTGTGAGTCCTTGGAACACGCCCGTTTTTCCTGTTCCCAAAAGGTCAGGAGAGGGCTATCGCTTAGTCCATGACCTGAGAGAAGTGAATAAAACAATCCGACCCATAGGCCCAGTTCAGACACTGTTGCCCATGAACTCAGCTGTTCCTGAAGGACAGCCATGTGCAGTATTGGACATTAAAGACTGTTTCTTTTCAATACCTTTGCATCTTGAGGACAGGGAACGATTTGCCTTCTCTGTGGTTTTCCCGAATGGCAACCGGCCCAGCCTGCGTTTCCAGTGGAAAGTGCTACCTCAAGGTATGGTCGACAGCCCAACCATCTGCCAGATCACCGTGGACAAAGCACTGATGCCAATCCGACACTCCTATCCTGCTGCCACCATCATCCAGTACATGGACGACATTCTGGTCTCAGCACCCTCAGCGAGCCAAGTGGATCATCTGGTATCCAGGATCACAGAGACCCTCCAGGCCAACGGCTTCGAGATTGCGAGCGCGAAGATCAAGAAAGGACCCTGTGTCACCTTCCTAGGAGTGGGAATCACAAGCTCCTACGTGACACCTCCTAAGGTGAAAGTCCACCGAGATGTTAAGACGCTCCACGACGTGCAACGCCTGGTAGGATCACTGCAGTGGCTTCGCAACATCGTCCTGGTTCCTCCTGAGATCATGGACCCTCTGTACGACCTCCTGAAAGGAAAGCACCCCTGGGAACCCAAGGAGCTGACACCACAAGCGGCGAGCTCCCTCGACTTCATCGAACAGCAGATGTCCACTGGCACACTTGCCAGATGGAACCCAGCGATGCCCCTGGACTTATATGTGCATTTTACACAAAAGGGGGGAGTGGGAGCATTGGCCCAAGGACCTTCTGAAAAGGCCCGACCGATTCAATGGGTGGTCCTTGGAAGGCCTGCTCGTGCATTTTCCCCAGCAGTAGAATGCATCGCTAACCTCATCATGAAAGGCAGGAAACTCGCCTTGAAACACCTAGGGACTGAGCCAGCGAGAATCCACCTTCCTTTTCGCAAGCAACCGACCATAGAATCAACCACAATCTCGGAGCATCTAGCCCTTGCTCTCGTCGGATTTGGAGGAGAAATCTCCTACTCCACCAGACCACCCTGGACTCAGCTGCTGACCATAGTCGACATAGACCTGCCACCAAAGGTTATGGACAGACCACAGCCAGGACCAACAGCTTTCACAGACGCTTCCTCCACTACTTCTACGGCGACAGCAGTGTGGCAGGTAGGAGAGCAGTGGCATTGCATCAAAGCATGTGACCCCACACGGTCAGTGCAGCAGCTGGAAGCTACAGCAGTAGCCCTGGCCTGTGGACTTTTCCAAGAGGAGCACCTTAACATTGTAACAGACTCTATATTCGTGGCAAGGCTCTGCCTAGCCATGGCAGGACCAGGTGTGTCAACATCAGCAGCAGCCCTAATGCTAGAAGAGGCACTCTCTTCACGAAAGGGCACTGTATCAATCATTCACATCAATAGCCACAACCCAATCAAAGGGTACTTTCAGATTGGCAACGACAAAGCAGATGCTGCAGCGAAAGGGGTCTGGACACTGCAGGAGGCCCGTCAACTGCACGAATCCCTCCACATTGGACCCAAAGCACTAGCGAAGAGATGTGGAATCACAACAGCGGATGCCAAACATGTAGTGGCTACCTGCCCTCACTGCCAGAAGTCACCCCTGTGGACTAGTGGAGTCAACCCAAGAGGTCTTAAGCCCTCAGAAATCTGGCAGTCGGACTTCACCTTGTGTCAGCTGCTGAAGCCTCGAGCATGGCTTGCAGTAACAGTGGACACATTCAGTGGAACGATTGTAGCCACCCAGCATCCCAAGACTAACTCCAAAGCCACAATCCAGCACTGGCTGACAGCCATGGCGTGGCTTGGTATCCCCAAGCAGATCAAAACAGATAATGGTTCCAATTTTATTTCTAAACCAGTGCAGGAATTCGCCTCCAAATGGAGGATCACATTAGTGCAAGGTATCCCATATAACAGTACTGGGCAGGCTATAGTCGAGCGGGCAAATCAAACCCTGAAAACTAAGATAGAGGTGTTGGCAAAAGCAGAAGGCTTTACCAATTCCATTCCCTCAGGAGAACAGGCACGCATACTGGCAACCGCACTGATAGCATTAAATCAATTCCCCAGAGGAAGTGAAGCAAATAATCCCATTCAAAAACACTGGGCCTCCAGAGCACTAGAGGAGGGCCCGCAGGTTGTAATTAAAAATGAGCTGGGTGAATGGGAACGGGGCTGGAGATTAATGCTTACAGGGCGAGGGTATGCAGCTGTCAAAAGGGAGGGGAAAATCAGGTGGTGTCCTATTAAATCAATTAAACCTGATCTCCACAGTGAGCAGGATGAGACTAATGAGAATTGTGAGTTTCTGTTTACAGGACATGCTGGTGGGGCGACCACGTAACGCGTACACGCCTCTCCCAGAGGAACGAGACACACCACCAAGCCGTCAGAAAGCACCAGAGAAACCCACGCGGGCGAGATCCAAGCACCAACGATATGCCTGTGTGATTTTGTTGCTGGGGTTTGTCGCCAGAGGACAAGCCAGCTCAGATTTCTACCCACACCAGCCATTCAGGTGGGTCATGAGACATCTTACCAGTGGTAAGGTGCTCAGAGACATCACCACACCAAACAGTCCATCCTTCGTGCTTCGTATTATCGATTTGTTTCCAGGACAACCAAAGGTAGACCCTCATTCTCCATTTTCATCACACACATACCTATCCTATTGGTGCCCAGCTTCAAACGCAGGAAAAAGCTATTGTAATAACCCCGGCTGGGGATATTGCGGACATTGGGGATGTGAGACCATTGTAACAGACGCCAGGCCGTCAGGGCCTGGGTGGGACCCACAAAAACCTGACAAATTCCTGCAATTCACCTGGGCACCCGCAGGTTGTAAAACACCTCTCTCTGTACACGGGAATTCCTATCGATATAGCTACAAGATCCCAAAAATCCGAAAATGCATATACTATAACATGACAGTTTTGCAACCCACTCATCCTAGCTGGACGGTGGGCAAGACCTGGACAGTGGTCCTTCAAGGGTCAAAAAAGTGGGTGAACGTGCAAATTACCAAGTCTCAACCCTCAGAACCCAGAGCTGTGGGGCCCAACAAGATAATTAAAAGCACACAGACAAAGAGAAATATGACCTACCCTAGGGCTGCACCTACGGGTGTCAGCAGAACCCCAACTAGTGATGCAGAAGCCTTTCAGATGGACAAATTAGCTAGGTCAGATCCCGATCCAATCTTTCGTATGTTAGAAGCTACCTTTCTATCCCTGAATGAATCTAACCCTAACCTAACCAATTCCTGTTGGCTTTGTTATGATGTCCAACCACCTTTTTATGAAGGAGTTGCTTTAAACACCCCATTCAGTTACTCCGCCGCTGATGCACCCCAGCAGTGCCGATGGGATACACCTCGCAGAGGCATCACCCTAAGCCAGGTCTCAGGCCGAGGCAAATGCTTTGGTAATGCAACCCTGGCTGAGCGAAAAGGGAATGTCTGCACCAGAGTTGTAAAGCCTAACAGAAAGAATAACAAGTGGGTAATACCTGCTACATCGGCAATGTGGGTTTGTCAGAGGTCTGGAGTAAGTCCGTGTGTATTTCTTCCCAAGTTTGATGATTCTAACGATTTCTGTGTCCAAGTTCTGATTGTTCCTAGAGTCCTGTACCACTCAGAGGAAGAAATGTACAGCCTTCTCGAAGAATCCAACAGGCTCCACAAAAGAGAGATATTGACAGGTGTTACCATCGCAATGCTACTCGGCTTAGGAGCAGCCGGCACAGCAACAGGTGTCTCAGCCCTGGCAACACAACACCAGGGTCTGTCTCAGCTGCAAATAACTATAGATGAGGACCTGCAGAGGATCGAGAAGTCCATTTCCTACTTGGAGAAGTCAGTCTCTTCACTCTCAGAAGTGGTTCTACAAAACAGGCGTGGACTGGATCTTTTGTTTATGCAGCAGGGAGGTCTGTGTGCAGCCTTGAAAGAGGAATGCTGCTTCTATGCAGACCACACCGGAGTCGTCAGGGACTCCATGGCCGAACTCCGAAACAGACTGGCTCAGAGACAGAAAGATAGGGAAGCTCAGCAAGGCTGGTTCGAATCCTGGTTTAACCAATCCCCATGGTTAACCACTTTAATTTCCACCTTGGTAGGCCCATTGGCAATGCTACTTCTAACTGTTACCTTCGGACCATGCCTGCTGAACAAGATAGTTTCATTTGTCAAAGCTCGCCTAGATCAGACTAACATTCTGTTCATAGGCCAACATGAGATGCTGTGAATTTAAAATTGCCAGTCACAAGATTTCCAAACTTGCCTGGCAGAAATTTACTCAAGTTTCCAAACTCCTTTTTCCCTTATTAAGTCCTAACCTTCTACCTCATTTAGTGCCTATATCTATATATATATATATGCGTATAACTACCTCGTTCTTTTGTGAGAGAGGGGGGGGAGATGTGGTTGGATAGGGACAGGCGGCGCGGAAGATCTCGGACTGTAACGGTGAGGAAGAGAGCAAGCCCCATCCCCCTCTCGAGATAAGCTACCCCTGAAAGGAATGTAGACCCTCTACTAACATGTGCCAGTACTTTTCCACTCCAACTACTAACCCAGGAGGTGTGGCAATATCCTGTTTGACGTAGTAGTAGATAAGAGGTATAAAACCTGAACCTTTTACTTAATAAACGTCTTTTGTAACCGTCTGCCATATTGGTACAATGCGTCTGTTACAAGACCCGACCCACTCATGAAAGTAAAGTGGAAGTCGTGCTGTATGCCTGAATACCAGAGCCTCCACTGTGGCAGAAACAGCGGACTGCTACACCTTCTCAACCCATAATATTAATGCCATTCACTTTTCAGAACAAAAAGATGGAACACATTGAGATTACTTTCCTGTGCAACCTCTTTTGAGGTTAGTTCAAGAACATGGAGACTGAAAGAGATCAATTCATGTCCCAGGCTATATGGACCCTAGTTATACAGCAGCTGAGTAAATACCACTGATAAATAATGTCAATATTTGCTTTGACAATGAGTTAAAAGCATGCCCACTTTCAAAGCTGCTCCATTACTAAGATATGGCAATAGAAAAGAGAAATTTTGAATTTGTATTTTATTGTTTTTCTTTATCTATTCTCTGATACAAATGAGAAAACACACTCTATTTTCCTTAGGAGTATTAGTGTTATCCATAGCCCATCATACATTAAACTCTCAGACTGCTGTGGCAAAGTGAATGAACAAGACTGACATATTTAAACAAATCAGAGATTACTCTTAGAGGCTTTGTACAGATCATCCATACTGCATCAATTCAGCAAGTCAGTATGCATAGGCAGGGATTTATATTCTACTAGCTTCTGTATAACCAAAAGTGAATAAAGAGAAAATCCTTAGTTTTTGCCAGAATTTTGCTTCTCATTTCTTAGCTGAGTTCACATTCCACATTTGGTATTTTATCTTTGACTTTTTCCTTTGACTTTCTGTCCCAGGGGCAGGAGAGTAAGGGTGAGACTCAATAAATGTGTTCTGGAGCTTATGAGGTTTGACCACTACAATTCCATTTAGGAAAAGTACACTTACATAAAATAGGATCAGCATTTGCCTTAAATAATACAGCACCAAGGTTTAGTTTTCTTATATGAAATATCAGCACTGCTGTTAATTTATATTGCAGAAAATTGGTGTCTATCAGATTTCAAGCATTACGTCATTTATCAATAACTAAAGGGGATACATGGAATTAATTTCCAAAGGAATCCATAATCTATGGGGTTTTAGAATCAAATAATGGATATATGTTGAAATTAGCAAGGAATTTTTAGGTCATAGACAAATTAAAGATTCATAAGAGATATCAACCCTTATTTTTTGAAGGTAGAGACTGGTTCCTAATGTCACAAGAAAAACCAAAGCTTCTTTGAGCTGACTCCGTGAGAGCTACTGACACAAATCTACATTATAAAACCAGTGAAATGTTGTCAGAAGGAAGTGATCAGATAACTGCCAGTCCAGTTTCGGAGAGGTAGTGTTCTATTTAATTTTTTTCTTTCCTTAAAGATCTGTAAAAAGACAAGACACATATAAGAGAAGAATATCAGCTTATCTGGACTACAAATCTCCACTTTGAAAAATCCAATGTCTTTCAGAACTTAAATGAATATTCTTGTCTGCACCTTTGAGATTTTAAGGACAATGTGTTTGAGGACTTTACTTGGAAAGGTATCTAATTCTCCATGATTTTCTCTAAAATCTTGAAGCGTTTGAATGCCATGTAATAAAGTGAAGGAAAAAAAATCTTGAAGCGTTTGAATGCCATGTAATAAAGTGAAGGAAAAAAAAAGTTAACCAACCAACCAAACATGCTCATCAGGTATCGAAATACTTGTTTTCAACTTCTTGCCTTCTAGAGTTAATGGAGAGAATAATGTATTTACGTTCAATTTCTGAGACAACCACCTGCATTAGAAGGGCAACTCAGAACACTGTATTACACAAGGACAGTGAATCCACATCATGCAGCACAAACCACTCACGTGTAAAAACAGTCATTTGCCCTTGTGCTTCAAATTCCTGGAGGTACCAAATAAGTGGACCAAGACTTCAATTTTCTGTTTGGAGAAAGCTTCTGGTGGAAAGAGGAGTCAATTAGATTGAAAACCCACCAGGAATACAATCCACCAAAATGTCTTCACTCAAGAGGAGACTTGTAGAACTGTCCATATAAGACTATTTGCTAAGAAAATCCATCCCTTATTTCTCCCATCGTGATTTTTCGCTGGGTTGCCTGGGTTTGGGGTTTTCTGTGGGTTATTTGTTTCCTCTCCTCTCGTTTGAGGCAAAAAGGACTAGAGTTGAGACAGGGTTGAATTTTTCCATCAGTAGGCCCAGTTGTCTGAAGGCATCCTCTTTACTAGTAGTGTTATGGGAATATTAGCATTTGTCTAGCAGAGAGGCACCCAGTCCCTTTCCAGGCAACATTTCTAGATTTTGAGTTATGTGAGGGTGGGATGGGAATTGAAAATCATTAATTTAGAGAGATTCCAGCATGCAGAAGACAATATGAGTCAAGAGTTCTCATAATTTTTAATTAGGCACCTAAACTCCATTTGTATCTTGTTTTAAAGGCCTATGTCCTTTTTCAGACTATGAAGTCATTAAAAAGTACTTACGTTTTCAGCATTAACAAATATGATTTCAAACCCTGACCCTGAAATTATCTTAATGGATCTCTTAAACTTTATCTAGATTTGGAAATTCCTCCTTGACTTATGCCTTCTTCACTCTTCTCTAATTAGCAGTGCAGTCATGCTATTGATGAAAAGCAGGTTGTTTCTTCATGTGAAGACCATCTGCCACCACATCAGTGCTTCTACCCCAGATGGCAACTTCTTGGTAAAGCTAAGAGGTGCAATTATTCAATTGTTCTGTAATCAGACACACACTTCAATTAGCTACTGATTATTACAGCAGTATTTCTGCTACTTACTGTTCCATTTGTCAAGATATTCTGTGTGATCTTTGCAGTCTTAAGATTAAACAAGTTCACCATGCTGTTTAAGTATTTAAAAAGAAAAAGTGTTTAAAGGCTTTATCAAGTCAGAAAGCAAAAGTAGTTTAATTTTTGCCTAAACAATAAATAGTTCCAGTATAATGGCAAGTACTTGGTTGTCTGTAACTAATATTAGGGCCAGGATTCTCTGTTTGAAAGGGTGTGTGTCCTGAGAAAAGAGAGATAATGAAGCTTAGCAAACATTTTTGCAAGTCATACATTTCAGAAAATGAAGCATACTGAAGTAGATCTAGAAGTAGTAAAATGATTTCTAATTCAAATTTAATCAACTCAAGCATCATTGTGAGCCAGTCCCAGCATTTAGCCTGTTATATTTGTGAGAGGGGGAAAAATAGCCTTTTATATTAGTAACTGGAACACTCTCCTCTATGTCCTCCCTTTGCAGTCAGCCTCAGCTGCCATTTGGACTTTTCTGTGAGGGTGGAAGAGACAGCCACATCCCTGCTGCTGGCTGTGCAAAGGGCCACATGTGCACAAGGGCTGAGTTTAAACACATTTAAACTCTTATGAGGAAAAGAGAGAAAACCCCCCAAAACCAGAAAGTTAGTACACTGCAACAAGTTTGCAGGAGGTTTATGATTGAGCAGAGGTTGTTGTTTGCCACCTCACAACACAGTAAGACAGAGGCATTTGAGAGAGGTTTTAAAGTTCTGGTGAAGACAGATCATTCTTATCTCCTGGATAAGAACTGCCACAAAAACACAGATGCAGCTCTGAGGAATTTCTCCTGCTGTGGTAGGTTAGGGTATTTTCTGCAACTTATTGTAACATATATTTTTCCCCTCTTTTAGAATTACCATTATTTTATTCTAAAAATCTGATCTTATTCCTATTTTGAGGCTAAATATGTTTCCCATCAGAATAATTTTTGTGGAGTAACAAAGAGAATGCAACCTTAGGTGTCTAATTAGGTCTCTCAGCCCATAGAGTCTGTGCTCAGACAGATCTGCAGCGCTATAATGGATTTTAGCAAGGGCCATTGGGTGTAGCTGAAGATAAAAGCAGGTCACATGAACAACACAAAAGGCCTAAGATTGCCTTGTGCAGATTTGCTGATACTTGAGAGTAGAGCTGAGATCTCTGCCAGTCCTCTCACACCTACCCAGCGTGTGTGGCCACATTGCATGACACAGTAGTATAGCTCATTTGTTCACACTGGAGCTGAACTTTCCCTGGCAGCTATGGGAACTTTAACTACTTCATTTTTCAAGTGACAGCCTTTTACATACCCAAAAAAACCCCAACAATTTCACTGTAATAATAATTACACACTATATTAACCTTGCTGTAGATTTCCATATAAACTATAGGTGAATTTATAGCTACACATGCATTTATTTCAAACAGAATAAAGAATAATGAGGCTGAGGTATACTGAGACACAGTGCCCCAAAGGAGATACTGGCAAACCTGAAGTTACCAACATAATCTTAATTCTTGTGCTTCTCTTTATGATACAAGTGTGAGTGAGTGTTGGCTTTACAACAGGTTTACAGTACAAAGTACTTTATTCAAGTCAGCATTCACCATTTCTTTCAGTTCCAATGTGGGCTGAATGTTACTCACATACTATCCAAATGCCAGTTATAAAATTTGGGAGTTTCTCCTGGATTTCTACAAGGAGCATAGTCCCTAAGAGAAGAGACTAGATCATACAAAAAATAATTTTTCCAGGTTTATTCTCAAAATCCAAACAAAAAAGCCCCACAAAGCCCAAGACTACAGTTTTGTGTTGTTAAACATTGTGTTACAAAGATAACCTTAAATTTTAAGCCTGGAATTCATTCATTATTTTTTTTTTAAAGTAGGTGGTGGGTTATAGACAAACTTGAAAGAAAATAAAAATTAACAGTAGTTTTGTCCCACAAAAGAATACACAGAACCTAAAAAATCCTAAGTACAGGTATTAAAATCTACCACAAGGACATACATACAAATAATGCCTCTAGATTTACAGCAGTGACTTTGTGGTTTAAAACTATATATAGACAGCCATATAATTTACATTATGAAAGCTTCAGATTATTCCTCAGCAGAATCTCAAAGTCTTAAATCAATAAACATTATAGCCATTTTTAGGAGCTACTAAATACTTATTCCAATACTACTTCCAATACTTATTAAACCTCCCAGTGGGAGAGAATATTTGTGATGGCTCCTATCAGTCTGTGCACTATTTATACTGCTAATGGACACTGAAGACTGGCAGAAATTTCAGTCAGCTGAAACAAGTTTTCTTTTTACTATTTGTTGACTACCCTTAACCAAATCTGAGATTTTTTTAGCTACTAGTCCCAGATGGACAGCCTCTGGGTCTTGTGGCACTTTTGCTTACTTCTTCTAAATCATCCCTTACTGCCTGTGTGGGCTGCCAGTTACAATAGGGTTTGTCCCCGTCTTGTCTAAAAGCGTTTGAGGACTGTCATGAGACAAGCTCTCTTACATCCTGATACATAATTTTAGGCCTAGGGGCCACATAACACAAGTGCTTTGGGAGAAATCACCAGAGAAACCTCAAGGACAGATCACTGGATCCAAATTCCTTCTATAGTTGTTCAGACTTCTCAAGGGAGTAAATGTGATCTAACTGATCCCTGAGTTCTTTTCCAGATGCTCTCCTGGAGAGATATTTTTATCTGTACAAACATGGGCTTTCTGTAGAGATATTCACTTGCCGGATGCCCTTGATACATTTTGGTGTCCACATATACTCAAGTTTATATCATGGGGACTTAAAATGCTCAGTCCTTTGACCTTGGTATTATGAAGATACAACTGACCTATGTGGACAAGTTTGCTGATCTCTTAGAAGAATGAAGTCTGATGTATACTTGTGATAACTTTTAACTGTTATTTCCTGTATAGATTTGCCTTTCAAATCCACCAGGCAATGTTAGAAATTGCTTCATACTTTTGCAGGATGAAATTTCAGTGGCAGCTAAGAAGATGCTCAGCAATGCTTTAGGAATTGGACTCCACAGTGCTGTTCAATTACAGGTAATGAATAGCCTGAATCTACTGCAAAGTCAAATTCTTAATGTTCGAAGGCCTGTGAGAGTAATAATGATAATAATAGTAATAATAATAATAAATCCCCAGGGAATGGCTGAGCACCCTTTCCTTCCAGAAGCAGAGTTCAAGACAAGAGAGCTTTGCACACACAGCTCATGGACTCTTTTTCCCCAAACCCAGTAACTACAGTCATGAAATAGCTAGGCCTGACTGCAAACTAGAGATAACAGGACAAAAAACCCAAAACACTGTTCATTGCCAGAACTCCACTAAATCATGATGGCAGATGAAATAGAAAGAAGACAATCACTGGTATTCCCATCCGTAAGTGTAAACATAGGATAAAATATATGTTTAAAATTAATCACTTGGTCATCTCTTAAAAATGCGGCTCAGAAAATTGCAGGGACTATCTGTGTCCTACTGCAGTGTGTTGATGGGAAAGAAGGGGAAAACAGTCTCCCTGCTCTGTGAATTTGGACTTGGAGATAAAAAGCAGCTTCCATCCTGCTGAGCTCAGCTGTTGCAACAGCAGAAACTTGTTCTAGACAGAGTGTGCACTCATAATTTATTGTTTCTGTCTCCTAAATGCATTACTTGTTGCTCTTTCAGTTTTTCCTTTTATAATCCTTTCAGATATTGACCTTCCCTCCAGTAACCATGATCTTGCGTGATCATTCTCACTTGTGCAGACTGAGTATAAAACACTGTTCCATGAAACCAGCAGCATTTATCAGCCCTTATTGCAGGGTACCAGAGTAAAGAGAGAGACAAATGAAGATTTTTGTCATGTTTTTATAGCAGGAACACGGCAAGATGAAAAACTGAAAAGACATTAAAACTCCTGTTACCCCAGCATGTCATGACTTTATGAGGCAAGCCAGAGCTTTTGGGCTGTCAGGTGGGAGAGGTATTGTATGAGACACTTTATTCTTGCCTCTACAATGCAACCCTGAAAGCCTGAAGCATCAGGATAATTCCTATTGCCAAAATCCATAACAAGGTCAGTAAAACAGATTTTCAGCCTCTCCTTTCCTACACCAAAGCCAGAGACCTACAATCTAAGGTTGAGATCAGGCCAGGTTTAGACAAGTGTAAACAACAGTTCACATTCCAGGGGAAATTGCCTCCATCAAAAAGTCCAAGCAGAAATAAGGGTCTTAATTTAAATAAATTCAACTGCTGTTTTTCCACATAATGTTATTCTGTAATTCTTCCTTATTTTAAGATGCTTGGTAGCTTGTAGCACGTAGCTGAGTCTGAACATGTTTTTTTTTTTTTTGAAGTGCGTTTACTGCAAGGAAGCTGAATAACCAGGAAAAGCTGTACCTTGCCCACCTACACCAGTTCTGTAACTGTCCCAGCATACTTACACCTTTTATCCCCCACCCCCGGCAATCACTGCCAAGTGCTTATCTCTGAAAAGCCATCCTTATTCTATATTTGTCTGCATTGAAGTGTCATTGTCCTCTATTGATTTTAACTAAGTCTGTAAATAGCTAGCAATTGTGTTCTTCATTACTTACAGTTTCATCCATTTATAGTATCATCCATCTGTGATTTTTGTTTTTCCCCTTACTTTCTTTCCTATTTTTTACTTCCCTGAGCCAATTTTCTTCTTATTCTAAAACAACGATCTGAAGTTAAAATAGCATCAACAAATTTGCACTCAGTGTTTGAAGTATTCCTTATGCACTCTCTACAGTTGCAGAAACTGCAAAAAACCTGGAAAAACTTTCTACATATCATATAGAGTATTTATTATTAATTTGATTACAGTAACAAGACACACACACTGTTTTTCTCTTGCTCAAGCCACAAAGTTATCATGATGTGAGACAGAAATCAAAATAGTTTGCCTCAAGCATGGATTTAATCCTTGACTCTTACCTCATGTAGGTCTGTCAGGCAGTGTTCTGTGGTATTCATCAGATTTTTTTCACCTGCAAAATATCCCCAGTAAGACAGGATTTTGGAATTTTCCCTGTTTTTAAAATGAAAGATGTATTTACATCTAAAAAGATATAAAACCCCAAACTTATTCCTGTACAGTTTTTACAGACAGATGAGAGGATTACAAGTTTATCAGTGGTATTGCAAAGTCTCTGTATTGACCTACTTTATTAGGGGCTCCCCAGTAATACCAAGAAGGTTAAAACCAATAAAAGAAACCAAAAAATCAGGTTCTTCAGAGTAAGAGCTCTAATAATTACTTCATCGTTAGAAAAAGGAACTATTGAGCAATGACTAACATGATGTCCTGGCCTCTCAACTGTGTTTTGCCCAACTCCAGTGACTGTTGGGATCTGAGCAAACCTTCCCATGGCTCCAAGTGGCTTCCTCTCCACCACACCCGCACTTTGGCTTCATCTTGCTCATGTACTGCCTGCAAAGGGAGCCCTCAGCCCCAGGCTGCCCTTAGCCATATAGCAGATGCTCTCCCGTACCACTTCAGCCTTTCCTTAGAAAGCAACAACAAAATTGCAACCACAGAAGGAAAAATAAAAATTCCATATCTCCAAAAGGAGAGAGATGGCTTAATTGTTTTGAAAATAAAACATTTATTTCCTTTTTATTTCAAAAGATTTCTTTACTTTCTTTTACAGAAACTTTGAGTATATTAGAAAGTCTTGAAAGGAAATACAGTTTGGCCACTTGTAGAAATATTAAAGCATTTCAATCCAACCAAGGTACAAAATCATATACAAATCTTCTGTGATCTGCAGCTTAAATACAGAACAGGAAGCAAAAATGAGAAAAGAAATTTTAACTTCTCAAGGTATTCAATAGAAACTTCATTAAGAAATCAGTTGCCAAAGCCTCAAATTTTAAATCATTAAAGACTCACAGGAAAAGGTTTATAGATACCAGGAGGTCTAGCCATGCAGGACAGCTGGCCCATTTACTGATTACTTACACAACAAAATAAAAATATTTGCCTGTTCTTTCTCTGGAGGTTGCCTTGCCTCTGCCCAAGACACACACAGAAATATTTTGACACTGGGGTTACAGATAATAAGGCTCCATGTTCCTCACCTCCTGTTTAAAGCAGGCTAGCACTGCAGATCAGCTTTTCTTCACCCTGCAAAGACAAACACCTGAGCAGAGGCACAGCACTGAGCACAGCCTTGACCTATTTTCCAGGGCAGCTAAGCTTGTTTGAAAATCATGTGAAGAATAGGGGGGAAAGGCATAGTTGATGTGGGCTTTACAACAAGGAGTTTCATGTACAGGAACGGAAAATGCCAGAATTTATTTATATGATCTTACTAATAAGATTCAGGTTTGGAGGTTGAATGAAGTTATTTTCTTTGGTGCATTAAACTCCTTATGATTATAGAAAGTAGAGAACAAGTTAATAAACCAATATCACTGAGTGGGTGACCAAAAACACACCAAAGTAATGCCTAGGAAATTACTTTGTTCTCATCATGTGCAAAGCAGGTTAACCTGGTTAATCTCTCCCACATATTTTATAAAAGCAGTAAGTTTTTCCCAACTTTCACAAGTGCTATGGAATAACTTTCTGGAAACCAAATCAATCAGCCCAATCAGCACCAAATAAGTTCCTCAGTTCTCCATGATATAGGATGAGGAGAGGAGGATGACTTGAATGCTGGAAAAGCTAACAGTGAATGCAGAGACGGGCAGGCCTGGCAGCGTGGGCTTCCCAGGGCTTGGAGTCTGGCAAGTAACCTTGGTCCTCCCAAGCCAGGTCTTTGCTTTGCCCCACTGCTGGTAGGTCTCCCTGTGCTGGGATAAGTAGGGGAATGTGGCTCAGAGATTGCTCTGCAGGAGCTGCTCCCAGTCTGGAAGTGGCAGTCTTATCTATTATTCAGATAATGGGCAGCTTGCTAAAGCATAGAGCAACCAGAAGACGATTGGTCCGTCAGCACTTTGTATTGGTTTTCCACTGTTGAGCTGTAACAAAAAGTTATTTTTGGAAGCCAGAATTTTACTCCTTACCTTTACTTGAAATGAATTTTCACTGCTGTGCTATAACAAAAAGTTATTTTTGGAAGCAAGAACTTTAGTGCTTACCTTTACCTGTTGGTTTAAAGGAATCTGCAGCACAGTTTTATTTTGTTTGTACTGACCCCAAACTGTCTTCTATTTAAAAAGAATGATATTTGAATAGATATTTATATAATAGTTATATAAAAACAAAATGGCAGTAAACAGATAAATTATAAATGAATTTTAATCATTAATATTCACTCAACTAAATGGATCAGTATCCTGCGAACATCGTTATTTTGTGTTCAGCATTTGTATATGACAGGTTTTATTTACTTGTGTACTTGTGTCTGCAAACCCCAGCTGAGTCAAGGGGTTTTTATTACCCTGGGGAATGAATAAACTTAGAAAAAGATGGTCTCTCAGGAGCACTTGAGTCTGAGAAAACACATCAAGTGCAGAGCAGAGGTGCCTAGTGCACTCTCATGCCTTTCCAGCATATGAAGAGTAGCTAGAAATTCAGCTATAATGTAGGATGAACCTTCAAAACACACCCAGTATACCATGGGGTACAGTTCTGCAAGACTCCTGCCCAACAAAAACTTGTAGCAACCAGTCAACCAACAATTATAAATGCAATGTCTGCAGATCTGTCCCATGATCCTGGTTCGGGACCAGTTGCTGGGACCCAGCTGGATCTATGGCCAGATCAAAGAGTGGAGGATGCTGTAATAGTTCAATAGAGATGGAATTTCTCATGGAAGTCATGGTTACTGATGTAATTTATAATACATCAATAGTTATCCTGCAGGCATTTTGAGAAAGTAAGCGACTCAGATGACATTATGTTCCTGAAATGATCTTTCTCATCTCAAAAATATACATATTCTTTTATATACCTAACACGTATTTTAATTACATTTGTTACATGTCATTCCATTCAAGGCTTTACCTTTTGAATGAAATACATATTTTCCTTTCTAAACCATAGTTCACACTTTTATGTTTAGTCCTAGTTATGTTTGTCCTGGAATTCTATTAAATGCAACATGAAACTAACATTATTAAGAATCAACATCTAGGTGTTTTCTTGATCATTTAAAGAATATTCAAAGGTTTCTTTGCCAATATTGTTAGCAATTTCCTATTCAGTAACCTCTAAATTGCAAAAGGATCATAAAGGTAGTATTAACAGAGACATAAATGGTCTCAAAAAGGGCACTGTACAGAAAAACCTCTATCTGCATCTCCAAATCTCTTGAGGCTTGTCCATTCAAACTCCAAAAGTCCAAACAATCAAAAGCTGATGCTAGTATCTATATTCAGAATGCTAACTAGGAGAATACTGTTCTCCTATGCTTTTACTTGCATAGACATTTTGTGAATATAAACCAGTTTTGCAATTTTTCCACCCATGTGTTTTTAGCATTACTTTTTAAAAACAAAATGGAAAGTAAAAATAACCTTGGCTACAATATGTAGCAAATGTAGATAGACATCTAGCTCCAGCATGACTCCATAACAGAAGCTGTCCACTGGTGTCCCTACAAAGACCATTTTGCACAATCAGCTTAAATTAATAAAGACATATGATGCATTAAGTAATGCATGTTACACTGAACAGTGGTTCAGGCTTGAAAGTGCCTAATGCTGAATAAAGTGTTCCACCAGCTGTTTTTGTGTTGTTTTGTGCTCTCATTTGAGCTCTATTCCATAATGTGTTGAGAAAAAAAATTAGCATATAGAGGTATAACGGTTTGTTTTCTAAAAAAAGCAGTTTATAATTTTAGTTCATAACTCACAGAATAAAGAAGATCTTTAGATCAAATCAAAAAACAAAGGATGGTATGGCGCATGGCATCACAGACCATCACTTTCCGGAAGTAGTCTTAAAATATGAAGACATATCTTCATCATGTCAGTCATAATTTATGACAAATTAAAATCAACATTCTTGTGCTTGAATTATCAATCTAAAGTCTTTATGTACACTGACTTACTGCAACACACAAAAAGCAGAGAAGGAAAAATGATACCTGATAAGTTGCACACAATTTTTTACAATTATCCAGTGAATGATACAAAGTGTGCACAATATTGAATCAGATAAAATAAATTAGTGTGAATGCACACACACACAAAATTTATTGCAACAGCACTAACATTTTGTCCATTATCTACACATGCACACAGAAATGCAATCTACTCTGAAGTGGAAAAAGGAAACACAGCAATTAGCAGGCATGGCAAGTGCCCCAGTGAATGGAATCTCAGTGAGTTCCTAAGAAATGGGCTGAGGTACCACCAATAGGTTTTGAAAAGCTTTGCTGCTTCTTAGGAAAAAGGCTGTATGTCTCCTTCCAGGAGAAAACCTGAGGATAAGATAGTATCAGTAATCCCATTAATCTTCCGGAAAGACTTAAGTCTTACCTCTCCTTTCCATGAACTACCTCAAGTGTCCTCCTTGCTATGCAAGATTCTGTGGAACCCACTTCTTTCTCCACAGTGGACAGGGAGGATGAATATATAACCTTGATGGTTAAACTTAATGATTTTAAAGAACTTTACCAACCTTAATGATTTTAAAGGACTTTTCCAACCTTAATGACTCCATGATCTAACTTCAGTTTTGCAAAACTCACTAGTGGCCCAACTTTGTGAGGTCTGTTATGGTTTAACTCTGGCTGGTAATTAAGCCGCACACAGGAACTCACTCATTTCCACTGCACCAGGAGTGGGGGGACAATCAGAAGGGTAAAAGGGAGAAAACTCTTGGGTTTTGAGGTAAAGGCAGTTCAGTAGGTAAAGGAAAAGCTGTGCACACAAACAAAGCCAAACAAGGCCTTCATCCATCAGCTCCCAGGGGCAGGCCATGGGAAGGTGTTCAGCCATCTCCAGGACAGCCAGGCCTCCACCACATGTAACAGTGACTCGGGAAGATGAACACTGTCACTCCAAACATCCCCCCTTCCCCCTTCTTCCCCAGGTTTGTATGGTGTGGGATGTCCCTGTGGTCAGCTGGGGACAGCTGTCCTGGCTGTGTCCTCTCCCAGCTCCTTTGCACCCCCATTCTCCTCTGTCAGCCCGTGGGGGGTGCAGGATCCTTGACTGTGTGTGAGCAGCGCTCAGCAGTGCCAGAAACATCCTGGAGTTACCGACACTGTCCAGCACAAATCCAAAACACAGCACCATGTGTCTGCTACATACTGTGAAGAAAATTGCTTTATCCCAGGCAGATACAATCAGTGCATAGTAGCAGGTTTTCATATCAGAAAGTTTTGGCTACACAACTCACTCACAACATAAAGTGCTCAACTTCCAGTGGTAAAATCATAAAAGATGAAAACAAAATCTTCAGTGGGTATTACTTGAGCCCCTCATCAGGAAGACACAAAAAACGTCAGTCTTTGGTCATTGCAATGGGACTTCACCACCATATACTTCCATTACTGTAATGTGGGAAACTCTCAAAGCAGTGCAGATGTAGGCCTAGAGCCAACAAGATACAAAAAGGAGGACATGGAACAACAAGAGTGTGTTTTCATGCTGTGTAGAGTTAGGCCTTAGCAAGTAGAAAAATATGTTAAGCAAGGTAATAGAAGAGTTTAATAATGTGGCTCTGTGGTTTGTTTATAGAAGAGTATAAAGAGTTTCCGAGTAGCAAGAAATATGAAACAAGCACCTGTTGCTGGAGATAAGGTGCATGTGTGGTTTTAATGATTGGTTTATGCAGATGCCTGTAAGCTCTTAACAATCTTCTATTGGTTAGAAAACTTTTAAAAGGCCTTGTAACACAGAGAATTCTGGCTGCTGTTGGCAAGACGTGAGCTGTTGCCATCTTTTGTATCTCACCCTGTCATCACCTGGCTGATGTTGCAATAAAGCTCTAGGAACATCTGGCAGTTCCATCCCTTTATTTGGAAATAAGAGCCAACAATTCAGAATGTGGGTTCTCATTCAGAATGAAAATCGAATCTATTTTTGATCAGAGGTAAGTCTAAGAGCTAGAACCATTAGCAAGTAGGAAGGCCAAAGAGGATGAAACTGCCATGATAAATTAACCTTACCAAGAGGCAGGTGAAACTTATTCTTCATGCTGCCACATATATTAGCATATATCTGTTTTGCCTAGGATAATTTTGGCTTCAGTCTCAGAGTTTGTTAGTGCACATGCACAACACAGGCTTTTGAAACAGGGAGATGCAGAGAGATTGTCCAGAACTTACAGTGGGGTTTAAATTAAGCACAAAGCAATTTTAATGGGACCCTTGGAACTGGTTATCCCTCCGGCAAAGTACAGGCAACAGGAAAGATGAATATGCTTCTCATTTGCACTCACCTAGGCATAGATTTTAAGTTGAAACAAAACCAGTGATTCAATTTCTCTTCTTCACAGGTAAGAAGTCCAAATTACCTGCATGGTCTGTATGTTTGTGCATAAGTGGTACCAATTTTCAGTATAGCTAAAAGTTACATCCAGAATCAATAGAGACACACTATCCAAGTAGAGATTATCTGTAACCTCATTTCCAGGGAGTTATAATTTGTTTCAGATCTTTGAGTACTGATAGAGGTGAGAACACCCAGAGTCAGGCAGAGTGAGATGACACTTTTTCAAAATAAAGAGGTCAGAAATTCTTCAACATCAATTTCTATGTACTCAACACCCTCTTTTCTATTTTTAAGCACCAAGCAGGCAGGCACTTTTATTGGCAACACATCCACACAGGTTTCCTTGGCATCCCTCAAATCCTTGCAGCACTATTATATGTGAATGCTGCAATTTTCCATCAATGGAGAAACTACTCTGTTTCCACTCTCTGTAATTTTACACCCTCAGAAGACACCTTTGTTGATTGATGGACATTTTCTTCTTCCTTTTGCTGCACTGGGATTGAAAGCCTGTGCCTCACGACAGTTAATATACCTGACTTTCCTTCTTACACAATTAAAAAGCAGTGACATGGAAGAACAACTTTGTGCAAGGCAGGTCTGGTTTTAAAACACAAAATCCCAGGAAAAAGGAATACAGAGAAGTACTTCAGCATCTTAGTTTAAATTCAGCCCTGTAAAAGCTCACATGAAATATTCATACTTTAATGTCCACAAAGTAGTTTAATCTGATCTGCAGAATCACAACACTGAGAGTATAATATGTCCCATGGCCGTACAAAATGCTGAAGTGAGCAGAGTACGCCCATTTTCCTCTGCCAGAAAAATTCTGACCTGCAGGGTCTAGTAGAAAGCACTCACTAAACACCCTGTGTAACTATTTTATATATGTGCCCTCTGGAAATGCTGAAGGCCTTTTTCCTAAGGTGTCTGTCTCTGATCCTAGCAACGGACACTGTTTCTTTGTTCAGTGACATTATGAATAGAAGTACTAAGAGCCAGATAAACTGCTAGTAGCATCAGAGTCATTAGTGAAGGCAAGTGATTCTCCAAATTTCATCCTAAACATAATTATGTGGAGAAATCTATCTACAGAACTTATGGGTTCCTCAAAACACTTCATCTGTCATCACCCTATTGAACAAACACTATTTATTTGCTTTCTAAAGGAACTCTAATTGATTTATCTGTTACTTGGAATAACACCATGATAAATAAATTATCACTTAAACACAATGGATTACTAACATTTCCTTTTCTAATTATATTTATGACACATTACCACATCTTGCTTTGTTTAAAAGCTTGCATATGTTTTCCTTATCCCTATAATCTAATCTAAGGTGCAAAACCTGGACTTGTGCCAGTGAACCCCTTTGTTAATATACTGCTGCACTACCAGAGTCCATCTGGAGTTACTGTTCTGCTTGATGTCACAAGCAGATCCTACCTGCATGGAAGATGAAAGGACATTCAAAGCACGTATCAAGGGATGACAGTTTTCTTTGTGATGAACCACAGAGTCACAGCTTGTTAAGTAAGACTGTGACAGTGATAAAAGACAAAGCCATCATTTTATAGCAGAATATGGCCTATCGGTACATGACAAGCCATACTATCTCTGCTCACACATGCTGACATCTCATAATGCATTCTCCCAAGTGCCGGACAGAAATAGTCCCTGAAGACAGCACCACTAGAGAGTAATAGCATACTGCTTATCTGGGAGAAAATGAATGGAAAAAAACTGAAGTGTACAATGTGTCCCTACTAAAATCACAGATAAAGTGAGCTTTCAGCTGAAAGTATTTTCTAATTTCATTAGAAGTGCAATTGCTTTCTAATCAAATAATAAGGACAGGTATATTATCTTCATTGTCAACTATTTAGACCCTTTCCACTATGATTTTTTTTTTTTTAATGTTGAAGATAACCTTACAAAAATCTCTTGGGAGACTTCTTTTTTGAGGGCTGTGCATCCATACTGTGCATACAGTCTTGCACTGTACTTAACATTCTTCACACTCGACATCTTCTCAGCCTGTCCAAATATCACTAGCTGGTGCTCACAGGCTCCCAAGCTGCCCTCCAGGGTGAAAACCCATGGGAATGTAGGTTATGGTGAGTGGCCAACAGCCAGATACCTCCCATAGCATGTGGCATAGAGGGACAGGGAGGGACACTGTCAGCAGAGGTGGCAGTAAGGAACTTGAGGTTGCTACCTTGCTGGAGGGAATGGGAAGATTTAGTGGCTTCCTGGGGAGACAAAATTCTGGGAAGTACATCAAGAAGGAAAATATTTAGCTTGAAAGAATAAGGAAATATGCAAAAGAGCTACAAACCAGCAGGGAAATGTAAGGAAAGAAAAAACACCTTTTACATCTAAGGACACTTCTCAGTTAAGTCAGCCTCTTCTTTTGGTTTTAGCCCAAATGTTTAGATAGTCCCCACACAAAAGTTTTCATGATATATATATATGTTGCTACTGGAAGCAATTGCAATCCACCTGAATGGAAGCAATTAATCTATCTACTCCAGTGATTCTTATGAAACCTCTGGTTCCCTACACTCCCACAAGGACACAGCAATGCTCCTGCAAGTGCAGCTCATGGGGAGGGGCAGGGAACAGCAGTGAAAAAAATAAAGTGATGTTCACAGAGATAACCCTCTGTGACTGCAAAATTACTGGTGATGTGATGATATAAGTGCTGTTTATTAGCAGAGAGCTGTCAATGTGTTTAACAGGGATGTTTAGGCTGAGCATTAATCACATGGGCTAATCTGAGAAGTTCTCCTGCTGCTATTGTACATTTGAGATGTGTTGGCTGCATTGGTTGGGGGTTGTGAGTCTTCAAAAGTGCCAGTGAAAACCTGACTACCATTCTCCTCTCGAACTGCAGTGCATAGGTCTCCCCTTCCTACTGTACATGCATTTATCCCCTCATGGAATCTGTCCACCTAGCACAGCCAAGAATCCTGTTCTCACTTGCCCTGTAACTCATCCATAAATACCTGCAAAATTCACTGATTAATCGCCTGCAAAATTTTCTTCCTTGACACCTATAAAGTATTAGTCACAAAGGTGAAGTAGTCCATGTCTTGAGTAGTGCCTGGCATACTGATCAGCATTTATTTGTGCCCTTCCCATCTGTTGACTGAATGTCTCTTATCTTCACACATAAATATTAAATTCTTTGGTATAGTTGTAATATAGTAAGCACAATAAATATCAGCAATGTTAACTATTATATTTAATAGTAAGACTCTTGATGACCCTATATATTGCTGTTATAGTTAGTTCAGCATTTCTGATTTGTGTCACAGCTTTTGTTATATAGATTAATTGATTTTTGTTTTCAGTAGCTGTTGGCATAATCAAACACATACTTTTTAAATTTCCCCTCTTCTCGGTTCCGGACTTTTAAATCTATATTGGCACTCAGGTCTCAGTGCCTTTATCTCCATTCCTATATTTAGAGTACCTTCCTCACTTATCCCCCTTCCATTCTCATTTTCATGTCTTCCTTTTATGGTGATTCTCAGACCTGAAACTGCTCTCTCCCTCTGCTGATGCTGTTTTGCAGGAAGCCCTCTCTGCTACATGAAACAAAAAACTATATTCAAAGACAAAATATTTCAGAATTAAACCCTGAAAACATTTCAGGCACTTCATCTGATATTTGACTGTCACAGACTCATTAAGTACCAGGTTGGAAAGGATCTTAAGGATAAACTGGTCCAATCTTTCTTGGCAATAGCTTAGTCAAGACAAGATGGTTCTGCACTCTGTTCAGCTGAATCTTAAAAGTGTCTGGTGTTGGGAAAGGTGTCCAGGATTGGGGAAGAATCAATAGTTGAGTAATACAGAACATGTATACATGACCACAATGTGGTACATAGAGCTGTCTTGATAACAGATTAGAAAGACCTCATAATAAATAAAATAATAATAAAAGTGCTTTTGCAGATGGAGCCCCATCATCTACTACAACTCAGCTAATAAATCCTGTGACTCAGCTTCATATGAGCTTGGACAGATTGTGTCCCTTTCCAGACCAGCCACCACTCACAACTTGTCTCCAATCCTTCACTGGTGCAGTAGAGACAACCAGAATTAGTCTGAGGTGGGTCTCCATCCAGTAAAGTCTTAATTATGCATTTACCTGGCTAAAAAGGATATGCAATGTCTTCTCTCCTCTAATTTTACTTTGGTGATGTTTTTGAAATCCTGATGTTTCTTAATCCTGAGGTGGTGTGATTATGTGAGAGTTCTAGTTTTCATTTGAAGAAAAACTCTTCAAAAGTTAAAGAAGAATGTTCAAAAATCTGAATTCATAGACGGAATCACCTTTTCTTGTTCTTAAATTTTTTCCTGATATTTCAGCCATTCTAACCATTTAGGCATATTCTGTTCTAGATGATTTACAATTGGAATTAGCTCTTCTAAAACACTTCATTGACTTGAACCAGACTGAATTTTTAGTTTGTAAGCTCATGACAAAGATCACAGTTTTTCACACATTCTGACATATGCATAAATTTAAAATGTGTATCAACATTAAATTCTCAAGAAACTTATTACTTATTTGTTTTCTTCTAGCCAAGCCAACACACAATTTTGAAATTGGAAAGGACAAGTTGTTTTTTGAAGACAATCATCATTTCACCTGAAAAAAGACTTTATTTTTAGAAATTCATAAAGCATAGCTAGCTTTTTGCTAGAGGTTTTTAAGCTTTGTGCACACTGTGGTTCCAACAGGGACTAAGTGCCAAAATGCCACAAAAAAAGACTATTTCCTCAATACTTTCAACTTAGTGAAAGACAGAAAGTGCTGGAAATGGTGTAAGAAGAGAAGCCATAGTGAGAATTACCACTCAGCTTTTACATCAGAAAGGCTGATTAAGCACTGGAGGTTTTGGGAAGATTTTCAAACAGAATTGATGCCATATATAATCAGAATTTTTCTGATCAACTTGGTAAACTAATTGAATACTGTCTCACGTGATCACTTTTAATATTCAGGTGGACTACATACCTATTTGGAGATAGCCTAAAGCCTAACCTGCCCCTGGTGACCATTACTCTTGGGTAAATTACAGAAAATCTGTATATTGATGACTGAACCCTGCCATTGTTCAGACTAGCTCTTCATTGTTTGTCTTATTCAGAAGCTCATACAATTACATAGGAAGGTGCCTATGAGAATTTAAGATATTTTCCACACAGGGCAGGAGCTCTAGGCTCTATCATCTGTAGCTCTTGAAGGTGCAGAGGCTGCCAGAGTGGTCAGGCTTCACTCTGCATGATGTAGCATAGGACCTAGGGGTCTGCATTTATGACACATTTTAGGGCAGGTTACAAAAAAGCAACCTGTAATACCAGAACACTTCCCTTAACAGAGTCATGGGATGGAAGAAAAGCATGTACTAGAAGCAGTGAAGAACTAGGGTTAGAGGTCAAATGACTAAAATTTCCCAATTTTCTGTTGTTTCTCTTTAGCTTCACTGATGTCTTGAAGCAGGAGCAATATTGAATGTCAGGAAGACTTTCTTCATGACTCAGGAACAACCACTGGAATATATTTGAGACATTTGGTCATTCTTTTACCTTGGTCCTGATCATATGCAAAAATGCACAAGAGGGGTTTTTCATGCATCAACTCCGATCAGAGTTTTGGATTTTCAATGCACAAGTTACTCTTGTGAGGAAGGCAATGCACAGTGAATATGAGATAACCTCCTCCTTGTCAAAGATAAGGTGTGAACTTACTGATGCTTTTCGGAAGTGGAGTAAATTGCTTCACACATTGCTAGCTAAGAGAATTTGCACAAGGAGTTAGTGTGGAGTAGTTTGGGAGCTTGAATTCACACTTCAATTTTTTTTTATGGTAACTTTTAATGTGCAGAAGCATTCAGTCATCTTAATTCTGAGAGTCTTAGTTCAAAAAGTGACTAGAGTTTTAAAAAATGCAGTGTAATATTCTTGTGTTCTCTTCTGCAATGCCTCTCCTCCATTAGCTGAATTACACACTTTTCAGTTAGTTTTGATTTCAAGGGTGACGGAATGAGATAATAAAATAAATAGATTTGAAAAAATAAATATAGTGTTAACGTGGGCTATTGACATATGTTACAGACAGCTGAAATAAGAAGAAATTCTAGGAAATTACTATACTAATAATTATACTAATAGTACTGAAGGTCTTATGTAACTTCTTATAGTTTAGGTCTTGCATCTTCCCCGGCATCTTGTTTTGCTTAATAGGTCCAAAATCAAGGGAATCCTGTCTCTTGTAAAGCTGGAACTTCTGAATTCAGGCCTCTTTGGCACCTGAGGAAGAACTCAGCAAGAGATGCACTTCCCACCAAATCCTGCTGTCATTCCAGATGAACAAGGGTTTTCAAAAGAAAGAATCTTGCTCAGGGCTTTATGACACTCTCCAAGGAAGGCAACTGCACAAAATCATCTGCAAAGAAGTAGGCTTTTAGCCATATTTTTAATGTTTTGTTAAAATTCAGACTTTATTTAAAATGATCGTGGAGCTGGAGTGCCAGTGAATTTGTCAACCTTTTTGAAATGTGCTGAATCACAGGAAAAGTGAGGATGCTTACTTACAGAAGGTGTCCTGGCTAGAAAGCTTGAGTAATATTAAATTAAGTAAAACAAGATTCTTTCAGAGTCCTCACAGGATCAAAATCATCACTTTCCACAAAGTCCTAATACAAAGCATTTTATCCTAAATTCTAGGCTTTTCAACCTAGTAATAACCTACCTATAAAAACTAATTTCTATGACCCCAAACCCTGGTTAAAGATAAAAGGTCAGTCAGTTGGATAGAGTTCAGTGACTCTAAGCAGAAAATGAGAACTAAAAAACAGTAAAAAATAATACCTTGAGATTATTTCTTTCAATTCCAGTGCTCTATTAGACTGCTTTGAGTA
The DNA here is from genome assembly GCF_009819655.1 of Sylvia atricapilla. Taxonomy (NCBI): domain Eukaryota; kingdom Metazoa; phylum Chordata; class Aves; order Passeriformes; family Sylviidae; genus Sylvia; species Sylvia atricapilla. The sequence continues at coordinate 21,219,821 of NC_089146.1, forward strand.
TGACTTCATTTAAATATCCTATACAGCACAATTTTAGGTGTTTAACTGAATATTGATCAACTGGTATTCTTTTTAAAAAACATTCTTTGCAAGTTCAGCTTTGTTACTTGATACCTGATTTTCCAAAATGCTGAGCACCTGCAGCTCCCAGTGGCTTCTTTTTCACAGTAACCACAGTTACCCAGGAAATCAGGTCAGAGCACACTTGTACTCACGTGGCAAGGCCCCAGTTTTCAGTGGAAAACTATACATTTTGAAGACTAGGGCATTTTTTATTTTGCTACACCTTCTACTAAGAAGTGTCTATTTTTCCGCAGCAGATGCTGGAGCCCTGTCCTTTTAAGCTGCCAACATCCCAGATTCTGTTTCGAAACTCATCTATTTAAAGAGTGAGGATTGTCATGCTGAAAAGTACCTTAAAAATAGGGGTCTGGTGTGGGGCCTAGACCCAGCTCCCTATTTATTCCATTCTGTATGCCAATAGAGAGGAAAAATAAATTATGAACAGATGCTTGCTTCTACCCTGCTCTGGATTCTGGCCAGACAGAGTATCTGAAAAGGTGTAATACAAGCAGCAGCTGCTTTATAAGGTACAGATATTTATTCACAGGAACAAGACAAACTGAGATGAAAAAGGTAAAAGAATTAGGACTCTGAAAAGTATAACTTCTTAAAGCTGCCTACAAGGTGACACAGCTTGCCACCTCTCCATATGCAGAGGCACCTTCTACAAATCCATACTTGTGCTACATAATCTGAGACACTTGGACAAATCAGGCTAATGCAGAGTTCCTTGTTTCAGTGACTCTGCAGAGCACAACTGGAGATTAGGAAAATAATTATTCTCAGCAAAAAAGAGTGTACATGACATTAGTCGAGATTATAAAAAGCTAACTACTTCTGGGGCTAAAAAATTGTGCTATCCCAAATTCTCATTAATAGCATCCAATTACTGTCTGTGGTTATGTAACTGTTCATCTCACTATGTGGCCACTTACTGCTGGAGTCTGTTGCTGCTCAGCATAAATTGCACAGAGCACAGTGTGTAAAGGCACTAATGGCATTTACTTTGCATTTTGCAGTATAAGGATAAACAAAAATATATTGAAACAAAATTGCAAGTTGGGGGAAGAAGTCATTCCAAGCAATTTTTTTTAATTTTTTTAAAATTAGTTCAGAAAGTGGGGGGTTGGGAATTTTGCTTAGTTGGTTTGGGGATTTTTGTAACAAAGGCATATAATCATTATATGGGGTATAAAAGAAAGTAAAGGTTATCTGCTCCAAATATGTAGTAAAAACTAGTACACTATCATGTAAAACAAACCTTTAATATTGGAGGGTTTATTCCCCTTCGGATACTTCAGATTTTAAAGTGTACATCATTAGAATATGGGAACTTTTACTGAGCAGTCTGTGTGTGGCACTGACAAAATAAAATGTCAATGAGCCTCTACTGATAAGAACAAGCAGAGATAAAGTGGAGGGAAAGATCTGAGTCAGTAAATACTGCAAACAACAATCATAGCAGGTCAGGCAATTATCACAAGACAAAAACACTGATAAGTCCAGCAAATAAAATGTGATCCTTTCATAAGCCACAAACATCAGAGAGAATGACAGCAGACTAAAGCTGGGGTCCACAGGACATTAACCTTTCTGAATGGAGAACTGACTATTGCTGTGGCACCAAATCCAACAACAAATCTCTTCATACAGCAAATTACCTATTTCCTTTGTAGAAGGGAAAACAGAGTGTTTGAGTAGTAAAGCTACTGTGAGAACCAAGGAAACAAAATCAATGAGCCAAAACATGAGGGAACAGTTGCAAACTGTAACAATGAAAAATAGAGTTATGAAAGATAAAAACCAAAGACTGAAGCAGCAGGAGAAAAAAAGAATAGGCTGTAATGATTTCTGAGGGGATGGGTTTTCATTTTCCTCATGGTTAATGGCAAGATTTCATTGACCCCTGCTGAAGCAGGATCAGGATTCTTAAGATGGGAACAAAAATGGCTGAAAAAGGACAAAAAGCAGAACATGTAGTGAAAGGATTCAGTGTGGAAAAAAAAATCCAATAAATACTAATTCTTCCTCCATTATAAGCATAATTTCTGCCTGTGTTGGAATGGAGATTTCAATTTGCTGCTACCTACTAAAAAATAATAATTTAACAAGCAGTCACAACAGGGGGTTTTTGCCATATAGAACAAAACCTTCAACAACTCATTCTCACAAATAATAACATTTCTTAATCTTCAACATATTATCTGGGGCCTGAAAGCACACAGCTGATCCTCAACTCCTTTGGAAGTGCTTGTATTGGGGGTTAGGTTTTATTCCTTTTCACTCTAAAGAATTTTTCCCCATAAGTTACCAAGGAGACTAAGTTTCATACATAAGACTATTTAATAAAACAAAGGAGTGGTCAAAGCTCAGAGGGGGGTGCGAGGGGGATAATGCGAGTTTTGGGGTAGGTAAGGGGCAGAGCTCGGGGCAGCCTGGCACTCTGGTTTTCGGCATTCAGGGACGAAGTACAGCTGGGTTGGTGTTCCTGCTAGAAGAGTTCACTGTCTCTGGAGGAGTCCTGGGAAATCTGCCATCATCTGCTCGCCCTGGAATTCTGAGCTTCTCTGCCACCCTGAGAGAGCTGGGCCAGCCCTGCTCTGCTGTTGTGGCTCCATCAGGGCTGCTCATCTTGCTACAGAGTGACCCTGCATTCCCCTGCCCTGCTGGGACACCCTGCCCCTGCCTGCCAAGGCATCCTGCCATCCCAGCCACCAGCCCGGGACTTTTCCACTGTTTCTGGCTTGGTGCTCTGAGCATCCTGCAAAGGCACCAAGACCAAACTGCCCTGGGTTTTTGTGAAGCAAAGCCCTCAAAGCTCTTGGTACTGTTTTTGTTATCAGTGCTATAGTTGTTTTTGTTTTAGTTTTGTTTTTGTTTTTATTTCCTTTGTTATACATACTAGTAAAGAACTGTTATTTCTATTTCCAGAATCTTTTGCCTAAAAGCTTTTAACTGAAAGATTCTAACTGGAAAAAAGCGGCAGGTGATGGTCGTTTACATTCTCCATTCCAAGGGAAACTCCAGTTTTCCCCGGCAGATACCTGTCTTCCCAAACCAAGACAGCTTGCAATATTCCCTTCCTAGAATGTAGTTCATAAGATAATCCTAAGTAAATAGACATTATACTACAATGATGGTATCTGCTGTTATTGAGCTTAACTTCTGAAATTTTCTACGTAAGGAAAAAATACTTCATGTTTAATATGAATGGCCATATATCATGAGTTACAATATGAGTTGACAGATATAATTATGAGTTTACAGTCAAACATTTCTGGAAATAACCCAGACACCCATTTTATTCAATTTTTTTTTTTAACTAGCTATTAAAATTTTCCAGGATAAAAGCAGGATTGTAAAATCAGAATTCAGCCTCGTAAGTTAGCTAATATTCTGCTCTATCCAGCAGATCCCCAACGCATAAGTCTAACATATATTCAATACATTTCTTTCAAAACACATATTAGCTTAACAAGGATCTGCGTTATAAGCCATATTAATCATGGGTTTGCAAACAACAGCTTTTATAAACATTCTTTTCTTGACAGAATTACAAAATTAATGGGCGAAAATTAGACAGTAGATGCAATATATGTAAATTTATATTGTATTTAAATTTTAAATTAAACTTTATAGAGTGGCTTGCATGAAAGGATTTTGACAGTTTAAAATCATAACTGAGTAGTATCAATATGTATAAATGCATCAGAATAGTGTAACAGGTTATCTAGAAAGAAGAATCATTAGTAATATAACAATTATGGGTGAAATTAAAAAAATTAAAGATCATAGCTTCAAGAACAACAGTTTCATATATACATATAAGTAAGAGTAGGGAGAATCTTTGAGGACAGACATTTTTGACTGAACAGAATAAAAATTCAAACATAAATATTTAGTGTAATATACAGACAAATTGAACAGGTGCATGTCGCTCAATTTCTCAAGCAAAGTTAAAATTCAATACCAGATAGATGCACAAAACAAGAAATGTTTTAGAAAAAGATCTATACCATGATCAAAGTCTCAAAAGGAAAGAACCAATGTGTAACTCAAGTGTTCAGGGAAAGAAATAAATGCAGAGAAGAATTTAAAAAGAAAAGATCAAGACTGTTTCTCATATGAATTTCCTCCCAGTCTTACAGATAACTTCTTAAAATCTGAGACATTTCCAGAGGAAAAGTAAAATAAGTGTGGCTAAGGAGATAGACTAATGTGAGTGCAGAGACTAACCACATGGGTATCACATACACATTTTGAGTACCTGAAACTAATAATGGACCCCCAAATCCAACGTGACATCTTCTGACTTCTGCACTTCTCGGGTCAGGATGATTTGTAGGTGTTTCATCTGTAACACTGCAGGCTACAGCATGGCAGGGCATCTGTGGCCAGAGACCTTGTCACTCCCTGCCATGGGGCCAGCACAGGTCCCACCAAAGGTACAAGAGTTTTCTCCTCTCTTTCTCAAAATTGCACTTGAAGGAATGAATAGTGTTGAAAGCACTTTCCTCTGAGACATTGTCTCTGTGTTCAATGCTTTCTGATGAAGAAACTGACCTCAGATCCTCATTTGTAGGTCAGTGAACTCTGGAATATGACAGAAAAGGTGAAGAATATTGTCATTTGCACCATTAACTTAAAGAAAGGGAGACTGCAGAAAAATGCAGCCTGTTTCTACAGATATGCTTTTGGCACCTGCAAAGAAACTTCTTAGGTTAAGTCTCAGAGTCAATTAAAGTGAAGGAATGAGGTTCTAGCCATATTTAGAAGGAATATAAGTAATAAGATGGCCACATAGACACCATCTGCTCTGAGCATCTATGCGCTATGGGATTTTAAGATGGAACAGGGACCTCCTTATCGAATTTAGGCTCCACAAACGTTAAATAGTGGCTGAATTGATTTAGATAATTTGTATCTACTCAGCTGTTGTCTTAGGTGCCTAAATCCTTTCCTGGAACTGGACCAGGAGAGAGCAGAGCATTGTGCTGTTAAGTGCTCTGCTTTTACAGAAAATCAATGCCAAACTACCATATTTTCATTTAGAAGATCCTCCCCCAGCATTTGTACAGTTTGCCATTATACAACTAATTGGACACATTATAAATGCTTAAAGATATTGAAGTGCCTTAACAAGGAGGAAAATGCAATTATTTAGTTTAGTAGGAGAGTATGAAAATCAGAAGAAAATTAATCTACATAGGAACTATTGAGAATTAATTGTATTCAGATGAGGAACTACTATGGACTTACAAAAATGGCAGAAACTACATCATTTCTATTATTTAAAAAGAGAATAAACATATCACTGATAAGTAGAAGGAACATGATATTGCTAGGCAGCTGATGTTGTGTGTCATCTCTTTCTTTTAATGATATGACCTGATGGAATCATCTCTTTTCCATCTTGAATATGTGATTTTGAAACAATTAGTGATTATCAGAGAAACCGTGGGAACATGACCTGTCATGGGGTTGTTATTTTCTTGCCAAAAACTTTGGAATTATTAGGTTTTACTCATTTGATCCCAGGATGCCTGGGATGTTCTGAAGATAATATTTTTCTCAGAAGTAAATAAAGTAATGAATATAGAACTAGTTGAGGTAACACTTCTTGTAAAAGTGATGAAGTCTATTACACAATAACATAAATTCTTTAAAAGGGAAAATCCACTATCCTCTCTTGAGATCCAAGGGAGAGGAAATGTTGAACTCCATTGTTCTTCAGATGTGTGTGGCCCCAAAAGCCAACCATGTCCTGGGCTACATCAAAAGCAACATGGGCAGTAGGTCAAGGGAAGTGATTCTGCTCCCCTAATCTGCTCTGGTGAGACCCCATCTGGGGTCCGCAACATAAAGACACAGAACTGTTGGAGCAAGTCCAGAGGAAGCCATGATGATAAGCAGGGCTCTAGAACACCTCTCCTGTGGAGGCTGAGAGAGCTGGGATTTTTTGGCCTGCACAAGAAAAGGCTCTGGGCAGATGTTATTGCACCTTCCAATAACTGAAGAGAGCCTACAAGGAAAATGGAGAGGGATTTTTGACAAGGACACATGATAATGGGACAAGGGAGAATGAGTTTAAGCTGAAGGAGAGTAAGATTCAGGTGGATATTGGGAAGGAATTCTTCATTCATAGGATGATGAGTCCCTCTGAGTCCAGAGAAGTTGTGGATGCCCCACCCCTGAAAATGTTCACGGCCAAGTTGGATGGGGCTCTGAGTAACCTGGCCTGGTGGAAGATGTCCCTGTCCATGGGAGAGGGCTTGAAACTAGGTAATTGTAAGGTTCTTTCCAACCCAAAACAATCTATGCTTCTGGGTTTTATGAAAAAAAGGACAAAAAAACCTTATCATGGAAATAGAGAAAGTGACTTACCTTTTTCTTCAGGGTAACTTCTTTGGTTAAGGGACTTACCCACAGACCAGTTTGTCCAGTAAAGCACACAAGTATTCAAAAAATACATAGTACATTTCAGTACAAATAGTAAAAAGAATTTTAGAAAACACATAATTGGAAGGCACTATACACAAACTTGGTTAGTCTATTTTAAAGAAAATATATTCCTTAACGAATAAATTTTATTTAAAATAAAGAATTTTAGGAGTTATTCCTGTTACTTTTCCAATTCACATTTTTTTCCCTACATTTTCTTCAACACACTTTATTTATAAAATTTATATTTATTAAAGTCTTATCTTTTTACTGAAATACATGGATTGTTTTTAAATGAAAAATGTGAAATACATATTGATAAAATATAAAATTAAAAGAAAAATGGGAAACGGGTCAATCTTGCACAATATTAAATGGAAAGACCTTAAAATGTCAGAACATCCGATGCATTTTAACAGGTAAATGTATTTAAATTTATCAATAGTGAAAAGTTCATTGTATAGACTTGCAAAAAGATTAGCGAACAAAAGAAAAAACAACCCTTTTTTCCTCCTTATTTCTTTTTCTTTAAGCCAAACTTACCTTTTCTTGCATCCCAAGTTAGTAATTTTGAATGCTTGGAAATGGGCACGCTGTAGTCAGTTCGCATTTAAGATGTAGAGTGCATTGTGAGTCTGATAATAAATTATTTAAATGAAAATTGCTTCCATTACCAGATCTTAGGAATCTGGTGAATATAAACCTATGCAGAAGCATTTTAAAGTCTCTATTTATTCACGGCAAAGGCTTTAAAACACATTGAATATTAAGAGTCAAATATGTTGATTCTCTGTCCTTCTGTATTTATTATATTAATGGTTACTAAGCAGTGTAAAGGAAGGTATTTTCTTTGTAGAGCCCACTCAAAGACATTAGAATAACTCCCTGAAGGCAATACACATTCACTTTCAAACAGGGATATTTCCCTTAGAATATACTTTATTAATTTTCCAAGTAATTGTTGAGCTCTTAGGAAAAAATATTCAAATAATCTCCAGGGTTCGCATAGCCTTTTTAACAAGGATAACTGGATGCCTCCTTATTTTAAATACTTTTATTTTACTAATAGGAAATAGAGCCTCACAGAAACATAAGTGGATTTTGCCCTCACTCGCTGCAGACTGCCAAGTGCACTTCTGTCAAATCTAGGCCGACATCTTAAAAGGCCAGAACAAAGCTGCAAAGCAAGTGCGAGGACCCCCAACAACACAGCTGCTCTCTCCACATTCTACCCTATGTGCTCTGTTGGCAAACTCTAGGTATGAGGGGCTGCATTTTTTTCACCTGTGCCACACCATCCTTCTCCTTCTCAAGGCAGTGGTTATCCTATGCAATCCCCTGCTCTGTAGAGGTGGAATAGCTTTTGACACAAATGTGACAGGCAGTCCTCACAGTAAATACATGAGTTGCATATAAAGGAATCAACTCAGCTGGTTTCCTGTCTTTGAAACATTTCTTTTTCAATAATAAAAGGAAGAGGACTGAGATCTGTGCCTACAGTGTTGTTTTCTGTTCTGCATGCTATTAAGACATAAAAATTTCCCAACAAAATACTAGATGGCAAAATTCTCATATGCCTAACTTTATATTATTCCTCTCTTGTTCTTAAAACACTGTTACAAACTATCAGAGCATGCATAGCTGCAAAAACTCTGCTCAGGTGCTTCTATGCTCAGAGGCCCAGGGCAGGGGGAGTTAGAATAGTGCCAGGCAATCAAAATATAAACTTCCACCAGGAGAACTTATGTCTTCCAGAGGACTGCTGTCATCAAAAGCACATGACATGTTCATGCTTCATTGCTGAATAAATGTAATTTATAATCAGTTTTGAATATATTACATAAATTCACGTGAATTCTGGCAAATCTTACAGCTTTCTGTTCACTGTATTATCACACATCTCATGACAGATATGATATTCTGCCTAAAGCATACATTATTTGAACAAGTATGGAAAAAGAGTCAGTCACAGGCTTCTTTAGATTAAACCCAAACATTTGAGGGTTATACCTATAAACATGTTTTTATATTTGTTTTCAAGGCTACAAGTGGTTAGTGACAACCAAGAGCACTGAATGATTATTCATTATCTGTCAGAACTATTCAAATAAAAATGTGCATTAATATAATCAGTAATTATATTCCACATCAATCACCAAGCAAACTATTCAACATTTGTCCCTGTTCCATAAACTTTCTGTACATAATAGTCACCAAATATAAAAAGAATTAAGATCTGTTTCTGAAAATCTCAGATAAATGATCCATAAATATTTATTTAATTAACTAACTCTGTTACCTGTCATGCCTCCAAACAGATGCTAAGTATTCCCCTGACTCCTTTCTTAAGCAAATTTATATCTGGTTACATATTTTTTTAGTGTGTGCCACAGTAACACAGTGATTTTAACCTCACTTTCCTACCTGTTGTCAGGTACCGGTTCAGAGCATATGACATCTAGTCACAAGTCTTTATTATCATCCAAATAAAGTTTCCCCAACCATGACCAAAGAAAATTTTTTCTTTCCCTAGTTTCTTAGTTCTATCCTAACTTCATTCAGATTAAAAATTAATTGTATATATACCTCGTAAGGTAAAAAAAAAAAAAAAAAAAAAAAAAAAAAAAGAAGCAAAACCTGTAATCTGTTAAATTAGTTTCTGTCTGATGAGTTATTCACTTTCTCACCTTGAAAGTGTTTAAAAGTGTTTTCTTACCAGTAGTACAGGTATCTTATATGCTGATCTTTAAAGATAATATCCTAAAATCTGTTTTCAAGTCCAATACAATCAGGGCTGGGTCGACTTAGCTCAGGATATTTCCAACTTCTAACCTTGGCAGCATCTCATTTCTCTGTTGGAGTGATAAAGGCAGAAAAGACTTCGTTTCCCAAAAATACATAGGTATTTTTATTCCTCCTAAACGAATATGAGACCTTCTTTTTTAAGTAATTGGGAGAAGAGACAAGTGTTTCTAGTTTCAACACTTACCCTAAGCAGCTACAGCAACTCAGGGACTCAGAGAAACTGGAAGACAGGTGATGAGACATTTCCTGTTCTTGAAATACAGCAGAGAGGACCCTCTGTTGGGCTGGTAATAGCAGGGTTCCCCCAGTGCTTTACTCAGATTTCTTAAGTTGCATCATTGTTTTAAACATATAATTTGGGGTTCCTGCTAAAACAGAAAGTTTTGTCCTCCATCAATTCTTTTTCTAGGTTGATTTCAACCTGAACTGTGAGTACATGAACACTTGTTCTGGCATACGGGAGTAGGCGGCACAGGAGCAAAACAAGAAGACAGAGATGGGAAAGGATGGATTTTTTGGAAACATATATAATTAGTGCCAGCTTCTGAAGCTGTGATGTTTAAGTCAGCACCTCAAGACAGTGGTGCTCTGGAATCATCTTTCTTAGAGCTACTAGGGTAGATGTCAACAAACTCAGTCACTGAGATTTGTTTAGCTATTGCAACAAAGAAATACTTCTGCTGATTTAATCCTGTTGGATAGTTCCAAAACCTGATGGCCATGCAAAAATTCTAAAATGGTTTTACCTTAATCAAAACCTGGATATTATGATGGGACTGTTCTAATGATCTGAGTGGAACTACTTATAGAATCATTTAATCATTAAGGTTGAAAAAAACCTCTAAGATCATTGAGTCCAATCAACACTGAAACTGCTGTTGGCCATAGAAGAGAAAAAAGCATGAATAATGCTTATAATCCCTTCATATCCCTAATTGGTCACAGTTTTCATTTAATGTTTTTATTCTTGGATGTTTCAGTGGTATCTAACACCACTGAATAACACTGAATTGCTCAGAACTTATGCCAAGCTGATACCAACAGTCATTAATTTGCTTACCTGCCCATGTACATGAGGTTCCTTCTGGCAATCTTTATTCTTTTTTTCTTATATTTGTGTGTATCCAGGGAATTACTGTTTTGTCTATTGTTATCCATTGTTTCTATGCTTCCTCTGTGTGAAAGAGTCTAATTGCACAGTTTAGATTTCACTTATTTAAGTGCCCCATTTTGTGATCAAGGTTGAAGTCTATTTATTTTGCCTATATTTTTAATCTTAAGCTAGCTAATATTTAACTCTACAGGTCCAGTAAAACTTTCCTGTTTAATGTTGTCTCACTATGACAAAGGTCATATGATAACTAGGGAATAGGTATTTATAAGGAGTATTATATTTATATTCCACTTTACAATTTACCATAGTATTTTCTTAGTGGTTGGCATGATTTAACTGGCAGCTCTATGTGAACTCATAGTTATCGAAAGTGAGCATTCGATCCATTCTTTAAAAATAAAGCATGATTAATGTCACAGAATATTTTCATAGATGTAATGCTATTCTTTATCTAAAAATGTGTAACAACTTCACAAATAATTTCCAAACTCTTGCCTGTTTAAATACTAAATTATTTCTTCATTCAGAAATAGATTTTTAAAAATAACTATTTTCTAATTTGCTCTATGATAATATGAATAAAGAACCAAAGCAGTACTAACATAAAGAGAAGAAATTTGCGTCATACATACACAGCAAAAGTACCTGAAAAATTTAATTTATGTTCATGCAAGTAGAAATAAATAGTAGAAATAACCTGGCAATCCCTATCAGTTTGCTGCATTATTTTTTTCCATTGGTAGTTTACATAATGAAAATAATGACATGAAATAAAAAATGTACACATCCTACAGAGCCACACCCTTTTTCTTGCTGCCATTTCACAGAATCACAGAATCTTCTGATTTGGAAGGGACCCACAAAGATCATCAACTCCCTGCCCTGCACAGCACCATTCCCAAGAGTCACACCACGTGCCCAAGAGCATTGTCCAAATGTTTCATGAACTCTGTCAGGCTGGAGTTGTGACCACTTCCCTGGGGACCCTGTTTCAATGCCTAACAGACCACTGGGTGAAGAACCTGAGTCTATTCCAAGAAAGATATCAGAAATAGTGTAGCCATCAGGACTATGGGGCAGTGACTATCCCTCTGTACTTAGAACCAGTGAGGCCACACCTCAAATCCTGTGCCAGTTTTAGGCCCTTCTCTCCCAGAAAGGCACTGAGATACTGGAGTTTGTCCAGAAAAAGGCAACAAAACTGCTGAAGGGTCTGGAACACAAGTCTCATGAGGTACAGCTGAGGAAGCTAGAATTGTTTAGGCTGGGAAAAAATAGAGGTTTGAGGGGCCTCATTGTTCTCTGCAACTCCCTGAAGGGAGGTTGTAGCAAGGTGGGGTCAGCCTCTTCTCCTGGGTGATCAACAATAGGACAAGAGGAAATGGACACAAGTGCTCCAGAAGAGGTTAAGGTTAGATACTGGGAAGAATTTCTTCACTGAAGGGTTCTCAGGCATTGGAATGGGCAGACACCATCCCTGGGGGCATTTAAAGGACATGTAGTTGTAACACTTAGCGACATGATTGAGTGGTGAACCTGGCAGGTTAACAGCTGGACTCTGTGATCATAAAGAGGTTTTTCTCCAAACCAAATCATTCGGTGATTTTAGGATTAATTTAAAATCAAAGTCTTCATATATGCTATTTATTCATTCCTGTTTATTTCTAATGCTGGTTGGTGACTGGCTGAATTGCCAATAGCCTTACTCTAAAGTGCAGATCTTCTGTACTTCATTTCAAAGTGCTAAATTATCACTGCTTGGTTTCTTTTCAGATTGCTGGGTACTTGCCATTTAAAAATGTAAACACCCATCAGACATGATGTAAACATGCAAAGATTTTAGCCAACACGCTGTTCGGGATTCCTCTCACATTAGCAAGGACAGCAGACAACTCCAGGAGTTTAGTCCTTTAAAATCTGTAACACATATGCAGGAAAACTATGTTTCTCTTTAAATAAGCAATTTTCTATTACAGATTTCTTACCCAGACTTGCATAACACATTTATTTCCCTGGGTCATTTTCCATTTTACAGCAAATAGATATAGACAGAACATAGCAATCTGACAGCAGCTTTTCCCTCCATCAATAGCATTTCTATTTAAAGATGGGGATTCAAAATCAGTATTGAAGGTACATGCTCTCTTTTCTAGAGAGTCAGTATACCTGTACATAATTCATCACTTCTGTTAGTTTAGTAAGGCCAAGTTTAAAAATCAAGGAAAACCTGGCACTAAGTCTTTTCATTTAAATGTCTATTGCAGGTGTGAGTCCGTATCTGCACTTAAAGCCAGCTCTATTCTCTGATCATATTATTCCTCTACAGGAATGCTGTTGGCACCAGCACACTTGGTTTAACTGGTATCCAAGGAGAGAGTTGTCTGCACCATACCTTGAGAATACAAGGATCTTCCATTACTTTCTTGAGCTTGAATCATCAAAAATCTAACAAAAAGTAGACTAAAAAAGGACTCACATCTAGTTGCTCCATTGAGCTTGCTTGAGCCCTAGATATTCCTGGAAGACAAAGCTGATATTGTTGCTATAAAACTTCTTTTCCCTCTCTTCTCTTTTCCACTTTCTTATTCTCCCACTTTGTCCTTGTGCTCTCTGTTAAAAAAAAAAAAAAGAGCTCAGTTAAACTGATCAACAGGTATGGCCACATAGATAACAGTCTGACAGCAAATTAGTCAAGCATGAGTCAGTATCAAATCCAGAAAATGAAGGAAACTTTTATGAGAAAGTAAATTTTCATCCAATGAAATTAAAGAAAGAGTATATGAAAAGCTACCATCACACCTGACTAATGCTATTATGCAGTCTGCTGCTGCTTCTCAGTGTGAGAATACAGAAACCTCTTACAGTTACTTGTGAAATGGAGACTTACCATAAAATACATATAAAAGTCCATTACCTACCATCAAATATGCTGGAGTGCAACTTAATTTTCCTAAAATTTCATATTCTGCTTCCTGACATTCTTGACTGATTGATTCAAACAATGCAGACTCCACACGATTTTAAGAGTTAAGTTTAAATGAATAGCCTGGCAGAGCCAGGATCCATGACCTTCAGTACCTGCCACAGGCCTTCACGGATGATTTCTGGTGAACACAGCCCAGAGAAAATACACTCTTGTGGATTGCTTGTGATCATAATTACAGGCACCTCGTCTTTTTTTTTTTTTTTTTTTTTTTTTTTTTTTACCTCTGTGTAACTTGCTGGGGTTTTCCTTTTATAATATAGTTAGCTTAGAAGCAAATACAAATATGAAAGTGACATTGTGACCACAGGCCCACTGAAGAGCCATGACTCTAAGTCCAAAAGTTGGCAGAATTTTCACAAAAATACTGTCCTTGAGGCAGACATGTCTATCTAATTATAAGGCTAATGGCTTGGGCTATGAAGGTAGGAGACCACTCCTCCTCCAAATAACCTACTTATTTAAGTATTTGTAAAAGAAAATATCCCAATAGCAGCAAGCAGAACTCATACCTAATTTATAAGAAAAAAATTAAAACAGAATTTTCAAATCCTATTAGGTATTTTAAGGAGCCTCACTGTATTCTTTTTATAACTTTTTCCTCCATCTCATTTTAAATATAGAACTAGAATTCCCTTGTGCTCTCTGTTAAAAAAAAATTTAAAAATTTGGAAATTTTAAGTTTAAAGCTAGAAATAGAATTCAAATGAATTTTGCTTCATTTGCTCAACACCTAACAAACAGGTATCTAAACCTGACTACAAAGACCCCAGATAAAACTGTCTGGTGATTTACCTTTAAAATGCAAAGTTTTTAGAAACTGGACTGGATATCAGAAATCTTACTTTGTGTAAACTTAGCTGCCTAATTAGAACTGTAGACTAAAAAAAATATTTTTCTTATCCCTTTATTAACTTGGGTATATGTATGTATAAACCAGTTAATTTCTAATTCCATGGCAAATTTTTTTTTTCCTTTTTCTTTTTTTCTCCCCACCAGAGAATCAGGAAACAACTGTTCCCCTTTATGACTATAATTCTGTACTATATGGCGGTACTGACTTCAGTGGAATAACCCTTAATTCAGAGAATTCTCTGGAGAGAAAGAGTATAATTAGATCCCTTAAAATTATTAGAAGTGGGAGACTAATACAAGCCTTAAAGTAGATGTTTTTCTATATTGAAATGCTTTAGTAGCAGTAGGTTGTAGGGAAGTCTATTGTCATTCACTGCCTATGTTTTAGACATTATTCTGCTTAAAATGCATATTTGCTAGGGATGCTGTTACTAGGGAAGTATAAGTTACTAATATATATACAAATATATATATATATACATACAAAACAAGATAGTGTTTAATAAAAAAGAATGAGAAAAACTGGTATCGAGAAAATAATGTAAATACCTCCTATCTAAAAATAAACAGTCTGCAAAATGTTGGAATGGTGCCCATTAGAATCTGACTGATGCCAGCCAGTGGGCAGAGGAGGAGAGGAGGGACACTTCCTTGTGGAAAGTCCTAGTAGATTAAGGCCCCCTAAAAAAAAGTACATCTTTCCCCTTATTTTATAAAAACTCCAAGCCCTATAATTTTCTTCTGTTTCACTGAATTGCTCTTACGGTAACTTGCCTAATAGAAACAAAGGAAAAAAATCATCCTTAAAGCCTGAATCCCTTGCTACCTTTCAAAAATTTCCAACTATTGAAGAATATCCAAAATATACAGATCTGAATCCCAGCTATCCAACCAAATTGGAAACATAGTAACTATACGGAGACATTATATAGCATAAAGAGCAAATCAAAAGTAAAATAAATTGGCTAGTAGTTGCTAAAATAGCAGAAGTCTTTTATTCACTAAACACAGAAATTATTGACAATTTATTATTTAACCATAAATGTAAAAATTTTAAGACTAAATAAGGTATAAAATACAATACAATTATTGACATAATTGATTATATATAATGCTAGACGTTTTTAATTCTACATATATTTTAGGCAAAAATAATTATTATTTTCCCCCCAGTCTAGCTTCCTCTCATATTTTCAATCAAGATAATTTGGCTTGAACTAGATGTGCTGTCAGCTAGCGATTGTCGCATATCACTAAAATGCTCCCATCCTTCCTGAGGTGTTTTCACATAGGAAAAATAGATAGAAATATAGCCAAGGCTCCACTACCAGATTATCATATGCCATGATCTGTCTCAAGTATAAACTATTTTGGAAGGATTTCAACACTCTATAATTTCTCAGATTCATAAATTAATGAAGTGTTCCAAGACATACAGCTGTCCATGTTCTTGTGGGTTAAAAATACATGCAATATTTTTGGCTTATCAGGTACCCACCAATACCTACTGGCTTGCCTGAAATTCACCCATGAATGTGTGTGTGTTCAAGCAGCAGCAGATGTAGTTCTATTTATATAAAACAGAATATTGATAATTCCTGTTTTTCTCTTCCTTTTTCACTTTCAGGAATTTTTTCTGGCAGTAAAATATTCACTTAGAAGATTTACAGGAGAGAATAAAACATATTCCTGAGGTTATTCATATCTAAAGTAAATAACACAAACGGGACACTGATCTTACAATCTTCTGGATGACAAAACATGGATCACAAGTTAGTTTATGAGAACTGAGATAAATAAATCATTCTCTTGTAACTGTTTATTCTTTTGAACATGACTATTCCAATCCAAGTTATTCTGACATGCACACTTTGGCTATTGCTTATCCACACACTCATCTGCTTTGAACATTGGCTGGTGCACCTGCCTTCACTACTTGTCATGGAAACTGAACTAGAACTAATTTCATTTATCGTTCTTTTTTAGAATTCATCAGGAGCAGCACATAATTTTTTAACTCTTAGATGAGGAGGACCAAATAAAACTACAGAAAGCAGACAGGTTTCCATTATTCCAGGTAATAAGATCTGCCTAACACTTGTCATCTGCACGGTGATTCTACTACTCCCTATCAGATTACATTTCATCTACTAACATTTAAACAAAATTAAATCAAACCCTTGAGTCTTTACTTCTACAGCAGTTATTCAAATTACCTTTCTCACCTGACTACTGAAAAGGCAAACATGTCAGTGCTGAGGTTAGAGAGACACAATAAAGAGGAACAAGGAAATCTGGTAACCACGCAATGTAGTCATGAGCTTCCATCTGTGAGAAGGATAGCAAAGTTCCTATGGTATGCCAGCACAAGGGAGCAGTGGAAGAAATACAAGCCTTATCCCTAAACTTAAAGAAGGAATTATAGAACTGGAAGTACTTTATGGCAGATTAACAAATACTACTAGAAGACATCGAACTCTCATGACAGAAAAGCATTGCTGATGCAAAGGAGCTCTGAGAGTCGAGGGAAATGCTGCTTCTGTCTAGATAATTAAGAAAAAAAGAACAAAGAGTACAAGCAAATACCCTGGATTTGTATTTGTATTGGATTATGTTTAGACTGAAAGGTTTCAGGTATCACAGACAAGTATCCTGCTAGCATACATGTGTATGTGTGATGTCTTTTAAAATGTAAATCAATAATGTATCGTTTATGGAACATCTCAAGCTTAGGGAATGCTATTCATACCGTTGATGATTTCAGCTAATGGTGGAAATGGAACCACATGCTTCAGGGAGCCCTATGAGACCAGCACATAGATACTACAGAGAGAAAGAAGAAGTAGCATAATTAAAACCTCATCTGCACATTCTGGGTAATCAGAAACCAAGTCTCAGTATATCTGAAAATATCAAACATACCATCATGGAATCATATGATATGATTGTGAGCAACCTCAGAAGGTGAAATTTCGTGCCTAAAACAGTGTCAAGGAAACTATGAGACCAGATGGTTGAGGGCTTTATGTAGCTAAGTCTTGAGAATGTCCAAGGAAGGGGAATGCATGGCTTCTTTGGGCAATCATCATGGCTGTGTGAGCTTAGTGCAGAAAGAACTATTTAAGCACTAAAGGGGATTATATTTTTGTCTTAAACTAAAGATCTATCTGGCACCCCTTAGCCTCAATGAATGTATATCCCTAGACTGGGTTACTTGACAAGGTCTGAAAATTTATATTCTCTGTCAGGTTAATCATAGCAGTCTTGAGTTTTCAGGTGGTAGTAGGATCAAATCTCGATTTGAGATTATCACAAATTCTCTCTCAGAACAGTCCTCTGATTTGGAATGTCTGCTTCCCAAAATGCCAGCATTTCCTGAGGAAAAATTATCTTAAGAAAAACTAAAATATCTTTAGAAAATATTTTCTCTCAATATTCAATATTACTGTATCAATTTGTTTTTTTCACGATGAATTGGAATAAGAAACAAGGTCTATGTTTTCAGCAGTACAGTTCTGTGTCTGAATCTGCCCACGGATCTGTCAGGATGTGGAAGTCTGGAGGCAAGATTGGATAGGCAGTCACCTGAGCTGTGCATTATTGTCCTGACCTGACACAAAAACATGGTGGTTTTTTTAATATCCTAGATGTGCTTTCTTGCAAGCTATTGACACAGCATATGAGGAAAATGAGTAAATATGATATAAAATGAATATTTATCTAGCTCAAACAGCATAAAAAATTAATATATCTCTATATTGATTTTTTTTCCAAGAGTTGTGAAACCAAACTTTGAAAATCACCTGTGAATAGCCTGAATACTGAGCTAAAGCATAGTTGCTGAGTGATTGCTTTGGGTGCTACAGAACGTATGGAGGAAGTCCTCTTTCAGAAAGCATATCTGGATGGTTTGGCTATTATAAAGTGAAAAGAAGTATAAAGTATTAAAATAGTTTAAATTATAATCATCAACCAAATTAATATCTCTACTGTGATCTAACATGCACCTATCTTAAATAACTGAACAAAGAATGATCAAAAGAAAAACGAAAAATAAATGGATGCATTAAGATGAGATAATCTTGCTATTTCTGAATATATATTTCAGCATAGCAGCGCTTTTATTACTCTTTGCCAGCATAAAAGTATACTTTCATCTGAAATTATTATTCATCCTGCCGAATAAATGGAACTGCATGGAAGACAAGTGCTAGAAAAAGTAGACTGAAATATATATCTTATTTGTATTGCAATCAAATAGACCTAATGGCAGAGGTCGGAATACAGGAGAGATTATTTAAATAAATTCTATCTTAAGCAGCAGAAGACTTTCACAAAACAACATATGTCACTTGATTATCTCTCTCTGTCATCATAGATCATGAGCAAAACTCTCACTTGCCAAATACCTGCTGTTCATATTGGCTTCAGTAGGGTTATTAAATACAGTATTTAGTACTGATGAAAAATCTCCCATTCATTTGCAGCTGTATCAATATAGCTCTGGAGATGTTAGCTCCAGACAGGCGCCTGGGTTTGTAAATTTAGTCTGTAACACATGTATTTTATCTGCACAGACAACAGATTAGCTCATACACTACCTTTGAGGAGGAAAATGCTGTTTCAGGATATGGTTATCTCTTTAAATGAATTAGAAAAATGTCCATTTTTGTCATATAATTAGACATGATCTCATGCTATGATATTATGAAAGAAGAGTGGAAATATTGAAATAGAAATATGCTAACAAGATATTTGCAGATTATTTTGACAGCAATGTGAACAAAAGCGCTGATAAGTACAGTGTCAGGAAGAATTAGTCTATGCAATTCTGGACTCTACACAGTTACAGAGAAATATTATTACTGTGGGAATAATACTGAAAAAATAAATGTGGAAAAATACAGTTGTAGGGAGAAAATATACATGGCAGAGGGAGAAAGCTTCGCCTACAGAACTGAGTGTTAGAATATGCTAATAATAAAATCGTTAATGACTAAGTGTGCACAGTGTAGAAACTGCAGTTACCTTATTTAGATGAAGTGACTGTGTAAAATATGTTCACAGAATGCAGAAAGAGCAAAGAAGGTATGAAACACTAAAAATTAACATAAAAACACAATGCACTACTACTGAGATATTTAGGAAAAATAAATTCACCTTCATCAAGACCATATGGAACCACTGACACTAAAACCTCAGACTATTTTGGTGGGGTTTATTTTTTTTGAGTGAAATAGGAATTTATTTGCTATACTGTGTCCTGGGACATATATCCAAATTTCTCAAGCTAACTGCACACTGATGGAGCTCTACAAGGTCTTTGGGGATATATAACAGACATCCTTAGGAGACGCAAAAACAGTCTCAAGCTTGAACAGACATCTGAAATTGTATTTAAAGTTGATGGAAGTTATTTTTTCCCCCTAAACCGTTTCAATTTATATTTAATTTTGGCTCTTAAGTTCAGTGCATGTTATAATCTCTGGCCAGTTTCAAGTCAGTTTCTGATTAGTTTCTGGTTCACTTGTACATCCCTCTCCCTGTTTTCTCTATCCCTTTGCCTTTGAGGCTGAAAACAAAAATAACTGACTACAACTAGTAGATATAGTAGTAGTATCGACGGTAGTCAAGCCAGTGAAGACAGAAATTTGAAATCAATGAGAAACACGACACAAAGGGCAAAAGGGACAAAATTTATCCAAAATCACAACATATCAGATCAGCCCAAGGAAAGGGAAAAAAAACAACCCCCATATTTATCTAGTAATTTATTTTTTTTTTAATCTTCTTAGATACCAGGACACCAGAGTCCAAAAGGAACCATTCATATGCTCAAGAACTGTATTTTATTGATCTGAATATTTATCTGTGCTGGAAAGATCTGATGCTGTCCAAAGGAGATAAAAGCCTCACTGCCTATTGGTCACTCTCTAAGAAAAAAATTACCATGAACCAAGTTCAGAGCAGCTGCTGTCCTTTTCCTCCCCTACAGCTGCTCTGCTGCAGGGCAGAGGAAAGGAAAGAGGAGTTCTGGCCTATCTACTTCTTGCTAAACTAGCAGCATATGGAAATATCATCCAAGCAGGAATTCAGTTCCTATACCTTGATCTGAGGAAAAAGGCTGAAGAATAGAAATAACCTTCATCTTGTGACCTCTCTGAAGTTAACTTAACCAGTAGAGTGGGGCATCTACAAAACTAGTTGGAACAGTAATTCCATTTTGTGAAAGATTTTGATATGGCCCATTATTATTATATTGCTTAGAAACTAAACCATTTGAAATTATGAAAGTAACAGTGCAAGCGCACAATGTGCTGGGGCTACTCACCCTGAAGGTCCTAGTTTGGGCTACCTCCCCCTGGGGACACATGCCCCAGAACCCTGGTGCAGTATGAACTAGGATGAACTTCAGACAAAACCAGAAACATCTAGGCCATTGCTGTACTTTTCATTGGCATTAGGATGAGAGCCGGAAATCACACAATCTGTTCCACATGCAAGGTGAACTCTTTCATTATTATTGATACAATACATTCAGAACACGCAGATGCAGAAGGAATTCTTACCACAGTTTATTCAAGTGAGAAGCTAAGAAAAGGAATGAGCCTCACCTGACAGATGGCGTCACTAACACTTAATATTTGAATACATAGTGGAAAAAAGCAACTGAATTTGGTACAAAAATAATAATTTTAGAAATGCATGGATCCAGTTCAATTAGTAACTTACAGATAATAACTTAATTTTTTCTTGCTTTAGCAACAGATTCTTTCCCTTTCCCAGCTCATTTGGCACACACTTTTAAAGAGATTAAAACTTAAGGGTTTTTTATATAATAAGCATAATAGTTCTTACATGAATTTGCATAAAACTATTATTATAAAATATCATACTGAATTATCCTATGATGGAAGACATTATGGAGAATGAATATATTCGCATCTTAATTACATTTCCTTCTGGTACAGAATTACTCACAAATATATGGAGCAAGCTACTGGATTTGTACACCATTAAAATTCTTCTATATGGTAGGAGGAACAAATAAATTAATAGAAGTATGTTTCATGTCTTGCCTAATAACAATCAACATTCTTTCTGGACTGACAGCTGTCAGAATCATGGAGTCATAGCCTGTAATCCAGCTAGAAAATCTTCAAGAGGAACAGCACATGCTGGGATCATTCCTGATGCTCTAAATTGGCCAGAGAAGGTCAGCACAGAATAGCCTGAAGCACCCGATCCAGGCCAAGAACCTGGGGAAACACAGTGTGCATCTAAATGCTGTAAACACCCAGGGCAAGAGCCCACACCAAAACTGTGGCTTAAGACAAGGAATGAAGCCCTGTGGTGAGACAGAGATACTGAGTCTCTCAGAGGAAGAAGTGCAAGCCTCATGGCTTGAATAATTTAAATCCTAAATGAATACAAATGCAAATATACTAAAGGCAACGATCCACTGGCAGGGCATTGAGTAAATGGATATTGATAGTTTTTGTAATTCTCTTTTCATACCTGTACCTGCTAATTCCAAAATGATCCTAAGTCATGAGGTTCTGAATCCCTGAGCATTCTAATATAGCACATAATAATGGCAATGGATACTGTAGAAGAGCTAATAACTTTTTGTGAATCCTTAAAGAGTAAAGTTGCTTATTGTTTTCCCATGTGATGCTACCTTTAACAGACTAGAAATTTAGCTCTTAAAAAAGACTAGAAATTTAGCTCACAGAAGTTCTGTCTTATGGATTTTGAATCTATAATTCATATTCTTATCATAAAATTACTGTCTCAGAGTGATTACATGTAAAATATACATCAAATGAAATCCAAAATATAACATGAGGGGTTTTTTATTACTGATTAAACTAGCTGTAACATTAAATATAAGTTTTAATCACTTTTTAGACTGTAATTTCATGCAGACACCTCTTTTGTTATCCTAAGAACCTCACAGTCTTTCTCCTACGTAGATATCTGAAGTCCTGAATACCACTAACACCCATAGGCAGACACAATGATGACATATGCCTTAAGGCCAAAATTGGCTCTACGCAATCTCATTGACATTAGTGGTCCTTCCAGGAATAAGAGCCCCTTTTTTAGATGGAAAACATGAAACAGAAAATAACCATAATCAGACTTACTTCAAGGTGAATTTTGTGACATCAGTCATGAAGCATTCCAATTTCTCTATGTAGGTAGCAGCGTAGACCATGTGGCTTTAGGATTTAGAACGACTTCGTGTCTGAGGCATTAGCACAGTGCAAACAAAGACAAAGTACTGCTTGAAGGAACCAGCTCTGACAGCAGCAGTTGCCACCCACACCAGTGCCCTTCAGTAGCATCAGCAAAAATTTGCTATTTGGATGTTCATGATGTTCAAGCAGCTGATTTCTATCTTCTCCAACAGAAGTAATTTGGCAGTGTTGTCCCCGGCAACTGCATACTTTGCCTGAGCCTGAAGTGCAGACAGTCATAATCTAAATGATGATCATTATTATTGTGAAGGGTTAAACACAATCTAGAGTTATAACTTGACGTTCTGAAAGACATAAAAGGGTAAAGAGAGGAGAATCAAGACTGATAAAAACTAAAGGTGATGTAAGAGACATCAACTTGTCAGGAAATCACCAAGGCCATCTTAGGCCAGAAGGGATTCTGAATAAAGTTTCGTATTGCTCTTAAAAGCCCTGAAGACAATTCCAGCTTATTTAAATTGTAAACATATGTAACATAGATGGATGAATAAATTTCAGCAGCATGCAGGATATACGTGGTAAAAGCCAACACAAATATCCTATGCTAGCTGGAAAAAGGCAGGGCAGAGAGAGAGAGAGGAGGGAGGGGGAAGGAAGGAAGGAAGGAAGGAAGGAAGGAAGGAAGGAAGGAAGGAAGGAAGGAAGGAGGAAGAAGGAAGGAAGGAAGGAAGGAAGGAAGGAAGGAAGAAGAAAGGAAAGGAAGAAGAAAAAAAAGAAAGGAAAGAAAGAAAGAAGAAAGAAAAAGAAAGAAAGAAAGAAAAGAAAGAAAGAAGAAAGAAAAAGAAAGAAAGAAAGAAAGAAAGAAAGAAAAGAAAGAAAGAAAGAAGAAAGAAAGAACTATAAAGAATTAGCTGCATTTTGCTACAGTACAAAAAGTGTATATTTAAACAGAATGCGCTTATAAACTTCCGTGTACAGAAGGGCAAATGTAGGACTTAGAAAAGTCAGATATGATAAGAATGCTGGACTAAATTTGAGTATTTTTTCTGTCTTCCCACCAAAACTATGATGGAAATATGATTAGAGCCATTTCCCCAGAGCTATCTTTTCCTGACAATACCAGGTTTAATTGCTAATGCCAAGATGTTGAAACAGATCAGTAACACACTTTTGGGCACATAGTCTTCTAAATTCTTAAGGAACTTGAGAAGGAAGTAGTTAAAATGCTAGTGAAAACCTTGTAGCCACTGTTTCAAAGTCAGAGGCTGTCCTTGAGGCCAGGAAATGCCATCTGTAGCTGTGCTGAGGAGCAGCCGCGCTCACTGGAAAGCTCTCCTTGGGCTGTGGCGAGGCAAGGGCCAGTGCCACAAGGGGGCAGAGGACACGGGATCGGCCACGCCGGACGGGCTGGAGCTCCAGAGACACCCTCCCTCGGTATTCTGGTCTCTTGCAAAGTAGCAACTGCAAACTTTATAATCAAAACATATATTTCTACGGCATTCTCCATTTCTTTAATCACACTAGAGACGTATTTATAATGAATTCAACTTTCCCACTTGCATGCATATTTTCCCAATCAAATGCAAATTCTTCCACATTACTTTCTCTGTGCTTGTTGTTAGCTGTCCAACTTAAATATATTTTCCTCTCGCACTTCTCTATTGGCCTGCTACAGAAAATTATCAAGCAATAAGCAAAACGAGCATTAAGCACTCCAGGAGCAATAGATCATCTACAAGACTGCAGGAGTGCAAATCACCACAATGAAAGATTTTTCTGATGTCCATTGCTCCGGTAGTTATTACAACCCATCATTCTTGTGAATTCATTCCCTGCTAAAACTACATCTCAGATCTTGTCTTTCAGCAGCAGTTATCTTGCTTTGACTGGGGGTTATCTTGATCAGTTCTAAACCAACCAACCAAGGATAAAAAGGGGGAAAAAAGAGGACTATAACATACATTCACATAATCAACATCAAAGTCAAGCTACCATCGGGAGTCAGAACAAAAAAGGTTTTCCAGAGTCACAGAGTTCTGGTGCCTTTAGTTTTCAGCCAAGCATAGGATGACTGTCAAATTTAACATGAAAAAGATGGGGCTTCAGTGATATTTGAATTCTTAAATGTATGTTTGGTTTATTTTCTTTTGTTTTGGTTTGGTTTGGTTTCTTTCCAGACAGGCATCACTGGACTGGACTGGACTCTACTTGGCCTGTAGATCTAGTTTGCTACTAATTGCTGAATACTAGAATCAAACACTGATTGTTCAGTAAGGTCACAGTTTTATTGTGATTGCTTTCTATTGTTACAGATATATCAAAGTGCTTTTTAATGTAACAATGAGAATGATGTCACTGCTGGCCATTATGGCTTGACTAGATGTTAGGTACTATAGAAAGTGTTGAAATAAATATGTTCCTCTTCACTCTTTCTACTATTCTCTTTGGGAACTTGAATACATTTTCAGACAAATATATTTTTCATTAGGACAATGAGCCATAAGAGGAAAATTCAACTTGAAGACTCATTCACTGTCCAAAGGAAAAGCATTCAAAAATATTTTAAGAGGGTTTTTTTTTTCTATAGTGTTATCAGAGTCAAAAAAATTACTTCTCCAAATATTATCACAAAATATGGATTTTTTCCTTTTATTCATGCTTCTGAATATAGAGATTTTAACATTTTTCTGCAAATAAGCAACGATCACTTCCTACGATTGATTACATGTCTGATTATATATCCCTTAATGTAAGCTTTGTAATTATACACAGTCAATTACTATGAAGCCATCTTAATACAGTTTATGTATATAAATTTTTTTTCAGACACCATTCACAGTTATGTAAATCCGGGATGATTCCACAGAGATTAAATTAAATTAGTCCAGAAATGCACCTTCATATTCAACAGACTGTGCCCCACCTCTGACAAATATAGAGGATGACACACGGTAACAGTGACACAAAGGCCACACCTCTGAAAAGCTCCCGGAATAAGGAAACACCTGTTTGTGCTGTGGAAGAACAGGTGGGAAGCGGTGGTTCACCGGCTCAATATCCTGTGCTTGCGATTACAAAGAACGGGCTCAGGTGCCTCTCTTTTTTGCCCTATGAGTTTATTAAGAAGCCGCCGGTGCTTTTCACTACCCTAGAGATGCCTTTCCAGCATCGCATGGCTGCCCCCGTCTCCCTTCCCGCGTCACCTCGCCGAGCCGTGCTGAACGCACACCGTTCTGCCTGGGTACTGCAGGAAGCCTTAATTACAGCCTGAAAATAATACCCGCTTCCCCCGGGTGCCTCCCGAGCTATTCCTGTGGGACGGGAGAAGCCGAGAGGAGCCAGGTGCGGCGAGGCTGGCGCTCCCCGGGCCGAGCGCGGGCAGTGGCGCCTCCGTGCGCGCCGGCGAGGCGGCCCCAGCACCACGGCCAGCTCCGAGCGGTGGTCGCGCCCCGAGGCGGCCCCGGCCCGGCCCCGGCCCCGGCCCTGGCCCCGGGGCGGAGCGCGGGCCCGGGCAGCGGCTCAGCGACGGGGCGGCCTCGGCAGCCGCTCGGTGCCGCCGCAGGCCGGGCGAGGGCTCCCTGCCGAGCACAGCCCCGGCACCCGCGGGACCGGACGCGCCTCCGCGCCGCTCGCTCGGCCCCGAGCGGAGGCTGGCACCTGCTCGGCAGCCCGGGGGCAGCGTTCGGCGCCGGGGGAATCCCCTTCCTCCCACGAGGGGGTCGTGTGGCGAGGGGAAGCCCTCGCCTGGGTCACGCTGCGTAGGAGGGGCAATCCCTTCCAGCCGGGAGAGGAAGGATGCCGAGGGCTCCGGTGGTCCCTTCCCCCGCTCCCCCATCGCTCAGCGTCGACCCCAACTCGCGCCGCCCCCGGCCCAGACGGGGCGTGTTCCAAGCTCCCGCCCTCCCCGGCCCTGCCAGCGCCTGGGGCTCCCCGGCGGGCCGGCTCAGGGGCCGCTCGGGGCCGGCGGTGCCGGGAGGGCGGGGACGCCGGGGCTACCGGAGGTGGCGGGGCCCCCGCCGCCATCGCCCTCGGTCCCCGCTGACCCTGCAGCCGCCGCGCTGGGGGATGTGGCACGTCGCGGTGCTGCTGGGGTGCAGCTTATTCCTGATGCCGCTGTTTGTCGCCGAGTTTTGAAGAGATTTATTGGCTGGCTCTTGCTAAACCACGCTTGAGTAATCCGAGCTGCTGCGCGCGTGGTGAAGCCCGGGGGGGGGAACGTCACCCTCGGCAGCGGGAAACATTAGTCTTCCAGCCCTCAAACCACCACTACAGCGTCGGAAACTGCGGTCACAGCCATTTGCTTTGGAAAATTGGCGATGTTTGGTGCTAGAGATCGATTACCCTTGTCTTTCCCCACCCGCCACCTCCTCCTGCTTACCCCACCCCTACCCGCCCCAGACAATAGCGTCCGAGATCCTCCAGGAAAAAAAAAAAAAAAATAGAAAAGACAGCAAGGAGAGAAAGAAAGAAAAAGAAAGAAACTGGGGGATGAATCTGACTCCAATAGGAAAAGCGTGTCTCTAGAAGTGGTGCTAATGGGAAGAGATTTCCGAGCTCCAGAGGACGATGATTTGTCACAAAGGGTAGCCGGCTCGGTGCTTTGGGCTGGAGCCGTGTAGGAGATCCTTGGAGAAGTCATTGTGCACAGAAAACCGAAGACCTGTACAAACATGCCTGTTCGCAGAGGTCATGTGGCACCACAAAATACATTTTTGGGTACAATCATACGAAAATTTGAAGGGCAAAGTAAGTTCTCGCTTTCTATTTGCTATGGTAGTTTATTCTGCTTGTGACTAAATGGACAGCAGCTCCAGACTATTTTTAAGTTTGTAGCTTGCAAAGAAAATCCCGGAGGTAAGGAGGGGGAACCCCGGCAGAAGAAGTGCAATGTTTTTGATCTAGAATACAGATTACCAACTTGAAATTTTGGCTGGTGGGCTTGTTTAAGTTTGAGTTTGGGGGTTTTCTTGGGAGGGGGGTTGGGGCTATTTTCCTACACTATTGCAAGGAATAGTTTTTATCACTGACTGTATCCATATTGTACAGCTATAGAAGTACATCTCTTACCTTCTTCTGAACCAGTGAGATAGCTCTAAAAGCAGAATGTTGATCTTGCTGTCTTTGCAATGTCTAAAATATAGGCTAGATTTATTATTATATGATTGTTAATGCTGTTGATAATAATAATTGCCTTTTCAAAATAAAGCAGAACTTCAGACTTTGATTTAGAGGAAACAGAAATATGCAGAAGAGTTATTAAACAGGAATTCTCTCTTACCTTGTTGTCATGACTGCATTTTGATATAGCTGTCAAATTTCTCGCTTGTTGTATGTAAGCCAAAAATATCTATCAAACCAGTGCAATGCATCCTCAGGGATAGTCTGTGAGATCTTTTCCCACGCAGTTTACTACCTGTCGGAGGCTGAAGCCGAAGTGTTTTTTTTCCTGGCCAGAATTTTGGTTTTCTATTAGCTGTAACAAAGAACACTTGATGCTTAAAATGAATTTCCTTAGAACAGTCGTTTGATGTATGTACATTGATTAAATTTTAGCATAATTTTAGTATCAGTCTGGTGTCAACCCTTACAGGTAATTCCGCTGATATACTTCCATATACTTAAACCCATTTAGCATGTGAATATTTATATTTTTTGAGAAAAAACAGTGCTAGTCCTAACTTATCTATATACTTAGTCAGTGTTGCTACTCCAGTTTTTATGTAGCAAAGTGTTTTTTTTTTACGGTAATAATGCACTAGCTGCTAAATAGGCAAGTGATAATGAAAGCTCAGGGTGATTGAAACGACCGCAGCAAAAAGTAAGAATGAAATTCCAAATATGTCACTGTGTCAAAGACGGACATATTTAAAATTTTGGAGACTAGCACTGTTTACTTGTGTCATGTAAGAATCTTTTATAAAACAAGCAATTGCCTTGTGAATTTAAGTAACTAAAAGTAATGTTATTAGTAGTAAGTGTATCCAAGTTGCATACTTATAATTACCATGGTACTAATGTGCTAGAAAGGTAAAGAAGAACAGTTGCAAACTTTTTAACCTGTCTTTGAGGTGAGAGTTTGGGAAAGGGGGTATGGATGGAAGCACAGAACTTAAGTGAATTGCTAAATGTTCCAATAATCATTCATTTCATGTACCCCCTTATTTTGTTTTTAGGAAGTTTTTTTCTTCTGTGCTTTCTAGATAGATTTGTTGAATACTGACTATAAATTTACTGTGATTCTCTCAGTGAAAATCCCTACAGAGTAGACTGAGATGGACCATACATCAGGAATCCCCTGATTCACATCAGAATCCCCTTCCCGAGGCTCACTTTTCCCCAAAAGGAGCTACTAACTTTTCAAGGACTTTCCTGGAGTTGCAACTGATGAGACAGCACTCCTTCCTTGGGCTTCAGTGAAGCCTGAAACAGACAAATTTTGAAGTCAAAAGGAGATTACAGAGACGTGATAGTGTGGTTTTACTTCCTTAAAAAAAAACCCCAAAAAAAACAAACTTCATTAAATGACTGCAGATCTCTGTATTTCAGGCATTCCCCGTGAAAGAAGGGCTGTCAGCATTCATCCCTGCAATCAACCCTATAAAAATGTTGAAAGAGTACTAAAAGATGCATCACTTTCTTTTATTGCAGATAAAAAATTCATCATTGCTAATGCTAGAGTGCCAGAATTGTGCTATCATCTACTGCAATGATGGGTTCTGTGAGATGACCGGGTTCTCCAGGCCAGATGTCATGCAGAAACCTTGCACCTGTGATTTCTTCATGGGCCAGAGACCAAAAGACATCATATTGCCCAAATTGCTCAAGCCCTGCTGGGGTCAGAGGAGAGGAAAGTAGAAGTCACCTACTATCACAAAGATGGTAAAGTCTGGTTTTATTTTCAAAGCTTTTGCATGTTTGGTTAGCAGTTGATTGGTAGAAGTGTGTTCGGCCAGCCCTTTGCTGGAGGGGTTGTAATTTCTCTGAAGTCCAGTGAAATACATTTGTGTGTATCAGTAAGGGAATCTGCCCTCAGAGTAGTGGGTGTATGGAGTATCACTGTACGCTCACCGCCAGCTGAATGAAGCAGCCCAGGTGTTTGCAACTCTGGAACAGAAGTACGCTCTTGGTTAGTTAGAATAAGATGTAAATCACACGTGAAGTAATCAGCAAAGAGGAACGTACCTTGATTAAATGCAGTATTTTACCACAAAGTTAAAAGTAGAATAAAGCAGTTCATCGGAAAGCATTAGCTTGTAAGAAAGGACAAGTCTTTTCAGGGCTGAGATATTGTAGACTACCTGCAGTTGAACTACTGATATTGTCCTAGTAATTCCAGAGCCAGAATTTGGGTTTGCCTAGACATATATTCTCCATTATTCAGTATAGGCTCAATACATGCAGAATGGCTGAATCTGCTGATACCTTTTGCTCCTGTTAAGAGCAAAAAAAATAATATATTTACACATTTAAAAGTATATACACGTGAAGTAATTATGATACATAATAGTTACATGTAGAGTTTTGTTGTTGGTTGATTTTTTTAATTACCCAGAGTTATTTACAGAAACACCCATCTTTCAAATGAATTCAAGTAATTGATAATTGTGGTGTACCTTATTTGGTCTCTTGCTGTGTACACTCTTGGGAGAAGGAAAAGGAAATTAATATTCAATGCTGAGCTTAATTAGTTCTGGGAGAAGTGCCAGTGTTGTTTACATCAATTTTAGAATCACATGCAATGGCTCTCTCATTTTAAAGTCCCAGAGTTAAATCCTGTTCACAATAATTCTGTTGTTATCTTGGAGACACTTAACTAATATTATTTTTAGTTTAGGCTGGTATAACTCACATAGGACTCAGTCCAACCATTCTACCCACGCTACCAAGTATTTAAGCATACTCTTCGTAGCAGATTCTCAGCAGAGCCCTTTATTCTTAGATCTGGGTTGGTGATCTGGAACAGATTTTGGTCAAGATTTGTTGTTGTAGTTGTGCCTTGGACATAGATTTCTCAGGAGACCTGACACTGTGTGTCTTTTACACATCTACCTAGTGCTTGTGTTAAGTTGGCATGTGTTAAAAATAATATCGCAAAAGGAGAATGTCATTGCTAACTTTCACAGCCATCAGCCTGGAGCACTGTTTGGAGATGTGGTAGTTTAAAACTCCTGAAGTCTCCCAAAACATTAGGAGGGAGGGAAAGGCATTTGAAAGTACTGCTTATCTGTCAATTACCATAGATAGATAGATAGATCCTTTTCTAAAATGTTGAATTCTGAATCTGATCATAATCTGTTTGAGACAAACCAAAGAAACACTGTCCATAAAAATTGCCATATCTTTCGTGAATAGTTTTGAACACTGAGTTCAATCTTATGCGTAAGTGTTTTCAGTAACTTTACTTCTCTGAGTAGTTATTTCAATTGCCTCATATTTACTTGTCTAAATATGAGCAGGAACTGTATGATCTGCTAAATTTAAACAAACAACACGGTGAATCAGGCAAAAATTGTCAAAATATAGGAGAGGTCTGATACTCAAATGCATGGCTATCTGTCAGCTTGATTGCCTGCATATACAGATTTTTTGTGCTGTTCCACATGATGTTCAGTTTCTTTTCAAAATGTGATAGAAAATCTTAAGTCTATGTGGTGTCATGAAATTGAAACTACCTGTATGATGAATGTAATGAATGTTAGTAGACATATTCTATAATTATTCTAAATAACTCAAAAAGATATACCTCACTTTTCTTCACTTTTTCAAATTTTCGAATTTGATTTTTCAGTATATAGCATATTTAACATATCCTGTATATTGTAACAGTATACAGAGTAATGATACCTAACAAGGACATCCTCCAGGTTGTGAAAAAGTAAATTTCAAGAGTCCTTTTGAAAATACAGGAGTTTAGTTTCTGGTTAGTGGCGTATTTTGCATGTGTGCTCTGAATATGAGACTTGAGGTCAATTTCAGCAATTTTCAATTTTCAGATGTCAATTCTAGCACAGGTCAAAAATGTAACTTTCTACATTGAGTAACTGAAGTTACTTCAATGAAATTTAAAAAAAAAGTTTAATTTGACACTTTATTTCATGGCAAGCCATTGTATAATATTTAACATAGTACTAATCATACAGAGGAGGAACACATCTCAAGAAATTGTGAATTGCTTGAGGTTCCAACGACGGGAGGTTTCTGAAGACCAGATTACAGACTCCTGACTAAATGTCCAGTGAACTGCAAATAAAACCATGTTCCACATCACACTGTCATGTACTCTACGTAAGCCACTGATTGTATTAAATTATTTTAATATTTGAAGTAAAGCAAATGTCAGTGGGATCACTTATAAAGCTAATCTATCATCAGAATTCCGGCAATGCAGATATCAGAAAGGGAATCACTCTATAAATAATGGTTTTTTTCTTTTTGATTCTAAATACCACCTCATATAATTTTAAAATGTCACAGCTTTGAAGCTCAGTTTAAAAGAAAATGCTTGCTATAGAAAAATAGTATTGAACACGTACATGGGAATGAGGATTCTGCTGTTCTCTACTGGTATATAGTCTTTTTCTAGATGAAAGTACAGGATCTTGAGTTTTAAAACATCTTGATGATGCAAGACTGAAAGCTGCTGTTTGTTCACTGCTTTAATCTTTTGGCCAATTACGCACTCAAAGAAGATGGGACAAAGGAGGGGAAAAAGATTTTGTAGCAAGTTGATATTCAGAAAAGGCAATTGCTTGAATCTACACTGCCTTAAACATGAGAGACAGAAGATAGAGTGGGCAAAGGAGAAAAATATTCTATGTATGACAGTTTTCTAAATGAGTAACCTGTTCCCCTTTTCACCGTGCAAGCTAGGGAGGGTGCAGAGAAAACATCGAATGCTTGTGCTGGCTTTGTGGTAATTGTTCAGCTGGCCTGGGCTTGGGCACCCAGCATGACCTGACACCCAGTAAGCCCTGTCCCACTCACACCAGTGCTGTCTTCACCAGCAGTTTTTAACACTTATATCTAAAAGCCTTACTAGCTCCTCTCAGAGTACTTCTGTCAGAATATAGCTTAATTTTGGTTTAATTTTCTCTGCACTCTTTTTCCTTTTAGAGGGTATTTACACAATCCAAGCGAAGTTCTAGTCCTCTGTCCTCTTCAAGAAGTACCACAGTAGACAATTACATAGCTACCAAAAGAGTTAATTACTGAGAAAAATGGTTAATGGGAACAGATGGTACAAAACTAAAGGTCCAAATTTACAGGTTCTCATAGCACAGGTAGCTCCACAATTGTCATTGGATGTACCCATGGGATTAAAGACACAGTAATTTTTTTTTAAATGTAAATATCTCTTTTAAAAAAGAGCAATAGATAAATACAAGTCACAAGAACTATTATTTGAAACATTTTTTCCCCAAGGATTTCCCATTAGGTATTAGCATCTGCTTAATTAAAAAATTATATTCTGATATCAAAAACAACAATATCATAAATTCCCTACTATCTCACAGTTTTTTTCACTAATCTTGTAGCTATATGATCTGAATTATACTTGAAGGCAAGATATTGTTTATACAGGATATCAGTTCTTATTTAATAAAGTTATTTATGGTGAAAATATTGACAGTTCTTCCTTTGAGGACTCTATTTTGCAGTTTAAGTCATTATTGCATAAATCATTCTTGACAGATGTAAAATATTGCTTGAGGTGGTAAAGCTGTAAAACTTTGGAGATAAAAAGTATAATTATTTTGGGATTGAGAATGGATATATAATAATCAGAAAGTATTGTACCACACAGAATACATTTTTACTTCTTTCAGTATGCTTTGTGGGTGGTAATGGGATATGTCTAAGCTTGCAGATGATATCTGTTAAAGGAAGGTAGGGTCATTTAAGCTTAGCCTATATACATCAGATACTCTGTGGTTGAGAAGAACTAAGGTAGAGTATAGGTTTGAGCAAAGATAAGATCAAGCAATGTGCAAGTGTAACAAACCTCACAAACTACTTGCCATTTACTCAGTTTAAAAAAAATAATTTGCCCCAACTGACTGCAAATTAAACATACTTGCATTTTCAAAGCACATTTCCAAACTACTATCTTAAGGCCTTTTCAGCTCTTTTTGAGGCTAGGAAAATAAAACTATGCAAACATACTGACAGAATAAAGTGAAAATGGTATTAAGAGTTCTTAAATAGAAAGATCAGGACTTCATTTAGAAGCTCAGCATCTAGACTTCAGTCAGCATAGGTATTTTGCCACCTGTTTGTGGGAACCTACCAATCAATAAAAAATACAATTGAAAGAAAGCTGCTTACATGCGTGTCAAGTCCTCTTAGATTATGAGGGTCAGCAACTGCAGTCTTGACCATAATTTCGAGTGCCTTATCCAGAACTGTTGAGATAGGTCAATGAATCCAGTCTCTCTGATACCCTACTGGTGTAGGACTCCCTGATACAAGAATAACTATCTGACTGCATTTGATAAAGAAAGTGTTGCCCCCACAAAAACCTGTCAAAAACCCCTTTCTTAATGCAGGGCTTTTTTCCAGACATTCTTAAAATACCCCTTGGATGAAATCCAGAATATTACTGAAGGCATTGAACTACTGGAAATTAATGAGGACATCCATTCTTATATCTGGTAGTGCAGTGCTTCTACCTTAGGCTTTAAGAAAAAAAACGAAAAAAGCATCCCTTTCCCCATTCAGTACTGCTGATTTACAGCAAGGAGAACCATCAGCAGTGAGACAATACCTCAGGGATCCAACATATCTCATTTACCCATTCCCATTCAGATACTGCTCCTATGTCCTGTTTGGAACTGTGGGTCACTTCTTGTTCACATTCATATAGGATACCTAATGATTATGATAAAGCACCTCTTAGATTTTGTAAGAAAGCTTATTTATAGGTCAATTTCAATCATATTTTTCAACTCCTTGATTTTCCAATATATTCTTTTTCTTTACAGGTAAGATGAATTGATTTTAAATGAGGGGACTTTTAATAAAAACAAATAGTATCTGAATAAATAGAATAACAATTAAATTGACTTCTAAATTATTCTTTTTTCTCAGTGTTCAGGTACAGTAGATATGTATAATTTTAATAAGTAATGAAGAATACAATTGCTGTTATAGGTACTAGCATCTTTAACAGAAAAAAAACAAATCTTAATCTGGAAAAATCCATTCTGACAGTTTTGAGTTCCTCCATGGCACAAATAAAAAACCTGCAGGCTAGTGGTTCAAGAGTCTTTTCATTTCAGTACAGTGTTAAGATGAACTCTTACACTGGACTTCCGTAGGATAATTTACATCAGATTCCGAATGTCACAGGGCAATTTACTCCTATCAAGGGCCCCAAATTTCCCTAGTCTAGGCCAAAAGGAAAAAGGATTATTACTGGCTTTCAAAAAGGTAAGAAAGGTGACACATTCTGAGGTAAAATGTTGCTATAAGGTTGTGATGTGATACACATCCTCAAAAGAGTTTCATTTTTTAATTAGGCATTGCTGACAGATTTTTTATCTGCTTTGAATATGCCCACTTTAGTTGAGTGAAAGCTATTTGGTTTTGGGTTATGAGACAAAAAGAACAGATGCTGTCAGTCTATTTTGGTGTGGTTTCACATACTTTATTGTGTCCTCTTTCCATCTTTATCATGCTCCTTTCTAATGTTACATTATGGTAGAGAGTTATTGCATACTTCTTATTCATAGATTTATTCGTTCTTTTCCTTCTCCACCACATTGGCCCATATATAAAAAAGATGCAGAGGAGCGAATCAGACATCATACCTTACAATAGACACTGGGGAAGAGCCACTGCTTGTCTAATTGCAGCCTTTTGCATATTTGATAGGAAACAAATTTCAAACATGGCACTTTGAGTAACCACCAGTGTTGACATTTCTGCTCCCTCTGGTTCCAAGCAATGAGAGAGGACAGGTGGTGTGGGTTAGATTTATGTTAGTGGCTTCAAGTCCAGTTTTAAAGTGTTTCCCTGCATGCCTGACTAGTAGTGTATGACTCAGTCTATGTGCTAGGTAGTCCATGCGCTTCCCAGCTAAGTATGGAAAAGCTTAATCAGGCAGGATAGGATTCAGAGCAGCAAGATAAAGCTGACTGTGGAAATTGCTAATTGACTCTGGAACCTGCATATCTCAAAAGCAATCAGAACTGTAGCTGTGAACCTCAGTCCAGGCAGATAAATGACAATGACAGTGGGGTATTGTGGCTCTATAGTTACTCGCTTATTTCACATTGTCTGCAACTCTAAAAGTTCAAATCTCTGAGGTGGGAACTATTTGTTGTATGACTTTGTACAGTTGAACTTTTTAGTCTAGTATACTGGATCTTTTTAAAAGGAAATCGCATAAATATTTGAATAATTTCTTGGAAATTAAAGTAAAATTTCATTTGTGAAAGAGAATTATAGCCATAGCTAGTAAAAAATGCTTCTTGCCCTCCAAAATTTCCACAGAGATGCAATTTTTAGCTTCTTCACCAACTTTCTCAATAAGCCTTTTCATTTCTCATTTTGTTGATTCATTAATACTGAACTCCCAGTGAAATCTCACCAGGAAAGATCACCAGCAAAATTCAATCTGAAAAAAGTCGAAGTCTTGCTTTTCTGTTTCATTAACTGGATTTCAACTACAGATCTTATTATACCTAGTTTTGATACTGCCTTCAATAATAACATTGAAATGTTATCCACACAAAGAATATGTTCTGGCTTTTTGTTAGCAAAGAGCCATCATATCATCAAACCTAAGGTGGTATTTGAGTTTCAGCATTATTAACTATTTCATTACTGATAGTGAGTGGAAATGACCAGAGGAAAGCTTAGGCCAGAAATCACAGTTGCATTCAGTACTTGACTACATGGTGAAATGTCTTGCTTTCCTGTCTTGTTCCTCCATAATAACACAATCAATATAAGCACTTTCTTTTATTTTGCCATTATCTCATTTAAACCTCTGATTTGCCAGATTAGGCTGCAGTGGAAACCAGAAGGTCTTGCCTAAATGGTCAGTTCAGAGAAACACAACAGAATTTACTTCAAATTCGGATTTTGGAAAATTAGGATTTATCACACATCTGAATGCTGATCCTTGACAGTACCAGCTTATGAAATCTTGGCCTTTTTTTTGAGCCAATGCACAGGACTGTTTGGCAGTGGGTTATTTCTGTGGCCAGAAACACTCCTAAAGGCCTGAGAGTAAGATATCATCCCTACTGACACAGGAATTAGCTCGCATACCAACAACTTTCATAGAATTAAATTGGAAAGTTTAATTTTTGTAACACTAAGGAATCCTTATCTTTAGGCATTGGAGCAGTGCTCATACAGACAGTATACCTTTGCTATCTAGTATTATCTGAATCTCTATTGCTGAATAACAAGACTGCAAAAAAACCATGTTAAACAAAGACAAAACTTTCCTCCATTTCTAGCCACACATTAGTCAGGCAGAGACAACTTCAGAATAATGACATGTTGGAGGGTTTTGTCTTTGTCTTATACCCAGGCTACTTGAAAACCTGTTAATCATCATGTAAATGTGTTTCATCACTAACATGCATGTGCTAAAGCACTTATTCCCAGCTGTTGTCAGACTTTGGAATCTGTGCCCTTTGAGATTATTTTTTAGAGCATTCTTTGCTGATTTTCATTCAAATCAATGCAAGTGGATCTCTGAAAATAGCTTGCAAATTTCGTCCTTTCAAAACTCATTTATGTCAATCTGCTTTACTCCTTCCTCTCTGGAAAAAAAAAACAAAAAGCCAGATAATCTCATTAGTATTTTGCATGTTTATGGCATTTCCTTTTATACTTTCAGAAGAACATGTAACTCAATAGTCTGTAAATCCTATTGTCATGGCAGTTAAGGTACAACATTGTTGCAATTCTGTCTATTTGCTAAAAAATGTCAAGAAAGAAAGAAAGTAAGAGAGAACCTGAAGTCCATGCCGTTATAAAGAAAAACGATAAAAGAAAGGAAAATATGTTCATTTTTTCCATTTTAAGTGCCCAGTGTTATTTTTGCTTGATAAAATACACCAGGAATCAATTTAAACACCAAAGTCTATCCAACAGAAAGAACAACTCTTCCCAGAAAGACTATTTCTGGAGTCATGGACAATATGACCATAATCATGTGAGAGAGTAGTAACAACCTTGAAGTACAAAACCAGATATCTATAAATCAGCCTCTGAGCCTTCTCTATGGATTAATGGAGCAGCTCAGAAGCTGGTATGAAAGCCTGTTTGTAATGTCAGTCCTGAGCCAGTCCATGCTGGGTCACTGTTCAGAGCATCCCTTGCAGAGCATCCTTAGTCTTTCTGTAAGTTACACTGATTGTTTATGGCAACAAACACGTGGGCACATAATGCACAGAAGCATATTTAGTGTTTTACCCACAGAGTTTTAAAGAAAAGTTCTGTAGTTTTTGAGATAAAAAGAGTTTCAGTACTGTTCGTGGATGACCATAAAACTGTAATGAAACCTTGTTCCTCTTTATCCTGAAACTTGCAAATACCTTCTCCTGTCAGGATTAGAAGTAGGATCTAAGGACCTGCTCCCAAAAGCCTAAAAAGTTAATTAAAAACTACTCACTGCTGCTGCATCTACAAGCAGAATTAGTGTCTGATTTGTGTGATGTTTGTAGATCAAGATCTGTGTGCGGATGGCTTCCCTCTCCTGTGCTCACAGTTATTTAAAGAGGAGAAAAGAAGGAATGCATGGTTCACAGACCACTCCTCTTCCTAGCTGATGGGTAGGCAAGGCTGTTTTGCAGAAAGATCCAGACAAACTAAGAATGTTACAGGCTAAGGGCCCTATTCCATAGACCACGCACATCTATTTACATTCATTTTTGGTTGTCTTTTGACCTCATTTATAAAAAAACACAGATCCTGCAGTAGCAGAATTACCAGAGGCATCACTGTCTCTGCAGAACTCAGCATATGCAAAACATAATTATTAGCCAGACAAATACATAGTGTGTGGCTGCTTGAATTTAAAACATAATCTCTTTAACATTTGAATGTGCAAGAGCATTTGTTCCTGCTTCAAGGGAATGGATTGAATTGTTTGCCTTTTCAATAATATTTATTCTTAATCTCTTTTTACCTTGGGGTATTTTTTTCTGTAAATAAAAACAATAAAGGACTTTATTTTCACTTCTGAGGAATATCTGAAGAAAAGATGTCAAGGTGTGTTTTTGTTGTTGTCTTTGGGGGGGGTTTGCTTGTTTGTTTTGTTTTTTTGTGGTTTGTGTTTTTTTTTTAATGATGGAGAAGCGATTCTATACATTTAATCTTGATTATTACCTGGAAAATAGATTATCCAAATGTTGGGGGGAGGTTCTGCTTAGATTCAACAGGCACTAAAATACCAGATATAACTAAGTTATCATAGCTGTGGAGAGCACACTGAGGTTGAGTAACCGCAGGAGAAATGACTGACCTGAAGTTTTACAAGTAAAATTAAGGAGTAGATTTTCAATTATATGTATATATTATAATATATACTATAAAAGAGCATTTCTCCTTCTCAAAAGGTTTAAGAACCACTTTGAGGAGCTGCCAAAATTACTTCCTAACCCATCATAGAATACAAACTGATATACTGTAGTTCGCAACAGTTTTGCTAATAAAGCACTTTTCTTATTAAATACATTCAGTCACAGGAAAGTTGAACTGAACAGCAAATTAGAAGGGCTCCTAATGAGGTGATTGACTAATGCAGCAAGTTTTTTTATCTCAAAAGATATATTATTCTGGAAAAGCTCACAGTTCCAAAACATCCTTCTCTACTGCATTTTCGCACTATCCTCTTTTCAAATACAGTACACTAAAGTTGCATTGTAAATTTGTCAGTGTACATATGTATAAAAATGTCACAAAACATGCCCAACACGATCAAGTCTAAAAAAATGGATAACCGAGTGAGAATATAAAATTATATTACAGGGTATAGTTGTGCAAAACTATCTTTAACAGGAATTGTACTTAATAGGGATTATTCTTTTATGAGCATCTCAGACCACAGGTCAGGTCCAAGATGACACCCTAGGTAATGCAGTTGTGTATAATAAACAATTATTTCCAGAGAAACAACTTCTTGTCTTAGAGAGGTCACAGATGACCCTAAAGTGCCAGACTGGGGTTACAGACAGCTGGGGTTGCACTGAATGGCAAAAGTGTCCAAACTGTTTCCTTCTCTTGATGTAAGGTTAAAAGAATCCAAAGGTGGAATCAACTCCTGTTTAAACTCCAGCCTTCAGCTTTTCCAATTTGATGTAGAAAATAGAACTGCCAAATAAATGACAAAGAAAAAAATACAGGCGGCAGGGTTAAGAAACTTCAGTGGCTGCTAAACTAACACTTTCTTCAAACAGAAAAAATTATAATTTACCAGTCTCAAACTGAACTCTGTTTTGATAATTGTAACACTTATTCAGGTGCTACCACAAATCAGTCATACAGAGCCTGTGCATCATTATTTCAAAAAAAAACAAATCTTGTCTGAGTATTATTTGCATTTAACTGGTGCTGCATGTATTATGCAATAAATAGGGCTTTATTGTCTCCTCAAAACAAAAAAAACTTCCACTTCTCGAACTTTTAAATAACCAAAATTTCATCAGACTCTAGCTCAATTCAGCTTTTAGGTGTTCATAAAGGATTCTGATCTTCATGATCTTGAGTACTTGTGAGGTCTACATGAAGTTACCAGTTGGAAAAAATGACATTTCTGAAGGATAATATATCTGATTAGATTCAACTAACATATCTCTAAAATTTATTATTAACCAGGGGTATCCTCATAACCTCATTTAGATTTTAACTTATTCCTCTCTTGGACCTCACCCTTTGTTTATATCTTGTTTTTTAGAAACTGGCACAATCCGTATAACAAGTAATGCTTTGTATCACATGGGAATCATTAAATAGCAATCACTCACATGTATTTGCTTTGGGAAAGCATTCTGTTAGCATGGCACATACTCTACTATATAGCATTTTACCATTCCAGTATAGCAAAGAATCCTTTCCTTAGATTGATCTTTTATAACCATCAGATTTTCATAGAATTCAGAAGCATTTAGGTCAGGAGGAGAATTGGGAGGTCATCTAGTCCAGTCTTCTGCCAAAAGCAGGAGCAACACAGAATTCAAAGTTGCTTAGCACTTGTCCAGTTGGATGCCAGGATGGAGCCTCTCTGGGCAACCCATTCCAGTACCCTCATATTGAAACTGTTTTTTCTTTATACCAATAGAAAGCATTGTCTCTCATTCTTTTGTCATGCACCTCAGTATAAAGCCTGCCTCCATCTCCTGGTAATGTTCTCACACCTATTGCAAGACTGTTATTATGTCATGTGAGGCTGTCTCTACTCTAGGCTCACTGCCAAGGCCAGTTTCCTCAACCACTCCTCAAAGGACATGTCACCAAGTCCACATTCATCTTGGTGGCCTCTGCCACTTATTGATGTTTATCAGCATTTCTCTTGTTTCCAAAGGTTTCCACTAGGTTTCCAAAGTTGGATTCACTATTCTATGTGTGGTCAACTGAGTACTGAGTAAAGGGGAAGTATCACTTTTCTCAATCTACTGGTAAAGCTCCTGATAATACAACCCAGTATGTTTTATCCTGGACACAGTTGGACTCAAATTTCTCAGTAGATCACTGTCTCAGTCCTCTTCCACTCCCTCAAGATTGAAACCTTTCCCTGACTGAGGTGGTAAATGTTTAAAGTACCTCAACTTTTTCTGCATCCACTGTCAGTAAATCACTCTCCCTACTCATTAGCAGACTCAAGTTATACTTGTTCATTCTTTTACTGCTGACATACCAGCAACACAAGCTCTTCTTGTTGGCCTTTGATATTCCAAGAGTTTCAAACTGGTCAGCTTTTCCTTTTCCAAAATCATCCCAGAATGCCTGGGCAGTGTTTTAGTATTCCCCTCTTGTAGCTTGCCCTCGCTCTCACCTCTTTTTTTTTTCTTTTTTTTTTTTTTTTTTGAGAGTGTTTTGCAGTTTGTGGGGTTTTTTTTGGTTTGGTTTGGTTTGGTTTTGGTTTGGTTTTTGTGGTTTTTGTTTGTTGTTGTTGGTTTGTTTGTTTTTTCCACTGGAGCTCAGTCATGAGTTCTCTGCAGAGCCACTTGGTATTTTAATTACTTTGTTCATTTTTTAAAGTATTTGAATGGACTGATAGGGTGCTTGAAAAAACATTTGAGCAATACCCTCTGCAATGTTTGAAGAACTAATGAGTTAGATACCATACTTCTTTTATTTTTCTTCTCAATTCAGTAACCCATATGTGGGTATTTTTCATATCTTTTATTAGACTAAGTGGCATCTATGCTATTTTTATGTATTATTCTTATTCTTTCTTCAATGGTACAGTATTATGTCAAGTTTTAGACATTAGATTTTAAATAACTAAGACACACTTACTAGTGCATTAGGAAATCATTTTACATTATACATGCAAGATGGTTGAAACTGCAACCTAGATATTTTTTGATGGAAGACCTTTTCCAAATATCATTACTGGTGTGCTGCATGGTATAAATTCCACATTGCTCCACATTTTATTATGAAGAAATCAGTGTTTTCCTGTAATAGAGGTCAATTCACCTAACTCTTAGGCAGCTGCCTGGTTTTCTTTGGTAGATTTTTTTATAATAAAGTGTTTGAATTTAGAAGAAAAACACATCCTAATGTTAATTTTGCTGTGGATTACAGTCATCCAAACCAATGTAATGCTAAAAAAAGTTGTGATGGGGTACTGAGTTTTAGAACAGCTAATCAATTGTCTTGCACTGGAAGATAAATGCAACTGCACTTGCAACTAACTATAGCGTCCATGGTACACATTATTGAGCACTTCATTCTCATCACTAAAGATATGAAAAGAATCAGA
This sequence comes from Sylvia atricapilla, assembly GCF_009819655.1. Taxonomy (NCBI): domain Eukaryota; kingdom Metazoa; phylum Chordata; class Aves; order Passeriformes; family Sylviidae; genus Sylvia; species Sylvia atricapilla. The sequence goes on from NC_089146.1 coordinate 21,262,237, forward strand.
TCTTCTAAGAGGGAAATATTTTTCATGCTTTGTTGAATTCTTTCAGTGACTTTCACTACTTTAACATTATTGAAAAGGTAACATTATTGAAAAACTGTCTCATCTCAGAAGAAAAAGTTTATTGCTAACATTTCCTTAGCTAGGTTGTGCAAAATACAGCATTTTCTTCTCCATTTCTCTTCTAACATTTTAAATTTCATATTTCCTTCTAAAAATTATGGATTTGTCCTCTACACTTTCTTGCTTGTTAGTGACTAGGGGAGATAGAAGTCTGCTGTTTTCTTCAAGGGTTAATAGCAGCTTCTTCCTTTAGGACAATGCCAACTCCCCTTCCCCTACCCTGTAGGACATCACCATAAATATGGAAGTGTGCTACCTCCCAACAGGAGCTCAGCACCTCTGCCTGCTGGCATAGATGGCACTCAGCATCCTGCTGGAGCTGGCCCCTAACACAGAGCACAGCGGCAGACCATCGGGAACCCTGCACCTGGTGTGCCACTGCAGTGATGTCAGACCCATGGGTTTGAGCAGTACCTCTTCAAATACCCATCTTTCAGGGATGTGGTTCCATCTGAGGATATTAAAAAACCATAACTGAGACATAATCCTGCTGATTTAGGACACCCCAGCTGGGGGGACTGACAGTCTATTCCAGCTTGCAACACATTTCATATTTTCTCTCAGTTCTTTGTCTTTAGACAAGAACTGCTAAACAAGTACAATGTGACAAACCATATTTAATGAATATTATTAATCATGAGTTCAACTGCTTCTTGAAGGTGTTGATAAGCTTCATCAAATACACTTCCACTGACTAAACCAGTACTGAAAATATTTTTAATTTTATTATTAAAATATTTTTTCTCCATATTGCATGCATATTTAACACTTTCATATATCTCTGTTTCATGCTGGATTTTATTTTTAGTCATCCTGATGTGATGTTTGAAAGTTCATCAATAAAACCTGCTTTATTGATGCCCTAAAAGGAACTTTCTTTTACTCTCTGCCTGTCTGACAGATAAAAGTATCTTGAGGGTGTTCAACAGCAGTTCCTGGCATAGCATTAGAAATACTGGCTGCCCCTACATAGGTTAATTTGATGATACTGGAGAGAACACATCTAGCATATGCATTAAAATATAGTATTATGCAAGGATTTTTCAATTTGTAACTTTTTATTTAAGTGTGTTTTTATTTCAGCTCGGATGCAAAGCCATTCCTGCGTCTAGAGTCATCAGTGAGAGATTCACACACTGAGGTTTTAATTGTACCCATTTCTGCATGCCACAGATATAGTACAGTGTTTAGGGTAGCTACTTGTATGTGCTTTATCTCTGCATAGGATTAATTTAGTGTGCATAGTACTGGGACATGTCTTATTTTTAATTTAAAGGAATGGGATTATACAAATCATTCCTTATTCTTGGACCGGACCAAATATTCCTTGTCAGATTGCCCGTGACAAGCTGATGGCAAATGTGACTTGTTTTTGTCAAGAACGGTTAAAGATACTTGGCCCTACAAGGCTCGAGTACAGTCAGAATGTGAGCAAGAGCCAAAAGGATGGCTTTTCTAGCCTTGATTCTGATACTTCGCTTTGCAGGGAAACACAGTTATCTTTACACACAGATATTGCACAACAACCTTCCCTTGACTAACATAACTTTCAGAATTGTGTTTACCTCCCATTTATTTATGCTCTTTATCTAAAACTAAAGAATTGTAAAGCAAACCTTCCAAAGAAGTTAAGTTTCATTTCTAAGGTTTTTGAATAACCAAAAAGCTTTTATGGTTTCATCTGGATTTGAAATGCTTGAAAAGATTTAATAGTTATGTATTTGATAAAGGCTTTACAAATATTTTTTTTTTGTGACTTAGTTGAGCATGTCACCCTTTTAATGATCAGCAAGTCGGTTTTTAGATATATAGAATATTATAATGTACAGTTTGCAAGCAATTATGAGAGCAAAATAGCATGAAGGTATTTTAAAATGGGAGTATTTTCATACTAACTTCAGCCCTAATCTTTGGGGTTATGGCATATTTATTCTTTGAAATTACATTTTTTATCCTGATACCCAGGATGATCATAAGAAATTTTAGAGATCAGGACAATGGGTTGAACCACTCAGCTCAGGTCTATTTGCTGGGAAAAAATAGGGTCTTATTTTAAAGTGTTAATGCTAAATAGAATGAGTACCAGATTGACAGTTCAATTTAGTTTACCTAACCAGCCTTTCTGAAGTGCAACAAAAAGGGTAAGCAGAACCTCTGGCTAAAGAGGTACCTTGCATCATCTTAAAATGCTTTTTCTAAACCTGCAATGATAAATTCAGCTTTCCTTTTGGTATTTTAGGGGGTATAGAGCCTTCATGCATATCTTTGTTGGAGTTTGATAGTGTTTTACATTTTGTGGGAATAAAACATCAGAACTGTGATGCTGAACTGAGATCAGCAATCAAAGTTAACATTCTGTTTCTGAGATATCATCTGTAAAGGAAACTTCCAAAGGGAAAGTTTAATAATATATAATATCTTCATAAGAATTGTAAATAAAGTTCACTTTTACCTGTCATGAACATATCATCTATATATTGCAGAAGAAAAAAAAATTACTAAAGAAGAAAACAAAGCAAAAAAAACCCCGAAAACAAAATGAAAGGGTTTTGAGTCTGTTTGTCCTGTGCTACCAATACTTTCAGCAATAATGATAATGTTCTTATGTAACAGCAGTGTACAAAGGAAAATTTTGATAGGATTGAATCAAGTTAAAATCTGGTTTAGTTTTGCCAAGTATATCGGCCTTCAATACCTCATCCAATATCACTGGATGGTCAAATTAAAACTATTTTGATAAATTTTAGACTCTCCGGGCTGCGGTCCTAGAGTCATTGAGAAGTTCGAGTTTCAGCAAGTGAGAGAAAAGAATGCAAAAACCAGTTAGTTCCATGCATAAAGCTCATTGCACCTTTTAACATTTCTATAACTTTCAGTGGGGAATTCTCAAAAGTACATAGAATTACGTATTTTCTTCTATTGAAATGATTATTCAACTGAAGTAAAACATCTGGTATAGTCATACTGAACATGACCTGAATGAGCACACCCAGCAAGTAGCTGTTTACTCAGTTCTGTGGTAATCTTTGCCAGTTAGCAAGCATCACACTCTTTCTTTACAAAGGTGTCCACAGTTTTAACCCTGTAATTTTTTTTCCAATTATAAGGTATCTCCATCTTTCCTTCAGATATTCAAGAAAAGTTTACTGATTGAGCTCTTTGTGAGGATTTTGATTATTTATAGGGTATGAAAATAATGACCTGCATTCTGTTCCTATTTAAAAACTTTTCTGAAAATCTAATCTGAGCTATGATTTTAGGAATGTGAGAACTCTAATTTGTTGAATAACTCATTGATGCTTTTCTTATTATATCATAAAGGATCTATCTTCTGCAGTTGTAAAATTCAGCAATAATACACTGCCTCCAGTAATATCTTCAAACAATAATATAGAATAATAATATTAAAAAATCAGAATAATAATGCAAAAGTATTGATATCTTTTTCATTCTTTCTATTCATGCTTATTTGCACTTATTTTTCCTGTTACCTCTAAAATAAATATCAGAGTATGGTGAAACACAGAGGGCACAAATTACAAATTCACTGCTATTCCTCAACTTTCTTCTTCAGAGCAACTAGCAAAATTCAGCAGTAAAAATTCATTGGTTTTGGTAGCAACGCTGATTTTTATCTTTAATGCAGTTTATGGGAAATACAGTAAATAACTTCAGATATATTTACTATGGTGGTTGTAATCACTCATAATTATATAATTGGATGTCTAATACTGTTTATCAAAAATATAGTCATTATTACACATGAAATTGGCTTGGTTTTGTATTAAAGGGAAAAAGTCATACAGAAAGCTTGATGTACTCCTTGAATTGGAGCCCTGGTCAGACTTCAGGAGTGAGGATTCTCTGGAGAAGCTGTATATTACAGGCCACTCCAAAAGGAAAGAAAGCAAATCTAGGTTGTCTAAGAAATATATAAGCACAATAAAAAAAACTTGTGCATAAATGACTGTATAAGACTGCATGAAGTAATTTGGTTCTTGGCCAAACTAGGGAATAAACACAACACAATTAATTTTTTCAAGCTCCACCCTAGTAACTTCTCAGGTCATGATTCAACTCATTAATTTTTGGAAGTGCTGAATTTCTCTGTAAAAGCTTGGGAAAAAGTGAGCATTATTTCAGCACACAGAGAAGATTGTGACACCTACTAAGCCCAAAAGCTTGACTTCAAACTTCAAACAAGAATTGAATATGACTAAGATTTTAAAAATTTAGTATGAAAGCTTTTACTTAAACTTTGATCTTCTGGGTAGGAAAAAACAATCAAACAATTGAGAAAGACATATATATATTATTAAAGTATCACTTTAATTTCATTAATAATTAATGGAAAAATGTGACTAGTCCCATTATATAAGTCTCATTAATATCAACAATTAATAAGGCTTTATTAATGTGCAAAGAGTAGTATAAATAACTCAAACACTGATCCCAAACATCCTATAATCGAAAACCATGGTCATAGAGTTTCTTTAACGAAACAGTCTTAAAAACTCTCAAGATGCAAATTTATAATGGTTTCGAAATCTGAAATGTTGTTGAAAGTAAGTTCTCTTTAAGATCTACATTATATTCTTAAAATTCCATACTTTAAATTTCTGCTTATCTAAGTGAAGGTACTGCTGCCTGATATTCCTAAAGGTATTGTTCATCCTGCAAACAGCCGACCAATTTCCAACTACTTTTCTAGTTCCCTCTCTCTGTTTATTGCTCTCCTCTCCAACCTGTCTCTTATTCTTGTCATTTGCTTTGTTGCATTTCATTTTAATACAGCCAGAAAAAACCAAGATTTTCCTAATTTTAGAGCCACGAATTTCCTAAATGTAGGCTAGCACTGGGCAAATAGATATTTGATAGTTTAATGGAAAACTGGATTACAATTTCTATTATAAAACTAGTTTTTGTTGCTTAAAGCACTATTTCTGCCACTGCCCCTGAACTTTATGCTTCCAGGCACAATACACATTAGTCTACAAGGGTAACATAATCTCAGGACAAATCTCTGACCTTTTAATAAATACTGAACACATCAATTGCTTGTTACAGAACTTTATGAATGAGCTGCAAAAACAGAACAGGACAAGCCCAACAAAATTTAGTCATGATCAGCTGTAGTACTTATTTCAAAGTTATGTACAAAAACCAAAGATTAAGTACAACAGAGAAGCTTTTCATCAGAACTTACAAGAACAGTCATTTTTTTGGAAAACATAAAATAGCCAATATTGGTACATGTCCTTCCTAATACAAAATTTCAGACACAGTTTTTCACTAACAGCTAAAACAAGGTAAATTGTACTTCCAGGTATAAATTTCCTTAGAAATAGTCTATCCATTATGCCTTAAATTATTTCATTGCATTAAAGCATTCCATGCCATACTTAGGCAAATAAGCAAGTGGTGGAAGTTTCTGTATGAAACATACAGATACTTTAGGGACAAGGGCAAAATCTAACTAGTTACCCATATATATGTTAATTGATTTTCCAGTCTTCCACTCCTGTAAAATGAGCAAATGGAAAGTTCAAGAATCTTTATCCTTTGCATCCTTATGCAAGAGTTGGTTAATGGTAATACAAACTTTCCTCTTTATCAACACAATGCTACATGTTTTACCAATTTCAAAGATGGCAGGACTTTTACTGCCGTGCCCCAGATCACCAGAACTCTTTGAACAGTCACTTCAGTGCACATTTTTTCTTAAAACCTCAACAGCCCAGAGTGAGTGTTGGAAGTGAAAAACCAGAATGTGACCTGATACATTTATCCTCATCTCTGAGTACTTCCCAAAATAGGGACATACCTATCGGATGTGTAAAAGAACGACTACTGTGTGCTCACAAACAGCTTGTAAGAGAATTTTGGAATACTGAGTAGGAGGAGAAAGGACAGCTGACCAGGAAATAGGGTTATTATATGTTATTTTTTAAAAGCATCATTTTGAACCATTTCCACAAGACCACTACTCAAGGTTAATGAAGCAAACACAAACTTATCATTTCATCCTAAGGAACGAATATCAAATGCAGAATTATCTCCAATACTGCATTGCAGTATCACTTTTGGGTTTCTGTCCAAGTCTTGGTGTGGGACTTGAACTCATGGTTTTCTGGCCAGCTTAAAAACCTACTGTGAAATCAGTCATAAAGGTGTTCACCCTACTTTGAATTATGCAGCAAAATAGTTACTGTTATAGCACAAATAGTAGGAGTGTGATACAAATAATTGAAACTTTATCAAAAAATCATAAAACAGAAAAATAAACAAGGCTCTAAATATTAAAGAAAGACAATTTAAATATTTAAATTTATAAAGATATACTGCATTAAGTAATTTTATTTCTCTTAAAAATATTTGTTGTATTGCTACAGCAAGATAAATAGACACTAAATTACAGTGCACAGTGTTGTTACATCACTTGAGCAATTTCTTCCAGCCTGTTGCAGAAATAGGACTAGACCCATTAAGCTAATCATCCTATTGAAATTGCATTACTAATATTTAATTTAATGCTTCTTTTAAAATGTAGCAGCCCTCCTTCAAGAGCTAAATATTCATGTGGATGCCACAATATGTTATCTTAGGACTTCACTTGTAGCATGTGGCTAAATTGTGGTGCTCAATTTGTAGTAAAGGTGACTGGTTTGAATTCTACAGAGATTGTTATGACTGCTAACAGCTACTTAAATCCAGAGGTACAATTTAGCTCTGCATCCCAGTATCCAAATGAAAATAAGAGAAGACAACTGAGGAATGAAATTTTGACCAAGGATGCACATACCATAATGGCTTATTTCTAACACCATAGTGTTAGAACATAGAGGGACTGGCCAACATTAGTGCAGTTTCTACCAAAAGTTATCACTGGCAACTCTCGTCATCATCCTTTTTTGAAAGCTTCCCCAGAAGCAGAAGCCACAGTCAAAAGCTCTGTGAAAAAGAGCTGATATAAACAGCATTATAAGAGCAGATATAAACAGCATTATTAGCGAGAAACCCCATAGCACCTCTGGATCCCAGTTCAGAGTTAACCACTTAGGTTGGGAATGAATGAGTGTGAATCACTGATATCATGAACGAGTGTGAGAGTGATGTGAACCACGATTTGGTGGTTTTTCTGTTTGGTGAACTGAACTGGAGTGAAAGAAAAGCTGCCCTGAGTCAAAAAAAAAAAAAAAAAAAAAAAAGAGCAGAGTTGGGCTTGGGAAAAGAGAGAGTGAGTGTTAAAGAAAGATAAAGTCAAGGAGAAAAAAAATCCAGAACTACTGCTACACAGTGGGAAAATTGTCAAAAGTAATCTTTCTAGCCAGAAAATGCTTCATCAAGGGTGCACTTTACAGTTTCATACCGTGAAGCTGTCTCAAGGAAATGTACTAACTTTTTAAAATTTACATCCACTTTCTTTGACTGAAAGTTTCACCAAATAAATGCAAAATCATAAATAGTTTCTGGGTTCATTCTGCATTTACTATTAATTTTTCTTTAAAGCAATAAATGTCATAAATTTAATCAAAAACTTCTTGCATTGAACTTTAGAAACAATTTATGCTTAAGCAATATATTTAATCACTTTTTGTAATTATATTTATATATATATATGTAGTAATACCAAAAAAACAGCTTGATAGTATTCCTGCTTTTGAAGGCCTGTGTGCAACAAAGATGAAAGCAGTAGCCTTCTCCTCCAATATATTTGGTACAAAATAAAAGTGTAAAGCAATTTATAATGTTATAATTGATGGGATCCTTTAGCACCACACAACCAGCTAGATTCTCTATAAACACCTTGTATCATGTATGCTGGCCAAAAGGGGAGGTGTAAAAAGGTTTTTACGTCTGGATGCCAGGCTTCTGGCAGCTCTGAGTGTCACAGCAGTCTCTGATATAGCCCTGATATAAGATTAAAGCCATGCTTCAAAGGTCTGTGAGTATAATACACTTGTACACATGCACAAAAGCACGTAGTTCAATTCCTGACTTAACTGTCTTTGTTTTCTTGCTAATCCATATTGATACTTTTTAAGTAGGTCTTTAGATATGAGGATTGTAAATGCAAAGTGTTCAGGATGTTATACCAGCAGGCAGTCAGGAAGATCAGAGGAATTACAAAGAGCAAAACCCACATTGATAGAGAAGTTTGGCTCCTTACTAATTAACTACAACTGTGATTGAAATTACTTGTTTTCAACAAATCTATTCACATTTCTTCTTTCAAATTTCCTAGAAAAACTGTTTCATAACAGACTTTGTTAGGTGCAGAAACATGCAGCTGAGACCTAATCAAAGGATTAGTCTCATACAACACAGATTGAAGTCACTTAGGTCATTTACTGTGACAGGATAAACTGAGAATAAAACTTAATGCTTTCCAAGCTGTTAGGCAAGAGCTCAAATGCACTTTCTAGCAGTTCCAATCAAAGCCTTCAAACTTCTGATCCCTTTATTGCAAGTAGTAGAAAGTACTTTAAAGTATTATTCTGCTATCTAAACTCCAAAACTAAAGATACCCAAATGTATTCTGGCCTTTTTCAGTCAGCATTTCTCTGATTTGAATGTATCTTTGCAGCAACTCCACTTCGCTAAAATTGTCACAGATGTGTGCATCAGTTTAACTGAAATTAGAACTGGGGTTAAATCTGCATGCAAGTACTTGTTGGTATTTAAAAACCAAAAAGACAGGCCAGGAGTGGGTTTGTCAGAACCCTTGCCTGATGCGTTTCTTCCTTGCTTTTAACCTTAGGATTAGAAAAACGGAGGAGGTGATTTGCTTTGGAGTTCCTCTGTTTGCTTTTGCTTATTAGTGAAGATCAAATTGTACCTGACCCTCTTACAGTACCTATGCTGCTTTACTTTGCTGATGTTGTTGGATGATCCTGAACTAGAGTAGTCATTATTTGTATCCTTGTATAAGTTTCCAGTGTACTGCACTGTTGAAATCTTTTTCCCATATTCTATTTTTTAAAGAATTCTGCTTTACTTTGCAGTGAGGGATTTGTGGGGCAATGAAAATAATTTGCTATAGCAATCTTTTAGCCTCTGAAGATATGGAAGAAAATAAACGTGTTGATGAAGATACTCAAATATTCAAGATAGCTTCAATTCAACGAAATTGTAGCGAGAAAGCCCTGATGCACCTTCACTTTTAATGGCTTAAGTTCCTAGTTGTATCATCTGTAATAATTTCTTTAGCTACTGAATAAAGCATAGCTGTGTATTTTCCTTTATGTTGCTTGGTTACAGAAAACTATTTTTTTTTAAACTGCAGCATAATTGTGTTGCCTAATGAATAAATTATATAACACATTTAATCCTGATTGATATTGCAGTAAAGCTCAAATTATTCCTGCTACTAATTAATGAGCACTTCTGTATCTGTAAAAGATGATTTAACTAATCCAATGTATAGATTTTCTTGAGGCTAATTGTTGAATTTAATGAACCAAATATTTCCCACTGAAGCAAGTGTCGTTTGTCCTTACACCAAGCAGCTAAAAGTTATAAATCCCCTTGCACAATAGCTGTAGTTAGGGATCAAAGCCTGTTCTGAACTGTCTTCTGCTTGTGCAGCGTCCTTGACTTTAATGGGAATGTGCAAGTAGAATACAGTTTTCTACTGTTTTTGACTTCAAAAGTGATTTTGTTTTCTTAATTTGTGTTCGGCTTAACTTAAGATGATTTTAACTACCAAAAATAAATTAAGTACAAAGAGGAAGCTCAGATATGAAATTGAGTCTATCTGAAAAACAGCCAGAGAGGAAGGCACTGGTGAGGATCTGTTGCAGGGAATGCATGGATTACTAACTAGCAAGCACAAACCACAATAAAAGCCTTTTCAATACACAGTTTCTCTGGAACATTTAAAGCCACAGACATATTTAGCAGGAAGGAAATCCATTAGTAAAACAAAATGCAGCAAAGCAATTGAACACAACTGGAGTCCCAGACGGAGCTGCTATCAGCTGCCATTACTGGTGTGCAGCACAGGATAAGTTAAGGACAGCTGATGGTGAATTATAATGATGTGGGGAAATGGGGTAGAGCCACTCAGCTGTAAACAGCAGAGCACACACAAGATTAAAAGAGCAGTTATTTGCTTAGTCACTTTTTTGCTTCTCCTTGCTGAGTGGAGTGCCAGATAATCCCCATCCAGATGTTATTTATGACACTGACTTTTTTTTAGAACTTAGTCAAAATGTCAGATATCTGGAAAGGAAAAAACCCTAACCAAACAAAAAAACAGCAAACCAACAAAACCCAACATCAAAACCAAAAACTAAAACAAATAAGCAGACTGATTTGAAATAAAACATCATGTCTGGAAGAGTGGCAGATTAGAAATTTGATGTTTCTGAGTTCGTGATGTGTCATGACAGGCATGTTTGGAGGGTTCTCTGTCATCTCATAGGGATATTGCCACATAACTTCTTTGTGACACCATCATCAGCAACAGCACTGACAGAAAGGGAATATAATGAACAGTGTTTTTTTAAGTCATTAACTAAAAATCATGTTGATATATGTGGATTCTATTCATATGTTTTAAACTGTAACTTGCTTTTGGATACTATTTTTAGTTTTTTAGTTTCAGTGCTCCTAAATTTTCTTTTTAAAATCCCAAGGTACATTAGGAAGACATTTCCATAGCTCTGAAATTTACCTTTGGCTAAAATCTTACCATTCACGGCAGTATCAAACTTTCTATCAAAACCTGTCCCTCTAATTTGTATAATTTTTTTATTGTTTACCATGCACGCACTTGAAATGGACTGAATAAAGGGGGTAAACCTTCCCCGTCAGCCTTTAATGGCAATTTCTATTTCTCCTTGGCAGTCTTCATTAATCCGCTTGGAAAGAACTGAAAACACTTGAGTCAGGGAATAAGAAGAATATTCTTTCAATAATTTTTTAAAAATAATTCCTCTAACTCTCAAGCAGTATTTAATTCAGTCAACTTATACATAAGACTTTCTTTTAACCAGGTTTTCCTCATTTGCCTGGTTATTTTCATTCTTTTTGAGGTCTAGACTCTGAAACATTATTCTTACATACCTAAATCTTGGCCATACTCTGATCTTTTATATTTTTCCTTCCACATTATGCAACATCAAGCATAACAGCAAATACTCTATTACAGCCAGAGGATTACTGTTTCTGTGCCACATAAAAATATCATATGAAAAGCAGATTACTACCTAACTGTATGTTTCATAATACAGCAATGTTGCCAGTGTTTCTGTGCCTGGCTATTTAAGAGGTATCTAAATGATTCTTACAAGTCATTTCTGTCTGTGTTAAGGAACATGGTTTCTGTAGTACAGGAATGCTTTTCTCAGTTTTTGCTTCAGGATATGGTTGGGCATAGCCCAGCATAAGCATTAGCTGAGAAGAAATTAGAAATAAAGCACATTTCTGTTTTCCTGATACTTTGGACAGTTGTCTCTTAAAATCAAAGAACAATCCAAAAATTTTAGGGCTATATAACAGTAGTACATGGTTCAGCTCATCAGCGCTCTGTGTGATGGTGAAGTTGTGTGTACAAAATAAGAAGGAAAAGTCAGACATCTTTTAGCACGTTTGAACTCATTTGGAAAGGGCCTCAGGACGAACTTTGTAAAAGCATCCAGAAGCATAAAGAGTAGTAACTGTAGCACCTACATTAAACTGCTTGATAATTGCTATCCAAGAATCCTAGCTAAATTTTTGTATTTCCCTGACTTTTTAATATTATCTGACTCCTCTTAACCAGATGGGAAAATATAGCCAAAGTATACTCTAAAAAATTCTTCTCCCTTATCCCTAAAAAATACTCCCTAACCAAGTATTAATGATATTTCCTGATTATCCAGTGGTAGGTTTGCATGCACAAAACTTCTTTTTCTAGCAATGTGAAGTCAAGATCTTTCCTTCAATCTATGTGCTTTCATAAATTTACCATCTCTTTTTTCCTTTCTTTTCTCTTGATTATAGCACTTTAATAATTGACTGAAAAATGGATGAATAATTTTACATTTAGCAACTGGCATAACAGCCTGTGGTCTTTGCTAGAGTCACTGAGAACATTTTAATGAACGGGCATGACAATTTTATTTTTCAACACCAATGTCAATAATAATCAGCTCAAGACAAAGACCCTGGGAGGTAAGCCACAATTTGTGGTTGTATAAACACAGTGAAACTCAGGAATGCAAAATCTAACTTTATTTCCAAAAGTTAGTGGACAGTAAGTTAACCAAATGCATTTTCTCAGTAACAGCTGATGAATTTCGGTAATCATGTACTGTATCTGCAGTGTTTTCCCCTCTCATCTGTGTATTGTTCATGAAACAGTTTGCCTTTTCCCATAATATATAGTTTAATACTGATGAATTCAGCCCATGTACCACCTTTATCCTGAGTAACAGCTGTCTTGTGTCACAGTCCAGCTTCCCAAGAACTTGGTCTATGATATAGTCAACTGAGATACCAGAAGTGTTAATGAATGATTTGAGCTGTGCCAGCACCAATGGTTGCTACGACTGCTTGGAACAATGTTGGGCCAGCTGGCTGGATTGTTCTCAGAGTTTAGATTATTTTCACTCAGTTCAGAGGGCTGCTCTGACCTGCCTTCTGTACTATTAACAGATTTTTAATGGGACCTGGCAAAGTTGCTTTTCTCTAGCAAAATACACATTTCCTATGTCCTCTGTTGCATTCAAATAACCATATTGCAGTGGGTGAATTGCTTGTAAATAGCACTTTAGGGTGGGCGTGAGAAGATTGGTTCCAGGCTGTTGTGCCATACTGTTTCCTTGCAAACAGCTTTTTGGTATCTACATGTAGCAAACTTCACCTTTCAGATCCCAACTTCTTTACAGCAAGTGGCTTTCCATAAATGAAGTGGAAGAAGAGCTATTCCTCTGCTTGTCATTGCTTTCCTGTCAAAGGCGCATACATTGCACTTTGAAACTGTGTTGCTCTTCCTAAAATTTCCTCTATATGTTTGTTGCTCCATCATTACTCTTCCTTTGTCCCTATCACCACCCATTTTTCTCTAGCAGGATTATAGGTACTCCTCCCATGGTCATATTATCTTGCCTTAATGGCAAAACTGAAATTCTTTACTGATCCTATTACTGGTTAAACTACCTAGTAAGGGTCACTTGGGTGACATTTAGAAAAATATTGAATACTTACTTATCCCCAACTTCAGCACTGGTGGATGTTATGTTTTCTCTTTCCCACACCCATGTGAACCTGCATCTATGAACCTGCAGTAACACTGTCAACCGTTTCCCTGGTTTAGCTGAATTTTGTAAATTTGTTTTGAGTCAAGTTAGGAGAGTAGGAGGAGTACTGTTTAAAACATGCAAGTTATGATCTTTTCAATGGGCCACTAGTTTATTTTACAAATACTGCAGTGAAATATACTTCCTTGTGTAAAAATAAATTTAATTCAGACAATTGCTGCAGCACTTGTTTAATAAAACTCTTGAAAGCTCTTTCTCATTTATTTGAGTTTATGCTTGATAGATTACAAAAAAGAATTCTTTCAGTGATCTTGTCACACTCTACAACTGGGATCGGGTATAAACCCCAAGCAAATTGTCATGTAAAATCTCCAAACACTACTATGTGTGTTATATGGCAAGGGGAGAAAAACAATGTTTCAATTTGGTTTTCAAGTGTTTTCTTCTCTACAACTTCAGTGCCTTAAAACATAGTGACACAAAAGATAAGATCAGACTTGGTAACTCCCCCAGATTTTTTTCATGCATTTCCTTATTTACCCTGGGAACAGCTTTTCAGACAGAGGTTGCTCTGCAGGCAGAATCAGGGGAAAAAAATTATAGAAGGGTGATATATTTGGCATTCTTATCTGAAATCTTCACTTTGAGGAGAGGCAATGTGGGCAGGTGGTTTCCCCACATTTCTTCAAACGCAGGTGAAACAAATTAAAATATGTCTAAATACTTAACACTATTCACATCTGCCTATACTAGAAGCTTGTTTTTTCCAGACAAACGCCTAGTCTTCATCCCCTACTGTCCTTTTATAAGGATTGCTAGAACCACAGCCTAGTTACAGCCGGCTGTGTAAAACAAACTCCTCTGTCTATGCTAAGTGTTATTTAAGATATTGTCCATTGTGGATGGAGATAACACCCTTATCTTCTGGGAACTTATAGGAAATTATCCGAAATTGCTTGGGTTCCCAGTTCACTGTAACCAGTCCCAAATCAATTAGTGAGTGTGGCGTGCACATACTTAGGGTCAAAATGGGCAGAAAAGTGAGAAATTACCAATGCAAGTTTTCTTTTCTCTGTGGTGATACACTATCTGATTTTTCCATCCAGGCATTAATTAGCATTACCTTTGCACATACAGTAAGGAGATAAAGGGAAGAGAAATAACTAAGTCCTGATGTTCCTTCAGGATAAGAAATTCAACCTTTTAACCAATGAAATATGTATAAAAGAGTCTTTGAACATTGTAACCTTTCCCTTGCGACATGATCACAATGGCATCTGATCAGTTGCTACTTTTTCCAGTGATCAAACCATTCAGAAAATTAGTCAGAGCTAACCTTGCTTAGAAGTGGGGATGCGAAGTGAATTTCCAGAGTCACAATAGACAGCATTGCCCCCTCCTCATCCTAAACCAGAGTTACAAATCTCAAAACCTCTTTACAACAGAGGCATTAGCATCACTATTTCAAGCATGTGCGCATGGGCTGCAGGGCACCAGGGAAATTGTGTGCGTTACATGTCTTCGTTATCTATTTTTGGATATTTGTATGGTTACTGCAAAGACCTTACTGTTTTTCCTTGTTAAATATTTGTTTATGCAACCTTCCCCCTGCAGGCAACTGTGTTCATGGGATCCTTACTTTATAAGGAATTTCAGTCCCATATGTTGCTCCTGGCACTTTTTGCTGCTCTACTGGCACCTCTGCTGCTTGCCCTTTAACTGAAGTGACAATTAAATCATAGAAAAACAAATCTTAAGCTGTAACAGAAATCTCTCCAAGCCTGAGGGCTAAAGCAACCAAGATCCCTTTTAGATTCTATTTATAAGTTATGGACTGCATCTGGCCACATGACAGCAATGACATAAATCCATACGTTCCATGAGAATTTCAAGACTGACTTTCTTCAGTTCAAGGAAAGCAAGATTTGCCTGATGTATAGAACTGCTTTGATGTTAGCAGGAGTACAAAACATTCAAGATTAATTAGAGCTCAAAGCATAAATGCAACAAAGGGAATTCCCTTCCCTTCTGTTCTTTCCCAATGGAGAGAAGGAATTCCCTTCCCCTTCTGTCTCCTCTCTGAGCAGAGAGGGAATCCCTTTGCTATTCTTACTCATGATGACGATTATTTTCTCTTCCTAAGAGCAATGGGTAGTTCGGGTTTGTTTTCCTTGTTTCCCCTCTCCCCATTAGAGGATTGAGAACTCCCTGTTTTCCCATCATTTCTGTCTCAGGGTGAAGAGGGATTGAGACACTCACTGTACCTGTTTTCTTCTTTAATATTTCAGTATAAGAATTAATTTTATGTGGAGTGGGGATTCTTAACTTTTTTTTTTTTACCCCTGTGCGTGCAGCATTTTGTCCTACAAAAATACAAAACCAGAAAACCACTTGAAA
Source organism: Sylvia atricapilla (assembly GCF_009819655.1). Classification (NCBI taxonomy): domain Eukaryota; kingdom Metazoa; phylum Chordata; class Aves; order Passeriformes; family Sylviidae; genus Sylvia; species Sylvia atricapilla. Next base: position 21,278,001 of record NC_089146.1, read on the forward strand.
TTTGGTTACTGGCAGCTATGATCTAAATATAACTGCATCCACTTCAGTATGGCTAATTAATAATTAATACAAGGAATGGGGTTTAAAAACAAAGCTGAACACCAGAATCCATATTTCATTAAAGGGGCTTCTCCTCCAGTCTAAAGCACACACCAACTACAGCATCTAATGCAAGAATTTAGTTATTCTCACTGGAACTAACTAAAATAATCTGGCGCCTTACCCCCCAGGAATTACAGAATACCATGAACTAGCAAATTATTTCTAGTTCACTTTGATGGAGGATGGTGGTCCAAAGAAACCACTACTAATGTACAGATTAAGTTCCATTTCAGTTGTACACCACTGAAGCGAGCTTTGTGTTTTGCTTCACAGGGTGATGAGTTTCATCTGTGTGATTAAAATCAAAGAATAATGGAGGATGATGTGAACTTTGTTCATTTACTATAGTACTTGTTGTTGGGTTTTAATAATTTATAATATTGCAGATCATAGATGGAGCTGTACTATGATACCTTTGCTAAAAAATAATGAGATAATATTAATGTGAAGCCTCATTGTAATTTATGTCCTGGGGGTGAACTTCTAATGAAGAATACATTTTCTGTGGTTTTAAATGAAATGCTCTTTTTTTTTTTTTTTTTTTCCTTAACTGGTTTTCAACATCCAGGGCACAGTTAACAAATTTAAATGTAAATTTCTAAAACATGAAGCCAAGTATAGTAATAATTAAAATAAAAAAAGAAATACCATAAAATAATTTAAACCCCATAGAATATCTGCATGAAAAGACAACCTTTACTCCTCAAACCTATCTTCTCCTGATTGATTGTTCACTGTTGCTTTCTTCAGACATGGCCATGATATTACTAAAAATATCATTAATATTTCACTCTAAATGTTTATAGGAAAAGATTGTCTCTTAGGAGCAAATTCTTGTACAAGTAAAATTACAAGGCTGTTGATTCTATCTACTTTCTGCCCAGATTAGTTGTCCAGGTTTTCTATTCTCATAGATAAAGCACCACTATTGACACAAAATCCGTGCTATATAATCCTTATACTTGAAGGACTTTTAACAAAAACAAAAATTTGGGACAATTTCACCTTTAGATATGTTGTCAACTATTCACTTGTATCTTTAGAAAATCACTGCAGGAGGGATGTCACAAATATGGTAAGAGCAGGTTGATAAAACAAGTGAAGTGAATATAATCAGACCATTTTCAACACTTTCATTTAAAAAATATACAATATTTTACTTGCTTCTTGTGAGGGCAAATAGATATAAATCTTGCATTATTGGAGTCCAGTGACCTCTGTGCAAAAAAAAAGATCAGTCAGTCAGATTCAGGGAAACCAGTAATCTCAAAGGCAACAAGCACCATCAAAGAGCTGAGAATAAGACAGGAGCCAGATACGTCTGAGTGGTAGCTTACTAGTTTTGACTTTCACAGACTCAGTTCTTCCTCTTGAGACAGAGTTCACTATGACATCCTCAATATATTTTAAGCATCTTTCTCAGCCAGTCTCAGGTGGCTAGAATTTAAGGCTCAAATTATCTCATTTGTGAGTAGACTAGGTATCTGAGCCAGTGTGCTACTCATAAAACTTGGGATTTTCAAGTGAAACCTTAGCTAAATTATCATCTTTTGCTGTGCTGTTACCTTCACATTTGTGAGATCTCAAGCATTTTTATAGCTGGAACAGTATCACTTCAGTAGAGAAGTAAACTATCCTTCTCTCCAAACATAATTGTAATGAAAACATAATTTTAATGAAACCATAATCAGGAAAATTCAATGGTTTAGTTTTTGTTTGGTTTAGTTTTGTTTTGGAAAATTATAAGAATCTCAAGAATTATCAGTTAAGCTTTTTATTTGCTGCTAAATTACCATTGCTTTGAAAGCCTTTTATTTACAGAAAAATACATAATCTGTATTTCTTTTGGTGTCACATCTTCAGAATTTCCCACTGCTGTCCCCAGATCTTAAAACTGAAAAAAGAATGAACGAACTTTCTCCTTTTGTTGGTGCTTCATACAGTAAAGAAAGGGCAAAAATATGTGAAGGTCACATGGAGGTTATGTCTCTAGGTCAACTCTTGTGAAGTTGTGCAAATTCTGTACATGCAAATGTTGTGCATGCAAATAATCAACAAATTTTCAATCTGGTTATTCAATTACTGTCAGCCCTCTGAGGGCTGCTGAACTAACCCTACTGGCTTTGACATACAGCAATTGTTACGTGAAAAAGATAGTGTTGTCAGAGAACTAATTTGCTGTGAGTTTCTATGCTCCTTCTAACCTGTGTTTATCTAGTCACGTTTTCTGAAAAGAATGTTATGGCCACTGATGCAGGTTTGCATGCCATGGAAGGGTACTCAACTTTGTGATGACCATGTTCAAATCTGCTTTGAAGAACAGCTCTCCAAGGCCTACACTAATACAAATGTGCTGAATATTCATCTTTCATGAACAAATATTAGTGGGCTTTGCTTCCTATTTATCTGTTCTTAAATTATGTCAATAGTAGGGCAAAAAGGACTGAATTAAAGACACTCTCTGCAAAGATGTTTACAGAATGAGGAAAGTTCCTATGATTCTCTACTGTTAACCGCTAATACTACTGGTCCTCAGGCATAAGCTCTAGTTACATTCTTCTGCCTTGAAATCAGAGGGCCACTAACCCAAACCTTCCTGTACACAAGGACCCAAACAAATTACAGATAGAAAAGACGGATAGCACACTATCAGAGAAAGTGCTACTGTTTCAGATGGCAGGGCAGCCTTTTTCTTTCAGTAGCACTTGATCTCTCCGAGCACCAGACACGTCCTCCCGGTCTAATCTCCCACGCCCAGGGACGCGGCGCGGGGAGCGGCCGTGCCGCAGCCGGGCGGGCGGCGGGCAGCTGCTGCCGCTATGTACAAACAAAGCCGCGGTTGCTGTAGCAACGCGGCAGCCCTGAGCGAGCTCCCCGGCACGGCACGGCCCAGCATCCTCCCCCACGCCGCCCGCGGGGTTCCTCGCACGCTTCATCCCCTTTTGGACATCACGCTTCGGGATGTGCGCCGATCCAGCCCGCTGAGGTGAACGGCGCCGGACGCGCTTCAGCTCTGGCAGATGACAAATGTGTGCGGCTCTGCGGGCTTGTCACGGGCCCGGCTCTGCAAGGCCCAGCTCTGCAGTACCTACCAACAGGACGTGCTTAAATATGTCTATTGTGCGTGTACATTGGTAAAGTAAATGGTAATCTATTTGGTGAAACTGAGTTTTAAAAAACACATAGCCTTTGAAAAGGGAGATGGACTGCATACAACAGAATGCTGTGAATTTTAATGCTTTCTTTTTAAAATTCAGTGTCTATAAATTAGGTTCTGTCACCAAGCTTGTTTCATTCCTCAGTTATCAAGACAGCATCCATAGTCCCACAGTACCTAATATTTGTGTCAGCTTTTGCAAGAAGCAAGAATCCAGAATAAAGAAATACACTTTTTGTGTTTTTTTCTCCTTGACAAATACATAGGACCTAAATAACAGATCAAATTAAAAAATCATTAGACTTATAATGACATTCTTTAGGTTGTTATTAAAATTAACGTTAGGCATTTCAAACATAAAATATTTGTTTGCATAGATCATGTTAAAATGTCCCTCATTTTGATGAGCTTGGAACATAATGCTTTGAGCAAGGTGATAGAGAAAGATTTCATGTGCTCAATTGGATACTTGCAGCTAGGTGGAAATCCCATATTATACTTTTAGTTCACTGTGAACAGATAATCTTTTAGTATCTATGACAAGGTGTTTTTTAATTCATTGTCTCCTTTCAGTTGATGATTTCTATTAGTGACAAACTCATGTAAAAATGTTCAGAATCCAAGTTCACCATATGTTACTTCATTATAATAGTGTTAGCACATGGGAGGAATTGTAGCTTTTACTGATCTATTTTTTCAAGACATATCAAGATGGAAACACTGCATTGGCTACAAAAAAAAAAAAAAAAAAAAAAAAAAAAAAAAAAAAAAAAAAAAAAAAGTAGTAGTAACACTTCCACTGATATTTTAAGGTTTGTCCAGCCTGTAAGAACGCTCATACTCTAGGTAATGTACAACTTTAATGCTTATTTGGACTGTGACTGATAGCTGACTGCTTATCAGGAAGGACCAAAATACAGATTGGTATTTTCAACTAAATAGTGGTGAGACCTTCTCTGGACCAACCTTGTTCAAAATGTTTTCCTATATACAATAATGATTTTTTTAGACGTTCATTGTCTCTGATATCTTGAGCTAGAAATTAGATGCCTGACCTCTAATGAAAGGCAACAGTAGATTTTTACAGTAAAAAACAGTACTTTTAAGTACCAGCCTTTGCTGGGACTTATAAAATACATCCTGATATGTAATTAGTTCCAATTTATTTAAATAGTACTCAGTTCAACACCAAGTGCTTCCACAGTTAAATTTTTAATGTGAACTGCTCATCAAAACTTCCTTCAACCCTTTGACATTTCTTCTCAACAAACAGTAAGATAAAATTTAGATAATTGGGTATCCTTACCATCAGGATCAGTTTCAGCAATTTGAGCTCCTGTAACCAAAATGTTCTCAATTGTGTAACAAACAATATCCTAGCCTGTCTCTCTGCATCACTAGAAAGCATTCAGCTCTACTATTCCTTACATCGAAGAGTTCGTTCTTAAAATCAAGATATATAACACACAGCCTGGCTGCCCCCAAAAAATTAAACACCATAAAAGATTCATTATTATTAGATCAGTATTAGTTCTAGTATTAATATGCACCAGTACATTTCATCTAAGGGGTCATTGACCTATTTCTTTTAAAAACATTTTACAGTGCTTATGGAAAATGATACTATTTTCAGTGCATTTGAAGACCTGGATGAACAGATCTTCAGTAACCAAGAAATCTTTAACACGAATTATCAAATAATCACCAAATCATATGGAAAAAGTGCTATTAGCATCCTGACCAGATGTAAACCAATGAAGTAGAAGTGAATGCACCAATTCTCCATTACTATTCTGTGGACTTAAGTGACCACATTATTAATGTATAAAACTGCAAGGGACCTGATGAAAATAATTTCGTGCTGAGGCTTTCCAATAGTTGCTTTTCAGACAAATCTTTGTAAGCTTAAAAACTCTTCTAAAATTTCAGTTAGAGTAGGATTCAATGGCAAAGTGAAATCAGAGCTAGTGTTTGCATTCAGGTCAAATACTATCAAACAGTAGCTTCACATAGAAAAAGTGATAAACATTGACTTTGCACTAGACTATGGTATGTAAACAACGTATGTATCTACATTAAAAAAAAAAGTAGACTGCGATTTTAATGACCCTATTAACTACAGAGTATTACCTTCTCTGTCACCATCTTGAATTTAGAACAGATCTGAATCTGTTCTAAATTATGGAAATGTAATTTTAGAGAACACTAACCTTATGAAGCCTCCTGGGCGCCACACCTCAAAAACACTTCCAAGATTCAATGTGTGGCCTCAGCTTTGGGATCTGTGAATACACAACCACCAGTCACCTCTTTTGAGCGTGACATCAGCGATGGCATCTCTAGCTAGGTATCAAAGTTTGCTTTTCAGTGAGATACATTTCTAACTTTAGACTCTTTATCAGCAAGTTCTCTAAAAATATGACATATTTCCAACGCACAGAGTATGAATAAAGAAGTGTAAAGTGCGTATAGGAAAGTAACATAATCATAAAGGAAAAATCTTAAGCCTTGCATCAGTACTTTTGGTGCTGTTAAGTGTACCAAATTTAGGTGTCTTATGGCCCCAAAACTGTACTTTCCCCCCAAAAGACCATTATGTCATTTACTTTTATTCATTATTCTATTACTTTCTTGTCCAAACTGACAAAATACACAACAGCTTCCTACAGAAAAACTTACAGTGCTTAGACCAGAGTCACCCTCCCATTCACACCCTGTAACTGGCAAACCAAACAGGTCACAAATGCTTTTACAGTGCTTTAGCTGGATTGGAAAGTTCGACTGTGGCCAAGTATGCACTTGAAGTCAAGTATGAAACAGACCCAACCCACTGAGATATTACTATTATTCTAAACTAAAGGTAGTAAGGAGTCTTAGATGGATTAACTGAGCTTCTAAAGAGCTTCCTAACACTTGCCCTGTTACTCTATAGCAGACTGCACTACCAAGGAAAGATTTATTTTTAAAAATCAAGAGACCTAGTACTTTTTGCAGTTTACTTTCACATATTTTACTTCTATGATAAGTATCACAAAGGATCACTTCACGGGATGTCCCCTTGTTATACCAAGAGACAGAACGGCTTGTCTGTGCACCCACTCCCCGGGCTCATGGAAGCATTGCCTACAAGTATGCCTCACTACTTTAAGGAGAATCTCTTGCATTTCTAGTTTTAAGGCACTATTCAAAAAAATCTTTTCACTATATGAAAAGATCAGGAACCACATTCTGCTCTTATTTACATTCCTTTTGGTGCTAGGTTTATATCAAAGTCGTGGTGAGCTCCATCTCTCATGCTAAGGTAAATCAAACATTTTTATTGAGTCTTGTATTGCTACATTCTAATCCCTCTATAGAAGCTTCTGTCTCTGGAGACATTTCAAATGTGTTTATTAGGAAGACCATATTTATATCTTCAGGGAAGCCTGTATACAAAATGGAAAAACCTTGTAGGGCAGATGTTGCAATTGGCTAAAAGATTGAAACCAAGCTTTGTTTTATGCAAACTAGAGCGTGAACATTTATCATGTAACTAGGATTTAAAGGAACAGAATGAAAGAATAAAAGGATAAAAATATGCATGCCTCTTTACACCCCTGTGCTACATTATGAAAGCATTAGGAATGTAGCAATTGACATTTTCTTCTTGCTGGTCAATGACAGCTTTTAAAAGCTACTTCAAATGCTGGTTCAGCAAACTATATTTAAACTTATTATTCAATGGCACACACCAACATTCCACCTATGTTAAATGTCATGGAACTGTACTTTGTCCCATATAACTAGAATAATCAATCACATTCATTCAGCTAGCATGGCCTGCAGGGCAGTAGGGATGCTGCTGTTGGAACTTAAGGTACACATGAATTAAATGTAAAATGCTAACATGTCACTAATGTGCTCAGGTAATCTAATGTATATCCCATATTGCATGACAGACTTTTGGAACCTTCACTCTTGGAAATAGCAATGGCCCAATAGACTCCAAAGCCTGGAAAGAAATTTAATTCCTTGTTAAAGTTTAATATAAAAGGGTAAATTTCTGAATTTCATCAATCAATCCTTTTCCAGATATTCCGGACATGCCTATTAGTAATGGCTATAGTAAAACAAACAAACAACAATTCAACAAGCAGAAAAGCAAGCAAACAAACAAACAAAAATACCCCACTACCAACCAAAAAACCCCAGCTTTCCTACATTTGTGATCAAGAGCATCCAGATGGCCAATGGTCACAGCATGTTTATACCCAGGTTCCAAGATCTTCCATGATCTTGTTGAGACTATTTTGGGATAAGGGAAGAATGGAGAAAAAACAAGGCAAAAAGAATGGACAATATCAGCAAGATTTTGCAGAGTTGCAGCCACACAGGTTTCACTTCAGTGAAAGGAAAAGTGAAAATAATATATAGGGTTCACTGAATCAAGAAGACCTGAGACAGAATCCGCACAACCACGACTCAGAGTAAGTCTCACGTTTACCCAATGGAGAAAAACTGTTAAACATTAACACCAGTCAACATACTACATTGATCACTGTAAACCATAATGAACCATGTAGCTCATATTTAGGGCAGAGCGCCTGCTTTTAACTTCCTATCCCCGTTCCTGGACTTTTGAGAGGCCTCTTCTTTATCAATGAGATAGAGGGAAAAGAGACTATTTTTATTATTCTATCATCATTTGTCACACCCTAGCTGTGTAGACAGTTGATGCTTTATTTTTTTAGTAATCTAAACAAAGAGAAAAATCTGGTGTTTCTGCTTTTGATTTGCCCACAGGTAAAGTACAAAGGGCCAGACTGACACTTAGCATTTAAGTCATAGTTATATTGCAAGAGTGTATACAGTGGCAAGGATGGCAAGGACTGCCAAGCACTCAAAAATCACCAAACTGATGATAACCGAGTAAACAGCTTTGAGGACACTGGGTCATCCAAAAGTCATTATTTGGCATATCAATACATCTCATTACTTCTCATGTACTACTTCAACTAGACATGAAGACAACTTTGGAATACAAAGTTCTAATACATGAACAATGCATTTAGTTTTGATCATGGGCCCTCTATCCATTTTTTAAGAAATTCCCAACTTCTCTACGAAAATACCTCACTGGTTTTTCTGAATGGAACTCACTTGTGATATTGCTATAGTGCATCATAAAACATGAAATTAATTTTCTCTCTTTAAATGTCAGTGTTGTGTAAGTAAATTAAGTTTACATGCTATGTGATGGTTTGATTTTGTTGAGTAGCATATAGCTAACATTTTTCACAGGACTATTTGTCCAGAAGAAGCAGTGACAAAAGCTGAGATGATCATGTTAAATTTGACAGTGAGGAAAATTAAAAAAAAAATGTAGAAAAAATATATATAGAAAATAGGTGTACTGTGTTTTAAACTGTACTAAACAGAAAGAATAATGGCTGGCAGTAGACATTCTCAGTATTTATATTCCAACAAAAGGGTCGTATTAAAATCATTTTGGTTTCTAACAAAAAGTCATAAATATTACAGTAGCAACATAGATGACATCAAAATTACTTTTATTGGCACATGAAAAGATTGTGATGGTGTGTATTTAAGTCAGCAATGCACAGACCAGAACATCTTCACTGGAAATACCTTTTAGGACAATTGTTGACTCTTTTTAATTACATACCAAACCATGAAATGGGTACCGTGGATGAATACTGAAGGACAAGGACTAAGCTACATGACATTAACATATAAGTTTGTACTTCAGTTATTTCCATTGAAACTCCTCAACAGAGAGTCAAAGCTGCCAAGCTCTATCAGTTCAGCAGGTAGTACTCAGAAGTAAATAAGAAAATAAAGTAAACAAGATGTAATCAGAAGAAACAGGACAAATAAAGCACTATGTGTGCCAAATTTCTTGGTTTTTTTAACTGTGAAATGGATCAAAGAAACTTGCACTTCATTCTTATTTCTGTGATGCTCACCATTAACCCTATTGTTATGAGTATCTTGCAGAAAAAAATGAGAATATCCATAAAAATCACAGAAATTAAATTATTCTACCAGTGTACATTACAAACAGGTCTAAAAGCAGGCAAAACCTTTGGTGAGAAAAGGGAAGATTCACTACTGAGCATAAACTTATTTGGCTTTTGACATATTTTCATGCACTGAGTCAGACAGATGAGGGAGCTATATTCCATAATTTAAAGCTGAACAGTGCGTTTAACATATAGTTTATATATAGAAAAAGTGTGAAGCACCATTACTCCATGGGAAAAATATATGGCTGTTTTAAAGATAAATAAATTGTTCTTTCCATTTTCATCAAAATACGTTTCTCACACGACCCTTCAGTTCTGCGAGCCTGCACAGGAATATGAAAGAGTAGACATTAGCCAAACGGCCACCATTCCTCAAATTGTTCCTGAAAAAATACAGTAACATGACAGTCTTGGAACAAAATTCACAGAAGAGCAGGGAGAAGACATGCTCATACACTACAGTACACTAATTTAAGTCTTAAATCCAAGCTCTAGTTTTCTATGTAATGACTCCTATAAAGAGGGTTGTAAGCTCATCTTTACTTGAGGTAGTGGATGCCCCCTTCTTAGAAGTCTATATGCTTGTATCTTTGTCCTCCACTACAACTCTATATCTATTAACACCTCAAGTTATTAATTTGTAGAGTTTATTATAAAAAATAAAGCTGTCTCTAACTAAACAAAATATTTCTGGCCAGTTCAAATGCTAACACTACATTACCTTTGTAAACAATGAAACAAAGGTGTTTGCTAGATTGCCAGTCCTTTAATACTTATCTAATACTGTCTCTATGGAAAGGGGCCTGGTTCATTATAGGTTCACACCGACACATTCAATTTTTAACAGATAATTAGATGCTATATCCTTTAATATCAGATGCTGTTTTCAGTCCAGTATGGTATGCTTTTACTTTTCTTTTCTTCCAAGGGAGCAGAGGATAAGCCATTTTGGCATTAAAGGAACCAGATTCTTAGTTGAAATATTCTGTAGAGGTCTTGTGCTACCCATGGCAGAAATATGTATCAGTCCATATTGCAGAGACTAACTTTATTCTTTTCCCTGAAACTGTTTCTCTGCAATTGTGTAGATCCTACACAGCTAAAGACTTAGTTCCTCTTTTACTTACACTCAGTTAACTCACCAGTTTGGAATTTTTGTTTCCTTTAAGGCATGGGAAGAGAAAGAATATCCTCTTGTTGTCAGTAGTTTTGCTGGGTGATAAATGCACTTTTTAACTATCTTTTTCCTCGTTTCATTTGTGTTTATTATCTGAGTACTCATGTCATATTGCAGTTACTGTTACTTTGGGAAAATCTTCAAAGTAAAAGGAAAGCCTTATTATGAGTCATGATCTATACAAGTTTTAATCTCAAATAGTTGCTTTTACATGACTGATCTTTTTTTCCCCCATTGTATTGAAAAAGAGCATCATCTTTTAAAATGCTGTCACAAGGGAATCCTATTGCTTGACTATCTCATGTCTTAGCCTAGCAAGAGACCCTTTAGTATACCCAACTTAAACTCGCAATGTACATAGGGGGGATTTTAAATAATTAATACAGAATATTTTATATAATACAAAAGTCCTCATAGTATATAAGTCAAGTAGCACCCAACTAACTCTCAGAAAATAGAATCTTCTCTTAATGCTGACACTCAAACCTGTGTAGGAATATCTATTATTACTGAAGCATTGTCAAAGCATCCAAATAAGAATTTCCTTCAAATATTGCATTTTTTGGCCATTGACAGGTTTCTGTTTGTTCTGCTTCTCAATCCACAAGTATCACCGACTTCAGTTTAAATCTTACCATTTACAGCAGATGCTTTTTGAACTGCCTTCCAGTCAATAGCCTTCATTTTAAGGTTCAGTTTTGTATGCACAGAGTATAGACAATCCTGAGAAGTTAGAGTACCCTCAGGCTGAACTTCCAAAGATGTGGCTGACTTTTCTCGGAATAATCATATTTGCTTTTCTTTGAATCATTTCAGAAGACCAATATTTTGATTCCAAATAGATGCTAGTTTTCTACATTTGTTTTATTTTCATTATTATCTCCACTTGCCATTTAAGTGAACAAATGCAGCAGAATGTGATTCAAGTGAAAAATAGTGATTACATGTGTTCCCTTGGAGATCTTCCCCTATATAATTATCCTCATCTCCAAAAACTTTTCCTAGCACAGCTAAGCTAAGTCTTTCAAGCTGCAGATCTTGTCTTTTTGGACATAGAGATGGGTTTATTAATTTCCTTTGCTCCATCGCTTGTCACATGTGTAAGCAATTTGCTTTCCTTTTACTGCTCTAGATTAACGAACTCAGTTTGCTATATCTTCAGAAGTCATGCTTCTCTACCTCTAATTATCTTTAACCTGTCCCATCTCAACTATTTTCAGCTCATCCACATCTGATATTCTGCAGCCCTTACCAGCCTGCTGTTATCTGCAAATTCAAGTGGACTTTTCAAACCATCAAAGAACTAAGTTAGATAGATTATTCATATATTATTAATAATCAGACATGTTAATTTCTCATCTGACTAGATAAGAGGTCATGCATAGAAACAAAATTTTCCTCTGTAATTAATTTGAATTTTTTTTTCATTTTCAATGGTCTTTAGATTGTGCAAATTCTAATACTCTGTTGCAGTTTAAAAAGCTTCATGTGAAACACGTCTACCATAATGAGATTTCCCCCCCTTTTTCAGCCCTTAAATGGCGGTATAAGTTTAGGATCAAATGACAGCTTAGCTGAGTTTCAAAGTTTGTAGGATTTGGTAATTTCCCTCCGTATTTAAACAGTTACACATTCACTTTTGAGTTCCAATATGAAATACGTATATGCTTACCTCTCTAAGGCAATAAAGTGTTATTAATTAAATGACAATTCTCCCAATGACAGCTAAAGAATTTGACACATTAAAAGTAGTCTTCTACATGCATTCTATTTTCTGTAAACATTTCTTCACTACTTGTGTATTTTAGTTAATTTTACTTGTTTATTTGTTATTTAGTCTTGATGCAAGTAATTGGTCCCATCAGCCACGTGACATCAACTTTGAAAAAAGTTGAATAACCAGTAGGGAATGCTGATGAATGAGAACCTGCTGAATTATTGCATAAATATGCTGCATTTGAAACAAATATAGGAATTCCTAAGGGCTAGCTATTTTTGAAGTATTGCTACAAATGTCTTTTGGTGAGTATGTGAAAATATACAAACCCAGTAAAATACCATGACTGAGCCTTCCAGCTAGCTGGGTTTTGAATTTCTACTTGCAAGTAATAACCTTCAACCAGTTTTCCCTAGCTCTAAGACCTAACAGCTGAGCTATGAATATTAAAAAATTTAAGGTCCTAGAAAGTATTGTAGCTGCTTTAGTAAGTGAACAATTAATTAAAAAAAAAAAAATTAGAAAAATTCATCATGAAAGCATCATTCATCTGAAACATACTACCCTCAGCCTTGAGTTTCTGATGAAAGTTCAAATACCACTCTAGCTATGACAATCAAAATCTGGTTCTTTAAGTTACAACAACTCAAAGATTACCATGAACATTTACTAGATAGCTATGCAAATCATACTTTATTGGGAATAAGTAGCCAATGTGAACAAACCATAAAGGTAGTGTTCCAGTAAGAAGACCTAAATTCTAAGTATACTTTTCCCATTACTCATAGGAAATAAAGTTAAAATGAATATTCTAACATTCCAGACAAGTATAATAATGAATTACACTTTCTTTTTTTCTCCTACACCTTAGCTTGCATCTACTCACTTCAGTGAGGGTGACAAAACTCTTGTTAAGTTTTACAGGTACAGAAACAGACCCACTTTTTGCAAATGTCACTCAGACCAACTAGAGGAAAGAGAAAAAAAAAACAACACTACAAATCTTACAAAACCCACCACTCTCAGTGTACTCTGAGGCATACATTAAATAAGTATCAGAACAAGTGATTGATGGCTGGGGATTGAGTTGTAATTTTTGTCTCATGATAAGCTTCTTTATTTCATACCCTGTGCAATACAGGGGAGGTAAACATTTTTTGTATTTTAATCTTTGCTGGCAGACAGACAATATGTCACATCTAAGGACAGAAGTGTACTGAACAAAACCTCAAAGCTATTTTGAAAAATAGTTAGGCTTGCCTTCTAGATTTATAACCAGAAAACACTTAAGCAAACAATAAAAATATAACAAGAAAGTTAAATCTTCCTCTCTTTGCTATAACCCTGCTCCAGGGTCATAAAAAATTACCCAAATGAGGCGACGGTTCAAAAAGGTTTTGAAAGTCGTCAGGTCCAGACCTTGCTTGTACAGGTGTTGCTGCATACACACAGTTTTTTTGCTTTGAATTGTTTCAGATTTCTCAAGTAATGGGGATTCCAGGTTGCCTAAAACTGCTATTCTATGGTCTAACAGATGTCAAAGAACATTTTAGATGTATCTACTAAAGTGGTGGGAAAAGAACATTCCAGAGCATGAGAGTTGAGAAAAGCAGACTTGAGTGAAAAAGATAAGTGATAAAATATACTTGATGTTAGAAATAGAAACACATACCAGGCCGAATGACAATTAATGAAATATTCCCATAAACAAACAGTCTGCATAAACTTTTAAATCCCATAAGGGAGAGGCTGCACATGGGAAACAAGAAAGCTGCTCTTATCTTATGAAATCTTTGTTAAAGATGAAATTTAATAGAGGATTCCAGGCATTCATTAATACCAAAGCATATCATTTTTTGCAACATTGCCTGTCTATTTAGGCAGAGAATTTATAACAAGCTCCTGGCAGCACAGTCAGAGTGGGGTGAAAAAGTAAATTCAGAGTTGCTCTGATTTCTCTTTGCTCCAGGTATGAACAGCTGTATTTGTCCTTTCTGTTGTATAATTTCAGTCCTTTAAAAATTCCGAAGAGATGATCCAATGCAAAGCAGAAAGTAATTGCTATTTGCCAGCAAATAGTACTTTGGGATTCCTTATCATGAGGCTGATTATCTGAGAAGCGGAGTCTTTAAAACTTCTGCTAAACAAAAAAAAGATCTCTCCACAGTTGGGTACTTCTTGATATACAGTGCAAACAGATACAATTTTTTTAAATTTAAAGTTTTAGTAATGTGTGAAATAATGTTTTAAATACAAAACAGACTTCATGGCTACATTTTCTCAGCAAACGTAGCAAGAATTCATCTCTATGCCTGCACATTTTTTTAATAGTATGTTTGTTCTTTTGGAAACAAATCTAAAAATATAGTGTCTGTAAAAGGCTGCAGAGCAAGATGCAACTATGTTAATTGAAACACAAAAAGAATGCATGGGTTTGGTTTAAGTAAAACACTTTCATGGATAATATATTTCTCAGCTTAAGGAATACATTTTTAGGGATAATATATTTAATTATTGTAGTAATATATGCCAAAACAGTACTTTCACTGCACAGTGTTTAGATATTACAGAGCCATAAAGGCATCCTTAATCCATTTTAACAGGGCTCTGTTGGAAAAATGGATTTGTAAAAGAAAGCCAAGGTATTTAGATCAAGGTACATGACATTCTGAATGGAATAATAACAAAAACCCCAACAAAACAAAACAAAACAAAAAAAAAAAAAAAAAAAAAAAAAAAAACCACCACCCAAAAACCTAGAAGACAGCTGTGGCAGTGTAATTTTAGCTACTTTTGGGAATGGACCAGAAGTGAATTTCAAGTGGGATTATCAGAGTGTCATGGGGCAGTGGGAAGGTTGGCTCAAAGATCACGCATTAGTTCAAATGGCTTTTAGTAGCTGGTGATGAAAAAGCTGTGCTTGTCTAACAGTCTGGATTATTCAGCCTGTTAATGTGACATAATTATCAACTGGACTGCAATCGCCAAGAAAAAAAGATATATTATTCTATATTAAGAATTTGTAGCTTGTTCCTGAACAAGGAAAAAAGATCAGTGAGGGTTATGAACTTCTGCATGCCCTTAAAATTATATGACTAAATTAAAGAGGTGATTTGATACTCTTAGGTATGTAACACTCATGCATCACTTAATTTTTTTTTTTTTTTTTTTAACATAGAATAACTGTGTCTGTCCCTGAACAGGTCTAATTCCGAATCTCCATCAGTCATTGGTGGAGGATCATTGTTTTCCTCAGAGAAAGAAATGCAAAAACCGAGAATATCACAAAATAATACTGGACTTTTTTCAAAATAAGAGGTAGTTTTCTTCTATTATGTTCCCTTGCCTTTTCTCCAACTATCAACACAAACTTAGCATATTTTTTAAAGGAAAATTCTATCCATATATTGAAACTGAGAGAATATTTTCATTTTCATGTTTTCACAGAATTAGCTATGATGATTTATTATATCCTTAACACAGTTCCCACTGATCTCAAAACTGTGTCTGTTAGTGAGACACAGAAGGCACTGAAAACTACTGCTAGCTAAATAATGTACTGCAATTCCACGTACAAGTTTATAGCACATGGTCAAACTCCTATTTAACTAACTGGCACTGTAAAGGCCTGCATGAACATTTTTATTCAATAAAAGCACAGCATTTTGTGGTTAAAACATGATACTATTTATCCAAACTGAGCACTTTTTATGTTAAAACTGACTAACATAAATGTGTTTCCTAAGTAGAAAAGTAACTACTTGTAATACAGCTTAAAACAATGAAATGGTGTTCAGATGCTCACATAAATGAGTACACAGCCAGCCTAGAAAGGTCAGATGTAGTTAGAGGACAATCCACAAAGCATAGTTTGTTTCAGCAAGATTTGGTGTGTTTGACTCAAATATTTGACTGGTTCATTAGCACTAGTGCAAATGCAAGGACAAGCCTTTGTATTTAAATAACCAAGGAAGATGCACAGCCTAGTTCCTTATATATATTTCCTGATCTATACAATTACCCCAGACTTTCTGGTGCATTTTCTTAAGTAATAGGGTGACTTGTTCAGATCTCAAATTTAAGCACATACTCTTAAACACTTGAGCACATAATGCATTTCTTTACATGATAATAAGGCAAATATATTGTTCTAGTGAAACCATATGTTCTAGAATCCTTGCATGCTTAAAGAATGGAGTGATTTTCTACCCTACTCAACTTACAGTTTTTAAACTACAGCCCATATAGCAATATGAAATGGCAAAAATTTTAAATCAAGCAGAAAATAGAAAAAAACAAAACATTCAAAAAAACTAAACCAAAACAAAACAAAAAAACCCCACCAAACTAGAAAAGAAATGTAAAAGGCAAATCTATTGACAGCTATATTACAGAAGGCTGAAGTATTTCACTGAGGCCTTCAAGTACAAACACTAGTGACATAAATGCAGTTTTTTCTTCTATTTTTGACAATCATTTTTTCCATCAGAAAAAGAAATATTTTGATCATTCTTGGCAGTAATGTATAAAATCATCTGGAACTTGGTCTGTCGTATGATACACTTCAGTTCCCTAAATCAGGATAGATTCTCTTTAGAGAATCACATTGATGCTGTGCACGTTTGTAAAACTACAATCCACTGTTTATTGTAAAAAAAACTTAAGAACAATGACTTCCAAGTACTATCCTCACTTTATAATTCCTGTAAAGATCAGGAGATGTATGGCTTTGTTTAACCAAACTGGAAGTTATTTGTGGTAACTTTGACCAAAATGCAAAAGAGAGTTTATCTTTAGTAATGTATATTACATTTAAAACCAGAAAACTCATTCACAAAGAAGAGTTTTATATGGAAATTCTCAAATCTTCTGCTTGTAAAGTTACTAAAATGGAAACAGATTCAGTAACCATTCATACCTTCTAGCTTCTTCCTCTCTCTACAGTCTCCATGAAACAACAAAATACTCTGACACTTCTTTTCTTCTTGACTTGCATAATCCCACCAATTCCTCCAGGATGAATTCCTGGTTGACGTGAGTAAAATAAACAAACACACAAAATATCATCAGAAATATCAACATGTTCACTGAAATATTTGAGAATCATCTGACCAGGACCATTTTTGATCATTAGATCATTTAAGGATCTAACAGGTGTAATTTACCCAAGTTTTCCACAGTCCCAGTTCTCTCTTTCCCCATTAGCAAAAATTCTCACCTTATAGCTGGGTACAGAAGGTTCCTAATTTCTACCATAACTAGCCCAGAAGAAAATCTTAAATATGGTATTCTATGGTACTGAATCTCTTAACTACTGTTATTAGTTGTTATGTGGTGAATTTCCCATGCTCTAATCCTTCCCTCATATTTTCTCTCAGAAGTATCAACTGCATTCAAGTTCCTACTCTATAGAAAAGCCCCTCCACAGGGAGCTTTTTGAAGTGAGAACATTGCAGGACAAATACATTGTTTTCTAAGTTAACAGATCTATATTTTTCCCAGAAATACTCTCATTTGTTTTTTTGCTTTTCTCCTGATATTGCCTTCTTATATTGTAGCAGCATTTCTGAGTCTAGATTTTTGTCAGCTTGACCTTTCCAGCTTACTGGGTCCAACTGTTTTTGTAATAAATCACTTGGCTTTTCAACAGCTTCCTTACTTACAAGGCTTTTCACTGGCTTTATTAAAAGTTACAGAAGGTCAGTCTGATCCATTGGTTCTTCATACTAAATCACAAAATATAAAACAGACAGGCTTTACATTCAGTTTTGCAATCGGCATTTGTAAGAGAAGAAGGCTTACTAGAAAGTTTGCTTTCAAATTTCCACGTAATTCTAAAATGTGTCAGTGTTGGAAAACATATAATCAAACTGTAAGGTTGCTCAAAACAGGGAAACCAAAATTTAAGAAGTTATAGCAGTTAGTAATAGCATTGGTAAAAGTCAAATTTTGCCTACCTGAATTACACAGAGCCTACAAGTCCTTTGGGTTCTTATCATTATATATATTCTGACATATCAGCAATAGAGCTAGTGATAAATGAATTATCTGAATCTGCAGCTCTTAGCAAGTCACTGTGGATTTACTCAAGTGAACTCATGTTTTATGTACTCACGCTAATTACAGAGGTATTCAAGCTTTTGATGCACCTGCTTGTGCAGCATATCTCTTCTACTCCAGGTACTGTACTAGACAATCCTGCTACACAGTAGAAGATACCTACAGCTGTAGCTTTATATCCTGAAGTGTAGATATGCTTTCTCCTGGCAAAGACTGTTTCCCACAAAGTAGTTTCAGCCAGTGTCACAAATAAACAAAAGTTAACACAGCAGAATTCTTTGGAGCCCTGTAGGTACAGGGCTGTAGGTACAGCAAAGCTCTCTGGGGGTCTTCTGCCAGTACAGAATTATGCAGTCAAAACCCTACCCTAAAATTCTCATAGCAAAATAATCTAACACAGGTTTGACCTAAGAAGAAGGTCATCAAGTTCCTGTTCTCAAGAACAGGAGGGCAAAATGCTTTAAATTTTCTATAAAAATTGGAAGATTCCAATCAAGGAAGTTCCAGGATCTCAGTCAGGAGAAGTGGTACACAAAAACCAGTAAAGAAAAACATTCTTCCCCAAAACCCTTCTATTTATGTATCATATCATTAGAAGGGCACATTACAGTATATTCCTTCAAACATGCATGAGATGAATAAGCTGATCAGCACAATCTTGGACTACTGAGCTGGGGTCAGAATGGGGAAAAGCATGCAGGAGACCTAAGCTGTCATTCACTGTTTCCACCACCCATGCCAAAGAGGAGTGGGCAGATGACACCTATTTCTAGTTGAGTCCTTAGGTATTCAGTTACTGAGGAAATTACGCAACAATCCAGACAGTACAGATTTAACCCTTAGTCCTTCCATCCAGTCTCGGAAACACAAGGCTAAGAATTGTCACTTGGCTGGGAACTTGACTGTGATGCTGGGTTAGCTAAGGCTGCTTTATCAGCTTCTCTCTGCTAGTCTATGAATGACAGTTTGAAAAGTCTACATTGCCAACATAAGATTAGCATTCACAAGTCTCAGATTTGTTTCAAGTTATTTAGATTAACATTCATGTATCCTACATGTAAGATTTTAGAATGGCAAGTTGATCTAAACCATTTTTCTCCCTGCCCCCAAATGTAAAATGTAGATCTGTCAAGAAATTAAGATAAAAATGCAGGTCAGTATTGGTATATTAGGAAATTTGAAGAAATGCAAAATGCATACATTTGCCTTAAGGAACTGCAAAATAAGGAAATGTAGAAAAATGTATGTTAAGAGCCAGCAAAAGTCATTGAGACTAAGAATAAATCTTATATGTGCTGAAGTTATATTGAACGCACCTAAAAATAAATCAGAGTTGATTCAAAAGAAAGTCGTAAGACTTATGTTCACAGTGCTTACAACATAATGTGTAAATATTAAAATCATAGTGGGAGTTGGAAAGGAGTGAAAACTCTTAAAACTCAAATGCATTTTAGATGTACAAGAAAGAGTTTCCAAAAGAAAAAAGATAATTAACATGTGAAATTCAGAATAAGTGACTCACAAGGGAGCACTGCTGACCTAGGAAGAGCTTAACTTTAGCTACAAAGTATGAGAAAATTGGCACAAGAAACTTTCCCTATGAAATTACTGGAGAAAGCAGCTGTTTGTAACTGTAATGCTACCACTGTTCTCTGTGGGATTTTTTCTTCTAACCTGTTCTAAAGGTACACTAATAATTTTCTTGGACTCCAAAGTTTCTTGTCCACAAACAAGAGCAACAGAAATCCCAAGCAGTTGCTGCCTTGAGATGATGCTTTATATACTAGAATGGAACCCAACAGTAAAATTAACAGCAGTGTTAACTCTCAATTCATGGGTGTTGGAATTGATTTTGATGACTTGCAAAGCAGAGCTCTATGGGGGTCCTAGCTGATTTTATTCCGTTGCCAGTGATGCAGGTATTTAAAATGTTTGTTTGCCTCTTTTAAAGAAATGAAAGCATTGAAACAGGCCTTGTGATATTCTGTAACTGTCAGAAATGTGGCAGGCCACAAGGAATTTAGATTTATACACAAAGATAACTAGTGTAATATTTAAGGTAATCGTGATATAACAGAGTCCAAATATTTATCAGATTTTCATTAACTTTCCAATAAAAAATCTGTCTTTAAATCTGGTCAAAATACTTGCATAAAACATAAGCTGCATATAGTATTTGTGAATCATAAAGTTCACCTTGAACATAAGGCTTTATGTTCATCATTCTTCCTCCTCATTTTAAGATTTCAGTTATACAGTCATAGAATTTTCCAGGTTGGAAGAGACCTTCAAGATCATTAAGTCCAACCACCAATCCCCAGCACTTCCACTTTGATAGAAAGCGCATACATATCATCACCAAAAGAGATTAAACAGAACATAGACTAAGAGGTTGACATGCAAGATCCATCACCAACATTAGAGTTTAACAGAGAAACCAGTATTCAGTAATCAGGCAGACAGTTCCATGAGGACAACCACTCTGCAGATGGCAGACCAGCTGCAGGTCTGATTAATTCAGGGCATACAGATGTTTGATTATGTTTGTTATGTAGGAGACTGTCAGGCAGCGAGGTGTTCACAGGGTCAGGTAATGAAACATTTTTTGATTATGAAGAATTCATAAAGTATTATTATCACATTACTAAGGAAACTAGCATTATTCTTTATTCCTACTTGTATTACTAATTTGAGCTCATTTTCCCTGACTTGTCACCATCACAATAATCAAAATTCTCTTTAAATATTGCAACACAAGCATAGTTCACACATTGAACCTACTTCTTCTAAGAATGCATTCTTATTACATAGTGTTTGTCATCGCTGTGGAGAAAACAGAGAAAGAATTAGAGTTTAGTGACACTAAGCAAAAGCTTTTGATTCTGTTCAGCTCAGAATGGCAGGTCACCTTGGTGAAGGCTTTTCTGTAAGCTGCTTAATTCTTCAGGGACAAATAATGTAATAGCATCACACTTCACATCTCAGACTTTCCATATGAAAATCAATTGATGAGTCAGGGAACTAAGGCCCTCACAGTATTTATGGTTTCAGCTTTCCCTTTTTTTTAACATTTAATCTTTCAATCGTGATTGAAAGAGACAAGTATGAGCCAAGAGCATTAAGAAAGACATTTCCTGGAGATTTACAAAAGCATATGAAAAACTGCCAGTCTAAGACTTCATTAGTGGGCTACAGACACAACACAGAAATGAGATTCACATTCCAATTGATTTTTTGACTATAAATTGAACAACTGCAGTAAAGCATGGTTAGCAATAAGTAGCTCTAGAAATTTAATGCAGTGGATATAATGCTGACCTATGAGTAGGCATTGTGCAGCATTCAGAATTTTCTGTCCACGAAAACTGAAAACCAAGTAAATATTATAAACACTGTTGAGCCCTAATATTAAATACAGACTTTCCCCTCCTCTTCTAGGTTCCTTTTTCCTTGAAATCTCCCATTATCTGCTGGACCCTCTCCCTGAAAGCTCTTGCTAATGAAGCTAATAAAGCTCTTCCAACACTACACATCCAAAGAAATTTCTGTGTACTCAATAAATTTTAACCCCTTGCCAATATTAATTTTATCTTCATCCTGAGTATTTCCCTAACTTGCCAACACTCTGCAAGAGCAACAAAGCTCACTCCTTTACGTGCTGTCTGCTCCATGAACATCCCACTAAACTTACTCTTCCGCTGAAATCAAAAGTTTTACTGCCTGCTCAAAAGTCAAATAGGACCCTTCTGTGGTCTTTTAAACAAAAGTCCAAGTCTTTTCTAGGTCATACCAATAATCAAATTTACTGGCGGAGATCCAGGTTCACTTGTCAAGACTTACTAAGTCTTTTGGTGCCTTCTACTCTCTTGTTTTAAGTGGAGATTTATTCATAGTACTACTGAATTTGCTATATAGAAACACTATTGGCTCCCTAAAAATGAGAGATGGGAAAGAATTAGAAAAGGAGTCAAGTAGTAAATAAAGTAGAAAAAATTAGTGAACTATCTCAGCTTGTTGGTTTACATGCAGTGAATGGCATAACTTTTTTTAATTGGGCCATTATATCATTAGAATTATTATATCTTCATAAAGCATGTGTTAATGTGTACTAATGTGTATACATATCAATGTGTACCTGATAGGCGGAGTAAAGGTCGTCAAGCACAGCAACCCAGAGAGGCTATGGAGTTTCCTTCCTCTTTGGAGAGCCAGGCAATGGCCTGAGTAACCTGCTCTTAGTGACCTCAAACGGATGAGTTGATCTAGATGATCTCATGTGCTCCCTTCCAACCTTAACTATTCTGTGATTCTGTGGCTTTGTCAGTCTCTGATCATGTACTACTGAACACTGAGAGGCTGCGGATGGTTTTCCCCAGAATCATCACCTATTTAAGTAGATATAGCCTTTCCAAGTTTTTTTCTAAATATAATCATTTTTCACACAGTGACTAAGCACGTACACACTATCTAGTTCTTCACAGTGCTGGCACTATTACTGCTGGCATTTCAAGTCATGCTACAGACTTACTGGAGCACCAGAGGCTCTCGTGTGAGATAAGGTCGTGGACTGCTGTGATTATAGCAACGAGGGAAGCAGTGAGGTTTTGGAAATTCATGTTAATGCATTTCTTCGATTGTCTTCTCTTTTCTTGTCATACTTACGCACTTACGTGAAATTTAAGTAAAAGCACTGCGTCTATCCAAACCAACATTAATGTCCATAGGATAATATGTAATAAATATAAGCATCTGATATGCAACTCAAATATAGCTTCAAGAACAAAAGCACCTGTTGTCCTAAGGATTCAAAGGCACTTAGGCAATCCATTTTGAACCAAACTTTTAATTTCCCTATTCTTACTGACAAAAAGTCACTCATACATACTCCACTGAAAAAATTTTCTTTTTATTTGATTCCAGCAAGTTTTTTAAGGAATGAGAAAGAACTTTTAAAAGCATGTAGATGACTACTACCTGTGGCCAAAGAAAGAGTTAAGAGAAGGAAAAATTCTCCAAACTCTCTTCAAAGCAGCCTTTGTAATCATTGCACTACTTCTGTTTCAGGGCTCACTTTGTCATATACTAAGACATGATTATGAAATTAATAAAAATGCTTTCATATAAGTACATTGGTAGAGTAAGGTACATGAGGTAGAAGAAAAAAATTAAATAAAACCATTAAAACGATCAATATAATATCTTCCATTGACCTAAAACACTAAAAGTATTTGGGTATCATTTCTTATGACACACGAATAGTTTAATCATACATTAACCTACTGATCTCATAACCGGTTGATTTTCACTACCTCTAGAATCATGAAGATGGGAGATAACAGCTAAATATAGGTTGCCAAAAAGAAAGGCATAAATACATATTAGTACATACAAATACAATACATATTACTAGTTCTCTAATGTAAGGACGCTTGATTTAGATAATAAATTTTTTATGTAACCTAAAACTCACTGCAACTGTCAAAATCTATTAAGTATTTCAGGTGAGATTAAGGGTCTCATAAAATGGTGTATTGTGAGTGATGAGATGTGTGGAAGATGGTGAGAAAATCATGATACTCCTGATTTCAATAACAAAGTGAACTATAAAGACTTTGTTTCTTGACAGAATTGCTTTGCATTTTCCTGTCAATGTATTGGCCAAAATTAGAAGTGAAAATTAATTTACAGATACGTGGAACATTGAAGGACTTGATGTTTAGATATTTTAAGAAATACGAAAAAAAAAGGTGGTTCCTGGGACCCTGGAAGGGCAGTACTTTATAATATTCTGTTTTCCATGTCTTTAGTTCTATTTTAGTCCTAGAACCACATTTTTTGCTATTAAGATCAGAAGGCATTGGCTTTCAGATCTCTCTAACTTTACAGAATATAATCATGCTTGGTGAATGAGAATTAACTAGCTAACTGATTTGAAATCAGCTAGTTGAAGCCAGACATTTTATGCATCTGGTATGGTATGGAAGCCAACTGCTTTCATATGGTTTCCATAGATTCTCAATGTGGAATAAAGGCTTGTCAGAATATATCTGCTTTAATGAGAAAAGCTTTTATCAATATGTCAAGGGTAGTGAAATACTAGTATGGTTTAAATGATTCAAAATTTTGATTAAATTACTTTGTTATTTCTTTCTAAAGTCTGTCTTGGATCTAT
The DNA here is from genome assembly GCF_009819655.1 of Sylvia atricapilla. Lineage (NCBI taxonomy): Eukaryota > Metazoa > Chordata > Aves > Passeriformes > Sylviidae > Sylvia > Sylvia atricapilla. The sequence continues at coordinate 21,302,412 of NC_089146.1, forward strand.
TGGTCTACCAAAGTAAAATTGACACAACTTTGCTGGGTTTTGATTAATTCACAGTTTATCATTCCAACACAGCAATTCTGTGCATTACAGAGAATTACCTGTTTGAAGCTCACCTTTCTAATTTCATTTTATCAACTAGAACAAGAAACAAATCTTACCATTTCATGGTGGTTTATGAGCATGAAATTTAAGCTCCAGGTCTATTTCTTTATGTTCTATTTGCTGGGATAAAATATGCCTCCTGTTACAAAAAGCTGTACTAACAGCCTTCAAATCAGGCAAATCACCTGCATACCATTCTTTTCGAATTATTTTCTTCCATGGAGACTAGGAAAACTTTCTTGTTGTACAGAAACTGTTAGACTGAACTGGGCTCCATGGGGGAATCACTGGATACATTATGGGATATGCTGTTCTGTCACTCCAAAAATGAGCAGCACATGCCTCTGGCAAGCTTGTGCTGCTTGCACAAGTTGTGGGACTGGATAGATCTCATGGCTAAGAAAGCTGCTGAGTGTTAGGTTTTATTTTTGAACACAAAGAGTGTCTCCCCTACAAGACAAAGGGAAATATTCTATACAGGCAGAACTCTTGAGTAAGCAATAGCTTCAATTGCTCTAGGCTAGATATGATTTTAATTTGGAAACTGGGATAAGCATAAAATTGGGCAGGATAATCTTTTCAATTATTTGGTCCATTGCCTATGATCATGCTCTTATTACTACCATTTATTGATCCCCTTTCCTAAAAATAGTAGTACTGTTTCTAGAGTAGTTACTTGTTCACTGCTCTGTAGTTTGCTGTACTCTGGATGTGTTTGGACAAGCACAGAAAAGATTTCTTATCTTACATATCAGTTTTTCTGGAAAGCCCAGGGATTATGATTACTGTGAAAGTGCTGTGAATAATGAGTCTCCATTCTTTTTTTCCACATTCTTATGCAAGTAATTTAAACTACATGACAACCTTCCTGATAGTTGTCAAGAGCAGCAGAGAGGCCCTGTCAATCAGTGCATGACTTGTGACTGTTTCCTAAGCAGCAACAGACAAAGCAAACCCTACAGTGACAGTATTCTCTGCTTACTTATCTTGGCAGTAGCCAACAGCTCTTAGTATTTTAAACATGACTAAAAATATCCACCAATTCAGAGAATGATATAAATGGCCTTGCAATAGACCACATAAGGCAACATTATTTATCACCAGCAGGTATAGAGGGGAAGCACTGAAATCAAATTTGGGAAAGATGTATCTGCAAGCTCAGTTATCAATAAGCAAATAAATAAAAATAGCAGACTGCCTTAATGTTTTGTTATTAAGTAAAAACCCCACGCTTTCTTATTTAAAAATAAACCCTGCAAACATTTGATTAATGGCTGTCCTCTGAACAATTCTGCTTGTCTCTTTAAGGGGTATGCTTAGCTATAATTGTCAGGAAAGATTTATTTTAAAAACCTTTGCTGCAATTCTATATTGTCTAAATTAGGGAGAGTTTATTCTTTCATATAAATCAGAAAAAAGGCATACTGATATTCACCTCATTTGAAGATTTTACAAGGGAACAGGAAAAGGTTCCACAGTATCCACAATGAGTTTCATACCTTGGTTAACATTTTGCCTTCTGAATCTAGTCTTAGACTACAACATCGCATATACAAAGGTATCCCAGGAGTTTGCAATTAGGACAAGAAAGATACACATCTAATTTATATTCCTGAAGCTTGGGGAGACTAAAATAGCAATATTGCAGAATATAATGCAATCAAGAGTAAATGATGTAGAATTCATCCCTGGTATTGACATAGTACAAAATGTGAGAATGTGGGGGCAAAACGCAGTCAAAAACTGTTTCTGCTGCAGTCTCCCAGAAAAGACAAACAGTACAGGCTGTCAACAATGAAAATTTCCTGTAAAAAGAAGTAAGGAATAAGGAGATACTTGGACTTGGAAATTTATTTCTCTTTTCTTTCTTTTTCAATTTATTCTCCACATAATAGTTTTTTGCCAGCATAAAACTTAAGAACAACATTAAAGTCAAATCACTTCATCCTCGTTCCTTTCATCCTCTGTGCAGACACATTCAATATTGTCCCCATTTGAAAGGCGGAGAAATAAGACTAAAGGGTGAATATGCACACAGTTAAAGACATGATGTATTAAAAGGACTAGCACTGTATTTCATCCCCAGAATTTTTATGTTCCTTCATAAAAGTCTATGTCTCTGGCTTTTGAACTGCGCTGAAGATCTAGCTCTTGTCAGGTGATAAAATGAGCTAAGAGTTTTTTAAGAAGCCTGACTTTACTCTGGACACTGTTCAGGACACTGTGGGAGACTTGATTCCAAGCAATTGATCCAATCTCGTGAAAGGAACCTACTGCAGTGATAAGAAGCTCCCATCACTGATTACAGAATTTTAACCACAAGATAATCTGCCTAATTTTCTATAATAACTTACCAGCCAGAGGAAAAACCACTATCTGCTGTCAATATGACTTATACAATAAAATACTGGCCATTCTCATCACCACCTGAAGAACTTGCTAGAATGAAAACAGAGTAATAACACACATAGATTTTTAATGCTATAAAATATTAATTTTGCAAAGCAGAATGAAGTACAGTAGAAAATTTTGTTATTGATCATCATGCACATTCTTAATATTATTGTTGGCAGGGCCAGTGTACACTGATTGTACATTGTAAGAGAGAGCTCTGTTCTGCATAATTTTACAATAAGAATTCTATTTGTCAAGCTACTGTTTGAATTGAATTAGATCTTGCATCTGTCTAAGCTGTTACATGACCAGTTATTGATGAAATTATGTGTCTTGTATCAAGAAAGATTAAAATTACAGGAGCAATGTAAGCAAATATTTTAATGATAATATACCTAAATACAGGTTTACAGCCTAAGTTGTAACTTGTCATTAAGGACCATTTTATGCATTTGGGTTTTTTTAAGGTAATACCAGTGTAAAGTTTGAGAGAGGAAGGTTGGAAACTTGCTTTATTGTTGCTTTGAAAATGAAAGATATAGGAGGAACACAGCATTCTTTTTAAACTGGTGACATCACTGCTTTGTTCAGTCAAGGCACAATCAAAATGTTTGTTTTATTTTTAGAATAGACTTTAGGGAAAGAGAAGTATTTCAAATATACACCACCCTTTGGGCTTCAAAACTTCTGTATTGAAGCAGCAGAAATTACTATTTTTCATTACATACTTATGTAAATATTTTGCATAAATGCCTATAAATTGTCAGCTTTTTCTCTAGTAAGCATCTTTCTTATTCGTGGTCACTCAGTATAGTACTTGTTAAAGATGCACACATTATCACTGAATGAGGCACTTCTGTAATTAGGAGCAGGGTCACATTTTTAGTGCAGTTCTCTGCCCATACTTATTTACCTTGCTGAATAAGTAAATGAGTGCATACCCCTGATATAATCACAGTTGTATATATGTTTACCCTGATTACAAGTCCTCTTTCCATACTTCTGCAATTTTTTTCTAGTTACAATATTCATTAATTTCCTTTTTATGCATAAATTTATTCTGACAATATCTTTCACATTCTAAAGACATCAGTAGCTATTGCTATTTTCAGTATCTTTTTAATATTACTAACATTTTACTACCTTATTTCAAACTAAAAATTCAAAATTGTTGTTTTATTATAAAGGGTCAAGTCAGAATCTTACAGTAATGTGCCAGTTTCTCACTCCAGTCCCAGCCCCAGACTGAAGTCTTACCAGACTTCCTTAGATTTTTCATTAGAGTGTTTGTATAAACTCATTTTCACTCTGTAAGCCCAGGAAATTAGGATAATGAGTTAAGTGTCTCTTGTGTATTGTGATTTTATGCAGACTGTGTTTTTATAACAATATAAGTTTACAGTCATCTTCCTTGCCAAGGCTAACTGAAAAACATGAAACTCATTAAACTCTATTACAAACTAGACTACCTTCAGTTTTTCTGATACACTCTGTCAGCAAATAGAGAATGACAGTGCTGTCTGAATCTCTTTACATTGGTTTCCCATATCCAGAGTTCAAATATGATCTCCTACTTTTATAGTTTCTTGGGAGTTTTTTATCTCTTCCATTCTTTCTCTCAGGTTATTTTCTTCAGCCCGGATTTATTTCTGGCAATATGTGCTATTCAATTATAATTGCACCAAAGAGAACAAAAGGCTGAAGCAGCTCTAATTGCTTCACCTTTCTGTGGTCTCTGCAGTGCTCTTTCTGAGTCTGCCTGGATGTTAAATCACCTGCAGCTGAATCACTCTCACCATGACATGTAGAAGATGTTTGTTTGCCTGTGTTCCTGTACTATCTACTTTGGTGATGCCAAGATCACTAGAAAAGTTAAATTCATGGAGCTGCACTGCATAACTTGAACAAGACACAGAAGAGGTTCACGGGACATGTTGTCTGTGTTTCCTTTGTCAGGGTGTTTGTAAAAAAAAGGGGAAGTTCTCAGATGCAGTATAAAGCAAAGATGCTCAGTCAGCAAAAATAGATTTTGGCAACAGCTACTTTTAAATAATTAGAATTCTTAAAAGAATCCTACAAAATTTCCTACAGGGAGTCATATCCTAGAGAGTCAGTGGACTATTAGACACAACTCATTATAAGAGCTGAGCACATCTTAAAGATTGAGGAACAGTTAAAAAAGAACAAAAAACCCTTATTTTTCATTTGAACACTCTCTTTTCCAGGGCGTGAAGTAAATCACGTACCAAACCTGTCTACCTATCACCAGCTAACAAATAGGTCATCACAGATTTGAGTTTGTTCAGTATGTTCTTCCTGTTCTCAAATATAAGAAACTAAGTCAATAATTACTCTGCCTCTGTGTATTTTTTTCTTTCACAGCAGACTGAATCCATGTGGCTGCATCGCTATCAGTCCTATCACTAAACCCTTAATCTCTGTATACTCACGTTGTTTCATGCTGTGCCAAAGAGATCAGCCCTGCAATCAGTCCTCTGGTGTGTAGGTACAGACTTCTTGTTGGGGCCCAGGCCCTGGCTCTTGCCTTTGCCTCTTTTTTCTGGCTGAGCTGTACTCATTTGGCAGCTGTGAAAGTCCTCAGCAGTCGCAGCCAAGAAAAGTTGGATTGACGCATTTCAAGATCCTCATGGCATCTCTAAGGAATATTTTGCAGAGTACGAATCTGCAAAAGAGTAGGATTTGATTTTTTCCAGGCATGACTGTCTTACAAGTGGTAGATACCATCATCATCTCAAAATCTCTGGTTTTTCATTTCTAAAGGCAGCTGTGTAGTAAGTCAAGACTGGTCTTCATTCAGCAGAAACCTGGACTCTAAGTTTTGGAGACTCTGAGGAAATTTACAAGGGGAGAACACAGTGGCAAAAGAATAATCCTCCTTCCCTTTCATCTAGTTTTTCAAAAGTTTGAACATGTACCAAAGTCAATAAAAAACCCATGATGCTTGGATAATGTTTCTTCTGATCTGTGGGAAGGTTATATTGAAAAACATTTTGTCTTTGTCAATATTCTGTAAGTGTTAGAAAAGTGTTGGTCAAAACGTCTGTCCAATTCTATTAGGAATATGTGATCTGTTCCTGCCCTTGTACTCAAAATAGCGAGCACACCGTGAAGAACTCCAGGAGGACTAATCTCAGGCACCAGTACATGCTGGGGACTGACCAGCTTGAAAGTGGCTCTGTAGAGAAGGACCCTGAGGTCTTGGTGAAGCTGAACATGAATCAGTAATCCATCCTCACAGCAAAAAAGTCCGACTGCATTAGGAAAAGCATTTGCTGGCAGGTCAAGGTGGGTGAACCTTTCCCTCCACTCAGCATTGGTGAGTGTGTGGAGTGCTGTCTTAAGTTCTGGGCTCCCCAGTAAAAGGAAGATGGGGGTTACTGGAGCCAGTTTCAGCAATGGGTCAGAGCTAATAAATGAACTGCAGTAACTAACCTACAAGGAGAGTCTGAGAAAGTTGACTGTTTAGCCATCAAGAGAGGAGGCTTGGGTGTGTCTTACAGAGGTGGTAAAGAACAGTTACCCAAGACACTCAGATCCATGGAGATACTGAAAATGTACCTGGACACAGTCGTTGGAAACCTGCGTTAGCTGACCCAGTTTTAGCAGAGAACTTGAGGTAAATGCCCCCATGAGGTCCCTTCCAACCTCAACAACTCTGTGACTCAGTAAAGCACATGAGGCTCTATTTCAAGGCACTTGCCACTGGATACTTCCACTTGTGCCAGAATCCAAAAGGCAGTGCAAGCTTCGGGGAGCTCTCATGAGAAATCTTTGTTCCTGTATTCTTTTGCCTAACACCACCTTGACTCCAGACTTGATAAGAAGGCTTAACATCATCCATAGGTGATGGATGAAGACCTCTTGAGAAATGTAATTGTCACTGTTGCTTTGGCAAGTGTTCGACTCATCACTAAGACTTTATCAAAAATACCTAAATTGTGGCTTATGGATCCAGTTGTCAGACTAGAAACACCTGCTTTACTGAAGTGTCACTGAAAAGATGATTTTATTATCTTTTTAGTATTTTGAATTTTAGAAATTTTAATTTTAATTTTAGTTTTATACAAATTATGTGCTAGTGAATAACAAAAATAATTTCTTCAAAAACCAAAAAGTGAACTTTACTAGAACATGGAAATTGTTTTCTTTTCATCCCTATGTAGCTGTTAAAATTATTCCATTTTCTAATAGAGATTTAAAGAAATAATTCTTATGTCCAAGCAGATAATATGCATTCTGAAGTAGATAAAGATGCAATTAATGAAAGGTCTGGGAAACTAGAGGCATATAGATGGAGAATAAATTAAGAGGAAGATGAAGAATAAGATGAAGAATAGATGAAGATTTTTCTTATAGATGAAGAATAAATTAATAAATTTCTTTATTTAACAAATAAATAATTTTTTTTAATAAGTAATAAATTTCAGAGACTAAATCAGAACTAATTCTCCATTTATTTGCAGTGTCTACGCCAGGATATTTTAACTGATTACAGCAGTAATCAGTGTTTTATTTTCACTTTTACAAGTCAAGAATCAACACAGTGGCCTGAAGAGTAAGATACCATAGATGAAAATATCTTTGCTCTATACACCACTATAAATGGAAACACAGTCATCAGTTCTAGTCAAACAGAGAACAGAGTGACTGACCTCTTTTAACTAGTCCTAGGCAAATGATATGCAAATGATTCATTATTGCATCAATCTCTTTCCAAAACAGCTGTTTGGTGTTTTGAGAGATTCTAAGACAAACTTCAGTATCTTCTTTTGGTCTAAAGATTTCTTACCAATGACAATTGTCTCTACTCAGAACCACAGACCCATACAGAGATGTATCAGTCTGTCTTTCCAAAGCTTGACATTTGCATGACTGCTGGAGGTAAAAAAAATTAAAAATCATAATTTAAAAGTATTTTAATACAACTTGGATTTTTATTTTAAAATTGCAGAGTAGATCACGCAGCGTAGATGAACACTGCAGCAAATGTTTGTAACTGTAGAGCATTTCTACTAAACACCACAATAAAATCTCAAGATTCAGAATTATTTAAGCCTCAAAACTCTCCATGCATGTTATCCTTAAATTTTTTGTGAGACCTTTGGCTGAGCAGGTCTACAATTACGCTGGTCTGAGTTTAAAACTGAAATAAGATTTCCTCAAATCAACTGTCAAACATTGCTTCCAGCTGGAGCATTCATGATGTGATAAAATTAGAATACTAAGATAACATGCTCAACGCAAATAGGATTGATTTAAAAGTCAGACGACACACTTCAGCCTCTCTGATGATATCACTGTGTTCTGTTTGGTGGTATCTGCATCCAGCAAAGCCTGCTTGGTATTGGGAAACTGCACCAAGCAGAAAACCTTTGTGAGCAGCAGGATGGGCCCAACGATATATGCCTAAAGATGGGTGAGCCTGGTGTTTCCTCAAGCTTTTTCAGCATTTCCTAGGTTCATGCTAAGCTACAGGACCTTGGGCAAATGTCAGTGGTGAAACTTCAGTGAATGTAAAAATGTAATCAGGAAGAAAAACAAACACAGAAATTAAGCCATTAAATTATAACTAATTGACACCTTCCATGTGAAAGAGAAGGAGAGCTGATTATTCTCCCTTACTCAAAATCTATTATCTCTTCAAATATGTGAAAGGTTGTTACAAGGAGAAATATAGACAGGGAACAGTTTAATATGTAATAGCAGAAGATACAATAGTAGTAAGGATGAATTAGGCCAGACATAAACAAAACCAAAAAAAATTCCAAAATCCAACAAAACAGAAAAAAAACAAATCCAAACCTCTAACAATACAGTTAGTGATATATTATGTTGTGAAAGAAACTGCTTGTGAGACTGTAAATCTCTCATCACTGGTGCATCTCACAAACAGGTATATACAAACAATTGTCAAGAATGATTTGATACATCTGATTCTGCCCTCAGCAGGGAGCTTGACCAGACAAGCTCATGCATACCCTTAGACTGCACTTTTATGAGTAACACATGAAAACAGGGACAAGCAAAAATATTTAGGTAACTAAACTGTTGGTTTAGTATGCAAGCCCACATACAAATAAGGCAAGTTTTTAAAAATATTTTTTCTCCTACTAGAAACATATAAACAACTGAAATTTGGTAGAATATGGCATGAGCAATGAACCTTCTGAAAATCCAAAGCTAATTCATTGGACATGACACCTTGAAAAATATGATTACTAGAAACTAACTCCATTTCAATGGAGGGAGGGCAGTTAAATTTCCAGCATTAATCCTTACCAACATGAAGCTTAAGCCTAACAGGATCTTAGCACTGCTTATAAGGGTAGCATAAGTGATTTTTAATTTCATAGTTTATGATTCTAAGCAATGTACCTTAAATAATTACAGGGAAATCTTTGGACTTTCATGGTTTGAGGTAAGTCACTGTCATGTCAGTGGATGAACAAATCAGAAATTATCAGCTTCCAAAACCAAATTAAATTAATTTTGAAAATACACTGAATTCCAAAATAAGCTAAATTCTTACTCAGTAATTAGCAGACTGTGACACATCAAGGGGGAAAAGGGGACTGAGTATAAAAGTTCACTTTAAAATTTTAAAAGAATGAGGTGTATTTCCCATAGTGGGCCAGTAATCTAGGATACTGGAGATTTAGTTCACAGGGAGGTTTTAAGAAGCGCTTGTCTGAGTCTAGATGTATTTGAAGTTCCTCTGGCAGGGGCTTTTGCCACAATGACTTGCTCAATAATAGATAAAACTTCTAAGTAAGACTAAAGAATCATTCATTAGAGTGTTTCTAAAAAATTTTGACAACTACCTAGTGCAACACTAGGAATGAAATCCAGTCTTTTGTATAGTTCTAGAGTATAGTAGTGTCAAAACTCTCAAAGTCTTCAGCATAACTGACATTGGAATGCTGCTCCCTAAATCCTTCTTCTTGAGTCCACTCTTCACTTGATATCAGTGTTTCTTATAACAAAAAAACTGTTCCAGGTAACAGATGTGGCAGGCAGTGAGAAGGAACTTGCTGGTACACTACAGCCTGTGCTCCTCCTGGAGCCCGTATTTCATTATATCTCAGTAAAAAATGGGAGACAGACTCATCCAGTTTCCTGCCTGGGAGTCAAAGAATCTTGTATAGCTTGTTCTGCCAATGCCAATGACCAGCTTTAGCTATGTGAGACAAGCCTGACCAAGCATATGCTGAAAGAACAGTTTTTTAGTTATCTGACCTAGGTTTCCCTGATGTATCACAGTTTTTTACATATGTAAGAAAGTCAGCACATGTTAAAATAGAAATTAGAAACAAATATAGGAAAAAGAAAATGCTGTCATATGAAATGCATGTATTTAGTATCCAGCCTTGCACATGTTTTTTATGGGTGTATATGGAGTTTTTATTCACTGACTATCTATCTTCAAGGTTTTTCCTCCAGTACAAGTTTTTAGATAAATTCAACTGATAATTTTGAACACTTTATTCTTAACAAAGAGAGGCATGTTGAGCCTCGAAACAATATTTCCATGTGCACTAGCTAGTAAGTTGAGTATTTTTATGGACGGCTTTAATGTATTTATGAAATATGTGGGATTTCTGCTGACTAAACAAAAACCCAAAATTCTGTTAAAAATCACTGCATGATACTTAAAAGCAAATTCTGTATAAAAGCCACTGCATTGGATTATTATCACAGAAATGCACTAAGTGATTTGTACTTCAAAAGTTAACTTAGTTAAAACTCTGAATGAGCTATGATCAGATACGCATATATTTTGATGACATTTTCTTTCAGTGGTTTTTTCCAATGAGAGAAGTTATAATGCCTCAGAAAATTAAGGATGGGGTTCATGTATATTAAAATAAAAGTAATAATAGACAATCACACAAAGTTTTAAATCTTCTAAGCAGTTTTCTCAGTGAGCTTAAAGAGAGCAACAGATCTTTGAGAATTTTGACAAGGAAATCCACCATCCTGAAAGAGAGGAACAGATTTGTTTGAATTTATACAACACATTAAAAAATGAAACCTGCTTAGATGAGCAGAAGCTTAATTTATTTTCTTCCCCAAAGTCTTTGACAGAGTAAAAAAAGAAGCAGACTTTCAAATGTTAGGAAAAAAATTGACAGCAACAGTTATCTTTTTTAATGCTTAAATATTTCAGATACAACCAGGAAACAGATTTCTCTAGCTTAAAAAGAGAAGCTGGAAAGATTTGCTTTCTCTGTCACTCAGATACACAAAGACACACCAACAATCAAAAAGAGCCAGAGTTTGTGTTTAGTATTTTACATTCGCTAACCAATTTTTTTATTTCTTAATTCTGCCACAAGTAAATACTTCCTGACTTTCTGAAGCAGAAAGTGACACTGAATCTGACTGATGGAGGTACAGGAATATTGGCTATTTCATACATGCTCTTTTTTAACCTCTCAGTACCCACAACTACAGCCACAAACCCCAAAGAACTACTGTAATATAAGACCCCTATAGTGTCTCAACCCTACAACCCTGACTGAAGATACTGAGCAACTTCTTCAATTCACCAGTGCAGTGATTCTGTACCTTTTTGCCACTGTATGAAGGCAGTTCCAGAAGCTTCAGAGAGGTGCTAGCTAGGGGTCTGCTTTATTTAACAATTATTTTAGAAAACACCCACTCAATCCAAGGGATAAAGGAAACTATAGTCCTCACTGGCCAGTGGTGTTCACTGGCTGTGAGTTTATTCTTATTCGTGCAGTTTTCTGGTGCATTTATAAAAGAGACAGGCATTTTAGGAACTTAAGGTTGGTTACCCTGATTTTACTGTTGGCAAAGCACTCAGACACTGTAGGTTTGAAAGCACAACCTACTCAAACATGCTATTCTTAGAACCAGGTGAGAAATAATTTTCCCAATCTGGGAAGACATTTGAATTTAAGACAAGAAAAACTTCTTCCACTGTTAAGTGGGACTAAAATCCAAAATGTCTACAAAATCTGCAAATTGAAATTTAGTGGGAATCAGTAGAAACAATTTGGCAAACTAGAAACCATTAAAAGTTTGGGATGAAAAGTGATCAAATTTGGCAAAAAGTATTCAGAAGATACAGATTGTTAGCAAGCACACTGTAGGAGAAAGGAATTGGTGAAAAACATTGTCTGTCCTTCACATTATACTCATAAATAATTACTGTGAAAGATAATTAAATATATTAGAGGAGATCATCTAAATTTCTGGAAAACATCAAATGCATGGAGTTCTCTTTTCCTTTTCTATTTAAATTAGTATGCTTGCTCACAGAAATCAGTCATGAAATTATTGGCTCCCAACATCATGTAGATTTGGGTTTAGTAATAGCAACAGCAGAATCTTCAGTATTTTGAATTCAACTTCCCTCATAAAGCCTCTGAACTAAAAGGTTGAGGCTGTATAGGTTTGTATGCCTGCATTTCAGTTTCAAAGAGGAGTACAATATACCACAAAGCCTATGAGAGACCGCAAAGAAATGTCACCTTCAAAATATGTCTGTAAATTCAGGAATGTGAAAAACTTCACAGAATCAGATGTCATGTTAATCTCATAGTACAGGTCAATATTTTCCCATAAGCATCACTTTTTATGTTAGGCAGCTTTGAAAATTTGAGTAAAAAAACATACAAAATGAAACAACTTCCATTAAAAAAAACAGCTTCTGAAAGCTGTCTAACAAAAACTCAGCATGGCTGTCTAGATGCATTTTGTGATTATTTGTTTGGCTATGCAATGTCCCACACTGAATGCAAGGTCAGATCCACCTGTGACATTAGAAGAAAAACTTAACTGAGATCAGTAGATTATGATCACCTATAGTAGTGGTAAAACTCAACTGTCACTTCATGCACTTCCACATAATAGAAAAGACACAGATACTGTAAAACTCAGGGTTTGTAGTTTCTGCAGTTTTTAAGATGTTCTTCCAATACCTCACAGATATTTATGAGAGGTATGTTTAACAACAGTGTATTTAACTAGGCAACAGAGTTCCATTGTCAAAGCAGGGTGGCCTTATGGCAGAAATTGTAACGTGCTTTCAAGTCTGGTGATATGTTTTCCAGTTCCATGATGAATCTTGTTTACATTTCTCTAGTTCTTTGTAATGCCACTGCAAGAGCAGCAGAGCAGGATACCCTAACTCAGCTTTCAGTGGTACCAAGATTGACAAGGTGTGTGCTTCAGTTTTAAATTGATTTTTTGTCCCAGAAATATGGTTGTGATGCCAAGAATAGACTTAGAGCAAATAAGTTGGAATCAAGAGCAAAATTACCCCCATAAATTCAAAGATAGGTATTACCTAAACCAGCTAAATTTAAACATGCTGCCTCATTTTTAGTAATATTTCTCTGCTTTTGTGTTCAGGAAAGGAAAACAGAAAGGTATTGTATAATATCAGGGTAAGAAATCTTCTTTTTAAAAATCATTTTGCCATTACACATTTCTAAGATGACAAGAATTTTCACAACAGCAGATGATAAGCAACAGATATTTTTCAGCATAATTATTTTAAAAGCTGATGGCTGTAAATATGTCTAAGAAAAGAAAAGTGAACCCAATATATCATAAGAAATACCAGCATTTCTGTCCTTACAACTTAAAATATTTTCTAGGCAGCTACCTCCTTGTTTTGGAAAGTATATGCTGTTTTAAGTAGCTAAATATTCTGGTTTTATATGCAGCAACTCTAACATGGTTCTTTACTGTATTTTGCTAACATCCTGGTTTTTATATGCTGCAATAATCAATCATCCCCTGCTAGAGAGAAACGTGCTATTTCTAACGTTTTATTTTTAACAGCATGTTTCATAATAGATCACATTCAATTCCATTTGTGAGCTCCCCAAAGCCCAAAATAGCAGTAAAAGATGGGCAGTTTCTGGGTAAGAAAAATATTTTGGCTGAGGATATTTACAACTTGGAAATATTTAATCCTTAATAAAATAAAGGTTAGCTGCTGTGAAGCTGATAATTAAGACTCTGAGGCTTAGAACACTGAGGCTGCCTGATAACTTCTGGTATGTAGGTACAGAAGTTCCATCTATGTTTTTATAAATCTTATTCTGTTCTCCAAATGATGTCTTGAACCGGGAGGCTAGGGCTGAGAGCATGAACAGTTATTTTTAGCTCTCATTCCACGTGTGAGGATCTAAATGGACTACACAGACCCCAGTGAATGGTGCTTATAAAACATTTGCATGGGGACAATCGTGGAAGCCAGAAGTACGTATCTAGCACAGAAACCTCTGCCTAGTAAACATATGGTTCTTGAATTGGCATAAGTAGCTTAGATGGCTATTGCCATGACCCTAAATTACACTAAATGTATTGTGAGGATAAGCAAAGAGGAAATTTGAAATTGCTGGAAGTTCAGCAACAGGACAGGCCATATTCACATTTTCTCTATGTGTTTAATAGTACCAGAGAAATGATTCAATATACCTTGGCTGTCTAGGATTCAATGACCCTTTGATCTATGTGTTCATGCTGTATTTTAGCATATTTCGTTGCAAAATAAAGAATCAAACAAATAACTGCTCAAATTTTAGTGTCAGTTTCAAGTCTTCATACTTGGGCACATAAATCTGGTTCAGGTTTTCAAAAAGGCTCACTCTGTCTCGGAGCTGAATCTTTTTGAAGTCTGATCACTTATTCTGGCAATAAAATTGAGTTGAACAGAGTTTTATTGATAAATTAGGACCTAATTATTACGGATAGAATCAGAAAAAGAAAAATGAGAACAATATGTGGAAAATTATATCTAAAGAACTAGTCTAGAGGTATAATAAATATAAGAGGTATCAGGTTGAAAGTAATGTGTCCTTCCACCAGAACATATTACAATTATAGAAAAGGTGGTTAATTACATATAAATGATGAAATTAATCGATAAATTAATCTATTGATTCAGAATAATGGTAACTTGGAATAATAAGAAAAGAGGATGACAACATTAATCCTCTCTTAGAATTGAAGAACACACCTTGTACGAACTTCTAAAAGACTAAAATAAGCATGTGTCTGCTGGAAACAGGTAAAATTTTGAGGATATGTACTGCAGCCCCATCAGATAATAGAAGAAATTTACACTGTGTCTAGAATTAGAGAAAAAATTGTCATTTTAAATATACTTGTAATGCATAATTAGATACTGTTTGGTTTTTTTTTTTTTTTAACTTTCTCTAATGCTCTCTTAAGGATGCTTGATAGGATTTGTCTCGATTTTCATTGGCTAGCCCACAGGGATCTTTTGGAGACTTGTGTAACAGAGTCTATGAAGAATATTTTAAAATCTCATGTCCCAAATTTATGGTCAAGAACATGAATTTTCTGTTACTCTTATTTGCAGCTCCTTCAAATGTCTATTTGAGCACGTATTTTTCTACTGCTTAACACCTCTGAAATGCTTTGTTTGGCAGGGTGATCAGATATTTTACACAAGTACTTTAGCAGAGTAAAGCAAACTGTTTTCCCTACAGCTGTCTGATTTGCCAATGGCAAAGTGTCATGTTATTAGCAATTATTTCCAAGTTATCATAATATCTCTAAAGCATTTAGCAAGCCACTGTCTTCATTTGCATTTTTAAATGAAGCATCTAATGGAGCATTTTAGATGCATGAGTGTGTTTGATAAAGGTTTTAGACATTCACTGCAGTCTTTAAAGTGCTTCTGTGTTGGTTTGTTCAGATTTTTTAAGACTATAGATTCAGAGAATACTTTTGAGAAAGTCAAAGATTTGAGCATTTTAATAAAACAGAAAAGCTAGACTTCGTATTTCCCTCTAACAAAAGAAAAAGGATTCCACGCCTCCCTGTTTTATACATGATGACATAACAAATTTTATGTATCAAACCAGGAAAGGCTGTCAGAGCAAAGAGTGGGTTTATTTATGCTATATGTGAGCTGTGGCATATGATGATCAGCCAAAAGCTCAGTGGATGATAAAAACTAGAATATTTCAATTGAAGGGTATTAAAATGACTCAGTACAGACCCTCTCGTCCTTTCTGCTGTGATAACAATGGAATTTAAGGCTCTTCTAGAAAGGAAGTAGGACATACCTGCTCCTTTTTACCCTTCTGAACATTATGGCAGACAGGTTAGAAGGAAATCATCACTTGGATCATTTCATCAGTGATGCAAGTGAAATTACACAGCAAGTTTACCATCTGGTGGGAAGCCTCTGCATTGTGTTTCACTGGTTTCAAATACATTGCAGCTCTGCAGGAACACGCACCGTGTCCATTTGAAAGTTAAGTTGATGTACATTTGGTTGAGTATGAATATGTGTTTATGGCAAGATTTCCTTGCGGGAAAACACATTGGCCTGACCTGACTCACAGCTTCTAAGTACCAGTATTTTGGTAATTGTGGCCATACAGAATACGTGACCTTTTCATACCAAATGTGTAAGTTTTTCTTACATTTTCATGAATCCATGTCTGTTTCAGGATTTCTCTTAGGTTTGTTTCAGACAATGTGATGATCTTCTATTTTGATTTTTTGAAATTTTCTTTCCAATGACCATAGTTAAATGTCTTCTAATTTCACAACATGATATAAAAGACAAAGAAACTTCTCCATAATGAAAAAAAAAAATTGTATTGACATGAGCGTAGTGTAAATGTATCTGTAAATAATATGAATATAATATAAATTTAGCACATGACATTCACAGTTTACATAAACAGTCTTTATATTGTAGCATTTCTGGAAGGAGGTGAATTGTGTGAATATGGTGAATTGATCTCTTTTATTTTTAATTGATAATCTTGGCCATAGGAAATCAATTTAATGGAGCTACTTCTCGTATAAATCCAGAACTCCACTTAGCTCCAAGATTGCAGACCTCTATTCCAGTGAGTTCTCTCTAGCTTCCTGGTGTTACCCTGTGTGGTATGTGTTAACATATCAATAGTTTTAAGATCTAAAAAAATCTTTGTACTGACTTCCCCATTCTGGACCATCTGTTGTCCTCAAATCACATATGCAGTTTACTTTCCCTTCCAGCTCTACGTTTGTTTCTACAGTCAGGTTGGGCAACAAATTCAGAAGCGAGGTACAGGGTGTATATACCTAAGTATCTAATTTTTGTTGAATTAATTATAGGATTGTATTTTGCCAATGATGCAAACAGAATTCTCAGTCAGAATGAAAATCATACTTTAATTCCTTTGTCCAGTGCATCAGTTTAGTTTCAAATACAACATAGTGTTTATTATGCTGTATTTGAAACTAAATTGATGCACTGACTGAGTCACAATATGACTCCTCCTCTTTTTTTCCTTTTTTCTTTTTATTTCTTAATGCCAATTAATGCTATTAACACAGACTTAAATAAAATACTTTTAAGCTCTTTAAAGATTAATTTTGAAATCATGCATCAGAATGGTGCTTACACTCCCACAGCACTGCAATGTACACAATGGCAGTGCGTAGGTAAAAAACACAGTCATTATACACTTTGTAACCTTTTCTCAGTTTAGAGAAATACAGATTAACAAGTAAGGAAAAGAGGAAAAGAGCTGGCACAGCAGTTTCCCCTTTTGTTCATTCACTGCCATTACTGTGTCAGATTCTTTGTTTTTTAAGACTGCTCTTTTCCAGCAAAATGAAGTGTTAAATTACTCAGACCATGAGAAATAATCAGAAGGAACTACATTCATCTTAGAGCACTGAGTCAATTTGTAGTAGAAAGTGAGAAAAAGGGACAACGTATTCCCTCTCCAATGTAAATAATATGCCCGATTTTTATCTCAATTATATTGCTAAGAGAAAGGGCAAACTCTACTGGAGACTTCCACACCGTCAGTTATGTGTCACTTTACTGGGATCAAAAAGACAAAATGCAGTATTATTCAAAGAGTAAAGTTGTCTTCACAGTTTTATATATAACAATAATCCCAAACTGAAGTGTATCTTTAGTGCTACCTAAGTTTCTGTGAGAGAAATGTATTAATGTTCTTTTATATGGCAAGTAGTTATATACTTGTAGTGTTACTGGTAAGAAGCTTGGTTATTTCTAAATATCCACTTTGAAAATGACAAAAGACAAGTTCGACAATCCACTTGCCAATCAAGCAATATTTTTTTCCAGTTTAGTTCACCCGAACTGTGAAAATAAATTTGCTAGGAAAAAAGAGTTTGTATGGGGAAATTAGGTTTATTATCTTCAAAGTGAAGAGCAAAAGCAATTACATCACTTGGAGAAGAAATTCTGTTTCATAATGTAAACAACAAGAGTGACCGCACAGATATCATGTGCCACCTACAGCATATGAAACCAGTTGTTACCAAGATTTTCTGATAAAAGCTTTTTCCATTGGTTGACCTATCTCCAGAAAAAATAATTAAAATTACCCAATATAAACAGCTCAGGTCTCTAATTTTTAATTTAAGACTCCTGTAGGAGAAGAACAGCGCTGGTTTAAAAGGGAAGAAAGAGAAATTCTCTCTCTGAGAAAACCATATCAAAGCAAAAAACTACAAAGCCACCTCCCATGCTTTCTCAAATTTCTTTTCGTAACAACCTTGCTGTTTTTGCTGCTAGGATGCCTTTGAAGGCAAGGAACGTTCTTTTTCTTTCCCCATTTTAAAAGGCAAATCTGTTTTGGGACTCCTGCTCTGCCTCTATCTCAGAACTCAAGACTTTACAGCAGGGAAACTAAGTTTCTGCAAAGTAGAAATTGAACACAAGTCTGTAAAGTGGCAGGGCAAAACACTCAAAACCAAAGCCTTTTTTTCCTCACTCTAGCAAATTTCCATTTGTTTACAACCTAGTTTGAATCAATCTGATTAAATGAGAACACACTGATGACTCAGATGTACATAACCTACATAACCTTGTCTGGAACACTAATATTGTTATTTTTGCAGCTGAAGTATCAGCTGCAACAATTTGACAAATTTAAACCTTAGCTAAGTCTAGGATGGCTTTTAGTGTGAATGAAGACTTTACCACTCTTATTTCTTCTTACTAAAGTGCATATATTATCTCATGAATATGCATCAATTAACCATAAGGATGTAATTCAGAATAAAATCTTCTTGACAGTGAGTGTAATCCTGCCTAATATCAATTCTGCTCTTAGCTAAAGCTATTTCTTTTCCTAGACTTGCCATTGTGCAAACAATCCTAATCAATACCACAAGAAATCTTAGCCAGAGAGGTCAACCTGCCACATAAAAAACACAGCACTAATTATTACTGAGAATTAGTTTCATTTATATGCTTTATTTCCCGTCAACCTTGAAAAGAATCTGATGCAAAATTAATTTAGAAAAACAGTTGTTTACATCACAAAAATATTATTATTTAATTGGAAATTATATCAGCAGAAAGAAATTATAAACAAAATCTTTTAATGCTGATGGGAGGAGTGGGATTTCCTCCCCTTTGGATCAAGATAAATTTCAATAAGATCTGTAGGTGAAATACTGTATCACTACACTGTGGTTTGCCTTATCTCCTCACATTCAAGCTGCTGATTTCACCACACATCATAAAACGTATATTCTTCAAATGCTAATTTTTAAACTAGAATCTAAAATTTTAAAATGTAGTCATGGCCCAATATTTGTACTGTGCAGGTAGGACCTCAGACTGATATTATTTATGAGGGTTTAAAAAAGAGATTTTTTTTGCTTCTCTGTCCACAGTTGCAAGGTACAGCCTGGATGCTGAACAGAGCTAATCTTTAAATCCAAAATACAAATTAATACATCCAAATACATCCAAAATACAGATGAACTGTGTAGCTTCAATTGGTATATCTACAGGGAAAGAAGGGTAGGTAAACTAGAAATATTCCTTTCAACCTGCATAACCATAAGGATCATTCCAATATAGTGCCACTATCCATCTTGATTTCATTCATTTAGGTAAAATTGATATGAAGAGTAAGAGCTCTTGTTCATTTCAGTGTTAATTTCATAATTACTATTTGGTGAAATTCTTGTCCAGCCTCTGGAAAGCATACTGTCATTACGTGTCACTGCTGGCTGTATCTTCACTGTTTCTTACAGTGGATTATGTTGATGTCACATTTTCCCAAGCAGCTCTACTCATTTGGTTTCCTCAGGAAGCCTTTTTTCTCTCTAAGAGAGGAGAACATCAGTTTCAAGATATTGCAGATCACCTGCTGGACATATTCCATGCGCACTGGTATAGCTGGTGAAACCAGGGAGCAAGTAGGTACCTCCCTGAGTAGACAAGTTCAGTAATGGTGTCCTGTCTGTATTGGATCCAAAGAAGGATTGACACAAAGGAGCAGATGAACTTAATAAAAAAAAAATAAAAATCTAACGATATAACCATTACTTCCACTAATCAATTCTTGAACTGCCCATAAATCTCCAGAGAATAATATGCAAGTTTCACAGCTGTATTCTGCCCTCAGAGTATGTGGGCAGCTCTGTTCAATTACAAAGGATGCGGATGAAGGGTATGATATGTCCTGAAGTGATGACAATTTGATGATTATTGTGTTTGATTTGAAACTCTACCCTTACCATTGAACTTATATTTCTTTTATAAGGCCTATTTTAATGTGTTTATAGAAACCTTTGTCTCATTTCACCCAAGGCAGAAAATAGCATATAAGCCTAAAAGCAGTATTTTCTTTTTTCCATCAAAATTAAAGACAGAACATAAGAAAATAAAAGACATGTCTATTCTGTCCTCCATTTTCTATTAAGGCCTTGTTTTCTGATATATTGAGCCTTCAGTTCAATAAATCAGAAAATGGCCTGATGTGATCCTTTTCAGCCTTAAAAGATGCTTCATGAAGGTAGCTAATTTTTCACAAAAAATATTTTCTCAGCAGTATATTTGAAATCAGCTATGAAGGATTGACATATTAATTAATTTGCAGAAACTCTCTTCATTTGAGGAAGGAGAGAAACATCCTTCCATAATCCTCCAAATCTGAAAGTTTTAGTTGCATCTTTGAAGTCAAATATTTGATTCCTCCACTTTGCAACAGCATTTTGTTTTGAATTTCATATTATTTTAACTTTAACACATGACATAACCACAAAAATTTTTTTCTTAGATTCAATAACAAACATTTTGTTAGATTCAATAACAATTTATTGAATTCTTAGATTCATAACAATTTATGCTTTGGCATTAAGAAGGAATATTTCTTTTTCTTTCTGACTCTTTGATATTTGTTTGTATTGGATTCCCATTTTTCAGAGATTCAGAATTTAGTCATAAAATCCTAAAAGGGAAAAGTTCTAAAAAGCTATTTGTCTTGCTGCTTGCACACCTACCTTTTGGGTTTAGTTTTAAAAACATGTATGTTTTTAAATACTTCCTAACTCTAATTACCATATTAAATGCTTCCTAACCCTAATATTCTCTTTTGGGTTGAAAATAATTTTACATTTGGCCAAGATGTTAACTGTTGTCACCATACATTCAGCCGGAGAACCCCATATCAAAAAACCAAGATGCACCCTGTCAGTGAAATATGGCTGTCTTTGGTTGGTGATGCTAACTTTCATTTTAATATGTACTTTCCAGCCATAATTGAAGACCTTAATTGTTCTCACCATGCATGGAAAACATTTACTGCATATTATGTCTAATCAGTGTTTTAAAGAAGCAAATGCACATAGGGGATCTGTCTGCTATATGAGACAGTGATTCCTGTCTTGAATAATTTAATAGAGTATAGCAAAATTGAGACATCACACAAAACAATAAATTGCTAATTCCCATCAAAATGAAATGTAATTTAAACTAAACCAGAAGCTAGAGCTGATTTCCTGGCATGAATAGACTGGTATCAAAATCTTCTTTAAAAATAAAGCAAAACAAAACAGAACAAATTAACTGTAATTTTCAATCTTATCAGCACAGAGTTATCTAATTAATTTCTTTCTTTAAATTATGAGGTAAATTTTGGGTAACTGGACTTTGATAGTTTTGTAAAAAAAAAAAAAAGATTGTACTAAAAATAAAAAAAGCTATATATTGCATTTCATTGGGACACTTCAAAAAATATACATGACTGAGAAGTATCATTAAGCTGTGTACTAAAAGAGTTCTGGACCTGTTTATTTCTTTCCACAACCCTTACATGTACCTTCTTGCTTTACAGTAACCTTCTGATCTAATTACAAACTCTTTATCTTTTTATTTATGTTAATAAATAAAACTAACGTGATGTTTAGTCACGTTACATCCAACAGACACGATATTTTTGGATGTATACAAACAAAAAAGAGCAGACAGTGCAATTCAAGCATAGTTTGCCAAACTTCATTATAAATAGACTGGGTTTATTTTTTTCAGCAAAATTTCACATAGATTTTAAATCTAAATACTTCCACCTTCTCTTTGGGTAAGAAGTAGCTTTCATGGGTAATCTGTGCTTTTTGAGAGAATTCACCATTCAATCAGGGGTTTACCAGGAAAATTGCATAAAATAGTAAATTTCTATGGGCTTATGTAGGAAGTGTTGAAAGGAGAACCCTCTTCTTCACATATTTACAAACTCAAGGCCAAGAACTTGCTAGTTCAGAATGCTTTCTAAAGGAAGTAGCAGCTTGGGCTCTTCCATTTTTTCAATGTTCAATTTTAGAAACTTATGGGCTCATTAAATCCCACAGTAGTAAGTACTTATCTCATGAAAATCCTTCACTGAGATACTCATAATTGCATGTGCTTATAAGAATTAGTTGTCTATAAATGTTAAGTGATAAATTATAGAACATTCCCCAGTTAAGATCAGATGTTTGGATATGAATGCTCATTCTTTTTCTCTCAAATCATAGTTCTTTTCTTGTGTGCATATACAAATCACTATCCAGTGGTTATTAAATATCATTAACAATATAGAGAAACAGGAATTCTAAATCTCAAATGACACAGCAAAGTATTTGGATGACTGAGGATTTTTATAATTTAACTTGGCTTTAGCAGCTGGAGAACTCTCAGAGATTTTTTTCAGGTCTTTCAGTTTCTCTGGTCTTTTCTTGCTACATATGTTTGTATAACTCTATGGAAATTGTCAGTTGTTTCATATGCTTAACTACAGAACAGAAAATTACTTGGGTTTTTTCATTTTTTAATTTGCTTGAGCATTCATTTGACATTATTTTCTGGTCCATATCATCTATTTAGATTTTCTTTAACAGAAAATATTTCTGGTTTTAGATGTTTTCCTTTGTTTAGTGGGTTCTCGGACAGATATATATCATAATGTTCTTTTCATTTTCTTCAAATTTATATTCTGGAAATTGGTCTTTTAATAGCCTTCAAGATTTTTCAAGCTGTGCCAATAATTTGCCACTTAGCAGTGTAAGAGCAGCAGCAGATCTTTCATCTGTAAAGGAAACACTTTTGATAGTCAAAGCTGCCTCTCAGTTCTTAGAAACGAAGATTGTGATATGCATTCAGAGACATGAGGATAAAGAATTGCAGAATAAAATGAGAGTTAAATTCCAGCTTAATGAATCATTTAGAAACAATACGTCTTTCCCAAATAATCAGCAATCCTCCCTGTCAAAACATAACTTTGCCAGACTTTTCATTTGACATGCTGTTTAAAAAGAGATAAGAATCTTACAGTCTCATTTTCTAGTTCTTTTGAAAACGTCTCATTTTACAAAGGGAAAATAAGTCATTCACAATTTCCTAATCCATGAGTGCTTGGAGAAGTAAAAATGAAAGTAGAAACTGAGTGTTTTGCTTGATTACTGCAAACAGCAACTACTTTGGTAAGTGGCTAAGTGGACACTCTCCTGTTTTCACTTGGTACATACATGGTTTGATGTAACAGAGCAGACCATTCCTGCAGTCACCTTCTTTATAAGCTGAAGCCAATTGCATTAAAAGTACAGTTAACACAATTTTGGTTTGTATCACCTTATTTTCTTGAATGGCTGACATAGCCTGTTAAGACAAGTTCAGAATTCAGCTTTTCTGTAAATAAGTTAGAGGTTAACCAAGGGATTAAAAATAACAATAATTATTTTTAAACAAAAATAGTAATTGCCACAAAGAGTATACAGACTAGTCCAATTGTAAGTAATTTTCCTTGAGCAGTTCCTATGTTTTCCTTAATGTGAGTGCTCTGTTTACTTGGCAGGGATAGTATCTTTCTCCTAGAGTGGCTTGAGAACACAATTCTTCTCACTTTCCTTCTGTAAAACCACAGAAAAGAACCAATGGATGTTTCTTCCAAGACAGATACTTTATTCAGAGAAGCATGGTTGGAGGATAAATCCAGAAGAGAACAGATTTGATGGATGACCGTCTTGCTCTACTATGCCACATAAATACACTAACAGTGTGTAACATACATATAACGATGAAATGGGAGAAGAAGCCAAATTCACACCCAGCCAAATCAACTAAAATGTTCCCATTGACTTCAGATGTGACTATGGTCATGAAATGTCTAATGCTTACCATTTTCTAGCCAGTAGAAGAGATGTGAGGTACAGACAAGCTTCTAGCACCCCAAAATAATCTTGCAATGGGTAGTGTTATTGAGAAAATTGAACAGTGGATGTAAACTGATGAATGGTAGGTGGAATTTTATTACGAAATACAGGCCTTTATCCACGTGGAAAATAGGGATTTGAATTTTGCAGTTAAAGATATAAGACCAGAGATCTCTGACACATTTATTAATTGCAACTTAAAGATCATCTTAGCAATTCATCATTGTACCCGTATGTCAGAAAACTTCAATATGGTCCCTGCTCATTTTGTAATAAAATTTAAAAGTATCTGAAGATTACACTGGAATTCTTCAAAAAGACAAAGTGTTATGGTTTAACCCCAGCTGGTAACTATGCACCATACATCTGCTCACTCTCTTTCTTTAGCAACAGCATAGGGGGAAGAGAATTGGAAGGGTAAAAGGGAGAAAACTATTGGGTTAAGATATGAATAGTTATAAAACTGAAATAAAATAATTAATAGTAAAAACAATAATAAATTGATGTGAGAAGGAAAATCACAAAGAGAGAGAGTAATAAAAATGAGGAAAGACAAGTCATGACAATAAAAACAATTTTTTCTCACCATCCAGTTGGTGCTCAGCCTGGCCCTGAGCAGTTGCCCCCTGACAAAATTGCCCCCTTTATTGCTGAGCCTGCTGCCACATGGTTTTGAATACCCCTTTTGTCAGTTGGGATCAGCTGTACCAGGTATGTCTCCTGCCAACTCCTTGAGCACCCCCAGCCTCCTCACTGGTGGAGCCACCTGAGGTGCAGAAAAGTCTTGGATGCTCTGTAAACCCTGCTCAGCAATAACAAAAATATCCGAGCATTGTTAACAGTTTCCAGCACAAATCCAAAACATAGTTCGGCGCTAACTGGAGAAAAGCTGAGACACTTCAGACTGAAATATTTGATTAATGTTACAATAGAGGGAAATCCTAAAATGGAAGTCGCATCCCTGTTACTTCCAGCTGAAAAGATCCTCAATGTGACTGGTGAGGTTTTGTAAATGTAGCTCTCCATCTGTCACCACTCACATTCTTTTGCAACTGTACAAATATCTCAAAAAGTTTTACAAGTATGGGATTTCACACTCTGTTATATGAACTTTTAACCCTTTAGTCCAGAAAGTCACAATAAAGTGGAATCCTACAGGACAAGAGTGAATGCATGAGCAGAACTCTGTTCAGTTCTTCATCCCAAATCAATCTATGCCTCGTTCTAGTTGATGTCACCAGTTCCACTGGTTTCTGCTAGTTTCAGTCAATTGTTTTTTTAAGGAGAGAGGGAGAGGAAAGAAAGGTCACAAAGGAAAGTTATCTATTGACATAAGGATATGATCAGTATGTCAGAGAAGGAACAACAAACTGGACAATTCTTTTCCCATCTATGGCTTTTTTTCTAGATTGTCTGTTAAGATCCTATTCCCAAATAGCAACAGTCTCGGTGGTATTAGTGACCTTTGGCAACAGCCTTTCTGTCTTTTGGGACTACATTGATTTTTTTTCCCCCTCTGGCTTCCATATAGCAATTTGGCATTTTATTGACCCAGATTACAAAGTGGGCAGTATCACTAGCAGCAAGGGAGTTTGAGAGATTTTTTTAGTACTGTAAATAATATGATCTGGCACAGGCTGCAGTGAAAAAAGCATTGATAGTACTCTAGATTCAGGCAGCTCTGGTGGACTGACAGCCATGTTTGGTGGATGTGGCATTGGCTAATTTTTCTCAGGATTAGTTTTTTAGCCACACAGAGTACTTGGTAGCCACACACAGTACTTGGCTTGCTGGTCTTCCAGAATGTGCCTAGGCCCCAAAGGCTTTAGCTGCAGTTTTCAAAATTCCAAGTGAATAAAGGCTTATGTGCTTGTAAAGTGTATTAACATATCAACACATAAGAACAGAGAAATTATGAGAACCCCCTCAACTTCTCTTATTTTCTTGTAATTATTGAAACATCCCTAGGGATTTCAGATATGGACAATACATCCTTTACAATAAATCCTTTGTACATCCTTTATAATTTTCAGGGGGTTTTAGTAAAGGTTAATGCATATTCCATTTCCCTGTAGAATACAATAATCTTGTCAGCAGTAAATGTTTGGAATCCTTGTATGGATTATTCTCGTAGTGAAATTACCCTGTATTCCTATTTAAAACTCTGTGCAATATACTAGCTTACTAAAGGATTGAAATGGATTGCTTTGAACTACATCCTGTGGAGGATAGTCTGCATCTATCCAGCCTAGTTCATTTTAATCCTACTCAATACTATTACTCAGTAATTGCAAATTAAATTGGTTTAAAACTGAACTTTGGTTCTATCGCCTTCCAAAGACCCACACTGATGCTTCCCAAGAGAACACTATTCCCCAAGTACTGTTTGAAAGCTCTCTTATTATTCTGTTAGGGAAAATAAAGCTCTTTTGTAGACTATTTATGAGAAAACTTTTTAGCTGTTTAACTTTACAGGGTTGTAAAGAACAGCATGGGTCATACGCAAATCACAGCCTTGAGATTAGACTCTTACCATCACAGCAAGCAATGGGTTCAATCCTAGAGCAAACTTTCTTTCTTTCATAGCTGTTTTTTTTCTACAGTTATATCAGCTATACAGTTATCTCTCTCTATATTCAAACAAGTGTACTGCAACAAAAACCCACAAAGAGAACCAAAACCTGAAAATTGAGAAACAGAATGACCAGCCTCAATGAGAAAATAACAAGGAACAATGTGAGCTGTCTTTGAAAATAGTGAGTTTTTCCAACTAAAAATGTGTATGTTCATTTACTTTGGTTGAGGATACATTTTTGTGCAGAACAAGTCATTGTGTATGGATCCATCTAAAAGAGAATAGAAAGTAAAGGACATAGGTTCTGAGTATTACACAGAAAACATCTGAAAGTTTTGTGTTTGTGATAATATTCTCCTTTCAGTTGAGCAGATAAATTGCTGCAACACCCACTACCAGAGACTAATACATTTTTAAAATCCCCAGTTTTACACTCTTTACTCAGTTGCAGTTTTTCCAGATGTCTGCCTGGGGGTTTAAGAATTCACTACTCCCTGCTATCCATTTTGCAACTCTTCTTTATATGTTTTATATGGCTTTGTACTACTTTGACATCCGTTCATTCCTGAAAAGCATAAGCATCTGACAAAGAATTTTAGTGAAGTACTCCAGGAAATCCCCTCGGCACAAAAGGGATATAATACCTCTTATTTCCAAATCTGCTCATGCATAACCAGGGTCAGCATACACTTCCTCAGAGTATATTTGTCTTCAGTAAGACAAGAAAGGAAAAGACTCCAGTGAATTTATTTAATAATTGATAGTGGAAATAGACTCTAATGAAATTTCCATCATCCAGAAACATGAACTCTACTTCATATATACTGTCATTCATTTGTTGGCTAATAGCTGACTTGGCAGCTTCCGTGAATTCCCTACCTGGATACAAACAGCCAGCCCACTCCTCCTAGAATAAAGATCTTCAAATCTCAAGGGAACAAGAGAACTGTTAGGGCAGTATCTTGAGAGGCTGTGCACCTCCACAGCAGCACAAAGCTGAAAGGGAAGCCACAATATAGAGATGAATCTGAATGTCTCAAAGTGTGTTTATCTATTTCTTTGTAAATCACTTATGGATTGGAGCTAACAGAGGACCCTCCAGAGAAACGCTGAACTCAGTCCTTTTTTCAGTCCAGATTCCAAGTCTTTTTAGCCCCTGTTATTTACACATGGAAGATTTGTGGGCTGGAAAGTGGATATATTGAGACAGAAACTCCTAACATACGATGGCAAAATAATTTCTCCATAGTATCCAACATTTAGTCTTTTTGTATGAGGTGCAAAATCTGTAGCTGCTGTGACTTCTTAAGACACCAACAGGCATTGTGTAGGTATTAAGTGCTGTATTTTCATAAAGGTTTAATGTTTATATAACTTCCTGTGAATAAAAGTGCATGTATTGTATGTACGCCGTGAGAGAGATGAAAAATATATGCTTCCAACTGTAAAGAGTCAAAATATTTGGAGACGATACTATCTGATACTTAAATGGCTGCCTAATGAAATATATTTTTCAGGAAACACTGGTCTTAAATTTCCTATTTGACTATGTCTAAAGTTCTGAATTCCACTCTTTCCGTGATTGGAAGAGATGAAAATTATATAAAAGACAATACTTTGCTAAAATAAAAAAAAATAATCTTACCAATATTTTTAATTTTAATCAAATATTTCTTATCTCAGCATTCCATTACTGTCCTGCCTTGCTATAAATAGTTTTACTAAAATGCACAAAGTAGAAAAAAATCTGTTGTTTTCTAATAAAATATTTTTCATCTAGTTTCAGGTCTCAAACATGTAATTTTCTTACTACTTATACAGATTTCCTCTTTGATTTCAGTAGGACTAAACTTCTGCAGGTGTCTACAGAACCAGGTCTTTCAAAGCAGTCATATCAAATGGCTTCAAAAGACTGTCTAACAATAAATTTGTATCAGCTTTGTCATACAATAAGTAATTTTATGAGGCTTAAAACATGCATCGGTGACTACAAATACCCAATTTATGGTGAATATTTTATTCTCTGCCAGCAGGTGTTCAATCCAAGCTTTATTCATCTCCTTAGTCAGAGAGATTTCAGGGCTTAGTTTAATTTTCCGTGACAGCTAAGCTCTTCCATGGCTGACTACACAAGGTTGCTATTAAAGTACTTCTTCACCTGTTACACTCAGTAATCAATAGTCTGCTCTAGTATTTATACTATCAAATACTTCAGCTCATTATTGTGGCTTTTATATTACCTGTATGTCAACAGCATGCACATGTGCACCTACAAACTCATAAAATGATACTTTCTGTAACCTCTACTCATTTGGTCTATTTAAATAATGCTTTGGAAGCCCTTTTAAGAGCTCCAAAGATCAGTAGGCCCTGGGGAATATACAACATTCTTAAACTATAATTAGGAATCTTAGAGGAGCATTGCATGCAAAAAAATACACTTTGCATTTAGTGCAATAGATCAGGTTCATAGCAAGCACCTTGAGGTCAGAAGTGAAGTGGGATAATTGAAAACTGAGTATTATGAACGCAAAAGAAAAGTAAAAACCCTAGTAATGCATTAAAGAAATAGAACTACAGCCAAAACAAAAATTTAATGGCCTCCATGTATTCAAAAAAAGAGCTGTTGATCTGGTTTTCTTCCTTAAAGCCTTTAAGGAAAGCTTTAATTATTAAAAAATGTTACAAACTGAAAAAAAGAAATACCTCATTTTTTCTCATACATACCAATTTTAAATAATTTCAAATAAAATGTGGTCAGAACAATAGTTCTGATCTACAAGGAATAAAATTATTAAATTTATTGGCACTGACTGCATGGAGTAAAAGTGGGAGAAGGCATGGAAAAGTGAGCACTCATCTAACTGTATTATGCTTTTTCTCCAAAGTAAAGAGAAACTCTGCCCTATAGAAATTGTTCTCTACTTCTCTTCATCATTGTAGTATCCTAGATATCAAGATTATTACAAACTTTTGTCATGCAACAGCTCTGATACACTTCAATAGTCTTTAAAAGATGTATAATTTAGATATGATACTGAAAGGTAAAGATGCACACAAAGGAAACACAGATGAGCTAGACATTATGAGGATGGAATGCAAGACTCAGAGAACCATAGTATCGTGAAGATCAGGAAAATTACCTGAAGGTTGAGCAAACAGTGTTTAAGTGACAGAGGAGACAGCAGCCTTCAATATACAAGTAGATTTGCAAGTGACAGACACCTAGCAGCAGATGCAACAGATATTCTATGAGCTGACAGTATGATCCAAGTGAAATTTTCCACACTTCAATGGAGCATTTCATTCAGGCAATGCTCTCAGCAACACAGTAGAAGAAAATCAGAAGGGAACTGAAATACAGGAAACTTAAGCACAAACAGGAGTGTTAACAAACTTATTTTCGATGAATATTTTAGAATTATTCTGTAGCCAATGGCAAATCAAGTCCAGAATGTGAAGCATAAACATTTTATTTTGACACTAGACAAATACAATTTGGAATCACTGAATCTTCACTAAGTAAGAGTAAGACGACTTCAGGCACAGACCAGATTCTATCCCTTATCATCACTACTAAGTGGAAATCTTTAATTAATCAGGAGCTCTGCTAGTATAAGCCAAATTACTTCCACTGATAATAATGGAATTATGATGATTTACTCATCAAGAGATTGATGTATTGAATATTTGAAAGTTCTAGAAAAATAATCTGTTTCCTTAGAAATAAGCATGACTGAATGCTTCCAGCACTTCCAGCTCCCACATGTGAAACTATCTGTATGTTTGCAGATGCTCTGAGATTCCCTGTGCAGTGTAACAGGAGTGAGGAATTAAACAGTGAAGAACACAGAGGATGTAGTTACATACCGCTGGTTGGTGTATATCCACTTCTAGGACTATATTTCTTTCTGTCTTCAAATCCTAACCAAATCAGCTGACAAGCCAGCTATCTGTCAAGAATACATACAGAGAGTGGTGAACACTGTGACATGCTCTTATGGAAATAGGATTAAGTTTCTGAACAGTCAGTAAGGCACACTCATTGTGGATTTTGCCAACCAGGGCTTTCCACTTGGCATTGACTGTCTCTGTGTAGCTGGATTTTGTCTCATAGCATGACAGCCAAGCTCGGAGTGTTACTGAGCATAAGGGAGCCATTGCAAATACTTTCACTTTGTTGGTAAAGTCACAGAAGTCTGTACACTTCTGGAATACTTAGGCATAGGACAGGATCTGCAGGCTCAGAAATAAGCCAGAACCTTTAATAAAACTGGAATGGACCAAATGTTCATCAGCTGATAAAGTCAGACAATCTTTTGGCCAAATGTGTAGCCAAGTAGAATGTGTTTGTCAATATATAGTAGTAGCTAAAAGGCCAGAGGGGATTAAGAGGAAACAATTCTTTCTTCAATAGGAAGGAAAAGAAAGTAGATACATTTTTATCAAATAAAAACAAACCTAGGCTTAGGTCACAGTTCCCACAGATGATATAATGACAAAGAAAAAGGCAGAGCCAGGAACCCATTCAGAAGCTATTTAGTTGCATTAGATCAGAAGAGGTGATGCTAAAAATAAAGTATCAGATCAATATAGATGTATCTTAATATCCAAGAAAGTGTGAATCATATTCAGATGCTTGAATGGGCTAGTAGGAAGTTGCCAAATTAAGTGTTTGAGGTTAAATGAAAGTCTAAAAATAACAATAGAATCTAAAGAGATTTGGAGTTATCCAGGGCAGAAATTTCAGCTAAGAATGCTATTTAAAACAGCATGAAGATTAAAAAGTTTATGCTTGCACTTAAAAAAAAGAAGAAACTTAATCTTTATTATGATTCCTATAGAAGTTGTAACAATGGCTATACAATCTTACTATAACATCATTATTTAAATCAAATTGTCAAAACCACATTTTTTATATTTAGCCAAAAAATATTTAAAATTTTACATAGATAAAAAACTACTAATAGTTTAAATTATATGCAGTCATTTTTACTATATAGCATTCAGATCAATCGTACATTCCTGATCCTAATCCTCTCTTTATATCCTGAGCAAGGATAATTTCCTGGTCTTGGATTATGTGGAATAAACACTAATTTCACCATCAAAACCAATAATTTCCTAGCACTTCTTACAAAGAACTGTACTAGAACAAATATGGTGAGCCCTTTGTAAACAGTTTTTAACATCTGATTTGTTAGCAATTACACTCTTGGTGTAGGTTTATGCTCAAAGTGTATTGTTAGCTTAGCCCCTAAAATTCAGGAAGGTATGGAGCAGGAATCAGAAAATCTGGTGAAAATCTCAAAATTCCTCACTGAAAACAACTCTATGAAAAATATTTTTATTGTTGCCCTGACCAAGTTCTCTGGCATTTCAAAATAATATCTTTCATATGGAAGTTAAATAAAAAGAGGGTTTTAATGTTTAAATGTAAAGTGAAAAATTCCACTCTTGTATCTAAAAAGAATTTTAAAGGTATATTTAAAGTTCAAAGAATAGAAAATATGACAGAATAAAACTAAAACTGACATATTTTGCAATTTGAAAATTATTTTTAAAGTAATTTGTCTGTTTATTACCCTTATCCATTTAAATAGTATGGCAGAGGGAATATATTTATCATACTGTGTGATTCAGAAAAGATTGCTATTTGCATAGAAATAATATCTGGCTGAATAGCTAAGCACCTGAAACATTTCTGTGTGTATTATTTATTTATTATACTTTAAGGATGACCATAATCATTCTTCAAAGAGAGTCATTAGGCAGAAGTACCATTCAAAAATACAGTGAATCATAAGGGTAGGCTTTTAAAATCCTATTAATAAGCAAACTTGCTTTATTCCCAACTAATGGTTGGAAAAATTATGTTTTCTACAAATAATTGCATTAATATAAGCCAGTACTGATAATTGAGTTCAGATAAGAACACAGTATTATTCATTGTTCATTTATCTTTATTTGCTGTTTGTCATTCGTTATTCTCTAAAGCTAATGATTACTTTCATTTAAGCAGGAGGGGAAGAAAGTAATACTATACCACATCATTCACTCATGAGAAGTAAGAATTATTCAATAGGTTAAACAAGCACTTCATCTGTTAATTTAGGGATAATTTATTTGTCAATATTAAGCGGTTAAACATGGGTCTTCCAGAACATAAAACTGAAATAAAAGTCAGAAGTTCATGCACTAAAAAAAAGGGAATTTATTCTTCCTAGATCAGCTGTGATATCAACTGAGATGGCAAGCTGAGAAACAGGTTTCTGTTCTAATTCCAAAAATCTAGATAGTAGAAGTATATAGAGGAAGTGTTAAAAAAAACAAGGAAATTTTTGAGGCAGAAATAAAAGTATGACGTTCCGTAACTTTTTGAATTTATTTTGAATAAACATTCCACATGGGTTAAAAAAATTAAAAAGATAAAAAAGGGCAGTTATTTAATTTGATGGCTTCATTTTCAGTTATTTATCAAAACCTAGCATTTAAGTGTTTTAAATAGTTCTATTTTTAAGTGCTTTACCTGTCAACAATCCCTTTATAGTTTATGCATATGTTTGTCTATTGCAAGTCCTTATCAGCAAACAAAACTGGAAGCGAGAAGAAACAAACACAAAAAATAAATTGTCTATTCAGATTTTCTCTGACCCCTGCTACTCCCTCCACTCCTACTAAATATTTTTACCTTACGTTACCTGGTATTAATGAGTTACTCAGCCAGTGCTGACTGGCCTCTATGGATCTTTCACTTTTGAATTAATGGCAAAGAGACCTCCTGTGTGGAGACATGACTGACTGTAAATAAGAGTTCCATAATCAGAGATAAATAAGACAACAATCTTGTTGTCATGTCAAACAACCTTTGCTTTTTTCATGCACCTTCTGTTCAGGTTTGTTTATTTAGCCAAAAGCAAAAAGCAAGTTCCACCACCAAAAGTTCTGTAACTTCGACAAACTAATCGGAAGCCTGCAGTGGTAGGTAAAAGCAGAACATTCAACTGCCTCTGCAGGGCACCATATTCATCAGCTCTTAAGCTTCTGCTATACAAAGGCAATCTCTCATTGTTGAACTTTATTAGGTTTTTTTCTATGAGCTCTAGATCCTTAGCAAAACCTCTTTTCTTCAACAGTGCAACATGACTGGAGAGAGTTTTACACTGCAACACATCTTTTCTTTCACATATAATTCCCCACTGGGGCAAGGGTCTTTCGGACTTCCAATGAGAACTACATTTTAGAGTTTATCCATGTTGTTTTTCTTTATTTAGGGTAACTCTGGACAATAAAACATCTTGTTAGTGGTTCCCATGACACCAATCTTTCTGTTACTGATCCTGAACATATGGTTGGAGTAAAAAGGATATTTCAGGGAGGTGCACCCCTACTTACAGGAAGTCAAGTTAACCTTAGGGATGGCTTACAAAGCCCCTCCAGTCAGTGGAATGACCCTTAGTCTGACAGACATTCAAGCAATTAGTGCAAACACTTCTCCCATTTAGTCAAGTAGAGAGGTTTCACAATTATTTTCTACATGCAAGAAATTGATGTTGGTACAGTTGAATCCCTGAAGGAATAGAGCAAAAAGTAAAGTGTTAGAAATTTTTGGGAAGAAATTCGCCAAAA
The DNA here is from genome assembly GCF_009819655.1 of Sylvia atricapilla. Lineage (NCBI taxonomy): Eukaryota > Metazoa > Chordata > Aves > Passeriformes > Sylviidae > Sylvia > Sylvia atricapilla. Next base: position 21,336,607 of record NC_089146.1, read on the forward strand.
CCACACATTTCAGAAAAGGCTAGCACAATTTTTGTCACAGAAACTTCATCTGAAGTTTCAAGTAAATCATGGTTTGCACAGAAAGGAAATTCCATGTATTAGAACAACTACGGTAGCTGGGGGAAAGAAAAGTCTTTTGTGCACAAAGTCTTTCAGAAGATGTAACTGATTCTCTTTTAAGTATGCAACAGGTCCCAGCCCTGTGATTCACTGGTCCATAAACCTATGACTCTGCAGTCCATATGCCTTAAGAAATGTTTCATAAAGTTACTCCTTTCTCATTATCAACATTTCAGCTGCACATGAACTACAAGGCTGAACTAGGCCTTTATTAAAATACAACTTGTTAAGCTTGAACTAAAATATCCTGGCCTTTAGCCAAGAATGTTAGCAGACCAGTAACCTCAGTGATTCCAGCAACTAACACCAATCAACCAGTTACCATAAGCTTATCTTTATCTAGAGGATTTGGTGATTTCATGAGTGAGTGAAAGGTGACCTGAAGTTGAACTTTTAAAAAAACACAGTACTCTTAAGAAAATATTTTATTCCAAATTTAAATGTGTATCAAGGGAAGATAAATGCAATTATTCTCAGATTATTTTCTAATTAGTGATCAGCACTTGTAATTCACAGTGATATTCTTGTCAATAAAATTGTTTAGCATCTCAGACTTTGCTTTGAAGCAGTGCAAGCTCTGAAATGTTATTGAATTAAATTATTTTCCTGGATTTCTCATGATCATTCAAACTTCCATTGTAATGAAATACCTGAATACACAAAACATTCCTACACTCAGCAATACATTAAATCTTTCAATTAATGGACACAAAGGAACTGTGTATAGAAAACTTTCACCTAGAATACAGTTAATTGAATAATTAATTTACGCTTTTTAATTTTTTCCCTAATTTAAGAGGGAGAAGGCATAAAGAATAATGTTCTTGGTCTATATTTTTTGTTGCAGAAATAAAACTGCAACCCACTTTTATTAAACAGATCTGGAGCCCCATTTGCAATGGTGAACATAAGCAAAAAACAGAATCATAGTGCATGACTCCCTGCTGAGCCAGAAAGCAGCAATGATGATGCAAGAGGCCCTTCTGAACCTGTCTTAAATGTATTTATCCTAAGTTGAACATCTGAATTGCATAAAACTATCTCTATTTCATTCAAAATAATAAATACTATGTAATTATCAATATTAGTGTATATACATATAAAACATTAAATACTTTATCTTCTTGCTCTAATTTGCACATTGGTTAAAGAAAATGGAAGCTTTTTTTATTGTCTTTGATTCTGGTATATTTACCCTTTACATAAAAATAGCTGGTGCCAGTGGTACAGAATCAACAGAGAGGCCTGGTAAGTTATATGAGCCTATTGCGGAATATTATCACGCTGAATTTCTTTTATACCTATGGATTAATCTATTCCAACATTTGTATTTAATAATTTCCAGCTCCAGACAGGATAGGTACTATGGATTTTCCTTATGATTTACATAAAACAGAATTAATGACAGAAGGTCTCTGTTAGCATTCAAAGCCAGTACATGCCCTCGCAATTCTGTATCAGTTGCTTTTGCCTAATTTTCAACACAAACCTGCCTTTAGTTGAACTCTGACAAGGTACCTGATATAACCCCAGTTGAATAGATCCCTTATATACAAAGCATTCACAGAATTTAATAATTAGAAACATTATTTATTTTTATATGAGCCTTTAAAGCTAATTTATCTACAAGAAGTTTTGATAACTTTTTCTTATCCAGTGTCAGTTCCATAGTTTGAAGAACAGAGATCTATACAGTTGAGTAGAATTGAAAAGAATGGTTGAGCCTCTCTCTGTAAATTATCTGACTATGTCTTCATAAATCCACAGAAGTATAAAGTAACAGCCAAACTACTCCAAATTACTTCAGCAAGTACTGACACAGAGATAATTTAAATGTCATTACTCATCCAATAACATATTGCAAAAAAGAGAAAATATTGCAGAGAACTACACAAAAGCTAAAGATCATCTTAGATTAAGACATGGAAAACACCAGATTTGTCAGCCTGAATATTGATTAATCATATTACATCACATCAAACTAACTCAAATGACCTATGATTGAAAAATACATCCAGTGCTGACTATTAACACAAAAAATACAGATAAGTCCACTGAGAGCATTGATTTTGAGCAGCTTTTTTAATATAATCTAATTTATCACATCTAGTAAAGTGGCATAATGAGTTTGTTTTACTGAAGGACAGAGCAGGTTGCCAGATTTGGGGCAGCAGAGCTGAATAGAAATTAACTAATAAAATCTGGTATTTATTACTGCAATTGCCTTTGATGGAGTAGGTTTTTCATATTCTAGAATAAAATTTTGAAGAATTTGACCTATATTCAATTGGGAAAGTGCCAAAATGGCTTTGCATTCCAGTTACCATAAAGTGGATATAGAGATAACATTTGTCAAAACATTTTGAAATCTGTGATGATGTCTTTCTTTAATGCATGTCAAAGAGGTATTGAACTATGACAAAGTTAAAAAACATGAGCTCTGTTTGATGTGCTAAAATGCTGCATACATACCTAAATAGATCTTAGAATCAAGCTGATTCTCTGCAAGACTGTCACAATCAAATATAATGTAAATAGCAATTATTAAAAAATCTTCAGAAATAAAATCAGAACACTGGGATTTTAAAGTATCTTCTCTTTTTCTTCAGTCACAAATTTCCCCATTTAAGAAGACTAAAGTGAATTAAAATTTTAGTTTACAGAGTTATCTTGCAAACTGAGGGCATATCTTTGTAATTTAACATTTCCCAGCTCATAGTGTTGTCTTTTTAAGATGACAAGATACAGTGTCTTAGTGCCTTGTCTTTTACACCTAGTCTTGAGACAGGCTTATGAATAGTATCCTATTACAATTTTTAGAATGTGCATTTGTCATTTTTGACTAATTCTTTTTATTCTCTTTTGTGGTGAGAAAGGTCAGTACTGTGTAATGGTGCCTTTCTACCATCTAAATAAAATGCAGTTGGAAGAGATACAGCTTTTCTTTTTTCTAGGACTATAAAAGTGCATCCAATTGCAAATTTCTTTCTATGGTGAAGAATTTAGACTGCTTACTGCATACAAACAATGAACCAATAATATCAATACATCACATAGCAGGAAAAAGGTCTGTTTTTTACTTAATAATTGCAAAAATAGTTAAAAGTCTATAGGGGATCAGAGCTTTTGAGGCTCTAATTCTATTTTTTCAATGGAAAAAGTAGAAAAAGAAAATTTAACTCAAGACTGACTTGCAAATTAAGACTAATGGTCAGAGTAGGAATATATTTATAAAGAGACATAAAAATGATCTTGAGCCAAGAACATACTGAGGTTACATTCCTAAAGAGACCCTCTAGGAGAAATTGTACCTCTGATATCTTAGTCTCAGTCCCCAGAACCAAAGGGGTCTGCTTGCTTTGTCCCAATATGATAAAAGCATGATACAAACTACTGTATTCATAAGGACTTTGGCTCTTGATATGCATAAACCAGGATAGACTAAACTGTGGACTGTTGTTTTATTACTATTTCAGAGTATATTCCTCATGTTCTCTATTTCCGTATTTCTCTTGTATGTATCCCAGCGTAGTATTACATCATGAGTTTTTGAGGGCAGTCCTCAGCCAAAAAAAAAAAAAAAAAAAAATTTAAGCTCTTGTAGCTGGCAGGAAGCAAATCAGATTAGTTGGGGAGCTATAGCTTTCCTCCTGTACAAGAAATTTTGGGTATCATAATACCAGATGACTACTCAACCTACATGAGTTCAAAAAAAACACGTGAATACACTGTTCCAAGAGCAAATATTACTGACTGCACATTCTACTTCGAACATTCAGCTGGTTTTCCACACTACTTCATGCATGAGGGCTTCATATACTAATTAGGTCTGTATTACCTATTAGAGATATAATCAACTGAATCCAGATGATAAACTCTGTTTTGAAGTTTAAAGCAGAAATTTAGTTCTGAATGTATCTTTTGTCCTGGGATGTTGCTGATGCATGTACACTGCACTGAATTCCTGTAGTAATTCTGAATTGCTGACATATGGTTCATTTTGAATCACTTCACTGAAGTGATAGATAACAGACACAAGGCTTTCTTTTGAACTCTGATACTTCCTAATAACTGTTAGTATGAAAATTTTTCACTGAAGAAAGCCTTAATTCAAAATTTCATTTTATTCTACTTTTCATTTAATTTTACTCACATTTCATTATATTTTACTTTACTAAACCACAAGATATGTATTTCTTACACACTCATCGATTTTTCAAAGACTACCAGAAGTCATTAAGTACTGGGTCCTTTTTAATTCTGCCACTTTAGCTGAAAAGAAGAGAATGACATCAGAAACCAAGATGAAATTCTTTTTAAAAATTAAAATGTTTAAAAAGGCTAGAAGTATTGCAAAGAGAAAACTGGTCCACTGATAGAAAAATCAAAATGTCTCCTTACCCAAATGAAACCAGAATATTTTATTTTCTATCCTGTATACTCTATTTTTGACATTATTGGTCAAATACATATAAAGCATACCTGTTTCTCTATTTATGTCTTTTCAAGGCACAAATGGGAATACAGCAGATGGCTGTATATCCTGAAAAGTTATGCACCTGATCCGTATATAATAAGACCTATTCAACCTTTCTGGGTTAAATATTTCCTTAGCAATTTGTATACGATTTTTCCATTAAGTTTGTCAGAATTATGAAAAATTTGGGCAGAATTATTTGCTCAAGCTTGTCAAAAGCATTCCTGGAGAATCTGTAACTAAAACAAAGAAATATCCTGGTAAGTCCTTAATATATCCTTCGTCAATCTTGGGAAAACTTAAACGCAAACTTCATTTTTAGAATAAGATTCTTTAGCGAAGTGTGTAACTGATTACTCTTATTATCAATTAGAAGAGTAGTCAGACTTATCTCTACTGGTCTTCCGGAAACAGACATTTTTGATTAAAATATCGCTGTCTCTTGGAGGAGCGGGGGTCTGGATCCAGCCACAAAACATATTTTATGTTAGTCCAATTGTTTAAATAGTGCTTTCAGATATATTCATTTGCCATGGAACTTTCAAGATGATTGCACAGAAATTACTTTGAAAACAAATCTGCATGTGGTTAGATCATGAAAATGTTTAATCACTTGTAAGTGTTTTCCTTGCAAACTGTGCTAGAATCTGGCCATAATTGTTACACGATTCTCCTTGAGGTATAATTGGAACTCTGTACTGAGGCTGACTGAAAGCATTTGAGAACTACTGTAAATTATTAACAAAGGAAGGAGCTGCCAAAGAACACACAAACCAGGTTGACCATAGAGGCAAATCCTCGGGCTTTGAAGATGGCCATGCTTGTCAGCTGAGTCCCACAAGTCATATATTTTTCATGGAAATGCAAAATTCTTTTGTGTACAGGGTCAGGAAAGTGTAGTGTCTTCCTATCTTATATTCAAGTAACATCTTTTCCAATAAAATATATTTTGCTTTGACAAGAGAAGCATTTTCGGAAGACAGAGCAAAACCTTTTAGTAGGCAAGTACAGATTTTCCATTTCCTTATATTTTTCACACGTAAATATATGTGAGCCACTGCAGCTGCTCTATGTATTGTAAACATGGTTTTATTCTTAAAAAATACCCAATCACAGCAAAATTCATATTTGTGATTTGTTTTTGAGCCTTTGAAAGAGAATAAACAAGAGTTTATTCCTAATTTCTAATTAGTTAAATAAGCTTATAATTTATTTTGTCTCAGTTTGTAACTCTGGATCCAGAACCTAACTCAGGACTATCTTCAACTTCTTCTCTGTCAAATTACAGTCAAATTACAATCATTGCAAAGAGCAATGATTTAATATAGGTGATTTTACCCAGAAAATTTTGCAATAATTTTAAAGTAAATATACTCTGTACTGACTGGTAAAAGTTTTAAAGATTGTCACAGAATTATAACCATGTGAAAAAGCTACTGATAGGAAAGTGATAATTTGTATTCAACCCTTACCCTAGATCTTTGTTTCTCTTCCTTCTAAAGTTTTAAACAGTTATGGAAATATGACACATTTACAGCAAGCAAGCTTGGCACATAGGTCAAGTCAGCCCTAGAGGCAAGTATATGTTGCTGCTTATGATATACCAAATCTATGAAAGCAAATATGTTTGGAGCCTTTTTGATGATTAATGCTTCTTGCCTTTTTCAATTATAACAATGCTGCATAGCTGAAGGAGAGTGGTATTCAGTTACTGTAGAGAATGTGCAAAAAAATTATAGACCCAAGCAGGTATATACCATTTTGGGAGAAGCAGAAAACAGGCGCTTATGTGAAAATGCCTTCTTCCTAAATCCAGGAAATGTATGGAATATGATATGAGGAGTGGATTCCTTCTAGAAAGATATTTACCACATCTACTTGCTAGCAAAGTAACCTTTTCCATAGCTGCAACCTTTTTGTTTAATGAGCAGAATAGGGAGGCCAAGAACCTGAAGGTCTTTTATGAAGGCATGTCCAGTAAAACACTATATATAGGTCTTATTATTGAGGACTAAAGGTCAGGCTTTGAACTATCTTCTGGCTTTCCTCCCAAAGCTAAAAATACAACCAACCCCAAGTGATGGCATAGATTTTCAATCATGAAACTCATTTATGTCTTCTGAGCCTGTGATTTTTCCTTCAAATCAATAAACCTTTATTTAGTATCCTAACAGCAGAGATGTGTGTTTACTGGAAAATAGTTGTGTTCAAGTATTCAGCTGAAGTGTCAATACAAAAAGATATGTTCAAACTAGCATCAGGATAACACACATACAGGTGCATGAGTCTGATTCTCTGCAGAATGACCTTCCTAGCTTCACTTAACATTACAAGTAATTTAGGATCTGACAGAATTACTCTAACACATAGGTACTGTTACTGTTCTTGACAAATTTTTGGTAGAAGATGGAGCTAATGGCCAATGACTATCTATTCCTTGTCCATTAGCAACTGCTGCTAGCAAATATTCTTAATGTATAATGCGAAATTCTACAGAAATGTATTTTCTTAAAATTTGGCAGTAATATTTGTGAAATATTTGTTAATAATTTTGACTGCAGAAGTTCTCAAGCACTCAATTATCCACATGTTTAAAGACTATTTTATACAATTATCTTCATATTCCATAGGTTTGATTATGTGATTTAGAAACCATTTTATAACTAAAAACGACACTTTAAAAACTCTGAAGATGTGACTGGCAATTCAATATTTACTTTTCTGAGGAAAAATAGATCTAAAAACATTAAATAACTTTACATATTTCAAAATTTATAATCATACCCACTTCAGTCATTCCACTAATCAGGACCTTCATACCATGTTATCTTACAGTTCCACAGGTGCAGAGTTCTCTCTGTATTTCAAGAAAAAAATGTGCAATTCTTTGCTGTGCATTAGGGGAACAAATTGATAATTTTTCTGTTTCAGGAACAGCTCACATCTGTTTATTCCCTTCTAAATGGTGCCATGGTTTTAGCTACTCTTATGCCTTTATTTGTATAAAGGGAATCTGTTGACTTAGAGACACTGCCCTTCTAATCATGTATAACCTGAAACTTCTAAATGACATCAGATTTTAAGTGGTACTCTCAAAGATGATAGATATGGAAAGAACTTAATTCTCAATTTTTTAATTATTTTCATTTTTTTTAGTCAAATGTGTGCAACAGGAAATACTCCAATTTGAACAGTTATGACACTATGTAATGTGATGTAGATATATTAACCATCATTGAGACACTGATGAGGAGGTAAATGGAAATAACCATTGACTTGCTATTAATGCTATTGCAGAGGATAAAAAAAATCCTGCAGGTTTGTCAAAAGTGTTTGAAGGCATGGGAAAGCTAACTGAAAAGCAGATTTTAGAAGGTATTTCAGTTGCAACAGGAATGTTAAGGCTGAAAAACTTTGATACCACCAGTGACAGGAGTCACAGAATGGAGGAAGCTGAGTCAGGGGAGGTTTAAGTTGAATGTCAGAAAACGGTTTCTTACCCAGAGGGGTGGCTGGGCACTGGAACAGGCTCCCTAGGAAATGGCCACAGCACAAAGCCTGACAGAATTGAGGAAGCATTTGGACAATGCTCTTGGGCACATGGTATGTCCTGCACAGGGCCAGGAGTTGAACTCAATGATCCTTGTGTCTCCCATTCCAACTCCCTTCCTTATTCTGTGGTTCTATGATTCTATGAAGTCCAACTTGCTTCTATTGTAGAGAATCACACCAAATAAGCTGTTTACTAAACTTTCATAATTTCAACTTAAACAAAAGTAGGGGTTCTAGATCAACTGCTTAAAAGGCTGTTTCAGATTTTGATTGTTGCTATGATTATGTACATTTATTTAATTTCCAGATGAGGTGTGTATCTGAGCTGTTAATAACTGTTCCTCTTGCTGTTGATGTTGACTTTGGCTCAAATATTTCTTATCTCATGATCATTGTGCTTCCATATAGGACTTGTCTGCCTTCTTAATCTAAAGCTAAGGCTACATAACAACTTTTCATAGCAAGATAAGCCTCTCATTCTCTTGCCTACCTTTCTCTGAATCTGTGCTGATTTCTGTTTAATTTTATTGAACTAGAATGCCCAGAACGGCATTTAACATTTCATATCAAGTATCAAGAGTGCCTTAGAAGTGAAACACAGTTTAGGATCTCATTTTTCTTATATACAGCTTGTTTCCTAGTTAGCTGCTAGATTTGCATATCACCAGCTCTAGTTATGTTGGAAGATATTATACATACTAGAAAACTTGAACAAAACTACTTTATGGAACTAGAAGTTGTTCTATTTTCAAACACCACTTATGCCATAGACTAGTATTCCACCAGTATACATTTGTGAATAGTTGTCCAGTGCCATTTAGACACCTACTAACTAAGTAGACACCTACTTAACTGAGGTTTTAGTAATCATAGTACTCCTCTTTACACTGTCATATCTACTTCATTGATCAATGCAGGAAACTTCATAAATGTAGATAACATATTTTCCAGACACTTTGTAATTAGCATTTCAAGATGAGCTATCATAATTGCTTCCTTGACAGAAGTTTCTCATAACTTATAATGTCTTGATATATAATGCATATCCTGTAATGCATTTCAACTAATCTGTAACTATTACAGTCAATCATCTTGAAACAGTGTCACAGTGCAAGCTTCTTTTAGTCTAAAATAAGAAATAAGTGTTCTGTTTCAAAATTGTGTTGTATTACAGCAGGTAGCATTGTTTCACAACCAGGCCTGCAGGAACCCTGGAAAGCAATCAAATTTAGAATTTACACTTTTCTGCTGTTAGCGGAATATGACTGATGTCAACAACTGTGTTACAAAATGGAAGTTTTACATTTGCCTAGAAAGTACTTGAGTTCTGACACCTATTAATATCATTTAAGTAATAATCCACACTGCCTTCGCAAACAGAAGGTAGTCACATCGTAGGAACAACTGATACACAGCTGAGGCAACACTTAAGCTGGATTTCTGCTATTGCCAAAGAAACGCTCAGTGCTGGCAAAAGAAACTGACCAACTGACCCTGCATAATCTATTTAATAAGGTAATTAGGAGTAGCTATTTCTGAAAATGTATCTTTAACTATAAACAGCTTGTCAGTCATACTGAGACAAAGAGCCTTGTACTCTGTCTGCTTCCAGTGCTTATTTTTTGACCCCAGGTTTCCTGCTTACACACTGGGATGTGTGTCTCTCTAGTGATCTGGAATAGGGAGGAGAATTGAATTAATATTAGGCAGACAAAAACCAGTTTAATTTTAGTTCACTGTGGTTTCACAGTCACACAATCATCTGTATTTGCATAAAGAAAGGAGCTGAATGAAGTGGAAATGAACAGCCCAAGACTTGCCAGGACTGCCTCTGTTTGCAAAAATACTCTCTTACATTGATATAAAACTTCTGCAAAATTTAGCTGCACTGCCCAAAACTTCTATTCACATAAATAATGACTGATCCTTGAAATTGTTAACACCGTAAACATCTACCAAAAAATATTTATAAAAAATCTTTTAATAAAGAAAATATATCTAAAGATGAGCCATGATTACATACCAGCAATTTCTAAATATACTCGTGTATAATGAATGTATACATTTGTGAGTAAATTTGACCATTGGGTATTGCTATGCTTTGTCAGTATATAAGAATAATATACTTGTAGATACAGGAAACCTGAAGCTTCTCTCATCCTTCTTTCACTGTCACCAGTCTGCCTACTCTTGAATGACTGCAGTTTGTACTGGCTGACGCTGGATACTGGTCTCATTCATCTGTATTTAGAATCCTTCCTCCGCTTTCAAATGTAGCAGAGACAAACAGAATATCTAAAAGTGGCCCTGATGTCTTGTAGTACAAAACTGAGATGAAAACATATTTTAAAGAAAGCAAAAATTACATAGGATTGGAAAAATGCAAATCTAGGCTAAGGTGTGGAGACAATAGCATGAAATAGAAGTGTTAACTAGGGAACAAAAGTCTTGATGTAAAAATTGCTTACAGTCTCCTTTTGTGTATGCCACATTTGTCTCACAGACACCTCTCTCTCTCTTAGCCCTGCAGTATCAGCTTCATCAGTGGCTCCCTCAATCATCATTTTTTCTCTGAAAAATTCTCTCCGACCTAGCACCTTGTCAGCTTTAGCTGGTGTAGCAATTGCAGCCCTGGGGTTTCTCAATTTGCTATACAGAGTAGCTCTGAGCACTGAGATAAATCACTGTGATAAGATGCAGGCTGCTGCTCTTCAGTGTATCTTCAGTAGCATCTCACTGATGGAGCTGCTCCAGCATTAGAGCAAAGGTTAAACAGTTAAAAAAGTGTTAAAGAAATATCTTTCCCCCAACTATGCTGGCTTATTTTTGGCTTATTTTTAGGTTTGGGAAAAAAAAAATCATTCATTTCCATCCCAGATAGAATATTACTTTACTTCAGATTAGAATAACAACAGTATTACAACGACTTTCAATGACTTTATTCTTTCTTGCACAGTATCTGCTCTGTTTATTTTGAAATAAAAATTGATATATTTGAATTGGGTAGTTATTTTTTGTTATCCTTCATTTGAAGAGAAAATAATTGCTCTTACCACGTTTTTGTATAACACTGAAATGAAATAAAGTCGATTTACATTAATTTTCTTGTGGCAAGAATTTAATTCTTTTGTTCAGTATTGTGCTGGATTTTGTAAACCTCCTTCCCCCAAGCATGTCTTTAATTGCTTTCTGTTGAAAATATTTTTAGTTTTATTTAAAGATGTTATAACCAATAGTCTGTATATAGAATTAAATAATCTTTTGGTGAATAATACCATATTACAATAGCTCTTTTAGCACCAGTAGATATTAAAAGAATTCTAGTGCAAAAAGAAAGTGGTATTTAATTTGTTAGCATGATTGAGTATGTGGTTTTACTAAAAGAGTATAATAACCAACAGGAAATTTTTTAAAAATATAGTATTTTGGTGTCTAATTTTTTCTGCTTCTGTAGCAAAATAATTGAGGTTTAGACACCTAATTTCCATTTCAGAAATTTAGTTCCTCCTTCAGCATGCTTTTGGACTTGTATTTAGATATCAGGTTGGGTGTGAAGGTTGATGGTGATAGGTAGATGCAAAATGAGATTTTCTTCCATCATTCAGCAGCAATGGTTTCTGAGTAGATATATGGATAGCCTAAAAGGATTATAAATGCCATTTAATTTACTAACACTATTAGACTGGATTTTTTACAATCTTGTAGTGTTGTTCTCTTTCTTCACAGGCTTTTAAAGACAAAAAATATGTAAACTGAGTCAGATATTGTCCGTAAAAAGTGCAAAGTATTATTTTATCTGGTAGCAGCAGCTGAAAAAAAATAGCTGCCTGGCTAGACTTCATCCATGAACTTTAGGGACTAAAGGTGTTTGCTTTGGTAAAAGCTATTTTTATGTATTAACAATATAACAAAACAAATATTTAGCAAGTATTTATTACTATCTCAAGTATCTCAAGCATTGTAATCAAAACAAGGTAATGCAAAGATGTAGTTTCTGGAAAACATACATTTGAAGGCAACTCCTGTATGTACAAAAATGAACAGAAAAATTGTTACATATGCCATGGGAAGTCATTGTGTAATGCAATTCCTCCAGAGTTACGTGCAAGTCTGAGGTGTTGCACGTATAGACAGAACAACTAAGTGTGGAACTTTTTCCACATAAAACTAGATTTTTATTTTAGTCCTACTACATTAGTAGCTATTTAAATTTAGGCTATAATTGAGGCAGTCTGTCAGGCATTACCAGTCATGGCTCAATAGTAACATGGTCTCCTTCTTGACCTGTGGAAGACAAAGCATTGGTGTGGAGGTAGAATATGATACTGTATAGCTGCATCTCATCCCCAAATACAGGAAAAGCTAAGTATCTGCCTAGAAAGTCAGTAGTAATAGCAAATAAATTTTAGAAATGTTTTCAAGCCAAGTTCTGCTGTGGTCAAAACACACAGAGTTCAAAAAGAGGAGTCAAATTGCACATTCCAGTTTACACTGTAGTTACAGAGCTGTTAAGCTGTGGTGAGCCTGCACCACATCCCACATTCCATGGGAAGGGCTGCTGTTGGCACCCCAACCACCAAAGCACCACAAGGCTGCCAGGCAACTCCTTTTAGCCTTTCCAGTATCTTTTAGATATATATTCAGATTTCTGTTGCTAAGTACTCAGCATAGCTCATACTCATATAAGTCATGACTGTTTGAGTGTGACATTTTAAATAATCACCTGAGTCATGAAGCTATGTCAAAACCATCCAATGTATTTTGATAAGCAAAATAGACCACTTCTATATTTCTATGTAAAATTACTCAGAAAAAAAATTACTTGTTTATCAACAGCCACAGCAGTAGGCTTTTCTCTTATTGTGTGAAAAAGAAAGAGAAAATAATAACAAAGTAAATTGGGGCAGAAACCTAAAATTTAATAAAATTATTGTTGACAGTAGTGTTTGGAAACACTGTTTCACAAACTATGTATTGTGACTTTAATCAAACTGTTCTTTCCCATCTGTGTGATGCTAAACACAGTCAAGATGTAAGCAGCTGGAATTAAAACAGATTTTCACATCTACTGAACAGTTAGATGAAGTATTCTTAAGTATCAAAATAATAAAGAAAAAAACTCCCAACTACTGGTGTGAGCAGGAAAAATATTAGTGTTTTCACAGTCTGATTTCCTTCCTATTTCAAAACAAGACTGTTAAATGGCAAAGGCAAAGAGCGGCTGAAGGGTTAGACAGAGCTAAAGGCTGGAAACATACAGTCACACATGTTTATATGTATTCAGCTCAAACCATCTGCTGTTCATATGTGGAAGTTAGTAAATAGGATATTGCATCATAGCACAAGTTCTTGGGGGCAGGATAATGACTGTTCAAGATCAACCTGTTAGAAGAGGACCAAGCTGTATAGCAGATAAGGAAAAAATAGTCCTCAGTATATTTAGGAATCTGAGACAACAGAAGGATACAAAAGCAGTCGGGTGAATTTACCAGTTAACTGCCATTCACTGAACTGTCAGTATTCACTTGTAATGAGATGTTCAGCAAACTCTTAACTATCTGTATCATTAGTGAAAATACCACTTCAAAACAACATCTGAGTTTTAGGCACTGTACTCTGAGTCATCTGAGGTACTAATTTTTAACTTTTAAAACTATCTGTACAGGTAACAGAGAAGTAATTTTAAAGTTTTAGCTAGTACTTTATACTTTGTACCAGCATATATTAGATTTTGAGAGGATAAGTACTGTTATTAATATGAATATTTTATTTCCTAACATGTCTCCAACTTTTCTAGGGGAAGGACCAATACACTTTTGTTCTAAGATTCTTTTTTCAGCTAGAGTTTAAGACTTAGTCTGGCACCTAGAAAATAATCAAGGAAATTGTTTCTAACTCCATGTCATCAAACAGATGAGAAACTTTGGTAGTGTAAACTGATTTGCAAGATAATTTACATTTCTGTATTCAGTGGAAGGGAACAGATTGAAGGACAAGGTACATTGCATGTGCCACCACTGTTGCTTTGCAGTAGCATGACCAGTTTTCTCACACTGGCAGAAAGCACAGATGTTATGCTGCCCCTTAGGGAATATTCTGTCTGTAGTAGAGGCAAAATTTCAATATATCTTGACTGTGTAGAAGATTCTCCGTGTGTTCCCTGAGGGTGTGAATAAAGCCGAATATTTCTGGTAAATGAAGTTGCAAAGAGAAAATTATAAATAATGATGTATTAAATGTGCTGGACAACTTAAAGCAACCCTGTGTGATTCAGAAAAAGAATGTAGACAGTTATTTACATTTTGTATCTTACTGTATGACAATTGCAGATGTGCAATATTGTGCTCCAACGCAGGCACAAAATATTAAATGTTCAGGACTAAAAGGAATTAGACATAATTGACCATTTACTATAAAAATATAAATTTGTCCTTCTCTGAATTAAATACCATGTCAGTTGTAAAACTAGGCCTAAGCCATTTGAAGGGCACATTTTGGCTTCACACCCACAGCATTCTAAGAAACTAGGAAGAATTCTGCCTCTGCCACGTGAACAGAAGTACATGTTGGATGATACTAGTCCAAAGCATCTTAGCTGCAAACTGGAACAGAGCCCATACACTGGACTGGACTGGAGCTCTGACAGTAACACCTTATTTACTGCTGATAAAACAGTGATATTTACTCTTCATGTGAGTGGGAAATTCAGGCAACAACAAAACAGAAAAATAACTTACTAACTTTGTCTTAGGCAAAAGGGTAGGATTTGTGAAATAGAAAGAATACCCTTTAGTAAAGCATTGTATTCCTACCTTCATTTCCACACCTTCTGAGTATTGTATCGAGACATAACCTATATGATATTTCTGTAGGAACAGGTCTGAAAATGACAGTCTAGTAAGATTTTTTTACTAGAGTGTTACATACTATTCTTTGAATTTCTGACATGGTAAACTATTAGATAAAGTTATCTCTATTGTATTTCATAAGGTATTTATAAATATTCCCTTTATTTAAATTTTAATAGATCCTCAAAATTTCCACTAACAATATATGCACATATGTTACTTTAGACTACCTATGTTAATTTAGACTGTGCAAGCCATACAGCTCCTCATTTTCTAATGTATAGTTTTCTAGTGCTAGTCTTGAACTTCTGTCACATTTTACATATTAAATATTTTATAGTACCCTTTCAACTGCAAATGTATTCCAAATACATAGTTCAGACAGACAAAAAGTGGAAATAAAGATCAAATCCACCCATCGTCACCACCTCCCCAGTTAGTGTAAATTTAGTCTACACTTTGAGCAACATTTACTGTTCTTGGTCTTCTGACATATTTTGACTTCAAATGTTATACACCACTGTCATTAAAAGACATAAATTCACATTACTAACAAGTCAGACAGGTGAAAAGAATAAAGCTTTCTTGCATACCAGCATCTGTTTGTGGGCATATGCTAGTCGAGGACTTGCATTGTTCTGCTACTTAAAGCCTCCTGGTTTAGGAAAGCATTACACACAAAATTCAATTGAAGTTCACATCTGTAATGTCACTGAAAGAAGCAGGACTTCAGTCTTTGTCAAAACTGGACATAGGATAGCACTTCAGACATCATTTGTGATGGTAACTAAAACAAGACAGGTATTTTACATTGCAACAAAACACATGAACTGAGCTTTCTATACTATCACCAGTGTCATCCAATGGCAGAACTTATTAAGATTAAAATGTATATAACATAGTCTAAAATACTGATGATTAAAATTTTGCCATGGCAATTATTATATTAAAATTCTAGCAACAACTGAATGCCAGCAAGTGCCTTAACAGTGGTTTTACTACATGCATTTTACTATCTCTTAAAGGAAGCCTCATGGGCAAATAATATCATTTTCAGATTCTTGTGGGGAGGAATTACCATGAAAGCATTTCTATGGTGTGTTGTACCACCCCTCAACTTTTTATTTAATGGGAGTTTAAACAAGGTAATATAATCACGTACAAAGTGTTTCATTAAATTAATATTAATTTTGTAATAGTGAATTCCAGCAAAGCATAGAAATTGAGTTGGGCATGCTAGCGTGCTAACATGAATAATTAATTTGTTAGCAGAATGTATTTTTAGTTGGATCTGAACTGACTTTTTACTTTGCAAACACACTTTAATCTTGATTAATGCTTACCTTGGTTTAGGCAATGGGCTTTGGCAAGGAAGAGACAGGGTTTTCTTTTCTTTTCCATTGACTTTTCCAGACATCTCAATCTGTAATGCTTGCTAGACTTCCCTTTAAGCCTGGAAACTGCTGGCTTGCAGAACATGTAGTGTTCCTACTCTTTTTTTCTCATGTAAGATTGATTTCTACTTTCATCCACATCTTTGGTTCCCTTGCTAGTTATGATTTAGTGAAATTATTCTCTCTGCTCTTCTAGGGTGTCAAATGGCAGCACGGGGTTCAAAGGGAGTTTTAGAAGTCCATTGCAGTAGCAGCACAAGATCAGCCAGAACACACAATATACTTGAACACGGGAAGAGTAATAGTGTACTACTTCAAAAGTACATAGACTTGCATTTTCTGATGTGAAATAATGTGTTTCTTCCAAAGAGTATGTATACTCTTCTAGAGTGATCCTGCACTTGAACCTTCTGGCTTCAGAGTTACTCAAGAAAAGAAAACAGCCTGAGTTTTACAGTGAGAGAATTTTCACCCCAACCAAAACTGTTTCCCTGGTTGAGGGATGTGAATTTGGACATGTTATTCACAACTGTACGGCGCAGGTAGAATCTATTAAAATCAGTATTTTAGTCTCAGTTATGTAAATATTAAAAACTGAAGGAAGCCCAACTAGAAAATATAGTCTATCTAAAAGAAACTAATGTAGAACTTTTTGGGAAGGAGAAAAGTAATGGAAAAAATTTAATGTTTAATAAAGATAGTCCAAATTTATACTTTCCCATTCAGAAGAAATGAAAAACAAATATTTAGACCTGTATCAAAATAAATGCATAGAGAATTATTTAGTTTCCTCAGCCATTGTAAGTTTGGGTGGTTTAGGGTTTTTTGAAACATATGTACAGTACTTTGCCAATTCAAAGAATTACTACATTATATGATATTATGAGAGATGAAGAACAATCAGAGAATCCAGCAAATACAAGGAGAGGATAAATAAACTACAAGTTACACCTAGCCCTGTAGCAGCTTAGTATTTCCCATTTAAAAGAGTTTTTGCCCCCTAAAAAAACTTTTATTTCTTACTTTTATTTGTTTCTATTTTCAAGAAAAAGTAAAAAGATCTCTTTAGATAATTTTATAAAATTTCTACATTGATCAAAAATGTAGATGAATGAAATTTCTTTTCTTTCAAATGAAAATATTTCTGCAGCAGTTTTCAGCCAGAGTTTAGCCTAGTTTGGAATCTCAAAAGAGAGGTACAAAGCAATTGTGACATTGGTTTTGAAAATGCACAGCATGGGCATGAAATCCTGTCTCACATTTGCACAGATCAAGAGCAACTCATTCAAGATCTGTATTAACAAAAAGAAAATCAAACTCATAATTTAGATACTGAAACTGATTTCAAAAAACCTTGAACTAATTTTTCCACTGCATAGACACCAGTAGACTTGATTTGATATCACTTTGCTCTGGGGCACAAAACATGACTTTCTTTGAGTTAAGGGAGTACTACAGTTTCCTTATATTCAGATTTATAGGGATATATGGAATGAGTTGTAAAGATAAGGGATTGGAGTAAGCACATAGAGTTGTATGCCGAAATTCAGACTGTGGTGCTGCACTGAAAACAGGGGGGCTGTACCCCCCTTTCTCTGCCAGTCTTGAAGTCAGCCTGATGAAAATAGAAATGAAATATGAGGAGTGAACTGCTAACTACAAGTTTTTCAAAAGTAGAAAAAAGCCAGGGCAGGAATACAAATTTGACTTCAAATTACATGTTTGTATGGATGGATTTTTTCCCTAAATACTTTTTTGAAATTTTGTTAATATTTATTGAAATTTTGTTAAATATTAACAAGGGGACAAGTAAATACTTCTGTTCTTCCACTGTCATTTCAGATATCTGCACAAAGCTAAAATATTAATTGTACTGTCTAAATAATATAAAGATAAACAAAGTAATGTACAAAGTAAAAATTTGTGACATATTTAGCAGGACACTTAAGTCAGTGGGACTTCTCACAAGCTAAAAAATTGTCATCTGCTTAAGTGTCCAGCTGAATCACAGCCAATGGGCTTCATTGTACTCTTTATTGGTTTTATCACTTTGACCTTTACTGCACAGTAAATTTTGCCCTTCTTGTGGTATTTATAACATGTTCTATGCCATACTTGCAAAGGAGATTACCACAGATTTATCTACTGCAATTTGAAAAGGATGAGCTTAATGACTGTCATGGTTTCACCCCACAGACAAATACATATTGTGTATATTAAAAAATTATTACCTTAAAATAAATAGACCATTTAAAAATTGTCAGAAATTACGTGAACAGAATGTAATTTGCACATCTTAATTTCTTGTGGTAAAGGTGATTCAATCAGCACATAAAATCTGGGCAACTCATTAAATCTTAGAAAAATAATCTAATCTCAGAAATTATTCTCAGAAGAACAATGTAATTTAAGGAAATAAATCTAGAGTTCATCTACCAGACTTTAATGTTATGATGAAGCTTCAATGTGAAATTTTGACTGTTATTTTCTGCACTCATATTTCTTATTATTATTTTACTGTTCTTATTTTTACACTGCTCAGTCTTGCATATCATGAATAAATTTTTCAAGGATCACTGTAGGTTATTTATTGCCTATTAGGACCAGTTTCCTTGAGATACATCTATAACCTGTAAAAGGTAGTTCAGAATACCAGAAGTTAAGCTTTTTTCCAGTTTCTCATCATAAATGCCCTCTTGTCTTATTATGATGAATAACTTACTGATCCTATGCAACCCTCCCACAAAGCTAGAGCTTTGGAAGAAAAAAAGTCAATCTCAAAATTCAAGCTGAACAATGCAGCTGTAAACAGGACAGTTACGCAATTAAAGGTGTCAGTTGATCTTGACCTTTGATTACAGTGCTTTGTGTACAGTGTGTGCACTGTGCATATTTTCAATATGTGTAAGTTCAAGGGCACTGTACAGGTAAAACACTGAATTCCTTGAAATTGCCAGGCACCAATTTACATGAGTTAAGTAGTTACATCTAAGTCCCACATCCCTACTTTTTATGAAGTTCAACAGAAGCAACAAACCTAGAATGGAGACGCTTGGAAAATACTAGTAAGCATTGTTCAGTTGCTTAAGGTCATCAGTTTAACAAGCTGAAAGATAACCAACATCTGGAGTTAACAAACCTACAAATCAACAAGGTTTAAATTCAGCAAATAGATTATTATGAGATAAATATGCTTTGACTTATATTTGACAGGTTTCTGCTAAAGGATATTTTCAAGACTGGCTACGTGATCACTTATCATCAACCTATTTTATTCTTGATTATTAGCCAGGATTTCATTACAATTTAGCTCATTAAAAAAGGACAAAATTATTAGCAGAATTCATTTCTCATTCAGACACCTAAACAAATTATTAAAGTTGTCTTAAGAACCAGCACATGGAACATGCAGTTTGACAAGAGTAGGCTGTGGCTGTGAACACTGTATCATTTAATATTATGAATTCCATTTTCCACTGTGCCTGAAGCATGTTATGTCTTAAGCAAGTTACTGTAAGGCATTTGAAATAGATGTCCAAGGAAGGCAGAGGGGTTGTTACAGGAAACTGAAAGTCAGGATGGCAAACAATAGATCTTGAACTCTTAGTCTTATTCATTTGTTTCCCTAAAGAAGTATCGGTGAATATTTCCAGAAATATAGAAATATTTCTATATTCTAATATTTCACTAGAAAATATATTTCAGGAAAAATTGTATTAATTTGCAAAAATATTCATCTAGGGTTTAAGTGATTTTGCCCCAGAAAATTCTCTACTGCACCTATATTTTTCCTTTCCTCCATTGTCCCAGTAGTAAATCAGAAGTCAAAACTGTGTGCTGTGTAGTAAGTGTGACAAGAGATGCTAAGGGATCCACAGTCCAATAGGATCTCTTAGGAAGCATGCATATGTGACAGAAAGGAAAAGCAGCAGGCAGAGTATCTCCTGGAGGAGAGCCTGAGTCAATAGCTGTAGGGTTTGCAGAAAGGACTTTGGAATTGCAATTTTGCTCATGTGGATTGAGCCTAGATGTGTGCTCTGAACTAGATACCACCTAGAAGCAGATGATAAGAAAAGCATAATTTTTCAACTTGAAAAACAAAGCTGGCAAAATAAAATCATGATAAGCAGGCTGAAACACTGTGAAGACTTTCAAAAGTTCAGCCCTTTTAGGAAGGATGCTTTTCTAAACCCACCTCCATTTAGTGTTTAGCACATGAAAGCTTCATTCTTGTGTCTGTTAATGGTTTGTCTCAAAATTACTATTCACCATTGACTTTTTTTTCCACCTGTAGAATTTGCATTTCTTCTGAAGAAAAAACAATGCTTTGCTAGTAAACTGTTTAGGTTTACATACTCAGCTTGGAAAATCCAGCTCGCTCCATGAAATTGCTTACGATTTTTTTATCAAAAACACCTCTATCTAAAGATGTTCTGGGCCACATTTAGACTGTTTTGCCTGAAGCAAAATAGGCAAATACCTTCCATCCTGTCCATTAGAAGCAGGAGGGCTACAGAACACACACACACACACACACACGCCCACACAGACAGGAAGTCACATAAGTATTTAAGTAAGCATTCAGTCCTCAGCCCTGTCCTAGGGCCAAAGTCCAGCAACTTGTGGGAGGGCACCATGCCAGCCTAACAGATGGACATACATATGGGTAGTCAGGACATCATGTGAAGCCATCAAGTATGGATACTAAGGGCATGATTCCAACCTAAGAACATGAGCTTTCTGTGAAGGTTAGGGGATGTTAAGCTGGATTTACTTTCAAAAATAAAGAATAAATTCCACTGCCATGTCCAGGAACAGTTATGCTCTCTGTTAATCAGGTGGAGTGGTTAGTAGATAAAAAGAGCTTTTATACTAAAAGAATTATTGCAAAGGAAAGTTTTAACATTTCACAAGGGAGATTTCATTCTGACAGATAAATATGTATTATTTGTGAGGAGATGTAGTTAATGATAATGATTTTGCACCGGCAGTGCTTTCACCCTGCACCACCATCTGTCCCACGCATTTTTCCTAAAGGAGACAGGAAACTGCTATTTGAGCAGCAAATGCAGCCCAGCCAGCCAAACATGTTCTCCAACAATCATTGTTGGGAGGGTCAGTGTTGGGAACTGCTGCCCTTTGCCAGTGAGGAGAGAATGGGAAAATCAGAGGCACAGCACTTCCACACACACTGCCCTGGAGAATATTGACTGAGGCATCTGAGTGAAAAACATGCGCATCCCACAGCCATCTGCTGCTATGTCCATCAGCAGGAGAGAGGAAGACGTTAGGAATCCTGCTTTGTGAATTTAATCCACTGCTACACCACGATTACAAAAGGATGTGCCAAAACATGCTCAGATGGGATCCCATGGAATCATTGAATCATGGAATATGCAGTGTAGGAAGGGACCCATCAGGATCATCAACTCCAATTGAGCTTTGACCACACAAAATATCTCCCTACAGAGGCAAGTGGCCTCTCTGTATTCTTCCCATGCCACCTGGCCTTGCTTCCACCATGATTCTACCTCTTACTAAGATCAGAACATTGAAATCTGAGAAAATCATGAACAGCTTTTCAAATTTTACCAATTGACTAAGGAAAGAACATGAAATTTTAATCCCAAGCACAAGAAGGACAGAGGCAGTGTCTTGGTTTATGGAGCACTGTGTATTCAGAGCAAAGCTAGGACAGGAAGCACTGAATTCTTCCTTGACTGAAATGAGATATTCAGAAGAAACAGTAGAACTTTATGAAGGTACATATTACATAGGTGGTTTTGTTGAATAAAAGGACGTGTCTGTTTCTTCCATCTTGATTTAAAAACACAAAGAGAAGGATAACCATTGCTCCCTCTGATCCTCTGTACCCTTATGATAAAGCTTGAATTATCTGCTTTAACTTCCAGACATTTAGGTTCTTTCTGCTAGACTCAACAGCTCTTTAGTATTCAGCACATCTTCCATGAAGTTGCTGATTGTAATGCAAGTCACTTCTCAAACCACTTTTCACTAAACAACAAAGATTGACATCTTTAAGATTCACACCGTTCTGAAGAATGCTACTCCTCTGGTCATTTTTATGACCCCTTCCATTTATCAATGGACTTTAAGAATTCAGGTGCCAGAAAACGTATGCAGCAATCCAGTTTTAGTCCCCTAAGTGCCATATATATAGGGAAAGGTTGACTTCTTATTCTATTTCTTTATTCAGGCTCTGTTCACCATTCTTACATATTATTCTGTTATTTCTTTTGTGAGACAGTACATTCCAGGCTATAGCTATCTTTTTTCATTTCAGCCTACATGCCCTGGTTCTTTAACTGTCTGACTAAATTTACCATGTCATAATGCATTTTTTGCATTTTATGTCCCACTTACAGAATAATTTAAATGCTTCTATTTTGACCCATTAGCATATCATTAGCCACTTCACAACAGGTTTATGAAGCATTCAAGCATTTCATAGAAGGATTTTATATTTTCTCCAGATCTTTTCAAATCAAATCAAATTAATGCTACTGTGGTCATTTCTGTGGACTTTAACTAGAAACTGGCACTGCATTGTGATCCTCTATTAACGATGTTTTAGAAACTCTCAATTTGTAAACTATGTTATGTGCTTTTTAAAATTATATTTATATTCTATTATTTGAATAGAATATTGCATAAAACTCAGTAGACTACCTTACAAATGCTTATGTCCGTAATGACTACTTGGTTGGGTTTTTTATACAAAGAATATAAACATGAAATGAGATTTCTTGTCCATTAATAATGTCTGCATTACCACACTGAGTGACATTAATTACATTCCTGTTAGGCATTCTTTCTTAAAATAATCTAACATCACAGGTTTCCTTCTTTTGCTTACAACTGATTTCAGGCTCACTGCTATGCAGTCATTTCATTGCTACTGTATCCCTTTTATGGATGCTGACACTATCACAGAATCATAGAAAGGCTTGGGTTGGGAAGGACCTTAAAGAGCCTCTCCTTCCAATCCCCCTGGCATGCGGCAGGGACACCTTCTACTAGAACAGGTTACTCAGAGCCCCATCCAGCCTGGCCTTGAACACTCTCAGGGATGGGGCATCCACAGCTTCTCTGGGCAACATGTTACAGAACCTCAGTACCCTCACAGTAAGAAATTTCTTCCTATTACTGGAGTTTGGGGTTTTTTTGCTTTTTGTGTTGACTAATGAGAGTATTCACTTACCCTCATTAGTCTCCTTTGAGTTGTCACATTCCTCTCTCCACTTGAGGTATTTCATACCTCTCAGTTTGCACGGATTTGTATTTACTTTCTCCATTCTCCATTCACTATATAGCTTTTAATACTTATTTGCTACCCTTACTTTTGCACTCAGTGCAGATGGACTTGCTAAGATCTTCAGCATCACTGAAATGTTACTCTTTAGTTACTTAATATTCTCATTAGGAATTGCAATTTTTCATTCATATATTTGTCTGACTTCTCCCCCCCAATTATTTCTGCTTACATTTTTTCTCAACCGTAGAAAATTATCCATTTAGAAGGACCACTATTTTGCTTCTTGGGATTGTTCTTTGTTTGTCTAAACTGATAGCAACCAGGTCATGAAAACCACCCCTAGGGCAGCCATGAATTTCTAGTCCAGTAAGTTATTCATATTTATCAGTTCTAATGAGAACTTGAATTAAAAATACATTACGTTTGGCTTGGAGACTTTGCACCAGGAAACGGGTTCTTTTTCCTTTTACAAGAAGTTTAATATTTTGCTGGTGTGTTTGACAAACCTTCTGTGCATAGACCTCCCACCACATTTATTAATATGCATTCAAAATCTCATGATTTTATGTTACAAAGGACTCCCAAATTCCACTACTTTGTTTGCCTTGGGAGGTTACATCCATTTGCTTTATGATCCAAGTAGCTTGATTATTTCCATCAGCTCTCAGGGTTGATTTTTGCACTGATGAGGGTTTCCGCATCATTTTCCCTGTTACCAAGACCTTATGATAGCTATTGCATGCAACAAGAATCCCTCATTTTGTGTCTGGCCATTCTTCCCTTTTAGATACATCTTGCTGGATTACAGTAAAGCACTGTAACACAAACAATGACTTTACATCTGACCCTGTATACAACGACATAAATTATTTCTTTTCTACAAGTTTGGGGTTGTGTATTTCAAGCTACAAATGATCAATTCACTTAGAAAATATTAGGAAGGGTATGTTTCCACAATTGTGATTTTCCAAGGATGTGATTTCACTTGGAAAGGCACCTGTATTTGGAAAATGGTACTCCTTCCACTTGGCCAATGGAACTGAATGTACATTGCACTTGTGAAAATTTGCAGAAATGACAGCATTTCCCTTTTGCCTCAGGGGTCCTGCTGTTGATCTGTTTTTCTGTATCATCCCTCATACTGTATGGCCACTTAATGACTTCTTCTTTTTGATATATTTTAATAACTGTATCACAAAATAACCCTGTACTCTCCCTGAAATTGCGCAATGTCAATGAGGACAGAATCTGGATCACTATTTTACTTCATACTGTATTCTGGACCAATACCTTAAATAAATGAAACAAATTACAAAAATTGAGTTCTGGGGGCATTTTGTGGGTTTCATTTTGTGGTTTGGTGTTGGTTTTGTTTGGGTTTTTTGTCAGGGTTTTTTTTTGTTGTTGTTGTTCCATTCTGCTTTACAAGGTTATTCAGTTAGTTCTTAAAATAGTTTATGTCATTTAATTTGGGGAAATAAATGAGGTTACTTTCACAAAAAAAGTCTTACTCTGCACATTTTCTGCAAAATGGGCAATATTCAACAAACCTGAGATCCCTTTTCTCATGAACATAATAAGACATTTCTCAGTTGAATGCCCAGAGGTGCATAGCTTTTAATGAGGGTTTAAAAAAGAATATCTAGGAGGAAAAAAAAGAATTAGAGAGGTGGAAATAAAGAAAAATTGAGAGGGAAAAGTAAAGAAAAAGGCATCTTTAATTTTAGCACATGTAATTAAATATTTCCTAACTCTTAGCCAACTAGCTAAAAATAAGAAATTAAAACCATTATTTCTCACCTAATTATTTTTGCAGAGATTTATGTTTAAGGTATATTTAAATTTGATATTTTTATCACAAAATGTTTTTAAGCAGACATTGGGATTCTGCAATTCTTTATTTTTCTGTTAAAAAAATGTGAGAGAAAATGTGTTCTACCAATGTTTTCATCTTGAACTATACTTCTGCTATTAGCTTGGTGTAATGCTTTAAATAAGTTTACTGAAAATGTGAATAAAAAAAATCAAAGCATTTTCACAATGAAATCCAGTGGTTTTCAAACCTATTCTAATTGCACATAATTCTGCTGATTTAATGCAATTCCTACTATGACCTCCCCTAAATAAAGTTTTCTGTTTTCTTGTAAACAAAGACTGTAAAGTTATTGAAAATTGCATAAACTAATACAAATGACTGTTGGTACCATTAAAAACATAGTTCTGCATTATTGTTATTTGAGCCAAGTTATTATGTTTTTTCACACACTTCTTCAGTTTCAGAAATGAATCTGATCTTTCATCACTGACCTTTCTCAGGTGGCACTGACCCATATCCAGTGACATTGGACATTGGTAATTTTTATTACTGTCCCACACTGGAACACTATATGTTTTAAGATACTACATTCTGAGTTCTCTTTTGTTAATAGACAGAAAAATCTAGTCAAGCATATCCACATTGTAGTATCCCCAAAAAAAATTCTCTTCTTTTAAAATGCCCTCAACTCTAGTGTATCACACAGTTGAGCAAACTGGATTTACTATTCACTGTTAATCCTGAAAATTACTTCTTATTATATTTTCAGTAAAATTCACATTTAAAAACACTTTTTCTCACAGGAATAATGTGCAATGTATAAAAAATCACTTTTAACATTGTCCTTTAAAAATAATAAATAATTAATTTCAAAATTTTCTCAGTGAGATATTTCATTGTCTTTCTTTCTAAAATAGTGCTGTTGTTTGCAATGTTTCCCTGTTAAAATCTTCAGTCATGAAATTCATCATGTGTAGTATATCTCACATTCACTATAACTATACTGCAAGTGTCTGCAAAAGAAGTTTTTATACTAAAAAAAATAAAATGAGAGAACTTGGGTTTGCTTTTTTCACATAGCCTGCAACACATACCAAACAAAAGAATGAAAAAATCTTCCTCAGTTATTCAACAATTGATTTGGTAAGGGTTTACAGACTTAATAGTTAAGTTCTTTTCATAGCTGTACACCTTCATGCAGTCTGTCTCTACTTTCCATGTCTGGCTTCTTAGCATCAGCGTAATACAGTGTGTAATGCACTCAGAAACTTTATATAGGTGCAAGGAACTGGGCCCAAAATGTTCCACTGCATATGCAGAGACAGAAATATCTCCACTAACAAGTCAGAGACATTGCTTTTCAGAAGCAACTTCTGGAAGAAAAAGACAACATGTAAGAGATTTTAGACTAAGTTTAGGTACTGAATGATTCCAAGTAACACTCACGTTTGAGTATACCATCTATCCAAACTGCCAGTAATGAGACCCCATCCAGGAATCAGTTTCAGATCCAGCTTTCCCCTCACTATGCATGTACAAGAGTGTATCTCTAAGGTCAGTTTGAGTGTTCAAGACTGTCAGAACCAGGCCTCCTGACTTCAGTCTGTGCTCTAGACAAACCCCCCTGACAAAACTCAAATGTAGTTTTAAGGTGAGCTGAGACAAAAAGAAAAAACCTATCCTGCAGTTTCTGGCCCAGCTGTGGTTTCAATAGAATTATTCTACAGGCAGCCTGGAACCTAAACAAATGTTTACCCTTCATACAGAATTTTCAACATTTTTCACTCTATGATTTTTTATTGGTCTTTTCTTTATAAACATGTCACTGCTTGGGTTTTTTTTTTAACTTATTTTCATTTTCTTTCCTTGCCAAATATTTAATTGCTCTGTATCTTCTCTACATGTTTATAGATGCTTAAACAACAAAGCAGGAAATTTCCCTCCCATACAAAATGTTTTCAGCTTTACAATTAATCAACATAGCCTGTTAGGGCAGGTGTAGATATTATAATTAGGATCTTAGCAATAATTTTAGCAATGCAGTAGCCTAAGAAATGCTGGAATGAGCAGTTGAACAGTATTTATCTGCCAATTTAATTATATTACAAATGGGATTAAAAGGAGAGAAAATGAGATGTTCATATTTGCTAGTTCAGTAATGAACATGTCCACAGATCCCAGAGAGCAATGAGAGCAATTTTTTTCTTAGTTTGTTACTTTGCAAATTCTTCCCTCACCTTTAAACAGTGTAAGTTAATACCTTAAAAACATAAATGGTCCTATAAATCAAATCATAGTATCAGCAACCATTTCAGTGACAGAATGAATATTTGCCAAGGAGGGTGGAGTAAAATGTCAAAGAAAGTAGGTCTCATCTAATCATTGTAAGGTCCCTAATAAATATCAGCCAAATACATTCTTCTTGTCTCTACCCATCCTCCTTAAACATAGCTGTTCAATTGAAAATGGATATAATACATTTCAATCTACTATCTGTTTTTAATTGTTCTCTGCAGTGAGTATTTCAGAATAGACAATCACATAGATATAGAAAGTGTGTGAATTCCCCATCTGTGACACTCATTGTGGCTAGTTTTCAGTCAGATGGAATTGGAAAATGGTGACATACAGACACAGCTCAGAAGATGCAGGTAAAAGATAAAGAGAATTGTATAATCCATTGCCCAAAGTTCCGTATTGAAATTTATGAGACACAGTTTAATGCTGTGGGGCTATTATCAACTAATTCAATTGTGAAAATAAGATCAAGAGTTTCTTTGAGTTATCCTTAATTTCTTCATTCATTTGTTAATGCTGGTTTGATTAAAACCCTTTTCATGTCTCAGTCTAACACCTTTAGAAGTAAAATTATACCCGTACACATTGAAGGGCAGCATTGAAGGCAACACTTGCAATGCAAACACCCAGAAAAGGTGTTTTTTTGTGGCTACCAATATAATCATCTTTAGTCTTAGCATCAACTTTTCTTCCATTCCTTATGTGTGCAGCTACATAACAAATGCAGTGCAGGAAAGAAAGGAACATCCAAGGGTAATTCTTTCCTATAAGCCAAAGTCTGGATGAAATTTAAATAAGGTGTTTACAAATGAGATGTCTGTCTCCAAAGGTCTAAATAAATTACACCAATGGCAAAGGTGCAAAAAAGGTGCAGGTAAAAACAGACAGAGGTATTTGCCCAATATTTTTTTCATGTGGATGTTACTGAGCTGAGCAAGAAATTATGTGGTATCTGTCTCCAGAGATGTGGTTCTACATCACAAAGGGCTGGGAACCTCAGGGCAGATTCAGTCCTTCTTCCACTCATTTCTGTTGTATAAACAAGAGTAATTTTTGAAAATCTGCTAATAAATACTTAGTTTAGTCAAAAGAAAAATAGGTTTGGAAAGGTATTTGCTGCTAAAGGAGCCATTTAGCATAAAACCACATGAAATTTTGCATGACTATTTTTAACATAGCATTATAGGAATAGACTTCTTAGCATGATTTTTGAAAGAAAGTAAAATTTTGCATCGTTGAAAATCATATTCCTTATGACATACTGCATTGTTCCTGGTTTATGCTTGAATAGAAACAGAAAGAATTGGATCTTCAGTCCTTGATTGGTCATGTTGAGTCCCCACATCACAATACACATCATGCCTCATTATTTGACAAACTGGTTTGCTTGAATATTCAATACACATCCCCAGTGCAATTGTCCCCAAATGCCAACTAAACATCACCTAACACAGTGTTTACTTAGAATGGACTTCTAAGTGGAGGTAAATAGGCTTCTGAATTTCAAACATAAAGGAAAGTACTTTCTTCAGGGATAAGTCACAAAAACCACACAAAGCAGAGCAAATATTCCCTGGGTACTGTTTTTCTTTCAATTTCTTTTTCTTTGTCTGTAACCTTTCAAAAATACAAACCACATTGCTATACTGGTCTCATTAATAAATTACAACCGGTCAATTTCAGGTGTCATTCTTCTGCACCATTCACAGTATTTGTTTACTAAAATAAGTTTTTAAACTTTTGTCACCAAAACCTTGACAACACACAGGATAAACAAAGGTTTTAGCTTTCCTCCATTTCTTTTCTTAAAGTTAGGCTGAAAGCAGCTATGGAAAAACAAGGAATAAAGCCAGAATTACATCTCACACAAGGCTGTATAAAATATGAATATTTTCCCTAATCTTAGGGCATTTCAGGAATGTGAGTCTTAGCAGCTGTGAGCAAGCAACAACTTTATTTCACAAGATATTGTATCCCCCTCTTGACTTTCCACTAATTACCACACAGTTCCTGTGGCTCTTCCTCACTCAATATTAAAAGCATGTCTATGTCCTTTATCTGCCAGCATTAAGTTATAAAATGGATTATAAACAGCAGTTTAGGCCAGAGAACAAGACTTTCATTGAGCTGCATTTCATATGGTCCTAAGGGGGTTGTTACTACTTGTATGCTGGGCATGGTGATGAAGCTCACTTTCTCAGCCTTCCAGAACGTCTGCACAAAGCGGGACAGTATTTCTTTTCCCAAGACTAGCACATACATTTAATTTCATTAAATTCCCTTTATGTTCTGCCTCGAGAAGTATTACACCTTTCCAAGACTGTCCCCAAGTTGAAAGAAGTAGAAAGCGATGGGGGATTTTGACCATTAGGAAAGAACAGAATATTGAATTTGTGAAGTTTAGGAGTCAGTAAAAAGCCATGTTTGGCTTCTCATCCCAAAGATGAAGATTCCATGATGAACCGGCAAAGATAGTGAAGGTTTTCTGATCTTTCACATTAATTCTCCAGCAAATTAGCTCTTTTCTTTCCCCAGAGAAGTTCTTATTAACATGGGGCAATCCCCAGAAGCCATGCTATGATGCAAGGACAAATAAGGCTACAAACATGGATGTAGGATATCAGAATAAGATTGGTTATGTTTTATTGCATAGCATTCTTTGTATATGCAGAATTCGACTCCTGCTTAACAGAGAAATATTAAGTTTCTACTTATTATAATGGTGATCACACTCTAATAATGTCACAGTAACTAGTTAAAAAAAAGAATCTATGTAAACAACATTTCACTGCATTACGAGATGTCTGCCTTGTACTGCTCTTGTGGAGCAAGTTAGCTTTAAACACTATGCAGATAGATATTTAAATAGGTTTTCCTTCATCAGAATTGCTCAAATGGTGCAATATATCCTTATATAACCCTAATATACCCTAAGTCATTATTTCTTAAATATTTATTGTCACTTGTGTATATATTTTGGCAATACTTGTTTCACACAAGGCTGTGTAGTCTTATGAAATCGTACTGTTGAATACACATAACCACAGAATCATACATCATATCAACACAGCAAATAGGGGAGTGAAATCTGTTCATCCCATATGGATATTTTTCCACTAATTTAACTAGATGAAACAGTGGGCTATACAATGTCTTAAAAAAAAGAGAAAACAAGTCACTATCACCATGGAATTTAAGCTGACAAGAAAATATCCCAACTTTTCCTCTATGATCTCCAATGATGATAACAAGAGAGCAAAACAGGTGCATTTCATGATCACTCCTAAGTAGTAATAATGAGAAAATTCAGATATATTGCTAGATATTGAATTTATTAATTACAAAGGTATAATTTTCTTAGTTCTCCTTAAATCATCCACTTGCCTGGTTCTGCTAGATAAGAAATGCAAATTCCAGAAACTACATTACCATTTTTATTGCTCATCGGAAGCATGTCTTACTTTGAAATATTCAGCACAGAGACTAAACAGGAAAAACATGCTGAGTGCAATGAAGAGCAGTGGGATGCCAGAGTGCAAATACTGAATAAGATTGTTTGTAAACAAGCTTCTTATTATTTCTTTATTGCTATCAACTCCAACAACTCAAAGCTTATCTTTTGAATTTGTTAATGTTATTTCTTTGTACCCATCTCTTTTTTAAAATCACGTTAGAGTATTCCATGCTATTTTGAATTTTATATTTCCTTATTGTCCCTTCAATAGTGCTAGATACTGAGAAGTGTATAGCAGGTAGCAGTGTCTGTACTAAAGACAAACACTAATAGTGTCATCAACAGTGACTGCAGCCGTCTTATTTTGGTTAACTTGCAGCATTCCAGTTTCAGTCATAAAAAAAAGTAAATATATTTTTCCCATTAAAAAGCCTGGGTGTCTTGGAAAAACTTCAGACTAATGAACTACACTGGACTGACTAGTCTGTGGTGTATTTGGTCAAAGGAACCATGCTTAATTAAACCACACATGAACCTTTCCTGTATTTTGTTCCTGAAATATTTCTACATACAGCTTAAATTTTCAATCTTCTGCCCTTTTTGCCTTGTTCTTAAGCTGTGGACTGTTAGACAACTCTTGGCCTCTGCCCAAAGATCCAAACCCCTAGCTCCAGTACAAATGAGGTTTGTAAATTCTTGAGGGTGGAATTTTCTACACAAATGGGAAATAGCTTCACAACTTAGCACTGTGAGAAGCGTTTCAAAAGCTGAAACACCCTTGCCTTCAAAAGCAGGAAAGTTTTTAAAGAATTGTCCTCATAATCCTCCTTTGGAAATCCTTACAAACATCTGATCCACTGAAGTTCAGTGTTATTCAAAGACAAGCATGCCTCAGCTGAGCCCCAGTTCCAGATATTGGGGGATACCTGCTCAACCTGTAAATCTTCATTTCAAAACCAACCATTTAATTTCCTTCCAAGCAAATCAATAAATATAATTTTCACTTTTTGAACTCAGTATCTATTTTATTTGTTAGCTACAACCACAAAGAGTATTTCAAATTTTCTCCAGCCCCTCTGTTTAACCAGTCTATGTTGCAATGGTTGTCCTACAGCACTTCTATTTTTAGCTCTAATGGAACAGTCTTAAATTGCTTATTTTCTGTTTACTAAAGACATTGAGCTTGTAACCATGGAAACTGTGGCAAGTGCCACAGCTTAACTGTTTTATTAAATGGATGGGAGTTACAACTGCAAAACTTGAAAGGCCAGCATGTCAATTTTATACATAACTCAAATTGTCATATATGCCACGTTATAGCAAGTACTATATTAAATATCAGAAGCCAGAATCTGGTCTTGGTTGTAATGATATAAATTTTACTATCTCTCTCCTCAATGGAAACAAATAATTTTAAAAAAATCTTGTGCAATCTAGATCAAAATCTGGTTTTGTCAAATTGCACAGGCTGTCAAGTTTCAGTGATTACAGCATTTGAGTGCCTAAATTGCAGATGATGTACATTAAACCTGTCCCTAATTATCATGAAAAGACCCCATCTCACAGTTGTGTCTGCATGAAGTTTTCAGAACATTACTGTACTGTTTACAGCCATCATATTATTTTTGAAACCACTGTGTTCTATAACATTAATAGAAAGAATTAAATCAAAAGTAATGACTTCGTCAACTGAAACTTCTAAAGCTATAGTGGAAAAAATAACACAAAGGACTCCTTAAATCTGTAACTGGGCTTTAAAACAAGAACATCCTGAGCACCAGAGGTATTGAAAGTTTACACTCTCAATTGCTTTTAGTATAGGGTGAGTATGCTCCATACATGTGAAAGCTAGGGTATTTTTAAATTCATACTTCAAATTGTATATAACACTTAAGTCAAACCCTTCTGAAAATTATTGAAAATTATTAGGACAGTTTAGAAGATTTTTGTGATGGAATATAAAATAAATATATATAATTTTTAACGCAAACTTAAACATTTCCCCAAAGTCTCCAAAAAACTAAGAGCTAAAATAAGAATAGTGGTACATTTACATCCATAAATACTTAATGCATGACTCATCCTGTGTAGTAGAACCAAATGCTTGAAGAATGTTCAACATTTAGAAGAATCAAGTTCTGCTTTCTTTTCAAGAACTGTTGTTGGAACAGTGTTCACATTTCTACTTTTGGTGTTAAATGTCTCCAGATTACAAGTCCATCTATACAGGCACTTCCAGTGAACAAAAACCAAAACATAAAATTGTCATTTTAAAGGAGGCACCTTTTGGTAAAGGTAAGACTCCAAGAAATTATTAACAGTGGTATTTCTTTCTATGAAAACATTACTGTTTAAATTAAATAATACATTTGATGCTCAATTATTGAATTCAAAGTAATGTTCTTCACTGTCTGTTGGCATAACTAGACTTACTGAAGTGAGAAATGTGATGTTTCCTTCCATTTATACATTTCTTTCTCTTTTTTTAATCCATCTGCAGGATCTACCTTCATTTGCAACACCCACATAATTCCAGTGAAAAATCAAGAGGGAGTAGCAATGATGTTTATTATTAATTTTGAGTATGTAACAGATGAAGAGAATGTGGCATCTCCTGAGAAGTGCAAGCCAATATTGCCATCTAAACTTGTAAATCGTAAGTTACTCAATGGAATTTCTTTGCCTACCTCTACTTTTATCTGGAAAAGTAACCAACATGGGCAATAAGATTAGCAAAGGATGCAATCCCATTAATTGACTCAATAATGCAAAATAAAAAGGAGCTAAATGTAGCAAACCTGCTGCAAGATGTTGGTAAAATAATCTATCAGATCTTTGGTAATACAAACAGCACAGATCTTGTGAATAGTACTACAGCATATAAATTCACAAAAACTAAAACCTTTCACAGAAGTGCATTACCCTTGACAAAAATCAATGAGAAATGGAAAACTGAGAAAAAGTATTGTGATATACCCCAAATATTTTGTTTTAGCCTACTTGAAATTGAATGTTTCAATTTTACAAAAAATAATTGGTGGCATTTGATTAATAGTTTGTGAAATGTGATTAAAATATACTAGAAAATATAAAAATCAGTTAAAACATAATTAATTATTCTGATTTTATCAAATAAAAGTATTTAGATTGACTTGAAGGATGGGGGGGGGCAGAAGGGTGGATGTATAGGAAATGCTTTTGCTTTCATTTCACTCTGGAACTTAAGTATTGTCAAATTTAGAAAACTCAACACAAATGTCCACCTCTTATACAACTACATTGTGTGGCTTTCTGTCCCACTGTCTGCAGAACATGTGCTCTTTCGCTGACCTTCACTGTGTGCAGCAACAGCACATGATCCTTCTGCTTTGCATTGCCACTCACATAATCTACTCTTGCTGCAAGATATCCCAGAACACATCCCATTTGTACAGGCTCTTAGTAAAGCACAGAACGCTCTAACAGTGAGTATTAACACTTGGAAAATACCTTTCTGCAGGGAGATAATCTTTAACGTTAGTACAATCAAGAAACATAAGTGTTCCAATTGTTAAATCAACACTTCAGTTTTCTCTAGTTAGGAAATAAAGACTGGTACAATTCTCACTGTGGGAAGCAAGGAGAGAACTTTCTTGATGCAAACACTACACAGTACCTGAAGCGTCTGTAGAAGCCTACAATGACAGGATGTATAAGAATGTGGCAAAGAAAATTTCCGTTACTGGAAACTTGCAGTCTGCAAATAATTATTGTTCACCAAATACCACATTTTTGAAAAAGTATTTGTAAATTGTCTTAACAGTACGTATTTGAAATCTTATGCTGTTATGCTTCCTTTTCTTATTATGTTTTGCACTCGGTTTGGGCTTTTTAATAACCAGTACAGCAGGTTTTTGTTGAGATCTTTTCGAGATACCAAAAAAACCCCACTTTTTCCTTTCTACTGATACAGTTAAAATCCCATTAAAGGGTATCAGGAAAAATAAAAAAAATATTGCATCAGAAAAAAATTTATAGTAAGTACATCAGGCAAATCCTACGCATATTCTGTTTTTGTTTTAGTATACCATGGTTTTGTGGGTTTGAAACATCTTACTTCCTCCATTTGAAAAGCAGTTTTATAACATATTTAAAATTGTCCAGCTTGTCCATGCTTACTGTGGTTTTATGGACAAAATCAAGGTAAAATACCAATTGGGGAGAAAAAATGAGCTTCATGTCTTGAAAAAGAACATTTTGTTCTGATATCTGTGACACATCATTGTACACTTTCAGGTGTTATCACTTGCTGCATTTTATGGTGAAAAGCCACTAAAGAGAAAATCTGCAAAAAATACCCCCACTTTGTCAAAACATCCTTCTCTTTTTATATGGGTTTTACACCTGACACACAGGGGATTTCCTGGCTGAGAGTTCTTAAAAAATTAATAGGTGAACCTCCAAGCTCAGTACATACCTGATCTCTCTCAGAGAGGGATCAAGATGCAAAAGGAGGCAAAAAAAAAAGGTGACTTGAACCATTTTCCTGCTAGTAGGTACAGCCAGATGCCAGAAACTGGCAGAAACTAGAGCAGGCACATGGCTGCTCCGTCTTCTACTGAGTTGCTTGTGGTTTCAGAGCAGACTGTTATGTGGGATGGATGGGATGGATGGTGATACAAAATATGCTACACAGCCAAAAATTCCTCTTGGCAAGAAAGAGGCCAAGCTATGCAAAACATCCAGAAATAACTGCAAGATATTGTGTACAGTTCAATGGTGGTTTTAAACTAAAACAGACAAAAGCCTTGAAATACAGAAAAGGCAGAGAGAGACCAAGAAGCTGGAAAAGAAGTCCAAAAAGCTAGATTGTTTACCAGTAAAAACATGTTTTTAAAATTCATGTTCCCAGCATAAGAAAGGTACACAGCAGATTCTCCAGGAGATGGTTTTTCATCATCATACTCTATTTAGAACTGGTAAACCAGATGATCTCTTTTCACTGGATCACAGACAAAATGGAGAGTAATAAGTACTGGTTCAGGAAAAAAACCAAAAAAGTAAAAAATCCCTTTGAATGTGGTAACGAATTTAGAGAATAAAAATAGAGAGGTAACCAGACATATAACAAATGCAATATATCTCTGACAAACAACCAGGAAAGGCAACAGCTAATAACAAAAGACAAAAGATTTCAGATTACATTAACATCTACTACCCAGAAGCACACAGATCATGAAAGATTTCTTTCCAGAGCTCCTTAGATTGAGTTTTCTCATATTAGAATGCCTTTTCAACATGAGAGCAAAAAAAGTTGACTGAGTCAGGCTGCAGGAGAGAAGAAAAAGTTATTAGGAAGCAAATAGATGGCACCTATTTTCCTGACCCTAAGAAACAAGATAACTTTTCATACTCTCATCCTGTCTTTAATTGGTTTATCAAGAGTTGATCAAATTTATCAAGTGTATCTTTGAAAAGCCTTTCCTTTTTTCTAAAAGCATGTATTCTGCAAGCTGCAGCCAACAGTTTTGAATACTACCACTCACCATAGGGTTCCTCATGACAGAAAATGCCACTGAGGTGAGCTCAGTTACAGCAGAGGGCTAATAACATCCAACTTGTGGATGGTTGTTGATCCCTACATGGGTCATTCATTTAAGAGCTGGACTCAATGATTCTTCCATTTCAGAATATTCTGTGATTCTGTAAAATATAATGCAATGTAATAAAAAAGCACTTCATGCCATGAGGAAAAGAGGGATTTCAATCTGTTAAAGGGCTGAGGGCCCTCTGAACAAATTAAGACCTGTGGAAGGCAAGTAACATTTTTTATGTTTATCTCAGTGACTAGCTCTGAGCT
Source organism: Sylvia atricapilla (assembly GCF_009819655.1). Classification (NCBI taxonomy): domain Eukaryota; kingdom Metazoa; phylum Chordata; class Aves; order Passeriformes; family Sylviidae; genus Sylvia; species Sylvia atricapilla. Next base: position 21,373,681 of record NC_089146.1, read on the forward strand.
CTATATTTAGCTCTGGATAGGCAAAAATTTAAAAATTTATCAGCTGAATATTGACAGATATTTTCAACAGTGTAAATTCTCTAGTACAAGGATCCTGTCTTTTGTTATGCCCCAGGATGATGGCTAACACAATTAGGTTCTGATTCAGCACCGGGCTTGACAGATGATGATAATAATAGATTATTAAAAAGAAAAGGTATGTTTCAGGAGCTTGATGAGTACATTTGAGTATAAATAGAATTCCCTCTAGTCTGGTGCTCAAGAGTTCCTATCGTATATGCAGCAAATGTCTGAATAGGCAGAAATGTGAAAAGTGAAGATAGTGGCTTCACAATAGCAATGTAAAAGTCCTTTCATTTGATCCTTTTCTTCCTTAATTTTTCTGGCAAGAATTTTTCATCAGTTCTCACTGGCAGCTGGAATAGTTTTTGTACAACCAAATAGTGAAATTCTGGAAGATCCTAGCATGCACTAACCCTGTAAATGAACCACAGCCAACTGATTTTTCACTCTTTTCTGTTTTGTTGGTTTTTTTAGTGTGCTGCAGTTCTATTTTCCAATGTATGCCAGTTCCCGAGTAAAACTAATGAAGCCTTTGTTCATCTATAACTCTTTTGTTTTTTGAGGAAAAAAGGGTATAGCCCAAAACTTTTGCCATACCTTTTCATTTTTGTATTCAAAAATGTTCCATCTTTGTTTTCAAAGACATGCAGAAATTTCTTCTGAATGCACTTATCCTACAACTGGGTAACATCCTCTTTCCAGTATGAATATTATTTGTACAATGTGCACTTAAAGGGAGAGTTAGAGAAACTGATTTTTTCTATAGATGCCCCTTCATCATTTGACCTTTATAAGCTTTATCTCATTTTCATATATGAGAATTCTACTCATTCTTACTTCAATTCTTTTCTAATAAGTTTGCTTGGATTTTGTGTTGCCTTTTCTTAGATCATGTCAACATTTTAGAATTCCAGAAATTAACAGCTATGCCCAAAGATAAAAACACATATTAACATTACCCCACCTCACTTTACATGTGAAACACTTGTAGACATAAATACCCACTTTTTAAATGACACAATATTTGTGTATTGTATTGAAGTGTTAAGACTGATAGCTTTGAACTATATAAGCCCCAAAAATGGATTTTACTCATCTCTAACAGTTCTTATGGACTGTTCTCTCTTACACATGCTAAGACACTAACATTTGCTTGATTATCACTGTAATGATAAAAAATCATTCCCAAAAATGTAGTTCATAAATTTTCATGAATCTAATCTTTTGCAAAGATGTATAAAATTTTGAACTCCAACTGAAATAATACCTGAATAATGTATATTTAGCAAGATATTCATGGTAAAAGAGAACTTCTTGTTAGACTCAGTATAAAAAAGAACACAGAGCTTTGCGTAAATTATCTACAATGAACTAAATTAAGAATACATGATTTTATACACCTTAGCAAAAAACTTCTTTGAACACTAGCAAATTATAATTTAAATTTATCTAATAGTAACATCTGTGAACCAAAACAGCATATGAATTCCCATTCATTGTGTTGTACAAACTTCATTAAAATCCATATTATAAAGTGTTAAGCTATAACTTCCGGGTGTAAACATGTCTTTTATACCAATGGTTGAGGAAAGGGACCCCTAGTGTCCAATTTTATTCCCAAATCTTTCAAACATTCCCCTGTGGTGTATTCATCCCCTCCATTATTTTATGAGGAGTTTTAACAGAAATTTACAGAAGTAGGGTCATAAACTACTATATGCTCATGACACCTGATTCTATTCCTCATAGCTATGAAATACTTTTTGTGTGTAAAACTAGTGACTACAATCATGACATAGATTGAACTGAGAAAATCAACAGCCAATTTAAACTGACAGAAACCCATAGATTTGAGGACACTGACTTCAATATGAAGAATGTGGCTACAATTTTTTTACCCAAAAGAGACCATTTGGAATTGCAATGAGAAAAGCCTTTCAGAAATTAATTCTGAGTTATCTTCATTTTCCACCCCACCTAGAACATTCTACCTTTCTACAAGATCTATAAGTGCTTTTTCTAACATGTAATCCAGTCCTGTCTAGATTGCAACTTCTGTTAATCAGTAGGCTAAAATAGCTAGTCAGATGAGGTAACTTTGTCACAAGTTTTATTCCTTTAATTTCAGAACAGTTCTACTAGGTAGGAGTACTAACCTGTAAACTAAATATTGGTTCCCAAACACCGTGTTTATTACCTAATGGGAGAAAGCCCAGAAATTTATTTGATTAAACATGTAATTGCAATCTGCCAAAGAGGGATATTTCAGGATTGTCTTATCATTTCATCATTTCAAATCTATCAGCCTTATAACGACACCCTGGAATAATTTCTTGGGTTTCTTTCTGTGAAGGAAATGAGAGGTTCTGTTACGCTCCGAATAAATGGATAATAACCTTCTTTGGATAAGGTTGAAATAAAATGAAGAGGTTAATAGTATTCTTAAAACAGCCAAAACTATAATCAGAAAATCACCTTTGAAGCAACTTCTTCAAGGTGCTTACTCTTCAGCAAGTTTTCTTCTTTTCTGGCCCTAGCAATGGAGTTACATTGTAGAAGGAGAGGACACTCTATACACTGATGTTGTAAAAAAGTACAACAGCAACTGAAATCAGGCCTTTCCTTCAGTCAAAGAGCTAGCTCAAAACCACAGTATTTGCTTTCCTCCGAGCAAAGTACTTTGCTATGTAAGTAATTATAGCAGTTTAGTGAAGAGCAAGCATATCTTTTTAGTCCTAGAATTATTAGGGCTTCAATGTTGTCATGAAACACTGCATATTGTTTGATGCATGCAATTTTGCCTCATAGAGTATGGCACATGTAAGTAAGAGTAAGCCACTGACTTTGCCAAAAATGTAATGAGAAATTTGTCCAGGATCTTATTTTTAGCTGCGCCACTGGGAGCAAATTCATCTTCAGTGAGGGCTAGTCAAGAAAAAATTGTGTTCAGGAGGATAAAGTTTTCTATTTAGCCAACCAGCAACATAGTTCTGCAAACACCGTGTCAATTATGTGTATTTGTCTACAAGGTAAATTAGAGTAAATATTAGGCAAACTGAAACTGTGTTGAACTCTTAGCAAACACCAATCACCAATAAAAGACAGAAGAACCTCTGTTATTACCACCTTCAGTGCTCCACAAATACCTAACTGCCTAAATTAACAGAACAGCCACTGGGATAAATAATTTTTCCTAGTCTTCTTCTACAGACAGAGAAATACGAGTGGGGTAGCTCTACTTGTTTTTCCTCATGATGGCTGCTGTTGGGGCTCAGCTCAGAAAGGAAGCCTCCCTGGATTTCATGAACTGTAATTAGCTGTTTAAATTACAGACTCGTCCAGCTATGATCACAGAGCTATTTTGCTATATCTTATACAAACATTCAGTAAGAAAAAGCAATCTCTGCTTAAAAAGATTGAAAATGAAAAAGAGGGAGTGACATGGCTTCTTTCAATACCTTTCAATAGAGGCAACTTCTGCATACCACACAGGTCTTCCAACGATACATTTTTATTAATTTTTAACAGCTGTTCTATCTATCTGTACCTTTCAGGACATTTAAAACAGGGGGGTTCTGTGAGGTAACTTGAAGGCTAGGATAATGATTTTCTGAAGTAATTCCACATTATAATACATACCCTCAGGAAAGTATAAAGGTAGTGAGTTTTACTTCTTTCTCTGATGGAAGAAAGAGACATGTCTCTATTATTCATAATAAGAATTAGCACAGAGAACTTTAAACATCTGTGCACTTGCTAAATTGAATTATGGATTTTGACCTTGAAAAGAAAAAAAATCAAAACTATCCAGCTATCTCAAGCTTAGAGAAAAATGACTCTACTAGAAAACAGGAAAAAAATCCTATGGGCTTGAGAAGCTCTTAGATGGATGTTGTTTACAAGAAATATTGGGTTTTTATTTATAATCTTCAACATGAAAATGCTTTCTTTAACATAAGCAAACAAAATAGATCTATAGATAAAAATGAGGGAATATACCTCCACTGTGTCTCACTCCTCAAGCACAGAACCCTATCATTATTACTTGATTGTTTCAAGCACCCAGGCAAGTTGGGCATTTCAAAAACCTGAGAGCAACTGGCAAGGACACGTAGTCTGAGAAGAGTTCTTGCCATGAAGAAATAAAATAAGTGAAGCCTATCAGGAATAGGAAGCTAAGCTCCTATTCTAAACAAATAGTGAATAAAGTCTCTTATTTGGATGGAAATTATGAGTTCTTCAACTTTTTTAGTAAGTTTCATCCAAATAAAATTGTCCTCGTCCAGCAAAAAATTTATCACTAATTAGAAGTTCCATTTAATGAGAAATAGCATGTTTACTACTTTAGTTTTCTGTCTGGAACCTTAGCCAATTTTAAAACTTGGTAATTGGAAACATATATTGATCTATGAAAAAAAATTAGTAATTATCAAAAATTTCTTAATTGAATAGTTCTTAAATTTTCCAAGTAAAAAATAAATGTACTTTCAGAAAAAATCTTCTTCATATTACATATATTGTATGTGAATTTAAGCTACCTGAATTTTCTTCTAAAATGTGTGTAAATTTGGTATTCTGCCTTCTTTTCTTAATAGTCTGTTTATTTTTTTGAATCTGTTTCAAGAAAAAGCTTTTTGTAAATTTAGTTTAATTGTATTTCAGATGGTAACAACCTTTCAAGTGGCTCTTCTTCAGGTAAATCTATCTTCTAAAATTCTATCTACAAAAGTCCTTTTATTGCGTTGTTCTGGCTATATTATTTCAAGATCTCATTACATTTTATATATTTCTAGAAGAGTTCAAGTCATAATATGGCTCTTTCTCTCACTGACTGAATATTTAGTTCTGCAAAACTATAGATATAACAGGTAAACTATTAAATTTAATATAATTATATGACATATAAAATCCAAATTTAATGATACTTCTCATATTATTACTGCAAGTTGCAGTATGGAGAGCATAAAAAAACTTCAATCAGAATATGAGACAAAACACATTGCAGAAATTGATAGTGCTATGTGAATTCAGTGTTAAAACATAGAAAACATCTTCAGGCTTCCTGTCTCAGAGAAAAGCAGTATTTTTTTATCCTATGAAGCCTAAGGCAGCCAAGATGATGAACGGTTGAGAACTTCTTGAGAGCTTAATTTAATAGATAGAATAAATTCTTTTTTTCAGCTGCCAAAAAGCCCACCACAGTCTCACCAGCACAGCTGAATATTGTTCTAGGTAACAAATAATTTAGATATAATATTTTCTGCGCAGCTTGCTAATTTATTTCATTACAGTTTTTTTACTATTTTTCTTTTTCTTCAATCTTTTTCTTTAATCTTATTTAAGAAATAAAAATGCAAGAAGTAAAATCTCTTTCTGAGAGGACAAAAATTTCTTTTTTCTTATGGTTTTTTTACAAAAACATTTCAACTCCTGTAATTCTAATTAATAAGATGACATTTCTATCAATGAATGGAAGAAAAACAGGTAAATGTACCAAGTCATAACATTCAAGGGTACGAGCATTGTATCTTTTGAGAAAGACCCTGTTAATGCTGTTTGGCCTAAATTCAATGGTCAGTCACACACAGCAGAGCCTCACAAGAGACTTCATTCCCTTCCTTTCATATTCTGAGTCCTATGTACAGATATCAAAGTTAAATCTTTCTTACGAGGGAACATCAAGAAGATTCCTGGTTTCTTTTACTGGTAGAAGACACATGTAACCTTAAATTTTAAAGAAAACTAAAAGAAGTGCCAAAATTAAAGGGGACCATAGCAGAGGATAAAAACAAACAAAAAATGTGTATTCAGTGTCTGAGAATTATGAGTTCTAGCTTCTAATGTTAATAATTGCATATATAATTGCTTTTTCCTCCTGAAAATAAATTAAAATTATTTAATGAGAAGAGCAAGAAAATTATCCACTGAAGTATGCTTCAATACATTTTGGGAAAAAGAACTGAAAAATCCATAATTGTCTCTTTCTGTAATTCTTTGTCCCAAGGCCTGCTGTGCCCAGACAGAAAATAAGGCATCATCACATGCCTCAGTGTTTGCATAGAGTACATTCAAGTATTTGCTGCTATTTTAGACTGCCACTGTTTAGGGATTCCATTTCTCAAAAGCAACTGTTTCCTTTAATCTGTTGCATGAGTTGCTAGAAGGTATTTCCAAGCCTTTGAGCAGCAATTCAGTAACTGTCTCTGTCTGTATTTCTATTTCTGATTATCTAAATCCTGGAATTCTATGACAGTAGGCATTCAATTATGAGAAAATATTTCAGCAAAGGTCTGACTTTTCTGAAAGTAATTTTGTTTATTATTTGGGGAAGTTTCAGAAAAAAGGTACTACGGAATTAGCCCATGCTCTGGAGGACAGTCTGTCATAATTGACTTATCTTATCTGCCCCGTCAAGGAAATCTGTTTCCAGTAGGTTGGTCATTGTGGATATATATGTTCTATTCTTTAATCTCATATATTGAAAAAGTAACATACTTCATATTATAGCCAGACCAGTCATTCACCATTGTAAAACTATCCATGACCTGATTTTCTTCAACACCTTGGCACAGTTAACAAGATCTACAGGAACATGAGCAGCTCACTTTGGTTCAGCTCTCAGCCTAGGAGAAGTGGTTCATCTCACCAGGAAGCAATTCTGACAGTTTCTACACCTCACTTAGACAACCTTCTGCAAACTCCTTGTGCATTTGAGCCCTTATGATTTGATTTTGGAAAGTCTAAATCTAAAGAAGGTTTAGACAAATAGATTAAAAATCTTGCCACCAGCTAGGGAGCCTGAGACCAGCTAGTATTTTTCCTTTTGCTTTCACATTTTGGGGTTTGGATAACTCTTTGCATCATCATGAAAATAACAATACTACTGGTGGTGCTACAAAAACTGGCTGAGCAATTCTTTGAAGAGCCATCACAACTTTTCAGCTGCTATCTGTTAGGATTACCCTTCTGCAGAGCTTGGGATAGGATTGCAGGAATCTCATTGACATGGGCTAAACAGACTTTGAGAGACAACACATAGCATCTACCACTACCCAGAGACCACTAAAGAAATTGTAAAGAAGGTAAAACTCTCTCAGGTGCAGGCATTTCTCTGATTTAGACACTGTATCTTGTATGTAAATATGCATTTTAATCACTAGAAATTTGGGGAATACCTTCATTGTATCAAGGCAACGTTCAGGTCAAATATGATTTCCCTTCCTTTTTATGGAATGTTTGCACAGGAAACACAAGAATCACTAGCCATGAGTGCGTATTGGGTTACAAAATAAATTCAATTCAATTGTATTTATTTACAAAATAAATACAATTCAATTTTGTATTCATTTGGCAGGAAAATTTGCAACCATGATTGTAGCTGTTGATAAGGTCTTTTGGGAACTAATTTTCCTTCTTCCTGGTTTTTTGTTTGTTTGTTTGTTTGTTTTTGGTTTGGGGTTTTTTGGGGGTTGGTTTTTTTGTTTGTTTGGTTGGTTTTTTGTTTGGTTGGTTTTTTTCTTTTTGTGGTTTTTGTTTTGTTTTGTTTTTGGGGTTTTTTGTTTTTTGGGGGAGTTTTTTTTGGGTTTTTTTTCCCCCTGAAAATTCTATATGGTTGTATTTAGTGTTTAAGAATAACAATTTTCTATTACTGTTAGCACTTCTTATTGCAATACTTACAGAAAAACAAGGATACTAATTTTTCTTATCAGGATGGGATTTTTCCCTGCATTTTTCCCCCCAAACCATTAATCAAAACATTTTCTTCCCGTGAATTCTAATTTTCTTTAATTCTTCTTCTTTGATCTCCCAAAATATGAGATAGAATTCAAAAGGTCTTCTAGAACACAAGAAAAGTCGATTTGAGTTTGAGACTTTAGAGACAATTCTAACTGGAAACAGTTTAGAAGAGTCCTGTATCATCTACAGTGATATTTTTGGACTGAGTTCTACTATTTAGAAACTTTAACAGCTGAGATGGCACAGAGAATAAGTGAGACCAACAGATTAACTCATTTGCAAATTACTTATTCAGTAAAGCAAGGTTTGAAAGGAGGAGGTGGAATGCAAGTCTGGAATTGTGACTCAGACTCAACTGCTTTCCTCAATTGCTCTTAGAAAGACACAATCATACAAATTTCTGACTCAGCATTAAGAAGAATTTGGCAATCTAGTCTTTAATAAAACATAAGGATTTTAATGTAACATTATCTCTGGATCCAGAGTAAATAGCTGGTTGCATCTGAAATTTGTTTGAGTATTTTCAGTCAAGATCCACCTGCTCTGACATCATACTTACACAAATCAGGGGTTGTCCATTACCAAACCAAAGATTTCACCCCATACGTAGGATGCCAGAAAAGCTTCCACTGGCACTTTTAGTCCATACTGGGACAGCAGGCCTGAGGCCTGAATGAATTTTGCATCATGACAAATTGTGTTATTACACTTCCTTGCTCAGCTCAGCTCAGTAAACTACACAAATTCTGAATGGGCCCCCTGATATCTTTAGCTACAGGAGAGAGATGAATGCCCAACACACCATGTAGCTCATTACTTGTTCACTGAAGAATAGCAACACTCATTCTCTTAAGAATATTCAAATTAAAAAACAGGAAATAGAGTTTGAGACTATTTATTACTGTGTGTAGAAGAAAAGCAAAAAGCTGCTCATCTAAGTTTTCTATTTCATGCCCAAAAGTCTTAGCAAGAAGCAAAATTCTCACTTAGTATTCTTTCCAGCTGAACTGCAGTTAGACAGCTAAATCAGTAATGCATTATAACGTGGTCATATTAACGTGGTGAGGCAGAAAAGCCATCTGCAGCACCATGAATACGACTAAAATAGCGTGCCAACAAAAAGCCTTTAACAGTGTCTAATGCCAGAAATCCTTATGAATGGTGTTTTTAAGAATTTCAATGTGATTGATAAAAAAGAGATTTATAGTATTAGTTTCACTTTGGATGCAGTAAGCTTTCAAAATTGATTTATAAGCTGCTTTACAGCTCAATTCTATCTGCATTTTAAAATAATAAAAATAATAATAATAATAATAATAATAATATTTTTATGTTCTTCACTAATTTCAATTGTGAGCAGTTGTAGTGTTCAAGCATATTTAGAAAGTTAGGAGAGATATACACACTCCCAAGGTGCACTCTGCTGAGTACCACTGTGTAGACTGAAAATTCACAACTTTAGCTGCTGTTTTAAAGATGCATGACTGGTTTAGAGTACCACTGTGTAGACTGAAAATTCACAACTTTAGCTGCTGTTTTAAAGATGCATGACTGGTTTATGTAACAGAGATTTCTGTCTATTTTACTCTTGTGTGAATATGCCTACAGTGATAAATTCAATGCTAAATATTTGGAATTGAACAAGCTTTTTCAAAAATTGTCAAGGACAAAAAAGTAAGATCATTACATGGATTTGTATTTTAAAATAGGGGAAAAAAGGTAGAAAAAAATCACCAGATTTCTAAACACTTGGATTTTATCAATAGTTTCACAGGTTCTTTATTTCATTATACATTTTCAATTACTTGGATAAAAAACGTGCATAAAAAGGATAAAAAGAAAGAGGCGAGAATATTCATGTATATCAAAAAATTATTCAGAGTGTTACATGAGATTCAAAGACTTATGCAAGAAAGCTGAGTGGTCAAGTCATGAAACAGCAAAAATAAACTTTTTGCAGACACAATATTAGAGACTAAATTACCTATTATCAAACAACAAAATTTCTCAGCTGCTATAAAAATATCTTAAATTAACACAGTTAGAAAAATAATTTAAAACTGCAATGAAATATTGGTAATTATAAGGAAGTGAACTAAGGTCAAAACAAAAAGCCATTATGTCACTGCGCTGATCTCTAAGTCTGGGAATAGTTCAGGCCAGTGTAAAAAAAAGGATTACATTAAAAATAAAAAGTAACTGAGAAGATTGAGAAAGATGTTCAGAGGTACACAATGTATTCTTCAGCTTGCAGAACCCATATACAAAGAGCAATGCAGCAAATGTATGAAAAACTGTATATAGCCATATACTGAGACTATACTGAGACTTTAAAAAGGGAGTAATTATTAACTATTTTTTATAGGAACTAGAACCCTCCCCAAGGCAACAAGTGTATAGCAAGCAAGGGGAAGTATTTTTCACAAATATGCTAAAATCGTGGAATTCTTTCCTATAGACTGCTTTGCAGATCAAACTACAACAGTTTTTTTAAAAAAACACTGAGACAAATTCATAGAAGAAAGGTACACCAAACATTCAGTTTATGGTTTGAAAAACAACCTCTAGCTCAGGAAGTTTCTGAAATTCAGATAGCTAGAAACTGAGTAAGTTTACGAGAGAAGTAACACAATGTACTGACTCGTAATCTCCTTCTTCACATATCCACCAATGGAAAGTATCAAGGTCCAACAGTGTGTGCGAGACGGACATTTGGTGTCATCTAGTACCGCGGTTTTAGCTCTTAGGCTTTCCTGAGCAGGGTACTCTCACCTTCACTCATTTAAAATTCAAAGTAGAACTCCACATTCAACACTAAAGATATAGGACATCCATTTTTAAAACATTAAATGATTAAGCTGGGTCATCTGTTGTTCTCCCATTACTGTCAGCCATAGGCATAAAAAAAGACTGTTTCAAAATATGTCAGTATGGAACAATAGATTTCAGTGGTAAATATTAATAAATGTTAGATAGCTACAAATGCTGGCAATTTGAACTGACTGAAAAAAAATCTTATCCCAAACAGAACTTCTTGTCACAGCAAGAGAGAATAAGAATTTACTTTGAAATATTCTCCAAGAAACCATTTCACTATTGATTCACTGTTGAAAACACTTACGTAGTGAAGCAATGAGATACAAGAAGTTATTAAACAAGTCCAACTGTTTATACAATGGCAACTGATAATTTCAATTATTTCAATTATTTAATTTTGTTAAACTTTCTTTAGCATTGCTTTTTCTAAACTGTTTAATATGTTTTCTTTACATCTGAACTGCCCATGCCTTTATCTGAGAGTTATATTACACAAAACCTTACAATATTTATTATTTAGGTTCAGTTTTTTAAAAGAGCATTCTGTACATTTTGCAATTCTTCCTCTGTAGTTCCTTTCTATGCGTCATGTTATACTCTTTGTATCAGCTACCAATATTTCTTACCTTTACACAAAGTGTTAGTTTTCCACACACTCAGGTTAGTCTCCCCTGCCATTCAACATGCCAAGCCCAACTCAGCCCATCCCATGCAAATGTAAATAATAATTGCATGTTATAGGTGCAGCTGAGCCTTGAGGGCTGTGTCACTCTTTTTTCTTCACTTTGCTCCTTTACTTTTTGTCTTAAACTCGTTAAAATAGTTTCATCTAATCATCAGATGTAAGCATTGGAGAGGATTGTAGTGAAACTGATCTACAGCTTATTTCTCTATCCCAAGAAATTAGCACTGGTATCTTCCTGTTTAATCTGTAGTCAATAAATGCATATATCAACAGTATTTTCATAAGCACATGGAGTTCCACTAATAATAGAATCCACTAATATCTATTTCAGAATAAAAACTACCAAGCAAAGTTATACATATTCTGGCAGTCTTTTATAGATTTTTAATTTAGAAAGGACCATCTGAACCTAACAGCTTATAAAATAGGCTGTAGAATTAATGCTGCTGTTCTCATTGTAAGTGCAAAAAGCTGATTTTAATGACCAGACACTAATGTGTAATATTTTCTTTTGTGTAGGCAGACTTTTTGGGTTCCGGCTACCTGGACTGAGACTTCTAACATACAGAAAGCAGTCCTTACCCCAGGAAGACCCCGATGCAGTCATAATCGATTCATCTAAGCACAGCGATGACTCAGTGGCAATGAAGCACTTTAAATCACCTACAAAAGAAAGCTGTAGTCCTTCAGAAGTGGATGATACAAAAGCACTGATTCAACACAGTAAATGTTCACCTTTGGTTAATATATCTGGACCTCTTGACCACTCATCACCTAAGCAGCAGTGGGACAGACTTTACCCGGACATGATACAGACAAGCAATCCACTAACCCATTCCAGATCAAAGGAAAGTATTTGCAGTATACGGAGAGCCTCTTCAGTACATGACATAGAAGGCTTCAATGTCCATCCCAAGAACATTTTTAGGGACCGTCATGCAAGTGAAGGTATGGTAGAAAGTCAATCACTGTTCTTTGATGTACTAAAAAAGGTATTTTTTCAATATTTCATAGTAATAATCATTACTTTTTAAACAAATCTAAATATAGTCGGCTTAATATAATTACTCAAAGTGCATTGAAAATATTAATTTTCAATTATGCCATATATGCTAAGTTTATGTATACTAAATATTGTTTTTAATTTCCAAGGAGAAAAATTATGTTGATCTTCTCTATAGGGATATAACAAATATTGGGGCCAGCATACCCAGAGATAATATTGGTGTTTGGGGGGGAAAAATCAGGTGATGAAATTATAATTGCATGTACTGTTCTCTCCTATACTTACATATATTAGATTGTCTTTGACTGTATGAAATCCTACTTCAGAGGATAAATAAGGAGAAATAAGTTTATTTCTCTTAAATCTGTAATGTCCAGATTGTATGTTCCAACAGTAATCCAACACTGAGACATGCTTTTTCTCTCATGCTGAAGAAAATATCCTCAGCAGCTCCACTGACATGCTTTGTGTAATGAGTAGTGAAATGCTTAGTGAGATGATGAAATGCTTAGTGTAAACTTCATATAAGTGTGATTTTCTCTTTGTGCTAGTATATTCATGCAACCAGCAACTTACAAAGATGTTTCCTCTCTCATTTTCATTGTCTCTCCTAAATCCATGGAGCGTAGTCCATGATTTCTGCTTGAAGACAGGGAGTTTAAGAAACCTGGGAAACAGCTTAGCAAACAGAGGTTTGAAAGCTCTGTGTATTGAGAGGTCCCTGTGAAAGTGGCTTTCAAAGAAAAATGCCACAAATACAATGCTACTGATGGTCTAATGACTTGTATTACACATCTTTATATGTAGGCCAGATGACAAGGAGTGTATGGTAATACTTTAACATTAAAAAAAAAAAGAAAAAAAAAGGCATGGAAGAATGTGTTTAGATTCTTAAATCAGCAGGAAACATATTTTTCATTTTCAGTGATGGCTTGTTTATCTCTCATTCACTGACCACAAGTGTAAAATCCCATTAAGTTCTTCTGCTTTTTGGAAGGTTCACCTCAAGACCCTTTGCTTCTACACATTTCCTAAACTATACATCTGAATGTTCCTCTGACACCCAGTTTTACTTGTAGAATAGCAAAACTGATCATTCCTTCCAGTCACTTTTCCTGTGTCAAATACAATACATAAGTTCTTCCTTTTTTATTTCTGTTTCTTTTGGACCATGAGGAGTTTTTTCAGTTCAAATTAATCTGAAAATTCATTTTTTTTTTAATATGGTTCATCCTAAACCATACCATTTTGTATAGTTCATGGTCACATTGAGCCAAGATTACAAAATCAGGAGGCAAAAATCTCCAAGACTGAATTTTGGCATGTTCTTTGGACCTGTTGCATAAGCTTTACTTTGGTTTAAACTTCCCCCTGTATTTAAACTTATTTTTCAAGCAAAACACATTTTAAAATAGCTGGTTTTCAATTTCTGTTTTCAGAACATTTTTCATTATACTACTTCCCATTCTTCATCCAGTTATATATCTATGAAAATGTGTAAAAATCAGTTTGAATATTAATTGTGCTTGATTACAGTGGTAGAAAGCGGATGCATAAATCACCACATAATTTATTGCTTGCTGAATGGAGGAGCAAAAATTTCTATCTCCATTTTATGGAAAAACCTTTTTTCCAGTGTTAAGTACTGAGAATAAATTTTACTATGAGGAGTCAATAATCCAGTTGAATTCCTAAGGCCTCTCACGCAATATGGTCATTTACAGTGTAAATAGACAAAATACTCACTCTGTTTTCACTCTGCAAAAACAGTAGAGAACCAGGCCCTAAGTTTATGTCATATGTAGTCCTCTTAGAAAAACTCAGCAAAAGAGAGGACTACTCTCAGAAAGGCATTAGAATTAGTAACCATCATTGATGCCATCTGCTTACAATCATGTTAGAACTGGGCACCTTATGCTGAAAAGATTTTTAAATTCATCGAGCAAGTCCTAATTGCTTAATTCAACAGTGAGCCATAAAGTCCTATTGTTTATATAAAATTATCCATGCAAGTTAGACAACCAAAATGCAGCTGAAATCATCTTCTCTGGGCTTGCAGATTCTAAACAGGGAGAATGCAAAATCCTAAGTATGACAAGTAAAAGTAAACTACAGTCCCAAAGGGCTAAACTCTTTCCAGAGGAAACATATGGTTTAATATCTTTTGCCATTCTGTTTTTGTTTTGAGCTTTCCCAAATCATTGAAAAACTACTACTCTCTCTGACAATGCAGGTCAGGATTCAATTTTTCCTACCCTTGCCCGTTCAAATAATATTAATTGAATCAGTAAAGCAGAATTCTGAAAGAAGAGAATAATATTACTTAGCTTAATATTAACTACAGTAATTTACCTGCAGTCAAATTTTAATGTAATGCAATTGAGAATAGAAATTATTTCATGTGTTAAATTAATTTATGTAGCCTTGTTGCCCATCACTTTAAAATTATCTTCACTGTGCCCATTATATGCCAAAAGATATTACAGTAAAATGACAGCTTAGGATTTTAAATTCATTTGAGTGTACTGGATCAAATTCCATTCTAAGTTTGCCTATATGACAGCAAAAGCTACAGCACAGGAACTGTGCCTTACACTCACCACCCAAAATGCAGCCAAGCAAGCCTCATCTGAAACAGCAGCAATCCAGATTTTGCAGGCAGGTACAAATTCACAGGGATTATTCAGACATGTTATTGTCTTCAGAAGGAGGACTTAGCAAGATCACTTCAGCCTTCTAAAACAGCAGCAGGCTTTTGAGCCCAACTCAGCCTCATCTTCTGTACTGCTACAGATGCCTGGCACAGGAAGGCATTGGGCTGGGAGGGATAAAAAGCCTTCCAGAGCCCAGGCCCAGGAGGATGTGCCGTGCTCGCCGTGCTCAGCAGGCCGAGGAGAAGCCGGCGAGGTGTGACCAGGGCCCCGGCAGGCCATGGCCTCTGTCCACAGAGGGATGACCACTCTCCACAGGCACAGGGCTGCTGTGGGACAGCCAGAGCACAAACGCCTCAGCCTCACAGGTGGCCTGTCAGCCCAGCAAAACAAGACGAACGTCTGTATGAGCATGAAGCACATTTGGGAGCTGCTGACCTGGTCACAGCAGGTATTCACACCAGGTGGAAGGCCCCATTCCCTGCCGGGCCCACCTCACGCCCATCAGAGCCGCCGCCAGGTGGGGCACAGCACAAGGGGACTGAGGCTTGTGGATCACATTATCACATATACCAGTGTGGCATCTACCTCTGCACCCGCGTGGCTTCTTTAAAATACTGGTAACAACAGCAATAATAATATTCCCCTTGAAAAGGTTTGATCTTGCAAGAAGATTCGGGGCCAGGGCGTGCCTATGAGGACAAAAAGCTTTGCTGCTGTTTTCTTGTGGAAAGGCCCCTAAGAGCTAAAGAGGTTTTAAGATGTGTCTTTCTCCAGCACTTGGAAGGGCATTACTTAGGTTGCTGCGACGTTTAAAGTATTTCCTCATGTGAGTCAAGGCAGGTGTGGGGGGTTTGTGCTGGGCCTCCTGTGCAGCCCCACGTGCCATGCAGACACCCTTTTGCCTCAGCTTGTCTTAATTATGTGGGACTAATTAGTTCTTCTTGGCACTTTTCTCCTCCAACCAACTGCCACAATCATGCAGAAAGAATTTTATCATGTTTCTGTTAAAGCCAGTCCTACAGCCTGATGATCTACTCCAAACACTTTTACACATGACCTCAATT
Organism: Sylvia atricapilla; assembly: GCF_009819655.1. Taxonomy (NCBI): domain Eukaryota; kingdom Metazoa; phylum Chordata; class Aves; order Passeriformes; family Sylviidae; genus Sylvia; species Sylvia atricapilla. Next base: position 21,389,707 of record NC_089146.1, read on the forward strand.
TGTCAGAGTGACTTCACCTTCACCTAAAGTCTTCATAATACAGTCAGGGAGGTGCAACAATATTTCAATTCAAACCATGCACACTTTGAAGACATATTTTCTAATTTTTCTGATGTAGATTTTAGTTGTCTTTTTTTCTCTTTTTCTTCACTTTTATTATGCTGAAAACCAGACAATGGTCGCAATGTCAAAGGTAAAGTATATATCTAGACTGTACTTTCCAGTGTTTCAATCAGCCACACTTTTTGGCATGTTACTTTGCCTGCTGTATGAAATGTTCAAATGCAACATTCTCATGTTGACCTCTCTAGGGCTAGATGTATTACATAAATTATATTTGTTAAACATGTAGTTATTCCTCTAACTCTTGTCTCAAAGCACTAACTATGAATCACTGGAAAAAGTGAAGGCATAGTTAAACAGCCTTTTGACTTAATTATCTGTTAATTCAAAAAAAGAAAGGGAAGGAGGTAGAACATATCATAGCTACTTAACTCGGAGATGTTGTCCTTAAGCAGTCAAACTTCTGTTGAAGCTACCAGGAGTTTTACCTGTAAAAGGATGTGTGATTGAATGAGCATATTAGCAAATGATCCGTTGTTACAAGGTGCTTAGTTTTCAGTTAACTCTCTCAAATATTAAATAACTTATAATCAGGACCCTTGTGGAAGTATCTTCACTTATTCCTCTTTTGTCTCTTTAAAACTAGTTTCACGTTCCTGGATGGCAGGGGGTATGGTTTCAACCTTCCTGTAGCATCAAAATATGCATGCATGAACTTCATTGCCAATTTCATGTTTAAATAATTTTAGTGCAATTACAAGACTGTTTCTTTTCACCAGCATTGAGCTACATGTTTTAGGAGCAATTTGAACATAATCCATAAATTACTTCCTCCACTTCTGAAAGTTACTTACTAAAGTGTTCAGTTTAATCGCCATATTTGTATCTGTGGGAAAACTGGTTTGTGACTTCATGCATGATGCAAAAAGTGTGTGTACCTGGTATAATCTCTCTAAACTGCATGCAGTGCATGACCTCGATTCTGTAAAACAATTTGTGGACTACAAAATCATTGCATTTGCTTGATGTGTATGTTGGCAAAATCTTGGGGGAAAAACATGCAGTTTATTTGCTCTACACAAATTTTTATAAATGTATTTACTGCTGGTGAAAGATGATGAATTGGCAGCTCAGGAGAGTGAAATCATTTCTCAAAGCATTGTGTAAGCAAGAGCAATGAAATCCTACCATAAAAATGGCGAGCTCAAACTTAATCTGAAAGATTCTACTTTTTAGGCTAGGCAGAAAGAAGTCATTCTCCCTGCTTATTCAGTTCTCTGCCTCTCTGTTCAAACTGTCAGTCAGGGTGCCAATTAGTATCAATTTTGATTGTGATTTGTCATGGCCCTCTTTTTCTGCTTCCTGCTATGACAGTATAGCAATGGTCAGTATAGCTGTCAGGTATCAGCTCAATTTCTGTCAGCCTGGGCTATACTTCAGCTAATACTGTCTTTCAATCAATTACCATTGTCAATGAGGTGCATTATACCTTTCACCATTTTCTAAAGCAAAAGAAGGTGGGGGGAAAAGAAGCAAGGTTTTATTCTCATGCACAATGAACTTAAGCCTAGTATCATGCTCTAGGGCATGAGTATTAGGTAGTGAAAGAGAGAGTAATCCCCTTTGGAATGGAAGCGATAAAAGATGTAAATCCCAGAAACTAAAAGTTCAATGCAATTTAAGCATCTATAAAGTTACTAATAAAAAAATCTTGCCTGCCATCTAATCACAGATTTGCCTAAGCTATCTTAGTTTCCTCTTGCCTTTGAATTCCTAAGGTATCAAGAATCTTGTTAATCTGACAAATGGTTTCAACTTGATATCCTGCTTACGTCTAAACTGATTCAATACTCAGAAACTATTGCTAAAACAAACAGGGAAGCAGGGCTGAAATACTGCAGTCTGACCACATGTACAATAGCACAGATTAGTCACTTCACTGATTTGTGAGGAGATTATGAGTCCTAATATATTTTGAAGACTAATATAGACTCAAATAGATGATGTGAGACATAGATTCAGGTCCTACCTGGGGCAAAAGGCATTTAAGTATAGTATCACAATCCCTTGGTGGTATCTTCAGTACTAGGCTTTTTTCACCATTCCTTGCAGGTGAAAGGTAATGCTTTCTTTCCTTTTCCTATGAAGCTGTTAAAAAAAAAAAAAAAAAAAAAAAAAAAAAAAAAAAAAAAAAAAAAAAAAAAAACCACCACCTAGGAGAAAAATAAGGACTTTTTTGCCATTTAATTGTTACAGAAATCAGGCACAAATTCTTTCTTTGCACCCAGACTTTTAGTCTAGAGCATCATGCCCTTCCTTGTCATCTTAAATTCCTTTCTATGCAGTAGCAAAATTTGAAATGGAATAATAGAGATTTTCTATGTGTGGCCTAAATTAACATACAATTATCATGAGTTTAGGAGATAAATAACATGTATAAATCCTTATAAGCTTCAAAAGAAAATTAAATATGTGCTTCTTCAGCAAGCATTTGAAGCCAGGTGTGATGGAAAATCAGCCCTCACCTAAAGAATTTTGCCAAAAAAAGAAAGAAGTCAGCACAGCATAAAGCATTTACCCACAGCCATCCCCAGGCAGCTGGTTGCTTTGAATTTCATTCATTCTCACATTGCAAATAAAATCAGCTGTTCCACTGTTGACTTTGCAATTTAACCCATAGGCCTAATCCTATCCCATCAGCTGTTCCTGATTTAACATACACATTCTTGTTTCCCTCTCAGGAAGACAAAAGAAAACCTCAAAAAGAAAAAAAAGAGAAAATCATCATATTGTTGCCCTTAATAGAATTAAGGCAACCTTAAATAAGTTTCTCATGTGGATCTAAGAAATACCCTTCAATCCCACACTTTATGTACATTATTACTGACCGTAAGACCTGGATTTTTTCTTAAATCCCTAAGTGGATTTAGGTCTCACTGTCTACACATCTTTAGAGTTGTTTCTTCCAGTATTGTTCTCAAAAGCAACTTTTCCTTGCAATGAATACTTTTGGCTTCCCAATGAACATTTTGATGACAGTACAAAACAAGTATTCTGATCATTTGTATTGCTTTCTTGTTCAAACAACTCCGTCCAATAATGCAAAGAATAATTATAAAGGGTATGTACCTCTTGAAGTCTGGAAATTCTGTATCATGATGAAATAAAATAGTTTAGGAAGGTTATGTATATTCTGTTAATATTCTCCCTATGAGTAGTCTCCAATATTTTGTTAGCAACAACAGTTAAAGAAATATATTTTGAGAGTCTACTCAGTTTTTCAGTCTCTCTGAAGATCTTTTTCAGTCTCTATTATATGAGCATGAGCAAAGTAGGGATGTGATAATAGAGCCTTTGCTTCCAGGCACTCAGATAATCATGTGTCTGATTTCAACTCTCCACTCTTATAAACAAATGAGCATATAGTCTTTATATTCAGCTAGAGCTATAAGAGCACATCAGCATTCCCAGTAACATGAAAACAAGTAAGGATAGATGCATTATGCAATTTGGAATCCATTGACTATATAAAAAATATTGAGGGTTATATGTAAAGGAAATGTCATATTTATAGCCAATATTAGATTTAAATCTTATATAGCAATAGAGTTAATTTTAAAATGTGGCTAGTTTTATTATTAACAAGTAGTATACAGAAAAATAGTTTTTATCACCCTTTTAATGTATCCCATCTAAACATTAATGACAATTTATTTCTCTTCTTTTCCCAGATACTAAATGTATGTTCTGATTTTTCAGGGCCTTTTAATCATATCAAGTCAAGTCTGTTGGGATCCACATCGGATTCGAATCTCAACAAATACAGTACAATCAACAAAATTCCTCAGCTCACACTGAACTTTTCAGATATCAAAAGTGAAAAAAAATCTTCATCTCCTCCTTCTTCAGAGAAAGCAATTATTGCACCTAAGGTGAAAGACCGAACGCACAATGTAACAGAGAAAGTTACACAGGTAAGGTAATACACATTATTTTAGTTCTTTTTCAGTTTTTTTAGTGTATTCAATAGATTCTTTCTCTTTTAATGAGTGGTTTGGCTATCTCCAAGATAATCTGAAGTCTTTAAAACATTACGTAAAGTTACCTTCAATGCAGGTGCTTAAGAGGTAGTCTAAAACATTAGATGATACTGCTAACAAACAAAACTTTTCAGTTCTCAATTTTTTAGTGAGAAAAGAAATGAAGTATGCACCACGTGTCCCAAATAAGACCATTAATTTCAGTGATTCCTGTAATTTATAAATGTTAGTTTCATTCTTTATTTGTTCTCAGCATTATGAATTGCTGATAACAAATGGTAGGTGATTGTGCCACTGTATCACAATTATATCTCATAATTTCTGTTCAAGTTCTTTGGCTTTTCATAATGTTTCTCCTTGTGGGTATCTTTTCCACATCTGTGTATCCATAAGGCTTTGGACTGTATGTATGATATATATCATGAACAAAGCATACCACTGAAACGAAATTGAAAATAATTTAACATAATATGTTTCTTCACTTTAAGACAGATGAAGTGCCCTCTGAAGTCAACAGAACTTTTCAGCTTATTTCAATATTATTACATTTGTGTTGCAGTCTTATATGGAGAGTGACTGGGAGAGGCTAGCAATGTGGAACATACTGAAAACAAACACCAAGAGACGACAGTATCCCAAATAACTTTTGTTAGAGTAGTAAGCAGAGGGCTGGGCCTTAAATGCCCAGACAGACTGAAAGAGGTAAGAAGTGCTTTGCCGTAGGATGCAGATAGATATTCCATAAGGAAGATCTTGCCAAGAGTAGCATTTGACTTAGAATCATAGAATAGAATAGATAGAATCATAGATAGAATTTAAAACTGTCAAGTCCAACCATTAACCCAGCACTGACAAGTCCACCACTAAATCATGTCCCCAAGTGCTGACCAGACTGCAGCTTCTCTACATTGGTGCTCTGCCAGACAGTGTCCATGCTCCTATTCCCTTCGACAGTTATAAAAAGAAATGTATTGTACACCCTCCTAGAGAAATAGAGATAAAAGTTCTATCATTTCTATTTTGAGATCAGTTAGTGCCTAACAAGTAATTGGATTTTTATCTTTCATATATTTTGTCTTTAATAGCTAACTTGAATCTACAACTATTGTCCTTTCTTCTGTGGTCAGTTTTGAAAGATATAATCTCTTCTGGATCCATTTTGATATGTTTTAAATTATTCATAGTAGTTATATATAGAAATCTTTTCATAGATAATATGGCAGAAAGTCAAGTTACATAAAAAAGACTAATTCTTATAAGTTATATAAGCATGAGGCAAGGTAGGTTTTTTGGGCTTTTTTTTCCCCATTGTTTTTGTGGGTTCTTTTTAGTTCTGACTGTCTAATTAGTGCCAGAGTGCTGAGTTTTGATGTACTGATGATGCTGTTGGGATCAGAAGCTGGGGCGGGGGGGCAGAATTTTTTTAAAAAAATTATGTTTATCGGCCAAATAATTTAGATTTTATGAGAAGTCCAATGGAAATTCCATGGATTAGCTAATCTTTCCATGAAAATGGGTACCTCTTGAATTCAAAATTAAATTTGAAATGCTCTATAAAATCTTTACACTTCACAAAAGCCTTACAGTTTAATTTGACATTGGTTTATGTCCTTTTCTAGAACAGTCTCAACCACTGTGCAGAGCACAATTTGCATAGCAAACTTTGATGCCATATTATTCATTAGAATTGGAAATAGTTCCATGCAGCTGCTGCTTTTTCTGTAATTGCATTCACTTATCAATGTTTTTAGTTGCTGCTGCGTCCTAAATGCTAGAATTAGCTACAGGTAGAACCTCCTAGGAGATATAAATATATGTAGATCTATACTATTACAATGGTCATTGATATAGTTGTCTAGAGATTCATGAGTTAGATTAGAAATAGATATTGAGAAGATTAAAGTGGCTAGTTTTAGTCTTGTTTATGCTTCTATTTCCAGCGATTTCAATATATTTTGTAAGACTCAGCTCTTAGAAGCTTCTGCTTCGTGTCTGACTGTAAATTCCTTTGTAAATCTTTTCCGAGGCCATAGATCCATTATGTATCTCCATACAGAACAGTGCAAAAGTGAACTTGGAAGATTTGAGCACAGTGTTGAGAATAGAATATGGTGGAAATCTTAGATGAGGTAGTTAAAATATGCTCCAGTTGGAACAGTCTCTGATAGGGAAATCTGTCAAACAGCATCAAAAGTAGAGGGCAATATGACCTATTTATTCTATGGGGCAATGTCAGTAAAAGAGCAAATGAGTACGAAACAGCCATGGTAAGTGTAAAGGTCACCCTTAATCAGAGTTGTGACATTCTGAAACAGTCTTCTACTAAGAGATGTCAGGGCAGGAATTCTAAGGGTTGCTAGAAAGAGCCTGTAAAATGTAGTGAAAGGATATATAATATGCTGTTTTTCCAGGATTGCAGGACTTGATGACATGAAAGGCTTCTATCAGCCACATATTGTACCATTCAAACATATATCCATCCATCTCTCCCTTTGTAGTCCTTTTTTCTTTCTCCCTTTCCTCAGTTCTGCTGAGAAATTTGATCCTGCTGTTATAATCTGAAAATTCCACTACTGTGGCTCCTCATTGTGCAACTCAAAATGCAGAGACGTGGACTCTGGTGTGCACCACACAAAAATATCAGTGAGCTTCCCTGTTGGATCATGCAGCCTGGATTCTCTCTCATGTATCAGTAATATCAAATCAAGTATCAGCATCACAGGACACAACAAGTTCTTTCTAAAGACAGCAGCTGTATAACTTCTTTAATGTCCACAAGCTGGAGATGTAATTCAATTCTTGAAGAGAATGAAAAGGAAAGGATGGCACATAGCCACCTTCGAAGAGGAGAGGAAGAATAATGAATAAACTAAATAAAAGAGTTGTTGGCCACTGTGTTTAGAGGAAGTGATCCATATTGAGAAAATATTTTAAGATGAGTAAGATACTTTATTAAAAAGATTTTAGTGGAATAAATTAGAAATAGAAAGTAGAATAAAGTTTAGGAAATCATTTTAGAAGAAAGAGGAGACGCTATGGGACAGTGGTTTATGCTTTGAGAGAAAAATCTAGGTTATGTATTCTACTGCAAGAAACCTTCCAATACATTTTTTCTACTTAACAGAAGGGTTCAGGACATTATGTAGAGATGAAAATTGCCTTAAGATATAGCTTGCAGCGAAGTGCTGCACATGTGATGGTCCTGAATAAATAGATTCCCTGATTACTTTGCCTGGATTTTCACCTGGGGCTTCACTGATCATAACTCCTTGTGAAATGCCAAGAAGCATAACATCTTCTGGACGTTTGTTTCTGCATAACATTGACTTTTACTCAGAGAATTATTCCAGGTGTAGCTGACAGATAGCCCTGATTGATAAATTGGCATTTTTATATTCCAGTGCAGATATTTGTGACATTTCCATTCCACTTTGGAAAAAAAAAATACATGTTTTTCATTAAAATTTTCAGAAGTGTTAATGTCACTCTCCTCTAGAAGAATCTCAACTTACTTTTTTTTTTTTTCCCATTAGTTCTTTCTTTACACTTTGTTCAGTGCAATTTCTGCACGTTTTTGTACTGACAGGTTCAGTTGGGGTCCTGACACTGATGGTTAGAAAGAGACAAGTCTTCCTAGAGGCACAAAAAGTAGACTTATTAAAGAAAGCAGTAGGGCAAAAGTCTGACATCTGTCCCTTAACATTTTTTAGAAATTCATAAAGGAGATTTCTGGTCTTAAAATTGCAATGTGCAAAGACACAACAGGAATTGATTTTATCTTTTGTTTCAATACTGATTTATTGTAAAGCTTCTTAGACATCCGGTTTCCACTGATGCACAGCTGCAAAGTTGTGAACTCTGCTGTAAGCAGACTCATGAAGACTAGAATAGTCAGTATCTTTATTTTTATGGAAAAGAGAGAATTCCTGAATGCCCATAACTTAATACTGTCAACAAATAACTGTCCCAGTTAATAAAAGTGTAAATTAATGCTCTCTTTATAGTGTTGTTTAAGAAAATCTGTTTTGTTGCTTTTGATCACAATTGTTCAGAGGCCATTTATCTTCTGAAATTCATCAGTCCAAAGGAATACAGAATGTGATTGAAAGGCCCAATATCTATCTGTTGTTCATGATTTGTCTCAATTAATGACTTACAGGCAGGTAAAATTCTGCAATCTTTTAACTTCTTGTAATAATAGTTTTCAAAACAATTTCATTATCCACCCACCTCTAGGAAACATATATATACCCAAACTGGTCATATGACTGATGAAGTGATAAATATATACCTTGACAGGCTACACAGAATATTGTGATCTGATTTGCAGACATGCTGAACACCCACAAATCTTCTGAAAATAGAGCTGCCAGTGAAGGGGGGCGGGGGGGACAATATATGAAGTGATAGACCTTGTAGTTTCACTGCATGTTTTTGTAATCTGGCCAGACTCTATTTAGTTCCCCAAAAGATTAAGAAATAAGTAACAATATCCTCCCAAGGCCAATAAAGCTGTTGATATAAAAAGAGCTCTTATATGATCATGACTTCAAACTGACCTTCAGGTTTTCAGGCTAAAAGAAGACTACCAGCATCTAGGACAGAGAGGGGTAATATTAGACCTAAAAATAAACCAAATTATTGATCTATATGTTTTCAGCAGTCTGATTCAGCTGACACACGGTGCTGTTTACATCCTGCAATAACTCACACACAACATTTCAAGGCTGTTCATTTTGCATTCTGCATAATGTAGAAAATTCTGAATAATGAGGAAGCAATTTTGATGCCCTCCAATTACACAGCAAGATATACATACAATAGTGAAATCAGGGGGTTAGCAGGGCAAACAGATCCTAGTTAATGTATGGAAAGTTTAAATTTACCCTGAAGTGAGAATCTGCTTTTTCCTGTTATTTGTGAATTGACACAGTTTATACAGGGATCATTCTCTTTCTTTACAATAATACTTAGCACCCTCATGCAATAAAATTTCATCTTTTATTGTCATTACGTAATTAGGCTTTGTAATTACTATACATGTAATTATAGAAATAGTATAAATGTGTGTAATTTCATTGTAATTTAGAAGGTGTGTCACACTATTAAACAAAGAAAAGCAAAGGAGCCATGGTGAAAACTAGTAAAAATACCTCAGTCGCAGTGTGGCCATTAAAACCTCTGCCAAGGTGTCACCAGAACTGGAAAGTAGTATCATTTGCACCAGAGAAAATAGCTATTCCAAGTGCATGGAAGCAGAAAATAAAACCCACTGTTTTGATCAGTTTCAGAAGAAATCATACTATTTTCGTTATAATAATTTGCTGTTGCACCAAGTTATAAAAATAAGATTCACAACAATTGTGAAAGAAAATATTCCTTCCTTACAGTAGAACAACTTCTTTTTGTGACAGCTGAATAGGTTCAGGCATCTGAACTGCTGCAGTGTTTTGAGAAGATTTCACAACATATGGTAGAAATGGAGCAGTCGGAAAGCCCAGCTGCTTTGCAGCATGTAACCTGGATGCATCCTTAATTAGTCCATGTCCTTCCCCCAAGATCTACTCTTCTGAAAAGGGGATTACCTGATTTTGCTGAGTTGGGAAAAAGTATCCACTATCTTCTATGCTTTACAGTTTTGAGTAATCAATGTTTTGTGTGATGTCTTTGTTTTTACTGTCTTGATGCTAACATGGAATTAAGCATATGACCTTTGTTAATATTAGATCATTTGCCAAAGCAACATTCCTCTTCTGATGCTGTGCAGCAGGAGAAAATAGACTTTAAGACTGAATTGTAATTTGTTCTGATAATAAGGAGTTGGATGTAAGAACTAATACTCCACAAAACAAGCAAATCTCATTGAAACCAAGGTGCTGGCAGCATTTAGGCAAGCCTCATTTCTCTGGTCTAGAGCTATAAACACCCAAACTCCCACTTCATGGTGAATTGACCTTGGCAGTTTCTAAACTTGGTAGGTTACTCTGCTGAAACCAACAGTTTTGACACCCACCAGAATAGCCTCACCATGAACTGCAAGTCAAGCCCCACAAAGATCCAAAGAGCTGTGAGATCCTCTGATGCATTTGGCGTGCACAGTCTGGAATAATAGCTTTCACACATGCAGTTAGAGTTGCCTTAAAACAGCTATGAAAGGAGTCACAGTCACAGGAGTCCCTCTTTCAGGTTACCTTAGAACCGTACAAAAATGTAGTGTGGAAGAGACCTCTAGAGGCCATCTAACCCAACCTCCTACACAAAATAGCACAGCTGCAAAGTTAGATCAGGGTCCGGTGGTTACCATGTTAACTCAGGACAGTTTCTATCTTTAGGAGAGCATAAGTATATATTTTCCCAGAGATAGATAGCAATAGCAGCTGAGATGGGGAAAGAGGAAGAGAAGACAGCAAAATCCTGTAGATCTCATGGGTCACAAAAAAGCTGCTATTTTTCAAGAACACCGCTGGCGTAGCCAACATTTAAGACAACCTCTTAGAAAGAGGCAGTCCTGGGTTGTAGTTCCAGTGCAATTTGACTGTTACTCATCTTACATAAATTACCATCTGTTAAAAAAGCCACAAAAATAACCCTGGGCACCATGGAATCAGACTCAGGACTCCCTCCCTCTCTAAGTGCCCTTACCCTCAAACGGTCTGGATTCTGAACTCTGCTGTAGTGCCAGGCACCTCGTATGTACATACTGTAGGACCAATGTTGGATCTAGCCACAAAATGCCATAACCTGGACAAGCAATGTTTAGCATTTATCTGAAATTATATAGTCAAGCTTATTAAGAGTAATTTTCCTCTTGAAAAATTAGTGTGCTAAGCTAAGAATTTATATTCTTTTCTCTTTTAATGTAATACTAGGTAGTACAAACACTTTTGTGTGTAATCTAATGATCAGCTTTTTCAAGGAAAGTTATACTCACCCACACCTCACTAATGAAAGAAATTGCTGAATAAACTGAATTTTAAAGAGCAGAAAGTTCCTGCAATTTCCTGGTAGTATGATGGTGATTATAAAGCAGTTATGTTCTAACACTAATTATAAATGAGGTCTTTAAGCATATTGACAAGAAATAGCAATGAGGTTATTATCCTTTTGGCTTGGGCAAAGGGGAGCAAAAAAGCATGTGGATTAGTTGTTTTTGATGTACTGGCAGATGAAGAAAATATTTTCTATTTAGGGATCAATAGGATTTAGCATTTTTTTCAAAGTAGTAGAAATAGTAAGAAAAAGCAAAGACCATTAACCCCAGGCAGCATAGTTGTTGTTTGATGAATTCTGAATGCCCTCAAAATTAATAAGCCGAATGAGAAGGTCACTTTTCTCATCTATTACCTGTCATGTGTTAAAACTTGGATAATGCTTTCAGCTTGTAACTGGTAACAGGATCAATAGAGAAGGGCAAACCCAGAATAGTTCAGAGTTAATGCTAAAAAAAAAAACAAGAGAGAGAGAGAGAGAGAGAAAAGGCTGAAAGGCTGGGAGTGGAGGGGTGCGGGGAATGGAGGAACACTCCTTAAATTATATTGAGATATTAATAAAATCCCAGTAGGGGAAAAATCAGGGGTCAGATGTATGAATCCAAAATAAAAGGTTCACTGAATTCCAAATATTATGTTTATGAAATAGATATACTTAGTAGATAGTTGTAGCCAAAAACTCTGGAAAAATGTATTTTCAAATCATTTATTGACTTTTATGGGTGATATTGATGTTACTGAACATAAAATGAATGAGCATAGAACAACAAAATCCTCTAGGAAGTATTTATTATAAAAGTTGCTAGTTCAGGCCATGTGTTACGAACCAGTTTAAACACGGAAGAGTGAGAGAAACTAAGCTCCTGTGAATAACACACATCAGACCCAGAGAGGTTTGAAATATACCCAAAAAACATGATTAAAACCAGACAAGGTTAGATGTTGATGCCATAAAAAGATCGGTATATTTTATTTAGTAGTAAAAGAGGCAAAGAGAGAGAACAAGAGAGAGATTAAGAGAGAAAGACAGAAAAAGAGAAAGACAGAAGGACAGATAGAATTGTGCATGGGGGCTGGGGGGACAGGGAAAGAGTGACAGAGGTTAGGTGGAAACATGTCGCCCTTCCCAGGGTCCCAACCAACTAGTCTTGGTGGTGAGAGTTCTGCCCCAGCCACCGCTGCTGCACAGAAAGGTATAGAATCTGACTGTTGAGTATACTGCTACTAATAAATGAGAAACGCTTATTAAATGGGAAGAAAAATTCTTCATTTCACAGCTTTCCATTTTTTTATTCTAAGTGCCCATCTTCTTTGAAAATGTTCTACTTTCTAAATGAATTCTATTAATTATGAAGAAACCTTTCTTTTGAAGCAAAAGAGCTACTGAACGATATGGGCTCACATTTGTACCAACTGTTCAAGGAAGTTTCGTTTCACTGGGCTTGTAGGTGAGTTACAAATGGAATACTATAACCAAAAGAGAATAGCACCTTTATCTGCAGCTTTGTCTCTAATGATGTTAGTCACTGGGTTTGGAATTGAGCAAAACATCAGAGCCTGTTCCTTATGGCCATTTTGCAGAACTTGTTAGAGGTCAGCTAATTTATTTTGACAATTCTTTTTTAGGTTAGGATGCAGACTGTAGCCTCCTTACAAGTTTTCAAAAAAGCTTGAAAAATAAGTTTTGTCTAGGATAGTTATTTCCAGATATATTTTGCTGTCTGTTTTATCACTTCTTTACACCCACAATATCCAGTAAGGAAAGGAAACTGCAGTTTGCACAGTGTGATAAATTAGTCAATATATCTAGAAAACAATGAACATTAAGGTTTACAGGCTTCTATTCTAGGCATTTTTTTCCCATTGGATTGAGCTTTCCATGCCTGCAGTAGCACCAAAAGGATTCCCTGATCTCCCTGGTTGTCACAGTTTAACCCCAGTTGGAGACTATCATACAGAAGCTGCTCAGGTCCTTCCTGCACCCTCAGTGGGATGGAGAGGAAAATCAGGAGCAATACTAATACTAATAGCAATTGTAGGCAAAAGGAGGGGGGAAGAGAAAAAGAGAGAGACAGAGACACAGGGAAAGAAGACCCAAGAAAAACAGGCGATACAGTACAATTGCTCACTGCCTGCTGACTGATGCCAAACACATTCCCAAGCCATTATAAGTCTGTCTTTCTGGTAATTCTGCTCACTTTATGATCTGGGCATGATGTTTTCTGGCATGGACTATCCATTTGGCCCAACTGGGTCAGCTCTCCTGGCCATGCTTCCTCCCAGCTTTTTTGTGCATCTGCCTGCTGAAAGAGCCTGGGAAACTGAAATGTCCATGACTTAGGGGTAAACATCACTTAGCAACCAACACATCAGTGTGCTGTCAACATTATTCCCATACTAAATCCAAAACAGAGCACTGTGTCAGCTACTAAGAAGAAAATTAACTCTCTCCTAGCCAGAATCAGGGCACTGGTGAAATCTTTAAATAAAATGTCATATTCTCTTCTAAACATGAGCTTCATTTTGCATAACACAGGTGAGGTAGAGCTTCTCAAGGACTTACTTTTGTCTCACTGATTCTGTGGCATTTTTGTTTTGTTGTTGTTTCTGTTGGGATGCCAGACTATTTAGTGAAGAATCATCAGAAGGATCATACCATGTCTTGCCACAAGTCCCCAAAAGTTGTTTCACTGCAAAGCAATAAAAGTGTCTAATGTAAGATCCAGCTACTGGCTGAGCAAGGGCAAGTTTGTCTGCCCACTTCTCCATGGTCACAAATCTACCTTTTTCTATCCCTAACCAGAATAAATTGAATGGGTAGCCCTAGAAATCTGGATCATGCTATTATAGGTTGGTTTTACTATTGAAATATAATTTGTTTCATCAGATTGTCTCCATCTCTGTATCCAATCTGTTCCATTTGCTATTGCCAAATGGCTTTTTGGTTAAAATATTGATGGCCAAACTTTATAAAAGTTTAGGTAATGCACTTTACTTTTCTAAATTTATGTTGAGAGAGGAACTTGGGCAACCTAGGCAGAATGCTAAGACTAAATATTTCCTCTAAGTGAACAAGGTTGGGATGTGCTCATTAGGCACAAACAAGGAGAGCTACAGGGAAGATAGTAATTTCTAAAGTAAGCTTTTCTCCCTACCAGAACAGTTTCAATTGCAGTTCATACATTTTTAAACACTATGGGGTCTAATTACAAAATGCAGATTTTCTAGCAATTGAAGTTCTTATTCTGCATATTATGAAAAAAAAATTACCATGAAACTGAAAATTAAACTTAAATAATAAGATATGCATTAGGATCTTTTATTCCTTTATACTGTACTCCTGACAGTTATGTCAGTAAGTACTGTAATCATAGAACCAAACTGTGAATGTAGCTACTTCATTATCACTCCATGCACTTCAGAAATTCTTATAGCTATTACGTTTTTCTTTATCCGATCAGTCTTTAACAGCTAGCAAACCAGTCAAAATGTATAAAATGAAAAACTCTTTTTTATAAATATTGTAAGAAGGATGAGATAACATCTACAAGCACATAATCTACTTGTTTTATATCATGCTATGAACAGATGATAGAAAAGATTTTTTGATTAATAAAACCACACAATAATTTAAGCCCTTCTAAGAAATTTGACCCTTGATATTTTGTTTTCAGATGTATAAAGGCACCTCAGCAACTTAGTTTTGCCAAAAGAGCAATGAGTAACTCACAAACTCACTAGAATGTTGAAGGACAGCATTTGCTGTCTTCTGAAATAATATCTCACAGTGAATTTTTAATAGGAGTATTACACAACTTTTAATATATATTCTGTCATTAGCTTTTGCTAAAAATAAAAGTCAATATCTTCCTTTCAAATATCTCTTTAATAAACTGTATATGCCTAACTTAAGTTTAAAGATCAGTAAAGTAGTCTCAGCAAATCTGTGTGCTTCTAAGTGTTTCTCTGACAATGCTTTATTAACCAATGTGAAAGCAATTGTATACTGACTGGCAGGAAGAGGCTCCTGAGGTTTAAGATTATATACCATTTCTTAATATTTTCATGGAAAATGAGCTATAAAAATACGTCCTCTCTTTTGATATCTAGCTTAACAATAATAAATTATAGGTTAGAGATATTACATATATTCAATTTTGGTGAAAGTGTCTTGTTTGATGGCAATAGCCAATATTATTTCCCTGAAACCTAAACAATTTTACTTAACAAACAGGAGAAAAAGGCTGCTCTACTGTTTTAATTATGGGACATGAATAACTTTCTTTAACCATCTGAAGATTTTGGGTTGCTGTGTATGTAAATATGTTTAGCTGAATATGATTTATATAACTACTTGATAACTTTTTGAAAGCTCATAATTTCATGGCCTCAGCAAGGCACTTGGCACTTCCAGGAAGTCCCACTGCTCTCAAACAAACTTCATGTAGTGATATCTGGAAAAAAAAAATAAAATACACTCAGATAAGACTTGAATTAATAACTAATAACAAAATTCTGTTTCAATATCTACCTAAAATTACACTAAGTGAATATGTGGATGTCGTCTAAAAAAAAACCATACCAAAGCAAACAAATAAAGAAAAACCTTCTATATAAGACCACATTATTTTATTAAAAACTATCTCACAGAAAATGTTTTAGCATTCAGCATTATGAACAAATAGTCATATTACGTAATTATAAAGCCTTTAAGAAAGGCAAAAGGAAAATAAGGCAATTATTATTAACATTCCCCACCGTTAGTGTCTCAGGAGATGTTCTTCAGTAGCTGTCCTTTGAAAGACATGTAAAAATATCTTTTACATGTAAAAATGCCTTGTAATGCTAATACACAAAAGCCTTATATAATGCTGTGTTTGCACCAAATCAAGAGCATTTGAGCTTTCTTTCAGCACTGGTGTTATCTTCTTAATTGTTCATGTCTGCATAAGGAAGACAATCATCAAGATGACTGAAATATGAAAGTCCATTATAGTCTTTTGGGGAATTAGGTAATGCCTAGTATCAGAAAGACAATGTTAATTTAAATTCCATTTGTTCATTAATACTCGTGTAATATTTATTTTCACTTGGGTTTAGATTCGCAGATCTCCTTAGGAGGTCCAGTCTGCAGATGCCTCATAGTAATGGTATGAATAGGGAGGAAAAGGATATGTACTTGCTAGTTGTAGCTTGGCAGCTTCAACAGAACTAATACACAGGAGAAAAGAGAGACAGGAGAGTAACTTCAAGAGAAGACGGTTCCATAAAATATATTAAAATAATTTTAAAGCTTAAGCAATACTGCCTCATTTTGAGTGCACTATCATTCAGAATTAAGGTCAGGACCATAAGAGTCAATTACAAGAATATGGCTTTAGCTTACAAGTCTGATTCATGTTACTCATTTATTTTCCTTTCCAAGTTTTTCCTGTCCAATTCTGTTATTAGTCTTGTTGATAAAGATCTGAAAATTAGTTCAAAACTACCTGTTAAAAGGAAGACATTTTATTGTGTATTTGAATTAGATTTAAAGAGACAGATGTTCCAAATTCCTTCCCTTTTTTGCACCAACTACCATAATGTTTACAATACAATTATCATGGTTCAGTTTCTTCTTTACATTTTCTTGTAATCTCATATATTTGCTTTGAATATGCTTTATACAATGTGTTTCTTAAATCATTATTCATAGTAGATATTCAAGTCTAGCAGCATATGAGGAGCTGTCATGTTTCTAGATTTGCTATATCCTTCCTGGTTTAAGGAGTGATCATCCACTCAGTTCTCCTAGCACTGGACTACTACAAGAGTGAGTGCAGCAACACATTGGCAAAATATTATTTTTCCATGTCATATAGTATTTCCCAGAAATAAATATTTTAACATTGTATTTGAACAGGTACCATCTTCCACAGTTTTATGCAAGATGTTTTATGGATGATATAAATGTTTATTTTTAAGTTCCCAAAGTAATTTAGGACTATATTTATAGTTCGAACTTTATTAAATGTTTATGAAATTCTCTTAACATGAGAGGTGCTATGCAGTCTAACCTCATTAGTACAAGATTTATTTTCATTCCTATGTTGCAAAAGAAGCAGTAACAACACAGTATTTAGTACTGGATATAACTATACCTTTTAAATATACATACACTTCATATGAGGCACACTTGGTCATCAGACATAGCAGAGTACTATCTAATTTATTAAGGTTTGCAACCATCAAATATCCACATCTACTCTTCACACAGCTATCGGTGTCCATTTACCTTAAAACTGTTGGGTTTCGCTCAAGTCCTTATACCTCTTTTGATACTTTGTCACCTGTAAACATCGCTCTTTGTTCAAATTTTCTGGATGTGCTGTACTCCTGTCTGAGATGAAAGGTGTTTCCTAGACTGTGAGTATGTTACATATTCCTTGTACGAGTGTACATTAGTCACTATCTGCTGTTTGGAAATATACAGCACAAAAAATATTGTGATTTCTTAGCAGAAGTGAAAAAGATCCAATATTTTCTGAATAACTTGCATATTGCATTTAGCCCATGCAATTGCAATATATTCATGGGATGAGTTCAGTGCTTCTTGAAAGCATCAGGCATGGTTCCTGCTTTGTTTCCATGTTCATGTGCTTTATTCCATAATAGCTCTAGAGTCACTTGAAGAGCCTTGGTGCAGCATGTAACAACCCTGCCCTACACTTGCTCACATGAAGTGATAGAATAACCAGGAAATCATACTGTTAATCCATGCAGTGGTTTGACAGAAATATTTATTTAACAATTCATGGTGACATTAATCATTTATTTTTTCTACTCTGATTAATTAATATACTATTATGCTTCTTTGTTTCTAGGTCTTTGGTTTTTACTCTATGCATTTGCATTCTTTAATAAATTTAGAATGAAAGTGCCTCCAAACAAAATTAATGAATATACATGTGATAGCAGTACAGGTCTCTCAGAGTCTCTGGAAACTACAGTTTGAATAGTAGAATTGTAGAATGATAGAATGGTGTGGGCTGGAAGAGACCTTAAAGACTATCTCATTCCAATCTCTCTGAAATGGACCTTCCACTACTCCAGGGTGCTCAGGCCCCAACTAGCCTGGCCTTGAATACTCATAGGGATGAGACATCCACAACTTCTCTGAGCAGCCAGTTCCGGTGACTCACCACCCTCACAGTAAAGAATACTTCCTAACATCTAATCTAAACCTGTCTTCTGTCACTTTAAAACCATTCCTCCTTGTTCTCTTGCAAAAAGTCTCTCTGACTTTCTTGTAGGCCCTCCTTAGACACAGGAAGATGCTATAAATTCTCCTTACAGCCTTCTCCAGGCTGAGCAACCCTAACTCAGTCTGTCTTTGTGAGAGAGATGCTCCAGCCCACTCCTCATCTTTGTGGCCTCCCCTGGCCTTGCTCCAACAGGACCATGCCCATCTCATGCAGGGGGCCTCACAGCTGGATGCAGCACTCCAGGTGGGGTCTCATGGGAGTGGAATAGAGGGGGAAAATTACCTCCCTCGACCTGCTAGTCACACTTCTTTTGGTGCAGGAGAAGAGGACAAATATTGGTGTAAATTAATTTAAAAAAAAATCAACTAAATTTAGAGAAATAAGAATTATGGGAGCCCATTGCTGTTGCAATGCAGCTTTTATGAAGGTTTTCTGCTCATTATCCTTTAGGATACTTTCAGGTGTAAATATTATTTTCTTTACTTGATAGAAATTAGAGATATTAAACAGCAGCTTGCCTAAGCTCACTGAGAAACTCTGTAACAGACACCAGAGTAAAATTCCCAGATTATCCAGCATTTTGTATAACTTTTTGCCTACATATTCTATTTTTTAAATGAACCTGTACAGGGAAGAAGAAGGGTCAAATGATTCTGTATGTGATACTGCAAAGCATACAGCAAGAGTTCCCTACACAGTCCAGTTACCCAGTGAAGCATATGGCCAATGTATTGCAAAGCACATCAAACCATTTTGGCTCTTTGAACCTTCATCAAAAAACACTATGCAAAACAAGATATTTTAAGCACAACACAAGGCAGAAATTATACCTGATACCAGGCAGGTTTTCTCAAGGGAAAAGATGATAGAACTGCCCCCAAAAGAAGATTAAACCATGAACAACATAACACAGTGTAAAGTGATGAGTTACTGAATCTTTGTTTTTTTAATTAACTGTCACCTGATAGTCCCCCTGGTAAACCTCTGGTACATACACTTTCTTCTCTTACTTAAGAGAATAGCAGCCAATAAATTTTCATTACCCTTAAATATATTTTCTTTCAATTTCCATGAACTACTGTTATCTTTGAGGAACTGAAAGCTGCCAAACAGTGGAGAAACAAAAATCTAAAACTGCATTAATTTATGACATTTCTCGGCTCTCACTCCATATTCTTCTGGGTATCCAATTGTAGCCGTTTTATAACAAATGCCACCTTGAGCTTGTGATCTTAGGAAGGGAGTGCATGAACCTATAAAGTGTAGAAGGTGCTCACCAGCCCTGTTTTTGTGAAACAATTCAAGCAAGAGTCACAAAATCAAAAATAAGTTTGAATGAAGTCTTCTAACTAGCTGCAATGCTGCTTCGACAGTGAATGAGTGAATGAGGAACACATAAAAGTTGAATTTTATGTCAGGGTTCTTTACTCAAAGGCAAAATATAGTAAAGTTTATTTTACCTTGAAATGTTCTTATTTTAAACAGATTAAATCTTATCACCTAATACTGCTTGTAAAGCATGCC
Organism: Sylvia atricapilla; assembly: GCF_009819655.1. Classification (NCBI taxonomy): domain Eukaryota; kingdom Metazoa; phylum Chordata; class Aves; order Passeriformes; family Sylviidae; genus Sylvia; species Sylvia atricapilla. The sequence goes on from NC_089146.1 coordinate 21,409,567, forward strand.
AGTTATAAATACATTCCTGCTTTCCCCAGGAAAACCAGAGTGAAGTGGTATTTAATCGAGATTGAATACTCCCAATTTTCTTAAAAGAAACCAATGCATTTTCTGCTTAGCATTATAGTCTTCTCTTTAGTAAGATGCCAAGAAGCTTAGCTTTTTCATTATGTCTTGTTCCAAGGTTCAAAGATATTTTAACACTGCAATACTTCAGTCTTGCCCTAATCACATTTCTTTATCTTAAAAATATTTCATTCCCTAAGCTACCTCTTTTACAATCCAAAGTATGAGTTTTACTGTCCAGAAGAGATAAGTTAATACATTTTCTTTCTAGTAACAGTGAATTTGATGACAACTATTTTAAGTGGAAATATTAAAATCTCCTGAGTGAATTTCTAAGTAGACTGAAGTCTTCCATCTTCCCAAGATGCCCAAAATTGGCCAATGTCAGTACCCAAGTTTTGCAAGGATGTTGCAAAACAAGAAAAAGGAGAAATTCATCTCATATTCAGTCAGTCAGTATTTAAACTGCCAACATAGAACTAAATAATGTGTTTTGTCTTTTTTGTGTGATTTTCTTATTTGACAAATGAAGTCACATCTTTGTAAAAATACAACAAATAAAATCGTTATATGAGTGTTTGTTTTAATTTCTCATTGCATGGGAGTAAGCAATGTAGAAATGTTAAGTTTTATATAACATTATGAATACAAAACTCACAACCCTCAGTTCATCCTCTCCTGTGTTGTGTGTCTAAGAAACTATCACCAAAATAGTTGGATGCATTTCTCCTATGATCACTTTCATACTGCTGTTCCCTCATTTTGTCCAATTGTTTGGGTTTTTTAAGTCCAGTTTTGCATAACTCAGTTTAAACCAATTTAGAAATAAATGTAACTAAAATTAGATTAGGAGTCAGATTTCAGGGGAATTAGTCCAACTGACATTAAGCATTGCTCTGAAATGAAGCACAGTGTCTGGAATTTTCAAGCAACAGAGAGAAACGTGAAATAAGGTTTACTGTCCTTGTTGCCTAATCCATTTTCTTCATTGTCTGAAAATCCAGCAGGAGAACAGTGATATAAATTTTAAAATAGCAGTTCACTTGGCACATATACTCACTGTTCTCAGATACTAAGAAAACATTTCTTGTCATCTCATCAGGTGGGAGACTAAAAATATTAAGATTGCTTAAGAGACTAAGCAATGCTTCAGCTTGCTGTCAGCTAATGTGTTTAATGCAGAAAAAAATAGCCAGCACCATTAGTTAAGTGCAAGTCTTAATTACAATACAAAAAATTGATGAACAACCTCTACCACCAGCTCAGCACAGTGCTTAGTGGCTGCTTGAAGCTAGCACATAATATTTTGGATGACTTAATCACTTCTTTCTTCAAGTTCAAAGAAGAGTGGTTATTGACCTTCATGTTCTCACAATATTTTCAGAGTAGAATTTGACTGAATAAGATTAGTGCTACTTAGACTGCTAAGGATAGGATCTAAGATTTTTACAACAGTTTCTGTCAGAAATGTAAACAGAAAAGAGTATGCTGACCCTTAGAATTTTATAAGATTATGTTTGAGGAGCATGGATTCCCTCAGTCCTGAACATGCTGCAATCTCAAGTCCCAAAGTAATAACTGTAAAAAGAAAGCCAGTAAAAGCAAACTATATTACTGAAAGGTATATCCCCTTCCAATCATCATTTCATTTGAGTAGAATTATTCATTTTAATAGCTTTTGAAATAACTTATTTTTTAAAATAGAATTGTTTTTAAATAGGAGGAGAATCAGAAATAAGAAGAACAGGTGGAAAAAGGGTACAAGATTTCATGAACACGAATATTGCCCAAATGGGTAGTAACTGAAGATTGTCACCATCAGATGCTTGTTTACTGGTCTGTGTAAAACGAAGTGGTTTTCTGAGTCCCATAGGATTTGGAGATCATTTGCAGTACAGAAGGCAATAGTTAGCATCATTGTTGACAATCCAAAACGCTGAATAGAGAAAAAATATAAGTTACCTTTTTTATCCTTAAAAGTTTTGTTCCTTCATGTCAGAGTTCAGTCAGATTAAAAGAGCAGCCAAGAGAAATTTGTTTTATCTGGTGCACACACAATGCTCACTCTTTGCAACAAAGCAAACATTTCAGCTTCCAGAGCCAGCAAATTAGCAGTGCTTACAAACATAATCCTACTAAATAAAATAGAAATCCAACTTAGATAACACCAGCAGATAACAAATCCATACTTTTAAAGGATTAATAAGCTTTAGGCATTGACAAAAGTAGAAGTGAAGCAAAAGGCAATAGTTCTGTGGTATCCTTTGTTACACCTTTAGCTGAACTAGGACTATAGCCTCAGTGAAATTCGTCTGTGAATGAAAGTTGTTCCCACTACAAAACTCAAAGTGTAGATAGTTGTCAAGAACTCTAACAGATCTTTCTCTAACTTTTTTATTTTTGGTTTCCTACACTTTCTAATGAGAGTAAACTTGCATTCTTCTGTAGAGAATGTAACCCAATGATAATAGATTTGCTTTGAGAGGAAAATACTACATTACTGCAAGAAAAGTCATTCACTAGCCATGAGTAAGCTGGCAAGGTTATGTGGTAGATAAATGAATTTGATGACCAAAATGAATGCTTAATAATGCAGATCTTATGGATATAAGATATGCCTCAATGTTTGCTATAGGGGACAAGAATCATCCTACTGTGCAAAATTGTCAATGAATTTATTGGACCTGGCAGACGCCATGAATTTCACAGAAATTTAGTTTGCCCAGACACTAAGCAATTGAAGCTTAATCTTCAAAACTACAATGAAATACTTTTTGTTTTGTATATTCTATGTTTACTGGAAGTTGGAGTAGATACACTGTCTGATTATCGATGTGGTATATTTCTTATTCTAGGTCCTATCCTTAGGGGCTGATGTTCTACCAGAATATAAACTCCAGACTCCTCGCATCAACAAGTTTACTATATTGCACTATAGTCCTTTCAAAGCTGTCTGGGACTGGCTCATTCTGTTGCTGGTCATATATACCGCCATATTCACCCCTTACTCTGCTGCCTTCCTTCTGAATGACAGTGAGGATCGGAAGAGGAGAGAGTGTGGATATTCCTGCAGCCCACTGAATGTTGTAGATTTAATTGTGGATATTATGTTTATCATTGACATTCTTATAAACTTCAGAACAACATATGTAAACCAGAATGAAGAAGTGGTAAGTGATCCAGCAAAAATAGCAATTCACTACTTCAAAGGCTGGTTCCTAATTGACATGGTTGCTGCAATACCTTTTGACCTGCTGATTTTTGGCTCTGGCTCTGAAGAGGTAAGCCTAAATTAATAAGAAATCTTAAATCTTAATTTATTACTTCGCAATGGTATTCCGTGTGTCCTAAAGTTTTTTTGTTTGTCATTTAATAGGCTGTTTAGTATGTCCATCCCATCTTTTAAAGTTAAACTAAAATCTTCCTTTGTAGAATAATGCACAATGTTGCTTCTATCGATAAGAGAAAACATTGAATGTTCCAGCTATTATTTTTCATTTATACCATATTTGATGATGTCTTTAGAAATAATTAATATATTGTATATGATGACTTTGTCAAAAGATTTTATATAAGAACTGATGCTTCGATTTGTCGCTTACTTTTTAAAAACTGCCCATGTTATTATAAAATTATAATAATTTTCCTCTGTCCAAAATGTTTAGATCAGACATTTACTTAGCAGAAAACAGATTAGTTGTAGCATAAACTATACTAATTATCAAAGAGGCTGTTGTCAATTTTATCAAGAATATAGACTATCAAAAGAAGGAAAAAGAGATTACCTTGGCAAGCATGATCTATCTACACAATAGAGTAAAAAATGTTCAATATATGCATACTAAACTGGCCCAAAGGTATAGAAAATATATGCTGGATTCCTGACCCAGTTCTTCGAAATAATTTTATTTAATTTAAGAAGAGATAAAATCATAGTACTTTTTTTCTAAAAACATATTAATAGTTCTCTTACCAGAAGAGAAACTTTTTTATTCAGGTGACTAAAAAGCCTAGAGATTTAAGAGAAAAATCTGATCACCTTTTGCAGTCAATATCTGTGGCAAGTGCCCATCTTTCTGCAGATAACTTTTTCTGTGGCTTTGACAGCACAGACACGTGAAAGACAAACATTTGCATAATGACATTACTTCTAACTCAGACTACAACGTTCCCCTTCAGACATGGTCTGCATCCCTTTCTGATCATTGATCACTTGTCATTGCCAAAAACTAATTTCAGTGATTAGAAGTGTGGAACATAAAGAATTACAACAGGGATCAATTCCAAAGTTCACTGAAGGAGTGTCCCTGAACATCATTCTTCCACCCCTCCCCTATTAAAGATGCTGTTAAGAGTAAAGTTTCAGGTGCTAAAGTCACACTAAAGGGATAACTTATTATAAGATAAAATTACAGATTACAGTAACAAGTGCATTCTCGCAGATGAGTAGAAAAATAAAAAATGTGGAAGTTGAAACAGAAATTATTGGACCATTCAATGACTTTTTCAGTATTGTAGGCATAAGTAAATTGATTCTTTATTCCCTCAAAATCTAGTAATTGACCAGTTTCTATACCTGGAAAAAACGGTTTGTTTTTCTAAGCAGCAATGATGCTGTATAGATCGTGTTATATTCACTACACCATCATAGCTTCTCTCTCTCATTCATGGTATTGAATATGTCAATCACTTTTCTAAGCTGCTACTTACTGCAGTTTTTCTTCCTACATTGCTAAGTATAATATTTCACCAATGATCCCTTTTTCATAGTTTAGCAAGAAGAGGCAAATGTAAAAATGACAGAATGGAGCATTTTTCCATTTAATAGAATTTTTTCAGTCATAAGGGTTATCTTTTTTATGAAATGGCTCTTTTTTTGTTATCTAGAGATTCCTCAAAGAAGATCCCCAATGAAAAATTGTATTGAATAGGCTTTTATTAAACAACATAAGCTCTAAAGAGAGCTCCATGTGTGCTCATGCAGCTTTAAAGCACTTTGATATCAAATGGAGTGTTGAAAGGGCAGGAGATAATAATCCAAATACCACATACAGCACTATCCAAATGCTTCTATTTGAGATGTATTTTTTCAACCATAAGAAAGCAAGAGTCAGACCGTTAACTTTCCCATTTCTAAAATAGGGAAATAATATAATTTTAAATTATTTTTTTCTGCTTAATGAGATCAAATGGTGATGGCTGGTAGTAAATAACTCTCTTTTTTGTGCATGTGTTGTGAGAGTTAGGTGGCTTCCCTGATATTTGGGAAGATAAAAGTGATGAGTAGATGGAGAGAAAAGAAGATAACTTAAAAGATTCTGATGTGATTATTCAACTACTCTTGAACTTGTAGTCCAGCAGATAGGTATGATGAAAACAGAGAAGCAAGCATCCAGAGAAGAGAGCAGCATCTATCAGATTGCTATTTGCAGACACTTATTGTTGGCACCAGATGGGATAAGGTAACTGATAGAGTAGGACCCTGCCTCCTTCGGTGTTGTGCTGATCAAAGTATTGCATCACACCAACAAAATTACATTACACAGGAGGTGGTTCTGAAACCAAGAACTTCTGTCCCTGGCCAAGAGACACATGGGAGGTGTACTGTTACTATGTGAAGGCTACATCTACTGCTGAGAAGAGGGCAGCATGTAAGGCACACCAAAACTCATGGACTTTTCATCTCTACTGCTGGTTATATTTTAGTGTTAAAGCCTCTCCACTGTATTAAAGTGGAGAGATAGAGATATTTAAGCATATTTATTCTCATTTATGCTGATTTTACCCTTGCAGAGATGAAGTTTTCTTGTGTTATATATCTTCTGCATACTCCAGAGCTCAAACTGATGTACCTAAGTATAGGATTGACACTGAGGATGAATAAAGTTTTATCTTAAGAATGGGGTAGAACAGTTTTGAGATACTGTAGATTCACAATTGACCATCTGATCTATTTAAGGGGCACTGTAAGACTATGCAGTCTCTTGCATGACGTAGAGATATGACTACATCTGTAACAGAATGTTTAAGCACCCCGGTAAAAAACCTGGCTTTTGTTAAGGGACCATAAATATACTAGCCTGATCTACCTTACACAAAAAAATAACCTAATCACAATATTCACATGCTTCTGAATCTCAGCTTAGGCATAGCATTTTGAAGGGTGTGATCTTTCAGACTACTCAGGTCATTAGCCTTATTTATGTGGTAATGAGAAATTCACCCTGAATTTATTATTTGAGGTGTTAAACTGAACTAAGGAGAGTTACCATACGTTTTCCTCTTGCTCATTTACTCAGAAAATATGAACTATTTATTGAGTTGTCCACTGAAAAAAGCAGCAAAGAAAGACTCTTGTTTTGTTCCAATAGCTTTGGGGTTTTACTCAGAAACGTGGTAAATGCAAGGATTTAATAAAACATAAAAACATAGTCTAGTACTTGTTGCACGAAAACTTTAATGATATGTATACTACTGTCTTGGCTTGGAAAACTTTTCCTGTTAAGTGTCATGTAATATACATGTATGATTAAAAAAAACAAACAAACAAACAAACAAACAAACAAAACCCACCAAAACAAAACCATTAAACAAGTATGCACTCTTGGCATTTACTGAATAATATATGTTCAGATTTAATGCAAGAAAAGAAGGTAGCTGAGGTTCGGGGTGGGGAGTGTTAAAACCAGTTGGTCTTCTTTACAATGCTGTCTATTCCTTCTACAAGGAATTAGCAAGTATGAAATTTGTTTACTAATTGAAAATTAAAAACTCATATCAATAACCTCTAGATTCCTTCAAAAAGATCAGAGCCTCAAAGAGGCTGAAATGGATAATAGCACAAGTCTGGACTAAAAACCTTGAAATACATTCCTGGTTAAAACTGCTCCATTTTGTTTTTCTAATGGTGTAGTACTTTTATTACTGACTCTTGCCACTACACCTGCAAGATGCAAAAAGATCCATCTGGAGAAACTTTTCCACGATGTTGTGTTCACAGTGCTTCATCTTCTTTCACCTGTTTGAGTGTTGTTACCATTACAAACAGGAGGAATCTTGTAGATATACTCTTTGGGACACTTCTGCCTTATTACTTCTCTTTTCTAGAATACTTGTGCCAGAGCATTGCAAGGAGATTTTAAGTTAGGATCAAATACAATCACACAGCTTTGTTCAAGAATACTTACTACCTATGTGGAAAGTCATATAATTATGAGTAGTTTCAATAACTTACAGATTTTATCATGTTAAAAAATCATTAATATATTGGACCATTAAACCCATTATGGTCAACTGAAGAGTCCAGATCAAGTAAGATATTCAACATGAAAGGGTATTTAGCACATAATGATAGCTTCAATATATTTTGATTTTAAATATACATTTCTTGTTTTCTTTGCTGAATTTGTAATGGAATTGATAGTTTAAAGAAAATGAAATTAAGATTACATTGAAATGGGTTCCTTAACTTTTTGTGTTGATTCCCCAAAAGGATGGAATTTGTAGTTGTTTATTCGTGAGACTACATTTGCTAACAGAGAAAATTATTTTCTATCTTATTTTTACAGACAACTACATTAATAGGCCTTCTGAAGACAGCTAGACTGCTGCGTTTGGTGAGGGTAGCACGAAAATTGGACAGATACTCTGAATATGGTGCTGCAGTTCTGATGCTCCTCATGTGCATATTTGCACTAATTGCACACTGGCTTGCTTGCATTTGGTATGCCATTGGAAATGTAGAAAGACCTTACTTGGCTCACAAGATTGGCTGGTTGGATTCTTTGGGAGAACAACTAGGAAAGCATTACAATAAGAGTGATGCAAGCTCTGGACCATCTATCAAGGACAAATACGTTACAGCACTTTATTTTACCTTCAGCAGTCTGACAAGTGTAGGATTTGGAAATGTGTCTCCAAACACCAACTCAGAGAAAATCTTTTCCATCTGTGTCATGTTGATTGGCTGTAAGTAATTTTATCATGGATTTTCATCCTTTTTTTTTTTTTTTTTTTTTTTTTTTTTCTCCCTGTGTTTGAGCAAATGGCTTAACATTCTTAACTAATAAGATTATAAGCGTGCAGCCGGAAGGACAAATTCCTAGGGAAAGGAATGTTGTATGCAAAAATATGTTGTGACTCATTCAGTGTCAGGAAGTAATCAAGTTGCTTGACTACTCAAAATCTGTTATCCAAACTGTCAGAATATTTGTGTTGTGTATCAGTGTCTATAAGCAAATCCTGTATAAAGTGAAAAAGTTGAGTTTGGAGTGGAATTAGGAAATTATAGGCCATCATATTTGGATTTTTTAAATTATATTTTATTCTTCTATTTAAAACTAAACCTATAAATGTATGCACACCTTTTTAACTCTTCTCTTTGTTCTTAACTTTTACTTAGCCATACTCATCTGCGAAGCCCAGTGCTATGACTTAAGTAAGTTTTGTTTCTCCTTAATCCAGCATTAATGTATGCTAGCATTTTTGGAAACGTGTCTGCAATAATCCAAAGACTCTACTCGGGAACTGCACGGTACCACATGCAGATGCTGCGAGTGAAGGAGTTCATACGCTTTCATCAGATCCCCAACCCTCTGCGGCAGCGACTGGAGGAATACTTCCAGCATGCATGGACATACACCAATGGCATTGACATGAACATGGTATGTTCTTCGGTTTTTCAGGCAGAGATGCTGAGGAATAGATAAATGCATAAGAAATTAGAAAGAGACTGTAAGTCTTTAGTATTTGTAAGCTGTAAAAGTAGGAGCTCAGAAGGTGGATCTATATCTCAGTTACTGACAATCAAGACACTCACTGCTTGTTTGGCATACAAGCATTTCACTGCCTAGGTTATTGCCAGGTATATCAGAAATCTGAATTCTCACTGTGTATAGGAAACCTTGAGAACTGCAGGTGACTTCTCTAAACTTAAATAGAGAAAAAAATCATAGGCTTCTTATTTCAGATATAGATGTTCCAGAATTTTGTTTGTTCTTTGCCCTAATTTTCCACTTCCTGTTCCAAACAAGAGTACCTGTGTTGATATCTACAGAGTTACTGTTCTATAAAACCTGTGGAAATCAATTCTTTTTCAGAATAGTTCCAAGTAATCTAGAACAGGTATATTGGGAGTGGGTCGAAGAGAGGAGCAGGCAGGTTTAGCTGCTCTTTTCAAAGAGAGATATTAGAATCACATGATAGTCTGAAAAGTAATTCACTTGCATTTGCAACCACATAATTCTGCACTGAAACCTACTATTAACCATTTAGCTGTCCACAGAAACTCATTTCTGAGAACTGACGAGGAATAACACTCATATTTTCTGGTTTTCATAAAAAAAGCCCCTATAATCTCTCCTCCTATAAATACATGGCTAGCTAAAAAAGAATAACAATCTGCTAGAAAGCAAAAATAATCATCTATGTCTCTGTCTTATTTTCTGGAGATAGAAACATTTTTTCTGAAAAGTCAACATCACTTTGAAGACACTGAGGGAACAATACATTTTAAAGATCTGTGAATCTGTGTCTCTGTAGGGATGCTTTCCAGAGTTATTCAGAGCTGAAGATTATAAACTTTGCAGAGCTCTCCAGAAAGCTGTAAAGAACAAGAAAATCTATACACTTTTGTAACAATTTAACTAGAAATTAACTTCCAAAGTTTTGACATACATTCATACAGCTTTCTTGTGGTATCTATACATGCACTTCTGAATGACTGTCAGAGTACTACATTTTTATGCAGTAAACAGAAACAATTTTCTTGATTAAAATCTTTTATAAAGGTGAATCACTGTAAGTTTGACTTTATGATTACCATTAAGTAAAGCAGGTCTTAAAAATGCAATATAAAATTAATATATTTGGCTGCACCTGCCACTTCCGTGTGTCCCTTCCAGAGGGATAATATGTCCAGGGCAGGACAAGGACAATTGTATAAACATCTGCTGGGGATTACTGCAGTGGAAGGCAGCATCAGTAGCTTCATCCTGTGTGGCACTGAATAGCCCTAATTCCATCTGATGGCAGTGGAATTGTGAGGTACTCAGCACTTTGCAGGATCAGGCCCTTAAGCTGCAGGTGCGTTCAACCTAAGCCTAAAGTAGCTCACTGAATTATTTCTGAAGATATTACAAAATCATATATGCCGTAACTAATTCATTACCACTAATGGATGTACTAAAAACACCTGGTTCACATGAAATAGTAACGATAACTGGAGGCTGTCACATGAAAACTTGCGTAATTCTGAAACTGGTGTACGGAAATTAGTCTTGGATTTGTCACTAATGTGAAATAACAACTAAATGGATTAAATAGCCCGTATTCTGCAATATGATTGTGAGGCAATATGGAGGATTTGTTTTAAATAAAGTGTGGAAAAACCCTCAATTTAGTATCTTGTTTTGTTGTATTTTATTCCTTATTCTGTTCACAGTTCTATCCCTCAAATTCTATGTCAATCACTTTATTTCCTTTAAGAGTTTGAATGTATTACACTTAGTACAAGGATAATATAAGAATTGTGTGATTTACATTGTACTTATGAAAGATTTATCTCTTTCCTGTCTGCTTCACACCTAAATACATGGAATAACACCACCCACTGGTAAGAGCAGGAGGTATTTATATCAAATTTAATTCCAGCATAAAGTGTGGAGAATATCCATGTTATCTGTTGGGTTTAGAGCTTGTTCAGTGCTTTCTAATTTTAATTGTAACTTTTTGCATGATGAAGGGGTAGATAGCAAAGGGAAATAATCCAAGTAGAATCAGATGTGGGGCAAAATGGTTACTAAAAATTAGACAGTAAAAAATGCTTATCTAACCACATTTATTAATCACTGTTTTACCCCACAACTCAAGTCATGCTTCTCTGCCCAAAAAAGGTCATGTGCATATTGGTTTGCATTAAATAGTTGCTCTGTAGGAATGTCACTGACAAAGTTGTCATGCTGCTGATCATTCTGCATTTTCCTTTGTGTGAATGCTCTTGATTTAAACCATATATGCATGTTAACACACGTACCAATGAAGTTTTCTTGGCTACTAGCCATCTGCGTATGAGTTGGACTTGCATGTGTTTTTTTAGTTAATTTTGCATGAAATATTTGCATTTACAGAACAAGGGACTAATATTGTCCTCAGACAAATGTGTTTGACTCTTGCCCATGTTTACTTGGAGTTTTTTGTGAATTCTGAAAGCAGATTTTCATCCAATAACCTTTTTTCTTCATTTCATGACTGAAAAAAAATGTAGTCCTCTTTCTCCTTTGAAATATGAAATGCATAATAATTTACATTATATATATATATATATGTACATGCAACATACTCATATATATATATATATAAATAACATAGAGAATGTATTTCAAAAGATACTTAAAATTATCCTCAGTAATATATTTAAGAATCCAGGTAAAGTGGAAAATAAAACATAGAAAAAATAGATTAAACAGAAGCCCTTTTAATCTCAGGAGTAATAGTGCGCTAAGTCTGAACTTGATTTTCTAAACAAAATTCTACACCATAGATTGCAAAGCAGAAGTTAATACTTTATCAAGTGCTTATTTGAAATGGTTAAACCTAAAATTAGCTTTAAAGACCTGCAAGTGAAATACACTGAAGCCTTGTTCATTTGCTCCCTTCTGCTCCATTTCTACATATTTTTTATTATATTCCATTACATAATGTATTTTGGTTAAAAACAGTTCCACATAATTATGCATGGACTGGATAAACAGGATTTGGGATTTATTCTAATCTGGATAAAAATCTTGAGTCTATAGAATAAGTATAATTTAAATCATGTCCCTGTGATATACATTGACAAAGTCAAATTACAAAGAAAAACATTTACATTGCATATTGTTTCATGAAAGATGTCACCAGTCCCAAACATTCCAATTCTTGTAATACTTTTAACTATCCTGTTCTGTTTTTCCTAAATTCTTTTTGCCTTCTTTTTCCTCTTTCATTCCTATGTTATCAGTCCAGCACTGATAATAGCATGTTTATGATGCTTACCCTAAAAAAATTAGTTATCTAGTGTTTGAGATTTTTTTTTTAAGTTATGCATGTATTTTTTAAAATCCTGTCCCAACCTTTCTTTCCATGGATCTTCTGTGCATCTGAATAGCTTTATTGGTTTACTTTACATTTAGAAAGAGTTCAAAGAAGTAACTAAATGGGACAAGCTGAAAAGTATTAATTACAGTTTTGGATGTGGGACAGGCGTCTTTTTGTTTTGGGTTTTGCCCTATAGCATGAAAGGGGAGAGCAAGTCAGAATTTTTATAAATGAATGTATGATTTCTCCTGCAAGCGGAGGGTTAATTTTACTGTTGTGATAACTGTCTTGGCCACTGTGATCATGCAAGTACGGTACAGCACACACCTGTCTTGAACCAGCAATTCTATAGCAGCAAATAAAGGGCAGGTTCACCATTGCCTTGAACAGGCTTCTTTCGTAAGAAATTGGCCACTGATACCTGGTTGACATCACTACATTTTTTATTCTTGCTTTTCTTCCCACTGTGATCCCTTGGTACAATAAAACTAGTTTTATCAATAGAACCAGTGCCACTAATATATTTGCAGCAGATTATTAGAAAAGTAAATTAAAATTTCAAAAATAGCAAGGAGAAATTCTTTGTACCATCAAAAGGCTAATGCAAATTAGATGTGTTTGGAACAAAACCTAGCAGTAAATTGTTAAACTGAGGGAACATGTAATCATGTTGGAACTTGGTACTGCTCTTTGTCTTTATATCAGGACAGAAATCATGACATATAGACTAGCCAGGAAGTACCTTATGATTAGCCATAAACCCATTTTTTCATTTTCTTAAAAAGACAACTTCAAAAAATGTGATTGCCTAAACTGACTTGAGTTATAGAAAATAAGACCTCATAGAGAAAAAATAATTTCAAGAATGTCTATCTATTTCAAATGATCCATTTCTGTGTGCATTGTATTTTGTGGTCTAAAATCTCAAAAACAAGACCAATTAATTTTTCAACTATCATATTTTTTGAAATGTGCAGACCTGGTCAGTCTTCAATTTCTACAGACTTAAAACTTTTTTCTTGGTAAGGGTGTCAACAGTTGAAGAAACTGAAATAATTTTCTGTCTTCCTTGTTCATCAATGTATTATATCTCAGATATCACTTTTCAGATGTACTCAGAAACTGTAATGAGACTATAGAAGAATAGTCCACTGCAGCTTCACTAATTCCAGCATAAAGATGTCACATATCTATGTTGTGGCAATGACTGAAAACAAAAGATCTTGATAAAAGCCTTGTCAGGCTTCAATCTCATTGAAAGGTGAATTAGCTCATTATCACATACTGCTTTCTCTTCTCTCTCAACTGTTGAATGGAAACATACCGAACATTTTTTTTTTTAAATCATTCTGTGTAAAGAAGAGGATTCTTCAAGTATATTTTTTCTTCTATGTGGAGCCCAAGAGCTTCTGGAGCAGAATTGTTGCCACTTGTGACTTTGTTCTTTCTTTTCTAAATGCTGAAAGCCTTGGAAAATTTTTCAACCTTCTACTTGTAAAAATACTTAATTTCTGTAATTAATTATCACACGAATATTGAATAGTAAATTCTAAATTCTTTCTAGAAATAAAATTGCTGAATTATAGAAATTATTAGCCTAGATGATGTTATTAAATTACAAGACTCAAATGTTTGTGACAGAACTAAATCCCACACTATTCTCCATTAGAGGAAACTGCTACTGGAGGACAGGAATCCTAACTCAAAATCTAAGCAGCACAATTTTTGCAGCTAAAGTCTCAGGTTAGACTTAAAATTAGGTGGCTGGCAAAAAGATGAAAATTAAATACATAGGTTATTTCACCCAATATATGAGTTAATTCATTTCACTCATTCTTTCTGAACAAACTAAAACAAAAGGTTAATTTTTGATATAAAATTCCAATTTTAATATTAATATATTTTGAGAACTTTATTCAGCATTTAGTGATGCCAATGTCAATATAGCCTGAGATGTCTCTTATGCAGGTGAGAACCAAATAGATATTAAGTAGTCTGGCCATGACAGAAAGTGAATTTACTCCTGCCTCTTTGTACCTTCAGCTGCTCAAATATTTTCCTGTATTAATTTTTTTTATGGATCAGTTTCTCAATCCATTTCACAACAAGAGATCAAGACAAGGCAGGAATAAACAAATAAAGTGGAGACGGACCAGAATCCTCTTTCAGTTTATGCCATCTTAAATTCTCAGACACTCTTGGGAGTCACCCCTTATCTTTCCCTCTATATGCTGGGCACCTGCCACTCATAAATAACTCTGTCTGCTCCAGGACAAGAAAGCCTTAGTCACTAGTTTCAACATACCCCAAACACAGCACAACACACAAGATCCCTCTTGTGCTCTCTTCAACTGCTGCTTGGTATTTCATGATCGCATCTATATTTCAGCAGAGAAAATGTGCAACAGAAAATTATATGCAGAATTACAGGAGTATCTTTGATTGTAAGACTGCAAGCACTGGAGAATCTCTCAGACTAGGAAAGGCTGAGAGAGCTAGGACTGTTCAGCCAGATGGGAGAAATGAAGGCTCACAGAGGATCGCATCAATGTGAACAAATACCTGAAGGGAGGGTGTAAAGAAGGTGTAACAAATTTTCAGTGGTGCCCAGTGACAGGACCAGAGGTAATGCGCACACACACTGGAACTGGAGGCCTCGGCCAGACACCAGGAAATACATTTTTACTGTGAGGATAACTGAGCACTGGTAGAAGTTGCCCAGAAAGATTGTGGCATCTCTGCCCTTGGAGATGTTTGAAAGCCATCTGGACATCACCCTGGCTACCAGCCCTAGGTAGTCCTCCTTGAGCAGGGAGGATGGACCAGATGATCTTTCCAACAAGAAGATTATTTCCAACCTCAATTATTCTCTGGTTTTGTTGGTATGGAATGTGGTATTTCCATGTTTAATGAAAATTATTGTAGTTTATATCCTGGTTTGCTTCAGGTTAGATACTTTCTAAATATTTTATGTGAGACATATATCAATACCTGTTCCAGAACTGAGGATAGAAAAATCTAAAGATTGTAATGAATTTTATAATTTATCCAAAAACCCAAGGTTATCTTTGCCCCAAACATTTGCTTGTTACCTGAGATTAGGGCATAAAGATGTGTCAAAGTCTGTTGTCAGAAATGTGCCTGATAAATATGTGAGTGATACCTTGCTGTCATCTTGAAAAAAGAAATTAATGAAGCTGGATTGTCTCTCCTCATAAAAAGATCACATTCTTCAAGGCAGTGTGAATCATGTCCCTACTATCCTCACAAAACCTCAATCACTTTTCCATGTAAAATGTTTTACATCTCTCTGGATGACATTATCCTCCTCCGTAAGCATGCCACATAGATAAACCAATCTTATCTTATGTGCAGTAAGTTTTATTCCAAAGAGGAAGAGATAACTGAACTTGGACTGGATAACTATCAGTAACAGACAACTGGAGCCCATGATCACACCATCTTAACTGATTTTCCTTTACTTTTTCTTTTTCAAGGGGGGAGGGCTAAAGCTGATTTTACATCTTGTTGCATGTCTTTTTAAAAATATCTGTATATATTTCTGGAATTATGCATGAGTTCTGATTCTAACCATGAGAATCCAAGATTTTTCTCACCAGGGCCCCGTGGAATCACAAATGAGGAGATATTGTGCGTAACAGTAGAAGTATGTTAGGAAAGAATGGAACAATCGAAACTCAAATCTGTATTTAAATAGTTTATTATTTTTGGATTTTTCATTAATAATAATGTTATTAAAGAGCAATTATACTTTTATAATTGTCATTTTATAATTAGTTTTATAAAACAAATATAGTTTTATAATTATAGCCTTTTTTTATTTTGAAGACTGCATGGATGATTTTTTATTATTTACTATAGTAAATTTGTGTGTGTACAAATTTGATGTTGATGTTGATTTTCACATTATAATATAATTTTCAATACAATTTCAGTAATGAAAATCAGAATATGAGAATGAATGTAACAAATAATTGACAGTTTGGGTTGGCAAAATTTTGTCTGTACTGCACAGCAGAAAACTTAGTCTAGAAACATCAAATTCTGTATTGTGTCAGCTACAGGACTTAGATTAAACACCTCACTACACACAATATGTGCAACATGGTAAGCTCTTTTTCATAATTTAGGTTTTGCTGATGTTTTAAGAAATTTATCTTCAAATTAGCTTCTTTCTTGAATTTATGAACTCGTATTGTTGGAGTAATCTCCATTGGAAACCAATGTTATTTAGTATTCCTTTTGGGTATTTTAAAACAGTGATATTAAAAGTAGGTATATTTCCTCTCTAATGTATAGAACTACTTTAGAGTGTAAGCTCCATGGAGCAGGGACTTTTTAGTCACAGATGCTTGAAAAGAGGCTGGTATCTTTCATATGTTATTGGCATTTAAATAACTATTAACTGATATGCAATGATTTTAGAACAGTTTCATCATCATTATAAATTAATTATAAAAATAATTGTTTCTATAAGAGAATATTCAAAGTATCTTCAGAAATATAAACCAACACACATGGTCTGCATGGGTTTTGCTTAATGGTAAAATACAATTCCTTGAAAATCAGATAAACGGCAGATGTGGAAAGTTAAAACAATTTATTCTAAGTGTATTCTAGGTGTTCCTGGCTTCTTAACAATTCATACACTTTTCTTTTAAGTACTTCTGAGTTCAAAATACGTTTCCTATTGCACATTCTAAAAAAAAGTAGACGTCTTCTAAATTGTATTCAGATAGATACATAGCAAATTAATTCAAAATAGGTCTTTTATTCTCACATGACTAGAGAACAATGTCAAAATAAACACAGTTTTTCTCCTCTTATTTCGTTTGATGAACCTATTTTTTCTCAGTTTATCAGTGTCATTCAGTAAATAACTTCCTACAACCTACAGCCTTTTTATATCAATATAATTAAATCATATTTAGAAGCATAATTAGATACTAAGCTATTTCTAGTGGTGTGATAGATACTGAAAACAGTGACACCACAAGCTTTTCATTTATCATATTTTCTTTTGTTTAGTGTTGTTGAATGCTGGCTTTTTCTGTGGAAGTATAAATATCATGTGGTAATGCTGTTAGACTCAAAAAATTGTTCTCTATGTGTGTTAAAACATTGTTATTTCACAGCATTGATTTCCATTAGCAATCATAGAAACTTCAATTCTGTTAAAGGTTCTAATATCTCATTTTTAAAACATAACTTGGCTTGTGTGGACAGAAGTCTCATATCAGAAATGTGTTCATCTTCACTAGCAAGGGATATGAGTTATGAATATATTTCTGCAATGAGAGTGACTGCACAGGAATTTTTGAGCTGCTGTAGAAATTATAATAGCAACAAGTGAATGCATTTTGGATATATCTTTTCTATGCAGAAATGTTTACGTATTTATAAAAAAACATTGCAGAAGATAAACAAGGATGAAATAATAGACTGCTCTAATAACAAAGAGACACATCCTGTTCACATAGTCATAAGACTTGCAGCATCAGTTCATATTTCGCCTCTAGTAATATGCAACAGTTGTAGCTGTCCCTAGGGAAAGCATATGACCCAATCACATCACTGACAGCATATAACAGGATTTAACAAGGAAAAGTGGTGTGTCATGATGTGTCAGCATGCAGAGTCACTCACAGTACTCCCATGAAGTCAGTGGCAGAAATGTTTATAGATTCTAAAAGAATCAGAGTTGTATTATCCTAGAGAACTTAGAAAAGCTCACACATAATGACCACCTTGTAAGTCCCTTCTTTCCTTCTAAACAAAATTAACATGTTGCCATGGTACCGAAGAGGAATCCCATGATTCTACTTCAGGCAAATTCCTATTGTTCTGAGTAAAAGATGAGCACAGCAAGGACCACAGCAAGTAGCCCTGTAGTTTGCTGAATTAATCATGTGTCTATGTAAATCTGGGTAATGTTGTTTCAATAGGTCATGTTGCTTTTTTTTGATAAAAATTGAAGTCCTACACTCTGGAAAATATCTGATCTTTTTCAGATAGCTCTCATTTTACAAGTATCATGGTTAATTCAGCAAAAACGTCTCTTATAATAAATGTAGTATTGACAATTGATAAAAAGGGAATAGATATATGAGTCCACATTAGAGAAATTCAGTGAAGACTTCCCCTATCACTGTCTTGTTATTTTACAGCAATATAAGCATTCATGTACCCTGATACCATTTCTTGCAATGAAAGAAATCTTAATAGCATATTTTGCAATCATTTCATGGATTAGTATTTATATGAATACTCCCATTGTAAAAGCTTTGCAGTATAGATTACACTATGCATTTGCTGAATTTTAATACTCCTACAGCTCTTAAAGCCATGTCTATTTGTAGGTCACTTCTTTCTTTTTGTCCAGGAAGAAAACAAAAATTAAATAAAGAACTTTCATAGCATTTGCATGAAATCTTTATGTTTGTCTTTCCAGGTCCTGAAGGGATTTCCAGAATGCTTACAGGCTGACATTTGTCTGCACCTCAACCAAAATTTGCTTCAGAATTGCAAAGCTTTCCGGGGGGCCAGTAAAGGCTGTCTTCGAGCTTTGGCTATGAAATTTAAGACAACACATGCACCTCCTGGAGACACTTTAGTGCACTGTGGAGACGTTCTCACTGCTCTTTATTTTGTTTCAAGAGGCTCCATTGAAATCCTTAAGAGTGACATTGTTGTAGCCATTCTTGGTAAGTGCATTACTACAAGTCATATTAAAAGAGTTAGATTTTCAAAAGAAATACTTATTGTTCCTGGGACAAGAAATTTGTAAATATTTACTATTTTTTAAAATTAAGCAAAGAAATAATTTAAGAAGAAAAGTCTACATTGCTGCAATAATTCATGTGCACAAAGAGCCCACGTCTTTGGATTTCTAAAGATTTATCTTGAGTCACATTAATCCCTAGGTAAAAGTTGAACTGCAAGCTGAGGCAAGCAGATATCCAATTTTTCCAGTTGTGATTATGCTGCAAGATCAAAAGTCAAGCCCACCCTGTTTCTGAACAGTGATGAAGCTACTGAGATATGTAAAATCCTCTGTTTGCTAACTGGATCAATCTATTCTGGGCATTCAAAATGTCTTCTAGATATTTTCAGAAATGTCTGTTTCTGCCCACTAGGCAAAAAGGAAAATAAGAGAATAACAGATTAATTTGATCTAGAAGAAGTTAATATTTGTTATTAACACATTCTTGTATATATAGTATGATTAGTTGCTTGGTTGTTTTCCTAACAAAGCTGGCTCAGGACAATGCTGACTCCAGCTGGGAGCTCACTTACAGCTGGTGATAGCTCTTATGTGAAGCCAGTAAGAATCCATTAGCTATAGCAATATGAAAAGTAAAATAACTAAACCCTTACATAATATGAGTAAAGATTTTTTTTCGTCCAATTTTATATTCAATTATAAGAATGCAAAGAATAATTGAGTAGATGAGTAAGGGTTTTGCTGTACAGAAGCATACACCAGCTGTAATATCATTCATATATTGTCTTTCTGTTAATTGGCCACTGTAGGAACTTTAGTAAGGAAAGCACCTGAAGCAAGATGTGGACTGGGGGCAGTATGTTGCTATTAACCCACTTTTGACTGATTATTCTGTTTATACTTTGCAGGGTAGATATGTGAGCAGAACAAAGGTGTGCCTAAAGCAATCCTTCCCTAGGTTTAGATAGTGGTATCAAGATAATTTATCATCTCATGCTGTTGCAGCTCATCAGCTGAGCCAGGTTTATCAAAGTAGGGAGCATGCAAGTGTAACACCATGGGGTTTTGCCTTAACTGTGTAAGAGACTTGCCCTGATTATGAGCAGTCTGGTTCATCAAGGAATTCATCTCTCACATCAAAAACATGTACATTTCTGTAATATTTCTATTGCATTTGCAATCAAGACAAACTGACAATTTTATGGATTCATCAATTTCTTCCTGGGACAAAGATGCAGACTGGACAACTTTTTCATGTTATACACATCAGATCCTGTACTCTCACACTGTAGCAGAAACCCAGGTATTTGCAGGGCCATGCCAGTAGATCTCTTCCCACCTATACCTGTCCACACCAGGGGCTGCAGTTTGGAGCCTCACTCTCCCAGGGAATGGTAGGTCAGACAGGTGTGCACAGCTGCATCCAAAAGAAACTGAGCCCACATCTGTTGCATGATCCATGAGGTAGAAATCTGCCTATAGCTGGCTCCAGTTAGTGAGTCTGTGGTATTTTGAAGAATCTACAGAAAAAGGATAGATGATATAAAGGAAAATAACTACGCATTGAAATCACTCAGAAACCTAACAAAATTTATCAATTACTATCCATATATTTTCAGTTAATTCCTCTTTCTGAAAAACCTACACACAGAAATAGACATAAAAAACACTCAGTGCTTTGTGCTCTGGACAACAGAGTAGTCCAACAGAGGTAGCATGGATGAAATTTTCACCTTTAACAAGTATTTCAGCATCATCAAAAAAATCAAAGAGTCCTGAGAAATGCTTCGTTTCTCCCCAGTTTTCCTCAAATCATCAGCAGTGTCTGATGAGGCTGTGTTAAGTTTCTTTAATACTGATCTGACAAGAGTAATTCTGCATCAAATATCTAGAAAACACAATGTCTGAAATCTACTATCTCTTTCAGCTTTGAGAGAGGATATAAAAACACTATTAAATAACCGTGTCAATACTCTCATTGCAGAGAAGGTTTTATATGCCTCTAATAGGGACCTCTGAATTCATAAGTATTTTGGGGTAGAAGGACTATGTTGGCAAACCCTTGTTTTGTCTCTGATTCCTGTTACATTGCACATCTTTGAGTACCTGTTATATCTAAGGAACTGTTTTATTAAATAAAAACTATAGGTTTTGCTCAAAAGATATAAAGTGATGAAAAAAGGATCACTTTTGTTGGCAGTTTATTTCCATAGTTAAGCACATTTATTGTTAAAAATGTATGCTTTATTTCCAGTATAAAATTATCTTGCTTCAATTTCTTTCTATTGATTCTTCCTATGCTTTTCTTCTCATATTCTAGAGGCATTGAATGACAAGTGATATTTTCCTCTCTAAAGAATATATGCAATATGTTATCTCTTAATCTTCCCATGTTCAAGATCTTCACTGTAAATCAGCCCTTAAATTACCTTTTGCACTTCTTAGCTCAATTTTCAACTTCCTTTTTAGAAAATAGAAAAGCTGGAACTATTTTTAGTAACCTAATGTAAACGGCACAAATGTTTAACAGAGACAAAAATCACCACTGTGTTCTTTTTTACCAGTCTCTGTTTCTCCCTTGCTATGATTGCTATTCTTTTCCACACGTGTTTTCTTAGTTCCTCCCCAACCCCATTTTGCAGGTAACCCTGAAACTCTTAGTGTAGCGCGTATTTTCACTGGTTTATGGCTGCAGCTGCTTTGCGTTGACGAAGTTTAGGCACAGTTTGGCAAAAATGAGCAATTAAATAGAGATGGCAATCTTAAAAAAACAGCTATTGCAAATGTGTCAACATTGATTGGAAGAATTGCAGTGGTGTCCGAACAGAGGCATACGTGTTTAAAGGGCTTGTTCAAAAGAACTCCTGCCTCTTAGAAGTTTTGCATTCCCTTAAAAATATATAAATAAAAACTAAGTAATTTTCTACTAAAATATATTTCAAGTATGGTCAATTTCTTCATGTAATTCTTAACAAAATGATATTGCAGGCTGTACTAGACTGAACAATAGAATCGGCATCTTTGCCATCATAACAATATGATTGAAATCACCAAATAATGATTTTAGAAGAAAGGACAAAGGAACCTGCTCAAGTAATATTTTTTTTATGAAACTGAAGAAAAATTGTCATGAAACTTTCACTTAGTCCAGTTATATGCCTTTGTATTTTTATTGATCCTAATAATTCCACCTTTAATACTTAATAATACTGCTTTTTCTTTATATATGTGCAATGGTAATCTGACTGTATCATTTTATGTGAAACCAAGTATTATATGCCACTATGACAAAGAAACACATCCTTCAATTTAATGGCTTACTCATGTTTAAAATAATAATCTCTGTTTAATTTTCTTTTTGCAGGGAAAAATGATATTTTTGGAGAGATGGTACATCTTTATGCAAAACCAGGAAAGTCAAATGCAGATGTGAGAGCTTTAACTTACTGTGACTTACATAAAATCCAGAGAGAAGATCTACTAGAAGTTTTGGATATGTACCCTGAATTTTCTGATCTCTTCCTCACCAATCTGGAACTAACTTTTAACCTGAGAGATGAAACTGCAAAGGTACATATAATAAGTGATTTTTTTCTTTCTCAATAATGAGCCAAATCTGTCCCACAGTAAGAAAATTTGACAATAACATTTGAAAAACAAAGGTTAACAAAATGAAAAGCTAAAATCCTATATTTAAAAATATACTCACCTGATTGCTTTTATTGAAGTCAGATAAACTCAGCAGAAGTCAATGAAATTATTCAGATGATGTTAATCTAACAGGATTTAGTTCTATATTTAAATAGTATTAAGGTTTCACCCAGGGGGGTTTTGTTAAAGCCATGGAAAATATGGGGTTTTTAGATGACTATATCCTAGGTCATCACAAGGAGAACTTTTGACACTAAATGTAATTGTACATCCATAAAATAAGAATAAATCAGATTATCCAGATTCATTCTGTGTCTAGCAATAGAAAATATTTAATTGCCTTTCAAATATGAATTTTTAATTCCCTTATCTTGGCATGCACTCTAACTCCTAGGGGACTAAAAACTTAAGAGGGACTTTTCAACTTCCACTCAGCCTTCAGATTTTCAGGCATTTCTTGGTCTCTTTTTCCCACAGTGACTGTCCTAAGTGTCCCCTTTTGAACAAATTACATCTTCAGGAAAGTCAAGATATTACCAGTGTTTCTTATTTCAGACTGACAGGGTTAATCTGACTTGGGAAAGAAAGTGGACATTTGGCCAAAAAGGGGGGTTGGGGAAATTCTCTTGCCCAGCTTGTGCTGCTGAGGCTAAAGTCTTCCCCAGGACATTGCAGGTGCAGCCCTGGCCACTAGGCAGGGATCACTGCCCACAGAATGACTGCTTTACATTTCATTATTTCTGAGATAATGCTGGTTTGTGACTTCCTTAAAGAAGGACAGAGGTTCAGTGAGAAGGAGCTGGCATATATAATTTGGCCTCAAAGACCTTCTAAGCAAAAGGAGAAAAAGAACACGAAGTTTAGGGCTGTAAATCATAGGGACATTTTTGCTAATCACGTGTGGACCTTTGCTTTTAAAAAAAATTATAACAAATACAACTTCTGACAAGAAATGTCACTTTTTCTCTTACAACCTTTTTTTAATAAAATACCATTCTGGAAATAAAATACCAATTATTCTTTTTTTTCAGTCGTGGATTTGTATGTATTGAAAAGGTCATAATTATTAATTACATGTAAAACAAAACACAATGAATGTATAGTCTAGTGATAAATTTAAGTTAAAACTGAATGTCCATATATTTGAAAAATTTCTTGAGTATAATTTCACATTAATGATTTAAGTCTGAGCAAATATTTCTTGCAATTACATTGTCATCAATGTTTTATCATTATTTTTTCTTTAGATCAGAGACAAGGAAGGCAGGAGAGGCTCAGCCTGCTTCTGAGCTTGCAAAATCATAGTTTGTCTCTAGAAATTCCATTTACTTTCCACTGTCCCTTGCAATCCAGAAAATCATCCCTCAAAAGAGCATTGAGCACATTCACATTTTCAAAACATCACTAAGATCTAAATTTGTTATCAGCATAATAGGTGCTTCTGCCTCAAGCTCTGCTCCTGCCCTCTTTTTGTATAAAAGTACCTTTTTCATCCTGCAGTTTTTCTACCGGTGGGCCGCCACTGAAGCACATTACTTGCCAGGTTTACAATGAAGGGAATAGAGAAAGATGTAAACACTTCCCAGCTCCCCTCTGCCCTTCTCCCACATGCAAATCTGCTTACTTGAGTGATATGGGAAATCTCACTAGCACAGGGAAGGGAAGTAGGCTGAAGCCAGTGCCATGGGTATGTACACAAAGAGTAAAACTGGTGTTATCTTTGCTAATGTTTAAATTTCTTGAAGTAGGAAAATAAGAGTTAAATGCATCTTTTACTGACTGGAAAAAATATTCTTAAGAGGGATAGAAAAAAACAGCACTGTGTTCTGGTACAGAAATAAGTATCTGAATGATCTAAATTTGATAAAGAGGAAGGGAGGGTCTAGAAAGATAAAATAATGAGAGGTAAAGTGCCTAATGCTTGTCAGGCTTATATTTATTGTAAAATATAACCTTTATAATCATTGCAAACTCTAACCTTTATAATCATTATCATCAGTTAAATATAAATATAATTGCAATCAATTACCACTTTACTTCTTGAAATAGTTTACATTCTCTGTTAGAGGTTATTGAATTTTTTTCATTAATTTCTCTAAGGTTACATAAACCAGATCTGTGCAAGTTCAGAGAAGCTGATAGCACATGAACACATGTATTTCCATGTAAACTTATTATCAGGATAATTTTATTTCACCATTAGGTGATGACAGTGTTGGTTTTGCTCAATTTGCATGAACTTTTTTAATGTTAGCCTTGGGCAATTCCATTCATTAGCTGGTGATGGAGAGGCTGATGCAAACTGACTTTAATATTGCCTTTTTTAAAGCTTGAACATGATTAAGAGTCAATCACCTATTGCAAATCTGCCCTCTTTAGATGGGACTAATCTGTCTTTTTGTTTCATATTTCATTAATCAAGTCTGACCTTGTAATAAGATCACAAACTACCAATGATATGGATGGAGATAACTGCAAACTACGACGACGGAAATTGTCCTTCCAAAGTGAAATAGAGAAAGGTAATTAACTTCATTTCTTACATTAGACAGCACTGCCTCATTATTCATTGGTATTTCACTTGGTAATGCTGGATACATTAGGGTCCCATGTTGGCTGTTACTGGAGCAGCCCTTGAGAATCCAGCTGGGCAGCAAAACTACTCTGCGCATTAACCTCTATATGCTTATATATAACTAGAAAATATATGTTTCACCCTTCCATGA
Organism: Sylvia atricapilla; assembly: GCF_009819655.1. NCBI lineage: Eukaryota > Metazoa > Chordata > Aves > Passeriformes > Sylviidae > Sylvia > Sylvia atricapilla. Next base: position 21,434,821 of record NC_089146.1, read on the forward strand.
CTTCACATCCATCTGTGAAGAGCTGTTCCAACATCATGCTACCTTATTACCTTTGAGACATGCATATATATATATAATCTCTTAATATCTATTTTCTGAGACACCATGTTTTAAACTGTGTGGACAACCTAGTCTGTGAGTCCTTTTATCTCCTTAGCAAAGTGTTTTGTTGAACTTGATGCTAGGCAGTGTTTCACCCTGGAATGGAAATATTTTAAAACTTCAAAACTTAAAATATTTTAGGACACTGTAAATTCACCACAGTCTGATTTTGATCCACATGGTAATGTGTAAAAGTTGTTCTGGTGAGTTAAACTTTTGTTTACTTTTTGTGCTTATGTTCACATTAATGGCATTTGAGAATAAACATATGAAGGAAAATTCACTGAAACATTAAACTTTTCACCAGTACTCAGTACTGCTAAATACCAGGAACTGTAGACAGTAGCTCTGGTCAGACAGCAACAGTCATGAAGACAGCTAAACTGAGCTATCCTCATAGGATTTTCATGTTTATGTAGGAAAAACACAATTCCTTGAATACTATTACACTTTTATGGTTGAATGGTTTGTCTGACAAATTACTGTTTCTGTTATGCCTCTCCTTCACACTCCACAGTTAAACCTCAGTTCTAAATGCAGCATAATACTGATTTATAGAGTAGCAGAATACCTGATAATAAATGGGAACAGTTTAAATATCCATAGCAGGTATAATGCTCAATGAAGAGACTCTGGATTAGAGTCTGGCTATTCAGAACAATGACATTCCCGTTCGATCAAAGAAGCATCTTTAGGGCAGGAAGCCAAGACTGACAACAAATCTGTCAGGAAAATGTCCCCATGAAATATTCAATCTGCTCTTCACAAAGAATCTGTTGACAGAGGTACTTTGCCTGACTAACCTTCACATTTCTTATGAGAAAACATATGCTGCTACCTAGACAAGATGGAAGTGATCTTTTATGTTGTGCCTGCTGTAGAATTACAAATAGGCTACTCAGGTGTCAGTGAGGTTCCAAGACCCCTAGGCTTTTATAGTTCTTGCCCAGTCAGTTACACTGAACATCCTCTTTGAAACATTTATTCGCATTACTTTTGAAAGAACATCATTTCCTACAGTTTTGTCTCTGAAAAAAAAAATACTTGCACCATTGGAAAAGAAGAGGCAAGACTGACAAACTCCTTAGTCCTGGCAATGATTGTACAGGACCTGGTAATATCTGGGTTAGGCAGAAGGGAGGTACATTGGAAGTCCATCTGAGGAGAAGATAAAGCAAGTAGGATTGCTTTGCCAAGTACTGAGTACACTTCTAGCCCAGTGGCTTGCTGCTCCTCTCTGGTTTCTTTTCAGATTCCCTACATTTTCCCATGACCAGGCACCTCATAGTCATAGATCTTCAGGTTTACTTTTCTGTGGCCCTTCCCACATCCTCTGTGAGGTTGTGGACTACTAGAGATACTGTTGGCTTGTAGAGTAATGTTCTCTTGATTTCAACCCGTTATATGTAGGAGGAAGTGGCATCTTATTTTGATCCAGCGCAGTCAGTCTTATAATGATAAATATAGGGGCATGATCCTGCGGAGTTCGTCAGAACTGGAGGAGACAAGACAGAGTTTCTAAACAAAATGCATTTCTGGCCACAGTGTGCCAAAAGATAAAAAATACATGTTGTATGAAAATCATATTTTGATTTCAGAACTACAGTTTGAGCAGGATAGAGATTCCCAGAATTCTCACTGTTATATTTTGATATTTTATTTTGTAATTATTAGAGGCATGCTTAGTAAATGCTCTTCTTGCTGGCATTCTTTACCTTCAGCTGTTGACCTACTAGCATATTATGCAGCTTGAAATTTTATTTTTTGCATCTTTACTGTGATCATCCTGTTTTTTCTGTTTTGGAGTGCTAAAAATGGGATTGCGTTATCTCAGCCTTCAGTTCATGCTAGCCTGATTTGGACCTTGTTGCCATGGTAACTTCCTGCACGAGTTTTATCAGGGGTTAAACAAAATCAACACAGCTCTCTTTTATGCATCTGCAGTTAGTACCCCTGATTCTCCAATTCCACACAAGACCTTCTCACTCCACATATACATAATTCCACCATTTCTATCCTGTGTCAACATAAAACTGATCTTAACTAGTAAGGCTAAGAAAGGCTCTGTCATAGCATGATTTTAGAGGCTACAAGACTATTTGAGGGACCAGCTTGTTCTCTGCCCTCTAGAATTGGTTGCAGTATCAGAAGACATCCCCTGCAAAAATTAATGCACACACTACCTAGGAGATTATACTTGCTCCCACCCTAAAGAAATTCACTGTATGTCTTTCTGAATAATGGATTGTACTTCTTGCACAGGTGCAGGTGCAGACTTAGCCAGTTGCCATAGCTGCTTGACAGCCAAAAAACTCTCTGAGACTGCTCAAAATTAGCAGCATTCCTGCCTGGCAGTTCTAAACAAAGCTCTCAGCTGGGTTGGCTAGTTAGTCTCCTGCTGAAAATTTTGCAACAATGAGCTGCTCCATCTATACTCAGTTGTCATTTTTAGCAGTGCAGAATACCATTCTTACTTGCCTATTTCTCTTTTACTTCTGGCAGCTCTGTGTGAGTTAGCTAATTTCAAGAGAAATACATTTAGGCAAGAACTTTCTTTTGCTCTGCTAGTTCTGAGTGCAGTTCTATTATCCCATGCTGAATAGGACATTTCTAGAGTTGTTTACATCAACATAAAATCCAATATATGAGTGAAAAATGCATGGTGTAAGGAGACTAACTGAAAGCCTGAAAACTTGGGGCTTTGAAAAGATTGTTCTGGAGTTCAAGTATTATCACTTTAGCCAGCAACTTTTTAAATATTTTGTTAATGTCAGCTCTAAAATCTTAACCTTCTTGGGACTTTTCTAGTGACAGCTGGCCCAGGAAACTTATAACAAGAAAATTTTAGCTCCATGGATGTGATTTTAAGTGGTCACTAAGCACAGTTCTCACAGACTCTTGTTACCCTGGGGCTTGCACTTGCCCACATCAACAGAGACTGTAACAATCAAGGGGAATAAATTAAATATTTTGCAGTGCTTTATTCTTAAAATATTGTTAACTAGTAAACTCAGATATTGCTTAATTTTAATTTCAAGAGTTATGTTTCCTGATCAGACTTTTCAAAAAGTGTCTGCTGATTAGTTCTCAAAGCACAAAAGCCAGAGTTCTAATAAACTTCCAACTGAATCTTGATTTATGTAACTACCTAATTGTTTGTAGCTGTCTTTCAGCCTATGAAGCCAAGCCATATTAACACAGCTTTATTACACCAAGTATCTAGAGGCATGCCTCTTGATTTAGATCTAGAAGACAAGGAAACATTTCAGGAACTGACTCTTCTGTCTGAAACTATGAAGTGGAGCACTACTAAGAAAATGGAGAACCACCCCCATGCCTGTCCTTTCCCATTCTGGTCCCTTCCCCCAGCTTCCTTATCTAAATGCTTACTTCATTAATAGATGCTCAGCCAAGCATGGTGCCATGTCCCCAGAAGGACAGCTGGGTAAGAATGCAAAGAAAAATTGAAGTTCCTATTTAACTGTGTTAAGCTGTTAGTATTTTGCTGATGAAGTTGGCTTGGGCTCAATTAGAAAAGAGTTTCTAATATTCCACCAGAGTCTTAGGTCATCAAACGGACAGGAAACAACTGATGTGTTGGCAGGCAGCATATGGCTGGAAACAAGACCACACATCCCCAAAATCTTACCTTAATCATGAAACCCCTAGCACAAAAGTACCTGGTCATCAGAGAGCCCACCAGGGCAGTGTTCCATCTGCTCCTATTAGTGTTACTGCTGTTACCACAGTGCCTAGGAACCACCTCAGGGAGCTTCCACAGAAGAGTCATGTTTCCAGGAGTTACTCCCAAAGAGGCTGTCTCTAAAGGCCAAATCTGATCGAAATGTTTTATGCAGTCACACATATCCATAGCTATCCTTTGAAAAATAGAATAGCAATAATAGTACTATGGGGAAAGATGAATTCCTTGTAAAAGAGGAGAGAATTCTAAATTTGATAAGAGAACCATTTTGATCTATATGCTGAATTCATGCTGAGGCAAATTGCTATAATTTTTGTTTCTGATTGGTTTTAAGTATAGCATTTTTTTCCTGAAATATAAACTAATAATTGTCCTTCCATCATTATCTGATTAGCATTAAAGTTGACAGAAAAACAGACAAAACAAAGAAAATTGAGATAGAAGGCTGTCAGTCCATCCCTAACATCTCATTGTATTGAAAATGGCACAAAAGAATCAATGAAGGACTTCATATGCCCTTCAACTTTGAAATTCTCAGCTTTTTAAATGTGTCTCAAATTCAATTATTAAAAAACTAGCTCTTTTCTAAGCCCTTTGAAAAATAGGGACATGGATACTTATGGAAAAGTCCATAAAAACTTCAGTCCATCATCATAGGGGGAGATTTTGGTATCTTGTGCTGTTCCCTATTTCCAAAATCACCTAAAATTTCATAGCTCAAAGACAAAACACAGCAAAGGACACAATAGCTTCCAAACAAGCAGCGCTGATACAGAACAGTAATTCAAACCCTCTGCAGTACAGTTCATTTCCTCCACTATCACTATTGAATCTACTGGAGCTTTCCAGCAAAATTTTCAGAAATTCTATGGGAATGGAATCTCACTAGTTTATATCTATATTTATATCTAGCTGTATCTATCTACTCATAGTAGACTTACGACCTCCAAAATTATGAATGAAGTTGGAATAAAATGAATCTTCTATCATTTAAAACAATCACAGAAAAAAACTTTAAACCTCTTTACTAGTGAAAGAGAAAATGTTTTAGCTTTCCCAAAAGACTTCCAGCCACCTACTCTTCTTAGGATTAGGGATCTGCCTGCATAGTTACTACACAGGCAATATTTTTACTTGGTGTTAGTCAAATACCACACACATATCTGAGAGTACATTTTTATGTAGGGGGTCCTACAGATAGGTGGATGTTTGAAGAGAAACATAATGAGTATAAGTGAGGAAGAAGGAGGAAAACAAGCATGTGTTGAAGAATACAAGAACTTCCACAGCTCAGGTTTTAGGAGCCAGTTAAGTCTTTGGCATTGTTTCAAATTTTGAGGTCTGACAGGTCTACAGACATGTAATTGAAGGTGTGAAGCAGGACTTACAGATACATGAATTCAAGTGCCTGGTGGAACTTTAGACAAATTCTTTCTAGTGGTTTAAAAAATGTCTCAGGAAATGCATGTGCAACTTTAAGACCTGTTGCCTCTTCCATGTTATGAAAATGGCCAAGCTTTGATATAACTGCATGTGTTCCAGAAGATTATTTTTAAGGGAAAAAAAATTGTGATAGAAACTATCTATTCTCAGTTGTTCTTTGTTTCACTTTAGTTCTGATGGATATTATGCTGTACAAGGGCATAACTGTAATATGATATTCACAAAAGGAAAAATTGTAGTCATGTAGTCAATTCTAATCTTAGCACAAAAATCTGGTGCTCTTAATAAATTAATTTTTTAATAAATATGTAATGGCTTCAGGGTTCATTACTTTGCTTTCTTAAACTTCTAGACTGTATAATCCTGTGGTTCTCAAATTTGCAGAAATATCTGTATCACTGAATAGGCACTGTGTGCTTTACCTCTACCTCTGATTATAACTAAAAAGCTGCATATATACCTTTCCACTTTTAAAAGTGAACTGCAGTGCAACTATCCATCAGAATACTATGTGATTGTTTAGATTACCAAAAAAAAAAAATCAAGTGTGTGTGAAAGACAGTCTTTATGCTAATTGTCTCATGATACTCAGTATTATTGTTATGTTTTGTGTGATATGCAAACAATTTTCCTGTAAGGGGAAAACAAAGTGCACTGCAAATTTTAACAGTTCGGTTTGTTTTCAGAGCTTTAGGACCAATGACTTCTTCTGACCATACTAATTTTTATTTTTCCAGATGAGGTAATTCGGAAAATATTTAGATCTGAGTTTCTCAGGTAATCCAATAAACTCCATGCAAAGCTTTCAAACTATTTCTCTTTTTTCTCATGCACTAAATTTATGCTTTTTCCGTACAGTTTTCATTAAGACCTGTCCAAAAAGTACGTAATTAGACATTTTGTAAACTTGAACAGTGCTATAATCACCAATGATGTTTCACCAAGGTGCAAGAAAAACCTCTAGAGATATCAGTTTATGCTTTCCTACCACTTAAAGTTATTAGTTACAAGGACTTTATGATTTTACTTTTTCTTTTTTTTTTTTCCCCGTCCTATTTTGTGTTCAGGGATGCTTTGTTCATATGTAAACATTGGAGGAAGCTATGCTTTCAGTAGGCACTCAAAAATGTTTATGAAGGCAACATTTCTGTCTACCTGATCACCAGTCATGACCTAAGATGATCAGAACAAACTGAACAGACAAATTTCTGTTCAGTGAAAAGTGGTAGAATGTTTTGTTCAAGTTGTTAGTCTTCTAGAACAGATGACCCCTCCTGGAACAGGTTCCTTGTCAGAACATGAGTTAAGACTGGCTTTGACAAACATCCAGATGTCACAACATGTCAGAACTCTAAGGCCAAGATAATTCTGATACAGGAGCTCAAGCACTAAAATTCAAAGTTCATAAATGTCTTACTTTTGTTTAAGTGGATTCAGGGTAAGTTACAGTACTTTCTGAAACATCAGAAACATCAGGGTTAAATATCTCTACAGAGAAGACCAAAATCAGTTTTCAGACAAGTTTTCTGGTAGCAAAGGTGGACTAGCTCTCATTTTAAATGCTGCATATAAAATCAAGTGCTGAATATTACCTATCACTTGTCATGCATTTGTAAAGATTATGGGGATCTTGTCCTTCTCCCAGTGGAAAATAAATCCATGAAAGTTCCTTGTACTGTTTACCATAGACTGTTTGCAAATTACTCAACAAATTACTTAACTTTGTTCTTTTATTCTTAGATAAAGGAACAATATGGAAAAAAAAGTTCACCACAGCAATACCTATGCACTGAATGACCAGACACTGGGCTGCTGTTCATTTTCCTATGTACAGCTGTCACCTTCCTCCTTTTTGATACTCTTCCTTTAGCCATCAGAAAGCACTCAGCTATACATCTAGCAATGTACTCCATACCAGTCACATTCAACTAAGTATGAATCAAGCAGCAAGAAAAAAAAAAGAAAGGGACCATTTTAATTAGCAGTTTTGATCCTAAACTCACTGATTGGAATTCTGAGGAGTAGTCTAGTCTGTGTACATCTTGAGTAGACTTCTCTGGAGTCATATATTGGTCCTGCTCCACAGTACCAGTACTTTTTGAAATTAGATAAATATTACGTATGACTTATAATGTTCTTGCGCCATTAAGTGAAAACCAGGGATTTCAGGAATTAGGATTACCATTTTCCCTGACTGGGTGCATGCTGTTCCCCATCTACGTGAACGAAAATGTAGGCAGTGTTCAAATTATTACCAGTGTTCGAATAATTCATCACAGCTTTTGATTTTTTGACATATTGAAATTTTGCACTCTTTCAACCATGTTTGTGGTATTGTATTTAACATACTGTCTGAAATGCTTGGTCACTGACTTTTCATTCAAAATATTTGCTGCCCATGGTGGGCACATAAGGCATTTTTCTGCTCTCTGACAAGGTAACAGACATTTTTAAATTAAAGAACATAGTCATGATGTCTGGCAAGTACTTTGTTGGTTCACAGAAACACAATGTTGGTTCACAGAAACACAGATGACCATCACAGGAACACTTTTGAATATCACACAAGAAAAGAGCTTGTAACACTTGAACCAAAATACTTGATGGGAATCTGAAGATCTCCAGACCTTCTGAGCCATTAACCCCACTTCCATCCAAGTCACAGTGTGCATTTCTCCTTACTCTCACATACGCAAAGCGTGCATTTGGTGTAGTGTAAAACAGTATGGTGGGTTTTTTCAAAGGAAAGGGAAAGTGTCATTTCTGCTGAACAGATTTATAGTGGTGTGGATACTGTTAATGATAAGGATTGTCTGTATTATGGTTTGAAATATAAAATGCTGTCTGTGGGAGTAAGGAAGCCATTTACCTCATTTCCTGCACAAAATTGAATTTGTCTCAGCATATTATGGGATTTCTTTATTGAATGTCTGAAAAGGGAGAGAAAATTTGCTACCTTCTGAAACACTAGGCTACATAGCTAGCTTGATTAATGATGAAAAAAAATCCAGTTAATGAAATTACAGCAATATTAAACAATGCTGCTGCATAGGTAATATATTGCTGACACTTTCACCAACACTGTTTGCAGCAGACTGATATATTAGGAGAAAATACCTCTAGTTCATGCAGACTGGCACAACATGAATAATGCAAAATTTCAATACTGCAAACCATATTATACAAAAGAAACCTGAATGACCTCTGGTAACCATCCCATGAAGTCGGATTTTTATACCAGTATTTCTAAGTCACTGTCATAGTTCTATGACCCAGACTTGTGACAACCCCATGTCTTCCCTTCCTTTGCCCAAGCATTTGCAAAAAGCAGGACACAAACTTTCTGAAAATTACTTTGAGGATTTTGGAATTTCCAAACAGCAAATGTCAGAGGACATTGCCTGTAAACTTGGCAAGCACCGAAAACACATAACAGGTTAAAACAGTTCCATAAAGAGTGTTAATGTTTTTTGTACATTTTGGTAAATCAAGAAGTTACAAAAATAATCATCTTCAGTAAAACAGTTTCTAGCTGTTTCAGAATCAGAAAGTGAAATTTTTCTTACTGGAAAAGGAAAGAGAAAACAGCAGAACTGATGTGAGGGGAGAAGGGGAAGGTGAGGTTTAATGATTACATTTGGAAGAACAGAAAGAGATAAATAAAACTTTTAAAGCACTTTTCTGTATGGCAGAAAGTGAATGTATCCATGGATCCATGGATAAGCAGATAGAAAAGCCTTCTGTCTGGAAAATCCATTCCCAACCAATGATCGGATTTCATTACAAAAGGAAGGAGAAATTGGAGAAATTCACACTCTGAAAAAAAGTCTTATCTAGCTATTATTTGCAACGGCCACTGAGCTGCAGGGACACTGCTAAGGGATCACTGAGCAGGGATACAGAGCTTGCACCATTATCAGGTCCTGAAGAGTCAATAAAATGGAGCTGTTTCTATTTTAATTCATACCCTAGGTGCAAAGCATGACAAGATTATCCTCCAGAGAGAAGAATCTTTAGCATTGAATAGGAGCCTTTTAAAAGGAAAACAACTTTTGACTCTCTGAGTATAGCCAGATGCCTAGAAGATAAAGTAAAGCTAAAGATGTCTGTTTTGAAATAGATCAGCTGATGAAAAAATCTTCCCTGATTTCTATAGGCAGGAGCCTACATTCAAAAGATCTCTGCCTTCCTTCTCATGCCAGTGACTTCATAATACTTGGCCATCATTTGGAAAATAATGTGTTCTGTTGTTCTGATATAGATGGAGACTAGATGCAGGAATATCAACTGAATTACCCTGGTTTTACAGCAGAGTAATTATTAGCAGAATCTAGCTCCATGTTTCTAAATATTTTAGTATTTTATGAAGATCAGAGATAAGACAGTCTGCTATATTTCAGCTGCTAAACAATTTTTTTCACTAGAGTCTCAATGACCCCTTCTTAAAATTAGTCCACTGCTTGATTTGTATTCCACAGAGTGCTCATTACAGCTGTCGTTAGTGCACAAAATCTCATGAACATATAAAATTACCCTAAAAATTGGTAATTTCAAGCTTTCATTAGAAGGTCTTTTTCACAGGTTGAAGTCAGTCAAACACTAAGTAATTAAGACTGTAATTTACTGTAGCGTGACTATGTTTTCAATATATTTCCTACAATAAATGCCATGGGAGATATCTATAATGAAATTTTCTTACGAAGCTTTCTTTTGCTTTTGTACTGGTTTGGAGATGGAATTGCTGAGAACATGACACTTGGGTCTTGAGTGTGAGCAGCCCCCAAGAGCTTTACGCTGCCAGTCCATTTGCAGTTGTTTTGACAATTTTGCTACAACTGAGCATCACCAGTATCACTTAGAGCCAGTAGTCCTTCTTAACAAAAGCCCAGTAAAGCCACTTCAGTTTGGGGTTGTGTTAATTGCACTTGGAGACTCTGGAGGGTACAGGTACAGAAGGCTTGCTTTGCTACTGGGTTTATTTTGCTTTGTTATTGGGTTTATTTTCTTTACCATTACCTACCCTCAGGGCTCACAGATTTCTGGACCCTTGAAGGGTGCTCTTTACAGATATCACATTCTTTTTTATGTGCAGACAAAGACAATTAGATGAAGCTACAGTTTCATTTCCTTACAGTGACCAGAAAACGGAGAAGAAACCTAGGGAATATACGGAATGTTAGATTAGCCACTGCTGTAGGCTATAAAGACTACAGACATTCCAGAACTATGTTGATTAGTAATTAGCACAAAGCAGATGGGAAATCATGCTGTCTCCCCAGGAAGTTAATGCAAACTAGTTACAGTATTTATGTGATGTTGAGACTACCCTGCTAAAATGTGTTTTAAATAAATAGCAGAACTGAATTATCTTGACATTTTAGTTAAAAATAGGGAAAACCAAATATTGAATTGGAAATTAGCTTCAATGTAATGCTGAAAAGAGATCAAGACTTCTCTATATTAATAAATAATCATTCCAGGGTTTAAATACTTTTTAATTTTTGCAATATGTTTTTGAAGGTTTCTGTTTTAAATCTAGACTTGCTTGCCATTTCTTGAGAGGACTAAATATGCTGCTGCTCACTATGGACCTTGAATATGATTAATGAAAGATTCATTCTCAACTTGACTGGTACACTGCTACCATATATATCACAGAATGTTGTTTACTTTTGTTATTCAAAAGACTGGATGTCCAGAGAATTACAGCTCTAAAGGCTAAGGAGTATTGGCCACTCGCAAAGGTGTTTTGAGGTGATCCCATAAGTCAGACTAGGAACTCTCTCCTTTTCTTTCTCTCTGCCATATCAATCCTATAATAAATATGGAGAAACATGCTCTCTGGTCAGGTGGGCCTAGAAATTTTGGGATGAGTGGTTGATTAATACATATGCCTCTTAGGGGAAAAGAAAAATCAACAAATATGTTCTCATGTGAGAATAACTTGAACAAGTATTTCTGATACCAAGTCTTAACATACATGACTGTTAGCCTGTCAAGACTATAATAAGTGCCCAATAATGAGAGAAATTGGAAGACAGGATGAAATATTTCATATTTTGTAAACTTCGGAATATAAAGCTTCCTCAAATTTCATCCTCACTAAAAAAAAAAAAAAAAAAAGTGCACAGGAGGGTTATGTTGGATAAAGCCTTTGTTGCTTTGATAAAGACAAGTTATGCAAAATGAGTTATGGTTTATGGACTAAGAATCCTTTCCACATACATAAATGTCTTCCAGGACTTCAAAAGAAATATAAAAATTCTCTGATAGAAGAATCAAAAAAAGCTTTAAAGTATTTTTTTTTTCCAATAGACAGTGAACTTCCTATCTGATATAAGAATCATGTCCATCCTCAGACCATAATAAAGTAGAATAAACTTTCAAGGATTACTTATTTTTGTATACAATTATTTCTCTTTCACAGATTACTTCAAAGAGAATGATCAGAGTGATCCTGAACCCTCAGGAGACAGCACCAAATACTATCAATCTATTAAGAAACATTTTGAGGAGAAAAAAAGTGGGTCATCATCTTTTGTGTCCTCCATTGAAGATGAGCAAAAGCCCCTGTTCTCTGGGATAGCTGATTATCCATCTGTAACAGAGAAAACCACAGAGATGGACTTTGAAAAAATGGACCGTGACACTGAAGAAATTCTTCTTGAAAAAAGAAGCAGTTCTTGCAAAGGTAATCCAGCTGTTTTTATTTAGTAAAGTTTGAGCAGGCATCTTTTTAGTCTGATTAACAAAACTAATTTTCTGAATGGTTCTCTTGATTCTTTACATAATATTTACTAAAAAAAGCCTAAGAAAAATATCTTAGATCAGAATAATTTATTTCTCAGGAGGATTAATAAAGTTCAATTCAGTGGGAACTGGATTACAGAACTGGCTTGCAGAACCTCTAAAAGGTCATTCTAGGTTTTGCTGCAAATCGTCTTGCTGAACTACCTAAATAATTTAAACAAACTCTTCAAAATTGTCCACTGGTATTTGACTTAATATTGAGTGCCCATTGAGGATACCTTCATTTGGTAGATTCTGCACTCAAAGCAGTACAGTATCTCCCAAAGGGTATTTTCTGTGCCAGAGTTGGATGACAGTAAAAAATTATAGATAATGAAAGCCAAACTAGCTAAACCTAGAGATAGTTGCACATGCACCAAAAATATGTTGTCAGATAACTAATTTTATTCACTGCATTGACACAACACAGCAAAAATTAAGTGGAAAAAAATCATAACAGCTCGAAAGAATGCTATCATGTCTTGCTGCACCTATTGATTAAAGGACTTCCATTATACCACACAGAAAAAAAATCATGGCTTCCGTAAGTAACACACATGAATAAAGATTTGAGCTTTTGTATATGACAAATGCTCAAGAACTGTTCAGCAATCTCAGATACTTTTACATAGTTAAATCACGTAATTAAAATTACATCTAGTATACTAAAATATTAATTTTCTCAATGATGTGAAAGGAAATTAATGAAAAGCCCTGTATTAATATACAATTTAAATATCACTGCAAGTTCATTTGTAATTCTTTCAGTCTGAAGGGAAGAATTACATATTTATTGTTTAATGCTGTTTTCCTCAGCAGTTTCCATTGAGACAATTTATCCATTTAACCATCATTCAATAAACTTTAGGCTTTTAGGCTATCATTTTAAATAACCCTAATGATTAATCAGACCAAACAATGATTTTAACATCTCAGAAGTATGAATATGTGGAGTCTGCTCTCTTCAAGTTGAGGCCCTATAAACCCCCACCACATAAACTTGTTGCATACATACTGCAATTGGAAACCTTTCCCCTACCAATAGCCAGAAATGTGTCCTTGCAGCTATAGCAACATTTTCCAAGGCAACCTATTGCAGATTTTATTTAAGCTAAATTTAGCATATCTAAAGGTTACATATTTCGATTAAGACCACAATCTTTTTCTCACTTTGTAATTTAGCACTTCTAATAATGTTATGCAAGGTAATGAACTTTCTTGCAATATTTATAAAACCTTCAAGGTCAATAAGATTAGCTTTTCCTGATAAGTTTTAAACTAAATTCTTATTCCTGGTATTAGAGATTGATTATAACTTACCGTAAGACTAGTTACAAACGTAATGAACTTGTGAAAAAAAACCTCTGCTTTTATGTATCCTCATATATTATGGTACCTTATAAATCTTGGATAAAAATACACTTGTATAATGCTACTCCAATTCATTACCCCTGTGACTGGTACATACTTAATTATCTTTTATTTTGTTTTAAGTTTTGGTCATTCCTTCAATGAATGGAAAGACTGTTAATAATGTATTGTATAATTTGGCAGAAACAGTATAAACATCTCTCTCATAATTCTAGAATGCAACTTTTAAACATCTAGCTCTTTTGTGAAGATTTGAGAAATTTCTGTAGCTGTTAACTATATATAAAGGAAAACTGCTGTTTTCACTTGGTCATTATTTGGGTAAAAGACTGATTCTTCAGCTGTCCTGGTGAAACTAGTTATACATTTATTAACTTAGTACTCAGTCTGATTCTTCAAGCCTTGGAAGACCAGAGTTGGTTACAAAGCTGAAGCTGCTGATGGGCTTTTCTGGAGTTACTAATGAATATGGAATACCTGAAAAGACACTAAGATGACAAAAACACTATATTTTATAGAGTATTAACTTGCTTATGGTGTGTAAATTTATTTTGTCTTTTCAGTGTCAAATCATTTGCTTTGTCACAAATTAAGCATTTATTACAATAGTCTCCAAATACATATTCTGGGACCAAAAAAAGCTGTGATTTCCCTAGGAATTTCCCATGGCATTGAAAATTTGTGATTTTAATGAATGACTTAATGAAAAATAACCGGCATCTTTTTTTACAACATCCATGTTACTACAGGACATTAAAAAGCAGTGAAATGCACCTGAAATTCACTGCTTACAAGGCTACTGGATATACAAAATCCATTGCACTTAAACTTATAGTTTGAAACTTTACCCCTCACTTTTTCATAGTATGCTTCATTCAGTTTGCTGGCAGATTTACAGCTTTTCCTTGGACACTGGAAATTGTGCCATGTGTGCCTCCTAAAACCAAATTACACGCTTCTGTGACACCCTGTATCTCTTTCTTTCTGTTGGCTTAAGTTCCTGAGAAGCAGAACAGGTTTCTGTGTAACCAAGATGAAATCTCTTTCCTCTTTCTTCTGCCCACTACATAAAATCAGTTATAGGTCATCACATGAAATTCAGACACTCTCAGCTTCAGGTAACCTTCTATCACCTGCTAACCAAAGATCAGATAATGCAATAATGACTTTTGTCTGATAAAAAAAAAGAAAAAAAAAAAAAAAAAAGAGGGAGTAATCGAGAAAAGAGTGTCCCCTTACACCTGGAATCATGTAGTGAGAGCTCCCCTTCCTGGCTAAATCTACTTGAAATACTAAATCTGAGTGGGAACTTCTTTTTTTTTTTTAAATTTCTTTTTCATTTGCTTAGAGAAACACTGCTCAAAGACATGCTTAAAAAGGATTAGCTATTAGCATTTGGACAAAGCTCTTACATGTCACCCACACTATGAGGTTTTTTTCTCTTCTCTTTGTAACATGGCTCTAGCTGCTATGGTTGCTTAGAAAAATTTCACAAGTGTGAAATGAATGTAACCTATGCTGAGTTAACAGTGTGCAGTGCCAAGAGAAGTGTTAGGAGAAGCTCTGAGCAAACCATTCAGGGACTGATGTGGGATTCAAATCCATGATGCTTTATAAGCAGTCAAGGATTTTGTCCAGCTGTATGCTGAAGCAGCAACCCAGCTGCAATAACAACTTTAATATGTTCTATAACTTCATGTAGTTAAATAATTACAAATACAACTCTAATAGGAATAGTATTGATCAGTTGTTAAAATTTAAACAGCCTTTTTTACATCAAAGAAGAATAAGTGATTCTGACCAATTTTGACTGCATGACAGATTAACTCAAAGCAAACACAGGCTGTGGGGTGCAGGGTGAGCTGTAGAAAAAGCACTGTTCAACCTAACTATGTCACCTATAGGTTCTGCTAAGGTCACAGCAAGATCTTCATTCTATAATTGATAAGTGCAACAAGTATATCCCCATGATAATTGATGTGTAACCCTTCAACAGCTTGGTGAACAGGAGAAATGGCATAGATCCAATTATCTAAACTAATTAATAAATCCACAGAGGGGTCAATTAAGTAAACTGAAAGAGGAAAGAGAAATAGCCCAAACAAGAAGTCCAAGTAAAACAAAAGAGTGCCCCTGAGCTCAATTGGTTAGTCATGTGCAGTGTTTGGTCACAGAGATCCAAGAACTGGGAGGGTCAAAATGATAAAATTTGGGTGCAGCAAGTATAGGGTGAGACCTGGAATAATCACCTTTTTTTTTTTTTTTTTTTTTTTTTTTTTAAAGGTCTGGAGGTAAAGAAATAAATATAAATTACTCATATAATGACTATTTTTCAATACCTCATGTTTACCAGGAAACTTCCTTTAATATCAAAGCAATCTCTGACTGAGCCAGTAATGCTGAATATTTCATTCTTTTAGGAGTCCCAAATCATTAAACAAAATGAACCTTTCACCCCACAGTACTGTAAGAGTTTCAGAGATATGCTTTACACAGTGGTCAACAGGTTGGGTGGGAGAGTAATGATGCTGAAAGCTACATCAATGAAAATTAGTTTCCCTTATGAGAATAATAAGCAGTATTCTTTTGCAAGCAGTATGAGCTGCATTGCATGGCCCTTGTCTCAGAGAAAACACTTCACCAACCTAGAACAAGTAGCGTTACAGTTATTGGTAAGAAAGGCAGCTCCCTGAGGCCTGGCACCTTTCTCTGGAGGAGACATTCCAATGCACTGTACCACATGCCCAGTGCAGCAAATTCTTCTTTTACACCAAAGAGCTAAGCATGAATACACTTCAATAGCACATTCAAGGGCAAGAGAAGGCATCTTAGTCAGGCCTCTGAGGTGCACTATCAAAGACATTCAAGTACATCATTTAATGCCTTTAGGTTAGAACAAAAATTTCCATTTCAGTGAATAAAAAAAATGCTAAAAAGAACACTTTGAGAAAATTTGGGATCCATTTGTAAAATAATAGAAATAAAACTAAAGAGAAGCCATTCAGTAGAAGAACTCTGATGATGCTGACTAGAAAAAGCTTCTTGTTTATCTACAGCTTCAAAATGTTAGCCTGTATGTGACCACTTTTACCTTTCCCTAAGGAGTAGTAAGGAACAAAGAGAGATGTTCAGTCAGTGTGCCAATGTACCAATTTGACTTTCAAGGTTTTGATAAACTGAGTAAGTGGGATTCTTGAGAGGTGCCCACCCCTCTCTAAATATAGGTATATAAATCTATACTTTTATATGTTTTGTTTTTCATAAGACATCAACAAAAGAAACTGGGAACAGGAGAACATCCAAGAGTACCAGGACTCCACAGTTCAACCAGCATTATCCCACGTTACATGGGGAATCTGTGAAACTGAAAGTGATTTTATATATGGAGAAGTGGAGAATCGATTAGATTTACTTCAAGAACAACTCAACAGGTAAAAATAAAGAACAAAAATTCTATGTGTGAAAGAGTAAATAATACAACTGATGTTGATGATGCTACAGGAGGAATGAGTTTGTGCAGGAAGTTTCCAAAAGCATTCAGATCTTCAGAAGCTAAAACATACAAAAATATGCCTGATATATAAGCTAAAACATATCAAAAATATGCTGAAATGTCACTTTCTTGTCTGTATGTATTCTGAAGGGCCTATATATCACCTAAGTTAGACTTTCCAGATTCTTGGAAAAACTTATCCTGGGAAATTTGGGTACACAACTTTTAATATGTTCCGATCGTTTACCTCTAGGTATGCTCATTAGCTACTCTGAATAACTTTGCAGTAGAGCCTTTTTTCTCAGTTAGCTGTTTTAGACTACCTTTTTAACCAAGAAGTTGTACTGAGGCACCCCAAATTGTTAAATTTAAATCTCACCTCATAAGGAGTGCTTTTCCCAGATCATAGAACCAACAGTTTGGGTTAGAAAGGACATTAAAGATCGCCTAGTTCCAACTCCCTGCCTTGGACAGGGACACAAAATGGCAATTTTCAGTAACTTCAAAACCTGAAGTACTTTTTCTTTCCTGGAGACTCGAAGTGTACCAGCTGCCTGCTTTTTAAAATGTATTGTAGATGAATTCCCTTTTCGATGCATTAACTTTTTTTGCAACTCTATAATAAGTAAGACATGGGAGTATGCGAGGGCACAATACTTATACTTATTACAGCAGAAAAATGCTTTCTTTATCAGAGTCCAATATCACCTTTGCTTACTACTGACATATTACTCTTTACTGGCAGCTAAACAGCATAGCTTAAAGCATCTTAGGAATATGGTTAGACTATTTTGATCCATCCTGCACTGTAATTTACCATGTAACTTCACTTAATTTTAAATTGCCCTATGCTCAGGACTATGGCTTTTTTTTTATAATTATTTTCACTCTGTAATTCCATTACCTTCAATATTTTTCCATGACAAATATTATGACATGCACTCAGTCCTAATTATACTGTATTAGCTATTCACTGGCATTCTATTCTGTATATTTTAGTAATCAGTTTAAAGCCAGGTTAACTGAGTTGATTCCTTCATCCATCAGAAGCCAATCAAACAGTATTTTCCATTTCTGAATATGACATAATGCATTAAAAAGACATTTTTAACACTTAACCCTAAACTGCTGTAATTTCTAATTACATTAAAGTCAAGTAATCTATGTAACTGTAAATGTCACATAAGTAAATGCCTGCAGGATTCCCATCAACAGTATATAGTCTTTTGGTAACATTTCCTTCCTTGAAACCTTAAGCTCTTGAAAATGAAGTTATACCTCTAAGTTACTTACAGTTTGATCATGCAAGTATTTTCTTCTGTGTGAGAATATAATTGTTACTGATAAACTAAGAATTAAATTGTTATGTATTTTTTAAATCACTTTATTCTTTAACTCTTCTCATGTTTTTAAAGCTTTTCATGCTTTTGGGATTTGGGGCCTTTCTGGGTTTTCTATGAATATAACAATGTCCTTTCCTGCCTTTGTCAGGTCTGACCTGCTAGCTTAGAACACATGGTCACTTCTCCCTGAATTTTTCCAGAAGTTAGAGGCTTGGCATAATACTCAACTATTAAATAGACATAGAGGGCTGGAAAGCCACTGTGCAAGTAATATATCCCTAGAGTTATCTCTGTTTCTCTTCTTTAAGCAATTGGAATTTCATGGAGACTATAGGCTAAGAATTTAAGGTTCTACTGCTTGTTTGGGTAACATGAATCTGTTTTAAATTTTGGGGAATGAAAAATGAACCTTTATATGTAATGATGATGAATAAACACTACCAGAGACACTTTTTTATTTGAAGTACAAGGAAACTTTCAAGTATTAACAAAGTAAGAGGGGAGCAATTTAAGAGTTAATTAAGAGTCAAAAATAATCTTGAATGCACATCCTTCAATGCTACCTTTTATTTACTGATGTGTTAAGGCCCAGGTTTAGCAGATGGAAGTTCTCTGAATGGTGGCATGTTCCTACAGCATTTCCCCCTGTGGCATCAGCACCATACTTGTATGAGGACAGCACATTTGCAAGTAGCAAAGAACTCAAGGAACCAAGAGGGCAAGTAGGGCACATCTGACTATAACAGAAATCTGTGTTTGGACCTTTTTTTCTGAGAGCCGAGGCCACAAAATCAGCTTCTCCTGATAAAGAAAAAACAACATCCCAATTACACTTCGGTCATATCTTTTGGATTAATTTCACAGATGCTTTTATAAGTTAATGATGCAGGCAATGGACAACTCCAACAGGATAAAAAATAACATCAGCACAGGACATGGTAAAACCAAAAATCTGACAACATGGCATCAATTCTGCTACTGTAGAGAGCCCAAGTAGTAACATTCACAACATTAAAGACTGCTGACAAAGATTTGTTTACTCTGTCAGAAGCTCAGTTGCTGTACAGAAGGCTGTATTATCTTCATTACCATCTGTCAGCGTGTGCTGTAGCCTTCCAGCAGCTGGGAAGGTACAGTAGGCCTTTTCCTGAGTTTGTCACAGATTTTGGCATGACCATTTAAAAATTATTTCAGTGCTATGGAGTTGTTAAGTATGAACAACATAATCAGGTCAAGTGCTTCAGAAGTCATATACAAACTTACAAAAAGGCAAAAAAAAATTTAAAGGTACAAAATTTGAACTTCAGAAATGCTGACATTAATTCTGAGGCCTGCATAAGTTTGAATAAATTTTCAGAGTAATAAGAATTGGGTAGTTGAATTTTTAATGGTTTCAGAAGCATCTTTCTTTTTCTAACTGGAAAAACACAAATGTGGTTTCTGCTTAGTACAGTGCATTGTATCAGCATGTCAGAATTCATTGTCAGATGCATCAAAATAATGTCCCATGCCCAGCCAGCACCAATCAATTTAGTTACAACAAAGAGAATACATTTATTCCAGTTATTTTCAACCAGATAACCCAGTCCCTTGTGTTGCTTCTTGTTGCAAACCTAAGGCACAGTGATGAATTCATTCTTAGTGTAGCAAAAACCAGAAGTATGTTCTGCAAAGGAGATAGAGGCTTTGGAAGGGCTCCGTACTCCCTCTGCTGTTCTCTCCTATTTAAGACATGGTCCTGCCACAGCAAGCAATGGTTTTTCCGGTGAACTGCAGGTCCCTCTCGAGCGCCTCTGTAATCTGTGTGTGAAATACACCTGTTCCTGGCCATGAGCTAACTGATTTCATGCTCCTTCTCTAGGCTTGAATCCCAAATGACTGCTGATATTCAAACCATCCTGCAGCTTCTGCAAAGGCAGTCAGCACTCATTCCACCTGCCTATAGCATGGTGACAGCAAGTGCAGAGTATCAAGAGCCAGCAGTCCGGGTCATACAAAAACGTCAGCCTGCAGCATCAATTAAAACAGACAGAAGTTTCAGTCCTTCATCTCAGGTAAGTACATGTCAAATAAGATCAAAAGAGGTTTCCTAGTTTTTTTGTGTTATGAGGAAGAAATGCATACCAATCTAGGTGCTGGTTCACTAGTTTAAGGAATATGAAATTATTATTTTGACCTAGCATCTCCACAGAGAGCTTAGGCACCACAGTTTCAGAGGTCACATTTCTATGAGGGCTGTAGAGATTCATACAATGATCTTATAATCAGATTGATTTACTTTATTGTTATTTTTTTCACAAAAGTTAACAGAAAAGGAATCCAAGTGGTTAGAATGCTCAGAATTATGCTATTCTGGAGTTATGCTCTAAAACAGAACATCATATTCAAGAATGTTGAGATCCATACTCTTAGACTGGAACTCGATAGTAACCAGTCCTTTAGAGAGGGCTGCTTATATGTGTATCTTGATGTCATATTAGCAAGTCTGAGGGGAGGAAAAGATATCCAGACTTCAACAATTAATCAGCAGAATTGCATTCAATTACATTAAATCAAATGCAGTGCCATGTAAAAAATATTTCAGTACACTGTTTAATTTTCAAAAATGGTTTTCCATGAACCATCTGAATCTGCTAATTTTGAACAGAACAAGGGTCTGGAAGGGATGGTAATTAATACCATCTTGTTTCTTCTCTTCCCTGACAGTGTCCCGAAATTTCAGATGTTGAAAAATCAAAACTTAAATCCAAAGAATCCTTCTCAAGTGGAGCACATCTGAACACAGCCTCAGAAGACAACCTGGCTTCTTTTTTAGATCAAGAACATGACCAGTCTGTAGAGCGTCCCCCACAGCCTTGTAAAACTTGTCTCCCGCCAATTAGGCACCCTTCCTTGCCAGAATCTTCACTAAGCACTGTAGGAATCTTGAGTCTTCATAGGCATGTTTCTGATCCTGGTCTTCCTGGGAAATAGTACTTTTATACTATTACTTCACACAAAAATGTAAGTGCTTTTAATGGCTGATTCTCTTTTTTTTTCTTCTTCTTCTTTTTTTTTTTTTTCCTTTTTTTTTTTTTATTTAAATCCTCTATACTTGACTCAGGGGCTACAAGGAATATACCATTATATGCAAAAGTACTGTATATTTTCCTAAATCTGAAGCTTGTATGGTAAAGTTGAGCAGTTCTGATGTAAATATATATATACACACACTAACTGTATGTTCCAAATGTAAAACTGCCAGCATTCTCAAGGCACCTTATATTTTTATTTTTTTTTTAATAACATGCATGTTCCAAAATTACAGTTTACGTTGCATGGAGATTACAACCTACTGCTGTCATGGAAATAGTATTTTATTGTGGATATGTCTTCAGAGCAAATAGGAGACAAATAACAATAATTCACATAGACAAACTCCTACCTGACCAAGCTAAAATTCAAGAAAAATGCTCTTCTAGCTCACTTTTGAAAATTGATTTATCTTTCTTGCAGTGAGCTTTTTCTAATAAATCACAAGTCTGAATCTAAAGAAAGAATAAGGTAACCAAGTCTTCTGGGCTTGAAACAATTAGGACAGAGAAAACAGCCTCCTTCCAAACTAGTTGAAGTAGGGCAGTATTTTACCAGAGAGGAAAACTGCCATATGGTGGAAAGTATCACCATAGGTCACATCCACAAAATTGCATTAAATTGAATCATTTGTTTCCACCACATACTGGTTTTTGTATTGTTGGTTTTTTTTAATTGCATCATAGAATTCAGCTGTGATGAGCAGACAGGTACTCTTCATCTGTCACACAAACATAATCAAATGCAATAAACCTAATTTCTATGTAATGCAGAAGACTGTGTTCCTTTTGTTCAATACAAATTATTAACAATCTGTTTTAATTTAAAAATATTTTACACATTTTTGTTTTATAATTATGAGGGTGGCTGTTTGCAGTTACCTCTTTGTACTGACCAGCCCCTCTAAAATGCTCATACACACACACCCCGCACGCGCTCCTGGACGTGTGTGCATGTGTGTATTTTATAGATGTACATAGGTGTGTATGTATGTGTATGTGTATATATATTTATATACACACATACACACAAGTGTGTGTATATACCTACACTTACACGTAGGAGTATAGATATAGAGCTATATATATATATATGTATATATGTAAAATCACTTTCAGGAACAATTGTAAACTTTCTTATTACAAAATGAGTAAGCTTAGCTTGTGTCCAAAGCTGACTACATTAGAATAAAATGATCTAAGGTCCGTAGGCTTTAAATACAGTATGTACTGTATGTGCATAATGCTTTGTGAATACTTAGATTTAATTTTATTAAAATATTATTCTGCTTCAAATGTTGTGTTTATTTTAGAAGGAAATTACCTTTTTATTACTGCTTCCAAATATTTTTAAATGTTCATATGATTTTCTAATCTTCTAGCTTTAATGTGAAATTCCTCTCAGATGAGAACTGGTTGCAGAAAAGCATGAAATTAAGTGGTGGGGGGGGGGGCGGGGGGGGACACTTAAATTTTACCTAAAACCAAGCTAAACCCTCTGTTGGAAATCAGTGCTACAGAAAGATGCAATAGTGGCTGTCCCTCACATAGATACATTCCTCATATGTCTTGTCAGAATGAAACATGACACTTCAGTCATACACACCCGGTAGATCAGCACAAGGTGGGTGAATCTTTCCTCATTTAAAATTAGTGTTGATCTGCTGAGCATGGCTCTGCTTTACCTTTGCTTTTAAGGATACCAAAATTAATTAAGTCAATACCTTTGTCACTGAAAAGGTGACCCTTCCCATACAAGATCAAGTTTTCTACTGCCTCATGATACTGCTGATAGGGGAAAGGTCCAAAAGCTACAACAAGCTGACTGCTCCTCTACCACAATGACAGGAGGGCTGCACGGTTCAGTGCCTTGCAGTCTCAGGAAAATGAATCCACAAACGCCAGAGGTTTATGGCCGAAAAGGAAACAGAGGAGTCCTGCAACTTTATTTGAATAAAAGGAGGAAGAAAGTGCACTAGGGCAAGGGGTGTTTTCTCTCTCAAGGTTTTGGAGGACGCAGCCTCCTTTTATCCTGAACTCCCGGCAGCACGTTGCCCTCTTCCTTTCCCTGTTGGCTGAGGAAGATACAGCCTTCCCAAACTGCCTACCACATATCCCCCCTTGAACCGACTGTTTTACTCCAAAGTTCAGAAGTTTAGGCTTGTGCAGACCCTTGCCTGTTTCAGAAGCCAAGCTCTCTGGGCTCGGTAACAAACTTGCTGCTTGAGGTTGGTAGAGAGATTAAGACCCACTCAAAGACGTTAACACTGGTAACCTTCACCCATCAAATTGTAAAAACATTAGCACACATCTTTCTTCACTAGGGACCAGTTAGAACCTCTGCCTGCATATACTCCATTGAAACAGGAGTGCTGAATAACAAACACCTTCTGGGGGGGTTTTGTTGTTTGCATATTTTTTTAAATAGAAAGTGTTAATGACTTCTGCTCTATCTCAGCCTGGTAACTAACACTCATGTTTGTTACAAGAAACAAATTAGCACACTTTCTAAAAAGGTATTTGTGGTTATGCTACATTCTAAAAAGTCTGGTATAAATTAAAAATAAAATTAATGAAAAAAGTATAATGCATGAGCATTGCTTTACAAAAGGCCTTTTGTCCAATTTTATCACTTGATATTTCTCATTACTGATAAGAGACTGAACAGAACAGGTTCAGTCTTCTGGGGAAGGAGCATTGGGGCGGAGTGACAACTACTCCAGTCAGTCTAACTGAAGGAAAAGCTCCTCTTCTTACTCCATTTTTTTGGCTCAAAGTGACTTTGCTCCTTCCCTTCTCCTTGTACCAAGAAGAAAAATCTCAAATGGGTTTTGATGAATAATTTTATAAATTTATGGAGATTCTAAGCTCCCTGCCAAGGAATGCAGAAACAAAAGATGAAAGTTTACTTGCAATACTCTAGCTGCCCCTTCCTTGACACAGACAGATCTGCCTTCTCAGGTAACTTCTCTTCTTGTTGAGGTTTAATGAAGTACATGAAGACCCACTGCTTCAAGTTTTTTCTTTCAGAAACAGGTAAAAACCATTGAGTTTGGAAATGTGGTAATTTTCTGAACAGCAAAACTTCTCCCTTTTATTTGCAGGTAATTTTGTTGAGGGTTTTTGTGGGGTGTTTTTGAATGGGCGGGCCTCCCTGTAAGTCCCATCTGACTTTCACTTGATAGAAATGGGTCTGTGTTATCCAAATCAAACTGGGAATAATGTTAAGGGTTGTAAACCCACACAGTTGTAACACACCCAAAGAAGATTTCAGAACTTTAGGAGGCACATTTTGGGTTTGCTTGAACTTAGGGACACTTGGCTATGTACATTAAAAAACTGTGGTTAAAAATACCTATTAATTATAAGCTGTGGATACAGAAAAGTCTCCTGGAATATCAGGAATAGCTAAAGTAGCTGAAGTGCAAAAGCAATGCAGACAATCACTTAAAATATGAGAGGTGAGGCTGTACAGATCAGCACAGGTCTTCATGAAGTTCATTGGTTCCTACCAGTTATGGGCATAGTTCAACATTTAAAGCAAAAGAGAGGTTGTGATGCTTTTTAATAGTTAAGCTGTGCAGCAACCTGAACTATTTGGGTGTGCACATTCATCTATAGGCACAGATCTACAGTAATACGCACTAGTCATGTTTCTTGACTGGCCCAACTCTGCTGTTTCCTGGAAGCATACACCCAATGCACGTCCCTTTCTTTCCATGTTCCTATGCTGTGCACTTCGCAAACACATTTTCTGATCTCCCTTCTCACCGCTAACTGTCCACAGATGAACCTCTCTTCCCTTTTCCTGCTGCTGATTGTGTTCTAGCAATTTTGTCTCTTTGGTGAGCTCTCATCAAAGCTCTTGTCTCATTCACCAGCCTAATAAGTAACACAGAAAAAGCTGAAAAGCACTGCTTGGCATGGCCTCTGCCTGCCTGCTGATGTGGAGCAACTGGAGTCTTGCCGCTGATAAATTGTATGTCCTCTCACTGGAGCTGCTGAGCTCTAAAATGCTGGACACAAATAGAATTGCAGGAGTCTGCAATACCAGCACAGCAGAAGGCATGATTCCTCCCGTGACAGGTGTACTTAATACCTGCAGATCAGCACCCCTGATCTTTCTATCCCCTCTGATAAATACTCTTACACTGTGAACTCTGTGTAAGAATGCAGGCTGCACGCTGCAGCGCAGTGTGATGGTGGGCTGTGGGGCGCAGTGCCGTGCGCTGATGTGCGGTGCTGCAGCCTTCGCGGCTGGGCCGTGCGGGGTACGTACCGCCTTCCCCCGTGCTCTCCGGCCGTGCAGGGAAGGGCAGGGTCGGGTCTGTAGCGGGGCCGGGCGGTGGCACTGCGCAGCCTTTGTGACAGCCGAGTGCTCCTCCCCTGCCCTGCCAGAGCGACTGCTGTGAACCCTGACACTATTTTCAATAACATTGGAAAGGAGCAAAGGTCTCAGAAATCAGTGTAAACGTCCAGGAGAGCGATAGAGTCAAGGTATTTGCATTATCCGTGGTCAGAGCAGGAGCTCAGTCACCTTCTGTGTAACCTCACACTAGCTAGAATAAACAAGTAGCATTCTTTATCTCTGGAAGTCTCAAATATCCTTTTAATGTCTGCAAACTCTTCGAGCCAGTAAAGGATTGTTTTGGGATTAGTGTACAGCCTGATTTACCACAGCCTACACAACAAACACATAAACAACCCATCTGCACGCACTGAGTCCTGCGGGCTCCTGAGACTGAGCAAGGAAGGCTTGTGTGTCTTCCAGCTAAGGTGCTGGAGGCAGAAGAAAAAGTAGTGGGGGAAAAGAAATCATGCTTTTTACCGAAGTGTTTCAAGGGAAACTTGCACAAAGCAGACATTAAAAAGTAATGATGAAATAACAGTGAAACCGGAGATAAGCAGAAAGAACAATGAAATGAAAGTAAAAGCAAATTAAGTTCTTCTACAAAAGAAGCCTCCAGCTAAAGGAAGCTCCTCTGAGAGCAGACTACTGCAGCACGTCTCAACAGGACAAGGAACTGAGGGTACAATCTGAGCTATAGAAAATTCTAGGCTGGGAAAGGACCTCTGGAGATAGCTGTCTTTCTTTGAAAAGCAAGATATTAAATCAAGGACACTGTCAAGCCAAGTGTTGAATATTTCTATTGAGGAAATTTCTGCTACTTCTCTAAGCAATATATTCCAATGTCTAATTGTTTCTAGAGTGGATAATATTTTCTTCTTACACCTGGACATAATTCCCTCTAAAGAAACATATTCCAATTCCCCTTTGTCCTGTGTACCCCAGTGAAAAATCATCCAGCTTTTAGGAGAAGAAGAACTGTTGGTGTCTCAAAACAGGTTCTTTCACTCAGTTTGCAAGAGGCTGATCTACACAAAGAATTAAGGTATTTGATTTATTTACAGTTCTGCCTCGCACAGAAAGAGGTGCTTGGTGGCAAATTCACAAAGCCAGCACCATAACTATCAACATGTTTTTTACATTTCAGGCATTAACACTCATTGGCTACAAGTTACATTGTTTTTCATATAAATTAGTATTCTTTCTTCTATTGGTTAAATGATTCCCTCGCTTCTTTGCTGATTAATCCACATGCCCAGTCTTTCTCTTCTTCTGAGACAGTGGTTTCCTGGATCAGTGGTTTGTGAATCAGTGGTCACAATCTCCCTGTGCCAGAATTACCTTCTACCCAGTCAGAGCTGACCTCAGCACAATTGCTGAGCTGTCTTACATTAGTTTCTTCCTTACCTTGGGAATTCTGCCAAATGTCTTTGAGGCCCGTAAATTCTGTGTTCTTTGTGTCTGCTATCAGTGATACATTCTCATTCCCAAGCTTTGTTAACCTCCCCTAAGTCCTAGATCATTGAAACATGCCAAGCCCTAGACCTTAACAAGGCAATTCTACCAACAAGTAATTTATCTTTCTAACACCTGGATATCACTGTGGCTGGATCTCCCCCGACCGTGCTTTCCCCCAGGCTTTATCGATGTAGTTCTTTCAAACATGTGCCAGGCTCTCCAATCCTGTTGGCCTCTGGACTCTCCAATTTTTCAGTCTCTTGAAAAAGAGACTGTCCCAGACCAAATCGAACACAGTAATCCAGACACTCTGTACTTATCATTTTGCCTTACCTCAGAATCACACTGAGGTTCCCCAGACCCCCATGAGGTTCACTGCTTCTGAAATTCAGTGACATACATGTATGGGTGAAACCTCGTCTCAGGGAGAGACGCTCCAATAGCCTCAGACACCAACCAAGGACCTCATTGCTGCCAATGTGTGCCTGGGCAGCAGCCAGCGCCCAAAGCTCAGATGGACTGTGAGCAGCCCGGGAAGCTCTTGAGCTGGAAAGTGTTTATGTTTATGTTTATGTTTCCGTTTCTGACCGGGTTTTTCAACTCGCGGTTACTGTCAAAGGTTTCGATACTGCCAAAGGTTTCGTTTTCAGCGAAAAAGGAGTGGCACTGAGCGGCGCGGGGCGCGGAGCTGCCGCCCTGTCCCGGCGAGCCGTGTCCCGGAGAGCCGGGCCCTCACGCACCGCCCTCCCAAGCGAAAGCGAAAGCGGCGCCGGTGCTGGGCAGAGCGGGCCGGGCCGCGGAGGGTTGGCGGAGGGTTCGCGGCCGCGCTGCTCGCCAGGGCCCAGCACAGCCCGCAGGAGCCCCGGGAGCCGCCATGGAAGAGAGCACCCGGGACGAGCGGTTCCTGTACATGATCTCCTGCTTCAGGCCGCGGCTGAAGCAGTTCATCCAGGTGCAGCCCGTGCTGGACCAGCTCCCGTCGCTGAGCGCGGAGGACAGGGACAGGGTGCGTGCGGCCGCCCAGCAGCGGGGCGCGGCGGCGGGCGCCGAGGAGCTGCTGCGGGCCGTGGAGCGGGGCCCCCGCGGCTGCGGCTGGATCCGCGAGTTCCTGCAGGCGCTGGAGCGCGGGGGCTGCAGCCTGGCCGCCTGCTACGCCAACCCCAGCCTGAGCCAGCTGCCCTCGCCGGCACAGGAGGCCGAGCACGACCTGTGCGCCCGCCTGGTGCAGCTGCTGCACGGCACGCTGGTGGACAGGATGCGCGCCGTGCCGGTGGCCGAGAAGTGCCTGGAGATGGGAATCTTCCAGGACGAGGACATGGATCGGGTGAGTCCGGGCTCAGACAGTGCCACAGACACTGACCATCCCCAGTGGCTGCGGGGCAGGTAGGAAGCCACAGCTACAAATGCATAGTAAATGCAAAAATAGAAGGGGAGTTCCCAGACTTGGAGGGAAAGAGATGGTTGGTCCAGGTAAGCCAATGAAGGCTGTGGACAATGGGCCAGCAGGCGGGATTCCAGTTAAGAGCCTGGCAAAGAAGAATGCCAGGAACAGAGGGCTGGACCAAGACAGTGTCTGCGTGGAAGAAATATGTCAGACTTTACTTATCATTTTGCCACAGACCTTAGGCTCAGAAGATCATCGTCTTCTGGCCCTTGAACCATGGGAAGTAGTGATGGTCTGTAAAGTCCTAAAGAATACTTGAGTTAAAATAAAGCAAGGTTTTCCATCCACTTTTTTTGCTACAGGTTTGCTAAGGACTGTCACACTAGACAGTGAGGTGGGCAGAAATACCAGTGGGACAAGAACAAGGAAGTGTTAACCTTTGATGAAAAGGTTGCCCAGTGTTTATTCCACTTGGCTAAAAATGACTTGACTGGAATGTGAAACCTACTTGAAACTCAAAAGAAATTGATATCCTGAAACAGTGTTAGAACAAATTAAAATAGTAATTGCCATAGCAATGAGAGGAAAACTGGTAAGCTAAGGGTGGAACTAAATCACATTTGCACTCTGAGCCTTTGCATCCACTTTTGAGGTAGTTTTATGCTCCATCTCAGTTAAATGACTGTAAGATACATAATTTTGTCTTGTGATCATCAGGTAGCAGCAGCGATCAGATGCACCCTAATTAGTAGGGAGCCAAGCATGGTTACACAACAGGCAGATGCTGAGGCCTTCTAGGAAGCTACTGGCTCCATTCCCTGGTAATGGGTCCTCATGTTCCCCTGGGCCACCTTTTCGCTGCTGGTATTTCCATCAGACCGTTTAATACCCTTCACAATCCTACCAGTTTGAACGCCAGTGGAGTTTAGGCTTTCCTAATGCCTCCCACTTTGCACACACTTCCTTTTAGTCATGGATCTCAGTCAGGTGTTCCCACTGCTATGCCTGCCCATTTTCTTCCATATCAGAATGGATGATTCTTGAGCCTTGAGAAAATGGTCCTTGAGACCGGTCACTTCTCTCAGGCTGCTTTGCTCTTGTGGTCCTGGTTTTGTTCCTCATGTGATCACATGTCAAGTTCTGCTTGTGACAGCTGTGAGACGCTGTTTCATAGCTTCTTTGAGGGCAATAGCCACTTTCTAGAGGCTTAGCTATGGTATTTTTAAGTGAGAGTTGAGATGATAAAGCCAGAGTTTAAGAAGGGAAATGTTCCATTTTATGTATGAGGTCATGTTACGGGAGATTTGGTAAAACTGTGTGACACCATTTCTCCTTAATCAAGGTTGCCTATTCCCTAAACCAGTCTGAGCACCAATTATTATTCCACAATGCTAATAATTATTATATAATGGTTACTGTTGTAACTGTGGTCTAGTACTAGCAGTCTCTGAAATTAAATTTTAGATCTCATAGGTTTTATATATCCTACCCAAAACCATATGGGATGAGCATGAGGCTGGACAAAATTGCAATCATTCTCTCTTGATAAGTGGCAAGTCCACTTTATATCTCTATTTTTCAGTATGTTTTAATAATGTTTTAAAGGGCAATGCTTTTGCACCTTACAAACGTCCTCAGACCATTTCCTGTCTGTGTGAGAGTTATTTCTCGTTTTTATTTTAACCAGATCCAGACTGTTTCTGACAATCGTGGGAACAGAGATGGTGCAAGGGAGCTACTGAGCAGAATTGTCCAGAAGAAAGATTGGTTCTCTTCTTTTTTGGTTGCTCTCCGTGAAACCCAACATGAAGATCTTGCAGATGATTTAAGTGGAAATACAGGAGGTAATAATCTTACTTCACTGATACTGATGGGTGGATTTAATATCTCTTTTTTTTCTTTTTGGTACTGTTACTTAAGAAGCAATGCAGGATTCCCACCATATTGTTTTATTGTGACACTGAGAGTAATGATTGCCCAGGGATTTCAAAATCAAGTTATGTAACAGCTTAATTGATAGAGTTTTAAATACTAAAAGTCCTTATTAAGCAATATGAGAATTACAGCAGTATGGGTTTAGTTAAAATTAAACTGAATCTTACCTTTAAAACTGATTGGTTTTCAGTGTGGTTTTTATAATCATTCATAAAAAATACTCTGAAGATTAATTTGAACAAACAAAAAACAGATTTTACCTGAATTTTTTCTTCACTACAAATGTTTCCTTTACAGAATGCTTTTCAAATATTTTTGGCATTTTAAAGTATTTTGTATATTATAAGACATTCATAGGTCTCAAAGCATGATAAAATTTACTGAAAACAATAAAATTAACTAGTATAGTGACTACTCCTTTTCATTCCTTTATAATGTTTATAATACTGTAAAGTTATCCCAATGCTCCCCTGTATTCTTAAATATAAAAAAGAAAGCAGCCCCCAAATAATTTATCCCTTAGCTTTACTCCCCATATGTTTTATAAAATTTTAGAGACTAAATTATTTTAACAGATTCCCCATTTAGCAGCTTCAGCCTGCTCACTTGAGGAGCTCATCAGAACTGTCTCTGTTTTTAGTTGCTGTATATGGGTCAGAGCATTAAGATTGAGGTAAGAGGGACATGAAGGTGTCTCTTCCAGCTTTGGACAGGAATCAGAGGGTGCTCTGCCGGACACAGACAGGCAGCTGTCATATTTGAGGATGCAGTTCAAAGATGGTTGAGTGCTGCAGTCTGCAGGACAAGACCAACCAAGTCACAGCCTCAGAAGATCATTCTGAGTGAAACTCGGATGCTGGCAATAGCTCAGCCGCTGTTGTGATCCTAATTTTCATGCTGCGTTGCAGCTGTGTGAAACTTAAATTCTCATGTTCACTACTTTGCCATCAGTGAGGTAAACAATGTAACAAATACACAAATTGTTAATATTCTTTTCATATTTTTATTTTCAATTCTTTTCACATTTTGCATTTCTGAATTTTCAGTATAGTGCAGACCATATAGAGTAAAACTGAAGTTTAATTGAGTTGTTTGATGGACTACTGAATGAATGCATTTTTTCCACAATTTCTTTGTAATCTTGGGCAGTGCAGGCCCCAGACAAACTGTACAGACTTATGCATAAATCATGAGTAGTGTTATCAAGAGGATAAGTAATTTCCTTGTACACAGTCGTGTATGTGTGTAGTAGATACATGAAGTGTGTGATTGCAGGAGCATGCCCTGACATAAGGTCACAGAGAGGAAACGGCTTCATTCGGTACTGTGGGTAAAGAACACTGATGCTACATTTTATTCTTGCAGCTTGACCCCCTGTGATTTGTTACAGTAAAATATGTTGTTATTAGCAAACACCTATGCACAGAAATTGAGAACTTCTTAAAAATAAATCTATTAATCTTTTTAAGTTTAGTTTCTAATTTTAAATTAGTAAATTCTTAATAAATATTTATAGAAAGGTCAAAATTCCAAACTATAACATTAGAGTCAAGACCAAGACCATATGTTATACCGTTATGTGCATGATGAATACAGGTTAGTTCTGTGTTTTCTGTGCTCCACACTATAAGAAATTAAATGTTTTGGAGAACTGTCTTAGAATTTCTCTTTATTTTCTGGTAACAGAGAATAAACAAAATGGGATGGAGGAGAATACAAATGAAGAGACAGAAGTTACAAGCCAACCTGGACACATCATAGAGGAGAATTTGAAGCAGGAAGAAAATGTGGATGATAGTTTCAGCAGTGGGAGCAGTGTGTTGGAAACATCCACAGAAAAGAATTCTACGGTGTCAGGTTTGTCCCCTAACTGGTATTTTGATCTGGTACCTGTGTGAACAAATGAGTAGTATTCAAATATATTTAATATTTTATAAGAGTATTAATATTATTAGATTAATATTTTATTTCTGACCCATCCATAGTAGGCTTATACTATTCAATGAGAACTTTAGGTTAACATCAACAACTCCATACATTGTTGACAAAATTTAAGGTAAGAAGAATGGTTTTATACCACTAAAACTGCATCTGTATTAAGTACTTCTTTCTGGAAGACTGGAAATTCTATATTGAAAAGCATTTTTTTTGTTTTGAAAAAATGTCCAACAAGTAATTTTTCTGTTTATTTAAGGGTTTTTTATTTACAGAATATCAAACAACCTTTCTTATGTCACTCAGAAGTAAATTTTAAGTAAAAATGTTCAGAAATGGTTGTGGCCTGTTGTTCATATAGATCCACTCTTAAAAACATGCCTTGGTAGTTGATTGCGAGCAAGAGCAATTACCAGCAACAATGCCCAAACACAGCTGCAAACCAGTGAACCACACATACACAGCATGGCTCAGGAACCACGTGTATTCAAACAATAGTTACATCTAAGGTAAATCCTGCCTGAAATTATACTAGTGGCTTTACTCAGCCAAGGAAGTAAGACAGCTAAGGCTGCTCTCTTTTTATTTATGAATAGGGTTTTTTTAGAAAAAATGGCTCTGAAAAACTGCAGCCCTTCAATGTGCAGTAGTTGTAGCCAATTTCTCCTTTAGCATGATATTAACAGGATATCACAATGCTTTGTAGCAAGTAGTGAGTGAATTGTTAACTACAGCAAAATTATCAATTTGCTTTTCCTGGGTTAGAACATAATCTGGCAGTACAAAGAAGAGGTACCAAATATTTAATGATAATTCAAAATAATCTGACTGGATTATTCTTTCTGGACAAAGCTAAGGCTCTTATTTGGCCTACTAAGGGTAGGCTTTCATTGCTGTTAGCCTGATCTTCTACTTGCCTCTTGTCAGGTTGAGGATTACAGAAAATTAGATCTATCAGTTATTAACTAGTGTGCCACAAGCTAATTGTAGGTAAAAAACTATGGTCTCAGCACAGAACTGAAATTAATAGTGTGTTATTAGCAGTCTGGGCAGTGGAGCAGATCTGTGCAGTGAAATGGCTAAGGGGGTACAGAGTACATGGATTGTATCAGTTTGCTTCAGATTGATTCCAGTCTCGTGGACTGGGTGCCTGCCTTTGTTCTAAATACAAATCTCGTTTGGTTTCAGCTGACAGTTCATTTATTCTGATCTAAACCAGCTCTGTGATATGAACCAAAATAGTGTAAGTGGGGACAATTGTCAGATTCACTGTAAACACGCAGTTCTGAGGTGAACCGAAGCAGAGTGTAGATGCAGGGTAACAAGGGCTGCCAGGAGATAGTGCTTCCTGGAGATTTCTGCAGAGGAACTGCCTCACATTCAGCCATCCTCAGGTGCAGTAGCCTTTGATACCAATGCACTTGTACACTCCCACTTAACAGCACTCAGGTCTTTTTTCATTTCCTATTTCCATCCTTTCTCATGATTTCATAAGACTGTAATTTTAGACCACACAGATTAAAATACAAATGGAACCCAGATTCTACTTCCGAGTGTGCTGGGAGCCCACCTAGTTTGTAATTTGATGCTGTCAAGTGTTGTCAGTTTTTGCAGCACAGTCCCACCATTGCTTTATATCTTGAGAAGGACATATTTCAAGAAGAAAAAAGCTTTTCAAGTCACTTGAAATTGCTGCCATTTGCATTGTATCTGAAGCCTCCTCTGACCGTTTTATTAGGTAGATGAAACAGAGACACTCAGAAGGTATGAGAGCAGTAAGGTCATAAAAACAAGTAGAAATGGATCATTTAGCCTAAGAGATAACCAGAGAAAAACTGAGCACGCAAAAACACAGGTAAGAAACTTCAGACATCCAAAATTGCACTAAAGCAAATAAATTCGCAAGGCAAACATTTGGATTAAGTTGCTGCAGTTAACTATACAAACCACATTTTAAATAATAGCAGCTCTCTTTTTCAAGGCTCGTTTTTCATTCCATTCCATTCTATTGTCTCTCTGCTTATTTAGTATTCAGTGTAAAGTGACTGCAAATCTTCCGGTGAAATATTCGGCAAGCAGGACTCTAAGGGAAGATTAGCAAAAGTGGTAAAAACAACTGATAGAATGTTAATCCTTATCTTCATTATTTTGGAAATGTTTACTGATTTGAGTTTTTAAAAAAATTATTTTCTTTTCAAATAATTCAAGTAAGTTGCCACAATTGAAAAAGGAGAACGTTATTCTCTTCACCTTTCATTTGCAAGATGAGTATTTTGCATTTCACTTCAACACTGATGTTTTCTGTTGAGAGATTGTTGTATAATGCATGCTGCAACTTGTAATCCAGGTAACTGTGTAAAAAACACTTTATGGATTCATATTCTCGTGACTTTCAGAAGGTCATTTTAGATGGGAGGCCATAGGGAATAGATACACAGAATTTTAATTTTGTCTTCCCTTTCCTGTTTTATGTAGATTCCTAGAAAGTGAAAGCAAGAGATAGTATTATGTTCATAGCTGGGAGTTCCCCCTAATGCTACTAATTAGTTTGTTACAGGTCTTTGAGCATGGCTTGTAACTGGTGAGGTTTTCTTCTTTTTTTATGCCTTCTGTTGATTGCATTCATTTGTTGAAAAACCTACTAAGACCTGACTCCTAGTGAGAGCTGACCTAGCCTCATAAATTTACTGAATGCAGACTAGGTTCAACTTCCACCTCACTCACCAAGACTTCACAGTCTTTCAGGCGTTCCTATCTGGGACAGTGTAACTTCCCTTCAGTGCTAAATTCCCATTCACAGAATCTATTTTGCTTTATGCATAATTTTTTGGGGACAGTCAGTTGCGAAAAATATGTATATAGAGTATAATGGGATATTGACTGGAAAGAACTTGATGGAAACACAAGTTCACTGGCTAATTAAGCAAAACATTGGTCAGCGCTGTTATTCTGGCTGATTCCATCTGCACACCCTGGCTCGGTTGCAGAGTGTGTCGGTGAGCTGATGGCTCAGGATGCTGCTGTTCGCTGCGGGTTTTCCCGGAAGGACCGGGTGTCTCCTTAGATACCGAAAGGACTGAGTTTTGGGCAATCCGGCTTTACGAGCAGCGCTGGCGGCCCGAGGGGAGGGATGCACGGCGTGGATGGGCCAGCAGAGGGCGAGCGGAGCGCGGGAATCGCCGAGCGGAGCGCGGGAATCGCCGAGCGGAGCGCGGGAATCGCCGAGCGGAGCGCGGGAATCGCCAGCGGAGCGCGGGAATGGCCGCGCCCGGGGCCCCCCGCGGGATCGGGGCCGTCGCTTCTGCTCCTGCCTCTGCTCATCGCTGCTTGTGTTCGCACTTTTCATGGTACACGAGGAAACTTTAAAAACAAATCACAGTTCTGGTTTTGTTTGTATTCTGCTACAGATGTAGCTCTCATGGCTTGCAGTTGAGAATGTTCAGTTTGTCAGCAACTATTTTTTTGGCTTTTCACCTTTTAGGAAAGATACAGTAAAATAGGAGTAAAGGCGATTATGCAGATGATCATGTCTGGAATCCCTGCTTTTAAGCAATAAATCATGACCTATAGTGCCTTACCTCTGCCATGCTTTGGATATTAATCTTCCACTCCATATTTTCTTCTATAAGAAAATGAATGGTATTTTTCATTCTCTTATCTTTAACAAAAATAGAGAAAAATACATCTCAGCCATCCTGACATTCATCTAACCTACTTTAACAATTTAAGGGGAGAGCAAACAATATGCATTTGCCATTAATATTGCTACAGCAAATACATTATCCTATTTTTTTGTGTGTGTGTTTTTCATTTAGAGTCAGATGTCTCCATAGGAGATGGAAGTGTCATTAACTTGAATGAAGACCTGGGACAGAGCTGCACAACCAGTGATTCAGGTACATTTCCCTTCTGTTGTTATTTAGTAATTGCGAAGTAGGCTCTGGGGGAAATACTCTGTGAGTGGGCTAAAACAAAACTCAGCAGAGGGCTTTCTTTCACGGTAAACTCTAGTTCACTGTATTTAGATGCCAGACTTACTTTGTTGGGAAGCAGATACCATTTTTAATGGTCTGGACCTAAATCCTAGCCCCAAACCAGTTGATTTACTGAGATCATCTGAACAGGTCTCTAGACATCATCACTGTACAAACTGGTCAGTGAGGCAGAATGATAAAATCACATAGGCTGAAGGGACTAGAAGTCATCCAGTGCAGTCACCTGGACAGATATTCATACTGCTGCCACACAGACGTGTTTCTTTTGCTCTCAGAGAGACGCTAGATTGTGTCTGGCCCTCACATAGGGTGAGAGGGAATAGGAATGCCTTAGAGGCCGCGAAAGGTTAGCAGAAGCATCTCCTGGGTACCTGCAGAACAATAATGAAGATGCAGAACAATAATCTGAAGACCTTTGTGAATCTCACATTTAAACACGTGTATGTTCTAAATACAGTTTTAAACTAGATATTGGAATGTGTTTAAATAATTCTTAGCAGACAGGTATTATCTAGCTATGTATGGTCTGAGCCAAACTAAACACTGCTATTGTAAAAGACATCGCAGTATTTTTTTGTCTTTTTTTTTTTTTCTATTCTTTTCAAACCTCAGGCAAAACAAATTGGGAGCTGTCCACCATGGTGATTGGCCTGTTTACAGAATTCAACACTTTTTCAAATCTATCCTGTATAAAATTTGTGCTGGGATTATGTCTTGTGCAAGGGCTAGAAAAAATCTGAGAACATTTCAAGCCAGCTGGGCCTAATAAATCTAGTATTACATCAGTAAGGTCATTCTAAATATTATATATCCTATACCTGAAAAGTATTTATTATAAATACTTTTAAAATCATTTCAAGTTTTTTAAATATTAAAATGCACATATTTTGTAACTACACTGAAAATTCAGGATACCTCAGACCTAAATTGCTACCCTACAGCTAAGATTTTAATCTGTGTGTTGCTAGCTCTAAAGAATTTACTTTGCACTTCTTTATCAACTGAGGACACTCATCAGCCACAATGTATTTTTTGCCTCACTCTGCCGCATGAAATGTCTGGGCGTGGGAACTTCTCTGTTCTGTGGACAGGCAGGCACACTGTATCAGTTGGTCAGGCTGAGCCAGCTCCTGGCATTTGGCAGCAAGTATGTATGTATGGCCTCATCCTTTAAGATTCCTGAAGTATCTCTCAGTAACCAAATTGAGCATTTGCTGTGTCCAGTAATCCAGAAAAAGAAAAAACAAAAAAAACTTCAGTTTTGTGAAGAAAGGAGAATGTTCAGATTTTTTCATGGTGTTTCTTTGCTTTATGTTCTGTAACATGTGGCTTTTAAAAACAACAAGTTAAAAAGTTTTTAAAAACATCCACGCCTTTTAATCATGTCTAGTAAACTCAGTGAGAGTCATAATGAGAAAAAAGTGCTAAGAAGACAAAGATGCACTATTGAATTTTATAATTTGAGATTTTGCAGTAAGGCTGTTGTATTAACAAAGATGTTTGGATTGTGTCATTATGCACTGACATGATTTGGATTTTAATGCAAAGAATCATGTAGATTCAGCTGCATTTTTATGTACAAGAGTAATTTCACATTTTATAAAATTGTGTATTTAGGACAATAGAATATTTATCATGTTTCTTTTAACCCAGAGGAGCAATTCACATGAGCCTTGTACGAAGGCAGACAACTTCCCTAATGTTATACCCTGCATGATGAAAAATCTTTAATTATTTAATTCTTTAATCTGTGAGAAGATTCCTGTATTAGCCTTTATCTAAACAAGGGCTGAAGAAGCTATGAGAGCCAAGTTAAATATTTTTTAGGCCTGGACTGTTAATTGAGGATGTTAAGGAGCTGAAATTTAACCAAACAGATGGGTGGTAAAGTGCTAGTTTCAGTATGATAGAGCTATTGAATTTAGCCAACCAGAAAGCAAACAACGTTCTTCCTCAAAAGAGAGTAGTAGAAGTCAGATAAGTAACAGCAAGTACTCTCTGCTGCAAATCTCCCTGTGTCCAGGTAGCACTGCACTCACACTAAAAGGCAAAACAAGCAAAAAACACTTTAGAATGACATTCAGATGTTTCCATCAGCAGTGTTTTATCAAGCTTCATTACTTTTTGTTAGTTTAATTTTATTTAATGGAATCAGGAATACTAGAAAAATATACTTACTTTGTGTGTAATGTATCAGTGATAATAAAATCCTCA
This sequence comes from Sylvia atricapilla, assembly GCF_009819655.1. NCBI lineage: Eukaryota > Metazoa > Chordata > Aves > Passeriformes > Sylviidae > Sylvia > Sylvia atricapilla. Next base: position 21,473,405 of record NC_089146.1, read on the forward strand.
TGATTCTTCATTGAATGATATCATCGGGAAACAAAACTAGGGTTTTTCTCCCCTCGTTTTCAGTCTTAGAATGAATTTATGCATTTTCTTCACTGAGGGAAGTTAATAACTGAATAGTGGTCTAAACCTATTTGTAGGGAAAAAACCCATGAAAACTCAATTTAAATAAATCCTTCTGATACTAATACGTATATAAATTCTGACTCTCTAAATATATGTAAACTCAAGAGAGTTTACTTTTATGCTTTTCTTACTGCTGAAAATAATTCAACAGCATTTTTTTTCACTTTTACATTTAGAACATTATTTCTTCTGTGAGCAGTAGATCTAAACTCTGCCATTGCATTTTCAATAAGAGATCGAAGGCTTTGGCCTTAGGTGGCAAATGTATATGGCTTTTTAATAAACATCCAATTGCATTATGTACGAGTCAGGCTAAGAAACAATGTAATCTGCCATGAGTAGGTGCGATACATTCTGCAGTTAGCTCCTTCTTGTATCGGCAGTTGAATTTTCTTATCTATTTGGTCTTTATAATGCCTTTGACCATTTTAAGTGTTCCATATCTTTTTTTTCTTTCTATGGCTCCATTTTTCATTCTCTGGGAAGTATTTAAAAAGGTAGCTCTCTTGTAACCAAATAAATTTCAGTATTGATCAAGGACAACATCACAGAAACTTGGCTAGGTTATAAATACCGCAGCTCCAAACACAACCTTTGTTGGTCCCAGTGCTACTGAACTGTATCATTTGAATTTTTACCTAATAATATATACCTAATATGCCTAATATAGCAGTCATTTCGACATAGATGGGTGAGGCCCAGGTGGTTTATTCCACCTGCCCTGAGATTGGATGGAAGCAGTTCTGATCCAGAGTTGCACAGGTCCTCAGAGCAACATTGTCTATGCTAGTGTGCTGTTTCTATTTATTCACAAGATGCTTGATAGTAGATTAATATTTTTCCCTTTGACATTTTTTCACTCCTCTGGTACATGTTCTGTGCCTCCTGTTTGAAACTTATATTTCATTATACCCTCAGATGAAGATGAAGTGGAGAGGAGAGCCTCACCTCAGCCAGATCTGACCCTGAGAGATTACCAGATGGAAGTTGCAAAGCCAGCACTGAATGGGGAGAATATTATAATATGTCTCCCTACGGGCAGTGGTAAAACCAGAGTGGCTGTTTACATTACCAAAGATCACTTGGATAAGAGAAGAGCATCAAAGCCTGGAAAAGTCATAGTACTTGTTAATAAGGTGAGTTGGTCCATTTTTAAAAGAACAGTATTTTTCAAACATCACGTATTGATGATATAGGCATTGTAAAGTAATATAAACAAAATTCTCAGCCTCTCCAGATCTGCTGTGTTTAAAGACATAGAGTTCTAGACTGTCGTCTCCATAGCACCATCAGCCTGGTTCAAGCACAAATTATGTTAGTGTACCTCAGTGCAAGTGCAAATTTAGATGTGCTGTAATAACCACATTATTGGAAAAAGTATGATTTCATTTTTTAATGAAAATACGTATTTTTTCACATTCTGTGTTTTAATTTGTTAATGAAGGCCACCCAATAGTCTCACAATAAGTTAAGAAATGTTTTGTTAGGTTTTCTGACACTTGCTGTAATTTTAGCAGTTAAATTTAGCACATATAGATTAATCTTCTATTGTAATATTAAAATATAGAAATACATTTAAGAATTATATTGAAGTTAAAAACAATATCCATATCCTCTTATAAGAATAAATATGAAAGCACATTATAAGCTCAGTTAAGTAGTCAGAGCATGCATGGTTTGTTCATTCTTTCAAAGGCTCAGTTAAGCCAAAGTTTATGGGATAAAAAGGTTTTATAGAAGTTGCAGGGGAGAAATTGATTTGAAGATTTTTGCTGCTTAATTTTCTTTTTTTCTAACAACATTTGTGGCAAACAGGAATGTATTTTTAATCCTGTGTTTTAATTCTTTTAAATTCTTTGAAAACTTTTGTTCAGGTTCCATTGGTAGAACAGCATTTACGAACAGAGTTTAGTCCATTCCTGAAGCGTTGGTATCAGGTTATTGGTTTAAGTGGTGATTCTCAGCTGAAAATCTCATTTCCTGAAGTTGTCAGAAGAAATGATGTCATCATCTGTACAGCACAGATCCTTGAGAATTCACTGTTAAATGCATCCAAGGAAGATGAAGAAGGCGTCCACTTATCAGGCAAGTTTTTTATTCTGAAATTTTTACAGCGGTTATAAAAGCATGTCTCTAATCTGGAAAATTGCAGAGTTAAAACGTGCTGTATTCAGTAGGAGGTTTTTTTTTTATTTACTTGTTTTAAAAATGCAAGCTGTAGTCAAAATCAGGCCTTAATTAATAAGCATGCAAGCCAAAATTAGACTCTGTAGTTTATTTGTACTAAATATTTGTTATGTTTTCTATTTTATTTATCTTAAGCACAACTTTGTGCAAATGCAGTTGTACAGATTCCACTTTCCAAGCTTGGTAGAGTATTGAATCATTATCAAATAGAAGCCATATACAGGATGAGAAAAAACTATCAAAACTCAAATGCACTTGGTAGTTTGAGAGACACAGTGGAACACAATCTAAAAGCCAATCTGTTGTAAAAGTTATATTCTTTAAACTCTTGTAATTTTGCTAATGTACAGTGATATGATAGCTTATAACTGTGTCTCTCTAAGCTCAGCAGATATAATGGTTTCCTACAACAGATGAAGGAAGTTGAAGAAAGAAAAAGATAAAGAAGGCAAGATTGTTTTCCCAGAATGCTAAAGTGGCAGGTATCTCTGGAAAATCAGAAAATAAATGGTTTTATCTGTCAGTGAGGTACAAATAGAACAGCCCATGACATCAGCTCTGGGGCCTGGGGTGCAGTGAGCTTCCTCTGTGAGATGTGAACTTCTCCCTCTATTTGCCCACAAATCAACCCCTTTTCAGATAGTGAAGGATGTAGGAGAGAGCTGTAATATTCAAAATAATGGCCCTGAGATAAAAGGATTGGTCTGGGTCAAAGAGACAGCAGAGACACCTGAGGAGTTGGTCTGTGTCTGTCAGGGCCTGGTGCTGACTGGAGTTCTTCTTGATCCAAACTACTCCTGCAGAGCCATTTGGCTGCCTCAGAATTGCACTCCCTCCTTCAGAATGCCTTGTTATTAACCTAGGCAGAGTACCAGCAATTTTCTTATACTTATTTCCTCTCCACTGCATCTAAGTTAATAAACTTTCCTACATCTGAATCATTTTGGAATGCTGTATGGAGGCATGAGAACATTCCTACTGGAACTGCTGGCCTGTTTAGAATTGGGCTGGGTCCCAACCAGATTGTGTAATGAAGTGGGTTGAATGGGTTTCACACTTTGCGAAGTTTCCTTCATGAGGAGCTACATTTTTTCCAGAACTTACGCGGCCCTGCAGCTCAGGTTTTTTTCTGAGCTATTACACCTGTGCTCCTAAGATCAGCTGGACCAAAGCCAAGCTAGCATGAACACAGCCAGCTCCATTTCCATGGCTGTGACTTGGTTAACTCACAGCCTTTATAAATCATCCTAATTAGTTACAAGTTTTTTTCCAGATTTCTGTGCCTACTTTTTTCATCTCTTTCCACAGAGGTCTGCATTACACGTAACATGGAATTCCAGCCTCTGTGAAATGGAGGGGACTATCTTAATTGCATTTTGCCAAATGTTGATTTTCTTTACCAAGGGCTGAAATCACTGTATGGACTTTCTAAAAGCTGTGTATCACTTTCTTAGTCAAAGAAGCACATTCCTTCTGGTAGGTTAGTTTCTACACAAGTAGTTATAGATTATGGATGATGGAGATGATGGTCAAAATCAAAGGAGTAAGTTCATGTTGGCAGAATAACTGAGGAACTGCAAGCACTGCTTCTGAAATCTTACAATATGTAGAAATCTTGGAAATAAATAAGAATTTAGATTTTAAACTACATCACTCCTGTCCAAACTGGCTTCCTGAACCGCTGTGAAGGCAATCAGCTTTTCACAGTGACACGGAGTGCTGGCTTGCTTTCCTAGCAGAAATGTTAGGTGTAGCCTTTAAATATAACTTCCTTTGTTTAGTCTCTGTCTTTCTTTAGGTTCTTCAATACCAGCTGAGACTGATTTATCTCTGTTAATTTCCAGCTTCTGCTGCCAGTTGTTGAAAACTGACTTGTAGTGGTGCAATAATTTGAGCACATCAATTATGCATCAATGTGTAAACAAGACCATGGTAATTGTCCACAAAAAAAAAAAAAAATACATATGAGTTTAACCCTGATAATTTCAGTGATCTTCTTTACAGTCATGTCCACAAACTTTCTTCAAATTGTTGGAAATAATGTTGATTTAGAGAGTTACTGGCCAGCTACAGAAAGACTGGGAGCTCCATATACCAGTTTTGCTGTTAGAAAAACAGAAAAATGTTCATGAATCTTACAGCTCATGTCACCGGCTGCTTGTGCAGATAGATTAAAGATATGTTTTCTATATGTTTTGAGAAACTTGAAACAAAAAATAATTTTATTTTTCCTTGTTGTATAGTACATTTCTAGCATGTAATTATACTGTGCCCAAAAAGCACACAATACCTGTCTGAATTTCCATCAGTTTCCTCCACTACAAAAGAGAGATGAGCAGTAGTGCTCCCACTAATCTGTTTGTTCTTTCTAATATCACATCCATAAAGTAATGTAAATGTTTTAATTGGACACTAATAGGGAGGAAATATCTGTGTTGCTACAAAATGGAAGCATATTTTGACCACAGCAAACCTTTCAAGAATGTCTGAAAGGCTTCTAACATGTTATGTATGTTTTCAAAAGCAAACACTGTGTAGTTTGTCAGACACAGTTATGGATATAAAAGATAGTATTGAGTTCAACTATGATATGTTCTTACCACTGGTAAGATATGAAAAATATTTCTCTGAAATTCTTTATATCATCAGATTGTTTTTGCAAAAATACGAAGTCTTTTTTCCCATTACATGAAATGTAAAACTACTTGGCACATCAGGACTGCAGCAAAGGTTCCAAAGTCCATTAAATATATTCAGCATCCATCCACACCTTCCTCCAACACTTCAGTTTCCCAGTACATTAGTTCTCAGACAAACTGATGGGTTCTTTTCAACACCATCCTTACCTGTTATAAAATTATTCACTTTAGGAGTCTTCTTTTTTTTCCAGATTTTTCCCTCATCATTATCGATGAGTGTCATCACACTCAAAAGGAAGGTGTCTACAACAACATAATGCGACGTTACTTAAAAGAAAAGATTAAGAACAGGAGGCTGGCAAAAGAAAACAAACCACTGATCCCACAGCCTCAGATTCTGGGACTTACAGCCTCACCTGGTGTAGGAGGTGCAACAACCAACTCGAAAGCTGAAGAGCACATTTTGAAAGTAAATAGGCCTAACACTCGCAAACCATCAAAGGGATATTGTCTTGTTCAAGTAAAACTTTTAAAGTCAGTTTCAGGCTCCAAACAGACAATCTGTTGATTTTTGTTTGTTTGTTTGTTTGTTTGTTTGTTTTTTCTTGTGTACATGGAAGTTCAGCTCATAACTATTAATTTGACCCTTTAAAAAATGGACAAATAAAGGTTACTTTACAGGAAGAGTAGGGGTACTGAAAAGGGAAGTTAAATGTTTGCCTCACTTGAAAAAATTCCCAAGTTAAGATCAGAGGCAAGAAATCCACAATGTAGTACAGTTTTATGGTTACTAAAAGTCTTATTGTTCCGTTGATGCCTTATAATTTACTGTGTATCCTTAAATACTAGAGACACAATGTATTTTATATCTGTATTTCTAGAGTGACTAAGCTGAGCATTTTTGTGAGTCCAAGAAAATGAGAAACAATGTTGAATACTTAAACAAACAGAAACCACTTGTGAGATACAGGTAGCATACAAACATATTTTGCTTTTTCAATTAGTTACTTATTGGGGTTGCATGAACACCTGACAAAAGATAGTCTGTTAAATTCTATACTTTAATAAATTTTATTTTACTGGAAATTAAATGGGTTTGCATTAGGAAAAAAAAAAGTTAGAATTTAGTACAGTACTGCAGTGAAAACTCCTGACTAGTAAATTGCACAAAACAGAATGTGATATTGAATACGTGAGGCATGCAAGAATGTTTTACGCTCTATTGAAGTAGACAGAATTGCAAAGAATTTTGACACAAAAAAATTGCTGGCAATGGAAAAAGCAGAAAATTCCTTTTTATCAGATCTGAATTCCTAATAATAGGATTCTGGGGTTTGTAGTTGAAGATTAATCTGAATCTGTAATCTGAATATGCAAGCTGAAATATGTAACTACCACTGAAGACATTAAAAAGATCACCTGGCACTGTGATCTTTTTTAAGTCTCCTTAAAGACTTAAAAGATTACTGTTTTCTCTGCTCAGAATAAAGTTGTGATTTCTCGTATTACTTAAAGACATTTACATATTTTCTCCCTGGAAGAGGTCAAAAGCAGGAAAGTCAAGTTGTGCACTTGGCACAGAAATTGTCTCTCTATGTCTTTCTGTTCCAGGAAAGATTATCTCAAATAATTTTCTACTCTTATAATAACTCTTACTTTTATAATTAATCCTGAATATTTGTTTTCTTTTTTTTTTTTTATTTCACCATTATTTATATTTATTTTGTTCTCCAAAATCTATTTTTCCAGAGTACTGATGCTATATTTTCCTTCTCAAAATATCAAAATACTTTGCATCCTGATCTACGATTTTTTCCCATGTGCAAGTATAACTTCTGGCCTAAAAAGTAACTAGTGCAGTTTATCTCAAGCAGTTTTCAAAGACTTCAACTTTCTTATGCTGATATTGCCTTTATCCATTTTTTGTGGGAAGAAAGTCAAGTTATATAAACCTCGATATCAAAATAAGAAACTTTGTTGCATTAATTCAGTTTTTATGTGAAATAACTGATTCAATATTAAAGAAGTAACATTTTGCTTTCTCCCAGATCTGTGCCAATCTCGATGCAAGTAGAATTATGACTGTTGAGGAGCATACTTCCCAGCTAAAGAATCAGGTGAAGGAACCATCTAAGAAGACTGTGATTGCAGATGACAAAAAGAGGGTATGTTCTTTCAAAAAAATCAGTATTAAAGTTATATTGCCCTTTAAAAATGTCTTGTATGATATCAAAAACTTTTGCCTAATGCTCTTTTTCTATAGACTTTGGATGATCCAGAGTGCTAATTTGAATATTGTTGCTTTCCTCTGTTTCAAAAAGTATCAATAAAAAGTCAAATAAAACTAAAATTTGACTTATGTCAGTTATATTCTCAATTATCTGGTCAAAAGGCCTTCTAAAGCTGAAATATTTGTATTGAAGTGATGATACTGTATTCCATTTTTTACAAAAAGGTGCTATTTCACAGTATAATTCTTTGTATTATTCTGACCTGTATATTTGCGTAACATTAAACACACTTAAGAGCCTTACTTTTTAAATTTAAGGTTTAACTTAAAAAAAAAAAATACTCAGTGTGGTACTAGCCAATGTTTTTGTTGCCAGAAGATGCCTACTTACTTTGCCTGATCAATTTATTTCTAGGATCCATTTAAAGAGAGAATTATTGAGGTCATGACAGAAATACAAAACTATTGCCAGCTGCATCCCAAATCTGAGTTTGGAACTCAGACATATGAACAGTGGGTGATCAGAGAAGAGAGAAGAGGTAACTGCATAGCAAATATACCCCAGCTTTGGATTTCTTTGGGTTGTTCTATGCTAAGACTTTTTTTTGTATTTTTGTTCCCTACTAGCTGCAAAAGAAGAAAAGCGCAGGGAGCGTGTCTGTGCGGAACACTTGAAGAAATACAACGATGCTCTCCAGATCAATGACACCATCCGAATGGTGGATGCCTACAACCACCTAAATAACTTTTACGAAGAGGAGAAAAGTAAGAAGACAGTAAGGAGTGATGATGATGATGATGATGGGGATGATGAACCAGCAGTATCTAAACAGGATGAAACAGATGAATTTCTAATAGGTTTATTTCATGGTGAGTTTGAAATATATTGTGATATTTACTATGTGAAATCCATAATAGTGCACTAACATGGTTTGCATGGGCCCATTAGTCATTGAATCCTAGAGATTGCTGTGTTGTTTATTATCACAATGCCTTAATATCCCAGTTCATACGGTTTTGAATGCTTTTTAAACAACATTATAGTGGGATCATGTCATAATATGTAATAACGGTTCTCAGCTTCCACCTAAAGGCACCTTTTTTTTGCTGCCAGTAAGCAAAAGCTATTCTCTGCTTTTATCCAGTGAAATGTCCCTGAGGACACTCTGGACAGACACATAAAACATGTATTCCAGCAGACACTCTTGGGAGGCTAAAGGTTGAGCAAATAGAATACAGATGTAATGAAATGATGCGTTCTTAACCAACCTTTTCTGCTGAAATTTGTCCATATACCAAGATAGGAGAGTGCTGACTTTGAGTTGGTTCAGGTAAAGAACATTTGGTTAGAGAATTAAACAAAAGATCAAACTGCAAAGACCAAAGTTAGTTGCTTTTTTTCCCAGATCAGTCACTATGGAATTAAGTCATTCATGAATCCTTTATGCTCTTTACTGCCGTTACAATGAGAAAAAGCTAGACAAGTTTGCTCCCATCACCCATCGCTCTTGGGTGGTGCAAACAAAAATAGATTGTACTGCAGAGTGTGACCCATCTTCATATATCCAATGGGCTACAAATTTTTCTCACCATCACTGGGAGATCCAGGAAATGAAAAAAAAACCAAAAAAAACCCCCAAAAAACTTAAAAATATAGGTTAGATAATGTCAGCATGGTTGAAATTACTCTTAATACATGTCTATTCCCCCTTATTTAGATTTTCAGTAGTGAGCTGTTGCTGAGAACCAAAAATTTAAATCAACTAAAAATGAAACTTAGTTTCATTAGTATAATTTCTGGTTGCTTTTATTTCTGCCAGTAAATGAAGTTCAAAGAATTCGTCAATAAATTCCATTTTGATAGGATTTTACCACTGATAGTACTAGGAGTAATAAAATAAAATCTAAAATTTCTCAGCTTTAAGAGCAGAATTCATCTTTGGGTGATAAGCCTCCTGCAGCCCTTAGTTTAGCTTTAACTAAGGTGGAAAATTATGGGAGTTTGTTACATTTATCTATTTTTTGTATGCATTTCTATGTTTGATTACATTCTAAAATATGAATAAGACTAGTCATAAAGCCACTGTCTAGGTGGAGTTGCAGATTGTGGTACATTGAGTATGATTGCCTAGGATTAGGTACACTGCCATAGTCTGCCCAGGGTCATCATATCAGAGTGTATTAACACACAAAGTCTGTGCCCACAAGTGTTCTTGTGTTTGCATAGTCATCTGATAATGACATAGGTTTTTAAATATTAGAAGTTTTTTAAAAATTTAAAACACATGAGGAATCCTCCCTCTCTATGGTCAATAGAGCCAGCCATTCATTTGACAGTTCACTGAGTACGTAGAAATGTCTTGGAACTGCAATATAAATAACAACCCATGCTGGTGTCTACTGTACTGCATGTTCCTAGTAGGGATTCCTACTTTAATTCATGTCCCAAGGACAATTTATGTCTAAATTGATAAAACATTACTAGCTCCCAAGCTGTACATATTAATCTGTTTCTCCTTGTAAGACTTTTTTCCCATTATTTTTAAATAGTTCTATAAATATTACAAGCTGTGATTTAGCTCTTTATTACAGTGCATTTGACTCTGTACCACCTTTGTGTGTATAGGAAGGATTTTTCCTTTGTCTTTTTCTCACGATGAAATATACACAAAGTATATGATAATGGTGATTTATTTTGATTGATTGGTGTGTTTTTAGTGACTATAAACTCAGTTCAAAAAATAATTGGGTCGCCACAGGTCTTTAAACTGAATGTGAATTAGCTATGCTGAGAGAATTATATAGGAAGCTGCTCTTTGTTTTGTGGGTTTTGGGGTTCATTTTGCTTCAAACTGTTATTTTACATGGCTACATTTTCCTAATTTACATCTGTTCTTTTTAAAGCAAAAAAGAAACAGCTGGAAGAGTTGACTGGAAAGCCAGAAAATGAAAATGAGAAGCTAATAAAGTTGAGAAATACTTTAATGGAGGAGTTCACAAAGACTGAGGAACCTCGAGGAATCATTTTCACAAAGACTCGTCTAAGTGCCTTTGCTCTATTCCAGTGGATTAAGGACAACCCAAAATTTAAAGAAGTGGGAATTAGGGCCCATTATCTTATTGGCTCTGGACATAAGAGTGAAATGAAGCCCATGACTCAGGTATAGAACCATGCATGTCAACATTACCTCTTGTACATGATTTTGGAAAACAGCTTGTTTTAGTACTAGTTTTAGTAGAAGTTTGGAGCCCAGAGTTCTGGTTTCATACTTGCCAGCAACTTATCTTCATAATGATATGTGAATAATAATGTTTGAATAATTTTAGTTCCACAAGTAACAGGATTTTTTTGGTTTTGGATTCTGTGGCAATAGGAGTAGCCAGCATCCATTGCCTTGAGTAGTGTATAGTTGTATACACCCAGTGGTATATAGACCCAGTTGTATATAGACCCAAGTTGTATCAAGGCATGGAAAGTAAAAGTAAATAAAATGTAAACAGCAAAAATGCAATCGTTAAATGAGTTTATACTTATCAGGACAACAGTAATTCACATTATATTTTAGCTGCTGAATTGAAAAATAAAACTACAAAGTTAATTATGCCTGTCTTTTTATAATATCATTGCTTAAATCAAATTACACCAATTTATATGCATGCTTCACACTGACGCATAACCATTGAAAGAAAACTTGTCAGAATTCCTACCAAAAATATCACAATTGATCACTCAATTGTGTCCGTCTTGTACCATTGATCTCATACACCACATCTCTCTGGTGATTTATACTTGCCATTAAAATATTTTCAAATCAGAGTATTTTGCTTCTGTTCTGCTCTTTACTCCCCATATCAGTGTTTATGCAAAAATGGTGTGTTTTGCTGCTGGGCAGGGTCCATATTTTTCTGCTGCACTGACTTTCAAGGAAAAAAGTTCTCTCAAAAATTCTCTCCAAAAATTGCTTGAGTTCTATCAAACTTGGAATTTAATTTCTGTGGCACATTGCACAAACAATAGCTTCTGCATTTTGAAAACTAATATAGCAAATGGCAAGTTTCTGTTCCTCTGCTCAAGCTGGTGGCAAACACTCAGTTGATTCAGAAGTCTGTGATTTAGATCTTTCCTTTTTAAGTGTATCGTTGTTGTTCTTCTTGGTGCTTATCCAGATCCCCAGAGTTATGATCTCCATTTATTATGGGGAATTTTAAGTGCTTTAGAACTAGAATTGGAGGTCTATATTTTAATGAGAAATTACTGAAGTGATAGAAATCCCATCTTATGAATAAGTACTTAAAGAATTTCAAAACAGTAGGACAACTATATTATCAAATCTCCTAGTACCTGTGACAATAGGCTACGAAATTCCAAGCTCAGTTACCATAAAAGGATTGGCTTCTGCTCCCCCCTCCCTCAAAATATGGTGCTGAACACCTGTTAAAGGAGTTCACTAGGAACTCCTTCTTTTGCAAGATGCTTAAATGCAGTTGTTAAAGCCTCTTGATGTTTGGCACTCAGCTCAGAAATAATGGGACTGTAATTCCTGAAACTCGTTAATTAGAAGAAACTGGTAACCGATACTAATACTGAAAGTTAATTTAATGATTTTAATTTACAGAATGAGCAAAGAGAAGTTATTGATAAATTTCGACGTGGAAATGTAAATTTACTAATTGCTACTACTGTAGCTGAGGAAGGGCTGGACATCAAAGAGTGTAACATCGTTATACGCTACGGCCTCGTCACCAATGAAATTGCTATGGTGCAGGTATGAGTTTTCTGCATATATAACTTACTTTAATAGTGCTTTTCTTTTTGCAATGGGCAAGTGGAATCATATACATGATGTTTGGGAATAATTTTTAAATACTTGAATGCTAAAAGAGAAAATGCCCTTGCAACAAGTTTTGTTTCCAATTGCTATCCTCAGTCCGTATGCAGTATAAAATTTGCCCCTCTCAGTAATGGTGTAACATCTGTTCAAAGTTCTACACAAACATTAAGGTCTTTTAATAGAAGAGGTACAAGAATATTGTCATCAGACCAGTTGATGCGAGAGGCATTTGTACCACCAGTGTATGGATACCACACCATCATCAGCTAAGGCGAGATTATTACATACCAGGATGAATACCAGTTTGATACGTGCTCTCATTTAACTTATGAACACACATGTTTATATATTTAATATTTAAATGCGTGCCTATATTTTAACAACAAAATACAATTTCAGCATTGCAAAACAATTTGCTAATCACAAATCTCCTGAGCAGTTCTCATAGGTATCATGGATGATACTGCAGAAATATTATGTGTTATTCACTGATTCTTTATCTGTCTGAGTTAAATGAAATAAACTGCTCTTTGGGGATAGTGCATATGGAATAGTGCATGTCTTCCATTACAAAACTAAGAAAAAAATGTTGTGTGATGTAATAGGGAGTATTGTGGTGTTTATTTTTGTATTCCTTGCAAATTGTAGGCTCGTGGTAGAGCTCGAGCTGATGAAAGCACCTATGCTCTTGTGGCTTCGATTGGCTCAGGGGCTGTTGAACGTGAAGATGTTAATATGTTTCGTGAGAAAATGATGTATAAGGCCATTCAGCGTGTCCAGAAGATGCCACAGGAAGAGTATTTAGAAAAGGTATTCACTGCAACTCTGCACTTTCCCTTTAAAGAAAAGTGATTTATATTGTATGAAATAATTTCCATTTCAAATCTACTTAGAAGAGAAAAACTTAAAATAATACTAGTTACTACATATGGCTTTGAATTCTTTTGCCAATATTTGTTTTATAGTCTGTTTTCTTGTCCTTTAGAAAAGTCTGGTTTTCTGTTGGTAATAGGAAAACACACAAGCGAGGGAAATTGACTAGAAGTCATGTTGACAGTGAACTCAGTAAAATAACCGAGAAAGAAAACTATTACTGTCATTCCAGCAGAATGTTACAGTGCTCTTACTGATCTGTTTTGTAGATTGAGAGTTTCCAGTTGCAAAGTGTAATGGAAAAACACATGAAGGCAAAGAGAGATCAGCTCAAGACATACAAGAAAAATCCTTCACTAATAAAATTCTTATGCAAAAATTGCTCCAAGCCGATATGTTCTGGAGAAGACATACAAGTTATTGAAAACATGCATCATGTCAGTGTGAAAAAAGATTTCCAGTAAGTGTTTATGAACTACTTTATCTCTTTCAGACAGAAACAGATTTTCTTTTCATCGAGGCTGTAACAGGGCCTGTAACCCTCTAGGCCCTGTGAGAAAAAAATAGATTATTCCAATATTGTTGGGTCCTAGGCTCTATGGAGTTTACAGTTAAGGAGCTTGAACAAAATGTTTGTTCTTATTCTTCATTTCAAGGGGAATTGAGTTTAAGACTTCCAAAAAAAGATGCAGCTTCTGTGGTACTATTAACTAGGTCACTTGTTACGTAGTGTGGTATATATGCCACTCTGCACAGGCTAATAGTAACCTTCAGGATCAAGTACTCCCTAAATAAATGATGCAAAAATGTATACATACTCTGCAGGTCTGGGTAGTCAGAACCAAATGATTCTGTTAAGGGTTAAAGTTGAACTATAGGGAATAAAGAGAAAACTTTTAATTTTCAGGTATTATTTCTTTGACAGTTCCATGACACCTGAAAAAAACAAGCTACATCTGTCTGTTACTAGAACAAGAGGCTGCTGCTCCCACTTTAAGATGTGTGAGGAAGAATGCAGCTCCTGAAATGCAGTGGGACATGGAGTACATTACTTGTTACATCATCTTTACTTAGAACCGTGAAGCATGACCTTGCATTTTCTCAAACTCCTCAATGTGTCAGCAGTCAGAGAGTCTATGACTTTTTAGGTTTCATATCTGATTTCAGCAATCTTAGTCACTGTTTATATATGTCTGTATGTAGCATGGAATGGCCAATGGATTCTAATGGGTGCTGTCTGTTTTTCAGAAGTCATTATCATACAAGAGAAAATAAAACGCTGCAGGATAAGCAAGCTGATTACCAGACAAATGGAGAAATTATATGCAAAGACTGCGGACAAGTGAGGAACATCTTATTTTCACACTCTTCCTGTTGTCTGTAGTTATTTTTATCTAATGATTTTGTCTTACTTTGTCTGAAATGTAATTTCCTTCTACTTGCAGGCTTGGGGAAATATGATGGTTCACCGAGGTCTTGACCTGCCTTGTCTAAAGATTAGAAATTTTGTGGTTGTGTTTGCAGACAAGAAAACAACAAAGCAAATTTTTAAGAGATGGGGAGATCTTCCCATCAGGTTTCCTAGTTTTGATTATGCAGCTCATTGTCCTTCAAGCGATGAAGATTAAGGACAACTTCTCTCTGGTGATCAGAAGCTCCTGTGTCCCACAGAGAATGCTGCATCATAAGCACTGTGAAAGCTCCTGGACATAAGGAAACTGTCTTGAAGACAAAAAGCGAAACAAGAAAGGAGAAGGACAAAGTCTACACAGCTGCTGTCTGCACTCAGATTTGTACTCCTGGACAAAGATGGCAAATGCATTGCAGTCATATGTATTTATGGAACAAACTCCTGTCTCTTTTCACTACAGGGTGACAACATTGTCAAAAGTGTCTTAGATGACCTGTTGTCAGTCCCAGTACACTGTAAAGGGACCTTAAGATATGCCATGGTCATTATTTTCTTCATGCTATGATGATCGTGAAGATAAAGTATCTCAAAAGAGGAGCCACATAAAGAAGAGATTACCCCTTATCTCTCAATCACTGTTCCAATGTCAGTGTTTTCATGACTGAGTTTCTACCTTCATAAATACAGCTGAAAGCTCATACACTTTGACAGCCTAAAATTAAGCTTCCCTTAGAAGACATTTCAAAAAATCAAGTCCTTAACCTGAAACTGATTACTTTAATGTCCAAGATGTACATTGCAAAAGTCACTCTCTGTGTGTCAGTTTTGTAGAATTGTTAGACTGGCTACATATTGAGGTGGGTATTTTTTATTTTTTTTTCAATAAATTGCTATAACTAGCCTTTACCAACTGTGATACTGTAAATTCTCTTCCACTGGAAGTATTTAGACAATAACCATAGCTTCACCCTTGAAATTTAAAGGATGGCAGTATTTTGACTGTAAAAATAGCATAATGTTTCTTCATATTTATCTCATGGACAGATTTCTTTCCCTCCCCCAACCCCACCTTTTGCAAGTAAGATATTGGAGAGTGGAAGGAAGATTAATTTGTTGTTACAACAGCAACTGAATTAATTATTAGAATAGGCTCTTGGGAAATCATCCAGATATTGTTCATTATCTGGATAATCTCTGGATTTCTTTATTAATGAGTTGTTACAGGTACATAAATGCAGTATAACACACTGTACGTGGCATTCTCAAGTATCAGAATTAGTTTATCCAGTACTTTTAAAGAAGTGTAAAACATTGTTAAAAATAGTACATAATTTCATAGATTGCTGCTGAGCTTTTGATACTTCCCTTTATTGAAGGAACAAAAGCATATCCAGATGAATTTCTACACATGTGCTACAGACCTGTATGACAAATGTGGTTTACCTGGGTGCTGTTGTTATTCTCCCAGTTCCTGGCGTGACTCTGCCACATTGTCACCAAAGCTTAAAGTGTGTTTGCACTATCTCACTTCAGCATAATGCATAATGAACCTCAAATTAATCCTGCTGGTGTTTAGGGTAACGAATTTCCAGTCAAGTTATGTTCTCTGAATGGGGCTGTAAAACACACCTATATTGCCCATCCAGGAAGTGTGACATTGTAAAAAAACAAGCTAAATTGCTGTATTTTATCTTCTGCTTACCTCCGCATTTATTGACCTTAGGGACCCAACATCCTTCAGGGAATGTGACAATTCCTGATTGTATTTACAACTTGCAGCTTTTATTAGTTCACAAATGTGGAAAGAAGAAAATTGGGGATTTGTCTAGCTGTGGGTGTGGTTGCTTAAGAACTGGATCCATCTCAGTTGCATGTTCATTGCTCTGTCTCCTTTTGGTCTGATGTCATGCACAACCTACATATGTAAATCTGCATTTCCTCACAAGTGAAGAGTACATACTTTAGTAACCTTCGAGTAGTTGCATAACTGGTTGGATAGCTGCTGGCCAAACTGAGGATGCTTTCTGCTCCATAA
Source organism: Sylvia atricapilla (assembly GCF_009819655.1). NCBI lineage: Eukaryota > Metazoa > Chordata > Aves > Passeriformes > Sylviidae > Sylvia > Sylvia atricapilla. The sequence goes on from NC_089146.1 coordinate 21,489,735, forward strand.
TTTGCCCATTTCTCTAAGAGACTTACCCTCTTTCTACCTTTCTTACACTTCTACTTCTCTTACATTGTGGGTTCCTTACGTTGCAGAAGTTAGGAAGTTTGGCTGTTGAAAGAATTGCTGTTTGCGTCTTCACTGGTACTAATCTAAGCAGTCCAGAGAAGGGAGTTCAGGCATCAGCAGTAGTTCTACAAAGCTTGTAAATATCATTCTCTGACAGGCAATTTTTTAATTCTAATCTGCAACCATTGTGAATCCTATTAAAACTCATGCCTAAATAATTTGATTTCTGAAGTAGATAAATACATACTATGCAGCATAAAGTCATTTTGTAAAGCCTTTTAGATCATGGGAGATTGAATCATTTCCTTTGAAGCATTCTCTAAGTATGCATTCATTAGAAGAAGCTGCATATTTGGAATGGAAAACTATCCTGATCAAAAACCTACATTTGCAATTTTGTGATGTTCTGGTTGTCAGAAATAACCAATGTTAGTTGGAAAAAATGTATTTCTCTGAACCATGTTATTGAAAATACAAACAGCATTAATTATGGAATGCTAGGAAATAAGTAGCAGTTTGGAAATATGAATATGAAGCATGAGTTACAAGGGGAAAAATTCTATTGTCACAATTCTTTTCTGTTATGGAAATTTTGAGTAGCTGCAGTTTTTTATCTTGTTAGGAAAACTACTGGTTTTGAGCTGAGTTCTGCCTTTATTGCACAGTGTATTTTGGCATAACAAACAATATACATAAACATGTATGTACAAATATAAAACATATGTTAAATAAAAACGTATATGCAGACTTTGTATAAACAAATATATATATAAACATTATATATATACATAAATATATAATATATACATAAATATTTTAGCCTTCTCAGCTTTTTTGTCCTGCATGTCTTAGATCATCTTATTCAGAAACTTCATCTTGTTTAGCTTGTAATTTACTGTTGTGGCAAGAACTGTGGAGAGTGAGGAACTGAATTTTTATGAGAAAATAAGGAATGTTTCATATGACTGGTTTTTCTAGAAACTAAATTTAAATATTTTCAAAAAATCTCTCTCCAAGTCTAATGCTATGAGTATTGCCAAAATACTGCCCAGATCAGTTCTACCTCACCAAGGCTGGTGTAACAGTTAGGATTCAAATTCCAGCTCATACTTAAGCTAAGGTGATAACCTGGCCACTTGAGGGATAATACATTAAATGGTTTTTTTTTAATGATACTCTGTAATAAATTCCCTGTAGTCAGCCCAAGTTCTGCTGGACAATTTGATGTGACAGAAAACCTATCTCATCTACTAGATTTTCAATTTTCAGAGAAGCCAGAGGAGTTGATAAACCCATCAGCTACTGAATTTCAGTAAGATTTGTGTACTTGGTCCTTGTTAGCCTCCTCTGAAAAATCAGTCCCAGTGCCTGACTTTCACACAGAGGCACCACCATCCCAGACTCCTTTCCTCAGAAGAAAATGAACTTTGTCCCAGCAGGGAGAAAGGTGAGGTGAGTCATCAAACTCTGCATGCAAAATCAACACTCTTAAACACAACCTGCAACTTCCAGTCACCAGCCCTAAGTTTTATGTGAATATTCTGTCAGATTGCGGCAGCCTTTGGCAGGTGACATTTCCAGTGTGTGTGTATGTGTGTCTATGTATATGTGTATGTCCATTTATGTGTGTTGATGTCCATGTATCTGTATGTCAGTGCGTATGTCCATCTGTATGTGTATGTATTGTCTATGTACACGTGTGTGTGTCCCTATGCGTCTGTCCATGTCCCTGTGTGTGTCCCTGTCCACGTATGTGTGTCTATGCCCCCGTATGTGTCCGTGTCCCTGTCCCCGTGTGTGTCCATGTCCCTTGTGTGTCGTTATCCCTTTGTGTGTCCGTGTCCCTGTGTGTGTCCCTGTCCCGGGTGTGTCCATGTCCCTTGTGTGTCGTTATCCCTTTGTGTGTCCATGTCCCTGTGTGTGTCCCTGTCCACGTATGTGTGTCTATGCCCCCGTATGTGTCCATGTCCCTGTGTGTGCCCCTGTCCCTGTGTGTGTCCATGTCCCTTGTGTGTCGTTATCCCTGTGTGTGTCCCTGTCCCTGAGTGTGTCCCCGTTCCCATGTGTGTGTCCCTGTCCCCCGTGTGTGTCCCTCCGCGTGTCCCCGCGCCGTGTGTGCGCAGCGCCGCCAGGGGGCGCGGCGCGGCCGCTCCGCCCCTCAGGGCCGGGCGGGTGACGGCGGGCGGGTCACGGCGGGGCCCGGCACGGGCGGCCCCCGCTTCCCCTCGCCGGCCTTTCTCCGCTCTCCTCAGGGATGGTTATGTAACCTGACACTGCGGTCTCCGGAGTTTTCCCAGTTTTCAGCTGACCTCATTTCAGTGGGCTAAGTAAAATAGGTGTAATTGGTGGTTGGAGAACTATTTTAGAATTTCCGCTGGGCCTGTATGTATTTACTTCTGTAAGCTCTGCTACGTCGGCTATAGATGTGCATAGTTTTCAGGGAAAAACAGAAATTCTCCTTACATGTGGAAGACATTAAACAGTATCTGTTTCTGCTGCTTGTTTTGCATTCTTGTGCCATCATTTATTACTTCTAAGAGTAAACACGTGTGATTTCTACATAAACAATAAAACTACGGGATTTTCTTCTAATTTCTCTGTAGAGAGTAGAAATATGGTCATGACTATGTCCTGAGAATGTGGGGATTGCCAAAAAACACAGTGGATACTTTTCAGAGAAAAACAGTGCATGTCAAGCGTCTGATGAGTCATAAAAACCTCAAGTTAGTGTAAGCAGATGTTGGTTACAGCTCACATTGATGGGAAGTACATAATCACCACCCCGATAGCCTCCCGCTGTCCGTTTCTGGTCCAAGAACTTCCCCAAAAGTGTGGTTTCAATTTTATGGAAAGCCTTTGAAATTTGGCAGAGTTTCCAAAAGTATGTAGGGAAAAAAAAAAAAAAGTCTGCCAGGGGTTTGGCCTCCAACTGTGAAAACAGACACTGCCTTTTCAAACTCCTCTCCTAGATCTACTGACCAACACCCAGAAGAGAGAATTTGCATTCTTTTAGGATACGACAGGAAAATGAAGGTCTGTTTGCTCCTGAATTCAACTTTTGATAGCATTTACATTCTCTGTTTTAAACTGTCGGCTGCTGCACAAGGCCAGGCTCTTATGTGAAAACATTTGCTGAGAAGGAGAAGGAAGTGTTTTCATATATACTGCAGGGACATTTTTTGCTTGTTGCTTGCACGGATCACAGCAGTTAGAAGGAGGATTTCATTATTCACCAGCCATGGCAACAAACCTCAGGCAATATTAAAAATGTAATTATTGTTTGTTTCTGTTCTGCAGACCCGGCTAAAAATCATATTTGGCGTGGTTATATGCCTTTTGTTTTCCTTATTACTTATGTGTATTATACTGCTTCCATCAAAAGGTAAGGTATTTCTAATCTAATGTAGTGTAAAATGCAGTATCTTTGGCTACTGTGGCTTCTAAAGTTCACAAAAGTTTATCACATCATGTTTAGGATTGTCCTGTCAGAATTGTTATGGCTTTATCACTTTACAGAAATGTACTGACAGCTGAAATATCCTGAAGGTAGAATTGAAATGCCAGCAGATGTTGAAACAAGGAACTCCTTGAAGTGAAAAGCACCTGAATTAACTTCATTGTGCATGATACATAATGTTCTTAGTCACAGCTGCAAAAATAACTCTCAGATCTTCTCATGTTTTCTGTGTTAAGGGTTAGGAGACTTTCCCAAACTGCTAGTAATTTTCTTTAGCTTGATAAATTTACATTTGGTTTTAAATGGTTGTGTAATAATTACAGAAGTTCTGTATCCAATTACAAGTTAAACATTTTTTCTTTTTTTTTTTTTTTTTGTAGATGGTATGATGAATTATTTGTGAATATATTCAAGCTTGCATTTGAAAATTAAAGTCAGCATTGTATAAAATAGGGATGGATATCTTGCTCCAGTATTATTACACCAGCTGTAGGTAAATCAACCCAGTGTGGTCTGCTGAGTCCTCTGGTGAAACTTGAAATTTTTTTTGAAATTTTGAACATGAGTGGCACTGACTTGATGGTAATAGTTTTCTATGACAAGTTAGTAAGAGCAATACAAGTATTTACATGACCCTATCACCACAGCAGATTACTTGAATGCCTCTGAAATAATTAAAATATTAATAAAAGGTTTATCATCCTGTAACAGTATCTATTTAAGGAATGTTTTTTCTATTATTATTTTTTTTTCGTGTGTGGGCAGGGGGACTGAGATGGAGAAACAGTTTTGTATTTACAACTAAATGTTATAAAATCAACCATCTGCTTAAGTCTTGTGAAAGTTAAGTCCTGCAGTTAATATGCAGGTTTTGTGAAAGGTGAGATCTCTTTCATGTCTGATATTTCTGTGACTAATGTCTATCATGGGTTGTTGAGAGAAGGGTTGAAGGTTTCTAAAGCAATTAGCGATGATTCTGTTATGCAGCATTTTAAGATGAGGATAGACATATATCAATTATAAATATCTATAGATATATATATATGTTTATATATTATGCAGTGCTGGAAGAGATACCACCTCAGAGTGGCAGGTTTGACTTTTACTGTCAATAGTGGGGTGCCAGATTTTTTGTCCAGCTAGGCATGGTCAAATTTGGGTTTTCACTATGAGATAAATGCATGGTATCAAGTCAGACTTACTCCCATCAGATCTGCATTTTATGACAGGGAAGGCAGAATATTTTTATGAGATTTAAATTTAAAAAATAGTAGTGAGGGAACAAAGAAGATGGAGATGAAGGATCATTTTGGCAGCCTGAAGAAGTTGATAATGATGGAAGGTACCATAGGAAAAAGCGAATGTGTCTTTTTCCTCTCTCCAGTTGTCACATACAGCTCACTGGCCTCTTCAGTACCTCAGCAATTATGGAGAGCACTTGTCATCTCTCTTGGAATAGTGACTTGATAACCAGTCATACCAAACATCATATTTAGATCCAGTAGGATGATAAAGAAATTATCTTACTTCACAGGATGCTTTTGGAGGAGCGTTTTAGACAATTGAAGAGCACACAGTTATGTCCAACACACAATTATGTTGGGTATGTCAGATTATGGCTTCTGATTCTCAGGTGGAACTGCAAGTGCTGCAGTTACCTGTTCAGATGCCTTAACCTTTTTGAATTCTAAGCAGTCTACTGATCAGTTGTAAATAGAAGAAATATAAATTTATTTTGCAGTTACATATTTTGCAAGCTGAAGACAGACAGGAAATGGCTACATGGCTGGAATGTTGTTTGTACGTTCCGGCTTTACCACTGCTCAGCTGAAAGGATGTGGCAATCCAGAAAGACAACTAATTGCATATGAGAAACATATAGACACAGACCAAATAAATTTCTACTTAAAAAATCTGCAAAGAAAAATAGAAGAAATTTAGTTCTGGTCTTGTCTGCTAAGTTTCCAGTCATTTCATTTTCTTCAGACTTCTCAAAATGTGATAGGTGGTTTTGATTTACGCATGCAAGTGTATAAAAATGTCAAAAATTCTCAAAACTTAACCGGAGAATAAATCTTTGAGAGGATATTAAGAGGGAAATACTTGTTGTCCTTGGTCTTCTGCAGAAAAAGGATTTGTTTTGTCTACCTACTCTGTGAAGAGAGCTTACTAACACTTAATACGAGGCTCAGAACTATACCCCTAGGCAGCATAGAATCTGAAAAACATGAAAGCTAAAACTTAAGGCATCACTTGCAGTTATTAGACAATTTCTCTAGGGCTCAGAAGAGCAAGGTGGGCAATCTCAGTATAGCCAGTGGCATCCATGCCTAAGAAATCACTGACCATTTTTTGACACATCTTTGAGTTAGAAATGTGTGGTGGGATTTACCTTGTACACTGGTGTACCTAGTCCTGATCTTCTGCCACATAAACCAGAAAGAAAATACCTGTCTGCAGTTGAGAAGCAATAGTGGAACCACAGGCAGAGTTACAATTAACTGCTTAGGCTTCGAATTAATCCCTTCTGCTACTTTTAATGATTCTCCAAAGTTGTGTCTGTCAAAGCATCAGCCCACAGAGATGAGAATGAAAATTCTAGTCCAGAAGCAGACAATAATACCATGCTAACCAGTTTTCCTTTGGCATGTCCTCTACTTGATGTTTAGCAGTGGATGCTAAATAAAGTACTTATAAAAATACATACATATATATAACTACATACAAAAAACACCATTTACAGAAACAACAATGCCTTCTGATTAATATGTATGCTTATTATAATTTGGCAAGACTAGACACAGTTTATAAGGATGCACATTAGGACGTGTTGTGGAATAAGCCATATGCCAGGAGAGCTTTGAAATATAAAGGGTTGTGTTGGTTTACCCATATCCAGTCTTAGAAATTGAATAATCCTGGTAATACAAACAGAATTTTACAGAGATGGACTTATGTGCATAAAGTTATTCTGAGTTTAATATAACTGCAAGTTTTGCTTTCTATGTTTTATTAAGTTCTCTCCTGACAGGGAACTGAAAGGTAAAGGAGAAGGTATCTGCATAAAGCCAGTGATAATTATTACATGTTTACAGACTTTTATCTCTACAATTATACATGTAAGTCCAATACATGCAAATTCGTGAGTGAGTAATTATTATCATTGAATATATAAAGCAAGTTACACTGTGAAGAAAAATAACCAATTCAGTTCACAGAGAAATGCAGAACAATACCCTGTAAATGAGTGGAAATGGACCACAGAGGATTAAAACTGAGGCAGCAGGGTGGTGAAGGGAAGTGAGCAAAGCTGAAATCTGGTAAACTTTTCTTTCTGTGGTTGGCTCTGATGTTTGCTTCCTTTTCGTCCCTGTGCATATTTTTCATCCTTATTAATTTCAGAGAGAAACAAACCACAATGAAAGAATTTCCCAAGCCTACCAACACCCATCTAAATTAATGTCTATAAAGTGCTGCAGATATATAAAGTACTTTTCATGTTAGTTTCTGGTTTGTGAGCAGAGATTTCAGATACTGTTATTGAACAAGTCTCTAGTTTACAGAGGAAAGAATCGGCAGCAATTGTGGGAAACAACGGAAGATGCTGTTGCTATTTTCTGTTTCCTAAAAACAAGTATTCAAAATTGTAAGTACTCAAGTGAGAAATAGTTGTGTTCAAATTTTTTGCAGTACAGTGGTAGTCATAATAAATCATCACAGAGTATTAAGTATGTAACGGTGAGAGAGATAACACAGGAAAGGTTGAAATTAGAGCTGTGAAAATTAGACCAGTGACGAGAAGTTTGTGATATTGCTTGTCTCTTAAAATGAGAGAAGGAACACGGTAATCTCACCAGATTAAGGTATCAAAAAGGACTGCAAATTTTAAGCTTTTTATACAAAAAACCTTGGAAATAGATCTTGATTTCTTTTGTGAATAAGCTTATTCACTTAGAGAATTTTAACTGAGAGAGAGTTATATGTAATCATCATTCAACATGACTAGAACTGGATTCTTTGGAATTATCTTCTGTGCATTTTCTTTTCAGTCTGCCATCTTCTATGTTTTTCATTAGTGTATCAAAGATCTGTAATATGCATTCATAGTATTAGCAAGAGGAATTAGCTTCTTATTGAACTTCTTGGGATAATTTCTGGACATACTGCTAGCTCAGAGTTTATACGGACAGGTTTTTGCCTCTGGACTGGCATTCAGTTTTATTCCTTGTGACAGCTTTCTTCTGCATTAGCACAGACAAGGCTTGTGTCAACAGTAAACTTGACATGTGTATTCTACAGTAAGTAATAGTCACTTAGCAGAAGAAAATATGTATTATCATTACAAAGTACCATAGAAGGCAATATGAAGAAACATTTCCCAGGAAGTCAGTGTGATCTTAACAGAGAGGGCAACTAATGAGCAAGTGATGGAGCATGATATGAAAACTGAGAGCAACGAGTCATCTTGATTATCTGACTGTCATCTGAGAGCTCTGAAGGAACAAACAGGGGAAGTGGCAAAGATCTACTAAGCTGCAGTGTGACATCTCTACTACCTCTGAAAACCCTGGCAGAAGTCCCTTCAATTTTAAAGGAGAAAATATAGCGTTCAGAATGCCTAGACCTGAAACCTGCCATCATTGTGCTGTTGAACTTTAAAAATTGGCCTTTATCAGAAAAGTTCATGTGTCTTTTGAGGATTAAATATTTTGATTACTCTCACTCTTGTGAACTGCACAGCATAATCCTCTTCTTATCCAGTTGATTTGACCTTGAATTTTCTTTTAAAATCTGCCTTAGCTTAAGTTGTTTAGCTTTCGGAAAAAATATAGCCAGACAAGAGCCAGAAAACCAGCCTCCACTTCTTGCATTATTTTAATACCTGACCTGCTTAGAAATCAAATATTTGAGTACCTGTCTTCTTTAGGGAATCATTGATAATTTTCTTTTGCAGCATTAAATAAAAAGTTCATATTTGGGTTCACTCATTCATTACTTTTCAGCATTATTTTTACCTGCATTCCTTCATCAATGTGTTTCATGTGACTGCTAAGAAATATATGTGGATGGTGATTATTTTGCAAGCCATCTTCTAACAATGATTAATGAGGCATGTAAAAAAGTTGAAAGTAAGGGTTTGTAGGCACATTCTGTTGTTTGACCATTTGCTGTACATGTGAAGATCATGATTAAAATAGTTGCCTTTATAAGTTCATGAAACCCATGCTTAAAATAATAAAACAACACCAAACAACCTTTAATTTGTCATTTGTGTGGAAAAGGCTTATTTGGATTCACAGGGTCTTCTCGTAAGTGTGTCTGAGTGAATAAATGCTTGAAATAAATTAGTTTGTCTAGTTAATTTTGCATTCCCAAAGATGAGTCCTTCAGAGGCTAAAGGACCTTATCAGAACAGCAACAGAGAACTTTCCTTTCCTGCTGCGCCTATGCTTTGCATATCTCCAGGACTATGGTATCACTGTTCCATGGCACTAAATATAGAAGAAAGAAAGCTGTGGACTAATAAATTTTTCCCTCTTTTCATTAACAGAAACTTTTTGTCTTATTCTTAGTTGTCAACACAGATGATGGTCCCAGAGCTCTTACACTGGAGGATTATTTGAATGGAAACTTCCAATATAAAACATTTTTTCCATATTGGGTGTCAGGTAAGTAAAATCTTTTCTCAAACATAGATAAGCCTTTCTAATATGTACTTCCAAACTGGTTTACACAGACTGAGAAATATATTTTCCTTCCAGCTTTACTTTGAATGAATGCTAACTATGAAATTTAACAATGTGTTAGTCAAAACTTATGGTTGAAATTTACTGTTCTGTCAGTCATTCTAGAAAATCCAGGTATCTGATGTTTCAACAGACGTGTCTGAGTCAAGTATAAACCATAATTTTACAAAGGCCTTCAGTGTTTTATTTCTTTTACTGTCATATTCATTGCAGCAAGTGAAAGAAATTTGTCAATGTGTCAGTCATTCCTTAAGCAATCTCCTTTTCATGCTTTTCACAGCACTTTTTCACTTACCACTTGTAATGATTGAGGTAGTCTGTCTTACAGGCCCTGCTCTTTGTTTTCTGTAAAACTGGGCTCTGCAATGAGGCCAGCTGTTCTAATTTCATTTAAGGAAGTGCTGAAACTGCTGAAATTCCTGAGTTTCAGGATATTGCATAGAAAATAAAGTTGAATTTCCAAGTTCCTTAAGGTGGAGACATGAAGTCAATTGCTGCTGATAGAAATGTGTGTGTGTGGCTGAAATGCTGCTCTTGTAATCATTGAATTCCAGAGCCCAGGAAGACGGGAGTTAGCCTGGATTACATTCCAGCACACATACTACTCCCATCCCTGTCTGCCTCAAGCACTTTTCTCTACCAGTAGCAAGAAGCATAGTGCCCGTTCACATGGACTCTCACCAAGCTTGCTTTAGCCCACAATTTTAGAACTGAAGCAAAGCTTTATACAGCATTGCTTGCAGTACTTCAATTTTATGATAACAGTTTGAAGTATGTTATTATCACATGTATAATTTAAAAATAATGTCACTGTTTGTTAGAATTCTGTCTGAATGTCTGAAGAATGTAGGCAGCATATCACCTAAACCTAATATTCTTCTTCTCTCTTTATAACTTTCTCACTTAGACTTATCTTTCCTTTGAACAGTCACAAAACTCACACAAAAGTCATGCCATAGATTCCATAGATAGTCATGCCTACAGCATTCCATATGTCTACTTCTCTTCTGAAACAAGGAGTTAAAATTGTATATCTCATCCTAAGGGTGATTTTAAACACAAATACTGTAACACAAATCACACACGAGTGCTCAGAAGATCCAAGGGTGATCTAATTTCCTAAAAATGAACATCTTTGCAATGTTTCAGTCTACTTTTTAACTTTCAGTCTTGTTTTCTAGCTACACCAAATATGTAATTCTTTCTCTCTGTTTACAGCAGTGAAAATAATAATCTGAAACTAAAATTCTGATCCTCATTATCTACCAAGCTATAGTCCAGATCTTGATCACAGGCAGGGTTAATATACATTTTCAGTGAAGCCCACTCACTCTCATTTTGTAGGATTTGTGTAAGGGCAGAGTCATGCAGTGTCAGTTGCATGGTATTGTTGTTATCTGCGAATATACAAATGAGAATGTTCTGGTAAAATGATAAGCAAAGATTTTTTTCTTTAAAACATTTACATTTTGATATTGACTTTCCAATGGATCTATCACTGGCATCCTTGATCAGACATTGATGAGAATAAAATCTGGCATTTACTTGTAAAGTTAAATAGTTGATCTTCTGTGCAGTGTATAATCTCAAGAATGTACTCAGGAACCCTGAAGAGAGTTTCTTGATAACGGAACCTTGGCATCATTAAAAGAAAAACATTTTTTATGTAGATGCCAAAAGGTATTTGCTTAAAACCTGTTCTTTGAAAGAGGTTTAAGTTCGTTGATAAACACATTTGTTCTATAGTATCTTCTGCAAAGGTAACAGACATTTTATCTCGTTTATAAAGATAATGAATATCTTCATCAGTCTGCAGAAGATGACATTATTCTTTACAATGTTGAAATTAATTATGCAACCACCATCATGACAAACAGCACAATGGTACGTACCTTTTTAATTATTAAAAAGGCAAAGTGCGGTTGTACTTCAAGTTACAGTTTAAAAGTGACTGAGATTAGAATCTAATTTACTTATTAATATTTCAGAAACAAGTTAATGCTTCAAATTATGTGATGTCGTCAGACAAATATTTCATGGCTCTTGAAAGCAATTATTCAAAGGTAATTATTTTAATATAGCTCTTAATGTGATGTTTACTTTTATTTAGTATGTTGTTGATTGTGTTTACCATAGATAAATGTTTCTTGGTACTTTCTTGAGAATGGGTTAGGATGTGAAGAGGCAGCTGATTATTTGTAATTAGATTATCTTTTGCAAGGCCAATAATATTCTCTTGCTTCATTTACGCAGCTGTGGAGATACTCTTATACAGCATCCTATCACATTTATGATCTCATAAATGGGTAAGGCCTGGTTTTTCTCTGTAGAGAGCTGTGGTGTAGCGATGAACTGTAGCGATGTGCTTGCAAGCATTCACTCCAAAACTGTAGTAATGTGGCTACCAACTTGCTTTGCTTTTGCCTAAATCTGTCAGGTTACTTGTTCACTTGAGTAAAAAAATGTTCTCAAGGAAAAATCATGCATCCTTTTCATCTGGATTGATTTCTGTTTCATCTGGATTGATTTCTGTTTCATGCCCTAAAATGTCCATTGCTCAATATTGTCTTTTGTCTCCATCGCCTTCTACTAATTCATTCTTTTTTATCATTGATCTAATCTTCAGCTTTTCTAAAACTCTTGTAACCGCCCATCCCACATTCCTCAAAAGTCTACAGCTTCTCCCATGGCATTTGGTCTCTTTCCCAAGGTTGCCCATACCACTCCCCTTTCCTACCCAAATCCAATGGAGGCCATCTGCCTCTGCAGTCACCTTTTTATGCTGTAGCATGACCAAATACTTCTTAGTTCTGAGCACCAGGGGCTGCCCTGAGCTGCACCAGTTTTCCAGTTCTTGGAAAACTGTTGGCTCAAGGTGACAGGAAGAAGTTGCTGCGAGCCAATGTGAGTAGAGAGATGCTGCATGGAGCAGCATGTGCTGGAGCCTCAGCGAGTGCTGGGGTGCTGCTGTCACACCTGCCTCAGGGTGTGCTGAGTTCACATTTAATAGCCTGCTGAGACTATAATGCAGACTGCAGCTACAGCAAATGACTGTAGGTGCTTGTGCAGCATTTGGAAAGAGATAAGGCTATCTCCTTAGACGGCTGAATAGGTTTTCAAAGGAGTAAGTTTAAGTCTTTGCCAGCACTGGTGTACACCATCATGTTAACTGCATGTCTCTGCCTGCCTTAATTGTGCATTGCTTGAGAAACAGTGAGCAGTTAGAAAATAACTTTGTGACTTTTTTATTAATGTACTGTATAATGATGCATTTGTACTGTGCACAAAAAGCCATCTCAACTTCTTTCCTTTTTTTTAGTGGTTTTGTAACAGAAAATCAGCTTCCACATAAAACTCAGTATATATCCTGGTCACCCGTTGGACACAAATTGGTTAGTAAAGACAATTAAGTGCTAGAATGAATTTTCTTTGTATGGCTAAAACATTTATCTGCCTTTGGTTTTTTATTTTATTAGGCTATGTTTTTGACAGGCCTGTGTTTATTAATTTTAGTTATGAGAAATAGCTAAGAAAACAGTTTTAACTTGTTCAGATTTTACTGTCTGTGTCTCAATGGAAGAATAATCCATGCTTTCAGGTGCATGATATGTTTCAGTTTGCTCACCAGTCTCTATGCAGAATTGACCAACATAATTTTGCATAAGATTAAATGCAGTTTCAAGGCCTGAAAACCAATTGGGTTCTCTTTGATGCTGTTTAACACATGAATTTAAAATGGAGATTTACAGATGCAATATTTAAAATCTTTTCTAAAATTTTTACTTAACACCGAATTTGGCTTGTAATGTATAATTTATTTACTGAGGTACCAACTCTTGCAGAATTTACAAGGGGTATTACTATATCATTTCCCATTTTGTATTCATTAGGTCTTGCTAAGGAGATTGACTGCAGAAAATTTTGATCTAATCCTGTTATTGCTGTACTGGTAAAAAATCTTTCTTGTCTTTAGGTATATGTATACCAGAATAATATCTATTTGAAACAAAGTCCCAGAGAGGCACCAATTAAAATAACTAGTGATGGAAAACAGAATGAAATATTTAATGGGATTCCTGACTGGGTCTATGAAGGTAAGTGAATCTTGAAGGGCAACAACAATTGCTGTGGTTAGATTGGTTCCAATTTTCACAATCCATTTTAAAATATCTGTGATAATAGAATTTATTTTAAGCCCTAAGGATTACTTCTTCTCCGTATTGGATTTGCAGTACAGTGCATTTGTTTTCATAAAACATTACCAAAATCTTGAGTCTTTGTTACTGAAACTGTATCAAAACTCAACAAAGTTGTCTTCCTTCTGATGCAAAGGCAGAGGCTGGGAATTAAGATTTAAAGTTTTAATTTCAGTGAAAATTTGGCACTTCAGTGCATCCAAAAATAAGTTAAAAACATGCCACAGGAAAATCCCAAGTGAGTTAAGTGGGATCTGTGTTCATGTTTTGAGATGTTTGATGTTATTTATTTAGTGTGACTATCTTTATGTATCTTGATTGCTGAGTAGAGTGCTGAAATAGATTGGATGGTAGATTACAGTTATAAACTATTTTTTTCCTCAGAGGAGATGCTAGCAACAAAATATGCCCTGTGGTGGTCTCCAAGTGGAAGATATTTAGCATACGTACAATTTAATGATTCTGACATTCCAGTTATTGAGTATTCATATTTTGGTGAGGACCAGTATCCTAGAAAAATCACCATCCCGTACCCAAAGGTATGTTTTATCATTCTTTTGACTTCCTTTCTGTTGAGAAATTATTTACGACAATGAGAAAATTAACTGTGCTTAATTCCTTAAGTATTACCATGGCTAAATCCATTGTGACTTAAATGAAAGAAATCAAGCTTGGTCAAAGTTCTGAAAAGCTGTAGGTACGTACAAAATGTTAAATATAATGTCAGTGAAATAAATGGAATTACTCATTTAGGTAAAAAGCCTATGTGAAAGTTCAGGCTTGCATTGTAAAGCCTTAATATTTTTTGATGCAGTTCACTTATTCTGGTGCGTAAACTACGCACTTGTTAATTTTCATTATCGTAAATAAATTATAAGACTAAGTTATTTTTTATTTTTAAAAATAAAGGCTATGGCAGCTTCACTTTATTTGCACACTTCATAGCGCTTTTTGATCTCAAGGGGCTTTGGATTTTAATGGCTTTCAAGTGCCAGATCTAAGGCAAGAAGGTTTTGGGTTTGCATTTCTTCAGCATGTATTAGAGAGCTCTCTCGACTCTTATCATGTTCATATGACTGCAAGGGATCATGTTAATGTATCTTAAGAATTTGCTCACCTGTCAGCTGGGTCACATTTCTAAAGTAAAACTGGATGGTTTAGACCACACATGGAGAAGAATTAAAAAACTGATAGCGTATGCAGTGAAGAAGCAACCATGAAATCAGTTTAAGCAACCATTTCCCAGCTGGGATGTCAAACAGCACTTGCAGTGATGTGAATAAACTGGAGGTCTGTGCTGAAGTCAGGGTAACGTGCTGCAAAGACCCACGCTGCAAACAGAACAATGATTCTCACCAAGCACATTTTCTATAGAGAAAGGCCCTAAACTCAAATGTTTAAAAGGTTTTTGTTATACCTGAAATGATACAAAATTAAGTATGTACTACTGCCACATTGTTACTCTGAGATCTTATAAGACCATTTGCTCTGTTATACCCAACTGAATTTATATTTTGTAACCTGTCTACTTTCCTGCAAAAAGTACTTTGATTTTCCCCAACCTGAATTATTCAGACTCTGGTTTTAATAACCTAAAACATTTTCTTTGAAGGCTGGAGCTAAAAATCCTACTGTTAAAGTGTTTATTGTAGACACTATTAACTCTGAAGCATTTGGGCCTAAGGAGGTGCCAGTTCCTGCAATCATAGCATCCAGGTAGTGTGCCCTCAAATGTCTTTTCTTGTAAAAAAAAAAAGAGTTTTGTCTATTTGTTTTAAATGCTTGACCCTCTGTAGTTTTTCTAACAGTGTACTGCCATATTAAACTCCTAGAAAGATCAGAAGCTAACTAGAAATATTGTATTTTCATTTTAGCTGTCCATATGATACATTGGTACAAAGGATAAAAAAGTACCCTAAAACAGTGGAATCTTTGCTGTTGTTTTTCAGACAGCAATGTGGGGGATGGGGATGCAATCTGTAGCAATGCTTCCATACTCCTGTTGTTTAATAACGGCCATTTCTTCCTTTTTTTTTTTTTTTTTTTTTTATATTTTAGTGATCACTATTTTACTTGGCTTACTTGGGTAACAGATACTCGAATCTGTGTGCAGTGGCTGAAGAGAATACAGAATTTTTCAGTCTTAGCTATTTGTGACTTCAAAGAGCATTTAAATACTTGGGACTGTCCTGAGGTAATCAAGTTGGAAATATAAGTCCAAAATTACTGAAATTAGCATTTTTTTAATGCCTTCCATAATTACATTTTACAGTGTTTTGTCAAAATAATATTTTACTACTAGTGATACCTTTTTCAATATTTTAATTGCAGGAAGAGGGGTGAAAAATATCAATTACTCATTAATTAATAATGGAAATAAAATCACCACTTTTTTATTTATGAAGCTTAAATAACAACCGAACAACAACAGATACCAGAAAAATGTTATTGAGATGCTTTCAGTAATGTTTATTTCCTTCTTGTGTTAGCATCTTCAAAAGTGGAACCATATAGGATCTTTAATTTTTTATAGAAAATTTTATTATGCCGTGAAGTTCCATACTAAATCTGACTACATCACGTCCTTTTAGATTAATGTTAGACTATTTGAAAAAACATACACTTTAATAGTAAGGCAGGTTTTTCTGGAAGAAGAAATTCTTCTGTTTTATCAAATCATGCAGTTCTAGACGCTAGGCAAGTTTTCAGAAACACAATCAGATCTGAAAAGAAAACTTCAGGCTAATTGCAACAGTAACTAGTTTTGGTTTCAGTATGTCATTCTATGATTCAGTAAGTTGGGAAAGGAGACTATGGTCTGCTGAACAGAACAGAGCCTTGTAAAGCCTCAAAAGTGTATACACAGACAAATTCATGTAGATCCTGAATGAAAGACAACTCTAAATTTCAGTAACTCTAGCACAGAGATCTCATTTGTTTTCTTTTAGTATTGGTGCTTTTGGTTTGTCTTGTTCTTAGGGTTCATGGTACAGAAAGTCTATTAAAACTAACATTAAATAAAACTTTGAACTAATGGGAAATAAAAAGCAAGAATATTTATAAAAGTATTCTGTATAACTGATAAATTATAAATTCAGAGTTTATTGACACGGCCTTTTCAAACTGAAAATAATTTTTACTCCTCTTTTACTTGAAAATTGTTGCTAACTTAAAGGGAATTTAAGGTCTTATTATTTCAAAAACAGTCATTGAAGTAGTATTCCAAAGAGAGATATTGTCATTTATTAGGAAAAAAACATATTTAATGCAGTGTTTGCTTTATTTCCTAAGTAATTGTTCCACTTTATAGGTACATTAGCATCTTGCCTCCAAATAAGCTATATTTTATTAATTGCATATTGTAATAGAAAGAAAAAAACATATAAGGTTTCTAGTATTCCACCACAATCCACTGAAGTACTTTAACACAAGCTTAACTTTTAGCACATAACCAGTTTTATTTACTTCAATAGATCTGTTTGTGTGTTTAAAATTAAGCATGTGCTTAATTGCTTTGCTGGAACCAGACCAGACCAGACCAATTAACATCTTTCAGGACTGTGTTCATGATCCTTGTTTAATTGCATTTCTCCATGAAACCTTATTTATGGAGTCACTACTGACGTTTCTATAATTCTATATTTATACAGTGATACAATGCTTTTATCACATTAAAGTTTGCACAAATGGCCAATTGCAGGAGTGTGAACAGATGGGACTGCTGCATTAGCTCTATTTGCCATTAGAAAGTATATCTCTGAACATTTCCTTTGGCAAAAATAGTTCTCTTGTTGAATTCAGATTGCATCGAGCCTCTAATGTACAATAAATGTGCTATGTTTTATGTATTTGAAAATAATAACAAAATATAATCTGCAAGATGTTCCTAAAGTGTCCATTCATCAGAAATGTTCCCATGTTCAACTCTTGCTCATGTGACTAGAACACAAAAACCAATATTAGCAGTGGAATTATTCACATGAGTAAAAAAATGGCGCATATGTCAGGTGAAATTGGGACTACTCAAATGAGAGAAGTTAGATATATCCCTAATGTCATCAAGATCGGAGTTTTAATAATCTGAGTCTATAGAAAATAATGTTAAGGATGCAGATATAAAACAGTACATCCCATTTTTTTATCTGAAAAAGAAATAAAATCCATCTTTTCAGTTAGTAGCTCAGTGGAGCCCTTGCAAAATACTACATAGTCTTGTAAGGGACAAGGACCTGCAACTTTTCCTCTAATCACTTTGTAGGGATTAAATTAGAAGGGAGAACATGTGATTTTAAATAGTAATGAGATTATGTTGAGGATAAGAAATACAAACCATATTCCTTAGAAAGCAGATTTGTTAATTTTAGTTCAGACTGTGAAGAAATACTGTATTGAATGAACAGTATAAAGAAAAACTTGCAGGATAAAAAAAAGAAATACATTGATTGAATGCAGAATTTTAAAACATATCTCTAGAAACTTTACAAGCAAGACGTAAGTGCAAATGTAAAAGCTCCTTTTGCTGCATCAGTCATGCTCAGTATAAGGCTGTTTCCAAATCAGCTTTAAGAACAAGGAGTTAAGATCTTTTGAATTTATATTCATAGTCTCAGGATGCCTAGTAGTCACATCATCCAGTGCTCTAAATCAACATCACAGCTCTGAAATCAAAGAAAATATAAACCAGCTGAAAATCTACACGAAAATTTTAATATTAATATTCCAGATATTATTTTACTTCGGATTTTTGCCAAAGAATTAATGAGATTAAGTAGTTGTCCATGCTCGTTTTCAGTGAAAAGGTTGCATAATTGCTTTGAATTTTATTTAAGTTTGATGACAGCCGTTAAAAACAATAATTTATTAATGTACTTACCTTAATACAAGAATATTATTTACTTAGACAACCCCCAAGTCCCTGAATCTCCACAGCAAGTATTCTAAAATTCTCTTTTACAAGCAGCTACTGATTTATTTGAAGATTTTGAATCTCCATAAATTCAATCCTCCTAAAGAATGTACATTTGCTTTTGTTTTTCAGAATCAACAGCACATAGAAGAGAGTCAAACAGGATGGGCAGGCGGGGTAGGTTTTCTTGTATTCTATTTTAATTCAGTTAAAAAGCTACAGCTTCCTGCATCTTCCCGTCAGTGTTTCGAAACATGAAGCACCCTTCCGAGACATACATCTTTACTGCTTAGACTTGCTGCACTGTAGGACTGAGACTTTTAATGCTGTGCTAGATGGAGTATCTGGCTACCTGCTTTCTAAATTTAAAAACCTATTTCTGTCCAACCAACTGACTAGACAGGAAAGTTGGTCGAGACAGAAATTAACGAAGGGAGAAAAGTAATGAAAAGAGGTTGATTTATAGTGCAGTGTAATCTTTAGAAGCATTATGGAGCCTAAGAATAGATGTCAAATTCCTCTGGTGACACTAGGGCAAGGGATAAAATCAGCTATCACAATATCTTAAGAATAAAACTTGTCCACTCAGAACAGTTTTAGTGCTGTATCTTTAGCTAGGGGGGAACCTTCAAGGTAAGATAATCCACTTAGAATGGCAGGCAATAGTTCCCTGGAGTTGCCTCTTAGCAAAAGATGTTTTCTCTGCCCAGTAACTCTAGACAACCATATACCTTTGGAAACTTGCAGTAAAAACAAATCACTAGGAAATTGTAAGAGCATGAGGTCAGTATTTACAGTCATATAGTCCAGCAGTAATTATGAAGTGTTGCTTATATTTACTCTCAGGCAGGGGAAGTTAACAGAATCAAGTGTGTGAACCTCACACTGCCTGAATGTCCTGCAGTGGACTTAACAATGAGCTTCAATTTTCAGTGCACTGTCCCTAAAGAGATGTTTTAATGTGAAGATCATATATTTACAAGGGTTAGTTATTTTACTTTTTTTTTTTTTAAATACTTAAATTGAGGTTCTGATGACAGATTTTTATTAGAGCTAAAGAATTTGCACACATACATAAATCCCAGCTTTTTGCCTTTATGGGCTTTCAAGTATTAGGAATCACAGATACAGTCTCCAGAAGAATTTAACTTGTGGTCACAAGTCCTAGTTGAGCTTGAGTTAATATTACTCAAAAGTTATACTCAGGAATGTTTGACTATATTTGGCATACTTGCAGGTTGTTCCTACTGTCTTTATGTTTTGAAAACAAAAATTACGGTTGCAGTAATTCAACCTTGACTGACAATTTTAGTAAAGAAGTGATTCTTTGAAAGGAAGTAAAACTTGAATGATCTTATCTGGAATAATCAGTTCTTTAAAATTAGTGGAATAATATGGGAAACTTCAGATATCCATTTCTTTGATGATATGCTTGCTCAGTGAAATAGCCAAACTTTGAGCTCCACAGAATATTCAGTCTGGCACCATTCATGAATATTAGCTTTATTCAGAAACTTATTTGTTAAAAATAATTTCTGCCTGTTTTTAAATAACTAAAGAAAGGTCATTCAGAATATACAAATTATTCCACTTACAAGTAGAGAACTCTAATTTGTGATGTTCTTGAGGTATCTATATTATCAGTTTAAGAAATCTCAAATGACAGAAATTGTAATGTGATCACGGGGAGATTGAACATGACAGGTACAAAATACTTCTGCAAAATACTCTTTGCAAAGTTTTTTGTGCAAAGCAGTTTGTCCCATTTGAACTGATTCAAGTAGTCTGTAGTCTTGTTACTTTTAGCATGTGTAGTATAATCTTCTAAACAGCTTGGACAGTCTCATGTCTCATCTACTGTTTTTCTTCAATTGTTTCAGTTCTTTGTTTCTGCACCATATTTTACATCAGACGGCAGTTCATACTACAAAATTTTTAGTGATAAAAGTGGTTATAAGCATATTCATTACATCAATGGCTCTGTGGTAAGTCAAGCAAAGTGTTCTGCATTGATGTACTGTCCTGAAAGAATTCTACAATATTCAGTAACTTAAATGTCTCGCTACACAGGAGAATGCAATCCAAGTTACAAGTGGAGAATGGGAGGCAATATACATTTTCAGAGTAACAAATGATGCAATGTAAGTGTCATGAAGAAAAAAGGTTGTGAGTGTTGTCAGTAAAAGCAACGCTTAATCATTTGAACACTGTTTGTTGACTCGTCAGATTATAATTAGGTGTAATTTTTTTTTAATCTGAATACATGGAGAACAAATTTGTATGCTAAGGTATTGTATAGGTTTGTAAACATGATTTACTTATGGAAAATTCTTAGCAAATTGCCCTCAGTTTTCTATTTATTTTTATCACCCATCTTTGAGAGGCTTATTTAAAAACACTTAATTTAATCATGTGGTTAACTCTCACACAATTTACAGTTACTTGTCTTTTTATGATCTCTCATTCAGCTTACTGTATAGACAGAAACAGCTTACATAATTGGAGGGATTAACTCATGAGAATTAAGATAGAACTCCTATTTATATGGCTTATGTGTCACCTAATCATAGTCTGAGCAAAGATTTATTAAAATGAAAGGTATATAAGCTTAACTACTCTTCCATCGCATGCAGAAATCTCAAAAAGTCTAAATTAACTTCCAAGATGGCTTTTCATCTTGATGCTCATTCATAGGTCATCACTTTATGGATTATTTATTAACATATAAATGAATTTTCAGCTTCTATTCAAGCAATGAATTTGAAGGTTATCCAGGAAGAAGGAATATTTACAAGTAAGTGTTATCAACATTATCTTAATGACAGTAGGTTAATAGAAGATGTCTGGATTTGTCAATAAAACAATTTCGTTTCAAGATGTTTAATGTGTAATTTTACAAGCTTTTTTAACTAAATCTTAACCTCAGATTCTATCTGATAGTTGAGGAGAAATGACATCTAACATTTAAATACAATCTTGGGAAAATTTGATAAAAAGACCAAATGTTTATTTTTAAAGTAACTGTTCTGAAAGTACAGGGCCTGCATTCAAGAATATGAGACAGACACATGTAAAGTTAATTTTAGCAAAATGACCATTTTTTAATTTGATTTTTCTCTTAGAATCAGCATTGGAAGTAAACCTATGAGAAAACAATGCATTACTTGCAATTTAAGAAAAGAGAGATGTCAGTATTATACAGCAAGATTCAGTGAACATTCTAAGTATTATGCCTTGATCTGTTATGGTATGTATGGCATGGGAGCAAACATATAATCAGTTGTTCTTTAAAATTTATCAGCACTGTAATTAATACTGTAATTTGATTATCCCAAATTATTTTTGTATGACTCACAGAAATTTCACAATAACCAGGAAAAATTTCCAGAAAGAGACTTCACATGTTTGAAAATTTTGTGAAGCTGTTTCAGTAAATACAGATATATTCAGGATTTTCTTACTTTTTCAACAAAAAGCTTGGGGTTTTGAGAATTAGAAACAAGTTTTTGAATGTCCTTCAGCCACAAAACAGATTTTAATCCAGTTTATGAGAGCCGTGTTTTTTCTTGCAGCAGCCAGAGCAGGATTTAGAAACATATACTGTTTTCCAGTTAATGCCATCAAAGTTAGCTGTGAGAAACTACTTTACTGTGTCTCCCAATTGAAATTATTGAGACCTGTGTCAGCCATAAATATTGGCTATTTAGCACCTGAGAACATTTTCATTAAGTGATCTAAGAAAAATTCAGTTCTAGATACGTGATCATTGAATGTGCTTGCAAGACACAAGTATTAAATTAAGTCTTAGCTCTTCTGTAATAGATTAGGTGATTTCAGTGATCTGAGGTTTCATCCACTTCTGTACTCAAAAAACAGTGACATCACAATCGAAAAAAAAGGGGAAGAGTATCCAAGGTTTTCCTTTTGTTTACTTTATGTAAAGTTTACTGTTCTTGTGCTTCTGCACCGACTGATCAGCTGAAAAGTTCCTTAGAACTTCTGTTGAGCAGAGAACCAAATGTAGCAAATAACAACACCTTTCAATCATCCTTGCACAAAATAGTCAGTAAGGTCGTCACCATGTGAAAGGCACTTACCTTCACAAATACGATGAGACATGTTCTCAGAAGAATGTTTCACATTGGTAATTCTGCATTCACCTTATGTAATCACATCTCAGGTATTAACTAGATGTCACTTCATCTCTAGGGAGGAAGCGTTAGTAAATTTAAAGTTGCTTCTATAATGTTTGCTAAGCAGTGCCTGTATATATGCAAGTCCTTGTACACACAGTACCTTATGTATTGCAGCAGGGACTACTGAGTTATATGGCAGAGAAGATTCAGATTTCTGCATCAAATTTGAGCTCTTTAACTCCTGTCAGTTACCAATTTTAATGTACTACTCACTGCATCACCAAATTCCAGCTTCAAACTGTAAACTGATTTTTTTATCATTCTTACAACAGGTCCTGGGATTCCCATTTCTACTCTTTTTGAGAACCGTGGTGATAGAGGTACCGCAAGTATCCTTCCCATTTCTGAGTAATTGGTATATTTCTTTACCTCTAATCCAGATCAAGGTCTTCTAATGCAGTACTTAGGATTGTGATCAAGAAGCCTTTCATCTTGTTCGGTATTAAAATAACTAGTCTCTTTCTAGATTTGTTCATTAGTAAAATCCAAATGTGAATGAACGCACCAATGCATTTAACTCAGTTCCTGAGTCCAGCACTTTTATAGCATCCTGCTGTTTTTCCTGTTTACACACTGTAGATAAAATGTACATGGGCAACTCTTGGTCTACTAAATTTTGAGTCAAACTTTGTAGAAAACATTACTGTGATTTCCAGAATATTCCTTTTCACATTTGGATGAACACAAGGCTTTCTTTTTCATGAGGCAACACTACCTTATACACAAGACAATAGTGTATTATTTAGAGTTTACAGTTTGACCCATTGTGCTGTGAAATTAGAACTTGGATCAATGACTTCCTCTTCAGCCATCAGTAGAGATGTCAGAGAAGAGCAGCAGCTCTTTCAGATGATCAGTTCAAATAACTGCTTCAGACAAGGTGTAATTACTGATACAAAGTGTGATCTTCATCAAGAAACATTCAGAGTCCTTATTCTTTAAGTAGCCTTTGAGTGAAGACTGCAACCTAGCCAAGCAGGAACTTTCTAACTATGAAAATATTAATTGTTCTGCAGCAAATCTTCTCTCTCTGACCCTTGTTTATTTTTCCTAAAAGTTCTTCTCCATCTTTAAGCCTTCAGTTCCTGGAATGTTGAAAGCTAGCATGGTTCTGTATAAACTTCAATGATTTGGCATTCCCTTCCTTCCCCAATTATCAGTGGAAATGAGCTGGTAGGTGTAATGGTCCTTATACTTCAGCCTGCACTGATAACTCACTGTTAACTCAGTGATGTCTGACCAAAAGACACACAAAAATGTAAGAAAGACAAATGCTGCAATATTGTTAAACTAACTTAATCCATGATGATTCTGTACAAGTCAGTGAATTGCAACATCATGTTATTTAGAGTCCAGTAGTAATTGGTACATCTTATTTTATAACCACTTAAATTTTTTTTAAATTAACTTAAAAATGGAAAAGATAGGTTAACGTGTCTTGCAGTTACTGTATAGAAACACTGTGTTCTGGTATTTCTTTTGCAGGGTTTAAATAGATTTAAAGGTTTAAATACAGAGCATGCATGGATTTTTTTAATATATTTAGCCCATTGTTATAGCTCTCTGTTTTTCCTGACTTACTGTTACTTTTTATATAAAGGGCTCCTACTGTCTTATCAAACTATGCATTGCTTGAAATGCATACTGCCAACTGCAGTTATGTGTTTCTTAACCTCTCTGCAGCAAAGAACAATTTCCTGGAATGGATTTTCACCACTGGTTTCATCATGCCTCCCTCTTCTGTGCTGTTATTCTCAGGAACAAAAACAAATTCAAGTTCTCTTTGACTTCTTCATTACCTTTTTTGAATTAATTTTCCTTCAGTTCCTTGCTTTCATAATCTCTTCTGTGGTGCAAAACTATTTTTAGTAAATCCATTTTTGTTGCAGTTGGCAGCATTTTGAAACTATATCACCCATGAATTTTAGCAGGAGACAGTTAAACTGACATAGATCGGTTTGAAAGTTCCTTCCAGGATGCCTACAATTCAGTCGGGGTGATGGGGAAGTTTCAGGAGTTTTGAGGGGAAGGATGAAAAAGAGTTCAGCTGAGTTTGCATGAGCATCCGAAAGCAGAATGATCTTTCAACCATAAAAAACCCCACTTGAATCTGCAAAACTTGTCAAGAGTACTTTGAAAGAACAAATTCCAGTATTATATTTCTGTCATGCCCTAAGCACTACCTAGCTCAATATATGTTGAGAAAAGAATACTTCTCATACTTTTTTGAACATTTCCAGAAACAAGGAAGAAATAAAGGTAAAGGAAGAAAAGAAAAATGTCCTGCAGTTTTAAAAGCTTCTTTCATAATGAAAATGAGGCTAAAAGTCACAGATTGCCAATAAATTTACAATATTCTTCCTCCCTCACTATTCATTGGAAAACACAAAAATAAACAAGACCAAATGGATTTATAACACACAGTTGTGCAGTCTGTCCTGTAAGTTAATTAAATTTTAAATAGTAATTTTTAAATTATGTAACTGTAAATTTGGTCTAAAACAAGTAAAACAATAAATGTAAGTATGGTTTAGATTTTAAAAATTAAAGAAAAAATAAAAAGAAAAAAGCTTACTAAGTGAGCAGTGATAAGGACAGTGAGATGGTAAGTCCAGTGTCTTTGGGTAGGAACGTGTCATACAGTGGTTGAGTGAAGGTTTGCCACAACCCCTTGAGAAAGTGAATTTCATGCATTTCCCAGAAATAAGATATTCCCTGAGGACCATGTGCTTGACCACACTGCCCAAGGGTCTCAGAGGTTAAACTGATGTTAGTCTGATAAGCAGGAGAGAAGATACAGGACTGTGTTTTGCACAATGCCATGAATTTTGCATTTCTAGCTCCCCCATTTTACAAAACTGGGATGAGGGATCTGCAGGAGAAAGCTGTTTCTTCTTAACATGCGGGACTCTAACACTCAGAGGCAACATGTGAAATGATTTGCATTGCAAAATGTACATCCTATAAAAATCTAACGAGTATTTGTGCACTGCAATACCAGTGCTTTTCTTTCATTTAACTATGTGATCAAATCCAATTAGAAGTGTCTGAGTGGATTTCATTACTCTGCTTGTAAAATTCACAGATTTTCTTTCTGTTCTAATAACACAAAGTAAAGGAATCTTAATTACTGAAGAGAAATTAACAATAAATCAGTTAATAATTCAGGCATTTCTTTTACTTAGAGCTCAGAGTATTGGAAGACAATTGGGAATTGCAGTCTGCTTTGCAAGAGATCAAACTGCCAAAAGAAGAAATTAATAAGCTTGAAGTGGATGGTATAAGTAAGAATTACATGTATTTATTGTACTTTTTATTCTTACCATTTTAATATTTTGCCTTATTTTTGTTATAGTAAATACTGTCTTTCTGTAGAACAAAGTCATTGGCCTGTCAGATTGGGAAGAAGAGGCTTGGTTCTGCCCTGTTCAATAACAGCTTATTTGTCTATGCCTCAGGGTGTCTCTCAGTAAAATAGTAGTTAAAATACATTTGTTTCACAACACAAGTTTTTAAAAAAATCTTTAACACTATTGGTAAAGAGTTTAAATATTGTATAAAAACAATATCATATGGTAGTAATAATGGGAAACGTAAAACGCCGTTCATGTGTTATGCATTATACTGACATTGCTTGCATTGTTCTTTTCAGTAGTGACTTACCAACAGTATCCCATAGTAATAAATCAGTGTAAAGTTTCCAAAATTAATATCTGATAATCTTAAAACAGTTATTCTTTTCTAGGCATCTGAAAAAACTGAGAACCTAGACTTTTGTG
The DNA here is from genome assembly GCF_009819655.1 of Sylvia atricapilla. NCBI lineage: Eukaryota > Metazoa > Chordata > Aves > Passeriformes > Sylviidae > Sylvia > Sylvia atricapilla. Next base: position 21,516,076 of record NC_089146.1, read on the forward strand.
AAGTACTAATTTAATGCATAGCAAAATCAAAGTAAATGTGGGTTTCTTCAAAGCTGTTCTTCAACAGCTCAATATAAACAGTTAATTGCATCAGTTCTGTGATTCACAGTTCGTGCTTTGTGTACTATGTGCTGATTCATGTTCATATACTGTTACACCACACTCTGGATTATGCCTAGAAGAGTCATTTCAGCCATTAAGAATGTTGTTTTAATTTGTCTTTTTTAGCTTTGTGGTACAAAATGCTTCTGCCTCCAGAGTTTGATAGATCCAAGAAGTACCCTCTGCTTATTCAGGTGTATGTAGCTCTTCCTTCCTTTGAATGTTTTTGTTTTGTTAGAAAACATACTTTTTCTAATTTAACAAAACCTGGGACATTTGAAACATTTTATAAAGCAAAAGCAAAACTACTTAGTTCTGTTTCGTTTGTTGTGGTTTTTTCAGTGTATTCCTGGAATAGAAATTCATCCCAATGGAGATTGATTAGGATTTTAATGTTAATCTTAGCATGGTAAGGATTACTTTCTCAGACAAAGAGAAAGGCTAAAATCATATGGGCTGCCTCTTGTAGACGTTAGCTCTGTTGCTGTTTCCGTTTATCATGAGACAGTCTGAAATTATTGATTTCAGCTTTGCTAATATGAAAAAATGTAAGAACCTGCTTCATTTTTGAAGAAGAAAAGAAAACTAAGCCATGTGGACTTGCTTGTTAAAAGCATTTGACATAATTTATTGCAGGCAGAAAAGGCAATAAAAATTACAATGGTGAAAGAAAGAAGAAAAAAAAAGTGGGTGTAATAAACTTCACATCATTTTTTATTAACAAGTGATGATCCAAAGGTCCAAGAATGCTAAATATGTTTGAAGTTTAGAGTAGAAGAGTCCTGTCCTTGAGGTCAAATGTGTAATTTGCATTAGGCCATTCTCATGAGGAGTGTCTCTGTATTGCTCAGCTATGTGGGGTGTGTTCTGCCCCCAGCTCCAACAGCACATGATTCCCTAGTGAAAAAATAAGGTCTGGGAATAGCCAGAAAGTGTAAGGAGCTGTAATTCTTTTTCTCGTTTTCTTTGGCATTACTGACCGCATGTGGAAATCAAATGCAAAAAAAAGCAGAAAAGCACCAAAAAGGCTGTTACTCCTAAGAAATTTAGAGAGAGCAAAGAACTAATTATTTGAGGGATGGCTCTTCCAAGGATTCCATTTAGTTCAAGCAGCTGATACTGCACCACTTAGTCTGAGCTGCAACTAATTATTTGCCTTAGGAATAAGACCTAAATAATTAAAATGGATTTTAGATAGCAAACTTTCATAACAACATGAAAATAGTAGTAGAACTGTTTGTCTACTGAGCTCTCCGAACCAGAGTCACGTAGCAAAATACATGTGGAGAAAATGTTATCAGTACCAATAGTTATACTCCAGTGTCCAATAACCATTTATAAATTTGTAAGTATGAGTTGAAAATGTGTGAATTCTTATTCTCACAGGTATGGAGGACCTTGCAGTCAGAATGTAAAGGAAACCTTTAGCATTAGCTGGATAACCTATCTTGCAAGCAAAGAGGGAATTATCGTTGCTCTGGTGGATGGCAGAGGGACAGCCTATCAAGGTGACAAGATTTTGCATGCAGTATATCGAAGACTTGGAGTCTATGAAGTTGAGGACCAAATCTCAGCTGTTAAGTAAGTAGATTATCTCCCTGTGTAGCTGCTGTATTTGCATACCAAGAAGTAGTAGGGTGAAAGAAATATTGAATTCTCAGCCTTTCTGCTGAAGACCTGAGGTCTCCAGAATATAAGACAAAAACATTTGTAAAAATAAAATATTAGTGTCTGCTTGATATCAGTGAGGTTTTGTCTGGTATATTAAGTCCATATACCACTAAGTCCACATATGGACCTCAGCACTCGCACTGCATATGGGAATCATCAGAGGCTTCAATCCTAAGCCTAAAGAAATACAATCATCAGTGGCGAGAAGTAAGCCAATTATCCATTTTAATGAAGTTATTTCCTATAGGGCAAGCCTACTTCAGTGACCATAGAGATTAGCCAAAGATACATGGGCATTTATCTCACTGATTACCTAAACGTCAAATAAGAAGCTTCTAGTGAAACCGAATCTGACACAAATGTTGTACAGGTCAGCGAGTCACAAAGTTGCATTCTATGTTATTGTGGGATAGTTAAGAACAACAGAAAGTACCTGAGGTCCCCTTATAAGTGTTCCCCAACAGCTGCTCCTCCCCATGAAAACATGTAAAAATGTTCCAGGGGAAACCTATTCCCTATGCAGAGATTTTTGGGAGGAAGCGAAAGCTGAAGATTGCAAAGAAAGGTTGTCTTGTTAATTTTACAGATGCAGTAGCAAGCACTGCTAAAGCGAGCATTTGAGGAAGTGTTAGTTTGAACCCCACAGAGATGACTGCAGGGCAGGAATTTAGCCTAGCCTTTTGGTGTGGAATTTGGCCCATCAAAGTATAGATAGATTTCCAGGTGCAACAGTAAACACCCTATTTCCTCCAGACTTGACTAAGGTACTCAAGTATCTTAGCTGGAAATTGGATGTGGCAACCCAGGTTTTCACAGCTTTCTCTGCTTGTTTGAGAGCACTGCCTGTACTTACAAGTGTGTGTGAGGAGGAGATCTGTTCCTTTCTACTTTGTGATAATTCAGTTCCTCTTCAATATTAAAAATATAAATGCACTCTTATCCTTTTCAGTGATAAATGAAACAGAATAGCTGTATGTCATGTCAAATTTTTCTGTTATTCCATTATTTTACTTTCTATTTTGAAACTTCTATGAGGAGTGACATACTTCAAAATATCACAAGAATGCTTCTATTTTATTCTGAATTGTCACTCAAACATGGAATATCAGAGGGAACCTAAACTGATTCTGCAGTTGCAAAATCTGCTGAGAATAGGCCATGAAAAAATGACCTCAGACTTCACACTTCCCAGTTTTCTCTCAGCACTTAGACTAAATTTTTGTTCAGTTAAATGTAGTGCATTCCATCTTCCTGACCTAACACATGGATTAAGATGCATGATTTTTAGAGAGCCTCTATACTCTAGCGGGAAGTTCCTGGAGGGGCTTTTACTGCAGGTGGAACCCCCAGGATTAAGACAGTAATATAACAAAAGCTGAGTAATTTTTTGGCTTTTCTGACTCTGTCCCACCCAGATAGTATCCCACATTTTGGGTGTTGTCAGTTCACTTGGGTTTGTGGTAGTAAATAATGCTACTATGTGTCCTGATGCATATCTGAACCTATTGTGTTTATCTGTCACTCTCAACCCTTTGTGGTCTTTTGCCTCATCCTCTTTTGGTAATACATCTTTAGAAATGCAGTCTGCACACTCTGATGCAGGATATTTGTAGGAGACCTAATATTTATGGTTGTGTTTGACCTGTTTGACTCTTGAGAGCATAAGAAGTTTCGCACCTTTTATACATTTCAAGCTTATTACCTACTTGGAGCATTAGTAGATGAGTCCTTCATTATTATTTTTTATTAAAGCAGCCACAAGAGTTTTTTATTTTTCAGGCACATAAAACAAAAGCTTATTTCTCCAGGGAATCCCTAATCTCCTCAGAAGCTGATACTGTTCCTATTGAGAAATCGAAGTATTAATTCACTGTGACATCAGTACGTTGAGTATCTTACACTATAAAGTCTGAATGTTTATGGTAATCCAGTACCTTTGGCACTAAAGCAGTGAAAATGATCCTCATCCACTGGAACAAAAATTATTATGATGAAAGTATTAATTTCAGTATTTTTTATTCTTTAAGGAAAAATTCTGCCTCTTCCCTTTCAACACCTATTGGTTGAATAGTTGATGCTTTGTAGAAATCAGGCAGGCTATGTTGATTGTCAGTTTGCTCAAATTGGTGGGATATGTGGAAAAAAAGGGAAGGAAAAACTATTTTTTGCTATTTTGTTATTGTACTAGCCATTTTTTGTAATAATAATAATCCATTTATTGCTGCGATTTTATTTTCCACAGAAAATTTATAGAAATGGGCTTTATTGATGAGAAACGAATAGCAATATGGGGCTGGGTAAGTGATTGGAGTGTTTACATCAATCTTTAAATAATCCTGCAGTATGTTTTTTTTGTTCCTCCTGGTTCTATCTTAAATGTGTATAAAATTTCTTCTGCAAATGTGTGATGGTGTTGCCAAAGGGGATGGTTCCTGCTGGTACTTAAATACATTCAATTGCAACTGTTCAAGCCCCCAAAAATGAATCTTTGGCATCTCAAGATGGAATTTTGAAAAGCTCATGTCTAATACATTGTTTGGACTGGAAGTTAAACCAAATTAAGACATTTTATTTGGCTTTACTTTTAACTTAGGGGCTTACTGGCATGGTATCAAAATTCAAGTATTTTCCTTTATGATCTGAGATTAAAATAGTGAGAAAAGTCCTATGACTATCTCTCATCAGAAAATGTGACCCCTGCATCATCCTGAATCATTGTGTACTTGGCTGGCTTTGCAATGGTCATCAGGGATGAATCTGAGGGGTTACAACATTGACAGCTTCACCAAGACATGGAAAAATTGGACAGTATGAGAGTCAAGATATGGAAAAATTAGACAGTATGGGAGTCATTCCAAATTACTAGCCAGTCTATTTTTCATCTTTGCTTTTTTCCTTTATTTGTGTTTGTAATGCTCCCAGAATCTTTAATAGCCAGATGTATTGCCTGATCTTAGACAGAACATGAGCAGAATTGCTAAAATCTTTCTATGAAGCTTCTACCAACCAATATTTAAGTTACTTTGGTACAATTACTACTGTAACAGCAGAATAAAATGGATACCATCTGGTGAAATTAAGTGACACAAACACTGAGAAATGAATAATTCTAACATGACATTAGGTAATTTAAGGCCTCAAGAAAATATTTTCTTTTTTAAATCACATCATATTTTATTTCACCACAGTGTTTCCAGAACCAAGTAAGAGCTTGAGCACATTGTATTCCAGTAGTGGATATAATATTAAAATAAAGGCAGTACTGGCAAACCTATTAGTCTTTCTTTCCTATTTATTTCCAATTTATTATACCATTTCCTGGTCTGTAAGCTTTGAAAGGAGTTGAAATGTGTTCCCTTATTTATAGGCTGCAGCTTGGCGAGTGTGCATGAACTCGTGCTCAGACTCATCAAACTCTTCAAGATGCCAAAAGCTCTTAAATAACCACTAAAGTAATTTGGGTTGTGAGCTCTCTCTCTTGGGCTGTTACAGTGAATATGTTTATCTGCCCAATCCTAATTCCTTACTTTTTAGCTTTGTGGACTGATTTTTTGAAAGATCAAATGAGCAAATCGGATGAGTTGGAAAAATTCTACGCATTTCTATTTCTGCTACTATATCCCTTACTATCATTTCAAGCTGAAAAGTCAAGAGGATAGACTAACTTAACTTCTGTACCAAAAAAAATATTTTATAATTCTGGTTATTTCCCTTAGTCTTTCATGTGCTACTGAAGTAATCTTCAGAATTTTTCATGACACATCATATTTTTATCCCTTCCTCCATTCCAAAGTAAACAGAAACCCATTATTTTGAAAAGACCTCATAGGAGTTTTCCTGACCTCAGTTCCACATCCTGTGAGAGCCAAACCAAAGGTTTTTTATTTACTTTATTTTCCTGTTTCAGCAACTAGCCCCATTTCAGTATCACAGATTTATTCTTATATCCAGGCTTACTTGCTTTACCCTTCTTACAGCGATGAACTTATTCTTCCTTCCTGGGTCCCAGTTTGAGGAATCAGGCCAGAAAATACTAGGAACAGTGGCAGGCAGCAGGGAGGAATTGCTCCATGCTGAAGTAGATGAGTATATTAGTACTGATGATTGAGTTGGTTCAATATGCTAATCTTTAGCAAAAATTAGATAGTTTTTTAAGGGAGGGAAAAACCCTCTAACCTCTAACCTCACCTTGAAAGGGTGAGAGGCAATGAAAACAAGCTGCCAGAAGGAAAGTTTCTGTTTGGTTGTAGGAAACAGAAAATAAAACAACATTGCTCACTGTTGAAGCAGATTGAGTGGAGAGGATGTGTACTCTGGATGTGACTGTGATCAGTATCATTTACATCTGAAGTTAGCCCTGTTTTGAGCTATAGATTGCATTAGATTACTGTGAAGGAAGCTACCAAATTAAATTTCCCTCTGATTGTAAGTGGTAATAAAAGCAGTATTCTGTGATAAACATGGAAGAAGTAGCAAAAAAGAAGTGATTTGATAAAATTATCTAATCTCTCTGACAAGAAATTACATCAGATCCATTTGCTGTCAATAAATTAATTTAAAAAAAAATCAACCTTTTGTTACTTTGTGCATTCAAAGCCAAGTAGTTAATTTGGAAGTAATTTATATGACTTTGATTCAGAAAACAGAATGATACTTCACAAGCAATTTAAAACTGTCTGTGATTTCCTCCTAGTCCTATGGTGGCTATGTAACTTCTTTGGCACTTGGATCTGGCAGTGGAGTATTTAAATGTGGAATGGCTGTGGCTCCTGTTTCTAGCTGGGAATACTACGGTATGGAAACTTGTCATAAATACTGACTTGGAAAGCAAAATGTAGCATTTAATGACTTCTTAAATTAAATCATTGCAGGAGACTGGCAATTTGAAACATAAAGACATTCAAATTACCTAGATTTAAAACTTTTAAGACCTTAAGTTTAATGTTTTTCTTGCTGAAAATAGCTGAGTGCAACTGGCAGTTTGGAACTGATTTTGTCACAAAGAAGGTATGTCTGGATAATTCCATATGCACTTCTGTAACAGTAAGTATATAAAGACCTCTCAATAAACTGCTATTAAGGAGTGATCTGCCTAAAAATCCTGTGAAAACATTATCACTGAATTCAGAAACAGCTGAACTGATTTATCTGCCAGTAACAGAATCATAATACATTTCAACATCTGACACCACAGATGACCTGTGTCAGGAATCAGTACTTCTGATGACTGCAAAATTGTTTCCAAAAAGCAGTGGAAAAGAGGACCATTGTGTTCAATATATATATTTTTTTAATTAAATACTTTTCCCTTTAATTGTTTCTCAGCCATATCTCCTGTATTGCTACAATTCATACTTTTATTTATGTTTATGGATTAGGCTCCAAACTGTTGAGAGGAAACAACACTGGGAGTATATTCTCAAGGCCTTCCTGTGTGAATAAAGCAGGCACATACTCATACTTGCCGACCTGTTAAGCTTTTGGCATGGTGTTAAGGAACCTTAGTGTAAAAAAAAATCGTGGCATGAATATTTTCAATGAGTAAAATGTAGCACTTCGAACACATTTACTTAGCATATGGTCGTTTTCTAAGAAGTCTTGGTTATGAGAAAATTTTTTGGTTAAATGGGAAAGATTCCTTCCCTGACTGCTAGCACAGACATTCCTTGTATTTATGGTGTTTTGCAAACAAAGGGGAAAATATTTGTATGACACAGGAAGCATAGTCTTCGTGTTTTCACTGGCATCAAGATTTTTTAAGACATTTTTACTCATGATCACAAAATTATTTCCAGAATGCAGGCATAAAGTGCTGCTTTTGCAAGTCTCTTAATAAAAGACAGGTTATAAAAATTTGTCCTAGCATCACAATTCAAGTGAAGTTTTAAGTTCAAGCAGATTAGACCTGCACCATTTCAATCTCTACATCAGCTGAATTTTCAGGCGGCAAGTAAAGAATCTTGCTGAAAACACTGTAAAATCCAAACAGGCAAATGGACCTCCACTAAGGAAGGAAGGAAACAAGGAAGTCATGAGTCATAAGTTTTGGCAAACAGATCATGTTAACATTAGGGCGAACTGTGTTAGGGGCAAAACTACAGGATGTTACATCCTTGTTACATCTGAGTAGTATCAGTATCAGAGGATGTCCTGGCCCCTAGAGCTTCTAAATTCTGTCCAACCCTCTTTTAGATGCACAGATGAGATTCTGGACCATGATCTTTTGTCAGACTCTGTCTCACCCCCCTCCATTTTGAGTGAGAGCTAATAACAGCTGAACAGTAATAGGATAGAAAGGAAGATTCCATTCAGGGACATGTATAGTTAAAAGCATTATATCTGTGACTGTTGTTTTTAAAATTTATATAAATTCATCTTTTCCTTCCTCAATAACTGACAAGCCGAATCTTCCACTTAGTCATTATAATGCAATTCTGCTGACCTCTGTGGACTTGTTGTAGCTCTATTGGTAGAAGAGAGTGGAAAAATTGGCTCAGAATACTGTAGAAATGCCAGCCATTCAGAAAGAGCCTATTTTATTGAAAACTTGAGCCCGATATGGTTGTTTGACACTGTGTTGACAACAGATATTGCACATTTTCTGTTTTCGTGGAATGATAAAAGATTTTGATAAAAGATAGGCTACTTAATTTTATTTTTTTTTCCCTACTTATATTACAAATTCTCTTCAGAAGCCTTGCTTGGCTGATCTAGGAGATATAGAACACATTTTTAGCTCTCACTGGTAGCAAATGTAAATGATACATAATCAGCTATGGGAACAAGAGTATATTGATTCATTTTCTTTTCCTGAGAGGATTCTCCTTTCTATATTTTAATAATTTTTTTCTAATACAGTGTATCAAACTGGACAAAATAGAAAATCCCAATTCTTTAACAATTACAATGCCCATCACCTGTCCTCTGAGAGGGAAAGATTACAGCAGTTCTTTGTCAGAAAGCTCTGACTCTCTTAAATAAATAAAGTCCTTGTAATACTGCAGCTTGACTGCTCAATATGTGTCAGTTACTCTTTCAAGGCAAGGTCATGAAGAAAGTAATCTTCTGGTAGTAGCAGCTGCTGTGTCAGTTTTCCATAAATTTTCATAACAGCTCCTAGTTAAAGTACAAATACTGAGGCAGCTCAAAGAAAGATGTTTCTACTGATTTCTTGGTGATGGATACTGTTCAGTTATTCACATTTATTTTGTCAAATGTGTTACCAGACTTTGTTGTAGTTAGGAAAGGCAATTGAACAGAGACCTGAAAAGCAATGGGCCACCTTTTCAGTTCATGCCTGCATCCTTTCCTGCTCCCTCTAGTTGCTGCATATATACATTCAGTAGGAAAAGGACAACATACATATCCAGATTTACTGTTAATACACATGCAAATCCTCAGCTCCTTTTTTAAAGGTGTCAAAATTAGTCTGTGTCATCTTTCCACCATGCACCTTTATTGGCTCATTTCCTAATTCAACTGACTTCTGGAGTCCAACCCAACATCATAAAGCATTATCAATTAATTACCTTTATCCAAAAACCCTAGATGAGTATAAAACCACTATTTCTGCAAAGATATTTTTTAGAACACTAAATAATTAGACTTCATAGTTGATTTTTAAAATATGTTTAAATTTGGTGTGTCACGAGGAAACCAAGAACAGACACAGTTAAACATAATTTAATTTCCTATGTGTCACTGAAGCCACAAAATATGTTCACTCTCTTTATCTATAGCTTTTTTCTTCTTTGATTTCAGCATCAATCTACACAGAACGATTTATGGGCCTTCCTGTCAAGTCCGATAATCTTGACCACTATAAGGTGAGAAATCTGTTTTTTTGTTGATCTGCCTTAAATTTCAATCACACTTCCATGGATAAGTGGAAGTGTGAAGAAAGAAAGTGGCCCACCAGCTCTCACGGTACAATTCTTTTGTAGCAAAACTACTGCCGTGAAATTCTTATCTACAAAATTAACTGTGGGTTTGTATTTATAAATCCCAAAAATGCTAAATGGAAATCCTTATTTTCTCTACTTGGACAATTCAGACTATTCTGCCAGTGCAAACCATTAGCCTAGAAAAGAACTCAAAGGAGAGAGATTAAAATTTTTATATTGATGAAGTTTTGGTTGGTAGTGTTAAGCTGTATATGCAAACTGCTTCACACAAATTTAGCCCTCTGATGATAAGATATTAAGCATACTAAATGATCAGAGAAGCTTCCCCTACCTAGAACAGGTTGCCATTCTTTTCTTCACATTGATAGGAAGTCTGTAGTTTCCTCTAGCAGCACACACACACCAGCACTGGATACGGAGAGGCCTGAATTAACATCCAAAGAACTTTAACTCCTGTTAAAGATTTGGATCGTGTTCTCAGTACATATTTCCATCCCAACTCAAAGAACAGAAATGCTCAATACCAAACAGGCCTGGTAAAGCTGTCTGGGTAGCCAGGAATTAGAGCATTCTGGGAATGACATGACTGGTGCTGTTCTTTGTATGAATTGGCCCCTAGAAAAGACACTAAATATCAAATCTGTTTCTGAGTGTAGAGACATTTGTGATAGCACAGAAAGCTACCTGCTGCAAGCCAAGCTTGCACAGGGATCTTTCACGGGCAGATATCATCAATATGGCACAGATTAATACTTTTTCTCCTGCTAGTGCTTTTCAGAACACATGCAAATAATGTAAGAAAAAAACCCAGTGTTTATTTATAGGTATTCCTGTCCTGAAGCCGAAGTCACAGATCACAGATGCACAGAATCATTTAGTTTGGAAAAGACTTCTGAGATCATCAGGTCCAGCCATTAACTTTAAACTGCCAAGTACACCACTAAACCAGGTCCCCAAGTGCCACATCTACACGTCCTCTAAACACTTTCCCAGATGGTGACTCAATCACTGCCCTGAGAAGTTTGTTCCAATGCCTGACAACCCTTTCCATGAAGAAATGTTTCCTCATATCCAGTCTAAACCTCCTCTGGCACAATTTGAGGCCATTTCCTCTTGTCCAGTTGATCACTGTCAGGGACAAGAGGCCAATCCCCACCTGGCTAAAGCATAGTTTCAAGGTGTCATAGAGAATGTTAAGGTCTCTCCTGAGCTTCCTCTTCTCTCTGGCTAAACATCCTCAGCCATTCCTCAGAGGAATCACTCTTCAGACTCTACCCAGCTCTGTTGCCGTTCTCAGGATACATTCCAGCACCTCAATGCCTTTCTTGGGCCCAAAACTGAACACAAGATTTGAGGCGTGGCCTCACTAGTGGCCAGTACAGAGGGATGATCACTTCTCTGGTCTTGCCAGCCACACTACTTTTGGTACAGGCTAGGATGGCTCAGGCCTTCTTGGCCACCTGGGCATGCACTGGCTCATCTCCAGCTGCTGTCAACCCATACCCACAGGTCCTTTTCTACTAGAGAGCTTTCCAGCCACCCTTCCACATGGCCTTTTGTGCTTCAGAGGGGTGGTTGTGACCCAAGAGCAGGACAAAGCACTTTGCCTTGTTGAAGCTCAGGCTTTGGGTCATTGATCCAGATTGTTCAGATCTCTCTGTAGAGACTGATGTGTGTGTATATATATATATATATATATATGTATGTATGTATATATATATATATATATACACATTTATATATACATACAGCCATATACATAGTTTCTATTGTAGTCTCAAATTGATATGAAATCACTGCTGTCATATCAGTTCAACTGTTTGATTGCTTTTCTACTAGGTAATGAAAGCCTTTCAGCACTATAAATAAGTGGTTTAAATTGAAGTTGCTGAACTGTTCTTTTTTCCTCTCAACAGAATTCAACTGTGATGGCAAGAGCAAAGAATTTCCAAAACGTAGAGTATCTTCTCATCCATGGAACAGCAGATGGTGAGGTTTGCAAATGGCAGAACAAACACAGAGCCAGAATCACTTTGTTTGAAAAACATTAAGCATCTATCTTTGATTGGGTCAGGACTTAGATCTTTGGTAGATTTCCATATGACCTATCATAAGATGCTTACTTGTTCTTAGTAATGTCAACTGTATCACTTGATAATTAGTGGACACAGCTAAATGCACTATAACTTTATGCTTTGTGGTATTAACACGTTTCAACAGACAATCTTTTTTTTCTTTTTAGATAATGTACATTTTCAGAACTCAGCACAAATTGCAAAAGCTCTGGTTAATGCACAGGTGGATTTCCAGGCAATGGTAAATAATAGACTATTTTTAATTTTGAAAAGCGATTCATAACTTTATCAATAAGCTCATCTGACATTTGGCAGTGTTTTTAACAACCCTGTTCAACTGAATATGCTTCAAAATTTGGCAATTGCTAGTGCATTTGTTATTCTTCATAAACAACTCCTCAATTTCTTCCCCAAATGATTTGCCTGCTCTTTTTTTTCCCTTGCCCTTTGGATGCTAGCAGGAGTTTCCTCTTGTCAAGAATAACTTGGAGGCTTTTACAACAAGCCGGGGAGAGGAATAAGAATCCAGCCTCCTTATGAGTGTTTCTGACACCTGGTAAAAGAGAAAGAGGAAACACCTGAGTTCTGGGGACAAATTGTCATTGGTTGTGGTAGATTCTATCTTGAAATGGACTTGCCTGCCACAGGCACAAAGTGAATCAAGCAAAAACGGTGGTTTTTTCAGAAGAATCAGCAAAAAAAATGTTCTCTGAAAAAATTGCATGGAAAAGCAGCTACAAGAGAGAAACACACAGGCAAGAGATTGCAGGATATAAAGGAGAAGTAAACAAGGGAAATGTAGATCTGATCTATTTGCTAACCTCTGCTTCCAAACCATTTTCTCAGGGCTAATAACCAAAGTGTTTGACTGCTATCAAACATACTGGCCTTTTGCCTGAGTCTGGCTTCACAGGGCTATGAACTCCACAAAAAGGGATGACAGGGGGTTTGTAGGCCCTTTTGTGTATTACACAGTTTCTGCCTCCTTTGCTGATCTTTAGCAAATCTGGGTGATATCTTAAGTATCTGGAATTCTGTATGCAGTTGTCGCCATTCTGGTTCAGCTACAGTGGAATGGCAGATATGTCTGAGTTAGCATAATTCATATGTGTGCTTTATTTCCAGTACACCACTCACAAGGTTCATGGCCCTGCTGTAATGCAAGACATTTTGAATAGAACTCAAACAACATCTAGCTGAAATTTTGTTGGTTAGAGCCCCATGCTTATGCCTAAGCAAGTCTCTTACCCCTGTTGCCCAGGCCATGCAGCAGGTCAAAGGGATTTCACCCCTAATGGCATCTCAAGGCGCTTTTGCCTGACTTGACACAACTGACCTCTAAGTACTGAGGCAGTAATGCTTACTCTTAAATAACAGAAGGCTTAGAAACTTTTTTCAGCAAGAGCAATAATATATTGGGAACTGATGAAAAAAAATATTATCAAGTTCCTATTTTTTTGAGCCATCCACTTTCTTATGTATAGCAATAAAACACATCTTTTGCATTGTTTAACTTTTGCAGAATTGAAAACATAACATAAAGGGTTTATGTTTTGTTTTTGCTTTTTTCTTTCAGTGGTATACTGATCAGAACCATGGAATTCCAGGCCTTTCCAGCAAGCATCTCTACACACATATGACACACTTCCTCAAACAGTGTTTTTCTTTGTCAGAATAAGTAGGCTACTCAGAGCATGCTAAGGCACCTGAGACATCTCTGGGAGAATGAAATGACAGCAGTGCCCAAGTTGTATAGTTTTCAGGTGAATTGATCACAGGAACTCTGAAATTTTAAACTTGATGTTTACATCCACTTTTGATACTGTATATTAGCATATGTTATGGTAACAAATGTTTTGACACATTTGACAGAAAAAATAAAATCAGAATGTAAAAGGTCTTGTGCATCTATTGCTGACTTGCTTAAGCTTACATTCTGCAGTCCAAGAAAGGTGTTTCATTGCAAAAGCACACTATCAGATTGCTATGACTGCATTTGTTAACTAGAACTGTAAAATGGGAAAGGACAAAGGAAGCAGTGCAAGCACCTAATTAGCATCCTAACAAGAACCAGTTTCTCAAAATTTATTTCTAACTTTTTGTAAAGAATCCAAGAAGAGATAGGAACACACAATATTTAACACTGAAGTTTGGGTATTTATTGAGAGTACTGAATGTGTTCAAATTTTATTCAACTCTTATTTGAAACCTTGCAAAACTGCTTGAAACCTTCTGCAAAACTCTCAGTGTTCAGGTTTAAACATGAAAGCAGACACCCATGATAACTATCATAAATCAGTGGGTTTTTCATCTGTAATCAGAGTATGTGAGCCATACTGACCTGTTTTTAATTTCTAATCATCACCTCAGCATTCAAATTGATCTCAGTGTCGTTCATCGCAGACTGGAGGGGAAGGATCAAAGGATTGTGCAAGCCTTCTCTGCTTTGTTTCTAGTGACACTATTTCAAGGAGTCTTTAGAAAATGCTGGAAGCTAATAATGACTGGAATGCTTGCTTCTTTTCATTAGTAATTAAATCAGTCCTGTCATAATATAAGAATATTAACAAGATAATTGGCAAAAGATCCATTCTGGATTAAACAATTCCTTGGTCATGTGTTTGCAAAATTCTGAATTAGTCTACTACATTAGAACCATGGTCTTTCTGATACAATCGCTGCTATTAGCTGTTGAGAGTACAAAATAACCTGAAATAGATTGTGTTGCTTTCCCACAAAGCAAGCTGCTTCATAACTCGCAGTCAGAGACCAGTTGCTACTTCTGCATGGAAAAGCAAAGGGTTTCATTTGACTTTCTTGACAAAAACATGGGGTTTGGCCAAAATAATTAAAATGTGGAAGTGATTTGCTATGTAACAGCTTCCTTCGTTTGTTAATGGCAATATCAAATCTGATTTTCCACACATGAGAACATTCCTTAGATACATCTTTATGTAAATGTAGTTGCCAAGCTGTTTGTAATGGTTAAATTATACTTTGATGGGAACTCTTCAGAAAATACTCAATTAGTTCAGGTTTTTTTGGAAACGCTGCCAATTACGTGACGTTAATGAGCTTTTTGTTGGTAATGTAATTAAAATTCAACTGCTATAATGGCTAAAGGAAAAAATTATAGCTGTAAGAAAGTTAACATTAAGCAAATATAACATGAAGTGGGCCTAATTAGATGTTGATTATATGGTCCTATGTGCATTTGCTGCACACAACAGTAGTCTCAGAAATGTGGTTATCTTACAAATAAGGAATACAATTCAGTTGAAATACTGAGATTTAACTCTCAATTTGTTATATTGATGCAACACCTTAGAAATCATTGCAATGTGGTGGTGAAAGAGAGAAAAATTAAGCTCTTATCTGAGATGCTTAAAGGTTTAAGATACCTGAATATGTCAATGAGAACCTAGAGTCATTTCCAAAAAAGCATGATATCAATCTCAGATAAATGTCAATATAGTGAGGTATAGTAGGTTCAATTTCTGCAGCTTTATGTTATTTATTCTTTTGAAAATCCTCTAAGTTCTGGAAATTTGGGCATATAGATTAGCCCTTTGTCAGTACAGTAACAAAATGATGAAATGTGCTGTTTACACCCTACCCACAGTTCTGTTGTCTGAAGCTTTTGGAAGTATTTGAAATAAGGGACATTTCAGAAAAATCTCACAAATAAAATAACAGAAGATACGTCTTTCTCAAGGGGTGGATTAGCTATTTCTAATGTTAATAATATTAGCACTATTAATCTGCCCTGAGGTCTGTTTGTTTCCTGAGGCAATCAAAGTACACATCTTCCAAACTGTTCACCATCTACTTTGGCTTGTAGGAGCAGTTGTGGGGAAATATTTTTTTTAAAAAATAATTGCAGTTGCTGCCAATATTTTTCCTTCATTGTTTTTCATGGTGTTAATGTCTCTGCCTTACACAGTGTCCTTGCCAAAGAACGGGAATATGTCTCCAGCAGAGTGTGACATTTGCAATGAATTGCTGGAATAATGTCGAACCTGAAAGCTTTATGATAAAGCAACCATGTGTTTTGATGACCTGGGAGAAAATGTCCTGGGATGCTGTGAGTGTCAAAAAAAACCTCTTAAAAATACATCAACATCAGATTGCTGGCTGGCCTGTGCTTATAGCAGGTAATATCACAGTCAATCACGAGAAATGGTGCAGAGCACTGCAAACCTACCCTCGTGCTATAACAGAGTCACAGAACAGTTGAGGCTGGAAAGGAACTTTGGAGGTCTGCTTATCCCACTTCCATGTTCACACAGGGCTATCTACATCCTATAGCCCAGGACTTTGTCCAGATGGTTTTTGAATATCTAAAAGCCATCTGGACATGCTACAACCTCCCTGGGCCACTG
The DNA here is from genome assembly GCF_009819655.1 of Sylvia atricapilla. Taxonomy (NCBI): domain Eukaryota; kingdom Metazoa; phylum Chordata; class Aves; order Passeriformes; family Sylviidae; genus Sylvia; species Sylvia atricapilla. Next base: position 21,532,210 of record NC_089146.1, read on the forward strand.
CTGCCAGTGTTTGGTCACCCTCATAGTAAAAAAAGTGCTTCCTTATGCACAGACAGGACATTCTGTTTCAGTTTGTGCTGGTTGCCTCTCATTCTGTCATTGGGCACCACTGAAAAGAGGCTGTCTCAGTCTTCTTCAGAAGAGATCATCCCTTCAGATATTTATTTATGGTAATGAGATTCTCCCAAGCTTTTTTTTTCTCTAGAAAGAGAACATGTTCCATTCTACATTGCCTACCAACCGAATCCATATTACAAGCATTACTCCAACCATTCACTGGACAGTTATTTGCCCCATTCCACTTCAATCAGAGAGAAGAGCCTTAAGAGGCTACAGAATAGATTCTTTTGTAACAGATCTTCAATTGTTCAAGTTGAAAGGGCTTGCGCTGAGGTATCAAGGCGAAGCTAACAAAGTATGTGAATAAAAAGTATATATAACTATACTGCAAATGTGGAATATGGTGTGTAAGAGCCAACACTAGGGCACAATTTGAATTAAGCTAAGCTTTTACGACAAGAATGAATGTCCTCTAAGTTTTGCTTCCTACTTTCAAATGTTTTTGAGGATCTGTTTTTCAAACAATGCTGAGCACTTTCTATTCTTTTCTCCTTTGGATAACATTCTCACACTTCAGATACTCAAACATACAACTTCAGACAATGAAAGATGAGTCTTCAACTACCTGTCATATAAACAAGTTATCCAAGCCCCTGAAGGTAGGAGGCAGTTGTTCTGAATTAGGCAGGCAGGCCCTTGATAAATAGACACAAATACCATTTTTTACATGTCACTTTCCACTATGAACCCTTTCTAGGTATTACAAATTAAAACTAGAGCTGAAAAGTAAAAATCGCTGTATTCTAGGAGCTGAAGTGTACATAAATGGTAGAAAGTCACTGATTCCACTCCAAACCTGTTTTCATCATCTACCTTATTCATGCTGTGTGAGCTGTGCGCATGAAAGAACCTGCAATCCTTATACTTCAAACGCAGACCTACATGACTTGTTTCACATAGGATTACTACAGCTGCAAGGAAGAAAAGGTCTGAAGAGAAATTTAGGAGAAAACCAGTCAGGTTCTAGAATATGATTAGTGTTATATTCATTTTTGTCAGATATCAAGTCCAATTCAGACTGCATTCAATACTTCCCAGTTTGCCAGTCAGTTCCAATTACAAGGCACAGCTGTTTAGAACATTTTATAGAGTCATTTGAAGTCTCTATATTTAATCTGAATAATTCATAGTATTTGCTAAGAGCATTTGGTATTACTTTCAATTATGAACATTGTCTTCTCAGAATGTAAAATAACTAGTACATATTTGGCCAGCTCTTCTACTTGCGCAAATTGATGCAGCTCCATTGACTTGCAGTGGAGCGATTCCAACTTATGTGAGTAGACAGTGTGGGCCACAGCACAGTGACAATGACTGTGACTCCCAAGGTACAAACTGCTCAGCACCCCTGGCAGAAGCATGGAGCTGCATGCTGTAGAAAGGCCCAGAGACCTCAAACTAACCCTCCTTTCAGAAAGCCATTCTTGCTCCCCAAAGGGTGGCCATGTACACATACATGAGCACACAGTGTGTGTGTTCTGTACAAGCACACGTTTAGGGGTGTAACATGGTGTTTCGTGTGTGCATGTGTTTACATATATGTTCCTCCTATATTGGTTCCCATTTTCAAAAGTGGAATGCTATTTGTGATTATCGTGTAACAAAGACAGCAAAACAAAAGGGGCTGCAGAGCCCCCTGAACTCACAGCTGACACTGTTAGGAGAGAATGCTTTCTGTATAATATAAGAAAGTAAAGGGTGTGGGCCTGTAGTCATACCCCAAGATACATCCTCCTCCCTTTAGACATGTAATGGATAATAATACAATAGTAATAAATATGTAATGAAGAAATACAGAGAAGAATTTGAGGAGGTCATTGTTTGAAAGCATTTGATTAGTATTTTTTTTACTTCTTACTGTCAAAAGCCAGCAAGTTCTTAATTCATAAAAATTAGGATAAAACATAAAGATGTTCAAATCTTGACAATTTTAATCAGATGATGATGTAGGAAACTTTGATAAATTCCAGATACAGTGAACACAACCACTCCAGTTGAATCATGAGAAACATGAAAATTCCCCAAAGACAGGCCACTTTCAGCTTCTGTCTCTTAGTCTGACTCAAAGTATTGTCTCATTTGAGAACAATGATATAGAGAGAGGACAGTGAAGTTGCCCTTGATTTTTGCCAAGAGGTACCAACGAACTGGTGTGTTTTAAAATGTGAGAGGAACAAAACTGAGTATATGTGCATGTCTCATACACCTGATAGAATTTTCTGCCTTTGTTTGGAAACTCTTGTTTACTGTGCTCCTAAAATATATATTGTAGACTCAGTTATGGTAACTGAGGGTTGCATGGTTCCTGATGGCAGTTTACATAGTTCCTGTATATTTTATTTTCTGTGTACCACTTGAAAAACAAATAACTGGTCACCTTCTAGAGGCTAGATGATCTGCTAGATGATACAGATCTGTGACAACCTGCCCAACCAGGTGCACTGAGGTGCTCTGTCTCTTTTTTGTTTGTTTGTTTTTGGTTTGGAATCATCCTACTGTAAACAAGGAACTTTATATGACACAAGAAAATAAACTGAGATAAACAAAAAGAGAAAAGCTGTCTCTTTCCTGAAGGAGAGGATATTGTCTCACATTCCGTACTGCCTCTTTCCAAAGTGTCTTTAAGTCAGCGTGCAGAGAGATGATTGTAGCAAAGCGTATGACTGTCCTCCTGGTGCAACAGCGGTGGAAAGGGCCCTTTGATCCCCACCTGCTGCATTGCCCGGGTACTGCAGGACGCGCCTCCGCGGGAGCCGCCGGGTCACCCACCCCGAGGACTAGAAATGGGGAAAAAATAAACCACGAATCTCAGAGATTGATGCAATAGCATGGAAAAATTACACTTAACAAAAACTAAATTTGATGATGTGGACTGCGTAGTGAGACTTAATGTTTCCCTGAACCTTGACCATGGTACCACAGCCAGGTATTTAGGATACAGCTCCAGGAAGAATCCAGCAAATTTTGTTTGCCACTCTAATATGGTTATTAAGTTTATACACTACTTCAGTTGTATCTCACGGGCTATGCCGATCTGGCTGTGGTCAGTCAGCAGAAAATTGTCTCACATTCTTTGCTGGCTTCAAGGAGCAGTGTTAGGGGAAATAAGGTTTCTTGTAATGTGCCTAGTGCCACTAACCAGACCGTGAGGTGCTCTAGACTGGAGCACAGGCTGCCATTAGCATTCAGTGAGATGTCTGCTGTGATTCCAGAACCTTCCTCCTACTACCTTCCCTACCTGTCTCAGTCTTTGTGTTGTCACCGCACGGATGACTGCGGCTTTCTTTGGCAATGCTGCCCTACCAGAGCTATGAAATTGTCTCCATTGAACAACAATATTTGCATAGAACAGACACTACTATAAATCTCAAATATATTTTGTTTCTTTTTTTTTTTTACTTTCAGGAAGCGGAAATGTGAGCAAATGGGTTTATCTTGCATAAATCTATAGGCCACTGTGTGAAACTCAATTTATAGTGAACGGCATATCATTCTCAAGTGAGTATGAATTTTCTTACAGTAGCATTTACAAATTTGGAATTTTACATCTAAGGCAAATCAAAACAGTTTTAAAATTTCACCTGTGCTAGGCATTGCATAGTGTGTAGCCATCACTGCAGTGCTTCACATCTCTTCATATTCATTATATTGGCACAGGATTCAAGGATTCAAGGATGAAGAATTGAAGAATCATTTGAGGGCTTTGGGAAAGTTGTGCTTATTTTTAACGATGGGTTAGATTTAGAAACTCCAATTTAAAATTGATATGTGAAAACAATGCCATTGATGTCTATAGAATCAGGATTCTAATTGTTAAATGTGGCAAATCTGAAATTTGAGAAATTGCTGCCTTGATCCTAAGCACCTTTTGTCCACTGTTTGTGATGTTAATGCCCTTCTGTTTGATATTTACTACTTTGGACATTGCTACCTCACTCCTTTTGCAAATCCATGTTAGCATTGATGTCATAAAGTAAGCAGAATGAATGTGTGAAATTGCTTGTAAAATTATCAAATGAAATGAATAGCAAATATGATGACTTTTTTTTTTTTAAGTTGAATAAGGAAACTGTCAGCAATGATGCACTCCTGTAATGCTTACTAGAGCTGAACAGTATATATATAAGTCTGTGCAAAAGAGGCAGCTAGGCAGAGCTCAGGATCCTCAAGGCTTGCCATAGTTGCAGAAGAGAGAGTAGCTCTTTCTGCAGCTGCCACGTATCACTTCAAAGTATAATAAGGTAAGATTTATATGAACTACCAGTTATTTATTTGAGAAAGCCGAGTGCATTATCTACATTGTGTTGCCCAAACTTTGCAATAGAGGTGCAGATCTTTCAGCAAATTGCTGTTTTCTTCTGAGGTTGTACTCACTGATATTTGGAGTTAATGACATCATAATGTAAATCTTTTGATGTATTGATTACTTCAACAGAGAATGATTCGAAAAAGGGAAATCAACAGACTGTGTTGCAGAATTAATTGAAAGAAGGAATATTAACCATAAGAACGTGAAAGACAAGCACTGTAGTAAGAATTTAAATGAGATACACAATTATTGATTTTTACTTTTTTCTCTTCTTTAGTAGAGATAGTAGTAGAGATATTTAATTAATGTGAGTTAAAAATTATTCACTCCTTATAGGTACTGCCTAAATATGAATCAATGAGGTTTAAGTTAGAGGCATGGAAACAAATTCAGTGGTTTTATGTAGACCCCGATTTTAAACTGTCCAAGGCAGATTGTCACTCTCTCACTCTACAGACTGTAACTCCACTGCCCCACTTTTAGATTAGTTTGCCTCAAGCAACTATTACTTTCATAGCACTGTAAGATTAAAAAAGGAAATTTTATAGCCCAGAAGCAAAATTAAAGCCTTTCAATAGTTATTGTTATTATTGTATAAAATTTAATTTAGTCTTCCTTACTACTACGGAATTCCTTAGTATAGAAATCCTTGGAAATCCAACTAGAACCGTTGGATTTTACAGAACTTTCCACAGGGCATTATAGCATGGTAGGTAAATTAGATGTAAAATACATCTACCTGAAAAAGTAAATTATTTATTTCTAGAAATTATTGTTATTTGCAGACAGTTTCATGTCAATAGAAATCTATTTTATTAATTCATGTATGTTCATATGAAACTATTTCCCTTTTTTACTGCTTTTTTTATGCAACTTCATCATTTCTATTTTTCAACTGGAAGAAGATACAAATGTGACTTCTGAAGATTTTTCTTGAAAACTCAATGAAATTAAGCTAGTTATAACTGTACATAGATACAAAAAAATCTACTACATCTGTAGTAGAATATATTGGAAAACTAGAAAAATCAGGTCGATCAAGGAAATAATATTCAAATAAATATTTGATCAAGATTTGAGAGGTATATTTGTTACATATTCCTGGTGGTTCAAACGGAGATGTCTTCAATTTTTCATTTTCAATCAGAAAGAAATGAAAATATTTTCATTAGTATAATATGCATAGGAATAAAAATTTTCTGTGTAAGATTAGCTGTAGTTTTCCTGCACCTTGACAATAGGTTTCCATGGTTTTTAGCAGTACCTACTGGTGACCTAAATAACTTAGAGCAAGTAAAACCTTTCTTCTGATCGAGAAATTAATTGATTAGCCAGCATAAACTAAGAAAATACTATTTTTTTTCTGATATTTTTTCTCTATAAAACTTGTCTATATTACCAAGAATAAAATTACAATTTCTTCTTTTAAAACTGTATACTGTTTAACTAGTCAAGAACTGCTGCTGCTGGTTTGACTTACCAATAGCAAATACTAAATGTTGAAAAAACAAAACTGATGCTAATTTTTTAAAGAATGTGTTTGACAAAAAGGCTAATAGTTTTTGGGAAAGCTTATTTTATTAATAAGGATTCTTCAAAATTTTATAAATTTCAAAAACTGCATTTATACATATTTCTTTTTAATAATCTCCCAATTTTGATTCTTAAAATTTTAGAAAGCAGCTGAAAATGCATTTAACTTTAATCTTAATACTTAAGAAATAAAGTAGCCAGTGGGACTATTCACATCTGAAAGTTCTAAAGGTCTGAGACATTAAAGTTAGAGCCAAGATAAACTGAAATCACTGAATATCTCTTTACTGACTACAGTGCCTTTGAATTATTTTTAATAACTTATATCAAAGAAAAGATTTTGGTGTTGGATATTTCATTGCACCTCAGTGACTTGGGTTTAGGGCTAATCTGGATCACTGTTTAATAAAGCTACAGACAGGTGTAAACTAGGACTATTAAGCAGAGCAAATTTACTTATGTATGCTCTAATAGCCGGACTTTATCTGGTGTCCAAGTCCAGGTTAATTCCTTTACAGCCATATCAGCTACCAGAGGGGTCAATCAAACCATTTTGAAACGACCACAACAGAGTCATTTCCCAAAGAACAGGCAGAGCTTTTGTTCTGTTGTTAGAAGCCTATGAAATGTGAAATTATGCATTCCTTGAGATAAACATTGGATGTCAGTGTTGCACCACCAAATTACAGCTCCAAATGAAACAGTGAAAACAGGGTTCACTACTATAGTTAGTGGTTTAATAAGACTACATGACCACTGTGGGATATGTTGGTACAATAGCAGGGTATGTTCAGGTGAAGAGGTCAACTCTTATATATCAGGACATTGCACAAGGCAGAAACGACTCTTCAGACACTGATGAAAAAATGAGTAACACTGGTAGTGGCCTCTGACTCCATTACTTAATAGCAGAATCCATCAGAAAATATTATAGTTACACATTTATTTTCCTGAGTTTGATCAATATTTGATTAAGATTTTGATTGCCTCAAGTATTTTGATACTGATTCTGGGGTATTCTAGTAAAATATTCATATTATTCAGAAATATTCTCTTAAAAATCAGGCCTCACAAAGTACCAGTCCAATAGATTCTTCCTAACCATTGGTAAAATGCCTGCCAACAGTCAAGCTTTGCATCTCCAACTATAAGTTATTTTAGAACAGATGGAAGAAACAGGTTTCAAAAAAAAATCTGCTATGAAGGGGCTGACTTCTGGGACAGAGTAGAAGTCCTACAACAGTAAGATTTTTGATGCAGGAGATTGCCTTTTCAGAGGTGCTCATATAGCCTCATTTGCATTGCTCAGTGCAGAGCCAACTCTCAATCTCAAAATGGAGTAATCTGCACCTTCACTACACAACATTCCCTCATAAATTTCTAAGACTTCCTCCAGCCCATAATATAAATTTAAATTCAGCCTATTGTGACCAGGCATTATGAGAGAGAAGATTTTTTTTTCACTCTGACTGCCTTATTTTATACATCATTGAGCTCCAGTAAGTAACCCCTGCAGTGGAGCCACAGGAGTAGGGTACAGATTACATTTAGTGGGGAGGGTGTTTTGTGACTGGGACTTACTTTGCTACCACTTTACTTCAAGGCACTCGTGTCCTATCTCCCTTTGTTATTCATACTGTATCATAAACCTCCACAGGAAAATGCCATGGATAGCAGAAGGGCTTTTTCAAATTCACAAGTATCAGCCCAAGTACATGATGAAATTATTTCCAGTGACATTTTGCTGATGTGAACTAATTGCAACTTCTGTGAGAAAGAAAGGATGGAGAGCTGCTAATGTGACAGTATTCTTGACTAAGGTTTACTTGGTTTTTTCTCCAGTGAATGATTTGAGAAAAAAAAAAAAATCCGTCACATCACTGTTTTGCAATAGAACAGTATTACAGACCTACTGCTTGCCATGAGCAGAACACAGAGAAAAGGAGAGAACCTTTATCCTCACATTGCAAAAGACAGTGAGGATGCACTTGCTTTCAGCTCTCCTTGCATTCTAGAATACAGACTAGAGCCAAAAAACTGGAACAGAGACTACATTTTTTGAATGCCTCTCCAAGGCTCTAAAATGTCAACCACTGGACATGAAACCCATCTTAGAAGGCTCTCTGTTTTTGTCTTCAAGTTTAATTCAGCACTAAGAATGTCTCTTTTCAATGTAATTGATTCAGACATATGTAAACATAATATTTTTCTTTTTTTGCTTTATTTCTCTTTTGACAGGCAATGAAAATGAAAAGCATTTATTTTGTTGCTGGTCTCCTTTTAATGATAGTTCAAGGCAGCTGGCAAAATCCTCTTCAGGATACAGAGGAGAAATCAAGGTAAAATCTTTAGACCAAACTTTTACAAATACTTGGCCTGAACTTTGTTTTCTTACTCTTTGAAACCAAATATACTAAGATTTAAAGATAGCTTTCCTCAGTATCTGATCTACCATTGAAATTGACAGGGTTTTAATATTGCAAAGCTTAGCACAGAAATTTGGGTTATTAAAACAGTAGTTACCTTCTTTATCCAAGAAGACTGTGTAATTGTGCAGTGTCCAATCTACTATACAAATCCCTTTTACCAGACAGCTACTGATCAATATGCCACCTGTTTTCACTTTGTGGGAGTAAAAAATGGTGTTGTTAAAAGAAAAATCAATGCACCTGTAGACTGTACTGCAACCATTGCTGATTAACAAGGTCTAAACTTTCCACAGATCATTCAAAGCTTCCCATTCTGAACCAATAGAGGAATCTAGACAGCTGAATGAAGTGAAACGTCACTCACAAGGCACATTCACCAGTGATTACACCAAGTACCTGGACACCAGACGAGCTCAGGACTTTGTGCAGTGGTTAATGAGCACTAAAAGAAATGGGTAAGCATTTTGGTGTCAGTGATACAGATCTCCACACACAGGAACAGCCAGAAATCTAGCCAATCCAGTTTCTTGGTATCAGCTTCCCATCACAGACCATGGATAAACCTCAAATAAGTAAAGTACTTGAAAATTTATATATACAATTATAAAATCATTTAGATTGGAATGGACCTCTAAGATCATCAAGTCCAGCCATTAATAAAATATTAATATATTATTAGAAATAAGAAACATGGAAATCAATCAAAAGGATTTTGCTAAATCAAAGTTCAGTATCTGATATGCCACCTAAAAAGTCGACATGTCTCAGCCTCTTCGGGGCAGATTTTCTCAGTGAATCAATTACGTTCAACACAAATACTATATATAAATATAATATACAACTCTGGGCCATTAGGCCTTAACAAAACTTTCCTACCTATATATACTTTAATCCTGATGTTTCATTTGTGCATAGGCAGCTGAAGTGTAAGTCTTGTTCACCACCAGATAATTTACCAGTATCATCACTATAAGTTGGCATGTTATTTCTCAAATATACTTTGATTAAACTTAAGCTAGCAAGCTGAGAGCAAGAATAATGTACAAGTGTGTCAGTCTTGTGTTCTAGAGAAAATCTGCCCAAAAAGAATCCAAAATCTATTATAGTAATGCTTTTAAATCTCTGTGGAAGTCTTTAAAGTACAAAGGAACTATTTCTACTCATGTTACTAATTTAAATTTGTATGTCTGAAATATAGTGAATATAATATCCTTCTATTAGTCATGGGCATTTACCATAATATTTAAATAATGACCAATAAAAGCTTATGCAGGCTCTGCAGTGTACTGTTAATAATGATCTAATGATTGTGCAATTTCACTACAGCCAACAAGCACAGGAGGACAAAGAAAATAACAAAGTCCCTGACCAGCTCTCAAGGTATGCTATTTGTCACAATTTGTTATTCGAAACCAGCTTGAGTTCATTTTCCGTTAAATAAGAAAGAGAACAACTAGTGTTCTTTGCAATGTTACCACAATCAAGGAAATACCAATCAAATACATTACTCCACACCTGATCTTAAGTAATCAAGGAGAGTAGAGAATAACATTAAAAGAAAAAATTGGCATAGAGAAAGGCTGAAGAAAAACAAACAAACAAACAAAACCCACATTATGTTGAAGAATAAAAAAACCATTGAGAGGATTAGCGAAAGGAAGACGGCCAGGAAAATTTGCAGAGAGGTGATTAAATATGATGCAATGTTTAGCACTCAGCACTCAATGCCATGTTACATACATAAACCACTTACTACAGAAAGGAGAACACAAGATCTTCTGAAGGCCAGAATTCTGTTTCTTGACTGTGCTTTTGGGAAAGGGTTAGAGAGATTGGATTTTTTAAATAAATAAAGGAGAAATTGAGTAAGTGTTTTTGCAAAGCAGACTAAAATACCTATATTAGTACATTCTCTTGTCAGAAAAATTGAAAGAAAGGATAGCCCAGATCACAAAGATCCTTACATTCACATTGTTAATATTAATAACAAATTTGTAATAATGTTTCCACTTCATTGAAACAGCATATCTCAAAAAAAATTAACATTTCATTAAAAATGTTCCAAACAACTCTAGTTAGCATGCTGATGAAAAGTGCAGATGGTACTAAATTAGGAGGAACGATGACATCCCAAGAAGAAAAAATAATAGAAAGAGCTAGATTTGGGCAGAAATTAGCAAGTTCTGAAACAAAAATGCTAGGGAATTTATTCATGGAAAATATTCCATAATATGTCTACTTCTCAGTGCAGTTTGCTGTCCCAAGAGCCACTGTAACGTAATTTTGTGTTATAGCAGAGAACAAACCACAGTGTGGTGTAGAGTGGGAGAAGATAATGTCTTTAGTAAGATGGAATTGATCAGGCTTGAAAGTTTTCCAAGATTATGACTTGGTCAGAGTGATGATTAAAAAGGTGTTCATATAACAACTAAATATGTAAATTTGAAAGGAATTAAGTCTGAATAGTTTGGCTCAGAAATAATGTAGGTGAAGATAGGGGGAGCATTTAACAAAGGGTAACAAAAAGCATGTATAAGACAATACAGTTTCCAGCTCATACTTAGTCTAGTAAAAGACTATTCCAATACAGCTGTAATTGCTTTCCACACCTGAAGGGAGTTGTTCAGAACTAGTTCAGGCATCTCTGCACAAAGCTGTATTGCATTGTATAGGCAATACCTTCAGAACTGAAACCTAACAAGAAAAAACATGTCAAGATCAATTTGAGGTGCAGAAAGAACCCCTCTCTCCTATAGAAATGCTGGTCTGGCAAGTGGGAAATTTAAATCAATAAAGATTGTTAAGAAAAACCTTAAATTCTTATGCAATCTGCTCCTGTGGTACTTTTCTTTCAGCAATGCCATCTCCAAGCGTCATGCTGAATTTGAGAGACATGCTGAGGGCACCTACACCAGTGACATCACCTCTTACTTGGAAGGTCAAGCTGCCAAAGAGTTCATCGCTTGGTTAGTGAACGGACGAGGAAGAAGAGAGTAAGAATCCATCCATTCCTATTATTAAATTTTGCCTAGCATTCGGGGTTAGAAATCATGTCTAATGAAACTTTGATGTGTTTTTGATCATTCTTGCTGTACTTCATGTCTTTCTTTTGTATTAGAAGATATTCTGTTGATGATTGACTACCACTTTACATTATTAAGTTCAAATAGAGATTAAAACCTGTTCAGTATGCTGTTACACTCTAAAAGTTCAAATTTTATTTAAGGTTAACACACCTAAAATTAAACTACACTTTCTTCCTCTACCATCTTTTCTCTTCACATACCATTGCTTATAGTCTCCTTAATTATCACTGAGACTACTCAAGTCAGTGTCATCTGAAATTGCCTTCTCTTTTTTTTCCTTTAACAGTCCATCTTTTCCTCTGCAATATTTCAAAAAATAAATTTTTGAAAATATTGGAAAATTTTAAATTTTTACCAATGTCATCAGGTGTACTCTATGTGCTGATGATCATTCCCAGCAGTAATTAATAACTCCTTTTCCTCTTCCCATGCTTCTGAGTCTCCCCAAGCTGCTGCTGCCATAATAACTATCATTTGCCATAATCTACCTTCCTTTTTAAGATGCCTCTGATTCTTTTGCTATGGTTTGCGGTTCCCTGGACACAGTGCTCCACTAATGGTTTTAACTTCCTACGATTTCTTTCATTTCTGTCTTGTTCTCCACATATTCATTGCAGATTTCTCTGTCCTACCCACTTCATGCACTCCCTCAAGACTTTACATCTTTTGCCATGATTGTCTTACACTTAGAATGGCATTGCCTTCAGTCTCCTGCTCATCTGTTTCCAACTCTGCATGGTTAGGAGCTACACCATGCAGCTGCACTCCCCACCTTTCAACTGTTCTGTACTTATTTGTGCCTTTAGACTGTAAGCTCTTTGGGGCAGGGATTTCAGTTCATCCTCTGAATAAATATTCTACCAGCTGTAAAGCACTATGTAAGTCTTTCACATTACATAAAAATAATAATAATAATAATAAATAAAATACTATTTGTAAGACAAGATTGCGTGTTGTAGTTAAGGAAGACTAAATAGGTAAAAGTTTTGTAAATATTGCCAATTTCCTGAACAAAAACCAAAGTTAAATAAATTTGGTCAGCCATACAGAGAAGGGAAAATCTGGTTCTCCTTCCTAGTTATGTTCAGACTTCCACTTGTTTTTCTGTCATGTTTTATTTTCATGAGCAGAAATAGGTATTTCTGTATCCATTTGAGATAAATACAATCTCAACTAGACTTAGAAACCTAGATGGGCAAACAATTGTAGAAACCCTCCTGCTTTCCAATATTTAGTACTCTTTTTGGTTTAACTTGTATATAGCCTTCCCTGAAATGAACCAGTCTGCCTGTCATTGGATCCAGGGCTCAGGGTGCTTCAGCATCAGCCCACCTTAATGAAACCCATCAAAATCTTCCTATATTTGATGGGATGAAACAAAAGAGGGAAGTTTTCTATATCAAACTCTGGTTTAGATAAACTGGTTTTCCAGCAGTCAAAAAAGAATAGAACAAGAATCAACATCTGATTCTAAGTACAAAATGCAACATTCTATGATTTTACATAAAACAAGCACATAGGTTTTATACAGGTGCTTTAAGTGAGCTATTTCAAATACCCTGCTCCCTCAAAAAAATTGCTGCTCTTCATAATTCTTACTAATAGCAAGAATTCTTATGAAATATAGTTTTAAGTAAATAAATAGGCCTTATGTCCAAATAAACCAGAAAAAAAGTATGAAATTTTGACTGTAATGTTTTAATAGTGGTATCCCTTAAATAACAAATCTTAATAAATGTACTGATCCCTAATCTACATGGCACAGACATTGCAGACTGAGGTATATTTTTGCATGTATGGCTTTTCAAAACTGTTAGAGAGGAGTTTAGGCTCACCAGAAAGAACAGCTGTGTGTTTTGAAAATAATGCCTCAGAAGATGTTCTGACAAGCGTCATGCTACACTGAGCCATAAGATCAGGCTCCACCCTTAACTCCTTAAAATTGCAGGGAATGTGCAGTCTATTAGAACCCTGTAATAAGGCCCTTTTAAATGGTTTGTTTGTTTTGATCTGCTCATTGCTGATAATTTTTTACCTTTGAAGTTTCCCAGAAAAAGCTCTTGTGGCTGAAGAAATGGGTCGAAGACACGCAGATGGCACTTTTACGAGTGATATCAACAAAGTCCTTGATGACATGGCTGCCAAAGAGTTCCTAAAATGGCTAATTAACACAAAAGTTACCCAAAGGTGCCTGAATTTTATACTATTCTTAGTATATTGATGTTTAAAATGTATTTGTCACACCTGGGGAAAATACTACTAATTTTTCTCTTAGCTATTGATATGTCTGTGGTATGGTACAAACTTTGTTACAGACAGATGAAGAAGAAGGGGACAATAAATGGAACTCATTCCAAATATTATTTTAATTTTTATCAATGGTGAACCTCTCGAATAATTTCCCATTTAATTTGAAAGTAGTTTTGCCACTGAATGTTACCAGAAGTAACATCATTATTAAATTACTGAAAAACAAAACTTTGCTTTGCATGGACATTATAAAATCAGAAACATTTATTGGTAAAATCACACCAAATTGATTATTCTTTAAAGACTGTGATATAAAACACTGCCTTAATATGCAGCTGGTCATTAGGGAACAGTGCTGTAATCTGAGTTCCTGCCACATGACTCTTCAGGAACCCTGCTTTAGTTTGCCTGTATGTAGGCAAAGCAGCATTTTCTAAATGAGTGCTTCAAACAGGTCAATATTTGCGAATTATTCGTCAAAATTAACAAAGCATTTAATAAATAATTAAATGCCAACTCAAGACGTGAGTGGCCACATTTTTTAAAATGTCGAATATTCCGTTTGCATTGTTAAAACACCCAAAAAGACTTGTTGATTTTGGAAATCTGAAAAAAATATTGTCTCAAAAAATTTAGAAGATGCCATTAAAATCGTTTTTATTAACATGTTACTATTTTTATGTTTGTAGTTCAGCATTGAAACAAACAAGTTAGGAAAAGAATCTATTAGAAACTACTGAAATGCTTTTCCTTTAGGAATAATTGTTTTCAATCTGTTATTAAAGAGAGGCATTGAGAGGTCTGTGGAACTAACATCTGTTCGCTCTTAAACAGAAAAAATATGTTTTACACATATTTTATAAATCTTAGGAGACTTCTATTTCCTAATTACTCTTGGTTTTTTTGTTTGTTTTCTTTTTTTTCCCCAGAGACCTTTTGGAAGAATACCAGTAAAAATGCAGAATAAAATGGGATAAATGAAGATCTTCATTTCATCAACTGCCAGTTATTAAGAGATTCTGAAATCTGTATTCTGTCATTTATATTTGGTGTAACAAAGCTATGTCACCTTGCATGCCAGGAAATAATTGTACTATAGTTTAGTGTTGCCAAAGGTTTATATATGGAAAACCTGTTGTCTTAGGGATGGTTTTCTTAACAGCTTTAAGACTGTGAAAGTTCAAAAACTTCATCTTTTCCATTTATTAGGACTAAAGTAACTCCATTTATATTTTAGGATAAAATTATTTTTCTAAAAAATTTACTTCTACACACAAATTATTCAATCACCAATTGTATGTGTTATTCATAAGGGGCTGGCAGTTACAAATGCCTGAGAAGTGAATATCCCTCTTAAAACCTTTGTTATAAAAAGGCTAAGCTTTAAGGATATTAAATTATAGCCTTAAATAAATTTTTTTCAAGCTTCTTTTCTGTTGACTGCTCATGTGTATATGCCACGTTCCTCTTTGCAGCCCAATTCGTTTTATTCTAATATTTTAGTGTCGCTGAGATCTTAGAAGTGGTTTGTTTGGAATGGTAAAACAAACTCAGCAATGTTTTGTCACGTTTTCTCTACAATGTCACATTTTCTCCAGAAAAGAGCTGTGTGAACTTTGAACTATCTTTAGGGGAAAAATAAATCATATAAGATGAAACTATAGGGGAAACATGACTGAAGAGACAATTATTCTTCATTAGCATAAATTCTGGCTCAGAACAGGAGGACAGCTTCGTAAAAATGTTAAGTGCAAAATATTTCATAAGTGTGGGAACTGCCCCGGAACTTCTTCAAATTTTCCAAGATTGCCAAGTCAAACCAATGCCCTCTAATCTGTGTTTCATTCCTTCCTTCCTTCTTCCTCTGAGAATCACTTTCACGTGCTGCTACCTCCTGCTTCCAGTGACTTCTCTCCTTGCTATTTTAATATACCAGGGATCTATATTAAAATGTCTTAAAGGGCAAGTGGTTTAAGAGAAATCCAATGGTTTTAACAAGTATCTGGTAGAAGCTGATATGAAATAGGACCATTGTTGAATCAGAATTAGTACCTATAATCTTTGCTAGGAATAAAATTTTTTAAAGGGAATAAATGTTTTAAAGGCATCTGAAACTTCCACTTATAACCTAAAATTTCTGGGAAAATATTAGATCATTCTTACAAAGTGCTACAGGAATGAATATTCTGCAATTTCAGATCAGAACAGATCATACCCAATTTGGCACCTTGATCAGCTTTATGACAGCAACAGAAAGCTGTTCTGACATCCCAACTTTGAACAATTTAAACTCAATAGAATCTTGCACTAAAAAGAAAAATAAAACTGTAGCATCCAAAATATCACTGGAGATAAGAAAAAGGAAAAAAAAAAAAAAAACCAAACGGTGGAGGCTATCTATACATATTATTTGTTTATTTAATTGCATTTGTACACAGTGGTTGGGTCCAAGTGGAACTGAAAAATAATCAGTTATATACAGTTGTATATATATATGATCCAGGATAAAACGGTAACTCTTCTGTTTCCACAGACTGAACAATTGCCTTTGAAATATTTTATTTCACTTTGTCCAGGATATTTTAGTGTTCTGAAGGACAGGATTCCTCAGTTACAAATCCATTATTCCTCAGTTACAAATCCATGGTGTCTGTCACCAGGGATTTTGAGCCCCTCCTCATGCTGGTTTTGTAGCTATGAAAATACTGGGCTTTCCTCACTTTTACAAATTATATGCTTTAGGAACAGAGGGATATAAATTATTTTCTCAAGTTTATGCAGCTTGTCTGGAACACAACAAAAGCATTTAACCTCTGATTTTCTAAGTCCTAATGTAGAGCCTGAATAAAAAGTAACCCTTTCTTCACAACTGAGATGAATCTGAGCTTGTAATCAGAAATATCAAACACATGTTTCAGCTCAACAGGACCAGGATTTACATATCCTGAAATTACAGAGCAAGTCCATATGGCACCAGTAATAAGGCATGCCCTGGATACTTCTCACACATGCTACATGAAATTCAGGGAATAGTATAAATATAGGGAGAAACAGGTCACAATCTCTTTGTCTTTACTACACAGTAGCTGGAGTCCTCAGTGTATTGCACATGTGCTGCCTTGAACCTCCAGGTGGCCTTATGCTTAAAAGTACTCCCAAGTGTGTTTTATTTGCTGAGTGTGCAGCATCTTTCCTCTTCCATACTATTCAGTAAGTATCTGGGAAAATAAGCATATTGCAGTAAAACAAGACAACTACTTGGAATTCATGGGGGGAAAAAAAAAAAAAAAAAACCTGAGCTACTCTAACCAGTCAACTGTGCTCAGAGGACATTGAAAAATCTGTAGTTCCCAGGAAAATAGTTTTCTAAAGATAAACACATATCTTGAAAGAACTAAGTGTCAGCTGCAACTAACCACATTGAAATTGTTGTGCCAGTGACATAATCACATAAACCAGAGATTTTTCTTTCTTGATTTTCAGGTAACACTCTCTTCACAATCCTCCCAAACAGAACCAGTGCAAAGATGTGTTACTGTCATGCCATTTCAACCTTAAATGCAAAGAAAAAAATGAAACTCCACTATTCAGTGGAGGCACTGAATCCATACAAAACTTTATCCAGCCCATATTTTGTCTCTCACGGCAACAAATTGAGAAATCTGGAATACATCATTGCACCTGTAAAGTAAACTGTACACATTTTAGTCACGATTTTTTTTTATTCTGCAGAAAGCTTAAGTTTTCCATTTTTGCAGTTTGACTCTTCCAAATATTTCTGGAGGAAAGGCTTAAATATATAAACAGATGTCTAAAAGGTCTTAAGTTTTACTGAGGCTAGAAGTCTCAGGAAGACATTGCATCTGGCAGGCCCACCAGCTGTTTGGGAAAGTCAATCTCAGGCTGAAAGCTGTGTTTCCATGCTTTTCTAGTAAGTAGCTCTTCGCAATCATGCAATTTCTTTATGAATACAACTGTGTTGAAGACACAAAATGAAGCTACAGCTTCTCAAATTCCACCCTGTAGTAGCATGAAAAGAAGAAGCACAACCATAACAATAATTCTTGGGATTGTGGGTGCTTTTATCAGTCAAGAGAAACTTGAGATTTATTTCAGGTTGTAGAGAATCACTGTTAGGAGCTATTACAACTAAATAAAAACATATTCTGCTTTACTGACTCCCACTGGACCACTCAGGTGGTTCTGCCTACAGATTTGGGTCCTGTGAGTCTCTCTGGCATGAGCAGAGTCAGAGGCACTGTAGGTTACTAAAAATTTGACCTGGACGTAGGAACCAAGATTTCCAAAGGTACTTCAAATTCCCACAGAAACCAGCAGTAGCCAGCCATATGTATTGACAGTACTGCTCCTTTTTTCTCCTTAGAATTCACCACTGAGAAACTTTAAAACATGGCAGATAATCTCTCAAAATATTACTAAACTGCAACTTTGCTATGAAAAGCTACAAATCACTCAGGCACATTTTTTCACAAGACTGACATAATTTGACTGCTGCATTTTGTGACATTGTGATGATCATTACTTAAATGTTTAGGGGGTCAAAAAAGCACAGATTGGCTGAATTATATCTGTATTGTGATTCCTACTCACTAGGAAAAGGAAAATTCAACCTAGGGTGAGGGGTGGTGGTGTTTTGTTTTCCATTTTGATTGTTGATTAAGACAAACAGATGCACAATATACCAGATTAATGTTTAAGTGGAGCTGTAAGACATTCTGAAACATTGGTCATGCATCTTACAGCATATAATGAGATGCTACTTTGAAAAGTAATGTAAAGCTGTTGTTTTACATGACTGAATGTCATTTCACTGTGATTTTACTTCATAGAAGTGGACTTATCTGTAATCAGAGATTACTGATTAGCAAACTGTGAAACTGCAGCAGGTGGGATGCTCCATGGTAAATGTACCCTGTGCTACCTGGAACCTCTGTCAGGGCACATTATTGACATTCCTGAGATGATCTGATACAGCCAGAACAGAGTAAGTTCATAACTAGTACCAACTGCTGCCTTCAAGGGAAATGGTATACAACGAGCAAGAACATGTTTGTATCTAGATGAAGTCTGTTATCTCCCATATAAACACATTTTTAATGTTTGCAAACACTTAGGTTATACTAAAGGAGACTTTTTTATCACAAAACGCTATTATCCCACTTCCAGACACAGTTTTCATAAGAAAAACCATAAAATATTAAATGCTGTGCTCCATCTGCATAAGTAGGATGAAGGAGCAAGCAGCATAACCTTTCTGAAAGCTTTGACAAGTACTTTGAAGGCAAGACTAAGAACATTTGCTATTTCCCAGGACCTGAAATCTTGCTTCAGCAGATCACATACTTTTTCTGTTACATTTCCCAACTTGTAAAATACCTGCATCTGTCTCTGGTAGCTACTAGTGTTCTGCAATTAGCGGGGAGGAAATCTAACCTGGATAAAACCAAAAGCACCACTTACAATTACTTTTTGGATGCTAGAGCTCTTAAAATAATTTAGAAACTCAGACAGTTTGTTTAATAATTGAAAACACTCAGCTTTGTAAACAATCAAAAACTTTACAGTTTTGATTTACAGGTTATTCTGTCTTTTCCAACAACTTGTCCTATTTTCTCAGCACACACTCTAAAACTCTCCTTGGAAAGGGAATTGTTTTGCGTAATAAACAAGGGTCATCTTCAGCACTACATTTTAAACTTTTGTCCTATACTTCCATTTTCTGGTCTTAATTCAAAAACCCACTCAGCAGACTTACACAACTACCTTCAGTGCCAAAAACCTATAAATATAAGCCCTTCCTGCAATTTTATCAGTTTTTTTTTTTTTTTTTTTTTTTTCATGTCTTGATTTTCAAGGAAAAAAAAAAAAAAGTTCAAAGAGCAGAAACTTTCCAAAAACGCTGGTGTTATCAAAACATTGGCAGCTTTTCCATCAGCGTCTGAAGGCGTTTCACTTCTGGGCCGCTATCTGATTTCCGACAGAAATCCCACCGGCGTCCCAATCCCTCCTCTGCCGCGCACAGCGCCGTCCCCGCGCTCCCGGGCAGCGAAGCGGCGGAGAAAGCGCCGCTCAAACCGCAAAGGCAGCAGAAAGCCGGCGTCTTGCACAACCCCCAGCGCCTGCCGCTCCCGAGGCAGCCGCCCCCAGCCCCCGCCCAGGCGCGGCTCCCGCGGCAGCAGAGCCCGGCGGAGGCACGGCGCGCTCGGCGGATCGCCGCGCTCCGCGATGTCGGTGGGTGCGGGCGGCAGCGCGGGCGCGGCCTGCGCCGCCCTTCGCTGACGGCAATTCTCTTGCAGACCTTCCTGAAGTGGCTGCTGGGGATCTTGGGGGTCGCCGTGGTGGTGGCGGTCATCACCGTGCCCCTGGTGCTGCTGACCCGCAGTAAGTGCGCGGCGCGGCCGCGGGGGGCGGGCGGCGGAGCGGGGAAAGTTCTGCCCGAAGTTTGTGCCCCAGGGAACGGGGTCCGCTGGGCTGGAAACGGGGAGGTGCGGCCGTCTCACCAGAGAGGGTGGGGGGCGCCAGGACAATTTAAAAGTCTCTTAATTTTCTTGTATGCGCCGGCAATAATTAGAATAATTGTCGTTTTCGCTCTTTCCTGTTCTTACTGTCGCCAAAGGCTCTCGAACCAGCAGTAAAATGCCAACTACTCATTTTTCTAGGGTGCATTGAAGAGAAGAAGTTCTATTCGCTC
Organism: Sylvia atricapilla; assembly: GCF_009819655.1. Classification (NCBI taxonomy): domain Eukaryota; kingdom Metazoa; phylum Chordata; class Aves; order Passeriformes; family Sylviidae; genus Sylvia; species Sylvia atricapilla. The sequence continues at coordinate 21,552,649 of NC_089146.1, forward strand.
TCATTTGCTTTGTTTGCACGACTTTTGCTAACAGCGTTCAGTGAAATGATATAAACAGCACGGTTACAGAGGTCAGAAAAGTACAGAAAGAATCGGAATGTGGTTTTGGACTCTGACCAGTTAGCACTTTCCAGGTTGCCCTTGTAGCTCTGGGTGTTAATGTGAAACAGCATTCAAACCTGATCAAGCAATGCATTGCTTTCAGCTGGTAGGACAGAGCCGCTCTCATTTTGTGTTCCTGTGATTAACAACTGAGCGGTCAGTCGCGATATGCATGGTCAGCACGGCAAACTCCAAGGGACGGTTTTCTAGACTAGACCCAGGTCGGAGAAGTGCAGCCCAAAAAAAGTGAAATTGTGTAAGTGGATCTAGAGGATGTGCTCAGAAATGGCTCATGTGCACACAAAGTTCTGGGGGGGTTGTTGTGTTCGTTAAGGAGGCGGGGCGTGTGTCACTAGTGCTCATGTGGCAGAATTTACATTAAACTGTTTTGCAGTTCAGCTCTATTAATATCAGTATCACAGTCATTCAGAAGTGGATTTTCAAAGTCCAGATATCTGAGTTACATGCCTTCTAGGCTGAAACTTCCATCAGTGGATGCTGAGTCTATTTTCTCTTTTGGGGCAGCTTTTTGCCACTTATCTCAAAAAAGCAGATTTTTGAGGTGACAAAAAATACTCTGAATTTCACAAGTGGGGAAGAGCAAGAGAAAGGGTCTTGATAACTTATCAGATGGATGTGTGCAGGCATAACACCTAGTGAAAGAATTCAGTATGCAGGCCTGAACTCTGCTGAAGAGTTAGTACTTGTCTATCTTGATGCCAGTGCTATGTCTTACTGTAAATAAAGTGGGTTTTCTTCCTTCATGAATTGTAGCATAGGAGTTCTTTTGCTCTAGAAGTGGCTGCAATTCAAGATCAGTCATTCAGTTACATAGTAAATTCATTTTACTTCAAAGAGGCTTTCTGTTCTATGATACAGAATACCACCATGCTGTCAGCCTTGGCTTGTGTCCTTTGGTTGTAAAAGCATAGAGCAGTGTGTCAGACTTTTTACTGTTGGTTCGAGTCAAGGCATAGAGAACACACCCAGGTAGTTCAGTAAGTCTCTCTGGGTAAAATAAGGATTGAGATGGAGTGGTCCCAGTTAAAAAACTTGAATTCCTGTCTCTTCACGAATCAGGCCACCAGTAGCATCTGAACGATGTGACCATTGTAGTTTGAGAACTGCAGAGTTCTTTTGGATTTTTGACTAAAGGGTGCTAAACAGATGTTTTCTGGTAGCTGAGAGTGCACAGGTGGTGTGCTCATAAAGTAGTAATTTATAGGTTAGAGCAATTAATCACTAGTTTGATTACATGGCTTTTATGAACAAACAGAGGACATGAGAGTCAGCTGGGGGATGTCTCTTGGGCCATGCAGGTGACTGAGTACAAAATGCAAGTGGCAAAATTGCTTTGGGAAGGAGCAGCTCACATGGCTGTGACTATGTGAAATCAAAGTCTGCTCTGATAAAAATCCTCGTAATTGCAGTCAGATAGTTTTTATTTCATCCCAATTGTTCAAGCATTGTCCAGGGAGTGAATGTGACAGTTATTGATATCAACAGATAATTTTGAGTTTGAATTTCTTACCTTTGGTCTGCAGCTGTTTTCCCTGCCATGTTTCTCAGTGTATTTTTATTTCTTAAGCTTAGTATTCATGCAGCGCATAGTTAGTTTGATAAATAGTTTCCAGTGCAGGGAAGATTTTTGCCCCTCCAGCAGAGTTCTGTCTTGTTGGCTGGCCTGTAGGCCTTGCAAGGGGAACTTCTGCTTCTTTTCTTGCAGACACTTAGAGTGCATGGACAAATAGTGCAGACATAAATTTGCAGAGTGGTTCCCTAATCTGAGGTGCAGCAATTTACCTGGAGGGTCTGCTGCCAGAACTCTGTTCAAAATTGTATATTTTGTTTAGACCCACTGCCTATTTTGACACTTCATTTTTATATTTAATAACCACATGGGGCTACTTGCATCAAACAGTTTAATTTCAAAACAGCCTTGGGGCTTGTGTTTGAAGTCTGTTGATCAAAGCATTGTTGTGCTTTGAGGAGCTATCCAACAGGTGACTACAGTAACAAGTTGTTACTCTTGAAGCATGAGTATTTTATTTTAAAAAATGCTCTGTTTGTTCATGATTCACCAATTTTCTTACACTTCTCAGAGTTTTTTTTCTTCTATAACCTTCCATGCAAAAGGCAGATTGAAACATCCCATGTCTGTTTATACCTCTACCACTTCTCTTACTGCAGGTCTTGTTAGAGCTGGTCTGGAAGGCTGGGAGTGGGAGGATGAGCAGCCAATGCTGAAAGCAGGAAGGAGACAGTGCAGTATTTACTATTATTCTGCTGCCATGAGCAAGTCATAGATAGCCTTGGAGTGAGGGTCCCATACAGCTGTCTGTCCACAAACCAGAATTCTTCACCTACAGGTTTAATTCTCCAAGAGTGAGATACTCACTGAATGAGAAAGATCATCACCATCAGGATTAGATGTTATTACATGTTGCTTTTGTGGTATTTTGATAGAAAAGTGCCTAGGAGAAGTTGGAAGAGCACAGCAGGTCCTGGGGAAGTTAGTGACATTAAGGTGCCCGAGAGCTCTTGAGTCTGAAAAGATAGGGAATGGACATGTTTTCCTGCTACATGTCCTTGACTTCTGTAACTGTCATTTAACTCAGTTATCTACCCTAATTCAAATGCTGAGTAATATAATAAAAAAACCCATTATCAACAGTAGGTTGCTATCTGAAGAACATTTCTGCTATTCTTATTTCCTTGCTTTGCATGAGATGGGGTGAATTTGAGAGGGATTCCAGAGCTATTGATTACCAAGTTAATGATTAAATCCCTCCAGGGATGTCTCTGCAGCCCCATGGAGTAGCTCTTGGATGAACTGCTCCAGGAGATGTGACAGCAGTCGCTCATTGGTTGTGGTCTCTCCGGAATGTCCTGGGTATTGGATAGAATTCTGGATGAAGTGAGCCTTTGGCCTGAACCAGCAAAGTAGTTTTTACCTACTTTTTTGATGGAAATGCTTCAGTGCTCTGTCACATACTAACTGAGAGCTGGAGTATGCAGGAGGGGGAAAGAGTTCTCTTTTACACATGTTGGAAGAGAAATGGGGAAACAGCAGGTTTGGAAAAGCTAGCCTGAAACGTCTCTTACTTTCCTGACCACTGAATCTGCCAGGATTCCCTTGCATCTCTCCTGCTGCTCCTAAATTATGTCCTTTGATTGCAGATTGCTCTTCTGCTGTCCCTTTAAAATGGAAATAACCATTCACCTTTTCTGATTTTTATAACTTCTCTATCACTTTCTCATTATTACTGAACATCATGCTTGCACTTGTCTTTCCCTTTTCGTGGTTTTTCCAGTCTCACTTGGTAGTGGTGAACATGCAGTAAAGCTTCCAGTATTACTGCTTTTATAGTTTTCCATGGTTAAAAGTCAGTTAATTTCTTCTCCCCCCCCCCCTTTTTTTTTAATTACACACGGAAATTAGGGAAATGTGTCTTGAAACTGGGTAAAAACCAATACATACACCAAAAGTAATTTCTCAACATGGTTCCATTTTGGTACCGTGACATGTCATACCATAAAAACTTATTTAGTTGTTAACTTCTTGTTTTCTTTACACCTGTCCTGGTTTTGGCTGGTAATCAGGTAATTTTCTCCTCATAGCTAGTCCAGTGCTCTGTTTTGGATTCAATATGAGACTAATGTGGTAGCACATTGATGTTTTGGTTGTTGCTAAGTAGTGCTTACTCTTAAGTCATGGACACCAGTTTCCCAGGCTCTGCCAGAACAGAGGTGTACAAGGACCTGGGAGGGCGCATGGCCAGCACAGCTGACCAGATCTGGCAAGGGAGAATTTCATAACAAATAATGTCATGCTGATAAGAAACTGGGGGGTTGGCTGTGAGGTGCTGATTGCTGTCAGGACAGGCTGAACCTTGGTCAGGGGGTGGTGAGAAAATGAATTTTGCATCAGTTGTCCATCTTGGGTTTTATTCCTCTTGCTGTACTTCTCATTACAAATATTCTTAGGAGTATGATATTTAGTTTTATTTCAATCACTGACTGTTTCTATTTCAACCTATGGGTTTATCTATTTCTGATTCTCCTCCCCATGGCCACAGAGGGTGAGGGAGGAAGGAAGGGAGTGGTACTTAGTTGCCAGCTGGGGTTAAACAATGTCAGCAGCTCCCACCTACAGAAACCAATTCAATTTTTCTCTTTAAGAAAGGGTAGCATATTAATAGGAAATGCCAAAATTCCAACAGAATTGTTTATCAACTTTGTATGAGTACTACTTACATAAAAGTTTAAGAGCCTTCTTTGCAGAAGGACTGACTTACAGTTTTATTATTGGAACAGAGGTATTATGATGTAACTATTTCTAGTGTATCATTATGACAGTGGAAATAAATATGTACTGCCAGGGGTCAGACCAGGGTAGAGATGAATCATGGAATCATTAAGATTAGGAAAAGCCTCCAAGCTCATCAAGTCAAACCTTTAATTAGACACCATTTTATCAGCTAAACCATAGCAGTCCTGTCATCTCTTTAAGTATTTGCAGGCATGTGACTCCACCACTCTCCTGGGCACTCCTTTCCAATGCTTAACCACCCTTTCAGTGAAAAAATTCTTCCTGATGTCCAACCTGAACCTTCTCTGGCACAGCTTGAGGCTATTTCCTCATGTGCAGTCACTATCTGCCTGGGTGAAAAGCCTGTCCCCCACCTGGCTACAGCCTCCCCTCAGGTAGTTGTAGAAAGCAATACTGTTCCCCCTGAGCCTCCTCTTCTCCAGGCTGAACACTCCCAGCTCCCTCACAGGACTTGTGCTCCAGAGCCATCACCAGCTCCATTGCCTTTCTCTGGACTCATTCCAGTGCCTCCATGTCTGTCTTGAACTGAGGGGCCCAGAACTGGACACAGCACTTGAGGTGTGGCCTCACTGTGCCAAGCAAAAGGGGACAATCACAGCCCTGCTCCTGCTGGCCACGTTATTCCAGATACAGGCCAGGATGCCATTGGCCTTCTTGGCCACCTGGGCACACACTGGCTCACGTTCAGCTTGGTGTTGACCAGCAGCGCCCCTAGATCCTTTTCTCCTGGGCAGGTCTTTCCCCAGCCACTCTGCCCCAGCCTGTGGCACTTCCTGGGGTTGTTGTAAGCCAAGTGTTGGATGTGGCACTTCCTGAACCTCAGGCAGTTGGCCTTGGCCCATCAATCCAGCCTGTGCAGAGCCCTCCTGCCCTCCAGCAGAGCAAACTCCTGCCCAGCTTGGTGTCGTCTGTAAACTTAATGAGGGTGAACTCAATCCCCTCATCCAAAGCATTGATAAAGACTATTAAACACAACTGGCCCCAGTACTGAGCATTGGAAGCTAGTCATTTGAAGTTTTGAAAAATAAGTCTGTATGTGGAATTGTTGAAAAAGAAAAATAGCAAGAAAATACAGCCTCTCTGAGGAACCCAATAGTGAAAGAAGCAGTTTTGCTAAAACATAAACACCTGTATACAATCTTCAAAGCCTATAAAATGCTCTTGAATGTCAGCAATTACTTTATTCTGTCCAAATAAACCTGTTTGACCTTTCTTTTCAAGTGTAATCTGAAAAATAAGAACCAAAATTTGGAATTCAATGTACACTGAGTATCTTTAGTCAGTGGCAAAAGTGAATAAGTAAGAGTATACTGGTAATGGCCCACCTTGTAGATTAAGAAAATGCTTCAACTAGAACTTCTGTGACTGTACCCTTGCAGCTTGGCGTGTGTTTTCATATTCAGATACTATGTGGAAGGTGTTGACAGAAAATGAAATTTTAATTTTATACATAGCCAACAAATCTTAATAGTGGCCTGATTTTTAGTAATGAGACCTTAGCAAAATATGTATGTCACCAGGGAGAAAAACATTCATCAGTTTGGAAAAATCCCTAAACCTGTTCATCAGCCACCTGTCTTAAATTGCTTCTCCTTTTCCAAGAGAGGGTTTTGTTGCTTTCCGAAGCCCCTCTGATTGAAAATGACACTTTCTCGATTAGGAAGAAGTCATATTCCCAACTAGACAACTGTGTATGAATATTAAATACCCACTTGTTCATAATCCATCAAATTAAATATTCAGTTAAATAAATAACCTGAGAAATTATTATTTTCACAGAAACTTCAAGAGCAAAAAAGCCAGCCTAGTAATTTTTTTAGTCTCTTTTCAGATGGAATTGAGCAAGCAGTTTTTAACCTTTTTTGAGCATTTTAGAGTAAAATCATTGTTTTTTATGTCTCTTGCAGCGGTTTTTGTACAGTCTATTCTGTATATATACAGTTTTCTTATTGTTTGGGATTAAGAGTAAAGCTATAATAGCCTGTATGAATGTCATCTTGTGATGTTCCAGATGTCACAGTTATCCAACCTGCAGAAAGAGGACCTGCAAAAACTGTTGTGAGGTGTTTTTCTGTCTCCAAGGACTTTGCTGTCTTTTTCTTCTTCAGCATAAGGAAAGAGAAGGCAGAGAATACTCTGTTTAAAAGTATCCAAAAGCCTGGTGGCTTAGAATTGATAGGGGCAGGTTAACATCTTGGTTGATCAGTCACCATATCTGTACTTGAGCGGTTTTATCGGTTGCTTTTATTCTAGTCTTTTGATTCAGCCAGCTGAAACCAAAATTCCTTCCCTTCTGGACCCTGTAGGTAAAAGGGTAGATTTAGGTAGATGAAGGTAGATTCTAGGTTTCCGGTAAAAAAAAAAAAAAAAAAAAAAAAAAAAAAAAAAACCAACCAAAAAACAAAAAAAACCAGCAGGGAGGATGCTGAACCTGAATTTAAAATCTGTAGTCTTTGTTTTCAGAGGAAAAAGATCACAAAGACTCACAGACTGAGTTGTTGTTGTTGTTATTACTTGTCATACTTTGGAAAAAGTAACTTGTGCACTGCAGGCAGTAGGAAATAAATTCTTCACCTAGAAACTGACTGCAGTGTGCTGAAGCTGATGACCAAACTCATTAGCTTAACTAGATTCAAAGTTTCACTTGGTCTTTTCAGACTAACCCAGTTACTTGGCTTTAATTTTTCAGTCAAAATTGTAATGCTGAAATAAATTTTAAGATACCTTGGTGAAAATCACATCAAAAGAGGGATAAATATTTAATCAATTATTTAATCATAATCTTACGAGGAAGTGTTTGTTATTTAATTAGGGCTTTTTTAGTTAGACCTTCCCTGAATATTTTACCGCTTCTCAGATTTTTAGGGTTTTTTATTTGAGGCATTTCTGAAATTTGAGTTTAAGGATAAGCAGGTGATTCACAATTGCAGCTATTAGCAACTGGGGCTCTGCAGTGAACTTCCCAGAGTGAGCATGGGGAGAAAGGCACAAAGATCACTTCTTTGCAGCTTTTGAGGAGTACATGTTTGCTGAGGTAAGCAAGTCAGAGGTCTTTATTCATTTTTGTCACTGTCAGAAAGGCATTTTTATTTCCATGACTTTGTTGAATGACCTTGATGACACTCCTTTGTTTTATGCTTGCTGAATTTACCCTGCAATAAAGTTTTATTGCCTTCCCACTGCTACTACTTTAGAGACGGTTAGCTAAACCACTTTAATAACCAGCAACAAAAATCCACGTAGTAGCCAGGTTAAGAAGCTGGGGTGAAACAATTTGCAGCGAGATCAAAATCTCTCTTCTGTCTGTTTCTTTCAGAAGAGACCTCTCCTTCAGGAAAAACGTACACTCTACAGAATTACTTGAACAATGACTATACCTACAAAACACATAATTTGGAGTGGATTTCAGGTAATTCCTTTATACATGCAACTTGAATGTCAGGAAAATGTACTCCCTTCAGAAATGTACTGCCTTCAGTCACTTCATGCTGAGGTGACTACTGTAGTCTGAAAAGAAGTCAAATTATTTAACAGTACCATTATAGAATGTATAGAATGTGCATAGCTCAAAGGGTTGATTCTTTTTTTCCCTTAGAAACATGCTCATGTTCATGGCAGGTTATATTCTCCGACTGCTAAAAGGGCATACTTACTTCTGTGCTTAAGGGTAGAAGCATGTTACCCTCTGAGGTGTGTCAGCGTCCTGTGCATGGGACTGCCAGGGAACAGGGAGATGCAGGCTCCTTTTCCTTTTCAGTATTCCTAGTGCCCCAACGGAAGGAGATGCTAGAAGGTGGATGCTGTGAGCTCCACAACTACCTTTTGTGAACATTCTTGTGCTATAAGCTATGTATTAAAAGTTAGGGGAAACAGCATTGTCCAGATTTTTGGATTTTATTTCCTGATTAAAAACGTAGAGGGAAAACAGAAGTAACTGATGAGCATTTAACTTAGTTTTTTTGTCATCTCTCTTGTGCTTTTAGGGAATCAGTATCTTCACAAAACAGATAATGGGGACATCCTGTGTATCAGTGCTGACAACGGAACATCCTCAGTAATCCTGGCAAATACAACATTAGTATGTTGACTTAAATGTAATATATGCAGACAGACATTGGGAAAGGTATTGGATTTCATAATTTGTTCTGTGTCAGTCTTTGGAATCAGCGCTTAATGTGTTTCTTTTGCCCTTCCTTTGTTGACAGGATGAGTGCCAGGCAAGGACAGTTGCATTGTCTCCTGACCAGAAGTTTGCTCTTTTGCAATACAGCTATACAAAGGTACACGTGCACTTTACACCTGAGGATCAAACTGGAAAATAAGGGTTTGGGAGCAACTGAGAGGCTGAGAGAACATGAGGGGAATTCAGAAGGATGGGTGAATGTGATGAACGTCTGTAAGGGAACAGTCGAGTTGTGCAGGCAGGAGAAGAGAGTGGTATTATCTGTGAGCTTGGCAGGAGAGAGTTGACTGCCCAAGGAATAAAGGCATCTGGATAAAAAGATGCTTTTAACTCTCCATGCCATCTGGATGAAGAGTTATTACGAGGAGAACAAGGCTGGACGGTTTATTTGGGAAGACAATCTAGGAGAGTAGATAGGCATGGCTGTCCCAGGAGTTGTGTGGGTTAGGAGAAGTGATGAGTAGATATGCTGGTATACATCTGCTTGTATATGAGTACTATATATATATATGTGGTTGTTACATTGTGGTGGTAGGAGGTAAGAGTTTAAAACTGAGGTGAATGAAAATCTGCATGTGCTTCAAAGAAGGCTTGTGCTTGGAGTGGGCTTGTGTGTCTCTGTTGCCTCCTGTCAGCGAGCACATGAAGAGCCTGCAGCAGAATGCCTCATCCTGGCATGGTGCTGAACTGTGCAACAAAGGGCAACCCACATTTATGCCAGGTGGCATGAAAACTTGTCTCTGTGTGCCAGCTGAGAAGCCTCATGGAGGTGATCATTTGCTGTGCAGTTTGTGCACTGAGAAACCACTCAGTCGTTTTTTCCTTTTTGTTCTAGAGAGGTGCCTGTTCTGTCTGTAAAAGGTTCAGTGCTAACTTGTCCAGCGTACAAATACTTGAGCACTGTGTCACTGAGCACATATCCTGGCCTTGCAGTCCTAGAGTGGTTCTTGCACTGTGCCAAACGAAGTCCATGCACTCAGTCATCAGGTTTTTTCAGTTTTAGCTTCTGTGCTGGGTCCTCCTAAGCCAGTTACCTTTTTTGACTTTCTGAATTGTTCAGAGTTATTTGACTCTTCTCCACATCATTAGAGGCCACAAGATGCCTAATATTTTACCAGCCACCATGCACATCCCCTCTACTTGTAATTTATTGCTCTGTAGTATTTTATTTGTTGCATTCATAAGAGTTAATTTTGTTTCAATGCTGAAGCAAGGAATTTTAACATTTATATAACAGTGTGATTGAAAGTTCTGTTATTATTAATTTTTATTGCAAAGAAAGAGAGTAACAAAATGAATCATGAGGATGTAGACACATGTTATGTAATAGCCATCTGGCTGTGTAGTACTTACTTGTTGGTTTATATCTTCATACAAATATCCAAGAACCCTCTCAGAAGGGAGCATTATTGCAACGTATCAATGCTGTGGGCTAAATCAAACCTCTCCAGCCCCACATAGTGAACATGTTTAAATGTGTCTGCATTATCATCATCATCTTTCTCTCTATTAAGTGCCTACAGAGTTATACAGATCTCAAGAGGCAGATTTCTCAGAGAAGGGTTTTATTTCTTTGAAAATATGAATGGGAATAGGTCACCCTGGTACCAGAGGAACAGCTACAGACATACTGCTGGGACTTGTGAGAACTACTATAAAATAAGATGCCAAGTTAAATAATACAACATAAAAAATGAGACAGAAGACAGCAAATGAGCCGGTAAAACACAAGGAGGAGGATGAACTGCACACTGATGATAGTCTGCCATGTAGCCGCAAGGATTTTTGAAATCTGCAGCATCTCTGGCATCTGTCCTTAATCAGTCAGTGGCCTCTAGATGACCCTAGAAAGGTGGAAATTCTTTAGTCTTTCCTTAAACCTGGTAGAGATCTGTTACCCTTGGATGGTCATTGTGTTCTCGCTATCTTAATAAAAATCACAAGCAAGGCTTAGGGGTATTTCAAACTGCAAGAGATATGAAACCTTGTGAAATCCATTTTCTTAATATTAAAATAATTCTTTTGCAGTTGTGGAGGCATTCCTTTACAGCTTCATATCACATCTATGATTTCAATAGCAGGTCAGTAATTTTTGCACATAAGATGTTGTTTTAACATTCATTGTGCACTGAAATGTCATTTCACTGATTTCTCTTGGCTGCACTTCGATTTTGTCTTTCCAGTTCTATCTTAGATGACGGACTACTACCTAATGATACACAGTATATATCCTGGTCACCTGTTGGTCATAAACTGGTTAGTAAAGAAAAGTGAAACTTACATAAGCAGTCATTTTCATACATGTGACATGGAGACTCATGATGTCTGTACCCTTGAGGTTTTGGGACTTTCCTACTGCTAGGTAAAGTAGCTGAACTAGTTTCAAAATTGACTACTGTTGCTGGAAAGACTCCAGAGTCTCTCTGTGTGTTTTGTTTTTTCTTTAATGAAAATGCATTCCTGAACATTACTAGTGGCCTCAGTTGTCATGAAATGCACAAATGCACAGGAACTTTGTGTTTTTACAGTTGCAGACAGTAGCTCATCCCGTTCAAAGACAGCAGCATTACAACTGTCTATTTAATCATCACTGTGACTTTTATCTCCTAATTACACAATGATCAATGAAGTTTTACTTGATAGATGCATCTAGTGGGATTAGAGAACTAAAATCTGTCTTGTACTCCTTCCCACAGCTGTTTTCTTCCTCCCCTCCCGTCCATGTCAATGGTGACAACCACCACATTTGCAGGGCTTGTGCCCTCCCTAGGTTGAGCATTGGACGAGAGAATGTGGTCTTTATTTATTCTTATTGCTTAGTGAATTAGTATGTGAATTAAAAAGACGAACAACAGAAGCCAGGGAAGTTGAAAAGAGTTTCTGCATCTTGAAGCAAAGCTCTGGATTAAAATTGTTGTTCAGTTACTGGAGATGAAAATCAGGGGTTTAGAGAGGCAGGCAGGTGCCAACAAATAGAATTCTGAGTGCTACTGAAGAAATGTACAATCTTTGCAGATCTATTGGCAGCACTGAGACCCGTGAATGTTTTACCAAAGCCCTGATAGTTTTCTTTGAAAGACAAATTAGTGGAAAAAAACTCCTGATGACAGAAAATAAACTTGTACTTAAGAGAAAATTAATTGAAAGATTTTTCAGAACTTGATACAGTAGTCATGTTACTTTATTTTTTAGCATCTAGATCTGAACTTGTGTTGTTAACCCTGATCTGTATTAGTATTTGTATTGGTGAATCCAAGTTTGTTAAGTATCAATGCTGTTCGGTGAAATGCAGGTTTTAAAGATGGTTTTCTGTCATCTTGTGCAAATTACCCAGTAGATGAAATAAAGAAAGGAAGTAGGATTTACTGTAATAGTAATTTTTATCACTATGATGTTTTACAGGCATATGTTTGGAATAATAATGTTTATGTAAAAACCTCACCAACAGCAGAAGCTGTGCAAATCACTCAAAATGGAGAAGAAAATAAAATCTTCAATGGAATACCAGACTGGGTTTATGAAGGTAACTACATTAAGCAAGGCTTACTTTCCATTATTATGTGAAAACTTCGGTTTATTGTAATTATTATTTCATTCCTTACCACTGAAAAACTCAAATTAAATAAAGTCTGTATTTTAAAAGAAACATGCATCTTTATCTGGGCTTAATACCTGGCTCATGTGAGGATCTAAGAATGTATATGAGTTTGTGTAGTTTGCATTGTGTCACTGGGAATCTTAGTGTGAATTACCTTCACATGCTGGATTATAAATATTGATCTAATATCTCATTTCAAAACCCCAACAAACAGTCTGAATTTTAGTATCTGAACTTCAGTGTTTAAAAATATCCTATTAAAAACTAATGAGAACAGCACCTGGGATAGAAGAGTCAACTTATCAATTATAACTTAAATACATTTGCTTCTCTTCCAGAGGAAATGTTTGGCACGCATTCTGCTGTGTGGTGGTCTCCAAATGGCAAGTTTTTGGCTTATGCATCCTTTAATGATACAGAAGTTCCTGTTATAGAGTATTCCTTTTATTCTGAGGACACCTTGCAGTATCCGAAGACCATTAAAATCCCATATCCCAAGGTCTGTGTTATTTATTAAACATGTTTGTTCTGTAATTTCATTAAGAGAGTAGTCTCATTTAATCAGTTCCCGCTAATGAAAATATTGTCTGTCTCTCCTCAACAGCTTGCTGTGATTACTCTTTCTGAAGTCAACAGCATCTGGCAATGTTAAAGTATTTTATTATCTCCAGGGGAAAGAAAAAAGAGGAAAAAAGTGTGATTTAAGGTTTTGTTGTTTTGCCATAAAATTTGGAGGTAGTGAGTAGATATTGAGATAAAAAAACTCTCAAGGAGTCGAGTTGGTACAAAGCATTAGGCAGATGTACATTAGGTTAGGGTTGTGGATGCTATTGATAATGGAATCTTCTTCAGCTAATCATTTTCAATTTCCTGAACTGAGAGGAAGAGGAGGAATCTGCTAAAGGAGTTTCTCTGCCCACACCTTAAGCTCTTCCAGTTTTAGCTGTGAGAGTGAAACCTTTAGTGCAAGGAGCTCCTCCTCCTTGCCCCTACCCTCCCCGTGACTTTATGTCCACTGCTCATGGCACAGTTGGCAGTGGGCTGCCTGGGGTGAGATTCAGAGTGCTCTAGCAGATTCCTTCACGTGCTCCATGTGGGGAGGGTTCCATATTTAATACAAGACTTACCTGTTATTTGTTATGTTATACAGGACTTCAATTTATCTGAGCAATGCACTTAAGACATAAAGCAAGTACAAATTACACGTAGAGCACAACAATTGCACTACCCTGCTGAGTATAAATACAAACATGTTCTCATTGTTGGCCTCCACAATACCTTCACCATCATAGTGCTGGGCATGTCCATTGCTGGGAAGGAATAGATGGGTTGAAATCATCATAATTTTCTGTTCACCCCTGGGTTTTTGTGCTCCGTGTTGGCTTAAGGCATCAATGTGCCCTGCCCTGATCCGTGAAGGTCTGGCTATCCCAGGAAGTTATTTTTCACTCTTGATTAATGGGCAGGACAGATGATACAGCAAACTTACTGCTCATCTGGTACAGCTGCCTGGTGGGAAAACTGCCCTCTTTGTGCCAAGCTCGACTTTCTCTGCTGCAGCCATGATCACTCCCTAGCCTTCCCAAAGGTCGTGGAGCACATGGCCTTTGCCTGTGTCCATGGACCCTCCCCCAAAGGGGTCACTGACAGCTGCAGATGTCCTGGGCACGGCCCCTGAGAAGAGACATAGGTGTCCAATGAATTACCAGTCTAAATTATAGATGTTATTACAAACCCCTTTTGTTTGGAATATTGCTGACTTCTGGAGGTGGTTCAAGTATAGCTACCTAACTGCTCCCATGAGGACTTGGCTGGTTGACTACCAGAGAAACAGCCCTTACTGACACAGCTCTTTCGCTGTCAGCAACATTACATTAGAGATAGTGGAGTACATGCTGCAGTCACAGCTTGGATTGTGATATAGGCAGCTGTGATATGATTAGTTAGTGTAAGGTGCTGCTTCCATGGAGAAGAACTTTCCTGTGTGTAAGCAATGGATTTGATTCTTTGCTAGGTACCATGTGTGGCATGTAGGATGAGATCTGGTCAAATACAGCAAGCCCTGTGATTGTTTCTAAATGTAGTAGTCTTGCTTATCTAGAAATGCATGACTAACGCTTGTGTGTGAAAAATACAAAGGATAATTTAAGTATCAATCATAAAACTGCATTTAGGAATTTATCTTTTCACATGTTTGCAGTTAGCTGGTTTTACCTTTCTGTCTGTAGTAACTTAATCATCTATAATTTCAAACACTTTCTTCACCAAGAATATTCTTTCTTCAAAAGTACAATGAAAATCTTTATTTTTAGGCAGGAGCTACAAATCCAACAGTACAATTCTTTATTGTGGATACCACATCACTTCCAGATTCCAAACCTCTCAAAATTTCTCCACCTCCAGAAATAGAATCAAGGTGAGAAATTTTAGTTAAATATTTGATATTTGATTGTTTCTTTTGGTGGGAGAGGAGGAGCTCCTCCTCCTCTATGTGACCTCCCTGTATTCAGTGTATATGGCTGTTTTTCCCTGTAATGTGGCTCTGGTAGCAACAAGATTTACCAGAGAAAATCTGCACAGAGATTATCCTCCCAGTGATTATATATAGATGGCATATTCCATGTATGTTATATTCAGAATGTGACAAGTTCTTGGCTCATCACATTCAGTGGAGTCTAACTATGGTGAAGTCATTTCACAGTACAACTTTAATATGAGCAAGTTTTCGTATAATCAAATTATAATATATGTATTTCAATTCACTGGGGGGAAAAACCCAACAAAACAAAACCTTAATGGTAAGTGAAGATTTGATTTCATTGGAAGCAGACTCCTTGCTAAGGCAAGGTATCATGGTTGTCTTCAGATTTATACTTAAAATGTTTGTTTTCTTTGGGAAGATGGTGAAAATCAGCACCTCTCAAAGTAAATGGAAAATTGTATTCCTCAAAATGCCACTGGAAATGCACAACATGATATAAATGTATTTTGTAAAGAGCAGCTACATCAATTTAAAGTGCATGCACACAATTTGGTATCCCAGATCTTGGGTTTTGTTTTTTTCTTTTTAACAGTATTGTGGAAATGCTTTAGAGGTTTGCACTTGCAAACATGATGGGTATGAAAGCAAAGGTTATATTGATAAACCAGAAAAAAACAAAGGTCTGTTGTCTTATGCATAAAACCAGCATTTTACACATGGAGGCCAAAAAGCTCTAACTGGAAAATCAGTACTCTTCAGTCCTCACCACAGTGAAACATCCATGTGTTAACAGAGATGCAATTTCTTATGAATATGTTGTTCTTTATCCTTCCGTTACAGTCACACTGCAATAGCTACATGTTAGATAGCTGTCGTGCCTTGTTTTCCTCCAGAATTCCAGTGCCTCAAAATTAAAAGCCCTTTTCATTTTGCTCTGTACTGATTAAGGTCTTTGCTGTCTTAGAGGGTTTTTTTTTACCTTTTGTTAATACCTTATGGAAGTTGATGTGAGGAGAGTAACCATCAGCTGCCTTCCAGCCTCGCACCCATCTGGCTAACAGAGGTGTGAGTTACATGGAGTTCATCCATTTTTAAATTAATTTGCCACTCTGTTAGTCAGGATTAATACAAATACAGACCTTGAACGATGAGTTCAAGGGTCAAAATTCACTCCTTTTCCCAGTGGCTGACCCAAATAAGGGTCAAGTCTCACCATATGTGTCCTGCAAAAGTTGAGGTGGCCAGACCTAGTCGTGGGGAACTTTGGAAGAGCAAAGGTATGTGCGGAGGAAAAGGTGAGCAATGTGCTCTGTTGCTGCTGGGTAGGGGTTTTTTCTGGAAGCTCAAAGTATTGAATATTTATATTGTATTTATATATATACCACTGCATGACAGGAAAGTTAGTTTTTGTGATGGAAAATTCTATTTTTACTTCCATGGAGCTAAATTTTGAGCAAAACTAAGTTTGAGTTGGTGGCATACCTCACTCCACCTGCCTGGTTGAAGATGTTGAGGGGCAGTGCCTGAGCAAATGGTTGCCTGTTACAGCATTCTCCAGAGCTTGGATGAGCACCAGTTTTACCCCCACATATGAAGGGGGTACAGTGCACTTATGTTGCAGAGCAAGAGTTTTATTTGTCAAAAAAACCCGCCAGAATCTGGAATGGCAGCGCTTTGCTATATGATGGTACTTGAAACATGGCACTCTGCATGAATGACCAGCATGAAATCATCCAGCATTCAAACACTGGGTTTGGCACCATGGTTGCAGGGGGCTCCTCTTAGCCAACAGGAGGATTGAAGGCAATGGATCCTTCTTGTCTGAAATGATCTGTCCTGAAATAAGCTGAATAGAGTAACTTCTGAATAGATTAGTTGCAGAGTATCCCTTTTCAGCAACAAACAAGGAAGGGCAGTGCAGAACTACTGTACTTTATTCTTGAGTTAGTTGCAGCTTAGTGTGCTGTTGAATATTGAAGGTGCATTCCTGCTCTCATGGGGGAGAGATATGTATTGTAATAGCTCAATAAATAATATTTTTGTTTGTCTGTTTTCCTTGTAATGTCCATCTTGTCTGATTAGTGATTTATAGTCACCAGAATTGTTAACGTCCTTCACTTTGTAAGAATGAAAAGTGTGGGACTAATTCCCCTTATTCAAAACAGGGGAAACCAGTATTGTGGGTACAGGAAGAATGACTTTTTCCTTTTCTGTTTTTTTTTTACAAACAAGCTCCTGCAGACTCAACGGCAGTAGCAATTAAATGACCTGCTGACTTCCCAGTCAAATATAAATGCAGAAATAGACCTTTTCCAAACATGATTTTGAAACTAATCTGGAGATAAATCTGAAGGTTTTTGATAACCAGCTGACATATTTTTAATCCATCCACACTAATTGTAGTGTTTCCCTCCCGAAAACGCAGTGATCAGTAAGATACTCTTACCACAAAACTTCCCACACATTTTTGTTAACTAACTTTGGGGGAAAAGGGAACATGAACTTGGAACTAAGTCAAATGTGCAAATTACGGTTAAAAATGTATACTTGCTTTGGAGGGGAAGTTTGTTTTATTTTAGTTCATAAGGCTTCAAGGAGATAGAAGAGATCTAAAATAAGAAAAGACAGTACATCTAACAGATCGTTATGGTAAACAAAGCCACTAAATTTTATGTCGTGCATTTTTAAAGTTAATATACAGGAATAGTCATGGCATTTTTTTTTCTCATACTTCATTCTTTGTGTCAGCTGGGTGGTATTCTGAAGATGAAAGTAAAATATTCAAATAGTAATATCTGGTTTTTCAATGATCTCTCTCTTCATTGTAACTAATGGAAATAACTACTAAATTGAACAAAAGTGTGTATCACTCAGAAAATAATTACAAGCAGCGAACTTCAGGCAGCTAAGGATAAAATTCCTTAATCTAAGGCATACACGACTTAATATTCAGAAGAATTTCCTCTACTCTAGATGCACACAGTACAAAATTTATGAACAGCCTGGAGTAGCTATTATTTTATGCATTAGAGAATAGCTGCTAAAATTTAATTGCAGTGTTTCTGGAAGTGGGTTTGTACAAGCTATCTAATTCTTTATTGTATCTCTGAAAATAACCAAGGCATCTACTAGCAGCAAAAACAATTGATGAAAAAACAGCTCAATTACATTTGCATCAGTGTTTATTGTTGAAGAGTAGATTGAAATGAAAATAGCCAGATGAGTCTCATTCAGTGAATTGCTGAATGCAATTGTATGGTATGCTATTATAGAGAGGATTTTAAATGTCTTATGTTGTTGCTGTTTTCAGGGATCATTATTTGAGTGTTGTAACATGGGTGACAGATGAAAGGATTTGTCTGCAGTGGCTCAGAAGAATTCAGAATTTTTCAGTCCTCACAGTCTGTGACTTTGAAAATGCTACTTGGTCATGTCCAGAGGTAAGAAAAATTAGGTAGGAGAGTTGCAATGGTAAATTAAGCTACAAAGGAGTAGAGTAGATCCGTATGTGTATCTTTGTAGAAATAAAGCCTGATGCAAAATAAACATAATTGTTGTGGGATTGTTTGTTTTTCTCGTTCTTAGGAAAAACAACTTACGGAAGAAAGTAAAACTGGCTGGATTGGCAGAGTGAGTGTTCAATTTCTAAAACTACTACATTCTAAATTCTGAGAATTGTGAAAATTTTATATGAGCTTGTTGGATTTTGCACTGCCCCTTCTGAGTAGGTCCAGTCTTCTCACTTGCTGTGTTTTACATGTACAAGAAACAATTATCTCAAATGTCAGCCCATACCTGGGGTTAAGCTTTATTTTTTTGTGGGTAATGGGTTCTGAACTCCTAGGCTGGGCTGACAGTGCAGTATGGCAGGAGCTCTAATCATGCCCTCTGTGACCTGTGCATCTTGTTGACAGGACAAGAGATAATGGCTTTAAATTGAGAGACTAGGTTCAGATTAGGTGTTAGAAAGAAATTCTTCCCTGTGAGGGTGGTGAGGCACTGGAAGAGATTGCCCATAGAAGCTGTGGTTACCCCATCCCTGTGAGTGTTCTAGACCAAGTTGGAAGGGGCTTTGAGCACCCTGGTCTAGTAGAAGGTGTTTCTGCCCATGGCAGGGGCATTGGAACAAGATGAACTTCAAGGGCACTTCCAACCCACACCATTCTACAATTCTGTGATGTTCCACTTACCAAAAGCATAGCGCCCTTTCCAGACTCCTTTCTACTTCTGGCCTGCTGCTTCTGTAGCAGTAGGTAGGGGGGAAATGTAGGAGCCCAGATTCAGAATTCCCTTTGCTCTGGGATGTTGCCAGCTCTGCTGGCTTACCTGCTTTCTAGTCTTTCTGCTACCTCTAGAAAGATCTAGGGAATAAAATGTATTAAGAAGTGTATTCTGTGACTCTTGAATCACATTGGAATACAGGCGTAGAGGACAAAAGCAATTTTTAGTGTATCAGGTCACAGCAAACAATTCCAGGTTTTAATTGGGGCTAATTACGTTTGCCTCACATGAAATATCCACTGAAGAGAAGTGGGGACGGGATACATGCACCTGGCCAGATTAAAATTTTCATTCTCTTCTGCCAAACCAGCTACTGTCTGGATGATGATTTCCAAGCTGCCTCTCAGTCCTTTTGTACATGGTATAGAGTAGGCACCTAATGAACTACACAGAAGATCTGGGGGAAGTGAAGCAGAGATGCAAAAGTTCAGATTTGGAGGGAGAAATGAGTTTCAGAGCTTTTGATGAGAACACAGAGTACACTTTCCACTCCCGCATTTTCCACACACTGATTATGCTTTAGTCACTAATTCACTTTTGAAGTCAAAAATGAAAGTTTAAAGAAATGCAAAGAGGGAGGCAACAGCAGGGATGAAATCATCCGCAGTATGAAGATGAGAGATCAACCCACCTGCTGTCAAATTTGATATGGAAAGGAAGGCCTTAACGCTGACACATTTTGCTTCTCTGCAGCAAAGGCTTCACAATTAGACAATGTGATGATCAAGCTGCAGACTTTGTAAACAGTTGTGCAAAATGAGAGGGCAAAATGCAAGTCTGTGCCACTAAACTAGGTTGTTGGTTTTTTGTTTCTTTTAAAGAGACAACCCACTTCTTAGGAGCTGTTGGAAGAAATGATGATAATCTCACTGTACGATTCTTGGATTTGAGAAAGAAATAGAGAGAAGGGAGGATTAAAGAGGGGATAGCATAGATATATTTATTCTTTTTTATTTTTCACCTTCTTAGGGATGGTAAAGTGATATTTGATTAATAAGGAATATTTTTATACATTTGCAAGATGTATATCTGTACATACATATGTATAGACAAATTTAAGTAAATTATTTATGTGTGTAAAATACAGGCATGTAGTCCTCTCTTTGTATCTATAATGTTTTCTATGGTTTTTGGAGGGGAGGGCTTTTTAGGTTTTTGTTGATGGTTTTGGTTTGGTTTTGGGTTTGTTTTTTTTTTTTTTTTTAATAGAGATGAAATTAGGTTTAAACTAAGAATGCTCAGAAAAGCCTGCATTGCTGTATAAGGCTTCCAGGTCATCAGCTGTTAGAGCTTGCCAGTTGAGTTAAAGGAAAGTCACACTTCGAAAGGGAAAAGGGAAAAGCTAGCAAAATATTTGCCAGATTACCTTTTGCAAAAATACTGCTTGGTAACAAGGAGAGGTTATTTGGAGCACATGGTAAGAAAGACTTAATTTCTGTCATTGCTTTCTGAATGACCGGAGGCAAATCACTTCAGCTTTGTTTCACCATTTCAAGATGGGTGTAGCATCTCCGAGGCAGTTACATTGTGCCGCTTGCCTAATTAGCATTTAGATCCTTTGGGCATTTATAGCAGAAATAAGTTTTATTTCATTCAGCTCAATTTCATTCCTCGCTTTATTTCTACCATATGTAGCACATTCAAATGGCAGTCAAAGAAATTGATTCATTTCTGTCACTCTCAATTGATAAATGGATAATTCCTTCACGACAATATTATTCCAGTTTGAGTTCTCTGTCATTCTGTAATCACCTACTTACTAGCAAAATTTCCTCTTGGAAAGCAGCTTGTGTTTTTCTGAATAGAACAGGACATTTTTCACTGTTAAGCTAAAAAAGAAATTGAGTTCAAAGAATTTGTTCACAAATATGTGTTTTGAAATGGGAAATTCAAGAAAATCATGAAATTGCAATGTTTAAATTTTTTTTAGGTTATAGCTGCATTGGACGGAATAAAACAAGTAGATGCACAAATTGTTTCCTAAAATTGTAGAAAACTAAGACCACCGAAAGTACTTCACATTTGTGGGGGGGATGGGGGGTGGTGTGGATGGATCACTTCCAGCACTAATACTCAGGAAGTTCTGCTGCTGAAGGAGCAAGAAAATATTTCAAGTGTGTTTATTTTAAGAGCGATGGCTACAGGTTCTACCTACTAAGTCAGACAGCAAAGATGTTTGCAGTACATTCATTGATGCCTTGTTGCAAGCATTGAGACTCCTTGGAGATATTAAAACCTAAATTTATCGCTTTGGATCTGGAGTTTTGTTTTTTGCTTTAATAGACATCTCTCTTATGTTCAAGTTTCAGCCATCTGTCCCTCACTTTGCACCCGACAATGCTTCCTACTACAAAGTCTTCAGCGACGCAGCAGGTTACAAGCACATCCATTACATAAATGGCTCACAGGTGAGGAATATTGTCTAGGACAGTCACTGCTGGCTTTTGTTTCTCCTGGTGATCAAGGATTTAATGTTCTACTTTTTGCCTTGCCTTTTCCCCTGCTCCAGGCTCCCATAGCTATTACTTCAGGAAAATGGGAAGTAATCAGCATAGAAGCTGTAACTGATAAATTTTTGTAAGTATCTGTAAATACGGGCCCTCTTCCTGTCATAAGGGCTGGTAACAAGGGCCTAAGCAAGCACAGAGAGACAACAGGGAGAAGGTGTCATTTAACCTATTAAAAGTCTGATTTAAATCTGTCAGATAATTTTTTAAAATATTATACTGTAAATATTTTACTAAAACCAGTATCTTTTGCTTTTATAGATACTACATCAGTAATGAAAATGATGACATGCCAGGAGGAAGAAATCTTTATAAGTAAGAAATTCTTTTTTTCTGCAGTATGAGTAAAATTGGTTTTAATGGAAAAGAGAAACTTTAAGAAAAAGCATTGAAAACTTAAAGATTTGGATGTTCAGCCTAATGTGGGATCTTTAGGATATTTATTGAAAATCAGTGTAAGAGTATAAACTGCAAAATAATAAATGAAATATTTTTCTATAAATTCAGTTAATAAAGGGAAATTGTGGGGAGAATCAACCAATCCTCAAGCAAAAAACCCTAAAAATAACCCTTATGCTTTTTTTCCTATTACTATAATTTCAGTATTAATTTAACTCAAAAGTTGAAAGTCTGTTTTCTCTAGTTTTTGAATCAGTTCCTATCACTTCCAAATTTTAACCTTTTTCATTTGGCCATCTTTTTTAAAAAGCATATACTGGTTTAGCATAGCTTAAAAAAATTATCTCTGAGATGAAGCTCATTTACTTTGCAGAGTGCTCTTGGAAAGCAGTCCAAAATTTACTAAATGTGTTAGCTGTAATCTGGATCAAGAAAGATGCCAGTATTATTCTGTGTCCTTCAGCAAAGACACACAGTATTATCAGCTAAATTGTCTCGGTGAGTATATCCCGAATTAACTGACATAAACGTGACTCACTGATTAGTTGGGTGGTGAAGTTCACTTCGTCAGGATCTTGATATGTACTGTGTAACAATGATATGTGTTGATAACATTGGATAAATGTATTGGCAGTGGAAAAACATACTGCCTCCTAGGCTCGAAAGTACCTTGACAAAAATTACTGGGATAAAACTTGTTAGTTCTATCTGTCAGTGGACCTGAAAGAGCTGCAAAACACTCCTGTCCACTGTGCATCTCCTCAAGAGATGCATGGGAAGCTCTGCCTGCAGAAGGAATTTGGAGGCTCTGAAAGTGTGACAAGCAACAGACTGGGTAAAGAGCAGTGCTTTATATATGAGAATAAAATTAAGATAGTGCTGGTCAAGAAGAAAATCCAAGTAACATAACCATAAGGTAAGTAGTGGGACTGCAGTCTGTCTCTGACCAGTAAGTGCTCCTGCTAGATAGTACAAGGGTTAAATTAATCAAAGGGTGGGAAAAATAAAATCATCTCAAAAATTACTTTAGATATAAATGTATGTTGTTTTTAGTATGCCAAAATCTTCCTTAATCCATGGGACAAAAGGACAGATAGCAGACAGGGAATTTTCTGTAAGACTGTAAAAATGGTTGAAGACAACTGCTGTGGTCCTTGTGACAAGGCTTCCTGATGGCCAAACCATTGTCCACAGCCAAGGCATGGACGTCGCTAAAGAGTGGAAATTCCATTCTTCAGTACCTCACAGTCATGTGGTTCATCTCTGAGACAGTCTGAGCATTTTGTGGGATCCTGTGGCTTGAATTTAGGCCCTGCTATCCTAAAATCTAGCTTGAGCAGACTGCACGGGAATAAGTTCTCAGCTTTTATGATTCACCAGTTTCCAATTACTTTATAAGGGTTGTGTTTTAAGCAAGCCTGCAAACATCAAGGTTTTGTGCCCTGTTAACAGGTCCTGGCCTGCCCAGATCTACTCTGCACAGAAGCACTGATGATGAAGGTATGGGATTGTCCTTAATTTATGTTGAGCCAGAAATCTTGCACTGTAAATTTATTCTAATTTTGTTCTCATTGCATAGTGCAATAATAAAAATGTCAGTTATAAAGGGTAAAATTATTTTCAAATAATTACCAGAAGAATAAGTTTTATAGCTTGACATATGTTTATTCAGAGTTTATTCAACATTATCTTACACCGGGCTAGAAAACAGTACGTAGTGTATGATTTATTTACTGAATAATTGCTCAGTTTTTCTGAAATAGTATTTAGATGAAAAACAGGGGAAAAAGAACCGAGGGAAAACTATATTGTAAACATTGACTCTGAGAGGAAAAACAAAAACTGCAGTAAACTAAAACTGCAATGTAAGTTGCCATCATCTCAGGTTGAATATTTAAAGTGGCTCATAATTAAAGAGCACTGTGTTTCAAATAAAAAGTGTTTAGTCTTTGAATCTTACTTGCTCTGTTATTTAGTCCTCAGATATCTGGAAAATAACAATGAACTGGAAAATTCATTGAAAGATATTCAGATGCCTTCGAAGAAATTTGGTGTCCTTGATATAGGTGGATACAGTAAGTTCAAAAACGTCTTTTACCTTTCCCCTCCCATCCTCTCCTTTTCACCAAGTGATTCAAGGTCTTCTGCTGAGGAGCATGACAGGACAGATGGGTCTAATGGAAATTCTTGCATTTATTCAGAACTTAAAGGCCAGATTATTTTTTATTTGGACTATCCAAAAATTCTCAGTTATTTTCTGAAATCCCAAAATGTTCTTATCTAAAATGTGCTTTTTTCCATAGTGTGATAACTGTTTTATCCATAGTGTGATAACTTCACGTTTTCATTATGTAGTGGCTTAACTCCTTTTTCTTTTATAATAAACAGGAAAGCAGAAGTCTCTAACAATGCATTAAATAAATAAGAAAAATGAGGTTGAGGCACAAACTCAAAGCTCTTTAACACTGTTGAATTTGAATTACATTATAAATTCAAGTAGGTCTTTCTGATTTACAGAATTCTTGGTTTGTGTTAGCAGGTTGGGAGAGTGGAGAGGTTCAGTTACGATGAAAAAGCAGACACAATCTAAGTGAAAAATCTTAATAAAACTTTTAAGCGACATTTCAACACTATCATCTTTGACTTTGTGTAGGGTATTAATAGGTTGAATATATTCGGATTGAATAGTCATTCTTGAAAGCAGAGTCATAGTCCAAGACTGCATAAACTTCGATACAGACCAGAACAAAATGCTAGAAAATGAACTGTTAATGCTTTGTGAGTGGTGCCCCTCAGAATTTGGGTAATGTTCTTGGTGTGCTCTTGGGCTGAGCAATGTCAGAGAGCCCAGCAGTGGGAGGACTGGTACCTGTCTAAACTGTTCCTGCTCCAGCCTTTGCTATAGCTTTTCTCTTCATGGCAAACCTCCTCCTGATAAAATGAGCAGATATTTTTAATGGAATTCCATTTTGCAAACTGCATTGAGTTAAGTCAGTCATTGCTAACTTTTCTTTTTGATGCCTCCCTTCTTTCACCTTTTGCCTTGTTTATATAGTAATTCTCTTTATCTTTGTGTTTTCTGTCTTTGATTTCTGTCACATTTTTACTAGGGCTAAAGATGAAATCTTCCAGGCAAGATGGAGATTTAAAGATGTTCTTCATGCTATCAGTTGTATATTCATACTGTTTTTATTCCTCTTTGTTCTTACTACTTCATGCCTTCAGGGTAAAAGCTTTTGGGTAAGGGGAATCTATTTTTAATATCAAAAATAGGAGAAGCAAATCCATTTATGTAGTCCTACTTAAGGTTTCAGGTCTGCTCACAAATCCATGTAGGTTATTAGAGAAGCAATCCACCCCTGTGACTATAGAGTATGCAAGAATTAAAAATAGTATTTTAATGTGTTCAATTTAGATTCTGTTTCAGTGTTCTGATGCCTTGCATATTTATATCTGGGCAAATTTCTGTAAGACTTGCACTGTATTACTGCAGTGCAGTCCATCAGAGTTGCAGCATCAGTTCTCTTAAAATTCACGAGTGAACAACTGAGCCATTCGGTTTGCAAAACTCACAGGGTGTGCCTTCAAAATGTTCAGCTCACAGCCAGCTTGGGTAGGACGAATAACATGAATGGAACTAGAATCAATATTGCTTCAAAAATAATAGATACTTGGATATGTTTCTGGGATGCTTTACAAACTGTCAAGCAAAGTCTATCTAGCAGGTTCAAAATAATATAGAATTTCTTTCCTCTGCTGGGAGAGAAATTTTATTTTTGAGCCTGTGTTAGATTTACCACTGTAGAGACATAACAAGTTTCAGATGTAAGCTTAGAATAATGTCCTGAGACAGCATGTTGAGTCCCCAGATTTTATTACTTTCTGCTAATTTAACTGTAAAACATTTTTTAAAATGACCAAATTAGCTAGGAACTTCTACATATATATATTAGGACAGTTCAGATGAAACTGCTCTTTAATTTTTAGGGAGTGGCTCAAATGTGCTCTTGTATGAATTGTAATGCATGTCAAATAATTTCACTGGAGAGCTGACCTAAGTCAAACTCTTTTCACTTTTAGAGCTGTGGTATCAAATGATTCTGCCTCCCCATCTTGATTCATCAAAGAAGTACCCTCTGCTCCTTGAAGTGTAAGTTTTCAATCACATGGCAGTGTTGTGTTAATAATCACTTTCATCTACTTCAAATGTTCTTAATAAGGAAACGAAAAGCTGGCATGTTTTCTAATTACTTCTTGAAGTAGTTTTAAGATGGAATGAAAAATAGGGGTTTAACCCAGTTCATGGTGGATTCCTGGTGCCCTAAGATGATGTAATGCCTATTGAGCACATACTCTGGCAGTGGCACTGAGGCAGATACATCCTATGGGATTTAACAGCCAGGATGTTCGTGTTAGCTTGCCTCCTCCTCTGCTCATGATGCTCCTCAGAAATAATCTTTGATGAAATCACTTTCCAGAATGAAACCTTGAATAAGTCTTGTATTCTAAAGCTGAAGTAGTGTATGTGACATTGCATTTTTCTGTGATATTTGACTGTCTGTCAGTGTTCACAAACGTCATCCTGTGGTCAGGATTGCATTTGCTCTGGTTTCTTTTCATAAATACAAGGCCATGAGCATGTGCTGATTGGTCTGGTCTTCCTCAGGCACTTCTGTTCATCCTGGTATGTTTTCTTCTAACTTTGAATTACTGAATTTTAGCTATGCATTAATACAAAAATATAAAGTTACTCCATTTTATGAAAAGGTGACTCTAAAAGGAAGCTGGCTGTTGGATGTTAGATGCATCTTTATATAATACATCTTTATATAATTTGGTAGCACTTTTTGATGTGTCTATTGAACATTTTAATGAGCAGCCAGTGCTCTTGGCTTCTTAAGACTTGTTTTGGTTATGATAATATTTTTATTGACTTACCTGGACCTTTGTCAGGATTCACCTCTGGTTCACAGTGATCTTAATATCAGAAATTGCTTTGGAAGTACAGGGATCCATAGCTTGAATTAAATTTCCAGTAGTTTTTCCTGTGCTTTTAAAACTGATAAAAGTGGGCTATAGAGCCATAGGAGCCATTCTTCTATTTCTTACTCTGTTCAACAGTGGCTAGAGAAGTGCACTGCACAGAATTTTACCATCAAGACACTTAGAATACAATTTCATAGTGATCAAGTGCTTCTGAAATAATTTAAAGTAAAAAGTTAAAATTATAGTTTTGCTTCCTTTTCCTCAGCCTGCATAAGAAATAGTTCAGACTGATGAGACACTGAAAATGCAGAAAATGATATTTTTCGTTTTTCCAATTGAAGGCTATTTATTGATTTCAGACTTAAACCAAATAAATCATGGGTGAATGGAACAGAAATAGTTAGAGAACATCACTTTGAAACTCAGGTGACTAGATATGCCAAAACAAAAGAAAACTTGGCTTGGATTTCTGATAAGCTGCTTCAAGTCAAAATAATGAAGGTTTCTTATTAGAGCAGAAAGGAGTAAAATGTAAAAGAAAAATCAGTCTGCTTTTTTTATTAACAGCTGAAGTTTTAAAAAACCATTTTGCTTTAGTGGCACCTTGGAGTCAGTCAGTGATGCTGTTCTTGTTTCCTCAGTTTGATTTGAAGGTTTATCCTGGTTTAGAGGCCCGAATTGTCAGCAATAATTATGTTTCAAATGCTCGACGTGAGAATACGTGGCGAGTAAATGCCTGAATTTTGTGACATTTTTCCCCTAGGTATGCAGGACCTTGTAGTCAGAAAGTGGACCAGGCCTTCCGGATCAACTGGGCGACTTACCTGGCGAGCACAGAGCAGATCATCGTGGCCAGCTTCGACGGGAGGGGCAGCGGCTACCAGGGGGATGAAATCATGCATGCAATAAACAGAAGGCTAGGGACCTATGAAGTGGAAGATCAGATAGAAGCAGCCAGGTGAGCAGCAGGGAAAGGTCAACACCTGCTCCTTCTTTTACATGCTTATTGCGCAGGGGGAAAAAAGGTGACGGTTTCAAAACGTCATCTTGGAAATATTGGCAAAAATTAACTATGTTCTGCTTCATTTTGTACGCTGAAGTGGGTCATTTATAGGCCAGTCATCATTTTATGCTTAAAAAGAGAGGAGAGGTAATGCTGTAATACCAGTTAACCATATCTCTGATTTTGTGGAGATGATTTTATAGAGATGGTATGTGTCATATTATGCTACCGAGGAACTTGGAGATGGAAGTTCTGCTTCAAGCTTTTTGCAAGTTTAATTCTGTTGTCACAGAATTATGATAAATACTCAGCTTTTAAATGATAGTTCATGGTTTTCACTTGGTTTATGCTTGTAGAACCTCCCTAAAACAAAAAATCCTAGTATGCATATCTCAGAATTGCAATTAAGTGATCTCATAGGATTTTCTATGTGGGATTTTAAAATGTTGAGGAGTTTAAACAATTAGAATTTCACAGTCTTCTTGATTTTTTTTTTTTTGATGACTGTGTTTACATTATTCTGTTCATTATTGCTGCATTTTGATTTTTGTACATCTTTAAAAAAAGGACAAGGCAGGTAATGAAATCTAACCTATTACAATATGAATGTCAGTGAATGTGGGTTGAGGGGTTTCCAAGTGTCATATGCATAGATGTTTTTCTAAATTTCCTAAAGACACACATGCCTGAATTATTGTATGTTTTCATATGCAGTTGCTCTGATGAAGTGGGAAATGTTTATTTGTACAATAGAAAGAGACAGACTTGATAGGAAAGGGCCACATCTGTAGAATGGCAGATACGTACAGTCTGTTAAGTTTAATTATTAATTAATTTAGGTCTGTTCAATTATTCTGTTTGCTTTCAGAAAATTTTCTGAAATGAGCTATGTTGATGAGGACAGAATAGCTATTTGGGGTTGGGTAAGTACTGAAATAATTTTGGCGGGAAACTATTTAATTTTAACAACTATTTGTTGTGCTGCCATGTGTGTGAGATCCTGCAGTGCTTCATGTGAGGCACCTCATGTGAGGCCACAGCACAGTCCTGTCTTTTAATTGATGAAGTTCATCGTCACCTTTTACAATCATTCAGGAGTCTTTGTAAGAGAAATTAGGACTACTAGAGGGACTAAAAACCGATTTAAACAGATGCTTCCAAGTTCCTGTGAATAATATGAACCTATAGTCAAAAGAATAAAAAGTCCAAGCATGTATTCAACAGTAGTTCTTCAGTTGGATGACTGATTTTAAAAAAAGATGTGAAATTACACTTGAGCCAGCTGTGTGGGATGGTTATTGAGCTTTTTGCAACCAGAGGCCAGATTTCTCAAACTCGATGCATCTTTAAAACCTAGTACAGTAGATGGAAATATTTCATAGTTTAATAGCACATGCATAGCCCCTCAGCTGCAAAGCTAAGTGTGTACATAGTGTTAGTGATTCCAGTGCTGAATTAAATTGTTCACTGAAATTCGGGCACTGCAGGTGACAGGCACCGATGAATAACTTGCTTGATGGCAATATGATGTCTTAAATAGCTTTTCTTCTGAGGGTAAACACCTCTGTTATATGAAGTCACATGTAATGGTATTAACTGTAGCGAAAGGAAAATTCTTCCTGCAGAAATTGACGATTTGATGCAATCCCATCTTAAGTCCGTATGACCCTCAGGATAAATATTACATGAGCATTCCTCCTTGGAGCTACATTGGGATTATGCATCCTGGACTCTGAACCTGTGGGCAAACAGATTTTCTTTATCTCTTGAGTTTTTAGATTATCAGCCTCTCACTGTCAGCCTGTCACTATGTACATAGATTTTGTTTGCTACAGATTCAGCAGTAATATCTTTACGATGGCCAGGTTAGGCATTTATACAGTGTTTAATTACTAAGTGCATGTGTTACTGTGCTAATCTCATTGGAAGGATCTGGGAATTGAATTTGGACCAAACATTTAAGGACTTTGAAATAAGATGCAATTCCCTTTGCCTGTAATCTGTTTTTAAGACAGGAATGAGATCCAGAAATAGCTCTTGTTTTTGAATGTGGGTGGGCTCATTTTCCCAAATAACCCATTCAAACTCTTGTGAGGGCAGTCATTTGGGCGGTTGGTGACAGTGTTTAGGTATCTTACTGCCTGGATGCTCAAGTGTGTCAGATATTTACTCATCTGTGTATCAGGCTAGACTGTGAGTAAATTTTCTGTGCGTAGCAAGGAGTGTGTTGTTGCACAGTTCCTCCCACAGACTCAGCAGATCCTTCACTCCCCAGTCACAGTCTTGCTCCTGACACTTTGGGGGAGAGCTAGGGAATGAGCTACCATAGGCCTGCTCCAAGGGAGCTGTAAATTTTTGGATGCCCTGTTGCAACTACTCATCAGACACACTGTGGGCCAGAGCTCTACTTCCACCCACTCCCCCAGCACAGGAAGGGGCACAGTAGTT
The DNA here is from genome assembly GCF_009819655.1 of Sylvia atricapilla. Taxonomy (NCBI): domain Eukaryota; kingdom Metazoa; phylum Chordata; class Aves; order Passeriformes; family Sylviidae; genus Sylvia; species Sylvia atricapilla. The sequence continues at coordinate 21,582,971 of NC_089146.1, forward strand.
CAGCAGTGTGTTGTTTCCTGTCTTTTGCTGCTGCCTACAGTGCTACCAAACACAGTCATCCCCAGCTGAGTCACAGTTCAGCAGCGTTCATGCCCTTTCTCCCCATCGGGTTCTCATTCATCAGTGCCACAGCTGCCATGCGCTGTTTGGTGCCTGTTTCCCCGACTGAGCAGGCTGGCTGAGATCTGACCCAAATTCAGAATGGAGTTCATTAATATGAAAAACGCTGAGCCTATAAATGCCTGATGAGCTGTGTAGCAGATGGGCCCCATCCTTTCCCTTCCGACTAAAATAACAGCAATGTTTTCTTCTCAGTCTTATGGGGGATATGTGACCTCCATGGTGCTTGGCTCTGGAAGCGGCGTGTTCAAGTGTGGAATAGCGGTTGCCCCCGTGTCACGCTGGCAATATTATGGTATGTGAGGGCTTCCTTGTTACAAGGATTCCCATATGTCTTCTCGTGTACACGCTGCAAAGCGTGGATTCATAGTGCAGAACTTTTGATTATCTACTGGATGCCATGTAAATGCCACTTGGTCTGTTTTTTATGAACTCGTGGCCACTTCCAATAGATAACTTCAGGTAATCCAAGTAACCATTAATGAAGGCCGTTGCGTTATTGGTAGTGCTGCTGTGTCTGTGTTTGCTTTGAAACCAGCATTGTGGACCAGAAATCCATCGCAATTAAATGTCTGGGTCTTCAAAATGAAACCTCACTTACAAGAATGAACTGTGATGGTTAACTTTGAACTTGCACTGTAATTCACCCTCTCAAAGTAACACAATAGGATTTGAATTGTCTTAGGTTGGTTGGTCAGGGCTTTTTTAGCATGTAAAATTTGGATTTCATAAATCTAATTCATGTTGAGAATAGCTTGATGTGAGAAAAACCTGATCAAGTGGACAAGTCTCTACATGCTTCAAGCCTTTAGAGCATAAGGTTTCAAGTAGTTGCATGAGGCTAAAATACAGTTATAGGGGCCCTCCTCCGAGATTAAAAAATAATGTAAAGTTATAAATAGGTGCTGGTACAATATGAACATATTTTAACATTTTTCTCAATTTATTTGTCCAAAAGCATTCAAGGGAATGCTTTCCCTGGCAAACCTCTGCTAAATAAAACATAATTTATCATTCTGCAACTAGCACAGAAGCTGTATAATAGCTAATTCAGCAGATCAGATCATACTGCCAGGCAGTAGCAGTAGTCTGTTGGGGACATAGGAACATATTCATAATATTTTGGACATGAATATTAAAGTATGACAGGAAATATATTTTTAATTATCAAGATCTCTAGAATTCCACTTTTAGCTAGTTAAAAGAAGGATTATGGAGGTATACATGTTCAGCATAAAAAAACCTCCAGTGCAACAACTCTGATGAGAAGTCAAAAATATGGCAGCAGAGAACTAACTCATATGGCTTAAAACAAAGTACCAAATCTGCAAATGGTAAAATGGCAGAAAAAATGTAGAAAATCAATTATTTTTTTATCAGTCAAGATGAATCCTAATATATTACTATATTTCTACAGTATAGATTTTTGGTAGTAAATATTTAGATAAAATAAATAGGATGTTTTTTCAGATGCTAGTAATTTACTGCCACATTTTTGGTAATTATTTTAGGATTACTGAAAGAATAACAATAAGGAAACACTGACACAAAGTACTATATTAATATTCAACATTCAGGTGTCCATGGCAACAAGAAGATTAAATATTCTGAATAATGATGGTTACCTACACCCCTCATTGTGGAAAACCTGATTTCCAGTATGCAATTGTTACAGCTTGTATCGATGGGTAAAACTGATGGTAGACAGACTGAAAATTAAGTAGCAGATTCTAATTTTGGGATTTTTTTAAAATTTCAGATTCAATATACACAGAGAGATATATGGGCCTTCCTACAGCAGATGATAATCTGAAGAACTATAATGTAAGAAACAAATCACTTTATTTCTTTTTTTTGTGTGTGTTGTTTCATTTCTAACCTACTGTATTGTACTTTAAACAGTTTAGTTCTTTCCCAGTGGAAGAAATATGTTTGTTTCCTATTTCCTGCTAGAACTGTTGCATTGTGCTGTTCGAGGCTGTAGTCTCAGGAGTTGGATTTGTACAAGGCACCTTCTTCTTGGTGAATGGTGTGGGGCTTCTGTTGTTTCTTTGGGGTGTTGGTGTTTTGGGTTGTTTTTGGGGTTGTTTTTTTTTACATTTAGTTCCATTTGACTACTTTGCTGACTGTAAAACAAGCTGTAAAAGCATATTTTAACCACCAAGAAACAAATTTGTTTTAAAATTTATATGTTGGTAAGCTAAGTATGCTTTATCTTAAACATTCTTCACAAAACCAAATGTACTCCCATTCTTTCTGAAATGTAACTTTTTTTTAAAATGGTCATTGTGTGAACTTCCCTGCTTTAGGAATCTGGAAGTTTGTCCAGGGAAAGCAAAATCTCCTAATACTAGATCACTTTGACAGGTAGGCAAATCCCTCTGTACTGAGATCGTATCAAATTGCAGACCAGCTGAGAGCCAGCAGTGTCAGGACTGAAATGTTGGCCCAGTCTCCATAAATACACGGTGTCCAAAGTTTGTTCTAATGTGACCAGTGTTTGCACAGAAGTGGGGGAATTCCTACATGTCCTGCTGAAAGCAAATCGCATGTAGATTGTTTGTCCTTGTTACAGCATGATTAATCAATTTTTTTACTTGCTCTTCTGTGTGCTAGATGATTTTTGTTGCCTCAAGGGCATTTTGAAGTCACAGGTAGCTGGGCATAGGGCAGAGCAGCCAAACTTTCTGTTAGGTTTTGTTAAACTTCAGGCTTCAGTAAAAATACAGTGGCTATGGGAGAACTGTGAGGAATCTGAGGGGTACTTTGTGGCCTGGTTGTTAGAGTGTTTCACAGAAGAGTCCAGCCATGGTGATACTGGAACCAAACATTGGTGTTAAAGGAGATAGAACATTCTCTGTATTTGGGTTGGTAAGCAGGGTAGAGAAGACAGTTTAGCACTGGTTGTGTGCATTAACAAAGTGTTAGGGGTAGAAAAACGGGTGGGGGTTGTTGCATTGATTCAAAAGTATGATAAAATATATAGATACATACATATATGTACTGAAACGTGGTTTGACATATACTTACAGTACTCCAGTGTTGTCAACTGCTGTATGAGATGTTCTGGTCAAGACTGGGGACAGTGGTAGTGACTGCTCAACAACTTGGTACTGTGTCTGTGTCTCCCTCTTCTAGCAACTGAGCTACTGGGCCCAGCAGGCACTGACCAGCAGCCTCAGCCACGTGCCTGCCTTTTTCCAAAAGTGTTTCTTTAAGGCAGTGGGAAGAGTAGGAGGTCTGCGAGGTAGCAGTGTAAATACAAGTTACTGTCGCTGTGCAGAACGAACGTTAACGCTCTGGGTGCACAAAGTCACTCACCAGCTTCACGGCACAGATGGCAACAGAGGACTGTTTAATCCTTTCAAGCCAGGAGTCGGATTTTCTTGGCATGGTATCCATTGCTGGCAATGGCCACGTTGAAACTGCCAGTACCAAAGAGCTAAAGGTTTCAAATGTGTTACTCAGAGGACTAATTGGGGAGAATGGTGGCTAGATGGAGGAGGAGTAATTGCCTAGATCAGATTGTCACACTTCGCTGCTGCTCCTAGAGAAAGGAAAATGCAACTTAAATCCTCATTTGTTGTTAAAAGCTCTAAATAATATAGTACTTGGACTTTACTTTTTACCTGGAGGGTGGGGTAGCTTGAGAGTGAGGTTGTTGTTTTTCATGTAGCCTCAATGAAAGCATTGTGGGATTTTGTTGTTGCTGAAGACCCTTACTGACTTCAGCCCAGAATGTTCCTGGCTTACAGCCCCTTTGTTCCATGTCCCAGTCCCAATAGCCAGCCTCCTGGCCCCTTGACACGGATGAGAGCTGTTTGCTGAAATGAATGTTTTTTGAGGTGAATGCAGAATCTGTAGTGAAAGCTAGTACTACAGCTGAAGCTGTTAAAGCTTGCACTGCTAACTCTGTGCTGTCAGGCTTGTGTGCTGCATCATATATTCTCTATCCTGCTGCACTGCTGCAAAGCTGACATAAAAAGTGGAAAGTTGCATAAACTGTAGCATGCACCCTGATTTAAAAGAAATTAGATGGTGTAGACACCTGCTTAGAGAAGATGAGCACTGCTAGGCACATTCCTAACACGTAGAGTACTATTAATGACTGAATACATAGACTCAAGAAATTAGTTGTGGTTAGAGGGGTACATCCTACCTTTGGATTACTGTGACATTTCATTTATTGAAGGCAGAGAGTCTAAGATCTTAAATATTGTTTGTCAGGAGTCAAGTCTGAGGGAGGACTCACGCTCCTAAGTGGGCTAATTAGGTATGTTCAGTGTCTTTTAAGGTAGTTGTAAACTATTAAAAAACAGAGGTTTGTAAAAGAGAGGAGCAAGCATGGGTGGTGCTCTACTATAATCCTAGGCTGAGTGGCAGAGAATCTGGCGGCCTGAAAGAAACATCCCTGATGCAAAAGACTCGAGACTGAATCAGGGCAGAGCTCTGGAGGTCAGATGCAGTAGCCATGTAAAGCATACCAAAGAGACTGTTCAACTTGTGAGAACATTATTTTGCAGTTCACTCTGAATTTGATATGCTTTTGGCAAGTGTTTGAAACAGTCATAGATTTGGCAATCTTTTTCTAGCAGATTTGAAATGTTCAGTCCTTAAGAACTGCTGCATCATTAGGTTATGCAAAACAGGGTACAATTTTGTAAATATGCCATCTTGTACTGATTTGACATTTGTTCTATTATCTGAGAATATGCTAAAGGGAGAGAGACCTTCAGTTTCAGCCAAACCTTAACTTGTTTGTGGAGTGCTGATAAAATGTTGACTGCTGTGTGATCTTTAGAAAAGCCGGTTACACTCAGCAGGGCCTAATTCTCAGTACTTGTGCATGTTACCTTTACAGAGCCTTTGTCCCAGCAGTAGAACTATAAAATGGAAGTGGTAAATAAAGTTGTATTTTTTTGCTGTCCACTTAAGGTTTGTTCAGCTGCTGTTGCTTTGTCATCTAACTGTGCCTAACTTGAGAGTGCTCCCTGTCTTGCAACCTTCTTTAAGGACACAAGGGTACTGTATCCTTACAGCATGTTTTAGGGAAGGGACTCTTCATGTTGAGTGTGAGTACAGCAAGTGAAGTATCACCAGTGATAAAAAAGCAGAGAAAGTATCTCATATGCTTCTACTTTCTGAAGTATTTTTACAAATTATTTTATTTTATTTTATGGCTGGAGAAGAAAAATAGTGACATCCTCTTTCTAAAACTGCTTTTGCCAAGTCAAGTTCTCAGAAGTGTAGCTTAGGTCAGCTTCCATTCACAGAAGGTTTACTTAAAACAGCATTGGTTTTCTGGAAGAAAGCATAGCAAGGTGTTCTATCAAGTTTCCCTCTGCACATGTGGAGAACTAGTCAAAGAATACTCATTGGTTTGGGGTGGGTTTTTTTGTTGTTTTTTGTTGGGAGGGGGGGGAGTGGTTTGTCTTTAATCTCACTGGGCCATTTCTTTCTCATCTGTTCTTGGTTTACCAGTGTTCTTCTGTGCATCAAAGTGCTCTCTTCATATTTTGGCACTCACAGCTAAATGTTCTTACTCCATGATACCAAATCATCTAAATGGAAAGTGTCCCACTTCCACTGTTTGTAGATTTCCACATACTGGATTTCTGCTGCTTTCTAGCCTTTGACTGTCAAAAGAGGGCAACTGCATTGTTACAGACTGGAGGGTGGGGTGTTTTTGCCTTCTCTGCTGAGCTTGGTTTTTAGATTTCATTGAATACATCCAAAGAACTCATTTAATGTATAGAAGGGTTCTGGTACGCTATTGTGTCATGACAAAAGGAATTTAATATTTGTACTTGCTTTAAAGATTCATGAGTGTACAAGTGTACAATAAGGAAATTAGAACACTTCTGTGTCTTGGCACTATAATGTATATGACTTTTTGGGGGTACTAAATGCAAATCCTTGTGCAAGGACACAGCCTTAGTACAAAATGGAGAAGAAAAAAGCAAATCACTAAATTCTTCTGTTCATAATTTTTAGTATTTTTTTTCTTGCCTTCCTTGTCTTATCAAGCTAAAATGTCTTTTCCCTGTTGTTCCTCTTCTTTCTCTGGTCATGGCAGAGTACCATCCTATTCCCTTGCCTTGACTAAATTAAAAATCTTATCTGAAATCCTTACTGTCTTCATTCTTTAGTCACAGTAGCAAGTCATGTGGGCTAGAATGTTCTAGGCAATATATTGTTACTATGTTTTAAATTTCTTGATTAATCATAGTTGCTGATTATTTCATCTTTTCATCAACACTGTATCGTGTTTCCATTCCCGAAATGTAGCTTGACTTCTATTTAGAGATTTGGTCTAGTGATTTTCGTTCAGGCATTTCTCTCTAGTGTTTGGAGAGCACATTTTTCTAAACTTCTTGTTACCCAATTTTACTGGAGACTAAGGCAGTATTAGCTCTAGTATTAGCCTTACCTGCAGGTTAACCTTGTACTGGGGAAGATAACGTGTGTAGCCTCTGCAAGATCTACTCCTTGCTCTCACAGGGTGCACTGTTGCCATGGCAACTTTTTTTTTTTTTTTTTTTTTTTTTTTTTTTTTTTTTTTTTTTTTTTTTTTTTTTTTTTTTTAAATTTGTCTGCAGTCACACAGGAAACCTGTGGCACTCGGTGTGCTGCAGGCTACCAACGTGCTGGCCATGCACTGAATGTGTACTTCACTCCAGAGCTCTTCCCTCTGCAGCTGCCCTTTCCTTTGCAGCCATAACCTTGGTAACAAGTGCAGGTGTGTGTGCAGTGTGAGCACCCAGCCCCTGGTGTGTGACCATATCCCGTGGCAGTTCAGAGGGGGGTAAGCAGGGCTGTGCTTGGTTTGAGCTGAAGGACCCCAGACAGTGTCAACACGAATCAAAGTCAGTTAGTAGCAAGTCATATCTTAATAAGTAGCACCTTTTTTCTTTTTTTTTCCCTTTAATTTCAGAGTTCAACAGTAATGGCCAGAGCTGAAAAATTCAAGGAAGTTGAATATCTCCTTATTCATGGAACAGCAGATGGTGAGTTGCAGTTAATTAGACATTTTAGTATTACAGACAGGTTTGCAATTCTACTACTGACAAAACAAAACCATGAAGGGGCAAGGCTGTTACATTTGCGTCAATATAATAATACTGCTTTTTGCAACTAATCTGCGTTTCAGTCAGCAGTGCTGGGGGGTCTAGTGTGTTCATTGCTTTGATTTTCCCCCAGAGTATTACAGAAGCAGTTTTTGTTTACCTTTTTCCTCTTCCACTTTTCAGATAATGTTCACTTTCAGCAAGCTGCACAGATTTCCAAAGCTCTTGTTGATGCTGAAGTGGATTTTCAGGCAATGGTATGGTTCTCTTTTGTTTATCATTATACAAATGAGAATAATAACATTAAGTTCCCTGTGGTAAGGTAATTCATTGCCTTCTTAAATGGAAGTTCATATAGTTGCATTTCATGTTCAGTAACTGAAATGTGAACATCAAGCACATATTTTATTTCTGCACAAGAAAAACTGTAAAGCAGTGCCATCTCATACTCGACCCTTTTTACCTAATCTTTAATTTTCTTTAAATTTTCGTGTTCGCAGACAAACAGCCAGTCCCAGCCTTTGCATATACCCAAGTGCAATAAATTTCATCCTATCTTACAGATAGGATAAAAGGATAGGTTCAGCAAAGGATAGGGGTTTTGCTTAGCAAAATCCCAGATACCCTGTTACAGCTGGTGTTTATTAAACTTGTAAGACAAGGAGTTATTTACCCTTTCTTATGTTGTGCATGGAAATTCTCAGACTAAGGTGTAAGCTCTTCCTTTCCTGCATTCTCTCAGCCCTTGTGGAGCAGCGCTAAAAACGATGATGTATAGAAGGGGGTCAAGTGCGTGGTTTTCCTTCAGCCAAACTCGAAGGACATACAGAGGGAGGGGTCAGGCCCCCCCTTGTAACTGAACAGCTGGATCTGCCCTCCACCTGGTCAAGCCATGTGTTGTTTTTACACCTTCAGCATAAAACCAGAGCAGGTCCCACATGCAAAGGGGCTAAAGTGTCACAGCAGCTTCCTACCCCATTATGTCATTGCCTCCGTGCTGAAAGCCTCATGCTAGGATCATTTTAAATGGCTGCAAAGGTTTTTATGTCTGTCATGTTTGATTTGTGTCATTTAGATGTAGCTACAACTAACATTCTCTGTATTTCTCTTTCACACAGTGGTACACTGACAAAGACCATTCCATCTCCGGTCAAGCACATAAGCATATTTATACCCACATGAGCCACTTCATAAAGCAGTGTTTCTCACTGCACTAGCACCAGCATTTTGCTTGCTAGTGATGGTACTTCTCCAGAAAACTCTCCAGATAATGTACTCTGAGCCAGTATAAATCAAGATGAGATAAGAGTCAGCTCTTGGGATAGTGGTGTACGCAATAAAATGCTAATCTTTATAATGATTCCTGTTGCCAAGCAACTATTGCATTTTTATTGATTGTGTTTAATCAGGTTTTTACATCACCAGAATGATGTTGCAAACTTCTAGAGGAAGCATGGTACTTACTTGAGTAATTACCTTTTGATATTTCAGTCTAGAAGAGAAAGAATCCAGTTTGTGTATTAGGGTAATGAATGATAAAAATGTCACATGGCGATCAGTTGCACAATAAGAATATAATAATAATGTTTCCATCAAAAATGAAATGACCCCTGGAGTAATTTCTGTAAAAATAATGAAGAAACATTTTTGCAGAAATTCATAAGGCTTGATAAGTATTATTTTAGAATTGGTATCAGGAATACTGTGATGTTGATATGTGCAGAATGAAACATTTTATACTGCAGTTCCTGAAGTGAGTGTGTTTTCTCTGCAATCTCTTTTATTAGTTGTAGAACTCTTGCAAGAAAAGCACATAAACGAGCTTGCACCAAAGAATTTGAATGATACCTAATCAAACCAATGGCACTGAATTTCTCTGTGTGCTATCATACAGTACTGTGGTTTTTCCTTATTTTATAGTAAAAATGGCTGCAACTCTGAGAATCTGCACTGCAAAGTCTTCTCTGGGAACTCAACAAGACCTCCATTTTTTTACTTTAGAAGTTGCTCATGAATAGGAGCTGGTTCTTACACTCAAACATAAAACATTACAATGTGAACTAACAGTCACTTAAAGCAAGGGCTGGACTGTCACTCCTCTGTGAACATGCTCTTTGGCAAAACTGCTTTTCCTTACAGCCTACCAATAAATATCTGCTTTCTTTACAGCACGCCAAGTAGGCTTCTCCATCTAATCTGAGGATTAGTCCTCTCAATTTCACATAGAAAAAATGCAATCCACTTGTACTAAAAATTGTGCTGCTTTAAAATAATAAAGACATTAATTTATGAAAGAAGGTGTAGTCCATATAATTGAAAATGTTGCTTCAGAAAAAGAACACTAGAATTTTTTTAAAGCCCCATTAATTTTGAGGATGATTTACAGTGAAGCTTCTGATTTTGTGTAATGGTATCATGTAAAGGAGTGTGACATGATTATCTAACACTTAGCTTCTTGATATTACATGCCAGCATCTGATTATGTCTGTATTGTGGGTTATTAGTGACATTAGGTGTGAATGTAGAAATACTCATGCAGACAGATAAAGCATGGGGAAGAATGTTAAGACATTTTGTGCAGCTTGTCCTTAAATGAGAAAGCCTCAAATAGAAAATCAGATTTTGTTTTCACAAACTAACAATTCCTTGACTCACAAAATAAGATGGGTGGTTTTGTTCTGTTTGTTGGCATTTTTTTGAAACACACTGGAGCTGGGGAATGCAAAATATCATCTTAGGTTCAAGACAGTATCTCTCTAATGTAGACTGGCACCACTGTTAAAGTTCTGCAGGATTACAGGCTGTCAGTTATCTCCAAAAGGTTATATCATCACATCTCTGATTCTTTTGACTCAAGGCAAAGAAACCTAAATCAGTATAAGGTAAATCCCAGCAATACAGACAGACTATAAAAAAGGATTACCATTATGATATGGCATGCAAAGGTAAAGAGATAGGATTTATTTTAATGGTATCACTCACTCTTGTCATAAAGACAAAAATAAGTGTTTCTGTAATCCAGAAAACTAGTTTCACTAGGCTCTCATTAGATAAGTGCAAGAATTAGTATAATCAAAGAAACATTTTTAAAAAATAAGTGAAACTAGAGTGATATGGTCTTTTAAAGATGCAATTCTTTGCATCTGACCTACCTTAATGATTCTAGCGTCTCACTGGGAAACTCTTCTGTACTCTCAATACATCATCTCCTTTTAACTGTCTTATCTGCGAGGCATAACACAATGCAATGCTAATTATCTTTCCTTGTCTGGAAAGCAACTTCTAAGATATCCTGCTAATAGACAATGATACAACTTCTAAAACAAAAGAAAGTTTTATTGCTATAGTAAGTGTCCTAGTTAACATAAATTCAGTGTCTAATTTTTCACTCTGGTAGAACTCCCTCGGCTCCAAAAATAATGCAGGCAATAGGGTGATTGAGCTGCCTCAGGGAACTGACAACTTGCTTGAACTGCATGAGGACAGATAACTAAAACCGAGGCCACAGAATGTATCTAGCTCATTTCATTAATGTCCAAAGCTAGGAATCAGTTGTGCCTGAATTACTGCATCATGCTAGTTATTTACACCACCTACAAAGTAACTTTTTTCTCCGATTTTTTTTCCTATGTGAAATGGATGTTCAAGTTTGTTGTACAATACACTTCGTGTAAAATCCTAACAGCAGCAGCTGAAGCTTGAGGTGTCACTGTTACCATTCTCAGGCTAGGAGACATCTAGTCTTTGGTTCAATAATTGGTGAAGAAGCTCGAAAGGGATTTAGTAAGATGCAGTCAATGTGTCGTACTGCAATTTATGGCCTTTAAGTTTTTCAGTAGCAGAAATTTAGGGTTCTGAGAAGAGCAGAAGCATTTTAAATTGCATGACCTTACCTATTGATCTCTAAAAAGATCCAGCTACTCCTGCTTGGGCGACATCACCTTTCTCAGGAGGAAGGAGGACCAGGTCATGAGTAGTAAATTGGAGCTTCATTCTCATTCTCTTCCTGGAACAGGGAGCTCTGAGCTGTCCCTGGTGCCACACTTACTGTTAAAGTCAGACCAAGTACACCACCACCAACTCTACCCAGGGAGCCAACACCCAGAGCCTTGCATGCTTCAGTGAGATTCCACTTGAAAAGGGAGCCATGCTGGGCTCTACCACTCATTAATTTGTGAAGCACATTCAGGTCAGGTGGACATTTCAAATACCACATGATATTGCAAACCTCTTCTGGGTTTTTCAGTATAAAAATAAAATTGAAAATTATTTAGGATAAATATTTATTTTCACATAACATATCTTAATTGTGAAAAACACAATAGTCTATTCACATGTACACATAAACTTTTGTAATAAATTACATCCAAGAAATTGAGTAATTTTGACCAGGAATATGAAATTAGAATTAAATATAGCACTACATCTGGTTTATATTGTGTATGATTTCAGAATGTTAAGATTAACATTGGAAAAGCACTTAAATGCACGCAAAAAACCAGAGTGTTTTAAAATAAAACCACTCTGAAATACTGAACAGAAATACAGAATGCCATTGAATACACTGATTTCTTAATATTCTAAGAGTTGGTCAAGTGAAGCTAATACATTTTGATTGTATACATTATCTGTAACAAAGTCAGCAACATGTTAAAACACCATCAGGCTGCTTTCAGGACAAACCAGTATTGAGCTTCTATACTAACTTTAAAACAATTGGAATCTTACAATTTATCATCAAGTACACAAAACAAAGCATTTAACCTTAATGCATCAGCATTTTTTCCTAAATTTACATATACAAACATTGAATTAGATGTGAATCCTTCTTTGTATCCATTAGAATTTTTTTCCTCCGTAAAAATGGCTTTTAATGGGCTTTGATAATGCTAAGGTAAATTTAGAACAGCGACCCTATTAAGTTTGCAGCAAAATGCAATTATTTATGGCTAAAGTATTAAAACACACACACTCACATACACCAAAACATTGGAATACTTTAAATATGCTAAATGGGAAAACTTGTTCACAAGGTGTATAGAAAATTCACATAGTTGGGAAAGCTGGGGAATGTTAGAGCCCTATGGATGAGTTCTTAAGAAGATTGCAAGACTACAATTTTTATTTTTAGGATTCAAAGTCACAGCATAATACTGAGTGTTAGCTTTCATTTTAATAATTTAAAAATTTATCTTAAAAAATTTAAAAATCAGTGAATTCCAAATAACACCATAAAACTTTAGCTCCACATCCCTACTCATTCAGTACCTAATCTCGCAGGTTTTTACACAAAAGAACAACTTGAAGGATTGGGCAGTAACAAAATCCATTACGAAAAATGTAATAGCCTAAAAGCCAATTTTTACTTTGCAATGTTGTTTTTCATCTTTCAATCAATATGTACTTGATGGAATAATAAAGAGCTGTAACAAAACAACAGCAGGATACCCATTTAAGTATTGTACACAATCTGTGAAATTAAGAGGTTTACAGTTGTTAGTGGAGAGAAGACAGTATAAATACGCCCTTTATGTGGCTGAATTTTAGGCAGTAAAGAGGAAGGTTATTGGGCAGGTGACAAAACTGCATGTGGGGTATAGTTTGTCTCTACAAAATTTTCCCTATTATAAAATAATGTATTGATTAATGACAAAATGTGTCTGTTTGGCCTACCATGGCAACATTCATACAATACAAGATACCGTAATCACAAATTGCATTTTATGAAATACTGTACCCATGTTTCACATCAAAAGATGTGGTGATGTTCTTTAGCTAAGGTGAGAAAACGTTTTAATATATAGTTTTATATATATATATATATATATTTATATATATATAGGACTATGTTCCAGTTACATACAAATTTTAATATTAAATACACTGTATTAAATCAAGGAAAACTTCACAAATACAGAATCTGACCCTGCAATTCACATTGCAAAAGTAATCCATGACTTCAAAAGGACAGATTAAGGAGGAAAGGATTATCCTTGTGAGTTTATTTACAGGGTCAGATCAGTTGTTATTTTATAAACTTCTTAATGTTTGCTTGTCAGTTTGGGTCTTCTGAAATCATTTACTAGTTAGTGATTTTAAAAAAATGGAACAAGGGTTTTCAAGTTCATCTTGAATCAAGATTACTAAGTATTCTCACACAGAAAAAGTAGCAAAATACAGTACAAACCTATTAACAGGAAAGTTGAATTTGAAATAAAATTTGCTTCTTACGTTTCTGATACGAGTACTGATAAATGGCCAAGATCAGCAACGAACACGAAGATTTTTTTGCATTGGCTACTGCAGACATTTACATTGATACTAGACAAGGTAGACAAGGTGGAATGAGACAAGTATTGCACTACATTACCTGTGCTAGTTTGAGATGAAAGACAAAAGTTACAAGGTAAATAATTTATATTTAGTGGTTGTGGCACTCCTTTAATTCATTTGTAAAAAAATTACTTGAAGAGCAAGTCATAGACAAGTCTCCCGGTCAACACCTTTCCCTGAGTCAGCTTTCTTCTCTTTTCTGGTTTCAGCACTAGGAAATGAAAGGGGAAATTAAAAAAATAGAGTTATAGTAGCACTATCACACATACACACACACACATATATATAAATTATCTACCTGAAAACCAACATTGCACAGATACTTTATTTTTCATGCTTCATGGCACAAACTGGGAAAGCAAGTGAAAATTTCTGTGCTGAATGGTGTAGATGACATCAGCCAGCATTTTAGTGACAAGGTAGGTAAACAACTGAAGATGTACAGAGACAGCCAGCATGCAAGCAAAAATAGCCACTTCTTTTTTTTCTTTTTTGGCAAAGACAACTTAATTTACTAAATAATGGTAATGGTACAGTTCTCAGACAATACCAGCACATTCTAAACGGAACAAACAAGAGGTCACAGGAAGTATTTCTTGTCTTTAAAATATACTCTCTCATTCAACTGTACATTTAGAAGGAAAGTTTCTGAACTAGAGTAGTGCAAGTCATATCCAACAAATATTTGGCTTTCAGTCTTGACTGGGGAGACCAGAAGTCTGGGGAGGATGGGAAGAGACAATATTCCCCATATGGAGTGTAATACATACTTCCTCATGGATAGATTAAAAGGAAGTAACTTTAAAAAAAAAATCTGAAAGATCAAATAAAAGCCATATCATTCAGAACTCTAAACCAGAGTTCAAATTTGGATTCAGCATTTTTTCCCAGTTAAAACAATGTTGATTTGCCTACAGAAAGCATTATACGTGCAAAGCAGATGATTTTGTGTGTGAGTGTCCTAATTTACAGCAGTGTAAATAAATAAAAAGTCATGTTCTTCCAATGAGTCTCAATCACAGTATGAAAATGTAAAGAGGCTTCCACAACACAGGCAAATCAAGCCTTCAACAAAGAGTGGCAGGGTATCTAAAAAAAAACCAGATGGTTCTGAGAACAAACCTGTAGCAAGCACATAACCTACCAGGTTTCATGGGAATAATTCCTTAACTAGAATGAATGAGAAATAGGCTGAGTTACACAAGGCTTAAAGAAAGCAAGATTAATTCTCAAATTCTTAAGGCGATTCATGCACAATTCTACAATCATTTGACATTTTTCTTCACATAAAAATTGCTTTAAGGATACAATTCAGTTCAGCCAAAGCTTACTTCTATGCCAATGGCAGCTTCCAGAGGTGTTAATGGAAATAGCTAAAGAATACCAACTTCTGCCACTTCAACTGCCAAATCTGTCACCTTCTGTAGAACAGTGATAGAATTGGGTATGTTACACTTTCTGCACACAAAGGGTATGCAAACAAATTCCGGAGGGGGATGAATTGAAAGTGCAGCAGTACAGCAGGCAGGGAGTTACCTGTGCTTAGTAAAAGCAAACACTGAGGTGTTGTGTGCCTTACAGTCTATAATATTTCCACGTTTTAGGTGCCTCTGTGATACCAGGAAAGTCTTCCTTCTATTTAGGGTTCACATCTCTGAGCAGCTCCTGCAGATGTGGGCTTTAATGCCTTGAGAAATTTGAAAAAAAAAGGACAAGTCCAGTCTTTTTCCAGTAAAATGTGTCACTGGTGGATCTGTAAAGGAGTTGGAGCTCTCTTCCTCCCTACCAAGGGAGTAGTCTAACAAGTCTGAGCAGGAAGATCTGGGATATGGGATTTTCATATCCCAGGTAGAAAAGGCAACTCATTCAAACCATCTACAAAGTGACGGATGCCTCTTTCTCCAATACTTTAAAAGACTTAGTCTATGTCCTGTCCATAGTCAGGTCTGCATATGCTTGGAAATTGCTCTCTGAAGAACTGAATATTATAAGCAAAGACAGAGGAATGTTTATTTACATGTACCAAAGAGGGCTGTGTTTCAGATAGGTGACTTGGTGTTCAGTTCTACCAAGAAAGGCTCAAAGACAGACTTCTGGATCCCTGGGAATTTTAATAATAAAAAAATAAAGGTTTGAAAATTGTAAAGGTCAGGTGCCTCTGTGGCTAGGCACCTTGATAGAATCCCATATAAGTCCTCTCTTTAGTCAGGTAAAAAAACATTCAGGAGCCTGGAATGTAAGAACTCTCTCACACAATGCTATTTCACAGAATCAGGGCCAGGGCACATCTTGTGATAGAAATTATCTATGCATCAGCCTGGGAAAGTCATTTGTATAAACCCTTCCTGCCTAAAATCTCTTTTTGTAGATGATCTTAGTTTATAATTGACCAAGTCAACTCAGCATTTAATTACTATGAGTAACTTCATGTTAATTGGTCAATGCCTTGCATAAAAGGCATTCAATAAAATCATAGTTCACTATCATAATTTAATTATCCCCCATTTAATAATATTTTGAGATATAAGGAAGCAGAGCTGACAGCAGAAAGGGAGTACTAAATGTTATGTAGTTGAACTTCACAAGGCTTCAGTAAAATTTATTTCAAAATGAGGTTTTTCCCTCCCTCTACGATAAGGTACCCTTCACCGTGGAAATTTTGTAATCTAACACTGCTGATCTTAATCATTTACAAAAATTATCTTTACAACTGCTACCATTCCAAGTTTTTTTTTCCCTCAGTAATTAGCTAGGATTGAATTATATCCTCATGTAATAATACTTGCATTATGGTTTATAATATTTCTGTAGTTCTATCTCTAATATGATTTAAGATTAAAGTTGCTTATGGCTTTGTTTATCAGAAAGTTTTTCAGGGTTAAAGCTCTTAAAGCTCCTCTCTCAGATTCTGAGACAAGCTAGAGTGCCTGAAAATGCAGGATTTCAGAGTCTTCAAGGCTGTTCCTTTACAACAGGACATTCATATCTAAAACCAGAAAAATCTTTTCTCCTAAGTCTTTGTATTCAAGAGCAGAGATACAAGAGCAGATTAAAAATGAGACTTACAGAAAATTAGTTTCTATTTCACTGCAGTTTAAAAGCCAAATCTCTTATCTGAGTCACAATCTGTGTGGATGCACTTTGTTCAGAGGGTCATGTTTACATCATCTATCGTACCACCAAAACATGCAACATCCACCAGGAAAAAGACAACTCCTCTGTACCCAGGGGCTGTGAATGTACCACATCAGGTTCTTCTCTTTCTCCAGGCTTTCAGAGCCTGGACAGCAGAGGCCCTTGACATAGAAAACCCTCCAGCACATCCTCTCCCATGCACCACACTGATTTCGTGACAGGATCCTTTTCAGTCCATGTGAACGGTGAAAGACAAACCAGAACTACACCACTTTAACTGTCAGTGAAATATTATCAAAATGACCACAGTAGTGTGCTGCACCTTGGGTGTCTGAAATGAAGGTTCTCTGCTCATCAGTTACTGCTTTCTTTATGCAGTACAGGGACAGGAACAACACTGAAAGGCAGCAAGTCATTTTGGGGTGACAAAATTAAAAACCGCGTATCACTAAAAGTGTTCTCTTACTGCATCTGTTCACCTTGAAACAATGGCTAGCTGTTTCAAACGTGGGCTTGTGAAAAGTATGTTTAGAAATGGGCAGAATATAATTCTGTATTTTAAAAAAGATGACTAGGAATAAATTCAGTATGATATTTGAATACACTGCACTATTTATACTATTTTAAATACAGAGTCAATTTCAAATGCTAATATTTGGGGCTTAAATGAAGACATTTTACATTCTTATTTGAAATTTCTTCTCATTCTGTCTCCCCAAAAACTACACAAAGTCAACTCATTTGGGTTCCAAGCTGACAGCATTTTGAACTGGAAGACACAATCAAGGAAAAGGTTGGGGAGAGGGTCTTGCCTTAGGGGAATCAGTTTCTAGAGTGATTAGGAAGGGAAGCTTATGACAGAAGTGTGATACAAAACAATTAAATAGAAAATAGTTACATTTTAAACTTATGGAAGTAGAGGAAAAAATTCTTAGAAAATCACACTGTGCTTGAATTTTGTATTTTCTTATTCCTGTAGTAACTCTGCAGCACAGATAAAATAGTTTGGCTTCATTTTACTGGACTAAAATTTTAAATTATTTAACTGTTTTGAGTACAAGTGAAGTAGGCAGAAAAATGTAAAGAAATTATGCAATCATAAAATTATTTTCACTCCAAATATTATTAGATTGCATTCAGAGTACTGGGTTCTTCATACAGCTATTTCCAGGGCAGTGATGATCACTTCTTTTTCAAAAGGAAAGAACAAAAGCAAGCAGAACAAACACAACAGCTGTTGTGCAATACCCAGGTGGAGGCTGGTGGTTCATTACACAAGCATCAGGCATGCTCAACTTCATTTTCCACTGGAGCATAACTAAGTACCATGCAAATATTTGTGATTTTTGTTTTTAAATAAATAAATAAATAGATAGTGAATTTGTGTTTTGAGCTCAGAATATTGCAACTGGACGTAAGAAATAAAACTACGAAACTCTAGAAATCTTTCTAATCCCTAGCAAAATATTCTAATACTGGTTTGACACCAATATATAAAGTATTATGAAGTAAAAAAAATTAAGACCTTTTAGAAGGAAAGCTTGACTCCTTATCTTTTGCATTCTCTGAGGATATCAACAACGTCTTCCACACAGCAGTTTTTGCCATTTCATCGGAAATGTTTATCACAGATGGGTCATCTCTAGACAAGAATGAAAGTAAATACACAATAAAACAATCAGCAATCAGTCTTGTTACTTATTAATTCAATAAAAGTCCTTGAAAACTGATAGTGATGCCAATAATTAAGTGCAATGTAAGTTAAGAAATTATGTTAAACTCCTTAAGTCCTGAATAATTACTTAAATACTCTCAGAACATCTTAGCACTTTTTTAGCAGTTTCTTCCTCCAACAGCAATTAATCACAGCAACATCAATAGAATTTATTGTGTCACTCCCAACTAATAAACAAGAGAAAAATTAAGAAGTGCAAAATTAAATACTGCCCAAGATCTCAGAGCATGATACTGGCATTGCTGGATTAAACACAAATCCCAAAAGGTCCTACTTATGCTCTGAAACGCCACCTACTTTTAAAACAATTTAAAAAGCAATCAAAAGCCTTAACAAAATATTTAAGAGAGCTAATAAAAATGCCCCAATTAAACAAACTAATCAGTATCCTTAAGTAGCCCTTGGTAGCCATTATGCTCTTTGCTTTACCTGGACTGCTCCAAACCTGTACTTATACACTTAAGAATAATAAAGTCTTAAATGTTTTAAGGGGTTGCCTGTGCATTATTCCTGATTTTATGGTTACATATACTTGGCATTCAGTAAGTCCTCAGTCAACTTGCTGTTGTGTGTTTTGGGGAACTACTTTAACCACCAATACCTTGACTCGTTTCTAGCTACAGGACTGCAATCCTTACAGTACAGAGCCAGGTATTATTCAGGCAACTCTACCAATCAACACACAGTGGAGATCAACAGAGGCCACACTGCAAGATAAATTAAGCTACATATTGCTAATATAAATTATAACAAAAAGGTATAGACAAAAGAAAAAAACCAGACCATTAGGAGCGTGATGAGTCAAAAGGAATAGGCTTGGATTTTTCAGAGACACAGTTAGAAATCTCCAGATTTGCATTAGGAGACATTAGGGTAACTTTGTGTGTAAATGTTAGAGAGAAGGCCACTCTAAGATGGTGTTCCTATGAACTCGCATTAATGCAGAGGGTATTGTCACCAGATATTTCAAATCTTTTATTAAGAATTTATTTCTGAAAACTTTAAATTATATTCATTCCTTATGGGCTGGCAACATGTGTTATTAATATCTATAACATAGATGTTCATGCTTTTTTAGTTGTATCAACCCTACATTATATGCATTATCTATCCAGGATAGCTGTTGATTCACTCATGATCTTACATCATAGGATTTAATCAGAATGTTTGAGAATGTAATACTGTAAAAACCTGGTTTTTCTTCAGCGTGTTCAAAACCTTTCCTGGATCCCTGCTTGCATCAGGGTGAAGGGTTTGACCTGCTCTACATCTTCCTTTAGCACTGGGCATGTCAGAAGCCAAAGGGAACAGTCTGATCCTGCAGTCCTGCCCAATGGAAAACTTACAACTAGTGTGTCATTTTCCTAGGGAATGTGAGATCATGTGGAAAGACTAGAAAAGGGCTGACCTTGTTAAATGCTGCATTGTATTGTTCAGTTCACCTATCTGTATCAGACAAACAATATCCTCCTGATATTCAGTAAGCATTAAGAATAAATATTGTGGCATGCTTATTTAATTGCAACTCACCTAAAAGAGTAAAGGTATATTTTACCTGTAATGTCCTTCTAGTGGTAACTGAACAGTCCCTTCCTCTTCCATTGCTAACATACTTTGCTCTTCCTAGAACAAAGGAATTTAGACATGAGACAGGATATGAAATTGTGAAAAAATGCAATTTGTGTACTGTAATCATCTTTCCATTTTCTTTAATATTAATTATTTGATTGAAGTTCTTAAAGTAAGATACTTTTCAACTTTTACTATAAATAGTTAACATTTAAAACCTTCCATTTAAAAAGCTGTATCTTCACTTAATGCATTGTTTTGTAACAGTAAAGAGGAAAATTAGTAACAGTCAGTGAACAACTGTCTGATAAATTTTAAATAACATTGATAACAGGATATATGCATTGATGTTTACATGCAAAAATTAGGAGAGATTATTTAAGTTTGCACACAGTTTCAATACTGATAATACCGATTTTTCTATGAAAGGTAGTGAAACAAGAGACCCAAAATTAGTTTTCACTTGAAGAGAATTAGGGGAGAAATCTACCAAAACCTTATGTAAAGCAATTACAAATTTAGCAAATTTGTCTTAGCGAGAGGGGAGAAGAATAGAACACCTCTCAAACATTATGTCCTGCCAGCAAGAACAAAAGAAAACAAGTCCTCCAGAAGAGGATTCTCAATGTCCACACCCCTGTGGGTCAGGATACCCACAGCTAGGAGGTCAACAAGTCTTGGCAGGAAGGGAACCATCAAATCCTGCTCTGAATTGTTGCAGTGTGTGTGTGAGCCCAACAGACACCCAGAGACCTCCATATCTTTCTTCTCTTTATTAGATGGCTTTGTAACAGTTTTCACCAGTGCCTGTCTGAAAGCATGTGTTGGCTAAAAAGAGAGTTTATAATTTGCTGGCAGACCACCAAAGCCCCACATGCATCACAAACACTGATCGTTGGTATAAGCTGTAAGAGCCAGTACAGTTTTCCAAGATAGTAGATTTAAAGTTCTCTCTGCACAGAAATTTGTTTCTTCAATGTTTTATTCTTACAACTATTTCAAAAGTCACAGTATCTTTTTCTTCAAATGTAAAAGTCCTTTGTTCATTCTTATTTCAGAAAGACTTCATTGATTAACATCAAAGTGGCTTCCAAAGGAGGTCTGTGAGGAGAAGGCATGTATAATATCAACTATAAATGTACAAAGCCCTGGAAAAAACATGGCCTAAAAATATAAAAACAACTTAAGTGATGAAATTAGGATCCAATCAAGTAAGTTTCAGATCCTGTCAACTATATTTCTGAATATTCTTGTGGGTAGAATACTTCTATTTTTAAAAGCTGTGTGATAGCAACTCTCCAATTAATTCCTTAGGCTACATGTCAGAAGTTTTTTATTACTAGTTAATTTTGTCATTTCCAGGCTTCACAGCTTCATAAGTTTTTGACAGTTGAACAGTTTTAATAATAGCTCTAAATATTTAGAAATGCCAAAATATGTAAAAATAACCTCTCAAAATAGACAGTGAATGAAATAAAGTAACACCAGTAGATTTTCCCAGTTTTGTTTTCTGATGCTATCCTATCAAGCAAGGGAAGGAAAGTGACATATAACCAAAACATAAGGGTAACAAGGAATTCTTTCCAATAACCAGACCCACAAGAAGAGAGCTACCTTGGTTACTTCTGGTTACTCTGAATTGTGATGACAACAACTCTCTGGTCTGCTTTGATTCAAGGAAGAAAACAATGACTCACATATTTTAATTTCAGCCTGGTAGTTTTACAGGCACATACTAAATAGTAAATAATCATCTTGATGTTTCTTAGAGGTAAAATCTTTTCCCCAAAATATATTCCATGACAGTACATTGAATGTGTCAAGGAAATCAAAGTTAAGGGTTCTTCAGGTTACAGATGAGGCAGGGAGTTTTCAAAGGTCACAGAAGAGTCAATCTAAATTTAAAGGCAGAGTAATCTAGTTGCTATAGCTCCACATTGGAATTACTGGCTCATGTCCTGTTTCTGCAAATAAAGCTACTAATGAGAATCCTTAACACACACATATTTCACTGGTCTTGGATCACGTCTCAGGGCATCCCAAAGGACAATTTTCAAGTTGATAGGGAATTATCTGAAAAGCATATTCTTTGAAATAAGATGAGGAGTCCAGATCTGAAACAGCTGACTGGGTGGTAATGCCACAGGATGCAAGTCAGAGTCCGAGCATTTGGTTAACAGGGTTAGCAGTGTCACTGACTTTTTCATTACAAACTCCAGGTAAATTGTTTCTGCAGAAGCAGAGGAGTAGCTCTGGCCCAGAGTGTAACAGGGACACTGCACAGGGTGATGACATTGCTGAGCAGAAAGGGCACAGAGTGATGCCATGTGCCTGTGTAAGGCTCAGAGGCAGCTGGGACATCCACAGGCCTTAAATTCTGCACTTCTCAGCATCTTCTGTAGGGATGAGACCCAGCCCAGTGCAGCATCCAAGTGCCCATGGCTGAGATCAGAGAGCTTTCCTACAGGCATAGGTTCATCCCTGCACACCACCCAAGTGGCTCTCAGAAGCAATCCCCAGGAGTACTGTGAATAATATTTTATATGACCGGATGGCAGCCTAAGAATCTACATCCCCACCTAAGCCTATTGGATTTGTAACCTTAAAAACACTTATGCAAAATATGACAATATTACACTCAGATACCGTTAACAAGTCTGCCTGGTGCAGGGAATGTGCCTTATAGAATTTTCTCTAAATGTCCAAAGGAGAAATTGATAAATTGCTACACACAAAGAAACCTGGAATCATGACCCACCTCTTTCTCGGCATCTTCCAGTTTCTTTTTCTTGCTCTCAGGCATCAGATCATCTAACCAGCTGAGCTCCCGCTTGGTAAAAAAGAAGTCCATGAGTTTTCGGACAAATACCAAAGCTAGGACCTGCAAAGATATTAATTCAAAGAATTAGGAAATGAAGCAAGTAAATGAGACAAATACACTTGTAGAGGAGTACTTTCAAAAGTGACCAGTTTGTAGCTAGAATTTTATCCTTTAATTTCAATAATTTAACAAATGCTGTTCCTTTGTTCAAATGAAGTAAGGATGGAAGCATTTAACAATCACTGAGGTCAGTAAATATCTTTTTTTCTATTAGTGAAGTCATCAGAGAAATCACTTAAGCAGCAGACCATCTTTATTTCTCCCAAGACACAGAACTGTTAAGACTTCTCAGTTCAATAAGCAGTCTTCCTTAATAAGTGCATGTTCTTTCTGTAATGGGATTTAGTGGCATTCCTTAAATAAAAAATAGCAAATAAATTTTAGTGTTTTTCCTTTAAGAAAAAAAATTCCCTAGGAGAATATAAGTTGCCATATCCACATGTAGGACTCAAAAGACAGAGGTTAAATGTCAAAATTTTCATTACTTAATACATTATAAGTTGTCCTTGAACACAGAATCAAAGCAATATTATATTTAACTACCCCAAATTATTTTTTCTTCAGTAATAATTATCCACAAGTGAAAAGGGATTTTTAGAGGAAATAAAAAATTTACATACCATCATAGGAAAGACAATGGCAGCTCTTGAAACCTTTATAATCCAGAGAAGCACAAGACAACTCAGCTGAATTATAGTGAAGAGATGGACTTTTCTAAGAGGAACATGTCTTAGATAAATAAAATCTGGCTGGTGCTTTGCAGGCATCCAGAATAACTTTATCCTGTCAAAAAGCTGAAAGGGAAAATTTTTAAAGTTTGGATGAAAATGTAAGATCATCTATGCTGGTATTCACACACTGCCTAAGAGATCCTGAATATCCAAAGAATCTGGCTTGTTATTCTAAAGGCAGAATGACATAATTTCAGCAGCACAGAAGATACTCCCTCATTTACAACCATGAGCCTTTAATCTAGATTAGCCCAACAGTGGCAAAGGACTTGTCACCCACTGAGCCACCAGAGTAGGAATGAGAAACGCATTATTTAAGCCAAGTTTTATTACTTGCTTAGTCATACTTCAGTTCCTTTCCATTTTAATACACTTGTCTCCCTAGTTTGTATTGCAGATGTGCTGAGACATCGAATTCTGCTCAATTACATTCTATATAGCCATACTGTAAGAAATACCCTGTTCATTGGATGTTACACACAAAGAAGGTGGTTACTTTGAAATAATACTGCTAATGGTGAACTCTTAACATTAGGCAAAGCCAGACTTCAGAGTGGTCGTGAATCATTTGTGAATCCATCTGCATGGAAGCTGGTTTTCCTGTATTAGGAAAGCAGTTGGTTATCACACTGCTTTCCTAATACACCCCACACTCGTTTTTCAACAACTGAGCTCCGTCTCCTTTAGCACATCAAAACTGCTCATGGAGGGACCTCTGCAGTCTTTTATTTCCTGTGAATGAGTAAGTTTTCTTTTACTTCCACCAGGCACTTTATCCTAGGCTGTTTTCTTCTCCATATTTCACTTTATTCACAAAACCAGAAAAGAAAAAAAAAACAAAAAAAAAACCTCCCAGAAAGCTGACTGACTGCCATACTGCTAGGAATGTTATGTGAGAGGTTCCTGTTTTTCAGTCCTATTTGGCTCCATACTGACCTGAGACATTTATGTCATGGCACAGTGATGATGGTGATACACCAATTCTCCCTGCATGGATGAGCCATGCTATATTCATACACCCTTCAGCAATGTCAGGTTTTGGAAATTTTTATTGAGCATGTGCAAAATGCATTTTTTTTTAGGCTTATAATTTGGCCAGATTTGAGCAGATTTCTTTTTCACAGAAACAGCAAAAAGCACATCCTCCCACAAAAGCCATCTTATCAAATCTCCATTCCTTGTCCCAGCATGGGGGAGGGAGATAAGGAGGGGGATGCTATCACTTTTCCAAGTAAAGATAGCCAGATTTCAGCATGTCTTAAAAACACTCCTCAATAGTGTAGTGTACTTTCTCATACCCCTGTTCTGAGAAACAGCTGAACTATATTAAATTGAAATTATTTAAACCTCAGTAAAAGCCAAACTACATTTCTGAGAGTATCAACCCAAAGGATAAGAGATAGGCAAAGTTATAAAAGAAGAGTCTCTGAATAGAGACCACCCCAAAAAAAAAAAAAAAATTCCCAGCTTTGCCTATAAAGGGAGGTAACTTGTAATCAAATATTATGAAAAAAATCTGACATTTTCTTTGTTTTTTGTATTTGACCTTTTGCACAGTATAACTTGTGTTTTCACCATGTGATTGTTCTTTCTCAATTGTCTTGGAAGGTGTGTCAATGCCTCGTGGGCTAAGAGATTTGACTCTGCCATTTAATGCTGCAGTCAGCCAGGAGGAACAGAGCAGTCCAAGCCCAGGCTGAAGGCTGGAATCACTGCCTGGCTTCTGCCAGCTGCTCCTCCCCAAGGCCAATCTGCAGGAATGCTGCCCTTCCACTAGATTTGACCCTACACCCCGAAGTACTGTGGCTTGCAGCAGTTTCCCCTCCCTACCTGGAGTGTTTATTTGCACAGGGAAGACCTTCAAAATTACACTTTTGTTAGTTTTAAGCTAATACAATAACACAATAAGAACAGCTATATTTTTATAGAAAGCATCATCAATAACACACTCATCATAAATCCATTTTACCTGAATTCCCTTTAGAGATGAAGCACCCATGTAAAGAAATACTCCATAAAGTACTGGCATAGGAATAAACTGCACAAACAAGCAGAAAAAGGGAAGTGCATATTAAATACTACTTAACAATTTTAAATGCTTCTAGAAAGACATTCAAAGCAGTTTAAATACAAAGTGCCATATGCCTGCATTAATCAGACAAGTTGTAAATTCAGAGTCACTCAATTATAAATTAATAATGTTTCTCAGAGTGTAAAGCAAAAGAATCTGGTTCTGTAGTTTTATTTTCCTCTCAAGTATATTGTAATAACTGGCCATAATTCCCTATTAATAAAATTAACAGAACTACACAAAAACATGAAAGCCTTAATTTATACTTAAATTCCTTACTTTAAAGACTGCTCAGAAAAGTGTTCAAGGGACACAAAATACTTCTTACTGCTAAAAGTGATATTTTGTGCTGAAAGCATTTAAAAATGGGTGAATGATTCCATGGAATGATTTTTTAAGAAACTATTTTAAATGTTCAGGTTCTCAGCATACACTGTAGGTAAACAAGTATGTCCACAGATAAGAATCTGTTAGAAATACTAAATACACCAAATGCATGTTCTGTGTGTTTTCAAAGTGAAGGCTTTATTATATACTTAATAAAACCCTGCTGGGAAGTACAAGTTCTAAGGGCTTACTGGCCTCACTGCAACAATATGCAAGACTAAGTTCTGGTTTTACAAAAGCCAAAACTCTCACTGATTTCACAGAGGCCAGATAATTCTTAAAAAAATATTAAGTCTATACATGGTATTATATATGACTGTAACTAGACACCCTTTTTCAGGACACTTGTGAGCTGCGTTGAGTATGCAGGAAGTATGAGGAAATTTTCATGTTCATTTCCAAGAAACAAACCATAGAACTTCTCCTGCAACTATGAAAATATTTTTAAATTACTTGGAAACTACAATATGCTTTTAAATTATCTAAATAAATTTTAAATTGGTATAACAAGACTGTTTCATAATAATTTGCCACAGGCCCAAAGTATTGACAAAGTGTTAATCTTCATCTACTACAGCTCAATGGCAGAATTCCCTTGGACTTCAGTCAGGCCAGGTTTTCATTACAAGGTTTTTATTTAAAAAATGCTGGAAGTCCCTAGGCACTTTAGAATCTCACTGTGTAACATTATGCTAGTTAGTAATGTGCCTGGAAAGAACATTCATTAAATAATACAGTAACAACAGTGAAATGTTCAATGCAGTATTTTTAACCTTCCGTCAATTCCCCAAATTACCTTTAGAATACTTGTCAAAAAGACAGAGGAGCCCATAAGGATAAAAATCATGAGCCCTGTGACTCTTTGCTCCCGGATTCCAAGAAATTTTGGCTGCTCCCCTGGAGCTGAGCACTCTGATTCCAGTTTTAAGCTGTTCACATGGGAAATAGAGAGGACAGTGGCTGCAACAAACCATGGCAATCCCATAATAGAGCACACACCAAGCATCACTGCCACCATGAGTAGGTCGAGGTGGTATCCACATCCTTTCTGTTAAAAAAAGTAAGGATGGAAAGAAGATGTAAAACAACATCTGAATTAAGGAAAAACACTCCTGACAGGCATTCCTAATGAACAGCTAGAGACAATTAAAAATTTGAGACTTGTAGAAAACAAATAGCTCCCTTCTATGTGTTATCCAGGTTGGGTCAGTGGGGATGGCAGACTGGTTATCTAAGGGAAATCCCTACTAGTTCACACTCAGTGCCCAATGTTACTGGACTCCTTCCAGTTATGAGTTAAGTGTACCTCAAATCCACTCTGCAGTGGGCACCAAACAGCCTTCCTGCTAATAAAATGGATACTAGTAAGACACTAGAAAATACATATTTTCTGCTTTAACTAAGTCTCTTCTGTGGGTAACAGTAAGCAGACATCCAGCTGCACTGCCAACTTCCCACTGCACCAATCTTAGTAGACCCTCCATCCATTCTTACTAAGAGGTGGAAAAGTATGTATTTTTATTGGTCCCTACATAAACACCCATTTGCAAAGTCAGTTTATGCTAGAAAGGGCCATAAAACTACACTGATCCTTCTAAAGTTTTTTAAGATGTTAAGCACATGATGTACATTTTCACTAATGTACTTTCAATCTTAGGTAAGAGCAGATAGCCATAAAATAAGATGCATTAAATTAAAATATAAAATCAGGTACTGGTTTATGGATTTCCTTATTCAAAGATAGCATCATAATATCCATATGCAAAGTCAGTACAAAACCTTTGGGTTTGGATCATTTCTGTAGCGGTCAAATGCTAAATAAATTTACCAACAAGTGGATAATGGCTTGCTTTTGTGCTTAAAATCCTTTGGTCAAATCTCAGATAAATTTAAAAACCTGCAATTACAACTTCACTGAAAAAGAAAATGCATCAATACATCAAGCTTGGTTCTATAGATATCTGCTCCTATAGCTGAGTGGGATATTTCAAATATTTCACTTCAATTTTAGCAAGTATCCAGGACCTCCTCACAGCTGCAAGCAGCAGCTCAAGCTATTTTCCTTTAAAAAGTCAGGTAGTTAGCTATCTCCACGAAACTTTGCAATATGGCAACAAATCCAGTGTCATGGTCTGATGAAACAGTGATGTTCATGCAAACAATGTGAATATGTTGAACCATAATTTTGCCTGTAAACCCATGCAAATGCCTTTTGACATAAAAAAAGTAACTAAACTAAACTTGGAAGGGTTTGCTACAGAGACTGCCAAAAGCTGAAATGTGCACTATCCAGAATTTGCTATGGGAAGTATAAAAAAAGAGGGGAAAATGAGTTGGAAGCAAACAAATCATTTCTTTATGAAGACAACTTTTACTTCTAAAACGGGAAGCGTCTGGGTTTATGAAAATGTAAGCCACATATCAAAATGAAAATGCCATCTTATTTGCTTACATTATTTAAAAAGGGGGAAAAGTAAAGAAAATGAAGAGAATCAACTCTAGCAACCTTCCCTCACTCCCCAAAAGTGCTTATGAGTCTTATCTCTAAGACACATCTTGACAAACTCAGAGATGTGTCAAACACAGATATTAGTTGCAGGCACAATGCACTCAAAGAAAGAGTTTAATTCTAAATCCTAACAGAGACACCTTTTTTTACCTTCTGACACATTTATGAGGAATGTATCTGCTAATGCATACAGAATCCGAGAGCATTTCCTCACATTCATACATGATCTGAGGAACCTGACATATGGGAAGAAAAGGAAGCATAGCAACAGGTGATGCTACACCAGACCCCAGCAAAACTAAAACGCAGCAAGACAAGGGGGCAGCCAGGAGGACCATCTGACTCCCAGATGCCAGTGCTGAAAAAACACATTCCAAAGCTTGGCAGCAAATTCCTGCATCTGTCAAGTTAACCACATGCAATGCTATGGATTGACATGAAGAGCCAGGCTGACAAAGAGGGCAAAAAAAGAACATATCAAATGTCACAATCATCCAAGAAGAGGCAATGCAAAGTGAAGGTTGCAAATGCATTTGCTAAAGCAACTTGGGATTGGATTGCTGCTTATTAAAAGTATGTCAAAAAAAAGCCTAAGCTTGCTGCATATACATGTACAGAAACCTGCTGCTAGATTTTGCCCAACAGTTTTTCAGAGGGGTGATGTCCCTTTTTCTCTCTCCATCTGTAGGCAACTAAAGTGTTGGAGAACAGAGCAGGAAGTTGTCCTGTGTTGTTTTAAGAACCCATTGTGCCTCTAAGGCTCAGTTTTATTCTTCTCCCTTCTTTAACATAAGAAGGGCATTAAAAAAAAGGTAGGTAGAATGACAGAGAAGGATGAAAATAGGGAAAAATATCTTCTATTGCAAAATAACCCAAGTAGTTTTTAAAAATCCAATCCAGTAGAACAACACTGTCAATACCTAAAGAGGCAATTAATATTTTGGTATTTAGGGAGATTATTAACTTGAAGGCATTTTTGCTCTTTAAGCTGATGAATTCTACTTCTACTAAAGCACAGAAGGTAGCACTTTTTTAATTAAGAATCTGTGTTCCAAATAACATTCATAAAGTCTTCTGTAAGGCAGTGGATCACTGACACAGGGCACAGGTACTACACAGACCAACAAAGAAAAAAGCACAAAAATTTAAAGGGGTTCTAGATAATATATAACAAACTAGCATACACAAGGAGATGGATGCACATTACATAATCTGAAGCAGAAAACAACAGTGAAAGTATAAATTTTGACTGAATACCTTTAGTTTGTGTTCTTTTCTATTGATAATGACAGCTGTGATCTGCTGGTCCATAAAGATAAGGATAGTACAAAGCAGGGCTGGAATTACAGCAGCTATCACTGTCCACCAAGGATTAGGCCCCAAAGGAGTAATAAACCAGCCACGATCATCTCTGGTGGGCTATAGAAACAGTCATGCATGGCCAGTCAGAACAGCAAGGATCATTTACATTTCAATTTCACAAGAATACATACAAAACATTGTTAGGATATGACTTCCTTCAAAACCAACCTATACAGAGCACTAAAAAACATGCTAAACTTCCTCTGATGCAAGAACATGAAATTACATATAATAAAATCATCTGGATTGTTACACACTTGGTTTCACTTGATACAGCAAACCCAAAATTTGGAGTAAGCCCCAGAACATTACGGTAGTCTAGGATGTGGGTAATTTGAGCCTTGTTAATCTCTGCAGAGATAACATTAGGAAGCACAAAGGGGCCTGATGGGAGAGGTTCACTTACATTATTCATAAATCAGAGAGGTTGCATAATACTATGTAAACACAAAAATTTTAAAATAGTATCACTACTCCCTGATGATAATAAAAAATTATAAACCAAACATAGTGGATTTCTTTGCAAAATTATAAAGTAGTGCAATTTATCAACAACTTACCTTAAAAGCATTTGGAACCTGAAGTTTTGGTGATGGAATTCCAATGGCATAGTCAATTAAAACCATGGACAAAATAGTGAGAAAGACAGCAAAATCGCTGACAACAGAGCGTACCTACAATTATTGAGAGAAATTACAATTTTAACTAAAACCTCCAGGTGTGATTTAAGATTTTTCTTCACTGTTTCAGTACAGCTTACAGCTTTAGCTTACAGCTAAAACCATGCTTATTCTGATCCAAGTTTCTTACAGAGGAAAGATGCACTGTCGATTTCACCAGCAGTTAACTGAATTTGCAATGCAGATGGAATTCTCGCTCAGACATGCCTAATGACAACCTTTGAATTGCAATAATAGCACACACCTTTGTTGGGAAGTACCGGCTAGTTTTGAACTGCTTCAGTGTGGATGAGAGCGTTACTGTAGAGAAGAACAGGATGACAGACCAGAAGAGGACATCTGGAACGTAAGGGCCGTGATGACCACAGGCTCGCCCAACAAACTCACCGTGAAACTTTTTACATTCCTATCAGGGAGAGAAAAACAGTATTGCTCTAAAATATATCCATGCTTGCACTAACCTTTTCTTTGCAATTTCTTTCCTAAATTGCAAGCAAATTGTATTGCTAGAAATAGTAAAACGTCTACGTATTTATTATTTTAAAACTTAAAAGTCACTATGTGTGTATGTAGTCTGCACAGTAAATTCTCAAAGGAGCCTCTTTTTTAGCCATATTAAAGGATGATGTCGCTAAGACATACCATCAATAAAGTCATTAATAGAAAACCAGGGTTTTTTCAAACTCAGCAAGTACGCTGATTTATTTTCTGTGTACAAATACAGATTTACACTTACTAATACTCTTCAAGTGTGGAAAGCAAAGTTCAAAAGGCACAAAGAGAAAGGCTGGTCCTGGTGCATTCTCAAGAAGTGCTTTTTTTGTTTTCACTTCACAGGCGCAGCAATGAAGAAAAAGCTATTTAGGATGTGCGGCACTGGCCTAAAAGGAGGCCAATACATTTAATACCACACGGGGGCACCACATCCTGCAAATTGTCTTTTTCTTGAAAAAAGATCTGATAAAATGCCGGAAAACCCAAAATCTTTAAGGTCAATTATATTTAATATAATTTATTGTCAATATGCAGATACACTGGAAAGCGTTTCCAATACTTCTCCAATACTATCCTTAGTTGTCTAAAATCATAAAGAGTAGCTCTAGAATTGTGAGCTACCAGCTCTGGACTCACAATCTTTTCCTTATCCTTCCCAATCCTTCCACACTTATTAAGAAAACTGAAATGCAGCACCAGAATCAGGGATTCCAGGCAGAAATATCCTGCCAGATCAGGATCTTTTCATATCAAATCAAGTGTGTCATTGGTTTATCAGACTCACTGCACAATATCATACTATGGGAAACTTTGGGTTTAAACAAAGATTGTCATGGAAAAAAATCACACTTTCTATTTGGTGACTGTGAGACAAGGGAGCACAAAGCTTTTTATACTGGTATAGTAGTAAACTTGGGATGAAGTTCATCATATGCCTCCTGAAGGGGATTTTGTCACGATCAAAATCCTCCTCCCACTTGTTCAAAATCCTCTTCATACTTGGTCCAAAATCCTTTGCTCACACTTGGTTTGTCTTGATAGGAAAAAATAATCATTGGGTTTTAAGAAAGAATGACAATCCAGATCTTCAGAAACTTGAAATATTTCAACTAGACACAAGAAATATATGAAGATATGAGCAGTAAGAGAGACATAATGGGGTGAGTCTGACCAAATATTTACAGACAGCAATGTCTAATCTCTTACTGCAGCTCTCTAGAACAGAGAAGTTTTTTGATGATGCTTGCAAGAAATACACAAAAGTACAAAAAAATTATTTCTTTGACAACTATAGGGACTCATGGGAAAAGTTGGTCAGTTACACTGCTACCTGTGTAAACTCAAGTTTTGGTAATAAGTTTTCACAGAAGTTTTTAAGGGTTTTATATAATGCAGCCAGTCTTTTACATTTATAGTTAAAACAAAATCTGTTATTTTAAATCTCCTCAGCTGCAAATGTACTCTGAAAAACACTGTCAGAGATCTGAGAAAGTGAGAGGAGGAGTCTGCCCCTGCACAGATGCTCTTAGAGTGTGCTGCAATTTTGAGAATATTCATTCTGGACTGCTGGAATCCCTCAGGCCAGCAGTTCTCAACTTTCTTTCTGCTGTTGCCACACCAACAGAGTTGAGGAGCAGTCCCTGCTCAGAGCAAGGCGTGGAAGCGAGACAGAGCAGCCATGGAAGACAGCTCTTACTTAACATGAGCTCTTCTGCATTCCTGCCTTTGGAAAAAAACAGGAACTTCTGGAGACAGTCCACTGGATTGGCTTTTAAGTGTTCCATTTGATTATGCCTATGATTTGGTTAATTAAGTTTTCTCTTCAGTCTGGTATCTTTTGCACTTGATTCTCTTTGACTGTGTAATGAAATGATCCATTTGCAAGAAAAAGTGGTGGGCCAATCTGAACACAAGACTTTAATCAAGTTGTAAATGTCACTTTGAAGTGACATAGGAAAGTGTACTGTTAAGAAACTTGTTACACATTCATGCAAGCCCCACTGAACTGTAGCTTTATTCTCTTTCTCCCCTGGGAAAAAAATACAAAACTTATGTAAGAAAAAAGTGGTCACTGAAGAGAAAACGTTACGAAATTTCTCCCCATCCTCTTTTTTATAGCCTGAACAATTGCAAGAGTGTTTTAGGGGAAATAAATGCTTCTGATTCTTTCTACACAAGGGAACTTTGGTTTTGCCATCTGGCAGAATTTAGGACAAATTCATTGTCATCTGACATGTTTGACTTTATCTCAGCCAAGCTCTTGTGCTAGTGTGTCAAGAAGGTTCCAAAGCAGGGCATAAAATGCACAGACTTGCTTTAACATGTACTATCAGAGATTGCAAAAAAAGCTTACAAAAGGGGATAATGCTTTTAAGTCCAGGTTAATTTTTGTTAAGTATATTTTATTATGTATTTGAATAAATACGAGCAGGAAAAAATAGTATTTTTTAATGTATTTGTTGCAGCAAGATGGACAAAATTATCTATGCCTATGCCTTTATTTATTAAGTTCCAAAATTTACTTACTGACACAGTTAGGTTCCCCCATGGCACATCAGATGCAGTTATATTGTAGTCCTGCCAGTACTGTAAGGTTTTATTGCTAGGATGTTCTGGTTCCACACAATTGCATCTGAAAAGAAAAAAAAATTTCCTTAATAATAAAATATATATCAGATATTAATCCAAATTATCAATTTTATCATACACTGAAATTATGCTCTAGGTTGACAGATAATTTTAGTTCAAATGGGTTCAGTAAATGCATGCTTTGAAGCAGTTTGTAGTTCAGTAGCTAGTGCTATTACTAGTCTATCATTTGCTGTGAGGTGCATATGCATATATAGTACATAACATGACAACCACTGATCAAACCACTGACTACGTTTTACCACCTGTTTTCTTCCTTGTCTATTGATACTTCTGAGCACAGTTTGTAATACTGAGGATATGCCGTTCCTGTTGCACCCTCTTACACCTAACACTTCTCACATGGACATTAGATGCTATGTACAGTTCCAGGCTGATCCATTTCTCAAATAAGAAACTCTCTCTATCCTCTTTCTTTCCCAGATGAAGAAGTGCCTTTGCATGTAAAACTGCCCAACTACCCAGTCAACTGTCAGAGCTCTGAGTGTCAGGATTTCCAATACCAAAGGCTCTCTGAATTGTGTCCCTTGTTTTTCCTTTCCCCACAGCTGCTGTAAAAGCACACTTTTCATTTTGAATTGTGTATTTTAACACGCAAAATGTGACGAGGCAGTGTAGGAGGACAATACTGCAAATAGGTAATTTAAAATCAAAATTAAGTCTTTAAAGCCTCTGAAGCAACTGTGGGAGGCTTTTTCCTTGACAAAGCCTTCAAAACATCCAGGATACTCTGTAGGATCCAAGATGTCAAGTGCATTTTGCAATACACTTTAAATTAATCCTACATTAATAATCTATAGCACTATCCAGCCTGCTAGTATTATGATGTACTTATGATGACTTTAAATAAATTGTGTACTCTCTGATAAAGTTTTCAGGAGAATCTGGGGACAGGATAACATCTGACTATTGCGTGCAGAGCCACTGAGCATAAATTGCATTACAGCTGTAGCAGAATATCAGTTCATTCACTTACCTACACCATCTATTTTCTATGTGGCTGTTTATCTTTGCACAAAATTACAATACTCATCTAGAATTGTATGATTTTCTATATACGAAATTCTACCTTCTACATCATGAGGACACAACACTGACTTTCTATTTCTATTACTACACATGTGACAACAGCTGCATTTAATACATAGATAGGGAAAGATGCAGGTTGTCTTTGTGCAACTCCTTGCTTTTATTTTAAATGCAGCTATTTACAAAAGAAAAAGAAAACCCTTACAGTCCGTGAATGAAAAGAAGAAGGAAAAAAAAAAAAAAAAAAAAAAAAAAAAGGCAACTGCATTCAGGGCCTGAGCCAAAAGTCCTTGACTGGATCTTTCAAACATATTTAATATGCTTTGGATCAGGCCCTAAGTGCAGGATGAATGCTTGTTCAATGCATAGGTCCAAGTGTTACAAAATGGGTTAAATGAAGCCCATCACTACCAGTGAGCTACAGCAGCAGCATAAAGCCAACAAACAGCATGGCTCCATCACGAATTGCACGGGAGCAGGAGCACTGGCCGTTCAAGCAGCAATGCAGAGGTGGCAGTGTCAGGTCACTGCTGTGCCCTGTGAGCCCAGGAGCTGGCCCTGGTGTCCCTCTCCAATGGCACAGTGCCAGGCCATGGCTCCCGGTGTGACCACAGCAGGCCAGGGTGGCACGGGCTGCTCACCCAGCCACCTCCTCACTAGAAGGGAAGACTGTGCCTGTTGCCAGCATTACATGGTACAGCTCCGCTTGCTGCAAACTGCAAAATTACATTTAAAGGTTAGAGGAGGAGCCAAAATTTCTATATCCTCAGAAACGTGACAGTTGAAGCTGTAGTTACAGCTCAGGTAAATCACCTTCAGATGAGATCACCTGTTTATTTCTACAGCAATATCACATTCCTCCTGCACAGCATTCCAGTCTGGTCTTTGCCAAGTTTCACAGGCATTTAGCAATAGCAGACTGATCAGCAGCAGATAAGTGACTTGTGCAGATGACACCCACACAGACCAAAATCACCCTGCACAGTGTTTTTGTCACTGAATGGGAGCAGAACTAGGCTCTAACTGTAGAGATCAGATCCTGTTTCTACTCAGAAGACCATTCAAACAATGATCTCAGTGTTTTGATATGTACAACATTACATTGCTTTCAATATTGTATGTGTTTTGGCAACACTGACATTTTGATGTGAGATTGTATCATGGTATTACTGTCTTCCAGCATCCCACTAATTGCTTAACATTATAGAACTGTGAGATAGTAAAACACTCCCTGTCCATCCCAGAAAACACAAATGAAGGTACCATTCAGTGCCAAAACATAAAAACATTGTCTACCAAAATGTGTCATTTCATAGCAGATATAATTGCTTTAATGGTAACTATTTCCCAGCATAACTGACCTGCAAGGAGAATCTCACATTAATTAAATAATGTTTCCTACTTTATTATTTTTAATATTATAATCTTTCACTGCCCTTTTTACTTTGAGTAGTTTTGCCAGAAAAAGTAAAATATGCTGAATAGTTAACATCAACACATCCTTCTATTTTCCTGATAAAATATTACTCAGAAGGCTGGAATAAGCAAAAAATTATTTCCTCTTGGGGATTCAAATGCTCTTACATTCTTGTAAAGTTGTTTAAAGTGCTGAGCACTTGCCCATGACAAGGGATCTGTGTGAAGTTTATGCTTCTACCAAATGAGTAATAGATTATACCAACACCTGTATTTTCTAAGCAACATATTCAGCTTGAAGTACAGTACCAACTCAGCAATGTACTCTTGTGTCTTTGAGTGGTAAGTCAGAAATCATCTTCCCGATGCCAAAGGATTCAGAAGGATCCTTTTGATTCTCTTTCATCGTGGCTAGAATACAGGCAGGGAAGAACCTGATACTGGTTGTGGTAGCAAAAGCATAGGTGTCACCATGGGGGGGCAATCTTTGCTGCCCATTTCCACACATTCATTTCATCACATTGATGACAGAAATCATTCACTTTTTATCTTTACACTTTTGGATACTGCAAGACATTCTGATCTCCTAGTAGCAATTCAGATGTTCAAGTATGGGTGACTATACACAACACGGTATCTGTGACATCCGTGATGAGTTGGCACGTATGAGAGGATATTTGTGGACTCATGCCTTTGTTTTCAAAGCAGCTGGAGGCTGAGAGATCCAAAATGGCACTAGATACCCAGTCACAGGGTATGTGTATTTTAAATGTCTATATTTTGCAGCTAGACAGGTATCAGTGGAATTTTCTTTCTTTTAGGCTATTTAAAAATCTAATACAGCCTGATAAAAAGTAGATTATGCATCTGAGGTTGATAAACAAATCATTTCAGACAAGATGGTCTTCAGACAACTCAGAATTATTGTAAGATTAGAACTGACAAGATGAGAACTTAACAAAGAATAACAACCTGAACCTGCTAGCTAGAAACAATAACCAGAGCCCATATTCCAAATATTGCTCAAGAAATCTCTGGCAAATCAGAATGAAGAACAAAGGTAGATTAGAAATAACAAATTTAAGGACTGCATAAAAAATTAGTATCTCCTGGAGCTTGGCTCTCTCTCCCTTTTACAGGAAGATCAAAATTTCAGCTAAATCTTCAGCACCACTTTAACTGTAACAGTATAGGCAGTATGAGGTCACTGCCCACTTCCCTTCTTTGTCCTCCCAAACTCCCCACAATTTCTTTACTGTTTTAGCTTTTGGTTACTAAGTCTCAATTTCATTCACTTCATTAACTAGAGGCAGCCATCCTAACTTCAATGCATGCAACATATACAACTTGTCCTGTTTTCAGAGAACAGAGATCTGACAACAGTAACTTCCGGAAATCTCAGACAACTAGCAGTGTTCCTTGTTCCACAAAAGGAGCAGTTATGACTATCCTAATAGCACCAAAAAGACTTTTTGTGTGATCCCCCTTTCTTTGGACTATGGGAAAGGGAATATTAGTTAGCAAATTTAAACCCTGTCACTTTTTATGTCAAGTTAGGAAATATTTTCCCCTCCTTTTTAGATTAGCAGTAAAACATAAATATCATGCCTGCTCAACAACTAGTCAGGTGAAAGGTTCTGTACTAAAACCACTTCCATCCTGACTGTAATCTTCTGTTAACTGCAAAACAAGAAACTTATTACCTAGTATTTGTTCAATTCAAATTAACCTCAGTCTACTTCTTCTAATCCTTACAATATCCACCTCTTACTCCTAATTCTTCAGGTTGCTTCTACACCATTTTGTTCTCTTTACTCTGTCATGCATTCTCTGCTCCTCACACAAACTTTAATGCGACATAGTGCTAGTCCAGCTTCAGAAAAGAGCCTCAAACAGGGTTTTTTGAGTAAATAAAACACACTTAAGCAGTACAGCTGCCTTTGAAAAGCCCCAGGCCATTCACCCCTCGGCAGCTGCCATTTTTCAGTAGGCTGTTTTCAAGACTAGGAGGCATTTATTATTGACCATTGTATACAATCAAAAAGGCACTGGTTTGGATCTCTTTTTTTTTTCTAGCATTTACATATTGCAAGCTACGCCTATTTATACTAGATAAGGATATGATCTATAAAAGATGCAACTGCACCTTCTTCCTGATTAGTCAATATACCATTTCCCCTTCCTAGAAGGGAAAAATGCCTTTCTGGCTCACTTAAGATAGCCTGAGAATGAGATTTGCTCAATATGAATATTTATAATACTTAAAAAACTACAGGCAAGTATGACAAATAAGTTGCAAAATGTGCTTGTTTAAACAATATGTCTCACTGAATATCAGAGCATATTTGGTAGTATGAGTAGGAAGGTTTTCCCCCAGCACAGAGGACATTCTGAGCGTGCTGTGCAGTGATCAGGTAACAGAGACACAGGAGGATAACAGTATGAAATGGAAGATAACATCACCAGGTTTGTTTTTAAAGTAAGGTATATGTGTAGGTATTCTTTACGCTGCATTTACAAGGCTGAAGTATATTAATTGCAGAATGCTATGCATGTTTAGGTTTTCTTCAAATACACCATTTTTATGTGAATGATGGGCATTCACTGAATCCTTCTGTTTTTCTAAGAACTTCCATGGGAAGAGGACAACAACAGCATCATAAAATGATATTTTCTCTGCTGTCTCATACCTGCAATACCTGTATATCCCTGACATTATATTTACCATATTCCTTCTCATGCCAACCTTCATACCAACCAAATCAAAGTCTCAGTGGAGAAAAGACTGAGAACAAAATAATTAATAGTGATGGAAAATGGACTTGTCAGTTAAGTTCTATTCTCAGTATCATGAAATCCTTTCACAGCACAGCTGTCATGGCAAGGCAAGATTTTTTTCTTCATTTATTTATGAGATCTGCCATCCTGAATTACGACAATTAAGTTATGCAGCCCATCTCTGACAGTCACGAACATCATCAGGCATCCACATATATTCTCTAAGGTTACAAGTCTTTATAGTTTAGTTGGTTAAGTACGGGAAGGAAACAGAAAAGCCTATTAAAGCACCTAA
Source organism: Sylvia atricapilla (assembly GCF_009819655.1). Taxonomy (NCBI): domain Eukaryota; kingdom Metazoa; phylum Chordata; class Aves; order Passeriformes; family Sylviidae; genus Sylvia; species Sylvia atricapilla. The sequence continues at coordinate 21,622,213 of NC_089146.1, forward strand.
ACAATGCACTCAGCAGCACAGTAGTTTCACAGAGAAAAAAAAGATAAATCTGAGAAGGGGAACTGATGTTAGACTGAAGAAATCTCAAAGAACCAGGTTCCTTTAGATAGCACATCAGGAGGAGAATGTTTTTTTGTCAAAAGGAAAGTCTAGGAAACAGCTTAATAATCATATTGTAGCTTTGTTAACCTTGAACATTGGGTTCTATTAGCTCTCTGGTGCAGTATGCAGTCCTTGCATTCACAGCAGCACTATGGTATCTTACTGCCATACACACAAGTTCCTGTGCAGAAAAGCAGTCCAACTCTGGGGAATATTGACTATTCGTCTAAAAGCTTTCACTGTGAATATTTCCAGGGTGTCACTTCACCCTGCTTCCAAAGTTAAGAGCACATATGCTTGAGAAGGAAGAGGTTCAGTATAACACTGGTATAGAAATAATTATTGCAATACATTACAGTGCTACATGGTCAGCTTGAGTTTCAATTGTTCAGGTGCAATGCATCAATACACACTACTGTACTGTAACAAAACCACCCACGGATTTTATGGAATTCTTCCCAGATTTGGAAGGAACTGTGTAGACCAGCTCTCAACTACAAATGGAATGCTGTAGAGAATTGCTTAATAAGGAGATCTATTTCCAAAGTGGAGGGGATGCGTAGTAGGAAAGAATAAAACAAAGTGTGCACTTTCTGGCATCAAATGGAAGAGAAAGTCTGTTGGGTTGGGCAGGCACAGAGAAGTCTTGGAAAAAATAGAATAAAGAAAAGAAAACCTGGATTCTAAGGTTTGTTAAGACACAAAATGGAACCAGCAATTAAACTCAGTGATGGCACTTGCATGGTTCTGGGAAACAGAGGGATATTCTTAGAGAAGGACACACAAGGCATGGCACAATTACTTAACTGTGGAAAAAAAAACCTATAAAGAAGAGGAACAGAAAATCTATATTCATATCTAACTTCAAAGAAATTATTACAGCAAATGGAATTTCATTACATGCCTGGGACCATAACAAGCAACACTGTGCTCATCATCACTGACTCTTCTCATTCCACCTGCAGCTTAAGGGATACAGGATACAAATTAGGGATGGTAATTTGCATCCAATAATGACATATTTAGATTAATTTATCTAGATAATGGAAGATTTAAAACTTGCCTGTGCAAATAGCCGTATGAACAAAACTAATCTTCGCAATGCCTTCTAGAAGCAATGGTTACTATAGCCTGAAATGATACTGAGATTGACATGATCTTGGCTCCCTAATTACATCAGGGTGGGATTTTCTACTCCTAATGCTTAAGTGCATGTCAATACCAAGACAGATTGCAATATGCATATTACTATGCCAAGAAATCACTTTAAAATTATTCAATGTAATCTGTTAATAATTGAGTAACTTCTGGTAAAGAATTATTAAAACAACATGAATTCATCACTTCAAAAAAAGAATTAATAAAAACCAAAAATGTATATAAAATTCCTTTATATATCAAAAAGGTATAGAAAGAGCTAAGCAACCTCACCCTGAGAAATAACTGAACTTCTGTATTCTAAGATAGCTATCTTAAAATGCTTGTATTTTAAAAAATACTGGATTGCTTTCTAAATCACATTCATCCACAATGCTTATTCTGTTTTCCTTTTTAAAACAGTGGGGTTTATCTGCTCCAATAAGAGGTTCTCTTTTCCTAGCAAAAATAACATTCTAATATTTAATATACACATTAAAACTGATGGGCATCAGTGTTCCAGACAGGTTTCACTAACTGGAGATATATTTGCTACCAGGGTAGGAAAAAAACAGGAGGAGGAGAGTGCAGAAATAAGAGAGTTGCTATGCCAACCTACAAATGCTAATGGCATGACAAATACAAAAAGGTCACATTAAAAAAAAATAGAAAGAAAAGCTCTGATCAAGAAGTATTTGTATTTAATTTAATAAACAATGCAGCTACTTTATTCAAATTCCTTCAAAACAATGCAGTTTAAAAATAATAATAATAAAAAATACAGCACAGTACCACACTGAAAATCAGGTTGTCTTTGTCCTGCCTTTGATTTACCAATTAAATGCCTTATTCTTCATCATCCGTATCAAAAATATGGTGTTTTAGGAAAAAGTTACATATAAATGCTGAATGGGTTTGCCTGCAAGTAGATCATGTAAATATCAGAGGTAATATTTAAATACAGAGTAAAAATAAAATTTAAAAATGAGTAAAAAGTGCATCATGTCTGGTTTTACATTAATTAGATCATGCAACAAGATATTTTTGTCCTTTTGAGGTATAATTCTGTAACAAACTCAAAACCTTCTACTAAAATGCTAAATGCAATTTTCAAAGAAACCTTTAAGGAGGACTTTCAGTTGATTTTCAGATATTTGGGTGTGCTTGGGTAAAAACTGAAAGAAAAAAAAAAAAAAAGAAAATTCCAACTCTTATGAACATTCTTCCTCTAGTGTTCTAAGGTGTATTATGGCAGATATCCTGCACTCTCAAATATAAGAGATGCATGTAGTGCAGTCTTTTACACCAAATTCCTGCAACAGATACTGTTTGTAACAGAATTCAAGCCCAGCAAAACAGAAATACAGAATGGGTTCTCTTTCTTACTTGAAATAGTTTCAATCTGGTTGAAATACAAGCCATTTAAAATTACTATTTTCTTTGTCTTTCTAGTGCTCCAAAGAGAGCATTAACAGAATGCCAATGAGTTTTCCTGGGTCAAACTCATGTCCTCACCAGGGCAAAGGAACAGTAGTGGCATGTAGACAGACTACCTGTGGACACAGAGCATCCTCAGACAGCCTATGGGAGAAAAGAGGACGGATGGGCCACAGCATACACTGAAAATATCAAATATATTCAGTGCTCTGACCAATTTGTCATCAACTTCTTGAGTGGGCAACAGAAAACACAGAAATTTTACAGTATAACCCAAGTTTTATAGCATAAAATTGCGGATCCAAGATAGAGTTTTACATAAGCTTTGGTTGAGCATTCAAAGAGAAATTAGTTGCTTGCTCAACCTTTTGAAGATTACCCATGGCTAATTAAAGACCTGCCAAGGCTTTACCAACAATTAAAAACTTGTCTTTAAAATCCCCAAAGAGGAAAATGCAAACAGCTGTTTTAATTAGCAAAACAGCAGATACTAATTAGCTTCTGTAACAGACTATGCTGGTCCTTTAAGGACAGGACCAGTTTCAGCCCAAGTTTGTTACCCATTTAAACTACAAGTAGAAGGACTGGAATCAGATGCTGCAAGAAAAGCTTCTAATTCCTTGTGAAATCAGTATTTCCCAACTTCAAGTACACAAAAGAGGATAAAGAAAAAGACAAAAAATCCACGAAGCCTGTGCAATATAAAGGTCTTCAGAGTAAAATACCTACTTCTTAGAAGGTGAGTAAAGTTAAGAGGACATAACCTCAACTGCATCCATGGTCTATTCTTGATGGTTGTTCCTTTCTCTTAAAATTAATATTCCTTTGTCTACTGATCAAACTATTAAAGAGGAATAATAATATTTCCAGCATGATGAGAGTATGTCATGGCAGAACTATAGTTTCTCTAATTAAACTTTTCCATGTATTAAGGTATATAATGTACATTCAGATTTAGGATATGCTGACTATTTTTCTAGAGATAATATACACAAAGCTCAAATGTTTTCTCTGTTGCTGTGTTCTGTTTTTCCCAGCTTAAAATGCAAATGAGACATTTGGTTGAGACACTCCTGTTTTTCCAGTGAACAGAAGATGTGGCACTGTTCAAGCACTGTTGCTTTACAGCCCCACCCAGCTCATGCAGAGGGTTCAAATGGGTTCAGTGAAATAATAAAGACATTTCTGGAGAAAGATTTTCATTGAAAATGCTTTTTAATGACATTTATTTACTGATGTGAGCAAGCTTAACTGGCCTCAGGACAGACTAGGATCTTGTTCTTTTACTAGAACATTTTTTGTTCTCTTATCACAGAAACAGGTCTGTGAGGCTTTACTTCTCAATGAGACAATATTGATAAAAGCAATTCACATTTTATTGCCCAAGTAGATTATTACCTAACTAAAGTTTACAATAAAGTAAAGCTGTTTAAATTGACTTAGATTAAAAATATTTGTGTTAAGAGCAAATTCATTATGAGCTACTAAGATGCATCCAACAATTCCAAATCCACCTCAGCTCTTGTGGTATTAAATGCCAGGGAGGTTAAAATAAAGGAGGTACATCAACTTATAACCTTTTAGAAAGGTGAATATTTCAATTTGGGGGAAAAAAACAAACCAAAACAAGATAAAACATTATCTGAACATCTTGTTGCCATTGAAAGACTATAAATCATAAATACAAGATTACGGGAAGAGACCATGAGTTTAGTATCATTAAATAAAAATGAATAGAGAACTAAAGCTGAGGTCTAAAACACATTCCCCCAGTAACTACTACTTCCATAAAACAGCATAATGACTGAATAGTTTCCCCATGCTGCAACTACTGCAAACTTTTCCTGCTGTGCTCCTGCAGAGAAAACCTATGGGGAAAAAAAAAAAAAACACCAAACCTAACAGTTTAACAGAAGAAATCTTACTTACGAGTACTTTGTCAGCAGCTCCAAATTATTATGCATGTTGATTGGATATGTCTCACTGAGATGAAACAGCTTCTCTAAGGCCTCATAAATGAAAATGATGCAGATAAGAGAAGCAAAGGCTTCTTCAGTAAACCGGGTAATGTAGCAGACTAGGGAGCTTGCATCAGTTGCAACGAGGATGATGCACAGGATTGCAGTCCACAGCCCAATGCTGGCTCTCAGAGAAAGGTATGACAACCCGTACTCTCTAAAAATAAAAAAAAAATTTAACACACTCAACCTATTGTCCAGCCACAGTGAATGGAGACAAGGCAGCTGCAAAATTTCCTTTCTGGGGACAGTCTGAATCAGAAATTACGTACTTACTGTGAACAGAAGATCCTACCAAGTCACCTCCTGACCAGAGCTCTTCCTCCAAATAACAGGACACAAAGAGCTCTATCTCTACCTGAGCAGCTTTGAGAGTAGTCATACACATGAAGTGTATAAGGTCCACTCACTCTTTATCCCATATCCTGCTTAGTGAACAGTCAACACCTGCCAATTTCTTTTTAAGCCGTGAAAGAGTAGCTATAACAACTTTCATCAAAATTCTGTAAGCTTATTGCATATGATAATAGAGCTCCAAACACACCGTGTGACATGATCACAGCAAACTGAAAGGTCTGTCTGAAGGTGCAAGAAAATTTGAGTGCTAAGCAGGGTTTCCTACTCTGTGTTGTGCAGGAGATCCTGGTACAGAAGCCCCTGTCACAGCAATGAGGCAGAAAAGCAGACTGGAGAGAAGAGAAGCATGATGGCTTCCAAATGGAGACATAATTTTTACCCATATTGTGGCAGAGATATGTCAAGTACAGCACATTAGATTAAATGTGGCCCTGCTGGCACAACACTTCACCCTCTCTCTTTCCAGGTGAGGGAATGGCACTGTGTTTATTAGTGACTATTGAAAGAGGGCACCACTTCTACTGCACTTCTACTTCTTACTTTCTCGGTGAGAAGCAACACCTTTCGAGGCAGGGATGAGATAAACACTGATTTAAACGTGTTATCTCAAAGTAGAAAATTATATTAAAAAAAAAAAAAAAAAAAAAAAAAAGTACCATACCACCACAAATATCCTGAAGCTGTCATTCCTTTCAAAACAGCTGAGGGAAAGGGGAAAGGAGGAAGGAGAGTTTAAAAAATTTAAGAAAATTCACCTTTCTGCATTACCAATTCACTGCATAGTTTCTGGACTGTGCAACATGATAAAGGCAACAATTTAGTGCACTGCTTGGGATAAGTGGTGTCTACTTTTATCTAAGAAATGAAGGATGATGAATATCATGATTTTCACTTACTTGCAAAATTTGAATAAGATCTTTTCAAACACTAAAACTGGTCCCGTGCTGCCAAGTATAGTGAGAGGCTGTCCACCAAAAAGAGAGTAGGCAATTCCAGTCATGGATGCTCCAAACAGCGATTCTATTGCACTCTGAATATGATACAGAGAGAAGTGTCCATAAATTTTCAAACAGGTTCTTTTTGCAATGTCTTAGTCCGTAGCCTTCTAAACATTGAAACACCAATATATAAAAGTGATTCATGCAACAGTAAGGAAATACTAACCACAAAACTAGGAATGTAAGTTTGTTTTAAAAGTTCAGATTTAACACATACTATACGACCTTCAGTTGCTTCTCCCAGCAGACCACCAAATGTGATGACAGGAGACATGCAAGCACAGTAGAGAAACAAAAATGATGCCAGACACTGCAGACTGAGAGCATCCCTGAAGTCACTCCAGAAGAAGGGAGCTTTTCTTTTGATATCTAAAATTAATCCTCCAAAAAATCTAAAGAAAACATAGGAGACCTTAAATTAATTAAGGTGTCACACAAAACTTTCTTCTACAGTATTGCTTCAACCACACTGCAGAGAAGCTACTGTTCCTTGATCAAATGATACATACTCTTAGGTTTTACTCTTCAAAAAAACCTAAGTTTGTAGGACATCTGCCTTTGTAACTTCAACCAGGAAATTACTGTGGTTTTAAAAGAACAAATTTCCATGTCTCTTTTATAAATTCAACTAATCATCCAGACCCCAAAGTTCTAAACAATTGCTTGCTCCCACGCACTCTATCAAACTGTTTATTACACAAAATAATTCTTTACATTTGTTTAATTAGAGGGGAATCACAGTGCCTATTTGCCCACATATTTATATATAGAGCTTCACATTCTTTATTTGAGAACCTGTTCCTAAATACACTTGATGATTAAAATGAATATACACTACCATTTTTAAAGGACAAGAACTGTCATCTTCTGTCTTTTATACTGTGTCAGGTATAATCAAATATTTAGGAACAGACACTCCCTTAAAAAATACCATACAGCTAAAGTAAATAACCCCACAATGCTCTTTTCCTCACAGGCACACAATGTATCAGATGCTGCTGAAGTAAAGAAGGTGGTAAAGGTATATAGTGCTACTACCTCCTAAATATTAAAACAATCCTTCAAGCTGTCAATTAGCAGGTTCTCTGGTGAGAAAACAACTTCCAGCCAGACTGGCCATCATCTCCCCTGCCCCAGTGTGCACCAGCACTGCAGCTGAATCTTTAGCTTCATGCTAAATGTAGGAACAATATTTAAATATCAGGAGGCAGCAAAGTAAAAGAAACATCTACTGCTCAACTACACTTGCACTAAGACAACCACTGACTGCTGACTTAGACCCCACCTTATTAGATGAGAGAAAATAAGTATTCCTTGGGGAAAATTCTTCATTCTGATATCTATTGCAGCCATCACGGTAACCATGGCCTCATACCAGAACATGTCATGGCTTATTGAGGTAAAAAAGAAATGCTAGAGCTGCACAATCCAGAAACTTTAACTACAAAACACCTCTAAGCATTCATAATATATGGCACAGGTTTTCCTTCATCCTGCACAAAACTAAAAAACATTAATCAAGTTTGAGAAGTCTGGCCTTTGTAAATATTAGAGAAAGGAGCTTGCCATAAATACAATGAGAAAACTCAAACTCTCTTGCCCTCTCGTGCTCTCTGCAAATGAGCACGTACTGTCCTCTTCAGTTACGTGGCACATGTAAATGTGCCTGAAAAAAAACCCAAATGCCTGAAAGAAGTCATGTGCCAAGACACTTCTGAGCGAGAACCAGACCCTTGTGATTCCTTTTGAGCATCACTTTGAACACTTTAGATCTTGAATATGTTTTCACTAACTTTCCAGTGCGTTGCAGTTCTGGTCCAGAGTGTCCCCCTGGATGTTCTGCTTCCCCATGGGCTGCAGTTCCATTTGGCACTCCTGGGATCTTACGCTTCTCCTACCAGAAGGAAAAGATATCTCTCATGGGTTTTAGCACTGAAAACAGGCTCTGAAAATTAAAAGCTTAAACATAAAAATTTTATTTTAAGATTCGTCAACATAACCTCATAATAAGCGGTAGAGGAGTTCTATTACCAGAATAGTAAAAAGAATTGTGATTCTGTGAAATTTAAATAATTGATCACAAAAAATCTTGTATCAGAAAACATTTTAAAGAGTAACAAGCTTTGATCAATGCTTGCAATAAGCTTAAAACAAAAGCAAAACATTATTTGGAATAATCAAGGATGCTTAAGACCGCTTATCCCTGAATTTAGTATCTCTAGATACAGCTGCCTGTATTTATTCAGGAGAGAACTAGTACTGAACTGAACCAAATGTCATCTTTATACTGTATACTCGCAAGTCAAAGGTTCTTCTAAAGAAAATTAACCTAAAAGAAAAAGAGGATGCGAAACACAGTGACTCTGCTAAATGCTAAATTAATGAGACTTAAATCTACATAATAAAGATTCATCACAACTTTTTAAAGTGACTGAATTTTACACTGTACAAACCTGAGAGGGAACATTTTTAGGTGGTTCTATTCGAATTGTTGGGTCCCATTCTCCAGGAGGGAGAACAGTAACCTGATCAAGAAATTCATCAATTCCAGACACCAAGTCATTGCGGTCTTTTGCTTTGTAAGCAACATCATGGAATACCTGTGAAAAATTGAGAAATATGCGTGGGAGGAAAAAGAGATGGAAAAAGGAACTCTCTCTAAAATATAATGGCGCCTCTTCTCTGAAATAGAACACACTTTGTAAAGTTCCCACTGAACACACAATCTCAGCTTCAACTGAAAATTGCTTCTGGTACACAGTTCTCATAGAAATTCCAGCTGCTACAGAAAAACATCCTTATGGCTGCTAAATATTCCAGAGATTTTGCAGTTTAAACAAAATTAAATCCACTGCAAAGCCACTGTGTAAAATGCAACCTTATTGGTGAAGATATCTTCACTTGTGAATACTGTTACTCATTTTGTTATCCCCTTACAGCAGCATAATCTGGGCTGTCACAGGATCATGAAATGAACTGGAATGCTTGTTTTCATCACCAGAATGATTAGCCACATTTAATCTAAAGGATTGGAGATTCCCTATTACACCTCTTCAGTTAGTACAAAACTGAACCATGAATAAAAATACCTCATCTGTCATTAGTGTTGCAATTGATCTTCCAATCTCATGGTATTGTTGGCCTTTACCCAGTGGTCCAAGAAGAATAAACAAAAATCTGCAAATTAAAGATAAATTTGAGAAATTGTAAAGGATAGATGGTTGAAATTAATATAAATATTACAGAAATATTTATCTAAAATGTGGACTAGAAGAATCTCTCAGATAAACACTACATATAATCTCCTTCAAGATCCTCACACATGCATTTAAACATGAAGCTCTGCTTAGAAAAAAAAAGTGAAAATAGCTTCCAAAAATATATCATAAGCTTAACAGTCAGCCTTGATTGAGACTACCAAAACTTCCTTACATAACAAACCTTAACTTACATAATAAATTTATGCAGTTGCAATCTATGTACAGATCTCATCAATGTATTTAATTCTGTTAATTCAACAAAACTGTTATGGTTACATAAATTATATTATACAATATTGGATAAGTTAAATTAACCCAAATAAAAATAATTGTTAAATAATTTTTATTCCCATTTAGGCTCTGGACAGTCTCTACATGAGGCTGTAGGCAAGTAAAGTTCTATAAAAAGCAGAGGATCCATTCAAATGAAATCACTAAAATTATCAGTTTTGCTAAAATGCAAAAGACACCATTTTGATGTATATTGATGACTATTTTTATATACACATTTCTGTTTAAAAACAAAACACTTAATTGTCCTAAATTGTAACTATTTTAGTTTGACTAAAAATCAAGAAATCTGTTCTTTTCCTTTTGATGTTTTTCTTTCTTTTGGGAATTCGGGAGAGGTAACAAGGAAAAGCTTTTGCCAAAGCAAATTCAGTCCCTAAATGTTTCTTATACACACAGAAAAAACTAGAAAACATCAAAAAAGTAATATCCAAAGTAACTACAAAGTACAATTCAAAGAAAATGTTACTGTTTATCTGGTTAGAAGCAAAGATCTGAGTCTCAGCATTGCACTTCACAGCAAAACATGAGTGTCATATGTGAGTGTCCTGAGTGTCCCAAACAACTGGAATACACTACTGCCTACTGTTGGAATTCTATTTTACAGAAACTAAAAGAGGGAAGGGAAAAGAGAGACAGAATATGTGTACAAACATATGCACAAATTTAAAAAAAAAAAGGGGGGGGGGAGAGGATACTGCAATAATAGTTCAGTCAGTGAACACAGATATGGGAGAATCACTTTGGAGTTTTGATCTGAATTAACCCCCAGCAGGACACAACATAATCACAGATCTATCCCAATGCCCTCTATTTAAATACAAGGTCTATTCTAGACTTCTTTTTTTAATTCCTCATAATTTGTTTTCAGAATCAATGTACTCTATCAGAAAAAGTTTCAACTTGGAAAAAATTAATCTAATAAAAATTTATAATTAAAAGTCACATTCCCTACCATGCAAAGTAAATTTCTGAAGAAGTACGAATTTTTAAAGAACATATTTACAGTATACTCTCCATCCATTCGCTCACTACCCTTAGTCAACCAAATCACACTTTGCTTTTTGCCTTTTCTCAATTCCTTCTTCATTTTTTTTTAGTTTCGTACGTAATTATGCAGTATCGCACAAGTAGCTTCAGTTCCAGATGAAATACTCTACAAAGCTGAATATTCCACCTTAGTATTTCATCGGGAGCAATACCAGTTTGTATAGGATAAACTGTGTGTTATAGCCTACATTTCTACATCTGTGAAGTGCTCACAAACCAGCACGTGTCTGAGCATACCCACACATCATTTACAGGATGAGTGGAAGGCTTGTTAAAGAGAAAACCAAATTCCTCACTCAGTAAGTAGCAAAGCTGAGGATCACATTGCTCTGTCTCCACAAGGTACTGAGGAAAACACAAAGCAAAATCAGCCCAACTGTACCTGGTTGGAATTGGAACTTCAGCCAGTCCTGTCAGCAGCACTGCAGGAGACAACCTAACAAAAGCCACAACGGCACGGTCCAGGAACTCGAGTTCACCAACTAAGATATTTGATGCCTCAGCTCCAGGCGGTATCTTTTTCATGAAGTGTAGGTCAACCTGGGAAAAGTATATTAAATTACAACCTAAAAGTTACTCACCGGGATTTTTTTCCCTCTGCTTTGTTGACAGAGATGTCCTGATCACTGCACTATAACCTTAGCTATTTCAGTTATGCAGTTCCACTGTTCTGGTCTGTTGAATAACTTTTTTTTTTTTTAATAAAAATGTTTCTCTAAACCAAACTAGACAGTTATTTGACTTATTTTTCTTGGAAACAAAGCATTGCAGAATTAATTTATAAAGACGGCAAATCAAATTCAAAATACTTTTTAAAATATAAGATTAATTTCCTAGTAATTCATTTTATCTATACTCATAACAGCACAAACATTTGATGACAATCATAACAGTAAAAGAAATTAAGACACTTTATTTTTCCATAATTAATAATTCCAGAAATCATTAATTCCTAGCTCATAGTTGTTTTAGTATCTTGCTGAGAAGAACACTAGATTCTACTACACACAATTTTCCTTTTTCTACTCTGAGACATATTTTTGATTTCAGATTTAACAGAAGACAGCTGCCCCTCTGCTGAAAGTAAGGGAAAATAAGCTATCGTGAGCACTGACTGTCTCAAGAGCAAACTGAAAGAACAAAGCAGAAGAAAATCTTTGGCATTTTAAGCAGCAATGTTGACTTTTGCAGGACAATAGAAAAACAGAGACACAGCTTCATCATTGCTATAATAAGCTCAAGGTATTTTTGTAGGAATGTATGACTCCAGACTTTACTCTGTAACAAAGACTGATATGGAGTAATAAAGTATATAATGTATGTCTGATTTAATTATGCACCAGCATTGTCTACATTTCAAAATGCATGAATTTTGTCATTTGCTTTCCTTTTATTAATCTAAACACAACAACAGCAACCAAATCCAATATAAACTGTTAAAGTGGACCATTTTAATGTCTATCTTACAGCCATCTGTCAGTACTAGTTTGCATAGTTTTTGGTAATATTTAGAAAATTGTTTTCTTGCAAATGGCTCTGGCACTAAATCAGAATTCAGATATAACACAGTTGCCTGTGTAATGAAATCTTGGTTTGCTGAGATCACAAAGAGATATCTAATGCTTCCCTAAGCTACAGAGATGACTAAACACCTCACAAAGTTAAACAAGAACCACTTGAACATGGAAGGTTGGAGACCGAGTACTTTTTCAAGGTAAATTGAAAATTCTGTTCTCCACTCAAATCACAAAATAATTCTTCAGGATTAAATACATAACTAAGGTTCCCTCTGCAGCTAATTTTGGAGTCACAGGTTACTTGTAATTGAGAAGAAGAAAGCAGTCTTTCAGGCATGTAGAAATGTGCATTCTGTGCTGAGTTTACCTCGTGAATGGATGATTTTAACATTTAAATGCATTTAACAGTTAATAATTAATGTCACATATACAATATGCTACAGTTGTGACATTGAGGTCCTCTAACGTACAGATCACGAGATTCAAATTTAAAATAAACATTCTGTCTCCTGTCTACCGCAAAGTATTCCCAGATATTTCCTGTACTATTTATCAGCTTGAGATTCTAATACTGTCTAATATGCTTTAGGTAGTGAAGAGAGCCCCACTAAAAGGAAAGTAGCTGGCAGAGGAGCAAACTGAGCCAACACACCCAAACCCCAAAGGTGTTGCTTTCACTGCATAGTGAGAGTGGAGGTGGTCCTGACATGAATTTATGGCAGTGGCAGAAGCTATGGTTTTTGAATGCTTCATCTAACCTAATAATCTAATCCATAATACATCTTTTATCCCAGGTCTTCAGCTGGAGAGACATGATGTGCATCTTAATCTGAGCCCTAACCTGGGTCACATGCCTGACCTGACCCTAAATAGTCTCAGCAAGCTCCAATTAAATATAAAACTAAATAATTAATGCATGTTATTAGCCCCTCCAGGGACATGTTCCTCCAGGGCAATGCAAAGACTGAAGAGTGGTGGACATCTACCCTGAAACCAAATGTAAGTTGACATGAAGACAAACAAAACACCCACCATCCCTTCTTAGTAAAACATATTTATCAAATTTATTTCTAAGCAGGGTCATCTGGCACTCAAAACAAGAAAGTTGCTTCACATGACATCTGAAAGATCGAACTGTCAGAATGGGACGGGGGTTTGTCTCAGAAATAGTGTTTGCACATAGAGCACAGGAATGTTACCATGAAAAGGGATGTGGGTACAGTCTCTTTATGCATTTTGTGTTTCAGGACAATTAATGTCCCCTTCAGCCTTTGGCATAAAGAGTAGAAGTAAGCCAGATGAAGTTCTTAAACCATCACCCCCATTCTGCTCAGACAGAGGGTAAAGTGGTGCTGTGACAAATCACCTCCCCATCACCCTGAGAACACAAAGTCCTGGTGGTGGCAGCAGAGGAAGAGGAGTGACACATTTACAAACAGCACAAACCAACCATCCCTCTCTCTCTCTATACTACTGAAGTAACACTCAAGACAGCTTTCAGTGCCTGTCTCACATTTTTCATAGATAGATACCAATACAATCAACACAGTCTCAATGCTGCATCCAGACTAAGTCAGGTTTTTGAATCAACTCCAAATTTGGAATATTAGATGTAGCCCCAGGGAGACAGATTAGCAAGGAGAGAATATGTGAGGTAGTCAAAGGTGCTTTTTCTTGTAGAAGATAAATGAAATTAATATCTGGAACAAAATTAGAGCAAGAAATCACAATACTCAAGAGAAAATTAGTGTACTGCTCTACTTTCCTCTCAATCTGTGCATATAATTCCAATTATAACCGTTGGGAGTTATTGCAATAGCACATTTCAAGGGGAAACTGCACTTACGCATCTTCAAAAGGATAAATCGATCTATTTAAAGTCAGTCAAAAATAAAGGTATTAGATAACAATCCTTTACTGTTATTTCATTCCGCCTAACGAAAGTTGTTCCTTTCATATCCATCACTGGTGTGGTTAGAAAAAGATGAAATGTTGATTTCTTCCAGCCAGTTTAAATGGGAAGAGCTCTTTTGATCAGTAAAGAGGCAGCACTACAAAAATAATGAGTGAAGGATCAAATGATGCAGCTCCCATTCTTGTTTAATACAAACAGAATTGCAGTTAGACAACTGACTGGGATTTGGATCCTAAAACAGTCAAAGCAACGGGAGAAATGTTCAGGTAAAGCACTACTGAAACTTATGCCATTCCCTTCACTTCTGCATAGCTTAATTTTGAAAAGACAATTTTATTTATATTTTATATCCTTTACAAATTTTACATCTTGATATTAGAACACTTGCAAACACAGTTTTACTTAAGGCTTTAAAATAAATATCATGAAACCAATATTGTACTTGACTCTAAAGCATTATAATTTTAGTTTGAAATATGTTTAAAGGATTAACATTCAATTTTTTAACAACCTGCCACTGTTTATAGATGTTCTTGCAGCCTCTACAGAAATGTGGTTCATAATACATTCCCAGTCAGCCTCCTTTTTTCTCACTGTCATTGACAGAAAGATCTGTTTCCCCTCTTATTTCAGCCATCTACGATTCATGGTCTGGAATGTTCAGTCAAAAATTCAATTGATGCAAATAGCTACTGCTGCTAGGAAATAAGTCTGGCACCAGATGGAGCAATCACATAACTCTACTTTTAGCTCAGCTGCACTAACATTAAAATTCAACAGACTCAAAGTGCTGTTCTTCAGAATCTTGCTTTAAATCACCTTTCTTCACTTACTCAACCTTTGTTGCATTAATGTGTCAGCTGAAGCCATCCATCCCTGTCAGGCCTGTCATCTGCAGCCATTGTGACTGTCTTAGGTACATACAGACTTCTTACACAAATTAGGATTCTCCTTCACATTAAAGCTGAGAAGCTGTTTGCTTTTCTTTGCTATCTAACATTGAACTGTCATTACAATCTCCACTACTGAACAGTTAACATCTTTTGTAAAGTGTACTGAAATATCTTGGCTTGCCAGAAGAATTAAGTTATAGGTTTACAGAAACACATTCTGTTTGAGACATCTGGAATCCACGACTTCAGGTTATAAAAAGCATAGTTTGCATTCATGCATCACTTTTACAGAAAGTAAAAATCTGAGGTAAATGTGAATTATAGGAATTCTGAATTACTTTCCTACTTGGATAATTTTCTGTTAATTTGTAAAATTTCCTGTATAAATATACACCTATGATATTAAATTTATCTGTGTTCCTAAACTGTGATTTCTTGTTACATATAATTAAGAAAGAAAATGTAAGATTCTTTTTTGTCATACAGAAACTGTACTGCAGTGCACACAAAACTTCAATGCTTAAGCAAAATCTACACTTTATAGCTCTTCCTAACTCACATGGACTCATTTTATTTCATTTTAAATATCTGTTCAGTAGCCAGGAAGCCCTCTTCGCCATCAATGAACACTTACCTTGCTAAAGTCAACAGTGCTGTTTTCTCTGCTCACATCATTTTTGTTTTCAATGCAGGCTGGAGTAGCCTGTGGGGAAACCACCTGACCTGCTAAAAAAAGTATCATTATTACAGAATACTAACAGTTCTAGAAATAAAGCAACATCTAATGACACAATTATTAGAGCTCTGAATATATTTCATATCATAGATACATGATGCACCTAAACATGGCATTTTAATTAAAGACTTATTTAGAATAGCACATTCTCAAAAGACAGAACATTCATCATGTGCAGTTAGGAACATGAGACGGTAATTTAGAAAATATAAAATGACTGTTGGATATTAGAAGACAAAATTTCTATACCAATTAAAGCATACAATTCTAAAGATATACATTTGGGGAAAGTCCTGCCTTCACATAGCTTTTGTAAATAATTTGAGGAGCTGCCAATTTTGGGCAATATCTGTCTACAGAAGTAATCCTCATTGACTTAAATAGGATTATGAATTTTTACAAAGTTACTCATGTGTATAAGAATGTCCTGATTATAACAAATACAAAAAACAACATAAAAGTGGACAGGTGTAAAAATAAATATGTTGGAAATTAACTTATTTATAAGCTTAGTATTGAAAAACGTGATTATGGACATGTATAAAACAAATGTTTCAGCAAACAAATTTTTTGAAAAAATTCCAGTGAGAATTTAGTCAAATATTTTAATGACTTTTTAAAAATGTCTCAAGATGAGAAATGTTTAAATACACCTCAGTCTTGTGGAAACAAAGAGCAAGTCTTTTAACCAACAAAATTTTAACAACAAAAGCTCAAAAAGAAAAAACAGAGTCAATTAACAAGTCTATGTCATATAAAGCATATTTTTACTTAATGCCAGCATTGCCCCTGCAGATGGCCAGAGCCCAGTGTGCACACACTGAGGGTGTGGGGCTGGCAGTAGGGCAGCACACAAATCCCACAGGGACACAGACCATGCCCTGTTTGCCTTCACTCTATCTCCCTCTCCGGCATGTCAGAAGCTACACACAGCTCTGAATACCACAATAAAGTACAAGAGAAAGTACCAAATACATGAGCCAACTATCTCTTACTGCCCTAACACATACCCAGGAATAACTGCAGAGTCCAACTGGCCCAGAGTCAGCATCTCGTGCCCAGCATATATTTGTTTCCATAGCGAATAAAGTCTCTCATATGACTGAGAAATGATGATGTGAAAACATTGGTTCTGGTGAAAATCAACCTAAACTTGCACAGTAACAAAGACCATATGTTCATGATATTTGAAGATGAAGACAGTCAGAAAGTCCTAAGCTAGGCTCATTGTCTGGGCAATTCCAAAAGCTACAGTGTGGCTCCTCACAGTGCTGGGACCGACCCTGCAGCCTGGGCACATCCTCAGGACACCGAGCACTGTGCAGGATTCAGCCTGAACACGACCAGAGACTTGCAAGAGCACCTCAGCCACTGCCAAAATGCTGAAGTATCCAGTTTCTGTCACAGCTGAGCAATACAGGATCCCTGACTGCCTGATCATTAATTCCCAGTTGAAACACTTGCTCAAGGAAAATGCTGGTTTTCATGAAAATCAACATGTCATTTTCCTCTAGACAAATCTCCCATGACACAAAACAGGTTTTAGACTCATGTGTGCATCCTGGCAGCACAGACAGAGATACTGCACTTTGATTAGGTAGTACAGTAACAGAATGTTTAAAAATATAGTGCTAGAAATCTTATTACTAAATGTATCTATATTTAAACTGCAAGTATTTCCATTTTTCTCTCTGATTCAGGACAAGGACAGATCAAAATAAGAATAGAAATCAGGGCTTTTGTTCAGCTCTACAGTGAAACAAACAGAGAATGGCAAACAGACATGACAAGCATGTTAATCTAAGCAAGCAGAATAAAAATAAAGTCAGGATTAGAATTTACATATGACAAACATAAAGGATTGATTTTAGAAATCCATATATTATTGTGAATTAAAGGAATTCATATTAAAAGAGGCTATTAATTCCTAAATGTCACAGGAGACACCTTCTGCAAAACAGAAGCCAGAATTATTACATATGCAAGGTATTTATAAACAGACATTCAATTTTTCTGTTTTAATTTGGACTGAAAAAAAAAAAAAAACAAAAAAACAACAAACCCCAGAGTTCCACCATTGTTACACCATCACCTTTACAGTATGTATTCTAGTGAACTACTTCACATTGTAATTATTTTTCTGTATTGTTTATTTAGCTGTCCTTGAATTATTTTTACAGGAATCATCCTGTAGTATTACAGCTGTTAAAAATCCTTAATATAAAAATTATATAAATTTCATTTCAGTTCTAGTTTGGAGATTTTATTAATGTGACCAAAAAAAAACCCTTCCACTTATTCAAATAGAGGAGGCATAAAGTGCTCAGGGAAAAGGAAAGTTTCTGTTTTAACTTACTCCCAAAACCCCTAAAATCTAGTAATATAAAACCTGCTGACTCTTCATTTTTTCTTTTACACACTCCTCTATAACCTAGGATGTATGAAAAGTGAAATAGTTGTAATAATTACTCATACTAATATACATATTACATTATAAAGAAGTTATAGAAAAGTAACAGAAATAGTAGTTCATTATCTTTCTGTTGCTAATTAGGCATTTACACTTTTTTTCCTGGACCCAAAAATTCAAGAAAATGAGAGCAGATGTATCTGCCAGAGGAAAAAATACTGACCAACAAAGGAGTCAAAGCATGGACCACGTATTTAAATACTGAAGTTTTAACATCATAATTAGAGGTATCAAAACCAATCAGCATAACAGTACAGAGGACTTTTAAACATTGTGTCCACTTTTCTTTTGGGAGAAAAATATGTAAAATTATACATATAAGGAATAAAAAGCCAGTAAGTATGTGAAGCTTTTAAGAATAGCATATGTTCTTTTTCTGTGCCAACAGAAGACCTCAAACTTTGATTTATCCATATGCTGGAGTAATCTGAAAGAACACAAGTTTTACCTTGAGGCAGAAAGACATGTTTAAATAGCTCTACAACTTAAGACAGCTTTCTGGATCATGGAACAACAAGTTTGGGTTTTTTACTGTATTGAGTAACAATCAAAGACACAAGGTAGAGACAACAGGTAATCTCTTTCCACAAAAAAAAAAAAAAAAAAAAAAAAAAAAAAAAAAAAACCAAAAAAAAAAAACCACACCACCCACAAAGTAACCCCAAACTCTAGACAGATTTTAAACATTTGTCATGGTTTATTACTTCTTTTGTTTGAGCTGAAAACATGGAGTTTAGGCTGCTAAGAATGGTAAAGGCATAAACCATCAACTCCCTACAAGAGAGAATAAGAGCAGCAACAGCCTCACCATTCCACTCTTTCCTGTCCTCTCCTCACCAGTTCCATTCCAGAACTCCAAGGAAAATGGTTATTTACATGTTGTATGGGGTAAATACAGAATTTTATTCTTCAAGAGAACAAAGTAATACTTTGAGTCATTATAAAGCTGAAGTTTCGATTTATCCTGCAGTCCCCCTACACAAAGCACATGAAGAGCTGCATTCTTCAAGAATTCATTAGAGCCATTCAAACAGTTTTAAGTACCAAATGCACAGTGTGGTATCATTGGAGTAGCCAGGGTACATACAAAGGAATTTAATACATGACAGATAAAACCATGCTATAATTGGTGTAACAGCTTTTCTATGTAATAAAAAGCCAATATCAGCACAGTTTTAAAAAATTGGCATATATAAGAAACAAGTGTCTTTTTCAGATAATGTGAAATTGCCAGAGCTTTGACTAGAGCAAAAATTCACACAAAAAACACTCTTTCATGCAAAGTCAAGCCACTCATAAATCAAAATAAGGTCCACATTTGTTACACTAAAAGAAGTTTGCATTTGCAGATACAGTTTGGCATTTTTGAGATAGTTAGTCCCGGCAAATTTAAAAAAAATAATCCCAGTAAATTAATGTCACATGTAACATATTCTTCCTCCCTAAAATGTAGAACTTAAGACCTTTAACTATATGTATTGTGGTTATTACTCAAAATCCAAGATGTTGCTAGAACATCAATGATAAAAATGCAGAACAATGTAGTCAGAGACACAAATCACAGTTAATGGAAACAAACTGGATGCAGCCAACATATCAAAGGAAACTAAGCCAGAAAAGAAGTTGCTTGCTTTTTCTAAACCATACATATTTCTTCCCCTTCAGGAAAAAAAAAAAAATCTTGATTTTCAAACTTCTTCAATCTTCAGACTTTTCACTGCAACTAGTCACCAATTTTCCAAATGTAAATGGACAACACTGTCCAGACCAAAACTCAAAGACTGAAAAACAGTACGTTTTCTTAAGTATATGATAAATTTCTAATATAAAAGAGTAGTGACAGCATCTCTGCAGGCTGAATTGTGTGTGCGCCTCTTGATGAACAACATTTTTAATCAGTGGAGAATCATGTCACTCCCACTGTACCTCTGTAACTGCAAGGAGATATGGTGCTCACTAATGATATGAAATTTAAGAGGATGAGGAAGAAGTCGCTTTAGCTGTTTTTCTAATGCTAGGCCTGGATATCTCAAGCACAATTTGCATGAAGTCATGCAGTGTAAACTAAAATGCTGTGATTTGCAGTTTTATAAATTGATGTAAGAAAATGAACATAAAGAAATGGCACTGTCCCCCCCACCAAAACAACAAATTCCACACAAACTTCTCTTCAGAGTGCCACAGCTGCAAACAAAGGCCTGAGGTACTTTTTAAAATCACTATAGCAAGAAGTTGCATGCTGTCAAGAAATTGAGATGAACACATGGGTATGCATTTGAAATGATCTGAAGCCCAAGCAAGAATAGGTATTTATACTACCTCTGAACCTTCAGGGAGTTTACAGAACCCAAAGGATAGGAGATGAGGAAGATACAGAGATGAGATGAGCCTGTTAGAGACAGACATAACAAAGACAGAGCAAAATAAAGAAATACAAAGATGAATGATACAGTTTTATACATACAGATTACACATTTTATCATGGGTACAAGGATGTGTGGAGAAAGAAAGAATAAATATCAGATGAAAATGTTCAAAAATACAAGTTATATTTTAGTAGTATAAAAACCCATGGAAAATACAACCCGATTAAAATATATACATTTGAGAAGACTCTAAAACAAGAAAGAGAGCATTAGCAACTCTAAGGCAGAATTTACTATCTTTGAGTTTGCCTTCTCTTCTCCCCTGATCCAGATTCAATACTTCGGAAAACTTGTGAGTACATTGATGGCACTGGTTTTGATTTGCTCCCAAAATGAAAGTGTGTGGTCATATCCTTAGGAATGCCTCCCCACCCTTTTCATGGGGCTCCAGGTCATGCCTACCTTTCTCCACGTGATAGGATTGACATGGGAGATTCACCTGCTGTAAGGTCGCTCTGAGTTATGATATGAATCCTTGAACTGATTTTAGAAAGATTGGGAAACTGGAGAAAGTAACTAGCACCATAACGTGACAGGGAATTTTGACTTCCCAGGATACTAAAGGACACTATCCTAAATTAGGACAAGCATAGGCTCTAATACCTGTCCCCCATCATACTAATTGAAAAGCAAAAGGTTTTAAAAAGAACATGTCAAAATTAACAGTTTCAGCAGCTCATGCTATTAACTCTGAAGATCCCAAACCAAATTTGCCATTCAAGCTATTCAGAATACCAATAAACCTCTGCTTGGAATTTCAGAATTTCTCTAAATCAGATGTGATGTGCAATTTAACCCAATTTTGACACTAATAATGTGCCTGCTCTGATGTCAAGGGAGAAGAAGGTCTTAGAAACGGCATAAATATAGAACAGAAAAAAGGTGTAAGATCATGTTATTGTAGGTAAAGAACACTTCAGCAAGGTGCATGACAACACAAGTACCTTAGCCTGCTGTGCTCCTCTCCCAAGTTCCTTCCTCTTGGACTTTAACCAGTTTAAGGCGTGTTCAATTTCATTTTATATACATATGCATATATATAAATATGAAACATACACACCCCTTAGACTAAAAGTGAAATAGTCAGTCAAAACCCTTAAATATTTACATGATGAAAACTTCTTTTCCTAACTACATTTTCACAGAATCAGTTATTACCTCATGCCACACATGCTTAGACACTGAATTTCAGAACCCCTTTTATAAAAGGGGAGAGGCTTATGAAATTATTTTAGCATTCCTCTAAAACAGAGAGGTGTTATATATTTGCAGATGTCTTTGGCTTTTTAGACGAAGTCATTGGAATTTACAAACACAGCTTTGAGGTATCAGAGTGTGAAACTGACTCATCTCAATAAAAATAGGTTAAATTTCTTTATAAAGCAAACTATCTAAAGATTATCTACCAATTTTTAAAAAAATCGCATTTTTACCTGGCTTTTACAATATTTATGTTAAAATCATTTGCCACCTTCTATTTTGGGTATTTTGTGTCAAATTAGCCTATAAAAAAATCTTTTTTCCTGCTCTTATGCCAAATTTGACTGTCGTTTTTTATTGGAACATCAAAAGCAGGCTTTTAATTCTCACAGTTTTGATGCCTAATGAAAAGTGAAAGTTAAACACAGCATGGCAGCATTAAAAATGCATGGTAAATCCATTGCACCCTGACATCTTAGCCCTGCAGAGGATGTGAAGAAAAGCCATTGTAAACAAAAGATAATACTACTAAATACAAAGCAAATTAATTAGATGGTCTGACAGACTCATAAACAAAGAAAAATGGAGGGAGAACATATGTACAACTATCTTCCAGCAAAGATATCACAATGGCCTGTCAGTGGTGCTGCCATATATTGAATTAATTTATGTATTCATTTTCAGACTTTGCTCCTGAACATTTGAAAATTGACACATTGATAAGCTACTATTGTCAAGAACTTGGACAAAGAAGGGAGTTTGAATACTCAGCTGCACCACATAACCCACAGATCAGGGACTTAGGGCTCTGAATCACCTCTTTTACAATCAACAGACTGCTAAGGATTGTTTCCAACTCAACTGTCTAACACTAAGCCCAAATCTACCAAAGAGAGAACTTCCTCTAGTGCAGAAAAAGTGTCCAAGTTCCCCTGTCTCTTTTCAGCAGGAACAAACACGTGGCCCTTCTAAAGCTCCTGGCATGTGCTCTTTATCAAAACTCCTGTCTCTGATAGGGCTGAACTGGGCTGTAAGTTCAGCAGCAGTACCTGAGATGATCTGTTTCTCTCCTCACAGTCTCCTAGGAATTTATCATCCAGAAAGTAAAAGCAGCAATATTTTGAATCCTCCTTTTTATTAAAAAGAGAGAAAAATACTGCTACTGACGACAATATTAGAAACATCTTACCTTCATACACTCTACACAATGTTTGTGGACAAATGGGAATAAGTAGATTAAAAGGATGCCTTGAATGCATTTTACCAGTTTATCCTCAAGAAACAAGGTGTGTCTTACTCTCTTGGACAATAATATAAGCTGCTTATATACCTAATTTTTCTTTCTTTTACACATATTCAGCTTTTGCTTTTACATGATTCAAACTTCTATTTTAACAACTCATTTTTATGTTACGATGAGTAGCTCATACAGACACTCCATGGCAATCTAAAAAGAAACATATAGCTGAGTGAGCATAACACTGTAGCTGAACTCCAGCCTTTGGGAGGCACTGCCAGAGAAAATGATCAGAAACCTCACTGCTACCCCTGGTCAAGCTTCTAAGAACAGCAGAGCTCCAGACAGCTGAGCATTTCAGTGCAGATTCCTGCATAATTTACACATCACATACACTTGGAAATTACACAGGATGAGGAAACAACTAGAGAGTATGCCAGAAGAGGTACAGTTAGTGTACCTGAAACTAGGCAGCTCTCCAGAATTCTCTTTTCCCACTTTTTAAATCCTGGAGTACTCAGGCAATAATTGTAACTCAGACCCCTGAGCTGCTTATTTGTAGTAGTCTTGAAAAGAGAAAAAAATGCTAGTTCCTTTTAAAATGAAAAATTAGAATAGATTTTCCTTTTCTAAAGCTAAGACTAATTTCAATGCAATTCAGGCAATAAAATAAGATTCAGACCTTTTAATGTAACAGGGCAATGGATGATAAAAGAAAAACCTCTAATAAACAAATCCTCCTTGTTTAATCACAGGGCCATCATCAATTTTGAAGAAGTCAATGCAGGAGACTGCCAAACAGGAATTAGCACTTAAAGGACACAAATAGAAGAACAAAGCTTCAAATTGATTAAAAAACATCTCTGTCCAAAATTTCACGCTTAGAACTTTTCACTGTAATTTAGATAGAAATGCGATATACTTTCACATAAGCATCCCTAAAATTATTGAATCTCTACACATTATTCTATTTTTTTACATACATATATAATTTCTATTATGTCTATTAATATATTCAATTTAAATTAACACAGTAAAAGTGACTAAGATTTTTTTTAACAGAGGTCAGAGTACTCTGTGATATTTCTACACAAGCACATGAACTATGCATTTGCCATTTTTTTCATCTTGCAAAATAGGGACAGACAAATGAAAAACTGTAAGAATATGTCTCCCTACTTAACAGAATCACTTAACTACTGAGTACAGAAAATTGGTGTATTTAATGTGGACTTAGATGCTATCCTGATAAAAAATTATTTGGGGGGGAATTTGGGAATAGCTAGGAAGTTTTCCAGAAGAAACGGGCAAAAGCAAGATGTTTCTGGAGTGGATTACTGCATCAGTTCCAATAACAGACACAGAAAGTTACTGAAATTGAGCTCATGATATTTTCACAGCTTGCCCTGAAGGTTCTTCTTAAGGCAACAAATGCCTATTTATTACATAAGATCTAGTGCAAAAAGCTTAATGGAATGCAAGCTGCCATCTTACATCCTGAGGAAATTAAGGAACCATTAATTTTCTCTAGCGTCTCCTGAATATCTGTTTAAAGTCATCAGCAAAAGCTGTAAAAATCAACAAGAAAGTTGCCCTAAAAAGGATGGACAATCATTCTACTTACATTTACTCTTGTGCATCCACATGCATAATCACACACATATTAGTAATTTTTTTTTTTCCTTACTCTTAAAATTATACTTTGACAGAATTACGGTTTCTATCTAATATCCTCATCAGATGAAATTATATGTTGCCTTTTAGGTCTGAGAATCTTCCCCAGGGAAGCAACTAGATTTAGATCTCTTGAAACTTTATATGGCAGTGATTGTAACAAAACCTTCTTCCTTGAAATTAAGTTTATATATATATATATATATATATATATATATATATATATATATATATATATATATATATATAAAGTTATAAGTTATATTAAGATATAACCTTTATATTGACAGCCCCATCTTTCCAGATCAGCCACACAACTACTCTGCCCTTCTGTCCTTTGCCTCAGAGCACACAGATTCCTCTTGCAATCCTGACCTTCTTTGTGCTATGGCTGTTTCCT
This sequence comes from Sylvia atricapilla, assembly GCF_009819655.1. Classification (NCBI taxonomy): domain Eukaryota; kingdom Metazoa; phylum Chordata; class Aves; order Passeriformes; family Sylviidae; genus Sylvia; species Sylvia atricapilla. The sequence goes on from NC_089146.1 coordinate 21,647,331, forward strand.
CACTCCCCACTTCCCAAGGTGACAGGGGAGCTCTGAAACAGAGTGACAGCTGAAGGGACCGAGATTTCACTACAGTTAAGATGATTTCTGGAATAAGAGTTAACTGAAAAATATTTGCAAAATTTGGCTGCAGATTTCATAATATAGACCTTTGTTTATGCAAATAAGGAAGGGGCAATAAGAAATTATCTTTCATTATGATGACCTGCAGCAATAATACACCTTGTAAGGTCTTCTGTAAAAGCACAAAAAACAAAAAGGTTATGCCAATATTTCACTCTAGAACCATTCTACAAATATTTCTCATTTGCATTATCCTGATTTTCCCAAAAGGGATTTTCTGAAAGAACAAGGTACAGCTTTTGTGACATCTCTCCAACAGCATCATCTTGAAATGTTTGCCTCATTTTTTAGCCCCTCGAACTCACCCATAAAATCTGAAGTAGCAGTTGAACTCTAGCTAATGCATACACTGTTGTAGACTTAGAAACTATTTCAACAATCCACTATATTTAAATTAAACAGGTTTTGGATAGTCAACAGCAGTCAAACATAGTCCTACCACATTCCTGGCACTGATGCAGCCTGTCCACAGTTCAGAACAACCCTTTGCAGAGATGCTCAAGCTCAGTCTGAGAATTGCACAGAGCACCTAAAGCATACCTAAGCTGCACTGGAAATAACGTGCCATGCCAGTTACCCAGGATATTGTGGCACATCAGGACACCTTCCAACAACTCAGCCAGTTCTCTTGAATAGCTCTGCCCAGCCCTGAGTTGTGCAAGATAGCCAAATTTCAAATTTGAACACGTATATTTCTGAATGCATAAGAGGAACCACTCCCATGCAAAAAGTACCATTTTACAGAATAGCTTTCCAGAGCAGAATCTCACCATTAAGCTGTGGGTATAAAGCACATGCAATACCTAACAGGCAGATGCTACTGAAGGCTGAAAATGCAAAAAAAAGCATTACCATTTTTATCCATGGAATGGGGCTCAGACTGCTTCTTTCCGATATCAGCAAAGGATCTTACAATTGGGATCCTGTTGCTCAGCTTCTTCTGGTTCTGATGGTGATGCTGTTTCAGTAATGCCTCATGCACTCTGTGACGAACATCCTCACTGAGCTGCCCAGAACCCACCTGCTGGTCCAGAATCATATCTGAAAATATATACATAAGTATAATGAAAGAGAAGAAAGATGAAACATTTTATCTTTTAAATTGCAATAGTAATGAGTAGCATCCTGTAGGATTACAAACAGAACACACCAGTTCCTTTAACACAACACAATTAAATATAAGTTTTATCTAGAAGTGTTTCACTCTTGAGGGGAGAAAGACGGGAAGGGCAGGGAAAAAAAGATGCTATTAATATTTTTAAATCCTAAAAAAATTATGCAGTTCACAAATTAAGGTTACCTATACAACGACTTTGAAGTCAGTCCTTAAGTACTCTAGCATATAACATGTTTAAATCCGGGTTATGATGTGTATATAAGATGTCCTTTTTTCCCAAATAACCCCTATTCTATTTCCTACAAAGGACTGGTATGCTGTGAGGAAACAATTTTTTAATTCCCTTTGTACTTACCACAGGAGATGACAGTCTTTCTTTCCTGAACTATAATTACAATACCTTCGGTGCAATACAAAGAAAGTTCAGGTAAGACAATACAGAAAAAGTGCTGCATTATTTGCTGATACCAAATAGAATCTATTTCTACTGACAGATGTACATGTTCCTGCAAGAAGATAATTTCAAGGAGGTGGGAGAGAAACTGATCCCCCTGCTAAGAAATTACAACCATTTTTGCAGTGCACTAGCAGAAAATAGGTATTCTTATTCAACACTATTTGTACATACACAGCCATTCCTCTAGGAAGGTGACACAGCCCAGTGAGGTGCTTTTACACCAAAGCACACAGAATGGACAAAAAACCAGGAGCTGGAAGCCACTGTGCTGCTAGAGAGTTATGACCTTGGTGCCATCACTGACATTTGTGGGGCAAATTCCACAACTGAAGTGTGGCCATCAGTGGCTACAGGCTGTTTGTAAGAGACAGGAAAGGAAGGAGAGGCTGAGGGGTCACCCCCTACATCCAGACTGGGATAAAGCATGAGGAGCTGTCTCTGAAGAACAGCCACAAGCAGAGGTAAAAATCAGAGACAGAGGAAACAAAGGGAACTTCACAGTGAGTGGTGTTTACACCACAGGTCAGCTGATCAAGGGGAGCTTGTGGATGAAATCATCCTGCTCCAGCTACAGGACGCATCACACACGCAAGCTCCAGGCTGAGAGAACTTGGACTGAGCCTGGAAATGAGAAGGCTTTAGGATGACCTAATTGCAGCCTTCCAGTACCTAAAGGGAACCTAGAGTAAAGACAGGACAAGACTGTTGACAAGGACACGTACTGACAGGAGGTAATGGATTTGAATTGAGATTAGTTTTAGATTATTGGGAAAAAATTCTTTATTGTGAGGATGGTGAGGCACTGGCACAGGTTGCCCAGGGAAATTGTGGATGCCACATCCCTAGACAAGGTTGGATGGGGCTCTGAGCAACCTGGTCTACTTAAAGATGTCCCTGCCTACAGTAGGGGAATTGGAACTAGATGATCTTTATGGCTCTCTTCCAACCCACACCACTCTATGATTCCATGATTTTACGACATGCATTATGTGTTTCAAATGAGAAAGAATTGTTAAGAATTTTGTGAGGCTTTTTTATTACTGTTAGTTGGGAAAATACTGCTACCAATAGTAATGATACTGAACAGAAAAATAAAGGAAAAAAAAAATCTGTATCAAAGCATGTATAACAGTATTTAAGTACACACTGCCCTTCTATATCAGTGGGAAGAAACTGTAATGCACAAAAACAGTGATATAATTATAATAAGCCGAGTCCAAAACTCCTTGTACTGAAAATCCAGACAGCTCATGATTTTGTGCTGGAGTCAGATTCATATCTGTCAGTGAAGTCAGTGGAAAAGCAAGCAGAGCAGGAAAAATAAAAAGCAGATGCATCATCAGTAGAGACATCATTTGTCATTTCTTTGATAACGGCTAAGAGCAATAGAAGAGAGATAATAAAAGGCATTAAATAACTATCATTAAAAGCAGAGTTTAATTGCTAACAGTCACTTATGCACTGTATATACACTTAAAATATACAAGGTTTTCTGACATTCTCAGTATCAACATAACAAGCCTGTATCACACATCTGCTTAAGAGCTGAACAAGAAACCTGCATGTTTCACTTGTGATGGAGAGGCTACCAACAAGTCTACATCACTACAGTGACACATACAGAGAAAGACAAGGATGGGGGCCAGGTAAATGCAGCTGCCAACAGATGCGACCATGAGTGATGTATTCAGAGCTTTACAATGAAGAATCAGGCAGAGGTTTTCAACTGGATCCCACTCCCAGCAACTTCATTCTGTGTAGGATCAACAACAGGCTTGACTGAACAGCTCACACCAAGGAGTAATGTTGCCCCATGTTGTGCCTAAACTTGTAAACTCTGTCTTCAGGGTGCTTCACCTGAGCCTCAAGGGAACTTTTATTTCCAGGGTTAACTCAAACACCATTGGGTCAGTTATCTCTGCACTCCCAGTCTAGATAGTGGCTTTTTTTAATAACTCTAGACCCTAATGGGAGAGGGAGGGAGAGAGAGGAAAAGGGAGGGAGAGGGGCACAGCAGCAAGATACGTGACATAAAGCCAAAGGAGAGGGCAACACAAGTCTTGGGAAAGTCTTCAGTAGAATATTTTAAGGAGACAAGAATTTGCAACACATGAAAAATAGAAACCAGTCTCCCGCTCAAAGAAAAATGTTTACTTTCCTCCTCTATTGCCTTTTGAGACACGCCTCTGCCCTAAGGATATGAGTATCTTGCTTTTAGACACCCCTAGTACATGAATCCAAAGGAAGAGCTGAAAAACAGGATGCCTCTAGGACAAGTAAATTTAGAGTCATCCCCTTGCCTACAGATAAGTGGAACTCTACTTGTATGGCATCATTCCTGGAATAACAGTATATTCCACATTAAATATTAAAATATATTAATGGCTGAGGATGATGTCAATATTTGAGATTATATGTTTAGGAGAGGAAATTACAGGAAAAAGAAAATCAAATCCCTAGCCTCTTCCTTTCCCTAGGATGCTCTGCTAGACTTGTTAACAGTCACAGAAGCCACAGAGTTGGTGCCAGTGTGGTGACTAACAATTTTTATTTCCTGCCAGAAAAATGAAGTGGCTTACCTTGAGTTTTTTGGGTTTTTACCATGACTTCCCTTAACTGTAGCACTGCTACCACATATAATAAGGGAAGATGCATTCAGTTTTGGAAAGAGTGCAGATGTGCTTTTTTGCCTTGATATTTCCCTCCAGCTGTCATTCTTATAACATAGACCTAGTTGCTGTAGTAGCTGCAGGAACTTAAATACAGTCAATTTTCTGAAAGATTGCTTTATTTTGACCCTGTTTTTCAAGACCTGCAAAGGTGTGAGGTGGAGTAAGAAAGACTGTGTGCATCCACACCTATCATTATGGGATTCCTTTTCAGTTTCTTCCCAAGCTTCTCAAAATACTTTTTAAAAGCCCAGGCCCGTGCAATATCAGTAACACCCTTAATTGCAAAGACAGCCTTGAAAACAAGAGCAGCATGGTTAAAGTCCTAGAGTAAATGGCCAAAAGGAGCATTTTAAACATTTAATTTTCAAAATAAACTGTAGTTCCTTAATCCTGTGAGTAGAAGAGCCTACATGCTCACATCAGTTGAAGCTGTACATATTTTCAAAGCCCTGGTCTTCACTCTTATATCTAGAACAGGCAGCCATTTCTTCACACTCCATAGGAAAAAAGGAGTAAATAATCTTTGTTTTAAAGAATTCTTCTCTTGAACACCCTTTTAAAATCTGCACAGTCCTCTTCTAGACAGAAACACAGCTTACCATTCCATTTTTCAAGAATGCTTCACTACTATATGAAGCTTTCAGAAGGATGTGGAACCTGTGGAATATCTAGCAACACAGTGTTACCCATTCCATTAAATGCTCGCACTATAACAATTCTGATGGCATCAGGTACACTAAAGTAGGATGTTTCTTCAGTAAGGAGTCTTGGTTGATACTGGAACAATGAAACCATTTTTTTCAAGCTGTTAAAGACAGATATTCCCCCTGACCTGGTAATTTAAAAGAATCCAAAGAAACTTGAGATTTTGTATAATTTCAAGAATGTTTTCTCCATTCAGATTCAGTTACAATACATCATCTGTATAAAATTAATTTTGTGAGTAAATGGGAGCAATGTGAGTACTTTAACAAGCTATTACAGTAACTGAGCTATAACTCATCACCACCTGTGAACAATTTACCCAGGCTGTGAATTACAGCACTGGGGTGCAGACAATTTGTATCAGTTCAAATGCAGCATGGCTCATGTGTGGCCCAGCAAAGAAAATTCCATCTGTCCCACCTGCAAAAGTAGGCTGGCTGCTTCCACTCACTCTGGAGGTGTCTGTTACACACTGCAGCTTTGTACAGAGACACGTGGCCAGACCCATGTACAGTCCACACAGGTCCAGCAAATGGAGAATAAGGTGTCTCTCATGTGTGGCAACAGCTTGCTCCCCACTTCACCAGGTTTACAGTAAGCTCACCACCTCATGTGCAGTAATACAGAATGTTCAGGTAAAACAGAATAAATTTATGGAAAACATACTGTATTTGTACCAAAATACATATGAAGTCCAAAAACAAATTGCTGGACTCATATTCTCCTGATTTAGGTTGGCACTGACAGTTTACAGGAAAAATTTAATTCAGTATACACCAGCAAGGATGCTGGTATTCACACTTCCAAATTTTATAACTGTAAAATTGTAGGACAAAATGAGAAATTAATGACAAAATATAAAACACACAGGCTTTTGTGTGCATCACGATTGCAGTGATAGCTGACTATCCTAATTTAAAATCAAAAGCTTTAACCCAAATCCTAATTTAAAACCTAATTTAAAAGCCAAAGTTTTTCTGGTTTGTGGTCATTGCCCTTAAAGACAGGGAAGAAAAAAACCAAGCAATCCTAATGCATTGCTTTATGGAAGACAATCAGTTGGAACACTGTCCTTTATCTTTACACATCTCTAAAGAGGAACCCAAATATATTCTTCCCTAGTGAGCCAGGCAGGAGGAGCAATACAAACCCAACAATTAGGATTTCTGGGCTGCACTTGTTAACCAAGAGCCATTTACATTGTTTACAATGGTGATTATAAACAAGCTATCTAAGCTGGCAGATTTAACAGCTCATCCAAGAGGGCAAAACATTCCAGTGCTCTGAGACACAGATTCTATTTCCAGCTTTACTTGAAATTATTTGGTTCAATTATTCAGTTAACACACTTGAAAAGGAAAGAAAAAAAGAAAAAATGAAAAAATGTCTGCTTTTTAAAATAATAGTATATAATTTTACTGAGGAACCAGAACAAGCGTTTCACAAAACAGTATATTGCAGACACAAGGCCAAAATTCCCAGCTTGCAGTTCAGAACTGCAGGCACAGTGGATGCCTCATAAAAAATACATTTTGCAAGCTAAGATTGACTTGTGCAATCTAAAAAGATTCCTACAGTTGTGGTTAACATGGGAAAACACATAACAACCACAAAAAAAAGACAGTGCTACTCAGAAGTTGGTACGAGATCTACAATTTACCCACAGACAAAGGAACAAAACCTGACAGCTTCTCTGTAGAGGTTATTACCACATGCTAAGCTGAAAATAAAGCAAACAAATGCAGAAACCTGGGTAAGTGAGAAGGTGAAAGCTGAACAAAAGACAGGTGTAGGGTCAAACAGAGAAGCAGATTACTCACAGGCAATCCCACGCTTTATTACAGTGTTTGTAATAAAAGTTAAATGTACCATAAAAGCACTGTCAGAAACAACACAGTGTGAGTGCTGCAGATGAAACAAAAGGCTCCAGTGAAATAAAATCTCAACCTGAGCCAGTTAAAATATGCCATTATTGTGGAGTAATAGAGCTTAAAGCAAACAAAAGTAAAAGAAGACTTGTTCAGTTGAAAGCTTAATGTGATATTAACAAAATCAATAAAATTACACACTTGGGATGTAATGCCCTGAGTTGCTGAGCACAGAGTCCGGTGACCTCAATCACAAGATTAAGCTGTTACACAGATTGAAAATTCAATCGTGAGGAACATACAAAAGACTGCTTGGGGGAAAAACAGGCAGATCTTGGGATTGGAAAGGAAGGGCCGATTTAAATTTTAATTTTTAAAAGAAACCATTATTACAATTAAACCATTTAAATAAATGGGAATATTTCAAATATGAGCAAGTCACCAAAGCCCCACTGTGCAACAGAGGCCATAGTTTGTATTTGACAAGGCTTGACATTTGTTCATAGAACACTTTGCCCAGCTACAAGAATATGCAAGTTCTGTGGCTCATGCTGTAAAGAAAGTATTGCCATTAAAGGCTGGACTGAATAGTTTTTGAACCAAACAACACAAAATGGCATCATATGTTAAACAGAGGAACCTTTTGGGTTCATTCAGTGGTTATAATCAAAAAACCAGATGGTAATCTGAGAATCTACATGGTTTCAAAGGAACTAAACGAAAATATCAAAAGAGAACATTTTCATCTGCCAACTTGAACAACACAGTGAAGCTGCTCTCTAATGGTACAGCCAGATTCTGGCAAATACATCCCCAAGATACAAGTTCCAAAATAAACTGTTTTGATTACATCGATTTTTCAGACTTCCTTTTAGCATATGTTCTATAGAGAAGTGATCGATAAAATATTACTACATAATGTTCAAAGGAATTCCTTGTGCATGGAGTGCTAACTTACTGATACAGGAGTCACTGCTAAGACATATGAAAAAATAACGTCACGTATTAGAAATGGTAATAACTCCCCTAAAATATGTGTAATAAAAATTGCATTTTTAAGCAGGATAAAGTTCAGCAGAGGAACTGAGCTCTTTTCATGAGAAGCAAAATCTATCTTACAAAAATTAAGAACCATTTGAGAAAGTTCAGGAAGAAACATGCTGCTCTGTATAATGACAGTGTTGGAAATTCAATCTCAGAAGTCTCTATTATAGTAAGATGCTGTCTGTGAATTCAGCATCATAGGTATGAATAAGTTATTTTGCAACAAGGAAAATGGCGTGCCTGTCCAAAGAAATATACAATCTTGTAGGTGACGTAATTTTTTAATATGACAGCTGGAATGAAAAGTTAATTCTCTCCATTAATAGAGAATGGACATGATGGAATAGAGGATGATTTCAAAATTCTCAACACATAAACAGTACCAAAATATTTTTATGCAGAACTGTCAGTGTTTCCAGGGATAAAATACAAAATGTTCTGGAAACCATGCAAACATTACAAAAGGTGGCTTTCATCTGTAGATTTTGCCAGAAGCCCATTAATTTTTTAAAATACAGACTTCAGTAATAGAAATTCTCAAGGGCTAAGTGCTAAGAGTTTAATGCCTTAGTGAGTAAGTGTTTGTAGATTAAAAGCCTTGACTAAAACAAATAGGAGTTCTTAGTCTCAATTTAGCAATAAAGTTTAAGTATACCTCTTTAAAGGACATGAAGACTGGCACTGCATTAATTGAAATGTAATTTGATATTGAAATGTAGCCCAGACAGCAAGACATTACCAACAAATACACAGCACACATTTCTCGCTAACAAAGCATTAAGGCAAGTAAGAAGAAAGTACGTGTGCACAAATAATGTATTTGTTCTCAAAAGAGGATGCATTACAGCAATACAGTAAAATTATCAAAAGATTGCATGAAAAACCCAAACCTATTAATCAGAACAACAATAATCAAATTATCAAAAGATTGCATGAAAAACCCAAAACTATTAATCCGAAGCACAATAATCAAATTTAATTCAGGAGTACCCCTTAAAACTGTAGAGTATAACCTGTTTTCACAAACTCTCCTAAAAGTGGTATACACAGTAACATGGACACAAAGCCAAAAGTGATCACCAGGACTGCTGGACAAGCCTGGCATGAGGATGGCTAGCAAGCCAGGAAACAAGAGCTGAATGTTAAAAAAAGCCTGAAGCGAACAGGTGAGAGCAAGCATTTCCTCAAATTTTAAAGTGTCAGGACTGTCTGATACAACTGGAATATGTAACCATTCTGATGAAAATAGCATTTGCATTGTATAGAACAATAAAAATAGGGTTATCACTACTAATAGGGAATAGCAGCTGACCTGAGCAGGCAATAAAGAATTTTCTGAGTGGTACCAGTCCTGTCTAATCTTCAGGTCCAGCAGTCACTCCTAAGTAAAAAGAACTGCCTATCATATTATTTGGAATGATCACATTTCTAAGATACCCAGCACACAGGCCTTGGTGCTGTGCTTGTTACCACTACTCTCAGTCTTTCCTTCTCGCAGTGCTGCCTATTGTGTGCCATACTCTTTGTACCATCCTCTGATCACTGGAGACCAGGAATTACACACATAGTAAACTAACAAATTACAAAGGAACTTGATTAAAGAAACAGCATTGCTACAGCGCAAATAATATTGACACAGAAAAGCAATTGGATCAGCAACTTTATTTCTTGAGAAAACGGGGAAAAGAAAAATCTCTTCAAAGAAACCTGACAGAACATGAGTAATTTACAGAATGATTCACTTGCCTGAAGCACCTGCTGCAAAGCTTTTTTAAAAAAAGAATAGTTCATTGCTTATTGAATCTGCAGAGGAGTAAAAATATAATCTTCTCTCGAAGACCAAGTGCAACCTTATCAGGTGTCAGGTCACCTTATCAGAATAGGATGCCTACCACTTCAAGCAAACAAAACTACAAATAAAATGCACCCAAAATCTGCCACACAATTTCATTTACTTTTTAAATGAAAACGGTGCAATCCAATTAATGAAGGTCATCCTAAAGCCTCTTCTCAGAAGAAATAGGTTTTCCTAATCCACAAACCAGGATAAGCCACAACTAGGGCTGACTTATAATAACATGAGGGTAACTCCCCAAATTCTCTATTGAAGAACAGCTCACATCTGTGGGGAATTTCAACATTAGTACTACGAATGCTCAAATCCTTGGCCACGCTAACTAAAACAAAATCATTTCAACTAAGGATTTAGGAGATTATAAACATTAATTAATTGGGGCCTCACTATACTGGAAAATAAACAATATATTCCAAAAAGAGGGGGAGGAAAAAAAAACCACAAAACAAAACAAAAAAACACTTCATTGAAGTTGGGGGGGGTTTTGCATTAATCCTTACTTTTTTTTTACCTACTTAAAAAAAAACAATTCTGGAAGGGCTTTCTTAGCTGACTACAGATGAAGTTGAGTGATTTCTCCATTAAGAATGTGAAGCTCAAGATTGAAAAATGCAGTGTACTATTTAAGCAAAAAAGTAATACAAGAACATCAAGCAGCTGACCCAAGTACTTCTTAATTCTTAATTATTTAAAAATAAATAATAAGGCAACATACTGATAGACTCCTTTGTTCTTTCAAATCAGCTGCTTTTTATTCTTCATGTTTATATTTCATCATTATCAAGACAAATTTTGAAGGTCTGATTCAGACTATGAGTCATGGAAGAATCAGATCTCAGCACAGAGTAGAAACCCACACAAGTTTCTGCAGATTTTTATTAATAATATCTTGCATCAGTTTGACATAAACAATAAATACAAAATGTAAATACAAAAAGCAGCTACCACTATCTGAGCCAATTTTAATTCCACTGTTAAATATAGCCCACCAAACAATATCTCCCCTATAATTTAAATAAGTAAAATAAATTTTATTTGGGACTCAACATAGATATATATAAAATCCATAAAGCAGCTTTCTTGATAATCTTGAGTGTTAGAAAATTTTTTTGCTTTGTCTTTTGTATCTTTCCTAAACTAGTTACAATCTTTAAGGGAAACACCAGTAAAGCAGAAAATGGCATTTAGTCTCAATCTCACTTATGCTTTTGGGAGAGAAGACTCATCCATTATGTTTTGTCTTGCTCAGAAGCTGGCACAAGCTCTAGAATTGCAACTGCCAGATAAACTTTCACTGGAAAAAAATGCACTCATCTTTATCTTAAGAAGTTAGTGTACCTAAAATTTCTTTTAAAAACTTACACCGTATCATTACTCCTGATTTCATTCTCAACTCAGAGATATCTGTTTTCATGTAACTTAATTGCAATAAATACTTCCCTATATTTTGGGTTTGTGTCTTTTTTTAACTTAGATTGCGTGCAATTAGCATAGCAGTAGATTAAGTTTGTGAAAGTTAGCACACGCCTCATTCACATGGCAGCATGGCAGGAGCAGAGAACATGCCAGCCCTAATTAAATCTAACCAAACTGTCCTCTTTCCTCCATTTTAATTTTCTTTTTTATTCAAAAACTGATTCCTAAAGCAGTAGATTCCACATTAAAAATATAAATAGAATATTTACTAACTGTGCCAGACATGAGTTTCTTTTCTACATTGAGAAAAACCTTTCCTAGGAGTTTCTAAATGGAACTGATTATTATGCAATAACTTTCTTGGTAATCACTTCGTTTTTATTAAATAATTTTCATAACCAATAAATGAAACATCAATACATACCTGCAATTTCTTCTATGGAGTTAGCTCTCATGTCCAAAAGAACCGTGCCATTCAGGATGCAGCTCCTCAGCTCAAACAAGCTATGAAGTGACAGTGTGGCAACATAGGGTTTGCTCCACCTCTCTCCACCATCCTCTACATCTTCTTCAAACTTCAACCACCTATACAAACAATCAATTTTATAACTCCATTGTGCATAAGAAATGAAAAATTAATTACTTCTATGGATGCTGAAAGTAGAAACAAAGATGTTAAATATGTTTTTAGGTTTCACTTTATTCTTCCTTTTTAAGAAATAAGAGAAACTTCCCTTGTCTAGTTCTTTCCATGTAATGCTGTATCGTACCATTTTTGAGGGTAAGTTCTGACAACAGAGATGAAGAAAGAAATATATTAAGCAATTATCTTTGTACTCTACAAGAACTTTGACAAATTCTTTGGCACACAATGATATTTCTGTGACAGAATACCAAGTTGTACGAAAACAAGTCTGGAGAAACTTCAGTAAAGTGAAAGGATATATGAAACTGGCACAAAAGGATCAAGTCTTTTGTTACCATCCAGCCAGATGAACTTGCTTGAGACTGAATTCTCTACTGATAAATACTGCACTACAAATGTTAAAAGAATATTAAACAAGCAAACAAAAATCTGAGCAGTCACACAGGGATGTTGCTGTGTGAGCCCTGCAAGCTGCCAGTGTGGCAAAGTTTAACAGCTGCAGCCACAGCACATCCCTGTATCACTGGATCAACAGCACTCAGCTGTTTTATACAGACATGGCAGCAGAGAAGTCAGGCAGAGCCTCACACCTGGACAGCATCTTCACGCATTTCCAGAGTGCAGTGAAATGTAAAGCCTTAAGACCTCTAAAGCTGAGGAATTTCCAGCTTTACCAACAAAGCAGCTAGCACAGCTCTTCCTCTTCTGCTCCTGGGCCACCTGTCTAGCTCTGCTCCTACTTGTAAAATATGCAAGTGTACCCACATTTTAGATGCTTTCCTCCTTTCAGTCCTTGTGTACCAAGTTCTTCCCCTTTTGCTGCCATCCTGCAGGCAGTAACCACCTCACTGACCCACTCATCTGCTGCATATCTGCTCCCTTCCTGATGTATTCCGTTCCTTGGAACTGTCCCAGCTGCCTTCTAATTATTTATTCTCATTATTTATAGAGACAATTTGCATCAACTCCTTGGGTCCTTCAAAATCCCCAGTCTCCTATGCCTAGCCCTCTCCTCCACGTTGTATCATTTTCCCTCCATTTCCTCTGTGAGGAAAATGGTCAGTTTCTGTACTTCATCTTTGACCAGGAGAACTCCTTCCTCTAAATCAGACCTGTTCCCCACTCCCTTTGTTGCGTTCTCTTTTCTCTTCCCACCCTATCCCCTTCATTTTTACATTCCTCCAGGGAAGCAGCAAGGAGGACACCGCACAAAAATTTGCTTCTGCAGAGCTGAACTATGAAATTGAATTTGCATATGCAAATGAGATTTTCCAAATAAATTTTCAAAACCATGTCCAAACAGACATCAAACACAGTTTAACACACTCCTTCCCACCAAATTCAAAGCAACACTTTTAAAGGGGAGCCTACAACAACTCAGGAAATTGATCAAGAAGCATGTGAGAAGGGAAGATAGTTCTTAATTTTTTTTTTCACTTTGCAGTTACACTTGAACTCCCTAAGAGGCTGCTCCTATCTTATTCATGGCACTCTCTTGTTTCCAGGTTGAAAAATGTGCAATACCTATTTATATCCACAGCATCATAAATATGATGCTTTTATTGTCCTGTTTAATCCATTTTCTCAAAAGACTCCGCAAAATACCTACATTTTTCTCTTCTCTTACCTCCATTTTCGTGCATGTTTCTAATCTCTTTAGGAGATTTATAAAACCTTTAGGCTTGGGTATTCTCAATTATTTCTGTTATTATCTATTATTATTAGTGTTATTATATCTTATTATTTCTCTTATTATACCGTGCTTAGCTTGTTATATCTTTTATGCTGATTCAGAAAAAAATATTAAAAATCATGCTCCATATATTCTAAAAACAATGATCCAACAGAGCCCTACAAAATATCATCAGAAACCTCATATTGCCATTACCTTCCGTTCATGTAAGTCAGTCTTCAACATTGCTTATCTGATTATGCTGCTGCAGTCTGTCCTTGATATTACCTAATTTAAATCTACTGACCAGTTGTAAGCAGATTTTAAAGAGCAATAAAAGACAACCATGTTTTTAAAAGTCTAAGACAGGTTACTGGACAGAGGCAGGCTTATTATCAGAGCTTGTAACATACTAGAAGTCTAAATCATGAACACAGCTTTAATTAGAGTTTAAAGTGTCAGATATTAAAGTTTACACATTCATGCATAAAAATGAACAGGAAACTATTGCTACTGCTCAAATAATTATACTTGCCATTGTAATCATCTAGGTTTCCATGAATAGTATAATTGTATGGGTTGCACCCATTTCCTACTGTTGCTGAAACTTAGGTTTTTAAACACATTATCATACATTGTTACTCAATGAGCCAACAGGCCAGGACATGGAATTAAATCTTATCCAGCTGAGAACGTTTGGAATAAATTTCTATTTTGATTTTAATAAGCATATCATAAGTTTACTAATTTCATCAAGGAAACATCATGTTACTGTTTATCACATTTTATCTTTTCAGAAATATTCCTGTTATGTCACATAATCCTTATTTAACGTATCAAATGAAAAACAGTAGCAGAAAACAGAAAACAACTCTAATCTTATGCAGTCTTTCAATTCTAAACATTCAGTGGTTTTAAAAATCATAATACCATTTGATCACTCCTCTGAATTCATGCAATTCATGCAAGACTCCATGACAGAAATGGCTTTGAAATCCAAATTTAGGCATAGATCCAAATTTTGTACTCCTTTTAGTTTCTCAAAGACAAATTTAAATATATTTACTTTTGCAGTTTAACCCCTTAAGTTGGTATGACTGACAGATAAAAGCCTTTTGTAATTTCTTGGGAAACACCATCAACCCCTATTGAGCTCATGTCACATGCACCCCATGTGACTGGAACATATCTGAAGCTATCCCAGTTATGCCTGATTGCATGGAAGAGCACTTTCATTCTTACTTTCATTCTTATGGCTTTTCTACTGGTAAAGACTGGTGTAGGCCTACAAATCACACAGTTTAATTCCTCTGATATAATGCTTTGAAGAAAAAATATGCCAACAAGAGTTTCAGCAAGGCGTGTTACTACAAGAAAAATATTACTCGGACTAGTGTGTGTACATACACCTTATGTAAATGCCCTAGCATGCTCCATGTCAGACACAGTTACTACATCTTCTGTGCAATAGGAAGTGGGTGACTCGTACTTCACCTATTTTGCAGTGTGGCATGTCTGCAGCAGAGAGATGGACTAGGTACTCACAACCTGCTCAATAGTCGATGGTTTTAATGTAATCTTTCAATTTGTATAAATTTCCACACAGGCTTGTGCCTGCCCACACCAGTTTGAAAACCAACCAAAGAACACAAGCATGTCAGGAACAAAGCAGGAGTGAGAAACTTATGTTTCTTGTGACCTAATTTCTTTGAAAGAAAGTTCTGATCCAGGGAAAATGCATTACACTTCCTAACCTTCCCTAACCCATCCATTTTCTAGTCACTATTAAGAATTTACTTTCTAAACTATGGACACAATTTTCCTAACTGTGCATTAAAATTTAAGCCTAAGCAGTTTTCTCCTGGTTCCAAGGTTCTTTCTCTTTTCCTCCTTACTACATAATTTTTCCTGCTCCATAAAGATAGTGATATTCTCCAGATATTTTTGGTTGATACTGGCAGATAAATGAGTCCCCAGAGTCAGGATAAAACTTGCTACAATCAGGCACTACTTTCCAGCCATGACACATGAATTGCTTTCCCAATAGCTGCAACTTGCATCTATACTATTGGGTGTATAAAATAAATCCAACTGTTACACTTCAGTGTGTTTCTCCACAAACTTACCAGAAATATTTTTTTCAGACTAGAAACCATACATCATCCCCACAGAGAATGCACGACTGTACAGCTGGGCCACATACAAAAAGTATTGTAAGAAGGAGTATTGATTTTAAAAGGTATGTGTTTCTTCTGGCTTGAAATCAATTGATGGAGAAAAAAATTTAATTTTGTCCCTATATCAGCATAACCAAGCTATTAATTCCATTCTGCTCTCTAACTAATTCCATGGATGGGACAGTCTGAATCAGATCCTGAAACACCAAAGTCCAGTGTATTTTCAATCAAACTGAAAATACCAAAATACAGATGTGCTTCATCAGAGTCAATCCAACATTCAGTCCAGGTGCACCAACTGCAGAGGCTAGTGAAATGAGTACATAACCACTTACTGCTATCACTATTATTAAATGTAATTAATCTCTACCTGGAACAACATCCAAAGCCAAACAGTAAGACTTCCAAAAATTTCCAAGTAACATTTTGTACACAGATGAAAAACATAAAATAAGCCTGGAACAGCAACAAATTCAGATTGTTTCTCCTCCATACCATGCTTTTAGTCAAATCAATAATTTTGAAGTCCTGAATCAACCACAAGTATTTAAACTGATCCACTGTATTAGTTTCTAAGCACATGATCTTGCATATTAAACACCATCCCATTTCTATTACTCTGCTCAAAGCCACCTGGTTTTGTGTATGGTATCTTAATCCATTTCTCAAGGAATAATCCCTCCTAATTTCTTATCAACAAGTTTCCTCATTATAATCCTATTTTAATTCATTAATAAATCTATTTACTAAGCCTAATTCTTCAGAAGTTAGCTGTCACTACCTTTCACACTAATAGTATCAGCATTACATAATCTCTCAGCATTACCTGTTGCACCTCTTCAAATAGTTCCTGACCTGCTAATAGAATTTTTACACTAGAATGCACTTTAAGTAATACATTCCCACTGCTGTACCATATCTAATGCTTTACTTAAAAAATTAAGATCCACTGTTTTTTCTTTGTCAGAAAAACAAAAATCGATTATCTGATTAAAGAGCATTATTAACTTAGTCTGTCATGATGTACCACTGTATTGTGTTTCATTCAATTTTCCACTTATCTCCAAGTCTATAATTTTTCTTTCCTTCAAGCACTGTATGGCTCTGAAATTGGGCTCTGTTTGCCCCAGCCATTTTTATCCTTTCTTTAACAGCATTGCTGTGTTTGGATTAGTACAACACACCTGACAGACTCACATAAAGACAGGAATTACCCTACCCATTAAATACATGTTCTTTCACCTTTCTAGGAGAGAAATGATTGCACCCTCTTATTTGCACAGAAAAGCACTTTGAGTCTTATCTTCATCTTGAATTTGGCAATTTCCTTGCTATCTCCTCCTTTT
Organism: Sylvia atricapilla; assembly: GCF_009819655.1. Taxonomy (NCBI): domain Eukaryota; kingdom Metazoa; phylum Chordata; class Aves; order Passeriformes; family Sylviidae; genus Sylvia; species Sylvia atricapilla. Next base: position 21,664,429 of record NC_089146.1, read on the forward strand.
CTAACCAGTCATAGTTACTCCATGTCAAATGCAGTCCAAAATTTTGGGATCCAAATTGAAAAAGACCATTTATCTTGATCAGTTCTTTCCATACAGCAGCCCCACTCTTCCTTCATTTCCATCTTACTGCAAAAGCTAAAGAAAATTTTACTATTAGCTATTATGTCACTCTTGTATCCTCTGAGCTCCAAAAATGTCATTTTCTTGGCTGTTTTTCTCCTGCCCTTTTTCAACAATCTCATCCTGTTTCTATTAAAAGTTTTTAATTCTTCATTTCACAAAGAACAATTGAGAAGGCTGTACATATAGACAGAACAACCAAAACAGTATTTTATTTCACCTACTCCTTTTGGATTCTATCTTCATCAGAACCATTTACTAACAGAAATTGGTATAATTTTCAGAAATACAATTCTTTGACAACTTGCAAAGGGATTTTTTTTTTAAGTTGACCTAAAGAAGTTGCTATTTTCCTGCTTAAAAATAACATAACACACAGTGATTTTTACTTTTTAATTTCAAAAGAAGTTGATATACCCTTCCTAGAGAGGTTCCATGTATTCCTAATCAGTATGAGAACATTGCAGATGATTACCTTGATTAGATTTTCTCTCTCTGAATATTAATAAGATTATTTAGGAACATTAATGCATTCCTTTTGGAGCACAATCCCCACATGAGAATTTTCTACACATAAAAGTCTATATTTAGCATCTGTCTATGCTGCCTATGAACAGATAATGGAAGGGAAGATCATAAAAATTTTTTTGGCCCTCTGGGAAAGCAGAAATTTGCAGTAAACTTAAGAAAGAAAACTAGCAGCCATGTTCATGTCAAACAGCCCACATACACATTTGCCCACAAAATCCTTCCAGAAATTCTGCAATGTATATTCTACCAAATATATATTACACAGACTTTTGGGCACCCTTGAGGAACACTGCCAACAACTGGCAGGGAGAGGAAGAACTAAGGTTTCAAGATGAAAAATAAAGTAAAGATTGCTGTAAAATGTAAATTCTAAATGAAACTAAGCAAATCATCTCCCATTTAAATATTCAAGGAAGAAAATACACAATTCTGAGAAAAGTTATGTAAATAATTTTTTTCACAGCAGAAAAATGCAATCCAGAAGTTTTTGCCACTAATTTTGCAGAAATAAAATAATCCAACACTGAATACTCATTCTAAAAATAAACTGTTCATGGAGACCTAGAATATGTAAAAATTCTATTGCTCCAAAAGCAATCTCATCCCTTGCTTTCATCTTTTTATAATGGTATCCTTACCAGTTTCTTGAGGATTCAAGCAAAATATCAAGTCTGAAAGATTCTTTAAATTAGAAGATACAATATTAATTGACCTAATGATTTTAAATTCACATATATCATACATTTGCATCAATTTTTTTCCCTTGGTATTCACTCTGACCTATATTCATAAATCCAGATGAAAACATTTGGCTCTGGGAAACAACAAATGCTGTTGTAATACAAGCAGACTAAGCATTAAAATTATGTTTTTATTTAAGCTTTATATCCAGAATCTGTCCTTGAGCTTGCTACAGCTTTGAAATCATTCCTCAATACACCAACAACCAATACTTCCAGATAATTTTTAAGTTATGAGAGCACTCACCTTGCTGTCTCCCTCCACTCCGCATCCTCTCCTTCACGCCAACAGATTTCATCAAGCTCAGTAAAGAGATCATGAGGAATGTGTTCCTCATCATCATCTTCGGTTCCAAGAATAAACTGCACCCTTTGTGATGGGGTATCTGGAGTAAAACAAAAACATCAAGTCCAAAACACTATTTTTTTTTTGCTGTGAGAAAACAAATTTTATGAGATTATCCAGATGTTTTCATGAACATCACTTACTGCCACACACAAAAAAAATTACAGTTCTGCTGTAAGAACATTCATTTACACACCAACACATTCAGATTGAGATCTCTTCATTTACTGTAGTTGTCAAGCCCACTTTTTAAAAAAACACCTCCAAAGATATAACCGGATATATAGAAACAGGGTCTATTAGAATCTGGAATGGCATCGCCTGGAAATAACAACAAAAAAGCAAACAGAAAGCAGGACAGATAAAGCTCAATAAAGCTGATAAAAGTCTTTTACTCCAGTGTTAGGAAAAACTACTTTGCCACTTCATAAGTGTACATCTGCAGATCTATCTCAGGTCACAAAGATAGAATACTAAATGTGAAATATTCGCTGTAGGAGAAAGAAACCAAATGAAACCTGCCTAATGTGAATATACAATTGCAGACTTGACCCTTGTCCCTTTGTTAACTCTTCCTACTTGGTTAGGCTGCTTGAGATAGACAACTTCTTAATCTGGCCCAGTTTCCTCATTTTATTCTTCCTGTCTCTGTCTTGCCTTTCAATACAGTTACTGATTAATTTTCTTCATAACCTTTCAGCACAGATGGCTAAATATATTTTTGAAGAAATACTATTATTTTTTTCACTAAAAAAATTTGCAGAATTCACAGAGCATCTTAAAGTACAAGTATATTCAATGTTCATAGTTCAAGTGATGTAATAAAAAAAATTCCTGTATCCTATCTGCTTATTTAAATGCAAATCTCAAATCAGCAAACTGATGAAATGCAGTCTCTCTAGCAATACATAGCTGCTTTTTCTGCTACTGTATTTCAGACTTCTGAAAGGAACTAAAAGTCCTTTATGAGAGCAGAGAGGCCAGGCTGCCAGTCAACTGAAAAACTGATTATCCAGCAGAACAGCTCACTGATTCCTTGAGCATTGTCTAAATGAAGTTCAGCTCTATAACGTATTTGTAAGACAAGCTACAGTATTCCATCTAACAGCAAAGAGCATCACTGCACAGGGTCCTCAAGCTCTTTAAATTTTGGAAAAAAATGAGATGATAGCACCCATTGAATGCTAATTCAAGAGAAAGCACAGCTCTGATCCAAACAAATCAAATGGGCCACTGATACAGAAAAATAAATTCATTATTAGAGATACCTTTTTGACTCTAGTACTTAACTTGCTATAGCAATGGAACACAAACAATACGCGACAGTTTTCATCTGACATCCTTTTGCTTAAACAGAGTGTAAAGATATAGTACAGTAAAGCCTCTTTACTCCTTGACAAAGCAAGGAAATTAAACCCAAGGAGAGATACAGGAGAGAGAAGGAAGAAAGATATGGGCTCGGGTACTACAAAGCACCAGAGGATGGAACTGCAGGGGGTACAGCTACAGGAATTACTTTTGGAGAATCACTAATGAACAGTGAGAAACTCCTTCACTTTATCCTTTCTTTGCGTTCTCTTCTCTCTCACTGTTCAGTCTTCTCTTTTTTAAAAAACCATTCTTCTATCTTTTTAATCTGAGACTGGAAAGTACGTTTCATTAAGACGTGTACAATTTCTTAAGACTAATTTCCAGAAGGACAAAATTCAGCGAGATATGAACTTGGAAAGAATCAGTGCATATGACTACTAACAGAACATGGAAAACAACCTACTCTGGTAAAGAGCTGGACTGCAGCTAGAATCTGAGAATAAGCACTGCCAGGAACATCCCGTACTCTTGATAAAATCAGCACTAGAACTGATTTACAGCAACTGCTACTGTTAAGTAATAAATGAGCAGTGCTGTACAGCAGAGCTGCAGCTTTGTGACAGCTATGATCCTCATGCAAATACATGCTTTCAGTGTGGGAAGAAAAGCAGAGGATCACAAATGTCTTGAAGTCAGGTGAGTAGTAACAAGGAATCACCTTCCTGCAGGAATTTGCACTTACTGGGTCTTCTGTTTAACAAGCTGCTTGACTGACAGCAGTGAATCAGAATCTTCTAGTTTGAAAAGATATCTAACATCATTGGGTCCAACCACTAACCTAGAACTGCCAAGTCCTCACCAAACCACACCCCTAAGCACCACACCGATGAAATATGCACTACATTATCATCTTCCCTGTTAACAAGGCAGTTTAAAAAGCCGCTACATTCTTTCCTCATTGCTGCGATTTCTACCTGTATTTGAAACCTGCAAATCACAGCTTCATTTTCAGACAACAAGCTGGAAACTGAGAAAAAAGTTATCTGCCTAATAGTACAATAATTTTATTTCAAGGACAAAACCCTAAAAGATGTAAACAATAGAAAAATAAAAACAACAGATCTGTTGGTTCCACTTATAAAACTGAATTAACAGGACTATTCATGAGCAATGCCAGATAGATTTGGCTCATATTCATGGGAGTAATAAATATCAAATATGTCATTAATATGTTCTATAGAAAATTAGTAATATGTGATTCAAAATCAGTATGGAAGAATACTTCAATTGCTGACTGTCAAACTGTGATAACTTAATCCTCAGTGCAGAAGCATAATATTTGCAAACTAGGACACAATGTTTTCTGCAGTTTAGGCAAACAGAAATTGGCTTGAATATTATTTTTGTCTATCCCTACTTCAAGCAGCACAGCCAGCATAAAAAAAAAAAAAAAAAAAAAAAAAAAAAAAAAAAAAAAAAAAAACACCACAACCTTCATACTATTATTGCTATTTCTAAAGAGTAATGAAAACCATCTATATTACTCTTCAAAAAAATTAAGGGCTGAGACTAATCTGTTACAATACCATTTCAATCACTGTAGTTGTTTTATACCAGAGTTATCAGAAGCAACATGAATTTAAAATTTCACAGTAAGCAGCTGATGAGTCTCACAAGTAACTAGTCCATCACCAGTTCAGGAACTCCTCCACAACCAGCTGGAACTGGGTAGAAAGCCTGGTACACAACAGGACCCGGGGTACCATCAACAAGCACTCCTATTTCCTAATGAGCAGTCACAGTCAGGAAAATTGAAGCAGCTTTGTGATTGCTGTGGCTCCACCAGCCCCCATTTTATCCCTGGGTTTCTCTGGGCTTGTGCTCATTTCATATGCACAGCACTTGCATCCAAACTACCTCTGATACCTCAAATTCATTGCATGCATGCAAATTCTGAGTATTCCACATTTAAAAATCTTACCAATTCCACTGGTCTAATAAAAGGCTAAGAATTAAGACCTGGTGGTTAAGCTATCACTGAAGACACAATTTTAAAGTGGGACTCAGTGCTGCAGAAAGGGAGTAGCCCTGCAGAAACCTGATGTATTGATCTATATTATAACACCTTGTAAAGCCATCAACACCCCTAAAACAAACACAAAATGTGGCATAGACATACCAAAACAGCAGATCTGAAAGCCAGCATTTCTAATCACCTGATTCCCAGAGGGAAACATGGAGAGCTGCTCCTTGGAACAGCACTGAGTGAAGGTAATGGCAAACAGTGTCCCAGAACACCATGCCACCTTGCAAAACACAAGTAGAAAGGAATCATAATGTCCATTTCCCCAATTTAAAAAAACATCCCTAAGTCCGACCACAACTCTGGGCCAGGGCTGCTCCCTCTTGCCTAAGAGAACAAGGTAAAAGCAAGACTTGGTCTGGGGTAACAATGGACGATCACTCTCAGTCCCTTCACATGAATTCAGCCCAGCAAACATTCAGTCAGAACAATCCACATCTCATCCTCAGTGAGTGCCAGGGTTTCACCTGGAACAAACTGCCCTGCCATCAGGCAGAACTGCACACAATCCACTAGGTGATATCACAAGCAGAAACACAGATTTTAGTACAGATAAAATGTGTCCAAATTCTGTCCTCCACTCCTGATAAACTCTAGAAAGTGTGCAAAAACCGATTTCTAGTAACACTCCCTTAGCCCACTTGTCAGGACAGGTTTCTGTATTTCTCAGCCTGTCAAGCCTGCATGTAAGGGTAGAATTAGAGAGCAAACACTTCTCACTGGGGTCAGCAGATAAAGAACTAAGAGTTTACTTTTTCCACATTAGAAAACATGCTAACTATTAAAATAAAATTTTCATTACAGAAATTCACATAAGATAGTATTCAACATATACAAGATTTATTCCATGCCTTGTGCTCTTGTACATTCACATTAAAATACTACTAAATATGCAAAATATTTTTTTTATTACTCACTGCACAGGACAAAATGCAGACAGGAAGGTGACAGGTATAAGACAGTTGGCAGATAACAATCCCTTACATGCCAATGGGAAATGGTATGGAAAATTCACAGGAGCAGAGAAAAGAAAGGATCATTTCAGACACAAACATTCATCATCTCCCTGCTTACACTCACCACAGAAGCGGTGGATGGAGACCCTCCCCTAACCTCCTTCCTTTGCAGATTGGACCCTGCCCTCAGCAATCAGTAAAGGAAAGGATCATAAATTCTTTTTTTTATCATTAGAAAGCTTGGTAAAAGTTAAAACTAAATTTGCATTACTAAAGCTCACATAAAATAGCAAACTTTCATACAATACACTTCTGAAAATCTCTTCACAGAGCTTAGAAATCACAGGTTGGGTTGGGAGAAAGTATCCCCTTGATTATTCTCTTGCACATTATCCCTACAGGTACAATCTGCTTCAGGAAACTATCCTAGCATTTTCTCGACATGAATTATTTCCATCAGCCCAGGGCTATGACAAATAATCACATCTTTTGGATCTGACAACATGGACAATTCACAAGCTTTAGTTCTTTTTGCTAGATTCTTAAAACTGCAGTTGTGATACATTATTTTAATCCAGATTTGCAGCAATCTGTTCCACAGCTGCCCAGAGATTCAAATTTCTGAGTTCATCCTTCATCATACAAGCCCATAGTTAAGAGTAGGTGAATTCTCTTAACAGCCATACTCTTTACAAATAACTACATTTACCCCACAAATCACCCTTCAGCACTTGTGATTGGGTCCCAAATATATCCAGCTGAGCCTTTCTTCAGGTCCTTCTACTAACCCGAGAAGCCTCACTTTGCAATTCACCTTTTTTGCCTGCATTACCTTCAGGGAGTCCTTCCTGAGCCGTGTGTGCAGTCCTGTGTCGGGCTCACCTCCAGGGCTGCTCTGCTTGCCTTGCACATCCATTATCATGAATTACAAATTTAAGCCTCTTTAAAACTAGGGATTACTAAATCCAGATTTCTTAAGAGAACAAACCAAACCTTCCACAACCTTCAACAGCACCTAGTCATACAGGACACACAAGGCTGTAACCATTCCCCTCTCACAGCTGTGTTCACTTCAACCCTCAGCAAAACCTGTCCTTAAAGAGACCCTGTTCAGAGCCAAAGTCTTCCTGTTCCACCACTTTAAAACAGCTCCTACTTAAATATCTTTAACTCATGAGTACCAAAGAACTGTTTCATTGGCTACAGGCAAACAACAGACATCAAAAAAGCCGCAGAAAACTGCTGCTAAAATCCACATGCGCACAAGCAAGTGCGACCCCAGCAGCCAAAGGGAAATGTGCACCAGGCTTTCAGTGGCACCGCGACCCACGGCACTGATGGAGCCTCGTGGCCCTGCAGCTCACAGGGGCTGGCACCCATTGCCCTCACAAGCAGCACCAAGGAGATGCCCCAGGCTAGAAACAGCTTTTTTAAATCAAATTAGTTTTAATTTGCATCAATTCCCTAATTTAATTCACAAAGCAGTCACAATACTTTACCCCACAAGGAAAACTGTGGAGAAGGGAAGCTTAAGGCAGAAATTAAACTGGGGCCTTAATTACAACAGCAGCATTTTAGCTGAGAAGAGTAAACCTCTCCAGTAAAAACAAATAGCATTACTGCATTTTTAACTAGAGGGGATAAATTTACTGTATCTCTCCTTCTCTTCAAAAAGAAGAAACTTAAGAGACAAGATGGTGAAAACCTAGACCACGGAAATCACTTAGCTTACAATTTTTACTACCCATAAAAGCCTCCCAATGTACAAACCATGCAATCTACAAATTGTGCAATTTACAGGCACATCATTATTGCAAAATGGAAACACCTTTTACAACCTAATTTCATTAAAAGGCAACTGACAGATAGAGAGAATCAGGTATAGGGGAAAAAAAAAAAAACCCAAAGCTGAGTGGCTGATCTGTGCCCCTAAATGACAGGAGGACTCTCTTTCATTCCACTAAGTACATATTCTACATATTATTTGTCTAATCTGGAGTTATCTCTGAATCTGTACACTGAGAACACTTGGGTTATTTTTGAAAAGTGACAGTAGGAGATTAAAAAAAACAAAACCTTATGAGCCGATGTCAGAACATTCTAAAAAATCTATTCTCTACAGAAACCTTCCCAGAAAGTAGCTGGTACAGTTTTCTCAGCCAAGGATTCAAAGGGATTACCAGGAAGCTCCCCGCTATTGTCATGACACTCACTAAACGTGTTCTCTACCCATACAATGAAAACACATAAAGAAATTTGTTTTTTACTGGACAGGAACCAGGTGGCACCTGTCCACTCTGCATGGGGCCTGCACAGCCCCACAGCACAAGGTGCACTGCTCAGCTCCCTGGAGCAGTGATGGCAGAGCCAGATCTGCATGCGATGGTACTGCACAGATAAATGGTATTCATTACACAGTTAGAGATTATGACATAAAATAATGTTTTATCCCATGCTGGGTTAACTGAGCAGTGTGGAGCATTTCATGTCTGAATATTTCAGGTCTTTATTTGTTCCAGAATGTGTATTATTCAGTTGTTGGATCTCTTCCTTTTATTATATCTCCTTTCATACTTCACTGCTTCAAAACATTGCTAATTTATTCTCTTGTATCATAAAAATCCTTATGTATTTTCCTGACTTACTTCAAAGCACTGTTTTCTATCAGTTGGTCTCACAGTGCTTATTTTCTCCATCTTTTCTTCTTGCACCTGCTCATCAAAATGTTTTTTTCTTTCCCCTCCTCCCTCACAGTTCCCAAGCATACAGCCTTCTACTATTTGGCAGAAATGCATTAAAAGTTGTCTATGGAAAGATGAAACAAAACATTACTGTTTGCTCAATTAAATCAGAATGATCCATAAATGAAGGGACCAGTTTGGATCTGCTCTCTCAGGTAATATAGTCCCTCATATTGAGTTATGCATCAAAAAAAGGAAGTGCATTTGTCTTCCTTTGAGCTTCCTTCAGTTCTAGTTACTGTTAGAAACTTGTAGTCATGGGGAAGAAGTGCTAAAAAGCTTATTGAGGTTTAGTAGGTTCAGATTTAGTGTGGGAAGTATCTGTTGCTCCCTCTGTACAAATAAAATGCAGAAAAACTATGCTTATATTCTCTCTAAAGGCAATGTTTCTCCTCAGGCAGCACAACAAGCTGTCTGAAACTCCTGTAAGGAAAAACCATAGTAAAAGAAGGAGGTGGGTATAGACTACTATTAATCTCTGTATTCTTTTGTCTGCCTGCTAGGGATGTGCTTAACCTCACAAATACCGTAGCATTTTCAAATTTGCCTTCATTATGCAAATCCCTTTCACTCCTGTCTATAGAATGTCACATATCTGCCTGGACGGACAGATGTCAAGGCTCAAAATCTGGCCAAACCTCCAGGAGTCAGACAGACAAAGGAGAAAACCCTCAAAATTTACTCTTCAGATAATTATTCAGGGTGAAAAGACTGGATATTTCCAGATTTGTGATTCTATCTTTGGATTCTTTGAATTGTTACCTACCAAGCACTTTGAAGAATATCTTCAGCAGTCTGAATCCAGAAAAGATTTCCATGTTTCTGGCTTGTACTTGCCTAGCCAAGTGGCACCACCTACACACACTCTTTAATTGGTAGCTATAATACCTTTAAAAGTGAAAATGTGTAAAAAGTAAATGTGTAAATGTGTAAAAGTAAAAAGTGCAGATCTGTATTCATTTCTTGAGGTAAACCAGAGGATGAGTGCAGTAAACATCTATTTCAGCTAGTAGATGGGGTCTGCCGCTTGGGACTCAGAGAGCCACAGCTACCCCAAAAGATGTTTCGCTAAAAAACAACTCCTTAAGGGGTCAGGGCGCTCCTCAGCTGGCAGAGGGGCTTCTCAGCTGGCGGACAGAGCAGTGATTTTTCAGCTCAGTGATTTCAGCTCTCAGTGATTTCAACTCAATGCTCTCAGCTCCTACTCTTGTGAGTTGCCCCTCTTTTAGCCGGCCATAGCGAAAGAGAGAAAGGCCTCGTATGAAATTTCCGCAAGTGGTACTTTATTGCAAAGGTACCAGCGAAAAGGTCCAGAGACGAAGAACCTCTGCCGACCAGAGAAAACTCAGGGGTTTTAATGGGACACCAAAGTGAGAAGAAAAGGGTACAGAACCAATCAATTGTAACAGATCTGCATAAGTTCACAAGTGTCTTGTGGGTCTACGGACAGGTCGACAGGTCGCCGTAACTAGGAGGTTTGTCTTTGTCTTAAGAGCTCTGAGTGAAGTTGCGAAATTCTTTCTTAACTCCTCAACTTGACTCACTCCAGGGCAAAGCAGCTGGAGTTTTGCCCACCCCCACAAACATCAAGTTACAAATGCACTTCAAAACTATCTTTCTTTCATATTACTGCTATTTCACCTTCAGAGATCCTTTGAACATAAGCTGATTTACCTAACACAGAGTTACATCGAACATAGCATTTTCTTGTATGCACAAGTGTCAAAGACTATTAAGAACAGATTCAGCCAGTTAGTTTCTTTTTTTTTTTTTTACTTTTGACATTAAGAAGGACACAAGCCTAGGTCTCCAGAAGTTGAAAGAACAGAGCTAAGTTCTCAGCCAAAATGTGTCACATACTGGCACTTAAATAAAACCAGATGACTCAACAGAAGACACTGTTTCATAGTTCAAGATATCTCATTTCTTGGCTAATGTAACTTTCAATTGTTTCTTTTTAATCTGACTTTATATGTATATATGCATATTCTTTTTGAAAACTGTTTTAATAATTTATGAACTTTGTTTTTTTCCAAGAAACTGGTTTCAGTATAGTATTGGGTCCTTGTACTTTGGAAATCCATTCCAGACAGAACCACCACAGCCAATTTTTTCTTTAATGTTCAGTCTTCAAAACATAACTTGTATCTGCTAAGTTTGAAAAAGTCTTGACTTTGTTTTACTCTCAGTATAAGAAACCATTGTGCAAGATTTGAGAATTTCAAGCTCTAACCATCACCACTTACAACATACCTGCTTAAAAGCTTTCCACATACATTATATAAACTTCTGCCTAAAAGAGTCTTATAATTACTATTCTGTAACCTGAAATTACATTGACACATTTCCCGAATGATTTAAAAACACTAGCAAATTGTTTTCTTCAACATGCTTCCATTATATTTTAAACACTTTCCACAGCCTTGGACATTTCATCACATGCACTTTTTATTTTTGAACAGTACATTATTCTTGTGTTTTGAGACAAAGCTTGACTAATTTATTAATGACCGCCTTCTTGTTTCTCTGTATTGTTTTCTAACTTTGAATTTTGAGAACTTAGATGTTTCATACCAAGTTTGTTTACTGAAAGGTATTTTCCCCTCCTTTTTCTGTAAGTCCACAGTTAGCAGATTCATGTTACGGTGACACATTTACAGTGTCACATTAGGAAAAAGTAAACATAACCTCGATCCCAGTTTGAATCTGATAAAGCACTGCAGCTTCAGTAACATCATTACAAAATTAATTGTAAAGGACCACAACTCTTCAGTGTTTTGGGGCAAATACTCCAGTCTTCCCTGAGGGCAGCTGGGAAAGCTCTTCCCTCCTCAGTGGTGGCTCCAGTCTGTGGGAACACTTCGGAACAGTCCCCCACAGTGCTCATTTGGTGCTAGAAAATACAATACTGACTGCCACTGGCTGCTGCCCTTCAGTGGATTTGTTCAAAGAAACGAATCGCCAGCAGAGGCTCTGGTGGATTCCCCAAAACCCTGCTGCCAATCACGTCCAAGTGATAACAGGACAGAGCACTATCATGATGACGCTCATTATTTTAAGACCTATCCAAAAATAACATTTGTCTTACCAAAAGGAGGAGATTCTCTCCCATCTTCTAATCCTGAATCCCGCTCTCTGTCTCTCTTCCTGTGTTTATGCCCGCGGTGCCGATGGCGTCGGTGGCTTTTCCTTCCACCCAGCGGCACGTGAACCCCAATGAACAATGTTCGATGGCCTGCAGGTAAAAAAAGGTACCTTTGAGAAAAGAGCTACAGCAGCATACCAACAATATAAGTAAATTTAGCAGCATTAATGGTATCATTTTTATGATAATTTTGAAGTTATATATTATCGATTATTTTAATGTTAATAGTCATAACGGTATTGATTTGAATAATGATGATTAAGCATAACAGATTTACAACCCCTTGATACAGGAAGAAGTCCCAGTACTGAAGTCCTTATGATGCAGTGCCAGATTTATTTTTTTCCTTCAAATTTGCATCTTTGTATGTGAACTTTCATTAAAGCCAGACAGGTGTTCTGTTAAATGTCTTCCAAAACAGTAATATAAAGAGACACATGGATCTCTTTGGATTGAACATTTGGTAAAGTTGCTGTTTGCTTTGTGTGTACAAGAACTTTACCAAACTCATTCCTATTTATGAGCCAAACCTTGACAGAATTCTTGTGGGAAATTCACTGAATAAAAAACAAAGAAGAAAAAAAGAAAAAAAAAATCAAAAAACCAATAAAACACTTTGTAAGCAAGAGCACAAAATCCTTATACAACTTCACATGCTCACATCATAAATACATTGCTGGTCTCTTAGGGTGCTTTCATTTCTTCTTTTTTCTCTTTTTAAATACATAAGAAGATACATACATATTGCGTGCCTGCTGCCTTCAAGGCTGACAAATTTTATGTTACTGATCAAGCCCAAAATATTTAGGTCTCTTAGCTATGTGGGCTAACAGGATCAGAGCACAGTAAAGCATTTAGAAGTGTGAGAAAAATGTGCAGAAAGAACCACTAACTAGAGCAAATGGGAAAGGAATCATGACTCACTACAGGCAGGTCTCCTACGTTTACTCAGCAGAAAGACATAGTCCAGATTACTCATCTCAAATAACATTATTTTCTCCTTGAAATGAACGTAACACAGATCATGGATAAATGCTGCTTTGCTGTAATCATTCAGCAGTGTCAATCATCTGAAAAAGGTCAAGAGCACTAAGATAAGGTAGCACGTGATCTCTAATCCCATGGAGACTCCAGAGGAGACAGAAAACACAGCAAGGCAACAGGTGTCACAAAACATCAAAGAAGTTCAACACTGACAGGAACTCTCTCCAGAGGCAGAGCTAAAAAAGCTGAAGAATAGACTCTGGACACAACACTAGTTACTTGCTTAACTTTTATCAATGTAGGGGACTAGAAAGCAGAGTCTGTCCATTTTTGAGAGACTAGTCAGGAGATTTTCTTAAAACAACACCCACAAGTTGAAAAAAAAAATTTTTTTAATTTAATACTTCTTTTTTCTAGCTTATTACATTTAACCCAAGAAATGGTTTAACGGGAACTGCTGGCTTTTGTGTATTTCAAATGTATTGCAGTGAATAGTGGACGACACAAGGAAAAATGCATTAAAAAATAGAATTCATTAAAGAGATACTGAAGGACATGAGTAATGCAGTACTTTACATTTCCTTGTCTCTCTCCTCAAACAGAAGAAAAAGCAAAACAACATTTTGAAAGGAATCTTACCCTTCCTAAGGCTTTAGTAATTTCCAGAGCTGCAAATAGATTGCTTTTTTAATTTAGTAATTTAGTACATTCCTGCTGTTTTGTGATAGAAGTCGGCATGCTTACCCCAGTCTTCTCCCACATCAATGATCAGATTGTACCTGCATCAGGAAATGCTGATTGAGACTCACATTTCAACTAATTTCCAGGGCTGAAACCAGTACTTGAGTCCAGACTGTTCTTTATTCAGTACACTGGGATACAGTGCCAGAACATTGATGTGTGTGTGTGTCTGAATGCCACAGCAATTTTCCTTATACAGACACAATCAGTTCACACTGAAAAAAAAAAAACCCCAAGAATCTGGAAACTGAAATATACATCAGGAAAAAACAAAGTGGATTTTAGACCTTCTTTGTGAACCTACTGAGACCAGCAGAGTCCTACCTAGGCATAATTTCAATAAACACATGGAGCAAGGTAGGTGCTTGTAAAAAGGTTCAGACAAATAAGACAAAAAGAAACTGACAGGGGAAAAGCAATAGTTTTCTACAGAAAAATCATAGAGCAAAAAGAAAAAAATCTGAGAGTTAAGTAATTCTGGTTTATTAAAAGATCACAACTGTGGAGCAAAAAAGAGACCATCTGGGAACAAAAGAGTAATGAATTCTAAATTGCTGACAAAATGACAATGAATGATAGAAGCAGCAAAAAAAAAGAAAGAGGAAATACAAAAGAAATCCAATTACTGTATTACCTTACTTCAAGTAACCTTTTCATGGTAGGTATCATGAACTAGAGCCCAGAATGTAATGTACATTTTGCTGTACAAATTGTCCAAGCCATTATTAAACAAGAGTTTCCAGAGAGCTCTCTAAAATTGCCAAGACTACAAGGTCAAACACAGACAGAGCAGGGCAGATCTCAGGAAAAACTGACTAAAAATTTTAAAAAGAAAGCACATCTCTAATAGAGTGAAGTCAGGATCAACCAGGATATCTGCTATCCAGGATACCCTTACAGATAATAACTGATTGTATATGGGCATTTCTCTCATACATCGTTAACAAGTTTTTTTGTGTCTTTTGTTATTTATTCATCAGGATGCTAACTAAAAATGACTGAATATTGTTCAATATTGTAAAATAATTTTGCTCTGCCATACATTTTCACAGCACTCGGCTCAATTAGATCATAATTTCTCATTCTTTTGGCAAGGCTACAAAGACACTAAAGTACAGAAAATAGTAACAACTGTAGGTTACATCAGGGTACAAACCACTGACATCAGGTACAACCTAACAACCACTCTCACACAGAACTGACTTGTGGTTTAAAAGGTGAACATAACAGATTGCTCTCCCTACCAAATGTGTGCATTTGTTTTCTGTGTTAAAATTGTTTTTGGAAGAATGAGAGGCATTGGGGCAAAAAAATCTGTACTCTTAGCATTCCCCTAGAAAGATCTTAATTCCACTAAATTAAGGCAAACATTTACAAATCCCTTCTCTCCATCTCCATTTTTCCTTGAAATGTCACATCACTCAAATAATTGTAATGGGATTTCCATAAGTACCTACGTCATCAAGCACCATCAATTATAATGGGTTATGTGTTTTCAGAGCTTTAGGAATCCCACCACATTTCTTTCCATTTATTTACTGCATAAGATAGCTAGCTAGGACAAGCTTGGGTCCTAGAAAACAATTCTGGGTTTTAAAGACCCAGAATTCCAGGTTCTGAAAACCATTTCTAAATGTTACTTCAGTCATTCTCAAGAGATGTGCAGAAAATACTTGCTATTCTGAGCCTGGTTTTTCAGATTATCAATTTGCTATTGGGTTCTTAAAATAAATTTAAATGTAAGGAATAATTTCTCTTTTGAAGCACAGCAACCCCAAACAACACTTCTACTTAGATTTTATTCTGAGAAATGTCTTTGCAAGACGTATTCATATTAATAATGTATGTTAATATCTGTCTTTTCTAGGGCAAGGACTTCATACCTCCACAAAATTAAGACACTTACAGCACAATACCTTTTTTTTCTTCAGAAGTTTAGGAGAGATCCTGATTTTTCCATATGCTTATATGCACTTTCATCTGTCTCAAAATTATTTATAATTAACAGGACGCCTTTTAAATGTTATATAATATAATTTGGAATTAATGTAATCCTGTAAAAATTAAAAGGAATGCTTTATAACAAGGATTATTATTTCCTCAATCTTTAAATACTTTAATTCAAGGAGTGTTTTAATGCTTTGAAGGTAAACCATAAGCTTCTTATGCTATAAATGCATACATTTGAACTAACTTTATATTCTGAGTATTGTTCCCCAGCTATGTGTGATTTGATTCAGAATAGTCTTTTATTAAAAAAAATCCTTATACAATTTACTGGTGGATCTGTAGCATTGTCTAAAGGTCATTGCAGAGGAGATCAATTCAGTGCATTCAATTTCTTTAATAAGATTTCACATTGTAAATAATCTTTGTGTATTACTGTACTTGCTCAGTGGGTCTGTTTTTAAAAATTATTTACTTCTAAACCCTAATACTGAAAACACTAATGCATGTGTTCATGTTTTGCTCTCCTAGCAGCACATCTAGAAAAAATCAACATTTGAGTTCAGAGTGTGTTTTTGCAAGAACCAAATCCTAGTCTTTCTACAATAAAACACTACTGATGCTAATGTAAGGTTAATAGAAAAACTCAGGAAGACTAGATAAATCCTATGGCTCACTGATATCTAAACCAACTCTGACTTAAAATTGTAAGATAAATTAAACACAGCATAAACCATGGAGAAGAGACTCTCTCAGCATGGAAATTCTTTCAGGTCTCCATGTTACACCAGGAATATGGAACTCAAGCAGGTACTTAAGAGCTTCTTAGTGAACCAGCCAAGTTGGTGGCAACTGTGTAAAAATTTACTCTCCTGGATCTAAATATCCATGAGCACCAGATGCTCAGGCTACGTGTGCTTGTGCTGCCTTCCACCTGGGACTATCTGAATCTGCCTGAGGCACCTGCTGACACCAAGGCTTTCAGAGCCTGCTCACAGGCATGGAGGGAAGGGGCAGAGAAGGGAACAGATGGGTCTTGAAAAACCTCCAGAAAGAGCAAAGGCAGGCCTCTGTGACCTACTGAGGAAACACACTGCAAAGGCAAGATGCCTTGAGAGAGGGTCCTTTGCCAGGAGTTCAAGCCAAGCCTCAGCTGACTGCTGACCTCAGCAGGACCAGAGGGTTTCTCTCTCCTCTGGAAAACTCAAAGCTTCTCCTCATGCATTGACAGCTAGAGCTGAACCAAATGCAAATTTTCATCCTCTCAAAAATGAACAGTGAGGTAGAGACAGAAAACTGTATGTCCATGTAGGGTTAAAAATTGCCTTTTTCCTTACAGGAAAGAAAGTGATTATGGTGAATTGTGTAGGAGTAGAGAGTACATGACTCATGATTCATTATTGTAGTGCAGCAGGGAGCCAGAGCTGGAGAAAAAGCAGAAAGGACAAAAGCAATCCTTCCTAAATCAACAGTTTACACTGCTGTCTGTGGTTATGGTTTGCCCAAAAGCCCATTTTTCACCTTTTTGCTGTGCCATAATTTGGAGGAAGTGACAAGAAAACCTTCAAAAAATTTTTTAGATTATGTATGTAATTTATATTCTAGAGTAGACGACAACAAAAATCATATAGAAAAGAATAAAAAACAATAATATCCCTTACCCAAGATAACATTAAAGACACATTGAATATGGAGGATTAGTGCATCTCACTGACGTTATTTAAGTTACAGACCTTTTAAAGAGCCTCAATCCTTCACTGCCCTCCCCAAAAAATCTTGCCTTTTAACAAAAGATTTTTCCAGCTTGTAAGTGGGCTAAAAGGTCTTTTTGACTAGCACTTATGTTCCAAATTTCCTACATTACTCCAGAGGAATCCAGAGATGTTGCATGTCTGGTTCTATCACAGAATCAGGACCTTGCCACACAAAAGAAAAAAAGCCAGCAGACATAGAGCTGCTCAGATACACAACTCTTTCCATTGATGGAGAGTGAAGCTGTGGTTATTGGAGGGAAGAATTTGACCTATATTTCTAAATTAGCAACAAGGAAAAAAACAAACAAACAAACAAACAAAAAAAAAAAAAAAAAAAAAAAAAAAAAACACTACCTCAGTACAACTATGTTAAAAAAACGAATGTTTCTGTCTTCTGATGATGCAATTTAGCATCTTTCACCAATAACAGCAAATTGGTCTATGTCAGTTTCATCTGGGATTTCACAAAGTGAAGTATTTGAAAATATTAGTCCTTATAAATACTGAAAATTTTCCTGTCTGTGAAGCTCAGAGGAAATTCAAACCAAAGTCACAAACCAAACCTTATCATCAGCTAAAGACTGTGGTGTTCCACCAACACTGTGGCCCTTGTTTGTTTCCATTGTTTCATTATTCATAATTTCAGAGAGATTTTGTGAACACATTCTTCAGAGTTATTCATGAATCTTCCAGGTGAACCACCTTCCCACAAACACAGAAACTGCTGAGAAGGTACAAGAGACCCATGCTAAAGGATCAAATGAAAAAAGAAAACAAGATCAGAGGCACTACAGGAACATTTGCCTTAGGAAGCACAGACGGTATGTATGTATGTAATACCTGGTAGGCAACAAAATGCAAGAGCCACCTTTCAGGAACAGACTAAACCAAATCATTCTCCAACTCTGCTTCCACAGCTTTTATTGTTCCCATGTAAGTGCAGCAAACATTGCTGCAAGGAGCATGAGTGAGGTCAGAGTGGATGTCAGCATGAGATGAGATGAGATGAGCAGGGTACCCAAGGGAAGCACAGGCAAAGAAGCTTGGAGCAGGGGATCTGTACTGACATGGTAACAAATTATTTGCAGTAGGCTGTAGCATCCTGGGAGCCAAAGGGAAGGGAAATCTTGGTTGACGCTCCTGTCTAACCAAGCAGAGCCAGTGTCTTGTGTCTGCATTGAGGCACAGGTGAATCAAGGCCAGGTTAATAAAATTTATATTCTTTCAGTCCTATGAGCCGCTAGGTCCTATTAATTTTGAGGTAAATAATGTCAGTAGCAGATAGGTGTACTATGATGTTATTTCTAAAAAAAACATCCAGTCTCTGAGAATAAAAGGCTACTTAAAAAACCACAGCCACTCTACATTTCTACTAAGTAATACTACATGGAGATTAGCATCTAATCTCAATGACGTTTTTCATATATTAACCCTAACAGTATATAATCAAAATTTCATTAAAATAATTTTTAAATTATGTCAGAAGCTAGAACAAACCTAAAAAGAAAAAATAACTAAAATTACTATTTTCAAAAAAAACAATTAAATACTCTGGAATTTCACCTCTTTTGCTTAGCAGGATATCTACTACCAGAATTATCCTTCATGCAGGTTGTTAATTACAAAATATGCCTACAAAATTTTAAAATAACTTTTGGGTTATTAATTTTAAAGCCTCAGCTTCTGCATCAATCTGTGTTGTGCTAGTATATTTATACTCTAGTTAAGCTTGAAGGTTTTTGTGACTTTCAGTAAGCAATCCACGCAATCTGAATTTTGTCAAAAGTGTCAGGAGGCATATTCTGATGTACTGCGATGCATTTACTGGATACGGTGTCCTCAGAGATATGAAACACAGCAAACTTGATTTCCCCTGAGGCAAATTTCCCCATGCCACTTAGTCAGATTAAATGAATGAACTATGAAAAGCTTAACCAAAATCTTGACTTCTCTGAATCAAGGATCATTTGGTATTTTTTTCCCACAGAGCCAGAATTCATCCCTGATTCATGCTTGGATCTTCACCTAACAATCTGATCTCTATCTATCTCCCTGTTGAACCTGCTTTTCAATCCAGACCACAGAAAATAACTACAGCAGTTCTGAAATACTCTCACAAAAATCCTCGATCTGCAGCTGACCACCTCTGGCAAGGTCAGCCATGGAACAGTCACACTCCCTCTCAGCTAACACAGTGGGCATAAGGAAAAGACCTTGGCCAGAGTGTATTTAATGATGACCCCCTTGCATATCTACATAGTCCAAAAGACTCAGCATGTGACCTGAGAGCATCTGAGATCTCCAGCACAGAGCAATCCAAGTGGTTTGGACCTATGAATTAACAGTAGGTATATCCATTTGATCAGAATACTGTTCTTACTGACCATGTATTGAAGCAATGCATGGTCATTAAGAACAGGTAAGAACAGGTTTCTGTTCCTGTGTCAGCTAGCCAGGGACAACCCCATGGAATAAGCTGAGGGTAACTGCTGATGTGCACATCTGTCCATGAAAACTCGTCCAGCTGCCCTCAGTACAGGTACATCTACAACCTGTCCTTTTGCAATTACTTGAGCATCCAGAATCAGTGGCCAATTCCCATCTAGGAATTCCACCACTGATAAAAATGACAGTTTATTTATTTCAGCAGGATTTTTGTCTGGTGACACATTGAAAGATAACATGCAAAACAGGTGATTAAAACCAGGGAAGATAATCTTCTTTTTTGCTTTTAGAAATGCTTTCTCAGTCCCTCCATTAATGCAACAGTCAGACAAATGACATATTCAATATTAGTGACTGATCCTGACCTTACAGCTCACAAAAAAATTAATTACATGGAAAAATAATTCATGCTGAAAATCTGAATTCCAAAGCTCTGCAAACAATTCACCTCTGAAGCACTACAAAACTTAAATAAAAAGGTACAATTTGAAGTACTTACTGCAAGTATCATCACTGGCACTAAGATCAGCACCACATCTCTTCTGTTCCCATAAGTACTGCAGTTCCTGTCCTATGTTCCCAAACTTTTACTATACTGCTCAGGGAAAGAAAACACTGATTTAGAGAGAATGAGGCAAAAATCTATTCTTGTGTCTGTTCTTCGAGGCAGGATTAATCACCACATCTTCATGCTTTCAACAAAAAATGTACTTGCAGTATACTTGCACAAGGACTGCCTAAAATACGCAAGTCCAAATATTTGCTAGGCTTTGAAATTTCAGATGGAAATTTTAGTACACATTTAAATCAGTATTTCTGAAGTTCAAATGTTGACAGTGTAAAATTAAAAAAAAAAAAGACTAAATACTTACAATTATAAGATTTAATAAGAAGAATTTGACTACTGATGATCAGATTTAAACCTGTAGTTCTTCATACGAATTGCAATTTTTGAAATGTTGCTGACATGGTGCCATTAAAACTTACACCCTGGCAAAGCTAGTCTTCCCTAGAATACCCAGCAACTAGCTATTTACATTTTTAAAATATAAACCCAATTAAATGTCTGTCAAAAAGCTGATTACATAATATATATTAATAGTCTGATAATAATATTTTTCTAAGGTATGCAATTAGCACCTGATTATTTAATTTCATATTTCATAGTTGTTATGTCATTAGGAAAAAGGTACATTTTTCACCAGAACCCAACACAATGTACAGTGAATGAGACAGACATTTGTGAGTCACATTCACTGTTTCCAGGGGGAGAAGTGCCTATATGTACTGCAAAATAAATGGACATGCTTTTAACAGCAAATGGATATTAAAATCTGCAATTTCTTCAAAATTTATTATGTCACTTAGTATTTTTGAAGGTAGTGATTATTTTGTATTTAAAGACAAACTGATCTGAACTTAGAGTGGGCATGAATTTTTTTCTGAGAAAGCTAACTGCATTATGAAGGATTGATTCTACACTGAAAAATCATTTTCTTAGAACATTATGAAACAACAAGATTTTATTTTTAATAAAAGCAGATTTATTTGCTCACTGCAGAATTTTTCAATATTCTAAATTTAATTCAATTTAAATTGATGGAAAGATTGTGGGAGTGTCATTGCCATGTTCCATTTTCTATTGATAACATCCTAAGAGCAGATCTTTGAAATAGTATTTTCACTGATATTTCACAGGAGCAACCCTACACATACAGGATGGTAGGGAAAAAATAATTAAATACAGTTCTTAAATTATGTTCCATGTAGTCACATGTGGAACATCACAGTAATTCTGACAACCTTTATGCTTGAGTCTACTCATGTGACTGAGCTTAAAGATGTCATTCCCCAGAAAGCTGTCCATTTTCAAAATGCCACCTTACCATCAGCAATAAAATGACTCAGTAAAGGACATTTTTGTGGGCAGACTCACCCCACAAAAGCTCCTTGAGTCAGTACCACGGAGAAAGGGAGACAGGGAGCTCCCACTCTTTTATTGGGTGTTTCTCTAAGGACACCAGATACCGTGGTTCCTCTTTAATCAAGGATGTGATCAAGAGACTGAAAACCACAGATGAAATTCAAAATAGGAGGTTTTGTGCCTAAGCCCAAAACTGTCACTGCCAGTGTGACCCACTGGTACTCTTACCCCTGGAGACATAAAAACTCTAAATGCCACCCTGGAACATCTTACCTGAGATCTATCCTTGCACACACCCAGACTTCTCCCAGACTGAGCACAGAGCTATCTACATCATGCATGTCCCACTGCACAACAGCTAACATCCTTCTGGGAAAGACAACCTCACACAGACACAGCCAGGCCTCTCTCAAATGCAGCTACATCTGCTTTTTGAGGGAGGCACTGCTGAAGGAAGCAATAACAGAGAGTTGCTGCATAACATTGGTATTTCAATACCAATTTCAATTTCATCACTATGGCCAACATAGATCAGAGAACAAAGCATTCATACAGACAGAGACAAAAAAGAAAAAAATATTATGGAGTAATCAATGGCAGGCATTTAGAAAGCTCAAGTTCCTGCACAGATGGAGATACTTTGCTTTAGACCTGAAGCAGGGAACTTTTCAGATATAGCATGTTGATCTTAGTATGTCTTTCAGGCTAGCTCATGTGGATCTGTGTGACAAAGACAGGAACCTCCATGTTGCACTACAAGAAGCTCACAAAATCAGCCAGTTCTAGTCTCAGGAAAGGGACATCATATGCGCAACAAAAACTCATTTTCATCATGACTATGACTTGGGGCTCACACAACTCAATACAAGAGTTTAAGTACAGTAGTAACCAAAGTTTGGGATACACTAAACAAGCAGAAATTTAACTGACTCATTAGACCAATATCTAATTAGTTCTCAAAATTTCTCACTTTCTTCTTCATGTTCAAGTTAGGTGGTTTCTGCAGTGGATATCAGCAAATATGTATCCAGTCTCTGACACTCCAGAAGCCTTTTGTTCAGCTGAAGATGTGGTTAGGCAACTATATGAGGATTGTAATGCAAATGTAGAAGCCTTTATAGGTACTAAATCAGCACTCCTGCTTGCATTTGCATATTTGAAAGCTTAAAAGACTTCTCTAAAGTCACACGTGCATATTCACAGGACTTGACCTTAGATCACTAATAACTAGTAAACTCCTTCCACCATCATCTGTTTCTGAACACTGTTATGAGAAAACAGTATTTTTTTATAAAATAAATTACTACATTCTACTCTCCTGTCTCTTTGCATCCCTGCTCAAATCAATAATTCACCTATTGGAATTACATTTCAGAAGAAAGTGACAACATAAAGCACAGAAAAATCATCCCTCACCTTCTAGATCTTCCTTTTCAAAATGTGTCTTGAGAATGGAGCGAGTTCCACCTCTATCCACAATAGCCTCTTCATCATTTCTCTACAAAACAGAAAAAAAGTACAGATAAGCTACTTTTCATTTGAAAACTATTGGCAAGATTGTACAGTACTATATAAAACAAAGATGTTTTTAATATTAATTATTAACTTTACCTACTCAAGAACAAAAAGGGGTTTAAGAATTTATTTATTAAATCTATTTCTTATGCATCAGTTTTTACTGAGGTATGATTACAGCTAACTTTGACATGCAAAACTTCTGGTAAAACCTGCAAGATGATGAGTAAACACTGGTTACCAGAAACCAAGAAAAACCTGAACCAATACAACAGTGAAAGGGACAAGAGAAGAAATGTCTGATCAAGGCAGCTTTATTCTCATATACCTTAAGAAAGGGGTTGCACATGTGTTTTTGTCTTTAGACCAGGATCTTGAGCTACATGCTGAATTCCCTAATTATTATTACTAAGACACCTTATACTTTGGCAAACTATACAATACTCAGTGACAATATGGTAAGAAATAAAACTAGCACCATGAAAACAACTGGCTTCACTTACTGGTGAATTGCAAAGCCTTTGCTTTTCTTTACAAACACCAAGCCGAATTTAGTATAAAGGCAGGCAGCACACACTAATAGGCAGAAAAAATAAAGCTATTCTTCCTCAGGAACATATATTTCATGTTTAATTTTACCCTCATGCATTTTAACTGTACTCTCTACTGCACTGTAAATGTAGCACGGGATCAATTAGTGTATTGTACTCAGGCGAGGTAAGGTACAGAAATTAGTGATTTGGTCATTTCTGACATGAACAAAAGAAAACCAACTCATTTCCCTGAACAGAAAAATCTTTTGAGAGTTCAGCAACAAGACACTAGATGCTATGCTAAAATGAGTACTTGGTTCATTATGAGTTTGACATCCCTTGTGAAAAAAATCCAGCTGCTAAATGCAGTCTATATTTCACAACATGGGTGATTTCCATTAAATTATTATGAAAAATGATGAATTATACAAAAGTATCGATTAATATATTTACTTGTTATTAGTAGAGGGGTTTTAGTAAGTGGTATTACAACTAGAACTACTTGATTTCAATATGTAAAATTGGTATCTTAATGGCAGTGTGAAGCAAGGAGATTTAAATACCAGTGTTACATGATAAATATACATCTATGTATAGAACACAACAGAATGTAATAAGAAATTAAAGTCTTTGAACACCTCTCCTTAAAGATCATGTTCTCCAGGCAAAAATATTCACTTATATCTGTGTGTGGTGCATTCTGGATGTGAGCTTTTGTTTCAGGCTCCTTTCTTTTTTAAAAATAACTGTCATGCTGTAGCTATCTTACATAGAAAAATCCTACGAATGTGTCAGCACCAAGCATCTGGGCTGTTAAAGAAAGAAAGGCCAAGTGTTAAAATGTCTCTATTAGAGCTTTCCCACAGATAATAATACATAACTAAGATATGACAATAAAAAATGGGCTTCTATTGAAACTGTTTTGTCTTTTAATAATTTAGAATTAGCTAATAACCCATTAAGATGTAGCAGGAAAATATAACTTTGCACAAACCAATTGATCATTTTACTAAAATGAATCCATTATTTTAAAGCAGTGAGATATAACAATGCCATGCCCCAGAGTGAGTGATTAGGCAGGATGTCAAAGGCCAAGTACTAGAGCCATATCATAAATAATACTATTTTAGAACACGACATTCACATCATAAAGGAAGCAGTATTAGGAAAAATTTACAGTGGGGAATATACTAAATTGCTGGACAGTTTAAAGCTTTTACAGATTATCTAAGTAAATTAAATACAAATTAATTCATTAATATTTATCAAAATATGCTCATACACTTTGACTTCTCCTTTCCCATGTGTTCAATTTACAGCTTCTGGCAGCCTTTTATTTCTCTGCCTCCTCTTCCTGTAATATCACAGCAAGTCTCAGCCCTGCCTCATTCTCAGAAGTGGGTTTATTCCATTAATATTACAGGGAAAAACAGCTTAATTGGGAGTACTGTGTTGCTAGCAATTCACTTGTCAAACTCTGAGCAAAGTCCAATTAAACAGGCCTTGCACTGAACATGCTGACTTCCCAGGGAGCAGCATGAAAGCCACCAGTACACGAGCTATACTGCATCTTCTCCAAGTCATTTCTGTGATTCTTGTCCTGCCCCCTTGGAGGAGGGGAGAGGTGAGACAAAGGTTCACTTTTAGTTTAGTGCTTAAACTCACTGGGTGGTGGGGACTACTGCAATACAAGTAAAAACAGATCCCACTCCACTTTCCCGTGGATGAATAGAGACTGGAAACCTCATTTCAATTAGTAATGCTCTGCTTTTTATTACAATTTCAGGAAAACTAGGAACTTATTATTTTTAAGTGTGAAATAAATGAGAGTTTAAAACCAAATGTATAGGCAAGGCTAACCGTAATGCAGAAGACAGAATTCATGCTAACTAAACTCCACACTAACATCCTCAAAGCCATGAATCCACTGCAATTTGGCCCATCAGTTTCAGCAGGTTCAGAATAAGGCATGAAAACTAAATGCTCTTCATTGCCATGACACAATTCTGTCAGAATTTTACCACTTCTTCCTTTTACCCCATTTGAAGATTATGAAGGTACAAAAGTTTACATAGGGCACAAATCTGCAAGGACTGGAGTAGTGAAACAGACAAACTGCAGCAGTCTGCAAACAAATGTGTGGACACACTGACCATGTGCAAGTCCTTGGAACTGTCCATTATTGCAATGAGTTGCTTGCTGAGTCCAGTGAACACTGTGGTCTACTGCTTAAAGCACGGAAGAGGGATCCAGGAAGTCCCCGAGTGCTAATCCTGGATCTGCCACTGACTTGCTGTGTAGCCTTGGAAAAGTCACTTAATCTCTGTGCCTCAGCTTCCCCATCTGTAAAATAGGGATAATAACACTTACTCATCTACCTTCCTCACTGGGCTGCTCTGTGCCAAAATATATTTTCACACAGCATTTCAGAGCTGAAAGGCACGACAGAATTGCCAAGTCATTCAATTAAAGAAATTTTACCCAGATAGATAATGATAGGAAATAACAAACTGATAAAAAACATTAAGGCATAAACCTTCTTTTTTTTACACCAAACCAATGCATATTAATACCTTGCAAAAATTTTACATTGCACAACTTCGATAAAGATACATAAGAATAAATGTACTCGGTGTTTTTCTCCCATCCAAATTTAAGAGCAATGTTGAAGAAGCCAGTGGAATTATATTTCACTGAAGCTATAATCAGAGTGCAATAAGCTTGTCATAAACATTCTTACATTTCACTCTCCTTTTCATAATATTTGTTAATATCTTACAGTTTTACATAGCCATCACACAATAGTTGATCTAAAATTTATTTCCCTACAGTAATAAAGTACTAGCAAACACACAGTAGAAGAAATAATGTATCTGAGATAAAATAGCAAGAAAAAGCCAAAGCTTTTTACATGGAAACCACAAGATCCTTAGAGACTAGGGCCCAGTAACTCTACTCAGTCCATGACTTTTTTCATCTCTTAGATTTTTCAAATGAATGCTGGAATGACCTTCACCATGCAGCAGCAGCAGGTGCACGTATTTCACAGAAAAAAAACCTATTTAATGAAAGTATTATAAATACAGTTGTTACTATACTTGTCTCTTCATACTACAGGTTCAAACACACTGGCAAGTACAGAGAAGCAGGCAGTAGAGTCATCTTCTGCATGCTTTAATTGCAACCACATAGGACTGAAAATATGTATTTGAACAAAATAAAAGGAAATAAACCACCTAGAAACACATTACTTTTTGGTAAGTAGTCACAAAGGGAGAAGGTCACCATGAGTCCTGGAGTATGGATTTTCAACCCTTAGACAAACAACCTGCTTATCAGAGTACAACATGAGATTACAGTGGCTGCCAGGAATTTTAAGTGAATTACTTAGAAGGAATAAAAAGGCCCATGACTTAGAAAGCAAAACCAAATGCCTTAAATGTCCTTTCCACACATGTATTGATAAAGCTCACCAGCCAGGATATTCCAATAAACGTCAGGATATTCAAATATAAAAATTACCTCCTGGAAAGCTTCCCAAAGTGACCCTCATTAGCTATGATACAGCCCTAACTACAACCTATAACAGGTTGCAAAGGGGTTGATCCTTAACCCACCACTTCCTAGAAGTGTGCACTGCCCTTCTACATCTCAGAACAACTTACCTGATGAAAAAATACACTTTTAGAAAAGCTGAGAAGCATCATTTTGTGTCAGGTATTTTTGTGTCTTTTAGTTACAGCTCTTAGACACTGCCTATGCTTTAATCACATTGTAGATAACTGGGTGGAGAGAAAAAGGAAATTAACTACTTTCAAAGGTGGATCTGTACAAAGACACATGACACACTTCTTTAAATATGTATGTGCTAACGTAAACACATACTCTTCAGTACGTTTCTAGATGATGGAATCAGGACATATTCCACATCTTCTGGATGACAACAAGGAAGACTGAAGTCCAGGCAACATATTTGATTTGAAGTTATCTATATAGGTATTATATGTATTTACTACAAGGAGAAAATCAGTATGTTCTCTTAAAAGACACTGTTGCATACATCATAAAAAACTACTTGGATACAAGGCAAACTTTTACTAAAGATCATCTGTGTTGATCACTACAGTAAATTAAATATTAGGATAACAATAAATATACATAGGGAACAGGAAATTAGGACATCAGGGAAGTATTCAACACTTGCAAAGAGTATGTCTTACTGTCTTTCCCCTTGGTAGGTGGACTGATCCACTAGTATGATATCTGCACCTAATATATGTTGAGCGAACAAGTAAAAATGGATAACACAGAAATTTTCATTTTAAATAGAAAACTACTTTTTTTTTGATCCTTCTTTTTATCTAATTTTCTTCCTACTTGGCTAGTTTTATTTTTTGTCCTAGTATTTGTTCAGTGTCTTTAATAAACTGGATGATTGTTTGCCTTTGAAATACAATGCAAAAACCAGCTAAGAAGAGTATTAATGTTCCACTTTTTTTTTTTCACAGTTTTTAAGCCACTCAGTCAAATCCTCTCCCTTTTTAATTACATTCTTAATATACTCACAGCATAAATCATACCAACATAAGCAAAAAGAATCTTTTTATAGCATCTATCTTTCTCTAAAATATATAAGAGCAGAAGCCATTTTGATTTTTCACACACTAGAAATTGTGCATATGACACACCTGCTGACTCATAAGGAAAATAATCATGGTATTATTTGCTTCTCCATATAAGCCCCTTATTGATGATTAGACAACCTACATAATTCTGAAATGCCATCTGGAACTCAGGAACACCTGTCAGCATAAAACATGAAATACTGCCTTCCTATAAATGATAGAAAGCTGTAATGTTGTGCTGGTTTTGGCTGGGGTAGAGTTAACTTTCTGCCCAGTGGCTGGTAGGGGGCTGTGTTTGGGTTTGTGCTGCCCACGGGGTTGATAATGCAGAGATGGTTTGTTATTGCTGAGCAGGGCTTACCCTGAGCCAAGGCCCTTTGAGCTCCTTGTACAGCCACACTGGAGAGAGAGGGGGCTGGGGGTGCCTGGGGGACACAGCTGGGACAGGTGACCCCAGCTGACCAAAGGGACATTCCAGACCACCTGACATCGTGTCCAGTATATGGGGAAAGTGGGAAAGAAGGAGGAAAGGGGGAGGACATCTGGAGTGCCAGTGTTTGTCTCCCCAAGTCACCGTGACCTGTGATGGGGCCCTGCCCTCCCAGAGATGGCTGAACACCTGCCTGCCCACGGGAAGCAGGGAATGAATTCCTGGGTTTGTTTTGCTTGTGTGGGTGGCTTTTGCTTTCCCTATTAAACTGCCTCTACATCAATCCATGAGTTCTCTCACTTTTACCCTTCTGGTTTTCTCCCCCATCTCAGTGGTGTGGGAGTGAGCAAGCAGCTGTGTGGGGCTTGACTGCTGGCTGGGGTGAAACCATGACAAACATAACTATTTCATTTATTTTTATATTATCAAAAATTACATATGTTTAAAAGATGGAACTCTAACACGTTCATTTTGGTTTATACATATTATCATAAGGTTAGTGTTATAAAACTTGTGTATTTACCTTTCCAAGGCCCATAATGAAATACTAAACATTTTTGCAGACACCACACACAATTACTTCTCAGTTCCAACATTACTGTTTTGTCTTGTATTCATTTTACAGATCTACACAGCATTTGTATTTTTAAGGTCATTTTGGTTGAGTTCAGATAACATTTCATAAAGATGGTATTACTCAAGATATGGAACACTAAGTTATTTGAACTCAAAGCTACCATGTGCATATTGGAAATATTTTGTTAAGACAATTAACCTAAATGGCCAAAAAAGCTTTTAGATGTAGATGCCTGCCTCCCTGTTGTAGGAGGAAAATCACTGGTGACTGCCATGTTCAGTCTTGTCCTTTAAACTGTCCTTGAGCAGACAGGCTCACAGGAAACTGATTTAATGCACAGTGTGTATGCCCACAATTTAGATGCTACAATTCTTTTCTCTTTCTGAAGACAAGCACACAGGGTTTAAAGAAAAACTACCTTTTTTATTATTATCACATTTAATTGCTTATAGTAATATAACCATATTTAGCAATCTTCTGAGGTGGAAAGTACAGTGAATTTTATCTTTCGGATGAAATATAATTGCTTTTCCATTCCACTAGCTACATTATATCATTCTTTTTCCCCTCTATCTACTTATTAAAAAAGACCCATCAAAACACATTTATAATGCAATAAGGTCTTTTCTGTAAGGTCTGAAGGATCATTTTTTTAAGTGTCCCTTTAATGGTATTGCTTTTATGGCAGCTTTCTGGAGTAATCACTACTGGTTAACATAAAGCACAGCTTTTCTTTTGGTCAGCTCTGCTCCACATAGTTCAGGCTATGCAACAAAGTAAAAAGCAATTAGTTTTCACCCCAGATTTGCATCTTCCCCAGGGCTGCATGTCATATGCATAAAAGCAGCCTTCTCTGTCTTCTTTTTTTCCTTTTCTATTTTTATAGCAAAAGCCAAGATAATGTTTAGCATGACTCAATAATGAAATTTCATGTTCTGCAATGCTGCTAAAAATTGCACTAATCAGCACTGGCTTCAAAGAACTGATTCGCTACTGGCCTGAAACTGAACACATATTTAATGTTATAATGCAATTTCTGTAACATACAAACATAGAGAATCATTTCAGACATTAACTCTAAGCACAAAGCATTGTTATAAATAAAACAAAACTCAGGCAGGAAAAAAAAAAAGCAGTTTCACACAGACCTAAATCTCAGTAATACTTGTAATTCCTGTGATTATCTGCATTGAAGCATCCTGTGCTTGTTATATATCATTATGGACAATATACCAGCAATAAACTGACATATAAATGAATGTTCCCAAAAATGTTTTCTTCATATTTGCTATGGAATCTTCTTTCTTAGAAAAGCCATTTTAGGTAGCAACAATACATTCCTTCCATTTGCAAGGCAAACATGATACACTCTTTATCTGTTCTCCATACATCTATCCAACTGAAGACAACATTTCTATTTGAAAAGATTACACAAAAAATCAAGGCAGAATAGTAGCTTAATTTGTTGCAATGGCCAGCTGCCCCACTTTGTCTGCCTAACAGGATGGGGGTATGAGGGGATGGGGACCACTGCAATAGAACGCAGACCAAAAACCTCCCCCCCTTAAAATGCTTGATAAACCTGTTAGAGCACTGGATATAATAATCAAATAATGACCTGTTAAATTCTTTGTGAATTCTGGTACCTGTTTTAAAGCACCTATAATCAACTGCAGCTGAGCTTATCATATTTTGTATGTCTTGGAGTAAAATTATCAGAACTGCCTAAGTGATGCAAATACCTTACAAAACCTGAACAAGGCACTTAGGTTATTGTGTTTCTTTGAATATTTTCAGCAATGCTGAGAGTCTCAAAACTTCTGCCTTTCCTTCTATCCTATCACTTCTGCCAGATTTGCAAGCTAATCTTTATTCAACTGCTAGTTTCAGCCAGATGTCTGAATAAATAAAAGACAGTACTCCTCACTGCTATGTAGATGTAGAAATAGGGTAATATCTGTATGACTGAGATTTTATTCCTTTTACTTAATATTTTTTACTACACCGTGAAATACTTAGAAGTTCTAGAGGGGAGAACAGCATAAATGGTTATGTTCTCCTCTGCTCTTATTGTTTCAATGTCTTATGTCATTCTAGTGCTGTCCTTGAAATCCTCTTTTCTCACTTCATAGCAATGGCTATGTCAACTACTACAGAGAAGTCTAACAGCAAGAAAATGGATGTGAAGACTTTATCCAAAGCCCAAATGAGATATAATTTTAGCTTTTCCGGCCTCTCTCATGCCAGGAGAGGACAGATCCAGGATAACAGCCCTATTTAGGTGCAGTTAGAATCTGAACATGCAAACTTTAGCCCACTGTACAATAGGATTTTAGGGGAAAAGTATGTACTTGCTGGTTTCTTAATCAGCACGAAGATGTATTTGGTTTTAAGTTGGATATTCTTAGTGGGAACATTTAAGGGGCCTCCTTTCAGCCTCAGAAATTATTATGCATTTTCAGATTTTTTTTACCTCAAAATAGGGTCAGGGAGAGGAATCATAGAAGACAGTCTTCTTGAGGCAGTTACTCATGTGTAAATAGCAAGTGCAAAGAAGAAAAAGGGTCATGACCAACTTAGCAGAATCCATTTTGACAACAACTACAACACAGGAGAGAGGAGTTTTTCTCTTCCTTGACAGCCAGCCACAAAAATTATACTGTATGGCAATTGCATCTTTTAGATGCAAATATATGCCAACACATTTCAAAATCACCCTTTTTTGACATCATAAGCCAGCAAGATCAATAATAAACTAAATCACTCCCTCTGAAACACCAATATAATGTTCAGCAATTCTTCTGCTTCTCGAACCACTTTCAACTGTATTTGACAAAGACTTTCTTCAAACAGAGTACAAGGATTAATGAAGGCAGCAGGAAGGTTTCTCATGCTGACCTTCCACAGAAGTTTACTAGCCAGGACATTGTTGTCCTTCTAGCAGTGGATGTAGCCTGGCTGAACCAAACTAACTGAAGAGTTAAAAAATAGTATGGCCATTTTGTATTCATTTTCAGGAAAAAAATTAGCATCCAGTGCCATAAAAATTTTTGTTACAAGCCCAAAGATTAAAGGGGATTCCTTGTGATCCTTCAGGATTGACTTCTATATGACCTATTGTCTTCCAGAAGAGAAAAGAAATTCGTGTTTGGTTTGTTTGACTTTTTTTAAACTGAAACTGATAAATAGCATCCTTGAATAAAACTTACAGGTCTTCCTGATCAAAACGTATAAAGTCAAATGTAGGGTTTAGTCTAAAGAGTTCCAATGTCATCTATATTTTCAGGGAGTAACTTCCGCAGAAAATCTAGAACTGATGACCCAGTATTTCTGCTGTCCAAAGATTTGGGTTGAACTGTGTGATTTTGTTGTCATGAGTGAATTTTTTATCAAGGCAACTGTAATTGATGTGACTAAAAAACACAGATCTGTATCACCAAGAAATGTTCTGCTGCATGCAAATGAACAGCTGCCACCATGGAAATGAAGGGACCTTTTGCACTGTCTATACAGTCCAAGCATAGGAAAGAAGAAACTTTTCATCTCATAGTAAGACAATGATATTCTGATTATCTTTGGTCTCCCTCTTCATCTGTCTAAGATAATCAGTAAGTCATGGTGACCAGGAAGGGTAATGCTAGAGAAAAGAGTTAGGAGCTCCTCTGTTCACAAGAAGATTAAAAAAAAAATTAAATCCTCCAAGCCACTTACAATTCTATCAGCTATCTGAAAGCTCAGGTGGTCTAGTAAATTCACACAGTCATTAAGAAAAACAGGGAAAGCCACAGAAGCAGTTAGGACAGGGAAGGGAAAGGCAGAAGTGAAATAATGAAATTGGTAATGTATTCTGAGAAATAACAGGACAAATAAACAGATTTCAATTGCTAAGTCACTTGTGCATCATTTCTGCCCAGGCAACAAAACTCTGCACTGTAAGGAAATTTTTCAGATTGAAGACTCATTAAAAATATATTGGGAAAATTATCATGACAGTGCATTACATAAGGAGAAATTTGTACACCTTACGACTTTAGCACCAGACATATAGTCAGGAATTTGAAACCATTTGAAACCACCATACTCACTTAACTATACAAGAAGTTTTTGAACACTCATTCATTTTTTGAACACTTCCAAGAACAGTAATTCCACTACCTTCCTATGCAGTCTGTTTCAGTGTTAAACATTCTTTCAGACTTAGTGCAAAAGGCTCTTCCTCTTCAAGCACAATCTTAATGTAGGTATTAAAAATAATAATAATCTGCTGATCTGTATTTACTTACACAAGCATTCTTCCTCAGACCTGCAACTTCTGCCCACTTTCTCTTTGACTATCACTGTTATTAAAAACATATGTGTATGCATATGTGGAGAAAGAAAAATAATGTCTATGGGATCCATTGACATACATGATGCAAATATATGTATCATGTGCTTGTCAAAAAATTACTTATTAATATTCAATAATCACATCACTTAAAGGAGGTGTAACAGCCAGGAATACAAACAATAAATAGCCACGGATCAAGGGTACTTAGCAACCTAAGTGTAATAAGATGAACACAACTAGCACATCTTCCAAGTCATTAACAGGTTATAATTCACTTTATGGAATACAGAAAGAGTTTTGATGAGGATCTTCAAAGATTGGGTACTTTAAAAGAAAGTTCACTAATGACTGTAAGATGAATAGCAATTGCAAAATGAAAACTGATACTATACTGCCAGTAGAGCAAACACAAGATTCAACCTTGTGGTAAAATCTCTCTCTTGGAAGGGAAAGGACAAGGCAAGTTGCAAAGCTGTTAAAAGAAAGACAAGAAGTTTGTATTTGAGAAGATGAGTAAAGAGACCTTAAATAGCAAGTGATGTAGGCAGAGTGATAAACAAAGATGATATTAACACCAGTAATCAAGTGAAGGAAAGCTGTAAGTATTAACGTCAGCCAGACAGATGAGATCATAACAGTCACAGTGCTGAGGTGAGCCAACCTGATTTATGGCTACATGACCAAACAGGAACAGTCAGCTCTCAGAGCCACAGAGAGCAAAAAGAGCACATCAGGAAAGAAAAAGAAACAAAATTCAAGAACTGTTTCTGACATGATTACATTCAGGTGACCACTGAAGACCAAGCAAATTTTCTGAGCTAAGCAGGGTTTAACTGAACTTGGGGAAAACCACTAAAAAATAAAGCAGCGGTGCCTTCGTAAAGGTCATGCTCATGGCTAAATTATCTGAAATAAGGTGTGGAGGAGGATGCAAAGCTGAGGATGGATTCCTAAGAGATCTAAACACACACCTACACACAGAAAGAGAAGGGGGAGAGGAAGACCCACCCAATAAAAAATTGAGTTTGTAAAGAGAAACAATCAACAAGGACAAAATGACAAATGTCTAAGAACAACAAAATTTAGTGAAGACTATAACATAACATCACAGAGAGATGACAGATGGAGTGGAGGAGAATAAAGGATTAGACTGGAATTCCTCCAGGAAGAAGTCAAGTGGAACATTAGTGACATAAATTTCAGTGCAAAAGACAGAAACCAGAAGTGAGCAGTTCTAGAAAGGCATTAGAAGACAGGAAGTCAAGACAAGTGTACAAAGCATATGAATGGGGGGATTGAGGAGGGGGAGAACATGAAGGAGGTCAAGGGTTAGGACATTAATCTGGTGAATAGAAACCTCTTAAGTAGGGGTTGGCATGTGCTGAGTTATTTTTTTCATATGAAGAGACTCAGACATATTTGTTGTGCAAGGGAAGGAATTCAAGGAGAGAAACAAAAATTTAAAAAAAAAGGTCAGAATGTGGATAGGAACGGGAAAAACTTAGTTGGAACATGTTCAAAGACTACAAAACAAAAACTTAAAAGTCTGTTTCAGTAAACAAAAAGGAAGCTTGAATTTTGACCTCAGTTTGTTACTTCTAAGAAATTCACATGGAGAGATGGGGTAATAGATAGACTGAATGAAGGGCTGTATGACTAACAAAAAATACAGAACCGGCAAAACTGCAAGCAAAAATATTCATAACAGATGACAGAAATCCCAGAGATTAAGAAATACAGAAAGTCAGCAGAATCAAAAGATTTTCACCAGAGATAGTCAGCAGTATCTTCAAGGCATTGCAGATGGCATTAGGAATGGAGAAAATGGATACTGGGAGTCAGCCAGGACCATGAATGTCAGAAGGGTTTGGAACTGTATGAGAACAAAAAATAGGGCCCTAAAGGGAACTGATTAAGCTGATAGAAAAAAAGTAAAGAGGAATAAAGGAAATCAAGACCATCAAGATCAACAAAACAGAAATTTTACAAAGTCCCATTCCAAGAGAGATAGAATAAAAATCTTCTAAAAGTTCCAACAGTTACCACAGAAAAGGAACTTGGATAACAAGGTGCAGAGAGAAGACCAACTCAAGCATGTAGCTTATTTGGCACATGGTATATAGTTGAAATGAGAAACAGCACCAGGGCAGCTACAGAGTTGGATGGATATCCATATGGAGACTGAAGGATGAGAAATTATGAGTGGAAGAAAGTTGAAAGTCAAAGTCAGACAGATGTGAACAGGTACAGTTGAATGCATGCACACCATAAAACATTAGAAAGAAAGGCAGTAGGCAATTCAATTGCTAAATAAATAAATAATAAATAGGAGCAGGAAGAACTCCGAACAACAGAGAAGTACCTAACTATTTGGCCCAAATTCAGAGCAGACAGTGTTTTAGGTAACAGTCTCCACAGAAAGGACCAGAGATAAGGCACTGTTAATAAACAAGGGAAAAAACCTCTGTGGGCTGGAGGGAACGGCAAAAGGTAGAAAGACATTTAGGTTCTTTGAGATCAGTTACATTCTAGAAATGTTAAGAAAATTAAAAGAAGAACAAATAATAGAGAAGATAAAGAGTTTTGCACTTGAAGCAAGAAAGGGAGTTACAGGAATTTCACAAGTTGAACAAGTAGCAGATGTAATTAAAGGGAAGAAGGAAAGGACATTACATCAAAGTGAAATCCAGACATAGGTTGATATAAGAGCATGAAAAGCATCAGAAAACACAGAGATAAACTGGCACCAATAAAGTAATCAAAAATCACTAGAGAAAGGAAACAGCACCATACTAATTGTTGCTCTTTCATATATCCTGGAACTTCTGTTATCTGAAGCTGTTACACTCTCTGACACACATTACTTGTTTTAACAAACAACATGGTGATTTCAAGTGCTAGTTGATAAGGATGATTTGCTCTGACATAGTTATACTAGAAAAGATTTAATCCCCTGAAGCTTATACTGCATGCCAAGTCCATATAAGCAGTACTGGTCAAAGCATTTTACACTTGTACACTGTGTACCACGAAAAGTTCATGCCAATGTACACTAATAAATCTTTTGTAATGTGGAACTGGACTAATCTGAGTCCTATTCTCACAGGAATTTTAATCACATTAATGGATCATTTGCCAGAATTGCATAATGATGGCATAGCTCTTAAGATATAGTACACAAGAGAGTGAATAATATCACTGGTTCTTATGCACCCTTGGACATACAGATGCCTGGGTTCTTGCAGAGGAATATTAAAGCTTTTTTTAAGGAGCTTGTTTTGGTATTTTATTTCTTCTTTTCACGCCAAACATCACAGCTCGGATGTGTGATGCATAACTTTACCAATGATTATGTTCAAGTAGACTTCTGATGGCAAAGGACTATAAAGAGAATAAGGCCAGCTAATGTATTTTAAACCAGGCATATCCCAGGAAGCTGCACAAGTCTTTTGGTCCCCAAATAAGGGACACAATCAGATCTGCTATATGGGGACCACAGATTGCAACTAACATATTAACCAGGAGCAGATTCATTTAAAAGGAAAAAAAAAAAAAAAAAAAAAAAAAAAAAAAAAAAAAAAAAAGCACAATTTGCACAGCTTCTGTGTAGTCAATGGGAGCTAGATGAGATTCCAGATAAAAATCATCTTGAAATATAGCATTGCCATGGACTGCGACACAACACTTTAAACAGTGCCTATCACAAGAGCTTTCCTCTGCTTAGAAACAGAATGAGCATATTTTAAACAGGCACAGTGCAGAGAAAAAATCAGTGAGAGATGAGAAGCAACAGCAGGAGCTCAGGAGAACTGGAATCTCCCTCAAATCTTTGTCTATCCTTCAAACAAAGAAGGCCCAAAGCTTTTATAAGACCACTAAAGAGCGAAACTACAGAGCTTCTCCCTGTGCATTCTACCTTTAAACTGAAGGATTTTTTGTGGAGGTAAAATAGAAAAGAACCAAAAAAGGCAAACATCCCCACTTCTCCCTTTAGCAGTGGATTTGACTTGCACAGGGCAAGATCTGGAAGACTGATCATGCAACCTCACAAGCACTGGAACAGCTAAACTGATTCCCTTAAAAATTTTACTCATTATTATTTTCATTCTTGTTCATTTTCCATCATCCTGAATCACAAAAGCAATGCTTATGGCAAACTATGGCAAAATATTAGCAAAGATGTGATGGCCTTTTTAATCTGTCAATGAGAAAAAAATATTCTATGTAATATTATTACCTTGTATTTGATGTGTCTTGTTTTAAACACTTTCTGAATGTTGCTACTTGCTCAGTTTTCTTCTTACTCTTATCCTGCCTTATATTTCTAGCTAGCCTCAAAGCAGTATCAAATTTGTATATCCACCCAATAATATATTTCAATTAACAAAAGGCTATTTACAATCCCAGATTTTACAGGTGAAACACTGTATGTGGTGTGTAACATCCTTATTTGAAATCTCCCTTCATACCTCTGAACTGGAACCTGCTGTTTTCTGAGAAGTGTGGTGCTGTTCCTCTGTGGTCTGCTAGACCAGCGTACATGTCTGTCCCAAAAGGCAGACTGCAAACCATGAGAGGAAGATATTTGGTGATGAACATGCTGGGAAGGCAGGAACATCCATTATGGGAACAGTATCAGCTCCAAGGCTTAACCAATTTACTTTACAGGATCCCTGCTGCCCAGCTCTGTATAGAAGCTGCCAAAAGTGTCCAAAGCAAAAGAGCCTGAATCTTGTTTGCTGTGACTCAAATAAACAGAATAAGAGATTTTTCAGTTCTCCTGGAAGAGAAAGGTGCCGTTCTTTACATTTCTACAATAGAGAACTACAGGTGTGTACAGTGTAACCAAGCAAAGACAGGAATATTAAATGGAAATTAAACTAGAAATTGATCATGACACTTCTATGAACCTGAAAGGAGGCTCATGAGGGAAATAATATCTAAGCAATTACCAGCAAAATTTGTTTATAGCTGATGATACAGACATTACTTAAAATGTATATTTAATTCTTGTCTCTACAATTGCAAATGATACTGAAACAGAAACAATTTAACTGTTCTTATCTGTTGAAGGAGGCAAGAAAAGGACTCAGAGCATGTCTCACTTCAGTGCTGAGGTTTCTGTTGCTGTAGATGTTCAGGACACAAGGCAGTGCTAGTAACTACTTTTGACAGTACAAATTACATCTTTCACTGACATCCATGGCAAATATGCATGTTTGCATTAGAAGTTAAATGGCTGAGAAATTTCAGCACATCTGCACCCTACAAACTAAAAAATCACTCAGGAAAGAGGAGGAGGGGAGCAGAAGGCAGACTGGGCAACAACAAAACCCAGTGAGTCACTATGAGACATTCAGTAAGCAGCAATGAGAAATTCACTCATGACTACGTGCAGAAGGACTGGTGACAGAACACTGAGATCCAGCAGAATATCCAGTCTGCTGAAGGCAACAAGGGAACCAAGTTCCCAGAGAAAGAGATCTTCAGTTCCTTCTGGAAGACAAGAAGAACGCCAACACAGCTTTTCATTTCCTTATGTTTCACATTTCATATGTCAGGTAAACTTCACTGGCAGTATCCAGCCACTGCCATTAAATCCTGTGCCCGGATAATCTAAGATGTCGTATTTTTGACACACATTACCAAAATTACCTTAATTGATATTCTAAACATAAGATCAAGCCACAGTTATCAGATACAGAACTCCTTAGTAGTACTCACAGAGTTAGGCCTATACTTGTCATGTGGAATCTAAGCACCCAGCAATAATCTTCAGCAACACAGAAAACACAATAAAAAATCACTGTTATGAAATTATCATTTTGTATTTTTCATATGTATTAGATTTTTCTCTTGATCATTCAGTGAACTCCATTGCAAATGTTACATGACTGACAACACTGAGGTAACACTACCCAATCTCAACTTCCTTACATACTAAAAGTTGTCTGATCTTAAATTACAAGTTCTGATATATATAACCATTGCTTAAGACACACATACTTGTATGGAGTCTAAAATTGTTTATTCACAAAAATTACTAGAAAAGTTAGAAAACAATGGGAAGGAAAAAAGGGAAAGAGAAGGGTTGTTATTTTTCAAGTTTGAAGTATTTCAGACAGCCTTTGCAGGAAAAAAGAACATAAACATTTAAATATTCTTTAAAAATTAACTAAAATGTGACATCAGCTGGTGCAACTGACCTGCACGGCTACCTCTCAGACAGAAACTCACCCAAAGCATAGTTCATCTCCTCACATCTAAACTTGCTATCAGGTCTCCACCACACCAATTCCTGTCTCCAAAACAGAACCCCACACCTGAATGGTCTGGCATAACTAGAGCTCCCCTAATCAATGTAAGGATAAGGTATTCCTCTCCTTTTCCATTTGCAGGATTCAGACATAAACATGACACTGCCTTTCCCAGAAAGTTCTAATCACAGGATTGGGACAGAAAACTGATATTGCTTTGGCTAGAATACTTTTAATTGAGTTAAATGTGGATACAAACCATATGGGTATGATTCCTTGCATGTATTTTAATGACTTTGTCTGCCTGCATAAAATCTTTAATAAAGAGAATTTAAACAAGTGAACTCATTATGCCACGAGGAGAGATATGGATGGATCTTAAATCACTGAAGGCTCCTATATACATTTTTGTTTCATTTAAGCAGCCTGGGAGAACAGAGGGAAGCTATTATAAAAATGAGAAAAATTTTACTATACCTCAACACTCCCTCATGTCACTTAATTCCTGTTTTACATCATTCAATACACCAAGCTGAATATTTGTTATCAGTTGATGGTTGCTGCAACACTTGAGAACTCTGAGTTCACTCTGAATTTCAAGCAAAACTAGAAATTAACAAATTACTTTAGTCAAGGTGACTAAAAACACAACAGAATGTACTCATTGTGACTCTTGAATCTCTCTGGTCATGTTCCGTTCAGTTTACCTTTCTGGGCTTTTTTGATTGGTGATATCATACTAGAAAATATCCTTTTATTCATTTACTTTGAAGTTTGCTTAACTCAAAATATTAGTCTAGCCTTTTACTTTAGGATTTATTTTCTCCTTATATCAATTAGTATAGGGGGATGTAGATTCCATATAAGACATTTCAAAACAACAGGAGGTTTCATCACTAGAATGACTGCTATGAATTAAGCAAACCTATTTTCAAAGCTTTCCTTCTCCACAAGATTACCAATTATAAGTTTTTGTGCATTTTGTGCATT
This sequence comes from Sylvia atricapilla, assembly GCF_009819655.1. Taxonomy (NCBI): domain Eukaryota; kingdom Metazoa; phylum Chordata; class Aves; order Passeriformes; family Sylviidae; genus Sylvia; species Sylvia atricapilla. The sequence continues at coordinate 21,705,454 of NC_089146.1, forward strand.
TTTCAAGGATTTCTGTGCAAATTTTTCCTTAATTAATTGACTAGTTAACAGGCAATTCAAGTTTCCTTACCAGATAATGTGATTCTGCTCCTCTGCTGAGCCCTGTTGAGATGAAACTGGAGAGCTCTGAGCAGGTCTGAATTCACTTCTTACATGAGTGAAATGGACATAACAAAGTAAGTCCAGTAAATGGACACAAAGGTCATCAAAGGAGTGGCTGAGAGTGCGGGGACTGTTTCAGCCTGAAAAGAGAAGGCTCAGAGATGTCTGATCAGAACACACTCACAGGTGGCAATGAAGGGAAGACCTAGCCAGACACTTGGTGCTGCCCAGTGACAGGGTCAGAGCAAATGGATACAAATTAATTATGAGAAGTGTCACTTCAACATAAGAATAAACTTGGTCCCCTTAATAATAAGGGAATACCAGTATTCCCCCACCTTATCATCAGTCACATCTCATAGTCTCCTTATTGGTATATACATTGATTTGCGATATAATATATGGGTATATAAAAATTATTTGGCAAAGCAATTTTAGGGTTACGCTGAGAACAGTATGGCAAGCAGTATGGAATTTACTCAGTGTGATCTGTGGTTAGTATTGATCTCACTAATGAAGCAATCTATCGGAATTTACCAGAATTATGGATCAACTTCTACTTAAAAGAAATTATAATGACAGCAAAGCCACTGACCACAGTAGTGTAACAGCACTCATGTTAATGGGGTTCTTTTATTAATAACATTTATTGAAAATTTAAGTAAGGCAAAATAAATATGGTCTTGCAAGAAAACAAGAAACAACATGAATAAGTCATTATTTAGGAGGCTCATTATGGGATGAGAGGGTGAAAAGAGAGGCATAGGGTCGAGAAAGGGAGAGAGAGAATGAACTGTGATAGCTTCCTCTCTCAAAAATGCCACTCTAAGTAATGTATAACCATTCTCTTTTACTGCATTAATACGCTCAGCTTACCTACTACTTCATCTTAGGTGGTTCTAACTCTAGTGGAATTTTTAGGGACTAAATATGACTCTATTATAAATTTTTTTAACAGATCACCATAGTATAATTGGGATTCATTCACATTTTCAGACTGCATTTTAGCAAAACCCCTTCAAATAATCTTTATTCAGAATGACCACGTGATGACATTTTTGGAACACTAAATAGAGTGGAATATTCTTGGAACACTCATCATGTAGCTATGTATTTTGTGACCATGCAGTTAGCTATTACATATTCATGCTATGTTACTTTATGTTTATACCTTTCTGATCTGCTTATAGTAAGCCTTCCTTAATTCTGGTCATTAGGCCAAATTACTTGATACATGAATTCAAATATTTATTGAGAAGAATTTGACCAGAGAAGAGGGTCATCATGCCTTAGAAAGGAGACTTAAGTACACCAAAACCACTCTTATTCTTTCAGCAAACTCTGAATGTACTTTTTGCTTCTAGTGTTTTGCAAATGTTTGGTCATGACCTCCCATTTGTCTCAGTGCTCCCACTTCCTTAAAAACTGGCACTACAACCTACAAAAAGCAGTACTGTGGAAGCAGGACAGCAACCAGTAACAAGTAAAAGCACCACAACTGTGTATGTGCATGAGTGAGAGCATTCTGGTTTAAAATTGGTAAATGACACAAATATTTCATTTCTTGCCCAGCTGTTTGTAAAACAGTGTTTCTCTACAAGGTCTTTATCAGAGAGTCCAGTTAAATTGCAATGATTTAAAGATAAGGAAATGCATATTCACGGAAGGGTATTCATTATGCTCAGTCAAGGGAAAAGAATTCTTTATTTAGAGAGATCCTTCCTTCCACAGCATTCTTTAAATACTGACAGTACCAATCATCTTGAAGAGAGATGATACAGTTTTAAAGAAGGCACAAAAATGTCTTCCTGTTAAGTTGCTACTAACACAGTGCCCTGGATTCAATTACTCTACTCTTATGCAGTATGTCCAAATATCAGCAAGGCTCTTCCAAATCTGTCTTTTTTAGGTGCCTGGAGGTGGGAGTTAAACAAGTAAAAGAAGCAAAATATTTTGTAGTTTTAAGTTTTCAGATCATTTCAGTCCAAGTCCCTGCTCTCATGCGTCTAACGGTATCTTGCTGCAATTTCTTCTCTTACAAAATAATACATTAATACATTCTTCTGGGGTGTTACTCTCTAGCCCTCCAAATGAACAAGGGCCTATAACAGGACTATGTCCTTTGAGTGAAAAACATATTCAAACTCACTTGCAATAGTCAGTAATAGTGTTGCTTCAAAACAGAATGACCTAAACACAAACTTCCTCAAGCAAGCATTTTTCACCAACTCATTTTCCTCTGTAGATAGTTTCCATTGTCAACAGGCTGCAGTGGATGTCTACTGCACTACTGGAGATTATATCAGTGACACATTCCAAAGCCATCCACAGAATGCAGCTTGCAGAATTAGTGTAAGTGATGAGAGAGATCCAGGGCAAGCACAACCTACTGCTGTAGCTTCCAGATGCAAAATTCCATGGAGATGTAATTATTTCAAATGAGCAAAGAAGGAACAACTTCAAAACGAAGCTAAACTGAGATTGTAAACTGAATAAGGAAAACAAAGAAACTAGGGGTGGGTTGGTCCTGTTAAAAGGTCTGTAAATACTCTACAAAGAACCAAAATGCCATGAAACCAATACTTTCAGGAATTTCATTCCAATGCCAAGAAACAGATTGTACTTATTGTGACTAATACATCAAAATATTGAAAATAAATTCTATCAGAATAAAAAGATCTTGTAGCAAGAGAAAGGTATAGTTAAATCATGCCAAACTTAATCAAGCTTAAGTCTTTGCCCACTATTGATAAGAATGTAAGACGGATAAAGTAGATTGGGAAACTGGAATTTATGGTCAGTACAAGTAATACAATATTTTCTACAAATATGTTTTTAATTAAAAATTAAAAGACAGACATTTTTACCATTGCTGCACAAACTTAAGTCTGATCTTCTGTTGTCTCCCACACACATACGGTTACAGCAAAATGTTATTAAATGGGGTGAAATCAGAATATAGTTTTAAATGCAAAATTAAATCCACGACTTACATGTTTACATTTCTAGGTGAATACATGAAAATATTTTTAAATCTTGATCACTTAATCCTCTGCTTTGGGGTCAGAAAATACTGCTCATCCCTGACAATCTGCTGTCCAGTTATACGTGAAAATTGTTGTTCCACAAGGGTAAAGCAAGAGACGGAAAAATTGCCACTACTTTCAGGCTTCAGCTGAGCTTTTAAAACACATGGTCAAACACGTTGCCATGGAAATGTTCTGCAAATATATGTAGGATTTCTTAAGATGGAGCCAAATATCCCTTTTTAAAATAAATTTCTCCAACAATTTTGAATATAATTGCTCTACAATGCATTTGAGGGAATATATCAGCCATTATCTAACGTTTATAACACCTAAAGTGGGAACAGTATTTCCAAATCAGTTTTTTGTTCCATATTTGAAATTAGGCCACTATCTTCCTATGTAAAATACCCATATACTTGTTTTCTTTTATGTACTCTGACTTTCCTATATATCATCACAACATATCAGCAGATCTACAAGTATTAGTCTTGCAATAAAGTTGACAGCAGCTACAAAAAAACAAAACAAAAAAAAGAGACATGCTTCAATAAAATTAATCTCTCTTTTAAAAACATTTTAAATTTTTAAGATATTAATCTTCTCTTCTACAACCCATTAGTATTAGTATGCGTCACTGAGTGTAATAATTAAAAAGAGGAGAGTTATCTTGCCAAACTTTCACTGTTATGTTCCATGAGCTATTTTTAAAACTAATTTGAAATTAAGCAAAAAGAAAAAGAATCTACTGCTGCAAAATGAAGCAAGATCTGTGCCTGCAGAATAGCTCCGTCCTGTTACACAATGTGATACGTTGTTTTAAATAACCTGGCACTGTAGGTAAACAGTTGCCTTATACTGCATTTCATATGATAAACACAATCACAATGGCTTTTGTGTGTCATGTAAAGATAAAGCAAAACAAAAATGCAATATAATCTTGTCCTTTTACAGCAAAGGGATAACCTTTCACCATTAATTAGTTAAAAGAAAACATATTCACAATAAAACAGGTTGAAAATATATAGACAATACCCTTACATTGTTCAAATAAAAAATAACACATTAGAATTCCCAGATATACATTGCTCTGCTTATGTAAACAGTCTACCCTATAAATCCTGTAGCAAATCCAACATGAAGCAATTACACAGACAAAGAGATTGCAAATGACCTAAAACTGTAAAACAAACCCTGTGTTAGAAATATTCATATAAACCATGAGGTCATACCTGATGACTTAGGGACTGTAATGTCTCACCGGTTCCAAGCTGCATGACCTTTCTATTTCCAGAGACCCCCAAAAATTGCATTTCCTGTCTTATCAAAGTACATCACAGACCTATCTATCTTTCAAAATCTTCTGGGCTAGTGAAGAAAGCATTAACAGCCATTCTGTCCATCAGTAAGTGCTGGAGTCATTACCCTCAAGATATCAGATCTTAAATATAGTTTCCTCCGTGCGATTACAGACATGCAGCAGTCGAGGAGGCTGACACAGCTATATCACTGATGCTGCTAATGCCATCTGAAAACAGTAAGCTTACTGCTTAAAGCAATCCTGCATCGTCCAAACAGAACAAGCCACATCCTTCAACTCCTCACTTGCGTTTTTTATAAAACCCAGCACTGCCATTATAGATTTTGTTTTCATCTCTGGTCAGCTAAAGGAGAAATTAGATATTATGCAACCAGCTTTGCATTAACAAAAGAAAAACGGCAGATGAAGTGACATATCGAGGTTATCAGATTTTGCTTGCATGACCACTCCTCAGCAAGCACAGTCACCATTCACAAGAAGCATCACAATCTGATCTAAAGGAAAATCACTAAAAGAAATAAATTATAAGCAACTCACAGGCAGCAAGGTATTTTAATTCCTCTGTGATACTGAAACAGCTATTTTTATGCAGCCTTATGAATCCTATTCCCAATTAAATTAAAAACATCATTTGCCTAGTATTTTAGTGTCTATTTTTAATAAATTGCATGATCACTGCATTGTTTCCATTACTCCCTGCTAGCAGCCAGAAAACAGCATGACTTGAAAATGTGCCAGTGTTATGACAGCAAAAATGTGGTTTGATATCAAACAAAACAATCATGCATGATTTTTTTCTGATGAGAGACCTTTCAAGCTAACAATGTACAGTAAAATCCTTAATAATTTTTAAATTATTAAGACTACATTGTAATAACTGAAGTTTTTATTAAAACATATGTTTTATACAAAGTGAAGTTTCCAAATGAAAATTATTACTATATATCATTGTTTACATTTACTGTTGCTAGTATTATGGCAGCTAACATGCAAACAAAAGAGAACACTTCACAGAACTAAGATGAAACAGTGCCACCAAACTGGTAAAAGTATCATTTAGTAATTTCTCTGAATTCTGGACCCACAGAGCAATTATTTGTGTTCACACAGTGAGATACAAATTTTGAGGCAATCAGTTCATCTCCTTAATCATAAGGAATTTTCTCTCAAGACATATTGAAACACTTTGCTACCAATTGAATTTTACTGACAAATAAAACTTTGAAGAAAAAACTCTACCCTAATTTAACTTCAGCTTGCTAGAAGTGTTATTCAAATTAATCTGGATGTCCTTCTTTACTTCAAAATATATGCAGAAGCTGAAAGTAGAAGTAAATGGTTCTAAATTAATTCACCCAGATCCTATCCTGTTAGTTTAACATTATTACTATACAGTTTTAGTAATTGCTCCTTTGTGTAACTGAAGAGTTAATCAAATTTAGCTTACAGTCATTCACATTATGGCACTGATAAAAGCAAACTGGTCTCATCCATGAATACCACACATTTCCCTTTAGAGGGAGAAGCTACATGCTATCGGTGTCAGCTGGGTTCACTTTACCCAGTGTGCAACTGCCTCAACATAAGGATGCTACCTCTCCAGGGAAAGGGACCTGTCAGCCAGACACTGGTACAGGGTCTCCAGTGAAGTGTCCAGCAGCCTGGCAGAGCCAGTCGGTGAAGCTTTGAAGTGCAGCAGAGAACCAGATAAGGCCAGACTTGATGCTGCTTTTTATATTCTCTGAGAGTTAATCCTGATGTCCAACAACCTGACACATTTTACTGCTGCTGGCAGTGGCAGTCAGGGAGCCACTTCTGAACGCTCTCAAAAGCTGCCACTTTTCAACCTGCTCCAGATTAACTCATTACTTCACTTTCAACCTAGAAAATATTACTGAATCTACACACACAAAAATAAATGCATATGCACAAGGAGACAAAAAGCCCTTAAAAAATAAAAAATAGCAACTGAGCAATAAAAGGAGAAAATAGATTTCCCTGCATCAGTATGGAATATCTCCAAAGGTTATATTTTTATATTATATATAAATATATATAAAAAAGTTAATTTACAAAAATAATAATACGCCAGCACTAAATATCAAGTTACTTTCTCCTGTAAAACACTGAGTTCTGCAATTCACTCTGACCAGTATCTACTTACAACTATGTAATGGAGTACAACCCACATCTCTAAGTTGCTAGCAACCACTTCCAAGCTCCCAAAAGCCACTTGCTAGGATATGAAAGCCAGTAAGATGGAAAGAAGAGATATAAAAAATGTAGGCTGCCAAGCGACCTTTCATAAATATTATGTAGGTTCTCCCTGGGCAAATCTTGTATTGCATGATGATCTCCACCCAGAGTGAAAAACACCCAGCTAGGGGCTACCGCCACAGCTGTCAAACATCACTTGAGAGTTTCTGCTCAACAACAGCACATAGTCATTCCTCCAGCTGGACACTTGAAGAATTCAAGAATTAGCAAAACACAAGGCAGAAGACTACTTTCCTGAATTTGGTTAAGATCTCAGTACGAATTGTAAATGCACTCAGAAATACAGTATTATTTTTTTGTGCACATTATCCCAGCTAATGGAATACTTTCAATTGGCTTATTCCATGTTTTTCCTCACGTCAACACCATTATTTTTTGCAAAAGTGAAAATTTTAGTTTCATTAGCAATGTCAAAGCAGAGGGAGGATATAAACACGGTACCACTTTTTAAAGTATATACTTATTCTGAGATGTTAAAGCAAAAATCTCATAACCTATCCCTTTTAGATAATCAACAAGTATCACTTTATGTCATACAAAAAATACTCTCAAATATAGTTTACTTTATTTTTTCTTCACAGGACAAAAGAAAGCAAATTCATTTCCTGTGCATTATGCAAGGTGAAATAATCGTCATTTTGAGTCCATCACAAAACAGTTTCATATCAAATAGAGCTGACCTAAGCAGTGAGGGAGCAAGCAACAGAAGCTCTGTCACTCAGCTTTTAAAATTAAGTTTAAATCATGTTTGCTAGTACTAATGTTCATGACAAAGAACATTTGAAATTAGTGCAAGATATTGGAGACTGTAAAACGGAAAATTATGTAGTGCTGCACCAAAAGAGCTGGAACAACAATACGAATGCATATTCCTCAGCAGCAATTTGAGGGATCAATTTTACTACATATTTTTATAAATTACCAGAGCATAGTATGAATTATAGCCAAAAAAATTCACAGTTTGGATTTGTTCAGAAATTTCTGATATAGGAAAGCACTGCTAATATATGAAGACTGGAACGGTACCAGGAAGACATGGATTACCTCTAGGACTACAAGAAGAGAACTGAGGTAAAATTTAACAGTGCAAAATGAAAAGATGTGAACTTGATGATTAAGTTTCTGCTGAAAATTGGGACCTCAGCAGCTGAAAATTACAGTGGATGAAACTTCAGGTATGAAGCAGATCACAAGTAATTACTAGCTATCAAAATGAAATCCCTATGGAAATGAAATTTTTTTTTTAATTTATCAGGTAATATATTTCTAGTACATAGATAGCAATATTAATGCAATAATAAATTCTATTAAAATTCTATTGTTCTTGATTTTGACCATCTATTGTCTAAAAGGAATGGAATCTGGAAGAGAAAGACTTCTACAATGGTCAGGGAAATTTTGAGAAGAAACTGAAAGCATCTGCTTTGTTTAGCTTAACCAACAAAAGACTTAAAGAGAGATCTGCATAGGTGTGTTGAGAAAGAAATGTCAAGGAAAAAGAAACTCAAGTACAAATTTGTACCAGCACAAATCTATGCTATGTCATCAATAATTTGGGGAGTTTTAACTATCAGAGGCCAGAAGCCTAAAAGAAGAGGAAATCAAAATTTAAAAAAAAAACCCACAAAAGTTTATCTTGTATACCTCTATTTCCAAAAGATATGAAAACACTGAGAAATTTTTAAAATTGCAGAAATTTAAGTTACAGCAGAATTGGTATCAAGGATAGGACCTTAAGGAAAATCCACAGATTGCAATGAGGCTCAACACTGACTGGAAATTGGTTTAGAAACCTGAATTTAAATAAAAAAAAAAATAAAATAAAAAAAAAAAAAAGAAGGACATGATAACAGTTGGTTTCTTATGTACTAAGGACACCAAACTTACACCTCAATACATAGAATGATATTAACAATACAAAAAGCGATTCCTCTTAACCAAAATAAATAAATAATTCCAAGTTTTAGCTGATTGCTCAGATCTTTGTAGTTGAGTGGAGTAAGCTGAAAAGTAATTAATGATAGCCATTCTCCTTTAATCCTGATAAGAGGACTATTTCTATTACCTTTCGTTAGCCTACATATGTATCTCTTATTCAATTCTCCCATTATATTACTGGAGCTTGTACGAAGTATTAATATCCTTCTTTAGGCCAAAAGGGAAATTATCAGGAAACTGAAGTTTATTTTTGTTAACTCAGTTAAAACTTGTTATATTTTATGGACATCTCAAATGAGATATTGTCCAAAGACTCTCCTGGGATTATGTCAGCAAGCATTATGTAAGTCTAATCAGCTCAGCTGTGGACAACCATGACTGTGGTTAAAGTAAACTCAAAACATCTATAAAACAAAGTAAGAAACAAGTATAGGCAGACCTGAATGATGAAAGCATAGTGAAAATCTGCAAATCAACTGGTTCCAAATCTGCCTAGCAGATAATGCAGCTGTATTAAAACCTGCCTTACCAAATATCCCACTGGTAGTGTGACTGAATCCTAAATTTAAAACCCAAGCCTGTATCTCAGGCCAGTCCCTGATGATCCAGAACACTTCACTACATATTACTGACAAATTAGTATAAATTAACAAGAAAAAGTTTCAAAACAAGATTTCTTTCCAATATTTTATCTTCAAAAACTATTTTAAAATGTCTGGTATCCCATTTCCCAGAAGATAATGTAGGAACAGGCTGACATCTCCTTTCTCTCAGACTGCTGAGGAGCAATCCTATACTTAAAATGTATGTAACAGATGGTTGCTTACCCTTGTTCCTGGAAAAATACAGAAAATAAAGAATACAAAGCTTCTCAAGTTGCAATCATACATTTGTTTTCTAAGCAGAATTATATTTATATATATCGTGTATTCTAGAAAATTTTCTGTAAAATCAGACTGAAATGGCAAATTTTAAATGTGTGAATAGAAAGTGAATAGGTTCTATGTAAAATAATCGTGCCTTCCTCTTCTGATTAAAAACAAAGCAAAGCTTTCCACGTTTTTAAGCATCTCACCAGTATGGTAACTTGCGCTATGGCCTGGGAAAACCTTTCTAGTTTTACTAACTGACTAAGGACATGGCTAACCAAGGGCTTAACTTGCAACAACTGGGGGATGCTAGAACTGATCATAGGAAAACACTTTCCGTTCCTCAAAAAGGTAACGATGCAGTTTGGAGTCAGTGTTGTTTGGCACAAGAGAAATTTACTTTCCTGATAACAAAGAAATACCAACTTAATCAAAAGGGCTGGAACTCATTAGCTAAGCAAGTTCTAACAGCCTTCCCACAGAAGGAGAAGCAGGACAGGCAGTGTTGCTCTGGGTCTCTCCCAAATATTACACAATACTGAAGTTGCAGCCTAGTTACATTACATACCTCAAATGTTTGTTTCTTTTGATCCGTTTTCATCTCCCCCTCGTCCCTGAAGAGGAAGAAAAACTCCTTTTGCCTAAGAAAAATTTGTCAGCTCACTAATCCTAGCTCCTTATCTGCCTTAGAATAGATCTGACTTCTCTAAATATTTTGCATTAAAAAGTTCTCTTTCAAAGAAGAGAAATGTTAAATTTTGACATATAATTACCATTATCCTCTCTGCTAGCAGAAAATGATGGCAAAATGCCAACTTGCTTGTCTGCTACAGATAAGACATTTCCAAGCTTCCATCCTTCCCTTCAGAGAAAACAGAAGGGGAAGACCAGCCAGGAGAAAGCCTACCCTGTCAGCTGATCCTCTAAGAAATAAAATTAATATTCTCCTAGCAGAAATCATTTTCCTCTGAGCCTGAGGTAAATGATATGCCTTACCATATGTTACGATGGTCCTTTCAAGAATGACAAATTTGATGAATTTTTCCTGGATGGTCTTTCTCTCATCCAATCTCTTCTCATCACCTCCAGCTTCTGCTGCAGGCAAACTCTCAAGAGGCATAAATCAGCATAGCATCACCAAATTATATAACTTCTATCCCCTGGAGATTTAGCCCCTTCTATTTCAGACTTAGCAGAAAGAAAAGTGCCTGTGCATTCTTCAATAATCTTTTTGATCTGTGTCGAGCTTTAGAGAATTACCCTGACACACTGCTGAGCCATGACAGCAGTGCACCCATCGTGAGCAGAGAACCCAGGAATGTTCTTAAAGGAAGAGCTCTGTAAAGGTTAAGTCCAGCTACAACATATTCAGAACTAGCTCTAAATCAGAAAAAAAAAAAAAACACTTTGCTTCATTTTAAGCAAGGGGGGAAAAGGCACAGAACAGGTTTAGTGAAGTTTCTTCACTGTTTGTAAAAATATTGGCATAATTTGAATACAGACTCAGCTTTGCACTCCTCATTAGTTCGCCTGTACTTCTAGGCAATCAAAATGTCTGAATATCTTTGCCAAACTCCAGATACCAGATTATTTGCACATCATTTGATTACATCATGATCCTTTGAAAGTTTTACTTTTATCAATAAAATATAGATACAAATACAGATATTTTAAAAATCCATCTATCAACACTCAGATTTCAAACTTTGTCACTTGCTGTAAAGTATACTGATTCTAAAGAGAATGACAATAAATAAAGATTGATTTTAGACAATATTCCTCAGTCAAAGCCTATCCAAAAAGAAAATTGCTGGATATATCAGCTAGCCCCAAAATTTCCAGGGTGTTTTGACTGTTTATTTCAGCTATGTAAAACAAGTGGGTTTGTACACTTAAATACTGGAGCACAAACTTAATATTGTTCCTATGTAAAATACCCTTTGGAATTTTAGAAGATTGTCATGTGGGATGAGAATTGCAAGGATTGGGAGGCAAGGTCACTGCTTTGAAAGAAGGCAATGGAAGAAAGGAGCTATTACTGGAGTATAATTTAGGATTAGATTAGTCTAGACAAAAACCATACAACGGGAAAAATGCAAGACAGTAAAAAATGCTTTATAAATGCAATTGAGCACATAAATATGTAGTTTATCAGAAAGATTGCTACCTAATTTTATCATGCTTACATCTACCAAAAAAAAAAAAAAAGTTGACAAGTAGTTTATTCCAGGATCAATTCCAAAATGTGATCTCTGAAACAAACATTTGCTTTCTTGCAAAGTTACCAAAGGATTTCACATGGAGATTAAACAAGCTAAGATTAACTGCACTAGATCTATTTTGCTACCTTTTCTCTTCAAGGGGACACAAAAAAGCTATTCAAGCAGCACTAATTTCACTAACTTCACACTCCACTAACAGCTAAACTTATTTATGATGGTGCAAGGTAAGGCATTCACAGCCTAAACAGGCACTGGGCTGGGGGCAGCCTTTCTCCCCCTTATGTAGAAATAAGGAAAGGAGAGAAGAAAGAATAGCCCCCCCAAACTAGAAACAGGCCATAAAGCTGATGTTGGGATATTCTGGAATAAATTACGAAATCAGAGATACAAACTATCTAAACAAGACAAATTCAGATCCATATTTTTGGATAAAAATGGGAGAAAAGGTGTAATTTCCTGGGACAATTCAAAATGTTTTAAAGATTTAATTGCCTCTATGGGTTTATTTTAATATTTAAAACAGAATTTTATGCTCAATAATGCAAGGATATAGATAAAAATGTTAAGATCTCAAGAAAAAAGTCAGTGATTGCTTCAAAGATAAAAAACTGGGACAAAATACTCATTGGAACATACAGAGTTTCCCATAGGAGCTTAAAAAGTCAGACATTGCCTGCTTTTATATTTAACCTGCCTTTCAGCTACCAACTTCAGCAGGTAGTTAGTGAAAGTGTAAAGGTGTAAAGGACAATAGAAGACAAAAGAACACTAAAAATGAGGAATATGTAAAATCTAAATGCATTCCCATCATGAAGACTTTCTTGGTTTTGAAGGGGAGTTGGTGCTTTCGTAGCTGCTTATCTTATAAGCAACAGTTAAAACAAAGCAAAAAGGCCCACTCCTGTGAACAGAAGTCATTTCCCTTTCAGTGTACGTATATACACCATACATACAGACATGAGGAAAGCTTGTCATCCTAAATTATCACATTAACCTGGACAGCATAAAAGATGTTTTGAGCATTATACACTAAAACAGAGCTATGGTTTGAGAGTACAGAACCTAAATGACCAGATCACAACTAAATATACGCAGGCTAATAAACCTTCCCCTTTGTCTTGAAAGAGAAAGCCAGCAGGAGCAAATTTCACCTTTTCTCTTCCTCTCCAGTGTTGGGACCAGCTCCCCAGGCAGTGAGGATGGCAGGCACCAGGTCCTTGACTTAGACAATTCCTTTACTCACTTGCACCCCATGAACATCAGTGGAACACATCCACCACCAGCACAGCCCTATTCCAGGCCTTCCTGCTCTCTTAAAGTCTTACCATTTTCAAAGCTGATGAGAAGAAAAAGCCAGATGAGTCTGGAAGCAAATCCAAGGCTAGGAGACAAAAAAATCTCCCCTACTCAACATCCTTTCTTAGATTTTTCTTAAATTACAGCTATGAGCCACTTCCACAGAAATTTCAGAGAAAAGGATAACTATAAGGCAAAGGGCATTCTCCTCCCCAAAAAAATAGTTGTCCAGCAATCTCCTCCTCAGAAGCCACATGGCTTCACTCCTCAGACCAGCCTGTGCTGTCTCCAGGGAAAGACATCATATGTGTTCCTGATCACTGGGTTCTCAGACCAGACTCAGGAACAAAATGAAGGCCTGGAGAAACATTGAAGTATTGATAAAAAGATTCAGAAAAAATGTTTCCAATTTTGATACAAAAATGGCGCGCTACTTCCTCTTTGTAGAAGAAATTTGACATATAATACCATGAAATTAATGAAAGTATATGGTTAGAAACTGACTTTGAAACAGATCACCTGTAGAACAGTCTCAGACAGAAATAGATCACCTGTAGAACAGTCTCAGATAAAAAACAGTGCTACCTTTGCTATGGTGCTTTCAAAACTCATCTGGATAAAATGCTGTAAATCTCCTGCACAAATTCATTTTCTGTTATCAATGCACTAAAAAATTCTACTTAGCGTCACACTTCATGCCATACACTGAAGTCACAAATACCAAGTAACTTAAATACTCATATGAACATGAGACCACATTCTTCCAACTCAGCATATTCTGAGTATCACTGGTAATGACACCAACCCAGACAACTCTTTAAGTTATTTTGGTCCATGGATTGGCTTAAGATGAAGTCTTTTAGGTAAAAAGAATAAATGTAGTTTACTGTGAAAAAACTTGTAGGCAACTAATGCAAGGTTTAACTGCTAGCTGCTTATGATTCTGTAATGAGGTAACACCACAGACACGTCAGTTGCAGTAGCACTAAAATTGCAATTGTCAAGCTTGATTTCAGTTATTTACACTCTAATGGATGACCTCCTAGTTCTGGATTCCTCTCTACTTTTCTTATGCAGAAAAAATCAAAAGGTAATGAAATGTTACAGAACATATTCATAAATTTGAAGAATTTTCAGAAAAATTACTAAAAGGATTTTCAGAAGTGAAGCAGAAGATATTTTAAAGAAATACATGAATGTTTCAGTTAGTTTTAAATAAATGGAATTCTGACTTGATTAAGTATATGTAAGGAATAATATTTTTGTTAGTTCCTGCAAAATTTATTTTTCAGTTAGTTCTTGACTGCCTTTCAAGGTAATATATTACACAAAAAAAAAAATCTACCTCAAATATAATTCAAGAACATCTGCGTTATTTCAATAGCCTGGCTATTCTTAAATTCCTATATAGTACTTACTTTTTATAGTACTATCATCATACATAATGATTCTTCTTCAAGTCACCAACCCCATTTTAGTCTTCAAGGATGAATTCTACAGTTTAACACGTTGAGTTGTGTGCCAACTTAAAGAAGAATAGTATGCAAAAGGAGAAGCATGAAATGAGTAATTCAACTCATTTTGAGTAAAAGGTTTGAATATTTCGACTATCTACAGTGTTTTGCTATTGCTGGCCAGAGAAAATGTAAATCTCAAATGCAGCCCTTCTTTCTACCCTACAAAGAAAACGAACTTACTTTGAAAACAAAAATGTGGCAGTCAGCACCCACTTAGTAGCAAGGTGAACAGAGACTTCTATCTATTATTTAATAAATTCTTCCCACCATTATAGATCTGATTCACACAACTCATATAAGAGCCAAGTTTACCATAAATCACTTTAAATATTACAGCTGTAACATGAATCATTACAAATAACTCATCCAAGAAATTAATTAGCAACAAAAGATTTAAAAATTTACTCGATAGCAGGAGAAGTGTTTAAAATAAATGCAATAGAAATAATTCATACTAATGTAAAAGACAGTATTGAGCATTATAAGCCAAGAAAAGCAGTTCAGACCATGTCATAAAAAGAAAATTCTCATAAATGTTTCATTTTTTTTAAATTACTTTCTTACCTCACTTAGCCTCCAGCAGTCGATACACCACAGGCTTATCTATAGCCTATTCTAACTTCAGAAACCACTCAATCACTTGCCAAGGAAAAGAAAACCAGGAAGACTGAGGAAACTAAACCAGAGTTTGAATTTAAGGTAGTATTGTATCTGGGCCTGTTGCCTCTTTCTCACCTTGAAAATCAAAAAATGTCTCCCACTACCAGGAAAAACAGAATTAGTCTAACAAGAATAAATGAGCTCTCCATTCAAACAGATGCTCACTTTATTACCTCTCCCAAGAATACAATGACTAAAAACACTCTGTAAATAAAAGCCTCAATCTCTGAATCCCAGCACCTTCATAATCCATTCCAAGGAAAATGCATTTTGCTCTCCCTTACCCACACTCCCAAGCCACTTTACCAGGTTGACATTCCTACATCTAAGCCTATTTTCCAGGTCATCAGTACGACCTTGTGCAAAGCCTTACAGCCAGTGGGATTTACAGCTGGATGGCATTATGCCCACATGGAAACTTATACTGTCTATTGTTTTGGTACTGGTGAGGTAAGCAAAGACTTTGGGTCTTCTAGAAAGAAGCTTTTGACAATTTCAATCTCTGTGAAAACATCTTCATGCATGTCCATCACAGAGGAAGGTTTGGAGCACTGGGCACTCTGCCCAGATGGTGCACAAGGTGATGCCAAAGGCTGACCACAAGCCTCTCAGGAAGCCAAAAATTCTCATATGCTACCAAAGCACAACAGGTATTCTGTTGTTTTCTGTGACCAGGTGATGCTGGTCACAGAAAACAATTTTAAATCACTAGATTGCAAGAGAAAGGTGATTTCCACTCAACTTGGCCTCTTCTGCAGTTCTATAATTTTTCTCATATATAATTGCATTCCTCATAACCCAAGACATAATTAGGTTAGGGCAGCTACCACAAGTATTAAAACAGCAATTTAAGAAATCAGAATTCAGCAGTTATCTTCCTGATTTTAATAGCCCAAGTGCAAGGTTTTCCTTAAGACATGCATCTATTTTATTTTATACTAATTATCATCCTCAACCTTAGCAGGAATAGTCATATTTAACACTTCTGATTTGAACCAGTGCTACCAGCAAAGCACGAAAGGAGGTGAAAGGTGCAAAAAGCAGAAGTCAGAGCCAAGGATCTCTTTCCCTTTTTCCAGCTGGGAACCCAGGCTCAGGGATACCTGACATCAGCAAGGTTCTGATATCTGTTCAAGTTCATCCCTTCTTTTCTTCACAAGCAGAGCTCTCATAGGGGGCTCCTCCTGCTCCTTTCCCAGCAGGGCCCCCACATTCAGCACCATGGCTGTACCCAGTCTGTCAAGGTAGTCCGTACACTAAAATATTAAATATAGAGTGTATTAATTATTCATACAGTCCAGTCTAACACATTAGACTGAATGTCACAGTTATCCTAAAGGTAAAAAATGTTGAGTTTTACATAACATTCATTAAATGTAGTGAACGAATTAAAGTATGCTAATTAGGTAATAGACAAAAAGAACTTAGTATGTGGTAGAGACTGGTCACTTTTAATACAGTGTGTATTGTACTGCATTAATACCTTGGCTGTAATTTTATGCTTAATGAGCAAAAGGAAAAGCTGATTATTCAGAAAACAGAAAAAAAAATCACATGTGTTATGTGTTGGAAAAATGGCCTCAGGTGACAGAGGAAATACGTACCAAAGGAATTGGCACTCTAACAAAGAAAGTATCACTTCAAAACTCATAAACAACATGCTGTCACTGGGAGTTTTACATAATCAGATTCTAAGAAGAAATACTTAATTGCTGATGTTAACAAAAAGACAAAAATCTGATTTTATTTACACAAGTTATCTGCTCTCTCTGTACTGTGTAAACATTTTTCCCAGTTATTCTTAGATTCATATTTGCTTTATGGTAATTCAGAATAAGGCTTTCATACCAAATGCTCTAGTTAGTAGAAAAAAAATTTAAAAAAGCAAGAATTTATTGATTAAACTCCTACTCACACCAGGCAAATGTTGGTGGGAAATATAAATGCATACGTCTGGCACTGAAAAAGAAGCCCATGTAATGCTCTACATTCAATTAAAAATACTCCAGGCTTATGTTAAAACACTTCTTTCTCATTCCATATCTTATTTCCCTGCTTTCCATTTGATCTGAAAAGGCTTCATCAAACCTAGAAAGCACCTTGAACTATGTTACTAGAAAGAAAAAAATACCCAATTAATGCTCTCAGTAAAACAAAGGCCTATACTGTCTCCAGAGGATGATTGGAATAATGACAGTAACAAAGAGGACAGATGTTGGTGATCTCAAACTACTCAGGATAAAAACAAACTACTTAAGTTTTTTCTCAAGTTCCACGGTATACATTTTGGATATCATTAGGCAGTCATTACAAAGTTAATCCTAGTATAAAAGACTAAGAAAGAATGAGGAAAAGAGCCTCATACTCACAATGAAATTGGGAGAGAATTTAGATAAACTCAAAGCAAGTCTCAAGCTTAAAAAAACCCCACACCACACACAAGCTTATGAACTGAAAAAAATTCAGAAATATCAGCACCCACCTGGCCTAGAGGCCCCTCTGTTTGGGTTTTTTAATATTAAAGGTTCATTTAGGGCTAAAATTCAGCTGTGAGACACATCAGTCTTCACAGGGCCAAGAAACTTGAGGTCTCACCAGAGCCTAACAGCAGCCAGAGCCTGAGCTCAGGTGCTCTTCTCACATCAGTCCACTCACCTTTCTCTGTTTTCTGAAAAAATATGTCCAACACCAGAAAGACAGAGATGGCCACTGCTTTGTTTCCTAGAAATACTATAATGCCATACATCCTTGTTTGCTCCCCTAGAGGTCTGCTTAACATCTCAACCTGAAAGAACTGAGGGACTTTCTTTCTACACCTCTAGAAAATGCCCCATTGGGAAGGGAGCTGAGACCTGCTCTGTAGCTACAATGCTCTCCAGGGAAACAGTGGGTTATCCTTCTAAAAAGGCAAAAGGAGTTGTAGCTATGTCTCAGGTCCTGCATAATTACATTAATCACTGAACCACTGACACACAGAAAGCCATGAGCATACTCACCATTTGCCCACAGACAAGGTCAGGGCAACACCCAACACCCTCTCGAGGCACCCAACCCAGACCCTCACACTCAGCACCAACACCTGCACCAAATTCAGGAGACTGCACTGAAAATAGGGCTAAAACCTTCATAAACAGCCAGGAAACTCAGAAGCTTTAGTCTTGTCAAATGTCAGACCTGTGGGTAATTTCAGGTGAGCTGGTACAAAGGCACAGCACTGCATCAGCTGCCAGCCCTGAAGCCACACAGCCACATGTGTGTCCTGGTGCACTCAGCCTGGCCAGGGGCTCCCTCTGCTCCAGGCAGCTAGCAGAGGCACAGTGCCATGCTGCTGTGGAAAAACTGCCTCCATTGCTGGATTTATTTTATCCACACAAGGTCAAAAATATCTGAACCAGATTCTCAAGTTTTCCCATAGTGTGAAAAGTTTTTCCACATCAAGATGGCAGCCATGCTTCATGCCAAGCCTGAAGAGAACTGCTGGAACCAGCTCAAACTCACAATGGGCCACAAGGTTCACAAACATTATTATCCTTAATGCTCACTGCTTAGCTCTAAGCTCATTAACAACAACTTCTGAGCACTAAGTTGCAAGGTCTTTCACCTCTACCTAGTTATGACCTCTGCTAGAAAATGTGGTTGCAAGTTCCTTCAAGAACATACCATGCCACTGCCCAGCACTAACAAATACCTGCTTAGAGAGGATAACACACTAAGTATGCAGGGCAGACCATATTAACACAAGTTGCACTCAAATTCACAAGAACCAGAACTGTTGTGTAAAGTTTTTTACCCTAACAATTAACTGAGGCGTCTAAAGAAACAGCTTTTTTTTGTTATGATTTGTCCTCCAGAACAGTTCACAGCATTGGAACCACAAAGCTTTTGTCAGGAGAAAGTTGCAGTATTTCCTGTAACACATGAATGGCATCAATTGCAATTAACTGCTCTAACCAGAGTTCACATCTCTGCTGGTTGAGTCCTTCCCTTGGCACATGCACCCTTTCCAATCCTTTTTCTCCATGCTTCACATAGTTATCTGCAAGGGTTTTATTATAAGTGAGTCCAATTATGCATATAGTTATTTTAAACAAGGGCATTGATTTAATGAAGCCCTGTAGAATCATGAACAGTAGAACTTGAACCAGTTCCACAGGATATGTTTCCCCAGTGCATTTTCCATGACATATAAACTAAAAGACAATGAGTGACTATTTGACTGCTCAGCAGTGCAAAATAACTGCAAAAAATGCTTGTTTTAATTTTCAAGATCACATTAAACATCAAGAATCCAAGAAATTCAAGAGTGTCTCATCAACATCACATAGCGTTCTTTCTGGAATAAGTTAAATAGATGAAAGAACAATGCTGCTCCTGCTTTTGACAGACAATGATGTAACACCACCATTTTTAGGATGTGAGGAGCACAGGTACTAAGATAATAAGCACTGCAATATGCTTAAAATTTAAAAAAGGCAAATAACCTTTCTAGTAAAGGATGGATCATTCCCACTCTGTTTATATTTTACCACTACCTGTGCTTTGACAGCTAACTGTTGCTAACTGTACTAAGTGCATTTTACAAATCTGAATAATTTAGTCTGTACACCAGGATTTAATTTCTTAAATTTCTTCTTTTGGGCTTGACTTGAAAAAATCTAACGAGGAAGATAGAGGTGTATTTCCCAAAAGCTTTGTGAAATCCAGACAATAAAGTTGTCAACAAATTTGTTCACTTAAAAAAAAAAAAAAAGATATTAAGAACATAAAGCTCAAATAGTTTAAGAAGATATGATAACAAGGTAGCAAGTAAACTGAGGGTTGAGGTGAATTATTTAGGATCATTTAGGAAGGCTTAATTCAAATGAACAGGAGGAAGTTATCCACTGTAAAATTCAAGTTAAACTTGAAGATCCTTTAAAAAAATGGGATTATTAAAGCCTGTAGAACTCAAAAAATTGAATCAAATTAAAAACCCAGCTTTCCAGACACCCAGAAGTGCTAGACTGAAAAAACACAAGGTAACAGGCTTTTTCTTAGTACAATTGCTAGAAACAATAATGAAATTATTTGCATTGTCAGGAGGTAAATACCCTTGCTGATCTTAGCCATTTCCCAGATAATGGCTCACAGATAAATTAGCTTTTAACTCTAAAGGGTAAGAACATTTCTGGCCTAAAGGAATCAGGTACAGAGACCTAATCAAAAAATAATCAAGTTCTTTGTTCATTCCTTAGTAGCAAGAGACAACCACACGAGGAGAGAAAAATCTTCTTGATAGGTGATGTGACTAAGAAAAACAATCTAATCTTGTCAGCAAGACAAGAAAATGAAAATCATAAAACATTGCTGCAGGGATTTATATGAGGCTTTACAACTTAACAATAAAATTAAATTTGAAAGTATTTTTGAATGGACATAACATTTAAAAACAAGGGGATGAAGATACATATTCAGGTGATTATCAGATGTCAGCAAAACTCGATGACCATCAAAATTACTTCAGCAACATTACAAAAATGTCCATCTTCATATTTAGTCGTCTAAATTTTGTAAGGAGTTGCTGGGAAATATACCCAAAACTCTGTTATTACTGTCTCAGAGCTATTGCTGCTGTGATTCTCCTACCAAAAAAATTATTACATTTATAACACATACTAAATATAAGTAAGCCTCCAAGCAAAAATACATTACTCAGATGATGTCTTTCACTATATTTTTTGTCATTTATTCTAGTAACAGTTGCCCTATTTTCAGAAACTTTATATCATTCAACCTTAACAAGTCTTTTCCAGAGGGAGAAAAAGATCATTAAAACCATTTTCTGATCATAACTAGATGGAGAAAATTCTGTCTCCTTAAGTGAACATACTCCTTCAGTATGTGAAGATTTTTTCCTTTAAAATCTTGGTATTTCTACCACCAAAATGACTATATTTTCCCTATGTAAATAATAAGCAAGCCAACATTTCATTCCTATTTTGAAACAACAGCCAATAAACGGGTGTCAAATTATGAAGAGCAAAAAAACCATATCTGGTAAAAAATAAGCTTAAGAACATGTTAAGCATGTAAAAACTGTATACTGGTAACTTGGAAATGCTACCCTTTCCTTTCAGTTCAAAATTTGCCTAGAGTGAAAGAATTTCCACCATTCAGAAATAGCTTACTGTAATTTAATGCAATTGATAATGCATGGTTGCAATTCCCTCTTTTTGACAGCAATCTGTCGCTACCCCATTCAGGCCACCCAGAGCATCCCCAGCCCATGATTGAGTTCTTAAAAATATTTACAATCAACTCTAACTGAAGGCTATGATCCCCACCAAATCAAGTACACATAGATCACGATGGAATTCTTGAATACTGTGAAGGCTTCACTATGCTCTACTAATGCAGGTCATAAAGGATTTGAGGAAAGAATGTAAAAATAATTGTGGCTAGAGAGAAATCTGGTGCTAGAATGAACCCCTACAGTAGATTAGCCAAATCATGCACTATTATGAAATTCTGTAGAGTGGTCTTGTTTAACTAGTCTAAAAAGTATAGTTCTAACACGACATTCCCTCATGTAACAAAAACAAGCAAAAAAGAAAATACAAAAAAATTTTAAAAAAACTCACAAAACAATCTTACAGATTGATACTCACATAAAACACTCGATTATGCTGGAAGACTTCAGTGAGAGATCCCAATTAGTGTAGGAATTTGATGAAGTTCCATATCTTAAAAAGGAACTAATTAAGCAAATTAAGAAGAACTTTTTCAATACATTATGCAACAACATGAAACTTCAGCAAATGCAACATGA
This sequence comes from Sylvia atricapilla, assembly GCF_009819655.1. Taxonomy (NCBI): domain Eukaryota; kingdom Metazoa; phylum Chordata; class Aves; order Passeriformes; family Sylviidae; genus Sylvia; species Sylvia atricapilla. Next base: position 21,727,490 of record NC_089146.1, read on the forward strand.
AGCCTCATGAAACCTCTGCAACACGTTAGCAACCCCCACCTTCTGCCTGTCAAAGGTCCACTAAGAGGTCTGAGGGCAATTCCCTGGGGTGGATCAGTTATTCACCTCGGAACTGGGAAATGTGTTCAAGTGCTTTTCACAGGTGCTGGAGAGAAACTGCAGCTACCTCACTAATGCTTCATGGGAATACTAACAGATAAAAGAGAGTCCCTCTACTTTTTTTACTGCTTGTTTTGCAAGTCCCAAAATAAGACATTTTGGAAGCCGGTACAAATCATAGCAGCAATTCAGATATTACATTTCAGCAATATGACCTGATAACTCCCCACACTCTGTAAAGAATCTGAATTATGAAATACAGATACTAATTACCTAGAATCTTAAGTATATCATCTTAGTCTATTCTTGCTATAGTGATCCAGATGTTCTCAAGCCATAAATGGACTGTTGAGAGTGCACTCCTATTTTAGTCTCTGCTCATCTGTAACATAGAAAGAAGTAAATTAGAGAACAAGGTTGGGTTGGGGTTTTTTTTGTCTCCTTCAAAAGAAAACCAGTAGCAAAAAGTATCCCATTAGAGGGATCACAAAGAAAGTAGTTTGAGAACAGATTCAGCACTGCTGAAGGAGATGAAAGCTAAAAGGCACCAAGAGAAATAAATAACTTTAAGCATTTAACTAACCAAATGCACAGCAGACTTTGCCACCGGCATCTCGCCTGCGCAGCTCTCTCTCTCTCTTCAGGTTCTGCCCCTTTGTACCATGCCCTAAGCAAAACAGATCAATTAAAAACATAATTCATACAAACATCATTTAAACAAGCCTTTAGGTCATCTTAGTTAAATAGTCTATTGAATCTTTGTTTACAGCTAGATTTTTAGGTATTTTCCAAAATTTCCAAAATGAGATCTATTCTCATTCATTAGTATAGCAATGCAGGTATACTGAAGGGGAAAACAAGATGTATTAGATCTGGTGGCTGTATATGCACTAACATATTGATCAGTGTCAATTTTGCATTATTTTGTCAGAAAATTACAGTATTTAAGGGATAGTTTCGTTTCTGTCTGTTTGTTTTGTTTCTGTGGGGCTTTTAATCAGGTAAGTTTCCCAAGAGTCTAATTCAGTGAAAATGTTACACCAAACCTAGTTACACATATTTTTTTGAAATCTCAGTAGGATTTTCGATGTTTGAATTCCTTTGAAATTTAGTGTACATATCCTTTAAATTTCAAAAGTTAGATCCCATCTTCTCTAGTATATCCATATATTATATGCAAGAAAGTCTTTCTTGCTTTTTCTACTCCCATCTGGGTTCTCAACTTTGAATGAATCCTGAGCTGACCCACCCATCTGCTCTAGCACACATCTGCAAGTAACACAGACTTGGTTTAGCTGGCTGAAAATGTAGACAGCTGAAGCAGCACAAAACCCAGTGATTAGGATCCTGAGACTCTGAGTTAATTTCAGGTTGCTGCCACTGTAGCTCTCAGCTGACAGGATTCAAAAACCAGTTTTGTACAGAACCATATACGTAATCATGCCAAGTTGTAATCTGCTCCTGATGGTAGGGCACAATGGACAAAGAGAGAACCAAAGAAATGGAGGAAAAAAAAAAAAAAAAAAAAAAAAAAAAAAAAAAAGGAAAAGGATGAAGATGTTTGCATCTGAAAACAAGATGCTAAAATATGGTTCTGTAGACTGTAAAACTACTACAGAAATACCTGAGAGAGAGAGAAATCCTATTTTTAGCTTCTAATATTAATCTTGGGCAACTTTACTGGTTTCAATGAAGTTACAATGCACTGCACCTTCCTAAATAAAGTTTGTCAAGTCTTACAGTCTTACTAAACAAAAAATACATGTGGAAAACCTTCTGTATCTGGTCATTTCTTTATTATAGGTCAGATCCAAACCTAGAGACTCAGATCAAAATATTGGTAAAATACTTGAGATTTTTTTAAGCCCAAACTTCCAAACCTGAAAATTAACCTTTAAAATAGAATTCATCTTTATTTCTCAGCAAAATACAATCCAAAACTGAAAACATAATTCCTTAATCCTGACACAGGAAATAGTTGGTTAGATTTCCTTATGAATGTTTCAACACAGCATTTAGTTCTACCCTGTCCTGCAAGGAAAGCATTTCATGAATATCACTTTACTACAGATGTGAGCATTGCATTTTTATTTATGCAGTGTTCATCTCTGAACACTGTTTTAAATAATTCAAATATTTTAAATAATTTTAAATTTTTTAGTATTTGTCGTGGTGTAAGTTAGAAACCTGGCTTTGTGTCTATTCTAATCCATCTGAGATATAGGTTTTTTGCGTAGAGTGTTACTGTCAAAATTATACATAAAAACAATTGCTGACTTTCCAACATATTAAGTGTTTATGCATCTGAAAAACAGATCTTTCTAAGAGCATGCATGACTATATTGCTTGATACTACAGGCCAGGATGCTCCTAGGTGAAACTGTAGAGTAACAGGAGACCAAAAGCTTAGCTGTTCCAGTATCCAAATACTAGAGCACCAAAATTAGTGGGAATCTTTGAAACTAAGAGATTTCCTAACTCCTAGCTCTTCAAGGTTGGTTTCACATCTCATGAGCTGTGTGCTGTCACCAGGCATGCAATGTGTCCTCCTCTCCTCACTTGCCAAGCAAAGCTCACACTGAGGACACGAGGGACGTGCACAGAGACAAGCCAGACACCATCTAGAGCCCAGCAGCTGAACTGCACACAGCTGGTCCCAGCAAAATCCAGGGGCATAGTCTGACATTAATACAATTAAAGTGAAAGCTCTTGGCATCCATCATCAGCTCCTTCAACGACTCTTCCTGGCTCAGTGGCAGCCTTGTGCCCTCCCCTGAAGCTCATGAATCTGTAAAAGAGTATACAACTATTTGCCCACTGTAAAAAGCAAGTATTTAATTTATTATACAAAGTAAGTCCTGTCACAGCTGAAGCCTATAAATTGCTGGGCAACACACTCACAATGATCATAGAACCTTCTTGCAAGCAACGTGGATTTTTCAAAAATCAGATTTGTGATAACAACCAGAGCCATGGCTTTAACAATACTCCCAAAATTCAGCAAAGGGAGGTGCTTTGGGAAGGACAACAGTTCACAAGCCCTGCAAGACATCGACATATAGATGTCCCATTTGCTTGTATGAAAATTAGAATGAGCAAGTAGAGCAGACCAATGATCTCCTTCCTTTGCTACTGAACTGAGCAAGAACAGTCTGACCTCTCCCATTACAAAATTATTACTCATTACTAAAGCATTTGTGGTTCTGCAGGTTCTGAATTTTCCTATATTTGGGACCTCTCAACCACGAACAACCTTCTCCTGAAATACCCAATACAATAAAAAAATGTGACTGAACAGAACCGAAATTAACTCTTTGTCACATGAAAGAGTCATTTTGGATGACCTGCTATTTTAAATTATCTCATGTACAAGTGAATGAGTCATTGGTAAGACCTAAGAGATTTCTTTTTACACAGAACCATCTGAGAGATAACCCATCCCTGTAAAGCTAACAACGACAAACCCTATTTCATGGACCCCAGTAAGGAAAACAAAAGCAGAACCACAGAAATCTCTGCAATACAGTGTCTTGCCTCAAGTTACCCCACTATTTGATTCTTATTGTACAAGGGAAAAAAGGGAACTAGTAAATGGCCTTTCCTTTGGTATTCAGTCCCTCATTCTGGTGATCAGCAGTTTAAAGTTTTCCTAAGCTGGTGATTGCATCTGTTGAATTAGGATCATTGTACTCAATTACCTAATTCCTTTTTAACCTATTTACGTGCATAGCCTCCACAATCCTTCACCACTGTAATTTCTGCGCTTGAACTCCATACTTTCTCAAAAATGTTTCTCTTATTTTTAACTTGGTAATTGACAAATGTAACTGAAATTTACTATTTCTGCTATAATGAAATAATTTGGATTTATTCTGTATGCATTTTTTATTCTTTATCTTCACATCCTCCTGAATTGTCTTCTTTTCAGAACAACTCCTAATCTTCAGAGCTTTGATTTGAACAGAATTTATTTCCCTACTAGCCACACAATCGTGATTCATGTAACACCAAAATATGATCCAGACTTTACAGTCCTGAGATTGAAAGCCCGGGGAAAGCTCAGTCTCAGGTTGCCAGACCTCAGGGCTACCATCAAGGACATTATCTGAGACCTGTCACTCTCATTACCCCTTAAAAGCTGCGGACAGGTCAGATAACATCTAAGGGGATTTTTTCTCTTTAAGAAATAAAAAAATTAATGTGCAGAAGGCTCTCTGGAACATCTTTTTAAATTGAGTCCCCATCAGCAGCCACTTAACTCTCAGACACACACTTGTGTGCAGCACAGGAAACAGAAGAGCAGGAAGAAACGCCTGAGTAGAACACTGCACTGGAAAGAGGCATATCCTGGACAATGAGCATGCTGGACAGAGGAGAGAAAACCACCCCAGGGGAAAAGCAAGTTTGTTCCAGACAAGTGATATTGACAGCCAGCAGTAGCACCTAAAAAATCAAGATATTGCCTCGAAAAATGAGATACAGAAAGAAGCACAGATAGGATGATTTTTGTCTTCTGGATTATCAAGACTGATGTTTTCATATTTTCAATCTCTACCAGGAGAGCCAAAATCTTGCCTTTTTTTTTTTAACTTTCAAATAAATAACTAGAATATTGTTGTTTTCTTGGCATTGAAGTTACAAGATTACAAGATTATAGCAGAAAGAAAAAAGTTAACAATAATGATTTGATACTAGATTATCTTTATAATGTCTTGCTCTAAGCATTATATTCACACTTGGACCACTTATGGCACATCTGTAATTTAACACTGCCAGATACTAGAAACTTCTTTATCACTGTATTCCTATCCCCACCAATTAAGATATCTAAAATGAAAAAAAAAGGAGACACTTGAAAACAGATTTTTTTAATGGAATCATCCTACTGACTGTGGATTGAGACATTTTCCCATTCCACATAAGTAAAGGAAAAAGACTTATTTTTAATTATTTTTTTTTTAATTCTACAACTATTTCTAATACTTGTTGGAAGCTTCTTTAAGGCTTAAAACATTGCAATAAATCTTAATGTGATTTCAGTGCCATGAAAATTTTGGTCAAAAGAAAATATCGAGCACTTGCCAACCCAGAACAAAGCCTGGGTCTGGATAATTCCATGATCCTGCGTGAGGTACTGGAGCAGGTTGCCCAGAGGAGCTGTGGATGCCCCAATCCACGGCAGGGTCCAAGGCCAGGCTGGATGGGGCTTTGGGCAGACTGGTCTAGTGGAAGGTGTCCCTGCCCATGGAACAAAGGGGGCAGAATGAGATTATCTCTAAGGTCCCTTCCAGCCCAAACCATTCTATGGTGAAATGGAGCAGAGCAAGTACTAAACCACACTACTAGTAACAAACTCAAAGGAAAAATTACTTATTCTTGTATTTCTTGAAAGCTGAAACCATTCAATCGAATTGCATATACCAGGAAGAAATTTTAAAGGGTTCCCATTAGAATTAAAATATTCGCATTTGCATATACAGACACAGAAAACACATCCTCTCTAAATATACAAGAAAAGCCTGACGGAGAAATATCAAATGTTAGCAAGAAAACAACCAGTTCACTGTGGACTGTAAAAAAAGTCAAACTAATAAAATAAATCATAACAACTATAAATTATTATTTTTTCCATATAAAAAATATTAGTAGCAGAACTAGACCCAGTCCTAGGAATAAGTTGTTAAAAACTGTACTATAACTGCAAAGCATTGAAAATACATTACAGGTTGCACACACCATCTATCAATTCTTTTTTCTTTTTCTTTTTTTTTTTTTTTTTCTCAAGTCAATTTTGTCAGACTTATTTTAACAATTTTTATTACTTTTTAATAAATGTACATAATGGAAGCACTATACCAACAGTTATTTCTGCAACCACTGTAAAATGAAAATTTAAAACTTAAAGCTGAAAGTATAGCAGATAATAGAATAAAAGTCTCTGGGTTACAGTATTTCAACAAGATAAATCATAATCTTCTATAATTTTTTTATTTCATAGCCATAAAAATGCATTTGCCCTATTGTATAAAATTTTCTATTTGCTGTGCATGAAAATTGGAAGTTTTCTTATTAAAAAAAAATACAGAGAGATATTTTTATTTCTGTCCATTCACAATTTTTAACTATTATTTGAACTCTTAGAGCAAGCACTTTATGTGATTACAGTCATAATGATTATGCTACAGCAGCTCAGTAATTTCCACGAGCAGTCTGGAGAGTAACAAACTTAGAGAAAATAAGTAGATTTCTGTATTGCCAGAGATGTATTTGTTTGCAATCACTGCTACCAAGCAGGCTTGTTGTTCACAAATGTACTGTCCTAGCCCCTGAACAGGTCACAGACCAGGAGCAGTGAGTCACAGACCCTGCACCCACTCAAAAGGAAAGTCGCCATCCCAAAAAGTTCACACATTTTTTTTTTTTCTCCTAAACAAATAAACATAAAATATAACCACCTGAGGTTTTTACAGCATCTTATCCATGCTTTAATATCCTTAATTCTTACCGTGTTTATTCCTGCGGGATTCCGAGCACAAAGCAAATTAGCCCAATTTTCTCAAGGGTAAACCTACACTGCATTTATGCAAGGTCAATGCACGCAGCTAAGGGACTTGAAGAGAAGGCTCTGATTCTGTCTACCTTGCAGCAGTTTTCTGTACAGCTATCCTTTGTATGCAGTCCAAGAGAGAAGAAACAGATACAAACAAATGAACATTAAATAAATAATGACTTTTGATGAGGGTCATAGTTAGCAATTTTAGTAGTCCAACAGTCTCCGGGAATTGGTTTTGCAGAGATATCTATTTCTAACATTGCCACCGAAACACTACTCAGAATATTTTTATGATGAGCTTAACTTAATACCAGACCACTTTTGGAATTATTATTTCTATAGTTTTAGATATAAAAAAAATATTTCAGAGCAAGAATGCTACTTTCCCAGCAGAGTTTCTCAGATCCTACATTGGATGCATCATCAAAACCTACATTCTTTGTACTGAACCACCCAAGACATATAAGTCATACGAATGTCTAACAGACTGGATCATATAAGATCAGAAGAATAAACAAAAAAATTTAGTCAGGTTTTACATATCTGCACATTCACATGTTTTGGTAATAACTTCCATTACATATCCTAAATATTTCCATATTTTTGTTCAGAAGATTCTTTTACGAAGTTCTATTTGTACTGTCTAGCTTAACATTTTTCATAGATATACATATATTAACAAGTTGCATATTTATGGAGAAATTCGGGGGAGGGAGGCAGGGTAAGGTAGCTTTGGGATTTGGTGTTGTTTGGCTGTAACGTACCGGGGTTTGCAAGCTCCAGTCCTGTTACCATGCACAGTCCCATCATATCTGCTAATGGGAACACAGTTCCTGAAGCAGAAGCTAGTCCAAGGCAAATCCCTCACCATGGGTACCGTGGAGACACCCATTTCTCAGAAACCTCTCTTGTTCTCCACAGGCTGGCTTGTCAGCAGCACTCCTTGGTAGAGCATATACATTCTTCAGCAGTTTCACATTTTTCAAGGCAAAAAGCACTTTGCTGCTTCTGCTATCTTTGCCCAAATTTGACCAGCACCGGACAGAGAATTGTGGGGAAAAAACCATAGTTCACAAATATTCAGTGGAGAGTTACTTGCTTCTTTTCAATTGGTCTTCACTCCAGAGGCAAATGCAGTTGTGTTGCTCTGGGAAATACTGGCTAACATTTAGAAACTTCTCATCTACCTGGAATTATGGGTGGGCAAATAGAAAAAAATGTTCATGTATTTGCTAGCCAAAGTAAATCAATTCAAATATGCAGACACAAAGCCCTGAACTTTTAGGTAAGACAAAGTGGAATGAACACAGCCAAACTACACACTATAGATCACTAAAAAGCATTTCATCCTCTCTAAAGCTGAATGTGGCTTTTTCTTTAAAAGATCCTTTAGAAGTCTTTTTCTGCCTATGTTGTTTTAGACAAAATCATGTGAGTTACATGAGTTTTCAGTGTAGACTCCACAGCAGGGTTTTTCTAAATCCATTCTCCTACAGGATGAGGGCTGGGCATGAGGGGTTAGTCCAAAAGCAAGAGGCACATGTGATGTTGATGGGGAAATCCAGACAGATCACTACAGAAAAAATTCCTTTTTCTGAAATTAGCAAGGATAAGCATGAAGGCATCTGCACTGCTCAATGCTATCTTTGAGAGCATATGCACCTGATCTGAAATAATTCAGATGCTTCTCCCAAAACATGGAATTCACCTATTATTAGAATCTTCATAAGAAGATTCTCAGATGAGTATGAAGCACAGCTTTATGGGTGCTTTTACAGCTCGCTGCTACATTTAATTTCAAAAGCTTCCATAAGGTTGCAATAAAAACAAGTGGACATAATTAAGTATTTCAGTATAGCACAGTCATAAAGAGGAAAAACATAATAAAGTGGAAGCTTTCTAAAAGACAATTATACAGTCAGTCAAGTCTTATGTTTGAGTACTTCTATCTTCTCTTCAAATAAAGGGAAAGGATAACACAAATTGAAGGAGATGGATAATATGGGTTACAATCCAAGTTACGAAGTTTACTAGAAAAAAGTAAAGTATGCTAAAATCTCAGCACAGAGCAGACTTGCAGACATTGCATGAAAATTTGCCATGGTGATGATACCTTGGAAACATATACAAGTCTCAAATAAAGTAGCAATAGTCTCAAAAGAACTGTAAACTAAGTTGTTTCTGAAGAACAGCATTAAGATGGCTGGCAGCTACTGCTGCACAGACTTGGGGATGAGGGGGCAGAAGGGAACTAATTTCATTCTATAAATTCTTTTAAAATACCAATACATATAATATCCCTTCTGCTGACATGATAATGTACTGTTCTGGGACACTCTGGTTCTATTTTGGTAGCTACTTAAATAGGTCACAAAAATGATTAAAAGAAATGCTTAATGCATTTTTAGGAAAATGGATACAGGTTATCACATTTTCACGAACTCAAAGGCAGATGAATGTCCACTATTTCACAGGCAATAGGAAATTCTAAGTTTTAATACATTCTTCACACTATAGACTATAGCAGGAGAATAATTTTATTCCCCTGTGTATGCTATCCTTTGACTTTATAAAGGAAAAATACCAACACAATTAGCCAGTACCATTGTAAAAAAAAAAAAAAACAACTAAAGCACTTCTAATTTACACACAATCTCCCTCATTGTGCCTTTATTTCCTAATCCTATTTACAATACTATGAACATCCTTGATACCACACAACCACCACAAAGTTTCAGTGATATTCAGAATTCAAAATTTTCAGATTTGACATGAAATCACATTCTTGTTTTTGCATGCTTACTTCTAAAGTAAAACCTCTGTGCACATTCATATGTTTAAATGGAAGTTTACATGTACCTACCATCTTCTCTCCAGAAAAGACATGGCATTTTTCTCTTGATTTTAATGACATTGTTTGCCAGACTAATTACAGTTTAAGTACCTATTTGCTATTCTTGCCAGGATCCAATAGCAGGGTTGGGTCTTTTCTCCATCCTTACATAGTTTCAGTGACTACAAATGGCTCTAGAGATAATCTAGAGAAATTGCTAGTGACTGGTATCTGGAACTATTCTTCAAAACAGTGGCTTTAGATCAAGGGTATTTTGAATTTATAACATTTTAACTACTATTAATAAATCTTTCCAGAAAAAGGTGCAACATTCTTCTAATCTCTCTCCATAAAACCACACAAATGTGCAACATTTTCTGGCCTTTTTGAGTGTGACAGCTAATTACTGTGACAGTAATTGCTCCCAGGGAAATTTGTCCTAGAACTTCTTGCAGCCCCACTGATGCAGACGGAGTCCTACACTCTTTAAAACGTCAAGAGGATTGCACAAACCCTTAAAAATCTACATTTCAGATTGGCATTTTGCAGACAAAAATTAGTAAGTAATGTTGCATTTTATATTTTTGATTGGTCTTAAAACTTGTTTGCAACAAAATGGATCAACAGTGAGCATTTATCATTGCAAGATACTCTTTAAATATGTTTACTGAAAATGTAAATGTTTATAGTAAATTCACTATTTAGGTGGACTTAACTGAGAGTACCAACATTTATAATCCAGATAAACTACTTCTTTCTCCTTAGTTTGCACTAAATCTATCATCCATCTATAACATACTTGTGCCAAAAAGATAAGACTGAGCTCTTTTCACAGAATGACAGGACTGGAAGAGATTTTGTGAGGTCTTCTAGTCCATTACTCAGCTCTATAGCAGCAAAAATTGTCTTACCTATTCCTACAGACTGATAATAGATTCTACAAACATACCAGACAATTTGTTCCATTACTACACCACTCTTAGCATTAGTCAGCTTTCCTTTATATGCTTTTAAAATTGTCCCATAACCTTTCCCTTGGTTCCTCTTCAGTACAGATATACGAAAGAAATTGATCCTTTTTGCCGCAGTATTACATACCAAATATGTCTCCAGGCTAAGGAATCCCAGTTTCTTCAAATGCTCTTTCATATTTTTAGGCTCATGCTCATTTTTGTTGTTCTTCAATCTTGCTAATCTTTTCTGAAAACACACATATAGTACTGCACTAATCAAATAATACCTTACAAATGCCAAATATTAGGTCATGTAACTTGCAGACTTCATTTCTCCTAAATACGTTACTGCACCAGTTTTTTTTCCAGCAAGTTCCTGGTCTGTTTGATTAAAATTGAGATGTTGCAAATCTTGACCTTATCTTTCACATCTCCACTAAATTTCAATATGTATTTACTTATAAACTTTGCAATGCCTTGTAAATACCTAATTTTACAAATTCCAACAAAGTGGAAAGGCTCTAAGTAGGAGAACAGAGAAATTTGCAACGACAGAGAAGACTCAGGATTCAAGATACCACTTAGTGCTGGCTGTACAAGGAGGCGAAAGCCCTGGTTTTCCTGCTTCTGCCCCTATACTTCTTTGCCCATGAAATTTAGCCAGCTCCCTTTTGCCTTTCCTATCAGTCAGCCATAGTGCCCTCGATTCTCCAAGTTCGCACAAAACTCCACACCTCATTTACCCTCATTTCACCCTGCAACTTCTTTTTTCCCTAAGATATTTCTTCTATTTTAAGCAACAGCCTTTATCTTCTATTCCAACTTTCACCTTGCCTATCCTAATAAACAACCTTGTAGAACAAGGGTGGATTTTAATTATCTTTAAATATGCTACACTTTTTTCTTCATTTCATGAGAAGAACTTTTAAACTGCACCAACACTGAAAATTGGGTGAACACATCCATTGTTCCATCAATTTGTATGACATCAAAGTGGCATTATTATTGCAAAATACTGTGATGTAATTCTTCAATAGTTTGGGCTTTTTACAAGGCAGACCTGAACCTACGAAAGGAATATGCAATGCCTATGGCTTTCCCTTCTCATATCAGACACACAACTAATTGACTAAGACACTTGACAGTGGATTAAGTATTCCCTCACCTACTTAAACCCTCTTACCCATTGAAGCTGTTAACATTACCTATTTAAGATGCATTAAAAGATGTCAGTGGAAGTATTTTGTTTTAGAATTCATTCTATATTTTTTCCAAAGGAAAAAGTAGAGAGAATATGCAATTATTAACAGAGGAAAATGAAAGCATGTATTTAACAAGTAGAATTTGTATGAAGAAATCAAAAAAATTGTAGATGCATTAAGGTAGGATGATTTCCAACAGCATTCATATTTTTTATTTTTGTGCAAATATGTCTCAGGCTGCCAATTATTCTTACATAGAAACACCAGAGAACACCATATGATCCAGATGTATTTTTTTTTAACTGTGACACTGGCAATATAAGGGAGAAGTTGGGGGGCGCTTAAATAAATACGTGATTGTGGTTGTTACTTAATTTCTTTCTAGAGTTTTCTGGGAAAAGTTTTCTTTTCTCTTTTCATTTAGAAGTTGGAATCAGGCAGTAATAAAGAAAATAACAAATTCAATCCTAAATTTATACTTACAATTAAGTTTCAGAGTCTTATTTTCAATGGTGCCATTATCTCAGCACTCTTGTCTTAAAAGACAAGAGATATGTAAGACTGCCTCTGTATTTTTCCTGTAGTCTCTACAAACTTGCCTTAAGCGTTGCTATAATGCTGTACTCTGGAGAAGTGAACTGGGAATGAGTACTGTTATACAAACCACGGGGGTCAGGCTCTGACACCCCTCCTCACAATGAGCAATACATTTCATCTGCAAGTCTCATCCAAGGTCCCACTCAGCATTAACAAAAGCAAAAGAATTTGGCCTGTTAGTGTGAGCAGCTTCCCACACTCACCTGCTACATTAAAAATAGTTACTTCCCAAGATCTTGCTATACCATTCTCCCACATACGGAGTCCTAAGCAGCAGTAACTGCGTGCCATTTGCAGCAGCACAAGAGTGCTCTTGATACAAACAGTCTTACCTAGAGCATGCACATCATACGCTAAAACACATGCATATGCAGTATCCACATATAGCTCAGCAATGTCATGCTTTAAGGCCTTGTATCTACCAGATTTGAAAAACAGATTTAAAAAAATAAACAAATAAATACAACAAAATAACTCTTCAACTTTAAGAGTGAATGAGGAGGGCGAGTGAACATGAACATAGAAAGGAAAAGTCAATTTCACTTTCCATACATGGGTTTTACTGATGCCTTCAGAAAACACAGAAAAACAACATGCCAAACATAAATATAGTTAGCAAAAATACCTGCGCTTTGTCTATACACCCTCCTTGCATCCAAAATATCAAACATCTACCAAATAACAACCCTATTTTAAAAGCCAATTTCAACTTGCATATGAGACGTCCAGAATGTAGAGGAACAAAAATGAGCAACTTGTCCTATGAATAAACTGCCAATAAAGTCACAATAAGCATCAATTTTCAAAATCATTTCCATGAAGTTAGGTATATATGTACAGAGACAAACTCGCAATATTTAGTTCTTTGCTGGGAAATTAACAGAAGGTCTTTGTAGAGGTCTGCAGATTGTTTCCCTTGTTCTGTAAACAAATGATGACTCCTCAGAAATCTTTCAATTACTCACAACTATTTTAAAGCACTCTGAATAATCACTGAAAAAAAAATACTTGGTGACTGATAAATAAATCACTAGATGGTTCTGAGAGCATACATTTTGTTACCATATTAGTATATGTACTGAACAATACAAATTAAGACTACATTTGCATTTCCTAGAGCAGCTTCAACAATTTGTTTCCAGGTGAACAATTTCCTTTTCAATTTATTTATACAATATTGCACTTATAGTAAATTAGCAATAGATTTCTGACAATCTTCACCAAAATATGTCCACACTGGGAAAAAAAAATTAGCACAACTGCTAACAAGGCTATTGTCTCTGTATAAGACCTGTTTTCAAAAAAAGTGACAGGAAACTGCCAAGGAAATTATTTAATTCATCAGAACCACAGGCAACAATGTATTTTTATTAGTTTTCAAATTGCTAGGAATTGGGGTTATCAGTTAAAAGCTTGCATAATAAATCAATAACACATGACTAACACCAGAATAGAAGTAGATTCCACTTTATAGAGACTGTGGGATTTTGGTGGGAAATTTTATTGAGGCTTCCCAAACTCTGTTAGTAGCACCATTAGTAGATAAAAAATTAATTAAGGACTACATTCGCGACCTTCTTACTAAGAAAAACAAAACATATAGTGTGCTACAGTTTCACAAAAAAAAAAAATTAACTCTGTTGCATATAGCAAAGCCCCCAGACTAACCCCTGAATGAAAAAGGTCTGCTAGAAGCCTTTTTCCCCATATCCAGCGCCCACTGAACTGGGAGAACGCTTGAGAACAGACCTGTATTCATTTTACAGCTTGCATTCCTGTTCTGTTTGTTTCCAGTCATGATGAGGATTGATCCCTAAAACAGAAGTCCTCTAAAAGTGTGTCACATTAGCTCCCAGACCAACAGACCTTAGCACCGACTAGCCAGCACCTATTCCTGTTCCCCAAACTCTGCTATGACTCCAGGTACAAGACTCCCAGCACGCAAAAGGCATTTCTGCCTTATAGGGCCCTAGAGAGCAGCCAGGCTGAGACTGGCACGCACACACACACACACTTTATTGCCTGACACACAGAGAAAACATCACCAGAACCCAGAAATCTTGGAGGAGCTGTGCCTTGGCCATCATGGTGGCAGGAAAGCAATGCTGTGTTGCTGAGCTGCACAGGCCCTCTCAGAAACCACAAGAGTCAGAGAGGACTGGGGTACATGTCACAATATATACATTCCATGGAGAAGCCTCCTAGCCCCAACTTGAAGCAAACACAACTGAATTAGTAGCTGCAGTAAATGGAGGTGGGAACGAGGACACAAACGTAGCAAGCACCAGCACGGATCTGCAGCTCTATGGACAAGGACCCGCAGCTCTGCAGAGAGGTACTGCACCAGGGCAGGGCTCCTGAGGGAACAAGGGACAATTGTCCCCTCATCAGCACACAAGAAATACTATCTCCTTTGGTGTTCTCAACCACAGCAACAGCCCTGGAGAAACAGAATTTAAATCCAGACAGCCCAAGGCAATGTTGTGCCTTCTGAAAGCTGACTCCTCTGGCTCCCTGTGCAGCGGCCATCGCACACTGACAAAGTGAGACTAGCACACAGGCCAGCAAGACATGAGCAAGAGTAAGACTGCTACTGACTGCAGACTACTGCATTGGTGTGAAACACTAAGGACTAAGCCTTCCATGGAATCACCATCATGAACTAAAGATGGAAACTCGGTTTACACTTAATTGTCTCTCTATAGAAAGGATCTCAGCAGCCAGTCTGTCAGTGAAAGCAACAGGACCTTCTTCTCTACTGTCAGAAACTGAGAGAGCATCAAGTAATAATACGAAGTAGGAGTCATAAAAGGGATCCAGAAAGCAACGGGGGAAATTGTCCCTGACACAAGGAGAAAGAAGACGCCAGAGATAACCTCACACTGTGTAGCAACCTGCCACCTGATTGCAAAATGGACCACGTCAACAGATGATGGGAACAGACCCTATGAAAAGCGGGCTTGCCACGAGCGCATCTCATCAACCTGCAGCAGCTGAGACTTGTCTCTTTCAAGCTCTGTCAAGCTCGCTGTGCTAACACACACAGCCATTTCAGGAGCAGCAAAGCCTCTACAGACCTATGCAGTGTGTTGACAGGGATGTGTACGCACAGTCAGACACTTGTGTATGTACATGAGAGACTTTTCCCTGCCCCAGACAGATTTCCTGTGCAAGGCAGGAACCACCATTCACAGACAGAATCTCAGTATGAGATCAAGATCGACACCCGCAGTTAAACCTTCTGTGTGTCTGCAACCCTGTGTTTAGGGGGAGGCCTGGCAGGGAAAAAAGGGTCCCTACTGATCTAACGATGTTAAAAGTCCCCTACCAAGGGATCTCTTTCCTACTTACACGGAAAAGGCTGCCCATCCGTAGCTGTGCAAGCCACAAGACACTCCGAGGTGAGGGTGCACCGCGTTCGCCTCGGACAACAATAACCCCCCAGATCACCAGCTCCACGGCTGAGCACAAGAGACTGCGACACGGCAGCACGGAGCACAGCCCGGGATCCGGCGGGAGGCAGACCCTGCCGTGTCAGTGCCAGTCCTCAGCAGATTCCTCTGCGGTCTGCAAGCGAGGAGGGCCAGGGACCTCCGGACACTGCCGCAGGCGCGGCCCCGGAGCGGGATTCCCGCGGGGCTGCCCACAGGTGCTCGCTCCCCTGCGCTGCCCCACCGCCGGGGAGCGGGGGCGGCAAGAGCGCCTGAGAAAGGAGATGTCGGAGGCAGGGGGACATGAAGAGAGGGGGCACCGAGAGGAAGGGGACGCCTGAGGCGGGGAGCCGGAGGGCCGGGTGCTCGCCCCAGAGGGACACACGTAAACACGCGCACAAACACACACCGCTCCAACCCCGAGCGTCCAGGCGCCCAGACACTCCCGCCGCCGCAGCATCGCCCGGCACCGGAGCGAGCCGACACGTTTCCCCACGCACCGAGAAATCGGCTGCGGTGCCCAGCACGGCCAGGCGGGCGGGAAGGCGGCCCCCCGCACCCCCTCCCCGGCTGCCTCCCCGCGGGGCGCGTCGCAACCCCCCGGCCGGGGCCGCGCTGCGGCAGCCGTACCGTGGGCAGCAGCGGCTCCATCTGCGCCCCTTGGTCCTGAGTCTCCATGCGGCGGCGGCGGGGCTGCGGCGGCGCCCCCTCCCCGCCGCCCGCGGGCCGGGGCGCTCCCCGGGCGCTGCGGGAGCCGCTGGGCTGCGCCGGGCTCGGGGCTCGCTCCGCGCTCCCGGCTCCGCGCTCCCGCCGCGCTCCCGCCGCGGATCAGGCGGCGCGGAGGCAGGAAGCGCGCGCCAGTCACATGGCCGCGCGCACCGCCGGCCCCGCGCGGGGGGGCAGGAGCCGGAGCCACCTGCGGGATGAGGGATGGGGATGCGGGATGAGGGGTGTGGGGTGCGGGATGAGGGGTGTGGGGTGCGGGGTGCGGGATGAGGGATGGGGGTGCGGGATGAGGGGTGCGGGGTGAGGGATGAGGGGTGCGGGATGAGGGATGGGGGTGCGGGATCCTCGAGGGGTGTGGGGTGAGGGATGAGGGATGCGGGATGAGGGATGGGGGTGCGGGATGAGGGGTGAGGGGTGAGGGGTGCGGGATGAGGGATGTGGGGTGAGGGATGAGGGATATGGGGTGAGGGATGAGGGGTGCGGAGTACGGGATGAGGGGTGAGGGATGTGAGATGAGGGATGTGGGGTGCGGGATGAGGGATATGGGGTGAGGGATGAGGGATGCGGGGTGAGGGGTGCGGGATGAGGGATGTGGGGTGCGGGATGAGGGATGAGGGGTGCGGGATGAGGGATGTGGGGTGAGGGATGAGGGGTGCGGGATGTGGCCGCTCCCGCCGGGGCCGTAGGCCGGCCCCACCTCGCCCCGGCACCCCGCGGGCGCTGCAATGGGAGCGGGGAGTGGAGGGACCGGGCCCCGCTAACCTCCGGGTGAGACTATGGAAAACATCACACACGGCTCCGAAGTTTAGCGCTTTACTCCAAGCTTCAGCCGCAGGCTCCCCAGCACTGCTCCTTCAGTGCAGTCTTGGGCCAAGATTTGATTTAGCCAGTACCAGAAAATAGTGACCCTTCACTCAGTCCTGCCCGACTTTGACCCTCAGTTACAGACAGCGCCTCCAAAAGAGAATTCTGCCTCTCTCCCTACTACGACAACCCCACCACCCCCTTCCACCTGCAAATCATAAACATATCAGAATACCTTTTTTTTTTTTTTTTTTTTTTTTAGTAGGGGTTAATAGAACTCTTACCCTCCCTTTCACCCAATTTTATCATTCAAGCCTGCTGCACATTTGGCTTCTCCTAGTCTATCTGGCTCTGCATCTCAGGGGTTACATTCAGCTATACCAAAACCCCAACAAGCAATGCAAATGACTGCCAAAGCCTAAATTTTCTGTACAAATGGGAATAAGAAATTGAGTCCCCACAGTACCTGTACTGCTAAGAACAACTGTGACATTGACTACCAAAACAACTGAGCTAGAGTTTATATTTTGATCACTTCCCGGTATAACTTCCAAAAAACCATGCCAGTCCAAAACTGTGTGCATAAAAACCAAAATGGACAGAGATCTGATTATGAAAAATAAACTAGCAAGTACACTTCTTTCTCCCTGTTAACATTAATTTCCTTGCCAAAGCAGCAGGCCATGTCCTACATTTTGGATATCCTTTGCAGTCTAAAAGTAGATCAATAAACAGCTTCACTAAATCTGATTAATTTCCTCTGCCATGGGACATGTTCTTCAAGTCTCTCAGAGATCTTCCAGGTTGAATTATTTGTACAACAGCTAAGCAAGACACAGAGATGGGGGAGCAGTATGAATGAAAGGAGAGTCAAAGCTGATTCTTACAAAAAAGGGGGCTATTTTTCTGAGTTACAACTGAGAATTTTGTCTTTAGAGTGACACATACATTTAACACTGTACAGAAAGAAAGACAGCAGATATGGTCCAGGTTCTGGGACAAAGGCCAGATGTGTATTTTCATAATGTGATTACAGATCTACAGTAATTAACATAGGAGGCCATTCAGGTCACTAGAGGTAACGCTGTGTCAGCATTTGTGCAGTAAAACCCTATTTGTAGGAGCTTATAATTAAGCTATGAAAGTCATGATGAAGCTGGGAGTGTGTTTAAGTGTTTTTCCTCCCTAAAAGAAAAGAGAGTTTAACTGTACCACGGTACAGAGAGTAAAGTATACCACCTGTATAAAAGCTTTCAGTCTACAGACAGTTATTTCAATGAATATTAGTATAAGCACCTTAATGTTCTCTGCCTAAATATCTCAAGTTTGTCCAAGAGCATTTTTTCAGTAGGTACTGCAATTCTTCAAGCTCAGTGGCATTTACACATCTTTCACTACCCAAAATACTCCCTCAAAACACGCTCATCCACATAGACACCATAGACACATCTAATAAATGTAAAGCCTAAAACCAACTCAGATAGTGTGTACATGCCACTGCTCCCCAGCACTTCACAGTGAAAAACAGGATCAAGCACCATGCTCAGGAGTTATAAGTGAGTTATTGAAGGCACCATCAAAAGAGAAGATCAGCCATATAACTGTTTTTTCAAAGGTTTTTTGTCAGAGTGCTTCACAGTCAAAAATTCACCATCATGGAATAATAGATGGGATATGGAAAAAGTTGGTTAATTAACAGACCTCTCCAAATTACTCTTTATTGTCCTGCTCCACACACATAAAAACACCCCAGACTTCCACAGCTACAAAGCCACACGTTGACAGCCTGAGTCAAAGTGCGAGTCATTCTTTCAGCAGCTGTGACAAACATGCTTCAGTATGAAGGTCCAAAATATTGAATCCAAAACTCCAAAGCCAAGGGCTTTGCAGATACAAAAGTGGAAGAACATAACAGACATCACTGAAAATTCTATTTTTAATCAAACATAACTAAGCTATTTTTTCTAACATTCTAGCAGTATATCACACCAAAAAGAGAATTAAGAAAAAGTAATATTTATTCTCTAGTTGATTTATAACTGAATTTGAATTCTGTTTTCCCTTACTTGAAGTTGGCTTGTTTTACTATTGCATCTGATTGTTAGCAACACTTCCATGTCCAGCAAATTTGTTAGTATTACTCTATTAAAATAGTAATTTCATTTCTCATCCCAAAAAATAAGCTTTAAATTTGTGGAATTTTAAAGTAGGGCAGGCTTAATTTCTAGTTTAAACTTTTACTACACAACTAGGTGTTATTTTCAAGCTTTTGTACATGAAGGGTAAGTAAAAAAGAGAGAGTTCTCAAATCATTAACAATAGGAGAATCTTCATCACAAAAGCAGTTGTGAAATCATGACAAAGAGATACACTTAAGTTGTAAGATTAAGAATACTTAGAATATGCTATAAAAATAAATAATTTTGTGGCGTATTTCTGTCAGAATATTTTTTCTCTTTATATATATTTCTAGTGCATTGGATAAATGAAGTAGTAAGTGTTTCTACATTTACTTTTACAGTGATAAAGCTCCTAAAACAAACATCAATGGAAAAAAGGGGAAATATTGTTCTCGTTCAATAACATTTTGAATTTATCTCAGAAACTGACCTGATCCCTGCCCGGTGTCATCTTTCATAAGAAATCAAAGACAGCAAAAGTTGAACTTTATTCTTCTCCTTCCTCAAACTGCCTTTTAGCCCTTTGGACTGCAGCAAGCCAATAACTCAGATGTTTTCTTGAGTCATGGTCAAGGTGTTAAACCCCACTGAACAGAGATTTTGTTCCACAGAAGCTGTTCACAAGGGGTATGTTTCGTATATAAGCTGAATTACATATGTTTTATATGTAAGTTGAATTACATTCAAAAGGCTCAGAACATTCTCAAAGTACTTTATAGGCATATAGCAAAGATCTTGGAGGCACATACCCATCTGTCTGGGCTTGACATAAAAACGGTCAGGGGCGTAAATAATTCCCACAGTCTTGAGCATCACTGACATAGCCTTGTTTATGCAAAAATAGATGTGTGATAAGAAGCAGCAGCAATAATGAAGACCTAGAAATCACAGAGTTCAAGTTCATGAGAGGTATTGCAATACTTCTCTTAGTAAGTCTTTGCAATAAAAGTTCATTTTTCTTGCTTAAAGAGCACTTCCTAGTCACTAATTATTAGGAGTGACAGGTACTTACTTCCTCCACCTAAGTTCCAGGAAGTTATTCTGACATAATAAGTGATGTTATATGTACGAAAGTATTTCTGTATGTGCACAAAAGCCGTCACAGAGTCCTAGCATCACTTACTGGCCCAGTACCACTCACGTTTTTACTGTCATACCTTTCTGTCAGTTTTCATTTTGTGATAAATATATAGCTAAAATTCAAAAGAAATGCTTTATTTAAACCATTTCTCTGAATACAATTCCTGTTCTAGGAAGACATCCTGGGAGTATTGGCTCGTGTCCCAGTTTAGCCATAAAATATGTCACTCTACCAGGATGGAAGGGGGTGGGAATTGCTACTAAGCAAGAGTGAACTCCACAGGCTGTTAGTTACAAACCTGAACATGAGAACTATTTGCTTTAAAATGTCCCCATAGCAGAAATATGCTTGAAGCCTACATTCATTCGCTTACATCTATGTCCAATAGTCTCAGCATGTGCTTAATTCCAAAAAGAACCTGCACTCTGTCAGACCTAACATGGTTGCCAGTAGATTTTAGCAACATAGTGAACAATTTCACACAATATTCAAAATCAGAAAGGGCTGGGGTTAAATCAGCTTGCCCTCTCTTGATTCCTGCCTAAGCTCGAGCCTCAGATATACTGGTAAATAAAATGCATGCACAATACACATTAATTTGAATGCTCATACTGTGCATATTTATCATAAACATATTTTTTTAATGAAGGGAAACCTTTTTAAAAATTGCAAATTATTTTCTGCTTGTTACCAGTTATTTCTATTTCAAGTAAAACAGCAAAATAATTTCTATGCTTCTGGGGGAAACAAAATAACTACCAAGCATTCAAAATCCTTTTCATTCTATTTTGTCTTACTGACCATAAAAGATGAAATAGTAATTGGTGGATCTCTCAAACTGCATTTCATGTTACTAAGAAAAAGATGTGAACTACCTTTATATATGATGATGGACCTCCCATTCATACAACCTATTCCTAAAATATTCATTTCTCAGTAATGAGAGAAACTGTTCTGACAAAAAGGTAAAAAAAGGGAGGGGAAAAACACAAATTCTGGCAGTAGTGTTTCCTCTCTCCATTCTTCCTCCCTAAGTGAAGATAAATAACCATCTGGATCACCGTACTGCCTTTGTGACAGGTGGCACTCAGATATGTTTCTCATTTGATTGGAAAGTGGTAATGGCTCTTTAGCAGCTCTTTCTTTTGCTAATATACTCTGCTTGAAATAATTTACTCTAAGTTAATTCATTTGAGATATGATCCAAAAAGATTCAGTACTGATTGGGATGCATTCTTCAGTTGCAAAAAAAAAAAAAAATCTCTTTTTTCCTATTGGCATTCAAAAGGGAAAAAAGTACTCTAATAATTGTTTCACTAATACAACTTCTCACATTGTTCAGCCAAAAGAAGTAATGCCAATGAAATATGTCTGTGTCCACAGCCCAATCCTACAACTCCTATGACACAGAAAGACAATCTGTGTTGGTAAAGTGCACCAAATATTTATTACTTTCTTAATTTTCCCCAAAATGGATCCTCTACCAAAGATCATTAATTTGATGGTATTCTGACTCTAAACCAGGCCTTTGACTTCTGCTATAAGGTCAGTATTAGAGAATGCTATTTTAAAATCTAAACTAAAATTAAAATGTGTTTGAGACTCTTAAAATAATACATGTAATTATTTGTTATATTAATTTGCTAATTAAAAAGATGGTCACTCTTTCTAGGCTCATTTTTCAAGTGAAAGAAATTCCTCAGACATATCATCCATTTAATCCTGCTTTGTAAATAAAATATGTTGAATCAGGCCCTGATTAGTCACTGACCTAAATAGTACTTCAGAAAGATTAAGCAATCTTAATTTAAAACCTGCAGGGGGGGATAATATATTGTTTCTTGCTCAGTTACTCTAACAGCAAACTCTAACTAAATATGTATCTTACAGAGGCAAGACAACATTTATCTAGATTGAGCTTCAAGTGGATGGATTTTGCTACATGTCTTACTTGGAGACCAAGAAGTCTCCATGCATCAGGAATGGTTTCCTTATATACGAGAGGAATACTTCTCTTCCTTTATGGTGCTTCTAATTCTCTGCTTCTCATCCTTCTCTGCACCACTGTGGTGGCTCCTCTGAAGTTCCCAATTTGCTTGGGAACGCCATAATATTACACAACTTGGCCTGACAGTGTAGCATTAGGAAGCCAGACTATCCGCCTTTGACCTCTGCATCATCCCCTGTTTTTCACATCATGAAACACGACTGTTCCCTTAAGCATTGTGCTGCAAGGAGAGTTCCTAACCGGGGCATCTCCAGGGTCAGATGATGGTTATTAGGAGAGATGGATGAGGCTGGCTGCAGTTTTGTTTGTTTGCAATATTTGAAATTTGCAAGGACACACTACAGGAGATGTTACAAAGTGCGTATATCTACTTCAGCTTTTAAATCCTAGTCATGTTCTTTGTCTTGAGCTTGCCTCAGACGGCAATCACTTCAGCAGGGAGTTTATCAGCCTCCATAACAGACCAGACTGATCACGTGGCCTTACTGTGATTGAACCAAAGGCACAAAACTCCAGACACAAGCTTTTCTGTAGGTATTCATGAACTATTCATAGAAATAACTATGTAAAATTCGTATTTCGCACATATACCTAAGACATGAAAGCTATCTGTGTTAGTCCCAGAAACAGAAGCACTAACCTGTGTCATGCTGTACCCTTTTTTTTCTCATTACATCTTGAGTAAGATGCGTTATCCAACTGCTGGGACTTTCAACTTTGTCTTGAATTGCAGGCAACTGAGGAGATTGTTTGCAACACTACTTTGGCTAAATCACTTACTCCTGGCAGAAAAAGCACCCACCTCCTTCTCCTCAGGTTTTCTGAATACCAAGTTCATTTAAATCACTTCAAATCTAAATAGAGAAAAAGGAGAGAGAATAAAAACTGCATGGAAAATAATCTTTTAATTACAATTTTGGAAGCACAGCTACAAAAATTACAAATATTTCAATGAAAATCCCAGTCTAGACTGCACGTAACCCTGAAGTTTCACAGTAAATCAAAGCAGTGCTACAGGTAATTTATGCAGCTGACAATCGAGCTCCCTCTCTACCCATCACCTTTGATAGGAACCCAATCCTGGTATCATGGAGTTTGCTTAGCAGGTAAGATTATTTTCTCCTCTTTTGGGAACATCTCTGAGATACCAAATAAAAGTGAATGAACACTAATATTTACTATATTGTCTAATCACACATTCCTTACACCCTAAGCACCCTTTTTGCCATACACAAGATTTTTAAAACAAATACTTTAGAAATTACATCACATGAAAATTGTTCATTGTAAGTGTGTTTTACCACTTTCGTAATTTACAATGCAGTATTAGGTTTTCACAAAAACTAGATCCACATGTAATACATTACTAATAAAGATGAGTGTTGGCTTTAAAAATGCTTCCTCTGTCTCAAAATACCACCTCTGTCAGTTTTGCTGCTCTGACCACTACATAGAGGGAAAACCTTTTTTTGTGTTTATACTGACCTACTAATGAAACAGAAATACATGTCCTTTTTATTTTTCTGCATGTCCTTTTTATTTTTCTACATGTCCAGACAAAAAAATCTTACCTGAAATCCAGAATCCAGGATCATTTTGCAAGAGCAGCAGCTGGCATAAAGTGGCAGAGCTCCAATG
The DNA here is from genome assembly GCF_009819655.1 of Sylvia atricapilla. Taxonomy (NCBI): domain Eukaryota; kingdom Metazoa; phylum Chordata; class Aves; order Passeriformes; family Sylviidae; genus Sylvia; species Sylvia atricapilla. Next base: position 21,751,595 of record NC_089146.1, read on the forward strand.
CAGTCAAAAGGGGTTTATGACATGAAAGTGCATCCTTTACTGAAGTAGCAAACTCAAATCAAAAGCAGGAATTTAAAAAGAAATTATTTGGAAAAGAATAGCTACAAAGAAGTAACTATTCTCTTTAAAGATAAATACTTTAAAGCTGAGCTTTTAAATTACTCAAAGAGAACAAATTCATCCATGTTCCCCAACAGGCAGGTAGTTGGGACACAAAAGTGAAATCTTCATTGGATTGCTAGCCTCACAGAAGCCAGTGATACCAATTCCTTGGTTTTGTAAGAATTTTCCTTCACTAGGAAGATATTTTGGCCTAAAGAGTAGTGGTCAGTGATTCAAAACCTAACTGCAGACAGTCAGTGTGTAAGTGATGCTCATTTCCAGTCAGTCAGTTTTGGGACAGATCCTGTGTCCAATGCCTCAAGTGTCTAACATCACTGACCTCCATGATGGGACCTCCTGAGGCCCATGGCAGACTGGAGGAGTGGGCTCCTCATGACAGAAACTTCATGAAGCTTAGCAAGAAGTGCAGAGTCCTGTACCTGGGATGGGTCACCTCTGTGGGTGAATTAGCAAGATCACAGCCAGCAAATGCAGGGATGGGATTATTCCCCTTGGCACTCACAAAGCCATGTCTGAAATAAGAGTGTTCCAGTTTTGGGCCCCCTGTACAGGGAGGAAGATCAACAAACTGGAGCCTGTTCAAATTATATACTTACAGCATTGTCAGCCTAAATTTCCAAAAGCAATATATATTTTATATACAGAAAAAAAGGCATTTCTCAGCTATAATAACTCATGTCTCCCTAAGGTAAACATTTAAGATGATTCAGGACCTAGGAGTACTTGTTCCTCTTTAAAAACTTCAAAAGGATTTCACACAAATTTCTCAGATATCTTTAGCCACATTTGAGTCATCTAACACTGTGAGAATAACCCCCTCCAAGTTTTTTGCATCACACATGAAAAAAGAGAAATTATTTACTAAGTAATTAGCTGCATAATATATCCACTCCAATTGTTTATCCAATTTTCACCAAAGGTAAACACATAAACCACAGAACTGAGCTCAAAACTTATGCTTATGATAAGAAGCTTTAAACTCAAACACCCCTGTACTTTTCTCCTTGAAATGAAAAAATATAGTATCAAAAATCCAGTTATAAAGAAAAAAACCGTGGAGTACTAACATGGCAATATTCAGGAATTGTTTTTGTAACTTTAAACACATAGATAAAATGGTTTATATGAACTCTTACCAAAGCAGTAGAGAACTCTGATAAGAGTTCTGAAAAATCTGCATGCCTATGGACCCTACAGTGAGTGTAGGGTTTCTGTCTCATTTACCTATAGGGTCTTTAAAACCATTAACAGCTTTTGTTAAAAAGACACAGAAGCCATTTAGTATATGCAATCTCTTTACATTTCTGCAAATGCCACATTATTATAGTAGATTTTCAAGTGTCAGGATCCGGCTGCAAATTCACTCCGTAGCCATTGCATTACATCCAGAAATGCCAGTTCTAGTGCTCTAATCTAAGAAATCATTGCCTGTTCCTAAAAATTGTGGCCAACACGTTGACACAGGTGAAATATTTTGCCACCTGCCAGCAGGACCAGAAACCACCAAAGCTTCTAGAATTCCTGTAATACTCCCACTGCATACATGAAAACACATTTAAGTGAAAATGTGAGGTTATCAGGATGACCTGAATCATCAAACATAAATATCACAGTGAGACAACTGCACTGCTGCAAACACGCCTTCAGGCACTGCCACATAATTCAGCCTTGTCATCAGGCTGCATGTTTAGAAAACAGAGATGGACTGATAAAAGCCTTGACCAAAATTATGACATAGACTGTGCTCAATATCTCAGACTGTGGGACACTAACATCTAGACTGGCTAAAGTTACGAAGATAGCCTCTTGTCTCCTGTGGCTCCAATTCCGACATGTCCATATCAAAGCAATACCATGCTACAATTTCCCCCCAGTGTCCTCATTTCCAAAAAGAAGAAACTGTCATGGGGAAGCTGTAGTGGTCACAAGCAAGCAAAGAGGAACACCAACAGTGCAGCCCTTGATCCCAGTTACCTCAAGAAGCACTTATAACAGAGAGGCTGGGAAGTGCATAGTAGTCAAGAGTCTTCTCAGGAGAACAAATTGTTTTGCCCTGCCCTAAGAATCAATGGTCATCAGGATAACCCTGCAGGTCTCAGCTGTGAGATAGTCACATCTGTAATATCTGGCATCACAGCTGGACCACTTTTGTAAAACATACATTTTGCTTGAAGTTTGTTGCCTTTTGCTAGGCCTCATGAAAAGACCACATGTTCAGCAGTGGACATTTTTGTCTACCACTGAGAGGTGTTTTCTGTCCATACAGACTTACGTTTCTCGGACCAAACTACAACTACACAACTTGAATCCTATTCAGGGTTTGCAGAAGGTTAACTTGTTTAGGGGAAGAGCACTTTTTGCATGCCAGTGCTCCTAGCATTGGAGAGTTTATATTTTACTGTATTTCTTGGTGTTATTTCAGAACATATAACTATATTTCTGTCACTGCAGCACACTCAACCATATCTGATCCACACCTAAATTACTAAGATGGCAGTGGAACTGCAGTAGCACCAAGAATGCTGTAAACCATCCCACGCTGGAGAAATTAGTCAAACTTCCATTTCCCTGATGTCTACCATGACAGCCTAACTGATGAGCAACTCCCTGTAATACCTTCCGTGATGATATATGGTTTGAGATCATTCAAAAGGAGCAAAAAGAATAAAGATCACACCAATGCATTTCCACATGGTTCTCTAGGTCATCTTCAAAAACTTCCAAAAAATTACTGAAAGGGGCTTTATCAAATTCAATATGGAAGCTTTGACATTTCCCCATGATGAGAAAAGTTAAAAGGGTGTGACAATACGTGATTAATATTTTATTCAGATCTGTTTAAATTTTGATAACAAAACTTAAACAGATTTTCTAATAGATAGAAAGAAAAACAAGATACCCTTGTGAGTAATTGTCACAAGTTCTGCCATTTCTCTTAGTTCTTGCACAAACCCTCGGGTGAGTACATTTTCACCTTAGCCGATTGCTGCTGTTTGTTCAAATCACAAGTCTACCATCAATCAGAAAATAATATAATTTAATGCCTAGAGGTAGTAAAAAACAATTTAATGGAAGACATTTTTCTCTCCCTTGCAGAGCGCCTGTAATAAATTGCCCATTTTCCAGGCAGGACAATTCAGGAACCTATCACCAGGCTGGCTTAAATATATGAAAACCTTTCACACTGTAATAAACACTTACTGGGGATATTAAACAGAAGAAAGGTAAGGAAGATTTTCCAACTATTAATGAATTTGCTGTTAAAAAAGGAGGAATCCATTTCCAAATTTTATCTGTATAAAAAGCATGAAGAACTCCGAGACACAGGGATACAGCCACCATCTGTGGTCATTTAACGCAATCATGATTACATCACAAGAGCAGCTTGTCTCAATTCACAAAATGTACTTTGCACAGCTTTTTCTAACTGTGCAAAGTCACAGACCTTAGAGCAAAGAACTTTAGAGTCATGTCAAAAGGCACATTCGTCTGAAACTCCATATACTAGAGAATTATCTGAAACACGATATTCCGAGCTACAAGAATAACTTGGTTGTGTAACCACAGATGGAGGCCTGACAAGTTCAGAACACTTGGCAAAAGGGTCCTTTGCAGTAAATCTCATGTGCCATTGCATGCAGTCAAGATTATTTTAATAGCTATTTATTTCTATAGATATATGTGTGTGTATATATAGCTTTTTCTTTTGTCAATGCAAATTGCACTAAAAACATGCAATCTTTGCAGTGTATGAATGCAAGACATTAGATTAACTGTTGCTCTTCCATGGCATCATTATGGGAGATTTCCAACAGAAAACATATTGGTCACTGGTTGCTCTTGTGATATTTGCTAGCTAGTGGCCAGACACAGCAAAGGAGGTGTCAGTGTACAGCAGGCTCATTCCATGCTGCTGAAGAAGGTGCAGAATTCAGAAATCTCACCTTCCCCAATCTCTACCACAGAGCCTGTGAAAAAGTTAACACCAAACACGGAGCTGAAAGACCCTGCAGTAAATTGAAGCTGGTTTACCCTTCCCTGATAAAAATCAACCCAAGACACAGTAACATTTTTTTAATTACAAATCCACCTCAAACTTAGACATAAAGTTAAGGCTTTTCCCCTCAAAGTGTAAGCACATAATTATGGAAACTGTTAATTTTTCCAGAGGATGCTATCCCTTGTCCAGTTGACTCAGTTTCACTTAAATGGAAGTTCTTACCTGCCTCAAAGTGGTGTGAAGAAGCAAGACAGTTCAGCAGCAAGAAGATGAAAGGTGACAGAAAGTAATGCCACTAACTATCCCTCCCTGCCCCCTTAAAATCCTTCTGTAGCTAACAACCAGCTGCCAGCTGTGAAGAGAAATGAGGTACCACTCCAATTAGTAACACACAGTTTGATTAGCAACGAAATAAATAGGGCATGGCACTTGTATACACAAATCAATAACTGAAGTTTGATCAAGTAAGAAAAACAGTAAGATGCTGATATTACCATGTGTCCTGTCACCCTTTAGATAGGATTAAAAGACAAAGCCAATTCTATGTGACACTCAGAAACTGATTTAGTGCACTAAGATTAAATAAGTTTGAATGGCTGCATTGTCATAGGGAAAGATGGAAAATAAGAAGAGGGATAGAAGCAATTTCTATCACTAGCTTCATTTGCCTCATGTGTTTGCTGTATCTAAGTCGTATCTTGAAACAAGGCCATCACATTATTCCTAAAACTGATAGTTGTCCCCAGAGTTTCACTTTTAAGCACACGCTACAACTACACCTCCAGAATTTCAGGTCAGAACTAGGAATTTAGTCTTGCCCTCAGCACAGTGATTGAGAGCCATGTGCCAAATCCAGCTCTGACTTAAGCACCAGTAAAAATTGTCAAACACAAAATGCAGCTGACTAAGGTCAAGTCCCAGATGTTTTGTTCAAGTAAAGCACAGATGATCTTGACCTCTTAAGAAAACTGAATGTAACATTCATGTCATGGACTAGTCAAAAAAACAAGGTTCCTACAATAAAAGCAGGAGCTATTTATTTTTGAAGGAAGGTTAAAAGACTTTGATCAAACTGTACCTTTTAAGCAGATAGGGGCTGGGTCTCAGATCACTTAAAATTGTACAAAATTTCCCCAGAACCATGGGGTATTGCAAAATATGAACTGCTGATCACAAATAATTTTTTAAAACAACATCATGGTTTTTCAACAGTACTTACAGTACTTACAGCTTTCCCCTATACTTTCTCTAAGCAGAACAAACTGAGAAGTTTTATTTGACTTTCACATTAATATAGGACTTCCAGAGGAACGGCTTTTTTTTAATATACTGCACCTACTCCAAGCTAAGAATTAAGGTGAATAAATTAAAAAAAAAAAAAAAAAGTCAAAAGAATTCTTCAGCAGTTCCAGAATGATCCCTTAGCAAAGATCAAGATTAATTTCTCCTCAAAAGTAGCTTAAGAGGCAACATGTCTAAGATACGTAGGATGTGCGTGTTACAGGTTTGCATCTCTAAAACCTCCCTTACCAGTCACGCAAAAATCCTTCTCAGCTGTTACCTCGTCGTTTGCATCCTCCCGAGTTGAAGACCTCTTTTGGAATACCTTGTGTTGCCGGTGCCGTGGGCTTTACTGCCACTCAGTGTTCAAATGACACAACTGCAGGGAGCTGCTCTGCCCGGGCATCCAGTGGCTTGATACGAGGAGGAATGATGCTTTACTAATTTGCAGAGAATAGCGGGTTTTAGAAAAGAGGCTGACGTTGATCCTTCATTTGATCACATCTTTAGCCTCAATGCTTCTGTTTTGAAAAAGCATAAAAGCCACAGTGGGATTTTCAGAGGAAATGGACATTCAGCCTGAAATGACCTATGAACAGGTGAAGTGTCGTGACCATGAAAAGTAAAAAGATCACCAGCAGAGAGGAGGGGAGAGTGAAAGAATTTTGCAGGACATAGGAGAAAACACAAAGTCAGAGGAAGGAAGAAGAGACATTCAGCAAACACATGCAAGCAGGAGAAGGACCAAGTGAATGCAAAGAATGGGACAATGGAAAAACTATTAGGAGAAGTCAGGTAAGTTATTACTGCTTTGTAGCTCACCTAAGCAAAACTCATCTTTGCCAAAATACGTCTTGAATTTAAGCTAAGAGATGGAAGCAATCCCATATAGTATATTTCTTTATTTTGCCTCTTTCTCCTTCATGATTCACATAAATTATTTTTGAGGTTTTAGGTTAGGTTTTTTTTTTTAACCTGATAAACCCCTGAGATAATACACATTTGAAACACCTTGCCAAAATAAGGGTTCTGCTATCAATATCCTTTCTAAATGAAAGGCAAACCAACAACTAGAAGAGGAAAATAGACTATATTATCAGTTCTAGCAACAGTAATTTCTACAAAAATAAATGTCTTACAAGAAGTTTCCATAACATAAATAGAAGTTACAATCAGAGAAAAAACCTATTTTCTCCCAGGCCAATAAATATCCAAAAACTAAAATCACAAACAAAAACTAAAACTGAGTAGCAGTTCCTGCTTATTGCAAAAGAAAAACATCACTTGTAAAAAAAAAAAAAAAAAAAAAAAAAAAAAAAAAAAAAAAAAAAAAAAAAAAAAGAAAAGATGAGGCTGAGAAATATCCTGAGAATGAAGCAGGCCAAGGTGGCCATAAAATACCAGAAACATTTTGCATGGGGATGCTCAGAGTGCCCGTAGTAGGACACTGTCACTCCCTGCCCTGCCAGCCTCACCTGACCTACACACACACTAATGCTGGCAAGTGGCAAAACACCAAAGGGCTGCACAGTGAAAACTGTTATTTATAATGCATGGAGGACACCATTATCACACACAACAGCTAGCATGCAGCATCACAATAAAGACAGTTCCTTTAGCAGATTAAGCCCTCAAAAAATTACCAATCTGAGAAACACAGAAGAGCACAGAGTCCCCCTCGGCTGGCCTGAGGACATCACATGTCTGCCAGAGATGGGCTGCTGCAGCATGGCATCACAAAAGCGTGCTGAAGGAACACGAACTGTTTGAGGCTTGTATTCTCTTTTCTGCATGAATTTATGTAAAATCTCTAATGAATAGAAGTTAATTAGCTACACTTAAGACTGATATACAACTACAGCCATAGGGAATAAACAGGTTCACCAGCTGCTGTATTACTTCAACTGCACTGTAAATTGCTGCATGCTATTAACATGCTCTCCTGGCTTCAATAAAGAAAATCTTATTGAAATCAGTAGCACACATTTCCTATTTCAGTGAGACATTGCAAAATTAAAATGATATGTAGTAAAAACAATATGTGTGAGCCACCTGCTTACTGTATGATAGAATAGATTGGCATAGAATGACAGCTGCTGCACAGCCAACATTTCAGATACTGTACTACCTTGCCAACTGGACTTAAATTCACACACGATTTCCTTGACTAGCACTGAATGAATTTTTGCTGCTATAAATATGCATTGGCAATTGTGATGAATCATCCTGGATACTAAGGGTCATTGTTAATTCAAATACATCAAGAACCATATCCAGTGCAAAAAGCCTCCAGAACAAATATTGATGAGTCTGGACTGTTTTGATGGCCTACATGTAAAGAATGTCTTGACCCACAACAAAGGGTAATGAAGCCCTCAGGGCTGGCTGGATGCTCATAGTAAAAAAATGCTCAATGTTAAAACCAAAGTATTAATCAATCATCACGTGGCTCCTCACACTAGCTTGGAGTCCATGAGAATTACCATAATCAAGACCTTACAACCTTATTTAGGCACCAAGAGCCAGATTCAGAGAGCCTAAACTCCGTAACACTTATCCCAGCCTATTCTACATCTGCATTTTGTTTTTAGCACACTCAAGGCAGGTCCCAGCTCTGCCCCTGAGATGGGCTGTCTTTTCAGGCAACCTTTTCAGCCTTTTCAGGCTCATGTGGTTCTTGGCACCACTCAGTCACAGGAGCTTACTGAAAGGCAGGCTCCTTGATGTTGCTTCTAATTCCCATTGATTTCAATTAGAGCCATGTGTCTAATTATGTTTGCCGATCTTTTTTTTTGCTGGTTTTATATTAAGGGGATGCCTAGAAACAATAAATGTTTCTTTTAATCTAACTTTCTATGCTGGCAGCTTATGTCTCAAGTCAGTGCTGACAGGAGCTCTAACAAGGAACCTTGCTTTAGATTCCCCTGATAATAAAATCTTGTTTGCATATACAATAATAAATACTCTGGGTTGGAACAGGAAATAATTTTATAAGGATGAATATGATTTGCAGTTCTACAACAAGCGACAATACTGTAGTGTTCATAAAAGGGCAGGTTTGGGGTAAAATCAGTAATCTATTTCAACCAATTCAAATGCCAATATCCCATCTGCTAAGTCTCTTTATTTTATATCAGTCTGCCATTTTCTCTTAGTGGTAGCATCAATAAACATTGTTGGTAATCATCTGCTTTTGCTCTAATGTGGCATATTCAGTTTCATTGAACAAAGCCAGGCTGAAGATCCCCGAAGGAAAACAAAAGTGAGTTGTTTAGTTGTGATTCAGACCCATGTCTCTGATTTAAGGAATGACTCAAGTTGCATAATCACCAAACCTGAACATAAATAGGTTTTATGATATACGAAGCTAAATGCTAATAACAGCTGTTTTATTTATTCCAAATAATTTTTCAATTACATGAGGTTCTTTTCTTCATTTTGCCAATTGCACTGGAACAGTTAAAAAACAGGCATTAATTTGAGGAGTTCACTAAAAATAGTATTTGTATCTGATGATGTATAACAGGATTCCAGCTGGAGAATACCACTTTGATTTATGAAAGGATTTGTTTCTCTTTCCCTCCTTTCAGATAGATTTGTAATCCACAGAGAGAAGATGCTGGATACCTAAGCCTAGATTCAGGTTTCCCTTAGCTGGCATTTGCCATAAAATTCCCAAATACATCTAGCATACTCACAGTCTGAAGGCAGAGATAACCTAAAACAAAGGGGGGTTTGCTTCTCTGGTACTATAAAATAACAGTTACAATAATGCAATTAATCACAGCCATTCATAATTACAATAGGCCTGATAATCAGTGGTGAAGGGAATTATAATTGGCCCCTTAGTCTGAGAAACTTGGAGATGATAAACCCTGCCTCGCACAGTAACTTCAAAGCCTCACAGGTTTTGAGTTTGCCATCAGGATATTTGGGTTTCTAACAGGAACAAGTCAACAACAAACTTGTGTCCGTCAGCCTTAAAAGGCTTATCAGTAAGACAGAGAGGGTCTAAAACTGCCCAGTCATGAGAGCAACCTGATGCACATGTTAACATAAAGCTGGAATACCATCCTGGAAAGGAACCTTCAGGAATTAGCTAGGTTTCTTGACATTGCTTGCTTCTTCAAACACACTTCCTCCATTTAAGAAGCTGTTTCCAAAAATTCTGCATTCTCTGATATGAAAATGTCCCCTTACTTAGATTATTGTCAGGACAGGCAGCTTTTCTCATGGCACTCCAGGCCATCAACAGCCCTATGCTCCTGGAGGTCCACTACAGAGGTGGAGGGCACAGAGGCTCAGCTGAAGAGCAGGAGCTCCAGGGAGGCTGGAACAGGCTGTAACCTGCCAGTTCTGCCATGAGGACAGACCCTGTAAAAGATTCTCATGCCTGTCAGCTAATACTGTACCCTGCCCTGGCATTGTAATGGAAACGGCTGTGCTTTCTGAAGACATCATCTTTGACATGAGACATAAAACCACACATGTTTGTCATTTCTATATTTAACATACCGATGTTGAGCTTGGGGAGGAGAGAATAGCTTCTGCTAACATAGATCAGAAATGTCTTTCGAGAGGTGGCATGTAAAACCATGTCCCCAGCAAAGATGTTTAGTTATTACTGAAAACTCTGATGTTAGCACTGCTCTCCCAAACGACTAGATGCCACTTTTCACAGGAAAGACTGCAGAAGTACAAACATACTAAGTTTACAGATAATATTCTTGTACATTTGTTCAGTCATGGATGACAAAAAAAATCTATGACCTCAGCAGAGAACCACTGTTAAGGTATCAAAATCACCTAAATAATCTATTACATTTATTCTTCAAATAATATTATTTACTGTAGTATTTATAGTGTGAATGACACCTATATGTTAAACAAGCATCTTGTTGTCTAAGATGCTTAGATTTTCATACACACATAAAAATAAAAAGACTACCAGCCATTGGAAGAAAAGCAAATTTACTGGTAACACTCAAATATTGTTCATGTTATGTAATTAATTCTGTAGGTGTGGCTTGATCATATACAGCATAATAGATTATTTGGAGCACAGGCACTGGCAAGCCTGCTGCAGTCCCAGCTGGCCTGTTGCCTGGGCTATACATTTTTTGTGCAAGAAGTAAATCCTGCTTTAAAATGTTACTTGGGCCTGAGATTTACTATTCAGCAACATCACCTACATTGATGTCCACACACAATGGCAGAGCTCTTGGAAACGTGGCAGCAGAGAGAGCCAGCCCTGGCAGCAATCCCCGCCGGAGAGACCGCTGCCGCCCAGGGAGACTCCAGGAGCCACCAAAGGGAATGGCAGTTCATGCCAGAAAAACAGCAGAAACACATTCTCCCCATCCCCTCCCTGGTGAAATGAATAGACCATTAGAAGCCAAAAAATAAATCTATATTGAGATACTGCTAATGTTCTAACAAAGTGACACAAACAAGTTACACCTCTAACAACTCACCTTCTTCCTACTCTAGGTATTTATAGCAATCTCTGGAATTTGACTGATACACCAATGTCTATTAATTGTGCTGAACCCCCCACCCCTTGCCTCTCCAAAAAAAAAGCAGGATAAACAAGGGGCAAAGTGGAAATTTTAATATAGAATTTCCTCGCCTCAGTTTATTTAAGATAGATATTTAGGACTGAGCTTGTCAAGCCAACTGGTGGGCATCCTGCACATGGCATAGCACCTAGCACCAGCTTCCTGCATGTGCTGAATCATGGCAACTGATTTTACAGGAGACAGTGGTACATTCACATACCACAGAGCAGAAACAAGCTTTTTATTATGACAGTCTCTTAATTAGAAAGTTGTTAATAAACCAAGTAAAAAAACCCCAGACAACTAACCGATTATTAAATGACCTTAGAATAAAATGTGCTGTTACTATACTTGAGCTAGAACAGTGAAAGTAAATATCTCCAAAAGAAAAAGCAAAGTCTTCTATAAGAGAAACCAATTTGATATGGAAATGGGTCAACAGTTGCTTAAGATGTAGCACAGTTTTGATTTGATCTGCTATATTTGGACTCTGTAAGAGGCGCTTCCAGTAACATCGGTATTGCTTATACATGAGACTTTTGCATAATCACTGTATGAAGCATTAGAATTCTTCAAACCGAGAATGATTTTCAAAACGATTATATATATATCTATGTTAATAATGTGGATACGACAGTATTTGCTGAAGAAAAAGAACAACTGTTTTCTAAAACAATTAGGATTCATGATACATTGCTTGGCAGACTATTGTTCAAAAACCCACACAGTCCTTATCCAAAAGAAGCCCAGAGGCAGCCATGGGCACCAGGTTATGCTTAGCACTTAGCTCAGAATACACACTGGTCAAACAAGGAGAAATACAGAAATAATTGGATATACATTTGTGTTACAAATGAAAGCCTGTATTTGTAGCAAGCTGGTTTGTATAGTGCTGCTTTTCAGACACAATCACAATTTGATTTGTTCTTAAGGAAACAATAGATTTCATGTTACGATTTTTCTTTCAAGGATATGGTATAACATTTTTTACTTCCACATATCTCAGCTGTTAGCTTTCTAGTCCACGTTGTTATTTCTATGGAGTCCCTGGTAAACTTTGTGTCACCAGAAGAATTAATCTTATTTCCCTCCTGAAAACCATGAAAGATCATTTCACCATGCTTACCACCGTGTTAGGGAGCCTACCCCAGCCAGCAGGGAATGTTCCTTCTTTTTTTCAAGCTTGGCCTCCCCTCACACTTGCTACTGATACAATTGCGTTGGTTCTTCTTTGCCCTCGCACTCTGACCTTGGGAAGAAGAATGCACACATGTAATATCTTCCTTTAAGTACACACTAACAGCGAATATAAGCATGCACTTTCTGAAAGCAAAGTGCAGGCATAAAATCAGCTATTGACTCCTGCAGAGTGATCAAAGAATTTGACCTTGGCCATAGATGAGGCCCTAGCAGCCCTCATAGCACAGAGCCACGATCAGCTGCTGGGCATGAGCAACCTTAAAAACCAAGAATTATGGTGACCATTTTCAATTTATCTGTGTGTGCTGTTTGACACTGAAAAAGAACACATTCAGAAAATATTATCATATGTCATAACAGTAGCATATTATCTCTGCAGAAACATAAATGAGTTATTGTAGCCATAGTAAGCCAGAGGTTTGCTGAAATCAAAGGGAATTGGGAATGTTAGGTCTTCATACAGACAACAAAATGAAACAAAAAATGCACCAGGCTATTTGTGATTAATAATAGTGCCTCTAATATCAACATAAATTATAATTACACGGGTTACTAACCTTTACAGAGTCCACATGAATATCCTTTGGATTCCCCTGTCCGTTCTGCACCTTATATGCCATAAAGATGATATTCTGAGAACAAAAGTCTCTACAATACATATCTCCACCAGGGTACAGCCCACTCTGTTGAAGCATATTTTAACCTAATAATTCCTATAGCATATTGCAATTTTTAGGCTAACTGCTATTAGTGAAAACCCAACTATTCAATCCTGTGGCTGGCTCTGTAACAGATGTCATACATATTGTTTAACAAGTAGTTCATGTCTCTTGACACCATTTTACCACTTGTAAAATAAGAATGCTATGAGATCATTGAATGGTAGACATTATAGAAGTAGAAAGCATTGACTATTATTTGTTGTTTTATTATTATTTAATGTAACATATGGATGCAAAATTCTGGCTTGTTTGACCAGGAAGACAGCCCTATATGTTTAAAATTAAATTAGCATAGAAAAAAATTAAGCAAACAGACTATCTCAAACAGGAAATGAAATAAACAGTATGGAGCTCTTTAAATACATAACAAGTAATCAGCAAAAGGGCTGTGAACGGAACCTGAGTGGGAAGCTTGTGACCAGTGAGGCTGATACTGCTGGAAGCCTGAATGAAAGTTAAAAGGCTCCATGACTAGGCCAGACTATACAGGCAATTAGAAGTGCTGAATGTTGCCAAGGCATCAGGCCAACAAGAATTACAACTCAACAAACTGAATGAAGGAGAGTGGGGGGAGGAAAAAAAAAAGAAAAAGGAAAAAAAGGAAAGGCTTTAATTAAATATTTGAGATCTCACAAGGGATGGGGAAAGTGCCAGGTAACTGGAAGATGGTTAACTAAACAGAGGGGGTCTGTTCACTCATTAATGCGTGGGGGAATTTACAAGTGTAACTTCTACTACCATTAATTGGAGCTACAGTAAATGAGTGATGCCAGTGCATACTGGTGGGGAAAGACTCGTTACCTAGTCTGGTCTTACCTGGTAAGGGTTCATTGAAGAGTTATGGGATGATTTATGGATCTGAATGAAAAAAGTCACCAAGATGCAACTTCTAGAAATAAAAATTTCTACTACTTTGAGTGCAGGATGATCCCAGAATAATGAGATTTTTTTTAAGAACTTTTCCTAGCAGAGTTTTTTTTCAGAACTGTGCAAACATTTACTCTGCCCTGCACCCCAGAAAACCCAAAAAAACCCATATGGGGCATGTGTCAGGTTTAGAGTGGATTAAAAGTCTTCATTTCTGCAGTTGCTTGTCAGAAGGGTCACCAGTTGGGATGATTTGATTGTGCCTGTGCTGAAGTGAAACAGAGAAATGAAGCCAGCAGGCCACTTACCTGCAGAGAAAGAGCAACAAAGAGAAGAAAAGAGGTACTTATGAGGGGACTCAACACTGGTGAGTGTGGGGTAAGAACTCCAATTGTACTCTGTCACCAGTGGACCCATTTTAGAAATTCTGTAGATGCACTTAAGGTATACAGGTAAGATTATACGTATTTTTATGCAGCTCCAAATTCCATGGCTTATACAAGACCTATCACATGTCAAAACTTAAATGTATGTTAGTTATAATACATCATTTTGCTGTCCACTGTTCCTCCACTAAATCTGAAGTTTGCTCAAAACAGAATTTTAAGCTTCATTGTTCCTATAGCACTACACTACAATGAAGGCAGAAATTAACTAACAGCTAAGCAGAGATTTGTATTTTTTTCAGCCACAATCAAAGAAACTTTGGAATGTGTAAACTATACCATATTTTCAGAGCTCATGAATGAAAACCAGAAATAAAATTTTAATATCATTTTCAGATACATAAAATGGAGAAATAAGGGCCAGGATCTCATGTCATAGACCTGTGTTGGTTGTTTTGTCACTATTTTTAAGTAAAAAGGAGCAATCATCTGAGTTTCAGAGCATGGCATTTACGAAAGGGCAGAATTCAGCCTCCCTTCTCCACGTGACTATATATCATGGGATGGTTTAGATTAAGGAATCTATTAAAAAAAAAAAAAAAAAAAAAAAAAAAAAACAAACACCAGAAAGAAAAGGCTGTAAGTCTTTACAGTCTTGAGGCATATAAAGTCTTGTTAAGAATCAGACTGCCCTGAGACATTCAAGAACTTGACGTCTCAAGTGAAATGTGTCCTCACAAGGACATTAAAAAAGATTTAATTGTCTCAACATTTACTAATGCTTTACCAAAAAGCAGTCAGGTAGCCACCTCGATAAGCCCAGTGTTACTTAAACTTGGACTCCTAATTCATTATAGGAATAACAGAGTACAAGAGAGCATTATTAGAACAATAAACTAAAATTATTACTACAACCAACAAGGAATGGGAAAGCTAGCCATTCGAGTGTTTACAGTGCTTGAAGACAAATTTTCTGTCATCTCCACAGTATTTACCTTACAAAAAGTAGCTGCCAAGAACTATTCATTCTTTTTTTCTTGCCTACCCTCATGGAAATATAGGCATCTGTAAAAGACAAAACAGATTCACATATACAATTGCTATGAAGGAGAGTTTATTTCAAAAGTACATCCTTTATGGCCATAACAGAATTAAATACTAGACAAGAATTAATTCAACTATTATTTTCATATAGAACTTAAATGCTGACACAAGAGCCAGTCAGTGTTACTAGCCAAATCTGCTAAATTTCTTAAGATTAAGATGGGAAAAAATGGAAAATTTTCACATTAAGGTGGTGGGCTATATTGTAGCTTAATTTATAATTTCCAGGCATATAAGGCAAGCATAGACAGACCATATGTCTTTTCTTGGCCTTTAAATGCTCCTATTTTCCACTAGACTTGCCTTTTTCTCCATCTATTGGCAACCATACCATTTGCTATTCAGGTGATTGGCTGTAATGAGCCAACTCCTGTTTCCATATGAATAACCACTTTTTTCCCCAATTACTTAAGCTGCCAGCAAGTCACTGGTGTCATGTTCTTTGATGCAAATCTGACTGTCAGTGGAGAACAGGACTACATAAAGGGAGAATTTACGATGATACCCTTAGCTTAATATCTTTTGTAAATGCTATTCAGTTTAGTTTCCAAGGAAGATGGGGAAGGCAGCAATGGTCCACAGTAAGAAGTAAGAATATCTTTAATTGGCTTTGTGCTCCACATGCCCTCGTAATCAGCCTTCCCATATGGTAGTCTGAAATAAATTTATCAATCTCAATTTATGTAATTTATGTCACTTTAAAAGGTCCACTTTAGTCAATATCAAAATCCATAAAATGTCACATTTAATTTTAAAATTGCAATTAAAAGAGTTAGAATACCGAATATATAGTTTGATATTTACAATTTTTTGAAATAACCAGACATACAGAAAAGCATAGGAGAGGGGATTTTCTGAGGCAAACGAACACCAGCTATTAACAATACAAGAATTAAATATTAATTTTAACTTACTTTTTTTAAAGGTCATTTTTTATTAAATCATTCTTAAGTGGGCTTGGATATTTTTTCACTTAAAGGGAAACAGCTTACGTTTTGCAAGCCAGGAGACCTTATTCTTGAAATGCATAAGTGTGATTATGGGGTAAGGGGCAGATTCCTTGCTAGTGCTGGCACTCCTGACTGCAAGCACCATGTTTGACAGTAAACAGCTACAGACTAAACTGTTCTCCATTTTGCAAATTGCAATATTAAAATTCTGATACAGAACAATAAAAGAAATGTTACCCACTATTCAAAGCTTTGTCCATTTACTGCCTACCTTCAAACCTGTATCATATCAGGACGCCTCTCCAGATCTCTATCAAGTAGATTTTCCAAGTGTTGTTCATTTTTTCTAGGTGATTCCAGTTTTTCCAGATACACCATTTTAAGCATGTGAGTGATTTTGTGAACACCTGGTTCTGCTATACAGACGCCAGCAGCAAATCTAAAGAGAAAGACAAATTCAGTTCATATTTAAAACTTGTATTGGTCCTACAAACCTCAGATTCAGTTCTGCATGTTTCCAGGTGCTCTCAGCTCAGACTTTACCTATTGGATAATTAGCTCCTGTAGGAAGTTCTTTTGTAACAGCAGGTGTCCTTACCAACCACTGCTCTTTTGTTGAAAGGGTTTCTGGATCCATTTTTTTTATCACTGGCAACACAATAATAAATTATTGTTTACATAAGGTTGACAGCACTTTTCACAGAGCTGAGACAAAGCAAGAAGCCAGAAAAGGGAAGAGAGGTGAAAAGTAAAAATATTTCTTTAACAATCTGCTAAAAAGTAGATTATCTTTGATTGTGCTCATTTACAAGCAGGAAAGGTCCTGTATAATATCTGTAAGCAAAAAGAGAAAATACATGCTAAACCTGAAATTCATTAGTGAAATATATTTAATACCAAATGAAACAAAACAGTAATATTAAATTCAGTAGGCTTAATTAACCTCAGAAATAGAAATATCTTTTTTGCCTTTAAAGTTGTTGTTTAATGACCATCTGGTTCTATTATTATTATTATTATTATTATTATTATTATTATTATTATTATGCTAAAACCTGATTCTAGGAGCACACATAAAATCAGAGCAGCTCACAGGTTTCTCTGATTACTCAAGATGAGGACTGGATAAGACTGCATTAATCAGGGTTTTGAATATACATAAATAAAAAGATATGACAGTCATTAACTTTGGTACAGAAGTTAATTAGAATTTGTACAAATATTTTTATGGGTTTTTTTCACGGATGCTTTTTCAAAGGTGTTTTAAGACTATTGCCCCTTATAAGGTGTACATACTCAAGCAAAGCTGGCTGCCACAAACTCTAAAGGAGCATTGCTGATCAGGTACCAGAACAAGAGCATTTAGGCCCTGGCAGGAACAAAGAGATGCCTGATTGGATTTCCCAAAGTTAGGGTACCTGCCTCCTCTCTAGCTGCCTAAATGCTTTCAAATCTTTTAAATTCTAATGGACTACTGCAAGGCACAGACTAGCTGGTGCCTACATTTGAAATCTGCTCTCAAACCTCATTTGCAGATTGGCCAGATGGTCATTAGTGTGGAGGTGTTCTCCAGGCAGACTTGCTTTCAGGGCAGGGTTTTTTAAATTTTGGAGGGGGTTGGGGAAGCAAAAAAGGAAATCTTTTTTGGGGTTTGGAATTTTTTTTAATTTGGGAGGGAGGGTTGTTGGGTTTTTGTTTTTCAGTTAAGATTAGTAACAGTTAGGAAAGGGTGAATAAAAGCTGAGCTACAACAGAATATTCTCTAGTTTAGTGTATTTAAGAAAGTGCTTGCAATTTAATCCAGAGAGACCAACAAACAGAAGACTAAAATAAAAAGGCAGAAGGCTGCAGTGTCAAAGTGCTGTTAAAGTACATGAGAAAAGCAATTCACTTGGGGTTCAATGTAACACTTCTAATAATGAGCTTCCCATATTTAGACACAAGAGATAGCAAATTCAAACCCCCTGGAAAGGATACAATACAGTTATACAACAACATAGCAAACTGTATTTGCTTTGTTATTACTACCTATGCACCCTATGGTTTCTGTAGGGAAGATGATATGATATCTTTATACTGTAGCGTGTAAAACAATCTGAAATCTCTCTTTGACACCAGTAATCCACCAAAATCCTTCCTAAATATTGAAAGACCTCCAACTTGATGCTAAGCTTGATCTTACTCATCACTAAAAAAAATAAATGTTTTGTTACTGCATTTCTCTCTGAGAGGTTTTCAAAATCCTTCCAGTCAGTACATGAGATAGGATACATATTGTCGGGGATAAGTTGTTAAAGTGAATTTGAAATGTGCTTCTCAAAATATCGTTTACACATTTACCAGATGGTAAAATAAACATGTAAATTGTTATCGAGTATACACCAACTTTATACTACAATTTTACCCACTGTAGAAATGGTGTAAAAATGTTGAATATAGTGTTACTTGTTCATTTAATAGTTTATTAACATTTTAAATACATTTAGAGAATAGGTTTACTTTCAAAGAAAAAAAATACTTACAAAAGCAGCATTTTAAGCCATTAATCAGGCCAAATTAATGTACTGACTTCTACATTTAGCATTTACCTTATCAATAATATCATTAACATAATTTCAGTTGGTTTCCAAGTATTTACATATGCATAGATGTTGCACATGTTTAATTGTATGGGTTTTAAAAGGTAAATTTAAGTTGGATAAAGGGCTAAAAAAGGGATTTTGGGAAGCATAGTTATCATATCTTAGTTAAATTATGTGTGTTTTGGGGTTTGTCCTGTGGATACTCGGGATTTGGGCTCAATGGTCCTTGTGGCTCCATTCCAACTGGGGATATTCCATGCCTCTGTGCTTCATAAGTAGCTGCTATTAGACCAACAGGTCACTTTGTCACGGGAATTTCCTCTTTCAAGACCCACCATACACATTCAGAAATAGGAAGATGTGAATACTTTATGTATGACAAAGTAGAAGGCGTGTGCTAACAAACCCTCTCTCAAAGAAGAGAGAAATGCAGCTGTTTAGTAGTATGCAGGAATTAAAATCTTCAGCTCAAGGAGTAACCCTTGTAGTTCTCCAAAATAGGAGGTCCCATGCATGTAATCACTAGCTAATGACTAGGTAGAAGACAACAGATAAAGTATTTTGATGGAAGACTGTAGCTTGTACCGGTTATGATTGGTCTCTCCTTCTGTGATTCTATTTCTACCAACTCAGCTCATCAATTATACTGTGCTATTGCATCTTCTTTCTCACATTTCAGATTATGCCAGCTCCTTCTTTTAGAAAAATAATTTTATTATTATGCTGTGTTAGATTTAGGATCTTTCCTCATGTATGATGACGTGTTGACTCAGCATATTTTCAGTCTTATGCCCCCAGCAGACTCTGAATTATTTACTCCTTAGATATGAGCATATCAGCTAGTCTTCAAAATATCTAATGACTTCTTTGCCAAGTCCACAGTAGGGGCTTGGGTTCTTACAGATCTTGTTGAAGGTCTGTTGGGTTTTTTTCAGAGGCTTTTCACAGCACCTGAATTCAGTCTGACACCAGGCATGAAGCTCCTGTTTACAATTGCATTGTGGCTTTACTATCATATGTCCTCAGCAGCAAGGTGTTACCACATAAATACAAAAGATACATGATTTTCAAAAATAACAGCACAGAGCTAACTTAAGAGGTAAATTGACCTTATAAATGAATTCTAGGCGAATGTGTATGTCTAACAAATATGCTCTATTAGCAGGTGCCACAACATAAACTCTTAACCAAAATTATCTTTAAATAATATCACTCCTATCCAAGGAGCTAGTAGAAAAGTGATAGACAATGGACTTTAACAAACCTGTCTGGTTTTCTGACTCATACTAGGAAAGTCTGTAATTTAAGATTCAGAGGTCAAAACCTGTTCCACACTGGGAGTTTTATCAGTGCTACAGAAGAATTTTCCAGAGAAAGCCAATTGCATGTGAGCACATTTAAAACACTACTTGGAACGTGCTGCTTCACAGCATCACAGAACCGTCAAGGTTGTAAGAAACCTTCAAGATCATCTGCTGCAACCACCAACCCAGCACCACCATAATCACCCCTAAACCATATCCCCAAGTGCCACATATAGACTCCCCTTGAACATTTCAAAAAATAACTCCAACAACTCCCAGGGAAACTTATTCCAGTGCTTAACTACTCAGTGAATTTTTTCTTTTCCAATATCTAATCTGAACTTTCCCTGTGAAAAGTAAGGCCATTTCCACTCATCCTTTTTCTTGGGACATGGTGAAAGAGACCAATCCCACCACACTACCACCTCCTTTCAGGCAGTTGTACAGAGCAACCTACCTTTTGGCTTATTCTTTGCAGATGAAGTATTTTGCAAAATTAAGCAAAAATGTTTGATGATATTGAAAAGACAGCAATAACGAGGGTTTCATATGGGAATAAATTATGATTTAACTTCAATAGATATACCAGAATCACTGGAAAGGTCTGGTTTAGGAATCATTAAGCAGAAACATAAGTTCAATCTTGAAGATAGTCTGAGTGGGATAGGGAGAAGATGGATGTACACAAACAGGAGGTGTTCAAGAGCACACAATTACTAGCATACCTCTATTATGAATCAAGATAAATATGGGGAAGCTTAAAAGTCTGACTACTAAAATCTCTCATGCATTCAAGGCATGCACTGGCTTTGGTGTACACACAGGTACTATAGACTGAAACACTAAACATCAGAGGGAGCTGCCGAAGAAAGCAGTGTCTTCAAAGCCTGAGCCATGGAGAACCAAACACCTCTGCCAACTAACTTCGAAGCAGAGCCTGAGCCAACACTTCTGTAAAGACAGGGTGAGCACTGAAAACTTGTAGCATATGCTGCTATTTACATAACTAATTGTAGCATGCACAGTCAAAAAACAGCCTCTAGCTTTAGCATATACATGCAAAATAATTGATTTTATTATGTACAGAAAATTAGAAGCTGTCAGAAACAAAGCCACTAGTAACAGCCGCGAGGAAGAATTTCGAAGTTTCATCGCCTAGATTGCAGAGGCTAGTCTTCACACAGTTGTGAGGTTTACAGCTAGAATATAAATCTAGACAAGATTCAGTGACAGCTGATACCCTATCCAAGCTTTCGGTAAAACTGACATACACACACCATAGACTCATGGTGGAGACACTCAAGAAAAATATTCCCAGTTTCAGACTAGCTGGGGTTTGTCATTGCAGGCATTGTAATACAAGATTAAACTTTGCAGAGGATATTGCGAATATGATAATAACAACCTAACCTTACACAAAATAAAAAGGAAGAAAAATATGATGGCGTGGAATAAAAGCACTAGCTGAGCTGCTCCTAAATCTCTGATGAATAATAAGAGGACACCAAGATGGGGAAAAATACAGAACAAAAAGCTGCTTTACACCGACTATTTTTCTATGGGAAAAAAAAAAAAGCCAAACCAAAAACATAAACCTCAGTATTTCTCAGGCAAAACAGCACATATGTATAACCCAAAAAAATTGCATCATAGTTATGGAATGTTCTTCTATAATTCAGAAATAATATATTTGAGACAATATTTAATCCTATAGATTAGTTCTATATTGGCTTAACACAACATGCTTTTCTTGCAATTACAGAGCAGATGACAATTTTTTTACAAGTTTAAGCATTTTTATAAAATAATAAATTTTAAGTAGGTATTTTAAGATATCCTCTTGCCAGTAACCTTTTTGAAAATGGTGTTAATTTTTTTTTTTTTGTCAAAAAGCTATTACAAATCGAAGATCAGCAGAGGCCCCATAAATTAAAAAGCAACACCCATAAAATAGGACTTCACCTGCTTCATGCCACTGAAGAGTAAACTCAGAAACTGACACTGATTATACAACTACAAATGCTAAAAAGGTTTTACATTGTAGATTCTTATAAAACATGTCATGTTAAATGTTTTATAGGAGGTAAACCCTTTACAATCAGTAAAAAATGTATGTAAATGTAAATTTAGAAGCTTTGGTGCAAAAGAAAGCAGCCTTGCATGGATCTCCTCTTCTTCACTAATCCTAGCAAGGCTTTCCTGATTTGAGCATCCTCCAGAGAAGGAGCTGCGGGAGAAAACACTTGTCTGCATGCCCTGGTTCTAAACACAAGCGACGGGAGGGCCAGTGAAGT
Source organism: Sylvia atricapilla (assembly GCF_009819655.1). Lineage (NCBI taxonomy): Eukaryota > Metazoa > Chordata > Aves > Passeriformes > Sylviidae > Sylvia > Sylvia atricapilla. The sequence goes on from NC_089146.1 coordinate 21,773,966, forward strand.
GCTCTCCAGTAAGGAAAAGGATGGTAGAGAGAAAGGCAGGGTCTGGAGCTCCTGGGAAGCTTTGGAGATCTAGCAGGGGAAGAGATCAGAAGCTACCTAGGAACTACAGGTGTATGTGCATCAGCTTGGAGCTCTGCTGCTTCACAACCCAGGAATTTAGCAATTGCATGCATTATCCTAAACAACTCTGGGAGAGCAGGTTTTGGCTTAGAGATAAGCCCATCTCCTACCTGCCTGTGAAAGGGATCACCAGCTTCCTGCTGTCCTGCCCTTGCACCCACCAGCCTGGCAGCCTTTCCCATGCAATAGCACCATCACCATCCAAGTGACTTCAGAGAGCTGAGCTGACAGCAAAACAACCCTCGTGAAAAGGGTTGAGTACACAGAACTACACTTGAAATCTCCTAGATCCTTATCCTGAGGCAACTGTAGATATTAAAGCAAAGTCAAAATTAAATATAGCTACACTTTAGCACATTGTGTATTTAGCACAGGCATTGCCCTTGTCCCTCTATAACTGGGAAATGTGACCGCAGTGACAGAACTGCATTTTAATTACCAGGAGGAAAAAAACCATCCCAAAATCCACAAGAGAGGGTAGTGCCAAAGCAGAAGAGACTTGGGCCCTGATCCTACAAAGACTTATGTGCACACATACACTAAACTTTACACTGTTACAGGACAATTATTCGTGTTGTTTCTCTGGTTACAGTGTATTTAGAAAATAAACATATACCAGTAATGGACTGCTCTGGGGTTTGGCCTTTTAGGTTACATCTGACTATTTAATCCATGGGGCAGTATAGTCCTGAAAAAATCTTACCTTCATATGCCCTTAAAATAAATTAAGTTTATTTTTATAGGCCCATATTTCATTTCTGCCATTACATTTCACATTAGTTTACATCTGCTTATACAAATGAATTCATTTGTGATTTAAAAAACCCACAATTTAAAAATAGTTTTTATTTATATGGTGATGAGAAAGAAGCTATAAGTGAATAGTATATGAAAATAGAGCAACTGAAGCATTTAAAAATACAATACTAAATGTTAACATCAGAGGGTTTTTTAGTATTTAACACAAAGGAAAAAATGAGCTACACTAGATAACACTTCAAAGAAGGTGAAAAGGATTTGAGCATTACAAAATCCTAAACACTTATAAAAAGAACTGAAATACCTGGTTAACTCCTTTCCATTCAATTTCTGAACAGTACTTTTATATTAAAAGAGTATAGCTGGCTAAATATTGCCCCCAAAAGGGGGCAAATTCTTGTATTACATACACCAAACAAATTGCTTTTGATTCCATCAGTAAGACAATTAAATCATCAGAATCAACCTTGACAATAAGCAAAAATGGAGCTTCAATAATTCTTACAGTCTAAACAGTGAAAAACAAAAATGTAAGTAGAGTAAGATGTCCACTGATGTTTTCATAATTATTTTACCACGGGAGAAACAAATTTGTATATCGGTTTGTATATCAATTAGTTACTTGGTCCAATTCTTTCCATCAAGCAGCACCTGCTTTGGATAATATCTCAACCACAAGAGTAGACAATCAGATTATTTCAATACAAAGCAGTACTGAACCAGAGAATCCCATGAAATGACATAACTATACACCAGAAGAGGATTTAATCCATGCTATTCTGACCCTAACTCTGCAACAAATGCCATCCTCGATGCATCACTGAAATAACTGCTCAATGATGTGCCCAAGAATTAAACTGTAAAAGTCATTTAGAACCATAAGCACTGGAAATATTTCAGTGAGATTTTCATAATTTCTAAACACAGGTGACTGAACCACCTGGAGATTTTTAAAAACTGTCCCTACCCTCATCATTTGTGCACGATAGGTTCTATAGCAACGTCAGGAACTGACAATAGAAAGCAAAGCCCTCAATACCCTGCATCTGATTCAAGGGAAAGGTTCCTTCTGATGTAAGAGTAAACTGAGCTTCCAGGAGAGAGCTTCCACAAAGCTTAAAGTAACACCTATGTACAAACCCTTCCTGCTTTAGAAGTGTAGTGGGAAAGCAGCGGGAATGTGGGGAGAGGGGAGATGCCTGGAGGGTTTGCCGAGGGGGGATGCTGTGTGAGGAGCGGTTCTCTCTCTGTGTCACGGCACCACAGATCTCAGTCAGTGACATGCAGGCACTGATCACAGAGCAGGAGGCAAGACAGGAGGTGCTCCTGCCAGGCCCTCGAGTGGACTTCACAGACAATACGGGATAAGCCACAGCTTTCCCCAGGGCCAGAGAGCAGCCACCATATTTCTGCAGTGTCTCCAGCAGGAGGTCTGCGACTGAAGGGTGAGAGAGCAAAGCCGATATTTTGAGTTGGAAGTCAAAAATGTGACAACAAACATTTCCACGAAGGGAAATAAGCTTTAATCAGGGTGTTGATCAATTACAAAATACATTTTTAAGCTTACATTTATGATTTCAGTTTAATTCTTAGTGGGTGGGTGGGTGTCTTCATCTAAACTAGGACACCTTTCAGCAGCATAAAATTTCTCTCAACTCAAAATATCCATGTTGCTCTTTCACCCTTCAGTCCCAGACCATTATCTGCTTTCTGGATAAACAAAAGCAGCCAATGTGTAACTAAATATGGTTAAAGAAAAAAGCTTACTTACAAAACTGAATTGCGTAGCATGGCCCACAGAAATTGACATGACTTTTAGAAAGTTTAATTTATGTGCCAATACCGTCAGTCAAAAAAAATTACCCAAACAAGCCAAAAAATTATATTTCAAATGATTGAAGTGGGAGCTTGGATGATGTGCTTTGGTAACTCATCAATGTTTCTGCTATATTAAAAAAAAAAATCAAATTATTAAGTGTATCCTAAATCAGTCAGTCACTTCAAGGTACACGACTATCACAATTATTGAAAAAGGCCTTGATCCTGAAAACATTTATGTCTGTGAATTTTTAGACAAGTGAATAGTCTTTGTAGGACTGACCTCTTACTTTACGTTGTTCACACATATGAACTTGTATGCACGATCAGAGACTAAAGCAGAAATACACATTTACAAGCTATCAACATTTTACCTAAAATGTCTCATAAAACAGATTCAAAGTCATTACCAGCTGTTTCTTATTTAAAGCTTAATATCCGTGTAATAGTATAGACAGTTTTAAACAGAAGTGTCTGAAGTTTTAATCCTTTTCGCCTTCAGTTTCAAAAAAAATGTCCTAAAAAGTCATCTTAAGACCAAAAAGATCATTCATACTCATATCAGCCCCTTAAAATTAGAAACACTCCAACTATGACAAATCACAGTGGTAGCATGAATAAAACATCGCAGGTTTTATTGGGTAATATATTTTATAAGGTCAAAAGTTACATCTAATCAGGAATGGCAGCCTTGGATTCCAATGGATTCCAAATTATTCTACATCCAAGAAGTAAAATATTACATATGCTCAAAAATTTAAGAGTTAAATACACATGAATTTAAAAAAATATCTGTTTTTTCAGACACACGTATTTGAACAAACGGGCAGCTTCCAAGGGACCATGCTCTGCAATAAGCAATGCTTTTGTCTGCATTTCCAGATTAATACGCATTCTGATAAAAGCATGAAACGTTACCAGTAAGCTGTGCGGCTCTCTAGACCTACCACAAATATATTATCTGGAAAGAGCTGGGTACTGAATGCAAACAGTCTGCTGCCTTCCCTCTGCTTATCACTCTGCTGTTTCAATATTTTTTTCTTTGACTTTGCCCCCGTATCTTAGCAAGTGACACATTCCCTACTGAAAACCACATTTATGACAAGTTTTAATACTTGGAATGAAAACTTTGTCCATTCTGCACAGAACGTACCTGGAAAGTGTATATTCATGCAAAAAATCCTTTCTTTCTTCTTTTCCCAGTACACACACATTCTTTTTTTGTATCACAGAGATTTTTAAATTGTCCTCTGCAATTTAAATAAGACTTCCAAAAACAGTAACCTTTTTACAGGGAAAAATCAGAGCATTTCCAGTTGACAAAGTAATTTGCGAGGGACATGCAAAGCACCTGAAGAAACAGACTGCAATGAAAACCATTTTAACTATAGCAACAGCACTCACTGCATAATGTTAAAAGGAAAATTATGCAATTAGGTCTCTTATCAGACTTATGAAAATTCAGATTATGCCATTTGGGGGAGTAAAAAAAGAAAAATCATTGTTCACCACATCTCCCTTGAGCACTACCTAGGGGAGGGGAGTGATGACCAGACAGTGAAAATTAAGAAGAACGTGTCCCACCTTACGCCTATTCTGCCAATCTGTCGCAGTTGTTCTTCTAGCTCCATAGGTTTACATGATTTTTTTTCCCCTAATTTTTTTTTTTTTATGCTGACAAGTAATACAAGACAGATTCTTGCCTTCTTAGGATCTTGCAATCTAGTTTAGACATAGCACGTCAAGTGGTGATGAAAGAAGGTTAGGGTGGGTTTGAAAAGATGAGGATTCCAACAGTAAACGATGCAGAGACATCAGTTTGGTAATGTACACATGTTTTGCATGATTCATTGGACCAAAATGGCCAAAGGAACTTAAAAAGCTGTCAAAGGCATCTTTACCTCTGACCTACCTAGTCATCCATCTGCTTCCTCATACTGTCAATCAAAACCCTCCCATCCTTATCACTATTCTATTACACACATTTTCCACAACCATTTCTCCTCCAGCTCTTAAAAAATATCTTAGCAAACATTTCAATCAGTCATTAAAAACCTTGTTAAAATATGCAATGTGTCATCAAATATGCATAGCGTACCCGTGCAAAATCTGTAGAGCGTAAATCACTGTATTACATTTGATATAGTATTAATGTGAAACACCATAGAAAGTATTACCAATAGGAACTTGGAATTACTTTCTACAGATTGAAGCTTGATTTTGTGCTATATTAAATAAAGGAAGGGCAATTGAATAGATTGTTTTACACAATAATTACATTTAAACCCCTTCTGCATGCCTAGAACAGTAATACAAACTACACATAAAATTCATGCAATTAATTGCTGTTCTAAGAAATTCATACAAGGGGGTTTGTTTCAACTAAACTGCACACGCTTCACTTTAAACATACCGGGTCAAAACCCGCGCATTTGCTGCTCAGTGAATGCAAACACTTTAACGGGTTAGTAAACATACGTTTAGCAGATATAGAGGTGCATCCCTAAAAATAATATTCTAAAAAATTATAATAGTAATAAAGTGACCTACCGACAGGAAATAGCCTGTTTAACTTCTGTAGCCCTTATCTCTTCCAGTCTCTTGCACAAATAGTTATGGAATTATCCTGTCGAAATAGTTATGGAATAACATCAACCACTCACGCACAGGAAAGAATTTTGTTCAGACCTGTCACACGTTACGTGTTTATTCCAGACCCGCTGGATAACCCTCGCTAAATAAAACCTGTCGGCAGCTCCCTGAGGAGCAGTGTGCCCCAGGTGACCGCCCGGCGGGCAGCGGCCCCGGCCCCGCGGCGGCAGAGGGGAGGCGGGCGGGGCCCGCCGCGGAGCCTCGGGCCGCTCTCCGTGCCCTCTTGGGGGGCAGCGCAGCGGGACTGGCAGCGGCGGGGGGAGAAGGGGGCGGCTTTTGCTGGCCGAGAGCAGGGAAGGAGGGCCACGAACATGCCATGGGTTATTTAGGGTGCGGGAAGCCCCGGGGCGGGCGCCGGGACAGCCCCTCACGGCTCCGCTGAGGGGGCAGCCGGGGCCCGCCGGAGGCGGAGAGGTGCGGGCGCTGCGCGGGGGAACCGTGCGGCGCCCCGGCCCCCGCCGCTCGGGCAGAGGCGGCCGGGGAGAGGCGCGCAGCGCCCGCGCTTCTCCGAGGGGCGGTCCCGGGGGCGCTGCCCCCACGGCTCCTCTCCGGGTGGGGTCCCGGGGCAGGGCCCGGAGCCCCACGGCGGCGCGGGGCGGGCACCGCTCCCCGCAGCCGGCACAGGTCGGCGGCCCGCCGCCACGGGAGGGTGGCGCAGGAGCTGGTGCGCGGGGCTCCGCACCTTGGCGGGGGTGGAGGGGACGGAACGCAATTGGGGTGCTCAGGTCAATACGGCGGCAGGACAGAATACCTCTGACGGCTCCACACCGCGCTTACCCCACCGCGGAATCAAGAGTAAACCCGGCCTGCTACTTCGCAGCCCCTGCGGACTCGGTCCTGTCCTAAAGCCCACAGGTAGTTGTTTCTCAAGGGGATAGAGTCCCGGGAAGGTCGCAGGGGTAGAGATAGTGCTGCAGGAGTGGTGGCTCCGCTCCCGCGCGTAGGGCAAGCTGCTCTCCCGAAAGGGCGCCCGCCTTGGAGGCACTGCGGGGCTCCGCCAGGGCAACCCCCGCCCTGGGAAGGCGAGAGGAGGCTGCGGGCGGGCAGCGTTGTGTCCCTCGCCTCTGCTCCGCCAGCGATGGCACCCCCCGGCCCGCGCCAGGCACCTCTCCCGCCTGCGAAGTGCTGTCAGGGTTTTTAAGCGTCAAACACAGGGATAATTATAAACCTCTCAAAAACCGACGGGGTTTCATCTCCCTCTTTCACCGACTGCAAACCTCCACGCTTGGCCACGCGGTGTAAGCACTGTCCCCTACGCTCTTCCACATCCCCCCCCCAAGCCCTCACTAAAAAAAAAAAAAAAAAAAAAAAAAAAAGGAAAACGCGGGGCAAGCGGACCAGCTCCGTCAGGGAGAGCCGCGGCGGGACTCCCGCTGCCGAGCCTCGCGGAGGGCCGAGAGCGGACGAGTCCGCCAGCCGCTTCCCCTTGGTCCCATCCGACCCCTAACTTGCAAATCGGCGAAGTGCTTTTTCCAACACGACGTTAACGTTTTGCCAGGTTTATTTTACTTGTTATACACAGACGATACAAACGGGCAAAACCCGAAACATTTCTCAATGGAGCATGTACTGGTATAAATTATTCAGTTCCACAGACATAACAGAACAAATATAAAAATCACAACATTCGATTTACAGAAGAGTCAAAAATATACACACGTTTATGACCCTGAATTTCTATTAGGAAATTTCCCCGTCGAGTGTAATCTAGACTGAATATTTAGCCTGATGCATATTTCAGTTCGTAATTTTTTTTTCTTCCATATAAAAATGCGTTGATTTTATAGATTTGCTACTCAAAATTCGAAGACTTATTATTCTGCTTCGCCCGGGGGGAGTCCTGGAGGGATATTACTTCTCCTTCAATAGTATAATAAGAGGTTTACAAGAATGCTCACTCTTACTTTCGATGTGCATTTGATTCCCCAGGAAGTCAGATCTCGGTTAGCTACTTTATGAAAAAGTCAATTCCAAAACTAAATGCAGTAAAATATACAACTCACAACTCATCTTCACTGGACTACACTATGGTTACCAACAATTCAGTCGTCTATATCTTTTTCTTTTTTTTTTTTTCTTTTTTTTTTCTTTTTTTTTTTCCTTTTTTTTTTTTTTTTTTTTTTTTTTTTGATTATCCATTACAAAGATTTACAGCAATATAAAGAAAGAGAGGGGAACTGCAAAGAAATTTGAAAATAGTTTGTTAGCATATTTGGCACCTGCGGGGACCAGTAATGGATTTGGCACTTGGGGGCAGGAGAAGGGAGATTCCACAAAAATAATAATATTGCTGATTTCGAGTTACTCCTTTCAAAGAAAAATAAGAGGCAGTTAATTTTGGTTCCAGAAGCCGTTATGCTCCTTTAATCGACTTTCCTATGAGACGTATTTCTGTTCTTTTGAAGGGAAAGCTGAGCTATTCCGTAGCTGTGTTAGCCCAGGGCACCACGTAATTATTTCATGCGAGGAATTGGAGAGAAAGTGAGAAACCCATTACCCGCTGCTACAGCTATGGACCACTGACATTTCCAGAGGCATTTAGGAAGAGTGTTTACCTGGGGAGGGGCACGAGGAAGAGGGAGCAAAGAGCGGGGAATGGGGTAAAGAAATTTAAACAGGATCTAAGTTTTGTGACTTAACAATGAAAACAAAACAAAAAAATCCAAACAAATAATAAATAAACTGAACCAAAGAAAACTAATCTGTTACAATAAAATAAATACTATGTACAGGCATTTCACAGGCTGTTTTCCCCACTATTACTGTTTCCCCTAGAATCCATCCGTGGTAAAAGGAAGGAAGCGCTGTACGGTTTGAGAGTCTAAGCATCCTACTGATCAGTGGGTTTCGGTGCGGCAGTGCCCCCCACGCCCCCGGGGCGCCGCCGGACCGGGCCGGGCCGGGCGGGGAGCGGGGCGGGGAGGCGGCGACGGCCGCTGCCGCGGCTCAGCCTGCCTGCCTGCCTCCCTGCCGGGCCGAGCCGGGCCGGGCCGGGGCACGGATGGGGCAGCTAGGGGCGGGGGTCAGTGCGCTAACGCCGAGGAGTTATTGTGCAAAAGGACGGCGGGCCGGGGGCCGCGCCTAGCTGTGCGAGTAGAAGCCGTAATAGCCGATGTCCTTGGCGCAGGTCTTTTCGCAGTCCCGCTGGGTAAGCACCTCGCTCTTGAGGGGCGAGGAGCTCTCGGACACCGGGGTGTCCGAGGGGGAGATCCGCCTCCTTTTGGCCTGCTCGTAAATCCCAGAATCGGAGGAGTCGATGGACTTAATGGACGACGGCGTCTCGATCCAGCTGGAGTCGGACAAATCTTTGGGCTTGGAGTCCTCGGCGCCCGGCAAGGGGGACCGCTCGGGGGCCAGGCTCTCCGCCTCCTCCCCCAGGTAGGGGTTGCCGGCGGCCATGCGCGCCGCCGCCGCGCTGTTGGGCCAGCAGGAGAGCACGGAGCCCGACTTGCTGCAGTACTGCGGGGGGCTGCGGGCCCCCCAGCCCGAGGGGTCGGCGTAGTAGCCCAGCGGCCGCCCGGCGCAGCCGGCCGCCTGTAGCGGCAGCGCCTTGACGCCCGCGGCCGCGTAGGACAGCAGCGTGGCCGCGTTGCCGGCGAAGTCGGTGGCCGTGTCGTAGGCGGAGGCGGCGAAGTCGAGGCGATTGTTGGCGGGGGCGACGAACCAGCGCTGCGGCGACGGGGCCCCCGGGTCCTCGGCTTGCTGTGGGGAGAGCAGCCCGTTGGTGTGGGGCACGCTGCGGTCGGCGCCGGGCCCCGGGCCGGCTCCTGCCCCGGGGTGGAAGCGGGACTTGGCGTAGTTACTCACGAACTGGTCCTGGAGGAAGGAGCCGGCCATGGCGTAGCGGGCCCCGGGCACGATCTGCGAGCGGGGCGAGTCGTTGGGGGAAGGCGTCAGCCGGTCCATGTCGCAGCCCGTGTAGATCCTGCCCAAGAGAAGGGGAGAGAGCTGGGTGTCCGCCGCAGCCCGGCGCCCTTCCCGGCGCGGCGCCCGGCCGAACGCGGCCCTCGGGGGACGAACGGGACGGCGCTGTCCCAGCGCGCTCCGGCCCGGCCCGGGAGCCTGCGCTCCTCTCCGGGCTTGGCCTCCGGCATCATCAGAGCCGAGGGCCTTTAACAGGGAAGAGGAAAGACGGGGGCAAGCATGGAGAACAAATCTTTCGAGACCGGTTGGCCATTCCTTGACGGGGCTGAGATCCCTCTCTCCGGTCCGAACCCACAACCCAAAGGCGGGGAATCCCGCGCGGTGACACGGTGACCGGTCCCACCACATGCGCAACAGGCAGCCCGGTCATTTGCCGCGAACAGCATGAGTGGCAGACTACGGAATTCTATCGGCTGTTTAACACTTATTATTGGGAGTCACAGACGAACCATCAACATTTTACTGAGTTTAAATTAAGCTAATCTTTAAACACCTACTGTAGGAAATGTAAAGCCAGACACTTCCAGTGTTCCCTGCTTGGCCTATATATAATTCTCCCATGCTGGGCTGCAATTTGCGATTATAAAAACTTTAATGGATGAATAACTACTATCTGTATTTAATTCAGGCTAAAACTGTGCTTTAATTAACCCTCCACGCCTCCTGGAATTTCTTATCCAAAATAAACTTGGCCCTTAAACAAATTCAACGTGCTAGACAACATTGAATCTTCCCCCTCCCCCCGTCTCCCTTCAAGTGACGCCCTATAAAGTTTTTTTCCTATCAAAAAGAGAAAAGCACTTTCGGCTGGGGCCGAAGGCCACGCAGCCTTTGCCAAGGCCGCACAAAGTCTCGCAGAGCTGCCGGAGAGCGGGCAGGCTCGGCTGCCGCCCTCCGTGGCACCAGCGACTGCCGCTGCCCTCCCGGTGGCAGACCCGCTCCCCGCCACAGCCTCGGCGACCCCTGCCCCTGAGGGAGAGCGACCGCACCACATAAGCTGTTCCCTGGGGAGAGCTGGAGCTCTGTCCCGGGCCCCTCTCGCAGTAGTTCAGCTCTAGTTTCCATCTCGTTTCCACCCTTGCCCTGAAAGCCTGCTGCTGGTGGCTGCTGGACCGCGGTCCAGCGGGGAGGCTGAACCAGGCGCTTGAGGCCAAGTGAGGCCGCTCCTCGCCACAGTTTAGAGAGGAAAAAGGTTTTCCTCCTCAAAGCCGGGGACCCGTCCCACAGGCCAGAGCTTGCAGCAGGACAGGCGACATCCCTGTCGTGTGCTCCTCCGGGTGTATGGGCAGCCCTGCGGCCGCCACCTCCCGCTGCCCCAAGCTGGGTAAGGGGATGCCGGGCGGGTCGTACCCCGGGCCAGGGGAAGCGTGTCCGCAGGGCCTGCAGGCCGGGATAACCCCATTTTTGTCCCGAGGGCCGCGGAAGGCGGCGGCGGGGCCGAGTGTTGGTGCCGCCCCGGAGCCGCAGTCGGAGGGGCAGCGGCCGCCTGTGGGAAGGGCGTCAAGGGCGGGGGTCAGACCGCTGGGAATGCCTCGGAGGCGGACGGGCAGAGGCAGAACAGGGAAAATCCGCGATTAAAACTTCAGAGGCTTTAGCTCCACCCAGAAGGGAGAAGGGGGAAAAAAAATTCAACCCCGGCGAAGCACAGAACGAGACGAGGACATTTCCCTCGGGACCCCGGTTCTGCGGACCTCGGAATGATGCAGACCCGGCGGGTTGGGGGGAACTGAGCCCCTGCTGCTCGGGTGCTTCTTTCGGAGCCTTTACGCGCAAGTGAAACGGAAGCTTGGAAAGAGGCGCCAAGATACGTGCCAGGAAAAACCAACAACAAAACCGCCACAAGTGCCAAAGCGAGATGCGGACTCAGGTGCGGGCAGCGCGGCCTCAGGGCTGCGCAGGGCCTCGCCGCAGGGACAGCCCCTGTGCGGGAGCGGGCGTGTGCTTCCCTCCCGGAGGGCTCTGGAAAAGCCTGACATTACACATCTCGGTGTGAAATGAGCCAGCCTTCATCCTAAATCTCCCCCCTTTGACATGTGTGTGCAGCCGGCAGAAGGGTAGTAAAAATTCGGTTTACTTACGTGTCATAATTGTCTCGGAATCCTTTTGCAAAAGGGTTGTGATCTATTTTCAGCTGTGTGATCTAGAGAAAGAGAGGAGCAGAGAGCACACGTTGTGAAAGCCTGAAAAATATACCCCACTGCAGCCAACACGTTGTTAAAGGATCTAGCTTTGCTCTAGTCAATCATACTGCCTTTAAATGGTGAAAAATAAGCTCTGGTATGCTTATAGAAATCGCTGTCTAATTTTAAGATTCACGTTGTTGTAAAAATTACGAAAAAATCAATATTTAACCCCATATTTTGAGACGTGTTCAGCATTCCTAGTGCATGGTTATGAATATACTGATATCCAGAAATTAGGCAAAACGTACCGCAGAACGGTAACTAGGAGCTTGCATTTGCATCGAGCAAAATAATTAAACCGAGAATGTGGACTGAACATATGTCATCTGAAAAGGGGGCACCAGTCTGTAGCAAAGCCAGACCACTCCGAAACGCATCCAGGCATTAACGAGCTTTTAATTTGAGGAAGTTGCTCCGTCACCCTCGGCGCAATCAATGAGGATGTTAATTGATCTTTGCAGACTTAAAGCTTAAGCTAACAGCTTAACAGCTAACTAAGCTGTTTCCGACTGGGAGATAAACGCCGCGGGCCAGCGCCCAGCCCCGGGCAGAGGGGCAGGATCGCGCCCGTCCTGGCGGCGAGGGTGATGCCGCTGCGGGTGCCCGGAGGGGGCTCCTGAGGCGAAGGCGGCCCGAGCGGCTGCGGTCGCCCTCGGGATGGCCAGGGTGGGATGATACAAAGTGGGGAACAGGGAGCCCCATCTCCCGGAGCCGGAGGCCCGGGGGAGAGTGGGCAGCAGCCGGGTCGTCCCTGGTGGTCTGCCTTGCGGGGAGCGGGGGACCGCGAGGGGAATAAACCAGGGAGCTCTTTACATCGGTGTTTTGGTAGGCGGTGACGGCAATGAACTGCGTCTCGGGGAACGTGAATGTCTGAACTCTGCCCGGCTGGTTGGTATCCTCCGTCCCGTCTTCGTTCACCTCCACCACATGCAAGCGAGGTTGGTACTTGTGAAGGGACTGCAGAACCACCATCTGTCAGGCATGGCAAAAGGAGGGAGGGGGACGCGGGGAGAAAAGAAGAAATAAGAGCGAGAAGGACGAGGAGAGCGATGCCCGCCGGCCGCCGCCTCCCCAGGACAGTTGCGGACTTCCCCGGCCGCACCGGACAGCGCTGTCAGCTTGGACAACGCGCTCAGGGCCGACGAGGCCCGTGGCAAAATAAAATGTGAGGACGTTCTCACCACCCCCCCCCTTTTTTTTATTTTCACCTAATGACACAATCTAGAAAACAAAAATAATTCTGGCAAGGTCTGCGTTCCCCCACTGACCTGCCCGTTGTTGTTTGATGCTCCTTTATTGTTTGTAAGTTTTAGTTTCCCAAAGGAGATTTCCTGACGCATCCAGTGGGCTCCCGTGTTAGGGGAGTCGGGATGCATATACACCCGGTTTCCTAAGCAAAACGACAAAAAACACAACCACATCACAGTTCTCGCCTGTACCCCGGTTCTGCCGCTGCACCCGCACACGAGAGTGAAGGACCCCATTAAGTGGCTAATATTTTACTGCCAAAAACTCTCTTAATTTTAAACGAAAATGATTAAAACAGCTTTCTCCGAACATCTTTTACTTTCTCCTCCACCCTCTTTTTTCCCCCTTTTTTTCTTAAAAAAATCATCGTTGGCCCATTTGCGTTTAAGAAGTCGCCAGAGCCTGTCCGCAAAGGCATTAATTAATCATTCTCACCTACATATGTGTCTGGAAAAGTGTTAATTGGAGGAACTTGCCTTGTACATTGGTGTCCGCCTTGCCGCAAGGAACCCATTTGCCTCCCTGAAATCTCCAGTGATTGGGATCCGCCAAAATTACATCCACAAAAATATTGTAGTGAGCCGTAGGGTCGAGACCAGAAATATTAAAGCTTAGGAAAGGGAACATGCGCCTATAAAAAAAACAAAAAAAAAAAAAAGGAGAAAAAAAAATAAAAGAAAAATAAAGAGAGGAAGGAAAGCAAGCCACCGGCAGCTACGGGCACACGCGGAGCAATCAGCCGTTGTGCTTTATTCTCACGGCTCCCGATAGCGACTGGGAAATAAAAATCAAAAGAAACCCCCTCCCCGGAGCGCCGAGCTTTCCGCCGGGAAGGGATGAGGGCAGCGGGAGCGGGAACTTGCGGGAAGGCAGAGGGCTGCCCCGGCGGGGACCGGCTCCGGCGGGCACCGTCACCGGAGCTCCCCGCGACCAGGGCAGGGGCCCCGGTGACGAGGGGACGGAGGCTCCGGGCGGCTCCCCCGGCGAAGTCCGCGGCTCAGCCCTGACACCCGGAAAGGTCCGCGCGATGGCTTACCTTCCCTGCTTCGTGATGATCATCTCCGTCTGGTGCCGGTGAAATTTCAGCCAGAGTGGCCTGTTGCACAGGTAGACCTGAGCCTTGCCGGGAACCAGCCCCGGCTGGGTGGAGGAGAACTGGTAAAAAGGTGCCCCTTGGTAGGAATGGCCATACTGCTGGGGGTACGGGTAGCCCGCCGTGGGGTAGCCTTGCGGAGAAGAGTTGGACAGGAGGCTGTTATAAGCTCCGTTGGTGATCACAGGATGATGAGCCATGTAGCGGCTGGGACTGGCGATGGAGAAGGCTGGGTGTGCAGGTCCATGCTGGCTGGGATAAGGGAACATGGTACTAGGAGCAGAGGCAGCAGACTGGGGCTGGCTGGACTGAGAGAGCAGATAGCGATCTGCAGCAGATCCATCGAAACTGTGACGAAGCTCAGAGACCCCGTCCAAGACGGGAGAGAGTTTATTTCTCTGGACGTCCCCTGGTGTGTCCTTGGAGTCAGGAAAATTGTCTGTATCTGACTGATTCGTCATCCCCCTGGTAATTTTTTTCAAAGGTGAACTTCTCTCCAGGTTGTCAGTGGTCGAGATAATGGGATGATCATGCAAGGCAAGCTCAGATCCGCCTGCATGTGGGTAACTGCTGCTCACATTGAGAAATTTCTTGGAGAGCATGATAGAGGGAGAAAGACAATGCTCCAGCTGCATAGCTCTAGCACCACAGTAATAACCCTTCAGTCCCTGGATCTGAAAGGGCTTCTTAGTATCAGAAGCTAGACATCCTGGGACCCACACTAGGCAGAAAGCACTTCATCTACCGAATGCATCCCAAACGTTTGATTTACTTTTTTTTTTTTTTTTTTTTTTTTTTTTTTTTTTTTTTTTTTTTTTTTTTTTTTTTTCCTCCCTTCCCAGGGAGAAGAGATTGGCCAATTGACACTATGCAGCAATCAGGAAAGACTCACTTTTGATCTTGCTGCTTGTGGAGAGGATGAAACGGCTTCTGCCATTGGTTAACAGCTGACAGTAATTTAATTAGATAGACATTAATTAGGATAATCACCTGGCTCCTGGTCGCGACGATCATGGCAAATTGAAGGAGATGATTTTATTGTGAGATAGAAGGAAGGGAAAGGGGGAAGGGAAGAGTGTATTTGCTGTGAGACCTCATTATTATGTGACCTTTCTAGCTTTTTAAATTTTTTTTGACTATGGCTGGAAGATAAATCCGAACCCTGCGATTCTCCAAATATTGCTCGCGTGTACCCCACCTTGTGCGTCAAGGAGGAGAGCGGGTCCCGGGCGCTTTGCGGAGCGATTGCGAGGGGATCGCGGGGCTGGGCGGCCCCTGCCCTCAGCTCACCCCCGCGGTTTGTCCCCAGCGGGGCGCAGTCCCTCTCCCCCAGCTCTGCTGAGCGATCCCCGGCGCATCGCCCCCACCCTTCCCACCCGTGCCTGTTTCGCGGGGGAAAATACACCCTCCGTCCCCGCTGACAGCGGCCGCGTATCATCTCTTTTAACTTCTGAAATAATCATAAGCCCCGCAGCCGAAGTGCCCTAATGTATTTGCCGCGATGTTTACGGGTTCTTTATTTTATCTGGGAGCCGTAATGCCGGAGATAATCAACAAAACAGCGTGGAAGGCTTCCACCTCCCCATCCGTCCCCGGATTTCTTTCCTCTCGGCGCCTTCTTTCCCTCAGTGACTCAGTCCCACGGGCAGCTCTCGGGAGGGGCAGATTTTTGGTAGCACCCTTGCCAGGGGCCGGGGCCCGTCGCGGCCGCGGGGTCGATCGGAGCTGAGAAACTCAAACCATGCTGGTGCTGCGGCAGGAGCAGCAGACACCCTCTGCCCGGAGGGGTCCCCGCGGGAGCCGCGGCCCGGGCTGCGCTCCCGGGCGGCGGGGGCTGCGGGGACTCCCAGTGACCGGAGGGACCGGCCGGCGGGGCCCGTGCTGTGCCCGGCTGAGCCTCGAGCTATTGAAAGCAGGACCCTCCAAGGCGTAAAGACGGGCCTGAAGAGTTCAGGGGGCACACTCGCCACCCCGCCTTTGCAAGCACCAGTCTCAATTTCTCTTCCTAGGGAAGCCTGCCCGAGAGTTTATTATAAGCATGGGGTTTGATTTTCGTTTTTTTGTGGGTTTGGTGCGTCTGGGGTTGTTTGACCAGGCAGGAGCTCTCCTGTTCCTTTTTTCTTAGTATTGTCCCCTTAGTGGTTTTGACTTCAGGTATTTTACAGACCACATCTCCTCCCAGGTGACATCAGGAGCCGGCTTCAAATTTCACTGACAGATAATGCAGTCTGAACCACCGGATAATAAAACTGAACCACCGCGTAACTGCCTGAAGCCAGATTGAAACTTTGTAAACTCAAATCCAGAGAAGACTAGAACCAGGATGACTTGTCAGAATGTGTATTTCAACGCTCTCAAATCCCGTGGCCATTTATTTTTCTGTTGCTAGACCATGAGCTACTTCAGTTATTTGGTACTTCGTAGATGCCGATATATTCACACTCTCTGCAAGGAAATTATTCTAATAACATAATTTATGAAGCAAAGAGCAAGCAGTTCACTGTTCTATTCAAGTGGTTCAGCGCATGCAACTTTCTATACACCACCTTCTTTCAGTGTTAAGAAAACAGCTCCATTATTATCAGTTCTAACTAATGTTTCCGACACTTGCTTCACCAGTGCTCACCCTTCCCTTTCCCTGTTTGCAACAACAGAACAGTAATGGACTTATACAGGCAGGAGATGGACCAAAATGCAGATAAACCCTCAGAAACGCTGCCCTGAATTGCAGAGCTACAGCCATGTAGATGCAGAGCTGCAATGAATTCAGTGGTATACTGCCAATCACATGGAAGTGCTAATATATGCCAAAAATCTTCAGTGCACAACTCCTAAACTGGTATAATAGGGGGGATATGCAATGGCAGGTGGTGTTACAGAATCGTCATAGAATGGAGTGAGGTTTGCTAATACAATATGCCCGTCCTTCGCGCTGACAGGTGACAGGGGGTCATGCTGCTAATGAAGGTCTGCTCCGTTGCGGCTGGAGGCTCAGAAGGTGGCTGCTTGAAAATTTCTTTCTTCCTCCAACATCATATACGGGCTGCTGCTTTTCAGGTTACGGCATACACACAGTTCTTCCAAATCCTCTGCGTAGCTCCTAAAGCACTGGACAAAAATAAGGACGGATGCCCCAAAACCCTGCCTTTTTTATTACTCATGTAACATCTTGGTAAATAGAAAATTGTGCCTCCAAGTTAAACTGAGGAGTGAATAGAAAGCAGGGTACCACAGCACAAGCTTATACTATGGGAGATCTGCGTCGCCAACAGACTCCCTTCAGCTACCCTCTGCAAGATGTACATTTGTCAAAATTAATTTAGAATATGTAAGACTCACTGGTTTGTCTCCCTGCTTACACCAGCCTCTCACGCATGTATACACTGCAGCACTGCGCTAGCTCCTCTCCTGTTCTGCAGTGCCATGTTACCCACGACCTGCCAAACTCTGTCTCCCTCGTGGTGTTACACGTGTGTGTGGGAGTAGAGAGCGGCAGGGATGCAGAGCCCCCCTGGCAGACGAGCCCCAGGGCAGGTCCCTCGATCAGCTCCTGCCCCATCTCACCCTGGGCTGCGCATCCGGCAGCGGCGAGGCCCGAACACAGCCCTCGTCAACCACCCGCAGGTCTGCAGTGGCAATCTCCAGAAAGAACTTCCATTTAACTACATGCAGGCAAATGTGGTTTGGTATGTCTCCATTTTCCCAGTCTGATATTCCACTGCCTACTGTGGGGGCAGAGGGAAGGCCATAAGGAGGGCAGCTGCAAAAATCTGCATGTTTCCCTCTGAAGTAAGTGCACGCTAAATATACTTTGAGAGAGAGTTAGTCTAAAATAGTAAATTAAAAGGCCTCAATAAGAAATTTCAAACAAAAGAAAAATCTTTGAATGGTAAAGTGTAAGTAAATATTGGCAAAAGCCAGAAAATAAGACAATTTTATGGGTTATTTCCTTAGTATGCAAATAAGAAGTCAAATTTTTAAAACTTATCTTAACAAGAGATGCAGATAGTTTTGAAATATTTGCTTGCCAGTACTGTCGCTGTTTATTAAAAAACCCCCAAACCAACAGTAAAAAGAAAATTTCTGCCCAGACAAAAGAATGAAATCAGCCTAATCAGCATCCAACATTTGAAAAAAGAACCCTAATGAAAAATTCCAATCAGTCCCTGCCCAAAACCCAGAGTCGCTCCCCAAACCAGATATTTGGCTTTGCCTGCTTCAAACCAAGCAGTCAAACCACTTGCCTTCCTGCAAGTTTTTCCTTCTTCAGTCAGTGGAAATGGTTTTAAATCTCATATTATAGTTGGGACTCTTTCCATATATTTATTTTCCATGGACATCTCATGTACATTCTCTCACAGGAGGGTGGGTTCATCTAACCTAGAACAGCCTCTGTCACTTTAATGTTTATTCTCAGAATACTGCTATTTATGACACCGCTTGTGAGAGTTCTGTGATTCAGTTATCAGCAACTGAATTAATTTCCTTAAGGTCAGTTGTCTTCTGTAGATATTAGGGTTTGAATAATATTTAAATTATTTTTTTATTTATAAATATATTTATCGCAATTTCCTAACAATCTCAGTAGTTTTACAGTGAGGAGAAACAAATGTTTACTAACACTTTTTCTAGTTTGTTAATTCCTGATGTCCTTTCTCAAAAAACACTGTCCAGAACTTAAGACACATTTGTAAATGTATTTTTATTATGTTGCAACAATCAAAATATATATGTACTACTGATTTCCCCCCCAAAATATTAAATGAAAATGTACTACATTTTTCCCCACATTGTGTTCTTGAATGCTTTGGAATCTGTGAGGGCCCTGACATAAAGAAACTGAAGCAAATGCACAATTAGAGACTGAGAGGTGTTATAGTGCTGCACTTACATTGCAAATGAAGTCAGATGTCTCATTTTAATCAAGTAAAGCCTCAACAGTCTCTGTTTTGTGAGTATTAGAAACAATAAACAAATATATATAGAAAGTATCACAAACGGTAAATCAGTTATTTAAATACAACTGTATCCAACATAGCAGCTAAACACTGGACAATGTTTGAGGTCATCAGCACATCCACATGCTCTTCTAAATGACGTTTAGGGTCCTGAAATAAAAAGGATGTCATGAGATGAATGACTGAAACACAACTCTGAAAGATTTCATTTACTTCAAGTCTATTTAAGATGTCTGTGAGTTAATGAACAATGCCAGTAATGCTCCTGAATTTTCCATTCTAGGAAGACCTAGCAAATGACTGAATTTCCATGAACAAAATTTTATTAATTCATACTAACAGTTAACTTGAGGATAGATTTAGGAAGTAAGTTTCTGTCCAGCATATCAAGAGTAACTGTGGCAGCTGTGAGCTTTAAGGACAACAGATAACATGTGAATTTTACTATACATGTCACTAAGGCAAATATTTTAATCTTAGTCCTTGTACATTGCAATTTCTTTTCACATCTTTGCACAAATGCATGTTCTAATCCTGCAAAGATTCAAGCATCATCTAACACAGTCCTTGAATAGTTGTGTTGACTGCAAGAAAATTAGTGTATCTATACCCAAAAAAACATGAAACATGAACAATGCCCTGTTCAAATGCTCTTGGGAATTGAATGTTAAGCCTGAGCAGTTTTCTGAAAATACATATCCCCACGCACTATTACTCAATTGATGTAGGCATTTGTGGGCATCTGCATGCAACAATAAGATTATTTCTGGTCAAAAATCATACCCATGCACTTCTTCAGTTTCACCACTGATATGAAATAATTGATCTCCAAATACTTAAAAAATATTTGGCATACATCAAAAAGATGTATAAACTTTATTATAGTATTATTTTAGTAATTCTTGTGTGTAAAGAAATTAAATATGGAAGACAATCATGCATGGGAATTGTAACTTCTTTAAAAGATGGAATTATTGCCAAAAAGTTAATGAACTCATCTAAATTTATATAGTAGAGTGCTACTGAATCTGTGTACACTGCCCTTCTTAAAAACTCCTTTTCAAAGATCAGACTGTTCTCCAATATTCTTTCTGTTCCCAACAAAATATACACCTAATAATATAATATCCCTGTTGTGAGTGGCTGCTTGTTTACCAAGCTTTTTATCTAAGCTGCATAAAAAATCCCGACTTGAAAATTACTTCATTGAACCATTCTTTTAATTTAAAGAAAACTTCAAAATTTTATCAGGAAAAAATTCTTTTTGAAGAACCATATCAAAATAGGGTTTTTTTCACATATGCGTAACAACTAGTGAAGTGCAAGTTCTGTTTGAGATGACATCATAACCCTTAAAATACAACCCTTCTTACATATTTTATATGTATATATTTATGTATGTGTAGGTGTGCATAAACTCCATTGTTCTGAATGCTACAGAAATACATGAGTGACTGAACAATAGTGCAGATGTGTTATGACATTGCTGCTAGAAGCTGACACATAAGAGCAATCCAGAATCTTTTAAATTCTTCTACTGCTACTAGCAATACAATAAGTACTAGTTCTTTAAGGACACACTATATATTTTAAAAGCTATTTCTTATTTCCTTTGTCCTTCTTGAATGCAAGCTTTTACAAATTTGCTTTTCCTCACAAGAGCACACTTCCTCAATCTTTATGTTGAAATCAAATGCAGAAATAGTTTTTTGTTGAGTCTTTAAAAAGACATAACCTAACATTGCAAAAGGATGGAATGAATTGAGTGGGTGTTTTTGGTTTCAGCTGTGGTCTTAAACAGTCTTCCTCAAACACCAGTACAAAGGAACTCATCCTACCTGCCAAGTGTGTCTGAGAGCTAAGCACTGACAATGTGTTCATGAACTGAAGACAGGGGTGAGCTGGCTCTTCAGCCATGACAGTGTACAAACACCCCCCCCCCACCTCTGTTTCCATGATCACCATTTTTTAAGTGTCTCCACAGCTTGGGTCTCTCTGACAGAGACTTGGATATCTTTATGTCTCTTAGAAGTTTTTAAAACAAATGAAGAAGGAAAATAGAAACTACTGAATTTCAACACTGCTCCTTATCATATAATAAAAAACACATGTAGAACACAGCTTGCAGATATTCTGCCAATTACCTACAGTCAAAGGCCCTGTTCCTTGCACAATGTCCAACAAAAATAAATTTATTATTTAAAGCATCGCAGCATTGAGAATATCATGCACACAGAACTAAAATCACCTATGCGCATGTAAAAAATTAGTATTTAGAATGAACGAAGCATATCATTCCACCTCACTCTAATTCATCACACCTCACCTGCTTGCCAACATTTTTTATTGCCAGCTGTTCAGGTGTCATCTTATCTTCTTCTTCAACAGCCTGTGAAAGAAACACAGAAAAGGTCAGTGTTTCAGATTTAGTTTACTTTTTCCCCAAGCCACAGATTCTCAAAACACAATTCTGTTCCTTAAAAAAAAAAAAAAAAAAAAAAAAAAAAAAAAAAAAAAAAAAAAAGAAAAAAAAATCAAACAGCAACACATTTCAGAAAGTCAAAGGAAAAGGAAAGGTACTTCAGCTTTTCAGCAGACGTGGTTTTAATTACTGAGTGTTAGTGCAAAAGATCAAGGAAAATACTTATGAATGGTTTTATTGTCAGATATTCACCAAAATGTTATTACACAAAAATCTTAAATGAGTGGTATCAATAGTTAAAGATACTTGAAAATAGTTAAAACAGTAAATAAATCTACACAATTTCAACTACTGGAGATTTGATCTCAATAAATTTTTGTACTGTTTAAAGTAATTTATTTTAATATATTTTGATGCTGTTATATTGCCTTCAAATACAATGTCTTCATAAAGTTCATCCACTAACTTAACTAGTGAATGTAATACTGAATTTTGGTTTCAAGGACTTCTAAGGAGTTAAAAAACCAACACTTGTTAAGAAATACTGACATGATTACTATTCATAGAATGCTTGTTGAGATCTAGGATTTGTAAGAAATATTTCTAAGTGTGTCAGGATTAAAATAGTACAAGTAGCTGTAATTCCTCTTACACCACTAGTAGCAAATTTCTTACCTAAGCAGAACATTGAATTGGGCTCTGGAATGCGTTCTAAATACTTATAGCCTATTACTAGACTGATACAGATAACCTTTACTCTGCTAAGTAATTGATCAAGTCAATTGTCCTTGACTGAAGGATTGAAAAACATGACTAACTGCTCATTTTGATCTAAAGAAGTCTTACATTCTCGTCACCAAGTAAAAATACATAATTGATATGATTACTCACATTTCATAGCAAAACATGTAACTAAACACTTTGACAAAAATTTCGGGCAAAAAGTCTGGCGGCAATGCCTGAGGAGCAAATCTGGCAACTTCACCCAGAAACCATACGTAGCTGATTAGTACGAACTACAGTCATTCTGAACAAAGCTTGTGAAAATCAATTAGTTCTGAAATTAAGCAACTAATTTCTTCACTTCATAAACACAGCTACAGTCATACTATTATGGGATATGAATACCTTGTTATAATTTTTAGCTAATTCTAACATCTCCTTCACTACTGTTTCATTGAGTTTGCAATGTTCACTGTAGTCCTGAAGTGTCAAACCTTCCATCCAACTCTTCTTATGCAAATTTAGCAGCATCTGCAAGACAAAACCTCTTTAGAGCATTCACCATAAAATACTTTCAGAATACTATGAAGATCTCTTTGACAGGCAACTGATTCATAGTAAGAAGAATATAAAAAAAAATATCGAACTTACAACATCAGTGTTTAAATAGAGGAAATACAATTATCAACTATTCTGGCTAGAGCAGAAGATAAATTTGCATACTTTTTAAAGATTGAACTTCTTGAATCCTAAATATGAAAATGAGGCATGAAAACATGGGTCACATTTACTTTGACACATTCCTTTGACAGGAATATGTAGATTTGTTACTTTTGCTGCAGGTTGAGAATTGCACAATTGCTTCATAGAGGTCACAATTGCTTCAGGTCTAAGAAAATTGAATACTTTAGCCACCATATAAGGAACAGTTGAAGCTTTTGGCTTGACAAAACTGAAAAATATTTTAATGCTTTTAAATTCATAAAGTAGTCACACAGGCTTCACTGATTATCTCATCTGTATGCAAGCAACTGACAGTTATGATAAAATAAACTTCGAAAGTGACCAAAGCATGACTTTGCCTCATACAGATAAACAAGCATAAAAACCATAAGATAAAATGTGCAAGAGATTTGATGGTGATAAATGCAGGCACTACTAAAAATATTTGAAAGGTTTTACTTGACACTTTCATGTAATCTTGAAAGAGCAAAGGAATAGCTACAACAGCAATTTCTTTATTTTCATGCATGAAGGAAGTGTATTTTGTGGATCTCCTGCACACTTGACTGTAGGGAGGACCTTTTCAGCAAACAGTTGAAGCTTGCCTTCAATTTGTGAACATTTACTAGACATTTTTGAGAACTGGTAATCCCTGTAATTGCTATCACCTGAATAAAAATACCTGTTTCATCCTATGTAGAACTTCAAAGAAACCTGGCTTTGGAACATGTGAACTGAGTTGAAAGTTTGTGTCATAATTTGTGTTAGCAAGATCTTAGCTACTGACAGAAGGAGTCGTAGGCAAACTGCATATGGACAGTTTAGCTAGGCTATCTTGATTTTAAAATTAAGGTTTGGTGTGATGAGCTCCTAATCTAATACATGAAGCATGTACTCTTCTTACCACAGATGGAGATAACAGATCACCACCACCACGAGGGGTGTTTGAGATATGTATGAAGCTGCCTCATGAAAGATGTGAGAGAGAGTTGTTACCTCACAGACTAAAGTCTTTCCAACTTGGTCAAGATTATTCTCCTACTTGTAAAGGTAATTAGTCACTTACGTAAAGCCATTGATGAAAGTACACACTTGGAACTTCACACAAGACTGGATTTGCCAAATTGTTGCATTTGACTGGAAACAACAACCCCCTGGAACCCTCAGGGACATTTCCTGAGAGAGCTGGTTTTGTTGAATCAGTTATTCTTTTCAGTAACAGTGAGGTCTTGGAAGTCTGATACTGCACTAAAAATGGTTGTGCATTTCACACACTCTTTCCATCTCCTTAATTCGCATACATATTCCTCCACTATTTGAAACTGGGTTTTTTTTTTCCTTATTACTTGTAACTCAAAAAGTCTGAATTCTGTGAAAAAACTATTCTGGCCATTTTCCATTTTATCATAAGCTTTGAGATCAATTTATAGCCCTAACAAGGCCACGAAAATGCACAGACATATCAGAGAACATACGCAGAGGACAGAATCTGGCTTTTCAAGAATTAACTTCTGTAGATTGTAAGTAAGCTTTCTTTCTTCCTTTTTGTTTTCCTGATTGAAACTCTCAAGCTAGATTTTGCATGTAACCTGAAGAATGATGCAAAATTAACAAAAAACCCCATTTGTTGTCAGTAACTCCATAGTGTTTCTTCAGTAAATGCAGGATATCACTACTTCTTGATATTCAGTGATGTCTTGGGGAATTGCAATCATACTAACTGGAAGCACCTTCTGTCAAAGTGATTATAGCAAACAATAACACAACATCCCTTGATTATACATTCCATTTTGGAAAACACAGTTAAAAATTCTCCTAGCTTCAGGAATTCCAGCCTGTGAAAACTGAAGGGAGCCAGTATGTCTTTCAGCTTCATCACTGAAAACTTGAAACTTTGTACAAAGTCAGGTGCAGAGAAAAACATGACAACTTTCCATAAGGTGGACAAAAATGTTGTCAAACTATTTATATGGTCATTAGAATGTGGTTGTGGAAAGTTTCATCACCACGACTTACATTCAAGTGATTTCTGGAAGATAAGCCACCTATTCCAGGAAAGTTAAAACAATTACTGAAAGTAACAGCCATTGAAATCAGAGTATTGCCACAAATTTTAAACAGTTTGTATAATGTTCCTGGTACTCTGAATTAAAGATGAAACAATTACCTTCTGTTCTAGTTCGTTCTTCCTGTAGTTGATGGTGATGGAATAGTAATGTCTGTTTAGTCCATGGATTAATGCCTGCAAAATTCAGGAGAGAGATTGAGTTAAATCACCCACCATTGGAATGAAGAAATATCAGAAGGAGAAAACTAATTTCAATATAAACATCTTTAAACATCATTTAAATAAAAGAAAAAACACAAAGAAAAAAACACAGGGACTATAAGGAGATATGAAGTAAATATACCTGGTTCTATTTCTCTTTTTGTGTTCATTAACTGACAGTTATGCTTTCTATTTCTAAACCAGATTTTTTCACACAGTAGCAACTATAATAAAAAAAAATGGTAACTGCCTTCAAACATTTGACCGATACATATGCACAAACATATTTCTCTCAAACCCTTCCTCTCTCAATAAATTTGGTTGTCACTCCTATTAAAATATTCTATTAAAATATTCTGTTACAAACAAAAGACTACTTGCTATCTATTTATTTATAAACACTGTCAGCATTCCCAAGTTTATTCTCCAGGGTACAACATGAAAAGGGATTAACTGAAGCAAGCAAAAACCTCAGTTACACAATGTGCATCAAATTAACCTTGGATATTAAAACTAGTTTTATTTTTAAACTGTAAATGAAAAAAAAAAAAACAAACCACCTTTTTGACTGTAATTATGCCCTCTGCAAATACAATCTGATCAACTGGATTATTTTTAATGATAGCTGTGTGTATATATTTTCTATTTTGCTCACACGTATTAGGTATTTCCTTTTACATTTATGACTTAAGTGTGAGTTGTATTTTTTTGGCAGGTAAAATGCTATGATCAATCCTCATCACAACTAAAGAGTCTATTTTCAAATAAAATTTCACATATGAAGAATACATTTACAAACTATATAATAAATCATATGTAAAGTATGCTGAATTAGTGATAAATACTTCTGTTTCAAGCATTCCACCTAATTATGTTTAAATGTATATTTAGAGCTATACAAAATTAATGTGTATTTGCATCTTATGAAACTTAATATTTCAGCATTACAAAATCATCTGTATGAAAGCTGAAAATGTTTTCATATATATTTTTTAAAGAGATTTCTATTGCAAATACATAGACAAAGATAAAAAGTACTTGAAAAGTTATGAGAATTAGCATTTACATAAAACCATTACTTGTGCGACTTATTTTAATTAAACTTGTAAAATACAGATTTTATCATCAACAAAGGAATTTATAGTTGAAACTATTAGCAAGTCATTTCCACTGCCATTTTCTTATCTCACTCAAAGGGACTGCATATGAGATTTTGGTGTTTGTGTATAAACTGAGGTGTAGAAATTTAGGAAGTTTTCTCAAGTTCTTAAAATTTGACAAACGGGTTTGCATTCTCTCCCTTTCCTCCCCCCGTCCAAAAACTACCCTTTAAAAGAGTGGGCAGATGTCAAAGGTAAACTGTAAAATAGCTGTTGGCAAGGGAACACAAGGAAAAAAAACCACACACACAAAAAGGGAGTGAAGCCAAGGCATGCACTATTCGATTATTCTTCTTTTTGAGATTTTAAGTAATGTCTTATAATTCCTGCTACTAACCTAGCTGAAATCAATATTTAGTTTGCTTCTGTCCTCAACTGGGTCAGAATTCTATTCATGGCTTAAAATAAAAGCAAAACAACACTGTAAGAGCTCTTGCAGCTTTAGGAACATTAGGAGCATCATTTAAAATTATGATTTTTATCTTAACAGTGACATTTGCAACAGCTTGCAAAAACTCAACACAAACAAAACCTACCCATTTTAATAACAGAAACCCAAAACCCCATGGCCAAAATATGCCACGCTGTACTGACAGTGATCTTACAATAATGAAGCAGAACAATCCTGCAGGGGTTTCCAAGGGAAAGCATTACACATGGTCTAGAAAAGCCCAGTTAGAAAAGCCCTGAAACATGCAAGCATGGGCTTGCCTACATCCAATCAAGAGTATTAGTGGCTTATTTCATACTCATTATTGTTTGCAGTTTTGACCAATTCAAAAATCAAAACTAAAACAGCATCCTGAAGCAGACACTCTTCAATTTTAAGACACTTTTTTGCTAGCATTTTTCATCAACAGCAAAGAGTTTCAATGTATTAGTAACAAAAACCCCTCAACTTATGTTTTTAAACATAAGGGCATGGTGGGCTAGGACCTCCCATAGGATGGCTCTCGTAGAGCACGAGTTCAGCCATTATTTCGGTTCTGCTCTGACTAGTGGATGGCCTTTTTCTTGAAAGTTTACCTAGCAAAATATTGCTTCTATTGTTCAAGTAATGAAACAAAAAGCAGGAACTGGGCTTCATGGTTTCAAGGACACATGCCTTTAGAATACATAGGAAGGGGGAAAAGTTTTTTAAAGTAAAAAACTCTGAGGCAGAAGAACAACAGGGATAAAAGCATTAATTGCTCCAGAGGATACTTGTTTCAGGATAGAAGCTATTTCTCAAAATAAAGGCTTGCTTCAGTGAAGACCAAAATTTTTGTCTTTTCAGTGAAAGTCAACTTCAGAAATCAAACTCTGAATATTTAAGTTTCACAAATGTGTATGCAAAAGAAACATTACAGCAGAAGCTAATCAGGCATCCATTTTATCCATTGAATACCCTCCTGCACCATTTTTTCAGCAAATTACTGCATTACATAAAAATCAGAGATTAATTATTTAAGACACAAGGTTTAATCTAGATTACATAATAAGCAAGAACCTTGATAAAATTAGAGCAAAAAGAAAAGAAAGAACTTTTTCCATAATTTGCTCATGAGTAACTATCTTGAAGAAAGTTGAGATGTTGACAAGCAGCAGTTTTTCAGCAGGACTGAAAACAGCACGTATCTTGCATCACATGCTATGTCGTCAATTGTCACTTTTAAAAGTTTGCATTTCCATAAATTTATACTTGAATCTCTGCCGTACACATTAAATACATGCATTCACACTTAAGTAGCTAATTTAGGGCTCAATTTTAAACCCCACACATATACATGTCCAGTGATGAATCATATAAATTATAAATGCATGTGGAAAAATGCAATAGAGAGAACAATAAATAATTTGTAACCTGTTTTAAGCACCTTCCCCAAAAATTGATGAATTACTCTTGCAATTTATAGGACTATCAGCAAGCACTAGGTTTACCTGGATGGATGGCTTGTTTAAGTGACCCAGATTCGAAGTTGTTTGTCTTGGTTCATGTCCTAAGACCATCATATTAGCATTGATCAATCTGAAGGCATCAATAACAACCTGTAAAAACAAGATGTCAAGTCAATTCTTTTTAGAAAATGCAACTAATAGAGCCAAGCAAGAGTGGACAAGGCACAATCAACTCTCATGTGTTTTTGGCCTTTATCCAGAAAATCATTTAATTATAATATTAATAAAAAAGAACCTCCTGCTGGCTATGTGATCAGCACACTACACTACCTTGCATTGTAAAGGTGACACCAATTATTACCTTTTCCATGGAGCTGTAAGTTTTATATACATTATATCATCATATAACACTGAATTTTATGTACACTTACTCTAAGCCTCAAAACTATGCATATGTTTGTCACCTAAATCTTATCCAATCAAAATGAATGACAGAGAGAGACTAAAACTGAAAGTGAGCACAAGCTAAGGGACCAAGTCTAAAGCCCAGTCCTGTCACATCAATTATACTACCACAATACTTGAAATGACAACAAAATTATAGCCAGCAAGGAACTTGCCCCATGTATTCCCTTCTAGTCAGATGCTTTTTGCTTCTTGTGACTACGAAAGGGTCTATAAACTGTCTGATGGATTAAAAAGTCCTTGTCAGTGTCATGCTCAGGAGTAAAAAATAGAGAAAAAGAAAACCAAGGTCATTTATGATTTAAAGGTACATGGCAGGCAGGATTCAGTGCTGTTTTATGGCAAATAATGTAAACTCATCATTGATTCTTACTCTGTCCTGTGCTAAATTTGTCTATGAAATTTTTTGGAAAGAGAAATTCATGGTCCTGTGCAATAAAATCCCCACCCCTGTCCAAAATCTACAGGAGCTGAAACAGACTAACAGACTGAATGTAGCAACAATACACTCAAACCCCTATGTGTCCTGAAAAGCACAGGTTCATAACTGCAAGAAGGATTCTTGTTTAGGTTCCAGTCTTTTAACTGAACCAGTGCAGCTTTGCACATCCACTAAAACAGTACCAGGCAGACTTTGCAGGCATCATGTCTGCACATATTTGAAGAGTTACTAACTTAAAGCTCCTTTTAACAGCTTTTCTATAATATTTTTTAATATTTTCTTTTCTGTACTATGATTTGTACTATGTACAAATATGTACTATGTACTATGACTATAACAGATGCATTTACATGGCTGGTTTGATATTTTGAAGAATTAGATTTGAACCTTGTTTATGTTGAACAAACAAGAAATCAACCACTGTCACTGAAAGTCTACAGAGAAAGTGACACTGAGTCTCCTACCTTGTTTCAGCACCTTCCTCTCCATTTACACATATATTAATAACTAAATAATGTGCAGTTTTTAGGATTACAAGAAAAAATATTAAGGTCCTTCATGTGGAAATGAAATTAATTGGCAAGTATTTATAACAAAAAAATCATCAGGTGTAAACAAAAACCCCACAAACGTATCACCTGTTGTGATTTACTTTTGAGACCCAAGTGAGACAGCGGTGCTGACTAAGTGCCACTAAGGGCTATTCCTTGGTCTCTCAGCTGCTGGCCAGATCCACCCGCATATGCCATGTTTTCAAATCGCATGCAGAAAACCTTCCTAAAAAAGATCTTTATTGAAAATGTTCACTTGTGACCCAATTAAAGTGAGTTACCAGTGATATTTTTCTGAACAATAAAAAACCACCATTCAGATTTAGAATGCAGCAGAAGTATGCTATCTGATACCAATGCTACAAAAAAGGAATTACATTTAGAAGAATTCTCAAAAATATCAGAAACAGTTACTATATATCTATACATTCTTTCTCATAACATAAGTAGTAATTTGGGTTGTTTTCATTTTTTAGCATTTTCTCTATCTTAAAACACTTGTGACAAGCTTTTTGTATGTATCTTTGTATTCCTTTTTAACCAGATGCTCGAATTCATCAACACCTGGAAATGCCCAACCATAACAAACAGGCAGTATAAATTAAAAAGTCAAGCAAAGCAGGAAGAAAAAAAAAAGAAAAAAAAGAAAAAAAAGAAAAAAAAAAAAAAAAAAAAAAAAAAAAAAGCACACCACCAGTTCTCCAGAGACTACCTAGATAATGGAAAAAAAAACCTAAGCAAGCAAAAATTTACCCTGAGGAGCAAGAAACATGAACTTGGCAGTATTCAAGAATGACAAGGAGTTGCTTTATAGCTCACTAACAGCCCCCCCACCCCGCTTCTAGACCTTAATTTAACTGAGAACTTTACTAGACAACATTAAGCTTATCCAAAAAGAATGGTATTGTCCAGCTTGATTTGTCTTAGGGCTTCAGCCATACAAAATAAAAAAAAAACTACATTTTTTTTACAAGAAAATTCAACATTTCTGTTAAGAGTTTTCAGATTAGTTAAATTTCACCTTAAAATATGAGAATAAGTTCCTGAATTATTTATGAGTGATACTGAATATTGCTCAAACATCTTAATTCTGATCAGAAGTAACTTCCACTATGTTTTGGGTACAAGCTGCATGGGAATATACTGCACTCTCTATCTACCCTGAAGGAATGATGTGCAAGTATTTCCCAAGCAGAACAAATATAAATCTAACAGAAAGCAGTATGAGAAACTGAAATCACAAACAGCAAACATTATGCTTTTACAAGGGATAAAATGACAAATGACAATTCCTACAATCTCATGAGAGTGCAAAAAGTACACATGAAAACGCTGTTTTTCATCTTAGCTGCACTCTGATGACCAATGATAACTAAATACTTTAACTACACTAAGATTAAAGGAATTTGCTGCTATCACTATAGCAACCATCTTAAAGAAACTAACATGCTCAGCAACCTGGAGGCTAAATTTAGACCTAATACACAATAAAAACATAAATACAATAATAAATCTTACATATTCATTTCTAGGAAATGTAGTTGCTTTTTTCATAGCCAGCATAAATCAGTCCCGCCTTTAGAGGATTACATAAAAATAAATAGACTCATTAATGTCCAGTGTACTAATGAGCAATGGGTGAAGTAGGTGTTAATTATGCCACAGTAAGATCCAAGAAAAAAGCCCCAGTGAGCACTTGGAGGTGTGTACAAGTTGAAGTCTCCTCTCTATGTTTGTGTATTTCGAAGTACAGAATGATGCAGGCTGATGACAGAAACATGGTCACCCCCTATTCTATGATGGAAACTTTAGACACAGTATTTTGAACAAAGAACTTCTAAAGATTAATTAAACCCAGTACAAATCACCACTCAGTTACTTAGATTTTTTATTGTAAAAAGTCAGTATTTCTCAAACAAAAATTTTAAGCTTTCATTTTACTTAAACAACCTATATAATATAATACAGCTCTTTTAGTAAAAATTTGTTTCCGAGCTTCATGCTAAATTTCTTTCCTAAAAAGACATTAAGAAGTTAACCAGAAGTCTGTGCTATTAGGATGTTTTCCAGAAATTTGAAGGTAATTTTTTTTTAATGCACTTCCATAGTGCAACTCTTTCACCACTCTGACCATTTAATTTTCCCTTGTGTAAGTGTCTCCAGACTTTTCAGAGGTCATTTCAACAGCAGACAGCTTATAACAAAACCATTAGCAGTTTGGCTAGCTTAAGGAAACCTCTTACTTTCCTTTTTTGTTTATTATCACTGCATGAATCTGCAGCATATGAGAGTTTATAATTTCTCAGGCTTGTTAAATTCATGTTAAAGGTCTGTTTTCTTGTTGAATAAATTTTGTTCATATAATGCTGCCTATTTCATATACTGAGTCTTTAATAGCACCTTTGGTCTATGCGCAACTCACAGATCAAAACAGAGGACTAAAATAGGGGTTGATGATGCTATTTACATGTGTGATTCCTGCTGTCTTCTTGTTAGTAGCTTTAATATAATAGAAGACCTTGTCTGTTTTGTAATTAACACATCTTTACTGGAGAGATATTTGGAAGTGATTGCTGTGAATATACTGGTTAGTAAAATAAACACAATCACACACCACTTTCTGTTATCAGACAAATTTGTGAATTGTACACATTATACTCCAGATCAACAAACTGTGATATAACAGCCAAGTAGAAGACACATTTATATAACCCTTTATTTTTCTGAAAATATGTATTCAATCTGACCTTGCAAATATAATTAGCTTGTGGGATGTGTGGATTTCAGTACCATGGATGCTTTACTAATTGCAGTTCTTGGAAATAGATACTAAATATTTGGAAGCTGCCAATACAAAATAAAAACTGCATCTTTTTGTACATCTGTCTTAGCTTCAAAATGTGTAATAATCTAAAAAAACAATAACTATACAGCTTTTTTTAGCATTTGCCTGGAGTCAACAGCCCATACTAGAGTTCATAGAATGTATTTTTAGAAAGAAAATTTACAATTATGTCCTGTGTAAATTTCAGGACAGCTGTAATTAATATGATAAAAATCTACTCACAATCTAAGTACTGGACACCTCAACTGTTAGCTAGACAAAAATCTGGCCTCTTACAGTCCCCACACGGTTTTTAAAAATAATGGCTTGATGAAAATGTAGGATATTTAGTAGCCAGACTTCTTTTAGCTTCTCCTGAAAGTGTGAATGCTATCACTCTTTAGTTTCTTACTATCAACTGAATATTATCAGTTTTTCGAAAACTGTCTTCATAACTTTGTGAGGTATTACAAAAAAAAAAAAAAAAATAAAAAAAAAAAAAAAAAAATTAATTCAAGAGTCCTTTACCTACTTGATTCTTAAATCCTTCCAATATTAAATTTCCAAACAATCTTGAATGAAATAGCTCTGGTTTTCAAGTCCCACTATATTTTAGTGGTAAACTTCAGTTCCATGTAAGTCAGCCTTTATTGTTTAACTTTATAAAATCTAAAATCAATATTTTTCCAGTTAAAAATCTATGGCATATGGTGACTATCTTTAAAAATGCATTGTGTCCTTGGAATTCAAGTATCAGTGTATTGTTTATGCCATATGTTTATGAACAAACATACCAGTGCTTAAAGACAACTGCAAAGGATAGTGTGGTTATGCCAGGTGTGGAAAAAGAAGTAATGTCCCATCTAAAATCTCTTTTATCACTTGCAACTGACCTGTTATCAAGTGCTTAGTTTGTTTCTAGATTCTTTAAAAATGAAATGGAACATGTGACCAGAGAAGTGCAGCTGAGGTTTATGACCATTTCGTTATTTATGCTGCCATGCACTGTTAGACAACTACAAGTGAAGAACATCTTCTGTCCCCTGCAAGCCCACAACATAAAAAATTCAAAGAAATCTTACTTTTTATGCCATTTCCAATGAAAAGCACTAAGAACTGAAACTGACTCATGCCAAATGCATATCACTGAATTGCTGTGATTGTGAGTTTGAAGTTTGCAACATGGAAATTATTTATAAAATGTCAATTTTAGCTCTGGAAAACATATTCCTAGGAGTATGTGCATTTTCCTTCTCCATCCTTGGAGAATTATTTACTTGTGGTCAAATCTGCAGTACAACTTCAATATCCATACTGGAAGGGGAAGAGAACTACAGCATAATACATTTATCTTGACAAGTGAGGGCATGCATCCATAACTCCCATGTAGCTGAGCCACAAGTTTTAAAGCTATATGCCTTAATGAAGATAAATGGACTATTCTACATCCACCACAGCAAAAGGAAATTAAACATTTAATACTTCTCAACCAAGTCTTGGAACTTTCTGTTTTAGGGAAGGGCATGAACTCAAGTAACCTATGTAAACTGTTTAGTAGGTAAACATACATTACTTAATTAAATCACAAGTCCAAAGGACATTACATAACAAACTTTGGAACATCAGGATTGACATTAACAATTTCAGCACTCCATTAAAAAAATAGGAGGTAAAATATGCAAAATACGTTAATCTGGATATGTATGACCACTGTAGGAAACGTAACGAAATAGTGGTGCACTGGCAGTAACAAAACTATGTAGTTTATGCCTAGGTTTACACATCCTGAACGGAAAGTACCAAGTGGCCAACACTGTGATGCAGACACAATTCATCTACTACAACTATGATTCTCCAGGCAAAAGAACATCAATCTTTACTAAATCAACAGTGATCAAACCCGCCACAAACATACAGCTTCCTTACTCTTCAACCCAGGCTCCTATTGAAACTTGATTCTTCCCTAGATCAAACCACCATGTTTCTGTCCAGTCAATGGCAAGAAATAGCATAGTATTGTGAGAGTATCTAAAATTACTATACAGTGTGCATAATGTTCAGAAATGTGCTCTTGATATGTGAATTAAAATTACATACTGCAAAGTTATGTTATCTATTTTAGATTTTTTCCATTTAAAATAGAAAAGTGTTAGCTAATCCAATTCTAACAATGGAAGTTGTTCCAGGTATAAAAGATTCTGACAAAATTGCAGGCATCATGTTTTAAATATATTTTCTTCTAAATGCTATCTGCATAATAATTCACAACAAATAGGCATGTCTCCAAAGTAGTGACAATACAGTCAATTTACTGTTTTGTTTAGTTGGTTCTAATTACTAATTTCAACTGTGTTACTTATTTTTAACTGTACCCTAAAGACTGAATTCATTTGTGTCTAGGGAAGACTTGCTAAGGCAAAAAACAAGACAAGCACATGAAGTGGGGAGGAGGAGTTGGGTATACCAATGAAGTCTTCTTAGGTGGTTCCAATCTGCTTACACTTTTCACAAATTTAATTCTTAATGGGCTATTTTAAATTTCAGACATTACACCAGTGTCTCAATATATCTCATTTCAAGGATTGCCCTTTTTCTGCCTTCTTAAAAAACAATGTCTCCTGAAATCCCGTGGTTAATTCAAACAAAGAAGGGAAAAAGAAAAGTTCAAAGGAAAAATAATAGCGGTTTGATAGAAGACTAGAGGTTTAAAACCATGCAATCTTTCAAAAAACTGGTGTAAAACATGCTCAGCTGAAGAAAATCTTGAAGCTAGATGGTAATTTCAATATTCAGGAAATTGTTAAATTGCTGTCTTCTACCGGTTTCAGTGTTTTAGACTAAGAAGTAATTATCAAATTATGAAACCGTTCACACACATATTTGTTTTGATAAACTGGGAAGATTTGCAGCACAAAAATGGAAGTCAGCATTCTGAAACAGTGTAATATACAGACGATTTAATCTAAACTGGAACATAAAAGTAGCAAAAGAGATCAAAACTACTTGTAAATCACTATTTTTATGGTCAGCACTTTTGACAAAATATTATTGACAAAATGACCATCTATTACTCTGAAAAGTAAAAAACCTGAAACCAGGTATTAACAAACCTAGAATGCTCATATACATCACTAATTACACAGAGGTTGTCACTTAGATTTACAAGTACCAATGGACAAAACCAGGGAAAGAGGTTGCTAAAACAAGTCCTCCAGCCTCCTCAGGGTCATCATTTGTATAAGGAGGCTAAAACCAGCATGTATTTTTCTCTTGTTCCAGCACAATATGATTAATTTTTTTCATACTTCAAAAATTACTGAAATAACAAATTATGAAGTCCAGTACATTTCTTACTCCTTTTAGAGTAAAATTCTAAAGATCTCGTTAAGTTGAACAAAAAAAAGCAATTTTCAACTACCAGTGAAAAGAAACTGCATGCACAAAATGGTTTCAGACTACAGCCCACATTCTGACTCTTTTAAGTAAAAAAATCTTCCAGTTCCAGAAGAGGTTGCTCAGACCACAGAACAAGGGTTCTTCAATGATGTATGTAGACAGAGACAGTAGTAATAAACTGAAAGAAGTTACTGACCATATGCATACAAATGGAAAAAAACCAACTGCAAGAAAAATAAAATATTGGAACTAGAATTGCCATGAGGCTGTTGAATCTCAAGACTCAAGTGGACAAAACACTAAGTGAGCTGATCTGAACTCAATGTTGAAACTGTGCTCAGCACAAAGTTGAGCTAGATGATCTACAGGGATTATTCTCAACTAGAATTACTTTGATTTACGAGGCTACCCAAATGTACATATTTATTTTCTTTTACCATATGAATGATTTTCAGATAAGGATAAAGTACCATAGCAAAATCCTCTTATGAACATGGCAGGATCTGGTTTAAGCACA
This sequence comes from Sylvia atricapilla, assembly GCF_009819655.1. Classification (NCBI taxonomy): domain Eukaryota; kingdom Metazoa; phylum Chordata; class Aves; order Passeriformes; family Sylviidae; genus Sylvia; species Sylvia atricapilla. The sequence continues at coordinate 21,810,091 of NC_089146.1, forward strand.
AGATTAAGATGCACAGCATATCTGTTTTTATCTGTCTAAGGTGACTGAAACAGATTTTATAAAGAAGTTATTGAAAACCTATTTTCCTCAGCAAACAATAAAAAACAATTTGCCGCAAACCAACAAATATTCCTACAAATACTTCTGACAGTGCCTTTCTAGGAAAAAATATGACTTAACAGAAATGAAAGTTTGCTGTGTGAGTAAGAGATTTTGCTACCAATCCTGCTAAACACCACAAGTGCCATCAAGCTTCTCAGATGTACAAAATGGACTTCTGACAATTTTGGATATTTTATAGATCCTTACAAGGGAAACCAGTTAACTCTCTCAGAACAAGAAGTCATTTTAAAGGGTAACTTCGTAATTAATAAAGATCTAAAGGTTAAAACAGTTCAAAAAAGAAAACACTATTTTTAAAAAATTAATTTAACAATACAGTGAGTGCAGCACACTAAGTTAATGCTTTCAGAGTTAAAGATACTATGTGTTACAGTGGGTTTAGTGTAGTTATATTTTCCTTAAGAGGTGATGAACAGCTGCTAAGTTAAGGTCCAAAAAACCACACTTATTTTTAACATTTGGCAAAGGTTTATGGTTGTCTGTACAGACATTTCAAAGTGTATGTTAGAAATAAATATGAAATGTCAATATTTAGCTGTATTCCAGATCTTTAATGAAATTACTGCTTCTGTGGAACATTCTAAATATGTATTGCAGTTTCCATTGCATAGACTGGAAAACTGGAGAGGATAAAAGAAAAGTTTATAAGTAAGTGTAAAATGAAACAACAGCTAGCCAGGCTGCCCCACTGGCCATATTTCAGCATGTTTACTTTGATTTCATTCAAAGAAATCAGACTAAAAAAAAAATTCAAAACAAAGCTTTTCCTCTCTGGGTTCTGAGACCACTGACCTTCAGTTAAAACCCACTGCTCTGTTGGGAGTTTATTTTACAGACATCTAGAGCACTGTAAGCCTAAATATTGCAAAATATGGTACACAGTCATGAAAAAACATACTTTGTTGTGCAAGAATATGTACGTAGAGTAGTAAGGTCAGTATTTGAAATTACTTGTGCTTCATGTGTCCTACTATATTTATACAAAAATATCCCAGCCCTAAAAAGGCCATTAAAGCAGTTGGCATTTAATCCACAGATCTATATGAGGGGCTTATTTTTATATAAGGATTTTATATGACTTTTTATTTTTGCTCATTGGCTTTTAAGACATAAAATGACTGGTTTGGTTTTTTTAACTGATGAGAATTACAGTTATACTTATTTTTAAGCTGCAGTCATACATCTCTGTGCTATGTAGAAAACGTGTATGGAGACAAGGCGGTTAACAAAGAACAAATTTTCATTTTCTACAGTAACAGGGCAAACTGCTTTTTAATGTTTTAGCCAGTCAAGGTGAAACTGAGGTTCCTCATCAGAATTCACTGCAACTTCCTGACACATGAAAATAACCTCTGCCCCAGTTATTCTTTACTAGCACAACCATGACTGCTTCACTGACCATAAACTATGGCAATTTATATGGGCATGGACCTGCCCTGAGGCAGCTTTAAAATTAGCTAATGTGTTATTCTGGTCTTTGCTTTTAAATACATCTAATCTCAGACAAAACATGCCATATTAAAATCTTCTATGCCACATGTTCACTGTATTTTTTTTGCCAGACAGTCCTGCTAGTATAAGGTATAATGAGTAATGATCTTGGACTCACGTAGCTAAAGCCCACAAGTACAGTGGTTACTACAACAGCAAAATTACCTTTGCAAGTGGATCTTCATTTGCTGGTGCTGGCAAATGCAGATACTTTCCTGAAATAGGCTGAGCTTGACTTCTCTAGCACATGAAGAGGCTCTGGGTGCCATGATAAGTTGGCCAGGCACATGAAGCACTGAAACCTGACCTAAGAACCCCCCCTTGAACTATAATATATCTCTTCTTCTCTCAGTTCATCTAAAATCCAAGCACATTTTAGTGTAAGTGATCTTGCCAACCAGGATTATAAAACTCAAACGCATTCCACATCTTCGAAATCAAGAAGTTAATTACAAGTGGTATTCATAATTTGGGAGATTCTTTTTATTTCTAAGCTTTAAAGGAGGCACTTGCCAGAAACATGACAGATGTAAAATTTTTTTAACGTGAAACCCGAGAACGTAATTTAATCTGACTGTAGCAGCTAAAAAATGTGTATGAAAAACAAACATTACAAGACTTCCAGTAATCTCAAGTACTGGCAGTAATGCCATAAGAGCAGCTGTAACTGAGAAATGCTTAGATGGACAAAAATTTATTCATATTCAAAATAAATATGGAAAGATTACTTTATTGAAGATCTCAAAGACCTCAAAGATAGACATCTGTGTTAACAACAGTGGCAATAAAATCGTTTTAAAAAGAAGCACTTAGTGAGCAAACGTGTTTTAAGAGCAGTGTGACTTATTGGGAAGCTTTTCTTCTTAATGGATTTACTAGCTAGTGAGGTCTAAATTAATTACTAGTAATAGTCTTGACAATTATGTTTTGACAAAACAAAAAGACTCCTAATTCAACATTTTTATTGGAGTGGGAAAATAAAAGGAAAAATAAGTTAGGAATAATTAAGTGTTCTTCTGCCTCTTTCCCCCTCGCCAAGACTACCTGTATTTCCTTCTACTCTTTAAGCAATTTAAAAAGGAACAAAATTTATACCGGTGCCTAATACCTTCCAAACAACCAGAAGCTAGTAATTTTTCAATTGCCTGTTACATAAATGTGTTTGCTATAAAATTCAGAATTGAAAAAAAAAAACAAACATGAAAATGCAACTGGAGCTTCAGAACATTCTGCTGTGAAATTAAGACAACCCATAGTGTTTGGTATCTTTAATAAGATCTGCCTCATAGGAAATATGATACTACAGTTTTATACAAGATGAACACTTTTAAAATATTTATAAATTTACATTAATATCATCCACATATACCATGACGCATTTCAATAATTATTCTACAATACAATGGGAGTGCATGCTCAAACAAAACACCTCAGCAGTATTTTAAAGCAGTAAACCACCTAGCCAATTTCTGTACGTTCTGTAGTTTTTCTAATCCACTCTCCCTGTGGTTGAGCAAAATCGAATTGCCTCTCACATTTGCAGACAGCTCTGTGAAGGTGATAATAGAGCTGCTCCCTGCTGTCATGAGGCAGGAAATAGGAAAATGGCATATGGGGCTAGAAAGAAATAAAAAGAGAACTAAACAAGAACAAAAGAGATTTCAACAAAGGACAACTATAACCCAATATGCTTTGCAAGTTAATCTCTTTTCATAATAACTTAACATACTTAATCATTTATCTGCACACTTCTCAAAATTCAAATGCTTGATATCAACTTCTCTGTAAAGTTTTATTGCCCAAAACATTTGGAATAGGAATTTTAATAAAAATCATCATATGAAACGCCTGCAAATCAATGCATTCTTAGTACCCATGTTAAGGGGCTGAATCTATTCCAATCTGTTAGCAATTGATCTCAGACTTTGTAGCTAAAATGTAATGTATAAAACAATGTATACTTGGATTATTAGTTGTAAACCTGTTAAGTGACAGCTGAATAGCAAAATATTAAGAGAGGATTATGATTGGTTATGGGTATTGACAATGTCAAAGACTTCCAGCCTGTTTAAGGACTACTTATGTAAGATGCAGAACAAACTGGAAGTTATCTTTTCATTAACAATGAGATTTTGGTTTTATTTTTTTTAAATATAGTGTGGGCCTCCAAAAATGAAGTACTTAAACATATTTACAGTGCTTCAGTATTAAATCTTATTGAAGTACCTTAAAAATAAAAAGCAAGCCTACTATACCTTTCCTTTTACACTCTGAATGGGATCCACCACCACAGCAACAGCTCTTTCTGATAAGGCTTCAAAGCTCTGCTGAGTATTGATATCTACACCAGACAACCAACAGCCAAAGCCAGGATGACTATGATACCAACCAACTACCATCTCAGGTCTGAAACAAAGAGGACATTGAGATTTTTAAAAATACAAACACTTATCACAAGAAGAAATAGGAACATATCAGGACATAAATTAGGACAAGCTGTGAAAAAACACCATTAGTAATATTTAAATTACTCAGCACAGGATGGTGAAAACATGGACGTGAATAAATGCGACAAAAGAGGGCTATCATTAAGGGATACACATTAGCAGTGGTAGATCAAGCTTTCAGTTTTTCACCCTGTTACCACACCTTCCCTGAATCAGTTTTTACCCTTTCAGCACTTGAGTAAATATCTACTCTTTAACTCCTTGGCATCGAAGGTTGAATTTTCACGGCAGAAAGTCCATTTCAGACACGGACAACGGGAACCAACGGTGGGAAAGGATTAAATATCAATTAAACCAGCAGTAGAACTAGGAACTCAGTCAAAAAGCAATTTGCACTGTTCTGTTCAGCTGCTGAGCCTTTTGCTAACATTAATTTTGAAGTTTTTCCCACAGTAAAAGAATTTGAGCAAGCAGACGACAACTGTTGAGAGGTAGGAGTGAAATAAAAATTTGCTTAAATACTAGGAACTTTTGGAAAACTATTTTCCCTTTCTTTTCATTAAAATTGCTCATGAATAAGTTATAACTTCAAAAATTTTATATTTTTTATTTAAAGGGTTAAATAAAAAAATTAATCTTTTAAGCAGGTGTTGTGTAGTAATCACCTATGCTAAACTGAGCAGCATTCTAATCTTTCTGGGCGATAATCAAAGCTGTAGGTTTAACAGGAGTGACAATCTCCTGACAATTGAAATGCATGAGTGGGACTGAATTACATGCTATGCTACTTACCTAATTTGTGGGGCAATTATTTATTTTTAAACATGATTAAGAGCCCTTAAATCACTAGTTTTTCATGGAGGGAGTACTTGCTACTGTCAGCCCTCTTTACAGTGACTTACCTTCCTGTCTGTTTCAGCATATCCAACATTTTTGCTTGAAATACAGGATCAACTGCCTCCACACTGACACCCTGATTTAAAAGACAGACAAAAATCATAGTAGTTTTACATGAAGCAGTATTATCTTTTAACTTGTAACTTCGCACAAACAAAATATTCATAAGCATCTGTTTAAAAAGGCAACCTGAATACTTCAGTACTACATGACAGAACACCCTTAAATGTAAAATACAATTTTTAGAAATATATTTCAATGCGATTTTCAAAATGCTAAAAGATTATTTTGAATTGCTATTAAAGTAATCTTTACTATGAGTTAACATGATTAAATAGGCATAGGAATTCACCTTTTTCTCCTCTGTTTGGTCTGCAAACAGTGGCCTGTTTGTTCCAAGTTCAGCTCTACACGTTTTATTCAAGATGAAGTTGGCTTTTTGCAGATTTTTATATTATGCACACATATAGAACAAACTCAGGACAAAAGAATTTGAAAATTTCATGGAGTGCAGCTCTGAGTTACAAAGGAACCATTCCATGCTTGTTTTGAGAATATTTCATTCTAGTTACACAAAATAAAGCATCATAAATTCCAGTTACACCCCTTGACTCTTTAGTCTCTTTCCTCTGTTCATAAAATGGATATTTTTACTCAAAATTTAAATACTTTTTTTTTTTTCATATCACAGAAGTATCATTTAAGAGGCATGCAACTAAGATCTGTCAAAGAGAGCAAGTTTGAAGTATATAGCATCATCAGAATTAAGGGCATGACACACTTCTAATCAAACCTTTAATCTTTTGAATCTTTCTGCTGACTCATAGCATATGAGTTCTGAAAGTCATCAATTTATAAGTCTTAAAAGTGATGTTATACCACTACATTTATATATAAAAAAGGACATAATATCTGCATATATCAAAATACACGCTGAAGTACTAGCCTTTGTTAAAAAAGAAGCTTTGACTTTTTTTTTACTGAAACTCTTTAACCATTAGACTTGTTTATATTATAACTCACAGCTTATACCTTCAGATTGCTTCAATGAGGTAAAACACAAAAAGCTTTTAAAAAATAAATTTACACTAAGGAAAAAAACCCAAGCAAATAAAATTATCAAGGTCTAGATGCGAAGAACTCACCGTCCCAGACTGTGGCATTGCAAAAACATCAATCACTCTCACAGTATAATCATCAACAAATTCCCCAAGCATCAGACCCATAACTTCCATAGGGACACCAGCACGACCATGCTTCAACATCTGGAATTAAGACCAAATGACACCACACGTTTAACAGAAGGTTCAAGTTTGATTGAGGTAGTTTTTTCAGCCTTTGTTGAGCTCTAGCTAATTTGAAACTTGCAGCACTTTTGGAAACTGTAACAAACTATAAATAGTAAAAACAAAGCCAACAAAAGAGAACTAATTAAAATAAGTTTCTGAGGGTTCAAATCAGTATTAATTGATTTTTAAAATACATCTGGCCTTAAAATACATCAGCACTTAAGCAACACAACTCCATTAACTCTGGACTGCTTCCAGGTGTTCTAACACCAGCATTATATTCAGACATAGTATGTACACAGAACACTTACTTTCAGCAGTGCAAGGGAAGAGATATAAACCTGTTCTGCTGTATCGACTGCGGGAGCATCTGTTGGTGGCCCCTATAAAAAGAATAAACGATTATTTTCAGCATCATTGTTATTCTGCAGTTTCTAAATATTTTGTCTTGAATATTACAGAACTTATAGAAAAATGCATATGTAATTGTGACTTCATGGGTCAGATGTAGTTGTTATAAACAAAACAAAAAACAGCACACCCAATCCTCTAAACCTTCTGTCAGTAAAATTATTCTGTAATAGGTCACCCAGCCATCCTCCTGTCACCCCCCAGCCCAAACAACAGTCTAAAGAACAATCTTATCAGAGCCAGTTAAATAGAAAGCAGGCAAGTGTTACACTGGATACAAACCTGTTACAAGCCATTCAGGCTAAGAGTCAGATAAGTTTCCATTAGTCAGCCTTGCTGCAATGCTAACCATCGTCAGCTGTAAAATATGGCCAGTTCTCCAATTAACTATGTGTTTCTTACAGTGGTGTGAATGTAAATGCTGCTGGGCTAGCATGATTAACTGGCACCAACACAAACAGCAATCTCCCTTTGCTTCATCAGCTTTCAGCTAAAGAGGACTTGCAGATAAAGGCTATGGGAGTACTTTGCAGATACACTGGTACAGTGAGAGAAAAAACGGACCTCTGATCCCTAGGTGGAAAAGCTGTGAACAAAATACTTTGCTCTTTGCCTTATGAGTAGTTATTCAAAAATTAGCACAACTGTCCCAGGTGTGAATGATTGGTTGAAACAGGTTCTGTGTACTGCTGAAATTGAAAAACACAGGAGGCAGCAGTTTAAATGTCCCTTTCTTGAGGAACAAGAAAATATTGCTGTTATATACAGAATTCCATATCAGCGTGCCTCATTACAGCCAATTAACAGCACATTCATTAATTTATTACCAAATTTCCACTGAAAGGACACAGCTTACTTCTGCACGAGGTGATGTAAACTTAGAAGGGCAACAAAGCAGCAACAGAAAAAAAGGATACTCCTCACCAAGTTAAAAGAGGAAATATGGTGCATTTACACACTTTATAGATTTAGAACTTTGATTCCATAGTGATAAGCAAATTTGAAAAAAAAAATTGTTTTGAATAAATTCCTAGTTTTTCATTTCAAGTGAAAAAATTCAACACAACGTGCATCCACATAACATCACACAAGACACAGCAATCAATCATTACCATTACACAAGCCATTACCTCCTAAATACAAAACCAGATACTTAAGTAATCAACACATTACATCTGTACAGGAATTACGCTTTCTGCATATTTTGATTTTCGCACATACAGAAAAGTATCAGTCTTCAGAATAAAGCCTTAAAGACAGTAAGAAAATTCAGTTCTGGGGCTTTTCCCCTCAAAGTCAATGAATCTATGAGTTCTACATCCAATCTTTATATTATGAATCCAATTTTTGTATTTTGAAACTCACATACAGGCATGGATACATCAACCATACCCACTTCCTAAGAGCTTCAAACCTCTATTTCCAGCTTTGATGCTGCTGCTCATCATCTCTTGATATTTGCCCTTCCTCACTTCTTACAACTCACTCCTATTTCTTCCGTCACTTTGGCCTTTTCATCAAATCTTCCAACAGCTTTCTCTGCTTTTCACCTTCCACAGTATTCTTACCAAAGGTCCATTTTTCATCAGCTTCACCCCTTCATCAAGTATTTCCCTGGCCTAGCCCTAGCCCAACAGTGAGATGCTCCAGCAGAGAAGTGCTCCTCTAGCACTGACACTGAAAAACTCTATAAGCAGTCTTCAGAACATTTCCCAGAACCACATGGACAGAGCACCTGCATTACTTATCCCCAATTTTCTGCAATTAAATTGTTTGACCAGCAAAACTTCAAACGTCCAATCATTTTGTAATGCTGTTCTCATGGTTTCTTCTCCATAAACATGTCAGTTTACTTCTTAAACTGTATCTCTCCTGCTTTAAGTCGATTCACTTAGAAGTGTTCACTTAGAATTTTCAAAGCACAAAGACTCATGTTTCCATTTAATCAATGCAAAGAAAAAAGCCCAGGTAAGTTGAGCTTTAATTTTAAAAGTAATTTACTAGTTTGTTAACAAACCCCTTTTTTAATAAATAATGCTCTCCCAGTTTTTCTCCAGTTCTAGACCAGAGATGGTCTGAATGGAAGATAAAAAAACCTAGTAACCTTGTGCTTCAGGAAGAACCATAATACCCATGCTGTGATCACCAAATGCATTCCACATTTGTTCCAGATTCACGGTAAGCGACCATCCCATTACATCATTCAGTAATTTTAAAAATAAAGAACAGTGTAATAAAAATCTCCCCCAGATTAGCACAAATAGGTCCATGATTTCTGGAAGGCTAATCTTGCCGTTTGACTGAGACTAGCTCCTCAAAAATCAGGAGCCTGAATTAAAGCTTACTCCACAATCTATGGCTCTTGGATGAGTTCTCCTCTATAGAATTTCTAGTGTCTGTTAAAATCACACTGACACCTGTCCTGCAGCTGAAGCATTAATCCCAGCTCTGTCCTCTATACAGATGCCTGTGCCCGCAATTTATAAAAGCCTACTCTTCAAAACTTTTCTTATTTTAGGATCAGTCAGTAGATTCACCACTTACAGGGAGGAAACAAAGACAAACATTAATACATTTTGCTTCTGTAAGAAGGCAAATGAATCACCTTTAGTTAAAGTGAAGGTAGGAACTAAAGCAGGGTGTTCCTAATATTCTCTTATAATTTCTATATTCCTTGGAGCATCCAAATGCTTATTTACCTGGATGATGGTGCAGAAGAGGGGATACTTAATCAAATACTTCATCAAATACTTCATCAAATCTTTAGGTATTATATGAACTAAAATAATTTTTTTCAAACTTTACACTGAATTCCTGTTGCAAGCACTCATAGTAAACAATTTATTTTCAGCATAGGAAATCCTCCTAATCCAAAAAGGAATTCTTCATTGGTATAAACCAATTTGCTTAACTTTAGCTATTTTTTTAAAGCCATAGTATTCACTGTGAAGGATTTTACATACTATATGTGTTTAAATATATATAAAAATTACTACATTAAAGATTAGGCAGTATCTTTCATACTGCATACTTCAGTGCTTCATTTGAAGCCCATGCAAGACATAGTAAAAATATCAAACCCGAGTTTCTACTCTTACCACACAGTTCAACCAACCTACCTAACTTGTAAAAAATTAGCTAATGGCAGTACACAAGGCAGGTTTGATAATGCTCAGTCATCTTATAAACACACAGCACATACCAAGTATTTCCTTGGTCACTGACGCTTGTGTGACCTCACACAATATGTGTATGAATTTTCATGTTACTATTCCTTCCTTTGTTTTGGATATCACTTACAATGAACTGCTTAAAAGAGTACTGAAATTCAGGAACTTTGAGGAGGAAATGATCCATAAGTCAAGTTTCACATTATTTTTCTACCAAAGACAAACTGCCACATAAAATACTATAAGCACACATTTATTTTTCTCCAAAAAGTTCTAAACTAAAGTTCATCAAATTCTCAACATAAAATCTTCAAAGATTTCACAGATAAATGCAAATGGAACGTGCGTCTTGCAAGTAGTTTACTTGACTTTAGATGATTTGAAAACAGAGACACTTGAAAAGTGGAACCAATTTCTTCCATCTCTGATCACCTCCCTTTCCACAAATGGCTGATAATCTAACATAGCCATGGAGTGACAGCCCCAGCTTCTGCACGTTAGTTACACAGTATGTGGGAGCCAGCTACGAGTTACGTGTTTTGAGATCTCTTTGGCCTGTTTCTGGTAGTCTTTCACAAAAGTTTATGCATTTCTTTCATCAAGCAAAGAAGAAGAAAGATTTTATTAGCTAATCTCTACATGGAGGCAAATATTTTACACTGACCCTCCACAGCATGTGCTATTACCACTGTTCATAAAATTCACTGCCTGCCAACTTTAACAAAGAAGCACCATCCTTACGAAGGCGAGCACCAAATTAAATTAACTGGTATCAGGAACCCAGACAAGAAAGTGTTTGTGTCTGCAATGCAAAAGAGCTGCTGGTATCTTTGGTTACATTATCATATTCAAAAGGCAGCTATCTCATTGCATAGTTTTGGAAGACTGTTCATGTCACTGCAAAACAATATTGCATACCTACAGCTTTACTGGATTATTTCTTGGAGAACTGGATAAAAATTAGATTTGGAAACTGCAAGGAAAACTGAACATTTTTTTCCCAAACTATGCATAAGCTAGATACAGTAATTATTAAAGAACTGCTGTAAAAAATACTGTTATGTGTTCCTGAAAAATTGATTCCTCTCCTGAATCAACTCTATGCTTCCAGTCACTGAAATGAGCTGCCTAATGGCCACCTCATGAAACCCAACCAAGCTTTAGGTTTTTGTTTAGAATGGCAGAATTCCAAGTTCAATAATAATTGAAAAAATTAAGTTACCACTATTCAAATTTTTTTTTTTTAGTAAGACTTTTAAGGGAAAAAAAAAAACCACACACACGCAAGTTATGGAAAGAAGATTACACTGTAATATTAAATTATGCATGTTACTATTTTTGTTTCAAATAGTTAAAGAGATGATCCAATATAAAAAGCACTCCTTTACTTGGGTAGCCCTAGCTGATGAAGTGTTAAAGGCATTTGCCATTCTTACAGGATAAAAACTAACGCCTTGAAGTGTTACCTACTAGGGCCTTTTAGCAAATTTGTTAACACTTTTAGGAATATTACTTCACCTTTCTCTTAGTGTGAACCAATATAAATTATTTAGCTAATTTTATTATTAAATGTAAACTAAACTGTCATTTTAGAGCACTGCTCTTTATTAGTACCATTTTATATTTATTCAAATAGGTATAGAAAGTGGACTTGATTAATTACATAGGAAACTGAGAAATATTCCACAAATGGATACACTTTGCATTGTTTAAATGGATCTTAAACACTGCTCTGGTTTCATGCTAATATCACAAAAGATGATTTTGAAATACACCATAGCTGTTTCAAAGAAAGTCAGTTTTGCAGGGGCATCTGTAATAAAAATCCAAAGGCAGTGAACTTAAGTGCTGTAAAGCACATCTCAGCTTTAATGCACCAACCAACATATTACTGTGTAAAATAAAAGAATCATTACTACTTCTATTTATTTTTGTAACTGGAACAATTTAATCACAGACACAGGACACACAAGCAAACAATGACTGCTATCATGTTTTATTTCTTTCCCAGTAAACTAAGAAAGAACCTTTTAATAGTTTAATTTTGTGAGTATTAAACAACTAGTGTGAAAAACAAGCTGCATGTAAACTATTTCTACTGCCTCTGCTTCAATGACTAGCTGAGGCAACCTGTTATAGGAGGTGTTAATTGGCAATAGGAGTACAAGTCAGAAGCATGTTCCCCATCGTCCTAACCCAGCAAGGCTAGGTCATTAAAGTGGAAATGAATTCTTTCATGCCGACTTAACCCTTTCACTACATATTTTCAGCTGTTATATCCAAAGACAATTGAGAAAGATTAGCTTAAAAAAAAAAAAAAAAAAAAAAAAAAAAAAAAAGACAACTCCCCCCTTGGATTATTTTTGAGTTTATTCACCCCACAATTTTTCTTCACTACCCTTCTCTACCTCCTCCAGAACAAGTGTTACAGGTAAAGATGACATTTTATTATGTAGACAAGGGGGAGAAAGGCAACTGAGGTAGAAATGCAATGACAATCATTATAAAAAAATAATTTATCATATTAAAAGGTGCACGGAAAGATGAGGCACTTAAAGCGAGCTTAAAGCTACTATTTTGTGGAGGTAAATTTAACTTTTGTGTATACCTTAGTACAAGAGAGCTGCAGAGAGGGCAAACGTGAGCAAGTGTGCAGAGGAGGTAGAGGTATTAATGACAGCAAGGCCTTAAAAGTCCACCAGAGTACAACTGCTCTTCTCTACTTTTTGCCAGTAAGTAGTAGAACTTGCTGATACATTGATATAAAGAATAAGAAATTTCTTAGATCAACACAGTGTTTTTTACATATTGCTAGGTCTAAAAATCCAAGCAGATTTAGGACTGTGGAACCATTTTCTTCCTGTACTGAGACAATACACTTATAGAAATTACTAACTCATGTTCCATCCGTGGAAGTGGCAAAGGGAGTGAGGCATATTCTGGGATCTCAATGATTCTAACAACTTTGTCATGACGAGCACCAGAAGCCATGTATTGCATTTTCTGCAGTACAGGAAGTTAACATGATCAGCCATGACAGAGAAAATTACTGAGGTTATACAAAAATGTTAAAAAATTAGTGAACTCAATAAAAAGAGAAAATATATTACTGTGCACTGTCAATCACACACTAAAATTAGGAGCAATTTGAAATTTTATTGCTATTTTCAAGGTATTACATACACAATTTTGTAGTTAGTTCCACATCAACAGGATTAGATTTTGAAGCTACCATTATGTCTAAACAGTTTGTATGTTTAGGTCCATTTTTATACCAATTATAATCAAGCATGCATAACAGACCACAAAATACCATAAGTCTCAGCAAACAGCCTAGATTTCTCAAAGGATCACATAGTCTTGTTACACCATATGTCAGATGAAATAAAAATTGTAGTAATATGTTTAGTCTCAGAGACTCCAAAATGGACTAGGGATACTGAGGAAACATTGTGGCATCAACTGCTACCTGAAATCAAAAAATCAGGAAAAAACCCACCTTAACAGGCAGGATAAAAACTGTTTCAGTATGCTTTACAAAACTCTGTCTCCTAAAAAAAGTTTACCTAGGTTCACATTTACAACAGCACGAACAGCAATATAGATGGACTTGAAATATATAACATTTCCCATCTCCCTTCCTCTTCAAAACCAAAATTACAAAACACAGAACTTTGTATAGCTTTGAGCAGTTGGTTAAACGGGTTGGGATCATAAATTTGCCAACACCTCTTTGGTGCAGAGCCAGAATTTTACTGCTTAGCTTTTCTGCTTATTTAGGATTTTAGTTTCTGTGGGGTGGTTCTGTGGTTTTCTTTTTTAGTGTGTGTGGGGTGGGCTTTAGTTTGGTTTTTTGCTAGCATTTTTTGGCAGGGGGACGGGCAGGTATTTCTGTTTTGTTGGTTGGTTGGTTATGTTGTTAGTTTTTTGGGAGGGGTTGCGGGTTGTTTTTTTGGTGGTTTTTTTTTTCTCTTTTTTTTTGGTTGGTTTGTTTTGTCATTTGACTGTTTTTAATTAAGCAGAACTTCAAATAAAAATAGTCTCTAGTTTAATAGGACAACTCAGACAACATTATTATTAGAAATAAACATTTCCTTTTCAATATTAACAAGTATTCATGATATAAAATTACTTACATATATCACCTTGATGCAATTTGCAATAGTCACACTTCCTGCAATGTTCCCAACACAACCATTGCATGAAATGGCTGTTTAAGTTCAATCTTCCCTGGGTCAGTGTTTCCTCTGTCTTTACCCCATTTAATCTACACATTCATTAAGGCACATAACCCAAAGGGATAGGTGTTGTGTAGTACTGTAGTTACTGCTCCTTATCAAAAATAAGGACAATTTGGACTAAATGACCTTTAAATGTCCCTACCAACACCACCCATTCTATGATTATATGACAATGCTACAGTTAGCAAAAACCATAAGATTACGGACACAAAGCAAATTCCCAGTAACACTATACATCTTTTTCAAAAGAACTATTGTTTTTCACAGCCTCAATCTACTGGAAATAGAAAGAAAATACAGAGGTCAGTTTCATTCCAGAATAAAGTCAGGACTAATCTGTTATCTACTCCCATCAGCATTACAGAAGGTATTGGGATTTGGAACTGAGAGCCTCAAAGCAGATAACGAGTCAGCATCTCTAATTTCATCTGCCTCCAATAGTCTTGCTCTGATGCAGATTTCTAATTACCTTATTCTATACACAGCTCTGCCAAGAAGCCAGGGTAGCCCTCAGCACGTTCTGCTTAAGCTCACCCTGAAGTACACTTTGTGAGGCAAAGCAGTTAAAGGTATCTCTTCAATATGAAGAAGAATGCACTGGGTTCTATATGCCTGTAGGTTCACTGTTGTGAAGAGCTGGTCTTCTAGATACAAGCAGGTGAACTGGGAGACTCAGTTACAATATACAGCAAGGTCACTTGTTTGCAACACTTCAAAAAACAAACCAATCAGCCAACACCCACCACCCCATCAGATCACAATGCTATAACACAAAAACACTTCAAACTTTGAAGAAGAATTTGCAGAGGACTCTTTTACACAGCAGAAAGATAAACCCTTGTTCAAAGGTGCTGCATAGTAGCATTGCAACTTAATATTCAATTGCATGGGATTTCACAGAGATACTATTTCCAAGAGAAATAAATTAAATCAATAACTATAAGGCAACTGTTTCTTGCTTCCAGAAGGGAACATTACAAGTGAATAGGTATAATTCAAAATGCACAGATATCTCTTCTTTACTCTTTCTTCCCCATGTTCTCATTATGGCTACACTCATTTCCTTGTCCAAGCTCCTTTGTCTCTTCTGGGGAAAGTCAAAAGTCAGCTGGACTACATTGCCAATTAAATTGAGGAGAGAGAATCTAATTGCCTAATTATTAGAAATATGAAAGTTTAAGATGTGAGGCCAAGAAGAGGCAGCTAAAAATGTTCTCCAGAGTAAAACAGCAGATCAGAAGAAACTGGTGCTAGGACACAATCCACTAGCTTTTTTAGTTTTATGTTTGTTTGTGATTAAGATATCTAAGACATGTCTGTCGTGCAGCCATCCTATCTAAAGACAGCCTTTATAACACAAATTATACACAGGGTTTAAGTAAAATTATATGACTGCTCCTAAACCAGTTCTGGAAAGTTTTTCTTTCCCTCTCCAAATTAGCTCCTTAGGAGACAATTCACATTACAATGACCCAACTGTACTTCAAATGTATGAGAACTACTCTTTGCTTTGCCACCTCCAGCAACTATCAAACAAGCCTAAGTGACCTGTGGAGTTACTGTGACCAGACCCAGGCCACACCTAAATTTGGACCCTAAATTTGATATGAAGCTTTTGTTGAACCACCCTGTACTAAAACATTAATCAATGTAGTAAAACATTCATCCCAGACAGTGAAAGTAAAACAGCAGTTTACTATCTCTAAGATGTTTTTTTTCTTTTCAAAGCAAAAATATATTTTGTATATAAAAAGTGATTCTGAGACCTTCTACAGAAGATAATGCAGGCAATTAAGTCTTCTGAGCTATGGGATTTCATGCTGGATATTTTTAATGGAAGAAAAATGTTTGTCACTGAGAAAACTTTTTTTATTCCTTAAATGGGTTGACAGCTTCCAAGGAAAAAAGGTAGAACGTGAATAACCCACCCAAATTGTACACCACATCATCTACCTGGAATTACATTTGAGTTCTAGGAATAGTAACGTTCTTTGTACTTGAGAACTTTGCTGGAAAATGTCTCAAAAGCAATGGCACAGAAATGATGCACAATTTTAAGAGCTATAATTCAGATTTATTCTCCTGGCAAAATATTCTCAAAAGGTGCATTTAAAGCTTCAAATACATATGAGAAGCAGTCAACAGTGCATCACCACAAATCAAACCATATAAAGAACCCAGGAGACACAGAAAGCAGAAAGTCATACAGCTGAACAGACGCTGAGATACCAGAACACTCTACAGCTTCACAATGAAGAAGATACTTAATTAAAGACAATGGATTTGCACCCTTCAAATTAAAACACAAACTGTTTCAAGAATCAATGAACCAGAATAATTTTCAGTAGGATATTAAGGTGTTGCAGCTTTTCCTGTTTAAGTTGTTGGTCTGGTTTTGGCTTGTTTTGTTTGGTTTGTTGGTTGGTTGGTTGTTTTTTTGGGGGTTTTTTTTTTGTTTGTTTTTGTGTTTTTTTTTTGGAGAGGAGGGATGAGGGTGTCTGGGTTTGTTTTGGTTCCAAGGCTTTTTTATTGTCGGTGGATGTTTTTGTTTACATGCGGAAGATATAAGATGCAAGAAAAAGTCATATACTTCAAATGACACATCAGCTTAATGAAGTAACTCAAGCAAATTTGCATCTAATTTTTAATTGGGAATGATCTACACTGAGCCTGACCCTTCTCTGTCTGCCATCCACTCCTCTTTGGAAGCCTCACAAAAGAGTGCACTGTGCTGTCCTCCAACAACCACCCTGACTAGATTAGCACATGAAGGAGAACTTTAGAGCAGCAGCAGGTCTCCCAAGTTCCCATGGTGCCACAGATTTACTAAATAAGATAAGCATGTTCTAAAAAACCCAAGATCCTATGAGGGGAAAAAGGTTCCACAGCACCAAGCAGTGCAATATTCGAAACCTCTTAATCAAAGTGACAGTTTTCAAGTGCCATTTACAATGCCCTAATCTGGAAACATCCCAGCTAACCCATCTGATCAACTATTTCACAGATGGAAGCACTTGATGGCTAATTGGCAAGTCCATGATTCAAATAAAATAGCTATCTGCACTTCTTTTTCTATATTCCAAGTCAAGGTGTAAACACTCCTTATAAGACACAGGTCAGTTCTCTGTCGCCCCCTCCCTTCCCATTGGAATTTTCCCCCTTCCCCTCTGTCATGAAATATGTTAATTCAAAAATACAGAACTAGTTTTATTTTTCATTTATTGTACTAGAACAGTTGTCTGCACTAACAGAGCAGTGTAAATGAGTATTTTCAAAAATCTACCAAGCAATGAAATATTACCTTAAAAAATTCTTTTAAAAAAGTGTCATTATTTCACTGCTTCCTATCACATCTGGATTCAGAAAAACAGACAGCATGTGTAGTATGGACAAGAACTTGCTTAATTTGAATTACTGTTCTGTAAGTTATGGGGAGAGAAAGCTTGGCTACAAATGTACTTAATTTGCTCACACCCTTTGCAGTGGGATTGCCTAATAGAGGCATATGTGGAACTGATTTCACCAGCAAACAATAGTTCAGCATACAAAATGAAGAGGAGTGTTGCTCCAAATCCCCGCCTGCTACATAAGCAGAATGCTTTTATGTACCCCACAAACCTGTTCATTTGTCTGCAGCAAATGTACAATGCAAATCAAAGTACTAAACCACTAGTGAAATTGTGTGGTAGGCAGTATTCCAGAGGGACAAACAGAAAAGAATGGATCAG
Source organism: Sylvia atricapilla (assembly GCF_009819655.1). Taxonomy (NCBI): domain Eukaryota; kingdom Metazoa; phylum Chordata; class Aves; order Passeriformes; family Sylviidae; genus Sylvia; species Sylvia atricapilla. The sequence continues at coordinate 21,827,888 of NC_089146.1, forward strand.
GAAAGAGAAAATAACTAGAAAAACCCAACATGACATGGGGCAGAAGGAGAGAGAAAGGAGACCATATAAGTTAGGAAGAGCAAAGGCATTGCCAAAATCTTAATTTCCCAAATCTTAATTTCCTATTAACTACAAGAGGGAAATTGAAGTACTAAGATTTTCTTTGAGACATCACAACACTGTCAATCTTTTACATCTTTTCTAAAAGGCTTCAATCATTCATTCATCTTGTGCGTTTATCCCAAGAACATAAATTCAAGACAAAACAAACTTATGGAACAGGTCTACAGCACCAGTCATGTAAGACACAAACAACTTCTGCATGAAGCAGTGTACCAAAGGAGGTCATACTTCCAGCATTAAGTTCAAAACTAAACACAGGTACCTTGCCATAAAAAGAACACACAGTTAATAACCAGCAGCACTGTCAGAAAATACTGTGAATGTCTTATGTGATGCCAAAAAGTTGTAAGATTCTCTTCCCTTTTCTGCTCTTGTCCACCTCCTGCCCTACTAAGACAGCTCTTTGTCCACCTACGATTGAAAGAGAAGAAATGCCTCAAGATTTCTAAGCCACATGTCACTAGAAGGAAAGTTTATTGCCGAAGTATCAGTTTAAGATTACTTCCTTAAAGATTCGTTCATTAGCCATTTGAAGACAGGTAGATGGGATTTAGCACTGACCATCTCTGGACAGCTGAATGCCAATCAACCATTCAACAGTGTCCTGAAGGAGCAAGAAGTAAGGAAAAAGAACCACAAATTCAGTGACAGCAGTTCTCAAGTGTAATACACTACACCAAAAGAGTTGAAAAGCATATTGCAAACACATGAATTTGAAGTGCATTTGGGACAACAAAATCTGAGTTTGGACTTTAAAAAGATCCAGAAAACCTAAATGAGAAAATAATCAGAAGAGGTAATTTTGCCAGGGAGAAAGAGCCAAGTAACTGCTGCTGAAGAAGATAAAACAAGTCACTGAGAAAGAATGCCTTGGCAGAAATCAAACAGGAACTGTGCTGACCAAGCATCTGCTGGTACTTTAACATCAGTTACAAAGCAAATCAAACAGGCTCTTAGCAGACATATGTGATGCAATCCCCTTGCTATGCAGATTCCAATCTAGAAGAAAATGAAATCTCCAAACTATGTGATAAAATTACTTTGAAAATGCCTCTTTTTCTACCAGACTATATACACAGATGATTCTTATGCTGGGAAGAATGACTCAATCAGGTGTTTTTACTATGTTCAACTCCTAGAACAACTGTGACACAGCAATAAGAACAAAAAGCTTTATACCATCGTTTAAAACACTCTACAGCAAACAAATGGTAACAATTTCACTTTCTAGCATTACAAAATATATCTAAGAAATACCTTCCTCCTCTCTTCTATCTCAAAGACATCTGATTCACTCTGGATTATCTCTCAATCTCAATTATCATCAACTAATACTCAGAATATAAGTGACCCTTCAAGATCCTTTGAAACACAGTATTTTAAGGACATAAAAATAATCTATTTGAAAAGCCTTTCTGCTGATTCAATAAACCAAAAGACTACAAATGTAGTCAAGACATCCAGTGCAAGCAGCAATTTGAGTAAAGAGCAATTCAGTTTTATGCTTTTTTTTAATCCAACACATACTCATCAACTCATTTAAGAGACAAATCCATATTTAAACAAACACAGAGCAGCTTTGCAGGCCAAAGCTACCAGAGGAGTTCAGCGAGCTTCCTCTGAATGTTATGTTCTATTGTCTGCCACAATTTTTCTAGCAAGCTTTAAGTTAAAGATGAAAAATTCAGGAAACAGCAGAGAGTTAACCGTAAATTTGAAAAACAGCTTTGATATGCATCAAGTTCAGAGAGGACTAAGAAGTGAAAGCTTGAGAGATTAGACTGCACAGATGTTAAAAAATGAAGAGTCATGAAGCAGGCTGGCAGCTCAGAGGAACAAGAGAAATAACTGTTTAAGAAAGTGAAACTAAAAATAACTGAGGGCGGCTTGAAGATTCACTAAGAGAACGTGAATAGAATTTTAGCTATAAAAAGGGGAAAAAATTATGCACCAAAAGTTACAGCTTATTTGGCAAAATATCTATAGTCTGTATATCAGCCTGGAATATTTCACCAAATGCTTCAGTATTAAACTGCTCCTGGAGTTATACTGGACACAAACACAGTATACACAACCAAAAGGAGCTAGGATTTACCAATTTCAAACATCCCAAAAGAAACACTGCACACACATCCTGAAGCCCAAGACATACAGAACTGATTCCTCCAGAAGAACAAGAGTCCGGATTCTTGATTTAGAAAGAGACCAGGAGGCAGATGAGGAAACAGAGAAAGGCCAGCTACTGCAGCCAACCAAAGGAAAGGACTACAAAGGGAATTACACTGGAGCCCATTCTTTAAGGAAACAATTCCTCCTACAGACCTCAAACAAAGAAGTTCCTTATTATTTTTCCCCTGTACTCACAGTAATCAGCCCAATGTAACAAGATCAGCTTGATTTTATTTTTGAAGGCTGCTGGCCATGCCAGTTGATCAAGGAAAAAAGCACTAGGACTTGCTGTAGGGGCAGGAGAAGCCATACAATGTGAATAGGTCTGTGGATGCTGACAGGCCTGGTCAAAGAGAAATTTTTAGGCATCAGGCAGCAACAGATCCTGTGGAAAACAAGTCAGATAGAGTTTCCCAGGCACTGCTCTGGAGGAGCTGGGAGAAGACATTCCGAACCATTCCTCATCTCTGCACCTGCTGCTTTGCCAACTTGTTTACTTGCAAAGGTGTTTACACCAAGAGGTGTTGGTTTGAATGACCAATCACATCTAGTTGCATCACAATGGTGTATAAAAAAGGTTTGCTTTCTAATAACTGTTGCTATCTGCCCTTCAAGAAGACTTGCAGCATGATATTGTTATTCTCTGTCCCAACTACATGATACAGGTCACTCACTGGAACAGGACAGCTGCTGGGGAGCCCTTTTTGCTGTGAGCAGTTACAGAAGTGGGGACAATCAACAAGAGGACAGACAATAACACACACACAGGTAGCTACAACCACCCATAAGTGATAAATTCAATTTAAATTACCTCTTGAAATTTATGTATATTTCAGTATCTTATAATGCCCCACTCACAATGCAATCCAAGGATTGAAACACATAATTTATGAAAGAGATGTGGATGAACTTGGCCATTAAAAATACCCCTCATGTTCTGAAATTACGTATTACTGGAAACTTTAAAAAAAATGTATTATGTGCTTCAAATGCTTTTCAATACAAATTTTTAGATGTTCAGACACAAAAAGAAAGGTTTATAAACATTCTGTAAACTTAGTGCCAACACAGGTATTCATGTTTACAAAAAAAAAAGAGTCAGGTTAACAGAGATTTGCATAAATATATAAAATTTCTTGAGTCAAAGATTATTACTGTGAACTGTTTTTTGATGCTGATTTAAAATATAATAGCATAATAGAAGGAATACTCTAGGAAGTAATAGAAGGAGTACCAGAATTGATTAATTTTAAAGAAAAGATTGACAAGCTATATACTAACCTGTCCCAGCCCAGGCATACCTCCTCCCAGTCGCAGAAGTCTATCCATATTTCTAGAAAAACAGAAACAAAGGAAAAATGTTCCCAAGCTCGAAATGTTTACTAAATTGTTATCTATATAATTCACCTTCAGTCACTCAGTATGTCAAAAATATTGGTGGTAATTACAACACAACATCAGACTTCCTGTTAATTAACACCACATATTAATTCAAGAAGCTGTCTTCCATGCTAATTAACAGACTTTGTTTTATTGCTTTGGTTTTGGGTTATCCCCATTTCTGAAGATGAACACTCTTGTCAAACTTCTCAAAACTTTCCCATCGTTCAATTAATTGGGGGATTTTTGTTGCTTATGATCAGCACCTACAGCCAGAAAGTTCCTAAAACTTATTAGATATACAATCAAATTTACTTTAGTTTGCTCAGAAATCATCAATAAAAATCTTAAAGTAAGAATTTTAGCATCCTCATTAGTAAGTTCCGCGCTAATTAACTTACAGCTTGTCAGTTATCATCAAAACTACATGTGAAAGACACTAAGCAGATTATGGATCTCTGAATTAGCATCAAAAGCTTTTTTTTTTAATGAACTCATTATACTAAAAGAAATACTGTAAAGTAAACATTTAATGTGTATATAGTTAGAAGACTAGTGACAGTACAGTCATTTATTACATTCCCAGTGTTGCATGTGCCATTGCTTTAGTGCAAGATTATTGCAATCAGTGAAACATCTTACTTAAAAAAACCCAGAAAAACACCCCACTCCACCATTAGGTTTTGTGTCTTGTAACTTCCTACAAAAGGTTGATCCCCTTTTGTAACAGGAATAAGGGCTGTTAAGATGCCCAAACAAAAAAATTACACTGCTGTTTTTCTTTACAGTTTCTTCACTTTCTGTTGTTGAAAAGGCATCTACAATTTCAGGGTGGATACCTAATTACAGGTTCTGACCCAGCTTTAGCAGAACTTTACCATGCATACTTGGCTTTTTCAAATTCTTAGCTCTATGTAACAACAAAACCTACAGATAAAATAAAAAAAAAAAAAAAAGCCTACTGAATATTAATTTTTAAACATCTGTTTTCAGCAAATCAAGCAATTTCCAAGGCTTACAGGAATCAGAAAAATTTACTGGCTTATTTGTGAAATAGAAGATACAACATACAGCATTGAAAATTATGGTCTTAATTGGACAAGTTTTAATACAACACAACAAAGCCTGTTTAGGTGATATGAAAGCAATTGAGAGCACCAAGTCTGATTTCCAAAATACACTCATTCTGTTGCATGTTACATTACACATAAGAGAATTATATACTTGATTTCAGATAACATTAACAATACTTATTCAATAGCCTTCTTTTGAAAGTGATTATGCAAAAGAACTTGAAAACTGTATTTACTTTGTATATGATGAAGGTGAACTTCACCATCATTTTCATAATGTCTTCTGATATTTGCCAGAATTTTTACTGGCTAAAGACTAACAAGTTTTATTTCACTATAAGTTTAAAACAAATAGTTTAACAAAGAAGCAGCATTTTACTTCCAACAAAGAAGCAGCATTTTACTTCCAACAAAGAAGCAGCATTTTACTTCCAACAAAGAAGCAGCATTTTACTTCCTACTTTAATAACTTCATAACAATATCCAAGATACATTGATCATAAATACCTGCTCTACTTTCTAGCTTAATATGCCTCACTCTCCTGATTTTGTAAAACCTGCAAATCCAACTAGTGCAGCCTCACCATGCAGTAAGTACTTTCTTAAAGCTCCACTGGCACAATATAAATTAAAAAGGAGTTTATTAACGGGTCAGTGGTTATGCTTCACTTTTTCAGTAAGTCATTGAAACCAAGCTTCTTTTTTAGAGGCAAAAGCTGCACACAGTGTATATGCTTTTCTATCCTGAACTACAATAAATTCCAAATCAAGTTGGAGGATTTCCTTGGAAAGGTTAAGTTTCTGTTTAAAGATATTATGTAAGCATATGTTAAATGGCTTCAATAAAGCAGTCACAATGTTAACACAAATTAACGCCAACTACAGTTCATTTTACCCCTCTGTGGTAGATACTCCTCCATTGAACCCACAATGATTCATCTTCCGTGACACTAAAGAGGGCTGAAGAGTAACTGAGAAGTATATTTAAACTACTAAAACTATTATTTTAATCCATCATGGTTGTTAGTTTATTTTAAGAAACTTTTAGTCTCTACAACTGGTAACCCTAAAACTGCTAGTTCTGACAACTACAGCAACTTCCACAGACTGATGAGGTATGTACATTTAAGAAACAATACATTTGTACATGTACATTTAGAAACAATAAATAAATAACAAATCCTGTAACACAAGTGAAAAGCAATAGCTCGTACTCATTAATTTTTTATTTACACGGTTTATTCAAGTTTCTAACCCAACAGTATAGTACATCAGTTATAAAAGCCATATATTTTGCCATATTAGAGTTGGATTAGACTGATAACAGTGTTAAACAAACTGATTACAACAAAATCTCACTGTCTTACAGAACTGGAGGGATGTAACATTCCCACAGATGAGTCAATGAACTGAGATAATCAGATTTTCAAGACAGCAGCACACACAGGAAATATTCGAAACCCAGTTCTAGATGCACTGCAAATCATTTCACTAGTTCCATGACTTGATTCTGGTTAGAGTTTTGGCAACCGATGCTTTACTTGCCTATCTGCAACTGAATATGTTTCTATATATAGAAACATATATAGTCTATACGGATCTAAACATATTTATTGAGCTGTATAAACATCTGAAAAATTTAGGTTAGTGAACCATGTTCACCAAAACAGATTTTAATTTTTGTTAATCCATCTAAATGTTATTTCAGCCATAAACTCCATTCCTCAAACAATGCTTTTGTAAACCTTGAAACAGCTTGAGCAAAATTTTCAGACATTAATGAAGTTAACTTCAGCCTTTATAAATAAATAAATAAATAAAGCAACTATACATTTCTAACCTGGTGCTCAGAGAACAAACTTGGCAGCAGCTCCCACTTTTTGACTGTAAAGATGACACCAGTAGGTTTCTTTCCTGTAGAAGGAAATAGAAACGAGAAAGGCAGAAACTCAGTAAAATTTGGAAACCATGGCACATGTAAAAAGAAATGTTACATTGATAAGCTGCAAAAGGACAAGGCATCGTTGAAGAATAACCCAAAGAATTTTAACTGGTTGTTTTTGGGTTTTTTTGTTGTTGTTGTTTTTTTTTTTTTTTTTCCTTTTACCATACAAGTCCTTGAAAGTGGTACTGGACTGGAAAGCATACAAGTCCTGGAAAGCAATGTCTTGCTCAAGTATCCATAATACTGCAAGAAGCTTCCAATTTTCTCAAAATTACATGTAAAAATATTCTAAGAATTCATTTAAGCAATTTAAAGCTAATTGATCATTTTAAGCACCAAGGGTAAGAGTGGTCTGCAGGTACAGAAATCTTTCCTGTTTATTTCTGCAAGAGCAGTTGGAGTGACTGGAAAAGTCACAAAGATCTTTAGGTTTGCCTGAATTCAGGTAGAGAAAGGCTGCTTCACATTCAATTTAAAATTCATGTTATCCTTCTCCCTGAGAACATTGCCCATTAATTGCATCCACTCAATCATTTGTAGAGCAGTGTTTTAAAACAGATCTGTGAAATGATCTGTGGCCATGATTTGATAGACATTTTTTTCAATGTCAGTGTTAACATAAGGAGCAATGAGGAAGCTGCTGCTGCTCACCAACTTGATGCTGCTTTCTCAGTACTGCCAGGACAGCCATTTGTGCAGCCCTGCAGCAAACTGAGAGGCTATCAAAAATGCTGGGTTTAACCCTATTCACTTCTCTGAGAGGCTTCACACTGCATCCCAGAAATAGTTGTCTTGGCATAACAGAAAAAGAGGTCCTGGAAAAGCTGATTGCTTGTAACACTAATACAGGCTCCAGAAGACATTTCTGTCAAATCATTCTTTAAGCTAAAGCTGCTCAAAGAATGTCTGTGGGGTTTGGGGGTTGGTTTTGGATTTTTGTTTGGGTGGGGGATTTTTGTTTTGTTTTTTAGTAACTGAGGCAATTTAACAGAGACCCTTTTGAAGCTGATCTCAAAGTAGTACAAGAGTAAAGGAAGATGTGTTCACCTTAGCAGAAAGTTGGAAAGAAAGGACAAGTCAGAGTTTCTCAGTGCTGACAGGCTGCAGTGGAAATCACTAACAAGTTGAATGGAAAGTTACTATCCTTCTGCCAGCTTTGCAGAAGGAAATGATCCAGGAAAGAGCACAAGAGCCAGTAGCCCAGGCTACAACAGAACTGCAGCCACTTCTTCAACTGGGCTTTAGCCCCTCACCACCCAGTCGTCTTGCATTACCTTCCCCACTTATGACAAAAATACAAAGGAAACAAATCTCTGTGAGCTTAGTCTGTTCCCCAGGGAGGCACACGGTAACTTACAGCTGAGAAGTACTGCTACAAAGTGCAAAAGCTGGGTTGATTAGCAACCTCTCTGTTGGCTTTTCCCTATATTCACACCCACACACAGAGATATTTACACTATATATACACATAAATAAAAGCCAGAAAAGTAAACAAACAGTTCACAGTAAATCTCACCTCTTCTCCTTCTCAAGTTGGCAAAAGGTATTTTGATTGTTTCCCTCTGTCTGCAAGGAAGAGTTAACAGCCTTTGTTTAAAGTGAAATTTTAAGGAAGTAAATGTATCCAATGGTTCTGTATCAGAAAAAATACAGCAGGATAGTTATCATAAACTTGCATTTTGGTGCACTGCAGGATTTGGATGGACATGCACTCATCACTGAAATCAATATGGTCACTAATGGCTTTAAAAAAATAATTAAACAGCTTCTCTGCACATATATGTCCATTACTAGAAACACCATAACTAAAATTAGCTTGGCCATAGGATGGTATTTAAAAATCCAAACTTCCATCACCGAAATTTTCTTTTAACTGCCCTTACCTCAAAAGGGAAAAATAGTTGATATTAATAATGCAGTGAGAGTATACATAGAGCATCTCAAAATGGATCTGAACAGAAATTTTTAAACCCATATCTAACATTTGCTCCTAATACTACTGTTAGGCAACTGTAATAATTGGAAAGAGTTGCCCATTTGGAGAGCACTGGTTCACTACTCAGTTGTTCTTTGGTATTTTCAAGTCACTTAAATTCTGACTTTTAATAATGAAAACGTTTTTTCTTAGGTAGCATAGGGATGAAGTTATATAAAAGGACTATGCACAAATGTGTACACACACATAGGTATAAACCAATAGCTACTGTGTTTATACTTGACATGTTTCAGCATGCATTCTGAAATCAACTTGAAACAGTCTTAAATCACTCTATCTCCTTGCATGAGACACATGAGTTTCACACTACAGTGCACTATTTTTATCTAGCATTAACACTCCACGATGTGATCCCTCAACAAAAGACGGTTCTCCTGGTTTGGCAACTTTTGAGTTAGTAGAGAAATAAATATCAAAATCAGCTTTGACATACACAGAAAACAACGGCTACTAAACTGCCCTATTAGTGGAGGATGTATCAGGCTACACACAGGTGACAGCAATTTACTTTGCAATTTGTACACTGAGTGACTTGATGCAAATCATTTCATCTTCGGTAACTCGGTTTCTCCACCTGAGACTTCATAACAAGCTTTGCACAAGCACTTCCAGAGCTCCTGTTGAGGAGTTACATGCAGCAGATGATCAACAATTTTATTAACAGTTCTCAAAAGAGGCTCAAGGTTTTTGGTGCAACTGCAACCATTTCAGCTTCACTTAGGGATGATAAACAGCTACAGAGGTAAGTCAGCTGAGAACCTGTTCATTGCAGAAAAACTTTATTTCACCAAGGAAAAAGACTCGCTGCAATTAAAGTCATCAAACCTAAACGGAGACTTCACATGTGAAAAGCTGGGGGGCAGGTGCATCTGTCTATCTTCCTATACATTTTGTATGAAAAGAAGAAAAAAAATGTACATTACCATCAATTCTAAGTAAACTGTTCATTAAAGCTAGAATTTAATCATGTCATGCATGAATGCAGTCTCAGTAGCGCAAGTCCAGAGTTACAGGACTCTTGCTTCCATACTATGCCCAGTTCTGTAAACCCAAGCCCTGTTTCTGGACCACACAGACCTGAATCTCAATAGACCTGAGCTGGACTAGGTGCTTTGCAGGTCAGGTTCCCACACTCTGCTTTCTGACTTCCAGAAGTACAGCAAACCTAATTCTACTACATTGATCGCTGAGCTGGAGTTACTTCAAAAACAGATTCAAACACACTGCTCTAAAGCTACTGAAGTACATTCACATAAAACTTACAGATAACAAAGATTCGTTAATAAGCTGCACCACCACAGAAACTGAGAGAATTAATTTTATGTAATATATGAAGTAATGGCCTTCTCTGAAATCTGCAGAAAGGCAAGCAGACACACAACTATTGTGGAACTATGCAGTAATCCAGCAAGTAGTACTGGACTCATCATACCAGTTCTCTATTATTTCAGGTGTCCTTAACACCTGCCCTTTCCCATCATTCTAGATGTTACAAGGTAGTTATAAGTACTACTAGTTTATACTCCATAATTCTTGTCAGGAGTGAATCACTTCCAAGAAAGCTGACAAACTAATTTATATACTGGTATTATTCAATACTACTTTTTAAGTATTCTCTAACTTATAATGTCCTAAATCATAGTTTTCAAATGAGTATCACTGAAATGGCATGTTACAACAGAAGACAGAACACAACATTTCCCATTAAGCTACAGACTAAACCCTGTTGCTCCAAGCAACACTAAATGATTCAGAAGTAACTCATATGCAGGCCAATTTCTGAATTTCTTCACAAATAGGTATTTTTCACTGTCTCAATAAGATCACAAACAGCAAATGCTCCGCTCCACAGAGTTTACTCCCTACCCGAAGCACACAGGACACCTTGGACTCCCAGGGCCGACAGCTTTAAGATGAACACGAATCTGTCAGTGTTTTCAGCTTGCCTAGGACCATTTCAGTTATATATAGCTTTGAGACACATTTACATAGGTCTTCTTTCTAAAAAGTAAATCTCAATCCCTGTTGGTCTTCAGTTTTTCCACAGTACACCGAAAACAACTGCAACCTTAAGACATGACTCCAGCACATTGTTTACAAGTATCCAACTATATGACGCAAATCTGTTACAGAAACATTACTTAAGTCAGCAGCATACTAGAAACAGCGCCGTTAATTTTTGATTATCGCTCCTTTTCTACTTAATTCTGCTTCCTTCCCCTTCAGATATCCCCGCCAGTGCTTTGCCTTCCTTTCCCCCCGTGCCCCTCTAACTTCAGCTGCCTTGCCGGGGACCGTAGCGGTGCTGCGCTCCGGGAGCAGCAGCGCTGCCGTCCGTGAGGCGCCGCTGAGGGAGCCCAGAGCGCTGGCCGCAGCACGAACCCGCGGCTGCCGGACTCTGGCGGCCGCTGCGGAGGCGCCGGGTGCCGGGGCCCGAGCGGCGCCGAGGCCCGTCCGGCTCCAGGGGCTGGGCCCTCGCCCCGCGCCGCTCCGCGGCCCTTCTCGCCGCCCTCCCTCAGCCCGGTCGCGGCTGCCCCCGCCGCCCTGAAGCGCCCGGACTTCCCAGCAAAAGCCCAGGGGCCCGGCGCGTTCCCCGCCCGGGCCGGCGCCGCCCGGCAGACCCGCCCCGTCCCGCTGCCGTCCGCGGCCTGCCCGGCGCTCGGGCCGACTCCCCGGGCCGCCTTCCCGCCGCCGCCGCGGAGAGGCCGCCGCGGGGCCCCTCAGCACCTCAGCGCGGAGACGGCCGGGCCCTCACCTGGGCCGGAGCCGCCTGGGCCGCGGTGAATCAGCCGGATCTCATTCAAACCGAGCCCTTCCCGGTTCACAGGGCACCCGGCAGCGGCTTCCGGCCCCGCGGCCGGCGAGGAGGAGCTTCTGAGAGCGGAGAGCGCTGGAGGGGCGCGGCCTCGGAAGGGAACGGGCCGGAGCGAAGCGCCGTAAACTGCTCTGCTGTAAAGTGCTGTGGGATGACTTGGTGCCTTTGCAGCCCAGCGTCGCCAGCGCTGGAGCGACGACACGGTGGGATGGCAGAAGAACCGACAAATGAGTCATCAGTAAAAGAATGATTACTGTAATAGGAACAGCATTACAAGCGCTCCTCGCAAAAACACTGTAACAAAATATACGAGGGTTTAGAGAAGAGAGGTGTGAGTGACCATCTGTATAAAACCAGCACAAGCAGAAATGGGAAAGCGTGAGAATTTTGGCCAAGCAAAGATACTAGGGAGATAATCACATAAAAGCATGCATGCTGATGAATGATGCAAACTTTTCTGATGCAAACAGAGCAGCAAATTGGAATTTCTATTACCCATATGTTAACTGGAGCAAAAAACTTTGTTGGAAATTAAAAGAGGAGGACACAAGGCCAGGGGAGTGCATTACTAGACAGCATGTGTGCAAGTTGTGGATCTCAGTGCCCCTTACAAACTCACTATGGCTAACAGAATAAAAAATTTTAGAAGTTGGAGTATATGTAGTTACTGAAATACTGCAAGTATTTTAGACAGTATTGGGACAGCTTAAGAACCTATACAAGCAATTTATTAGGACTCTCTGTAGAGAGTTTCTGCCATGAAGAGCCTCATGGTTTATGTGAAAGCTACTTTAAAGACCAAGGATGTAATATTCGAAGATGACCAGCATTTTCTGCTCACAGTCCAACTACATGGAAGCAGATGAAAAGGTACTGAGTTATATATTACATGGGAGTGACCTCAGACAGATATAGTCACCACTTCCAAAACACTTAAACACTTAGTTTTTTATACCATGAAGTATAAAACTAATGCAAAGAAGGAGGAAGGGAATTACCATTATATGGTATTCTGCTTTTTAAGAGGAGCGTTATTTTCTCTTCCATTTTGTTTTCAGATGGAAACATCCCTAGGCTGAGGGAATCTCAAGAGTTAAAATTTCCAAAAGATTTATTTAAAAGCTAAAGGTTTAAATTGTGGTTTAAATTGCAAGTCAGTAGTTTCTTTCTCACGTTACTAATGCAAAACCTATTAGTGTAATTTATTACTGCACCCACTGCCAAATTTCTCAGAAACAAAAAGTAAAACCTATGTGTGTCTGTCTATGTGTATATATTTATCTGGGTGTTTGTCTCAAGCAGAAGAAATCTTGCACCCAGCTTCAAACAGGCTATTACAGTCCTTCCTGTTTTAACCTGGGAAAGCTTAGCTCCTATAGTCTGGAGACTGTATTTTGAGACTTGTGCATGTCTTAATGTTCTCAGAAGTCATTATAGTAATTATGCGGCCAAAGGTTTTCCTTTGGATTAAATTAATGAGGTGAAGTATTAATTCAGTGGATTGAAATGCATTATATGTTTTGCTGGTTTGTACCATGAGTTTGAGAGCAGTCCATTTATTCCTCCATATTCTCTGGAATTCTGACACCTTAAGGAGAAGCACCCATTGTATTTGGGTTCTCACTCTGCAATCATGTGTCTTTAAGGTACCCTGCATTTCTGAAAAAAGAAAGAAACACAAATATTTATTTGTGAAAAGTCAGCGTTTCTCTGGGTTAATGTCTATGACAGGGAAGAGCAACATAGTTAAATCTTTATAATATGCTTATACCCACTGACTTAAATGAGCAATGGCATTTCAAACCATTTGAAGATTTGGCCCTTCTTCGAAACACAAAGTGAAACAGACTTTCATTGTTATTCCTAATTACATTTCAAGTCATAGTATTGACTTTTTAAATATATACATTTATTGAAATTTTATAAATAAATATAGTTACAGAGAAAGAAAAAATGAGAAAATAGGAGAAATATTTACACTAGAAAGTATAGTGAATTAATTGGATATATAGAGGCAGTATCATGGTTGGAACTTATGACAGATGGTATTTTATATTTTTATATAAAAAAGATATATTCTTAATCGTGTATGTCAAAGAAAAGAGACCATATGTTGTTAAACACTTCCAAATTGTCATTTTATCTGAAGGGCACTCTCTCGCGTGCTACCAAATCTCTCATTGTTTTGGTCTAACCAGTGCTAATCTATAGAAGATTTTATTTAGTGATTTGCAGTAATGCAGTGCAAGAAAATGTTCAAGATTTTTTCCCTTTTATATTATTTGGGTGGCTCTCATAAGTGGTAAATACTAGCTTTGATTGGACCCTTACATTTTTCCTGGTTTCCCCATGCTAACCTATGCTTGTTTGTAGTGAAATGATCAACAGAGATCAGACTTGCTAAGAGATCACATCATTTTTTCCTAACTCCTGGTATATAATTTTCCCTTCAAATCTGTTTGTGATTTGACTAAAGCAGCAATACTGCTGAAGCTTCGTAATTAAATAATTCAATTTTACATGACTAGGTGGCAAAATTTAAGAATGGCGTGTAGAATGCGAAGAGTATGCTGAGAGATTGGAGACAATATTCTGGCAAATCATATATGTAGAGAGTGCTGTTTCTGCTAAGACAGGAGGAATTCTCCAGGACCAAGTTATAATAATAAAAATAGAATTGTCAACACTAAAACCACCAAACAAACCTAACAGAAGATACAGTTTCAGAAAGCCTGGTGTTCGAACACCTGATGCACTTTGAGTTCACCAAAACAATGGAGTTGTGAATATTTTTGTTTTCTATGTTTAAACATATAGAGCAGAGCATGGGGAATGAATATACATCAGGGAGTATAAGAGATGACATCATCTTTTTGAGAGGGTAATAGAGCCAGAATCACACTATTTTATTGGTTGATTGATTTAGAATTATGTTTGGTAGTTATACATTGAAAAAGTAATGAAGGAATAATATTGTTTAAAACTGCAGCCTTTCACCCTGGGAATGGACTGAAACTCTGTCTTGGCAAACCTGTAAATGGGGAAATCGTTTCTTCTGTTATCCTTGGCAAGCACTCACTCTGTTGGAAGTGCTGATGGTGACCTCTGTGACATCCCCAACAGCTTGTACAATGCTTGATCAACTCCTTGCTGCATGCAGAGTAATAGCAAGTCTTGTCACAAACAATGAATAAAATTTTACAGGATTAGTTAAAGATAGTATATGAGTGAGATTACTTTTTTTAGACTACTCAACAATTCTACAATCAGCTGCAGAAGGCTGTTAGAGGCTTGAAAGAGGCTTCATTAATCATGAAACATATGATTATTGAAAACCTGCAAACAAAACTATTTGCATCTCTTTCAGATTACAGACCTGCCCATTAAAGTATGACAAGTATAAAGTCAGTTTGAGTGAGAAGAATGGTAACAATGTATTTGGATATAATCCATCCCAGTTAAGAAGGCAGAGGATATTAAGAAACATTCCTTGCAGTGAGCCATAAACATCACCCCAGCCCCCCTCCAGCTGGTGCCAAAAGATCTTGTTTATATTGGAATTTTTACCAACCACAAGTTTCACATGCACAAGTTCCTAAAGGAAACTGGACTTTTGTCTTTTTAAAGCCTATTTAAAGTGATGGCTGAGTTGTGAGAACTATCTACAAACCATCTGGAGAAGATAAGGCCAAGAAAAAAATCAGTCTTGCTGGAAATGCTTATGTTGGGGGTGTCTATGGAAAATTTTTATGAGGAAACAGAGAAGTGGGTTTGTGTCCCTGGCAATTGCAAAGGTGCTACTCTGTGAGAGACAGTTTATTTAAATAACTGTGTAGAAGACTGTAAATTGAAAACTGTAAATTAAGAGAAAGGTGGTATGTAAAGTGGACATACTGTGGCGTTTTTTCTGGATTGCTGTGGGATGGGACAATACTACACCTTTTTTCCCCCCCCCTTTATTCAGTGGGAGATTTTCCCCTTATTTGTGACACAATAAAATTTAATTTTATACTTCCTTTAATACTTACGATATTTCTGATTGGGCTGAAACATTACTTTTATAGAAGCGCTGTGTAATTGGCATAATGCTTTTCATCAATTTCAGGTAGTGTGAGCCAACCAACAAAGACAATTCTAATTATTTCTGTGGTTAGGGAGTAGTACAGACTAGAAGGAGCAAATGTGTGGGGCTAAATACACGTTACATTTCTGTTAGCATTTTTTATTTTGGACAGCTCTACTTATGTCCCACGGGTGAATGCCCATTTGCAACCAAATAGTATGAAGCATGTTTCTGCTCTGCCATTTTTCAGTGCTACTTCCTGCACTCCCAAACTTTGGTTTCCTTCACAGAGCAAACCAGAGCACCAAACTGCTTTGAGAGTTTTGCTTTAAGGGTACACTCTGGATGCAGACTTAAACAATCATGTAGATGCACGGTATGTATCTTTTTTTTTTTTTTTTTTTAACACACAATTAAAGAATTGTGTGTTAAAAAAAGAATTAACACACAGTGTGTAAAGATAGCATGGCAGAAAGCTGGAGAAGAGTGAAATGAAATTGAAGAAGGTGAAGTCCTCCACATTGCTACACATGGCATGCCCAAAGCACTGGGTATATACAATATGTTCTATGGAGAGCCTGAGGGACCTGTAAACTGCTAGATAAAAACCCATTCAGTGAATATTTTGATCCTCACAAGAATGTCACTTGGGAAAGGCACATTTTTTACAAGAAACCAGCTGCCAGATGAGACCATTGACCATTGTTAAGATCTTTAAAATAAAGCCAAGTAATGTGAATTGGAGCAGTTAACAGATGGATGAATTACTTGTGATATAAGTGATAACCAAGTCAAAGCAAGGTGAGAAAAGGACTTGACATTGCAAAGAACAGCGGATATTTGCAGGGCTAGTAAAGACTGCTTCCCAAATAAAAGTGTTAGCTAGTGGTGAAAGAACTGGAGTGTATCTAATTAAAAATGCATACCAAAGCATAAAGAGAGAATACAAGGGTAAACAAATGGCAGAGACCAGACTTGTTTTCAATAGATGTAAAATCAATCACAACATGGTGAAAAGGTCCTACACAAGAGGTTCGGTGTCCTGTATACAATGAAAGCAGCCATTTTGCCGAAATTAAATTGCTTTCAACTCAACTTATAAAGATCTGCCTAAGAAAAGCTGTCTGTGACTGCGCTGCTGGAGGACAGAACGGATGACAATGGTGATTACAATGGCCGAGTAAAAGGATGGTAGGGATGATACTATTCTATAAAAATCAGGTTTTCTACTGGGCCAGAACTTTACCTTTGAAATTAACTCACAAACAGGATTGCAATTCACAGATTTTGGAAATTGTCTGATGACACGAAGTAATGAAGAACTCCTAAATAGCTTCATTCCACAGAGTTCTACATAAATGAAATAAATCTATAGAGATGACATTACTTATCACAGAGATATTGCAGTGAATAAAGTATTTGCAATCTTAGTGTCTCTACAAAACAAGGTCTGTCCATCATTTGTAATTTGCGCTGGTACTCAGGATGTGAGGAACCTGTACTCTATTTAAATAGAAACTGGAGGTAAATACAAAATAATGTATCTAACTTGGACATTAAATTTGTGACTTCTATATAATCTTCAGAATTATGAAAGTTATCAGTCAGATATATTGACTCTTCTCTTTAGGGTGGTTTTAGTTCTTGCAGCCCTTCAAGATACACCATGGCATTTTTTCCTCTTCATTACCCTGGCTCTTTTTTGTCGTCCTTCGTAGAATTCTCCACTGTCCTTATAAACATTAAATCATGATGGAGCCCAGTTGTATCTGGAATTTTTATGCGATAATACAAATTATTAATAAGTAGCTAAGATAAACTAGATATTCCTCCTCCTTGACTGGTTTAGAAAAAAAGCTATTTTATTGATTAAACATTTATGGCATACTTCAGTCAGTTCAGCTTTGTGGAACATGAGGCATCAGTAGAAGGAAAAAGAAAATAAAACATAGCAATTGTTTTTCGGCTGTGCACAGTCTGTGGAGTTGTGATCATGCCTTGTTCTCTGTCTTGTGTCACAGAAAAAATACTAGAAATACATAGGAAAGGTTAGTTTCATTCTTGTAGTACCCAAATTGACAGAAATGTAATTATTCTTGACTTTATTACTGAATAGACAAGCTTCATACAAACACTGAGAGAAATATTATTTGGATAGGCACAGTACTTGCAATTGCCAATAAACTATTCAGGTAAGGCTAGATCCTTATTTTAGCTATATTGGCTATGTGCCATAAATAAATACAGCAGCAATTTATCTCATCTCACTGGCTTACTTGATTCAGTTGATTAAAGGCTATAAACTGACTTTAATTATATGTTGAAACAGTTGGTATTTGGAGACCTAAATATTTGGGTCCATGTGGTGGCAGTTTTAGTCTCCATTGTAGAAGGGATCTGGAGAAGCTTTAGTACTGCCCAGATTTCTAATTTCAACTTTTTTTTTTTTTTTAATTAATATGCCTCCAGATTTTTTTTATTCACTTAGGGGGTCATGATTCTTTCAGTTTGACTACTAAACACTTTTTTTTCCCTGTCTTATTCCAGGTCCAGAGATCATTTTGAGCACCAATTGAACCTAAGCCTTTTCTCTGCAAAGGTAGGATGTGGAAAATGCAATGCATTCCAGATATTTTTTGCTAAGATGATTGAGGAGTGAGACATTTTATCCATGCAGAAATATTACACTTGCACATGCTATTGTTTTATAAAATTATTTGCAATTTTTTTAAATTCCTGAGAACTGATGAGGCAACTCTCAGTATCAGGTGCTTAAGGCATCATTGATTTGTTCTTTGAATACTTTATTAAATTAAATTAAATTAAATTATTTAAAATTAAATTTAAACTTTATTTTACTATTTTATTTCATATTTAGTTACTCTTCTAAAAAGAGTAAATATTATTCCCTTGTTTATTCTTGCTGTTTAACTATTAATCTTCACAGCACTGTCTAAGTTATTGTATTTTGTTTCATAGATAAAAATTAATCTAAATCCAGGTAAGAAGAATATTTAAAGCAAAAGTAAATACAAAAGCTTGTTGTAACTAAATAAAAATATTGAAATCATAATGAAAAAGGAATATTCATTGGGTCTTACAAACTGTTGTATTGCTGGTATTTAAGTTGCTGGGTTGTTAAAATGTAATACAATACACATCCTTTAACTCTTGTATGGAGTATTTTGAAGAAAGTGGGTTTGAATTATTATAGCAGAGAAGTATCTTAAATTGTCTTGAGACCACTGATTTTTCTACCTATCTGATTAAGTCAATGTAACTGGTTTAATACCCAGATAACTTAATGCAATAACTTAAATGGCCAGTTACTGAAGCACAAGCAAGTGCTTCAGTATCTGCTACCTAGTTTTGGTCATATTCAAACTTGATACTAGCTAAAACCTTAAAGTTTGCTTTGGCTCTTTAATGTACTATGTATGCCAGTATATGGCAGTAGTTTTTAATTGCTTTTGAGTTGGGAAGTCATAAAAATTTCAGTGGTCGAGGAATTACATTAGAAACATAGTTTGAAGACAAAGAATACTCCACAGGCACTTTTTTACCATAGTCCACAGGTCACTAAGTCAGCACTAAACATCAGCACTTTAAAAATCCTTTGGAGTATTTGACTGTTTTTCATATATGTTTAATATATATGAAATAGAATATGATTATTCATATAGCATATTTGCAATACAGAATCTGGGGTGGAATAAATGCAATGGTGATGATCTTGATAATCTTTTTTAACAGCAATTATACTCCCTAGTAACTACCTCATGCCACAGAACCTTATACTATTTTTGTGTATATTTTAGGAGCTTGGAGTTTTTGAGTAGTGTTTGTATACTTAAAACTTACACTGTTGCCCTTTTGTGATAACCCTCTCAGTATTAGTCCAACAAGTCAATACAATTATTTACTCCTTTCAGCCTAATTTTGCACTCATTATTGAGAACCTTTCCTTTCTCCACAAAACTTGGATTTAAAAATTAATTAAATTACACATTTCTAGTTTACTGAAAAATATGTTAAAGCAAGAGCCATAATCTCTTCTAGCTAACAATTACATTTTATATTCAACATCCTTCACTTGTTATTTTCAGGAACTGTGGATAGCCTCTAAAAAATCATCAATCCTTTGTTGCTTGTTTCTTTATGAGCACAGATGCTTACAACGTCTATCGAGTGACTGTAAATAACATCATTTTTAATTAGAAATGCGCTGATTTAAAACTGCCTGCTCATCTTAGCTCCATCTTTCAGGTAACTGGAGCTGCTAATTACTTTCAAAAACCCAGGTCAAATGGTCAGTGTCTGAATTCATTACCCACTCAGCAAAATATCTCTCTCCCTCTAAAAAAGAGGGAAACTTTACAAATATTTTTAAAGGTCAAATGTTGTGCTCCACTTTACCCATTGACGTTGCTCTTGGTAATAGATCTGGGATTTTGTAGTATCAGTAATACATAAATTGTTAATATTGTTTAAATAAGTGGTAGTTAAACAAGCTCTGTTCTTTTTTAATGGAAGACAGCAAAAAATTCTGTTAATGGTGTACATAAGCAGCAACATTTTAAGATCTCTGTCGCTCTGAAAAACATTCAAATCCAGTTAATTTAAATTTTCTTCATGCAATCTTTTATGTTTCTATTTTTCAAGTAAGTAAGAGAAAAATAATTAACATTTGTGATCATCATGTGTAGACTATCAAATAATGTGTTCAAATAAGCATAAAAATTTGGTCTAAAGCCCAGGTGTTTTAACCCATTTGTTCTGACCACCTGAGTGGGACAAAATTTTAAAGGAAATGTTTTCTACTTTTAATTTTTGAGAAAACAGTTTGAAGCTGTTGTAACTTTTTTTTTTCTGACAATATGGAAATTGTCCACTCTAGATCTGTACTTTTATGTGACTGATATTGTTATGAATACAAATATTTAAGGAACAATTTTATAAATGCAAGCCACTCTAACTTTGTCTTGAAGCATAAGAATAGTCTGCCCACTGTGTGAAAAATAATTGTGGCTTTAATTCTTTGAAAATACTTTTGATATTGCAGTTAGTTTTCAAACAACCATTATACTTAAAGCTGGTGTAATGAAATAAATTTGTATTAACAAATTTATTTCATTAACATGGTGTAGGCCTTTTAATTTTGTGGTGCTTCTTTCAGGCCTTTATTTCCTGAATATTTTTTAAACTTTATTCACTGCTTTACCATTAAAGTTCTAGCTAGTTTAGATACTTCTCTTGTAATTGAAACTTAGTTTCAGATATACTGGGGTAATGTGGATTATATTCATGTCATCAATAAAAGAGTGTAAGGGTTTTTTTAGTTGTGTGTTGTTATAATTTTGTGCAGTTATGATGTAGTTAAATTTTGTTTCTCATTTGTTCTAGCATTTTTACTACTCAGATAGAAAAAACCCTTGATATCAAGTCTTTTTTGTGACAGAAAAAGGAGCTATCTCTTATATTTTGGATGAAGTGGTATTTTTATGGAGGAAGAATGCACTCCACCTAAATTTGGACATTCAGATATTTTGCCTCTTGAGGTCTTTGTCATTTTAGTAGTTGAAGAAAGAGGGTGCTTTCTTTTCCCCAGAAGCTAAGAGTGCTAAATATACTCTTTCATAGAGCTTATTGAAGAACAATTAAGAAGTTTTATTTTATTTTTACACTGAGTGATGCCAGTAGGAGGGGGGGCATATATTATTATGCAATATTGCATACAAATTTATTTCATGTTTTTATGAAATATATATTTATATTTCTTTAGAAAAAATTGTTCAGGTGCATCTTCAAACACAATGAAACACTGTGAATAAGGCTGTCTTTCCGTTCTGAGTTACAAATGTGTTCTATGTGACTCAAGCCATCTTTGCACAAACCATTCTACAGTGCCCAAGGAACATAGAATCACAGAGTCGTTTAGGTTGGACAAGACCCCTGATATTGAGTCCAACAATTAGCCTAGCACCGTCACCCCTCAACCATGTCCTCCAGTGCTACATCCAACATGATTTTTGATCAGTGATTCCACCAATTCCCTGGACATCCTGTTTCAGTGCTTGACCACACTTTCAGTGATGGCATTTTTCCTAATATTTTTTAAAACCCAGTCTAAATCTTCCTTGGCATAACATGAGACCAGTGTTTGGTTTTATTGGTCTATATTTGGTCACTATCGTTATTTAAAACTTAGAGTGGTAAGTGGTTCCAGAGTGGTATGATCATTTCAGCTAGCATTGCTCTTATTTTAGACCAGGAGTGCCACTGCCTTTCAGAAGAGCACATAGTAAAGGTCTTGACTTTAAATGGTCATCAGAATTTATGATGTTTAGTATAGTTGCTGAACGCAAAATTCTTCTTTAGTAATTGTTCATCTAATCCATAATTATGTTATTACTGATTTCAACTAACAGCAAGAAGAATTTTTTATATACGTTTTCCTTCTTCTACATTAAACTATTGCAGATGATGGCTGTTGGACAGGTGTGCATCTGTATATACAAAACCATCCATCTATAGAGCAGCATTTTAAAAAACCCAAAGCAATAGACTATATCTTCAATTTGGATGAAAAAAAGAGATTGCAAATTTGCTAGTATTTATGACCATTTACATTACATATCTATGCTAGCTGCATGCGTTTGTTCTGCAAATGTTGGTGGAAAATAAGGCCATGCATATTCCTACAACAAAGCTGTTCATTGTATAATTTAGTTTTTAGCTGACTCTGAGCTTACTGCAGGTGAAAATAAGATGATCCAGATCTGTCAGCACTGATATACATGTAGGTGGTTCCATTATTATAATTTGTGAAAAGCTCACAAGCTGTCTTTGTGAGGGTGCTTATATAGAGTAATGTATTAAAAAGAGGCAAGATGTTCTACCTTATGATGGCATTGCAGTTGTGCAGTTTGTGTAAAGTAATCAAGTCTTTCTAAAATACACATGAATAGTGTTTGGAGAGGAAAATTGATTAATATTCTTGTATGGGTTTGTGTGTAATGTAATGCTTCATACTTTAAGAAGGAATTTCCTTTTTTATGGGACAGATATGTTCCAATCAAATGAACTGATAAGTATTTATAAACTAGATGCTCTTTTCATGAGTTGTGAGTACTACAAGACTAACACCACTATTCTTGTAGAGAACATAGATGTTAAAACTGCCCCTCTCTTGAATAAAGAGTTGTTGCATTAGAACTGGTGAAATCTCTGGACTTCTTCCACTCTTTTGAGAAGACCACCCTGCTTTTTTCTGTCTTTTCTTAAATTTTTGCTTTCAGTTGTTGTTTAAATTTTCAGTGATGAGCTGTATAGTATGTATAATAGGTATTATAACCAGTCTGCAACTGATGAAAATAAATTATTGGGGGAAAAATTACTTCAAATATCTACTTCTGATAAGCTTATTAAAAATTTTTAATGTATAAAAATAAAGTAGTAATGTATGTGGATATAATCCAGTATTTTATAAGATGAATTTGAGTCTTCCCTCCTTCCTCTCCTCCACGTTCAGAACAGTGGCAAAATGATATTATGAGGTTTTATTGAGACTGGCTGATATACTTAGAAAGAAATAGAAGAGCTTTTGGACTCATGGTGATTTCATAAAATAATTCTGCTTCACTTACTTTCAGTGAAGCAAAAAGAAAGAAAAAATCTGAAATTACACCAATTTAAGCTTGTGTTCTTGTAACTCTATAGGTATGTGATTTTGGGGCTCTCCGTGGGGTCCACATATGAATCCATGTTTGATTCATGTTTGATTCTTAAATAATAGAAAATGGCCAGCTCTATGATGCAATAAAATTTTTATGAGAAGAGAATGAGCTGTACTCACTTAAAATGTGTTAATCCTTTGAATGTTTGACCATATTCTCTACTTCGGTCACATGATTACAGACAGGTTTGGATGAATAGAGCATTCCTAATCTGAAGAAATCATTTGATGGGCACTTGAATAAGCAGGGTATTCCTCCTTATGTGAAATGAAGGGCAAAAGTGTGCTGTATCTATCCTTGAAAACAAAATTCCTGCCCTCAAGCATAGTCAACTATATAAAAAATAAAGTATTGTGCAGCCTGCTTTATCTATCTCAAATCTGCGCATTGGAACCATCAAATTTTTGTTTAAGTAGCAGCTCTGCTTTTCTCTTCTTAAGTTCTGGCCAGTGTGCCATTTTTGAAATATTCAAACAAAGAAACCACAAACCGCTAGTCACACCACAATACCAGCTTGTGTTTACATTTTCAGCTCTCCAGATCATGATCCTATTGAGTGCACATAGAGCGAGTGCGTGTACACGCGCCCATCCACCATCAGGAGAAACGAAACTGTAAACACAAGCTGGTATTTTGGTGGGGGCACACTAATATGGCGGTTGGTGGGGTCGGAAGGTGGAGGGTGAATTATGGATCCAGAATTTCCTTGTATTTTTAAGTCAGGCTGCTTGCAGTATCTGCTTTTCAAAATGAAATGTTAGGTTGTTTTATAAGACTAAGGCCTAGTTTCATTAATTCTAAACTATGCATTCAGACTTGAAAGATGATGGATGAAAGCGCTAATGCATGACAGATTTAAACTGGACAACGACTTACAAACGGTATTACAGGGAGTCCTGATTCCTTGAGTGAAGGGTGGGCAAGAATGATCTCACAGTTATTACCATTTATGGAATTCTTTGCTGAACCAACTAGTGAATCATCTTGCTTAATATTAAACTAAACACTAAAGACATTGTTAAAAATAATTTGATGAGACCAAAGTGACTATCTTTAAATTTGCAGAATCTAAGATACATATTTGAATATAAATTCTTAAAATATAGAGCACTTGATGGGCAAACTGAGATGATGAAACATATTCAATTAGATATCTCTCAGAACTTCTTCATGTTATTTGTTGGATAATTTAAATATCCCTGCAAGTCCCTAAACTTTTTTTTTTTTTTTAAATCAATGAAGCAGTATTATTTAATTAAAGCTAGAGTGCCTGAGCAAAGCTTTTATCTGGAGAAGACTTGGTTTTGCTGCTTACAGATCAGCTGTTGCCATTAATCTTTATGGAGAGCTCATATTTGTGGCCATCTGAAGTTGGTAGGTCTTCCTTACTGGCCATTTGCAGCCACTTTATTTTGTCTGCTCCTCGAAGAA
Organism: Sylvia atricapilla; assembly: GCF_009819655.1. Classification (NCBI taxonomy): domain Eukaryota; kingdom Metazoa; phylum Chordata; class Aves; order Passeriformes; family Sylviidae; genus Sylvia; species Sylvia atricapilla. The sequence goes on from NC_089146.1 coordinate 21,852,619, forward strand.
GAATAGTATTGCTGAAAGAAGAATTATATTGCTGTTTTGAGAGAACAGGATGCTGGAATGCATGATCAAGTCATGGCCTTAAGGAATAGAAGAGAGACAAGAACAAAAGGGAGGCTGTTGACTTCAGAAAGAAAATAATCTCCTTCTAAAATCTAAACAGTTCAATAGCTTTTCCCAGTGTGAAAACAGCATGGCCTAATTTTCAGTCCTGCTCTTGTATTAGCACATTGTGTTAACAACAGTATTTCTGAGCTCACTCCTTTACAATGCTATGTGTTGTTCTTTCCTCCATAGCAGACATTCTAAAGCGCTACTAATTAAACCACAATTACAGATACTAAAGTAGTTCCTTTATGAATTAATTGAAAATTTAAACCTTAAAAATAATAACATGCAGACATAATAATTTTATCTCTGAAGCCATAAATCCATCTTTTAGCTGCAAGTTTGATTACTTAGCACACAATGCCCGTATTTATCTGATCCTTAAAAAAAGAAGTATGTTAGAGGGAACAACACAGTACTGAAAAAAAAACATATCATAGGCTTTGTTGTGAACTGTCTACACTTTATGGAAATTACATAACATCTTAGTTCTTAGTAAAAGTCTGGTTAAATAGAGTGGAAGAAGACTGTGTACCTGCACTTAAAGAACTTCTGAAATTTGATATGTGTGTATTTTGAGCATTTGAAATTACTAACTGTGGGAGACTAAATATAATAATTGCTTATCCTTACAACTGATGTGGTCATTTTGGAACAATAATATTCAGAAGACTGTAATTTTACCACAAGATCTGGAAATATACCACAGAGCTTTGAAAAAAAAAATAAAAATCAGGCTGCTTAAGGCAATTAACTGAGATATTTTCATCTACCCCTTTAGATAGTTCACAGAATATCAGAGAGAGATTAGAGAAAGAGCCAAAAAAGGATACATTTTCATTCTTACTGCTGTCATGCTTGTGCTGTTAAATCACTGATATTTTTTAAAGGTAACCTTTAAGTTACTTGTGTGAAAAATCATGTTTTGATTTGATTTAATGGAAGATGAGATTGTCAATGAAATCCATCACACAATATTGAGAAATTTTCAGTAAAATCATTAGGGTTAGCAAACAGCCAAAAGCTTAGTGTACTAAAGCTGAAGTGGCATGACTTGTTAGATGACTTGTTAGGTGGCGGGCAGTCTCATCTCACACTCTTACCTAAATAAATGGATGATAATCTATTGTTTTTGCAAGGTTTTTAGTTTGTTGGGTTGGGATTTTTTCACGTTTAGATCCCCTTTCTTTCACGCTGAAAGACAACAAAATATTCCCACCTAGACTTGCTCCTTATTTCTGTGGACCTTTCATCTCACTTGTTATTCATGGCCAGGGAACTCATCCAACAGCAAGAAAGAACTAACCTTTCCAAGAAGCTACAGTAGCCTCAAATATGAAAAATTTGGGCAGAGCAATAGAGCTCCATCAGGTAACCCATCAATACTGCAAGGAGCTGTAATTGTGAGAGATCTGCTCAGTGTTTTTCCTGGAGAAAATTACGACAAAATTATTTAGCAAGAAGTGATGAATACAAATACTGCTAATGTTTCTCCCATAAGCATTTTTCTAGTAGTAGGTTTTTACTACATTTTCCTCTAAAATTTTGTTACTATGAAATCCTGTCAATCCAAAATCTTCTGATTTATGAATTAATACATTTTTCTGTCAAAAATACTAAATTATTATGGTATCATATGAAGGAACATTAGACTAAAACATTAATACAGCTGAAATAATAACTATAACTGAATAGCCACTAGTATTTAATAGTTGCAGTCCTGTCTTGTAATACTTCTGTTTCAATACAGAGATGAAAAAAGTTAAATTGGGAAGATTCCATTTCTGAATGCCACATCTGAGGAAACTGGCAGAGATCAGTCACTCTTTAATTCCAGTTTAAGATGCACAGAGATAAACCCCCTAATATTGAGCTAATAAGAAGGAAATTCCTCAGACTGATATGCAATTGAATGATTGGTGTAAATAGGAACAGTGTAGCCAAACCCCACCTCTACATACTTTTACCTTCTGCCAACATGCTGCTATGACACTTTTGCTTTATTTATTAATATGAACAATTATTAACAGAATTTTTAAGTGTCAGTGGATTGTTTTCCATATTTACTATATATATATGTGTGTTGCATATATTTTGATGCAATTTAAAGAAAACGGCTTTAAAGTTTTCTCTTTACATAATTTCAAATTTTATATTAAAATTAAGCAATAGTAGTGAAAATATTAAGGAAGTATATAAATAGAATATAGTAAATAGTTTCATTATATATAAACAGATTTTAACATCATACCACCCAATAGAGGAATACTTTCAGAGTTGTTTAAATGGAAAATTTACTCCAGAGAGAGCTATTCTTTTGAGAGGCTTTTACTGACATTTCAAAGTAATTTGATGCATATTTCACAGAGTAAAGAGTAAAAAACTTTTAAAATGCATAGCTTTGCATTTACAGTTTAATGCTTTAAAAATATTCTTTGAAGGGTCAGATTAAATCTTGCATAGGTAAAACTCAGTTCAGTATCAAGTATAATCAACTGGTAGACTCACATGTTGTATGCCAAGTCGCTGAAAATACATTACATGAAGTAAGTTACTATTACTATTACTATCACTGTAATTGATGTGCTTCTTGGGGTTTTTTTCTTGGAGGAGGAGTATGAAATGACTCGCCTTATGTTTGTTTTGAGGAAGTTCCTTCAGAATTAGATCTTATTTACAGTAAATCCAAGCCTGTGGTTCCACTGAAGCTGAAGCCAATCTAAATGTTGATTGCTGCAAACCCTACTTTTGGCCATATGTTACCACCGCTTTCCCTTGAGCTCTCTTTGCTGTGCTCTTCTCCAGCATTTTCACTGGCACCTTCATTCATCTGACTTTAAACTGAACTGACTTGTAGCTCAGGAGCCTTCTTCTAGTACAGAGATCTTATCTTACAAGATTTTTTTTATGCCTCTTTAACTTCTCTCTGGGGTCAGATCATTATGTATGCCAGGGAGGATGGAGCCAGGTTTGGGAACAAACCAGAAGTTGGATAATTTCTTTTTATAGGGGATTTGGTTTAGACCAGCCTAGTTGCATTGTCAGGCTTCACTCCGAATAGAATTCTGCCATGAAACAACTCATCTCTGTGGGAAGGCAGTGGGGGACAGTGGCCTTCATACTCTGATGCAAGAGAGAAGGCAGAAACACTTGGCACAGCACACAGTGGCAGCTCCAATGTAGAGCTGTTCAAAGTGTCATGAAACTGCAGCTTTAACTAATGAAATTGTATAGTTGGATACATGTTGCTTAGGCTATGTTAGCTTTTAATTTAAAATAATGTCATGTTTATCATTAAACAGAAATACTGTAGTAATGTTTAAATGTATTAATTTAGGATGGCACATTAGAACAATTTGAAATCAGTCATAACATCATTCCATTTTTAAATTATTGTACAATAATTGCTATTATTGTAATTAATGTTTTTGTAAATATTTAAGAATGGGAATCTGAACCTGTTTTCCTTCAAATCCCTAGAAGTTCTGGTTCCCAGAGCAGGATTAGACATACTCACAAATACCCTAAAATTTGTGTGTGACAGCATTGTACTACAGATGCCTAACTACACGTTATAGCAGTATACCCCCTCAGATTTTAAACATTTAGATCTGTCATCCATCAAGGCTGTCTTCTTATTTAGGAATGTCCTGTTATTGCATCAATTGCTCCAAGACTAACAGTGCTTCTAATGTGATACACAGAGCCTTTAAAAAAAATAATAAATAAAGACTTATTTAAAAGTATTTAAAAGAAATTTTAAAAAGTCACTAGCTTAAGTTGTATCATATTAGAATGTGCAGTATTTCATCATTTAAATTATCCTTAAGCATTGTATCTGAATAGTATTAATGAGGTTAATATCCATAAGAAGACAGATTTAGAATCTCATTGCTAAAACTGGTCAAATAATTCATAATGAATTATTCACCTTGTTTTTTTCATGAACTCTTAGTGAACAGATTGTGATTTTCTCGGAAGGATTAATTATTCAAAGTTATTCACCAAAAAACTTAATAGTTCTTGGGCTCAGATTCTTAGTGAGCAATATATTGTGAACATCTGACCAGCTCCAGTATTTCAGATCATACAAAAGTGGATTTTTCCTACTTCTCCCAGTGACTTCTCCCAGTCAGTTAAGGTGTCTCTGAGATGAAATGTTTATGATACTTTTTTTCTCATACCATCTATGGAACTGTCCCTTTAAATCTGACAGAGACAAACAGTAGCAGTCCTGCAACTAATACAATATTGTTCTTGCCTTTCAGTTACTACGTACTGTATGCTCTATTATGTCTTTACCTGATTTCCCTTTACTTATTCTTGGGGAGTTGATTCATTGTCAGTTATGTATGGATGATATGGGTTTATATATTGAATATCACATTCAAAATTTTTTTAGAATTATTGCTGAAAATGTTCTGTATGAGTGAATAATATTGCAAATTGCTTATACAAACCAAGAGAATTAATTTTAATGTTTTAATATTATATTATCTAATTTGCTTAGTATTCGGAGGACTTTTTTTTCTTGTACTGGTTAATATCCACAAGAACATTGCTTTCTTCTTCTCTCAAATATGGAAGTTATCAATCGCCACTGTGATCTCTTCACTTTCTGCAAAAAACATCTTCAGTGAAATGGCTGCAGTTGCTGGAATAGCCACAGATTAGCCAGGGTTAATAAAGTGTTGCAAATATTATTTAGAGATGTTGGTTCTGTCACACGTTAATTACTTTCCTGTATAGTCCTTTCTTTCTCTCTTTCTTTCTTTCTTTCTTTCTTCTTTCTTTCTTTCTTTCTTTCTTTCTTTCTTTCTTTCTTTCTTTCTTTCTTTCTTTCTTTCTTTTTTTTTCTTTCTTTTTCTTTCTTTCTCTTTCTTTCTTTCTTTCTTTCTTTTTTCTTTCTTTTTCTTTCTTTCTCTTTCTTTCTTTCTTTCTTTCTTTCCTTTCTTCCCTTTCTTTTTTTTCTTTCTTTCTTCCTTCCTTCCTTTCTTCCTTTCTCTCTCTCTCTTTCTCTCTCTCTCTTTCTTTCTCTCTCTCTCTTTCTCTCTTTGTCTCTCTTTCTCTTTCTCTCTCTCTTTCTCTCTTACTTTCTCTCTTTTTCTCTCTCTCTTTCTCAAGAAAAATCCAATTCTGAAGTTTACTGAAGAGCAACTCTGCCTTTCAAGGAGGCAATATTCTAGAGAATGCCTTGTGGTTCTTCTTTTACAGAATGCTCCTTTTTTTTTTTTTTTTCTTTTGTTTTAACTTTAATAAGAAATTTAGTCTACAGTGTTCAGATCTCATCCTTCAAGTGCAAGAATATAGTATCACCTTTTAACATTAGAAGACTATATTATTAAAGTGCTTAAATATTGTGAGAAAAACAATAGGAAGAAAACAAAGTCTTTTTCATTGGTCTCTCAAATTGAATGGAAATAGCCAACACAGGATCCTGCTGGCTTTGTGACTCTTCTTTTACCATCACATTTAATGGGCTTATTTTCTTCTTCAGTCTTGGCTGTTCACAGCTTCTGTTTAGTAATGTCTGGAGAATGTACTTGTAAAAGTGCATCCAATTTTCTTCTGCCCCAATCAACTGCTGTAAAAGTTGAAGGATTGTTTTCTGCATCACAAAAATTGATACTGATTTGATGAACAAAGTTCTGAAATTCACTGTGAATTTCTTTCTTACCTGTTGTCTCAGGACCATGGAAAACAGTCCAATAATGAAATACTAGAATACTTAAAGTGAAAAGCTGTTCAATTAACATTAAAACTGATTTGTTATGGTTCTGTTCCCTGTATTGCCCTACCCACTCCCACCTCTTCAGTATCCCAAGTTATCCTTGGGTTATTTCTATATCTTAAGACCTCCAAGACATGCTCTGTTCCTTTAATGGAGCATCCCCGGGAAGTTTCTGGCTTTCCCCTTAATCTCTAGTTTTGAATTCTGGCCTGCTAGCTAGGTAAGAGACATCACATGGTGAGACAGGTCCAGGAGCTTATGTAGATTTTTTGATCAACCAACTGCTGCTAATAAAGGTTGGCTTCTTTATACCTTGCACATAGTAGTAACAAAGCTTGTTCTCATTTATAAAAATGGGGGGGGGGGGGGAAATCAGTATCTTAATGTGTATTTTTCACTCAAATTGGTTGAACTTTGCTTACAAGTTTAAAAATTATTAGACAGTAGGCCATCAACCCACTTTTTCCTTTTTTATCTGGAGATGAGAATTTTAAAAGACACCACAACATGGTCTCCTAAAGTGAGATAAATGAACACATTTAAAGTGTATGAGCAGAGTACTCAGAACATTTTTTAAAAATTGCTGTTTGCACAGTTGTGTGTGTGTATGTATATCTGATGCAAATATTCCAGCTACCAATTGTGTGAAAATCATACCCAAAGTTGAGAGAGAGAGGTTGTGTTCTGCAAGTCCAGATGTCTCAAAGCAGTGAATGCAGTTGTACAGCACCGCATGTTTTCCACTGTGCTGTTTTAATTAAGTGAACTCAGGATGAAGGTCCAAACCCTGTTCTCCTTAATAATGAAAATAAGCACATTATTTTTGTTCTGGATTTCCTGGATACAGTAGATTGACATGACACTGAAAACAGAAATTTTTTATTAGGTTATGGCTTACATGGCTTACAATTATGTATTCAATATTTTCTATGCCTAGTTCTTTAAATTTAGCTGATTAATGAGATTTATGTCATCAGTGAAACAGAAGAAGCAAAGGATTTGTGTAAAGGCAAGATATTTTCTTTATGTATATACAAACATACATTCAGGAGAAAAGTTGAAGGCCATTCTTTGTTCAAACTAAAACTTGAAAAGCAAATGATTTAATGAGAGAAACTATTAGGTCCTATTGTATTCTATACAAACTTTGGCATATTGGTGAGAGTTAATAGTAGGAAGCTTTCAGAGAAACTGAAGCACTTTTCAAGGATGGCTGTGTTCTATGTGTTTGTGAGACGCTGGAGAAAATAAAGGAGTGAATTGACAAAGGTGTTGCAATCTGGAAAAAGGCATCACAAATTATAATCCCAACAAGCAGGGAGATGGTAACCCATCTGAATGTAAATACTGCTTGATGAATATCCTACAAACAGATTTTCCTGTCTGTGTCCGATTGAATTGATATTTTAGTCAAGCTAGTCTTCCTTTTGCTGTAGTTGACTTCAGGTGAGGATTTGCATCTTTCTGCCTTTGGAACCCTGGTATTTCAGGGCAAATCGGCCTTCTCAAAGATCTGACATTTTAAGGATCTGTGAATATAAATGGATATATTTTCCAGTTCCTGCTGAAAAGCAGAGCGTTGGGATTTTTTTTATATCTCCGCTTTCCTTTAAGTTGTGTGCGATGTTGATTTGATAATGAAACAGAACGGTGGAGAATTAGCGTCTACTCTAAAAGAACATTCTTTGTCGGAGTGCCTGGGCACTGCTTGGAAAGCCGCGGAGGAGCTGGCGGGGGAGAAGAAGGGATGGAGAGATGGAGGGATGGAGGGATGGAGGGATGGAGGGATGGAGGGATGGAGGGATGGAGGGATGGAGGGATGGAGGGAGGCGCAGCCGGCCGCGGGGCTGTGGCGCGCCCCTGGCGCTGGGCTCCGCGCGGATCGAGCGGCGCCGGTTGCGGGTCCGTCGGCAGCGCCCGCCGAGCCAGCGCTGGGAGCCGGCGGAGCGGAGCGCCGAGTTCCCGCTGCCACGGGAATTACTGAGCCGGGGAGTGGAGAGAGATCGGGACGGGAGCGCTCGTGGCCGCGGGAAAAGACGGCAGAAGTGGCGGTGGTCGGAGGCAGGCTGCCGCCGCACGGCAGGCGCCGCACAAACCGCGCCACGCAAACCCTTTGCTGAGGCGCCTGCCTCTAGAGAGGAGCAAACTTTCTGGCCTGCCTTCGTGGAGAATCCTAATCTTAAAGACGCCGAGATATTTAACCGTGAAAATAAGACTATTAAGAATTCACAGATTATCGAAAACATCAGTTAATCACCCCACGCCTGTCCTAGAAGAGACAGACAGACGTTGGGGAAAGCGCTGGGGACGGGCTGGTGTGAAATGCAGCAGCCTTGCAAAGTCTCCAGCTCCAGCCTGCTATAACAAGAAAAGGATCATGTGAGGATCCTTTGAAAGGCAATGTTCTGACTTAAGCAAGCAACTGCATTAATTGGGAGTCTTGTATTCATACATGCTGGGCTAAATAAAGCAAGCTGGTCTGCTGCGGCAGCCTGGGGAAAACATATAAAACTAATCCTTCAATTACTCTGTCGCTGATTAGAGTATCCATAACAAATGTAAGAGTCCCATGTAGCACGGAACATCTTTTCAAGGAACAGGACAAGCGTCCTAAACAAAAAACAAAACGACCTAACTTTTTGGGAGGGTTGTTTTTTGACATTTGGTGAGGGGCGGAGGGAAGCGCAAATCGCCACGATTCCCTGCTTTCGAGAGTTGCAGCTACAAGGTATCCCCTTTTTCTTTTTAAATCCCCTGAAGTTAACTTTCATGATGGAGAGAAACTCGGCAGGACAACAAAGCTTTGATCTTTGTGTGAAGAAAGAAAGTAATAGAGTGAAAGTCTCTCCAGAGGGTAATTATTCTTTAGCCGCTCAGGAAAGAAGTTCCCTGTCACTCTTAAGGTTAATATTAAGGTAGCTCTGCTATACTTTCCCATATTAAAAAAAATAAAAAAAAAATACACAACCACCAAATCAACCCTCCCCAGAATGTTATACTATTAATTGCCAATTTGCATATGTGTGCAGCTGCTGTTTTGGCTCCGATCTTCCATCCGATAAGCTTGCTGGAGGTATCACAGAGCACTTGGCAGCTTTCCTATTTGAAAAGAAAGCCTTCCTAACTACAGAACAGCTGATAGTCTATCAGTGATAGACCCTGATGGCGTGAATTACAATTACACTACTTTTCACACTAAATCTGGGTGATAGCTACTTGGAAAGAAGTTTCATCATTTTTTACCACAAACTGGAAAAAGAATTACATGGTCATGCTGTGCTTTTAAAGGCAGTTTGGTTCACTTTTGTCTATTTAACACCTAATTCCGAGGAGTCCATAGGCATCTGGAGATCTGAACGTCGCGTAATGAATTCACTGTTTAGATGGGAGATTTTATAAATCTACCTCAAATTACATTTATTAACAAGGAGAGCAGGAAGTGTTAGAGTTGTTAGACGCTTCATTTATTAAATAATTTGTGGATATTTTCAGTTGTCATATCCAGAGTCATGGGGGTTTACTTATTTTTTAATTAGCAATTCCAAAACAATGCTACCACAATTTAACAATTCATCACGTAATCTGGGGCTGTTCAGTTCAGCCACTAATGCTGGATAATTCAGATTGTTATTTTGATCTGTTGATAACTCATTTTGTTGTGATAAGAGAACTGCTGCCTTGAAATTAAATGGCACGTTTTCCTATGGACCTTGTTGTGACCTAAAAACTAACTATATAATCTTTGTCTACCTATTTCTTAACATTATGCCTAGTATAGCAAAGCAACAGTAATTTTAAAATGTCACTTATTTGTTTTCTCACTTGATGATTGGTCTTTATTTCACATTAATGTGTTTTCATATACCACTGCGCAGGAGGAGGTGGGGAGAAATGCAAGTGTCAAAGTAAATTTAATTGTATAAGTAAGTAACCCACATTGATGCCAAGGTCAAGATATCTAAACTTTTTCCTTTATATGTCAGAAAGTTAATTTAGTGATGTGCTACCCTGATAGTTAAATGTAGCTGCTTAAATATCTTATAAAGCCATGGTGGAAAGCCTGACTCCTGACGTAGCTAACCCAACAGAAAATAGACTTTGTTTTCCTTTTTTAGTTGCTAGCTTTATTAGATTTCTCACTCTCACAGATTATCCAAAAACTACCCATTGATTGATCGCCCGTAGAGCTGCATTTGGTGTAAAGAAAAACTTCACAGCTTTATTGGCTCCCAGGAGACAAAACAAACATAACAGATATTCGTATTAATACAAACAATGCAACAATGAGAAAACCATCACATTTAAATAAGATGGTAAAATCAGTCCAGTGTACATCCCAGCCTCTGATATAGTAGACATGGCAGTTCAACTATTCACCAGTGCTCTCAGGCATGGGTCCCTCTGGGAGTTGTGTTATTGCTCACAGCATCTCATCACCGCGAACAGTTAACCTCAGAAAATGCCACCAAGTAAAACTCAGAACCCAGCCGAATGGAATTTCACTGCAGCTTTGCAACTGTAAATACAAAGGTTGAAATTAGTCTGTTTCTTCAAAAATTTTTTGAACTATGGGGTTTTTTTGAGGTTTTTTTGTGCGTGCCTGGACCTGGAAGTTGTTGCTTATTTTTTTAGGGCATCACATATCTGATCTTAATAAAGCATTTATTTGGGGAAGTGTCAAGATTCGAACTTTCTGCCATTTCTTCTGAAGACAAAGAAAGGGATGTGTCCCTTTAGCCTAGGCTAAAAAAAAAAAAAAGGAACAGTTTTATTTTTAAAGAAAGAAATTTTCCCTCCCAGCACAAATACACCCACACATGCCACAAATACTTTTTTAAAAGAAAGCTAATGCCCTCTTAACTTCATCTCAGAAAGGAAAGGTACCAGTTTTGAGGAAAGCAAGCTAGCAAGTCTACTCTCTATGTTTTTTCCTCCAAAGTCTTAATCAAAAGATGCAATCAGCCTGTTACATTTTCTTCTCCACAATTTCTTATAATAACAACTTTAATAGAAAAGTCACTTAGGCCCAGTGGAAAATACGGGCCTTCTGAAATGCTATGGGAGTCTTAAAATCCTTATCATCTTGCTGCCCTCACACAAAGGCTGGGAAATTACTGTTCTGCCATACTGATGGTAATCTTTTCTGGTGATCTCTATGATGAACTACTAAATCAAAGTGAAGCTGTACTTGGTGGCCATGTGATTCCTTTGAGGCCCATAAGAGATCTGACAGGTCTGAGAATCACATCACTTTCCAGATCTTGCATCCACTTTCCACTGGATGGTGAGGTCAAAAAAGGCTGAGGGGATTGCCTTTTCTTTCTGTGTTTGTAGTGTTCAACAGGCATTTCTTGGCATTCCCTGCTATTCTACATGAAAGAAAAAACAAGACTAACTATAAATTGTGGCTGCAGTTACACCTATCGCATTTCAATGGGGTTGTGAGCTTGCATGCAGGACTGCAGGCTCTCTGCCAATGACATCTATGTTGGTCTTTTTGCACACTCGACCATCGATCGCCCCACACGCTCCCCACACAGAGCTTTCTGTGGCAAATCAGATGCCCAAAGTACACAGTATCCAGTTGTCTGCAAGGGTATCACTTAGGTAGTAGCCTCTTTTGTGGGTAGATCAGTGAGACATGTAAAGGAGCAACATGCACATGCTTAATTAATAAAATTTAAAAAGTAGAACTTAACTAACTTTAAAAGAATTTGTGAAGCATACAGCATTTTCTTCTCTTAGAAGAGGCATTCACAAGTTACTACAAGTCTTCAAAGAGTTGCACTTGCAGTCATGGCATATAATGCCAAGTTATCACTACACAAAGTAAATTTTAAAATGATGACTCTTAATTTCTTGCAAAGGTGTAGGAAGATATTTCATAACCAACTGATGTGACATTTCATATTACTTTCCAGCTGCGTATTCTTCTCAATATTACTTGCCTGAAATGCCTGTGTGTGTACACAGAATTATATAGGATAGAAACTGCAAAAATGCAAGTATGCTGAAAGAGATATCAGAAATGATACATAGGAATGAGAGGAAGTATGTTAGAAAGAATGGTAGAAGTACGGAAAAAAGTAAATTGAAGGTAGGTGTAAACCTGCTGTTCATCTTCCCTGGGCAGAAGGAGGTCTAAACCTAGCAGCTTTATTCTGGAAGATTTTTATCGTTCTTTGAATACTTAGGGACACTAAACTCCCTGAATAAAGAAATCAGATGAATCCATTCTAATTAGGGATATTCCTGTTGCTGCTGTCTTGTATCACTTGAGGCAACTGGGAATCTATAAGTAACAAGCTTATTTGATCTGTATTAACTGCAGTTAAATGGACACATGGATAAGAACTCTATTAAAAAATCAGTGTATGCGATTTTGGCTGCTGAGTCTCCGTGGGCTTTCACATCTCGGATGGCATGGAGCCCGAGGTTTCTCTCCCGTGATCCTATTGAGCTTGGACGTGGCTTTTTCTACGCCCCCACCCTTATGTCCAGAGTTATGTACATGTTTCCACATATTAAAAATGCAGTCTATACTGTTCAGATTTATATTGCTAAGCCTCTCCCAGACGTATCCATCACCAGGTCTATGTGCACTCTGAACAGTACCATTCCAGCCAGCTAGTTCCTCTGGGCTGGTCCTGTACTGGCAGAGAACTTGCATAAAACTACAGTGATTTTTTTTTTTTTATGCTCACTTTACATTCTGTACCTCTTCCGACAATTACCGTAATCCCTTTAACCCCACAGAAACCTCCAACACTCGACTGTTGATAAATTGGTAGGTCGTATGGCCTTTCACCTGGTTGTCACCACTGGAAAGTGCTAATAGACATTTGTAGATAGGATTGTCCCCTGACCAGAGGCTCAGTTTCTGCTGTGCAGGCATGGGCTTGTCTCACACGCCCTTTGTGTTCATATACTCTTTTGCATGCACACTGACCCCAGGAATAGTTTCTGTGTTTTTTCAGGGCAACTGTTATAATAAGCAGATGTTCTTATTAGAACATCTTATAGTCCGTGAACTCAAGGACTCATTTCATTCTGTTATCCTGTGTGTGTGGAGTAACCCATGTAGAGGAGGATCATGATGGTGAGAAGGGCATCTGATCAATTAAAAACAAACAAACCCCCCTAACAAGCTACACCCCTCCCCAAAAAGAAAAAAAGCCCAAACCAAAAAAACCCCCAACCTTTATTTGTCACTCCTTTGCTGGCAGTCAATTATAAAGAAGAAACTTTGAAAGACTGCTGTTAGCAAGGATAGGAGGGGCAGCAGTGCAGATGTACTGCCTGGGTTCATCCATCATTACCCAGCAAATGAGCTGACTAGCTTGTGGGCAGGTACAGAAGCCCTGGCAGGCAAGCAAGAGAAGAGATTATTTTTGCATATCTTTTATGAATCTCCAGGGAATTCAGTGGCATTCCTTATCTCAAAAGCTTGTAATTAAGAGGATGGCATCTTTGGGCTGGAGAATTCCGGAGAAAATCATTTTCACAGCACCTAGAGGGCTCAATGTTGTGCTTGATGACAGATGGGAAACCTTTATGAAGGCTCCATAACCTCTTGCCCTCAGAGACTGTACTTTTGACACTGCAGAAATTGGGAGGATATAGATGTTTTTACTCGGGTGATAGTGTGGTGATTTTTTAAAACAACGAGTCATTTATTAAAGTATTTTAATGAACTCTACAAACAGTGAAAACCTGACAAAGCTTGTGTCATTGCTGAGAGCGAAAACATAACTATTAACTATAGAGTGTTTTGCTTATGGATACTTTTCTATTGCACGCAAATAAGATATAGGAAAAGACTAGCAGATAGAATTTCATGTTTCATCTTTTCAGATCATGACCTCAGGAGTGTCATGCCGCTTCCATTAATCCTTTCTCAACTTAAAGACCCCTGTGAATATGAATAAAGTTGTATTTTAAAAACGAAAGAAAGAAAGAAAGAGAAAACAAGACTCATTCACATTCCGAGTCTGGTTTCTGTCTCACACGTATTACATTTCACAAAACAGATAGAAACAATAGAGCTTATTAAGAAAAACTTGTTTTGAATGGCAAATTAAGCATAATGAAAATACACACGTTTTTACAAGTAGTTATTTTTTAGACCAATTGAATATTTTAAACCTTTTTAAACTATGTACTTGTCTCTGCAAAATGTTTTTCTTTTAGCTCATTTGCACCATATCACCCTGCTATATATTTTTATTTAAAAATTTAATTCAGTCAGTTCAGAAACCTGGATAAGCACAGCACCTGGTCCGCAGCCAGGCCGCAGTAACAGTAACCAATAGGGATGCCCTACCCTGGATATTTATGAGCAATATCAGTGTTGGTTGCTGAGCTGAACAGGCTGATGCATGGATTGCTCCACACTGTGGCATGTTAGGCAGGAAAAAAGTTATTATATTAGAGAAGGTATCTTGGCATTTGTCTTTGATCCAAATACCTTTTTAGTGTAAATCATCAAAATAGATATAATAGTCTGTTTCCAGTGTGAAAAATTATATTAAATCAAGAAACAATCCAAGAATCTTTTAATGAAAAGTAAACTTGACCTAATGAAAACTTATTTCTGCATTTAATCCTTATGTACAAATATATTGGTTTGGCACAGCCTGGTTTTTGGTAGCAGGGGGCCGCAAACAAACCACAACCACAGTTAAAAAAAATACAGACAATAGCAAAGGCAAGTTTTTATCTCCATCCCCCATATCTCTAAATTCAGAAGCACATAAAAAAGGGTGCAGAGTTTATCTTGAATTTTGCTTTATACTGTAAATGTCTTCCTAATATGCACAAACTTGTGTATCTAGTATATAAAATCTCTTAAAACATAAAGGACTCAAATTAAGGTGGACTGCATTTTTCTATTTCTTAGGTATTACAGCGATCTGGGAATTTATTTTTACAGCCTGAGATGTCAGTATGCCACAGAAGCATGAAAATCTCACCATCTGTATGCTCATGGACAATCTCATCAAGTACACTCAACGACAGACTTAGAATAACAAAATTTAAACGCTATTACTACCGCCTAGCTGTACATGCACTCAAATCTATTTTAAATAGCATTCAACCTGAGTTATCATGCTGCTTACCTCAGGCCTAAACCAGTTTATTCCCTTTCAGTGTTTTCTTATCCCCATGAATCCTGCTGTAAACCAGGCACATGCTCTTTGAAATAACATTTGTTTAATTAAATGTGAGGTTACACACAGACTTACATCATTTAATTTGGCCAAGTGCTGATCCTTAACCCAGGAAAGGTCCAGGAGTCGAGCAATGGCTTCACCTGAGAGTTTACCTAATGTGCTGGGCAATGTCCTTCTGGATATGTGTTTCTTGTCAGTGCCAGCAAGCAAGGATATGTTTTAGTTGGAACTCTGTTATAACAGACACTACATAGTTTAGATTAACTCCTTTCAGTAGTACAGCATCAATGTGTTATTGCCTTAACATAAAACATACAGATTATGTAAATCTGTAATAAATACTATTTTGAAGTGTATAGTAATCAAAAATCTTTCAGGGCAGGATGGAATGGAAACTGAGAAATATTGGAGAGTAAACATTCCAACGCTCATTCCTCTGCTTCTCCCTGGCAGAGCGGAGCACTTACTGTAGCTGGGCTGCTAATGCTCCAGCCCCGGGGTCTGCCCTGCTAGTCCTGCGGAGCACGGACTTCCTGGGAAAGCCAGGGCCAAAGAGATCCCTCAGAAAGCATTTCTGCTGGCTCTGCAGACCCTGTTGCAGTGTTTTGTGAAAGGGAATGGTTTTTTCCCGGTCCGAGAGAGGGCCAGACCTTTTAGTACCTCCTCACAAGGCACACACTGTGTACATGCAGAGTCATTCAGGCTTGCAAGGCCAAGCAATCCAAGAGGCAAAAGGCAGTGGTGAAGAGAGGCCGCACCACTTGCTTACTGCATGTTTTAGCATTCCGGTCTCTAGTTCCTGTGCAGAGCTGAGAGGGCAACGGAGCCCCTGGAGTCCATCAGTAATTGGCACAGCTCTGCATCTCCCTCACCTCGGCGGCCTGGTCTGGGGCGCGGCAATAGATTGTCTCTCACAGGGCAGCCTGCTGCGCTGCCGGCCGTGGCCTGGGCTCTGGCGGGGCGGCGCCGGGAGGTCAGCGCGGAGACCCCCCAGGACTCGTACGAGGAGCTCCTCGCCTCTGCCCCTCGCGGGGAGCGCATTGACGGGCTCCTGCCAGCCCGGGCGCCAAGGGCGAGCTCTGAAATCTACCACTGATACCCAGCAGCCTGCCAGGTCCCCCGGGTGCCGCCAGCCCCGCTGCGCGGTCCCGCTGGAACTCGCTCTGGGTTACCACCTATGCCGGGTGCGGTGCCGCCTGCTGCGGAGGGGCCGGGTAGCGTTGGGCTTGCCATGCGGCCAGCGAGAAGGAGGGATCGCGGCAGGCAGGCAGGCGGAGGGAAGGAAGGAAGGAGGCCGGGCTGATTAGCATGCAGCAGCGCTCGCAAGCCCGGCTCCATTGTTTTAACACCTCCCCTCTCCTCCGCGCCAATCTGTCACCGTTCAGCAGGCGAACGCTGCTGCCTCGAATGCTGCTCTTCTCAAATGAGACGGATAATTAGCTGCCCCGCACGAATGGCGCACTCTTCTCACCCCTGATTGCTATCACCTTCTTGCTCCTGGCAGTTTTGACACCTCGTAATCAGCCTGCTGCTTTTTCTCTTTTCTTTCCCTATTTCTGATTTTTTTTCTCCCCCTTCCTTCTTTTTTTTTTTCTTTTCCTTTTTTTTTTCCTTTTTTTTTTTTTTTTAATGCAATCCCAGTTGCCATTTGGATTGAGACTCCTCTGTTGAGTTAACCTTGTATGATTGCGGGGGAAAGGGGAATGTACGGTAGGGAGGGGAAGAAATCGCCTCCTCTATGTCTCATCTGCTGAGTGAACCATGGATGGGGGTAGAAGCATCTCGGTTTGATCCTCCTATGCTTTTGTTCGTAAGGGGGAACAGCCTCTCCTGAGCATCTCTGAATTAATATTATCTCGGATGGGGTAGGATCGTGTGTTGAGCGACTCCTCCGCTCAGTTAATGGAGAAAAGACTGCATTTCTGTTATCTGGTTAGATACAGCGTACGGGGAAAGGATTTTAAAAGCAAGTTCACAAGGCCAGGAAGCTCCCTCTTCCTCCCGGGTAGGCAGGGGAAGGAAGATAACTTCCTCAGCCTTTAGAGCGAATTCACGGTTTCATAGGATTCAGAAGAGAGATCTGATTGGAGTGCGAGATGGGAGAGGGAACTTCTTTCCTTCTGATTCTAGAGAAATAAGAAATCTCAGTTAATGCTCTGGTGATTTCTGCGAGATTTTAAAAAACAAGAGGACTCGTGGAATCTGTCATAGGAGCGTTTTCCTCTCCTTTAACAAGCAATGACAGTCTAATTACTGGAGCTACGAGCAGCTGTCGAGTTAGCCGGGGAGACAGAGGAGCTACATGTGTTCTACCCGGCCGCCGGCACTGAGCCCTCGCAGCAGGCTGAGGCAGCCGTACCGCCGCAGTGTCCCTCAGAAAGCTCCCGACAGGAATTTCACTAGAGAGCTCCCGATAGGAAACGGGAGCAGTTTGTTTCCTTGCGAGCGCTCTTGCGAACGCTGGCTGTGAGCGCGGGGGTTCACGCGTCGCGCACCGTCAGCGCGGGGCGGGGTGACAGTGAACTCTTGCGGGAGCCCTGAAACTGCTCCAGCCCCGGCGCTGCCCCGGAGAGGGCTCCGCTGGCCCTGGCGGAGTTGGAATTCGGTAGAACACCTTGGCACGAGTTTGCTGCTCTTCCTGTCCTCTCAAGTTCCTTCCACCATATTTATTGTTTTTAATGACATTCTACTTCCCATTTGGATACAACCTCCTCTGCCGGGTTGAGCTTGTGTGGAAGAGGGAGGGAAGAGGAGGAATACTGAGCCTCCTCTGGTGAGTGTAATAAAGCAGATGTCCCTGCTGGCAGCAGCAGCCGCCTCCAGGAAAGCTGTACAAGGGGGGCCCATTCAGGGACCGCACTCGCCTCCCACTCCGAGTCGCTCACAACTGCTTAGCGTGAGATCTATCTATCTATTTATTTATTTATTTATTTATTTATTATTTCAAAACTAAACACTGCGAGTGCTCCTCGCAGTGGTCTGATCGGCGAGCCTATCTGGATGCCCTCAGGCAGCAACAGTTTTACGCACGCAGGATTAAACAGCTTTCTAAAACGCCGCGCCAGGCAGGAGCCCTCACAGTGGGAGACGGATGGGTTCTGCTGGTCGACGAGACTTTGGTCAACCGTGTTCCCCCCACCTCCTGCCGCCCCCCTCGCTGTGCCCTGGCTGCGGGGGACACCAGGCTGCCTCCAGCAACAAAGAGCCGTGTCCCCGCGCGGGGACTCGGGCTCGGCGCAGGGCTGCCGGCTCTGCCAGCTCAAGGGCTCCTGGGGAAAACGCATCCACGCGTGGGGGCGGGAGGGAGAAACAGATGACTTTATTTTCTTCAAAGGTGATTCGCAGTTTGTGCATCTCTTAATAACGCGAGCTTCTGAGCTCGAATTTCACGGCTGAGAGGACGAGTCGGTGCTGCGCGTCGAGCTGGCTGGAGATGTGCGAATCCCCGTCTCCTCCTCCCAAGGCTGGAACTTGCGCCTCTCCCGGGCACCACCCCCAGCCGCGCTCTCCGGGGAAGTGCTTCACACTCGGCACGGCGCGGCCGAACATCGCCCCTTCAGCGCTGCCGACCCGCAGGGTTTGGAGCGCCGAGAGTAACAAACTCTTCCTCCAGGTCATGTAGCAGACGTGCACTGTACACTGCTCTTTATTACAGTACGCTCTGTTGACAGGCCGTCACAAGCATGACGTGTTTAAAATAGAGAAAATAATTGCAGAAAAATCCATTTCTAAAAAATTTCGCAGGTGTTAATTCTTCCAGAAACTTGTCACCTGCAAACAAATCTTTAAAGAGTGTTTTGCTTTGCTGCTATGAAAATATTAATGCTAATTATCCATATCAGGGCCAAATTCTATATTCAGTTCAAATGCAAAAAGCAAGCACCCTTTATCATTAATTTAAAATACTTGGCAACACCCCTATTTTTAAATTTGATATCAGTAAATCCAGAAAATGTGCAAACTTTATCAGACTTCAATGTTTCAACTAAATACAAATTTTAATTGCATTGAGAAAGCCACTAAGCATATTCAGGTTAAAAATAAAGTCACTGACATTTGGGTGATTAGGTTTTCCCCTTTCCTTTCTAGTCTGTACCAGACTTGGGCAATCCATCACAGCAGACCAGAAGGGAATACAAATAATCTTTGGTATTATTAGTTTTGAGGAAAGTTTAACCTTTTCTATCCTTCATATTAATATAACATGTTCCCTGAAAGCATTTTCAATTATTATTAATGCTATAAAGGTACATGAAAAAGTTGGTTTTTTTGTTTTTTTTTTTTTTTTGTAACATGTAACAGATATTCATAAAATCATTACAGTTCTACTTTGGCAAAATGGTATTTTCTGTGTTACTTTTGATTACACGCTTTAGTAAAAAATTCATCTGGGAAAGTCAACCATTCATTTATGTTACTAGTGAACAAGCCCATCCTAATTCTGGCACACCTGGATTCAACGGTTATGACAATTTTAAAACAATCTGAATTAAGAGGTTCACTATTATAAGTTAAATTTGGAAATTATATAATATATATGAAAAATGAGGGCCTACTTATCTTTCTGTTTACTTCAGGGAGAACACAATTACATCAGTGGACACTGTAAAAAAAAAAATCCTAGCATTACACCAATTTTTGCCAGCCAGATTAAGGCATTAATCCTGCACATCTACATTCATAAATACAGTCACAACTTCAGGCCTATTCAGGCAAAGATTAATTGGGAAAAAAAAAGTGTTTGACATCACTCTCAAAGTTAATAGTGAAGCATAACAAGCAATAATGTGAATTACACTACCGAGTGACTTAGTTTCATTTTGCCTTGTCAAAAGACAACTAAAAATGTGCTTATCTGACAATTTCAGTCATGAGTTCTTGTTACAAGAAGTCTTAATTCTTAAACTCTTCTATCTATTGAATAAAACGTATAAATGTATGCAAAACCAGTGAACCATTGCATTCTCATACATTAAGACTGTACTTTAAAGTGGGAATTGAGATGCCGAAGAAAATCTTCCTTAGATGTTAGAGATGGTGGGAAAACTTCTCGACAGAATTCACATATTCCACACTGATTCAGTTCAGAGTCTGCATATGCTTGTGCCAGCAAATCATTGTCTTGAGGCTGCCAAATGGCCTAAAAGAAACAGAAAATTATTATTGCTGAGGTTTACAATGTGGTTTACATTATGCTGTAGTTTATATTTCTATTAAAAAAATACCTGACTCTTTAAGTTAGGATTTCTTTACACCTGCCTGGCCAGAGACATTAACTAGAGGGTTCTCATTTAAGAAAAGCAAGATAGGACTTTGGTTTTTTTAAGGTTTTATAAACACACTATCCTTGCAAATACTTAAAAATACCATGGTATTTATTAACAATAAATATTGCTATGAACAGAAATCTGTAATATCAGTCTGGTACATACTAAAGCTTTTCTTTAACTTTGCATTTCAGTATTTTACTGTAGAAGTCACAGTACACAATAGCCATTTAGCAGAAGTGAGAAAATACATTTTAGCTTAGAATAAAATGTTTCTTGTACAGAGTCAATATGATTAATATTTTATTTCCATTCTTATTGACATACAACAAGTTTTCAGCTTATTTCCAAAATTACTACATCCATGTCATGGCTTAAGGTACTTATTTACTCTGGCTGCCTTTTAGTATAAATGTGTCATAAATAATCTTGTTTGGGATCCCTCCTGCCATGACAGCATCAAAACTCACTGGTACCATCTGAATATCTATCCATGCACTCAGGCAATTCTATAAAATACATTGTACTTGGTTCAGCAGCTGCACTGCTCTTGGTCCCTGAGCTAGTTAGTTTCAAGCTAAGAAGACTGTTTATTCAACACTGGAATTGAAGGCACTTAAGCTCAGAGTCTTAGTGTACACTATTTAGAATTGTACCAAATAGGAATCAGAAAGTCTTCTATCAGTTTTCAAAGTGAAGTTAAAACTAAAGTTTCATAACTTTAGTATTAGCAACACAATATCAAATAGTTATGTTACATATAACTTAATATGTACCTTAGGCCAGGACAATCAGGTTTTGAGTAAATTTAAGATCAAATGCATCCTGTTGTGACTACAAAGTAGAAAGAATGGCAGCAAGCTGGTATGAACTCTGTGTGGGGATGGAACTTTGAAGAGAGTGTGCCCTAAAGGTTTTTATTTGGCGTAGCTTTTTCCTCTTGCCTCACTCACACATGGGAAGGCAAGGAAGAATACTTTACAAAGTCGTTTCTTTAGAAGTTTTAAATTTCTTGCCACTGATACCCACGATTCTTTATTTTCAGCTCTTCTTTAAATTTCATCATGGCAAATAGTTACAATCTATTGTTTATTTCTCCCACAGCAACCCGCTGTACAACTAAGCAGGCTTTCATAGCAGTTAAACCTTTTAAAACCGCCCTGAACTTCTCGGGAGTCAATTTCCTGCCCATTCTGTATTTAAACAGTGTTTAGCTTATCACACAGCAATAGCAGATTTACTGTCTTTCATTATGGTCAGCAATCCATATAATTAAATTGACTAATTAGTAATTAAGTGCAATCACACCACTTTTTTCGGCTCAAAGAGTCTACTTATTGTATGTTGCTGGTGTAAATTGCACATTAAATCTATCTAGACACTGACACACTTAAACAAGTTAGCACACTTAAATATGCTACATAAATGTGTTTAGAATTATTTGTTTCTGATATGATGTAAAGCACCGTTTGAAAAAAAAAAAAAGATAAAATAGTATTGTAAAAAGTATTTGTCATCTTGGAAACATAACAAGGGGAGGTACCCATGCAGCAACCCACACACGCAGGCACTTAACTTTCATTTCTTGAATGCTGAGCTTGTGCTTAATATCCTTGTCAGAACAGGGATCTATTTAAGCAGACATTCAATTTCAAAAAACATTAATATTGAGATTAATTGACTACTGATTTGCTTTTAAAATCATGAACATACTTGGAAGTATTTTGGTGGAAACAACTCCCTCAAACTGCAAATACCAATAAACATGTGCATCTATATAAAAGTCTCAGCTAAATGTAGTCTGTAAAATCCTAGGTTCACTAATATCCATGTTTATTTTAATCTACTGCTCTTTTCAGTCACGTTTTTCTTTTTTTTAAGTTACATTTTAAGGAAACAGTACTGAGTTTTTAGATTTAGTATCCACATAGAAGGAAAGAGCTAAATTTATTACACCAACTGAGAGCAGTTCCAAGAACTTGCTGTTGCCAAATCTATTGCATTTATGGGGTTTTCCATTTTATAAGTTAACATATGTAGTAAATACTTGAAAGTTTTATCTACACTAGGAAAGAAAAAAAGAGGCATATAATTCTCTCCTTTTTGGCTTTTCCTTCATTTTTGGAGGGGATGATAGAAGCTGTAAGCAGTATAACCACCCTCTAGAAAGGTGGTAAAAATACTAAGAACAAGCTTATGCATAAATTTTGCTAAGGTTAACACCGTGAAAAGGGCATGTATACAAGTAACTTTAAAAAATACTACTTTAATCTACATATATATTAGCTGTGACCAAATCTTTAGCACAATTTACAGTCAGAAAAAACCTCTAGAACTGAGTCCAATTAATTGGAAAAAATACTTAAAAGCCTGTTTTGAAAGCAGCTGAATAAAGGTGATGGATATTTAAATATACTGATATACACAGATGTACATTTAATGGATTCTAAAGTAATACTGGCTTGTTTCAAACAAACTTCTGGATAAGAAGTAACATTTTAATCAATGCAGTGTTATTGTAGATATGACTTCAAATACTAACCAGTTCACTATTAGCTTTCTTTTTCTTTGAGTGCTAGCATTAGTACATCCTTCTCCACAAAATAGATCATTCACATTTTAAAAGCTGTCTCCAAATTAATTTCCTTATTTTGCAGAAATACCAGTGGTAAAAGCCTTACTGCTATTCAACCACTGTTCTGTACTTTTAAAGCTGCATACTCTCCTATCAAATTATAATCACATACCAGCTGTTTCACTTGCTGTAATGTACAATGCAGGGTGCCATCTATTGAAAAATGAATACACAGACTAACTAGTAAAAGAACAGGCTGGAGAGGGAATACAGAAAAGGAGGATAGTAACAAGCAGTGGAGTGAATTCTTCACAGTTCTACAGGAATTCTACTAGCAGTAAAATGAATGTGTTAATTTGTTTAAATTAGTCACAACTTTACCTGAGAACCCAATGAAAAATACAATAAAAACTGTAATTAATAAGTTGGTAAAGAATTGAGATCGCTTACATTACAAATAGGTATTTAAAATAGCTTTTGAAAAAAATCAAACTTATAGTAGCAATCTTTCAATGCTTTAAAATTTTCATTCAAAAGTGGTTTGCAATAGAAAATTAAACTAGACTGGGTAAATTTTAGGAGAAGAAAACATCAAAGCTATCATGTCCTACAACACTCTCCAAATGCTGGCTTTGCAGTTCATGCAGTGACCAAATGAAGAGGTAAAGCTGCTGCATGCACCTTGTCATTGGGAAAGAACATAAAACTTCATCCATGTAAAGAGTAAAAATAGGTGAATTCTACCCTCAGAGAATTCCTAATTGTCACTATTTGCTTATTCTTGAAAATCTGTCCTTTCACAAGGTACCAGAAAAACCAAAGAAATAAAAAACAAACAAACAAACACAAAACCAGTCTAAAAAGCTCCATAATTTTGCCAGCTTTCAGCTGAGGCAGGATGTTACACAAAAGAAGCAAAGCACCCAGAGACGTGAGTGCCAGAATATGTCAAAATGTTTTTCTGCATTACAGCTACTGGGCCTTGTTTTTGGAAGCTCCCATGGACTTCAGGCTGTAACTGAACTTTAAGCCCAAATTACATACATAAACCTAAAAGAAAGTATTTTAGCAAACTTTTCTTCATTCAAAAGCATAATTTTTTTTCCTACGACGACAAAAAATTAAGTTTCTTAGAGCAGAGGAAAAGGGTATTGTCGATACCTCAGATTGAGACAAAAAGTAGTTGTTTTTTTCATAGTGAAAGTATTTATCTGTTTAGCTTTTTAATTGGTTCATTTTTCCTATTCTCTGCTGTACATGAAAAACAATTAAGACAAATGTGTGCCCTATACAACTGAGATCAAGGGTAGAAAGAAAGCAATCTAGGGGGCAATTTAGGATTAATGACAGCTTTGAAATAGATATAGAAGCAATTAATATCTAGATGAACTGAAATTTGTAAAAGCATCCAGTGCTTATGTCTGCTTATATTCCTGACATTTCACTGGAAAAGCATCTTGAACACATCCTGCAGCATTAAGAAGAAGAAATGACAGGAGATGTTGTCTTAAAAAAAGACTGATGAAGTTTCTTAGAGAATATATTAATCCAGTCTCAAAGATCTTTGCAAAACGTGTGTCTGAATCATTACCATTTTTGAAATGTAGAATATTTATAGAAAGATACCTGATGAGGACCTCTGACGGTTGTTCCAGCAGCTTCTAAAGAAAAAATTACTTCAGGTACACCCTGGTTTGTGTGCTTAGGTGCAAATGTGAAACCACTGTCTGTTGTTTTTAAACATGGTTTGTCACAGATATTTTCTATGGGCATCTTTGCATGATCTGAGGGGTTTGTTTTGTCAACAGTAGTTAAGCTTTGTAAAGCTGAGGTCATGAGATCAATGCCATGAGCTTCAAATGAGTTAGGTTCCAATTTACTGAGGTTAACAGCATGGTCTCTGTGCTCCAGGTTAAAATGGTGATCTTGAAGCATGTTTTCAGATATACCAGTACAAGGAACTGTTGGTTTTTCCTGAGTGCTCTGCAAGAAAGCAGAGTCATTGTCTGTAGGTGGAAACTTGACATTAAATTTAGAAAGTGATTCTACAGAGTTGTTGTCCTCATCTTGGCCCACTCCTCTTGGTGTGATAGATGTGATGCATGATGCACCTCTATTTATATCCTTTATAACCCGAGGCTTAAAAAGCTCTTCTGCTTGTTCATCAGTTTTATCAGTGCACTGTATCGGCATGGAAAACTGTATTTCTGTGAAGAAAAAAAATGAAGAAAAAATTAAATAGTCCATTGAAATATAGTTATTAAAAATGTGGTGTTGAGGGGATTTTTCCCATCTTCCTTCCCTGCTTTTTTAACTGTTTATTTTCTCTTTAAAATCAGACTGAGGTGTAGTTTTCTTTCACAATAGTTCTGACACAAAAAATGATCAGAGCAGAAATAAAAGGAAATACTCTCTCCTAGTAATTATATTTCTCTTTGATTTATGGCTATAAACATTTTCATTTTATTGAAAATTATGTTGTCCCATACTCTAAACACATACTTGCAAATTTGCTGAAGTGTTCTGGCAGAAATAGAAGCTGGAACCCAAACCATTTCACACAGTGCCAAGAACATGCTAGGCACCATAAGCACGATTTTAGAAGGTATTCAGGTACCCATCTCCCACTGGTTTCCAAATTAGTTAAATATTTAAACTAAATAACTCTTCAGAAATGGGACCATGTTTTCCCTTTGATTCGAGAATTCACCCTTTATTTTTGGCACTATATTAATAAAAATGGTAATGGTTACACCTAAACAGGTGAGAGAATAGCTTCAGCAAAAACTGTTTGTACAGCAGCCTTCTGAAAGTGGAACACAGAAGTAACAAATCAAACATTAAATCTATATAACTTTCATGTATACCTTTACACACAGTTGACTTAAGCACTTCTTTTATCATCTATATGGCTTACATCATGTATGGCTTTTCACACAGTTGAGTGAGGCACTTTGTTGGAAAAACAAAACCATTCTTGTAAAGTAAGTTGCAAAATACACTTCCTCCAAAATTCCCACCCTCAAATAATGAATTTATTAGCATTCAATCAGACTATCACAATACAGTTCAGACAGAGCAATTTGAAGCAACAAGATACATGTCAGCACTTTATGTAACAAAACTTCAATAACAAATGAACTAAATTAAAATCAAGTGCTGAAATCAGCATCTTTTGCTTCAACTGTGTGCATTTGGCAGGTGTTTACTGAAATCACTTAGGAGTCTGATCCTACTATTAAGAAAAGCAAGTAAAGAATACCCAAAGTAGCTTACATTGTATTAAAGGTAAGCATTAGTGGAACTGGACATTCAGGATCTCTTACAGTTTCAACAAAAATCAAGCCTTTCCTTTGTTTTCAGGAAGTGTTGGATTAAGGTCTTGTCCCATTTAAGAAAATGGTATTTAAAAGTCTGCACAAGGAAGTCTAGAAAATAAGTTCTGAGTCTCCTCAGTCCTGCAGTTTTCCTCTAACAGATATGGGGCTAGAGGCATTCATAGCAGACATCTTTTGAACTGACAGCTAAATTAAAAGCAAGCAAGTGCTGTCATTCACACAGTATGATGGGATATCACATGTAGTAAGTGCCTGCCTCTCACTCCAAGGGACAAAACAATTACAAGAGCCATTGATGTGATGACTGTCTTTTATAGCATGTGATTTGGAGCATTCGTCATTGAATGCCAAAACTGGCGGTGCGTTTTCTTGGTGAAATACTGAGCACCATGTGAACAGACTTGAAAAAGGCAGATGGTAAACAGTGGAAGTACTTCTATGTATGTGTAATTTGCAGTATTTTCAAATATAAAGCAAAGCTTTCAAACAGTTGAATCACAATAAGAGCTTAAGTATGATATTACCAGTTTCAGGTTCTGGCTTTATCTTAAATATACTCAGTTGGTCTGTTTGTTCCCTGGCTAGCATACATATTCGATGACACTCTTCTTTCATGTCCTGGAAAATGGTCTCCAGATTCTCTCTGGAAGATCAAAATTGTAAATTAAAGAGTCAACCAAATCAGCTTGCTGTGACCTTTAACCTAGTCACACCCACAAACCAGAGAAAAACAATAGTATAAGCTACTTTTCTTGGATATCTTGTTCCTCAACATATGTATACATATTTTTGCTCTCCTCAGTAAAAGCAAGCAGAAAAAAGGAAAAGGAAATGTTGTCAAAGAGCTTGTTTAGTTCTATCATACACATATATATTTGAACATAGGAACTGACCCTGCAAGAACCATCCCCAAAAATCCAGCCTTTCAGTTCTTTCAGTCTTGCAGGTGTTTTGTGGAAGAGTTTATCTTTTCCAAGGATACTGTTTCCACCTCAGTTATAGGGAAAATAAGATGCTGCCACTATTAGCATTAATTGTTTTCTGTTGTTGCCAGTGTACTTCAGACTGCAGAAGAAGGAACACACAAGCATTTGTTACAGCTCTTTCCTTCTCTGTCTACCTTGCATTTTGGGGAGGAGTTTGTGAATTCAGCCCCTCTGGTTTCGTACAATATCATATGATTTTTCTTTTTATTCTGAGAGATGTATTGTCTTATATCTTTTCCAGAGTATAATATGGAAGTCTGATATTTAGTTATCTGCACTGAGGATGCTAAAATAGTTTATGTTGGTATGATTTTATTTGTCCAAAGGCAATGTTATTTAGATAATGATGCATCCATAAAATTCCACTGTGAAATTTTGATAAAGTTGCTGAGTAATTTATATTTTTAAGCACAATAAAATGGATTTTATAAAATGAACTTCAAACATAAAAAAGTGAAATTGGATTTGTGTTCTCTTTTGCATCTTTACATCAAAAGATCTCGAAAGGGATTTTTCTTTAATCCAGTGAATTGTTTTCTCTTTTTATTGCTTATTCATATAGCAATCAGACTGTGTTCCTACTTCTGTCATGTTTCTCTCTTTGAAGACACAAATGTCTATTTGTATTTCATTTGAAAAAAGATCTATAGAAGTACTTAAAATTGCTACTGTTAACACATTCTGATGATTTTCCAGATGTTTTGATAAACAAGAATTTTTAAAAAATGAAGTTTCTAATCAGAACTTCAAAATATAGCTATGATTAGATGAAGCAGTCTTAATTTGCTAGACATTTGTGGTACTATAATCTTACTAGTGTAAGATTACCAGTAATCTTACCAGTCACATACCTCTTTCCAAGAAAACAGTAAAGTAAGGAAGCTATTTGAGAGCAGGGAGACAGAAGACAGGTAAAGGTTTTTCATTTTTTAGATATAAATCAAAAGACAAACAAGTCTTTCTCACATTACAGTCTTATTTCCTCTCTTTCTTATCATAAAAGAGTAGTGAGCCAGACTAAAGATCCATGTGGTTCACCTAGCCTATGGCAGTGGTCAAAAGCAGATGCTTAGGCAAGAGAATAAGAAGACAGCAAAAATTTGATACTTTCTCTTATTACTCCCCTAACCTCACCTTAGAGAATCTTCTATTTGACCCCAGCGAAGTTGTTAAAAGTGGTATTACTGCCTATCCTATGAAAAATGTAAACCTCAGATTTTGGTCAATATTTTCCCAAAATCACTGGCAGAGAGGAAATCAACTGCTTTTGACCTCTTGGTCATAGCAGTGGCTTGCTGGCTTCAGCTTACAGATAAACTTGGTTTCAAACCATCTCATTTAGGATGGATCAGGCCAAGACTTATTTCTTCATTCTGCCTATCAGACCTCTTCTTGGGAGCACAGCAGACTCCTGTGCTGTGCTGCCATCAGTTAATCCATAATGGCTGTACATTCCTGTCCAGAAGAGTTAATGCAAGGCAGTTAATGCTTATCCAAAACCCAGCATTAACATCCACTGCTGTTTCCCAGAGTTTAACCTCCTGCTGAACCAAGTGGCTTTCTCCCTGCCAGCTAAGTCCTCCATACTTGTAAAGCCCCAGCTATGATTCTACATAGTTGTTGGCTCTATTATCTTCCTGCATTAGCTCTTTGACCTTTGATGCTCTCCCCCTCCCGACTCCCTGCCCAGCCAGTTTTTAAGGTACTGTGTAGAAAAGAGGGCAATAGCTGGCCTTACTTAATTGCAGAAAAGCCAAAAGCAAATTTGAAAAATGCTGCAGAAACAGTTACCTTTCAGGTGAAATACAAGACATCCCTAGAGATAATTCAGGCTTATCTGGAACAACTTTCTTACTTTTCCCCTGGAAGTAAAATATGAAAATATTGAGCAGGTTAGCATATTAATTTTGTGTTTCACCTTAATATGAATAAAAATGTCATGGGGTCCTTCACCTAGTTCTGTTGAAAGTTTTTCCAAAAGCTTTGTAAAAGCATTGTCAAACAAGACAAAAGCAGTTTGTATGAAATTCCTAGTTCCTTTTAGGTTAGCTTATTAACTCAGTGTGGCATTTCTCTGCTCATACTCCCTTGAAAGGGAACTAGTTCTAAGAATATTGCTTGATCATAATTAATTTTCAGTCATGTATAAGGTAAGATTCTGTCTTTTGTATAAGCTTGTTACCCAGCTATTTTACCTCTTAAAAATCAGTTTATTCACTGAAAATTTCAATGAACACATCGGAAGCTAATATGTCAGGCGTTCTAGCAGTTTTTAAAATAAGTTATTAACTTTGACTACCACCGTGTGGTTCACTCCAGTATTACATGGTTTTACATCTGCCAGGCATTACGGGAAGTTTTCATAATAACCAGTCACCAAGCTGCAGTTCCACTGCAGCTACATTACCAGATGGCCTGGGTAGTTCATATGTGCTCCAAGTCAGACACGAACTTGAGCACGCCTGCCAAATCAGCTGATTTCAAAGATGTGTAAGCTTAGAAATCTGCATAAGCTGATACTTCTGATACTTTGCCTATTACCACAGATGTGTCTTACCTGTAAGGCTGAAGTGCGGCTGCAGCTCCTGTAGATGCATTTGAGCTGCATTGCACCCAGCAACACAGAATACATGTCCTTGCCACAGTAAGCCAAGCAATGCTCAGGAAGTCTAACAGCAACAAGTTCTGTGTTGCTGTGCTCCTCCCTATACCTGTGTTCAATTTAAATTAGGTACCTAAAATGTGCACACATGGTTAGAGTCACATCAATGACTGCACTCTAGGTACTCCAGAGACTAGTACCCTGGATGCTATTCTGTAGCAAAAAATAGGGTGGCATAAAATTGAAAAAGTCAACTCAGTTTTGGTGAAAACTTCCAACTGAAAATTATAAACCAGAAATGCTAATCTGGAGTTTTCACAAACATGAAAATTTTCAAGACATACCATAAAATAATTAACATAATTAACATACCAACTAACCAATATGTATTTAATGGTGTTCCCTATGTGCTTTGTATAACTTGACAATTTCCTAGTATTTATAAAATGGTGAAATTTAAAATAAATTTATTAGAATAATTAGTATGAATTCAAAATATTTTATGTTTGAAAGAAGTAACAATTTACAAATGTTTGTCATTTTTATTTTATCACTACTTGGTTTCTTATCTTACCTCCCTTTTATACGTTGGCATCTGTATACCCTTTTGTGCTTCATTTAATTCTTGCAATCTGCTTTCCAGATTTCTTATTTTATCGTCTTGATTGGAAATAATAGATAAAAGCTTCCTTTCCTTTTGATTGCTTTTGTCCTCAAGTTGCTTCAATTTCATGCTCTCACTGTCTAACTGTTCCTAAAAAATAATTTTAGAAACACCATACAATTAATAAATTTGAGGCTTGTGGAATATCACTATTCAGCAGTCTATAACAAGCTTAATATAGGTTTTGCATCATAAGCAAGGGTCAGTTTTGTTTATTACATTAATAATTTTCAATTGATAAGAAAGACCTTCTACCACTACACATAGTTGTAACTCATCATAGGTATTACTCAAGACAACTGTATCTTCTGAACTTCTGAAAGTTAAGTTAGTATTTATACAAAATAAGGACACTTTCTCAGTTCACTTACTGTATCATCTGCATTAACATTTAATGTAATATTTTGCATATGATACATAGTATTTAATTAATTTCAATCTTATACCATTTTGAATATGGTGATAATTCCACAAACTGAGCGAACCCAAGAACACAATCACACAATCACAGACTCCTAGAGCATCTCCAATTGCAAGGGATTCATCTGGGTCAAGTCCAACTCCCTGCTCTTCACAGAACTACCCAAACCTAAACCACAGAACTAAGAGCATTGTCCTGACCCTCTTTGAATTCCGAGAGGCTCGATCCCATGATGGCATCCATAGGGAGCCCATTCCAGTGACTCACAACTGTCCTAGTGAAGGACCCTTTCCTAATGTCCAACTGAACTTCCCCTGATGTGTCTTCATTCCATTGCCTGGTCTCCTGTCGCTGCTCACCAGAGAGAGGAGAGCAGCTCCTCCCCATCCACGGTCGCCCTTGAGGGAGTTGTCATGACGAGGTCACCCTGAGCCTTCCCTTTTTCAGGCTCAACAAACCAGTGACCTCAGCTGCTCCTCCTCAAAACCTTTCACCATCCTGGTCATGCTGGACATGCTGTAATAGTGTGATGTCCTTTTTGTGGCACCCAGAACTGCACACAGTGCTTGAGGTGGGGCCACACCACTGCAGAGCAGAGCGGGACAATCCCACCCCTTGCCCAGCTGGAGGACCCCCTAGGACACAGCTGGCCCTTCTGGCTGCCAACACACACTGTTAACTCCTGTCAACTTGCTATCTACCCAAACTCCAGAGGTCTTTCTGCAGGACTGCTCTCCAGCCTCTCATCCTCCAATCTCTACGCATAACCAGGATTGTATTGCAAATATTACATCCTATAAAGATTTGTGGAACAAAAAAGCCCTGGCTGCTCTCACTTTGATGATCTATCTAGTAATTCATGAAACTTTTAACCATGTGGGGTTTTTGTGAAATAAAGAAGATAGTAACAAACAATTTTTAAAATATGCTCAAAGATAGTAGTTGCAAAAATTCTCAAGAAACAGTTAAAAACTGCTGCTATGAAAACCTTATAGTTGTTAGTTTAGGAAATCTAGGAAACTGTATTGAGTGTCACACAAAGTGTCCTCAAGCCCCATGATTGTCCCTGCAAGAGAAGTAAGCCCAAAGGTTTAACTCTTACAGAAGAATGTAAGTGAAATGCAGTTAAATAGTCTGTAGACAGGTAGGATAAGAGGAAGAGGAAAGAAGCAACTAAGTGGTTTTCCAAGACCTTTTGTTTTATTTTCAAATGGAACTTACATAGGGTGAGGTTGTGCATTTGGAGATTAGGTAGGTAGGGGCTACCCTACAAGACAAAAACAGCCATGCAAGGATAGTCCAGAGCTGGTTTACCAAGACACCAGCTGGCTAAGCATGCATGTGTGTACATGCAGCTGACACAACTGTTTAGCCTCAAAAAGTTATACTAGTTGGATAAAAAAGAAAAACCTTTAGAAAAATAGCTTTGAAGGCATTGGTTTATAGTCTCAATTGCAATTTTGAATAGCAAATCTACAGTAAGAGCTTCAATGCAACTCCAGACTTGGGTGGTATTTTAAAGATCCAGATTAGGCCTTATTCTGATTCTGCTCAGCAACTTCAAAACATTGTCTAAGAATGTTTTAATCCCAGCAAAACTCCTTAATCCTAACTCTTCTATGATTTGCATTTCTGATAGGTCAAATTCAATTTCCCATTTAAATAAGGTGAGGGGATATAGCTTCTCCAGAGCTTTCCTTCATCATTATTTGCTGGAAATCCAAATACATAGGAAAAAGTTTTTAGCAAAGGTAACACATGCCCTTGAGGAACTATTGTATCTTAAGGACAGTAAAATAACTCACTGAGCCTGTGATACAGCATAATTTATCTCTTTGAGACTACTACAGCTTCAATTCACATGTGGGCTTTCAAAGGCATTCAGATAACTGGAGGCACTGCAGTAATGGCCAGTAATCTCCTCCATTTCTCCTACATCTGCAGGAAGTGAGGACAAGATTTAAGCAAGCAGAGAAAAGAGCCACACTAGAAGAGCCACACAACATGTTACAGTGAAGATGTATCAGTACACACTGATGGAAATCATCATTCCTGTGCATGATCAGGATACCAGGAAAAAAACTGCAGAAACAGTTATAGCTTTTAGGATCTTTCAATAATACAACCCATCATAGCTTGATGGTCTTAAGAGTTTCCAATACTATGCCTGGTGGTTTGCAGTGGTGTGTTAATCTTTATAAACTGGCTGAAGACTACAAAGCTAATGCTTGATAAACTTCATAAGCTTTATAAACTTTATAAATAGGTCACAAATTCCATACCTGCTCAGTTAAGTACTTGGCAACACAATGGATCTTTTAAGCATGCTGGTAGTAGCTCCCAGCAAAGTGGTTACACATGTATTACGAATAGATCAGTATCTTTTCTTTTGCAGAGGCTTCATAGGATCAGAGGATAACTGAAATTGGAAGGGACTTCCAGGATCTTTAGCTTCTAATCAAATCAGGGTTAGTTACAATGTCTGATCAGGTTACTCAGCTTGGTCTAGAATTTCCCAAGCATGGAGACTGCACAACCGCTCTGGGCAACCTTTTCCCATGCCTGGCTGTCCTCATGGTGAAATGTTTTCCCCTATGTTCAGTGTGAACCTTTCCTGCTTCATCTGCCCATGGTCTCATACTCCTGCCATGCACCACCATTAAGAGCCTGGCTTCATCTACTTGGTAACCTGAATGTAGGTATTGGAATGCTATTAGCTTTCCCCAAAGCCACCACTTCTCTGGACAAGAGCAGTTTCTGCATCTCATGGGATATGTACTCCAGCCCCTAGTTACCTCAGTGTGGCTTCTGCTGAACTCACTGTAGTTTGTCAATGTTTTTCCTGTACTGTAGGTCCCCAAGCCTGATGTAGTATTCTAGATGTAGACCAGTGAACACTGAATAGAGGGAGATACTCAGTTCCCTGGGTGTGCTAGCTTGTGTTCCTGTTCATACATCACAGGGAGCTATTGCCCTTCTTTTCTGTCAGGACACGCTGCTGGCTCATACTCAAGATCTAACAAGATCCCAGCTCTTTTCCAGCAGAGCTGCTCCACAGCCAGTCAGCCCCCAGACTGCACTGCAGCAAAGGCAAGTCCCATTATTTTTCCCTAAAATGTGCTATAATGGCTGATTTCAGTGGCTTCCCAAAACAAACAACTGGTCAGGTAGTTTCAAGGAGGAACACAATTCAACAAGATGAACTATAAGTGGTCTCAAGGAATATTAACTGAGGCTTTTAACAGTTTCCCCACAAACTATTCTCTATTATTGAGTAGAGATAGATTAAACAGATGAAGCAATAGGAGAAAAGGCCATCAATACCAGAATTTCTTATATTATGGCCTAATCCTACTGCATGCATCGTACCAGCAGCAAAGAACAGCTAAATGCACAGTATTATCAGCCAGCAAAAAAATCAAGTACAGTTTACTTTGCACTGAAGATAGGAAACAAAGTGACACTAGTGAAGCTGGTATGGACTGGAACATGGAACTCCACAAGACTGCTGCAGTAGCTGCTCTTAGTTATGTAAGTAATTTTAGCCCCATAATTTAGAACATTAAGATGGCTACTATATGTCTGCCATTCCTCTGCTTATGTCCTGCACAAAAAAGAAGAGCTAAACATTTATTGCAGGGTGAAGAGTTTTGTATAACATTTGCATCATTCATTCCTGACACAGTTTCCTCTTCTTTTCATGGCACAAGACACTGTTGACAAACAAATTCCAGACAGTGTTTAATACTGAGATTCTTGAACCAAAATGGGATCATTGGCATGTTTCCTTGTCACAGGAGTTGACTTTAGCTTCATGTCTTACTAAGTTTCACAAGGATTCTCATGTCTGACTGTACTAAAAAGCGGAAGCTTGACATCATCTCATCTCCAGGGTTTTTGGTTCACTGCACAGCTTTGGCTCAGAGTCAGTAGTGAGACCCCAATTCTTCCTACTTAACAAAATTTAGCCAGGGTCTCAAAACTAGGCAGCAATATAGGCAGGCCCCTTTGGTCTTCTCAAGCAGAGGGCTGAAAAATTCTGGTAATCTTGTTTATAGTTTGGTACTGGTCACCAGGCTGATCTGGCACACTCACCTCTTTCAGTGAAGACAAATTTGAACAAAAAAAAATCGTAAAGTGTTTCGTGACACACAGTCAACATACCTTGGCAACAGCATATAAAATACACATGTATGGCTGCCTACTAGAAAACAAAGAAAAGATAGCTCCTCCCTCATTTTAAACCTCTGAAATTTAAGCTCTAATCATGCACCTATTATAATCAATTCAGGAATTCTATTAACTTTTCTGCTGAACAGAATACAATCTACTGAAAAATCCCACTGGACTTCGCAAATGACAGTTTCAAAAGGTATCAACAAACCCAAGCATCTTCTGCCATGGGAGAGACTGAATTTCAAGGACACTGTAGAGGACAATGGCTGTAGGAATAATTTATTTGGTTTAGAGCAGAATGTGGGTAGAATATGATTAGAAAAAATACAGGCTTTCAAATAGAATATTCAAACTTCCAAATTTCAATACCTGAAAAAGCCAATACTTTATTGAATAATGTACAAGAAAACTATACGAGACAGTGACAGGATGGTGGATTTTGAGTTTAAGAGATGTCAAAATACGACATCTGGAGAAAAAAAAAAAAAGTACAAGAAAACAGGAGACCCTCATGGTATATCCATTAATAAATTCTCAGATCTTCTTAGTAGTAGTTTCTATCTATTTATTAACTCTCAACAGATGTCTCTTCCATGGAGTTGTCCAATTTTCCCTTGAAGAATGAATTCTACTGGCTTTGTGGGTTGTTTTTTTGGTTTTTTTTGTTTGTTTGGTTGGTTTTTTGTTTTGTTTTGTTTTTGTTTTGTTTTAATTCAATAAAATGATAACTTGTGTAGAGACACTGCTGCGTATCTTCACTTGGAGCCATGAATTGCATGGCCAAGACGCAGCCAGAGCCGTGTGTGTGTGCCTCTGCTGTGCTGTCTGGACCTTTCTGTATCACTTTTGCCAGATCAGTGCAAGTTTACTAAACATACTTTTCCTCAAGCTCCACACTTTTTCCCAGCAAGAGGAACATAGAATAGGCGAGGTCAACCCAACTTTGCACGGGTTTAAATCTCTACACATCCCTCTAAAAAGACCATATTTGAATAGCAATGTGCCTGGGTTTAAATGCACCACCATGCAGACAGACTTACATAGTTCGTTCTGCATAGAGGTATTTCAGAAATATTTCTGTTCATGGAATAGAGGAAGGAAAATCCAGATTATATATCTGATGCTGAAAGGTAACTGCAGTAACTGGCTATACAAAACAAATATGCAGATAAAGAAAATAACCTACATTCCATTAGGAAAATAGCTCCAGAAATAATGATTCCAGCTTCTCATGCATTGCCTATAATCTCCTGTAGTGATCCCATTATTTTAGTGTTTCCCCATAAGAAAAGCAGATAACACAGCTTCCTTTCATTCCTAACTCATTTTATGACTACGTTGCTTAAAGCTATTGTTCTTTAGTAAGCATTCAGAAAGAAGAGTATGAAATACTAGAGTTGGTCAGATCTTCATGTGCAACCATAAGATATCATTTTTATCCAGCTCAAGACAGCAAACTGCAAAAATATGCAAAGATGTTCCATCAAAGAATTAACTCTTCAGCTGTGTTTTAATCCAAGTAAGTGCAAAGATTAGGAAAGAAGTGACATTTTATAACTACAGATTCTGGTGTAGAAAAAATATATAAATACTTCCTTTTAAATAGAGAAAGAGTGTATATAAATATTTTCTGACAGTATGTTTAAAATGTTTGCAAAGGCTTAATCTCGTATAAGATTCCTTCAGGATAACTAAGCAAGCACCAGTAATCCAATGAAATTACTTTGGGGATCTAATGGAATTACATTTCTAATAAAAAATGTGTTTCTGTGAATTTTGCACAATTAATTTGTTTGTAGCTTAGGAAATAAATCCTGAAATTGATTATTTTTAATTCTAATGCCTAATTTCTCACAAGGGTCTTTTTATAACCCTTACAAAGTCTCTGCTATGGAGATTCACATTCAAAAATAAGAGACTTTATGTTACAAGACAGTTCTCAAAAACCACAGTGAGATGATTTACAATAAGAAAATGTCCATCTCTGTCACGTCTTTCCTCAATGTGTAAAATCCACTCAAGGCATTTCCCAGATATTTTGGGCTATTACTTTACTCTTACTCCTGTTACATTTAATTTGATGTAGTGAAAATCTTAATGTTAATTCAGTGAGAAGAGGCAGAAGAGACATCATCCTAACTCTGGCTATTTAAAAAACCCAAACAAATCAGCATCTCCGGAGCAATGTTCACATCCCACTCCACTACTTTTTGAGTGCAGATTCTCCATTTCTTGCAAAAATACAGAGACCATTGGCAATGTGAAATGCTCTTATAAGAAAGAAAAAGCCCTTTTTTAGGTTTTGGCAAGTTAAGAAATAAATAAGCAACAAGTTCCTGCTTTATGATTAAAACTGTTCTAGAGAGCTTGATGGCCAAACAGAGATTTCACTGAGAAGGATCAAAGATAATGCTTTGTTCAGCTAAACAGGCTGCAGTGGCACAGCACTCATGGACCTCATGTGCAGGTCAAAGGCACCAGTAAAAATCTCACTTATCTTCTAGGTTCCCATAGTATAATCACAGCACAAAAGTGAACTTACTGCAGGTGACATACCTTTAGGAGTTTTTCTCTTTGCTTTGCTATGTTCAGTTTCTCAGAGAGCTGGCTGAAAGGAAAGTTGGATGTTTCAATGTCTTCCTGCATCAGAATGTAAGGATGCGCATTGCCTGAAATGAAAAAAAAAAGCAACTGACTATCGCTGCATTTTTCACAGTCAGCTTCTAAGTACAAGCAAAATTAAAAGAAGCTAGACTTATATTAACTTCTTTATGTTCTTCGAGCCTTCAAATTTAACAAGCAAGAGGTGCTAAATTCTGTGCTTAGACAATGCAAGACTAAATCAGCAATAAAGAAATGAACATGTACTCTTAAAAATAAAAGTCAGCCACTTTGCTAGTATTTATGAAAACCAGGAGTGTTAGGCTAGTGTGAATAAATATTTAATGAGTATGGCAGATTAACACATGGTTACTTTGACTCTTTTCTCTTATTTGTGTAATACAGTCAAACAGTGAAAAATTATCCATCAATGACTATTTGATTTGAAAGAGAATTACCTGCTTATAAAGTTTGGGTTATGCAATAGGGTTAGCATCACAAGACTCATCTAACATAAAAGACATATGATCATAGCACTCACATCTAGAACAACTTGAGATAAACTTAATAACAGGTAAGGGGAAAAATAATTATATAACAATTAAAAAAATTTTGTAGTGAATGATTTGAACCCATATTTTCATAACTTTTATTGGCTTCAGTGTAAGCAGATTCTACCTCTATAGAAAATCTCACCATTTCTTGAAGAGGATAAAGAGAGACCCCAGAAGTGTTGAATTTTATAAATAGATCTTGAAACGGCACATTTGTGTTAACTCTCACATTCACAGGAAAGTATGATACTCATTTGAAATATGTATATTGTAAAAACTGAAGTAACAAAGTCAGAACTATTCATCAGTGCAACACAGCATAAAAAGCAGTAATGTGCAAACTGGAGTACATACCTCTATTAGCATTCAGAGCAGCCAACTGTGATTTCAGTTTTGCAATAATGCTGTTTTGAAGCTCTATCTTTTCCTGCTGTTCACGTATTTGCTGCATGTAGTTTTCTGTCTGCAAATATAATTTAATTAGCATTAATCTTACTCTGTTTTGACTAGGGGTCTCCTGTTTGGCATATAAAAAGCAGCTCTGATTTTTAAAGATAACTGTAGTTGTGGTCCTCTGTGTAAAAACCTTTGGCAAGTCCATCTTTTGGGGACTGTACTGATTAGAAAAGGTATTATAGGAAATAACCCCTGAGTTTTAATAACTTTTAGCTGTGGCAGTTGTAACTTTTAAGTTAGGATTCTTCATTTGCAGATGTAGAATACATGAGGCTTAAAATTAAAATTTTAGTATTCTTCAGAATGCTTGTCAGTTAGTTTACTTATGGAAAAATGTAATTTTCTCCCCGTATTTTCTACAAATTTTATAAAAATAGGCTTTTAAAAAGACAGATTTTAAATGGGAAGCAACAACATTGTTTATTCCATACAACAGATACTCTATAAGCCATTTTGACTGCCTATGAACAGTTTTGTATGTTTCTTTGAATGTAGCGGACTAGTTTTCTAAGCTACATAATGGGGCTGGGGAGGAAGGTAAGCAAAAAGCCTTATCCTTTGTCTCTAATACTACAACTCATGCTATAAACAGGCCACACAGACTCGTCTAATAATACTGCTTGTATTTCATCCAACTATAAATTTTGGTAGATAGTCCATTAATTGAATGAATAGCCAGGTGGCAGGAAGAAGCTAATATTCAAAACTATTATTTCATTAGCACATGCCTAATGCTGCAGTTACAGCAGTGCTAAAAACAAGCAAGAAAACTTGTGAAATCCCAGCAAGAAAACTCTCAGGAATGCATTGAATTTTTCTGAAATTAGGAATATGTCTATTACTAAACAGGTCACCACCTGTCATCATCTGGGACAAGACTCAGCGTTGTTTTTATGTCTATTCATAGTTTATCCATCGTACTATACCTAATTTTCAAATCTCAGCCACATTTAAATTCTACACCCTCCTACTGTCCTCTGTGTTTGTCTGTAAAGCAGGCAGGAAAAAAATCTACAAGCAAAATTGATTTTAAAAGGCCAGGTAGTAGTTGGTAGTAGTTGTACTATGAGAGGATTTTTGTTGTGTGTGGTTTTTTTTTTTTTAAATTTAAAAAAAAAAAAAAAGTGATCAAAGAGCAGTACACTCCAGCAGCTATAAGAGACCTCATGAAGCAGAAAAATCACTGAGAACCAAATTGAAAATGTACAACAGCAATGTCTTGTCAACACTTCTGTACAGAGCACAGACATGACAGCTAAAACAGACAGAAGAGAAGATGCTTTTGACAGCCAGTGTGCACAAATTATTCCTTGAGTCAGATGGCAGCAACAAGTTACCAACTAGAAGATCTGCATGACAACCAACCATCCATCTGTATCAAACACCATCTGGCCGAGATGACTCTGGCTTCTGTGTGCTTGACATGGCTCCCAGCTCTAGAGACTGGCAAAACAAGTGGCCTACCGGTAACTTAAGTAGTAAACTGTTAACAACAGCATGGTGGACAATCCAACAGTGTGTGGAGGCCACACAATGAACAGAGGAAGTTACTGGAGTAAAGCACTGTACAAAGGTCATTCAAAAAACAGGAGTTTGGTTAAAAAAAACCCAACACAAATAAAAAAAAAAAAAAAACAAGTAATTTTAGAATCAACTCTTCTTGAAAAAATTTCTTTTGAAATTATAAAATTCAACTACTGAAAGTTTGATTAGGACAAATATTTAAACTGGCAGTAATCTTTTATCAAAGCTTTAAATTTTTAATTACTGAACCAGTGAAACTGCAGAAAGCAATCTTGCAAGCATTTAGTTCACTTAGCACTGATGATCTCACACTTCTCTGGCTTTCTTGCACAGACCTTAGAAGGACTATCTGATCTTGTACTCGATGCCTTGTTTCTTGGTCAGAAGATTCTTTCATGTACTTTTAGATGATCCAGGAGTATTAACTTAACTGCCTTTCCTTCAAATAGTTAATAGTTCATCCTAAGAGACAGAATTTAAAAGATCCCTAAATGTTCTAAAATGTCTTGCCTTTTGTTAATTAGTTGCAATTTCAGCACAAAAATCACACTACTTATGCTTGTTATCTATAGAAATCTCTACAGATTTACACCAGCACTGCTGCAAGACTGTGAATAGAGACAGACTGCACAGTGGATGATTGCACACATGACTGACTTGGAATGTGTTCTGTGATGCCTTGGCTAATTTATTTTGCCACACAAGGAGATGGCAAGATTGGGCCCAGATATCAGACTATTCTCTATTAGTTCCTTCCCTGCTTCCAATTCTACTACTGCTCCATAACTTGACACAGAATATGGTTCATCAGCCCCTGAACAAAGTCCCAGCCTACCAGCTCTACTGAGTATCTGAAAGTCCTGTAGGAATGAAAACATTCAAGCCTTCCAATGTAACAGAGGTTACATTGCTGGGCAGAATATGCATGATAAAATGATTGTGACAAAGCCCAAATCTGATAGCACTGAAATATGCTGTCCTACTGGAGAAGTTCTAGAGGAGTTTTGACTGAACTAACGTTTTCTGCAACAGACTAAGTAAAACTTTGAAGGTGCCTCTTACTGGTCAGAATGTGTCCAGAAACTTTGTTACTTCATTAAAGAAAAAATATACAAGTTATTATTTTTAAAAGAGGAATACTTATTTTAGCAACTTTCAGGTACATTTGTCACAAAAATTGTTGAAGCTATTTATATTAATAATATAAAAAGTTTATTTTTAAGAATGCAAATTAAATTCCAAAAAGTACTTCGTTAAAGTTAGGTAAATTTTATATACTTTTTTTTGTATATTTTATTGTATTTACATTAGAAGACTTCATTAATCCTCCAGTACAGACAACACTTTTCCAACCTTTAAAAATAATTAAAAAAAAAATCCAAGGTCAAAACCCCACCTACTAAATTCAAAGCCTAATGAGTTACTTTGCAGTGTACTCGCATGGTTTCATAATGGCAATTTCCAACTTTAACAGATGCACTAAAGTGTGCTTAGCTAAAGTGAAACTGGTATCTACATCTACTACCATCCTCCATGGGAATGATGGCTTCAAAGATAGAATTCAGATTCCAACACCTACTTTTTGCTGTAGTTCTTTCACAGCATGGTCCCTATCCATGCATGCTTGTCGATAGGCTTCATAAGCTCTGTTAAGCTGCTCTCCAATGTTTTTGTCCATAATTCCCAACGTTGTTTCATCACTGGAAAGATGGTCAAGTTAACAGACCTGAAAAGTAATCAGAAGGAAAAAGAGAGAACACTAAGAAACAGCAGTATATAAGTGAATTCATATATAGCATGACTTGCACCAATGTTGTATTCAACTGATATGTGCAGTATGTTTTACCATCAACAGCATAGCTTGAACTATAACACAGTTCATCTCAACAGTTAATTTTATGTCCAGGAATAAGTTTAAACAAAAGCAGCTTAACTCTGAATCCATTTCTGGATGTACAGAATGTGTAAATATATCTGTAGTTACAGTGTTTGAGACTGAGTCTTAAAATGGGTGCTAAT
The DNA here is from genome assembly GCF_009819655.1 of Sylvia atricapilla. NCBI lineage: Eukaryota > Metazoa > Chordata > Aves > Passeriformes > Sylviidae > Sylvia > Sylvia atricapilla. Next base: position 21,894,811 of record NC_089146.1, read on the forward strand.
TACCAGTTACCTGATTTTATGCGATCTCCAAAAGTTTAACGTTTGAATAACTGTGAAATAAAGACAGTATTAATAACCAAAGCTAAACTCAGCTTTTGGCATTGTGCCGGAAAACCACACTATGAAAAACCAGTGTCCAGAGACAGAGAAGGCCTGCAACTTTATTTGAATAAAGGGAGGAAGAGAGCCCACTGGGGCACACACCTGCGGAGTTTTCTCTCTCAAGGTTTCGGAGGGCACAGGCTCCTTTTATCCTGAACTCCCGGCCGCATGTTGCCCTCTTCCTTTCCCTGTTGGCTGAGGAAGATACAGCCTTCCCAAACTGCCTACCACATATCCCCCCTTGAACCGACTGTTTTACCCCAAAGTTCAGAAACTCAGGTTTGTAAGGACCCATTTGTCTGCTTCAGGAGCCAACCTGTCTGGGCTCTGCAACAAACTTCCTGCTTGAAGTTGGTAAAGACATTAAAATCCATTTCAAGGATCTTAACACCCATACCCTCAACCATGGAATTCTTTGTAAAGACATTAGCACACATCTTTCCCATCAGCTTTAAGAAATAAAAAGATAAAACCTCAATTAGATCACACAAACCTCTCCTATTCTGTGCTAAATTTGAAAATGTCAACACAAGCTACCCTAAGGTAGAGTTAAAACATCTTTTATCTAAAAACCAGTGATATCAACCAGTACGAATTATCAAGACTTGGACCTTTTCACACAATATTATGAACTTTTTGCACTTTGTGTACAATTTCAGTAACAACTCCCAAAGCTACAGCTCATGAACTTTTACACATAAGACTAGAACACTATTAAATGTCAGACTCCAATTACAAGAATTTTGCAAACACAGGTAATTTGCTTGTATAGTAATATATGATACTAATTTTAAGATCAAAATTTAGCATAATACAAATACAGTAGGGAACGAGTTAGTGAAGTTTTAACCCCCACCCCATAAAAAAGTAAAAATCTTTTTTATGCCTCTCCATAAAAAAGATAGCAGCGTTAAGAAAAAAATTAATCTCTCTTAATTTCTTTTAAAAAATATTTTTTTAAAAATTTCATCTCTCAGGCTATTTAAAGCAGTGTAGACTGCTACTATCATCTCTCACTATCTCTTAGGATTGTGCATAAACCACATATATTACTAAAGAAAGTCACATGAGGATAAGCAAGAAGAGTATGAGGGTAACTTGCCTTGGACACTGCTCAGAATTCTGCAGATTGCAGCTTGAAGATTTTGTTAATGTTTCCTTGCTTTTGAATAGCTTCCCTATTGTAGGGCTTGAGTACAGAAATGTGGTCTGACTTTTCTAGAAGGTTCAACAGAGTACTGTATGGACATCAAACTTTTTTGTCCTGCAAATTTTATTTTACTGATTTGTTCCTACAGAAAAAGAAATCATATCTCACCTCTGGCATGGCTGTACTTTAATAGCAGCAAAGCGAATTCTTTAACAACTTGGAATTTTTTAGGGATCCTTTGATGTAACAAATGTTACTGAAATCCAAGTTTACAAGTTTTGTATAAAAGGCTTATATTGTTTCACATGAAAGGCTTAGTTTGTTTGGACTTGTTTTGTTTTCCTAAACATCAGTTCAGTAGTTTACAATCTCCAACAGTGCATACTGTCTCTAAGCATTGTTAGTAACACAGGCTACTTCATCCACCTCTTTCCTCCCCTCAACGGTATCCCTTTGCTAAATGGAATAGTCATGCTCATATCTTTAAATATATGGCCAGGCTTTCCTTCCTTTTCAAGTGAAGGACTGTTCTATGTAGTTCAATGAATAAAATCAGATATTCCCTTCAGGTACAGGTGTTAAACTGCAGAGGGCATTGTTATAGCTGATAGTGACTGTGAAAGTGTGTTCTCACAATCTTTAAAAGCTTGCAAAGTTTGCATCAGTATTGATTTTGAACTCTTCTGAAATCCTCCACTGTTAACAACTTACCTAGTAAATGGCACATCCTTTACATATAAGAGGTAATTACAAAAAATGAGTGCAATGGGATTTAAGAAATTATGCTCAGCTTCTAATGGAGAGAATAAGGTTCAGCTCCATGTGACTCACAGTTCACAGAAAGTGAAGGTCTTAATTTCATTCATGCAAACTCAAACCTCCATTTGAATAGCAGTATTTAAAAGTTATATCTAATATCTAGCCTTTTAGTCATGTGACTGGGAACATTAACAAAGAGTGCTGCTGTCATCTGGACTGATGGTATCAAAAGGAATTGATCCAACAGGCAGAACTGTAGCACAGTGCCTGATTTCCTACTTGGTATGGAAAAATTACTTACTGGTAGCTCCCTAAACTTCAGACTCCATGCAGTAAGAAAAGATCAGTGAAAGTCATCACTAGTGACACTTTAAGATGGCACTGTAACTAGAAGAATTGGTCCTATCTTTGCCCCATATCCTAGACTTCTTCTTCAACCTTACCCTTGCCTTTCTTCAAGCACAGGCAACCTTGCTGTAAACTGTATCAGCAAACCAATCCAGTTTAAAACTAAATACTAAATGTATTTTTGCTGCATTAGTTTTACTGCAAGTCAGAGCCATAGATCACTTCAAATTTCACAATAACACAAGGAAGCCTGCACAGGGACAGAAATCCACAATAGGCAGACAGAACTCCTGTGTTCAACAGCAGCACTGGCTTTGAGTTGTAACATTAAGTCTCAGTTACGTAATAGTGTCACAAGTCTGCGCTGCCATTGAGAAGGACAGGCCAGCCTTCTCCCATCTCTGGCCGTGCATTTTTGCTGCTTACTGGTACTGCTATCAGTGTTTCCATGCTACACAGTTGAGTATGCCAAAGTAGCTCCCTACTTCCTCAAAAAAGCAACAACAAACCCCCTAAAAAAACCAACCTCGAAATTAAAACTGGAGCTAGCTCACTGCAAGGCTGCTGGAGCATTACTACCAGCACAAGGAGGCAGTGGGAACATGCGACTAGCCGTGGGCAGGACTGCCGCAGTCTAGATTTAGATTGGATTAAACTACTCTGTAGTCACACCCCGGGTTGCCTGCTGCTGGAATAAATAACTGCTTCTTATGTTATCTGTCTCATATCCAGAACTCCTTGCAGTTAGAAAAACTGGCTCATTTTCCTGCTTCTCCTCCATAGGCATCAATATTTATCAGGGAATTTGCCAACTGTTCCTTGTCATTTACCCTTCTCCCTGCATCCAATGAGGAGGTAAAAACTCCCTCCCAACAGGCCTAAAAAAAAACCCCCAAAAACCCAACAAACCAAAAAACCCCAACCCAAATATCCCTGCTATTTTAATCAGTTATGATTAGTTATGCTGTATCCAAATGGCAGCTGGAACATAATTCAGCTCAAAGCTGACAATCCTGATCTTTAGCAATTTACATTCTGGATATTCATTAGATCCTAAAGACTTTTCGCAATCATTAACAGCAAGATGTAGTCAGCAGAGATGCAGCACTACAAAATGTTGCATTTATTCTAACAGGGACAGAATTAGAGGAAGACATTAATTACAGAGGTAGTCCTGCAAGTGTGAATACCTGTGAGTGCTATGCTGCTGGAGCTATGGCAATGACAACTGGAATTTCGTATTTGAGTAAAGACTTGTACACTGGATAACACTGGACAACCACTGGGTACAGCTAATACTTTAAGACAAAGTTCTAAGTAAACACACCAAATGAAACCTCCCGATTATCTTTAAAAACTTGCTTCAAATCAGAAACATTTTGTTGATATAAGTGTCGGGAAAAAAAGAAATAGTAATATGCATTTTCTCAGTCAAATGCCAAAAAAGCTCCAACACAAAGATTAGCAACATATTTCTGCTGCAATCCCAGCTCCACAGCTTGCTAGTTTTCATACTAGTTTTCATATTGCCTCAAAAACTACCTTAAACTCTGAAGGAGAGGTTTTAGCTAATCATGTGTATATGCACATTAATCCATAATACACTTTCCTACCTCTCATAGTTTCATGAGAGATGAGAACACAGGTGCCATCCAACTTCTCTATGTACTTCTCTACATATTTCTGCTTTCAAAACAGATTTTTCGATTGCTCTATTTTGTAAGTTACACTGCCATCATCTTGGGAACTGGAAGCCTGTTGAGGTAATCATTTGTGAGAGACTGAGAGCTCATTGAACTTTTTTGTGTTTCGTTTCTTCCCTTATTTTTTTTCTGAGTAGACACAATTCTCGCTTTGCCCGACGGCGAATGCGCGGTTACCACAGCAGCAGCCCCTCAGGGCGCACCGGCGTTAGAGCCGGGCAGCCCCAGGGCGCTCAGGGCTCGGGAGGCGATCCCCGGAGCGCTGGGGTTCGCTCCCCGCGCCGCGCTGCCGCTGCCCGCGGGGGCAGCCGCCTCTTCCTGCTGCTGCTCTCGCCCGCCCGGGCCATCGCCTCCCGGCGGCGAGCCCGCTGATCCCGTCCCCCGATCCCCCGCTCCCGGAGCGCCTCCGCACACAACCACCCGGCCCCGCTCCCGAGCCGGGCCGAGCGGCGCCGAGGGGGAAGCGGCGCCCCCGGGAGCGGGGGGCGGAAGCGCGGCCCGGGAGCCCCCGGCTCGGGATCCCCCGGTCCGCGCTCCGGCCCCGCGCCGAGCCCCGCCGCTCCCGGGAGCGCGTGGTTTCCAAAGCGACTCCGACTTACGAGCGCCTCACGGAGCCCGCGGCCGCTCCCGGCACAGGGCGCTCGCTCCTGCCTGGGCGCCTTAACCCAGGAACCAGAACCGACTTCCTGCCCTGCCTCTCCCCGCCCTGTGACGGGGCGCCGGCCCGGGTCGGGGCAGGGCAGGGCAGCGGCCGCCGGAGCCGCCGGGTTCGCTCCGGGATGGGAGCCTGTCCGCTCGCCTGCGGCTGTCGGGCAGTGCCTCTTCTGTCTGGCTGCAGAAGACCCCTCTGTGCTGCTCCTGATGTCCACAGCCCCTATCTATTTCTATCTTTCCATGACTTAGAGTGATATAAAAATAGTTACATTTGTAATACGCTTTTCACGCTCAGGGTAGTCTCTCTCTGAATGATCTGTTGTAGGTTACTACAGAGGCACTTCCCCGCCTGCATTTATTGCATGCAAGCAACGAATAATCTAGGTAAGAATAATGGAAACACAGTTTAAATTTTGCTACTGCTACAAGCCCTTCTCTCTCTAGGTCACATGTATAAATACAATTTTTTTTCCTGAAAGTGTGTAGGAGGATAGGAGCTGATGGGAGATCATGAGGCGTTTGTTACATACCTGCCCAGGATACCATCACACAGAGCCAGTGGGAGAGAAGCACTATGGATTTTGAATTAATCTTGGCTGTCTCGGAATCCCAGTGAACATATCCATGCAGCCGAGCTATGGTGTTTCTTCTAGGGCAGAGCTTTTTGCTTTGCCCACTCACACAGTTCAGAACTTGCATTCCAGCTATCACAAGACGCCTATCCTTGGAAGCCTGAGGACTGAGCTCAAACATAGCCACGGGAAAAGTAGCCAGGTGTTGCTCTTTGTGCTCTTTTGAAAATTATTTCTGTTATAATTTATCTTTCCTGCAAAGACTTTAGCAAGTCTTTTGATCTGTTTTGGCCTATACTAAGGCTAAAGAAACTTACAGGCAGATAGCTTACTGAGTCTATAAATATACTTCCTGTTTGGCCATTTTTAAGAACTTCAGGTGAGGTCCGAATGAACTACTAAAATTCAGAGAGAGTTTGCTCTTTAGCACGTTTCCAAGAAAGGGAGATTCAATTTCCTTTTTCAGAGATGGGGTTTGAGATGTCCATGTTAAGGTTCATTTAATGGGGTCTTAATAAAATAGGTTTTGGGCAAAAAAGTCTACTGTTTCTCTTTTAATTCTACATGTTACATTTTTAGTCAGTTTTGGCAAGTAGTTAAGCACTTAAAATTATAATGGATATATCAGCTGAAATATAACCTGCATTTCTTAAATTCAGATCAATAGATGCAATATAATTTAGCTGATGCTATATTTAAAAAGGGATAATGTGCAGAAAAGTACAAGTGGGTGTTTCCTGATGATAAGCATGCCTTAACTAAGATTATGGCTACCTAAATTCAAACAGAGCCATAACACCTCTGAGACACTATCGTTGCATGTTAGTTGTTTTAGGGGGAATTTTTTTTATTAAATTCTAGGAATGTATTTAATGTAAATTTGCTGTGAAGGTCTCAAACTCAACAACTCAAAAGTGACAACCATCTAGAAATGACTTTTCAGTTCACATTAATCTCTTAGTGCTTTATCAGTAATATTCTTTCACACTAAAACGTGGGAGAAGGTGTTTTTTCCTCTCTCTTATTTAGTGCCTTCTTTCTTCACATTTCCTCCCCTAAAATAATAGGGTGTATTTAACAAGCTTTACAGTAACCCATCTTGAAAATCTTAGGGACCTTCAACCTTTGAATAAATTAAATAGAAGAAAAGAAAAATACCCACTAAGATAGTACAAAATCTCCATTTCATAGCTAACTAGATCTCTGATTTTTTGAGCATTTTCTGTTTTACAGTCAATTACTAAATTACTTTTTCTCCTTTCCTCCTCGTCTTGTTTTCTTTGTTTTTCTTCTTTCTTCTGTTTCTGTATTCCCTTCCCTACAGCTATTCCAGAAACAACTTTCTGTATTTCTGCCCCACATCAATATTTCACACATTTATGTCATTGTCAAGCCAGGATTGCTTTCCTATGTGTAGTCCTCACAAGATAGCTGGAAAGAAGAAACATATATCAGTGTATTTAAAAATTATTTACCATTTTAGGAATCTACCGATCTTAAAAACACTTGCAAAGCACTTATCTGGGGTTTGGGAGTGGTAGTGCAGGGCTTCTTGTTTTTACTACTTTATTTCACTTTGTGTTCACAGTCAGAGAAAGCCTTACTTTGACTACTTATGTTTAGAATCTTTGAGTGGTTTTTTTTGTTGTTGTTGTTGGTAGGGGATTTTGTTTTGTTTGTTTGGTTGTTTTTTCTTGGTGATTGGGAATTAGCAAGTTGATACTTTTTTCATAGTGAAAATTCAAGTTTGTGCTCAGTGGGTTAAACAGCCTATTTAAATACTTACATCATCTATATGCAGTTTACTGTTTCACATTGCTTCTGAAATGGTATTTTAAGAGGAATTTTCCTTAGTCTGATGTGTTGACGCTGCTCATTGGTTACACTGCGCTGAAGTCTGGGGAGGAACTCACTGCTTTCAGGAGAGGCTGCTGCTGGAGCAGCTGGCAAAAGGCTGTAGTTCATCAAAGGTTTAGGCCGATTCCTTTTTTTGTGAATCTCTGAGTTTATAAATGCAAATTGGCGTCTACTAGAAAGAGGTTAAAATGTTTCTTGCAAGTTGTTAATGTAGCCATTCGTTCAGACGCTAGGTGGCTCACGTCAGATGTTAAACCTGTTCCAGAACTTAAGGACTGTGGTCCCAAAGGAGTGTGCTGGGTGCTGAAAGAGCCTCTGCTGCTCTGCAGTGTTTCGCCGTTCTTTTAGTCTCTTGCTGCTTTAACAAAATAAAAAGCATGTTTTGATCTTGAAATGCTTTTCCTGGTCAGAAAATGAGATCTGTGGATTAATTTAGAACAAATGTTGTCGTTCCTTAGTGTGAAGGAAGGTGAGGCTGGTTATTTTTTTCCCAGCATTAAGAATCGAGTTGGTGACCCTGTGTAAACCCAAGTATGTAATTTGCCTATAGGTTGTAACTGACAAAGTTAGTTTCTGGGTTCCAGAAATGACAGGATATTTAATCAAACTACAGATATACAGATTTGGAGCACTATAAGCAACATCATAAAAGTAATGTCTTACTTTTTTTTTTTTTTTTTTTTTTTTTTTTTTTTTTTTTTTTTTTTTTTTTTTAGTGTATCTGAATGCTGTAGCTGATAAGTCTAATTTACTCCTTGTCTTTACAAAGTATAGGAACAAAAAGTTTGGATTTTCTCTTCTCGTCTTTCTGGTAAGAGTATAGGAAATCCTTATGTTTCCTGGAGGAGTATCAACAGGATTATGAAATGTGGTTTTGTACTGCTTATGACTAATATTAGCTGGGAACTTCCACTGAGAAATACCCAGCTAAAGAACTTCCTTAAATGCAACTGCATGCAGACAGTCATGCTCTGAAACAGAGACTTTAGCAGAAACAGCCTGCAAATCGGTTTTGGACCCAGTGCAACATTCTTGTATTGTAGAAAGTGATGTCTGTGATTTCTGGAGGCTCCCTACCCTGGAGAAAGGTTACCCTGCATGAGAAGGGAGCAGTGCATGAACAGGCAACCTGCATGCGTGGGAACAGTTAACATAAAGAGCAACTGTTGTACCAAATATAATACACACTTTCTAATATGTTGTGAAGAAAAAGCCCGTGATGATAATGACACCAAAAAAAAGTAGCAACAGCTTTGGAAAAAAATTGCTACTCCTCTATGTAGAATATAACCTGCATTACATATAGAGGGAGTAAAAGATGTGGAGAGTAATACTTCTTTGCGAAGAATAGCCAATCCACTGATTCTTAGTTAAGCTCCAAAGTAACTGTATTAGACAGACCCTTGAGCTCTGTTTTATCATAATTGCATCCCTCCCCACTTCCCCTCAAACCACTGAAACTGAGTTCTGTAGAACGATGTAGGGAAAACACCTTGAAAAATTCATGTTCTATCATGAGTGCCTTTTTGCCATAGAAGTGAGTATTCAGGAAATTTGACATATAATCATTAATTCCTTAAATGTGTCAATGTGAAAAAGTGAGATATTTTGATATCAACTACATTACGTAGGCCTTTCCCCTTTGTTCCATGTTAAAATTCATTAAATCTTGATAGCTGATTTGTGTAGAACTACATCATATACAGTATCAAATTTAAATAAACACGATTGATAAACAGAGCCTTTGTACTATTTATTGAATGTTTTTTGATCCCAAGCCTCTATTTAGGTTTTCAGCATGGAGTAAGAGTGGAAGAAGTCAAGGAAAATGTATTTGAAGTAAAACATTTAGTTTCTGGAATCTTATGACCTCTTTTCCTCTTCTACAAAAGGGAGAGTGGTGTCATGCAGCAAGATTACAGATTCCACAGTATTTTTTTTTTGTTAATGTAGTGTCATTCCAAAGTTTGGGGAAAAGGAGGAGATAGCTTTTGTTGATGCAAAGTCATTATGTTAATGGACTTGTGTTAGTATACCTATGGAATTTCTTGTCAGAACTGTTCAAGATGTGAAAATTTTGGTGTTCAGGGAGAGATTGGACAACTGAATACTTGAGAGATTCACTGAGGGAAACTAAAGAGAGAGACAGCATCAATCTCAGGAAGTTCTCTGACCTGAAAATAGCTGGCAGCTGGGAGAAGACTCTGAGGAAGTATTACATATGCTTGCCCTGTTCTCATTCTTCCCAGGGCATTGATTTCTAGCCACTGCTGAAGAGAAGATGGGTCTGAACCAATGTGGCATATGTTCTTACGTTAATGACTTCATGCTGATACAAATGTGTAGGAATTTCTCTACATTAAACAACCCCCTGTGAAAGACTGGATTCTGTAGAAGTAAAGGGAACATTACTATTGCAGAAGCTCCAAAGATCTTGGAAAATCCATTTAGAATTATTTTGTAATATTTTGAGAATATCCATTTGCAACATAAGGCCTTTGGGCAAGTTTGTTAAGGATAATCAGCTTTATCTGGTTTCTCAATGATGCTGTGTATAATCGTACTGTGTTTTTAGTTAAATTACGATGACCAACAGACCGACTGCTTAGTATCATTCTAACTGCTCACAAGCAGCTATGTTTGTGTAAATACACAGCAAGGCAACCTTCTTCTCCTGTGTAACCATTTAACACAACCACTAGTCCTCCTTAGGTACTTTTACAAGATGATAGAGCAACTGAAACTATATCCATAATTTTCCTAATGCATGGAGTTTACATACACTATTTCAACATTATTTGATTGCATATTATAGTAGAATTTGAAAATAAATCATTCTGTTTATTTGCATAGTGAAAGGAAATTTTTGAAATTATTGATCTTTGTCATTTTTGTTGTGTGATGTTGTTGTTCTAACTCCTCATTTTAATTTTTAAATCATTTTATAAATGAAAAGGTTACTTTGTGACTTCGACAATGCACTTTTCTTGATTCTTACTCAAAATCTTCCTATGAGAGTTTGGTGGGTCTAAGCTTGACTAATTAGAGTGGCAAGACAAAATAAAATGCTCAGATGAATGTTTCTGTAAGTCTTAAAATGTACCATTGCAGTGAAGTTCTATAACTGAGTAAAGAACAACAACAACAAAACAAATGAAGACCAAAACTGGACAAAAATAAAAATAAATAAAATTGAGCAGTCATTGAGCAGTCAGGCTGTTCAAGTTTTAACTAAAATTTCTTGATATCTATATGCACCGAAGAGAAATCAGCAGCTGTGCCTGCTGAATTTTGTGGTAGATTTTTCCCAACTTTAAGCAAAGAAAGCTTGAAGCCATGTGCTGTGTAGCTCATCGTGTGTTCACACTGTGCTGGGTTGAATAGTCTCATCATCTGTGAAGCTAAGAGGAGCTAATGATAATAAAAGTTCAGACCAGCTTCTTGCAAATGTTATTTGTTTTTACCCTGCAGTAAACAGGAATATATATACAAAACATAAAGAAAAAAACGTATTATTTATTGTGTGTTGTCAGTTCTAATACAGAAATTACGTCACTGATTATAACTCTGACTTTCTGGAAGAGCTGTCACACTTCAAGATTTATTCCTGGTGAAGTAGGGAAAGATCAATGGGTTTGGGCCTTTTTGCATAATTAGTGGCAAAATGCGTGTGCACACACACACATGCACACATTCACTTCATTTGGCACAGCTTAAGTCTGCTGATACATCAGCTGCTAAGACATTTTCTTATCTGTGGCTGCTTCCTCTGAGTGAAAACACACCTGTTCTTCTAGCATTGTATCCTCTTATTGTTGGCTTTCTGGAAGCAAAAGATGTAAGAGAATTTTGGCTTGTAGCAGAGATCTGAACTAGAATGGGATAATTCAAAACAGTCTTATAAAAACAATTATATATTAATTTGAATTTATTGATTACCAATTTACTTATTTAGATACACGCCAAGAGTGTGTACACACCAACAGGAATGACATGTTCAAAGTGACATTTTGCTCATATTATTTTTTGTCTTTGTATTGTTTGAAAATACTCTTACTTGAACATTGTGGTAGTGTCATCACATACCTGCCAGTGCTCTTAAATTGCACTGCAATCAGTTTGTTGTGTATTAAATCAAATGGGAGGATTCTACACGGAACTGAAAAATCAGTTCCTGCAGCAGTGAGTAGCAACTGCATTTTAGACTGCAAAAGGATACCAGGCAAAAAGAACATTAAAGAAAAGCAAGTCTTGATATGCGGGATAAAACCAGGAAAGAATCATACATGTCAGGTTAGCTGGGAGTAAGAAAATGAAGTATCAGAGGACCTCCTTCCTTGGAGCTTGGTCTTACCTTTTTGCCCATCATCTGAAGCACAGCCAAACAGTCAGTTCTCTCTAATTCTCTCTTATAAAAGATGTGACCTACACTATGGCCTGGAACTTAAAGAAGGGTTCTCAAGTCTTTTTCTCCAAATTCTTCAGAGGCAATGGACAGATAAAATATTGTTCTATCCATCCCACCCCTCACACACTTTTATCTTCCAGCCTATCGCTTCCTACTTTGTTGACAGATGGTAGAGTAGCTAAAGACAAGAATCAGAAAAGAAATTTAGGGTTATGGTACCAGGGGCTTCACAGAGGCTGCTACAGCCTCTGGTACATAACTTTGTTTCACAGAATGTGGAGCTCGCTGAAAAGCAGTGTTTAAGTATAGCTGCTATCTCTGGGTAGTACTCTGTAGTTCTGGATCCTTTCTAGTCACATCTCCTGGAGATGGGAATTAGATTTTGCATGGATTAATTGGGACAGATCACAGAGACTATATTTTTTTCTTGGATACAACAATCTTTGGGTTTCAATCTCTTTTAACCATGTTTACATGTTTTTTGGCACAGTAGGCAGTAGGTCATTCCCACTTTTCTGCTTTTGACAATCAGTTTTACTGACTGATTTTCTACTTTACTGGTGCCTAGAACAGCCCTCTGAAGATACCATCCTTGCCAAAGGCAGCATCAGCTTTACCTAAACCATTTCTAACATATGTTTGCCTGTTTTGAAGATCTATATTGGTGATAAAGATTTCACAGCCTCCCAAGGGACCTTCTGTTCTTTCTTACAGATTTTTTTTCTAAATCTCTAATTATTCTTCAGTTGAACCACATTTTCCACAAGGTACAATGAACAGACTGGACAACATGATCCAGCTGACTTTCCACTATAGTTTTCAACAAATACCTGCTGACTGTTTTATATCTTTAAAATGGGACAAAACCACTTAAGCTTTTAAGCAAACTTGTTCATTTATTTGCTCCAGTATTTTTCTCAGGAAGAAAGATAGAACAGTATGTAATTTCCTGATTTCTTCTGTTCTCTGCTCTTAAAGATAAACATGACATCTGTCCTTTTTCATTCTTTTAGAAGCTCATCTGTTCTCCACAAATTCTCAAAGATTGTTGCTAATGACTCCAAAATGTCTTTATTCTATTCTCTAAGTATCCTGAAAGGAATTTGTTCGAGTTCAGCTGGTTTGAAAGTATTTTATCTAAGTTAATGTCCTGTCCTGTATTCTCTCTCCTTGTCTCTGAGACAAATTATTTTAGCCAGCTGATTGCGGCTGATCCTTCTAGTGAAGAAAAGTAAATAAGGTATCAACTTTTTTGGCATCATCTCTAATAATCTTTTTTCTCCACTGAGTAGCAGATCTCCCTTTCCTTTGTCTTTGTCTTGCTACGAACATATTACGGGAATACATATTTTTTCTGCATTGCTGTTTATTCCATTTTGACTTTTCCATTTTTTTGCCTTTTTTTACATTCTTTTACACTCATTGGAAACTTTATCGAGCTTAATTTACCTAGAAACACCTTCTTATTGTTATTTTGCATGTTGGGATTTTTAAAATGTATTTCTTGCTTTGTTCCTAGCATTGGGGTGGTTTGTGTTACCTTCTTCTCTAAAGCAGATGGAAATCTCTCAAACTCCTTTGTTTATTTCTTTTTCAAGGATCACGATGATATCTGAATACTAGATTTAGGAGCTACAATTTCTGTGTAGATGTACTCCTGACTGATTTGCCAGAAATCACACTGGGCATTTATGTTAGAGATGGGTCTGAAGCATAGAAATGTCTTGCTCACATCAGTGGCTTCTGCTTAATTTTTGATCTTATTAAGGCAGGATTATTTGGTTAGTATCTCACTTATGTAGGTTTATTTTATGCTAACAAATTTCCTTACTTACCAGTTCTTCTTTGTGTGCCCTTCATTGTCCTTGATTATTTCTACATTGTATTGTGGGAAAAAAAAAAGAACTAAGGAAAGAAAAAAAGTTTCAGTATGTATTTTTCCCATCTGGTTAGTCCAGCACTCTTCTTAATTAGTAAAATGCCATCCTGTCAGATTCTCTCCTGCCAGGAAGTCATTCAGCTCCGAAATCACTTCTTCACCTCCATCATATATTTTAACATTTGAAAAAGGCAAAAGTCTGAGATATTGTATTCTTCCTTACAGCAGAAAAAGCAAAATCAACTATGGCAATGCTAATTAAGTGTAGTTTAGGATTAATTTGTATTTAAACAAGGCCTCATGGGATTTCAGAACGTGTACTCAGAATGTCATAAAATATGTAACAGCATTTCTCAATTAATATTCATTCATTTGGGAACAATGAAAAACAGCAAAATAGGTACAACCTCTTCCTTACTCTTTCCCCAGAGATAATGCAATGCCCATTCTACTTTCCCAAGGCTAAAGGTTAGCTCCTTCTTAGTTCTGGGCAATATCAGACTGGATCAAGAGTAATTTTATTCCTTTTCTTGAGTATTAAATCTCTTTTTCCACTATAGAGCCACTTATAGACAATGTGTTGCGTATTAACTCATAACCCAAATGTTTGACTACAGCAATTGTGTTGCAAAGACATTATTTTTCTGTTTCTATTGTCTTCTCCATTGTGTCAAGAGAAAAGCCAGCCATTTAAAAATTAATGGTTTAATTATTTTATTTTAAAAATGATTTTCATATCAATATTTAAATCTGTCAATACAATCATACTGAATATCAATAACAAGGGAAATTAATGTAAAGTTCAGAATTCTTTCAAAAAAAAAGAGGACAGTTTCAAGGAGAGAGGCACATCTGTATTCAAAATAACTAAAAATATAACTAAATGTATTGGAATAGTTTGTGAGCAATTAGGAAACAGGAAAAAAACACAAAGTTACAAACCTTCATCTACAGTTTTAAGTGAAATTTGCTGTATAAGAATTAAATTCGAGAAAATTATGCATATTCATGTAATTTTAAAGTAGATTTTAGCATTTTTCTATCTTTGTTGATTTTTTGTTATAGAATATATAATCTGTTTCTTTTAATTTCTGTAAGAATTTTTCCTTTTACATGGAAGTAATCTGAAAATAATTATTATCAGTAATTACACCCACTGGGTATTTCTTCAAAAATATTGCTCCTGTATTCTGACTCCTCTGTGGTGGGGGCTTTACTGTGTTTTCTGGCCAGCTGGCAGGTGTTTAGTTGAGCTTTAAATAAAACAAAGCAGAAGTAGGAAAGGTGAACTAAACTACACAGAGAATCTTCTGTGCATAGTACTCAGTTCCTGGGCATCCACTCCTGATTCCTGTTGGGATCTCTGAATCAATTAGGGACTTTTGCTATGCAGGAGCTTCTACTTTAGTGGAAGAAAGCAAGGGAAAATGAGATGATTGTCAGAACACCACTAAAGGTAATCAGTTCTGTAGATGTGACTGTTCCAATGTGTGAGAAATCTGGGTAAGATCATTGTATATACCGGGTTTTAGGTTCCACCACTAGTATCCTAGCAGAGAATTAAAACAATTATGCTTTATGTTTCATAATGTAGCTTGTGAAAATTGGTGTTAATTGGATGATACAAATTCACTTTGAGTAAAGGCCATGCCCATAATATGGAGCCAGGCTAAAATGTTATACAAATGAAATGCAAAATGTAATGCTAGTTCAACATAATTCTTATTTATGCTTCTACTCCAGCTAAAGGAACTGAAGACACCCAGCCATCACTTTGGTAGTTAAGCAAATCTTTCTTCTTGTTTCCAGCAACATACCATTTAAGATGTCAGCATTTCAGCCAGTAGGCAGAGACTCAGTGAATATTCCTTGGTTCCCTGAAGCTCTCCCTAGCATGCTTACACTGTTTTCTCATACTGGAGTCACTCCAAAAAATAAGTATATCAAAGCCAGTATTTTAGAACATGGAAACAACACCCCCCCCAACTGGTCTTTATTAATCACTGTCTCTTTGGACAGCATTTTGCTTCCCTAAGTGTTTGTCAGATTTGTGCCCCAGGCATGCATACTTGAGAAATAGAGTTTTATTTGGGTATTAAATAACATAATACATCTCATTAGTAATAAGCTGCTTTTTCTGACAGAACATAAGACTTATTAAACATGACTGTTGGGTTCATTCAGTGTCTAAACAGGACCTTGCTGCAAATCCCAATCTACTTGAGCAGACATGCAGTAAAATGCCATGGGTGATACCTCATCATATCATTAGGAATAATGATAATAAACAGTGATAATGAATCTCTTGGCCACTTTTATGTTAAAAGAAATGAGAGGATAATATCTCACTACAGGAAAAAACCAGCAATTGATGAGATGTTAATATGGATATATAGTATAATGAAAAAGGTTAATTATGGAGAGATGTCAGACAGCAGTTATTTCATCTATAATAGTAACATTTTGTTACATTACAAATACAGCTTTCGCTCCTATTCCTAGCTTTGGTGACCAATAATTATGCAAAGCATCTTAGGAAGGGTACTGGAATTTTTTTGTCAACAAAGCTGGGCAAAGCTAGGTAAAGCTTTCTTTCTTTCAGTATGTGCTGATATTTCTGTTTGTTCTTTTTCCCTTCCGTTTCTTCTAGATCCTCCTGTCTTCATCCTCTGCTGCTTCTGCATATCTTATTAGAGTTTCTCAGTTTTTGCTCTCTTTGTCCAGACACCACCAAATCTCCCTATCTTAGCCACTCCTTCCTATTCTGCTTCTTGTACCTCGAAAGCCCCTTAGCCTTTGAATGGTACAGCCACTGCAACGTCTCTGATTTTTCAACTAGCAACCTGAAGGAGCTGTGATCATTGTCAACTTTACGTTCTTTCTAAAGAGTGGCTGCAATTGTAACAAGACAAATTCTATTTGCCAAGATGCTCCCTTCCTCTTGATTGTTGAAATGACAGAAGACACTGGATTGTGGAAAATAAAAGAGAATATGTTGAAGCAGGTTCTAGGAGTGATAGAAAGTAAAGAAAGGACTTCTTGGGTTCTAGCCTGCATAGCACTCATTACTTCTCTGGCCATCTTTGCCTTTTCCCTGTCTGATCTCACTGCCTTCACAGCATCCAGTGTAATGTTCAGACTGAACCTTTAAATCCACTTAGCATTCAGAATATACTAGATGAGGGTTTGAACCAAATTGTTCTTGTTTAAACTGGTGAATTTTCAAACTGAATTGATTTGAAAGCAAATATCTACTTACATTTTTTTGATGTTTGAGAGCCCTACAAATGTTGGCCTGGCAGTGAGGGTAATGAGTATACAATTATGATATCACAATTACATATAATTATATCAATTAGTATATCTTAAACTTTTTCTTGCTAATCCTTGAGGAGGAGCATGCATACCTTGCTAGTAAGCATGTCTCAGCTAATGTCTACATGAATAATACAAAGGAGATAAGTAGTCTGCTGCAAATACAAAAGCACTAAAAGATTTGGAATAGAAAAGGGCTTTTTTGGAAGTTATTAGAAGTGCTGTCCTCTTATGACATTAGTTTTTGTAACTTTTGTGCATATATCATAAAAAGCATGATTCATTAAATACCTAGTTTGGCATTTGAGTTCATCATATGTTTTTGAATATCAAAACCACAGACCTACTACCTCCATGTTTTATTCTTATAATATACATTTAACAGAATATTACAGATGGTGCTTCTTGACTGCTCACAAAATTTCAGGTTTGTAGTTTTTCCAATAATTGTCTTATATAATGGATTTCAAGACTTTGTGTTAGGCCATTGAGACAGTGGTGAACTTCTGCATGAAACTCGAGTTATTGAAGTGTAAGGAATAATACAGAGTACTTAAGCATTATCTGTGGAAAGTATTTTCAGATTAATCATATTTTGCATCAATACAGTCTTGAAACTTGGATTGTCTCTTGGTCATTCATAATGTCACATAATTACCATTCACATTCTTGTAATTTCCTCTTGGCAACTCAAACACTGAAAGACAGTGTGCATAGGCATGAACATGGACAGGCTATCAAGAAGGAATATGGAAGTATTGCTTGGGCATGCAAGGATGGAAGTAGGAAGACCAGAGCTAGAGCAGAAACTGAAGGAAATGTGAGTAAGAAAAAATGCTGAACAAACTTGAGTGGGTACACTGGCAACAGATGGAAGACCTCATAAAAGTGGTTCCCCTTGATGAGTGGGGCAGGCCATCTAATACTGAGGATGAAGGCTGACACCAAGGATGTCTTTGCTTCTGTCTTCATTGGCAAGGTCTGCTCTCAGGCCTCACAGGTCCCTGTTCCCAGCAGCAAAATTCATGGGAGAAAGTTACTGTCCACAACAGACAACTGAATCAGAATCAGCTTGAGGAACTGGGCATGTGTTAAGACCATAGGATTTACTTGGTATTGCTAAGGGAGTTGGCTGGTTTTCCTCAATGTAAGGCATCTCTAAAAAAATCTTTTGAAAAGCCATGATTATTAGGGAAAATTTCTGCCGACTAGCAAAAAGACAAATATGCCCATCTTCTGAAAAGGCAAGGAGGAGAATCTGGCAAACTACAGATCTGTATTCTTATCCAAAGTATAGGAACAAGGTATTTACAAACACACAATTTCTAAGAAGATAGGATGGTGTGATCTAGACAATAAATTTTTGTAAGTCTTTCTTACTGCATTTTCTTAAATAGGTTTGGACTCTTGATTTTCTTCCTGTCATACTTCTTCCTGCAAAAATTCTTTTGAAAATATTTCCACATGACACCTGGCGTCCACATTGAGTCTTTTTCATGGAATATTGATGGCAAGGACTACAAACTAAATACTTTTTGGTGGGCATCAGCTTGGATATAACTTGCCTTTTGAACTATGGATTCAAGTCCTGACATTGTTCAGTTAATCACTTGCCTGGTCTAAAAGCAAGTTGATTTAATTTTGGTATTTGGCCTAATATTAACAAAGTAGAGCTATCAAGGGGAAACAGTAGGTTTTATTTTGGTTTTTACCTTCTGCTTAAGAGATGACCGACCTTGGTCTATGTTGTCTCCTTTTCTACGTTCCATTTTTTCACCAGCCACAGATGGATAGACTAGTAGCTGAAAGCTCACTATATCTTTCTTTCCTTTTGGCAACAATCTGTGATTTTTCATCAGAGCTAAGATAGCCTTGGACTTGCTAAGGTGTTTTATAGTGAGTTTTACATCACTGAGCTTGATAGTGTCTTAAATCAAAATTTCCTTTTAAAATATTTAAACTGGTATTCTAAATTTCTCAAAACTAGGTAGTTTTTACCAAAAGGCCTTATTATTGCTTGCTGACCCAAGCAGACAGCCAGTGTCTTGAGACCTTGTATGATTGGTTGTTACATGAAGAAGTTAATTAATGGTTGAGAATGTTTTGGGGTTCTTTGTTTTGTTTTCTGGTCAGGTAATACAAAGTCTTTTTCAGTACATACTTTATGAATAAACAACAATAGACAGTTTGCTATTAGTTTCTCTGAATTTCCAGTTATTCCTGCACCCCGAGGGAGCTGCTTTGACTCCCTTTTAAGGTCTAGCACATGGACTGTCTCATGTTCATGTTTTGCTGACCCTTTTCTTTGCCCTTTTTAAAATTTGCAGCCACTCCTAAGAGGAACCTTGGCTTAGAGCATCACTGTTTATCAGATCTGTGTACAATCTAGTGCCATTTGTTTCCATGATAGTTTCTAGCTGTCTCATTAAAATGTTTCTCCAATTAGGAGAACCAAGAATTACCTGACTCTAATTAGGCTTCTGTTTGCTTGCAGATCAAACACAGACTTGATGGCTTTATGGTTTCCAGTATAAATATATCCTAAACATTTCTAGTGCACAGAAATGTGCATAGATTCCACTTCCTCACAACAAAAACAGAAGTTCTCTATTCCTCTTTGCTCCTTCTGATTTCTTTTTTTTCAACTCTTTAACTTAATATACAACAGCAGATGGGCTTAATCCCTCTTTTATACCATACTCTGTCTTGATGCTTACTACATTTTCTGCTCTCTATGCCTATATCCAGTGTACCAGTATCAATGATGACAACTTCTTTACCTGGGCATGCTTTGAAAAGAAGCTCTGTGGTTTATTCACGAGGGATTGAAAACATTCTGAACATTCTGTTCATTATTTGCCATTGACTTTTGACCTGCTCAAAAATAGGTATTTTTAACCAAATTTCTCCATCATTGCTATCATCTGACCTGTACTTTGGTACTAGTAGGGAAACCTTCAGGGAGATCAGCAAATCAGGCTTTGTGATTTACTCAGGTCTTTTTGCCCTGTGCCAGTGAAGACTACTCAAAAGACTCCATCAACACAGTGCTGTGAGAATGATTGACTTCACAAATATCTGATGAAGGTGTACATTTATTGTGTGGTAAGAGTGCCTGCTATGTGCAATCTGTTGGTGACTATGTTGCTTTTGAATACATTTCCTTTACACTCATCAAGCCTCAGTTTCATCTATTAAATGTTAATTATTCTATAGAGAGATATCTACATATCAATTTATAATTTCTCTTCACTACAGCAGTTTGTCTTATCATTTTATATGTTGGCATTTCGAGAAGTTTTTTGTTATTTGCAGATACCTTTCTATGCACATTATAATACAAGCTGATGACTTCCAGTGGGAAGTCAGGTTTGTGGGTATGTGCTGAAAGGAACTTCTGCAGGAAGAGGTGCAAGAAAATGTTTAATCCAAACAGAATTACACAAAGATAATCATTAGTACACAAAAGTTTTACTATAAACCGTGGATTTTATAAGGAGCCAACCTATTTATTCACAAATGCCATGTCTTTAAGTACCTTTGTTTCTTTATTTCAAATGGGAAAAAGAAGCTAACATCTTGAATGCAAAAACCACAAACAAACAAACAACAAAAAATCCCCCAAACCCAGAAAGAGCAAAAAGAACTGAAGTCCTGTAACATATGATAAAGAAAAAATCTGTGTCTGACAAAAGCAGTGAAGAGAGAAAATTGTACATGGTTTGGTGAAAATCAAGTTTCATATGGTCAGGGTCCCTTTTTTCCCAGTGATGTGTTCAGGTCAGGCCAAAATAGCTACATTTCTTGGCATTTCACTTCGTATAATAAAATGCTACAGGATCTCCCCTCATTTCTCCCATAGCACACTTACTAGATCAGTCCAAATTCCTTTACTCAAATCTGGTAGTTCTGGCATATGGGCTACCAGCTGCCCATAAAGCCGTGGTTATCTTCATTTTACAACAGGAAGAAAGCCTTTTTAGTGAAACATTATACATATATTTTATCAGCATGCCTATTTTTATTTGAGTTTCTTTCCTCTCTTATCTCTCAACACATTTAGATTTCAGATCATGGGTTTTGAATTGTTTTGAACTAAACAAAACAGAAATGTCTTTGCAGCAATATGCTGCAGCTTTAAGTGTCCTGTTCTGACCTATGAGAAAGAGAGGAGGAGAGCACCATACCTGTCCTATAGCTTTCATCTCAGGCAACCAGGGATGCCTCTCAATCACTGAGGCGAGGAGGGGTAAATTCAGAAAAAGAATTTGTCCTCTTCTGTGATGACCATCTACAGAGTCACTTAGAAGCCTATTACTATTTCTGGGGTATACTAAATGCAATTAATAATTCTAATATATTTTCAGTCTTCCGGAACAGAACAGCGCAGAAATCAGTCACTACAGATATGAAACTGTAAAGCTTTGTGTTACAGATAGAAAACTTTTAGTTACATTTCCTGTTTAGAGACTGTTTAAAGTTTCAAAATGGCAGACAGGTGGTTGTTTAGCCTTACAATAAGAAGTAAAAACCAGCAGTACAACACTCACTAGCAGGTTTCTGGTGGTTTTTTTTTTGTTTTGTTTTGTTTTGTTTTTTTTTGTTTTTTTTTTTTTTTTCTTACTGAAATAGCAAATATTGAAACGTCAGTATCTATTCAATGGATTTTTTCATCTGCATCTCCACAGGCCATGGATGTCCCTGGCCTCATTTTTTTTTTTTTTTATTTAATCAGATGGCAGTCACAACTGCTTTTTCGCTTGTTCTGTATTTATAAAATTTAAACAGATTTTAAATCGATCTCATGCACAGTGTGATAATTTAAAACATTTTTATCAATCCCCCCTATTTTTTAGGAGAAATATGTTAGGAAATATATATATTCTCTCCACAACCGCCCCCCCCTCCCCCCCCCAAATTTTAGGCAAATAGAAATAAAAAGTTTTTCCTTAGCTAATACATCCTTATACTTTTTTTTTTTTTTTTACTCTGTAATTCTGTGTGATAGATTTTGCAGGAAATTATCCTCTGGATGTCAGATCTTTAGAGATACATGGGCTGGAAATTAGGAACTGAACAGATAGAGTCAACTCTCAAGTTCCTGTTTTTCCCTTTAGGGGCAGGAATATTGATGAAGCAGACCTAACCAAAAAGATGAGATACAATGACGAGAAAAGATGCACCTCCTTAGCATTATACTTACAATCAGTTCTTTCAGTTAGAAGAGGCCTCCAAAGATTATTTAGCCCAACCTCATGCTCAAAAAAGAGTCAACTTCAGAGTTAAATGCAGTTCATGAGGAACTCATCCATCTAAGTTCCAAAAGTCTCAAAAATGTGGCAATTCCGCAACTTGTCTGGGCAGCAATGCTACATTGCTTTTCCAAATCTCCTTGCTAATACAGCCTTTTTCACCACAAATGCACAGCTGCTAACTCATCTTCCACTTGCTCATCAGGATCCAGATCCTTTTCTGCAGAGATGCTCTTGGTCTCATGTTCCTTCTGCCCTCTACTCCCAACTTCTCCCTTCCTTTCCCAACAACATTTCAGGCATTTTTGGGTTGTTGTTGTTGTTTTGTTTTGGCAAGGTCTGTGGTCTAAAACTTCCTGTTCCTATAAACCCTAAGCCTGTGGGGTTGTGAAGGAGTACAAGGCCTATGCATTTAGTTTTCCCTTGGTGAATCCTCTAAAAGCTCAGCCACTTCCCTGAACCTTTAATGGAAGACCTCATGAGGAATTCCAGAAAAGTTCTGCAGGTGTAGAATTTATTTTTGATTTGTGGTGTAAGAACTATTTAAATAGATTCCAGAAATAGTCCTTGGTTTCATCTCTCACAGTTTACCATGTATGTATTTTGTATATGTTCTTTCTAGAGGTGTTTAGGAGATTAATCTCAGAAACTACACAGGAAATACACACAGCATAGCAATAAAACCTTGAAAACAGATTTACTTATGGATTGTATAATGTGGACAGTGAAAACATTATAGGAATATGAGAGTTTCATGTTGCAGTGGTAGCAAAGGAGCAGAAAGGCTATTGAACTAATTGTATAATAAGTTATTAAAAGAACTGCTATGGTGACAGATGGAAATAAACACTGCTGCATGAATAATAATCATGTTTTTCTCTACCCAGAGATCAACTCTAGACATTCTGCCTGAATTAATTTTCCTTTAAATTAAGAAAAAAAATAAACAGAAAACAAAAGAATTAAATCCCTACATATGTCTCCTCTGTAATGCACTCTGTGAGCTCTAATACATTTTTCCCTCAAAACTAGAGGTTATCCTTGAGTACAAAACATTTAGAAATGTATGTGTATAAGGCATGAAAAGAAGTGAGCAAGAACATACCTCATTACATCAATAAGAATTCACACAGTAATTGCAGCTAAAAACCCCTACAAAACCCCAAAACAACCCAAACAAAAAACAACCACAAAAGTTGCCCCAAAAGAAAGGGTTGTCCATCACAATAAATTAATTACTAGAAACAGAAGTACATTCTGCATAGAAATTATGGTCATATGAAAATGGAAGCCATATACTGATACCTTTATGTGTACTAATTTCCCCCCTCTCTCTGCATAAAGAAATTACTCTTTGTTACTGTCTTCCTGTCTTCACATTTTCTTCAAATGAAAGTAAAATTTTCAGAACAGTCAGTAATGTTTTCAGTGCATTTGTACAGTATGTGAACTCTCAAAGTCTGAGACCTCTGGTGTACTGTCATAACAGAGATAAGAACTGAAGTAGTAATCATGTAAAAAAGCAGGGGGGTAATTTTGTAATTTTTATGTAAGTGTAATTCACATTGTTTTGAGATAAGTTTTGCCAAATGTTATGAATGCAGGATTAGAGAGGTGGTACTTCAAATCTATGTGTCAGCTCTGTTTTCCACCAGCCAAGGTTTGCCTGTTCCTTATTTCAAAGTAGGACCGCTTTTATTTTCCATTTTGTAAAGCAGTAGCATATTCTTTGACCTAAATAAATGAGTTTTAAAATAGAAATATCCCTCAGACCTTGGCTTTCAGACCCATGTGCTGATCTTGTTTGTTTTGCTAGATGGTTCAACTCTGATCTGTTGTTTTGTTTTTAAGCATGTAGTTAAATACTTGAAACTATTTTAGTTTCTGAATCTCACAAAGCTAGTCCTATTGCAAAACCCAGGTATTTTATGTACCCAGGGCTCTGAAACAATTCTATGTCTTTGCTAAGCAATTAGCACAGTTGTCCTGAAGTGTAGTATATGGCAGGCATACTTGTAAACATACCTTAAGATGCCCTATTTATTGTTATAATTCTGAACTGAGCTGCAATTCCATATGCATTTATTATCTGTATATAATAGTCATTACTATGGCATTCATATTTTAATATTACTGGTGACAATACCAGTATTTGAATTTGCTATGAATTTGTCACAAGTCTGCCTTACTTTCAGCTGTAGGTGTGTACTCGGACAAGTTCAAGTTAGGCAAAAGAGTTTTCTGAAAGCACAACAAGCGCAGAATGTCCCCTGATCTGTCTGCCAAAGGGTACAGATTCCCATGGGCTCCACTTTCAGAGGGTTTTTCAGAGATCTGGCAGAACAATAGTCACATATTAGAAATGAAAGTGAGGATACCTTTGGGGACGGATTAAAGGAGAGCTGAATCCAGTACGTGTAACTGACTGTCAGGTGAGATTTAGCACTGTGTTGAATGCCAG
Organism: Sylvia atricapilla; assembly: GCF_009819655.1. Classification (NCBI taxonomy): domain Eukaryota; kingdom Metazoa; phylum Chordata; class Aves; order Passeriformes; family Sylviidae; genus Sylvia; species Sylvia atricapilla. The sequence continues at coordinate 21,919,271 of NC_089146.1, forward strand.
CTGAAACCTGGGCACTAAACTGTGGGAATTAGATACTGAATAAATGTAAGTTGTGTACTCATCTTGCACAAGTCTTGCTCTTTAGTGTAAGTTTTGTTCAGAAGGCAGCAGGGAGGTGTGACAGTGCTTTTGTTCATTACAAAGTTCAAAGGCCATATTTTTTACTTGGTAGCTTTTACTTCAGTGAGATTTTCAGAAGAAAAAAGCAGTCTGTCTTTAAGAAGATTCAGTTAGGTAGTCCAACAGAATTTTGTGAGTACTTTTTATAGATATTTAGACAAGCTAGAGATGTAATGTTGAGAAACCAAGAGCTTAGATAGTCACACTGTCACCACAGGCTATAAATAGTCTCTCTTTTTTTTTTTTAATAGGAAAAGTTTTCATTGCCACCTAGCATCAGGATAAAATTTTCATGTAACCCTGTAAAAACCTACTTTTTTTCTCCTGATTTTACTTTTCTTCTGCTTTTTCTTTGGTTAATGTGTCATGCTTGAGCTCTTGATTTAATTTAGATAGATAATTCTTCAGTAGCAAATAATTCACTCTGAACTACAATGTTCTATTTACAACACATACAAATGATGAATAATAGCATCATCTCTCAATGAACAACAGACTTCTAATTTGTATACACAGTTCAAATCAGTTTTTAACTAGATTTTATATTCATATCAAAGGGAAGAAATAGATTTTAGATCTACTTCACAAAGTAAAGAGAGAAATCTCCTGCACCTGCAATAGCTCTAGAACCAAAAAAAACTCTGGTTTGTCTTCAACTACTGTGAATAAACCCTTGACTATAGCTTTGGATGGTGGGACATCAGTATACTTCAGAGGAACTATATCTCTTCTCCTCCTTTGGAAAATCCAAATGACACGGGATTATGTTTTGATCCCTTCAAAACATAATATAGGAAACATATATTTTAAAGGTAGTTCTGATGATCTTCAGACATATAGAAGCCCAAAAGAAGGTTGAACTGTAAGCAATTAATCAATTTGTTGAGGGTATCTTTTTTGTTTTATTTTACATGCCTGTGAGTGTAAACCCCAGGGAGGAAGAAACCAGCAGAGAAGAATAACCTGATGACCACCATGATTTCTGTTAAAAAATTGTAATCTCTTGACATCCTGTTGACACATTTGACACCCACCCATTTTAGGATTATCCCACATTTAGCACTGCTACTTTCTGCAGTTCCTCAAGCCTCCCATTGCTATTTTCTGCACAATACAAAATCGTGTATCTGTAAAGGCACTGTGACTTGAATGATCCATTTGCAATTAAAGTAGAACTATAATGCATTTTCCCCACCTCCCACATGCCTATTTTTACTACTTTTCTTGTTCTGACTCACAGAAGATGTGAAGGGAAGTGCTGAGGCCTTGCCTAACATTCAGTGTCCCAGGAAACCACTGCCCTCCCACTCAGTTTGCCTCTGCACAGGCAGTACTGTGTGAGCAAGCTCCTGCCATCGCGTGCCGAGCACCCGAGTGTGTCTGCACCCAGCATCCATCCTCAGGACTCAGGATATTGCTGCTGATTCAGATGTTTATGCTAATGGATGGCATCTAATAGGAAATGTTCTTACTGTACACAGATCTCCCAATGGCAATCACAATAGCTGGGACACTGGGGCACATTTGGAAGGTACAACAATGAAGAATGGGACAACACACTTACATAAGTGCCAAAGGAGAAACGTTGTCTGAACATCTGTGTATCTTTATATTTGAGGTGTTTCTGTCCCCCACCATGTTAGAAGTTTAGATATTCAAAGTTCCCAAATTTCAAAATTTCTCAAAGAAACCTTTTTTTCTCCCACTCCTTAACCGTCCCAAGAATTTACACTCTGCTTCTCTTTTTTTCTCTACAAACACTGAAAAAAAAGAAGCAGTCTTATAGGTTAGGGAATTATGTGCAGGTCTTCTTCTCCAAAATAAATGCTCTTGTTCCTAGTCTTAAGTCAAGTTCTTGCTTACAAGCTTTTTTTCTGGCTCCTAGAAACTTGTGGTCATCAGGATCATGTCTGTGCTCGAACCTCACAGTGAGTCTGCAGAAATGAAAATGGTTAAAAGAAAATCTCCCAGAGAGAAAGACTCACTGTATTGGTTCATTTCTCATTTCCCTTCAGTCCTGATCCTGGAATCTGAGCTCTGACTTTCTAATCTTTCAGCCTTGATTCTGACTGGAATCATCCTGCCTAGACCTGTTTCATTTCTGCCTGCTCCTCATCTTGGGGTCTTCTTGGTTGTTTGAACTAACTTTGCATATCTTTTTGCTTTTTCCATTTGGATCAATGAATGTGGACACTCTAGTTCTCAAACTGGCCTTAATACTTGTCTTTAACAGTTCCTGGCATTGAGCTGTTGTGTGTGGTTTGCATTTGCCCATCAAATCCAGCCCAGGCCTAGCCATGCCTGGGTTCTGAGAGTCCACAGCCTGTAACAGCTGAGCACAGAGGCTTTGTACTGCTGGAGTCATTCTGTGGACATGGGCAAAAAGCCTTTTGTATCCACTTACCAAGACAGCAAAACTGTATGTTCAGGCAAATGTTTTTATGAAATTCTTATTGAGTCTTTCAAATCATTAAGTCGCTCTTATCAAGCCAATATATAGTCATGTTACAATAATTTCAGGCAACTTGCTAAGTGTATGAAAAATATTAAGCACTTCAAGCTATTAATACTTTTAAATACCAACTTCATGAAAATGGGGGGAACTATATGCAAAAATTGCCATTTCTTTAACATATTCAAAAAAAAAGGAAACTACCTAAGAATGTCCTGTATTAGAGGATGTTTTTGATCCGCTAAGATATATTATAATGTGAATAATTTTTAAATAAAAATAATTGAATTTGATTTGCAACATATGTTGTGTAAATACTGAACGTCAATGTATTTTTTCTAATATTTTCTTAATTTTACAATTAAATCTCATGGATGTAATGTCCAGTTTCTGTACCTACAGACTACAAAATGTACTAAGTGTACAATGTTTTTATCTCACTGAATGACAAATACTAACACCCGCATTAAGCTACAAATCTATTCTGCTACTTGACAAAATAAACCAGGCTCCATGTGTCCTAATAGTTCCTGCTAAAAACTGGACAAGTCCAGTTTTTTGAAAGTGGAGTTTGGAAATTATGGTCACTTTTTGGCAGAAGAGAATAATGTCCTGGAAATAGCTGGTGCAGTAGAGGACTATGTCAAGTTATACAGGCAGATTTTGAAATACAGGATCTGGTGTTTGGCACTGTTCTTTAAAAACATTCTAGCACATTTAAATATTTGAATACATCTCAATTTAGATATCAATTTGTTTAATTTAGAAATAATCTATATTGTGCTTATCCTGGCATCATGGCTTTTTATGATGACCAGGTACCATCCCCACAAAACGACTATTTATGTTGTAAGCCAGTGCAACTGGCCTGAGTTAAGCACATTTCCTTTGTGTTTAGTGTGGTCATACTTCTCTTGTGATGTTTTTGGTTCAGAAAAAACACCTACTATAATTGCAAATATTAAGGAAGAACATACTGGATGAAAAATTGAATGAAAAAGGAAGAAACAGCTGTAATAAGTGGGACAATTGAGAACAGGAGAAAATTTAATGAGATTAGCAGAAAAGGAAAACTGAGAGTAGGAGGTGGGGTGGGAAGTGATCCACAGAGAAATTGCATGCCCAATATTGTATTTCTTAATGGATAAAATATTCTGTCAAATTTTTTAGTCAGAAATTATGGGATTTTCTTCGAGTTTACATGAGGGGTGAAAGTAACACTGATTCCTTTCCTAATTTGTTTTTCATGTGTGTTGCTCAAACTCACTATAAAGTGTTGAAGAGAAGTTCAGGGTTTACTTATATTAAGTACAAGTTGCAGTCTTATGGTTTTTGGTATCAATGGTTCCTTGAAATTTTTGAGATTGACAAGGCTCAAGTAAACATTTCATCTCTGGAATTTCAAAGAAGTTGCACTGAAATGCTGTTCCAACTCATAGGATTTAAATCCTAATTATTAATGGACATGTAATTTGCTTAAATTGCCATATGCACACTAAAATTTAAATATTAAATAATATTATTTGCTTATCTCTGTCAGGACTTCATGTCCTATGTTCTACCCTTTTGAATAAATGATTTTTTCCTGTATGTTTTGTCTTTGATATACATAAATATATAAAAAGAAAAAAGAACAAGCAATTTAAAATGGAATTTATGATTGCAGAATACAGCTTTCTGTTCTTCTTTTGTATATTAACAACCTTCTAAGCTTTGGCAAGAGTCACCACAAGCTTTGGAGTCAGGTTTTAGCAGAAAAAAAAAATAAACCCAAAATATCCCCAAACACATAACCTTTCAAAGCAGTATGAAGGATATATCTGTAATGTTTCAATATTTCAAAATTGCTTCAGTCAGAAATGGTTCAAATCCATGATTTCCAAGTCAATAAACTACAGAGTACTTTTCTTTTAATTCCCTTCAGTTTTAGAGTCAAGTGTCTTGCTTTTTCAGTGTAAATAGTCTAAAAAAAATTAACAGCACAGAGCCCACCTTCTCATTTGCCAACAGAATGACCTGAATTTTGCAGAGCTAGCTGTCCTACTTGCCTCTGGAATTCAGCAAATATAACTGCAATTAATATTTCTTCTGCCATATGCCATTGTACAGTAGCAGACTATTCTATTATTACCTTATTTAAAATTAGTTTTTTTAGTTGGTGATCTTGTATAAAATAAAAACATTTTTCATGGCTGGCAGGAGGAATATAAACAAATGTATGAAGACCAGTTGCATTCAGTTTTAAGACTTGGTAACTCAGATAATTATGCAGAACTAATTAATTCAAAATCTGTTTATCAACAGTATCTGTAGCTGCAGCACTTCATCCTAGAGGCATTAACAAAGGCTTATCACCTGCTTTCTTGTTGTATTTTACCTCAAAGGCAAATCAATAGGTAGAATATGGGAAAAAATGCCATTTCCACAACTAACAGTTAACAAAACTTTCAAGAACTTTCAATATCTGTTACCAATTAGTTTTCCTGGCTTAAATTAAGATAAATTCTGAATGCAAAAGGGATGTGCAAACCAACAACATTTATACTTCTAATATAGAAAAGCTATGTGAAAATGAGTTTTGAAATACAAAGAAATATTTAAAGAACTAAAATAATTATTTAAGTCATAGTTGATTATTCTTGGTAAAATATTCATTGTGCAATTTTAAGTGTTGTGGGAGAATGAAATCTACCTGTTGAAGAACTGTGCTAATGAGATTTGGTTTATTACTCTGTCATTTTTGCTTCATTTCTGTTCTTTCATGTATTTTTTTTATGTTTTGCTCTGAGGACCAGATTTTCATTGACTATTATTTGTATTCATATAGAAATGTTAAATAACAAAAGTAGAGGTATACAAAGTACTTTGAAAGAGTGTTGTTTCACATTTTTGTCCAAGTTTGTTGTATATTCTAGTATGGGAATAACTTGATATCCACTACCTAGTGTGTAAGGTCTCAAATATTCATCAAAGAAAATGTAGATCTGAACCTGAGAGGTTTGTATTTCTGCTCATCAGTGTATCTAAAATGTTATTTTATGAAAAAAATTAAGTCTACATTTTTATAGATCTAAACTGCAGAATAGCCAAGTATGCTGACTTCAGGATTTGCTCATGGAGTCTCTTCACTCCCAGTTTGTTTCTAAATACTAAAGTCTGATTAAACCAGTAGCTATGGCTACCTAAGTACAACAGTTTCTTGTAGAATCCATAGATGAAATCTTGTTCCAAGTGCAATCAGTTACATAAAGTGATTCCAGCATGACTCAGATACTCATAACTGTCATGATCCTGCAGATATTCATACACTCTATTTACATACGTGTAAAATTAGTCATATACATAAATATTGACAAGGTTTGAGTCACTGTCACAAGGTTATTGTGATGATCTTTTAAAATAATAAAGCCTTTCTCTACCTTTTACACCTGTTGGTGACTTCTTGTAAATAACTTTCCCTTTTTTGGGATTTCCAAAAATTCTTCCACTCTTGAGAGACTGAGGCTTATACATGTTTATTGACAAAATTGTGTGCTGAGGTACATTTCTATTAATATTGCCAAATCATATTTAAATAAAGTTTTGAAGTAAAATGTAATTGTTCAATTAGTGTATTTTAGTTTTTGATCAGTAGTGGAGAAGAAAGTCTGGTTCAAGGAGGCACAAATACCAACTAGCTGGATTTTGCTGCAGGTGTGAAGCACATTCCCTTTTCAGACAAGCTTCATTTACTTATATACTCGCCATACCTTTAAAATGTATGGAGCAAAGCAAAGCAAGAATTATACACTGTGCTCAGTGTAGCATAACATACAATAAATTCAGCAACAAAGAAATGAGATAGTTCCAAAAGCACATTGTATTGCCTGCTCACAGGAAATTATAGGTAGAGAGAAGTGACAGTCAAGGGTTAAATTACGAAATTTTGCAATTTATTTCTCATCATTTATGAGATTGTTAAATGTCAGAAAGTGGACTTTTTTTTCACTATCAGTATAAAACTGAACATACTGTGAGACATAAGGTAGCAGGTGTCTTGGCTCTAAACTATCAAGTCTGTGGGCATTCTGTTATAACAGGTGCTCCAAAAATTTGAACAGATTTTAACAAGAGCTGTATGGGCTTTTTAATTAGCCTGGTTACTCAGCATGTGGAGAAAGCACTAGGTATGTGCTTAAAACACCATTGTATCTTGCAAACAAATGTTTCACATACCCATAGTCATTCTTTTGGTTGTTATCTTGAATTTCCTTTCTATCTGATGCTAGGATTTGATTCTGATTTCATTTTTCTTGTAATCCTTTCCTACCTGAAAGGAATCATCATACTAAAAAAAGTGTTGAACAAGATATATCCTCCCATTTGGAAGGAAGCATTTAGAAACTTGGATTTACCTGATACTTAGCTGTGATTTTACTTGGCATTACAGAACTATGAGAAGGCACACAGAAAAGAAATTCTGTGTTCTGAATCTCTTGATTTTAACTACAGAGTGTCTTCACATTCAGTTATGCTTTTCCCATTATTATTAAGTACATCACAAGATTTTTTAGAAGAGACAATGCATTAAACTAGAAAATAAACCAAAAATAATAAAAAATGCTATTATTTTACATTCAGTATGACTAATTAGATATTATTTGGTAGATACAATTTTAGAAATTCTTACAAATGCATGACTATAGCCTGTAATATGAAAATGGTGTCATATAATTTCATTTATGTTATAGTGTTGGTTTTAAAAGAATAAGCCAAAGAATGTCATGTTAGAGGGGGAAGAAAAAAGAAACAAAGTGGTGGCTTACATAAGATTTTTGTGCAAACTCTCATGTGGTGAAACCCAAGATTTTAATTTATAAATAGCTTTATTTTCATATAAAATTATTTTACTACTTGTGCTTGTAATACTGACATTAGTATCTGTGGCTGGTATTTATCTAGAGATCTTTGCATCTATAATCACTTTGTTGTCATAAAGTTTAGTATTGCACATCCTAAATTATAGAAATAAGGGGTTTATTTTTTTAAACTCAGAAGAGATTGTTGAGAAATTATGTGGAGGATTTCACACTTGAAACGTTTGTGTCAAAATATCTTTAACCACTTGGCCTAAGATTAAAAATACCAAGACACATTTTGATCCATATAAAATGCACACTTTAAAAAGGGTGCTTAATTTAAAAAACGCTTATATTTGCATTTTTAAAGGAACATCTCTTTTACATAAATTAATGTAAGAAATATACATTTTATTATTTCACTATGAATCCATCCTCTTTCATTATGCTATTATTTATTTGCTCAGCAGTAATATACACAATTATAGTCAATGATCACTTATTGCCTGAAGTAATAATTGCTAACACATACTTTTTAAAATTTAGAAATCCCAACCAATTTACAAGTTTGATGGAACAGAAAGATGGATATGTATTTGTGCCGTAAGTGAAAGGACTACTTATTCCTGTAGATGCTATTTTGCAGACCTAATAATCATGGTAAAAACACAATAGAAAAAGTGATTATTTATTAGCCACCCTAAATCCCTATAGATTTTGTAATGTGTTTGCTGCTGAAGGATGGGACCCTTGCCATTGCATTTCTGAAAAGGTAACATGGATAAGAAATGCAGATTACAATAGTGCATATTACCATTGCAGCTGAGACTGTGGCTTGAGCACTGGTTGCCTTGGGCACTTAGACCAGTTTGATTTCTGACCACACCAGTCCCCATCACCAGCTCCTGCTCCATAACTATCTCTTGGTTGTGCCAATGCAGTTGATTGTGGAGTATAAGGCAATTTTCCCATTTTTGTTTTCAAAACAAAAAAGTAGTTATCAAACTATGGTCTCATTTGCTGTGAAAATATAACCTACATACAAATTAACTCTGGGGCTCTAAGAAATCTAAAAATCATTAAATTCTGGAAGGATAGATCTAAAGAAGATTAATCTGTCAGGGAAATTTGAAGGGGGAATAACTTGGAAAAAATAGTCTTCCTCCTTATTACTGTATTTTTTTCCTCAAGTAGACACCCTCCTTTCAGTCTTTCAAGGCCTAGAGAGGAGTGACTGCTTTAGACTGATTTTCTAGACTCATCATCATGTTACCCGAATAATCTTGCAGATTGAGATTAGAAGCATTGTCCTTACTGGAGGTTGATTTACATTACTGAAGTGCCATGTGGGAAAGTACATAATGAGATTCAGGTAGTAATGGATGAAAAATACAACAAGTGAAATTGTAGTAGAATGGCAATATAAAATTAGAAATCATTACAGTAATAGTGAGTAATGAGGGCTAAGAGATGAAAACATGGAATTGCAGCAACCTATTTCTAAATTTGAGAGAGCTAGTCAGTTTATGACCAGAGCTAGAAAAAGCCATTTTTTTTAGATCTGGAATTCAAAGCAAGATGCCTGTTTGTCAAAACTTAGCTATGTCTTAATGCAATATTTACCTTGCCACTGTGGAAGATCTATTTGGATTGACTGGATGTTGCATTAAGATAGATGCTGGGTGCAAGTGATGAGTAAAATGTTGGAAGGTGATGATTACATTTTTGTAATCCTTTCTAGATGCTTTCTTGTGATAAGATTGATTTTGCATGAGACAGATATTTATATTAGGTATAAATATATAGGTTATAGTAAATACAGGGAATATGTTCACAATACAACCCGTGTTAAGGATTTAATCTGTCAGGCAAGATTTGAGAAAGGCTTCAGCCTTTATAAATTTGTCTTTGGAGTAGCTATGACAGATACAATTATGTAATAAAAACTATGAAGATGTGTGCCCCATCTATATAGAAATCTAGATAAACTACTTACCAGTATAAATTCTATGTGTGGCAATTCCATGGGCTTTTTAATTAGCCTGGTTACTCAGCATGTGGAGAAAGCACTGGGTATGTGCTTAAAACACCATTATAGGTATGTGCATTAAAACACCATAATATTAAAAGCATTACAGTTTTAAAACCTTGTGAAGATTTAGGACCAAGTCATGCTTCTTATTGATATTAATAGTTCCAACAGTCTATATGAAGCATAAGGGAACAATATGGAATTAAATTAAGATGTTCATTAAAATATTTGGAGGATTACAGTCCTTGAGTAAGGTCTTGAAAATATAACTAAACCTTAGCTGATTGGGTAAGAGCATGCTGTTTTCAAAGAAAAGTTAATAATTCCATAGATCACTGGTAGAGATAATAAATGATGTGGTTCACAGTCTGCACTGTTTATTTCCCACTGAATTTTACCATCTCGCTGACTGCTCCTTTTCAGGGACACATCATATAGGCTTTCTAGCATGTGCCCAATTTTGGTAAATTTCAGCCTAAAAACGACTCTTACCGAAAAAGCTGTGATTGTGAAGAGCAGAAAAAATTAATGAAAAATGAAGAGTTAAGACACTAATTGCAGTTTATTTTTTTAACATTCATTTTGGCAGCTCTCATTATCTTTTATTGTACAGTGTCTGAGGTCAATTAGGATTCGGTTGATCTTGGAGTCAGTTGACAATGCTGTTTATAATTAGATAGAGGAAAGGGAAAAGGTTGATGTTTTCTCTCTCTTCCTCATTAGGGCTGGCTGACTGAGCCAATTTTATTGCTATCTTAAAGGCAGTTAAAAAGGTCCTGTGAATGTTTCCTAAATGAATTGTTTTGCAAAATACTGTTGTCTTTGTAAGGATACTCCATCGTTAGGATGGATAAATGGTTGTTATTAAAATGTTGAAGTATGCAATTCATCACTCTGAAAGACAAAGGAAAGTATGTGAATTATTTTACCTTCCACACTGTAATCTAGAAACTATAAGGATTCAAATTTTAAACCACTGTGTGCAGTTTTGCAGAACCTGAACTAAAGGGATTGCAGAACAAGCTCAAATTTTGTTTCAAATTGTAATCTTTAATAACTACCAAACAGCACTTTCTATGAAGTAATACAATTTATATGAATATTTTAACACCAGACCTTTAAAATACTTGCCTTTGTGCGGCTTGATTGTTTGTTTCATAAACATTCATGGTAGCATAAAAGTATTGAATATACTTTACAACATTCTAAGAAAAAAGAGTAAGCAGTAGAATTGATGTATATTTTAACAGCCTTGAAACTAATTTTTAAAATTGGCTGTGCCTACTGCAGTTATATAAGTAATCTTAATTCATTAGTATCTTTGTTATTTTAGCCATAATTCTACTGTTAATACTGCAATATTTGTTTCGTGTTTAGTGAAGCACTGACTCCACTAATATTAAATTAAAGGTGAAATGGATATTACTTTTCAGAAAATTTAGTACAATGATTTAATAATGGTTTTACTTTGATAATTCTTTTTGATAATAAGTAATGCATATGTATTTAAAGAATGGAATGTGAATTGTAACATTCAATATAATCATACAAATAGAAGATAAAAGACAGCAACCCTCTAATTCAGTAATTTGAAATGAATGTAAACTGACATTTGCGAGCTCTTGGTAGAAAAAAGGAAAAAAGCAACAAAAGATAAAAGAAAGAAGAAACTGTAAATGAAACATGAGAGGGAAAGTCCCAGCAGTTCTAATTAAAGATATTTCAACGTTAGAACTGCAGCATCCACCCACATGTCATTCTTGCATGACATGTAACAGAAGATCACCAGTTCTGTCTTCCTTGTACAAAATATTTTTTCCTATAATTGTTTATCAATAACAGCAAAAGTGAGAGTTTTTGCATAATCGTATTCATAAATTGTACAGAAAAGCAGTAATTATAGTAAATCTGCCTGTAACCAAAAAGCGATTGTTAAAGTAACTTTCAAGAAATACTGCCAGCCTTGTATTACCCAGTATTTTACTGCCTATGTTGGTTTCTTTCATCAAGGAGGAGATAAAGGAGCAGCCTGGAGAAGGTGACTAGCTCATTGCATATGTAAAAAAAGTAAAATGCATGTTTCCTTTATTCACTCCGAGGACAGAAGTGAAAACAAAAAGCCAGGCATATTCATGACAGTGGCAGATGGTGCCAACCTTGCACAGCTATTTTCTTTGATTATTGGCTACTTATACTTTTAAAAATGAGAGACAAAGCCAGAAAGCTGTGGTTCTAGAAGAAGATAATGAAATCACATTGACATAGGTCATTTTCCTGAATATAATACAAATTTGGTTTAGATTTCTATAGAATTTTCCCAGATTTCTCCTTCTACTTTGTATTTTCTCTAGAAAGCTGCCTAAAATGAACACAGATCTTATTAATATTAGGCAGAGTTTGTGATTAGGTGGAATAAATTTGCCTGCGGCATTTTAGAAAATATTTCATTATTATAGTCTTTAAGAACTGCCTTTTTCTGTTCAAAGAATAATATTAACTCACAATAGTCAGTATTTTATTAGTTTAATCACTGTCAAACAGTGAGTGTGGATTTTGAATAACGAATATCCAATTCTGAAAACTACATTTACTGTGCTGAATCATATGAAATAACTTTGAAAAAAATTAATGCTGGATTCAGAATGGAGGCATTTTTCAAAGTGTCTGAGTAAACATCAGGAGATTTTTGAGTACTTTTATTGCTTTTTCTTACTGCTCAGAAGATTCTGTATAGTACGGTCACAGTTAGATGCATGTTTAATGAAAATAAAGTTACAGCCAAGTTAGAATGAAAGAGAAAGAAAAGTGTACCATGTCTCATTTATGATTATTGATTCTAACACTTTTTCAAGCAAGAAGGTCCAAAGGGAAAATGAACGTCTTTTCCACCAAGTGAATGAATCACACTGCTTTTACAAAGGATCTAGAAAATGAATAGAAGAGTTTAGGACCCAAACACTGAGATCAAATGAGGTTTTTCCTACATGGGAATGTGCCCAGTCATGCTCCTCTTTAAGAGTAGATTTCCTCTGCCAGTAGCAGAAGAAAAGTCAAGCAAATATGAAAGGATGCTGAGCTCAGAGGGAGCTCCTGCTGACAAAGAAAGAATTATCCCTGTTGTTTCCAGAGCAGAAGGAACATAATATACAAATTAAGCTAGTCTAATAATGAGGGCTGAAGAGATCTTTATTGCTGTGTAAAGCCAATTGGATTTGTAATTCTTGTGTCTGGGGCAGTGCTTTACTGCTCACCGCCCATAGACCTGTATGCTCATGCTGATGTGACTGTGTTAAAAAGGAGACTCTTTGTGAAGAGAAACATCAGGTCACAGAACCTATGATCCTTAATATTGTTTCAAATAACTATTGCAAAATTGGAAAAGACTGTGAGATGTTTGTGTTTTAGTCTTAACCAGTTGCTGGTTTTGCTCATATGAATGAAACATATGGGGTCTTGTAAGTGATATGGTTTCTTGATAAGTGATACGCTTATATCATGCCTTGCATCATCTTCTAATAAAAAGCTCTGTTGTAACAATTCCAGCTTCAAAAATTCCAATTTACCTCTTACTGTAAGAAATACAGCAACAAACTTTTAACATATGACAAAGATCTTTGTGCTACTCTCCTTCCTCAAAGTTTCTTTGAAATAGCTCTAACAGATCCTCAGCATACCAAAAAAATGTAGTCAGGGATTCAGTTTCATATTCTGGATGTGTGCTGTGCTTTAACTTAGCGTTGTCCCTTTTTCCTCAACTGTTATCACTCTCAGTTATGGGCAGTTGCACCTTCCCAAAGCAGGAGCATATAGGGGATAATTTTGCTCAAGATGCCTTTGCTATCCTACTACTGCAGCTTTGTCTGTAGGTGCTTGCTAGTCTTTGATGGCACAGCAGAGAGCACGGGTTTAAATCCTCTTTGCTTCGCAGTCTTAGATGCAATAAAGGAACGCAGGTAGTGCTGATTCCTGGACCATCAGGAAAGGTTAGCAGTCCCTATTCACTGTGGGATTTTGTTGTTGTTTACCATCACTGTAGTCTATTTTAGGCAATGCTACTGGAAACAAATGTATTCATTTTAAAAATTAATATCCTGCACTAAACAAATAGATGTATGTGTGCAAAGGTAGAGTACAGCAGAATTGTCAGAAAAGCTTGACATCAAATCTGCCAGTCTTCTCATCCCAAACCTATACAACATGTGCTTGGCTGAGATGGAAAAGGCAAGAGAAGTGACAGCCCAGACACACAGAAACACAAGTATGTGTTTTAAAAGCAAGCACACAGGTAAATCTTAAAACTATCAGGAATTTGGTGCATTTTTCTGCAGTTTCTCTAAGTTAGTGATTTCACTCCTGCTTGTTTTGGTTTCTATGCTTGTGCTATATATTTTTTTATTTTGATCTTGTCCATCTCTTTTCAAATGTGATTGTGCAAAGGCCAGCAAAGTGAGATGAAGGAAGATTTTAAAACATTTTTTAATGTATAAGGTTGGATTGTAACACATTCTTCCTGAGCAAAATTATCACATAGCTGTCCTTCACCTATTAAATTTAAAAGGGATGCAATAGACACACAGAGCTACTTAAAACTGAAAATTTAAAATATCATAGGGAAATAAAAAAAAATTACATAATAATTATTAAATTTTACTGAAGACTTCCAGAGAATATATTCTGGAATAGAAGGCATTACTTTTGAGATCTGCTGATGAAAAAATATGTAGATTTAGGATCATTTTGTATTGAAGAGGGTGAGATAGAAAGCCTGATGTTCCACAATCCCTAAATAGTGAGGTGGTAAAAATAGATATATTCACTGAATATATACATATGTGTCTGAATATATATATTCTATTTATAGAAGATATTCAGTGAATGTATTTTATACTCACTATCTAAAGTAACTGAAGAACAATTACTTCGTATTAGACAGCACATGATGAAAAACATTTGCTGGGCCTGAAACTATATTTTTGAGGCACCCAAGTTCTTGCTAACTTGCATAAGTAATAAAATTGCAAACTTTGACCCTGAATTTTCCATGACCTCTGATTAATGTCAACTTTATGGTAATTACCAGTGTCTCTGCATAGCAAACATGTGCAGTCTATCTCTTTGAATCACACTAGATATGGGTACATAGGACTGGATATTGGATAAACAGTCCACAGTCCATAACACTGATAATGTCCATAACATGGTGGGTAAAATTAGTAAGCCTCATCCAAAGTGCCTTTTTTTTTTTTTTCCTTTTCAAACAATATAGAGGATCTAGGGAAAAAAAATTAACAGAAGCTTTTATGTGTTAAAACCAGAGCCAGTTGGCTGCCTTGGTTAGGGTGACAAAATGCCAGCAAACCCAAAATCTTCATTTGCTTTGAAGACCTCATGCTGAATGAGAAGCTGTTGTTGAGATAAAGATACTCTTTGCAAGTATATTCATTTTCTTCTTTCTGGACTCACAAGAGAAGAGAGAATTTAAGCAATAAATTATGCCTGTCCCTCTGAGATCAGAAAAGCTCAGAACATACACACTTTGAAGAACTGAAGTTGATCAAAATGAAGCATCCAAGCTATGAAACTATAGAGACATTTGACTCTATGAAATACTGACTTCACTGAAAACTGCACTAGATATTTCCTGCTGCAGAAAGTAATACGATATTTCTTTATATTGAGCTCTCTGCTATTCAGGAGGATGCTCTGCAAAGTGGTTGATGAGGCTGTCGCTTGTAGCCCTTGATGGATAGCTAATGTAAAACTCACAAAGTATTTCTCAACATGCCCTCCAAGCCATTTTTGCTGAATATGGATGTTCAGAAGTTCAAATCTAGCCAGCACGGGAAGAGATTTCTTTATTATGCACAACTGTGCCCTGGGTCAGAATAAAAGAAATAAGTGATTCTTCTTGGTAACTTGGCACGTTGAAGTATTGCCAAAATTATATATTGTTGCCTGTATGTGTTAACTATAGTTATCTCTGTAAATAGAGCTGTACTTTTTCTGCAACGGGGATTTATTCTAATACTTTTATACTTTTCTTTCCTTAGCGGTATAATAACTACTGCACCATATATATAGAAATTACTCCCAAGAATGTAACAAGCAGGATTCACACATTTAAATGATTTTTTTTTAAAGCTGAACTGTTTCCAAATTCTTCTATCCAAGCATCACTTAAGAAACTGTTTGTTCAGTTCAGTTTCATCTCTGCAGCTGCCAAACTACTTCAGTTCTGCCAGCTCTGCTCTCTGATTGCAAAATAAAGGGTGGTCACTTCACAGTGTATGCAAGAAATATTGTAATTTTGTGAAAATTATGACATTTAAGAAAATTCTTTCAATAGCAAATTGTTAGGCTATCCTACTACTTGCATATTTAGCAAAACCCAAAAAGAATCTTTTACATTCACTTCTCCATACTTTCCTGTAACATTAGTGAAAATAGTGTACGGGGTTTGCATTTTCTAAGGCTGAACTTTGCTGCAGCTTACATTCGAGAATATTTTTGTAGTATAATAGCCTGTCAAAACAAATCTGTTTTCCTCATTTTTGTGTGTGCAGAAGTGTCCTTTTTGTCCATCTCTGAAGATAACAATAAGACAACAATAGTTGCACAAATTAGCAAAGCTTTTCTTATTTTCTTTTTGTTTCCTCTTTTTTCTCCTTAAGATCAGAGGATGTGTGAAAAAATACACCAAGTAACCCCTTATTGTATGAAAAGTGTTGCTAAATAAATGCATTAACTCTTTTCATAGCTCATGTCTGAAGATTGGAGTCCCCTGTGTCCATACATTGAATAGAAACACAAAGACATAGAACATAGGAACCTGCAACCTGTTTTATTGAGGGAAGGCAGATAATCACCTGGCTGTAATATTTTGACATGTACATATTTTAAATTTTCAGAAAAGTAATCTCAATAGTTTGTTAGTCTCTAAATAAAAGGTCTCCACTTAATGTAAAGTAAAAAATATAAATATATCATATTAATTTTAACCTGAAGCATAATTTAAAGCAAAACAATGAAGGGAAAAAATGTAGTTGCTTACTGATAATTTGCTTAAGTTCCAAGCAGTTTTCTTCTTGGGAAAATAATATGCCTTAGCATATGAAGAAGAAATGAAAGTGCACTTAGAAATAAAGAAGGAATAGAATGTTGGGGTTTGATTTTTACAAGCTTTTCTTTCTCTTGGTAATAAAAAATATTTGAGTTTAAATTGTGATAAAGAAAACTTGTTAGAAATAAAAAAATATAAGGACATGAATCTCTGAAATATAGAAGCAAAAAGGAAGGAACTTACTGTGTTTCTTTTTAATGGAACAAATGTGAAAATGAGAACTGTTACAGCATTTTGATTTTTCCTGTGGCTAGCGTTTTATCTTATTCAGAGTATTGTTTCTACAAGATTGTGTTCTGTGTTTTTCCCATGCTGACCTGTATTTTGCTTGGTGGGAAAGCTCTGCTCAGAGTGATTCACTGTGGGGTGAGGAATCACTTTGAGGGCTGCTTTTGGTTCACCTTGCATTATCACTGTGAAGTGCAAAAACTAACTGCTATACCAATCATAACAGTAGTGTGTTGCAGCCCCTTTTTACTTGATATATATTGTAATTTACATTAATTCTGAATTAGAATGAATATGAATAAAAAATATAGAAATAGGGATTGCACATTTTCACGAAGAATATTTTTAAGAGGTACAGGCAGTTTATTTTTCCTCCTATAAGCCTCATAACTAGCACTTGATATATTTACAGATACTGAAAATCAGAAAAAATTCTACCATGCCTCTTGCATGGGATATTATGTAAACATGAGCATTTGTTTGTCAAATAGTATTTTTGCATATACTTGTGCAGACCCACTGAACTGAATATATGCACAGAGATACGTCCTCTAGCAAATTGTTAACCCAGAGAAATATATCCTTTGCATCACAGCTTCATGCCAATCGCCACTTCAGTAAACACTGCCACATCATGATGACTGTTCTCCAGGAATTAGCAATGAGTTTGTTTATAATCAAGTTTATCAATATTTATAAAGTACTGTACTTAAGGGGATAATATATTGATAAAATACAGTTCTGAAATGCATTACATTTCCACATTATATTTAATGGCTAAAAATACATGTAGTGGGTGTGGAGTAATAGGGGCCATACCCCGCCCCCACAAACAGTTTCTTTATCACCCCATCTGCTACCCCAAATGCTAACTCTCAGGAACACCACTGCTTTGCAGCATGTTTTATTATTCAAGCCTTAGTGGGAGGAGAGCTGCAGAAAGAAAGTGTTAACTGTAGAGAAAGGGAGGGTCAAACCAAGACCCAGAATAAGCTATATTGCTCCACTAATGCCAGGACAGTGGCACAAACTTCCACTGGACCTGAACCGGCTACGAAGTACCATTAGATTAGATTAAAACCTGCTAGAAAAAAAAGGAACAGTGAGAAGGAGGTCTAAACACATTTGTGAAAGAATTAATAAAGAGGCTAAAGGTATTTACGTAGGCAGGGAACATATGGAAGAGGAACAAGGCAGACTTTGAGAAGAAATTATTTAGCTTCATTAAAAAAACCCAAAAAAAACACAACAGAACAAAGATAAGGCTAGGAAAAAAATAGAAAGTTTACACTGTTTTCGTACTGCCTTTCTATTTTTCCAAAAGGAAGCAGGAGGTTGAGGCCTGATCAGACAGAAGTCAAGCAAAGATTCCTTTTGCTTTGGATCAAGTAGTTTGGAAAGAAAGAAATGCTGCTAAATAAATATCAAATACTGATGAGTGTTAATGGGGGTTTAAGAGACAAAGCGTCCAGTTTGAAGCACTTATTGGCGATGTCTACACTATCACCACTTGCCAAAAACATTTCCATCATTGTGTAATGGTTACGATTTATAGCTGACTTCCAGCATTTTAATCTAACCCAGCTCAGAGCAGGTGAGAAGCTGGCTGAATGCAGCTCATTGAGATGATTTTGGGGATGACAGGAATGTTCATAAATGTGAGTTAAATTGAATAAGAAATTTCATTAAAAAAAAAAAACAACAGTTGGAGAAAAGGCAAAGAAAAGAGAGAAAACTGAGTAGGGTTTTTAATATATTCAAAAATTTTTAATGAAATTTTAATCTTAGTGTTTTCTCTTAAAAATTGTCTATTTTTAATTTTTAAAAAATCATTAAAATGGAAGAATTCTGAAAGACAGCAAAATGTTTCATTTAGGACAATTGAAATTGTTTAGGACAACACAAAATTAATGATGTCACTTGTTATGTGACTCATGTGTCAATCTATAAATTCCCTTATTTATACGGCTCTCAACTAGGTAATACACTTCTAAACAAAATGACTAGTCACTATTCAGGGTCACATTGGCAACTCTCTATTAAAAGATGAAGTTGACCATATGAATCAAGGGAGTGTTTTCAAAAAATTCCATTAATTTACCATGATTGCATAAAGATCTTCCTGGAATTTAATCAGAACTGACAAGGTACAGTTGTTGTATTCCCAGTTGCAAGCCTGACAGCATTCCCTGAACAGACACTCTATTTTCTGGTTGCTGGTTTGCCATGGTAAGTTTGTTATTTGCCATGGTAAGTTTGTTTATTTTGGTTTTTATTTCCCTTTGTTGTTGTTTTGCTTGTTTAGTCAATTGATCGGTTTTGGCTTTTTTGTTGTTGTTGTTGTTGCTTTCTCCTGGTTTTAGATGTTATACACACGTTTATGTTTATACACTAGACTGATCTTTGTTCTAAAATGTAGAGCATATACCACATGCATACACCAGTATATGCAAAGGTCTATAGGTTCAGTGAAAAAAAGCCAGTTCCTGACCTTACAGTGATTGTTCATCAGTTTGGGATGGTGTGGAGTTTAAAGCATCATACCAGAAGATGTATTTTTTTGTATGTAGTTCTGCTCCTGTAAAAGTGCTGGAGTGTCAGTCTCAGATGATGAAGAGTTAAGGTAAGGGTGTTTTTCTAGTGCACTCAAACAGAACTCAAGTCAAATATATGATCTACATGTAGAAAACCCACAGATCAGTATTAGAAAATATGGGAGGTCGTGTCTTGATATTCAACTGAATAGTGTCCTGTTAATTTATATATGCCCCAGAGCCTTTTAAGTTTTCTGGCACTGGGTAATCAAAACCTAGTATAATCCAGTCAGTTTTCAAACTTCAAAGCCAAAAGATTCAGTGCAGTATATTCAGCGGTGATCCTTTATGAGGTACTATAAAAAACCAAATTCTGCTTTATCTATGTGGCCTTTCCTCAAGAAAATTTATGCTCTTTTGCTGGTTGAAATGTGTTAGCTGACACTCTTCTTCACTAGAAAAGGCTTGGACTGAGTCATGATCAAGGATGGGGTATCTTATATTGGAATGGCTGCAGTACTTCCCTACCCACACTGCAGGAACAGTTCAGACTCTGATGTAACAGCTACAGAATTGCAAATAAGAGCTTGGCATTTGTGTAATAAACTTTAGCAGTTCAAGTACTGCTTTGCGAGGAGTGGAGCCAGCTCTGTAGTCAGAGTAGGAATCTCTAAGAGAAGCAAGAAAAAGAGGGGTGCGAAACACTGAAACTGCCTCAGCTTAAACCATCCCCACTTGTAAATCAGATCCCTGTGGTGTCTTGACTATTGTCATGTGTATTCAGCAGGACACTTTGGGATGAAAGATAGTGCAGTATGACATATATTCTGTTATTGCTTGGATGAATTTGGGGTGGTAGGAGCAACTGCTTAACTTCATACCATATTACTGCATATGGTTAGTCTGATATTTGAAGTCCAATGGAAAATAAATTTGGCAGTATATGGAAAGAGTTCTTGTAGTTACAAAATTAAGGGAAATAGTAGCACATTGTCTCAGAGAACAGAAAAAAGAATGAATACTAGAGGACACAGTTATAAGTATGGCACAAATATAATTTTTCAAAATGTCAGAATCATGCATCAAAGACCTGAACAATGGCAGACAGTGACTAGAAAGAAGAAAAGCCTCCCTGGTTACCTGGAATACTTAAGCATAACATTCCTAGCTCAGTAGGGAAGGACTGAGGCTCAACAAATTGTCTGCTGTCTAATTGTCTCTTGGCTCAGCTTGGAAAATGCAAATAGAACTAGACTGCAAAAATTGGTTCAAGAAGCCCTAACAGGATATCAAGCATTAAGCAGTATACAGCAGATGGTAAAAGATTTTTAAAAAGCAGTCTTCTTTAAGTTCACAATAGTCTAGGGAGTTAGAAAATGGCAGGTGGAGCAGGAACTATAACAGGTTATGAATTGTCAATAATTTCCTTTTCAGTGGCAATGAAACTGCTCTTGAAATCACCAAAAGGTTATAGAGATACACTGTAACTGGATGACAAATACCTCAAGTGACAACTGACACAAAGATGTAACAACTAGACAAACTACAGAGTTAGAAAGTAATATTCTGAATTAGCATTTACAAACGACTACGGAATTATTTCTGCTCAGTCCCGAAAATCTTGGATATAGATACACTTAAAGAATGCACAAAACAAACAGAGGCTATAAATCAAGACAATTAAGCAGCTAAATACTTAGCATTAAATACAGAGCGTTATTATCATGATCACCAGTGTCCTTCATTAGTGTACAAAGGATAAAAAACTATGCCTCAAGATACTTGTAGTTTATAATGAGAATAGATGCTGCAGCATGGAAGTAAACAGTGTATGTGATGGGAGGCTGCACTTGAAGGGTGCATAGTGATGCAGAGGGCATAATGTGCACACAAACAGTTCTGTGTTTTTATCTGCACTGGATGAATATTTTATTTACCTCTGCTGACTTCCTCACTCTCCAGGAGAATATTAGGAAAAATTAGAGGCATGACTCTCAGTGGCATACTAGTTGCAAAAATAGACAATTCCTGATAGCAAATAATAAATTTTAAAACATTTTCCTGACCCCCTTATCCTCTCATTGTAGTAGGCAACAGTCTATGTCCCCTGTAGTTCAAGTCAGCCATCCTGTCTTTAGTAGACTTGACATACTGACAGCAGAACTTGAAAAAAAAAAAAGAAAGTGAAATTACTGTTGTCAAACTGATAAAAAAACTAGTGCAGGATGTTGTACAGTTTCAGGGAAATGTAGAAGAAAATTAGAATGCAGTTATCTCAGGGAGTCTGCATTTAGATAGCCTGAAGCAGTGGTACCAAAGACAGATATGAATTTTTCCTCAGCACTAACTGCAAAATATAGTTGTGACCACTTAAATACTAATCGTGTTAACTGTTGCATTCCTGAATCGTTTACCAGATACAATGCATTAGAGCACCACTTCATTACTGTTGAACTTACTTGATATGTGCTAAGGTTTCATTCCTTTAAAATGATGACTTAGAAAAACACCGGTGGAGCCCACAGAATGTCCAAAAGCAGAAAGGCACAAGGAACAACCTCAGAATCAAACAAAAAGTTGCTGCTTTCAAGTGTCATTTCTAGACTTTTAAACAGCTCATTAATCTCTGATATCTGGTTATTATGATATCATTTTTCCACTGCAACAGAAGTCTGATAGATTCAGACTTCCCTTCCCCACTCAGTACTTCTTATAAGGAATTGTTTAAATATTGATGGCAAAGACTACCAGTTAGAAATCAATTTGGAACATTAAAAAAAAAAAAAAAAAAAAAAAAAAAAAAAAAAAAAAAAAAAGCCTGGCAAAATGGCAAAATGGAACTGCTGATAAGGAATAATTACACTAAACTCTGGCCTAGAATAACAAGCCTATGAAGAGACCACAGCCACAGAAAGCTGAGACTCTCAGAGGGCTATTATCTTTTCAGAATGGGTATGTCTGGAACAATGAGAGTTATGTAGTAATAGACAAAAATGAAGTTCCCTCACCTCATCTCCTAAAGTTATAACAGAATGTGTGAAAACCATTAAAGTCTTCATGTCCAATTAACTCACTTAGAGGAGATAGCTTATTCTTCCTCTTTATTTTACACAAAGCTGTTTGCCTTTCTGTCTTAGCACGTGTCAGAGTCCAAAGATATAGGTGGTTTTTCAACCTTCATTTAAAATAACTGATAATTTGGGCAAAATTCTTGTAAGAATTTTCTTTCTTCGAAAGAACTTGTACTGCAGTAACCTCAACATGGCACATAAAAAGGAAAAGCACTAGTTATTTGGAGCACTGGAAGAAATCCTACTTGTGTTTTCTTGCTGATAACTCAACTCATAGAGAAAAGATGTTTCTTTTTAGGAAGTGAAGTCTCTGCTGCCCAAGGGACTTGGCAGGGAGTAGGTGACAGGCCATGTCAGTGAAGAGAAAATTTTAGGTAATTCCTTTTTATACCTGTGGTTTTCTGTCCTTTCCACAATACGGTGATGTCCTTAAAGATAATTTGGTGGACTCCCTTAAAGACCACTTTTATATATGACTGTATGTACATGTATATATGCATATATATGTGTATTTATACACACACATGTAAGTATGAGCACATGTGTGTTTGTCAGAGAGGCCTTGACTCCCCAAAAATTGAGATGAAAACCTAGGTGCTTGAATTTAGTGGGTGGAAAGTGGCTTAGAAATAGGACAGTTTACCAAATTATGGTGGTCCCATCCCACAGAATGTTGTCCTTTCTTTGCAAGCTGTATAAATTCAGCCTTCAGCTACATTTTCAACTTCGATTCCTTGTCACATTTCTCGTTTCTGTCTCTCTGCTCAGCCAATGACAGCAGTGCCAATCTTCCAGTTGTTAAATCTATCTGAAAGCTTTCCCCCTCCTACTTTATATCACCCTCAAAGTGATTTTTGCAGTCTCTCCTCCAGAAAGAGTGAATTTGAACACAAAGACAGAATATTTGAGCCAACGAGAGAAGTAAAAAGAGAATCCTTGAAGTCTTTTCTTTAACTCGTGTTATCCTATGCACATTACAGGAAGGAGAATGTCCCTTTAAATAGTTTGGGAGCCCTCTAGTGATTCTTCCTGTCTTTCACTGAAGAAATTAGGAGATCCTCCCCCCTACCAGAACAGGTAGAATGGAGAGGCCTTTCTACACAGATGATGGACCCAGTGTTTGCCATCCCGTGAAGCTTCTGTTAGTTCTGCAAATCCCTAACATGGCACAGAAAACCCAAATAAAATGCTTTCCTTTCTTCAGTCATCCCTGTTTGTCCATTTTATATATTATTTAAATCCTTGTTTTGTAAAGTTGGAATATCTGAAAAATCAGCAACTTAAATATTGGCAGTATTTTATCTTGGTTTGCAAAGGACCTTCAGACCAGAACCCCATGTACGTGTACTAGTGTGTGCTGCAAACCCTGCCTTCTGAGCTGTCAAGAATTAGAGTGTAAATCCTGAGCCTTCAGATTATGGCAAGAGCTGAACCTTTTGCTATTCTGCCATTACAAACCATAAGCTCTTATAAAATGTATTTTTAGGAGTCCTATTGAATCGCACAGTATGTAGCATAATGTAATCAATACAAGAAGCTGCATATAAATAATCTGTTTGGATTCTCACACATTTTAAGATGAGAGAGGGCACCATTCCCAGCAGTACTCCCCCCCTCCCTCAGAGTTCACACCTTTTATGGGGGAAAATGATTGTAAAGTATTCATTTAAGCCAATAACCAAAGCTTATGTTATTCATTTCTCAGTGATATACATAGTGCTCTTTTTGTATACTATTAACTGTGGACATATGTTTTTCATTTGACTATGTTACTTACACACACAATTCTTTTAAAAAATATGTAAAATATAACAGCTGCTGTAAAAAAATATTTTTAGATCTCTGAAGTGCCTAACGAGCTGCAGTGCACAACAAAAGTGATTTGGTATTTATAACTTGCCCATTGTAAAATACCATGGAAGAGTTTATTCTGTCCGGTCATCTCCTTGGAAGGGGGCAAACTGACACAGTTTTAATATGACAATGTACTTCTGTGGGGTGTATTCCTTGGTTGTAACAGCAAGGTCTTGATCATTCACTGCATCAAAGCAATGATACAAACAATGGATCAGCCAACTTTAAAAACAGCAGTATAAAAGCAATTGTAAAGACACCAACTGTATCATCTGAGCTCTGCTTTGACATTGCTGTTTTCTGACGGCATAAATATACCTATTTCCTGCCAGTGTAAGTGAGAGATTAAGGGTAAATATAGAAAACCTAAAGTTTGCTTTGGATTAGAACTTTTTTCTTTATGAATTATTGAATAAATCAAATATCCTTGGTTCTTATCCCAACAGAGTGTGATGATTGCTAGCTTGAAAAAATGTAGCAAGAGCAAACGTTGGCAAGAATGAAGCATTATAATGTGATGTCTACAGAGAGCTAGAGATGGGGAGGATTATCAGTTACAGGCAGTGCTATCAATATTGGTAGAAGATACTTAAACTGTAATTCTACCTCAATTAAGGTACTTAAAAAGGATGTTTGTGGATTGAAAAAACCTGTGCCAGCCTCTTATAATTGCACCACTGGTTAATGCATGGATGCAGATTATTCTATTGCAACACATTTGACTGCTACCATGTGAGGGAATGGCAAGTGTGGAAAAATGCCAAAACTGAATGTCTTCTTCCTTCTCTTCCAATTGATAAGACAGGAGAACTAAGATGCTTTTTTTGAAATCAGTCATGTGGTATCTGGAGAATAGGATGAGAAAACAAAATCTTTTTTATGATCATCATGCAGTGGCAGAGAACATACTGAGGAGGAGTCTGCTCTCAGAAGAGCTCTGACATTCTCAGCAGCAGCTGCAGAACCATTCTGCAAATTTTCTACTGCAATCTGTTGGGGAGCCATGGTTATCACTTGCACCGGGCCCTGCCCTGACCGGATCTGCTAAAGCAGCTTGAATCACCCAAGTTAAATCTCTAGACAGTGTTTCTCATTTCTTTATTCCTCCTTCATTTTTACTGCTTTAGTCTTGATGTTTCCAAAGTGTTAAGTCCAATGTATTCAAAGAAGTCTGTGTGTCCAAAGCTCTGTAGACAGTGTTACCAAAGCTCTCTATTCTGCTTCAGGGGTGTCCAGGGTGTACAAAGTTGCTGACACAAGGTTCTTGAATCACTTACGAGAAGCTACAGTAGGGTATCCATCTGCTTTCTAATGCTTTTCAAAGTGCTGGGTTTGGAGCAACAATTTTACAACATTAACTGTAAAAATTTTGATATTTACCCTGTTCCAAAGCTTTCACTTAGTTTCATGTGAAAGTCAAATTTCCATAGGTAGTTTACATTTGTATCCTACTCCCACAGGCTGATTCTGATGTTGCCCTAGAAGTGATGCTATCAATCACTTATAATTTTTAGACTGGGTTTACGCCTAGGGAAACATATTGATCATATTGAGAATATTTATTGAGAATATTTATCTCTGTACACATAGAGAATATTTGTCTGAAAGAATGAGTCGCTCTTTTTGCATTTTTCAATTTTTTTTTTCAATAGTAGTAGCAGTCTTTACAATCTTCCTCCAAATAAGCTCTGATGCCTTTGGGGTAATAATAATGCTCATTTATATCTGAGGATTTACATACTCCGTGTCTTCATAAAAGTTGTGTCTTACTTTAGCTATTTAAGCAGGATTTGGCCAATAACAGTGGTGACATAGAATTCCTTGTCAAGTGTCAATCATGCTGTACAGTAATTTTTGCCACTGGGAAATCTAGTTTATTGATCATTGGAAATGTAACAGTGGGAACTGCTGCCAGGTTCTCCATTATTTCATCAGGAACTACAGGTGTACAGTACAGATAGCTAATCCAAGTTTCCTTGAAAATGCTAACCTCTTAAGAAAAGTTTCACTTAGTGTTATTATGTTAATTTCATATCTTGAGGTTGCATAATGAGACAGAATAGTTCTTCACATTGGACGATTCAGTGGATATCAGTAGGTGTCTGTACTGCTGTGTTCAAAGATTTAAGTTTAAAGGACTAAAATTGAAGGGAAGGCAGGTTCCTAAGGGAATGTCTGCACTCTGCAGTTAAATACAGTATAGATAGCCCTGAACTAGAGCTCACCAGCCTACAAACTGACCAGCTGCATTAGCACGATTTTGCACTTCAGTAAAATCTTTTACTCCTGGTGGGAAGCCCTAGCTGCAGATCTGCTGTGCTCTGTTGTGTGGGAGTCACTGAACTTTAGTATGGCTTCTAGCTGATGGAAAGTCATCTGTGATCCTGAATTTTGTGTGAGCAGATTTTGCAATTGCAACTGCTCTTGAATGTGTACCTACAGCTTTGTTGGGTTTTTTATCATCTCAAAAGCCTGAAGGAATCAGCTTGATTTCAACACCAAACACACATATTCAAGCAGTGTAACTCAACCAGATTCCCTTAAAAAATAGAGATGAAGAAGATGAGGGAAAGCTGGCCGTGTTTGAACTTGAGAGAGAGCATCACTTCTAAGGGAGTTTCTAAATTTTTAAATGATTAAAAAGAAAACCCAGGAAGGTCTGACTGGCAAGGGTAAAGTTTGATTCATTATAGTTCAAATGAATGATTTTATTACTTCCCATTTCTGTAACTTTCCATCTTTCTTTTCTTCCAATATCATAGAATCACAGAATGGTTTGATTTGGGTTGGAAGGGACCTTAAAGATGATCTAGTTTCAATGTATCTTACAAAAGAGCACATGACCGGTCTGCTGGATTTCCTTAGTAGGTAAATATCTGAAAATTTGTGAATCTCAGTCGGTTTTCCCCTACCTTTTAAAACCTCAGGAAGTTATAGTAATGCCCAAACCCACAAGTCTACAATATTTTCACTTTTGAATTGACATACTCTAAGAAGAACAGATGTTGTGTCAATTTGTATGATTCATTTTAAAGTAAAGTTCTGATACATCACTGAGGTTTGGAGACTACCTTAGGGTGAAAAGTAATACCTCTGTGAACCAGAGTATTAGATGTGTAGCAAGTGATTAGCTCTGTGTATTTTAACATGCAAAGCCACAAATTATTTGCTGCTTGTTTTCTTACCTAAGCTATTACAGTTGTGATCCACTGAGGACATCCTATCTGGAAATTTTCTGAATGGGGTTGGTGACTGGTAGGGTATTTTACATCTCCAACATTTGATTTCTTCACATGTTGCTTGAGCTATGACTATGTATTGAAATGGGGTTTTTTATCCCCTCATCTCTGCACATCACTGATGTGCAAGGTTGAGCAGTGAAAGTGGACTACTGTGTGGGTTTTGCATTTGATGTGTCAGTTATTTAATAGTTTATTCTTAAGACTACTGATGGCACTTAGAGATTTAGGCAAGCACTTATATATCACACACCAGCAATTTCTCATTTCACTCGTAATCAGAAATATCAGCCTGGTCAGTACTGTGTTTACTACACATTGCTATTTTAACTAATCTGTAAAAATGAAAACAGTTCAAACGATGAAAGCTCAATCCAATTCACTGATCTGTACTTTTTGGTCTTTTCTGAAGTTTTCAGTCCTGCTTATATACAGCAAAAATTTCTCCAGAAGTGCTGTTTCTGAAACAAATCTTCTGGCTGATGCAAAGGTTAGGAAAAGACCATGAGAGAAGACAAGGAAACTTTAAATGAATTATCTCATTTTTCAGCAGAGAACATATTAGCATATATTCTAGGATTGCCAGAATTAGGCAATATTACCAGACACAGGTCTTTACAAATGTTTTGATAATATGCTTCCCTCTCACATGCCAGCTACATTAGAAACAAGCAAATACATTTTTAGTAACTACTTCAGATTTTTTAAATCCTTTTCTGCTAGCAGAATAATTTTTTTGTGGGCTCTGGTTTTGCCAGATTTATATAAACTGAACTAACTGGCAGTGACTTACTTTCTATATTAATTACACTGACATTCTCTTTTTCTAGCTGAATAAATAAATGACATAACCAAGAGGTGTCTTGATGAACAATTGAGACATCAGAAGAATATGGTCAACTTCCTTTTTCATCCACAGACTGACTGAACTTCATTACTGAAGGAAAGACATGTTGCTGCAAGATAAAATTGATGGATCATATTGAAATTTTCTTCTCAAATATTTTGTGCATCTTTTAAGGGTGAACTTATTTATGGTAGATTGAGGTCAAATGCAGCACAAATTATTCAGGCTTTATACAAAGCAGAGTGATGGCATGAGCACAGCTGTGAGTTTGATTTACTGGGCAGTGCATTGCTTGATCTTGGCAACGCATTGGCAAGGTCTTGTGGCCTTTGGCTCTGACCTGACTCCTGGTTTGTTGTGCAATACAGCCATGCATGTGATGCATTTTCTACATGATAAGGAGAACAAATTCTGTTTCTGTTCCTGTGCTGATGCACAATGGTGTTAGTATCATTCCTCAGTGCTCTTAGCATCATTCTTTTCCTTTCTTATTCCATTTCAAAATGTCTTTACTGAAAACTGATCCAAAGAGAAAGGTCATATATAGCAACTGAGACACTTCCAACAAACACAGTGCAAAAAGACTCTTCCAAGTCCTGTCCAGCTGAGTGGGGGGAAAGCTTGCTCTCATTTATACTGACTGCCATGAATACCTGAGAATTGTTAAAGCACAGCACAAGCCAATATTTTTTTGTTTCCATCTCCTGCTGGTGGTGGAAAAAATATGTGCATTTTCTGTGCATGTGTAACCTCGCTTCCAAGGCTGCTTTTATAGCTTTTGGCCTGTTAAAATGTTGCAATACTTCTCAAAAATGCAGATTTCTTACATGAAAATCAGGCCTATTTTGAACAACTCCTCATGCAATACTAATTCATTTGTACTAGATCACTCATTAAAGTTTGAATGATGAATTTTCAATCCTCCACCTTTTTTTCATATATATTGATGCATTTTAATCAGTGTTAAAGTTCAGCCAGTGAAACCCAAAACTTGCAAGATTTCAAGTCTGCATTAAAAAGCAGAATTTAAACTATTTTAGCTGCCAGACATGTCTGATTGCTATATTCCAAATATTCCTACCTCTATCATAAACATATAGATTTTCACATTTTTTAATAAGTGAATGAAAATACCTTTTGGGGAATAAAGTGATATGTTTTAAAGGCATTTGTTTACTTTTTCTGTAAGCTCCTGAGATGGCTAACATACTAGTTGTTAATCACACCATCTGTTCAAGCACTGTTTGACTAAATGAATCAATTCATACTTTTTCTTCTTAAAGCAGTTTTTTACAGAACAATATGTTTGTGTCTATTACCCCATCATTTGGCAATGTGATATGAGATATTTTAATTTTCCTATTTATTGTGCAAGGATTTTCAATCTCCAAATATTTTTTTAAAATATGCATACAGCACAGAAAAGCTGTGTCTATTGATTTCTGTAGCATTGCAAACAGTGGAAAAATCTGTTCCATTCTGCTGTCAAATTTCAACCATCTGATTATATTTAAATGAGTTATTTCAACATGTTTCATTTAAATGACCGTCACTCCAGCGATTCCTCCTTCGTACCGAAGATGGCAGTGATGCACAACCTACCCACCTCCGAGGAGCTCGCTCACATGTTAGGTACTGGTTCCAGGAATCAGCAAATTAAGGGGGAAATATTCTGCAAATGGGAATGGAAACCTTTTGTGGTCTTCCGTGTCTCCGTTGTCTCTGATCAGCTTACGTTCGCAGCATTCCAATCGAAATTCTGGCTAAATATGGAAACTGGAGCTTGAAATAAATAAAAACCCAAGCTTAGAAAGACTGCAATCAAGCTGTTTTCAAATTTGTGTTTATACAGCTCCAACTGAAAGAAAAAAATCATCAGTTTCTGTGCATCATATCTTGGTCATTCCTGAAATGTCATATGAAATGCTTTGAGTGATTATGGGTCATTTCTAACTCCTCTGAAGCTTTGTATAAAATAGGGATATGTTCCTGGTGCTAGTTTACCTTAAACTAATGTTTTGTAGATTCACAGGAGGACTGCTGGGCTGAGCACCAGGGAAACTCTGGCAATTAATAAAATAGATTCTGAAAAAAATAGTGATTGTAGCCACACTGGTAGAACAAACAAATAAAATGAAAATAAATAACAAAATACCTTAAGTATAATATAATGAATAATCCTGAAGCAAAAATGACTGAATGACTTCCTAGTATCATGTACTCAACATACCTTGATACTGCAGTGGAATCAGAGTGAACAGTGGTTCCTAAAATCTATATCCTATTTATATGGCCACTCAAGAAGCAGGAAGTCATTTTCCTCACTGTTGTGATGCCAGTGTCCAGAGAGTTTGCTTTACAAGAATGCTGTGTTCTCAGTTAATATATAGTTAATAACTATATATTATATATAAAAATTATTCAAAATCTGTTTTTCATTCATATTCTGTTTTCCAACCTAAGCCTTCTCTGTGTAAATTCATATATAGTTAGGTTACATGGCCAGACTAGTTTCTGAAGAATTGCATGCTAGAATAGAAAAGCATTTACTAAGTAATGAAGAATGATGCCAAGATGGTCTTAATAAAGTCTTCATCCTCCCTTGATTTTCTGGTTTTACATATTGACCATTTGGCAGGGTTTTTTTGTCAGTAACAGAGAAAGAAAGTAAAAGGGTGAATGTGTCTGTGAATGATGTATCAAAATTATATTATAATAAGTAATTATAAATGATAATCAGTATTGTATTATGCCAGTGGAACATTGTTGTCTCTCTGGATCATAAATAGAGCAGAAGTCTGTCAGTAATGCAGGCATCAAACAGGTGTATATACTGAGGAGTAGGTTCGTGGCCTTGAACTGGCACTGAGTGTGAACTACAAGCCAGTGAAAGGTTTGCAATCAAACATGTATTGTTTTCTCAGGCATCCTGGTGAGGTGATAAGCTTCTGTATTATTTTCTACAAGGTGGAGATTTTGCATTTCATTTCAGTTACTAGCTAACATTAGTCTGCTCTGAAGGTGTTGCATAAGTTGTTGTGAGGTGACTCCTCTGAGAAAATGGATTATTTCATAAGAAGACATCTTTCCATCCATCAAAGTCTTTTCCAAATCTAATTATTTAGCATTTCGCAAACATGATACACTGTGTTGCTTTGTATGACAAAGCTTATTTAACAATGGAAGTGCCCATCCTTTCAGTGAGAGGCCACACAGCCTCCCTTAGGCCTTGGTGAAGTTTCAGTTTGAACCAGCCACTCTTCATTCCAGTCTTGGTAGTATTAATGTATAATGGCATTTATTTCATGTCATTGATTTATTCTACTGGAGATGTGTTATTCTTATGCTATTGGTGATGAAGGTGTTTCATGTCTTCCCCATTCCTAATGAGTCATCTATAAAAGTAGAGATAGCAAGGAGGAAGGGAGGGAACAGGAAGGATGGCCACACACTTTGTAGGTCTCTAGGGGATAAAGGCAGTTTCTGTGATTTACTTGTGCTCTTGAGGTCACCAATACCTTATCAAGTGTATGAAAGTTAG
The DNA here is from genome assembly GCF_009819655.1 of Sylvia atricapilla. Lineage (NCBI taxonomy): Eukaryota > Metazoa > Chordata > Aves > Passeriformes > Sylviidae > Sylvia > Sylvia atricapilla. The sequence continues at coordinate 21,951,147 of NC_089146.1, forward strand.
CACAGAGGGCAATACAGAGAGTGAAGCTCAGCTTCCAATTTTAAAGCCTTAGAGAAGTCTTATTGGGAGTATCTCCCTTGAATTCTGCTCCTTGTCCTTCAGAGATATATGTAAGCTACATCCAAGTATTTTAATTGGTCTGTGATATATTTTATCTGATTATAAAAACCTTGACTTTTTATTTTTCAAGAAGGTTTTCAAAATTATGTGTCCTCTCCATTTAAGGGGTTTTGGCTTTTTACAATATTCTTTTAAATGTGGGTGCAAGGTAAAATTAGTAAGTCATTTGTCACATCAGATCACATCACATCACTGAGAAGCTCATCCTGAGCTATGGCATCAGGATGAAACTGCTCCTACTCTGCTTTATCTGGTTAATTAAAAAGGCTATCTAGGGAGTCCATGTCAACTTGAATAATGATGCTGCCTTTCTGTACATATTAGAATTCTCCTTGAAAAATCTAGTAAATAGCATTGCCATGCTGAGATTGGAGATTTTATTCAGGAGGTAGATTGAGTCTGCCATTTTGAAAGAGAAAGATATATGGTTTTCTTAAAAACTGTTATTCTCCAGAGACAATTAAAATTATCCTCTTTACATTAATAATCTGACAAATTTTACTTCTTTACCATTTGCATTTCTTTGGCAATTTTCTTCTTCACTGGATGGAGTAGATCCTTAAGACTTCTAAATGTTCTTGACCTTTTTAATTGTAGAGCATTTAAAATTATCAAATCTTGAAAGCATAAAATCTTTCATATTGTAACCTGATCTCCTTTTGCTTTTATATGCTATGAGCTGACTTTGTGCAATCCTTATTCATATGGTTGATTGCTAACTCATAAATAAATCCCAGAAATCTCTGTGGAATCATTTTGTAAGTGCATGTAAACAGAAAGTAGATAATATGTCATGTTTTGTGTGAAAAAAAAAAAAAAGGGAGTTGTTCCTCTTTTATTGCAGAAGGTCTCCTTTAGGTTTCTTACAGATCCTTTCTAAAGATTTTGCAATAATGCAAAATTGCATTTTCTCTCTAAAATGTTGATTTTATTGAGATAGTAATTTTGAGCCCATAAAATAACTTTAAACCTTTTTAAAGAATTTTAATTATACAATGCCATGATTTTACTGAAAACTGAATTGTACTAAATGCCAATTTTAATTATTTTCCTTTTGCAAATAAAGGAAAAAATTAAAGTGAGCAACTTTAAAATAAAAAAGAAACATGGGCCAAAAGGAGATCTTGAAAATTTAGAGGACTTTGAATTATTTAATGTTTTTACAAGATTACTTGTTTTGGATGCCTCTTACTCTCAAGTCAGAAACGAAACTATGTCTGATGATGTATGGCAATAATATTTTGTTTGTACTGAGGAAAAATTTCATTGGCCTATATAGATAATAGCTATTTTTCAATATGTTTGCTTCTAATTTTTTACTGCTGCTGACTGGAAAAAAGAGACAAAAGCGAAGATACCATCTAACTGATCCTAATGAAAGGCAGCCACACAGAAAAGGAATCTTTAAATTTTTGTGGTTGTGTCTGCACTGGAAGCTAGATTGTCAAAGTCTAGTTTTATTACTCCTCCTCAAAGTCTTTCAATTAAAGAGTTTAGAGGTCCGTGTAATTTCTTTCCATATAGGTGTAAGGAAAGGTGTTTGCTCTGAAGGATGCCATGGGAATGATGGAGAGCCTGGCAGCAGGAAGATAATAGAGTCAAATTGAAATATTTGAAGTTCTCAATGATATTTTGATACTTTAAGCTCTGGAACATCAAAAAATATTAGTTGTTGTTATTATTATTATTACTGTGTCTTGCTCTGGCTTTTCATCCGATGTGAAAGATGCAATACTTTTTGGTAAATAGGAAAATTTGAATCTCAAAATTAAGAAGTAATTTTGTAGAATCTATACTAAATCTGTTTTGGCAAAAATGTTACACCCTTGCTATCCGCCAATAGCAGAAAAAGATTTTTGTGAGTTTTAATATAATTGCTCCAAAGAGTCATTTAATATCAGATCCTCTTTACCAGACATTGCACTCAGAAAATAACTCACAGGTGCAATGATATCTAAATTAGAGTCCTTATGCTCTTTCCAGCATCATGCTGATAATTCATTACATGTCTTCCCCTCTACCTCTGCTTAGATGATAAACTAAAGGTGTTTAAATTATTTTTGTGGCAGATTAGAGGGAAATAAGATGAAGAAGAAGTAAGAAAGGAGAAGATGAGTGACATAATGCAACACTACTTTGATGATGAAAATGCTTTGTCAATTAGATCCATGTAATGTCTGATTCTCTACCATCTTCAGGCCATACATACTCTGCTCTTTACTGAATCACTTATTTGCTCATTTTATACCATTCCCTGTGCTTTTGCTCCCACAATTACCTTCGTCTGTGGTAGTAGAAACATTCTAGCAGCTTAACAGTCTATAACTTCGAGTTTTCTCCTATTTTAGAGAAAAATATTGATGTATTGGGAAGAGAGAAGATTCAGTAAAAAGCAAATATTAACTGCTTGATGCATTTCCTACGGACATTGTTAATTCCACAGACTTATTTTCATAACAAAAGGGCTACGCAGAGGATGTTTTTCAGTCAGTTGCTATTTCCTGTATTAGTCTGCAGGTAAACATTTTCTTTTTCCTTCTACAGGACCTCTAAGAATGAAATATTTTGTACATTTTATTTAAATACTGTAAAAATATTCCATTTGCAATTTAAATTGATTATGTCTCAAAGAAGAGAATAAAAGGAAATAATGATGGTAGGAAGACCTGTTTACAAAAACACTGCAAATGTGGTGATGCATTATTCAAGGAGAAACATTTCTTTCGTGCAGTGCAAGGACCTGATAAGTTCCTGGATGCTCTGATACTACTGCAGTAACAGCGATGCAGCTGTAGTAGAATTTCATCTTTTTGTTTCCCTTGCTTTGGTGTCCCTAATATATTTCTTTATTCATTTATGTAGAAATAAAATCTCCTGTGGACTCAGCGTAACACCCCCTTCCCATTTTCAGACCAATTTGCCAACAGTTTCTAAGTATTTAAGTGAATCTTGTACAGGAAATACAACAGTGAGAGACTCATTCAGGCTAGGCTACACAGACTCTTCCACTCTAGACTCTTCCACTCTAGACAAGAGCAAAGACAAAAATAATGTTTCAGAAGCATGACAAAAAAGGATGTTTGGAAGCAGGTGTTGCAGTAAAGAGTTGTCATTGTCTGGTTCTAACAAAGACTTTGGCTAGAAAGGTAAGAGGTATGACCATGGAATCCTCATTTCTACCAGGATGGACACAAACCCAGCTCCACTAGACTTCAAGGCACAGTAACACGACTGCCATGATCCCACATGGCTGTTGGCTTTTCTCTTATCAAACTGAGTGTTATTGTAAAATATGATGTCTCATGCCATTTCAGGCAATGCTTCAGTATTCACTCTTTTCCTATAAAACTCTGACTAATCTGCTCTTATTTCAAGAACTGAATGGAGAGGGACTAACAGTTTCCCTCATACTTACTGAAAGCTTCTCCTGTGGGGTTTATATGGTCTGTAGTAAATTAACATGAAATTCCACTTAGTTATCATTCTGTCTCATAAGAGCAATATCCTCTAGGTCTTGTTTTAGCCAGACATTTTGATAATTCTTTCTTCAAAGGATAACCTAGAAATGGGGGTGTACTTACACTCAGGGTGTATGAATATAAATTGCAGATGCCAAAGCACTGTATTTTCTAGAGTACAAGATGCATGTATTATTTATTTGTTATTTTGTGCTTACTTCAATTGTTTTCACAATAAGTGTTTCTGACTTTACAATACAGAATATAAACTCTGTATGAGTTTTAAGTGGGTATATTTTTGCTTCTGGTCTTTTCAAAGCAAAAAGTTACGGCAAGGCAGTTTCATATTATTACATCCTCTCAAGGGACTTAAGTAAAAAAAGTCTGTGAAACTTTGCACTAAATCACCAGTCAATGGGGCCACTCACAGTACATAAACCTAACTATGTTCCTAAGTCTTTTCTGGGTCAGGGCAAAGAATGTATTCACTTGCCAGTACTGCCTTAAAGACAACTTCGCAAACAAAAGATTCAAGCACAACAAGAAAAGCATCATTCTTATGAAGACACTTAACATTCCCTGAAGCATCCACACCCCAAAAAATCAGTCCACACCTGTAAAGCAGACTAAACTGAAAGCAGTTTAAATATGTTCAAATAAGAGAAGTTCAAATATTTGCCAATATTAAGCAATTGCTCTATGTACTTCTAATTCATCTGATTGCATTAAACTTGAGTACACAAAGGTCTCTCAGTATCACTGAGAAAACTGAAATCTTGATAAGCCCTGAAACTAACTGTGTTCACTGAAAATGTGTAACTGTACATTCAGTAGGTCTGTAGTAATTCTAAAGATGTTATCTTTTCATACTTCAGGTTCCTTAGGCTTCATAGACAGTGTAATTAACCCCCAGTTGAGAATAACGTCTGTTGTTCATTCAATACATAAATCCTGTATGTAGCTAACATACCAAGTTATGTTTGTGTTAACAGAGTTTATATATTGTTACAAAATGTTACTGCTTCGGCCAGGTATTTTTACTATAGATTATACAAATTAGGAACAATAATCTATGTGTCGGTGTTGCCAAGTTACACACTGAAATATTAAAGATACATTAAAATTTTATTTGTAATGGAAATGTTGACTGTAAAGGAAGACACTTAAATGGCTGCTTCTCTGTCATTTGCAAAGTAACTATGTCTATAAAGCTCAATCTCTTTGGCAGACCATTCCATACATCCAACTTGACAACTGAAGTTAGTTGTACTCTATATTTGTTTTAACCATTGAGCTTAAGATGTATGTTCTTGCAATGTTTAGAATGTCTTTTTTCATTGCCCTTAGTATTTCTGATTATGATACTGAGAGACAGATGAAAGAGCTGGAAATCAGCATCTCTTGAGTTTTCCATTCTCCAGCTTACTAAAGTGGCTTCTTGTAGAAGTATTATTTAAAGACCTGTAACTTGGGAGAACCGTTTAGCAGATATGTAAGCGATGACAAGTTTTGGAAAGGGTCTGTAACCTGCTTTGCAAGGCTTGCATGCTAGCTATGGCATTTTAAATGCAAATTCCTTATGTTAAGTTTTGGGAAATGTTGTATTGTATTTTATATACTTCATGGTATTTAAAGAGTTGCTTCTATTTCGGTTATGGAAATGCAATGTAAAATCCATTGCATTGCGTATGGGTGATACTTTCCTATTTCACCTGTGTAGGGAGTTGTTTGTTGATTTCTTTTGTATTCACATTGTGTTTCCACTTAATTCCTTCCCTCCAACAACCTCCCAATTAACTGGGACACAAGAACTCATGTTTATAGATAAGTGGTGAGGAAAAATCATCTAGTGTGACAGAATTAGTTTATAGTTTTGTTCTAGGTTTATCTTTAAAATTCTGCTCTCATGGCCATCTGTGCCCAGCAGCAGTGCCTGTTGAGCCCAGTCCTCATTCCTGTGTCTGCCTCTCTGGGAAATGTTGACAAACACATACAAACAGAATACATTTGAATAACATTTGAAAAATATCCTTGAAACATTTATACATGTATTGGAGAATGGTTGTGCTGTGGATCTATACTGGTTGGTTCCTACATAATTTTGTACATAAAACTACATTTCTCCCTGCAGTATTTCAGCATTTAATTTCTTGGATTAAAAAAAAAATTCTCTGGCAGGCTAGATATTCTATTTATTTTCCTTCAAGTTGAAGACAAAAAGAAGAATGAGATGTCTTAGTCACCATACATAATTTATAGAAAGGTGAATGAAAGCCGTTTAAAATTGTATGTGAATATTGTCACTTTGTAAGTTTTCTGCTACTTGTTAATTTTATGCGACTTTCTTCTAATTCTGATATCAACAATTCATTTACTGATGGGCAATGACTGTATAATTTAATAGGAACATATAAATACCTTAATTAATTTTAAAGCTGTAAATCTGTGCATAACCAGTTAGTTTGGGCAACATGAGAGATAGTTCTCTGAGTGTTTCTCTGACAAGATGCAAGTATAGTTAATCTATATGCAAACCTGAATTACTCAGAAATAGATAACCTTGGCTATTATCACAGTTTGTTTAGGGGAAAGTAAACTAACTAATCACTGTTCTTGGAGAATACTTTAATGGAAACAAGAGAATATTAATTTGATCCTTCAAGAGCCATTCAGTTTTTAGTTAACACAGGGGCTATTCAGTAATGTAGTATTAATCATTAGGTTATACACCAGAACTTCCAGACACTTAATGCCTGGTGTTGGAATGTAATTCAGATAATGTCACTTCAAAAGCAAATGCCATTTCCCCACTTGAATAAAAGTAGCATGCGTATTAGTGGGTGGCAGCACAGATCCAAGGAGACTTGGTCAGACAACAGAACAGCTGAGAACATGACAAATCTTGCTGAAAACCACCTGTGTTTTCATTCCATTACCTGTAAGGAAGGACTTCTTTGCTCACAGCTTTTCACTTTGGATGTTTTGGGATGGGCCATGTACTATCTCTCTGGGCAACATGTGTCAGTGTTTATCACCCTCATTTTATCACCCCAGTTAAAAGCTGGAGCTCTGAGTAATCTGATCTAGTTGAAGATGTCCCTGCTTATTGCAGGAGGTTGAAATAGAGGACCTGTAAATGTCCGTTTATGAGGATTCTATGAGTACAAAACTCTCCCAGGAAATTAGTGGCAGTAAAATTTCTGTGTTCTAGCACGTCACTGGAGAGTTCTGTGGTGGCTGATAGTAGGTCTGTATAGGCCTTACACTCTCAATCTTGATTTAGACCTACATAGTTGTGAGAAAGCTATCAGGTCTTCATGAAAACAGGAGCCTGCAATGGCAAAAAACAACTTGTTTCCCAGCAAAAAAAAATTCTACAGATTAAGACTGTTTTCTTATACCTGTTTCAACAACCCCAACCATCTCAGTGAAGAATAAAAACAATATATCACAAACAAGCCTTTCTTGCATGTAGACACCTTGTCCAAAACTGACCAATTACCACGGGGTGACAGCTTGTCACTGACCAATGGGGGATAGATATGGGAGGGTTTATAAAACTCTATTTAAAGGGATGTATACAATCAAGAAAACTTTTTTCTTTCCTTGAAAGAGTGTGTCCTATCTCTCTGAAATGAGGTAAACAGCAACAATTTCAATTCCAAATGTCAAATATTGTTGACAGTTATTGAGTTCCCATTCAACTCACCTCTCAAAAATATTTGTAATAATATTTTCTAAAACTTCGGGAAAAAAAAAAAGAAGTCTAATATTAGATGCTTCTGGCATGTGTAAAGGACAAAGAAAACTAGGCTACATTCCTTACGGGGCATTTGATTGGTTGGCTCCTTTACAGAGCTATTCCACAGGGTGAGATAAAGGAGGCCACACAAAATTAACACAGATTAGAGATTACAGTGATAGACCATTACAATGATTGTAAGCAACTGTAACATTCTGCACATCTTTTTATCTTCCTCATACTTGCTGTTTAAAATCGCACAGAATTCTTGAAATTAAGATTAATAAAAACATACCTGTGGTTCAGGAACAATAGCATTGTATCTCCACAACTCACTAGGAAATTTAAACCCATATATTTGAAATAATATGCAAGTAAAAGTTGCATTTAAAATTGTATTGCTACATAATTATCCTGTTTACAGTCTTCCCTACAGCTTTTCTCACAGAAAAATGTAGATTTGGAATCTAACTGGTGTAAAAATGCCAGAAAGCTTTGGCAAGACGATGGTTTCTGCATACTTAGGGATATTGCATAGGGAAAGAAATGTGTTTGTAATTAGGGAAACACAGAACTGCTCTGATTACATCTAAGAAAAGCCAAAGAGAATAACTTTCTGAAGGACAGACCATGTAAAGTTAAGTGGATGAAAACTCAGCTTTACACTAAAGTAGTTAAAGGAAATACACAGCTCCTCACTGAGCTGATTCAACAGACCAGATATTTAAGAGTCTTTTATAATCTGTTTCTAGATATGTTCTTGTATTAAGATATTTTGCCTGCAAAATTTGAAACTTTTCATGAGTTTTCTCTTAAAATCTCTGAGTAAAGGTTACAAAAAAGCCAGAAAAACATTCTGCTGAAGATAGTAGTCATCTTTGTAGTGAACTCAGTGGTCACTAAATAGACAAAGTTGACTGTATTTTGTTTTTAAAAGTGTCCAAACCCTGTTTGATTTTGAGAAAGATTTCTCAAATGGGAAGTAAAGGGCTGCTGCATTTTCTGAATAGATTTTCATATCTACCTGACCTTTGCTATCCAGGCACTTCTAAAATATATCACTTTAAAATATTTTAAAACACTTGGTCTGACTAATTAATGTTGGACTGTTCAGCCTCACACACTTAGACCTTGAACCCAAAATATTTTTCAAGCTAAACTAGTGAACTTGGAGAGCTAAAGTAACTTAGATCTGCTGAACTAACAATGACATGATTATAACTACATGAGCATTATTTCTGCTAACAAGTTCTGATTGAGTGAAGCTGATCAATTAATTACCTTTTATGTATCATCAGCAGGCATGTTATATGGAACTTGAGACAGCATAGAAACCTGCATTTTGAGATGGTTTGAGAATGCAGAAGCTTTTGAGTGACTTCCTTGTAGCATTCTCTGCCTTGATGTGAGACCACGTTTTCATGGCACACTGCACTGACAAATGTGGTACTGCAGTTTAACTTGGCATGAAGAGCCAGGTTTCATCAAAGCACTGTTGTTTCCTGCAAATAGCCTAGAAGAACTTTAAGCCCTTGACTTTTCAAAATGAAGTAGTTGTTTCTGATTTTTCTAATGGTTGTCTTACCTTACGAATTTCACATCCTATTTGTAAGGGTAGTGACTAAAATGATTCTGAGCCCTTTGGTTGTGGTACTTAGGAATCTCATTTGTTGAATGTGCAAATAATTTTAGTAATTATTTTTTTAAAGCATAAGCAAGCAATGGGAAATTAAGATATTTCAGTAAAAAGAAAAAAACCCAAGAAATTAATAAAGCCAGCATTCTTAAACGGGTCCATGTCAATACCTATATCATCTCTAGAATTTTAATTCGTGTGCAAACCAAAACCAAATCCCATCATCAATTACATCCAGGAGAGACTTTCCAGAGCAAATGGTTGCAGAAGTGGAAAAGGAACAAGATGAAGTTCTCATGCAACACAGATGTTTGCTTTGTATGTTTTTTGAAATCAAACAAGTATTTCTGCCCCTGGAACAAATTGTATCTAAAAAAAAGGTCTTGAAACAGCTACTTTCTTATCTCCTTTGAAGCAGGTTGTATTCAACAACATACCTAAAAGAACACACCAATCCTGGATATTAGATCCTCAAGTCTTCTATGCATTCTTGGGTGGACCTCACCTGTGTAAGTCATTCTTACAACAGATTAAGGATGCATACATTGGTGTTTGGTTCCAAACCTGCAATCATGTTTGCTAAGCACAAAAAACCCCTTTTTCTTCACATGAAAAATTTGCTCTAAGTCCCTTGCAGCATGTCATGGTATGTCAGCATATAATAAGAAAAAGCTACTCTTCCTTAGGATTACTTTTTTAAAGCATTCTAGGATTTTCCTCTTGCACAACATATCCTTAATTCTTCTTGCAAGTCTATCCAGTACTGCTGGACACAGAGTATTCCTGGTTATCCACCTCTAAAGGAGGATCACAGATGTAAACACAGCCCTTATACTGCTGTTCTGAGTGCTACAAACCAGACAAAATTTGGGGGACTATTGTAGCTTGTCACCCTGATCTTTTTCAGCCTTCTGATGTTTGCATTTTTGTAGTGGAGTTTCTCAAGGACTTTCAGGTAAACAAAAGTGATGTTTTAGAAACTCTTCTTCCTGTTTACATTCCTCTCTAGAGGTGGGACAATTGATAGACTTCTAGTTTGACCAGTGGGGTTGGAGATGTGGCAACCTCATCCTCCAATCCCCGCTCATTGTCCAAAATCCGTATAAATCGAGGTCAAGAAATAAACTTCCCTCTTTTTTACCTGACTACTGACTGCATGCCTGTCCTTCATTTCATGTCTTCTAGCGATAGTAGTTTAATCTCTCGGTTGACAGAGTCTTGTAGGACTCTGTATGTTCATAATTTATCTTTGGAAAAACACTTTTTTGTTTTTTTGAGGATTAACCATGGTACAATACATCGTACTTATTAATGATACTTTTCTCATTCTGTAACAATCCCAAAATTTGTTGTTGTAGTTGCCATTATGTGATATAAAGATCAACTGGTATAAAGATGTTTTTCAATAGTTGTAATTACTTTAAAGTAATTACTTTAAAGGATATACTGTAAGGCATTTGTCTGGAAGTATTTAAAAGCTAATATAAACTCACCATTTATTTTAATCAATCATAATTACTTCTTTTTCTTAGTGCTTTTATTCTGTTTTAATTTTTTGAACTTTAACCGTCAATAACAGCTTTTGATTTTTTCTCCTTCTTTTCCCTTCACAGATCAAATCTTTTTGATCTTTCAAGGTTTTCAAGCAATGTTCTGACATGCACTCAAAATCTCTTTATACCACAGTCTTCCTAAATTTCTTTTGTTCCTGATTCAAGTATAAACAGCCATGTTCCCTTTAGTTATTTACAATATACTTAAAAATAGCTTCATGTGAGTGTAGCTAGTATATATACTTTTTATTCTCCCCCAGAACAGTCACCACAGTTTACTGAGATCTGAGCTGACAAAGGTCCAGATTTAAATCTCAGATGTATGGGGAGTATCATTTAAATTAAAATCAAACTGCTGTTCTATGATGAGGATGTCCTGATTTCAAATACGTAAGACTTGTTGACATAATGACTAAAATGCATAGTCCTTTTTCGAGGCATTTAATCACTTCATTATATATTTTTTCATTTTGTATTAGTTCTTTTTGATATTGTAAATTAATACATGCATAAAAGCAAATTATAGTCAGTTGAAATGTCTATTGCTATCATTAGTCAGAAAAAAAGTATACTTGCCACTGCATTAAATACACCCTTATCTGAATAAAATCCAGAAAAAGAAATCCTTTTTATTGCAACTTGTAAAATCCTGGAGTCTAGTTCTTAAATCTTCCTTCACTTGCAAGAGTAAGTTCTGAAAATTTAAATTGCATCAAACTGAAGGATGCTGCAGAAACAAGTGCCTCTATGTTTCTTTAGTGCTATAAAACAAAAATGAAAACATTGGCTCTAAATATTTCCTTCTAACAATATTTGGTGGTTGATTAAATATTTGGGCTCTTCAATAGCAGGTCTGTAGAAGCAGGCTCAATGCTGAGAAACTCACTGAAGTGCAAGACAGAGTCTTATCATGGTGAAGCGTTGTTATATTCTGCTTATATGTGAGAAGGCATGGAGCAGTATGTACTGAAGCCCCATCTCTTAGAAAAAGATAAGATTTATTTTCACTAAGAATTTCTTAATTTGGAAATAGTCTATAAACAAAAACAAATCTGGTGTGTGAGCTTCTCACATTATTTTCCTCCCTCTGGAGATACTTCTTTGCTTAGAGAAGTCTGTTTATTCAGTGGGCGCTATGGTCCCCAGCCATGACTTATTGCTGACCAGATCACAGTCCACAGTCCTTGATACAGACCAAGGAAGGAAAATGTATTTTAGTGTGGAAATGTCAAGAAAAGCTGTTCTGTTTTACTGGTTTATGGCCTTTATTATAGCCTTAGATTTGAAAAATCTTTCTAAACTCCTACCCATATGCTCTGGCTTTTTGTAGTAAAGCAAATGTTTGTGCTGCTACTCAACATAATCCCCTTTTCCTTTCTCCCACATCTGCTACTGACCGGGCCTTTTCTTCACTGTGATGTGAGTGCTTAGCTTGAAAAGACACAACATATTTAAGACTAGAAGATGTCATTGTTATTAAAACATTTTACTCAGGCTCAAAACCAGGGTTTAGGAATCCTAAGATTTCCTCAGTGATTTTGGGCAGCTGACTAAATCCCTCTAAGCTTTGGTCTCCTGTTTGTAAAAGTGAATAATTATAACCTTTAATTTTCAGAGAAAAGTTTTGTTGCTTATTTTGATTGAAAGATTTTTTTTCCTTGCATAATACTAGGAAATAATATTATCTCATGAATTTTCCACACACTACAAATAATGAAAATATTTTTTAAAGTAAGAATACTGCCTCAAAATGCTCTAAAATTTAATCATATGAGAACTGCTATCTCTGGGGTTTGAGTGTGGTGTACCTTCTGCTGTTTCAGTGTTTGTGGAGATTGAAATATTAAGGTAGTTAAATAAAAAGTACAGAAGATTTCCTGCTCTGCCAAGCAGCTCTCCTTGCTGTCATATTCATTTGAAAGGTCCCGTCTGGAGAAAAAACTTATTAAGGCTTGTCCGTGTACAGAAGCTTCTATTGGTTTAATGATATAAATCACATTTCTGTGACATGTATAAACACTGTGCTGTACTGTCTTGGCAGGTGCATGTTATCCAATTTGCTTCCAAGATTTCAGGTTGCTGAACATCACGTATTGCATGTCCCAAATACAAAGGAAAAAACAAATGCAAAAAATTACAACCATCTCCCCACCTCCAGAGGAATGGAACCAGTGCATATTTGGCTCTAGGATTTCTGGGATTTTCTTAGCACTTTGTTGAGAGGAGTAGTCTTAAAAATCGATTCAGAGGAGAGGCTGTGAACCTAAACAAGCATGTGCAGAAGTGGCCAGAAATGGCTGCAGAGTTTCTACATGAAATTATGTGAGCAACCTCTTCTGGTTTCCATGACAGAGCAAACTTTCAGAGGAGCCAGCATCAGCATCAAAGGGGCAAGACTGCACTCCTGCCTTCAGACACAGCTGGTACATTGCAAACCAGTTTGGTTTCAGCATGTCAGCTGGCCAGGGATGGCAGTGGTGGTACATGTTGTGGACTGACAGCTGGCCAGTGCATACTGCACTGTAATAGAAACAACATCTAATTTCAGGAAAGATTTACGAATACACTGGAATCAAACTGAACTGCACTCCTACTTCCCTATCTCAGGTGGAAGGTCTGTGTGACACAGACTTACGAAGGGAAGGTTTGTAGGTCATCCAAGACGACAGGTGTATGAATATGTGGTAAGGTAGGAGAAAATCTCATGGTACAAACCAGGGCAAGCCAATGCTATGTTTTCTCCCAGCAGTACATATGCAGAGAACTTTATTGCCTGTGGTTGTATGGATGGCAAGTGAAGAGTTTAACCTGGACTTTCCTGTTAAAAATGGATAGTTCCTGAACTGGCTGCAGAATGTGGAGAATAGGAAGCTGTAAGGGTCAAACACTTGTATTTGGGAGGAAAAAAGGAAGAGCAGCTGATAAGGCAGTGCCTTGATATCATAATGTCATATTACTACATGGTACATATTCTCCCTTGTTGGAGCTTGTTGTCTTTCTTAACACCCATTACAATTAATTGCAGTTGAAAAGAAATATCATTAGAGTCTGTATACAGCTATGGAAAGTGGAGTGGCTTTTATTTATTGTAGATAGTTTGCAGATTTGAGTTGTACCGTACCTGATAGTTGTTTTAATTTTAAGATATGTTTGTCCCAATTCAAGAGAAATCCTGAAATACAGACGGCTGAAAAAGCTGGTTTTAATTTTGTTTAGTGACAGGTTTTACATTATTTCAATTGATTGTTAAGGCTAAATTCTGAGTGTTTGAAATAAGGCTTATATTTTTTATGAGGAACTTTAACCTTTTCCAATTTAATATCGTATAGCAAACTCCAGCCTTCTAAAGACATGCCCATTTTATGGTCATGACTAATTCTTTTTTATTCTTTACCACGGTACCTGGCAGGAGCTGAGAGATGCAAGGAATGTTCCAATCATTGATTAAATATCTTGCTGCTTCTCATTCTTCTTTCCTTCTTGTTTATAGTTTAAACTCCCACACACATAAACAAACAACCACCACCAACAAAACAAAAAATCACCTCAAGCTTTCCAAGGGGAAAGTATAAATATAATGATTTTCAGGGAAATGTATCTATTGTAAATGCAAATTTTTCTTTGTATTAAAAGTGTCTCTGTGCAAATGCACAGAAATGAGTTGCACATCTCAGCATCAAGGCTGAGGCACACACAAGACTAGACAATTGCTTTTTCAAGCCCACAGGATTGTCCTTTGGCACTATGTACAGGAGACGTTTACAAATTAAATCCCTTATCATTCTAGACCCTTTCTTAAATATTTTTAGCTTGTGCAACAGTGTCTGGTTTAAAACAGGAAACAGGCTTATAGCTAAATTACTTTTGCACATAAATATTTAAACTCCATATACTGAAATCTGACACCACAAGTTATCACTTCCCGATATGCAACCTCTTATTCTCCATTTTACTTTGGCAGATATAAAACATCAGAGAGACATGATAAATGTGAAGTCCTTCTCAGGAAACAAAATAAGTTCTAAAATCACTTTGGAATGCTATAATCTTAATGCATTATTTCTGATTTTATTGAATTGGCATGTTTTAGGGGTAGATTTTTTTTCCAAAGCTAATCTGCCTTCACATTTACTTAAAAGTTTGACCTAGTCTGCTCCCTCTTTGGATAGAGGGATATTTGCTGTAGATTTCAGCTGACAATCTCTATTACAGGAGTACGTAATCAAATAGTGTAAATTCTCTTCATTCATTGGATATCTACAAGCTTTAGGAGATAGATTAAGCAGAAAATGTAGTTACATTATCCTGGAATTCAATGTTGAACAGGAAGAGTTATAGCATTCAAGTAAAATGATCACACTGGCAATTGATATGTTTACGACATTAACGTCTTCTTTTTTTTTAACGCCTTCTTTTGTTTTATTGCCTTTTAGTTGTGCATCCCTAGCACAATATTGTATCTGTGGTTTTCTTCAGAATATGGACTACATGTATCTGCTGTTCTATTTATTCTCCTTCTAGCTGGCCCATTTCAGCTAAATAACCTGGGATGTTCTACTACCTTTCCACTGGTCTCAGATGGATTTCTGTCTCACTCCTGACTTTGCAGCTGACAGTAGCAGGGGTGGTAGAAAACAGTTTGAAAGCATGCAAAGTCTTCCAGACGTCAGGGCCCACAGGCTGATTCTGACAGACTTTGGCATGTCTGAGGAGGTCACTGGAGAATCTCTTCAGGTTAATCTAATGAAGGCTTTAGTAATGAATAATTTGGGAAGTTCATGTTGTACCTGTTCAGCACAGAAGAGATTTTGTGTATTACAATCTGTTACATGAATGTTGCAAATTGCATAAAGAGTTATAGCCCTGCTGCTGAAGCATTCCTGAGACAGATATACTGCAGATAAGAAAATTACTGAGGACAGTTGTTCACAAACTGAGTGGGCTGCTTGAAAGGAAACAAAGGAAAAATGAGAGGAGAGGGATGGAGAGTTTGAAGGGGGTTGTACACACACAGCATCTGAGGCTGAGGGCAGAGGAGGAACCCACTGCACCAGAGCAGAGTCGGCTCTGACAGAGAAGGGCTCTTAGCTATGAGCAGCTTTACTCTGATGTTTTTCCATTCCAGCTTAGTTAGACTTAGTCCTGCCTGCCTCCTATGGACCTAGGAGAGATGGATGTTATGGGAAAAAATAATTTATCTCCCTAGCACAGCTAGTACGCATGATCAGAAAAGAAAGTCAGGGAGAGCACCTAAAGATGTCATAGACAGAAAGGAGGACTCTGATGAAAATTCCATCCATTTCCAGAGAGCTTTAGAGCCCTGTCAACTTGCAGTTTCAATTTAAGTAGTTTTAGCTTAAGTACAAGGATTTTTAGGAGTAGTATTTCCTTTCTGCTGTTTCTAAAGAGCATCACATATAATCTAGCATGTACAAAAGCTTTGTACATCTAAGCACTTTGATGACAGCAAGTGTGAATGGACATGCAAATATTACAAAATACAATACAAAGTGTCTAGATATTCTTCTATTCTGACAAAAAGTCTAACAGATTTATTCCAAACTCTATGAAGGATTTACCATGCATTTTGATTATAAATGATAGCCTTATTTGAATAGTAACATTTTATCGGTTGTGAAAAAAATAATAATGTCTTGATCTTTTTTTTCTTATCAAAAGCCAATCATAATCGTGGTCATATTGATTTGATTCTTAGCACAGCACAGTTTTGAACCAAATTTGGAAAAGAAGAACTAATTTCTATGAAATTATCACTGAAAAGATAAAATATTTTCAATTGTTCCGTGTTTTTTATTCAGACAAAACTAGTGCTGGAGTGAAAAGTGACCAACTGGCCTTACCTGTGATGAAAAAGCTTTTTTTGGATGCATAAATCACTAAGTAAAATTTTTTAAAATTATATTTTTTCCTCCGAGGGAACTTGTATGTCAAGCAACTGAAGAGAAGAAAGAAGTCAGTGTCACAGCTAATTGTTTTATACCTTTCCACTAAATTTTAGCGGATTTGAGCTCAAACACTGCCCTTTTCTTGCTTCACAGTGGTCAGATGATTAGGATTAATTTACTGTGACCTATTTGTTTTGGCCTTACTATGACCTTTAGGCTTTTTTATCCCTTTTCCTGACACTGTCTGTCATCTACCTTGCACAGCCAAGTACAACTTCAAAGCAGTGTTCTGGAGGATACTTAGTTTTATAGCAGAGTCATTAATTCCAGCACATAAAAGATCATTTGCCTATAAACATTGTTGATGAAAGTAGGAGTAAAATGAGTCTTTTTTAAGCTTCCCTGGCTATGTCTCAGAAGAATGTCACAAAACTAATAAAATAGGAGGTATACACACTTTCAACTATTTAGGTCTTTTATTTAGTTTAATTCCTGCAGGAATATTTGCAGAAAAACCTAAGTATATATGACATAAAGAATGTCCATTGTGTTGCATTTCAAGAGACAGGGCCTAATATAGTTGTTATTGTGTTTAAAGACATTTTACTTTTTACTAGGTTTTCACACTTCTGTTGGAATGTTTTAATCCATCTCTGATTATGGCATATGAGACAGATGTATCAAACCCATGAGTTCACATCTGGCTTGGGCACTTATATGTTTTGCAGATTGGGTTTGACCTGTAATTTTTTCCGCCTCTCATCTCTAATGGTCCCACATGAACTTTACAGGGCTACTCTGGCCACTCTGCTTTCACCTATTAAATACAGCAGAATCGAGCATTTTCCAGGGTATACAATTTGACATGGTGATTTTTATTTCCTTTGACCGTGGCAGGTGACAGTCTAACTTCTGCCTTCACATTGCTTGCTTACTATTCAAGAGGAGCAGAAATTAGAACTTTGTATTTTTAGGGAGGGAGACTCCTAAATTTTCAGTGAGATGCAATATTCTAACTTCCCAAATTGTTGGTCTCAAAAGTGTCATACTGCATGGAGAGAAGAGTTATGTTGCAAGAATAGTGATAAAATGGCAGTGCCCAAACAACTAAATTTCTCATTTTTTCCAGGTTTCTAAACCAAAATCACAATGATATAATACACCAACTCTTAATAATACCATCCTGGGGCTGTGATTAATGCAGGTGTCCCAGATTCATGCAGACAAGATTTTTGGACAGACACATGCAAATTATGCTCAGATGCTCTCCCCTGTTGCCTCATACAATCCCTCTCCTCACCACAAACCCTTATTGACTTGTTCTACTCATCTCTTTACTGAGCTGTAGATTAGAGGCCTCAGTCTAAAATTCCTATTTGTTTCACAAGATGTCCTGGCTGTACCATGAATATAGGAACACAGTCTTGGGTCCCAGAGCAGCAGAATATTTAAGCATATGCTTAGCTGTAAGCACATGTTTTAAGTTCCAGGAAAGTAAGAATCTAATCATGTGTTGAATCCGAGCCAGAAAATACAGCACGAGGCATGTGTAAGTAAGTGCAAACAGTTTGCTCAGGTTTTAGGGGTATGTTGAATTATTTTTTTTTATCGGAAATGCCGTATAAACAGAGCCAGACTAAGTTTTGGGCATGGATAATCAGAACAATCTGCAATGGCTTCCCGTCTGTGGCTAATGGGATGTTTCTCCAAGCTTTGTCACCATGGCAAATACTTTTTAATACACAAACATTTGCTGCATTGAAAATCCACCCACTCTTGTTGAAAGATGGCCAGGTTTTGTAAAATTGCATTCCAACTACCCTGCTGATTTTTAAGATAAGCCCTTTCAGTTAACATTCCATGTGTCTAACAAAAGATGTGTGAAAAGCACAGTTTATAAGAACACACATGGAATCTTTACAGTTTCACTGTTCTTTACTTTAATGAGAAAATGAAGTTAAAAAGTCTTCTCATATGTACATGCATGCAAGCATTCAAACAGGGTTTTATTCACTGTTTTTTCTTTTCCTTTCCTTCCCAAACCTCAAAGGGACAAGCCAGTAACTCCATGCCAAGTTTCCATCTAAACTTGACTTCCCAGTTCTGGCAGGCATTCTGTGAACATGTCGTGTATTAATGAGAGATTAGTCTTTGAGGTTTCTTAGTCTTCACTGAGTGAAATGCATATACTAGGTAATGAGGGATCTACTTAGTTTTTCAAAATAATTGCTCTTAGCTTTTCTTCTTGCTTAAATAAAGTAGAGTAATAAAGAGTTGGTGAACTTTTTAAGTCCAACACAAATAAAATCTAGGTGTTTTGTCTTGCACAATGGCTGTAGGAAGAATGATCTGTCCAGCTTTCATTTTCAGTGTCATGTAGGTCTTTGATACCAGCAGGAAAGGTCCAATCACTAACATGAGAGTTACATTTAAGGAGAGACTTAAGGGGACATTTGTGGGAAGATATGAGCCATAGCAGTCCCAGGGGAAGACAACTTGGATTTTGGAAACTTGTGTGAAGACTTGCACACTTTTTTGTTTGGTTGGTTGGTTGGTTGGTTGGTTGAGGTTTCTTTTGGGTTTTTTTGGCTATGATCCTTTTATGCTTTTTAGCAAAATCCCGTAGCAGTTTCTTACTGGGCATGTTATTCTTCTGCTCTGTAAAGAAGTATTTACTTCAGATCTGACTAAAGGGTAAGTCTCCCTTAATGTTATCTTGCTAAACATGAGATAATCTGGTGCAGGCCTATTCACATTCAAATGCTTCATACTTCCTTTGCAAAAAAAAAAAACAAAAAACAAAACAAAAAAAAACAACCCAAAAAACAAAACAAAAACCAAAACAAAAACAAACAAACAAACAAAATTACTAGGGCATTACTGGTACATTGAAGGTACTGATCCTTACATGGTAAGCTTCTTCAAATTTCCAAAAAAATACCTTCATAAAATTCCTGGAAAATCTCCAAGAGGAGATGCCACATGAATGTAAACATAAATCCACACAGTCCTTGGATATGGTACTTGTTATCTTCATTCTTTTGAAGTATTATCAGAAATGTCTCAAACAGAAATGATAATAAATTACTCTGCTTGCCCTATGAGGTCACTCTATGAGTTCATACTACATAGGAACTAGAATTTAGAAGCCTAATTCCCAGTTTGTAGCACCAACGTCATTTAAATCTTTATAGGAAGCATGGAATTATATTTACAAATGTGTTGTATGGTTTCACATCCATTGGTTTGAGATTTATGTTCACCGAAAGGAAAAGAAATCAAAATTTCACTTGAAGATGGGGATGTGTTTATAAACTAACATCATTAGTTTTCACATTTGGTCTGAGTGAAAGTTGGCATGGTCTAGCAGTGATTTAAAAGAAACCTAGCTTTTTCTACTTTGGGTGGTTGTACTACAAAGTATTCTTAATAAACTTGTAATTCCAGCTGCTGAGGCTGCTTTTTGGCAACCATGGCAGAGGGAAATTTGGTCATAAAACAAATATTCTCCCCTGGTTGTGCTGCTTCTTAGATGCCAGTTGTAGTGTGCCCCTCGTGCAGTAGGACATCTCCTTACTCTTCTGGGCTTCTTCATGGCCCATTCACTGCCCTTTCTGCTGCCATCAGGACACTGCCTTCAACAGAGCTACTCCATATGATTTCAGCATCTGTAAAGACTTGCTGCACTGCACTGAGAAGGAAAGAGAAGAGTGGAGCTGTGCAAGTGATAAAAATAGTGGGTGCTTTGAATTAAATGTATTCTGGAGCAGAAAAATATTTCCTGTCCAGCCAGGTCAGAACACAAAGATGCTGCTTCAGAGCTAATTTGAGTGAAATGAAGGATTCTTGCTAAAACTAGCAGGCTTTGGATGAAGAGATTATTTCATTCTGATGTTCACACAAATGAACTAGGAACAGGAATAAACCCTCTCTGAATTCAATTTTAGCCAAGGCTTTAGCGGCAAAAAAGATTTCAAATGGAACATTGTGTCTTTGTGAGGCAAAGTTGATGCTCTAAGTAACGTCATTTAAGATACTATGAATGACTTTACAAGTCATATATGAATTTATTAATAAAGCCTAAATATCTTAAGATAGACTGCAAAGTGTCCACTTGACAGCTTGATGCTGCCAGTTGTGGCTAAATTCTGTATTAAACCTTGTGAGACATTTACTTTCTCAATTCAGGATGGAGATTTCTTTCAAGAGAAAGAATATAAAAGTGTAGCAGGAAGCAAGTCAGTGTGAAATATCGAAGTCTTTTAAAATATTTAAATAACATTAGCACTCTGCTGAAATACTCATTTCCTAATTGCATTGCACACAAAATCTTGGTCTTACTAAGGCCTCCAATAAATTGAAAGCAGACTGAAACAAGCTTTCATACAAGAAACATCTGGTTATTTAAGTTTCCTTCTTTTAATACTAATTTTAACAACTCCCAAACGTGGATAGAAATACTACCTTATACTTTTGTTTAAAGTTCATTTCCTGTCCCTGGGATATTCGCTGACCTTTTAATACTGGCCATTTTGCTTTCCACTTTCTTATTCCTATTCCCACTGACTTCATTCCATTCTTGACCTCTCTTCCCCTCAAGAAAATTAAATGCAGTCTAAAACATGTTGGACACCAATTAGTTTTACAGCTCGTCTTACCTCCCCTCCTACTGCATTTTTCAGTTCATTGAGTCCACTCCACTTTTATACTTTCAGTCTTCACAAAACTCACAGCCGCATTGCAAAATAAACACTGCTGGCATGAAATTGAAGACTTTTTGTCTGCTGTTTTCCTCCTGTTAATCAATATCAACAAAAAGTGATCACTAGACACAGAGAAAAATCTGATTAGCTTGTACCTTTCTTTTTCTAAAAAACCCTGCTTTCTCTTTTTGTAGCTATAATATGGCAGAGGTTTATGGCACTTAATAAAAGTAAATCACAACAAAATAAAAAGATTAAAACTTAAAAAAATTATATATAAACTTTATATAGTTAAATTTACTTGTTTAACTTTCAGTCATTAAGGTGTTGAAACAAGAAAAACATACTTTCATTTGTTATGAGAAAGTAGAGTCTCTCTTGTCATTTAAAAGGATACAATTAAATATAAACATCCAAAATGCAAACACACAATCCCACTTATATTTCAAGCTACTATTTTAAAATTAGGCATATTTTGCACTGCTCTCTTACGCTGCTACAAATCTGCTTTTTCATAGTGGCTGTCAGTAGGATTTTGCCTAATGAATCTTATTAGCATACCCTCGATTCAGTGAGGTACTTGCAGGGCACAGACATGGAGAGGTTCAGAACATTGTTGCTTGGATAGAAACCACTTCTCAGCTCCTGACAAAGCTCTTTCAAACTAGAAGATATGCAGGCATTTATTTAGGTAACTTTCTGAAGTACATTTAATAGCAGTCTGGCTGTTAGGGAAAATATTATAGACAAAATACCTGCAATTTTGGAGTTTTTATGCAACCACAGGTATTTTGAGCTATCCATCAAAACTTTCCTTTGACTTTGGATTTGCAAGACTGGACATGAAGCACATGTACATGTGAACTGTCTCATACTTTTAGAAGTATATTTTATGTGTTATATTCTGTATATACTTATAAATATATAAAATACAGCTTTTATATGTACAATAATGTGATGGCATTTTTAAAATCTGTCTTCTTAATGATACTTGAGAACTGTTCTATACGGGAGCTTATAGCTAGTCTAAAGCAACCTTCTTTTGGTAAGACAAAAAAACCTCTACACAACAGCCAGTCACTGTAGTTCTTAAAACTTCTCGTTAAACTGAAAAAGTTAATGAGATGCACTTTAAAGCTTTTATTTGTTTGTAACTATGTGATATTCAGTTTCTTGGACTGATCTGCAGAGGAAAACCAGGAGTTCTCTCTTAGAAAAATCATCCTTCATTTGACTGTAAATAAATCTTATCACTGTGAGCCAGAGAACATAGTTTTTATTGATTTATTTTCTTTTTTAGCTGTCTTGTAATGTCTGAGTACTCTTATCTAAACCATAGATTATTCAGGAACTTTCAGTATTGCTCACAGAATACACTTTTCTTTCTCCACACTTGCAAGAACATTCTTTGACTCTTCAAACTAGGTATTAGATCAATATATTTCTGTTTGATATAATCTTTTCAACATGAAAATCAACCTGCTAAAGCGGAAGTGAACTCTGTGTAGTAGTGTTCCCAGTTTAGGGATTCTTTTTTTTTGGCTTTTATCTCTTAGTGTCAAACTAAGAAGTATAACTCACATAATTTTTTAAATCTGCCTTTTAATTTTATATGCAAATATTGGTTTAATGGGTGCACCCTAGGGTTTAGAAAAGGAAGTGATAAGCATTAGGTACTTTTGGTATATATTTCTGATAGACACCACTCTCATTTTTGTTTCATTTTCTACCTACAAGACACTATTTCCACTTCATTATTTCCACTTTCTACACATTCGGGTACATTAAGGACAAATCTGTCTGAAATTCATACTAACAGATATCTGAAATTGAGATGATCTATTTTATAATGGTATGCTTAAGGCAAAAAAATAATAAGTATTAAGAAAAATGTCACTTTCACTGTGACATGGCTTAGTCTTCTCCTCTCTTTGGGGGGAAAAAACCCCAAAACACGCAGAACTCAGGTTTTGTATGTACAATGCAATAGTTCTTTGCTGCCAATATGCTGATTTGTGATACCTATGGTTCTGCTCACATATTGTTAGGCAAAATGAAATGTTTTAATGAGATGCAAGCTTCAAAGGAAAATTGAAGTGGTGAGAATTATGCACAGAGAAGGAAGAACATGCCTCAAGAAAGTGTCAGTGCACCACATGCAAATGTTATTTACCTTTGGGGCATACAGACGGTTATAACCATATTAACGCTCTCTGTGATCCTAACAGCACTTCTGTACTTTTGAATATAGAATTAATTTGACATAGATAATCATGTCCTAGGAGAGGACTATAATCACCTTACTTTCTAAAAGCTTGCACAATCCTCCTAATATTGTGCAGAAATCTAATGGTGACTTGTGATTCTGCCTAGGCAAATTTTCATGTCAAAATGTTATCCACATTTCTCTAAAATTTGTGCTATAGCCACACTGTTTCTGACTCCCCAGGGCAGTGGATGGTGGAATAACTCAGTAATGCAACATGAGAAAATACGAAAATTAAGTTGGGGAAAAGTAGTCTGTGCTGAATTTATTGCTGGATGAGAAGCATGACAGGGAAGAAGGCTCATCTCTCTGCTAGACTTAAGAATGTATCATGTAGCCAGTTCCCTTTCAGGTCTGCACAGTTAATCCATAACCCAGATAATCCCCTACTGGTAATTGAGAGCAGATTATATTTGGTGACCTTCTACTCTACTACCAGCACTACCAGTGCTCTTTCCTGCATCCTGAAATGTAGCTTTCCTGCTCTTGAGAAAGTCATGGACCCATAAACGTCTCAAAACATGAATGGTAAAGATAAAATCTGCAAAAAAAAGTGAATACACTGTCCTAGGTTAGCAAAGGTTTGAATGAACAGCAGACTCTCTGTATTCCCTGTGTTCACAGAGAAAGAAAGAAAAAAAAATCATCAAAAACTAAGCTTACAAAACCTAGTCTGTCGTGGCATCAAATTATACTTTAATAGACAGAAAAAACATTTTTATACACTAATGGTAGGTAAATTACATCAGATTGCATTTTTTTGGTGAATAAATTGTTACTGATATGAATAGGAAAAGTGTGACTATGAAAAATATAAAAGAATGTATGTACAGTTTGAAGTCCTTCATTGTATTTTTTGAAGAATATGTTATTCAAAAATCAAAGTAGCAATTGTATTAGATAGAGTTCAAAGAAATCCCCATAATTCTTCTTTAAATATTTTCTGTTGAACTCTGAAAGTGGAGAATGGAGTTCTTGTTATGCAGTCTCTTTTTATGGTTGAATTTTATGCACAGATACAGCAGTCAGAGTGAAACTCTCCCCCTTTCACTTTGAAAAATTAGGATACATTCCAAAAATATTAAATGTAGCCTAAACTTCAGCATGGGGATTGCAGTCCAAGATTAGCTGCTTATTCATATTAGCTCTTTATTTTCACAGTAATTTTCTTTTTCCATTTGAATGACTCCTGTTAATTTACTTTCCAGGTGTTTTACACTTTCCTTCCATGGTACTTTAAATTTTCCTTCCATCTAGAGATTACCTGTGTTACATAAATCATCTATGAGTCTGGGGTTCGAAGCTGTATCTGAACCAATTTAATCTAATTAGAGGTGCAGATAGAAAGGGGAGAGTTCACTGGAGGATGCTTTTCATTGCTGGGCTGCCCTCATGTCCTGCTGCATCTTCCCTGTCACACAGCATCAGTGTCCCAGGTAAATGGTGTGCAGGTCTGACCACCTGAATTGTGATCACACTTGGGTCACTCACTGCAGTCCTAACGCTTGAGGAGTTAAAATCCTCTCCCTGATGGTAGCCTCCATGAATTAGTTCCCACAGAGTGAAGCTCTGTTATTCCAACTTCCTTAAGCTCTGCTTGTCTTATGGGTGCAGTGTAGTAATACCCTCATGTCCCATAGCACCCTCACTTTATAGAGAGATCCCACTTTGTTTTTCATGTCTCACAGTCTTGCAGACAGTCTTCCTAGCTCACATAGCCAAGTTCTGAGGGAAAAGGCAGTAGGATTTATTTTTTTATGTGATAATGCTGTTGGAGAAGCAAGTAGAACAAGAAAAAAGCATTTTGATATGTGGTTTTTGAAGCTTCACATAGAAGTGTTATCCATCTCACCTTCCTTCTCAGCAGTGCTAAGAATGTTCTGGCAATATTTTAATTGTTGGAAAAATATAGCTCTGTTGAAATCAAACTGTTTCACAGGAATATCTCCTTTTTAAAAAAAGTTATCCAAGAAAAATACAAAATGCATTTGAAGACTAAGTCTGTATTTCTGTGAGATTTTAATGTCAAACCCAAACTGACAGCATGAAAACAAATGTGTGACCATGCCAGAAACAAATGTGTTCAGCATTCATTTCAAAATAAGCCTTATTATCTTGGCTTGAAATTAATTTTTGTATGTGCCTGACTAGCTTGGTGGATAGGAATTTTACCTGAGAATGTACAAGAATATGCTCTCAAATTATATGAATTATTTAAAGTAAAAAAAAATGCTTAATTTACCATCCATCCATAAGCCCATTTTTACTAGAAACTGGTGCATGTATTGGAACATTTTCAAAATATCTGTAAAAGAGGGAAGGTGACATGGGAGTGACAAATGTTAGTGTGATGCTGCACCGGGCTGCAGAACTCATGGCTCTCACCATTTGGCAGTAATGATGCTCTGTGCCTCTCCACAGTGTTTATCACAAACCCCTTAAGAAGCATCATCACAAAATGTTTCTGGTTTTTCATTGAACTGCACTTTTTTAAAAGAGTGCTTGGTCTATAAGGTTTTCTAACGTTTTCTTCCAGTTGAGGAGAGCTTGAATATCACATGTACAAACCAAAACAGATTAGGAAAGACAGAGATGGTTAATTTGTAGTAGACAGAGTCATAGCTGATTGCTGAAACCCATATTTAGGAAAGATACTGGAGCACTTTAGTCGATGTTCAGAAAAAGATACTTGAAATGCATTAGCAAACAACAGTTGACTTCATGATTAAAAAGGAAAGACAATTAAGTTTCTAATGAGAAGTTCACATGATTTTGCAAAAGAGATTCTAACTAAGTGGTAAATTGAGGTTAACACTAATACATCTAATACATAAACTTTCACACATTCAGAACTTTGCACGAGTTTATGAGCCCTATGAAGCATGATATATAGCCAATACACTTGATACATATATTCTTTAATTTAAACACAGGAACCAAGGCAGATGTCCTGGTCCCAAAAACTGAGGTTTAGAAGATTTGGGGGTTTGAGATTGCCTTGTGACTATTCAAGCCATTTCCCTTTCAGAATACTTAACTCTAGATCTCATAAACTGCGGTTATATTGCTTAGTGCTTTGCAATCCTGAGTTGAACAACAATATAGTAATATAAAAAGCTGATCTCCTTCCCTAAGTTCACATATAAATAACATATTTGATAAATGTGGTTTGAAAAACATCATAGGTATTTGATAAATTAAGTTGTAGAGCTCTCTTAGAATAGCACAGTCATTAACTTAACAATACTCATTGAGAAGATCTAATGAAAAGCATTTTCATAATCTCTGTTGTTATTTTCTATGATGAACATGACGACCTACAAAATGATACAGTCTTCAAATAATTTTGAGGTTGTCCCCATTTCAAACTGAGAGAAAAGAGCCAAAATAAGGCCTCTTATTGAGATAGACGAATAAGAGTTTATAGCCTTTGCCATGCATTTTGTGGTTCAGTCGTGGATTATTCCATCATGTTCTGTGCAACTGTGCTGCACAACTAGAGCATAGATTTTTAAAATGTTTCACCATCATTTAACAGAAATAAAGTCCCATAATCAGATTTTCCAAAACCAGCAGTCTCTGCTGATCCCAAGATGCATTTAATACTGGCACTGTAGCTAAGAAAAAACTTAATAGCTAAAAGTATCTC
Organism: Sylvia atricapilla; assembly: GCF_009819655.1. Lineage (NCBI taxonomy): Eukaryota > Metazoa > Chordata > Aves > Passeriformes > Sylviidae > Sylvia > Sylvia atricapilla. The sequence goes on from NC_089146.1 coordinate 21,978,180, forward strand.
ACAAGCTAACATGCCATGGAAGAGTTCCACTTTTCCAGAGTACTTTTCTACACTTGAGTAGAAGGTTGCATAATTATCTTAGGTGGTTGAACATGATATTAAAGGAGAAGGTGGGCGAGATTATCTTCTGAAAGCTTGGATGAGAGGATGGAAATGTGCTTCATAATAATGAGTATCAGCACTGCAGTGTTACCTCAGGTCACTGCTGACACATATGAGCACATCAACCAGTTTCCTTAAGGTGTGAACCCTAAATTTATATCAAAGTTACTTTAGACATACTGTGTTCACCTGTGCATTTCACTGGGATTTCTGCAAACATATGCCATGTACTCTGAGAAGGGTTTTGACTCACATTTAAAAGAAGTTTTCTACATTTCTTTTGCCAGTAAAATTCTTGAATAGGTTCTGCGTTCCTCTGGGCAGGCAGAGTTTAACTGAGGGAAGGTACTGTGCTGCTGTTCCGACAGAACAGCCCACGTTCTGACTGCGCCAGATCAGATCAAATGGAACCTGCTCCATGGACCTGGCTAACCCGAGGTTAAGTGACTGTAATGCAAATCGTGGATTATGGCTAGGCAGAGCAACACCAAAATAAGGGTATGAATATGCTTTGAAATGAAAACATATTCTAAATTTTTGCATGAATAGGATTTTCTCTTGAGAAAAATTAGCCATGCTGACTGACTCCAAATGATTCAGTGGGGTACAGCATATCTGCGACATAAAATTGTGTTCATGACTGTTCACTACAGCACTGAGGATACTGGCAATGGGCAAACACAATTTTTAGGATAAAATTAGGCTAGCAAAATCACTTCACTTATATTTACGGTATGCTGTTTGAAAAATCAGAAACTCAAGGAAAACAAAAAAAAAGTCTAATTTTTCCTTGTAGTCTGTAGGACTTGTTGTTTCTTTACTGCTCAAAGTTTCAAAATTTAAAATATTTCAAAATTTATATTAAAATATTTTAATGTACTAATTAAATATAGTAATATAATGTTTTACTAAATATGATCTAAGAAGTATCATGTCATATATTGACTTTCAACCTATGTTGTTTTGTCTCTGAAACAGCTTTAGGATAAAGCAAAGATACCTTTTCATATAAAATACATCAGTATTTATGTTTTTATTGTTGAAGACTTTGAGACAATTGGGATAGCTGTTGCATGTTTTTTCATACTGTTATTAATTTTGCTCAAATTTACAAACCTAAGTTTCCTGGAAATAAAATAGACAAAAATCAGTAAAATATTATAAATTCACACAAAGAACATACTAACTTCCCTATATAGATTTCAAACATCACATCAAAAGCAGAAATTATTGGTTCCTTCTTGCCAGCCTGTGGTCTGCCTCTGGTTATTGCCTGTGTATTCCTTCTCCAAGAAATCACAAGGTAGAAGCTTCTCTTCTTCATGTACCTTATCCACCTCAATTATGTTATTCTGCATATAACCAATAACAAGCCTGGCTACCTATGAGATTTAACCAGATTTACTTTAATTCTGAAGTAATTTATAATCTAAGTTGGAATTATTATTAGAACAATCAGAAATGTACGTATGCATATTTTGAAGATTTTCAACAAACAAATCTAAGATTTTTACAACCATGCGCAGTATTTATAAAACATCTTCAGATATGTGAAACTTATTTTCTCCTTGTGTTGTTTTTTTTTTTTTTTTTTTTTTTTTTTTTTGTTTGTTTTTTTTTTTTTTTTTTTTTTTTTGGTTTTTTTTGTTTTTTTACCTGGTGGCACAAATTTGTATGTTTAGCTGTAACTGCTTGAGTACATTCCACAGATGTTTGCTCATAGGGAGCGTCTCCTATGGCAAGCATCTGATTGTAGATGTGAACAGTCTGAAACACAAGAACTCCTGAAAGAAATGGCTTTTACATCACATAAATTTGAAGGTTACTTTCCAAACTCTTCTGGAAGCTTCAGTACTGCAGATTTTTCCATACCCAGCCCCTTTTAGAATAAAGGGCCCCAAACAGCTAGGCTGAATTCCTTGCTCAATGAACCTACAAGGAAACTTATGGAATTAAAAGATTAAACCACAAGCCACTTGTACTAAGTCTTTAAATTACTTAAGAAGCATAGAGCTTACATAGTAACTGAGTCTGGAGACTCACTCAATTTTGGAGAGAATTTTGAGGCTTTTCTTCCTGCCTGGTCTGAGTTCTTTGCTGTTGTGTGGCTCTTCACATCTGGTTATGTCACAAAAGAACAAGTCAAAAGATAAGATTACAACTGAGTAACCTTTATTTGTTTGGGGAGGGGTGTTTAGCAGCTTCTTAATTAGACAGAAAATGCCCTTTATTGTTAACTCACAGTGTAAGAGTTGGAAACAGCAGTATCACATGATCACAGGACTCTCACTCAACTGCCTTGTCTTTTATAAATTTCGGCATGGAACACTACACGTGACACTCGTAAGAGAAAGAGGGATTTGATACCATATGCATTTAAATGTCTGTAACAGGGTGGTTTTGAGATCTTAAGTATCAAATATTGACAAGACCGAATTTTTACCATCAACTTCTGTTTGTGGTTTTACACTCCTTATTTCTATGACCCAGGGTAGGGAAAAAATTATTGAAACACTGCAGGAGATAAGTATTTTTCCCTGGATAACTATGACTATAATCTAGAGGCAGATTAGTGGTTTGGCCCATGTATGAAGATGCAACCCATATTATTCTGTGGATGCCTTTTGGTTTGTCTTCAGAGTGTAAACTATTTAGATTTTAAATTTTGATTCTGTAAGCTCTGCTTTATAGGCTTAGTCTCCTGTTTCTATTCAGTTAAATTTCAGAAGATGAATGGGAAGAGAAGCTAATATTTCCAGCAAGGACTGTGGGATTCCCCTTCTCCAATCAGGAATAGGAAACTGCCTGTCAGGGAGCTAAGATAACACATTTTGCCAGTGAAACAAATAGAAAGGAGGAACAGGTAACAGTGGTAGGATCTTGCAGTTCTTGCTGAAGGCAAGTTTAGTGCTTCTAGAAGATGTGAATGAGTAATAATAATGATGTAGTCATTTAAGCTGTTCCCACGGCTGGTGTTTGCAGACAGTGCTGATCAGGAATCAGTGTGGAGCAGGTAGAAATTGTCCCAGGCTCCATATGGAGTCCATGTTTAGTCTGCATCTGAGATAGCAGCAGTCCACCTGGCAGAGCAGACACTGTAAATTTTGTACATGTATACTTTTGCCATCTATACCTAGATGATGATATATTTTCACACCTGGTCATGTTGCTGAAAAATCAAGCTGGTCAAAACCTAGAACAGGATGAGAACAGGTTGAGTGCACACTCAAGGGATGTAATTGGTTCCCAGAGAAACTGAAGAAGTGGGGAGTCACTGGACTTTGGGGAAATTTTTTTTTGTTTTGTAGACAAGCTCATTATAGCACATAATCGACCTTCTCACTAATTGGCTAACTTTTGTTTCCACCTCCTTACAAGCAGGATTGTGGGTTCTTTTTACCTCATGTGATGACTTAATAATTGACAGCTTCTCCAGTTGTGATAGATTTATAAAATATTGTCTGCTAACTGCTCTAGTAAAATTTGATGTGAACTGAAAATTTTACAAATATCTTATATTTAAATGGGACGATGACAAATTCACATAAAACTTGAGTGAAACTTCATAAATGAAAGCAATGAATCTAGATAGTGTGGGATTTCCAAGAGAGAACCTCCCTTTTTCGACTGTTTTGTAAAACCTTACTTTTATCCTGTTTGATTCTTGCATACAGGTGGTTTCTACTTGGGCATTTTTGAAGTATCTGTAGGAAACAACTGGCTGTAGACAAACCTGCTACTTGCCTAACAATGCAGGTAACTGCAGCTCCTTGAACAGCATCTTGTAATACTTGCCTTCAAGAGGAAAAAAGTCACATTTCACTAGAATTCAGCAACAGGAGCAGAATGCAGCAAGCAACACTGTCTGTAGAGGACTAAGCAATAAATAGAAACACTTTTATTTTCCGAATTAGGCCAAAAAGTAATTGGAATTTTTAAAGGGGTTTATTAAATTCCTTTCTGAAGCAGAAGCTTTAGCATTTTCTATTCCTTTCTATTCTATTATCTGTCCAACTACTTTATATTAATGGATTGGTCTTACAGAGAAGGTGCAATTCCTTTTCAGTAATAATTCAAGTACTTCAGTTGAAAGAAGGGCAGAAACAAGAGTTCAAAATTACCAGTGGAGAATTTTCCACTTCAGGACAAAAAACCTCACATGAAGTGCTCTGCATCTCAGGTCTTAAAGCAAGTAGATACCCAAAGGTTTTTTGTACAGCAGTGACAGGGGATTTCTCGTTATGTAGCATATCAACATAAAGTAGCTGCAAAACCTTTTAAAACCAAAATTACTCTTCAATATTGTCAGTGTTCTGATAAGAAAACCAGGCCGTGTAAGGCCCTGCAGCTCCAAATACTTACCAGAGCCATCTGAAGAACAAAGTGGTCTTCACAGATTCTGAGCTGTGTCAGAACCAATTGTGTGTGAATCAATGGGAAGAAATGTAAGGTAAGTGCAAGGTAAATGTAATGTAAGATTACTGAATTGCAAGAACACAGGGAAAGGGATACTTAAGCAGCAGTTGTATTGAAAAGGACTAAGGTGTTATTTTGGATTGCTACCAGCATTATTCAACATCATCATTTGGGTTCAAAAAAGGCAAACGTTTTGCTGGGATATGAAAACAGAATCCTGTCCTGCAAGATGTGAAGGGTTCTGCTCAGTTCAGCAGAAGTTGAAGAAGTCAATGCAGAAAGCATTAGCAGAAAAGCTGCAGCTGAAATAATGTATCCAGGTGTAAATATCATGCTTGTAGAAAGACAATGACCAGTCAGTGTCTAGAGGTGAGCAATGTGGTTCTCAGGTGTTAGAAACATGAGCTAAAAGGCAAAGCAGAAAAACCCAAAGTTACTTGTTCAGAAAAAAGAGACCTGATATCAGTGTAACCAATACAAAGTTGCTGTGAAGGAGAATTAAAATCTATTCCCACATTTGTGAAGGGCAGTACAAAAAGTAATGATCTGCAGATTATATGTTAGCATTCAATTATTTATTTTAATAATAAAGATAATTGAGGTCAGGAAGAGAAAGCTTGGCAATATAGTGAAATTCCCTTTATTAGTTAGAGAAGGAGTTAGACAAGGATCTGTCAAAAATGATGTAAGGATAGTTCATTCTGTCTCTGGGCAGTGCAGTAGCTTTGATGATCTCAACATCTTACTCAGCCCTTGAACTCTTTGAACTTCTGAGTTTCTGACTATCTGATAAATATTTGGTGAATATTAACAAGCACAGAAGTGTATTGATGTAAACAGTCAAGCAAGCCAAAACAGATACCATGAGGTTAGTGTGTGATTTGTTTCATCTTCTGGCTTTGGTAAGAAGTAATGGGAGTGATGATGGGAGGAATGAATTTCCATTTGTAATGCCCAAATCACACCAGAACTAGCACATCTGATGTCTCTTACTGCACTCAAATTTTTCCAAACAGAATAAAAATGCACAATTGAAAATAATCTGATACTTTGAATGGATTTTAATAGCATGCCTTAAGTGTATTAAGGATGAAGACTTTTGAGTTGCAAATACAAAATGCTTTTGTCTACAAAACCTTTTCAACTGTATAAATGATAGAATTTTCTTATTTTTTTTTCCTGAGAACAAATCTTTTAGCATTAGTTCTGCAATGGAATTACTTGAAAAACAAAAAGTCATAATACTATTACTTTGAATTTTTATTAATTTATATACATAGCTATTCAGAAAAAAAACACAGTCAATACATAATCTATCATGAAATTCAGCAGTTTTGCTTCATACAAAAGTTGATATCCTTCATCAAATAACACTGATGTGTATTGTATGCTTAGAAAAGCCTTCTGATCTGTGTTTGCCATTCTCAAACATAAAGATTGCATCCTTGATTTTGCTAGAATTGGTATTTGAAAGTATAATCAACACAGAAATGCTCAGGTTTGACAAGTGGTATAATATTTCAGTAAACATGTCTTCTCTCAGAGAGATATTGGAAACAGATAATATTAAGGGAAATCTTACTGCCAGGAACCATGATCTTCAAAGAGAGTATTAGCAGAGATTGAAAGCAGAATGGACATTAGGGATATTAAATGCAAATAAGGCTTCAGTGCAGGCTCAAAGATACAATTAAATTATGGAAATATATACACGTTCAGTAAGTGAAAAACATAAAATACTTTGGTATGGAAGGTTGTATAAACATAAACTTACTATTGTTAAATTAATACTAGGAGTTAGGTGTACTATTTTAATGGAAAATTCTGATTTATCAAAAGTAGCATGCTTTGGGAAAACTTTCAAGGACTTTTAGCTTCCTTAGAGAGAAAATACTTTTAAGAATTTCAATGAATTTCATTCCAACTATTTCAAAATAGAACATTCCAAAACTCTTACATTGGTTTCCCGACTAGATAAATTTTTGAGACAGGCACATCAAAATGGAGTACTTTGTTTTATCCAAAGTATTTTTCTTCACTTCCTTATGATGTGACATTTATGATATTTGTATTTTTTGTATGCAGTTGCATTACGATATTTGTTTTTTAAACACTTGTAAGAGTTTAGAAGCTACAATATTTCCCCTAAAGAAAGTTAAGTCCAAGGCGTTTTAGAGTGGGTTTTTTAATGGCATTAAAATGGCATGAAAAATAAATATCGTAGTAAGAACAAATGGTGATTAAATTTAACTACTTATTCTAAAAAATAAATTAAACAATTCACATGAATTATGAGCACACATGATAAGGGTTAGGTTGCTCATGCACTCAGTCTTTAAAGTCTGTATCTTTAAATATAGATTTGTAGGTGGTCACTGAATGTAAAATTCTGTTATCCTTTTACTGCCTGGGAAAAAATATATGTCATCAGATACATTTCAGAATAAAGTAGAAAAATGCCAGCTGCCAGAATCCTAATGATTTTCTAGAGTATGTTGCCTTTACAAAGAGAATACCATATTTGTGACTTTAACTCATATTAGTTTTTCTAATATATAAACACATCAGTAGTTATAAGTTCATTTGTTTTTTGTTTTTACCTTAACTGTATACCTCCTATCTTTCAGAGCTCTGAGTTTGGCTTAATGCAATATTCCCAAAATAAAATAGTGGGAATTTGTATTATCACAACATGTTACTTTTCAAAGTATTTACTGAAGTGCAAGGGAGTGTTCCTCCTGCTTTGATATATAGAGAGAGTGTGTGTGGCAAGAGGAAATAGATTTTTCTCTCTGTAACATTTTAGTTAATACAAGAAATACGAATGAGTTCCTCTGGAGTGAAACTAAACTGCAAGGTGCACAATAGGAACACATCTAATACACTCCAGCTGCAAAAGGCCATTCAGTTTAGGGGTCTCCACTACAGACATTCCAAAGGGGAAAAAAAAAAAAATGGGTAATAAGGAAAATACATAATGAAAACTTTAGATCTCCTCAGTCCCAACTATTTGACTGTTCACTGTTTGACCACAGTATTTGCTATTCTAAACATAGTCAGAGAAAATCTACTACCTAAGTAAATGGTGGTCCCCCGAGCTGAGGTTTTGAGGTTTGAGGTATGATTTAAAACTGCAGCCAGTATAAGGAAATTACTGTTAAAGGCAAATAGAGTTTTAAAGGATTGACCCAAATCTCATTAAAGCTGCTGGATGATTCAATCAATTTTGTGGAGTTTTGCACTAGATCTGGAAGCTGCAAGTATTGCTGCCTGCTGTTTGCTGATAGCATTCAATAATTTTAGAAAAACAGAAAGAACCCAGTAGAGCAACTTCTCTGTATGAATCAGTGATGTGAGCAGAGAATGTGGTCATAACTCTTACTCACACATTGTTTTATTTAACAGGATATGAGTGAAGATTAATATATATTCCCTCACAGAGGGAAACATATAGCTTGAAAACATCTGAAAAAGTAAAGTAATTCTCCAGAATTCCCAGAAGACCCATTAGACATGACTGATTTTGACTTAAAAAAATTACTTCTAAGATAAAACAAACTATTTTGGAATAAGTATATCTGATATACCAAATATTTGCTTATTATGATTCATATTTACTTGATTAACATTCTACATTTTTACCCAATTTATTAGCATCTGACAATAAGAGTTCTTAGAAAAAAGAAAATCAAATAAAAATGTGAATATTCTTTGTGAAAGATAAGACATTTTGAATAAAATATTTTTGCTTTTCAGTCACTTTTATATAAGAAATATTTTTAAATTTGTGTGTACATATCTTTGTATCTCAAACTGTTAGACAGAGTTAGAATGTTCAATTGTCTATAGTGTACTTGAAAATCAATTGGATGCTTTGATATTAAAGTGTCTCCATAGCATATTCTCTAGTAGGTCCTTGTTACCATCATTTAGATGAGTTTCTGAGAAGGTGATGAAGAAAATTAGTAAAAAGCCCTACCTATAGCCATGTACCTTTTTTCATCTTATTTAGGAAAAGCAGGACTTTCCAGACTTTTACCAAGTTAAGCCAGACAATTAGCCCAAACCCTGACTTTGCATTCTCATTGCTGGGGAGCCAGACACCTTTGTCTGCTTGGGTTTTGAAGCAAACAATGAAATTCCAGTATTTCTTGTACTGAGAAGGCAAGTGAACAGCAGACATAACTGATTGTTGTCTGCTCTCAAAAACTCTCAACAGAGACTCTCTTCTGCCTTCAGAAACAGGAATCCTCAAGCCAAATGAATCCTCTTCATTTTTTCCCCACCTTTTAAGCTCCCTCATTTTCCTCTTGTTGTATATCTTCATCTTCATCCTAAACTAAAAACCTGCCCTTTAAACAGCTCTTCATGATTGCTGTCAGCAAGGATTTAGCTTGGATTTTACTTACTCCCTTGCCTGGTCTCTCAGTCCCAGCTCAAGAGCAGAATGAAAATTCCATTGTTTTGGAGCCGTATCTTGAGTGCTTTTTCTCTGCACTCCAGAGTTCCAGCCTCTGAGGGGCATTTCCAACAGCTGGAGCCTATAGGGTTTGATGGGTAACGATCTCGCTTTCATCTTCTGCTGAGCCCAAAAGTCTTCTGATGGCAGAGCATTGGTGAAATCTGTCCGGAGAAGTAAGTGTCACGATCAATTACAATAAGCCAGCAGTCCATCCCTGCCAGTTCTACAGTTTCAGGCTTTTTGTAGACTCCTCTAAGTATTGTTACATTGATTAACCTTTTACTATGCATTAAATATTGTCATTGTAAGCTTTGGCCAGGAACTTTAAAAAAATTAAGGCGCTGCCAAAGTTTCTATGTGAAGTGTGTGTGTACCAGACTTCTCTTGGTGATAATGAGGTCATATGTAGTTGGTCATTTGGGACAAGCAGACACTTTTTGGTTCAGTGCCAAGTTCCCATGGATTCTAGTTATTTCTATACTGTTATTTCTCTGTTTTCAAATTATACAAGCCTACTCTTTCACTTTCCAATAACTGGCAGAAGCACTGTGCAGCAGAACATTGCTTATAATGAATAAAAAACTGTACCTGTGTCTCCTTTTCCTTTTCCCCATTTATTGCTGAATTTCACAATTCTCACTTCTCTTGAGTCAGTTGTGCTTCTGCAGTCAATAGATATAATAGAAAGGACATAATATTAGAGTTTGGCTATTTTTCCTCAGATTTCTAGGGTATTTTACAGTTATACATATTACCATAAATATTACATTTAACATAATTCATCATTTAGGTCTGAAACCCAGGTTCAGTTAAATCAGAAGTTCCACAGCTTTCAGTGAGATAATGATCAGGACTAATGTGGTATAAGGGCTTGAATTTGTGATTTCTTGAATTTGGAAGTATTTTTGTTCTTTACAGTAAAGCAATATATTCCTTCTTTTTTTGTTGCTGTTGGCACACCCTAGAAGTAAAGAAATGGAACATGGTAACTTATTTTCATCTAAATAATCTACTGCACCTCTTTAACAATAATCTTTTACCATTTCTAAGAAATAGTTGCAAAATGCTAAATTACACAGCAGACTCCAAAAATAGGAAGGCAGAAAATTCTTTGCTTTCCAGGAATACCAATGCATTCCAATGTCTTAGTGATCTGTACAAATTATATTTAACTCTCTGTGCCCATAAAGGAGAGCTCTCTTACAAAATTCACGAGGAGTTAATTCTTCTAAAATATTTCCAGCAAAACTTTTGCCATATAGAGATGTTTCATGTATAAAAAATGTTAGTGATAAGATTTTAGTAATGTTTAATTACATAAAAGTTTAAATACATTTCAAAAAAAGTGGTTAAGACATATGAAAAGCATAAACACCAGCAACTTGCAAAAAACCTGACAGAGTATTCAGCTTACTGAATTAAAGTTCCTAATTTCACCCAGCTTGATTAGCTGGCTAATGTCCTCATGCTTCCTATATAATTAATTGAGAAGTAGCTTTCTTTCAGTGCAGATCCATGGCAAATGTTCATTTAAGTGCTCGAATTGCCCAGTGGAAGAACCTCTTTCTCTTCACCCTAAAGAAATTGTGTGTATCAGGTTTGGTTAAAAACACTCTCTTGCATTTCCTAAGGGCTCAGATGTCTGGAAGGAAAGCTTCAATTGTTTGCAAGTTTTTCCTTGGCTGGTTGTTTTTTTTAAACAGGACTGCAGCTGTACCACAGGATTCTGAGAACTATTTCAGAACAACTGAGCTTATTTAACAGCTATACCTATTTTATGAACCTTCTTTTGAAGTCGTCATACGTTGTTACCATTGTCATTGGTAAGGCAGCTTCTGGTGCTATCAGCTGGTAGGAGTTCTAGAAAGGATTTTTATGGAAATGGAATACATATGCTGAAAATGGCTTCTTTTTTTTTTCCTTCTTCATTATTGTTGTTACTAATTCCCACTTTTCCCATGAAGAAAGTGCAGCAGAATTATCCTGATGTTCATATGATTATGATTTTTTGCTACAAAACCCCTTTATTTTTGTAATGTAGCAATTAGTGTAAGGAAGAGTTTATTTATCTTTTGATTCTGTTATAAGACTTCCTTTTGGAGAAGACAGAGGGAAGGTATGATGATGAGGGAAGCAGAGCAGACAGCAAAATAATGAAAATTCTCTCAGAACCCACTTGGTATCCAGTGGTATGAGGCTGGCTGTGAAGCAGAACACAGCACACTAGGACTAGGACTTCAGATGTCATGCCAGAAGTTACATTAAGTTGCAGCATTACTGACTGAAAATACATCTGCTTTACTTCAGTGCAGTGGGATAAATCATTCTGTCTCCTCTCTTAGCTCCCTCTGAAGGGGGTGCTTCAGTTCATGGATTTCAGATATGACAGTATCACTACTTATTTTTATCTCTACTTTGTATTTTTAAAAGTCATGTCAGACCAAACATAGTATTCAAGATGTGTGTAAAATACATGCACTAAATTTTACTAATAAGGAAACTTTGTAACTATAAATATTTGCATGAGCAAATAATCAAAGCTTTATTAGATCTCTTTCTCAAGAAATAATTTGAAGTAATAAGTAGGAAATGCAGCAGAAAGCTGCACTGTGTTGAGAAAAACAGTTACAGAGTGTCAACAATCTGATTGTATTCTCATAAAATTGCTAAATATTGCAGAAGAATATAGATATGTTCTTATCTACCTTCTTTTGTTAAAATTTTTGATTTGTCACTCAAGAAGAGAAAGAGAATATTTTGGAAGAATGCTAGAATACAGTTTAAAAGAAAATAAAGAAAAAAATAGCCAAGTGCCCAGCTAATAGGTTCTCCTTCTCTGTTCTGAATCCAGGACTGGGAAACTTCATCTTTGCTTCAAAATTGATTTTGTTCTTTGCTACAGACTTTGTTCTTCTGTTTTGATTCCTGTATGGAGCTGTCTCCTTCAAAAAACCTATCAAAATTTCTTGCCTGTGGTTATCCTATAAATTATGTGGCAATATTGGAGGGAAAATGAATCAAAACCTGTACAAACTCTTCTCTTTCTTTTCTTGCAGAATACCCTCTTTCTTGTGGCTCAAAAAATCCTATGCCCGAGGCATCACCATGGCATGTCTCATGTCTAACAGCAAAAAGTGCTAGTTTTGTGATTTGTTAGATCTCTTAGATTCAGAGAAAGACAGTGAAATTTCTTGAGGATAGCTTCTCTTTACATAGAGCTTCAGATTTAATAGCTTTTCTAAATAAATATCAGCAGATATTAAGGTGGTGATTATGAAAGGAGTGATCAGCTGGTTTATTTTTGGTGGACATATCCAGGTTGACTGTGCAAGTGAAGGCCCACATGGGCCAGATGTTTTCCATCATGGCACACTCTCAAAGTGCTGCTCTTATGCCTGAACAAACCCACACACAAAGCAGTAATCATGCCTTGATTTCTCTTCTAATGCACATTGCAGCATGAAATAAGTTACATTCCATCTTGTTGACACAGCATGGTTCAGCTGCTGGTGTGGCAAGTTGTTTCTTCACTGAAGCTGAGCTAAGAAATGCCTGGCTTTGTTAGACAGATTATCCTATTACTGTTTTCTTGGCAGTTCCTCACAACGGCACTTGCACAGCACCATGAGAAAGGGAAAATCCAGAGCACTGAAAGTACATTAACAAAACAAATCATAAACATAAAACACTTCCAGAAAGTTATTTTGGGACAGAATTCAGGGTCAAGAGCATCTGTTCAGTAACAAACAGAGGGTTAACTTCATGTGACTACATTCAACTTCCCCAATACCAGAAGAAACAGAACTGCCACAGGTCAGTTACACTCCCTGGACAGTGAAAAAAGGACACCCTACAGACATCCTCCTCAAACATAACTCCTTATCCACATTTTTACTTATGTGTACTTTCTAGTCCAGCTTGGGTTAGCTGACTTGGCTTTCTTAATACCTGTAGCTTAAAGAGGTGGGAGCAATCAACTCACTTGGCTAGTTTGGCTACCTTTCTTTTTCTGCTTCTGACCCCAAAATACAGTGTTCCTTTCTATATGTCAACAGCTTCAATAGAAGGGCCGTAGAATACTCTGTATCTGTTAAACATATGTAGGCTATGAGTTTAGGTACTTACAGAAGATCAAAACTATATTTTGAGCCTCCTCAGGTTAAAGAAGCACTGAGATTTTTTATTTTCTGGTCAAATTCTCTAGCAGATTGCTATACTACATTATAAAAAATGTCTCCTTTCTGCTACTCCTTTTGAATAAGTGGGTGGGGGGTTTTGTGGAAAGTGAAATACATCCTGTGTGTATTAGGAATCTGAGGTACTGTTAGGTTGGGTCATCGAGGAATTTGGATCTAAAACTTAGGAACGGGAATGCTTTATGAGTCCCAAACAGAGCAAAGATGAATACCAAAACCCATCCCCTTTAGCCAAATTATGGGCAAGTGTTGCAACATGTATTAGCAGAATTTTTAAAATATTGACAGAAAGCACTGTGAGTTTTTTCCCTGTATTCTTATAGTTGTTCTGGGTTTTTATGGATTGCTCACTTGGTGTTAGCTTTCATCTGTATTTTTGTGGTTTTAATTTATTGAAGAAAAAAAAGTATTTTGGGTAACCATTTGACCTTTCTTGGATTCATTAATTTCTGCTGCAATGTTGCAGTTCTATCAAAGGTAACGATAAGGTAGATGTAAAGAACATTTACACTTGTGTACCAGTTGTCCTATACAAGCTCATGAAATTGTCTTCTGCAAAGTACTTCAGAGAGAAGCTGAAAATCTTGGAGTCATGTAGACAGTATGCACTACAAGTCCCTCTTTCCTAGACCGTGCAAGACAGGTGCAGAATACCTCGAACACGAAGGGGAAATTTATTAGTATTGCTTTTTTCTCTTGCTGGTGTTTATAACTGAATCTTTACAATGGTAACACTATATGAAAGTGAGCATCCCTGTGAGGACTGGGAGGTTTTTGACAGTAATGACAAAATATATTGCTAATAGGGCTTGAAAGAAGCTGTTGCCTCTATTGGAGTAACTGGAAACAGGCTTTGGCAACTGAGCCTTCTGGCTTTACTTGTACCTGCAGAAATGGTCTTCATTTTCTATTTGCATAGCTCTCCTTTCATTGCTACTGGTGTGAGGGTAAGAAATTTTCAGTGAGGATAGCAATCTGTCAAGGTCTAGTACAGCCCATTCCTGTATAAAATTAAAATAGAAAAGTAAGGAAAGCAGAGGTCACTTCAGGGATGAAGATTGGAGACTACATGGCATAAGAAGTCTGAGGTGAGATCTCATATCTCAGAGAACTTGAGAAATCAGAGGGGATCCCAGTTCAGAGTATGGTGAGAATGTGAAAGAACCCCTTTACAGAGCCCTTAACCTCTATTGAAGTGTTTCAACCCATCTGCTGTGCAATCTCCTTAATGCTCATCACTCTTCAAAAGTACCTTTCCTCCCTCATTCCCTCACCCACATTCCACCACCTGCTTCTATGTCTTCTCTTAAAGGGTGCAGAAGTCTGATGCAATTGAATCCAACTGGTGCAGAAGTTCCAGCCTGAGTAGTGTATACACATGGATCAGATTTCTGGATCGTGGCCTAAGGCTGAAACTGTAGCCAAATATTTCCTGTTTTACGTGAGACCCCGCAGCACATGGCTGTGTCCTGGAACAGTGCATTAACTTGGCAATGTTGCAAGTCATGTTTCTCTTTAAAACTAATTTTCTTCTATGAAATATCCATTGGAAATGGTACTTGCTTTTGAGTGGTTGATGGATTGCAGTAGAGACGACTGATGGTAATCCTGTTTGGCTTTGCATTCTTAATTTTACCTCAGGAAGAGTGTAAGACAGACTCTAACTTTCCATTACCAGTGTTTTTCAGCTGGTGTTTCTGTGTTAGTTAACTTTGAACAATCCAGCAATGCCTTATTCCATTTTAATATTTACAGCAAGTGCACTACACACACTGGGATTCAGACAAATTTCCTGAATTTGTGCAAAACAGTTTAAGAAATTTGGAGTGTGAAGGAGACTGAAGGAATCCTTACTGCATTCAAGAATGGACCTCGTAATAGCTTTTCATTATGTGTATTGGTTTCAAACTACCTTTAGACCATGGAGATTTTTATCTTAGCCTGTGCATTTTAACTAGTTCCATAAAATTGTTGTATGACAGAGCAACATCTCTCTTCTTGATCCTACTGTAGCCATTGAAGAAATCACTTTGCATATTAAGTTGTTTGGGCCATTATGGCCCAGAATTTCTTTTAGTCAGTGAAACTGAGGAAAAAGACTTGTGTGCTTCCTCGACAGGGGGAAAATAGGATGTGGGACAACAATGAGGTAGGTCTGAGGTAGTTTCTGCAGCACTCTTCTGCTATCCTTGTGCATGTTCATGTTAGGTTAGTGGGGCTGCTGAGGGAGGAGTTCAGACTTTAAAGAAAATGACCACTGAAGCCAATCACTCTGAAGGACTCTTCTAATCCAGTATGGCCAAATTTATGCAGTGACCTAGTGAGGTTGTTTTAATACGAAGAGGAAGACTGATTAGAGAAACTAAGGAGATGAAAAAGAAAGACAAGCAATCCTTAACCATTTGCAATTTTGTAACCTTTTCCCTTAAAGTAACCTTACAGAAGGTTTTTCAGCTGAGAGTGGTTACTTTGTGTGACCGCCCTCCTAAGTGAAAGAAATCGGGCAGCCAGCTGGCTCATCAAAAAACCCTGATGATGTAAATTTCAAGAAGCTCTCCCCAGACATCTTGCACTGGAAATATTTCTGGACTTGTAAAAATCTCCATAATTACCTACAATCCCCCAAAGTGTTGGTCTTAGTTTGTCAGTTGAAGATTGTCGTTTTCATGTCCTCTTTCTACATAAAAATCTGTGCTAATGCCTCTGCCAGTCATCAGTGTTTTACTGCTCTTTGTTTTGTTACATTACCCAGAGTGTTTGAACTCCCCACCAGTCTCGACTTTTAATCAAATAGCCTGTGTCTCTGTGACACTCTGAGAACTGATGACATACCTTTGGGAAAGACCACGTTACTTAATTTTTGAGAACAGAATTATTGTAGATTTTTTTTTTTCCCCAAATCAAGCACTGAAATGAAGCAATCCACACACAGCAATTCTGGTATTGGTTCTGACACAGAAGTGATATTACATTTATTTATAAACTAAAGTGAATTTTCTGATTCAATATCTGTTTTCATTGAAATGAAAATTATTTGAGGGGGTAAATAGGATTCTAGGAATGATTAAAACCAAAAAGATAAGTTATTTTAAAAATATAATTATCTTCTTTACATCTGGAAAGATATATATGAAGAACAATCAGTATTTTCCATACTTCAAATTGTTAAGCAATATAAACATAAACATAACAAAACATCATGTTGTAATTGTCAGGATTAATCCCATTGAGATTCATTACACACATAATTCTAGCGTCTAAGGGTTTGTATTATCATATTCTTCAAACAATTTACTGCAAAAATTGTAAATTTTGTGGAGTTTAAAATTTTATTTATATGATCACATGATAAAAATTAGTTATCAAAGTAGCTCAGAAAACTTTACAACTGTTTGGCTAGAATTAAAACTGAGGGCACTTGAACACTTTAAGTACAAGTTTGGTGTTTTAGCGTTATCAGCCCAAGCTTATGAGTGGAGATAGCTTCTTCTTAATGAAACAAACTTTTCTGATCTTTTCCCACTTGAAAAAAAGGGGGACAGGAAATACTTAAGAGACTAGAAAGGGAGGCTGTAGATGTGAGGGTTTCTTCCTAAAGTTCCCAGTCTGGCCTCTAAACAAACAATTAATTCCAGGAACAGCAAATACCTGCAAAGTCTTTTTGAATCAAAAGCAGTAGAATTAATATATTTATGCTCTCAAACAAAGCACTTTGTTCACCCCATCATAGCAGGTAGTAATGCTCGGTTTGTTTATGGAATCTAAACCTCTATGATTTTGGACCCTGGTTAAGTCAAATTTCAAACTGCGCTTGCGTTAAAATCTGATTTGGATCACTGTCCTTTCATGAATGTACATCTTCAAATAGATTTCAGATTCCTGTGGTGAGATTCCCCAGACTAAATGCACTGCCCTTGGCAAAAGACTTGAAAATGGAAAAGGAAGTGAGAGCTTTAAAGCTTTTGTGGCTCCCTCCTCTCCAAGCTGGCTGAAGTCAATCCAGTTCCAAGTCAGTGTGCTCAGATGCCCTTGGCCTCCAGGAACTATTCTGGCAGTCAGCAACTGATGAAGGCAAAAAGGCAAGAGCTACTAATTTGCCATGTGAGAAAGAGGCAGGAGAGGGAGACCTGAGCTAGGATCCTGGCCTTCTGCCTAAAAGTTATCTTTTTCTAGAAAGGACAAACCAGTAAGACTCTTCTTGTATTCAAAGAGTGGATTAATGCTACCATTAGGAAAAAGATCTTGCTGTAAACTGAACAAAATTTTGCATCAGGTTTATGAAGAAATTCAGAGAGGCAGAGGATCAGCTGGAGGATTTGGAAAGGAACAGATCAGGTGCGTGGATGATGGACATTGATTAAAATTGATGTCAGTGTTATTAGAGTTAGTTATATATATAGTTATATAGTATTATTAGAGGCCGGACAGTAATGTATGTTGCTTGTAATATAATGTGCAGACATTATGTGTTACATTTGTCATGTTTGGCAAAGAAATGCTGGATTATGTACTTCATTTTGGTTTCTAGGAGCCATTCAGAGGATGCTTAAATGTGTTGAACCCAAAGGCTGTGTAAGTTAATGGATGTTTCCTTGTGTGAACCTATGAACAGCAAAGCCCCAGGGTCTGAAGTTTAAAATGCAGTGTCATCACATTGAAAAATCTCACCCGACCTGCCTCAGGATCTGTTCATAAAATAAATATTTTTAGATAGCTATATACTTCCATATAGGTTGTATAAACTTACAGTTGTATTTGAAGATACTTCAGATAAGTGCAGAAGAGAATTAAAAATATGTTCTACATAAGTGACCACTACATAAGGTGTTTTACCTCTGTCTACAAAGCCAACAAAAATTGTGTTGTCTGTTGTGTACCAACTGTAATCAACACATAAGTGCACTGTTTATCGTCCAAATTTAAGTGTAGAATCTTATAATGAATCCTAGAACCCTTTTGTCAGAAGAGAGAAAAAGGAATGACACAGCCTAATAGACCATCCACTGATTTGTAGAGATTGAACCAAAGACATAAATACTTTTCAGTGGAAATCAGTATATGCATTGACACAGAAGTTTCTCAATATTTTGCTACATATATTTCTGTAGAAGCAAAAAGAAAAAAGAAGTTATGTTAGTAATAATATTAGAATTTAAAAAATAATGGACGAGCTTGTCAGAGACACAATTATTCCTCTATCCTTTACAGGCAGAATATAGACACAGAAAAACTATCTTGAAGCAAGGAAAGCAGCTTCAGTCAGATCCATAGTTGCCCTCACATTTTTTTCCTTTAAATTTGATCTATTCTTGGGTTTATGTTTCCAAGGGGTTTATCTTTCCAAGAGGTCTTTAAAGGTTTGAGCCATGATTTGAAAGCACAGAAGAGTCAATAACTAAGTAAATGTCTTCTTGTGGTGGATATAATTTTTCTTGAAGGTTAAAGCCCAAAGCACTATGATTTGTAAGTTAAATTCCTTCCTATTTTTCATATGCTTCTTTTTTATTAGCTGGATTTTCAACAGCAATGACTGAGGGATTTTCAAAATGGGTTTATGAGCACATAAACCTAGAAATAAAGTGCAACTTCTCTTTAAAAAAAACTTTATTTTTTTTTTAAATTTAGAATATCAGGTTCCTACATTTCATTCTTCAGAGCAGAAGGGTTAACCAAATGTTGCAGACAGATCATTACGAAATGTTTTCCTCTCTCCAGAAGGATGATTTTTTGCACCATGCAGTGCATTGTGCAATGTTCTGTTGCAATGCAAACTATAGATTTCTGTGGCTATGGGGCCTCTTGTTGAGTGGGAGGTCATGAAAATTCCTTTGCTCTCTGCTGATTTTGTCAAGTAGGATCCATTCTGCCAAAACTGAAATGGCCCCTGCTCAAGCTTTCCCACAAATCAAAATGCATATGAAGTTGGTTTTTTTTTTTCTTCCATATTTCTGCTATAGAATAGTTATTTTCTTTCTCAATTATGCCTTTTTTTCCTCTTTGGTGGTTATGTGTTTCAGCTCATGTTCTCCTGTACAGTGAGCTCAGTTTATTCCAACTCAACTACCATCTGTAACATGTTCAGCATTTACATGTGTCTTTTTCCAACCTGGTAGTAGGAATACATGATTGTAGAGAGGGAACTACAGGCTTTGAGCCTCTGCCCAGAGCAACATAACTGGCACGGTCATCACAGAGTGTGGATAGAGGGAGCTGAGTGCCCAGCATGGCTGTGACTTCATAGCTTGCAGTGTGAGCTGATCCACCCTCACATGGCACACAGGGAAATGCCAGTGTGAATTACTGCTTACTGTTATTTCCAAAACATGCTTTGGTCCCATTAACACTCTCTCAACTCTTACTTGTTAAAAAAAGAGTTGATTTTATCAGGGAAAGGATCACAAAGCCTCTCAACCCACAATTCTCTGTGCTCCTTTAATATTGAGTTTACTAAAGCCATTTTATCAAATGAAACTTTTAAAATAGACTTGTCAGCTATTTATGCCAACATTGACTCTAAAATTAATTTTCCTAGCTGAAGCACACGTCCCAAAAGAAATTGGAAATTATGGAAACAGCACTACAAAAACAGTGGGCTTTGCAAGTCTGATTTGACTATATGTTACATAACTTCATTCTCTCCACATTCAAACCCCCAGTGGAGTTTGAGTTCTACCAGCAAAAATCAGCATTGCTCTTCTGGTTTCTTCAGAGGTACGTTGGCTTATTGCCATTGAACCTCACATCTGAGAAAGTTTAGATAATTAGCTAATATCTGTCACTTAGGTCCTTCAAGAGCTTTGTTGTAAACTGATGGACATCTTTCATTCCTGCTTCAGACTTCGCTTATTGTTGAAATTCAAAAAATAGCAGCATAGTTGGATAAAATGTCTGAGCCACATCCCTAACTGCATTTTACAGTGGTGCATGATGCATAGCCTACAGTATCCCTGCCTTAATCTAGGTACTTACTTTACTTCCTACATCATGAAAGATCATGAACATCCTCCACTGAGGAAGATGTTGCATTTATTTTCTGACTTGCAGTTTTAATGCAGACCTTGGAGACTCATTAACAGAAACTAATTCATCAGCTGTAGAAATTTTCTCATCATTTCAGTCAGATTAGAAAAGAGTTTAGCATCAAAGTATGTCTATGAATATGTATTTTTCCAAGAGTTCTGTAACCATTTAGAAATGGTTTTAGAAGGATCTCATATGAACTCCAGTCCATAACTCTGCCTGGTTTCTACTATTATTCAATATTTTGAGCATTAACGCAGATGTTTCACTCCACTCAGTTTTGATGTTGTTGTTTGTTTTTTTTTAGATATGAAAGATTTCCTTAAATCTGACTTATGTTTCCAGTTAGCAAAATTAGATGTCTATTGGCTTAGATGAAGTAATGACTACATTGTTTAATGAAGTAAGTGCAATCAAAAAAACTATCCAGGCTTCTCATGTATTAGATATAAAAGTCACCATCACTGCAGTTTGAAAAACCATGTGAGAAAAGTTTTGAGTTTACAGGATCAAAATAGTTCAAATTTTAATAGAAAGCAGCAAATTTTCTGCTTTGGATGCATTTAAATAATGCATCTGAGTCAATTATCAATGGTGGTACTGTGCTATAGTGTTGTGTTCCTACAGAAAGCAAGTAAATACCTCAGATGTCGAATGTCATACTTCTCAATGGTTTTATCCTTAACAAGGGTAATAGGATATGTCACTCTCTGAGGTGCTTATTCTAAAAACATGAAGCAAGCATCCATTCCTCTCCTTGTTTTTTTGATGAGTCATCAAAATAGTGTATTTGAAGTTCTTAAACAAAGAGGGCATACAAAAATGTACACGTGCTTTGAAAACCTGGCCCAAGCTATTTTATCTTTGTCTCTTTGCCAAAGAATGCTAACTATTTTCAAAGGCTATTTACAAGTTACAGGAAGTTCCCACCAGATTAGAACTGTTTTAAGAAAAGTTAAAACCTGGCCCAAATTATTCCACAGCACAAAATCTTTTTAATCTGCACATATAGTTCTTGCATCTATAAAAAGAGTTAATTTTGATAAGGAAACCAAATGCACTGAACCTACATAGCAACATGTCTTTGTCAAAGGCTGCTGTTAGAGTCCCTGTGGTTGGTAATGTAAACAAAGTGCTGTAGGTCTATTTTGATGAAAGATTGGACAAATAACTCTCCTTTTGCTGGATAGCGGGAAATGCTTTGGGCAGCAGTTGTAAAGATTCTGGTATCATTTTACTGTGGCCTGAGAAATAAAACTGGCTAAATAAACAACAAGTAAATTTGACCTACCTTTAGTCATAGGCAAAAAGTTACGTAGTGTCACTTTATTAATCTGACTATAACTTGGATTATTTTTTTCTCTGCTATTTTTCCTACTGTAGTAAAAAAAAAATCACTGCGAGTCAGAAAACAAGTTGAATAAATAAACTGGAGATGTGTTTTTGTAACTTTATGTGCACTTGAAATTCTACTAATTTACAAGATACATCCTCATCCCCATAGGACTATTTATAGTAAAGATGTTAAATATATCTTGACTGTATGACATATGAGCAAAAAGAGTAATTCCAAAGATGAACAGAATTTCTTAAGTAAACTGCATTCTGCAGCCACCAAAAGAGGAATTAGTTCTACTTATATCTGATATAAAATTTTAACTCTGGTCGGATGTACAGGGAAACAAAAACACAAGCTATGTGTATCTACTTATCTGTCCATCTATCTATCAACTTATCTATCTATCTATTGAAATACTGGATTGGGAAGGTATGAATCACATTTTTTACTGAAGTTGGCAAAATGAAGAAATATAAATTCTTGAACAATCCAAAGGGAACAAGAGCACAAGCTACTCAGGGAGTGAAGTTTTCTTCTGACATATCTTGATTTGAGCTACATGAAACTAAAGCATTCACATTTATTCTCACTGCTATTTGAGCCCATGTCTTGTTTTCTCCTTTTTTTAAATATCGGCAAATGAAACAATATGTTGAAACTTTGTAATGATAAAAAGTGTATGTTCAATGGGACTTTTTGCCATAGCCATCAGTAAATGAAATCGGCTGCAAAATTTTTATATCACAAAAACTTCTAAATGTCTGATTTTCTTTCTAAAAATTAAAAACTTTAAAATGGTCAGCATGAAAATTTTTTCTTTCACCACTCTCATTAATGAACTCACCATAACTCGAAAGATGCACTGAATCAATTGCTTTTTCATCTTCTTGCTTTTATCTAATGGTTCAATTGCCAACATTTGATGTAAATGGCAAAGGGCTTCCCCTCCTTTCTAAAGTTTTTGAATAATTTTATTCCATTGGGATTCTGTGTTCAGCATTGATCATAACTGAGGGAAAATACTGAATTCCAAGCCAATACAAAATCAGGCTTCCAAATCAGTGATTAAGCAGTGGAAATATATTTACAGCATATACAAGAGCTCAGGGAAAAGTTCCGTTTCAGGAAAGTACACTTTTTTGAGAAAGCTACTAACACACTAGTTTTTACTCTTACATGTTTTGTAATTAACATGCATTTATATATATATATAAATGTATATATATATATATATATATATATACACTAAAAAGGTCATAAATTTTCAATTAAAATTGAGCAGACAGACAGCCTAGGACTGTTGTTTTGTTAATTTCTCGAGCTGTGCAAAATTCAAACAGTAGAAGACTTTCAGTATAAGTCAAAAATATAAAATATTTTTTCTCACAAACAGGTACATTGGCATGGCTCCCAGGGTTCATAATTGTAATAGTTTTTAGGCAAAATTCTGATCTGCAATTTTGTTTGTGTCAGCCTAGTTATACTGCTGTAAGTTGGGGCACAAGGTCTTCAGCTGTACTTTCTCTCCTGGGCTTAGAACAAAACTCAGCAGCTCAGCTAGAACAATTCCTGCTTTCTGTTCTCTAGAAACATCCCGTAGGTCTTTCATATCTCTTTATCTCTCTGCCAATCCAAAAAGGCCCTGCTCTCTGACACCAGTCTAATAGGCTCAGTCTTCATCACAAATCAAGATATGTAATGGAGCCTTTTCAATCTGAAAGAAGATGACAACTCTTGCTATGGCAGCATTCTAAAAATATTATGTCAGCAGATTGCCTGTATTTATCTGGGCAGTTATTCCAGGATGAATCATCTGTATATAGGAGTACCCATATATTTCTGTCTCTGTGGACGTATCTGGAAGGAAATCATCCTATTACTGACATTTACATTAGTGGAATCTTTGTATTTTTCATATCCTACCTTAATTTACTGGATTCTGTGGTAAAGCTAAATTGAAGTAAGGCACTTGTCATGTTGCCACCTCAACTTGCTCTGTGGCTCATCTTTGTGGAAGTCACAAGCAATTGTTATGCAAGATCTGATTCCTGCACTTGCAATTCTCACCTTGCAGTGAGATAATGTTCCCAGACTGTCAGTATTCACACACAACCACCTCAGGGCCATTTCGCCCCTATTGCAACATATAATGGAGATTACTTACTGCAAGCTGCTCTGTCTCAGAAGTCATCATTCTTTCTCTACACTAAAGAAAATATTTGCTTAAGAGCTTCTTTCCCTGCTCAAAACTTTTTCTACTGAACTGGAGAGAGTAATCACAGTAGAAAATCACTTATCTGAAGTACAACAAATGGTGAAAATGACAATCTAGAGCACGATGAATAACAAGTGCTCTCTTACTCTCTTATACAACTAACTTATTCTTTAGTAGTTACTAGGAGCATTGCCTGTAAACATGACTGGAAGTCTTTTGTGGCCATTTGCAAAATGAGCTATTCCAGCCTTTGCCTGATTCTAGGAACCGTGGACTATGTTTCTCAATAAACTCTGTATCATGCAAATATAGAGCTATCATTGGTGGGAGTGAGATTGAAGGATGCACTTTTTAAAAAGGAATCTACTACTCCAGTAGGCTCTCTAGTAGTAGGAATTCCTTTTAGACTCAGAAAGTCCATTTTCTGAAAAGGATCAGAAACCTACATAACTTATGTCTGTAAACATAAATCTACAGATTTATGACTTCATAATTAAACGTAATTTGCCAATGCAACATTACAGGGTAGCTGCAACATAAATCCAATTCTACCTTTAAATGTATTTGCTCTCTCAAAGCTAATCCATTCTGTTCAGATGCTCAGGAGGTTATATTTTTATGTCTTCCTCAGGAGGCAGACACTAATACGAAACTCCAGTATTTTAACTAATTAAGACTAAGTAACATTTGGGATTTCATGTCTATCCCTCAGTAAGGAGAAAGAGGTTTAGCTGAATTGCTTTGTGTGTTTCTGTCCCATCAGAGCTTGAACCCCAGTAAACTCCACATCTAAGGAGTATTTGGAACCACATTCAAGAGGCAAGAAAACCAGGCTATAAAAAGCAACATACTGACTACACTGAGAGAGCCATTTTTAAAATATGAAAGGTCCAATAAATATCAGAACTCTCCCAGCTACTCGGAAGCTCACTATTAACTTTGGGTTAAAGAATTCCATCTTCTTCAAGAATCATTACACATAACAACAACAACTATATCAACCTCATCCTATTTTCTTGTTGGATTAATTCTTGGAATTCCCCCAAACAGCAGGAGAAAACAGCATAGTGGTGCTTCGACATTTTGACATTTGCTATGATTTTTCTTACATTTTCCTCTGATAGGTACATTTCAAATTCAAAAATATACATTGTGTACTCTTAATATTCTCATGACAGCTATCATAAACAGAAAGCATGAGGATTAATTGTCCTTTATTTACTCAAAGCTGACATGCAGCAATCATTGCCAATTGATGAGCAATAGTTAATGTGACATCAACTTGTGTTTTGAAAACATTCACTCCTGGATTCTTATATCCATCTTATTTGTTGTTGATCTATTTTCTGCTTGCTACCCAGATGATTAATATCTTGAGGTGGGATTTTATCTAATTTCTTTTACTCAAAATAAAAAAATAAATATAGAAAATAGTATGTTATACTTCCCGTTATAAACTAGAGTTGCTGAAGCATGAAGGGATTTTATTTATAAAGTTCAATCATATACTTTTATCAAATACAAACTATAATAATGGAATGTTCCCATAAATGTCAGCACTTTATCATCCTTAACACTAAAAATCCCTTAAAGAAAAAATAAAATAAAGAACACGAAGACAAATATTGAGCTTAGCCCAATGTGAATTTGCAGTTAGCATTTTATGGACCAAATACCATTTGAACAGAACAGTAGAGAAAGCATTTTAAGATATTTTTATTTAAACTAAATAAAATATTTATGCAGGCGAATTTCTGTGGAATACAAAGGCAAGCATTCATCAAGTCCCGCTGCCTGTTTTGCTCAGTTCAGTATAATGTAAGTGAATCTGTGTGAGTCATAGAGCAGGAGCTTTATACATGTTTAGTTATGTGGGTGGATCCTCACACTGATGTGGATTTGCCATAGCCAGCTGCCTGTGTAACCTGTAGAGGTTTACACTGATAAACTCAAAACCACAATCTTCCTTGCCTGCCTTGCTGGGTAGAGCCTGAATATCACCATGTCGTCTGCAGTACAGACGTCCCCTTCTTAAAGACATTAAAAGTTTCTTAGAAATAATCTCATAGTACTGAAGAACTGCAGTTCAAGGTAAAGTAAACTGATTGCAGATATGCTTTTACCTGTAGGCAAAGCCAGGTATCCAACCTGCCTCTTCTAGCCCACTCCCATCTCACAAGCATTTATCTGTATTTGGTGTTTTTAAAAACATGACTTCATGGTGGTCTGAATGTAAGCTGGGATATTAGGGAGTCAAAACTCTGCTCAGATGCTGTTTGCACTGTATGAGAACATCACCTGCTTTAGCCTGAGAATTTACTAGCTGAAAAGATAGTCTGTGTAAATGGTCTATATTATTTCAGATTTGAGACAGGCTGGGTCAGACAATACTGGCTTCTATTAAGTTACAGAAGTTTTCCTCATTATTTACTAATGTATTACTAAATGTATTCTCAGATCCTTCCTGTTTGTTTGTTTTCTTCTATTTTTTCCTTCAATTCTTCTTCCTCTGTGTTATCTGCACCATTAAAAATAAATTTCCTGTATTTTCTCTTATCTGCTACTAATGCAAATCTTTTTCCTCTTACCCATTCTGTATTTCCTTTCCTATTTTCCTTGTTCTTAGATTTCAATGTTCTTTCTTCTTTGCTTATTATTTCAAATATTTTCCTTTTTTAAAGTCTTTGTCCACCTTCTCCATATCTCTGCTTTGAACCCCTTCTGCAATTCAGAAGGGATAATGAGATTTCAATTGTTGAGCTGTCTTTTCTTCCCATCCATGCCCACTTTACCCTTTATTTAGTGTGAGCAGGTGGCACTTATTCAATAAATCATAGGAGAGAATCTGCAGAATGGCTGTCAGGGTGCACACAGAAAACTGTTGTCAGTTTCTGGCAGTGTGCTGAATATGTATGCAGTCAACAGGAACCAATACAAAGGCACATTTCAAAAAAAACCCACCCCAAAATCCCAAAGGTAAGTAAAACAGTGTTCTTGGGTTCCAGTCCTGTTCTCAGCTGTCAAAACTACATTTTCAGTAATGAATCCCAAGTTAGCACCAGCTTCAGCCTGAGCTTTGTTCTACTGAGGTTTCTTCTACGGAGATTTTGCCAACTGCTCCTTTCCTGCACGCGGGGTATGGTGAGCACAGCTCCCTTCCTAACCCTCAGCAGTGGCTCCACAGATGGGTTCTCACTGTGTAGGAGGTCAAGCCAAAAGAGAATACTTCTCAGAAGGGCAATACACCCACACAGAGCTCTGTGTTTTCCTGCTGCCAGGTAGCTAACTACCTAGTTCCCAGCTAGCCAGTTTAGAAAGAGCTTGGGTTCTGCTTGACAGCGCAGAGCTCTGTATAAACCAGGGAAACCAAGGAGCACTTTGACTTTCTCCACTGACACCTTCTCCGTGCCCTGCATTCCATGGGACAGATGTACAGGTGCTTTAGCCAGAAGGCAGGCAGGGACAGTGCCAGCTACTCACATCCAGGAACTCTGAGCGCCAAGGGAGAGCTGCAGCTTCTTCAGCACCTCTCGTACTGGCATGAGTCCTCATAGGGAACAGCCTCCTCCCGGTATTCAGACACTGATCTCCAAAGGATACTATTCCTGCCTTTAAAGGTATGAAGAGCCATCAAATATCTTAAATAAGTTTTGTCAAGATTTTTGACCCACTCAAATAACTAACGTTGGGTATTTTTGGTTACTACTTCCTTTGGCAGAAAGTTTCTTTTAACCACAAATGCATGCAAAGACCCAAACCTCATAACAGCGACTCCAATGGCACTCCTAAACCAAGCTGTACGTGTATATTCCTTCCAACACAAGCTTTCACTCAAAGCACTGTTTACTTGGGGCACAAGTAATGTTGGTTTTACATTCATTTGACAACTGAACTTTGCATGATATTTAAATCAGGGAATGAAAATGTATTTCCCCATGTCCTTGTTTTTTATAGAGGCAACAAAAACTACTATTAAAAGAACTGGGTTTTGTAGGTAAGAACAGTCCTGTGAAGTGTTTTAATTTAAAAAAAAAAAAAAAAAAAAAAAAAAAAAGAGGAAAATGGTGGAGACCCAGGAGGACCCACATGTAGTATATTTCTGATCTGTGCATTTGATTGTTGCAATTTATTGTATCTAGCAATGCTACCTGGTGCTTGGGGGTGGGGGGGGTGGGGGGGAGACAAATAACAAACAAGCCCACAAAACCCAAACAACCCAGTTAGTAAAAAAATTTTTTCTGCTTGTTTCCTCAGCAGAACAGGTCAGAAGGAACCAGTCACCTCAATATTGTTCTGCCTGTGTAGGCTTCTTGGGGGTTAGACACTTACTGTATGTCTCTGCCCTCTTCTTGGAAGATACATCTAAGAAATCTCTCTAGCCATAATTGCCAATCTCACAGCAATTCTGTTTCTTGAAATAGATAAATTGTGGATAATGCTGAAGGGCGGTGTGTGGATGTGAAAGACAGCTGCTGTACAACATGGTCTCCTATTTTCTAGCATATTAGCATATTTACTACCCTGACAACATACACTTTGGAAAGATATAAAGAAATATAGAAATGACAGTAATGAGCAAGCTATTGCTAATCATACTGAACCTCATGCTGTAATCAGAGATGTCAGTGTAAGAGTTTGCTGTTGTCATTTGCCAGTGACTGCACTCAAACAATGTATTCTTTCTGTGTACTTGGATCCTATGAGAAGCACGTAACAGTAACAGTAACTGAATAAGAGAGTTGGTATTCAGCATGTGACAGTTTAAGATGAAATTTATTTTTATGGTTTCATGAGTTTATAGCAATGAACATCATGCATCAGCCTCGTGTAAACTGGTGCCATTTTATCTGTTTGAATACATTTATATACTGTGGATATAGTCTGTCAATTTAGTCTAGGCAGAATTATTACTTTTCTCATAAGATAATAATGATTTCTGTATTAGCTACTCTATTTTATTAATGTGAGACGTATTTTTAAGGATCAAGGCCAAAACCACAATTATTACTTCTTCTTATCAACATTCAGCTTTCAAAGGCAATTACAGCTTATGCATATTTTATAACAAGTATTTGGAGCACATGCTGATTATGTAGTACTTTCTCTCTGCCTTGTAATAGCCAAGAATGCTTATGGCAGTAGTCAGTATTGTGGGATCTTATAATATGAAGGAACCCTTTTCTCTTTACTGACTATCATAAAACAGCATTTTTTCCCTGATTCTGCTGTATCTTTTTTTTTTTTTTTTTCAATTCTTAAAAATGAAAAAAGAGGCAGAATATTCTTTCTTACATTTCTTATATCCATGAAGGCATTGCATTACTATGTGATGACAGAACTGCAGCAGAGGAACTTCCATGTGGAAAGATACCTGAAATCCCTCCAGTATTCCAAACATGTAGCCTGCCTCTGTTAATCACCAGTTCCAGATATTCTGGTGAAGCAAGGAGGAAGTTACAGAAAAGTGTCTTCATCTTGGTTTTCAACAGATAACTAGCAGGCACCTTTTGCTTTGTAATATATCTGTACATCTTAGCACAGCATGGCCCTATTGAATTTATCCCATCTAATCCTCATTTTTATATCTATATAAATCCCTGGTTTTTTCAGCAGTGCTCAGAATGCACTCCACAAACTGCAAGAATAGAAGTATGTCTACTCTGTGTGCCATGTGAGACACAGCAGCCGAGGCAGCTGAGGATCCCCTGGTACCCACTTCCCTGCCACCTTTCAATCCTGAGCCATCTCTTAGAAACTGAAATTAGGCTTGGGTGGCATTATTCTTAATCTCTAACTTCGCCTCAGTCAAAGATTTTTCAGCGTCAGGGAATGCACGTCTGCCCCTTTAAATATTCTTTCTATCTTTTTTTGTGCTGTCTCAGCAATGTTCAACAGAAAGAACTGGAGCCAAGAACTTGGATCAAGATGTGTAATTGTGATTTGAATTCTACTATGTGTTTGGCTTTCATAGTAACTCATGGCTGAGGGTTCCACAGCTTAATCATAGAATTCATTGTCAGTCATCATGAAGATCAGTAACTTAATGAGATTCTAGCCAAGCCCAGGAAGCATTAAAAAAGTGTCAGTAATTTTTGGGAAGGTTTTATTTAAGAAGCAATAGTTTTTCAAGGAAAGCTTTTCAGAACTTTCATTAATCTTTATCCAAATTCTGTTTAATGTTCCAGTTTCTTCTTATGAATCTTCAGCTTAATATTAATTTAGTGAAATGGGGAAAATCTGAGTACAAATGAAGATGTTTTATTATTTGGGTGCAAAGTAGTGTTTTGTGGTGCTTTCAGGGGGGCAGGGGCCAAACCTCAATCCTCAAAGGATGGCAGCAAAGCTTTCAGGGACTGACTTTGAAGGAAGTTTCCCAAAACTTAATTCACATGACAGAGCTGTACATGAGTGACAAAAGTCTTAGAGGGGGGTGAAGGAAGCCATTCAGCCATACACCTATGTGTTCACATAAATGTTACAAAACATCATTTTTTTGCCATATGGTTTTCAAATTCAGTTACTCTACAGAAGTTTATGGCAATATATTTCTGTTCATCATGTGTTCTGTGGGAGTTTTCCTACACAGTATTTTAGAACTTTTAATGTTCACAGTCTCCCATAAAAATGCTTCTTTGAAGACTGAAGTTTACTACGCTATCAAGGAAAGCAAGAACTCTAGCAGACAAAATCTGAATTCCTTTTTAACTACAGAGCAATCTCCAAATAGATGGACCACATCTTCAAAATTTAGGCAGAAAATTTGCCTTGTCAGTTAAGTTGCAATCTCTTATCTAACTTTTAAGAACATGTCTTGATGTAAATCAGTAACAAATACTAAATTCTATTTTTTCTTTCAAATGAGATCTTTGTACTTCTTTCACACTGCACAAAGATTATATATAAGGAATCTTCTGTACTAAAAACCCTTCTTTTGGCATGAATTCCAAAGGGCAGAATTTCTGTATCCCTATTATGCTGGTGTTCTCCTGACACCTGTGGTTAGTTTCACAATGAGATTATAAATTGTGGCTTTTCCCCTAACTTGTATTTTGACATATGTGATACAATTGAATCAACTTCCTGGTGAAAACCAGCAGCTGGAATGCTGATGTTCTTGTTGCTTGCAGGGTTGTGTAAGTGCAGCCACAGCCCTTCCAGTTTATCATGGCAACACACAATTCTGAAAAGGCACATATCACCAGTATGCCCCAGAAATAACTTTTGTCCTCTGAAATCCTCACTATGAAAAAGAATGTATGTATTTTTTAATTCATTGTCAAAGGAGTAGATTTAGAATCTGTCTAAATTAAAGCATAACTTACAGTCTCTTGTGAATAACTGAATAACTTGGTTCAATGTCAGGTCACAGTGGAACATAGATTGTAACAGGAATATATAAAAGCTCTGAAGGGAGCAGAGAGACTTTATTCTGGAATGGTGAACATCGTTGCCAGAGTAACATAAACCTTGTGTGTTTTCACAAGGAAATGAGTCACTTGTTTCTGTTGGCTGAAACTCTGTTTTCTTTTAATTTCATATTTTAGGTGCCTAATATAGTTTGAAAGAACCCTAGGATTGCAGTCTTTGGACTGATACCTTGTTAAGTAAAGCAGAGTAGAAGGGTTGCATGCTAATTAAGAATTAAGAAAAATCGGTAGTAAATAGGATATTCTCACATGTATGAAGGAAGCCTTTACCATTTCCAAGGACAGTTCTGTGAACTATTTACACGGTTGTGTAAAGAAGCCTCATTTTCACATGTGTTATGTGCTTAGCTCTGTGTGCACTTACATCTGTGATTTGTGTTCTTTGTGCAGCTGATTTGCAGGTCCCTCCTTGCAGCCGTGAGCTTCACAGTTAACTTAAGGACATAAGCCTTAGTTGCCCTCAGTGAAGAGACTATATTAATGTTAAAGCTGTTGGATGAGATCCATATGAACAGCGAGGCAATATTTCCTCTCTTTGCACCAACAACTCATAACCAGTAAGATTCTCCACTGTTTTCCTGGTGTTAAGGCAGCCCTGAGCATTCTCACAGCGAATTCTTGCAGAGAGCCACCCTTTCGTGCTGAGGCGTCCTCACGAGACTTAGGATCAGCACAGCTCATTCCTAAAACACTTTCTATTTTCTCTTCTTACAGCTCCAAGCTGCGGAGATTGTGCCAAGCAAAATAAGTAATACAGACTGCTTGAGCAATTCTCAGCTGCAGTGGAATCTCTGAAAGAACATAGCTGGCTGCTCCAACATAGACTACTTTATCCTGTAGGTAATTTGGGCTGAAACTCCATATAGCTCTGTTCACTACTACAGCCTTCAATGGAAGTAGCAGAGAATGAGGGCCAAATATATTCAGGGAAGAATTAAAGTATATATTATGATTTTTTTAATGGCATAAATTTATATACATAAATGCTGCACACCTGTGCATGTATATGTGATGGTTGAGACACAGGAGCAATTTTAATTCCATGCTGTATGTGTGTAGAGGTGTAACAGATAATAATGTGTTTATTGCATCACGAATTAAAACAGAGCAAATTCCTGTTCCCTATGATAAAGATTACTCCAAATACAATGTTTATGCTTAGATAGAAACACTTGGAAACACTGACAAGATGCTTAATTTGTACTATTCCAAAACCAGTGTATGCATGCATGTTCCAACTCACCTGAGAATCTCTAAAACTACATTTATTAATTAAATATTGAAGCATATTTTTGACAACCTAATGAAAAAAAAAAAAACCCAAATATTTTTAACTAGTTTCAATGAGGAGCAAAGTAGAAATGGAGAACATAACTGAAATTTAAAGGTCATGTCCTGTGATTGACTCAGGAGGGAAAAAAGGGCCTGGCCTAAACTAGCACCTTGCATTAACGGTTTAGACAAGGGTAGCTAGTTAGGACTTTCTGGGCACGTAAAAAATGTTCTAAATCCCCAAAAGCACTGAAAATTATATTGATATATATATATAAATATAATTGAAGTAATTTGATGACTGCACTATTAAAAACGCCTGTTGATTTTGAAATATATTATGCAAAGTGAATTGGGATGGGTTGTAAAAAAGTGCACAGAAAACAACTTAAAATATTTACAATACATAAAACTTCTTTCCTTGCCAAAAAATAGGTTAGCTTATGAAATAGGTAGAGAAACAAATGAAAGAAATAAGAACCTTACATACAAGTGCTGGACAGTGGCCTTCTCTAACAAAGGGTGACCACTGATGGATGAGGCTCTTGAAGAGCAACATTGGCTCACAGTCTTTGTGAAACATGTAACTACTGATTTCCATGTGTCTTCCATTTAATGCCTCTGACCTGCCTGATCAATCAATTTACCTAAGCATTTTGACAGCTGCAGGTGTTAGTGTGTGAGTACCTTAAAAAGAAGATAACTGTGGTGTAAATTTTAACCAGGATTTTTTTTTCTTGTTCTCCCATTCTCTTCTGTTCAGATAGGCGGAGGAATGTGAAAACTGCATCTCATCTTCATGAGTGTTGTTATCTGCTATTGATATAAGCCCAACATTTTTTATTCTGTGTCTTCTAGTCACAGATTTTTACATTTGTTATGTATCTTCTCTTGTTTCCAAGGGACACTTCTTCTGTGAAAATCTATAGAAATATGGAATCCATTCTTACGACACGGTCAAATTTCATTTCAAAATAATCTGCCCAAAGTTCTTCAGGCATCAAGATCAGAATCTTGAATTCAGCAGAGATTCAGTGCAGGGATATTTTGCCAGATGGGTGTTCAAACGTTGGAAACACTGACCAAAAATAAATTAGAATAAGTATCATTATTGATAACTATGTTTATAATCAAATACTATTCAGAAAACTTGTTTTATGAAGCGAAAACCCTAAAAAAGAGATGATACAGGTTTCCCTTAAAATGTCCAGCGAAGATTTTTGGCCTTAGGTCACAGCTGTCCTACCTACATCTATTTAGTGTTCCTTATATGCTTACATGAGTGATGACTGAATACTGAGAAGAGAAATCTGTAAGAAATTGCTTATCGCTGTACTGGTTTTATCTTTCTGTAGGTAAGATTTTGAGGGTGATGAAGATATAAGAAACTTTTTTCAGTATTTTTTGGGAGGGAGGGGGTGGGTTTCCTTTTAATTTAGTAACTGTAGTCCTAAAATAGAAGGGTCATTCTAAATAGTATCTATCT
The DNA here is from genome assembly GCF_009819655.1 of Sylvia atricapilla. Classification (NCBI taxonomy): domain Eukaryota; kingdom Metazoa; phylum Chordata; class Aves; order Passeriformes; family Sylviidae; genus Sylvia; species Sylvia atricapilla. The sequence goes on from NC_089146.1 coordinate 22,012,115, forward strand.
ATTGATTTTTCTAGCCATTAGAAAAAGAAATTAAAAATTTAGCAAAACTTAAGCCCTGTGCTGGTGCCTATACAAAGAACCATTTAATCTGAAGGCACTTTAGTAGAATACATTACTCTGAAACAACATGGAAGATGTTACAAGCATTCACCCGCATTCACACATCTATTTATCAAGTTATTTCATTAGTATTATCATAATACCATGGCTATTTAATCACACACTAGGTGTCCCCTTGGTAATTTTACTGTTTTGTTGTAGTGCCACTGTGTATTATCAATGCAATAATATCTGCTCTAGAAGCCCAACATGCAACCAAAAGGTGGAATCACAAACAGATACAGAAAGATGATGCAGGAAAGAACTGTAATAGAGAGGACAGAGGCTCCAGCACTCTCTTTCAGGTGTTTCTGATGGACTGGGCTAAGAGCAAGCAGAGCCAGAGCATACCACTTGTGTGACTTTGGAATATTATGGTTCATCAGCTTCAGTTTTGGGAGATAAAATTTAGACACTCAGGTTCTTTCCCATCCTGTTCTCAGTCATGTGCTTCATGGGATACCACTTCTTCAGAAGTGTGTTGCTACAGTTTCCCTACTATCAGCCAATAAAACTCCAGGCTAAAACTTGATTTTGCAAGCTGCTGCCTTGAAAACATTGCCAGGCTTGAAATATTCTAGAGTGAAATTCTAAGTAGCCCTGCAAAAGGAATTGATAAAACCTTGCCAGATTTCAGACTTATTGCCAGTTTCTTCCATCCTTACCAGGAACTTGAACTCACACTGTGCAATAACTTCTGCATGGTCTATACTAAGAATTAGCTTGTATTCTGGTGAGTAGTACAACTACATCAGACAATGCCATCTCACAAAATCACGCCTCACCCTCCACAACTTACTCCTACTAAAAAGCTGAGTAAACTCTTCAAGTACAAATTATTGTTTGAACCACTTAAACTAAGAGTTTTCACTGATAAAATAATCCAGCTGGCAAATAGGAGGAAAACCCAGAGCTTCAAGAAAAGTAGTCTTTAGAAAAATCAAAAAGTCCCTGTAGAGAATTTTGCTTTTTCACAGCGTGAAACTCTCTTCTTGTTTTTAAATCATATTTTTCAAGGACAGATGTAAAAAATAGGTAAATGCAGCTTCCAGAAGGAGCCTGGACTAAATAATTTGTCAAAAAATGATATGAAGAACCACAATATGTTCCATGTAATCATCCCTCTGTGAATAAAAAGCAATTCTTCCTGCACATCTACACATCACTTTTGCACAGAGCTAAGCAATTACCCTCAATCATCTTAAAGGCTAATCTGTGTTTGTAGAATATGTTCCTGTGATGATTAGTCTTTTATGAGAATGGATGACGACTTGAAGGAAATCAAGGAAGTGTTAAATTAATAAGGGTCTCCTTTCTATGGTTCCATAAGAATTTTCTTGAGTGTCTACCACTGTGTAGTTGGCACATACAATACTTCTGTTTTCTGAGAAAATCTGCAGTTTGATGGTCAAATGGCAATGAGCAATGTAATATATTTTTTCTTTCAGTGAGATTTAGATTTCTGTCTTTGTAGTATGGAATGCAATGTAAGAGTAGCTATCAACTGGCATTCGAATAAGAAGTCAGTATAAAGTACATGGTTTTAATTTCCACTCAGGATAAGCTACTGGATAAATTGCATCAGCTTTTAAACCCAGGCTGGATTTAGCCTGTTGTCTACATACTTAGGTCTGCAGTATTAAGTAAAGAGTTCCCCTGAAAATCTGGACAGAATATTCATTTATCATTTTACCTCTGTCATATTTTAATCTGGTGGTTTTGAAAAGGAGGGAAGAAAAGATATTTTTGGAAAATTTTGGAATAAAATGAACTTATTTGGGAGTGAAGTGTTTCCTTTCTAGCCCCTGAGAATCGGCATGGAGTACACATGGACAATGCTGAGCAAAGCTTGGTCTACGCTTATGGAATTGGGAAGCAATTTGTTGTCTCTGTCATGTAATAGGCCTTCCATGTAATTAGAAGTTAGTCTTTCAGACCATGTCTAAGGCAAAAGGGTGGGAATAAGGTTCCTAAGTCATGAATTCATGTGGCACTCAGTAACAAGATGTTGAATTATTAAAAAAAAAAATTCATCAGTGTAATTCTTCATTTATGCATAGTACATTTTACTTCCATGAAATTAGACAAATGTCAATTAACTAACCATTCTACTTTGAGAGAAAAAAAAAATACCATTCAAAAGTAATATATAAATTTGGAACAGAGATATAAATGCTGGCATGTCAGTACTTGGAACCACTCAATTTAATTTATTTTCTGACTTTACAAAATAAATTAGGATACATTTATATATATCTATCAAGTAGTCTTACACATCTATATTTGTTATTCACATTCTCTTACACAACAGTTTCAAGCGCCCTAAGGATTTATGACTCATCCAGACCTTGAATTTTAATCTTAATTTGTAAATTATGTGACTTGAGATGAGATGAATTGGATGTTTTACACCTCCCTTGCTGCGTATTCCTTCTTTGCCAAACTCAAGATAATTGAGCCAACTCAGCCTAGGAAGCAAGATGACAGGTGGTGCTGTGCCCCCTCTGCTGAGCCCTCCTGCTTTCTAATTGTATTAATTATGGGATTGTAGCTGATATCACTTCATAGTAATTTTGCTGTCCCATGTAAATAAATCAGTTTATGTTCAGAATGAATGTTAGTTCTTTTTGCTTGCCACTTGATTGCATGATGGGGATGAATATTTTTTGTCTTTCTCTGCAGTATAAATGTTAGGCTTTTAAAAAAAACCTCCTTATCCTTTTCACCTTTAATCTTTGTACAATTTTATGACATGTTTTATACCCTGAATTTTTTTTAGCTTTGTCCTGATTCCTTAGACACCCTTACTGACTAAGGGTGAATTCCACAATTCATGGTGAAATCCACAATAGCTCATTTCAGTGGTTCTTCATCAGATGATGAAGTGCTATCTATTGTTTAAAATGAGATAGCTGAAGCACTGGACTATCAATCTTACATGCTGTGGCAAACCCTATGTTCCACACCTGTACATTTTTCAGTGTGGAAATTAATTGTTTGGTACAATGCTCCTTCTTTGTAATTATGCATATACTTGTTGGATAAAATGCTGATTTCTACTAACTAGTAGGTCTGATACAAAAGATAGTTTTGCTAATTAGTTCTGCTAATGAAATTGTTGTATCAATCAATATAATTGTTGTATTTTCAATATTGCTCCTGTTCTTGGATGGGACTGGATTAGATGTTTCCAGTTTTCTAGAACAGGACAGCATTATAAAGGTCCCAAACAGACTTGGAGCTGTCTGCTGTCCTTAGTGGCTTATCTGTGACCTCACCTGTAGTCTGTCAGGCAAAAAACAGAGCGAGAACTGCAGGTAACAGCACTGAGTTTGAGAAAGACACAGCTTACTAGTTTGGTAAATTTGCTCAGGAGGGACTGGTTCCACAAAAAGGCTGGGCTTAAATAGGACTGAATATTTACTTTCTTGGAAATGTTGAAAAAGCTAAAGAATAGGTATTGATAGCTCCTACCCCTGCCAAGTCTTTCAGGTGGAAATAGCAGCTAGATAGTTTGCTTAAAGAGGGAAAGTATTCCCTTTCCAAACAGCCTGTAATATGTAGCCTGGGTTTGTAGCAGAAAATATTTTTATTTTGTTACAATTTTTTTTTTATAAATAAGTGTGAGGCAGCTACTAATTAGATGTGTCTGAATGTGCTGCACAGTCATGTGCTATTAGAATGCTTTCTTCTATTTTTCAAGAAGGAAGCACTAATGAAAATGAGCAGCTATGGTAGTCGTTGTGTGCTTCATAGTCTCAGGAAGAGTCAGAGCAATTCTGCAGTAATTAATACTAAAGTTTGTCAAGAATCACAGTTCCTGCAGGGAGGGATATTCTGAGCATTTCCCAGGCCCAGCAACAGTTTGTCTCAGAGAGTTTGTTTCCATTCTGGAGAGAATGCTTCCTTCGGAACAAGGAAGACAAAGGCAAATACCTGTTGCATGTCAGCCTCCACGTGTTCTATTTGGCATGTTTTCTAACCTAAGACCAATGGCAGCAGATGCTAATGCTTCTGGCTGTGAACTTTGGGGATGAAGGTTCTTAATATAATTTTTACTGGGGCTGGTCTGGATGCTAACCCCGGGCAGTGGAGGAGGGGAGGAAGGAAGGCAAACTGCTGGGAACACTCCATACTGGGGTCTAATACCATCCCGGAGGATCACCACAGTTTTATGAAAGGACTCTTTTGTAGCCCTGTTAGGAGCAACACAAACACTTGCAAAACCAAAATTGAAGTCAGTGAAGCAATTTCAAACCAAGATTTACAGAAGTATAACTATTGATCCCAGGCTACCTTATCTGACTCTGCATCAGCTTAACAGAATTAATTTATTATGCTTGTTTTTCATGGAACATACTTCATATCTTAGTTGAAGAATACACTGCCTTTTAATTGCTTGTAGCTTTTAGAATACATCCCTTTTCTATATTTATATAATGTCTCATTGCCAGTGCTATGGACTTACTTGGGAAAGCTCACATCACAAAAATCAAAGGAGACATTTAATAACTCTTTTGATATTAGACCTGAAATGGTTCTTGTTCCCCCAATACAGCAAGGCTTCTTTATTGGCCTGTCAGCATTCCAAGAACTGCATTTATGTGAAAGATTATGTCATAAAAAATGTATGCAAGAGCTCTGTTCTAGGAATGTGAATTCTAAATAGCAAAGTGCAACAGCTACAGTACCAGAAAGCATTTTTGTAAGAAAATGTTTTTGTTTTTTTTTTTTTTCATTTCAGGCAAGAAGCTTTTTCAACTGTTCAGAAAAGAGGGCATCTACCCGGTATTTTTCTCTATCCTTTTCAAGCAACTGTTCAAGACTAAGTGTAAGTGTTAAACATTGCTGGGTTCATGCACTTGAAGAGCCCCCTAGGGTTAGATTCTAAAGCCTTTTCATGGCCTTTATACTCATAAATAAGGGGTTTGCTGCATTTTAAAGCATATCAGATCACAGTGAAAGTTTAAATTAGCATTCACTCCAAGGAGAACAGGGTCCCCAACCTGTGTTAGTGTTCACCTCTTGGGTACAGGCAAAGATTAAAATGAGAGGCTTTCCAGACACTCTGGGCATTTCCCTCCTGTTCTCTGTCCCATTTTGCTCCTTCTGAACTGCTAAGCAGCAAGATAAATGCTGGAGGAAATCTGCTCTATTGCTAAAAATGAGTTTTCTGTTACTGCAGCTATACCACATAGGTGTATTGTGCAATAACTCGATGGCAACCAATGACAAAGCTGTTTAAGTGTTCAATTCCAGATCCCAATTAGCAGCTGTAATAATAATCCATCCTAACATCTCTAAGCAGAGTCAGTAAAGGGAGGTACATTTACCAGCTGAGACTGAAGAAGTAATGATTATCTCTGAATCTCCTGTTTTGGAAAACATAGTGAGCTCTTCTTATTCTTGCAGTTTTTCTTTCAAGGATCTTATTGGTATGCAGTTGGAATAAAGCATGCATTAGGTGTATCCGATAAGAATATTTGGGGCTGGAATTTTTAGCAGCTGCATGGTGGGGCACAGAGTTTAGAACTTAGACTTGTAAATGTTTTCATCCAAACCAAATTTTCAGACATACAGTTGAAGTGACTAATGCTGCTGAGAAGATTTGCCAACCTATGCATTTATGACTGTACAATTCAGATATTGTTTTGGAAATATTTACATTAGTGGATAAGTACAATGAGAGTAAGAAGATAAAAAAAGCCTGTGCAGTGCTCTGCAATCTGTGCTCCTCTGAGCACAAGCCGACCCAGACTGCAGCGGGGGGAACACTGTGTGGGCAACCAACACAAGGTTGTGCTGCAGAGCATCAGCTTGGCACAGGCTTTCCCTTCTCTTTGGTGGAATGTTCTGAGGTTTTGCACTTGGACATCTCTAATTTATACAGACAAAGACAAGAATAGATTGAGTCTTGCAGACACTAATTTTCTTATTTGTTCCATGATATTCTTGTATCTAAATGTTAGCAAAGATTTATGGGCTTTGATAGCACTTTCTCCTGTGGCTCCCTGTACCAGGAAATTGGCAAAGCCAAGCTCTGACATGAAGCAGACGCTCATGTACCTACCCAGTGATTGGGATTGTTTTGCATGGATTTCAAAAAAATTCAGGTTACTCCTTTATAAAGCACAGTAAAGCTGAAGGTTTTGATGATATTCGGCCTCCAAAAGTGCAAACTGGTTCTTTTGCTCCAAGATGAAGGTTAAAGAAATTAACAGAGGAATCAGAAAATAATTATTCCAAACTGTGTTACTGAAATAGCAATCTCCTTCTCTTGCTCTGAGTTTTGTTGTTACTTTGCTTTCTTCAGTGATAAGTTTCATATATTCCAACCTGAGTTCTCTGCTGCCATGAAGCAAATATTATAAACAGTTGATTCACTGCTGTGATAACAGAAAAATCCTATTCCTACTTAAGGTGCTGCAGTGCAACTTCTTGGTGCAATGTTTGGGAGAAACATCAAAGCTGCTTTTTTTTCCAAAAAGGAGAGGAATTCCCATTCCTTTGTGCCAACAAAAAGGTGGAAAATGCTTCTGCGTGATAGTTTCTCCTTTAAGGTGTAACCGAGAAAAATGATCGCTGTTATTTAGGAAATTGGGCAATTTATAAAACATTGTTGAGAACAGTAATCCGAACAATGGACTACGTCAAAAGAGAAATTGCAACAGCAATAAATGATGAATTAAACAGAAACTGCTTGAGGGCTGAGAGTTGGAGGTTAGCCTTGGAATATTAATTAAAATGATAAAAGTAGGTGGCATTCTGAAGAAACAGCTAAGTCTATTGGAACAGAATGATTCCCACTACAACCCTGCTGAAGATTCATGAGTCACAACTACATTTGGCTCACTGAGTTAAATGCTGAATCACTATTTTGGGAGACAGATCTGTCTCTGTTTCACCAGGTGTAATTAAAAAACTCAGAAGATGGCTTGTCGTTCTATAATAATGACTTTTCTTTCAGCACTTAAAAGGATTGAAGTAGGACTGTACACAAGAGTGAGGGGAAAGGACTTATTTTTATAGGGTTATCTTGTTTTTCCATTGCAGTAGGGAAAAAAAAATCTGTAAAATTGTTGTTTTCTTTTAAGGCAAGTTTTACAGATTATGGGTCCAGTATGTTCATGCTTTTTCCAGTATACTGAGGATAATTTTAAAAAATAAATTATACTTTTTTAATTTTGAATTTCTCATTATTTTTACAAAACCCATAAAACATCCACAGAAAGGACTTTCTGATCGTGATCAGCTCCTTGTTGATGCTAACACATCTCCACAGTAATCAGTCTGTTATAATTAACAATCTATTCTTTGCTTTTCTCTTACAATTGCCTCATGATAAGAAGGGAAAAGGAACAAAAGTGTGGAAAGAAGCACAACCAGAATAATTTACTAGTAGGAAATAGTGTCAGGTAAGGGTTTGCATACATTTCCACAAATGCAAAAATATTTTGCACTGTGCAGTGAGGAAAAAACAATGTTCTCTGACTACTGTAAGGTTAGGGGGCTAGGCCTCAAACCCTTACTTGGAAAGCTGCTCCCGATATCATTCTGTCCCATTACAGGATATTTGCCATTTCCTATGTGAAAGTGTGTATTCAATGGTCCCTCCTCTGGCACACACCCAAAAACTCTATCCAGAGCCCTATTCAGGGTTAGCCTAGTGTAAAATGGGTCAATTTAACAGACTTTAACTGGATCAGTTTTCAACCATGAGTAACAAATATGGGTCTCTTTTTTCACTTAACTCTAATTGCTACTTTCCATGTACTACATGCCTGCATCGAATGCTGAAGTACAAAGCTGTTGCTGTAAATTGAGCCCCTCATTCTGAAAAGAGAGACCTAACTGGTTTCTCAGTAGAAAACATAGAAAAGCATTCAACAGTGAGTTACTTAGTTCTTAAAAAGATTAATTTCTACTTATATTGATCTCTATAAAAACAGAATTCTCTTCTCTCAGCTACTTTTTAAAGCCTTGCAATAATTTAAGCCTACAAAGTCCTTGCTGGTGGAAAAGGAAAATGGCTGAAAGACTGCTGATTATCCACTTTAGGATGACTCATTCAGTACGAGCAACTGTGAATCATGAACAAACTACCTACAGGCAGTACCCATAAGGCTTAATATCTTCCACATTACTGGATACTTCTAATGTTTCACATTAGTGTCGCTTTTTTCCTCAAAGCCCAAAGGCTCACAATATTGTACTGAAGAATTACCAGTTCAAAAATTGCACCAAAATATTTATAATCAGTTACCATTACATGGGTTTTAGCCAATCTTTTCAGATTCTTGTGAATGTAACTTCAAACATCCTTAAAATTAAAAGGAAAAATGTAAAGGTTTGTCCATGGCCACATACTGTTGTTACTGTGTGCATGGGTCATTAAAAGATTGAAGTTTGTGGTGCACAGCCCAGCTGCTTCAGCTGGCATATCCACTGGATAGGCAAGTGCTTGTGTACAGCCAAGAACTACATGATAACTAAACACTTTGTTTCTGATAGTGCCCTTTTAATGACTTGCAGGTGCCACAAACTTCAGTGCTTTATTGCTTACTAGATGCAGTAAAACAGTTGGCACACTGTAAATTATCAAGTGGTAATTATATTCATGGCCTCAATACAAGAAGAAAATCCACTGTTAAGAACATATTTCTTCCAAAATGTGGTAATGAGATGTGTTGCACCTCCTAAGAAGAGCTTGCAGGGTGACTCTCTATTTAGAATACTGCAATCACAGTTCTATTTTCGGCCAGCATCTCCATGGTCAGAACGAAGAGTGACTCTGTACTTGCAAACATGCATTTCTCATTCACTATACCATTTAATTTTTACTCATCCACTAATAGAAGGCAGTTCTGTGGTTAAAACTGGAAAGATGTGATATTTATTTACCAGAAAGGTATCAACGTGAATTTTTCATATGATCTGATTTTTAAAGGTTGAGCTGTGAGCTACAATAACTTGATGGCATAGCCAGGCTATTCTAGTAGTTTTCCACTGTTCCAAATATCTCCTGTATGTATGATATGACTCCATGACAGCCACATCTCAAATAGTAATAGTGTCTCTGAATAGCATAGGATGCTTCCTATCTCTAATAAGCTGCTTTAATATACCAGTCATATAATGATGCTCATCAGTACAAATTGCCACTGCAAGGTCAATGAATGTTAATATGTTGCCTGCAACAGAACCTTGAAGAATAATATAATCCTCTCCTCTTCTCTAACTAAGATAATTCCAGGCTGAGTACTGTTCTACAGCAAAATAAATTAAGGAACACTGGAGTGTGTGGCTATACTGATGGTGATTTTGTAAGAAAAACAATCTCATCTTAGAATTCTCCTCCAGTGTTATAATAATTATTAGTTTTTAATGGTTGGTATTAATCTGTGAAAATTCTGTGGTAAGTGTAAACAACTAGGATAATTAGGGACCAATATTCACAGAAGATTTAATTTAAATAATTTCAGTTTTAATATTCAGAGTCTTTCTCCAGGCTGCAAAACTCTACCCAAGCAAACAGGCTCATGGAGTACATGTAATAGTCACACCATGAGAGAGCGGCAGTAAATTCTGGTCCTATCATTAAAGAAATTGGGGCTTTAATAAAATTTATTTATATTTTTTAAAGCTACAGTATTTTATACCATTTAAAAAAAAAATCTGATTTCTTGTTATTTCCTAGGTATTTTTTCTTGCTTCTTGGAAAAATACTGATGTACACTGAAAATGAAAGTTAGTCATTCATATGCAGGCACTAAATCACGAAAAAATTTAAAGCTGTATTTGGTGCACCTCTATTTAGGACAGTATGTGACAAATAAGAATAAGTTCTTAACAGGAACCTCAAGGAGATTAATTTTAGTGTATGAATCTTTAATTCAATATTGTCTCCAAAAGTTCTTCAGCAAAGAAAAAAGGCTTTTTGAATATTCTGTCCTGTTCTCTTTCACAGCTAATGTAGCCACCTGTCATATTTGTAGCAGATAATTAATTTCAGAGCATACAATTAGTCTAGCTCAGAATAGTCTTTGCAGCATACTACCTTCTTATTATTTCTTTATCATGCTTCCCAGCCCATTGACTCATTACTTCTGTTACTACATTTACATTTTACTCTTGGGTGAATCCACAAAATAATAAAATGATAAGATAACAGACTGACACTGCTCATTATGTATTGTAATAACCATAATAAGAGGGATAATCACATCATGCTTATATTTCATGCATACTTCATTGCCTTAGACTCTGGCCTGTACTCACTGATGATTCACGGTTTTTTTCCTTAGTGTTTGCTAGATGAACTTAATTTTAAAGAAAAAATACATTAAAGAGTAATGGACAATTTATTTGAAAATGTAAGAGTGAAATCATGATAAACAGCTATTTGAAAAACACTTCTAAAAATAATGTATTTATTTAAAATTATATTTCATCATTAAGATGATAGACAAATTAATAAAAATCTGGTTTGCTTCATAGCATATATTACAGATACAAAGGGGCTCTCATGAGAACAAAAAATGCATAAACCATGGTGTACTGCTTTTTCCTCAATACATAATTCATACATGCAAATGTTCTGCAGATATTTCACTATAAATATAATTAATTGCTGCAGATTCACAGATGAGGCTGTGTGACTGTGCATGCACACAGTGCCAGCCACACTCATTTATGCTGATTTCAGGCTAGAGACTCCTGTGACAAGCATAATAGGTAAAGAGGGGAGAAAATCATCATTTAGAGACACATAGCGTCATGCACTACCATGTAGACAATTCCTTTCAGAAATGACAACATTTCCACCAAGAATCTGATGAAAGTGGTCTGAGGTAAAAAAGGAAAGGTCTCTCATATTAATAAATATATGTACAAAGTAATGTTGCATAACATTAGCATACTGCAGTTTGGTTGAATTTATTCCATTGTCACTCAGCAATTATCTCTTTATGCTGTTGCTGATTCTAACCATTGAGGAAACTGAAAATGGTTGTAAAAAGTTTTAGTGATGATGATATTTTTAATAGCTTTGGAAGGTAGAAGCTCTGTTGCTTTTCTTATGGAAGCTTTTTTTATCAAAATGTACAGAAATTTTAACCTGAAAAACAGGGAATTCAGGCTGATAAACATAAGGGCCATTTTGAAAATTCCAAGCAGGAAGGAGCTGGAGGTTTTGGAGGAGGGAAGCAGACACAGGAGATGATCTAATTGGCCTCTTTTCTTTAGTGTGTGGTTTCATCACTGATAGCACAAAGATAGTAGCTGTCAGCACAAAGAAAAACAAATTATGTAGTAAATATTTTAGTGTTATTTCAAAATCTTAGAATCAACATTGTAAATATTTAATCATATTTTTGCTAAAAAGTCCGTAAGACCAGGCACAGAGAAAGGGATTTTTCAATTCTATCTATATTCTCAAATTTCTGTCTAACACTGTGTCAGGAAGGGAAAAAAACAAAACAAAAAAACCCAAAACTACCAAAACAAAACAAAACAAACAACCCAGGAGATTCCATTTAGTGATTTATTTCCATTTAATGATTTATTTCCTATGGCATAATCAGGTGTAAGGAATATACTCTGGAATTTCTTTACTACTACATAATCAATTTACCTATCTGATCAAACTCTGAACAAGCTGAGTTCACAGTCCTTAAAATCAAAATAAACACCTTGATTTTTAAAAATCTGACCACCAAAGGCTTCCAATGCCTCCATCAGGAAATCAGTTAATCCCTTCTGAATACTAATACATTCTCATAAATATTTAGAGATCATATGTTACTACCTGGAATTTCTAACAAAATTCTAAATTGATGTCATTGTCTAAAGATTGATGCCCTAATAGATTCCTAGAGTACAACTTCTGGAATTTTTATGATTGGTGTGCTCTGCCTTTTCCATTTCTGTGACATAAAGTTTACAAGAATTCTGAGATTTATTTCTTCCCTTGTCTTCTGTAGTGTTCAGCTACAACCTTCAGCCTTGCTTTCTAAAGCTTTCCTAATTAACTTGATGACTATATTTAATTTTCTAAAATTATCTCATTATTCCACTTGGACGTAGGTTAGGTATACCAGCACAAGTTTCAGTTTCTTCTATTTTGGTATTACCCACTAAACATCTGTTCAGAACATGTTGTTTGCATCTTTAGCAGCTTATGCACCATTTCCCAAAAGTAAATGGGACAAGGATTCAGTGCTCTGCTTACACTGACACTTCTGATATAGTATGTTTTAGAAGAAAACTCCTGTTTTCTGGAACTGTTACTTAAAGCCAAAAAATGTTTTAATGATATCCCTATATATATCATAAATGGTACAAAAAGAATCCAAAACAAATCTCAATTTTTGCTGACAAATCAATGTGAATTTTTTTGTCAGGTTCTCTTCTTCAACCTGTTAGCCTGAAGGAAAAAAACACCTTTAAAATTTTCTATCTAATAAAATCTTACCCATTATTCTTCAACACTCAAAAGCTTATTGCAAGTGAAGGTGTGTGGGAACATTTTTGTCCAGCAACATCTCTGTTCTTGCTATAAAAAGTTGTTACTATCATCTTTCCTTACAAATTGACATCCCACAAGCTTTTCTTGTATATCCTTTGAAAAGTGGCAATGCTTGCTCTTCTACCTTGACCAAGACTGCAGATTTTGTAGACTGGTATCCAACTCATTATCTCAAAAGATTTCTTAAGAACTGCTTAATTATTCCCATCTTATCTATTTTTAGCTCCTTAAGTGTGTCAAAAAATAAATCCATCCTATGTATAAGTGAGAATGGCCTTTGTCTTGTGAAAATTCTAGTTAGAATGTAATCATAACTCCACCCTGCTTTTGATTATCATTTTGTTTTCTCTGGTTACTGCAGATCTCATTAAGATTCTAAGAGATCTCTCATCTTTTATAAACACCATAACTAAGATACTGTAAGCTAGGAATATTTGCAAAGAGGTGGGAGATAGATCTTTTTAAAAATATATCTTTTCTGAATTTTGAGGTTTGTTAATTTGCCCTATCAAATAGAGTTACTGTAGAGCAACCAATGGAGACATGGAAAAATTCTCCTCTGGAGGCACAAGTGCTTGGGGAACCCATAGCAAACACAAGACCAATGGCAGAATTGCAAAGATTCCCTGATCTAAATCCTATTCAGAGAGATGCTGCAACTAACTTGCTCAGAAAGGACATTTTTTTTTTAGTTTGACTTCATCAATTTGGCTTGTTGCTGGGTTATGCTGAAGCTGAGCTATTGCACTGAATTAAAATAAATGTGGTAACTAGCAAGGGAGGTTCATTGTCATGAGATTGCTCTGTAGAAGAGCTGTCTTTGAATATATAAAAAATAATCCATAGTATCACTATTCACCTATGAGAATTGACCATGGTCTATAGAATAGCTATGTTCAGTACAGCTACACTGCTATGGTTTTATAATATACTTGAGTAGTCATGGACCCATCACAAAATCAAAGGACAACTGAGAGGATCAGCACTGATCCCACCATTCTTGGTTTTTGGTACCAATGCTGGTGAGAAACGTTTTCTCTGAAGAGCCTTTACATGCCTTTCTAAGAGCTTGGGTGTAATCCAGAAACAATGTTCTGAAGTTGTGCTTTTTGTGCATCCTCTAGTGATTCTCAAACATGGTGCTGAAACTGTGGAAGATTACATGAAAATAGGCAGAAAGGCAGAAATCTCACCCATCAAATTCCAATGGGTTTTGTGAAAATCAGATTAATAGAAAGGAAGAAGGAAAGAGACACCAAGCAATAGCCCCAGGAAGGGAGAGGCTGCACGACAAGCTCAGCAATGATCAGTGCTGTCAGACTGTCACCACTCAATCAGCAAAAGTTGCCTGGCCAGCCAGCACTTTCTCAACTAGAAACCAGTGGCTGGATCTGCTGCCTCTGGCTGAAGCAGTAGATGGAGGCAGAGGAGTGCTGTGGAGGTAGTGTCATGGAATGAGTGGCTGGGAACACAGCAGGAGCTGGCTTTGTCACAGGAGTTGTGAGGAACATGATGGGTAGCTGGTGATGAGAGGTTTCCAGTGCACAAACACACAGGTAATCAGACTTGGGTGGGTGTGCTGTTCATGAAATACCTTGAATTTTATTTGAATTTTATTCAAGTATATGCTATAATGAAATTGCTTTGAAAAACTTTTCTGTTTTGCATACTTTCTTTTTATTTCATCATTCTCAAATTCTTCTGCTTTGCCGAAAGACATAGATTTTATTTGATTTTCATTCTATCTGTATAGAGATTTCTGTGTAGAAGTTGATGTGGACTTCATGGCTTCAATTTTTCCTACATTAATGAATTACTATTTGGATCTGTCCCAAGTATGAAAGCATGTGTGTCTGCTTTCCTAGTGTGCTGCAAATTCTTCTCTGCTCCAGGACCTTTGGGAAGTGCTTTACAAAGGAAACTGTCACTGCACAGTTTCTGAGTGGTGTAAGCTGTTAGTAAGGAGACAGTGAACCAAGGACAGCTATAACAAGAGAACATGTATTTTGCAGCTTGAACGAAGAGGCAGAGGAGCTTTAAAAGGTTTATGCCCTCTGTCACTCATTCTCATTTATCTCACATGTTCTGATGCAGACATGTTAACTTTGAGTTACTCCAGATTTTGCCTTCAACCAAAGCCAAGGTGAAGTATTTTCAGCACTGAATGCTCACATGCTGTTGAAAGGGCCCTCCAGAGCTCTAAAGAGATCCACACCTCATAACTATAAAGCTTTTCACCACTGAAGAGCTGTTGCAAGCGAAAAAGTAAGAAATGAAAAAAAGCGCAAGGTTTTAGCAGAAATCTATCTCCCTTCTTGAGAGCATAGATGCATCATCCCTGTTCAGAAAGATTCAGTTGTGGTGGACGAATCACTGTAATTAATTATTATACATTATCATTGAATTATGCTTAAAATTTCTAGTGGGTTGGTCAGGAAAGTGCTATGGAGAATGACTGACGTTTCATCTTATCAGCTGTTCATTCACCTGCTCCTACCCCTATGAGGATGCCTGGGAATATTTTTTTGTTGAAACAAAGCAGACCACAGAGTCAGCATTTTCCCCCTCCATCCATGTACTTTTCTCATGACCAGGTGGAGATATTAATTTTTATCTCCAACAAAATGTGATGAAAGCATTAATTTTAAACAGATGGAATATATGTAGATTGGGCTTGTCTATTGTTCTCTACTTCTACCTTCCCTGCTTATACCATCTGTTCTGGGTGTGTGTTAGTTTAGATTGTAATACTTTGAAGGAAGAAATAAAGTATCTCATACAAAGCATCATTAATGTGTAGCAAATAATAATGATAATGTGACTGGGTATCAATTAGTTCCTTACTATCATCATACCCTACATGTTTTTATTAATGTTTGCCTTGCAATGTACATAGCTCTGAATTTTTTTTCACTAAGGCAAATTATTTAAAGCATGTTTTCTGCTAAAACATTTACAAGGCAAGTATTTCTCTGCTGTTTCACAGTTTAATACATGACACTATTGAAATTAAGGGGAAACCCATTAATTCAGGATAGACTTGTCTTGGTTTAAATTTTTAAAAAGCATTGTAACTTTATGCTTTCTTTAAATTCAGAGACTTTCACTCGTTTTCTTTTGTGTGTTAGCATTTATAATTGCCTGAGACTTCTTGGGCTTTGTTGGCACTGGGACTGGCAGCACCAAAGTACCCTGATAAGGGCTGTATTGTGCAATACTTCCTGCCTTGCCAAAGCCAGGAAGTGCTAACACCCCTGCAGAAACTTCACAAGTTTCATGGTCCAAAGCTGTTCAACAAAGCCACTGAGCTTTCTGGGTGCTAAATGCTAACTGATCTGGGGGGGGTTTATGTTTGCCTACCATTAGCACTGTGCCTAAAATTATGCCAGTTTGTCCTTTTGAATTGTTGGCTGTCCTTGAAGACTAAACTCCTGTTCTTATTTATTCTTTCAGTGGGACAACGACAGTTCTCCAGCTTCTTTGCAATTTTTGTCCAATGTATCCCAATTAATTTCCTGCAATAACCATGAAATAAGCACCTTAGGAAGTCACAGTTTAGGCTGAGTTTGCTAACTCTTCATGGTGTGACTGAGGTAGGTCACTTACAAGCCAGTTACGGTGAGGCACTGTTGAGAATCTTCCAGAAGTGTAAAACAGAACTGTCAAACATGATGGTTTGGAAAGAAAATTACCTCTGTGCAGCTCTCTTCTCTCTCTCTCTCTCTCTCTCTCTCTCTCTCTCTCTCTCTCGTGGTTGGTTTGTTTGTTTTTGTTTGTTTGTTTGTTGGGTTTTTTTAGTGTTTTTGGGGGTTTTTTGTGGGTTTTTGTGGGGTTTTTTTTGTACAAATAATATTTCCACTTGCTGTGAGTGCACAGATACTGAAAAAGGGACAGACATCTCAAGGAACCTTTTTCAAGGAAGAAACAGGTTCTAAGAATTTGTAAGTCCATGACAAATTATTACTCTGAATACTAGTGCTGAGTAAAAATGCTTATCCATAAGACTCACAATGATCTTTTTTTTTTGATAGATGTCTGATGGAGTTCTATGCTATGCAAGATGTAGGACAATCCAGTGTTTTGGAGTAGTGCTTTTTTTACCTTTGTGTGTAAGATAAGATTTGATAGTGAGATCATTATATAATTTATCTGAGAGCACATATTGCAACTTCTTTTCCTAACCCAACAAAGTAGTGTTTCATCTCTACACCTGAGAGAGGGACAGGTCTAATTTAGGTGGTTTTGTGGTTGTGAGCATGTTAAAGCAGAAATGGAAAGAAAAGATTTGTAGGTGACAAGCTTGAAAGGAAAAAGAATTCTTTCTCCATAAAGTCAGCCCCAACCTCACCTTTTTCATCTGCAACTTCCAGAAACCAAACTCCAGAGCTGTAGAACTCCAGAGAGAAAAGAGCCCATTGGCATTCTTCCTAGAGAAGGGAGTCATTACAGCAACACAGAAGACTATAAAAACAAGGTGACACAGAGGAAATAAAGCCATTTTTTCCATCCTGTGTGAGTGTAGGTGCATAAAACAAAAACCTACAGCTTGCTGGGATCCTGTGGTCCATTTTCATGCTGGTCAGTCTATTCCCACAGGGATGGAGTCCAAAGTCTACCACATCAGCTTCCTCTTTATGAATAAGCTCTTTACAAGTTGTCTGCTGAGGCCAGTTTTCTAGATGAAAGGAGTACCTTATTCATTCGTTTTTTTCATAAATTGTAAGCATCTATATTTTTAAGATCCAAAGAACCATAGCATAGATGACCCCTTATCTCTGATCCCTAAACCATTTGAACTAATCTAATAGGAAAGAATCAGAGATGGGGAGAAAAACAGGGGCAGGGACAGCAGCATGAAAACAGTTGTGCAAGTAAAAGTAACTGAGTGACTGTCACACCCATGAAAAGGACTATTCATAACAATTGGATCATCAGACACAAGGTAAGGCCAAATAACCCATTAAAAGATGCGTAATGCTTACCTTTTAGCAATAAAATAAATGTTGTTCATGAGAAGAGATGATCCTTCCTAAGCAATATTCTCAGCTTCCTGAATGTACACAGGGAAGGAAAAATTGAGACAGAAAATTTGACTCGTGGATTTGAATCATGCCATGATTGAATGGCAGACTGAAGAAAGGTCATGATGAAGGTCCTGTCTGTGAGCAAATATGTGAGCAACTATGACTGAAGCCATGTCTTATCTTTTCCTTTGATAAACTGAAGAGGCTGACCTGAAATGTGAAGTCAAATATCAGCATTCTTCATGTAAACATGTAATTTCTTTTAATTTTAACTCTGATGTTTTGAAAAAAGGCTCCTCCCTGTTTGGAGGCTTTTTAAATCCAGAGTCTACCAGATCTCCTCATTTGAGTTGATGATGTCCATGTTTATTTATGCCAAGAATACCCATCACACACGCAAATGTGCTTAACTGCTCCCAGATGAGTTGGTTCATATACACATTTTGCAAAAGGACTTTATATTGAGCATGTGTGTTTTTAAGGAATATCTTCACCTCTTTATCCTGCTAAGAAATGAATATCTTCTTACTGTATCCTGCTAAGAATATACTTTAACTAGAAAGAAAGAAAAAAAAATTTAAGGACAAAGCAACCTATCCAGTGATTTAACAATTTATTTTTTAAAAAGAGATTTTTTTCCATTTACTAGTAACAAGAATCCATGCACTGTACTAAAAACTGACAGCTGTGGTTAAAATCCTGTATAAATATGAAAAAAGGCTGAATTTCCTTAGTTCTGTTAAATAGTCATGTAAACATATCATCAACAAGAATTTATTTCAGTTATTTTAATTATTAAAATTTTCAGATCTCTCAGATAAATTTTACTTCTTTTGAGGGTGTTTTGGATGCTTAATTGGATTCTGAGGTGGGGAAAATGTCTAGGGCTGGTAAGAAAATACACAGTAAGTAGTTAAAGAAACTACTGTTAAATGCATTATATGTGGTGACCATGATTAAAACAAATAGTATAGAAACACAAATGAAAAGATAGAAGGGCTTTCAGCATGGTCCGCTGAAATTTAAAAATCTCTTTTTAAATATAAATAAGAAATAAGGAACAAAACTTATTTTATTTTATTTAGCATTCAGAATGATGTTGTAGTGTCCTTGCCCATGACGGAAGGGTCGGAAAGAGATATTTAAGGTCCCTTCCAGCCCAACCCATTGTGTGATTCTGTCACCATGGTGGCGTGCGGAAAGGCCAGAATCCGGAAGGTTTATGGAAATAGAAACCATCAGCCGCTGGAGCCGGTCCTGAGGCGGGCGGGGAGCGGTGCCGCGGGATCTGCGCGCTGCTCCGCCTCTCCTCTGGGACATCCTCTCCCTCATGGCACCCTGGCAGCGAGGAGCACTGGCACCTCGCAGCATCAAACGTTTCATACGCCAGAACTGGAATCAAGAGGCTGAGCTGGTGTTTCCCCGGCTGTGGAGCTGAGGGCCTTTTGCCGGTACCGAGCTCCCCGCGCCTCCCGCTCGGCCCGGGATCCCGCTAGGGGGCGCTGTGCCCCGCTGCGGCCCGGCCCCGGCAGCGCCCGCGATGGCAGCGGCCCACACGGCCCGGCCCAGGGACACACGGGGTCCGGGGACACGGCACTGCCCGGGGCACGGCACTGCCCGGGGCACACGGTGCCCAGGGACACACGGGGTCCGGGGACACGGCACTGCCCGGGGCACGGCACTGCCCGGGGCACAGCACTGCCCGGGGCACACAGTGTCCAGGGACACGGCACTGCCCGGGGCACGGCACTGCCCGGGCACACAGTGCCCAGGGGCACACGGTGTCCGGGGACACGGCACTGCCCGGGGCACGGCACTGCCGGGGGACACAGTGCCCAGGGCTCAGCACTGCCCGGGACACAGCACTGCCCGGGCACACAGTGCCCAGGGGCACACGGTGTCCGGGGACACGGCACTGCCCGGGGCACGGCACTGCCCGGGGCACGGCACTGCCCGGGGCACACAGTGCCCAGGGGCACACACTCACCGGGGCACACAGTGCCCAGGGGCACACACTGCCCGGGCACACAGGGCTCAGGGCACACACTGCCCGGGCCCACAGCAGCGCCCAGGGGCACACACTGCCCGGGCCCACAGCAGCGCCCAGGGGCACACACTGCCCGGGGACACAGCAGTGCCACACCCGCCAGAGGCACCGCCTGCACGGGGCTGGTCCTGAGCCGTCAGGAATTGTGGCTTCACAGAATGACAGAATCTGCTGATTTGGAAGGGACCCACCAGGACATCAACTCCCTGCCCTGCACAGCACCATTCCCAAGGGTCACACCACGTGCCCAAGAGCATTGTCCAAACGCTTCATGAACTCTGTCAGGCTGGAGTTGTGACCATTTCCCTGAGGACCCTGTTCCAGTGCTTCTAATATCCAACCTAAACCTGCCCTTACGCAGCTTCTTGCCGTTCCCTTGTCACCACAGAGAGATCAGTGCCTGCCCCTCCTCTTCCTTTTGTGAAGAAGCTGAAGACTGTGGTGAGATCTGAGTATCCAGGTTGCCCACATACTGTTTTGTCCAAGACACTGTTGCTCCTGCCTGGCAGGGCTGTCCCATGCACAGAACTGTCTGTGATATTCTGAAAATTCTGTCCTACAGCTGTAGTCACACATGCTGGCGTTTGTTAAGTTTTGTAGGGAGTCTAAGGTTGTAAATGCACTTGAAATTATGATAAACTAAAACTATAAAACCTTTGTGAATTCCTAATATATTTGATCAGCCAGTATTAAAGTATAAAAATCTGAAGCTACAAATTCTAAAGATGGTTGCAAGGTTTATCAAATACTTGCTAGTCTCTGTCCCCTGAGAAAAAGTTATTAACATTCTTCATTGCTGGAGATGTGTTGATTACAGCTCAGACTTTGCCTTGTTTATTTACAGTTTTTAGGTCCCTTCGGAACATATGTTTGGAGATTTGATGTCTTTGTGTCTCCACTAGTGAAAATGGAAGCCAAAGTGCTTTATAAACACCAAATTATTTTCAAAACCAGTCAAAATTCACAAAATTATGCAATAAATACTGCTAGCATCTGATAGAAATATTATCCCACAATCAGTGAGTACTTTCATAAGTTTCTCAGTGGATTAAAACCCCAGAGACTAGAACTGCAAATGCAATATTTTTATTTGGGTAGCTTTCCACCAAAATAAAAACACTGGTTTATAAAGAGTTTTTGTGAAACACAAGAACTGGAAAGGTTTTTAAATGCTATGAGCATTTTGCTTTTTTGGTATGACAATGTTTCTGACAGACGTGAAATCCTAAGGAAGGGAAGAACTATATTAAGATAAGACTCATAATTTAGGAAACCAGAAAGATTCAAAACAGTTAAATCTACAGATGAGAATTCAAATTTTTTTATTACTGTATTAACTTATTTATGTTAGAAACAACAAATTCATTAGGCTGATCCAAAACTGGAGAACTATCCGTGGAATCAGAAAGTCCGAAATTATGTTGGTTTTTTTTCCTAATATATATTATTTTATTTCTATTGTTTGCAAGAAAAATTATGTCCTTTATAATCTTGTAAGAGTCACACAGACCTTTCTCATCCCAGTTTCATGTCTGTGAATGCACTCAAAAAATAGTTTCAGAAAAGTATTGCAAAGATTAATCAAAAAATACTGACATTATCATGGTAAAAGGATGGCTTATAAATATCATAAATGTTTATTATTAAATGCAAAAGTGTTTGTCTCCTCAGTCAGTAATTTTGCATGTCCTGAAACATCACAAAATGGACCCAGAAGAATCTCAGTTTATCAAATTGACACTCTTCCTCTATAAATTTTCAGAAATAAGAAAACTTTTTATCACCTGGGAAATACACCATAAGTGGGACATCTACCTGGGCCTTGCTTTTAGTTCCACAAATTCCCATCAGCACTGGCATTACCATCTGCCAGACAGAGGAAAATAAATGAAGCTGCTCAACTTTGCTTTGTCAGTGTTGCATGACTTGAGGACTATTTCAGCA
Source organism: Sylvia atricapilla (assembly GCF_009819655.1). Lineage (NCBI taxonomy): Eukaryota > Metazoa > Chordata > Aves > Passeriformes > Sylviidae > Sylvia > Sylvia atricapilla. The sequence continues at coordinate 22,033,755 of NC_089146.1, forward strand.
GGGAATGCTGGGGCTTCCACAGCAGGATCATCAGCTAGAATGAATCACCCCAGCTTGCATTTCATCTAGAAAGTCTAGACCACAGAGATGGATTCAAAGCCAGGGAGGAAGCTTCCATTTTTACAGGAGATCCATTTTTACAGGGTGCTGACACTTTAATGTGTTTCTGAAATATGCAGTAGAGACACATCATCTATTAATTCTGACAATATATTGCACTGTGTTAATCTGCATGTACACAGGCAGAGTGTCCAGCATTTACAAATAGTTTGTGATAAACATGATAAGTTGTGAATGAAGCTCAACAGGCTAATTCAAAATGGCAATGTGGTCTGGTCCTTTCTATGTGTAAAGAAAATAAAATAAAAACTACACTGATAGGTACATGTTGAGATAAATACTGCAAGTATTTGGCTCATGTGAAAAAAGGGGTTCAAAATTTCAATAAAATTACTTATTCTCTAGTTTCATTAAATTACAAATTTAGGACATCAAAAATGTAGAACCTAATATTGTATATTTGATTATGGGTAAATTGCCTATGCTTTTTGAATTATTCATGTGCTTTCTTAAGGAAAGAAAGCTCATGCAATTGTTTTCTCTATTCACCTTCATCATCCCTTATGCCATCAGTTTTTGAAGCCTTCAGGAGATTTCATTGGAAGGTGATGGTAGAGCAGAGGTCACAGGTAGGATGACTCTGAGCTGTTTGAAAGCCAGGAGGTGGGAAAGGGCAAGGAAGCTGGTGTGCTGCTTGAGAGCCCCCAGATGGGTTCAGCCTGGGCCATCTGGCCAGCCAGCACTTGAATTAAACCAGCTCACCCTTACGTGGGACCACACAAGGGCGTGGGGCAGCTCAGGGCGTTGCTGTGTGTGATGGAAGCAGCAAGAGAAGTTAGAGACACTGGAAAGATTTGCCAAGTGGTTTATAAGCTGTAGAACTTGTCTGAAATACAGCTGTGTATAGATTGGAAGGTGGACATTTCATGCTTTGGAATAGTTTTATTCCAAAAATAGGAAAAAATAGGGGCATTTAGGGTCATATTGGAATGAAGCCTGATGGGTGTATCCTTCACTTGCTAAAGATGTTCCTAGAGATAGTGCAATATGTCCCTAAAGTCTTTAGAAACAAGATGGCTGTTGTCTGTGTCAATTAAACTTTAAATTTTTGTTTGCATGGCAGGAAAAAACCCACATTTGTTCCAAATTATCTATAAATGTTTAAAATCAGTGGTTTGAATTCCATCAGGACCAACCATGGTTGTGGTTGGTCAAGCTGGTAAAAAGACACCCAGACTTATTCTTATTATACTGCAGCTAAAGCAGGCTGGGCTTGGTGTTTAAGGAGAAAGGAGAGGAATGGCAAATACTGCCCTGAAACTGAGATGAGAAAACTGGAAGAGAATGTCCTAATGAAAGAATTGTATCTGGTCAATATTTTATAGAGGTACAATTATTCTGTTCCTTGTTCATCTGCTCACATAGTGGAGAGAGACTATTGCCAGAGAGACTCCAGGATAGTTAGGGATGGAAGTTTCTGATAAATAATATATGAATAGAAGTGGGATTCTTAACTAACTCCACCCTAGAGTGAACACAGTTGTGTAATACAACTCACTTTTGCCATCAATGAGAAGATTATTTACATAAAACATAAATAGATCAATAGAGCTGGACCAACAAGAGGTGCCTCACAAGGTTTTATGAAGAATGCTGGAAAAAACCAAATTGATTCTAGTATGCAATCATCTCTGTTAGCTGGGCATCTTGGGGTAAACCAGAATATAGAAAATAAAGAAAATTTTACGTAGAAAATATAGAAAATGTAGAAAATATAGAAAAGTTCTCCTTATGTGAGAAAGGATACTCTCAGACCTATCTAAACATAAGAAAAATGTTACTACCCAAATTCATGGAGATATGTTTAGCTGCAAACACAAGCCATTTTCATGAGCAGTCTGGTGGCATCTTTTGTGGGTGTCCATTGCCAATAGTGAGAGCACTGACTGGTGCACAGGAAACCATGAAAGGAGAGGCTCAAATGCAGAAGTATATTAAATGCCTGTATGTTAGTGCAAGTTAAACACTTCACTTGCACAATCTTAGAATAGTGTATAGTCCTGTAGATTTTCAGAAGTGAATTATGGTGCCTGCAGCTGTCAGGAGCAGCTGAGCCGGTGCAATGTATGGTTCAGCTGTAAGGATAAACAAGGGCACGCTACATTCAGCAGTGTTCCAGGGAAGTTCTGTTACACCAGGACAGCTACTGCAAAAGTACAGAATTGTAGTCACCCTGTTGAAATAAATATTTAAGAATTTGCTGAAAGGGTTAATAGCCACTAAAGCTAGAGAGCTGATTTAATTGATGAAAACAATCAAGTGCTTTTCGTCTTGGTGGCCCACGAACAATGGTCGTTTATTTAGCCTTTGTGCTTGAGTGTGGCCTAGTGCGACCTAAATTGAAGAGTCTTTGATTTGTGTTGCAAAGCAGTCAAGGCCCTGTGATGGGGCTAAGGGTGGCATTACAACAAGGAGGTTTTACAAGTAATTGGAACAGTGTGTGCTGAAGGCGTGGGGAAGAGGAAAGAGGTTTTGGTGGACAGCTTAAACCTTCCTGCATTTCTGTAGTCCTAAGGTGCTGTCTGAGGATGTAAAATAGATTCTTGGTTTGTTAACATTTGTGTGTGAATTAGGACGCAGCACCTGGCCTCTCTGCATCCACAACTGATGTATTGCCACTGCTTCCATTTGTTTTAGTCCTTTTATGTGAATCGAACTCGGCAGATTCTTAGCGAGTGATTGTGGTGCCCTGTGCAGGCAAAGAATAGGGTGAATGTTTGACACAGTTTGCAAACAGAAGTAAGGCACAGGGTAATTTAGCGACTTGCTCACCCTCTTACCCACATGCTGTGGTACATCCGGTTTTGAAGAAAGATCTCCCAAAACTCAAGCTAGTATCTTAACTAGGAAAAAAAAAAAAAAAAAAAAAAAAAAAAGTCTTGTTCAAATAGCCCTGGGTGTCATAGTAATAACAATTTCTGTCTGTCTCTTTCAGCTCAACCAATGCAAAGACCACAAATGGTGCAGAGTACAGCAGTTCCCTTGATTCCTGAAGTGAGACGGTTTAAATATATTTCCCTCCTATTCTGCATTGCATTTGACTTTTTCTAGCTTAGGGTAGAACTCTTGATGTTTAAGTTAATCTGTACAGCATGAATGGGATTTGTCTTACAACACTATTAGAGTCAGTGCATAACCAGTGATGGAGTTCAACTGAGTTGCCCTAAAACTCTGACATGGCAGCACTTACAGCGCTTCTCAGGCATTTGCAGCAAGAATCCAACTTTGTTTTCTTCATATTCTAATCACTCCTGAGCAGTTAGAGAATATCCATGATAAAAAAGTAATGTAAAGGGGGAAAAAAGTAGAATTTAATATTTTTTTATTAATAATGAACTCCAAAATTAAGGAGTACTGTTTTCCTAAACATTTTGTAGGAAGTCAGCTTTTTACTCTTTTGGGTGTCTACTTGCTTCCAGAACACACCTCAGTGTTTATCTTCCTTCTTAATCCTATACCTTGTGTGGTGCAAAAATGTGGGGACATTTTAAACCATGTGAGTATTTAATCATGATGACAGGAGTTGGTACCACTAAACGGCATAAACCATTTCAATTTAAGGGTTTTTATGTGCCCTTGCAATTAACATAAAAGAAGTAATTAAATCCAAACATTTCCATTAGTATGAAAAGTTAAGAAGTTAGTCATTTGGTTTAAAGTTTCATTTGCAATGCCATCCTGTCTGTATTGCACAATTTGCATTCGTATTACTAAGTTGGCTGAATAATCCATGTATTAAAAAGACAGAAGCAGAGATTGTCTTGTGTGATGCTAAATTTATTTTTTTTACCCAAGAATTCTTCATTGATTAATTCAGTAAACACCTTAAATATAATTTTAAAACAAAATTAAAAATACTCTAACTGAAGCTCATGTAAATGATTCCAATGAAATAATTATATCTTCTAACATTTTTTAAAATAAAAACTGCGTATTATTTTCAAACTCTCAGTGTTCATCACTGGGATCACTGAACTGTAAAAGTTTGCAGTATTAAGTTGCAGGCTTATTTTTTAAATTCAATGATAAATATTAAACTATGAAATTTGAACTTCTTTAATGTCAGCTTCACAGATATTCCAATGGAAGTACATCTTTAATTAGAAAATATTCTGGTTGAAAAAGGAATCAGATTGGTTTCATCATTACATTAACAGCAACACATGTTTGGGGATGAGATTATTCTTTGGAGCAAAAGACTTTATTTGAGAAAGTTCTAAGTCATTGCAAGGAGAGACTGGGAAGGAACTTGGAGATCAGCTTTAGCTGTTATGGTTGAAATCAAATACTTTCTTAGCTGGATTTGTTCTTTCATCACTTCCAGAAGCCATTGTGGCAGAGTGCATTGCTGCTCCTCTCGCTGGCAGCTATCAGCCATTACCTATACTTGACACAGTTAAGCTGGAGACTGTCGCAGTTGTAAATGCTGGAATGATACAGGCTGCAATTCCCCTCTCCTCATTTTTAAAAGTTGTGGTTTTTTTTTTTTTTTTTTCCTTCTGGATGCTTCTCTTCAAATTCAGGATTGCACAATGTACTTGTGACAACCACAGTTGCTGTTTACATAAAGATGGATTCTAGGAAAACACTCCTTATTTCCAGATGTCTTCAGTATAATGTTTTCTTTCAGGTCTCATTCTTTCCTTCTCCTCAGGAAAATCCCCACAAAGTGCATCCATCAGTCTTTATTTCTTCTTGTTGTTTTGTTTTTGTTAGAAGGAAACTAAGTGTACTAGCACCCGTAACCTGACAGCTTGAGAGGCCAGCACCACATTCTTTGTAGTTCAACCAAGAACTTCAGACCACGATTTGGCAGTTCTCAAAGCAGTCTACAACAGTAACCTCACGTATCTGGCCTGTAGTAACACTTCCCCGTGAAGCTCTGAAACTTCGTTTCTGCTGTCCCCTGACCATGCACTACCCTGGAGCCATATTACCTGGCATTCTTCAGAGATAATTGATGCCTGTATGCTTTTTCCACTGCATAAACACCAGTAAACAGCAGACAGCTGATTTTAGCCACAGCCATTTCAGCTTCTCCAGATGCACATTCTTAACCCCATCAAATATCTGATATTTCTGTTCTGCTCAGCTTTTCCCTAGCTTTAATCTTTGAACCTCTCACAGAAGACATTACCAACTCCTATGTTTTCTATGTTTCTCCTTGTTTTCATGGTCATCCTAGCTGTGTGCTAACAAACAAAAAAAAAAAACCACCCCAAAACAATCCAAATAACCCCCCCCTTTCAACCTAATCAAACCTAAAAAGCTCCCATGCCTTTTCTGGGGAAAATGCCTTCTCCTAAAGATGCAACTAGTCCTTTAATGTGTGTAGACCACAAAGCATGTACAATTCTCTTCCCTGGAAAAAACCAACTTTTAAAGTGATCTTAATGGCTGGCAAGGAGAGCTGCAATGTCATTTGCGTAATTGTCCTCTGCTCAGCTGGAATTTGGAAGAATATCTGCAGTTACCTCTCATTGCTCAGCCTGCACCAGGCTGCACAAAGGCTGCCTTTGCCATCACACTGTGATGCCTGTGCATCCTTCAGGTTTTTAATACTTCTTTCCTCTATTATCACATCTAGTTTGGCTGATGCTAATAAAACCAGGAGTTTTGGTGGACCTTATATACATGTCTTATTAATCTAACAGTGCCGCAACACAAAAATGATTGTGATTAGTGTGACAAAGAAATGGCATCTGCTTAATGCTCCGAGGATCACCTTATCTTTGGGCTGAAAATAGATAGATTTGTCAGAAGTAAACCCACTGGACTGAGTTTTTTGCACACAACAGTAGAGCATAGTATGCTGCCAGTCCCTACTTCTAACGTTCAGGAAATTAACTTTCACAGAGAAAATATTCAAGTGAAAAAATATAGCTATTATTGTCTAGAATAGGAATGTTTCCTGTTGGAGAGCTCAGCACCACTGGCTAAAGTACAAATTTAAGAACGTGCAATGGGCCAGACAGAGAATTTGGTCTGGCTTTGTGGTTGCTGCTCTGTAAACTGATTTTAGCACTGCAGTCTGTTCGGCTCCGGCAGATAAATGGACCCTGTACCTTCAGGCGGAATTGAAGCCAAATTTGGTTTTCCAAAATTGTACCCAGTTTTCCCCTTGTACCCTGCACCACTGCTCAGCAGCGGGATGCACAAAAGAGAAGGCGATAACAAAGCATAGCCGGGCTAATTAGGTCAGAGCCGAGCCAGGCGCGATACGGCCACTGCAGCCCTCCTTCTCCTCCTCCTCTCCTCCAGAACGTGGGAAGCCTCCGCTCCGCTCCCGCCGGGCACCGCAGCTTCCCCCGGCGCTGGAGCGGCCCTGGGGCCGGGCAGCGCCGCTCGCCGCCCCCTGGCCCGGGGGCTGCCCTGCCGCGGGGCCACGGCTGGGGCTCGCCCCGGGCTCCGAGCGGGGCTAAGCGCCTCCCCTCGCCCCTGCCCCCCGCCCCTCCGCCAGCCCTGCCCCGCCGCCTGGCACCGCCGCGCCGGCCCCGAGCGCTCCCCGCGCCGCCGCTCCGCTGCTGCTCGGCCCGGCCGGGCGGGGACTTGGCAGGAACTCCCGGGCAGAGAGCGAGTGTGCCTGCCCCCGCTCCGGTCCGCTGTGGCTTTTGGGTGGTGGAGGGTCTGAGCTCGGCCGAGGAGCAGCAGCAGCCGCTGCCGCCGGAGAGGAAGAGGCAGGAGGGGAGAGAGAGAGAGACGGAGAGGCGGCTGGAGCCCCCCAAAGTACCCCCCCATCCCTGCACTGCAGGCTACATTTCCAGCTTCATGGGCAAAGTGTGGAAACAGCAGATGTACCCCCAGTACACCACCTACTACTACCCCCAGTATCTGCAGGCGAAGGTAGGGTCCGGCACGCCGGGCGGCGCGGCGGGTCTGGGGCTGGCCCCGCTCCGGGCGGCCGGACAGGGCCGAGCCCGGGCGGGAGCCCCGCGGCTGGGGCACGGCCCGGGGGAGGCGGTCAGGCTGCACCGGGGGACGGAGACAGGAAAGCGCCGGCAGCCCCTTTCCTGCCGCCCGCCGCCGCCCGGGGAGTCCCCGCTGGGCTTCCACCCCTTCCCCCGGCTCCCGACCGTGCAGTCTCCGACCTGACTCCCCTCTCGCCTTTCCCACTCCTGCTGTCGGTCCCTCCTCTTCCCCAGGGCTCTCGGCGTGTCTCCTCCTTCCCAAGCACGTCCTCGGCTACCCCGCCGCAGAGCGGAGCGCTGCGGGCCGCGCTCCCTCTGCCTTCGCCCAGCGCAGCCCCTGGAAGGCGGGGAGCGGAGCCGAAGTTCGGCCGGCTGGGGCTGCCATGGTCGTGCCTCAGCCGCGGCGGGGGTGCTGTGACATCCCGAGGGGTGGCAGGGCGTGCTTGCTGCTGCGGTGGGGATGGCCGTAATTGCAATTAAATACGGGCATTGGGGAAGCTGTCGGACTCGGGTGGATACTCATTGTCTGTGGAGTTAGACCTTTGTGAGCTGCCACCTCGCAGTTTTCAAACTGGATTAAAAAACGCATTAAGGGTCCAGCTCGTTATGATTAATGTTGTACACGGGTAGCTGCTGTTTGCGGGGATATTGATGTTAGTAGTTCTTGCGGTGGAGGATTCTCCACCTTTTTCCCTTTCTCCTTCAAGTCTTTAAGGGCAGCCAGCCCCACTGCTCTAGAAACATCATGCTGCAAACTGGCAGATGCAGAGGTGGTTGCATCAGCTGTCTGGAACATTTAGCATAAGCCTTTCCAACCACCAGTGACACTCCTCACAAATCAAAACAGACCCATATGAGGCTTCAATGTGTGAACTTTTTTTTAGAGCTTATAACCGTGGTGTGGGCTTGGTTGTGATTTTTTTTTTTTTTCCAATTGAACTGTCTTGCCTGCTTGGCAGTGACAGGAAAGAATTCCCTTCCCTTTATCTGCACACTTGATAGGCTCTTCTTTTTATTGTATTTGTGTTACTGTATTGTGAAATGTATTTTAGACTCCTTGGCTGAAAAATAAATTCCATTTGACAGTCATGAGACATTTTACAAGGCAGCAATGAGGAGGCTTTGAAATATGCTTTCATATATACAGAAATTGATAGAAATGCAATGAAGGTCTGTAGGTGATTTGAAATTACTAATCTGTTAAATATGTAATGAACATCAGGCTAAAGATGTACAGACTATAGCCATTTAAAGATTAAGCTGCAGAGCAATCACTGCAGCACTGTTTACATATATATATTTAATGCATTATTTTAAAGAAAGGTGGAATGCCTAAAGGACAGCCTTCTGCATCGCTTAGCTGCCTGATTTTATGTACTTTCTCAAATGAAGTACATTCTCTCATTCTTTATTCAGAAACTTTGCCATCATGGTTTTGTGTGGCAACAGTAAGTTACAAACCAAGTACATAACATGGAATATATATGAAGCAGTATCACTTGGCTGTTTTGACCTGTAAATAATTGAAGAGGGAGATAAACTCTAATAGCTTATAGTAGTTAGTAAAGAATGATCCTAGAAATCCACAATCCTATGAGAAAGCATGATGGACCATCTTTTGAAAATGTTTCCTGTACAGATAATTTAATATTGATTTGTATTACAGTCAGTGACATCTTGAAACTGTCTTGCAGTCCTTGCTATAAAATTACACAGCCTGAAATTACATTGCTCTGTTTCAGCAGAGAGAACACAGAGCCATTTGACCTACACACATGAAACGAAATATCTGAGATCCAGTGAAAGTTTCCTGTTTTCAGAGATCTTGATTTTATAAAAGAAATAAAAGAAAAATAGGGATCCAGGGATCAGTGACTGTAGGTTTTAATACTCAAATATACAGAATCCAGTAATATAAGCAATCTTCCCACTATGGAGCCCCTCTGAACATGTAGAAATATTAATTTAATTCATAGTTTTTAGCTGTTCTACAGGCCCTAAAACAGCTCACTGTCCACTCCATGTCCACTCGTTCAGTAATTCTGGAGAAATCTTCAGTTTTTATTAAACACAAATGATAATAGAAGTGAATTGCCTTTGCTGAATGAAAGATGGGTAATAGTACATAATTACACTGGGGGAGGTAGGAGAATCTCCTAAAACAGAAGTTCTGCTTCTCATCCTTATTTAAATAGTGATGGAAAAATTGCTGACTAATAATCTGCAAATCAATAACAGGAGGTGACAGGAATATCTTGAAGATGGATTTTTCTGTACTCAAAAATACTCATTACGTAAATTGTATACATTCCTAATGGCTCTTTAGGTTAAAATGTTGATGTGGTCACCTATTTTAATTGATATTACTATGTTACAGATTTTAAAAAGCAGACTTTGTATTTGACTGTTATGATCTTCGCAATCTTATTCATGAAGTATTCAAGCTGGTTCAGTGATATATTCTGTGAGGAAATACAACATTTGCTGTGATTCAGCACCTCCCTCCCCCTAGTCTTAGGGAGCTCAGCATCAAAAGAGATTAGTGAAACCATGGACTTAAATGAAAAGAACAAAATTAACCTTGGAAGAAGACTTTTAAAATGAAATATCATTATGGCACTGAAAACAGTTTGAAATGGCTTTAAATTGAAGCTTGTAAAACCTTCATTTTTAGGACAGTTTTTACTCTGGAATGATATGCTTGACGTATCTGCCAAATTTTGTGTCTTCTAATGAGTGTATGTTTTAGGTGAGTCCCTGTATTGCAGCATTGTATGCTTGTCAGAGAGCACCAAAAATATTTTCTAAGTTTATTGGATGATTCTAATGGTTTAGGTGCTTTCTTTAACCATATTTCTGTAACATTGCTTTTCAAATTTCAACTCAGTTGTATTTAATTTCCATACTTGAAGCTTCTACTTATAATTGAGAGATTTTGTATTTCAACATTTTGGAGAATTATTTTCATTAAGATTACATGTTTTCTACCAGTGCTTAAAGGTCTGTCTGCCTAGGAGTAAAACCTGGCTGTGCCAGACAGGGTATTATAATATTTAACAAGAAAGAGACATGTTTAGGCCACAATCTGTTTGCTTTGGTCAAACAAGAAATAGAAGTGAGTCTATGTTTTGTTTTCCCATATCAAATGGAATTCAGGGTCACAATGCACACAACAGTTTACAACTAAATTGTGATAACTACCTGTATTACTGGTATTCCCTTGGAGACTAATGTGGCAATATGAGTAATTCCACTAGTAGGCTTCTGTATCATGAAAGAAAGCTCTTTGTGTAAGAGAGAGTTCACAGAAGACGGCAACATTTCTTATAGATAGCATGGCTTATCTACAGTGTAAGCATTTAGCAGTAGCAGATAATACCTATGTGATACTTGAATTCTGGTTATTTTGTATGGTATTAGGTAACAAAACCTAGAACTAATGAAGTCTTGTCAATCTTGCTAAATTGTATCCGAGTGGGCTTTGAACTTTATCATTTGGTAGCCGCAAAACTGGTGCTTTGGCAGCTCTGAGAAGAACCAATATTTCTAGAAGTTGTGTGGGTTTGTAGGCAGGACTGTAGATTGATATAAACTGTAGTGAGCAGGCAGATTCTGCCACATCAAAACCTTGTTCTCAGGTTGTTGCAAGCAAACTTTAAAATGGGAACACTTAATTTTTGTCCAAGCCTGTTGATGGCAGAGTAAGAAGGAAATCAGTTAACTGTATTAAACAGAGTAGACATGAAATTGTCTTATTAGCAGACACTAGATAAGCTGCAGTTTAGTGTCAGTATATGAAATTAATAGACTGATGTAGAACCTTCTGCTTCTAAAGCAGAAGAAGTAGGACCTGCTAATTGTTTGCTGCTAATGTGTACCTTGGCACTGTATTCTTCAGCAAGCACAGGTCTGTCGCCCTTTAAAAGGTTTCAGTAGCTTATGAGCTGATTTTCATCACCATCAATGATTGCTAATTCTAATCAGTTTAGTTAGATTTATTCTGTATGCACTAAGACTGCAAAATATGTACATAGTAAAAGACAAGTTTACAGTAAACCAGAGTACATGTGTTTATAAGGTTGGACAGAAATAATTTGCACATTTTATATTCTGGGGAATTGTATTCATTGTCCCTAGTTGGGATCTCTGTGGTTCTTGACTGAGCTTAGAAATTCATTGAAATTAAAAAAAAAAAAAAAAAGCACAGGTTGTCTGCAGGAAAACTTTTTGTCTCCACACAGTTACCTGATCCCATTATCCTCCTCAGCATCTTGAATGTGTTCTCTCCCATTCCAGACAGGCTTATTGTGCAACTATCCAAAGAATTCCTTCCAAAAATGTACTGTACTATGTAAGGAAAAGAATTGTAAAAATCTACCCATTTTAAGAAAAACTTGAGCATTTTGATGGTAAGCTAATCGCTCTGACTCCATAGAATTATTTCAGAGGATGGAAAATAGAGAGAAGTTAAGAGTGTTACCTAGAAAGACCATTTTCTCTTCTTCCAAACATCTCAGTCCAAAACTGAGAACATCTGTTTACATCCATACATCACACTAGTAACTTCTTGTCACTGGTCACAGTGACTGTTCTGTTCCAGCCACCTTGTTTTGTGAGGGGCATCTCTATCCTTGTCCCAGGTGTAGCTACTTTTAACTTCTGAAGTTTGGTTCAGGTATTTCTAGGTGATGAACTAGAAATGTGCCCTTCAGAAAGTATTTCTAGAAACTCTTGCTGGAATAATGCTTATATATGCAAAAACCTCTCTAGCAATGAGTTGAGCAGAGTTCATACGAAGCTCTGGAAATGTTCATATCATGTATTTTAGTGTATGTTGTTATAACTCTAAATTAGTGATAAAGGAACATGAACTAGAAACACTTCACAACACCATCATCTTGAAGACTGCCTTCATTGAAGTCAACATGAGTTTTGCCTTTCATTTCAGATAAGCAGCATTTACTAGAACCTTGATTTATGGTTGGGTTATGCTGCTCATGCTCAAGTTGGAAGTGATTTGCAATGCCATGATGGTCTTACTCTTCAGTGGAGCAAAAGTTAGGGAGTGCAACATAGAGATGATGTGATTGGGGCTGGAATCAAGGAAAAAGAGCAATGGCAATCCATAAGGCATAATGGCATCCATAATTTTGTATTTTCATCCTAGGGAATCTTTTAAAAAGAGTTTTTGAAAAGCCATAACTTTCCTCCCTGAATTCAACCTCCTTACAGAGAGGGATGGTATAAATAAGCATCACGCTACAGACTGAATTTGCAAATGACAAACTAAAAAGTATTTTCTTCACTGACTCAATGGTGGAAATTACAGGTTCCTATTAGCTTTGTAGTTTCCAGAAGTTTGAGACTAAACTCATCCCTAGAGTACCCCACACTTGGGGCTTAATTTGATACTGTGTGATTTGCCTCATTTAACAAATGTCAACAAAATCTTGGTCCCTCTTTGTGGTTCTGTAGTTGCTTTACTGCAGACATGTGAGCAGATCCTGAGTCCGATGGTCTTATGAGACTGACTAACAGAAAAGTGATAAATCTATATATGACTTGAAATAGTCTTGAGACATTTATTCAGTGCTGTTTTCCTTTTGTATTTGATTGTTAACCCCCTTCAGGCACCAGGTTTGTGAATGTGAAGTTTATATCCAGTAAGCAGGCAACAGCTGTAAGAAGCCAGAATTGCACAATGTCTGATTTGTGCTAGTGTGTTTTCTAGCTTTACACTCAGCACAGGATCCCAGGGTAGTCATGAAAGGTGTGCAATAAGTTTGTATCGGGAGAAGGTAATTTCCTTTGAATAAAACAGTTCTTTAAAATATGTTTTTTTCAAAACTCAGCTGGTACTCTTCCTAATGATAATAGGTTTTTTTCTCATTACTTTTAAATCAGAATTGAGCATGCTGTATACTTTTAAGTATTTTGCTTCTAGTTAGACCATAAGCCTCTAGGTTTCAGTCTCAAGGATGAAATTTCCTTAGTAAATTTCTGAGCTTCCACTCAGTGCTGAAAGAACAAAGAAAAGGTAGGCAAGATGATTGATGTTTTCCAATGAAGAATAATACAATGTAGTAAAGCATTGTTTTCTAAATCTATTTTTCTGTAAAACAGTGTCTTTAAGAAATATATCTTTTTAGTACACACATCAAAAAACCACATTGGACAAAATTTTTCATCTGCTTTGAAGTCCAAATAACAAAGTTTGAACTATCAATGTTGATAGTAGATGCATCACTCATTAAGGTAATTGATGCTACTAACACAGTGCTCCTAATGGTATAAATGTGATTGTGGTAGTAGTAAAGAAGTTTGAACAAAGGTGTAGCAATAAATGGGAAAATTTATCTTGGTACAGTTACGTATTTCAGTTTCAGTCTTCCACAATCAAGAGCAATTAACCATGCTTTTAAAAAATAATTTGTTTTTCATTAAATCATGCATTTAGTTTGGAAATAGTCCCTTGAAGGTGTATGCTCAGATTTAACTAAAATTATATACTTGTTTTTGTTCAATTGTATAGACTTCTTGTGGCCTGTGCAAAGTAGTATTCACAACTATTTTTACTGGTAAAATCCCTACTTTGCTAAAAAAGTGAATAATGTTGGAAAAGTGTGTTGAAAAAAAGCTGTTTTATTTGAGTTTAATTCATTTCAGTCAAAACAGACACAAAACAGATTCAGGTCATATTTGCCATGGTTAAATAGATAATAATTATTATCTGACTTCATGCAACTTCCTGGTCTTCCTCAGCTGAAAATACCAAGATTTGCGTTTAAATGTTATTTCAGTAAGTTCTAAACTGAGTTCTGTTATCTCAGAATTCAGGAAGACAAAGAGCTTGGACATGGGTAGGCATAACCAGATCTAGGGCTCACTTGTTCCATGGTAGCTTTTGGAGCACTGTGTTCTTGTTCACAGTCTGAGATTGTAAAAGCACATTTAGTCGCAGATGCTCTGACTTGATAAAAACATTTCAAAATATATTTAAGCTAAATTTTTGAAATCTCAGCATGCATGTAAGGCCTGTGAGAAATGCTTCAGAATCATTCCAGGTAGCTAAACAGAGCTTACAGATACAAAATGGTTGGTGTGACTCCTGTGCATTGAGAGGGAAGTACTGAGGTTTTCTAGAGAGACAGAGTGAACAGGCTTCACTTCGTGGATTTTACAACAGGTTAAGAAATGAATTCCTGTGCTTGTCTCTTGGCAACACACACTGACACCATTTCCACAGCAGTTTCTAGGCTGTGGTAGTATCTGTGACCTCTTCTATCCCTCAGGCCATAGCTACATAATCACTTTAATTTTACATAACTATGCACAGCAGCCAAAAAGGGCAATCTTGTCTTCTCCCATTGCTCCCAGCAACCCATTCCTCTCCCTTCCCCTGTGCTGGCCCTAGCATTTGTATGATTGGTCAATGAGCTGAATCAAGAAACCAGTCTGGCTGAAAACTAAGCCCAAACCCCCAGCTGCAGGACCTTTTTACAGTGGACCAACTAATGAGATACGTAAGAAGTTTGCGACTTGCGTGGGTGAAGTTGTCTCCAAAAGAAGCCCGCCCCCTTTGGGTCTCACTTTGGCCTGACACAGTGGTGCTGTGTAGCTCTTCTGGATAAAATGTTCTCTGGGGCCTTGCCCAACAGGGCTGCTGATTACACATAAATTAACACAGATAACTGTTAACATAGTTTTTCAATGACTTTATCTTCTTTTTTGTTGTTGTAAATTGTGTTAGATGTTGGTGCATTAAGTGTTAAAAAACCTTTTGAGTCTGTCTTTAATTCTTAGGACCAATGATTATGGAGGTAAGTGTGAAATAATTTGCTGAGAAGGCTTAAGTTAGTTATAGGTCTGGGAGGAAAGAAAGAATCAATGTAAATGAAACTTCCAGAGGCCTTGTAGCATAGTGTTACATCTAACTTTCCATTTTCAGCACAGTGCAACATTGATATTTTATTTCATTCTGGGGAAAGAGGGGAGAAGGCTGGCACTTCAAATTAGCAGCAGCTGCAGAATTAAGACAAGGGTGTTAGTGACTCATTTGGAAAAGTACTAGCTAAAACATTCTGTCTCCTAGAGAAAACATTAAAGAAGGGTTTATGATACAAACTTTGAATTTTGTGAATAGTGTCAATGACCTTCTGGTTTCCTTTGGGTAGCTTTCCTGATTAGTGGCCATTTGCTTTTGACTATTGCACATGAAAGTGATATACAGGGACATTTTGGAGGGTGAAACATGGCTCCTGTCAGGGTCGAAGACTCTAGAATGCCTCGTACTCCTTTTGACCCAGGCAGTTGTCCAAAAGCTCAGATTATTATTGTTCCAGGTAGCTGGAAAAAAGGGCTACACGTAATAGTGTCTTTGATGCGTTTGAATAAATGGCCGAGTAGTCAAATTCCAATTTCCCTGAACATGGGAACTTGAATCATAGAAGGAGTTTCTTTGTTCTCAGTCCCACATTTCTTTCTCCAATTCACTATTCTCACTGCTCAGGCCTTTTACTGGACTGTATTCACAGTGTTTATATTGAGGTTGTTCTCTACTCTTTCCACATCTGTATTTGGGTGAGGTTTTTTCCCTTTCTCTGATGAGTATGGGTATTTCCCAGTTTTATGCCCAGGTCCTACAAATGGCTTTATTTAGAAGAGCAGCCTATTTTAAGAAGAGACAGCTAAGGGGAGATCTAATTGCTGTCTAAATGTATCAAATAAAAATGCATTGAAAAAAAGTGGAGGCAGACACTTCTTGGAGATGCATGGGGATTGGATCACAGGATAATTTAGGTTGGGAGGGTCTCCAGGATCTCTCTAAATCAGTCTTCTGCTCAAATCAGGTTTGTCTAGAAGATCAGACCAGGTTGCTTAGAGCATTATTTGGTCTGTTCTAGAAAGTCTCCAAGGATGGAGATGCACAGCCTCTCAGCACAACCTGTTTCATTGCTAGCTATTCTTGTAGTGGTTTTTTCCCTTATTTCCAGACTGAACCTGTCTTCTTTTCTGTGAGGATTGACTTCTCCAGACACCATGGACCACTGTAAGAACCTGGCCCCTTCTCCTCGATAACCTCCTCATACATTTTCATTCTATAAATGGAAAGCTGCTATTAACTCCCACTGAAGTCTCCATTTCTGTAGCCTGAACAAATCCAGTTCCCTCAGCTTTTCACAGAATATGTGATCCAGCCCCCAACCATCTTGACCACCCTGCACTGAACTTGCTCTGGCTTTTCAGTGCCATTTACTGGGGGCTCAAAACTGCGTGTGGGATTGTGAATGGAGCCTTTCAAATAGGGGATGGTGACCTCCCTTTCTGAATGCAGCCCAGCAGGAACACCAGAGCACACTGCTGGCTTATGCTTGGCTGGCTGTCTGCCACAGCCCCCAGGTCTGTTCCAGCAGAGCTGCTCCTCAGTCAGTCAGTTCTCAGCTGACATCATTTCAAGGAACTCTTCCTTTACAGGTGCGGAACTTTGCACTTCTCTGAGGTAAAAATGTTAAACACATCAGTCCCAGCATAGCAGCTTGTAGTGCTCCACTTGGTCCAGGCATGACATTCACTGCCCTCCCCTTGTCTACAGAACTGGTAGTCTTATCATAGAGGGGAATAGGCAGTAGGGTGCAGCACAGTGGACAGAATTAGGACATAAGGAAATTGTAATTAGATATGAATAAATTTTCTTTTTCACCATAAGCATGACCGGAAGGTACTGAGAGAGGTTCTGGAATCTCTTGGAGATGGTAAAAAACTCAGCTGGATAAGGTCCTGAGCAACCTGCTCTTGGAGGGAAGTTGGACTGTATAACCTCCAGTTGTCCTTCCCAAACTAATGTGTGATTCTGTAAGGCTGGCCCTGGAAGCATAAGAGAGTCTAAAGAAACTGTTACTGTTCATTCCATGTTCCATCCTTGTAAGCTGTGCTATGGAATTTGGAAAGGAAAGGTATAAAGGGAAATCCGTTTTTCTGTTTAACAGAACATGCATTATACAAATATGCAAATGACATTTTAATAATCATAAATCATGCAAATTCCCTTGTCCCATTTTAGCAAATATCTTGTTTAAGCTGCTTAAAATTTGAGGGTTTAGGTTTGTCTATTTATTTTTCGCCTGGTAGAACATAATAGGGCTACAAAATTATGCTGTAAATTGTGACAGATTTGTATACGTTCCTACACCAAATCACTTTTTTAGGACAATATTTCATGTTCCTGCATCAAATCTGAATGTGTTGATAAGTTTTTGTCTGGAACATGGATTAACAATTGTATAAAGCAATAATTAACCCCCAAATCTTGTTTCTTTTCAAGCAGACATTATTCAGAGGTGCAGCAGAACACTGAGGAAGGCAGTATTCCTTCTAGTAGAAAAAATTGGAAGAATTTACATGTTCATATTGCTTTTCACTAACAGTTCTGCTATATTTCACATGACTTCTCTTCCAAATTACAGTAAGTTCATCAGCTGCAGCAGCTATGGATACATGAAAGGCTTCCAAAGCCACCCACCCAACTTCTTTAGCTCGCTCTGCTTTTATTAGCACTTCTTTCCAGTGTCTTTTATATACTCTCCCCCAGATTTTCTAAGGGTTTTCAATGGCAGGTATAATAATAGGAACTCACATGTTCCCAAATCTTGGAGTTAATCTTAAAGATGCCGCTTTTACTAGATCTTAAAAAAAAAAAAAAATTCACAGCTATGGTTGTCAGCCAGATTGGTGATGAGAAAAACATGTAAAACCCACCAAATGTCAGTTCATTTTTACACTGCTAACTAAACAGATCATAGTTGTCCATTAATTCTGAAAATAAGGTTTCTTTTTAGGTGCCAGAATATAAATTTAGGGACCCAACAGTGGATTAAGTTGGCCCCAAGTTGACATTGCTAGAAAGTCAAAGATAGCAGCAGCATCACTACAAGTGATTATAACAGAACTTGCTATTTCATTATTTTTTTCTTTTTCCTGGAGTATTTACCTTGATGGTGACCAGGCTGTGCAAATATAATAAAAATTGCAGATTTTTTCAAAAATACAGAATTGGGGAATAAATGAAGATACATTTGTGTATTGGGGTTGTCTTTGCTCTTAGGAATTTTAAATGCTATTCTTGGAATTTTATGTAGTTGAGGGCCTGGAACTAGGGAGGAGTGTTACCAAGCACCTAACACATACATGCTGAGTAGCTGTGCTACTTTCTGGGAGAAATAGCAAAATGCCATAATAAAAATGAAAGAGAATAACAAAAGCTTACTTTTCCGTGTTGCCCCCTGAAGAGGCAGAAAGGCAACTATGTATATTTTATATTTGTTGCCCCTTTCCTTCTTTTAAAAATTGAAAGTGAAATTCTATGTCAGATTAATAATTGAATAATGATGAAATGAATAATAGATACATTTTTTATTAATATGAAATATAATGGGTCATTTTCCATGTTTACTTGCATTCTGGTCAGCTCTGTCAAGGTTATGATGAATGTCTGCTCTTTTATTGATATTTACATGAAGTTTAGAAATGAGTGTGTGTTGAACAACAGAACTCCTGGCATTTCTGTGGTACACCTTTTAAGAGCAGGAGTTTATTTGAGTGTTGTCTTCCAAAATGTATCCTGCCCTTCTCATCGATGGAAACTGTGCAACTGTTGTCATCCAGGAAGGATGCTGCACATCCCAGTGCTCTGGTGGTGGTTGTATATATGCATTTTTAAAATGTGTTGGATATATAGTCTAGTTTAGATTTGCCTACCGTTTAATTTGTTAAAAAATATTCATAGTCGGTTCAATTTCCTTGATTGACTAGTTATTGTTATTCTTTGATCTTTAGAAGTGTGATGCCTCCTCTGCAGGATAGCCTGTGTTTCAAGTGATTTAGACATCAGGCAAACTAGTGGAGTATGGATGTGCTTTTATTATTTAAAAAAATCTCTGGGTTGCTGTCTGTGTAATGAAGGCATTAATGCGTAAAATGGGCACTAGTTTGTGACTTTTTTTCGTAAATTAGGATGTCAGTTCTTCTCTTCACACTGATACTGAGCTCCATGTGTTCTTTAATGTAAATGTCCCTAAAATCTAGTCTTTGCAGAAAAATCATGCACCAGAATCTTCCTTTTATGTCAAGAAATAATAAACATAATTATAAGTTGAATATTTATTTTATTACAGCCCCCCACTTTTCCGTTTAAATGATCTGAAACATCTCCAGACTGTACCAGACAGTACAGTAGCTTTAAAGCAGAGCTCAGGAGCCTCTGGATGCCTTGGAGACAGTGGAAAGAAGGTTCACCAGTATCAAGGGTTGTGTACAAATTTGAGCAACTCTGGCTTGCCTAATTACTGGAGGATGCTGGGAGACTGAGCTGGGATTTCTGGGAGTAGAAAGCTGAGAGCCATGTCTAGAAGTGCCAAATACTTCATAGTTTTAGTGAGAATCTTTTGGTAATTGATAGCAGTAGCATCTGGAAAAAAGGAAAGGAAATCATGTCTCGGAATACCACTGGGATAACAGCAGAGAAGAGGTCTGGGTTCTGTAGTTTTGTTTGATGTTGGCCTCACAGAAGTGATGGGCACTTTTAGAACTACCCACTGCTAGTCCTTGCTGCCACACTGAGGCCCAGAGCAGCTGGTCTCAAGAGTGGGGGGTTTGCACAGAAGGGAGGTGGTTCCATGGGACTGTTCCAGTTTGATTTCTCTGCCCCCGGCACTGAGCTTGTCTCTGGAAGTGGCTTAAATAGGCTCTGAAAAGCTGGCTGTAGACCTGTCTCTTGAGCCTTGTGTTGTCATTTGAGATAGAAAAAGAGGAAAGGGTAACTGAAAAGTATGAAGCCAGATGGAGGGAAAATAGAAGGAAGACTAATTTTGAAAGAGGGAAATTGCTGTAGGGAGCAGATAAGAGAAAAGAATAAGTGAAAAGAGCAGAGAAGGGCAGAAGCCAAATTCAGTGGAGAGGCTGTGGCACGTATGCCAGAGCATGGCACAAGAAGACACCTCCAGCTGCCAGGCCATCCATGGGGAGTTGCATCTCAACAAAAGGAGATTGAAGGCAGTATTCTGCAAGAACTCAGTTTGGGGACTGCTAAAGTTCAGCAAGAATAAAAGGTTATTTTTACAAAAACAATGGATGATTTTGGGGAACAGACAGACAAGACCTCTGGGTGAGGCCTTGTTTTATACAGATTATGAGAAGACAAAAGGTGCTCCTGGGGCAAATGTGTCAGTTACCATTGCCTCTTATCTGTTGCAATTCTGTTGTGATACTGGATATAAAGTTACAGAGGTAAACTTCTCAGAACTCAAGAGTTTGGCATTTCTTTTTACTTCTTGTAGCTTATACATTTGTTTTATTATTGCACTGAAACTAGAGTAAATGCAAGAACTTCCTGAACACTCTCTCAAGTGATGTGGTAGTGTTGCAATTCTTTTTGATATTTTATATGTTCATAAATTCTCTTATATTGATAGGCCTGGCATCTGGCATGAATCTGAATCCAAGAAAGTATACAGTATAGCAAAGACTAAATGGAGTTTAGTATCCTCTTAGCAGATAGAATATTACTGCTCCTAGCAGAAGTGGCTAAACAGAAAAGAAACCTAAAAGACTCCCATCTCAATATAAAATATCAGAAGAGTATGCATGAGGAGTAGAGCCCAGTTTAAATTATGCAGTATATCAGTCAGAATTAAACTTGGAATTTATAGTAACATTTTTTTTTGTCTTTAGGCTTTATGCATAGAGAGACATGCTTTCTTACATTAAGGTTTTCGTTGCTTATTTGTGCTGTTTGTACTATGGCAGAACCCTTACGTGTCCAAACACCCTGCTCTGGTCTTGTGTCAGTCAGCTCCATCACTGCAGCCTGAGGAGATCCCAGGTTTGGACTAGAAATAAGATTCTAGCCTGCTTTGGTGAGCAGAGAGGTGGGCTTTCTGTTTAAATTAAGATCACTTGGAGGAAAAAGTAGGACCAAGAGCAGGTTAGAAGTGTTCAAGTCATCACTGCAGAATAGTACTTGCAGTTTCTGTAACTGAAATAGAACGATCTGTATATTTTAATTCATTTCATGTGAAGTGGCCAGAATGAATTTGTGTTATGGACTTTGGTGGTGGTGGGGAGCATGATACTCCGAAGGAGTGGCACACAGAATTGATATTTTTCTGTCACAGTCTACCCTTCTGGAGCAAAACAGCCCTTTTGTGGGTTTTATGTAGGAGTTGCAAATAATGCAGAGTGATTTTGCACTTTGAGTATGCTGTCCTGAAGGTATAACTGCATCCAAACAAGAAAAGATCCTTTTTCTTTTGTTCAGATTTAATGTCTCTGTTCTGTAGCTTTTGGTTTTCTTTATTTTGGATGTTGGTTTTTGGGGTTTGGTGGTTTTGGTTTTTTTTTACATCACAGGTTATACTGGTGATGGTAACACTCAAAATTGATAAAAACTCAGAGTTTTGCAGCATATAGTTCCATCCTGCATCCCCTGAGAATGGTATTTGGCATCTAGTTCCTTGATTCCGACAGCAGGGATCCTTGAGAGGTAACTGCTGTGCCAGCACTGGGCACAGTATTAGCGCAGTGAGCACTGGTGGAAGGCCAGGTATAAGGATTTGTTAGTTATTCTGGAAAATTTATCCCCAAATAGTTTCAAGTGGACGGAGCTTTCTTGAAAAAAAGTGCCATTGTCCAAACCAGCTTAATCCACTTTCAAAGCCAGCTAAACAAGAAAAGGAATTTTTCTTCTGCAAGGTGATTGTCTTGTTCCTTGTAGGTGTAGTTATATTTAAATATCTGTTCATGGATGCATGAGGCTTCTGTTCCTGCTTTTCCAGGATGAAGCCTTAAAGGTTTGATGATACTGAAGTAAACATGCTGGAGTGATAGAGAGTAAAAGCTGTCAACGGTGCAGAATATTGATGCTAACAAGATTTAGAGCTTGTCTGCACTTAAAAATATAATGGAATTTATAAGGAAGCGCTTTTCTGGAATTATTGAGCATATTAAATTCCCATATAGATGTTCATGTATCTACATATCCCTATCCAGGGTTATTTCAGAGTAGTTCTGGTAATTTTCCAAATGTAGACAAGACTTAATTAAGCTGACTCAGTGTGCTAAACTCGTGTCACCAAAAACTCTATTAACTATATTGTCCTCTAATTAATGATTTTAATAGTTTTAATTATATGACTAAATCCTGTAATAGCAGAAGTAAATAAATGCACAATTAATATTTATTCACTTCACTAAGTGAGCATTTTGCCTTCCTACAGTATTCAGAACTGGGCTGCAGAGCACTTGGCAAAACACAAATGAGATTTCTCTGCATTCTTTTTGGGTATCTCTTTTCTTGAGAATTATAAGTATTGAAATTACACAGGTATCTTGGACTTAATTTTAAATTGAAAGGTTTCTAGGATGTGCAGAAGTGCAGAATGCAAGTAATTACATGAGTGTATCATAACTATATTAACACATTTAATTAAATACCAGGAGTTTAGAAGTAAAATTTATGTAAAAATGAATATGAAGTTGCTTATCTTTATAAAAAACACATTTACTATGATGCATATATAGATATCTATTTAATTTAATTACAGTAAGTATTGGCATGAGAGACCAGCTCTGCTCAGTTGTAGCCCTCCAATTAAAATTGGAGGGGAATAGAGTTAAATAAGTAATGCCAAGTAGAATTGATGCTAAATACAGAAAAAACTCAGTTGCAGTGTGCAGCATGTTCTACTTTTGTGACTCTTACAGACTTCAAAGAGAATTGTACATTTGCATCCGAGGGCAGAAATTGGCCATGTGCTTGGAAGCATGAAATCTCTCAAGGTAATGCTTCATAACTATGGAATGTATCCCATGACTGATATGTAGCTAAGAACTGAGAATCAAGTTACACATTAGGAATACTTGAAATTAAATATTTTTCTAGTTAAAGAGAGCATTATGCTGGGTAAACAATCTATGTTATCTTTTTCTAGACATGCATTGGAGCATGAATGTATGAAGCATTTAAATATGCATGTTTGTATTTCCTGGTCTTTATTGCATTTTAGTAATAATTCTTTAAGAACAAAAAGATTCTTTCCTTGAGGTAATTTATTAGAGTTTTATGTTTCTCTCTTGAAGTATCTATTTTTAATTTATTTTTATATTCTTCTTTTTCTTTCATTCAAATTATGTTTGAAATTCCTGATTTTAGGCAGTAAATTTCCAAACATACAAACTTGTTTCAGCAAGGAAGGAGCAAGTATCCCTAAAATTTTATTAGCATCTGCACAGAAGCATTTGCTAAGGCACTGTCAGTGGTCTTTTATGAAAAAAAAAGTTACTGAGAAGAAAAAAAAAATTGGTGAACTTGGTTGCATCTAAGGTGTACAATAATTTCCCGGCTTTTCATTCTCAGAGTGACCCAGACCCTTGCAGGTACAAGGGAGCTGTTTTGTCCTCAAGTGGACGCTCTTTCTGTGGTGTCAACCCTGCTCACTCTTCCTGAATCTATTCCCAGTACAAGCTGAAGCCCCATACTGGGCAGGTTTAAGGGGGGGTGTTGGACCCCTTCTATCTTGTTTTCTTCCCATGACACTCCTGCCTTCCTAGAGCGTTGTTGCGCCAGGGAAGGTGATGATCATGATTTTGGCTAAACCGCTCTCCTAGTTGGGGAGACCCTTCTCTGTTGCCTTTGAGCGATGGAAGAAATTGCCAAGGATCCAGCCAAACCTTCAGAAAGCAATAGAAGAGGATGTTTATTTGAAATGAAATAGATCGTAAAGGAAAAGCAGATTTTCTTATATTTGCCCTTTTGTTTGATGTTCTGTTTCCTGTGAGCCCAGCTGGTCCAGAGGGCTGGCTCTGGAAGCTGGGTGTGGCACACTGGAAGGTATTTGGCAATTGATGCCGTTTATTGTTCCTTCCTCTTTGTCTCCTTGGAGCGGGCTGGCAGCCCTGCACCCAGGGCGGGCATCCACCGCAGGGCATGTGAGGGCTCCGGGAAACCCAGGGCACAAAGTGCCCTCGGGAATAAGCAAAAGGGAGAGTTAGAAGTGTTTTGTGTGATAATCCTTGAGTTTAAGGTAGACTACTACTTTTTAAAGAACTTTGTTGCAATCTGTGAGTTCAATATCCTGTGACTAATGGGTGCTATTAGGGAAATCTCCAGTGTTCAGAGATAATGTCAGGCTCATTGCAGGCCTGATAAAGAGCAATACAACGCATTAATCTCATTGTCAGAACACTTATATATACATCTCAGCTGCAACAGAGATGGTGTTCTTTGCTGATACTTAATATCTATCAGTTTTAACAAACTTTGTCACAATTTGTAAAATGCTTAATCATAAAAACAGCATTTGGAGCTTATTAATGTAGTTAAGAATATTCACATGATTAAAAATCTGAAGTTCTATCTGACCTTTGCAGATCAAGTCTGAAGTATTTTTTGCCTGTCTTTACCAGAGCTCTGAATTGCTTAAATTCTGACAAGCACATAGATTAAAATATTGATGTGCCATACTAAGTTTTTAGAAACACATAGTTGGAGTTGGGTAAATACTATACTGATTTTTCTGTTATGTTGCAAAATAAAAGCCATTTACAAAAAAGCACATATTGTAGTACTCATCCCCAAAAAGGGGTTTCACATGAAGACTGCATTTATATGAAATCTAATAGCCATTTCTTCAGTAAAATTTCACTGTCCTGCTGAAAAGAAAATGCAGCAGTATTAATATAATAGAAACTTGGAACACTGTAAATTGTGTTCTTTCAGCAATAAATGAACTTTCTTCTTAAATTGAACTGAAGTTTAGGAATGCAGTGTTCTTTGTCTCATAATTGTCTGCCTACACACACTCACTCTGCACTTCAAACAGCTCACCACTGAAGAAGCACTGTCCTGTATTTTTGGTCTCAGATGTATATTTTTCTAGTTGAAGATGTCTTTACATTAACAACAATAATTTCATAATGATTATACATTCGAGGTAATGGTGCCAATTGTACATCATTGTGTGCATACATACTTGTTAGAACACGAATGATGTTTTCAGAGTAGCCATACATTTCGTGGAACTTTTAAGTATTTTTGGCTCCATTAAAGTCTTCAACATCACGTTTGCTCAATATGCACTTTTTTCCTTACTAATCTAGCATTGCCATTTGTTAGGCAGTGATGAATATGTTCTCCAGACAAACTAACAAAAGACAATAGATCAGTTCTCCATCCAGGAAAACAACACGATGTAAACAGAATATTAGACAAAGGCTTTAGAGGACAACTTATCAATCTGTAAAAGAAAAAGGTCAGCCTGGTATGGTGCCTCTGACTGTGCTTCAGAAGAGGTAAATATAAAACCATAAAGAAAAGCAACTGTCATTAAAAGCTAAGCCTAAAAAGCACAAGCTTCATTATCATGCTGATCTGGATGAACCTTAAACAATGTTTACAGTAAGGTTTGGAGAGTTGCCTAGCACTGGTGTATACACAATTAAACAACATAGCTGAACTTTTCTTTCATGTCAGCATACTGCTAAAAAGACCTCCATTGTACTCATATGATAGTCATTCCTGGAACTTACAACAT
Source organism: Sylvia atricapilla (assembly GCF_009819655.1). Taxonomy (NCBI): domain Eukaryota; kingdom Metazoa; phylum Chordata; class Aves; order Passeriformes; family Sylviidae; genus Sylvia; species Sylvia atricapilla. The sequence continues at coordinate 22,059,367 of NC_089146.1, forward strand.
AAACAGGAGGAGAGAACATTGGCGTGTAATTCTATCCCATGGTGACTGAGTGCATCGAGGGCCATGACTGTGTTTTCACCTGTACAGCTTAAGGAGTAAATTATATCTGCAAAATGATGGTAAGGGTATAGCAAAACCTGAACTCAATTCAGACATGGGAATGTGTACCTGAATTTGGGAGTTGCAAGTATGGACTAATAGTTATTTAACATGCTGCAAAATTAATTCTGATTGGTTTGGGCGCCCTTATTTCTGTGACTAATAAGCATCCATATACATGTCCTTGCTTTGGTACAGTAACCCATGAACGGCAAACACTGAAATACTGAAGGAATAAAGGAGAGCAACAAGCCAGTTGGTAGACTTTGAAACTGGATAATCTGAATTGTAACTGCAGTTCAGCATGTCATTAGTCCCAGAAATACTGTGTTTCACATTATAATACTAGGAGTTTCCAGAATCACCAGTATTATTTTATATTTATTCTAGTTATTTTTAACTTTTTTATTTTAAAATAAATTATTTTAGGTACATTTGCATACATATACATAATAGTTCTTGTAGTGCTTGCAAATAATATTATTTCATCAGTTTTTTCTTTAACTGGCCACCCTCAGTTCCTATTATGCTGTTTATTTTTATGTAGAGACTATACCTGAATGAACATTTTCAGTGAAAAATTTAATGGATGTATTTAAAAATGGAAGGTAATGTAGGATATGAATTTAAATGTACAGTATATGACTTAATTGTACAAAATTAATGAGATTTTGTGCAGTTGATGACATTACAACGTATTGTACATTAATTGATGGTATATGAAAAATGAAAATGTTCCAAACTTAGATCCCTGTCCAGAAGAGAACAGTTCAAAGCTCACAGAGACATTATAAATCACAGAATCACAGAAGAGGACAGTTTGGAAAGAAACAGAGTAGGTCGTTCAGTTCAACCTCCCTGTTTAAGTGGGACCATCCCAGATCACGTGGCCCAGGATTGTATCCAGACGGTTCTGCAATATCTCCAGTGAGGGAGACTGCACAGCCTCTCTGGGCAACCTGTGCCAGTGCTCAGTCACAGTAAAGTTCTTCCTTGTATTCAGGTAGGGCTTGGCTGTGCATCAATTTCTGCCTTTTGCCTCTTGTGCTGTTGGTTGGTACCACTGAGCAGAGCCTGGGCCATCCTCTTGTCACCCTCTCTTCAGATACTGACAGACATTGATGAGGTCTCCTCTCAGTTGTCTCTTCTGGAAGCTGAACAGCCCCAGCTTCCTCAGCCATTCCTCATAAGACACATGCTCCAGGAGCTCCATGTCTCTTTTCCTGGTAAGCCCAGAACTGGACACAGTGCTCCAGATGTGCCTCACCAGGGCTGGGCATAGGGGATCAGAGGATCAGCTCCTCTGACCCGCTGGCAATGCTCTTCCTAAAGCACCCCAGGATCCCATTGGCCTTCTTGGCCAAAAGGGCACTGCTGGCTCAGGAACACCTGGTTGTCCACCAGGATCCCCAGGTCTTTCTCCATGGAGCTACTTCCCAGCAGGTCGGCTCCCAGCCTGTGCTGGTGTGTGAGGTTATTTCTCCACAGGTGCAGGAGCCTGCATATGTTTCAAATAGACAACGTTTTCTTTCAAAAATCCTTTTTCTTAATCAAGACCTCTTGACCTTTGCTTTCTGTTGGAATAGTACTAATCCTGTGCAATTTCAGATAATCACAACACTCACTCATCAGAGATGAAAACAGGTTTTTGTGTTATTTGCAGACTTGAAATTAAGGTGTTTAACCTATACATTCTTTTCACTTTCACTGAGCTGTTTTTACTGCTCATTGACCAAAAGTTATTCACACTGCTGTCTGAAATTGCAGTTTATTACAGTTGTGATAGAATAATTATATTCTACTCTATACTAGAACTGATAATAAGAGGAAAAATAATAAATTTTTGTTGTCAAGACCCTCAGTCCATCAGTGGTGAATGACTTTTGGTTTTCAATAAAAGGCCTCTCATTTATCTGGACAGATACTCAGCTGGAGAACAGTGACATGCCAGTATTATTGCTTTAAAAAAATCAGAATTTAGGAGTAGTGCACACTACTTGTGGGAGAAGTAGATAAAAAATTTCATTAGCAATCCTGTGGCATGTTTGCTAACAGCATTAGAGAGTGCTCTTCCAAGCAGCCCAATCAAGAAGTGAATGTATGGGGACTTTATTACCTTTGAAGTATATTTTCTCAAATTACTGTCCTTTGAATTAGACCTTTCTGTCAGGTGCAATTCATGTTATGTTCCCAGCTGTTGCCAGTACCTTTCCCTCATATTTTTAATACAAAAAAGTTCCTTCAGTGTCTATTGTGTTCTTTCTTTTTAAATTAGATGGCTTTTTGTATCTTCTGGGAAGCCAAAGGAAGGTCTTGGCTTGCAAAGTCAAATGAATATCTTGGTGGTCTAGGTGCAAAAACTGATGGATAGCCACTGGGTAGACTGAGAGAGGAATCCACCATTTGCTGGTACACAGCTTTGTGCCTGAAGGTCTAAAGAAGCTCCCTGTGGTGACACCCTGGGTTCAGACAGTGACTGGTACTTGCAAGAATTATAGTCCGAGGAGAGTAAAAGGAAATGCCAGACATAAAGGCACATCACTGCTGCACATCAGTAAAGTCAAAGCTGTGTCCACTGTGCTGTGGAGAGTTTCCCTGTGGGTTTTGGTGAAATATTTGTTGCTATGGATAACATCACCCATATTAACTTGAATGGTCTTATGCCCAGCAAATGGAGAGCGAAAAATTCCAAAGAGTTAAGAGTTCACTTGCAATTGCAACTATCACATTTCCTTAAAGACTGTAAGAATATCATGCTACACATCATGTCTTATGGCTGTAAAGAATTCTGCCTTAATAACATTTGAATGTTTACTAATATAAGTCTACCTTCTCATCAATGGCAGCACATTATTTTATTCTAATAGTGGTATGGATTTGTAGCTACTCCCTCTGTGTACTGGTGTCAACAGTCCTGGTGCAGATAAGGGGCTGTCACTGCTTCCATGATGAATTTGTATCAACTAGAGCTAGAGCGTATTTCATTTGTTATGTTAACTCATAAACTGGAGCTTTGCTCAAAACTAGTTTATAGAAAATAATTTATACAAAATATGCTTCTCTGATTTTTTTTAAGAGGAAGCTATCATCTTATTTGAGTGTTACTTGTCTTTTAACAGTGACTTAACTTAGCTTTTTTAAGTGAGAGGATGTTACTTGGTATTTTGAAATGTGGGCCAAAAGTCTTTATACTTCAGTGATAGTATGACTGGATTAATTTTCTAAGGCATTCACTCAAACATTAGTAAAGTAAGTATTAAAATAACTATCAAAAGATAAAATAGAAATAAAATACATCTTCTGGTAAACATTTTCTGGCTCTAACTCATGTTGCTTTAAGGTGCTACAGAATGATGAGGTCCTATTTATGTACCAAAACAGGCCTAAAATGATACATGACAAATGTCCAGGCATTGCATTGTTCCCTGTCCAGTTTCACAACTGTTGTCTTTATCTCATTAGATGTGATACATTCATTTGCTGTACATTCATGTCAAGATCACTTCAACTACACAAATCATTATTTCAGTGGAATTAATAGTTCTGTGTTGCACTCCAGAAATTCAATGATATATGTTCACTTATTCATTGTTTCCAGGGAAAACGAACATGAACTTGTAGACCTTTCTGTCCAGCACACCCAGACATGCAGGTTTCATTTTGTGCAAGTATTCTTTATTTGCTCAGTCCCTAACCACTGATGTGATTGGTAATAGATAAATGAGGAATCCAGATACAAATCATACAATAGGCTTCCCTTCTAGTGATCCCCATAAAATCGTAATGCTTAACCTATAAATTGTTTGAATAGTTTGGGCTTTTCTTTTAAGATAAATTCTAAGTACAAATTGCTGGAATGTTGCTGTTGTGAATTGTTACTGAAATTTACTGAATTTAGATTTCTTCATCAGTTCCTTCTGAAAATTGTTGTTGTTGATTTTTTCATGACACAAGAAGCTTGACAAGGCACGAGCCAGTTCAATTTGTAGACATAAAAAAATACAAACCACTGTAATCCATCAAGCTAAGTATTTAAAACTGACATCTCCAGACTTCATGCTTCTTTTTTTTTTAACTTCTGCACAGTGACAAAAATGGATATGGTGTACATGTGAAGCAACATGAATTTGCAGTCAGAAAAGAGAACTATTAACAATAAACCTCCATGGATGCAGTCCTGAAGGACTTTGTGTCCTATTGTACAGCACTGGGATTAATCACAGTAGCAGGGATTTGTTCTGGGACTTTACAGGGTTGCCACTCAACCATTTTGTGGCTCCCAAGATATGCAGAGCTCTGTAAAATGCTGAAGAGCATAGGGAAAGTACTCCTTTATATGTAGCCTTGCTGCTTCGGAGACGCCAGGACATGCAGGTCTTACAGTGCCATCACATTTTAAACAGAACTCTCCAGTGCTTTCACTACCAAGTTGTACTTGAGAATTGATGGCAAGAATATGACCCCGGTGTGGTGTGTGCTTGCAGGCTGAGCGGTGGTGGGAGGCCAGCTGTGGAATGTGGGAAAGTGGCTGAACTGCTGAAGTCATGCAGGGAATGTTAAATGTGTCTCCAGCTGGCAGGGAGCTGTGGCTTAAACACAAGCTCCAGGTTCTGGGTATTGCCGAGTGTTCCCGGCACCCTCGGCTCCTGCTGCCCTCAGCATGGTGCCGATACAAGTCGCAGATGGATCGAGAAGAAAATTAAATGCTTGTTGCCTTTTAGGGGAGTTTTAATGGCAAATGGAGTGAGGCAGTGAAGGCTTGAAGTTTCTTATTATGAACTAAGTGTTATGGTAGCACAACCAGTGAGAAGTGTGGTCCAGAAAAGTTAATACTGCAAAGAAAAAGAGCTCTCATATTTTTCTTTTAATCTTTAGGGTATGGTTCTCTTAGAGAAAATACAATTCACCCCTTTTAACAACCCCCTAAATTTCACGGTGGGAGAGGGCCAGGGGTGTGTGTGTGTGTGTCTTCTCCTGCAGCTTAGCCAACACATTCCAGATTCAGAGTAAAAGCACCAGAGGCAGGGACTGCCGCCTAGCTGGTGTGGCAAAGGGCAGGGCAGGAGTCTGTGGAAGATGTGATGCAGCTCTTCTAGGTGGGCAGTTAGAATTCCCTCATGCCCCGCAGTATTCCTCGATTAGCAGAGCAGCTGCTGGGAATACCCCTAAGGGATACCCCAAAGGGATATCTACAAGTATTTTCACAGGATTTTTTATCGTGCTGATACCACTTTGATCAGCCCAGAGCCAATGGGAAAATATGCTGGAACAAATACTGCCGAGGTGCCAGTGAGGTGACTGCTGGTCCAGGTGCACAGGCTGTGTAATTCCAGGTCTATAGGGAGAAGTCTGTGTAGATATACCTTGTGTTGTCTAAAGGTACACAGAGAGAACAACAGTAAAACTCAGAGGCAGCAACTGTTTTTTGAATAACATAGAAACTTAGAGTACCATCTATTAAATATTATTAAATCAACAGTAGAAAATTGCTTATTACAAACTGCAGTATTTTACTGCCAAACCATGCAAGTCCCTAGCAACAGTCCTCCTCTGGAAATTCCTTGTTGCCTTCCTAAGGTTAATTTTCATAACAAGATTACAATTTAAAATCATAAAGAAAGCACTGAAGGGCTCTTTTTCAGCTTTTGCTTAGCTAAAGGCTCCACCCAAGTAACTCTGGTCATAAGACATTTTCTTCTGTTAGAGTCATAACTCAGGATGTGTCACAAATGCCATTAACGTTGAAAAAGACACAGGCTGAGCCTCCTTCTTTTTAATCCTGACCACAAGCCTCTTGACTCTGGATCAGTTACAGAATGGAGAAACATGAGAAAAATGCACTTTTAAACTATTCCTATGCAAGCAATAATTTAAGGGGGTTTAGGGATTAGCTCTAGTCAATCTGGCACAGATGTCAAACATTACTTTCCCCATCTAACCACACCCTCCTTACCTACCCTCTCCCTACTCACGCACCTCAGTAAAGGCAGCAAGAGGACACCTGCCCATGCCTCTGCTGTTCTCTGGAAGAGTTTGGCACTGCCACTAAAATTTGCCTTGCTTGATCACACAGCATCATCAGCACAGCCTCTTGGAGGAAGGTGTCTCCACCTTGGTAACTACCTAGGACCAGAGAGGAAAGTGTGCTGCAGACAGTAGGTGAGAGAGCAATGCATCTGGGACAGACACAGAGGCTCATTGAAGAGAATCTAGTTGGAAAAGGGGTAAGGACACAGCAGCCAAGGGAACACAGGAGAGCAGCAACAGAAAGAACACCTTGCAAGCACATGGAAGCTCACCTTCCAGCCTCCTCCTCAGTCTGTGCTATGGGAATAAAATCCTTCTCACAGTCAGGAGCTGGAGTGCCTGAAAAGTAATTCTAGTGGTGCAGGAGGCTGAGGAAATGTGGGGGAAAAGTTTTGCTGAGCTGAGATACCACACGCTGTATTTGGAGCAGCTGAGGCTCAAGCATTCCCTTCTGCTCACTCTGCCAGACAGACATTTTTGGCAGAAGAGCAAAAAGGACACCTGGAGATAGCAATACCTCAGATTACTAGAGGCAGGCTTGCAAATGCTCATCTGCCAAAGCCCAACTTGTAGTAAGAACATTCACTGCTCTCCAGTAGTCAACAAACAGAGTCGTTGCTGTATGGTATCAATAGAAGCAGCTGGTGCAAGTACTGGGTCTAAAGGAGATGAACAGCAGACGAACATTAAGTGCTCGTAATTTGTGCTCCAAGGTCTGCAGCTCAGTTCAGATCAGTATCCTTTAATACAGAAGATACATTGTAAAACTAAAGCTGTGTTTTCAGATGTGTTCTTTTGTAGCAGAACCAACTTTAAGCATCTCTCTTTGTCTCCAGCCATTCTTTCTCCCCACATTACCCCATCAACAATGCCAGCAGAGCTGTTAGTGGGGCCATACAATGAAACAGATCTGGGAACCAGTCCAGGTTAAAAATAAACAGCAAAAATGAATACTAGGAACAAGAGGATAAGGGGGGAAATGTTTATGTTATTTCAGCATTGTTGCTGAAAGAAATTTAAGAAACTGCACTAGTGAATTCTCACTTACCATTGGAGGAAACAACTGTGATGCGCAAAGTAAAATGTGAGATCAATGTCCTGGCAGTCTGAGGAAATCAATCACAATTATTACTTACCATTATATCTTATAAAAGGGATTAAATTAATGTGAGATACTACTAATTTATTACATGAATGTTGTTGCCGTATAGAACATTGCCTAGAGTCAGGCACTTCTGTAATCTGTAAGTAAAAAATAAGTTTCAGAAGTTAAATATTAAATATTACTTTTATGGTATAGTAGAGGAAAAAGTAGTTGGGGAACTCAAACTAGAATTAGGAGGTTTCTAGAGAAAATCCTGTGCCATAGTGTCAGAGTATTTCAATCCTAGATTTTGTTGGCTTCGGTATAAAATAAACCAACAGCAGTGATAAAAGTCTAATTGAAAAATATTTAAAAATACATATTTATTTAATAATTACAAATGAAATGAGGAAATTAATTTAATCTCAAAATGTGGAAATGGGGAAAATGAGCTACCTTTTCTGAGTAAACAATGGCTGCTGTTGTATATAATAAGGAAATAATCCAATCAATCAGTCTGTTCTTACTGGTGAAACCATAAAGTTCATAAAGCGAAAATGGAATGAGGAAGGCATGTAATATTTAGGGAGAAATCAGATTTGCAAAGGCTAAGATGTATTTGTAAATAAGTTCTTTTCATTCATGTAAGTAGGGCACGGCACACTGTACTTCATACCTGCAGCTATAAACAAACAAGGAAAGCAGAGCAGCAAACAACTGGTGCACAGATGTTGAGATGGCAGGTGTGTGGTGGAGCAGGGTGCTACAGGCAGAGGTCTTTCCACACCCAAGGAGCTTTGCCAACCTCTTCTAACATCCCAGCACCTCGAAGAAACCTAATTTGCCTCAAAGCATGTGTCTGTTAATTAGTTTCAAACATAAGCATATCTTATCTGTCTGGGGTTTATGTCTTATAAAGTGAATCAAGAGACTGGATAGTTTGGAGGGCTGTCATTTATCTGATAAGGAAAGAACTATCTGAAGAATTTTTTGAGTGCTGGAATTTGGAAACTGGGAGTAAAAGGTAATGTATTTGGAGTTCAGCTGCAATGGAATGTTTTAGTTCTCTTGAAATGTATAATTTTTAGAGATTTCAATGAAACAGTAAGTTGAGAGCATTCTGCTTCAGGCCAAATTAATTGTTTCTTTGTCCCAGTTAATTTTCAAGATTTTTAAAGGAAGTGAAGATCATTTTGAAATCATATGTTTAACTATTTAATAAGAAAAGGTTCAGAATGAAGTAAAGAGTTTTATTGTCAGTAATTGTTGTGAGGTTTGTTGTTTTTGCTGCATGGTGCTTATCCCTGATACTGATGGAGAGATTAGCTCAGGTTGGTTGTGTTTTGTCTCTGGACCCTCCTTGTGTATCCATCTTCCAGATCAAAAGCCTCCTTGTATATTTAAAACTCTCTCCTTACTTCCATGACCTGATTTATGGAAGACAGGGGTAAATCTTTGTCTTCTTTGTGACTAATAAAAGGGTTGATTGAACTACATTGCTGTAAGATAAATATTTTTTAATCAAGTGCTGCCTCTGTGGCTTACTCTCCATACTTTGCTTCTCAAAGATTGTGCAAGTAACTTCAGCAGAAGTTATATGGTTTCTGATAGTTCAGTTTTCACTTATTTTACATCTGGCAAATTCTCTCATCATTTATAATGCTCAAGATTTTAGAATGAGAGTGTAGTTAGTTTATAAAGATGTGAATGATTTTGACATGCCTTTATTTTAAGAAGTCTTTGTTTCTCCCCAACACACCTAGTTTTCAGTCTGATGTTACTGACTAAAGGCATAGTAGCCAGTAGGAAGGGGACAAAGTTGTCAGTGTTCCATGGCTGTTTGCTGGTGGTGTGAAATGGGATGCTGGTCTCAGCTTATGTTTGTTGTACTTACAGAGGCCACTGTCTCAGTTGTCACCCTTCCTCAAACGCTCAGCAGAGCATCAGAAAAGGGAACTGCACACTCGTTCTTTTTGAAGGCAAACCTCCAAAGGCAGTTTGAAGTAAATCCACAGGGCAGATGGGGAAGCTTCCTCTCCCACTGCCCATATTGAAAATAGTGATCTAGGCACTTCCAGAGCTACTAAACCAACTTTAAGGTAGAAAAGGAAGGATTTGATGTTAACTTCAAGAAGAATTTAAGTTTTAACTTTGGGATTAATGTCTTAATCCAAATTTAAGCAAGTCCTTAAATGCTAAACCCCAAACTTTTTGAGATTTAATGTGAAAATCTGCCCTGCTGGCTGTGGTGCAATAACTGAGGGTCCAGGCCAGATACAGACAACTTTTTCTGTAATTGCCTTCCCCAGACTTTAAGATTTCAAAGGTTATAAGTAGGATCACATCCAGTGAAAAAAAAAATTACAAAATTGTGTCATCAGGTAGGTTTTAAGGACGTAAAGAACCTGGGAATAATAGTAACAGACTTCTTCAGTACACTTGGTGCCCAGGAATGATCCACTACAGCTAACGTGGGAGCTATTGCTTATGGTTCATACTTATTTCCTATTTAGTGAAACAAGTTTAAGGCTAGAGGACATTTATGTTCTGGCCCTTGTCAGTGAGGTTGAGTATGGCATAGATGAGCAAAAGATTTTGCTCTAAAGGTGTTAAGACACTGAGTTCTCAATTGGATGCTGTGTTAGTGAACAGGCTTCTAAAAACCAATGAACAGGCTTTCTAAAAACAAATGAAGAAAAGTCTTTAAACCTTGCTGTCTTCTGTTTACACTTGAGAGTAGCTCCCTAAAATGGTTACAGATGTTCCACCAGCTGTAAATGAAAAGTTTAGTAATAATAATAAATATGAATAGCAATAATAGTGTCGAGAAGCTTCATTATTTGTGCAGTGCTTCAAGAATGAAAAATGTTAAATAAATCCAATTAGTAATTAAAGTTTGTGCATGTAATAGAAAAATATGCCAAGTGACTTAGATTGGAAAGCAATTAGTCAAAATTTAGCCTTTTTAGTCTGTTTTTTGTAGAAAGATGAAATCCAGGATTGTTATTTTATACACTGTGAAATCTGAATAAGAATTAATGGGTGTTTTATAATTCATTGACAACACACCACATTCATTAGCATGCATTTATGGAACTACAACTTTCCCATGTATATATCTCATATATAAATATAAATAAAAATGTGTATCGAATGATATACTGGTTATGTATACTGATAATGTAATGTATATAAAAATAATATACTATAATGCATTTTTTAAAAACATTCATGTGTTGATATATTTGAATGCTGCATACAAGCACAACTTCTCTAAAGCACAGCTTCTAGTTGCATTTCAAATACTCAGGAAACAAAGTGCTGTCTGACAGAGCAGACAACAGGCTTGCAAAACTTTGTACTTGAAAATAATGAATTCAGGAAATACCTTGTGCCTGACCCCAGCAACAGTCTCTTCCTCCCTAAGAGTGATCTGTGTGCTCTGTGCTCCACAGTAATGGCAAACACACAGGCTGGAGGGAGGGGAGCATGGAGAAAGAATCTGTAGCTAATGCAAATGTCTCCTTTTTGGATGAATCCATGTCACCATTTTTTGCTTACATGGGGCAAAGTTCTTTACTTCTGTCAGGGAAGTTCTGCATTCTGCAATTGAAGGCAGCATTTTATTCTCAAAGAATAGGTAAATATATCCTAAAGCTGCCTAGGATAGCAGCCACAGCAGGGTAACATTTTAAATCTCATCTGTCTCTGCTCTTCAGCCACCATTTTCAAATCAGTATTGAATTATTTCCATAATTCTCCTCCCCTCTGGCCTGACTTCTGCACTTTATGGCCAAATGAGCAAGGAATCTACCACAGATCTGCAGACACAGTGTTATTTCTGTGAATTTGGAAGAGTGGGATACTGTGGAGTTATTTTATCTTTAGGATTAGTTTTATCTATAGATAGACCTCTGAAAGTAGAAAAGAATAAATAAACATGTTTAAAAGACCCCAATGATTTTTGTTTGCGGACACCCCTTCCACCATCCTGCTGGAGGATTGAACCAAGTATAGAGGAAAACAAGGAATGTCCTTGTTATTGCTTGCTTACCATCATGAGTTTTCTGTGTGTAACCAGGACAGACAGGGGCTGTTACTCTTCATTGCCTTGCCCCTCATGAAAGTATTTTTAGCAAAACAAAGTGGGCATAAGGTGTCTGTTACCCAGAGCCTTCAAATAAATTAAATCAAATCTTCAGTAGTCTTCTAACACTGGAATAAGCAATTACCCAGAGCATGGGGAATTCATGAACCCAGTCCCACATCTCCCCCATTCCTGTCTACTTGCTTGTCATCCACTTTCCAGACCATCCATTTGCAGACTTTGGGTAGTCTGCAAATAATCAAGACAAGAGGTTGTTCCAATAATACTCAAGATGGTATAAAGTCTAGCAGCAGGGCCACCTCCTAGAACATTGCAGTCCCTAAATTGTCCCTTTAGTTAAAACACTTTTGTGTCTCCAAAGAGATAAATCCTGACTCTGTGTTTGGAAGAATGGTACTGCAACTGTGTAATTCCCTATAACAGGTAAAGAAAGTTCTCATTTTCTTTCCTGTTGCAAGGGTGGACTGTCAAAAAAGTGTCTGGTTCTCTTGGCTAAATTAAAAATCTGGATTGGTCCAGATACATACATACATACATATATATATATATATATTTTTTTTTTTTTGGTCAGTCAGATGCTTAGATCAGATCTAGTCCCCATTATTAATGTTTGCAGGCTGCAAATCCAGAGTTTTCTGTCTGGTGACTGCCTTCATTATTCTATTTTCCATATTTCATACAGCCATTATCTATTTCATAATATTTGCAATAGCCTGCCAGATCACTTCAGCAAGGTAGAAAAATGTCACTTTTTCCTATGTGCCTGTCACTTTTTCTGTTGTCTCCCCTTACTTTTTCCAGTTAAAACCATCAGTAATTAAACATGAATAAGATAACAGATCACTGCTATTTTTATTTCCTTGTGTATTAGCTCTGTAATATTTTAGGTTCTTCTCTTTAGTTCTAGGTTGTAAACTAAATTATCTGAAGTTATTAGCATATCAACGTAGAACAGTAATCAGTGTGAAGGGAACAGTACTGGTTCCAGTTCTCAACTCAGCTCTGCAGTGCAAGGAACTTTTCCCTGTCCCACTTCAAGGTGTGTCGTGTCTGCTATGTTGACTACTGAGCTTTTAAGACACTACAGTGAGGATTAGGTGACAGCAATCAGCTGTGCATTCTGCCATAATCACCAAAAGAATAGTATTCACCAATTTTTTACAGTTTATACCTGTTTTATGCACTATTTTTATGTGCATATTTATGTGCCAAATTTTATGTGCAAAATTATATCAAGACCTAAAATCAAAAAAAGCATTGAAACATCATTGTACCTAGTCAACATCTCTTGACCCCGCCTAAACCAGTGCTTGCCAAACAACTACTGATTGCATGTTTCAGTAACATTATTTAGATGTTGTTTCTGAATGGTAAGTCTTGTTTCTGAAGTACTGCAAGTATTCTACTCTCTCTGCTGTTATGATCAAAAGCTGTATTAAATTGAGAAGAAGATCGAATTAAATCTCCCAAATGTTGTATGAATCAACTATTTTTAGAAAGAATTGGCATAAAGATCAAGATTCCAAACAGGTAACATGAAACACGGGCAAAACTATCCAACTGTTTGGATGATGCTCCAAGTGTACAAGCAGAATTCTTTGAAATCAATAGTAATAACTAATATAGGATCAAATAAAAGCTTGAAGTACATAAAATCTTATTTAAATTCCATGGGTAAAAAAAATGTTGATAGAATATATGCAATAACTTTTTTTTTAATAAATGTTCAAATAAGAATGGAGAACAGTAGACAAGAAACAGCCATAGCTCTAAAATCATAGTATTAATGCCTCCTTTTTCATTGGTAGGTTCAAAATAGCTTTAAAGTATGATCCTGGGATTATCAGTGTGTATTCTGCTGAGAGAGGAATGAATTCACAGTGGAGGAATTATAAAGTAGTAGAAGCAGAATAGAACCTGTATAGCTCTTGCATCCTATTGTGGTGTGTTAACCACTAGACCCCTTTACCACGAGTGCCCTTTTGTGATAGGGCGTTCAACAGGACAAACTTAAAATTATGTAAGTTTTACATTGGCTTTGGAAACTTGGATATTTGTACTATAGTTCTTTTGTTGAAAGTTAGTTCAAAATGAGTGTGCAGTTTAGAATCTAAGCAGTAGTAAGCTGTAATGGTGAGGTAATTGATACACAATTAAAATTATAAAGGATATTCCAAACATATTAGCAGTCTGTTATGAAAGTTTTAAGCTAATGAGTAACAATATGGATTTCAGAGGATGCAGAAATAAAAGCATGTATTGTGAAACTTCATATGAATAGGCTCCTGCCTGTTATCACATATAGCACCTTTTTAATGCTCAAATGTAGGTATCAAGCTTTTGTGCAAAGTGGTTTTCTCTTCCTTTCCTTTTTTTGTAGGAACTGTGTTTCCTAAGGAAAAATGTTGAATAGGCAAAGAAGAAACTTGTATGTGTTCTTAGTTCAAGGCAGAACACATCTCTTCTGCACAAACCACACTTTATGAAGAGGCTGTAGATAGCATTTTATATGGATGGAAGTTAACTGACAAATAATCCCAGGACTTTACCCATCTCTACAGCTTTTCTAGCTGATGCCCAAGAGCTGCTTCTTTGCTGCAAATTGTGTGGAACCCTAGAGCCATAGTATGGAGAATCATAGGACCCCTCCAGTTAGGTTCATCTAGAGCTAACTCTGCCCTCACTGGATTTCATAGGTAAAAAGTTTGATGGTTTAAGTAAAACCAGAATTTATTCCCTATTCCTGCACATTAACCAGGGAAGCCTCATTAGGGTTGGAAAAGGGGGTTTTGTATTCCACATTCCACTTGTGCGTGTGGACACGTATCTGCCTTTCAGACTGAGCATACTCATATAGAAAATATTCTAGGGGGAGTTTTGACTTCCGTGCTATTTCTGAGGCGCGTTATGAACTGGTGAATTTATATAAATACTGCGTAACAGTGATAGCCTCCAAACTTCAAGGTTGCTTTATATACTGCGGTGACTCAGGGAGGCTGTTGGCAACGGAGCGGCAGCTCTGCAGCACTGGAGGCTGTGGGCGGGCGGTGGAGTGCTCTAAATACATCACATACAAACTTTCCGAAAAAGTCGAAATGCGATTTCCCTAATTGAGCACAGTTTTAGTCCTCCTGCCGCGGGGTTTTGGGGTGCCCTCTAGCGGGGAATTTTAACCTTAGGAGCTTTTCTTAGGGGTTTGTTCTGCTCGGCGAGTTCCCGAGCTGAAAGACAAGATGGCTGCGAGAGCCTCAGAACTGGAGCTCCTCCCGCGCTTCGGGCCGGGCTGTTTGCCGTGAAGTTAAGAGAAAAGTTAACACCCGTATTGCCCAAACGCCAGCGCTCCAGAGTCTTGGGAGCGACCGCTGCTTGTGCTTCAGCCAGCGCTTCTTAGGGCGCTGCCGGGCTGTGTCCGAGGCGGGCGGCTTTCCCGCCGGAGGCGCGGGCAGGCCGCGGGCAGGCCGGGCCGTTCCCGCCGGGGCCGTTCCCGCCGGGGCCGTTCCCGCCGGGGCCGTTCCCGCCGGGGCCGTTCCCGCCGGGCCGTTCCCGCCGGGGCTGTTCCCGCCGGGGCTGTTCCCGCCGGGGCCGTTCCCGCCGGGCCGTTCCCGCCGGGGCTGTTCCCGCCGGGGCTGTTCCCGCCGGGGCCGTTCCCGCCGGGCCGTTCCCGCCGGGCTCGGGCCGTGAGGGGCGGCGCGGCCTGAGCCCGCCCCGGGCCCGGTGGGCCGCGCCCCGCGCTCGGGGGCTGAGGCCGCCTGTCAGCTACAGCTTTAAAGTCTTGAGTACGATTATGATGAAACCCGTTTATTATTAAAATGGGAAGCGTTTTAGGGAGCTCGCTTACTCTCGACTGCTTGAGAGAAAATTTTTTGTTGCAGAAGACAGGGGTTTTTGGGATTTTTTTTTTTTTTTTTCACTTTTCCCGTCCGTTTTTTCGTCTGTTTTACTTCCCGGTTCCCTTGTCTCAAAGAATGAGAATCAGAGATGAAAATGGATTACTACCACGTATTTCTACCAGTCTTAAAGTTTAGTTTCTTTATGTGTTGGGGTGTTTTTTTTTTTTTTTCCTTTGAGTTTTTGTTGTTGGTTGTTGTTGTTTGGGTGTTGTGGGGGTTTGGTTGGTTGGTTCCCCCCCCCCCCAAGTTTCTGGGGTTGTTTTGAGGCTATATTAGTATTCTTTTTAATTATGCGTTTGGTACTTACTTGACCAGGCAGTGCCCTGCTCAGGCTCGCATTGCACGGAGAGCGTGTGCTTGTCATCCGAGATGTGTGTAAAACACCCGGGGAGCTCCTGCAAGGAGAAATGGACGACTGGGCTGCTGGATACTGAATCCAGCAGTTATCTTGGCTGCAAAAGTAATTAAATTTGATTATTTTTCTTCTTATTATACTGGCGCAAAATGGGAGTGGGAAAACATCGCTAAAACAATTAAAACTGGCAGCGAAAAATAAAACCTTTTTTTTTCCTTCCCATACCTCCAGCAAAGTTACATTTATAACTGAGTATGTGTCTCTTGTGGTCTCGATTACATCCTGTGTTTTTTGCTGGCAGCGTTTCCTCTGCAGAGGCCCTCTTCTGTATGCCAGCATACATTTCTGTGTATATTAAAAGAACAGAATCAAGATGAAATAGTAAATGAAACTAAACCCCCACCCACCCCCCAAAAAGTGAGGGTTTGATACTAATGCTTGGCACAAAATAAAAAGAGGTATATCTACCATCGTGTTTCTTTTTGTAAAAGCAGGGAGTCTGCTAGCTTTTGTTGTCAAAGAAGATGGAGCAATTCGTTTAAGTCATCAAATGTGTTCCACAGACCTCTCTCATTCTTTAGTATTTAAATATTTGAAGACTATTTTTTTCAGTCGTATTTGCTGAAAATGGAGCTTGGCTGCAAGTCCTCACCTACAGAAACATCTCTTTTTTTTCAGTTTGCATTGAAGCATTTTTGGAACAGTGAGCTCTGCTAACAGCTGTATTCAATCTTGAGTAAAATCACTTCCTGAAAAAAGTGAAATTAAACTTAATATACAAGCTTGCTTGGAATATAATACCATGGAGTTAGGGAACTTTGTGATTATGAAACCGAATCCATTCACCCTGCTGAGGTAATTTCTTGTAAATTGTACACTATGGAAATCTTTAATCAATGTCAATGTTTTTAAAGCTAAAATTCGTACGATTCAAATGTGCTTTTTATTTCCCCTCACACAGAGAGTTTGGTGGGTTTGCTTGGTTTTATATTTTGAAAAGAATTTTCTGCTGTAGTTGTGTGAGGTGGGAAAAGAGTTAGGACACACAGAATGGCACTCTTACCTGCCCTAAGTGTTTGGCACCATAAGTCAGGTCATGAAAACTGTAAGACTGAATAAAAAAGAGAAATATTTAAAAGCTACATCTGATTCTGTAAAAAAAAAAAAAAAAAAAAAAAAAGTATACAAAATCAGACTGTTCTTCAGTTTAATACTGCAGTGTTACACAGAAGAGATGGGAGATGTTTAGTATCTTTTTAATGTATTTAAGATGAAATATGAGGTTCTTTATATATTTATGCTGTGATCCAAAGGTAGAATCTGAATTCACCTGCACATTGGTGAGCGTCACTCTTGTGGTATAGACTGAAACCATAGAATAATGCTCAGCTTGCAGCCAAACTTAGACCATTGAGACTGAATCCCACCTTCTGGAGACTGCACTGCTCAGGGCACAGGAGCTTCAACAGGGCCAAAAGCATCCATGAATTGAAGTGATGTCTATGGTGCATGAGACTTCATGATCCAGGGCCTTAAAGCAAGACCAAAAAGACAAGTCACCAAACCCAAATTCCTCAATTGTTTTTAATTAGAGGAAAGGAATGTTTGAATCCTTATAGGGGCTGAGCAGCTTAGTCTGTCATTGGGGCACTCCAGGAAAGCCCTGCCTTAACTGGTGCCTAATTCTGTGGGCACCTAAGGACCAAAATATACTCTCTGTGCGTTTCTGCATTCAGTAGTTTAGAAACAGAATGTAAGGGAAAAGATTCAAATGCAGTTTTCTTATACTTGGGATGAGTGCCATAGCCACAGGCTACAGAGTCTATTCCTCTTTTCTTTCCTAGCACTATTGCATTATTTTATATAAACTGTGGCCATATTGATAGCAGAAATTGAGAGAGATCCATGCCTGAATGCTCAAGGCAGCAGGCACTAGAATAGGATGTGAGTGCTGGCTCCAGGTTGTATTTAGGGCTCCTGTTTCCATGGGGTATTCCAAATGTCAGTTTCTTCTGCAGCTTCTCGCATGCATGGTATTCTTCTGAAGCATGTGTTTTCTCTTCTCTTTCCCTTTACTCATGGCATGAGTAACCTGAGGGCCTACCTTGGAGCAGGAAATTCCAGGAGGAGGAAGACCACCTACTATGTGTTACAATAGCCGAGTGACTGACAAACTGCCATTTAACTTTTCATGCTGTCAGCTTTAAAGAGAAACCCATCCTGTCAGCAGAGTTTTGCTTTAAAATCAAATTTCACTTCCTGATTTACTAGGAGACAACAGGAAATAGAGTAGTTTACAAAATATTATAAAATACTCCAAAATCTAATGGAAATAGAATTTTGTGTGAGCACTGGCCCTTTCATTCTATTTACCTTAAAAAAATGCATATTTCTCTACCATAATGTTGATTCTGGAAAGTAAAAAAGGTAAATGTTTTTAACTCTTAACCCATGTGCTCATATGTACAACGTTTGCCTTATGGTAAGTCCAGTCTTTAGTAATATTTGCTATTTTTTGATTCATCAGTCTAGAGAACTTTCAGGGCAAGTTACTTATCTAGTGTGAAGGTGGGGTTTTGTTACTGCTTTATGTGGTGTTTTACTTTATTGTTGGATTATCTGAATTCTTCTGTGAAAAATATAGGTATAAACTGCAGTCCAAATATTTGTAGAAAAAATACCCATTGGAAGTTTTATTTTAATGCAAATAAAAATAATTGCCGTCACCCCAAATGAGTTCGGTCATAGTGCGTAAGGAAGCAGAGGCTATTCCTTAGGGCTTTGGTTGTCTTATGGTTGGAGCACCATATTTGAGTTGGATTTCTTGCAAAATGTAGAATGCATCCTTGTTTGCTGGGTGATAAAGCCCTCTTGGGAACAGAATTAATTTTTTTCTTAGCATGATTGCTCTTCATTTTATCCAAATTCATGTAAGTGAAATTAAAATCTGGACCACCCCAATCATTCCTTTTCATTTTGCCGCCAAGAAAAGAGCATTTTTTTCATTCCTTGTCCAAATTGTTAAGATGCCCCTGAGGACCTTTGTTTACAGTGTCTTCTCATTCTTTTTTTTCCTTGACATTCTGCCCTCCCTCCAGCAGTGAGATACTAATTAAAGAGAGGACACAGTGACCCTGGGTTGTTTAGAAGTCACAGGGGAGTGGTGGTGGCACAATGACAAAACCATCTCTGCAGGAAGTAATCTGGCTGGAGACCCAGCACAATACTCACTTCCATCACCTGAAAAACCCTTTCAATTTGGAGATCCATCCCAGAAGCAGATTTATCTTCCCTTTAATAAAGTATCTTCATTACAAACAAAACCTCCATATCTCTCTGTGTCAGTCTGTTTAACAGGGTTATTATTATACAAGTACTGTTTTTCTTAAACAATTACTGAAAAATATTTCTCTTAACAGAGTTTGTAAAGTAAAAGTATTAAGAATAGCATGTTAGAAAACATCATTACATTTATGTTTAATTTCAAGGAAAACGTAGTTGGTTATCTATATCACCCAGCAGGATTATGGCCTTATCTAGTATATAGGAATGTTGCAATTTTATGATGGCAATTATTACTTAATTACTAGCTCATAGAGACTTGCAGTGTTTTATGAGCACCTAGCAACAGAGAAATCCAGGATTTGTTCCCCACTGGGTTTTGTAAACGGGACCAAAAAAGTTACTTTGGATTGACACCTGTGAAAACAACATTTCTGTTTATCCAGAACACTGCTGCAGGGCATTTCCAGCGTAAGGTGAAGGCTGGGCCCTGCAGCGTGTGCTGGGGCACTGCCTGCTCCGAGCTCTGCTAGCAGAGCCACGGGGGCTCTGGTGGAATGTTAGCCCAGCCAGTTAGAGAAATCAGCAGGCTCTAGGCCTAGCCCTCAGTCTTCAGCCTTATCTGTACACTCTTATCTTGTACCGTAAAAGAATCCAGCTGATTTCAGTAGCTCTCCGCTGGGGCTGGCCTGCGCAAATCAGATTGCAGCACTGAAGTTAGCAACATGATACTCATCATTCCATTACAGGGAAAAAAAATCCCACTGTCTGCGAGCTGGATCAGACTGCAGACAACATGCACTTTTAAATGCATAATTAAGGGAATTTTTGATTTTTACCTTTATGGATTTTTTTTCCTCAATTAAGAATGAAATTATCTAGGACAAACATTTAGAGTAGTCCTGTATGAGGCAGAGAAGAGAACACCATTGTATCCTATTCCACAGCCTGAACAGATCACTGTCTTTAATCTCTTAACTGAGGTTTTGTCTGTTTGGTTTTTTAACTAAGTATTCTTGGTGGTATGGTGATATCTGGAATAATTACAAGTTTTAGTGTGCCTATTTCACTGAGCATCAATCTCTGCAACAAGGTTTACACTTAACAATTAAACTTAGTTTCTTTAGCCCAGTTTTAAGGTAATTTAAAGTTTTAAGGTAACCCAAGTATGGTAGACACGGATCCACTGGGTCAGTTGGATCCATACATCTAACATGCCTTTCACTTTTGAGTTAAGGGGTGTAAAACATAAAAGGAAAAAACAAAATAGTAGTGTATACATATTTACAATTATTTTGCAAAATCTTTGCTTATACCACTCAAAACTATCCTGATCAAATGTAAGGTTTTCTCTATGGCTATGTATATGCTAGATAGTAGGCACTGGAATTTTGATAGCATTTGTTCTGTAAAATCTTTTTTTCAATCTTACTTTTTAATGACCTATTGATGCCTCAAAAACTAAGCTGCTGTCTGTTTATATTGGCTCGTGGCCTTGTGTCTTCAGGAAGTCACTATGCCCCAACACCTAAACCATCCTGGAAAACAGATTATGCCCCTCCCTGCAGTGACTCTGTGACCCTTCACACCTACCCAGAGTGTGAGCTGGCTGTGTAACTAGAGACCCACAGTTATCACTGCCTGAGCAGCAGGAAAGAGCCAAGAGTGTCGAATACTATCAAAACCCAACACTGTGACGAGTTCTGTGCCTGGTGGGACAGTTTGGCTATGCAGATGTGGCCCAGGTCAGGTAGGTGCACACACGAGCTGCATTGCTGCTGCTGAGGCAGAGTGCACAGTGCAGGGCTTACAGCTGTGGAGGCTGAGTGCTACCTGGAGCCCATCTGGAACTCTTTGCAGCTTCCTGCCCTGGTGCCCCGTTGGCTGTGTGCCGGCAGTGTCACAGCACTGCAGCCAGGCGGGGTTCCCAGCACTGCTCAGGGAACAGACTCTGTGCCACTGATGCTGCAGGCACTGCCCTGGGTAGAGCAGTGACCAGCATCCTCCCACGTGTTGGCTTTTGGCTGTCTGGGCATTTGCACCATTTGTGGGGGGCAAAGACATTTGTGAATGTAGTGACTGCCCACAGGAAGAGCCTGCTTAAGATGAGAACACTGATCTTTTGGGACTTCAAGGTCGGAGTAGAAGAGAGGCAAAAAGGGACTAAAAAATGCATCCATTTGGGTAATCTTAGGTTTCAGAGCAGGACAGATGTTTGAGAGGATGATGAGGCACAGCTATTGCTGGACTAAAGTTGTTACCTTTCAAGAACTTGGGAAAAAGATGACATGCTTTTTGTTTTCTAAGTAGCCTTTACCAAGGAGAACCCGTTTGTGCCAAGTTTTCATTGCATCATATCATGCAGCTCATGCAGTTTTGATCCAGCACAGAGTTTACTTGAACATTATTTAATATCTCAGGGAATCACAGCATCATTGATTCAAACCAAAACGTGCCAGCCAGTGTTCTTGACCTTGCTGTTGCTTATTGCACTGCCCATTTGACTGGATTGTTATTGTTCAGATTCCTTTCTGGTTTTGTAATGGCTGCATTTCACATTAAAGTTCAGTGGTTTAATTAAGGAAATGACTGAATAGGAAGTTACTGTAACCATGATTTCAGCTGTTGAAGAAAAAGATTTGCCCTGCATGTGAGGAAATCTGTGAACCTAAGCTTTTTGTTAAATGTGCAACATCTCCACAATGTTTTTTAAGCTGTTGATATTCAGATTAATAAATCACACCATTTTCCTTCTCTTTGTGGAGGTTTATTAGTTTGTTTCCAAGCGCATAGTATACCGCAGAGTCTTTTCACTGATGCATGGTTTTAAATAGAGATTATTTCCTTTGCAAGTTTCTTTGAGATTTGAAGACAAAAGTAAGGATATTCTGTGTTTGCAAATGTCTCTCAAAATGAGAACATTTTATGTGCAGCTACATAAACCCCCGAGTAACTGCTTGCTTTCAGTTTTGAGGCTTGTCAGGGTGCTGCAGTCAGACTGCATCTTGATGTTGCTGTTCCTTGGCTGTTGGGTGGGATTTAGAAGTTCTGCCTCTTTTCCCAGGTCTAGCCAATCCTGTTATGTGTTACAGCTGCTCTCCACCTCAGGACATTAGGAAAACATATATATGAATATCTACAGATTGAAACTGTATCAGTTTTCTTTTCCACTTCATAGCACACCCACATAAAGCAGTTGATTCAGTCCCACTTAGGAGTGTGGTAGTGTTTGCTTTAAAGGGTGGAATAAGTGGCTGGCATGGATGTGGAGAGGGAATGCTAGGCAGGGAAAGACATCTCCTAAATCAGGTCTGCTACAAATGAAGTCTCAGTGAAGAAAAGGAGCTCACATCTATTCAAGTAGTCCCAAGTCCCCATTCTGCCAAATGGTGTGTTTATTGGTTTGATCAGCTACCAAATAATTGCAGTGGTACAGTAAATAGTGCTAAGCACTATCTGTCTGCCGAAGCCTGGAGTTTCTCAGCTTGAAGAGGCAGGGTTTCCCTTCCCCTCCCCCAACCCCCCATATGTTTACTTTATCATTTACACTTCATGAAAGAAGCAAGAAGGAGTCGTCCAGCACAAACTGAGATCTGTAGGTAGATACCATAAAATAATTTCCATTGTAGGGTGAGCTGCCTAGCAGGCAATTGACAGTGTCAGTCAAGAAGTAGCTCTGGTTAATGAGAGGCACGTTTACGTTTCCTGGATGGTTTAGCATTTTAACGAAGGAGTTCTAGCACAGTTTTGATTCAACTTGAATTTTATCAGCCAAACATAATAGGAAATCAGTAATTAGACGATTTTAAGTATTTAAACCAGATTGAGGAATCTGAAATATAGATTATAAGAGGATGTACTATTTTAAATGGAAATGTTATGGTAATACATTCTAGAATTAACCTTTTAGTTAATTTAAGACTGCCTTTTGTTTTGTTAAAAAATTAAAGGTCGTCTACAGTAGTGACATTTCAAAGACTTAACCTGAGTTTTTTTAGTGGAAATAAACAGATTTTTTTGTGTGTGTGTCCTATGATGACATTAGTAAAAACTACAGCAAGGAAGCCCAACATGAGTTGTTATTTGTGATGCTGCTTAGGCTGATTTGTGGCCAGGTATTACATATTTTGATTTAAAAAAATTAATATTATTGTTTTTTTTTTTTTAAATGAAGATGCAAACTAGGCTTTGTTTTGCAGTTTAAATAATTTTTATCTCAAAGACTCAGCTTCTCCTATTTTTCTTTTCCATTCTGTGAGAATGAAGAAAGTAAAATTTGGTCAAATCTGCTGGTGAAACTGATGCATAGCCCACTGAATATAGTCACCAAGGGATTAATGCAGCTCTCTTGTCTTTTTTTTACCCTGGCTTAGTTCCTGCAAAATCATGTGCCTACATGATTTACACCCATGAACTGTCATATTGTATGTCATCACTAGGAAAAAAGGTTTATTCTATCTCAAGTTACCAAATACTGAATCAGATTTAAGAAAGTCAAAGACCTTGTAGTATCAGAAAAAGTTAGGAGTTAGTTACTGGTGGCAAGAGCAGTTGAAGTTAGCATTACAACATAAGGATTTTTCTTTACTCACACCTCCTGTCATTAGATTTGTAGTTGATTTCAGAACACTCCTTTTTCTCTGGGTAGTGTCACTTCCATACATGCAAGCACAGAAGTTAATGGTGTGCTTACACAGTCTGAGACACTGTTGGGAACAACCCTTCTGTGGAACGAAGTAGCAATTTTATTGGAAATGTAATGAACAAGAGGATTAAAATGGAAGCATTTAGGCATATTTAGATTTTCAACTTTCATGTCTTTTAAGTGATGTCTGAAAATTCTTCATGAGTTGTGAAACAGTGGGCTCTACTCAGAAAACAATCTAGAATTCTTTGGATGTAAAATGTATTTTTTCACTTAGTGCAGAATGTGATTTATATAACATCTCAGCTGACATGATCTGACATGTTTTTATGAATTCCTTTGCAAGGCAAAAGTGCCTCTAGTTGCAATTTATAGTAATGAGACTGTCTGCTGCAGAGTAACTGATTACAATGAAGGTATAAGAAGCAGGCATGTTTGCCTTTCCAGCTCATTACCCTTGCCTTGTTTCTCGAGTACCTAAGCCCATGTTCTGGGGCAGTGGTGCCTGTGGCTCTCCAAAAGCATTCTGTTTGTTCAAACACATTTTTGTGTACTTCACCAAATATAGTCAGATGGTATTTTGGACTGGAGTTCAGCTAATTAGGTTGAATACTATAACTGACAGATAAATTTGAAAAATACAACAAAGCTCCATCTGTAAACAAATATTTACATGAGAACTTTTCAATGATCTTTAGAATAGTGAATGGTAAATTGTATCTTAGGGTCAAAAGCAATATTATGATAGTGCCTAGTTCTCTTCATTATGTACTTATGGATTATATTAGGGGACAAGTGGACCAGGTCCTGAAGTGGGCAGTTGTTTACTTGTGGTTTTGATGGATAAGTAGCAAAAGCCTGATATGTATGCGTGGGTATATATTCACAGATTCATGTTAAAATACTATTGAGAAAATTATCCAAATTTAAATCCTGCTAGAAGAAGATCATCTATTTCCTCCTAGTAAGTACTCAGAGAAAGTTCCCGCAGCCATTTGCTGAAATAATTTTTGTCTTAGAGTCCCATTCAGCAAACACAGCTGGGAGTTTTGCTCTTCTGAGAAATTAGTGTAGCAAGCTGTACTTGCAAGCATGGAAACATTGTGAAGATCTGGCCCCTGGGGAGCTTAGTGCAAAATTCTTTTTGAACATCCCAGAATGGAGAAAATCCTGACTATGCAGAGCCTCTGACAGAAGCTGCAATAGTGGAAGATAGGGGGAGGAGTTGCCAAGGCAGTGAAGAACTTCAAAGAACACTGGAACTAGGGGCGAAAGTTCAGCCTAATTCTTGTGTTATCTGAACTCGCTCACCCACCTCTCTTGCAGCACATCTGCATAACACGTCTGTGGTCTGGTTGTTGCAGTCACTTCACTTTTCTGGAATATGACTGAATATGTATTGTTAAAAAATGGTTGTCAGTGAAGATGTTTCGAGTAAAATTCCACGAGGGAATTCCTAGACTGAGCAAAGCCTCCTCCCAGGAGAAACACACACCTTCCCACCTTGCCTTCCCCAGCTCTGTGCTCCTGCCACTTAACTTGTGATGGTCTTGTTAGACACCTCAGTGACCCAACTCAGCTCCCTTCCACGGCAGAAAGAAAAGCTGCCAGGTTAGTTTCTTGAATCAGTAAGCAAAAGGAACAGTGAGTGGATTAAACAAAGGGCTCATAACCATGAAGCTCAGAGCAGGAGGGGGAAGGGAGTAGAAGTTTTCTTCCTTTCTAGCATCTCTAAGCATTAAATATATTGAGGAATAAACTCAGTAAATCACAAAAGCACAGTCTAAGTGCTTTCATTCTGGGTGAAAATCTGGGACTTGCTGGTAAATCTATTGATCAGACCAGGATTTCATTTCAGGTTTTATCTTTGATTTATGTGCATTGATATTTGTGAGCAGACCTTTGAAATATGGTTGTTCAGTATCTGATAAATACATTGAATCCAACTCAAGAGAATGTGTTGAAAACAACTCTAGGAACCTATTTACCTAAATAAATGTAAAACTTAATTATGATGCAATAAAATATTTTCCCACCATGATTTGTGCTGCTGCCAGCCCATGACACTTGCTATGGAACATTATTTTAAATAAGTCTATGAGTTACTCCCTGAAACAAATTGTCCTAGCTGACTTGATTAATTTACTGATTACTGAACATAAATATTCAGATTCTATCTTTTCGTAGTGCCTGTGTTCCCCAGCTCAGCCAGCCCCAGCACCACGACAACTCTGGGGGCTCTTGGCTGACCAAGAGCAGGGATACGGCAAAGGCAGGAGATAAAAGGCAGGACTCTTCCAAGACAAGGCTACAGAGTTTATTGGATCAGGGGCATCCTCACCCGAGGGCTCTGTGTCAGGAGAGACCTCAAGCACACGAGGGGAGGATCTTATAAAGGGGGGTGGTGGGTCTCAGGGATGGGGTACAGAGAGAAACCAATAACGGAAAAGTAAGGAGTGACCCTTAACATGACATACAGGTGCAACATCAAATCATAACCAAATGGGAGGGGACCCCCTTGATCCTGCCCAACCACTGGACACCTCTCTTGGAATCTTCTGGACCCAAGGAGAGGCCCCAGAGTGACTGACAGGACCAGAGGGTTATGTAACTAATGATTGACACTTAACAAATATCTGACAAACAACCTGGGGATGAACCAAGGGAAAGGGAACAGGAGGGGGGTACAAAGAACAAACCATTTTACATTAAACTTTCTGGAAATAACTCATGTAACAGAACAAGCAAAGTAAAATCAAAAACATGCACCACTACACTATCTGAATTTACATTACAGAAACTCAAATGCTGACAGTGAAGACACAGACTTGGGGTAAGTAATGCAGTTAGTTACTAGTTTAGCTCAGAGTAGAAGTGGCAGAAACGCCGTTTGCAGCTGATGGATAGACAGTGTGTCAGAAGATGGCTTTGCTGCTCAGTTTCTGCTTTTCACCTGTCTGTGGTCCATCAGCCATACCCTGCACCTGGAGGGTCCTATAGCCCCTATGGGGAGGGATGCATCAGCAGGAGCAGCACCCTTCTCTCACCTCTGAGAGTGGGCTCTGCAGGTTACTGGGGCATGGAGAACCTTCCAGTGCCAGTGCTGAGTGCCTTGATGGTGGAGGTCTTTCATTGCTGTCACCATGAGCCAGATGACCTTTATGAACACTGAATTTACATGGGAGGAAGAATTTTCTTGTTCTGAAGACGTCTGGTTTTTTTTGTTCTGTGCTGTATTGATGTTGTGGAGGTGCTGCGAATGTAGCAAGTATACAATTTCAAAATTCAGAGGGGTAGAGCTTGTACTTTTAGAGGAAAAATACAATTCACAGCTTCCTTGGCAAACAATGCTTCTCAGAAATGTAAGCTATTCCAGGTACTTCAGGAACTATTCTATCAAGGGTTATATGGATATTTTGATTTTAAAGATATTGAAAATGAGATAAGATTAGGGCTAATTATTGAACGTTTGTTTAACTTCTGACACATGACTTTGTTTCTTCACTTTGTACTCTAAATTGGGTCATTAAAGTCAGATTGTGCATTATAAACAAACATCTTTCTGTTTATAGGTGATTATAAAACAAACACAGAGGGTGAAGGCTGTAATTTTGAAACAGATAAAATTTATATTCCCCTTTGAATATGTAGATTAGTTTCTCACACTCCAACCAAGGTGATGTAAGCGGACCCCGGAGAGCTGGTACAGTGTTGATGGTGTACTCAGGGGAGTTGGAGCACTGTAAAGACATTTGCAGGTCAGAAATGAAGTTAATTGACAAGGAAGTGTGTGAGGACAGGAAAAATTTGCACAGTGCTTGTCAGTGGGTAGAGCTGTCAGTTCTTCACTTGACTACTAATATTTGTTAAACAAACACGGCAGGACTTTGTTTCAGGAAAGGGGAAAAAAAAGCAAGGAGAGTTGTCTTATGACAACAACTTTGGAAAGAGTGGTGTTTTGTGGTTTTGCTCTAAGGTATCCACATGTACTCCTGTACATAGTCCCCAGTCTGGCTCGTGGCTGCTGCCAGTGAGCCTGCTGTCTGCAGCCGAGCTTTGCAGAACAGGACCTGCTCTGGCTTTTCCTCAGGTATTCTTCAAGCCCACGCTTGAGTGTACAAGCCTGATTTTGCACTAGTGATGGCAACTCCATCTTTTTGATGTATCTCATCATACATGACTGTCTCTGTCTTCTTCCTTTTTTCCATGTGTCTTTTGATTCCTGCCTGCTCCTCGTTGCATTAGTACCAAATCTGCTTACAATGCAAATAGTGCCTGTTTCATTCAAGGCTTCAAAATGTAAGTCCCTATTTATAGATGTGTAAAGACCAGGGAAGAGGCTGATTTTTTTTTACTATAGCAGCAGTGCACTGACAAATCTGAAGCTATTTCTTGGCCTTAGATACCAAAATAACAACATACAAAGGAATAAAATTTATGTCTGGCTGATTTGTGGTCACACCTTCCACTCTAACCATTGTGCAGTGATTTATCTTTTCATTGTCATTAACTATTCTCAATCTTTAAATATATTTTAATTGTAGGAGTCTTTTAATTTCTTTCTTATTTCTAAAATTCTCATGAAATAGTAACCATTCAAGCCTGGTCAATATGGTGAATAAAGTCATCCAAGAAAACCCAGCACACCAAAATCAAACATATTGTGGCTAGAAAGAGCCTTTTTTCTGGTTAAAAAACCCGAGTATATGACCCTGCTTTAGACCCCATGAAGTGAAGTGTTAGAAAAAATATTTGTGCATTCCCAGATTTTGCTTCATCTTTTATTAATATCTGTATTAGAATGTAAATATGTAAATACAAAAAAATCAAATACCTGCATGGAGTCATTGTTTCCTAGAAAATACTTAGAAAATATTTTTGCCTACTTCTTCTATTGTTCCATGAATTCTGCATAAAATGTAAAAATACAAAGTCAAAAAAGCATGTCAAAAGAGTAAGCTATTCTTAGTAGTCTCTGTTAAAAAATAAATATTATTCAATATAATGTTGATGAAGTTTCTACATAGTTAATAACAAAGGAGAAAAAGCAATATGCTTTGTCATTTTGGACAGTCTTTATTATTTTATTCTACAATGTATTCAGAACTGTTTACACACTTTGCTTTATCATTTCAAACTATATCAAATGTCTGGCAACATTATCAGGTTAATGGCAGAAATGAGATCTTTAAGAGTCATTTCAGTTCATTCCACAGATGAGGATTGGATTTTGTCTTGTGTTTTAATTACTGATTATGAGCAGCCTCCTTAAATTTCTCTTACATAGTAATCCTTTACAGTAATTATGTTTCATACTTGTGCTTCCCAGAATATACAGGGTATATTTAGGAAGGGGATTTGTTCGACAGTGGAAATGCTTCTATAAAGAAGTATCTTGTCATGTCTTTCAAATAATACATAGTGCTTTCCATAATATAAAATGCTGGCATGGCATTAACACGAGATTGTGTTGCTCACTGTGTTCATATTCTTAATACCAGTCATCAGTGAAGGAATGGCAACAATTATGTATAATTGTGCAATTTATATTAAGTGTCTTTCCAAGAACATTTAAGGAAGCATGGAAGGAATGAACAGCAAGCCAAAATGAATAGGAGTCAAAGCATGTCACTGGAGGTGCAATCCCAGTGGCCACAGCAGATGCATTCTGTGAGCACTGCAGGGAGCAGAGGACTGCTCTTTTTTTCCACAGTGAGCTGTTGGATTTAAGGGAAAAACCTCTGTAGTTTAGGTGATGGGGAAATCAGAGACAGGTTGGAGGACTCCCAGAGAGAATGAGCTGATGCATTCAGATTTTAAAAAAATCTATTACACTGCTTGTGCACAGGTATGCTATAATGAGTGATAATATGGCATTTTTTATCATATTCTAGTGTAGAGTATAAGTAATTTGGTACTTTGGTACCAGCATATTTGAAATGGTACAGCTGGAAAAGATTATTTGTTTTCCCTTTTCAGATCATCATGGAGATTTTTTTCTTATTGTTGAATATATTCATGTGATTATTTTGAAGATTGCATTCTTAAACAACAGCTTCTCATTGTGTATGCAATACCTCGATCTTAGCAGATCGTATACTTCTGCAGAACTCATTGTTTCATAATAATTTTCTTTTTCTAAAAAAAAAAAAAAAAATTTACAGAGGATTTTATATATAAAGTGTTTGGCATGTTCACAACATTACTATGTCCCATTTCTACTGGCCTCTCCTCATCCTCACTTAGCTACAGATTTGTTTCATTACCTGTATACTGGGAATACGTAAAGAAAAACAATTAATTATGAGATAACTTATCTCTGAAGGAGCTTCCCATATAATGGAGTTTACTCTGTTCCTTTGGCTGTTAGAAATTCTTTTCATGCTTTCAGTTCTAATTGATGAATTTAAGCCAAAAATTTAAAATCTGCTTCTGTATGATAACTCAGCTTCACATATCCCTTTATTAACACTTTACAGGAAATGCTTAATATCTCTCAAAGTTCAGCCCTCCATTCTGTTTCCTTGGCTTGCATAGGGTATTTAAAATATTTTTGCATTGTTGTGGCTTAGCTTCCTGCCACAGTTTTTATCTTTCTCGGTATGACTGGGTGTGATGAGAGGATGGATGCTCAGGGAACTGAGCATTGTGGCGACAGGCTCCTCAATATCCTCAAGGTGGGGGAATGAGGTGCCCACAGTCACTTTTCCACTAGTGGGTCTTCAGAAGGCCCTGAAGTGGGCAGGGGAGCAGAGTTGTAAGGAAATTCAAGGGATCCAGTCTGGACTCACAGGGGTTTGCAATAGACTGTAAGTTTCCCATTTAAGGCAGATCCAGGGCTGAGAGACCATCTGTCCTACAGAGGCACTGAATGCCCTGAGGGGAAATAGCTACTTTGGTTGAATTTAGAGATAAGTAAGGGAAGCCATGAATTTGATTTAGAACAGAAATGGTAAAGTAGCAGCCTAAATGCTTGGAACTGTTTTTAAAATAATGCTTAGTTTTGCCAGTTTGCTATTTGTTAAGACTGATAAATATTACTGGAAAGATTCTTGAGTAATTTCAGCTGTCTCCAGGTTTTCAGACAAGTCTTTCTTTCTGTATTTACACCATCTCTCTGCAAATCTACAAGCAAACAAATAACACAGAACATGTAAATTGCTACACTGTATTTCCAAAATGCACCAGAGCTGCTCATAAGTTTTCCTTTTTTTCCTGAATCAGCAACTCTGGGTAATTTAAAGATGCTCTGAATGATTTATAGAGGCACTCTTAGACCCTGTGGTCACCTTTTTCCCTCAGGATCAAAAGGAATTGCTCATTTATAACTGCAAGCAACAATATGCCTGACTACTTGCAAGTCTGTTCACACCTGTTGTATGCAGTTAATAACAAAGTCCTTGAAAATATGATCTTTATGATCATATTTGCATACATTTTATAGATTAGGCATCTCAGTTTTGGCATTGCTAAGTTAGTAAGACTGAGACTGTTCTTTGCAAACAAGGCATGCTTCTTGCATCTCAGAAAATATGTAGGAAAACTGTTGTCAGTACTTGAACTGATATATCACTGCACAAGTACTGAAAAGTCCAGACACTTATCTTGAACTCTATCTACATAATCTCAAATACAGGGTTTTACAAAGAAATAATTTTGCCTGTGTTCTGGAGCTTCTGATTGGAAGGGACCTCAGGGCATCTCTAGTCCAACCTCCAGCCTGAAGCAGCATCAGCAAAAAGATGAGGTCAGGTTGCTTTGGGCTGTATGCATTCTGGTCTTGAAAATGCTCGAGAATGGAGAGGGCACAGCCTCTCAGAGCAATGTCTGGCTGTCATGATGTCCAGTCAGAAACTCTCTTGTTTCAGTTTAGCTCTGCTGTCCGTCCTTTTCTCTCCAGACACACTGCGGTAAGGAGTCTGGCTCAGTACTGGTGATAACATTGTCAAATCTATTGGAAGGCAGCTATTTCCCTGTTTGAGACAAAAATGGAGACAGAATACTCAAGCCTTTTAAAAAGAACAGATAATGTTGATAGGCACATTAGCACGTAGGAAATTACATCAAGTTTTCTTCCCAGAAAATTCTGTAATGAGTTTTTCCTTAACAAAAATAAATAATCAGATACTGTTTGATTGTGATCTAGTAGATGTTTACAGGATTATATTTGTTGTTATGTGTTTTCCTAATATGTTAGGGAAGAGAGTACTGGTAACAGAGAAATGTGCTACCTACTGAATCTAAGAGAGGGAAATCGCGTCCAAATCACAGGAAGCCTTGGGACATGTGGCTGCAGAGAGGGCAAGACGGCAGCGTTTCAGATACTGTTGTGGATATTTCAGATACTGCTGTGGAATATGAGAGCCTTCCCTGGTTGGTATGACAGTGAATGAGACCCATTCGAGCATATAGTGTTTACATGCCTCCAGCCTCTTCCCTGGGGGATGGGGCAGGAAGAGGAGAGGGAAAGAAGCAAGGGATGATTGATGGCTTTTGAAAAGCTTTTCGCTGCGAGGGGAAGGTGTGGTCACTATACACATCTCCAGCTAACAAAGCCCTCCCGTAGGTGGAGCAGATGTAAGCTTTGTCACCCCTTTGGGGTGACAGCAACCCTGTCCAGAAAATATTTTTCTTGTTTTTCAGTTGAGAATAGAGATATGAGCAGGGGAAGTAGCCTGTCACTGTTCCAGTTTATACTGTTTTAAGACAGTTCTTCAGCACTGAGTGTGATGGTGACGTCTGTGACCAAGGGGCTGAAATAAGTAAGATCAGAGCACAGATCGACTGCTGCGTGTGGTACATCTCAGGAAGGTATGAGCACACAGAGCTACATTTCTGTCAAATTATGCCACAGGTACATGAGCATATTAAGCCAATATAATCTGATACTGCTGCCAAAACAAGCACTCATATCCACTCTTTTGCCCTTACCTATTTTTACTCACTGCCTCCTCCATCCATTACACTGGCACAAGCAGCAGCACAGCCACATGCTGAACCCAACAAAGGAAATGATATGGAAGAAAATTAACCTGATCGGAGAAAAAAGAAAAAGAAAAAGGTTTCATCCAGAATCAGTTGCTGAACTGTTGCCTTCTCAGCATTGATGCCAACTGATGTTGTGAAGCAGGCATGAGGCCTTAGCCACACCAGGGAATCTGAATTTATCCTAGCATTAAGCCTCTGTGCTAGCTTTATGCCAGCAGTGGGAATACGAATGTTCCGTGATCCAACAAGAAATTAGGGTGGTACAGACACACAGTACCTGACCTGACATAAAGTCTGCTGGTACAAACTTATGCCATCAAATATTTTCCAGTGCCAGTGATCATGATA
Source organism: Sylvia atricapilla (assembly GCF_009819655.1). Taxonomy (NCBI): domain Eukaryota; kingdom Metazoa; phylum Chordata; class Aves; order Passeriformes; family Sylviidae; genus Sylvia; species Sylvia atricapilla. Next base: position 22,092,193 of record NC_089146.1, read on the forward strand.
TGGTTGCAGTGCTTTTCATTCAGTACTAGGAGACCTTAAACTTGTGTTATCAAATCGAGGTCAAATGGAATGAGATTCATTTTAGGACTTGAAAGAGGGGGAAAAAAAAGGAAAGTTACGCAGAATGTAGTTCTGCCAAGTCTCGATGCTTTCCTATTGTTTGCGGTATTCAGATGGGCTCTGGTCTGTAGTAGCAATATATTAGGATACCAAAATAGTTAGAGATTATTTCTAGGGAAGTAAGTAATTGAAGATTATTTGGTTTTGTAAATATTAGCATTGTCAGATAGTATTTGGCTTTTCAGTAATGAACTACCTGGCAATTTTGTGTTTCTTCCCAGCTGTTTCCCATGGCCGTGTTGGGGTATGTGGGATCGGGCCGCCGTATTGTCAGAAAGAGGAAGAGAAACCAAAAGGTGCCTGATGATGCATGTCTGTGACAGAAGTTCTACAGTGATCAGTCAGTGGCCTGACAGAGCTATAGCTCTGGACTTTCTTAGAAACTAGATTGTCAGCATCAGTGGGTAATGTAAATATAGTAATGTAAACAGTACAGACTACCAGGAGTGAAATCGGGAACTCCTTGACTCCGTATGACCTAGTCTTATAGCCTCAGAACTGTGACGTTTCCTAGGCCTAAATTTCGTGAAGAAACTAAGAATTTTCCCTCGCTTCCCAAATGCTGCCTTGAGGCACTGGAGAGGGCTGTGACCGGATGTTCCTCCCCCCTCCCCATCCCTAGTCAAGAAAAACTTAAAGAGAGTTAAAGGGCGCAGCGTTTATCGCCCCGGAGCGGTCGGCCCCGCAGTTGGGGGGTGCACCAAAGGCGGCCGTCCCCGCCGCAGCCGGGGCGCCGCGGGATGTCCCGCTCCGGCCGCTCGGGGGTCGGGACCCCGCCGGGCGCGCCCCGCGGCGGAATGCGCGGCACGCGGGCCCGCCGCCCCCCCGCGCCCCTCTCAGGCGCAACCATTGCGCGGCGCGGGGGGGTCCGCGCCCGCCGCCCCGCTCCGCGCCCGCCCCGGCGCCGCGCCCCGCTCCGCGCCCCCCTGTCCGCGCCGGACGGGGCGGGGCGCCAGCACCGCGCCCGCTGCGCGCTTCCCCGCCGCGGCTCGGCGCTTCCCCGCCCGCTCCCTCCCTCTGCTGGGCGGTGGTTGAGGCCGGCGGGAGGTGGGGCCGGGCCGGGCTGGGCTGGGGCAGCCGGCGGCGGTCAGCGGGGGCCCGTGGATGGCAGCCTGGGCGGCCGCCGCGGGGTAGGGTCGGCGCGGAGCGGGGCCGGGCAGGGCGGAGGCCGAGAGGAAGATTCGCGGAGCCGCAGCCGGTGGAGAAGGCACGGAGGCGGAGAGCGCCCTGCAGCCCCGCCGCGCCGGAGCCCGGCGGCCGCCAAAGTTGCTCCCCATCCCGAGGGGGAGCGGGGGATCAGGCGGGGCGATGATCTTCCCCAGCAGCAACAGCAGCGCGGCGGGCGGCGGTCGGACCCCGTATCGGAAGCAGGTAAGGGAGGGAGGGTGCGGGTTTGTGGCTCCCCCGCGTTCCCCCCGCAGCCCCGAGGTGCTGGGGGAGGAGTGGGGAGAGGGGTGGCGACTGGCGGACTGGCGTGAGTTGCGGCTTGCAGCCTGCTGACTTCTCGAGAGCTGGGATTCGAAAAATGAAACTATCTTCTGCCTTTTTTTTTTTTTTTTTTTTTTTTTTTAAACCTCCCTCTAAGAGCCGCGCCTTGACCTTGGCGAGTGCCGGGGCGGCCGCCGCCGGGTCACCTTCGCGGGGCGGCCACCGGGCGGGCGGCGGCCCCGCCGGGCTCCGCAACAGGTTAGAAAGGACCCGATGTCGCAACAGCGAAACTTGGGGCTGGATGTTTTTCACTCGGCGTGAAATGAGCGAGGGGATCCGGGCGCATTTTTTCTTTCAAACCACCCTCCAGAAAACCTCCGCCGCCCTTCGGGTGCGCCTCAGCTCCTCCCGAGGGGGAACAGGGGGGACCCTGGGACATTTTATGGGCAGAGAGATCTCTCTGATAAGCTCGGAGCACTCGCATCTATGGAGCTGTAGTGAAAGAGGTATTTCTTTGTTTGTTTAGTCGCTGGAAATAAAATATTTGAAATAATTTACAAACGTTACAACCTTGCGTTTGTCTTTGGCTGCACTTTTTACGCACACAAGATGCGATTTTGCTATTAATCTTACATTATTTACTGCTTAGTGCATTATTTTTCATTGACTCTTCGATTAAATTTAAAAAAAGAAACGGAAAAGCTTACTTTTTAAGTTAATGGGAAAGCATGCTCTGTGTGTGTGCCAGAGGGTAAATGGAGTAGAGGTCACTGACAAGCTACCGGCTTGACAAAGCATGCCAAAAATACTATGGCAGGCTTCTTTCCAGGTGAGAAAAAAGCCCTTCCGTGTCTGCTGCACTTCGTAGCTGAAACGAGTAATTTGACGGGTTCAGTCAGCAATACTGGGGAAGTTTGTCCTATTTTGCTTGGGGTCAGAATGCATTAAAGGGTAGAAATAGGAAATCAGATATCACTGCTGCACACAATGAAGGGCTTCATATGGATAATAAGGACATAGGCTTGGAAATTTTGAACTCCTGGTGCATTGTTGGAATGGCACATGATCTTTGTGGCTAACCTGCATGACGATGAAAGTTAGACTCTCATATTTTCTTGGAGCTTAAGTAAAAAAAATTGCTATTTCCTTTCTCCTCCCTGTTATTTTATAGAAATATCTTTTTGATAAGGAATCACTGGTGTGTTATCTCAGCAGTGCTCTGCAGATGCTGCCCAGCAGCGCATGGAGTTATCTTTGCATCTTGTACTCCAAGTGTTCAAGTCCATACATAACAAAACATGCTTATTGTGTGTGCTGGTTTTGGTTGGTTGTTAATAAATGTCCTGGATACGCCCATGCTGATCATCTTGTCTGCTGCTCCTGCATACTTTATAAATGAAGCCAGGGGATCAGATACAATTTCGCACTGTCCCAGAGAGGACCATTAATCAAGGAAGGCCCCTTGTGTGGCTGAGCCTGTGTCGGTGCGGGGCAGGCTGTTGGCAGGAGCCGAGGGCAATGGGGCCAGGCCTCGTGCTGGCAGGGCTGTGTTTTATGTGTGGATGTGAGTTTGCCTGCTGGTCTGGAGCAGGCTGATAAGATGCTCTTCTTTTCACAGTGCACTCCTTAGATTCAAAGAGCTAAAAGGGCTGACTGAATCAGAAAAACAAACAGACCCTTTTTCCCCAGTAGGCAGAGAAAGAAATGAATGCAGGGGTATTATGTGGGCTTAAGACCCTGGGTACCAAAGGTTTCTTTTGTTAGTGTGTAGCTATTCTCTGCTCAAACACTTCCTACATAAGGAGCCAGGGTCTGTGCTTTTCTCCAGTTAAGTCCATGGAAAACTCCTATTAACTTCATTCATGTAGACTAACGTCGATTAGCAATTGGCTTTCTGATCTCCCTTTCACTCAGACTTCACCTGCAGGGGTGAGCTGATGTCAAACAGTGCTGAAGAGCGCTGCAAGCCTAATTTTTCAACTCTCGATAAATAACAAAAGTTGAAATTAAGCCTCTATATGCTCTGTCATATTCAGACAATTGCATTGTAGTTGAGCTTTATTTAGCCTGAGACACTAGGTAGTGTTAGTGTAGGAAAAGTTGTCAAGCAACGTCTCTAAAAGGAGTAACTGGATTTCCTATGCTAACAGTGTGTAGTATGTGAAGCTGAAACAATTTTAAGTGACTTAGAAATTAAAATCTTTTCAGCAGCTTGTATGTTTCTATTGGTATTTTAATACATATCAGAATAACAAAAGAGCACTTCATGATTAGTACTACCCCGTTTCATTTTTAAGAGTTTATAGGAGATTCATTTGGAAAAATGAGTGATTAACTGATAAAAGGCAAGGTGACAGTAACCTGATTGTTTTTTAAGGCATTGTAATATAATGTGAATTTCTACCTTAATTTAAAACGTTGACAAAATGTCATATAGGTAGAGTAGGTTCAGATCTGTACCCATACTCTCTTTTTGTTTTCCCAAATAACTATGTTTTGTTTTATAAACAAATCTGTGCTTATAATACTATGTTTGTTACCTGTTGTATCTACACGGTACAACTCAGGCATGTAGGAGTGAGTCAACATTCTCAATTTCAGGTCAGATTTGATTGGCCTGATCATCTTCTCTCTTCTATAGTACTTGTACGAGTACTAAAATGTATTTTCTGCTCAAACGGATTTCCTGCATTGTGGGCACACAGGCATATTAAAAATGCTCTTACCAGGCTTAAAATTGAGGTGTTGCTTAAATGAGTGACAGCTGAGAATTAATTTGAAATGCAGATGTGGGTCTTGTTAAAGAATGAAAGCCACACAGTATCTGCAATAATAACCTATTACAGCACTCGTAGCCATACATCCTGTGTGAAAAAGATAGGTGTAAGCTAATATTTTGCTATCAAAGTTACTTGAGCTATTGCAAAGAATGCACATGTGTGCATCCGTAATGAAAAGGAAACAAAATGATATAGAATACACTGCTTAATACAGGCTTTTTTAGCTCTTGGTTTGTTGAGAACAAGATGATTCTCTGTCCCTCCTCCCACTTTTGTCATTCTCATGTAAATCGGGAGGCGCTCCTCTGAAGTAAATATTTCTACACTCTGTAAAATTATCGTAAATGGAAAATTAGGCTTTCTCCTGCCATCTGCTCTTTGAATCAACAGAGCTGCTCCAGCTATTTGATTAGGGATTTTAAATCGCTTTGTGCAGGGAGGTTCCTCTGCTCTCAGGTTTCTCGAAGAGGAAGCCAGAAGCAGCTCTGGAGGCCTGGAAGGAGGTGATGGCAGGGTCCTACCGGCACAGCCTGGGTGCTCAGCCCGGTGTCTGTGCCTTTTAACAGCTTTGCCCAGTAACAGTGGTTCTTGTTACATTTTGATGAGGGTAATGTTTATCTCGCCAGCATAAGGAGATTTACATAGTTTGCTGCTTTCGAGAGGATTACCTGGGTGTAGCTGCACGTGAGGAATTTAACACTGATTTGATATTTGGCCTGTGTATGGGGGGACAGACAAAGCTTTTGATCAATCTTTTCATGTAGCTCTGTTAAGATCAAGTGTTGTGTCACAGGCTGGGTTTTCTAAAAGTTGAAGGTTAAGGCGAGCTTCTAAGAGCAGTTAAATGGAGAAAGCTTTTGCCACTTTCAGGCTACAAGTGTAGATTAGCCTTTCACTCTATCTATAGGTTTAACCTATCAAGAAGCTCCACCCGTAATCCTGCTCTACGATTTCCCAGTTGGCGCTGTGTGTGGTGTGAGAAGGAGCCTCATTAAACTTGCAAGACCTGGGCATGGTCATAACTCAAAACACGCAGCTCCGCGAGCAGCCTGTGCCCAGAGGGGTTGGACACGACACCTCCTGTGTGTGTGGATGGTGCTGCCGTGGGAGAAGGCTGAGGATTCAGCCTGAGATTCAGCTGATATCTGTGGTTACAGAAATAATCGGGATTTGTTTCTTTCTCTCAGAACTGTAAGAATTGTAATTTTGTATCACTGGCTTGAGTCACCAGACTCTTATTTCCCTTTACATTGTATACAATGGTCAAGGGTCTACCTGAGTTTCGCAAAACTGAACTCCTACATTAAGTACCAGCTGCTTTAATTTTTTAAGTGCATCTATAAGATTGTTTGTGAAGTTCTGCTTTATTCTCAAGGGAGCAAAACTACTCCGTCAATTGGTTTCTATACTTGTACCAAAACGTGAATGAAAGAAATAAAAGGAAACACCATATCTTGTTCAGGCATGATGTTATAGATTATGAAAAGTGATATAATTGTCTTATCTGTATCTGGCAATTTGAAGCTTTTGTTTAGTATGTCTAACAGGGTGAACAATATATTTTTGTCTCTTTGGAAATGTTATTGTTTCAAGTATGTCTTTGCCATTTAGTTTCACATGGAAGGGAAGATAGAAGTCTGTGTCTTGAACATCTGCTGTTTTGTTTTGGGTTCATTTTTTCCCCCTGAAACTTCCAACTGTTAAAAAAATTGCTTGAGTTAACACATTTCAGAAGAGTTAGATCCTTTAAACTGTAACTGCTGGCAGGGAGGAGAGGGGAAGGAAGGAAGGGAGTGGAAAATCCTTTCCTGAGAGCTCGAGATGGCTTGTAAAACATCCGCACAGTGCTGCAACCAAGTAAATAAAAATAATGATCATTTGACATTAAAACTGTTTTTGTCTGTGTTTTTTTCCCCCTCTTTTAAATTTGTGGTTGAAATTGACTTTTGCTTGTTGCACGAGATGGTGTATAACAAGAGAAATCAATGGAGACTAGGAACCTCTAGTGGGTTTCCCTCATGGATCTGTTTCCAACTTCTTATGAATGTTTTTCACCTTTTCTACAGCCAGTTGTTTTAAAATACGTTACTTGGGGGACAGTGTGAAGGCTTATAAGTCTGTAATCCTAATGAAGAGGGGCCTGGAGATGTTTTGATCTTGGAGGAAGCGTTGGTCAGAAGTATTCTAGAAAGCCATCAGAAGCAGATTTGAAAGTTCTCGAGCCTTGTTGAAGTAATTGTGAGTTATTTTGCATACGTTTCAGAATTGCAGTGTACTGTGGTTATTTTAACAGCCCTGCAGAAGCCACTGTATTTGCAGCTTCCTGATGCAACAGGAAAGGGAAGGGATGAGTTAGAAGTAAAGGAGAAACAAGGAGGGGAACCATGGATTAGATAAGCACAAGCCTCCTAACCCAGCAACTTAGGAAACATACACACAACAAAAAAATCATGTGCTGTAAGGGCTGGCTGCTGTGATTAGCACAGCTTTAGCTGTTTCCCTCAAGAGACTGCAGTTAAGGCAGTGTAGCTGCAGCTGTGTATTGACTCACAAAGTAGTTTTAAACTGCAGTTGAAGTAATTGAATGCTGGTGAGAGATTGCTTTAAACAAATTCAAGGTTACCTAGGTTTGTGGCAGTTTGAGTTAGTTTATTTCTAGGAACTTAAATTTAAACGTAGTAACTTTTATTATTGACTATGTAAATTGATTTTTAACAGTAAAACTCTATGCCAACTTTAAGACTTAACCTGTGCACTAAGATGCGTTGGCTTAAAATATCTAGCAAGTATTTTGAGGTCTTGCAAGCTCTTCAAAACAAAAATATAGTTGCAACATTTAAAAAATGTCTTTTTTGGAATTTAGTGTAAAGATATATCAGCTCTGGGGACTGTTGCAAAATAATTGCTGACAACTACAGAAATTTATATATATATATAATAATATGATCTATAGTAATACCTTTTTTGTTCATATATCCTCATAAAAGTCATGTTGTACCCTTAACTATAATTGTTTAGGAAATCAGTGGTGTGCAAGTTATTTGTTTGAAGTATTCTGCTGTAGAAAAGTGATGTGTCAAACAGAGTATTAAGAATTTACTTATTTGATAGAATTGTAGAATTTCATGAAGTTGCAGTGGAAACAAACAACACATTGTTCTGGGGAGCCTCATTTGGGCTTCATTCTCTTTTGTTGAAGAACAGCAGAAACACCAGGGCAAGGTGAGCATCAGACTTAGTCTACCCTGATGCTTACCTGCTTGTGAAATGAAATATTTCTTTACTGCAACTAAACATATATAACTTTGTTTCACGATTGATTCTGATTCTTTACAGTGTCCCTTATTGGCAATGGCACTTTCACACCTTATTGTGTGGGGTTTTCTGCTCAGATGAGAAGGGCATTTATTTCTTTCCTTGCCTTCTATTGTTTTCTGTCCTTTGATATCAGAATCTCCTCTACCATATGGTGCTTTGTTCAATAAAGTGGAAACATGAGTCTTTTGGTTAAATACAACTCATATATTCTGTCATTTGGGTATTACAGCATAACAATGTTAGAATTCAGTCCTTTAGGATATTTGAGGTATGTGTATGGCACTTCCATTTTTGTTGTGCTTGAAGAGTGAAATATCAGGATTCAGGTGTGAGTTTGGATGAGCATTAAAAGGGAGCTTTTGTCAGGATTATGTGTCACTGCAGGGCATTTTTCATGTCTGTGGTCTTAGCAGCTCTCTGGAAAGCTGCTGCAACTTGGTGAAGGATTATCCAGTTATTTTTGAAAATCTGAAGTAGTCTTCATAGCTTCTTGGCTAGTCTGAGGTGATTCTGCTTTAAGGTTTACTTGACTCACAGAAACTTTCTCAGGTTGTGCTTGTGCCACTGCAACAATCCAAAATCACTCCAAACATCATGCAGGCAAGGGTAAAATCAAATGCAGATCCTTGTTGACAAGTCCACAAATGAAAATACGGTATTATTAAAACAGAGAAATTAAAAGAAAAAAAGAAAACTTGAGCGAAATTGTGGTACCGGAGCTGGAAGTTTCTTTTACCTTATATGCAGGTGTGTGGCACACAACCTCCAGTCTTCTCAGGGACACTGGTTATTGTCCAGCCCTGTCACCTCCAGTTGTGTTCGGAGAAGAGATTCTGATTTAAGGCTCTGTATTTTATTTGTACTTAACCCACTTAAAGGGTAAAGGATGGATATTCCTTTTCTTTTTCTAAGTTGGTGATGCCTCTTTCACCAGACTGTAGGTTGTTTTTTCCTGCTTTGGAAGTGATGTCTCTTGGGCATCCTGAGGTGCAATGCTGCCTGCCCAGGCTTTGGAGTGCTCTTCAGCTGAGCACTAAAGAGATGGCTGCTGTGTTGCAGAGGAGATCCTGTGTATGAAATGATGAAGGAATTTCAAGTCTTGTGGTGTTTTTCTTTCTCTTCTGTCTATGTGTACAATTTGCTAATAATGCTTTAAACAGCTGTGCAGCAGATATTTTGGTGGGCTATTCTGGGAGTGGGGGAGACCTTGTCACTCTAGCTGCTGCAGGTGACTGGCAGGTGTGTGTCACCTGTGTGCCCACCTTTGAGCATGGCCACGGTGACCCATTTGGAACTGTTTGTATTGCCACATGCATGTGTGCTGTTCTGACTTAGCTTAGCTAATCACTTAGCCAAGGTTTTAAATAACCTATTACAACACGAAACCCTTTGAAGTGTGCAGTGTAGAAGTCGCATACAGTAGAAGTCTGTGTTAACTTGGCCCCCTGTGGCTGTGCTGTGGGAGACGAGGGACACGGGGGGTGCCTTGCCCTGGCCAGGGACGTGCCTCCCGTGAGCCTGGAAAAGCCACACTGGATAAAGCTGGGCTTTGGCAGAGCTGGCAAACAGTTCCATGGATTTCTGTCTGGTATGAAAGCAACCACCAGCAGACAAGGTCCTTTGAAGTGTTTAGTGGTCTGTCTTCCAGATGAGTCGTCTGTATAATTTGGAAAAAAACATTTGAGATAGGTATTGAATGCAATTGCTTAGCTACTAACCTTTGAAACATGGGCATTTTTTAGGCTTTTATTTAGCATTCCAGGAAATATATCTCTGAATGCTACTTGTGAGAAACACCAAAACTGGGGTTTAGGAAAAGTGTTTCACTTCAACAAAAATATAAATGATAAGATTTCTTTATTGTCTTTGGGTAACAATGCCTCCAATGGACACATGTACATGTAAATATTCCAGAATTAGGGGCATTTTTTGAGATGAGAGAACCTCATATACTGCAGTACTGATGAGCTATAGAATACATCTGAAATCTTCAGTAATTTTAATGGCAAAAGTTACTAAATGTAATTCAGTACATAGAATTTCAGCTAGTCAGAGGTGCTGGTGATACCTAGGGCATACTGTGGTACCAGTAGAAAATGCAGGGGCTTTTTAGTTTGAAGTGCTCTAAGAGCTGCCTCCATTCCCAGTTACAATATTCTACACTGCTGTGGAGGCTAATGCAAGAAAGAAATGGTTAAGGAAGTCATTGTTTCAGCATTAGGTCAATATTTTAATTGCTGTAGTGGAAAATCATGTTAACTTTGGAAGCAGACTTTGTCAGATTGCCAGCAAACATACTGTTCTTAGATCTGTCAGGTGTAGAGTGTCGTGGTCTCAGAAGTCACTAAGGGCTGTAGACTGGCGTAGTCATTATAAAAGGTGCTCTGGCTTTTCATGTAACTGTTCTTTCTGTGTTCTGATAAGTTGTTGGGAATTCCCTGCTCTGAAACTGCTGACAATTTGGTGATTTCTGGACCAAATAATAAATTTTACACCTTTATTATTGATTTTTTATTATTAATGTATGGTTTTGTATTTCAGTATATTAGATGCCAGCTGATTTGTGTGTCTTAACCTTCTATCAAAAGACCTAATTTTGGTATGACACTTCTCTGTTGACTCTCTTTTAAAATTGCTGAATCCATGTCCACCTTCTTCATTCCCTGAAATAAGTGCTGAGTTTCGTCATTGTCCTGGGTAATAGTAGAAGTCGCAGGTCAGTCACCCCTATAAAGGTTATTCATAAGGATAAGATGGTGATCTGAAGTTCAAAATGGTCCTGACACTGACATTTTGGATAATCTTGACTGAATCGTTTAAGTTTGACTCTTCAAAAGGTGCTTGCTACTATTATATATGATATTAATACATATATATTAATACAATCAATATATATTAATATATATAAAATATTGCTAATAATATATTCCTACATCTCAGATTTTGCACAGAAATATAGTAACACCTATAAATGGTTCAAATACTACAGCAATTAGGACTAAATATCTTGAAAAAAAAATTATATACACATGCACACATACCTACATAGATGTCTGTGTTTGACTGTCCCCTGAAGCTCAGGATAGAACAGATTGTTTGGAATGATAGAACTCTGTTCAAATTATGCCTGTGATATACTGTGTAAGTAGTTTCTTTATGGTCTATGAGAGCATTCATCTGAAGTCTATTATTGCTGTATCTAGATTAACAGCAATGGCTACGTTCATTTTGGCAAGAAACTGGACTGCTGAAACTATGTAGAACTCTAGTTTTTGAAAAGAGTAAAGGTTGGTTTACCGTTGCCAATAGTCAAGTTTATTTCTAAGCAGATGTTGGGCAGAAAGGCAGTTAACCATGAAAATATTACTGAGAACAGGAATAAGTCCCTGAAGTTCAGTGGATAGATTTTACAGAAATTTATCTAGTTATCTTTAGTGGTTTTATGGCCTTAACTTTCCTATGAAATGAACTTCCATAGAGTTTAAATCCCCCCCCTTTTTTTTTTAAACTGGGAAGTCCTTATTCCAGTATTCTGTTGACCCATTTAAATTTTGAAATCCAATTAAATTGAATAAATTCAAAAGTTTTGGGGTTTTGTTTGTTTGCTTTGGGGTTTTTTTGGGTTTTTTGAAGAGCTTGTTTGGTTTTTTGTAGGTTTATTTTTGTTGTTGTTTTGTTTTTTAAAGGAAATGCAATACACAGTCATTCAATTTATGGTGACTTTTGTTGTGAACCAATGGTGGTATACAAGATTATCGGTGTTAAGCATCCAACTGTTGTGCAGATTGATAAGCTGCAAAAGTATTAGTGCTAAGAAAAGGGCAGCTGAATGTACTTATTGAAAATGTGATTCCTTGAAATTGTCCATAGTACAAGACAAACCTGAAAGCAGTTGCTAAGGACTGAGGTTGTGCAGTAAGCAAAGGCAAATGATTGGTTTATCTTTAAAAGTTAGCCTTGGCAGGGCAGATTCCCTTTCACTGCAGTGTTTTAAAGTTAATTATCCATTCCAGATGTACTTATTAGAAGTATTTTCCTTCATCTGTAACTGTCTCGTGTGTTCAGAGGTGTGATTCCTCAGCTGAATTCTTGTACCAAGGGTAAGAACATTACTATTAAAATTGTGGATGAGTTAGGCTCTGTGCCCAAATGAACCGGTTTATTCCTGGCTAGTCATCTCTCCATACATAGCACCAGAAATGCTTCAAGCCACGTGTCCCTTCACCACCCAGAGGTGGAGGCTGTCTCCCACAGGTGCTGCAGCTGTTGTGGCAGCTGTGCTGATGTGTGGCCTGCTCCTGCAGGGGCTTCTGGTGGCTGCTGTGAGCACTCCTTGGATCATCTGTGCGTGTAGCCATAGCTGCTCACATGTCTGAGTCAGACTGTTACCTGCACTGCCACAACCAGTTCTGCCTGGCAGTTGAATTGCTCATATATTATTAATGTTGTATTAGTAGTACGTCTGGAAGCTTTCCTAGGTGTTATCTAATTCTTGTGCTTTTTTCATTTCAGAATTGACAATGATTCATTGTGCAGTCAGACATTCCCCCAGCAGCAATTTGGATGCACCAAGGAATGGCATCCTGCATTTGCTTAGCATACAGCTGCTAAATCTTTGTAACTGATCTTCAGAACTAAGTTTCTGGGTGTAAAAGGGATTGTTCATTATCATACACTGTGAAGTCATGAACGTTTTAATTTTAGAATACATGATATTGTGTGGCTTGACTTTCTGACATTTGAATAATATTCTTGACTACTTAAAACCACTTTTCTCTCAGAATTCAAAATCTGAGTTTCAGATTCAAAAAAAGTAGTTGCATGAGTTAGAACAGTAGTTTGCAAAAGAGAAGAAAAGTTCTGTCTCTTGTTCACATCAAGAGCAGAAATTTTAAATTAGAAGGCAATATGCAAGAAAAATTGGTGAGGCCTGTGGAAGTGACTTAGAACAACTCTTCTGTTTGTATGATTCAATGTAAATTGCAGCTATCAAGAAGAACAGGAAATTATAAATAAAGTAATAACACGAGGGTTTTTTAAATTGTATGCACAAGGATTTTGGACAAGATTGTCACTTGTAAAAAGTCAGCAGTCAGAAAGTATTGGATCTAATAAGTGATAAGCATCTACCAAAACATCATCCTTTAAAGAATGAGAAAAGACTGACTTGAGTTTGTTTCAGATCAGGCTGTAAGGAGAATCTGACCCTAAGGCCAGAGTAGCATTGCTGCTTGTGGCATGTACACAGGATTTCACTTACATTTAGCAGGCAGGTTTGTACATGCTGCTTGTTGCCTTACTTGTAAGACTCAGCCAGCGGTACCACGTGTGTTTGCTGCAGTTGTGTATGAAAAAGCAGTGCTGGTTTAGTTCCTGTTTGTTTGACAGTCTAATGCTGTTTTGTTACCACTTTCATGAGTCAGCACCATTGGTAAATGAAGCAGTCTGAACTTCCTTTTTCTTTTTTTTTTTTTTTTTTTTTTTTTAAATTCTCCTTGTTCTTTTGATGAGCAAGGGGGAGACACCAGGAGGCAGAGTAACCATAGGGGCAAGGATGCTGCTTTTTGAAGTAATGCCAACCTAAGCTATGCCTTGAACTGCCATCATGGTCTGTGGCTCCACAATTGCCTCCATTGCACTTGGATCTTTTCAGCCCAGCTGAAGGAAAGGTTGACTTGAAAGCTGAGCTGCCAACAGGACCAGCAAAGCCATCTTTGACCTTATTGGTACTTGTACCAAAGCCATTTTATCAGACCAGCAGATCTAACCACATGTCTTAAAGCTTTTTGATATCCCTACACCGCTCTTTTCCTTTTCACTGTCTGCGCATCCTAGATATCTCAGAAACTGCTGTTTCTAGTTGACAGCTTTATCAGGAGTTGAATTTGCATGTTAACAAACCCAATCAGTAATGTTTGAAAGATTTCAGCTTTCCATGCTGTTCTTAGTTGACCTGGTGCTACGTTCAGGCCATCAAAGGTCAGTGTGCAGCTAGATATCTACTGAGGAGCTCCACCAGAAGTTACCTGCCCTTGGAAATCTTGCTCTTAGTTCTTTTGTGGATGAATCTTTTAATTAAAGGCTCACCTTTACAACTTTGAGAATTTCATCCTACTGAAGGATACCACTTTCCTTATTTGTAAGGAGAAGCAGACTGCAATCTATAAAAGTAGGCTCATGCTGGATTTTGCCATGCTGATTTTAGCAAACTCCTTGCTATGTTTCATCAAGTCCCCAGATTTGTTGTGTTCACAGTATTGTAGCGAATTGCCTTAATGTATGAAAGAACTCCTCCTTATCTGTGCACCCTCGATCACTTGCATTTAGGAAAATATTTACATTTTTCATAACTTCGCATAAAGAGGATTAGATTTACTAATTGGTTAGATTCTCTTACTACTACTACTACTTCTAATTTAAATAACTCATGCTCTGGTTTGCTAGGGCTTAAAATTCAATAGAATTCAGCCACAGATTGTCTTAAGTGAATGTTCTACAACTTTGTGCTTTAAACAGGCCTAAAATCAGCTTCTCTAGGCCACGGATGTGGACAGGCTGCCCAAACTGGCTTTCTTAAACAACAAAATGGTTTTGCTGGAAATAGCCTGGATCTGTTGAGTCTGATGCTGAGCAAATGCTAACAAGCCCTGTTTGATCCAAGTTGAATGGGATTAAATAGTGTTTATACTGTACTAAGCATTGTGTTCTGGAGTATCCTAGTCCCAGTTCCCTCAAATGCTGCTGGAAAAGTGATCACTCCATGAAGCATTCTGGTAATGAAGAAAGTGATTTTTGTAGTACTGTAACATCTAGAGTTCTCCTTAAAGAAATGAAGCGATGCTCCTTTTTCACTCTTGTGCGTAAAAATTGTCTATCAGGAGAGAGAAAAATGTGCTGGAGGGCTTAGCCACTGAGTTCTGGGAGACAAACAAGGTGTACTGATGGGAAATGTGAGTAGAAAATGCTTCCCTCTAACTTCTAGGAAGCTAAACCAGTCCTAACCAAGCAAGTTGGGATTTTTGAGACATCTAAAGACAAAAATTATTGCTTTCTTGTCTTTTCCAGGATAAAATTGTCCAAATGTCAACATTTCCCTAGTATTCTTTGTAGCAGATGATTTCAAGATAGCAGTGCATAAAGGCTTGCTTGCGGAAGATGGAAAAATTAGGTGATAATGTCTTAATTCACAGTGTTCAAACTGCCTGTAATTTAATTCAAAATTCGAATATATGGGATACACAGATCTAAAATAATGTACGTAGAACTGCTTATATGTGTATACTTGAACACACTTTCAAGAGCAAAGGGGTTACAAATGAGAGAAACTGTATTTCTTGCTGTTTGTCAAGCTACATTTTTGGCTGCTAGTGTTTCCCGATCAACTGGGAACATCTTGAGTTGTCTGTAGCATCTTAGCAGCATTTTCTGTAGTAATAGCAGCTTGCAGAAAGGGTAGTGTTAGGTGTCTGAACCATTCACTGGCTGGATGAGCTGTTCTTCTTTCTATCTTTCCCAAGAGTTAAACATAGCTGCTTTTGTCAGGCTAAACTGATTGTAATTTTTCCGTGGTGCCTGTTCGTGAGCGTAAATTTCTATGTGCTACGTAGGAGAAAGTTGTACAAATTGTTCTGGGCATGACAGACCACTCCTTTTTTCCTGAAGAGCTAAGGGTATCCTGTGTGTGACTGTATTACATCATACATTTGGAGAAAACGGACCTTTAATGTCAGCTGTGCTGGATATGCTGTAGTGAACATTTGGCCAAAAAGTTTGGTTGTGGTCAGCTTTAGTATGGCTCTAATGGGGCAGGATCAACACTGAGAAATGTCAAAAGTAGCATAGTGTCCACTGGCCCTGGAAATTTGGAAACAGTTGTCCTTGGTGCTGCCTACACACACCTTTTTCTCAGCTCTTACTTTAAGTCACTTTTTGCTGGGTATAAGGCAAACTTAACAGCACTGCAGTGTTCATTGCCTTCCATGAGAGTACAAATTAGACCTTGTGTGTCCTGGAGGTGTCATTGTGTGTGTAACTGCACTGATACAGTTGAACTAATGAAAATCTTCAGTAAATCTGCTGCCGTGTCACACCCTCGCTGCAGGCACTGCAGCCAGGTGCCTGTACCGGGGCTCACTCCCTCCCAAGTGGAAAATTATGCGGGACGCCAACGTTTTAGAAGCAATGAAGTTAAACTCCAGTTCTTTTCTAATGAGGTTTGAGCGTCTACGTTTTATTCTAGGAAACACTCCAGTGTTGGGAGTCATTTAGAAGACTTTGAGAATGTCATTTGCAGTCTCACATGCTACACGCAGTCTCATTGCAATCCAAAGAAAAATGGTGTACGTGTTGCAGCATGCAGACCAAGCAGAGTTTGCTCCCTGGTGCTCGGTAGAAAAGCCCTATGCAGAGAAGTTTTGCCAGCATTATACACTGCTGTCTTCTGCTCTGTCAGTTCTGTGCAATGTTGAAATTTATAAAACTTAGGGAGAGATTTTCATCTTGTGCAAATGAATGCAGAACTACTGGGTGAGAGTGGAACTAGGCCAACATGTGCAAATGCAGAAATGTGACAACTCCTTACATAATGAGTCTGATCGTTTAAAAAGTTTCTACTGCTATTGCTCGTGTTTTAAAACTGTATTGCTAATTTAATAATACCTGTCTGCTTTTGTTCAGTGTAGTGGCTCTCCCTGCTTCTGTTTGGTAGCTTTGCCATGGAGGAGAATCAGTTTATAGAGGTGTGGTCACTCTCCCACAGCAAATTACAAGTTCAGTGTCAGACTATATATATATAAAAAAATAACAAATATCTATATTTATGTAATGTACCACTTAAAGCACATATTCTCATACGTGGACTTCATGAATGTCAAAATGCTGTGACAAGTTAGCATAAGCTCCTAGCTGATATTTAGTTGATAGTCACTTCAACCTTTGCTGAAATAATTGTAAAAGTATCTTGTGCTTCCCTTTTCCTTGACTGTAAAAGGCAGTGGGGTATGAAAGCCTGATGAATTTAACACTGTTAGTATTTCTTGAATTTGGTATGTACTTTCCTAGTTATACTTGAGACTTGCTTAAATCCTTTTCCAGCAGTGCTGTGCGTATCCTGGTTCAGTGTGTTGATTATAATGAATTGTATCTGCTGCATTTTATCATATTGCAGAATATTAAAATTGTAAGGACACTTCTTGAAATTTCAGAAGTGAGGAGCAAAAAGATGAATGGAATTTTCAGTCTGGCACAGGTCACGTTGACCTCAGTTCTATGGCAAATACTGTGAAAGACTATGGAAATAATTGCTGTGGAGTAATCAGTGATGTTCTGAGTATGCTTTCCTGTCCTTCAGCTCTTGGAGGAGTCATTTATTCCCATGGAAAATGATGCTGTTCTCACTGAAATAGGTTCAACTGTAACTTGACATAGGCACATAAGCTGTTGAGCAGCAGAATTGGACCTTCTTGATGTCAAAATTACACTCACCTTTGTGTTGCATTCAGGAAGTGTATCTACACCAACTTGTTCTTTGCTGATTACATTAGTTAGGCCTGGACACACTTAGATAAGGAGAATAATTTGGAAAGTGAGTAGGAAGGATAAAATATCTAAAGTGATCTCTACTTGAAAGCATAAATTGTACAGCTTGAAGAAGCTTTTCATGGGGGCATCCAGATTCAGTCTTGATGATGAAGTCTTATAAAAGTGGCTTTTTTTACCCTTTTTTTGCCTGATGTGCCACCTTTCCAACAGCTGGAGATGCTGGCTGTGGTGAAGAGGGTGTGGTCTCTCAGGGAGATTAAGATTTAGGAATGCAGAAGAAAGGGCTAGAGCCAGCTGCCTCATCTGTTCCATTGATGTTGTCAAAGAAAGAAGCAGGAATAGACTGGACTACCTATTAAATACTTGTTTAATGGCCTTAGCAGGAAGAACATACATTATCTTCTTTAGAATAGGACGGGGCATGCACAGTAACAATGCTGCTGCTGCTACACTGGGTGCAGTGTGCTGCCCATAAGGAATCAGCAATCATAGACAAAGGGATTTGGTAGGAATTGACTCCCTCATGCACGGTCGGGCGCAAGTTCTTCAATTTATTTAACTCGAATAAACAGAAAATGACATAGCAGATCCCATGTCAGCCAAAAGAGCCATCTGTGGTCTAACCCTGTGACAAACAGTATAGCAATAATTCCAGTGCCACCAACAATGTGGAGTTTGCCAGAAAAGCAGATGCTTCTTTTGACATGCATCTTCAATGCGGTGCCATTCCTATCCTATAATTGCTGTCTATGGAGGCAGGGTGGAGAGGATAGCCAGATGAGCAGAATGGTGACGCTGTAGTGTTTGGGGGAAAAGCCAACAGTTTTGAAAATAATAAAAAAGGAAAAAGAAGTATAAAAAATTTTTTTTAAAAGCTGCAAAATTCTCCTGTGTGCATGATAAAATCTGTGACACTTTTAAGTAAGGGACAATAATTAACGTGGATTTATCAGAAATCTAAAGTCTATTACAATGTGGAAGAAGAATAAACAATACTTCAGAAACTTCTGTGCAGAGTTGTAAGCATTTTTTTACAAAAAGCATTTCCTTCTCTATTATTTTAAAGAACTGAAGGCTGGCCAAACCGTCTTAGCAAACTTTTTTTTTTTTTTTTTTTTTTTTTTTTTTTTTTTTTTTTTTTTTTTTTTTTTTTCCTGTACTGTCAGCTTTTGTAATACAGATTTCAGGCAGTTCTTGAATAAGACAAGGTGTCTGTGTCTATATTCTGCTACTTTTTAACCAGTTTTATGATATATACAGACTTAGCAGGATTAACCTCCAAAATGAATGAATGGCATGTGATGAATGGCATCCCTAATAGCTAAGAGAATTTATGAAATTAAAAATGTAACTACCTACAGCCATAAAAATATGCATTTTAAACACATCACAAACAGAAGCTCTTGAAAGCAGCACATTTTTATCACACTGAATATTGTCCATGGCCCCCTTTGTTGGCAGTGGAAGTAAAAGTTCACAACAGATAATGACAAAGAAATTTAATAAATAGCAGTAGAGCTGGACATTAGCATTCTTCTAATGAGAGTCTGTCCTCTGAACAAAGTAACTGCCTAATGTGGTGCAGGAGTCTCGCTGCCAGAGCAGTTTTGTGGGATTCACTTAAGAGAAATGGTTACCTGCTCTCTTGTATTTTCCTACAAGGGAGCCAAAAAATATCCAGGATAAAGCCATGTCTCTCATTTTCCGTACATTTTGAGTCCCACTTTTTCCTATTGTGCTCTAAGTGCAGTCAGAGAATAATACATATAATTTATTTCCAGATCTTATTATGCTGACATCTGAAGAGTTTTTAAATGGAGGTAGTGAGTAGTTTTCTGTTTAATAAATGCTAAAGCAGAGTCCTATATACTATGAACCTCTTTAAAGCTTATGAAAAGCTTATTGAATAATTTTTTACTTTAATTCCATGGGTACTCTCTTCTGAGTGGCCATTGAAGCGCTTGTGAACTGTATGTGATTTGCAGAGTCTGATGTGATCATTGTGATCTAGTCTAAACTATTGCATGACCCAGAGGTTTCTGAATTAACTGCTGTTTCAGGTGAAGCATTTCTCCTACCAAGGGTATCTTGAATGTTTCCTGATGTGGAGAACATAGTAAGATTTTATACCCTGCTATTAACATGTGCCAAGAGATGTGTAATGCAGGGGAGGAATTTTTTATTATTTGGATTCAGTTTCACATATTGGCCTTGCTACCTTTCAGGTGCTTGTATAAACTATTAGTATGTAAGTTACACCTCTCTGAAAATGGACGTGTTTTCTTTTAATTGTAATTTGAATCCTCAGGCTGGAACAAAAACTTCAACATAGTCTAGTTATTCAGTACTCTGTGCTTTCTGGATCCTGAGCAAAAGCCTTGGCTGGTTTCACTGAAGGAAATAGGCCTGTGTATGTACTAGAATCAAGAAGGAAGTTGGCAGTGAATTCTTTTGTGTCTACTGCTCAGTAAAGGGCTAACCATAAAAAAAACATATACATGCTTTTTTTGTCTGTCTGGTAGATCTTAGTACCATGTTCTCTTTCTTTGGGTACTTCAGCATCTTGGCTTTCTTTTTAAATTCTTTTACTGTGGCCTAGCTGTTGGATTACTGCAGCTTGTTCATATTTCAGAAGCTTGAATCTTTTGCTTTATATGTGTCCATAATTCTGTCATGGCTAGGGCATGGTACCAAGGTATTGTTTCAGGGGATTGTCCAGGAAATCCAGGTATAAAACTGAGAGGGAAGACTGACGCCGTGATTCACGATGAGCAGGTGGAAAGGGAAAGAGAGGGTTCATGACATCTGGAAAGGAATAGGATGTAGCCCAGTTCAGCCCTCCCCCTGCTCTTCTTTGGGATAGCTTTTGCACTGTGGTGTGGCTAGGTTTGTGTATTTTGCACTTTTTATTTGTTTCTGAACTAGAGGAGTCAGTCAGTGGAGCACTGAAAAATCCCTGACAAGGAATAAAATCAATGGAATAAGTGAGTTCCTGGGAACTTTAAAGCTTTTTCATTTATCACTGAGATTCTAGAAGAGATACGTGAACCAGAAGGAGTTTCTGCATTCATTGCTTGCTTTCTGTTACCTCCTACCTTCCAAGTCCAAGTTAGAAAGCTTTTTTCCTTGAGTAATAACAATAGAAAATTCTCTATGCCCTATTCTTGGAGAAAAAATGCATTCAGAAGCATCAGTGTGGGTTTTGTCAGATACTTCAGTGTGGCCAGGATTATGCTTACACTTCTTCAAGTGTCTTCATAGAAAGGATATAGATGGATTTTGAGCTTTCTTTCATTGCTAGCAGAGGATTGCTGTTGCATTAAGTTTTAAAGGTGTAATTTAAATAATACCGGTTCCATTTCCTGTCGAAATATGAAAATGTGACATAATAAGCTGGAATGGTTTACTTCAATACTTTCTGGTTTTAGTAATTGTTGCTTTCTGATGAGAACAGGTCCAGTCCTGCTATGTTGCTGTAAGACCTGAAGAAAGGAAGCAAAACAGCTCAGTCAGAAAAGAGCTTGGGTTATATAATCAGAAGAGTCTAGAGGTGAAATTGTTAGGAGCATCTGAGCCATGACTAGGGGGTTAGGCTAGACTTTGTCTTGTTTCATTGCTGATAGACACTCTTCATGAAGATATTTTAAAAAGGAAGCTGCAAGAAGTACCTACTCATTCATGCATTTCTGTATATCAAGGAAGGGCTTCTTTAAATCGCTCAGAAAAAAAGCATTAACTGCTTCCCTGGATTTTGCCAGAATCATTTTTCTTACTGGCAAATTGGTTCAAATTATTTAAAGTACAACAAAGGAGAAAGAATATTAACTAAAAACAAGTATCAGAGTGAAAATAAGTATTTTATTATTATCTTCATAGATGCATGATGATATCCACCCACAGTTTTGTTTCCTTTTTGTTTCCTTTTAGTATGGAAAAGACTGTTTACCTGTATTTTAAAAAAATAGCTTTCATAGAACTTAGCTGTAACATACAGGCAAGAAAAAAGGTATAGCCGTATATTTTTATCTTGCAAAGCTCCTCTTAAAACTTACCTGTTAAGGCAAAGGGGTTTCCCTGTTCAGTGTGATATGTTTTTTGTCCTTGATTACTTAATTTTCATTCTATTTATTGCAGTCTATCATTGCTGTAATCCCAGCTGTGGTATTCTGGGCATAGTTCTTTCATACTAAGATATGGAACGTTTAGAGCGTTTTTTGGGGAGAAACACAGGGCTGGATCTCCAGGTGCTCCTGGTCTACCTGTGATGTTTTGTAACAGGCAGAGTCTTTGCCTGATGCCAGCCTCCACCCTCAGGGTCCCACATCTTTCCAGTTGTTGTTTCTGCTCCATGTGGCAGAACCACTAACACCTGTCCTCACCGCCTAAAAAAAGATGAAATAGGCTTGCATCTTGGGTATGCAAATACCTCTGTCTGATCACAAAAAAAATTATATCCATAGTTTCTGCCCTCTAATGTACACCAGCCCTTTCTGGAGTTGTTGGCTAGTCCTGTAGACTCTTACAGTGTTACTATGAGATCATATTTTTTTACCCATGCAAAGAGAAGTTCAGGTCAGTAGTTTAAAGGAGAAAAAGGGGGCAGGTATCGGGGTTTTTCCTGCCTGAGGAGATTTTCAACAGAAGTCTGAAGCTTTTGAGATAGTCTTTATATTGATGTCATGCTGAAAATGCTTAGATTTGGTTGCAGAATCTTCCTGTGACAAGTACTTACAGACTCAAGAGGAGCAGTTGGAGAAGCTACCCTAAGGCAGGAGATGTGAGTAAAGCAGCAGCAAAGCTTTCGGTTTCTACTGGTTGACTCATGTCCACTGAGAATTGAACTTGGAGAGGCCTCCAGAAATTCAGTTTAGCTTGCTGTAATGTTTCAGACATTATGAGGAAAAACATGAAACAGAATAGTGCAGGACACTCAAAATGGCATCTCCGCTGCAGCTGTCACTTTGCTGGCTTAGAGTAAGTGATCAAGGTTAAATGTTTCCTTATTTAAAGAAAGGTAATAAAGCAACTGTCTCCACCTATGAACACTCATTTCTGTTAAACACTTGGAGTTCTTCTTTCTGCTAGGGACATGATTTAATTCCAAACGAGCTGCTATTTTCTAAGCTGTGCACAGTGTTGCAGTGTTTTGCTTCACTAGGTATGGCATCTTCTATTCTCCTGAGTCCTTGTCCATTGTACATGTAAAGCTCTCTCTAACCTAAAGTGTTAGGTAGATTAATAACTGAACAAGCAACCCCCAGTTTAACAAAAAATAAATCCAGATTTAATACTTTTTCTCACTGTTGCACACATTCATGAAAAAAAAAAAGTATGGCAATTTTTATATCAGTGGCAGTTACTGAATGTGCTACTTTCAAAATCAGGGAGGTTGGGCAAAAGTCAGGCAAAGTAAGTAGGTGCCTGTAGCTTAGTCACCTGAGCAAATCTAGGGAAACACTACTGATGAGATTTTGATACTATGAGATGATCCAAGTAGCAATTCTGGCTAAATCTGATAGTTAATGCATGCTGCAATTTATGGTTTGAATTTAGAGTAGATGTGTGAGAACTAACTCTCTTGTTAAAAGTCATGCTACTTTTCCTGTTAGGAATTTTAGCTAATTTTAGCTGAGTGATTAAACTCATAATTGAATGCTAGCATGTTTTATAACTTTATGTGCACACTTCTATTGTACAAAGTTAGAGACTCAAATGGCTTGCTACTGTAGTCATCATATTCTGTTTTGGGACAGTCGTTGTCCAAGTTATCTTCTGCTTGTTGACGTTCTGTTGGAATTCTGTTGTCTGAAGGCAGCAGAGATCAGTACCTCTCAACCCCCAGGTCAAAGGAATTTCTTGGGGTTATTCCATTTTGGTTTGGTGTCTTTTTTTATCTTTTGACAGCAAAGAGACTCTTCTGTTCCTTGGTAGACATAATCCTGCTCTGACTCATTTGCAGTCCTTCAGCATAGAATGGTTTATAAGAAGGACAGGAATGGCTCATATAAGATGAGTATATTTGCCAGCTGGTTTGCAGTACTTGTAGTTATTCCCACTTGGGGTTTATATTGAGAAGAATATGTAGGCACATAATTCTGTTTGTTTTAAGGCAGTTCATGAGGATTGTTCAGTCACCGAGCTTTTTATTTTCCTAACAAGTACCTGTTGTTTTCCCATTGCTGTGGTGGGGCTGTGGAGGGCTGGAAGGAAGGTCTCTCAGAGATCAGGTGAGGGTTTTGGGAGCTCCTCACAGCTGGCTACAGAATGAGCTGGAGAGATCATAGAGCAGATGGGCTGATTATTCTGTCACTGGCCTTTTTTGCTTAGATGTTTGTTGAAGATGATGGGAAGGAAACTGCTATGTAAAAAGAACCATCACTAAGTACCTTTGGGAGTGAAAACAAAGGAGGAAATTGCAAACCAGTTTGACAATGGTATTTCTCATGAACAGGAATATTGTCACAAGAAATAGTGGTCTGTTGCTTACATTCATTCCTCCTAACCTTGAGTTCTATGTTTTAATTTAGGATGCAATAATTATGAAGAAAAATTAATAACTGTATTTATGTGTATGTTGCAATATTGCAAATTATTGAGAAGTCCATATAGTAACAACTTAAGAACCACTTTTAATACAGATTTTTAGAAGAAACTACAGTTCGTAAACCAAAACTTTTCGAATTTGATTTCAGGTTTTAGACAAAGCACTCAGTTAAGGTTTGTGAAAGCTCTTTCTAAACAAACAACCCCAAACTTTGGCCGGATCTCCACTGCAGGATGTCTTGCCAGCAAAGCACTGTGTATCAGCCAGGGGTGTGGAAAAAAGTCATACATCCTCGCTGACATCAATATATTGGCAAAAGCCCAGGTGTGGATGCAGCTGTGCAGGCAGAGGAGAGCTTTTATCGGCTTGGCTGATGTTGTCTGGGGAGGTGATGCAAGTACGCCAGCAGACAAACTCCTCTCCTGGCCCGAGCCGTCAGCGTGGGCGGCTCCGCCAGCGCGGTCACGGCGTCCAGCCTGCGCTGCCAACCAACCCTTTGCAGCAATAGCAACTGGAAAAAAGGCCCTTTTGAACAACAGAGGGACCTCTATAATTTAGTTTTTACAAGTAGTCGTCGATGAGGAACAGAACGGAAAAAGTGATTCAGACTTTAATTTTAAAGTTTTAATGTAAAAATCGTGGTTTAGTTGTATGGCTTTAAGATGTCACTGTCCCTTTAATGGCTGTCTGTCATTAGGTTGCAGGCTTTGAGAGCTGCAGGACACCTAGCACATGTGTGTTGTAAAGCCTTTAAGGTTGTTAAAGGTATGAGTCTCTTTGGAAGCACTGAAAAACCTTCTGTCTGTAAACTTCGGAGGACAGCTATAGTCCCATTTATATTCCCATCATGTTTGAATGTGACTAGCACTAGAGCGTCTTCATGTTTAAATAGAAGTTTAAATTTCTCAGAATGGACTGTTTAGGTTTTACAGACAGGCAGAATTAGGATTCCTGCTCTCACTGCATACAGACACATATTTTCCTCTCCTGCCTTTGGCCAGCTGGTGACAAGATTCTACAAAACTCCAGTTCTTCATAACATAGAAAAGCAAAGATTATAAGGGAAAAACACTGGAAGAAATAAAAGCAAAACCAAACCAAAGATACTGAAAGACTTAATAGAGGCTCTTAGCCTTCAGTTGTAATTACTAGTTTAGATGAAGGCAGGTATGTGTATGTCGGGTTTTCTGGCAGCTGTATGTGCACATTTTGAAACCATGAACAGAGCAGTTTTGCATTTGATCACTGTTTGCATTTTGAGAACTTGACTTAAGGCGTTTAAAAGTGAATATCACTGTGCCAGACTAGTTTGTTCTGTTGTGAAAATGTTTTGAAACTTGTTGCACTGTCATTCTGCATTGCTTGTTACCCTAAAAATAATTGCCTGGCATTACTGGAAGCAGAGTGGTCTGACAAACTGACTTGTGCTGCTATTGTTAAAATCCGTCAGTGTTTCCATTGCAAACTTGGAAGGGAGCATTTAATCTTTTTCCCTGGAAGAAATTCTAGATCAGTGCTTCAATTCCAAATATAAATGTTTTGGAAGAGTTTTCGATATTTCTAAAAATCTTTATTAAAAACAACCAAAACAAAAAAATCTCTAACCCTATGGCAGTGAAATATTGATATTCAGTTTTGAAATGCTGAATGATCAGGAATGTATTTCATTCTTTTTTGTAATTTTTAGTTAGATTAAATTAGGCAGCAACTATGTTACTGCTTATCAATGTTGATTTTATAGCAAGTCTTGCAGTTGGCTGTTCCAGGCCATTATAGCTGCATAGTAAACTTTGCAACATGCCAAATTGGAAGATTTCAAAACCTTCCTAGGGAAACACAAAAAAGAAACACATAATTACCATGAAGTATCTGATATAAGGCATGCCTTTGTACTTTTCTCCCACTCACACTTCCATTCCAATTTCTTGAGGTTATCTCTGAAATAGTTTTGCTTTTCTTGTGTTTAGTTTCATGGATGCTTTAAACAGCATCCTTTCCTCTCTGCCTTCACATTCCTGCTCCCTGCCTTGTGACAGCCAAAGCTTTTGCATGGTGCAAAGCCCACATGTGGTGTACCAGAACAGGGAAGATCATTTTTTGGTTGGTTGTGGCTATACAACTGCTTTTAGTGATCCAAGGAAGAGAGTGGCACTGGGGTGGCAACAAGTGAGTCTACGTTGACTTCTCACTTTATATTC
This sequence comes from Sylvia atricapilla, assembly GCF_009819655.1. Taxonomy (NCBI): domain Eukaryota; kingdom Metazoa; phylum Chordata; class Aves; order Passeriformes; family Sylviidae; genus Sylvia; species Sylvia atricapilla. The sequence continues at coordinate 22,118,121 of NC_089146.1, forward strand.
CATTATATTTTTCCCCCTCCTGTGCCTTTCCTCTGCGTTCATGGGACAGTTCTTTGCTATGAGTTCGTGGTGGAAGCTCAGGCTTTTGCCGGAAAGGGGCCACGTGCAGCCACTTTGTCAGTGAAAATGGTGTAGTCACAAGATGTTTACAGGCAACTTCAGTTCTCTAGTATATTTTTTTGAAGTATTCCTCTCTTACAACACCACAGACATGTTCATAGTACTTTTTAAACAGTGCCCTGCTATGCTTTTCTTAATGCAAATGATTACTGCAGATTTCCTCTAGGATGTTTTTATGTTCCATCAGGGTCTGATTTTAAGAGCAATTGTGTTAGATACCTTGAGGAGTAGGTAGAAGTGCTTATATGCTTTTATTCTTTTGAAACTTTAATTTTTTACCATTATACAGGGCCTTTTTCTTGACAGTTGTGAAGTAATCCACAAATATGGAGACAGACATGAAAGTTCTCCCAAGGCACACCATTCATTTAAAGTCTGGTCCTTAACCTATCTATGCTCCTTCTCTATCTCTAAAAAAAGAATAGCAGTATTGTGTGAAGTACTAAAAGCCAGAAGAGATGGAAAAGAGGCTTCTAATTATTTTTGTATTTTTTGATAAATTAAGGAAAGAGCATTGGCTTTTGTGTCCGCCGCAGTTTGACATGTGAAACGGTCATAGTGATATAAAATTTGTACCTCCTAGAGGAGCCTGTACCTACCTAGAGGAACAGTAGTTCCTATTTCATTTTCACATCAGCTGACACAATGAAGAGTGATAAAATCCTATGAGTAGTATTCAGTGGAGGTTATATATAATTTGATCCTGTGTCATGCATCAAATGGTGGTTGCAGATATTAGGATGTACCTGTGAATCCTGTCCCAAAGGGGTGTGAAAGCAGTTGTATTTAAAATCCGTGGGTAATTAGGAGCAGATTGAACACATGCTCCAAATGGTAACCAGGCTGCTGTAGACTGAGCTGATGTGCATGCTGTGATTGCTACCTGTTCTTTACTCTAACATGCTTTTTCCTTTGCAGCAGTCCATTGTACCAGCCCACCCAATGGCTCCTCCTAGTCCCAGCACCACCAGCAGTAATAACAACAGTAGTAGCAGCAGCAACTCAGGATGGGATCAATTAAGTAAAACTAACCTTTACATCAGAGCACTGCCTCCAAACACCACTGATCAGGACCTGGTAAAATTATGCCAACCGTAAGTACTACGTTTAAATGTAAATTATAATGTCATACCTTACAAGCTTATACTAGGTATCCAAGATGAGTGTTTAGATTATGAGGGAAGAAAACCAGGTTTATAAACAGTCAACTTCATGCTGTGATATGGTGGCAGGTTTCACCTTTGTTGACAATCAGAAGGAAAAGATTGTTTGATGCTTTGGAGGAGCAAAGGAAGTGGGAATACAGGGGTGAACTGAAGCAACCCACCACTTTTGTAAAATCTGTGATTACCCATAGTGCTGTTGAAATCACATTTACAATTAATACCTAAATGTGCAACTTGCTATTGAGAGCCTGCATAGAGGGTCTCCTCTGTTCACTACTAAGATAATCTGTTGATACAAACTCAAGTAATTGTTCTGAATCACTGTAAACTACAATGTGCATTTGATGTCTTATCCTGATTTGAGACTAATTTATGGCTGTACATTACTGCACAATTATTTTTATAATTAGTTCTTCTTATGATTAGAAATAGCACATAAGAATCATCTTTAGTGGCTGAAGTTCTGGGTAGACTTGGCTTAGCAGAGGACTTTTAGGCAATGTTGTTAACAGAAGATTTTTTTTTTGCTTGTGAGAGTTATTTGCTCTGTTTTTTAATTTTTGGAGCAACACATGCCTCTTACTTTCAAATATGGGTTATGTGTCAAAGCACTGTGCAGTTGGGTTATTTATACACTGTTTAAAATCAACTGTCTTAAATGTTTTACTAGATTTTTTAAAATGTCTTAGTACTTCAGAAATTCATAGTGCATTGTCTAGATTATTTTGAAATCAAAAGTATTCAGCTAAATTTTCAATACTACATGTAAGAAAACATCCGAATCTGTCTATTTTGGATGAAGAGATATTAAGACTTGTATATAATGCTAGTGTCTGAAATTTTAAAAATAATGTTATGTTTCATGTAGCAGATAGGTAAGTAGGAGTATACAAAAATAGAGCACAGCACAAGTCAGAAGAATAGATAGCAAAAACCGTAAATTTTGGATCCAAACTTACGTGAAGTAGCTTTCAGCAAAACATCTGATACCTAATTTATAGAGAATATTTTGTGTTTTTATTTTTAAAAATTTGGACTTTCAGGGTAGTAGTCACATATAAGTCATCTTATTATTATAATAGAGACAGCTTCCTCTCAGGTCTTTGAAGAAGAAAAATTCTGTTAATGCATTTCTCCACCAGCAAATGAAATCCTTCTGTTTTGCAGTGAAGAGAATAGATAATCAATCTATGAAAAGACTTGTTGATAAATTAAACATTTTTACAGCTCCCCATGTGACAATGACCTCTTGTAACTTGAAGATTGGTTGCAAATGCATGTTTTACAGAAGTGAATTTTTCCTTCCCGTTTTTGTCTTTTGAACTGAGGAAGAAACCTTGGCCTGTGTGCTCATGTTTTGTTAGGACAGGGCTGTGAGGTTATTTTGCACTGGAGCCGCCCCAGTAACTACTATTTGTGCAGTGGTTGCTATAACTCCTAAATCTCTTTCTGAAGACATTTTGGGTTGCACAGTCTCAGATGTCATTGATGCATGAATAACGTAGGAAAAAATATGTTTAATACTTTGCTGTAACTGGTCCTCTTTCTCTTAAATGGCCAAAGATTCCAATTTTGTTGTTGCTGTTCGATATATAATTGTAGTTGGAATAACATGAATTGTAAAAATAAAGAACAGGCAAGAGCTTCACCCATGAAGTTGTTAAATCAATTCAGATGGGAATTTATAGACTTGGAAGGTCATGACATTTATTCCTGTGAGATATTTCCCTCCTAAGCATTTTACTTAAGAGGAAAGGAGATGCTGTCTCAAAATTTTCCATTTCTGCTGAGGGAGCAAGTGACATGTCCAGAAACTCTAGGTAGGACAACATATTCCCTTAGCAACTAGTTGGATGTGGTAATAAGATAGAAATGGCAGCTCTCTCCCTGTTCACCAAAGCTCAGTAATCCATTTTTGTAGACTGTGGGAAGTTTGAGATGGAAACCTTTTCCTCCTTATAAATCTGCCTAAGCTTCTAGGATGTAAAAGGCAAGATATTCTTGAAAGTGAAGCTGCCGTGTTCATTATTTAAGCTGAGATAATACAAAATAAATGGAGAATAAAATCTTGGACATACAGAAGTCAATGAACAGACCGTTGTTTACTCCAGGTCTCAGAAATATTTTTTTAGCTCTTTCCAAATTCTTAAGATTTTACTGAAAGGCTTTTAGAATAATTTTAGCTCCTTTTCTCCATATAGAGTGGGGTCTTGCTGTCCTAAGAGGGTGTCCACTGCAATGCTTGATGCTAAGAATGGATAGAAAGGCTGCTCTACAAAGTGTAGAAATGATCTTGCTAATTGGCAATAAGCAGCTTTTGGTGAGTGTACATAAAAAGGTTACTGGCATGTTTTGTGTCTTTTGGCTGATGTCAGACAAGACAGAAAACACCTGTGGGTTGAGGAAATAATGGTTCAAAAACATCATTGTCACTGCTAGTGCCAGAAACATCCCATCTGCAGAGATTTTTCCTTCTGATCATCATGGACTTGTATCATATATACTCTACTGAAAAGTTATTTTCAATTATAGTTGTGGTAGAGAAAGATTGCTTTTGACAGAATCCCCCAGAATACAAGCTCAAATAATCTACAGAATTCTTCTGTGAGGGATTGTTATACTGTGACTTTTATTTGATTTAGTCAGGATGTTCATTAGTTCCTGTCATGACAGCAGAGCTAATTTTGGCCATGTTTTTACTTTATTTAATTATTTTTGGTGAATCACTAGAAAAACCCCTTATCAATTATGGAAGTGTTGGGCTTGCTCTCCTGTTGGAGCACAGCTGTGCAGTATTTACAAACGCAGTGAACAAACATTCAGCAGCTTTGTGGAAAAGTATTTTCCTGGCAAGAGCACAATTTGCCAGTATACGTGTCTACAAATCTGTTTCCACCTTCAACTGATTGGTCCTTTCTGTTTTTCTGTTAGGTGAACCTTTTTTCCTCCTTTCCTAGTTGAAAAGAGCACATTATGTTTTTGTTGTGAGGGCTTGGGAGCATGGCTGTTTTTCAGAGCATATTACTGTCTTTTGTGTGGGAAATGAAACTGCTGTGTTTCTGAGTAGTTCATTCAAACTTGACCCTGCTACTCCAGTTCTGCATTGAGGAAACAAATTTCTTCATATCACTTGTGCCAGAGGCAGAAGTGTGGGGAGGACTAAAGTAGGTATTGTTTGTCACAAGGATGTCCTAACAGTCAGCTCAGAACCAGAGGAGTGTCGGGGGGGACATGATGTGAGTCAGTCCTGGCCATAAGAGCTTCCCATCAGGCATGGGATTGGCAAAGCAATCAATGCAGTGGCCCACAGATCCTGTCCTTTCTGTGGGAGGTTGGACAGGAGCAATCAGCTAAATAGGACAGGAGCAGAGGACAGGAGCCAGTGAGGTTTGGGAAAGCCTGCAGGAAGCTGCCTGACTCTGCTGTGTGGTTTCTTTTCACAACCATGGAGTGCCATTGCATGGGATCTGCTGCACTGAGCAAGCCTCTGCCATGAAGAGCTGGTTTGACAGGCTTGCTGAAGCAATGGTTACTTTAGCCATGCCTAATTGCACTCCCTTCTCCTGGTGTGAATATCAGTACTTGATATGCTTTTTTCATCTCTTCTGTTGAATATATTACTTAGGCTTTAACTATTCTTTCTTATTTGGTGACTCTTAGTAATTTCTTTCAACTTACTGAATCTCTGGATCTGAAGATACAAGATTAAATCCATTCCAGTTATTCACTGAAATTGTTGAGCCTGCTTATCTGATTAGGGACTTACGTGATTGGGTCTTAGCAGATTCAGTCAGGAGTTTGTAACTTGTTTTGACATGTTTTCTAGGTGCTTTCCAGACTCTCAAAGCGCTGTGCTCTGCTGAGGATGACCTTTATGCTGAAGCCACATGGTTCCAAAGCCTTGTACTTTCCACTGTCTTGCTTATGATTTACTTGCTGGCCTGCAGCAGCATTGTGACTGTGTAATGCTGTTTCTTTAGAGATTTCCTTTTGTGATATTTACATCATTAAATGAGGATGAGGCAGCAGACCCTTCATCCTCCTGGGTATCCCCAGTCCCTGGGTGAGATTTCGAACTTTGAGGCTTAACCCAAGTCTCCTCTCTTCAGTTCAGCATAAATCATCTGGTCAGCCCACCCTTTGGTATCCTCCTTTCCAGCCTGTTTTCTCACACTGTGCTGTTTGTATCAAGCTGTTTGTGGTCTATATGATACTTTTGAAATCGCTTTTTCCTCTGGACAGTTTCATTTAGTTGGCCTTCCCCCTTAAGTTATCACTGTAGGGTCATATTGTGGGTTTTTAATGGGATTACATTCAGGAAAACAGCTGCTTTAAGGTAACAAAATACAGAATTACCACAGCAGGCCATTGTTCTGTGCCAGGAAGGTCTGTACGAAGAAATAGGACCTTGCAGTAGCTGCCTTTGCATATGTGCATTCTGAAATGGCCCGTCTTGTTGAGTAATTTAAGGGTTCCTTGCTAAATATTCAGCATGGTGAATACAGGCATAGCTGAAACAACTGAAGGTTAATGCTTTTCTTGAAACATACCACCCAGATGTGATACACAGCTTTGTTTCCAAAACATAGTTATATACTCCAATGCTTCCTTGTTTTGAGGCAAGATCATTTGAAAGTTGTTTCAATTCCCTGTTCTTAATAAAAGACATGTTTTCATTGTCATGTGACATCCATTAATATATTCATGTCTCCATGTTCTTTGCTGTGCAATTGTGACCTCTCCCACGTTGCCATTTCTCATTTCCTTCAAACATACTTAGGACTGAAAACAGGTGAACTGGAGCTCAGACATTTGCTGTAGCAGGGAGCTGGCACCACTGTGGTCACTTAAGATTAAGAAATTTGTTAATTTTACTCAGCGTACCTCGATAGAATAAAAAGGCTGTACTTCAGAAAATAGTCTGAAGATCTCTTGCATTTAACTCCTTGGGAGAGTGGTCTGGGCAGGTCATTGCTACTTAGAAATACTTATAACACATGAACACAACTCCTTTAAGTAAATGGTTTGACCAAGTGAAAGCTTTTAAAACTTCCATTGCACTAACTTCTCAAATTCTTTTTAAAGTATTTTATCTTTATTCCTTTTTCCTTTATTCTCTGTTTTTCTTGCATTTTTCTTGCATAGTTTGTTGCCTGCATCAAAGTATTGCATAATTATGTGGAATAGGATTTCATGTCATATAGTTAAATGTGATACATCAGTGTCTCTGAAACTGTTCCCTTTGAGAACAGTATTAATACTGCTTATATTGTAGCAGGAGCATATCTATTGTTCTTACCCTTTTAGGGTAGAAAGAGGCCCTCTGCATATTTCTTTTTTTCAGAGTTATGCGTGCATTTTTAAAAATAACATTGCATATATGTCTGAATAAATAACACCAGGTTTACAGAATAATATTTGGTTCTAGGAGGAGGTGCATTCCTTGGTGATTGAGCAGTATGTGATTTGTACTGTTCAGCTCTGTTGTATAATACCAGCATCATATTTTTCCTTTATTCCATAGTTCAAGGACTATGCATGGGTTGGAGTTTGTATTACCTGGAGTAGATTTTCCGTAGCTACACTTTCCACTCAGTTTTGTTCTTCAGAGCAAACATACCCCCAGGGATGGTGGTGTGCTCCTTGGATGTATTCGTTGATTGTGCCAGTGCTGTTGTCTGCAGTGGTGTGGAACGCCATAGAGAGACACCCACAGGAACCCTGGGACCAGATTTAGCTAATCTCAGCTGTGTTCTGCCCAGCTGATGCACCCAGTTTCTCAACCAGACAAACTGTCAGAGGAGTGGCCTGCCACTGTGGTGTGTAAACCGGCTCTGCTGGCTTCTGTCTGAGCCAGTGATCTCCTGAGATGTTGCTGTCAAAAATATCTATCTCATTTCTAGAGCTGAAAAGAAATAGAATTCATTATTGTGTGTTCCTTTTGCCAGATGCACCCAAAAGATGTAGGCCTGATATGGAGGCTGAAATGCTCATTTTTGTCAGGGCTTGACTTCCACAACAAGTAGCGAGGCTTTTGCTTGGTATGCCACGGGAACTGAGATTGGCCTAGAGATGTGATGTTTGGTTTAAATAGTAATTTCCTTTATTTTTTAGCAACTGACTTCAGCAGTCGTGTCATGAAATGTGTAGCCTGGGATGATGTGAAGGAAGACTCTCTGTCTTCTCAGTAGTTGGATTTTATTTAGCTAGGATTAAAATTCAGACAGCTTTACATTCATGATCAAATGAAATCTACACCGAAATTTTCTCTGAGAAGTTTTGGGGTGTTTTTTTACAGTAATGCTTTCTTGTAGAATGTTATTAGGGACCCATAGATATTTTCAGGGAAACTGTAGTTGAGAGAAAAGTAAAAAAGTTGTCCTATCTTCCAGATGCAGATAGTCTCTTGACATGCCTCAAATTTAAAACAAATACAGTTTTAATTTGCTCTTTCCATTTTTTATTAAGCAAAGATTGTGGCTTTTCAAAGTATTTCGTTTAGCCTGACTTAAAAGCAGTTCCCCTCAGCACATTGTTTAAAAAAACAACTAATCCAAATACAGACACATGAAGGAACTCTGTGTTTGCCCTGTGCTCGCAGATGTGAAGATCCAGTGATTGCACAAGCTCTCTGTCCCCTGGGAGATGAGAGTTTTGTTGCAGCATGGGGCCAGAGGAATGGTGATCCCATGGAATTTCCTTGAGGAAGTGGGGGCGAGGGAGGAGAAGAGAGTGGAAGGAATGTTTCAGCCGCAGCTGCTTGTAAAAGAAGCAGTAGGAAAACAGATTTGGTACAAGTTACCACCATTGAAGATCTCTTAGTGGAAAACAAAAAGCTGATTTGGTAGCACAGGGCCGGGTATTTGTTGTACAGAGATGCAACCGCAGAGCTGCAGGAAAGAAAAGTCCAGTGGCAGCTGTTGGAATGCCTTTGATCAGGGTCCCAGTCCCCAGTCCCCGATGGCACAGACCTGATGCAGATGGGAAGTGATAGCAGCAGTTATTCATTGGAATAACCAGAACATTTTGAAGGGGATAGTTTCATTCCAGTGGACTACTAAAAATGTTAACAATCAGTACTAATTAGGCTTTTTGGTGGGTTCCATGGTGCCAAAAACTGCCCCTTCTGTCAGAGACCTCTTAGGCAGGCGTTTCAGACAGAAACTAGTCCAGAATTGACTCAGCTTAGAGCCCAAGTTGGTTTTGGCCTCAGCGTGCTTACATCAGGCTTGTCCTTTTCTTCAGGAAACCATTCAGTGTAGAAATCAGGATCAGTATTTGCAAGCAGGTTCTTATATCCAATGTTGAATAACTCATGTGGTTTCACATAACTTGTAGAAATCTTGTGAAGTCTTGACTTTGTTTGCTAAAGATTCAATCTACTTGGCTCTGATTTCTGTTATGCTAACTCCTTGAAATTAAAAAATGAGCCATCTGATGCTGACAAGTTATAAGACCAATCTATTTTTTTTAATAACCTTTTAACGTTTTTTTACCCACGTTATTGCTGAGCTACATTTAGGTTTTGTAAACAACAGCCCTAAATGTTTTGCAACCCACATAATAAATATTCATATTTTACCTGCAGAATGAAACTAGGAGCAAATATAGGTAAGCTAGTTTAATTCAGTTAATTTATTTAATTCAGATGCTGCTACCTCCAATGAAACATAACTGAGGAAATAGAAAAAACAGTGTTTATCTTTAAAAAAACTCCACAGACTGTTAAGCCTTGATCCTCAGGTTTTTCCCCACAACTCCTAAAATTCTATCCTGTTTTGACATTCAGAAAATGTCAGCTGCCCCAGTTCAGTTGGAGCAGTTGCCTTACTCAAACCTCAGACCAACTCCGTAGAAAATTAAATCATTACAGGGTTACTGAGAGAAGAATTTGCATTTCATCATTTAAAGTCTGATCTTTGTAGACAGATGTGCTGTACCTGGGAAAAAAAGTCAAATTTTAGTTTGAATGTTAATAATGTTATGATACATGGATATAGAGCAAAAAAACACCAATGAAAGCTCAAAAAGAGAAGACTTTGATTTGGGGTCTGTTTTGACACTGTTACTAGTACAAATATTCTGCTTGAAATAACCTGTATGAGTTGAGTTAATCATTTACAGGCTGAGTTGCAGTGGAAGAAATAGGTTCTGATTTGTACTCCTATCCTACCCCTTACATTTTCATTTCTTCTCTTACTTATTTTATCAAAAGAGGAAAATTATCCACCAAAATGTGTGTAACTTCACTTTTGACTATAAATAATTGCTTTTAGTTTGCCATCTTAACTGAAATGTGTTAGCCTAAAATATATGTTCTTTTTAAATGCTTGTTTTCCATATTCTGTGCACTTGTGTGATTTTAAATGTTATCTTCAGAAGACAGAGTCTGAATCAGTATTTTTTTACTAGGAGAACACTGTGAACTTACGTATTACACATTATTAATATTTCTAATCCTAGTGCTGCTTTTTGGCTTATGTGTAGTCACTAATAAGCTTTCACAAGTCTTCTCAAAGTATCAACAATTATTCTGTTGCATTAATAAGGACTTTAACATCTGAGTGACTGCAATAGTGAAATAAGTGTTATGTTAATAAAAGATCTAAAATTGTAAGAAGAGCTTCATACAGGGTAGTACAGATACATGAAAAACCTCAGATCTTTTCTTTGCAAACCCTTAACGTCAGAAATAAAGACCTGAAAAAGAGCCAAACTACTCACTTCTGGTTTCAAGGACTTTGCTGAAAGGGCAACTGAAGGGCTTTTGGAGCCCAGAGACAAGCACAGTTTTGTAGCTCAGTATATAATTTCATTTAGTGTATATATCAAAGCCCGAAGGGATTGCTGTGCTCCCAAGCAGAAATGCTCCCCCATGCCCCAGAGACGATGGCAAGCTTGACTGGAGCTGTGTGTGTGCAGTGATCAGAGGCCTGATCCTGCAAAGCCCAGAGCACCCAGGACGCAGCGCTCCCCTTGGCGGCCCCAGGCTGAGAGCCCGCTCCCTGCTCCGTGGTGTGCGCTGAGGGTTTGTCTGGTGGTGAGGGCTGAGCTTTCGGCTCAGTGAGTGCAGAGTGCCAGATGAACTCCACAACGTCTGGTTCTTTTGGCATTGTGGTTTCTTCTTGTTTTCAACCCATAGCTGTGCAGTTCCCCAGGCAGAACTCTCCCCTGTGTTAAGCCTGAATGCCTTGGCTGAGTTCTGGAGAAGGCGTTTGGCAGAGAGAAGAGAGACTTTTTCCCTTCAAGACCTGAGGGTATGAGCGTGGTGGGGTATCCTGCCGAGCTGATGGAGCAGTGTGCATTTCCTTTCCCTCATCGCTGTTTGCTTGTGGTGGTGTTGATCTGGAAAGGACTCTTTATAAATCCTTTGCCTTTCCTCCCCCTCCTCCCCAGAGATCCTGCATTCAAACTCTTACATTTCCCATACTTGAAGCTACATGTTCTTTATCGTATGGAAGGCTTTGTGTTAGTTTTATTGCTAAGGCTTTTTTATTTGTTGCCAAAAGTCTGTGTGCTACATTTTGAAGATCTCAAATAATGAGAGGGAAAGTCTTGCTCTCTGTTCCTTTTTCTCTGTAACATCTTACAGGGCTTCCACATTTTAGAACAGAAGTACAGTACTAGCAGTGAAAGACTATTAAGCCAGGACTGCTGCTGAAAAGTCCATCATCATACAAAGGCCTCAGCATGAATGTACTTTTAAAATGTAAATTAGGATCGATTCTTTTTGAACATCATCCAAATATTTAGAATTATGACTTTTAAAAATGCACAAGAATCTGTCCCGGTCCTCTCTTCTTCCCAAGTGAATTGCATATTACTGTCTTCCATGGGAAATTCTGAAGGTTTTTTTTCACCCATTTAATTTATTTTTTAATTATTATATATTCATTAATTCTCTTGGAAGTCTAGGGCACTCACTCTGAAAGGTGCAGTTTCACAGATGTCATTAAGTCTTTTGAAAAGAGTGGCCCTCCCAGGAAGAGGGGACAGCTCTGACTGCCACTGATCAACTGTTTCCCATCTAACACTTGAACTGAGGTCAAGGTGATAGTCTGAGGAGCACAGGCTCACTGGTCTGGATGTAGCTGAAAGGTGAGCAGTAGCAAAACTTGACGTTTAAAGGTAACTGGTTACTGAACAAGTATCCTTGTGGTAGATACAGGTTTTGGGAACATTGTTAGTTTCTTTGTCTCACAGCATTTTTAAAAATATAGTTTAATTAGAAACAGAGCACAGTACATCTAAATATATAGCTGTAAAGGCAGATGCTCAACTCTTCATAATGGTGTAGTAACATATTAATAGAAACTCTTCTGAAAAGGGCATCCACTGCTGTTTATATCACCACAACAAAATTAGTTATATTTTTTTTTTGCCATGAAAAAGGGGAAATTAACTTCTGTTTCTCTCTATGAAAAATTTCAAGTTGTTGTGATAGAAGACATCTGAGTACCTTTAGGGCATCTTAGATTTGCTCATCTTGTTCTGGTAGTTACTGTGCCTTGTTTTGTCCTTTCCATAAGTGAGGGATGTGGAGGCAGCTTAAAGTGCAGAGAAAAGAGTAAATTTTCAGAATTTTGTATTGTAGTCAGGAGAGAATGTTTCTGAGGGCTGTGTTTGCTTCTGCTCATTAGTGTCTTTTCCAAACTTCTGGGTTTTTTTCAGGGGGAGAGAATTTGCAAAAACTTTAATTTTTCCTCAAGAATTTTGCTGGATTTGTATTTGGATCTGGAGCACTTCTTCAGTATCCAATACTTCTGTTCATGCTTGTGCCAAAGATATTTGACAAGTCTTGAGGTCAACTTTTTCAATGGTGGAAGAAATGTGAGGCTGTTTCTCTCAAGTTGTTTTCCCCTAGTGGTAGAGGTCAGCATTTGGCTATGACAGTTCTTTATTTTTTGGCAGGCAGTTCTCTGACATTCCTGTTGCTGAGATCATCCTTACTAGGCTTTCAGAAGAACATCTGACTGGGGTTCAAATTCTTCACCTTGTGCTGTTCTGACCATATAGTATGTTATAGGAGAGGTTTTGGTCCTTGCTATTAACAATTAATTTGTTTCTAGATACCTTTTGTTAACACTAAGATCTGTTAATTTGTGGTTTCTTCCTTTCATTGTGATTTGGTTTCATGTTAAGGGTGTGGATTCTTTTCATCCCAAATATAATTTAAGGGAATAAAAGTATCATTAAATTACTGCAGTCTGAGTCATACTTGGTCTGTGAGTTTAGCTCCCTGGCCTTCCCACACAGCATTTCCGATATGCAGTGAGCTGAGGGTGTGCAGGAAAGACTTTAGAGTGACCTAGATACTATTTAACTCTTTACTAGGGGGTGGCTGTCTGACACTGGGTATAGCTATTGCCTCTTTGTGTTCTCAGTCCTTTCCTGTGTGATAATTGTATCCATTACATTTCCCTGCCTGTGAGTGGCTTTCATATAAAGTATTTTAAGGTTTCTATTTGAATTGTTTTAAGCATCTTGTTAAATTAAATTGATTGGAAAAATTAGAAAACGAACTATTTTAAAAGCTGAAGTGTAGACAATAGAGATTCATCTTCAGAAGTTATGACTTCTTTTCTGTAGTACTTCATCACTTGCAAGAGAAAAGCTTGTTCTGCTGCCCTCTTGCAGGCAAAGAAATAGTCACCTCAGGCTCTCTGGAACAACAAGGTCTGTACACCCCAGAAACACTGTGATCATGTCATACAAGCTTCCTTGCTGGCATATAAAGTTGAATGTGTTCAAGAAAGGTAGTGATACAGGATTGCTTTTACTGACTTTGGGCTTGCCTATCAGCTTTGCAGTCATGCAGTGTTTCTTTGATTTTTCTTGACTCTGCGTAAGAACGTGTTTTTTGACTGGTCCCTTCTGTGGCTGCTGATGTGCTGGGTTTGTGGAACTCCCAGAGATGCTCCTTCTAAGAAACTTTGACTATATGTCTTATTCTGCTTAATGTAGTTTCCATCCAGGTTTGCAGTTGACACAGCCAACTGGAGGATCCTAATTTTCTCTGAGCCCAGCTGACTCCCCTCTTTGCACAAATGCTTTTGAGTTGAGTTTTCCCTGCTAGGCCAGGATTAACCTCTATCGTCTGTGTACTTCACTGTGAAGCCCAGTGATCCAAGTGCTTCCTTGGGCACACTGCCATAAGTGCAGTCTGGGACACTGGATTTACCCTTCCATGATGGTATTTGACACAGTCATTATGCAAAAGTCACTGGAGATGAGGGATTGGGGATCACGTGAGTTGCAGCCAGCTCTGGGTGTTCTGCAGGGCAGCCTGGTGGTGCCCAGGGTGCGTGACTGCAGCTCTGGCTGCAGCTCAGCGCTCAGGGGCTGGAGTGCAGTGATTCCAGAGGACTTCAGTTGTCCTGGGCTGCTGCAGTAATCAGAACAGGTTAATGATGTTTTTAAAGAAAACGGAATATTTAAGTTACCAAAAGCATATTTCTACATACGTATCTTTTACCTACTCTTTGCAAAACTGCAGAAGTCAAACTCTGCCTCCCGCTTGCTTCAGTCAGTATTCAAAAGACCATCTAAGCAGTGTGAAACTGAGCAAGTGTCACTGAATATGACCGTGACGCATCAGCCACAGAGGTTGTGCTTTAGATTTTGTGTTACAGCTTGTGATTGCTCATCTATCTAAAATTTGGCAACAGATGGATAGTATTTTTTTTTAATGCATAACACTCCTCTATCCCTGTCTCAGCACTTAATACTACTGCAGGCATCTTTTCAACAGAGCTGTGCAGTTACAATCAATAATATGTGAGCTGATGTTTCTGCTCCATAACATACAGCCACTTAAATGCCCTTCTGAAGTATATTGACCCCTGGAGAGAACTACTTTAGTACAACCATCTTCCCTATTGAAATGGTGATATTTGCTATTCAGCACAGCTGGGACTTGAGACTACAGAAGCAGATTCAAATATAGATAAAGTCTACATGCTGTGCTATTAAGGGGACAAAGCATTGGGAAGGCTTAGCAGTGATTTTGAGTAATTTGTCCATTTAGCTCTGTTCTAAAAAAATTGACATTAAGTTACCAGAATCTAAAGGAGTGCTAATGTTATTTATTGTAGTGTCTTTGTTACGAGGTGTTAATTCCAGTATAGATTAGCTATTGAAAGCAGCACGTTATTATAAGTATTTCTTAAAAGAACCACTATAAAATGCAGTTCAGAGAAACTGGAAGTTATTTGAACATATTGGGAGTTTTCCTCTCCTGCCTTCCAGACAGAAGAGAGGCCAGTCAACACTTTCCAAGGTGGGGTGTTAAATTAGTGCAAGATAGAGGTAAGGAGAAACACTTATCTTTATGTAAAGTGTACTTTAATCCAGCAGGCCAGGTCTTGGAGGATCCCGTTGGCTTTTGAGTTGCCTTAATGTTACATAACAGAAGGAAAACATACAAAATATGTTGATGTATTTTGAAAAAGTTATCCATGCTAGGCATTATACCAACAACATCTTCAATACAAGAAAAAGCATTATGTACACAGGTGCATATAGATGCATATATTTTTTATATATGTAATTTTCACAATATGTGAAGCAGTTTTTTGTAGTTCAGAGTTGGCAGATGGGTCAAGGCTTGGGAAATGGGATGTGGTTGAAAGTGCCCTTTTATGGCAGCCTTCAATCTCATGGTTTTCTGTACTGATGGCTTCTTTGAGACATCATCTGTTTAAACTGAATGTATAAGGTTTGGTTAGAAACCTTCACCGGAAGTGAAATTGATATGCAAGAATAAATCAAAGAGTAATCTTCTCCAAGTATGTAGGCTTGTGGTATTAATAGGTGTCTGCCTATCTATCCAGAGAGAAAGTAATCTCACACTAGCTAAGCCTGTACCCAGGTGATAAAATAATTTTGATTTATACTGTTCTGACTAAACAAGAGAAGAAGTATTGGGAAGTGTAGATAAATGATTTTATTTTCCATTTACCTTTTCCTTAGTTCCCTCCCACAAGAAAAAGAAATATGCCTAGGAATAGCCAAAATAATGGATAATGCATCATATGCTGACAATGACTGAATTTGGCTTCCTTGGACGGAGGAGGAGGAATTGAAAAATAAAAGATCTGCAGGTAGAGAGACTCATTTATGCTGCAAAGCTGATCTCTACTGTTTAACAGAGGGAAGAGGAAGGAGTTATGAATAACAAGAACTGCTCTGTTATGTCTTCATTGTTTTATTCTTTCAAGCTGTTAGTGTAGGCTCTGCAAAATCAGTGAGGCTGAAATTTGCCAAGATTTATGGTTGGGTGTGGAAGTGCTGCTGTACTTTCTGATTAAGGCAGCGAGCAGTGGTAAATCAATATGTGCACATCCATGGACCTGCCATAGGCTTGGCTTATAAATACATATTAGCATTAATTCTGGGTTAATTTTTCATCTTGCCTGTAATTGTCCTGAGTAGTGATCATTTCTCAGTATAAAGAAAATGATAAAAGAAATCACTAGACAATCGAAACAACATTTCACATTTATAATTTGAACTTTTTTGGTACTGTCTTGTTATGCTTGCAAATGAATTAATTTTTTAAAAAAGCTGTGTCTTTTGTGGCTGTGTGAAACCCTGTGCTCCCATATCTTTTATATTCCTTCTGGGAGCCACAGAAACTAAGATCATTTATTTGCAAATAATATTGTTTCAAGCTTTCAGTTGTGTGTAAAATGCAGATCTTTTCAGTATGTATTTTGTGTCCATTCTGTAGAACTACTGTAAGAAAACAACATGGTGAGAGCATTTGCTTTCCTAAAATAACGTGGTTTTGTGCTTCCATCTTGTAACAGTAAACTGTAACCTCTTCCATATACCTGAATAGCCTTGTCAGTAGTTGTACATGTGAATTGCTGCAGAAAACGTAGACTATCCTGTGTTTTCTTAAGAGTGATGATAGTACTAAAAAGTGAGTTAGGCAGGAATTCAAAGTGTCTTTTAATTGATTTTAGTTTCCCCCATCTTGGGTGTGGTAGTGTCATTGTTGTTGTTGGTTTTTTGTGGTTTTTTTCTCTCCTCCTTCTTGTAAAGTCACGGTTATTCAGAACTGCTAAACTGGATGCTGGACAGTAGAGATTAGGAAGTGCAGCATTAGGAATGCTTTGTAAGGCAGATACTGACTCCTTGATTTTTCTGATGTTGTAGCATTTACTGGCAACTTCTTGTTTGGATCATCTTCATGCATGTTAGTTGATTTATGATAATTCCAAGATTTATTATTTGTGAGTATCTGAATAACTGCAAACTATTTTCATACAAAGGATCCTCAGATCCATGTCTTATGTTAAAACTTTCTGTAATGCTTTCAGTGGAAGAGTACTTCACATAAATTACAATATTCTATATTAGAAACAGAATAGTAGCAAATTAGTTTCTGAACCATTCTATCTAATTTGCACACATCACTTCGTATTTAAATATTTTTCTCAAAGGAACAATGCCACATAATTTATAAGGAAAACCAAAATGGTCTTTCACTCTCATTGGTTAACAAACTCAATAGATCTTTGGCAGGAAACAGCATATTTAATGTCGACCAGGAATTGTGTTCCTGCAAACAGATGTTTGAAAACCATAACTCTGCATAGTTTACACATTTAAAAATACTTCATGTGTGTGTTTTTAAGTGGGTAAAGAGAAAAATCTCCTAAAAGTGTAGGCAAAAATTAGGAAAACTCACTTGAGTTTTGCTTTACAATTAATTTCATAAACTAAAGATTATGATAAACAATTTCCTTTTCTGAAAGAACAGACATTTATTCTAATGCATTACTTTGATTATTATTTTATTTTTCTTCCGTTTAGTAGTAAGCCAGTTATGGTTACTTAGACAATACTTGCACTTCAAAGTGTGTCAGAGGCAAATCTGTTTGTGATTCTGATAGGTTATTTATCCTGCTTAACCTATAAACTGTAAAGTAACAAGGCTACTGAACTGACAGATAGCCTAGCAGATGGTTCAGAGATTATGCAAAATCACCTCAGCTTGTCAGAAGTCAGGTTGGGTTACTGCAGGGGCAGAGACAGCAAGAAGCACAGAACAAGATCATTTTTCACAATTTGTTGCTTGAAATTCCATTTTTCTTCACAGCATGTGACATCTTGTGTCTAGAGTTAAAACAGCAATGCAGTCAGCAAATTTAGGACCAGAATGTTCGTATTCTGGATTTCATAGGAGTCATTAGGTTGATGAGAATCTTTAGGTGTCTGTGAAATATGAAAGCTGATCTCCAGTGCAGAGCAAGAGGTCAACTCTGCCACTTTAGCTGCTATTGCCCTCTCCTTTTTCAATGTCTGGAGCTGTTGTCTCTCCCTAGTGTAACATTGAGCAGCATTCTCTTTTTAGCCTATGGAAGATTAAATGGAAATTAGGTGCCATATGTTTAGTAGTAAAAATCATGTTGCAGCTAAGCAAGGATAGGCCAAGATTGAGGGCTTTGACAAAAATCTCTCCCTGAAGAGAGGGTGATTATTAATCATAGCTCTGCCAAGTATCTCAATTCACATCCTCGGTGGAGCGGCTGAGGCTGCAGATACTGATAAACTTGTCAGAGCCTAGAATAGAAGAGTTACAGGTTCATCCTTCAGAATTTGCCTTTTTATTTCTTTTAAATTAACCAAAAAAGCCCCCCAAAACCCTAATGTAAAGAGTTTTATACTTATGTTTTTAAATCTCTTTTAAAATTGATTCTACAGCTGTTGTGTTTTTTCTCAAAGCAGCATCAGCAGAATTCTTTTTGATGCCTGACAGGGCATAATATGAGAGCCTTCCTCTCCAACTCCAAAAGCTTTTTGCTGGGAGTGGGTGTGCATGTGTGTGTGCATACTTAACAGATTATTTTTAAATTCTTCCCCCCCCCCATGACTCTGTCTTCATAGTACTGAAGAATAACTGTTTTTTCACATACTGCAATATCCTTAACCTTATAAAGGTAAAACTAAATAAACATGCCCTTACATTTTTATTGATTTAAGATTGACAGAGAAAACACCTCTGCAGGCAGCTGTTAAAAGTGTGTTCATTAAGATACTAGAAAGCCACACTGGGAAAGCTGCCTTAGTGTCGATTGTAATATTTCTGAAATGTTTAAAATGCCCAGAGACATTAAAACCCCAAGTCTACGTCAGCTGTGCTAAACAAAAGGACATTATGCAGTGAGTCTTCCTTTTAAAATAATCAATTAGTTGTGCAACAAGGATCAAATTAATTGAAAAACTTTTGGAAAATGTAATAAAGATAGAGTCCCATTAGCATCCTACATCCTTTCTCCTTGACTTTCAGTCAGCTTCTAAGGAATGGATAGAGGTTATTCACAACTCTACACAGCAAGAGCAGAAGGAAGCAAACATTTCCTGATTCTAAAAACATATCTTCTCTGTCCCCACAGCTTATCTTTGTCTGAACCAGGAAATAACTACTCTTGGGAAAAACAAATTGAGTAGCTGAAAAACAATAATTTCCAAAATCTTTTTTATGTCACTCCACTCTCCATTAGGAATTTGAATTCTTGATTATTTTTAGTTCTGGGGAGCATTTACATTTATGTAGAACTGTACACTACAAACCAAATACTTATTCATAAAATTCTGCTTTTTATCTGTTGAAATTAATATTGTCCAAGAAACTTAGAAGGCATTTGTTCACACTTTACTAAATTGTGTATGTTCATTGTGCAAAGCATCTGCTCCTGTGAGGACAGACAACTGTAAGAGATGAGAGAATATCTGGGCTTGCATCTGGTTTTGCTGCTTTTGATTACTTCTCAGGGAAATCTAGAATTGTAACCTACTGAGACTGACGAAAAAATTATTTGTACCAAAATAATAGTAGTTTCCACTGTGGAGATGTTAGTAATTGCGTTGGTAATGATGACATAGACTGATTCTTACTGAAAACAGAAATTAAATTTAAAAGAAGATTTAAACATAGACATCTTGTGAAGAAAGCTTTGCTGATCTTAATGAAGTTTACAGCAGTATGTAATACTGATTTGTCAGTAAAGGCAAGGTTCCTAGGAGACTAGGGTTTTTTGGCTTTTTTAGTTGGAGGATCTTCCCCCCTCCCCCCCTCCCCTTTTTTTTTTTTTTTAATTTTTTTTTTTTTTTTTAATTTTTTTTAGTACACAGACCTCAAAAGTATTCTTTACATTAATAGAAAAAAATGTAATTTTTACAATTTTGTAAAGACAAAACAGTAGTTGGCTTTTATAGCAATAAATACTCATTTATTTGGAGGTATTATTAATCTCCCAAATAAAATAATAATAAATGAGAACTACTTGAATATTTGGGTATTTTGAAAATACCATCTTTCTTCTAAAGTATCAGAGAGTTGAAGGGACAATCAGTACGAAAGGAAGGAACTAGCTTTATCTCAAAACCACTTGATCATTTAACACCATGTCATCAAAATGACACTTTAATTTAGGTACTCAAGTAAGTTCTGTTTTGCATATAGTGAAAAATATGGTCTAATGCCTGAAACAGGGCACATCTAGTGGCTTTAGTTAACCCAGTGCTTGAATATCTGAAAGTAGGAAAGGGGACTTTACTAAACCTAATAAATTAGCAAAATCTATAACCATTTCAAAACAGACTTCATACTAAGCTAGAATATCCATACCCATTAACTCGGAAAATAAAAATATAAAAATATAGCCGCAACTTTTCATGTAATATTTAATTATGCACTTTAAATGATTGGTCCAGCTTTTTGTAGACACTTATGTTCTGGTAGAAAACCTTTAGGTGCATGATGGCCTTGAAGCAACTGAGTATTCCAGAGAGTTTCTCAAAGAACAGTGTGTCTTCCAACAACAGAAAACAAAATACGGACAAAATGTTCTCAGCAATGTTTCCTTCTGAACGAGGGCATAGATGTGGTGAAGAGGAATTTAAAAATGGAAACCATATGGTTTGATTCTGTTCTCTAAACTCAGTATTCTGCTGGATTGAATAAATTTCTTTATCAAGTCTTTGTAAGAAACATTTGCCCATAACTAAAGAGTGGGATTAGAGTAGTCTATCACAAGGGCTAGTAGTGTTGTATTGACAATTGTTTTCCAAAATTCCTCTTACTGGAAAATTGAAAATTTGATACGCAGAAAAATAAAAGCTCCCTGTGTTTGTCTAAGCTTAAAAGGGACCAAGAGCTAAAGGTTCAGTACACCACTTTCCCAAAAGGCAGCAGAGAGGCGGAGGTGTGGGAGCCAGATAAAACTTTTTATGCTTGGGCTTTGGATCCAGGGGAAAAGGTTGATGGGGCTGATCATGTTCCCTTGCTGTGCTGTTGGCTTAGAAATGCCCTGAACACGGGAAGATCAGTGAGGAAAAGGAGTGAGCTGTACCAAGTCAGCTCTTGCTGACAACTCTCTTTTTCTCAGTCCCGGGGAATTTTCTTTGCTCATCCTGCACCAGGTGTTATAGAGGAACTGTGAACTCCAGCAGAGATTGAACCTTTCCATGGCCTGTTAGGGTTTTTCCTTATCAGTTTTCAACTGAGATGAGTGGAGTGGCTTCCACCCATCCTACAAGCAGGATAGACAGTGGTGTGGGCCTGGCTAGTAAGACCATCAGTTGCATGTAAATGTTTTGAGTCATAGTGTTCAAAACAGAATACTCTGTATTTGGGGAGGTGAGGATCTTAAAATGTGCACAGCCCTGATTTGCAGAAGTCTGTGTTTGTTGTGTACATTGATTTGAGGTCATACTGAAAGACAATGTGATTTCCTTTCAAGCAAGAATTTGCTGCATTTAGAGTTCGTGCAAGGTACCCACCGACCATGCAATGTGGTGAATAAGAAATATTTTTTTGGTTTTTCTTGTTGTCTCTTTCATTTTTAAAGCTGATTTACAGACTAAGCAGGCCCACCTGCTTTTTCTTTTTAGTGTTACAATTAATATATAGCAATTGCTTTATGCATTTTCATCTAGTTACTGGCCGTAGTAAAAATTACAATTTATTTTTACGTGGATCTATTCAGCAGCTGTGTTATATTTTAGGATTAATTGATCTGCTCTCCTATGTGATGTTAGTTGCCAGGTTTGTTGTGCTCTCTCCAGTTTTTCAGTCACCTGGTGAGAATATTGGCTCCTTACCAGAATACTTTGTCTTCAGCCAGGTTCTCTTTCCTTTCACAATTCCCCATTAAAGTGAATTCATGTACTTGGAGCCACTTACAAGTTATGAAATCCATGTCTGGTTTTACCACATGATTCTGGATCTTAAAAATAAGAGCATTCCATGAAGGGCAGTGATAAGATGCTAAGATGTAAAAATTAATCTAGAACAAACACAGAAGATATGCAGCATTGTTTCTGTATATCAGAGGAGTTTTGACAGCGCTACAGTAATGCAAACTGTAACAGCAGGATCTCTAGGAATGTTCTTTTTACAGCTGGACTGGACTTAGGCAAAAGGAGATCACTGTTTATCTTCAACATGAAGCTCTGAACAGTTCAGGATGGAGGATCTAAGCAGCATTTAAAGGCAACGACTTTCCATGGTGGCAGAGATCCTTCTGGCATATTTTTATCCAAGTCAACATCTTGTGTTAGAGAAATCCTTCACAGCAAAAGCTGAAAGACAGGTTGAAAGTACTGCAAAGGGAAGCACTGTAAACTTGGTGGTATGAGGTATATTACATTGTGTTGCAGACAAAGATTTGAACAATTCATTCCAGACAAACCTTATCAAGGCTCTCACTGCCTGTTCTTACTGGACCTCCCCTAATGCACACACAGATAAGTTCTTTCAACACTCAAAACAGCTCTTGGGGCAGAGACTTGAAGCTACTTCATACCCCATTCTTTGTCATGCTCATGATGGTGTCTTTTCACCCTCACATTTCCATGTATGTTCATTATACTGCAAGATGTACAAAGGCAGAAAAATAAATAGTGGTTCAGGTTGATTCATGCACTTGGCTTTCTAAGGACCCTTTTCTTTCAACGTTATCGAGGTTGCCAAAATTAGGCTTCAGAGATGTTTTAAATGTCACATGTATCCCTAGCTGTTTGCAGGGAATCTGTCAGCATGATTGTTTGCACTGGTTTTGACAATGTTGCCGAACAAAATGATTTAAAAAAAATATGTGATGTTGCTTTGCTTCAAATCTTTCACTTCAAAAGAGTCTAAGACAAATGTATAGTGAAGTGTTTGACATTCGTATCACCTGGCAGTAGATTTTGGGGCAGCATGAGCAGGTGAGGGTTATTTTTTCATTTCTGCTCTATGAATATGTAGTGAACAATAGTAAATGTTATCCGGTTAGCAGCTGTACTGCATTTCTTCCTAGCTTGGCTTAGAACATGTTTCTTCTTTGTCTTCTATCCCAGACAGACATTTGTGTTGGTGTTCTGTACCACAACTGTATCTTGTACGCTGGGTCACAGGCAGTTACTGACCCACCCCTGTTAATCCCATACCCAGTGCACCCTGGCAATGATTTACCTGCCTCTTACTTATGTCCTCTCTTTCTCAGTGTGTGAGTTGATACTGATACAAGTGCTGTATAGAAAAGAGATGCAAAGCTGAAAACATCTTTCCATCTCCAAACATAATTCAGACTGAAGAATGTGTTAATAGCACTCAAAGGAAAAAAAAACCCAAAACTCTCTTTTGCTGCTGAACATGAGTTTGATGTTATTTGGGGGAGAAAAATAACCCACTTAATAAGAAATACCCATTTGCTTGTCACCAGCCAGATTAGCAGTTACTTCTTAAGACTGGTACTTAATTTAAAAGAAAGCATGTTATAAAAAACTGTTTCAGCTGAGAGGGAGTGAGCAATCACCAGTTGCTGTAGAAGTGATTCTGCCAGCCATGAGAACAGTGCTCTGCTGTAGGTACAAAATCTTACCAAGCATGCAGTAAGGCTGCAGAGCAGGAGAGAATCCTCAGCAAGTGCCTTAGACAACTAGATGTATATAGGCTTTGAGAGTTAGGATCTTTAGGCAAGACCTAACATCACAGACATCTTTGGAATACAAATTTTCTCTTGCTTGCCGTAATCCCTTTGTAAGCAGGCAACACATACCAGTTTGCAATGTGACTGGTGTGTTTTGTAGCTCATTGATTTCTGCAAGGTGTTGATTGCAGTTGCACCCAACAAATGTGCTCTTGAAGACAGGAGCTTATATTAAAAGCAGACTGTAGAATTCAACAGGAAGAGAAGTTTTCACAACGGTCATAATTTGAAGGAAGCACTTGAGGGAAACTGCAAGGAGTAATTCCCTGGTATCAGACCACATGCTGGGAACAAGGAGGGGGTGCATCCTGCTGGCCAGGCTCAGGGTGGGTAAATGGCTTTTCTGTGCCTCATGGCATGAGTGGAGAACAACTCACACATGGGAGGGAAAATCGTAAGAGAAATCCTGGCGATAGCTGCTATTGTTATACTGGTTCCCAGTCTGTTCCTAGAGTCACACTGCTGAAATTTCTTGGCAGCCTTCCATGGTGGCCGGTTCTTTGCAGGAGCCGTGCTATCTAGTACAGTGCAATAAATCACTAAGCCATCTCTGCACAGTGGAAGAGGTAGTCCAGGAAGTTTCTATAAAGAACAGATGTGCAGTGACCCGTTTATGGGCTGGTGAGCATCAGCACCATGGGCTGGAGCAGTCCAAGGCAGCCCTGGTGCCCCTGGCTGGGTCAGTGTGTTCACACAAACACCCAGTGCTGTGGTTCTCCACCACCGCCACTTTCTGTGCTTTCAAGAACTGACACAGTAGCAGAGACGAGATCATCCTTCAGGGATTTTTTTCCCACAAAAGGCTATGTAGCTCTTCACTTTAAGAAGCTTTAGGGAGGCTGATTGGATATGGAGAATGCTGGCTGTCAAATGTCATGCTGGGTGCAAGCGCCCTGAGCAGTTTACCTCTCTCATTTATAGCATGTGCATTTACTCTGCACTCAGAAAAATTCTGGAGAAAATATAAAAAGTTTTGACATAGGGAATATAAAGCTTTCTGAATAGAATGACATATTTGAAAAATAAGTGATACAAATAAGGAAGTACCTGCTCCAATCTATTATACACCATTTCTATTGCTTTATTGCAGCTTCTAAAACGGTAAATTTAGGTATGCACTGATTTGCATTGATGATTATATGTTTTTAGGCTATAGATGGATAGTTCTACTTTGTATCAGTGTAGATGTTCACAATCTCAGATAAAAGAAAGAAGCCACCACCTCATGGCTTGTGTCCCAGGTTTACTCCCTTGCAACTGTTTGAAGCCATCCAATAACTATTGCATAAACAGCAGGGTCTTGAAACTAGTCACAAAGAGTGATAACTATATTGAAAGGTGTATGTAAATGCTCTTTGAGGGGAAAGTACTTTGTAAATAGGTTTTGCCTTTGAATAGCTATCAGTTTGCAAGTGAACAGTTAATTGAGTACTCTTAACAAACTAAATTTAATTTATTAGACTTCTAATCCATTTTGAAGAATTTTAAAGACTAATACAGCTACTGCAGAAATGGAATTAGTTGTCTTTTGACATAGTATTTTTTTAAATCATACTCTGTTGAAGTTCTATTTAGCAGGTAAGATGGTGAAAGTTCATTTTTCCAAAATTCCCCTTTCATATACTGATAACACTTCTCATAATTCTCCATTCACTTTGGGTTCTTGTACAGTGATAAAGAGCCTCAGCACACAGTGCATGGATACACCTGTTAGTGTAATAAGTTGCATTACATTCTCAAGTGAAAGCGAACTCCTTTTGCATCATTTCTTTCTTCTGTGCTCAAGGCACCCTAACAAGTGTAGTTGACAAGCAGACAGAGGAAGATGTGGGAAGGAGCTTGGCAAACCTGTGCCCATTTCCAGTCCCACTGTTCATGCAGGCCAAGAGAATTGCTGTTTTTAAATTTTTATTCCAAGGAAATTGCAAACAGGAACAAATTCTACTCTAAAAACTAACTCTAAAAATGATCAAAATACCTAATTCTAATAAACTTTGCAGAGTGCTTCAGAAACAGCCATTGTTCTCATAGCTGGGATTGCTGTCCACCTGTTTCCTGAGCTTAGTTGAGATCTCTCTGTGCTCACCTCTGGGCTGCACAGCAGACTGGGCTTACCAGGTACTGAGAAGCTGAGAAATTGGCAATTGAAACTTTCCTGAGGGATGTTTTTGTTTTAGTTGAAATTGCTTATATTTACAGAAATATACAGAATTTTTTTGCCAACTTTGTTGATCAAGTTTCATAAGTCTTGCACTTGTTGCATTCCAGAACAGAATAATATTAAATCAAATGTAATATTTTTGTGTTTGTCAGTTGGGGTTTTGCTGAGTTTTTCTCTCTCTCTCTCTTTTTTTTTTTTTTTTTTTTTTTTTTTTTTTTTTTTTTTTTTTTTTTTTTTTTTTTTTTTCCATACTGTGCTAGCGAGCAAGCCTAGCACTGACCAACAACTAACTAGCCTGTTTTAACTGGTCTATAGACTGAGAGGGACCCAGCTTATATCTATAACATGGTGTCTGCATACCAGGATTATAACTGCATGGAATTCTTTTCCATAAAGCACTGATTTCTGGCTTGTTCTGTGATTCTGTTGTGCCACTGAGAAAATAGGACAAGTAAAATAAGATTGTGGTTGAAATTGTTGATTTTTTTGGCCAATTCCATCTATGTATGAGTTTGCATTCCATAATTATATAGTTTAAGTATTGTTTCATTTTGCATAGAGTAAATGGTACTAGAATATGAAATAAAGTGATTTGTATGTCTGTTACAATAGGATGTTCTTTTCTCATTTTCCTTACACATGTATAATACATTTTAGGTATGGGAAAATTGTATCCACGAAGGCTATTTTGGACAAGACTACAAACAAATGCAAAGGTATGTATATTTTCCTTTATACTGCATTCCTGTGAAAGTCATAACTGATTCTGTAAAATACATTTATGTTATATTTTAAGTGCTTTTTACCTTTCTTGGTTTGAGTTTTTTTCCCCATTCTTGTTCCTAAATGAGCTTTATTCTTGCTGGTGGTTGGTGCATTTGATGCATTTGCCTCCAGTGGAGCTGGCAGACAGCCAGTGTCCATGGCACAGCCACGCCGGAGTGAAGGTGACATGCACAGGGCTGGCTGGCAGCTCGCCTCTTTTAAAAACAAAAGAGGATTTAAAAGCAGCTCCCTTTTGCCTGGAGAACCTGGGAAGCTCTTGCAGATGACCATTCAACTGTACTATGCATCTTAAAAAATTATACATTGTGGAAATAAGCTACATTGATTAGTGTAGCTTGAAGCAGCACTTAATTACATGTTCCAGTACTCTAATTGTGTTTTGTTATGTTCTATTGAATGTATTGGGAGCAAAGAGAGGGTTCATTTTCAATGAAGTAATTGCAGCTGGAAAAAAAAAAATTAGAACTCTTCTAGATAAGCTGGATACATCAGTTCACAGATTTTCATCACTCACTGCAATTGCAGCGATTCAGATCCCAGCATGTTTGTGGTGGGAGAAGGTGTGGGAGCAGACTCTGAAATACAGATTTCAGACTTTAATTTTTTACAGTTAAGAGGATAATTTCTAAGCAAAGTGAAGTATTAAGTCAGCTGATTGAGCAGTGTTAATAAGCATATAATGCCCATGAATGAGCAGAAAGCTGATAGGCAGAGGGAGGGAGGAGAGCTCATCATTAAGACAAAGTTTCTGTGCAGAGGTTGGAAGCAGTGCAGGGACATTGCTTCTCAACTCTCCATCTTAAGCAAATTAAAGAGGCACTGACAGTTCAGAAATCGAAATTTCTAGAAATTTTTTTCCTAGCTTGTATGCAGATGTCATTGTGACTAGGAAAGAGGAGATGCCCTTTTCAATTATTTTAATTAGTTAATGCCTATGATTGCACTTAACTGATTTAGGCTGTCCATTCTGTCAGTTCCTGAAGTGTTCAGTAGTCCTTTCAGAGATACAGAAATTCTCATTAATTCTTTAAGAGATTTAAGATGACTTTTTCAGTACAGAATTTAAATCCCACTGATGAAAAGCGGTAGCTAACAGCCTGTTGTGACAATACACTGCAAGGTAAAGGCTCCAGAGAAGCTCACTGCGTGTCACTGAAATTGCAATGGGAACATAAGTAAGCAGAATGCAAATATCTAACTGGAGTTTAACCAAAAGATTGACAGCATCTCTAGCTTCTGCCAAAAAACATACCATGGGCTTTAAACTAACTGGAACAATGAGCAATTGAGTTTGTATATCATCTGGAAGGTGGCAAAGCCAGCTTTGATGGCATGCTTGGTGTCAGTATGTAACTTTGTATTACACCCTGCAGTGTGTTGGTGATAACCCAGGCTGCCATGGGTGTGGAGAGCTGGTTTGGGGTATGGGAAGTTAGTCTTGCCTTGGCAGCACAAAACTTGATATGAACTAATTCACTTTGTTTCATGTCAGAATTTAACAATCCACACCACCACGTGTTACACAAAACAATATGCTGCTTTCTTCAGCTTCTTGGCAGCGTAAATAAGCTTGCACTGATGTACAAGGCTGCTTGAGTTGCTTTTCCTGAGTTAAGAGCTTTAAAGCTTGTTCTGTTATAACATTATAATATTTTATATTATACCTTTTATTATTTATTATATTATATATAATATATTATTTATATTTTATTATACCATTATTATACCTTTTCTCAGTATAGATATATTATAAGGGGATATTGAAGAAATATTTCCATTCTCTACTCCTTCAGAAGTTATTTCATTGGGTTTTTTTGTTTGTTTTCTTTTACCCCAACTTTAACTCTGGAAAGGGATTTTATTAATACTTGGGCAGTTCACTGGTGGAAAAGAGGGGGATCGAAAAATGCATAATAAGGTTTGCAATAACATCTAGCCATCTAGTCAGAGGCTTCCAAACTCTGACTGCCTCTTGGTGAGCCTTGAGCCTCCAATTCCCAGTCTGGATTAAAAATCCCAGCCTGTAAGGTCAGTGTCTGTTAGGGCCAAGGTGTATTGCTGTTTGGACATCCTGGAATCCCTTAATTACGTGTTCTTGTTAAGAACAAGAAAAGAGATTTTTGCAAATATATGGAATTTGTTTCAATTAGTGTTGAGCTTATTTTTATATTTAAAGATTGCATTATATGGCATAGAAAGTGTTCTTTCATAGGACAGTTCTTTCAATAGACAGTTGTTTTTGGGACATTCTTTCAATAATAGGAAAAACCATTTGCTTTCACTGAAGCTGGGTTTTCACTCACTTTTAAATTTAACTGTCTTTTATGTATATACAGTGAGCTGTGTAATTTACCAAAAATTGGGTAGATATGTGTCTTCTAAACCAAATTCCTCTCCCAATTTTGAATATACGAAAAGTAACGTGTAGATTTACTTGTCATTTATTCAAACTGTAATAAGAATTTATTTCAGAAAAATTAACAGATGATGCTTTATTTGGTGATCTCGGAAATAATCTGCTGTAAGAAGTTACATACCACATAATACAAAGTAAAGCACTATACTGCTTGTTAGCAATTTGGCCAAAATTCTGAGAATGAGTGGGCATGGAAATAGATTATTTCCACTAGTGCAGATCCCCACCTGTTCAAGGTTCAAGAACTTTGCTGGGTTTTTCTGGCTGGGGTGGGGTGGGGGACACTGCATTAAGAACTTGAGTTCAAATTGTCCCTTTTCATCAAGAAGAGAATTGTATTAAATAACCATGCCCGTAGCATGGCTGTTGGCTGTGAAGTGCTAGTTTATAAGCTGGTTGATGTCTCGTTAACAAAAGGATGTTTTTTTCTTCAGGCTACGGTTTTGTTGACTTTGACAGCCCAGCAGCTGCTCAGAAGGCAGTTTCTGCTTTAAAGGCCAGTGGAGTCCAAGCACAGATGGCAAAGGTGAGTTAAAATAACCAGCTAATTCTTGCAATGGGTTGTGAAGGTGAACAAGCTTGTACAGTGGCACAATGAGGGCAGTGTGAAGTTTCCAGCTGCAGGGCCCTTAACAGAGACCACAGTCCTCTAGTCACATGGTTATTAAGGTAATAAAATAGAGACTTTTGACTGCCATATCCTAAATAATCTCAACTAATTAAATAAAGAAGCATGATATTGTAAAGTCTCCAAACTGATCTCATTGCATTTATCAATTTATTCATAATAGTCTTTTCCATTGGCTTCATCAAACAAAAGTTTAGCAATAATTTGTAAAAACTACAGCAGGCTTAATGAATTGGTTTACAGCACGAAGTTATGAAAGGTTTCAAAGATTGTCTGTTTGTTACTGAGGTTAGAAGCCTTGTGATTTAGGGATTAATTTTTGAGTATACCATGGCAAAATTTAACCTTGGAATTTTGTTTCAGCCCTTCTAGTATATTTTCTGCTCATATAAGTAAAATTTGAACGTGAGCATTCATGATAGATGTCTTGAAATTCTTAGCCAGGTCTTGGCTGACTTGCTTTTGCATCAAGGCAAACCCAAGAATTACTAAAAAATAACAGAATGAGAGCTATCTTCTTTTTCTCTAATTTTTAATGGACCTTGTCTCTGAACCAGCTTGTTAGCCAAATGTGATCCTCAGAGTATCTTCAGTACTCTTTTAGGAAACTGGGGAGATGATGCTTTAGTAATGGTACCGTTGTGCATTCTTGTTGGGTCAGATGGCCTGGTTCCAAAGGACAGCCATAAACACCTCTGCAAATTTTTTAACTAAAGAAAATATTGCCAGTATAATCTGTTGATATAATTCTGGTACCTTTTAAAGCAAATTTATTTTTGGTTTGAAAATTATATACTAATTAAAAAACCTAAAATCTAGTAATCTCAGGGGCTTTTTTATTAAAGTAGTCTGCTAAAAATCTAGCAAATCTTTTACAGTTATCCACTAGGTACAGATTTTTTTCAGATGAGATATTTTCCACAGCTTCTCAACTGAAGAGAACAGTTAAGCTAACAACATAAATGTCTTTGGATGGATTCCAGGGCAACAAAATGGAAACCATATGTTTCATACTTAATGCGTGTTTCATTACAGCCATGACACAAACATACATGCTTACTAGAAAACACTTGCGGGTTTTTTTTTTTCCTTTTTTAAGGTTTTACATATGCCTAATAAAGGCCATTTATTTAATCTTTAGGTTTTAGGTGATCACTTTAAAATATACCCCAGATTTTTCAAAGTTCTGTCTGCCATCTTATGAATATATCTAGATAGGAGCTGCAAAAAGAGATTTTGAAGTCATATAAATTACTTTTCTTAATGAACTTTGGTGCCTGATTTAATTGTTTTCTTGAGTAGATGGAGAAGCTATAATAATTAACCTGATGAATAGTTTCTTAATCTTTTTTATGGTATATATTTCTGACTCATTTCCTCTGACAGTTGCAAGATCAGTAATATTTCTTTCTGTTAGCATTAATGAAAAAATGTGCACCAAAATATCCTACAGTTTTGGGTATTTTTCTGACCCTGTGTCAAACTTGATGACCTGTGGGAAACCTGTAACTATGAGGTTTGCATTCCAGTGAAACTCATTCTGCTTCTTAACACAGAGAAAGTGTTTGAATTACTAAAAAGACCAACCCCAAACCCAGCCCAATGAACAGTACCGCAACAGTCACAGAGTTTGAGTACTTTGATTTTTGTCTGTTTTGAGGCACTGGATTTTTTTTTTTCCCCTGGGCAATACTGCTCTCCTTTTGTCTGAAAAATCCTATCTCTCTTTACATGCTCCAAACTGGAAATAGCCAGTCACAGGTGCTTTGACAAGATTAGCAAATCACACCCTTCACATGCAGGAAGCTAAAAGTTTTTGTTTGTGTGTTTAGCATTTTGTTCTTTTGCTTGTGACCACCTGTGCCATGGGGTGCTGGTCCTGCAGTGACACTGCTCCAGGCTTAAGCCTGAGTGTCACAGAGAAGGATTTGAGGAGTTTTCTGGCTGTCTGGGCAATCAATTTCCTTACTGGCCACCGCAGCTGCTGCAGTTTCAAAGAGGAAATCCATGCCTGTTGGTGTGATTTATCCATAGGAAGGTGTTGAAATTACTCTGAGCCCAGAGTGTCAGGAGCAGCATGGCCCCTCAGTGCTCTCACCCTCCCCCCAGATGTGGTTCCTGACCCACAGCAGCTGAACAGTGAGGAAAATATTGAAGCCACACTCTGACTCTGGCTGCCATAAAGTCCTTTTTGCAGTGTCCTGCTGTAGCTCTAGGTCAGTGAGTTAAAAACTACTCACGTCAGCAAGTTCATCTGCAAATCCTACTTTAGTGGAAGTGGTTCAGTTGATTTTATATTAATTTTTTTCTTGTTGCATAGAGAGAACTTCAAATTACGATTAAATTATTTTTAAGAATATTGAGTAGTGAAATACATTGTTGTTGTTATTATTATTTTTTTTCTCTCCATGGGGTAAAATCATGCTGTACTTGACAGTCTGCTTCCAAGTTGATCTGACATGAGAAAAACCCCACTTGCTATGTTTTGCTACTGCTGAGCAGAGTGGGAATGCCCAGGGCCCAAGCTACAGCTTAGAGCCAAATCCTGCCACATCTGTTCTGGGGTCACTGTTGGTGGAGGAGTGGCCATCACTCAGGAGGTGCCACAATGATGGAACCCTGTGTCAGTCCATTGCTCATGAAATACTATGTCTTCAGCTATTCTGGTCTTTCTGAGATCTGAATTGGGAACCCTTGGTTAAGACAAAGCAGCCTGGAAAGAATTTTGCTTTGTGCTGGTTACCAGTGTCTTCTGGTCACTATTGTAACAAATGTTTCCAATGTTTTCCTTTTGGCCAGAAAATGTGGCTAAGTGCTCACATAAGATGACAATTGCATAGCCAGGGGATGGGAGTAGTTTTCAGAAGGAAATTTAAAATGGATTTTACAAGCTATTGCCTCTCTCCTCTCTTCCACTTGAGTATTGCTAGTGGTAAGTCCATCTCTTTCAGAGTGTGTAGGTGGCTGTGGAAGGGGATCAGATGATGTGAGCTGTACTGGTAGCCAGCTTGTTTCAGGATCCACCAGTGCAAACCAGCAGATTATCTCTTACTCAACAGATTAAAGAGCAAATACATGTCTTGCAAGAGTAGTGTTATTTCTAAGGTAGTTAGTTACTGGTGGTGTCCAATTTTTATTTTATCAAAATTACTTTTCCTAGTTTGTTGTTCTTGCTCCTAGAGGAGTGATTATATACCAGTAATCATAAGTTCAAATACTCTGGTTTTGTAGAGCTGTGCAGTCTTAGAAAAGATTAGTAGTAGTATTGAAAAGCTCTGATCGTTTTGTTTTGTTAGAAAAGTTGTGATTAATGTCAGAGTGATTCTTCTGAGGGCCCTCTTCTCTTCCCACCACCCCACCCAGGTAAAAGTGAGATAATTCTAGGGTTCTACATTATTCAGAGCAGACAGGAAGTGACTTTGTGTATATGAAGATAGATACACACAGAAAATCCACTATATATTGGTATTTTGAATGGAGATTTAAAATACTGGGAGTCTGTAAGGATGTTTTAGAAATGGTGAGGTATAAATGCTATGGAGATATCAGAACCTAAGTTCTTATGAGCTTTTGACTTTGAGGTTAACATAAAGCATTCAAGTTACCGCTCAGACCAAGTTCTGTTCCATCAAATGGTGTTAACTGAATTTACCTGTAGCTACTGAAGCAACTGTTTCAAATGGAAGGTTGACTAATTCTTACTTTCTGGATGTAAATTAATGTATAAATATAAAAGGTAAAAAAGAGCTACTAAGTAAGAATGGTTAATAAAACCCACAATTCTTCTCATCTTTCTGTCTAAGACAGGAAGACAATCATTGTGTTTGTAGCCTATATAAAGTCAGCAAGAGAATATCTATATTGTACTGACAGCAATGTAGAGCTGCACAAGCCAGTAGAATACCAGTGTGGCTCTGCCAGCTCAGACTTTATTGAGGATAACTCCTTCCTGGCATGGCAGGGACATTTGTACAACCAGATTGTCCATCTCCTGGTAGGTTGACAGATTTCTGAGATAATAGTGAAAGGCTTATATCTACTGAAACTGTTCTACATAAGGAATTACCACTTTTTGCAAAGAGCTTGCAATGTACTTTAGCCATCACAAAAAAGATTAATGGACGTTCTCACAATTGAACTTCAATCGTGTGTTTAAAATTAGTGCAGTGTCCTCTCTTTAAAATGGTTCAGCTGTCCAGGTCCAGCACAGCTGCTGTGGACTCAGTGACCCTCATTTTCCATACTTTGTTGTTGAATACCTTGTCTTCTTGTGTCTCTTCACTCCTCTCTCTCCTCATGAGATTTGTAGTTCTTCTGTATGTACAACTTCACTATAAGAAAGTCAAGATAATTTATAACTTAAATGGTTGATATTCATTGTTTTCCAGTTTGTGTTTTCCTGTCTTTTTTTCCATATGGAAGCATAAAGAAAACATATACTACTTACAGTAGAAGCCATGAAAGTAGTCCAAAGACATGGAAGATTTCTGTGGTCAGTGACACTTGTTAATTTGAGCCAAGGAATGCTGTTCTATGTCCTAATGTGCATTTTTGTGGGAAGACTCACTGTTTATCCATTCGAAGATTTCCCCAGAGTTGCACATTTTTAGGACTTACGGCTTTAGATTCATAATGTTAAAATTTCCTCCTCTTTAAGTTTTCGCTTCCACTGACACAATGAAGTGTGGTCCTGCTTATTTGTGTTAGTTCACACATTAACATATCACCGAGGACTTTCAAATATTTTAAGCCTTTGGAAAAATTTGGGGCCATCTTAACAATTGTTTCTTATTTGAATTGTGTCAGAATAACAATGTGCTAACAATGTAAAGGATCTTCTGCCATCACATACTGACTTACGCCATTCTTAAGACACAATTTGAGTTTTCTGGAGTGGTCTACAGGCCCTGAAAGCATCAGACCAAATTCTGAAACTTGTTATGTGGGGATGGGTTTTAGCTTATGATGAATATGACCCCATTGTCTGAATTCATGTTGATCCTCTGGAGTACAGAGATGACCTGAATTTGCAGACTTTATATTTTTCACTCATACAAAGGCAGAACTGTGATATACTCTCCATGTACAGGTAGCTTTATCTTTATTTCCTACGTTTTTATACTTTAGACTTACTCTAGGTGACTTTTTTCCCAAGTGTATTTGAAAAAGATGAATTGTCACACCATCTGAAGTGTGAACTTTGCTAGGGAAAAGCTGCTTAGCTGCTTGTCCTCATCTCTGTAACAGAAATCAAGGCTTTTCCACTTCTAATAAGCATAATGTATTGAAGGCAGCTCTTCCTTTATGTTGCTGATGAAGAACACGGTTTTAAATTAGCAAAAAATGAGAAACAGTGAAGATTTAAGTTCAGTAATGTATTGCTTATAGTACTTGTCTGCACCGTGACAACCTTCTGGAGAATTAAGTCAGTTTTCATTCCTACAGAACAAACCAAGAAAAATAGTTTAGGTTACCATGGTGCCAGTGCATTTAATCTAACTGGAGAAGGTAGGAATGTTGCAGGTTTTTTTATTCTGCATCTGGGCTTCTGAATGCCAAAGAACAGATGACAGGCAAACTGGAGCTAACTCAAGCAGATTTCTACAGCAGTTTTTAGCAACTGTCTTGAAAAGTTTTATTTTTACCTAGTTTGTACTGCTTTTTGTATGTAATAGTATTCAATCTTACTGTAACACATTTTAAATAAACAGAATCAATTTTTCTCCTTATATTTGTAAAAATTCTTTAAAGTAATTCATTATAAAATAAATTGAAGGTAAGCCAAATTTTGTTTACCTGGGAGACAGATGACTATCATGTCAGGAATTGCAAGTGCACTAAACAGACAGTTAAAAACCACTTGCTTTGAGTAAAGAGCTTCAACCCATACAAGTCTTATCTCAGTTGCTAAGTAGTGCTGTGGCTTGTTCTGACAAGGGTCTGGAGCCTTCTTACCAGCTGTGGGGGGCTCATTCAGAGCTCACAGGGAGCACCTTCATGCACTTCTGGCAAAGGGAAAGCAAAATCACTGAGAAATAAAAAAGGAATGTATTAATGCAGTGATAGTCAGACTGATCACCATGCTTATTGTAGTTAAATTCCTTGTCTTAATATAGATGTGCCTGTAAATATAAATATTTAGTGTATTAATCATATGCAGTTCTGGAAGGCAAGTGAAGATTATGGTAGTGATTTCTCCCAGAATTGTGTTGTTAACAGTCTGTGGTCAGACAGTTTTAAAACTGTGGCTAAAACAGACATATTTCAGTGAGACACTGGCCAATTGTAAATTTTGAAGTAGTATCTATATGAAGGCAGACAGCATTTAATCCCTTCCCTATCAGGCTGAGGATCTTCCATGCTGTGAGCAGAGCCTAGTCACATGTTTCTGAATGGCTATCTGTTCACTCTGACCTTACACAGAGCAACAGAAAACAGATGTCTTTGCGTTTTGCCAAGTTTCTTGCTCACAATTTAGGAACAATTCCACATGCACAGGGAGGTTTTTGTTAATTTCTTTCAGATGATGGCAGAGCACTTCACATTATGTAGGAATCCTGATCACCTCCTTCTACAGAAATAAACATTAATAGTTGATCACTCTCATCACTTTTATAAGAAATGCTGTGTCTTATAAGAGCTCTTTGGGCAAAAGCAGTATGTTACTCTCTGCAAGAGATCTGCTCTTTATATTGTTACATTCTGGTAGAGACACAGCTGAAGGTGTTTGGTGAGAAAAAACTGATAGAAACTTGATGTCTTGCGTTGCTAAAAACAAGACTTACTAGTTTCCTCAGTGATATGGATACTTACAGTAGCCCACAGATTCTCTGACACTGCCCATAATCTGAAAATGCTGAGCAATTTCAGCATCTTTCAGGATCTGCTGATGGTTCAGTTAACTAAGGAGAACCCTGCATGAAATATAAAGAGACTCAAATTAAGCAGTTTTCCTAAATTGTATAGAATTAAAAAAAACCATATTCAGTAGTTTATATGTTAATGGAGGCTCACTGCCCAAAATTAGGGAACTTCCCACTGACTTGAGTAAATATTTTTGATAATTTCCATTAAATAGTGCAAATTCAAGGGATTTAAGGTATATAAGGGGAAAGTGGCTTATACAATTTCTTGGATTTTAAGCAGAGGAACACCTACCTTTAAATCCTAAGAATGATTACAGTGTATAGACAAGGTTTGAGCTGAGTTATGTTGGAAAGTATTTTGGTGGTTTCACTTAGTTTTTCTTCATTCCAGAAGAGGAATTACAAACTCGAGTATCAAAGGATTTATTTTTCTCTCCTGAGACAGAATAGTAATAACCCTGTGAATTAATCTGTGGTGAGACAGGTTTTGGTAAGGAAGAAGGTCACAGAACTTAAACTCCTGCTTGCCAGAGAGAGAGAGAGAGAGGACTTAACTAGTTTGTCTTTCTCCTAACTTTTGAAGTTTTTACTATTAACCTGTAACCATTTTCATGACAAAATCTTGTATAAAGGCAATCATCTCTTTGTACAGTGCCTTTTGTGTAAGGTAGCACAGACCCAGAAGGGGAATCCTACTTGTGACTGTTGTTTGGAAGTCAGCTCAGAAATCCAGTGTGTTCAAGGGGAACTTGCTGCTTATAATCTCCCAAAACATACCCAAATAGCTGTTTCAAGGTTTAATAGTCTTGTGGACATGACAGAAGCTGCATGGTGAAATAAGTCATTCACAGGAAGAGAGGAGGTGTTCTGTACATGAATTGGTAAAAGTCTTTCACTGTCAAACCATATAAAACTCCAAATACACTTGAGAAAAAATTCAGTCTTGCTTTGCATCTATGCCAACAGTAGTAGGGGTTGCAAATGAATGTTGTAAATGAGCCCTTTTGTGAACCAATGGCTGTCTCTTTCTTTTCTTGGAAAGTGAAGAAGTGGGTTAACTAAAACTGTCGTGACCTAGTTGGACTTGGTGTTCTTTATGGGTCCCTTCCAACTTGAGATATTCTGTGGGTTTGTGATTTATCCTTATAGCTAAACTGCAGTTCCCCAGGGTGGCCATGGGTTTGCACCTGCAGTGTAGATACCACCTCAATGCACTGTGGAATGTTTGTTGGCATTTTAGCTGTTTTGCTGGAAGAATTACAGGTGGAAGAATTTCAAGTTGTATTCCAGGATTTCAGTGAGGCATCCTCATCTGTTGGCAGCTTTTTTGCTTTTTGTTTCCCATTTTTACCAGTTCTAGCTGTGGATGTGTGTAGAAGTGTCTTCAGACTCCCCTTTGCTGTGGTCTGTGTGTTCCATCAAAGGATCAAATCAGAAGTAACTGAATCCTTGGGAGCATTCAGGCTGTACTGAATGTGGAGAAAGGGTCAGGAAAGCAAAAATGCTTTCCAGTCAGACATTCAACATGCACCTGACCAAACCCCGACAATTAACAACCCAAATAATGCAAAATGCAGATTGTTTCATGGGCCACAGGTAGAACTTTTCCATCACAAAATGCTTTCTGTTCAGAGAAAACACTATCCTCAGATGCACTTACTTTTTCTCTACAAAGCTCCCAAGAACTTTGTAACGTGGTTGGTGGTTGGTGAAGATGCCAATCCTCTTCCAAAGTGGAGCATTCCCTTCCTTAACAATAGTGTAACATGATTTTGTGGCAGGAAGTTTTCTCTGCTAGGTGGATAAATACAAGCATCTAATGCCCAGCATGTGCAGTGAATGGCAGCAGATCCTTGTGCCCCTTTTGGCAGGGAAAAGTTTGTGGTCTCATCCTGGATGCAGTGCCGGGATAATGTGGGAATCTGGTAAGCCCTGGGCTGCAACAGGAGCCCAAGAGAAGGGGAATGTGATCTACCCACTTACCTGAGCAGGTTTTTCTGAGTTTCTGCACTTGACTGAATTTCTTTCTCTGTTGTGTGATTCTGAATGTAATCTTTTGTTTGTTTGGGATTTTTTTGTCGTTGTTGATGGTTTTTCCTTTTGGTTTTTTTGCATGTAAATTACACTTTCAGTAGTGTGAACAAAATGGGGCCTTTTTTATCTTTTTATATGTTAGAATTTTTAATGAGATTACTTTTATATTTTCTGTTATTCTAGAATTAAAACAATAGGAAATTAAATAAAAATATGCAAAGAGTCTGGCTTTTCAGCTGATATACTGTTTTAGATTATTTAGGGAAGTTTTAGGATATTTGCCTGCAATATATTCTACAGCCTATAATAAAAAGTAAAACATTCAAAACTTTTCCTTTCAAAGACTATTTGGAATTTCAGAAAATCTTGCTATGGGTGCAAGTCCAATTTTGTAATGGCAATGCCTGAAACCTCCTTTAAAGCTTTTGCTAATAGAACTCATTAAAAAAGGAAGTTAAGCATACATATCTCAAGGTGCAAAACAAAATTGCCTAACACTATCTAAGTAACAAACCAGTTCTAACACTGTGAAAGCTGTTCTTCATCTCACATTCCTGCCTGCGGAAATTTGAGCTGAATGTCAAGATGTAACTTACTGTAATGCTACCCAGCAATTAATATTAATATTAATGTCAGCTCTGGTCTCACAGTGAATCTATTTTCTTGTCTTCTCTTTCTGTTGATTTTTCTAATATGAAAAAGAATTCAGATATCCTATGATAAGATAATTTGAACCCCAAATTTGTCTGTGTGCTATATAGATTCAGTATTATTTTGGAAGGGGCATGTCTCCACTAGGTAACAGAAGAAAAATCGTACAAGGTAATCAAATGCCATTTGTAATGGACCATAAAGGGGCCAATGAGGCAACACTTGGGAGCTGGAAAAGGTTGTTTTGTAAGGTATGTGGGATTTTGGTGTGGCTAGGAATTACAGTCATACCAGTGGCAGAGGCATGCACATCAGGAGGATGAAATGAAAGAACATTTCCCTCCTGTAGGTCTTTTATTCAAATTTCTTTAAAAACTCTTTTGTAGAACTTCAAAACATCAACTCTTTTGAACTAAATGTGAGGCTTGGGGTAAAAATGCAAATAAGTAAAAGTTTTTCAGCCTAGAATTTGCTTCCCCATTTTTAATTTTCATTAGGTTTTGGAACGGGATAGTTCCTTTCTGTACCTAAAAGGTATGACCTCCCCCCAAGCCTCAACACTTCTTTTTTTTTTTTTTTTTTTTTTTTTTTCCCTCTCCTGGAAAAACTAACCCAAACTGAGAGGTGATATCCAAGATAGCAAGTTATAAAATTATGCAATATGCTACTAAAAGTACTGAGATATTATTAATATAAGGGCAGCTTAAGGATAAATGGATGCCTGATCTGCATGCGAGGATATCACCATCCATCCAGTATAATCACTTTAAGAGATGCTTTAATGGCAGGAGCCAAGTGTTGTGGTTTTGTATGGTTTTGTTTTTGTTGTCTGGTTTGATTCAAACTTCCCTGCAAGCCAGTCAGCCCTCTTGTGCAGAAGGAAAATATATTGTGGACTATGCCATCAAATCTGTTGAGACCAATAAATATGTTAGGACAACAGGCGGAAACTGATGCACAGGGAGTTCCACCTGCAAATGAGGTTGAACTTCTTTACTGCAGTGACTGGCACTGGAACAGATTGCCCAGAGAAACTGTGGAGTGTCCCTCACTGGAGATGTCCAAGAACTGTCTGAACACAATCCCATGCAATGTGATCTAGAATCACCAGACATGGTCCTTTCCAACCTTACCCATTCTGTGATTCTATGAAAATTGTATATGTATGTCAATAAAATTGATTTCAGACCATATCACTGCTGATGCCAGAAGAGTTCTACTGAATGTGGGCATCCTGCAAAGACTTAAATTTATACCAGGCTAACAGTGATGACATCGAAGTTCAGGGCCATGTCACATCAATCTCTGTGGATTAAGAATGTGCTTCAGTACAGAGCATGGCCAGTGATCACCAGCAGGAAAGAGATGCTCCCTTGCCACAGCTGGGAAATCTGTTGACAAACACTGGAAATCATGAATTTCAACAAAAAAGGTTTCTTTGAGGTCTCAGTTTGTGGCACATACATAGATAGCACAAAGCAGTGAGTAGCCTAAGAGCAGGGGGCTGGCAAAGATGTGGCTGCTTTCGTCTCCTCCCTAACTGCTCATCTCCTGGCTGCTCTCCTCCATCATTTTGTCTGTTTCTAGAGAAAAGGTTTTGGAAGACTTTTGTACTGTCTGAATGCATAATGTAAAAGTTTGGTGAAAAGTCAGAAATGTTCATGAGTTGAAGGAAATGACAGTGTCTCACTCATTCCTCTACCACTCTATTTTTTTTGTATTATTATGGCAGTACATACTCTTAAATCCATTTTCTAATTTTTTCCTCATATTGTTTTCCGATTGTCATCCCAATCTTTTCTCTTGTTAATTTATATCTGGCTTTCTTAGTGCTTTCCACTTCTCTTGCATTTCTTGTCTGTTAATACCTTTCCTTTATCTCTCTTTTTTTTTTTTTTTTTCTTTAGAAAAATTTGAAACATGGAGTTTTAACATGGACTATAAACTGGTCAATTATTCACCTTTATCTTTACTTAAAAATGTTGGTGTCAGCAGTAATAGGAGAAGGGGAACTTCCTCAGGAATGCTGCAAGCAGTGGCAAAAGATGAAGGTCACTATTACTAGGGAAGAGCAGCCTTTACAAAGGGCCTGAGAAGTAAAAATCTACACCTGAAGTCATGTGTAATTGTTTGTTTTAAATTCAAAATGTCAGTGGCAACAACTATAACAGTTGGTTTTAATTCTCTTTCAGCAACAAGAGCAAGACCCGACTAACTTATACATTTCCAACCTGCCTCTTTCCATGGATGAGCAGGAGCTGGAGAACATGCTGAAGCCCTTTGGGCAGGTTATCTCCACGAGGATACTGCGGGACTCGAGTGGGACAAGCCGTGGTGTTGGCTTTGCAAGGTACTTCAGTGGTGTTAGCTATGCTGGCAGCCTTTTTCCTTTGTTTTCATTGAAAAGACAAGGATAGGTGGAAAAGGCACAAATTACAGAAAATTATAAGGTTTGTAAAGAGAAGAGAGATTGAGATGGAGTTATCCAGCAGGTTTTGTTAATTCTTCCTTTGGTAAAGCTGTGTCTTATCTTGCTTAGCTGGCTAAATCTAAATTTATTGCTCTTGCTGTACAGCTATCTAGAATAAGAATTCACTTTAAACCACTTCCTTCTCTTTTCTGTACTTCTCCTTTCTCCTCTATCCCTGAACCAGTAAGCAAGAATTACATGATGCTTCAAAGAAACTCCTGTGACTTTTCTGGCTTGTGAAGTTTGAATCCCAGGCAGCAGACCAGAAGGAAGAACCTTCTTCCTCGTGCCTTTTTTCTTTTGTTGTTGTTTTTCTTCATTAATTCCTTGAAGAAAATAAACTCATCATTGCCATTTGAACATCAGCCCTTTGAATTTTCAGGCTCGTTAACATGATGTCAACTGGAAAAGAAAATATTTTTATTCACTTACAGTAAATCTCATCTTAAAATATTGGTGTGCTAAGTCAAGGATCTCGCCCAAATCAACAAGAACAAGTATTTTCCATAAATTAGTAGATATGTTCCAAATATTCATCCATACGAGTCTACTTTCTCTCTAGTTAATGCAGTTACTTTTTCTGGGATCTTTTCATCGAAGTCTTTTCTGTTTTTATTTATTTAGGTCCTGCTTTAAATCTAGTATAACAATCAAAATTTAGAGGCTTTAAATTGAAGAATTCTATTATCAAAAATAAGAGCATGCTTTGAGCAAAGAACATACGTTGTAAAATCTCGGTGAAATCAAATTTCAGTAATTCAGATGTTCAGACAATATTACGGTAGCTCTGTATTTGAACAAAATAGCAGAATCTAAAATTAGTGCACAGAAAAGAACTGAACAAATTTATCTCCCGATGAGGCCAAAATTTTTGGGGATTTGTTTTCCTGTGAGTTGGCGGGGGAGTATTTCATAACGCTGTGATTTTTTTTTTTTTTTTTTAAAATCTCTTCCCCTCACCAGCGTCCTGACCCCAAACTTTATATGCTTGTCAAACTACCAAGTTTCAAGAAGGTATAACAAAGGAACAAAATTAAAATAGCAGAGTGATATTCATTATTTAAAAGGGAAAAAACAGCAAGCTTGGGCTTTGCTAAAATTTCTTCCCATCCCATTTAAAAAGATCAAC
Organism: Sylvia atricapilla; assembly: GCF_009819655.1. Taxonomy (NCBI): domain Eukaryota; kingdom Metazoa; phylum Chordata; class Aves; order Passeriformes; family Sylviidae; genus Sylvia; species Sylvia atricapilla. The sequence goes on from NC_089146.1 coordinate 22,160,534, forward strand.
ACATGTTCGTAATATTTTTGGGATAAAGTTAACTGGGCATCTTAATTTCCTTAATATATGTGTTTTTTATATGTAGCTTTCACTTTTTGGTACAATGAAGGGTAGAATCCACTGACACCTACTCTAAAATTCAGTAGACATTTTGAATTCATCCTCCCTAAGGCTGTATACCACCTCTGCCACAATCAGTGGTATAGTAGGAAACATGGTAGGATATATGTTTTCTAATATAGCTGGAAGTGTTCTAGAATCATATGAAAAAGTCAAAAAGACTTGTCTGTATCCAAAACCTCACTTGTATTGAAGACATTAAAATAGAATAGTTTTAAAGTATTTTCTCAATTGTTTCTCTGTTATGTATTTTATGTTTTGTATATACATGAGTGAAGTTGTTTTTATATAAATGTTTATCCATATACATACATATGGTATACATAAGTTATAGGATAAATATTGCTTCTATATCTAATTAGAGCTTCTTTCTCTAGTATTGGAAAATTCTCAGATAAATCTAAATTAGAGCTAAAATTTTCCAAGAAACCTGTAGACATTAAACAAATATTTTTATTTCTTGCCTTTGGGAAACTTTTATTAGTTTCATAGGGAGTAATGTATTTTATCAAGTCCAGACTTGAGTCTGAAACGAAATTATGTTGTTTGTTTCATGTGAGACAAAAGAAAAAGAATTCGATTTCTTTGATGCAGATCCAATAATTCAAAACTTCAGAAAATTCTCTAGGAGATAATTTTGGAATCATTAGGAAAACTTGTTGTTCGGTCTGGCTTTTTAGTGATATTTGTTATTATCTATGCTTGTATTTTGTCAGCCTTTTTTTTTTGTATTTTTGTGCAGAAAGGATATCAGAATTAAAAAGTTGCCAAGACTTCGTAATTTTTAGTCCTGGTTGTTTGCTGCTGAGGCCATTGGCCTAATTTGTGGATATGGATTACAGAACTTAACAAACAAATGAAAAGAAATTATCTGTTCAGCATAACTAAACATCATCTTGTAGGCAGCTGCAAAATAAATTCTTCTTTTTAAAGTATATTTTGTTGTAATTGCACATCTCAGTTGTTCACTGTGACTGAGTCCAAGCTGACAGTTGGGACCTGCAGATCCACACTGCAGGTGAGGCTGCAGCCACAGACTCCAGAGTCTCACCCAGGCCAGCAGGAGCTCTCCAGCCATCAGCCCAGTCTGTTAAGTCTGGGTCTGACAGCATAAGTGCACAAACCTGTTCAGGATTTTGGATACATTCTCAGTAGCCATCACAGCTATGCTGGTACTGGCTCCTGTTTTGGAGGCAATTAAATAAGAGCCAGGTGCATCATTTAGTGGAGATGATGTGTGTAAGGTAAAAGCTGCCAAGTCGGTTTGGTCATGCAGTCAGGCAGGTTTATATTTGAGTTTATTATCCTTGAACTGTACAGACATTTCTGAATCCTCTCTTAAGAGTGACATTAACCTTTGCTGCATGCAGCATGTACACTAAGGATTCAGTTATGAGTGATAGTGAGCCAGCCCTGCTTCATTCAAGATGAGAGGTACTTCAGGCAGCTTGGACAGCTACAGTATAAATTCTGAGTAAATAAGAGTGTAATTTTCAGTTTGGCACTGTCTTTGGTCTCAGAGTGCATAAAATGTTAATTGAGTTTGGCTTTACCTTCCTGAAGTTCTATGTTCTTAGAAAACATCTTCTCCATTGTTCACACATGGGAAAGCAAGCCACAGCAGTGAAGAGGGAAAAACCAAGAAATATGATTTGAGAAAAAGCAAGAAATAGGCTTTAAAAAAAATCACAAACATGGGAATCTGGTTGAGTGTTTAATTTATGTAAATTATTCTTTATTTTCTTAGGATGGAGTCAACAGAAAAATGTGAAGCAGTGATTGCTCATTTTAATGGAAAATTCATAAAGACACCAGCAGGAGTTTCTGGTATGTTGCATATATTTCTTACAAGATGTATGAATGGGTTATTGCTTGCATGACGGAAGCCTGTTACACTGATTGTTGTATCTGGCTTCTCGTTTAGAGGCAGGCTTATTAAAATTAAACTGTGTCTTTTTGGATGGCTGTAATGCTTGCTTGGAACACAATATATTGCTTTGCTGTTGTAAACCTTTTCTAGGAATCTAGTAGTGTTCTCTCCCAGCAGAGAAACAAGCAGCTAAGATGCCAGCTATGTACAAATTTGCATCCCACGTAATTCCAGTTGAAGTGAGGAAACAAATATCTGTATCAGAACAGAATTTGGCTGATTGTCCATGGACAGGGATTTTTTCAGAGGCCAAAATGGGCTGGTTTTGTCATCTGTTGATGATTTTTTCAAAGTATTTTCAAAAAAATATTTGCTTAGAAAAAGCATGGTATCTGCAGCAGTGCCTGGCATGATGATGAATCACTGGGGATGTGCAACTCTCAAGTCAGCGTAGGTTTTAAAGTCCTTCAGAAAAATGGAAGGAGGTCAGCATAGAATGCTGCTTCTAGAAATATTGTGCAAGGCAAAATTCAGAGAAGGCTTAGTACAATTTTGTTGTTACACCAAGTTCCTCATCAGTTTGTCTGCTTCGTCAGCACTGTTTCTAAGAGACAAAATGTATACTCCATGAATACTGAAAAATGAGGAGAGGAAATTCAATGTTGCTGAATAAAATAGAAAGTAAAGAGGACAATAGAGAAGGAAAGAATACATGCCTGACATTCCAGGCAGCTTTCAGTAGGCATTTTATTGAGAATCCCAAGTGGGAATTTTACAAATAACAGCGTTGATGTGGTTGCTGAAGCTGCCTTTATCCCACTGGTGAAATGTTCTCTGCAGCCAGACCCTGTCACTGAGGAGGAGGAAAGTAGCCCTCGGCAGGCAGACAAGAATGTAGCTTGTTTAGTAAAACTCCAAACATGTCTCATCCCTGAAAGATTGCTCCAGTTTGAGGCAGTCTGTGCTGCTGTAAGGATGGAAAATGCTTCAGAGCACAGGAAACCACTCCCTTCGGCAAAACTAATCTAATGCAGTATTTTGACTTCCCTAGCCTGGCTTTCACAGACCCTTTGTAGAGGGATTAATTGCTGATGGTATTATTTAGTTAAAACTTGGTTACAAAGCTTTGATAAATTTAAGCACATTGTTACATTTGTTTCTTTAGTTATATTACAAATTTTCTTTATTACATTTAGTAAAAATGTTACAGCCTGTCCAGGTATATAAAGACAGTAATAACACTAAAGAACTGTAACAGAATTGCTGCTTTTTAGTTTGTTGATTTTTATTTTCATTTGCACTCTCTTGTTCTCAATGAATGAGGCATCAAGCATGTCATTGCTAATCATGCTCTGTCTCCGGTGGGTCATTGCTGAAGCTGGAGTTGCATCCTTATGTGATGAGGTTCAACTAGGTCAAAATAGAAAGTTCCTGCATGGAATTGTAGGAATGATTCTTGCAGTCTGAAGGAAACATTTAACATAAAAATGTGGTGAATTAGGGACAAGGAATTTGCACAGAACTGTCCATTGTCTGGAAGTTGAAATTAAACAGGGGTCTCAATGTGTAATCCACCTCACAGGCTTGAACTTCTAATGCTTACTTTGCAAAGTAGGTGTCCAGGCTCCCTGTCTAGAACAGGTAAAGAAAACCACACCTCCAGAGACTGTCCTTGTGGTTACAAAGGGTGTCTAGATCAGTCACTCAGAAAGAGATAACTCCAAATGTTTGAAAGTCAGGTAAGTGAGATGCCCCTTGCCTTCCATGATACTGATTAAGATACAAATGATCAGGTGCATAAGGGTCCAATTTGTGTCAGCCTTGGTTCTTAAAGACCCTCAATTTTGTTGTGTAGGGTACAGCCTTGCTCATTGCTCCTTGCAAAGGTTTTTATGAAGTTCAAATTCTTCCCAGAGTTCCATACCACAGAGCAAGCAGCTGTCCAATGATGCAGTCTTATTAGAGAATTCAGCTTATGCATAATAGTGTACTGCAGTCTGCCAAAAAGTGGGGTGGAGCCATGAGGCAACTGTGATTTTGGACTACCTGCACCGAGAAAACTGCATGGTAGTAGGAAAGCTCTTGAACAAACAAAGATTAGGAAACTGTTTTGAAATAGATTAGCGACCACTGGGACTATAAAAGATCAAGTTCAAACACATGCAAAACAAAATCATTAAACTGGATCTGTGTTTAAATTAAAACATTGTGTCCTAGAAACTTGGCTAAAATCAGCAAAGGGAGCTGGCTCTAAAAACACTGATATCAGGATGAAGAGGGTAGGAGAGATGGGCCTGTAATGAAATAGGCGTGGGAGGAAGAACATTTGTTCAACAAAAACATGCTTTCATGATGCAGCTTTGTTATTTTAGCAAAGTTTGGGCTTAAATGGAAGAATGGGTTAAACAGTTATAGAAAGGATAAGGGAAACCTCCTCTGGAGCATGAGAAGACACAACAAAAAAAACTTCTAAGAATTTGGGAAGGCCAGGGATTAACACAAGGTGGTCACAAAAGTGTCAACTCCAGAGTTAAGTGAGTGACTGGGCATTGATGATGCTGAGCAAGCTAAACCCAGATATAACTGGCTATTCAGGCTTTATTTAGCTTAATGAAATATATTCAGTATTTAGTGCATCCTTATTTATCTTCAGTAAAGAAGAAAGGTTAGCTCAGAGAGCAATTTGAAATTTGAAAGTTGTTATAATCCTGAAATTCCTAGAAGTGATGTATTAGTTTCACCATTTGTTGTTGGGCTTTGTCCTTTTTAAATGTAAGTTAAATTTCTTTTACTGAAAAAGAACTTAGGTGATTTTGGTTTGATGGATGTAAAGTAGAGAGCATTTTTGCTGAGCATCTCATGCCATTTTTACTTCAGGAATGGCTGGTTATGGTGATGATGCAAAAATCAAAAACTATCCATGACCCACTCCTCTCTTCCCACTTAGGATAAAGATATTGGTAGCTCAGATTCTGTTTTAGGGAGAAAATTGAATGTGTGAAAGCCCTGCTCCTGCCTGTTATGACTAGACGAGGAATAGGTCCACCAGGAATGATCCATACTACAGTTTGAAATGATCTGGCCTTGGACATCTTTCTAGTGTGGGGAAGAGTGAAAATGGAGCCCTGTCTTCTGCCAGTCATATTTGAGTGTTTTCTGGTTTCTTACCTTTACAAAGTATCCAGCACTGAAGATCTCTAGTGAATGTAAGATGCTTGACCATAAATTCAAGTTTTCTTTCAATTATCTTTCACAGATCCTTTAGAAAAAACACATGAACCACAGCCTGAAAACCACTGCTACAGGGTATCAAGGGCTGACAGTGCTGATATCACTCCTGGTTGTCACATTGAAGCGAGAGGAACAAAAATTTCATTCCTTTGATCAAGACCCTGAGATGAGCTCAGCTGGTCAGAGCATGGTGCAAAGGCACCAACACTGTAGGTTTGATTCCTGTGTGGGCCATTCACTTACAATTTGGACTTGGAAGGGACCCACAAGGATCATCCACTCTGAATATTTTGTGAAGTCTATGAATTAGATGCTTTCACTGCTCTAACTTCCATAATTTGCAATTGGTGCTTAGTTTTAAGAAGCAACATAGGAATAAAAGTGAAAAATGCTTATTAAAACCACTCAAAATATCCCTCTGTGACAAATTATCAAACCTTGTATAAATTATTAAAGCAATGTAATCCTGAGCATTATGTTTAAGTGAAGACTAAGATGGTGAAGAGCATAATATTTAATTTCTCCTTAAACAAATAAAGCTACCCTGATCTTGGGTTGCACAATTCCTTTTTTAATTCTCACAGCCTTTGGCAAAAGTTTCTAGCTGTACAGGCTTGCTCTATCATTAAAGTGATGTTTTAATGTCAAAATTCATTGAGTTCCATATGCTTTGCATAGAAAATAAGCAATGAAAGTCTCTAAAAGATGCAGTTTAATTGAAAACTGACTAAAGGAATAGTATTTTTCATCTCTTTTGTTGTATTTTTCAGTAACTAAAAGTAGGGTTTATTGAAAAGTTGATAAAATTACCCGTGTAAAGTCAAGGGTGTAAACTCAAGGTCCAGCAAAGAACATCAGTTGTGTTCTTGCATTTATTGTATCACCTGGTACAAATTTGGGTAGACCCTGAACAAAGACAAACCGAATTCTCATGTACACATGTGCACAAAGTGTCTAAAACAAGGAAGAATTAACTCTCTGGAGTAATATTGCATTCACATCTCTCTTCTATAAAAACATTAGCCCTAGAGTAGAGTGATTCAGGGCCAGAGGAGATGGTCAGCACTTTCCACACCCAAGTTTTACAACACTGACCTGATGCTGAAGGGCAGGAAGTTACGGATCCCATCCATAGCTGCAGTTTAACAGGCACCTGCAAACCACTGGCAGTGTTGGTTTGCCCTGGGTGTCAGGAGAGTGGGCACGTTAAACGTGGTGTCCTAGCTGCAAAAGCTTAACTCCACTGTAAGTTGTAGTTAAGCTGCAAAAACTTAACTCCACTTTTACATCAGGTGCCTCTCAGCTGTGAATGCAACTCTGAATATTTATACTCTTCCTTTGTCTTGCACATACAGACAAGTCACTGAATGATTAATGATCTGCTTCATCACTGGGCCTGCATAGTTCCCAGCAATTTAACAATAAAAATGACTCTCCCTTCCTTCCTGTACTACAAAAGATTGCTTAACTGGTCTGTAGGACTTGTTAGAGCTTTTTGTTCAAATACATATCTATTATATCCATGCTCTTTTATGTAAGGGAGAGAATATGTTGCATATTTGTGAAAAAAAATGAGAAAAGACAAGTTGAAGAAAGTAAGGTTCAGATTTGATTTTGAAGAGCGTAAGGTCTATGTTCATTCTTTGGTGGGAGGGAGATTAGTAGGTGAAGATAAACCCAAGAAGGTTTATTTCCTTCTCACGACCCTCCGTCCGGTGACCATCAGTCATTGTGCTGTTGCAGGAATGAACACAGTATTGTCCAGGTCACATGTATGGAAAAGCACCAAAAATTGCAAAATTGGGCTTTCAACAGGAGCCATTCCCACTGTCAACATTCAGATCTTGAAGCAGAATCAGGGAAGGCAAATGCTGTACAGCCTGCTCACAGCAGCTGCTGGTATTAAGTTGATGGTCTACATGGGGTTTTTGTAATGTGAATTGGAGCATTCACAGCATTTGGTGTCTTTGATGGGTGCAGTGAGGAGCAAGGGAAGGTGGAAGGTCAGAGAAACTAGGGATCCCCTGGCTGGATCTGTGTTCAGTAAGATGGAGCTGTAACTTGTAGTAGATCACAAATTGATATATTTTTAAATGTTTGGGTTTCTTTATTGATGCAGGTTTGGGATATTATGTATGCAAGATCCAGTACATGTGTAGGATTGTTACTCCATTTTTTCTTCCTCTTTAAATTTCTTGGGAAATTTTTACAATGCAACACAGAAGATGTTTAATCATCTAAAATGTAGCTGTTTTGAGTTACCTACTGACAAAAAAAGATTTATTCTTAAAACAGATTTTTATGAATATTTTATTCAAAGAGTTGGATGGGTTTACTCTGCTTATTAAAAAAAAATCTTTATGTTGAGACAGTGATGGGAAATGCAAGCACAAATAATGCTTTCAGAAAATTCTTTTACAATTCATTGTAGAGATTTTTACTGAAAGAATAATGCAGCTTTAAATAAAGCAGTTACTACCTTTGAGTGCTATAATACAGAATGATAGGGCTAGAAACTTTATTTCTGTACTGTTCTCATGCCAGAGAAACTGAGTTTTGAAGTGAAATTTTGATTCCATCCAAAAATTTTTAGTGCATATTTTGGAAGTCACATATGCTCTTCACAAAACTAGGTTTTTTGAAGTAATGTATAAGTAGGTAGCCTAAGATACTCAGCTTGGGGAAGAGGTTTTTTTGTTTAAGGCAGTTAATTTCAGTGTTTGGACCTCCTCTCTCAGTGTTCAATGGATTCTTATTTTCCACACTGTGTAAAGTCAATCAAAATCATTTCAGACCAGAACGTGACAAATTTATCCTTATTGGTTAACATATTCTGAGATTACCTCCTCTTATTTCAACAGAACTGTATGTGAACTAAAATGCTGTGTGCTGTGACACAGGTTATCCAATGTTATTGGACACAGCTTTTATAAAACAGCATCAGATCATCCATCACCCTATTGATGTATGACCTTTTTGCTCCACATACGTTGAAACACAAATTGCTTCACGTAATAGAAGACTCCAAAGCAAAACTCACTTTTGGGAATGCCAGAAATCCCCTCAGAAATGCAAGGTTTTGAAGACAATATTTTCCAGTTTGTCTCCTATGTTAGGGTCCCTGTTATTTACTTGTTCAATTACTCCATCATCCACAGGACTCCGATATTTTTCCAGTGTCATTAGCCTAACCTTTTCCTGGTTTATTTTATGATTATAGGATTTTAATTACCATTTTCTGAAGGATAATACATTTTAAATTAATTTGGTTGTCATGTTTAATGTTATAGTCTGACACTCTGTTTAACAGCACACAGGAGAGGTCCAGGTCTCTGACCTGTGTGGTCAGTGCTGGAGATGAGACAGGGGACCACACACCAGTTCTGTCTCCCTTTTTTACAGAGAAGGCTGTCAAAAGATGTGTCATGCACGAAGTGGGTATTTTTTTCTCTGGAACCAGAGCTAGTGTTTTAGGTGTCTCATCCAAAGCCAGGGATGACTGGGCCATTAATGCTTGTTTTGTGCCAAAGTTTTAAAAGTCAAGCTCTTTGTGAGGTTATGCATCTCTGAGGTTTTCAATACCAATCATCTTTTGCAAATGCAGACAGGGTGATGAGACATCAGCACCTCACCATGGTTATATTAATAGATTTTGTTGAGAATTTTTCTTGGGGTTGTTTTTTTGCAGGTGGCCTTCCCACCCCATGTGTTTACTCTGCATTTGGAAACTTGTATGTTTTCAGGTCCAGCCATGTCTCATGAAGATGTTTCCAAACAGAGAGTGACTGGAGGAGTGTCATGGTAAAGCTTAGACAGCTCATGTATCAGGAATTGTTGGCAGAGAAGCATTTACATCCAAGTCATAACAGTGCTTCCACCCTGTGATTAGGGAGGGTGTGGTGTGATGCAGCAGAGCTGTGCTTCAGCTGTAAGGACTTGGAAATGTGGAAGCTGGGAATGGGGAAAGAAAGAATACTATGCAAACCTTTTCACTGTTTCAATGCTGAATTAGGAATTGAAGTCCCGGTCAGGATATTAGGAAATTAGGTATTAGGAAAAATAATAATAACACTTAAAATAATAAAGCATGGTGATGGCATTTCACGGCAAAAAAAAACCACCCCAAAAGGACAATTCTGAAGAATTTCTGGTTGCATTGTGTGCTCCTTATAGAGGAGAGATAAAATGAGAATGGACAATTGTGGCATTTTCTCGGTGCAAAGTGTCAGGAGACAAAGGTGCCATTTTCCCTTGCCAGGTGGAGTAAGTGGATGTACTGTGCCAGCTCTTCTGCCTGTTCTGCACGAGCAAAACACTTTTCAAGTTTTGTAATGTTACTGAAACCTCCAAGGGGTGGGGAGAATATCATAGACCCTTGGCCAGATTTTTTTCTTCACCCTGCTTAGATATACTTCCAAAGAGACAAAGCTCAGAATTCAGATGCCAGACCTTGTTCAACCCAAACCAAGAGATACATACTCAGGATATACAGACTGTATTTCTTTCCAACAGGTTTTACAGCAGTAGCTTGAAATCAAATATGTAAGGCATTCCAGATGCTGTGTTTGTGTGTGGCAGCTGTCTTTGTGCTATGCTGAATGGTTGTTGATGACTGTAGTACAGTTCTGTGTTATTTAACTGTCATATTTGGAATATAACTTAAAACCACACCTCATAGGAAGAGTTGAACACCTGTGTATGAATACTACTTCAACTAATTTTTCTTCTTTCTTCTCAGTTCCTGCAGAACCTTTATTGTGCAAGTTTGCTGATGGAGGACAGAAGAAGAGACAGAATCAGAATAAATACATACAGAATGGAAGAGCATGGCACAGAGAAGGCGAGGTGAGACTTGTAAGTCCTCCCTTCAAGCTTTAGTGTGGGTGTGCAATAATGAATACTTAGGAAAATGATAGGCATTGAGACTTCTTGGCTTGGGTCTTTGGCATATTAAAAATGTGCAAGCAACTCTTACCTGTCAGTTTTTGTCTCTATAAAAAACATACTTAACTGTGTCTTTCTTCTGGGGAGAAAAGGCAAAAAGTGAAATGCTGAGTCCTGTCTTGTTAAAGTGAACAACAAAATCTCCTTCAACTTGGTCATAATATAAACTTCAGCTTTCATATAAACTTCATATTATTAAACTACCAGAAACATAACTATGCTCACATGCAGTAAATAATCCTTTGATCTGTGCAACAGTAAAATGCACATCACTTTTACAAGATTAAAATAGTATGCCAGTGCAGCATTATTATTTTTAGTCAACAGTTTTAATCTTTAATGTTCAAGCTAATGGTTTCATAGACTTACTGTGGTTAGCAAGCCTAGACACTTCATTTATATTAGACAGGAAAATTCAAATGTACCTTCTGAAAAACTGCACTCCCGTTCGTTCTTAGAGTTCATATATTGTAGGCAACACCCTTACTAATCATCTGCATTCCCTGAATCTCAAACACACACGTTCTTTTAGCCAGGTGTTTAATAGATTGCATTTTGTTCTTTGTGATGGGGACATGGAAACTTGTATTCACAATCAATATTGCTGATTCTCTTCACTGTATAATTACTTCTGTCAATTAACCTTTCCCTAAGTTTGGCTAAAAAATTATTTCAATACAAATTTTCAGTTAAAAATGAGACAAATAGAGAAAGAATAAGAGAAATAATTTACAATTAAATTTAATTTTGTCAACTCTTTCTTTTCCACTTTTTTTTTTTTTTAAGGCTGGAATGACACTCACATACGATCCAACCACAGCTGCTTTACAAAATGGGTATGTTGAGTAATAGGACACTAAGGAAAAAAAAAAAAGTTTGCATTATGAAAGATGCACAGAACTAGCATTTAATAAATATTTCTGCATTTTCTAGATTTTATCCATCACCCTACAGTATTACAGCAAACAGAATGATCACTCAGACATCTATTACGCCATATATTGCTTCTCCAGTTTCTACATACCAGGTTTGTATTTAGAACTTGGCTGCTGAAATGGTTCATTGGAGAGCTTATGTTGATTTATCCATTGTTACATCTGGTTTTATGAGACCTCCAAAAATGCTTCATTTTAATGAAGTAGCCTCCTTGTGCTGTACAGCATGAAAGTGATAGCCTGAAAACCCGAGTGTGTGTTTCAGGAAGCACAGCAATTTAATGAGATCCTGTGTCTTGCAAAACAAGTCTCCAACTTGTACTGATGGCTGACGGATTTGTAGCCACTTCTGCATTGCATGGGAGATTTTTCATTTTCTCTCAGTCCAGTTTTTTTAATGTCACCAGTATATCTGAAGTAATTATTCTTTATTTAAGACCTTCTTTGTTTAATTAAATTCATTTGTAAAGATATTTTTCCATGCATTTTGAGCTTTTCTCTGTTTTTTTCTCAGAAAGCCCAACAATAATACCTTATCCAGTTGTACTGAGAAGGGTACAGAAACATTACTGACATTGGAGAATGAAATTTGAAAAAAAGAGTTCAGAGTTCAAATTACTTTAGCAGTCAAATTCAGTGTTTTTATATTAGGAGTAAAGGATTTAATAGCCTACAACAGTATTTCCAAACGAGAGGTTACTTTATTTTAAACAGTAAATTAAACATAAATTGTGGACATTTTTGGTCCAAAACTTTCTGAAGAGAGATTTTGATTGGTGCCATCTTGAGTCCTCACAAGGGATATTGATATACAGTTCCATACATCGGGAAATTATATGGAACAGTTTTAGTGCTTTGATATAGATCTCTTAGGAATCCTCAATTTTAGGGCATTGTACATTTCAGTTTACAAACAACTTGCTTTAAATACAACTGGTATGGCAGTCTCAGATGTGTGTGCTCTGTAATTACTACTTGAGGCATGCCAATTATGCCAGTGTATTCTAAATTATGAGCTATTTTGGCATTTTACTTTTAACACATAGATGGAATAAACAGCAGTAATTCAGGTCATAAATAACCCAAACTAATTAAATTTAGAAAATTCTTACCTCTAGGTGTCAGAGGAAGGAGAAGAGACTGTTTGCTTTATCTTGAAAGAGACATGCTGAGCTTTCTAATGTGCTGTGTGTGTGAATGAAGGGTCTGTAAAGGGGAGGTAGAAGGCTGACAGAGGCACTGTGGGCCATTGCATCCAGTGTCTCTTGGAGAAATTTCCATCTAGCCTTCAATTCCAAGTGAGGAGGATGAGGAAGAATTGTCTAATATTAGTCTGGAGATTTAATGCTGTCTTGCATGAGCAAAGTGTTGTGTAGGAGTTAAAACAGTGTTCTCTGGTGTGAAGGGCAGCTGGATTATTTTTATATTAATTTCTGAGGTGACTTACGCAACACAGTGTTTGCTCTCAGCAGACAGTGCGAGACTGTATTTTTCAGTATACTGAATCATTCTGCTTGGTACTGCATTACCTCAGAAATTACAGTAATCTCTTACCCAGAAAAATATTTCAGTAAAAATAACTCCTATTCTTTATTAAAATATAAATTATTTATCAATATAAAACTCTCTGATATTCAGAATCCAAGTAAAAATTGGAAGTTGGCATGGAAACATACTACTTAGCAATACAGTATTTTTTTGGGGCTTACTGAGATAGGCAGACCACAATCCATTATGTTTCCAGAAATGTAGTTACCAGTATTTCAATATACATGGCATGGAGCTTAAATTATTGTGGATGGAGTTATTAATATCATTATGCTTGAAGTGACACAGTAATTGGAATTGAAAATTAAATTGAAGTATTCTCTATTGGGGAGGAAGGAGGTTCTTGGCCAGAAGAGTTTCACAATTTGAGTATTAGTCACATCTTCATTACTGATCCCTTCTCACTGAAACCTGCAGCTTTGTCTTCCACACATCAGGACAAGCACAGCTTGTATCACACAGTATCACACAAGCACAGTTTTAGTTGTTTTGTTTTGGGGTTTGGTGGTGTTTTTTTTTTTTTTTTTTTTTTCTTTGAGGCATGGTACAACCTGCTCCTAGATTTATTCTTATTTAGGTAAACAAATTTAGTAAAATTTTGGCTAGTGTTTGTTTCTGCAACCCCTGTACACCCAAATGACTGCACAGAGCCAGTTACTATCATAGTGTGAGATTAACCAAAGCTTTAGTCAGGCTGTACCAGTATTTTTGCCGTTAAGATTTTGCCTGAGGAAAGGGAGTGTTCCAGTCCTTTCCATTCCGTTTTTGAACTCCTGTTTGCTCTTTTCCTGACTGAAAAAGAAAAAAAAAAAAAAGAAAAAAAGAAAAAAAAAAACAACAAAACAAAACAAAAACCAAACCAAACTCAAAAAAAAAAAAAAAAAAAGCAAAAACAACAAAAAAAAGTGTCCAAAGGAGGCAAGAAATATTTCCATCTTCCAGAAAATATCTCACCTTGATTTTTTTCAAGGCTGTGTTTTTAGCTCTCCTGTTCACAGGACTCTTAGAATGTTGGTAGAGGTATTTTAAAGGCTTTAAGTGTCCAGCAGCAGTGGTGAGCCTGCTCTGTGTGTGGTGCAGGTCAGATTCCTGCCTTACCCTACACACCTACAGCAGGTGGGGAGGAAACATTTTTGTCCTTACCTTTAGTATTTCTTGCTGCACACTTTTTCAAAGAGCTGTTGCAGCCAGCTCTTTTTAACCAGGATAACAATATAACCTGTTAGTTTCCCGTTTTATAATTCAGTTTGTCATGCAAAGTTAAGCATTCTAATGCATTTGAAGTCTTTGGGCAGTCACTGATTTTGGAGAGAAAATGTGCTTGTTGCAAGAGCAGGGACTCTCATCAGAACCTGTGCTTTGGGAATAACACACCACAATGTCTCAGAAAAGAGCAGTTTTCCTAAATCTTCTCATTTTTCCTGGAACAAAATTACAGCTGAATTCCTGATTTGTTTTTCAGTCGTGAAAATACAATAATTTATTTTATTCAGATCACGCTAGAAGGCAAATGGTGCTATACCTTCTGAGATCCAAATTACTTTTCCACAGAGGAATTTCTGAAACAGAAGGAGCTTTCTTTTTTAACATAGCAGAAATCTGCCATTCATCTATTTGACTCCTTTCGTTGTACTTGATAAAGTTTCTGAAACCTGCACTAAAAACATTGTCTTTTGTTCTGAAAGGTGTATGTGATATATGGTCTCCAAGTCTTTTCTCTGATTTACAGGTTACAATGAATACATTTTTCATAGGAATCAATGTTGTTCCACAGAGGGAACAACATTGGATTAAATTGGATTAAAAAGTCAATAAATAAGGGAGGAGGCATGTTAACATGATTCAAGTTATTACTATATCTAAGTTGGAGTATTCCAAGAATTTGTAAAATGAAAAATAAAATGCCAATTTTGTTCTAGGTTCAGAGTCCTTCTTGGATGCAGCCTCAACCATATATAATGCAGCACCCAGTAAGTTTTTATGCTTCTCCATTGTTGTGTTTATCTATTATATAAGCACTTTACATACTTTAAACAACAGGATATATGTCAATCCCTGCCCAGTTACTTCCATGGATCAAAATTAAAAGTGAAACAAAGACAGTAACCTGAACTGGGACCTCATTTTAGTAGGGAAAAAAAAAAAAAAAAGCTACCTTCAGACTATCAGTGTGATGAGGACCATTAGAGAAAATTTCCAAGAGAAAACTTAGTGGTGTCGGATTTTTTCATTTTGTTTTATTTTATTTTACTTTAAATGGAAAGCACTTTGCAAATACCAAATATTTTACATACTGTCTACCTTTCAGGAGCTGAAATTGGAGACACAGTGTTTTAGAAAAGGTCTACAACAGTTCAGACTGGATAATTTGTGAAAGACAGATGGATGTAGTGATATGAATGACATTATGGGCACTCACTTGAGAAAACCTGCATAGCTTGTTCCGGCTTTACCACTCATGAGTAATGCTGGTCTCCTTACACTTTTAGCTGTGGCATTTGTACCAGACTGTCAGGCATTCTGATCTCTACTCTCCCATGATATTTTGCTTCTTGTCTATGTCATTTGCCAATTAAGTACCATTACATCTGAGACTTACTGGGTTTCTTGAGATGAGCATTACTAATAATAACAGGCACTTTAATACATGCACTCCCGTAGTTAACAAACTAGTCTGTTTCCAGATATAGAAAGGATATTGTCTTGACTTTAATTAAACTCTCAATGAAGATTATAGAATGTATATCTTTTTGGCAGAACATTTTCTTCTTGGGCAAGCAGAGAAGGTAATGTTGGACCAGAACACCTTCTCACACACTTAACTGTTGTTGTATTTGTGGTTTTTTGATGTTAAATACACATACACAGAACAGGTTTTAACTTCCTTCTCTATCAACACAGATTTTCATAAAACAGCATCCTGCAAATAATGCTGTGAAAGACAAGACTTGATATGTTATAATGGTGTATTAGTTTAGGTGTATTCCTTTCGCAGGTACACAAGATAAGATTTCACAGTTGAAGATAAAGACCTAGATTCTAGACTGAAGTTCAGTTTTGGGCTGTGCAAAGACGGGTGCTGTCTTGCTCATTTGCTTTTCAGAGAAGCCTGCAGTCTGCAGACAGGAAATTCTTTCAGTGTTTGATGTGCCTGTGACTCATTTCATCTACACTGATCACATGGTTGTTTTTCCAAGTATATTCTATACTTCTTTTTTTTTTCTTTTTTTCTTTTTAAGGATTACTTACTGATTCAAAATCCTTTCTTTCAGTACACTGCAATTATTTGTTAGTTTTGAGCCTCCATTAATTTTAATCAACACCTTCTGCAAGCATAAGTCATACAAAGTATTTGGAAATGTGTTTTTGTGGAACATGATTGGTAAAATGAAATTTCTTGATCATCTTCCATTTCAGTTAACTCTGAAAACCTTTAAGTGTGCCCTCCATATTCAGCAATCTAAAGTGTTTAAAAGTTTAGAGTTAATTAATTAATTTACATTAATTTTTATGAACTTAACAAAATTATATGGAAGCAATAGAAATGTCATCAAGAGCAGCTGGTATTGAGACAAAGAATCTGCATGGCTAAGTCTCTGTACTGAAATGTGTGTGCTAATGAAAGCAGCCACTGAGTAGGGCAGCTATCGTGTGTGATGGGTGAGAACACAAATGTTCCTCCTCCAAAGCTGCCGTTCCTAAGGATGAGATAAAAGTTTCTTCCTAAAGCATGAAATTCCAAAGCTTAAGCTAAGTGAATCTGTACCAGGTAACGTGCAAATTCTTGCTTTCAAGTCAGCATCTGGTTAAACTCATATTTTACAAAGCATTTTCAGCAGGTCTCTCAAGGGCATTGCACATTAGTTGGATGTACAACGGGAAGTCAAAGCAGGTCTCCCACCTTGAGCATCTACAGATGCTCAAGTAAAATACTCAGAATGCTCCAGACCTGCTTTTTGAGTCAGTGCCTGGGATTAAGGAGAGTACATCCCCTCAGTAGGACAGTCCATACTTAGACTCGCAAATCAAAAATTAAATTAAATGTGAGTGCTGCAACCATTTCTTTGTTTCTCTGTTTTAACAGGGTGCTGTTCTGACTCCCTCCATGGACCACACCATGTCACTACAGCCTGCATCAATGATAAGCCCTCTGACACAGCAGATGAGTCATCTTTCATTAGGCAGTACTGGAACAGTATGTAGCAATTTGATACAAAATAGAACTTACCCAAGTAGAAAATACTGCGTGTAGATCACAGTATCTCTGTGCAGCTTGCATGTAGTAAAAGTAATCATATAAGTCATCTTATGTCTAGTAAAGTATGGTCTCCATTTTAAAATTATATCCAGCAGCTTTTACTCACTCTATTAACTGACCAGGAATTGGAAACGAGTAAATAAAAATAGACCACAACAAATGAAAGGAATCCAGGAGGTAACTTCAGAGTTGCATCCAAAAGATAAAAAATAGTTTTACTCCTTATGCTCCTTTCTGCAACTCTAATCTATTAAAGAGTGGAAAAAGAAGTTAAATCAGAAGAGATTAAGACTTGCTTCTGAACTGCAAGACCCTTCTTTTCTGACCACATTGGGTTAAAAAAAAAAAAAAAAAAAAAAAGAAAATATGATGACTGGGATTAACAGAGAAGCAAGAGTCCTTTACATAGTCTTTGAAATCTAAATTTGAATTTTCTCAAAATAGATACATGACTTTCCTGGGAAGCCTGTTGGTTTCAGATGCAAGTCTTTCTCTCATGTATATTGCTTTAGGGAAACAGTCAATATGTGTTAAACAATACTATGACAGTTATTTTGAATACTTTTACACTTCTATTGGGCTTTAACTCAGTGTAATGGACTCTCTTTCTAGTACATGCCAGCCACAACAGCTATGCAAGGAGCCTACATCCCCCAGTACACACATGTCCAGACAGCAGCGGTTCCTGTCGAGGTCAGTATATTTTAAAGAAGACCAGAGATAAGAAATACGAAAAGTTTTTTTTCCCCTAGGGAAAATTTGTGTTCAAAGGCAAATATTGTAACTGTGAATGTGCTGGGAATGCCACTTACATTAAAACTATAAAATGTCATTATTCTCAACTAATGTAGCCAGTATTACAACAAAGAATTACCTGTACTTATGGCAGTACAGTACTCAGAGCAATCTTCTCTATGGGCATAGCTCAGGCAAACCCTGTGCTTTGTCAAATGTAACTTCAACAGTAACAAACCAAGGAGCGTATTGTAGTTTTGATCTTTCACTTAGTTTACCTGTGTACACAATTATCTGCCAGCAGACCTTGATTGTACTTTTTTGCGAAGAATCCTGATTTGACCCTGACATCTCAGGATACTGTGCATGTTTGTCTAATAAATCTCTCCATCAAAGAGGAATTCATTACTTTTGTTGGAGAGCATAACATAAGTAAACTGAATAATTTATCTACTACCTTGGCTTACCTTGCACCCTTCCATAGGTCAGCACTTCTTTAACAGAGGAGCTAGACAAGGCATGCTGCAGCTCATGTATTCAAAATGAGTGCCAGTCTCTTCAGAGCCTGTAGAGAAAAAAACACTTCATTTTAAAGTCTGTTTATCCAGAAACTCCAGAATTTGTTTGATTCATTTTGGTGCATCTGCTCATGTGGATCAGAGAAGTTCTTTTGGTAATTACCTGATTGCTCTGTCTGCCAGAGCACTCTCAGCTGAATTAATTGCTTGGTTTCTGGGGAGCCTGGTGCAAAGTCCCATCTACAATTCTTTGTCTTGCCTAGTGCCAATCCCATCACAGTACTCATAGTGTTTGTGTGATTACTAGATCTCATTCTTCTCCCTCCCCTTCAAAAGCAGAGGGACAGAATGCTCTTTTACATCTACAGATAGAAAATATTCTAGCAGTGATTTGCTCTCTATTTATTTCTATAATGTCAAAAGTTTGAGTTTTTTTCTCTTTTTTGTTATCATCAAAGCATCTGAGGAAGTACAAAGTTTGCATGATCATTTAATTCCTCCGTTTGCTGAAATATTAGTCCTGGTAGAGTTAACACCTCAGATTTATAATACCTCACTTGAGAAATGTGACAAAGATTTTAGATTTGAAGACTGTTATTGGTATGAGTCAAGTGGAAGTACAGATTGCAAGTAATGCTGCTTGATTTTGTGTCTCATGGCTTGCCTTCCTTTTAATTTGCAGGAAGCCAGTGGTCAGCAACAGGTTACAGTAGAGACATCCAGTGACCATTCTCCATATACGTATCAGCAAAATAAGTAACTGTGAGGTAGGGGCTCATCCTGTCTCATGAAAGATGTGAATTCAAAGATGCTTTGTTTCATAATTTACAGTACTCTGTATTGAACTTTTTTTTGGTCATATAAATTATACTGATGATAATATCTGTGGACAGTGAAGCTTATTTGAACTTGGCCAGAGTCAAAAGCCAGGGAAGTAAACATGGGATCCAGAAGTGAATTAGTGTATTCTGAGTAATACTGTTTTAATAATTTCTCTATTCCATAACTGGATTATGTTGGATTTTAATTTGTTCATTTTGACAGCATGCTGTATACAGAACAACAGTGAATTAATGCAAAAATACAAGAATCAAAATGCTAAAGGGAGCTGTACTGATAGACATATCATGCTCTAGTTTTGTGGTACATGTAAGATTAGAAGCATCTTTGTGGCTGACATACAGACCACAAGCAGGGAGGCAGTCTTGTAGAAATCCTTGCTGACCTTTTCTCCTGAAGACTTCCCTTTTTTCCAGGAAAAAGCAGTTCGGTCCAGAATTTTGTTAATTAGTTTTTAATTCATGTCCTCATTTGGCAGTAATTCCAGAGTTTTACTTTCCTACTCCAGGTTTCCTCTGGTTCTGCTTGCATGGCCTTGTTTACTAGCAAATCATTAGCTTTACCTGAACTGACTTCATACGAAATTGTTTTGTTTTCTTTACATTTCCGTCCTGAAAATGCTACTTGCACTAACTGTTCCCTTTTCCATGATCCATGTTTTAAAGTTCTGGAATTGAGTTCTTCCTTAACTCTTTTAGTGCTTTGTAGGCCAGGCAACTTGGCTACGTAATTTTTTACAACACATTTTCTAAGACCTCACACCAAAAAATTCCGTTCATCTGCAATCATGTGCTGAAGGCCATGTTAGAAAGGTTTTTTTTTACAGCCCTTGTGGCATTTATTTGATACTGAAAAATCAAAATCACTTGTGTGCTACCATTGTGTGATATCTTTTCTTATATGGAAAGATAGAAACAAACCAATGGGGAAACTTGGCAAATTCAACAGATGGCAGAGCCTGCGTAGCACAGCATATGACCTGTGTTATTCCTGTAGTCAGGCCAAATGCTGGCATCTAGAGGAAGCCCACATCCTTGATTTGCTTCCCGGGCAGGCAGAAAGCAAAGCCACAGGCTCTTCTCGTTACCCATCTCCTCCTGTTAAAATCATGACTCCTGCACGTTTCCCATGCCAAGGCTGTTGCCTGGTGTTAACCGCTTTTCAAGGAATTAGTTGTTTTTGCCTTAAGTCTTCCCTGTGGGCATGTAAAACCTCCTTACCAGTAGAGATCCGTGGTAGCCAGCCAAGCGTAATCCTGCATGTCACATCCCAGTCCTGCCTTTCTCTCCCAGCCTGTCAGTATCTTTCCCCATAGACTGAGGCCAGGCAGGAGGAACAGCCTTAAGTCTCCTGAAAGGATGAGTTGTTGCCATCTGAGACATGTTTTGTATTGATGACTCTGTGTAGAAATCCATGCTCTGGGAGCAGTTCTGTGTGTTTCCTGTAAGTCAGTTATCCACTTATTTTATTCTTCAGAGAAGCACTGTTACCTGTATTTCTATGCAGTAGGAGCAAATGAAATCTGTCAGCAGAGGCTGTAGCAGTGGGCACGTGGGGAAGGTTAATATTACCCAGCTGATTTCAGCCTCAGAGCATGGCATTTGGTATTTCTGTCCCTGGAACATGCTGGTACTTGTCGTGTTTCAGACAGGTGAAGGGGAGGGAATCAACGGTTATTTCATGCCCTAAATACAGGGAACACTGCAGTCTCTTGATTGTTGTGGCTTTGTCACTGTTGTCAAACTGAAACTTCTTTCTAAATGCACATGCAGCACTTTTGGGAATGTCCTGTTTAAAGTCAGTATCCATATTCCCATAATTCGAGGGGTAAATTACAATTAGCACATTTGCATGAGTGGATGCAGTCAATCAGAAATACACAGTGTCTTTCCTCTGGCAGCTACATTTAATAACTTTATAGCTTCTTTTCAAAAAGTTGCTCCTATGTGAAAAATAGTCAAAGGGACTTGAAAAAAACCCACAAACTTGTTTTAAATGCACCTACAAATGTACAAGCCTTAAAATACCAAACTTTGCCTTGCTTTGAAAAATTAAAAAATTGTCTAAACTTTCTTGTCATTAGCTGGGTATTTTTTTTAAACCAGTGTGGCAGTATAAGCCACTACATGAAAATGTCTGCCTTCAGATTTGATGAGCCCTGACTTGCTGTTCAGTATTACCATCAGGGAGGCACAGTAGCTGTGTCTGTTTTTGCTGTCGTACGTAGCCTCCTTGAGGCTGCACCAAAAGAAAGTTATTGTTCCTTTTCCAGAGATCAAAAGCCTTGGAGATGCCACAGGAGTAGCACACTCAACCACATTTGGTCGATTAAAAGGAGCAACAACTAAGGAGGGAAGAGCTTTGAGTGCAGCCTCACAGTTCCCCCGTGGGAGCTCTGTGTGCTGAGCAGTTGTTAGAGAGAGGGGGAAATGCAGCTCAGGCTCCGTCCTGGTGGAGAGCTTTATCCTGGGAAGGGCTGGGCACCTGCAGTGCAGCCTGTGTTACTTCCCAGGTTTATACTCAGATTCATTTAGTCTTCTCACAGCTGTCTGAAATAGGAAATTAGTTAGTTTTGTGGACAGCTACGTTAGAAAAAGTATGTGATTGTAAGTCTGCTCTAGCTCTGACCTTTCTGTGTTACAGATGTCCAGTGTTGACCTGGCCTGGAGAAGGGTGCAAAGGCTGAAACAATCATGGATTTTACTGATCAATTGTGCTTTAGGAATTATTGACAGTTTTGCACAGGTTCTTGAAAATGTTATTTATAATGAAATCAACTAAAACTATTTTTGCTATAAGTTCTATAAGGTGCATAAGAAAAACCTTAAATTCATCTAGTAGCTGTTCCCATGAACAGGTTTATTTTAGTAAAAAAAAAAAAGTTTTTATCAAGTGTTATGACGCAAAAAAAAAAAAAAAAAGACCCTTCAAATTTCTGGGTATGCACAGATGACCACGAAGACTTATTCACGTGCATGACAGAATTTGTGTTTTGGTTTATTTTTATTTTGTTTGTTTCTTTTATCTT
The DNA here is from genome assembly GCF_009819655.1 of Sylvia atricapilla. Taxonomy (NCBI): domain Eukaryota; kingdom Metazoa; phylum Chordata; class Aves; order Passeriformes; family Sylviidae; genus Sylvia; species Sylvia atricapilla. The sequence goes on from NC_089146.1 coordinate 22,182,552, forward strand.
TTTTTTTTTTTCTTTTTTGTATGAAATGGATTTTCTGAAGTTTAAAATAGTAAAACATCTAAGACGATGTTCTGTGCTTGCAGTGTGTGAGTGTTGCTTTAGTGCAGTGTTGCAGTTATAGTGTCTGGTCTCTTAGCTTTCTGTTTTTCTTTTAATGTAGTGTGAAGTGTCTTATCCTTTTCTATAAATTCCAATTTGCCTTAAATCTTTCAATGCTGTAGCTGTTTCAGTAAGTAGTCCAAACTAATGGTGTAGAATGCTTTGACCAAATGAGCTGGTCTATTATGCCTTGTAAAACAGCAGCATAGGGCTTTTAAAGGTAGTCAATAAAAATTGCTGAAAATTTGGCTTTTTTAATGTGTAGTAAGTGTTTTTAATGATTTTTTCACATAATATGTAAGGTAGTGAAATGCAAGAGGGGAAAAAATGTTTTGTGTGAAACACATTTTCTGACTGGGGAAATTTTAATAGTATAAATTGTTTGTAAGGCCATATGCCAATAGTTCCCTCTGGTAGTTTGAATGATTTAGGAACTCTGCTGTATGATGCAATGTAAAATCTTTTTTTGCCTTTTTTCAGAAACTAACTTGATGTTCTAGTTTTAGCATAGGTAGAGTAGGGAGTTTGGGGTGGAGATATCACCGAATGTTTTTGTCCTTCCTTTATACTAATGATAGTGCTTTAGGATGAGGATTGTGCTGAGACTTAGCAAACAAAAAAGTTGCTATTACAGCAAAAATGGCAAAAGCTAAAGGACTCATTTTCAAACATATGCTGAGATTGAAGTAGAAGCATAATTGATTGGGTACTAGCTCTCTATAGTAGGTAAATAAAAATAAAAAGACTTGGCACTTTTAAAAGGTAACTTTACCAAAGAACAAAGAGCCAGTAACCAATAATTCTGATTTGTCTCAGCATCGCGTCTTCTGTACTCTTTATTTTTGCCGGACCAGTTTGCGGTTAAGAGAATGTGCCTTTTTTGTACATTTGCATTTAGGTTTTATAATTTTAATTGATGTATGGACACAAAAGCATGAAGGAAGACTTGGATCCAAGCAGTGCCACACTTTACATCATCACTACAAGTGTTAAGTGTAAAGAAAACCAATTTTGAAACTATGAAATTCCTGATCCATAAATACACAGTTATTTGTACTTCACATATTAGATAATTCACTGCTATTAAAGCTTTTTATTACAATTGCATATGTTTTAAATTGAATGATAAATTAAGTTGTCTTCCAAAACTGTGTACTTCTCTGGTCAGCTGTATATGATCAGTTATCTACCTCAAAGTTTATTTCCTTTTGTATTGGGACAGGTTGCTGGCCCTCCCTGTTTCCACAGACCAAATCATCCTAGCTCGGGAGCTAGGGCTAAGCAGTTGTTTCTTTCAAGTATTTTTTAGTTTTTAAATTTTGTGTGAGTATTGGAATATAGATGTCGGTGACATTTCATAGTTTCAAAAGTAAATTGCTGCTCTGAGAAGTGTAGATTCTAGTGAAATGCATAGTCATAAAAGATGTGTTTTTGTTTTTTTCTTTTTTTAAAAAGTTGTGGTATTATTGGTTCTATGCTCCCTGGAATATTACTGCTTTGTAAAAGTCCAGACTTCCTGCAGCACCTTGCCTGTATTTGGTAACTTTCCAAACCTGGATCTCTCACTACTTGCTATTTTTGCATTAATTAAAAACTGCAGTATGATAGCTGTGTTAGAGGGAGGGAAGAGTTGCTGCCAGAAATGTCTGAACTAAGTGCCATACTCATTGTCTGGGTAAGATTTGGGAAATTTAACCTCTGTACATAAAGAAATAATCAGTTACTTAAACATCACATAGTAGACAGCCATTAAATTATAAAAAATTAATTTATGAAGAAAGACCTTTTGTACAGATTGAAAAAAAAAAAAAGATTTTCATAGAGATATCTATATGATCAAGAGAGTTAATTTTTTATTTTTGTTTTACTAGTGCCACAAACTTGCCAGTGGTAACTTATTTGTCCGGTTCAAGATAACTCTGTAGTTTTGTTTCCTAGGACTTGTTGTTAAACGCCAAAAGACATTTTTGAACTGTAAATTTGATTAGATTGTTAGCTTTTTCTGTTTTATTTCTTTGAAAACTTTTGAATAAAAAAGATCCAAAAAAACCAAAAATGCATTGTCTTTTTCCTTCAGACCTTCCTTTACTGGGGGAAAACCCAAACAGGTTATGGTTAAACTTCTGCAATTACTTTGAAATGTTTGGAATTGCTCTCTGCTTGACAGCCTGGGTTTTTTCCTGCTCTAGCTTTCATCAAAACCGAATTTTAACTCTTTCACACCCCACTAAAAAGTAACTAATTCTTTCAAACAGAACAGGAGAAGATATGTGAAAAATATATGATGAGATGTCTGGTTTGGATGCAGGAACTCCGTTCTGCTGTGTGTCAGCCCACACGGGGAGTTGTGTGTAACCAGGCTTGCGTGCTGTGGCTGTAAATGCCATTTTCCTGAGGTAAGGTTGGAGGTGGAGGGTCACTTTAGTAGCTCATGGGACAGGATCTCTGCCTTCAAATGCTTTTGTCTTCCCACGTGTGCTGGCATTGGCTGGAATGCCCAGTTCTGGAGAGCAGAGGTGATACCTCACTGGCATTCAAAGAGATCCCCAGTGTTGGCCTTCCAGCTGCCATCTTTAAGCCCCGTATTTCTTTAAAGGTAATCTCTGATTTTATTATCCTTTCAGAAAGATCAGTACTGCTGGTGGTGTGTATCATGCAGAGGGCTGCTCTGACCAAAGTATGGCTTGGGAAAGCAAGAAGGGAAAAGTCGAGCCATTGTATCTCCTCAGCCAATTGCTTTGCCATCTGCATGGGGTTGACATGGCTTTGGATCGATGTGTGTGGCAGGAGAGGGGCTCTGGCCTAGCCCTGGGCACCCCAGGGTGCACCCAGCAGAACAGAGCAGAGCAGGGCTGGGTGCTGGCTCCTGCTCCTTGCTCTGGGAGCTGGATAGGCAAAGGGAGGCTCGCTAACCCCAGGCTGTGCTGCTCTGGAGAGCCCTCTCCAGCCTGGGAGACAGTTCTTTCCATTGCACACCTGGCTTTGAGGGATCCCAAGGGCTCTGGCAGTGCCATGGCAGGCCAGGCAGCCTGCTGGGGATGACAGGTAGGGGCATGCTGCTGGAGTGCACAGCCTGAGCTTTGAGTGGATCTGGCAAAGGAACCCACCTGGAGAACGGAAAACTTGATTTACAGTTGCTTATGCAATAAAGACATCCTCAACAATGATAGCACTGACTGACCCAAGGGAATGGCCTGACGTTGTCTCAGGGGAGGTTTAGGTTGGATATGAGAAAAAGGTTCTTCACCCAGTGGGTGGCTGGGCACTGGAACACGCTCCCCAGGGAAGTGGCCACAGCATTATCCTGATAGAGTTCAGGAAGTGTTTGGACAATTCTCTTGGGCACATGGTGTGACTCTTGGGACTGGTGCTGTACAGGGCAGCGAGTTGAACTTGATAATCCTTGTGGGTCCCTTCCAAATCAGCATATTCTGTGATTAATGGGCAGAAAAAAATCACACTGTGCTACTAAACACCCAAGTCCTGTAACTGGAAAAAAAAATACCATTTAACCATTTGGGGGGTCGTTTAATACTGGCCCAGTATGTTGCCTGTCCCAAATGCAATGCATGAGAAGATGAATACAGAAAAGTTTAAAGGTTTTGTTATATTACTCATGTTCATCACCATACTGAATTAATCTCAGATTAATAAGCATTCTTTTTAAATTAGGTATGAATACTCCTCACAGAAGCTGTATGTAAATAAGCTAGAAATGGGTTTTGCTCTCCATTTGCTTTTCTAATTATCCCTATGATAAACTTACCTCTCTTAGTATATTTGATAAGCATGAAGGCTTTTTTCAGGTTAGTATCTTTTGCCTGATCTCATAAGGTTGTGTGTATCATTCCTATCAGGCAATATGTAGTAATACAATGTCTTTATGTAATATACTTTTATTGTACATAATAAAACTCATTACCAACTAGTTTGTTCAAGCATTGACTCCATCCTCTTGCATACAACCTGTTTTGAACCCTACTTGCAAACCTGCTGTTAATTTTTTTTTACCTGTTAACAAATATAGGTAAGTATCAGATTCATGTAAGATGATTGTATCAGCATAAATGTTTTGTGCAAGATCATGCACCCACCCTGTTTTTTTTGTTGTTAGTGATTACAAAGTAGCCTTTCTTTAGGCAATGAACATATTTTTTTTATCTTTCTCTGTGGTCTAAATTAACTACTCTGGGTAGGTGCAAGACAAGTGCATTAACAAGCAATATAACCAAGTACTGTTGAGCCACTGAGCCTTGCTAATGACTGCATATAGTGGAACAGAGTAAGAGTAGTCTAATGCTTTGCTGGTACTTTGTGTTAGCTTTTCATGGGAAACAAAAAAATAAGTTAGTGCTGTTTTGCTCTCCCCTTCTAGCTTTAATTTATGCCATGGTACCTCCACCATACCAGACTAAATGATTGACTAAAACTGTGCCACCTAATTTTCCACAGAAACATTATATCAGAAATGCACTTAATGTGCAGAATTTATATGGGTTTATACTCCTGCTCCTCCTCTGCACGCTTCATTGCACTTGTTCCTTGTGCTGTAGTCAACCACTCTAAAATTTTTTGCAAACTTCCACGTGTTGGAGTAAGATAATCTATCCTGTCCAGCAGTGACTTCTTGTGAAAGCCAGTGTGTTGTTTGGTGGCATTTAAGACATGTGTTACCTTCCAAACACTTGCCACACTGACGTACTCTTTCAACTGTGAAAAATCATCTGTATCCTTCCCCCGCCAACAAATTCTGGCATTGATTAACCCAAACAAATCTGAGGCTTTTGGCTTTCAGACTTGGTCCATTAATTCTCTCCATAATAGGGGTTAGGATATACAAAACCTATTCTGTTTGGCAACTTCTCTTTCAGTGACTAAGAAAAGCCAAGCTGATGTCAGAACAGCAAAGATTTACAGTGCAGTGATCAGAGGGAGGGTGTAGAAGCCTGCATGTGGAATGAGTCAGTCTTTCCTTTTCAGGACAGCTCTAACCACATCTACCATCTGAGAAATCTGTGCAGCCCACTTCTGTAGTAAAGAAGAAATCATATCACAGAAAAATACTACTGGGGTTTTTTTCCATGTCCAAGAAGAAAGGTCAGCTTCCTAACAGCCTTAACTGTTTAAGTTATCTTGCCTTTTTCAACACTATCCCCTCACTCAGTGCCTACATCAGCGGTGTTCTGAATTCTGTTGTGTTACGTTGGTCTTCCTTCAGCTGAATAAACTGACCTCTTTTGACAGCTTCACTGCAAATACAAAGGGATTTTTGGAGAACTGAAGGAATGAAGGTATGTGGCACCCTAAAGACTTCCCGCATGCACACTGCAGGTGTTCAGGTCAACCTGCTCAGGCAGCTTTCTAAGTCGTGTTAATGTTTCAGAGCCCTACATGCAAGTGTTAGCAAGGGGGATAATATTTGGGAAATGGTTCCTGCACATGCACTCTGCTGATCTTAAAGAAGTCATTCTGCTGTAGAAATTTTCTCAAGTATTTTAACCACCTGAAATTCTCGCACAGGGATTTAAGCAATGTCTGTGAAGCTTTTAAGGGTAATGAAAACAATGCTTTAAAAAAGCCCAAGAGAAAATTTACTAGTAAATATTATGTTTTGGTAAATAGTTTAAGCTTTTACCAAATGCAAATAGAAAAGTAGCTTTCCTTTGTATGCTTCAGCCTTTTCCCAAGGGGAAATACTTTCATACCGATGAGAAAATACTGTTGTTTACTGCCCACCCCCCACCCCCCCCCAGTGAGTGTCAAAAAACCTGAAAATATATTTACAGGCATTTGGTACCAGCTTGTTTTTGCATCAATTTGTTCTGGTATTTTTAGCCAGTCTCAAAGATAATCTGTAAACAGAATATACCTAACTAGGCACATGAAGCAGTTACTTATTGACCAACCCACAGAAAAGAAAGGATTTCACAAGCCACTGGGCTGAGCATGAGTCTGCTCACCCAGCAAGGTACCAGCCGTGCTTTGCTGGGCAGGCAGACATGGGGCAGGAGGAGTGTCAGTCCCTGCAGCTCCCAAGAGCAGACCCTCAACACTGCCACATTTCTGTCTTCTGCCAAGCTCCATCAGGGCCCCAGGCATGGATGCCTTGTCCCAAGGAGCTGACTGACCTGATGCTTTCTGACTTGCCTTGCTCTTTTCTTCCTTTAGATTGTATCCCCTTTCCATATTGCTGCTTTCCCCCATAAACCCTCAAGCTCTTGGCAGTCCTGTCCCACTAGCTCTACCTCTGTCCTATAATTCTACCTTTCTTATCTCTTCATACTTTCTCACAGCTTTTTTTCAAGCAGTCTGAGCAAGGTTACACAGCTGGGCTGGATCAGACTTGGGCCCTCATGTGCAGGGAGCTGTGGAGAGGGAAGGGAGGCACAGGACAGGGGCTGCAGTAAGGGCTGACATACTCCAGGTCTTCCTTGAGTCAGGAAAACATTCCAGTGAAGTTGGAAGAAGGAGTATTCAAAGAGCTCCACGTGTTGCTGTCTTTGCCAGAACAGAATGAAAACTAGATTTCAAACAGCTCTAAGAGGCCAGTGCAGCTGCGTAGAATGAAATGCTCCAGAAGTTAGCAGCTGTGTAGACCATCAGTCCCTGACCTCCTTCAGCCCCGCTCTGCTCCCTTTCCATACTTCAACACGTTCCAGCTGCCAGTAGGCAGAGGGTTCTGACGTGAGTGGGAAAGAAGCAGCTCATCAGCAGCTCACAGGCTCCACACAGCAAAGAGCCTTTTGCCACTTCTGCATTCAAGCAAGTCACTGTGCCCTGAGCTACAGAAGTTATGGAGCAAAGCCAGCAGTAGGGAAGTAAGCTTGTACACAAGAGTGGGAACAACTGGGGTTTAAGTTGTTTCTAGGTAAACTGTTTGTACTTAAGAGTGGTCTAGCTCTGTCTTTGCTGTGGTGTCTCTAGAAACAGCAAGTATTACCTCTATTCTAGGGTGAATTTTGTACAACAGTGTTGAAAATGCAGTTATTTAAAAAAAAAAAAAAAAATAAAAAATTGGGCAGTTACAGAAATTCCTCTCCTAAAAAGGATTTTGCAAATTAAACTAGCCAGTCGTCTCTGGAGAAACAGTTCAGGACAAACCATACCGTTCTGTGTATCACAGTCCACATATGCACAGCTCATCTCTTCCGAGTGGGTATCATCTGCTCAGCCCTGCAATGCGTGCTGCTGCCCTGCTTCGAGCCTGCAATTAATTTCCTAAGCAGTGTTGTGCTCTATCAGCAAAGCCAACTGTTGGAGCTGCCCTTGTTTAATTGGGCTCACAAGGTGAGTGAGGGGTGCAGAGCCCCGGGCTCCGAGGGATGATGCTCTGTGCCAGCCGGGACTCGGGCTCTCGCCGCTGCTGCCTCCTTTGGCTGTGGGCGCTGTCGGAGGAAGGGAGAGGCAGAGCCTCCCACGGCCGCCGATCTCACCCTGGAGCTTCAATAACAGCTCCTGGTGCAGCCGCCAGAGGGCACCGGGATAAACCGAGATCGTCACAAAAGGTAAACGCCCGTTCATAGCGTGTCATCATGGAGCGCTTATAGTTAGTTAGTTACCTGTTGTTAAAAGCAAAACCTCATCCTGCCTTTGCACAAGACAATGCAAGGGCTCAAATTTCTGATAAGGTACTTTTAGTCCTCATTAAGATAACAATAGGGTTGCCTTTATTAGAGGAAAATAAAATCTGCTTTTCTTATGGTTAATGAAATGCGTAAGGATGCCTTCAGTGCACAACAGGCAAGGGGGAGGAAAAAAAAATTTAATAGAAACCACAACGTCACCAGAAGCACAAGTGCTCCATGCAAGATCAGAGAGAATCGGTAAGTGGCTTGTAGGTCACAGATAAACACAAAAGGAGGCAAACAGCAAGGGAATTCTGGAGAAGTGAAGCAGCCTGCAAATGTTCAGCCCAGACCAGAGTTAAAAATCTTTTTCCCATTAATTCAAAGCCAGTCTGTTTTCATGTATTCTTGGGAGCATCTGTTTTATTATTTCTATATCCTTGTAAGATATTGAAATGACAATTGAAAGTATGTTCATTCCAAACACAGTATAAAAGAAACAACTTCTTAGGAAACAGATAAAGCTGTAAAAGTAAATTGGTGTCTTGGGGACTAAATGAAAAATCTCTACTACAAACCAAAATTATTGTAAGTATTTAAAGTGATGTAGAAAAGGCAGCTCATTTTTTGTGAAGTTCATTCAAGAAAACCTGTCAGTGATCACTAAAGAGGGCTTCTTACGTATCAGTCCAAATGACTAATACAGATGTGGCAAGTGGGAGAAGGGGTCCGCAGAAATAGATAATTTTGCTGCTTGTCTCTATCTGTACAGCTTGAATCAAATGAATAAATTAACCATAACCCACAGAGGATGTTAGTGCTTCAGATCTCAGAAGCTTTTTGCAGCATCCCTTTTGGTCAGGGAGAATCATGTTGCCAATGCATTTCAGACTATTACGTTCCCCTCTGGTCCTGCTGGACACAGCCTTACGCTTCATCACCAGTGCCTGAGGCCCGGCCAGTGGCTCTGACCTGCACTGACTTCCTCTTAGATGTGGACTACAAGAAGCATTTGTTAATCTCTGCCAGGGATTTTGTCAGTGTTCAAAGTAATTAGATGATTCACTTCTGGACCAGGCCAGATTGCTGTATCAGGCACAATAAAAGACCCAAAGAGCAATCAGAACAAGTAGGAGAGTTCACAGACAGTCATGAATAAAAATACTCTTAAGTCTGGAAATATAAAGTATTTCTCTGTTTTGCATATACCCTAGCTTTAGGCTAAACAGTGCACAGACACAGACTTGAATTTCTGGAAAAAGATCTGATCCAGGCATGTGTTTGCAATTTTTGAGGAATTTTCTATGTTGAATGAGGGCTGGAGAGGAAAAGACACAATTTCTGTCCCCCCTCCCCACCCCGATTCAGACCTGAAAGCTTGCCTTCCCTGTGTGTGGCTTGGTTTGTTTTATTCTGTTTTTTAAAAAAATTGTTTTCTTTGCAGTCTCAAGTACTCGTGATTATCTTCTTTTGGCATCCAGCTCAATGTCAGCATGACTATGTTTGTCACAGGTTTTATATGCTGCTGCAAGCAGGACTCAAATTAGGATTGGTGTGACCAAAGGACAATAGCTCTGCCAACAAGACAGACTTTTTTTGATCTAACTGGCAGATGCTCTGCTAGCGTCTCTCACTTTTTTGCCTCTCTCTTGCCTAGAGGACTGAAACCAGCCTGTCACTATGATCGTACTCGCGGGAGCTACAACTGTTTGTACAAGATCTGAATCTAGCCTAATACCTACTTTAATAACCGCTTCCAACAGCCACTTGTGAAGGCTCTGGTGGTAAACTCCATTTAATATATCAGAACTTTAAAGCTGAGATTTTTTCCAGAAATGGCTACTCTTCTAATAGAGGCTGTTTTGCACTCTAGTGGGTTATTTTAGATAGTAACAAATTGTTCCTGTATATGTTTGGTCATTAATGACTTGCAAGAATACTATTGCAGAAAGAGGAAGAGGCTAGAAAGAGAACCTGATGGGATTCAAACCTTGAATTCCCTTTTGTTCCCTTCTCCTGTTACTTGACAGGAGATTTGGAAGAAGAAGAATAACAGACATATGAAAGACCTGGCATAAAATACCGGACCAGCTTTTCAGGTGTCACTGAGGGGCAGCAGGTCCAGAGGTGTCTCTCCCGTCCAGACTTAAGGAGATCTCAGCTAGCTTCAGCTTTTCATGCAAGCCTGAAAGCTACTGACTGCCAGTCATCCTGACAAGGTGATGACTAATGGGGACAATTAATTCCCTCCCCTAACTTGCTGTCTGTCATGGCGATTGGAAAGGAAATAAGAGCACTTTTCCCTAAGGAAACAGGTTGGCAAATGGGTCTGTTAAAGCTTTAGTGTTAATGTTAATGAAATTTCATATTAACAAAATATCAAAAAGTTGTTCCAATGAAGAGCAGGTTCAAGCCCATATTGTCTGCTCTGGAAATTCCTTTTTAATTCATGTTTACATGATGAAAAATTCATTTTATAGCCGACCTGTAATTCCACAGGAGTAAACTGCAGAATTGCCATGAGCTACTGAGGGAGAAAGATAGTTTTGCATTGTCCACTTCATAGAGTAACAGCTCTTCACTGTGTAAGTAGTTGATTTGTGTAAAATAAATCAAGAAGTAGCAGGCATCAGTAATTTGTTTCCATATCTTTCAGAATGTTGTTTTTAATTTATGGATAAAAATTGAGGCACATCCGACTGGTTGTTACTCATTATCACCAAAATCCAACTTCTAATCATTAAAGCTGATGCTTGCAGAAGTGCCTGGTATCTCTGATGGATTGATATTTTTACCCATAGAATCATCAAACTTTACTTCCAGACCTGCAGACATAACCAGAGCACAAAGGTCAGCTTGTGATGCATCTTCACTACTGAATTTTAAGGCTCAAACTGCCTTAATTTGGGCAGGTCAAAATTTTTCCTTACTTCACACCTTTTAGGGAACAAGTTTTAGTATGGATGGTTGCATGGATCTCAGCAGAACTTCCTGAAATGAAAAGAGAAAGGGAAAGGAGTCACCACTACTGAACTAGCCTGCTCTTTATGGTGACCAAGAAGCAGCCAGACTATAATCCAAGAGCCACTGTGAAAAGCTACATGACTAATCTGTATTTTCATTGTGTGGCTGGCAGCAGGAAGGAGGATGTAGCACAACAGTCAATTTATTGGAAGAACAATGTAGTCATTCATCAGAGCATTATTCTGAAATCATTTAAATGACAGTAGAGCAGCCCACTCTTGACTTAAGAAAATACGAGTCATTCAAATTCCATATCTAATAAGGAAATTGTTCCACTGACTTACTGGTTGGCATAAATTACATGTAGCTAATATGTTCCTGTTGCGGACCCTGAGGACTCTTTGTTTATGCTAAATGTGAATATATTTTAGCACATGAATTACTATCCTCCTGCTTGCTTCTTGGGCGCCTCCAGAATAAGTAATACGTTGGCATAACTTTGCCATTTGTCAGCCAGCAGTCTGGTAGCACATTTGCTCGTCAATCTAATTTTAACCTTTTCTCATACGAGCACTTGGTATTTCATGTAAATCAACCAGACAGTCTGTCATTCAATAGGATACTATCTTCATAGTCCTCTAAAGTGTGTGCTCTATTGTATGTGCTCGTTATTAAGTAGCAGAGGTAAAGTAAAACTAATCTATTACTTCTGGTTTCTTAATACCAGAATGCCAGGAATCTCTTTATTACCACAATAGAGACAAATGATATGTCTGGCTGCAGTTCTGGACAATGGGCCTGGTAATGCATTCAGCACTTTCTGAATTGAAAGGTCTGTCCTGAATGGTAAGTAGTGCAATGCATCATTATAGGCTTCAGAGCACATATTCTGGGTCTGTTCCTGTCATCACTCTAATTTGCAGTTAATAATATTAAAAAGTATGTTCAACTGATGAATTTAAAAAAATATATTTTAAACAATTTCCCTGTGTTTCCAACAAATTTCTTGATAAAATATTATGCTGGCTGCAAAAGAGAATATAATTCATAATGAAATACATATAAATTAGTTAATGATCATTTCCTTTCATAATCTATGTAAAAACATGAAAGGTTCAGTGGTATATCCTTTACCTTGTAAGGTTTTTCAGAAATTGATTTGGCTAGGAAAATACATGTTTGAAGTTTAGCTGTTTTGTCAGTGTTTCTCATTCATTACTTTAATATCTTTGATTTTTTTAAAAAAACTAGTGTTTGTTTATGCAATCTAATTAATAATAATGCTCATTGTGGCTTATTCAGATATTTTACTGTATTAAGAATGTTTTAAAAAAGAGCAATTGTAACACTGTAATGAAATTATCTGTGGTGTTGTTAATAATTCAGTCCTGCATGATGCCTGTAACCATTTATTGCATGGTACACTAATTACCTGTTTTATTAATGATGAAAATCATATTCTGATATAAATTTTCCTTACTGATACTTGGAGACTATTAGCACTACATTACATTTCTGTCCACTCAGGCTTATGACTGATAGAATAAAACTTATTTACTGAGTATTTACTACTCAGTTCTGTTCTGAACAATGATTTCTGGCACTGTGTTTGGTCTGGGGCAGACCCTGAGTGGTGCCTGCATTTCTCCCCAGCACAGTGCTCAGCAGTCCCCTCACCAGAGAGCAGAAGCAAAGCTCATCCTCTCCTGTAGCCTCACAAAGCCCCTCCTCAGTCCATACACTCTTCAGGTGCTCTTAACTTACAGATTGCATCATGCTCTGAGTCCATCCCCTCTGTCATGCCTCCTCTCTAGCAACTTCTGTGCAGAATTTACCTCTGCTGCTATAGAATTAAATTCCCTGTGTTGAATTTCTGGATATGAGTTTTGTATATATGTATGATATTTGTGCAATTTCTACCACAAAGTTCTGTCTCTGACTGAAGCAGTGCTGTAATAGAAGTAAAAACATATAAAGTGCTTCCACCACTACCTCCAGTGTCTTTTATATCTATAAATCAAGTAAAGGCAGTATTTGTCCTGCAGGATGTAAAGTGATATAACTTAACTTAGCACTGGTTTGACCAAAAGGTTTAAACAGAGATTAAGTAAATGTCTTCAAGGACATAGGCCTGAGGTTTTTTTGTCTTGAATAAATATATCTCAGATGAATCTGTCCCATAAAATATTCAGGTACTTCTATTACTTAATTTTGTATAACAGGAGTATAAAGGATTTTATTCTCCTTGCTTTGATAAAGTTCTCACATGGGAGTTTGGTTTCTGTATCTCCATGTTTTATGCCAGGCAGCTGCATTTTTTGCTCTCAGGGATGTGTCTAGGCAAATTTAATACAGTCAGTGAGGTAGATTGTCTTAACCAATTACAACATTTAATTTCTCTGAGCTTCTCAAAAATAATTTTGAAGGTAATTTTGTTCATTTCATGTCTGGTCCTCTGGTTTACCACCACTATTCTTGTAGCTGTGTACCTAGTTCAGGGAAGTGTATATTACCAATAAATGTTTGGTCTGACAAAAAGCAATACATTTCTGGGGATTAAAGGAGTCTGCATTTTATTACAGGAAAAATAGTTTCTGGTCTTACTTATTGTTTGTGCATTAAGGCACACAAAATTGCCTTTAACAAACATATTCTTTCCCTTCAAATTTTCTACTCCTTAGGGATTATTGAAGAAATAATCAATCAAGAGGATCTGAAATGGCAGAATTATGTGTGGGATGAATCCAGCCTCAGATTTTTATATAAGAAGGAAATTGATTTTTAATTCTGTGCCTGTATGAAGAAAAAATAAATATTAAAATTATGGTAACGAGTTGCTACAACTGCAGACAACCTGGGTAATATTTTTCCCTGGAGTACATATCTAAGTACAAATTCAGTTCTAGTTATTAGCAATATATTCCTCCAGGTATCGAGGCCAAAATCCAGCTCTGTCTTTTGGAAGGTGCGTAGTAGGCAAGAACAATGGGGAAGGGTTTTTTTATTCTCTTTTCATGTGATTTTTAAAATCTTCTAGAGAAGTTTTATTGGTATTTACTGTTAGCAAGCCACCTATTAGCAGGCCAATCTGCAGCTATTGAAATTCCATCTTTAATGGTGTATAATAGAATTCCCTAGTCTGCCACAGACCTGGTGCCACATTAATGTTAATAGCTCAGGAAGACGTTCTTTCTGATTGGTATTATGTACATATCTCTAAACGGGCTGTGTTGCTGGGTTTGTGAGAGGGCGGGGGAGATCTCTGGTGCTGCTGGTGTGCTGGGTCTCGCTGCTGGCAGGACATCTCAACAGCCTCAGCCTCCCTCACCTCGTGCTCCCAGCTGCCATGAGCAGCTCAGGCTTTGGGCACATCACTGCCCTGCTGCTGGGTGACCCCGTGTGCCAGACCCAGCCTTGCTAAGGCAATTCCTGCCTCACTCTGACAGGGAGCCAACAATGAGCAGCACAGGGATGTGCTGCCCACCCCACAGGGCTCCTGGCTGGAGGAGCCTGTCAAGCTTTCTTGCTGTGTTCACGTTCTCCAGGCACTTCTGACCTCCTAATCAACTGCCAGTTTACAGCTTTGGGCTTTAATTAGCTTCCAAGGACTTATCAGTGAAAGGTCATGATGTGGGTTTATAGGGGGCCACAAGTGGTACTGCTCCTTCAGAGCAAACCTTGTGCTCTGCCAGTTTTTCCATCCAGTTCTATGGGACTCTACTCTTGCAGTACAACCTACTTCTCCTACTCTGACCTTACTGCTTTGCCATTAATTCAATTTAATTCCAATTAATTTTCTATTAATTCCCTTTTAGGTCCATGCCCAGCTCCCTGAAGCTCTTTTGATTGTCATTTGCTCCCCTCCTGCCTCCCCTCTGAATCACCTTCCCAGCTCAGAAGCTCTTGCAGGAAATTGCCTTTCACCACTATCCTTTCACACCCCAGCACAGGCTGGACTGAACACGGAGCTGTCTCTGGCCCAAGGCAACTTTCTGCCAAAAAGCAAACGCAATCATGGGTGACACTGATGTTAAAGAAGCAACCCCATCAGCCCCCACGACTTCCCTCCCTGGGATCTGTTCTCCAGACGTGGGCCTCCCTGAGTGCCCCATTGCAGCTCAACAGGCCCCATCTGAGGGTGGCTCAGGAGAGGGACAGGCTGAGCAGAGCTGGAGTGGGGCAGAGTTTTGTGGGGTGCCCTGCAGCACCTGACATCCCCTGGACTCTGAGAGACCCACCCTGCTGCCCCAGGAACTGTGCCACCAGCCACTGGTGGGAGTCACCCAAGGTACAAAGGGGGTGAAGTTTCCTAAGGGACTTAATTTCTTTGTAGGCAGGAGTTGGGGGGAGAGCAATACAAGGTTTCAATTCCATGGCAGCACATCCCACATCAACATGGGTTGAAGCCTGCTGTTGCTTCCCCACCTATGTGCACGAGCCCAAAGGGCTATGCCCCAGGAATGATGGGACAGGGTGGAACAGGAGCTGGTTATCTTCCTATTTGGGTCTTGAAGAGATGGGGTGGTGGCTTTATTTATTACTGTAGGTAGAGGGAAAAGTGTCAGTAGTTGTGGTGAGGGGTCCTCAGCTGGGACCTGTGAGGTCTGCCCCCATATCAGGCAGCCTGGCCGTGGGGAAGGGGCTGGTGTCCTGCTGAGCCCACTGTACGGTGCCCCAGCTGCTGCAGCTTCCAGCCCCTGTCCAAGGAATGTCATTTCTCTGCCTCCTCACAGGTTTTTCTAATTCTCAAATAGGTGTACTCCTAAGATGACACTAGATCCTTATTTAATCTCTGCCTATTTTTTATGTCTTTTCTTACAGTGCTCCCCCAGCTCCTTTACTGCCCAGGGAAATGATGTGAACACTGGGATGCCTCTGCTCTTTATGCCTGGCTTCCCACCCAGTGCCTTAGAAGAGTGTTACAGCTGTTTGCTGCTCTGATTTGCAACCCAGCTGGCACTGATGCTTCTTTGTGCATTCCCTAAGGTAATTCTGCCTCCTTGCCATTTCTGCTTTTGTCTGGGGCTTGTCTGGGATTCCTTTGTTCTCTATCCCAAACTAATTGTATTTTGTTGCTCAGATCAAAGAGCTGGTTTTCTGTCTATTAAGATGAACATGAAATGCAGTTTATGAGGAAGGAGCTCCTTTGGAAAGTATGAAAGCAGGTGTCTGTGAGGTGGAAGCACTACCCTGCAGAAATAGGGGAGATTAGGATTATAACAGATACAAAACTTCAACAATATTCTTTAAAATAATGGATTAATTATTCCAGAGACAATGTGTTTTGTGTCCCTGTGCAAAGAGGGCCTTTAATTCTTCCCTCTGAAATGGGAAAAGAAAGTGGTTGCTTAAATCCCTATTGACATACAGCACATGAATTCCAGTTTTGATTTTATGAACAGCCTCTATCATTCTGTCTTGTCTGGACTGCCTCATTCTCATTGTACTCTGGGGTTAGACACACTGTCACCATTCCTATAAATAGCCTGCTTGGTTATGAAGGACCAGTAGTGTTTCCTCCGGGAAGAACAGGATTTTGACTAATGGCATTTTAGGCCAGTTTTTGTCAGACTTTCTATAGGAGATAGGGTTTGGAGAGTAGAAAATCTGCTAAAGAAAGACAATAATCAAAGTATTAACATTCGAAACACAGACACTTGGTGAGCCTGGAGAATTCACAGAGAAAACTGAAGTTTGAAGGAGCAGGATGCTGGTGCACTTTTGAAACAGAGGCTTGACCTCAGGGCTGGTAAGAAGCAAGGCAGCTGCCATGTGGAAAAAGAGAAGCCCTCTGTGATCCTGCAGAAAGCTGGGCTGCAGTGCAAGGATGTCTGCAGTGCTGGGGAATCTGTTCTGCGCACGAGAAATGTGCAAGTGCTCTGGGGAGCAGCAGGTAAGGTAACACGTTTTTCTGTAAATTTTTGGAGCAAAGGAGGAAGTACCTGTGTGTAGAAAGCCTTGTGTTTCAGGTGTTTAGGTCTTAGTAAGACCTTTTGAGTGTGGGGGGCATGGGCAAACAAACTCAGAGCTGGTTCAGTAAGGATGGAGGTTTTCAATCTTGTGGATGGAGTGAGGATCCCTGGTTTTAAGGAAAATTTGGGCTGTATGACCCTGTTCTGTGAGTAAATGCCTTGAAGACACCAAAGAGAACACGGATCCCACTGGCCTCGCAGTGAGGGAAGTTCTATTGACAGTGCGAGAGGTCACACACAGCGAGGGTTTGAACGACAGGTAACGAGGCTTGGTGTCTGTCTTCTCCTGACTATTAAAAGTAACAAATGCCAAGATATTTGGGAGGTTTTCTTACAACTAGCAACCGATCTGGAATTCAGATGCCATGTTCCACAGCCTGGGCAGATTCCAAGGGTGCGCTGAATCGACAGCAGCACCCTTTGTACAGAGCAACTCCGTACGCAAGAAGAGAGCCCCGCTGAAAGAAAAGAAACAGAGCATTGCATTCAGGGATGTGACTAATTCCTTCTGAACAGCAAGGAAAGCACCACGCTTGCCAGTTATCTCTTCTGTGCATTTCCTCAGTTGTGGCTGGGGCCATCTGATGAGTGTTTCCCTTTCGCTCCCAGCTCGGCGCAGTCTGTCTGCTGTCAGCAGTTAATGAAGTCACTCGCAAGACGCCATCCCCTGGGGAAAAGCAGGGCTATGAATAGACCTGTTACTTGCATCTCTGGTTGCAATGCTCTCAGCACTGCTTTTGCTGTGCCACCATCTCTGATCATTGTGCCACTTCCAAACAGTGGTCTTTCACTCTGCAGCTACTGCTATTCCCAAAGCCAAAAGTGGGTGCTTTTCCTTCTGGCAGAGCTGTGGAGCTCAGTGAGTGCTTCTGTGCTGTCTCCAGTGACAGGCACAGGTTCTGAGATACCACACACTTATCAAGAATGTGCAGAAAGTGAATGAGTAAACTTACTGCAGCAAGTACAATTAACTTTTATAAATAATCCTCCTATTATTAACTTTTAATAATAGTCCTTAGTAATGGTCATTGTCAGATGCTTCATCAATGCACATCCTACAAGGAGGAAAAAAAGAAAGGATTTTTTTCAAAGGACAAAGTATTTCCATGCTACTGAAATAGAAAGGCAAGCAGTTAATCTGATTAAAACATCACCTCTTTGCCCAGCTGAGCTTGCATTTCTAGGTGTGGTTAAGCTTGTGTTTAAAAGGAATTCTTGTTGGTCTAGACAGAGGTGAGCTATAAAAGAAGCAAAATCAGCAAAAATAAAGAGAGATAAAGAATGATGAATCATGATGACATATTGCTCAAAGCATGTAAAATCATGTAAATACTTATCATGCTGTGTGGGGTATATAATCATTATTTGTGCAAGTAAAGCCAAAGACTGTTCAGTGCACTTTAATGACTACGTTTGGGATTTAACCCAAAATAACTTTGCAGCTGAACACCTTTGTAAGAAAGTTTAGCTAGCAATGCAAATAAATGGTGAAAAAGAGAAAAACTAATTAAGGCAGCATTCACTTTGAACATTTCCTGTTCTCTCTTCAGGAGATGTCAGGGAAAACTCATTTTGAACAGGTTTTGTTTCGTATACACTCTTTACTATTTTATATCAGAGCTGGTGGTCTTAAAAGGCTCCCCCAAACAAAGTTGTCAAAATTTTAATTCAGAAAGCTATAATGAGCTTTTCAACAAAATGCAAATGTAGATCTTTCTGCATTATGACCCAAATGTCTGAATCATTCCTACATGAGCAGAGATACAGTTGTTGTTGCATATGAACCTTTGCTCAGGTGCCTCATCCTCCTCCTTATATAAAACCAGAACAAAAAACCAGCCCCTTGTTACTCATACTTTTCATATTAATTCTGGTTGGCTGAATTAGTTTGAGTGATTCATGGCCTATGTTAAAATTTAACACAGCCTTTAATGTGTTCAGCCTGACACATGGTGCCTAATAATATTGATATATCTCATCGACCAAGCAATCTGCATCAGCTTGCTGAAGCACGCCTTGAGGGGGAAATGATACACTAGTCCTGATCTACTTCTCTGCCAAAGCTTTAATTAAACATTCATGCTATCAGTTAAGAGTGAGGGATCTTGAGGAAATGCATGAGACGCCAGTCTTGTCATTAACAATATTTCTTTTTGAAAGTTCAGGAAGATAGAAATATGCTTCTTAAATCAGATATGTGTGGCCTGGTTAGCATCTCAATGGTATTCAAAACTCTGATCTGTCTTGTTCTCTGGTATCCTGTATATAAGAAAATACAAATCCATCTGATTTTCTGTAGTGAGCATGCTTTTCCAGTAGCATCCCAAGCAGATAGAGTTTAGCAGAGCAGAACTGGAGTACTGGTGCTCAGGCAGTGGATCTCATCCTTCTCCTGGGGTATGAAGTTGTGAACCCCAGGATTGGCATCTCCTTAGGGTTCGTTTGCTGGCGTTCAGACAGCCTGAAGGCTGGTAAGGCAATATTCAGCTTTCTGCAGGCCGCATGTGTAGGAGGTAGAGCTTGGTCCAAATGAGGCTTTATTTAGCACTAGTTGCCCCTGAAATGAGGTTCTGCCAGACTAGTTAGGAATGGCACTTGTATGATAAAACCTTCTGACTGTGTCTTAGAGGTATCTTATGAGGGTCACGGAGACATTGATTTTCTTCACTTAGTTGAACTGTCTGGGGGTGGAAATTGCAAATGCTGCCATTTCTCCCCAGGGCAGAAAACCTACTTGGAATGATGAACCTTGGCATCCTTAGAAGATGCTTCTTGCCTCCTTGAGAACCATGCTAGTAGCAATTAATCTCATCCAACAGTGGTGGATATTGCAACCACAGCCAATACCTCAAATGGTTGTTGAAAATCAGCTTCAGCAAGCTTTGCTCCCTCTCTGACCCTTTCCTGGCTTCCACATCTCTTGTGCTTGGCTGTCCTCCACCCAGGCTTTCAGGCTCAGATTTGGAAATCCCCTGCTCCTGACAGTGGACTGTTATTTTTCTGGCAATATTTACCTGCCATCCTTGTGGAATAGAGTCAAGGCCTCCGTGGTGCTTGTGCTGTTATTCAGAGTGTTAATAAACATTGTAAACAGATAGGATTGTCAGATTTCTGCCACAATAACTGCACTGAGGAATTTCCTCAGCCGGGAAGGCTGCCCAGGTTGGAGCTTGTGATGCTTTGTCTGACCCTGAGCCTGGATTTATTCTAGTTGTAATAGGAGAGAAACTACTGAGGAATGACCTTCCTCAAGCTTCACTATAACAGCAGAAGCAGCACAATACCAGGTTCACGAAGAAAATTATGCACCCTAAAAACCATGAACTTAGAAGAATGTAAGCAAAAGGCCAAGTCTTGAAAGATGTGTTAATACACAAGTTCAGAAGCATTAGCTAAATCAAACTGTCATTGCTCAACCCACAAGCACAGCAAATAAACTGAAGAGGGGTTTTTGAAGCAGCAGGGAAAGAAGAGAAAATACTTCTAAAACTGGTCAGGATAAATCAGATGGTAACACATGACAATATAAACATCAGCTCAGGATGAAGGAAAAATAGGCTTTATTACTCCCCTTGAGCAAACTGATGATGAGGGAGACCTAGTAAAAATGAATTTTTTTATCAGTAATGTGAAGCACAGGCATCGTGAATTGCTGTGTGTCAGCACAGTCTGAATAAATAACTGCAATGGTTTTGTTTACTTCTCCGTTTGCTCAAAACTCTGAATATTGATCAAATTTCACAAAATTAAACAGAAAATTGTGATGTCATGAGGATGTGACAAATAGGCACTTTCCACAAGTGCTGACACTATTAGTTAGATAACCTAAATTCAAATTTTTTACCATGATTTTTGACTGTTACGTCATGTACCTATCTTGTTTAATCTTCATATTAACATGACACAGGCAGAGCAAGAAAGTTGACACACTACACAGCCAGAGAGAAACTTGCCTGGCTTTGTAGTATAGAAAGAAAATGTGCTCTGTAGCACCTGATATGCCCAAGTCAGGAACTAGTTTGCTCTTGACTGTATGGAAAGTGCAGAGTGAGGCACCTCCTGTGTGCCAGCCCAAGCCCTGGTCTGCTTTCCCTGGAGGTTTGATTGTTGCCATATCCATGACTTGGCACAATCCAGGGAGGAATATAGCACCAGTGTTTCACCTCTTTGAATTTTTTCTTGGTTTTTTCTCTTGCTCTCAGACATTGCTGAGCAAAATTTTTCTGATTTTAGAGGGCCATCAGATGCCTCTTCCAAATGAATGTTAACTCATTGGCCTCTTTACCTTTATATATATTTCTTGTACTGTTTTAAAAAATTTGTAGTGTTCCTCTGGTAACTTGACACTCAAATGTCTCTATTGATTAGAGTGGGTAGGGTCTTGCTGTAACTGAGAAAGTCTCATCCACCAGATCAGTATCTTACTGTAGATCAAAAGAAAAATAATGTTGGAAAAAATCACATCATAACTGACTGAATAAATAACTGACAGCCATGAGTCAGTGTCTGCATTTCTTCCCTAACACAACACTACATGGTAGACTGGCTTTGAATAGGTTTTTTCCCATAATTTCAGGTAATGATTACCTCCCAATGACTAAAATATCTCCAGGAGAACTGATGAGACATTTTACAAAACTTCTTAAGTTTAAAAGTATATTCAAGCTTTCACTTAAGCTCGTTCATGCAAAAATACTTATTTTAACAGAAGCCATTCTAAAACTGCATCATAAATATAAGTTCAGTACTATTAGAGCATAGTTTTAAGCTAAAATGATTGTATTCCAGGAAAATACACACACAGTATGTGCATGTAGTTTATTATTTATTCCATTTATAAAAAAGCCATTTTAGTGCCACTGGCAGTGCAATCATTTATGGGATGAAATATAACTGTACCAGCTCACATTGTCAGGTAAAAGACTAAAGGAATGAGCACTGGAAAGAACAAAAAGCAGAGAAAATCTGTGTGAGTCGGTTTGTCATGAAGGAAAAACTCCCACTGCAGGGTTTCATTCCTGAAGAGGGTGTGTTAAAGCATGCAAGATAATAAAGAGCAGCAGATGTCTTAAGAATTGGTGTTATGTGGAGTGTTGTAAGGAATTTAGCTTTTGAGAAAGAGGAGGATTTTTCACACAAACTGGATGAACTCCATTGGAGCAAACATAGCATTGACTTTCTGGAACCAAGATTGCTAGAACTGGTATCATTATAGTATAACAGTTAGATCGTGTAGCATGTTCTAAAATAATAGATTATAACATACGTATATTTATATATATACATCCATACAATCAGTAACAGAATTCTAAGAAATAGGAGAGGATGTTGGGAGACACTCGTAAGTAATTTTGATGCCTGGTTCTGAAAAGCAGAGCATGGTGAATAAGTTAGGGAGAAAGAAATATCAGATGGGATAAAAATGGACAGACAAAATGAACACTGACAAGTCTGGGAATTTGGTGTGTGCTAGGAAAAAAATGTGATGTTGTTTTTTTTTTTAAAAAAAGATGTTTGTGTACAAAAACTGCAAACACAGGCTAGAGCTGCAGGATCCAAGATGATCCCAAATCTTCTAAGAATAGTGAAGGATGGTGGATGGGTGATTCATGACTGAAAAGCACTTAAACTCATGTGCAGTATTCTAAGAAAACTAGAAATAAAATCACTGGCACGGAGACATGCCTCGGTAGCAGTGAAGTTGCCTACAGAGGCAGAGAGAGGTGGCCTGGGCAGAACGGAATCTGCCAAGTTAAATGTCTTCTGAAAGGCCACTAAAGAAGAACATTTTACAGTGAGGTCTAACTCATATGACTACAAGCATCAAAGAGAAGCTCCCAGGCATTGCCTCACTGCCAGAGATTTTAACTCGTCAGAAATAGAGTATAAAGCAAATGTTGCTGATAACAGTAGAGTCGGTTATTCCAGGGTGTAATATCTGGCAGATTTCATCAGCAAGCAGTCACTGGACTACCATGATGCTATTCTAGGTGATCTTTCTTAGGTAGTGATGACATAGAGCAGCTGGTTGTAGAAAATAGCCTAGCTAAAGTTATCCCAACTTCATTAAATTGAAAATAAATGAAAGAATGAATAAGAATAGGCCTGTTAGTTTCTCAAAATTTGGCCTTGTAAAGTATTTTACCTAAAGAAATTAGTTAGTATATTATTTGGATGAAGGCTCCCAACCTGTTAACATTTAATGTAAATAATTATATAAAAATCTGTAATTCTTACAAGAAGACAATGAAGAGTACTAGCACCTTACAAATCCTTAAAAAAGAAATAAAAATATTGGGAGTTAACAAAGAGAGTGAAAGTCCCCCTCATACCAGATCATCAGTGAAAATGGTATTTTGGGAACCTGGAAGCGGAGGGTGCAGTCAGATCTGTCAAGTTTGCAGACATACCATCTGTAACAATATTTGAAAAAATGAAAGTTTCTCCTATCACACAAATAAAAGGGAGTCTGTTAGGTGGCAAGTACTCTCTCTGGTAGAGATTAAAGACTGTGTAGATACTGCCCAAACCAAGCAAATTCTCTTTTTTCTTTTCTGTAAATATGATTGTACAGATCAAGGAGAAAAATAGAAGAATATGTAGAAATAAAAGCTGACATTTACAAATTTGAAAATTTATAAATAAGGTGTAGTAGGCCATAGTGAAGTGGTGTTTGTTACCCATCCTTAACTGCTCAAAGGAGAAAAAAAATAAATTTCAGGTACAGGATCAAGTTTTCCTTTAAAAATCTCCCAAACTAAAAGAGAGAGAAAGAGCAGAGGAAAAGGTCACCTCATATCTACAGCTTCATTGACTAACCTTAGTAATCTGGAAATTTTGTATGCATTTTGCAAGAAATAATAAACAATTGTATGAAGATAAAATAGAGAAAGTAAACAATAAATGTTTAATACAATGTAGTAGGGCTGGGTAAAGTAAAGTTTGTATGGTGCCATCTGCTCTAAAAAGGGAATTACTGGGCTACTTTAAGGTTGAGTAGAGGTTTTCAGGCTTTACTGTTTCATCTAGTCCTTCAAAGTGTCAACACTTCCGTTGTTGCTAAAAGTGGTGTGGTCAGATGAGAAAAATACCTGTTCTATTATGAAGGAACAGAGACCTGGAGGTGTCAGATAGAATTTAATAGTGCAAGTGCTGGATCACACCCAGATTGAGGTAGAAATGATTTCTGTTGTAAATTGTGGCAAGTTGGTTGGGTAAGAGGAAGACCAAAATGTCTTGGCCAGTTGTAGAAGGATCCTGAGAGAACTGGGGTAGAGCCATAGGAAAAGCCAAAATGATTCTCCTTAGATATCACATAGGAGGCCTAAAGAGGGGATACCTGAGTGCAAACACCATTGTAGGTGGCTTCTCTGGTCAGAGAACCACTGAGGACTGAAAACAGTCTGTCAGCCATAATCAGGAAAGTACATTGAAAGAAATGCAGAAAAATAGTACTGCACAAAACAAAGAATGAGGGATATACTTGCTCTCTATAAATACATCAAGGGGAGGGGAAAGAAGGGCAGGGCAAATACTAGAGAGGAAAGAAGCTATTTAAGTTGCCAGACAATGTTGTCATTAAAATAAATGGATATATATTGAAAGTTAGTCTATCCAGGCTGGAGCTGAGGCAATTTCCCACCATGAGAAGAGTGAAGTCTCTGAAACAGTCTTCTAGGAAGAGTGACAGGGACAAACCACTGTAGGTGTAGGTATCAGAGTAAAATGGAAGTTACTTGCTTGCAAATTGGATGATACGGATTACGTAGCTCTTGCAAAACGGTGAGTAGAGCCACTTTTCTCTTCACTTTCTCTTGACTCTCAGAGAGCCAAGCAGTGTGACAAGACTTATGATGGATTTCCACAAGTTTATTAAGAGAGCTGTGTAAGGTGAAAGGACACATCTTCAGTATCTGTAAGATCCTTTCCAGTGCTGTGCCCTCTCCTTTTTATTACTGTGGCAATTTTGAAATTTCTGTTAATTTATTGGTTCAGATAGAAAGCATGATGGCCTGTGTCATATTGACATGCTAGAAAATGTTATGAATTAACTTTTTTAAAAGATTGGTTTAAAATTTTGATAGATCTGTTTGCTAAGTGTCAAACTAGAGCACAAAGAACATGAGATAAGAAGCAAAAGGTATCAATGGATCTAATACTATTGACAGTATTTACATGATTTATCATTTCAAACTCTCAGAAAACATTGTTAGAAAATCTACTTTGCCTTATTCTTTAGGTAAATAGTCAGCAAAAATGCTTGGAATTTATTTAGTTTGATTTTATTTTTATTTAGAGGTGGCTCTATTTATATATTCTTACTTTGTATGAGTTTATTAGATATATAATATTGGCAGTCCTGACCAGTACTTCAAGAATTGTAGAAGCAGTAATCATTCTGTATAGTGTTGTTTTTCCAATGTTCCTGTTTGCATGTGAGCAGACACTGTTGGTTTAAATTTCCTTCCTGCTTCCAAAAGAAACACATAAGAATAAGGCAAGATTTATAAAATACAGTAATAATTTAAACTGATAAAGATATTGCAAATGATCTCTGACATTTCAGAAGATTGTTACCAACCTTGTAGCAAAGACAATGGAAGTAATGCTCTGTTTAATGTGAGAGATGGAATTTAAAAAAAGGATGCAAACAAAATTACAATTCTAATAAAACATAAGTGAATAAATAGTTTTACAAAGATGTGAATATCTCCAAAGGTTTTTCTATGAGTCCCAAAGCAAAATATTGTTAAAAGGTAACAAGACTCTCAGTATCACCTTTTTCCCCCATGAGTTTGAGAGTATTCACTTTCCTACTCCAGAGGAGCAGAGTAGCCATAAGATGGCAGTACTCTGCACAAAAGGCTCCTGAGACCATAAATTCTGCTCTTTTCTCAGAAGGAGACGGCAGGCGCTGCAGGACGGTCGGCCTGAGCCCTGGGTGTCTGTAAATGAATCAAACTGGCCGAGTGCAGAATAGCTCTGGGAGCCTTCAGAAACCGAGCTGCTTCCATGCACTACCTGAGCCCACTTTCCACTACCTGCTAAGTGTTTAGCAGCTGCTTGCATGCTAGGCTAAGCATTCTTATCTGTTTTGGTTTTTCTAGAATAACCTTAGTCAAACCCTGTGTTTTAGCAAAGCACCATCCCTCTGTAGGTCTAAGTACAGTAAGGTCAACTATAAAAATATTTTCTGTGCATAAAACCAGAGCAGAATCATTTTTTACAAGTGATTTCATTCCAGCTCCATAGTTGAGAATTTACATACGGGTGGTCAGGCCTGAAGACATTGTGTTTACCCAACCTTACAGCCCTTTCCTAAAAGGAAGCCCAGCCTGCTGAAGGGCTGTGATAAAGGTTTGCCTTTCCCTTGGTGCTGTTGCAATAGCAAGGCCATCACCTTATCCCTTCTGTGATGGGGCCGGCAGGTCTGGTTTGAATTTAGCATTAATCTGAACAAAGTAAGTTATGAAAAGCTCTTCAGCTAAAGTGCAGGGGTTTAAGGAGCTGTGTAGTCAGTACTCAGTGTAGTTCCCATCCCCAGCATGATCACTCACCAGCAGGGAGAAGTGCTTCCTCTGCTGTCTCTACCCCATATTTTTATAGTGCAGGCAAAGCAAGGGGTACCACGTAACCAAGAAAAGCAAACAAAAACCAAAGTGATATTTGATGGGCTGTGTGGAAGTCCCTGGCATAATTTGGGTGTTGTGGGCTGGTTGGCAGTCCCACTCCATTTTCCTGCCAGTTCCACCTGAGCCCTTCTGCAGTTCACAGGTCTGCTTATTTCTCTTTGAGTGTGGGAGTGTATTCAAATCTGAAAAGCAAACAAATCTTTCACGCTGCTCACCCATGCCAAAATGTCTGAGAACAAAGGTTTCCTCATGCCCTTGTCTGGAACCAGCCAGGTCAGACCTGTGGGCAAGGTGAGTACAAGTTGTAAACACCCTGATTTTCCTGCCTGCTGCTCACTGTACAGCTGGTGAGCAGCCCCTCCTCCTCCCTCCTCAGTCCCTCTGTTCAGAGGCAGGTTGTTGACTTCATTCCCTGCACTCCTCTAACAGCAGCACGCTGCTCCGGAAACAAGAGACCAGAGCATGAATCACAACCTGAGTCACCAATTCCCAACACCTTGTTTTGCTCAGAGCCAGAAGGGAAAATTCCTTTCCTCTATGTGATCCCCCATCTCCTGTGACCCTCCAGAAGAGGCTACAGACACTCTTCTTCCAAACCTGCACTCCATCGTTTGTAGCCATGCTTGCAAACAGCACCTGGAGGGGAGGAGAGACCATGCCTCACTGGGCTCTGTGGCAGTGTTTTGGGCCCCTAGTAGGATATGATATCAGTACACCCCAAAACACAGGAGCTCCATCACTGTATGTTCAGATCTTTACTTTCAGCAGGCTCTAGGTCACTCATACAGGACTCAAATTCTTCCAGCAGGTCCTTTGAATAGATATGATTTTCTGTTGGAGCAATACCCATCTCCCACCATGATGATTAACAAGGAAATAGAGAGCAGATGTATCAACTAAAAAAAAATCAACAATAAAAGAAGCAAAAGTTGCTGATTTTGCTGATATGTTACTTTCACCTTTACTGTGAATTTCCCCATTAAATACAACGGTTTGTTAGGGATTGTTGCTTCCTCTTGAAATGTTTTTGCCAGCTCTCCCTAAAGCATTCAGACCTGTACTGCAGCAGAGGCAGAGACAGGACAGTCCTCACAGTGTCTGTGCAGTACTTGTATGTGGTTTCTGTCTGTGGTGGACTGGCCTGTGTGCAGAACTCTCACACCGCTGTGTGAATACTCACATCATTTCTAGCTCCTTAGAGATGAATCAAAGTTTCAAGCTTAGAAACTTTTTTCAGCCTTCATTGCTTAGCTAACTGACAGGCATCCTCTGAAACATCTGCCATTTCTGTTCTTTGGAACTGGCTCTGTCAGGCTGCTGGGGGATATATTTCTGTGCAGACTTTCCAAAGAAAATGATTTCCATTTCTGCTGGCCCAAGAGTATTGAAGCACTTGAATATGCAGCTATGGAACATATGTCTTCTTTGGGAGATAAGTCTTTTAACCTGCAGACTTTAGTAGAATCTTCACTTACCACCTTTCAGGTTAAAATTTTGACTGAAATTTTAAATTCTACTTTGATTCCCTGTTAGAGATTGTCAGGAGCTTTCAGGATTTGACTGGGAAGTCAACCAGACAGAGAATAAAGTCACCAGACGTTTCAAGTACAAAGCAACCTGCCTCTGACCTAAGGAGTGCAGCCCTTTGCCTTTTCCAGATGCATTGAGGAGATTAATATGGTGGAGAGAAGAGAGACTCCACCTCACAAACTTGAGAAAGCTTTTCCCAAGTGCAAGAGGTGCTTTCCTGCACCTTTGTAAATATTCTGAGAATCATCTCAGCCAGGGGACATTCAGACTTCAAATTGTTCTGTATTTTTCCAGGCTTTCAGAATGTGAATGTGTATGACAAAATCACTGGGAATTAAGAGCTGGGTGAAGCTGAGAGATCAGGGATGTATTTGTGCCAGGAATGGAGGGAAGACTTGCCTTGTTCAGCACTGCCTACACTGAATGATAAACAGCTGGTTTTGGTTCTGATGTGTCATTTAAAAACTGTAATTCTGACTTAACAGAGACCAGAATTTGCTCCAAAATGAAGACATAGTGGCTGATGGAAGCAATAATAATTGTGTTCTTTCTGTACTACAAACTACCTTTTTGTTGTATCTCATGAATCAATGCCCTTTTTTTGGGTGAGTGATGCAAGACTGTATTAGAAACCTTATGAAGAAGGGGAACCCTGTTGTCAAATCAAGCAATGCCATGACCCCAAAGCATTTTACACATCCTAACCACATCAGCATGACTATCCCAGATTGAGACTCTACTCTTCTAGTGATAAATAAAGTAAATAAAACATTGATCTAGTAGAGGAACTTCCTGGTCAACTTACCTTTAATTATCACAGGTGACATTTCAAACCAAGAATAATCTGTCTGCTTCCTGTCTGGGTATTCTTACCTTGCCCAAGGTTTACTCTTGGTGCACACTGTCTCTCTTTCAGGACCTCTCTTAGGCTGCTGCTCTCCATTTTTTCCCCTTGTTGTTTGTTGTTTATTCTCCTATTTTCTTTTTCTTCTCTGCTCTCTTCAGACAATCCAGAGAGGTCTATTCCTAATAATTTGCAGAAACTTAGCAATTTTATTCAGGAAAGACTTAATTCAGATAGTCTTTGGTAGCCATCTCACTCAGAGGTAGGCATTTAGCTTCCAGCCATGCTATTCTTGCTGAGACCTATACAAAATACCTCACAAGCAAATGGGGAACTGATAAGATCAAATAGAATTTGTAAGGTTTATGTAGGCTGTATTACTAATTCTCTCTACACTTCAAAGATTGATATCTTGAATCCAAGAATAAGCTTTTGCTAATTGCCAGCTGTTCAGCTGGCTGGTCCTTAATTTGAGACACTGCTGGTGGGCCAGTACCTTGTGGTGGCTGAAGGGCTGCCACCCAGCCCTGTGCTTCAGAGAGTGGTTATGTTACCAGGGGCCAGTAGCAGATAAAAGCTAAAAAGTGACCTTCTACACTGAAAGAGAAAACACTGGGTTTTGGAGGGCTGCAAGGATGTAGACATAGTAACACTACTAAAGGACAGATACATAAACGTCAGTCAGACCCAGGGAAGTAGGATATTTGAATGGCACATTAGCAGGAGGATGTTTTCCTTAGCAAGGGCAAACACTTTTGGTTGATTCCACTTCTTTTTGACCTTATGTAAATACATAGAAAGTGTTCTCATAGAGTTGTGTTTTCACAAACTGAGGGAACATAATCTAATCAATGCTTTTTTCATGCCACAGGAAATTGCTGTAGCTGAACAAGTGCCTTACAAAGGGCACTCTGAGGCATAGAGAGCAGTTGAAGGAGACTTAGGAATGTTGTTGTAAATGGAAGTGTTAAGATATGGTTCCACAACAGCCTAAACTGGGCTACATTTGGCCTAACATATTCTCACCTTTCCTGCCAGTTCTGCCTTGAACTCTGAAGTGGGCAGCCACAGGGTTCAAGGGACCCAACCAGGTAAAAACCAGCCCTCCACCTTCCCCACAGGAGGTGATTGGGTTTTTTAGCTGGATCAGTTTGAAACACAGCGTGTTTGGGCAAGAATGCTGACTAGTAAGAGCAAAGGGGTGGGAACACAAGGGCAGAGCAAAGGTAGCCCTGATGTAATCCGGTGTGGGTTGCTATTGAAACTACTCATAGTCTGTGTAAATACTAGTAAAATTGGATGTGCCTGGGAATATTTCCAGGCACTAGAATGAGATCGTCTATGCTATTAGACTGTTAAAATGCTTCCTGGCATGAGTTTGACCTCTTCCAATTAACACTCACTGCAAACAATTTCTGGGCACAATTTGATTGCTAGAATGGTCCCAATAGGCACTTTGCAATCATAAACTCAGGTCTTTCTGTGCCAGTTGGCCTCAATGCCCAGGAATGTTTCAGGCATGTTGAATTTAACTAATACAGACCCATCCCTACTTTTCCTATTGCAAATCCTTATGAAAAGACAGGACTTGTCTTGAACAAATGAGTTTTAAAACAAACAGTAGCAGAACATGAAAAGATGGGAAGAGATGAAATCTGGAAATAAAGAATTTTATTTCCTTTTAATAAGGTGGTAAGAAATAGCTATTTTGCATTCATTTCAGGTTGGGAAGGCAGAGGAGAGATAGAAATAACTTATGATGCAGTTGTTTCTGTGCTGTAGAATATCTGGCCACTTATTAGGCAGAATTAAGGCTGACATGATTCCTTTTTCAGGTCAGTTGCTATACTGGGAATGAAATGATTCCTCCATATATATATATATATTTAAAAAACCCCCACAACTGCAGCATTTCCTTTTCACTTGGAATGTTAATAAAATCAATGTACTTGGTATCTTGAAGTACTGAAGCGAAGTCCTCAATTTTAATCTGTGATTAAAATCTCTGCTCTTTTGGTTTTGCTTTTTTGAGTTTTTGTTGTTGGGGTTTGTTTGGTTTGGTTTGGTTTTGGTTGGGTTGTTTTGTTTCGTTTGGTGGTTGGTTTTTTTTCACAACTGCCTTTATGAGTTTCCCTCCACACCAGGAAATCTGAAAAAAATGGGATTTTTACTTCTTTCCAGGTATACTCACTTGGCAATCTTAGTGATCCATCTCCCCTCAGGGCACAATTAAAGGTGTTATTTTGAAGGAGCCTTAAAAGGGTTGTTGTACACGGTCTGTTGGCTGGGTTGCTCTAGGACCCAGAGTGACTGGGACTGACAGAAATCTTCACCTGAATAAATTTTCCCCGTATGCCTTATAAGGAGTCCAGGAAAACAAGGAAGTGATAACCATGTTCACGTTACTGTGTGCACAGCTTGTCCTCTTTACCTGCCCAGGTAGCCCTTGTTTTCACTTTTGTTCATGGTCTGTCCCGCTGAGGTTGAAGTTTCCTCGCAATCCGGTGTAGGTGACATCTGAAAACATACCCTCCAGGAATGCATGGTTTTTACAACATTCTACCTTTACACAGATGATAATTAACAAGCCAATATTTTTTTGTCATGCAGCCAGCACTGAAAACGAATGGGGATTGAATTGCTTTGCCTCTGTTTCCTATTTCTGCAAAGAAATAACTATGTACAAGGTAAGGCTCAGGGGCAGGGAGATCCATTTCAAAACCATTTTGCATTGTTTCTTGCATGAAGTTGACAAGAAATAGCTTTCTGTCTTCTGTATTTAATTTTTCCTTCCTATTTAATGACTTTTTTTTTTACAGACTGCTGTAGGGCTGCATTGCCAATTCATCTACAATTTGGTTGTCATTACATGGCACAACAGGTTTGAAAGAGACAGACAGATATTCAAGCAATTTTGTTTTCCCTAATCACAATTTGATCTGCTAAGAATCTTTCATATTATAGAAATGACTGAGTGTTTCTCTGGTAGTTACACAATGGATAAAAATCATATCAAGTATCTACAGAGCTGAGCGAAGCAATTTTAAGCATACAGACTGAGCATAAATCTGTTCTTTTAATATTCCTGGCTATGTCAGAAATTACTTACCTACACCATACCAGAAATACATGTAACATTCTATCAGGTGCACTGGAGGGAACAAATGAACATGTTCTATGTGAATGCCACCCATAAAGCACGCAAAAGGAGGTATGTTAATTGCCAGCAATTCTGAGGTTTTAATCTTTATTGGAGAGTTAATATTTTACCAATAGAACTATCGTTAAGGAGAATTTTTTTCAGTAATCCTAAATATTGCTAAATGTGTGCATTTTTCACCACCCACATTCTCTAAATGACAAGTTTCTTCATATAGTGAATTATTAAGCATATTATTAACAGCCTTTTATCTTCTTGGATTTAAATTCAGGGACCTGTTCTCAGGAAAGTGCAGTGACTTGTGAAGATTGTTTGCTTTCCGGACCACACTGCGCTTGGTGTTTGCAAGAGGTAGAGTGATAAAAAAAATTTTCAAAGTAAGAGTTGAAGTCTTTGTAGTCACTCAGAGTGATGAAGTATTGACTTAATTGGGTCAGCCCATGGTTTTGTAATGCATGCAGCACTTATTGAAGTCTTCCTGGGGATCAGAAGTGGAATTTAATCTACTCTGCGTGATCTGTTATTCATAGTGGATTGTTTGGATGTTTGTTTGTTTGATTGTTGAAAAGAAACCCCCACAAAACCATCAACCTTCCAAATCTTAAGGCAGAAACAGAAGTGTTATTAGAGGGTCTCAGATCATCAGCCTGAGGGTTGGCTCACCCCCAGCACTGATGATGAAGCACCAGACACAAAGTCAGAGGCCAGACTGTATTTTACAGATTATGTGCCAAGCCAGACAGTGTAAACAGAAAGTTTACAGGTATCAACAGTGTAAAAGTTTGCAATTGTAAAACTTCCATATAGAAATGATTAATCTGTGGTTGATTTTAAGTATGTCAATAATGTTGGCTTTATAATTCTCATGATATAGATGTGTTTTGGCTAAAACATTGCACTTTAAAAATATATCTGGATTTTTTTCCCATACCTTAGTTTCAGATGTTCAATGCAACCCTGGGCAGGTGACTTTACATCTCTGCTTTTAAAACTTTCTCTTATAAATAATGCTAAATAATATCTTCCCACTTCACAGTAAATATTCTAGCTCTTAGTTCATTAGCATTAACAAGATAGTCAGCTATTGCAACTAAAAACTTCACAGAAATACTAGAGAAACAAGGTTTTTTCATTTTAGTTTCTGGATTGCATCTTTGCTGCTAACAGTTTTTACTGGTTTTGTGTACAGCAAAATAACACTTAGCATGGGACTCCTTATGAAATTACTCAGAAAAAAAACCTGGATGTTCAAAAATAAATTCTAAAAATTTATCTTTTGCCATTTGCAAAATATGTTACCACAGAGGTTAAAAAGACCCCATATCAGTGTGTTTGCAGTAGTTTTTATATTTGTACTATAAAATAGTATTTTGTTGAAATTGGAGCACATAATTTTGACTACTGCCATGTATTTTCAGGGGGGAAAAAAAAAGCCCAGTATAATTTATTGATTTAGAAAACCCCCAAACAAAAACAAAACAAAACAAAAACAAACAAACAAACAAAAACAAAAACCAAAACAAAACAAAAAAACCACCAAAACTGTAGAACTATTGAAAACTTCACTGTAGTATGATTTTTCTTCTTTGTTCACAAGTTCATTCATTTCTTTGTCAGAAAACAGCACATCAAGGGTGCAAAAGACCTAGGAGCTTTAGCGTCAGAGCAAGCAAAAGCACCTCCAAAGAATCCACTGTTTTCTGTAGGATAAGAGCACACTTTGTAATTCTATTTGAAATATGAGGTTGTTTCTTCACACATTTTGGAAAGTTACAAACTGTGTAACTAAAGAGACAATATGGATCTCCTTGAGAAAGGTTTATAATGGTACATGTAATTTATGTGTGCTGTATTCAAGAAGCAGTGGGTGAGAGTGTCTGAGTGAAGGCATCAGGTTCAGTCTGGAGAACAGCCTCAACTCTCTTTCCACCAAAATATGTAAGACCCCTAACAATTTTCAGGCATGAAGGTTAATTTTTGGTGGAAAAAAGGGTCATAGTTCTGGTTTTAATAGGTTTAAAGTACATTTGTTTTGTTTTGCATGGAAAGCTTTTCAGTGAGTTCAGTGAATTGAGAGAATATTTGTGTGATAATGTCTGATCTGTGAGTTGCTTGCCCTAGGAGAAAAGAGCAGATGCATGGTATGGGCCTATGACCATCAGCCAGGAATTGAATGTTTCAGAGATGATTCTGCCAGGCATTGCCCAGGTTTTGGTCAAAAGGGCTAGCAGCCCAGAGCAGTTTCCAGGAGAGAGCTGACTGATTTTGAGAATCTTAACTCCAGACATAGCTCTGGGAAATGGTAATAAGGCACAGTAAAAGTAACCATTAACTTCACCACTATGTGAGGTTAGTCCCTACCCTGGAGCAGTGCTGTGGAAAGGAATTCATATCAATGCTTTGAATTGACTAATGAAAATATACTGTGAGATATCCAATTGATATCTGTAGGTATGTGATTTCCTCTGGCTGGGAGAAGGTCAAGGAGCATGCAGGGCCAAATTTAGGTGGTGGGGATGCTGAGAAGTGCTGAGGAACCATGGGGCAGGCTGTAGTCATTGTGAAGCACCAGGCAGAGGAACAAGAACTTGATGCCTGCTTCAGTGAACAAATTAAATGAGAGCTGAATAGAAAGTGTAGGTCAGAAAAAAAGAACCAGTAAACACTGGGTACCTACAATCAGCTTGTCACAAATCGTCCAGGAGTTTATTACCAGCAAGACCTCTTCTTTTATTAAATGACATGTTTCAATCAGCAGTTCAAAACTGTCTAGGAGTGAATTTGTGACATAGTTCTGTGTTAGAAAAACCAGTGTCTCAGAAGGGCTTTGTGTAATCATCCCCATTACTGTGAGAAGCCAAATGCAGTGAGTGGCACAATTCCCATTCCCCAACAATAGAGCAGTTTCTCCCAGGATAAAAGTCGGTGTAAGTTACATTAATTATACACCTGTGTGACATGACCCATGAAGGGCAAATTTGGGTTTCTGTGCCACCTATATCTAGTTCTGCACTAGTTTGCACAAACTTGCACTTTTGTTTCCATTGCCTGCATTGGACTGACGTTTTGTCTGGCAGGTGCTGGTGGCTAGTCATTAAAAATATTTAACTCATCCCTTCTTTCTCGCGTCTGCATTAGAATTACACAGACTTGTCTGGAATTCATGGGAGGTGTGATACCCTGGAAAATCTTTTGTCCAAAGGATGCCAGTTGAATTTGATTGAGTTTCCCACTTCAGAAGTAGAAATTCACAGGAATGATCCCCTAACTGCATCATCCCACAGGAAGAGTTCTGATGTCACACAGATTTCTCCTCAAAAATTAACTCTGAGGCTGCGACCAGGTAAGTCACAGTTCATAGGTTTATTTCAGACAGTGTGATGAGCTGA
The DNA here is from genome assembly GCF_009819655.1 of Sylvia atricapilla. Classification (NCBI taxonomy): domain Eukaryota; kingdom Metazoa; phylum Chordata; class Aves; order Passeriformes; family Sylviidae; genus Sylvia; species Sylvia atricapilla. The sequence goes on from NC_089146.1 coordinate 22,217,707, forward strand.
AGCTTCTTGGAGTCCACAATCTAAAAATTGTCTTGACAGAATAAAGATGAAAACCTGTGTTGAGTCCAAAATTCTGTTGACTCATCACATGAAAACTAGGTTCAGCTGAGTTCAGAATATTTTCAGAAGTGCTGGGTACATCATAAAAGTAAGGGTATATATTTTTAATCTTCTCTTCTCCTGCCAGTGATGTGGCAGGGAGAGAATGAAAGCTCCTGGCTCCTCCCCAGCCGAGCTCCTGTGCCTCTCCCCTGCTGGTCTGGCAAACAGAGAATCTCAGAGGCAGCATAAAATCTTGCTTTGAGGGTTTACAAGGTACCAGTGACATTTATGGTAGCATTCCAGAACTACCTTGGGGTCCTTCAGATGTGAGTTTTTCCTGAAGAAAATTTGGAATAAAAACCAGTAGGAGACAACCAGTTAGGTCAGGTCATATTGTTGGAACTGAGAATCAAATCTCTGTGCACACTTTGACTTTCTTTAAATTTTTAAAGGATATGGTAGGACCCCAAAGTGCTCCCTCTAGTTTTATTTTGCTTCATATCTAAATTTTCTAAAGCTGCATACTGCTGAAGGGATGTTTTCAATTTTTTTTCAAATTATAGCAATCAGTTTTAATTCTGTGCTTATGGCAACCCTGAAGAACTGTTTAAAAACCCCCAAACATTAGAACTACTTTTAATTTTTCGGACCCTTATTTGAGATTTTCTTTGCTGACAGATAATTTTTGAAGTTTTTTTGTTAATGCTACTGGTGGTTTAAAATACCAGGTAATTCTCACCATCCAGAAGTTTATGAAGAAATCGGCATTGCTCACGTTTTCTGCACAGAAATGCTGATATATATCCCACTTTCCCCTGACATTAATAGGACATGAAGAAACAATACAGATCAAGGTTCGCCAGACTGAAGATTATCCAATTGATCTCTACTACCTCATGGATCTTTCAGCTTCTATGGATGATGATCTGAACACAATCAAAGAGCTGGGTTCAACTCTTTCCAAAGAGATGTCAAAACTGACAAGCAACTTTAGACTGGGGTTTGGATCTTTTGTTGAAAAACCAGTTTCACCATTTATCAAAACTACGGCTGCAGAAATAAACAACCCTTGCAGGTAGGCAGGGAAAGTCCCAACATCTGTTTGCATGCCAACACTGTCATAATATTTAGGCTAAAATTAATTTCAGCAGCTTCACTGGAAACTCTCCCCTCTTCCAGCTGTAAATGAGTCAGATTGTGGAACAAGATTTGGTGCTTTTAGTTTCACCTTCTGATCATAATTATGTTGAGCCTTATATTACTAGGATAGAGGAATCTGGGAGGGAATCTGCTTTTTAGCTTTTGCTACTAGTTAAAAATGTGCTAAATACGTTAACAAAAAGGTATGTAGTATATAGTTTTGTATTTTTTCTTTAATTTCTTTCATTTTCTAGAATATATATATAAAGGAATTTTACTAATTATACTAAACTCAAACCCAGCACAGAATACCAGCTTCATTTATCTATCAATGCTCTTCTCCTGCTTTTTTTCCACCTCCAAGGCCTAGCATTCTCCAAGCCCTTGGCTGCCCTAGCCCTTGGCGAACCAGGAGAGGAGGAGCTGGGCTCTGCACCTTGGTGGTTGTCTCTGAATGCCATAAAGGAGCTACAGATCCCAACAGGCTTCCAAATATGAGATCAAGGCACAGCAGGGGACATGGCAAGGGCTGCACCTCAGTAACTGGCTGAATTACTCTGCTCTAGGAGGCATTTCCCAGCTTTTATGCAGATTTTTTCCATTGCCCAAGTCATTGAATGCTCTTTAATTATCTTAGCTTTTTCACTAAATCTTCTCAGGCACAGACAAGAGATGGGAGGCCAAAACCAATCCAGGCAGGCCTCTGAAGTAGCCATTACAGTAATTTTTCACTCTCTATTATCCATAAGTTTTCTCCCTTTTCGTGCAGAAGTGTACCATACGAGTGCTTACCAACCTTTGGATATAAAAATGTTTTGCCACTAACAAATGATGCTGAAAAATTCAATGAAATTGTGAAAGGACAGAGAATTTCTGCTAATATAGACACTCCAGAGGGAGGATTTGATGCAATTATGCAGGCAGCTGTTTGCAAGGTAATTGAAACTTCTAGGTATAGTATTATTCTATATATTATCTCTTCCAGTATTATATGCTAGTATTTCAAAGTGACAGATTATTTTTCAAAAATTTTTAACACAAACCAAGAGCCTCATTAAATTTGTGTGAAAATACTTTTGGCTGCACAAGTAAAACATGCATATTGCAATATTTTAGTCTAAGTTTCCTTTTAATTGCCAGGGACAAATAAGCCCAAATATGGGAATAATTACTGGGTCTGTTTTTCTGTTTAATTTTTTTTTATTAACTATGTTTAGAGTAGTAAGCAGATTGACATGAACTTGGCCAACCCATGTTATTAAACACAGGGATGGGGAAACAAAATGTCAGCCAAAGACAATGGAATGAACATCATCTCTTAGGAGATGTGTTGTCTTTGATACTTCCTTGAGAATGATGCTATTCTTTTATTTTGAGATGCTGTTTTCCAAATATTTTGCTGTTTTTCTGTATTGTGATGCAATATATCTTGCTAAACTGATGTGTTTTAAATGACAGGAAAAAATTGGATGGAGGAATGATTCTCTACATTTGCTGGTGTTTGTGAGTGATGCTGATTCCCATTTTGGGATGGACAGTAAATTGGCAGGGATTGTTATTCCTAATGATGGGAACTGTCATTTGGACCACAATAATGAATATTCCATGTCAACTGTTCTGGTAATTACCTACAAATTTTATACACTCTCACATTCTGGAAATTTAAAGACTAACACAAATAATTTAGAAAATTAGTGAGTTACACTTTAGCACTGAAATGTGTAAAAGCTTGGCAATACAGATATTTCATGCAATCTATTTTATTTGTAACTACATGTCTCAGTAAAGAGAGAACAGTGTGTTTGTATGGAATTAGAATAGATTATAAATAAGAAAAAAGAAAGAACAAATATGATTTTTACAACAGGAAAGGCCATGGAATTAAACTAAATAGTATTTCCTTTTGCAGGGAAGGCAAGATTTGCATTAATTATGTTCCTTGAAAGGGTGTGAATTCAGGACCAGTTTAGGAATTTGCTGGACACTGTTCCTGTACAAGAACTTACCAGCTTAAAATTCAGTGTTCAAAAATATCAAATATATACACGATGGTGTTCATTGCAGGACAAACACTCTTGTATTTGACAAATATTCAATTTCTCTGGTGCAGTGTTTTTCTTTCAATTAAATATGTATCTATAACACAGATGATACTGAGCCAAAGTCCCCACTATGAAATCTCATTCTGTACTTTTCACAGAGGGGTTTCCTTAAAAACTACGTGAGGAAATCATATGTGCTACATTTTATTTTGTATCCATGTATTCCTAATTAAAGTTTATACTACACAAAGTGCTCATTATGATCACTTGAATATGTCTTTCATGGGAGACAGGAACTGAAGGCACATGAGAAAGAGATTAATGTGCTTCTCTTTTGTTTGTTTGCAGGAGTATCCCACAATTGGACAATTAATTGACAAACTCGTGCAAAACAATGTTCTATTAATTTTTGCTGTAACAAATGAGCAAGTTCACATATATGAGGTGAGCAAACTGAAATGTTCAATTTGACAATGTTTGTTTTAAAGTTCACCTTTTTTTGCAGCTGATACAGTAGTTCTAGTACTAAGACTGTAATTCTAGTACTAGACTGAATTCTACAAGATATTTATGTGATAAAAATAATTAGGAAATTGTATGTCAGAGGAAAGCTCTTCTGCTTAAGAGCATCTTCATGTACTGATATTGGTGTTCTAAGGTAATTTTAAAATCAGATTTAAAATTGAATCAAACTAATCCTTTAAGTCAATGATTGACAAACTATGCATTGCTAAACTATTCAGTATAATCATTGTGATTAGCCTTTTGTATTTTATAAGTCTAGAGGAGAGCTGAACCTTTTATTTTATAAAATAAGAATATGTCCAAAACATGCAGCTATCTACATGCTCAGCTCTGAAATCTTGCTTTCCTTATTGATGGGAAATTTTTTTTCTTTTTCATTTTTCTTTATTTTCTTTCGATTCTTACTTTATTCTGTCCAGCCCTAGTCCTGAGAAAAAATCTTCAAACACTAAAAGAAATTCTAGATAAGAGTTCATCATGGGTAATAAAGGGTTTAGCAGCCTAAGCTTGGCTGCTTAGCTGTATGAAAGAGGACGAGCAGAGAGAAATTGTTTGTCCAAATTTATTCAGGTTGGTTGAGAGGAAGCCAGTAAAAATGATCCTGCTGATACAACAAGACCAGCTTTCTGAAGGAGAAGCCTTTGCAAAGCATTCTGTGTTAACACTGGAAATACAGGAATGAGGAGAGGTGCTCCTCTACTGTGATCACCACATGGAAAATAGGAAAGAAAGACTAGGGAAAAAGAGAGAGCAGCTGAGTCCTTGAGTTAGTCACCAATAGGATGGTTTTCTGTTTCTGTCCTCTGTGTAACCCAGGGAAGACCCTCCAGTACTTCTGCAACTGATTTCAGGGGTGGAGTGGTTTTGAGTAAGACTGATGCTTCAGCTGTTTGACAAAAGTGACAAGAGTCACAAATTGCATAAACTGATTCTCAGATTACAGCCTTGACAAGGGAAGGAACACTCTTGTGTCTTGAAGCAGTGACTGTCTTGATTTTTTGAAGACTCAGTATTGAATACTGAGCTGGATCATGAAAATTTAGATTGATAACAGTAGAATTTGATCACTTACAAATGCAGTGTCTTCAACAATTCCTGAATAGAGATCCAGCTAATGACAGGTAAAATATTTTTTTCCTTATAGATGCTTCTTTGAAATAAGTGCTTCATGAATAAGGCTGTTCTGGGAAGGTAGTTTGGAAATACCTGTTTGATTTACCGACCTTTTTTTTTTTTTTTTTTTTTTTTTTTTTTTGTCCAAAGAAATATTTTTCTTGCTGATGGAACTGTATGTTACCTTGGAAATTGCTGGTGGCCACCAGCACTCTTACCAAGATGTTTCTATTTCAGTATCCCTGTGTCTTATATCAGTAAAGTTACCAAGAGGGCCCCTTTGGTAATGGGGAACACTAAACAATGGCTTATAGCTAACACAAAATACAAATTATGGTTAACCCAGCTAGGGAATGGTTTACTCTTGTTACTTTGTTAGAAAAAATAAAGTACAACTACCTTCTATCTTATAGGGTGTATAGTAATCCCACTGAATATAATCAATCTGCTGATTTTTTCTTTTAATACTGCTTTCTTTCACTAATATGGAGAGCTGCATTTGTTATGGTCTGCTTTTTGTCCTGTAGGTGATGTGGAAAATCAGTCAAAGCAACTACAAAAATCATACACAGGTGTCACAGTGCAGCTTTTCCAGACAACAATTACCTTTTGAGTGTCTATGTAGGATGTGCAAACAGGGAAATAAATATTGCCATGTTTTCATCTCTGTGATGCAAATTTGTAATATAAATATAAATAACTAGTATATATGCTTAAGAGTGTAAAAAAACAGCAAAACAATGAAAATTATTCTTGTGGTAAGGCCCTTGCTCAAGTAGCCTGGAAGTGGTGGCAGAGAACTCTAAAAGTTTTGGTGTTTCACTTCTCTTGAAAAGCTTTAGAGGTGGAGATTCTGTAGTCTCCCTCAAAAGAACATTCCATTTGTCCTTTGAGGTGGAAAGACTCTCCCCAAATATCTCATCTCAAATCTACTTGAATTCAGCTTCTAATTACATCAGATACCAATACTGACTATTGCTATTTATAATTAAGTTCTAAGGGACAAACTTACATTAAAATTACTGTGAGGACTTTGAAAGCACTTCTTCAAATAGACTTGATAGATTCCATTAGTCTTAAGTGCAGTGTTCAGACTGTCAAATATATATTTTGTATTTCTAGCTCTGTATAATCCTCAACAATTTAGCAAAAAATAATTCAGCCATGTAATATTCTTGATCCTCTTCAACTGAATTTTCAGTTTATCCACTTACATGTGTATTATTATCTAACAAAATATTAGGGGTGGCACAAGCACAGAACACTCGTGCTTGTAACAAAGTTGCTGTTGCTTTTGAACCTTCCAGGCACCTAAAATACCTCCTGCACAGTAATCTCAAGAGGTCATTTAAGTCTGATGCGAGAGAAGAGAGAAAATTCTTTACACTGAGCCCGAATAATTTGAGATTATATTTAAAAGGATTTAAAGAAACCGTGAACCATCAACAGTATTTTATAATATATTAATGTAGGTTTAACTTGTGGCATCATTAGTTTCAGCTGAGTCTTGCCAAAGCAGCAGCAAGAAAACACCAGACTCTAAGCTTTCATTAAGCAGTTGTTACTATTGCTGATATTTGTTTTCAAGTAGAATTCTTTAAAAACGTAACAAAAATTTAGACAAGGGAAAGACTCCATCTTTAGTCCTGACTAAATAGCATTTCTTTTGAAACAAAAAATATTCTTTTTTGTATGAATAATTTCTTTTTATATCACAGGAGAAATAAGGTTTCAGGCCACATTGCACTGCTGAAAATTGAACTAAAAATACTCTAGTCTCTACACTCATACAAAATTTCAAATTATTTTTGTATATTTGGCATGGCACACTATTTATCATGAAAGTTCTTCTATCATCTACACTGCTAAAATATAGACACAACCCCACTGAGCTCAAATATATAATTGTCAAATTTCTTTTACACAAATCAGAGTATCCCTATAAAATGGCAGTTCACCTTTTAATGAATATTTGCCAAAGGCCTAAATTCCTTGATATCCTTTGGATGTTTTGCAATAGTCGCACCCCAAAAGCATTCATCTGGCTCACCTTGGCAATGGCTGAACAGAAATATTTGCTAAGAGGTGTAGTTTAACCAATGGACTGGAGACACACACTTGGCCTCGGCTTTGAAACTCCATCCTTGTATCACCATGCAGAAAATTTTTGTTCATAGAGGAGAGATCAACCAAAGTGTTCAGAGCAGCATATCCCTGCTGCTTGTTATGCATACCACAGATTAAAGGGGACTGTATTTTAAATTCCAAATTAAATTTGTCATCTTTTTTCTCAGAAGGTCCACATGTATGAACCAAGAGTTTCAATATTCCAAGAATCCTTGAGAGGGCACTGATCACAGGAGGAGTTAAATGGAAATTTGACTCAAAAGGAATGCAAAGTCGCCAGCTGTAACATAAAATGCAGTTAATCCCACTGATTTACAATAGCACTAGAAATCTAATGAATGCTAACTATTCCATACATAATACATAAAGTAATAACAGAGCTTTTGGAGATACGAAGGATAAGAAGGATATAAGAGTATTAAATTACACATGTTTATTAATAGTTCTCTGGATATTTTTCTTTTATTTAAAATATCAGCATTAATATGACTATGTGTAAAGAAAAACTAGTGTTACAATGCTTTTTTAAAATAATGAACACATTGTTTTTCAAAGGCATTGGTTAAAGCAAGGGAAGTTCATGTAGTTAACAATCAGGCAAGACGAAGTTTAATTCACTGTATTTAAAATCTAGTTGTCAGATATCATGTTAGTGTCACAGTGCAACTCAATGCAAAAAGAAAAGAAAACTTATCACTGAAATAAACTGCTAAACTGACACTGTATTACACACAGAAATTCCACATACAATCCATCAGAGCCGCAGAGGACTGAGATACATGTGCAAAGATAAAAAAGTGACTGCAGTTGCTGAATATAGGGTCCAAGACTCTTGAGCAGTTCAACAACACTAGAGCAGCTGAATCTCTTTCTGGATACTTTCATTAAAGAGAAATACAACTGTTGATAAAATATATCTTCCCTCTAAATTTGAAAAATTAGAGCTTGACGAATACTATAGTATCAAACTTCCAATCACACAGAGGTGATTTAACAATATATGTTCAATGAATTTTAAATGAAACCAGCTCTTCTCCATCTGACTTTTTCATTAAGACATGTGTAATGGAGACTGTAAAAGAATCCTTGAAAATTTCATTGTCATTTATTTCAGTTGGCTTCAATGTACTTGGTTTTGTTGTTAGCTCCTTTTTTATGGTTGGTTTTTGGTTTTTTGCTGGTTTGGTTTGGGGGTTGTTTGTTTGTTTGGGGTGTGTTTTTTTTCTTTTTTCTTTCTTTCTTTGGGTTTGAGTTCTTTTTAGATGGTAGCTCCTTGTCACTTAGACTTTGTTGTGCTTTAAATTAATTTTTTAATATTTCCAGAATTATGCAAAGCTTATTCCTGGAGCTACTGTTGGACGACTACAGAAGGATTCTGGAAATATTCTCCAGTTGATCATTGCTGCATATCAGGTAAGATGGTTACGATGCAGTTTCTTCCTTCATGTTTACATGTTTGCCATTGGTTTGCAGTTCGGTAAAAATAAGTGTCTTTGATTCCATTTATGAACCGATTACATCATTTTTAATGTTAAGTGCTGACCTTAACAGGAGAAGTGTTCACTCTGAGGATTAAGTAAGCCCAGAAACAAAGTTCCTATAACCTGTCAATCCATAGTTCTGCTGGAATGCTGAATTTAAATCAGTGTGCCATCTGCATTGCCTTCTTCACATTCCTCAGTTTTACACCTACTCTTAAGCCTTCTTTAATATCCAGGTCTCTCAGTTCCATATCTCAACAGGGGCTCAGCTCTCTCTCTGTTGGTAGCTGCCACCAGAGCAGACAAACAATTGCTTTGCTGGAATATCTGGAGGGGAAAACACTGTTCTGCACTCAGTGCTCTTCTCTGCTTTAGTAATTTGATGCTGCCTCTGTGAGGCTGTTCTGAGGTTTTTAAAAAGAGGAACAGAGGAACCAACATGGGTTTCTTTAGGTAATGCCAGGACCTGAATGGGTTTGTTTAATACAAAGATATACGGTAATGATGTCAGGAACATAAACACAGTGCTGCTCTTCACAGCTTTGTTTGTAAAACACATCCTGGGTTCCTAGTTCTCTTCTGTCAGAGGAATGTTTTTAGGCAGTTGTACAGATTTTTGCACCGATACATTAATTTACAAATATGCTGATATTCCACAGATTTCTCTGTTCCGTCTCAGTCCCTTTTTATTAAAAACCTGCTCTACCAGTTGTCTACAATGACAAATAACTCTTTGCAAATAGCTTCTCTTTCTTTCCTTGCCTTTTTTTTTTTTCTGCTCTTCCTTCTATCAACTGAAAAGGATAGCCATCACTGTGCCAAAATTACTTTGGTCTTTGTGATAGGAAGGAAAAATTTTTTTCTAGGTCTTATAAAAGCAATGAAGGCAATGCAATTCCTGAATAGTGACTTTTTAAAATGAAATGCAAAATACCACGAGATTCTCCATATTATGAAAAAATTATGTAAGGAGAGAACATCAGGCTTTACCTTCAGAGTGTAAAAACTGTAATAAATAAAGATGAGGAAGTTTTCTTATGAGCAAAGTTATTGCTAAACTTTGAGTGGCAACAGAATTTAATTTCTAGATTCCAACCTGCTGCTAGTCACATCTGGTTCCTATCAGAACCTCTTCAAGCTGGCAGTCAAATGTATAGACACAGGTTCCTATATTTAACAGCTAAAATACCATTTTGTTGTCAGTAAGTAATGGAAAAACACAAAAAAGTTGTCCCAGTCCTGTGTCCTGGTGCTTTTGCTGTAACATAGGTGGGGAATGTTGCCTCACTGGAATATTAAATATGTGAAGAGTGAATCCTTGCCTCTTCTCCTTAGCATCTCCTTACGATCCTGTGGCCTATGCTTTTTTCCCTACTCTCCTTTTTGAACCTGCTGATTTTTTTAGCCTCTGTTCCCTTCTATGACAAGAAGGGGTTCAGTTGCACTGTGTCGAGGCACAGTTTTCTTATTCCTATTTCAAACTACTTCTTATGCTTTGAATTTTCACTGAGTGCACTTTAGTTCCCGAGTTGTAGGGTTTGGTGAATAACAGCTCTGCATTCACCTTATTTTTGTGTCTTCATAATTTCATTATATTGTGTCACTGAGACACCTTCCACACCCTTAGTTTTCTCTCCAGGTTAGAGTCCCAGTCTTTTAAGTCTCTCCTTGGCCTCTCTATCCCCTTGGTAACTTTATCTGACCGTCTCTTTCCCCTCCCTGACTCTCATGAGTGCCCCCTGAGATGTGCAGCCCACAAGAGCTTACAGTACACACTACAGGGCACACTAAGGTTTACACAAAGGCACAGTTCTGTCCTCTGCCTTGTCCTCGGCCTCCTGGTTCTGTTGGCTTTTTAGCTGCTTTTTGCATGCTTTGAGCAGAGCAGGTGCCAGAGCTGGCAGTGGTGGCCACGATGCAGCTCTTGAGCTGTTTTGGCTGATCCTGTTTTCATCTGTTCCATGGTTTTGAGGGAGCTCCAAGCTCTGCGCTTGCTGCACTGCAGGAGTGGCAGGGAGGTGACTGCAGGAAGGGTGCTCCTGCCTTTGGGCCATGACTTGTCACAACTTCATCCAGGCACAGCATGTCTGGACCACGCACCAGAGCTGCACGTACGTTCTTAAAATCCCACAGCTCTTTCAAGATGTAACAAGTGTGCAAGTAGCAACATGTCACACTTAAAATTTCCCAAAGTCCGTTTTATTACACTTAACCTTAAAGGTTAACAATCTTATTGTTTTGTGATTGAAAATCTTCCAAGCAGGAAGCACTAAAACACTTTATTTGACAGGAATAAAGGTATCTGAATTTTTTTCTGCTGTGAAGAATAAAATTACAGGAGACCCACAGTTGAAAATTGCATGCAAAACAGAACTAATGCTACTTTTGTTAGAAACTTCTCACTATATTCTCAGAAGTGTAATTCAGTGTTCTGTGTCTCTTCTTCTTCAGTCACAAGAAAAGGAATAAACAATTTTTTGCCCCCTGAGAGTAGAGTTAGGCTAAATCTTTTAACACTTTTAAAGTGGTTTTGAGTGTTTACTTGCTGTGCAAACACAAGGTTTGCTAATGCCATTCACCATGTGTTGCCATATAAAAGCTTCAGAGAGGAAGTAAGCAAGTTAAGAAAATCTGAGCTGTCAAAATATTTGTTGCAAGGAGTTCTCATGTTCTTTCCAAGTATGGTTCATTTTCTACTGTAAGCATATTTCTGCCTGCTTTGTTTAGCATTGAATTCTGCAGAACTTTGTGTTGCAGTGCTCAAGGCTAAAATGCTTTGTGACAGATAGCAGGTCATTTGATTAAAGCCATTCCAAGAATTTAAAATTTCAGGAAAAATTACCCTTTTTTTCTAGTTTTTAATCCTTACACTTACACAAAAATGAGAGCAAATAAATAATGTATTAGAAAGGACAGGTAACACAAGGGCACAACTATTTAGCACTTCTCTGTCTGTTGTTCCATTCAGAAAATTTTTTGAACCACAAATGTTTCTCTGTGAATGGCTTAAAGCCACTGTTTTCTATTAACTGTCTGCTATTTGTCCTCAAACTATGGCCAGACAGCTTTAGTTTTAGTAGTTTTAAAATACCATTAGAAATGCTCACAGATGTTAGGATCTAAAATTCTCAAATTTATCACAGTCTGTGTTCATTTTCAGTGCTGTCAGATGCACAAATTGATCTCTCACAATAGCAAGGCACATTCAAATGTGCAATACACACAATACAGACCCCAGAATTCAAAGTATTACAATTTGGTGTTCAGCAGCATTTAATTTTCTCTCACAGTTGTACTCTGTGCCTTGTAATTTTGCAGTTTGTGGAAGAGGGAAGAGAGATACTGGTGATACCTCCTGTAACACAAGCACATGCCCTCAGTCAAGTCACAGCTTTACCTGGACATTTGCTGGTTTGGGTCCTTTTGGGAGAGTCCAGCTATGGCAAACAAATTATTATTGACAACTCTGGATTGTTTCAATAGCAACACGAGCATCTACCTCCAAATCAAATGGAAATGGAAATTTGGACATATCCAAAGCTACCAAAGCCACCAACATTACAAACCTGATGCTCAGAGCACAATTTTACCACCCTAATACAAATTTCCTAGGAATCCAGAACATGTTCATAGGACAGGGAGTTGTCTATGCAGGTTTATACCTATTTTATTTTTACTTTGATTTACCCCACCAGACCTTTACTCCAGTGAGTCATCCTACTACCTTAAGTGGAATGATTCACTGAAGTAAGGTCAGCAAGTTCTCTGTGCTCTGATTGAAGGGCAGGGGGTATTTTGGAAGCAATTAAACTTCCTTGAGCACAAAGTCAAGTCAGTGGTCAGTGAGGTGTTTTCTCAGCAGCTGCTCAGGTACTTTTGAAAAATTTCCATTTACTGAATCCACAGACTAATGAAGTCATAGGGAATTTCCCCATGGCCTGTGATAGGCTTTGGATTAAGGTTGTGTAAGCAAAGTCGCAATAAAAATTTTTAAAGACTTAAAATACAGATGCCTAGTATAAGCAATTTTAGAAAGACGATTTGTGACTTACAGAATGAAAGTTTGATTGAACAAATTGATTTAAGTAATGGGGATGTTGTTGAATACAGGTTAAAATAGCACAGACAGCTCATGAAGCAGGAATTTCCATTGTGAGAAGAAAGGAAGGGAGGGAGCAATATTGACACAGTTTGGCTAATCAGGAAAAGCCCAGACCTAGCAATGCAATCAGGAAAACAGATCCACTCCTCAGAAAGTCCAGACTGAAAAGAAAAACCTGCATCAGTCAGCAGAGTTAGGAAAGGTGATTTAATAAAATACTGAGTTTGTTCTCCTGGAAAGGCAGGAAACAAGCCCTGTGATGGCAGATATTAAAGCGATACCACTATTGCTTTCCACTGAAAACTGAGTCTGTCGGCATTTGCTTCATTTTGCTTATTCCCCATTTTTCTTACAACAGAGGGTTCTGTGAAGTGCCTAAGCACGAGAGTGCTCCTGTGTAAGTCAGGATAAATTACAGTCCACGTTACACAGACGGGGAGCAGTAGCAGCACAAGTGTGACAGTGTTATCACTCCGTTTATCTCACGCTTCTTTCCTTGAAGGAGCTGAGGTCTGAGGTTGAACTGGAGATCCTGGGAGAGACGGAAGGGCTCAATCTCTCCTTCACGGCCATCTGTAACAATGGGACCTTTTTTCCACATCAGAGGAAATGCTCTCATGTGAAAGTGGGAGATACGGTAAGTGAAGAGCCTATTCTCAAAAGACATGAAGTTCATGTCATTTAGGACACCAAGGCAGAGTTTGCTCTTTTTTAAAGGATCTTCCTCCAAACAAGTCAAAAAGCAGGCAGTATCTATGACCCTCTCGCTGTGTCCTCTGCATGCACTTCTGAGCACCCTGCAGAGCTCCCTGTGCTCCCAGCAGCCCAATTCTCTCTTCCAGGTCTCTTTCAACGTGACCGTCAGCGTCTCTTCTTGTGAAAAAACCAGAAGGCTTATCAAGATAAAACCCGTGGGGCTCAGTGACGTGCTGGAGATGGAAATTCATCCGCTCTGCAGCTGCAGCTGTCAGGCGGAGGCCGAGGAGAGGAGCCCGCAGTGCAGCCAAGGGCAAGGCTCGCTGGAGTGCGGCGTGTGCGTGTGCAGCCCCGGGTACGTGGGGCCGCGCTGCGAGTGCCACGAGAGCGCCCTCGGCGCCAGCTCCTGCAGGGGCCCGGCCGAGCACAGCTCCTGCAGCGGGAGAGGCGACTGCTACTGCGGCCGCTGCCTGTGCCACCCGTCCCCCTACGGAAAGGTCTACGGGCCCCGCTGCGAGTGCAATGACTTCTCCTGCCCCCGGCACAGAGGCCTCCAGTGCGCAGGTACGGGCCCTCCGTCCGTGGGCTCGCCCTCAGCTGCGGGCTTTGTGTCTTCGTCGCATGTTCAGTCGCGGGCAATTCCGTATGAAGAGTTACTAGGCGTGAAAGGTCTTTAGGCTTAAAATAGTTTCGGCTATGCCATTATAAATCGGAAGTATTTAGAAATTAAGTCGCGCGCTGCCAGGAGACAAAATCTGCGCAGAGGACTCCAGTAAAGAGAATGGAGCTGCTCTGGCTCACAGCCAGTCTAGGCAAAAATCTGATCCTCTGACTTAAAACTGCAGATTCTGAGAGAGAAAGGAAGATGTTTGGAAGCAGAGCTGGACAGAACAAAATATTTTCTGTTAAAGAGAATATTTTTAAAGAGCATCCCTTCAGATTATTTTTGAATTATCGGTGACTGATTTGAAGTATAATGAATGTTTTTCCAGGCAATGGTGACTGTGACTGTGGGGAATGCAAGTGCCACAGTGGATGGACTGGTGAATACTGTAATTGCACAACTGATACCAGCAGCTGCATCGCTGAGGATGGGACACTCTGCAGTGGGAGAGGTGAATGCATCTGTGGGACATGTGCTTGCACCCATCCGGGGGCTTCGGGCCAAATGTGTGAAAAATGCCCTCTCTGCGGTGACCCCTGCAGTTCCAGACGGTAATGTGCTGCCTTTAAACCTCTGGTGTTTGTATCATCCGGTTATCTATTTCCTATACTGCCCTAGGAGTGTGTTTACTGCCATGTCTGTAAACTGGATTTGCAGACGAGAACCCAAGTGCTTCTTTGTACTTTGAGGTGGGTAGTCACAATGCATATATCAACCATTCATGAGCATTACTCTTGTACAAAAGGACTTTATGTAAAACAATTCAGTCAACTTCAAGCAGCACGGGTAAAACTTTACACTTCCACTGCTGTCCCTGGCTGTACAACTAATCAGAGTGGTGGCCTTATCTAGCACTTATATGGCCTCACAGAAAAATTTCATATTTGTATTACGAGTCTCATACATATTAATGAATAAGGTCATGTTGTCCACTCAAGCTTCATATATTCAAAAATTCATAGTCCAAATTCAGTTAAGCTTGGGTAAATTAAAGAGGTATAAGTATAGTAAACTAGACAATAGTCTGAGAATGAGTAAGTGGGTAGCTGTATGTGATGTATAAGTGGATGACAAATTGATTGTAAATGGTGAAATGTCTTCTGTCCACTGAGCATACGCAATTTAGGCAGCTCTCCTGCTGTGGTGGAAGGTGTCTTCTGTGGTGCATGACAGGAAGAACAACCAAAAATCCTCAGGTTGTGAAGATGACCATTCTAGCACTCAAAGTACACCATTGCTCATGCTTGTATTACATGGCTCTTGTAGGGCTACAGTCCAAACGGAGCAGTCTTCAGCAGAAATTTAAGCTAGGAGTTGGGTTAGGCTTCACAGAACACACATTATTAATGACCCTGGCTTTGCTTTCTGAGTGCTGAGCAGTTCAGGTTGTATGGTTCATGACGATGTCCTGTCTCCTTATTCAGAGTTGAGACTCATTTTTCTGTAGCACTGTATTTTCATACCTATCATTGCAGTCTGCAGTGTATCTGAATGAAAAGCTATTCTATGATGTGATTAATTCATCGATCTCTTTCTGTTAGTGCTAAATCTGCCTTAGGAAAACTGAGCCTCTCAGTATGTTCAAAGAGAATTTCTGCATGCAACTGCTCTAAACAAAAAGGACAATGCTGCTGCTTTGCTCTGCCCAGTTTGGCAAAGAATAAGAAATATAAAGTTACATGATAGGCATTACATTAACCTGTTTAAACATGTATATTGTATGCAGCATTGGATCTTTTCTTTCTGTTTCAGTGTCTTCCCTTGCTGAAACGCAAGGCACAAAAAGCCAAAAGAGACAGAACACTGGGAATGCCTGGGTAGGGTAGCTGAAAGAGCTGAAAGACCAGGTCAGAGGGGATGGAGATCAATGGCAAGGCAGCTGAGAAAGAGAGTATAGCATGAGAAACATGGTGAATATGACAAAACCACCACCAACACTGAATTTATCTCCATGAGATAGAGGCTATCCCATTACACACTCACTTTTACTATTCACCATTTCCAGAGCAGAGGATAAGGTCACCTCCATCCTCTGAAGATAAACTCAGGAGCCTCAGCTTATTCCCATGGATATACGTAACTCAGTGTAACAGGAGATAGCCAGGTCTTTTTTTTATGTTTTGTTGTAGTTCTCATCTTCCTTTTTCCTTTTCCCTTTTCCCCTTCCTTTTTCTTCTCCTCTCATTTCCTTCTTTTTTTTTTTTTTTAATTTTTTAATGAAGTCAGTCCTTCAGGCTGCTTCTCAGAGCCTCAGCCACTCAATTTGGCTGAAGCTATGTGTGAAAAATCAGCAAAAACATTTTCCATCAGAAATGTTCATATATGAATTCTGTTTGTTGCTTTATTTTCCATTAATAAACCCTGGATTTATTAAAATTCTCACTGAATTTACAGGGAGATTTCTAAAGGAATAAGTCTAGTCTCTGTTTTTAAATAGTATTTTAATCATTCCACCACTGAATAAGAAAATAATTTTCCTGTAAGTTTCATTAGTATAATTAGGATATAAGTAATTTCTGAGACAAGTAATCATATTCAAGAGACAACTATTGAGACACCTGAAAGATGTTTTAATGCATTATTCAGTAGACTTGCAACAAAGGCAGACTCATAGTAGGTGCTTCAGCTTGGTCCCTTTGAAGTCAATTTCAGATATTGTTCATCTGATAGGAATTCCTTCAGCTGGTATTTAGTGTTCAGAATATTTATATTTTTAATTTTTGAAGATGAATGTTACATGGGAGTAACCACAAGTAACCTACATGAATAATGTTGCCTGAGGTTCTGTCTGGTAGCTAACAACTGGGAGGGAATAGAGGACAAGACAGAGCTTATCCATAATACCTTTATTCAGCTGAGGTTTTTTTGTTTGGTTTTGTTAGGAGGTTTTTGGTGGCAGTATCTATCATATTCCTGAGAATTGCTGTATCCATAGCAGAAGACCTTTATTTAGCTGCTTTTTAAAATGCAGATGCACACATGCTGGCTTTTGTGTTGTTACTTTGTGGCAGGCAGAGATTGATGAGCTGCTGAATTATTTTCCACAGGAGCTGTGTGGAATGTCACTTGGCTTCTGATGACAAGTCACTGGGAGATTGCAGTGAAAAATGCAAATTGGTTGATGCAACTGTCAGCATGGCAAAGGGTTGGTATACTCAGTCTTTCTTTCTTGTGTGTGTGTGATAGCAGGAGATTCCACTTTCAGTAGTTTTATATTTGAAAGTAGCCTTGTTTTTCTGCTGTGGAATAATATTATGGATCATAAGGAAATTACTGTCTGTGGTTCTTCTGAGCCAAGTAGGAAATGCAGAACAGGGCTGGTGTAACCCTTCCAGGTGATTAACTCATTGGATCCTGCCTGTTTTCTAAGCACTTTATGCAGGAAACTATAGAATTTAATAGATACTTGCAAATAGTCCCTGCAAATCCGTGAGAGATGAAAGTTTCTGGGTTTAAGTTATGCCTGTACCATGAGTTCCAGTGGGGCTTCTTCAGCCTTACAAATACAAAACCTGACTCCAGTCCTTAGGCAGATTCTTGATTACAGCTGATGACTAAACACAACCCTTTAATCTTTAATGGTAAAGACATTTCTTGTATTCCAAAAGGCTAAGAACATCTTTCAGCTGTTTGCTTTAATTCAAAAGTTCCCTGCATCAATGGATATTTCTGGAATAGGAATTAATCCTGAGTAAAATAGTACTATCAGGGAAAAAACCCAACAAACCCCACAATCAAAAATAACCAAAACAAACCTTTAAATCAAAAAAGTGCAAATTTTTTTTCTGTAAAGGAAGGTGCCAGCTTAGCAGGCAGCCTGTATTTATTCTAGTGGCAATTCTACTCTCAACCCTGTGGCACATGCAGTTGCTAAATAAGGCAGGACATAGGCTAGTTACATCCACATCACAGATGTGTCATAAGCATTAAACAAGACAAATGTAAGAGTGAGGATGACAATGCAGAATCCTGTGTACGTGTCTAAGGTTTGTATCTGCAAGCTCTTGGAAGCCTTTCCACAGCTTTGTGCATGAAAAAGTGTCACTGATGTACATCCTTCCAGCAAAGTTACACCTTTTGTTTTTGATGGCAATACTTCAGTATTTTTTTTTATAAATATAAAAATATCTTTACAGGCTTAAAAAAACATATAAACACTTCTGTTGTATCTCTTCAGTTATTGAAGTTTTCAGGTTGCCTTTGTAAGGTGGCAGATATTTGTAGCTAGGAATATATAAAAAATTATACTTTCAAACATAATGAATGCTAATCTAGAACAGAAATACCCTTTTATAAAGTGTTCACACAGGTCACAGGAATATGAACATGATAATATCATCTCCTATTCCTGCGTATTTCCTTTTTTTCCTGTTCTGTGCTTCCCTGACTGGGACTGTCAGCTACTTTTTTAGATTTAAAATTTATTTACAGCAATTACTGCAACCTTCATGTTCCTACCAGATGCCTAAAAAAATCCAACAAAAGCAGCTGTTGCAAACTATTTCATCTGAAATGCTTGTGTAGCCTCATTTAGAAGTCCTGAAAGAAAAAAGAATTAACCTTCATAATAATAACTAAAAAATAATCATAGGAAAAAAACTATTACCTGAACAAACCCCACCAATCTGAAAATGGTATAACTAGCACACCACATAATATTTGAGACAGATTATTAAGCAACTTCATGGGGTAGTATATTTCTTTCTGGTTTAGATTTTTATTTCTTTAATGCTTCAAGGCTTTGGGGGAAAGAAAAAAACTAAAAGCTCTAGGTTAAATAAAACATTAGCGCTTAAAAAATTTTGTTTCTCTTTTGCACATGGATGTTGCAATACAATGACTGGAAGTGTGGAGCAGCAAGAAAGCGTGGGGTTTACATTTTCCTGTTTCCTGGCAGTGCCCATTTTAGGCTCTGAGTTGTGGCTTTCACCTCTCTGCTTTGGTTCTGGGCTTGCCAGGGGTTTCTTCTCCAGCTCCACAGCAGCAGGTCAGGTCAGCCCAGGGATCTGCCGGGGCATGGGGTGTCCAGCACTGCACCAGACTCTGCAGGTGCTGATGGCTTCACATTTACTGGGCTTATCTCCACAGCAGATATTTTCATTCACTTTTAATGCTTGAACATTTAAATTAGGCTAATCATCCCTTTGCCACATAGATGTGAGAGGAGCTTTTCTTGCTTTACTTACTATACAAGAGGAACCAAAATTCCTAAAAGGCATCTCCTGCCACCACCCCAGCCACAGGGCACCAGGCTGCTCCTGACCCAAACCCAATAGACACAGTTATACTTCCCTTGGAGAGCCCAAGTTCTTCCTACCCCATGGTGCTGACACCTCACCAATTCCCAGAGCAGCAGCAAAGTGGATACAAGAGGCTGAATAAACCTCTCTATCAGCACTGCTCTCTTATGAGTCAAAACAAGCTGAACTCCACTCAGAAAAAAGCATTTTGTTGAGCAAAAGGCAAACAAGAAAGGGCATAATGGAATTTAAATTTACAGTCAACATTTTGTTGTTGACTCTTCATAAATGTATCTGTTAGGAAACAGTCTTTCATGCTTTGAGTCTCCTGCTTGCCACTGTTACCTGATTCCTCCTCCAGTGTGACTCAGTTATTTCAAATACAATTTAAATTACCAGAATTGGGCTGCAGAAGAGTGTGACAATTCACTGCAGAATGCAGAATATTACACAGATGTAAATTACAGGAATTTACTTACCTAGGCAAGTTTTTTTGCTGATGAGCTGCAAATAACATATGCAATAATCTCTCTTTAGTGATCCCTCATTCTAAAAATAACATCAGGATAATAAAAAACTAACCATAAGCTGGATTCTAAATAGCTCAAACTGATTTGCTTTCATTTCTACATAATTTCACATAATCAGTATTCTGCTCCCTTGGTTTCAATGTATGACATTAAATAAAAACTACCATGTAAAAATAACTAATCTATGTGCAGTTACTGCCTTCTGGATGATATTTGGTATATGCTTGCAAGTTTTTCTCCATTTTCAGGATAGATAACAACTATCCTTTTCCTTTTTTTTCCTCTTCGTAAGCAAGTTAATATTTTGAATCTGCTTGCTTTAAAGAGTTGGGAAAGTACAAACATTGCAAAACTTTTGACAGTGTTACTGGAACTGTGACGTGCCAACAAGAGCCATAGGTCTGCAGTTCGTGGTCCTTCTAACAAAACCAAACCTTGTTAAATCAGCAGATCCAGGCTGCCACTCCCCTTGGTAGGCAACACATTCCTCTGCCACCAAGGACCAGCAACAGGTTAATACAGGGCTCAAATCAAGAGCAGGTTTCCATTAAACTCCAACCAGCTAGGGTTCTCTTTTTATAACAAGGAGAGAAAGGTATGGAGGGTAGTCAGTACTTCCATATTTTCTATAGTGTTTAATAGTATTTTCTATAAGACCAAATCTTATGATAATAAGTAATATAGGGAAGAAAAAATAGAGCAAGCACTTTCTTTAAAATGTAGTGTATGTTTCTTAAAATGCTCTATTCTTGTCTGATTTCTATTCAATATTCTTCATATTAAGTTTGAGGCCTTTAAAATTTTAGCACAATTGCTTATGAAATTTCAGTAAGAATTCTGAATGGGTAGAAAATACTGGTCAGTGACAATTATTTTAAAGAAATGTTTGAGAAGCCTACTGTTTTTCTTTCTTCTAAAAATAAATCCTAAGAAGTTTGACTAAAATATATTGAAAAGCACACCTACATTCCCAGTGATACTCAAATCATGGAGTATATGAAACATAAACATTCAACCCCAGAGGTATTATTGCACACAGGTCTAAAGTATTTTTTCTCTGTAAAATATTATAATATGGTTTCACTCCAAGTGATGACATTTCTGGCCCTGCACTTGTACTCTCACTTTTTGGTTGCCTTATTTGCTTTATATTGTCCCTCAAAGTCAGCTTCCTTCTGTCTCTCTGTTCCCTTTGAATGAATGTTCTCAGTCCCCAGTTAGGAATAACCTGAAAGGAAAAAATAGATTAAATTTTTGTGTAATCAACAGTGAGTGGAGGAAGGAATAAATGGGGTCAGACTGTCATCTCAAATCACTTTATTTGCTTCATCTGGAATCCTGTTACAAAATCCCAGAATGGCAGTGTTCTGTTATTAATCTTTATTTAGTCTTGTAACAGACTGGACACACAGTGACCTAGAGGGGCCTATTGTGTAGGAAATTAATGGCAGCCCTTCTAACAGCATTCATAGCTGCTTGATGGATCTATATCTACTTCTGAAACATGATCTAGAGGTGGCAGGAGTTGCTGCAAACCAAAGGAACATACTTTGTTCCACTGGTTACTTTGTCCCATAATTTGGGGCTATTGCATTTCCTAGATAGCTGCCAGTTAAGTCTTGGAAGCACTTCCAATTCATTGAAATTCACAGTACACTGAAGTAACAAGGTGCACTAGATGGTCAGTGTAGATTTACAACATCTGTATATAAGTGAAAAATCAGAAACTAAACAAAATTTGGATTTTTTTTTTTGGAAGAAAACCCATTCAATTTAGTAGAAATTCTGAGAGTATTTCTGCTTTTATCTCTCACTCTTTACCATCTGCAGACAAGGCTGTGACAAACATCATGCCAGCAGTCTCTCTGGTTATTAAAGGCTAAATTTCATTTGATCTGATGAATTACTTTTTTCCTTCCCTCTGCAGATTATTCAGAGGATAAATCCATTTCCTGCTCTTTGCAGGGGGAAAATGAATGTATAACCACATTTCTACTGGCTGTAGATGAACAGGGAAAGACAGTCATTCACAGCATAGAACGGAAAGGTAAGCAGTGAATATTGGTTTTTGCAGGTGAAATCTGATTTAAAACCACAGACAAGGTTAGTGATCTAGAAGCAGAGCTTTTTGAAGCGGCACATCACCTCCTGGTGTTTGTAGCTCTTCTCTGCCATGCTAAGGTGTTTCCTCAAGTACTTATTTAATGCATTGGTGACATAGATACTTGGCCTTTCATGAAAAATGGGCAGAATGATCCTTGGGCTGTAAGAATAATTTAATTTTTTTAAAAGCTTGTGCAGTTCTAAGAGAATGATACCAAATATCATTTGCATATATGATAAAACTATAATTCACTTTGAAATTATATATACTTCACAGACGGGCAAATGTTCAAATGACTGTGTAATTCAGTACGCTTGATAAAATTCTAAAATGTATTTATAATTCTTTTTAATGTTGCAGTATCACAGAATCAAGAATGGTTTGGATTGGAAGAGACATTAAAGTTTATCTAGTTCCAAGCCCTCTGCCACAGGCAGGGATACCGCTCTCAGAGCCCCATCCATCCTGGCCTTGAACACTGCCAGGGCTGAGGCATTCTCTGGGCAGCCTGTTCCAGTGCTTCACCGGCCTCAGAGTAAAGAACTTACTTCTAATCTAAACCTACCCTCTTTCAGCCTAGAAGCCATTGCCCCTTGTCCTGTCACTACATGTCCTTGTAAAAAGCCTTTTCCCCAGCTCCACTGTAGCCCCTTTAGCTACTGGAAGATGCTCCAAGGCCTCCCTGAAGCCTTCTTTTCCCCAGGCTGAACAACCTCAACTCACTCAGCCATCCTTGTGCGAGAGTTGTTCCAGCACCCATTAAATTTTGAATATTTTGCAAAACTAACAGGTACAGAACAGATCTCTTATGTCCTTCCATTTAACATTAGTTCTTCATTTACAGCTCTTTCATCACTGATTTTCATTAAATCTCTTAATCAGGTAGGACAGGAGAGAACACAGACACCACTTTTCAGCAGCCAAATAGTTTCTCTTCCAAGGAATAAAGACATCCTTCAGACTAAATATTAGTCATGTTTTAGGCAAAGCCATGCCGTTTGTAACTTCCTTCTCTTTCCACAAATGGAGTTTATTTTGTTAAGCCTTTGTTTTAGGCCTTCTCTAAAAAATATGTGAGAATTAAATTGATCTTACTGCACAAAAAAAGAGCAGCTCCTGCCATAAGAACATTAGTCTGGTTTTGTATAGGTGTCTAGTACAGCAGAAGTGCTTTAATAAGGTAGTACCAAAGAAGCACGCCTCTTAAACTACATCCCTAAATACCTAAGGTTCAAGAATTTAAAGGTAAGATTTTATCTTTATTAAACACCTTTTTATGTGTTTAAGAAGATTTCATAAAACAAAGGAAAAAAAAGAGAAAGAAGAGAAGAAGAAGAGAGAAGAAGAAGAGAAGAAGAAGAAGAAGAAGAAGAAGAAGAAGAAGAAGAAGAAGAAGAAATGATGTCTTACAGAAGGCACAGTTCATTGACCTCTATGTAATGGCCTTCCCACAGCACTACAATAATCAGTTTCACTGTCGTCTGCTGTTCTGCTCCTGGACCTTAAAATGGGAACTGGGATGAGACCTCAAGAAATTCTCTAGAAATACAATTTCATTCATGGAATGAAATATGGCACCAGTAGCCAGAACAGCAGCCCACTGCTCAAACCAGAGCCCTCAGAATTAGTTAACTGAGGCTATCAAGCAAAAACAGAATGTGAAATGCAATAATGTAAGACAAGCCAATATAAATGAATTTTTTAATGTTCTGAAACCATGGTTCAGCAGAAAATTTTATAAAAGAGTAGTTCACCCAACTTTCATAGACAGTACTTTCTAATACTAAAAGAATCAAATTCTTTAGCTTTTGGTGAAGCAAAAATTTCAGTTTTAATTCTGACTCTCTGAAATATTTTATCATAAAATTTATTTCAGAACTTGAAATGTGAAATTTCTTCCAATTGCCCAGTCCAACATTTTCAACAAATCTGAAGGAATTTTTTTCTTCATTGTTTTTCGTGAGAGAAATGCAGTTTCCTCTATTTTATCAACAGCATTGGTGACTTTATCCTGACATAGGTCTCACTGGAATCTTTTCTCTGCAACCCACTAATATCAGTTAATTGAACTAGAGCTCCAGCCATAACATTGTAAAACTCAAATTTTGTCAACTCAGCCCTGTTTTTTATAATACGCTGAACAGATCCGAAATCCATTTTCTGACTTTTCTCTTCAGAATCTGTGTCTGCGTCCAGCAACTGCTAATTGTCATGGTAAAAAAGCAGTGGAATAAGTTGGCAAATAATTGTTAAAACATTTTTAATGCAATATTTTTTAGCTGGTTCACAAGCCCTTTAGCAAGCTAGCAGGAAAAAAATAACTGAACTTGAAGAAAAGGCATACCAGCTCATGGCAAATGGGAATCTCAGCATATCTCTTGGCTGGTTTAATTGCCTGAAATTTATTGATTGGTTATTCACAGTCATAACTGTTTTTGTTTCCAAGAATGTGCACAGCATCCAAATATCCCAATGATAGTGGTGGGTGTCACCCTTGCTATCCTTCTCATTGGCATTGTTTTACTTTGTATATGGAAATTACTGGTGTCAGTTCAAGACCGAAAAGAGGTGGCCCAAGTTTGAAGCAGAAAAATCAAAAGTTAAATGGCAAACGGTATGTGAAATACATTGATTTTGTTACACAGGTTCTTTAGTTTGGTTACATGATGCACAACTGCCTTTAAAATTCTGGATCTTGATTTTGTTCTTTAAATGGATAGATTTTGCTGGTAGGTTTTTGCCATGTTAGTATTCTATAAAGTAAAATTATGATTCTTTAGTGGATGAAAATTATCTAGTGTTTAATCTCCTGGTTTAATTTCTTCCACATCTAAGAATGTATAGATAACTGGTTTTTTATTAATTATTTTTAATTAGTTGCCAGTCTTTGATTAATCCTAACAATGCTGTTGTCTGCTTATATGATTATCCAAGGTGTACCCCTCTGCCCAGAAGCAGAGCTTTAAGAAAGGAAGGTGTTCCTGGCCTCTGTCTTGATCCAAGCCCACTCCCACTAAGCAGAAGTGAATGAAACTGTCCCAGATGTAGGGGAAAGGACAGAGAAATCCAGGCCCTGTTTTCTATCTATAGCTCTGGGCATGTAATGTAAGCTAACACCACATGTTCCCTTTTCTTCTTTCTTTCTGCTCTTGACACTTTTCCCCTTCTGCAAAAGCCTTAGGACTTCTGAGGATCTTTTAAAAAAAAGCTTGTTGAGTAAGCATTTCTGGCGGGTTTCAGGAGGACAGGCAATGTGTTCACGTGGCTCCATTCTCCTACAAAGTCCTGTGATTGCAACTTTTTCCAAGAATGGGCACCGTCAGCCTTTCAGCTTCTGACCCGGAAAAAAAAATCACTAACTTATAGGCAAGGCCACCTGAGAATGTTTTCTTGATCCTCCAGGAGAGTTAGGTATGGTAAGAGGGAAGGGAAGGATACAGTTGATAGAAGCATTTTAATTTTCTTTTCTGTCACAAGAGGAAGGGATTGATGAGAGGCCAGGATGAAAAGTTCAGGTGAGACTTGCCCTTCTCCCAGCACACAGCAAGTACTGTATGTGACAAGAGCACCATGACAAGTCACATCTAACTGCTGAGACACTCTCTGTGGTTTTATAATGATCCAACTGGCAGATTTGATGGACAAATTGTATCAGACACATTTGATGAGGTATTATTTGATGATGTGTGTTACTGATGTGAAGGAAAGCGTGTTCCTGACCCCAGGCTGGTTTGTGCTGCCTGAATTCAGATCAGTCTGAATTTCAGCAGCTTGGAACATAAGTAAGCTACTGAAAGCTATTCTAAAGTCCTCAAAGATACAACATTACTTCTATACAAAGACTCCCATTTAATTTTCGTGTTTGTTTGTTTGTTTAGGAAACAAATCCACTGTACAGAGGCTCAACAACCACTTTTAAAAATGTGACTTACAAGAACCAAGATATGCAAAAAAGGCCCATTGTCTGCAGATTTCTATTAGTACCTCCGACACTACAAACTTACTTTACTGGCAGGAAATCTAACCCAAAACTTGTTTCTTCTCAGCTGATTATGTGATATTTGTTTGCAAGTTGCAGTGGTATAACCATTCTGTTAGAGAATATGTATCCTGTGTTGGGACAAATAAAGATAACATATTAGTAGTAAAGGTTAGTAGAATGGTTTTTAAAATGACCCCTTATTGTTGAAGACCCCATCTTAAAAATATGGCATCACAAATTATTTTGATTTTGTCTTTAATACTGAGGATTATAAATTATCATGTAAACTTACTTTTTTTAAATTAGATATATACAGTGAACTTAATACTACTTTGTTCATACACACAATGCCATAAATAAGCCTTTAGGAATGTATTTGTATATCAGTCCATTTGGTGAGCTTGTTTAAATTTGGAAAAGATAAATTTTTTTCATTAATGCAGTTTAAACTACTGAGGATTGAGCTTTCTCATATCACCTGTGTGACTGAATAGTTTCTCACCAGAAAAAAGTAGTGATATTGCCTGTCTTCTGTAAATGTAAGTTATACAGAAACATTTCTTCTCTAATTCTTCTTTCTTGTCCTATTTTTTTATTTCCTTTTCCTTGTTGCTATTTGATGCTCTTTAAGGACCTAGGCCCTGGTATTATCTCAGGAATAAATCAAGCCAATCAAGGCTTATTCACTTGCAGTTGTTTCCTGCTCCAGACACAGACATCTTTTTTCTTTTTTCTTTTAAATTCTAGTAAAAAGGATACAGAGAAAAAAGGTAAATATTTGTAGATTAGAGACCCCAGTAGACAAACTTTTAAACCAGAGGATTAGCAGAACTCCATTTCACCATTTACATCCTGTAAATTATTTGGGTGCTCACAATAGACCTCACATGCTGGACCATCACACAAAGTGGCTCAGGAGCCCTTCACATGCAGAAATGTTCACGCCAAAGTTTTATTGTCACACACAAAGATAGTACTCTTCTGCTGAGATGTCCAAAATTGTGAGGTTCTTTCAATGCCCAGCAGCCAAACTGCTTATTCTTGTGTGTAATAACTTATTCAGCATTTTTGGGCCAGCTTGTTTGATTTTGGTTTGGTTTTTTCCCCAAACTAAACAACAAAAAGATCTATGGATTTCACTTCATATTCATTTCCATTATGTTAATGAGGATTTTTAAATCTCCATTTTAGCTAATTACAAATGACTTGCCATAAATTTTTAAATTGTAATCTCTTAGCATGCATAGAACTGCATAAAGTAATTATAAAAGTAGCTAACATAGAAATATTGCAACACTGGGCTGTTATAAGGTAACAATAATGAACTTCACTTCTTAATATCACTTTTCAGTTGTACTTTTTGCTGCTCTGAAACAGATGTTCAAAATGTACATATGAAGGTACTTGGGAAAGAAGACTTAGAAATCAAAGGTATTTTGACACTGTTACAAACAATCACATATATTCCTTAAGGGAAATAGGGAATTTGATCTGAAAAAGTATTGATCTGAAAAAGTTGATGTCCATTTTGTAACAAATATTTACCAAGCCTGTGCACCTTCAGTCTCCATATCCTCCACATTTTCTGGAATGGAGACTGGTATATTAGCTAGCTCTGACCCATGCCTGTTTTAGGGCCTGATCCAAAGCCTGCTGGAGTCAATGGCTACAGATGTGGATCTAGTTTCAGTGAAACTATTAGTTTTCGTTTACAAAGATTGTTTTGTTTAAACAAACAGGTAAATACTGTCTATTAGTGAATTACAACCTACGGTACTATATCTGTGCAAAGAGAATAGTATCAGATGCCTTTGGAAAGATAGGGATGCTAGAACCATGCATCAAGTTCAAATGATAGCGGTGCGATGGCCATGATTAAACTGGAAAGGATTTGCACCTGTGTTCTGGTATTCCTGCATAACTCATAGTGGAAACTGCACAGATAAAGGCTCACATCTGTGGCCCTTCCAACCACTAGACTGCCACAGATGTCAGTGCAAGTTACATGTGGGACCAAATCCCATTTCCCTGGCACATGGATAAACTGATGGTATGCAAAGCTGGCCCCTGAATCTGCTTAGATTTCACTTGGGTGAGGATTACCTAAGGGACTAGGGAAATCTGGATTTCCCCCATGTAGGTTATCTGTTACTCTTTTGTTTCTCATGTAGAAGTCATCAAAACGTTCTCTGAAAGAAAATATTTTTATTACTTTTCAAGCAATAAAAATCAGTACTGTTTATTAAATACCTTTTAAGTTCTGTTTCTGAGATCTCATTTTGCTGCTCAATATTAGGATTGAAAGCCTCTCTCCTGTAAGCCACCCATTTCAATATTCCAACATATCTTAGCCTTCAAATGTTAATAAAAAGTGGTGTTTGCATTTCATATCAAACGCTTGGTGCTCTACATTCCCTACGTTCTTCTGTTCCTACAGAAGATCTCATTTCACAAACCTTCCCACCCTCTTCCCATCACTTGTGTCTTCTGATCATCAGCAGAGATCCAATTTGTTATGTTTACAGGCCAATAGCTCCTCCTAACAATCTCTCTCCAAATTGTTCAAGATTACAGGAGCCAGGAAGGATGATTTGCAATTTCCCTGCTGTGACTGACTGTACTATAAATTTTCTGTGTACCTTCCAAGATGTCAGGATGGAAATGACTCAAAAATTAAGAATTCATCAGAAGAAAGAAAATAGAAGGACTTGGTGAGGAAGGTTTCTATTATTGAGGGATATCAAATAACTCAACTCATACATATGAGCCATCCTTTAACAGCATTAATTTAGATCATAGATTTTGACTAAACTTCCACATTTCTAGAACTTTGAAGATCTCACTTGGCATTCACCCTAGAAACACAAGTGGTATTCATCCCTTTTTGTTAACTATATCATTTTCATCTTGTAGAATTTGTGTGAAAGTTCATATTTTTCTCTTTTTAAAAATTTTTTCTCTACCAAGCTGTAAGTGAGTTTGTGTGTGGTAAGTGGGATGAAAAAGTCTTTCTGCTGTTTTCGCAAACACTGTTTTGACCTGAGTCTGGACTTTGAGAGTGGCCAAAACATTTTTTACTAGTAATACCTCTATTGACTAATGAGTTAAATTGAATAGAAGAACAATCATTAGCAATTTTATGGTATTTGTATATCTCATATACCCTATAGAATAGTAATTTCATTAATGTATATTAAATGGATAACTTTTCATTTGATTTATAAGGGTGCATGTTAATTTGTATTGTAAATGTCCAGATTGCATTTCAAGTTTGTTTTGTAATGTAACTAATGGGTAATGAGCCTGGGATACAATATTCAGTAGTCAAGTGCAATATTCTCTATGCCTCATCTGCCTTTAAGTAGTTCAAGTTTGTTTTGCAGTGTGTATAATGGAGTTATCGCTCCCCAAAACTTATCACACAAAATCTAAAAATAAGAAGAGACAATTTTTAGCTTTATCTATTTGAAAGAAACCGTTAAATAATACAACCTGTTTGTGTAAAAAAGGAGTTATTTGACCTTGAATAAATATTGTAAAATTGAATAATTTTGTAATATTTCTTTTTGTCCATTTTTCATTTTCCATTTTGGCATGTGTCTTTATCACTGTTTTCACATGATTTCACAAATCTTAGCAAATTTTTCATGCTTTGGCATGCCCTAGAAATTATTTTCCTCTCCACTTTTAAAAGACAGCACATGAAATTTAATGTCTAGATTTTTTTCATTTGTGATGCTTTTCAAGGAAATTACTTAATGGATTAATGTTGCAAGCAGCCTATTTCTGGAACACTGTTTGATGACATATGTCGTTCTTTCTTTCTTTGGAACTATATGATCTTTAAGTTCTCTTCCAGCCCAAACCGTTCTATGACTTCTTCATACAGATCCCTGAATTGCACAAATTACTTAAAGCTAAAGATCCACCCATTCTGTCAGGGTAACAGGAGCAATATTTTCTTTTGAAATACGCAGCAAAGTGATAATCCTGGTTCATAAATCCTCAGGTATGAGACTGACTCTATATCTGATCTACCAGAAAGCAAAACACTGAAGATAACAACAAAAAACAACAAACAAAAATATGTCTACTCATTTTTATTGAACAGAAAGTAAGGGATCTAATACAAGGATTATTTCACCTGAGAAGAAATTGGTTAAAGAAAGAGGCAAAGTAAAATTTCTTTGGATTTCCTCATGGATATATTCTCTAATAAACACAGTAAGTGATTTTATATTAGCTGTGGGATTTTGGAGTCTAATTTTGGGGCATATAAGCATGGCTGAGAAAACATGATCAGCTCTTGTGAGAAGGAGTGTACAAGGTGCAAAGGCGCACCCTCTCCCAGCCTGTGAAATCATGTCAGCACTGAGCAAACATTTATGCCCTAGAATTTCTGCAAGCATATTTTTGTTCCAAGTGTTACACCCAGTCAAGCTTTTTTTCCAGCTAGACTGATAGGACTTTGTTAGTGATTGTCTGTTCTTCCTGAGTTGTTCACAGCCTTCTAATAAATCTAGAGTGCAATATTAATAGCTTTATTTTGGGAATGCATTAGGCACTCTTTTGGTGGCAAATCTTTGCAAAAACTGCTCCATTCTTCTATTGATTTTACAGCAACAGTACTAACAAGAATGGCAGAAAAATGACTGTGTTACATTGAAGGATGAATGACACAGCAGGTATGGTTTTGCCAAGGATCTCAATGGGAAGGAGAAGGTGAAGAAAGGCTTTGAGAAACAAAGAGGGATGGGCCAGACGCAGCTCTGGCCCCATTAGCCATTTATGTTTTGTGGCAAGTATTTAAATACTGATTTTTTTCCTGTAATGCCATATCAAATGAACTATATGAATATCTGCCTGCTATTGAATTTGATATAACTGCCAATCAACAGCCAGTCTGACATGCTAGATTTATAGTAAAATTTCTACCTGTTTTTAGATTATATACTATGACAAACTATTCTAGTCTTGTGCCAAGTGAGCATTTGCTGGGAGAAGAGGGATGGAGGACTTGGAAAGGTAAGGATTCACCTGGGGATGGCTCATGTGGCACAGTAAGAGCCACACAGGTAGTAACTCCCTCCATTTCATGCCTGTGAAAGAATAGCTGCTATTTAGCAGAATTTAGAAGCATGAACTCATAGTAATGCTCTTGTCACCCTTTAAAGGAGCTTTTCACTTTGAAAAAGAAGTTTCTAGCCTGAAGCTAATCAACTAACTAAGAAATCATGTTTAGGAAAAAAAAAAAAAAAACATTCTGACTAATGAACATGAAACTGGCAATTTACAACTGGGGATTTGACTTCACCTGAAACTGGCCAGTACAGGCTGTTCTGTAAGGTCGTGTTACCCAATGTGAGCTGACAGGGACAGAAACTGCAGAGCCTGGTGGCTGCAGCAATTACTGGGAGCATGGGAAACTGGAGTGGTGTGACAGAAACACACAGGTGGGGCTGCTGAAAGGAAAACGGGTGCCACTGGTCATGGCTGGGGTGTGTCAGAGGAGGTAGGGAAGGTGGGAGCAGTGCCTGTAGTGACTGTACCCAGATACATGACTGGCAGAGCTGATAAATGAGAGTAGTTCTGCCTCTGGGGTAAACAGCAAAACTTTTAAGTGAAAGGGAAGGTGAATGCAAACTGGGGAGTGGCTTTGAGATGCCTGGCAACTGTCATTTTTCAGATCCAAAATGTAGATGTAGGACAGTGACTCCAAAAAGGATGGACACTTGCTGGGCACTGCTAATGCAAGGAATTTGGGGCCTTTTCTTTCCGGGTATTCTCAAGTTTGTTATTCCCACTCTGGGTGATTGGGGAAAAAAATGAGACCTGTCTTCAGGCTGCAGATTATGTGCAGAAATTACTGTGTAAGAGGTGCTGAACACATGACACATTGGATCTGTGCATGTGCCTTGCAAAAGCAATGGGTTTGTAACCAAACTGCATTAGTGTGAATTTAATGACAGCTTTTATTTGTACATGCAAGTCATGAACGTGCCCTGGATTCATATTTGTGTATAGATCTCACAGAGAAGGTGAAGTTTAAGAGAAGATAGGGGGAAGGAATTGAACATTTGTGTAGCGTACCTAAATAGCAAAGGCAG
Organism: Sylvia atricapilla; assembly: GCF_009819655.1. Taxonomy (NCBI): domain Eukaryota; kingdom Metazoa; phylum Chordata; class Aves; order Passeriformes; family Sylviidae; genus Sylvia; species Sylvia atricapilla. Next base: position 22,249,602 of record NC_089146.1, read on the forward strand.
ATCAGCTTAAACCAGTGTATATGTGTATACATATATATATACAAATATACATACACATATGTATATGTGTATACATAGAAAGGAAGAGAACAAGCCAATAACAAAGAAATGAAGAAAAAAATATTTACAGAAAGTAGGTTCCAGACAGAAAATAAAATAAAGGAGCCAAATCACTACAGCAAATACCTTAAAGAAAACAGATAAAACTTCAAACCTTTGAAACCCCCATACCCCCCCAAAATTGGAAAATTATACCATTTAATGAGCAAGGTATTATAAATTGCCCTCAAGTTTACTTCAGAAATGTTTCTAATCATGTTGGTTCTATGAGCCACTGTGCCAGCCAAGATGGAATATAATTATTATTAATATAATTAATAATTAATATATTATTAATTGTGCAGCTATTTATACCTATATTTATAGCTATATTTATACCTTAGCTATAAATAGCTGAGTCAGTATAATGATAGCTGCACTAGAAAATATTTACCGTTTGGTCAAAACAAAATAGATTGAGGACAGTAAAAAACTGTTCAGTCAAAGAAAAGAACTGAATAGCAAAGAAAAAATAGCAAGGAAAACCACTTAGAATTAATAAATTGCTAATTTGCATTCAGCAAAATATTTACAAAAATACTTTGATAAGTTAATTATTAGGAATACATAATCAGAATGTGATTACTTGATCTTGCTGAAATCAGCAGAAAAATCCAGTTGAAGTGGGACTCCTTCCTGCATCAGCCTCATTTTTGCTCACTGGCACCATTATTTTAAACGTTCTACCATTGATAGAGCTGAATTTCTCACTGTGATCCAGCAAGAGAGCCCTTTTCTGGAGCTCAGTACTCAAAGCAGTGGCCAAACACTTCTGAAGAGATGTAGACAGGTCTGAATGGACATATTTTCATAAATGGCTCATTAAAAAACTTCTCTGCCAGAATCTAAAAGTTTCAGAAGGCTGCAGCTTTCCTGAAGAGGTACATCACACCTCCATGAGAGTTACAACCCTTCTGTCTTGCAAAGTCAGATCACTCCTAGAGCAGCTTCTGCAGAAGTATTTCCTGCTGTTTGTTCTGTCAGACACTTTTATCATTTATTAAATGGGGAGAAACTCCTTCACTATCTACTTCTTTCTAAGTGTTTGTTTTCTCTTGTTTCCAAGTCCTTCTACCAAACTAGGAGAAAGAAATCTCCCCAGGCCCAGAGGCTTCTGTTTTCTATCCCTGTATAAGGGTTGAAATAGACATGGGGGAACAGTTAATTCCAGCACTGCTTTCCTTTTTTTTTTACACTTATGTACATGTTTATAGATTTACTTGTCTGCTATGCATAAAGAACACACCAGAAAGGTCCTGTGGATTCCCGTAAAACTACTCTATTTTTAACCAAGAGGTTCTGCTTTTGACTTTGTGCAAGACTGAAACTCAGCCCAAGGGGGCAGCTCCTGCAAATATTCGACTGAAGACAGAGATTAACAAAATGGAAGAGGGCATTATGTTTCCCCATTCCAAAACATAAAATGACTTCGAGATCAAAGATGACCTACCTAAAAACACAAGTACCCGAGTGGGGTCTGAGACAGTGGGGATGTTCAGGTACAGAACAGCGAACCTGAGAACACGGACAGTGCTGACGGTGGCCTCCCACCGCCAGTGTCTCCATGTTTTCTGGTTATTTTAAAGAAAAGTACTTGGGGCAAGAGAAAGTAGGTGTTTTCAGATGGAAAATAAGGTTATTTCAGAGTATTTCGTCCGCTTGAATCCACAGCTCTGACGTGAGCAGACGGCCCGAGCCGCACGAGCGGCATTTCCCGGCGCGACCTCCAGCGCACCCCTCCCGCAGCCTCACGGGGGGAGCCCGCGGGCCGCCCCCGGGGCCGCCCCTCCTTCGCCGCCGGGGTGGGATCGGCGCTCTGCCCTCCCCAGGGCAGGGCCGGCGGCTCCGGTGGCGGAGCGGAGCGGGGCGGCAGCGCCGGGGCCATGCCGGCGGTGCGGCTGCGGCTCCTGGCCGGCTGCCTCCTCCTCCTCCTCCTCCTGCTGCTGCTGGGCGGCCGCGGCGCCGCCGCTGTCGGCTGGGACGCGGTGCCTTCCCTGCGGAGTGAGTGACGCCTCGGGGTGGCCCGGGGAAGGGGAGCGGCGCGGCGGGCGGGGTCCCGGGCACAGCCCTTCGCCCCGGGCGTTCCGAGCCCGTAGCGCCGTGCGGGACCGCCGGGCTGCCCGAGCCCCGCCGAGCCCCGGCAGCTCCCAGCGCTCCGGGAGCAGGGCCGGGCGCGGGCCCCCGGGGACCTGCCCCGCTGCCTCTACTTCGCCTCCTCGCTGCTTCTCATCCCGCTGCCCTTTGCGGTCCTCCGTGCACCCGGAGAGAACGGGGATAGGTTTTTATCTCATTTCCAGTAAATCGCAGTTACTTTCTCTATTATCACATAAGCAATTCTCACTGCTTTTTCGGAGGGAAGGAAATGGGAGGTAAGGAGGAAGGAAATGAAGCTATCTTGTTCGCCTAGTTTTGTTACAGCCGTTTATTCCCGATTAGCTGTGTTGACCCCAAGTAAACAGGAACTTGGAGGTATTGGTCAGCAATTAGCTTTCATCTGGGGCTGCACATCAGCTCCAGGCTTTCCTTCTTGGGAATATGTTTCTTGTCACCTTGTCCTTGTGTGGACGGGCCTGGATGTAGAGAAGTGGATCTATCCTAAAGACTTCACTTCACCCATTCAGTTTCTAAAGCATAGATTATCCCATTTCCTCTTTGGGTCCTCTGGGGCCACAGAGCTCCGTTGCAGTTCGCCAGCTGCAGAACTTCGGGCACACCACCTCTCCCTGACACCAGGAGCTTTGTAACAAAAACATCTATGTGAGCAGCTGTAAAATGGATGGTGTAGCTTTGCATGCTGAAAGGAGGTGAGCCTGGAGGCGTTCCCAGGCTTGATGTTGCTCCAGTTGTCTCATTGCCCCGCTTGAAGACAGAGCTGAGCTGGAGCTCATGGAGCTGTTGGTGAGCCTGCCATCTCTCGCATCTTGCTTCTGTGGTGGGCTGGCTGTTTCCTGGCAGTCCTCAGGCCAGCAGAGCCCTCTTGTCAATTTTATTTTGTATGTAGGGAATGGAAACCACATTTGGAAGGGGGCTCAACCATTGTGGTCTGGCTGTTCTTGGCACAAGTTGTCCCAGAGTGAAAAAGGGACGTTATTCACAGAGATCATGCAGATGGGTTATTTGTGTATACTGGGAAAGAACCTTATCTTTTCTCAGCACTCATTGCAACTCTTAAGAGCCTTACAGATAAAGGCTTAAGGAGGTTGAGAACCTTTCACCTTTGGGTTGTGGTCTTGCTCCCCCATCCCAGGAAGGTTCTGTATGGGGGATGTGTGCTGTGGGTATAGACAAACTTTGTCAAACTCGCAATCCATATGTGAATCCCAGTATGCTGGTGAATCAACCTCATTAATGAGTGTTTACTAGTGCTAACATCCCAGTTTTTAGTTATCTAGCAAATTAACAGTGTATTTTCTGGTCAGCAAAGGTAAGACTCCAGTGGAAAAGACATACCCTTAGCATGAGAGGCAGAAACTCTTTCTGGCCATGTAGAGCACCTGTATTGCCCATGGAGGATTGGGTTGGATAAGAAGGATGAAACCAGTAGAAACGGCAAAACTTCAGGGAAAACTCAAAAGCAAAGGGCCAATCTGGGTGTCTGTCACAGTGTCTGATGGGTTGTCAGTGGGCTCAAACACCTGAGAGTTACCATAGTAACATAGTAAGGGTTACCATAGGTCTAAGGAAACTTGCTCACCCCTAAGTGGGTAAGGATTTAATGTAAGACAGCTGCCAAGTGCTTTAAAGACACAATTTCATGTATCAGGCTGTTTTTCAGCAGCTGCCAGTCAGAAGGGCTTGCTCCTGCTCCATCAGACTGCCAACCTCTATAGCCATGGGGGAAAACACTGTCAGTAGTGCCACAATCTGCAGTGCCACCTCTCTGTAAGTCATAATGTGTTCTATCCAGAATCTGTAGCCAAAAACCTCACCATAATCCATATCATTTCTGTTCTGCTTGTTGTATGCACATTATATTGTTGAGCTGATCTCTTGTGTGGCTGTTACACAGCACTGTCACAGTACTGCCTGAAACATCTTTATTTTTTAAAGCCACACCTAAGCTCCATGCACTAAACTCAGGCACAGCATCTGGGTGGACTTCTGCATCTCATTTTTATTTCTGGGCTATGTCAATTTGAGAGGGATTTTTTATTATCATAGTTAGTGCTTCAGTATTCTAGGTGTGATGAATTACAGAAACTTGAAAGTATGCATGGCAGAAATTACCACTGTAAAATTTGAAGGCAAAATGGAAGTGCTGCTCAGGTTTAACACATAATCTCCTGAGGTGTGAAATAAATATCTCTCAGAACTCCCTGGGTTATTTACCCTTGTGGATTTCTGGGTGAATCAAGTAGCTGAGCTGTTACAGTCTTACATTTTGCTGATTTCCAGTTTCTCAGCTCCCTCTTTTTTTCAGTGTATATGATCAGTTAAACTTTTACTCCCAAGTCATTAAACAGCTGACTTTTTTCACATACTTATAACATGATGTCACATATTTCAGTGGATTTCTATGTGATTCCAAAAAATCTGGGATGTCAGGCTAGCCCTACAACATCTGCTCTTGTGGAGGGTAGTCACAGATGGCTGAACAATAAGTATCGAATAGGAAAGCCATACTTTAGCCCTTGGCCACCAGTTCTAATGGTGTAGATAAATCTGCTATTTCTGTGTCCTACTGACAATGAAACTTTCTTTCTCTGTAGTTGCAGAGTAAAGAATGAATCTGACAATGTCAGTCTTAAAATATTTAGCTTTTACTTCAATTGCACTCTCCAATCTACATTGGGAATTATTTTGCAGTATACAGCATAACTTGTATTACTTCAACCATTGCTCCATTACTGGGACATTTACTCTGTCTTGGTGACCAGTGGCTTTTTTCTTTAAACATGACTGATAGTTTTGGGCATCTCTTGTGTTTGTTTGGGGTTATTTTTGGTTATCCAACTTGAGAAATATTACCTGGTTTAATTTTGTGGGCTTGCAAGTAGTCCACATGTTTTGAAAAATCAGCTGGCAGTAAGTTTAGACCAGTACTCCTTAGTTTTTTGGAGTATCAGTTATTCTGATGGATATTTTCAATTTACTTCCTAAATAGCTAAATAGCTGCAATTAAAACATTTGGCTTTTAATACTAGTCAATCAATCACAGTATTCTACAGACTGAAAGTTTGTTGTATTTTCTTCCCCCTACAGATAAAGGTATATTTATTATCCAGAGTGAAAATTCCAGCTTGTGCATTAAAGTGGACAGAGATGGCCTTGTTCTGGAAGATTGCAGTCAGCTCTCAGAAAAGATGTTGTGGAAATGGGTTCCAACCGTCGTCTTTTCAACATAGGCAGCAGTACCTGTCTGGGGCTGAACATCAGCAAGCCAGGACAGCCACTAATTATGCTTGAATGTGATTCAACTCAATACTCCTTATGGTGGAATTGTGATGGAAAAGCCTTAGTTGGTGTATCAGAGTACAAATTAGCAGTTGAAAACAGTAAACATATCGTGGCCAAAAAGAATCTACTTGTCAATGGAAACAGTATATGTCCTATGATGAAGACCTTTGTGAACACCCATTTCAAGGTAAGAATAAAATTTTGTTACAGAAGCTTAGATGGGAAAAGCTTCAGAAGTTCTACTGGAGGGTGGTCAGGTGCTTGTGGTCCCTTCCAGTCTCTATTGCAGTTTGGGACTCAAAGTCTGTGGTTTTTTTAATGTGCAGTGGTTGAGATGAGCATACTAGACAATTGATATTCTTTTGTTAAATTGACCCCCAAACCCACCAGTGTCCTTGCAAAGCAGGAAATGCTCGTTTCAATTACCTATAAAATTAAAGGGTTACTAAGGATTTGCTGTTGCCTGTCCTGCAGCTTCCATTATCAGATAAACCCAAAGAGAGATAAGAAAGGATTTGGAGTTCCTGGCACTGAAGATCAGTCTGTAGTTGCAGTGTGCATGGACGAATGTCTGCAACGTTCAGCACCTGGACTCTGAACATGCCAAACTTTGAAACAGAGATCAGAATTTTGATAAATCCTGCTATACAGCTAGTGAAGTGTAGGAATGTATATCAAGATCCAGGTCTGCAGACCTAAACAGTTTTCCAAGTTTAAGGACTAAGATAAACCCACTGACTTCAAGCAGCAGCAGACAGGCTGTACCCCTTCCTCAGCATTTCTGTAGAGGGAGAGACCTGATGTTTGCACACTGTCTCAGACTGAAGTTACTGATTTTCCCCACTTGAACTGCGTGTTTGAATTTCAGGTCTGGTCTTAGTGGTTTCCCCTGTAGGTGTAGCTCAGCCTCTGCTCACTAAGCTCCTTCTTTGGACCTGTGATAACTGGGAAAGTGCTACAGTATACAGCCTTTTTATTAAAACCTAATGGAATTTATACATAAGACCAGACAGAAAATATTTAAATCCATGAGAAGTCATACACATTTGCCATATACAGACAGTGGGATGAATGTAGACCTGGTTTAGCCCTATTACTGCAACAACTCAGAGAGGTGAGTAGAGGATTAGCATTAGGCAGGCACTTCTGGCTAGTTTCAGGACGAAAGTATTTGTGTTGGCAAAATCTTTCACTTTCAGGTTCTATTTTCCACTTTCTACCTCAACTCATGCACATACAAAGGCAAGCCAGCCTGTTAGTCCACCAAGCAAGGGGTGTGAGGGATATCTACCTTCAGAGAAAAAAAAAATTAAAAATATATAACTGTGGTAAGGTCGTAGCAATAGAATTTGATTTCTTGCCAGGACTGATATAATCCCTCCATAGCTGGCAGCATGGTGCAGGCAGACGGAAAGCAATTCTGATTTATTTTTTGACCTGTTCCCTGTATTTTCTGTTCATTCACATCAGAAGAGGATTTACAATGTGTAAACTGCTCTTTTATATGTGCACAGCCAGCCATTAACTCTAGAAACCTCTAGGAACCTGGCAGTATGTATTGATTCTGTAGTTGAAGGACTTTGCTCTTAAAGCTCTCAATGTGGAATCTTTGATAAACAATTTCATTCAAAGAGTGATTGTGGAAGCTCTGAGGTTTAGGAGACACTGAGGTAAAACTTTTACAGCTTTCAGTTGCACTGGATTGTCTCAATATTTTGGTCCTCAAAGTACAATAGGAAAATATTTAAATATTTTGTAAGGCATTGATTGTGGCAACAGATGTATGGAGCATCAATTCTTTACCTATGTTATTATTCTCTACAGGACAAAAACTTATTTTTAAAAGTCTGTTTAATATTCCTTTGTAATGTACATTTCCTTTCCCAAAGAATGACAAAAAATCCACTTTATAAAGAGAGAAACGGGAATAATGTTCAATTACTCATCTGTCATAGACTAAAGTAGAATTTGCATCTGAGTGTGTATTGATTTAACTAACTGTTGTTTTATATGTTTGTTCTGAAATGTAAGTGCAGTCTTTGTGTTAATTGATCAGATTTTGGGGGTTGTGGTTTTGTTTGTGATATTTTTGTGAATGGAGTAAATTGCAAGAGCGTGCCTCATGGTTACAAATTTCATAAGTTATTATTTCCACATTCTATTTACTGAAATTTTGCTGCTCACCTTAAATTGTATCAATTAGAAGTTAAAATTTGAAAGTCACTTTAGACATTTTATTTTTACTACTGCTGCTAAAAACAGGAATAATGACATATGAGGGCAAATTTTTTTTTGTAGTCTGCATTCTTTTAATCTCTGCATTTTTTTTTTCCAGAAACATACACCTTGCTGGGAAATTCTTTTGGTTTCCCGTGTGTATTTCCATTTAAATATAACAACAAGTGGTATTATGAATGTACTAAAGATGGAAGGGAATCTGAGTGGTGTGCCACAACAACTCACTATGAACAAGATGAAAAATGGGGGTTTTGCCCAAATGCTGGTAAGATCTTGCTTGTATTCTCTCCCCCCCTCCAAGAGTTTGTTCCTTATTAGTAATACTAGAACACAGACTGGCTTTGGATTACTTCCCTTCTGTTAGACAGGAATGTCTTTTTAAAAAGCACAAAGGAAGACTTTAGCAACTTTGTTATAGTTTATCCTTTTTGACCTTTGAGACTCAAGTCCTCATTGCAACAGCAAAACTACAGGGGGTAGCAGAAGGACCTTATTTTGTGCAGCCTATTGACCTTGCCCTGCAGCCAAACCCCTGTGTCCTAGTGAGACACAGGCACCTTTTGTGGAACACATAATGTAAGGATTGCTCTTGTAAGGTCATGTTCTGCTTTTGACTGCATTGCATCTTGCACATCCCTTTTCTTCTGTGCACTGCTTGGATATGTCTTGGGCCTAAAATACTAAAAAGCAATACCTTTTATAAAATACTTGCTGTTGAAAAGATTTTGGATATATAATCTTTGTGAATATTCCAGCTTCTTGAATAAATAAACAAAATAGTGTCTTCTATCAGTAGAAGTGTTTTGGAAAAGCCCTTTCTGCTCAAGCTACATTTCAGATCTCTGTTCGAAAGCATCTTGAAAACAGCTGAAAATGTGTCTTTGTAGGGGGTATTTCTGGGCAGTCATTAAAATAGATGGTATTTGCAGCTTGCTTATCCTTTTTAATTATACTAATTTATTCTGTTGAGTACAAGGTACAAGGAGATCCAGTGAGTGTTGCTCCACAAGTTGGGTGAGGTGTTCACAGTTTGAATATTTCAAAATTCAGCTTTAGAAACAAATGATTAGCCAGAATAAATTAAAATGTAGCTGTGTTGGCTTAATGAGAGTTATGAAAATCACCACCAGCTGCAGATCAGCTCCCGAGTATTTTATCAACCATATGAAATGTGGAACAACTTTTATTTCATTAGTGCTGTATTTCCCTATGTGCGTTAACACAGGAAGGCAACGAGGAACAATGCTTCCATTGGAATACTGCTGTCATTAATTCATTAAATTGTTCATGCTGTTGTCTTTCTGATTGGTTTGGGGTCTTGGGCAGCTGGTGATGAGTCTGTTTTTGAGTAGAGAGTGGCTGTGACATCTTTTGGGAGAAGAACCCCAACACACACGTCTGCTACCAGTTCAACCTCGCGTCCGTGCTGAGCTGGCATGAGGCTCGGGCTGCCTGTCAGCTGCAAGGAGGGGACCTGCTCAGTGTCACCAGCCCTGAAGAGCAGAACTACCTAAGTAACTTAAGCAGTGAGTAGACATTTCTCTGGGCACCTTGTAGGAAACCTACAGTTAGATTTGTCTGCTCAAGGGGGTAAGCTTTGGAGCCTAATGCTCTGTGTGGTGTCTTTCCTATTGCTAAGCCTGTGGGGCTTTGTCATGTAACACACCTCAGTAGAGCTATTTGAAAGAGCAAGGATAAGGTAAGTTCCCACCTTACTAAACTGAAGTGCAGAAGTGGTGGTATGTGTTATGTGGGGATGTAATTTTCTCAATTCTCCCTCCCCAGAGATTCCCATTCATCCTGCAGTTGTGGTTAGGGAGTGTGTTTGTTTCCTTTGGAAAATCTATGTGTTCACCTTCTCTGCAATGTACCTTGGTGTCCCTTTCTCCTGCTAAGTTTTCTTTGTAAGTGGCCTTCACCAAATGGGAATGACAGGAACATTTCTGCAGGTTTAAGTAAATGTCCTGTATGGGAAAAATGCCAGCTCTATAAGTGGATGTTACTCCTTCTCTGATAAGGAGTTTGCTTTTCTACTTGGAGGAAATGTCTCAGACAAATTGTGCAGAGCCCTCTGAAAGCCGGGCTTTCCTGGGTATTTTAGTGTGAGTGGAGAAAATCAAGTGGAGAAATGGGTGGTGGAGCTTTGATGCAAAGGTTGCCTCAGATTTCTTGTTCATTGCTTCCCACTATTGCTGGTTTTCAATTGAAGGATATAAGCTAACAGGAAGTTTTAGAAATTATTTCATTAGCTTTTGATATGTCTGCAAGGCTGTAAAGGTTTGTGAAAGTTGTTTGGTTTATGAAAAGCTGAAACAGGCGAGTGTTTGTGTAAACAGGCCAGCATTTATGTAGCTGCTTGTTCTAGATTTAACTTCTAAGGTCAGCAACAACTTGTGCAGGAAAGGTTTGCAGAATGAGTAGCTTTTGAAGCATTTCAGGTTTCTGAGTTTATTCCTTTTCATCTCTGTGTTTTAACAAAGTAACTGACTTTTTCTAAGGACAGAAAAAAAAAAGCCATCAGCCTGAACTTTCTGGAGACTGCTTTGAAGTTTGTTCCAATTGTAACCAGACAGGACAGGAGGTCAATGCCTGTGATATTTTAAAGCTTGGGGAAAGCATGCAGTATTACTTTGTTTATTTTTTCTGTTTCAGGGCAGTTAAATTCCACAGACATGATGCTGTGGATGGGTCTGAACCGCCTGGATGATGATGCTGGCTGGCAGTGGTCAGATGGAGCACCACTAACGTTTGTGAGCTGGAGAGCAAGTACTTGATGTTCTTTTGCATATGTTATAGCAGCATAATTAGACACTCTCTATAACTGCAGCTTGATACAACATTGCTGTTCCTACAGCTATGTTTGAAAGTTGAATTAAGTGAAAGAGTGCACTTTTTTCTTTTGTAGAAATATTAATTCATGTTAATGAACTGAAAGTCCTTCTAGGAATATAACATCAAGTGAGATTGATCTATTCAAAGCATTAATGGTCTAGTCCTTTTGTCATTTACCCTTAAAGATGTTTTTAAGGTTCCAGTTGCATATTTAAAAAGTTCCATGGAAGAAAGGAGTTTCAATTTGTTTAGGTTAACAAGCTGTAATTAGCATTAGCATATTGACATGAGTTTTGTGACCTGGTTTGCTACATTTTGAAGTCTGTCCAGCAGTAATTAGAGACACTCAGCCTCTCATCTGAGAGCAGCAGCCAAGGAGGCATTGCCACGCATGTAATTTATGGAAAATGTTCAACTGTCCATAGTACTGGTATAATATTACTAGAAGTTTGGGTGTGCAGGGATATGTATATGTTAATCCAAGACCTTGCAGAGAACCTTACAACACCATTTTACAACTAAGAACTGATTTTTTGTAATTTCGTGCTTCTCAAAAATGTGTTTGCAGATATCTCTGAAAAGCGTTTTAAAGAAAATCATTGTGCAGTGATTAATCCGAGGCTGAGTATGGCTGGAACAGTTACCTATGTGAATCTGGATTGCCTTTTGTATGCAAAAAATATTTAAATAAGACAGAGCGTGAAGATCTGGGTAAGTGTTTCATTGGTACTGTATCTTATTTGTGGGTGTGCAAGGAAAGCAAGACTGACTCTAAAGTCAGCAGAACAGGGTCACACTAAGTCTGTGGGGTTGCTAGTTTAAGTTGAATACAATTTACTTTAACGGATGTAATAACACTTTCTTCTGTTTAAATTCAGTCTTTGAAATCATGTTGAGAATCTTTAGAACAAATTATTTAATACAATAGCATTTACTTGATTCCTTACACCATCAGAATGCTCATTCTCTTTTATATTATACAATAAGAGCCACACTTCTAAGTTGCAAAATAGGTTTTCAGTGTCACTGGAATTCACCATGGCACACAGAAAAAAAGCTGGTATAGATGCAGCACAACATTTGCAGGAGATTTTATGATGTGTCGTACTTTGATATACTAAAAAGTGTTGCACGTATACTGCAAGTGTTTATACAGTGAGTATGTGATATATAGTGCATAGAATGACTCAGGCTCCTGTTTTGTGAGAAAGTTAAAAACAGGAATTTAGTTTATTCTAACATAAATTTTGGTTTTGTAAGAGTTACTTACCTGGAATTCAGCTCCTTCATAGTAACTTAGAGAAACTTTAAGCAGCTTAGTAAGGAAAGATAATCCAAACTTTCTGTAGGTAATGTATCTGAAAAAGCTTTATTTGTCTTTGAACCAGGTTCAGAGGTAATAAGGGAGATAAACTGTGTTTTAAACTGAATTAGGTTTGCACTAGTCCAGCAGCCCAAACAGTTCAATCATCAAATAAGGGGAAGAAAATTTTCGGTTTGCTTGGTAGGGTGATGATCCCTAGAGCGAGTGTTTGGCCTCCTTAAGTCATCTTGGAAACTCTGTTTTCAGCATTTGAAGGTTAAAAAAAATAAATCTCTGAATAGTTATGAACATAGCATAGGCTTGGCAGTTCTATCTATGTATACAAACTTTGTGTGCTCATTGAAGATGCATGGAAATATTATGCCACTCGTTGTGATGCTGGTTGGTACCCACACAATCGCAACTGCTACACAGACTTCATAAAGAGGAGAAGAGCTGCGAGTGATGCTTCTCTCTCATGCCAAAGTGAAAACAGCAGCTCATTAGTATACTCCTCCATGGCAGATGAAGAGCTGCTCCTTAACTTGCTTGAAGGTGGTGAGTTGGGGAGTTTGTGTGCAGTTGTTTCTTCAATGGTTTGTGTGGTTGCTCTTTTGCGCAGCTCTTTAACGTTGTTTCTCATCTAAGGACTGTATTACATGCCACACCCAAATGATGCTTGCAAAAAAGAGAAATGATTGTGGGCCTATTCCAGGAGTCTTAGAAAATGTGACTATGCATTTTTAATAACCATTCTTAAAATAAAGATGTGAGTCCATGAAGCAGGCACAGTGAGGCATAGTAAACATGCTAGCTTTTGTCCTCTCCCTTTCTTGCCTGTTCCTGCAAACTTGCAAAATATTCAGCCGTCATCCTATACTAGAGCTGTGCTTAGAAGAAAAAACCAATTGAGCGTATCTTTTGTTTGCAAGCTGGCCTGATCCACACTGCGAAATTGCTGCTGTTACTATGAGGGCAGAGTCCCCTTTGATGTCAGCAGGGTGTATCAAAGCACTTCTGCTAGTGCACGTTGTCCTAAGAGGATAGCATAACTACACAAGGAACTTAATGAACAAAAGCTCTTTGATGCAGCAACTGCCAATATTTTTGTTGTCAAAAACGGCAGCAAAGAAAAGTAAGTATTTTCTGCCTGCCACTGACACCAGGTGTGCTGGCGGAGCTGCACAGTTTGGTTGTGAGTTTTTGTCACAGAGGCTGGGACACAGTGTCATTTGGAGATTAGAGATAACCTCACCATCTTCCTCACCTCTATTAAGACCCTCCATAGATTATAAATTTGCAGGGATGCTGTAATGGAAGGATGTAATTGATTTCAACTTGTATTTGGCTTCCATCTACTGCTTCTCTCCAGCCTGCTTCAGGCTCTCTTCGGAGAAGGGCTTACATGCCTGAAAAACATGTAAGTAGATGGATTAGCGGTCGAATAAGACTTTACATCAAAATGCAAGCCTTATCTCTCCTATATTTATCAGACCCTGGCTACAACTGTGCTGTCACTGGACCCTATAATTCTCAGAGAAACCTAAAGCTGAGCACGGCATGGAAAATTATATGAAGAAGTATTTCACTTCTGTGTCAGTTTTTCTGCCCCATGCACTTCAAGGAAGTGCATGTGCTCTTAATTTGTATTTTTTAGGATTTTAAAGCATATTATCATGTATGTTGATTCTATTTTTGAAATTATTTAGTTTTCAAGAGCAATAGAACATAGTCTGATCAGTAAGTTTTCCTAAAGTTTATACAGCTTTCATTTTTTCCTGAAAGAAGGACATTCAATGTAAATCCTATGAGTAATTTTTAATGGTGGTATCATGTTAAAGGAGGAAACAGGCTTTATCACTTTCACCATTAAAATCTGAACTCACTTATTCTTTTACAGAAATGTAACAGAGACATGGATTGGATTATACAGTAATAACACCCCTGTGGTTTTTGACGTGGTCAGATGGCACCCCCAGTAAAATTCTCTAGCTGGCACAGGCAAGAACCTAACACCTTTCAAAGAACAGGACAACTCTGTGTGTCAGCACAAGGACCTGTAAGTTTTCTTTTTAAAAGAATTAGTCACTTTTGGTTTAGCTCATAATAATTTTGTTTCTTGCTGTGAGTACTTTTTAAAACCATGACCTAGAGTATGGCTTTGTGTTTTGATTCCTAATGTATTCATGTTATGATAAATGCAGTGCAGCCTTTAGAAACCAATGCATTCTGCAGTGCTGATGCACTGAAAATTAATCACAGATTTTGAGCTTATGTTCAATAAAAAATACTACATCTATAAAGCCTGCCAAATGGAAGAAAACAATATGAGTGGGTATTTTGATAAAGTAATTTAAAATCCAAGTAGTGTGTATCATAATTTATGATGCATAACTTCTGGTCTTGAAAGTTTAAAATTCATGTTTTGAAAACTGTCAGCCGTGCCTGTATTATCTTTGTGTACATATCTCTAAATGTATAGAGTGTTTTTCAAAATCACAGTAGTCAAGGTCTACATGAAATATAGAAGTTGACAGCAGGAGATTGATACCAGATGAGTCAGGGGATGTAAAACAAGGAGTAATGTTGAAAACCAACACTGTCCTGTCTTGTTGGTACTCATGGCACTGTCAATTCTTTTGTAATGTGATCATACATTTACTTTACTTTTGCAATTAACAGTACTTAACTCACTAATATATAATACTAATACTAATACAGATTTGCATAAGTAGCACTATAGTTTTAATTTTTTTTTTTGCAAAACATGTATTGTCTGAGTGTGAAAACTATCAAGAAGAGTTTCTGTTGTCTCTACAGTAGTGGGTCCAGCTTGCAGTCTTTAACTCAGGAGAAAGCCAAGACAATTATAATGACTGGTAAAAGTGTGTGCCTATTAGAAGCAGAAAATGGGACTTTGGAACAGTTGGGGGTTTTAGATTCCAAAGTCATATTTTACTCAGTTGCAAGTGTAAACAAATGAAAATATAAAATACAAAGGAAAATGATGTCCGAGATAAAATTTTTCATTAATTGTTTTTGATAAATGTTCAGTAGAGATGTATGATAATTATATGTTACAAATGTTGTAGTATCTTGAGTAAGGACTGTTCAAATATAGAGGCAAAGAACTGTAATAGCTAGAAAGAAAAGTGCTCCGGCATGGCCATGGTGGTAGTTAATTAAGATGCTTTACATTCTGAAGACTGATTCAAAGAGACAAGCCATTTGTATGATTGATTTGAGATGTCCTGTTGACAGTGTTGGTAGAAACAAATGGACCATCTAAGGATAAGTAAATGGAGTGAGAAAAACTAGGGTTTTTTTAGTGAAGAGGTAGAAGAGGAAGAGAGAGTGTGATCTAATGTTTTTATAGATATGGATGAGAATATGGGTATATATGGAATATACTCTCTTTTATTCCTTAGGAGGGACATTGGAGGATTAAAAAATGTGAAGAAAATCTTTCTATATTTGCAAAAAAGCAGGGGAATTAAATAATGTCTCTCCTGAACTGGAATCAAGTTGTCCAGAGGTAAGTAGACTTGTGATTGTTTTAGAACTATAATAATGACATAGAATTATATAGGCAACCTCTAAATATAGCTACAGCACATATGGATGCAAACAGAGAGATAATTTTAGTTTTTCTTATTAAAGACATGCATGTTTTGCTTGGAAAATCTAATTGTTTGCTTTAAAAGTATGTTAAACTAAATTTTAGTGTAAGATTAAAAACTTCACAAGATGCCTTTCATGGCTTGTTGTTTCATCAGTGACTGTGACCCAAGTTCCTATTTCTTTCTAGATCAAAAGTGAAGCCCCTTTGTCCACCATCTGTGCAAATAATGGCTGTTATATGATGCCTCATCCCACACATGGTTTTCATACATTGAAATGGAATGTCAGGGTCAAAACCAATCAGTTTCTTTGACACAGAGGGTGAACTCTTCCACTCATACATTAGAATTCCATTTGCTTTCAAGCACAAATGGGAAGGAGCACAGCTATCTAACTAAGAACACTGGATCATATTTTCAGGCTTTTAGGTTCTGTGCTCTGGTAGTAAAGGAAGCGCGTTTAAGGATGACTTTATTTGCCATCAGTTCCTTTTCACAGTGTGGAAAGAGGAAACTTGTTCAATTTCTGTTAAATTCAAAACTGGAGAAAAAAAAATCTCTTTTCTAAGCTGCTTTATTATTTAGCTCATTGTGTTCCTTTTTAAAATTTCCTGTTCTGTTTATTGGAAAATGAAGAAAAGAAACCAGTTCAGTTGAATTGTAAGAAGGTTGAAGCTGAATTATAAGAAGGTTGAAGCTGAACCATTTGGAGTCAGATGCAGTCTTTCCCCAGATGTAGAGTGTCCAGATCCAGAGTTCTTGTCCTACCATTATGGACATTTCTGCTTGATTCCAGCTTGAAGTTTCCAAAGTTTAGGGTGACTGAATTTATTTCATTTGGATCAATTTATTCTGTCACTCAAGAATTTCGTGTGTTATTCGTGCAAGAAAGATTTGTCACAGTCTTGACTGGGTAAAATATGTGCAGAGCATCAAGGTTTTCTTGACAAGCCGCAGTCAGCAGTTTGACAGCACTTCAGCTTTTCTCAGTCCTGTGTCCCACAGGATTGACTCTTAGGGTATTGAGCCACTGGCCATAAGTATTTTGATCCACTCTGGCAACTTCTACTCAGGATAAGTTTCTACTTCTTGGTGTTTCGCACCCTGTAAAAATATTTGCTGAACCTTCTTACAGTCCCTTGGCTTTGATCCTTTTCTTTCTAATGTGTTACATTTGGTTAATCAAAAGACTGAGAGAGTGTATTATGTCTTTATTCTCTTGCTTATTTAAAACATTTTATCATAAGACTGAGCAGGTATGCTGCATGAGCTCACACCAGCAGAACTTACACTAGTCCAGGTGGTGTCTTTTGGACACCCAGGGGTGAATAGTATGAAATAAAAGACTAGTGATGAGATGAAATGAGGCAGACTGACCACT
Organism: Sylvia atricapilla; assembly: GCF_009819655.1. Taxonomy (NCBI): domain Eukaryota; kingdom Metazoa; phylum Chordata; class Aves; order Passeriformes; family Sylviidae; genus Sylvia; species Sylvia atricapilla. Next base: position 22,266,472 of record NC_089146.1, read on the forward strand.
GACAGTGTTCTGGCTTATCTGATACCCACATTTTCAGTGACCATGAGGGTTAACTGCTCTTCAACCGTGCTAGGAAAGAAAAGATCTATAAGGAAGCCAGGGATCATCAGACAGAAGGTACAAAAGGGGGACAAGTTTTTAACAATTATACAATAATTAATAATCTATAAAATAATGTTCATTCTTTTAAGGGATGGGAAAGACATGGTGGATATTGTTACAAAATCGACAGTACCCCTCGAAGTTTGAACATGCTTCCAGTGGTTATTTCTGCCCATCTGCACTTGTATCAGTAACAAACAGGTAGTTAATCCTATTAGACAGTGTGAAGATACCTCTAACAAGAGCTATTCTAACTTTATAAAATGTTGCATGGCAAAAGATATTACCATTGTGAAATAATATTTGCTTGAGGGTGAGGATAATTACTAACATCAGCTAAAATCAAAGGTGTGCTTTGCCTTACTTTATAATTGAAAATAAATTTAGTAAAAAGCAACTGTTAGGCTAATAAACACTTGTAGTAATATGCACACATGGGCATGCAGAAATCGAAAGAAAATCCTTTCTGCAGGGGTATGTAACTTCTTTAAGAAACTTTACTGATGTACTTGGATGATGTACTGAAAATGAAAATATACTTTTTTCCATAGTGACAATATATAAAAATTTAATCCAAATCATGTAATATTTTATAAATGTTTCTATTTATGTATTCCTTTTATGTGATTTCTCAGCAAATAGGGTAAGAGAGTAAATATTTGAAAGCACTTGTTGCTGTATTCCCATGCCTTGTTCTTATTTGCTTCTATTCCAGCTTTAGCAAGAGCTTTCTCCTCTGTAGATGTCCAGATGCTTGGGTTTTCTCTGTTCTCTTTGTTATTTATGCTTTATGTTGGCTTTCCATTAAAGTTTGATGTACAAAGAGATGAATTGCATAGATATTTTAGCTGCTACATATTTATTGTTAAAAAACCCCCGAACAACCAAAAAAACCCCAAAACCCCAAAATTTAAGTAGGAAATGTCTGATCCCTTTAGACCAAGGGAAGCAATCCCAGCCATCAGATAAATAGTAGGTAGGTATTTTAGGAAACATTGGCTACCCTACATAAGGATTGACATCAATGGGAATTCGCCCTGCCCAGTGGTCTCAGGATTGTGCACAGGGCGTGCAGCACTGAGTTGCAGTGTGACAAAGGTCCTTTCAGGGGGAATAAAGGACAAATTCTTGCAGCTGAGTATTGGCAGCTCAAATGTGGCAGGGAGCAGAGGGTGTGCTGCACATCACTAGAATCATGTCTTCTGTCTTTTTCTGCTTTTTTTTTTTATTTTTTCACCTCTCAGTGTAGCCATCACTCATTATGATGTTTGTTCCCAGTTCCAGTTAACAGCACTAGCAAGGAGTAGTAAAAGCTTGTTAGTTTACTGGTTTTGTTAAATTACTGCTGAGGTTTGTTATTCTGGAGTGAAAACTGCAAAAGCCTTTCAGTTATTGATCCTAAAATGTTGATATGAAATGTTAATTAGATAGTAAGTTGTAGAGGAAGGAGAGTAGACATAAAAAGAGAACATGCAGAGGAAATGAAAATGAAATACAAGCTCTGAGTCACTCACAGTGTTTCAGATACATTTCATTATTTACATTATTGTCATCCTTATATTTAGCCATTCTTTTCAGAGTTTGTGAAACCAGAAATTCAAGTGAGTCTTCATCAAAGGGGACACTTCTTTGTTGTATAATTTTCATAATCAGCTGATTAAATGTGCTCATAAGCTGAAACATTTTTTTGCAATCCTATATCAATTATATCAGAACTAATTGCATTTAAGTGAAAATTGGATTGTCATGCACAACAGTTATAACTCGCAAAAAGGTGTATATCTCTCACATAACTTTAGTGAAGAATTCAAAGAAGAAAAACTGATTCTTTGTAGTCAATTCAGCTGGTTCTTTGAGTCCTTCAGATCTAGTTTGTTAGTGCTGGTTTGTGTGTCTGCTGGTTTCAGCAGGACACTTCTGTGCAGATATTTTTCTTTTCTTTTTTTCTGGAGCCTTTTCAGACCCCACTTTTTTCCTTCATACAAGGATTTTTTTGTTTTTATTTGTGCATCAGTAATACACGTTGGAAAGACGTTCTGTGTTTTCAACTGGTGATTCAAGCATCGAGGTTATAAGATCTGATTCTAGTGTTTCTTTTATATGCTCAAGTGCTGAAAAAAATAGGGAAAAATTGTTACTTGTTCTACAGACTTGTGCCTCAAGTCCTCCACAGCATTCTGTAAAGAAAATTAAGTACCTCTGTTATATTTTTCTCCTCTGAGATAACTTAAATTATTTCATGAGAGCTCTTCACTGCAATACCGATTTATCTATTTTATCCTAAAAACTTTATCTTGATTATTTTATTAAGGTTTGAACAAGCTTTTATCAACAGCATGATCCTCAGCATGGCAAAACCTGAGAGAGCTTATTTTTGGATAGGATTGCATGACCTTAACAACACAGGAGAATACTTTTGGCTAAGTCCAGCAGGAAGGAATCACTCCGTGAGCTACACAAACTGGAACAAGCACCAGCCACGTGAGTAGGATGCTGGTAAAAAAAGCAGTGGCTTGGAAAGGGACACTGGGGAGTGTGCTCTCTTCTCCATGGCACCAGTGGCTGAGCAGGGACTAAAGAGTCCCAGTCCTTTCCTCCCTGCCTGGCCAAGAGAGCAGAGAGATAAATCTACATCTGCTGTTGGCTCCATAACTTGAAGTTGCCCACGGTCGGGCCCTCCTTACAGACACAGCTAATCCCTGAAATTCTTCTTTTCATGCATTCCTTTATGAACTATAATACATTTGTTGTATACATTGTATTTTTTAAAAAATGTCAAAACCCAGACTTGTTATTACTTTATGAAATTTTCAAGGGCTTCCCGAGACTCCCAGCAAAGTATCCTAGAAAAGTAATGAATTTTATTCAGTAATAGTCACAGTTTGAGATTTGCATTTTATATGAAAAATAGGCCAGAGGTTGCCAGATACATTTCTGTGAATAACAGTACTCTGTATAGGTTTCTTCTTCTTCCCCTTTAGTTTGATCTAATTTGTTTTATAGTAATTCCAAGGAAAACATTCCAAGGAAACAAAAAGTGAAAAAATTAAATAGCTGTCCAACCTTTGAAATATAAGCCACTGAGCAATACCTGAAAATAGAGACATAATTATAAAGATACTCCATTTCGATAATGGCTCTCTGATTTGGACTCTTTACATTTATTGCTTTACTACTGCATTTTTCAGAAGTAATCTTTTTAATTGCATTTCTTCTCCTGCATTTTGTAAGAGGAACCATTTGTTATGGTTCATTTTACAAGCTCAAGTCAGCCCTAAAACAGGCTTATAAACTGGCTGCTGACAAAGAATTTGCTAGTTTTCTGAGTTCATTAATGTTTAATGCAGAAACTCATGACAATAAAACAGCCACTTGACCAAAACAATCACAAAATTCAGATATTTTATCCTAATATTCAACACTTACTCCTCTGTCTAGGGCATTCTGGAGGATGCGTGGCTATGCGAGGGCAGCACCCTGTTGGTTATTGGGAGGTGAAAAGCTGTAAGAACTTCAAAGCAATGTCATTATGCAAGCAAAAAGTCAATTCTTATGAAGAACCTGAACTTACTTTTCAAAAATATTTGAGTTCCTGCTATTTTGGATGGGAGTCAGAACCTAATCTGCTCAACTGCTACAAGGTACATGTCATACTTGTTTTTAGTTTTCCTGATTCTACACCAGCTTAAGGATTTGCTGTTCCTAAAACATTTTTGATAATGCATAATTTTTTTCACTCCACAAACAAAAACTTCCTGTTACATCCTGCACTGCATTTTAAAGTGAGTGAAGGTACTAAGAATCAGAGGTATGCATGGAATATACATGGCTTTAGTTTGGAAAAACTGTGATTAATATTTGAGTTTTATGGGTCTCTGAAAAAAATGCTCTCTAAAATCAACTACATTTATGACTATTTTATTGCAGATATTTCACAATGAAAAAGTTCTGATGAGAAGAACATGGGATGAAGCAGAAGCATTATGTCAAGATTTTGGAGCACATCTTGCTAGTTTTAGCCACATCTATGAGGAGATATTTTTAAACAATCTATTATATACAATTTTTGATAGGTAAATATACTTTTAACACCAACAATATTTATCTTAATCATACAGATCTGCAATTTACATTATTCCATCCTTTTTACTAGTGTCCAAAGAAATCCTTACTGTAACGTGACTTTAAAAATGGGTGAAATACATCAGCAACATTGCAATGTGATTCTTTTTGAAGATGATCTTTGTGGTAAATGTTGAGCAGCTGTTGTTGTCAAGGTGGCGTTTTTGTGAGTTAATGTTCCTTATTGAAATGGAGGTTGAACAATTTTAATCCTATTTTAAATGTTTTCATCTTATAAAATACAATCTAACATTTTAGTAGGAAAGCAAAAGTCTACTTCAAGGATACTAAAATGTATTATCTTTAAGGAAACAAAAATGTATTATGGAATTATATATTGAATTCAAGAATAAATTAATATGTGTACTATTAAAAAATTATTTCTGAAATAGTGAAAGAAAATGTGCATAAGAAGTGCTATTTTCTTTGGTTTTGTTATAGAACAGAAGAGAGGCAGTTCTGGATTGGATTTAATAAAAGAAATGTGCTTTCTGGTGGGACATGGCAGTGGTCTGACAGAACACCTGTAAGTATCTGTTTACTCTGTATTCCAGTAACCTGTTAAGTCATATCTGAGCATACGCTGAACCAAGGCTTTTAAATGTGGGAAACTGCTGTTAATCATGTCAAAAATTGTTAGGTTTCATAGCTATTTGCGTATTTTTATGAAAAAGAAGTCTGATATAAGATGAGTTGAGTTGGACAGGACATTATGAGAGCATGACTATGGACTGTATTATTTATATTTTACCATCATAATTTAGGCATTCCTCTAGCTGTTGTTTAAATTTTCTTATTGTATACCCCTGTCTAAATCCTTCATTTTTCTCCATGATGAGGTTTTAAAATGCTTTATCTTGGGTTGTCAGTGAAAGAGAATGAATGTGCTGTTTTCAGGTCGTATCTTCGTTTTTGGAGGACAAGTATGTTGAAGATGATTCAAGAAACTGTGGTGTGTTCAAAGTAAACAGAACAGTCTTTCCAGCACACTGCAAGGAAAAGCGTGAATGGATATGCAAAATACCAAAAGGTGAAATGTTATTTAACATGCATTGTCTTTTATACACGTTATTCGCAATTCAGTAGAGACAAGGAAAAAGATATCTCAAAGTCTTCTTTTTAGTCACGTCTGGAGTTCTCATTGGTCTTCTGCATGAAATCATGGCAAAGCCAAATGGATTATTCCACTTATATCTGTTGTCCAGTTAACAGATCTAATGCGAACAGTCAGTTTAAAAACGTGTAGCAAGATTATCAGTTAGTTAGAAATACTCATTCAAAGTTGTTATTCATAAAAACTGCTGTAAAGATTTTTAGTGAGTGTGGCAATTATTTTATTTTATTCCATGTTTAACTCCTTTTTTAATTCCTGAACAAGAACAGTAATATTCCTAATGATTTTTGGTTTGTTCTTTTTTTTTTTTCAGGTGTCAAACCAATGAGTCCCGTTTGGTATACAGCTGGTACAAAAATATTTTCTTTTTTCTTCATTTTGGAACAATATAGCTTGGAAATACAATTTAAGCCTTTGTTAAAAATAAAATAACTAAAACATTCCAAGTTGAAAATTTACAGTAAGGAACTATGTAAGAACTTCTAGTTACAGATCAAATCTGCCACTATTATTTAGGAACACCAGAGCATCAGACATTGCTTTGGTTGGATTAAGGAATATTGGCTGTAATAAGCACAGTTTGATAACCTGCCCATCACGTTAAAACTGCCCTGCTGTTGAGCCTGAACAACTCTCTTGATATTACTGGAGTCTCAGGGGATAGAGTATTAGGAAAAACCCCCCTCATAGTCCATTTTTTGTCATCACAAATTGATACATTAAATATGGTTCTGCTGTTCCTAGTGGAATATTTGTCCTCTGACATGTGGCTGCAGGCAGACCATGGAGGTAAAAACGATGAGACTTGAAATGAGTTTTTACCCTTGCACACCACTGACTCTTGCTCACTTTCTAGAACTGCCCTGGTCATATTATCAAGGAGCGGAATATCTTTTCCATGTCAGCCCTGCAGAATGGGAAACCTGTAAGTTTGTCTGTGGCTGGCTTCGTGGTGGATTGGCAATAATAAATTCTTCTGGTGAACAAACCTTTATTCAAAATAAAATAAAGAAGGTAAGAAAAAGTACCCCTTCTTAAAAATAAACCCTCGGGTGGTAACTGGCTATTTTCTGCTGTATCTTTCAGAGAATCTGTCTGCCTTTTATTCCAGGTAGAATCCAAAAGACATTTTACTTTAGAAATAATGTTCTTCCTGTCTTCATTTCACATATCTCTCCTTGAAGCCCTGTTTAGTTTAAGAAGTCAGTAACATTTCAAATGTGCCAAATCAGCTCTGCTGTTGAGCAGGTTGACCAATCTGCCTCAAAAGACTCAAGAGGAGCAAAAGCCAGCTTCCTATCCCAAATCTGGGGAAGTAATTGGGGGCAGAGAAAGGTGTGTTTCATGTGTGGTGTACATCCTTCTCTGTTTCTTCCTCTCGCCCACCCGTCTCTGGCCAAGGGGAGTGTCATGGTTCCTCACATCCTCACAGTGGTTCTGCAGCCACTGGGATGTCTCCTGATCCAAATGCAGTTCTGCTCCATTCCCATTTTGTCACTTGGCAGCTGGTGATCAGGTAGCAATACAGAGGGATGTTTCACAGGGTGTATCAGCATGATGTGGGCAGCAAGTGCAGACATTTGAAATGGTCTCCATAGTTTAAATCCTCACACGATCATTTGAAATGTTACTGTTGAGGACAGCTGACCAAGAGTGAAGGATTCCCAATTTCTCTGCATCTTAATTATATCTAGATATCTGTAAACCATAGAGGAGGGTGCTTATGGCCATGGAAATAGATTACTTTTTCCTCTGTGTACACCAGCTTGTCTACTGAATTAAACCCCCTTGTGACTATGGATTTTTATATAGGGAAAAAAAGACATTTTCCTCTAAATTCCCTCCTCTGGTTTGCAGCAGGATTTCTCTAGAACCTTTCTGATGTAACAAACAACTCTGAAAGTGAGAAATAGCTTCACAAGCAAATGAATTCCCAAGAAACTGAGTCTGTTTCCTTTTAGGTGTTCTCAATAAAAGCAAAATAATGAAAATTTTAAAATTTATTGCAAATAATCTGTCTGCCTTACTGAGGACAAAATTATGCAACTGTAATGTAAAGGAAAATTGTAGTGTAATTTTTAAAAGAACATTTAGTTCTGGGTAGAAAAGCTCTTGACCCACACTTATTGTATACAGGCCTTCTCTGCTTATAACTTTTAACAGAAAGCATAAATAGAATTGTGTTGTGCTAATTGTGGAATCTTTCAGTTTTAAGCAATTGTGTATAATTTTCTATTTAAGTAATTTTATATTAAAGCATGATGAAATAGGTAAGTCTATTTAAATCTCTTTAAACCAATATATCTTGGCAGAAAAAGGTTGTGATGAACAGCAACAGAACTGACTATGCTGTCTTGTCTTCTTCCACATTTACCAGAGACTGTGATGTGATATAATTACTACGTTACTCAATTCTGAATATTTCTGACTTAAAAAATTATAGAAATTAAAAAAATATATATTTTTCCAACTTAAGATCACTTAAAATGGATAATCGAATGCAGCTTTGAAGTCAGGTTTACTTTGAACTCAAGTTTACTTACTTGAGATCTTATAAAAGTGGATTTACTGTTAAAATTAGTGTGTATTTCAAAAGTTTATGAGCATTCTGTGATGAAAAAGCAAAGTTTAGTCTCTTGGCATTGGAAATCAGCTTAGCTTCCTAGAAGTTTTGTCTCAGAATACGACAGACACAGCTATTTTAAAGCCTGCTGCGTTTGGCTGAGCTTTCTCAGCATAGCCACATTTGTCCCTGAGGGATTGTAAGTATTTTCCTGTGGAAGTAGGACTAAGTATGGCAATCAATAAAATAATACTCAGCAATCCAAATAGACTTTGCATATGTAATTTGAAAACTTGGTCAAAATTTCTCAGCATGGAATTTGGGATTGCAATTTTCACTATTTCTTTAAAAACTGTAGGCTGAGTGCTGTGATTAGAAAGCTAAACTCAGGGGCCAGGCAATACCAAACCAGAGAACATTCCAGAGTCTTTTGTCAGAAATGTCTGTTTTCTTCATTTGATATTGCTGAATATGATGCGAGCTGGAGAAATCCTAACTGTAACTTGAAGGATAGAGTGGGACAACACAGGCTGGACTTCAGTTCTTTCTGACAAAAAAAAAAAAAAAAAAAAAAAAGCTTTACAGATACAAGGTGGTTTCTCTACTGTCCTGTACATTAAGAACTTTTAGTTTTTTCTTTTTCCAAAAGTTCCCAAACTGTGACTGAGTGGCTAACCTTGAAGTGAAGCCAATTCATAGCTTAAGCTAGAATCAATTCGACAAAGCAGTAGCACATTGCTGTTAAAATTACATTTCCATGCCTTTTCAATAACGCTTTGCCTTTTAGAAGCAAAGTTCTAGATTCTTTTGTAAAAACAGCAATCGATCTAGAAAGTGTCTCTAGAAAACTCTAGTATGCACCATACAAAGTGAGTAAATGTTCAGAAAGCATTTTGCTAACATCGAGGATAAAAGCTTTATTGCTGCTTAAAGGCAATATTTGCTATTGTTTAATTTTAGGAATTGGGGAAAAACAAATTCTGAAAAAAGATGGCAGTCCTTTCAAACCAGAAAGGCTTTAAATTGTGAATTCCTAGGTTACAGATGACACATCAGCAATCCTGTGGAAATGAAGGAGCTGAATCACGCTCTACTCAAGTGAATAACCTCACTGAAGTTACATGAATTAACATGGGCAGGATTTAGCCCCTGTTCTTCCCATTGGAACCCAATGGGGATGCTATTAGAATATGCAGTCTAACTTTAGGAATTTGTTAATGCATCGCTAGAAGGGCAACAACATCTAAACACATGGCAAAACATTTCTTTTACAGCTATCGAATAGTGATGTTCACTGGTGGATTGGACTGCATGCAGAAAACCTCAGTGATGAGTTTCGGTAGGAATTTGTCTATACTACAGCTGCTGTGAGTTGTGTTTGGCATGCCCTGTCCCAGTATGATGGGCCAAAGCAGTTTGGTGACTGAGTGGGATATTCAAGAGACAATTTCAATTCTCATGTAAATATCATTCAGAGCAATATTGCCCTTAATTTATCTCCATATTGAAGTATTCTTCTGGCAGGGTTGTAAAAGACATTTATATTGACCCTGGTCACACTGGTTGTTTGTTTGCTTTCTTCCTTGCATCTCCTTTTGAACCCTTTAATGGAGGGTGTAATTTTAGGTAAGTGAAACTTCATAATTGAAGTTACAATAATTGAAAGTTCATAATAATTGAAACTTTCCTAATATTTCTGTGCAGCTGGAGAGATGAATCACCAGTAACATACCAGAACTGGGATGAAGAGAGGGAAAGAGATCTGCAGAAGCCAGAGAAAAGATGTGGCTTCATTTCATCACAAACAGGTTTCTTTTATATTTCCTTTTGCTGCAGTAATTGTAACTTGATTCTGTTGTTGGCCAAAGGGTTTGTATTTTTTTCCATTGCTTTTGAGAAGTGCAATCTATATAAAAGTCCTTTTCCGTGTTTATAATTTGCATGACTGCTTCTGTGAGTAAGGAAAGAATAGTGAAATATCATTAGCATGCTCAGAGACTAGGTTGTAGGTTTTAGAAGTGTATTAATAGTTACAGTTCTCTAATGTCAAAATACAAAGATTCCAATGATATTGATGCCTCAGTTTTAATTGGGCTTTTATGTGGAACAGCAACAATGTTAATGCATAGTTGGGGTTCACAGACAGTTTTCTCATAACCAAATGGCCCACATGAACTTAGCAACAATTTTTCCTACATCTATGAACTATTTGTCTATCGGTACATGACTTTAAATACTCAGGTTTCTACCTTATTTTTGATCCCATAGCCAATCTGCTGAGGGATGTTTGGATGCCATAATTTTGGTGCTAGCCTTTCAATCATGGCAAAGTTCTATATTTTACTAGGGTATTAAAAAACAGTCACAGTGCTGCTGGTTTAATGATTTCTGCCATCTCACACTGTCTGTTTTCTGATGATCTACAAGTTGTATCACAAAGTAAACATATCAGGTTCCAAAGAAAATAAACATACCCAGCTTTGTGTTTGTGAGAAGAGCTGAAAAAGATAAATTCAGCTTCAATCTTGTAATCCCAGCCTCGAAAGTCAAAACTGAAAAAAACGTAAAACCGTCTTTTTTGCACACATAATCTTGGGGGTTTGATTCACAACTTTTGAATCCTTGAATTTGCCATTGCCATATTTAGTATCAGATGAAAGGAAGAGATGCCCACCCTCCCCCCTCAGCTAGCCAGAAATTTGTTGCGTTTCCTGAAAAGTGTGTTTTACTAGATAATAAATGATTATATAGTCATATGCTATGTGACCCAGTGTAGAGGAATTGGTTTTATTTGATAAAATTAAATAAAATCTGTGCCCATGAACCATCAAATCCACTGTAATGCAGCATGTCCAAATGTATTTGCTATAGAATATCTTTTTACTCAAACACTAAATAATATCTAAGCTATCTGAGGAAAAAGCCCTTTCCAGCTCTCAAACCAACATTGAACTGTGATTTTTCTTTTTTGCTCAGGACTCTGGGGTGATGGAAACTGTACTGTTTCTCTTCCCTGTATTTGTAAACGTAAAATTCCAAAGAAGATAGAGAAAGAGATTCCAAAAGACCCGAACCAACAAGAAGTGTGTCCCAAAGGCTGGTTGCACTTTCGATTCAAAGTAAAACCTTTTTTAATGCTGTTTCACTGTTCAAAATGCATTCCATATGTAGGGCAGAAATTGTACTTAAGGATTACTTAATATTTGAAGATTTTCTTGCTTTTTGAAAACAAGGCCCTTAGCTCTATAAGCACTGACACAGTGACACCAAGATTTATTACTGTTAAGTAGCTGGCCACAGTTGAAGAAGTTGTCCTAACAAGGTGTTAACAAGTTTACTTTAGTTTCAGGGAGTAAATACTCATGTATGCGAAAGCTATCCAATTGTATTTGTGCCTTTGCCGTAAAAAACCTGCTCCATCCTCTCTTTTCCACATATGACAAATCCAAGTGTCTTATGATCTCAGAAGAAGTCTGTAACCCCTTGATATACTAAATGGATCCCTAACTGCTGCTGTCCTCTGAAACATGCTGTTTCAAATGGACTTGATTAAGACAAAGTCTATTTGCAAATGAGGGTCAAAAGGTAACTATTTCATCTGGCTTCTCTTAAATGCCTAAGTTTCTTAGTAGCAACATGCATGAAGGTGGCTGAATTTATCCCAGTGCTCACTACAGTGACTGCAAGGATAAATTTAACATTGATTGTTTGCCTTGAAACAACTGATTTGAATGGAATCTAGATCATAGCTGAAAATTAATACTGAGTATGCTGGAGATGTCCATAGCAGAACAGAAACCAGTGAAATATTTAGCATTCAATAACAGCATGTCAGATGTTTTACTGATCACTCTTAGCTGTTGATAAATTACTGGAGGAAAGCAAACAAAGCAAGTTTGTTTGATTAGTTTTGTTTTTTGAAACAGTGCTTTTTAATACAAATTCCAAAGGATCCAGAACATCTGAGAAACTGGTACTCTGCACAAGAATTCTGCAACAACTATGATGGGTCACTTGCTATCCTGGAAGATGAACTGGAACAAGGTAGAGTGCTGAAAATATTGTTAAATAAATAAAACATCATCTTTATTAGGATGCTGTAGTAAAGTTTAATCTTGGATACAGATTTAGGAAAGAAGATTATTAAGTTCTTATCCATGGTTCCACTGCTTTAAACACATTAAGATTTCTCTTTCTCAAGTTGCCAAAATTTAAAGGTTCACTGAGATATATGACAGGTACATTTTAAGGAAGAATTGCAAATTCTTTTGTGCCTACCATGCTTTAAAAATACTCCCAAAATGGAATACTGATCTTAAAAATTGCAATTTGAAATTTTTACCTTATTATCTCATTTTTATCTTCTAGTAATACTTAAAGTCTCATCTGTTGTATAGCACCAGTGTAGAACTGTCAGAGAAATAAATGCCAGTAAATTTGGAAATATTTATGAACTCTGTTCATAAAAAACCTGTAGCTGAATTTCACACACTTGTAAAACCCCTTATTTGGATGTGGGAAGAATCTCACTGGCAATCTTTTGTTGAGAAATCTTCAGCTGAAACTGAGAAAAGCTTCTTGGACTGGACTATATTGTGGTTGGACTGGTATTATTAGTTAATGGACTAGACTCTAACCCAATTGAAATCAAACAAATTAACTGAATTTATGGCTAGATGATACTGAAATTCCACTCATTCTTATTTTCTAGTAATTATGAAACATCCTTGATTGGAAATTAATTTTTTCAATTAATTGCTTGCTTTTGTGTGTTGCAAGAGACTTCATCTATTCCTAAATGCTTATTGGTTTATTTTATTTTGTATCTATTTCATTTTCCAGCTTTCATAACAATGAATCTGTATGGGTGGAAAACGAATGTTTGGATAGGCTTCCAGAGTGACGATTATGAAAAACAGTCAAATGAAAATCCTCAAATGTATTCCAACTGGTCACCAGTTGAAGTAGTGGATGTGAGTATTTTCAGGAAGTTGTGTCAGTGAGAAGTTGGTTTTATCCATAAAAATCATGACTTCTATAAGACAGGGCCAAAGTTGTTACAGCAGTTTAGGCTGCTCTTAATTTTTGCAACTTCAAAGAGCTGTGGGTACAGATTTACAGGCACAACTAAAAGTAGCAAACAAGGCACCATCAAGACAGACATTGATATAATTTAAGGCTCTGCTCACATTCTCTTGCATCTGGTTTTAAGCAGCAAATTTGGAATTATGTGGTTAGAATTGGATGCTTGGTCTGAGCAAATCTTGGGAACAAGATTATGAAATTCTTATTTTAATACATTGTTTGACAATGCACCTATATGTTTGTTATAGAGACTTTGAGATAATTCTCCTATTTAGGAAAATTTTATTCTCTTAAGTTTGATGTAATAATTATGCATTGTTTTAAAGGTGTACTTTTAAACTAATATAACGTTCTGTGTTGATTGCAGAGACAGCATTTTAACATTCAAGATCAACTTCCACTATGTACACTGGTATCAAATAACCCTAATTTTTATTTCACTGGAAAATGGTACTTAGAAAACTGTCAGAAAAATAATGGTTTTGTCTGCCAAAAGACTCGAGGTAAGGTTTTCTCTTGCTTTGCTTCTGTTCTCTTTTCTTGCTATATGGAATTTGTCTTGCTTTGGTTTTATCTAGAAGCAGCTTTTTATAAATGTCTCTAAAACAAGGAACATAAAAGATTTCTAAGATAGTTTGCTGTTTAGACTGACTAGTTCTCCGCTGTTTAATAAATCAATACCTGGCATGTAGAAGTAATTGCTAAAAAATATTCTGTTATTAAGTTTTCCTCCTAATTATGAGCATTCTGTAGTGTATCTTTGAATTAGAAATAGAGATGAAATTTTCTATTTTCTCTCATGGCTGAAGAGTAACCACATGAAATTACACAAGGCTAAACTGAGGGTGATTTTGATGCAAATATGATTTAGGGTGGGGGGTTGTGACTTGCAGTGTTAGTTAGATCAGAAGAGACTCTATAGAAAATGTGTTTTTCTGAACAGTGTGGACCCAACTGGCTTCTCTGTTCTAGTCCCACATTTCTCTGGGTGTAAAGTGCCGTGAAGTTCCCTTGCCAGGAGCAGGAAGTGTCCTGGAGGAACGTGGCCCGCTGTGTTTCCTCAAGGCTGGTCCCGAGTGGTCTCTCCCGGGAGCCGTGGGCAGCCGCAGCTCCGCCAGCAGCCCGCTGCCAGCGCACGGCGATGCATCGGCTCCAGCAGCACATGGGTGACTCTGGAGCCGAGGGAGGGCTGTAATCTGAGCCTGCGAGGAGTCTCCTTGGCAGCAGCTGCCTTTGCTGCGGGGGTGGTTTTGTACGGCTCAGCTCTGTGTTATATTATCACCCCTAAATTTAACCCTAAAATAAAGAGACGGCACTCCGCTGCTGCTGCTGCTGCCTTGGAGGCACGGCCAGTTGGGAAGCAGAACAAGTACGAGCTTTGGGCAGTGCTGACGTGTGGCTCAAGCAAAGTGCAGCTGGAATTTGCATCTTTTATTGGGAACTACAGTTGCAGGAAGGGCTGGAGTGATCCTGTACACAGCGTCGAAAAAATAAATAAATCCGCTTTCCTGCTGGTTTGTTTCAGTTAGATCCCAAACGTTTGTATTTTAACCCGTTGCTGCTACTTGAGACAGGTGGAGTAGTCATGGAAAGGCAGGAAGGAAAACAGTAGCCTTCTGGTGGCCGGGATTCTGGCGAGGATTTGGGCTGCAGTGGGTGCTCCGGATCCTGCCCACATTTCCCAGCTGTGTCACTGAAAGTTGGGAATAAAACTCTCCAACACCGTAATTTCAGTATTAGAAAGCTGCATTCTGCATGACTTTATTTCGGTGCCAGGCGTGCAGGGAATATCTCCTCCTATTCCATGCCCTGCAGCCAGCCAACAGACTAGTTGAAATCTGTGAAACTTATACATATTCATTACATGTTCCAAAACTCATACATATATGCTAAATGTTTCCGCGAATTCTTTTGCATATTTAAATCACTTCTTGGAGCTTATTTACATTAGAGCAGGGGTCTTTTGAGGGTCTCTGGTGGCCATTTGGGGAACATCCCGTTCCTCTAATTCTAATTATCCTTCTTTGGTCATAGTCCTCAAAAAAATTTTCTTTTTTGGAATGAATCCCAGTGATGTGGGTGGGTCAAGATACATCTTAGTATCAGCGTTGCTCAGGCTCTTTAAGAGGACCATTTGCACGCGCTAATAGGAGGCTAAGCACTGCCGCTTGAAGCTGAAAGAATTCACAAGACTTAAATTCTGTTTGCTATAATTGAGGACTTTCCCAGCAGGGAGGTGAATCTGAGAGTGGCCCATGGGCCTGGTTGTAATGCACCACAGAGTGCCTCCTGGGTTAAATGGACCATCCTGCCTCCCCAGTGGAACACCCATGGCACTATCCCAAACTATCAGGCTGTTGGGTTTGCTAATTCAGCAGAAAACTTCCCTATATTTTTTCTTTGCCTCCTGCTTTACTTATTTATTTCATCTAATTAATCTCATTTTCTGCAGCTTTTTACAGGCTGTTTTCAGCTTTGTGCAGGGTCAGGCAAACAGCAGACCAAAGAATTTGCAGTAGGAGGAGCAGAGAAGCAAGGAAGGGAGCAGTGAGACAGCCTCTTGCTGGCAGTAGTGAACTGCTAAATTTGCTCAAGTGTCCAAACAGATGTGTCAGTTCCTGGAAAGATGAGCTGGTGCTTTGCTTCTGCCATTCTGCCTGCATTCCATTTCCTCTTTTTTGAATTATTTTCTGAAGGAGACTAAAATGAAAGAAAGCAGCATGGAATTTGAACTGAGCTCTGATCTCTCAGTGATGCTTGACTTATTGTGTCAGTGATTTACAGCATTTTCTAGTTTTTTTTTAAGCAGTGACACACTGCAAGCTGGAACAAAACAGAGTGCTTCAGTTAGCTCAAGAGCAGAACTTTTTCTTGCTTAGACATTTCTAATGGTTTGTAATGACAAGTAATAATTTACTATTTTAAGCTGTTTGCTATTACTCCTCCTCCTCTCTTAGTCATAAAGGGAACAAAGTCTAAAAACATTCTACCTTGCAACAAAGCAACCACTTCATTCTGTAATCACACAGGAGCTTTACAGTGAGAAATAATTAATCTAAACTGATGAAAAGGATCAAAACTGTAGCATTTTTTGAAGTACACTGGCACTAGAAACATTCACACACATTAGCAAAGGCATTTCCCTTCTGTGAGAGAGTGAGTGGAGCAGCATCACAGACTGAGCTGTCTGTCTTAAAGCTAAAAACTCTGCTTCTTCCTTTCATTGTTTTGGACATTGCTGTGTTAGTTGATCATCAAAAAAAGATTTAAGTCTCCATGCAGAGAGGATTTCTGTTTAAATGCCACACCGTGATCTTCCTACATTGGTTAATGGATATTAAAGATGAGGTCAAGAAGCTCCCAAGGATGCACTTTGCTATCCTATTGGCTGAATCACTTATTTGAGGCCAGGCCTTATGATGTAAGCTGATTGTGAAAATTATTAATAATAATAACTCAAAAAAGAGGTAATCTAATTTACCTGCAAGGTATCTGGGGATAAAAACACTCCACTGCTACTGGACATTTGGGATATGCCCAGATCCCAGGTAATTTCTTACTGACCTCCAAAGGTGCAGTCAAGTGGAACTAACTTCATTCAGGTTTGGGATATTTTTTTAATACATTAAACTCAGTCATTCCTGTAGTGAGTTTTGTGATAGAATTTCAGATACTGTTCTAGTAGTCATTGTTTCTTTTTTAAATTTCACAGTGCCTGCCTAAAACTGAGGAGTTTGCATTTTTTAAATTGGTTTGTAATGATAGTTCTGACTTTTTTAGGAGCTGCTCAGCTGTGATCAAGTCTTCTGTTTTCAAAATAAGTTCTTTATTTCTGTTTATAACAGACGCATCCAGACATCTTATCAATGCATCTGATATGTACCCTGTGCCAGATACTTTAGAATATGGGAACAGAATGTATAAGCTAATAAGTGGGAATTTCACATGGTCTTCAGCTCTACAAGCCTGCATGGCCCAGGGTGCAGAGCTGGTGAGCATTACAGACCAGTACCACCAGGCTTTCCTCACCGTCATCGTCCATCGCCGGGGGTACAGCCACTGGATCGGCCTCTTCACCGCCGACGTACGTAGGAGACTCCCTGCCTGGGAATGCAAAGGACATTCTCCAGTAGCAGTGAGCTGTGTCATTGGTTTGAAGTCACAGAAAGTTTGCATCTGGAGATGAAAACCTAGAAAATTTGAGCCTTAAACTTTCTTTTTTTTACCCTGTTTTTCATTTTACATAATTGTGTAAGTCCAGTGAGAGCCAGTTTGGTACAATGACTACTGAAAACTAAAAGCCATAGAAAACTTTTAAAAACGTGAGAAAAAAGTCTTGTCATGTTGGCATTAAAATTTTGTTTTTCGTTCATAGTAGCCCAATGGCCCAAATAACTGCTTGCTGAAAACAAAAAACTAGATGTAGTTTGTAGTCTCCCAAAAGTGAGTTGGGAGGACCCTTGGCTCTGCCTTTTGTTGATCATTGCTGAGCCTTTAGAAAATTAAGACATTCTGTAATACCTGGTGAGGATGCCATTAAAAGAAGATTGACTTGTGTGGTGCCAAAGTATATCAGAAAGATAATCTGAAATTTGTTTTGGCAGAACGGGCTTAACTTTGAATGGTCAGATGGGACCAGGTCTTTGTTCACCTTCTGGGAAGACGACGAGTCCCAGGCCTTTGGCAGCTGTGTTTACATTGATACTTCAGGGCACTGGAAAAGCAAAAATTGCGAACAATCTCTGAAAGGAGCTGTTTGCCATGTGCCACCTAGTAAGTCAGTCAAGGTTTATATTAAATCTTTGCATCTTCAAATGTGTCTACTGACAGTGGAAATATGTGAAAGGAGGTTAATTGGTTGGAGGTTAAGCAATATTAAGCAAGGCTGACTGTTACTTAAAACTGAAGTATTTTTCTCTGTATTTCCTATTTGTGAAATCATTTTTCCAATAAAATATTGGCCATCAAGTCTGATCTGTAGAAGAATGGAAAAGGGACTTTCATAATAGAGTAAGTAATAGGAAAATTACTTACTCTATCTTTTCAGTGAACACTTCACATCTGTGAAAAATGAGGGTTGCTAATGACCTAGCTTGAAGGGAAATAAATCCAGTTTGCTTAAATTACCTGTGGGAATATGAGAAGGGAAGCATTTAGAGCAAAGTGAAAAATTAATCATACCTTCCCTGATCAACACATCAAATACTCTGCAATTTTTTTTAGTAAAGCTAAGAATATTTTTCTGAATATTAAAATATGTTGTGTTTCCTGCAATGCTCTGTCAGTCATCTGGACTTCAGTTAAATACAGAATTCAGGTCTGGAACTCCATTCAGTGCCAGACTGCAGGGTCTTGTGGCAGCATCCACTTCTTCAAATAGTTCCTATTCAGTGGTGTTGATGACCTGGGCCACCTGATTATCTCATGATCTCCTCCGCATATCACTATCAGATCGTCTTGATTAGATTGTCCTGATCCTGCTGCTGTAATCCAGCAAGGTTTTTGATCTGAAATAGAACCAGCTGTACTCATTTAATACAAATATATGCAACCACTAGATTTGGAAAAAATAGAGGCATAACACAATAACATGCTTATTAGCATTACTCCAAAACAGTGTGTGGTATGTTATATTAATGTGTATTTTGTTGTGCCAATAAAGCTGTGCTGTTACTTCTATCACAGAAAAGAAACTCAATGCCTATAAAGGCTTATGTTCAGAAAAAAATGTACCCTGGATCAAATTCAAAAACAGTTGCTACAGCTTTTCCACAGTTCTTCAGGGCATGAGTTTTGATACAGCATATGAGGTCTGCAAAAATCAAGGTAAGGGATTATATTGTAGCTACCAAATGTCATTGTGATATTTTAAACTGATATTTATTTTCTGAAATGACTGAAATCATGGCATATGTTTTCTCTGTTTCAAAATAACGATAGTGGAACTCATAAGCCAACTATGAAATTGGAGGCAGTGTGCATCAAAAACATGTTCCTTTCCATGTAAAAATACTGGTTTCTCCAGTAAAACATACCATGAATGTTTTTCCCTTCAAATTTGTTTTAAAGTTATGTGAGAAGAGTTTTGTATTTGCTTGAGCATTTTCCCATTAAATGCAAATTTAAGAACTTATAATGTATAACTAGACTTTGCAAGCTCTTCAATTGACTTGTGTTAACTTTTTGAAACAAAATGTTACATTTTAATGGTTTTTAAAATACAATGTCACATTTCAAATTGATGATTTGGTCTTTTTTATTTGAAGGATCAAATCTTCTGACTATTCAAGATGAAGATGAAAATGCCTTCATTTTGGAAGAATTACACAGTTTTGGTTATTCTGTACAAATGGTTTGGTTGAACATTCTGCTTGTAACAGACAGTAAGTTTGGGGAAGAATAGAACTGCAGCTAAAAATCTGGTTTGGGTTTTGGGTTTATTTTCCAAAAAACATTTCTAATGACCACTTTTCAAAACACTTTTGTCTTTTGAGATTTTGTTCATTGATTTTTGATGTTTGTGATGTAGTAAAACCAGTGAGACTTTCTGTAATGGTTACCAGTATTCTGAACACTCAATAGGCGTATGTGCATGTAAATGCCTTTTTTTCCTTCTTAAAGATACAGTACAGACTGTCTTCTGTGTTGACTACATAGGATGTTTTAAAATTCTTCAAGAAAAGAAAATAATACAGTGGCCAAACAGACAAAATTCTGGTATTCTGTAATACTGTATTTTTTATGTGAGGGTAAATCTAACTGAAACAGAAATATTTCTCAAAATGTTATTCTATTTTGTAATAATTTTCAACTTCTGCCCATAGATGAGACAGTCTCCTGGTCAGATGGTTCTCCTTTAAATTATTCTAACTGGGGCATCAGAGAACCCGAATTTGATAATCTCAAAGGGAATTTCTGCATCAGCTTGAGGACCACAGATGGAGTCTGGCAGTTATCTCCATGCGGAGAAAAGAGGGGTTTTGTATGTAAAATGGATGCAGGTATGTGCTGCCGTAAAAGAGGCAATTCTGTCCTTATAACCATTGTTGTACTTGTTCCTTGTTGCTTGCTTACTTGGTGTCAATTTTCATTTAAATAATCCTGTCTCTTGGCATTGGGGAAAATAGCACCTCTAAAAGCCCCGGGCAGCTGGGGTGACCTCTCCTTGGGGAGTCTGGGCAGCCACTGCCAACTGCAGGAGCCTTCCTGTGGGATCAGGGTGATCTCCACAGCCCCCACTGGGAGGGCAGGTCACAGCCATGTGTGAGTCCACACAAAATCACTGCTGGACCCACTAACCAGACTGATCTGCCTCTGCATGGTTCTGTTAATGAATTTGTGCTTTAAAAAGTGGGTAAATGCCCACTTTTCGTGCTCATCCTTGCACGAATACCATTGAATATATTCCACCAAATTAAAGGGATTTTTAATTACATACTAGATTATGTTTAACTTGGTCTGTTGGAATAACATTGACTTGAGTAAAATTAAACAAAGAATAGCCTATTCTTGTTGGTTTGGGGTAGATTGTCTTCTCAGTATCCATTTTAAAGTGAATACACATAATAACCTCTGTGGGTCATTTTGTGACTGTTCTGGGTTCTATTTCAGAGATTGATACAACAGAATCCTCTGAAAAAGGTAAACTCTGTACCTTTTTTTTTTTTTTTATAAGGAATAATACACATTTTGAGCTGATATTTTGTGAAATAATATTTTTCACTGTTGAACCTGTAATTGGAAATGTCTGACATGTATGGACTAGTAATGTTTTCCTAAAAAGAGCTATATGTTTATATTTTGAATTACTTATAATTGTAGCTATATTTGCTTAATAACAATTTCTGTTCTTCCCTTTCAGCATCATATGGTGGGCTTGTAGCTCTGGCTATTCTTGTGACATTGGTGATGTTGGCTGCCATTTCCATTTTCCTGTGGTGCCTGCACAAAGAGAATAACCAACTCTTCCGCAGGATACTGTGGGTTAGAAATGCCTATTTGCCACAGATTAATGCTGATAGTCCTGCTTTGGAAGAAAGCATCCTCATTTCTGACTTTGAGAGAAGTGAGAACAATTAATTGTTCAGAAGTAGCAAGTGGTCTTGTCTTCCATGTGAAACTTGACAACCTACAGTGGTTTTCTCATTCTCGGGGATCCCTCGGAGTGCCCATATCCTGAGAAACCCTCATGGCCATCAGTATCAATGCTGGAGGAGCTCCCTACCCTGGAGAGTTTTTGCTGTGTGGCAGGATGAGGTGAGGATGCAAGACAGAGCCATGGAGAAGTTTTCTTCTTCGGGACAAGCCTGGAATTGAAAATACTCAGAGACCATAAACCTCCAACCACTCACTTGGAGCAGTCATGTTTGAGGTCCCAGAGCCGTGGGCATTTTCATGCAACTTTTTCCTTTGGGAATTTTTGAGCCTTTCTGTTTTGTTTTTATACTTTCCAGAACCTGCTTATGAGCTGGCATTAAAATTTGGCCTTGAATTTAGGAGCTCTGAAATATATTCCAAGGATTATGGGGAGAACTTTACTTTTTTTTTTTTTTTTTTTTTTTTTTTTTTTTTTTTTTTTTTTTTTTTTTCCTGGCAAAATGAGCAGTTATTTTTTCTGCAAAATGAACGGTGATTTTCCAGACAATAGATTCTTGCCACATTGATTTCCAAGCTTGCAGGGAGATGAAATCACTCTTGACTTGAGACTGCCAGAGTTTTGGTAGTTTGGCCTGTGATGCCTAATTCATGTTATAAAATAAATCCATCTGGAGATATAATGGCTTATGGGCTTTGTCATCCTGAACTTATTTGAGATGCATCCAGCATCCTATTAAAGATTTAGCTGTGTCATGTCTCACCTAGATTATTTCAAACATGAAATCCCATCAGCCTTCATTAAAAACATTTCCAGGCTGTACCTATTTGAAGAAAAAGCCCCTCTTATATAAATCTTTCTGAAGGTATGAAACAAATGGCTTTACTGTTCACCTACAGTGTTCCTGTGAGCAGTATTCAGGGACGCTCTGCTCTCCAAAGCTGACGTGGGGGAGCCTCCTTGCTGTTCCCAAAGGGTGCTAGTCCTCTAACCCCATGAAGCAGACACTTTCCCTTTCAGTGTTCGTACCAAGGTGGTAAGAAAGAAGATGAATTTTGCTGACCTGTTACTCTGCAGGCTGATGGTTATGAAGGAGCCAGCTCAGGTCTCTGTGCTGTTGCAGTTGCAGCAGTCCAGGACAGAAATGTTTACTCTCCGTGGGATTTCCACCAGCACAACTAGTCCTCCACTCACCTCTCTGAAAACACCTGGGAGCTTCTCAGGGATTTTATTTTTTATTTTTATTGCCTTGTGGAAAAACAAATGTTTAGCAATGGTTACTTCACAATGGATTTAGTGTCATTTCCACCATCTCTGAAAGCTGCTGCAAAGGGCTGCATTGGCTGTTCTGTTACTCAGTTTCCTTGTTTTGAGGTGACTCATTCTAAAATTTTTGCAAGAGCCCTGAGATTGAGGTATGTTCCTCAGACTTAAGAAAGCTGCAGCTAAGGCCAACTCAAATGTTTTAACACAATATTTATGCACATGCACAGGAATGTAAGATTGCCTTTTAGTTAGATTCCACATGGCCAGAAATTGCCTGTTCATGCCATAATTATGTGTAGGGCTATTTTTAAAAATTATTTCATACACAGAATATTTCTGTGCTGGTTTACAGAACTGGTTTACTCTTTTTGATGACTTCTCAGGTTGTAACAATCACAAGTTCTTAATCTGATTGTTTTTCTATCATATAAAATATAAATTGCTTTTCTATGTACATTCTGTCTTGCAGTTTGATCCTATACATTAGTCTTCAGTAATATTTTTAAAGTTTTGGTTTAGTCCTCTAGATTTTTCTATTGGACTGGTTTTATTTGCAGTTCACTATTAGAGTTTGGACTGCAAGTATAATTGCCAGATAATCTCTTGCTTATATTAACTGTGATAGCTTTTTACCACCAAAAGAAAAGAAAAATATGCTTATGGCCTCTTTTTTCCCCATTACTATTTTTACCTATTTGAAATACAGCTGGAGGAGCTTAAACCAACAAACCCCTTCCATCACATTCACTGAGAAGTGTGTAAATGCTGCCTTTTTCCAGTACAGCAAGCAGAGTGGCTTGCAGGGTGGATTTTGTTTGCAGGAGTAAGCTGTGTCATCTCTGAGGACAAATATTTATTGGGCTACAATGCTGTTGATAGTTATAAAGACTCTGGTCAAATTTTAATGTGGTTAATGAAGTGGTATTTTTCAGAAAACTTGACATAGATGTTTTATGAATTTTCCACGAGTTATGTTTTATTCCTTAAAATACATCTGAAGGGTAATAGCATAATTGATAAACCTAACCTCAAAATAGTGATTGTTGTTTAATGTTGATGTAGATGAGCTTGTATTAAAGAAAAAAAGTTCGAGCAGTATTTTCTTCCAACTTTGAAATAGTTTTGAAGAAACAGACCCTTAGATATGTATTTTCAAATCTTTTATCATTTAACTTTTTATAACCGCAGGTATTATTAACTCAAGAATGTGATCAATGATTGCTTTCTAGTCTTCCTTCTGGATTTTCTTATCAATGGTTTTCAATTGTTTATCCCTTAATCAGAGGTCTCCTGTTCTGTCCCTGATCAGAGTGTCTGGTGACTGTGTTTTTATTGCTGACCTTGATGACATTGGTAGTGAGAGTCACTGTATTATTTCAACTGAAAAATTAAAGCATGACTAATAGTTGTCCGTGCTGTAATTTTTCTTGAATCTTTCCTCAGCTTTACTAAGAGGAGAGGCTTTAGTGTCTCATAAGAGCAGTGCCCAGGCTTTGCACTGGCTCATCCTGTGTGAGTACAGCTGGCTCCAGCCTCCTTTCCGGCTGTGTCTGGACTCGACCTGGGCACTGTACAGGATCTCTACACACAGGGTGGTCTGAGCATTTCCCAGGGCATGGATGAGGGTGCCCCAGAACGTGTGCACAAGAGGTGCTGGAAGGAGGTGGGAGCCAGAGCACCAGTAGAGTAAGGATGGTGGATGGAATCACAGCATTAATTTACAGATATTCTCCCAGCCTATTCCCTGCAGCGGTGAGCTGAGGCCACAGGGATGAGTGATGGGCTGGAGGAATTTTCCTGCTCAGTTGTGGAGGGTGTGTTGTGAGGGAACCTATTTGGATCTGCCACAAATGAGGTAGAGATAAAAGGACTGCACCACAGCAGCTTCCATGGATAGCAGCAGCATGTTTTGTGCATCCCAGAACTGGATTCAACAGGGCCTGAATAGAATATTGAATGTTGCAGGTTTTTTGCCATATTCACTTCTTCCTGCAATGTCCTTGCCGAAAGAGAAGTGTTAAATCTTTTCATACCACATCTTTATTGGGTGATGGAAGGGCATCCCCAGCAGAGACAGGTACATTGAGGTCAACGTGACAAACTTTGCCAGATATTGGGGTTTGTCAAAACTCCATCTGCTTGTCTTTGCAGATGCCATTCCAGGAGAAAATTTACCTCCTGGTCCCTTTAGCAATCCTTGCAGCATGTCTCTGAGGAAAAGAGATATTCAATGCAACTGCCACATCCCAGCTGGACACAAAACTGCGATGGGAATATTTGTATGCTGGAGATGCCCAGCATGACTAGACGCAGCAAAGCGTTGTTGTGGCACAAGGTTTTAAGTGGCCAGCATGACTCCTCAGCAAAGTCCTTTCTGCCTGTGCCTCTCCTGGGCACTTCCCTTCCTTGTGCAGGGATCCTCCTCCCGTCTGTTCTCCTGCCTCCACTATCTTCACACTCACTTTTGCAGCTGGGGCATGACAAAGGAGCCATGGGCTGTTTGAAATCTGTGCTCTACAGTTCAGAGGGACCATAGGGAAAAAATAAGGGTTTGCATGCTGTGTTACACTTGACCAGCTCCAGCTCTCAAGGCACCATTGCACAAACTCTCATTTAATTTTGAACCCCCTGCTTTTTTTCTTTTATCGTGTTACCCCTCCCTCAGTGTAGTAACAGGGATCCTCAGTCTATTATAATAATAAACCCAGTCTAATGAAAACCATGAAATATGCTTCTTCCAGAGCATTTACTTGATTAAAAGCTAAATTGCACACATTCAGCAACTGGGCTCTAAATCCTCAGCTAAACAAAAAAAAAAACCAAACCAAACCAAACCAAAAAAAAAAAAAAAAAAAAAAAAAAAGGCCTGTATTTGAGCTATAATAATATTAGAGCTATAAAAATATTATATGTCCTTTGGTAACATGTTGGTTTTAAACCTCTGCAGGCCAGCAGTGATATCTTACAATCTTAAAATCTGGTGCAGCCCCGATGCAGATGTGTGAATAACCATCAGGAGCAAACCCACAGGCGTCCTTGCTGTTCTGGGATGGAATGAGTTAAGGTGGATCATGATGCTTGGAAACGCAGTCAATCCCGATCTGGCCAGTAGATGGTAGTGGTACACAAAGCTGACACAAAGAGCTGTGCAAGAGAAAATACCCAGGGATCTGCTCTGGATCCTCTTGAAGTTTAGTTAAGCAAGCAGCAAAACTCCCTAGTCACAGGATAGCAAATAACCGTGTGCGTTCTGAGCCCTGGACACAATCGTTGCAAAACTGTGTTTAGACAGCTTTCCAAGTCTCAGTGCTCCTTCTCAGCCACTTTTATGGGATGAAGTGGTCAGAAAGGGGTAATGGAAGTCTATACATTGGTGTGTGGGCTTTTCATTTCTATGGTGAGTAAAGTGAAAATCCACTCGGGTTCTTAAGTAATAAGTAAAATATCTTTGTGATATATTTTGATTCTGGTGCCTGCCATGGAAAGGCAACCCACTGAAAATGCTTCAGCCATTTATCTCTCTGGATTTATTTTAGTATTTTATTTCTTGACTGTTTCAGTACAGGTATTTGCTTACTACTTTTCAGGGGAAATGAAAAATTAAGACGCAGAAACGACTGCATAAGTAATCATTCCACTGCACTGTGAAAAGTAGATTTATTTTCTCCTTCTCCCAATTCTCTAAGTTACCCAAAGAATAAGAGTTTGTGATCTCTTTCTATATCCATTATCTTTATGCAGAATGACCCTGATTTGCATCTAGATACTAGAAAAGTAACCATAAAAAACGGGCACTGAGGATAATTTTGTAATAAAGCCTCACTTCAAAGGCTTAGTTCTTATAATCTTATCTCTTTACACTGCGGCTCTTCCAAGACTGTCCCAGTCCTTCTGTGATGAAGCAACTGCATTTGTGTAAGGAAGTGTACTAGACCCAGCCTCCAGTACTTAATGAGTAACACTATGGTAATTTATAACCATGGAAGTGATTCTCAACTGCAATTGTTCCTAAAAGTGCAGAGCTAGGAAACAGCAAAAATACTTTTCCTATTTTATCCTACTTTTTTCTTAGCCTCAGCATAAAGACAAAATTTCTACTGTAGTGCTCAGAAAAGAAAAATGTTTGAAAACATTTTCTTTAATGAGCTCAACAGCTAAACTTGTAGATGCAAAATAAATCTTGAACTGCAGAACGGGCCGAAAGTTCCTCTCCTCTGCGAACTAGGAAAAGGAAAATAGAGCAGCTTGTCTTTCTGAACCATGCCCAGAAAGGCACAAAGCTAACAGCCTGCTATGTACAGAGGTGGATGGCCAGCAGCAGCGGTGGTTGTCACTGGCTGCATGAAGCCCATTCAACACTATGTGTGGATCAGGAGAATGCAATAGCTGGGTCAGTGTCTCAGAAAACATGGGAGAACAATGGCATCCCTGTATCTTTTCAGATTTTTACAGATGGATGCTCATCTTTAGAAGTTAAAAGTGTCCATTCATCTTGCACAGAAAAATCCTTTATTTTACTGAGCACTGAAAATTATCCCATCAAATACGTTCCTCTTCTGCAGCTATTTATTCAGGTCATTTGTTCTAAAGTGTGATATCAGGCCTTTGATCTGAGTCATAACCTGATTAAATCTGCTTTGCCACTTATTTCTGCCATAAACCTTGTGTGCATTGTAGATGAGAAGCCCCTGGAAAGTCCCCACAGAGCTGAGAACAGAATACACCTCATCAGCAGCTTTGGGCTGCGTTGCTTCACTGACACTGGATTTGTGATACCATCTCAGAGCTTGATGCTCCCAGGTTCATTGAGGTATGAAAGCAGAATCCCTAACGTTGGACATCGCCAATGGGCTGGAGTACACAGACTTTTAATATAAAGTAAAAGAATATTCTAAGTCATGCAAGGATCCATTTGTTATGGTCCCAATCCAAATCTGCGTCATCTGTAATAGTTTCTTTTGGTAAATTACTCTTCATGCTAGCAGGCTTACCTGTTATGTACCTGAAATCTGACAAAGGCTTTACATGACCTAGGCGTGATATTTCTGGTATTTAACATTCAAAAATACTAGAAGGATTCTTTCTGAAAAGGTAAGAAGGTAAAATTTCTGCTGCTGCATATCATGCCCTGTCAGTCTTGTGGGGTGAAAATTGTGTTGAGAGGCAAATGAATTACTTTAATTATTGTTTCAAAAGCAAATCTTAAAGATGGAATTATACATATGGGATACATCATGGCTATAAGAGATATGAGGTACCAATCAGTTAAATGGGGAAATGCATCAGAGCAGCTCTGTGAGCTTTCTATCTGGAAAGAACAGATATTTAGAAAACCTATAGAAACAGTGGCTACTTTTTAAATACTTGTAGTGTAAATAGCAGAGTGGCTCTCACCATATCTTGGAAAACAGCTGATCTAGCCTTTATCCCTGCAGGCTCCTGGAGTGCCTGTCTCACTGACATGGCACCTCTGGAACAAACACAGCACTTGTCAGGGCATCTGGGTGTAGTTAAGTTATAGAAGAAGGAAGAAAGCAAATGTGAGCTCTATTTTACATCTTGTCTTTCACCATGTACCCTCCAGATCTAGAATCTAGTCTGGGTTGAGGATATGGTTTTTCACTATTGCTACTTACATGTAAATTTGTTTAATTCTTGTCTGATTGAAAGAATGTAAAGTTGGCCACTTGCTCTGATGTAGCACAAAGCAAACCCTCATGGAAGGAAAGATGAAAGGAGGAGCCTTTCACTGGTGAAAGCAAAAGTATAAAGAGAACAGGGAACAGTTAGTTATTCCTGCTATTTGGGAAAACTAGAATGAGAATTAAATGACTGAACCACATCAGAAAGTACTTGATAGGTAACTGTGGGGATAGCAGGGTTGACAATGAGCAGACAATGCAAGTGGTAGGGTCAGTGTGCACTGTTATATTCAATAACTGTGATTTAGAAATAAACAAATCAATCGACCACAGCTGCTGGGGATTTGATTCACAGCACTGCTGGATGCTCTTTCAGGTCACCCTGGGTAAAGATGAGTAAGCCTGACCTGAAAATACTGGTGTGTATATGTTTGTGGGACTACTCATGCATTATCCCACTGCCCTCTAGCCCAAACTACCTTGCAGCGTTCTGACCCACACAAGTATTCAGCAGCCAGAATTCAGGATCTCTGGGCACAAATTCCATGCAACTGGGACATAAGAAACACCTCCACTTAAATTTGTGTTTTCCTTCTGGATGAAAGAAGTTGTTTCAAAATTAGTGAAGCTGAGTCATCCTATTCATCTACTACAGCAGCCAGTGGGATACAGGCACCCAAATTACCATGGGTATCTAAAATCCATATCCAGGGTAAAGGGTGTGAAGGTCCAGAATCACTACATAAAAAGAACAAAAATAGAAATATCTGTGCAAAAAAAAGAAAAGCTTGTTTGTTTGTTTGTTTTGTTTTGGGTTTTGTTGTTGTTGTTGTTTCTTTGACACTCTCTTTGTTCATTTTGGTTCGGGTTTTGTGGGGTTTTGTTTGTTTTTGTTTTTTGTTTGTTTGTGGGTTTTGTTGGGTTTTTTTGTTCTTAGTTTGGGGGGTTTGGTTGGTTGTGGCTTTTTGTTTTGGGGGTGTTGGGGGGGTTTTTTTGGTTTTTTGGTGGGGGGTTTTTTTGTTTGTTTGTTTTATTTTGTGGGCTTTTTTGGTTTGTTTTTGGTGGGGTTTTTTTGTTTTTTGTTTTTAGCCCTTGAAGTGACAGACCCAAGTGATGGGATGCCTGATGATCTCTTTACTCTGGCTGTACTTTGAGGAGGTTTCTGTGATGCACCTTTGAATGCTCCAGATGTCTCAGTGGGTCTGGAGCTGGACCCGGGTGGGGACAGGCTGTGGGGAGAAGCAGCAATGTCACAAACTCCCCTTTCCTCCTCTTGTGTAACATGGTGGTGGAAACATCAACTTCCTGCACAACAACTGCCTGGTTCAAAGCACTGAGATCTGACTGACTGACAGGACAGCTTTTGGCAGGCTTACAAATATCTGTTCCTAGCTCCATGTGGATCAGCTGAAGTAGATCTGTGTCCAAATCTGGTTCAAGAGCTGTGGGAGAGACTGCAAAGCCCATGATGCTTAAAGCAAAGCTATAAGCTATGAGAAAGGGCAGGAATGGTTGACCTCAATTCTACCAGGATTATAAAATAATAGAAAAAAATTCCTTTATAAAATTTGATATATTTAATCCATTTAGATAACAACAAGCAAAATGAAGAAAATTATTTCTGATGTGGGCATTCTTGAGTCTTTCTAGAAAAGGTATTTAAACATAACCCTAACACAGCCGGGAGGTTTTCTGGGGACAGAGGAACATTCATAGGATGCTGAAAAAAGCTAGAAACCTCACATTGGAGTACATTCCCAAATATAAGGACACCCAGTGCAGATGCAAAACTTAACCAAAGGTGCACAGTGCTATGTCAGGGTCAGTGTTTATTGTTTTTGTGATTGTATTTTTAAGCAGTCATTCTTTTGATCCATGCTAACTGCTGGTCAGGGAAAGAAAAATAAAGCTTACACAGAAAATAACAAAATTTTCTGGCTGGAGGCCAAAACTTCACAAGAGAATACTGAAGCCTAATATGTTTTGTTTGACGTCTTTGTTTCTGATAGATGTTGACTGAATTCAGGAGGATGATGGCACTTTGAACAAAACCAGCTGGGGAAGTCAGTTTGCTAATTATTAACCCTCTAGGGAGGAGACTGGGTTGGAAATGTGCATTCCAAACATTCTGGTAAAATATAAAACCTAATGTAGATCTCTTTGGAAAAGAAATACTTTACACTGTGGTTTGTATTTTTAGCAGGAAGGGAGAAGACAGTTTGTGATATATGACTGAATTTCTCAAGATGGGTAATATTTCAGTCTTAGGTTTCTTTTCTCCCTCTAGTGGGATTCAACAGTCCTGAGACTGAAGTAAATCTAACATTAAGAAATTACTACAGGGAATGAGGAGAGGTTGTACATTTATTAAGTTTGAAATCATAGGGGAAGGAAAAAAATGCTGTTTTCAGACTCTTGACCATTTTTCAACAAGAAAAAGGGAGATTTTCAAAACTGTTAGGCAGGAAAAAGTGTCAAACTTCATACTGTGCCTTACAAAATATTATTCAGAAGCTACTGTGATAAATATTCAGATACCCAAATGTAAAAATATAAATCCCAAGAAGTAAGGAAAAAAGTGTAATAGTCTTAAACAGTAGGCTCTGCTGTAATGTATTTGCGTCTCATTCTATCCAGATCTCTAATCCTTCCTCTGTAACCTGGCCAGAGAGATGGCTGTATAGAAAGTACAGGGGTTTTCTTCCTCCATTTCAGGAGTTTTTGGAGTGAAAAAAGAGTTAGATGTGAGCACTACACCAAAATTCAGTGCAGTTCAGTGTTTAGTGCCAGTCTTTGCTAAAATTGTAGCATGAAATAGAAACAGAAAAAAAGATAATAAGGAGGTTGAGGGGTGGAATCCTGGTAGAAAAAAACAAAACAACCAAAGATCAAAGATGAAAAGAAATTTAGGAACAAATTGCACAATTTGCTTAACATTGGAGCTATTTTTCTGCTTGACACATTGGTTGCAGCACAGAGGCATTGGCTGTTACAAGTAAGTGCCAAAATAGATGAAATAGAATGCATTATTGTTTAAAACAAATAGGTCATATGGGATGCTGAACTGATTTTTTTTCCTCCCCATAGTTCAGTGTGGTGCCATTAGGTGTCAGATTGTCAAAGAAATAACTTAGTGTTAGGCAAGTTTTTAAACTAAAAGTGCTTGACAATTAGTTTAACATCAGAACTGTGTATATTTTTTTGCCTTTTTAATATTGTAGGTGGTACTACATGTCTAGATAAAGTGCTATTCAGTAGAGAATGTGTTAGACAGCAAAAGACCTTCTAAGCTTGTTCATGTTCTGACTATATGCAACTCTCTTTAGTTGCTTTGGTATAACTCGTGTGTGTGTGTGTGTGTGTACTGACAGCTGTTACAAATGGGGAACTGGAGTAGTTATGGAGAGTGCCATTTCCAGAGTGCTGCAATAGCCCACTGTCCCACCAAGGACTGATTTAAAATTGCAACTGGTTATGTAAAATGAACACTTAGAGCATTTTTTTACAGAAAGCTAATGAAATTCATGCATCCCCCAGTGCCTGTGAATGAGTCCTAGTTTGTTACCACACACTTCAAGATTAGAGGGAAAATCCACATATTTGTACAAGAGTTAGTGTAAAAGGGACCCAACCCTAACTCAGTGTCAGCTGTATGAGATGCCTTCAGTTGTGGGTCCTGCTGCTTTAATCCTGCCTGTGTGAGAGTAAGAACAGCCTCCAGCCAAGCAAAGAAACCTAGCAGGTGGAGCATTCACAATGTTTGGGCATTCTTTGCTGTTTCTTTGCTTGGGTAGGTACAATACTAGTAAGTAGCCAAATGACATGAGAGGTTAGTAATTGAGTCCATGAATAAACCAGATTTTATTTCTCTGTTTCATAGAAAACTGGGCTAAGTGAAAGGAAAATTGTGCCTTTTACTGCTGTGCTGTTTGGTGGCAGGTTCAGGCAAAAGAATTTGGCCAGTGCAAGGAGTTGAGTGGCAGGTCCAGGCTTTGTTTCCTATCCCTGACACTATCCCTGTGTCATCTTGGCCAGCTCACCTGGTTTTTTGCTTTGAATTTTCCACACATAAAATGAAGAAAAAAACTTATTCTTTGGCAATGTTCTTTTGAGAAAGATTGCCAAGTACCATGCAAGCTGCAAAAATCAACACCTTGTTACTAAGGGGAAACCCCCTTGCAGGGAGAGTGTGAAGTTCCTCATTCCATCACTGTTTCCAGGCTGCTTCCAAGGTCAGACAGATACATATTTTGTCAGAAGATTGTTGGTAAAATTTAATTTTCAAAGGGTTTTTTCACAACTAAACTTGAAGTAACTCTTGTTCTAAATTCAGGATAATAGCAGTAACAGGAAGGGCCTAAACTAGTGGTGTAAAGAAATAAATAATTTAAGTTTATTTTCAGTTACATGTTGGGTTAAAAATTCGAGACTACCATCTTGTACTTTTTTTTAGTGTTCCTATGGTGTTAAATTACAGCATTAACAATCTTTCAAAGTCCATGGTATTGTTTATAAAAATAAACTAGTTGAAGGCAAAGTGATCTCTAGCACTATTTGTGTTTGCTCATATTTTGTTTTCATATCCAATCCTTGTGTTTGAACTTGCTTTGTTAGAAAAACAAAATATACTCTGACCTGGAATCTCCACTAACTTCTGCTTTTAAAGTGAAGACCTTTGGCTTCCCTTTGGCTTGTTCCTAATTTGCCATTCCTGTCACGTTCTATATAACCACAAGCAGGGCTTGTGGTTATAAAAGTGTGTGGGAGTAAAGGTTAAAGATAAATACTAGGTTTAACAAATGTGGTTATTCTTGCCATAAGGATTCACTTCTGAAATAAGTGTTTGGTTCATCCTATTTTTAAGGTAGGATGTCAATCTCATTTCATATTTGTGCTTGAGTTAAAGTTAAAATCAATGTATTCAATATACTTTTAGCACTCTGTCTCTCTGAAGATTTCTAGTTGTCACCTCAAGGGCTAGGTTTGTAAAGGGAACATAGTCCAGATGCTGGACTTTATACCAAGAAGTAAATATTCAACAGTTCATAATAAGAACATGAGTAAGACTGTGCTCCACTAGTAGCAGTACTTTTTTGTGGGAAAACAGAAGAAGGACACATAAATTTCACTTTGTACTCTAGTAAATACTTCAGTGCTTTGAATGAATTGCATCAGCTCCAAAAGGAAACACTGAGCACTTGCTTTAGCTTGGTAGTTGTTGAATTAATCTGGATCAATGTGGATTCAGATTCAGAAAAAGAGATTGCATTCAAGTTTTTAATAGCAAATATGCTTGAACTGTTGTGTATGTTTTAAAAAGGAGACAGCAGCATTTTCTCTTTCAATGTCTGGGAGCTTTCCTAGGGCACCAGTTCACTAACCGTTTAGAGAACAGTGAGGAGCTGAATAGCTCAGGATTTCTGCAAGTGTATTGGCAGAAAAAGGGAGACTAGGGAAAATGTGAGCCTGCTGCTGAGTGGGGTTGTAGTAAAAGGAGATGCAGACAAGTCAGAGATATTTGATGCTTTTTCACCTGTCTGTATTAGTAGGGTTTGTTTTCAAAAATCCCAGTCCCCTGAGACCAGTGGGAGCACCTGGAGCAATGTAGGCTTACCCTCAGTGAGCAGATCAAAATATTTAAACCAACTGGGCACAAACAAGTCTGTGGAACCCAGTGGGCTGCATCCACAAGTGTGAGGGAGCTGGCAGATGTCACTTCAAGGTCAGTCTCACAGATCTTTGAAAGGTGACAGGGATCAGAAGAGCAGTAGAAATTCAATGCAGATGCCATATCTTGCTTCAAGGAGAAGAGGATGTGGAGAACTACAGGCCAGTCAGCCTTGGCTCAATACCCAGAGAGGTGTTGGAGCAAATCATTCTGAAAACTCTTTCAAAATATATTAAGGACATGGAGATGATTTGGAATCATGAATATGGATATATGAAGGGGAAAATCATGCCTGATCAATCTGATAGATTTCTGTGATTAAAGCTAGCTTCTGGCTAGCTTGGTGGATGAGGAGATAGCAGAGGATGTTAATTGTCTTCAGAAAGGCTTTCATCACTGGCTGTATCCTCATTACCCAACTGCTGACTAGATAAGTAGACAGTGAAGTAGATAGAAAACAGGCTGAAATGCCAGGGTCAAGAGATTATAATCAGTGGTGCACAATCCAGCTGGAGGCCAGTCACTAGTGGTGTACTCTTGAGGTCAATACTGGGGCCAATACTGTTGAACACCCTCATTAATGATCCTGGATGATGGAAGAGGTGCACCCTCAGCAAGTTTGCAGACACTTGAAGACTGAGAGGAGTGGCTGATACACCAGATGGTTATGCTGCCATTCAGAGGGATCTTAGCAAGCTGATCACCTGGGAGGAACCTCATGGAATTTAACAAAGGCAAATGCCAAATCCTGCACCTGTTCAGTAATGTCCCCACACACATTACTAGGGGCTGAGGACCAACTGGTTGGGAAGGAGTTTTACAGGAAAGTGTCTGAGAGCCCTGGTGAACACCAGCTTGAACCTGTGCCAGCAATGTGCTGTGTCCTGGTGGCACAGCTGGCCAACAGTATCCTGGGCTGCATTAGGAGCACTGCCAGTAGGTTGAGAGAGGTGATAATTTCCCTCTACTTGGCATTAAGACACATCTGTGGTGCTAAATCTAGTTCTGGAGCTCCCAATGTAGGAAAAATATAGTTTCACTGGACTGAATCCAGCAAAAAGCCACAAAGATGATTATGGGACTGGAGTGTTTGTCATATGAGGAGTGGCTGAGAGCTGGAGGAGAGAAGCCTAAGGGAGATCTTATCAAATGTATCTAAATATCTAAAGTCAGGGGGAGTAAAGAAGATGAAGCGAGACTCTTCTCAATTGCATTCAGTGAAGGAACAAGAGGCAATAGGCCCAAAGTGATCCACAGGATATTTCTTTTAAACAAACAAACAAAAAAAAGTTGGTTTTCTTTTTTACTATTGTGGCCATCAGAGAGATGTCCAGAGACATTGTGGAGTCCTCATCCATGGAGATATTCAAAGTGCAAGTGGAACCAACCCAGGGCAATCTGCTCTAGTTGACTCTGCTCTAAGCAAGATGGTGCACTAAATGATCTCCACAGATGCTGTGATTCTTTGATTCAGGTACTTTAATTCATCTCAACAGCATCTGAGTACTTCTTGCAGGTTCACTGTTTATAAAGAGATTTCTTATGCTTCCAAAGTTTTGCATGCTGATGGGACTTAAATTGTAAGCCACAGGTTCCTGCCGGGGGATTTAAATACTGCCTGTGATAGTTCCAGCCCAGTTTATTCTGCATGGCCAAACTGTTCCATTTTGAAATACAAACAAACCTTAAGAAACTTGTGGACTTCATAGAATGAAGTGCTGCTGCTTAATAGAATATATGTGAAAATAGATTATTTAGTACTATGGGTGTATCATTGCCTCCAAAAAAGAACAAGAAGTGCAGATGCACTTCTTAAAGTAACAAGATTATTTATGTAAGCATCAATTAAAAAGATCACTAACTAGAAGTCTACATACACTTCAGTACTACAACCTCTTGTTTGGTTTTTGGTTGTTTTGTTGTTTCGTGGGTTTTTTGTAATTTTGTGATTTATTTGGATATATTGAGAATTAAGACATATACAAATTGAAGAGTGATAATAGTACTGTTTAGGTATTTTACTGAATATACTGTGTTACTATATTTTTCTTTTTTCTCTTTTTAACATTTAAAAATACAAATAGGGTTACTCATGCAGCATTGCAAAGTATGTCTTCCAGAAGCTACCATGAAGAGTAGTGTTACTCCTTGACAACCTCAGGAAAGGAAAGAGTGGGCTTTGCTTTTTCAAAGCCAGGAGCAGGCTCAGCTTGGACACAACTAATGATCTCTACAATAGAAATATGTCACACACAGAGGTGATCTCTGAAGTGACCAAATCTTGAAGCCTTTATAGCTTAAAATCTACTCCGGAGTTTTGCCTAGAGGCTTGTTACTGGTTAGTCTGTGTGCAGAGCACTGCAGATCTGAGTCATAAGGGATCTGTGCTGCTCTGTGCTATCTTCATATTTCTCACTCTCCCTCGCGCGTTCTGTGTCAAGCACATGAAACCAGCTCAGCAGCAGTACCTGTGCAGTGATGACAGCCTGATAGCAATAACCTCATAGTCTCTCCCTGATTCACCCATGGTGTCAAGCATAGATAGAAGTCCTATACACTCATTTATATGCACTGTCCACCCACAAACTTTATCTGAAGTTGTGTGAGTGTTGAGTCACAGACAGGTAGTTCTTGTATAAGTCCTGGCTTCGTGTAAGCTGTGGGTAATAAAAGCTATTTCAGTGTCAAAGAACTAATGAGTAAGGTACAAATAATTTCCTTACAACAAAGACCCCTTAAATCAATAGAAAAATGCAAAAAGCAAATTCTTGTGAGGAGGACCTGCTGATTTGTTCACCCAGCAAGAGCTTTCGTCCAGATAAAGAAATAACCGTGGACCATATCAACTAGATCACTCTTGTCTGCATGCTTGCAGATCTCATCAAAAACCTGTCTAGAGGCCTAGATAGTAAATACTACCTTTAGAGAAGATGCATTGGCACTGCCCAAACAGATCATGTTTATCCAGGTGCGCATGAATTCTATCCTGTATTGCAGTTTCTACTGCTTTGCCTGCTACTGATGTTAGCCTTGACTGCCTTTAGTATTTTCCATCATGTCACCTCAGTTACTCCCTGGAATCTTTTTTAGAGATTGGTGTCATGTTGGCACTCTCCAGACCCCAGGCACATAGAAAGTGTGAAGAGAAAGTTAAGTCCATTAGTAGGCTCTTGCTCAGTGCTCAATACTGCCTTAAAAAACTCAAATGTCTGCAGATTTGTTACTCCGCCTAGTTTGGTTTACAGCCTTTCCCAGTTAGCACACTTTCAGTAAGAGTCTTTGCTGACTCTCAAAAAGAAGGGTGCAAGTATGGAGATCATCAGTCTATTCCAGTGAACATATGCAAATAGATCGTTTAGGTTCTCTGGAAACATTTTGTCCTCTCCTCTTTTTTCACTCTGCAATTATCCTTTGATTTGTCAGACTCCAGTGGGCTTCTTGGTCTTGATGTACCTAAGGCAAGATTTAATACTAGTCTGGATTTGTTTTGTGAGCTGCTGCTCACAGTTTTTATTGTTCTTTCCCTTTGCTTTCCCTTAACATGTTGGTTTATGATCCTTTCTGTGGTTTTGCATTTGGAGAAGACTTAAACTTCTGATTTCTAATAATCTACCCTGTGGTGAATTTATTCTGCCCACTTCCTTTTGCCATTCTGAAGACTTTAGCAGATAGCATACACTGATGTGCTGTGCATCCTTCAGGAAGTTCAGCTCCACCATAAAAATCTGCTGTTCCTAGCAGCTACCTTTTTTTTCCACTTCACAAGCTTTCTCATTGCTGTGTCTCTCCCTCTTGAAACTGGGTGCAACCACTATGAATGCTTGGCCTCTGTCAAGCCTCTGGGAATCCTGAATGTAATCACAGGAACAGAAACCATGAGCTGAAGGTGGTAGGTCAAGATCTTGCACATAAATGAGGACCAAATGATGGGTTGCATCAATTCTGTGGCTACCCTCTCCCACTGCTCTGTGAAACTGAAGCAGTATTGATGGAGTCTAATGTAGTCTGTGTTACATAACAATGCTGCAGTGTCCGGACAACATGGAGGTTACATGCAGTACAATTCTGGTAATATTTCCCACCCTCTTTGCCTATCTGATCATTCTCAGCATGTTCTCTCTGTCCTTCTGGTCAGGCAGGCAAGCAGCAGACACAGGAACTACATATGCTTAAAGCTGACATTTTGGTGCACTGGCATTCTGTGCCACCTGCTGGGTTCCTACTTTTTTTACTTGATCTGATTATAAGATCTCAATAATAAATTTCATTATCCCATTATCAGCAGGACAAGATTCTTGCCTTTTCTGTATATTTTATATTCTGGTACTAAAATGTCCTGCAAGTATGTAGCATGTCATTGCCATTATCAAAGGCCAGACATTTGATTTCTCTCCACTTATTCATTTGATGTTTAGCATTGTTATAGAGGTATGTGTTGTTCAAATGTTTGTTTCCTCCTTCATTTCCCATTTGAAAAGTATTTCATTTGTTTTCTTACCTTTTTATTATTTTATTTATTATTTTATTTTTTTATTTGTATTCTTATTTTTGCTCTCTGGCCTTTCCTGCACTCAGAAAGGCACAATTTCCAAACCTTTGCTGATGGCATATTGAACTGTGAGTTCCCCATTCCTGCTGCTACTCAGTTTATATCTTAATTAATGACAACCTTTAAACTCCTCCTTTAGACCTCAGCGGGTCCACTGTTTCTGTACAGACCCTTTTTATCTCAGAAGTACTCTCAAGCTCGGGTCAATCTGGAATTTTGCCCTTTAAGCCAATCTCTCATCTAGTTGTTGAAAGTTTGCTCCTTCCTGGTCAAACAAAAGGCAGTGGGGGCATTTTAGAGACTGCTGTTAGTCAGGGATGAATTTTGCCTCCAAAATATGTGAGACCCAAAACTACAGGCTTTTTCCCAGCACTCTTAGGAAATTGTTCTGCTTTGCATGTTAAAACAAAACAAAAAACAAAACAAAACAAAAACAATCAAAAAACCCCAAACCAACCAAACGCACACCAAAAACCCCCCAAAACAGCCCCCAAACCAAAATACTTTTCAAATTTAAAATTAAAAGCTCTTCTACCTGAATTGATTTTTATTTGCTTAAAAGAACATTTTCCAAATGATAACTGATTTCTTAAAAATCATTTCTTCAAATGATGTTTTCTGCAACAAATGTAATGTGGTACAAAGTATCATCTTATTTGCCAGTTCCCACAATCATAATTTGAGTAATAATCTCACACTGACACAGTGACAAGGGAGAACAATTTTTGAGGAGATTGAGTATATAAACTCTGCCAGAAAACCTACTAAACCAGGGCACACTTTCTGTTGAAAATGCACAGTATGAATGTCAGAGACCCTTTTTTAAAGTGCTACAGAAGAGTATTATTTACCACTTTACAATTTCAAGCAGCTGTCTTAATGTTAAAGTACTGCTTATATTATTTTGTCATTGTTCCAGAAGCACACAGAGATCCTAGCAGGAGTCAAAGCCAAACCAACACCCAGAGAAAGATATTCCTTGCTATCAACAAACTTGCAATGTACATGCATCCATAATCCTTCCTTTGTCTTATTTCCCAAACCTGTTCCTAGTATTTCAGTGGCGGACTATGAATGTTTGAATATGCATCAGGGCAGAGCCGGAGGCAGCATGACAGAAGTTGCCACTGTCCCATTTGAGCAAAAAAGGATGTTGATATTAGAAAAAAGGTCTGTAATTCCTTTTATTATTTCTGAAAGTTATCCACCACGTGCAGCAGAAGAAACAGAGCAGTCTCTAAAATGCTAAAATAACATCTAGATATGTATTATGAGTGGTGACTCTTAAAGAGAATCAAATTTAAGGGTCTCTAGCAATAATAAACCCTTCAAGCGCAATAAAAGCCTCAAAACTCTGGAACTCATGCCAAAGATTCATACAAAGATTGTAAAAGACATGTAAGAAATACATATAAACTCAGCTGAGAGAACATTTGATTCCATCTAAAGTTTACTGTGCAATACGACAGTTTCACAATGTGCTGAAATGTTAGGCCACTGCAACTGGAAACAGGAAATCTATAGCAACAACAGAGAAAAGCCATCGTTGTGTTCCCTTTTTCCTAAAAGCAAAACATTCTTTATGTTAAAAAATAATGAAGTCCTCAATACCCATTTAAAAAAACAAGGCAGCAAATAAAGTAAGTGTCCATGAAGCAAAGACTGTCCAGATGGAGTTGATGCAAAGCTAAATTGAAGTTACTGCTTAAAGACCTCTCTGGATACAGTCTCTCTTTGTCCAAAGCAGTTGCTGGGTGCTTGTTACCTCCTTTTTGCATTTTAGTGACTTTTTTCATACCCTACATGGGATCAACTCCATCAAACTGAACTTGTGTATCTGTCAAAAAAGAATCATTTGGCTTTTAGCTGCATTTATGGTAAAAGTTGCAATTGTGCAATTGTGTTCTTCTTCATTAAACTAGTATCTTTAATGTCCAGGGCTGATATTGTAGATGATTAGATGATTAGGCACTTTACTCAAACCAGAGCCATGTTCTAATATTAAATTTAGCAGTAGTCTAGGTAGCACTGAAATCTTTGTCTGTGGGCTGCTTTGCGGGTACCATCACTTTTTTGGGAGAGTTCTCTCCCTCAGGAAATAACTGTTCCTGTAACTCTTGTTAGCCTTCAAGTGGCTGTTGGGTTTGGTTGATTTTTTTTTCTATAAGGACTCACATATTATAAGCACCCATGTTGCAAGGTTAAAAATGCAATAAATAACTAGTGATCCCTGTTTTGATGTCCCAGTTTCAAAGTCATTGCTGGAGGAAGCAGAGAAAAGCAGAAGTTGCCATCTCCAGAACCTCTTCCTACTTTCATGAGATGCTGTAGGTAGCAAATCTATTTCCACCATTCCCTTTGTGCTCACTGGCACATGTGGATGCGCTCAACTTAGCCAGAAAAACTGGATTACAATGTGTTGAATGTAAAAGGAGGAAGGTTGCTCATGCAAAGTATCTATTTCATGTGGTGAGCACAGAGGTGGGGTGGAGATTTATAGATAGGCAGGTGTTGACACTTTCTACAGGCATTTCTATTGTTAAAAACATATGGGCATAAGGGCAAAAAAAAAGTATCTGTTGATAAGCAACAAAGACTCCTGCTGGAAATACAAGGCTCTTAGTCATGATGTTGGCACCTTGAAAGGCTTTTTGTTTGGAAAGTCAATGTAGTCTTCTTGGAAGCAAAAGGCTGCTGTGCATTACTGTGAGCTCTGTGGTTGGGCCCTCCTGTATCTGAAATTCTGTAATATCTCTGCAGGCATGATTGAAATTTGCTCAGCCATTAGCTCTGCTTTGAAGTGAGCTGTAGATATTCATGGGGACGTGTATTGCTGTGACTGGCAATAGAGAAACTGCTTATGCTGAGTAATGGCTGCTGTGCAGCTCACATTAAATGCAGAAGCCTCATTAATAAAGGATAAATACTGTAACAAGTAGGCTTTGGCATTGTTACAACTTTGATAAGCTTTAATACAAATAATCACATGATATACACCAAATCTCATTTTTTCCTACATGTTCTTTCAAAAATTTTGGTTGGTTGGTGGGCTTACCAGGGCAGTATATTTTCTATCTCCTCCTACATTAATGTATAACAGAATTTAAATATAGGCCATGTATACATGAACCCAAATCTGAAACT
The DNA here is from genome assembly GCF_009819655.1 of Sylvia atricapilla. NCBI lineage: Eukaryota > Metazoa > Chordata > Aves > Passeriformes > Sylviidae > Sylvia > Sylvia atricapilla. Next base: position 22,307,822 of record NC_089146.1, read on the forward strand.
TACTGCCACCAATGCAAACAGCAATTTTTCCCATTCTTGGGCATTCTTTAATTTTTGAGCCAGGATCAGGGTTTTAGTCTGTATTCTCAAAGGTATTATTTTATAAATGAATAAACAAAAAAGAAGCTGAAATCAGATGTGTGTATCTGAAAGTATATGTTGCATTTGTTAAGATACCTTAGAGAACCTCCCCTCTATTAATACAAATATTTGCTGTGGTGAGTAGGATCCTGATAATTTCAGAATTGCTGGTACATGTTCAGTAAATATGCACTGCATGTTATTAGTTTCAAAGTGAAACTCTTCTATTAACCATTGCCAAACTGGGACAGTCAGCACATTAATAATAACACCCATTTGGAAAGATTGATGGGAATGCAGGGTTCACACCTGCTTCTTGTTTTATTTAAAAATAGACACATCATCCCACTATATATTTAATTTTAGTTTCAATAGCTTGCTTTTGTATCAGGCTCACCAGTGAGGAATTTCTGTTTCCCATTCTCTGTGTGGAGACTTTGAAGATTTGCTCTTCCTGAAAATGAATTATTTCTGGTAACACAGATTGGGTTTTGCTACATCTATAGACTCTTCTCTTTCTGAACCTGATTTCTGATTTTTCAAATAGCTCCTGCCTTGGCAGCCATGTGTTGCTCTGCAGTTTCCAGGAGGAGAGAACATTTGTTAACTTGCAGGTGTTTGTTTTGGTTCACTGCATTTCCACTCAATTCCCAGCCTGGCATACCCTCAAACCATGTGTCCCCAGGTGTACATATTCCTATATGATGGGCACACTGGAAGAATATAAAACAGACTGCACATTGCATTTCCCATCTTTGTGTAAATTTAGTACTTCTTTCCCTGAACAAGGGCTCTTCCAAGTCTAATTTAAAAAAAAATTCCTTTAAAAAAAAGCTTTTTTTCTTGTGACTTTGCAAATCTTTTGTTATACAGCTGGAGCTTGAGCTGTACAGCCTGTCCAGGTAAGCATTGAATCAGACAGCACGTAGCTATCAACTTGATTTCAGATAGTTTCTATCAATTTTCTCTTCTTTCTCTTTTCCTCCTTCAGGCCAGCTAGTTCTCGCCATGTAACTGTTTTTATTTTTGGTTTCTGTAACTTCCTGTAGCCACCCGCAATTTTTTCTCAGCAACAGTTGCTTCAGCTGGGCGGCGCCGTGCCCTCGTCCCGCGGGCCGGCAGGGACGGCTCACACAACTGAATGTCCGCAGCCCCCGGCCCGGGGATGGCGCTCGGCCCCGCGGCCAGAGGGCATCGGGGATCGCAGCGTCGTGTGTATTATTTGTACCGTCGTAACTATTTTACTTCAGTGTGTTTGTTAGTTTTAATTTATTCTATTCACCTTTTGCCTTTTCTTCACGTCTCGAAGTCACGCGTTCCCCTCTTTTTTTCCCAGCTGAGCCTCTAAGGATTTTTGTGGGATTTTCTGGTTCGGTGGTTTTTTTTTCTTTTTTCAGTTTTAACTTTAATGACCACGCGACTATTCGACCTGCTTTTCCAGTTTTTCTTCGCGTTTTCCACCTTTTTGAAAAACTTTTTAATTTATTTTTTTGCCCCTCGATTACTTTACCTCTTTTTTTCCTCTTCCTCCCCGCCTTTCCCCTTCACCTCGGCTCTCACGTTTCGGCTCTCGGCTTCACTTCCCCCGCCGGGCCGGCCCCGCCTGGCCGCAACCTCGGGGGCCGCTTTCCTCCTGGCAACAAGTGACGCGCGCAGGGGCGGCCAATGGGCGGCGGCGGCGGCGCGGCGGGCGCGGCGCTCGGGCACGGCCAGCCCGGCAGCGCGGCCGCTCCGCGCAGCCTGCGCGCCGCGGGGACGATGGCGGGCGGCGGGCGCTGCCTGCGCGCCTGCGGCCTCGCCTGGCTGCTGCTGTGCTGCGCGGCCCGCAGGGACTCCGCAGGTAAGCCAGGCGCCCGCCGGGCGAAGGGAGAGGAGGGGCGCGGGTGCGCTGCGGGCGCGGAGAGGGTCCTTGAGGGCCTCGACGGGCGCCTGGGCGGGCCAGGGGGAGGTGTGACGGGCCTTCCGCCCCGGCCGCTCCTTCGGGCGCTGAGCTCCGTGGTAAAGTCCGACTGCGTGGAAACACCCTGGGAAACTCAGAAGGAGAAGCGAAGAAGGCAGGAAAAAGTCCCGGACCTCCCTCCCGGACCGTGCGCTTGGCCCGAGGCCTTGCCAGCGCCGCCGCTGCCGCGTTCCCGGTGCCCGCGGTGCCCAGGCCGGGCCGCGGCCTTTGGCCTGACAGCTCGGGGGCGGCAATCCCCCGACCGCGGCCGCTCCCGGCGCTGGCACCGCCGCGCTGTGCGCCGTGAGACGGGCGAGGAAACTCGCCTTATCTGACGGGAAGCAGGTGGAAAAGTTTCACGTTGAGCAGATTCTTGTAAACCAAAGGCGCTAGCCTAGTCAGAGCTTCTGGGAAACAAGTTGAGCTCTTCGCTAAGTTGCACCTCACGTGGTTTTTTTTTTATATGCCGTGATAGTAACGGGCTCAGGTTAGTAGCTGAAGATGTCACTAAAACTTCATGGCCAGAACGGTCAACTGGAGTAATTATTAATAAATTACTCCACAGAGATATTTGGTGAGACAACTTCAGCTGTTTTTCCAGGGAAATTTTAAAAAGTATTTTCCACTTGGTATCAGCATGAGGCTTGTGGAGGCAAAAGTGAAAGAAGACGTGAGAAGAGGCTAAAAACTTGTTACAACAAATGAAAAAGAGGAAGAGAGTCATGAGAGGGGAATAAAAAGCAAAAGCAAATACAACGATGAAAAAGCACAGGGTTAAAGGATCTCACAAAAGCAGGTTTGGTTGTTAAAATGTCTTAGTAGGATGAAAGGGACAGTTGGTTGAAGTGTGGTACTTAAAAAATCACTGTAGTACGTAGGTGACTTACAGATTCTTCTTTAAGGTGTGATAGCTTGATACTATTTTAATACTGTGTGGTATACTTACCCAGTGGAAAATTCATGGGTATACTGGGAAGTAGTGGTAAAATTCATGGCATAACATCACTGAATAGTTTCCTTCCTGTTCAGCCAAACTTATTGGTAAGTGATAACAGAAAAACTCATAGGAATGTGATTGACAGTGCATTACTGTTAAATACAAAATACTACTCAGCAGATTCCTTATTTAAGCAGCAGAATAATAGCCTTGTGAGTCTGGGACAGCCAAGGTCCATTTCAGCCTGATAAAAGTGAAAGTTCTATACTATGGAGCCATCTTTATTGCGACATCGAAATAGTTTTAGGGCATTTTAAGGTTCGCTTAAACCTACTGCTGCTTGTCAGAAATGTTCTTATACTGACAGAGGTGTTAGCTTATATTAGCAGGGTGATCCATATACTTTTTAAAGTGATATACTATGCTTTATCAACTTCAGTTTTTCTCTTTAATCACAAGCTGCACCGGAACTGGAAATGAAACTCATCACAACTGAAAATGAAACTAGGATCCCTATATAATTTTTAAAAAATTACTCCTAATTTATTGCGCGCTCTCTTTGGTGGGATACACATTCTAAAACTTTCTGCTCAAAGCAGTGCCAGTTAACTTAGTACTATTGCAGTCGCATCCAAAAACTTGTTCAAATGTAAACCTCTCATGCTGTATATCATATATGATACTCAGTTTAAAAAAAAAAAAAGTGCTTAGTAAGTGACGGTTTTTATTAATTATATTTTATGCTGTCTGTTGTGTGTGTTACTGTGTTTGCAGATAGGCATGAAGACAAGATTCTTTACCCAATAAGGTTGCAAATTAATCAGGAGCTAATGCGATCAGTATATGTTATATAGAGAGGAAGTATTCTTACCACTAGAATTGGACTTAGAAGTCTCATTTTGTCTCTCCTCATTTTATAAAGACTTGGAAAGAGCTCTTTTCCTCCAGTAGTGAAGATTCACTAAAGAGCAGGAAAATGCACTGAATGTGGCTTCTACGAAAGAGGCGGTTTAACGTACGAACAGCTGCAGTACTTTTCTGAAAACATTTCTCAGAATGTGATTACCCTTTTAAAAATGAGCTTCCTGTGAATATGATAGTGAATCACAGCCATATGTTTGTTCTTGTACAGGCAATGATGCTTTTACCATTCGCCATGACAAACAGAACAAGTGCATGCAAGTTAAAAACTCGCTGATAGTCATAGGTGACTGCAAGAACACAAGTGAAGCCTTATGGAAATGGGTATCCCAGAATCGCCTCTTTCACTTGGGGTCCAAGCAGTGCCTGGGACTCGATATATTCACCAAATTGGTGTCTCGCCTGAAAATGGTTGATTGTAACTCAGAATTAATGCTGTGGTGGCGATGTGCTGATGCTTCCATTGTTGGTGCATCTCAGTACAAAGTGACCATCAAGAATAACTATGTGACTGCAAGCATAAATGCAACAGACCAGTGGAAAAGCAACAATTCCTCCAGTGATATATGTCAGTATCCCTACCATGGTAAGTAGGTTTGCACTTTGGAGATTTTTTATTTGTTAAGGGCTTTTTGAGTATATCTCTGCCAATAATTTCTTAAAATTAGTTATGTGAAAAGATTGCTCAGTAAAGCAATAGAACGTTGTACTGTAGAGAGAAACTTTAAAAGTTTTTAAGAAAAAATAACAGCCCGACTGCAGAAGTTGTGTTACTGAGTGGTTTTCTTAGTAGATTTAAATCCCCCCTACCCCATACTTCAGTGCAAACCTATTTAATTCTCTTCTATCAGAACTGACCTCCTCACCATGATGGGAATTTTCCTGTTATCAGGGTTTGAGGATGTTTTCTTTGCTGCTTGGATAATACAGTCAAATTCAGAGCATGCTGCCAGCTCACAGCCTGGTGCACTGTGAGCTTTGGTATGGTAGATTGTGCATTTGCCATGGAAGCCAGTCTTGTCTGAAATCTCATGCTTGCTTGAAGAAGTAGTGAAAATGTGCTTTACTTTTCCCTCTTCTGTATATGTTGATTGTTAAGAGTCCTTGTCCTGTAGGACTCCACAAAGCACCTGGATTTCAATAGGATGATGAATTATCTGTAACTTACCAGGATGGAGGAGACAAGTTTCTGCTGTTTCTCAGAAGAAATATTTTCTCAGAAAAATATTTCTCAATGTATTTTTTTTTCAGTTCTGGCATTGCTGTATATTATCTGTAACAAGAAGATAATAGCATTTTAAGACCACGAGTATGGTTTGCATGCGTTTAGGTTAACTGTGTCTGTACAAGCAGTAACACTGATTTGCTGTACTTTCCATGTCTAAACAAGGGAAAACAATAAAATGTCTTTATTTTATTCATTTTTTTTCCTGCAGAAATTTATACCAAAGATGGCAACTCTTATGGTAAACCCTGTGAGTTCCCCTTTCTGTATAACAAGGTGTGGCATCATGACTGCATTCAGGATGAAACGCACACGGGTGGGAAATGGTGTGCCACTTCTGAAGATTATTCTCGCGATGGAAAATGGGGAATCTGCTTACAGCCAGGCATGTTGAGTTTCCAAACAGACATCCTAAAAGTATTCTGGCACTTCTCTGATGTACAGCTCCACCTTTGTGTGGCTGTTATACTGTGTAAAAGCTTTTCTATTGCAGCATTGGCTTACACTGCAAGTATTTGTGGTGACCAATATCAAAATCAATATTATAGCCAAAACTTTTTCTTTTGAAACTTTCATGTTTCTGTATAGTTGTAGTTACAAGTACCTTCTTCTTTTATGCAGAGGATGGTTGTCAGGATATCTGGGAACATGATCCAGGGGCTGAAAGTTGCTACCAGTTTAATACACAGTCTGCTCTTTCTTGGAAGGAAGCTTATATTTCATGTCAAAGGCAAGGAGGAGATTTACTTAGCATCCAGAATGTATCTGAATTAAGTTACATACAAGGTAGGTGTAATTATTCACATATTAATATTGGGAAATCTTTATGAAGTGGATGCAGCACTTTTGTTTCTGTCCTTAATCTGAGTTAAAAGTTGATTGTACCTTAAATATTTTGGCTTTCATTTGTGTAGCAAAGCTAAGGTGCTAATCTTATTTTAGGGAGTTATTTAAACGTATCTGTATGATTTCATTATAGCAGTTAGATTTTATTCATATTGTTAATGAGGAACATCCCCAAAATCTTAAATACAGGCCAGAGTGGCAGTTGGTATTTTAGCAGAATGTTAGTCTCTTACTATGGTATTGTCCTCCCTGATCTTCAGTCTTGACCTGCAGAAATTATCCGAGTGCCTTTGGGACTATAAAACCAAAGGAGAAACATCTGAAGACGTTGGAAGGGAAGGCTTGTGTGGCTTAATTCTTCCTCAGTTCAAGGAAGTTTTCATGTCCAATTATAGTAGCAATCTTTCTTTCCTGAAATGCATGCCATTTCAGAATGCATTTTTAATTTAAAGGAGACCAATAAGGGTGAGCATTTTATACTAATTATTTTCTTTAAAAAAACAATATCTCTAGGTAAGGATGACATTGCTGAGATCATCTGGATTGGCTTAAATCAACTGGATGTTTCTGGCGGTTGGCAGTGGTCAGATCACAAACCTTTGAATTTTCTCAACTGGCATCCAGGTACTAATATTTCTGGTGATATGGACAGTGTTCTCAATAGTAACTAGTATTACCTTTTTTCCATCTCATTCCATTTTCAGAAGCATCTTTTCCTCCTAGCCAGTGAATCTTTCTGTCCTCATTTTATATTTATGGCTGATTGGGTTAATTAATCTCTAAAAAGGTAAAATTTAAATAGTATTTTTGAAGTCCAGTTTAGTAAAGTATCCCCAGCTTTCCTAGCTGCTAAATTTCTCCTTCCACTGACAGAATTACACTGATTTCCCTTAAATATTCTGATTGTTTGTGTTCAGGAAAGGACTGATGTTAGTTAGAAGCTTAACTGGGGTTTTTAAACTTCAAGATTGCCTAAATTTGTTTCAAGGTGAAGATGAAAGAAGTATAAAACCTTTGAAACGGGTTTTATAGATACCTTTTTTAAATTAGTCCAAAGGTGCTAGTAAGGTTAGTGAGAGTATTTGGAATTTTCAGGATGAATATGTAATGCTCTCACAAATATTTCATGAGTCTATGTGTGTATGAGAATCCCAGAGTAATAGTCATCAGGAATACTGAAACTAATGTTTTTCTGTCATTCAAGCTGAATTAGATCTTTTTTAAGTGGAATTTGTTGTTGTTGTTTCTTTGTTTGTTTGTGGTTTTTGTCTGTTTGTTTCTAGAATAGTTCTGCAACTGGAATTCTGTGAAAATTTGAGATGTGGTTTCTGTTACTTATCTGATAGCTTTGCTTAGAAATTTCTGTGGGATTTTCCAGATGTGCTCTGTCTTTTGGAAAGGTTAAGAACTTCCCTGCTTTTACTATTTGACTGTGCCTTCTTCTGGAACTGTGGCCACTCTGTCGGCCTGTCATGCAGAGCGAGAGGCCAGACTGTTGTGAGATACAGTGGATAATTTAGTCTGCAGTCATGGCAGACATATTCATGTCTTAACTCCTCTTGTGAAAGTACTTACTGGTGCCTTACAGGAATTTTGATACCTGCAAGTTGAACCCATTACTTTTCCTTTCGCTTTACCCCTCTAAAAGGACCCTGGCCCTGTCTCAGTGTTCTCTTTCATGGAGAACTGAGATTTACCCTGAGCCTTTTTTCTGTGAGCCTGAACAAAACCCAGTGCAGGGGGAGCTGAGGTACCCTCTGTAGGTCACAGCTTGGGTTTGCATTGAGGCTCAAAGAAAAAGTAAGTCAAAAGGTTCCATTAGAAAGGGGCTCCAAGGGAAACTGAAGACTACAAAAAAGAGGTTTTCTCTGCTGTTTCAAATCTGGGGCCTTGTCTAAGGTTTCTATTAAGGTAAAGATTATGGTTAGCATTGAGAGAACATGCACAACTGTGTTTAGAGTGAGAGTGGAATGAGACTGCCAAAGGAAACTGAGGGCTGCAAAAATGGCTCTCCCCTGAGATATTTCTGGTCTGGGAAAGGGCTCATCCAAGTGTTTCTTGTATTGTAAATAAAACATTCCTCCTGGTTCTATGATTAAACATTGGAAAAGAAGTCAACATTCTTTGATTCTGAAACTTGCTCTCTTAGAAAAAACATTCTGTGGGACCTGTGCTAGGACAGCTGGCCTCAGTTGATGCAAATTATGTTCTTCAAATGCAAGGTGCCATACTATCCAAAGTGTGTTATTCCTGTATTTTATTGTAAAAAGAAGCAGTCACTGCCTTACTGTTTGGTAACTTCTGCGGTTATGTTTTTATTTCTTCCTGTCTATAGATATGCAGAGTTTATCTCCCCTGGATGGGATGAGTTGTGTGGTGATGAATACTGCTTCAGGTCAGTGGCAGAGTTACCACTGTGGGACACAGCTTCCTTATGCTTGCAAGAAGTCACTCAATAAAGTTTCAAGCGTTCCAGGTAGGACAGTTTGCATTTTTGAGTTTTGTATGTTAATATGAGTATAATGTTCACTTATGGAGTCTTTCTTTTCCCTCTGAAGCCTTTTCAGGCATCTCTGCCAAAACATTTTCACAACAGCTTTGGGTTTTTTAGCAGAGCAGAAGCAAACTCTGTTTCTTCAGTGTCAAGATGATGCATCACAAACAGTTTTCGTTTTTTGCAGCTTTCTCATTCACACATAAAGCATTTTGCAGCAGTCCTGCCCCTTTCATCACATTTTCCTCCATGACTTGTGCATTCTTTCATGTATTACTGGAAGTCTGGAATTGGCATTTGCATCCCAAACCTTTCCACCTTTGCTTTAAGCCTATTTCTCTCACTCTTGCTGTGTATTGACATAAAAATGGGACTTACCTGGGTTTTGGATCAAACTCTGTTGAATTCAAATAGAAGTAGTCAAATAACTACTGTCCTCTGAAACCAGGCCAAGCGCAGAAAATCAGAGTGGAAGAGTTGGTGGTTTGCTCAGTGTGTAATCTTTACTGGACCAGTAACAGCTCTTACAAAATAATAATTCCTTTATCCAGACCTGCACACACACACACACACACACAGAGGCATTCAATGTTTACAGTGTCCAGCTGTGCAATATAAATGCTTCCATGCTCTTGGCCATTTATCTACATCCGAATGTGCAACCCTTCCCATGTCATGACCTTATCTTCTGTGTGTGCTTTGGCCTTACCAAGTTCCCAGGGCTCTGGTTTGCAGGGCTCTCCTGCGAAGACTTACTAGAAGGAAATTGTGCTTGAATGACAGGGATGACTAGAGGAAAGGGCTGTGGGGTCTGTCTGTCTGAGGCATGTTCTCTCCAGCTCCCCCTGGAGAGGTGTGCGCATTTGAAGAAAAAATAGTGATCAGTTTAAATTTAACTGAACTGGTTCAAATTTACAGAGATGCTCTGAAAGCTAGTTAACAATTCTTGTCTATTCTCTGGCTCCTCAGTAGGGTATGTAGATTATTACCACTGTTTATATAGTGTTCTATTAATTAAAAAACAAAATTCCTGTGGTTGGAGTATTTTTAGAGTGTATTTTGAACCAGAAAGACTATTAGTATATAGTACACCTTATATAGTATTAGTATATTAATATATAGTATTAGTATATTAGTATACCTTTTTAGCATCCATTAAACTAGTTGGAATTCTTTAATATATTGACAAGAAAAATATATTTAAAACTAAGCTTTTGTTGAGTTGTGTGCTTCTTTCCTGCACACAACTTCTTGATTTGTCTCCAGTTGCTTTTGAAATCTTGTTTACAATTACTTTTGAACCTTTCACTTACACTAAGTCCAGCTTAATGTAATGCAGTCCTGCTTTTTACTTTCACTCCCACTAGCTTCTTTCTCCTTCTACCTACTTCATGACCCCAAAATATTATGAGTTCTCGTAATGCTGCATTGAAGTCTGTTTGTTTGACTAAGCTGTGACCCTTTCTTACATGAGCCCTGAAGAGATGTGAACACATTGATTGCTACCTTCTGGCTATTTTCAAGGTGCTGCTGACTTTAAAGCCAGCCCCTTCCACTAGGCAATGTAAAACAAAAGCCTCTAATTCCATTTCTCTTCAATATTAGAGTTTTGGAGACACTTGGATACCCACTGTGATCCGGGCTGGCTCCCCCACGATGGCTTTTGCTACATGCTGATAAACAACCCGGCACCTTGGAGTACAGCAGATGAGTTGTGCAAGGCAAATAAGAGTAACCTCATCAGCATTCACTCATTAGCAGACGTTGAACTGGTTGTTACAGAGCTTCATAATGGTGAGTTGGGGTAATTGTAAAGGTCAAGCACCAAGTGCTGCACACCATAAGTTACAAACTGCTTCCCAAGTTCTAGCATATGGTTGTCATGACCTCTAGCTTTTAAGCGTGGGTGTTAATGCTGAGCTTGTACTCAGGCTACTGTTGAATCTTGCTGTGCAGATCCAGTCCCCCTGTGTTAGGACTTGTTCTGGTCCAGTCTATTAATTCAGTTATTTACTGGGCTAACCTACTTCTAGTGTTTTAATACTTATGCTTAATTTGCTTGTTCAAAGAGAATAGTAGATGGTTGGGTCAATATTTTGACTGCTAAGTCACAGGTAGTGTTTGATGTTGTGTCTTTGCCTGCACACTAAATTTGGTTGAGGGTTTTTTTTGCTTGTGTGTTCGTTATTTCTGTTTGTTTGTGGTTGGGCTTCTTCCTGCTTGTTCCTTCTCTGTGAAACTTGCTCACAGTCATGAATTTAAGTTAAGAAACAAGATAACGAACATACCTTATGGTTTGTAAGAAAGATATCTCCATACTGCTGCACAGTATTTTTCACTGCTGCACAGTATGATAAAAAAACTAATTTTGCTGCTAACACATTGCTTTTCTATTAGTTTGAATATTATATTGAAACGACAATGTTGTCCTAATTTTAAATTACAGATGCTGAAGAGGAAATATGGATGGGTCTCAAGAATGATGATGTGCCAACCTTGTTCAAATGGTCAGATCAGTCTCCTGTGGTTTTTACCTACTGGGATCAGAATGAACCAAAAGTTCCCTTTAACAGCACTCCTAATTGTGTGTCATATTCAGGAAAGGTAGGATTGCAGTGTTGAGTTTGGTTGTTGGTTTGTGTTTTTTCATCATAGTAGAGGCAACATTGGTGTGTCTGAAAGTCAAGGAGGGGGATAAAGCAGATAGCTGTTCATATGTCTGGAATAATCTTTAAAATACATTTTTCTGCAAGCGAATTTCTTGAAATTATTTAGCTAGAACTCTGTCACTGTGTACTGCAAAGAATGGAAGAAACGACTCTTAGCTCTGAGACTGCCACAATGTTGGCCAGACAGTTGACCTTGTCACTCTGTATTCTTGCATGTCTCTGGCAGAAAGGTAGGAAGGAAGGGAAATCTGGGTTCAGTCATCTCCCAGACCAATTTGGGTCACCCAGTCTGGGGATGGAATGTTTAAAAATGGTGTTGGTGAAGGAAGGAGGTCACTAAGAGTGGGAAGCAGGCAGTATCCCATCCTGCAGATTCTTTAGAGAGCGGAGCATTTGCCTGTTTTGTCATCAGCCTGGCACTGGAGCTTGCGCTCAGCTCCTCTGAACTGTCTCTGAGCTACTTCCACATTAGGCTGAGCACACCTCCTGCACCCATTCCCTTCCTCAACTGAGAGAGTTGGCACCACCCTGGCCTTTTACTTCCTTTTTGGATGTGATCCAGAATCCTCCCATTTCTATGTATGTCAGGTTTCTCTCTCCCTTCCAAACATATACCTGTGCATAGAATCCAGGGCGTCCCACCCAGTATCTATACTGGAGGCGTTTTGGCTTTCTCACCAATGGAAACAGCCCCTGCAAACATAGAAATTGAAAGATTGTTTGAATTTAAAATACTTTTTTTTCCTTTCATTCTCACAGCTGGGACAGTGGAGGGTCAAATCCTGTGAAGAAAAATTGAAATATGTTTGCAAGAAAAGAGGAGAGATTTTGAATGAAACAAAATCAGATGAAAGTTGCTCATTGGAAGAGGTAATAGAAAGCCTCTATTTCTCTTATTGTCATTTGGCTCAGAAACCTGCTTGAAATAATTTACTTCCTCTACTTCCGTTTCTTTCTTGTCTGTTCAGTAAAGTCTGTGAAACATTTTATCTGAAAAAGGACATTTATATGGCATAAACGAAATTTCACATTCTCCTAAGCAGACGAGGGATGTATTACCAGTCTGTTTATTGATGAAAGTATTATAAGCTTGGACCCAGGAGAGTTTGTGGTTTATGTATTTATTTAAAAGAAGTTGATTTAATTAGAAATGTTATTGATAACACCATTTTTTTCCTGTTGTTTTTGCTCAAATTATGTTTCAAAATTTAGGATAAGCACTTTGAAATATAAAGATATGCAGAGATTGTTAACTGGAATTAGGTTTGTTGCATTTCACTGGCTCTCATTTTCTCACTTGAATAAAGGTGGTGGCTTTTTTTTTTTTTTTTTTTTTTTTTTTTAACAGTATGACATCTTATGGCTTAAATAAAGCTTTTGTCTTTTGGACTAGCCTAGGATGGTATTGCTAGCTACTTCAGAGTTACTTAGTTCCATTTTGTGTGGCATATTGGTTGCAACAGGAAAGATGTTTACCCCTTACCTTTCTTTCTACATGAACTTTTTAGTCTGTCTTTTCAGATACTTCCAGTATGTAGAGTTGCAGCTTTCTGTTCTGTTCAGTCACCAGTGGCATTGCTAGGCTAGAAAAGAGTTAACACATTAATTTTTCTCACAATTTCAGTGTATATATAGGGAAAAATATTGGAATAATAGAGAAATTTTGTAAGTTCACGTATTTTCAGTATCGAGTATTTTTCTCAGAAGTAAAGAAACACTGGTGTATGCCTTCCTAGTATTCTTGTGTTTGAATCCTGGCGTTGGTGGAACAGCATGAAAACTCCTATTGTTTTGAACAGGACTGGGCTATTGCCCTTGTGTTTCTCTCTGTAAATGCACATAGTGGTCAGAAGACTCTGCCCAGGCGAGCTAAACAGTGGTGTGTTTGATTCCTGTGGCTGCATTATTTTTTACAACTGTGAATCTGAGAGTTGATGATAGTGGACCTTGTGTGTGACACAGTGCATTTCTTTTTGTATATGCTGTGCCAGCTTGTGGGCACCAGCCAGTGTTGGCAATGATTTATTTTCCCCTGTAGGTAATGCCTAAATTAGGTTGTTTTGTATAAATGTGTTTTTTGTTCACTAACCAGGGATGGGAGAGACATGGAAACTACTGTTACAGGATTGATAAAATGGAAGTTTCATTTGGGGCCCAGTGTAATCTTACAGTGACGAACAGGTAAAGCACATTTGTAATTTATGGGTGGGTTTAACATCACAATCCTGGAGGTAAAGTCAGAGATTAAAACTGCTGTATGATAACTAATGGTTTATTTAAAAAAGTAGAAAGAGAATTGCTTTGGCCAAGAATTAGAAAGCTGTGTTTTCCACGGTGTGGCAATGGTAAACCTACAATGGTGAAACCTTCTTGGAAATATGAGAATTCCCAGCCTGCTGACCCCATGTTGACTATGGGACTGCCTGGGTGACTTCTTGAACTAACTCATGTAATATCCCTGGTTTTAAATTGTCTCAGTAGTTTGGTATCTTTCACGTATTGACTCTGATGAATCTGTGAATTTTCAGATTTGAGCAAGAATTTATTAACAGTCTAATTAGAAAACACACCAGAGTTGAAGAAAAGTACTTCTGGACCGGTTTGCAGGATATTAGCCAGTCAGGAATATATTCCTGGGGTACAGTGAATGGGGAAACACCTGAAGCTGTGACATACACTAACTGGAATTCCATGCAACCAGGTAAATTTGAAAACTAAAAAACACATAAAAATACTGCCCTTTTACATTGAGCAAGCACTGGAGTACCATGCTACAGAACTCCAAGCATGCAATAAAGTAGTAATTCACAATTATGTCAGGGATTTTTTTGAAAACCGGCCAATGGTTTTAAATGTGGTTTTGCTGGTTCTAATTTTAGAGTTTTCAGGAGGATGTGTGGCCATGTCCAGTGGAAATTCTCTTGGAAAGTGGGAAACTAAGGATTGTAAAACCACCAAAGCATTTTCTGTCTGCAAAAAATATATTGGGAAGCCCAAGGAGCCAGAAGTGCTCCCAAAACCAACTGATCCCTGTCCTCTTGGGTGGCACAATGGATCTGGCCTTGCCTGCTACAAGGTAAAATGTTATTCCTGTTTGATGTTAATTGCTCATTACTGTCTTGGAGGAAGGGAGTGATCAGCCATTTTGTGGGCATAGCTTTTCTTGAGGGCATTTTAAAGGTGCTCCTCACCAGGAGAAGGGATTGACTGCCTGCAGGTAACTGTCCTGCATCATCCTCTGCCATTCCTGGAAGGTGCATTGTGCCTCTTTCTGTGGCAGCTGGGTGGGGCAGCAGTGGCCGTGTGCTGCTGTCTCAGCAGCCTGCTGCTGTTGGAGGGTGCTGTGCCTGTGTCCTCCCTGCTGCCCTTGGGCATGCACAGACACCTGGATAGGGAAGGAAAGTGCTTTGGATCACCTTCCCTTGCCCTTTTGCTTTCTGTACTCTAAGAGTATAGATAGGAGAGGTAGGATTTTCTCTGGTTTGAATATGGATATTTAAAAACATTCAGGCTCAGTTGTATTTTACAGTTGTGCGTGTTTTGAAGTGAACAGTGGAAGCGAGCAGCTGTGCTCTTTAGCTGGAATGGCTTAAACAAATTTGTATTTAGAAATGCAGTTTTTTCCCCTCCTATTAAAAATTAAATTAAGTTAAAACTAAGGCTGTTCACTGGATTATTTATTCATTACTTTTGAACTCAGTGTCTGCAATGAACTGTTTCTTGTAAACAGCTCATGTAGCAAAGTGGGGAAACCCAGCCTGAATAACAAGGGTGTGGGCAGGCATCCGGAAGGGATAGGTCTGTGCTGCTGTGCTGCATAGCTGTCCCATAGCTGATGGACGTGACAGCTGGCCCTGGCACATTCTCCACAACTGCTGTTGACCAAATGCAGCATGTCTGTGCAGAGAGATCCAGCTGATGGGAATTGTCTTGGACTGAAACCAAGGGGATCAAGTGGACATTAGCTGAAGTGTGTAAGCCAAACCTCCACCTCAGATGTGTACAGGTAGCCAAGGGTGTGCCAAAGAATTTTCTTCATGCACAGCACTTAAGTGAGCTCAGTTTCAGTGAACATTAGGCTTTGTAGTTCACCATGAATTTGAAAGAACAACATCTCTTAAAACTTACAACTTGACTTGCAGTTACAGAAGGAGCTGGCTAGTGGTTTCTAAAATCTTTCTGGTAAAGGAAAACAGAGAAAGTCTGTCATGTGGAATATGCTGTGTTTGAAACAAATTTTGTCAGCTAAACTTCAGAGTCTAGCTGTTGTCAAACAAATTGAAAGAAAAATTGTTAAAAAGTCAAGTTCTTTCCCTCTGGAAATACCAGTTACTAAATCTCAGGTGGTTGTATTTTAGTAGAACAGGAGCGTTTTAAAAATACTGCCTCGTGTGTCATTTTCCACTCTGACATTTGGCTGTTGTGAAGTTCTTCCATAGTGAAAGAGTGCTGCGAACCAGGACCTGGGAAGAGGCAGAAAGGTTCTGTGAAGCCCTTGGAGGCCATCTGCCTAGTTTTAGCCACTCAGAAGAAATCAAGGCACTTCACTCTATCCTGAGAAAAATTATCAGGTAACAAGCTAGCCATATTCTAAAATTTTGATTCTGCAGTGGATCACAAATGCTGCTGCTGACCCAAAATGGCAAATATGAGATAGTGTGTGACAACTGTGTTTTCCATAGAACAGCTAGATGTGGCATTTGAACTGCCTTGCTGGAAAATGTCAGTGGAGTACAGTTCAGGCAAATATTTCCCATTGCCAGAGGCAGCACAGGAAGAGAAATTTATGTAATGGAAGATGCTCAATGCAAATCTAAGCCTATTGTTACAATACATTTTTCCTTCTCTGTGTTGCATTATGGCACAGCTAGATGGTAAATGTACCTGTTCTTTACTGGTGCATTCTTTAGAGACGAGTTGTTTTTTCAGTTTTTCAGATATGTCTCATTTTTATTCATGAAATGCTTTCTGACTAAACAGAGTGCTAACTTTTGAAAATGTGCATAATGTAGTGTCCAGCAATCTGGTTGGCACAGATCCTATTTGGCATAGCTGCACTAACGCTATATGGGCATTAGATGGGTGTGCTGAGTGTTCTGGTATCAACAGATTAAATGCTAAATAATTTATGAGTTTAAAGCTTTATTTTTAGTCAAATGAACTGTCACTGCAAAGCTTTATTAGGCATTGCTGTGATGTCAGATCCTTGTGTAATATGGTTTTTTTGATTGACAGTCTGTTTTTTCAGAACTTTTGCTTGCTTAAACTCAAATGCTGCCAGTTATGTGATGTTAATTTTTTCATCAACAAACTGAATCAGGATTATTGCAGAAGCTGCCAGCACACAACACTGTGATTAAATTTTTAAACCTGATGACTGAAGAGGTGCCTTCTTGAGAAACCAGTGAACTTTTTTTAGAAGTGCACAAGTCATGAAAATTACTCAGTGTTTATGCTAATAACAGACAAAACCAAACTTGTATGCTCTATATATAGATAGTTTAGCTTGTTTAAAAGCTGCTTATGATTCCTTTGCTAAACTGGCTGAAGTCCCACAATAAAAATCAGTGTGCAAATCATTTCTAGCTGCAGATCTTTTCAGATGTTTTTGCAATTATGAATTTTGTTTTAGTGCACCTAATCTACTATGAAATGTGAAAAGAGGAGTAACATTTTATTTTCCTGCAAGTGCTTGGAACTGCTTTTCAGCTTGCAGACTGTCTGAGGTATTCATTATATTTCCTGTTACGAGTTTAAAGGTGGAGATTTCTGTCTTTCCAGGACATCAGTTGTCACACAATGCTCCTGTATTTCCCATAGTTCAGAAATTTTGAACTTAGTCTGAAAGATAAGTCCTAGTATTTCAATATAGTTGCACCAGAACTTAAAATGAGGGGCAATATATTGAGCCTGGTGGAAATTGACTCTGTAGTCAGTGTTGCAGTAACTGCTCATATCACATACAACTGAGAAGTATTTTCTTCTGAGCTAATCCCTTTTGCAGCACTTCAGAATATTCTGAACTGAAATACTACATAGTTGATGTTGCCTGAGATATTTTAAATAATGTTTGTTTAGATAACATGATGAGTTGTTTAAGATAGTTATGCTTTTAAATTACTCAGAGGTGTTGATTGCATAAAATATTTTGGGGTCAAATGTCAAGGGTAGTTAATATAAAAATCAAGCTCATTTGAGATAGGAAACCATGTGAATTATTTCACCAAGAACAAATACTTCAGCTCACTGGGAGAAATCATGCTAAGGTGATATTAGATGTGATTAGCTGCTGGAGTGTGCTGGCATGCAGTTTGTTCATATTCTCTGTATTTACTCAGTGCAAACTCCGACCTAAAGCATTCATTCAGTGCATTCATTTCAGCTTGGGGAAGGAGCCACACCTTGATGCTCTTGGTTTCAGTTTTTTTCCCCTTGCACTGTTCTCTGGTGACTCATTGAGAATTGTTTGTTTTTAAATGTTAGCAAGAGTCATTTTGGTTCACCAGGAAAAGGGCAGCTTGCCTAGTCCGTTCTGTTCTTTACTCAGATTCCACCTTGGAGTCAAATGAGAGCCAGAATTGCTCCAGCCAAGTCAGGCTATGGCCGTTGGAAAGGAAAATAAAATTTGTCTGCCAGCCTTCCCCTGTCTGGAAGAAACAGGAGATAACCTCTTTTGGCTTTAAGAGACACGATACAGGCAGAACAGTTCTGGTTCAGTTACTTCTATTCTTTTCGGACTTTTTGTTTGTGAGCATTCTGCACCTTATAGCTGGCAGCAGTGCTGGACACAGGAGGAGAAATAGCTTGGACTGGTTGGAAGTAACATTCCTGCAAGGACACCTTACTGGAAAGATATCCAGGTTGCCTTTTATATGAACAGTTCTGCTGCTGTAATTGTTTTGAATCTAGAAAGCCTCACAAA
Source organism: Sylvia atricapilla (assembly GCF_009819655.1). NCBI lineage: Eukaryota > Metazoa > Chordata > Aves > Passeriformes > Sylviidae > Sylvia > Sylvia atricapilla. The sequence continues at coordinate 22,325,856 of NC_089146.1, forward strand.
CACTTGAGTTTTAAAGAAAAAAAACCACCTTAACAGAATGGCCGAAACAGTAGTAAACCAGAGATGCAAGCTGATGTAATTGCATTAATTCTACTTCTCTTTTCTTCCATTCAGGAGCAGGTAATTAGCAGGATGTGATGTAGCTAGTGCAGTAGCCTATTACAGCAGGGAGAACAGGGTGGGCAGATGGGCTTCATGCAGAGTTTTAGGCCAGCACGCTTAAGATTAAATAGTGCCTTAAATTGCACCATTAAGGAGTTTGCCCAGATGTATACCTTACCTCTTGTCAAGAACTAAGTTGACCTCCAAGCCCTAAAAATTTCACTTTGGCTCTTAATCTTGTGTCGGAGCTGTCATAAAGGACAGAGAATATAATTTTCTATTTTGACAGTTAGAATATGTTTCAGAAAAATTACAGGTTTGTAATCCCTTCACAATCTGAACTGTATTTATTCACTCCTGTAGTACTTTGACTGTAATTAATGTTTAGCTCTGTGTAAAAATAAAACCACCAGTATTCTGCAGGAATTGCTAGAGATTTAGGGTCTTTCAGTGTCAATCAGTGTGGAGTCCATTGTAAAGTACAAATTGCATGTATGTTTTAGTTTAAAACTTTAGTTTAAAACTTAAGTTTTTAGAGACAGGTCCAGGAGTGTAGCTCAAAGAACACCCTGTCACTGATAAACCCATTTTGATATCAGTCCATAGGATGAATTTTAAATGCTTTGCAATGAGGAGACAGATACGTGAAGCACAAGCAAATTCCTTGCTGCAAGCTTAGTTGCAATAGAGAGTCTTCATTTGTCTTTGTCTTAAATAGCTGGTGGGATTCTTTCCTGTGATGAGATGACAGTATAATTTCAGTGGGTTATCAGAAGGCTTTACTGAAGCTTAAAAGTACTGTCAAGTGTAATGTAGCAGTTACTAAATTACTCATGGTCATGCCTGAACAATTCCAAAAGAAGCAAAAGAGGTACATTAATGTGTAAGAGCCCAGTCAGCTGAAAACACTTCTCTTTGCAGGCTAGTAATTGTAATTTGGGAGGTAAACTGGAGAAATTCTTGACCTGGCACACTTCTTGTTTTTAATTTATCTATTATATAATGGCCAAATACAAATTGAAAGGGTTTGAAAAATTGCTCTAGAGCCTCAGGTAATTACTGCAAATAATTTCAAAATGAGTGTCTCAAACTTTCTTTTTAGTAAATATTCCTATGTGGTGTCCAACTGCTTAAACTGCACTAAGTCTGTAGGTGACAATTAGGAGGAGATGTCTGCTTCTTAATTGGAAGAACAGCCACAGAAAAACAAAGTCCTAAAGGCAAATAGCCAAAAGTTACTTAGCTGCTTGACTGCTGTGAATGTTTGGCTCACAGTTTTCCCTCTGCAGTAATGTGGGGCATTTAGGCTCTTTAAAGTCTCCTTAGTTGTATCATTGAAGGACTAAAGATTGATGAATATGATAAGATCATAGAGTGATCACACTATCTCACCAATGTCAGAAAACTATTACTGGAGTTGAGAACAAAGAACAAAAAATTTAGATTTATTGATGGCTGATACTTTTCTTCCTGAAGGAAACTTTACCAAGTAAAGTACTGTTGCCCTTTTTGGGTTTCACATACTTAGCTCACATAGTCTGGGTTAAGCTGTTTCTTGGTGCTGCACCATCAGTATTTTCAGACTGTTCAGAATCTTTGTGGTGATATGTGTGGAAAGCTAGTGGCAAAGCCTGATTCTGAGTCCATACCTCCAAGTAATTAAGTAATTTTCATAAATTTTCCAAGTTCTGCCTTCAAATCACTGAGTTTGTCAGCACTGCCTTCTGGGGAGCCTTTTACAAACTCTGACCTCTGCTGGTCAGATGTCTCTGTCCAGTTTCGAGCTTAAATTTGTTTTTGAATCATGATTTCCCTCAGATGTGATGCTCTTTTTGCTCAAATAGGTCCTCTTCTTGCAGGCTTAGTTTCCTAAAATATTATAAAGAATAGCTGTATCCTCTCCCTGTCTAGAAGGGAAGACTAGAGAAGAAAATCCTTAATCCTTGTTAACAGCCTAAACTCTTACTTCCCTCAAATGTCCTCTGTTTCTTCTCTGTATTTGTTGCACCCTGATGGGATAGTGTTACATGGGATATTGTTCTACAGGAGCCCTGTAATGTGGCATCAATGCTTTACTGTTGCTGTCAGAACACCTTGATGAGAGTGCCTTTTCCACAGCTCTTTCACAGTAGGGTTTCATGTAGTCTGTGATTTCATAGAAACCTCATGGTCTTTCTCCCCTCTGCTGCTTCCAGATTTGAGTATTTACATTGTAAACCTGAGGTTTTTTTCAGGTAATTTTGTATCCTAGAACATAACTGAAATTTTAGATTAAAATATCTGCTGCTTTTGAAAAATGAGGAAGTAAAATCTAGGAAAAATCTCAGTTCTGACTGGACTAAAACTTCTACTGTCACTTGCTCATGCAGCCATTGAAGTCAGTGGTGTTAGGTGCTGATATATGTCTGCGCCTCATTTATGAAGGTGCATAATTGAAATAGGTGCCCATGTTTAGTGTGTTTGTACCACTTACGGAGTTAAGGGAAATATACCCGTTCTTTGAGTAGAAGCTTTTCTGTGGTTTGAGGAAGTATATATTTGAGCTGATGGTATTTGAGGGATAGCCTAATGTGGTTGCGAGAAAGGGAACCAAACCATATAAACACTCTGTGTGTGATTCTGGAAGAAAAGTGTAGAAAAGAGACCATTATATCAAGTGACAACTGATGAAGTGGTGATGCAGCCCACAAAGGAAGTACCTGATTTAGTTTTCTTCTGTACAAAAGAGGTCCTAGCCCTTGTGTCTGTTTTCTCTTTGAACTGCTTGGTCCTAAATAATGCCATGCCACAGGTCAGTCTTCCTATTAAATGAGCTGAACCATATGCTTGGCATAAGATTGTATCTTGTTTATTTGCAGCAATGACAGATGGGTCTGGATTGGAATGAATAAGAGGAGTCCTGATTCTTTGGGAACCTGGCAATGGAGTGATAACAAACCTGTAAGTTAACTTTTAACCAGAAAATGTGACTTACTGATTTGTAGGACAGAATTGAAAATAAATTGATAAATATTTTAATTAAAATATGTCAGGTCTTTCAACAGATTAATAATTCATAAGAAGATTGTGCACTTAAGAGCTGCCATCCAAGCAGATTTCCAATTAAAAACATGTCTTTAAAAGGTTAGCCTGATTTCCGTCTCCATTATATTAAAATAATTACACAGAAATATACTAGTAAACATCCGAGAGCTGGTGGAGAGAACAAGGTATCTTCATGCCACAATAGAAGGGAGGGTTTATCAGCTCATTTCATTGTTATGATTATTTACCAAAATATCTTCCTCAGTGTAATTGTTTTATTTGTCTGAAATTGTGAGTTCTTCCTCCTCCCCCCCCAAAAACAGACATGGAGACTCAAAACTGAAGGAGTAACTGCCATTCAACACATATTTTAATAGTAATAAACATAATGGGAGCCCAGGTTCGAATGGTCATCTCTTGGGATTGCCACAGCAAAGCGTCAAATGCTGATTCTTTCACCCTGTCCATCATCGTGTAGGTAACCAGTGTTATGCCACTTGACTATCTGGAAGATGAGTATGATACAAGAGACTGTGCTGCATTAAAGGTGAGTTTCAAGGGGTTTAATAATGTGGGGTTTTACTTGGACGTACTTGGAAAAAATGCTTTTTTCCAGTTGTATACTGAATTTAGGTTTAGATGTTTTCTTACTATAGGGAGAAAGCTGTAGTGTTCCCTTTATCAGTCTACACCTATTACAAACTTTCCCTTAAACAAATACTTTTTTATGAGCCAAATGGTGTGCTAATGATAACCTTTCATAGGACTTCTTTTGAACCTTTTAAACTACAAAGTATTTTAGTAGCAATGCTATTCTGTATTGCATAATGCCATGCTATGGATGTCTTGTATATTACATGTAATTCTTAAGGATATGTCATGGAGTCTAAAACAAAAAAGCACAGAGAGCCCTACCAATGACTTTTAAAAATCTATATTAGCTTTTTTTAACTGCAGATTAAGAAAAAAAAAAAGTTTGTAACCTGAAGAAGGTGAGTGCAGTAGCCAGAACAGAGCATATGTTTGTGTTTATTGTGTGTATTTCCCTGTTTACTTGTGAAATAGACTGTATGTGCTCTGTTGGTTTCTAATTTCAAATGTCAGACCTCAGCTTGATTCCTGATTAAGCTCTTCAATACTTAATTTAGTCTTGATGGCATGAGTTTTAAAATAGCCTTTGATTTTTCTGAAGTATCATCTGACTTTTGCAGTACCTACCATCCCTTTTAACCTAAATAGAACCACCTCTGCTTTTAGGATTTACTGGGGGAAAGGATAATTGCATCCCTTTCCTTCTGTTCACAGACATTTCCCTCATTCACTTCTCCTGTGTTTGTGACTCCAGATTGAGAATGTGGTCAGCACTGAGCTCTGAAAATTTTAGACAAAGAGAAGCACTTTGAAGGGAATGCTGTGAATGTAGTAATTTTCCTCTCCTCGTTACTAGTTATAGACATGTTATTTCAATAAATGAGAAAAAAGTTTCCTTGCTGGAGAGATCAGCAAGAGTGAAGTCACTTCTTCAAGCTTGATTGTAAGAAATAATCTTCAATAAGAGTGGTTGTTTCTGTTCCAGTTCAGATGGTTTCTTCTGTTCAGAAGAAATGAGAATAATTTCAGGGGAACAAGTTGAACAAGTTGAACAAGTTGCAATAGATAATTTAATAAGAAGCATTGATGAGAAACTGGGCACTACAAAACCATAAAAAACATTATTTCTAGAAAAGACTTTAAAGACATTTTTATGCAGACTGACCTGAAACCCTTAATGTAATTGGTTCACAGCATTAGCTAACATGGAGAGTTATATTTGAAGTTATAGCTGTATCTGCTCTTTTATTTGCAAAATAAATTGTATGACTAACAATACAGTAAATACACTGACTTTCCAAATGACTTTTAAAATACAGTTCAATTTTACATTTCAAAGGCCTCTGCTGTCCTAGCTCAGTTCTCTGTTTCTACTTGTATGCAGACCTCACAGTTTTCACGGAGATCATTTTGGAGATTTTACTTCCATGAAGGCAGAGACCTGGAATTTTACTTCAGGCCTTTTGATTGTGAAGCTAAGCTTGAATGGGTCTGCCAGATAACAAAAGGTAAACTGTAGTTACCTCCATTTATTCATATAAAGAGTTTAATACAATGAGTTGTAATTATTGCCCTATAACAGAAACTTTGCAGGCAGTATTTTTATTGTTTCCTCTCAGAACTGCTAAGAGGACAGTACGTGAAATATCTCACTGATGTCACATGCAAACAGACATACACTTAGATCAGAAATTGACCCTGAGGAGGATGCAGTATCACTGTTCTTGTATTCTTTCTAGTCTCATGAAGTAAGAAGTGGTTTCTTGTGTGGTGATATAAACCACGGAGTTGCAGCATTTGGGGACTTGGCTCAATCTTTCTAAGTGATATTTTTAACTAAATCACCACAAGTATTTTGGGTGTACAGTTTGCTTCAACCTGAGGTGAACTAGCCTTCTGGTAAAACTGGTGTACAAGCTCATTGTAGTGAAACAGAGCAGTGGGAATACAAAAGAATAATATGACATATCTGCACAGATCCAGTTTTTTTCATGCAGTATGGAATGTAATCCTGTAGACTTTTACATTTGGGTTGTTGATTAAAAGGTGTCTTGGGATGAAACTTTCTTGTTGGGTAAAGGTACTCGTGGAAATACTACTTCAATGCTTGAGTGATAAAAGAACCACAGATGGGTGAGATGGAGGTATGCAGTGCTGCCGTTAATTGTATATCAGCTTATTTTAAACTATTAAGCTTGTGTGTGATTTCATTCTCTTTTTTTTTTCATCATGAATACTGAGATGTGTGAGTACTAATCATCACTTTATTATTGCTGGCCACACCAAGTTTTTTTCTTGGAAGATGAATTCAGTGACTATTCCTTTTTTCCTCTGGACAGGTAGCACACCAAAGACACCAGAATGGTATATACCAGGTAATTGGACTTCTTTTGTATTTTTCCACAATGTGCATTGGGTTGTTTATACTCAATATCTTTTATTAATTTTGTTACCTTTTTTTGCTACTGCAATACTTGTTTCATGCCAGAAAAGGTTATTACTGGTAGAATTTGATAGAATTTGATTTTGAGAGAGTTGAAAGTGCAGAGTATTGATTCTTCCTAGTGTCAGATTGTGATTTCTTAGTACATTCAGAAAAAGAAAAGATTTGTTTTTTAGAATTCATTTCTTACTCATGTGGTATTTCTTCTGCATAGATGAAATTGGAATTCATGGAGCCCCACTTGTTGTTGATGGAGCAGAGCTGTGGTTTGTACCAGATAAAAACCTGAGCTACCAGGAAGCTACTTCCTACTGTCAAAAAAATGATAGTGATTTAGCCTCTGTAGAGTCTTACCCAAAACTCAGGACAATACTATCTCAAATAGAAAAGGTAAGGGAGTGTAATCTCTTTTCACAGTTACTTTCCATTGCAGGGAAATTTACTTGCCAAATTTTTCAGTATAAGAAAATGTTAATCCGCCTTTCTTTTTCTTGTTTGCCTCAATGGTTTTCAATTGTACTTAAAAAGAAAAGGTGGGATAAAAGAGAGCTATTTTAATGGCACTCTGCTAAAAGAATTTTTAAATTTAAAAATAGGTTTAACAGCGTTTTAAAAAGCAAAACTCTCTGAATGATGAATAAGTGTCATAGCAGGACCATCATGCAAGCATCCTATTGTCTGCAAATATTTCATTAACAGTTGCACTGGTTCTTAGTTTTGTGCACAGGACAACATACAGTTTTTCACCTTGTGAGAAGATTTAATTAGAAATGCACGATGGTCTGATAGGCTTTATTGAAAGGGGTTTGCATTTTTCATGGCGTGAGAACACATTCTTGTAAGGCATTTGAGAAAAACATGTCAAGATTCAGTACCTCTGTGACTAATTTTGTCAGATTGCTCTATCTTTGTTAGAGTCAGGAGCTCTTTCTATGTGGGTTGTAAAATAGTGGGTTTTGTTCTTTACTTCCGCAGTTATCAAACAGCGAACAGAAGTGGTGGCTGAAGTTTATTGATTATGGCTACAGCTATCATTCACCGTATGTAGAATAATTATGAGATGCTTTTTTGTAAGCTTTATTTTGTGCTTTTTAGGAATTGTTAACTAGAGTACTTAATTCATAGTAATTTTATTGTAACTGATTTAATAGTCGATTTCTTGTGTGTGTTATCAGAGCCTCTAAATTTTGTGCTGTTGGGCTTAGGCACCTTAGTCTTGTGGGAATCCTTGAAATGTGTGATGCTAGTAGCAAATGGATTCCATTGACCTTTGAAATGTTTTTATGGGGTTTCAGACGATCTTCTGTGTTCTGTTAACATTTGGAGAACTGACAAAAAAGGTGCCCAGTCTGTTGACTCTGAGGATTGAGAGAGCAGGGAATGGGAAATTAGTTTAAGTCATCACTCTTCTAGTTAAGTAACACCAAACTCTTGGAAGGCTTTTTGTGTAGCCTTGTAGGGTTGGGATGACTCACAGCAAATCTTGCATCATTCCCTTCTTAGCTGCAGAGAAGATCCCTTGGCTTCTTACGAGGAAAGTCCTTCACTTTCCAAAATACTATAGCAATGTACTATTGTGAAAAGAAAACCAGGGCTATTTCCTATTCCCTTCACTTGTCCTGACAATGTGTTGTGATTGCAGCATGATGATAAATAACCTCATTCTGCACATCTCAACACAGTTAATTTGAACATGCTGTGTAACTGCTGAACCTACAACATATTTATTTCTAGCCTAGTTTGGGTAGGGCATCTAGAAACAGTTAGTAGCCTAAATTTTTGTTTGCACTGACACTGTTGCTGTCAGAGTTTCTCCGTGAAGGTCACACTGGATTGGAGGTTAACTCTGAAATATTTATATCCAGTTTACAGTTATTTCCACGCTTCCATGATAGATTACTGAGAGATTGCTGGTATATTTCCAGAAAGAACTGGTATAGAGGTAAGGCTGTTTTTATTTTTTTTTTCACTCCCTCTGCTATTGCTGTGTTTATTTGAAAACCAAACAGGTAGTAATTACTGTTCTACCCAAACTCTTCTATTAAATGCAAATTGATAGCAAATTAGGAGTGAATGGCTTCTTCATGATAGTCTGATTGACTGCTGAATCATTTATTACTTCCTCATGGTAGAAGCCATGGTAATATCTCTTAATGACCAGAAGCAAACCTGCATTCAAATGACCAATTTTTATGATAGATTGTCACTCCTTTTGCAATGGAAATTAATTAGGTAAACTCTGGGTTTAGTGGCTTTTGTGTTTATGCTACATATTCTGAGCTCTGGAGTTTATCCAAGAGCTGTTACAGAGAGGTTGACTCTACACTTGCAACCGTGTACATATCTGCGGGCACAAATTCCATTAACTGTTGGAGTCATGTTGTAAGAGGGAGACCAAAGTAATGAAAAAGCCACCTGGTGGTACTTGAAGCTTATTACTTCCTTTTTTTGACACTTATGTTGAGGAACATGTATAACCTCCAGAGAACAAAAAGTTCCTCCTGTCTTCTAGCATTTCAAGGACATTTCCCCCATTATTCAGTTGTTTGCTGCTGAACTGTTTTAATCTCCATTAACTAAAAATTGCTCTAGACTAGGAAGTCACTCCATTTATGACTGCAGGAGTCATGTAAAGCAATGCAGGTCAGATGCTCTCCATGTAGATTTTAAAGGATTCCTTTTGGGATTTTTTGACATTTAGGTATATACTCTTGCCAGGATACAAGATTAGTCCTCCTATACGAAATCTTTTTTCAATAATATTCTGTTTTCAAGTATTCTCTCTCACCTCTAAGAAGTGTTAATACTGAAAATAAGAGTGACACTCTGGATCTTTAGGACTGTTGTACTACTGTCTGATATGAATGATTTATGCTTGCCTTTTGCTCTACTACTTTTTTTAATGCTTTCAGTTGCATAGTAGTTCACTGTGCTTACACCAAAAAGGGTTTCAATTCAGATTGCTCTTTGTCATGTCATAAAGTATGGATAGCAAATGGAGTGTGATAGGCACTGCCATAGCTGGTTTTTAAAACTTCTGTTTCTGCAGACTACCCAGTTAACTGTAATGTGAAACTGCCCTTCATCTGTGAAAAAAATAATGCCTCCTTACTAGAGAAACACGATCCCAGTTACCGCCCAGTCAGAGGAGGTTGCCCTAAAGGCTGGAACCGTTTCCGGAATAAGGTACAGCAAGAACACAGATTCATCATCCTTACCTATTCTTCATAGTCCAGTAAGCTGGAATGCCTTTCCAAAAGAGAGGAGGAGGTATCCTCTCTGTTGAAGAATAGACTAGAAATGGGTTTTTGGAAACTGAGTGTAGTGATTAAAATAATCTCCTCCCCTTTTGTCCCTTTTTCAGGGCTGATGGTTTCTTAAATTCAGAGCATTCATGTTCAGGTTGTTTTGCTTAGCCACAATCACACATTTGGGTCCAAGAACATTGGTTGTATTTCCTAATCTCGGGCTTCTCTTTGAATGAAGAGAAGGATTAGAAAGGGAGAGGATGAGGTTTCTGTGGCAGAAGCATGTTGTGTCTCTTCTGGAGTAAAATAGGCAGGCAGGCAACAAGTTGGCAGGCACTGTTTCCCGAGTTGCCTTAATGACTAAACTTACTTAAAAATTAGTGAGCAGCTTTTAAGAATTAACCAAGTAAGAAGCCATAGTATTATTATTTCAGTACTACTTTTAAAACAGTCATCTAAAGTCTTTATATGTGCATCAGATCTGCACATTGTTTTGTGCCAAGGTTTGCAAACTTACTTCACATCATTGCAGATTAGACCTTGGAGTTCCCATGTAGTTTTTCCCCAGAGGTAGCTTATTTTAAGTTCCTGACCTGCACTATCTGTCTGCAGAGTTCATTTGTGGTTTCTCATTCTGAAAACAGAACATGATTCTGATGTAGCAAATAAGAATTACTGACTACGAATGAGGAGTTAGTCAGGGGGATCATTTTATATTTAGCTGCTCTGCTGAACTGAATAAATGCTTCCAGCTAGTATCAGGTCCCTTGCTTTCTGCAAAAAATAGTTTTATGTTATTGCAGGAAATGAGAAGTGAGTTTTTGGGGGTGGTTTAAGAACCTTTGCATATTGATTTATGTCTTAGGCAGAATGCTATGATGAAAATAATTTTAATTATATTTATTTTGCAGTGTTTTCTAAAGATGAAACCCGAACATTTAACATTTAATGCAGCTAATGAAAAGTGTGTAACTTTTGGAGGCTCTCTTCCATCTATCTCAGATCAAGCTGACCAAGGTACGGAGGAGAGATGGGGACACTTTAGTATGCAGCTTCTTTTCCAGATTTAGAGTAGTTCTGCTTAAGAACTTGAGAATAAATCACTTAGTTATCCATAGGCATACTAAGTGCATTCTAAAAATCTAGGACTGGTTAAAAATGTATTGTCTGTTGTTTTCATCACTGGAAACATAACATGGAAATGCAGTTAGCAGACATTTGAAACTAGTTTTAAGAGCAGCTTCTCTCTATGATCATAACCTGTTACAAAAAGAAAAATGTTTCAGAACCTTGCACTGAGAGTTGAGCATAAAAGGGTCATTGTTAAATGAAAAATTGTTTGACTTTGCAAGCTAAAACGTAGCTGAGACTGTAGATTTTGCACTGTAAAAAAACACTGTAGAAGCTGCTTCCAAGAGAAGCTCAGCTGGGTGTGTGTATGAGGTGGCAAATACAGTGCCAGCTGGAGCACAGGACTGTTTGTTTCTGCGTGTGCAGAGCAGCTTAATGTGGCAGTGTGTGTCCAAACTGATCTCCTTGTGAGCTCTTCAGGACACTGATGAGAGGATGGAAAGCAGGAGGACTGGAAAACAGAACTGTTTCACCTAAGTCAGCTAAAGTCGATGAGAGAAATGCAGTGAGGAAGAAATGGGTTCACATTGGCTGCAAATGATGTTCTGCAATAAACCGCTGAATGATGTGGCTGAATTTGCAGCTGTATTCTTGTGGATAATTAAGAGTTCTCTAAGGGTGTATCTGAGGTAGCTCAGTTGAATTCTGCAGTGCCCACAGTGCATATTTTCTTTATAAGCAAATAACCTCTTGCCAAACAAAATATGGTAAGTAGACTAGAAAAGTGAAGAATGTATCTGCAGACAGCAGCTTAATGGTAAATTTTTTTTTTTTTACTGCTGTTACTGGGGAGGAATAGGGTTATATGTAGGAATATACATGTCTTCAGGCCTGTCTGTTTTTGTGTGCATTTAAGGTTGGAAAAGCACAGCCATTCTGAAATGTTACATAGCAGAATCCCTTTTGTGATTTGGTGCATTTAGAAGTGTTTGTTATTGTGTCTTGCTTGTTTTACTGTTCTCTGTGTGTTGGAGATGACCTATATGGAAAGAAGACACAGTCTTCTTGAAATGCGCTTTTCTGTGGGCTACCCCTACTCCTCTTGGGCTAGCCCTGACATGCAAATCTACAATGGCTTTGTCTCTTTCAGAAGATAGGCTGTGGCTAGTCTGGCATGTTACTAATAGCTGAAACATGTCACCAGTAGCTAATTACATAACTTTTATTTGTCTTCCTAAACTAGTCAAGTTTAGTGAATGCCTTTGATACCTGAAGGGTTGCCAAAGCCCATTGTTTCTTGCCAGAATGCTCACTAAGAAGGATCTGATTTGATATTTACCTGGCTGAATTTTTTTTTCAGCTAAGTCTGACTTCCTTTGACCTGTCCTGCTTTCTCTGATGGTGGGGTGGACAAACTCTGCCAGAATAAAAAAATAAATGTTCTGATTTATGTTATGTAAAAGAGAAAGATGGGAGATAAGACTTCCTCCATCAATTCAGAAAGGGCAGGAGATAGTAGAAGATCTTGCAGGCTTCTGGAAAAGCAGCTTCTTAAATTTGTGTGTAAGTAAAAGACTCCAAATTAGTGGGCAAAGGAACAGGTTAAATCCCCTACCTTCTCCTCAACTCAGAGTTTGAAGGACAAATACCAATAGCCTGCTCCTTTCAGATAAAATCAATATGAAAGGTGATACCATATGGAAGGAAGGGATGATAAGCATTCAGCAGTCATGAAGGGCTGGAAAAATAAATGAACAAAAAAAGGATTGCATTGTCTTACTCTTGGGAAGTTTTCTTTCAGACGTTAACTGTTGTTTTCCTAATCACAATATGTACATCTACTGTTCTGTCCAACAGATTATATAACGTCTTTGCTTCCTGGCCTGCCAAAAGATATTTGGATTGGTTTACAGTTCCTGTTCAGTACAAGGGAAAACAAATGGATAGATGAGAGTAGACTGTTGTATAGTAACTTTCATCCACTCCTGACAGGAAGATTAAGGAAAATTCCACTGGATGTAAGTTCTGACTTTTGAGTTCTCGGGCCTGTTGAGTAATGAAATTTGGAATGTTGTGTCAAACACTGCCCCCCCCCCTCCCCCCCATGTAACAGACCAGAATTCCCCAGTTAGTAATTTTAACTGGCCAACAGAGTGGCTGACAGTGCTGGGGTTCTATTTACCTTTACTTGGATGACAGCTTCTGAAGTGTATTTGGCTTAGGAAACTTTCTGAGTCCAGGCACCTGGTAGTATTTGTAAAACAGGTAGGCTGTATTGCACCACTCCTTTGAAACCTCTCAAACAAGTTCAGACAGCTGGGGTTCTCCTAGACTCATGTTACTTCACCTTGACACAAATATGTTTATACCTTATTTGAGTCTGATAAGGATATTTCTGTTTCTTAGCTTTTTGATGAAGAATTTAACAATCAGTGTGGTGTAATCCTCAATGATCCCAAATCACAATATGTTGGAACATGGAATTTCACTGCTTGTGCTGACAGGCACTTCTTGGGTATATGCCAGCGGTCTGTAGGTAAGTCTGAAGAGTCAAAATAAATTGCAGCCAGAATTTAAACTTAAGGTGCATGTGCCAGGAGACTTTAATGCATGTAAATGATTTCTGTTGAAGAGCAGGATACTTGTAGAGACTAGGACGGTAAATTTTAGAAAAACAGAGTGTTGAGGAGTGGGTGTTTGGGTTGGGAGGGACCTCAGCAGTTGTAGAGTCAGTTGTGAGAGAGCCCAAGTTGTCTAGGGCTTTATTATCAGGAAAAAGATGATTCATCTTCATTGGAAATCTTGGCATGATTGTGATTTGCAGAATTTCTTGAGATAGTAATCATCTGGGGCTTGTTTCGTCAGCCATTCAGAATTTTCCCTATTGTTTTTCATAGCGCAGTTCAGGGAGAATCTGTTTTCCTCAGAGACTTTGTGCAGTTTCAGTGGAATTATACTTCAGCAGACGGGTCTTTAATATTCTGTGGGTATAGAGGTCATGTGCACTGAGGGGTGGAACAAGTAACTCCTTTTTCCTTTTTAGAACTGTGGAAGTGAGAAGCCCTAGGAAGGAATCTCACAATATTTATATCCTCCTTAAATACATCCTCTGTCTTTGAGTTCTATGAGAATATGAAGTATCATAGACTCTGAATGTTGAAGTTGGTCTCTCCCCAGAGCAAACTTGAGAGTTGGTGTGAGTGGGATTTTTTTTCATCTGAACTAAAAATAATATTCAGATGTACCCGTGTGGGTTGGCCAATACCAATTACTGGAATAAGATCAAACACATATAGTTATTATGTGCGTTTGATTACTGCTATGGGCTAATGTTCAGCATACCCACTTCTGAGTAGGTTCCTTTATATAAATAATCCTTTTAAGTGATGAACATGCCCTCTTCTAAAAAAAATCAAACACAAAGAAACCTAGGTGTATAAAACACCCAAGCCTACACCTACCTTCTTCATTCTCAAATAGGCAGAGATTTCTACCTCCCACCTCCATTTAACATACAAAATCTTCTTTATTCAGTGCCAAATACTCCAGAAATTTGAAGTGTTAAGATTAGAAGTCTGGTTGGAAAAGATGTCATAAAAATGTGAACAGGAGACTTATGAATTGGAGGTTGACAATGTATCTGTTTATATCAATCTCTTATTAGTCTGGAGTGACTAAATACTCAACACTTCTTTGCCACAGCTGTAGAAGGTGTAATGAGAAAGGTTTTTGGACTGACAGAGAATGTCCCCTGCTATGTGTCCTGCTATGGTCTGGTCTTATACTGTGTTAGGGATCTAAGGATAGCTTGAGTTGGGCGGGACATCAGCAGGTTGTAGGGTCAGTTGTGAGAGAGTCCAAGTTGTCTAGGGCTTTATCATCGAGAAAAAGATGAATCATCGTCATTGGAAATCTTGGCATGATTGTGATTTGCAGAATTTCTTGAGATGGTAATCATCAGCAATTATTTTTTCAGAAATTATTTTACTTACTGCCTTGTTTCCAATTTGGTACCCCTTGATGTGTGACAGCACCCTGGGTTTCATGGTTCTCTTTTGTAGCTGTTTACTAAGTGAAAGCATGTGGCAGCAGACAGAAACCACTTGAAACAATCTGTTTGAGCCTTGTCAGTTTTCTGATCTATTGAAAGCTGTAGCTATCAAATTAATCTTATGTTTCTGTTGTCTTGTGTTTTGGAAAATAGCCGTGTCAGCCTATCAATCAGCCATTTTTATACTGTTATTTATAGAGTGATGCCTCCCCTCACCCCTTGCAAGCCTTTTTCTACTCCAAATATTCTAAATATCAGGAGGGTTCTGCCTTTTGCAGAATGAATTTATTTTTGGTTGTGTATAAAGCTTTTGGGGTTACCATTTGTATGCTTAACCTCACCACCCACAGGAGTATTTGCATTTTCTATTAACTGCAGTAGTCATGCATCACTGAGCTGTGTGCCTTCAAGTGTGGTGCTGGTAGCTGTGATAACACTCCATGCTTCGAGCACAAATAGTGAATTACATCCCTCCCTATGCTAGCTGGATTCTCTGCAATTAGTTAAGTGGAGGCAAAAACAGTTCTGACTGTATTCATGAATGGCAGTAAGGAGTTCTGGGACTGTGCTGTACCAAGATCTGCACAGACAGGTTCTGTGGCCCATTAGATTTGCGTAAGCATAAAATCCACAGGCTCCACTGAGATAAATGAGTGAAGTTTAGCTGTTGCTATATTACAGCAGAGATCACTTGCTCTCTTGCATTTGTGTATAATTAAAGTTATAGAATACGTTTTTAACTCAATAAATTATTTAGCAGTTGGTTAAAAATAACATATAAAAAGATGTGAACCTAAGCTGAGAAAAGATATTTAGTAATACATTAGCTGAAAACAATAATTTTTAATATATATTCTTCTATCTAAGAGACCAATGATGTTTGCTTCTGACTATAATTATCAGCATAATCTACTATCTGAGATTTTTTTTCCCCAAGTATAGTCAAACAGGTTTTTCTGATTGTTACAGAGACATTGGTGTTTAAAATATATTATGGTATTTAACTACCTAATTACTGGATTTTTTCCCTTGTGTATAGGAACTGCTGATAACCAGACAGAGCAAGTCATTAATGGAACATTGAGCTATCAAAATGTTCAATACATGTTAATTCTGAAGAATTTGTCTTGGAATGATGCAATGGCTGCATGCATAAATAACAACATGCAGCTGGTTAGCATCACAGATCAGTTCCAGCAGGCTTTTCTTGCTGTTCAGGCTGCTCTTCATAATTACCCACTCTGGACTGGACTCTTCAGCAGAGATGTAAGTTCTGTTTTTTCTTCAGACTATGGTTTAAGGTAATTTTTAGAGTTGTGTGAAACAAAACCTGAGTTAAAGAAATGCAATGACAAATCATTTTCTGAGCTAACCCTTCTCATTTAGGGATAACCATCTGGAGTGTCTAAAGATAAATGTTTTAAACCTTCAGTTCGCCAAGTTACATATTCTTGAACTCCACTGGATGAATTGATGATGATGATAAAATTCTTTTAAAAGACTAATGATGAAGGGATATATTGTAGGGTGGCAGCAGCATAGATTACTGAGTCATCTCTTTTGTTAACAAATGAGTAATGAATGTTGCCATTTAATATCATCACCTCTGTTTATAGTACCAGTCTAGAAAGATGACCCAAAAATCTGCTTTGGAAGGGAGAAACTAGAAGTGGCAAATAAAATTCAAAATGAATCATCGAATACCTGTGGAGATATATTTCTTTAACTAAGATTCTGTTGTTACTTCATGTTATTTGTTTTGAGTTCCCATTTGTTTTGAATTTGAGGGAGGCATCTCTGAAAAAAGTTAGTGGGTTTTTCTTTCTCCCTATGGTTTTTTTTGGTCAAAAAATTTTGAAATAATGAACGAAGTGCTGCTTTTTATATTTATTAGGTGGAGGACCTCTTAAAAATGTTTGTCTCAGCTGTTAATGGGATGGCTTGTACTTGCTGGCAAGGTTTATCTTTTTTGTCAAGCACATAAGTTTAGAGATAATTGCAAGAAAAAAGTTAGAGGTGCCTTACCTACAAAGTATGGTGATGCTCACTCAGCATGGTGGTGTTATGTTCTCCTATTGTCAGTTCTGGGCTACTGAGTACTTTAGCAAAGTAAGAGAAAACAGAAGTTGGAGTATATACTTCATGGAAAATATTTTTAAATTTTTAAGGGAAATAATTTAATCTTAGTGAAAATGGGGAACCAGACAACCTATTTTCCTGTCTTTTTTGATTTTTTTATCTGTAAGTGACGATCAAATGATTCATTTTGGGCACAATTAAAATGTCACATGAAAGGAAATTATAATGCAACTGGTCAACAGAACTTGTTTCTCCATTGCTGAAATCAGACACAAAAGAAAGATATGAGGTAAATTACACAACAGTACTGGGATTTCCCAAAGACTTTCAAATGTATGATTTTTAGAGGATAGCATACTGCTTGTATGTGGGTTTTTTCTTCCTGCATCCTCCATGGCAGGAATACATCTGATATATTAAATCAAGTAAGTATTTAATAGATTACCTTCAACTCAATATGGAGTAACTGAGACTGGACTTTCTTCTCAGTTATTACCAGTTTTCCAAGACCAGGAGATTATATCTACCATTGCTTTGCAGATGCAAATGATGCAATTTGGACATCCTATTGCTAGGCCTTCCTCCCTAAGTACAGTAGTGAAATATCACCTTTGGATAGTTTGCCATTCAGCTGATTTGTATTTTTGCAATTGCAGAACATAAAATAACAAAGCTTGTTATATTGTGAGGAGGAAGTCAGGTCATGAGGGCAGTGCAACAATTACAGTTCTCGTCAGAGACACTGAAAATGTCTAGGCAGTGTAAATATATCATCATATTATTTTCTTCACCTTACTTTTTTTTACTATGTAAGCTCATCCCTTTTGCTTAAATCATGCTAGGGTGGAAAACATTATGGCTGGCTGGATGGGAAACATGTGAGTTTCAGTCGCTGGTCTGAGGATGATGAAGAAACAAATGAAGAATGTGTGTTTTTGGATACTGATGGCTTCTGGAGAACTTCTGACTGTTCCTCTGAAAATCGAGGTGCTATTTGCTACGCATCAGAAAGTATGTATGCTTTCTGTAATTTTTATAAAATTTACATAATTTTTATAAAAATTTACTTTTAGTTTGTCATTAAATGTATTCAGTGTTTCCAGCTTGTAACTTCAAAATTACAAATTTTAAAACTTACATCTCCTCTGATTTCTATGCTGTTAAAAAAAAAAAAAAAAAAAAGTGACTTCAAAAACAGGGGTCACAATCTAATTGTACCTTAGAAATAAATTCTGGCTGAATGCATTGGGTCAGTACCCTTATTGCCAACGGATTCTATCTTTACATTGCTTCTCTAAGATTGTTGCATACTAATCTCTCCCACTTGCTCGTGGGAGAAGATAAAAATATCTGTGCTATTTACATCTTAATATTGAGACCTCCTGAAATCTGTTCAGACATGGAATTCTTCTACAGGGAGGAGGTACATGACTATATGGAGAAGAAATGTAGAAGGTACACAATGAATTGAAAATTAACATCATTTGAAGTTCTCAAAACCCTTCTAAATATCTACTAATTATAGCAAGACAGGGATATAGTAGGATTTTTTTTTTTTTTTTTATTTCCAGGGAAGAACTGTGCTAGTTGTGTATCCTTCAGAAAAAGATGTTGCTAATAGATCATCACAGGCTTCTTCCCCATGAGACCATTATGATTTGTTTTGGTTTTATTCTGTGAGGAGACACAAGCCATTGTGAATCCTGAGTCGCAGTGAAGTGTGGTGTTATGACATCATTAACTGTTTTGTGCTTAGAAGCCAGGGAACTGCAGGAAGAGTCCTTCTCATTCTTCAAGTATTAGATAAAGCCATAGAACTAAGATATATTGCTAGCTGTGAAGTAGCTTATTTATTACAGTGATCTGCCTTGCACAAGAGGCAATAAGAGCTTTAAGTTATTGGCGTACACTTAGCACTTTAGGTATTTTAGTTTTAAACCTATTTAAAATAACTCTGAAAACTGGCAAGTATCTGTATTCTTTAGTAGAGCTTACTGTTGGTTTTGTTACTTTAAAAAATCACCATCATGAGGAAGCTCAAAACAACACATTTAATGGATGACAACTTAATTTGTCTTACATGTTTTCTTAACTGGTACCTGAAAGTGGTTTGTGGAGTGCCAGGTCAGGTGGTGTTATTAGTAATTCATGTCCTGATGTTGTCTTGTCTTTTTTTAGAAAAGACTGAAAAAGAACAAGTTACACAAGTGAAGTGCCCACATAAGATTAAAAATACACCCTGGATATCATTTAGAAACAATTGTTACACTTTTATGATAACAAAAAATAGATGGAGAGAACTGAAGCCTCATGAAGCTCATCATTTATGCAGGAACATGAGTAAGTACTTTGTCATACTGCAGGTATTTATGGACTTAGATCAGCTTGAGGGAGATGAGTGTTAGATCTGAGTCACTGCCTTACAGTGACAGACAGCAGAGTGAATGTTGAGAAAGGCTGTAGCAGTAATGCAGTAGTGTTGCACTACCCTAAAAAAAGTGCCAGAGCATGGATAGGAGAGTTGAAGAAAGAGGCAGCTTGGAACTACTGAAATCTGAGATCTCCAAAATATGGCAAGGTTTTTGTGTTTGGTTGGGTTTTTGTTATAATATGCCACTTTTAAATAGTTTGGGTAATTGTTATACCTTTGGCAATGTTTTGGCTTAGTTACATTTACTTCCTGTTTTCCTGCTGCCTCCAGCTTTGCTGTGTGGAACACTTAGGTGAACAAAGTAAATAAACAGAAAAGCTCATGGACGTTTTCTGTTCATCCTGAATAACGTATAACCTTAGAAACAGCTTTTCTCTTGTATTAAACCTTCAGAGATTCATCTTTCCAATTTTTTTTTTCTTTTTAACTGACTTCAATCTTTTTCTTAATACTGTTTCTTTACTAAGGCAGTTGAAGCAAATCATGAAAGTTTGCTGGTATTATGTTCTATGCAGAGAATTTTTACTGCATACAACTTGAAGTGACAGTAGGACCCACAAATATCTCTGAAGCTGAAATCTTTCACTTATCCACAAAACCAGGGATAGTACAATTGATAGTACATTTAAAAATTGGTTTTGCACTGTTCAATTAGTTATGTTATAAAGATCTGGCCTTTATAGATGTTAACCTAATGTGTAATAATTGTTAACAGTACTAAAAAAAGAATGTTTATTTTTTACTTAAAGCTGAATTTGTAAGGAAGTAATGTAAAAAAATTTTCTCAACAGACCCAGAAGCATTTGTTCTGAGTGTTCGAGATGAAGAGGAGAATAACTTTGTTATTGAACAGCTTCATTCATTCAGTGGTCTGGCTCTGTGGGTCTGGCTGGGTGTGATTTATGATGACAGTGGTAAGATTTAAGGGTTTGGGATTTTTTTTATTAACTGGATTGGAGACAAAATTTGCAGCATTAAGTGCATGTTTCTTGCACGTTTCGGTTTATAACTAAAGTCAAAATGAATGCAAACCTGTAACAATGATTTATATTTGTACTTACCTTCCAGAAGAAAATAACCAAATAACCCGACATGCTCTCTGTTTGAGTGATAATTAGATCAAATATGTTCTGTTCAGTCTAAATTTGATTTCCCTGCAAAGCAGGACATAAAGTGGCCAGGATGAGTAATGCTAACATACTTAGCATTGGATATGGAACTGATTTAGAGTAACTTGCAGTATCCCAGCATTTTTCCAAAGTGAACATCTGTTAATATCATTAATATATTCAAAGTTAAATGATATTTGTAGACATAAGGCCAATGGTTTAATAAATATGCAATGTTTTCCACAGATCAAGTTCTCAAGTGGTATGATGAAACTCATCTGACTTACAATAACTGGAGACTGGGAAGACCTATCATAAAGAAGAACAGTTTTTTTGCTGGTGTAAATCTTGATGGGTTTTGGGATATTTATAATTATTCTCAAAGTTGGCATGCTAATCACTACAACATGTACAGTATTCTCGCCTGTAAAATCGAAAGGGGTGAGTAGTACTGTAGTGTTGGATGAGGGTCATGATTTAAATACTGGGTCCTGAATGAATAAGGCTTTGGTTTTGCTCCTATTGAAATACATGGCACAGCTGTCATGAGCATCTGGGGTCATCTGATCAGTCTGCATCACTGCTGTAATACTCTGATCAGGAGAAATGTGTTTGCTGTGCTCATCCAGCAACTGCTGAACTCAGTGTTCCAAGTAGCAAAAGTAAACTTGATGGAAGTGGCTTGTACTGAGCCCTGTAATGCTTGAGATACACTGATAAAGATGGATTTTAATGCTTTCTGTATTTTTTCTAGTAACATGAAAGAAATGCACATAACTTATCTTCTTATTCTTTGAAATAGGACACCAACAGCACAAGCCTCCATTGCCCAATGCTATTCCACATGGAAACAGAACATACAGGATCCTACAGAAAAAATTAACCTGGTATGAGGCATTGAGATTGTGCCAACAAAATAACAGTGATTTAGCAAGTGTACACAGTGAATCAGAACAGTTATTTCTAGAAGATATTGTCAAACAGGATGGTTATCCTCTGTGGCTTGGGTTGTCAATTCATGATGTAAGTATATACTGTCGTGGACGTCAGTAACAAATCTGTAAATAATATTTTGCACAAGATATGAAATATTTTCTGATTTTTTTTCCAATTCCTTAGAATCTCTTTTCCGTATAGTATATTTTTAACCCTGTGTAATGTGCTAATATTAAATTTTGGTGAATATAGGCACACTAAGATATTTTTTCCTAATATCTGACAGCTTAAAGTAATACCATGTTCTCAAATCATTCCTTGCAGCACAAGGAAGCGTGATTTGCAGTGCTACCCCTAGAGGTTTCAGACTTTATGGCCCTCTGTAGGATCAGATTTCATTAGCGAAGAGAGACAGACAAGGCTGTGTGGAGCCTGCTTAGTTGAGGTCAGGACTGGCTGTCCAGAGCAGTTCAGGAACTGGCTCTCAGTAAGTTCAGTGTCTTTCTCCCAGGAAACACAATAGCAGGAGGCAGCTACAGATCATCTTCCTCCTCTGTCTGCTTTACTGTGAAGCCAAAAGCCTACACCCCTCACTAATTTCCAGACCTGGTCATAGTAGTTAGTTGGCAGGAATGCTCCTCTGCAGAGGTTGTCATTTCTGCACATACCTGTGAATGAGTCCCTTATAAGTGACTCCTCATTGGCATGGCTTTCCAGGAATATGTCTGAAGTAGGAGCTAGCACTGCAAACCATCCCTGAGCTGCCCAGTTTTTTACTCACTGAGGCTATCTCAACAGTTCAGCAGTTCTCCAAGTATCCACTAATGCTCATAGCAGAGAAGGCAGATTGTTTTAAATGAAACAGCAGGGTGGGACCAACTGAAATGCTCCCCATAGGATAAAACAGGCACATTGCAGGTTTAAACTTGTGAACATGCTGTCTTTTCTCAGTTCCCACAAATAATAAAAATGTCTATGTTAAGAAAATGCAAACTATGTTGTACATTTATTTGCTGTGAATTTAGATGAGACCACCTGCTCTTTAATTTATCACTCTACAAATATTGCTACATGACAATTCATGATGGATGACATTTAAAGCACAGTCATATGTGGTTTAAAAGTTGTGGATTTTTTCTTTAATTAGGGAAGTAAAGCAAATTTTGAATGGTCAGATGGAAGTGACTTTGACTACTATCCCTGGGAATTGGAAAACTCAAATACTACTGAGAACTGTGTTCTGTTGGATACTAAAGGATTTTGGAACCGTACAAAATGTACAAATGTTGCTGAAGGTGCCATTTGCTATAGCCCTCCAAACAGTAAGTGTTATTTTTAAGGTTTTGTGTAGCTGTCTTTACATGTTGTATTTAAAAGTAGAAATGAAGGTTGAAATACTGCACATGGTTCCCTTTTTAAGAAGAGTCTTTTATCAGGAATGATAAAACACTTTTTAATACTTCAGGGAGATAAGTTCTCATCATTCTGGTGGTGAAAACCTAAGTCCGATCTGGTTACTTCTTGATCACCTGTGATAGGAGAATCAAATGTATCTACCTTTTCTAAGTCAAAGTACTTATCAAATATATATAACAAATGTCAAACCCCACAAAAACAATAAAAAATTGTTCCCAAGCCTTTGGAATTTGTCTTACACTCACTTTTAAATAAATTTGTACATGACACAAGAAGAAATGTAAGCTAATTGAATAGTGGTTGTTGGTAGGAGTAGTAGCAGCTCTTGTTAATACTTATTGTCCTGTTATTCCAGAGACTGTGCACAAACTGCTGCAGCAGAAATAACGATTTCTTTGTCTTTGCAGAGAGAAAATTAGAGCCAAAGCAAGCGAGCAGAGCCTCTGGATGCCCGCAGAGCAGTGGCTCCCTGCACTGGGAACAGTACAGGGATCACTGTTACGCCTTTGACATGGCATTCTACAATTTTTCTGTGTATAACGTGGAAGAGGCTAAGAGAATCTGCCAGAAGCTGAGTAAGTTTAGACTTTTTATCACCTTACAACTTGTAATAAGTCTACTATTTGAGAAGAAATAAAACCCAACAACCTAAAATCTTATGCTGGTTATACTGCAGCGTTGCCATTTTTATGCTCCTTTAGTTTAGAAAAAGCAATAGCAAGCTTTATCTTTGAACACCTGATGAAAATTCTTAATAAAATACTGCAACATGCTACAGATCATTTGGCACAGGAGTATCAGCAGATGAAATGCAGGTAGCCAGTTGTAGAAGACTCAGACATGTAATGCTTGTAATTTGGAGGAAAACATTTTATCTGCATGGCAAGTTAGTGCTGTTGATAGGGCTTTCTTATTATATCCTTGCCATAGCTGCTTGCTAACCTATCAAATGGTTCAAAGAGCATGTATGTTATAGATACTAAAGCATGTAAACCCCTTAATTTTATGTCAAATTAATGAGTTTTCTCTCTTTGCTGAGCTGCATGGAGAATTGTATTGCAGAGACAGTGTTAATCAGTCTCATGTACAGAAGTTTTAATCACCCTAACATAGAAGTTAGTGACTGTCATAACTTTCTTTTATGGAATTACCTTATGGTGTGATGCTGGACTCACTATGTAGGATCTCAAAAACCCAGTCCTGGATGCAGTTTGCTGTTGAGTCCAATTTGATTAGTTGAAAGAGAAAGCATCTGGCTTATATTTATATATAATTGCAGAGGATGGGTGCACTCCGAGCATGCCTCTCTCACGTGCCCTTTCCTCCCTCTTATTCCTCAATTACTATATGTAAAAACCTGTGGCACACTAGGAGGATTGATTTAGAAATTACCTTGACTCAGCAAAATGATGAGCTTTTGTTCAACTATATTTCTGAAAGCCTGTTACTTGGGCAAGACTAGTAATTCTCAACAGGCATATCCCTTGATATCTTCCATGTATGTAGTCTGTAGTTGCAGTAAATTTACTCCCACTTATTCTGTATAACCTGCTAGAATAACCAGACATCTGAAGCCATGTCATAAAACATGCTGTATTTTACGGGGTGGGAGGTTCATGTCTTTATTCTGAAGGGTATTCTAAACTAATTTTACAAGCCCAGATCAGCAAATCCTTTCCCAGAGTAATGTTGCCAACAGAAAACTCAGTGTACCAGCATCATGAAAAATCATGTAAGCTGCAATTCTGACTGGTTTCCTCTGCCTCTTAGATCCTTCAGCAACCCTTCTGACTATAGTGGATGCTGAAGAAAATGCATTTGTGAGCACACACCTAAAGGAACATGATCTCATCACCAGGAATGTATGGCTTGGCCTGGATCATGGCTTTAAGGGTAAGAAGTAGCAACAATGTATGAGCATGAATGTTTCATGTTGTAAATATAAATGCATAAATTCTCAAATATGAACAATTATGTCGTCTTGGTAGCCTATAGTAACTTGTACTTGAAGTTGGAATTGTTGGTAGCCTATAGTAACTTGTACTTGAGGTTGGAATCAGTTGTTTAACATTTTAAAGCACTTTGGACTTCATTGTAGTTATGTCTCTTCCTGTTGCACAGTTAGGGTAATCAGGAGTCTCTGAAATGAATTTTTTCCACTTATGTTATTGGTGCCTTATGTTTGATGTAAGTGCATCAATTGCTAAAGGTCTAGAGAAGAGGGGTGGCTAAAAGCTGTGTGTTCATATTTACTGTTTGTAATATATGGGATGGATAGTCAGTCCTTTTCTTTTTAAGCAATGTAAAGAAATCAATAAATTGTGAATGACATTGCATAGCATTACAGGATGTTTTGGTGATCTAGATTAAGTAATGTTTTTTTCAACAGGACAGTCCCTGAACTGGCTGGATGGCTCATCAGTTAATTATGTCAACTGGGAGAATAGAACTGCAGAAGCCAATGAAAAATGCAGTGTTATCCTGTCCACAACTGGCATGTGGTCTAAAGTTGACTGTGCACGTAGTCGAAGCAGAGTGGTTTGTAAAGCTCCTTTAGGTATGGAAGCATTATTTTAGCAGAGACTTAATTTTGTTGAGGGTGTTTTCAGGAATGTCTGAGTTATTGGATAAAATCTGCGTTGAAACAATGGAAGTGTAATTCACAGAAGAACCCGTCCAGACTCTGCCTAAGCAAGAGTCTTCTGTTGTTAAAATGAATGCATAAAAATGCATTCAGAGACAAACTGTCTAGGAATTTACTTTTCCTGGCTCTCACTGTCCACTCATTTTAGAAGGGAAGAGAACTGCAATGTCCAGAAAGTGCAGAGTAGTTGCTATTGCTTCTTACCACAGGGTATCCTGTCATGGGTGAGTTTGTGTAGGTGGAATCAGAAAGAGGTCTGCTTGTAAGAGATGCTGAGTAAGCTGATACTGCCCATTGTGTTTTCAGTCCTGGGGAGGCTTCTGGAAATGTCACCCTGTAGCTCCAGAAAATAACTCAGGCCTTTACTCCCTCATCGTTGCCTTTGTACAGGAAAGCAAGCAGTTAACTGAGCATTAAGCAAGCAAATTCCTGAGAAGAAGTAGAATCTTTCTGGTTTTGTATACATTTTCACTGAAGTGGAAAGGCAGGAATAGATTAAACTTTGTGCCACTAAGGAAAACCTCAACAAAATCTTTTCGGTCTGAAGGCAGTATAATTACCTTCCTTTCCAAGAGCCCAGGATCTCATTAGATTTATGAAGTATACAAACCTCTAAAGGAGTGCTGCCTTTGCAAATAGGTCTTTTTAAACTCCAGAGGTCCCTTCCAACCTAAATATTAGTAAATTAAGAACAGAATGGTCAAAAATAAGCTAATGCATTCCTGCATGAATCAGCATCTAACTTCCCATGTGATGAAGTGAAGATTTAATAGGAAGCAGTTTGCCTTGACTTGAACTAACAGTGCAATATTACCGTGCCAGCTACCTAAGCAGCAACCCTATGACAAAATATTCTTGCCAACACTCTTAAATAATAACTATTTGTCTTTTGTCTGTTTCAGGTTCTAATCATACTGGTGTGGCTGTAGCATTTGTCCTGCTAATTATCTTGGTTTTATTTGGTGGACTGATATGGTACCTCTACAAAAAGAAGCATCTTCACTGGAGTGCCTTCTCTTCTGTGCGCTACCAAAGAGGGATGAACGATGATGAAACTGATGATATGTTCACAAAAGATAGCTATTGAAAAACTTTCTTCTGATCAATTTGAGCATGAACTTCACTGTGTGAAGCCATAAGAAATGAGCTACTTGATGTTTTATTACTTCTTTTTGGAAAAGTAACAAGGTTATTAATGGGGGCTAAAATTTGTTTATATATAAAGTGCAATTTTTATTCAATTTTATGGTAATTCTATACATTTGGCCTCAGCCTTTTAAGATGCAAGGTGTTTAGAGTTCTGTTTTATTTTTTAATTTATGGTATTATCTCTCTTTACTGGAATTTTTGATGGAACAAATTAATACCAACAGTACTTCATGCAACATCACTTTAATGACTACACTTAAAATTTACTTCTCCCAATACTCTTATTTATATTAGGATTAAATGCCTAATTTTCTAGTTACCAACCTATAACTTTATAGGTGAAATATGTCATCTGTCCAAGAAACGAGATAAAAAATGTCTAAGGGAAGGCTGAGGATATATGGTAGAAAACTTGTGTACATAAATGCTAAAAATACTTGAGTATTTTTTGTAAAACTTAAACTTGATTTTTGTATGTGATATGTTACTGTAGCCTTTCCTATGCACTCCAAAGAATGCCATAAAGGGAAAAACAGGAGACAGAGTTGTATATATTAATTACTCAGTGATTTGATCAATTATTGTTTTGAAGAAGTCTTGTGATGTTTTTGAATGCACAGTACAAAGAACAGGTGCATTTACTTTTATGAAGAAGGATATGCCAAAGACCAAATCCATTCTGCTTGTGGTGGTGGCACGAGGTGGTAAATAGGAATATGTTGGCCTGGTGTGCTGAGAAGAGTACTACTGATTTCTCTGAAGCAGCAGAGCAAGGTCACAGTGTTCAACTGCCTTCTTTTTCTGCAGTTTACTTATGTTGATGGCACTTTTCTTTGTTCCTGTTTGCACTATTTTGATAAGGAAGTGTTTATCATTTGTGTTGAGAAGTAGAAAACTCCTCATAGATGCCACTTGGAGCCTGTTAAAAGAGCAGCCTGAAGAGGCACGTTAAAGGAGCCATTGTGGTAGTTTGCTGATCAAAGTAAGCACTTTTGTTTGTTTGGTACTTTGGGCACAATTGTGAACATTTGCTTTTCTTGAGGTAACTTGTAGAAAACATAGTTACAATGAAAATAACTTTCATTCTTTAACCAACCTGGTATGAGAAGTGTTTGAAACGTTGCAAAGTCTGGTTCCTGATGTCTTCTGGTTTAGCTTATATGCCTAAGTGCTTTGCCAAATGACTTCTAACTTAATGGACTATAAAAAAATGTTGGTTATTCTCTTTTTCTAACTACAGTAATAAGTGGGGAAAATTATTTGCAAGATCCCATGTTTTGAGATTTACTAGTTTTATAGATGTTTATACTCTGAGCATTTTTATGTGTGAATCTGAAATGGA
This sequence comes from Sylvia atricapilla, assembly GCF_009819655.1. NCBI lineage: Eukaryota > Metazoa > Chordata > Aves > Passeriformes > Sylviidae > Sylvia > Sylvia atricapilla. The sequence goes on from NC_089146.1 coordinate 22,353,492, forward strand.
AAGTGGAAATTAGTAGTAAGATCCTAATTCAACACAAAAGGATATATGCTTTTTATTAAAAATTGTATATTCTTATAAATGATGTAAATAGTTTTTTCAGGCCTCATTTGTCATGTTTGTTTCATCACACTCAAGTTGTCTAATCACTGGTAATTCCTTTTTGCATAGGCACTATGGCCTTAGTGCAGGTGAATAACCCACTCCATCTGAAATACACAGGAAGATTATTTGGCAGTATTGTTATTGAAAGAATAAAGTTAAATTAAACACCTAACTGCTTACACTGGTTTTATTTCCATGGAAGCAGTTATCAGAGTTAAGGTATGGGTCATTAATCACTGGGTAAAAAAGCACAGCACAGTGGGGACTGTGATCAGAATTAAAGCCAGTAAGTGTGTGTCACCACAGTAGAGAAAACGTTGGAGGTAATACATATCTTTGATGTATTTAAAAAGAATCCCGGTAATTTTCTTTTTGCAATTGAAAACTTAGTTATACCTAGCTTTTATCAAGCTGCTTCAGGCTTACACAGGGAACATTCCTCTGTGCCTTTTTGTTCTAATCAGGGTGTAGTTCATTAGCACCTCAAGGCCCAAATCAACGAATAAAGAGCACCCTCCATAATGCCTCTTAAAATATAGGCAAAGTTAAACAACTTCCAGCTAAGTAACATTTGCAATTTAAGCATGAGAAGTATTCATCTTAAGTGATGTCTGAGCTCTGAATTCCAGACATCCAAAATCTCTGCTGGTCAAAGGGCAGTATTATTTTTAGCTCCAGTAATGGCTTGCTGGGAGGAATATCCTATTGTGCGAGATGACTAACGAGGTCATCTGCTTCACAAACATTAATCTTAAAACTGAAGATGATGCATGAGGAAATGGCAGCAGAGAAATGCTTTCCCAGGTCCCAGAGCAATGGAATTGAGAAGAAATCCTAAAACTCCTTCATCCCAGAGGACAGACTATCAGCCAGCTGTGGTAGCTTTAGGCAAAAAGTGTACACACTTCCTCCTCCTGAATTTTGACCAGTCTTTGTAAGACTCTGGGTCATGGAAAGGTTAATCCACATCTGCCACTACACCAGCCAGCATTTTTATTTTAAAAGTGTTTCTGCATCAGTAACTTAATTGACATAGGAATCAACAAGTCTTTATGCATGAGCACCCTTTGGGCTTGATGTTTTCGTTGTACTTCTCAGCATTTTTCCCTTAAACCAAATGCACCATCTGCTTGTTGCTTTGGACATGTGTCATACATGTAAACGTTTTTGAAAGAAGTAAATTTCATGGCCTGCTAGTGATTTTTCTTTTTTTGCTGTGGCTACAAATAAATGAAGATCAAACATTACAGTTTTTGTTATTACAACTTGGAACTACTATTTGGGCCCTTCATGCATCTGCTGTTGCTGTGTGTATGGAGAATAGTGGGATATATAACACCTAGGCCTCTAAAAGTTAGTCAAATCCATTCTGTTGTCAAGAAGTACATAAAGTTTTTACTGACCAAATTGAACAGACACTGTACAGTTTTAACAGAAGACCTATGAGCAATATTAAAGAACTGAGCTTAGGAAAAACAGATTCCTTACAGGAGAGTAAAATTCAGTTGTCACTCTAATCGACCTTTCCCATTCAGTTCTGGAATTTTACGAAGAGAGTTGACAAACTACTAGAGAGGGAATATCCTTTTAACAGCAAATGAACTTTAAAATATGGTGCATAGCATAAATGCTCTTAGAATATACTGTTATCTTGGGTATATTCTTTATGGCTAACCTCAGCAATGGTATTTGCATACTGAAAACTCCTGTACACTCTATTGTAATATATGTCAGTAAGTAAGATTTTTAACAGATTTTATTGGGGTAGGGGAGGATCCCAGATGCTTATGATGACACAGCACTGCAACACAGACTGTAAGTCCTCATGGATTTCTCCTTACTAATGCAGAAGGGCCTATAATGACAAATAGTATAACAGTTCTTTATTTGTTTTACTACTTTTCAGCATAGAGTAATTTACTCCAAGGTGACTTTTAAAAAAGTGGATTCCAGCAATTCAAAATAATTATTTCAAAATGTGTTTCCTGAATTATGCTGGCCTCATGCATTATTTGCTAGAAAAAATGAGAACAGAGATCTTCTTTCAAATGCCATGTGTCATGTTCCCTTTTAGGAGATTATTCAGAGCAGGTAATTGTACAAAACCATATTGCTTACACTTTGTTAAAGCTAAGAAGCCTTATATGCATGTTTAAATTAAAAAGTAGTGGGTTGAGTTGGTTTTACAAATACGCATGATTGAATGTCATTACCATTAGCAACTGAACTTTCATTGAAATGTCTTTTTTTCATAAACATGATCTGGGTATTTGAAGAGCATCTTGTGTTAAATGAGAGTGTGAATTATAAATGTGTGTGGATAATGGGAAGTCACATTTGCCCAGGGTTTCCATCATGAGCTGCTTCGAGGAAAAAGACTGGGTTTCTGAAATTCCTTCCTTTGTTGTCTCCTGCGGACACCATTCTTTGTACCTCTTCTCTCTCATACATGCTTTGCAGCACTGACTAATAAGCCACCAGATGGAGTACACCCCACCACAGACACCAGATCCAGCCAGGCAGCCTTATGCCACTGCAAGCTGCCAGGAAAGGGGACCAGGAAAGCACCTCTTCCTCTCTGGAGCAGCAGCCACAAGGCTGAAACAAGACTGAAAGTGGGATGAGTACTGCCAACAGTCCCACAGCACTGCTATGGGGCCGCAGGTAAAGGGCTGCAATAGCCACTGTGGACAGCTGCAACATCCTGTAGCAGCAGGACACCACAGCCTTGGCAGGGTGGGTCTGTCCCCTGCCTCCTCTGCAAGCAGGAAAGCCAAGGGCAGCTTTCTTTACCCTGGCCCAAGTCCTCCTGGCACAACAACCTAGAGTTTGCTGTGGAAAACAGCCACTTCTCCCCTCTCCCCCTTCTCCCAACTTCCACTTCTTCCCCTCTCCACACCTTCTTCAACCAGGGTATCTCTTCCCATGCAGATTCTGTGCCTTTGTATCTCACATCAGGCAGCTGAGTTGCCTTCAACCTCGCACTTCAACAGGAGAAAGGAACAAGACAGGTAAGTTGCTTCTATTAATGTGTGTGCCTCATTAGAGGCCCTGCAAAAACTGCCCAGTGTCTAACCCAACTAAGTTTATCTTCTTAGAAGGCTGTCACTATATAGTCACAGGCTGGAATTCATGTGTGAGATTTGCTTAAAGGCCCAAGGGGAGCATGTTACTTTGAAGCAAATGCACAGGGTAATAATAGAATACACAGCCTACAAAGGGAGAGGCTGTGTTTTAAAACCAGGTACAAATAAATGTTTCAGGTTTACAGCCAGTAATAACCAGACATGTGACCTTGTGAAACAACTTACCTGAGGCAGTGTCTTTGTGTATAAATAATTTCATGTTTATGGTGTAGGTGCTGATTATAAATTGTCATGAAACTAAGTTCATGTAAAATAAACAGAGCATTCAAAGTTGAATTAACTATTACAGAAATACTTGGGTGGGGTCCAGAGGGACTGCAAGTCGCACTGACAGGGTGATCAAACATTTAAAAATGGAGTCAGAGAAGGCTCTTATTTGGCCGCTGCTATGGGTAGTTATTCGTGGCTACTACTCAATAAATGCATTTGTGTATATGTTGTAGTCACACTGGACCTGCAGCAGTGCACGTTTGTTGTCTTTATAGAGATGTATTAATGAAAGAAGTGAACAAATGCAGCCAAAAATGCCAACAGCTACCCAGAAAGGAGACTGGTTACTTGGTAGTAAGCAGAGGCAGTTGCAGCCTGGAATGAAGACCTGATAAGTCTATGCAAGGAGATAAAGATGGAGTAAAAAGAAGCTGTGAAGAGTTGGAAGTGATACTGTACAGACCAATCTCCAGCGTCCCAAGGCTCTTAGACCATCTGACCAAGGTATATAGGGGAGCATAATGATGGAGATTATGCATCAGTGTGTGGATTCCATACTTGTGTATGCATTGAGGGAACTTTCGCTTGCTAGTGTGACGTTCTGTGTTGCTGACAGCTCAGATGCTCCCAGTCCCAATTCACTTCATTGACATAAGCTCTTAGGTGAGCACTATGGCCAGGCCATGCACTTGCATGGGAAGTGCAAATTGGCAGCTTATTTGAGACAGAAGTGATTTTCTGTTATCAGTAGTGACTTTGGAGGGTGCTGAAGAGAAGGAATGGAGCTGATCCCACAGATTGGGCCTTGGGAGACAATTACTTCCTTGCTCTGCTGTCTCAGAAGCAGTGGGACATCTCCCACTGAGCAAAGGTGTGACTCAGCCTCAGAGAGAAGAGCAGAATTTAACAAACCTTCCACACTGTAGCAGCAACCCGTTTTCTACTGACCCCAAAATTTGCTTCTGGGAGGAAGGGCTGTTAAATCCTCACACCAATGACACCTGCTTTTCACTGACAAGTTCCAAGTGTTAAGCTTTGAGGAAACACTTTAACATGAGCACACAATGCCTGTAAGTGAATACAGCCTGTGCAATCCAATAATTTATTAAACTTTCTTGTAAAGCCAGTTACAAATTAAAAAAGACAGAAGAAGGAATTCTGTAATAGAAATGAGCAAAATTACAACAAACAGTAGTGGGAGTTATGTTTCAAGTGGGTTCATGCTGCCTGCAGCAACCCAAGAGCCAGAACACAGAGCTAGTGCAGAGTTAGGACAGGGATAATCAAGCGTAGTCTGATACACTAGGGATCGAGCCAGTGTATGCAGTGTATACAGCGTGTTGCTTCTCAGGTGGCCTCTGCATTCCTGTTCTCTCCCACCTGTGACCTGGCCTTGTCGCAACACGGGGTGTTTGTAGGATCCATCAGTGACGCTATTTAAGGCAAACTCCAGTTGAAGGGATGATGCACAGCAGTGGCCACCCTCTTCGGCTGATTGTGTAGCAAGTGCACGGAGTGTTTGCACATGCTGCAGTGTAGTGGAAATGAGAGAGAAGCAGGGGTTATGTACAGTGTTTCTTCTTGTACTGTCACCCTCACAAACAGTGCTCTGCAACACACTATCAATGATATGGCACAATTTGATGATGAATTGGAATGGAATCTGTTGCATACCGACTCCTACTTTTCTATGCAATTTCTGTTTCATAGCTAGCAAGCCTTACCTGCTGCTACTTCAGAAATGGAGACAGCCAATTTTAAATGTGGAAGAAGGCCCACATTACATACAGCTCTGCAGTTTCAGTAAGAAACAGAATGGGCCTTTGCATTCTAGGATCCCAACACTAGAAAAGGGTCATGGAAAATGGCTCACCACCGGGTTTCATGTTTGTTAATACAACTAATTTATGATGAGACTGATATTGAATATTGTTTTAAATAATTAAATTAACTTTCTGTCAGTCAGAGACTGAAGATTACTGTCATCTTTCACGGAGAAGAAAAAAAATTCTGCTTCAAATTGCAGGTAGCTATGAAAACCTCCAAGAAGCAGTTGTTTTGGCAAAATAGCATTGCTTTCAAGTTCTACCGAGGACTAAGGACCTAGAGGAGACTGGATAGGGATCTGGGGATTCAGTGATGTGAGCAGTTCTTGTTAAAAGTTGGGGTGGATGAAGGATTTGGCATTTGCTTACTGCAGTACAGAGGAAGTAAAAATCTTACCTGTAACCATTTATCTAGGCACCTATTCACTCAATAGGAAACAGTTTCCTTAAAACTAAGTTCAGGGACCCCAGTAATCCTAAAATCTCCCCTAAAGAAAGGAGGATCTTAATGCAAACAAGCTGCTCACCATAAATTGCCAGCCTCCATCTAATAACTGGGAGTTTGTGAAAAGCAGCTTTTCTGGAAATGCTACTCAAACCATCTCCCCTCCTGGGGAACAGCAGTGATTATTTTTTTTATGCAGGAGATGCTGCTTAAAGTGTGCCCAGAATGGCACCTTATGGCCTATTTCAGTGGTGCTAGTCCCAGAGGCTTTCTCCTAGACTGGAGTATTTAGTAGTTTAACTGAAAGTGCCACTTTTTACAGTCATGTACCTGTGAACTTTTATTGGAAGGTGAACAACCACCTTGTGTGTTTTTGTTTCTTTGTTTGGTACTCTCTCGTGTAGGGTTTGACCTCTCTGTTGGACCACTTGGCTTCAATTATACAAAGGCTTTTTCCTTTTAAGACCAGATCAGATCTTTAGTATATCCTGAAGAGGAAAAAACAAAACAAAACAAAACAAAAAAACCAAACCCACAGTGATTTATATTTTAGATTTGTTTGCAAAATAAATAAAACAAATATTCTTTTAGAAGACCAAGCTGTGATCACATGATCCCAGATGTCTGCATGTTCAAAATTCTTAAGGAAGCTTAAGTCTGTCTCCTGTCCTGCAGAAATGATCCTTGTACATTTTTCTGCCAGTATGATAGGTGATAGTGAAAGCAGCAGAGAGGACATGGAGGAGGAGGATGCTTCTGACTTTGCTTCTTTAAGGTACATTGTTCATCAAACAAGCAAACAAGTTTGGGGTCATTAGTATTTAACAACAGTTGTAACTGTTTAATGTCTTTGGGAAGAGGTGCAAATCCTATGGTACTGTAGAACTGTCACTTCAGGTTTTAAATACAGTAGTCAGTTGAATTCTTAAAAAACATCTTTGCTACACTTGTGCTGGCAAGTTGCAAATACCCATAACTAAACTAGTGTCACTTCATCCGTATCACCTAGTCCAGATGCTTGCATGACTGTCCACACTGGTGGCTGATTTGACACTGCAACGTTTCTTCACGATCATGTTGATGTAGGCTTTCATGATCTTTATTATCTCACCCACCTGGGGAGAGAACACAGGAACACAGCATCAGCACTCTGAAAACCTCAGTGCACTGAGGCAGACAGGATATTTTTCTGAAAGAGATTTCCCTTCTCCAAAGTCATGACACAATAAATTTGGCATGTTAATACTAAACATGAATATGACAGTAAAGAAGAGAAAGGCTTGACAACTTTGTGCTCTGCTGTAGCAATACTTTAAAATATTTTTAGTTGAAAGAACAGCAACTTCCATTCTATTAAATCTTTTATTTTTTAAGTTTGTGAAACTCCCCATTCCTCTACTGGAAAGGAATGAAGAAAAACTGCACAAACTGAAGAGCACCCAGAACTGGAACCTCTTGATGCACTGGAATGGCAATCAACCTCCTTCACTTCCTAAGCAGCCTTTTTTTTTTTGTTCATCGCTGTATTCCTGTATTCAAGTACCATGCCCTTTAGGATTAAGCTCCCTTCATCTTTCCTCTCGGCTGTGTATTCCATTAGTCAAGAGTTCTTGCACAGAAACCTGTCCATTCCCTGAAGCTTAATTGAAGTGGTTGTGTGCTTTCACATACCTGGGAAGTTTCAAAGAACATTTCTCTCTCATCCACTGTGATTTTGAAGGTGTTGGGCTGTGGTGCTCCAAAGAAAACAATGTGCTCATACTGGAAAGTTTCTAGTGGTTTAGGATCCCCTCGTTTGTAGACAGACACATTCTCTGTGCTGACACCGAGCCAGAGATCATTGGGGAATCCACCCTCCTTGCACTGCAGAAAGAGAAACATGACCTTTGGCAAAAATGCAGTGGAGGATCAAATAATTTTCAATTCAAGAAAAAGCCCTCTGTTTCTAGCTCTCATAGGACATTTCAATTCAATGAACAAACCAGGGTACTTGCACAATCTATGTTGGAGGCACTTCTGCTGCAACCGTTCAGGTGACACAGCGGAGTCAAATACTAGTTGAGTAATAAATAATTGTAAAGGGGAACAGCTCTCATCTGATTTTAAAGTGATGCAGCAAGTCAATATTCCACTTCTTACTTATAGATAATACACCAAGTGCAAGCAACTTCCCATGGTGATCCACCCAGGAAGCAGCAAAACTGACAGAACTGAACTGTGGCCTGCTACTCTAGCAGGCTAAGCACAATGCTGTACATGCCCCAGTCTGTGCAGTTTCTGTTGTTGCAGAACAGGACTGCACTTTTTGCTGGCAAGAACACTAGAGCTTTGTTTGACTCTGACTTTCACTAGCACTTTCACTTTTCACCACTTTCTCTCCTCCCTCATTCCACCATTACTCTAAGAAAGTGGGAATCCCTTGTCTCCATTTAACAGGATGCCCTGCCTTGCTTGCTCTATGCTCTGTGTGCCGTAACTCTTGGGTATTGCGATACTGCAGGCTTTCTCTGAGATTACTAAGGCAAAATGTATCCAGTTCCCAAAATTCCCTTCTGTCACACACACATCCATCTGTTCTCCTGACCGATACCTCTCCTCAGCTGTGGTTTTAGGAGTTTATTAATCACTCACCTCAACATCAAAGAGAGTTGACCCATAACCTGGCCACTCCTTTACAATGGACATGTATTTCACCATGGCCTGATGCTGAGAGAGCCCCTGCAGCTTGGTCCATTTCTGTGCTATGCTTGCCCGAGCAGCTGAAAGCTCTTCCTTAACCCACATCTCCATCATCTGCTCCTCTTCTACCTTCTGCTTCTTCACAGACCCGGTTTTGAAGCTACGCTTCAATGTCCCTTCAAGGAAGCTGGTCCGTCTCCTCTCCAGGGTGTGACTGGTACTGCTGCTGCTCTTTGTTGAGTGCAGTATTTTGGATTTCAGCCTGTTAACTGGGTAAATTCCATCAAGGGTCCAGCTTATTTTGGAATAATCTCCATGAAGATACTGCAGCCGCAGAGCTGCCAGACGTTGCAGAGTGTCCTCCGGCCCAGGAAAATGGCCAGCTATGAGGCTTTCATGAGCCTACAAACAAAAAGTCCCTCAAACTCATTAGAAAGCAAAAGTACACTTTATTCACATCTAGGTCCATGTACAGATTCCAGTTGCATCTTCTGATCCCACAAGGATAGACATAATTCAGGAGGTCAGAGCAGACATTGTAATAAATATGTCAAAGTATGTAAGTGGTTGATATGAGGGGGAATACCCCTCTCTGCAAGCCTGAACAAGACAGAGATCTTTGAGGGGCTCCTATCCTGTAAACAAAGTCCTACAATGAGGACCATTAAGGTCTGCAACAGATGGGAGAGACCAGAATTGACGAAGTTTGGTTTTGTGTTGTACCAGCTACAGCTCCTGTGTGAAGATTATATTCAACACCAGAGTAATATATATAATAAATTCAAGATTCTCAACCTCAGTTTCATTACACAAAAGCACCTCCCACCTCTTCCTCCTTCACCTGACGTCTCCACCAATCTTCTTGCTCCCCTTTGCCTGTTTTTCTGTGAAATCTATTAATGAGGCTTTTTGCACATCCATCTAATGTCTGGGTAACACCTACTCTTACTGCTCTTTGCCAGTTAAAGCTGTGTAGACTGAAAGCCTTGTCAACAGGGAGTTTGATACAACTGAGGTTCCACAGAGCACCATGTGCTCCTGACTGTTTTCTAGACATTCTCTAGCTAACAATGCTTGGTGTTCATTTCAAGAAAGAAACCACCATCTGAGTGATGTACATGCCATCCATTTGACTATCAGCGAGCTTCAGTCTTCATGACTCTGCCATTAACACAGATTCAGTAATTTCCTACAGCTATGATTTTCTGAGGCAAGGTCAGTGTTTATCAGAACTAATACACCTGTGACAAATCACACAGCTGGGTGCTCCAGTTTAGTTTTACATCCCAGCTACAAAGCTCTTTCATACCCGTGTGATCTCTAATCTTGCCAGCATCACTGTGCTATGGAGTAGAGTGACTTAAAAAAAATAACAGATTACTCAGCAGATTAATATTGTCAACTACATTCTCCTTTCCTTTGTCTGCAGTACTCTTCTAGTGCCTCTCTGTTAATCAGAAGAAACTGTCCAAAGACATTTCATAGTTAGTTCTGGTAACACCCCAAGGATGTTACCTTGGGCTGTTCTTGCACACAGGTAGATTTTCCATTTTCCTTTACATTTATGTTCTGCAAGCAGCTGCCTTTAATGATTCCCTTGAATCATTATGCAAATTTCTCTACCTTCTAAAATTAAAGACCAAGTTTCAAAAAAAAATTAATTATCATTAGTGTTTAATTTTTTAAAGCCTTTGCTAATTTTTCTTGCTTTTGTTCTAATACTCATCTTCCTTAGAAAACGTTACAGTCTATCTGCTTAGTAGATTCCAGGCAAAAATCCAACACACTAAATTCTTCAGCTACAACCAGTGTTCCCACTTCTAATGAAAGGTAAACCAGTTTTCTGTATCCTCTAGTGTGCTTTCGCCACCCTGGAAACCAAGTAATTCTCCCAGAGTTAGCTTACCTGCTCAAACATGAAGGCAAATTCCACACCATCTTTGGGAACATTCTCAATATCCAAGAAGCAATAAAGCTTAAAATACAATTGCCACTGTCCTTCCTCCTCTTCTTCTTCAGAGCCAGCAAGTCTGTAAAATATAAAAGAGAATGAGAAGGGAAAAAAACAGTAAGGAGAAGTACCATGGTACTGGAATATCCACAGTGCAAATCACAATCTGAAGGTAACCCTGGATTCTGAAATCCAGTGTTACATCCAACTAGAAATTAAAGGTTTCATCAAACATTCTTTTACCTCTCAAACTTGGCCAAGATATCAGCCACAATCACCCGACTCTCCACGGCACGGTCAACCTGCTGGTTATGTTCAAAGAGTGCAAACATATTCCGGCTGTCCTCCATTGCCAGCCCTCGGATCAGCTTTTCAACCACCTGCAAAATCAGACACCACAGAGTAGGCATCCCTTCCCTTTCACTACGAAGAATCAGTACCTCTTCAGGATACCTATCATTTTATACATCCCCATCACATTTCTCCCTTAATTACCGTGTTTTCTGGTTAAAGAATTCTAACCCTAAAAGATCATTCCCTGCAATGAAGTCATTACATGTATTTGATCATCCTTTTCTTCTCTGAATCTTTCCAGTCTTCATTACCCTTTTGAGGATGGGGGAATTGGAATTCTGCACAAGATATAGGCACATAATGCCTTCAGATGTCACGATGACACTCTCAGTTCCTCTAGTAACAATTCCACTTTTTGCTCTGTTCAGCACTAATGTTTTCACAGACATGACTTCTGACCTTCTAATGATTAAGTTACTGGTAGAATATCCCTCTCAGAAGGATTCCATTATGAACTGGAATCTCTCCTTGTCCAGAAAACTGTGTTTAGCAAGTTTCAGACAAAGGTCAGAACACCAGAAGTGTTCAGATTTTGCAACATAATTTTCAAGTGATACTTTACAACCTGGGAACTGACCTTGTAAAATAGGCTGAACTTTGCCCAAAGATTAGCAAAAGAATTGTAATAAAATAAAATAGAATAAAATTTTAAAAAAGGGAATTGGAAATGAAGGGAAACAGAGTGTCCCTTCAACAGACCCACTCTCCAGACAGAGATGTGCTCACACATGCTTCATCCTACTAATACATTACCTCTCCAGCACTGGTGTGGGAGTTGATGGTTATTTTGCAGGAGCCACCACCATGGCAATACACTGTCGTGGTCATTTCCTCACGGGTGAGAAGAGCCTGTATTTCCTCCTGGGAGGGCACAAACTCCCTCGTCTTTGTTCTCTTCAGGGAATCACTTATGAACTGTGCATACCTGTCTATTTCTGAGTCTGGAAAGAGATCTTTTACCCTAATTGTAGAGAGAAGCAAAAAAAAACCAAAAAAAAAAAACACAAAAAAAAAAAAAAAAAAAAAACAAAAACAAAAACCAAACAAAAAACCAACAAAACCATCACACAGTGAACAACACATTACTCCAAAAATTAGACAACTGCAAATGAAGAGTTTGGTAGAGGTGCTAATGTCAAATGCAACCACACAAAAACCAAGCTTATTTCCTAAACCATACAATCTGCTTTTACTAGTCATTTTGAAGTCACTTCACTGGCATTTCTCAGCAATGTATGAAATACGCAGTTCAAAGTTTCAGTTTAGTGACAGCTGAAGACAGCATGACTGACAATCTCAATTTACAAAACTGAGAATAAAAACTGGGAAATCAAACGTAAACTTTTTTCATTTATTCTTAATATTTTTATTTGGTTTGGTTTTGTTTTTGTTGAGAACTAAGATAGAAAGCAGATGCCTGTATACAGTTCTTTTCCCTCCAAGACCAGCAGGTCTAACTATAACATTATCTGCAAATTCAGTGATAAAACAATAAAATGGCTACATGGATTTTCTGCATCTCTTAGACCCAGGCCATGGATGTAGCTATTTGGTGTATATTGACACAAATCTCATCTCACTCTTTTCTAGCTTGGAAGCAATCCAAAAGATTTCATTGATTTTTCTCATCATTAGAAATGGAGCAAAGTTACACAGCTGCAGATCAGGCCCAGTGCAGACTGCTTTGTAAAGCTGCATTAGATGCTGGAGATCATTTGAGAAGAAATATCAATTATTTAGATCATGAAAATAGGAGGTTAAAACAGATTAAAAATACTAATTGCAAGCATTATGCACTTAGTTAAGCGAATCTTGAAAAATTATAAATTGGATTTACAGTATCTCTTCTTCTTCACAGTATGCTTTTTGTCTGTGCCAGCTGCAAGGTAGCACATACTTCCATGAGTATGAAAGTACAGTCCTCACATTTCCTGCAGGTTGATAATGTTTATATGTACATTAGTAAGCAGCAGGTCATCAGCTGTAAATCCACTGCAACACAGTCTCATAGTATTCTGTTTGGGTTAACTTATATTAATTCCACATCCTTTTGACACAACAGATGGGTGGCAAGGCGGGGAGTCTGAATACACAGAACAGCTGGTGGTAAGAACTGGGCAAAGGTAGGAGGCTGGACACCACAGGAAGATGTTTGCACAGCAAGAGGGTAAGACAGGGAACTACAACAGGCAGTGGAAGATGAGCAGAGTAAAAGGAAACAAGCTGCAAACAAAAGAGACATTTACCTTCGGAGGTGGAACTTGAGGTAGCGCAGGATCCCTCTGCTGGGCAGGAAAGTGCAGCTCATACAGGTCATGAGCTGCCAGTGGTGCAGGTTCCCAGTACTGTTGGGATGTGGCATGTGGTTGGTTTGCTTGATGAGCTGACAGTACACTTCATCACGGAGAGGCTTTAAATCATGGCAGGTCTGCAGGATGCCTTGGATAATGGGTATGGGGTCAGACACTGTCTCGATTTCCTGAAGGGAGTTAAAGATCTTCACTGCTTCATCCTGTAAGCTGCTGTAACCCTTCTCTTGTTGCACTGGGGAACAATCACAAAGGTGACAAGAGGTGAGCTTTCTACCAGCCCAGCAGCACTACAATCAACTGCACTCATCTGTCATGGAAGAACGGAAACCTGAGCATTAGCTCGTATCCTGAACTTCAATTTATACTTTAAGTTCATTAATGCTTCCTCTCTAAATGTTCAAATGCAGTTAGTTTTGGACTTGTATTTTCCAGCATCTGATGTGTCACCACTGCCAAACTGGTTTTGGATACACTGTGCAGAAAAGCAGAGTAATGTTTTTAAGGGAAATGAGCACTGAAATCTAGTTCAGACTTCAGTGTCTGCAATCAAGGTACTGGAATGCTGCCACTAAAGCCTGGCTTGTGTAATTCCAAAATCTGTGTTGTGCCTATATTAGCTTTGACCCTGGGCTAACATAGAATTTAAGTGAATTGCTGTACCACAAATGCAACTTATACCTATTTTTTAGATTTGAAAAGCTTAGACCAAAACTTGAGTTTCTTGAGCACCCAAATGTCTGCTTTTTGAACTGCTCAGACACATGTGATACCATTCAGATGCAGGCTTGCATTCTGCTTTGCACATGTCTCAGACTTTAGGTCCTTCTGAATATCCTGTACAGCCACTGCTTCTCCAGTGGCCATGTATTAACTGTATACAAAGACACAGCTCTAAAAAGTAAGTTCCACAGTGTGCTTGCTCTGTATTTTTCTTTATTTCACAATTTATTTTTTCTGTGCTTTTAATCTGCCCTGCAATTGGATCGTTGTATTGTGACAGACCTTGTATTATTTCACTTTCTCCATGACAGTCTTCCAGCCCTAAAAACTTCATTTTGAGGCTGAAAAAATCCTGTTCTCGATTTAGTCACTTAATTGTAGGCAAGTTCTTCTGTGCCTTTGATCATCTTTGGGTAGGTTTTTTCATCTCCTACATCTTTGATGAGATGTAGAAGGCAAAACTGCATCCTGTACTCAAGATGCAGGTGCATGATATATATACAGCTGCATAAAGACTTTATTTTTCCTTTTTGAAACTTTCAAAACCTTACATTAGCTGCTTTGTTTCTCTACTCACCACTAGAATTGACATTTTCATAAAGCTATGTAAATTGATGTTCACTTTCCTAAGCAAAGCTAGATCACTACCTGTGTGGCAGACTGTTTTTCCCATATACATTGCTTTGACTTAAATTAATTTCTTAAAAGATTCTCTGGCTCAGTCACTCCACATGAGACATTCTTCTACAGTTCCTCACCAGCTTTCAGTTTCAGTATGTCAAAAAGTCTGTAATCATCAGCAAATCACTTCAGTTTTCTGGTGGCCCATCACTCTAGCTCATTCATACTTCTGACACATTTGAAAAAAGGTAGTAATTTAGTCTAGTTTTACAGCAGCTTCTGTAGAAATACTACCCCACTGCCAGCTGCATGATGTACTCCTGTTGTAGTATTTCCACTCACAACCCAGCTGTGGCTGAAGAGTGACAGGCTGCATGTCCAGCATGGATGGATGATAAAAATATCTACCTCCATTTACTTTTAAGTTTCAGTGTTCCCATGGTAAGAGGCAGTGGACAAGGAACAGACTCCAGAGAAGAAAGGGAGAGAGAAAAGGACTGTTCCCTCCCTGAACCCTGTGGGCTACACTGCCCCAAATAGACTTCACCTGCATAGAGAGAGCTTACAGGCCCATTTTGTGGTGCTCAGGCTCCTCACAGACCCTTAAAATGTGAGTGGGTTCTGTCACTTGGGTAAAATACTTACAGTTGACACTGACATCTCCATATGGTAGTGGGAGCAGTGGGGAATGCAAGGGGTGCTGGGTGTATCTCAAGATTGGGTTCCTCCTATATGTCTGTTCCACTACTTCCAAGTTTGTGCTGTTTTCCTGGAAAAGAAAGAAAAAATAATTATTCTCAAATAGGCACAGCCCTTTGCAGGATGCCCTTACATTTAGGTTCAAGCTCAACCACCTTTGTCTAAATTTCTGGAGGCGCCTAGGGGAACAAAGTGATCAAAGCATAATCTGTATCTAAAAACTACCCTGCACATTATTTCTGAAAATTAAACACAAGAATAGTCATGCTGCATCATCCCACAGGTCACCAGACAAAGCATCTTGCCCTCAAGCGTGGCTTGTGCACTACATATGGCATGATCCCTCTCTCCTATGTCCTTCAAGCTTTCAACAGGACATGGTTAATAGACTTTCTGACCACAGATCAACCATTTTCAGTGTGTAATAATGAGCCTGTTCTCAACTTGTCTGGTTGTGCTATATGTGTTTGCAGAATGAACAACCAGAATGCTCCTGGGTGTTCAAAATCTGGGCTTGTCCCTGCCATACACACTGGATCACAGTGCTCTGCATTTTGTCCTAGACTCCTTCCCTAAGAATACATAATGTTCCATAGCCTTGAACCCCGAACTGAACTTCTCCAAGATTCTCTACAATCACTCTCAGCTCATTCTTCCTAAATATGAACTATCTAATTACATCAAGTTTAAAGTTCATCACAAAAACATTTCTTCCGAAATTTGCTTTGGTGTGTCTTCTTAACAGATTCTAGGTTTATTTGCCAAAGTTTCTAGCAAGTTTCTCCTCAAAAATTACTCCTGTGGTACAATTTCTGCTACTTTGAAGCATATTGTCTTTCCACCCTTTACTCTGATATTTAACCATACAAGCCTAAGGTATCAAGAGAACTTCAGGGTACATCAAAGTCAGATGACTGATAGGAATGGATTTTTTGTATTTGTGTCTGGAGGATGCTTAAGAGTGGAATGGATGCAGCAGAGATTTGCAAATACTTGATGGTGTAATCCTGCATGCAATTTTTAATTGCACAGAGTCATAGTCTAGACTTATGCAGATCAGTTTACAAAATAAAATTCACACAATATTTGGTTTTTTGTTGCACAGTTGCATAAGTTTCTTTTTTCACTCTTTTTAATTTTCCCCTTAAGACAGCAACCCCATTTTTTGCCACACTCTCAGCAATGACTGGGTTAGGCCAGTGGTGGTCTGGCTGCTCCCAACTCACATGGGAATTAGCAGGATGCCACCTACCCTGATGTCACGAATGAGCTGCTGTGTAGGTGTTTCTATGGGAACTTTGGTGTCAATGACACCCTGAATGGCAGAGGCCCAGCGCATGGCTTCATTCAGCAGCTTCGTGTACAGTCGGTACGAGTGCTTCCGCCCGTGGACTATGATGTTCCAGTAGCCTGTGCAGAAACAAAGGTGGAGACAAAGCTGGAAGGTGAAACTGGCTCCCATGGTAAGTAGTTGACTAGAGGTCAGCAAATGTGACATTCACCTAAAAATGGGCCAGAAGGCGAATCTGGAGAATTATAGATCCGTCAGTCCAGCCTTGATACTGGGGAAAGTTATGGAGCAGATCATCTCGGGTGTCAAAGGAGAGCAGTGGAGCTGGGGAAGGTCTGGAGCACAAGTCCTGTGAGGCATGGCTGAGGGAGCTGAGGATGCTCAGCTTGAAGAAAATGAGCCTCAAGGAGGACCTTATTTATCTACAACTACCTGAAAGGAGGATGTAACTAGGTGGGGTCTGTCCTTTCTGCCAAGTAAAAAGTGATAGGACAAGAGGAAAAGGCTGTCAAAAGACTATCCAGAAAAGTGGTTGAATCACCATCCCTGGAGGCATCTAAAAATGTGCAGATGTGGCCCTTAGGGACATGGCTTAGTAGTGGACTTGACAATGTTAGGCTAATGGTTGGACTTCATTATTAAGAAATCATTGATTGTCTTCTTGCCTGTAGCTTGTAGCTGGTGAAAAACCCTTGCTGCTTTCATAGCAACATATGGTGTGCCTGGTTAAAATCCACTAGGTAGACAATAGCATCCCCATTCCCAAAACAGACTTATCAATAGGAAAGTCCCAGTCCAGAGTTTGGTACCAAGGCAGTTTTCCAAGATGCAAGTATCTTGCAGCGTAACCTGACTACTTGTCTGCCAACCAGGCAGCTCAATTTCACAGACAGCATTTGGACTACTGTCCTGTTAATCACTTGGAAAATGACCACTCTATACACAGCATCCAGTCAAATTGCCAAATCAACTCTCAGAAGTTTTAAAAATATGTGTTTGACAACCTGAGAGAATGTGTCAAGGTGATGGCAATTCTAGCTGCCAAAGGCAGCCCTAGACATCTGTTGATACTAAAAATGTGGACATTTTCTTGTGAATGAGCAGAATAAATTTCCTGTCATCTCACTTTACTAAATACTTCCAGCTTCCAGCCCTTCTAAACGGTATTCCAAACAACTCCAGTACTCAAATGTCCAGTTTTTCAAGCCTTTTTCTAAGGTTCACAATCTCTGTATAAGGGATTCACCCTTTATGGGATAACCTGGATTCCCTTCCAGACTCCTAAGGCAAATAGTAGAGGATCATGCCAGATCCTGCCTTCCCAGAAATCTGGCATGTTGCGCAGAAAGCAAACACAGGCCTTTGTCATCTTTTGTTTCTATCAAGTTGAGTGATGCCATACCACATGCACTGTACATCCCTTACAGTGTATGGGATGGCTGCTACTTAAGAGGTTAACTGACCCCAGAGACAAATATAGGTCATGCTACAAAGTGACAGTTCTGGGCATGTACCAATAATTAGTGTCAGCTACAGGAACCTGCTACCCTGCTTGGGGAACACTGAGATAAGCAGTGACCCTACTCAGTGAGAAACATGAGCACTGTGTATCTCCATCAGGTGTGAGGCACTTGCAGTCACTTTGCAAATCTCTCACAGTTTCCATGGGCAGAGATGTTCGCAGCCAGACACAAAGCCTCAGATGACATCAAGACTGCCTTCTCAACATGACCCGCCACTACAGTCCTGCACCATCCCCTTTTTAGGAACTGCACACCTGAAGTCTGCTCTTTACCACATTTTCCCTCTCACCTGTGTCTTTGAAGACCCTCTCGTCAGGCTGCACCACGGAGCAGAGGCTGTTGAGCACGAGCGTCCCCAGCTTGGCAGCCGTGCGCTCGGATGACTTGTAGTAGTCCAGGGCAGTGTTTGTCAGAACAAACCAGCGCTTCTTCATCTTCAGAGAGGACATCTTGTTGCTGCTCTGAACCTCCTTATGAAGCCAGCCTAGCACAGAAACACAAACATGTCATTACGTGCATCTCTTGCTCCCGTGGTCGGGAAATAATTTTGCTGTCATTTTAGACTTGTCACAAAATAAAGGAAAACAAATATTAAGAAAATTCAATACTTCAGCAGAAAAAAAATATAGCCTGCATTGCTAAAGCTGTCAAAAAGATAATTTTCTACTCAGAGGTGTAAAAAAGCAATGTCCACCCACAAAGGCACAATGTTCAAAAAATGTGGGACTGAACTAAAAGCTCCACAGAAATAAAAGACAGAGATAGATCTTCCTGAACATACACCTTTGTGACTACTCTGCTGTCACAGAGACATCTTTATTATGAAGAGCAGAGCATAATCTGCAAAAGATCATTCCTTTTTCTCTCTGACTAATGAACAGTACCAGATAAAAGGAACTGTTGCCTTGCAAGTAAGAATTTCAATGTTAAGGTACTCAAACTGTTGTCTTATAGTTTCCTTTTTTCATTCAATCTCCTTGAAATTTTTAAGGCTAGAGTTGAAGGCTTTTGCTACATTTTGGTGACCTTTTTCTTCCTGTCCTTCTGCCTTGCCATGACCACTCCTGGACCTTTATTCCTCCGTAGACATTTCTGCAGGATGCAAGGCAATTTGCTCGTGCACTTGCTTTCCACAGACTGTATCAGGAGTGTCTTCGTACATTTAAGCCCATGTGAGTAAGTTCACAATATAGAGAACATTTAAAAATATTTAAGACAAATGTGTGAGTATTTTACAATGTATGTGTGATCCCTACTCATGCTCAGCCATCTTCCACTAAGCTCTGAATAAAGATGTAATTTAAATCTTCTGCTCAACCTCAGAGAACTTTTCTCACCTCACTACATCTACCATTATCAGGTTAGTTAGTTTAGCTGAGGACAGCAACAATCTCACAAACATCTATCTCCCTCCCTCTCTACATGACAGGTGTCAGAAGGAACTGAGCTGCCAACAAAAGCCCCAGTGTCATGTTATAGTCCATCTAAGCCAGCTGCTCCTCATCAGCAGCCATGCTCCTTCCTATTCCCTGGTGGCATTTGCTGGACACATTTAAATAGGCTAGAACTACCATCAGAAAATTAAATACATGAAGCACTTTATTTTTTTTTCCACCTGGCAGGGAATTAAGTAAGAGTCAGGGCTAGTACACATGTGACATGGCAAGCAGCAGGCATGAAGGCAGAGGGTGGCAGAGAATGACACTTCTTGGGGAGCAGCTAAACCCTAGACTGAGTCAGCAACAATCAAATCTCTCTGTCAGATTATAAGCAGAAGATGAGTTTCACATATAACTGAATGTATTTCCTTTCACCTCTCACAAGGAATTCCTGGCCATCAACCTTGGATTCGCCTTTGGGTTTCTGCAGCAAGGAGATCCAGTGATGCATTTCCTCAGGAGTGTCGCTGTTGCAGTGAATCACACGATTGGCTGTGATGATCACAAAAGAATTTGGTCTGCAAGAATTCAAAAGCATTAAAATTAGTCATAACCATGCAAACAACTCACAGGACACCCAAAGTCATGTTTTTTACTTTCCCATAAACAGAAAGACTTTCTGAATACAAACTACAGAGGAGTGCAGAAATACTTAAGATCACCTGTTGTTCAGTTGCTCTGTCAACTGATGAATGCAGAGACCAGCTAAACAAAATTCAGTATCTTTCAAAAGCTACTTCCAAAGACTAGAAAATATTAATTAGCTAATAGCAGCTGCAAAATGTCCTTGGCTCATTAGCAAAGGACTTTGACTGACTGGAGTGAGCCAGTGCTTGTACCACTGGGCTGCGCTGGTACAGCCATTCTCCTCGTACTTATTAAAACCAGTGATGCAATAGAAACACAAGTCTCAACAGGAGCAGCTAAAACATGTTTGAGATTGATTTTAGAAAGGATGAGCTGATCCTGACAAAACAGAGGAAAAACTGTTGTGTTACTCCTGGATCACTTTGTCCTTCTCTTGCAGCTGTATCTTACCAAAAGAATATTCACAATTCTGTACAGAATCCTTTACAGGAAAACAGAAAAATAAAAGTAGACCAGCTGAAGAGAATAGACTCATAAAACTTTGAAAGCAAATCCAGAATTCTATGAGAAAACAGAAAAACTGAAAAGTAGAATGCAATTATGAAACCAAAAGTGCAATCAAGCTCTGTTAGAAAAATGCATAAACCTATGGAAGATAAAAGTAAGCTGCACAGAAATGTTGGTTAAGAATAAGCTTTCTTCCCAGAATTTGTTTAACATTGCTTCAAACACTGATATTCCAGAAAAGAGTACCTCAGCACATACATAAACAAATTTTGACTGTTCAGCTTACTATCTGTTCCTACTTTTCACTGGTTCACAGATTAATTATGAGGAGTACAGGCTGAGAACTCTCTAAAATGTTTTCATCAATGAAATCTTAGATCACTTCTGAAATGTATTTTCTAAAATACTAAAAACAAAATCATAGGAACCTGTGTCAGAGCCCAGAGATCTGTCCTCAGACCACAGAGATAAACAACTTAATGGCTAACATTTTACTTCCGCACTGTGGTGAGTATCTTTGCCCTGGCTGAACCTGTTAATAGGTGGGAAATAACTAAATGTTAACATAAAGTTATATGAAATGTCCCATCATCTCTTCTCTGAAACTAACTAACTAAATGCCTGTGCTCTGTTGCATTGCAAAGATGTCAAGAAATATACAGATTTCTAAATTTATCCATTATTTTTCCACAATGCTGTTTCTTTCCCGTAAATTTACAAGACTAACTCAAAATTACTCTGTTGAAAAAATGGAGTTTTACTTCACCATTTGTTCTGTGCTGGTAATGATAAAATTATTATTTTTTGGCATTGAGATTATGCTGGTTTCATTTTTAGGAACTGAAGGAGAAACTTTGACTCAAAGACAATACATATATGGACTTCATGCCTATGAAGTGACATTGCTTGAAACAAGCTAAAGATTTCAGCTATGTTTATTTGTTTGAAGAAAAAGATGTAGGAGTTTAAACAAATACAAACCCCAAAGGAAACCTGGACCTACCCACAAAAATATTGTATGGAGTTTATGATTTAAGAGATGGTCAGACTGCTGTACCTACCTATCAGGATTGTCTGAGGCACAGACAGAGTCAATAAGCCCAACATCCAGGGTTCCCTGTAGAATGAAGAAGACACAGATAGCATTTTAGATTACAGGTGTTCTCTTCTGTGAATAGGATTGGAATTGAAACCATTCCTCTGAATTCCAATAGCTTGACTAGAAATGAACACATGAGAAAGGCACAAGTGAGTCATCTTTGCTCCCTAAATAGCATAAGATGTGCAAGGGGCTCCACAGGACTAGAGGAAGAACAGTTACAAGTTTCCAGAGAGTATTATGAAAGTCTGAAATAACCTTAGCTATTATCTCTGTACTGGCAAAATACATAAATACACTGTTCTTCCCAACTGATATCTTCTGTCTGGAATAACAGTGACCCAAACCAGCCCCATCCAAAGACATTTTATCTGCGTGAGGTAGCCTCCCCCTTCTCTTCCAACCAAAAAAAGCTATCTGTGATCAAGATGAGCAACCCACAACATGCACCATGTTCCCCACTGCTTACCCTCTTTGCTACCAGCTTTGCTGTTTCTTTATAATTACCAATGTCCAACTTTCTTACACTGCTTAAGAAATACAGCACTGCCTGTGCTGGAAAAACATGCACAAATAGTGAAAAACATGCACAGAGGCTCCAAGCATGCCCACAGGCTGGTTGCACAGTAACTCACCACAGCATTCTTTGGATTGGCCTGTTCATCCTGCATTTCTCTCAGCTGCTGTGCTGTAGCGCTGTGTACTCGGCTCAGGACATTAAACCAACCACTGCCAATCAAAACAGAATCAGAGTTAAACTTTCTGCAGTGAAACTGGTTCAAGAACACAATCAAGGAACCTGGAAAGATGCCACTGGGAAAATTTCTTCATTCACAATTTCCTGAATACTATATCACAAAATATCTCTTGGGCTGATCGTACCAGATTCCAATGTCTTCCTTCCTCCTTATTTATCCATGAAAATTTTGTGCACGTTCTTCAACCCACTGACAGCTGCTCCTGCAAAATCCAGTTTTCCTCTTGTTATTCAAGGAACTCTAAGTAGGCAGTGGCTTTACAGGTAGCCCATGTCAGCAGACTGAGAAGAGCATACAGCACTTCTGAAAACAGGATTAGTTGGGAATCTTCTTGGACTAGAGTCCTAGAGACGCCTGGGAGCCTTCTTGATTAGTCTCTCTCTGATCTGCTAATAAACTTGAAAGCCATATGGATGGCAATTAATCATGGGTTTGTTTATAAGTGAATTTAGAGTGAAGTTTTTTGTCTACGAAAGGGCTTCTCTTACAGACATATCTGGAGGCTAATAGCTGTTACAGAAAAAACAGATTTTTATCTGCAGCTTCCAGTGAGATCAGCAAACATTCATACTTCATGGAGGATTCTCAAACTGGATACCCAACGACGTCTGCTAATCTGCCCTTTGCTACTGCAAGTGTTGGTGCTTTCTTCTCCCTCAGAGCAGAGACTGACAGGGCATAGACAGAGGCCATATCTGATTTACACTCGTCCTAACAATTCTGCAGTGTTATCTTAGGGCATGCCTACTGCAGCTGTGGAAGTTCTGGGTTAAGAAGTTACTGTTCCCTCCACTACTGCTCCCTAAATTTGCCCGTTTCTTGTCCATGTGGCCGTTCTTCAGTCTGCTTCTGTTAAATTCTATCCGAACACCTTCCCCCTTTCTCTCTGTACACCAAATAATAATATATCCTAACTAACTTCACAGAATCAGTAGATCAGAGAAACAGTTACAGGGCTGTTTTACTTTACCAAGAAGCCTTGGTAAAGTAGGAAGACATGAGTGGCTGGGGACAGTAACCTCTTAGCTTGGCTTTTCATAGCGAGGATAGGTTGTCCAACCTGCCCTTAAACAACTAATTCCCACTGTCTGGCCACGATGCCAAGAAGGAAGGACATGAGTCACTTGTTTGCTTTGCACTGGGGAGATTTTATCAGATGACACTACAGACTCTTGATAAGCTGCAGCTTTTTTTCTGTCTCCTGGATAAAACCCAGCTGCTCTTGCAATCATTTACAGACAACATGAATAGACTTTTGTTTGATTCAAGATTCCATTAAATAAATAAATCAACTATTACATGTTCCAGTTTATATTAAGGTTTGTGTGTCTGCTGAAGTAACCCTTGAATTCAGCATGGTCATAGCCACATGAGGAGCTGGTAGTCCTGTGACTGACAGACTGAACCACAACCTTGGCAGCTGTAACATCAAGTCCCCAAAGTAGGTGTGATGCATCCCAGCAAGCAAGAAATGACACGCTGGAACAAATTCCCCACTTTTCCCCAGAAAAGGGAATTGATTATGTTTCTCAAACTCTTCAGTAGCTGGGTCAGACCTGCACTGAATGAACAAACCTAACAGAACTCCCTGTTGTACCTGGCATCTTCTGGTGACTCTGCAACAATGTGGTAAACTCGGTCTTCTGTTACAATGTCCAAGGCATTCTCCTTTTCATGAATATCCACAATCTCTCTGGAATACAGGAAAGCACAAGAGCTAAAGCTAAAAACCTTTCACAGGCCCGAATTCCATCTGGTCAATTCTTTTGTTTCACACCATTCACCAGACAGAAGGGAAATCACTGGTTCACATGGCTTCACATGTATCTCTGACAGAAACACAAAATTCCGCAATAAACATCAAGATGTTTAAAAAGATCTGTACAGTTACAAACCAAAGCTGAAGGCATTACATGGATTTCCAAGACATCAGCAGACTAAATGGATGATAACAGGGAGGCTGATACAGAAATCTGTTTATCAAGTTGGGTGTGCCATTCTTTTTGGCACTTTACAGGTCTGTGTAATGCTAATAGGTGACCAGTCTGTCCTTTCCTACAGCGGGAGCTGAGGAATTAACTATGGCAGCAGAAAGAGCATTCAGGACTCAGGAAAAGGCACAGTACATGCTGCCAAACTCAAATCCCGCTGTGAGCTTCATAATACCTCTGTGAAATGCCTGGAGAAGCCAGAAAACAGATGGAGTCTGGGTAGGAGAGAATGCATGGGGTATGTACTTAATTAGGCCCTCCTGGTCTGGCTCCATCCATGGCTTGGAGAGAGCTTCTGCTGCATTATGAAATACAAGACTGGGAAAAGAACTATGAAGTAATTGCAGACTCCCTCCAGAGCAAAAGTAGATGCTGTAATTGTCTTTTCCTTCCTTCGTTTCTGATTCTCCAAGCACCATGGGAGTTACACAGGCCGATGAACAGCAGCACTGGACCCTTCATTACTGATTTACAGAGTGAATACTAGGGATCAAAAGGATTTATTTTTGCACTCACTTTGCCCTTCTGATATCAATAGTCCCCTTCAGCTTTTCCTCACTATCATTCTCAAAGTACATCAGCTTGGATTCTCGAAGCACAAACCAGCGGCGTTTCCAGTTGCGGCGTGAGAGCGTTGACATTCCCCCGCCTTTTTTGTAGAGCCAGCCTGACTTCAGGGCCTCCTGCTTGGTGCGGAACCACATGAAGGCCTCGTTCTTCAGGACACACCAGCGCCGTCTCCACGGGTTCATGAGGCCTCCTACAAAAGCCAGGGAGCAAAAGTTCAGCAGATGTGCAAAGAGGGGCCACACTTCCATTCTGACCCTCCTCCTGGGCAGGAAGAGTTGCCACTCCAGTTCCTACATCAAACAAAGGAACTGAAGGAGAGAAACAAAGTTGTGCCTAATTTCAAATGTAGAGAAAACAGAACAGAACTAGTGCAACAATAGCAAAATATAGAAATATATGCACTACTCAAGTATTTTTGTTCTGACTTCAGTTTCATAGCTGAGAATGAATCATATAAGCCCATACCAAGTAGGCACAATTAAGTCTCAGTGGCAAAGATATCCCTGACACCCAGCTCCTGTCTCTTTATCTGTTGTTTTAAATAAAAGGAAAAGTAAAAAAATTAAAAAAAAAAAAAAGAGAATAAGCTGAGAACTAAGAGCAAATAAAGATGATGATTCTGGACAAACAGAAGAGGAAAGCAGGCTTCCCATCTATTCACAGTTTTGGCAAAATCCACTCACCTTTCATGTAGAGGTAACTGTGAAAATAGGGTGGCCCTGAGCCATTGAAGATAGTGACTCGTCCGTTACAAAACTCTTCATCTGTATCAATGTAAACATCCACTTCTTCTTCACTCTCCAGAAACTAAAGAAAAAAGAAGAGATAAAGGCTACTGGGATTCTCCTGGTCACAGGAGGCCTGGACCAATTAACAGGGTTAGAGAAGACACATGATGAGAAGGTGCAAAACTACACATAGACCCTTTGCAAAAAAAAGCACTACGGTAAAAACAGAGGCTTGACAGCTTATGCATTAATGTCTAAAGCAAAACCACAGGATTTTCATACCTGAAAGGAGAGCAGTGGACATGGCTAGAAAGCTCCAGTTCCCTGCAGTAACAAAACCTCATGTTTCAAGGCAGAGCCCACCTTGCAAAATCTAATTTCATGGGATTAACAGAGGATTTTTCATTTTGGAGAAGTTTTCTGATTCTTCTGGCAGAAAGGCCACAATGCCAGACAATATTTAACCCCAGCAAGGAAATTCCTTGCTTTGGGTTGATTAGGAAAAAAAGCACAGTCCAGGATAACTGAACTCCAAAAACATTCATCTGAATTACTGAAATAATAGTACTGAATTTACCCATCTCTGTTCTCCAGCTAGATAAAGACCCTCAGCCATAAGAAAGTACTTCACACACAAAATCATTTCCTTTATCTTAAATACAATTTCTTTCGATTTGCTTTATTAATTCAATAGTAATGAAGGCAGTTCCTTGGACCTTTTCCTTCCTCAAAGGCATGTTGCTTTTTTTCATTTTCTCTTCCATCTTCTCTCTGTGACCCTCTTGTGCCTCATCCCTGGTCCACTCTTTCATTCTCTCCCTTGGCGTTAAGTTTCAAAAACCAGGTAGTCTTGAAACAGCGGCTACTGATGGGATCTTGACTCAGCTTCAGTTATCGCTTCCTGTGGCTCACACTATGACAAAGTATCAACTGGCTTTTTTATTAGTCTTACTCACTGATGAGCCAAATAAAAACCTCCACTTCTATCTGCATTTTAAGAAGAATGATAGAAACCAGCCTAAGCTGTGACAGAATGATTCATGATTTGAAGATTACCTGACAGTGATCTGTGAGTACCTGCCCACAGACAAGGTACCTTTACTCAAGCAGATCACTTAAAAAATGCTGACGGCTGGCAGCTGACATTAGGGAAATGCAAACAAGACAATCATGCAACTTTTTAAATAAAGGCCACAATCTGTCATTGGAAAAACATAGAAGAAATAAAGAAATAAATTGAGCTCCTAAAAAAAAATACTCAACAGTTTTCTAAAAGATATTTTGGAGTTCAAGTGTGTCTTCTCAGTGATATCATTTATTGGAAGTATTTTTGTGACTGCCATTGGCTTCACACCTGAACTCCTCACAATCTTATGTGGGCTTTAACATCCTGTCCTGTAAGAGAATTAATCATTGCATAATTAAGCATCTGGCCTGAGAGCCCTCAGGACGTCCAAACCCACTGTGGGATCTAAGCTGAGACACTGAAGTGCGACGCCAGTAGCTTTACCACCCTGTCACTGTCCCTGCAGCAGGAATGAAAAGGTTCAGAGATCCTGGCTCTGTGCATTGGGACCCAGCCCAATTAGCACAGTAATTTCTTCCAGCTTTAGAATAGCTTAACTTGTACACAGCAGCTGAAAATAAACCCTTGACTCTGAATAGACCTAGAAAAAGAGAAGTTTTAGTGATAGAAAATCAAATCCCAGCCTTTCCCATTTACTCTTGTCATTGCACACTGGAACCTTAGGGCCCTTCTGTGAAATCTCTCTAAGGTAGAACATACACCCACAAAATACCAGTTATCTGCTTTCCTTCCTCCTAAAGTGTGTTATATTAACATATGGCAATGGAAACAATCTAAAATAGGTACACATGTATCAGCTTGTGTGCCAGCAGACACCAGACAATTACAGGCCCTCTGGCCTTCAGCCTATCTATAACTCTTTCCTTTTTTTCAAGCTGATTATTGATATAAAAGAGTTATGTATTAGTAACTATACCCAGAGGGAGCAGGCATACACTAAGAAGGCAAAGATGTTATAAACATCATTGAAATCACACTAATGTCCAGAAAGGTGAAGGGAGAGATTCTCACCGAGTCAAGGCTGCCACGGTTGGAGTCCAGGCTGGTACCATGGGAGTGTCTCAGACCCTCCTCATCATTCAGAGGCTCAGCTGAGGCGTTACCTGCATCTCCATAGCCATCAAACTCCTCATGGTCATAGTCAGACTCCACATCTTGGGGGCAGGTGTAAATGGGCTCTCCTGCCTCTCCACTGTTACTCCTCTGTGTATCAGAGGCAGTGCTGTAAACACTTTCTGCTGGGTCAGACAGGGCTCTCTGCTCCTTGGGGGTAGTGATTCTTTCCACAGGCAGTCCTGGAGCAGAGGCAACCTCTCTCACTTCCCTCTTGAGATGCAAAAGGCTTGTGTTTGAAACTTCCTTTGAATAGTTACCACTGTTTCTTGTGCCATACCGATTTGAGACCACCAAACTGGAAGCTGATCGTCCTTCATCATCAGCATGAAAACCCTCATCCACTTCTTCTTCAGCCAGTGGTGCCACCAGGCTGCAGTCAATGTTGAGTGTCCCCTCACTAGAAAGTGAGCGCTCTAAGTTCTGCACACTTTCATCCAGATTGCCAAAATCCAGCAGCTCCAAGAATTCCTGGGCAACCCTGGATGCCTCTTTTTCCAACCTCTGTATCTCTTCTTCTCGCTGCCGATAGATTTCATTCCTGGTGTCTTCAGAGATAAGAGACATGTGATCCTCTTTCTGTTGCTGCAACTTTTCAATCTCCTTCTCCAGTCTTAAGATCTCCTCCATTTGACGTCTTTCCTCCTCTTTCAGGGGAATATCCACCTCCTCAGTGTTTACTGTTTCCACCTAAAACAATTTAGAACAGTGTTAAAGCACTTTCTTCAATCTGTCTGTGTTCCTTGCCTGGACCCTTCATTCTTCCTGTTTCCTGCGTTTGCCTTGTACTTACCACCTGCAGAAAGATGACTCCAAGCATCCTGCAATCATTGATGGTGTAAATGCTAAGGGTAGAACTACTGGATCTTCAGGTACCTCCTTTTTCCCAGCAATCTACCTCCAGTATGAATCATACAAAGAAGCTCACTGGGTTCAGTGAATTTTTAGAAAAGCCTCTCTATCTGTTGGTCACTGTACACTGCAATTTGGATAAAAGCAGCCTGAAAGTCCATTCTCTCTTTTTGAACTCACACACATATAGGAGAAAGCAACTATATATGAATACATATATGCATAGACTACTTAAGACCTGAAGATTTCCCAGAAATTCATTAAGAGGTCTGGAAATTTCAATGTTTCCTGAAATAAGGATCTGACCATCAGAATCTGGGGCTGGAAGGGATATTTGCATGAAGCAGGACTGTGTCCACTCCAACCACAGCCCAACAAAACTCCACCCAGAATTTCTTGGCATTCTTTAGCATCAATAGATGGCTGATGGCTGACTGCTGAAGACTCTCTCTTACTCTCTTCCCCACACTAAAGTAACAGGAAATCTCTGGCAGATATGGGATAATAGGAAGATGGAAGATACTGGCAACTTTCACTGATGTTTAGGATAAAGCCTCCCTCCCCACCACAGAGGATGGTGAAAACATACACAAGAGAACAGATACACATATGAGAAGAAGTAAAAATAAATTGCAATAGGATTTCATGTACTTCCTGATAGGACTTATGACAATGCAGTCAATATACTGGCCCATTTAAGCCTTAATCCTTGTTTTCTTTGGTTATCATGTTGCTTGTTCTCTACTTGACTCTTACTTGTGGATGAATGCACATCTATGCTTCTAATCTCTCCTGAACAAAGATGGTCTGAAACTGGGGAACAAGTGGTATGGGAAAAAAACCAATGAGATACACAGCCATTTTCACACACCTCAGGGTAGGTGGTCTGCTCTTTGGTATGTCAAGTACCAACAATTAGATCAGTTACAAGGGGTTTATTTTAGCTATGGCAGCAGTTGGCTGCACTCTCATTTCAGCTGTTACAGGCAACAATTCAGCAAAACAGACTGTGTCACAGAGCAGCACATCACAAGGTTATCTAACAAGCTCAAGCGGTAGAGATAAAAATAGGATGCTGCATGTTCAATATGGAAATTTTCAAACAGAACCAATGCAAGCTCATACAAGAGCCTCGAAAAAAGCCCTCCCTTGTTAACTGTATGCACCTCTGCCAAAGCCAAACACCTGCAGGTTTTGAGTGAGCAAAGCCCATTTTTTAAATATTGTTGCCACCATAACAGTATCAGTATCCAGGCAAAGTGAGGCAATGAGGGACTCTTCACAGACACTCACAAGAAAACATGTGAAAAGAACTACTGTTAAACTTACCTGGGCCACCTGCAATAGCGCATTCAGTTGCTCCTTTTCTCTGTCAAAAAACAAGACACAACACTCAGAGATACACCTAGTTCTCCAATGTGAGGTTTTCAGAATTACATGGACACATTAACCCTCCATGGATAAGGTTAAAACAAGGTACTTGCTGTAAGACTGATTTAAAAGCTTTTGCAATTTAGTAAAAATCCAATTCTCTGTGGTTGGCATGACCTTTGTGGATATAACAGATTTTCCCCATGCACTTAACTTTCAGATCAATTAGGAAATTGGATTAGTTGGAACACACGAGGAAGGACATTGGAAACAGTGACAGAAAGACAAATCAGCCTCATGATAAATGTAAATAGAATCTTCTGAAGTACTATAAATCTGTGAATATTGAGGTTGTACATGTGTAACTGACAGATATCAGGAAATTGTGTTCATTTTTTTAAAACAGAATTACTGCAATACCAGCACCGAATTTGTGTTTTGTTTTGCTTTTACTTTATTAGAGCCCCAACTCTCGTAACTTCTCAGTGGCATGCAAAATCCAGTTTATTAGTGAAGACTGCAAGAGTCAGAGTTTGTTAGTAAACATGAGCAGAGGAAAAAAAACTATCCCACGGTGCAGCTCTACTCAGATCAAAAAGGTTATATTCCAAAGCAAAGCTATCACTGTGGCCAGTTTCTCCAGAGCAAGTATGCTACAAGCAACTGAACCAGCAGACAGACAAATGCCAGGGTCATACTAAGGGAGCAGGAATAGGATGCTGCTGGATGGAAGAAAGCTACCACTGCCACTGGTGACTTTCAAATCTATAATTCAACCCCAGGGAGAACAGGAGGGCAACAATATTTATTTTCCAGGCCTTGAAGATTTTCCCAGCCAAATTCTGAACAGCAGCTGCAAGTCACAAAGTCCTTAAAGCTCTCACTCTTGTGCTCATTCTCTCTCAAAAAAAAAAAAAAAATTCAGGAAATATTTGTAAATGAAAGCTGACATAAGTGAGATACAGATGGTTCCAACTCTACTGAAAGATCCTTAGCAATTATCATGAGTTAAACCACTGCGTTAAATGATAAGAGGGCTCAAAAGCACAACCATTTTAAAACAAATTAAGAATATCACCTATAATCTAAATATCAATTCCTGCAACTGTTCCTCACAGTTTTTAAACCTTTGGTATGTCTTCCTGCCTTCTAGTCATCATCAACTGATATACACCCTTCCTGAAACATGATACCCAAAACTAGGGATAGTACTCCAACTGAAGGGCACCGAATCAGCACCCCATCTTACAGAAACAATTCTGTTTATAGAGAGCATTTGCTTTCTCCTCTCACACAGCATGACACTGGTGACGTACTCAACTTAGCCTCCAGACCTTCCTCCTGCTGTTGAAGTAAGCATCCCTCCTCCACTCCCCGGGCATTTGATTATTCCTGACTGTAAATCTGCTTATGTCTGTACCAAAAGTTACTCTGTTTTTCAGATCCTTTAACTTGCCAGAATTATCTAAACTGTAATCTTAGGCTATATGCCTACAGCCCCTTAGGAGATGGTTTAACCTGCAAATTTAATAGAGATGTTCATATTTCCTCATCAAAATTCTTATTAAAACACTGCACAAGTAGCATATCCAGCACAGATCACGGAAGAATCCCATTCAAGAGTTCTCTTCTATTTAACAAAAAGCTACTGTTGTTTATTAATTACATGCAGTAACAACACAAATCCCAATCTTGTTTCACATACTTTTTTCCAAAGCAAATTTCTTTTAGCATATTAGAGTATTGTTGTAACATATCAAAGCCCTGCCCTACCCTACCTTTTACCTACCCAAAGTCAAGTTACCTATCCTCCACAGCTTTTCCCTGTCCACAAGACATGCCGTAAGATAACACAGAAAGGAAAAGGTAACTCTAATGCTGTTTGTTACTCAGAAATCCACAGTGGTTTGATTCCTTTATCAAGCATTTACAACATTTTGATCATTTGTTTCAGTATCTTAATGAAACCGAGGCCAGGCTGACTGGTCCACAAGTCCCTGATTCTTCCTTTTCCCATTTTAAAAGGGGGTCAAAACTGTTCAGTACTTTCTGTTTTTATGAAAAAAAAAAAAAATACTATCCACAAAGTAGAGGAGAATAGCTACTGTTTTAAACTGCTTTAGCTATTTCTTGAAGTACTCAAACATTATTTTCACTAAACCCCAATACCTTCTTTATAATTTGTAATTTGATTTATCTGAGCATTTCTAACCTTCTATTTCCACTCCATGTTCTGAATTCTTGTACATCCTTCCTAATCATATTTAATATCCAACAGTTAAGCTTTTGGTGAAGATAAAAATAGCATCAAATACCTCATTTTTCTCAACATTATTATTTTTCTTCCTGTTGAATTTTAGACCAAATTTTTCCATGTCTCCCCTCTGCTAACAGTGTATGCACAATAACTGCAGGCCAACTTCTAGTTCATTACAGCTCAAACTGCACCTAGGTCCTACTGATTTTGTCTACCCTTGTATTGGGGTATTTTGCTTGCTCTTAGTAGACTAGCTGATTTGCAATTTCTAAGGACTTCCACCTCAATTTTAAGTCAAATGGATGTTCAGAAGTTAGCCAAGTTGGTCTGCTAGTACCATCCTGACTACTCACTCAAATGTCATTTAACATTAATCAGAAAATGAAAATCAAGTGAGTTTGCTTGATTCCTAGAAACACTGACACTTCTCTGCCATGATGCTGGGTTGAACATCTTTCATTGTCTGGGAACTAAAGGGAAAAAACTACTCTGTAGCTAATAAACTAGACAAGTCCTTCCTTTTATTATAAAATCAAATGCTGAGCTGGAAGGGACCCATCAGGATAGAGTCCAACTCCCAGCCCTGTGCAGGGCACCCCAAGAGTCACACCATGTGCCCAGAAGTATTGTCCAAATGCTTCCTGAACTCTGCCAGGCTTCGTGTTGTGACCACTTCTCTGGGGAGTCTGTCCCAGAGAGAATCCTCTGGGTGAAAAACCTTTTCCTGATACCAAACGTAAGTCTTCCCTAACTCAGCCTCTGGCCATTTCCTTGAGTCCTGTCACTGGGCACGAGAGTGAAGAGATCAGAGACTACCTCTCCTCTTCCCCTTGTGAGGATGTTCAGGACCACAATGAGGTCTTCCCTCAGACTCCTCCAGGCTGAACAGACTATGTGACCTCAGCCACTCCTCAAATGGCTTCCCCTCCAGACCTTCACCATCCTCACTGCACTCCTTTGGACACTCTCCAACACCTTAATGTCTTTTTTATATTCTGGTGCCCAAAACTGCACACAGGACTCAGGGTGGGTGCTTCTAAGAATTTTCTGATGCTTGCCACACTGTCTGATGAGATCCCCCTTTGGGAAAGTAGGTACAAAAGCCTAGAAGAACTACTTCTGAAAAGCAAAGTATCATACAATTCTACGTTGAAATTTATATGATAATAAACCCAGCAGAGTCCAGCAGGTGCAGCCAAGCAGCAGCTCTGACCCCACACACAGCAGCACATCTCATTTGCCATGAGAACTGCTGGGTAAGCTCCTTCATTGCTGTGGGGGCTCCCTGCCATCCCTCCCCTTCATCTCCTGATGGCACAGTCACCTGCAAAGGCCTTCATCTTGAGGGGGAGGTCTGATGCCATTTTCCCTTTGACTCCCCAGGCACCACCGCCTGTGGCAGGTGCGATCATAGAAAGGGGTACTTCCACCATTTCGGGTTTCAGTTTGTTCTCAGGGAGTTTGTGAGATTCAGCAATTTTCTATATATTGATTATTTACTGTTGGTTTTTGCCTGCTGCAGTTTCACTTGCCAGTAAACTTATTTTTTCACTTACAGCTACTTGCATTCATCCCTTATTGGTGGAAAGGGACTAATTACAACAAAGGGGGAGAACTCATTCTAGAATGTTCCCCTTTAAATTGTTTAAAACCAAGACAGAATGCAAGATACCATCTTGTACCTTTCTTTCACCTCTTCCTCTTCCTGTTTCCTCCTACGCTCCTCCTCTTCTTGCCATTGTCTTTCCTCTTCCTCTCTTCTGATCTGCTCTTCCTCCTCTTGCCTCCTTCTCTCCTCCGCTTCCTGCTTCCTCCGGAGTTCCTGCTGCAGCAGGTGCTGGTAGAGGCTGCGAGCCAGGCGGCCACGCCAGTGCTTCTGCAGGGTCACCGCTGAGGCCTTCAGGCGCAGCAGGCTCTTCTTCCAGAAGTATGCTCGGTAGTTCTTTTGGATTATAACAACACTGGATAGCACCTTCTGATACTTCTTCCTAAAAACAGAACCACACACTTAATGTGCCATGAAATCATACGTGCTCTGCATTTCTCATGCCCTTGCACACTGACCACATCCACAGAAAGTCCTTTTTGAAAAACAGAGTTCAGAAGCTACATGATTTCTGTTCCTCGCCTGCAACTCACGACCTGCAAACGATATTCTACTCACTGTTCTCCCTCCTAAATCCACCACTTTTTTGTTTCAATGGGCACCTACTTCTGTGAAGACTCTCAGACGATGCAGGAAAGATATTGGGCACATGGAAAGGGAAGTTCCTCTGGCCCAAAGTCTCCTTGCATTGCACATAGACACATTCACTGTGCAGTGAGCGTAATCATTCAGTACGGATTTATTCTAATAGAAACATACAAATGGCCTTACTATATGAGAAGAAATATTGCTCCATCTCTTAAGTGGTCAACGGCAAATTACTCCAGGAAAGGCAAAAAAAGCGCAAAAATAGATTTGACCACATTGATTTCACATTGTCCAGGAGAAAACATACAGACACTATAATATTGACAGCTGAATCAAACATTGCAACAGGTTCACATAAACAAATACTTCTATTGCACAATCTTTTGCCTAAACAAGAATTGCAGAATATCTTGAGTTGCAAGGGACCACAAGGATCATCAATGATATCAAAATCAACTTTGCAGCCCTGTAAGAACATGGTAGGGCCCCCAAACACAACAAACATCATTCAGTATTTCTGTAGTATAGTAAAGTTGTAGAAAAGTCAGGGTTTGCCTCTGCATTAAAGACTTTTTACCAAGGACATGAAATAAGTTCCTCGTAGAAGTTGGTACATGACACACAAACCAGGAAAGTAAGAAGAGTTACCATTACATGGTAATCTGGATGAATTTGTAAGCTAGATTCAAGCAAACATTAAACAATCCAAAAGAGCCAATCATAAGGTCTTTATTGGAGTATCAAAGGCCAAACACAACGCATGTGGGACTATGTTGGGAAGCAGCAAGTCAAAACTACATTTTTGGGTGCCAGATCATCATACAAAGGCAAACTCCCACCACAATGCTATGGAAAAAATACTACTGGGATTCTTATACTTGTAAGCAGAAATATTGTTGTATAGAATACTGTTTTTATCCTGTGTTCTGTGCTAGCACCCCCATTTCAAGAACAATGTTAGACCCTGAAGTGATTTCTGAGGAAGCAGGACTGGAACCAGAAATTCAGTCTTATAGAATGAAAGCAATTGCTCCATTGCTCCACATGACCATAAGAAATAGAAAAGCCTAAGGAAAGGCTTTACCCCAGTTAAAGTACCCACATTTCTACTTTTTCAACAGGTGCCATAAAATTTAACCAACCTGAAGCTGACATCTATTAAGGCTGAAAATAAACAGACATTTTATAAAGTAATTTAATATATTTAGATGCCTTAGTATATTGCACTGGGGAAACAACCACTGGTACCAGTTAAATCAAAAAGCTTATTTAATCCAAACCAGAATGTGCAGAGAGAAAATCTATGGGGCTGTTACACAGGATCTTGGGCCAACAGGCTACAGTAATCCTTGAGGTCTTACACTCCTAGCAAGCTCACTGGAAACAGCATGGTATTCTCACATACACTTCCCACAGACCTTCTGCAACACCCTGAGGAAAAGACACACCTTAAAATCCCTGTCCTGGCAATGAAATTCCCTTCAAATGGCAACAGGGACCCACGCTGACAGCTTGCCACCTCCTGGTATGTCAGATACATCATCTCAGTCAAGAAAATCAGGAGAGGGATGCTAACAGCAGTAGTGCGCAGAGGTCATGCTCTTTTCCATAAGTATTAAGTCAAAGGGAGGAAGCACAGAGAAAAGAAAAGGAAAGGCAAGAGGTGATAAGAAGAAGGAGGTTTTAGGTTAATTACTCCTGGGCTGCAGTCCCCTTATGCCCACTCCTTCTGTCTGCTCTGTGTCCTGCACATGGGGTGTGAACAGCTGCACATGCACTTTCTGCCAAGGCAGACTAAGTGCATCAAAAAGGGTACTTTGACTTTTACAAAATGCATCTGCCAGAAACTCTCTCAAGTGCAACATGTGCCAAGCCCTGCCCAGCTCCAGGCCAGTTCTGCCTGCTAATCTGCCAGGCTGAAGTGCCCCCTCATTCCTCATGACCACAGCCAAACTTGCAGATGCCCTTCAGCTGGAATTGCTGCTCAAAGGCTGCGAATTTCATTCCCCTTGTTCAAGCTTCAACTCACCCTTCTGCACTGGCCAAAGAAGTCCAACCTGCAAACCAAGTGAAAGGGTTGGGAGATCTCCTGACCATGTATCACACCAGAGAAAGCAGGCTGGCTGCAAGGCTCCAATGCTGTGTTTGAAACGTACTTAATTATTCTGTTAATGAGCTGCAGTTAGCAGTTATGCCTCCAAGGACTAGAGATCACAGGGTTATAGAGCAATTTGCTACTGTCTTCTTCCCAATACAGTCCTGAAGAAACCAGGGGCACAGCCAAATTCGTACATGGATCCTGCACTATGTGGTTTTTAGCTGGTGAAGCTGTTACCTGCATCTCAGAGCTCCACAGATTTGTAACATAACAAAGGGATCATTTCAATGGGCTTGATTTTCTTGTCTCCCATTTTAGTGATCAGAGATACTAGGTTGTATAGGCTGCAGGGAATGAGAGCAAAGAAAATCTGGTTCTCCAGGCTCACAGAACAAGTTCACAAAGGGGGAGAAACCAGTGAAATCCTTCCTTTGCCAGTCTACTTTGCATGAGACCAAATGAATTTAAATACACTTACACCTGCAAAACCAACAGAAATGGTATCAAACTTAAGGCAGCAGATACTGGTATTTCTGCCCAAGTCTGCACAGACCATTCAGCACTTGCCCAGATGAACTCCTGCCTGCTGAACTTTTTTCAATACAGGTGCAGTGCAACTGGAAAGTCTCTTCAGAGAAAGTTTTACAGACCCCCTTTCTAGCTCTTCTTTACTCCCTGCTCTCCTTCCCTGTAAAGTCCAGTTACCTCCAGCTGCTTGTGAAGATTTACACTCTGCTGGCAGAAGCTTGTCCTTAAGGATGAGACTGTGAACCGCAACATGTGGGATGACAAATTTAGAAGAAGGACCACAACATTTCTAACCAAGAGGAACACTGCTGCCACACAGTCTCCATCACAGCCCTGCAGGGCAGCAGCTTCCTTACCAGGAACTCAGAAAAGCAGTAATCCGGTATGCCTGCAGTGATGTTTCCCAGCAAATCAATTTTCCTGTGCTAATCCCTATCCCTCTCTCCAAACGCTAGACACAAAGTAAAAGAGAGCAGAGGCCCTGACACAAAGAACTTGCAATCTCATGTACAAACAATAGAGCGAGCTCATTTGTCTTCCTAGAGGGAAATAAATAAATGAATAAAAGCCCCAGAGACCAAATGTGTATTTTGCTGATATTCCACACTGGCAAGGCAGGGTACAACCCTTGCACACATTTCCCAATGCAAAATGAGCTACCTGGTGTAACTGGAGCTCGAAGAAGAGTGCCTGCTGAAACAGCTCTGCTGGCCAGGGATTTCACCTCCTCACAACCCTGACTGACAGGTGTCGGGAGCAAAAACCAGCCAGGAAAGAGCATCTTACTGGGATTAAGTGTGCATACCACAGCCATTAAGGAGTCAGCTGTTGCACTGACTTCGAGGGGCAGAGCAGGGGCGGTTTGTCTGCAGTTGGCTCTCCCAAACCTTCTCTGGTCAGGTGCGAAAGGGAGAGGCAAGAGGAGATTACTGTTGCAGAGCTGGCCAAAAACCAATTCTGAAGAGTTAATTAAAAGGAGAGGGAGATCACGAGGCAAACAGGCAGGGCGAGGAAAGAGGGTGAGCAAAGGCAGAACTGCAAGTGAGGAAGAAGCAATTGGCAGGGGGAGCAGAAAATAGAGTTGACAGGCACAAGGAAAAGGAGGGGACCAAAAGCGTAGGTGGGGCCCAGCCAGGAGAGCCCTGAAGGCAAGGAAAAGGTGTCATCAGAGGCAAGCAATGGGTACAGAAGTCCACGGGAAGCCTGCTGAGCAGCGTTGAGGGAGGGTGCAAACGTGCACATAACTGAAAAAGAGGTGCCAAAGGTGCAGGAAGGTTTCGGCAGAGCTGATGCTGACAGGGAGGGCAGATTCTGCAACTCTCCCTTAGAATACAGGAGGGAAAGATGAGACGGATGCTAGGGGACTAGAGAGCAAAGCAGGGTGTCGGGGCAACCCAGGCACGCAAGCACAGGGATGGTGGGGCAGCCCCCAGCACTGACCTTGCCATGTAGCCCAAGACGTGGGCCCGGATGACTATAGCTGCTTTCCTCAACTCCTCTTCCCGATCCTTCTCCAGCTTCTGCTCAAGAGCTTCCTTCAGGAAAACCTGACTCCACGGGGAGGAGTTTCAGTAAACACAAAGAGAGGAAAGAAGTCAGTCCCCGGGAGAGCCGGGCGGTTTCATCCCCGGGTGAGCGGCGCGGGGAGCGCTCCGTGCCCGGGCGGCTGCGCTGCCGCCCCCGCGCCTGCCCCGGCGCTGCCCCGCGGCGCCCGCACTCCGAGCGCCGGGAAAAGTTCTACAGCGGCGGGAGCCAAACTCCGTGCCCAACCCCCGCCGCCCTCACTCTGTGGTCAAGACTTAAAAGAGAGAGAGAGAGGGAGGGAGCAGAGGAAGGAGGGAAAGAGGAGGGAGGAGGAGAGCCCAAGTTTGCGCCTGTGATTAACTCTTTATCAGCTGAGTGTGCTTTCACTGCACAATCCGGTACCTCCCTACAGCAGGCACTGGGACCTGCTTGGGTGATTAAATATTTTGCAAAGAAACTCCTCCGCGTTTCAAGGAAAGGGAGGAACTTTTAGATTTCTAGACTCCAGGAAGTAACCTTAACAGCAATCTTAATGGAAGGCAGGCGGAAAGCCAAAAGCCCAGTCCAGGCACAAAATTGCGCCTACTCTCAGCCCACCGGTGCTGAAGCCCTCCGCCGACCTCCAGAAACTCTGGGGCGAGATGCTTCCCTGCTGAAGAGGTTTCACAGTGGAGCATGCACTAGAGGCAATTGAGCTCTGACAATAGAACTCTCCAAGTATTACTGGTTACACATCAGTGTCCAGTATTTTAATTCTCAAGCATCTTTCACCACCTGTATTTACAACTTCTGCTCGGTGCTAAATGCTTGTGAAGAATGTAGGTGCTATGTTAAAGACAAAAGAACTGAGATACAAACAAGGTAATGCCATGTTTGCAGGAATTGTGCTGACATATCTAAGCAATGTTAAATCAGCTGGCTTGCATTAGGTTAGCACAGGATTCAGCACAAATTCCTGAAATAAATGCACTGCTTTTTGAGATGGATTGCAGCCTGTGTGGAGCTCCACGGCACTGCTAGCAGTACCCAGACCAGAATAAGCTGGTAAGATACGTCCATGCAAGCTGCAGTCACAGCAGCAAGTGCCATATGGCCATGCTCGTGTGACCTGCTGCCTGGCACTGCATAAATCCCTGCCAGGGCCAGCAGCAAAACAGGCTACACTAGGGAAGTGCAGCCCCACTTGTTAAAGCACTGCTATGTACACAGGATGTGAGGTGATATTCATCAATTTGCAGAACTCAGAACTGCATTAATCAGTAGAAACTCCTTACAAATATACTGGCTCCATGTGGTTATGATGAGAGGCCAGAGATTTGAACAGTCATATAGTCTAGTGCTCTGCACAAACTCCCCTATTTCCCACTTATCTCCCCTTTATGTCTCTCTATACATTCTCCTCCATCACTGCTTTTGGCCTATCCCTTAAGGCTCTTCCTTCCCCCTGCAATGACCATTGTGTACTGACACCTCTCGCTGTGTTTGTACCCATAGCCAGTGACTTTCCTAGACTTGAATTTCTCCTGGGGAGCAGTTTCCATTAAGAAATGAGGTGGTCTATAATTACTAAGTAACCATGGGAAGCTTCATTATCGAGGTAATGCCAGCCATGAAGCTGGCATCCTTCCCTGCAAGTTGTACATCCACTCCCTCTGTCAACTCAACAATCTTTTAAAGATTTCTCTGAGGCTGGGATTATTCTTTCCATTACATTCCAGAACCAAGCAGCAGTCACCCATTTCAAGTATGCAACCAGCAAAACACTGTCTCGGTCCATTATGTTCATCAAATTGCAAAAATACTCAGGCCATCAGAATTTCCCTAGCAAGCACAGTCTTTGCTGAGCCAGGCCAGTTAAGAGAGGGGAAGAAGAGGGAAACTTCAGGGCATGCAGAGTTCCATGAGACCCAAGCCTAATCCTATAGGATTATAGGATCTATATATGCTTGAGTGAGGAGTTAATCTCAAGAAAACAATATCTAGTTATATCTATTTAGATATCTATATCTAACAATATCTAGTTACAAACTTGTTGGCATTTTGAAGGTTTGGAGGTTTTTTAAACTCCACTAGATGACAAGGCAGAATAAGATGCATTTCAAGTCCAGAAGTATTTTTGATGCCTTGCAGAAATAAACTGGAAGGTAGCTGTTTCTTTGTCATTATTCATAGTCATTTTCTGAAACCATGAGATTGTTTTCATCTGAGAAAAGATTGATCGAACAAAACATGCAAGGTTATATCTATCATATTCTACTCATACAAGACACTGGCCAGGTTTTAAACCACAGTGTTCCTCACACAACCTCAAAGCTTGCATGCACCATCAGTGTGACAGTGAACATGTTAAGGTTTCACAGATCAGTAGACACAAGTGTAACTGCTTGGGCACCCATGTGTACATAACGGGGATCATATGATTCTTGGGGACAACACTGGGAAAGCAGGAAGTGGGTCACTGTGACCTGGATGCCAAACAATGTACAGCAACCTCCTCCTTCAAACAGGCCCTGCAAACCAGCAGGTTATAATGTGAAAATGAATGCCTTCAAATAGCAAAGGTTACTGTGTTAAACCACTGTAGGAAATCTGTCTTGTGGGTATGGGCAAGTATGGCAGAAGGCCCAGGTGCACTGAAGAAAGGGGTCATGGAAGCTGCTGCTCCATCCCAGCACATCCCCAGTGAAGGCAAAGGCACCTTAGCACAATCTCTTTCATCATCACACTGCTTTTTTGCATCCAAGCCCTCAGCTGTGCCATACCACCAGATAAAACCTGCACTGCATACATTAATACCTCTTATAAACATTAATTTGACAACTGCCAGCACAGCAGCTGCTCTATTCTTAATGAAAAACACAAAGATCATCCTGCCCTTCCTCCTCTGTTTCCTTTCCCAAGCTTCACAATCCCCTGCACTAATTCACAGAGTCTTTTCCTTCCTCCTTCAAACAATTGCTGGGATATAATTATCCTTCCATTCATTTTGCAGGAAGTATTCCCCCTTTTGTAAGCCTTGCTCTTCACCCACCCCTTATACTTCTTCCTAGGTTACATCCCCACGGGCTTGCCACACCTTTTTCAGTAGCTACTCCTGACTAAGCCAAGATTAGTTCGGGGAATACCAACCTGAGTACCCAGAGCTGCACCTGTAGCAACCAAAGTGGCAGTAAGGCCATGCAGGGGACTTCCTTTTCAGGACAATGACCTAAGCTCTGTTCCCCTTGGCTGGTAGCTTTACTTCACCTTTACCTGAAAGACTCTGGAAAAATTACAGCTCTTTTCTCCATCAACCCAAGTATTCCAGGCCTAGACTACCTAGCACCAGCTGAAACATGAATGCAGACAAAGCAGTCTGTAATCCAAGGCACCACAGCTGGATCCAGACAGCAGGGAAGGTACTACCAGAAAGCACCACTCCTCTGCAAGGCATCTGCTTTCCTAGGGACAGGGTTTCTGGAGGCACTGTCACAAAGCTGAGTTGCAAAGTGGTCTCCAAGGCAGTAATGAAATGGCTTTGCATGGGAAAGAATGCAAAGCAACTCATCTGAAGAATGACATGGCAGGGTATTTCTTCTGGTTCGGGGCAAATTTGGGAGAAACTTGATATACAAACATCAAAAAGTTACCCCAGGACAGTAATACACCTTGGAATGAAAGCACCTTGGAGCAGCCCGGGGCTGGCCAGCTATTCAGCATGGCAACAAGTGTGGGACATGCCAGGACAGCCTTGGACTGATCCATTCTTTCATAAATAGAACTGCTCCCCTCTGTCAGGACACACATCTCTAATACAAAACATGCCAAATAGAAAGTAACTTCTACAACCAAACAAGATGGCTCAACTGCTTCCCAGCTCCAGTGAATTTTCCTTCTCAGGCATAAAGAATACAAAGACTGCCCCTCTTAATAATTTCTTTCTTTCCACAATATTCAGACTCACAGCAACCAGTGCCCAAACAGAGAGATTACAGTTTACCAA
Organism: Sylvia atricapilla; assembly: GCF_009819655.1. NCBI lineage: Eukaryota > Metazoa > Chordata > Aves > Passeriformes > Sylviidae > Sylvia > Sylvia atricapilla. The sequence goes on from NC_089146.1 coordinate 22,396,057, forward strand.
TATGCTGCATACAGCTCTTCAGTCAAGTTTTAGTTTACAGGACACAGTCATTAAAAAATAAATATATTAGAGTACATCCAAAATTTTGACAAAACAAACACATTTTCTTTGCCACAATTACCACCCATATATTTTTTTCCCCTGAACAATTTATGCAGGTCAAGGGGAGAGTGAAAACAGTCAGATGGACTCAATCCTTCATGATGCACAACGGGGAGTGAAGAGAAAAGGGGCCTATAGCTTCCAAGGGCTCAAAGAAGCCTGGATTTCCTGTGTGTTGTTAAGACTGCTTTAGGCTCTGGACTCCAGCTGTACAGCTTATAACCTTTTGTACTCTAAAAGGTGAGTGCATGCATGTGAGTTTGGTCCTCCATCCTGCTGCCCTTGCTGTAGTGCAGCAATCTTCCATCTCCTGTCATGCTAGGAAGAAAGTTCAAACTCTGTGTTTACCAGCTCTAAACACCATTTTCTAAAGCTTTCCAGACAGCTCTGCAACACACATGCTCTCCACATAGGCATTAACACTAAAATGCTGGGAGACTGGCAGTCACTCAAGCAATGTGGATTATCCAGGGACAGGAATGACCAAAATGGTTCCTGGTTTGCAGGCACCTGTGAGAGACCACCGATTCCAGAATCAAAGATGGGGAACACTTTAATCACAGAGGAGAAATACAGCTAAGTGATAAAATCTTCTTTCTGGAACATCAGTGGATGCATGGAGGGGGGAAAAAACCCAACCAAACTCCAGATTAATACATGTCCTTCCCACAGCAATGGCCAGTGGTTTCCTTGATTGGCACGCAAACCTCACAGCCTAGACTATCAATTGGACTACCATCAGCCCTCTAGGAAGAAGAGGAAGAGATCTTGCTCTAATAAATATTATGGTCAATCCAATTACTGAGAAATAATTGCTCAAAGCAACAAATGTCATTATCTGAGCTCCTGGACAAATTAAATGTGCATGATCACTAGAACCACTTCTGGTTTCATTGTGGCACTGGAAATATTCTGAAGTACTTTTCTGAAGGCTTAAGGGCAAAAAAATGCAAGAAGTTGCTTTGATGTACTACCATCTGCTCTAGATTTGGACTGCAAACCCACTATTGAGAAATACTGTCTGCATTGGACATCATCCATCTTGGAATATTCTTTGATGAATTTACTGAAGTATGTGGAAAGTTGTGATAGAGACAGCTTCACGCTCCCAGATTTCTATAGCAATATACCTCAAAATGCTCACATCTATTTCTGCATGAAAATCCAGACTATTCCAGGCAAGAGAGAAGTGTTAAACATTCACCAAAACAGAAGCAAGATTTGAATTACGCAAGTGGGCAGAAGCGTTTGGATACCTCTTCATAGAAAATGTATGCTAGCATCTGGGCTCGCTGCAAAAGCATCATCTGAGCTTCCTCAACAGAAAGCTGTCATACATCTGGTGATGCAGCTATTCACAGCTTAGATATATACCAAGATTCAGCTTACTGCCTCAGGCAAGAATTTCAGTTAGTCAAGCAGAGTAAAATACCTGACACAAGAGGCAAGAGTTAATGGCACACATTACAATTACATAAAATGAGACCTGTGTTTGTTCCCCTTGAATCTTTAAATTGATCAGACACAACAAAATCAATCTGGCTTGATCAATTAGGAGTTTAGATAAAATTCAAAAAACCTGCTATGAAATATTTGAGATGCTGCACTGCTGAGGTCACTGGCATAGGCCAATGTATTGAAAGGATCATGACTGCAGCGCCTTGCAATCTGACCAGATGCAATCATATCCCCTTGCAGCTGGACACTGATGAAGTATCTTGGTTTTACCCAACTGCCATTCTTTCCCCACACTGATGAAGTACCTTGGTTTTACCCAACTGCCATTCCTTCTTGCTGCTGTCATAGGTCTGAAGAAAACCTGCACATACAGCTTTGCTGTTGTCTGAGAGGCTTGGCCCCTTCACAAGCATCTTGTACCTAAGAACAAAACAGAATCTCATCAGATTACAGATGACAGTAACTGCCCCCTCCCTCTTTCTTCCCAATCTTTTAACTCTAATTATCCTCCTCCCATTAGTCCTTCTTCCTCTGGGACCTTCCTTCTTCATGTTTGCCTTCCAATTTGGAAATTTCCATCCCCCAACCTTTATCTGTTCCTACCACACTGGTAATTATTGTTGCAATCCCACTTAAAGAATACAAACTCAACAGAATTTTTCAGTAAAGAACAACTGTCTTTTTGAAGCATGTGCTTTCATCAGACACAAGTTATTTTGTTCAGTATAGGGGTGGCATTTAGTGCTCCAAGAGACAAAGGAAGCAATGTTCAGCGTCCCTTCTAGCCTTAAACTTCAAAAAAATCCTTTTGATGTAGCTCATTAAAAGAAATAATCACTCCTTCCAATATTAATCATCAACTATACTGTCCATTAGAATTTTCTTCAGCTGCCTTAAAGTTTTAAGCATGGTATTTTCCTTTTACATATTATGACCAGCTGGATTTCACAGCATCACACTAGGAAATCTGTGGCAAAGCTACCAAGAGAAAAAAAAAAAAAAAAAAAAAAAAAAAAAAAAAAAAAAAAAAAAAAAAAAAAAAAAAAGACCAAAGACCATCTGGCTATTTTTCCATTCTGACTTTTAGCCTAAAGGCAAGTCTCCAAAAGGCCTCCCAGATCAGTCTATGTATGATATGAGCATTAAGGACATGGTTAGAAAAACATCCCACAGATGATCCATACTAGAAGAAGCAGTTAAAGAGGGAACAGTCATATAGAATTCTATAGTTTGGGGCTGTTCCAGCATACAATACAATGACAGCAATTACCTGCTGAGAAAGTCCTGGAAAAGGCGCCGTACAGGGAAACCTGCTCTGCGAACCTTCACTGTCTCCAGCATCCCTGAGTACCGGAGCTGGTTTAGCACCACATCTGGATTAAAGAGGTTCGGCGCCTAAATAATGATCCAGAATCAAACCAAATAAGCGAGGCAGTCACAGGCTGTGCATCTCTTTCACTGCAGAAAGCCAGCCCTGCATATTTGGGTATGCCAGGTAAAAAGGGGGAAGTTTGGGTCAAGGGGAAAGCAACCTCACAAAACTGCATAGTGCAGAATAAGGGACAAAAGGGAACTGGGCTGATTCTGGAAGAAAAAAAATAACAGTTTGCAGACTGCACTCACAGTTGGACTATGGCAGGAAAGCAAGGATACAGTGTCTTAACACATACAGAGTGCAGAACCCTGACTCAGATCTCTTTGCTGTCTCTCAGTTAAACTGGAGACAAACTACAGAACTCTTTTCTGGCATAAATCCCCCCAGCAGCCTGTCCCCTGCCATATCATTCAAGGTTTCAAAGCACACAAAGAAAAAGGATCAGTTCAGAGCTCCGTACCCAATCTAGCCAGCAGCATGCCCTCCCACCACAGCTCACAGGACAAGCAAGAGCCAGCCTGTCCCTAAGCACTGTGACTTGCTCATGATGCATCCATTCATTCCAGAACAGACTGCTCTACAGGCACCATAAACAAGACTGATTGCTTCTTCTACCACAGCTCTGGACTCTGCACAAGCCTGGTTAATTCTTCAGGTTTCTTAAGCACTGAAAGAGGTGGGAATGGCTATATAATTTCATATTCAGCATGCAGTCTTTCCATCTGATTACCAGGAGGAGAGTGTCTTTTTTCTTAACTGTAAAATAACATGAGAATATAGAATGAAAAAGGAAGGTGGGGAGGAACTGCTCTTACTCTCAGTTTGAGGCACCTGCTAGGCATTTGTGCAAGGGCATGCCCATGCAGGCCTGTGTCACATGCACACATATGGCTGGGAGACAGACTTACCTTTTCTGTATTTGGTTTGATGCAGCGGATGAAAAATGGGTTGGAAGTACTAAGCGTGGCCATCAGGGAATGGAGAGAATCCTAAAGACCAGCAAGAGAGACCCAAAGGATCAGTCACCACACAAGGGAAAGGGGCTGCATTTGATGCAATAACGTCTTCATGCAGCCCTTCCAGTCCTAATGTTCTTTGACTGTGCCTACCAAATTGCAATAACCCATGAGATTCCTTCCTGTCCAAACACACCCACTGTTTGCTCTTAAGGCTATTTATATGGCCATCCTTATTCTTGGAGCTGTATAGCTTTTGTGAGTTAATTTTACAAGTCTCTCAAACTTTAAATACAGGGGGAAAAAATCCAGTGAAATGAACAGAAGATCTGCAGACAATCTAAGTGTGTGAGATTCATACTTGCAAGGTCCTCCTAATAAGGTTTTATTGGAATTGTCACTACAGTTGTAAAAATATGGCCTAAAAGGACAGAGACACTTAGCTAAAACACCAAACCAATATGAAAGATCAAAGAACCTCAAGAACCTCATATACTTAGCAAAGTATTCTTTTCCTCTGCCACCCTGCTCAGTCTTATCATCTCATATTTTATACCAGACAGAAATCCTTGGGGCCGTGGCACTGTCTTTTTTTAGCACTGCAACATTCCTCCACATTTTCAGTGCTGGACACAAAACAAGGATGAATGACTCCTCTTGGCTGCAGGCCTTGCTTTACCCATCTGCTCCTCCCCAGAAGCCTGCTGCTCTCTTGGAAAACATCATACCCTGAACTGGGAACTGACAGTCGGTCTGCGCCTCTGGGTGCCCATCTTCAGTGTCTCTTCACTGCAACGACTGCAGACTCTTTCAAAAAGGTCATAGATGAAGTCCAGCCTGAGGGAGAAGAAAAGAATTAAAGATGCAAGATACCTACCACCTGTGAGAAGATGGTTCTTACTGTCAGCTACTGCCCTGTCCCATTGTGAAACACCTCATTTTTATACCTGCTGTGCCAGAGCAGCTGCAGGAAGCAGTTCAGCTGGGCACTTCAGTGAGGAAATTAATACTTCCCATGTGGCTGCCTAGGTCCCGTGGGCTGCCCTGTATGCCACACTCAGCTGCAAAGCCAGAAGCCCCATTTCACACTTTCAAGCAGGAAAGGAAAGGAAAATCTCCATACACAAAGGAAAATCTCCATTCTGCACTGGCTAGGACACCTTCCTTGAGCAAGGAGGGAGTACTCAAGGGACACCTCCCTTGAGTAAGCGTATGCCCCCAGGCAGAACTACCCTGAAGGTATCCCAGCTGGACTGGTGCTGTCATGCCTCCCAAACTAGCTCTCATGATTAGCCCCCATGACATGATCACAAAATTGGAAGCCCAGCTCTTCTGTGTCCAGAGGAGTTCCAGAGCTACCTTCCATGTAGGTCAGTTCTGGGGAATCTTCCACCATTTTGCCACTACTGAGACATTGGTGCTGGTTCCTACAAAGCTGCACGAAGTTCTTCAGAGCTGCTTGTGCCAGTTTATTGTTATGCCTGCTTCTGGCCAAACTTCCCTTCTGGTATGTTGAAAAAGCCTGAGTCCTTTTATTATGCTGGACAATAACAACCACAATTCTGGCCTCAAGCCTTATGTAAAATGTTCCTCAGGTGCCACTGTCCAAGTAAGACAACTATGAGCAGCTCATAGTCTCAGCTCCCTCAGGTTGTTTCAAAGCTTCTCAGTGCACACTCTGCAGCAGCTTCAGAGAAGACACAGTTCTGAAACAGTCTCATCAGGCTGGAGCTCCAAGGCAATACATGGACTGTGGCAAGAGGCACATGGTAGAGCTGCTGCTCAAAGACTTGTAGGATCCTCTGTGTTATTAAATGCCTCCCTCCTACTAGACCCCACTTCTTTCCCAGACCTTGCTCAAGATCAAAATTAGCTAATTTCTCTAAGATCATGTTGCAGGACTGGGATATACCATTAGAGTCCATGCCTAGTCCCACAGAAACAGCTCAGTCTGGCTCAGGATAAGGACAGATGATTTCCACTAACAAGCATGCTGGAAAACAAGCACCCTCTGCACAAAGGCTGGCAACTGACAGCACGGCAAAGACCATTGACTCATTCAGGGAAAACTTTGCTATTGCTGGTATAGGGAGGTAAGGCAAAGAAGGAAAAGGAAAGGGAGAAGGGAAGGGGAAGGGGAAAGGCAAAGGGGAAAGGCAAAGGAGAAGGGAAAAACCCAGATTGCCTGGAGGGACATCTGTCATGCTCTTAAAGCTCTTTTTAAAACTGGGACAACATGAGTCCTGATTAAATCTGTGCCTCGTTTGACTTCCCCAGCTCTTCTTTCTTCTATCAGGACCCTTCAGCACAAAGAGAAGAATGATTAAGAATGTTGCCTGATGCTCTGGCAAAAGCAACTGCTTTCCTTGGTCTGGTTTATTACATGAATGCAGCTAAGTTCCACCCAACAGATGTGGCCTCCTGACAAGCATACCTGCTGTCCTTCAGCATGTTTAAAATGTCATCACGAAAGGTGTCTCTGTTCTTCTCCAGAAAACCCCTCACATCATACAGCACCTGCAACACAGACACAGCCACTAGAGCAGTGCCCTACAGATCATTAAGTCCTTCCACATTTACATGCCAGTGTACAAGGCCTCCAGCAGAGCTACACAGTAACACTGCAGGCATGCGCCAAGATCTGAATTTCTGGGGTCAAAGAGCTACAGAGTTCTGCAGTTACTGGCAAGAAAGTGGCTTTCAGCCATCAATTAAAAAAAAAAAAAAAAAAAAAAAAAAAAAAAAAAAAAAACACCACCCCACAAAAAAACCCTCAAAAACAAGAGCCAAGTAAAACAGCTGCAAAGATTTGCCTGGCAGGAGAGGGTCTCTGGGGAAATCCTCTGCAAGGTGTGAGGTAAGCAATTCACTTCAGGAAAGTGAAGAGAATGGCCACCCAGTGCCCCAACCTCCCAACAACAAGTGCTCGGCAGATTATTCTGGGAGGAGGCTAGCCCTTCTTTAATGTGCAGGTGTCCTCCCTTGACACACCTTCATCTACTTCATATCGCTTCACAGCTTCACAACAAAGAGCAACGTTTAACCTTGAAGGCTTGGGAACCTTTTTGCAATAGGTATTCGGCCTTTCCTCCTCCTCCTCAAAAGTCAAATGTTCCTTGTGACTTTTGAGTTTTGTTTGTTTGTGAATGTCTAAGAAAAGACAACATGAGTAACAGAAGAAAGGGGTTTATCCTCCAAACAAAAAGTTACCTGAGAAACTCAAACATCCAAGTTGGAGAATATAGTACTAGGGAGGGACAAGCTATTTAAGCCCATTGTATTCACTGTGTTCTGGTATGGGACATCAACTGTGTGGAAACACATGGCTCAGAGACATTCTCGGTTTTTGGAATCTAGAACTGAGGACCTCAAGTCCAGAATATACCAAGCATCTCACAAACACATCATGAACACCTACCTCCCCTGCATAATGCCTTATGCCAAACTGATGGTCTGTCACCCGAGGCTTTACATAGTAGGGATTGCTCTGAAATGAAATAAAAATAAGCTGTCTTATAACGCTGGTACAAGAATAAGTAGTCAGTCAGGAACTCTGCTATGACTATGAGAAGGCTGGGATGGGCAAGGACCTTTGCTCTTGCAGAGCCCGACCACATCTGCTGCAGCTATCTGCAGCTACATTACAAATATGTTACTCAAATTTAAGATGGAAATATCCAGCCCTTCAAGGCATTTCTCATGTGAGCAAGGGCTTGCAGAATCAAGGCTGCAGAGGCATGCCATGGATGAAATGTTAATTCTTGTGTGTCTGACACCTGAGGAGACTGAGCTCCACACAAACCATGTGGTGCAGGACATAGGATCAGGATGCAGGGAATATGGCAGCTTTGCATAACACCTCCACACCTTTTCTTCATCAAAGGAAATAACTTAGCAATTTCCTGTCTTCCTCTATATTTTATCTTTCCTTGCACCTTTCTTTCCCTACATTCAGTATTCAGTTTTCCTTTCTCGTTTTTCTCTCTCATTTCCCCCTCCTTTCTCTGTTCTGTGAAAACCAATTTAACTATTTAAGAGCAGTCATGCTGCTCTAGACCAACAATCTATCCAGCTAAGTATTCTGCCTCTAGCATTGACTATGTAGGGTAGAGTACAAACAAAGTGAGTAAATAATACTTTCATTCTACTATTCCCTCAAACTATTTCTATGAGGCCTGCCTAACTAGTAACCCCAAATAGATTTCTCTTTGAAATACTTGCTCATTCCACAAGTGAACCCATGCAGACTTCTTGCACCTGGAGTGTCCTTTCACTGGGAGCTCTCAACCAAATACATAGTGAACTTGGATTTAAGCCTGGCTTCCATTAGTGCCATTAATCTTCTACACGCCATGTGACTTTTAAACCCATCACACTCACCCAAGTCATCTTGTCTCCACACTGCAGGTCCCTTTGATGCAGTTTTCTGCAGCACTGAAGCTGTCCCAGACCTGCTGTTTAGCAGTTCTGACAGAAGCCCAGCTTGAGTGGAGGGGCCCCATGGTGTACATGGTTCAAAATGAAGGTGATCTACAGACTATACAATGCCATAACAATGTTTTCTGCTTTTACTGCTAGTTTCCTGGGAGCTTTTACTACTTCTTTGGGGGATTTTTATTACTGCTGAGCCCTGTGCTGGTATTTCTATGGAACTCCATCACAGCCTGTGTCTGGGCCTCACTTCTGAAGAACAGCAGTCAGTTCAGGGGCCATAATTTCAAAGGTGAAGTTGAGACTGTTTTCCTTCAGGCACAGCATTTTACATTTATCTATGCTGCTTTTTATTTTCACTTTACAACACAATCAGTCTCATGAGGCCCCTCTCAGACCAGCCTTGCCCTGTGAGTCAGCAGAAAACCTCAGTGCTTGGCACAGTGTCTCACAGGCCTCCTGTCACTGAGCTAACTGACCATTTACATCCTGTGAATTTACACACAGAACTATAGGCCTATAGTTTCCTACAATGCTTTCTAAAAATTAACATAATTCCCCACCTTCTCAGACAAAAGTACTAAGAGAATTTTAAGTAAGATGTTGCATGATGCTGTTTGTAATTCAACTCTTTCATCTTCAAGATGTTTTAGCAGTATTTAGCAAGTGGACATCTTCTGATGCTGATGTTTTGTTAGTGCTACTGAATTTTTTTTTTTTTTTTTTTTTTTATTTTCACACTGATCCCATTTTGTTGCTCTTCCCTTCTCCCCATACAGTCATCTTTTTCCAACCACAAACTTCCCTGTCTTCCACTCCAAACATGACTGCTACTGGATCTCTCATGTGGACTGGCATCCCCCTCTCTACCAAGACCTTATATTTCACCCATGCTTATAACACCTTTGATTCCTTCTTCTGTCTTCCCTATTGCTCCTCTCTCCAGTTGTTTCAGAGGTCATATTCTCCTAATTCCCACCTTCATGCTTTTTCTTCCTTAAGACTACAGCATTCCACAGAAAATAGAGAAGAGGGCTTGTTCTCCTCAGGCTTCCCAGCAATGCTGGCTGGATGTCTTCCAATGCTCTTCCAGCCAGCACTACAGATTTTAACTGGTAAAAAAAAATGCTTTTGCCTTCAGCAAATGCAAATCTCAAAGTACTCTCCACTGTTCTTCCCTGCACTTATAACTCAGCTTCTTCCATCCCTTGCAAGCTTCCTAGGGTTCCATGTTAACTGCTATTGCCTCAAAGCAGACAGAGGTGACACTATGAACAGCTTAATGAAAAGGCTACTTAATGCACAGAAATCACCAAAATAGCAACCAAAATGTAGTGGGGCATAAAGGAATGCAAAATAATACTGGCAGTCTCATGCTGCTGTACAATAAACCACAGGTACCTTCTTACCAAGGGAACTGCATTCTGGTCTGATTATTTATCTCAGAAAAGAATAGAGAAAAAAATATGTAGACAAATTCAGAAATTAACAGCAGAAGGAAAGAGGAACTTTGCAACGTCTCCATTTGGAGACAAACTGAAGAGTTTGGGACAGTTGAGAAAGAAAATTCATAACAAGTGATACATTAAAAATATTCATTAGTTCTATATTAAGAAATACCAACAGCAATTTAAAGAAAAAAAAAAAAAGACAAATCAAGCATTTTCACATTTCTTGACCTACAAGCCAAGGCAAAGCCACAGCGGACAAAATTGAAGGCCTTGATTTAAGCCTAAAGAAAGTAAATGTTTCCTCAAAGCTGTAAGTAGCCAACCAAAAGTCATTGCTATTGCTTCTAATTTGAAGTCATGAATATTATTACTAGCAGAGTTACAATGCAAATATGGAAAAATGAGACTATCTGCATCTATGTAAATTTAAAAAAATTCAAATAAAGGACACAGATTTGTATGTTTTCAGGCTTGAATGAAGCCTGAATTAGAAGACTACAAAATATATTTTCTGACAATGTTCTTACTAAAGAAGTTAATTATTCCATAAGTCCATGCTACAGGCTTTAATTTGCTTTGTTTTCAGTCTATTTACTATTTAGAACAAAGTGTTGGCTGTACCAGAGACATGGTATGGGATTGCTACAGTGATCTCAGTGGGGTTTCTGTGTCCCCAGGATAGCTTTCTGACCTGCATGAAAAAGCCGTTCCACTACTATGTCCTGAACACAAGAAAGGGGATGAAAGAATTTAATTAATTAGGAACAATAAGAGAGCTTTCATTAAAAGTCATGAGGCAAAAGCCGTCCCCAGCCCCAGGAGACAGATTTGACATGCTCTGGAGCAGACTGCTGTGAGTCAGCTGGCAGGAGAAACCCACACACACTGTGCAGCCACATCCTGTGCCTGGGGTGCTGCCTCGTGTCCCGTCGCAGACCAGCAGAACCTGATTCCATCCCATGCTGCAAATTCAAACCTCCTCTGCCCACAGCCTGTGGAATGCACACTCCCTCTTCTCTATGTGCACAGGAGACCATTCTCAGGTTGCTTTACATATTACTGTTGTTCAGTGCAGCTTTATTAAACACTTGCAGGTTCGGGCCTAAAGCATTTTAAATTTCCTGCATAAAGCACATATTTTACATCAACAAAACCTTCACTTTAGGTTTTGAAATGCTGATGGGGCTAACATACTGATCATTTGCCTGCCAGGTTATTTTCTTACTTACCATATGCTGGCTGTGAAGTTTTTCCAGAAGGGTGTTGTCTGTGCCTTTGGGGAATCGACTCTCTTCATTCACCAAAGCCAGTAGACCTAGTTTCTACAGCAAAACAAGAGACAGGCTTTTACAGTCAGCAAAAGCTTTAACTACACAGCACCAAGCCAAGAACTGGAGATTTGAACAGTCCATTGAGCAATAACCCTTGAGTTATACCCAGCAAAACTCAGACTGAAAGCAGAATTCTGGACAGTTAATGCATTCAGCAAGCAGAACATAAGTGGAGATTATTTATAAAAAAAACACATTAGAGTTTTACTTGAATGCTAATCCTCGTCTAAAACTATGACACCCTTCCTAAGCCTGCCCTCAACAATAAGCCAAGATCTGCTTTCTTGAGCCGGGACTACGGGTACAACAACTCATACTTTTGCCAGGTCACTATGGGAAGAGGATCTAAGCAACTATCTGCTTTTAAAACCAGGAAATGTCAGGGAAGATCTCAAGACAGTCAGCAGTCCCCATCGATCCCTAGAAACTATCACAGGTAACTACTTACCTTCTCAATAAGGTCCAGGCACTCTGCATTATCCATCCAGTCAATGGCTTCCCAGTTTATCCCTTCCCTGATAGTAAAGAACAAACACAACGAAGTTATGAAATGGAAGATCCAGTGTCCTGGGGTGTAGGAGAGCAGAAGTAACTGAGCCTGGCAGCTGTCCCAGGACTCAAGGTGATTTGCAGGAATTAGGCTTTGCCATGGCTGAGGAAAAAGAATAGGGGACAAAATGCTCCGCTAACACAAGGAGAAGGAAATAAGAGACGGGCTTTCTTATCCATACCAGTGACTTAAGCGGATGCTTTTGTTATAGCCATTGAGCAAATTTCACGTGAATTTTGGGACTGTGCTCTTTCTGGAGGGATAAGCATCCGCCCACACAGTGGTGATGATGGACAGTTTGCTACACAGCTTCAGGAGTCAGCTGCTGACCCACCAACCTGGAAAGCAGGCCTGAAGGACATCTATCAGAAGACTGAACCACAGTTCACAGATCCACCAGGAGAAGAGACTGGAGAGAGTTTTCAGGGAGAGTTTTGAGGATTATGACACAGATAAGCTTTGGCCTGACATGCAGGGAACCTACAGGGTGGGCCTGTATCTTTCAGAACAGGAGCTGATGTAGGTACAGCAGTACAATAATGTGCTTTGAAAATCGCCAGTGACATTCTGTAAATCTGCTGAATGTGTTTTTCACCCTTACCCATCTTCTTATACTCCCCAAATAAAGGATATGTCTGTTTTCAGAATGCAGGGTATCCTAGGATAACTCTTAAGAATAAAAGAAAGACTAGAGGTTATGAGTGAAGCTATTTACTGACATTCTGATACAGACACCTTTCAGGTGGAGACTAACATTTTGAAGATAGTGGAGCTGTTGCCTCCAAATGCCCAGGCTTCATACTTTAAGGTTCAAAGCATCAAAATGAGATGCATGAATCTACTTATTAAGCCTGAGGAAGCAGAGTTTATATGGTGAAAAATGAGCTTTAAGTACATTGCCTTAGAATAATTTTATAAGTAATCAATAAAAAAATCCTCTCATTCCTTCCAAAGTTCAGCCACAGTATTTAAACTTCTACGCAACCATCAGGAAAGAATAATTTGTCATGATGGTGCCATTTTTAATACAAGATTCCTGCAATGGTGGAACTGGCCTGAGAAGTGAGCGCATAAATAGCCTTGCAATTTTGTAATCTTTAGAATTAAATGAATTGCCTATTGAACTGTCTCCCTTTACAAGGCTGCTCTCATTTGCCCTCACTGACCCTATTCAATTCCCTCATTCACAAACATAAAGGCTTCTGTTTCAGAGCAACAACTGAAGTATTTGTCTAGCAGCCTTCTCTAGAAGCAGAAATACTCTAGAACATCACAGGTACTTCGCAAAATACAATCCAATATGAAGCCCACAGAAGAGGAAAAAGCTGTGCAGAAGGCCCCAAGCTCAGGAAACAGCCTGATGTAAATCTTGCTGAAGAGAAGAGTCCTTTTCACAGTATAGGAATCTATACTAGGAAAGAAAGAGCTGTCAGATAGCTCTGTCTATCTTTTGGGGAATTGACTTCTTGCACACCAAGATTCCATCTGCATTACACCACCACTGTCATAGGTAAATCGTTACCCAAGTCAGTAATATGCCCAGTGACCATGTACTCCAATGGGTTAAAGCCCAGGAACTTTCCATTCAGCTGAGAGACAGGAGGAAATCTGGAGTTTCTAAACACTATAATAGAGAATGCCTTTTCCTGGAGACAAGTGACTTAGGCTGGCAAAGGACATGGACAATGCTTTACAAGACACATATGTGGTCAGGGTTGTACTACAGCCCAGCTGTCTTTCCTGCTTCAGTGGTAGGGACTGAGCAGCACAGGAGGAATGATGTCCCCTCCCTCCTACTACCCATGAAAGCAGCAGGGCCCTGCTCCCATTGTTTGTCACCTGTTGTACTCCAGCTGCTCCAAGGAGAAGATGTGTTTGTTGAAATATTCCTGGAGTTTCTCATTTGCATAGTTAATGTTAAACTGCTCAAAACGATTCACCTGCAAAAAGAAAAAATATAAAATTTTACATTCTTGTTCCTGAGCTCTAAAAGAATCTATCTCAGGAACAGGGAAGGTGCCAGGCCTGGAGTGAAGCCAGAGAACATAGTGGTGTCAGGCGGATATGAAGAGGACAGTATGGAGAGGTTCCACTAGGAGAACAGCTTTTGCAGCCCATGCAAGGTTAATTCAGTAAACCTAATTCATAATAAAGCGTGCTAAAGACAGTTATGTTTCTCTTCTTGGAAGAAAGAAATAAATTCTAAATTGTTAGGTCACCAGGCTTTCTCTTCTGTGGAATATCTGAGCAGGCACTCTATGACTGTTCAACATACATCCCACATCAGCTGTAGTTGGAAGCATTACACGCAGGATTCTCCACACAACGCAAAACAGATGTAAACAAACAATGCACATGTAGGAATTGGGTATTTAGTTTGCATACAAATCAAAAAGTCGGTATTATCTATCACAGCAGATCTGCTTAGGGTCTGCATCACAAACCAGACCTTGAACATTGGCCTGTATGAATATGGCTGGCAGAAATGGGCAGCTAAATATATCTTTCTGCTTTCAGGGGAAAGTGGTAGGGTAGAGATTCCAGAATACCCTATGCTACCCTTACCAAGATGCAAACCCACCAAAGTTTCTTCCAATATGCATCAACATTTCCAAAACCAACCCACCCCACAAAAAACAAAATCCTGACCTGAAAGTTCTCGAAGCCAAAGATATCCAGGATGCCCACAGACTTAAAGTTTTCCTTGCCTTTGATCTTTGTATTAATCTTGCTAATGAGCCATGAAAAACACTGGGAATAGAGTGCCATAGAGAGAGAGTCCCTGGAGTCAGCTGCCTGTAAATACAGAGAGAACAAATGAGTCACAAAGAGAATAGAAGGCATAAGGGCCACACGAATCTCTATGGGACTTCAGGTTCCTCCACTCTTCTTCAGGTTTCTTTGCCTCTGTCTTGGCTGTGCACAGTGCAGTATTTATTTGTAACAAGTTTTCAAAGAGCCAGGCCACACACAGACAAGCCATAGTTTTTGGGCAACTGCACTTGAGAGGGTGAAGGAAGTAACAAAATCAGTGACATTTTTGTCACTTTTCTGTGGAACAAGTGCTGGGACAGGGAAGGGGGCAAAATACCTCACAACTAAGCCCACAGCAGTAATCTGTATCATCTGAGCCAATATTTGCAGCCACAGGCAAGGTACCTGGGTTCAGTACTCCTAGCAGAGCTCTCAAATGGGTATCTGCTCAGTTTTCAAAAACTGGTAGGGCAGGATTTAATAGAATATTCTGTCACCAAGTTACCCTCAGAAATTCCCTTTCCAAAACATTCCTGCAAACAGCATTATCCTACTGGAATCCAGTTAGGCTGGCCAACAGCCAGGACACATGCCCCAGAAGTTCATGGGTTGAAACTTTCCTGCAGTTGACTCAACATCCCATGCAGACATCATAACCAAGTGTCATACATGGAAAAACAATAAATTAAATTGTGATCACTAACAGGCAGTAGATAATTTGGTGTATGTAAGCGTGTGGATGAACACCCAAAATCAAACTTTTGGTATCTCAAGCAAAAGCCTACTACCTGATAGCTGCACAAGGAGTGGGCTGGTTGCATATTTTGATAACACTTGGACAAACAAAAGTGGCATACCTTAAATCCTCCAATTAATAAAGAGACATGAGACAGAACCACAAACTGGGAGTCTGATCATGTGCTGTCCTTCTGCATATACACTATTTAAAAAGGGAAACCAGAGTTTAGGGTTCTGGAAAGAAGAGAAGGCCAAAAATAAGAGTCCCTAACAAGAACACATGATCTCAAAGGACAGAAAAAGGAGCCAGGAGAGAAGATGGCAAAGATCATGACTGCAAGAAAGATGCTGGAAGTAGGGAAAGATCCTGGAGACTGGAGACATGAAGATAAATGCCAGGGCATGCCCAAGGACCTTGGTTGGTAGTACCTGAGGCTGATAACTGCAACTGCACAATATAAACCCAGAAAAGCTTTTGCCCAGCCCTCCTGGACAAGCTGCAACCTCCTAACTGGGAAAAGAAGTTGACATTTTGAGAATTCTGGAGAGTGTAATGCTGAGGGGTGAGCAAGCCAGTACGTAAAATAATCAAGTAGGGTGAAAGCTGTTGTTTTGTCATTTCATAAATAAACTGCAGTAAATAGATTACAGGTTGCTCCCCCTGTCTCATCTGTGACACCAACAGGGCAATTCCTTCAGTAGGCCAGACCAGCAATGACAGACCTTCTAAATTCACCCTTGCCCTCTTCAGTTCATATAAATAATGTGAGCTCTTTGCTAATGGCACAGGCCAACTGTTTCTGATCCCTTCCAGTGTCTCACAAACTTCTGAGACCCAGCCTGCCAGATCCTCCTTCACCCAACCATACCGGTTTTCTCCTTTCTCTTCCTAGGTACTATTTCCTGTTCAGCAGCTCAAAGTTGACACAGAACAACCTCTCCTCTCCACAGAAGAGAACATTTCAAAGCATGGGCACACACATCTTTTCTGGATATTTCTTCCATCCATCAGATGATCTGTCTTATTGGCTGGGACTAAGAATGCCCTCAAGGCCATGCCTCTGTAGTGTATCTGGCTGCACAGTAAGTTGGACACATTTTCCAGGAACAAGACCTCCCCATCCAGATGTGAGCAAAGCCACTTTCCCCACAATATGGCTCAAATGAGATTCTCAAAGGCGCCTTTCATCCTCCCAGCTTTGCCTGCCTTTAGGCCAGTTCATCCATTCAGCCCACTGAAATGTCAAAGCTCAGATGGGTAATGATCCCATTACATAATGAGGAAATCCCCAGCAATTCTATCCCCACAACAAGTGGGAATAGGTGGGTGCAGCACTTAGGGCTTAGGCAGGAAGAGTCTTTACAGGCCCAGTGTTGAGTGCAACAGGCTCACCTAGTAAAGACAGCTAAATGGCAGCATCCACTTGATATCACAATTTTCTTGTGGCCTTGGTACTTCATTGGGGTGCAAGCAGCAAGTGTGGGGTCCAATACACACACACATCAGGAATAGCTATACCATCAGGAAAAGCTCTGTTCAGGGTGACTTTGTAAATCCTACAACTGCATACCATGGCTATGGACTGCATGAATGCCTCTGGTATAGTCTGTCAGCCAACCTTATGCACTGCCAGAGAAAGATGTGGCTTATTTAGGATAGACAGCTGAGAAGAAAACTGTGATACTGGATACTGAGGGTATCTACTACAGACTACAGGCTGAAAAATAATTTTCACAAAATTTCACTGCAAAGAAAGCTTACAGACTATGCAAAAAACGAGACCACTTCTTAAAGGCAAAGCTTAGTTTGTGACATATTAGCATGTGTGTCGATAGCAAGAAAAGAGCAACTACTCTACCATAATGAGCACTACTGAGCCTTCAGCTTGAATACAGTGTCCAGTTAGGGGCACTCTACTTCTTAAAAGATGTGGGAAAACAGAGACAGAAGACAAAGAGATTTAGAAAATTACTTACAAGGGAGCACTGAAGGAACTGGACTGTTTAGCTTAGAAAAGAGAACACCACATGAAAAACTTCACAGAAGCCAAAGCTTGTAAGGTGGACAGCTGGGATGTCAAAGGTAATCTAAATATGAGGAAAATCTTTTCAACTTCAGACTCCACTGCAGCTAAAGCAGGATACTTAAAGATGCTGTGAAATTCCTTCCATGGGAAATCTGAAGGAAAGTTAGACAGATATCCATCAGAGAGAGTCTAGTAACTCTGGCTTCTCTGCCAAAGTAGGCGTTGGATTGATAATCCTCTGCAGTCTGTGCCAGCACATGATTTCCATTACAGATGTTCATTTTGTTATAACATGATGCCTTTTCCATCCTAGTAACAGTACTCTTTGCCTTCCACTGTCTTGCATTTTATTAATGCAGAGGATTTTCTACAGTTATCTGTGCATGGACCTAAAACACCAAGAGTGCCCTCAAGTGATCAGCAACACCACAAGAGCTACATATCAGTTTATTCAGTCCTCCTTTGTGGTTGTATGGATCTGGAAAGAAGCTGCTGTGGGGTAACAGCCTAATATCTGCCGGATGTTTTGTGGGAACTATGTGCCAGCTTTTACTTTCCAGTAAACACAGTGTAACTTGGGAGTGCTGCAGGTTAAAGCATGCACATGTGCAATTACCACAAAGCCTCTGATGCACCTTCTGCATGACACAAGTATGACCAGTTCCTGGTGAGTGCAGGTGCCTTAAAACTAGTATTGTGCACTGGCATTTGCAAGTGAATTCCCCTGGAGAGCCTGAAAAGCAGCGTCAACTCTGGGACCTCAGCTACCAATAAGGGCAAAATACCTGAGGAAACAGGAGGCCCTGGGCTGGAATGAGTGACACAGGAGGAAGACTCAGGGCCTGGAAATGCAGAAGTGCCAGAAGTGGAAGCATACACTAGGACACTTACCTGCTCCACAGTGAGAGGGGAGCTGATCTCTTCCCCACGCAGAATCATGGACCTCTGTGTCAGTACTTCAGAAAGCTGAAAGGCGTCTAAGCCCAGGAGGTCACTGGCAACATTCAGCACTAAAAGGAAGACACGCTTTTTCTCCTGCATAGATCCCCATCACTCATAGGGATATTTTTGCAGCTTGGTGAGGAAACCCCAGGGACTTCTACAAGGCAGGTGACTAAACCCCAGCACAAAACCCACTCCCCCTTACTTGATTCTCTTGGGCATAACCAAAGCTGTAGGCTCACATACCCATAATGGACCACAGCCAGATACTCCTAAGCCAGCCTTCCTGCTGACAACAGGGAGAGCAAAACCGTGTGTAAAACTCAGCACCAGCTAAACACTGCATGAGAAGATGTTTTTGTAAAAGCACAATACTGCAGTCTGAGCATGGGATTGCTAAACTTGGATGTTAAGAAGAGAGGCAATTAATTTAAGACTTGAAGCACTTCTAATACATATTTATTGCTTCTGTCTGTTTTGGGACTCACTTTGCAGACCAGCTCAGATTAGATAATTGCAACAGAGTGCACACTAGCAACTGCTTCAAATGAAGATGGGGGAAAGTATCTAACAGATCACTAGTATCTCAGACTCCTTCCTAATCCTATTTCTTCCATCTCTTTCAATCAAAAGAGAAACCTTGAGGCTGCAGACTCAGGCTGAGAATATCCAGGAACACAAATGGATCACAGGGCCACAGACCAGCTAAATCCCACTGGTACCATGGAGCCATGCATCTTGTGGCATTGCTTTTGTAGGGTTAAACTACAGGGAACCTGCTGGTGAAGGTACTACAGACCAGTATAACAGAGGGAGAAAGGAAAAGGGTTTTATTGGGTGCCTTATGGGGCTTTGCATGGTCTACTAAGTTGCTAGGGTCCTACTTACCTGCTTTTGTTGTAACCTGGGCCCCACCAGCTGTCATGAATTCAACGTTTCCCAAATGAAGTGTGCCAGAAAGGAGTTTGAAGATGTCTCTGATTTCTTCAGTGCTGAAGTCCATCACCTTCATGGCAGTCTATGCAAAACCAAACACCTAATGTTAGCTGTACATACAGCCTAGTACAAAGCAACCACCAGAGCCAGGTCCAGTGTGTTTAAAATGTTAAACTCAGAATTATAGTCACCATGAATACAAATGAAATGGGTTGGCACAGCACCTCTATGCGGTATACATTTGTCAGTGATCTTTACTGTGTCCCATTCTCTCCTACATTTGCTGTATTGCCACCTAAGGCAGGTGGGCATTTGCCCCATCCTCTGGTTGGACGTTGCTGCCACCACTGACGGTCTGCCACAGGGAGAACATGTTTGTGCCTGTGTGAGGAAATCCTACCCTGAACACTGGCAGCACAGGTTACAGATGTTCCTGGGTGGCTTCCACATTCTTGCTTATTTTCTTCCCTGAAGGACAGATCCATATAAGATCTTAATTTACTCTGATCCACATAACCCCCTTAACTCGTTCTTAAGTATAGTAGATTTATGCAGCAAGATTTAAAACAGGCCTTTCAGTATTAACTGCTAGATAGCTGGAAAGAGATTATCAGATAATAAGGAAGTATGGCACATTCCCTCTTAGTGCCTGCATATAAGCCAGGGTTCTTGGGGTATAAGAAGTTGAGAGGTACTCTCATCTTGACTTTGAAGGTAGGACCTAGTCTTCACACATTCACCCCGTCAGTAGGGGACTCTGGGGTTCCAGTTAACTTCTTTCCTCCAGCATCTCTGCAGCTGAAGAATAAATGCCATATTGCCAGTGAAACTTCTGCTCTACAGGTGTTTCCTTCCCTTAAATCACACCTAACCAGGAGCTACTGAAATCCTAAAATGACTCTACTCATCTTGCCTATCTGGTTCCACCTACATATTAAAGCCTTCAGGCCAACAAGCATTTATCAAATAAAACATGAATTTGCACATTCATCCTGCTAATCCCTTAAACTCTGATAAGCTAGTATCTATTGAATCTCTGTAGTATTTCAGAATAGGTGATTTGCACAGGTGATATAACTTTACTGGAGTATTTCTGGAGAACAGTAGCTTCAGACCAAACTGTTGCCCTTCTAATGGTCAGAGTGAGGTTTCCTGAATCAGCCTAACTAGGAGGCTCTCATGAACCATTACAAGGTGGGGTTCTGCTCCCTCAAATTCTCTACCATTCTAAATTATTATTCATACTTACTGTTTCCCAAATTCTCTCACTTCTATATACACTAAAGCCACTTTTTCAGTCTTGTTTTAGCTGAGTTTTGGACTTGTTGAACACCACATTTTGGCTTCAGGCAAATCATTTCCGCCTGTGAGATCTAGACCATGCAGCATGTTTAGTCTGTGAGACTGTGCCCAAACGTTCAGGAGGAGCTGGGACTGAACTCACCATGACCTTACTGAACATCTCTACATCATTCAGGTTCTCATCAGTCACACAGCCAGACTGGTTCAAGTAGCGATAAGCCTCTGGCTCACTGAGGGAGAGGTTCTCTGCAAAGAAAGAAAAAGAGGCAGAGGGGAGACAACAATTTATTTAGCAACCAGTCTTTTAGTTCATAGAAGAGGAGGGTGTGCTGTAGCAAAGCTTGCAGATGGTATGTAAAATTGTTTAGAACCGTCAAATCCCAAGCTGCAGAGTCTCAGAAGAATATCTCAATACTGAATTGACTGAAGAAAAAAAATTAATTCTAGCCCCAAAAGTGTACAGAAAAATACTCTTAACTATATACATATGGTAATAATCTCTAAATTAGATATCATCACTTGACACCGAGTTCAGAGAGTCACAGTCAGATTTCTGAAGACATTCAGTGCTAAGCAGCAGTTAAAAACTGAACATAGTTCACAGAACTAAATGTAAAACCAGAATTAGGTCTGTTGTGCAACCACATCTTAAACACTATCTGCAGATTTCATCCTCCATTTTGAAAAGAACGTAGGAGAACTAAACGATCAATGAAGAAAGGAGTCAAGGATGATCAAGAGCCAAAACCACATTACAGACAGGGAGGTGAAAGAGTCTGGAACACCAGCTTGGAGAAGTGGACAGGGAGAAATAGCAGAGATCTGCTGAAGAAAAGAATCTGTTTTGTATGTTTTTCCTAAGCAATTGATAATAACCATGATCCCCACTATTTTCCTTTGCTTTAGATTGATCTCTGAATTGACCTAAGTATCCATTCCTGCATATACCCCCTAAAACTGACTTCTACTGTGTCACGCCCAAATCTTCCATCTGATTATCCTACCACACAATGAACAAAAGCATAAAGAAATTCCCCAGGTCCTCAAAACCAGAGTAAAACTGTAACATGTTCTTCCCTGCCTACCTGACCTCTCCAGAAACACCATCAGTGCTCAGCAATGCCTGGGACAGATACACAGTAATGTTGTTAGGGGGATGCTGCACTACAAAGAGGATTCATCCACAGGCTGCAGCTGCCACTTTCTCTGTGTGCACTTTTTCAGACTCACCTTCCCCAAGTACAGAGCTATAAACCCTTTGTTCAGACACAAGATATGTTTTGGCTCTAGTACTTCCACTACATCGCTGGTGTTTGTAATTCTTCTCTCTGCTATTACCTGCATTGAAGATTTGTTCTAAAAACAGATCTATCAGCTCATCCTTTGAACTCCTTGAACAGCTCCCACCAGCAACTGAATCAAGACTCCTTCCTCTGCCTCCAGCCAGTTCCATCACCTCATCACTTTGCACTTTCCTTCAGCACAAAATGCCTAAAGTCTTTTCTCATAAGGAATTTCTATCATCCACAGCCTCTTTCTCTGAACTCTCCTTTCTGTCTCCCACAAAATCACCATATGGTGGCCTTCAAGAAGAAGCTACATATCAAGTACCTGAAACATCCATGCTCTGACTTACACCTGCTTCACACATTGGACTGGAAACAGGACAAGAGACATATCCCAGAAAATGAGATTACCTTTCTGCTCCCGGCTCACACCAGCCAGCAGAGCATAAAAGATGTGGTAATTCCGCTCCCCAGGGTTCTGATGTACCACCCTGTTCTGAAACAAAGAATACAAGAGTAGCCAGCAGAAAAAGATCAGACTTGTGGTTGCAAAAGGCAAAAAGAAGACAAGGATACAGGTTAATCTTCAGGGCTAATGCACAAGAGGGGCTTGTTGCTATTTAATGATGGTTTTTTCTAAATAAATTCTACATCACGATCTTTGTGGCTGTGCAACTGAGCAAACGTGAACAAAAAACTTTGTCAGTTCTGTCCCTGCTCCTCAGTGAATTCCTGACTCCAAAGTAAACCACATCCAATCAGGGATTGCCTGCATTTGGAGTTGTACCCCGCATTTTTCTCTGTGGAGTGGTATTTCCAGGTACCTCTCTCTCCCTTTCTCCCTGGTAAACAGTTCTTTCTTGGAGTCTCTCTGTAATGCACAGAGTTTATTGAAGATGGGAGAAACAGCCCATGATAGATAGAGAACAAACATTGCTCTTGCGCCTCTCCCTCAGTTGGAACAGTTGCAGCAGTAACACCCAAGGAGTTGATGTCTGCATGCTGCAGTGGAGATAGCCTCATCCAGGAGGTGATCTGGCACTGCCACACCTCCTGTGAGGACAGGGCTCACCCAGCACTCAGTAGAGGTGATACCTACCTTTTCCAGTAAATCTGAACAGCATGTTAAGGAAAAATCCAAGTGAGAGAAGCACAGATTTCTTGATGATAGGCAAAAAATCTTCTAGACACATTGAAATGAACCCTGCAACAAGTCATGAAATAACTGGCACTTTGGAAAGCAGGTAAAGAGCGTTTCTAAACATCATCTTAGATCATCCACTCCATTCAGTGTCCAAGGAGGCATGATGTGCCAAAGAGATACTAAAAAGGGCAGGGCCAGGTAGAGCATAGATAACCTAACAAAAGATGAGCCATATTAGGGACACCCAGAAAGATTAGAGGCCACTCTTATCTGAAAGTCTGCATTGCACACAGCAAGTCTTGCATCAGTTCTCATTGCTCCTGCAAGAGACTGCTATCTTAAATCCACCACAGCATGAAGAGCAGATGCCAAACAATCCAAGCCTGTCATTTACAACAGCAATAAATTCATCTGGCTACTACTCCAGTGGCAATTGCTGTGGTTTTCAGTCAGCAGCAGCTTTGAACATATATCAAGAACTGTAGCCAGGGCAGCTTTACCTGCCTCGTGGAGACAAAAGACATGTCAAAGCCTCTGGGAGAGGGGTACCTGGGTATATAGGGAAGAAAGTCATCATGGTACAACACAGTTGGACTATATCCAGTCTTCACTGTCCATGTTCGCCCTGGAACAGGCTCCCCACAGAAGTGGTCATGTCACCAAGCTCGTCAGAGTACCAGGAGCATCTGGACAATGTGCATAAGTCATATGATTTCATTTTAGGTAGTCTTGAGAGGAGCAGGGAGTTGAACTTAATGGTCCTTATGGATCCTTCCTATGACTAAGGTTCCAAGGTTGACTGAAGATGGCAGACCAAAACAGGGACTCATAACTCTCTTCAGCACCCAAATATTATGCAGAACATATTTATTCTTAGTTTGGTCTCACTTTTCTCAATCATGAATTCATTGGCAGAGCTAAGATAAGTGAAACAAACCAAACACCTAATGTGGAGCAAATACGATGCAATCAACCAGAAAATTCTAGGATTTTAAGTGTCAAGTGTTGAGATTAACGAAGTGAAAAGTCAAACTATGTCCCTACTTAATGCAGTACTGAGACAAAAGGTTCCCAGAGTTAGGTGCTGCAGAGCCACAAAACAAACACTTCTTCCGTCTTTAAGTTGCAAATTTGCCCACAGTTGTAAATTGACTTTGAAAAACTGATGAGGGATTTCCTGACCTACACTGAGCTCCTCCTCATCTTTGTCACTCAGTCCATTTCTGGTCCACTGCAGAAAAGGATACAATCAGTTACTCGGCCTCCCTGGATGTGTCCATGCTGAGAGAAGTGCAGCTGGATGAACTTGCCAAAGCGGCTGGAGTTGTTGTTATAAACTGTCTTGGCATTTCCAAAGGCCTCCAGAATGGGGCTGCAGAAATGAGGGAATGAAGATACGATTAGTGATGGGACACCATTACAACAAAGCATATGCCCACTCTTTTGACATTTGCACACTGTGCTCTGCCACAAGAGATTCATTTGTTACAGCACCAGCCTGGACAAGCAGGAAGAGCTCAAGGAAAAGGAAGAATGGCAAGAGCAATTTAATACACTGCTAGATAAATGTTAAACCTTCAGGATTGCAGTTAATTAAATCAGTCCCCAATCTGTAGGGGCAGCTGGTGCTCACACTGTCAAGGGCATTCCCCACCAGTGTGGCTTCAGGAAATGAAAGGTGGCAAGACCCAGCCAGGTTGTGTCCTCAACACAGCACATCCCATGAATGCAACTGTATTTTTTCAAGGATTTTCAGAAGCATCAGACATATACATCAAACACTCTGTAGCTTCAAACCACATACTTCTACATTCATTCTACCTTTTTTCCTTCTGCCTTTGATACACCTCTCTTAAAATTACAGGCAAACATCTTCAAACTAACAAACAGTAATAAAACAATTTGTTTGGTACTTAAATTTGATACTGGAACACACAAGCCCTCGTTACCTACATCTTGCTTAGGCTGATATAAGCCACATGGTTTCCAAGTAGAGGGACTATACAGACACTATAGATGTGAAAATTACATTCTAAGAGAGTGACATAATCCACTTCAGGTCAAAAAAAGAGTTGAAAAATAATCTATTGCCAAATGTCAGACCAGTCATAAATTGAAGAATTTTGTCTGCTGGTCACCCTCCCATCTTCAGGAAAAAAAACAGTTAAAATGCTTGGTATTTGCTTCACAGAACAGTACAAGAGAAAAGACTAAACCATGCAAAATGACACACTGAATCCAGGATTAAAATATTCGTTTCTGCAATTAAGCCAATTCTAAGATAATCTGAAGGACTGACAAGCAAGGAATCAAAGAGATGCTACAAGAACAGCCTGTATGTTTTCATGTCTAATTTTAAAACATACAGAGTTTTAAACAAAAATTATTGCTCTTATTACCCTCAGAAATATTGGCTTTTAAGCATCTCCACAGGTCTATTGTGCAGTCCCACTGGAGACTGGGGCACATATTGGATTATTCACAAGTTAGTAACTACAGCATAAAAAATAACGACAACTAGAGACATCCTGGAGCTTGCAGAAAGCTTCAGGCCCTGCGAGTGTTAGCTAATGGAGAACTGTGGTTAAGGAAACACTCAAGAACCTCCAGAAAAATCCAGGCAGTATTTTCCCAACATCTCTTGAAACAATCACTTTCAAGTAACAAGGATAGAAGTGAAAACCCCTCTGTTATAACATACTACAACCATAGAAATGCCAGTTAGAGCAATCTGGGTACACAGATCAGGAAAGTTCCTTGTCCTAAAGAATTTGAACTCCAACACCCACAACTCTGAAACAAGTATGTAAATAAGGGCATTGCACAGAAATATCCCACTGAGCACACCACTGCCATGAATCAACAAAATTAATGGGGACAGACAGAAGCAGGGAGGACAGGGTTATGTTATATGACCACTACTGATGCAGTGAGAGTGCAGGAGCCAGCTAGACAATCTTTGTGGCTCTAAATCATGTTAAATTATATAAGAAAAGCACAAGGAAATATCTTTATAGTTCAGTTTGGCTCACACACACGGGTGTGAAGTCTTTCAGGCTTAGAGGGGGAAATAAGCAGGAGGGTGTGTGAGCAGTTGCAAGGCAGAGGGTGGAGTAAGGTGGTTCAGCCAGGCACAAGGGCAGGGGCCTGGGCCAAGCTAGTGGCCAGCAGCACATCACAGCACGGCAGCTGAGGAAGGAGTGAACTGTGAGGCAGAGCAGCACATCAGGAAGGTGATGCTGGATGCTTCCTGGATGTGGGCAGGATGCACTCCAGCATTCAAAATAATGGGAAACGGTTTCAGCAGGGCAGCAGAAAGCAAAGTCTGGAGTTCAGAAACACTGCACCATATACAGCTTCAGGATACAGATGCACAGTTGAAGGCAAAAAGATTTGAGGACTTGGCAGGGTGAATAGCAAGAAAGGTGGCTATGCTGTCAGCAGTGGCACCCAACATGGACAAGGGAGCACCAGAGTGAAGCAAGCAAGAAAAAAACCTGAAAGTTAGCAGAATTTTTAATGAACTAATGGATATTTTCAAGAAGGAAGAGATGAAATCAACAGTGCCAAAGGAGTTTTGAGAGCCTGATTTGTGAGAAATACACCGAGCACTAATGTTCCAACACAAGCAACTGATAGAAAGCTGATGAACTCTGTTTGCAATGCTGTCTGAAACTGAGAAAGAATCCAGAATTGCTCCTTGGTATGTGCTGGGCAAGGATGAAAATCCACTATAAGTGAACCTGAGGAGGGCCACTGTCAGAGCAAGTGCAGCTGAACTCCAAACACATGAAGTAGGGTCCATAGAATGGTAGCAGCTCCTGGGTCTGGGCCAGGCCTTCAGCTTCTTGTCTTCAGAGAAGAGGTGACAAATCAGATTCTCTTGCACTCATATTGCAATAGCTCATGTAGCACTAGAGACGTACACTGAACAGGCTGTGATCTCTTACTTCACTCCAGCTCACAGCTGTGGCATCTTACAGACTCAGGAATCACCTACCCACCATCATAAGCTCTCTGGATCACTGTCAAGTTATCACTTAACTGCTAAGAGTGCTTGAGCCTTCTAAGCCGCTTGCCTTAAAGCAGATTTTGCAGATCTCGAGTCATGACTGCACTGCTCTTCAGAGCTTTTGCCAATTTGCCTCCATGCCTGCTAAGTTCTGCACACCTGCAAAGAATAAATCATCCAACAACAGTCTCTGGAACACCAGGTCCAAGGGCAGCAGCGTTTCTGCTCAAGGCTGCTCTGCTTATAAGGACTTAAAACCCACAATGCTCTCACAGCTGCCTCCTCTGGAGGTTTCTGCAACTATCACAAGCTCCATCTGGGACTAATCTGCAGCCTCAACCTTGACAGTATCAAACTGCAGGACCCTCAGCAAGGTTCGTTAGCTACAGGCAAGACAATAGGAAAAATTTTAATGTAATTTGTTGAATATAATTCAGGTACTAAGGAAAACAAGGACACAAACAATAAAAGAGATGCATCTTTTCTGCCTCTTCCCCAGGCTTACCTAAAGTCAAATACCTACCGTCCTCTATTTCTTACCCTCAGCTTTCTTTTTTACTTCAGGTTACATCCAAAATTCCCCTAACATGGCAGCACAGGAGCCTGCGGTCACACTCAGGACTGCTTCTCTCTGTCACTCTTTCTTTATTTTCTCTGCTGCTCTTTGCCTCTTACTGGTTTTCCTCAGCCACGCTTTGCTTCTTCAGGTTTTCCAGATCATTGTTCCCTTCATCTCCCTGTTCCAGCATCAGTCACCTGTGGGCCATGGTCCCTCAGGGGTGTCCCTGCCCTGGCATGGGCAATGGTCCCTCAGGGCTGTCAGAACCTCTTCTGGCATGAAGGAATTTTCCCTGAAGTGCCTCTCCATTCCCTCATTGCTGCCAGCTTCTCTCTCAGACACATTTGCTTCAGGCGCCATGCACTGCCCTGCCTGCCTGATGCCTCATCAGGGTTTAGGTGGGTAGTGGTTGTTCCCTGCTGCCAGATCCCATGGATGGTTCTCCATGAAATCACTTGCCAGGACAGCAGGAGAGCTGCCAGGTGGCCCCTGGAACTCCTGAGGGTGACACACACCAGCAGCCTGAAACACAGGGAGGGCAGAGGGAAGCAGGGGCTATGGAGGAATTCAGGAGTCAAGAGTATGACAGAGACTCACCATGAGGACAGCTACAATCGAGAGCTAGAGCATTAACTCTCCAGCTGCCACACACATCCCACACTGCTGTTGGAAAGAAGCCTAATCCATCCACAGACAGGTGGGAGAGCAGCCAGGGTGAGGCATCCCAGCAAGACTGCAACCTTCGCATTTCTCTGATGTGACACCATCCATCTCTGTGATCCTCTCTTCCCAAGTCTGGCTCCATCCATGGCCTGGCTGCCCAGAAGGCAGGACCCTCCAAAGGCAAGGGCCACCAAAGGCAAGCTGACCCAGCAGTCCAGGTGCCCACAAGGGTGACTGTACCTGCTTTCCAGGATGGCTTCTTCCACGTGAGTGCTCTTCTCAGACACAGGGGCCCCAAGGGAGGTCTGGCTCATGGCTGACAGGAATTTCAGGAGCAACTTGGTGCTCTCAGTCTTTCCAGCTCCACTTTCTCCACTGTTAAGAAAAAGCATACATTTCATTCACAAATCCAGGACAGACAAGAGCTGATGACCATCCTACCCGCGGTACAGAAGTGATCTCTAGGAATAAACGTGTGACATCTCCGCTGTGACAAGCAGGGACCAGGCAAAGGCAGGGAGAATGGTGTGGGTATTCAGGCAGATGTCAATGCAAATGGGACAGCAGGAGCGGGGCATGTGATACAGCCGTGGGGTAGCCGACCCTCCATTTCTAACCTTATCAGAACACACTGGCTGTCATGACGCTTCCACAAGCAGCAGTAGCACTCGTTAGCCGTGGCGAAGATATGGGGAGGCAGCTCACCCAGCCGGTGCTGTCTGTACAGCTCTATGGCATCCACACTGTACAGACCAGGGATGGGTTTGTAGGGATTTACTGAGGCCAAGATGGAACCAATGTTTGTCTACGGGATAAAAACAAAACACAGAAAGGAAATGAAGCAAGCTCCTGGGCAGGGGGGGGAAAATCACGACAAAGCCAGACCCTGAAATAAGTCATGGTGAAGGAGAAAGCCTAAATAAGGATGTTGGGCTTCAGCAGAGAGCTCCACAGTTTGGCAAAGAATGTCAAACCCCAGAGAAGGAACTGTACAGCTGGGTATGGATGGGGTGCTCTGAATTTTGCTGCTTTAAAATATAACATTCTTATCCTGTTGTCTTTGTTAAATTAAGCTTACACAATTTAAAAACATGAAGCCATCTTCATACCCAGCTACTTTGCACTGTGCTTGAAGCTGAATAGCAGAGCCAGGACTAAAAGAGTGCCAGGAGAGAGCTTTAATGCCCCATCTGCAGTCCTAAGCAAAGGGGGCTTGACAGGGTTCAAGAACCTCCTGAATAGAGTTGGAACACACACACACTACACACATGTGTAAAGAACCACTAAAGCATATCATTCTTCTTCTGCTGAAAAAATGCTGTTTGGTGCAGCTTAAATCATTTGGTAAACCAAATCAAAATTGACAGCTGAAGATGAAACTCTGGATTTCAAGTCAAAACATTCTATATTTTCTAAATATTTTATTTTGAAAATATTTCTTTTTAAAATCTCACAGTCAAAAAAAAAAAAAAAAAAAAAAAAAGGTAGCAAGATTTGAAATAAAACACAGAGAGCACAATATTGAATTTCAAATGTATTATTTTGTGCAGTCAGAAGGAAATTAATTTTGCTTTTTGGGGCATGACTTTCTCGGTTCAGCCAACCAGCTCAAATCCAGTTATTCTCAGAGCTGCAGTTCAGAGCAATGGTGCCACCTCTCTCCTAATGACGGCTTTGTAATAAAGTCAGCATCCATGCTGCTGGTGTGGTGGTCTCCCTCCCAGGTTCATTTTGGACTGCTCTACTCAAGGAATACCCATTCTCAGCAGACATGACCAAGTAAACACTTAGATTGCTGCAGGAGGTTGCCAAGCTTTGTGATCAGGGACAGCATCTAGCATTATATCCAAACCATGAACTCACTACAAGTCATCCAACAGATATAAAAGCATTTGAATGTATCTGCTAGAGAAGCTGTAAATTGAACATTTGGTGACAAGAAAGACTCATCAGGCCAAATGAAATCTGAAGCTATAGCAATGCCAAACTCTGAAGCCAGAAGCCAGACCAATAAGATGCTGTAGTCATGAAAATATTTAAAGCTCATTTATTAAAGCATCAGTCAGAGATCATCAGGGGAAAAAAATCACCTAGGCCAAATTGCATTATCAGTATAAACAGGCTACTATGGATCAAGTCCTGAGGACCCTCTGACAGGAACCTTTGTGAGCAGAAATATGATTCATTGGTAATGAAAGCAATAAACAAGCAGATGATCTTTGGCCAGAGCAGTGGAGAGAGAAAGAGGAATGCATTGAGTGAGAAAACATGAATTGGGGAAAAAACATTATACAAGCAGCTGAAGAACAGCCATTGT
This sequence comes from Sylvia atricapilla, assembly GCF_009819655.1. Lineage (NCBI taxonomy): Eukaryota > Metazoa > Chordata > Aves > Passeriformes > Sylviidae > Sylvia > Sylvia atricapilla. The sequence continues at coordinate 22,426,391 of NC_089146.1, forward strand.
CCAGAGACTACAAGATAGAAATGTCCATTCTGACTCTCCTCCCAGACCTTCACAGCATCTTTTCTTCTCAGATGTTTCAGTTTGCGTTTTCCACTGTAGTTTCACTAGGAGTAGAGCTCCTTTCCAGAGAACTTCTGCAAAGTCCTTTCCAGAACTTCTTCCAGTACAGCCATCTCTTTCAAAGGTGGTCCTAGGAAACTTTTCCACCACCCAGTTGCAGTCTCTTCATCACATGCATTCCTTTACAGACAATTTCTATCCACAATTTTTAACAGCAGTAAACCCATATACATACCAGCTATTCTATCAGCAAAGTAATTGCCCCCCAAAGAACTCTCCAGAGCAGGACAGGTCACATGTGGCAAGTCTACTTCTGAGGACAATATATCCTACTTGGATGGTTACGCATGGCTTTGCTAAGGACAGCACAAATGTGGCAGTACAGTCCCTGGCTCATCTCTACATCACTCACATTATCTTGGGTTTACTTTTATTAAGGAATACAGGAATTGTAATAATGAAGAGGGAAGATGCAGGCTGTTGCTGTGCTCACATAATTTCCTTCAACAGCTGGGTAGAGCCTGAATAGTATTTATCTGGAAAACAAAAGGTACTGTTGAGCTTGCCAGTATTGCTGTAGCAAATTAATTATGGGTCCCAGACCAGTCTAAGTATACTGCTACCTACACTCCCTGATCAGAAAGAATCCCCTTTAGGAGCTCATGGTGGGGCTAATAATCCTATACTGAAGGCTTCTTCCCAGTGCTGAGCATGTTACAGAGGTCAGGCCCCTTCGTACATCTCCAAGAATTTCAAACCTGAGCTGCACATCTGAGGTTGATGCACTGTGCAAAGGCAAAAAATGTGGTGAAAAGGGGTTAAACTTTAACACCTTTATGCACCGACGGAGCAGGCACAGAACTAATGCTGAAGACAAGGAATGACACATCAGAGCTAGCTGAAAGGCTTAAGGAGATACAGCTGCTATGACACTCCTTGTGTTGTGGCATCTCTGCTACAAGGCACAGACTGAAAAGGAAGAGAACCCTACATCAGATTTTAAGGTGTGAGGAAGAAGAAACGGGAGGAATATACCCAAATGGGTAAAAAGCTGCACAGACACATAGCTTGTGTCACACACAGGACAAGAGGAGCAGCAAGGATAAGAGAATTTACAGTATCCTCTGCATCCAGTGCAGGAGGTGGTTCAGAAACAGGATCACTTTACTGATAATTTACTGGAATACAGGTGCATATGGTTTGGTTGCCTTGATAACGGTTGCTATGCAACACAGACAGAGATTTACATTTTTTCTGTCATATTCTGAAAACTCTAGCATGGACAAGCAAGGTAAGAGTAAAGCAAGGTAAGGCAGTCTTTGTCATCTATCTTCCTTGTTCTCTCCAGCTCTCAGCAAGGCACTGCCATCCCAGCAGTTCAGGGATGTCTTGTCCCAGGTGTGCTTTTCCTCACAAGTCCCTTTCCTAACACTTGTCTCCTTCCTGAGAAGGAAATCGGGAGATGCTATGAGTAGTCATCTGTGAAAGCAGTCAAATAAAAAAAGCCACAACTGCATGTAAAAGCAGAAGAATTAGGCAACAGTTTTGCATTCCTAGTTTTGTTAGACATATCTTCATCTTTCTGGATCAGGAGGGATACTCAGCAACAACCTGCATATGCTGCACTTCCCAGTCTGCTTGGCCTTATAAACCATGGAACAGCCATAATGGGGAACCTGGGGAATGTGCAGGACAGCTCATTAAACATGGATGTTCATGGAGGATACAGAGCTGCATAATTACCACAAAGCTCAGAGGTGAACATTCATGTTTTGGATGCTCCTCCATAGAGGCAAAGAGGGCCGTCTGGTAAGGGTAGGATCTCACAGGGATGATGGAGCTGGCAAGGCAAAAAAACCCCTCCAATTCCTATCCTCAAGAGACAAGGATAACATCAGTACTTCACATGCAAAATGGCAGCCCTGAAGCTAAACAAAAACCATGAAGCCAATAGGGATGAGCACTTACATAGATGTTACCCTGTTGGTAGCGCTGGTGAAGGTTAAGCAGGATGGCAGCTTCATGCAGATCTCCCAGCATGGACATGTCTTCCACCCCATCAACGCTGGTCTGGTGCATGGGTAAGACCTTTTCTCTGGAAAGGGTGGCCTTGGGGTACTGGAACACCTGGAAGAATGGGGAGAAGGACAAATAAGCTCATGACAGCTGGGCACATGGTCTGATTTCCTACCCGAAATGTGCACCTTTATACTCCAGCACTGGAAAAGGAAATGAATAAGACACAGATCTGCTCCCTACCTTTATAATCACACTTCCATTCCTGTTCCCTCTGGCCAGAAACTATACAGCATACCCCCTTCTTTCGCTACACAGTCAATCTCTCATTTTCACTACCGATGGGGACAAATCAACACAAGGTTACTCAAATTCCCTTTAACAGGTGCAGAGCATCGGCCCCCAGCTGCTAGACTAGACAGGTATTACTGCACTCATGACTGTGAATAATGATGGCAGCTGCCCCCAAGAGGCCAAGGACAGTCTTTCACAAAAAACACAGGTGAGATCATGTCTGTGACCACGGGGAAGTAGAGGAAAAGCTAATTCACATTCCAGGTTTGGCCCTGCACTCTCCACAGAAGCAGCCAGAGAGCATCTGGAAGAGTTTGTCATCTCAAGAGCAAAGGAAAGCAAAGCACATGAGAAGCCAAATAAAGTAGTGACATTCTCTCTGTGTGATGAAATGTATGTGTATGATACAGCTTTCAAAATATTTGTACAGTGACACCTATTAACTTCTATCACTGCTCTAGGAAGTACTCATCTCTGTGCAGTTGCACTCATCTTGCCTCAATTGCTTGCATCCTTCTTCCTGATAGAACTTTCTCCTCCACAATAACCCACTCTTCAGTTATCAGGTCATCTCCTGCACCCTCTTCCAACACAGCTGAGATTATGTGACTGTTCTCCTCCACCACAGGCACATCCCAGCCCTCCTTTCCTCCTCCTCAAGCACGATGCTGGCATTTCACAAAAGTTATTTCAGTTGCTTCCCACTCTTGGATTCAGCCATGTGCCATCTCCCAACAAGCATCCAAAGCTGTGCTAAATGGTAAGACCCAAAGAGAGACAGATGGGAGACTTCATATAGGCATCCTAGAGAAGGAAACTGGTCCACAGTAACCCCTCCAAAGAATCTTGTGCTTTTCCACCTCTCCCAGGGCTCTGGTCTCTACCTCATTTCTATCCCTGCTTGTCAGCCCTCCTGGGTGCCAGCAAGAAACCGACAGGCTGCATAGAGAACAAACTATAATCTATAGGGTTGATCTAACTGGTTTCTCCTGCCCACCTTCTTGGAGTGCTGAGGCTGCCGTCAGTGCTGGGGAGAGGCCATCCCCGCAGCTGCAGGCTGCAGACAGAATGAGGTCACCCAGCCCCCTCCAGCCAGCCACCCCTGCCGGGCCGTGCAGGGCGCTCACAGCTGCAGACACTGCAGGTGCTCACCCCTTCAGGGCTCTGAGCCTGCACCCTGCCAGTGCAGGGCAGCAATAACCCAGCACAACATCCCTTACAAGGTCACCATGATGCACAACCATACAAGCAGCTCTGTTGAGGGAGGGAGCTGGGGAGGAGAAGCTGGATCAGTCCCTCAGGTGCATTTGCCCCATTTCTGACCAGTCACACCTGTGTGGTAAGGACTACTCAGTCTCTTCCACTGACAGACTCCTTCACAGTCCATCTCTTTCACCAGCCAGGAGGCTTTCAAAAACACACAGTTCACATTCATGATCAGTGTAAAACAAAGCCCACTCCAGCAAAAAGGCTCTCTTCAGGCCTTTCCACATCAGTTCTGCTCCAGAGTGTCAGAGAGGTCTGACTGCCAGCAGCAGGACCCCCACTCTGCAAGCATGACCCTAAAAATAGAAAACCACTTTTTTTCCCTTCTTCAGAGCAGAGTCCTCGGGCACTTTCACAGGAGAACTGAGGGAGAAAGGGAGAATGGGACAACTAAATTCAGGAGAGAGTACAAGCTGCAGATGCACGACATGAACAGGACTGTCAGGAATAAAATCAGTACCACACTTCCAAACGAGGAGGCAGCAAATGACCCTGTCTCTCTCTTGTCCACTGACTTACACAAAGTTTGGAAAAGGACAAGTAAAAAACAGTGTGACATGATCTTTCCTTATATCTGCCTGGTACTTACTCATTTGCTACTGCACTGTCAGCACTTGCAGCCATTTGGGCCAGAAGAGAAACATTAAGAAAACATTTAGACAAAAAGCTGAGTGGACAAGTCTGCTAAAAGATATCAAGCAGCTGGCAGCACCTGTGCCCAGAGGCTGCTATGCACAAAAAGTGATGGGTCAGAGCTTGTTCCCTTGTTCCTGTTGACAACGTGGGAGAAAATGGAACCCTGAAGAGGAATGGGGTCCTAAATACACGAGTAAATAATTAGCAGGGTTTAGATAATCACATGGTATACCTGTCTTGAGCCACTTCGTTGGTTTTATTCAGTCATCGCTCTCTAAAAAAAGTCTGGTCCAATGTCCATAAGGAGTTAAGCAGGTGCTCTGGCAGGACAGCAACAAAGGTGGATTTGTAGTATTGGTTCTGGTATCCTTGGGACAGAAACACTGCAGAGGTGAAATGTACCCCGTGGAGCTGCAGTGTGATGCCACATTGCCATCCCAGCCAAGGCCAAGCTGTCACCTGTCTGTCCCTGAGGCTGTGGAAGTTCATCCAATGCGCATCACTGCATGCCTAGGCAGCTCACCCTCCTTCAGACAGAGGCTGGGCCCTCCAGCCACACTGGGGTTTGGGAGGTGATGGTTCTGTGCCTCTGGAAGGTACTTGTGACATGTGGGAGAGTTTTCAGGTCTTCCCTGGCACTGGACAAAAGCTGACTTTTAATTTGTTCTCTCCCCTCCAGGGAAGTGGGTAGTTTTTCCAGTCTCTGTATCACCAGCAGGCTGCAAGGATCATCCATGCTCCTGGACATAGACACATGTTCCAAGACTATCAGTGACTTTTTCCAAGGAGCTGGAAGTTAGAGACACAAACAGGATGATGCTCCACTCTTAGAGTCCCAGTAAGGAAGCTTTTGTTGCCCCACTGCTCATTCCTGGACACCTCCAGCAATCTGCCAGGAGAGCAATTTCAAAGATCCTCCCCCATCATCTTGTTCCAGGAAGGGTATGCCAGACTGATCTTCAGCATTACTGAGCTGGATATGATAGCTGATTTTTCATGAAGCAAGTAAGAACTCAGACAAACTGATCTCTCTGCAAAGTTGCCCCCAGAATATACCATTTTTTAACAAGCTAATATATAAAACATGAAGTTATAGGCATTAATAAGCGGATCTTTATTTTTGGGAAGGAAAATAATCAGCTTTCAGTCTAACGGGCATCTCACAGCCAAAGATTTCTACTTTCTCACCAGTAACACACTATATTTGCCTCAGATTTATCACAAGGTGAGAGTAAAATGACCACAACTGTCTCCAAGACCCTGCAATGGTCAGGAATAAAACAAAATCTGGCCAGCAAACAAACCAAGATGAAGCTTGCTAGTACTGCTCACCAGGCTCAGCAAGGGAGAAATTATTCCTTTTCAAACTCAGTTCCATCTATTAGTGCCATCCTGATCACATAAGCAAAGCTCCCACCTGGCATCCAAGTTATATTTATCCATAAAGCATTTAGCTGTTTTGTCTGGACTGTGGTTTCCAATCTTGTGTTTCATAAGCAAAGCTCCTCCCTTCCTCCCAGGAAGTAAAATTTCTGATGGATTTACTGCTTGAGGTGTTTTTAAGGAAGTGAGAACAAATGACAAAAGCTTTGAAGCATGACTGGACTTCTTACTTCAGAGCTGCAAGGGCTGCAGGAATGCTGGGCTACAGCAAACATGAGGACACTAGATTTGGGGGACCTAAAAATCAGAGGGATCAACTGCCCCATCCAACCCAAAGGGAAGACATTTATCAGAGTTTTCACCTGGGGTAGAACTGCCAGTCCCTCCTTACAGGTATGAAGCAATGAACGTGGCAGGTGAGGGAAGCACACAGGATAGCTCTTGTGGGTGGCACTGAATAAAGAAAGCCCTTCAGTGATCACCATGTGCTTTTACTGCATAACCATAAAGCACATGCTCCTCCAGCCTAGTGGTTTCTTGTTTTAAGGAAGAAAAAAACCAAAAAAACCTAGCTTTATGTTTTACACCTGTAAGCCACCCAGCATTATCCTGAGCATATTTTCCAGCATACGGGACACAGGCTGGAGGTGGGAGCACCCACACAGATAGCTCTAAAGTGGGATTTCTGGTGTCCTTTCAGAGGTGCCAGGTGGGTTTTGAAAGCTTTTACAAGGCCACAGCAGCATGTCAGAAGAGCCAGAATTGGGAAAGTCACAGAAGTACTCACCATTTTTTGTCACTCTTGAGGCTGCTGCGTTACCCGTGATCCCTTAAAACGTGTTAGTGATATCCAGCACTCCCAAAACAAGTCAACTCCTCAAGAAGGGGTTTGAGAGACTATAGTAACCAGATAAAAAATCTGTGTTTGCAAGGGGGATTTCCATCTCTGAGAAACAAATCAGGCTCTTTATAAAAGAGTGATGACTTCAAATCTAGGCCTTTCAATGCAAGACTGAAAAACAGAGTCCTATCACTGACTCCACAAACCAGAATCCTAAATCCCCTTTCCTCCTGTGCCCTCCTTTGTTTGCCAGGTGAGAGGCTGAAGAAAACCTGCCTATTTTTCTGTAACAAAGCAGCCACCTGCAGGGTCCATTCACCAGAACAGCTGAGCAGGTCTAATTGCTCACTGCTGCAGGGCACAGTCCTGCCCATTTCCCCATCCTCCTCCCAGCCCAGGCAGCAGTCTGACTCACTAAGAACCTCTGTGAAGGCTGTGAATAGTTTTCCCAGGGTTGGCCAGGCTAGCTGACTCACTGAGCACTTGGATGATCCCCAGAGGTCCCTTCCCACCAATATTATTCCGTGAGTACTGCAGTAGATGCACCAGGGAACCACGAGGAGCACAGGGCTGGAAATCAGGCAGGAAAGCAGCTTGTTCTCATCACTGTCGGAGAGCTCTGCTCTCAGGGGAGTTTGGCTGCCTTGTTGAGCTGTCCTGTGCATCTCTGCTGCCTTTACACACTGACCGGCACAGGGAACCCATTGCCACATGCCCTTGGCCCAAAGGGCTGACAGCAAAAGCTGCTGAAGTGGCTGGTGGTAAACACAAGCACCCTTAGAGCGGCACAGCTTGCACATCTTGGCAGGAAGGGCTGCTGGTTTGGTGGAGCTGCCTCCTTCCAGGAGCATTTAGCCGATATAATGATTTTGCTAGGCTGTTAATGCAACCCCTTCAAAGATGGCATAAGGGAAACCAAGAAAACGGAGGTAGGCAAAGAAATGAAGAGAACAAGAAGAACAAACCTTTCTTTTTAACATTTGTTAGATCTTTGGCATAGTTTGTAACAGAGCCAGGTCACTCTGCAGAGAGAATTGCAGCATTTCCACTGATAAATTTCAACATGATGGTCAGGCAAGACCAAGAAGTCCATCTTACAGCTTGGCACAGGCTACAGCCTCATGCATACTTCACTTACCATGCCATAATCTGAGGTGAAGAGAACATTTCCACTGGCACACAAGCCAACGGTGCATGGCTGCAGCTGGTCCTGCTCCCGCAGCCATACCCTGGCACCCTGCAAAAACCAGAAGACATCCCATTAGAAAGAACCAGAGCCTGTGAGATCTGTACACAGGGTGCAAACACCCAAGGAAAGCTGGGAGAAGCTGCAGGATTCAGAGGCTACTTCCAAGCTACAGCTGCTTAAAATATTTAGGTAAGTCCTAGTTACATTTTCAGAGAAACTCAATTTGTTTTTTCTTAATGTAACGTGAGCAGAAGAAAAAGCAGTTTTAACAAGCTTCATGTGGAAACTGAAGTAAGGAAACACCAATTTTTCTAGAAAGTGTAATGGAAAGATACCAACACATAGAATAGTTGGTCTGACTGTAAAATTGTTTTTAAACTTCGAATAGCTGGTCATTAAAAGTCATGTTGTTATAATAATAATAATAGAAAATATAAATAAAGCATGTTTACAATGTCATACACCCACGCATCACTCACTGTAAGTAAAAATGCTTCCAGAAATCACCAGCAAACAGCTAAGAGGATTTCACAGAGCTTTGTTTGCAAACTCTGGCAAAGTTTCCTTTGGTAAATGACATGACCTGAGTGTTTCTCTGATGTATATATACACTGATGTATACATGATCGTCCTGACGTATGTATGCACTGATGTTTATATATGTTTATATATATATGATGTTTCACATACATTACAACATCTTAAACTGCTCCATGTCTCTCAAGACAAGTCTGAGCACAAACCCAGATTTCTGGTAACACACATGCAGGGATCTGCAGGACAGGTACATTTCATAGCTTGCCTACCAAAATAGCAGGGAAAACAAGTTTGCTGGACTGGCCTCTTCTGTCCTGTCTGCCTGTGAGACCTGGTACAAGGGAAAGAGCAGGAGCATGAAGGAAGATCAGGACAAGCATGACCTGCAATTACAGAGCTAGGCATGAAGCCACACTGCATTTCAGTTATTGCAGACTAATCACTTCCATGTCTTTCCATAGAAATCACATAAACTCTGCTTAGATAAATATTGAGAAAAATTCAAAGTGCTCAACTGTTGAGTAACATTAGAGCCATTCTGCCTTTCATTGATTCACAGACTGAGTTTCTTCCTAATTTTTTATGCCCCTAAATTATTGATCATGAGCTTTAAGCCCTTCCTACCCTCTTAATCCCATCAGCACCATTAGCTCTTTGCTTGTAGGCTTAATATGTTTGAAGAAATTGAATAGTGTATCTATATTACATTATACAAAATGTGAAACACTAATTCTATTTTTAATGATTTGTTTTTAGTTTAGGGGGTTTTTTTTTAAACTACTTAAGTCACTCTCAACACTTTAGTACCCCGGATTTTCCTTACTGTAGGAGATACATATAGGCCAACCTCCAGCCCTCCCAATAAAAAACCTGTGTTTAATGACATTAAAAAGGTGTACATAATTCTAGCTTTACTGCTGTGTTCTGGTCTAGAGTTTCCACATCAAGCAGATTAATCTCCCCTCACCAAGTCAATGAAAAGCACCATTGCATATGATCAGCACCTAAACCCAGGGATGGTCTGCAAAGATCATCCTCATGGCCAGTGAACAGCAGCAATAGAAAAAAATGGAATCTTATGTTACACATTTGAGATCCCAGAGAGCTGTTATGAACAATACCTCACACGCACATTTTGAGGAACTATACAGAGGATTTGTTACATCCTCTTAGGTTTTCCGAAACTCTGGATGTTTGAAATAAAGTGTCCTGAGGCATCTGGGCAGGACATTATTGTTGAGAAATCATTAATCTCCCAAATTACATTCTGACTATAGTGCATAAACATATGAACAGCAACATGTGTTTAAAGATTTTTTTGGTACTTTCACCAGACTCCTACCACCACCATGGCAGAAGGCAAAGAGTCAGAAAACAGGAAGGCTATGTCTCCAAACAGTGGGATGAAAGAAAGCCTTCTATAAGACACTTAGTGTAAATTTCCCCAACAGTGCATTTCAATGCCTTCAGACACCAGTAACCCAGGATGGCAGAAATGAGAGCCTGAGGCAAATGCAGTTTAATCAGAAGACAAGTCTGCACCCTGCCATGCACACTGTGCCCCAATGCCATGGCAAACACACCCTGCATATGGGAGTGTGCCGCGATCACAGCACCCTACACAGTCTGTCCCTGAAGACCAGGGGGGGTCCAGGTTACATGGACTTTCCACTCCCTGAGCTCAGAAATTTACTTGGAGCTACAGGCAGTTGATAATCTGACACAGAAGAGACAGTCCATGGGCATGAATACTGTTATTTAATAGGTACCACTCAGAAGGGAAAAGAGGGGAGATAGGCAATGAGATCACTCAGCTATCTTCAACACACAGAAATTATCTAAAAGTCCAGACTGATTCAGACCTCTTTCCCAGCAGAAGTCCATGTGCAAAAGTATTAAACAAATACTCCTCCAAGGAGACACATTTCTTTTGTACAACACCACACAAACTTATGGCAGGTCCTTCGGTGTGCTGCTAAGGAATAGAAGTCAACATGCTGAAACTCCCAGACACTGTGGTATTTCAGCTGCCCAGAATGACTTACTTCAGTTTACTCTGATTTTGTAGCTGTTTGTACAACAGCAATTGCCTCTGCACAGCAGAATAACTGCACCCAGTTATGCTGTTTCCAAAAGGAATATTGTGCTGAGACAGTCAGAAAAGGAACCACAGAGCAAATAATTATTGTAACTTCTGCCCAGCATAGCCATAGCCCCATTTCCTGAAAGGCAGAGTTTGTTTTAGTGCATCTCCTTCCACCAGCCCTTTTTTCTAAACATGAAATTCCCCAAAGAGCCTTGAATAAATACAGGAGCAGATGGTGACACCAAAGAGACTGCTCTCACTTTACTCCCCTCTCTCCCATTGCCACACATCTCATTGATCAGCTGAAAGGATTAAATTGAGCAGAAACCTTCCAAAAACTGCCAGGCAGCAAGGGTGAACTTCCACAGGAGAAGCAAGGTCAGTAGGCCTGAGCACTGTCCAGCAGCAATGTGCCAGTTCTGAGGGACCCCAGCTCTCACAGGCACCATGGATGATGGGAAAACCATGGTCTTCTAGGACCACAGTAAAAACCCTTCACCTTTCATTGTGGGATATAAAAGATCCACCCTCGCCCACAGACAGAACAGTTTAACAAAATGAAGCAACAAGCAATCACCAATTTGAAGAGAACACCGTAAAAGACAAAGGAGGAACAGCAGTGATGATTTCTGTAAACACTTTCCATCAAATAAAGCTGGCAGAATACTGATCATACAGTTAACTCAAGCCCCTTATATAATGAGTTCATCCCCTCCCAACTCTTATTTTTCTAGGAGTTTATTAGGCTGGTCTATTGCTTTGGTTTTAAAGGGAACAACAGCAGGAACTGAAAGGAAGAATAAAATAGTAATGTACCAGTTCCTATATCAAGGGCAGGTCACTCAGATGTTAAACAAACTCTGAGACCAACATCCTCATTCCTATGGGCTCAGTAACAATCTGTCCATGAACTTGCCTTGCCACAAAGTGCACAGCAAAGCACAATCCTGAAAAGTGATCCTGTACCATGGGGCAGTAATTTAGAAAATAAAGTTGCTTGTCTACAGAGAACAGCATTTCATCCGTACTGACCCACGGTCACACTATCATGCCTTCCAGTGTGCACAGTAAACTCTAAGATGTCATTTCTCACTTCAAACAACAAGTGGTACTTTGGGATCCTAGACTCAGAATTAAATAACATTTCCTGCTATTCATGATATCAAAAAATCAATTGAAGGCACAGATTTCTTTGGCCTTCTATGCGGGGTTTTTTTTACAGTGTCTGAAACTGGAAGTTTCCCCTTGCATTCACACTCCTGTATCTCAGTTCAGGAGATGCAGTATGGTGTGTCAGCAGGGAAAGAATAAGGCAGATCTCATGTTCTGTACCCAGGGAATGGGCAGAGAGGCAGACAGGCAGCACTTATGCAGCAGCAAGGCATCCACACATTGAAGTGGAGTGTGTAGCCAGCAGCTGCACTCTCCTGGTCAGTCATCCAGCTGTTTAAGGCAGTTGAAGGCAGCAAGGTAAGCTCCAGAGGACAAGACACAAACCTCTGCACCTGCTGGTGCGTTGGCCTTTCCAGAGCCTCCCAGCCCAGCAGGAGACACATTCAGGGACTCTCATGAGAAAGCTCTCCTTGACTGTACCACTCTTCAGAAACAAGTCTTCCTATTCTTTTCTCCTTACTCGCACGTTCTGGACTACTCTTGAATCTTCACATTTCCCAGGATGTCCTCTGTCTTCTGGAAACTTCTTCTTCCCAGGCACAAGCAAGAACGAGCTGCCTCAGCTGAACTTTGGGACACAGCAATGCTGCCTCTCTCTGAGTGCACTCAAACACCCCATTCCTCCTTGTGCACAAACCTACACAACTGCCAGGAGGGGCTAAACCAGGACGGCTGCATCAATTTTCCAGGGGTTATGCACAGAGGAAAAGTGGTTTTGCTCGGAAGACGCTTTTCAGTGTGTGAAAGGGGCACACAACTGTCTGTTTTTTCAAGCACAGGATGTTTTTTATGTTTTCTTTGTGACCGAACTTGACTGTCTCAAGCCTCCAGATCTACCTACAAACACAATACTACGAGAGGCTCTTGAAGTGCCTTCCTTGATTTAGGTAATTATACCAAATCAGGCATTTTGTAAGGAGCAGGGACGTCTCAAAAATGTACACCCCTGCACTGAGAGTCTGCAACAAAAACCTCTGTGGGTGCTACAAGTTTTCAACTACAAGTACTATATACATAACTTCTCTTTGTCCTGCTAGCACACTGAGCCTGTTCAGTAGGTACTGGGCACCCAAGCCTTGTGTTTCTCCTGTCGATGGATCCATATGCTCCTAGGCTTAGAAAAGGCTCTCCTAGCAGCATAGTGCTGAGCCAGCTCTTTTCCTGGCCTCAGTGGGCTTTGTGGCTGTAAACCACGAGGCAGAGGCTGGGCTAGAAAGGCGCTCGCAATTCAGACAAAGCTGGAATCAGGTTTCAATAAATGCACTTTTCAAGAGATTGATTTGGATGATCATGAATAAGTGATAGGACAAACATAAAGAGCCTTAGCTAATGGATGTAAGATTGGTGGGGAGGGGGAGTCCCTAGCAGCCTAGACCCATATGGTAAGGAATGCAACTTTGCTGTTTTTCTGATGGCAAGCTGAAACAAAGCCATGGGTTGTATCTGATCAGCAAAACCGGGACCAGCTGCTGGAATGGAGGGGCAGCCCAGGAGGTCACAGGTAAGAGAGACAGAAGCAACAGTTCACTTGGCAGCAGCCAACACGGAGTAGCTGGGAAAGAGGGACAATACCTGCAGCAGCAGTAGGGATAACAGAAACAAAAGTCTACTTCTTGTAAGGCATGAGAGAGACACACTGCAGAGCAATAAGGGACTGGAGTGTACCTGTCTGGTTCCACAACTACCACACAGCAGCTCACTGAGCTCAGGCAGCTCCTGCAAGCCAGCAGGGCTCAGAGCTGGACACGAACTGCAGCCACGGGTCCTGGTGCTCCAGAGTTGCAGCCTAGGCTGAGCCCATGACTCATTCTAGTTCTGCCAATTAGCAGCCTCATTCCTCACTAATTAAAGAACACAGCCCTCAGTCTGCCAGCAGCTTTGCAGAATAGCAGTATCAGGAAAAGGTTTGTGCATTTTAAATAATCTAAGAGCAGTTTGTCACTTCTGGTCACTGATGTATATGCACTGCTTCCCACTCCCCTTTTGCCTCCCCCTCCCATCTGTTCTGTTCCTGTCTCCTCCCCCAGTTTGGCTGCTGCACAGCTTCTCTTCTCATTCTCCAGAACATCTCCAAATATCTCCCAGGAAATGCCTGGTCCATGGAGGTAATTCTTAATCTTCTCAAAGAAACAACTACACACTACAGAAATCACACAAACTCCTTGTCATGGGACTGGAGGGAATGAGCCCCCAGCTGTTTTTCACATACTTCAGAGCTGTCCTTTGCCATGAGCAAAAGGTGCACAGAAATGAGGCAGGTGTGAATCCTTATGGACTTCACTGTACGCTCTCTCCAAGCTCAGTTTAAAATGAGCTGCCTCCTGCGATTCCACTATGGGCAGTGGAGTCACTCTCCTTCTCAGCTGAACTAAGAGTCCTACAGAGTTTGCAACTACCTGAGAAATTCTCACCAGTCTTGAAAATACAAACTGAAATTTCATTATGTTCATAAAAGTAAACACCACTTCCATGCCTTCATTACAAGCTCTTCCCTGCCTAAAACTTTAATTAGGAACTGAATTAAAACGAGTTGTTCCCTAAGCACATTAGTCACATGTGTCTCTACAGATGTGTATTCCCTGTCACATCACAGCAACACTGGCTTTCCTCCATCTCTTCTGCAGCCCTGAAAGAAAGGAGGTTACATGGCATGTGCTAAAGCCCAGCCTGGCCCTAGCAAAACGTTCCCTGACCAGCTTACAGCTCCAAACCGAGCAAGTAAAAGGTATTCCTGTCCTGCTCTCAACTTGGGCAGGGCTTCTCAAAGAAGAATCTCCCTCTTACCACCAAATATATCATGAGGTGGCTTCCTTCAGTTCCCTCCATCCCTCAAATTCAGCCAATGGCTTCAAGGGTGAGGATGGGCTGATGGACAGTTGAGAAGTCTTTGAGGTCCACAGAATAGAGCTCAGGGCCTCAGGAAGCCACAAGGACACAGTGGTCTGTCACTGAGCAGCCACAGTGCCACATGTTTTGCAAAAACCTCAGACAAGAGCCCTGAAACAGTATTTCTTCTGCAATGTTTATTATGCACCATTTGGAATTATGTCCGATACCTTTCTTGCATCTTGCCACATCCTTGATTTCAATATTTCCCTGCCTTGTGGAGTTCTACCATATACTCACACATTATACAGAAACGTACACTTTTAAACCAGTCTCATCAACATACACTTTTAAACCAGTCCCATCACTGTGAAGCAGAAAATTCCTTTTTCTTGCAGTCAGAGGTAGAGGCACAGAAGAATTCAATCCACCTTCTCTGTCTCATCCATTATTTTCTGCTCTTTTGCCATGTCTCCCCCTATTTGTCATTTCACTAATAAAGTAATCTCACATTTTTTAAACTCTTCATGTGAGACATTTTCCTGGTGTTTGCTCGTCCTCTGTGTCCTTCCTTCAAATACCATACAGAAAGCAAGAGGAGTGCCTGTGAGCTGGGATGAACTGTCAGTCAATCTGAAATAAGAGGGAAGTAAGGAAAAATGGGGCAAACAACCCATGTAAAAAAGAAGCTGGGAGACAGGAAAGACAGAAGAGTCTGTGTTTTACTATTTTCTAAAATCACTGGGTACAAAGGCATGTGCTAATAGCAGTATCCAACTATTAGATGTGGATGGCAGCACTGTGAGTTATCACAGAACCACAGGATAAGATGAGTTGGAGGGGACCCACAAAGATCATCAAGTCCAACTTCTGGCCCTGCACAGGACCATCCCCAAGAGTCACACCATGTGCTCAAGAGTATTGTCCAAATACTTCCTGAACTCTGGCAGGCTTGGTGCTGTGATAATGGAGATACATGGAAGTTTTTAACAAACATCCCTGGAAAGCACCCATCTTGCATCACATTGTGATGCTGAAGTGCTTTCAGTAAATGGAAAGGACATAAAACATTTTAAAAATCAACAGTTCTAAGAGTTCCCAGAGATCTGTCCAATAAAGTTTCTCAACAGCTGATAGTAATTTTTTAATAAGTCAGATAATGCTGAGGAAATTCCAGGAGATTGAAAGAGTCAGAGTCTAAATGGGAGTGAAATCAGGATTATCTCTAGTAACCATGGGTTGCTTAGTCTGAAAACCCCAGGGAAAATACAGAGGTTTTGCTCTCAGCTGTTTCATCTGAAGGATAGTCTGGCTTTAACAGTTGTCCAGTGCCAGTTCACATGTAGAAAGAAGTCTGGTCAAAAAGGCTTCTTCCTTAGCATCCAAGCATATGAGATAAATAGGACTGTGATTGACTCTCATGACCTTGCCCACATAGAACACAGTATTTCAGTAAAAGTCAGCTCTTGAGGAGCAAACAGCAGCAAAGGGATCTCAAAACTGTTGTTATGAATGGGGGAAATCACTATTACTTGAGGGAGTTTCCAACAAATGTCTGCAGTGACAGGGTCAGTACTATTTTGTATTCTCATCAAGGACCTAAAATCTAAAGTAGTACTGACAGTACGAGCAGATGCCAACATCTGGTAGATAAGTAAGTACCCACAAGGATGTGACCATCAGAGCATTGTGGATTCCACAGCCCCCTGTTAGAACAAAACAGGATTAAAGTACAGGCAAACTGAAAGGTCATCGTCAGGAGAGAAGGAATGCAAGGAGTACTTCAAACAGAGGAATGTCTTCTGGAAAGTCACAGACCCAAAGAGGACTGCAAATTGCTGAGCAGAAACTCCCAGGACATTTGGTTGCAAAAAGAACTGATGCATGTCTGGGATGTATAAACAGGAGTAAGGAAGTTTACTGCTTACTTATGCTTTGAGGTGTGAGAAAGAAGCCTTCCAGAGACAACATAAAAGGCTCAGTCATTTTTGCTATTTGGAAAGATCCCTTGTAGTGCAAAAGTATTTGTGAAGATGTTAATGTCATTATGTAGATTTGCCAGAGCTGACCTATCTAGCCCAGACAGTGATAGTGGGGGGATTAGAGCAGCATGTGGCCCAGCATGGGCTGCAAACCTCATCTCTGTCCCTGCATCCTCAGCTGACTCAACCCTTCTGAGAGGACACGGCAGACAGTAGCACAGAGACCCCTCTCTGCTACCTGCTGGTTCACCTTTGCCAGCAACCCAGAGGCAACCTGGTGCCAGAAAATAATGTTTTGCAGACAGAGAACTTATTTAGGACAAAGCGACTCAGGAAACAGAAGAAAAGTAGGACCCGAAAATGGATGGATCTGCCAGATACTTTAGAAATGAAGCAGGATTTATTTTAAAACAAGGTTGTGTAATCACTTGAAGAAACTGCAAAAAGCAGGGGATCCTACAGAAATAAGAAGCCCTTCTAGAAAGTGTGATTCAGCTAAATCTTCATCATTGGCTCACAATGCAAGTAAAAGAAATAAAGAGCACTAATACACCCTCCTTGTCCTAACCCTAATTTCCACCTTCTCATCAAATACACTGATGACTGGATCTATGAGAGGCCCCACCAACAGTTCAGTTGCTGTGATAATTATTGCACCTGTATGATAGGACCTCTCAGTCCCCTGGACACTGTGTCAAGTGATGCAGAACAGGCCCTCAATAGGTGTTTTTCCTGAGACTTGGCTCTACAGCATTCCTGAACTGTGGGTGATCTCAGACAGAAATGAGGAGGCAGAACTGCAGAGTTTAGAGTAACTGAAAGATAACCATGAAATCCAGACTCTCACAAGTTTCAGTCTTAATGATCACATTTAGATAGTTCGCATATTCTCCTTAAAGCAAAACAGGAAAAAGAAATTGCAAAACATTTGTGATCATTATGTTAAATGTACGTGTGGCAAGAAGTGAAACCAGAGCAGAACAAGTGATTTTGGAGGTCACAATGGGGCAGCTGAACGAGGCTTGGCCCACGGCAACCTGCTTCCCTTCATGTGGGGGCTCTCATTGAGAGCCTGTGCCAGCCCACCCTCTTGCTGCTGATGGGATCTGACAAGGTTGCAGCTCATGCAGCCTGGCTCCAGATGAATGCCCTAAGGAGGGAGCTAGCAGGACTCCCTCTCTTCCGCCAGACACTTCTACATGTCACCTTTGGCACAAGAGCTTTCTTCCTTGCAACTGCTGCTCCAAAACAGGGCACTCAAACCCTTTTGTCCTAGATCTGCCTCTTTATCACTCTAAATGGTTTAGCGGAGACACAGCTCGGATGGAGGATTCTGTGTGTAGAAATATGCATGCTACACTAGCTGCATGGAGGTCTTCAAGGACAGTGGTACTTCACTGCAGGGGCTAATTAAACAGAGAGGGATTGCTCTGTTTGGTATTGACCCAGAGAGCATTACATATACAAGATGGATGTAACAGTCAGCATTTCTCTGTCTCTTCTTAATCCCTACAGGTCCTCTTTCTGAGAGGTCACAATATTCTCAGTAGACTGAGAGGAGGTTGTCAGGGGAAGCTGGCAAAGCATGTGCTCCTGAGAGGAGGAGAGAGGCTTGGCCAGAATACTCCTTCAAAGAGCAGCCTCACTGCTAAAGATGATAATGTTCTACGTACCTTTTCTTTCCAAAATGGCATTTCCCTAAGACAATGGCTAACACATGGGAATTCAGCTTACTGTTATCTGTAAAGACAGCACATCACTCATGGTCAGCATCATCCATGTCAGCTGAACCATTTCCCTCATCTCAGACAGGAGTCTCTGAATAGATTCCTCTGGACATCTGGCCATGTTCCTCTCTCACAGGAACTCCTTCTCCCAACTGCAGGGAGTATGGGAAGGGCAAACCAAGCTATTGAGAAACCTAATCCAGCCATGGACAAACCCTTCCTACCCAGCATAACCTGCGCTCCCTGGGGACACAGGTTTCTGAATTATGCATCCAAGCAGTTTCAACAGAGAGCCCAAAACTGGTGAGAATTGCATGTGCAACCAAAAATCAGTACTGTGCCTCTACCTGCTGCACCCATGAATCAGTCAGGCTCCACACTGCAAAGGGGCATTCACAGTGTGATTCAGTTGTCCTCCTCACTCATGAGCTCAAGTCCTTTCAGTTGTTCTCCTTACTCATGTTCTCTGCCTGCAGATGTTTACACACACGACTTTACACTGGGAACAAGAAGCCATTAGATGCCCAAAGCACAGCAAATTCTGTTGAGCGTCTTGTGGCCAGTAAAGGGCCATGCCCTGTAGACTCCCTGACGGCTTTGTGTAGAAGTCAGGCACTTTCCACTTGCATCAGGTAGTCAGCAGTCAGGGCAAAGCTGCCAGAGCAAAAGAAACCTGGAAGAGGTACTTGCTCCTCACCTCAGTTTGGGGCCAAGAAAGCAGCTCAGGTGCATGCACAGTGGCAACTCCAGTGGCCTTAGTACTCCTTCACAGCCTTGACTCCTTCCTGATCTGTGTGTATCCCTGAGAGAGATGGATCCTCTCCCGGTCTCCACAGCAGATGTCCCAGGCCCCAAAGAAGAGAAGGGCTATAGCCAGGGAAGGATGTGGAACAGTAAGTGAAGACCATGACAGCTGTAGAGAGGACAATTCCAATCACCACAGACATGCAGGACACGAACACAGCATTACCCCGCCTTTCTCTCCCCATGTCAGAAAGCTTAAGAACTTCAGGGGATTTATTTTACAACACAGATGAAAAGCTTTGAATTTCATCACAAGAGCAATGAGGAAAACTGTTTAACACTTAAAATGCCAGCACTTCTAGGTCAGTGGCACATGAGAAGGCGAACAGCATCTGTGACTCCACTACATGCTGCTCCTCAGTGCAGACTGAGTATGGGACTGGGCTAATTGGTCACTCCAACTGGAGTGCAGGATAGGATGGGAGAAGTGTCTCCTTTAACCCGGTCCATGACATTCCTGCTCCTTAGGGGGGAATTGGAGAGCGAGTCACATCCTCTGTGTCAACCCCACATCCTGCCCACACTCCAGACACACAGGGAAACCGTCATCTGTCACCATGCCACAGCCCTGGCCTCCAGGGCCCCTCCTCCCTGCCTGGGCACAGGACTCACTGCAGCAACCAAGTAAGGAGATGGCGGAGCACACACACGGCTCCTCCACTCACACCAGGCTGGAGCAAAGGCGTCATTTGTCACATCTCTGAGCCATGCTGCACAGCAGACCTCCGATGGCAGGGGCACAGACACATCTCTGTGCTCTACCACTCGCTAAGGATGAAGCTTTTCTAATTTGGCCCACTTGGGACACTGCAGGAGAAGAGCAGCAGCAGCACACAGCCCAGCAGCTCGCTGTCCCTGGGGTCTGCCAGCAGAGGAGGGCACAGCACATGGGAAACCTTTCCACAGTGTCAAGCTGGCACAACTGGCCAAAACTATTCCTCCCTTGGCAGAACCAGGGTGACAAGTAGGTTGAACCCTTCACAAAGCCGTTTTGGTCTCCAGCATGCCAAAGGGGGAAATAAGGGAGCTATAAAGACCCATGGCATCCCCACCTAACCCCAGATACTGATCACATAGCTGAGTGTGATAACCTAAATGCTGCAAGCACAGTATGGGAGCCTGCTAAAGCCAGACCAACAGCACAGGGGTTTAAGCTATTCACTGTAAGACATGACATGCATCCCATGGGACAAGCTCGTTTTCTGCTGCTGCAGAAGGAAGTGAAGCAACTCCTACTCAGGCTTTCCCTCCCACCAAGAACCCCCCATGGAGAAGGAGGAAGAGTGGCTGGGGTGCAGCAAATGCCAAACATTCCGGCTCTGGGGAAGCCACATTCCCTCTCTCTCACCCCCCACTGCCTTTCCTGCAAAGCAAAGTCTGATGCTTTCCTGCACACGTTCACTCCAGTTCTCCAGCCTTGCCTACCTTGATTCACCAGGATTTAAGTCTGCGATTTACAAGAGATGTATGACAGGACTGCCCATCACCCCTTCTCTGGAAATCTCTGTTTCTTCAGATAATGGCAGAATCATGCCTGGACAGGCGAAGCTGGACAAAGCAGGCAGTTCTCTGATGGGTGCTACTTGCTGAGATGTGCACCTCTGGGTATCCCCTTTCCAGCCTCCCTTTCCCATCAGTTCCTTCAAGGCTCCTCAGTGGCTACTCCTGTTACAAGAGGCCAGGAGGTTCCTCCTGACAGAGAGGTGGGCATAAAGGCTCTGGTGAAATGGCCCTTTGGGAAACTATGGCCTTCATCTGATTAGATACAGACGGCCCAGACATCCAGGAGCAGCAGGTTAATCAGTTAATGGCTGAAGGATGCTGGGCGATGCGCTGCCGCCTGCAGCCCGGCAGCCCCAGCCGCACAGCCCGGGGGCAGCCACTCCTTCCTCTCTGGGGCCAGATCCGGGAAAACATCTGTTCTGATAAAGAAAGTGTTTCATCGGGGAGGGGGCAGGCCCGAGCCCATCAGCTGCTCCAGCCTAGCGACCACGGGCTGCTCCGGAGCGCTGCTAGCTCCCCCTCCGCCCCCGTGACTCGCAAGGCCGGACACCGGGGTTAATGGCCTGGAAACCATCTGGGGGCTGGAGGGGGCAGATGTGTCCAAACAGGAGGCTTTCAGACCTCGGCCGCAGACCTCGAGAAGGCCCCGTCACCCCACAGTGCCCGCCGTGCCCACTGCCAGTGCCACGGGCAGCCACATTCAACTACGGGTCCAGAAAGCGCTGCCCTTGCCTTGCACCCACCTGCCCCTCACAACCAAAGGCATCACCGGGCTGGGCTGGAAACCTGTGTTTTCAGGCAAGAAAAACGGCACAGAGAATTTCGGGGCGTCTGGGCTGTGCCCGTACCGCGCACTCAGTCACTCGTTCCCCGCGGCAGCGCAGTGCCCGCACGGCTGTGTGCTCACTCCGGGAGGGCACCGAGGGCAGGCGGGAGCAGAGCCCGCAGCTAACAGGTTCCAGCCGGGCCCCGGTAGCCGCTCTGCCCGCCGGCGTGACGGTGACTGGGCAGCGGCACCGCAGGGCAGGGAACTCCCGCCGCACGCTGCCCGCCTGCTCACCGGCCCGGTGCCCCGGAGGCCAGCCGCTCTGTGACACGCACACGCCGGCAGGAGCAGGCTCCGGACCCTGAAGTCGTTCCAGAGGATTAAGGAGCCGGTTCTGGGCAGCCATGACTATCATGCGACAAACCCTCTCCTCCCGCAAGCAGCCCCCGGTCGGCATTGCCGGCCGCACATCGGTCAGGCTCCGGCTCCCGCAGCCCCTTCAACCCCTCGCACGGGCTGCGCGGTGCCGCGCCGGGCTGGGGAGCGCTCGGGGACAAAACCCTCCGCATCCCATCGCTCCAGAGAAAGTGCAACCGGGACCGCCTCGGCGAGGGGGCATCGGGGCCGCGGCTCGGCCGGCGGGGAGCGCAGCGTCCCACAGCCCCGGGGGCGCTCCTTGCCCAGGGCACGGCACCCCGATGCCCGTCTCGGCCCGAGACCAAATCCTGCCGGCCCCCGCCTCTCCCGGCCCCGAGCAGGGGCGAGCCCCGCTGCCGTGCCCGTCCCGCCGCTGCCCACCTGACGCAGAGAGGCGTCCATCGCCCGCGGAAGCGTTGCCGCCGGCTCTCAGCGCCGCATCGCCGCGGCCGGGCGGGCACGGCTGCCGGCCCCACGCCGCGCTGGCTCCGCCTCGCCGGCCGCGGACAGCGGGGAGCGGCCGGGCCGCCCGCTCCGCCCCGCTCCGCCCGCACCGGGGCGCGGGGAGTGCGGCTCCTGCGGCAGCGGCGGGGCCGTGCCGGTGCCGGAGCGTTTGGGAGCCGGATGAGACTGGCTAGGAAGACGAGCGCATCTCGAGAGGAGGGTGCTGAGAAGGGTTGGGGGAGGCCCAAGCGGCCGGTGCCACCCACAGACACGCGGCGGGGACGGGGGACTACTGCTGTACACGGCCACAAGAGCCAAGTGCGGACCTTTGTGAGGGCAATTGATGTCATCCAGAATAGCAAATATCTCGGGTTCGGGGTTCCTTCAGCAGACCATCACAGCATGATGCAGTGAGAGAGACCGTTAACAGGAATCCTGATAGAGCTTCGAAATGATGTCTCAGAGATCTGGAACAGGTGGCAAAGAGCAATACTCCGGGCAAAGTTTCTCCAGATCATAGTTCAAAGATAGAACTTGACTGCAGATCGAAGCGCGGCCAGATCATAGTTCACAAGTTTTCTGTGAAGGTGTTTCTTTCTATTGGAAAATATTTCTTTATTCTGAAAGAAAGGAAATCTAATGGAGGCGTGTGAGAGAAGTGTTTTTCATTTTTATTATTATTATTATTGTTATTGTTATTATTTTGGTCAATAATGGAAAGGTTTTTTACTACTTAAAACACAGAGAGAGTTCCGGGGTAGATGGCAGTATTCTTGTTTGGCATCTATCACTGGACAGAGTCACACTGAGGCCACCTGTGATGACCACCACTCTTCCACCTTCACTGGGCCTTTCGGTAGTTTCCTGATATGTGAGTCACTGTCAATGTGTCCTTCCATTTTGATACCAAGTTATTGAGAGGTATCCTAAGCTTGACTATCCAGGTTCTTTTGTACTTGCTCTGGATTAGTTTAATCTACACCACTTACCCTGTCTTACGAAAACATCATGCAAGACGGCACCAGAAGCCTAACTGTAGTTCTTATCGCACATCTAATACATCTATCCACAAGGCCAATCACTGTGTCAGAGAAGGGGATTAGATCTACTCACAGTGTCCTTGACAGTCCTCCTTACAGCCACACATTTTTTGCCAGGCTGTTTCTGCCACAGCCAGCTTTCTTCTCACGGGAGGAGAGGGGATTCCCACTGATGTTGTTTCTGCAGACAATTTTAGCTGTTAAGCTTCTCAGTTCTGGCTGGTCACCAGGGAGCCGTGGAGCTTCTCACAACCAAAAAGTTGAGGAGCACACTTCTTTCTCCTCTATCTGCCTTCTGGCCACCAAGTCTCTGCCAGCAGGCATCTCCACCAAAAGACTTTGCTGGAGAAACTTTGGCCATGGTTCCTGTCATCCTGGGTAGAAGGGATGGATACAACTTTTCAAAAGGGCAAGTTTTTTAGCATTAACACTATTGTTGAGTGACATTTTCCAAGAGGGAAGTCCTTAACCTAGTCCATAGAACAAAGTAACTTTCCAACTCTTCAATCAATAAACATTGTATTTCCCCAAATGGAGCATCAGTGACGGGGATGCTGTAAGCCTGATGCTGTAAGGGGGACACTGATGCTGTAAGCCCTTTATCAGCCTAGTTGAAAAGGTGGCAAGAATCTTGGCAAGAAACTTACACCTGTGTTCTTCCTCTCTGTTACAGGATTAAAGCACTAGTCCTGTATTTGTGCAGCCCACTTGGAAACTGCACTATCTGAACTGTTTCCTAGCTGTGTCTGGGAAGAGGTGGCTGTGACCACCTGCTTCTTCACAGAGCTTTGATAATCAGGTGATTGCTGACTTGCTATCACATGAGCCCCACTGTGCAGGAAAAGCCTGGGACCTCTCTCCAGCCTATCAACCCCCCACTCCTCCCCCCATCCTCGGGGCTGCCTCCTTCCCCAAAACTGGCACGCTAGTGCTGACTGTGTTTGGCAGCAATGTCAGCAACCCGACAAGCTCCCAACCCTCTTCTCGGCCCAGCTGCAGACAGCACAAGAACCAGGATGCCATGGCTATTGTCTGCTTGTCAGCCAAGTGCTGGGCTCTGGGAGACGACAGCCAGGGCAGGCGGGTGTTGGTGGGTCTGAGCTGTGAGCTATCCCTGCATCCATGAAAGGAGCAACCTTTCATGGATTTGCAGGCAGCAGGGCCCCGCACCCAGCCACGGCAGCAGCAGACAGTGAGTCAGCTTCCTGCTGGGCTTTCCACACCGAGGGAAGGTCGGCAGAGGACTGGCAGGAACAAGCTGAGGCAGGAATTCCTCCTGGACTCCAGACAATATCTTAATTTCCTCTTCTGCCACGGGTCTGGCACATTGCTGGGAGGCAGGCCCTCATGCCCCGCTGTAGGTGGGAAGTATCTGACAGACTTGCTCTCCCATCACCTACGAGGGGACGAGATGTGACACCTTGACTGCAGGTCCCACTTCCTCAACGGCTCATCAGAATAGTGCTCGTAGGGTGGAGGACTGATTTCCTCCACTGTCATCCCTGGGATGATCTCATTTGGGAGAGTCAGCAGCAGAGGCATGATACCTTGGACCAGACAAAAGGACAGGGAGGCACAGATGCAGAAGGAGGGCATCTGTGCTCTGCTATGCATTGCCTCCATCACAGCCCCCACTGCCAGACCCTGCTGCTTTGTTGAGGCAACCAAATTCCCCCTTGCCCAAAGCCCAGAGCAGCCAGGAATGTGTTCACCAAAGACAAAAACTACTGAGAACAGCAGCCAAAAATCAAGCATGCCACCCTTGCCAGACCCTGCTAGTCCACAGATGCTGAGGCACAATCCCAACACAAGGCTGCATGCATGCAAGAGGAAAGGGACACACAGAACATGAAGTAGGGTGCAAACTGATTCCACAGTTCTGGCTCTTTCCTTGTTCTAGTTTCACAATTCCTTGAAATCAGCTTATAAATCAACAATGAAAAGGGCAGGTCCTCCCTTCTCCCATTCCCAGACTGCGGGTAGCCCAGCCACACCTCAGACTTGGTCAGTCTGGCCAGGCTAGCTCAGGCTTGGGCTGCTTGAACTCAGCTCATGAAACTGTGGACCTCTCTTCCAGCCCCATCCCCTGCAAAGTGACAATGGTGATGATCAAAGCTCTGCCGAAGCTCTCCCTGCCTGCGGCTGCTCTGAGGCTCTGTGACAGGAATTAGCCCAAGCTCCTCGGGGACAGGATCATGTTTGTACCAGATGTGTCCCTGTTCCAGAGGAATGTGATTAAGGATGTCTGGAGAGGCTTTCACAGGGTCACACCAAGCACTGTGGCACCTGGTCCCCCAGAGAGCAGAAGCATGAGGGGGAATCCTCCTTCTAAGGGAGGACAGTGTGGGCTGGGGAGGGTTTATTTGCCTGGGTACCCTGCTGGCTCCTCTATCACTTCAGCCACCAGCAGTGAGCTGGTCTCACTGCAATGCACAGTGCTGCCTCTGCACACTACAGAGCTCGGGCCAAGGGCAGCTACACCCTTGCTTAGTCTGATGGCAGTGGCAAAAGCTTCTTACCCCATCCAGGCACAGGAATGCCCTCCAGGCCTGCCCTTTCTCTGTAGGTCAGGAAAACAGGATGTTTCTTCATTTATAGCCTGAGCACAAAAGCAGATCGTTGGAGCAGATAGGCCCAGAGGGTGGATGCTGGGCACATCCACCCCACTGTGACCATGTGCCACCCCTTGGCCTCTGAAGCACCCTCCGGAGCTGCATCACTGGGGCTAGTACTGTAGCTGGGACTTTCTACCAGCCCCATCTGCACTTGGCTGGGCTGATGAACCAAACCCATAATCAGGTATCTCCAGCTTTCTCTGCAGATAACGGTCCTGGTCTTGTTCTTCAGCTCAACCCTTCCTTCCTATCATTTCCACACCCCAGGCCACACATCCAGCTCCTGGCAGTGACAAGCTGAGGTTCCCTGCCACTGCTCCCTTTGTGCTGCTGCCGGTTTGCTTGGGGCCACAACATATCTGTGTGTGGCATTTACACCTTGGCCATGAGAAATGCAGTCCCAGTGATGAGACTTCTGAATGAGGGAGCTGAGCTGCACCAGGCTATAATTACAGTAAGAGCATGTGGGGAAAGGCCAGCCGAGTGCATCCACCTCATTTCCTCTCCTATTAAGTCTGCCCTGCTTTTGTTTGACCCAGACCAAACCTTGCTATTAATGGCACAATGCTGTGGAGGTCACAGATGATTCTGCTACAAGCAGCTTTGTGGATTCTGCTTGACTAAATGCATAAGCAGGGCTTTGCTTGCAGATACCATTACTATGTGATTCATGCTGTAGAAAGTATGTCAGGCAGCTGTGGTGTAGGCAATTCCCAGACTGGGCTGTTTTGCCAGGGGAGCTCTTTGTCTCCTTCACAACCAGCAACCCAGGCAAGCAAGCAAGGAGGTTAAATGGTGTCATATCTCTACCCCTGGCTGAATTCTGCTGATGGGTGCTGGTATCCTAAGCTGTGTGTGTTTCTCCTTCCTGATCTTGTCTGCACAGTTTCAGCTTGCAAAATCATTTTTGTGCTGAAGGAGAGAGCTCTTCTTGCTGTGCACCTGCAGTCAAACGGATCCCCATCCCTGCCCTGTTTGTTTGAGCTTGTTCCTTTTAAGTCCCTGGAGGCAACCTGAAATGCTGTGCTCCTGGACCAGTGAAGGAAAAAAGCAGGCAAGGCTGTGCTAACACCTCCAGGGCTGAAAAGTGAGTGCAGCCCCAGTTCAGAGCTGCAGTAGCTGGCCCCAGCATCTGGCCATCTGTCTTTGCCGAGGAAAAGAGCCTGGCACAGCAGGAGGCAGCTGCACCCCAGCGTCTCCCATCCCCAGTGAGGTTGCTGTTCTCTGTGTGCTGGAGGCGGGGGGGACATCCTCAAGGGACACTGGGCTGATAGATGAAGGAAATCATCCAGCTGGGCTCCCACAGCAGAGATCACAAGGTCCCCCCCTCTCTGCAGAAATCATGTCTTGCTCAATGACAAGATCATATCTGGGAGCCCAGGGGGTCACAGAACAAAGTGGCAGGGAAGATGGGGGATGTTGTGCAGCACTGGTGCTCAGCACTTATCCTTGTTCTGACTCTTGAATGGCCGCCTTTGAGCCACGTAGGGTGCCAGCCCACCTCCTTGCTGCTCCTTGCAGGAAAGAAGCTTTAGCAGTCACATTTCAGAGCTCAGGTTGAGCCTTCCCTGTCCACACCTCCCAGCAGCATTGCCTCCTCTCTGCATGGGAGCTCATGAGAGCCATCTCTGCAGAGCAAGACACAGTGGCTTGTGACCAGGTGCGTCCCAGCCAAAAGTACACACCTGGACAGAGGAACCTTGCACAGGCACAGAATTGTCCCAGAAGTGCCTCAATCACTTCTGCAAAGATTCCCTTTGGAGACCAGTCCCAGCACAGGCACTTCAGAGCCAGGAGGCTGGAGAGCCTTGAGGGGATGCGCTGGGAGGGATGGGGCAGGGGCACTGGGCAGCAGCCAGAAAGCAAACCTCCCATGGCAAAGGAGTGAAAGCCAGATAAATTACAGGAGTACTCACCTGTACTGAGGAAACATGCTGTCTACTCCTGTGCCAAGGATTCAGACATCCCTGCTAGGAAAATATCCTTTGCTAAGACCTGTGTGAGGGAGAAGAGCTGGACGGAACCTCATCTCTGCTCTGTTGTTCCGTGGCAATGTCTGAGGGCTTGGAAACTGGCTCTGGGAAAGACTGGCTGCAGCACGAGGGACACGTCCAAACCTGCTGTCCCCATGGGGAGGAAGGTTTGTGTCCATGCGTGAAGAGGGCAGGTTCCTCCCCTCGTGGTCAGCAGAGCCCTGCTTAGCACTTTCTTCTCTCCCTGGTGCTTTTCCTGGGGCTGGTGAGTCCCTTCTTTTTAGTGACATGAAGAGGACGTGGATGGAGGGCAGGAGACAGAGAGCATTGGGCTGGGACCATGGCAGGGATGCAGTACTTGCTGAAGATGGTCCTCAGCATCTGCAACAGCGAGCAGGACCCCAGCATCCCTGACCTGGGGCTGCTCTTGGGGCTTCATACTCAACCATTGTCCTGCTCAGCTTGAGCTCTGCTCTCCCCAAAATGGTGCAGTTCACATCTGAACAAACCCACTTGTGTTGGGGATAGCAAACAGGAGCCACTCACTCCTGCCAATGTGAGGAATGCACTGTGCTGCCACCTCCTGCCATTGTTACCTGCCCCACAATTCCACAAACCCCTCCTCATGGGGAAGAGGAAAGAAGGTTTATTTAAATTTATTTTAATGAAGTTTGAATGAAAAGCAGACACAAAAGCTCCTGCCTTTCAGGTCCACAGGGGGAAAGGGGAAACTTTGCCACTGGCTCTTGTTCTCAGTTTTGTTGTAGAAATGGTTTTAGCTAGCAGTTTCCTTAACTTCCCAGGCTTAGGGCCATGTGAATGGGTGCCAGTGGTATCTGACAAGAGGTGTGCCAGCCCCTCCTGGCTGCAGAGAACAAAAATAACTGGAGAAGATAACTTGAGTGCACTTGAACCCAGGTTTCTGTTCTGGAAACAGAAACCCAAACAGTTTGCTTAAACAATACAGTTGTTTAAAATAATAATGTTGATAATTTTGGGAATGGACCTTCTATTTTTAAGTCTCTGGATGGGCTTACTTTTGTAAAGATAAACCTCATATAGCAAAGAGGGAGAAACTTCTGGTGGGAGTGCAGTCTTGGTCTGGCATAAGTGAGTCTCCTATCAGGGAGCAAGTGAACACTTGCCTCATCCCAGAGCACCCCCTGGGGAAGTGGGGGCTTACAGACACCCAGAGTATTCTTCCCAGCCCAGCACAGGAGCATTCCCTGAATCTGCAGGCAGCCTCTCAGCTACTCCCCCTGCACTGCAGCAGTATTTTGTGATCCATCAGGCTCCTGGTGTGCCAGCACCCAGCAGCCTCTCCCTGCTTCTCTGGTCTGAGTAAAGTGGGGGTACCCCATGGAGTGTACCCCTTGCAGCCCCTTTACTCCTCCTGCCTCAGCCCATCCCTGTTGCCCTCCTCTCCAACCATTCACAGTCTCTCCTTTGGCAGAGCAACCAGGACTGACTCCTCCAAGCTGGACAGATGTCCCACTCTTCAAGCAGCACACTAGCCTTTGGTAGAACTGATTGCTGACTGAGTTCACGAGTGTGACCCAAACCAGAGCCTCTGCAGAAATCCTGCCTACGTGGCATCCTGGTGCAGTGTGTTTTGCAGCACATCCAGGGCATAGGACCATGTGGATGAGCTGTGATTCTGGCCAACTCTTCTCCATCACTGTGGCCACCCATGGAGGCCCTCTACTCTGCCCTTGAAGGGGAGATCAGCACCTTCATGAGGCACATGCAGTGGTGCCAGGAGGGCCTTGACCTGCACAGCCGGTACCATGTGCTGCTACTGGTGCTGCCACAGAGCCCCTCGGGGTGGGCAGAGAGCTGGCAGCACCTGCAGAGGCTTGCCCGCTGCCAGCCTGGCTCAGCCAGCCCTGACATGGCCAGCAGCTACGTGGACTGGCTGGCCAGCTACCTGCAGCACCTGAGCACACTGAAGGAGAGGTCTGATGCCAGGGTGATGCTCCCCATCTGTAAGAACTTATACATGCATGAGGAGCTGGCTGCCTGTCCGACCCCACAGTCCCCGCTGGCATCCATCCCCCACCTGGCTGCACAGCTCTTTGTCCATCAGCGTAACTGGGGGCTGCTGCTGCAGGGGGTACCCTTAGCCAGAGGGTCTTCAGCCCCCAGAGCCTGCATGACCTGTGGGGCTTTGCTGATGTGGGACCCTTTGTGAAGGTCTTGAGACTGGTCCCTGATGTCTTTCACCAGAGCTTGGCCACAGCAGATCTCACCCAGAAGTGAGTGTCTCCTCACCGCAACAGGTATGGCCACTCCCTGCACCATCAGCATCACTGTCACCATCACTGCCACTGGAGCCACCAGCATGGAGCAGAGCAGGGTTGGGTCCTGGCACTGTACAGCCTCCTCCATGCAGCAGGGCCCCTCAGAAGCCCAACTCTCCCCTGGGTTTACCCAACCCCATGTTCCCACTGAAGCCTTCAGGCACAGGGTGCTGTGAGCCCAGCTGCAGGAGAGCCAGGAGGAGCTGCTGCAGGAGGGAGCGGGTGGCCATCCTTCATGCCCAGGCCTGTGGTGTTTCCCAGCGCATCTGCCTCCTGCACCTGCAGCAGCAGGGCGAGGGGCTGGGGCTGGCCCAGCCCTGGCAGAGCTCAGCTATGGGGGCTCGCCGGCATGAGGCTGCCCTGGCAGAGGAACGGCAGAAGAGTCTGGAGCTAGAGGAGTACCACCACAGCATCCTGGAGGCTGACTGGCTGCTGGAGCTGGAGGTCAGGCCCATCCTCATCTGGAGGATTGATGCTGTAAGGACCACATGTCACTCTGCTTGTGCTCCCTGGTCTGCATGCCAGGGTGGTTGGGGACACTGCTGCGGTCCGGTCCGGGATGCTGCACATCCAGGGAGAGACGTGAGTCTTGTAGGACTACGTACAGCCATTATCTTTCCAGTTCAAACCAATGGTCTGCTGGTTTGGACACTGAGATATAAGGAAGGGAGAGCTGAGGAGTGAAGAGTGGGAGAGGGAGCGTTTCCTAACATGGCAGAGCAGCCTGTGGGTCATGAATACTCCCATCCAACCCAACTGAATGCTCAGGATATAGGCATCCACATTGCTTCCTCTCCTGCAGGTTCTGCAGTGCTGCCAGACCTTGGAGAGGGTGCTGTGAGGCCATACACTGTGTGCCCTACAGCACACCCGGCTCAGAAACAGGATGGCCACCACCTGTGTACCTGGGCAGGCACAGCCCTCTATGCCTCAGCAGCCAGCCCCTGGAGCAGCCAGTGACTGACCATGGGCAGTAGGACTTCCACCTACTCCCAGCAGCAGCATCCTGGAGAGCAAGACTGGAGGACATCCAACACATCACCATGGGCTGCAGGCAGCCAGTAGCTCACAGCGACCTGGCTCAATTCCTGCCTGGGAAGAAAGCATGGAAAAAATGTGTTTAATGAGATGTTTCTTCTGTGCTCAGCCCATGGACCTGCCATTCAGTGCGTGGCTACAGACTGCCCAAGATGGGCACTGAGTGCTGCTGAGCACGCAGGCACAAGCATGCACATGTATATGGATGCAAGCAGGCAGAAGAATATGTTTGTGGTTAAACATGGGCTTCGGCCTCCTGTTTTCAGCAGCCACTGATGATGATGGAAAGCCCATCTCTATGCTGCTAGTGGGTAACATGGTGACAGTCCTTGCTCCAGCTGGGGCTTGCTACCTTGCTGGCTGTAGTGGGCAAGTAAGTTTTGTGCTGGGGAATTTCAATCCATTTATTTATTAATTTATTGCCATTGGCAATAAAACTGAAAGTGTAGAGCCAGAGGCACAGTTCCTGTGAAGAGTTTATTGGTGTAGCTGTTTCCACTACAGTCAGAGGAGTCACAATGCACAGAAACAACAGGCCTCCTACACTACACAGGGAGGACAGGACACACACGGCCACAGACACACAGAGACACTCGTCTCTCTGCCCTGGGCCCTGTAGTGGGGCCAGGCTGTGGGCAGGACCTGCTGTGGGGGAGGCTTCTTTCTCTGATGGGATATTTCTGCAGCCTCCTGAGGAAGGCATTGGACCCTCCTGGTAATGAAGCACCAACCATCTCTCGCAGGAGCCAGGCTGGTAAGTGGGAATGGGGGCAGCATCTTCTCCCAAATCCAATGGTGAAGTGAGCAACCCAGCTTCCTCTGGAAGACCAGTCCAGCTCTGACCATCAGGAAGAGGCTGGGCTGCCTTTCTCTTCTGGCACTACCTTTGGAGTTTCCAGGAGCAGCAAGGGCACCATCAAACAGTTTCTGGGCCAGCTCTGAACAAAGGCTCAGGGACAGGCAGGGAACATCTGTGTCAGGTGGAAAGGTGTGATGCACAACAAGTCTCACCTGAACATGAGGAAGAACTTCACTGTGCAGTGACTGAGCACTGGCACAGGTTGCCCAGGGAGGCTGTGCAGTCTCCCTCACTGGAGATATTGCAGAACCGTCTGGATACAATCCTGGGCCACGTGATCTGGGATGATACTTCTTGGGCAAGGAGGTTGGATCAGATGATCCACTCTGGTCTCTTCCTAACCTGACCCATTCTGTGACTCTGTGGAGCTGCCCAGAGGTGATGGGGGGCTGAGTGCTGGGCACCCTGAGTGCTCCTCCTTCCCACCTGGAGAGCACAGCTGGATGTGAAAGGCGATCTCAGTATGACAGCAAAACGGAGGCTGGGGTTTCAGTGAGTTCCTTGTAGGCTTGCAGGGAGCCAGACTCAGTGGATCACCGCACAGGGAAAGGGAGGGGACCCAAAGGATTGTTTTGTGCTCCAGCACTACATTTCTTGTATAGCTTCTTACACATGGTTTGTTCCCAGAGACAGGAATGTGGGGATCAGGAACTGGGATACAGCCCTGTAATGAGTGTTTACTGCTGCAACCTCTGTGGAGGTGCAGAATGGCAGAGGACTCCTCTTAGCTCCTGCAAGAGGGCAAGCATTCAAGTCTTCAGGATACATGCTTGTTTCTAGCTTTCCCTCCCTGTGCAGTTTGCCTTTGGAAATAAGGTAAGGAAAACTGAGAGGGAGAGGAACCAAACAGCCTCTTCTATGTCAAGCAAGAGCTGAAAACAGTCATGAGGGAAGGTGACTGGACAGAAGATGGTCTGGAGGACTGGGCCAGGGTGCCAGTCCCTCTTTGCCTGTCTTCTAGGCTGCAGCAGCCCCATGGGCCAGTAGCTGTGACAGAGGCCCGGTGTGAGCACTCCTATAAGAGGGCAGAGGGACCAGGAACAAGGCATCTGCCAGCTGAATAGAGGAGATTGCTAGCCTGGGAGAAGAGGCAGCTTCTAGCCCATTCCTGTGAGTGCTCAGTGTCATGTGCTGAGCTACCCAAGCTACCCAACATCATGGTAGTGGAGGGGAATGCAGTGGCACCAGCTGGCATGGTTCCCCTTCACCACCTGGAGACCAGGCACAGGCTGCCTCCTGCAGAGAGGGGACAGACCCCTAACCCATGGGCACTCAAGACCCACACAGCTTTGAGATGTGAGAGGCATCTCTCAGCCCACCAGGTCCAAGAGGAGAGAGACTCACAGCCTCTGCTGAGCGAGCGATGGGGCAGCCAGAGCCAGGGCTGCATCCTGCAGGGCTATGGACAGCCATTCATTGGTCCAGGCAAGAGACACTGTGACTCACAGCAAGTCTCCAGTTAGTCCTTGGGAGGGGTGACCAGGCGTGAGGCAGCTCACACAGGCATGTGCAGCTCGTTGTACTCGTCCCGGCCATCCTCGTCGAAATTTGGCTCCGCATCCTCCGAGTCCAACTGGGAAGAGGCAGAGACCAGGCTGTGAAGGCCACACCCATCCCCAGTGTGGGGTCAAGCCTGGCACAGAGGGATCAGCACACAGCAACCCAGCTAGCTGGGCTGTGCTGAGAAAAGCCAAGCTCTTGCTCCTTCCCCTCTCAACAGAATCTTTTAGATCCTTATGCCCATCCATGCATCCCCAGCCCGATGCCCTTTCTATTCTAATGCCTGGGGCTTTGGTCCAGCACTGCAGCTCCTTCCTCTCCCCCTGCTGGCAGCACTCACTTCTGGGTGGTGCTCCAGGCTTTTCTCCAACAGAAGTTCAGGATGTTGACAGCAGCAGAGGAGCTGCCAACTCTTGAAGAGCTGCCAGCACCCTGGCACTGTGGTTACATGCTGAAATGCCATAGGCTCTGATTTCTTGCTGGGCTGTTCTTGCTGCTGCTTCAGTGGGGAAATGGTGTGTTTCTTGACGAATGAGCCACAAGATAGAAGGGGAAATCCTTATTACAGGCCTCTGCCTCATAGGAACCTGTTTCCTTGCCCCAGGCTGCCCATCCATCTCATACTGCACTCCTAGGGCTACAAGATCCAAGGAAGCCATCCACCCACTTACTGCTATTGAGCAAAGACCCTCAAGGCTTTGCTGGCCCATGATCTCCCAAGCCTTTCAGGCTGCCAAATCTCCCCAGTCTCACTCCAGTGTTGCAAGCTAGACTGAGGACAGCTGTCTGCTCACCGCTTTGAGCTCCCTGTCGTGGAAGAAGCGGGGCAGCACGAAGCGTCGCAACGGCACTGTCATGATCAGGACAAAGGGGAAGGCCAGCGATGCCACTGTAGATTTCACCACCCAGAGCAGCACAATGCAGGCCAGCTGAATGCAGGTGAAGAGATTCATTCTCCAGGTCTTCACCTAGTAGGTAAATCCAGTCTAAGAACACATTATCTTTCCACACAGATTAACAAAGACCCAACTGGCAAAACAATACTCTTCTGCACAGCATAGTACAGCAGAGTACCTGCTGCTGCAGAGTCTACCTGCCTTTAGTCTACAGCCAGGTGGAACTCCATAACACATCAGCCTCTGTGCTACCTGGCAGCATACCCACCTGGCAGTGCAGTGTCCCTCTACCCCCTCAACCAGAGCATCAATCCTACAAATCGTCTGTCCATCCATACAATAGCCTGGCAATACACTCCTGGGTGCAGCCTACCAGCATTGTACCACCTCTATGCATGTCTTACTCCTCAGCACAAACTTGCAGCCAAGCAGAGTGACCAAGCCAAGTATCACTCCTGCAAAATACCATCCTCCTCTCACCTGCTTCTTCTTCCTCTCCTCCTCATTACCTGATTCTGTGCAACCTGCCTTTGCTCACCTTGACAACGTAGATGTGGTCAGGGTGGTGCTTGGATGGCATGAAGATCAGGAGCAGGCGCTCATAGAGCTGGATGCCAGTGAGTGATGTAACCCCCATGTAGAGGAAGATGCCGAAGAGCACAGCCAGGGGGATCTGCCGCAGCATGTTCCCCATCACAATGGACAGACCTGCACAGACAGAGCTCAGGACATGTGTCCCACACCAGACCCTCTGCAAAGCACCTCAGCCTCTGTCCCTCTCCCACCTCCTCTGTGTCCTGGGGCACAAGGGAAAGGAAGTTCAAAATGGGTAGGTGTGGGCAGTCCTGCAATGAGCAGAGCATGGACTGGCCCACGGGGCAGGGACACTGCCAGGAGATTCAAGCGCTTGTCCCTGACCTCTCCCCTCCCGTGTTCCCTGAGCAGAGGCTCACCAACAAGGGCGGCAATGAGCACTCCAGTCACACGCTGCTCCTTCACCTCCTCGATCCTGGGCTTCTCCCCAGGTGCAATGGCCTTGCTCATGACGGTCAGGGCATTGACATGGGTGACAGAGCGCACTGTCGCTGCCGTCAGCCAGGGCAGCCCGAAGAGAGCGCAAAGCCCCCCCATAGTGCCAATGAGCAGAAGGTCCAGGTGGAAGCCAGAGCCTTTCAGCAACTTCCTCTCCTTCTTGCTAACAATCAGCCTGAAAGAAAATAGAACCTGGGTAAGTGAGAGGCCCAGGTCAGTGCCCAGGGACAGCACAGCAGCTGAGGACAACACTTGCTCTCTGGAGACAGCACACATGGGGGTAACAAGAAGATGGCTGAGGAGCAGGACGGTGGCTGTCAGCCACAGGTTAGAAGTTTCCTCCTGTGCTTGCCTGAGGCAGGTCTCCACCACACCATATGGTAAGAGGGGAGACAAAAGATGATGGGAGAAGCCAAGCTACAGTCTGAAATGGCCAGGATCCTGCTCTTGCTGTTCCTTTGCGATGTCCATTGCATCTCCAAGTGAACCATCACCCATCCTGTCCTTGCCTGTCTAGGGGTTAGCAGTGGTTGAGGTTGGAGGGGGAGGTACTCACGTAGTGATCTGTGTCTCCATGAAGATAAGAATGAAGACCAGGAGGGCAGGGATGGCAGAGGCAAACATCATCCACAGCGGAAAGGTCCCACTACTGCCCATGGGGTGGATGAACCAGCCACGTTTGTGAGGAGATGTGACCGACAGGCCAGAGGGGACATTCAGCTTCTGGTGGTGCAGTTGCAAAACCCAGCAGTTACTCATTAATATAAACAACCCAGAGTGTCACACGGCTTTGATCCTCCTGCTCTCCCTGGTCTGAATGCCTCAGATGACGGGATAAGCCACCCTGAACTGAGCAGAACTTTCTCATGGATAATCCCCTTCAGTGCAAAAAACTCCATGTTCCCTAACATGGGCCTTTGTCATTTCCTTTCAGCTACTTAAATTCCCTTCATTTTTTTCCACGAGACGAAAAAAGTATCTTCCCTCAGGAACCTTGCCCCCATGTCAGTAACTGCAGACCACAGTTAAAATGCTCCTTGGACAAATTAAGTGTTCTGAACTGCCTACCATTTTCTGAGGTGGCTTTCCAGACTTTCCAAGGCTTTTCTGATATATTTTACAGCATTGTTTTTGCAGTGCAAACCCCAGAAGTGGCCACATTCTGTGGAAATGACCTCACCCTGACCATGTTCAGAGGGAATATCATGTTTGTGCTTCCATCAGACCACACAGACTCCTAGCTGTACATCATCCTGACCCAGCATTCATCAGCTTTTGAACCCTTGGCTCTGTGCTGCTCTACAGCAATTTCTGCTATCTGCACTGCAGGCAGAGTTTATGATTTGCATTTATGTTAATCAGCGTAAGTATGAATAATATTTCTGGAATGTTTGTCCTTGAGTTAAGCTGTGTAACTAAGTACCATTTTCTTGGAAAGCTTTGTACATATGCTGAGTTAATACTAAAATGATAATGCTTTTGATATTAACTGCAGAAATGTAGGAGGGTATGAAAAGAATGTAACAAAGTGCATGATTTTACTGATGTCTGATGGACTGAAAGTTTTCATTGAAATTCAAATGAACAAAATTGCATTTGGATTCAACCAAGCCTTGGGCTGTTTTGATAAAAAGCTTGCATGATGAACAGGAAATACTTTTCACCCTCTTCCCAATCTTACAAAAAAAAAAAAAAAAAAAAACCAAAAAACCAAAACAACAAAACAAAAATATAAAACTCCATATCTACTAAAAAAGGAGAAAAAATGAAACCTGTGAGATACGTTTGTTCAATAACATTAACTTAACAAACTTAAGTTTATGCATGAACTGGGGAAAAAAATTGTGTTTGAGATACAGTGATCAAAATATTAGTATCCTACAGTCAAGAAGAGAGTAAGTATGTTGAGTACTAAACTCATGACAAATACCCCATTTAAACCATTCTACATGCCATCTTCTTCAGTGTGCATAAACAGTTTATGTCTTGTTGATTGACTGCAAGTGTTTAGATTGAAAACAAGGAATGAACTGCACTGAATATCCCTAAAGCCCCTAAACCCTCCCCTACTAGCAGCTGGAAGACCAGAGGGACACCAGGGCACTCCAGTCCCTGGTGCTCTGGCCTCAGCCTCGGCAAGACCCTTGGAGCTTCCCTTTAGCGTGGGAGTGAGGATGAGGGGAATGTTTCTGTTTGCTTTCTGCTGTTATGACTAAAGAGGCAGGAAATACAAATTCCCCATTGCACAAGAGCAGGCCAGTGCCACAGGGATTACTGCTGGGCTGCAGGAGAGGCTCCAAGGGCAGTGCTGGCACCTACCTGTGTGTATGTGTCAGTGATGGTGTAATCCACCAGCACCATGACCAGGATAGAGATGGGGATCCCAAAGTCTCCGATGATCCGCCGCGCCTGCAGAACACAGACCTGTCATTAGGAAAAGGAACAGGCCAGCTCCATGCCTGCATCCTGCTATGGGGAGCCTATGGCAAAGAGAGGCCCCAGATAGGGCCAAGCACCACTCCAAACCTGAGCACTGCTGATGGGCAGGGCAAGAAAACCCAGCCTTGACCTATGGGGCTGTGCATCCCACAGCCCACATAACATGCTCTTAAATGACTGGCTAATTGCTCCTGCTGGCCTATTCAGACAGTGCTCCAGGTATTACACAGATACCCTGCATGTAGACAGATGCCCAAAGAGAAGAAGTTGTAAGCTCTTCTTATATTCTAGTTTAACAGACTGGTATTCCAGTCTAAGGAGCTTTCCCAAGGTCCAGAGGACTTTCCAGCAAGCCTCACTGGAGCACGACAGTGTAGATACCATCATCAATGGTCAGCTCTTGTCTGCACCCAAGGGTGGGCTACCATTCCTTCTGCAAAGTATTTAAAGGATTCCTGGTGTTTCTT
The DNA here is from genome assembly GCF_009819655.1 of Sylvia atricapilla. Classification (NCBI taxonomy): domain Eukaryota; kingdom Metazoa; phylum Chordata; class Aves; order Passeriformes; family Sylviidae; genus Sylvia; species Sylvia atricapilla. Next base: position 22,464,500 of record NC_089146.1, read on the forward strand.
TGGGGGACGTCCAAGTGTTCTGGAGAATAAAGGTCTGTAGCCAGAAGCATTATTTATTTGGCATTTCCCTTTGTCCTTAACATGTGAATCCCACAAACTTCTCACCTTTCCTCCTAAGAAGCGGCTGTTCTTGAACTTGCGCATAAAGAAGGCAATGAAGAAAGTGCCCAGCATGAGGATGAGGGAGAGCAGAGCAGTGTTGGGCTGCATCCTGGTTCCCAGTGACATGGCATCTGTAGAGAGCACGCTGGCATTCGGGCTGCTCTGCACATTTGGTGGGTAGAACTTCAGCAAAGGATGTTCTGCAAACACCTGAGCAGGTGAGAGAAGCAGCAGACAAGTTACTGCAGGGAGGGGCAGGGGGCACTGTCACTACTGGGGGCAGGGGGAAGCGGAGGTGTCCTGCTCTGTGGAGAGGTGAGGGCAGTAGATGGTGGGCACGGACAATCCCAGCATCCGTCACCTCGCCTCACAACCTACCCAGCTGGAGAGGGTTGGGGAGAGAAAAGTGGCCCCTCTTTAATGTCTCCTGCAGGAAGAGAAGGGGAGAGAGACATTAGGGCTCTTCCTGCCACCCTCTGTGGTGGCACAGGAGCCAGCTGGGCTGAGGCATGAGACCAGCAAAGAACTTCTCTGCAGAATGTCTAGGAAAGTTGTTGCTGAGCTGGCCCTGTTCCCTCTCCTCCTGTGTGCTAAAGCAGCAGGTTCCTGAGGGATTAAGAGATGTAGCAGCCCATCTCCCCAGGGAAGGTTCACCTTGTACAGCTTGTAGAAGGTCTCATAGATAAAGATGAGGGAGATGAGGAAAGCAAAGATCTCCTGGGTGAAGGGTGAGATGTAGCGCACCAAGAAGCTTCCTTCTGCTGCCACGATAATGAAGATGAAGACGATGAGCCACAAACCAATCCACACTCTGCCTGTCAGATACTCAATGCCTTGTGTCTGGCAGAACTGAAATGGAAAGGGGAAGGAGTTACTCATGGCTCCTCAGGCTACCTCCTCCATCCACTCCCCATTAAGATCAAAGACTGTCCTGGAAAAAAGCACCTACATCTGCTCAGGCATCCCGCACAGAATCAGTGAATTCATGGCTAGAATTACAGGTATATTTGCAGACTTTGCATTAATACCTGACAGCTCACACCAAGCAGGTCTTTACTGCCTTAGTTTTTGTAACAGTACCTCCTTCATGCTCTGCTGAAGCCAGCCAAAGCATAACATGTCCCATCCCTCCCATATGGAGATGCCATTGCTCAAACATAGCTCTCCACTGCTCCATGCACTCAACAGCACAAGCCTGTTCCCTACAAAGGAGAGCCTGAGCTACATCCCAGTGCATAAAGGCCACAACCTCAGACAGCACCCTGCATACAGACAGTTGTGTGTGTGTGTGGAGAGAAGGCCCCAGGCTGTGACCACAGAGGAGACCATCTCTACTGCCTCTGCTCCACATACACCAACTATTTCCAGGACAGATCACATCCCTCCCTTTGCAGCCTTCCTCAGTACCACAACAGGCAGAGGTACTCCTCTGTACAAAGTGACTGGACAGAGCAAAAGCAGTCAGTGAGAAGTGCAGTCACTGGAGAGCAGAGAAATTCCCACTCTGCAATAGCATCAGCAGCTCCAAACTCTTGACAAGGTGAAAATCCAGCTGTAGAAAAAAACATGCTTTTTCAAAGACACAGACATGCTGGGAATCAGACACAAGAAGAATTAGATCCACTGCTTGAAGGTACAGCAATATAGGGATGCTTTCAAGAGCAAAAAGTTCATGCTACTTGTGCAAGAAACATATCCATCCTGGCTGACCAGGATACCTCTGCACACACCCTTGGGTTCATCCTTAGAGGTGGGAGTGATATATGTGGCATGTCCCAAACGGGTGGTATGTTATTGAGCTCCCATAAAAGGAAACCTGGACACAGGTAAAAGTGGTGAAATGGTCTTCAAAGGAAGCTCCAAAACCAAGAAAGTTTTAGGATGCAGCTACAAGTGCTCATTATGCCAATGAGCTGCAGCACAGAGCTGGGGGACAGTGCTCTCCTCACAGTCAGCATATAGAGGAGTGCTGTTACCAGTGTCACACCTCAAGGGATAAGGGATGTAGCAACAGGAGATACAAGTTCCTGTAGTGGGACCTGCAAATGGTCAAGAGAGCCAAGGGCAGCCCTGGCTGCGCTGAGAGCAGCCTGGAAGGACTCGAAGAGTTCACACTAACAAAGACTCTTTGTAGAGCTGAGAAATGCCAGCCGCCCTCTGCAGAGCAAGGACAGAGTGGTCAAGTGCCAAGTACAGACACTGCCTCACAGGTACCTTGTAAAAAGCTTCTTCAAACACCAGCAGAGGCCCTGAGAAGCCAATGACCAGGAGTGGCTGGGCTCCAAGCAGGGAGAAGAGGATCCCTAAAACCGAGGTGGAGATTATCAGCTCGGAGACCCCCATGAGACCCTCAGTTTTCTCTCCTGGGAAAGAGAACAATGTATGAGCGTTATAGCACGGACATAGGCACCATCACCACAGACAGGCAGGCTGCACAGCTCCAGACAGAGGAGGCAGGTCCCCATCCCATCAGTCAGAGGTGCCCTGTGTTAGGCAGGGAGCAAGGAGGGAGCCCGGGCAGCCGAGGCTGGAGAGGCCAAACGGCAGGGAGGGAGTAAGGCAGCAGCCGAGGCACAGCACCACCACTCTCCCTGAGCAAACAGCGCCAAAGCCCACCCCAGAACAGCATCACACAGACACAGCCAGTGTCCCAGAGTGCAAAGAGCAGACCAGAAAGCAGGCCCATTACCTAGGAGTCCCCCGAAGGTGATGGCAGGAGAGAGAGCAGCAAAGTAGATGAAGAGAACGGCTGCGAGACACTGGCTGTGCAAGGCGTCTCTGATGTCACTGAGGTATTTGGGGTACCTGCGCTTTATGTCCCGAACCAGACCTCCAAAAAATATCCCGGTTCGCTTCAAAGGGTCGTCCTCAGCTTCCTCCTCTTCTTCCTCAGCTTTCACTTCACACAGCTCTGGAGGGGCATGGAGGGCAGGGCTTCAGCAAGAAACACAGCTGGGCCGTTGGGCTGTCCCTGTCCCCAATACCTCATAGAGCAGCATTAGCCTGGTGGCCCCCTGCAACACACACCTCACAGCCTCCAGCTGTCCCCAGCCACCAGAGCTGCCCACAGTCACTGTCCTGCTCCCCTTTCCCTGCTTCCCCAACTGCAGGATCCAGGCCCTGCTCACCCCTCTGCTGAGCTCTGGGAGGGGAGGGCCCATTGGGGCACACAGGACACTAGGCACAAACTTGCCCAAATGTGAATGGAGAGACCTTTGGCTTCCTGAGCGGTGCCCTCCTTCATGGACTTCTGCTCCCTCTCTTTCCTCTTCTTCAGCAGCAACTTCTGGAAGGTGGCAATGGATTTGAGCAGGTCTTTTCCCTCCACCTCTGATGGGGGGATGACAATGCTACAGTCCAAGAACTCGTTGATTGCATTGAGGAGATCTTGACGATCATCAGCCATATATGCAGCCTCATGGAAGTGCTGGAAGGGGCAGGGAAAAAGAGAAAAGGTGAAGGCTCAGACCAAGACTAGACCCAGATACCTACAGCCTGGGAAAACAACATTTGCTGTGACCTTTAGAGTAACATTCTGCTCTTTCATCCACTACTCATCTCACTACTCTGTGACCCACACTCCTGAATCCTGCCACCTGTTTTGAGGGAGAAGCTGGTAGAGCCCTAAAGCACCAGTTATAAAGTGCAAGAACCATGACCTGAGCAGGGAGCTTAAGAGACTCTTGAGAGTCTCCACATGAGAGACAGAAAGAAAGCGAGAAAATAGGCATTTACAGCATGAGGGAAGCCATGCAAAGGAAACTAGGCAGAAGAGGGGAGATATTTCTGACAGTGAGAGCAGGTTAGCAAGGAAGGTCTAAGGAGACCAGGCAGAGAGGTGTTGGCAAACAGGTGGAAGAAAGTGCTGCACTGCCTCTGGAATATGCCTCCAGAGAAAAGGCTGGAGGATGATGAATGAGTGAACAGCCTGTAAAGGAGGTAGGGGACAGCTAAGGTCCCTGCAGCACACAGACTCCCTGGAGCCACAGCCTCAATGTAAATGATACTGTACTCTCTCTCCACGGCGCCAGGACTGTGTAACCTTGCTGTGGCTGGCCCCGGCTGCAGCAGCTGGCTCTGCTCTTCCAGCAAGAGGAACAGAGGCTCAAATAAACGAGATCAGCTATAAACACAGCACTGAAGCTGGAATGGCACCTCACCTCTTCTGGCTAGAAACACATTCTCAGCTGAGCCCCATGCAACTTCAGGGAAGGAATCTTTCAATCTTGCTGCCTCTAATGCACTTTTTCTGACTGAGCCTTTAAGTCTCCAGTTCAGTGAAAGTTGCGCACTAGTGGCAGTACAGAAAGGTTTGCTACTTGCTTATAATTACATGGCATCAGCAGGAACGACCTGTGAACCTCTGGTCCTCTTGTGCTGGATGAATGCAACAGATGCTCAGATTGTCCTTCATTTGCATTTAATTCCATACCAAGATAATCAATTTCATTGCCATCTAGACAGATGGGGGACTTCTAGCAGTGCACTTGCTTGGTAGAAAAACCTTCCTGCCTCCTCATCTCTGCTATATGGATGTACTCCTCTGCATGGATGCCCTAGCCATCAGACTCAGCTAGAAAGCTTCATGCAAACACCTAAAAACAGTCCCCAGGAACTGCTCAGATTTTTTGTCAGTGTGGTCTGGGCCAGGTGCTATGGTCACAGGCATCACTTAGCCTCCCCACTTCTTTGTAAAATGTCGACTGAACATCACTCCTCTAACCCTGGGTTGTCCTTTTCTCCTACTTCCACCTGGTCCCTTTCTTCACCCAGCCTAGCACACTCTGTCTCAGCCAAGTAAGTGTCTATCCTACTCTTTCCTCTGCCCTGGAGGATTCTTCCTTGGCCAAGCCAAACTGATCCTAAAAATCCCAGGTGTCACACCTGCCTACCCCACCTGAGCCTTTGCACAGCTCTCATCTCAGGCCTCTCTTCTAAGGAGCCAGCAAAGCTCCCTTACAGCATCACTGCCCATCAGCTCCTCACCTTGTCAGACATGAGGGTGGAGATTGAGCGGCCAATTTCGTGGTAGTCCATGTTGGCCTGGCTAGGTCCCAGCAGCACAAAGATGAATCTGACAGGAATTGGGACCTCCAAGACTGATTCCAGGAAGACAGCCTCATTTAGTCGGACAAAGGCCATGGTTGGCTGCTCCAGAAACTGCACACAACCTACCAGGGGGCAATGTTTGGAGCAGAGTTAATCACTGGAGTGAGCTGTACTGGGCTGCCTTTAACAGCATAGACAGGGTTTTTGGAGGTTCCTGCAAGCCCTTACACTATAAGGGGCTAAGTTTAAATCAGAAGGTTGCTTCCCACTTACAAAAGGAAACCTCTTACATGTTACTTTTATCAAACAAACTTCTAATATCATCAAATAATTAAATCATGTTTGCTTGACATGACCTATTTCCCATAAACCTTACTGCCTGGCAATAATCACATTCATCTTCTTTAGCTCTTTATTAATTGAATCCCATATTAGCTCTGCCACTGTGTTGGCCGAGAAGGATGTCAGGTTAAACAGCCTATAGGTAATGGCTCACTGTTCTTCCCTCCTTGACCATTGATGCTATGAGCTTTTTCTGTTACCTTTTATGTTCCTTGTATTCCTAAACATTTCTTTTTCATAGAAAAGCAAGTCGGTGCTCTAAAGACTCATAGGTGCAAACTGCACATTTTGTTTTGCAATGTCTCCATCTCATCAGTGTTTGGCAGTCTCCTCAGTTTCTAGCAGATTGGGAAGTACTCCCGCATCCTCCAGCACACCAGCCGCTTCCTTCACATACTGAACACAAATGTTGATTGAATACTGGTATTTCTCTGGCATTATTACTGATCTTTATGCCATCTGTGTCCAGCAAAGAGCTGTGTTCTGTGTCAGGCTGGCAAATCTGGGCCTTCTGAGAGTCAAAGCAAACCCCAAGACACAGCCTTAGCTGCGAAACAAGCCAATGTTTAGTTATTTGAGTACTCAAAAGTGCATTTATGAAACTGATTTGGCCTTGTCATGATTAAGCATCAGTTTGGTTTAACTGCCAAGCCTCTTTGCCTGAGCTTTTAATCTACTGGGTAGATAATGGTATTTACTTTGCTTGTAGTATTGCATGGTTTGCTGAGAAGTTAACACCAGCAAAGTGCCAAGAAGGAATACTCTTGCAATCAGAAGGCACCAAGCCCACTGATGCTCAAGCCTGCCTGCTTACAGCCCTCCTGTACAGAGAAATATGTCCTGGTAGTGCTACAGTCAATACCTGAGATCTTGCCACCAGCCAGGCCCTGCTTCTGTCAACTCAAAGCTTGCTGGCACACACAGCCAGCAGCCAACACTGGTCAGGGACAAGGCCCAGCTGCTGGCAAAGTGTTAAGTGGCCAAAAAAGAGAGCAGCAATGATCAAAGGGCAGAGTGATGGTTTTGCCATCAGTCCATCAGGCATCACTAATCTACTTCTGAGTTGTGAAATCAGACATTCTGTGAGCCTGGCAGGACTTCCACCCCTAAGCTGGGCCCCAGCCCCCAGCAGCAGTGTCTACCAACCTCTTCTTTAATTTAGGAAAATAACTACCCTGCTATACACAAACTGAACGTGAACCATCACCAAAGGAGAGAGTGTACCAGGCTCACTTCCCAGCTGAACATGTATGAGACGACCAAATACCCCCTTGGGAGTGAGGGCACATACAGCTGGGGCCACACCAGGATCTGCACTAGTCACTGGGGGACTCCACATGCCATCTCTTACCCACAAGGACCACTGTGGCCTCTGCATCTTCAGGGATTTTCTCCATCAGCTTCAAGTATTTACGATGGCCCTCAGAGTTATGAAGGTGTGGGTTTTTCTGCCAGGAAAAAATACAAATAATTAAGCGTGAAGTCCCCATGCTTTGGTCTCCCTACATTGCTTTGCACCCCCCTGGCATAAATGCAGCTGGGCTTCCCTTGGCTGCACACCCAATGCCTACTTCACAGCAAGGCACCCTCACAGCAAAGGCCACCCTGTAAATACCAGGACTGCTGTTGCCATTACATGCTCAAGCACACATCTGCACACAGTGCAAAGCCAAAATCAGGTACCAAATTCATAATGTATCGACCTGACTTCCAGAGCTCCAGGTGATCCAGGGAGCTCAGTCCTCGCATTACAAGGTTTCCCCATGAAGGGGCTCAGAGGTGGGCACCATGGCCTGCTGTCAGCCAACAGCTGTCCCCAGAATGTGGAAAAAGACACAGCAACGCCCCCAGGTCACCCTCACCTCCTTGCACTCGGTCTCGTTTGCCTTGGGGTCAGCCATCTCAATGCGTTCTTCCCCCATGAGGGGCACGCACGTGTCTGTGGTGTGGTTGTGATGGTGGTTTCCCACGATGGAGTTCATGCTGGAGCTGGAGTGGTTCCTCGGGAAGAAGCCCTCTTTCTCATCATTGGGATGGCTGAGGGGGAGAGTGGTGGCTATGAGGGGACCTGCCTCCCTTGCCACCTGGGGCTCACAGATAACCCCTGAGCCCCTGCATCCATGTCCACCCACCTGTGCTTCAGCAGCAGGGCACGCAGCACGTTGGCTCGATCTTCTGCCCTGATCTGGTCAGAGATGATCATGGTCTCCACCATGAGGTGAGCAATGCCAGGCAGAGTGGTCTGCTCCAAGTCAAGGAGGACAGCACCTGCCAGCAATGAGGGGAAGAGCCTTGCTCCTGGAGTGCAACACTCCCCATTGCATTCACACTCTGTGGACACAGTTGTTCCACCAGGAGCCAGGCTTTGGTTGGGATACAGTTCAGCTGAGAAATGCCCAAGTTCAAGTGACCCATGTCCTTTCTGTAAACCCTTGCCCCAAGACGACCCTAAAGCTCCAAGATGCAGCGGTAGTTCTGGCATCTCCTTTCATTTCAGCCTCCCAATCTGACCAAACTTGCCTTTCCACACCAAAGATTGGTCCAAGATCTGCTGGCCAAGGCACAGCTGGGTGTTGCAGCTTCCATGTGCCTGAGACCAGTGAAGCAGAGTGTGGAACCAACACAGGCACCTTTGGGCTAATATAAACCCTGCTGAACAGGCTGCAGGATGTCTGTCTCCACAGGCCCTACATGAAGCCTGGACACAGACACTGTTTTGTGCCTCCAATGAGGGACCTAACAGCAACAGACGCTATCCAGCAAAACTTGTCCTAGAGCAAGAGACAAACCCTGGTCTGCTCTTCCTCACTCACCATGGGCAATAGTCTTCCTGAGCTCCAACAGACTGCGGAAGGACAGTGAAGCCACATGGGGTTTCCCCCACCTTGCTGTATCCTCCTCCACATCCTCCTCAAACTTGATCCAGCGGGCTGTCTCCCTCCAGTGCATCTCCTGGTTCTTATCCACCACCAGCTCATTCAGCTCCACAAACACCTAGCGTGGATTACAGTGAGGACATAAGATGCATACAGCTCTACTAGCAGCACACAGGAAGTCTCAGCACTCTTCTCAAGGTACTGCCTGGTCTGACATGCTACTGGAACAAACCTGCCATAGTTTAACCAGAGGTTTACTGCACAGAAACAGCCAGGATAAATATCACTGACAGCATGGCAGGAGGTTCCATCAGCACATGGAACACCAGAAAGCTCCAAGTCACATGGTGTGGGCAGAAAGGAGAGAATGATGCAATGCTGCATCCCTCTTTACCAAACTACAGCAATTTTGTCCTCTGCCTCCTTCTTGGTTTCCCCCTAAATTTCCCACACTTATCAGAGATAGTGATGTTACTGTGCTGCCAACTTCCACAATATCATCACCATTTCTGTGACTTTTAATGTCTCTCCTAAGGTCAAAGCTTTGTGATTTCAGGGAAATCTCCACTTATATTGAAAAAAGCATATTTTTAGCTCTCATGATAATGGGTAATAGCTTGAAAGGTCACCCTCAAGGTCATGTAAAGAATTAATTATATTGAAACACATTTATCACTTTATAAATTGCATGTTTCTAGTCCTGATTTATGGCTTCTGAACAAGTGTGGGAGGACAGCACATGGATACCTCGTGGGGCTTTCTATCCAACTTCTTCTTCTTCTTCTTTTTCTTGACAGATGGAGTTGATGCTAATTTTTTGCTTGTCCTGGTGATCTGACTCCGAGACGGTTTTTTCATCAGATGCCTCCTCACACCTGGGTTATCTTCAAAGCGGTGGCCTGAAGACATAGGAAAAGAAAAAAAGGCCACCAATTTATCTAGTGGATATACACTGTCTGGCAGGGAAACACATCCAAGTACATCATTCTCTCATTAACTTAGGCTACTAAAGCCCTGGCAGCTGGAGAACTCACCACCATCCTCCAGAACTTTGAAGATCCTTCTTGCCTCATCTGCCTACTTTCATCTTTTCCAGATGTCTGTGAGTTAACCTCTTCACAAAGAAGGCTTCCTCCTAGGCTGTGCATACACTTGGGGCTTCATCACAAAAGCTTTTACTCATGGCACCCAAACAAGTGGCGTGGGAATCCTCCCCATATTCCCCCAACAAAAAGCAACCTGCAGCCTTGCCTGCACAGATCTGCACCCACACATCAAAGGCAGGCACCTGGCTGGGTGCTCAGCAAGCATAAAGGGCAGTGAAAGGGAAGGATAGTTAGCTGCTGGTCTGGGAGACATAGGGAAATATCAATGTCTGTTTTATTTAATTGTGTGATGAGACTGTAGGATAACACTGCAGCCTGGGGCTGGCTCAGAGGCTGGCAGTGAAGTTGAGCTATCGCTGCTTCTAGATGATCAGCAGTGCCGCTGTAATGCCCTCAGAATGGTCTGCATTAGAGACTGCCTGGCTGAGGCAAAGCTTCACAAAGAACCCAGACTGGGGGGGCTCCTCTACAGACCCATTACTGTGCTACTGGCTAGCCAGTGCCCACCAAAATGCAGCCACAACCATGCCAGTCCTTTTGCAATGCCAGAGAAACAGCACCTGGGCAACAGCCTGCCAGGGAGAATTTCCCTGGACACTACCCAGAGACATCAAGTGTATCTTTTCCAGCATGGACAACCCACAGAAATGTGGAAAGCCTCTAAGCCTTGTTACAGGATGGGCAGGCTTACCCAACTAGATTATGGAGTCAGGGCTTTTGCTCAGCTTGGGTCCATTGAGGTTTGCTGGCTGTGCTTGTAAGACAATGCCAAGGTCTTCTCCCTGGCAGAGCAAGGGCAGCTCTCCATTGGCTGGAGTAACTGTTCTGTCTGCACATATCTGTCTGCACTTAGCTTCAAGACCTGCAGCTTCCAGGCCATGAGAGACAGTAAAAATCACAGGGTTATACATCTGAGTGGTCTCTTTGATGTTGCAGAAAAATATCTGTACACCTCTGCCATGGAACAACACACTCAGCATCAGGCTAGGCACACCATGGCCTTGCACCTTGGAAATCTGGGTCGCTAAATTAAATATAAAATGAATCAATAGTGAGCCTCAGGGCATTTTCCCCCATTGGCTGCCCTGCTGATGCATGTCCTGCTGATGGCGGGACTCCTCCCTGCTCCACTTAGCACACTGCCTTGTCAATAGGAGCCAATAACTGCCCAACAACCACCACGAACGTTTCTGGGAGCCGGGCACGTGTGGGGCTTCTGTGGAGTTTCACATGGATTTCTCAGTTCCTGCACGCACAGTAGCCACTTCAGCACACTCAGTATGAACTCATGCATAAAACAAGCAGTCCACCAGGCAGATGATCTCAGTATCTGGCACCTTTGTTCCAATCCCTGCAGCTTCTCATTCTCTTATGCACCCTGGGACTCCTTCTCACTGTGTCCCTGGAAAAACCAGGGCTGGAGTACACTCTGCCCAGCAAGACAGAGCTCAGCAAGCTTTCCTCACAGTGATGACAACTTATTACACAGTGCTCTTCAACAAAAGCCCCAGAAAGCATCCACGGGAATCTAGTCTTAGCCAGAAAACAGCTGGAGGACAGATAAAAAGCAAGGAGCCATGTTTCCTGACAGCACCTCTAGTGACAGGGACAGGAATCAGAGTGCTGCAGGGTCAGAGAGCATCAGGGAAGCCACATCTCCAGAGCCCTATCTACAGCAGTCTAAGGAGAGATCTACTTTGCTGCTCTTCCTTGGCAGTGTTTGTGGCTATTGAGATGCCAGCTGGGGATACAACTCATAGGAGCAGGGTGGGTACCAGGAGAACCACTGGTTTTGGGAGTCCAATGCAGAACCCAGCTGAAGTGCCCCAAGCTGCTCTACAGAGACCATTTCTGTGTCCTGTCAGATTGGTGCTTTCCCCAATGAAAGTCAAGCTCAAGGGAGCACCTAAATCTGAGGTCCTTATTCAGGACAGGATCTTAGACTGAGACCAAGGGGTGATATGTTCAGGGCATAGGTCTGTCCTTCATGCTTGAAGACAGACTCCCCAGAGAGTACTCCTCTTGCTGTGCAAGGGCTCCCCAGCATCTGAGTGTGAAGACAGTGACAACGTCAGAGAACAGAGAGCAATTCCTGTGGTAGCTCCACTACTATGAACTAGTATGTCACCCTCCCACACAGCATCTCCTACAGTCTCTTCCAGAAGATGATCTCGTCACATTAGCTTCCACAGTCAGATTTCTTCAGATGAACAAGTTTCTTTTCCATTAGCTTAAATCTGAATATGACAAATATGACTGCACTGGTTAAAGTCTTCCCCAAGAATGCCTTTGCTAGCAGGCAATTGCCTTCAATTTACACCATAGCTCCTGCTCCCCTTCTTTCATCTCCCTCAATCCACAAGAAGGAAGACCAGAAAGAAGCATCAAAGTGGTTGTATCAGTACTAGAGAGCAATCTGCCATCTGCAGTGATTAAGTTATAGCAAGAAAAAAGAGATTTAAAACTCAGACTCTTGAAATATGTAAGAAGAGACTTAAAACTCAGATTATTGAAATATTTAAAACTAGACTAAATGAAATGCTAATCAACAGACGGTAAGACACAGGCCTATGCTGGCTTCTGGAAAAAGCTACTCCCTGTCCTGCACAGAGCCCAAGTGTCTCCTGGCTGCTGTTAAGTTCAATGTGATAGGGATAGCTCATCCCTGCTGCCAACCAGGTGCCCAGGTCCAGCACTCCCCATGCTCCAAACAATTAAAAGAATGCAAGGAGACAAAGGACTCCATTCAGTTCAAAAGCAAATTGATTCCTCTTGGATCTAAGCTGGTCCTGGAGGAGGCATTGCCATGGAGTGAATAGCCAGGCAAATGGCACTGGCTGAAAGTAAACTGGCTCTGCACAAAACAGACTCTAGTGTCTCAGCCATGTCTGACTCTGCCATATCTCTCTGCAGGATTAATCCACAATGTGGATTCATTATACAGAAATAATTAAGAGTTGACTGTACAGTGCACCTGCAGTATTAGCTCTAGCAATCAATGAATGTGTTAACTACTAGAAAGCCCAACTTCCCCACTTTGTAAGTGATGCATTATCACACCTCGCAGAGTGATCTGCCCCTTCTGCCTTCCCAAGAATAGCCATGTTTTCCAAGCTGAACCTGGAACAATTTCTTCACACTTTGAACTTACAGTTCATTCAGCTTGGGACAGCTGATGGGAGCAATTTGCTCCAGGTTTCTATTTTGAACCTTGTTGCTATTATATGCTCTATCAATTTACAGCAACAAGTAGCAGACTTGTTACTGTAACAGCCAGAAGCTAATCCCCACTTGCTGGCCCCTGCACAGGCACATGGGCAGACATTTTTTCCCTGAAGGCTTTTAAAGATGGAACAGATGACAAAGAGAACATGATGCTGGGACTGGGAGGCAGGGCAAATTAAGTCTTTTGCCCGAGATCAAAAAGTCTGTGGCAGAGGCAGAAGATGAACCAAGGCATCCTGAGCTCCTGTTACAATCACTCTGCTTTCCCACTCTTCTGTGTAAAGCTAGTTGGGCTAGTTCTGAGACATAACCCTCCCATAGGGTGCACCACCCACCCATGTGCACTCCTAAAATCCCTTGAAAAATTAACACATGATCCAGATGAGGACATTTGGACAACCACCCATGAGCCATGGCTACGAACAGTATCACTCCCAAGGTGGGTCACCTTTTAGCAAAGTGAACCAAGGAAGGACCCCTGTGAGAGACGGGAGTGAGGCTCTGGTTGCTGCACCATCTCCAAGACAGATCAGAGATCACTCTGCAAGGGATGTAAAGGAATAGAAACAGATGCAGAGAACAGGAAGACATTCTTGACTCTCAGGATACCTATTCTCTCCTTCCCTGCTTTTCCCATTCTTGCTTCCTTCCTTCCTCTTTTCCCCCTTCCAGGCACCCCAGCCAGCCTGCCATTAGCTAGTTTCACAGCCATGCTCAAGCATGCAGATGCAAAGACTAGGTTATTTTTTTTATCTGGGCAATTAGGCTATGGTGCAGAGCTGACAGCCTGATACCCACCTCCGCTGTCAGATCCGCACCTCGACTCAAATTCCAGCAAACAGAGCAGCAGCACAGTCACCTTGTGCTACAAATGGAAGGGGCAATCTCTTTGTCCTTATACACACCTCAGAGCAGCTGCTTTTTCTCCGCCTATGGCAGGGGCCACATCCTGATAAGCACAAACAGCAAGATGCAGCTGCCTCTAGAGCTGCTTGAGCGAGACACACGGAGGAAAGCACCTCAGCACTAAAACACAGATCAGTACTAAGACCTCACACAGACACACAGGCAACAGGCAGCTCCTTCCACGTCCCCAGACACACAGTGGGGAAGACAGTACTTCCTCTAAACCAGAAGACCAACCTGACATGGAGAGGGTACAGACAACAAACACAGGAGGGGGTTATGCACTGTAGCAGGGGGCTCTGATCTACAGCTGCAACCATGGGGTCACTGCTCTGGTACTTACAGGTGGGCTCCCCGCCTGGGTAGCCCAGGTGGTTTCTGATGGCCTCCCATAAATCAAAGTCTTCAAAATTGAAAGCAAATTCATCCAAGTCTTCATAGCCAAGTGAGTTGCGAATACAGGTGCTTATCACTACCTCCGGGCTGCTGCCCCCTTCTGATTCCTTTGCTGGCTCCTCTCTCTCTTGAAGGGTTGTCATTTTGTCTTGCGAAGGTCAGGAGTCAGGTGTCATGAGCGACACGCCTTCAGATGAGGAGCCAGGATAGCCAGGCTGATGCGTGGAAAGCAAGCTGTCCCCCTGGGGCGACTTCACCATAGCCCTGGGGCCAGCCCCGGTGCCTCCCTCCCCTGCTGACCGGGACTGAAGGTGCCGGCTGCAGCAGCCCCGAGGACTGATGAGGTTCCAGGAAGACTGGCTCCACCGAGGGATGCTTCTGTGGGGGGCTGCTCCTCCAGAGCAGGGTCCTCGCTTTTCCGTGGGGTCTTGTGCCAGATGCCCAGGGATGCAGCCCCCGTGGCCCGGAGACAGCCAGGCTGTGTGTGCAGCACCGCTCCTCTCCCTCACTCCCCTCTGGTGTCTCCCTCCCTCTCCAGCCTGCAGAGCAACCTATTGAATTCTCCATGTCCTCAGGCCCGGAGTGTGCATTTCCATGACGTCTCTTCTCTCTGCCCTCGTGCCGCACACAGGGGCAGTCCCCCTCTGAGGCGCTCCAGAGGGGGCAGCTGCCTCTGCCACGAGAGCAGAGGACAGGGGAGGCTCCTCACCTCAGATTTCTGCAATACCAGAGCTAGTGGCGTGTCACACAGAGGGCTGATCACTGGGAAAGTGTGTCAGGAGAGGAGAGAGCTAGGTCCCAGGGAAATGCTAGGAACCCTGAACCAGAGAGGACAGGGGGATGGGTAGAGGAGCAGGCATTCATGGGGTAAGCGGGAGTAGAGATGCTGAAAACACGCTGTGGACAATGCAAAGCTGACAGAGGTGAGACACTGTTGAAAAAGAAGGATCTGGGGAACAGGAAGGTGAGGACTAGATCCAGTGGCAAGCTGAAGACCATGCCTGAGGCTGCTAGGGGACACAAGAGAAGCATGGGACAAAGGGACACACACACTGGTAATGCAGGTAGTGTTGTAAAGCCTCACTTTTCATGCCATCCAAGTCAGCAGATGCCAACATCTGGGCCTCAGCCTCATCCGTGGGGACGCGCTGGTATGCTGCACTCTCCAGGGTGGTCATGCTGCCGATGCATATCCTCTCCTTCAAGTCATAGGTTGTCCGTTGTCCACTCGCCACCTGGCCCCAGGCCTTGCGCTTCTCCCACCCACGTGACAGACGCTCTCGAGGCCCGGGGGGGCTGCAGGAACAAAAGAGACTGACAGCAGTAAGCAGGGTGAATGAGAAGGGGCAGTAGCCCTCAGGGGTTGGGGTCCCACAGCCCAGCCCTGACCAGCAAGTCCCTGAGAAGGAGCAAGGCCAGGAGTCATCTCCTGCAAAACCTGAAGGCTGCTCCTTCTGATCCTCCTCTTCCCTACCACAGAGTGGGATCAGTGTGCCACTTGCGCCCAGTGTTGGGGACCTACACCTGAGTTGATGGCCTCATGGTCCCCTCCCGGGGCTTCCCAGCTTGCAGTTCAGCATGACAGCACAAGTTAGCTGGAAGGAAGAGTACTCCCAAGTTTGCAGCCCCGTGCCTCTAACCCTGCACTATGGAGATCCCATGGACCCAGGGAAGTTGCGGGAGTCCCGTGGAATCATCGTCCTACCAGAGAGCAGCCCTCTTGCTCACAGATGCTCTCCCTCTGGGGCCCATGTCCCTTCTGACTCAGCAGGCAAGTTCAGGCTACGCACAGCCACAGCCCCTGGGGACAGACTGTGCAGTGACCTTGAGCTGGGAAGAGCAGCAGGCAGCTTGGCACCGCTCACCTACCTGTGGAGAGAGGCGGGGCCCTTGTCCTGCAGCAGGTCAGCAAAACGAGGCATGGGGGACAGGATGCCACACTCCTCCTCCACGTGGAACTGCGCGGGAGCCAGAGTGCTGCTGGACTCCTCCTCATCGCTGCCAACGGTGAACTGCAGAGACAACAGTCCTGACAGCAGGAGCTGGGCACACAGTCTCCACCTCAACCCTTGGTGCTCAGAGCCTCCTCAGAATGGGCCACAATGACTTTTCCCACATGCCCCATACCCTGGGACTGGCCATACTGAGCCCTCCACTATACTAGAAACCTTAAGAACAGATACATTGGTCTTTCCCCATGGGTCTTACAGCCCCAAAATGCTCACACACATCCACTCCTGCATCCACACCAAGCAATGACTTACCTGTTAAGTCCTTTGGTGGCCATCTCTGCTGGGCAAGAACAAAAACACTCTTCCCACAATACTGCACAGCTACAACTTCTTATCTCTGAGCAGCACACTTGCTGGCACCCTCCTACCACCTCCCCCTAGACACCAAGCCCCATCTAGATAGGCATGCCCTGGCCTTGCCTTTGGTTTGCCTGGGGACTCCAGCTTAGGGGATGTGTCCTTCCCACGAGCTTTGGCCTCAGACTCTGCAGAGATTTCTTTCTCCTGGACCTCCTCTGCCTCAGACTCTCCTTCTTCCTCTTCTTCTTCTTCCTCTTCTTCCTCCTCTTCTTCTCCCTCCTCGTCCTCTTCCTGGATGGTGGGGGTGACCTCTGAGGGAGGTATTGAGGTTTTCTTCTTTTTCCTCCTCCTTTTTTTCCTCCTGCTGGCACGGGGTGGCCTCTTTTGGAACTTGAGGGCAGAAGGGAGGTGAGTGGAAAGGGGATGATGGATGTGGTGCGAGGTTTGGCGGTGGACTGAGAGAGAAAAAGAGAGTCAGGGGCAGGAAGAGGCTGGGAGGAACCTGCCAGGCGCCCCTCCAGGAAACTGCATGGTCTGAAGATCAAGGGGCAGGAAGGGCAAGGAGAGCCACCAGCCCACAGGGACATAGCAAAGCTCTTTCAATGATGTGGCAGGCTGTGTCCAGCCTGGGGTAGGTGGGGACAGAGCCCCTGTGCAGTGCCAAACCACCCCAACACAGCTCCACTGCCTTGGGGAAGGCAGCACTCCTTTCCCAGTGCTGCCAAAAGCCATTTACGTGGCTGTGCAGAGCTGCAGTGACCTGCCCCAGGCAACATCCTCTTCCTAAACCTGGGGAAATGTTTCTTGCATCCTCAAACAAGCATGATTTGGGTCCTTTACAAACTTTCTCAGGACATTACTTAGTGGCTAGGCCATGGCTTAGTGGTGGACTTGGTGTTATGTTTACAGTTGGACTTGATGGTCTTAAAGGTCTTTTCCATCCTAAATGATAGTGATTTCTTTCCTGCATAATTTTTTTTTGAGTTGAATAGACATAGTTTATTTATCCCTCAGGCTTTGACACAAAGTTCCTCCTACACAGCCACAGGAGCAACAGTGCAGATGCAACTTAAGTCCACACCCCATGTATTTTGAGGGCCTGTGTCTACCAGCCTCTGAAATTCAGGTTCAGTTAGGAGGCTGTCTTTCAAAAACCAGGGTAAAGAAACTGGGCTAAGGGACTTTTCTTTAAACTAATCTACAAAGAGAAATTCATACAGGCTTGACCTGGGTGTCATGGGAATTACGGAACAAGAAGAAATTAAGGGCATTTCTGAGCCTTCACTCCAAAACAAAGGCAATGCACCAGGCAGGGAACAGGGTAAGCTCAGCATCCCACTGTGAGAGAAGGAGAAGCCATTGCTGCCAGGGCTAGCTGCAGGCACAAAGCCTCCCACGGACAGTCTGCAGGATGCACAGGTCCTGGGCCTGCACCCGGAGCGGCTGAAATCAGGGGGGCACTGGCCACTTGGCAAGGGGGTGTTGCTCGACAGCTCTTCCTGAGGAATTGTTTCCAGTCTATTTTGATTTGGTTCCTTCCCAGCTTTCCTGTGACATGGCAGCAAAATCTGTTTATAGTGAAAACTACCTTCAAAGGACATTTTCAATGTAGGCTGTAACCTTCTCCCTGGGAGAGCCAGGCAGGTTCATTGTTCTGCTGTCATGTTTCCTTTCCTTTGGTTTCTCAAGTCTTTTCTCCCTTGTTTCCCCCCTTGGGAACAGCAGGGATATTTCACACATCCCCCTGGTTCAGAAGAAGCAGCTTGTGGCAAGATTAGAGGAGAGTTAGAATGGTCAGACGTTTGCAAATTGGAAAGAGTTTGGGCTCTTTATAAACACTTTTCTCTCAAAAGTGTTTTTTTCTTTGACTTAACTGGGTATACCCTTTTTCACTCACAAGATGTGGCAGAAAGACCCTCCTATCCTGCTGCTGCTGTACTTCCATAGCATGCCACAGATAGGTCAGGCACGAATTTTTAATATAAGAAGCAAGGTAGACCTCAACTATACACACGCTGCTTCTTCAACAGCATAAGGCTGCTGGTGAGGACACAGCCCATCTTTCCCTTCTGGCTTCTTCACTTCAGCCCAAGACAGAAACATTTATGTTTTGGATCAGAAGGAAACTGAAGCCTTGGGCTGCAGGGAAGGGCAGTGATGGTGTGTAATCTGGCACAGAAGAGGGGAGTTCTGCTCTTCTTTTCACCCCTGCACTCAGCCCACTCATGTCAACTGATCACATCTCCACAGAGGTGGTCTGGAGGTGGGAAAAACACACCTCTCTCAAACACAAAAGGATTCATACCTCCCTCTTCCTCCTCCTATCCTCCTGTGCATCCAGTTCCTGCCCTCTCTCCCTGCTCCCTTTCTTGCCCTCCCTGCCTGTATGGAAAGTTACTGCCAATCTAGTGTCCCAGATGTTTGATTACATTTCTTGGTGAACTTGATACAAGAGATATGAAAAAGTAATTTGGACAGGGAGCCCAGAAGGAAGAGCCTACATATTAGGAATTCCTGATTTCAACTAGAGAACGAAACATTTCTAAGCTCAGAGAGCATTCACCTCTAAGGCCTGGTATGTTATCTTTAAAAGTCTAATGACCTAACCAGATCATCCAGCTTTATGAACACAAACTGCATAAAACTTTTGATAACCAGGGTTGATGTCCTAAACAACAGAAATACATCAGAAGTTCAGAGAAAAAAAAAAAAAGCTCGATTCTGACAAAATAAAAATGATTTTACTATTAAGGAAAAAAAACCCATCCCCAAACAGTACAAATCTCTAGTAAATTTTTCAAAAAGCTTCTGCCATGCATGCTCAAGCAGATCATCCATGTCCTCCAAGCCAACCCGTACACCTGTGCACAGGCAGAGCTTCTGAGCAGGTAGGTCCCACGGGCACAGGACAAAAATTCAACCCACAGCAAAGCTATCAGCAGCTTGCAGCCATGTGCATGAGTGACTGTGAACCCAGATGGGAAGTATTACTTGAATGGAGCCTCTGTAGAGAAATGATACAGGCAAAAAAACAGCAGCTGAAGTGCACTACAGTAATAGACTTTTACCAGCAAGCTTTTATAACAGCCATTGGAATGAGTGGCCAAGCAGAAAACAGCCTGGTGATGTACTTGGGACATAATATTCCCAAGGTTGTAACCCATCGAAGCCACGCTGGAAAAGGAGCACTATGTGACTGTGGAGAGCCACAGACTGGGAAAATCTCCCAACCATTGCTATGTGTCTGCCACACAAACAGGCTGCTGGATGGTGGCCTCTTCCTGCCCTTCACTGCTGTTACTACAAAGTAACATAACCCACCTACACCCAGCAGTATCTTACAGTCACTCTTGTTGGTACCTTCTCATTTAACACCCAAAGCGACTTTGGGTAGACCAGTTGCCTTCATCATGAAAGAGCAGTTAGAGGAATAGATATGCTGCTCAGATGAATTCAGGTGAGATAACTACAGCACTTTAAATTCCCACTCCATTTTTATTTTGCATTTCTTTTCTTTGATCTGATAAGCCCAACGGATTCTTGAGTGCTATGTAGAAATACATAGGCATTCTGACTGGAGCCATCTGCTTTCAGACAGGGGAGGACAGCCTGGCTTCTGGTCATATTTGGATGTTTCTTTGCAGCCACATGGAAGAAAAATTGTTTTAAACTGGAAATTTCAACTTGGGGAAGTAGCTGCAGAGGTCTCAGAGACTGGTCTAGGAGGTGAGTGAACATCCTGGGCTGAGCTATGCTGGTGGGTGGGCTGTGCAGTAGCTATGCCTATGGAGACAGAGAAAAAACAGGAACAGACTGAAAACAGGCCGTGGGCACTGGTGCTAAACTATGTGTACATAGCACCTTGGGAACACTCTGGAGGAAGGAAGTGAATAGCAGGCTAATACAATCTGCAGTCCTGGCACAAGGCTGCAGAGCACATGGGACTGAGTGAGGGCTGGTGGTAAGGGTAGAAGGGGGTACAATGTTTCAAAACCTACATACATTCAAAATCTCTCTCACTGTAGCTGCGACTTTGCTTCTCCAGATTGCTTGATGCTGACTTGCTTATCAGGTCCCCAAATCTCTCGATTGACAAAGTCTTATCCAAGTCCTCATCGTCCTCGGCACCAGGAGAGGCTTTCTCTGCGTCATCTCTGCCCTGCACAGAAACCGCCAGGTAAGAATCAAACACGGCAGACCCCTAAAGCCCTGTGGATCCTCCGGCCCTTCCAACAGTGCTGGCTGGCTAAGGAGCAGCAGGCTCCATGCAACAGGCCTGGGGCATGATTTCTTACATAGAGGCACAGCACTGTTCAAAACCAAGTGCCAGAACAGTCTGGCACCCTCCAAGGCACACTCTGCACGGATTCCTTAGTGGTCCTCCACACCTCTCTTGAGTGGCAGGTATCAAGGGAATATGCCAGTGCCTGTTTTCACCATTAGAGGAAACGCATAGCTTTTGTTTGGCTGGAATTTCTCTCTCATCACATTTAACTGCTGCCCTCTGGTCTTCCCTTTGCCCAGTATGCCATCTCTCTCATTCTCAAACCTTCTCTGTATTTCTCCTTGGGAAACAGCATGCCTCCTCTGGTGAGCTGCCCTTGGGTCAACGACCACCCTGTGCCTTCCCACCTGCCCCCCCACACACCTAGTGACTCCCAGTTCCTCTTGGATGCCTTCTTCAGGCTTTTCCTCCTGTTTCAGGTAATGGGAAGTTCTCTGCCTTATGCTGGTGGAAGTGGCCTGAGATGAGCATCACCAGGTGTCCCCTCGCCTTTCTTTCCTTCTTTCTTTCTCCTGAGCAGCTGCAGCTGGTAAAATTTTCCATCAATATAGCTGAAATGCCAGCGCAGAGCTGTTGTGGACTCCCGTGTTTCCATGGAAACAGGAGGAGGCCTAACTGTGACAAATCTGCTAGGCAGAAAGAGGGAGCAAGGCAGCTTTAGCCGAAAGATCCCTCTCCTCACATCCCTGTTCTTAGCTGTGAGGAGCAGCTCTGTATCTGTGGGTGAGACTACTTCTCCTCTCACCTTAGCATAGGTGTCCCAAGCCCAGCCTAAATGGAGATATTCTATTTTCAAGTTGCTCAGCTCCTCCTGTCACTTGTGTACCCTACCCAATGGCATGTGAAGGCACAGGGACCTCACAGAGCAATCTCTGGCCTTTTCTGGGCCACAGTTTGCTGTCTGCATGGGGAGGATACGGGCTCGTGGGCAGCCTCGGGGCACGCTTTGTGCAGACCTGTCCCCGGTAAATGCAGGCTGTGTCTCCTACGCTGCCAGGACACCAGCCCCGCTCTCAGCCGGCAGGAGCATGGTCCCCGGGGAAGAGACAGCCCCGCTGCTGCTGAATTCCCACCTCACCTGCTGCAAGTCGATGAAGACATCTCCTACGGGAGGGGACTCTCCAGCTGCCATTTTGGTTCAGGACCTAAGGGCCTGGGCAAAATATCAACCCTTCTCTTTCACCGGCAGGCACCCAGCAAACCTGGAGAGTGGCATAACCTGTGGAGAGAGGGCAGGACAAGGGAATGTCGTGGGAGACTGCTAGCCACTGCCCTCAAGCCCCTGGCTCCTGATCCAGAGGTCACCTCACCAGCCCTTGGAGAACCTCCCTGGCATCATGAGGACGGGTCTGTCCCCAGCAGTGTGCAGGGGGAAGTGGCCCAGCCCATGCTGCTTTGGCCTCCAGCTCCAGCTGATCAGGGATAGATGGGATCCTGTCCTTCTTTGAAAGGTGAGAGGGGGCCAATGGAGACAGCAGCTATATATAACTCCTGCATGGGCTGTGCAAGAGAAAAAAACTGCATCCTGCTCAGCCACCTCTACAGCAGTGCACCTGTGCAAAGCCGGGGTGTGACTGACCACCAGGGAAAGAAAAAGTCAGAGAGATCAGGTGCTGGGATTACATGCCAGGAGCAGGCAGCAGAGTGGTCCTGTGGTACCTAGCTTTAACTGGGCAGATCCCAAAAAAGGCCAGAAGAACCACAGAGAGAGCTGTGCAGACCACAGAGACAGCACAAGGACAAACAGTTCACCATCCAAATGCCACACACAAAACAACACATGTTACAGGCAAAGAGACTGACCTTCAGGCTGCAGATCTGTGCCCTGTCAGCACTGGCAGGGCTAAAGGACACACAAGTCCCTGAGTACAGCACAAAGGAACAATCTGCTCAATATCCAGCTACAGGTGAGGAAGGTAAAGAGATGCCACACTTGACAAGGACTGGAATACAGACTAACACAGAAACACCTCTGGTCAAACCATCTACAGCAGTAGCACAGCCTAAGCAGCATGGGCTGCACCCCAGGAAGAACTAGAGATGGTACAGAGATTGGCACTGAGAAGACACTGATCCCCAAAAACTCATCTGAAACAGAGAAGATGTAAGCACATGCACAGTGATTTGGGCACGGGGAGAAGCAAAGTGTCCTCAGCTCACAGCACAAGAAAAGAGACATTTGTTAAAACTACAACAGTAGAATACAAATGAATTCAAAATTGGCAAAACATTTTTTTTAGTGATGTCATCAAGGAGCAAAAAACTGCAAAGTCAGAGGATAGCTCGGCCATCTCTCTGGTAAGGAGTTGTATTTATGACAAAGAAAATTAAGAGAAGTTAAACCCATCTTTCAGAACAAGCTATTCTCCAGCTATGAAAGCTTTGGAGTAAGTATTATAGTCTGTGTCCTGTCTATCTGCTGAGGGGTTTCTTACTGTCTCATCTGAAGTACCTACTATGGGACACTGTTTAAGACAGGTGACTAAAACACTAAAGATTGTCTAAGGATGAAACCAGTAAGGCCCCTTCATCATCCCTTCCATCTTTGAAGGTCTATAGTCTGCTTACTCTGCCTACATGAAGAGCTAATTCAAACCAAAAATCCCAGGACCACCTGTAAGGCAAGTTTTTGAGGAGCTAATCTGACCACTGATGAAGGATGCTCCTTTGCTCCACCTTCCTAATTATCAGGAACAAGGCAAAACATAATGGAAGAAACCCCTGAAACACACCTCAATGGACTCATCACTAATTTCATCCTCAGTATGACCTCAACAGCTCAAGAGAAATAGGCTACCAAGACAGACATTTAAACAGCAAATGCAACATCCAGGCTGTCCTTTTAGTAGGAGGCATGATAGAGAAAAGGTTAATACACGGAGCTTTTCTTCCCTTTTTACTTTTTTTGCATTTAATTCAAGAAGAGAGTATAATTCCATTAAAACAAACAGCAGTACATTTGAAACTAAAGGCAGGGAACATTTTATTCCGCTGGGAAGAGCTGGCAGGGGAACCTCACTTTGCAGGGCCATGGCATCACCACTGTTAAAGAAAGGATTGGACGTTTTTAAGGAACAGAACATTCACAACTACAGAGTAACTGCAAAAACATGTTGCAAGCACTATAACTTACGGAGTAAAAAGATAATGGGGCTTTGGACAGCAGCTCCTGTAGAGGCAGAATCCATAAAAGTTAGCCAAATGGTAAAGGTAAATTAACAAAAGAAATGCCACTAACAGGCCTTGTGGGGCCTTTGAAGTAAACTAAAAACTATCAGCAGGGTTGTGAAGCAATGTGCTTTGTTTCATGTCAACCTTAGGTATGTCTGAAGCAAGGCAGAGGCTCCAGGGGCATTTTGTGCTCTGGGAGGGAAGAAACCCACATCCTGGAGAACTGCTGGGTGCAGCATACTCTGCTGACACCAGCTTTGTCAGATGTTACACTGAGTTTAAAACTACAGCCCAACTGCCTAAATGAAATTAAAAGCGAGGGAAAATCCAGCACTTAGTCTTTCTTTACCCATCATAGCAGTGCACTCAGAATTATGCTGAAGCTATCACTCTAATGAGGCTGAACAGATAAAAGCCAGACAGTTGTAGTAGCAGTAAGAGAGCCCTGAGGATTTGCTTTGAAATTTCAGAGGGACTGGGAGATACCCACGGGGTTTCCTTCAATGCCCCACTCACCACCCTGTGAAAGCAGGATGGGATGTGTGGGCACCCCAAGCTGGCAGGACTTGAGGCTCAGCTCTTGGAAGGCTCTGACCCTTTGGGAATGAGAGAGAGTTGAGGATGAGAGGTATGTTCTCCAATTCTAACCCTACCAGCTCTCCTATTTCTGAAGAATAGAGAGCCCACAGCCTGAAAGCACTGTTGCTCCCCTTCGGCACGGTCACAGCTGGCCACGGCCACTAGAGGCCACTTGCCCCTTACTCTGCGCCACCTCTGGAGGAAGGCTGGATGGACACCTACTGGGATCCTGCCTGGCGTTTTTATCACCCCTCAACAGATGGAGAAGAGCAAAATTTTGCCGGTGGGCCAGAGGGATTGATTTATAAGGAAAGGTTAGGAGCTAATTTTGTCTAACACAATATGGGATGACTAAGATGGGGAGGGGACAAACCAGCAGTCTGCAAAGATCTCAAGGGTATAAAACACAACTAAAGATTTTTATTTTTTTTTTGGTCAGGCAGCCTTTCATAAAGAGACTTAAGAATGGGTTAAAATTTAAAATAGAAACTTAAAAGGAGTATCGGAGAGAACTCTGCTAATAAGCACCGTGCTAGAGTGCCGAGCCTGCCGGCATCACTGTCTGGGTTGCCTTAAGAAGAGCACAAGACAAAATGGGAAACTAAAAAAACAAACACCACTAAAGAAAAGCAAATGACTGATACCTTCATCCTACTCTATCTCCTGGTTGTGGGGAGTACGTGATTCAGCATTCCCACTAGAAGTAATTTTCAGTAATAGAAGCATCATGCCAGCAGGCCAGATTCAAAGGGAGGCCAGAAAAATCCACAGCCTGCCAACCTGTCCGCACTCACACATCCCCACTCTCTCCACAAGCACATCAGTGAACAGAGCTGGCTCACATAAATCACCATTACTTGTACTGACCATCTAGGCTTAACAGATTCTGAAGGAAAGTGAGCAGGCATGTCCCTGCAATGCTGGCAGCTACAGCATCTCCCACATGTTGCTCACAGGGACTCCAGTGGGGCTCCCCCTCATCCCCAAAGGCTGCTTCACAGTGTCAGTGCTTCCCTGTTTTGCTGAGGAAAACGCAATCTGGCACATCTTTGAGGGCCAAGACAGCAGTTCATACTGTCCCTTTGCAATAAAGATGAGTCAGTAACGCTACAGGCAGGCTGCCCCAGCTCCATGGGCAAGGAGCCGCATGGAGACAGCCATCAGGTCCCACATCCATCTCCACAGCTCTTCCTTAATCCCTTGGCCATCGGCTGAGAATCATTTAGCTGTGGAGTGTCTAGACTAGGAGTGGGTGTTAAGATAGGGATAAAGCAACAGGGGCAAAGCTGGTTTGAGGATAGGGGAGGAGAAGGGACTCTGGCTGATAGAAGGGAAGAGCTCACAAAGGAGAAGGATTAGAGGCCTTGGAAGATTTTCCTAGGAAGAAATACTGACGTGCGTGCCCACGGAGGAAAGAAGCAGGAAAGGTGCTGCTGCACACATCAAAGCATTTGGATGCTACTGTGACACTCAGCCTCAAAGCCAAACAAAACAGGAGTGGGCTGCACAGCCCTTACCTCTCCTCTGTCATGGCCGAGAAACAGACACATATACCAGAATGAAAACGCAACACACAAGACAGTAAACACACAAAGTTTTCCAGCATGAAGGTTTTAACCTGTGGATCTCGCTGCCACATGGCTGTGTTAAAATTTGTATTATTACAAAAGCACTTTAGAAGGCTTAAATATTTCAATGAATCCTATGCTGCGCTGAGCTATCCTGGATGAACCACCACAGCTATTCACTCTTGAAGCATCGTATGCTCCGTGACTCTCCCTCATAACAGGCCCTTCATAGGGTACCAGACGGAATGGAGCCTGCACGGTCCACAGACACATAAACGAACACACGGAACAAAATTCACTCCAGAACGAAGTGCCAACAGCAGACAGAAACAAAAAGCCACCTCTCCACTGGACGTATGGACGGCTCTGACAGACACACGTACAGCCGGGAAAGGAAAGGGACACAGTCAGGCACTGGGGTCACTGCACCACGTCCGTGCCTGCCCTGCAAGCCCGTACGGCGCGGAGCGCGGCACCGCTCCACGCCGCGCCGCATCCAGCCCCGAGCCCCGCGCTGCTGCCGCACCGTGCCGTGCCCCGTGCCATGCACCGCCCCGCACCGTGCCATGCCGTGCACCATGCCCCGCACCAGCAGCCACCCGCATCGCGCCACGCACCGTGCAGCACCGGAGCGCCCCGCGGACGGGCCGGGGCAGGGCAGCCAGGCGGAGCTGCTGCAGCCGCGGCAGCGCGGGGACAACCCACCCCCCCACACCTCCGGCCCGTACCTCGCACCGCCGGAGCAGGAGAGCCGCCCGCCGCCGCCGCCGCCGCGCCCCGGCCCCGCCGCCGCGCTCCGCCCGACACGTGCCGCGCCGCGCTGGCGGCGGGCGGCGCTGCTCCCCGGCCTCCCGCCGGCCCGGCCCGGCCCGCTCCGCGCCGCCCGCCGCCGCTGCCGGGCCGACGCCGCTTACCGGGGGGGCTGCGGGGCGGCGGCGGGGGGAGGCGGCGGGGCGGGGGCCGGGGGGCGCGGGCCCCGCCGAGCGGGAGGGGGACGCTGGGGCGGGCTCCATGGCAACCGGATGTGAGCGGCGGCCGCCTCGCTGGTGCGGCGGAAGGGCGCGTCTCGGCGGTAACGCGGAAGAGAGGTGCGGCGGCGGCGGGACCGGCCGTGCCGGGCCGGGCCGAACCGGACCGAACCGGGCCGGGCCGGGGTCGCCTCGGCCTCCCCGCTGCAGATGGCGGCGGCGGCGGAGACGCTGGTGCGCGGCCTGGCGCGGCTGCTGCAGGACGCCGGTGAGTGGCGGCCGCCGCGGGCCTCTCCGGGCCCGGTCGTGTCAGTGCCCCCGGTGTGTGGACACTCACGGCCTGACCCGTCCTTCTCCTTTCCTGCAGGGGACCTCGTCCTGGACGGCTCCAGCACGCTGACGCTGCTCACCTCCACCCTGCAGCACCTCACGCAGGTCTTCGAGCAGCACTTGGGCTCCCGCAACCAGAACCGGGGCTTCGTGGCACTGCCCTCGCACCCCGCCGAGACAGCCGCCATCCTCCAGGCGCAGTTCCTCTTCGACGTCCTGCAGAAGACTCACTCTCTGAAGGTCCGTACGTACCGAGGCCGGGGGTGCCAGTGGAGGTGGCAGGCACAGCTTCAGAGCAGCCTCCTCTGGTGCCCATTGCTCCCGTGTGACCAGCAGGCTCCATGGGTCAGATGGCTCTCACAGCGCTCTTGCGGGGAGTCGTCGCTCAGCACGATAGTCTGTAGCTGCTTACCTAGAATCAGCCATGCAACTTTCCAGAAGGTTTCTCGGAGTTAGTTGAAAACAGGGACAGCAGGAGTTAATTATGTTCTGACCTTGGTAAGGTGTTGTCATTGTTGGACAAATTATTATTTCCTGAAGTGCTTGAGCAATTCAGGCAGTATCTGGCACCTGAGCACAGCTGAGTGCTCCCGGAGTGATGATTGATCTGCCCAAGGCAGCAGAGCTGGGGAACTCGAGCAGAGGGGTCAGATGTTGTACACTCTGAGGCTGCTGCTTACTTCAGCAGCCTGGGCAGTGGTTCTGGTTCGTCGGTTTGACAGCACGGGATATTTCTAGTAACGTATCCTCATTAATTTTAACAATAAAGGCTGTAATAAAGATAAAACTACAGATCAAGGAATTCTTCAGAAAGGTTTTTGAAAGATGGTATGTGCTACGATGCTGCACATGATTCTGCTTTGCACTGGGGCGTGCCTGGGGCGGGTAGTAGAGGTGAAGGGAGCCCGAAAGGGGAAGAGGCATTAGCAGCTATTTCAAGTTCCACAGCGGGGCTCAAAAGGTATTGCAGCTGAGCACTGAAATCTGTGATGTCTTTAAAAACATGTTTTCCACGTGAGTGTTGGGAGGATTTTGTAACAGTGTAGTGACTGGGGAGATGGGCGTGGGGCCCAGAATCTGTGGAGAAACATGGGTCTCCCGGCAGGAGGAGGCAGGGTGAGACACTGCAATCAGGAGGATGTTGTGGTGAGTGCTCCTGTTCGCTAGAAAATGTGCTCTCTCTGCAACAACCCTATAAAGAGGGGGAAGCTGCCCATTAATGTCTGGTAACTTGTTTACTTGGAGAAGTTAATAATTTATATCAGCCTGACAGATTTTTAAGACAGTGGAGGGAGAGGAGATGTTCAAGACACACAGCAAGAATGGCGTCTGAAATAAACTTTGCTAGAACTGACCATTAAAGCTTGCCAGTGCAAGCTCCCCTTACAAGTGCTCTTGTTCAACATGCAGCATTAGTGCTGGCAGGCAGTGGGCAGTGATTCATTCCTGGCAGGGCTGTAGCTGTGGAAGCAGTAGTGGTGATGAGGTCTTGGGATGTCTGTTCTGCACCTGATGAGTCACTTCTGCGTGAATATATTTGTAACTGGCAGAGATGGTCTTTCTGGTCATGCTTTGCTGTCTACAGTGAAAGTGGTAACTACTCCATTACTCACTTTCAGTAGCAGCCACAAATACTGTTTATGCACTGTCCTTAGAAAGCATAAGAAGGTGGTTTTAATAAGCTGCTTTAGGGTACGTGAATACAGCCTAACTATGTTGAAAGGGCCTATGGCTGTACTACAGAATGCAAAAAAAAGAGGAGATTTGCAGGCACCTCAGTCTAACGCTAACAGTGCCTTTGAGACCAACTCTCTTTGCCTTTGTATCTGCTTGTGATTTGCCTTATTTGGCCTCTTGTGGTGAAATGCACATGCACACCTCCCATCAGCGTGCTAGTTCCACTCCGATGTTTGATAAACATACCTCCAGCAGTTAGTTTTTAGTAGATTTGCTGGTTGTGGCTGATGAGGAATCCTGCTGTCAGACCACCCAGTGGTGCTGAAAGTGGTAAAGCCATTTGGGCAGAGGAGATGAAGAGAAGTTATGTGGGCTGGCAGATCACACTTGCTACCATGCTATTCTCTGTGACCTCTCTTGTACTGTGGATCTGCAGAGACAGTGGCACTACCAGCACTGGGAGAGAGCTTTTAAGGGGTCACCCGAGCTGGAGGGTCAGCCTGTTCAAGGTGCTGCAATTGGTGCATCAGGAAGGCAGTAATGCAGCAAAAACCAAGCTTGATGTGAGACTTCTTTTCTCATTTTTCTAGCTCGTTCATGTTCCAAACTGTGTTTTGCAATCTGCTGTGAAGATCTTCCCTTTCAAGTCCCTCCGGCATCTGGAAGTAAGTATAGATGGCAAGAGTGGTTTTGAGTCTTGCTGTTTGGTCTTTATTGACTAGTTTTGTGGTTGCAGAATGCCTCTACTCCAAAAAACTGGGTAGGCTTTTGTAGCTTCCCTAGAGGGCTAAGACTAAACTCCTGCAATACTTGCTTGGGGTAAAACTTGGATCTGCTCCTTCACTGTAATATTTTGATGTATGTTGTTCTTACTTTCTCATCACTGCTGCAGTTGAGGTCCGTCCCTCCACACTGCCTCCGGGGACTGCGATTTGTCTATTCTCAGCTGGAATCTCTAACATGTTGCAAATGTATCAGTACACTGGAGGTGAGTGTCACTACACAGCTCATGGGGTAAATTGCAAGAGAAAGACTGTCTTGATCTTAGAGCTCTTCACACAGAGAAGATGTAGGAGACAGTGTTAGCCCTTTTATTCATTCATGTTGTATATGGCTTCATCTTCCTTCCCTGTTCTGGGGTCCTACTTCTGTCTCAAGAAAAGTTGAAGGATTCCCTGCTTGCAAGCAAATGTGCTCTGTAGTCTTCTCTTTAGCTTCTTGAGAATTTCTATCTCTAGACAACATTTGTGTCAGCTAGGTCTGACAACTCTGTGTATCTGTCTGTTTCCACATTCAAGGCCTGTCAAGGTTTATTTCATTGTACCTCAGCAACGTTTTTTGAGCTTATTGTCAGAGGAAATGCTGTACCCCAGTGTCTTACCTGCGCTGCTGTCCAGCACATTTCTGAGATATGAAGGCAAGCTCCAGCCATGGAGAACTGAGTAGCATGGGCTGTGCTGGCCTCTGGGCTTCCCTCTGGGATGCAGAAGCAGGCACCTGCGGGAGAACAGGGGCTGATGGTAGGGAGTTCTTTGAGAGCTTTTTTTATTTGTCCGGACACAAGTGTGTATCTTGCTTTTGTTTGAGGGAGGTCTGAAAATTATTTTTGTTAGCATGGATCTTTGTGCTCAGTGTTCTGAGCCTAAGAAATTTAACAGTCTTGGTTAACTATTGCCACTTTAGTGTAGAAAACAAAATCATCTCCCCTTCTTTCTAAATATCTGCCTGTGGGATTCCCACCACCTCCAAATACTCCAAATAAATATGAATTAGGGACATAAAAGTCACTGCCTCTCTAAGCAAGACAGGGTCTGTAAAGCATAGTATATCAGCCACCTTCTAGACTGTTCTCCTGTGTTCATCTGCTTTTACCATAACAGCTAGTACTCACCAAGGAATGGCTCCTCTCTTCTTCCTAGGAAATAATTTCAGCATGTGGTGGAGATCTGAGCTGTGCTCTGCCATGGTTGGAACTGCAGACTGTGAACTTCAGCTATAACTCAATCACTGCCTTGGATGACTCACTGGTGAGTGGGGGCATCCTTCCTGCATGGCTGAGGAGAAGAGAGGAGATGATCACCGCCAAGAGCCAGGCCCTCTGTAACAGATGCCGCTAGGTCTGAGTGGGAGGAAGAGGGCAGTATTAATTTTGCTGACCTCTCCCAGCAGGAGAGGCTTTTCATGCTGTAACAGACACAGTTGAAGAATCTGATCTATTGTCTTTTTGTCCCTCAGCAATTATTGAATGCTCTGAGGGTCTTGGATTTGAGTCACAACAAGATCCAGGATTGTGAACACTATTTAACGGTGAGTATTTTGGGCTGAGCAGCAGAGTTTCCTCCTGTGCAGAGGGTACTGCTAAAATTCTGTAATCGTTGACATCACATTCCTACGGGGTGAGGTATAATAAAAACAAATCGCAGATGTGGTATGGCTTAGAGCTAGTGCATGAAGCCCAAAAACTGTTGTCCTGTATGTGCAGTCTGAGTTCCACTGAGGCAAAGAAGGCAGAGTTCCTCACCTCAGAGACAGAGAGTTAGCTCTAGCTGTCATTTGGCAGTTCAGCATGGCCGTGTGGTAAATGCACTGATATAGGGTGCTCTGTGTACAGCCCCTCACAGGGTGGGCTCTCTACTGTGGCCAAGACTTTGCTGTAGTCTGTGCAGCAGGTGAGAATTATGTAGCTAGGCACGGGGCTGTAAAAGCTTACTGTTCAGTTTGTTCAAACTGCCAGTAGCATTTAATTCTTGGTCTCAGAAACCAGTCAGTTACTCTAGAAAAAGTCTATCACAGTGGCATGTGTGTTTCTAGGGAAAGGCAATGAAATCCACGCTTTGCTGTGCTAGATCTGCTTCTCTGAAGCAAAGCTATGAAACAGCTTTTCATGGAGTTGGTGGGTCTCACAAAGTATCATTCCCCATTATCTTTACAATGGTAAGAAAGGGTTTCTTTTGGTAGCTCACTCCTTTTGCTGAGGCAAGATGTCCAGTCCTTTCCTGTGCTCCATCAAAGTTGGCAAGGAAAATTGTCCTGACAAATTCTGTAAAGCAGTTAGATGATGCTGAGAGCCCTTAAACAAACCACTCCCAATGTGAACATTAAACTCTTTCTGCGGAAACAGTCTTGAGAAACTCACTTGTTGATTGACCTTGTTGGGATGAAAAAAATGGTAGAAGCTAGTGCCCTGTCTTGAGTTCAGGGCCAGGCTTTGAAATAAGGTCCCAACTGATCCAGTGCTGCTCTTCTCTCTGAACAGACCCTTACAGAGCTAGAATACCTCAATCTGGCATACAACTTCCTGTCCAAGGTGCCAAACCTTGGCATCTTCAGCCGATCCAAGCTGGTGACTCTGATCCTACGCAACAATGAGCTCGACAGCATTAATGGTGAGCCCACAAGGGAGAAGCATTTCTGAGTTTGAAGCCTTTGTGCCATCCTTGAGAACAAACAGAACTTGTGATCTTGAGCACAGCTATTTTTACTAGGGTTCAGTTTTGGGGGAGATTCCTAAGTTATGTCTTCTAGCATACTGATGGCTTCTTGCTTTGTTTACAGGGGTGGAACAACTTGTGAATCTGCAGCACCTGGATGTGGCCTATAACCTGCTGCTAGAACATGCCCAGCTGGCACCATTGTCCAGTCTGCACTGTTTAAAAAAAGTAAGCATAAGCCCTGATGGGTTGGTAGATTAAAGATTTAATGGTCAGGGTGTGGAAGATGGAGACTTTATGGTAACCAGAGAGCTCTGAAAGATAATTTCAACTCCTGAGCATTTAATTTTATTGCAGGAAACCCATGGGGGAGCCTTAAACAGATGCCTGTGTTTCAGCCTTCATTTTTAGTGACCTTTCCTCAAGCTAACCTTTTTTCATGTATTCATCCCTACTTCCTTGCTCACCTTTTCTGATTTTAACACTGTCAAGTTCAGTAAAGGTCGTCCCATAATCCTATTGTGGATTTGTGTGTTCAGAGAAGTCTGAAGGAGCATGGCCGTCACTATAGTGCTTGTGAAAGAAGATCATAGAATCAGAGAGTGGTTTTGGGTGGTATGGACCTTAAAGATCTAGTTCCAACCCTCCTGTCTTGGACAGGGACACACTTCCCACGAGACCAGATTGCTCAAAACCTGCATCCAGTCTGGCCTTGCACACCTCTACAACTTCTCTGGGCCTGCAAAGGACTGTTCTTTCAACATTTCTCAGAGTCAGTACTGAAAAAGCTCATAATGATTTACATTATGAGTAGGACGTACTTTAGTCTCCTTCTGCATTTGCTGAACTAATTGCAGGAAGCATTGTAAAAGCCTGGTCCTTTCCTGGCTTGATAACTGTTCCACTGCAAGGATATTTCTTGAAGTAGAGTGAAAGACTGGAGCCCAGATAGACTGGGATAGAGAATATTGCTTCTAGTAACAACTTGTCTGTTTCCCTCACCCAGCTGCATTTGGAGGGAAACCCAATATGGTTCCATCAAAATCACCGATCCGCAGCCCTTGTCCATGTGTCTCCCAGGGCAGTGTTCTCCAATGTGAGTATTAGCCACCTGCCTTCTGCCCCTGCTGTTGAAGGCATAGGGTATTCTAACACTCAGGGGCAAATGAGGGAAAAGAAACTTGCAGATTTATTCCAGCTGTGTAACACTGGGCATTGTTTTGTGGTTGCTTGTTTTGTTTTGTTTTGTTTTGTTTTGTTTTACTTGCGGTAGAGTAGTTTAACCTTTAATTTCTACATGATATATGGGCCAGCATGGAGTGGAATAGTGATCTCAGGTTTGCAACACCTCAGATTTTAATATGTCTTCACTCTCTACTTTCTTCAGTTTTGCTCGCTGATGGAACTTTACTCTGTTCTGCTAGATAGTAACAATGTAGCTTGACTGTGCAAAGAAGGAACTCACAGTCTTGGCCCACCTTACCTAAGTATGGCAGCCATAGCCACCTCTTTGTCTCCTTCACTCTGCTCTTAGCCAGGTGTCATCACTGTTCCCTTACACTCCAGTGCTTAGGTCAGTTCTTGGTAATCTGATTTCAAATAAAGAAGTCAGCAAAGCCAGTGTTCTGGCAATTTAGCAAAATAAACTTACTTGCTAAGGGTCAAAGGTGTTCCAGAGCTGGTCTGCCCTTCATGTTAGTGGCAAATGGCTGGATTCATTGTCTTCAAAATGCAACTTGGAAAAAGTGAGCTCAAGTTACTGGAAGCTATGTGGAATCAAGCAAGAACTAGGATACAGGCTTTGAGGTGAAAGTGAGTACCTTTGTAAACAATTGGAGTTGTTGTAGAATAACCTATTGTACCTCTTCCGAGAACTGTCTTGGATATGTTTCTGGAAGTTACAAAGTCTGTAAACAGGAAAACCACAACGGTCCCTTCTGGCCTTACATGCTATTAGGTCAGGTAGCTACAGCTAAAGGAGTGGTGGATAGGCAGGAACAGGGTTGTTTCTTTGCAGTTTTTTTGCCAGGGATCCCAACCCTAGGGTGGCGTGAAGGGGAATAGGAGTCAGCAGAAGTTGTCCTGAGTATGTGCCAGCCAAATGGAATTTGACTGCAAATGGGTCTCTAATTACAGTTCTTCTTGGACGGGGAGCCACTCTCTTCCTCAGACCTCATGGTAAGTATAATTGTTAAAAACGGATCTTTCTGGCTTTGGGACTGGGAACTTCTAACAGGTTTTTGCATTGTCATGTGTCCTATTAAATCTTCATGGGCTACTTTGGCTTTGATACAGATCATTTTGTCTCAGTTCATGCTGATTCCTAATAATTGCTGGAACTGGCCAGTGTAATTTATTCTGGCTTATGTAGCCTTGCAGGACTCAGAGCCTTGCCTGTTTCCTCTTCAGGTACCGTATGGTACTTAACACTTGAACTATATGTCACCAAAATAGTTATCAGTTTCCGATCTGCTATTTTTAAGAAAGGCAGAGATTGAGTTAAATCAGAGTAGTTGTGATAAACAATCCAACCAACCAGGCAGGATCTGCTGTCAGTGCTTTGACTGAGATGGTGAAAGCTTGGGATGAGGAGCAGGAAAGCTGTCAGCCTGAGTTGCAGCTTGGTTACATTGTCTGCCCTTTGCACTCAGCTGGCAATACTCTCCTCTTCTCGCTTTAGCACCTTCCAAGACTTGTGCAAAGTGTTTCTCAGTCCATCCACACTTCTACCTCAGAGAAGACTGCACTGGACCGCAGTGCACTGGAGAGCTCCTGTGCTGCAGATTTCAGCGACAGCCAGTCCCCATCAGAGAATGTGGCCGTCAGGGTCCCTCGAAAGAAAAACAAGGTCTGGGATTGCATAGCTTCTTAACCTGGCATGTTGGGTGGAGGGGATGCCTTGATGTGAAAGCCTCCTGCAGTGAGATGTGGTCTGGTACTGACTGTGTGCTTGGTGAGCCTCTATACTGCTGTGTGTTTGGAAGGAATCTTCATATACCCTGACAAGTGTTTCATGGTGTGTCTCTACACTGCAACAGCTATAACCATTCAGCTCAGCAGAGCCTCTCATCACGTGCTGTTTTCATTGTTCTAGTTCCACACAACTACTTTTACCCTATCTTTTCCAGGGAAAAGTCAAAGTGCGCAGAGCAAGTATTTCAGAGCCAAGTGACACAGAACACGAGCCCCAGGCATTATCTCTCTCTGCTGGTGAGGCTTGTCATCTTCCTTAATAACATGGCAGCTAAATTGCCCACAGTAAGAGGAGTGCTCTGGCCTGGTGACTATCTTCATACTTCCCAAGTTTTCTCTCTGCAGGTCTGGTCCTAGAGCATCAGAAGGAGATGAAGCGCTTGGCCAGCTTCAGAGATCGCTTTGGTGCCGACTGGCTGCAGTACAAGAGGCACCTGGAGGAGCATGACCAAGTAGCCGTCATGTCCCGCAGCCGTTCTGCAGATGAGATCACAGGCAAGCCTGCTGTAACGGACTTGCAGAGCGAGAGCTCTGACCCAGAGCAAGAAAAGCCCCAAGTATCCCAGGAAGGGTCCTCTCCTCCTTTGGATGACACTGCTAAGGAGGAAGAGCCTGAAGTACAGCTGGATGAGCCTATGGAAGGAGAACAGAGAGGAGAAGAAGAGGCAGATGAGCTAATGCTTGGAGAGGAAGAAGAGGAGAAGGTAGAAGGTAAATACATCTTTTCACTGCTGTGTTTAAGGGCTTGGATGACAACAAGATAGATTAATAAAATGTGATTTATCTCTGAAGCTGTATTATGATGCCCAGTATTGTGGGAATGCTAAGGACCTGGATCCAGCAGGACTGAAGGCCTGCTGCATGTACTGACCTGTACTGTGTCTTGTTTGGCAGTGGACCTGTGCCAGCCAGTGTTGGTGAGCCAAATAGAAGGTGAAGGGGACCCAGAGCCAGACTGGATCTTCCTGCGAATCACAGCTAAGCATGTGATTGAGGTGGAATTGAAGGCTGCCAGAGTCCTCCACAAGCTGGAGCTGAAATGCCTAAAGAATGTGGAGACCTCTGAGTTGACCTGGAAGAGGATGGTGAGTTGCACTTCTCTGTGAGCCTTTGTCATCTTACTCCCTGTATATGGCAGCATTCTGGATTTGGACTCCTGTTGAGAATCCTGCAGGTCTTTTCCTAGCTCCTGCTAAGGATTAAGCTCCTCCTGATTAAGCATCTCTTCAAGCCAATGCATGTGTATCTAATATCATCTCTATTGCTTAGACTACCTGCAATAATGCAGGAGAAGCCAGCATCAAATCTGTTCCAGAGCTGGAATTTAAAGGCAATGGCTGGACTTGTTCCAGCGTGGAGGAATAAGAGACTTCTCAAGAGGAACTTAAATTAAATGGAGATCTCCTTCGCATCCATTCCTCGCTGGGATATCACCCTGGCCTTGGAGGAGTCTCTGTGGATTGCTTTGATTCTAGAGCAGCACAGAGCCTAGTGTGATGTTTAAAAAGTTTGTGGCAGCTCAGTGGGCAGTTTGCCATCTGCTCTAGGTGCACACTTTAGTGTTACCAGCCCTATTTGGCTTTTGTGGCTCTTTAGAAAGGGAGTTTGGAAATCTCTTTTTCCTTATGGTAGGATTTTAACATTTGGTCTGCATACAGTATGTATACACGTTCACAGGTTTCTCTAATTCTGTTTTCTGTAAAAACTCCAACTTATTTTTAAACCCTGCCCCTGTGCCTTTTTGAATGTTTGTGGCTTGATATTCTTCTGAAATGCCTTCATGAAAAGGTGTTCTGTTTGAAATGCTTTGTTTTAGGCCTGGAAGGTTACTCTTGTAAGTTTCAAGTGCTCATGCAATTTTTCAAGCACTCAGTGCAAGTGTTGTCAGCACTTACTAGTTTTATATTTGTTTATTTGTTTCTGCCCATTTTACCAGACTCCCAAATGCTTTCAGCTGTGGAGAGATACTTAGGACACACTAAATTAAGTGCTTGTATGGCCATGTTTCAGCTGGTTGTAAGCAAATGTAGTCTGTGAAAGCTTCTCCCTCATCCTAGAACGGTCATTTTCTGTCTCCTGCAGGACCTGGAGCGAGTTTTCCCTGTCCTTACGTTGCACTTCAGCTACATTCGCAAGGACCGGCAGAAGCGCAAATATGTGGTGCTTGACGACTGCCCAGAGCAGTGTCTGCAGGTGGGGGAGGCTTGGGGAGGGGGCAGTGTTGCTGCAAGACACTGAATTCTTCCAGCCAGCATAGGGCTGCTGTTCTCAGAGCACATGAGCACCTGCTGCCCATGTCTGGCTTGTTGGGATTTCTTCTGCACAGATGACCTATGGAGGGCCCCATGAGCATGGCCATGGGCAGTGGAGCTCCTGTAGCATAAATGGTGCTCCCAAGGAGAGAGTCTTGCAGTTTTCTCCCTCTTGGGATGAAAAGTTTGTAGTCAAACTGGTGATCATAACTTGTGCATGTGCAATGTCATGTTTTGTGGGTGCTGAGTGATGTGCTGGCCTGTGCTTGGTTCCGTGGACAGTGAATGTCAGTGCTGTGTCCCCACAGCTGCTGTAGGGTCTGGTCTCTAATTCAGTAATTTCTCTCAAAATACCATTTAAGAACATTTAAACAAGTTGTTAGAGACAAGTACTTGGGACCTTTAGGATCAGAGTTCCAGAGGGAGTCTGTCAGTATGTAGCTATCAGGCACAGACCTGCAAAAACAAGTTGTCTTTGTCTTCTGCAGTGAAGCTCCCTGCCCTTGACAAGTCTTGCACAGCTGGGAAATGTTCTTGCACCCCTAACACTCTGAAATGCTAAAGTGAGGCATGTGAAAAGACTTGCTGGTGTCAGAAGCTTGATTTTATTAGGACAATCATAGCTACCTGATAGCATCCTTTTCCCTGTGCTATTTTCAGTGTATCCTTGAAGTGTTGTCCCCAGCTGTTGAGGAGAATCAGAGAAATCAGGACCAAGTGAAGGGATCCATGAAGCTCCAGTGCCTGAAATGCAAGCAGGAGTTTTCACAGTCCCTGGCCCCCTGGTATCAAGGTTCCTATCCTTCAGAGCTTGGAGACACCAAAATCCTGGAGACCCTAGTTGCCTCAGATCAAGGTAAGCTGTGGTGCCCAGGAGAAGGATGTTTGCTAGTTAATGCCCAGGCAGACTTCCAGGTGGCAGCTGTGGTGTAGAGCATGGAATGTATAGGAGATGTGTTGGCTGTACTGGAATTTAAAACCTGTTGTGGGATGAACTCTCACTTGGCCTACTTGGACTGGGAAGATCCTACCTTGTTTCCTAGCAGGAATAAGCTATTGGTTTAAGGTTAAGCAAACAGCACTCCTGTTCTGGGTGGCCTAGGAGAACACAGGGGTGCTGGAAACTGAAGTCTGGGAGAGGACTTAAAGGTCATTATAGTCTGTTCTGCCGCAGAGACTTTATTTGTTCTAAAGAGCTTTTGCTGGGAGTTTCCAGGGAATCTGCATCAGTATTTCTGGTAAAACTTTGGCTGTTAAACATCAGAAAAACAACCAGAACCCTAATCTAAGTCTCCCTATCTGTGATCTTAAGCCCGGTCTTGCTGCCACTTTGGAGGAGCAATTTATTCCTTTCTTTGTACTTGAGGGCCATTGTTTTCCCCCAGAAACTCTTCCTGGTTTCTATCCTTTAGACTAAATAAGTTCAACTCTCTAGATAATTTACTTGTCAGTCATATCTCATACATTGAGTTTCTTGCGGGTCTTTGTACTTTTTCCCATTTGTCCACATTTTTCTTTGACTGTTTAAAACTAAATGTGGTATTTCAGCTGAGATGTGGCTGCTCCTGAGTAAGCATCTTCTGATTGCTGTGTTTTTCAAAGCTCAGTTTATATTCAAAGTGGGGAGTGCCTTAGCTGAGAAGATGCTGTTTGACACAGCATCGTGGGATGTACTGCAGTGAACACAGAAATGCTGTCCTGGCTGCAGCACTTTTCTCCACCCCAGGACACTTTCTTCTCCCTG
This sequence comes from Sylvia atricapilla, assembly GCF_009819655.1. Lineage (NCBI taxonomy): Eukaryota > Metazoa > Chordata > Aves > Passeriformes > Sylviidae > Sylvia > Sylvia atricapilla. The sequence continues at coordinate 22,503,792 of NC_089146.1, forward strand.
CCAGAGTAATGGGAGTGCCATGATCCAGCTGGGAGTCTGTTCTGGTGTGGGTGAAGGGAGCAACAGGAATCAGGGTCAGAAGGGATGAGAACAGCTGGGGAAGGGACACAGCATGCTGGGGATGGAGGTGGCTAAGGAAGATTAGATTGACTGGTCATGAGCTCGGGCTTCAGTGGTTATGTGAGCACTTGCAGATGTGAAGTGGAGGAAAGTCATGAGCCAAAGCCCTGATGCAATTTCAGTTGCAACCACAGCACACACTGGGCACCCTAAATCTGAGCAGAACTATTTCATGTGGCACTGTTCCAGAATTTCTGGTTGATTTGTCAGGGGAGGTATGTAGGATATGCTTCTGAACAAGTTGCTCAACAAGCGGCTGAAGTCAGACTGTAACTATTCTCTGCCTTGAAAAGGGAAGGTTCATGGTCAGTAGAGGAGGCAAGGGGAAGTAAAGTCTTGCTGGGGAGAGCTGTTCTGGCTTTCTTTATATCTGACAAAATCTTTCACAGGTCCTGCGGCAGTTGGTGAGCCCATAGCCTGTCCCAGTTGTTCCAGTGACCATGTGGTCATTCTGCCTTCAGAGAAGTGCTCCAGCACACCTCTGCTGCCTGGTGCTGACAGCACGAGTGAGGACCTGTCCGACTCTGTGCTGGAGGGAGGCAGCCAGCAGGAGGGCCCAGAGGAAACGTCTGTCCTGGCCAGTGAGAGCGGGAAGTTCTACATTGGTGGGGAGGACAGCTCGGAGCTAGACACCAGCAACAGCACCAGGACCCCGGAGCTGAGCACTGAGCCTGATGGCACTCTTCATCCCACCTCCCATGGATCAGATGGGGGCTATGGGAAGGAGCAGGGCATCAAGAGCCAGTACTTGTCCCTCAGCCACACAGACATCAATGGGGGCAGCCTGATGGGAAGCTACCATTACAGTGTTTCTCGGGGGCCCACTCCTTCTCCGCTCTCTTTGAACTCTGAATCTGAGGAAACGTGGAATCTCAGTCCTTGTGAGTATGAGGAAGCTGTGCAGTGTTTAGGGGTGTTGACAGCTTGCTGCTGGTTTTATCACTGGTGCTTGTTGGGTACACTTCCTCCGGTTTAAGGGGGAAGGGGGACATCAGGTATGAGCAGCCATAAACATCTGGTTCTTATGAGCACAGATTTTCATTCCCCGCTTCGTAAAACCTCATGCCTGAAGATAGGAAAAATGAGTCAGCTTTTAATACCTATTATTGCTTAGACTCTGAGTAATAGGTTCTTGTTCTGGAAGTTGGATTGCTCAGTTATAGACACACTGGGTTCCTGTGGCATCCATGAGCTGCCAGCTGGAGCATTACATTTGGAGAATAGTATGCACAATTTCTCTGTATTTGTTCTTTGGCTTAAGTGCAGTGTGAGGCTTGTGTGCTAGTAGGAGGCTCTGGTTTGTGGATCTACAGTTGCTTGTGCTTTCCTCACTTTTTTTTGTGAGCTTCAGATGACAAAACCTGTCCAAGAGACTGCATGCTGACTGTGTGAGGACTGTCATGCAAGCCAGGAGGTCCATAAAAGATTTTTCTGAAGGACCTTGGATTTCTGATGTCATAGACTCCCTTTACCTGGGTATCAGCTTGTGATTTACAGAATAACAAGTTGGAAAGGAGCTGTGTAGATTATCTGGTCTAGCTCAGCAAGTGACTCTGCTGCAGCTGAGTGTAGTTCTGATTTGCAACCTATTGGTTTCTTCATCTATTGAGGTCTCCTCCAGTCCTTCAAGACTGCTGTGCCTCAGAAGAGGAGTCAGTGTAGAATCACAATTTTAAGGTTGCTATGTTCAGTCTTGCACAGTTAAAGTATGAGAAATAAAGCAGTCTCTTTTCTGGGGTCAAATTGCAAGGTCCAAATTTAAAACTGAGCCTATGGAAAGTTCCTGCTGAGGAGCAGTTGATTAGTGTAGTGTTTCTGGTGGGAAGTGTGAACGCTTGGGCAGTACTGTGGCTGTTGTATGAATTATTTGGTTATACAATTTCATGACAAACCTAATTATACTCTTAAGCAGTTTTATTGGTGTCTTCCTCAGGCCCCTTTAACCTTGCCACTATCAAAGTCAGCATTAAAAAGTTGACCTGTGCTGACACCAGCTGAAATAAGAAATATCTTTCTAGCTTTGTGATAAAGAATCGCCCTCCTGCCAAATCCAGCAGCAAGGAAGTGTCTTCTGTGACTAAACAGCCAAGCACAGTTTGAAGCTGACTTAGACCAAAGCTTTGTATATCTGAAAAGATAGCAAGTGTTGGAGCAATGAAGTCCTCTTTTATCTCCACATGGAGACCTGTGGCCTATGTAAAGCCCTGTGTTTGGCCCTTTGTCTTGAGGGGGAGACTTGAGGGAAGCAGGTGTGCAGAGGGGGTGACACTGCTGTACTGGTGCATGTCTGCATGCTTGGGCAGCCCCTGGTCAGTGGACAGAGTGTCACTGCTCCCCCTTGCTCTCCTCAGCTGTAAACAGCCTCCTGAACACAAGGGACTTCCGCTCAGTGGATCATCGCCTGAAGCTGTACCTGGACATGGAGATTTTTGAGGAGAATGCTGAGGAGTTCCAGTGCTTCCTCAAGGTGAGCTCCCACAGCACCACTCTTACAACTCTTCAGCTGTCCCTCTTGCCATCCCTGTGAGTTCTGCACTGAGGTGGCGTTTCAGAGACTGTGGCACTTCAAAGGCCATGGCTATGACCCACCCTCTGTGTGCTCTAGGTGGTCATGGTGAAGTTTGGCCGGCAAGGAGAGTTTCTCTCAATTCTGGTTGCTTCTGATCTCAAGATTTATGTTCTGGAAGTCACAGGAGCTATCAGGTGAGGACCCTGCAGCAAGTCTGTGAGTGCTGGGTAGTGCCAGCCTGTGCTAGCCTTGCTGCCCTTACCCTGGAGAGGTGGTGGCATGCACAGGCTCTGCTGGCAAACCCCCTGCTGCAGTCTGATGTGGGAGAGGAGATGATGCCACCTGCTGCAGCTAAGGCTGTGCTCTGTGATTAGGGGACAACCTGCAGACTGGCTGAAGAAGAATGACTCTCACTACCTGTCTGATATTTCTCATCTGGAAGTGGGACTTTGCCACCAGAGCTTGCGAATGGAGTTTGAGAACCCAAAAACTTCCTATAATCTGCTGATCCGGAACCAAAGCTGCTGTGACCAGTTCCTGCAGAGCCTGACAGGTAAGAGTAGAGCTGGAAGGGGATGGGAGAGAGGATCTGAAAGATTTGTTTTTGGGGGACTATCAGGACAGCTCTTGTTGGATATGTGTTGGAAATTAACTTCTTGACAGCTCAGAAAAACTGGGAGAGAATCTCACTGGCAGCATAACTTGCAACACTTTGAACAGTAGAGAAGTGTCCTGAACTGTTACGTACTGCCCTTGGGTTTGCAATAAAAGACACCTGCCTTCTCCCTCTCTTTAGATCTCATGCAAGAACTGCCTGCTAAGCACAGGAGTAAGGTGAAGGAAATTCCCACTGTGGAAATGAATCCCCAACATTGGCTATGGTAAGAGCCTGTGAGCAGTTGGAATTTCAGGCAGAAAGGCATGTCTGCTTGTCCAGCAGACCCTGGAAAGCATGGTGCTGGAAACAGGGTAGCACAGAAGGAGGCACTACTGGAGTTGCAGCCAGGCCTGTGTTCCTGGTTTAAGGCAGCTGTCCCAAGTGCCTGCTGCACAGAGGGTTAACAGGCTAAGAGGTGTCATGGACTGAGCCAGGCAGGGCAACTTCGGTTCTTCTGGAGGAGCCTGAGCAGGGTATAATTGAGGGAGAAAAAGTGGGAGGCATAGGGCAGCCTTCTTACTTGCAAGAGGCATTTGGCTCCTGTCTGGCAAGGTGGTAGTCAGAGGAGGGGAGGGAGAACTTTGTATTATCTGGAAGAGAGGGTCCTTCTCCAAGGGGACTGGGAACAGTAGCCAGTTCACATCAAACCTAGTCTGGAAACAGAGTGCTTCCTTAACAGCCCACTGTTGTATCTCCTCCAGGCCTCTGCTAGACTCCAAGACCACAGATTCTGCAGCTGCAGATGATACATGTTTCTTCTACCTGCTGGCCTACCTGATCCAAGGTACAGGAGATCTCAGTAGCCAGGTGTCCCACACGTTGTGCTGTCTGCTTACATGCTTACAGTCTGGGAGAAAAGAGCTGTGCTCCTTGTCAGCAGTGAAATGGGGTGGGAGCATGGGTGAGGGCTCTTTTCTAGTGTTGGGTTGTGTGGGATGGCAGCATACATCCAGTGAATTTCCCAGTCCTTTTCTACATGGAAGTCTAGGCTCTAGGGAGCAGCTGGTCTTGCACAGCAGTTTTGGTGACAGCTTGAGAAGCTAGAGATTATCTGAGGGCTGGATCATTGCCCTGATCTGAGGGAAAGATGAGGAGTCATAAAACCAGCTGGTTTGTGTGAGTTGCTGAAAGGCTCCTTCATTTGGGAAAACAGAAGTAGGTGTCCAGAATCTGAGATGATAGTACGGGAGGAGCCTGCTGAAGCCCTTCAGGTTCTGTTCCAGGCCTTGCTGAAGGACAAATGTGTTATACTTGGGATTTGAGTCTTCAGTGAACAATTCCGGTGTCATCTCAGCTTGGGACACTGAGCTCTTAATCACACTCTGACCAATTTGTTACAGCTTTTGCACCCCTGGGGACCACTGACCACTTGGGGAGGTATGAGAGAGTGAGGATCAGAAGGAATCTGTGGAAAGTACATTTATTGGTGTCCTCAAGCTGAACAAATAGTATATGGGAGGGAGAACTTAACAGTGTGTTTTTCTTACTCTTTTAGAGTAAGGAAAGAGTTTTCTCCTCTTTTAGTGTATGGTGCCCAAAACTGGACACATTCCAGCTGAGATCTCATTACCAAGCAGACAGTATTAATTAAACATCCCATTTATGATAGTCCCACTAATTCCCAAGAGTGAGATGTGATGAGAAAAGCAGCATACTGCTACATCAGCCTGTGATCCCCTGTGACCTCAGCCAGTTTTGCTAATGTTTGCCTATTACTGTGCATCTAACTTATTCCCAAGTTATAGTGCTTTAAATTTGCATCCATTGAAATAGCTGAATTATATTTATGTTCCCTAAAGTTTATCAAAACTACTTTCCTTCCTGTCATACTTATGACACATACCAGCTTGGTATTAAACTTTATATGTGTGCTTTCTGTTTCACCCATCAGATATCTGCAGCCAGACGAATTCAGGCCAAAAAAGGCAGCCTTTGAGCTGCAGCTGCCAAATTTTAACTAAGGAGTAGTAAAATGTTGTTTAAGAGGTCAAAGGACTTGAGTGACGTTTTTTGCCTCACTTGAGGTCATGGGCTGGACAAGCTTTGCTGGGCAGTGGTCTTTCATATGCAGTGGTCTTTCATATGCATGCTCCTGCAACAAGTTTGGGTAAACTGGTCAAGCCCAGCCACATTTCAGTACCCTGGTCCCCTCTGCAGTCAGGAAGCTGGATAAGGTTGTTCACCCAAGTTACTGCTGCTGTAAAGGATTTCCCTAGGGGAGGAATGGAGAGCAAAGCTGGTTCTGTGGTGACTCAGGCTCTCAGCAAAGCTTTTCTTATTCCTTCATATCCTTTTAGGGACATCTGCTTTCCCTGTGACCCTGCTGAGTACACGAAGCATGCTATTTCTGCTGGAGGAGAATCACCAATGGCAGGTGCAGCCCTCCTTGGATGAAGACCGTGAGGCAGAAATGCCTCCTAGGAGCAACATCCAGTTGAAGGAGAAGCAGCCAATCACCAGTATTAGCAATATCATAACCTATCGCCTCTGTCCTTGTGACATCAAGCTGATGCTTTACGATGAGGTAACCGGGAGGTGGTCATGGAGTCAAGATGCTGGGGGCTGACTGTGCTCAGATCCTGTTCCTGCAAGAGTGTCTTGGGGCTGTCATCTCCCATCCTAACCTAGGGCCTTGTACCACAGACCCAGGGGAGCACAGCAGAAAGTCATGCAAGGGACACTTGACTGCTGGCACAGAGAGGGAGGAGGAAGTCACAGAGGAATTAGGAGGAGCTGGCAGCTGTGCTGGGGGGTGGTGGTTCAGGCCTGCTTGGTGCCTGTTAGGCCAGTCTGCTCATTCACCTCCTTCCCTTTCCTCCCTGCCAGGTACTGAAGCTGGAGAGCACTTGGCACATCCGCACAGAGTGCCCTGAGCTCCTGGTAGAGCTGGTGGAGTGGATCCGTGGGCCCTGGGAGGAGATGTTCTCAATTGAGCTCCGGAAGGCTGTGTATGAGGCACTGGAGTGAGCCTGGTGGCTGCAGCAGGTGGGACTTGGAGTCAAGTGCTGCTGTGCCAGCAATGGTGCACAAGTGTCTCCCACTCTCAACTGACCTTGCTGTTCTGAGGCCTCTGCTTTCCACTCTACTCTTGCCCTTTGCCCTTTCTGGTGAGTAAGAGGGGAGCGCTTGATGGTTCAGACTGCACAGTCATTTATTTGCACTGGACTGGCCACGGAAGAAGGTGGAGAGTGTTCCTTGTAAAAGTGCATCAACTACCCAAAGGCAGTCAGGTGCCATTTCTGACAGATGCATTTGCTATTGCCTTAGCTGTCTCAGGACAGCTATCATCATACACTGATGACTTTTTTTTCCTCTCCCTCCTTCTTGTCCATGGTTTCCCTAAAGCTACCTGTATCAAACAGGAGCCTGATTGCACAAAGGGATGAAGCATGTTGTACACAACCCCACAGAGAGCCCTCACCTGTCTGCCTGGTGGGGCATGGCTCAGTCTGCTGCTGTAGTCTTTCACTGTCACTGGGAGGAAGGAGCCTTGAGGTTCTCAGCACAGAAATGTGTTGCTCATTGCTTAGGGGTCAGGACCTTTATGGGCACCTGCAGGTATAAGCGAGGCTTAGGCTTTTTCTGAGCAGTCCAAAAGCAAGAGTCTATTTTAACATGAGTTTTACTATTTTCTATTGTAATAAAAGCTTATATTTATTGAATTGTCGTGTTTTCCTTGTTGCATTCTTTTGCAGTGCTGTAATATCTTTCTAAGGGTTTCCATACTAGCTTTGCTGCTGCCTCAAGAGTTCCCTAACATCTCACCAGGTTTGAGCCATTCTCCCCTTCCTGTTCAGGGTAGGTGTGAATGGGCTGCTAGGCTAATCTTCTCCACCTTCCTGGCTTCCAAATAGCAGCAAAGGAACAAGGTTTTAACAGGATTAGATTGACACCAGGTACAGGTTGTGGTGTTCTCCTTTGAGAGTTGCCCTCAGATGGGCATCCTGTGGCCTTAGAGTGCCAGCACACTGCTTACTGGCTGCACAGGCCCTCAGAGGCTCGCCTCTCTCAGGAGTTGTTGGTGTGACTGTGGAGGTGGGAGTGCCTGCCTCTAGGCTCTTTCCTGTATGAGGTTTAACTTGTCTGAACCTCTCCTGCACAGAGTTAAAGGCAGCTCAAAAAAATGCTGCTGCTTGGCCAGGGCTTTGCTATGTCACAGTCTCTGCCCCTGCCCAGTGAAGAGCAAAGGTGGGTAACTGTGTGTGGTGTTTTGATGCAGCTGAAGCTCCCTGTAAGGGTGGGCAGAAATGGACCTGTTACATTAAGGTGCTGATAGGTAGGATCTGATAATGCAAGTAGGGACCTTTACTGATGGTAACTTTTCCCAGAACAGCATCTTTGTTTTTCCATGAATGTTCAGGCGACTGCTTCAGGGCAAGTTTTCTGACTCTTCAATCCTTAGTGACAAAACTGTATTTTATGTCAACGTAGTCTTGATTTTTATAAAGACGTACATTTGACATTCAGTGACCTGATGCCTGTTTTCTTTAGATATTGAATATGGCAGCTATTCACAGTAGTCTCCAAGACATTTAAACTTTCCACATGCCCAAAGTTGGTATCTGTGGCTTCAGTTTCTGTCATCAAGAGAACAGCAGGGACTTGGCCCCACTGCATCCTGCTGCTTCCCTAAAAAGATGCAATAAAGTTTCCCTTCCTGTTTCAACCCAGGAAACCGTCTTTATACCCTTAGGAGAGCAAGAAGTTCAGTTTCCATCCTGGGTCTGAAGGCCACTCTTTCTTGGCGTCACTGTACTATTGGAGGTTCTTCTGTCACTTCCAGAGGCATTGCGTTGCTGAAAGCCCACAGTGGCCAATATTTTTGTCTAGCCTTCTATAGACTTGATTGCCAAGGTCTGTATTGTCTGGAGGCAGATGTCACAATTCATCCCACTTTCTCAGATCTTAAGTGGGAGTGAGCTCAGTCCCCAGCTTTGTCTGGGGGAAGGACTCTGAGAGAGCTGAGCCAGTAAACACCAGTAGGGTTTTATGTCTTCATCTTGCCATTTAAGGAGCTTGTGTAAGTTCTGTCTTCACCTTCTATAGTTGTGTTTTTCACAAAGGGCAAGAGTCAAATTTGGAGTCACTGGACCAGGCCATTGATGTCTCTCTTGCTCAAGCTGATTTCCCTGAGAAAACTCATCCCTGGAACTTGCTTTTCTGATCCTAGCGAAGCTGCATCTTTGCTACTTCAATATCTGAGTATGTGTTGAGGGGCCTGACAAAGTGTGGACTGTCAGAACCAAAGGTTTTGGTTATATGCCTGTCCGCAGCTCTTGTCAAACTCTTCCTGCTTTTAATTTCAGAGGTGACTACTCATTTGCTTCTCTTCTTTGCCATGTCTGTGGTGGTCTGTGCTCCCAGCTCAGCACCAGCCTCTTGGTCCTGTTAACAGCTGCCTGCTTTTCTGCATTCCTTTGGCTGCTGCACTGATGGGAAAGCTCACAAGCAGTGCTGCAACCTGTCTGCTGCCTCTTCATGGAACACTTGCTTTGTTTTTGCTTAGCATTTTCTCTTTGTTATTACAGATTAACCCTTTTTTGGTTACTCCATGATCACAAATGCTTTGCTGTAGGGCCTCTTGCACCTGGTGCAGTGATTACATTAACTGGTTTCTTTGCATCAGCTGGGTGTGTGCAAGGGCTCCCCAGACATGCTCTACCATCCAGCACTGCAGACATCCCACTGATGGCTGTGTGGGAACTGGGGCTGTATATGACAGCTGGGGTTTGTAGAAAGGTGGAATATATATTGAACCAGCTGCACATATCTTCTGCCTGTCTCAGTTTTGATTATGCAGTCCCCCAGCTTGCTCTTAAACAATCTGGATTTTGCCTCTTCTCCTTTTCTGGGTGCACTTGGCTCCAGCACTCAGCTGCTAGCACAGAGCAAGGCTGGTCTGAACCTCTGTTTCCCTGCCTGCGTTTGCCTGTAGCAGTCTCTTCTCAAGATGTATGTAGCTGGAAGGATTCCCAGGCTGGGGTGGCCATAGTGCTCTAGAGACAGGCTGCAGGCAGCCATGGGCTCAGGTGGGCCATTGCTATGAGCCTGAAGCTACCACCACTTTTCCACGGGCACATACCAGCCCTGCTTTACTCTGCTGTTACCAATGAAAATTATGCCTTCAGTCATGGGTTTGGCTATTTCAGTGCTTTCTGCTGCATCTTTCTGCCTTCTAAAGCAGTACTGCCTTGAGCATACATAGCTTGTGGGTTAACTCTCAGCCCCCTTGCACTATGTCAAACTAGTGAAGCCTGGTGACTGGGTGACTGAAGTGACTGGTCATTTACTTCTAGCAGAATATCCCTGCTGGCCTCATCTCCAGGGGACATGAGATGTAGCAGCAAAGGGCACATGTTCCTCATGGGTCGGTCATGGACCTGTCTGGTCAGCTTCACCTCTCCAAGGTGCCAGTGATCCTTACCCAGCATACAGAGCAGTGTCTGGGGCCTGTATAAAACCCTTCCCTATGGGCTGCCCTCCAGTTTGGCAGGCAGGGGAAGAGCAGGCTGGTCTCAAGTGCCAGGCGTGGTGCTGGCAGAAGTCAGAACCCAGGAACTGTGAAGGACACCACAGCATGAGAGAGGTGAGCAAAGGCTGTGCTGTGTAACCCCCACTGTCCCCACTATGCTGGATAATCAAGTGGGGGGATAAAAGCAGAGGAAACTTTATTTCAAAGCCATCTCAGCCTTCGCTCAGCCTGTGTTGGAGGGCATGTTCATTGCCCTTTGTGCTCTTGCGATGGAGTGTGCCTCTGCCTGTTATCAGAAGAAGAGTATTAAGCTAGTTACGGAGCTGTCCTGTATCAGGACAAACAGTCCCTAATAGAGTTATCTGCTCCCTGTCCTAGTGCCAGACAAGTTGTTTAATCTGGGAAGAGCATGTTCACTGGCAGGTATGCATGCTGCCTACCTGCAGTGCTGCCCACCTCCAGTGCTGTCTGCTCAGCCCTGCTTGGAGAGGGTGGAGCTGGCTTCCTCCCCCTGCTGCCAAGCACCAGCCAGGTATTGTCAATGTCACCCCGCAGCAAACACACTCAGGGCACCTAACCCCACCATCTGCCTTACTGCCACTGTCCCCAGAAGCAGAGGCAGTCACAGCAGGGCCCAGCCCATACTGCTGTATTGATCAGAGCAGAAACTGAGGCTGCAATCAAGAACCAAACTGGGCCCTGCACCCTCCCTGCACCCTGTGTCTGGTAGCCAAGGCAGGGTCTGGCACTGGCGTCTCAGAGGGTGTCTCTCTTGCAGCACTCTGCCTGAACAGGGAGAAAGGAGTGCTTGCGCAAGTCCCTCCTGAACTGCAGCACTTGTCCAAGAAGTGGATGTTCTTCTTATCCCTCTGCTTACACGCCCCCTCAACCACTATCTCCTCTTTTACCAGCTCCCCTTGCCCTTGCTGGGCTGTGCAGCTGCCCTTCCACGGCTCTGCCCCACAGACTCAGTGGTTTGGGGCTGATCCTGGTTTTTGTGGTTGGTGACAATGCCCCTGTTTCCTCTACAAAGCTGATCTTTGAGCCAGACCCCACAACACTGCTGGGCTGTACATCCTTCCTGCCCACTATGCTCTGTCAGCCTCAGCTGATGGGGAAAGAGTGGGTGGGCAACACCCTTTGCCCACCGTCTTCCTTTCCCGGATAATGTGGGTTTTCCCTCTGCCCCAGGCTGAAAGAATGATGCCTCTGCATCATTTGTGTTTTGCAAGCTTAAGAAAAGCGTAGAGTGCGGGAACATCCAGGGCAACATCATAGGGAAGCTGAAGGGCTCTGACGCCTATGGCCGGATGTTGACAAGCACAGTTACGCCTATCCATGGGGTGTGTGACACCAGCCCCAGGCCTGGCCTTCCAGGGCAATCCCTGCCCTGCAGCCCAGGCGTGGGCTGAGGTGTGCTGTGCAAAAATGCTGCAACAGTGGTGCCTGACCCCAGCCCAACAAGCACCTTCATTCTGGGCACAAGGACTTCAGTTTGCAGCGTCTCAAGAGGTCACACTCACCCGCTCAATGTGAGGCTGGTGAAATAGGGGCTTGTTCTTAATGTGCCAAGCACCAGAGTCAAAGGGTCATATAGGTCCCTTACCCCTGGCAAACTGCTCAGCTGCCTGGGGTTGAAGCCAGGCTGGAGGCAAGCTCTCCAGGCTGGAAACACTTGAAAACAAGTGGTTACTGTGGGGAAAGCCACAAGTCACTTTAACTGCCAGGCAAGAGCAGGAGGTTGAACGTGTGCTGCTTGACCTTCCCAGCATGCTGGAATGCTGTCCTCATGCTGGCAGCCCACTGCCTTGTTCCCACCTCTCCACTCTAGGTGCAACCTCCCAGCAGCTCTGGGTTTAATTTCTGGAGCTGAAAGGTTCCCTACATTCTTCCAAAAGCTTGAGTTTCCGTGCTCGGCTTGCTGTCTCCTTGCATCCACCTCTTCCTGTTTCTCCTGGCCTGGGATGGAGATTGTGACCCGAGTGTCTGGGCAGGGTCTGGAACACAGTTTTCCCTTACAGAAATGTTAATGCCACAGTTGCATGCATGAGAATGGGATTCAGTGGAAACTATTTCTTCATGTCCTGGTGAAATTCCTCTCCATTTGCTGCAGATCTCCCTCCACAGAGCTTAATGTGTCACCTGGGACTGACTCATCCATGACCTGGGGAGAAATAAGAAGTGAGCAAAAGCCCAAAGCAGGGCCCTTTTTCCCAGCCTGTTGTTCACACACCTGCATCTCTGTCAGGGTACAGAATGCCGCTCTGGGGGGATTCCAGCTGCCCTCTCATGTAACAGCACCAAGCCTGTGTCCAGGCTCTGCGGGTGCTGGTACAATGCCATGGTGGCATCACTGATTTAGGGAAGCAGTAGGGCTGCTGCAGAATAACCAAAACCCCACACTGGATGGGATGGCCACAGTCCCCATAGCTCTCCTTGCCCAAGCCTCATGGCCTCAGCCCCTCACCCCAGCTAGCCCCAGTGCTGCACCGGCGTGCCAGTTCTTAGAAACCCTTCTGCAGAAGGAGCACGTGCTTCAGTAAGGAGAAGCAGTGCTTCATGAGGTTACGCAGACACCAACATGACTATTTGGGTTGTGCAAGACTGTTTGACATCCCTCCTCACCCCCACACAACGGGATCCAGGATGTCAAGGGTGTGGATGGCCCAGTGTGGAGATTCAGCCCCAGTAAAATTCCCACAGAGCCAATTTTAGCAGTGCAGTGACCAGGGTCCTTGGGTGAAAGGACAGGGCACGGCTCCAGGGTGGTGACTCAAAGCCGCTGCTGCCATCGTGCTGGCCTTGGCCGTGCAGTAGGTGACTCTAAAGGCACATCTCGAGGTGCTGCATGCTCAGCCTGATCCTGCTGTAGGATCAGGCCTGGGACACGTGAAGCAGCAGGGGCATCAAAAGGCTTGAGGCACATTACCAACCACACAGGCACGTCTTTTTCTGCGTTCCCACCATGTGTGGGGCCACCTCTGCTCTGTGCTACCAGATCTCTCCTTTCTTCCATCCTCGCTCTCCACTAGCGGGAAGAACGCTGTAAGGAACAGGAGGTTATTGTGCAGGAGACTCTCAGGCCGGAGCTCCCTCCGCTAACCCTGCGGCCGGACTCACCCCTGAACGCCCCTCGGGCTGAGCCGCAGCCGCGGTTCGGAGCGGGCTCCAGCGGGCAGGGCTCAGCGGCCTCCCGGGAGCCAAAGGCAGCCGCGGGGCGGAGAGACAGGGCCGGTCAGGGGGACCGCGTGCAGCTGCTGGGGCGGGAGCCGCCTCTGGGAGAGTTTTGGCCGGTGGCGGCCCCTGCCCGAAGCCCTGCGCGGCCCTCCCAAGCCGCGGGCGGAGGGCACCGAGGGCGGCACCGCCCGACGGGCGCGGGGCGGGCCGGGGCCGGGGCTCGGCGCCGCGTGGCGCGGCCGCTGCTGGGCGCGGAGCGGGGTCTCGGAGCGGGACACGCGGGGCGGAGATGCGGAGCGGGGCGGTCGGTACGCACCGGCGGGCGGGAGCGGGGCGGGGCGGCCCCGGGCCCCTTTGTTCGGCGGGAGGCGGCGGCGCGCCGCCCCACCGCTTTGTCCGCCCTGCCGGCGGGAGCCGCTCGGTCCGGTGTGCCGTGAGTGGGGCCGGGGTGCTGCGGGAGGAAGCGGGGCGGTGGGGCAGCGGGAGGCAGGTGGGCAGAGGACGGTACCCCGGGCGGCGGGAGCCCCAGGCGTGGGCTGCCGCCGCGGGCGGGTGGGATCGAGGGACTGGGGGTCTCGGACGGGCGGGGGCAGCTGGTCTGGAGGCCTTTGGGGCGCTGGAGTCGGTAGGATCGGGGACGCTGGGAAGGCTGGGGTGGAGGGGTGAGTCCCCAGGGTGGCAGGGGCCACTGGGACAGAGGTCCCCGGATGGGCAGGGATGGGATGCCTGCTGCTGTACCCCTGAGCGGGAGAAACTGGGGGTCTCAGACAGGACACACAGGGTAGAGGGGACTGGGATCCCCACGCGGGTGGACTGGGGTCGGTAGCACTGAGGGGGAGGTGTAGGGCCCAGCCAAGGTATATGGTGCTAGTCCTGACTCCCAGCGTGGCTAGGAGGCCCTGGATGGCCGTGCTGCTTTGAAAACTGACCTCTGGCCACCTGCCCCGGATAGGGGACAATCTGCAGGTAGCTCTGCGCTGCCCTGGCCATGCCCACTGCTGCTGCCATCCCATGTTGCCAGCCATTCCCATGCCACACTTCCATGGCCATCACAGCAATGCCACCCTATGTTTTTGCTTTCCTTGGGCTTGGTACCTATCATGGTTTGACGTAGCTTGGGGATTTTTTCGTGGAACTGTCCTCCTACCTGGTTTTTTCACCTTATTCTTCACCCTGGTGCCAGGGTGGTGTGCTTCTATAGACTAGGGGAAAGGCAGACACAAAGCATCCACCTTCCAGGGAAATGGTGGGGAAGAGGGCTCACACCTGGGAGACAGGACAGCAGTGCAGCCTTGCAGGGCATATGACCACAGGAGATGGTGACCCTGCTAGGCTGAATTTGGATCTCTGGTGTCAGCCTGTGCTGCCTCCTGCAGCAAGAGCATGTCCCCAGCATGGATTCTTGTGCTGGAGGGACTCTTCTGCTTAGGTGAGGTAAGTCAGGAGGCTGTCTGAGCTTAGTGTAAAAGATCCTGTCATTCTGGACAATAGTGGAATCAGTGCAGCATCAATTATCATCTGCAGGGACATGCCCTGGCCAGAGGTGATGGGATGGGGCTGACAGGGGCCTCTGGGGGCTTTGTGCAGACACATACCCTCTGCTTGCCCTGGGCCATCCCTGCCACCTGCTGCCCTGGCTTGCATCATCTCATGCACAAGCTGCTGAAACCAGGGGTGGCAGGGGGTGGTGTGTGTGTCTTGTGTCTTCTTTGGCCAGGAGATGTGACATGGTCCTTGTAATTTCCTCCCCAGTCTCTGGTGTCAGCTGTTTTGCCAGGGCTTTGTGCAATTCCTTGGCTGCCCCACACTGCCCCTTGGCTATCATTGTCCTGCCTCCTGTTTCATCCCCTCACCAGCCCTTGCTGTGGAGCTGTGGAGTGCTTGTGAGCACTGGCCACTGCAGGCTTTAGCGGCTGGGGTCCTGCAGGAGAGAGGGCACAGCACTGAGGTTTGGTGGGAGAGTGATGCTGCATCTCTACTGGCCCTCAGAGGAGAGATCTGTGAAGAGGAGCTGGCTGGGGACCTGCCCCCCTCAGTCAGAGCTCAGGGCTGGCAGCTGCAGTGGGCCAGTGGAGCTGCCTTGTATTACCTTCCTCCAGTGGCTTGTGGACTCCCATGCGAGGGTGTGAGTGCTTTCACAGGATGTAACCCTGGTTAGGGGCCTGTCCAGTGCCAAGTGATAAATGGGTGCTGTGGCACCAGGGGAGAATGAAGTGGTTCTGCTCCTTCCTGTCACCTCACAGTCCCCAGATGGTGCTGACCTGCACTGGTATGTTTGCTCTGGTTGTGACTGTGCTCACTCTTCCCCTAGATGTGTCCCTGCAGGCAACCAGGATGTCCCAGCCTTCCCCCATCGCCTCCACCCACCTGGCTCGCAGCAGGGCGGGAGCAGGATGTAGATGGGGAGCACAGAGAGGCAGTGCTGAGCAGGGGATAAAATTTTGGGGTGGCAGCTTCCTGAGGAGGGCTGTGTTTATGGATCTGTGGGTAAGGGAAGGGACACTGGTGCTGGAAGAGGGAGTGGGACAGAGCTGGGCTAGCAGCTGGCGGACCTCAGTGTCCTGGTGAGGTGCATGGGGATTTGCTCAGTGCCTCTTTGCCTGTCCCTTTCTTACAGGATTTGAGTCAACTGCCTGGTCAGGATGAGCTGGAGTTTCCTGACACGGCTCCTGGAGGAGATCAACAACCACTCAACCTTTGTGGGCAAGATCTGGCTGACTGTCCTCATTGTCTTCCGTATCGTGCTGACTGCTGTGGGCGGAGAGTCCATCTACTACGACGAGCAGAGCAAGTTTGTCTGCAACACGCAGCAGCCGGGCTGTGAGAACGTCTGCTACGACGCCTTTGCCCCCCTGTCCCACGTCCGCTTCTGGATCTTCCAGATCATCATGGTGGCGACGCCGTCGGTGCTCTACCTGGGCTTTGCCATGCACCGCATCGCTCGCATGCCAGAGTCCTCACGGCGCCGGACACCGCCAGCCCGGCGGGCACGCATGCCGGTGGTGCGCCGGGGAGCTGGGCGAGACTACGAGGAGGCAGAAGATGACAACGAAGAAGACCCCATGATCTTTGAGGAGATCGAGGTGGAGAAGGAGAAGAGCCCAGAGGGCGGAGAGAAGCATGATGGCCGGCGGCGTATCAAGCAGGATGGGCTGATGCGTGCCTATGTCCTGCACTTGCTGTGCCGCTCAGTGCTGGAGATGGTTTTCCTCTTCGGGCAGTACCTGCTGTACCGCTTCGAGGTGAGCCCCTCCTACGTCTGCAGCCGCAGCCCCTGCCCGCACACTGTCGACTGCTTTGTCTCCCGCCCCACTGAGAAGACCATCTTCCTCCTCATCATGTATGCCGTCAGTGGGCTCTGCCTCTTCCTCAACCTCTGTGAGCTCTTGCACCTTGGTGTGGGGCGCATCCGTGATGCCCTGAGCCAGGCTGATGGCCCCCCACTCCCAACTGGTGACAGCCCTGCACCGCAATACCCCAAAAAAGCCCCCAGCGCCCCCCCCACCTATCACTCGCTGAAGAAGGAGCTGCCACAAGCCCCACTAACCAACAGCAAGCTGGACTACCGAGAGAACCTGGCCCAGGGGCGCTTCGCCCTGGCTGGAGCTCCCCCGGTGCATGAGCTGGACCGGCTGCGTGAGCACCTGCGTCTGGCCCAGGAGCACCTGGAGGTGGCCTTCCACCTCCAGCCCCCACTGCGGCCCCCCAGTCCTGCCCGCAGCAGCAGTCCCGAGGCCAATGGCATCGCCGCTGAGCAGAACCGCCTCAACCTCGCCCATGAGAAGGGGACCGCTGCCTGTGACAGGACCACAGGTGAGTGGGAAGGGGGATGGGTCCAGCTGGCCCTCTGGGGTGGAGGCATGGGGGGCTGCCCTTCCCCCTGAGGTGGGTGCTAACCTGCTTTTTGCTCCCCACAGGGCTGTGAGTGCCGCCAGGGATAACAGCAGTGTCTGCTGGAGTGGCTGCCACCGCCACCGTGGAATAGGTGTCCTGCCAGGAGCACAGGGCAAAGGATGCCACACACCTGCTCAGCGGGGCAGTCTGGGTAGCCCTGTCCCAGTGGACAGCAGAGGGGTCGGGGGCCATGGGGTTCGTTCCTACTTAATTTTCAAAAAGGGAATATCTTATTTTTGTACGTTTTTATAAACTCATCAACATGTGCACCCTGGCATTTTTATACTCCATCCCAATCTCCACTCTGGGCCTGTGCTCCCCCCCCAATCTCTTGTTTCACCCCCTTTTCCTCCTTCCACACCCATTTCCCCCAGTATGTTGTCCTCACACCTCCCTGTGCCCCCTATGCCCTCTGCCACCCGTGGCAGCACCGGCTGGTGCTGTGTATGTGCTGGTGATTTTGGCACTGCCCCCCGAGGTGTGGGGGACTTAGGGGAGCAGGCTGGGGATCTGGCTGGCTGGGCCAAGCTGTGGGACAGAGTGCTGGGCTGGCATTACTCTTGGAGGGGGTGGGAGGGGGTCCTGGTGGCACTGTGCTGCCAGAAATTGAGTGTGGCCTGAGGGGCGATGCTGCACAGCATCCTGGCATAGGGCTGTGAGCTGTGGGGCGGGCCTGCTTGGAAATGTCTGTGCAGAGGTCAAGGGCTGTCCTTCCCGCTGCCTCCGCCCTGTCCTGGCAGGCCACCCTTGGACCAAAACTTGTCTCCTCCCACTCTGGCTGCAGGGCTGGGACCCCCCTGCACAGAGCCAGACCCTGACCTCACAGTGTGGGGACGTGGTGCCCCGAGCTGGGCTCGGCCAGAAGCCAGTGGAGCATTCCTCATCATCTCAGCCTGGGTCACATGGGGACTTTTGTAGCGTTGTTTTTTACTCGGAAATGATTGTCACTCTGTTTTTCTTTTTTTTTTTTTTTTAATATCTATATTAGTAAAGGCTGAAGACATTTTGTACTGAACTGCTGCATCCGCTCATTCGGGAGGAAGGGGTGGGAAGGGAATCCTGTGTGTCTGGGCTGGCGCTGCCGTGCGTGCCTTGGGACCTCCCTGCTGTCCAGGGTGACTCAGTTGTTCCTGCTGTGTGGAGGCGGCTGTAGCCAGCGCAGCCTTCATCATCCTGCTGGAGAGGGATTGCACTGACCACATTCCTGTTTGGCCCTGTCACTGCCAACGGGCCAGGTGAGGGGCTTTCCTCTGCCTCCCGATCCTCCCACCATCCCCATGTCTCCCCAGCTCTATGCTGCCCCCGTTCCTGCACAACCTGTTGTCTGGAGCAGAGGGATGTTGCTCTGCTCTGCACTCCCCTGCCTGGGACAGGATCAAACCCAGCCACAGCATGCCCATTTTGGCCAGCATACTCCAGTCCCCTCTCTGGTACCCCAAATCAGAGCTGGATACGTCTAACAGTATTTGCCCATCCTCTCATTTCTCCATCTAGATGTCCCCAGGGAGGTCACATCCCATTGCACAACCGCATGCCTCTGATGGAATTTCCAGGCTGCTTTAGTAAAGGGAACAGGTTTATTTCACTCATCCCATTAAACTTTCCAACAAGCTGTGCTGCTGGGAGAGGGCTCACTTGTGGTGCCACATGTGCTGCCAGCCCTGCCACCCGGCATGGGCTCACCCAGGCACATCCTGATTCTGTTGCAGTAGCCTGGCCCTGCCTAGAGCACAGGGGAAGCTGTTGAACTCTGCAGCAGGAGCAAGACACCAATCTTTGAGGGGCCGCAGAGTTACAGGATGGAAGCAGGTGGGGAGAGATGAGGGCTAATCTGGTTGCAGACAGCAGCCTGGCTTTGGCAGGGCTGTGATGCCTTTGCCATAGGCTGTGCTTATGCCTGCCCCACCATGCCCTGATTTGCTCTGAGCTGGGACTGGCCCTAGGGCAAGTCTGGCAGTGTGATGTTACTGGGCCAGCCCAAAAGTCTGGCTTGTGCAGAGAGGGGTGGTACAGCCAAACTGCCCCATCCCAGTGGCCAGGGTTCCACTGGGAAAGCAACTCCTCCTAGGTGGGATCGGGATCCAGGGCTGGGCTGCAGGATGCCCTAGACACAGGTGCAGTCCTGGGCCAGAATGTTGGGCACCGTCTCGTACTTGAAGGAGTACCCGCCATCGGAGGTGGTGCGGACGCGCAGGGAGCGCATGGTGCCGGGCAGGGCAGCACAGCAGAGCTGCACACCCAGCCGGTGGCTCAGCCCGTGGCCTGCAGCGCAGCTCCCATGGCAGTAGTGGAAAACAAAGCTGCTGGGATGCACGATCCATTTGTCCCAGCCCAGCTCCTCAAAGGAGATGTTGAGGGAAGCCCGGCGACAGTTGGTGTGGGCAGCTAGCTCCTCAGATGGACGCTGCAGCAGGCTCAGGGCGGCTGGGGACCAGGGCATGGCAGAGCGACGAACCCTCTCACTGCCCTTGGCCCGCGTGGTGGCCACCAGGAAGGGCATCTTGTCCCTCTCAGCCAGGCAGGGGCAGCCAGGGCAGCGCACCAGGAGCACGAAGAGCGGCTGTGAGAGCTGGGGCAGCAGCACCGGGGCCAAGTGAAACACTGTCCAGTGCTCGGGTGTCCGCTCTGCCATGGCTGTCACTGGCACCCGGCCCTGAGGTGACAGGGTCAGCACGTCAGGGGTTGAGTGGTTGGGGGCAGCCGAGGGGCCAGTGTAAAACCAGAGCTGGGCAGAAGTCACCACACGGCTCAGGATGTGTGCCGAGGGCTGGAAGAGGTAGGTGAAAATCCCTTCTTCCTCCAGCAGCTTGTCTGGCTGTGTGGGCTCACAGGGCACATCTGTGGGGGGGAAAAAATGATCAGGATGTGCGCCCAAACCTGGGGAGAATCCCCAGTGCCAGATGGGGGACGTTGCAGAGGTTCCTGGAGTGCTGGCAGGGCACCTGGCTGCTGGCATAGGCTGTGGCAGGGTGCAGGAGAGCTGATGTCTAGTGCTGTGCAACAGCTTCTATGCTGTGCCCTACAACTGATCCCTGCTATGTCCTAGGCTGGTCCATTACTGTCACCTCTGTCTCCCAGGACCCTACCCCATAGCTGGTTATCTTGCCCCTTTCCCCCAGAGTCCCTGTCCCCCCATCATTCAGCCCCGTAGCTGGTCATCCTCTCTCCTTCTCCTACCCTCTGCATCCTGACCATCTCCCCCGTATCCTGGCCCATCTCCCAGTCCTGTCCCATAGTTGGTCATCCTGCCCCCTTTCCCCCAGCATGCATATCCCATCCCCCAGCATTCTGCCCCATCTCCTGCTGTCGTGCTTTATAGCTGGTCATCCTGCCCCATCCTTCAGCATCCTGCTCTGTCCCTTAGTATCCCAACCCACTTTTCAGTACCCTGACCCATTCCCTTGCATCCCACCCTATTCCACCCTGCTCCTCCCCATGTCTCCCCATCCTGTCTGGCCAGCTGTTTCCCAACCTCCCAGCACCCTCTTGTGCTGCCTGTCCCTCTGCTGTCTGTCCTGAGGTGCCATACCTTTCTATCTCCTGGCTCTCCACCAAATCTCACTCATGCCATGTCCCAGCCTGGCTTACCTTGTCCCACAGACCACCATATCAACCTCTCCATCCTTCAGCATCTGCATTGCTCCAAACCCCCACCCTGCTTCATCCTTCTGCCCCTCTCCATTTCATCGAGATGTTCTCACCTGTGGCAGGGAACAAGATCACCTGGGAGGTGTCCTCCTGCTGCTCTGGCTCCACTTCGGCGTTTTCAAGGACGTCTCTCCGGTGTACCCTCCTTGCTTCCATCTGAGGCTCCTCCTGGAGAAGGGGGGGACTCAGATGTTCCAGCACCCGAGCCCGCACCTTGGCCAGGATGAGCTGCCGGTCGGCACCCGCCGCGGTGCAGCTGGCCAGGGCGGCGGTGGGCAGCATGGCAGGCAGCAGGTGCAGGAGCAGCAGCATGACCGTGGGGCACACAGCAGGGTGGCGGCTCGGGGGGCTCTGCCGCGGGCTTCTGCCTGCCTGCCCAGCCCGTCTGCCCACTGCACTCCCCTCGGGGCAGGGTGGCATTGAGATCTATCTGACACTGACGCAAACGTCTGCTCGCCCTGAATATTATCTCTGAGCTGTGAAAGCGCTGAGACGTCTGGAATGCAAGGACTGCAAGGACAGTGTGGTCTGGGGGGGGGGGGGGGGGGGGCTGGTTTATGGACAAGGGGCTGTGTGTGGGGGATGCTGCCGGGAGCAGGGGGTGCGTGGGGCTGGGGAGGCAGGGCTGTGAGCAGGGTGGTGCCAGGAACCTAAGCTGGCAGGGATGGAGGGAGTACCTTGGGTGAGCGCTGCAGTTTCTGATGCTGGGTGCCCCCAAGGCAGAGGAATTAAAGGTCTAGGGCTTCTGGAGAGCTAGTGGGAAG
Organism: Sylvia atricapilla; assembly: GCF_009819655.1. Taxonomy (NCBI): domain Eukaryota; kingdom Metazoa; phylum Chordata; class Aves; order Passeriformes; family Sylviidae; genus Sylvia; species Sylvia atricapilla. The sequence goes on from NC_089146.1 coordinate 22,525,034, forward strand.
TGACAGCAGTTGTGCACAGCAGGGAAATCTGGGCAAGGACCTGGTGGGGATCAAAGCCCTGGGAGGCTCTGGCACGGCAGAAACATTTTGCAGGTGGCAGTCCCCAGGGCAGCCAAAATGTGGGAATGGGGCCTTGGAAAGGGAAAGTTGAGGGGCGGAGTGGCTGTGGCATCTCCATGACAGTCTGGTGATTGGCAAGGTCCTGGGGACATCAAACAGGAGGGATGGCAAAAGGTACCTGCTTTAACTGGGACTGGAGAAGGCTTGCCCAGCTTCAGGGGGAGAAGAGCAGATGAGACAGAGCCAGGCCAGCTGGAGACCCTGCAGCAGGTCCAGGGGAAAGATCCTAGGGTGCTGTTTGGCCTGACTAGCCATGGGCTGGATCACAGGAGAGGCATAGGCTGTAAGGAGACCCAGTGTCCTTCCTCTCATCACTGCTCGAGGGGACAGTACCAGGTGTTCCCTATGAATTAACCCCACCTGCCGGCTGGTGGGCAATGCGTGCAACCTCTGTGTCTCCAGCAGCCCAATGTCCTGCATATCCCCTGTAATACAGCCTGGCATCTCATGAAGCATCCAGTGCAGTGCATCTCCCCCTATGCAGCATGTCCCGTGTGACAGGTCCTGCAGTCTCCCTCCAGTCTGGTGTCCAGCTCAGTGTACTGCACACCCTGCACTGTGCACCCCATGCCATGCTCTCCACAGGGCACGTTGTCTCGCTGCTGGCTGAGCCAGCACAGAGGCACAGCCAGGCCTGCAGCACCCCAGCTCTCCGGGGTGGCTCCTGCTGGGCTGCTATACATAGGTAGGCCAGCCCAGCCTCGGCGAGGCGCTGAATGGAGCAAGCTCACTCTTATCAACCCCGCGTGTCATCAGAGGGTATTTTTGGGGACAGCAGCTGCAGGCATTTGTAACATTTGGTCCCTGCGCACTGACACCCAGAAGGGGAGCTGGGGGAAGCAGCAGGAGCTGAGTGCCGCCACTGAGGAGACACAGGGGAGAGGCGGCAGAGCGCGGTACGTGAGTGGGGCAGGGGGCTGCCTGGGGCAGGGTGATTGGGGAAGGGGCTGGTTGAAGGGTGCAATGGTGGGACCGAGCCATCAGAGCCGTCCGTTCGTGTCCTAAGGAGCTGCTGTGGGGCGGCCCACGGGTCAGGGGCGTGTGTGGATGGGGAGATGGTTCTGAATGGGTGCATTGTTCCCGGGATAGGACTCAGGGGGGAGAAACTGACCGCACTCTCGGTCGCTCCTTGGGGACCAGCCCTCTCCTACCCTCCGGCTCATTCAAGAAGTATTTTTGTTTCCCCTCCCCCTGCCTGAGCAAATTAGAGAAGACCCTGCCCCAGTCCCAGCCGTGGCGCCGGCAGAGGCTGGGGTGCACTCACGGCGGGGGAGGCACAGAGCACCCTGTCCCGTTCCTGCCCTGATGGTGGGCACGGTTACACACAAAACCGGGGATGGAGGCAGTGCCCTCCAAAAGCAAGATCCACCTCCTCGGCTTTCATTTTGCCCCTGGGGCTGATGATTTCCAGCTACGGTTTTGAGTGCGCAAGGGCTGGATCCTGCCTGTGGGTCTATTCTCTGCAAGGAGGACCCGTTCCCCAGACCCCCACTTTGCCCCAGGGCACGGTCCTGTGGGGTGGCCGCCCGGCCCAGGGGGTCCCCTGCCCGCCCAAGTCTGGGAGGAAATCCCGGGTCTAGCCGGGGCCTGGCGCCCGTGACAGCCCCGTGTCAGCACCTGCCCGCTGAGCCGGCCCAGATGCTGCAGGAATGCGGCTCTGCCACCACCCGATACTGCAGGAATGTGAATACCCGGCGGGTGGGAAAGGGGCGGGCGGGGCCCTTTTGCCTCCGCTGTCCCCCAGCCCCAGCATCCAGCAAGCAGCTGCCCATGCTCCCTGCCTAGGTAGGGGTCCCTCACCTCTGGAACTGGAGTCCCCTCCGCAAGTGCCTCAGCCCCCCGGGGTGCAAAGAGCCACATTTTGTCACTTCTCCTATTGCCTTGGGCTGGGAAATTGATGATTTGGTGATCATCAATCAGGGGCAAATCCAGGGGGGTTGTGCTGCTCCAGACGAGGGTGATGCTCCTAAAGCAGGGGATCCATGCCGGAGATTTTGCTCCAGGTGTGATTTCCTCCTGGCTGGAGGCTCCACTGGCCCATCTCTTTGATGGAGTCTGAGCCTCCACTGTAGTCTGTCTGTACATCTCCCCAGGCTGATGGTCCCTACTGCTGTTCCTGCCAGCTCCCTGCCATGACCCTGGTGAGTTGGTGATGGAGGGGTTCAGGGGAGCCCCCAGGTTCCTGGCCTATCCACGTGCCTTCACTGTCCAAAGTGGCACCAATGTGGTCCTGAGCTGCCAGATCACGGGTGATCCCCAGCCAAGCATCCTCTGGGAAAAGGACAAGAATACCATTGAGCCCTCAGGCCGTTTCCACATGGAGTCCAAAGGGGACCTGTACAGCCTGCTGGTGTCCTGTGCCACCCCCAAGGACAGTGGACTCTACGTCTGCAGGGCCAAAAATAGTGTTGGTGAGACTTATGCTGCTACTGCACTCAGGGTAGAGCCAGTGGAGCCCCGAGAGGAGGAAGGATGCTCAGGCAGTGTCGCACCTGCCTTCCTCATTGCCCCCTCGTCTATGCGGGTGTGCCGGGGGGAGGACGTGATGTTCACCTGCAGGGTGTCTGGGCAGCCCTGCCCAGTGCTGGAGTGGGAGAAGGATGGGCACAAGCTCTCTGACCTCTTTGAGAGCAGCCACTACGCAGTGGGGCAGAAACCAGAGGACTGGCACTTCCTGAAGTTGTTCAGTGCCCGGCCGCAAGATGGGGGAGTGTATGTCTGCCGGGCACGCAGTGGCTCCCAGGAGGCCCTGGCTGCTGCCATGCTCCTGGTTGAGCCCCAGGCGCTGCTGGACAGGCTCCCCAATGGCTCCCCTACTGATGGTCCCGAGGTACTGTCGGAGAGGCAGCGGTGGCGGCGGCATGCAGTGGGACAGCATGTAGGACCAGAGACCTGGGTGCCCAATGGCGCCGTGCCAGCCAGGGTGCCAGGGGCCAAGGCATTCACCGTGAGCGCAGGGAAGCACGCCAAGTTTCGCTGTTATGTTACTGGCAAGCCCAAGCCAGAGATTATCTGGCAGAAGGATGGCGAGGCCCTCGCCCCTGGCCGCAGGCATCTCATCTATGAGGACCGGGAGGGCTACTTCATCCTCAAGGTGCTGTACTGCAAACCCCAGGACCAGGGGCTGTACATGTGCACCGCTTCCAACACTGCTGGCCAGACCCTCAGCGCAGTGCAGCTCCAGGTGAAAGGTAGGAACATGTCCCAGGAGTGTCAGAGGCGGCCGGGCTCTGGGGGGCTCAGGGAATTTTGTCTGGGATGTGTCTGTGTGGGAGCCCAGCATCTCTGGGATCCTTCCTGCCCTGTGCAGCCAGAGTCACACCAAGGTCCTCAGGACAGAGCTGTGGGCAGGAAGCAGGGGATGCTGGGTTCCTCCAGGAGCTGTGTCCTGATCCATGTCTCTCTCTGTCTTTGCAAATAGAGGGGTGGCTTCTTGGGATGGCTGTGGGTGTCCAGCCAAAAACAGGGAAGGGGGACAGTGCCTTGGTGACAAATTCCCCTGGAAGTGCTGAGTGATTTTGGCCAGCAGCCCTTCAGGGCATGGCTCCAACAGTCTGCACTGGCTCCAGCCCAATTCCCCCCGAGCCATCTAGCCAGCTGGGGACAGCCCATGGCTGGGGTTACCCAGTAACTGGTGCAGCCCCTACCTACACCCCACTGCTCCCCTCCATTCAGATGCCTGCTGCAGCATGCTGGCTTCCATGCTCCTGCATCCCCCAAAACTCCCTGCTGAGATAATGAGGGTATCCCTGTGTCTCCCCAGTCTGTGCTCTAGTTCTCCCTGCTCTAGGCAATGTGCTTGTAAAGGCAGTGTCTGTCTCACACAAGCCAATGGAGGGGACAAAGGAGGGCCAAGGGTTTGGTGCTCTTTGTGAGCTGGGAACACCTTGACTTGGCTGACAGGAAGTGCTGTACCCCACACACCCTAAGCTCCTGTCTCTTCCTGTGGCAGAGCACCGGCTGCGGTTCCAGGTGCAGCTGGCAGACGTGGAGGTAGCAGAGCGGGAGGATGCAGTGTTGGAGTGCCAGGTGCCATTGGAGACTATCCCCACCTCCTGGTACCTGGAGGACAGGGAGCTGCAGCCCAGTCACAAGTATGTGATGGAGGAGCAAGGGGTGGTGCGGCGCCTGACCATCCGCGATGCCCGCATTGATGACGATGGCATCTACCTCTGCCAAATGAAGGACAAAGGGCGCAGCATCGCCGAGGTCTCTGTCCGAGGTGGGGTCAGGTTTCTGGTAGCACAGCTTTGCCTTCCTATTCCCCTCCTTGCCAGGGTCCCCACTGCCCCCTGCATTTGCCTTCCCTCCATTTGGCTGGTGCCTGCTGCTGCCCCTCCTCAACCTCCTCCTTCTCCTCTCCCACCTCAAAGAACCCATCCTGTTCCCCAGCATCCCTTCCCTGGGCCTCATATATCTCTTCCTATAGGAGTGATTGTGAAGCGGCTGCCACGGAAGTTGGATGTGATGGAGGGGGAGAATGCAGTTTTCTGTGTGGAGACACGGGATGTGGTAGAGGGGAGCTGCTGGAGCCGGGACGGGCTACAGCTGCGGGAGTCACCCCGTACTGTGCTTAAGAGCTTCAGCAGGACACACCTCCTGGTGCTCGTACATGTCACCCGCCAGGATGCGGGCATCATCTCCTTCACTGTCGGGGAGTCGCAGACATCCTCCCAGCTCCGAGTCAAGTGTAAGCTCCAGGCTAGAAGGGGTCCTGTGTCCTCTCTCCTGCCTGTTTATGAGGGGTGATAAAGAAGGGGAATAGTCACCCAGTTGGCCTTGGGTGTGATGCTGCAATGTATTTCCTGGGAAGGGGGCTTTGAGTAGGGCTTCAGGATACCAGCCTCAGGCACTCACAAACCCCTGTAGCCAGCAGCATGCTAGATGGGAGCAAAACCATCCTTTCCATCAGAGAAATCCCCAAAGAAACAGGCTGTGCATCCCCACCCAGGCCTTCTGCCACCCCACCTAGAGCCTCGCTGCCATCCCCAAGCAGGCAACCTGGGCTGTGACTTGCAGGTGTGAAGCACGACCCTCCGAGTGCACCGGTGGCAGCTGAGATGAGTGTGGTGGAGAGCAACACGGCTCTGCTGACTTGGTGTCCCGCGCCTGACTCCCACCTCCGCCCCCCCAGCCACTACCTGCTGGAACGTCGGGAGGCAGTGGGAGGGGAGTGGGTGCAGTGCCTTGCCACCGACCTGCCCAGCTGCGTGCGGGTGCTGGGTGACAGTGTGCCTCGCGAGGCCGATTACTGCTTCCGCATCTCTGCCACAAACAAGCACGGCAGGAGCAGCCCTGTGGAGTTCCCTGGATCCGTGCATCTTGGTGAGGAGACAGGCAAAAGCTGGGATGTTGTGCCATAGTGTGCTGGTAGTCAGTGCCACTGGGGCTCAGTCCGACTGCGCTCCAGCCCCAGCAGCTCGTCTGGAGAGGGGTCTGCAGGACACGTCCGTGAGGGATGGTGAGGATGCACGGTTCTCCCTGGAGCTGTCAGCCGTGGTGCATGGATCCTGGTTCCTCAACGGTGCCAGGCTGGGTGAGGAGGAGGATGCAGATGGCCGGTGCAGTGTACAGCGCTGTGGAATGGAGCACTCGCTGCTGATCCGGGGAGCACGACTAGTTGACAGTGGGGCCCAGGTCACCTTTGTGTCCGGTGGTGTGCGGGACTCAGCTATCCTGCATGTCCAAGGTGATCAGGGCACTCACCCTGGGGTCCTACCAGGACCCCAGCAGCAGGGGCTGGCATGCTGGAGGATGCTTCTCACCACTCCTCAATGTCTCTCAGCCCCACAGGTCCACATTGCCCCAGTGTCTGAGGCCGAACGGCTCCGGAAAGTGCCAGCAGGGATGCCTGTGCTGCTGGAATGCCAGGTGTCAACCCCGGATGCCCCTGTCTGCTGGCTGAAGGATGGCCAGGCCTTGCCCTTGGATGACATAATCGCAGTGCAGGCAGAAGGCTGCGTGCGGAGGCTGCTCCTCCGCTCAGCATGTCCCTCAGACGCTGGTGTGTACACCTGTGACGCTGGGGATGATGCCGTGGACTTTGTGGTGACCGTGACTGGTGAGCTGGGGATTGTGTGTGGGAGCCTAGCCCCTATCTCCTAATAGTGCTCCTGCCATGCTTCTTGCCCCCATCATGTGGCTGAAAGCTGCAGCCAGTCATGCTGAGGCCCCCATTCTCCCTGGCAGAGGTGCCGGTGAGGATCATCAGCTCTAATGAGGAAGGCCCCCACACCTATGTGGCCAGGCAGCGCGTGGAGTTGTGGTGCCAGCTATCCCGCCCAGCAGCCTCAGTGCGCTGGTACAAGGATGGAGAGGAGGTGGAGGTGGGCAAGAGCCTGGTGCTCGAGCAGGATGGGCCATGGTGCAAGCTGGTGCTGCCCTGTGCTCAGACACAGGACACAGGGGAGTTTGTCTGTGATGCTGGTGGGGACTCTGCCTTCTACACCATCACTGTGGCAGGTAAGTATGATACAAGAGGACCGATAGGGTCTCAGGGGGATTTCTTTGCCCATGCAGGATGCCACAACACATGTGCTGCTGTCAGTATTGCTGTCACTTGCTGTGATGGGATACTTGTCAGACATACTCTTGCCAGGTGCTCCCCAGCAGTTTTGTTGGTTGTTCAGCTGGGGTCCTTGTGGCACTCAGACCAGCTGCCAGAGGGAACAGCTCACTCTGCCTGTCCAAAGTACTAGAGCACAAGAGAGCACCCAGCACCTGCACACCAGGGTGTTTGCCAGACTGCTGCCATAGCTAGTAACCAAGTTGTCCTCCAAGGTCCTAAAAATAGTGGGCCTGGCACCTGGCATGGGGTGAGTCATGGTGGGTCATTGCTCTCTCTGATGGACAGTGTTAATTGCTGACCTGAAAATTAGCTGTTGCCTAGAGACTGATGGCTAGGTCATGTTTGTGGGTGGGAACAGGGCTCAGCATCCTGTGGCGGCTGCCCCAGCTGTGGAATGGTTGCTGGTGTTCCCTGCTAACAGAGGATAATGAAAGCTGAAAGCAAATAAAAGGCTTCCCCTTGCTGGCCCCAAAATCCACATCCACAACCACAGGAAGGCAACCAGGGGCAAAGCTAAAGCCCAGTTGAAATGTGGTGTGACCGCAGTGGTAAAGCCTCAATGTGGTGTTAACACATGGCAAAGGGCCAAAGCTGATGGCCAAGGATGTAGGAATGAAGATAGGATGAGTGATAAGAGATGCTGAAGAGTCAGTGGAGTGATGAATGCTGGGAGGGTGAGGAAAGGAGATGTTTTAGTGAAATAAAGGCAAAATTGCCAGTGGGAAGGACAGGCAGCACGAGCTTTGGGCAGAGGCAAGAGTCGTGTGCTGTGTGGGAGTGTGGGGCATGGAGAGCTCTGCTTCCCTAAAGTGGGAGAGGGCACACCATCTGCTGAAGCTCAGCCTTTTGGCTGAGCAGCTTTGCATAATGACAGAAGGGTCTTAGGGAGGCTGTCTTGGTTCAATCTGGATTTGGACATCAATGTCACCAGCAGGGCTGGGGGTGGATGCCTGGAGGCTCAGGCTGACACCTCTCTGGCTCAAGTGCCAGGCTTGCTTCTGCAGTCAAGCACTGCTGTGGCACGCTTGGGTTTCCCTGAAGCATCTCAGCTATCCCCTATAGGGCTGTTGTGGCATGGAGCCTGCCTGTCTCGGGCTTGGCCATCCCCACGCACCTCTGGGATTTCCGGCAGCTGTTGAGCACTGGAGCTCACTCAGAACTAGTGAGAGGCTGAGGTCAGAGCGATGCTGCCCGCTGACGGCTGGCACATTATCCCCTCACTTCAGTGCTGCTCAACATCTCCCGCTGCACTTCAGCAATGTGATTGCTTTTTAGCAGGTCCGGGGAGAGAGGCAGCCTCCAGTCGTTTGATCAGGGAGCTGGGCGGATGCAGGCTCAGCGTGTGGCAGCTTAATCGCTGCAAAGTGGCGCCGCACCGTTCCCGCACGCTGCGGGGCAGCGCTGTGCTGCTGCGCCTGGGCATCACAGCTGGGAACTGTCTGGGAAGCTTCCACCCGGATGCCCAGCATGGAGCAGCCGCGGGCTGTGAGAAGGGCAGGTCGCTGCTCTTGTCCAGCGCTGTGCCCCAGAGCTGGCTGTGCCTTGTGCCTGCACGGAGCCACGGGCTTGATGAGCACCCATGGCAGAGCCCAGGCCAGCTGTGGCTGGCGGCAATGTGCCAGACAGGCAGTGTTGGCTGTGGGTGGCATCCTGAACTTCTCCCAGGAGAGAGAAGTCACCTACAATTTGTACTGGGAGCCGTCTGTCTTTAGAGCTCTGACTCAGTTCAGAGGAGTGATATGAGCAGTGGCACACATTTTATGTAGCAAATTAATGGTGATTTTAGCGGTGACTGCAATCTGGAATTGGGTCCTGGGTTCTGGTTCCAGCCTTAAAGCCAACAAGCAGGGAAGCCATCACTCCACACAGGATGCCACCATCACTGGCTCTGGTATTTATGGCTGAGTCCTGGCTGAGTCCCGTGTCTCTCTGTGACAGAGGAGCTGGTGAGGATTGTCAGTTCCAACGAGGGGGCCTCCCATGCCTATGTGGCCGGACAGCGTGTGGAGCTGTGGTGCCAGCTGTCCTGCCTGGCAGCCCCAGTGCACTGGTACAAGGACGGGGAGGAGGTGAAGGCAGGTGAGAGCCTGGTGCTGGAGCAGGATGGGCTGCAGTGCCGGCTGGTGCTGCCCTGCGCCCGGCCACAGGACACAGGGGAATTCGTCTGTGATGCCGGTGGGGACTCTGTCTTCTACACAGTCACCGTGGCAGGTGGGTGCAACAGACACCTACATCCCTCTCCCCCTTCTCCCTCTGCCCCAGCTCCTTGCTCACACTGTGGTCTCAGCACCTCAGTTTTCTCTCACCTCCTTGTGAGAAGTTCCTTGCCCCTGGCCCTGGTTTGGAAGGGGATGTAGACAGGAGCATACAAGCTGGTCTGTCTCCTCCCAGAGCCCTGTGTCACACTGCCCCCCTACACCCCAGAGCACAGCCAGCACCTGCCTCTGTGTGATGCCACTCTGCACCCCAGCCCTGCTGTTCCCTCAGTTTGCAGCTACCAGCACTGCAGGGCTGGGATATCCATGGCTGCTGCCCCCAGAGTAGGTAGGATGGGAGGCCAAGTGAAACAAGATCTTGGTCCTCTCAGCCCTGTGCCTCCATCACCCCAGTGACAGAGGCACAGCAGCTCCGGGAGACATAGCAGGGCTGCCTTTGGTGTTGGAGTGTCAGGTGTCCCTTCCAGATGGCCCTGTCCACTGGCTGAAGGACAGCAAGGCTGTGGTCCCAAGGCAGGTTCTTGGCCATCTGCTCAGAGGGATGCTCACAGAGGCTGCACATTGCCACAGCTGCGCTAACTCAGGGGTGTACATGTGCCATGCTGTGGACAATGCTGCCAGCTTCAGAGTGACCGTGAGCAGTGAGCTGCCCAGGGGATTCCTATCCTAACATGGGACTCACACAGCACCATGTCTGAGCCCTCCTATGTCCCCAGCAGAGGTACCAGTGAGGGTTGTCAATTCCAACAAGGAGGCCCTTCACTCCTACATGGTCGGGCAGCGTGTGGAGCTGTGGTGCCAGCTGTCCCACCTGGTGTCCCCGGTGCGCTGGTACAAGGATGGTGAAGAAGTGGAGATAAGTGAGAGCCTGATGCTGGAGCAGGAAGGTCTGCAGTACCGGCTGGTGCTGCCTTGTGCCCGGATGCAGGACACAGGGGAGTTCATCTGCAATGCCAGAGATGCATCTGTCTCCTACTCCATCTTGGTGGCAGGTTAGTGGCACAGCAGGGACATCCTGGAAAGGGCAGCACTGTACCAGCTCTGTGCTCTGGGGTCCCCAGCCCTTCTCCCTGCCCTCAGCATTGTGGAGGAGGGTGTGCATTTTCATCTCTGTGCTTGCTGCCCCTGAGCAGCTCCAACCTCTTTGCACTGGGATGAGAGGATGTAGCTTCCATGCAGCCCTATGGGAACAGGGACACAGGCAACAGTAAACAGACACAGCAGAGCCAGGAGCAGAGCAGTGAGTAGGTCTCATACCCTTCCTCTGTATCCCCAACAGAGCCACCAGTGAAGATCCTGCAGCCTCCACAGCGTTCACTGGAGCTGCTGGTTCAAGCACCAGGGTGTGTGGAACTGCGGTGCGAGCTCTCTGTGCCAGATGCTCTGGTGCACTGGTTCAAGAATGGGTTGGAGGTGGACGAGACTGATAACCTGCTGCTGCTGGTAGAGGGGGCCTGGCGCTGTCTCTTCATCCCCAAGAGCAGTGCAGAGGATGCAGGCGAATACATCTGTGAGACCAAGGATGAGGCTGTCTCCTTCGATGTCAAGGTGTCAGGTCAGTGGCAGTGCTGATGTGGTTCTGGCCACCAGGGGATGCCCATCCATTGGGCCACGCAGCACGGGTGCTCACCTGGGGCTGGCAGCAGAGGAGTGCCCAGGGCTGCGGTGGCCCTGCGCTGCTTTGTATCACAGACATGCCATACCTGCAGAGCCTCCGGTGAGGATCCTGCAGCCCTGCAGACCTGTCCCTGTCGTGACGGTGTCACCGGGGGAGACAGTGACACTGTGCTGTGAGCTGTCCCGTGCAGATGCACCTGTGTGCTGGGCAAAGGAGGGTGTCAGGCTCGAGGCTGGGGGCAGCCTGGTCCTGGAGGAGGAGGGTGCCCATCACCGGCTGCTCATCCCTGCTGCCCAAGCTGAGCATTCTGGAAAATACACCTGTGCCACCGCCAATGACATGGTGACTTTCACCATCCAAGTGTTGGGTGAGCATGAGGCTAGGGAAGAGTGTGGCATGGAGTGCTGGGCACACAAACCCCAGAGACCTCAGCTCTGTTGGTGCTGGATGCTGCAGATCCGCTGGTCAGGATCCTGGAGAAGGACATCCTGCTGACTCACCGGCGTTGCCAGGCCATGGAGGACCTGGTGCTGGAGGTGCACCTCTCGCACACCCACGGGGAGGTGAAGTGGTACAAGGACGGGGAGAAGCTGCAGGACACGGGGCATGTGCGGCTGGAGGAGGACGGGGTGCGCCGATCCCTCATGATCCTGGGTGCCACAAGCAAGGATGCTGGGGAGTATCTCTGTGACACTGGTGATGACAGTATAGTCTTCTTTATCACTGTAGAAGGTGAGCAGGAGGTCCTGGTGGGGATGGCCAGGGGGAGAGATCTAAGGTGGGTCTGTGGCTGCTGCCAGGGTGGTGTGAGGCTGGGCTGGGTGGAAGTGAGCACAGGGAGGCTGGGGGGGGCACATGGGGAGCGGGCTGCACCTGTGTGGTGGCCCTGTGGAAACCCTTGTGCTGCTCAGCTGCAGCCAGAGGAGTCTGGACAGGATCTGGCTATTGAGATACCCAGCTCAGACTGCTTTTGTAGTGACAGCCCATCTCTCCAGTCCCAGAGCCACCAGTGACCATTGTGGGCAGCACAGGCACCGTGGTACATCACTCCCTGGTGGCCGGGGAAGACCTGGTGCTGTCTTGTGAAGTCTCCCGGCCCGACGCCATTGTTCGCTGGCTCCGGAATGGCCAGGAGGTGCATCCAGGTGAACGGGTGCAGGTCGAGGCCCGTGGGGTGCTGCGACAGCTCACCATCAATGGGGCACAGCCCAGTGACACAGGGTGCTACATCTGTGATGCTGCCAGCGACCGCATGGTGACAAATGTGGAGGTGTCAGGTGGGCTAGCTCAGAAGCCCAGGGACCCCCAGAATGGTGGGATTGTGCCCAGACCTGGACAAGGGGAGGGGAAGCCTCTGTGACCCTGCTGATGCAGAGACCAGGGTGCAGTGTGGCAGGGAAGGGTGGGAGCCCCGTCCCCAACTCTACAGGAGCCATTGGTTAGAAAGAGACATGTCAGGGTCGTGGCGAGACATGTCCCTGCTGCCTCCCCCAGCCAGGGGCTGTTTAAATTTAGCCTTGGCTGGCTCCCAGGCGCCGCTCCTCCTGCTTCAGCTGCCAAAGGCTGAGCTCAGCCTGGACCCTTATCACTTGGAGATGGAGGGCTGTGCAGGGTGGGAGGGCGCCTGTAGCAGGCGCGTGCCCTGGCTCCCCAGCAAGGTGTTCTGAATGGAGGGGTGCAATGATATTAATGGTCTCAATATGGCAGCTGTGCTGCCTGTACGGGGAGTGATGTGGGAGCGATGGACTCTGCTGCTGCCCCTTCCCTGAGTGAAACCTTGAGCTGCCAGACCCCTCCAGCCTGCATGCCTGCCCCTCTGGGACCCCTGTCTGGTCCCACCATGACCCCCAGCCAGCCCCACAGTCCTTCTGTCCCAGGGTGACTCACTGAGGGATCACCTCTTCCCTTGCGGCAGTCCTATCCCTGCCCCACACAGTGGGGACATCCCTGAACCCTGTCTTGTCCCCTGTGCCCCTCAGCCCGGCCTGTGTGCATTGTCAACAAGGAGGAGGCGCAGAGCCCACTGGAGGTGCAGGAGGGGGACAGTGTCACACTGGTGGCTCGGCTGTCCCCGGAGACAGCGGCAGTGCAGTGGCAGAAGGACGGACAGACACTGTGCTCAGGTGGGCGGCTGCTGGTGTGCAGCGAGGGTCCCGTGCGCAGCCTCACCATCAAGCAAGCAGAGCTGGGTGATGGCGGCATCTTCCTCTGCGACGCTGGTGATGATGAGGCGCATTTCACACTGCATGTGAAAGGTGAGCCTGGAGGTGTCCGTCGTCCACGCCACGGGCAGGAGCAGTCTCATCCTGCCTCACGCCGGGATGCTTTGTACCCCATTTACACCATGGCTGGGGGTCATGGTGCCACCGGCAGGGCCACAGCTGAGCCCAGTGCTCTTCCGGCAGAGGCACCCGTGCTGTTCGTGAACAAACGAGAGGAGCAGGAGAAGCTGCTGGTGCTGGAGGGCGGCAGTGCCGTGCTCTCTGCCATCACCTCCACGGAGCGATCTGATGTCACCTGGCTGGGCCCGCAGCAGGCGGCGGTGGCCGGAGAGCGCTGCGAGCTGCGTCGGGATGGCCGCGTGCACAGCCTCATCATCCATAACGTGGCCATGGAGGACGCTGGCACCTACACCTGCCTCTCACCCCACGACCAGATGCAGTTCGACGTGAACGTCCGAGGTGAGCGGCAGGGGGGCAGTGGGGGTGCCCGGGGATCCCCCTGCAGTAGCAGCGAGTGCTGATACGGGGGGGGTTGACTGTGCAGAGCTGCGGGTGAAGTTCCTGCGAGGGCTGTCGGACGTGCGAGCGCGGCAGGGCGAGCGGGTGGTGCTGTGGTGCGAGCTTTGCAAGGCGCGGGGCGACGTGGTGTGGCGGAAGGACGGGCGGGTGCTGGCGCCTGGACCCCGCCGGGAGATGACGGCAGAGGGACGGGAGCGGTCGCTGGTGCTGAGCCGCGTGGAGCCCGGGGATGCCGGCGAGTACTGCTGCGAGTCCAACGACGACCAGACTCTGGCGACGCTGACGGTGCAGGGTGAGCATAAGGCTTCCCCACCACCTCAGGGACTGCTGTTCCGTGGGGGTGGTGGGAATGCTGGTACAATGATGTCAGGATTGCAGGAATGCTCCTAAGTCCCTACATGACTTACACTGTGCCCTGACAACCCGGCTGTAGTCCCCAGGGTGGTGGAGATCATCATGGAGCTGCAGAACCTGACAGTGCTGGAGGGGGAGGATGCCACCTTCAAGTGCCTGGTGTCCCCCGAAGATGTGGCTGTGACATGGCAGCTGAATGGCCAGCCTGTGGTCCCCAGTGAGCGTCTGCTGGTGACAAGGAGTGGGCTGTGCCATAGCCTCACCCTCCGGCAGTGCCAGACAGGTGATGCAGGCACTGTCACAGCCAACGCCGAGGGGCTGGTGAGCACAGCTCGGCTGAGTGTACAAGGTGAGGGGGAAGGACAAGGCTGGGGCTCAGCTCAAGACACAGCCCTGGGACCAGCTGCTGACCCAGCACACGGGCCATGCAGAGGCACAGGTGCTGTTCGTGCAGAAGCTGCAGGATGTGGTGGCAGAGGAGCAGGGAGACGTGTGCCTGGAGGTGGAGGTGAGCCACGAGGCTGCCGAGGTACAGTGGCTGAAGCAGGGCATCCTCCTTCAGCCGAGCAGCAAGTACCTGCTGCAGGAGTCGGGGTGCCGGCGCACCCTCACCATCTGCTGCCTCAGCCCTGCTGACCGCGGCACCTACCGCTGCGAGAGCCTGCACGACCGCACGCAGGCCAAGCTCCACGTGGAGCGTGAGTACCAGACTGGGGATGGGGATGGAAGGGCAATGGGGATGGGAATGGGGACAGGGAGGGCACCCAACTGCTGGGGAGCACGTGGGCAGAGCTGCTACTTGGCTAGAAGGGGTGGTCAGAGACGTGAGTGTGTGGGCAGAGGTGGAAGTCTGGTACAAATAGCTAGATTTAGACAACCACTCCAGCAAGGACAGACTGGGAAGCCAGGGGCTCTGCGGTGGAGCAGACACCCACTCACAGAAATGGATCCCTCACAGCTCGAAAAGTGTCAATCCAGACGCCACTGGTGGATGTGGAGACCTTTGAGAAGGAGACAGCCACCTTTCACCTGGAGCTGTCTCACCCTGGTGTGACTGGGGTCTGGACACGGGATGGCATCCGGGTGAAGCCCAGCAATACGTGCCGGATCAGTGCCACAGGCTGTGGGCACAGCCTGACACTGGAGAGGCTTGCGCTGGAAGACTCAGGCACCGTCACCTTCACTGCTGACACTCTGCGCTGCAGCGCCCACCTGCGTGTGCGGGGTATGGTCCCTGGGCCAGGCTGGGGGGTTTGTGGCACTGCCACTGTCTGACCTGCAGCTGTTCTGTACCGGGACACACCAAGGCTGAGCTGGGCCACCCTGGGCACAGGTGTCCCCTTGTCCTGGACAGGGGTGACAGTGTGCTGGCAAGCGTCCCCCTGTCCTCAGGGAGGAGATGTGAACTGAGCAGTGGGCTCACCCATCCAGCGTCTTGGCCCAGAGCCAGCTGGAACACCACTGATGAGACCTTGCCCATGGGTAGTGCCACTCTCACCCCATGCTGAAATGCCCCAGCCACAGCTACTCTTCCCTGCAGCCCCAAGTCCATGCTTTTGTCCTACCAAGTCTTCGTGTCTTGTGTCCTGCCTCCTCAGAGCCTCCAGTCACTATGGTGAGGGTCCCACGAGACCTGGGGGTCCCAGAGACGGGAGTTGCCAGCTTTGAGTGTGAGCTGTCTCGCCCCAATGCAGAAGTGAAATGGTTCAAGGTGAGGGCTCACCCTAATCCCCTCCAGCAGCACCTGGCTATGTCCTCTTCCTTGCTGTGTCCCCCTCCTTGCTGTGTCCCCTGGCCACTGCCCTCCCTGCCAGGGCTGCAGACAGAGCATGAGGGGCCAAATCGGTGGGGTGCTGCCTATTTGTCTCCATGCAGGATGGACAGGAGCTGCGGCCAGGGCCCAACTGCCGCATCTACTCAGCGGGACGGCGCCGTATCCTGCAGCTGAACCACTGCGAGCTGACCGACACCGGCAGCTACACCTGCGATGCTGGTGACTGCCAGGCCTCTGCCATGCTGCACGTCCAGGGTACGGTCACCCAGCTGCCAGCAGTGTGCACACCTCTAAACCCTATGCTGCCTGCTCCCCTCATCCTTGGCTGCTCTGGCACCCTGTCCATTACCTGCAGAGCGCCAAGTCCACATTGTGCAGGAGCTGCAGGACGTCCAGGTGCGGGAGGGTGACAATGCAGTCTTCACCTGCGAGGTGTCACATGGGGATGTGAAGGGCGAGTGGTTTCGGGATGGGGAGAAAATCAAGGTCTCCAGCACAGTGAAGATACGGCAAGAAGGTGAGGGTGCAGGTGGTTCCACACCTAGTTTGGGGCTGGGAAAGGGCAAATTCAAGCAAGGGGAGTTTGTGTAGACAAAGGGGGGGTCCCTGCCCCCTTGCTTAATATGGGCGCACACTGCTGTCACCTTGAGCCAGCCTCTCCCTCCCCAGGGACCCGGCATTTCCTGCTGTTCTGTGGTGTGTGCCCTGAGGACAAGGGGCTCATCCGCTTCACAGCCAGAACAGTCACTTCAGAGGCCAGTCTGCAGGTGGAAGGTAAGAGTGGGCTGTGAGGTCTGGCTGGGCTCCAGTACCAGGGCTGGGGTGTACCAGGTCAGCTTGCAGTGTCCCCATGGAAGCCCGGTCACCCCGTGATGCTGATGCCTTGCCCCCACCCACCAGCACTGCCAATCCGGATTGTGAAGCCACTGCGGGACAAGACGGTGCTGGCGAGGCACAAGGCGACACTGGAGTGCACTGTGTCCCATGCCCGGGGCCACGTGCGCTGGCTTCGTGGTGACACTGAGATCTTTGCTGGTGACAAGTATGAGATCTGCAATCTGGACTGCTACCGCACACTCATCATTCACCGCGTGGGCCCTGAGGACGAGGACTCGTACACCTGTGACGCCTTTGATGACCGCTCCACTGCCCGGCTCCTTGTGGAGGGTGAGTGAGCACCTAGAGGGGCACCACTGGTGGCTGCCAGTGTTGATGTGCCTTGCAGCGAAGGGCCACCAGAACCCGTGTCCCTGTCCCCCACTGCTCAGAATCTGAGCACTGGGCTGGAGGGAGCAGGTTGGATACAGGGCCAGGGGTCTGTTCCTCCTTATCTGGGATACACCTTTTGGGTTCCCCACCAGTTCTGGCAATGGCCCAGCTCACTCTGACTCCCATTGTTTCCACAGGGAGCTAGAAGCCAGGATACAGTTCTCAGAGCCTGCACACAGACTGATGCATGCCACTGCTGAGAGATGGGGTCATGCTCCCCCTGGCATGGACAGACACACAGACACCATCCCCAGCCTGCTCCAGCCTCAGGGCTCTGCATTAAACAGCCTTTTTTTCTGACATGGCTTCTTCCATATCAGCAAGCCAGGGTCCCATTAAGAGAAAAGGTGGTGGCATCACTCCACATCCTGCTCAGCAATCCTGGAAGTCTGGCCCTCTGGGTCCCCCCTCACCCCTGCCCCCCGCGCAGCCCTTGGCTTTGCACGCCAGATTCCGAAAGGCTCTTTACTGTGTGGCCGAGGCCTCAGCAGCGTTTGGCACATTTACAAAAGAGACTGAAAAGGGGAATGGCAGCACAATGCTGCGGGAAGGGGGTGCCTGGCAGAAACATGCAGTTCCTGGGGCAGCGGGGCCAGCTGGGCTGGGCTGGGGGGGCTCCCAAAGCAGAGGGCTCCCCGGTCCAGTCTCACCACCATCCTGCCTGCCTGGCCATGGGGAAATCCTGGCTCACTCCGTAATAAGTTAATACAAATCACAGCAAGAGAAATATATACAAGGCGTGAGCCCCTGCCCACAGCAGTGCTCTGGGCAGGGGCTCCTGCCCTGCCCTGCCCCAGGGTCCCCTGGCCACTATAAAAATCCAGTCGCCAGCAAAACAGCGACGGTCTCTGATGCTGCAGGGGTCCCCGCATCCCTGAGGCAGCCCAGCCTTTGCCCAAAGGCTGGAGCCAGTGTCCTGTCTCCCATCAAAACATTTTGTGGGGGATGCACCCTGCCAGCGCAGCTCCTGATGGACAGGCACCAATTGCCAGCATCACCTTAGGAACCACCTGGCTGTGGCAGTCTCTGCCCCAGGACCACCCCGGTCCAGCTTGGGAAAAAGGAGTGGCGAGCTGCTCTGGGGTGTAGGTAGGGTGGCTAGGGCAGGAGGATCTTCTGAGGCAGGTTTTGGGAAGCACTGCCTGGGAGCTGCTCTTAGGGACAGGGTGGGACAGGGCACACATGCTCAGGGGATTCCCTGCTGGGAAAAGGGCCATGGGACCTGCTCTTTGAGGAAAGGACATAGGGGACAGGCACTTGGGGAGTTGCTGGGGATGCAGTGGGGTGGGGGCAGGCGTGGGGAGCTGCTTTTGGGAAAGGGGGGACTCAAATATGGGTAAATGTTAAGATGCAGGATGAGCGTGCCCGGGCCATAGGGTAACGCACAGCAGTGGGGGCTCGGGGACCCACCACCCCAGCAGAGCCACTCGCACTGCATGTCCATGGGTTCTGGTCCTTGGGCTGAGTCCCTGCCAAAGGGCTCCTCCAGCACCTTTGGGTCCCACAGGCAGCTGGGGCTTCCCCAGACAAGTCCCATGTGTCTCCGAGAAGGGTCTCCATCTGCAGCCCCAAGCCACATGTGTCCACCTGGGGCTGAGGACAAAGCCCTGCCTGTCTCAGGGGTTCTGTCAGAGCAGGCTGGGGTGCTGGTGTTGCTCGAGGTCACTGGGTTGGCTTATACCCTCACAGCAGGGCCAGAGCCCGTGGTGAGGGGCACGGTGGAGCTGCAGTCATAGTCCAGGTCCACCACGGCATGGGAGCTGGCGATGAGGCTGTTCAGTGACGGTCCTGTCTGCCGCTCTCGGAAACTCTGGATGTAGCTCTGTGAGAGGGGGAACAGAAAGTGAGGGGGGCTCTGCTCCTGGACCACTCCACCTCACCCCACCCTAAAAGCTGCTGCAGCCCCTCCCTGGCCTCCCTCTAAAACAGCCCAGTATAATCCCCAGCATTTAGGCCCTCCAGTGGCTGGCCACAGCAGGGAGCACAGCTTTATCCTCCCCTGGGCATTTCACACCTTGTCTACTGCTTGTTGCTACTATGCCCACAGTGCTCTTGGCCAGCAGTTTTCATTTGCTTGCAAAGCCTGAAGTGCTCCATGGTAGTAATGGCCCAGCTTAGCCCTTCTTGAGTTGCTCAGTCCCTGGGACACCTCAGTCTCATCCCTCAAGAAGCTCAGATATTAGCTGGTGCCTAGGCATCTCTCCATGACCCAGCCCACCCGCATGGAGAAGGAATGGCTGTGGATACTGGGGGAGATCTCTACCCTGGCTGCGGGACTCACGGGGGAAAGCACGTCCCCATCAAAGCGGCGCACAGGGTTGGGCTTGCGGCGGTAAGCAGGCTCAGGGGGATGGGCTTTGTGCTGGTGGGGTGGTGGGTGGTGGGGTCTCCGCTTCTTCTTCTTCTCCTTTCGGTCTTCCCGTTGCTTGATGCGCATCAGTTGCACACGGCGCTGCTGGCGGCTGATAATCACTGTGGAGCAAAGCGGCCTGTGAGCACTGGGGAGCACATCCAAACAATCCCTGCAGCCAAACCAGCACCAACTTTGCGCAACCAGGCCTCCCTTGGGTAGTGTGCTGCCACAGAGTCCTGAACCTTGTATTTGTCCTTGTGAACCAGGTGCTGGAAGCATCCACCCCACTCCCCAGGTTCCCAGCTCCTACACTCACCCTTGTGCCATGCCCATCTGCCCCACTCCCCACACACCTTCTGTATGGGAGTAGCCCTCGGCTGTGACCTTCCACTGGACCAGGACACCCAGTGTGGTGAGGAGCGGCCAGATGCCCAGGATAACCCAGCTGTACCAGCACACGGGGCGAGCAGGGGCCACCTTGATGCGCTCATAGATGTACTGCACCAGGAGGAAGAGCTCAATGAAGTAGTCGACGGTGACAGTCATGATGGCGCTGCCGAAGACGGCGGTGGAGAGGGTGGTGAAGAAGCGCTGCCACTGCAGGGTTAGGACAGCAAAGAGCATCCCCACACCCAAGAGCAGCGCAATGGGGATCCACACCGTTGGTGGGTGGTAGAATTGCTCCATCACCACCAGTGTGGCCACCGCCAGCAGCAGCCCCAGGAGCAGCCCCACCATGAAGAGGCCAACGCTGCGCACCAGCATGGTGACCAGCCCACACAAGACTCCGATGCCCAACCCAATGCCCACTGAGGCCTCCACGCTCAGCTGTGTGTCCAGCACCCGCTCCTTGTAGCACAGCATGAAGATGATGATAGAGCCAAACATCAGCCCTGTCAGGAACATGACAGCCTTGAAGCAGCGGTAGCCTGTGGAGAGACCACCATAGTCAGGGAGTGGATGGCCAGCACCCCCAGCTCCCCTCTGCCCTCCTCCCCAATTGCCCCACCAGCAGCCAGGCTGGCCTGGCTCACCAAAGAAGCAGTAGATGATGCCAAAAAGGCAGCACATGGCGCACACCACTGAGGGCACCACCTGGTAGCGGCGCTCAATTTCCTGCTGGCAGCTGTGCCCCCACTCCTGGCCTGGCTCGTGCGGCAGCAGCTTGAACCGCAGCGTCTGCACAGTTGCAGTCATGGCTCTGGGGACTCCTGGGAGAGGTATCAAAATCTCCACTCCAGCCTCATAGGTCGCCGGCAGAACTGTGTCCCGGAACCCGCCCCACCTGGTGGGAGAGAGACAAGGAGAATGGAGAAACTGGTGGCATGTGCCCGGCAGCAATCCCACCACTCAGCACCCAACCACCAGAAATCCTGCTCCCTCTCGTCACTACATGGGTAGGAAGGGAGGGGATGGGGGAACAGCCTCATCAGTGGAGGTGCAGACTGTCACCCAATGTGTGGCTGAAGGGATGTGCTGTCCCCAGAGAGCCTGCCTGTACCCCCGGGAGCTTCATATTGCTTAATAATTTGTCTGTGGTTTCAATTTTCCTGCCCATGCCTCTCCGGCACCCTTTTCCTGCTCGATTAACAGGAGACTTCCACAACTTGGTATTTTCTGACTGTGAAGTAATTATGCTCAGTAATTAAGTCACCCCTCAGTCTTCTATTTTTATAGGCTAAACAGATTGAGCTCTTTAAGCTTGTACTCCAAGGCATTTTCTCCAATCCTCTAATCATATTTCTGGCTATTTTTCATCTCTGCTCTAGCTCCCACTGTCCTTGTAAAAACAAATTGGGCCTTCACACTAGATCCAGCCCTCCGATGCCAATCCAGGGGGCTGGAAGGGCACGAGCTGTAACTGGCACTGCCCCTTACCCAAGGGCTCACCCATAATGCTGTGTGATGCTGAGCAAACAGTTACCGGGCCCCCTGCAGCGCCTACACAGACGGAGGGGTTATAATCCCCTACAAAGACTGATCCAGCTTCAGTTTAAACCTAATTACAGCATCCGTCTGCCTGCTCCCACCTGGAGCCAGTTCCATCACCCTTTCACTCCCCTAGTCCCTTTACAGGCTCAGTTGGTTTAGAATGGGTTTATTGTCACAAATTGTCCCCAGGCCAGCATCACTCCTTCCAACTGCCAAGTTTATGCGGCCAGTTCAGGACAGCTCACAAAAGCAGCACTCTGGGAAGGAGCTGGGAAGAGGGCAAAGGCTGCAGTCATGGCTTCCTGCTGCCCAGCACCTTGCTGCTGCCCAGACGGGCTCCACTGGTATCTCACCCCTTGCCGACAACTTCCTTCCTCCCTTTGGCTGCGGCAGGCAACACCAGACAGGGCAAATCCCCGTGGGGAAACCGAGCACAGAGCCTAATCCCAAGGAAGCAGGCGGATAGGGAGCGGGCAGCCAAACGCTGGGCCCCTGCTCGAGCCCCCGGGGGGACGCTAAGCGGGATTGGACTTTACCCACAGAGCCCAGGAGCGACGCTGGCGGGGATGGGCGACGGTGTGTGGAGTGAGAGCAGGGCTCTGCCGGCCCAGGGGACCGGGGATGCGGCTAGCCGGCCGGTGTGGGGATGGCATGGGATGGCACGGGATGCCCGGGCGCCGGGCAGGGCTGCGGGCAGCGGGGCGGGCGGCTCGCGGCGCCCATTGGCGCGGGCACTGTTGCTAGGGGAGCCCAGCGCCTGCTCATTGGCGCCGGGACTTACCCACCTGCTGCCGCCCGCCCCGGGCCCCCCGAACCCCCTCCCCTCCCCGCAGGCCACAGCGCGGCGGGAGCCAGGGGGAGCGCCCGGGGCAGAGCCCCGCCGCGGCGCCCACATCGCCGCCCCCGGCCGGGCCCCGCTGCCCCCGCCGGGCTGCCGGGCCCCGGGACGCCGGGGCGGGCGCGGCGTTGCCGAGCGACCGCCGCAAAGGCCGCCGGGGCGTGGGGCTGCTCCGCCCCTCTCTTTGTTCGGGGCGGGGGTCCCGGGGGCGCTACGCCGGGCCCCCCGCACGCCCATCCTAGGCTCCGCGCTCGCTCCGCCGGACGAGGGAAGGATCGGGAGCCAGATGCCCCAGCCCTTCCACCGAGGGGCCCGGAGCGTTACCCGCCTGCCGGATCCCCTCGTGCTGCCCCCCCTCTGCCGCTCCGCCGGCTCCCACCTGCGCTCCCGGCGCGGCAGCGGCGGCGGCCCCGCGGCGCCCGGCGCTCCCGGCGCTCCCGGCGCTCCCGGCCGCGGACCCCGCGCATGGTGGCGGCGCGGCCGCCGCGCGGTGCTGAGCGGACAGCTCCGCTGACGTCACCGTGCCGTCACCGCGCGCCGGGGGCGGGGCCTCGGGGGGCCGGGGCGGGGCCTCTGCAGGGGGCGGGGCTGAGGTGGAGTAAGTTGGGGGTGCTTTGGGGTGCGCGTTGGGGTGTAAAGTGAGGTGTAAATTGGGGGTGCACTCGGGTGCGCATTGAGGTGTAAAGTGGGGATGCGTTCGGCTGTGGATTGAGGTGTACATTGGCGTGTAAATTGGGGGCGCACTGGAGTGTAAATTGGGTGTGCATCGGGGTGTGCACTGGGATCTCAAGTCCTGTGCCACGGCGTATGCCGGGGACTCAGCCCAAGGCTGTACGTGCAATGAGGCGCAACACACCCCAGGCTGGGCCATGTGTGCCGTGTGCTCAGATTGCAGAGGCTGCAAGGGCTGCAAGCCCCTCGGCACGGTGTGCAGGCACAGAGGAGTACAGGATGCAGGGGTGTGGATGTGGGAACTGCAGGATAATCTTGTGTCAGAGGGGAGCTGACAGTACAGTGTGCAAGGGGTTGTGCCAGCACCACGGAGACTGAAGTGTTCAAGAGGAGGCAAATGCACGTCAGGGGCATCTAGAGCAGCTGCCCACTCATCCCCCGTGAGCAGATGGGAGATACAGCCTGGCAAGCAGGTGGGGGGACACAGGGGTCTGCAGAGACAGAGCTCTCTGGAGCTGGCACCTCCTGACTGTAGTGCCTAGGGACCCTCGGGAAATCCTAGCACACAGAAGAAGACTCTTGGCAGCAGGTGCCATTTCCCCTGGCAGCCCCTTTCCAGCCCCATGCCAACACTGGGGAGACAAAGGCGAGAGCTGCAGCTGGCGGGGGGCTGAGAAGGGGCTGCTGGAGGAACGGCACTGCTGCCTTCCTGCTGCTTCCCTACAGAATCTTCCAAGGCCACCAGGCATGGGGGCCCTGGGCTCAGCCACTGCCAGGCAAGCCCTGGGGAGCTGTGTGCTCTGCCCTCAGCTTCCCATGCAAGTTTCCTGAGCTCAGGGTCTGAAAACTTCATTACTTTCTCTGATCTACACCTGTGTCTGAATATAAGTTCAGATCAACAGGGTCATTTCAGAATGAAACTTCTCATCACTCACATAGAATGATCTGGGTTTGTATAAGGTGGCTAAAGTTAAATATTCCAACCCATAAAGGAAATCAAATACATTTATTTCTAATGCATTTTTCTATGTACAGGGAACAGGCTACTTTGGTTTTTTATCATCATGGCTGGTTTTTGACCTCTGTGCATAGAAGATCTCTGTTCCTTTCTTAGCTCTGCACCTTTTTTTCCTTCTGGTATTTCCTCATCCCATCGCATTCTCTCTGATTTTGTTTTTTATATGTTCTTCATTAAACTGCCATCCACGTGACTGTTTTTGCCTATTGCTTGTCTTGGTCTATTCAAGAGTAAAAAGGCCTATGAAAAGCAGCCGGGCTTGGATGATGATCTAGTATCTCAGGGGGGTGGGATGCTGCCAACTGCTTTCCGATGAAAATAGACTGCTTTGTTTTAGAAAATGAAAGGGATCCTAGGGCTGAGTGGGCCCCCATGTGCCCTCAGTGCCCTGTGGCTGCTGGTGCTCCCCAGGGCAAGCGGGCTGCGTTCCACGGAGAGGATGGAATGCACTCTCCGCCCAGAGTAAATCCAGAGGCACTTGAGAGTCCCAACGGCTGCAAGGCTGTGGAAGTGAAGCCATGGGCTGGGAATGGGCGGAAACGCCAAGTCCGCCTTCTTGTCCTTATTCAGCAATGCCTGGCACTGAGCGGCCATGTAGGGCTGCTTGCCTTGCAGCTTCTAACTTGGATCATTCCTGTGCTGGAAGTTCCGTTTGTGCTGCAAACTCTGCCCTAATACGCTCCCTCCAGCTTTGTCTGCCCCGGGGGCTCTTTCTGGCAGCCGGTGCGATGGTGGGTCTATGACAGCTGTCTAAGACAGCTCGAAGTCGGATGGTGACCCGACCCCAGCTGGAGGACCTCCCTTTGCTCCTGTTTGAAACACATAAGGGTCCCTGCTGCTGGGATCTCCTGATGTCTTCCTGCCCTCCTCCTGCCCCGGGATGGTTTGCTTCTGTGCATCCAAAGGTCTTCCAGCCGCAGTTTGCTCTCCTGGTACACCCGCTCCCCAGGCACCCGGCGTGTCCAGCTGCCGCCTGCAGCCCGCAGCCCACACTGTGCTGCTCTGACCTCATATACTCAGACCCCACTCTTCCCCCCGACCACACCGAAGGGGCGACCCCGGGGAGAGGTTTGGAGAACGCAGCGGTCCACCGTGACTTCACCAGCGCCGTGGTTTGGGCTGTCCCGGGGAGGTGACACACGGCCCCGCGGAGGTCCCCGTGTCCCGGGCACAAAAGGCCGGGGAAATGCGCCTTAAAGCTTTCTCAGGTGCCGGCCCCCGGAGGATGCGCTTTTCTCCCTGTGAGCCGGCAGCCGGGGCCTGAGGCGCTGCCCTGCCGGCCCGCAGCGCCGGGAGCTCCGTAGTGCGGGGCAGCCCCACCGCGCCGCTCCCGCCCGGCCGCTGCCCCGCGGTCTCCCGGCAACCTGACCCCGCCCCCACGCCTGCCCCGCCCCGATTGGCCGCCCCGCCCCGTGACGCGTCGGTCGCAGCGCGGGCCATTGGCCGGGGCGGGTGACGTGTGCAGGGCGGGGCCCGCGGGTGACACGTCGGACGGCGGCGCCGCCAGCGGCAGCCGGTCCCGGTCTCGGTCCCGTTCCGGCCATGCGGCTCTCGCTGGTGTTGTCGGTGCTGCGGCCCGCCGGGCCCGTCGCCATCGGCGTCTCGCTGGGCTTCACCCTCAGCCTGCTCAGCGTCACTTGGGTGGAAGAGCCCTGCGGGCCGCCGCCGCGCCCCGCCACCCGCCCGCACTCCGACGGCGGCCCCGCGCCGCCCCCCGGCTCCGCCAACGGCAACGCGGCGCGCAGGCCCAACGCTGTGCCCGCCGCTCTGGGCGCTGACAACTGGGAGCCCCGCGTTGTGCCCTACCGCTCACCCAGCCCCGGCAGGGCCGCCAAGAAGGCCGTCAGGTGCGGGGGGGCCGGGTCGGGCTGGGGGACTCGGGCCGCCGCTCACCGGGGTTTATCTGGGGGTATCTGCGGGCGAGCTTCAGGTACCTGCCTTGCCGGGGCTGGAGGGCTTTAAAGGGGGAGTTTTACAGAAGGCTCAACAGTATACTTTGCCCTCTTTTCAGCCACCTAGGGCTGCAGACGGGTTTTTTCTCACTGAGAGTGCCTTTCCCACCTGCTTCTTCCCCTGTGCCCGACTTCACCTTGCCCCCAGCGAAGAGCCTCCTGCCCATGCTGCTGCCCGCTGTGCGCAGGTTGCCTGCTGCAGCACTTGCTGCCGGGCACCCTGCGACGGTCTCCTCCTGTCTGATTAGGGACCCCTCCCGTGGTGGCACGTCCCCACCTAGTGCTGCCAACGCCAGCCTGCTCCAGAGTCGGCTGCAGCTCCATCCCAGCGTCCCCTGGCTGACAGGGAACAGGCAGTGAAAGGGCCTCCTTGTCCTGGCGAGGTGGTGGGTGGATGAAGGGGGCTGAATGGGGCCACTGTGTACCAGGCGGCAGTTGGGGGATATGATAGGGGGGTCGCTTCCTGCTACTACACCAGACTAGGAGAATTAAACCTGAAAGTCATTGTGAGTGCAACAGCTGGGGGTCGTGGTCGGGAGGGGGACACAACCAGCCTCTTTGCTGGCTTCAGCAACCTGTGTGGGGCCTGGCTTCCCAGGGAGGGAGGCATGGGCTCTCCTGCCTGCCTGCTTTAGAGTAGTATGACTGGCAGGGGTGGCAGGAAGGTGGTTCCCAGTTCTGGCTGGGGCTAGCCTCCTGGTTGGGGTGTCTGGTGGGTCATGTCCCTGCCAGAGCTGGGTTGTGCAGCCCTGTTTCCTCCTTTTAGCTGTGCTCAGCCTTTTGAGAGCATCTGTTTTGAGCTGGACTGGCCAGCTTATGGGAAGATAGGGTCCCCTTTGGTGTCAAGTTGATGGGGGACCTCAGCAAAGTGCTCTGCAGTGCCTCTGACACAGGTGTACTGGCAGCTGGTGACACTGGGGTGGTATTTTGTGTGCGTGGCTGAAGCCTGGGAGCAGTTCCTGCAGAGGAACTGAGGTTGGTGCCATTGGTTACAACAGAGAGGGTGCAGGCTGGGGTGGGTTGCAGTGCCCTAGGAGCCATACATTGTCTTCTTCTTGCAGGACCCGGTACATTAGCACAGAGCTGGGGATGCGGCAGCGGCTCTTTGTGGGTGTGCTGACCTCCAAGAGCACGCTGAACACACTGGGGGTGGCTGTCAACCGCACGCTGGCCCACCGCCTGGAGCGTCTGGTGTACTTCACAGGCACACGGGGCCGCAAGGTGCCCCACGGCATGACCGTGGTGACGCACAGTGATGAGCGGCCCATCTGGAACATGTACCAGACCATCAGGTACCTTCTGGACCACTACATGAATGATTTCGACTGGTTCTTCCTGGTGCAGGATGATACCTACACGGAGGCGCACCGCATCAGCCACCTGGTCGCCCACCTCAGCATTGACACCCACCTCTACCTGGGTCGTCCTGAGGAGTTCATCGGTGGGGACACTGAGGGACGTTATTGCTATGGCGGGTTTGGCTACTTGCTGTCTCGCAGCCTCCTCCTGCTCCTGCAGCAGCACCTGGAGAGCTGCCGCAATGACATCCTCAGTGCCCGGCCTGATGAGTGGCTGGGCCGCTGCATCATTGACTACACAGGTGTCAGCTGTGCTGAGGAACATGAGGTAGGTCCTGCAGCAGAGATGGCTGGATCCTGGCCCAGTGTTTTCCCTCTTCCTTGTGGGCTGTCTCAGCCCTGGGAGGACTAGCTGTTGCACCCTGACATCCTTTGAGCTTGCTATACTGGCATCTGGTGGTGTGGGCATACAGGTTGGGGCTGGCTGTGACCTATCTCTCCTGGCTGACACAGGGTCTGCATTACCACTATTTTGAGCTGGGGAAGAACGCAGACCCTGAACGGGAGACTGACCTTCGTTTCCAGAGTGCCTTCACTGTCCACCCTGTGCTGGACCCCCTCCAGATGTACCGGTTGCACAAGTACTTTGCACAGGTGGAGCTTGAGAGAACTTATCAGGAGATCCAGCAGCTCCAGGTGAAATCTGGCTTGGCTGGGAGGGTCTTGGTTCTGTTTGTCATCCCTGTGGGCTTTCTGGTTTCTCTGTGGGTTTCTCACCTGATCCTGTTGTTGGAGAGAATCAGTTGAGCTCATGTGGCTAAAGAGGCAGTGGTGCTGTCTGTAAAGCAGCTTTGGACCTAGGTGGGTCCTGGAGATGCAGTGGTGGTTCAGGGTAATGAAGCCAGAAGGGTGCAGAGGTCTTGTCACAAAGGCTGGATAGGGTGGGAGAGAAAACCTGAGGTGCTGGACAGGAGTTTGGTTGAGGGCAGAGTTGTTCTGGCACTGCTTTTTGAGCCGACTCTGGCTAATCTCTGAGTATCAGAAACCAGCTTGAGTGCTGCCAGAGCTAGAAGACCTGCTTGTGCCTCCCTTGGCTCTTACTCCTCCATCTCTTGTCTTGCAGATGGAGATCCAGAACGCCAGCAGCCTGTCTGCAGACGGGGACCACGTCGCCACATGGCCCATTGGCATTCCGCCTCCATTCCAGCCCAAAACTCGCTTTGAGGTGCTGCGCTGGGACTACTTCACAGAGGAGCAGGTCTATGCCTGTGTGGATGGCTCCCCCAAGTGTGAGCTGCATGGTGCGGATCTGGCGGACGTGGCCGATGTGGTGGCCACCGCCATGGAGGAGCTGAACCGCAAGTACCAGCCAGTGCTCCATGTCCGCAAGCAGCAGCTGGTGAACGGTTACCGGCGCTTCGACCCCACACGTGGCATGGAGTACACGCTGGACCTTCAGGTGGAGGTGGTCACCCAGAAGGGGCACAGCCGCTCCATCACTAAGCGAGTGCACCTGGTGCGGCCCCTCAGCGAGGTGGAGATTATCCCCATGCCCTATGTGACAGAGGCCAGTCGCATCAATGTCATCCTGCCACTGACAGCCCATGACCGGGACTACGCTGCCCGCTTTCTGGAGGCTTATGCTGCAGCTGCTTTTGAGAGCAGTGAGAATGCAGTGCTCACCTTTCTGTTCATCTATGACCCCTTTGAGGCGCAGCAGGTCACCCAAAATGACATCTTTGCCTCTGTGAAGTCCCAGATCACTGAGTATGAGCGCAAGTATGCAGAGGTAAAGATCCCCTGGATCAGTGTTAAGACAGATGCACCCTCCCAAATCAAGGTCATGGACATTATCTCCAAGAAGCATCCTGTGGACACACTTTTCTTTGTGGCTGGCGTGGGGACAGAGGTCACTATTGACTTCCTTAACCGCTGCCGTATGAACACCATAAACAACTGGCAGGTTTTCTTCCCCATCCACTTCCAGGGCTACAACCCAGCCATTGCTTACCACAACCAGATGCCACCCACCACGCTGGACCTGCTGAGGGACATGGGGCGCTTTGACCGTGACGTCTTCCATGAAGCCTGCTTCTACAATGCTGACTACATGGCAGCACGCACCCGCATGGCGGGGGACGTGCAGGAGAACGAGGACATCCTGGAGACCCTGGACATCTATGACATGTTCATCAAATACTCCAACCTCCATGTCTTCCGGGCTGTAGAGCCTGCCCTGCTGCAGCGCTACCGGCACCAGGCCTGCAACCCCAGGCTCAGCGAGGACATCTACCACCGCTGTGTGCAGAGCAGCCTGGAGGGCATAGGCTCTCGCTCCCAGTTGGCCATGGTCCTTTTTGAGCAGGAGCAGGGGAACAGCACCTGAACCCTGGATGATGGAGGGGCTGGCCCTGTCATGTTATGCCTGCCCGCCCACTCCACTTCTTCTTTTGCCCAAATCTGTCTTCCTTCTGCAGTGGCTGCAGAGATTGCTGGTGTCCAAGCTCGTGACTTGTCCCACTGGGGCTCCCCAGGCCGGGGTCTGCCAGGTCAGGGTGCCTGGGTCTTTCTCAAGCAGCCATGGCTGTGCAGACCCCGGGCAAGATGAGGTCAGAGTCACTGAGCTGCAACCTGGAACGCCTGGCTCCTCATCCAGAGCTGCTGGCTGCTGGCCCCATCCCTCTGTCCTGGCCCTGCTGCTGAGCACTGGGGAGACAGGCTGCCCTGTCTCTTGGTGTCCCCCCTTAACTGGGGGAATGTAGAGCCCAAAGTGCCCCTTCTGCAGGGCTGTGATTGCCACAGGGCCTGGAGTGATCCCTTGTAGTTCTCCCGGTGTCCTGGGACAGGACTGTGCCCCTTGCTCCTTTGGAACGTTGGCCTGGTTGTACAGGGAGGAACATGTCCCTGTGCCTGCCACAAGCTTGGACAGTGGAATGGGGCACGTCCCATCCCAAAAGAGCAATGAGGATATTGGGTTTGGGGTTTTGCCACTTGGCAATGAGCTGGAGTGCTCCTGGCTGGTTGGGATGTGAGGAACTTGGGCCTCTGGGGCCAGCGGTTGTCGGGGGTGCCAGAGGGGATCCTGCTGATTTCACGTACCGTGAGCTGCTCCCCATGGGAACCATGACCCAGGCCGCTTTGGCCTTCGCAGTATTGATGGGACGTCGGAGGTCACAGCCTCAGACGAGAGCCTCCTGACAGAGGTGGGATCCCTCCCCACTGTGGGGCTGCCCTCAGAGTCAAGGGAATATTGTGCCTGACACTGATGGGCATGGCAGAGGGTTTGGCTGTGCATCT
Source organism: Sylvia atricapilla (assembly GCF_009819655.1). Taxonomy (NCBI): domain Eukaryota; kingdom Metazoa; phylum Chordata; class Aves; order Passeriformes; family Sylviidae; genus Sylvia; species Sylvia atricapilla. Next base: position 22,555,054 of record NC_089146.1, read on the forward strand.
CCTAAGGAGAAAGCGACTGAGGAGCCACTCTCTGCTCCTGGTTTGTATTTAATAGGGGGGAAAGGAGGGGGGATGGGGTGCATTTACACTAATAAAATGGAGAGATGTACTGGTGGGTCTGGCTGATTCTCTCACGAGGCAACTATGGGTGTTCTGCGGGGGGTCTTTGTGGTGGTAGGTGCTGGTTGCTTGTGTAAGTTCTGTCTGCAGCTGGCTGGACAGGTTCCATACAGATATATTTCTTTCCCCAAGCACCTGCAACATCCGTTACTTGAGCAGGGAGATGCCTCCTGCTTCTTAAGGAGGCTGTGGGAGCCCATTGCCTTATGGACAGGCTGGCAAATGTTGTGTGACGCAGACACTTCAAAATACCTGCTTTAACTGCTGTGGCTTGCAGCAGGAGTCCTGCGCTTCCTCTGATGCTCACGGTCTCTGGGACTGTCCTGCTGTAGCTACCTGCTGCCATCACTGGTGGTGTGGCAGGATGCTGAGCCCCCTCACGTGGGAAGTCTCGTGCAACTTGTTGACTCCCTGTCTTTCCAGTTGCTGTAAATTTGTGGTCCCACTGTCCAGTCCTCCTCAGCCCAGTCTGTGGGTGGAAAAGCACCAGTAAAGGGTTGGTGCAGCTGTGTGTCCTCCCACATCTGCTGTCTCTGTAGAAGCCTGTATGTGAGTAAGGGAGGATTCCTGACCCATATCAGAGCAGAGGCTGGCTGCTCAAGTGAGGTGAACTCTGCTCTCTAGGATCTCTGATCAGCTCTGAAGGAAACTCCCAGGCCACAAATGGAATCTGAGCACTGTGTTGGATCACTGGTACCAGATCTGCTCTCTTTACATTGCTCTCATTCTTTTTTGGGCTATTTGACATTTCAGGGTTTTTCAGCACTTGTGTTTTCCAGTTCTTAGGTGGGTAGAGCACTGTGGTCCTGTTCTGGACTGTTTCATCACCTACAGCTCCTTATTTGCATTATAAGGTGTGGGGACTGTGTCCCCTGCCTGTGCTGCCTGCTCCAGGCATGATTTTCATGACCCCATGTGGCCACCAGCCCTTTACTCATCATGTTTTACTGCTTCATGAAACACATGTATTAAAGAGACACCCCCAAGAAAATTAACTGAACCTACTCTCTATTACTTATCAAGGCTGCTAGTGCTCAGCAAAACTCATGGAGAGACCCTGGGCTGTGTGGTATGCCTTTTCCAAGGATACCTCATTCATCTCTTCCTGCTCCAGTCTGTATCCATGGTGTAGGAGTGTATATGTTTAAATATAATGTTATTATATTTCAGACAGTAACTGTTAGCTTGTTCTGAGTATTTCTAGTTTTGATCTTCCCTGAGCATATCCTTAATTCCCTTCAAGTGGAAATCTGGGGCAGAGGGAGCGAGGCACATGCAGGTGTGTTACAGATACATTTATCCTCTGAAAAGCAGGCCAAGTAGTAGGATGTGATTAGGCATTAGAAGAGTATCCAAATGGTAATAAAGCAGCTTCAAATCAAGTTGGCTGTGAAAAGAAACCCAGAATTGTCATTTAATTATCATGAGACTGTCTAGATAAAAGTTGCTCTTGCCTCACTGCTGTTTGCCCAGACGAGTTAAAGGTATTTGCATACTTAACGCTCTGCACTATCAATACCAGCAGAGGCTTCCCACTCTGACACATGTATGAGCAAATGACAGTGCTTGTGGCACTCTCAGCACAGTTACTGCTCCCTTTTCAAGGAAGCTGGCAGGGTTCGAAGCTATTTTAGTGTTTGCCAGGCTATTTGCAGCATCAAAACATGATGAAACCCCAAAGAAGGATGTGCAAAACTTTGGGAAGGGGGTTGGTGACGTGAGCAAGGTGAGTGCTAGCTGTGAAGTGAGTGCCATCTATGCTCACTGGGATGTGGCAGAGACCTGTGACAATATGGACATGGGCACAGATGCACTCTGCCCCTCTCCTGCCCTCATAGGGCTGGTAGGTGCAGCCAAGGTGCCAGACCAGGACAGTGACACCTTTAAAGGGGGCAGGAGGAGAAGCCCTGGGTGCTGATGTGGGCGGCTGAGAAAACAGAGACATTCTGTGATCCCTCTTCAGGCTTGACCGGCACTTTCATACAATGTGTGGATTTCTGCACTGACGCAGTTGCGGAGGCAGGGCAGTGAAAGGTCAATTTTACAAATGAGGGAGGAGAAAACTTGTCTCCTGTGCGGTAGGCTTCTGCTTCCCTTGCGGAAATTTTCTAAGTGTTACTGGCTCACCACAGCAATCAAGAGAAACAGAGCAACTTCCTCTTGGAAAGTTTTTCAGAAGAGAGAGTGAAGGGGTGGTTCAGAGCACTCTAAAGCACAAGAAGGAATTTCTGAATACACTGGGCCTGGGTGGGCATCTGCCTTCCCTCCTGCCTCTTCTCTCATTTCTGCACTGTGTAAAGAAAGAGACTCAAACTGGGGAAAACTCAAACTACTGCTGTTCTCCCCGCCATGGTTTGTTTTCCTGTGTATGCAAACACAATAGTGAGCCTGTGAGCAGGGAAGGCAAAACCTACTTCTCTAGCCCTGCTTGGGTCACTTCAGGCTGTGTTATGCTCCGTGGCAAAGCTACTTCAGCCCCAGCAGTATTAATCAGTTTGATGGCTGACCTTTGGGAGGATATGGGAATTAGGGCTGGAGGGCAAAGGGAAATGCAATGCCTTTCTTCCCTGTGCGTTCTTTGGAAAGGGGCCAGTGGTGCCTGTCCTGCAGGAGCAGTTCTACCAACCACAGGCCAGGACCTAACTCCAGTAAATATTTCCTCCTGTCTCTAAATGAAGGCAGAAGAAGCTGGTTGCTTGAGGAGGAGCGGACAGGGAGGTGCCAAGCTGGGCATGCATCCAATGCCTTGGATGTCCAACATACTGCTTAGCCCCTCTGGAGGGTGTGAGGGGCTTTAGTTAGGGTTTTTCTGGCTGAGTTCAGGGAAATTAGAGCATTTCAATGAAGAAGGAAAGCTGTAGGTGCAGGCAGAGCTGCTGTCAGTGTGTGCCTGCCTGCAGAGGTTTCCTTCCATGGGGTGCCAGCATACCTGGCTATGCCCAGGGATGTCCCCTCTGGGGCCACACCACTCCGGCATTGGCAGAATGCAAGACCCTGAAGCTCTGGCACTGGGGGAGGAGGCAGGCAGCTTCTTTGGACTTTTATTTTAATTGCCTCCTTGGTTTTTCCAGCCTCCTTGCCCACTGTCAGGGGCTGAGTGCTGAAAGGTGGATGCTGTGTGTTCCTTGCCTGGCCTGACTGATTGGCACCACCACTACATTTTTCCAGCAAGGGGGTCATGGACAAATGATTAAATAGCAGAGCAGTAAGCTTGGCATTTGCACATCATACAGAAATGCTGAGAGTCACTCCTTTCTCCAGGTGTTGCCTGTCACCATCAGCATCTCCAGGCAGGAGATGCTTGGGGAGGAGGTGACAGCAGTGAGACCATGTCCCATTGCATTTTGGGGCTTACTTCCAAACCCTCTGCTCCAGAGCTGGATGTTTGTTTTTTTTTTCTTTGAAGTGCAGCTTTTCTATGAGAACAGCTGTAATTACTGCTTGTGGCAGTGGAGACATGTGGAAAATGCCCAGAGGAGATGTTTGCCCCATAGATGGAAGAGATCCTTGCTGCCTGCTCCATCCTGGTGCCTACCCCCTACTGCCATTCCTGCTGCGTCTTCTGGGGTTGTCACCTCTACAGTGACAGAAGCTGTTGCCAGCACAGCCAATCCTGCTGTGATCAGATACTTGGCATTTGTCCAGAGCACTATGCTCATTAAAATTAAGGGCCTGTTTCACTGTAGTGGATCCCCTTCTAATTATGCCCCAGCTATTTCATGTGGTTCATTACAGGTGTTTCAAGCAGCGCTGTTCTGGGTGAGCCCCAGGTGGCAGCATCTCCTCTGGGGAGGACCAAGCCCCTGGTGGCCCTTGAACAGGCACAGCATGGAAAGGGGGCATGCAGGAACCACAACAGTGGGATTTGTGGTTAACCCTGGGGTGCTAAACCGGGGTTGTCCCACTGGCCCTCCTCAGCCCAGTGCCATTTGCACTGGGACATGAGGCACATCACAGGCAGGAGGTGGTGCTGGGTTCACATCACCTGCCTGTCCTGTTTGGAGAGATGGGAGACCCTACAGGAGCTATCACTTCTAGGTAGCACCTGGAAGTCATCAAAATAAAGAATAGAGGTGCTGAGAGCAACAGAGAAAAATATATGTCAGGTCTTCATTAGATCATCACTACAGGGCTCCTAGGAAGGGTCCTGGGGCCACTTTGTTGGCATAGAAGCTGGGATGGGCCATGCACAAAGCTCTGCCATTCTTCACTCCTGTGCATGGTGCTGGAGGAGCTGGAGGACATCGTGAGGGAGGACCTCCTGGGCTCACCACACAGTCCTGCTCTCCTTGCTCAGCTTCTTTACATGTCTGCACTGTAGAGCAGGAGACACCATGAGCTCCCAGTTACCACCTTGGTGTGGGTGAAATGATGGGGCATCCTGGAGGAGCAGATGGGTCAGAATCTGGTGGCAAGGACAGTCTCATCCCAAAGGGATCTAGTCTTCTTACTTGATGATAACAAGTAGTGGAGGATGTAGCTATTTCCCTGCTTTTCCCTTTAGCACCCAAGCTCAGTCCTCTTCTCACAGGGCATGGTGTGAGCTGTGAGATGTGGCCCTGTGTCCCAACTGTGCCCAGTTAACTCAGACTTTTTCAGCCCTCATTCGTTTAGAGGGAAACCTGTGGTGTCTGGTGCTGGCAGCCTTCACCAAGTGGTCAGCTTCTGTTTCCTAGTGTGTCCCCTTTGTGCTGCAGGGTAGCCAGGGCAGATGGAGAAAGTTCTGGAGAAGGCAGGAGCTGGAGGAGCACCTCTGCCAGCAGGGTCCCCCTTCCCCTGCACCCACCCTCTGTTTCAGTTTCACCCTGCACCCCTTGTACATGAGTGCAGGGCTGTAAAGTGTTCCCTGGGTCCCACCACCACCTCTCCTTTAGGGTAGTGTCTCACCCATCACCCATCTCTGCCCCATCAGCCCTTACAGGCATCTCTGGACCTACTTGTGCCTCTTTATTAGGGAGCATTTGTACATTTATAAAACAGTGACACACATCTCTCACGTTCACCAGCACAAGGGCGGTTCGTGCTGGCTGTCCCACCATGGTGCCCATGCCCACCCCGCTCAGGCAGGGCCTGCTGCTCCAGCTGGCAGGCAGGGGACACATCCTGTGCCCCTTCCTTGCTGCAGGAGACCTTGGTGTAAGGCTGGCTGGCATGGCCGTGGCACGTTCCTGGGATAATGTGGCACCCTCTGGGGCCCCTCCTGCTTGCAGGTTGGTGTATGGGAACCCCAAGGGGAGCCAGCACGGCTTCTTCGTAAGGAGGCTGTGGGAGCCCATTGCCTTATGGACAGGCTGGCAGATGTTGTGCCAAGCAGACACTTGGAAATACCTGCTCCCTGGGGAGCACCAGTGTGGCTGGCCTGCTGGGAGGCTCACTGTGTATCCCCCCATGCAGGGGAACATGGAACACCACGCAACTGGGTGCTTGCACCCATAGGGAACATGCTTACACGTGGGTGCATACTTTGGGGGAGCTGTTGGACCATGCATACCCAGAGCCAAGGCTGCTGGTGCCCTGGTCCCTGCCCTGTGCCTCCCATGTGTGAGGCCTTGAGGGGTGCAAGGATGATGGCTCCTCCTGCATCTATGGCTTTGGGCACAGCACAGCATGGCCATGTTTCATCTGTGGGCACCAGATGGATGGGGACCAAACTAGCAGGGCCAGAGGCTGCCTGGCTCAACCCCAGCCCTCCCCAGAGGTCCCAAATTCCTGCCCTGGGGTCCCCCTCTGCCAAGTGTGTGTTGAGGGGCGCTTTGCCAGCTCGCCCCCCCTCCTGAGATATTTTGGGGCAGTTTGCCCTGCGCTGGTGTCTGCTGCTACAGTGGAGGGGGTGGAGGCAATGTACAACAGGACAGGGGGAGTGCTGCGGGTCCTGCCTTGCGTCCTGCCGTGGGTCCCGCCATCTCAGGGCAGGCAGGAGGACTGTGGGCACCAGTTTTGGCCAAGGCTCCGGCCAGCGGGTTGGACTGTGGCTGTCTGGGCAGTGCTGGGTACGGAGCACCCTCCTAACCGTGTACAGTCTGGGGGAGGCACAGTGGGTGCTCAGCACCTGGGGCTGGGAGCATGGCGAGGGGAGCGTGCATGGTGTAAAAAAGAGCAGCAACAGGCAGGGGAGTGACGGCAGGACCCACCATGCTGCTTGGGCTGTGCCGGGCAGCTATGCCAAGGGCTGGGCCACTCTGGGCAATACCTGGGCAAGGAGAGGATGGGTTCATAACAGATTGCGGCAGGAGACAGGGGAGGCAGTAGGTTTGCAGTGCTGAAATGACTGGGGATTATTTGGGGCCAACACTGGAGTGGCGGGAAGGGGGAGTCACAGTGCAGGGGTCTGGCTGGCAACAGTGATGTAGGGGCTGCAGCCCTAAGAGACTGCATGAGGTTGGGCAAGGGTGGGCAGATGTTTAGGGCCATGTCACAGTGGTGGTGGTGGTGCCAGGGGTCAGGGTGGTGCCATGCAGGTATGGCTGCAGTTGGGGTGTCCCTGGGCTGGCCACGGGGGCCATGCTGCTCAGAGGGGTGCCCTGCAATGCTGCCCTGCCCTGCAGCAAGAAGGGGGAAAGCTGGTTCCCGGGCAGAGGGAAGCTGTTCCAGGCAGGTCTCTCTCCTGGGGAAAACCATGCAGGGCAGAGACCACCACCCAGGAGGAGTCAGCAGGGGAGGGCCTGGAGGGGCTCATAGGAATCTTAGCTTACCCCCTTCATGCTCTGCAGCACCAGGGCCTCTCTGGGCCGCACCTACTGCTCCTCCAAACCTCCCTGGCACGCCCATCCCCCTCCACGCTGTGTGCTTGAAACTGGGCTGAGCCCACGTGCTAGGGGCAAGCAGAGGGGACAGGCAAAAGGGCCGGGGGGCTGCTCCAGTGCTGGTGCTGAGGCAGCTCCAGTGGCATCACTGGGGGCGAACGGTGTGGCTGGTCCTGGCAGTGGGGTGGGAGAGGCAGGGGCCCGTGCCCACCACACCCAGTGCCGCGGTTCCTCTCCATGAGAACACTGGGGAGGGGGGTGACGGGGCTGCCCCCCAGTCCCAGTCTTGCCTAGCAGGCGAAGTCCTCGAAGACTCCCTGATGAGGGTAGTGGTGGCGGTGGTGGTGGTTTGGCAGGATGCCCGCATTGTAGGCTCCCTCCACGTGCCGACCGAGTGTCTCACAGGGGCTCTGTGGGGATGGCAGTCAATAGGGTGGGCACAGACTTCATGCACTCTGCCACCTCCCTAGCCCTCCCACCCATCACAGCCTGTCCACAGGACCTCCCTGGAGGACACCCAGCTCCCTGCCTCCCTGGGAGTCCCCTGGATCTGCAGCTTGAAGGCAACAAATGGAGAGCCACACAGACCCTCGATCTTGGGATGATATCCTTTCCCCCTGGGGTGGGGTCAGACACATGTCCAGGCCCTGTCCTTGTAGCCTCCAGGCAGCCCAGCCCTGCATGGGTACCTGGTCCTTCATCTCCTCCAATCCCAGTGTGGCGATGCTGCCTGAGGGCTTCTTCAGAGGTGGCTTGGAGCGGCGCAGGACCCGGCTCACCTTATCTCGGATCACCTGGGTGCAGATGGGGGGTCAGACCCACACCCTCTGTATGGACACCCCCGTCTACACGGAACTGCTGCCTGCTTCCCTTCTCACCCAGGGACAGTGGGACAGTACCTTGGCCACCACCCTCCCTGTACTCAGGGGACCGAGGAATGCTGGGGGACCCATTCTCCTCGCACTGCCTTCCTCTGCATGTTCTCTAATCTGGGGGCTGTAATAGCCCTCTGGGGTGGCCACACATTTTATGCCCTCCCCAGGAAGCCTGTCTTCACCCACTGCTGAGATACATCCCTGAAGGCTAAGCACACCTCATAAATGTAGTCCAGGATCTCCAAGATGGTGAGGATGCTGGCACCGATGAACAGACCCATCTGCCCCCCGATGTCGCCTGGGGAGGAGGAAGGGAAGATGGTCACCAGGTGTTTCTGTGCAGCCCACTGGAAGCCTGGAGTGGGCCAGTGGGGCAGCGAGCAGTGCCAGGGTGGAGGACAGAGAAGTCATGGGGCAGGGTCAGCAGGATGGAAAGAGTGGGGGACATGCAGGATAGGGGACAGTCAGCAGCATTCCACCCTTCAGCCAACCCGTGGCTGGCTGTCATTCTCTATGATCCCTCCTCCACCCGACCCCCCATCTTCCCAGAGCTGGGACCCAGAGCTCCACGCCTTAGGGCCCCACAGGAAGGCAAGGGGAGTCACCGAGAAGCCCAGCAAGGTCATAGGCTTTCTTCTGCTCGATGGCTTCATAGTTGAGCGCCTCAAAGAAGATGTCCAGCACCAGGAAGTTCTCCCTGTGGGGAGACCACTGAGCTCAGCAAAGGGGGCTGGTCATCAACCCTCCTGGACCATTTCCCACAGCCCTCCTGTGTCCCCCAGCCCTCCAGTTTCCAAAGTTGTCCCAGGTGCTCCCACGGCCTCTTGAATTATTCAGGCTGGTGCAGTGGGGACATGGATGGGGCATGTCCCAGGCCAGGAGAGACAGTGGGGTGGGCAGGTGCTGGCAGGAGAGCTGGGAAGATTGGACAAGTTGGGAAGAAGCTCTAGTGAAAACACCCCTGCACAGAGGATACTGCAGAGACCAAGTAAGCCAGGACCCTCTCTCTGCATGCTGCCAGGAGTGGAGTGGAAGTTTCCCAGGTCCCCAGCCCCCTGCCCACCCCCGTGGAATACCCCAGTGCTGGCAACTCACCGAATGTAGGTCTCATTCTTGTTGTACTTGCGGGCGAGGTAGCGCGCTGAGCCCTTATTGGGGATGCGGACCATGGAGATCTCCTTGCCATAGCGCGTCAGGTTGCACGGTGTGGGGCAGCTGCAGCGCTCCTGGCTGTCCTCCACTGCTGCATCTGGGGGCAAACACCCATTGGCACAGCCACAATCTCCAGCCCACTCCCTGGGGCACTTGGCCAGCCCCTAGATGCCCACTCACTGCTGCACCTACCCAGCGTGTGGTCAGCACACTCGATGTACACATTAGGGGAGCAGATGGACTCATTGCCTGTGGAGAAGCAGATGGTTGGGAGGAGAGGAGTCTGGCCAGATTCTGCCCCTCACTCTTGACTCAGTCCCTTGGAGGTAGTGGGACAGGGTGCAGAGGGAACGGGGATGAGTGACCCTTGGGTGCAGGTTGGTTGCGGCAGATGTGGCCCAGGTATAAGGCAAACAGCGAAGGGGCTGACCTGTGGTGTAAGGAGAGTAGGACAGGGGCTGACCCAGCATGTAGAGAGGATGGGATGGTCCCTGGGTGGAACGGGGGTGGAGCCAGGGGAATCCCTGGATGCAGAGTGTTGAGGCAGAGGTGATCTTTGGGTGCAGACTGCCGGGAGTTGGGGCAACCCCAGCAGGACTGTTGGAGCAGTGGGGCACCCCTCACACCATCACGCACACCCCTCACCTGGCATATGGACCATACGGCAGTGGCAGCTCTGCACCACGGCCTCCTTCTCACACTGGAGGCGGCAGGCAGCGATGCTGTAGGTGTCGTAGCCGGGCAGCAGCTGCTCCCCCTGCATGCTGGCCCGGCAGTTCCCCCACGGCTGTGGCAGGTAGGTGAGCTGTTGGGGTGAGAAGGGCATTGCTGCAGGGCTGTGCTGGGCTGAGTGCCCACAGGCACCTCCCTGGGGCTGTGAGGCATCCTGCCTTACCCGCTGCTCCTGGCAGGACACAAAGGTCTGGAAGCCAGGCGAGACACCAAAGCCCAGCTGATGGATATAGGGTGGCTCGTCCTGGCTGTGGATCTGGACCCGGATGCCAGCTTCAAATGATGTTTCATCTGAGGGAGGAGGAAAGAGGAGCTGCATGCCTGCACCAACCCAGCACCTGCACCCCTCTGATGCCTTGCTTTATCTATAGTCCCCTCACAGGGTGCTCTGCTTGCCCAGCAACTCTGCATCCTACCACCCTTCACCTATGCCCTGCCTGAGCCATAGCCCCACTTACTGGTCTCTCTCCAGATGGGCAGGTACTCTTCCTGCTGAATGTCCAGCATGATCTCCAGCCCGTTGCCCATGCCACCTTGGCGGGTCACACGTGGATTCCTCCGATCCCCATTGAAGGTGTAGCACTTACCATAGCGTGTGTAGACCTGAGGATGGAGAGAGCAGCGGTGAGGGAGCAGGCAGGGATCTGTTTGAATATTCTGCAAGCAGGATGAGGTCCAGAAACTCCTCTCCAGTCCCATGGAGGTGATGGAAGGTACAGTCTTGCAGGACCTTTGGAAAGGCTTATCTCAGCCTGACTCCCCACTCTGCCTCCCCTCCACTCCTGCTGGTGTGCGAGTGAAGCATCATTCCCAATACCTATGGGGCAGCCCAGCTGTCCTGCACCTTCCGTGCAGGGAACTCACGGGAGTGAAGTGCTGGGGGCCACAGCGCTCTCCCTGAAAGCGACACTCCACCAGCATGTCCTCAATCTGGTGGCCCAGGCGGTGAAAGAAGCTCTGCATGGTGCGCTCGGAGCGGCGGGGTGGCAAGAAGCGCGAGTAGTTGGCCAGACGTGTCAGCCAGGCACGCTGGTCCTCCCCCAGCACGGCCAGCATCTCGGGCACCAGCGAGTGGTTCTCCCGGGCCAGCCCCAGCCACTCTCCCACCGAGTAGAGATCGGGCTTGGTGAGGTGCAGGAAGCGTGCCCGGTTGGGGTTGCAGAGGGTGACAGCCGGGAAGCGGAGCTGGGGTGCCCAGGCGAGGCGGGCGCGGGTGTGCACGGGGCGGGAGAGCAGGTGGTGCAGGCGGTCGGCGGTGCCGGTGGCAAGCAGCCCGGCGGAGGCCAGGAACGCCAGGCTCCAGAGCAGGCGGCGCAGGCGGGATTGTGGCCGGGTACACATGTAGTGCAGCCCAGGGATCCGGGTGGCTCGCAGGATGCCAACAACGAGCTGGGGCGCGCTGCTGTCCTGGGGTGGTGTCAGAACTTCCCCGTCCTGGCAGCAGGCAAGGGGCAGCGGCATGGCTGCATTCAGAGTGGCTCCTCTGGAAAGTGGGCTGCAGGCTGCCCCTGAGGCTGCGCAGGGTCCCTGGTCCCCTCCAGGGATCTCTCCCTCCTGGGAGGCTTTTGCTCTGCACCTTCCTGGTGACGAACACGGCAGACGCCTTTCTGAGCTGCTTTGGTGATGGGTGAGGGGAGGGAGAGGAGGGGGTTGCTACAAACACGCCTTTCCCCAACCTGTATTCGGGAATGGAAAATTCCTTCTCGAGCTGGGTTGGGACAGGGGTGTGTGCTGTCTTACCCCAGGCAAGCTGAACTGGCAGCGCCCAGTGTCCCGGCATAGTGGGCATCTGTGTCTGGATAGTGATGACCTGTCTCAGGCACACTGTGTGAACCGTGTGCCTAGGAATGTTGCACCTCATCTCTTCCTCCTTGTCCCTTGCCATGCATTTCACGGCAATCACCATAAAACACTGCCTGGACCTCTAGAGTCCCTAACTGTGTGCGCTCTGCAGCTGGAGACTCTGCCCCACAGAGGCAGGACGGTGACATGACCGGGGGGCCATCCCCGACTGCCAGTGCTGCTTGGGACCTTGTCTACCTTGGTATGTATCCCCGTCCCTGGAGCTGAGGACCTCAGTGCATCTGGGCCAGGTGGGGTGGGAGAGGCAAGACGGTGGGTCAGGAGGAGTGGAACCATGGGGTGGGAGGCTGCATGGGAACCCAGCTGCGCCTGGCGGGCGCTTTGAAGTGACGGCAAGGCTGTGATCAGAGCACAGCAGTGGCGGGGGGTGGGGGGGGGTGTCTGTACCCGGCTGTCAGCGTGGCTGGCAGCGCCCCGACAGCCTGTCAGCTGCCTTCAAAGCTCAGCACTGCACTCTCAGCCTCTCATCTCCTGCTGCTGCTGCTTCCAGGCACCCACCTTCAGCACTCACCCAGTGTGGGCTGGCATGGCGAGGGGGTTGGCCCTCATGCTCCACAGCCCCAGGACAAGTCAGGGCTACTGGGCCCTGTAAAGAGCAGCGTCCTCGAGCTCCATTCCATCAGGGCAGGAAAATGCCAGTGATGGCAGGAGGGATTGGAACCAAGGGAGTTCCTGATCACCTCAGGTGACTCCCCAGCATCATCCCTGCCGCAGGCCTCGATGCCTGAGCAACACGTAGCTATAGCCACGACGAGGACACGGCCGGGATCCCATCTGGCAGCCTGGTTACAGGTGCAGGAGAACTTCAGGCGGGTCAGAAACAGGACAGGGACCGAGGGGGGCGAGCGGAGGCAGCGGGCCGCGCACCCCGTCCCTCGCAGGCCCTGCCCGCGGCGCCGGGCGCTTGGCGGGCGCCGCCCGGCAGGGGGCGCCAGGGCCCCGCGCTCGGCGGCCCCGCGCCCGGCCCGGCCAGGCCCGGCCCTTCAGCCCCGGGACAGCCCCGGAGCCGGGGCGGGCGGCCGCTGAGCTCTCCGCCTCCTGCTGCGGCCCCGCCACCCAGTACAGCGCTGTCACCTGGCATTCCCGCCGCGGGCAGCCCGCTCCCTACAGCCTCGGGACCCTGTGGGTCACCCCACCATACCCGCCCTGAGCTGTGCCCTCCGGCCGCTGTATCCCCACAGGACACGGATAGCACCGCCAAGGACACGGCTCAGCCCCTCTCTGTGGGGCGGCTGGAGCTGGCTCGGCTTCTTTCTGAGATCTGTCGCGGCTGTGAGCGCCGGCGGCTGCCAGCCTGATACCATCAGCCCCGGCACACCAGGGCAGCTTCTATATTAGTTTTCTTTAAACGGAGGATAAGCTCCCCAGGCTGGAGAAAATGTCATTTCTGTGAACGCTTCCATCTCGTGTCAGTTCAGACATCTCCGGGCGGCATGGCAATCACCCTGAAGCGGGGTGAGGAACGGGATGTGGAGGCTGGGGCACGTGGGGACAGAGCTTGGGGACAGGGGCCAGTGTTGGGCAGAAAAGGAGGAGAAGGTCCAGCTGTGGTGGTGGCCGTGTTCCAGGCAGGTAGGCACTGCTGTGGGGAGAGCATGGGGAGCAGGGGTGCCCATGGCATCCAGCTGAGTTACTCACTTGTCGGCTACTGGGGTACTGAGGCCAGCTGTGAAATCACACTGGCGAGAGCACAGCACAATGCTGAAGGGCTTTGCCTTTCCAGCATGACAAATCCAATTAGGTAACAGGGAGCACACCAGGAGGAGCAGGAGGAGGACGAGGAGGAGGAGGAGCAGGAGGAGGAGGATGAGGAGAAGGAGGAAGAAGAAAAGCAGAGGAGAGGCTGCCTGCACCATGAACATGATTTTCTCCCCGCAGCTGACCCAGAAAAATACCTTGCAGGACTGCAGCACACATGTCCAGCCAAGGATAGCAACTGGGGCATGGGCCCTTGGGCACCTGGCTCTGCCTGCTGGGCACCCACGAGTGTTGCAGTCTTAGGGCCAGAGAGGCAGCATTCCTGTGTTACGTGCTGGTCTCCTTGCTCAGCCAGTGCACGCCGGCATTCCCACACTGTGCTCACATGCAGGGAAGACCCCATTAGGGAGGTAATTTCTTGACATGATTCTCATTTTCCTCTCTCTCCCATGGAGACACCCTGACCTTGACAGAAATAGCTGCCTGTGCCTCGGCAGGCAGATCCCAGTCAGATATTGCTGGGGACCCTGGCATCTTCTTCTGCACCCAACACAGGTCTGGAGACCCCCAAATGCCCTCCATGTTACCGAGACTTGCCTCCCTGCCCCCCTGCTGTGGGGAGCCTTCTGGGAGCAAGATGCTGACCCCCAGCATCCTCATCCTGGCTCACGCCAGCCCACCTGTGAGCACTGGAGGCGTGAGGACCAACACGACACATTCCCAGTCCCCCATCCCCAGTGCTGCCAGCCCTTTGTGCCAGCCTCGGGCTGATCCCAGCTCATGCAGGTATTTCCACAGCTTACATGGCTCCCCACGGTATTTAGCCTCTGGAAGACGACGTTAAACATTGCAGGCAGTGACAAATCCTGATTGCTCTGAGGAGACAAGAGGCCACACTAAGCTTCCAGCCAAATGTTTTCATGCGAGGGGAATGAGCTACAACATGTGTGGTGCCAGCAGGTCCTGCTGCTGCATGCCTGGGCCACCCAGCCCTGTTCCCACATCCCCACTGGGACAGCCAATTCTGTTCCCACATACCTGCTGGGACATCCAACCCTGCTCTCACATTCCCACTGGGACATGCAGCTGACAGGCAGGCCCTGGGCATGGGCACACCACACAGAAGCGATCACCCTAGCACAGAAGCACCCCTGAGAACAGTCATCATTGGGGCATAATGGGGATGGGGACAGGAATGGGAGGACACCAGAGTGCTGCCCACCTGGACTTGGTGGGGATGCCAGCCCAGTGGTAACCTTGAGGGTTATCTCCAGGTACCCAAGCCCAGAGAGGAAATTAGCAAGGTCAAGACTGTGGCGTAAAGGAAAGCAGCCTCCAAAACTGGAAATGCTGTTTCCTGAGTGAGTGCAGGCAGCTGCAGCACAGGGATGTTCCTGTACAGGAGACATGGCACAGGAGCTGGGGCCAAACTGGGATGACGCTGGTAGAGCTGGGGCAATGGCACACCCACGCACCCTGCTTCCTGCTCTGCTCCTGCCCCCTACTGTGATCTTCCTCCTCTGCTCCTGCCCCCTACTAATCCCAGATCCCAGCTCTGCTGGAGCCCCATACCAGAGTCCCCCCCCCCGCCCCGCAAGGCAGCCCCCCCATCCCCAGCAGTCCACTCCCCCCACACAGGACAGCCAGCCCCGCCTGGGTGCCCCGGGAGGGAAGCTGTAGCGCTGACGCCAGCATTACAACTGCCCGGGATATGAGATCCGCTTGGATTCAGCAATTTCAACTCATTTCAAGCCCGATTCTGCAGCAATTTTCTGAGCCAGTGGGATGTTTTTGCCACTGCAAACGTCCCTTCTCATGCATGGTCGCACCATTTCCTTTCCCCGCTCTCAGGAGGATTTGGGGAACGGTGCCAGTTTGGCTCGACCCCAGCTCTGGCAGTAGCACAACCATCTCCCACACTAGCAGCTCCTCAGTGAGGCCCCCTGCACCACACAGACCTGCTGGGATACCTCCTGCAGGACATAGCCCTGCATATGGGGGCTGGGGCTGCTGCCTCCATAGGGCACCAGGCTCTGCATCCTCAGCCCAAACAGAGCAGGGCACCTTTGGCACAGTACACACAAGTGATGGTTTAGGCTTCTTGTTTCCCCCATCCTGTGAAGGGCTAAGCTCTGGAATATCTCCTGCAGCTCCCTGATCTGCCTCCAAAGGAAGAGTGAAAACAGTGTGGGGCAAGGGGGCCAGAGGCTGCTGCAGGCATATCCCAGAGAGGCCAGGACCTCTCCTTCCACTGCAGCTGTGCCTCTCTCTGTGCTACAGGACAACCCTTGCCAGCTGAGTCCCCTTGGCTAGGCCTGAGCCAGCAGAGGAGATGTGGGCGTGTGGGGCTGGCAGAGCCCCTTTCATGCCAAGCAGGCTCGCTGCTGGAATACCAATTGCTCAGCTGTGCTGCAGGCTGTGCTGCTGGCCAGGCGGAGCAATGGGAGACACCCAAGCCTCAGCACTGGGCAGGGCAAGCAGGTCACAACCAGGCTGCTGCATCAGGGAGAGCATGTAACCCATGTCCCCAGAAGAGGCAGGATCTAGACCAGGACTTCCTGCTCCTGGTGGGTCAGGAGCACAGGGATACAATGCAAGGCAGAGGGATGCACCATGCACATGGGCAAGGACACCCTCCCAGCATATCTGCCCCGGCACTGCCAGTGACTGTTAAAGCAGGGGGACATTGGTGCCATCCAGCTTTCAGGATCAGCGCTGTGACAGCATGCCCAAACTTGTCTGCCAGAGGACTTGTCCCTGCAAACCATTGCCCCAGGAGTCGTGCACTGGCCAAGCCAGAAGCTGGAGAGAGCTGTGCTGCCCATGCACATGGACCCAGGGTGGCTGTGACACGGGGGAGTAGCTGGGGCCCTCAGCTCCTCACATCTTGACTTCATTGCACAGGCACGGTAGCACACTGCACACACATGACAGCCTGTGGTAGCAGAGAAAGTGCCATCACATAGTTGTGCTTTCTACTCCTGCTGCTCCTGGGGGGAATTTGTCCCAGAATCTCACTCATTTCCAACCTAAATTTATTCATGGCCAGTTTTTACCATTTGTTCTCATGCCAGCATTGTCCCTTAGCTTAAATAGCTCTCTTTCCTCCCTTGTGTTTACTCCCTTGATGTATTTATAAACAGCAATCCTATCCCCTCACAGCCTCCAGCCTGCCAGCCTTCACGTGCCAATCGCTTCTGGTTTCCTCTCCCGATTCAGCCTCTGCCTGCCTGCACAGCCTGGCTGCCCGGCACAGCATCAGCTCCAGCTCCTCAGCCCTGGCTGCCCAGCGCTCACACACAGCTCCCCCTCATTCCACAGCAGCCGTGGGGCAGCGTCCCAAGCCGGTCGGGACCACTGCCCCAGCCAGGGCTAACCTGCTTCCTGCAGATCTCCCGGCAGTTTGTGCTTTCATACAGTTTCTTTTCATTTTCAAGCATCCACCAAAAGCGACACCTGGGCAGGTGAAGGAGCCAACACCAAGGGAACTGCAGAAGATGAAGCGCCAGTGGCAAAGGCATGCTGCAGTGCAGGGCAGGGATGCGAGGGGGAGGGCGGGCAGGAGCAGTGAGATGAGAGGGCAGGAGCTGGGGAAGTCCATTTCATCCTGTTGGCAGCCGGAAAACCCCTCTGAGTTGCTAAGCATGCTGCCTACCTACCCTCGTCTCTCCCTTTGTACGAGTGGGGTGCTGGAGCTGCAGAAGGTTTCTGCCCCATGTTTCTGCCTCCTGCTTCAGGAGGTGCTCAGGGTTTCCACGGGAAAGATTGCACCAAACCTGCCCCCCCAAAAATGCCAGAACGAGTTTGTCGAGCTGCTAACACACTCCTTAGCTTGGGTTTGGACTGTGCTGAGCAGCAATCCTGCCGTCACTCTGTGTACCCTCTGGCACTCTCCAGCCGGCTTCCCACCCTCAGACACCCCCGCGCCGGGCACGCCGCTCCCGGGCACACAGCACAGCACACTACGGATAAGCACTGGGATGGGCTGCGGCTCAGCCTCGCTGCTGCAACCCCAACAAAACACTTACATACACAGAGAGCAATAATGATGGGTTTGGGTAGCGGGCTCCCCTTGGCAGTTGGAGAAGATCCAGCACCATGTGCGGTACTACGCAGGCACAGCTGGCCCGTGCCACTTGTCCTCAGGACCAGAGAAGGATCCCCAGCCCTGTGGTCTCACAGAGATGTACCACTGAGCCCACATATCTTGCAGGCTGGAGGAAGCAGGGAATATCAAGGATACCCGAAAGTGAGGTATGCAATGTCCCCGGGGCTCCTTTGTGGGGCTTAGGCAGCCTCTGTTCTTCGACTGTTGTCACCCCACAGGAACCCCAGTACATCAGTGCCTCTGCATGGTATTGGTTGGGCGCTGGTGGCTTTTGGCTGCAGATCCTGGGAACCCCCAGCCCTATCTTGCTCTTCTTCGCATGCGGAGCCCTGCGGGGATATGTCCCCGCATCCCCCCTTGGCTCCGCGGGCAGCGCATCCCCCGGGGACCGCTTCTCTTTGAAAGCAGCCGTACAGGGAGCTCTGCCGCCCGTCCCCAAAGGGTTAACAAGCAATTTCCTTTGCTGACAGCTCGGAGACCGTTCTCTATCGACTGCGGGAGAATAAGAGGGGAGAAGCAGGGAGATAAAAAGGCAGCAGAGCTGGCACCGCCTGCTTAATCCCAGCGTTTAATCTGCTGGGGCAGCGCAGGCAGCCTTATCTCGCCGTCCTTCTGCTGCTCCATCTCATTACTGCTCCCACGGCTGCCGGGAGATGGGGGAGCTGAGCCGAGGAGCGGGGCCTGGGGCAGGGATGCCGCCTGCCGCCCCGCTCAGCAGCCCCCGCTCCTGGCACCACCGCACGCCTCGCTGCCTGGCCGGAGTGGGGGGATGGCACACGCGGGCGTGGGGACACAGGCTGCACCCCAGCACGAAGCATGCTGGCTCGCGCTAGGCGCTGTCATATGGCCTCAGGGACACACTGCCAGTGTCACACACTCAGTCACACGTTTCCCGATCACTGAGCTCCGGTGGTCCAGCTTGTGCGATGCCCAAGCTCCCATGGGCTTATGAAGGATGCAGGGCTCCATGGGACAGTGCGTGTAGAGCACAGTAGGGTCAGGACAGCAGGCAGGGCAATGCCACGTTGTTCTGCATGTGCCCTTCCTTCCATCCTCACCTATCCAGGTATCCCCCTGCTGAGTCCCAGACCAAGCCTGCTCTTCCCACCAGGCACATTATGGCCATTGTCCCTGGGATACACTGGACCTAAAAGCTCCCGCAGCCTCAGGGCAGGGTTAGGCAGGAGGGGAGGGGGTCCCTTCAGCCGTGGCATTTATCTGTAAATCCCCAGCACCGACACGGTGAAAATGAAGCCTCCGCTCTTGCCGGGTTGTCACGGAGGTTATCCTCCTGCCTATGGATGGGTTTGCACTGATAAGATTTATTGTCACCCTGGCTGAGGTACTAGCACCTCACTGCCTGCTGCTCTTGCAAGGCTGTGCTGCCTATGGGGGTGTTGTGAGGGGCATGAGCAGCACCTCAATGAGCAGCTGCCAGTAGAGTGGGTCCCCAGACAAAAGGACCGCCAGGCATGACCCTCTGCTCCCCACTGCTGGGGCTGATGGGTTCCCTGCCCACCTGTTGCAGGGTGCCTCATGCACTCTGACCATTTCAGCAGGATGCAGGGGAATTCTAGTCCCTGAGCTGGACCATGCTGAGCAGAGCACACATCTGTGCTGCCACAGATTTGCTGACAGTGCTGGCATTGCAGCTCCTGTCACAGCTCGACAGCTTCGCGGCGCTCCTGCATAGTGTGGGGAGACTGGGACTCGTGGGGCTGCTGGGGCAGCCATGTGTGGAGCCAGCACAGGCAAGATGGCCTGGGTGGGGAGCGGGGGGCAGACTGCATCCTGCAGCCTGAACTTAGCACCATGCAGAAGCTGGCAGGGTGGCTATGGGAAGCAGGGCTTCGTGCACCCCCGTGCTCCAGGGTGACACGGGATGAGCGGGGATATCCTCAAAAGGGGAACTTGGCTCCAGAACAGTCTGCCGTGCCGTGATCCCTCATCTGCTCCCTGCTGCCTGCCCCCACGCCACACTTCCCACCATTGATTTCCCTGGGGCCAGCAGGGATTGCCCTGAGCCGCCTGGTGCAACCAGGCAGGGGCGGAACCAGGCTAAATCCCTGAGCAGCGGGAGGGGTAGCTCCCTGTCAGCATCCTCCCCGTCTCCGAAGTCAGCCCGGCACAGCTCTCCCACCACCCTGCCCCATCCAAACTCCCACCTCTTCCCCTTCTCCTCCCCTCCAGCCGCTGACCCCCGACACTGCTGTGGGTTCCGCTCTCTCCGAAAACACAAATTTGACCCCAGCGTGTCAGAACTGAAGGAAACAACATGCAAGCAAACAGCCAGAGCCCTGGATGCACCCTCCTCCCCAAGGCCGGCTCAGGGAACCTGGGGGCCAGGAGGTCAGTCGGGATGACGGTGGAACCCGACAGCACATAGGGAGTCCTAGTGAAGTGGGGTGATCACAGCTCAGTGGGAAAGGGCTCGTTAATAGCTGAGCCCTTTTAGCAGAGATTAGGGAGCTGCACGGCTTTGATCTTTGATTGCCAATTTGCATCTTGAAGGCGCTGGGACCTCGTCCAGCCTCAGCGCAGCCCTTTGTGGTTATCTCGTGGCTAATGGATTTGTTCTTAATGCTGGAGCGTGCAGGCTAAAGGCTGATTAAACCCTCTCTGCGGCGCTAAATCAATGGAACAAACATGATAGGGGCTGGCTTTCCCCAGCCTGGGTGCTCCCGGGCAGAGGGGCTGATCAAGAGAGACCCCACGCTCTGGCACTGACAGGGGGCTCCCTCCTTGGGGCTGCTGGGGAGGGGAAGAGACGCTGGCACCCGCAGGCAGGAACAACCCTGCAGTCCATATCCTTCTATCCCTATATCCCCATTATTTGCTTTCCATGTAGGTGATGGGCTGGGTGTCTCAGGACTCCAAGGCATCTGCTTCTCCTGCGTGTTTGGGCCACATTGCCCTTGCATGTGCTGGTCCTTGGCACCTGCAGGAGCTCCTCAGTTGTCCTCTTCAGCTCCTCCCAGCTCCCAAGGCTTGCTGTGGGAGCAGGGACATGTTCTAGCAGGAATGGGGTAAGGCAACCTGCCCCTGTATCTGGGGACCTCCTTCTCCCCTCCTCATACCGCTTTGCCTCCCTCACAAAGGGGAGCAGCACTGGCAGCTCTCACCTCTCTCTTCAGACCATTTCCCCTTGCCCCTGCTTGGATCCAGTGCCTCATTCCCAGGACTGTATGCTGCTCCTAGCATTCCATGCATCACATGCTGTGAGCAAGTGTATCTGTACACACTTTCCATAATGCCTGAGGTGTCCATTGCATGGCCAGCTTCAGGAAAATATAATTCTCATTGTGTTTGCAGGCAGCATGAAGAGAGGGGTCAATATGCACCCTGCACACTCATGTCCCAGGAACAGCTGGTCCTTCATCCTAACTGTTGCCTGGGCTGTGGGCCTGGAGATGGGAGCTGAGCACCTGCGACAGGCAGGACTAAAGTTTTGGGGACTAGAAGCTGTGGGGAATAGGAGTGAAGATGAGGGTGGCTGCAAACTGGGAGGACACTGTCTGAGAGCATTTTGCAAAGTTTACTTTTTGCAGGGGTCGTGGCACTGGCCCAGCTGCTGCCAGGTCAAAGGTACTTGCAGGTGACAGAAGCCCTGCTCCTGTGCCAGAGGATGATACCTGTAACACAGATAAGCTCAGAACAGCACACTGCTGGGAACCAGTTTATGGGGAAAAGGTGCTGGAAGCAGCCCCATGGGCCCCAGACTGTGTCCATGCCAGGCTCAATCCTGGTGAGCAGCTGCCTCAGAAGCAGCTGGGCTGCTGCACGGCATGGAGCTAGTGGGATCACACGCTGAGATTCCCATCGGCAAATGTCACTATTGAAACATCTCCTCTTTGCCAATATTTGCCAAGCACGGGAGATAAAGTGGCTACAAGTCATGACTGCTGGCATTTCAATCTACTAGGGCTAGCAGTGGAGGGGCAGCCAGGCACCTCCCAAGGGGGGGGGGTCCTGCCAGCTCAGCCCCCAAAGCCCCCCTGCAGCAATGCAAGAAGGGCCAGGATCCCTCAGTGCTAGTGTGCAGCACCTCTGGAGCCTGGGATGGATGCTGCTGCCATGGGCACTACTGCTTCTGCCACCCTGTCCTGGGCATCAGCACAGCTCCCGCTCCTGCCAGAGCCCCCCCCCTCTGCACCATGACAGCAATCTCCACCAGGTCAGCATCTCCCTGAAACCCTCAATGTAATACCAATCTCCTGTCTCCACCACTGTGCCGTCCACTCCATGTCATCCCAGTGACCCCAGTATTATGCCTTGCTTTGCCTGCACCACACATCCCTTTCTCCCCCTTGCTCCAGGCTGCCTGTGCAGTCTTTGCAGTGGTCCATAAGAGGATGAGGCAGAACACAATGCTGAGATACAGCTCCTGGAGGAGAAGCCCAGAGCATTATCAGCACAGGGAGTTAATTAAGGTCATGTCAGGCGATAAGGAAACAGGATGTCAGAGCAGCAGCAGCAGCACAGGGGGGTCAGAGCATGAAAAACTCCCTCTGAAAGGCAGCTCCACTGAGATGTGATCAGCCAGGTGCTCGGGGACAGAGCAGCTGTCATGGCCACACAGGCAGGACCCCACGTATGGCACTGTAAATGCTGTACCATGTCCAGTACAGGATAGAATGGGATGAGGTGAAATGAGATGGGGGGGTGAAATGGGATGGGGATGAGGATGGGGTGGAGTGGGGTGGAGTGGGGTGGGATAGGAAGTGGCTGGGCAGAAGGCCTGGTGATACACCATTTCCTGGGCTGGGAGAGCCTACTGAACAGTCCTGGTTATTTCCTCCTGTCCTCATGAAGACGCAATGCACCTTGGTGTGACCAGTGTCATGCCAGCAGGGCAGGAATTACTGTGAACCCCTGCCCATAATTAGCACATGTGATTGCAGACACTCTCTGATTACCAGGATCTCAGTGCTGGGTATGCCAGACTGCTTGACAGTGCTTGTATTGCTCCTGCCTCAGACTGTTCACCCTATGCTCAGTGATGGCTTCATCCCTGAGCCAGGCAGTGCCATAGAGCTGGGAGAGCCAGGCTGACCTGGCATTGGCACACCTCAGTCACAGCAGGGTGGTGGGAGCAGGCTGTGGACAGGGGCACAGGCAAAGGGGACACGCATCCAGTGCAAATCCATCTCCTGCACAAACTGCAGCATGACCTGGTGCCCTGCCTTGCTGAGCAAGAGCTGAGCTGATGGGACATAATTAATACTTGCATCAATCTCAGCTAGATTTGCATAGTGCCCACAGTCCCTTGCTGCTTGGGAAGGCAGGCTGCTCCAAACCTTTCTAAGGAGCAGCAGCAGCAGATGCTGGGCTGGCCCTGCCTCCTCTGCAGGAGTCACAGCCCCAGCATGGCCCCTGACTTGCCCCCCCATGCACCTCAGCCCTTCTTGCCCCACTGCAGTGGGGACACCTGCAGGGCCCTTCCCTGCCCTGCTCCAGCCACTGGAGCATTGAAGAGAGATGGAGATGCTTCTCTCTCCTGTCGTCTCTCCCTCCCTCACTGCACTGTGAAGAAATTGTGGAGACGGCAGCTTGGGATTGAAGGACACAGCAAGTTTTGGAGGGCAAAGGGATAAGGCTGAGCTGCAAACACCCCCAGGCATCTGAGAGACACAGCAGTGCCCACTTCTGCATGCCCAAATGAAGTTTAAGGTCCATGAGAGTAAGGCAGCATCCACAGACAGTGCCTCTTTCCTGCAACACTCAGTTCCCACCTGCCTGCCCCTGTCCTGCTCCCATGGCTCAGGTGAATTCCTCCATCCCACTAGTGAACGGGTCTGGGAGGAAGAAGAGCCAGGGAAGAAAAGAACCTGGGGTGGTGGCAGGAACACCAGGATGCAGGCAGGGACCACAGCCCTCACCTTGCTGCCCTGTGGGTGCACATGCAGGTGGTAGAGGGAAGGGGCAGCACAGGGACATGCAGAATGTCACTGACCCCAAAGATGACAGGCTGGTGACATATCCTCATGCAGCCAAGTGCAGTGCCTCTCCACAGCTGCTGACACCACTGACAGCTGCTCCCAGCCCCATGACACCGCAGGGACTGCCATGCTCCAGGCACAGCCGGACTACCAATGGATACAGGGGGAGACATGGGCACATCTCCAGCCCCTGGCCCTGCTCACAAGCTCTCTGTAGCCACTGCCACCGATGTGTTTCACCCTTGTCTGACCAGAGGACCCACAGCATCTGCAGCAGCGGCTTTACCTGCAGTAGCTGCAGCACCTGCTATCCAGCCCACTACAGACACGGGGGACATGGCCACTGATTGTGACTGTGACCAGAGTGGGGGGGCCGTCACCTGATTGCAGCTGCCCAGATGAGTGTATCCAGCTCAATCAGAGCTGCACAGCCCTCCTGCATGCCGGGCACCGGGAATTAAACTGCTAATGAGCTGCTGGCTGGAGGGCCGGCAGTTAGTGATTAATCAGAGGCTCTACTCTGACAAGGCTGTGCCTTCTCTCTCTTCCTGCCCTGCACATCCCAGAGTTGGCGGCCAGCAGTGACCAGTGTGTCCCTCAGCCCCTGCTCCCTGCCTGCCCAGCCATCGTGGGCAGGGGACAGCCTGGCTCTGCTCTCTAACACAAAGAGGAGTTCCCAACCCCCATTCCACCGGGACACAGTGCCCACAGGTCCTTCCAGCCACTGGCTTTCCTGTCCCCCACCTCCTCTTGCACTCGCCCTTCCCAAGCTGCCATTAGGTGAGAACATTTTGTTCTGCTGGAAGAGAACCTGTTGAGCCCAGCTGAGGTCAGCTGCTGCTCATCATGTGCAGAGTGTGCTCAGGCTCCTGTCTGAGAGCCCAGAGATGGGCCAAGTGATCTGGAGGGCATCTGCAGAGGGGCTTCACGAGGGAGGCTGGGGAGGAGCAGCCATGCAGCCAGTGTCATCTCCTGGGGACAGAGCAGGCACATGCAGGAGCCCTGAGTCTCAGTGCATCAGGGTGCAGGTCCAATCCCCCCAACCCAAGCCCAGCAGCACAGCACCATTTTCTACCCTCCTGCCTTCTGCTGGCACAATGGTGGCATGGTGGGTGATGGGGCTGGCAGAGCCCTGCCTGTGCCAGGCACAGCACACTGGGGCATGAGGGAAGGCTTTGCAGTATGAGCAGGGCACAGCCATACACAGAACAGTGCAGGGAGCTGCAGGTAAGCTACTTGACCTTGTGCCTGACTGCTCTCTGCTGGGACCCTTCATGGTCATGGCAGAGTCAGGACAGGGCAGGATGTGGCAGAGGTGTCAGCACCCTCCTCGCACCCTCCCTTGGCTGCATGTCGGGGCAGCACCTGGGAGAAAAGGCCAGTGACTGGCAAGGAGCAGGTTAGAGATGCATGTTTTCCCCTATTGCACAATTAATCATGAGAAGTTTTTCCTCCTTTCGTGCATGAAACAGAATTTGGCAGGGCGCTCTGACCACAGGGACTGGCTGCATGCTCTCCAGTAAAAACCCAGCCACATCTGGCTAAGAAATAACCTCAGAGCATCCCTGTGTGTGCAGGTGGAGAGAGACAGTGCTGGGCCAGGCAGGAAAATCCAGTGGGTTTGGTCCACAGCCCCTCATGTAGTGAGCATCTTCAGCTCCTGGTTTTTTGTTCCCCTTCCTTAACCCCCAGCACACATATGGCCATGTTGAGCTGTTGGTGCCTTCATCCCTGCCTGCAGGCCCTGTTATTCCAGTCGTGGACATAAAAATGCCTAGGCAGGGACATCCACCCTGTGGCAGCTTCCCCTGTCTGGGCTCACATCCCACCCTGTCTGCCTCCCCCTGCCCACTCCATCCACTAGCCTGGCTGGAGCCTCAGCCCATCCTTTCCCAGAGGGAAAGCGAGCTGAAGCCTCCCCAACAGCGTTCCAGTTATTTGTTATTGGAAAAAGGGGGAAATACGTTTTTCGACAATTATTGTTTTTTCCACCTGACTGGCTGCAAACTTGTTAATTTTTTTCTTTAATGTGTGAACAGTGTCGACAGCAGCTGCATGTCAAATGACTCTACGCCCTATCTGCGGGTCCCTGGCTGGCTTTCAGCACTCGCACCGCAAACATTGCCTTCTATAAATAAAGGCCTATATCTCATCAATGGCAGAACAGCAGAGCTTTATATAGTCGTCTTACATAAAACCGTCTCTCTTTATGGGCTTCAAACCATTTGCGTCACTTAGTGCAGCTCCGTAAACCTCCTTCTCCAGACACTCCCTCGTGGAGGGAGACCCGACACGGCTGCCCCATGCCCCAGTGGGGAGCAGGGATCCCTGCTCTGCCTGGGGCTGTCCCCCAGTTCCTCCACAGGGCCAGGTGGCAGCTGTGTCCTTGTTCCTCTGCCCCACAACCTTGACACATGCCTCCCTACAGCCCGCCCAGCCTTGGCACCAAGTGCCATGATGGCAGCCGGCACTGCCAGGCACTCCAGAGCTTGGGGATGGCTGGCCAAGGGCCAACGTCACTCACCCTGCCCTTGTGACCCTGTCCCTGACACCTGTCCTGTGGCAGCACAGTCAAGGATGCTGGGAGGTGCTGCTCTGTCCTCCGTCACTTGGGAATCAGGGACCCGAGGGTGCAGGGTGACTGAGGACATGGTGCCAGGCTGGGGGGACTGACCAGCTCACAGCAGCTCTGACTCTGACATGCAGAAAACACAAGACTGGCCAGTGGCGCTCCACCCCACTGACCAGTGAGCTCTGGAGTGGAGGATTCTGGGCGCTGCCCCCATGGCCACAGGTCCCAGCCCCAGGCTCCTGCGGTCCCCAGGGCCCCTGGCTCCATATGGCAGAGCCTTCCTTCCGGCTCGCCGCAGGCGCCCGCCTGCACGCAGTGATGGGTCGTGGGGGGGCCGGGGGAGGGGGGGTGGCAAGGGAGGGCGGGGGCGCTGAGACTTCTCCTGGGGCTGCAGCAATACCCGGCCTGCAGAAGACAGCCCACACCCCTTCTGGGGACTCCAAGAGCTGGGGGGTTGTGCGGGTAGGAAGGATAGAGCTGCAAAGAACGTGGTGACAAGCCTTCATTTACCTCCGTGACATCCCAGCTGACTACCCCAGGTGGCTGGAGTCAGAAAGACACAAAGATCTAACAGCATCATGGGACTGGAATCTGTGGTGCACTCTGACCCATGGCCATACCCAGTGCTATCTATGGGACCCCTGCCACAGATGGCACTGGCATAAATGACGGGGCCACAGCAATGCCCTTCAGCAATGGGGCCACGTGGCATCCAACCATGCCGCTGGCATAAGGCACCTGCACCCTAGCCAGCCCTGCCCCATGCCCAGCCAGCCATGCGGCACCCCATGAACCCCCCTGCCCCATCTGTCACCCTGCAGCCTGTCAGCCCCACTGCCCTGTGTTCCCGACACCCCATGGTCTCACAGCCCTGTGGCCCCGGGCACCAGCAAGCACAGCTCCTGGACCTCTCCCATCTGCGTATCTTGTCTCCATTCCTCTCACGGCCACTCGAGGTGCCCAGCTCCCTCTGCAGTCAGCAGTGCTGGAGGGGCACTGCCCCACAGTCACCCCCCATGTGCCCTGGCCCCAGGGGGCAGCAGCGTCCCCCTCCACTCAGCCTGGCACATGCGCCCAGCCTCATGGCACGTCCCACATCCCTGGGGAGACACACCAGGCGCGGGCGTCCTGGCCGCTGGCTCCCCCCGTATCGGAGACAGGCTTATTAAGTGTGTGATATTAAATTACCCAGATAAGAGCATAAGAGCTTTTAAAGTCAATTCATTAAATATAATTATGAAGAGAGCTTTTTTATGCTCACGGTGATCCGATCTCAATCAGGGAGACGGTGGGAAAGCCGTCGGCTCCTCCAGCATCTCTGCTCCCCCGCTGTGTCGCCTCCGCACCCCCTGCTCCCTCGCCTCGCCCCCCTCCTGCAGGCAGCTGGCACCCACTACCATGGCCCTTGGTGCCTGCCCCACTGCCCTGGCACTCTCTCCACAGTCTCGCTGCTGGTGTCAGTGCCACCCCACTTGGATGGAGTTGGTATGGGGGTCAGACCAGCAAAGCGGTTGGGGAAGGGGAGGCAATGGGTGTGAGATGGTAGGGGCAGTGGCATTGGGGTGGAGGGCAGCAGGGTATGGAGATGCTCAAGGGTAAGAGGCAGGTGTCTGGGAGCTCAGCATAGGTTCTTCCCAGCCATGGATCCTCTTGTCCCCATGATCCAGCCCCCTCGCTGTTCCCTCAGAGACCAGCCTCCTCAGAGACCTAATGATGCATCCCCACTTCCCAGGCAGGAGGGGTACATGCTTCCCTCCCATCCATTAAAGGCACTTTGTGACCAATTAAAACCTACCAACCAGGTGGCCCCTGCCCTGTGGCTGAACCCCCATGTGCAGCCCAGGTGGCTACATGCCAGGCCTATGCACCAGGCACCCCTCTTTCTCCATGCGTCCCCAGCCACATCCTAGGGTGCAGTTGCACAGGAGGCTGCACCTAAATTTATTAGTGGAATCTATGAAGAAGCAATGGTTCCAAAGACACCTCATGACCCCCATACCAAGAAGGTCTCCTCAGCCATCTGAATGAGAGTCAGATTGCCAAGACACCTGCTTGTCTCCCCCTGTCACCCTGCCCCACTGTCATGAGGGACTTGGCAGTGACACCTCTAGGTTCAGCCAACCCCATGTTCTCCCACCACAGTGTCCCAAAATCCCATTACCCCAAATACACATAGTTGCTGCCAGAGCCTGAGCACCATGTGGGACAAGGAGTAGCAGCATGGCTGGCAGGGAGCAAGGTGGGCTCCAGACTGGGGTCCCTGCAGAAGGCTTCAGTGGGGGTTGGTGGGAGCAGCTACCCGCTGCTGGGAGCTGCTGGACTGACATTTATTTTTAGACGTGAATTGTATAAATTAGCATTTCTCAGCGGATTAAGCAGCAGGAATTGTGTAAAATTAAATGGCAACGAATTGCATTAAAGTCCCCCGTTTTCTGGCACAAACAGCGCCTCGAGCCGTGCCCAGGCGGCTCATGTGTAACAGCGCCAGAGATGCCGCTGCCTCTGCTCCGGACAGGAGCGCGGCCAACCTGCGACATGCCTGCACTACCCGGGACATGCACAAGCACAGTGGTCAGACTGTGAGGCTGGAGGGTTCCAGATGGGCTGTGAGCCCCTGGGTAGCTGGCTCAAGTGCTGGGCTGGGACTACAGGATATGGATGCAGTGAGTGGAGTGCCGTGACCCAGATGGGCACAGATAGGCTCAGCTGAGCATCTCACGGGCATGGGATCAGTGTGGGATGCTCCAGCCTCTCCTGGCCACTGACATCACCAGCCCCAGCCCAGCCAGTCCCTGCCAGGCATGGCAGGACACCCATCACAGTCACAGCCATGCCACCCTCCAAAGGAGATGATGCAGTGCTGGGACCCGTACAGCACTGCCTGGCCCAAGAGCCACTATGTGCCCCAGCCAGGGCAGGTTCTGCAGCACCTGGGGCCCACTGAGCAGCTAGGGGGGCCCCAGCCCTGCGCAGGAGTATGGGGAAAATGAAGTGGTTGAATGCCAGGAGCCGAGCAGGCACCAGGCAGGGTAGAGCAGGTGAAAAACAATCAGTCCATCTCTTTTACACAGTAAAAATAGGCTGAAAATGTGACATTTATTAAGTACGATTCTGGTGGAAAGGTCACAGAGTCCCCATGTCAAGAACAGTGGGAGAGTCTTGCTGGGAGGAGGCAGAGGCAACAGCCTGCTGCCACCGCCCCACCCCCTGAACCAGGATCTCTTGTGGGCATGTGGAACGTAGCTGAGGGTGTTGCCCATTTCAGCATAGGGCTTCCCCCTCTGGGGCCTGCATGGGGTGCTGGGGAGCCCCCTCACACTGCCCACATCCCAGGCAGGCAGGAGGCCTAGCATAGAGAGCCAGGGCTGGTGCCAGCTCCGAGAGGCGCTGCCAGCTCTCAGCAACCTCCCTGCTCCCCCCCAGCTTCCAGCCCCAGCACAACTGGCTTCAGCAGCCACACATCACAAACAAAAGGCTTTTGACAACGAATGAGGTTTTGAGAAAGGCAGTGGGCTCCTGCCCGGCCGCGAGCGGAGGCTCCTGCTGCAGCCACTGCCGGCGAACAGGCGGGATGCTGCTGCCAGCTGAGGAGGCCCCCTCCACGCACTTCCTCCCACAGCCCCCAAACTCCTGCACACCCCATCTGTCTGTACCCCCATCTCCAACGCACTGTCGGGAAGGCTCCCTCTTCCCTCGGTGTCACCTGACATGGCCAGAACTGCCTCGGGTTGTGGCTGTATCAGGGTGCCAGGCAGGGAGGTGAGGGTGAGTGTGAACCACCCGCGGCAGCTCAGCCCCAGCCCCGTGGGGACACTTCCCAACCTCCTGCTTAATGGTATGTAAAGAATGCCATTGATTTCCTGCACCGGCACCCTCAGCTCTGCAGCTGCACTCGCCCAGGCAGGAGTACTCCGTGCCGGGCACCCTGACCAAGGCATCCATCGGACAGCGTGCGGGGGACACTGGGCAGTGCCCCCGAGCACAGCAGGGACTGGGGGGCTGAGGAGGACGGCGCAGCTCAGTGCGGTCAGAAGAAGCTCTGCCAGGGCTCCAGCACGGCCCTCTAGCAGCCGGCACAGGGGGCACATTTGTCAGCGGGGCTGCAGGGAGCCTCGCTGCGGCTCAGGGTTGTCCCTGCCGCTGGGGAGATTTACAGCCCAGCCGGGCTTTATTACATGGAAGATGCTTACGCTGGGGATTTTTTTTTTCCCGATAGTTTCTTAATTTGCTGTCCCATAAAGAATGTGGATTTGTGACGTTGAATAGGGGAAGATCATTTACCACTCACGGCTCTTACTTAAAGGATCCGCACGAGTTATTTATTGCGTGAGCACGGGCTGCAAGCAGCAGCACGAGGGGACATGCTCCAGCCCTGGTGCTGCTCCTGGTCCTGGACCAGAAGTCGGCGGCAGCCCCACAGCTTGGCCACTCTCATGCTGAAAAACTTCCAGCCTCTGGACAAAGTCCACCTCATGGCCAGAGGGAAGGAAAGACTCCAGAACTCCTGCAAGCATGGCTGCAGGGAAAGCTTCACCAGTATCGCTGGGGGACAGCCTCTGCTACAGAGGCTGCTTGCTGTGGGCTGGGTGCTCTGGGACCCCCAAGCCATTTGCCCTGCTGGGATGTGTTGCAGTCTGGGAGCCCTCCATCACTTCTAGGACATGCTGTGACTCACACACTCGCCCACAACAGAGTGGGTACAAAAGCTTTCTGAACACGAAGGCTCACATGGGGACCCAGAAATGGGACCAACAAAGCTTGGAGCTCCCCTCCACATGAGCAGCCTGGGTGCCTCTTCACTGAGGGGGCCACAGCTACAAGGCACAGGAGTGCCCAAGCCCACACAGCACAGCTGGGACTCAACCTGCCTGCCAAGAAGCCTTTGCTGTGTTTCAGTCATTCCCAGGAGGCACAAGGGATCGATTTGGCTCAGGGAACAGGAATAGAAGGCTCCAGCTGCAAATGGTGTGATACCTTGAAAGGTCCCACTCCTGTCCTGGCAAGGCTTTGGGACAAGTCATGTGGCAGAGAGGTATATCACATCTTCACCCATGCCTCCCCACACCCATCTCTGCAGCCTCTCCTGCCCCAGGTTCACCCCTTTGCTCCAGGCAAGTAAAAGGTGACAGTTACACCCCCTTCTGCTGAGAACCCCTGATGCCTCAAAGGCCAGAAATGTTGGGCTGTGGATAGGGGGGGGGGTGGAGGCTTTAGGAGTTTTATAGTCCCCCTCTTTGGCCATGAGCCCACAGGTCAGCTGTGCCCATTTTCATGCCTGAAACCTGCTCCAGTTCAGGGTGGCAGCACACCAGAGCCCGGCTGCCTGGGCATCCCCAGGGCATACTCATAAGCAGATGAGGCAGGGAGGCCAGCTGGTCCTGCCTGGCTGCACTCTGAGAAATCGGGTCCCAGTGACTGTCCTGGTGGTCACCCTTCACTGCTGCACAGCACAGTGCATGCCACACACTCCATCTATGCTGTGGGAAGCCTGTACTGCCTCATCCACCAGAGCTCTGCCCTGCCAACACCACGGTGTGGCTCAAATCCCACTGCCACGCTGTACCACTGCCCAGCACAAGGCTGGGCTCCCTGCCTCCCCCGCAAACCAAAGCTGTGCAGGATCCTCCAGGAGGATCCCAGGGCTGGAGTCAGCATGGCCAAGCCACGTGCAGGACAGTCCAGCACCAGAGCTCCCTGCTCCAAACCCTGCTGAACCACACTGCTCCCCAGCAAACTCAACCAGCTGGTGTAAAACAGGCACAGAGCCCAGCAAATCCCCAGGAGGAGTAGGGCTGCCCGCCCGCTGTCCCCCGCTCCTTCCCACTCCACTGCAGTGCCCCATGCCACCACCACCCCCCCGCACAGGGATTTCACCCCTCAAACGTCTCTTTCCCAGGGACAACATCATTCTGCACATTGAGCAGGCGTTGTACCGATGGGCACGAAGTGAAACGGAACATGCTGCATCAGCCATTTCCAGCCCCACGGAGCGTCCTCTCTTCCCCAGTATCCTGCACAGCCCATGGCATCACACCCGACTCCCCGGCACGGAGCGGGGTCCGGCTGGCAGCACAGCTCCTGAGAATGCGGGAGCCAGCTGAGCAGTAGCCGCTGGCAGCCGTAGGAGAGAGGCGGCTCATTTCCAGAGTCATTAAGGTCTGAAAAGGGTCCCATCAGGTATTCCGCCCGTTCAGCACATTTATTTTTCCCAAACCACAGTGGGGATTTGTGATTCCAGGCTCAATATTGGTGAGAGCTGCACACTGGCGGCGGTCAGCCAGGGGCTCTCTGCCTGGGCAGACTGGGCGCTGCTTGGAAGAGGCCCTGCTGCCAGTCCCGGGCAGTGAGTGGGCAGCCCCGGGCAGTCCCCCGCTCGCCTGGCTGTAGACATGCCTCCAGAGCGGAGAGGCTGGGCGTTTATGCTCGGCATGTGCACACGTGCGTGTGCAATGCCGGCAGTCTCCACATTTACACACATCCCAGTGCTAATCCCTCAAATGCAGGAAGGTTCCCCTATGTGCAAAGGGGTCTCTGCCTGCTCCCCTGCTCCAGCCCCTCTCGCTGAGAAAAGCACCTTGCGTCAGGACACTTTGATCCGGGGCAAGAGCAGGCTGGAGCAGGACTCTCTATACCACAGCTTTCCCCCTGGCCGCTGGACACCCACCCTGGGGATCGCTGAACCCTGCTGCTCACCCACCGCGGCTCCTGCCCATGAACCCCTCAGGCACAGACCTGCCGACAGTCCTGCGGTAGTGCAGAGCCCTGCTGAGAGCTCCCACGGAGGATCCTCTCCCTCTCTCCATGTGAAACTTGGAGGGAAACTCAAACAGAGAGAGATGCAAACTTCAGCAGCCGGAGTGAGCCAGGGAGCCCTGCTCCGGTGCGACACGGACGGGCGGGTGCCCCCCGTGCCGATAGGGGCCCCTAGGGAAGATGAGCCAGGTGTGCACTCACCACGGTGAAATCACGGGATGAGCAGTTCTCGCCGCTGAAGTTGCAGCTCTTGAGCATGTCGTCGAGCTGGTGGCCGGTGCGGTTGACAATGTCAGCCATGTCGGGGTCAGGGTAGAGCAGGTCCGTGGCCTTGTGACCATCCCGGTCCTTGGGGGGCAACCCGGTCATGTTGGCTAAGTGGAAGATGTCGGCGTCGGTGAGTGCCGAGTGGCGGTAGCGGTTAATGTTGCAGATGGTGATGGCGGGGAAGACCATCTCTCGGATGGCCTCCTCGTCCAGGGCCATGACGTGGGGGTGCTCCAGGTAGAGCAGCGCTGACTTGGCCGCCTGGTAGAGGAAGAAGGCGAGCGAGGCCAGGAAGGCAAATGCCCAGAGGGTCTGGCGCACGCCCAGCCGTCCCGACCGGCAGATGTGTCCCAAGCCGTGCAGCGTGCTGGTGCTGGCAAAGGTGGCCAGATCCCTGGAGCGGGGCCGGGCGGGCTCCTCGATCAGACTCTCCTTGTCCCCTTCTTCTTTCTCCTTCTGCTTCTCATCCTCTTCAGCAAATTTGATTTTACACACGATCTCAATCGGCATCTGCCCAGTGCAGCTGGTGTGCCCAGCCAGCGAGCTGCCCCCTGGCACAGGCACCAGGGGCCGAGAGCCCCGCCAGGCGCTGGGAGGGGGTTCGGGTCCCCCCCAAGCCCCAGCACGGCACCGGGAGGGCCGAGCCGTCTCGGGAGGGAAGCGCAGCCCCTCTCAGCAGCTCCGAGCCGCCGCTTCCCTCTTGTCTCACTAGTCGATCGTCTCCTTGTGCCTTCGCTTATCAGCACAAATACAGCTGTCAAAAACCCCTCTCTCTCCTCTCCCTCGCTCTGTCTCTCTGCCTCTCTCCTTCGCTCCTCTCTGGTTAAGACCCCAGCAGATACAGGCAGCATTTAGGCATCATGTGCTAATAAAATCCAGGGAATACTTAATAATTCAAGACATGTCAACATTATTTCATCGTCAAATAAAGAGCAAGCGTCAGAGAAAAGAGGCAGTGTGAAGGGCCCGGCGCCTCCGGGGCAGGGAGCCACGCTGCGCCCGCTCCCCAGCTCCGGCCCCGAAGTGCTGCCGGAGCCACTTGTTTGAATGGCTCGGGGGCTGCCGGAGCCGAGCCGTGCCGAGCGGAACCGAGCCGCGCCGCGCCGCGCGATGCCGAGTCGTCCGTGCCGCTCCGCGCCGCGCCGTGCGATGCCGAGCCGTGCCGAGCCGTGCCGTGGCGGGCGGGGCACGGAGCCTGTCCCCCACCGTCGCCGCCGCCGCCGCGCTCTCCGCCTGGCCCCGCCGTGCCCCGCCGGCCCGTGCGCCCCGGGGCAGAGCGCGGCGCGGCTCGGCGGGGGCGGGCAGCCTGCGGGCAGCTCGCCCGGCGGCCCCCTCCTGCTCGCCCGCCTGCGGACTCCTCCTGCCTCGGCGGCTCCCTGGCCGTTAACCGCCTCCCTGCCGCGGCCCGCCGCGACCCACGGCGGCCAGCGCCGAGTCACGGCCGTCCCGGCCCCGGCTGTCCCGGCGGGGTCCGGCCGGCGAGACGCCGCCGGAGTGGGGCTGAGCACGGGGCGCTAGGGGTGCACTTTCCCGTGCCTCCCCCCGCTCCCGCCCCCGCCGTGCTCCTCGATGCCCCGGAGCCAGGAGGGCGGCAGTATAGCCTCCCGCCCGCCGTGTCCGCCGCCCCCCTCTCCACTGCGCTCGCTGTGCACCCGGGATGGTCTCCTCCGGCTTCATTTCTGCCCCCCTTCCCTCCCTCCCTCGCTGCTCCTCATTGTTCCACGCAGCGCACAAGAAAGTGGGGGGCACCACAGGCAGTGACCAACTCTGCTAAAAAGGGTGAGCCGGGGTAGCCCTCACCCTGTCCTGCCGAGACCCTTTGGGGTCCGCTCCCTCCAGGGCACGCTGCCGTCGACCCTGCGCACAGCCCCAAGCAGCACGCAGCCCCCGTGGCAGCACTGCCCTGCAGGCAGCGTGACAAACAAGGCGTCCGCCTGCCCCGTCCTGCCCGCGGCAGTGGGGCTCTGCTTGCGTGGCTCAGTCATGAGCTGATGGGTTCAACCTTGAGGCCACCAACCACACTGCACCTGGGTCTGTCTGTTCCCAATGCACAGCACCTCTGCCAGCAAGTTTTGATCTTTCCCAGCTTCCTGCCTTGGTGTCACCAGCTGGTGATGGAGGGTTTGCACAGCTAAAAAGGCTGAACCAACCCACTTACAAGTCAAGCAACCTTCTGTGACACTGCCTTGTGGCACAGTGATGGGGGAAACACCAGCTCCTTGTCCCCAGAACAAGCCCAGCACTGGGTAACCCCCCCCCCCCCCCCCCAGCAGACATGGCTCTGCTGAGAAGGTGCGTGCCTGGCAGGGAATCCAGGGTCTCCGGAGGACAAATGATGAGACAGCCGCCCATGAGCGCGACAAGAGGCCTCGCCTCTCCTCGGGGACTGCGCCGCAGGTCAGCATGACCTTCACTGTGCTGCCAATGCCAACGGCAAAGCTTTCCCCAGTCGTCCGGCAAGCGCACATGCATCTTCAATCTTCCCATCGATCTGTGCATGGCACACATGTTCCTGCCTCTGTGTGGGTCAATACAGCATGATAGGCTGCCTCCGGCAAGGAGCACGCACATCCCCAGCAGCCTGTTTCTCCCTGCCCAAGGGATGCAGCATTCACGTGCCAGCCCTGCACCTCCAGCTCAGAAGGACATGGTAGGAGTAGGCTGGGCAGGTGACCCAAGTGCTGCCATCACCACCACAGGTACCCCAGCCACGTAGCCACCAGATCCCAGCTGCTTCCACAGGGGCCCTTGACCCTCTGGGAGATGCTTGGTCCAGCAAGGACCATGGGCAGAATGGGCCTGATCCTGTGGCAAGGAGTTTCCATGGAACCAGGCAATGGCCAGCCCTGTGTCTCTGGTCTGCACGGTTGCATGTGTAGTCCCTGCCTCCACCTCTCAGGTGCTGTGGTGGTGAGGGACATGAGGGCATGGACAGTCTGCCAGGCAGGTCACCCCATAAGTGCAGACCCTGAGGTACAGAGCAAACTGAGCTCTGTGAGTGTAGAACCAGCTGGAGCCCAGTGTCCTGTGTGCTGGGCAGTCATGGCATGGGAGTAGTCCCTTAGTTCCCTGCAGGACCCTGTCTCCCATACCATGGGGTTCACATACTCCTACTTTCTGTGTGTCTTCAGCTCCATTATCAACTGCCACCTGGACTGGGGACATATCTCAGCACCATCCCCACAGCATGATCCCCTCCTGTGTGGTAGGAGGGGGAGTGGGGAAGCAGTATGGCCTGGAAAGATGGGAAACAGGGCTTAGGGACTGCTTTCTACTCAGACCAGACAAGGCAGAGAACAAAGCATGAACTATGAATGGCTGGTGCTGCCCTTTTGCCAATGTCTGCAGGTCCCCAAGGTTCCACACCAGAGCATCTCACCTGCAGCTGAGTGCCTGCACATGGGGGGCATGAGGCCACATGGGGGGACTCTGTGGTGTCATCTGCCCCTTCACTTGGCCACATGCAGCTAGAGAGTCTATTTGCCCCCTGATGGTCCCTCATCCAGTCCCTGGATAGGATGCTGACAGTCAGGAGATGCACAATGCCCTGGGCTCCTGTGCTGACTTCACTAGCCAGCGTGCAAGCAAGCCAACAGGATGGGAGAGCCAGCCAAGGGCTTGCCAGCAGATTGGGAAAGTGGAGTCTCTCCTGCTTACCCCTGTGCCCCCCAGCCAGGGGAATGCTGATCATCAGGGACTTGGCACAGGGCCCATGTACTACACTCAGATGATGGGGGGAGGCTGCGGGTGCCAGGGAAGACAGGACTGGAATTCAAAATGATGTTGACAAATCGGAGAAATGGCCTGAAAACAATCAGATACAATTCAAAAGGACAAGAGCTGGGCTGGGGCGGGAAGCAAATCTGCCCAGCATGCAGAGGGCGAGCGGCTGGAGGGCAGGGCTGCCAAGTGGGCAGGAGGGCAGGATAGAGCCTGGCTCAGCAGTGGGCAGCAACATCAGCTTGTCTGAGTTTAACACCAAACCCTAGGACAATCCCAGGTGGATAAACAAGGCTTGCAGAGGGGCATAACCCTCAGGCAGGACATGTTCTGCAGGTGCAGTTATCTGTGTGAGCAGGAGCTGTGTTTCCAGATGCCCAGCAGCTAGGCAGATGCTTGGAAAAGCAGCTGGGAGTTAGGAGAAAATAGGAGAAAGCTCTTTCATTTGGGATATGGAATGTATCAGTTTAATATGGGATGTCTGGCAGCCCTGCAACTGCACTGAACTCAGTGAAAAGGACAATGTTGCTCAGGGCTGCGTGAGAAGAAGAATCATTCGTGAGGCATCTGAAGCATTTGCTGGCGGCAAGGCCTTACTGGGAGCCCTGTGTCTGGTCCGGGACAGACATCAAGAAAAATCCAAACTAAGTGTAAAGAGTATAGAGGATGGCAGTAACAGAGAGAAGTGAAGGAGACTGGCTGGAGACACTGGAGGTTTGGGGGAGACCAGAGGAGGTTAAGGGGCTGCATCCATGAACAAAATAACTGAGCCCAGAGGGAGAGGGCTTTCTACAACATCAGGGCTCTGACACACCCACAGAACACAGCAGGAGAGAGGTGCTGTCTACACATGGAAGAAGCCTTACAGTCTGGAGGGATGCTTGGTGAACCTGACCCTGCTGTGGTGCCCTCCAGCACCCACATTGTGATTCATCCCCTCCAAGACACAGGCACTGGCTGTTTCTATTCTTAGCCCAGGCCAGATGAGGGTTTGATTGTGATTTCCCTTTCTTTTCACCCAGCCAATGGATTGACTCTTTTCCATACCAAGACTCAAACTCTCACAGCACTCCAGCACCGGAGCTGTGCCACTGCAGTGAGCTCGCAGTCCCTGCGAAGCTGCAGCTCCTCAGGAGGGATGCAGGGGATTAGCCAAGGAGATCAAGAGTGATGTGGCAGGGGCAGCCCAGAAGGGTGGGGGACATGGTGACCAGACAGTTACAGACCTGGGTGGTCAGCAGGCAGCTGTCCAATGGGAGACCCCCATAATGGAGCTCCCACCTGATACTCTGCTAGGCAAAACTGGCCAGGATATGGATCCAGCTTGCTGAGTGCTTCTACTGCCAGCCCAAGCCCGTGAGCTGGCTGCTACATCTTCCTCGCCAGCTCCTTACACTCCAGAGTTGGCGCTGGCCACCGCCCCGTGCCCAGAGGGAAGTGGATCTGGGGCAATCATTACTTTTGATCTAATTGAAGGGAACGTGACTGCGGAGCCCAGCTGGCCGCAGCACTCAGCTCTGCCTCATGCAAGTTGTATCCTCTGAGACCCTTGCAAACACGTTGGCTTAACAAGAACAGCCTCCTTCCACGGCCTCCCCGGCATGCTGCCGGCGCCTGCCCAGCAGGTCAGGCTCTGCAGCAAGGACAGCAAGTCCCTCGGTTGTGG
Organism: Sylvia atricapilla; assembly: GCF_009819655.1. Taxonomy (NCBI): domain Eukaryota; kingdom Metazoa; phylum Chordata; class Aves; order Passeriformes; family Sylviidae; genus Sylvia; species Sylvia atricapilla. The sequence goes on from NC_089146.1 coordinate 22,593,262, forward strand.
GGAGATGTGGGATGACAAGATGTCCACTCCAATTACAGGAGAGCAGGGCTGGCGACAGTGTGATGAGCATGCCAGGCATCACTGCCTGCTGTGGAGCTGGCTGTGGGGGGCCACAGGAGCAGTAACGCTGCCTGCACCCCACTTGCTGAAACCTCTGCACCCACTTGGGAGTGGTGGAGCTGGGAATGGGGGTAGAGAGCTGTATGCACCAGGATAGGATTGGAGCCATTGATTTGAGCTCTGTTGCCAGCTGTATCATGCTGGGATGGGGAAGATGGCAGCTCTAGTGCTGCAGATCGGCCTCACTGGTGGTCCTGGTCCCCAGTTTGGCCCACTGTGACAGATGAAGGGTCTGCCAGAGCCAGCGGAAGCATGAGAGATGCAGCACCCGATTAACGCACTGACCCTATTTACGTAAACTACCCCGATTAAACACAATACCTTATTAAATGCTTTACTCCAATTAAGTGCAATACCTTAATTAATGCAACACCCCAATTAAAGACAACACTCCCATTCAATTTATTCCTTCATTAAGCGCAAAACCTCAATTACAAAGTCTCTTTTGTAAGCTGTGTGCATGAGCTCACATAAGGTGCCCTGGACACCTTTTCCTGCTGCCAAGAAAACAGCACTGAGTTTATGTGGCTTTGAGGTCTTGCCTCCAGGAATTTAGGAGTGGGTTTCAGTAGGATCTGGGTGTAGGAGCATCTGTTTGATGGCTGAGAGGACAATGCTTGCATCAGAGCTGTGTTAGATCTCATGGACACTCAATGGGATGACGGGTCCAATCCCTGGCTGATCATGGGAGAAAAAGGTTTGTGCTAAGCCCAGGCTGATCCATGGTATTTAACCCTAGTGAGCAGTGAGATCTCTCTTTGTAACCCTCCTGAATTCCTCTTCCCAGAAATGCTCACCCAGCCAGCTCTTCCTGTGCCCAGGAAGAGGCAGCAGGCAGTGGACACTGTGAAGTTCCCACCTGTGTGCAGCAGCTCCTGCTTCTGGTCTCCATCTGAGACATCCCACGTGCCATGGACCTGCACTGCCCTGGCTCTGCCAGGCTGAAAGCCAGCACCCCCTCTCCATGTTCTACTCTGACCCTGTCAGTACAAACCATCCCCAAACTGAGCCAGCCACTTGATCGCACTGCACAAGCATTCTCACAAAGGGAAAACAAATCTAAAAGCCTCCCAAATCCCAGCATCCCCAGGAGGATGTTCAACCCAGCACCCATCTCCTGACTCCGGATCTGGCAATGCTCGCTGGCCCGTGACCAGCAGGAGGTCAGGCTCGGCTGACGCTGCCCTCCAATCCTGCGTGGGAGGAGTGGAGGAAATGGCCTCACCACCCTCAGAGCATCCCCCACGGCTGGAAAGGCTGTCGCTGACGTGACCAGGGAGCAATGGGATGTTCACAGTCCCTCCTGCCCTCAGCACTGTTAGGAAGGGGAAGACACCCTGGGAGCCATCGCTGCAGCGTGCAGAGACAGACATTTGGTTTTATAGCCTTTTATTGCTGCAGCTGGTTGGTCCTCCCTTCTCCCTGCCATCTTGAGGAGGGCAGCCGGGCAGGCTGGCACATGGCCACACTGTGCTGAGCAACTTGGCAGTGGTGCACCCTTCTGGGGTGCCGCTGGGCTTGCACTGCTAGCAAAACACCGGCATGGCAGGGAAGCAGGCTCAGCACCTTGCTGGGACAGTCTCCAGCACTATTTCCCTCACAGCCCCTCTGACCATAGCCTGAAAACCCCCGCCTCCACCACTTGTCACCTGCCTGGTGGTTTATAAAATTTTAAAGTTAATAGTGTAATAAACTCCAATAATTATATTGCAGCTGCACCGGGGCATCCTGGGATGAATACATTACGGGAGTTGCAGCAGTTGTGCCAAGAGGGCAGCACTGGGGGATGCTCCTGCCAGTGCAGCCAGATGGACAAGTTTCACCTGGTGCTGCTGTGAACGGGGTAACTCCTTGCTTAACTCCCTCCTAAGCAACAACTGAGCAAAGGTGACTGGAGGGTGGGCAGCTCACCGTAGCCACAGTCCTCCCTGATCACAGGACAGGCCAGGAGACCCTCAGGGAAAAGGATTTGGGAGAAGCTTGAGGTCCTAAGGTAGCCTACCATCAGTTTCTGATTTATGGGCAGGGGATGCTTGGATGGATGAACTGGGCCTGGAGGACCACCCTGCAGCCAGCTGTGCGTGGCCTCACCAGCAGTGGAGTCCATGCTTGGATGAGCCAAAGCCACAAGGTGCAACCCCCAAGCACCAGCTGTGTGTCCCTGTCCTGCCTCGACATCCCCAGCCCTGGCACACCCCCATCAGGGCTGGCATGCTGGCATGAACAGCTGCAGGCATGGGTAGCGCTGCTGCTGAACACAGCTGGCACAGCTGGAATGTCATCTCACAGCCAAAGGGGCATGCCAAGAGTTGTGCCACACTGGAAAGGCAGTGTGCAGAACAGTGTAGCCTTGTTGTGGTGTGCAGGGAGGATGAAAGCCCCATCCCACTCCAAACAGCCATGACCCTACACCAGAGAGGTCTCCTGTGCACTGGCATGAGAGTGAAAGGGTGATGAATGCTGCAGGGCTGATGGCCAACCCAGCAGTGTCAGGATGCCCATCACCAGGTTCTTCACACACCTCTGGAGAAATGCAGCCTGCAAGTAGCCCCAGTGCAGGGCAGAGGAAATGCTGGCACTCTGAGGGTACCCACACTGGGCAACATTACCCACGCATCCCACTCCTCCATCTCATCTCTGGCCCTGAGAGATGGGAGTTTGCCCAGCCAGCAGAGCATGTGGATCTGCCCTGAGAGACATCATTCAGCTGCTCCCTCACACTCAGCTGTGCCCACAGGCCCTATCCTGCCCTGACCCCTGCAGTCATTGGCACCCAGTGCTGGTCAAGCACCCTGTGGCTCCTCCTGGCCCTGGACTGCTCCTCCTGTCCCATCTGCAGTACTTCACCGAGGCAGCTCCTGCTTCCCATTTGGCTTTCCTAAAAACAACAGAGTCGTAAACTGCCAGCAGAGCTGCCTCAGCACAGCAATAGGGCTGAGGTTTTAAATGCACCCAAGTCAGGAGGCTGGGAATTATGGTTCCCCAGACAGCCATAGCTCAGCTGCATGGTGCCCATGATGGTCCTGCGCGTGCACAGCCATGTGCCACGGGCAAGGGGCAGAGTTAGTGTTACCATGGGAACCATCGCTCCCCATTTTCCAACATTTGTGTGATTAAAACCTCAGCCTTAATGCCATAGCTCCACTGATGGCATATATGGTGGGGGCACCCTGCCTGCCCTTCCCAGGCTGCTGGGCCAAAGGGGCTGGGAGCCTGAGACTGCCCCTGCCCCTTGGTGGCTGGTGGAGAAGTGGTGGACAGGCTGGGTCTCCAAGATGAGTGGGAAGCTGGAGACAGTCACTGGGAAGGGGACCCTGGACTGAGTACACCATAGGCACAGCACAAATCTGGCCACCAAGCACACCGCATGGGTCCCTGCATTGGTCATGAGTGCTGACAGCAAGGCAAGTGCCCACCTAGCTGTAGAGCACATGGCAAACACGGCACTGTGCCAAGGATTGAGGAACTGGTGCCTTCAGCACCCTGTGTGCTCCGAACTCCAGGCATGCTCCTGGCACCAAGTGCATGCTGCAAACTCCAAACATCTCATTGGTCTTCATCTGCAACATACTGCAAATAGGAAAAACATCCAACTGCTGAGTACCCTGGAAACGTCTACCCCAAAGGTGAGCTGGGGCATTGCAAACATGTCACCATTAGGCACCAAGCACCAGCTCCCTGGCAGCTGATACTGAGCACGGAGGGCACCTCTGGTGCCACATGTGCCACAGACACTGAAAACTGAGCTGTGAACATGGGATGCATGACAAACTGTGAGTTCTGAGTGCACTGGAGTGAGCCTCAGCAGGGACAGAACAGGCTGCTGGTGCTGGTAATGCGGTAATGCAAGAACTGGTGCTAGCAGTGCACACAGACTGTGCAGTGCTCCAAAGCGGGCCAGGATCCAACATCAAGCACAGGAAGGGTAGCAGGATCACCACTTACACTGTGCAGCAAGCTCTGTAAATGGCAAAAGCATCAAGAACCTTGTGCTGACCACATCGTGGGCTGCACTTACAGAGCATGCTGTGAGTAAGCAGCAAACTGGGCACTGGGGCGGGATGCAGGGCAAGCACTCACACCTGTGGGAGCAAGCGGGAATGCGCGGGCAGCGGGAGCCGTGCTGCAGGCACCAAGGCTGAGCCCACTGTGAGCATGGCACATGCACTGGCACTGGGCACCAACCACAGCACCAGCAGACGGCTGTGAACACTCATCACACCACAGGAATCAAAATACTGTGCACACCGTGGAGAGCCGGCTGGTGTGAGCACAGGCTGCACCGCAAATGCCAAGTTGAACAGACGCAGGGCACACCTTGAATGGAGAGATTGCTGAGCGCTTGGCAAACACGAAGCCACAGCTGACACCAGATACTGAAGGTGCTGCAAACATCATCAGCAGCGGGGTGCACACACTGAGCACACTGTGTATGCTGAGCTCTGCTGACACTGAGTGTAAGGGCTGTGTAAATAACAATGATGCCACAGGTATTAAGTGCTGAGCACTCTGCAATTATCAAGCAAACTGTGGGCATCAAGCGCTGCATACACCATGACTGCAAACACACTGCAGGCACCAATTTGACAAATACACTCCTGATAACAAGCCTGTGGCTGGTGCTGAGTGCACTGAAAAGAGTGTGTGAGTGTGGGTGCAGAGTGCCATGGGCTATCGCAAACACCAAATCTGGCGCAGACACTGGAAATGCTGCACGCATCAGCTCGGGCATTGTGTGCATTGCAAATACCCAATATAGCATTGGCACTGAATGCCAACCAAATCCTTCACTGGTTCCTAGCTATGTGCTGTGCTATAAGAAATGTGCCAAGTCACCACCCTCTAAATGCATTGTAAACACCAAGCAGATGCAGACACCACTCAGTCTCATGCTGACCATTAAGAACTGGTCATGCTGCAGCCAGCCCTCTTCCTGTGCCAGCCTCAAAGCCCACTGAAAGAAGCAGCTTCTCCAGGTGCTGCAAACACCAGAGTTGGTGGCACCTACTGCTGACACACCACATGTCACAAACCCACCCCGGAAGGGCACCAGCAACTATGGTGAATGCGGCTCAGCCTGGAGACTGCCAGCCCTGTGGTTCTCCCACACCAGGGTGCGTGGGGTCCTGCCTGTCTCTTGGGGAGTGACAGCCATGCAGTAGTGCCAACAGTGCAGCGTGTACCGGTGTGCTCAGGGCCTGTTATTTCATTTTCACTTGTCCCATCCCATTAGCACAGCTGTCTGCCACCAGAGAAGGGAAAATTGATGCTAAACGGGATATCAATTTATCATGGAGTGTGTCACCCGCCGCACGGCTCTGCCAGCCGAGCAACTGAGACGCGCTGCACCAGCCAAGCAGCACCTGTAATTAACAGCTCGTCAGCCTCCCCCGCACGCTGCAGCCTGGGCACCAGCTGGCGGGTGTGGTACGGGGAATCCCAGTTGCGGTGCCACCCTCCACCCCTGGCCAGGACCCCAGCATCACTCCTCGGGGCCGTGTGTGCCCACCTCCCAGCCAGGGACAGAGGCAGTCAGCAGGTTTCATGTAGGTGTGCCGGGGATGCCAACCTGAGGGATGGCTCAGAAAGCCAGATTAGAGAGAGAGGTTTGCCCCCTGCCCCAGCCCTGCCTCAGACGTTTTCACCCCTGACCTGATCCCTCACTACTGAGGTGTCCCAGCACGAGGCAGAGCTGTAACTCATGTGGTGACGGTGCCCGGTGAGTAACGAGCCGGGAGCCTGGCTCCCGGGCATGAGTTACAGCCGCTGCCTACGCTCAGTGAGACATCAATCCCGTCGGGTGGCGGGGACAGAAATGTAGAGTTCAGTGTGCCGGGAAGGGGCCGCAGGATGGGCCATCAATCCTGGCCAGGAGGGTGTGATGCCAGCACAGGAAAGGCTGGAGGGCACCCACTGAGATAACCCCTGACCACATATTTTTGTTTACCCCGGTCCCCCTGGGTGCCCCCAGCCCCAGAAGAATGCAGGCTGTTGTGCCCAGTCCATGCTGCCCAGCTGAGGGGCCACAGCAGGAGGGACGGGCCAGATGTGGCTTCCCCCATCCCTGGGGTGCCAGTGGCCATACTGTAGGAACAGAAAGGAGGGAAGGGCCCACTGGGACAGCCTAGCAGAGAACTAGGAATGGGGTCCTAATCTGGTGCCAGAAAAATCTCTGGGTGTTTTGGCATGAGCAGGCTCTCCATCCCTGCTACTCCAGGCTGCTCAGCTGTGCTCCCACCTCCCCTCAATGCCCCTGCCATACAGGGGTGCTGCAGTCAATCACACAGCACCTTGCCCACTAGAGATGGCAGGAGCAGGACTGAATCTCACCCAGCCTCAGCTGGGCACTACCACCCCTGCCTTGCACCCTACATGCCTGAGTGGTAAAGCAATGACAGTGGCAGTGGCAGTGGCAATGGCAGTGGCACGGCGGGAGGGAGCAGGCGAGCGGGGGTGACCAGCTGAGCTGAGGCTGTTTGCAGCTTTGATGTTAAACACCCAGAGATGAAATGCGTGGCCCGGGGCTGGGTCCCTTGCAGCCAGCCGCCGGCCAGCCTCTGGCTGCGGAGCCGTGCCAGCGCTGGGGCCGATAATTGGATGCATGTTTCTTCCAATGAGTTTGTATCATTTTTATGTAAATTTGACATTTTCCTGATGTTCTGTAATGTGCACAAAGCAAGTGCCGCTCCTGCCGTCGGCAAAGCCTATTTCCTTCCTGTCTGAAGTGCTGTGTTGATTTAAGGGCCTGCTAATACGCACAGCCGGGGCCCCCCCGTGCACACGCACGTGCTCACACGTGGCTCACTGGCTCCGATCTCTCTCCACCAGTCCCATGTGCTGCTCCCAAGCACCTCACCCATGTCCAACCCAGCTGTCCTGCACTGGGACAGCATGGAGCTGGGCTCCCCAAGACAGCAAAGCACCTTCTTTATCCATCTCACGTGCCACCAAATAATGCTGCTTGGCTGTTTGTCTCATCCTGATGGAGGGGAAGAGGCTCCTCCGCGCCCAGCGTGGAAGGAATGCCACCAGCAGTCCCTCAGGGCTCTTTTATCTCCTATTGGAAGGTGGGAGGAGTTCAGAGCCCGGGAGCCAGAGCAGCAGGAAAGGAAACAGCAAACAAGAGGAACCTTTCTGGCAGCGCAGGGAGGTGCTGCCAGCTAACCAGTGCACTGGGAGCTTTGGGCACTGCTGCTTGGGAGCTGCCAGAGGGGCTGGGGTGCATCTGCCCAGGCATCCCGTGGCACTTCTAGGCAGGGCTCCACATGTTCTGGTCACAGACCGCCTGCCTACGGGCAGCAGCTGTGGCACTGGGGGTGCCTTCCTTGGGGTGAGTGCACCCTGCTCCCACATCGCTGGTTTCTCGTGCCGCACAGTTTTCCTGGGCTCTGTCTGTGGCGCAGGCGAGTGGGTTTCAAAGGCAGCGCTGCTATTTAAAGCCCTTATTGTTCGCGTCCTTGACACCGACAGCTACATCCTGCTGTCGTTCGATGTGAGCGCATCCTGGCCCGGCCAGCCAGAGGAAGGCAGCTAATGAAGAGCAAGTGCAAAGACGCCTCTTCTTTGTCCTGTTCACAAAGCAGCTTCCCAAACAGTCCCCCTCCGCCCTTCACTGAGCAGCTATTTATAGTTCCCCTTCCCCAGGGCATGCTGGGAGTTTCCTCCAGACAGTGATGCCCTGGGATCCCTTCAATGGGCCACAGGGATGAAGGCTTTGTGACCCCTCAGTCCTGAGAGCTGATAGCAAATCCCATCCTATCCTTGCATGCTCCCCTTCCAGGGGCAGCCATGAGGACAGCTGGGTCAGCCAGGGCCACAGAGAGAGTGGGGTTCCCACAGGGTCATTTCCCTACCCAGCCCTGGCAGCCAGTGGTCCTGGGGGAGCTTCTCCATCTGGGCAGCATAGCTGCCTCTCTCCTCTTCATTCCTGTCGGCAAGCACACATCTGCTGCTGCTGCTCCCCTGCCTGCCTCAGGCACAGGGCCGTGCAGCTGTGGGACACAGCGGAGGGCTGAGTGTCCCATCTGAACCCTCCGTGCCCGGGGCAGCCTGTCTCCTGGCCCCCCATCACAGCGGGCATCTGCTGTACCCCCGTGCCAGGTGCTGCTCTCTCCAGCGAGAGGCTTTGACAGGAAATTAAAGATTAATGTTCCCCGCGGCACCTGTGCCAGCGGCGCCCATGGTGCTGAGGACGTGCCCAGCATGGCAACCTGGGGGGCTGGGGGGGAAAGTGTGCAGGCAGGGGTGCCTGGGGCATTTGACCCGAGAGCAGAGGGGCTATGCAGGGGGCAGAGGTGGCATGAGGAGGGAAAGGATGTATCCCCTGTGCCCTGTCACTGCATCGGGCATCCAGAGCCAGGCAGGGAAATGCCCCTCTGCAGGCAGAGCAGTGTAGGGGTCGAAGGGGTGAGAGAGGCAGCTGCAGAGGATGACAGGTCTGTAAGTTCTGTGCAGAGCCCTCAGCCCCTTCTCTACCTCCTTCAGGATGGGGAGCCACAAGTCCCTTCAGGGGACACCTCAGGGCAGGCCAGGGGATCCAGCATGTGGCTAACTTGCCACCTGGCACAGTGAGCTGGGCCATGCAGCTGAGCAGGCAGCATGATGCCAGGAGCATTTCCTCCCTCCCACTGGGAGGGGATTAAGCTCAGCCAAGCTCTGGCTGGCAGTGGCCATGTCCACACAGCTGCATGTGTGGCTGCAGCTGCCTCCTTCACTCCCAGTGCAGCCGGGTATTGCATCCTGCTGCACCCACCACCTGCTCCTGAGGCACAACCCCTTGCTCCCAGGGCACAGGTCTGTGCCATATCCCACTGCGCCCTGTACTGACTCCCACGGGCACACAGTGAGGCCCACGAAGGTGGTGGCACCTGTTCCCCCTGGACATGCATGCACCATGACCATGAGTCTCTGCCACCAACACCGGGCACCTTGGTGTGCAGGGCTATGGTTTTGTGAAATATGGCCCCTATAAATCCCGTCGTGTGCGTGCCATAATTCTCAATATATTTTCAAATATAGTTCAATTATTTTTCCCATATATCATGGGGAAATTGCATTGGCGAGTGGCGGCACTAAGCAGGGAGCGCGTGGCGGGGCGGCATTAATAGGATTGTGCATGGTATTATGCATGAGGTCGTTCAGGACACAGTGGGGAACCTCCCGTGCTCCAGAGAGACGGGAAGGAATAAATCAGGCTATTAGCCCAGCACCTTGCTCAGGTCTGCAGGGGATTAATCTCTACAGCGTGTAGAGATCCAAGCTGGGCTATCTCCCTGGGAAGTCTCCCTGGGCTGTTCTCGGAAGCTCTGTCCCACTCTCTGCCCGTGTCTGCCCAAAGCACCAGGGAGCAGAGGCAGTGCTTGAACATACCAGAGTCACCAAAGTGGATGTGACATGTCTCTGGGGAGCAGTTTACCATGCCTGCATGCAGGGCAGTCCCTGGGCCATGTGTAGAGACTGGTGTGACACTCTGAGAAAACCCTGGGTATCTTGGGACTTCTCTGGAAAAGCCTCACCCTTGGCTTGAGCTTGCAGCCCTTGTTCCAGCCCTGTGTGAGGCCCTAGCAGCTTCATGGCTCACACTGCAGGTGGGCAGCGTGGGGTACCCTTGCTGTATCTGACCATAAAACAGCAGCTTGGCCAGCAGTACCTGGAGAGCAGCCGCAGCCTTCAGGACAGGCGCGTATAATCAGCCGGGACAGTCACATTTCCTTCAGTTCTCCATGAATATTTATGCAATTTGTGCAGAGCTGCCGGAGCCGATCTACTGAGCTAGAGGGGAGATAGCAGCCTGGGCCCCCAGCTTGCCCTGGGTCCCGTGGGAGCTCCCTGGGGCTGGCCCCTCTTGGCTGTGCTGCTGCACACACCTCCAGGACACCACTGCAAGCAGTGAGATGGGAAGTGGGAGCAGTGACCTTGGCAATGGATGTAAGGGATGTCAATGTCCAAGGTGGGGCTGGACACTGCCGTGCTGGGTTTGCAGAGGGAACATCTGGACTAGCCACTAGCCCCACGAACAGCATCAAAAGCAGGTCCTCGAAACTGAGCTTGTGGACTATTCACCTCCTGCCTGTCCACATGGGAGAGCCTGGAAGCATTAGCACCACATGAGCTGCTGCCAGCTGAGAGGGAGCCCAGCATGCAAGCAGCAGAACTTGGTTATATCTCACCAGGGTGTCTCTGTGTGAGGGCAACTGAAATTACTATAGAGGCCAGACATTGAGGGCTGCCTCTACTCTGGCAGCACGCAAGATATTCGTTCCTGTGCATAGGGCTTGGCCCACTAAGAGCAATGAAGAGGTTCCTGGTGCCTGGGTGGGTCATTGGGAGTGCCTGGCCCTGTGGTGGGTGCCCCACAGGAGGCAGGGAGGTGAAGGACCTGCAGGGCATGGGTGCTCCCCAGCAGCGACGGAGCTGGCAGTGCCAGAGCAAGCAGCGAGTGCAGGTGAGGTTTACAGTAAAGGGAAAAACAAATTATTAATCATGAGAGCAGCCCCAGCCGGGCTGTCAGGGCCGCATGGGCTCATGAATATTCAGCATCGGGCTGAGCACTAAATCTCATTTAAATGTCAGGGACCATTAGGCAGACAGTGAGGGGGCTGGGATGGCAGCTCCCCATTCTGTGCCAAACCCCGCATCAGACAGAGGGGCTGGGACTGGGGTGCTGGCACCCTGCTGGCATGGCTGGGCAAGAGCCACGCTAGTGTCCTGTGTGCCCTTATTCCAGCACCTGGGTGCTCCTTGGGGGTGTCTCAGACCCCCTGGCACCTCTGCCAACCTTGAATATCTTCTGATTTCTGATGGGGGCTGAAAACCCACATCAAGCGCCCTGTAGATGCAAACGCTGTGAACTGCATGTTCTGCTCCCTCTTGGCAGAGGAACAAACCCTAAAGGATCACCAACCCAGCCAGGTTCAGCCTGGCAGGACAGTTTCCTGACCCCTGGCATCCCAGCCAATCCTCCTTACTCCTCAAAGCACACACAGGATCAGTTTCATGCTCTTCCCTGGGCACAGAGCCGGTGGGTGCTGGAGGGATGCCAGAGGGGCATCCAGAGAGATGTCTGGTGGGACTAAGGCCATGCCAGGGAGGTTCAGGCAGCACACTCAGGGCTCTGCACACTTGAAATTCTCCTTTGGAGCCCATTCTTTGTCAGTGCAGGGGCACCATCTCCCTCGAGCCACCTGCCATCCATACTTAGGGTGGTTGGTGGCTCCCAGTGGTGCCCGCAGCAGCGGCAGTGGCAGGAGGCAGCAGCAGGCAGCAGGAAGGAGCAAGCACGCCTGGGCACTGCCTCCCTGTGCTGGCACTCACACTCTCTCCAGCTCAGCAGGGCCCTGGCAATTACACGGATACATTTAAGCTCTTAATCCTACTGAAGATTATTCCAAGGTCGGGGCACTAGACAGGTCCCCATGCGCTGCCAGGCTGCAATGCATCCCTGCTGCCATCTGCCGGGATAGCCCGGCTGAGGGGATGCTGGCACCCTGGCACACAGTGGCTCTTCCCATGCTTGGGCCACCAACATCCTTCCATCTGTGGAATTGGTCAAAGTCTTGAGCCTGCTGGCATCTCCTGAAGACTGGAGGCTGGTGTGGGTGACCCTGCTTGCAGGCTCTCCCAGGTAGCAGGTGCCAGCCACTGGGACCTCCCCTGGCTCTCCAGCCTCCCAGCTCCATCAGTTCCTGATTTTGTCTCATGGTGCTCCACGGGAAGCATGGGTGGCCTGAAGAAGAGATATCTCTAGAAGGGCATAGGAAACACCTTGGACTTGTCATGGATATGGCTGCAGATCCAGAGCTGCTGTGTACCCATCCAGGGTAATACTGAAGCTCAGAGCTGCAGAAAGATGCCTTACCTGGGTCTGAAGAACCTTGGTAACCAAAGAGATGGCTCACAATTTCTAAAACTTTTATAGTTGCTGGCAGGTGATGATCTAAGAGCAACAAGCGGCTTGAAGATGACTCAGACCAACCTGGGAGCAGATCAGAAGCCAGCCCACTGTAGAGTGGGACCATTACCTGCGGCAGCCCATCCCTTGGGCCATGCTGGGGTCTCCTCCAGACTCCTCCAGATGAGTGGGTATGCTTTATGGGGCCATTGCCCCAGCCTGAGGTGGGTGGTGTGATTATAACTAAAAGGAGGGAAGGTGCCCAAGGCAGGGAATAGGTACTTGGCCTGGGTAGTGGCTCACGGGATTCCCCCTCCTGCTCTTTGCATTGATCATTGGAAATCAGCACCCACTCCTCAGTGTGGCCTCGGTCCTGCCCTGCCCGCTGCTGACAGCTGATGGAGCCCTGCAGGACCTGGCATTTCCTCCCTGGGAAGATGTGTAAATACTGCAATCCATCACTGTCCCGTCCCCTGCAGCAGGCCAGCTGGCTGAGGACAGGGCTCTGCGATGGGGTGTGGTGTCTGGCATTTCCAGATGGAGACAGTGGTACTCCTTGGGGACAGTCCCAGGAGACAGGGAGAGGATGATGCACGCTACATGTTTGGGTGCTGTGCGTGACCACACTGCACCATTTGGATCTACAACTGACATCAGGCTCTCCTGCTGGGCAGAGGCAGAGCCCAGAGCATCATTTTCTCCAATGTTCACCTCCAGAATCCCAAAATCCCCTCAGCAAGATGCTTCTCCAGCTCAGCACTCAGTCCCTCCTGCTGCAGGGTGTGCTAGTGACCAGTGCTGGGTTGCCCTGCTTTTCCCTCCTGGCAGTGCAGCTATCCCACACACTGCACACAGACACAGCATGGCACCACACACTGCACCCCCTTCTCTCACACCCCCAGCCCCATGGAGCTGCCTGTTCCCCAAACCCCTGCATCTCCTCCTACTACTGGTTGGGAAGGTAAAAGAAAATATTAATGATTATTAGGAAGAGCTAAAGCAGAATTGCAAATGTTATTTCTCTGGTAGATGGATGATAGCAGGATGGATGATAGATAGCTGGATGGATGGATCTCTTTCCCTCCAAGCTGTAACCCCCTTCCAATCGCTCCCTCTGGAGCGCTGCTGTCACCTTGTCTCTGCTCAGAAGGGCTTTTACTGGCTCACTGGGGGATGCACGAGAACAGGTTATTAATACATGGAGAGGGGGATGGAATCCATTTGACTTGAAAATAGCTGAGAAACTGAACGGCACTTCTAAAATCTGCTTTTAATCAGAAGGAAAAGAAGAGAAGTTTTAACAATTAGGGAGTAATGAAGAGCTTTGGAAAAAAAATAAAAAGCTCTCTGAAGATTAGCTAAGATTTTTAGAGCACTTCAAGCATTTAAAGAGCTATGCTGGTATTGAGCAAAATGATGCAAATATTCCCTGTGAAAATCAGAGGTGGTGAGATTGATGGTGAGTGCCAGAGCCTGGATGTCCACAGGCAGGCACAGCACGGGTCTGCTGTAAGCAGCAATGCTGTGCTGTGTGCAGGGCAGGGCAGCAGGCGACAGCAGCAGGGCTCACCTGTGCCACTGCCCGTGAGAGGTAATGGGAGCGTGGCCAGGAGGGAGCCTCGGCTTGGCTGTGGAAGGAAAGCCTTGGTGGAGTCTCCAGTAGAAGTACAGCCACTACGGCAAGGCTGTAACCATCCCTTCCACTCCAAGCCCTTGGCAAGAGAGGAAGGAGTGATCCCCTATGGGGTTTGGCTTTTGTGGGTCTAAGGATGCCCAGCAGATGGTCATGAGTAGGGACTGCTGACAGCACATCCCTGAAGGAGAGCACATGGAAAAGCTTCCCCAAGTGCTCCCTGAGGCTCAGAGAGAGGCTGGGCAGCCGTGACACTGGCATCCCCTGCCCTGAGCCAAGCCCTGGCCTCCACCAAGCAGGGAAGCTGCCAGGCAGCCCGTCCGTCCCAGCCGAGCTGGCGGCTGCTCCTTCCCAGTACCTGCCAAGGGCCCGTCACCGGGAGGTGAGCGCGGGGGCTGCACAGCCGTGCACAGCAGCAGCTGGGTAATTTTCATGCTAAGTGAAAAGTAAAGTGCACAGACTCTTTATTAGAGCGAGCACGGTGCGGGGAACAATGAAGGCAGTGATGATCGTTAACTTTCTAATCGGAGGAGAAAAGTCCTCAATGCAATTTTTATGGTAATAACATCGACACTAAAGATAATTGCTCCCCGCGTCGCGCTTAGCGCCAGGAAACTGTTTGGGAAAAAAACATTAATTTGCAGGAACTGAGCCAAAGTTTCCTTAAGGCAGCTGTTCCCTGTGCCACCCTGTCACCAGCCCGTGCCAACACTGGCCGCTGGCCGACCCCTTGCCCTTCCACCTCTGCCTGCAGTTACACCCCTCATCCCTGGCACCAGCCAGGCTGGGTTTGCACCACGCCGGCGATGTCTTTCACAGCATCGGTTCCTGGGGCTCAGCTCCGCAGGAAATGCTGGAGACGGTGCAGCCCACCTCTGCGGTGGTGGAAGAAGGCCAGAAACATTTTTGGGTGATGTGAGGGAGTAGCGCTCCTGCTGCAGTAAAGGAGACGGGCAGGGCTGCCCCATGTGCCGGGACCACTGTGAGCAGGGAGGAATGGGAGCTCGCTTTCCCTGGGGAATAATAAGCACAGGAGAAATTACAGCCAGGTGACATTTTAACGAGCTGGCGTCCTGTGTGGCATTAATATTCCAGGGGCTGCAATTCCCTTGTGGGTGTTTGAGAGATGAAAAAAAAATCCCAGCCCAGTAAAATCAAATAAATAAATCTCTGCCTAAGCGTGGCGTCTCCCCCGCCCCCGGCACGGAGCGGGTGGCACGCGGTGTGATTTCCCCTGTGATCCCCTGCCGCCGAGCAAGCAATCGTCTCATCTTTGAGCGTGGCAGCAGGATGATTTATCCTGGCTCCCGGCGCCCCGGATGGGGCCAGAGCGTGGGGCCGGGGATGATGCATTGGGCAGGAGCAGAGGTGGCAGCTGGGGGAAGGCAGGAGAGCAGGGTGCACACACAGGCCACCACTCAATTCTAAATTAATTTTAATATTTGACAAATCAAATCTACTTAGGTGAGCCATGGGCCATGCAAAAGAGATTTATGAGGGTTTGGGGCTGTTGGCTGCACGTGTAGCCCTTCTTCGCCACTGCCTGATGGGGTTCCAGCAGTCACAGCATCACTAACTCCCCCCTCCCCAGGAGCAGGGATGCAGACAGTGAAGCAGCATAACAGTGTCAAGAAAAATGTCCCAGAATCTAAGTCCTGGCTTATTAGGCTGGCAAAAGTGACAGACCCTTTGCCTGCCCCAGCTCTAAGCCCACTGGCAGAGCTGACAGCAGGGGCACAGCCCTGGCTATAGCTAAATGTGGTACTTGATGCCCAGGATCTCCCTGAGAACTCCAGCTAGCCTAGAGAAGAGCAGCCAGTTCCAGCCTGCTTGGGATGATGCTGGAGCAGTTTCCCATGGGTTGGGGGAATTATGGGTCTGTGGAGAGAAGAGCCATGCGGGGAGCAGGTGGTGGTGTGCAGGCTGTGCAGAGCCATTTGCCTGCAGGACCATTTCAGTCCCAGCTCCATCAGGCCCACAGATTCATGGGCCCTGGGAGGTGACAGGAAACCTGATAGGTTTTAAGACAGCAACATGCCCTGAATCTGCAAGGTGCCTGAGCAGGCGAGGTAGGGAATCCAAAATGTTTACAGACTCAAGGGACTGCGGGAGCAGTGAAGGCAGGCTGGGCTGCCTGGGATGAGATTTCCATGCTGGGGACAGACTGCTGCCATCCCTAATATGCTGTTGGAAATCCCTCCCTCAGCATGGGCATCCCCCCAGCAGCCCTGCAGAACTAGGGAAGACTCAGGGAAGCCCACTGCCCCTGAGCTGAACCCACTCCTGTGGCAAAGCCCCAGCATGGGGGTCCCCTGGATTGCAGAGGTCTTTCACAGTGATGCTAGGGAGGGGTCTTTAGTGCTTTCTGCCCACGTGCCCCTCACACCTGCCTGTGGGTGAGGACAAGCCTGTATTTGTTTCTTCTTGCTGATTACTTTACTTGGCACAGTCAGGCAGCCATGACCCAGTGCTCAGGCAGGGAAACCAGGGCTGCCCTCCACCAGCCCTTTCCTGCAGGATGCTATTACAGTGATGCAGCACTGGGCTCTGTGCTGCAGAACAGCCCCATGTCTGGCTGCAGCTTCAAGCTGGAATATCTCAAGGGACATACAGCATATCCTTGTATTGAGGGACATACAGTGGTCCATAGCCCATGGCAGGGCAGGCAGCCTTTCCAGCTCCTCCAGCAGCAAAGAGGCAAGTGGTGCACAAAGCTCAGGCCAGCCCAGAATCCCAGGCAGCTCTGTTTCCTGTTCTGCCTGTGCTTCCCCTAACTTAACAATGGCAAAGCCCTCCAACTGCCCCTGGTGTGCCAGAGAACAGCCAAGGGCCAAGGGAGGGACATGAGGCAGAGGAGAGACAGCCTGTATGCAGGGATGGCATGTGCACCCACACCTTGCAAGACTTACAGAATAAAGCAGAGACCACAAGGGTCTCAGAGGACTTTAAGAAATCTCTACAAGTTGCCTGAGCCAGTAGGGACCAGCTTTAAGAGGTGATGGATGTAATGAGAAGGCATTTTCCCTGCCTGGCCCTGTGCTTGGTCAGGCTCTCAGCTGGGCATGGGTAGTAGCTGCTGCATACCAGCATGTCCTTGCACAATGGGATGAAGTAGGATGGATGGAGGACCATAACTCTGGGGCTGTGAGCTTATACTGAGCTTTATCCCCACAATGGCACACAACTCCTGATGGCTTCTCCAGCCCAAATCCAGCCCTACAGGTGCCCCACCCACAGCAGAGGCAAACAGTGCCAGCCCTGGTGATGCAGTCCATGGGAAGGTGGGCACTGTGTTACAGCTCCAGCTCTCAGCAGAAGTGTATGTTCCCATAAAATATCTACATTTGGATGCAGAGATTTCCAGGGATGTGAGAATGCTGTGCTGATAATTAAACATCTGCTCTGCATTTGCCTGTCTTCTTGCCACAACGTCGCTCCAGCCCTCGTTCTCCCCTCCCTGTCCTCCAGCAATCAGTCTGGACAGCATTCCCTGTTCAGTGCTCTGTCCTGGCCCTGAGCCACAGCATCCTGGGCCATGGGTGCTGGAAGAGAGATAGCAGTTCTGGGCACCCTCGGAGCAAACAGCAACTTCACTGCCAGCACCCACAGTCTTTGAGAGGCTGCGAAGCCAACAGCCTTCTGTGTGGCTTGAACCAGCCCAAACAGTTTCTCTGAGCCCCACCAAGCATTGCCAGCCAATGCTTGTGCATGCACAGTCCCCTGGGCTGAGCAGGCAGCTGCCACCGCCATGCTGCAACAGGAAAGCATCAAAACAACCTCCAAATTGATCTCAGAGACTCTCCTGCAAGCCCCAGTCATGTCCTGCTAGGAGCAAGCGTCTGCTCTAGTTACTGTCTCCTAGGAGAGCACCGAGGGCTTCAGGCTGTCACAGGAGGAGCAGACCCAAACATGACATCTCCATGGAGCCCAGGCTATGGCAGGCAGGGCCACAGCATCACTGAGCAGATGGCACCATGACTTGGATCGATGGGAGTCGGCTGGGTCCCATGGGGGCTCTACCAGCTCATACAAAGCTGGGCTGGTGGTGGGGTGAGCTCAGGAAAGGGCTGGGTCCCTCTCCTAGCTGTGGCACCCTGACCCCAGCTGTGCCCTTGCCTCTAGCCAAACACCCAGCAGGGCTGAGCTAAGGCAGCTGTCCCTGCCGGCACTGCTGGCCCTGAGGAGCTGCATTCTGCCCACACTGACTGCACTCCCTGCCTGGCCAGCAGAGGCAAGCCTGCAGTGCCATGTGCCAGATGGGCACTGCCAGCAGCCACACCACCACCTCTGCCCTGGGGCCAGAGCCCAGCAGGGCGTCAGCATCATAGGGAGATCATCCTGCTCAGAGTGGGCTTCCAGGAGCCGAGGTGGGCACAAGGATGGAGGAGGCTGTCTGGGGTGCACTGCAGAGCACCTGGTGCAGCACCCCAGCACGTGCCTGCCACATGCCCCTCTTCACCAGGGCTGCCCTTCCTGCCATCCCTTGTCCCCTGCCTGCTCCCTGCCCTGCCTCCTGGCCCACACACTGTTTGTCACACTTGTCACCATGGCAAGGGAGAGATTAGCCGTAGACCCTCCGATCCTGCCCCAAGCCACTGATTCATATTCATGAGACTTCAAAGCATCTCTCTGGCTCTCCTGCACCAAACCTAATCCTCTGCTGCAGCACCGTGCCAGCAGCCCCAGCACTCACTCTCAGCTCCAGGCTGGGAGCTGGCAGCCCCACAGCCCTCCTGCCCTGGCTGGCCAGGGCCATGCAGCCCCACTCCCACCAGCCCACAGTCATGGGGGAGTGCTCTGCACCATGGGGTTGCTGCCATAGGACCCACAAAAATCAGGGACTAGGGGCACAGAGGTGATGGCTTTTGTGTCCTCACCTGCACCTGCCCATCCCTCCACCCCTTAGGGCTGTACCTGCAGTAGCCTGCCTGGACTGCCAGCCCAGCAGCAACCCTGCATGAATTGCAGCCATACCAACATTCCCCTGTGGGGGATGATTGATACAGGTGTCCCTATACAACCCCCTATAAACCTGCCACAATTAGCAACCAGCAGGCCTGGGATGGGCCCTACTGAGGGGCAGCTGGGTATTCAGAGCATGACCTTGCTGGGCAGTCTTCCTGTGCCCACCAGTGACAAATCCTGCAGCATGGTACCAGCAGAGAAGTGGCAGGGAGCATGCTGGAAGCATTTGGAGGTGCAGGCAGGACCACAGTGAGTAATTGCTCCCAGCCTGCCCCTGCAGAGTTGTGGGGCAGAGGATGGAAGGAAAAGGCACCCAGGAGTGCTTTCTCCTCACCCTGCTTTTGGCTGCAGGTCACAAAAAACCCTAAGGCTAAGTGGGCCACCTCCTGGTACAGCTCATCTGCTCCAGAGGAGGATCACCTCTGGTTCGAGCACAGGCAGCCCCACACAGAGAGCCAGTGGTATCATGCCACCTGCAGGTGCTGCTGCCATGGTGGCAGCATGCCGGCACCAGTGTCGGGAAGGTTCTGGTTCTGCACGCCGGTCCTGGCTGTGGGCGGGGAGCGGACAGCAGGTCCCCCACGGAGCCATCTCCTCCAGATGGTGAAGGCCATTAGAGCCGCTCTCATGCGCATGGAGCCATAAAGTTTATGGGGCTCATCATTTAGCGGTAATGGAAATAGTTAAATCTGTCTCTGTTTAAGCAAACTCTGCCCTCGTGGGAGCGCTTGGCGCAGGCAGGCAGAGGCCTCCGGTGGCCAGCGGGTGCCTCCGCTCACCATCCCTCACCGGGGCATCTGGGACAGCCTGGCACTCCCACCTGGCACCTGGGACAGCCCTGCCATAGCAGGGTGGGCACAGGCAGTGATTCCTGCACTACCAGCCCTGGTGCCTCAGTTTCTCCTCAGTGCTGGAACCAAATTTGGGGCAACCAGGCAAGATGCGGGACTACATGAACTCCCTGACAGCAGAGGCTGAGGTGTAATGTGCAGACAGACAGGCAGAGAGGGTGCAGAGCTGCAAGAAGGATGATGCCTGTCTGCTTCAGGCAGGGCACTTGCAGCTGTGTAGGGGTGAGGTGGATTTGGCCCAGCAGCCCCCAGCAGGACTCAGCCTGGAGCCTGCCAGAGGGCACTGCATGGGGCAAAAGAGCAAGTGATGCACCAAAAGCCACTTTTTATCCCTCACAGGCACCCACAGAGCTGGGCAAGGAGATATGATCCCAAGGAGATAAAATCCAGGTTGCCCCTAGCTCTTGAAGCAAGATCTGGTCAGGGAGAAGCGTGAGAGCAGCCCCTCACTGTGCCTCACAGCACCCCTTAGCCCCAGCCCGGAGATGTGAGGCTGAATCCCCAAATGGTAAGGTGCCAGTGTGTTTATGGAAGGCCAGTTTCTCCCATGGGGTGAGTGAGGGTGCTGACCTGGGGTGGTGTGAGACCCTGGGGCTGCTGCCACTGCTGGAGCCACCAATACTTAGCCAAGGGGGTGCTAGGAGCTGCCCCCCCCCCCCCCCCCCCCAGCATGCAAAGCATGATTAATTACAGAGTAAGTCATTAATATTCACAGCTAATTAAAGATCCTTATCATGAATAATGGAAATCACTCTCCAAATTATGGGACAAAGATGGAGGAGGAGGGAAAAAGCCCTTTGGAGAGAGGAGTCTACCGAGGGGCAAAGCTCTAGGGCAGGGGCATATGGGGCAGTGGTTGTACCCTCCTTGTGGTCTGCCTGGGTCTGGCAGTGCCCTAGTTGGGATATAGTGATGGACAGAAGCCAAGGCAGGGGCATTGGAGCTGGCAGAGGATTCAGGCACACTGGAACAGGGCCCAGGAGGCCCCAGGGGCACCAGACAACCCTGCCTGTGGGTCTCTAACCTGCCACCTCATCATGTGTGGGACCCGGTCTTGCACACTTTGTACTGGCCCAGTATTGCACACCTCCTCCTGGAGCAGGGATTGTCCTAATCCTGTGTCATACCGTCTCCAGCCAGCTGGCCCCAGCAGCCTCCCAGAGCGAAGCTGGGATGGGGCTGCCTGGGCCTTGAGGAGCAGGTGGGAAGGGAGGGCACCGGCACTTTGCCTGAGCTCCTGTTATACAAATGAAAGGTTTTTAGTGGGAAAGTCTCTGGGAGAGTAATACATCTCCCATATTGATCGCAGGCCAGGGACCAAGGCACGGCTTAAACAGTAATTGATTTCTAGCCGCCGAGATGTGTTGGGGAGCATTGATTTAACAGCACTGCAGACACACTGCTACTAATCTGATTAAAGTATTTAGCAGAAATGTTATTCTTTAAAAAAAAACAGAGGGAGGTGACGGTGCTGCCTGGGGCTGAGGCAGGCCTGTAGAGCAGGGACAGCCTAGCACCCTGTCAGTGGGGACCTGGGGACAGCTCTGTGCCTGCACACTGGTGGGAATGCCACTGCTGGGCACACATCACCAGCCAGTTGTGCTTGAAGCCGTTCCTGATGGAGCTGCCAAGGATGTGTGTGAGCATGGCAGGATGCAGGCAAGGCAGAGCCAAGGATGTATGCTGGGAGTGTAGACAACACATGGACAAGGGCCAAGCCAGTGACCTTGCCAGTGCGGCCACCAGCTGTGCTGGGGACAGGGCAAGAGCGGGAGGAAGTAGAGGCAGCCTGCAGAGGTAGCCCTGGTTGGAGGCATGCTTGGCTGGTGGAGCAAGCACATGGGCCACACCAGAGCTGCAGCAACCAGAGAGGTGCAGGAGCCAAGGTCTAGCAGTGCCTGGGCACGGAGCAAATGCTGAGCAAGGGGGACCATGTGCACTGCTGGCCTACTGGCCATGCACCATCCCCATGTTCAGGAATTCCCCACATTGTGCCCTGTCACAGCTGGTCAGGCCATCACCAAGAGCTCTTGCGTGCTGTCCCCTCCTGTCCCTGTCCCACCCCACTGCTGGGGACAGGGGTCAATGCTGGGCTACTGAGAATGGGACTCCCCCATGCCATTCCCAGCCCTTGTGGAAAGGTAGCAAAAGAGCAGGTGGAAGGGTTCCTGCCACTTCCTATCACACTCATCAGCCCAGTTAATTAACAGGCGATGTCAAACAAATAAATTATTCCTGCTTCCTATTGATTCTAATTTACTGGCCCCTAGAGAATCCAGGATCGTTTATCCCACCTGTCACCCCTGCATAGCAGCTGCACTAACATCTGCCCTGCTCCCTTCACCTCTCCTGCCCATCTACCTCTGGGGCAGAGCCAGGCACAGCCATGAGGCCCACAGTGCCCTACATCACTGCCAGTTGTACCCTGGAATGCAGTTGCAACTGGATCTGCTGCTTCCGCTGAGAATGGCAGATACACTACTGCCAGCAGCAGGAGGGAAACTGTCTGCCCGTTGTTGTGGCACCCCTGCTTGCCTGGGGCTCAGCATCGTCTAGGGGATCCCTGGCTCCTGCCAGCCCTTTCTCCTCCCTAGCACCACCAGAAAGGGTGTGGGTGCCAGTTCTGGCTACCTGAGCATCCCGGCCCCCAGCCCAGGCCACGCCCACCAAGACAACAGCCGGATTTCCCTGTTGTCCCAGAGAGAGGCCGCTGCTGCCCACACATCAGCCTTTGATGCTTGTCTCCTTCTGCAGGAGGCTGATCAAAGCCTGAGCTCCTCCCAGCTCGCAGCCCTATGGATGCTGGATCAATAAATCAATGCCAGCTCAGCTGCTGACTGCACAGTAAGCCTGGTTGGGAGATCCTGGAGAGGAACAGGGTCCTGGCATCCACCCCTGCCTGCTTCGGGGCCTCAGCTCATGGTTGATGTCACACTGGGCTAGTGATGCACCACACCAATCCAGGCACTCAGGCAGGATGGGGATTGCTGCCAGCACTTAGCAGCCAAGACTGTCTCCTGCTGGGGTCTGGGCAGCACCCAGTGACATGTCCTGGTCTTCCCCTGGCCAAGGCACCACTGACTGCCCAGTTCTGCCTGCAGCAGGAGCCTCTGGGCTCGCATGCAGTGGTGCAAGTGACAGCATACATGCCCTCCTCTGGGCATAGGGGCATCAGCTGGCTCAACTGAGGGATGCTCTGGGCAGTAGTCTGCCAGCACAGCACAGCCCTGGCCTCACCACAGTTCCTTTAAGCAACAGGCCACGCTGTACTGGGGCAGCTGGACCCTGGCCAGGGTCATGGAATAGGGGTTGTGGGTACAGCCTGCCTACCTGCCTGCCTGCCTGCTGCTCCAGGCACTAGTGCTCCCCAGATCTGGATGAGCTGGATTTCCTTGGATTGGATAGATTAAATTGATTCCAGCCAGGCACCAGTGACTGGCTGCTTGCCATGTGCCTATAGTGCAAGCCTGCCTGGAGCGTTTGCTGCTTGGATGGGGGTCACCTGGCATCTGGCTTGGGAGGGGACACACAGAGCACTGGACTCACTATTGGCAACCCTGCCATGTGTCTTGTGCTGCCTGTTCTTCCACTAGCCCTTGGACATCTCCTCACAGCCTCTCCCTTGCAGAAAGTGGAGCAGCAACAGGCCAAGGGGAGTGTGAGGAAGTGTAGTGGATGCTGCTGCCAAGCTCTGCTGCCAACGTGGCCGAGGCCAGGGGGGCCGGCAGGTGACTCACTAACCCTGCGTGATTCGTCTCAGGTGGCTGGCAGGAGCAGCCAGAGAGCCAGGGTGGCTTCAGCTCTTTCAAGATGTCATGCCCAGAGCCAGTCTATCATGCTGGCCTCCAGCCTTGTCTGAATCCACGTGCCTCCTCCCACAAAAGTGGTCCTCGTGGATGTAACTGGGCTATACCTATGCCGGAGAGCTCTCAGCCTTCCCAGCACTGACCCACCACTCACCCTGTGAGGACGTGTGGGGTGCTGGCAGAGCGGGAGGCCGCAGCTCCCATCGGGATTGGCGTGGTCCCACGGCAGTGCGCGGTGGGGCGCTGCAGGGAGAGCGGCTGGCAGCACCGCAGCCGGGAGATAAGCTCCCTGCTCATCCTCATCGCATGTGACGGGAGGGAGATTTATGGCTCCGAGCTGCAATTTGTGCGCGGCTCCAACACACCGTATTGATCACTCCAGGTTGCTCCTGCTGTTCCCTCAAGTCCCAGCCCCTGCCTGTTAACTCTTCCAGACCTGGGGACCCCCGGGGTCAGGCACCCTTCTGTGCTGCAGCAGCTGATGCAGCAAGGAGCACCCCGGGTCCAGGCTGGCTGGGATGCCAGGGACCATCTCCTGGGAGAAAAGCAGACTTTCTCCTAGCTGGGGCTCAAAGCAGAGCAGGCTGGGGGGAGTCTGGCTGGGTTGGCAGTTAGGAGCACCCCTTGGAAAGGAGAAGGGGGCAAAGAGGTGCTGGAGGAGCCAAGGGGACAAGGATGGCGGTCGGTGATAAGGGAACAGCGCAGAGGGGATGAGGCATTGTGCCAAGGATTAGTGCTGAGTGTACGGGGACGACAGGTGGTGACAAAGGAACGGCTCCTAGGGGACAGCGTGCGATGGCCATGGGCAGTGCCAAGGGCACATGGACAGCAGTGTGCACGAAGCAGTCCCAGGGCCAGCTGTGGGGCTGATGCCAAGGGGATGAGGATGGGGGCAGCCGAGGGGGGACGGGGATGGGGCTGCAGGTGGCTCTGCAGCAGCAGCAGGAAATGATGTGTGAAATGAAGAGTTCCTGCCCAGTGCCCAGAGGGAGCGTGCAGCATACTGAGCAGGGCTGGGGAGGGTGCTGTAGGGGGGCGCACGGCTGAGAGGGTCCCCAGCCTTGTGGGGGGAGCCTGACAGAGGGGGCTGTGTCCTTCCTACAGGAGAAGCAGGAAGGGGGCCCTTGGCATGGGACTGCTGAATAGCTGCTGTGGGGCCGGAGCTGTGTGGGGCACAGCCTTGGTAGATCAAGCCGTCACTGCCCGCCTGCTGCGACGCCCCAGCACCATGTACCCGCCACCCCCTCCCTGCTCGCTGGTTTCCCGCTGCTCCACCGAGATAATTAAATCCGCTATTTCGGCAGGTTCCGCATCCCCTGCCAGGCGGATCTGCAATCAGCCTCGAGAGGGCCGGGGGCCACCCACCTGCGCCCCTCCACCCTCACCGCCCCCACTCTGGGGCACCTTGGCTGGCCTGCCTCGGGTCCCTGTCTGCACCCTTGGGGGCTGTCCCAGGTGTTGTGGGAGGGGTAACACACTCCTATCCTGTGTTGGTCATATCTCCTCTCCAGGGTCGCAGTCCCCTCCCAGGTGCTCTTGAGGGGCGAGTCCTGTCCCCAGAGCCAGCCTGGCTGCAGACGGACGCTTCCAGGGGTGCCACAGACCCTAAGCACGGACAGGAGCTGCTCCCCACCAGCTGTCCAATGTCCCCAGCTTCCCATTCTTTCCCGGTTCTGATGTTATCATCTTCCTGCAGCACCCGGAGAAGCTTTAAATAATTCACGGAGGTGAGCTGGGGCACAGATGCTCCCAGAGGCAGCTGGTGCCAGCGGGCAGGCAGCGGCTGGGTGGCAGAGATAGTGGTGCCGTGCCCGCCGGCTGCCCAGGGCCTGCTGGCACCTGCCAGCTGGGAAGGAAGGGCTTGGGCTGTTCACGGAAGAGAAGCCCTGAGAACATCATCCTGAGACAGTTCAGCAGAGTCAGGAGGTGAGCAGGGTTCCCAGGCAGCCCCACACTGTGCTGCCCCCATGCCATGGCCCCTGCCTGGCTGGCTGGCCCTTCCACCTCCCCTCTGCCCCAAATCCACTATGCAGGATGCCAGATTGATTCCTGAAGCTGGCAGCTCCGGCTGTAAATTTTGATCAATAATTTAAGGAGGTAAAACTATTAATAGAATATTAAACAATCTGCTCTAGTGTGATGCATGAAGGTGGGAGTGAAGCTGAGGGTACCTGGATGACCTGCACAGCTACCTCCTGGTCCAGCCAAAAACCCCAACACTACCTTGCCAGTGCAGTGGGGAGAGTGGCAAGCATTGCTGTAACTAATCGTCGGCCGTGCCAGGGGAGGGGAGGGCGGCACCCATCAGGAAGTGGAGTTATTGATGGACTCCAAGGCTGCTATTACCTGCCAGCCCTGCTATTACACACACCATCACTCAGTGCACGGGTCTGGCTGCCACGCCAGCCCCTTGGTGGTGCCTTGCACAGTGCCGGCCGGGAAAACCACTGGAAACAGTTATAATTACACAGACAGTCCCCACCAGGTGTTTTTCAGCTGCAGCTCCACTACCTGTGCCCCTGGCTACACACTGCACTGATGCTGTTCAGTGCTGCCCGAGTTTTCCTCTAGGTCTTGTGTCCCCAGCCCCACAACAAACCAGCACTGTGCAAACTCTATGGCACGTATCTGCCTCACCCCAGTGCTTTTCTGCAACCAGGCTGGCACCACATAGCTGGAGGCACGGAAAGCAGGCAGCCCCTGCCATCCTGGAGTGGGGAGCTGGCCTTCACCACCAGCAGGTGATGCCCTTGGGAGCCACCGTGCTGTGAGGCTGAGAGCCCACCGCAGCCTGACTCATTCTGGGAGGATTAGTCCCTGATCCCCCACTGCCCAGACCCAGGGAGGGCAGCTCTAGGACTCGAGGAAGTGAAATCAGGGAGATTAACCCTGGTCCCCAGTGGGATGGAAAATGGAGGCACATCTGCTCATCCGAATGGAAGGAACAGCCGCCCTGTGGGGGAGCAGATAAAAATAGGCTGACATTTACCTGCCAGTCCCAAGCAGGGCGGGGCGAGGGCACCATGGCCAGCCTGTGTCCACAGAGGGATGCAGGCGTCCGCACCAGTGCCAGGTACTCGTCACCTCTCTGATCAGGCTGCAGAGACAGCGTCAGGCAGGCAGCAGTGTGTCTCTGTGACAGCAGGATGGTGTCCTAGGACAGCACCAGTGATGGGGAGTCCTGCCAAGGCAGGGGTGCCTTCTGGGCACACACAAGCACGGATGCTGGGCAATAGCACAGCAGGCGTGTGTGAAAGGGGTTTGGCGTGTTCAGGGCTGCCTGTGCATGGAGGTGGGCAGCAGGATGGCTGGCAGTGAGGTGGGAAGCTGTGGCATGGGAAGGGCAGCCTGGAGCCACTTGGAGTACTATTGCTCCTAGAGGAGTGAGAAGAGCAGGCTGAGCTGAGATGCACAGTAGAGGTGCTCAGGCAGATGCTTGAGGATGTCGAAAGAAACCTTTTACCTAGGCATTCTTCCCTGCAACCAGAGAAACCTTTTCATCTGTCCAAAGCCCTGCAGTCTGGGCTGCCAAGAAGGGCTGATGGCACTCTCTAAGACCCTGCTAAGGAGGCAGGGGGTGCTACAGCAGCTGTTAGCACCTCTCCTACAGGCACTTGCCTGTAGCAGCCCCGTTTTCCCATGCACAGACCAGAGCTGAGCATCCTTCTACAATGGCTCAATTTCCCAGCAGTGCTGGAAGCATTTCCTCTTCACAACCATCTCCAAGCAGCAGGGGCCAGCCACCCTACAGTCAGAGAGCTCAGGATGCCTCCTCCAGTACTGCCAGCTTGGCATCACACCTCTGACAGGCGTTTACCTTGTTGTGTGCCCAGGGGCTCAGAGTGCCTGCCCAAGGCAAGGCACAGCATCATCCAGCCCAGCCACAGTGAGTCCAAGCTGAGGCACCAAGAAGCCCGTGCATGGATGGGAAGGGTTAACTGCTGTGAGCAGAGCCTCCCCTTCCTCCCCCTGCACTATGTTTTACAGGCCGGAGCTATTACCAGGAAATGTTCCCATCAGCACCATTGATCCCCTTGTTTACAGCCCAGTAATCCTCCGCTGTTGACTCAGGAGCAAAAAGGAAAGAAGGGAGGGGATGGCTCCCACTTGGGCATTGCCTCTGCCCTGCCTTCGTCCCACCCAAGCCCGCCTGACGCGCTGGGGTGACCCTGCCACACCTGGCTGGGCACTGGAGTCTCTGCAGCCAGTGGGAAAGTTACAGAGGGTGGCACAATGGCAGGAGCCCGACTGTGAGAGCAGCCGTGGCCCTTGCAGGAGCTGGCTCACACAGGCGGCTGCAGGTCCCCCCTCGCCAGCACTGCCCTCCTGTCACACGGCCGTGCCCTCCGCTTAGCTGACACCTGGTTGAAGGGCCCAGTGTGACAGCCCCACTTTGTTCTCATTAGGGTGATGAGCAGAGGCGTCATGCTAGATTAGAGACCGACTCACAGCTATGCAAATGCCAAGCTGGAGCAGCTGCCATCTGGGAGAGCCACTGGCAGTGGGCACTCTCACACACTGCCTGGGGAAGCTGCAGCCTCCAAGGCTGCCCAGCAGGCAGTAGGACAGCAGGGCTGGCAGGACTCTTGGTGTGGGGTGCTGGCCTTGCATAGTCCTGCCTGCTACTGCCCCTGTGTGTCAGCTGTCCCCCAGTCCAGGAGGGCTTGGAGCCCTAGGCCAGGGCTGTAGCTCTCGCTCGCCCTTAGCCAAACCGAGATCCCACAAACCTGTGCCAAGCATCTGTGCCAAGAGCACTTGTGTGGTGTCCATCAATGGGGCTTTCATGAGATTTTTACTTCTTCTGGCTCTGATAACACCAGGGGCTCAACCACCTCCCTGTGCCCATGTCCCAGGCACGTCCCAATGCTGACTAGAAGGGCAGGACTGTGCCTCCCTCTGCTCACTTATGTTACTGCCTGGATTCAACCCATCTCCTGGTACCTGCTCTGCTAGGTTTTTCTGTGAGGTTGGCTCCCTTTTAAAACCCTCCAGGCCCGGATTTACCTTCCCTTCCTCTGCAAGCCCTCAGGAGCCTGGCTCTTCCCCAGAGCCGGTGGCAGAGGTAAGGAGCCAGGCTTCCCAGGCAGGCTGGAGCAAGGCTGTGGGTCACACCCTGCCTTGCCTCTGCTGGGGCCCTTCTCTGTGCCTCTCAGCCCAGCTTAACAGCACAAACACTGCCAGAGCTGCTCCAGCTCAGCCTAGTGCACTCCAGTTCTGCATGGGGCTCTGCCCCAGACCCAACAAACGCAAGGCCTTACAGCCCACCGAAACTGGTGCCTGACATCTTTCCCCTTCCCTGATCCCTGGTCACTGGGATCTCCTTATCAGCACCACAGCCATGCACTAGGCTGTGGGTGCCAGCCCAGGGGCCATGCCTAGCCCTCCCTGTCCCCTGGAATGTCCCACCCCTGGCCACTCACTGTTTGGAAGTCGCTGCTGTTGCAGTCCTCCTTGGCGAACGTGCAGCGGACAAGCATCTCACCCAAGTCCAGCTGGTGACCCACACGCTCATAAAACTCCTCCAGGTGGAAAGGACGGCTCTTTTCCTCCTCGCCCATGGCCAGTGTCCCCAGCAGAGCCTCCAACCTGCTCCTCTCGGGGCTTTCTGGCACCAGGGGCTGGCCAGCGCTATCCAGGAGCCCCAGCATCTCCCCTGCCCAGTAGAGATCGTGGCCGGAGAGCTGTGAGAAGCGGGCAGGGTTGAGGTTGCAGATCGTAACGGCGGGGAAGATCTTGTTGTGCTGTGTCTCCTCCTCCAGCTGGGTGCTGTGGGGGTACTGGAAGTACAAACCCACACACTTGGCATAGGCATGAATAAGGAGGGCCAGCGAGCCCAGGAAGGCCAGCAGCCACAGTAAGTTGCGGGCGGTGTAGCGCCGGTGCCGGAAGATGTGATGGATGCCGTGGAGGGTGGAACGGCTGGCAAACTCTTCCAGGCTGCACGGGGGTTGCCGTGGGGCTGGGACATTGCGTGCTGGGTGCCTATCAGGACAGTCCCCCTCAGGAAGGGCTGCAGAGGGCCAGGGGGAACCCCAGGTGCGTGGGGGAGGCCCCTGAGCTTCCTCCAGCCACATGCCGCCGGCCGGCTCTGCCTCTCCCCGCTGAGCCCAAGGTGCCAGACGAGGTTTGAGGGGTGGACGACCGTGACAGCACCGGGCTGTGCGGCGAGCGATGTGCAGCAGTGCCGGGGCGGGATTGGTGCGGGGTGGTGCCGCCCGCACCCTGCCCCGAGCGGGAAGCTCGCTGAGTGCCGAGATCACAGATGTACTTAGCGATCACCACATCCTGCAGGAACTGGAGCCAGAGGCTGAAACATCCTGGAAAGCTCAAGGCACTCTCACTGCCTGTCCCCCGGGGTTGTGGGCAATTACTTGGAGCCCTGCTCACTTCCACCCTCTCCGTGCACTTAGTTTGTCTTTGGCCATGGAGCTGTGGGGGCACCCCAAGCTCTGCACCAGCATTGCAGAAGCACAGCTCTGAAGTACAGCTCCTCAGGCTGGCCAAGGAGTCAAGATGTCGGGTGTCACTCTTGCCACAGCTCCTGCACCCTTGAACGCAAATACCTCCTCTGGGATCCCCAAAAGCTGCAAGGGCCCAGACTGCCATGAGCACAGGGAAGAGTGTGGGCTGGCAGAGCACATGGGGGCAGTGACAGAGGCCTCATGGGAGTGCCGGGTGCTGGCACCACCTGCATGCCACCACAGGGCTGATGCCAGGCTCTCTGGCATGGTGCTACCTTAAGGCCAGGATGTCTGACATGGTGGAGGGGCCAGCACCACTCAGCATCCCTTCAACGTGCACAGGAAAATGCAAAATCTTTTATGAGATTGCATAAATGCAAAATCTTCTGTTGAAGCTGACAGAAACAGCTGCTTGTGAGCAGTGAGAAGCACTCGTGTACCCAAAAGCTTGTGTCCCTTTCTGAACAATCTCAGTTGGTCTAGTAAAAGATGCGGCTTTTTCTTACTGGACTTGCCACTCATGGACCTGTCAGAAGAGATCCCACAGCAGCGGTTTGCTGACAGTGGAAGCAGAGCAGAGGCACAGAGCAGAGCTATGTCTGTGAGGCCAGGGAGGGCACACAAGCTAGGACAGCAGGCTGTGTTCTCCAGCCTCCCAGGAGAGATGATGGGGAAATCAGAGGTAAGGATGCTCAGGGAAGAGCTGTTTCCCAGGCCCAGTGGGGCTGGAGGGGAGAAAGAGGACTGCAGATGTTTGGCCCTGGCTGGGCACTCACAGGGCCTCAGAGTGCAGCAAAAGGCACTGCAAGACTCTGGTGGTGTCTGTAGCCACGGGCTGGTGACACTGGCCCTGCCCAGCTGTGCTCCCCTGGCCTGTGCTCCCCAGCACAGCTTTAAATCCATTAGCTTTGCATAATTAGATTTTTCTCAATTACCAGATTATGATAATTAACAGCTCATTTGTAGGAGGCAGTGCCTAATCCCGGCATCACGTCTGGCTCGATGCCAGCCTGGGTCTTGGCTGCTGGTGCTGGCACAGTGGGCAGCAAAGCAGACACCAGGACAGAGGAGCCTCAGGAATGCCCCCAGAACCTTCCAAAACCTCTCAGCCACTGCTGACCTAGACCTCCCCTTCACTGTCTGGCCAATACAGCCTGCATGGAGGGGTTGGTCTGCAAAAACAAGGGGAATGAGAGCCCAAGCAGGAACAGCATCCTCTGGCAAAGGGAGTCAGCAGGGTTTTAGAAATGGCTCAGTCACCCACATGGCTTCAAAGATGCAAAAAACATCCTGCAATGTCTCCTCCTACAAGCAGCCACCAAGGCAGAACATGGGAGAGGTTAGCATTGTGGGCTGGGCTGGCAGAGCTGAAGTCATTAGGAGTCTCATTAATGAACTTTCCTAGTCAATAATGTTGAGATGAAGGACAAGAGAGCAGGGAGGCAGCTGCTGGTAAGGTACCAATCTTCATCATGGGAAGGCAGGGCAGTTCAGGCAATTACTGCCCATCAACAGAGCTTCATCCCTGGTAACATAATAGAGCAAATATTAAGAGAAAAATGCTTCTGAGGACCTCGAGGGCAAGGGAACAGGGAGCAATAAAGATATGCTTGGAGCTCACACAGAATAAATCTACCCAGTCCAACTTCATAGCATTTTTTTTTGTAAAATTGCTAAATAAATTGATGGTGAAGAGACAAGAGGTATGAAATATCAGGCTTTTATTAAAGCATTTGATATAGCATCTCAGGGAACTAATTCCAGTTGGTGGGGACAACCATCTCCCACCTGGGCTGGGTGCAGCTGAAGAGGCAAGGGAGATGGGGTGGCCCTGGGCACAAGGGGAGCATGATGGCATCCTGTGACACCAGTGATTGCAGTGCCATCAGGGCAGCCCCTCTTCTCCCACCCAGGTGAATATGCTGCAGCTTCTGCTCCACATTCTGCCTCCCGAGGTGGCTGTGACAGGGGCACCAGTGTTGCACCTGGATGATCTGGATGCATCCCTATGGTACAGTGCCCATAGCCAGCCCAGTGCCCCCATTGCACTTGTTTGGGGCCACCATCTCCACAGGCCTGAGGCTGCTTCAGGGCTCTTCTGCCCCTGCCATGGGCTCTGCTTCCAGAGCTCTGGCTGGGAGGAGGCACTGAGCGTGGGCAGCAGTCATGCCCAGCCAGGCATGACTGGATGGGATGTCTCAAGCTGTTCCCATGCGTTTACTATGCGTGGCATTTCTGCTGTTCTGCCATGAGCTTCTCTAGGCGGGGGATCTGGTCCTGCCTCTCCCCCCAGCATGGGCTGCAATTTCGACTCATGCAGGCAATAAATCAGCCTGCTTGCCCTGAGGTGGCTATGTGGCCCCTGCTGCTTCAGCTCACATTTCCCAGCCTCAAATTACCCCAGGCTGCCAGAGAGTTGGATGATTTTATGCCGCTCCTTCAAACACCCTCTGCTCTGTTTTTGTTGCCAGATTTTGCCAAAGCCCCTCGAGTGTCTGCATGTCCAGGCACAGCCTATTCCAGCACACGGTCCTGACTGGAAGCCCTTCTGGGGAGCAGAGCTGCACCAGTCCCGACTGCTTAACACCACAGGGAGTTAGATGAGCCTTGGCAAGGCAGCTTCACTCAACTATAATGGCATTTGTTCATCGACTAGATCAGGGTCAGAGGTCCCCTGCCAAATTTTGACATGTTTTTCTCAGTGGGGGAGCAGCCTGGAGCCTGCTTTTTGCTGGAAACCACCTGGAGCTTTTCTTCTTTAAAACAGTTTTTCTCAATGGAGTTCCTTTGATGCTCACACTGGGAGCACCACATGCAGCAGTTACACTCCCAGCTGGACTCTCCTTTCCCCTTACTGATGAGTCCCTCTTTCTGTCCCCTTCAGCCCCTTCCCCTGTCCCAGCAGTGCCAAACATCCAGAGGCTTGAGGGGCTGGAGGTGATGGCAAGCTCTCTGCTGGAAACAGCTCTGCCATAGGGCAGTGAGTGAGGGAATCCTTCTGCTGGTAGAACTTACAAAGTGTTGGGGATCATAAGATGCTGGGGAAGCTCATGGATAAGGGACTCAAGATGGCACAGCTCACCCTGGTGTCAGGCCAGCCAAGCTGCCCCATAAGAAAAGTACTAAATCCATGAGACTACTCAGACGTCTCAAATGGGGGAGATGAACAAAGCACAGTGATTCCGGGGCCAAGCAGAGAGATCTGTGTTTGTGCAGTATCAGCAGATTTCCTCACAGCCCCCACTTTTGGAGCAACAGAGGGAGCTAGTAAATGAGGCGCATCCACAGTGGCCCCAGCAGGATCCTCTCCCTGCATGCTATCTCCTCTTTCCCTGCAGCCTGACTTCTTTCCACACCAGCCTCTTTCCAGCTCCTTGCACTGGTGCTAATCCCCTAATCTGTGCAAAGCAATAATTTTCTGCATGGCACAGTGGCTGCTTTTAGATCTGCATCCCTCCTTCTCCAACAGCCAGTTCTCTTATCAGCAGCAGGTATCAGGTGAGCCAGGCACCATCTACTTCTGATAAACCCGTGTTTTATTTTGCCCTATTTCCATTTATCTCCAAGCTTGTAATTATCCCTCATCTTGCAATGCATTGTGCTGCCTTGCGTGCTGGGGCGGGGAGGCGATGTGTGCTTTGCTGGGCAGCCCTGAACCAGAGCCTCCTGCCAGCAGGGTGCAAGGACCCGGTGGGACGAGACAGGGGGATGGGACCTGCCCACCACGCTGGCTGCAGAGCCGTGCTTCCCTTTCTCCACACCCGAGCCGCGTTCCCTTTAATCTCGCACAGCGGTGGAGATGGATTTTCTCCCTGTGAGCCAGATGTGTTGCACGGAGCATAAACACCCGCGACAGTTGTTGTGCTCCTCGGTGCGAAGGCATCAGATGTCTGCATTAAAACAAAGCTCTCCACTTAATTACTCAGGCTGATAATTCAGCGCGTGGAGGCGGCTCTGGTTGAGAGCAGAGGGCTGGATCACAGCTGGGACTGGAGAGCCTTGGAGTGCACATTAATCCTGGCTCTTGCAGCCCTGATTAACGGTGCTGGAAACCTGCCCACACCATTCATTCCCAGGGGAAGGGTCTTTTACTGCCCCACCAGAGGGGGCCCAGAGTAGTGCCCAAGAGGCCCCACTGACCCTTGCTGGGCTGAGACGCCGCCTTCCCAGTGTCTTCAGGGTGCGGAGGTTGAGGATATGAGGCACCATTGCTCTGAGGGTCCTGTGCTGCCCTGGGAACACACACCCACTGCATCTGAAGGCCACAGGAACTGGGTCCAGGGCAGTGAAGTTCAGATAGGACCCGAGGATCACCTCATGCAGGTACCTGCTGCCCATAGCTAGAGAGAGCTGAAGGCAGATCATGGCTGGGCTTAGAGTAAGACCAGGCAAGACCAGGCAGACTACTCAAGGCTTTCTCTTTGAGGCCAAGACTGCTTGCTCCTGCTAACTTGAATTTCACCTTCCAGGACCAGCAAACACCTGCAAGTTATCTTTGCTCTGCTCAATGATCACCAGGACCTAGGGAGACTCCTGGGGGAGTCCCTCACCCAGCCATGTCCCCTTGGTCCATGAGCACCCACCTGGCTCTGACAGTCTGTCTCAATGTGATGCTCCCTTGGACCTCTCTCCCCTGCTTTCTCCCTGTTCCCCAACCCAGCCCCTCTCTTCTTCCCCTCTCATCATCCCTTTCTCTCAGTGCCTGGGCATCCCTGGATCTGAGGCATCCCTCTTCCAGCAGAGCCCCAATCCCAGGGCAACCCGCAGATCTGCCTGTGGGGTCCTGTCTGTCTAGGGAGACTGATTTCTTCCAGCTCAGCTCCAGCCCTCTTATCTCTCCTCCCCAGTCTGCACACTTTGCTCTGTGGCTGGGGTGAGTGGGAGCGACAGATCGCATCCTGCCTGGGCTGAGCACCCATGCTGGGGCTGGGCACGCAGGGCAGAGGGGCCCAAAGCAGGCAGCAGGCAGCTGCAGGCAGCAAATCCCAGCGGGGCCCCAAGAGTTAAATTGTCATGTATTCAGGGCCATGCGCTGGCCAGGAATTACACTTTTATCGGCATGCGGTGCTGCCGCCACTTGAATTGGGACTGGGAACTCTATTTCCGAGCTCACCCAAATTATTCTCGAAGAGATAAAGCGCGGTGCAGAGCAGCGCCGGCGCTTCATTAACATTCCCCAGCCCATTCAGCTTTAAACGAAGATTGCCTGCCTCGGAAAATGATAAAATTGAACATGTGAAGCAGGGCATTATGTTCCATCAGCCGATATTATTTCCCACGCAGGGGCCGAGTGGAGACACAAACAGCTATTTATGCAGTACCTGGCCAAGCCAGGGTGGCTTGAGAGGGGGGAGCAGGTAGTGGCGGGGACACAGGATGGGTGGCAAGTGCCCCCCACCCATCCCTGGGCATAGGAGGGTCTGCCTGCATGTTGCCAAGGCCACTGGGCCCTCCTGGGGGTTCCCAGGCTTGTGCCCAGCGTGCAAGGTGGGTCCAGGACCACAGACCTGCCCCATGCATTGGATGTGGAAAGGGGCTCAGGGATGTGTGTGTTCCCATGGGCAGCACTGGCAAGGCAGGGGCATCTCCATCTGCTGCCCTGCTCCAGGAATGCATGTCTTCTGCTAGGGCTGAGCAAGTGGGGTGCTGGCTCCATTTGCAGGATGGGGTCTCACCCCGGGTGCTGGGCCAGTGGGATTGAGGAGCATCCACAGAGAGGGGGCATGTACCTCACCAGAGGCAGGCAGGGAGAGATGAGTGGGCAGGGAGGGCTGAGCAGGCAGGCCCCCGGGGCTGCAATTGGATTTTGCTTGGCCATGCTGAGTCTATCGATCCAGTAGTAATTAAAGTCGCTCCAAAACCTGACTCATATTCAACCTTGGGAGGAAGGAGCTTCTCTGAGAAACACCCTCTGTTCCCCACGGTCTGGCACAGGATGGAGAAAAGCCTTGCCAGTGTGCTTCCAGATCTCTGATGGTCTCTGTCCCATGGGGGGTACCATGGGACAAAGAGGGACCATTCCTTGGCACTGTCTGGGGCCCAGGCAGCAGCACCCATCAGGCTGTAACCTGGCCAGTGTCCCTGGTACCACACAGCCTCGGTCACAAATGCTTGGAGTGACACGAACCCTATAGCTATTTTACAGATCCTGGCTGTTTTCTCTCCAAGTGCCTGAGACACATCCCTGTGTAGCAGTAGCAGTACTCTCCCATGCCCGTTTCTTGTCACTGCCTAGGCTCTGATAGAGGGACTAGCACAGGGTGAGGAGTCCTTTGAGCCCACAGCCACTCCCAAGAGTCACCGAGATGTTGGGATGGACCAGGTGCTGTGTGTCCAAAGGGTGCAAAACCTCCTCCCCAGGTCAGTGTCAGCCGGGGAGGTATGAAGGCCCGCGAGCATTCGTGTGTATTTGTATGCGTGTGTGTGTCTGTTGTGTGCAGGGACTTGCACGCCCAACCCTGCCGCCACACCGCTGCTATTCCCGGTATTTGTAGCAGGTCGGGACAGGCACCGGGGAGGGGGAGCTGCCTTTCACCGGCGGCCCCTCACCCTGCCCGGACCCTCCCGAGGGAAAGCAAGGCCGCCGGGGCGCGGGGGCTGCGGCAGGGAGGGGGCCCGGGGCAGCCTTACCCGGGCAAGGGACCAGGGGGCAGAGTGCGGACAACGCGGGCAGAGACGGGCTTTGCGGCGGGGAGGTGGCTCCATCTGGAGGACACGGACCAGGCCAGGAGGGAGATCCGGTGCGGGGGATCCCCGCCGCCCCCGCCTGCCGCTCGGTATGCGGGACACGGCGCTGGGGGACAGCGGATAAGGACATCGGCTCCTCCGGCCCCACCCTCGCCGTTCGCGGGATGCGGGCGTGTGAAAGTGATGCCCCTCCAGCAAGCCTGCACTCTCAGCACTCCCACGCCCGGTTGTCCCTCCGCACGCCCCGAGCACCCCGCACCCAATGCCCCTGCACCCCTTAAGTGCTCTCATCAGGTACACCCAGTGCTTGGGCATCCCCCGTCCCCAAAGGCAGCCCTCACCCTGCTCCGCAACCGGTGCTGCCACCCGCACCCCGGGGCATCCCACGCCCTAAGATCCCGGTAATGCTCCACGGCGCCGGCAGCCGCCGGGGCGGCGGGTCGGACCCCGGTGGCGGCGGGAGACGGAGGCGGGGCCGGGACGGGCTCCACCCCAGCCCCCGGCCCACATAGGCCGGCCGGGAGGGCCCCTCGCCCCCGAGCCTGCGCCGTCCCGAGGCCCTACAGAGTATCCTGGCGGTCGGAGGAAAGCGTGGGGCAGGAGTTGCGGGTGGATACGTGGGAAAGGGGTGCATGGCTGGGGGGACCCGGCCCCGTCCCGTCCCGGGCGGCGGGATGCTGCGGCAGCGCTGCGGGCGGCTCCTGGCCCGGCTGGAGCAGGGGCTTCAGCTTTTAGAGCTCGGCGGCAGCGTGGAGGAAGGTGGGTGTGTGTAACCCTTCGGCCCGGGGCACACCGGCACCCTCGTCTCTGCCGCCGGCGTGGTCAGGGGAAGCTGGGGGCTGGACCCCCGTCCCGGCTGACCACCCACTGCTGTCCCCAGACTACATCCGGATCGCTCGGTGCTTTGAGGCGACGCGCCAGAGATGCTGCCGGCTGGAGCAGGATGGGCAACGTGCCCGCGAGCAGCTAGCCCGTGTGGAGTCCGAGCGGGCAGCCCTGGAGGTGAAGCTCAAGCACGCCCGAAACCAAGTGGAGGTGGAGATGAAGAAGCGGCACCGGGCAGAGGCTGAGCTGGAGAAGCAGGTCAGGGGCTGGCCTCAAGGGGTACCCTCCGGGGCTGGCTGCGGTGCCCTCAGCCTGCTCACCTCCACCCTGTTTCACTTACAGGAGCGCAAACTTCAGCTGGTCGTTGAGTTGCTGATGCGGGAACCATGGGGCAACGAGGCACTGAGCAGGGAGCAGTGCTCTGTTCTCAGTGCTCTGGCTGGCCGGCGCCTTGGGGCAGCCTTGGCACCCATCAGGAGGTGAGCAGGGGTGGCAGTCGTCACCCCAACCCCTCGGGGAGCCCTGGGGTCGGCTGTGCCCCTCTCCCCCTCATCACTGCTTGGGCTTCAGAGGCTTCCTGGGCAAGGAGGTGCTTGGGCTCTGCAGAGGCATCAGCTGTGGGCTCCCAGGAGTAGCTGCACAAGTAAGTGGCTGGCTGAGGAGGGAATTGCTCCAGCTGAGCTCACTCTGCAGGTCATCTGGACGAGTGGACGAGTCGTGGCAGTCCCTCCTGTCCCACTCAGATATCAGCTATGACCGCACTGAGGATGATGTGGTAAGATATGTTTGGTTGTGAGTCTCAGGGTTAACCCCAATAGTGAGGGGGTAGTTTTGCCCCATTTCTTCAGTGGCACAGCCCGTTTGTATGTGCATGTGCTGCTATCAGAGCTGGAGACGAATGCTGGGGATGCCCCTGGCCTGATGCAGCCCCAGACTCCCTGCTGCCTTTCAGGATGTCGATATGACAGTGGTGCAGACCCTGAAGCGCAAAGTTCCAGACAGGCAGGTATGAGGAAATGCTGGGATGTGGCAGTTTTGGGGGCTGGTGTTGAGGTGGTATCTGTACCCCTGTGTGGGTGAGGATCCCCCAACTCTGATCACATTCCTTCAATGTGCCGTTTGGATCCCTCTGCCCACCAAGGTCTCAGTGTGCATCCTAGCCTGGGGTGCTGGCCCTGTGCCATGCAAGCGGAGGACACCCAGATACTTCTCCATCCCAGCACAGGAGGCTGCAAGGAGCCTGCCAGGGAATTTAATTTATTGATGCTGGGCTGGGAGCATCGTCTCTCGGCAAACCTCCCGCAATCAATAGAAACTCCATTATGCTCCACCGTGGCCCAGCTGGGCTCCTCAATAATTCATTGCCATATGCGGGCATCCCGCACCCCGCTCTGCTCACACCTCTGCATTGCAGGCCTGACCTGGCTTCCCCCAGCCCCGGGGCTGCCTCTGACCCGCTGGGGAAGCCTGGGTCCCCATGATGCCTGGTGCAGGGCAGACAGTGCTGAGGGAGCAGGGTGAGCCTGGGACTTTTTGTTGGGCTGAGGCCACTTGGCTTGGGTACTCTGGGGTGTGGGGAAAAGTCAGGGAGAGAGAGTCTCTGTCTGCTCTTCACACTATCTTCTGTTTCCAGCGTGTGTCCCTGGCCCCTCAGGTTGGCCCTGTGGTGATGGCAAAGCGGCACCGTTCTTCTCTGGTACCCCATAACGCTGTGAGTAGAGACCCCAGCATGTCCTGGGCAGGGACGGGGAGCATGGGTTTTCCCAGTGCCAGAAGGCAATGCTGCAGCCCTCAGTCCTGTGGATGCTGTGGGAACAGTGCTCAGCTGTCTCCTCTGGGTGCCTGTGTCCTTTAGCCTGTACCACCTTTGTCCCAGTGGGGACAGCATCCCTGGCTATGCTGGACCACTGCCCTGAAGCCTGCATCCCCCTTGTACCCATGGTGGCTGCATCCCTGGCTGTGCAGGACCACAGGGATGGGGATCAGGCAGGTGGACTAGAGATCATGTGGGAGATACTGGAGAACTGTGGGGCTGCAGTCATATATCTTATTGGTCTCCCATGTTGACAGGTGAGTGTCCCCTCCATGCCCCCTCCTGCTGAGGTCCCAGGCCCTGCTGACAGCCTCCTGCCTGCTGTTCTCCTGCCTCCACGCCGCTCTCGCCAGGGACATGGTGTCTCCACGTGTGCAGGTCACAGGAAGGGCTGAGAAGGGGCTTGATGGGTGGTATGGGACCAGCCTCAAGGTGCTGCTGTCACAGGGGAGAGAGGGGATCTGTTGGGGGATGCTTGTCCCCACCGTGGAGGTACTGGGGCCCTCTGGACATGCCAAATGCCACTGTCTCATGCAGAGATTCCCTAGGAGGTGGTGGGAAGCCTCCCTACATCCTAGATGGAGATGGAGATGGAGTGGCTTGCCTTTCAGGTCTCCCTCCACTGCCTCCTCCCTCTGCAGAGCTGACCACAGTGTGGGGCACCAGTGAAGATCTGGGCTGCCGTGCTGCAGGGCAGGAGAGCCACACTGAGGGCATCTCAGTGACACAGCCAGCACCAGCCCCATTCCCATCACCTCCACCGTGTCTCCCACCAGTCCAGCACAAGTTCACCTCCAAAACGGTGGGTGACCCAGCTTCTCTCTCCTCGTGGGAGGTGGGCAGGGGAGAGAGTTATGGGGTCAGGGGCAAG
Organism: Sylvia atricapilla; assembly: GCF_009819655.1. NCBI lineage: Eukaryota > Metazoa > Chordata > Aves > Passeriformes > Sylviidae > Sylvia > Sylvia atricapilla. Next base: position 22,633,184 of record NC_089146.1, read on the forward strand.
GCTGTCCTTCATTCCCCAACCCTTTAGCTGTGCCTGGCAGGGGAATGGATGGAGACAGTGGGACCTAGCTGAGAGAAAGAAAATAAGGTAGTGGTACTGGGTATCTGCAAGAAGGGGGGCCCCTGATCCCGTTGCCCCTCCACAGGTGATCCGCCCTGAGCCATGTTGTGTCTGTGGTTCCCGCATCCGCTTTGGGAAGACTGCCATCAAGTGCTGCCACTGCCAGCTGCTGCTACACACCAAGTGTCGGGAGCAGTGCCCCAGCCTCTGCACACCCAGGCCTCACCACCACGCCCAGCCTTGTGAGGTGAGGGGGGGCACAGCAGTATCCCTGTCCCCATCAGGTTGCAGGGCTACTGGCCCTAGGATGCTGGGCCTCTGCCCACCCTGGCTGCAGGGCTGGGCGGTGGGCACAGCACAGGTTGGCATTGTTCTCCCCAGGGTGTGCTGGCTGACTTCGCGCCCTCCACGCCACCCTTGGTGCCCACACTGGTGGTGCAGTGTGTGACTGAGGTGGAGACACGAGGCTTGACAGAGGTAGGGGCTAGGATGGTGAAGGTGGCAATGCTGTGGTTTCCACGGGGCTGAGCCCCTTTCCCTGTGCCCCAGACAGGGCTGTACCGGGTGCCAGGCGCGGAGCAGCTGGTGCGGGAGTGGAAGAGGAAGCTGCTGCGGGCTGGGGGCGCACTGCCTGCCCTCAGCAGCGTGACTGACATCCATGTGGTGTGTGGGGTGCTCAAGGACTTTCTGCGGGGGCTTAAAGAACCACTGGTCACCTTCAGCCTCCACCCTGCCTTCCTGAAGGCTGCTGGTGAGCAGGGAGTCCCAAGGTGAGGGAGGGGGAAGGGACTGCTTCTCCCCTAACTCTGCTCCCTGGTGCTGCCACAGACATCCCCGATGATGCTGCCAGGGACACAGCCCTACGCCATGTGGTAAGCAAGCTGCCCCCAGCCAACAGGGATACCCTGGCCTTCCTCATGCTGCACCTGCTCAGGTGAGTGGCTCATCCTGGCACAGGTCTGTTCCCATCTCGTGGCTCTCTGCCCCTCACCCAGGCTTTGTGGCCTGGAGCAGGGAAGCTGCAGAGGAGGAGCCCCTGGGCTGGGCAGCATTGTCACGCCCTCTGTCCCCCTTTGCAGGGTGTCACACAGCCCTGATTGCAAGATGGATGTGCTCAACCTGTCCCGTGTGTTTGGCCCTACACTGGTGGGACATAGCTCAGCCAACCCCACACCGCTCGCCATCATGGAGGACACGCCTAGGCAGAGCAAGGTGGGGGCTCCCTGAGGTGTGGGGTGTACCCTGGGCACTGCCAGTGTCAACATCCTACACCTCTCTCTGCCCAGGTGCTGGCTTGTCTCCTTTCTCTGCCACCCAGTTTCTGGAGAGGCTTTGTGGAGACAGAGCAGGAGAACCTGGTGCCAATGCCAGTCCTGAGACAGGGTGAGCACAGAAGCCCCAGCCCCCACCCACCTTGGCCTTCGGCTTCTTTGAAGGGTCCTGGTTGTCCATGGCTGGGGTGAGATAGCTGTCCCCACTCTGTCCTACAGAGCCGTTCTTGCACCCCCTTGGCACTCTGGACCCCAAGTCAGGCCAGCTGAGCCCAGCTGGTACCTGCTGCCTCCCCAGCACCCTGCGGAGCTGCGTGGGCTCGGCCACCCGGCCCCCGTGAGTGTTGTTGGGCGTGGGTGGGAGCCCAGGGGAGCTCGCTTTGTACCCCTGACTCATCTCTCCCCACGCAGGCAGGGGCCAGCCCCGAGGAAGGTGGGCCGGTTTTTCCCTTCTCTTGTGTAGCCTGCAGCAGCGGCTCCCTCGGGACACGGAGTTGGCGCTGGAGGAGGAGCAAAGACTGCAGGACCAGGCAGCTGCCTGTGGGGTACAGTGCCGAGCTCAAAGCTCTGCTCTGCTTCCCTGGGGTGAGTCCCTGGGGACTGAGGAGCAGAGCTGGCTCTGTCCAGCTGTGCTGTCAGGGACACTACCCTAGTACTGTACTTGGAATAAAGTTTGTATTAAATGTTTGCAGCAAAACCCACCTGCCTGTGGCTGCTGTCTGTCCTGCCCTGCTGCTGCCAGGGGTTGGGGCTCACTGGAGGCTGGCTTAGCAGCAGAGAAGAGCTCAGCAATGCTCCACAGAATCTTTGCTTTGGGAGGGCAGGCGGAGCCCCCTCCCACCAGAGCTGAAGCCCTATTCCTGTGCTCGGGAATATCTGTGCCCAGATATTGGCCTCAAGTAATTGGAGCTGTTCCTGCGCAGGGCAGGACGACCTTAAAGTGTTTCCAGACTTCCGGGCCCCTCAGTGGAGGCCTCTTTAACTCCTTCCTCCCCTCCAGCCCGGGCAGTGCTCGGGGTGCACAAAGCCCAAGCAGGGCTGTGATGTACACCTCCTTCCCTCCAAGAGGGGGAAGCAGATCATGCTGTAATGGAGCAATGTTCCAGGAAGGGCCTGTCCCCCAAATAACTCTGCAGAAGGGGCAACGAGTGTAGCGGGAGTTTAGGGAAAAGAGGCATTACACAACAGAGATAAGAACTGCCCCTGTGCCACATCAAGCAGCCAATAAACCTTTGTCCCTACTAAAAGCCGGACCAGACAGGCCACATGAGAGAAAATTCATGTGCAATCCTGAAAGCAAGTACTTTGGCTCAATTTTCCCCAGTGCAGGAGTGTACACTAGAGGGCAAGGAAATTAACACATCCAAGGCAGAGGCAAAACTGAAGGAGTTTAATGTGCTTAATGCTAGGGAACAGCTAATCCCTGCCCAGGACCACAGGAGAACTGGCACAGGAAGGCACAGGGCTGGGAGCAAGGATTTACTCCAAATCCATCAAACTGGGATGGTACTGGATGGATGGAGAATACCTAATAGTGCCTTGCTGAAAAAGAGGTGTGATAGGCCCCTTGGTGGAGTGCAGGGCTTTAGCACAGAGTTCAAAACTAGGAAGTAAAAGGAGAAAGGGCAGCCCTGGTTACTGTAGACAATCTATGCCAGGCTCAGGAAGAGACTGCCTTCCAGAAAATCAGGATTTTCAGGCAAAGTGAGGTGCTAAATCTCTGCCCCTTGCACACACATAAGTTGATTGTTCTGGTGCCCAGTAGATGTGGCTGGTGACAGGGGTAGATATGCAGTGAGTCCCCCCAAGCTCCATCCATGCTGGTGTGAAGGAGGCTGTTGGCCCACCAGGGTAGCAGGGGCTTGCTGCCCTCGCTCTGAGCCTTGCCTAGGCAGCAGGCACAAGTCTCAACCTGACAGGCGCAGGCTTGGTGGGGCGGGCAGCTCTCCTGGCTCACACAGAGCCCAGGGGAGAGGTGGTACTGGGGGAAGGGGTGTTCTTGCAGCTCCCTCCAGGGCCAGCAGGCCACTAGTCTGACCCAGCCCTCATGTGTGTGCTAGTGCTCTTAGGACAGCCTGGCACTGCTGTTTTCCCAGCAGTAGGCAGGAGCCCAGCTCTGGCTGTTGCAATCATGCTGAAATCAAGAGCCTCAGTTACTGTGGGGTGAGCTGCCTACACTTGACAGGCACATTCAAAGCTCCCAGGTCTTGGAGATGGGCCAAGATCTTCCAGGGAGTTGCAGATAGCAAAGGGTGCAGGGAGAGCCTGGTGAAGAGTGGCAAGGTGGTGCTGGTAGTGCCCTTGGGTGGAGAAACACACAAAGTTGAACCCAAGACACTGCAGGTATCAAATGCTCCCTGCATGCGCACGCAGGCTGGAACCAGGGCCACATACTGTCCCCAGAGCCTTCACCCTGGCCCAGGGCTGGTCCCTGGGCTGCAAGAGAAGCAGCATGCAAGGCTGATGCTCATCAGCTTTAATGTCTGTCTGGAGCAGTAGTCAGGCACTTGCAGGGCTCCTGGCCTGCACCTACCCCTCTGAGGGTGCTGAGAACCTCCCAGGCTGTGAGGCCTCAGTGCAGACTCTTGTTGTGGGGCACAGCAGGGAGCAGGTGGGTGATGCTGCCTGTGACTCACAGGATAATCTGGTTTTTGTAGCTTCGGCTCAGCTCCTTGTGAGGAAGGACAATGGAGTTGAGAATAACAACCTCAGCAGGAATGGTGACACTGCAGCCTGGGGGGAGAACACAAAGGGTTTAGCTGGAGGGGGAGAAGCTGCCTCGTGAGCAGGGCCAGAGTGATTCCATACAGCAGAGACGTACCCAGGATTGTGATGGATGGTGTGAGGCGCCCATCCCGGAAAAGGGTCTCGCTGTCGATCTTGGCATAGGGATCATTTGGGTTGGGGTCGCTGGGCGTTCCTTCAACCCGGGCCCAGCGCCCAATCGTGCTGTCCCAGCCCACAATGGTATTGAGGACACAGGTGTGGTCCTGGGGTGAGGGAGAGGGAAATGCAGGGTGGTGATGCCTCCCTGAAAGGGGTGAGGGGTTGACACCTACTGCCTCAGGCAAATCCCACTTACATGGAGTGAGGCGCCGTGCAGGACGATGGACTCTCGCACACGCACACCAGCGCCCACTGTCACACCCTCCCCGATAGAGACGTTGGGGCCCAGCTGTGAGGACAGAGGGAGGTGATGAGGACAAGAACAATGATGCCCTCAGCACCCCTGAGCATGTCCCTGCCCCAGGTCCCCCCACAGCCTGCACTCACCACTGCAGTGCTGTCGATGGAGGCTGTTGGGTGGATGTACACATTTCCTACAACGCAAGGCAGTGGATTCAGGGGAGGCAACTCACAGGAGCACTGGCCTCTCAGATAAGAGGGGGTCCCGCTCGTGGGTCACACTGCCTCCCAAATGCAGTAGGATGTCAGAACAGTACCTCGGATGACAGGGCCTCCAGGTTTGTTCTGGGCCAGTCTCTCTGGGTGACTTTTGCTGTACTGGTTCAGGTAAAGGCGGCTGGCATAGATAGCAGAGCTGGAGAAGGAAAAGCAGATTGTTATTGTCACTTTGGTACTGCCAGGGCAGAGGAGGATCAAAAATCAGCACTGCCCACCCACCCCCAAGGCTCTGCCTGAGCACTCTCCACTCCCAGCCGTGATACACATCACTCCCATCCTTTGTACAGATCACTTGATGCTCCTGCAACAAACACGATCTTTAGCTCCGGCACTTACCCAGCTGACTTGATCTGGCTCCAGAAGCCATCAGTTTTGTAGACATAGAGTTTGCCACTTCCAGCCAGGGCCGTGAAAACATCCTGCTCTAGCCGGATCACTTCTGCACGCTGCCAGCCATTGGAGCTTTCCTCTCTGCAAGCAAGAGTCCTGTTAGACACCCACCCCAGTCATAGCCTCAGCTGAGGATCCCAGCAGACCTACCCTCCACAAATTCAGGGGTTCTGACAATCCCAGATTCCTACCTAGCCATGCACTTCTCCCTGAAAGTGGGGACAGTGCCATTTGTCAGGCTAGGTTGGGACAGCCTCACTGAGCCCTAGAGCAGCACAGGGACAGCCAAAATAAGCTCTGAGACAGAAGCTGATGGTGCAAGAGCCCCACCTAGTCCAGGTGGGTGTATGATCCTGTCCCCAGTCCAGAGCCTGCACAGCTGGATTTTAGCTTGGGTGGTGGCACAGATGTGAGGTGACAAGCTGGCTGGTGCAAAGAGCTGGAGAGGGGAGGAAAGCATTCGCAGGTGAAAGGCCTGCTCAGCCTCTTGTCCAGAGCTGAATGAGAATGGGGTGGGAAGAAAGGAAGGGAGAGGGAAAAGTCTCAAGCTGACCAGAAGCAGAGCAGGGGAAACAGCACCCTGGAGAAGGGAGGGAAAGCATGCATTACCACCAGGATCAATCCAGCCCAGAGAGCAGCGAGTGCAGACACAGAGGGAGACTTACCCAAGGTAAGGACAGCTGGTGCAGGACCAGGAAACAAGTGAGTGATGGCAGAGGAGGAGAAAAGATAGAGAAAGAATGGAGGATGAGTGTGCTGCTGCAGCCCCAGGAAGCAGGGGGTGGGAGGGACACAGAGCAGAGTAAGGCACTCACAGTTCTAGCTCCTGTTGGTTTCTCTGGAAGACCTCGCCAATGTGCTGGAAGATGGCAGGTGTGAAGAGGTAGATGCCACAGTTAATGATCTCACTGACAAACGTGCTGGGCTTCTCTACATAGTGTTGAACCTGCAGAGGAGGGAAGAGACATGAATCCCAGGATGCAGCCCCTCCGCCCAGCACCACACCCTCTTTGGCACACCAGGACAACAAACCCACGCAAGCAACACAGCACTTGCCACCCACACTGTGTTTGACTCCCCAAGGCCTCCAGTACCTCCTGTGTGTCAGCATTTGCCACGATACAGCCATAATTCAGTGCCTGTGTCCTGTTGGCCTAAGAAACAAGGGCAGTGTTAACAATGGTGGAGCAGTAGGCACCAGGAGGCAGAGCAGATGAAACCCGGACCTGACAGTCTGGGACCCACCCACGACAGGAGCTGCTGGCTTCTAAGCCCATGGCAGAGCACTGCAGCTCTTCTGCTCCCCAGCACTGCCACTCACTGTGGTACCCAGAATGACAAAGCTGTGCACATCCCCATGCTGCTGTCGAAACTCCAGCATCTCCTGTAAGGGGAACTCTGAGCACACGTCTGCGTTGAGAACAAAGAAGGCCTCAGCACCACCTGACAGGATCTGGTCTCGGAAGTGATAGATGCCACCACCCGTGCCCAGGGCTGCGTACTCCTGAAGATACCTACAAGCCAAGCAAGAAAAAGGCAAGGCTTAGGGAAGCAGGTGTCTAACGGCACCAACAGGCAGCAGGGTTGGGAAGGACTAGAGAGGCATAATCCTGCCATTGATGAGTTTCATGCAGGCATTGCACAGAAGGAGGCTGTGGCAGCTTAGAGCTGTGCCAGAGAGGCATCGCTGGAGCAGGAACCATCCAGGGCAGGACACAAGGCAAAGGAAAGGTGGCAGAACTCATGGGGGAATCAGGCTGTGCCAATCCACGGTGGGACAGAGCCCACTTGCCCAGTGCCAGAGCGCTGACTGGGGACTGCCAGCCTGGGGCAGGCAGGTGAGGGGTGAGCCAGGCTGTGCCACTGTGCATGCCCCAGAGGTGAGAGAGCCCCTGCCCACCTGATGGGAACCTTGAACTCCTGCTGCGCCGATACGAGAAAACGGCTGAGGGCCTCGTTGGGCTGGTAGAAACCCATCAGCAGGATCTCCTTCATGCCGGGCACCTGGGGAGGGACGGAGGAAGCGATCAGAAAGGAATGGCACTTCTCCCTTGTCTCCACGGCCCCAGCTCCCCGGCCTCCCGTACCTTGGCGCAGGCCTCGATGTGGTGCTGCACCATGGGCACTCCGGCCACGGGGAAGAGCGGCTTAGGCACCTCGAAGGACAGCGGCCGGAACCGGGTCCCTGTGAAGCAGAGCGGGGTCGGCGGGGCACTGCGCCGGCGGGACACCCCACGGTCCCGGCGCACTTACCCTTCTGCGGGCCCCCGATGAGGATGACGGCCTTGAGCGGCATCGCGGCTCGGCTCCGCTCCGGCGGTTCCGCACCGAGCCCAGGCTGCGAAACCGAGCCCCGCACCCCGGCCCGGTATAGCCCGGCCCGGTATAGCCCGGCCCCGCACGGCCCCGCCGCCACTTCCGCGCACGTGGCTGTGACACGTCAGCGCCGGCCGGGCCCTGCTGCCGGCGCCGCCCGCCGCCAGGGGGCGCCCGCGGGCTGCGAGGCCCCAGGAGCCCGCGGGGGGCGGCTGTGGCCGTGAGGGGGGCGGAGGTACGGCTGTCCATTCGGGTGTGCTGGGGAGATGGTCAGAGTGCAAGTGCGACTGTCCATTCGGGTGTGCTGGGGAGATGGTCAGAGTGCAAGTGCGACTGTCCATTCGGGTGTGTGGGGAGCGGCTGTGGCCGTGTGGGTCTGCGCTGGGCCGCGTGAGCGTGCAGGGAGGTGCTGTGGGGGTGTGCGTGCCCCAGCGCTCCGGTGCGCCGTGAGGGGACACCATGGGTTCTGACACGCCCTTAGACGCGCGGGCGTGCGACAGGCACGGGTCTGTAACCACGTGTGTGTGTGTGTCGGGAAGCGTGTGACTGCCCGCAGGCGCCGGGCTGTACGCGTGTGCCCCTGCCCGAGCGGCAGGCACAGCACCGAGGGGCTGGGGGGGCAGCGGGCTGTAACCGGAGCAGTCCCTGCCGGCACGGCCCGGCCTCATATGGGTAGCGGATATTTATAGCCAGTCATCAGGTCCTTCACCGGCACCTGCCATGCCCGCAGCAGGAGCCCTGCCCTGCTGTCTCGCTGTCCCAGCCACCATCAGGCTCTTTTGGCACTCCATGTTTTCACTCCACGATGTGAAGGCCATGTGAATCATCCCCATTTGCCCCAGTGCTTCACAGCATCTCGAACTTTTTCACCAGGTTTCCAACATGGAAGCCCAGCCTCACATGGAATCCTTTCTGGACTCTGGTCCCTAGGTTTTGGGGCAAAGACCCTCCCGATTTATCAGGGGCTGCACTTCACACTCGCACAATCCCCTCTCAGCAAGGCACTGAAACTGGAGATGCTGCTCAGGGTCTTTATTGCTGCTCTGGCATGTTGCTTGCTCCAAACCATGGGGACATCGGCAACTCCAGAGCCCGGCAGAGAGGTTGGGACAGGAATGGGGACCGGAATGAGCAGACACCTTCTCCCCAAAGTCAATAAATAAAGCCCTATCACTACAGCAGCATGAGGAAGGTGAGTGCCCAGCCGCTGTTCCTGTCCCCCTGCTCAGAGCACCCCGCATTGTGCCACCAGCCGAGGAGGGCTGAGGAGGGGGCACAGGGCAGGGCAAGGCACCTCGGGGTCAGATGGGAGGTGTGAAGGATCTGAGACAGGTGGGCGGGATGGTAGTGGGGTACAGGGCAAGGTCCGGAGCTGGGTGGGCAGAGCATGAGCAGCATGGGCCTGAGCAGACACAGGAGGTGTGCATGGCACCTGGGCTCTCCCCTGCTAAGAAGGGGTGCCTGCCAGTCCCCCACCCTGGCATGGGGTGCAGCCGACAGCCCCAGGAAAGGCACCGGCATCGGTCCTGGAGCCACAAACCCACTTGCCAGGACCAGGGCTGGGAGGAGTGGAAGGTGGGGGGTTGGCATCCCCGCCTCCCAGCTGTAAGGACTGGGGCTGTGCTGGCTGGCAGGGGACTGTGAGCAAACCTCTCTCTGCAGGAACCGCTGGAGCAACCTCAGTCTTCTGGTGCTGGTGTGCAAACCAGGGGGAGCACAAGGACTGCCACACCGTGGCCAGGGGCAGCTGCAGGCTGCAGTGTAAGGCACACGGCTGATGGGACCCATGTGGCCAGGGCTGGCTGGCAAACTGGCAGCTCTTCCCCTCCCATCCGGGGTTTCCCTTGCCCCTCTGTGTGCATCCCATTCTTCTCCCGACCCTGTGCCACATTCTCTGTTTCTTGCAGCTTCCCATCACCCTCCCACTGCCAGACCCCACTGCTGGTCTGGCTGCGGCAGCACCTCCTCTTCATCGGCACTGCCAAAATGATGCTGCTGACCACTGTCCTCCCTGACAGCAGCACATGAGGTCCATGGACTCATCCTGGTGCGTCCCGGCTCCTCCTCAGCCGCCCTGTTCTGCGGCCCATGGAATGTTCCTCTGGCTCCCCGGCCCCACATGGCCGTGGCCAAGGCACCAGTTACTGTGGCCCTGGTGGCTGGCCGCCCTGGTAGGAGCGGAGTAAGACCTTGTGCTTTGTGACGGCCTCGCCGCGGCGCCTCTGGTGATCCACCAGGAATTCCTTGAGGCGGTTGGTAGTGAAAGTCAGGGTCTGGCGACGCAGCTTCATCAGGTAGGCGTCCTGGAGCCAGGCATTGGCGAAGCAGTCCTTCACCGTGGGACGGCTCCTGGGGCACAGCCAGCTCTGCATCAGGGACTGCTGGGGGTGCCCAGTGCTGCTCCACCCCCCAAACCCAGCCACCACCCCTGCCCTGCAAGACCCAGGGGGTCCCAGCCCTCTCCAAGAGCAGATGGACTCCAGGCTCTCACTAATGATATCTGGAGGGGTCCCATGTGGCAGGGAGCTGGCTCAGGCACAATGTGGGGCCAAGTGTCCTCCCTGGCTGGGCTGGGCACTCACCAGGGATGGACAGTGAGGACCTTGCGGATGAAGAGGGCAGCAGGCTGCGAGACGTTGGGGTACAGCTTGAAGGCATCAAAGCGCCCTGCCAGGATGCGGTTCTCCGTCTCAATGGGGTCCAGTTCAAAGAATGGTGACCGCCCACTGAGCCTGTGGTGGTGGAGGGGGTGGATGGGCTGAGGGGACAGCGGTGGGAGCTGTCCCCCTTCCCTCCCATCCCTGGCTGGAAAAGCCACTGCTGCCCAGGGTGTCTTCATCTCCCCTTATCTAGCTGGGAAGGGTCTGCCAGGCTACAGCATCCCTCAGCCCAGTGTCAGCTTGGGTCCTCTGTGACACTGAGCTGGGCTGCCTACACTTAAAGGTTCTCATCCCCCTGACCCCTTCTCTTACATGATGTAGGCGAGGATGCCAACGCCCCAGACATCTGCTGCGGAGCCCACTGGGTCCCCCTTCACCACCTCTGGCGCTGTGGGTAGGGGAGCAGATCTGTCATATACACAGAGACACCAGCCCCAGCATCTACAGCAGCCCCAGCACACACAGCATCCACAAAAGTCCCAAATCCCCAGGATCCCAAACACCTACAGCATTCCCAAGACCCATAGCAGCCAAGCAGCCACAGCACTCCACTACTGCACCCTCCAACACCCCTCCCTGATACTGCAGCACCCTGACAGAGCCCAGCCAGCCTCCAAGGATACCCCAACTGCCCCACAGCACCCAGACCCTCCCACTGACCCCAGCAATGCTGCAGAAATCCACAGGCACCCCCATCATCCCAAAGGCCTCCCACCTTCCCCACGGACAGAGTTCCTCCCCATTCCCAAGTCCCCCAGAGCACAGGTATACATGCACACCTTTGGGAATAAGCATGCCCCAGTTCTGTCCCTGTCCACTTCCCCATGCCACTGCACTCCTGGTGCTCCACTCACACATGTACTCCAGGGTGCCAGCACGCCGCCCCAGCTGCCGCAGCACAAGGGGGTTGTAGGTCTGGGCACTGCCAAAATCGATGATCTTGAGGGCATTTGTGCCTGAGACGATGATGTTGTCTGGCTTGATGTCGAGGTGCACAATGCGCCTGCCGTGCAGGTACTCAAGGCCCTGCAGAAGCTGCAGTATGTAGCTCACCACATCGTCCTCCGAGTAGCGAAACCTAGGGGCAAGTGGCATCAGCAGGTAGCCCCATACCAGCAACTGTCCCCTCGTCCCCAGTGGCCCTATGCCCTGTACCTGTCCACAATGCTGTAGAGGATCTCCTTGCCAGCACAGTTCTCACAGATGAGCACCAGGTAGCGGGGTGTGATGTACGCCTCATGCAGGGCCATGATGCGCTCATGGTGCAGTGCCTTGAGGATCTCATACTCCTGCAGCACACTCTGCTTCCGCTCCGCCTCATAGGGCACAATCTTGGCCATGAAGTGCTTCCCTGTGGCATTCTCCTTGCACAGCCGGATCACCCCGAAACGGCCTCTGCGGCATAGGGCAGGATTCAACATCCCTGCCATGGGGTGCTGCAAGAACACCTCAGCAGAACATCTTGTCTCACTGCTACTCACCTTGCTTTCTCGTCTAAAAAGGTATATGGCTTCTGGGGGACACCCTGCCGCAGTGCTGTGCTGTCTTTTGCCCCTGGGACCCCAGCAGCAGCTGGGGGATCCTTGGAGGATGTGGAAGTGGTGGAGGACTCTAGCGCAGGGGGTGATGTGGGGGGCATGGAGATGAAGGAGGTTACCATGTAGGGAGGCATCTTCCGTGCAGGAGTGGTGTTGGGGGTGGGAGATGGTGTGGGGGCTGAGCTGGGCGTGGTTGACACCGGTGAAGTGGTGGGGGACTTGGAAGGAGACAGAGGCTGGGGCTGAGGGGAAGTGTCCGTGGGGGGTGCCGGGGAGGCCTGAGTGGGGGCGTCTGTATGAGGAGGGGCAACAGTCCGAGGGGGGGTGAACATCAGCTCAGGGGGCACATAGACAGTGATGTTGGGTGGAAGGTCAGGATCCGATGGCATGCCCTCTTCATGGGATGCAGGGGGTGGAAGGACCCCTGTGGGGGCACCCTCCTGTTCTGCTCCGGCTGCCTTCTGTACCACTCCCCTGTGCTTTCGTGGTGGTGTGGTGGGAGGGGCCCCTGTGGCCACTGGCTCCAGTTGCTCCTCGTGTGTCTGGGTTGACCGGCTGGAAGCCACCTTCTCAGGAATGGGGACAGCAACATCCTTGGCTGGGGCAGCTTGGGCATCTGCAGGGAGCAAAGGGAGGTGTGAGCCAAGTGGGGGTAAGCTAGGAGTGGACTGTAGGACACATCTCATTTCCCAAAGCCATGGAGGAAAGATGCTGTGGGACTCAAGGATCCCCAAAGCACCCCAGAGCCCACAGGTGACACCATAGCCACCCCACGCCCAAGGGAAAGGGCTTGCTCACCTGCTGCCTCAAGATGCACTTTTACTGAGGGGTTGCTGTAGGGTCCCTGCCCAGCCTTGTTGACACAGGCCACACGAAACTTGGCAGTGCTCCCAAGAGGCAGCTCAGTCACGTTGAAGTAGCAGTCAGTGATACCAGTGCTGACAATCTTCCACTCATGCTCCCCTGCCAAAGCAGAAGTGAGGTAAGGCAAGGGCAGACCAGGGACAGGGGCAGCCCACTGTCCCCTGTCCTTGATTCTGCCAAGCTACAGGGGACAGCCAGGACATTGGGCACCTTTGTCCTGGCTTTTGTCCCCTCTGTGAGCCCATATTCCTGGCTGTGGCTCCCAGGGGATGAAAGGCAGCACCACATACCATCCAGTCTGCGCTCCAGCGTGTAGGTGCAGGGGGCTTTGCTTTCAGCAGGCTTCCACAACACCAGCACCGTGTTCTTGTACTTCTGGGGGATCTCCGGGGTGCCTGGCCGCCCAGGAAGCCCTGCAAGGGTACAGACAGGGTCGGCTCGGTGTCCAGCCAGGGGCAGAGCAGAGCTGCTGCAGTGAGAGTGCATAACAACACATGGGTTCAGAGATGCTGGAAATGCTCATGCAAAACCAGCCTGTCCTCTTTCAAAAGCCCCAGTCTTTTGCAGATGTGGAGAGCAGTACTCAAGTGACCTGTACCAGCTGGTCCCCAGCCATGTGCCCGACTCGTGCCCTTCCTTACGTGCCACAGCCAGTGTGCAGGAGCTGATGGCTGTGCCCAGGATGTTGGCAGCTGCACACTCGTACAGCCCTGCATCCTTCCTGGAGACCTTGGCAATGGTGAGCATCTGACGTCCATCCTTGCAGGAGATGACATTCAGACCACTGTCCGGCTGCAGGGACCTCTTGTCTGTAGGGCAGAGAAAAGGAGAGGGATGATAAGGTGCCCTGTCAGAGTCCACCCACTGAGGCAGTGTAAGCAGCCTCCCACCTTTCATCCAGAGGATCCGTGGGGTTGGGCTGCCAGCAGGAAGGCAGCAGAGGGTCAGCGCCTCGCCCTCCAGCAGCACCTGGTCCTTCAGCTTGATGTGGAAAACAGGGGGAAAATCTGGAAAGCAGAGTGGGGGGGTTAGGCTGGGATGGAGATACACACCCACCATCCTGTCCTGGGGCTGCACCTACCCGATTCACTGGGTGTGTGTGGCCGGCCGGCGGCTAGTGCCTCCTCCCGCAGAAGGCTGGCGGGGATGCTGGGCTGTGAGGCCATTTTCTCCTTCTTGCCCCGGGAGAGCCCCCAGCGCTCCCAGCGGGACCTCTTCTGACTGTCACCCCCACCTGTGGGCATCCAGGGCAGGTGAGAGCGGGGCCAGGCCACGCCTGCCGTGCCCACAGCGATTGGGCCATGGGTTGGCAGCGGGAGTCCCCCGCACGATGCCCTCTCGTCGCTCACCTTTGGCAGAGGCAGAGGAGCCTGTGCTGGCCTCGGAGCGCAGGGACTCAGAGGAGGGGGCGGGGGCGGGGGTGGGCCCTGGTCGCAAGCTCTCGCCCTCGGAGCTGGTGCGGCGGAGTTCCCGGGGCCCCTCGCCCTCCGGCCGTTCGTCCGACACGCTGCGTAGCCGTGCCGAGACCCGCTCCATTGTGGCACTGATCTTCCTCCGCACAGCCACCGCCGGTGACTCGCTCTCCGCACCACCCCCCGGCTCTGACTTGAGGCTCTCTGAATCCCTCCGCTCCCTGGAGCTGGCCAGAGCCATGCTCCAGGAGAAGCGGCGCCCACCAGATGGGGTCTCGCAGCCTCCGTCCTCGCCCACGCTCTTCTTCCTCTCAGCAGGCGGGGTCCGCTTGAGGAGTATGGACATCCTCCGGAAGAAGCCTCCATCCTTCTCCACTTCATGCAGGTCCTGCACCGACTTGGACTTGGCTGCCAGCCCGGTGGGCCGGTCCCTGCGCAGCTCCAGGGGCACGCCGGCTGGTGTAGGACGGTAGATGCCCTCGTCAGAGACTGGGGGGCCGGCCAGGTGCCGGTCCTCGGAGCGGGAGCGGGTGAGGAGCTTCAGCCCCCGGGTGAGGGATGATTCGCGGCCCCGCTTGAACTTAGCCTCAAAGACCTCCTCCGAATCGATGTCCTGGATCACCAGGGAGCTGGAGGAGCCAGTGGGCTTCACCTCCCTCTTTGATGCTGGTGCTGGTGTAGGGGGCTTTGCAGGGCTGGCTGGTGGGGTCTCCTTGATGTTTGGTGGGGGCTCGCTGGTGGTTGGTGAGGGCTTCTCCGTGGCTGGCTCCCCGCCTTGCATGGCTCCCATGGCTTGCATCATCTTGGCATAGGAAGACTTTATGTGGGTTTGGGAAACGGGGGTTGTGGGCTTTGGTGGAGTGGGAGCTCCTGTCCTGGCAGCCCCCTCCCCACTGGCTCCAGCAGCCTTGGTGGGTGTCTTCTCTTCCTGTCCCCTGTCAATGAGTTTCTTCCCTGTGGTGGTAGCAGCCTTGCTAGCCCCGGGTGGGCCATGTTCCTCAGAGATGCGCCTCCTCCCTGAGGCAGCCTTTGAATGGGGGGCCTGGGGTGCAGTGATCTCTGCTGGAGGGGTTGTTGGCGTGCTCGGGGTGTCTGGTGGCACTGTGGGCCGAGCATCGGAGAGGGCAGAGAGAGAGGGGGACTCCTTGAGCCGTTGGGCCTCCAGGCAGGCCACTGGGATCTCGAGGGGGGCACCGGAACGTCTGTGCCGGACAACAGGCTCAGCGTCCCCATGGCTGAAGGAGCTGCTCTTCTGCAGCCGGGACTCAGCGGGGAGGAGACGCGGTGAGGTGGCTTCACTGGAGGCTGCCCGCACCAGCCGTGGCACTGCTGGTGCCTCCAGCCGGGCTGACCGTGAGACTTTCTTGTCAGGGCTGACACCCAGAGTCTCCAGGAGGGGGCCCCGTAGGCCACTGACCTTGCTGTCCCCAGAGCTGCCCCGCAGCAGCCGCTGGCGCATCAGCTCCAGGCGCTGGGTATGATCGTCCTCCCCCCATACCATCTTCCGCCTTGGCAGCTCCATGGAGGCTGCCTTGGCCAGGGCCCGGCGGGGGTCCCGGGCTGCCTCAGCCCCCTCCTCAGTCCCTGGGAGCTGTTGAAGCAGCAGGGCGCTGTCAGCAGAGCTGCCCCTCTTCAGCTCTCCCCGACGGGCACTCCCTGGGGACTCCAGGCTGGAACCCTTCCTCATGGCTTTGCGAGGATACTCCGGCCGCTTCTGGGCTTCAGGGGCATCCTCATCAGAGGAGCCAGGAGCCTCCATCTCTGCACATGGTCGCCGTGGCCCAGCACCCCTTGGCCGCTTCCCCAGGGCCAGCCCAGGCTTTCCTGTGCCCTGGTTCTGCCACTCCATGGCGGAGGTATCCCCCTCTGGCTGCAGCCCCTCGGATGTCCCAATGGTTTCATCATCTGTGGGGATCTCATTGAGTGACATGCGGGAGCCAGAGAACTCCACCTGGTGTGGCATGGGGATGAAGGGCAGCTCATCCAGGTCATCTGAGTCTGAGGAGGATGACAGTGCTGGTGACTCCTTGAGATGCCGGGGCACGGCTATGGAAAGGTGGTTGGACGTGTCCTCCAGCAGCTCTGGGATCGGCCGCAGCACCATGTTGCACTTGTAGCTGATCTGTGAGCGCTGCAGCCAGCAGAGAAGGCTGGATCAGGCCCAGGTGTGTGGCATGGCATCATCTTGCCATTACACATCAATGCCCCCATGCTGCCCAAGACACTATCCCACCTGCCTCCTCCATCCCCAGCCCCTGCCTTCACCTGCCATTTCCGACGGGAGATGAAGAGCTTGAGGTGGTCAGTGCTGATGACCTTCCCCTTGGCCAGTGTCTGTGGGGTGAGGGAATAATGGTGTCCCTTGGAGCCTGCAGCAGGCTCAGGGAACCCCGTGGCCTCTTGGCATTCGGTTTGAGCCCAGGCTCACCTTGAACCAGGGATGCTCCAGGGTCTGTTCTGCATTGGGTCTCCTGTGAACCGACACCATTGGGTGAGAACCACCCAGGCTCAGGGGCTTTGGCCAGGGGAAAAAGGGCAGGAGAATCTGGCTGCCCATGGTGCACCCCAGCAGAGTATTGCATCCAGCCTCTCCCTTGGGCACCCCGATGGATGGGGGTCCCTACACTCCCTTGAGCACAAGGCTCATGCTGAAGGGGCAGGGGATGGGGAAGTAGACCGTACAGTACTCACAGCTTGTCATTGACCAGCACTTTGATGACAAAGCCCTTGGCTTCTCGGGTGAGCCCCTGGAACATCCTCTCCTCAAAGGCTACATTGTAGTTGCGGATGTTCATCAGTGTTGTCTTGTCATTCTCCCCCACAAAGGGGGAGATCCCTGTCAGGCTGCCAAGGAGGAGACACTGTCACTGGGCCATGGGGCGATGAAAAACAGCATGGCAAATGCAGAGAAATGAGGACAGGACCCCAGACCCCATCTCTGGGGTCATGGGGATGCTGGAAACAGTATGGCAAGTACAGGAGACTGAGGACAGGACCTCAGACCTCATCTCTGGAGTCATGGGGACACTAGAAACAGCATGGCAAGTACAGGAGACTGAGGACAGGACCTCAGACCTCAGCCCTGGTGCCATGAGGAGGGCAGAGGTAGGAGCAGCTGGGAAGGAGGCTGAGTCTTTAAAGAGTCATGTGCATGGTCACAGCCTCAGCTCTGGAACTGGTGAGGGAGTAGAAAGGGTGTCCCTTCTGTGAAGACACACCAAGGCACTTACCAGAGGTATGCAATAACCCCCACAGGCCTGCAGAGAGGAGAGCACAGTTACTGCACATCACAAGCTCTCTAGGGTGCCCAGTCTCTCCTGGCATAGCAGGGAGCCCACCAACCACCCAAAGGTCACGCTTACCAGATGTCAGTGACGCTGGAGACAGGGGTCTGGTTGACAATCTCAGGGCCCACGAACTCAGGGGTACCATACTTGCAGTACTGTGGCTCCTCTGACGTCAGCTCCTGTGCATTGCCGAAGTCACAGATCCGGATCTGTTCGCTGCTCAAATCTGCCATCAGGAGGTTTTCTGGCTACAGGACAGTGCAGAGCAGAGGGGAACTTGGCTGGAGGCAGAGGTTTTCCCCAGGGAACAAATATTCCCTGTCAGCAGGACCACTCCCCACCCAGTGCACCAGGAATCCTTTACTGGGGGCAGGAGGCAGGAGAAGTCTGTAAAAACCCACACTCACTTTGATGTCCAGGTGCAGGACACTGTGCTGGTGCAGGTAGCAGATCCCTTCCAGGATCTGCCGCATGTACGACCGGACCTGCAAGAGATGGAGTGAGGAGAGTGGGCAGCCCGAACATGAGTCAGCCACACACAGGCCCTGTGCAGAAGAGGGTGTGGGCTGTGGCCCCCTTAGCCTGATACAATGAGCACTGCACATCTCTAGGCTGGGACAGACCCCACTGTCCCCAGGATCCTTCCCTTCCACATTACTTTGCCCCCCACCAGTGTTCACTCACCTCCGACTCACACACTGAGGGCTTCCTCACCATCCTGTCCAGCAGCTCTTCTTCAGAGCAGCTGGGCCCCAGTCAAGGAGCATAGAAATTCCATGATTCATTATGCCCCACACCCAGCTCCTCTGCACCCACTCTGCCCACCTGATCCCCCCAAAAGCCTCCCCTCCTCCCCTGTGCTGTGCACCCATGGAGCAGCGCCCAGAGGATACAGTTCCATGACCATAATGACGGCATTCTTCTTCTCAAAGGCATCGTGGAAGAAGACGATGCGTTCGTGGTCCAGCTGAGAGAGAATGTGCAGCTCCCGCCGTGCTGATTGCTTGGCCTTGGTCCTCCCAGGGATAAACTTGGCGGCGAAGTCCAGCCGGGTGCTTTTCTCTGTCACCCTCCGCAGATAGGAGAAAGCCCCCCTGCAATTCAGCAGTAGTGGTAAGGGAAGATAAGAAAGTGTGTGAGTAGACGACCTCCCCCTTCCCTGAGGAGCTGGCACAGGCACCCACTCTAGAGGGAGGTGCTTGCAGCCTCAGCAGCTCTCTGTTACCATCCACTGGTGACAGAGGCCCCAAGCCTGGCTTTTCTCTGACCATGCCAGGTCCAGCCTAAGCCTGCACAGGAGCATCCATTGACAGCTGAGAGGAGCCCCAGCACACCAGGATCTGGCATATAATGGAGCTTAGTCCCCTATGTCAGAGCCCCAGGGTGCAGCCTGGCTCCAGTAGCCAACTCCCTGCAGTGCCCAGGATGCCCCATTAGGCCAGTGGACTACCTACCTCCCAATCTCCTCATGCACATCGTAGTAGTCGGTCAGGCGTCGTGCCTTGTGCAGTGCATCCTCCTCCATGGCAGCATCAGCGGTGGGCTGGGCTGGGAGAAGGAAAGGCGCTGGCAAGGGGCTGGCCAGACACCCAGTCTCTACACTCAGGGGCTGGGGAGCCAGTCAGCCATACCTGCCCGCACCACCAGCTCTGCTTTGCAGGAGACCTCCCCAGCTAGGTTCTTGGCTGTGCAGGTGTAGACGCCACTGTCAGTCTCGGCAGCACCCAGCACCACCAGTGAGCACTCATTGTCCTCATACACGAAGCTCAGGTGGCTGCTCTCCTCCAGCAGCTCCCCGTCCTGGGGGTGACAGAGGTATTGGGGCCATCCTATCCCATTCCTGATCAACTCCCACCACCCTTTCCCCATGGGTAGGGCAGGGGACACATCCTTGATCACCAGTGCAGCAACCCAGGTGAGGCAGTGAAGTGTGGCGGGTCTGGTAGGAATATGGTTCAGGAAGGGGTTGGGGGCTTCCAGCCCACCTTGTACCACATGATGTCTGGCAGCGGTTTCCCCTCCACCACCACAGCGAATCGTGGTGTCTCCCCTTCCTGGGCATCGATGTCCTCCATGATGGACTCAAAACGTGGTGCCTCTGCCAAGAGATGGGGCACCATGCGGCAGTGTCAGCCCCCTGCCACTGGCATGGAGTGTACAGCTGTGAGGCACTGCAAGTAGGGGCAGGGGCATGGAGTGACATGGAAAATGCCACTCCAGTGCATATGGAAGTGGGACACCTCTACAGGGCAATCCACCAATGGCATCTGTCTGCAGCAGCATTTGGCAGTCCCTCACTGGAGTGGGGCACTGTGGGGCAGTGCCACTCACAGCACACACACAGGCATGGGGCACTGTGGTAATGCATCTCATGCTATGTATGGATGTGGGGTACTGTGGGGCATTGTGGAGGTGTCCCCTATGGTTCTTGGCTATATGGAACTGGGTGCAATGCCTCCCAATTATACTCAGGGAGGGGACACCCTGCAGCAGTGCCACCCATGGCATATTTTTAAGGGCCACCATGAGGCACTTCCTCCCCATGCGCACAGTTATGGGACACATAACTGCCCAGGCCAGACATGGGTGTGAGGCACCAGGCAGCAGTGCCAATGCATGGTTCATGGTTTTCATCCCCATGATTGCCACCCTATAGAGTGGCATCCCCACAACATATGAGTGTGAAGCACTGTGGAGCAGTGTCATGCTATGGGGCAGTGCCCACATGGCACATGGGCATGGGGCACCACAGGGCAATGCCACCCTCCAGGGAAATGCACCCGCCCGCTCCCCGCCCAGCACATGGGCTTGGAGCACCATAGGGTGATGCCAGCCCCCAGCAGAGAGACACAGCCCCCCAGTGCAGGGGACAGTAGCACCTACCTGCGAGGTGGAGGCGGAGGGTGCAGTGGGCAGCGCCATGGCGGTTGCTCACCTCACAGGCCAGCAGCCCCCCAGCTCCCTGGCCCACACGCAGCAGCCGCAGGCAGTGCTGGTCGTCATCTGGCATCATCATCTCACACGTGCCCTCCAGTTCCCCCAGAACCTGCCCACCCCTGCAGGCACACCAGCTGTCATATCACAGCTCCACAGGCAGACCCACTACCCCATTGATAGATCCCGCCCCATAGCCCCACGACCACCTCCTTACTCACAGTCAGCCCCAGTTCCCACCCCGCAGCCCCCACAAAAAGCTCACATCCCAGTGCTAGCTCTACCTCCTCAATGGCTCTTGCCCCTTAATACCCCACAGATAGCACCCCGCAACCCACCCCCACAACTCTTTGGAGCCCTGGACATCACCTTTGTGTGCAGACCCAGACCAGCCCCAGGGAAGAAGCCTCACATACACATACACATGCACAGTGGGCTGCATGGAGAGGTGGAAGTCCTATATACATCCTGTGGGGTGATGCTAGGCACAGGGCAGGCAACAAGGCACAGTGTCATGTCCTACCTCTTCCAGGTGACAATGGCCTCCACATGGTTGATGGTGATGGTGATGGAGGCTGGCTGGCCTTCTACCACATACACCACGTCTGGCTTGTCCAGGATGACTGGGGCCTCCTCCAGATAGGGACCTGCCAAATGCATTTTTACCAACCCCTGCCCACTCCATGCCACCCAGCCCTGGGCAGCTTACCAGCCGACACGGGACAGAGACCTCTACCCCAGCTACCCACTCCCTCCCCACTGCCCTTCTCACCCCGGTCCAGGAGCTGCACGGGCCCCACAGGTGGGGAGGGCTTGCTGTTTGTCTTGGGAGTGGCAGTGATGACACGGAAGAGGTACTGGGCACCCTTGGTCAGCCTGTGCACTGTGTAGGTGGTGTCCTGCACACCAGTCGCCAGCACCACCCACTGCATTGTGCCCAGCACTTGCATTTGCACCACATAGGTCACCGAGTTGGGGTCTGCAAGGGGAGAGGATCAGTGCAGAGCCTCTGGCATGGAGCTACCATGTGCCCCATCATGGCATTGCCCACCCCCTGCCATCCCCCTGCCCGTACCCTGCCCCCTTACCTATGGCAGCATCCAGCCACTTGGGCTTGTTCCAGGTCAGCGTGATGGCTCTGCCGGTCACTGAGGCCACAGTGGGGGGCCCGTCTGGGGGGGTTGGCACCACATCTGCATGGGGAGGTGGGCAGGGATATAAGCAGAGCCACTGCCCCAGCTTATCAGGGCATCTGCCTCACGCTCTGGGAGATACCAACTGAGGGGATGGATGAGGCCAGCAATTCTTTCTGGTTTCCTGGTCTGCTTGTGGGACTGGCACTGGTCCATGCAGGACCTAGTGGTCCAGGGATGGATCCTGACTGCACAAGGTGAGAACTGCACTGCTGGCCCCACTTTTAGTTTGGATTAGAGACCTCCTGAGGTCCCCTCCATCCTAAACTGCCCTGTGATCCTATTCACCTAGCACCTCATGACAATCCTGAGGCACAGCCTGGCAGGGTGGCTGTGAGCGGCCACACATCCCAAGTGCTGTCTACTGCTACTTACCGGTGACATAGAGGTGTGCATAGCACGTGGCCTTCCCCACTTTGTTGGCGATGACACTTTTGTAGACACCAGCGTGTGCGTGGCTGACAGCCATAAATACCAGACGATGGATGTCTTTATCTGGGGGTAAAGGGAGACACAGGTAAGACCCCACCAACTACGCATCACAGAGCTCCCCTTCCTGCCTCATGGGGTGTAAAGGTCTGGGGGGTGATGCCTCCTTCAAGGGTGTTCCCTCTTCTCCCACCCCATGTAAAGGGACCCCAGGGGGTGGGGAAGGCAACAAGGAGTCCTACATTGCATCATCTTGCGGTCATCAGTGCTGTCAATTCGGGAGCCATTGTGGTACCAGGTGATGGAGGGGTAGGGCATCCCGGCCACCTGGCACTCCAGCACGGCCTCTTTCGACTCCACCACGTCCAGGTTGTGTAGTGGCTTCAGGAAATCGGGCATGGTGAAGCACTCTGCCTCTGTCTCCACCTGCTCTGGCTCCTCTGGGATGGATGGCATCTTCTCCAGCTTAGAGCTGCAAGAGTCCACACATGCTCATGATGGGAGCATGGTGTGGTGCCCCCAGCTCAGCCCCAGCCGCAGGCTTTGCGTAAGCCTGTTGTATACCATGTCCCAGAGGGGAGCAAGCAGGGGGAAGCAGATTCCAGTGACCATCCAACTCTTACATCTGGGAGGCTGCAGATGGCCTTGGCTCCTCCACATAGAGCTCAGCGGAGCACTCCACAAGGCCATGGGTGTTCCTGGCGGTTGCCTTGTACTGCCCTTCATCTTCACTGCCCACATGCACGATGACCAGTGAGTGCAGCCCTCCGTCCTGCTGAATCCGCACATTCTCCCCCTCCTGCACTGGCAGGCCTGTGCAGAGACACACACCAGCATCAGCAGCAGCATTGCCTCCAGTCCCAGCCAAGTGCAGCCTTTGGGTGCAGCCCCCAAGGAGATGAGGAGAGCTCTCCTTGTAGGGCCCTTGGCAAGCTCTCTGGGCTTGGGGGTTACCAAAGTGAGTCCAGGTAACCGTCGGAGGAGGAGTCCCACTGATCATGCAGACAAAACGCGCTGTCCGCCCTTCCACCACGTCCACATCCTCCAACTTGCGGGTGAAGAGCGGCTGCACAGAGGGCTGCACTGTCAGCCGGGCGCTGCAGGTCAGCTCATCTGTGAGGAGAGCAGGCACTGTGAGCCCCCACAGCACACACCTGTCCACGGCAGGAGGCAGCCTGTGACTTCTCCCAGTTGCAACCCAGAAATCAGTGTGGCTGTGGGTG
Source organism: Sylvia atricapilla (assembly GCF_009819655.1). NCBI lineage: Eukaryota > Metazoa > Chordata > Aves > Passeriformes > Sylviidae > Sylvia > Sylvia atricapilla. The sequence goes on from NC_089146.1 coordinate 22,656,166, forward strand.
AGCATACCCCATACATGGTGGGGGCTGAGCCCAGGTGTGTAGGGCTCCAGGCTCTGTCCCTATGCAGGGCAGGGGGGTACAAAGGTCCCTATGCCCAGGCCTGGGGCTCTGATGGCAGCAGGCCCCTCTTTCCTCCCTGCACAGCAGTACAGGTGCCAGCAGCAAGCTGGGGTGGGAGGGTGCCCTGCCCTCCCCATAGGGCAGGAGATGACAGCTGGCTTATCCCCTTGGGGACGGGGCAGCGATGCTTAAGCAGGTAGTGCCAGCACATGCAGCATCCAAGGAGCAGCATGGGGATATGAGGAGGCTGAATGCTCCAGGTGAGGGGATTTCCAGTAGGGACCACTTTGCCATGATGGTGGTGTCACCCACCCTGTGAAAGGATGGGCAACAACATTCTCAGGCACACACTCACCTCCCTGAGCCCCAAACTGCTGCTACCTTCAAATCCCCACAGGCATACAGCCTCCTTCATGGAGGATTGCACAGGCACCAGCCACAGGGTGTAGGGAATGCTGCTTCTCCCTGCAACCCCCCCCAACCCTGCTGTCTAGGTGGGCAGGAGAGTAGACTGTGTGGGACAGGGCTGTGGGCAGCATGCACAGGCACAGGTGTGTCAGAGCCATGGGACAGAGGCCCATGCAACTCCTGCTGAGCTGCTGCCAGTGATGGTTTGGTGGGAGAGGTTGGGAAGCCCTGACTCTCTGCCCATTTCCCCACCACCTCCCAAGCCAGCAGAGACACATCAGTACTGGAACAGGGTGCCCAGAAGCTCTGAAGCCAGGGGACAGGGACAGCTGGACTCCAGGCCTGCATCCACTTAGTGCAGCCATGGAGCAAATGCATCTTCCCGTGTTTCAGTGAGCCACATGCATGCTGGTAGAGAAGCTGAGTGGAATGGGGTGGGACAGAGCTACAGGGCTCAGGGTGCTGAAACCCAAGAACTAATGCACACCAGGTTTCCCTGAGAAATCTTCCCAGTTCCTGGGGCACCAACCACTGCCTATCCCTCCATCTCCCTGTACCTCACCTCCAGCACTCACAGCTACATCCCTGGGGACAAGAGCCCTGAGCCCAGGGTAGGGGGTCTATCCACCCCCCTAGGGCCAAGCCCTGAGTGAGAACCCTCCCGGGGAGCTGCATGCCCACCTCTTACCTTTGGCAGTGCTGAGCTTGCAGGTGTAGATTCCACTGTCGTCTTCATGCACAGAGGTAAGCAGCAGCTTGCACTTGCGCCCATCAAAATGCATCTTGCATTTGAGTAGGGCAGGCTGGAGCAGCCGGCCCCGGGACAGCCAGTCTACGTCCATGTCTGGCGGGCCGGCCACCATGCACTCAAAGACCGCCATCTCCCCCGCCCCGACCACCAAGTCCTGCAGGGGAACCACGATGGCCAGGGACTGGCACTCAGGGCGAGCTGCCCGGGGAGGGGGGAAGAGAGAGAAAGAAAGAGAGAGATGCATCTCAGCAACTGAAAAGCAACCAATGGAGGTAGCAGGGATGGAGTGGGAGTACATGCAGGGCACTGGTTCATGCAGGGAGGGGGCCTGGTGCAGCGGGCAAGGAGTGCAGCAGGGAAGGGTGGGATGGGAGGCGAGATGTGGAAAGCAGAGCTGAGCCAGGGAGGGGGCTGGGGGTGAGGGGAGGTGTCCGTGCCAGGAACACACCACACAGCGCTTTACCAAACAGATTTTATTAGAGCTACAAAAAAAAAAGGGTCACGGCCTCGCAGCCCGTCCCCCCCGTCAAGACCCCTCCCTGGGGAGAAGAGACCCACAGCCAGGGGATGCTCCTGAGGGACCCAAGCCCTGGGGCTACAAGGGACTTGGTGGCCAAGCTGGGACCTGAGTGGCCACCGTGAAGCCAAAGGGGCCAATGCTCTCCCTCCCCGCTGCACCTCACGCAGGGTGTTCCCCTGTGGGGTCCCTGGGGTCCCCTGTCTCCCGTGCTCCAAGGTGACTGTCACAGAGCTGTGACCGCACTGCAGCCCCTTCCCTACAGCCCTGGCCGGCACGGCGGCAACCGTGGGCTCAGCTTCCCGCTCCCTTTCCCTGGGCAGCAAGAGAGAGGCAGCAGAACACGCAGACAGGGACAAACGGATGGAGCAAGAGACAAGACAGCATCATCTGGGCACCCTGGCCCGGCTGAGGGGGTGCCTGCTGCTCCCCTGCTGCTTCCCCCACCCCGCCTCGGTTACGCCTGCCCCGGCCATGTGGTGAGCCCCTGCCCGCAGTCGAGGGCCCGCGCGTCCCCGCGGTGCGTCCAGGACGAGGCGGCGGATGGAGAAGGAGGTAATAACACAAGGTGAGATCCACTGCCTAAGAGGTGTCCAACTAAGAGCCCCGCAGCCGCGGCTCTGAGAGATGCACCCCCTTATCGTACTCCCCCTGCGTACAGACAAAAACCGCAGTCAGCAAGCAGAAGGGTTAGTGCGGAAGCGACGGGACCGGCACGGACACATATGCCAGCGCCGGCACGAGGGGTGCAAGTGGGCAACAAGGCACGGAGCCATCTGCTGAGCTCCCCAAGAGGGCCTGGGGTTAGGCCATCACTCCTGCAGCCCAGCTCCTGCCAGTCGTGGGACACTGAGATGGCTTCCGCTCCCACCCCCGTGCCGCCGCGCTTTGCTGTAGGCTGGGAGCATTATCCCGGCAGCGTACAAGCAGTGCAGCCAAGGCCCGGGTGGGATCGGCACAGCTCAGGGGGGCTCAGGCAGCCATCAGCAGGGAGGGCTGGGGGGAGCAGGGCACACACAGCAAAGGGCAAGAGGAGGGAGGCAGCATCAGTCATCCCCACAGGCCCCCTCCCTGGCCTCGGGGATACCAGACAGAGCCTGGATATCAGTCCCAACTCCCCCTTCACCCCTCTAAAGTGCACACATACTTTGGGGTCCTAGGAGGACCACAGCAGGGCTGGGGAGCAATAGCAAGGAAAGGAGACTGGACGTCAGTCAAGTCCCATGCATATGGGACATTGCTGGAAATGGGTAGAGAGGGCCCTCTGCAAGTTGCCCTGTGCCTGGCACAGAGCTTGCAGGCAGCCTGGGACGAGGAGGGAACAAGTTGCAGGGCATGAGGAGGACATGTTTCCTACAGAGCCCCCAAGGCCAAAAGCCCTCCCTGGTCAGCCAGGGGCAGCACCTCACCCCATAAGGGGGTGGCGGGGATGGGACATGGGTTAAAGCTGGAGTGTGAGAAGCACTTGAATCTGGGTCAGATCAGTGGGGCTCTGGAACAACAGGCAACAGGTGGGACTCAGGGCTGCACATCTGGATGAGACAGCAAAGGCAGCCTGCCTTCTGCTGCAGGGCCAGCCTCTGTGGACAGCTCCAGGCACACAGCTCCACTTTCCACCTGTGCCACCACAGGGTGGGCTGGCTTGTCTCCCTTTCTTATGTTGCACCACCAAGGAGGGGTGTGCAGTGGCCCCATCCCCACAGTTCATGCAGGGCACTAGAGCCAGCTGGTCTCTCAGGTTCTTGGGTAACATACTCAGGGAGTTTTACCTCTGACCTCCAGCTTGGCCTCGCATTGCTTGGTGCCATACTCGTTGACGGCCTTGCAGGTGTAGAAGCCGGTGTCAGTGTGCTCCGCCGCCAGGATGTGCAGTGTGAAGAGCCCTCGCACTCCCTCTGCCTCCTCTGCGTGGTGCCGGCGGCCATACTTCACTGGCTGCCTGTTTCTCAGCCTGCTCCAGACAGAGGCAGAAGATCGTGGTCATACCTGCACACCAAGTGTGGCTGTCCCCAAAAAAACTTCCAACACTCCCTGCTCAGGATGAGAGCTCCATGCTAACCATCCCCAGATGGAAAAGTCACTGTGCCTGTCCCCTCCTTTTCTGCCTAGCTGCGACCCCAGAGAGCAGCAGGACTCACCAGTAAATGATGGGCTTGGGCTCCCCACGGACGCGAACGGTCATGCTAACATCCTGCCCCTCCAGCACCGACTGGTCCGACAAGGATACCTGGGGAAAGAGGGGTCAGAGAACAGCAAGCACCATCTGCACACATCCTCATCACTGCAACCAGGGTTGTCTATCCCCTGTCACAACAGGAGTACCAGGGAAGCTGCTGGGGCATAGCCTACCCAGGTGCTGGGAGGACCCCACATCAGATCAAGGGGTAGGAAGACCTGACCCAGCATCTCCTGGCACCGAGGACCACAGCACTGCAGTGACAGGGCACTGTACCCCTCCACCAGTTCCTGGGGGATTTGTTATCTCACCTCAAAGGTGGGTGAAGCCTTGAAGGTGGTCTCTGGGGAGCCACGGGCAGCCCCATGCTCTGCTCTTGGCTGCAACTTCATGGCTGGTCGGTGCTGGGGGGTGCCGGACTCGGGGAACTCTTCCAGGGGGCTCAGGTACTCCTCGTCCGATGTGATGGGGCTGGCCTGGCCGATGGCGGGGGGCAAGTTCCCATGCCGATCCACAGCGGGTGCTAGCACAGAAGAGGCCGGATAAGGAGCTGACAGCAACCGGAGCCGGGCAGGCGGATTAGGGCACCCCTTCCCACTACCCTGCATTACAGGGGTGGACACCCACCCCTCGGCACATCACGGCTCGGCAGTGGCCGGCAGCGAAGGGGTGCATGGCCGCGCCGGCGGAGGGGGTGAGCTGCACGCCGCGGGATGATAAGGGGACGCGATATTCCGCAAGGCGACAGCAGGGCTCAAGTGGCTCTTACGCAGCAGCCCGCGCTCCCATCCTTAAGCCGCCCGGATTCCCGGGATGGCTGTCCCTGCCCGGGCCGGCACGGCTGAAGGTGACATTGGCAGCTGCGCTCCCCCCTGCAGGCCGCCCGCCCGCCGGTCCGCGCCATCGGGGGCCGGACTGGGGGACTCGCGGGGTGCGGGATACAGGGGCCGGCGGGGACGGGATGGGGAGCAGCGAGCGGCACGGGGAACTGACAGAGCCCAGTCGCCACCATGGGGGTGCCGGCCCCTTCAGCCCGGCCGCCGGAGCGCTCTCAAGCTCCCTGCCTGCGCCGGGGGAGGCGGGCGGCCTGCCCGGTACCGGGCAAGATCTGCGTCCCCGCGCTTCCGTCATGCCCGCGGGCAGCTTCCAGCGGAGAGCTGGGAGCCTGAGCCCGACCTCCCTCTGTCCGCACCCCACCTCCCCGAAGCTACCCGCACTCACCGGGGCGACGGCAGCCCCGCGAGCCGACCCGCGGCACACCGCCGAACCGCCGTCGGTGCCGGGCGCCTCCAGCTCGCAGCGCCGCCGGCCCGATGAGCCCTCCCCGCCCCAGCGCCGGCCGGCCCCCGGGGCTGGGCCAGCAGCGCGGGGGAGGGCCCGCGGCGGGCCGGGGTCTGCCGGGGCCCTTCGCGGCCCCCCACCGCTCTGCCCGGCCGGCCCTGCCCGGCCGCGGCTGTCCCTGGGTGTACAGTCCCGCCTAAACACGGAGCGTGGAAGTTTTGGACGCTTCAAGCCCTCGGGGCAATTCTGAGCCTCTGCCTGCCGCCCAGAGACACTCTCTTGGAATGGGGAGGGTTTGGGGGGTTCAGCGGACTGGGTATCCCCATGGCCAGCGGGGTAGGGGTCTGGTGGGGTTCTCCCCGGCTAGCAGCTTGGTGGGCGGGCAGGGTATCCCCACAGCTAATGGTTTGTGGGGCGGGGGTCTCCCCGCGGCTAGCAGAGTGGAGCGCGGAGATACACCCACAATTTGCAGGTTGGTGAGCAGCTTGGGATATCCCCACGGTTCACATGCTGGAGGTAGGAGCACCTACATGGTTTGCAGGCTGAGGGCAGGGGTACCCACATGGTCTGCAGGTTGTAGGGCAGGCTGGTGTACCCCCATGTCTAGCGGGACACAGGGCAGGTGCGGGAGCTGGAGACTGGGCTGCTTGCTGGGCGCCAGCGGATGCTCACAGCCTGACCCCGCTCCCCCCACGGTAGGATCCTTCCATGGCTGCCCGGAGCACGTCAGCTGCTTTGGTTCAGACAGAGCCTTGTAGGGTAAGGAAGCCGGTTTCTTCCCAGTGACAGCAGCGGCAGAGCTGGCAGCCCGCCTACCGCGGCGCCAGCCCTCGCTCCCTCCCTGTCTGCCTCCCTCCTTCCCTCCCGGCCTCCCTCCATCCGCCGGCCGCGGCACTCACCGGGCCGCACGCTGAGGATGGCACTGCAGCAGGTGGCCCCCACCTCGTTGGCGGCGGTGACAGTGTACAGCCCGGCGTCGGCCACCCGGGCACTACGCACCAGCAGCGTGTGGCGCTCGCCCTCCGCCTTGATGGGGCGCGTCGTGCTGCTCCGCAGCGGGACCCCGTCCTTCCTCCAGGACACTGCCGGCAGAGGCGGGGGTCACGCGTGGGCAGGAGAGTCCGAGCTCTCCCGGGGTTTGCGCAGGGTCCCGGGGAGGCCAGGCGCTCCTTTGCCTGCCCTGAGGACCCATTTGCTCTGGGGAGCAGCCCCGGGATCCCACGGCTCTCTGACGGAGAGACCGTGGCTGGTCCCTATATGCTTCCTGACATCCTCCTGCCCTCCAGTGGAGGCTGGAAGACGGAATTAAAGCGGCTTGGCTTGTGCCTGGCTTTGGCAACTGGCACCTGCCCTGGATGCCCAGCTGCCCCCGCGCTGTCCTGGATACAGCGTGCCCGGAAGCTTCTGGCCGCGGGAAACCACCTGAGTTGTCCCAACAACAGCGCAGAGCATCAGAGAATTACAGAATGGTTTGGACTGCAAGGCACCCTGATGATTATCTAGTTCCAGCAAACCTCCCCCGCCATCGGCAGGGACGCCACCCACCAGATCAGGTTGCATCACCCGTCCCTGCCCGCGCAGGGCTCAGTAGCCCTTCTCCCACTTTCCCAACAGCCCAGCCCAGCACTGGGGGACAGTAGGCACCCTGTCCTCTGCACCCTGTCCTGGCAGGCAGTGCCCAAGCACTTCTCTCCTGTCTGAGGGGAGGAAGGGTTGAAGGGGTGGGCACATCACCTCCCCTGAGATACCCAGCTCAGCACCAGTTGTCCCACTCATACCGTGTAGCTGGGACACGGACATGCAGGGAGTCCATCTGCCACGCTCGTGCCCCTGACACCCAGCCCCAGTGTGGCTCACCTTCTGGCTGGGGGTTGGCCGTGACAATGCACTTGAGCAGCACCTCTGCCCCCACGACCACTGCCATGTCCTGGATGGGGATCTCAAAGATGGGGGCTTCCAGAGGGTCTTCACCCGCTGAGACATAGGAGTCATCTGAGGACTCTGCACAGGGAGAGATGGGCCCCGTGGCTGTCAGGAGGGTGATGTGAGTGGGTCCTGTGCCATGCTGGGCTGCATGCAGGCAGAGCATGGGTCTCCCAGCTCACTGGTCAATCACAGCCTTGCTGGGCCATTAGCAGGTACTCAGGCCAGGCAGTGGACAAAAAGGCCACATCAGGATCCACCATGGCACAGAGCAGGCAGTAGGGACAAGACAGGGGACCATGGGGCAGGAAGCACACAGCTTGCTGTACATCCCCATTGGGCATAAGAGATGATGTGACAGCGGGGTATGGAAGTAGGATTGTTTAGCCTGCTGCACCCCCTGCCCTAAACTTCCCCCAATCCCTTGCGGGATGCTGGCTGCTGCACCCCAATACATTAGCAAGCACCTGCCAGCTCCCTCCCCTCTCATGGCCCCAGCACATGGACAGAAGTCCTGGGGCTGTGCCAGGAGTCTCAGACATGTGGGCCTGGCACTTCTCTGGCTAGAGCAGAGCCTGGAAGAAGCTCCTAGCCCAGGTATAGTCTGGTCTAACTGCTACATGCTGAGATGGGCAGGACTCGTCTCCCCCAGCCAAGCCACCTTCCCCTGTGGAAGCTTGGGCAGTGTGCCTTGCCTGGACCACAGAGCATGGCCCAGACAGGACAAGTTGCAGTGGGAGCCCTGTACCCCAGACCAGGGCTCTATGCCACAAGTCAGCACACTGTATCTTTCCTGTGGCAGGCAAGAGGTATGGAGAAGACAGCAAGTGTTGTAACCCCAAGGCCCAGCAAACTGGCAGCCAGGCTGATCTGATCTGTCTTACGGCACTGCTTGGTGCCAACTACTCCAGCCTCCAGAGCCATGCCCCTCCACTCCAGCCCTGGGCTCCCCACGTCTCCCAGGGGCAGGCTGGAAGTCCCCCAACCCACCCAGGGGCTGGCCAGGCCAGCTCTGTGCCTGCAGGAGGGCAGAAAGCCGCGCCCCTACCTAGCTCTGGAGAGGTGGGCCTGGCTCGGCGTCCCTTCCCCTTGCTCCGTGTGCTCCTGCCTTCTTGAGCCATCCGGCCACTCTCTTTCTTCTCTGACACTTTCATCTGCCTTCTCTCCACCTCCCTGCCCACACCATGTCCTGCCCAGCTTCGTTCCAGACGAGCTTCCTGCTCCATGCCTGGCTTTGCCCAAGGCAGGAACCGCACTTCTGTGGGCGTCTCCGGCCGCCGGTACAGTCCGTGGGGCACAGCCAGTCGGGCAGCCAGAGCTTCGTTCAGTGCCCCAGGGCCACGGGCAGGGCCTCCATCTGGGTACGGGCTGCCTTCAGCGGGGCCCCCCTGCGAGAGGACCACCCTTCCCTGCGGGCTGGCTTGTGCCAACGGCCACTGCTCCTTCTTCTTCACTTCCCCAGTGCCTTCGTGCTGCAGACCTTTCCTGGCAGCTGCATCCTCTGAGCTGGGCTGTCCAGCCGCCCCACCTCCCCCCACCGGGGCTCTCTTCCCTCGCTGCCCCCCTGGCGGCGGCTCCCCATCAGGTCCCACCAACACCACGCTGGAAAGTGCCAGGTGCTGGATGACGTGTGTGCTCTCTGCTGGCGGGCAGGTCTTGGGTGGCAGTGCCTTGCGTCCGCCGGTGCCCTGAGAGGAAGAGCTGCGGGGGGCACGGGGCGCGGGGGGCTCACTGGTGGCTGGGGGTGAGGGTGCCGGGGGTAACCCGGCTTTGCACAGCTCCTGGGAGCGCCGCAGCTGCTGCTTGGAGACTGTCCGCTTGATGCGGGTCAGCTCCTCTGCAAATTTGTGCTCGATGGCGTAGACACGGTTGGCAAACTTGCCCCGCTCGTCAAAGGACGCGGCTTTCTGCCGGAAGGCCAAGCGCCGGCACGCTGCCGTGCTGCCCGGCTCCCAGCGGCCGCCTTCCCGCAGGTCCTCCCGCGAGCCTCCGGGAGTGCTGGCACGGCGCGAGCCAGTGCCAGGCTGGTCGAAGGAGCGTGTCTTGCGCAGCGGCAGGTTGGGGCGTGCGGGAAAGGGACTGTCCTGCTCCAGGCTCCTCTGCCGCTCCTCAAAGTACTGCAGCCTCTCAAAGATCCTGGAGCCAGCACGCACCAGCTTGGGGGATGCCCGGACGGAGATGCGGCCAGAGGTGTCACTCATGGGTGTCTGGGGACGGGACTCTTGTGTGCTGCCCTGTGAGTACCCAGAGGACTTGGGCTTCTTGATTTTCTCCTCGTACTCCTCAGGAACGATGTCCTGGTACTCTACCGGCACTGAGGACTTCTTGCGAGGGGTCACGGGTGTGAAGGAGGGGACGCCAGGGCCGTGGGCAGTAGGTGGCTGCAGGCATGTGCCAGCACGAGGAGATGGTGAGCGGACGATGGGTGGCTTGGCAGTCAGCGGCAGGGTAGCGGGGGATCTCGGGGGCTCTGCACCAGGCTTTGGAGAGACAGGGCCTTTGTGGAGGTCATCTCTCCGGTAGCCTCCCTGGGGGATGCTGCTGCAAGGGCAGAGACAGAGGAGCATGGCTTAGAGACCACCCTTGTACCCGCTTGGCTGCATCCCAGCTTCTAGCTTGCACCACAGTGCCCAGTGGGGCAGAGCAAGAGGGTCAAACAGTCAGGGCAGCTTTGTGACAGGGAAGACTTCAAACGGTCCCAGCAAGGGCATCTGGTCACCCCAAGACCATTGGGAGCTGACTGGGTTAGGTGAGAGTCCTGGGCTGCTGGGACCCTTTGCCCAGGGGTACTCATGTGGAGCAGCTGGGTCATGCTGGGATACCCAGTGAGTTCCCTCCCCAGGGCCACGATGCAGACAGAACCAGGGGCTGGGGGGTTGCCTCAGTTTGCTGGGGTGTCCTGGTGTGCTGAGGCAGTGCAGCCTGACCAGAGGGGGTCCCCAAGGCTGCAAACCCTGCCCATGCACATGCTGTTCTGGGCACCATCTTCCTATATTACTGCCCCAAGAGGGGCTCAGCAAACTCAGAGCAGAAATCATAAGGTGGAGATGAAGTTCTGGTGGAATAAGCAGCCTTAAACAAAAAAAAAAGAGCAAGATGGAGGTCAAAGGAGCAGGCCTGCAGGTATGGGAACCAAAGGTGGCAGGGAGGGATGGGGGCTCTGAGCACATCTGCAGGATCTGGGGCGGCAGCATCTTCCTGGGTCCTGCTGCCACCCCTGTACTGTGGGCAGACACTTGCCAGTGTGTGTCCCAGGCTACTGTGCACCTCCAGTTCTCCACACTGTGGGCTGCACAGAGCATCATGGCGGGGTGGAATGGGAAAATACCCATGGCATAACCTGTGTGTGGGGTACTGCAGCTTAAGCAGTGGCACAGGGGACACCCCCAGCCTCAACCTGGCCACAGCAGAAACAGACCCCACTCTACATCACCCCCAGGCTGCATTGCTCCCACCTTCTCACCGAGACCAGGCTGCCTACTGCTCAGAGTCCCCACTCCTCATCTGAGAAGGCGAAGGCAAAGAAAACCCAGGTGGAGAGAAGGAGATGGCTGCAGGAGTTGGAAGGAGATGGCCCCAGCATGATGTTCCCTCCGTGTGCTTCCCCTGGCTACTTACACGTGGAGCGAGAGCGCCCGTCCTCGGTACAGGCTGAAGGCGCTGCCGTACGGGTCGCTGGCCACCGAAAGGCTATCCTCTGACCCCCAGCTTGTGCCCACCAGATTAGCCCGTGATGCCCGCACCAGCGGCTCCACGCCCAGGTGCCGCACCTCGGCGCCACGGGGGGCCGGCGTGTTTGCTTGCCTTGGGGTTCCCTGTGGCTGCGGCCAGGCAGTGGGACGGAGGTAGGGTCCCCGTGCAGAGAGGCTGGCATCCGTCTCCTTCTCCACCACGGTCTGCTGGCTGCCTGACCAGCTGGAGCGCTCCTCTGCCTGTGACAGGGCCAGCACCGAGGTCGGCGTTGTGTTCATGGAGGCGTCCACGAGGGTGTCAGACCCACCTGAGAGAAGAGGGATGAGCCAAGACTGTGTGCCTGCAGGGACAAGCTCAGCACCCTGCTCAGAGCGGGCTGAAATGGTACACATGGGGTGTACCAGCATGTCCTGAGCAGCACCCTGCTGCCTCAAGCCCTCTCCCCTTTGTGTGGGCAGATCAAAGCTCCCTCTTCATGGACATCCCCAAAGCCAGAGGCCTTGTGGGGAGTCTTGGCCAGCAGCCAGTGTCAGGGCTCAGTGCCAGCCAGGTGTCCCTGCTCACCCGTGGGGGTGCTGAAGGCTGTCTCATCCTGGAGATCACTGCGCTGTGTCACCTGGGGGTCGCTGGATTCATCCTCACCTGTCTCCGAGTCTGGGGTGGGAGGGGAGAGTAAGAAATGAGAGTACAGAGAGACAGCAGACCACACTAGTACTGCCTGTTGCAGACCCATTGGCTCCAGGAGCAGGAGAGCAGTGCCCAGACAGCTCCAGGGCAGGAGGCATGACTTCAGCCTGCAGGGACAAGCTGCCAGTAGGGAAAGGCAGGACTAGGAGTAGGAAAGTCCAGCAGGGCAAGGGCAGGCAGGAACAGTGTTAGATGATGAGAGGAAAGGAGGCAGTGCCAGCAGTGGGGATGCAGCTGGCAGAGGTGGCACAGGGACAAAAAACCAGGGCAAGGGGACAGTGGAAGTGACAGAGCAGGGTGGCAGGCTGGGACACAGGGTCCACTATGGGGACAGAGATGGCACTGGGAAAGGGTATTCCTACCGTAGCTTTGTTTCCTGCAGGAGCGGAAAACTTCGCTTCCATAGGGGCAGCAAGAGAGAGAGAGACATCAACACCTGGTTATCGGCCCGGCCTGCGGAGACGCGGGGGGCAGCAGGGGGGTCCCTTGTCCCCAGCACTTCCCCACCATGTCTCCACTCTGCACCACATTCACTGCACACCACTCCAGTGGTGCAAACAGACCCTCTCTTTGCACACGCCATCCCACCTGTGCACTACACAGCACCATTCCCTCCCCGTGCCACAGCCACATCCTGCCCAGCAGGACAGCCAGCCCTATCCTTGGAGATGCTGGCCTCACCGCTGCAGTATCCACACATCCTTCTGTGCTCTGTAGTGCACCTCAGCCTGGGGCTGGACCTCCCCAGTCTGTGCCCCAGTCTGGTGCTCCTGGGGATGCCGGAGCACACGGACACATGTCCATGTGCACACAGCCTCCCCCTGCATGTACGAGTCCATCCTCTGCCCCACCAGTGCAAGTGCTGTACAATATAGCTGTGCTCCACAGCACATCTGTAGTTGATAAAGCCAAAATTCTCAGGACAGGGCATCACGATGAGCTGCCCTCCACCAGGCAGGATGTGGCAAGGCCATTTCAGTATCACCCTAATGTCCCATTCCAGGGAAGCTAGTGCCATACTGCCAGGAAAGGACTGACTTTCTTCCTTGCCACTGCCCAAGCCGTCACCAGCTGCAGCAACAATTCCTGCAGTGAGGAACACGTCCCCAGCCCCACTACTGCGTCTCTCCGTTGCACTCTTAAGACGTGTAGGGGCCTACACTTCTTCCCCCCACTCCAAGTCACCCCTCTGCAGCCCAGCACATGACCAGCTGCTGCCTGCACTGCTAGTGCATCAGATTCCCAATCCTGGCCACAACCGTCTGGCAGCTCCTGAACAACTAGAGCTGCAGGGCCAGGAGCAGACCAGATGCATAGGGGACACTGGGAGCTCCTGGTTGACTGGGACCCTATTTTGTGGCTGGCAAGAGGCAATCCAGCCCTGCCCAGCCTCTGCTGGCTGTCCCTTGTAGCATGGTGGTGGACCCCATCCCAGCACATTTGGGATGGCAGGGGGAGTTGGGTCCTGGTAACTCAACGCACCATGCGTGAAGCGCCCAAAGCGCCGCGAATGGCCGGTCTTCTGCAAAGGAAAAGAGAACAGAGCGTTACCCATGGCATGGCAATTCCTACCTGCCATGCACACATGCCACACCACGCCACACCTCACACACACACACACACACACATCCCATCCCAGCACAGCACCTCTCTCACCCACAACTGCTCGCACACACTCTGGCACGACATACGTCGTGTCACTCACGCCCTCCCACTGGCAGGGCACACCTGGCACCGCTCACACGCACCCTCGCTGCACACCCACGGGTAGCCACAGGCACACGCCCCCGCGCACACGCAGAGATGGATGGGTGTAGGTGGGCACGTGTAGCGCATGCCCGGCCACGCACTCTCACACACACCTGTGCGCACGCGCGCGCACTCACACTGAGTCCCCTTGGTGATGGCACAGTGCACCCCCAGCCCTGTGTTGCAGCTCAAGCCCAGGAGTGACAGTCCTGGGCGCCCCAGATGTCCCAGAATTGCTGCCTGCAGCTGGTATGGCCCGCAGCAAAGTCTTTGCCTGGGCTGCGTCCCAAGTGCTCTGCAGACCCTTCAAAGCCACGCAGCCAGCAGGGGTTTTGGCCAGCAAATGTCTTCCAGGCACTGGCCCAGACTCCACCATGGCCACCGTCCCAGCATGGGGACAGCATCCTCCATCCTCTATAGAGGCCATGCCAGTTGAGAGAGAGACTGCATGGCAGCACGGGACTGGCCTGTTGGTGCGGGCTTGGAGGCATAGGGACTGTGCTCACCCATGCCGGCTGGGCAGGCAGGTGGGACCCAAGCATGGGGTGGAAGCACCAGGGGCTCCCTGCCAACTTGGCTGCCCTCTGCGCTGCAGCCCAGGGCTGGGCACTTGTGTGCCAGGGAAGGGACCAGCTGAGGGCAGCCTGTCTGCCAGACCCGGTGTGCACTGACGCCATATCCCAGGAAAGCAGAGGGACAGGGTGATCTCCAAGGCTGTCAGGAGTGGGAATGTGAAGTGCAGACAGGCAGGGTTGGGCTGCCAGGACTGAGCATCCTTCCCAGCCAGTCTGGGTGATAGGGTCTCCCCAGGACACTGATGGCCCAGTGCCCTGTCTCCCCAGTGAGTAGCCCAGGGCTGAACACCCAAAGGTCCTGAAGCCCTTTGCTCGACCAGCCCCTCCTGCCCTGCCACTCCTCCAGATCCCAAGCAGGTCACAGCCAGCCAGACCCCAGGGACAGCCAGCCACCAGGGATGGACAGCCAAGCATGGAGAGCAGTTAGTTGCCCTTGAAGAGCAGCAGGCTCATTTCACAAGATCCAAAGCTGCTGCCACTGCAGTGGCAGACCATGCACACAGGCAGCTCTCAAGGGTTCCCACCAACCCCCTGCCTGAATGCAGCGCCGGCCAGAGGGCAGTGGCTGCACGAGACACATTTGTATTCAGGCTGAGCCAGGCTTCACCTCCCCTTCTCGGCTGACTGTGCTGGTTCTGGCTGGCAGCCCGTCTTCCAGGCCAGGGAAAGATGAGTGATTAACTGCACCATCGGCGGATAATTCCCCCATTAAAAAATGAAAATGCAATTGAGTGCCATTATCGGGTACTCTTGTGGCTTCCCCAGGGACAGGCGCCATCGGCTCCCCATCAAATATGGTGACTGCACCCAGTGGGCGTGGGCTGGGCTCCATTGCCCAGAGCTACAGAGGGGCTGAGCCCCATCCCCTTCACCTCTCAACATTGGTCCCTACAGGATCAGGGCACCCCGAGGGATCAGAGCACCTTGTAGGATTCAGGGCACCCTGCAGACTGGACCCGCCTCAAGCAAAGCACCCACCTGCAGCCCACTGGGGAGCAAGTGCTGGGTGACACAGGGTCAGCCCCAGGCCAGGAGATGGAAAGGGAGCAGCTCAGGGCTTGGTGTGGGGTCAGAGTCTGCATGAAGGGGACAGACAGAGCGCAGGGGTAATTCTCCTGCGTGGGGTTTCATTTGCATCTTGGGAAAAGGGATGGAGGAGCCCCAGGAGCACACTGTGCCTACTCAGCCTGGAGTAGAGAGAAGAGCTGGCTGGGATCCACACCCAGCTTGAACCCTGCACTACAAGGCAGCTGGGTGAGACCTGGAGTTGTTTCCTTTCCCTGTGCCAGGCATGGATCAACATGCCCAGGCTGGGGTCCTGTGCTGGCCCATGGGGCCAGTGGGGAGTGAAGGATCTCCTGGGGGACCATGGAGCTTGCCACCACCTAGCACGTGGAGCCCGGCACCACATGGCACTGCTGGCTATTGGGTGAGACAGGCAGACAGGGAGCAGGGATGGAATAAGGTGGGGAGGGAGTGAGTGACTCGCCTGGTGCTGAGAGACAGCTGCTGTGGTTGTTCTGATACCCCTCCCGTGCTCAGGCAGCAGTGCAGGACTCCCCTGCCCTGGACTTGCTGCCCCCAAATGCAGATGGGGCAGCCAGGCTGTGCATACGACCTCGCCCCAGATGGACCCTCAGCCTTCTCTCCCTGGGAACCTCTGTCCTGTCGTGCATCTTTCACCCCTGGGAAGGGACTGCGTGTGACAGCCCCTTCCCAGTCCCTTCTGGGCCACCAGGCAGAGTGACAGCGGGGAGGCTATGGGCCCGCCTGGGGCTCGTGTGCCCCGGGGATTTGGGGGCGGGGGGCTTCCTGGAAGTGTGTTCCCCATCCTCCACCCGCCCGCTGAGGCCAAGTGACGTCCTTGTTCCTTGCTCGGCAGCGGAGCGTGCGGCGGGCCCGCGAAGGAGCCTTGCCTGTGCCAGGCATGCTCCTGACGCGGAGGGGATGACGCATGCAAAGCCTCGTCTCCAGCTCCGTGACCACCGGCAGTGGGGCTGGGGGGAGCCATGGAGCAGCCTCCATTTGCTGCCCCGACTCCAGAGGGCAGAGAGGGAAGAGAGGGACGTGGGGAAAGCCCCGGCGGGGGTCCCAGCCCGGGTGTTGGCACAGGAGGTGCTGAGCCCCTGCCCTCTGCCCCTCCTGCCCGGGCTGGTGAGGCCAGGCAAGCCGCCGGCAGCTCTGCCCGCGGGGCTAAAGCTGGTGCTGTGCAAAGCCCTAGGGAGCCCCAGGGGGCAACGGAAGGGCTAGAGGGACACTCCCATGCGCATCCTTATTCGAATCCCCATTCCCATCTCCATCAGCATCCATTCCCATCCCCAGCAGCTCTCGGCACTGCCCCCTTCCCCCGGCACCCGCCGGCACGGCAGCCTGGAGCCCTTACCTGGAAACGCTTCTTCACCCAGATCTTCTTCATGCTTCTGCAGAGCCCTGCTGGCCCGGTGACACGCACTCAGGCCCGGCAGGACGGCAGCCCGCTCCCGGCGGGGTCCCCGCTGTCAGCACGTCGCGGCAGCAAGCGATGCTCCGAGCATCCTTCACCACCGACAGCCGGGAACGGCGGAGGGAGAGGAAGGGGCTCGCCAGGTTGGGCTCTCGGGAGGGCTGGAGCTGTGAGCATGAAGCATCACTGGAGTGCTCCTCCCTCCATCCTTCCCCCGCCTGCCTCCGCCTCCGCCTCCCCGCCAGCCCTGGCACACAGTGACAGCGGTGGGGGGACAGGCAGGGCACAGGTGGTGGGGGGCGAGGGCCACTGTCGTAGAGAGGAGGGAGGGGCGTGTCTGAGGCGGGTACGTGGTCTCTCCACCTCTGGCTATGTCTACACGGCAGCCAAGGGTCCGAGCCCTGTGCCAGGCAGTGCAGCTGTACCACTGCTCCCTCTCACCTGTCCATCCTGCCCCACTGCCCAGGATAGGGCACTTCTCTCTTAGGGCACAGCCCCCCACTACAGCCCCCACATGCAGACCAATTGGGTTAGCAACAGCACAAGACGGCAGTGCTCTGTGTGCTGTCCCCAAAGTGTTCCCAAACAGGGCAGCCCCAGTGCCACAGCTGCAACAACCCTGCACCCAGCAGCACATTTGCAGTGTGCCATGGCACTGTCCAGCCAAGACACAGGCTCACCATCACTTTGCCAGCCTCTGCTCAGTCCCCCACACCCTCCAGTCATCGGTAATGCAGAAAGATCCCCTTGCCAAGGCAGGGGTGTGGGTCACCACACAAGGATATGGAGAGGAGCTAATATGGGCACAGTGCTTCACATCAATTCCCCTGGCAAACCACACAGCCTCCAGTCCCAGTGCTGGTGCCAAGGCAAACCTTGTACCCTGCCCCCTGGGCGCCCTCAGGACCCACATGGGTTTGCAGGGCTGGACCACTCAGCCCTGGTGTAGCATCACTGCTTTATGGCTGATGGGGAACAAGCTGTCCCTGTCCACACGACACTCACAAGACCTCCCTTCATGCTGGGATGAGGACCCACAGCACAGCTCAGAGCAGGACTCTGTGCCCTGGACTCAGCTGTGATGGGGCTCCTGGGATGTGGACAGAAGCTGTGGGTGGGAGTCCCCAGTGAGGCTGGGTAGGGACATTAAGACCTGTAAGTGCTCCTGGGGTGCTGGCACAACCTGGAACACCTTCTCCAGCTGGCCATCCCAAGCCCTGCTGGCCTGTCCCAGTTTTCTGGGTGATACAACAAATAAGCCAGAGGGGCAGTCCCAGCCTCACAGCCTCAGCAGGTCCTGTCTTGCATGTCATGCCCTTGGTGCCCCATAGCTCTTGATACCTTGCCTCATCAACTCACCAAGCCCTGCAGCATTCACCAGCCCCCTTTCCAGGCCCTTGGAGAGGCTGCCAAGGTCCTGGCCTCACCATCTGTGAGGTTTGAGCTGCCCCTTCCCACTGCAGAGCATTCATAGGGGCGCCGCTGGAGGCCTCCCCACCCAGCGCTTGTCCTCATGCTGCTCACCTATCCCCTGGGGAGCCAGCTGCTCCACAAGGAGCTGCTCACAGGCATCGTGCTCCCCATGATGCTTGGCAGCTCTGGTAGCTTTTCTTCACTTCCCCTCCTAGTTCATAACTCCAAACGTGAGGCTTTTCATGGCTCCATAATAACTTGCAAATTACCCAGTACAAAAGAGGTTGTTTATACAACATTTCTCTCAGTCCCACAATTTGAGTGATGCTGCGGGGTTTCCGTGGAGACCCTGCACGTCAGACAAGTCCTACAAATGCTACAGCTGGCATTAAGGGAATCTCCTGTCAGAGACAAAGGTCTCTGCCGGCTCCCCCAGCCCTGGGTGGGGCAGAAATGGGTACCCTTGTGCCATGTATGTCAGGGTACCCGCACCCAGGGCTTCTCTGCCAGGTGCTCTCGCCCTATCTGTGCATGCCTGTGGTCCTGCTGCACAAACACAGTCTGCGCCTTCTTTTCACACTCAAATGGGATTAAAAGACTCATCAGGGATGCTGGGAAGAAGCGCCAAGGCTTGGACTTGTCACGCAGTGGTGCCAGGGCAAGGATGCTGTCACCAAAGCACCACAAGGCCAGCCCCAGGGCTGGCCCTAGGGAGGACTACATTTGCCCAGGCAAAACATAGTCACTTCTGTATCCTCCAACTATCCTACATCTGCTGCCCATTGGTCACAGCTCCTGGCTGGCTGGGCACACAGCTCTTTACAGCAACTGTGACTCTGTAGCCATCTCTCAGCAAAAGCTCAGGAGTAAACTCTGGGCTGTCCCAGAGATGCTGAAACCATGGGAATAGCTGGGTCACCTCCAAGAGGCCAGGCATGTTGCAGGCAACAAAAGTCCCTTTCAGTGGCGGCAGCACCTGCAAATTCCCCCATCAGGGCAAAGCCGAAGTCACCAGAGAAGGTGACCAATGGGTGGTCATGGCCACCTGTAACTAGGGCTGTCCCTCTGCCCTGCCCCAGCCCAGGGGCAGCCCTGACAATGTCCTGCTCCTCTGCAGGTCATGGACCAAGGACAGAGAATGGTGGCCAGCGCAGGTGTGGCATGGACAAGAAGCAGACCTGGAGCAAGGCAGCCCCTCTGCCGCCCAGCTCCAGCTTTGCCTGCTGAACACAGATCAGCCCCAAGCCAAGCAAAGCAGACAGCAAATACTTGCTCAAAATGCAGCATTAATCCCACTGTTCCAAGAACCACAGCCCTCCACACCTTGCTGGGCCTCCTGGCTGCTCTGCACAGATCCTGACCAGGTACCACAGCTCTGGCCTGGCACCAACCCCCTGCCCCTGGTCCCAGCCAGCAGCCCCCTTGCCTCAGTGCTTGAATAATTGATGGCGGTGTGTGCATGCGGCATCTCAAGTAGGAGGAGGTCTGGACATGAATCTTTCATGCGTTTGCACCTCCTGGAGATGCTGGGGATGGTCGGCAGGAGGTGGGGATGTGCTGGGAGCCTGGGTAGGTGGGGACTTTCCGTAGCTCTGTCCCCAGTAAAAATAAATACAGCAGCAGAATATCTCTTGTGACCAGGCAGGGTAGCACCACAGAATCTTTCTGACCCTGTGGAGGAGCAGTGCTGTGCTGTCCCCCCTCTCCCTAGGGCTGGGACACCCCAGTGCCCTCTCCAGTTTCACCTCCCTTGCTGCCACAAGAAGGATGCCTGAGCACACAGTGCTCACTGCAGGTGGAGAACACAGGGGTGCAAAACAGCAATGTCACCTTGGCTCTGGGTGTCTGGACATGGAGCAGGATGGCACAAGGCATTACATCCCTGCCCTGCCAAACTCCAGCATACCCCCTAGCAGGGAGTGAGAGGCTGCATGCTGTGGGGGAAAGCAGACAAGAGTGCAGGCAGCAGAGTGGAAGCAACCAGCCCCTTCCCAGTGCTACCATGCCAGGGCACAAGCCTGCAACCTGGTGTCTGGAGGCAGGAAGAGCAATGGGAGTGATGGGCAACCCTGGAAGGAGGAAGAGGCTGTCGTCCCCTCATGCAGTCCTGAATATTGGTGCTATATTTACCCAACTGCAGGCCTGGGTTTCGGCCTCTTGACTGTAACACAAGCCCTGCAGCCTGCCAGAATCCGAGGGGATGGCACATTCCTCAGCAAAAATAACCCTCCAGCAGCAGGCGAGAGGGCAGGGGTGGAGGTGACTGACTGGACAGCTGCACTCACCACCCCGCTCGCTGGGAGCAGACGTCTCGCTCCGACAGACCCTGGGATGGGAATCTGGGACACAGGGCCACCACACCAGCCCCCCGCCCAGGTGGACAGGGGCAGAGGTGGGAGCCACTCTGGGGCATTAAACATGGGCACGGTGCTGCAAATTACGGGACCGAAATTAGGCACTGAAATAAATGGCCAGGGATGCTGTGCCACAGGAACAGGGTCAGCACAGCCATCCCCAGTGGGCTCCATTGCCATGCAGCATCAACTGAAAAATTATGCCAATGTTGCCCCACTGTAACTCCTCACACAGGAAGGGTTCATGCAGGGCCACCACATACACGAAGCCTCTGCCCCATTTCCTGCCCCCAAATCCAGGCAGGTACAGGCTGCTTCCTGGGCAGAGGAAAGGCTCCAAGATGGTTTGATTGCTGAGTGCAGGTGGAGGCGGACGGAGAAAGACCCTGCACTGGGAGCCCAAGATGGACACATCCAACCTTGAAAGGAGAGGCAGCCTGGGTGGGGAGGATCAGGCAGTGCTGGCACAGTGAATGAGGGCTGGGCTTTAAAAGGAGATTAGCTCAGATTCTTAAGAGGTGATTTCTGGTGATAATCCAGTTTACAAGGAAAAAATTCAGGAGATGCAACTGAGACCTGATAAAGGCTTTAGCAAGTCTAGGAGCAATGGAGCTATGGTAGGGACCAGGGCTGGCTGGAAGTGAGGATCTGGAGGTTCCCTGGGTGGACCTGGGAAGCCCCTGGACCAGCCTGGTGTTGGTATGAGAAAGGTCAATGCACTCCACCTGCACCTATGGAGCTGAGGCCCTAGGGAGAACCTGCAGCAGGGGAGGGGCAGTGCAATGGGGCACGGGGGGACAGCATGGGACAGTGGGGACGGTGTGTCCCTGGTAGCCCCTGCACTTGGCTGCCTGGCCAGCCCCACGCATGCTCTCCCCACTCCCAACAGTGAGCACTGACGCGCTCAGGGAACCTGGGAGAAGAGCAGGAGAAAATCATTAGTGGGGTGGAGCGACAGATTCAGGGCAGGAGATTAGAGGAGCTAAATCGGGCTTGTGTGAGCAAGGGGGACTGCTGAGCTGGTGCAGGAGGAGCTTCCTAGGCTGAGTACAGAGATGGGCAGCATGGAGCCCCCCCAGGCCACCAGCAGGGACCTGAGCCACCTTGGGGAGAGCCAGTGCTGGCCCCAGAGAGATCTGCAGCCTGGCAGTGCGCCAGGGAGAAAAGAGGCTATGTGCCCACTAGAGACCACTACCCACCAGAGGCAGATGGAGCAAGGACACAACGCCACCTCCAGACACAGAGGACCAGGACCCCAAGTGCAGAGAAAGAGTTGATCTTGCCAATGAAGCAAGGGCATTCCAATACCACCAGACACAGGGGCCTCGAATCCCAAGTCCAGAGAAAGACTTTATCCTGCCTGGGGACCCTGCACACATCCCACTTGCCCTGTAAATGTCTGATGACCTAACTCACAGAATGCCCCAGGGAATGAGGATGGGGTGTCCCTTCCCAGTACAAGGATGGCAGAGCTATGAGTGGAACTTCCATGATCCCTGGAGACCTGCCCAGAGTCTGGCAGGATGTGGCACGCTCTTGGCACTGCCACAGCACACCACAAAGACAGTTCTGTGCTGCGACAGTGATGAAACCACACTGGGGGCTGCCCTGCTCCCCGCTCAACCCAGTGTCCCAGAGCCTGCACGGCTCCAGAGGTGTCTCTGGCCCAGGGATGCCTTTTTGGGTGGCTGTTTTGCTCGATGGTGGAGCATCCATGGCCAAGAGCCTGCTGGGAGGAGTGCCCAAGGCAGGGTGACATTCACACTGCACATTAGGCAATCCTGGCTGCTCCGTCCCTCCCTCGGCTGCCCCAGAAAGGCGGTGGTGAGGGCCGGCGGCTGGGAATTGGGAGCAGGGAAGAGTGCGTCAGCACAATGGGAACGGGCACCTGGGGAAATCAGACTGTGCTGTGCTGCTGGGCAGCAGCAGTGGGGCCCAGACTGGTGTGGCCATGGAGAGGTGCAGCTCCATGCAGCACACCAGAGCATGAGAATAGCGTGACCCCCCTGCTGTCCACCCAGGACAGGCTGCCCCTCCCCCAGAGCAGTGCATGTCTCCCATTCTGCACACACTTCACCCCACATCCAACTCCACCATGCCATGGTCTCCAAAAGCGTGATGCACAGTGACTCCACACAGACTCCCTGCAGGGCCGAACCCCTGCTGCACAATTCTCTGTGTCTCCTGCCAGCCCAGCAGGCTCCTGACCTGCACATAAACGTTCCACCATCCTCCAAACACCACTTCTCCAGATTCCTGGCTCAGTGCTCTCTTTCAGCATTGTGAAGGCTCCTTCTGACCTGTCACAGTCATCCAGTCCCTCCTCAAGGTGCAGCATTTCTGGTGTGCCTCCTGTGCTGCAGGTCCCAGGTGGAGGTCCTTCCCTGGAGCCTCAGGGCTCAATGTTGCCTCCCTCACTCCCCATCCTCACTGTCCCCATGCAGACAGCACATCTCACATCTCAGAGATGCCACCTGCTTCTACTCTCTCCAACACTCAGGCCTTCCCTGTCCCAGGGAGGCAGCATCCATCCTCCATGAGGAATAATTTGTTCACCAAAAGAGTTGTCAAGTACTGGAACAGAATGGCCGGGGAAGTGGTGGAGACACCATCCTTGGAGGTATTCAGAAAACACGTAAATGTGGTTTAACGGTAGACTTGGCAGTGCTGGGTCAAGGGTTGGATTGATGATCTTAGAGGCCTTTTCCAACACAAATAATTCTGTGATTCTATGCTTGCATGATTCCATGATGATGGGGCAGAGGGGGCTGAGCCCCAAACCTGCAGGACGAAGCCCACCCATGCAAGGGCAGCAATCCCCATGCACTCCCTCTCTGACTTGCTACACCCCTGGTGATGAGCAGAGGGGCTGCCACAGGGATGAGCAAAGGCTTGTTAATTTGCCTCGGCTAATTAACCACTAGGTCTCGCCCACCGCAGGGCTCCACCTACTTGTCAGCCCCACCTCTCACATGTTAGGCTCCTCCTCCTAACCCTATTGGTGTTCCAGTTCAGCCAGTGCATTTCCAATACCGGGTAAAGCTATTACGGTGAGCCTACAGGAGTTCTGCCCTTGGGCAGCTGGTGGGGGGATACTGAGGACCATGTTGGTGGCTGTGATGGCACAGCACCATGTGCCCAATCCCCATCTCTCTCTCTCTTCTCTCTCTCTCCTCCTGCCCCGAGCAGGCTTGGCATCACATGCTCCCAGCGCCTCTGTGCCCAGTCCTGGCACCCAGCCTGGCCTGGCAGTGGGTACTGCAGCCACATGCTCGCTCCAGGCTGGAGAGCCATCCCAGCGCTGCCGGCACCGGGCACCCCAGCCTGCAGCAGGGTAGGTACAGCAAAGCTCAGCAGCCCTGTCTGGCCCCAGGGCACTGCAGCCAGAGCCTGCAAAGCGCTGCTGCCGCCCTCGGCTAACCCGTGCCGAGGTCTGTGCCAGCACGGCCGTGCTGGTGGCCACGTCACCCTTACCTTCCATGTCAATGATGGCCAACACTGCACTGGTCATGGCCTCTCCCTGCTCGTTCTCAGCGACGCATGTGTACACACCGGCATCCTCCTTCTTGCTGTCCCGGATCCAAAGGGTGCCATACTCCTCCCCACCCTGGGCCAGCTGCTCCTCGTTTCGGTACCAGCGGAGGCTGGGCCGGGGGTTGCCCACCACCACCACTCGCAGCCGGATGTCACAGCCGGTGCCGATCGCTGCATTCTTCAGTTTCCTCACAAAAGACGGTGCTGCCAGGCGAGCTGAGCCCTCCTGGGCCGGCCCCGGGTCTGCTGTGACCTTGGCGCGCTTCGGGGGGATGCCAGGGCTCGGCGGGGCTGCCCGGGGCTCCCCACCGGCCCTACTCGTGCCGCTGCGTCCCTGTGCCCGGTGCATAGTCTGCAGCTCCCCCACCACCACCTGCGCCCCCCGTCACCCCAAACCAGCACGCCGTGCCCTTCTTCTCCCCCTGCCTGCAGTCTGGGGGTGCTGGGTGCCTGACTGGGGCGCTGGGGCAGCGGCGACCCCCCAGTCCAAATGCCGGTTCGGTGCCTCCCCCCACGGGCTGCAGCCCCAAAGGTCGCAGCACTGTGGGCAAGCGAGGGACTATATTTAGGCTGGGACTCGGGTTCCTGCTCGCCCAGCCGCCACTCACCAAGCGCCCGGTGCAGTGTGGCACTCGCACCCCGTGCTCTGCTGCAACCCCAAGCCCGCCCAGCGCCTCGGCACCTGCTCCTCGCCGGCCGGGGTGCGAGTCCCGCGGGTGCTGCCCGCTCGCTGAGCCGTGCCCGTGCTGGGGCCGTGGCGTCCCCCCCCTCACCCGTCCCGTCCCGCGCAGCCCCCGGCGAGCTGCGCTCCCTCTGCCCCCTCTCCTGAAGTGGCAGCTGCCTCTGATATGTCACATTCCTTGGCTGGGCTCCCCCTCTCTGCGCCTGCTGCCCCGTCCCTGCAGCCCAGCTCCACTTGCAAAGATAGAAAAGGGCCAACACCTTTCCATATTAGCTGAGAAGCTCGGGGGGGGACCCAGCCTTCCTCCCCCCGCTTCCATTTCTCCAGCAGTGTCATTGGATCAGGGCAGAGAGGGACCCTGACGGCATGTGGAGGGAAAGGACACCGTCATGCTTCCTGCAACGCAAGACCCCGGGCAGGAGCCAGCCCTTCAGGGCCCCTTAGCTCCGTTCGCAGCAGACAGCAGAGGTGGGGATCCCAGCATCCCTGATCACCACACATACTCCCTGCCCGGAAGGCTGCAAACGCATCAAGCCTCCATTTCTCTCACTGGGTCCCTGCCTCTGTCCTGGGCAGTGTGGCTCCTGGCCAGCCCTGCTGGAGCAGTTCGGCTTTGGGACACCCTGTGGGAACCACCACACGCCGGGCTCCAGGCAGCGAGCAGCCAGGGACGGTCAGTGCCAGATGCTGCCTGGCCATCCCTGGGCCAGGCAGGACTTCCCCATCTCCTGGAGCCACGGCAAGGCCTCGGCACCTGGCCCCAGCCGCCCTCGCCAGGGGCTGTAAATCTGCGTGAGCCGTTCGCCAGCGACACGACATGGTGCTGCCCAGGGGCAGGCCAGCCCCGACGGCTTTGGCACAGCCCACTGCCACCAGCCTAAGGGTGCCAGCATCGGTGGAGCATCACTAGCAAGGAGAAAATCCCAGGATTTCCCAACTTGCCTGGCTGGGGCACAATGGAGTGGGATGCCTTACTAGACCCGCAGCGTGGCTGCAGAGTGGCTGAGCCAGCCCCAGAAGAGGCTTGGGGGCCTCTTCCATGCCCTGCAGGCAAAGGAATGCTTTGTCCCCAGCCTGCCCCCTGGGGCTGAGCTCTGGCACAGCCAGCCTGAGCCGGCAGGGAGGGAGCTGTCATCCCAACTCAAGGCAACTTGGGGACTGTCCTCGATGTCACAGGGCCACCTGCTGGACATATCCCCTGAGATCCAACACCTCTCATCTGGGGTTTGCCACGCCAGCCTCTCCATCAGAGACACCGCCAGCCCATTCCCACTGCTGGCAGTAGCACATGCCTTGTCCCTAAAACATCACCCCCTGCCAAGCCCACTGCCCTCCCTGGCATGTGCTGCCAGGGTTTTGTGGAACCTCCAATATCTCTCAGGCCAGAGCAATCCTGGATTCTCAACTCTGGGTTCCACTGCAGCATCCCCCGTTGCTGGGAGGAAGGAGCTGAAGCCAAGATGCCCACAACCTGACCACAGAGGGAGAGGGACATGTGTGTTGGGAGGAAGAGAGCATATAGTGTTGGCAGGTTGAAGCTGGAGGTTGAGCCTGAGATGCAAGCACAGAGTAGTGTGTCTGACGCTCACAAGGTGCAGGGGATGAGGATGGCTTTGCTTGCAGGTTGGTGACACTTGGAGGGGCTTAGAAAAGTCCTAGGCAGATGTGGATTTGGGTAGGCCCCAAGTAGGGGTAAAAAGGAGGTGGCTGTGGAGCTGAGAGCCACCAGGACATGGTATGTGATCCTGGTGTGTGGGAGATACAGAACCATGACCCCGAGCCCCTTTGAACCTGCTCAGGGCTTAGTTGTCACTGTTCCCTGTCCCAGCATGACTTTCCTACCCAGTGCAACTGGGACACCCACCACCTCAGGCAGCAAAATGCTGTGAGAGACACACACCTTTTGTGGGGGGCTAAGCAGCCCAGGGAGGAGACAGCCCGAACACTTGCTGGTTCATCCAACCACCTGGACCTTGTGATGCATCCCCACCACCCCATCATCCCCTCTCTGTCCCAGAGATGCAGAGACGACAGGGTGATGCTCCGCTGTTTATTTCAGCCGCCTGAAGAGTCTCATACACGTGGTGGGGTGGGGGTGCATTGGGGCGAGGGTTGGGGATGCCTGCCCTGGCCCCCCGGGCCTCTCTCCGGCTCCTCTCATTCTCTCCCCCCTCTCTCCCATTCACTCACTCCTCCTCTCTCCTGTGTCCACCTACGGGTACCCTCTCGGCTCAGGAGCCTGGCCCCGTGCAGCCTGCTGCTGCTGGGGGTCCCCGCCACGGGGAGGGGCGGGCACTGCCCTCCTCTGCCCCACGGGACTGCCTCTTGGGCCGGGGGGAGCGAAGGGCCCGAGCCCCCTGTGCTGGGGGGGACACGCAGGCTGGGGGCCCCCTCGCTCTGAGCTGGGCAGAGAATAGGGGGCTCAGCCCAGGCCATGCCTAGCTTCTCTCCATCCCTAGCATCGCCGCCATGCACCTGGAGAAGTGCCAGCTCCAGGGGGGCCGGCGGTGCTGGTGGAGGGGGATGAGTGCCCACTCGTGTGGGGTGAACCCCAAGCCTGTGCCCAGCGTGGGAAGGGGCCTGTGGGGGGATCCAGAACCTGCTGCTGGGACCGTCCGGCTCTCCATGGAGCTGGCCCAGGCCACCACCTGCTCCCCCCGGCCCCTCCCAGCTGTCCCGTCCCTCCCTTCTGCCGCCCCCCGGCCCTGGCCTGATCCTGACGCTGGCGTTGCCGCTGCGAAGCTGCAAAAGCAGAGCGAGCCTTTTGAAGCCGGAGGAGAGGGCCCAGGGGGTGTGAGGGGCCCAGAGGCAGCTGCATGGGGGAGACTCCTCAGGCAGTGCCGGGGGAGCGCCGAGAGGCGAGGTGGGGGGCAGGAGGGGGGCATGGCGGAGGGACGGAGGCAGGGACAGAAGGTGCCAGTGGGATGCTGGAGCAGCCTCCTCTACAGCACTTCATGCTGCTGCTGAGTCGCCTCACTCACCACCTGCGGGAGAGAGGCACCGTGAGACGCCATGGCGTGCCACACCACAGCCCCAAGTGTGGGAACAAGCGCCGTCCTCGGTCCCCTGCCTCCCAACCACCCTCCGGTGCCACCCTGCGCTCACCTCCCCATCTCGGGTTTCGATGGTTTTGATCATCACGGTCTTTTTGGTGTGCACCTCGGAGCCCCGCTGCTCTGGGCTGGTCTCTGCAGGGGGAGGACACAGGGGATGGGACCACAGGGACGTGTCGGATGGGGACACAGCCGTGGGGCTGGGGTCACTGAAGAGCTTCAGCAGCCTTGGTTTAACCCGCCTCAGCTCACAGCAACACCCAAACAAGTGCCCCTATACCAGGGGCTCTGTGTGGCAGCTGTGGGTCCCCAACCTGCCAGCCTGGCTACAACCCCCTAGGAGGGACACTTGCCCCAAAAGTGGGGAACATGGGGAACTTGTTCCAGGTCCCCCTCCTCATGGAGTGAGGCTCACCTCGGAAATTGAGTGCAGAGGCGAAGGTCTGGTGCATGGGGATGCTGATCCTGTGGGAACACAGAGGGGTGAGCTTAGTGCCAGCCAGGACCCCCAAAAAACTTCTGACTTTTCTAGTCCCCCCAGCTTATCCTGCCCCCCTTCCACTCACCGGTTCTCCTCGCCCTCCAGCAGCTTGCGGTATGTGGCGATCTCCACATCCAGGGCCATCTTGACATTGAGCAGGTCCTGGTATTCACGCAGGTGCCGGGCCATCTCATCCTTCAGGTGTCTGATCTCCTCCTCCAGGCGGGCAATGGTGTCCTGGTACCCGCCAGCCTCCCCCGCAAAGCGCTCCTCCATCTCCCGCATCTGGCGCATCAGCGAGTCATTCTGGAGAGACAGGGGTGCTCGGTGAGGGGCAAACCCAGAGCAGCCAGGGGTCACCTGCAGTGGGAACTGCAGATGCCAGGGCACCCTGGGGAGAGCTGTGGTCAGCCCTGGGCTGGTTTCAGCTGATGTGGGACCATGATGAGTGACTGTAACCCTTCACCTACCCAGCGCTGGGCAGCAGGGTCTCATGGGGACAAGCTGGGCAGGTACTGGGAAACCCCAGCACCCTGGTGCCCAGGTCCCACAGCAAAGCCATCCTTCCCCAGCAAGAGGGCACAGAGAACTGCAGAAGCACTAGATGGCTGCCTGGAGGTGGCACTGGTGGATACTGGCTGGGTCCCCCGACCATGACTGTGCCATGGTACTGGCAGAATGGGACTGTTGTGCCCTGTTTGTTTGCAACCACCTTGCCAGCCTGCGACCAGACACCCCAAGCCCTGTGCCCGCCTGCCTGGAGCCTCCCAGGCTGGGTCACATTTTACAATCTGTACTTTGATTCCAGGACTCTGCCAAAACACTTTGCAGGAGCCCAGGCCACCGCTGGGGGAAGTGCAGCCCAAATGTGGGGTACAAGGACCCCTGCAGCCACAACTCAAAGAGTTGGGAAGAGCCCCCCACCCCAGAGATGTCCCAGCAGCAGGTCCCTTGCAGGGAAGCTGGGGATCTTCCCAATGATGCCATTAGCTCACCGTGCCCTTGAGGGCATCAATCTCGCAGGTGTAGGACTGGATCTGGTGCCGGTACTCCAGCATCTCCTGTTTGGCCTGCCTTAGCGCATCGTTGTTCTTGTTGGCTGCCTGCGTCAGGTCCGACACCTGGGGAGAGACCATGGTCAGTGAGCATGGCCACTGAGATGGAACCCCCTGTGCCAGGGCCAGCCAAGAGCCCGCTGCTTCCCACACCTTGGACTTGTACCACTCCTCAGCCTCGGCGATGTTCTTGGCAGCAATGCTCTCGTACTGAGCACGGATGTCCCGCAGCGCAGCTGTCAAATCGGGCTTGGAGATGTCCATCTCTACCTGGATGTGCTGCTCCTGCAGCTGTGCCTGCAGCTCGCGGATTTCCTGCGTGGGCAAGGTGACATCTCAGGGCCCCCACTCCATTTTCCCTGCCTGTGAGTGCCATGGGAAAAGGCTGCCACTTCTGACCTACCTCTTCATGCACCTTCTTGAGGAAGGCGATCTCCTCCTGCAGGGACTCTATACGTCTTTCCAGGTCAATGCGTGCTAGTGTGGCTGCATCCACATCCTAGGAGAGACCCAGAATGAGGGATAGTGGGGGGTTGCAGGGAGAGCACCAGGGCTGGAAGGTGTAAAGCTGTGTCTGGGACCATGCCCCAGTACTGGGGCCAGGGTGCTGCTGGGGGGGAGAAGGGTGGGAAGGAGGGTAGGGGTCCCACAGCAGGTACTCACAGCTCTGAATGCAGCGAGGTTGTTCTCAGCCTCCTCCTTCAGCTGGATCTCCTCTTGCAACCTGTAGGCAGAGAAAAAAGGCTAGGGGGGTCTGGAGGAGTTCCATCCCTCCGTGGTGATGTCCCCCTGAGCTGTTCTAAAGCCCAGCGTGGCCCAGTAGGAGGAAAAGAGATTGTCCTGTGTTCCCGGCAGGCAGCAGAGGACTGGCTGGGGGCCAGGGGCTCTTCCTCCCATTCCCTATTATAGTCAACACCGGAGAGATCACAAAGACATGAGGTCAGCTCAGTGCCATGAATACTGCCCCAGCCCTTATAGGGGAGAGTGACCAGCAGCTGGGGGGACAGGGTGCAGGATCTGACACACAGGGTCGGGTCCAAGAGGTGGCCACCACCTGAGCTATCCCAAGGAAAGCAGGAGCACAGACAGGTTTCAGCGATGCTGTGGGACGGGATGTGAAATGGGGACTGCTGTGGGGGAGGGTCAGGTCAGGGCTGGAGGTCCGGGCTTGCGTCAAGGAAGGGGACCGTACTGCGGGCTGCATGTCAGTGGAAAGGCAGCGGGGAGGAGATGGAGGCGCCCAGGTGGTGCTGGCACATGGGGTAGCAGAAACCCAACACCCGTTTGTTCTGGGCCCTGCTCCTCCCCTGTCACTGAGAGTTCCTTCTTGCCACCTCCCCCAGCTTCCCAGCATGAGGAAGGAGCCCAGAGTCTGTAGTGGTGGCTGGTGTTACAGAAGGAAGCAGCAGACTGTGTCACCCCAAGGGAATGGTGTCCCCAGGGCACAGGGTCCAGGAGGGAAGGTGCAGACCATCATCAGAACATACAGCTCCCCTTGAGGATCTGCCCCTACTGCCAGGTTCCCCACACTCGTCAGTCCCTGGGGCTTCCCTCACCCTTGTGGATAGTCCCCACTCTCTTCCCCAGCACCAGCCAGGTCCACAGCATCTCTGGGATCTCCCACTGCTCACAGGACACCATGGACACTCATGGATGGCCTGGAACATCCCTGGCCTGTGGAAGTGCAGACACTTCCTCCTCTCCCTCGTTCATGTCTGGAGCTGATGGAGCACCCTCCCTGGGTTATCTGTCCCCTCGCTTCTGCCTGCCTGACTGCATCTGTCTGTCCATGTATCCCACAGAGCTCAGCTCACCCATGGGCCCAGCAGCCCTCCCCAGTGTGAGCAGAGATGGTGGCCCCAGGGTGAGGTGCACTTTGATCTCCCAGCTCTGGGTGTCCTGTGGTGTTAGAGCCTGGCCCCAGCCTCACTGCAAAGGAAGGCATAGGGGACACCCCTGCTATGGGAGCCACTCTACCCTCTGGGTGCTGCCTGGGCAACCAGAAAGTGGCCAAGGGGGACAGAGTACTGGGGTCATGATGAACTCTGAGCATGAGGCACGAGGATAGCAGTAAGCACCTGAGGGCCTGCCAGAGTGAGCTCTGCCCCCACCCACCCCAGGGATGGAGATGCACAGATGGATGCCCACAGGGGCTCTCCAGGGCCCCCCCACTCACTTCTGCTTGAGCTTCTGCAGGTCATCGAGCAGGTTGTCACGCTCAACCTCCACACGAGCCCGCTGGTTGGTGAGCAGGTCCACCTGGCGCCGGAGCTCCCGCAGCTCCTCCTCGTACATCTCAGCCACGCGGGTGGGCTCCTTGCCCCGCAGGCGGTTCACCTCGGCCACCATGAGGGCATTCTGCTGCTCCAAGAAGCGCACCTTTTCGATGTAGTTGGCGAAACGGTCGTTGAGCTCCTGCAGCTCCACCTTCTCGTTGGTGCGGGTCTGGAGGAACTCCTGGTTCATGGCATCGGCCAGGCTGAAGTCCAGCAGCTCACCAGAACCCTGGTAGGCACTTTGGTAGGAGCGCAGGGGCGTCACACGGGTGGTGCGGAAGGTGGACACGCTGGGGACGGCCGAGGTGCGGGACACCTGGTAGACGCGGGAGGTGACGGAGCTGCCGCTGCTGCCCTTACCCCCGAAGGAGGCGCGGGAGAAGACCGGGGAGCCGCCAAAAGTGCGGCGGTAGGAAGAAACCCGCTGGCTGGAGGAGTAGGACTGGCTCATGGTGGCGGCGTGGGGAGGCGAGGCCGGAGCAGGGAGCAGGCAGAGGGCTGGCGAGCGGCCGGCACAGCTCGGAGAGGCGTCGGAAGGGGACCGCGCGCCGCTATTTGTATCCTGCTGACATCACCCGCCCCTCCTGCTGCCGGGCAGCTGCGGGACGCTGCCGCGGGGGAGGTGACCGGCAGCCCCCACCCACTGCCCCTCACCTGCCCACACCCCCCGGCAGACAAGAACCCCTGGAGACCCCCAGAGTTCCCTGCTGGGGCCTTAACTCCGGCCCCCACTGCTCTGCCCCGTCCCCGGGGGTGCGAGGAGAGCAAGTGGGGCAGACTGGTGTCAAACCCCCTATCAGGATGTGGTGCTACCCACAGAGAGCCTGGACAGACAGCCTAGGCTAAAGCCATGAAGGGAAAGAAGGGAACCTTCAAAACATCACTGGACCCCCTTGAGCCAAACCCCATGCCAGGTAGCCGTGGTCCCCAAATTGGTCTTGAGCACCCCAAACAGCCCTTGATGATGCCCTGACCCACCCCCTGGCAAGAGCACCAGGCTCAGGTCTCCATGTGAGGTCAGACTCCAGCCCCCCCATCCAGAAAGGGAGCAAGGAAGGGCCCTGGAGAGGGGTTGATGTGGGGGGACCCCTGTCCTGAGTGTGCTTGTACTGACCCACCACCCAAACTCTCTTTCTGACATGGGGGGCTGAGCACTGGCCAGGGTCTGGGTGCTTTTGGAGTGTTGCTGAGTGACCCTGAGCAGGTGCTGGGTCCGAGCCCCAGTGACGGTGACGTCAGCCCGTCCTCGCTCCAGCGCATTCCCAAAGCAGCAGGCACTCAACCAAAATAGCCTTCCCAGCTCATACTCATGGGGTGTGGGACATACATACATGGTATTTATAGTGGGGGAGGCACTCTGTTAACCCTTCTTGTTCCAGGCGTGTGGAGACCACAGCTGGATGGCCACCCTGCCTGGAGCAGCCCTAGCCCTTCTCTGATCCCCATCACCCTAAGAGCAGATTGAGGTCCCCAAGTTATCCCGAGGCAGAGCAGGCTCTGCCCTGTCTCCTCGGTCTCCTTCTTGGCCAGGAAGTACACTGGACATCAGAAAGCCCTGACCAGCTCCCCAGAAACTCCCAGACTGGGGAATTTCTAAGTTGGTCTGAAAACTCCCACTACAGTTTTCTGGACAAGTGGTGAGTCAGGTCAAGGACCCTCAGGGCCTTGCACAAACCCATGAGAGTTGAAAACAACATCCTGAGGGAGGGTGCCTGTGCTGGGGGAGCCCTTCATGAGGGTTCTCCTTGCCTGGGCAGCACCCCCTCCTTCCCAGTACACCTGGTGACCCCCAGCTCTGTCCAAGCTGGGCTGTTTTGGTTGACGTCAGCTGGCTCAGCCCCAATGCCTTTGTCCCTGAAGGCCCTGGTAGAGGAGACCGCTGTGCCACTGGGCACAGGGTGACTCAGCAGCAGGACAGCACTCAGCCCTGCATGGCCCTGCACATCCCAGCCTTCTGTCCTGGCTCTAACACAGAAGCCAAGCAATGCCATGGCTCACCCACGGCAGCAGCAGCAGCAGGCAAAGGTTCGGGCTTGTTCATGGTAGCATTCTCAACTGCCCTGGCTCTGGGAGGAACTCCTCCCTGTTCCATGTCACTTGGGGAGCCAGCTAAATTCTGGGTCCCACAGACATGCAGGTGGGCTCGATGCCCTGCATCCCTTCTGCTCCTTCAAGCTCCCCATCCCTGGAGCCTCTCCCAGCCACCCGGTTGCAGAGTGATGTAGCGTCTTCCCAGAGAGTACAAGCTGCCTGGAGGAGCCTGCCTTTAAAAGGGAAGGTATTTCCAGATGAGGCTGTTTCATCCCAGCACAGGGAGAGAATGGAAGAAAGGGGGGCTTGTGGGGGGAGAGTAGATGGAAAATCAGACAGCATCCTTCCTCCTTCTGGCCCCATTCCGAGCATGCCCTGCACATCCCAAAGCCCCGCACACGTGCCCTGCCTGTGCTGCAAGTGCCTGCAAGGCGGCCCTTAGCTGGTGTGCAGAGGGGCAGGTGGGTGCCCTGTGCAGGAGATTCAGGGAATCTGGGACAGCACACCATCAGGAACAGAATTCAGCTATCCCCTTCCATGACCCCACCCCACTACTGTGCCAGTTGGGAGTGTGGAGAGGTGGACTCCTCAGGAGTGCTGTGTCCAGAAATGCCTGGCACCCTGCCCTGGTGTTTCAGGTAGATTGATGCAAATCCTCTCTCAGGCCTGGTAGCCCTTGTTCCCATCTTCATCCCACAGTGATGGGGATGGGAACACTGCTGGGCTTCCAGCAGTGGGGTGCGGGCTTGGGGTGCTCAAGGCAGGGGAAATGCACTCTTGGGCATTGCTGCTCGGAGGGGAAGCAGCTCAGAGGGGTTAACCAGGAGCATCCTCTTGACCCTGCTCTATGGCAGACTGTTTGAAGTGGCCTTTCCTTAGCTCTGGTGACAGCCTTCCGGTATGGCTCTGGGCAAGCAGGGGCCCCACGTCTTGTAGAGGGTGGACAAGCCTCTTAGGAAATCCCTGTCTGCTTGGAGAACCCAGCATGACAGGAAGGAGGGATGAAGTGCAGGACCCAGAGACCCTGCCTGAGTGCCATCCCAGGGACAAGATGCCAAATACTCTGTGCCAACTAAAGACCCGTAGGCTGCAGAAAGTGAGGAGGATGCAGAGGCCAGAAGTGCAGGGCTGCCTTCTGTCCTGTCCAGCCCAGTGCAGCCTCCTCAGAGCTCCACCCCAGGCCAGGCTGACCCAGACCAGCAGAGCCTGGGAAGTGGCTCCTGAACCCCCGCACTGGCCTGGTCCCAGTTTCCATCAAATCTTGGATGAGACTGCTGCCAGGAAGGCGTTTGGAGCTGGAATGTCAAACAACTCCCTCTGGTCATGACATCCCTGTGAGCAAAGCCAGCTGCATCCTGCAGCAGCCCCTCCTTCCTGGCCCTTCCTCCCTGCTGTTCCCCCAGGATTTAAACCCAGCACAGCCTCCTTGGGCTGTGGGCATCTTGGGGCTTGAAGCTAGACAGGGTGTGGATCAGGGTGCTGGCCCTTCCTTGTCCCTATACCCTGCCACCAGGACCCAGTGCCCCCTTATGCCTGGCCTTAGCTCAAGGGTGACTTGAGGAATGGGAATGAAGCAGTGGGGGTGTCCATCCCCCTCCCTCCTGACCCCTGGCTGTCTTCCTTCATCGCGCTCCTTTTACAGCCATGAGCCTCCCAGACGCCTTTACCCTAAGAGGGAAGGACTGTGTGGCCCATTCCCCAGTGCTGACGGATCCAGGGTGCATGCTATTGTCTAAATAGGAGGTGGCTCTCCCTCCCTGCCTGGACCAAGGCCCAGCCTGGTGGGGTCCCAGGAGTTGGTGGGTAAAGCATCTAGTCCCCCCACACCTGCTGTTCATCCCAGCTGCCCCCATGCCTTTACCCACTCTAGAGCTCAGGACCAGGGGGTGCACAGACTGTCTGTTTGCTCCTGGTCCCCACTCCCATGTCCCCAGCTGATAGGGCTGCTGAGGGCATTGTCCCATCTGTGAGTGGCACAGAATGCTGGGGGTGCCTGGATGTTCCCATGGCAAGCATGAATGCCAGGGGTGTCCAGATGTAACCTGTATAGATGCTGGGAGGTGTTTGTTCACCTCCTTTGGTCTTTGTATGTCCTCTGGGCAAGTTGTTGCCTCCATGTTTCACGAGCATGCTGGGGGTGAGCTGTCGCCCTGAGTCATGTAGATAATGGGGGAGACCAGCTACTTCCATGTCCATGCAGATGCTTGAAGCACACACCTGCTCCATCATTCATCTGTAGCTGGCCCTGTGCTCCATGGGGATACTGGGGATGTTCCTCCATCCCTGCTGCCTCGGGGCAGGCTAAAGGGTGTCCTCCTGCCCTCATGATCCATGGGGGCATTCACATGCCCCAGTGGTGTGGAGATACTAAAGATACCCAGCTGCCCTTGTGATCCACGTGGACATGAGGATGACAGAGTGGCTGAGTGGTCCATAAGGATGCTGCAGGCCTCAATAGCATCATCCATGCCAGTGAGATGAGGTAGCATTACCCGCTGCATGGCTAATGGCTCACGTAAGGCATTGGCCATTCACCCAGCCTCCAGCAATTCCTGGGCAGTGATTTCACTTTCCCATGCTCAGACACGTGGGCTGGGATGCGGGGGACCGCCTCAATGGATGCCATCCCTTTGCTCATCCTGGCAGGGCTGGCAAGGGGGGGTCCAGGCAGCCTGGCAGGCAGTGGGAGAAGGGGGTGGCACTTCCTGGATCTCTGCTGTGTTTACAGTCTTTGTCCTGGGCCATCTTTCCATTAACCCCTTCTCGCAGGGAGGGCTGAGCACTGCCTGCCCATCCTCGGAGCCTACCACCGGCCGGGGATATTTCTTGCAGCAAAGCCTGCCCAGAACCCCACTTGGGCTGCCAGGGGACAAAGGAAGGACCACAGTGCCCTGTCTCTACTGAACCTGTCTCTGTCAGGCACCCCTGGATACACATATGAACCCAGCAGCAGGGTGCATACATGCAGAGGAGGAGCTGATGCTGTTTAGGAAGGGCTGCCTGTGGCTCCCTGCTGCACTCCATGATCCATGGGGCGGCGCAGGATGGGGACAGAGGCACTCTTTTCCTGGTAGCACGGTGATGGGGTAGGGGGCAACCCTGGCAGGTGCTGTGCAGCCCTTGGCACCCAGCCAGGGGTGAGTCAGAGCCCACTCGGATATAGCCATCGGGAGCTTTTTCTGGAAGTCCTGCTGTGCCGGGAATAGCTGTGGCACGCCAAGGCACTGCCCTTTGCTCGCAGCGGCAGGGCTAGAGGAAGGCCACACCCGGCCCTGCCACTCACTCCTACTCTGACACCCCAGCCCCAGGCACACCCTGCTCCTGCGCACATACACCCCAGGAGCCATCCTCCCTGAGAACACACCGGGTACCCATCCGCTCTGGGCATCCACCGGCTGGGGAGCCAGGGGCTCTAAATGTCCTCGGATATCCTTCAGGCACAGCCTGGGAACCGTTCAAGAGGGCCAGGGCCTGAGCTGGGTTCCGGCAGCAGAGGGGGGTGATGCTGGCGGGAGGAGCGTGGGGATGGCTGCTTGGCACACACGTTCCTTTGACACATGTATCCAAGCTCTGGGCTGGAGTGCTGGACGCTCCCAGCCTGGTCCTGGCCCGGGCTGGGGGTGCTGACCTGGGGAGGGGTGGTCCTCTGTTGTGCTGTGGTTGACATGGAGACCCTCCAGCTGTCTGTTTGTAGGGTGCCAGGCGGCAGAATGCTTGTTCCCATTTGGTGGTGGGGAGAGGCAGGTGCTGGGGCCCGGGAGCATAAATCCAGAGCTGTCAGGAGCTCTCGGCACGACAGGCCACAGGGTCAGGGGCAACAGGACCACCAGTTTCCAGTCCTCAGAACACAGACGATGTCTTCCAACTAACAGGGTGCCCACGCGGGTGACACAGGAGCTGGGAATCCGGCTGGCACCCAACACCTGGGCCCCATGCAACACTCACAGGCTGCCACGTCCATCTCCCAAGGCCACACACACATTGCTAGGAAGAAAGGATCCTGCTGGGAAATGATGCATGAGGACTGAAACCCAAAACCCCACTGCTGCCTCCAGCCCATGAAGGGAACCCAGCCAAGTGCTGAAGGCACCTTAAACCATGCAAGGCCAAGGGGTCCTATCCCTTCGGAGTGCTCCTGGGGCTGACAGGCAGCTTGGGTGCTGCCCTGCCACCGTGCCAACTCTCAGAACCCAGTGCACTCCCGTCACTCAGAGACATTTGTCTCCAACAGGGCACCAAGGATTTGTGCCTTGTTTTCTGTGAGTGCCGAGGCAGGGGAGCAGCAACGATGGAGGGCTGCAGCTTGGCTGTGACCCACTCCAAATATATCTAGCCTTGGGGAAGCGAGTGTGTTTTCCCGTGCACCTGCACCTCACTGCAGACAGGCCAAGCCCCATTCTGGGGCAGCCCTGCTCCCCCAGTTAACCCAAGAACTGGGGCACACCAGGGCAGGATGGGTGACCATCGTTGTGGAGCCTGTCCCTGCCCCTTTCTTCCCACGCCGGCCCCTCCTGGCTGTGCCCCTCTTCCACCCACCCTTCATTCAGCTCTACGCTAGCCTCGGCAGGCGCTGTTTACCGGGACCAGGGGGCGGGGTGAGGGGCGCACGGTGTGGATTGTGCGGTGTGGGGTGGAGGCTGACGGTGCGCTGTGCACGGCGGGGACTGCAGTGTGGGAGGTGCAGGGCGTGGATCGTGGGGTCGCAGGTGGTGGGCGACAGGGTGCACATTGCCGATTGCAGGGTGTGGATTGCGGGGCTCAGGGTGTGGATTGCGGGGCTCAGGGTGTGGATTGCGGGGTGCGGATTGCAGGGGGCAGAGTTCGCGGTTCTCTCAGGCTGCTCATTCCTCCGCGCCAGCAGGGGGCGCGGGGCGGGCGGCGCAGGCGGTGGCGGCCATGCAGGTATCGGACGGGCGGCGGGCGCGGGACGGGGTCGGGTCGGTGCCGCCCGGGACGTGGCTCCCCGGTCCCGCGGGGGTCCCGTCCCCGGGCGGGGTTTTGCCGGCGCTGTGCGGTGACGGCGGTTCCCGCAGGCGGCGGCGCAGGGCTCGAAGGCGGCGGCGCAGGCGGCGGCGCAGGAACTGGTGAAGTTCGTGAACCGCAGTCCCTCGCCGTACCACGGTGAGTCCTCGCCCAGTTCCTTCCCCGGCCCTCTTCCTCTTCCACGCGGGCGGCCCTGACGGCTCTTCCCCCCGCAGTGGTGGCCGAATGCCGCAGCCGGCTACTGCAGGCCGGCTTCCAGGAGCTGAAGGAGACGGAGCACTGGGACGTGCGGCCGGCGCAGAAGGTGGGCCTGGCTGGGACGGGGCAGCCGGGTGGACGGGGAGCCTCACCCCTCACCTTTATCCCTCTGCTTCCAGTATTTCATTACCAGGAACTACTCCACTCTCATCGCCTTCGCCGTCGGCGGCCAGTTCCAGCCCGGGAATGGGTTCAGCTTGCTAGGGGCGCACACTGACAGCCCCTGCCTCAGGGTAGGGTCACCCGGCTGGGTGCCGAGTCCTTCTCGGGGGTCCTCCAGTTTCATGCCACAAGCAAAAACTATCCTGATTACCTCTGTGCCCTGCAGCATCATTGTTGGCTCCCGACACCTCCCAAATCTGTCACCCAGAGCAGCCTCTGCATTGCTTTGCCTGCTGATGTCTCCTCTGTGTCCCTTGTCCTGCAAAACCCCTCAGAGCACCCTGTGCTGGCAGCATCAGCCATGAGGCTCTGGGCATGTGCTGCCCAGCTCCTACCAGCTGCCCCGTCCCCAGAGCTTCATGGTGCCAGCAGTGTTGCCTCTGCTGTTGCCCAGGTGAAGCGTCGCTCTAAGCGGGGGCAGGTGGGCATAGTGCAAGTCGGCGTGGAGACCTATGGAGGGGGCATCTGGAACACCTGGTTCGACCGTGACCTCACCGTGGCAGGGAGGGTGATCATAAAGGTGAGTCTGATTTAGGGCATGCACGGTGGGGTAGCTGTGTGTCTCTGGCACTGCGTAGCTGACCCCTACACAGAGTGGGACCTGCTGCAACCTCTCAGCTCTACAGGCCTGCCCCCAGAAGTCCTCCTTGTGTTTCAGGACCCAGCCACAGGGCGCCTGGAGCAGCGCCTGGTGCGTGTGGAGCGGCCCATTCTCCGCATTCCTCACCTGGCCATCCATCTGCAGCGCAGCATCAATGAGAACTTTGGGCCCAACACGGAGCACCACCTGTAAGGCCTGGCTTGGCCCCGACTCCTGGCCAGCCCTTGGGAGGGTTGGGACCCAGCTAGAGCAAACCCCCACCTTAGCACTCCCTTTGGCAGCCGCTTATTGCAGTGGAGAGATCTGCAGTGGCTTTTAGCCCCATACAGTCCTTCCAGGAGACGCTTGCAAGCATAGGATTTGGGAAAGGACACTGGGGTGTCCTGAGGTGGCACAGAAGATTTGTGCTTAAAATGTGCATTCTTGCTCCATTTGGCATGGCAATCACCCCCTGGAGGAGCAAGGCAAACACCCCAGGAAGGGTTGGCAGTGTGTGACCCAAGCAAGTGAGGTGTGCAAAGCTCTGGGAGCTAATGTTGCTGACCCCCACAGGGTTCCCATTCTGGCCACTTGTGTGCAGGAGGAGCTGGAAAAGGAGGTGCTTATGGAGTCCACACCTTGCAGTGCTGCAGCCCAGGTGAGCTGTGTGCCAGGGATCAGTAGGGACGCTTGCAAGGACCCTCATACTTGTCACCTTTGATTTGGAGTCCTCAGGGACCTGCCACCAGGTTCCCCTTCTCCCTGTGGACTGCTTGTAACCTTCCACTCTGCCTCACAGCTGTGTGCATGGGACATCTGCTCAGCCATCTCTTCTCACCCTAGCTTGCAGTGTGGAAGGGGTGCATCTCCCTGAGGAGGCAGGGCAGAGAGGGGGGCTAGCACAGGGGCATACAGCTGTCCTGGGTGAGCTGGAGGCTTGAACATGGGACATGTTAGTAGGGGGGAGGACTCTGCCAAATAAACAGGCTCAGGGACTGCTTTGCAAAGGGAAACCTGAAGTTTCTCCTGCCGTCCACTGCCTGCCCTGCCCACAGCTCTGCTTTCTTCCCAGGCAGAGCGTCACAGCCCTGTTCTTCTTTCCTTGATCTGCCCCCAGCTGGGGGTGAAACCGGAGCAGATTGTGGAGCTGGAACTATGCCTGGCAGATACGCAGCCAGCGGTGAGTAGGGGCATGAGCCTCCCTCTGCACAGCCCACGGACTGGCACTACACAGGTGTTACTTGGCACATGTCCTCTGCCTGGGGCGTGCCAAGGCTGGGAGCTGAATGGAATGAGAGGGAGCTGCTCCTGAGGGGCAGAGATAAGGGTACTGAAATGGGGACCCAGTGGCAGGTACTATTTGGTGACCCAGAACCTGTGCCCTTCTCCTCTTGGCTCTGCAGACGCTGGGTGGTGCCTTTGATGAGTTCATCTTCTCCCCACGTCTGGACAACTTGCACAGTTGCTACTGCGCCTTGCAGGTGAGAGGGAAAAGAACTTGGAAGCTGCAGTTTGGCCCCCACACACCCCAGCTCAGCTTTGGGCTGGCCATAGGCTCTGCAGGGAGTTGTGTTCTTGTGAATGGGTCTAGATTGTTGGAGAACCTGGGGTTGGATGCCCCCTTTCCTAAGTGTGTTGGGTTCCCAGCAGCTCGCAGGGGTGACTCCTGTTCCTGAGTAATGTGTGTTCCCACAGCTCCCTTCCTCCTTTGGGCTTTGGGCTCTCCTGGGGGATTTTCCGATGGCTCAGTCCTGAGACTCCCAGAATGGAGTGGCACTCATGCTGGTGTCCATTCCCCCCTAACCCTGCAGGCCTTGATTGATTCATGTGCAGCACCCTCGTCCCTCTCCCAGGAGCCCAATGTGCGTCTCATCGCGCTCTATGACAATGAGGAGGTGAGTGAGGGGCACAGTCATGAGGTGGCTGGCACCAGAAGGGGCT
Organism: Sylvia atricapilla; assembly: GCF_009819655.1. Lineage (NCBI taxonomy): Eukaryota > Metazoa > Chordata > Aves > Passeriformes > Sylviidae > Sylvia > Sylvia atricapilla. The sequence continues at coordinate 22,697,232 of NC_089146.1, forward strand.
CCATGTTTTCTGCTCTTCCCCAGCCATGCCTAGCAGGAGAGAGATCCCACACCCCAGTGGAGGAAGCAGGGATTTGCTTACATCCACACGAAGCATGGTCCAGGCAGGGGTGGGAAGCACTGGTGTGGTAGGAAGCTGCTTTGCTGGCTTTAGGGAGTGCCCTGTCACTCATCTGGCCCCTGTGGTGCTGTGGGATTGTGCTGACGGTGATCCTTGGCAGGTAGGGTCAGAGAGTGCACAGGGTGCAGAGTCCTTGCTAACGGAGCTGGTGCTGCGCCGGATCTCGGCATCGCCACACAACCTGACAGCCTTCGAGGAGGCAGTGGCCAAGTCCTACATGATCAGTGCTGATATGGCCCATGCTGTGCACCCCAACTACGTGTGAGTAGTCTGAGCCATGCCACAGGCAAGGGCAGCCTGCCCTGCCACCTGTGGGATGTAAACCCATCACTCCCCAGGTAGTACAGACAGGACAATCCTTGTTGCAGCAGGGAGGGAAGGCTATAGTGTGAAACTCTTGCTTCTCTTTTTTAGGGACAAGCATGAGGAGAATCATCGTCCAGCCTTCCACAAGGTGAGGGCAGCCCTCTGCTTAGATCTCGGATGGTTGCTGTCTGTCTGTCCTGCAGCGCTGTGGATTGCCCAGCTGCCCCAAGGGCACAACTCAGGGAGCATTCAAATGGAAAACGTTTATCCCAAAATGGGAATTGACTATGCCACATGTCTGATGTTAATCACTTGGGATCCCAGTCTTGTCCATAGAGCTCCTCCCTGCTCTGAGCTGGGCCTGTCCCCATGGAAACAGTGTCCCCATCCCCATGGGTTTACCCAGGAAAGGGAGAGTGGACTGATATGCTGGGGTAATACAGCATTGCCTGGGTATTTCCAGGGCCACTGACATTTCCTGGGTCCCATCATGGGCCTGCGGTGCCTTCCTTTGTGCAGGGCCCTGTCATCAAAGTGAACAGCAACCAGCGCTACGCCTCCACAGCTGTCACTGAAGCTGTAATCCGGGACATTGCCGCCCGCGTGGGTGTCCCTCTGCAGGTGAGCAAAGTTCAGTGAGCTTTCTTTGAACATCAGGAGTTTGGGCTGCAGCCCCACCCTTGGGTTTATCAGAGGGAGCCTGTGCCAAAGCTCCATCGCTGCTACCGTGTCTGACCCCACTGGGGTCTCAGTGCTGCCTTTGCTCTGGGGCTCCAGCTCCAGGACTGCCTCCAAGAGCAGGCTGGTGGACAGGATGGGAGCCTGGCCTGAGTGTGTCCTATGTCTGGAGCATTTTTTGAACCCTGGCATGGGTTGGTGCTGCTCCCTGTCCCAGGTTGCCTCCCTTCAGGGCTGAGGGCCCATGTGGGAGGCCGTTGGGGCAGCACGTGGAGCTGCTGAGGTCTTGACCCCATGCAGGAATTCATGGTGCGCAATGACACACCCTGCGGCACCACCATCGGTCCCATTCTGGCCTCCCGCCTGGGGCTGCGTGTGCTGGACATTGGCTGCCCACAGCTGGCCATGCATTCCATCCGGGAGATGTGCTGCACCTCAGGGGTGCTTCAGAGCATCACCCTCTTCAAGGTGAGCCCTGTGTCCCCCATCCTGTGGTAAAGCCTGCTCCCTGCTTCTCTACATCTCCCACATCCCCATGTCACCACCCAATCCCTGCTTTGGGGCTGAGCCCAGCCATCCGCCATCCCACAAAGCTCCCCAACTCTCCAGAGCAGCTCAGGTACTGGCTGCTTCCGGAGGTGCCCCCTCTCATCCCAGCCTTCCCCAGTGACTGCCATCCCTACGTAGTTCCTATGGCAACCGGTACTAGCCTTGAGTCAGCGATGGGTTACTATGGCGACGTAGTCCTGCTCTCTGCGAGTAGCTGCCTACTATGACGCTGTGACAGGGAGCTGCTGCCTGCCCCCACTGCCTGTCCCCCCACCCCACACTGCCTTGCTCGTCCACCCCGACAGCTTCTCTTCTTCCAGGGTTTCTTCGAGCTCCTGCCGACGGTCAGCAGCAGCCTGGTGGTCGACTGAACATGGCGGGGGGGAGTAGCAGTGGGTTTAGTCCTGGGGCCATTAAAGCGTTTCTGTCTCACCAGTGAGTCGTCCATGACTGTGGCTTAGTCTGACGTACGTTGGCTCTCCCTGGGGATTCCCATGGCTCCCACCTGTGCTCTCCCCTGGAACCGTGAGCGAGACTTATTAACCCATCCACAATCTCTTGTCAAGAGGTGCTGGAGGGCCCAGCTAAAGGGCAGAACAGGTCTCGGTTCCTGCCCAGGGAGAGCTGGCGGGAGGATGTCCCCTGTATCATGCATACAGCGCCTGGGGCCGCCCCTTTCCCCAGAAATGAGCCTGCCGTGTGCGCAGGGATCTGCTGGCACCAGATCTGAAGCTGCTCGTCACGGCCGGTACAGGGGGTCCCTGCCCGGGCCGGGGGCTGACCTCTCCCCGCAGCCAGTGCCCAGGCGGTGCCGCCGGGCGGGGTACGAGGGTGCGGCTCCACGCTCGCCGCTCATTGGGCGGCTCTCAGGGGCGTGTCCCACGCGGGAGTCGGTGCGGCCGCAGGGCTGGGAAGGGACGGGCGCTGATTGGCGGAGGCGCTGCTGGCGATGTTGCACACCCCCCAGGGGGCGTGGCTCGCCCCCGGGGACGCTGCGATTGGCGTCGCGCTCGGCCGCCTCTCCCCGGAGCGAGGCGTGATTGGCCGTGCTGGACAGCGGGGGGCGTGAGCGCGGCGCTGAGGGCTGCCGCGCGGGTCTCTGATTGGCTGAGGCGCGGAGGGGCGCGGCGCAGCGGCAGCGCGCAGCGCGCCATTGGCGGGGCGGCGGCGGCGGGCGGGGCCCGCGGCGCGGCGGGGCGCGGGTTGGCGGCGGCGGCGGGGGCGCGGCCGGCGGGTGCGCCATGGTGCGGCCGTGAGCGGAGCATGGGGCGGCGGCTCCTCCGGGCGCTCCTCTGCCTCCTCCTCCTGGCCGGCCGCGGGCAGCTGCGTGACGGCGCCGGCGCCGCCGCCGCCACCGCCGCACACGGTGAGACCGCGACCCCGGGCAGGGCGGCTTTGCCCCGGGCTGCGCGAGGGCCGGCCGGAGATTCCCGGGGAATGGCGGGGCACGGGACTCCGCGGCCGGTGCGGTCGCCGCCGCTGTAGGGTGCTGTCGCGGCGCGCAGCGGCGAGTCCGGTCCCCGGTGGATAGCGGGACGGGGCGGCCCGGGACGGGCACCGCGGGTGCGCCATTGGCACCGGGGACGCCCCTCTCCCGGGGCTGCCGGGCCGGTGGGTGTGCTAACCCCGGGGCACCCCGCCGGCTTGTAGAGTCGCCGCCCCGCCGGACCCGAGAGCCAGCAGCTACGGGACGGGAGCAGAACGGTGCTTGCTCATGCCCGGGGCAAAGCCGGTGCCTGGGGCTGCCGCAGGGATTGGGAGCCCGGGCCAGCGGCCCTAAGCGTGGCTTCCTCCGGGACCGTGCCGCCCTTTAGCTGCCCTCCGCCTGTAAGTGCGGCCCGCCCGAGCCGGTGCACCCGCTCTTCTCCAGGTCGGTCCGTGTGGTCCGTGCTTGGGACTCCCAGAGACCCGCGTGTCGCTGTCGATGGCAGGGCTGCAGCCCCCAGGCACAGCAGGCACGGCCCCGGCTCCGCTGACTCACTACCGGGCGCCCGAGGCTGCTGCGCCTCTCGTCCTCCAGCGGCCCGGGAGTGCCGGGACGGATCCGGCTGCCCCGCGGGGGCCCAGCTGCAAGGAGCAAGCAAAGAATGGTGCCGGGACGGCTGCGGCCGAGCACCGTCCTGGCCGGGAGAGCCTCCCTGAGCTGGGGCCGCCGCCCCTCCCGGCGGAGCGGGGCGTCTCGGCGGGAGAGCGCTGCGCCGTTTCAGCACCGCGGACAGCGCGGGCCCTGCCGCCCCGGCCCGGCCCCCCGCTGCCGCCGTCCCTGGGGTCTCCCCTGGCAGGGGGGTCCTGTGCCCCCCAGCTGCTTGGCCTCTGCCCCAGGGGACGCTAGCCCATGGGTGCCAGGGTTTCGAGGACCCTCATCCCCACTAGCCCCCTTCCCCCGCGGTGAGCTTGACGGGCCCCTCCCTCCCCTCCCCCCGGTTGTTTTCTCGTTCCTTCCTTGCCATCCGGGGCTGAGTCATCGCCTGCTGCCGTCTCGCTGCTGACGGTCTTGGACCGAAACGGGGGGGGAGAGGAAGGGGGAAGCCGCCCCCTGCCCAAGTGCTGCACGCCGAAGGGGTTGGAGAGGTACACACCCCACAGCCCCAACACCACTACATCCATGCTTTGGGGTCCGCCTCGCAGGGAGAGTGGATTCCGGTGTCACTGGGTTGCATCCCTTCCTCGTAGGAGGGCAGCAGATGTGGTTTTGCAGGTCTCTGCTGCCTCAGTTTTACCTTCTTAACTGCCAGCACCCCCAAAAACTCTAGGCCTTCCCCACTCTCCAGAGCCAGGGCCATACTTTCTATACAGCCCCCATCTTGTCTGAGGGCAGAAAAGACTGGCGCCGAGCCTCTGCCATGGGCTACAAAGCTGTGTCCCCTCCCACCATCACCACATTGCATCCCTGTGCTGCTTTTCTGGAGCGTAGGGATCCCCTAAGCAGCTGGTGATGAGCAAATTCCATAGGAGTCCTCCTTGGATGCTGAGCTGACTGGACTGTCTATCTGTCTGTCCCAGGCTGCCTGTTTGACCGAAGGCTGTGCTCCCCACAGGAGGTGTGTGTGCAGGGTAAGTGGCTAGCAGGGCCTCAGGGATCCCCTCTCCCTTCCCAAGTGTGTGTGAAGGGTACAGGGGTGCCTTGTAGGGGAACCTAGGATGCAGTGCAGGCGGGCATGGCAGGAGAAAAGTGGAGCTGTGCCTGGAGATCCTCACACTGAAGTGTTTGTTCATCTAGTCCTGCTGTCGCCTTTCTCTTGCAGATGGGTTGTTTGGGCAGTGCCAGGTGGGCTCGGTGCAGGACAGACCCTACTTCCAGGTCACGTCTCCTGTCCTCCAGCGCCTGCAGGATGTCTTGCGGCATCTCATGGCACAAGGTGAACAGGGAGGAGAGCGTGGGGGAAGTCGCTGCGACCCTGCAGGGAGGGGGTGTTAGGGAGAATTGCCCAGTGGCTCTAGAATTGTCTGTAGTCCTGCTGGCCCAGAGGCCAGGGTGGGCTGAGGAGGGATAGGATCAAATCCAGGCCACAGGACACAGAATATCGGGACGGCACCCCATGCACTCAGACCATGGTTCCCAGGCTGCCTCCATGTCTCACAGCCTCCTCCCGTGGCAGGGCTCTCGTGGCAGGATGGCATCACCCAGTATGTGATCTCTCAGGAGATGGAGCGCATCCCCCGCCTCCGCCTGCCACCTTCGCTGGAGCCGGTGGCTAGGGACAGGTAGGACAGCGCCAGCAGAGCTCAGTGGAGCAGCGAGGGCTTTGTCCCACTAATGGGGTTTAGGGGAGTGACCTCCCCTTTACCCAGGTGAGTTACTCCAGCGCTGTTTGCCTTCGAGGTTCCTGCCTCTCCGCAGCGAGCCCCGGCGAGCCCCGCTAGCCCCAGACCCTGGCCTGCCAGCAGCTCAGCATTTGGAGCCGCCCCCACCACTGCTGCTTTCCCCTCTAGTGCAGCGGTACCTGGAGCACGTCCTGCTGCCCTCCCCACCCCAGCTGGGCTACGAGGAGGCTCTGCTCAATCCCTATTCCTACCACAAGGTAAGCTGGGGAATGAGCGCCTTCTCCTGGGCAGAAAAGTAGAGATTGACAGGGAGCTGCTGTGCTCCCAGCACCTTGCTGCTGGTGCACGGTTCCCCTGCCTCCACCGTGGGGTGACAGGGGACCTGTGGGGTTTGACATGTGTTTTGGTTGCAGTTCGGCTATCAGGATGGTGCTCACCAGCATCCCAGCAACTCAGCCAGGCAGAGCTCTGAGACCTCCTCACTGCTGGGCCGGGTCCCTACCCAGACCCTTTTTGGGGCTGGCCCTGTGCCCTCCTATGGCGGGCAGCCAGGAGTGGATGGGGGGCATCTTTTCCAGGACTTGGGCATGCTTTCCCTGCCCAGAGAGAAAGCTGGCCGCCCGGATCCTGCCAGCACCAGGCTCCAGCACAGCTTGCGGCTCCCCAGTGACTACAGAAACATGGAAGAGAGGGAGCAGCAAGCACCCCTGGCTGCCCAGCAATCCTCTGCACAGACGGGTACCTTGTTCTCCAGCCAGGCACCAACCCTTTTCCCTATCCTGTACCCACAGCCACGAGTTCCTCGTCGCTCATGCTTTCCCTCTTCTTTGGGTTTATTCCCGTGGTCAAAATATACCCACAACCTCACCTGCACCATCTGCTTCATCCCTGGCCCCTCATCTCCGTGTGGATGCAGAGCATCCAACCTGATGCTACATCCTCTTGCAGATGCTGCCCTGAAGAGACTGGCTTCTCTCCTGGCCAGCTATGGCCTGGGGCTGCCAGAACTGAGTCCCCAGCAGATAAGCAGCCTATCCACCCTCCTCCATCTGCTCCAGAACTCTGGTGAGCTGAGTGCAGGGATGGGACAGGCAGGGATGGGCAGCAGCAGGTGCTAGTGTGCCCTGTTTCAGGGTAGGGAGTGTTGCCTTTTGGGGTGGGTGCTGCAGGAGCTTTGTCTCTCTCCTTTCCAGGTGTTGCTGGCCCTGAAGTGCCCACAGCGAAACGAGTGGGTTTGCAGCAGGGTGATGCTGGAGGAGGTGCCATACCACAGGTGGGATGAAGGGGAGGAGACATTTCCCCGAGACTCTTGTCAGAGATTCCAGCTTCTCCCTTTTCCTCCCTTCAGGTGATGGAGGGGGACATGCAGCATGGAGAGGAGCCAGTGCCCCCTTCCTCCACAGTGCCACCCCCCAAAATCCCAGCCAGCAGCTCCCCAGGGGATGGAACAAAGGGCAGGGCAGCATCCTCACCAGCTCCCCCGGCTGAGCCACAGCAGGGACACAGTGGAGATGCACTCAGCCCCAGAAAGCACGTTGTGGTGGAGAAGAAGAGCTACAAAGAACTGAAGGACAGTGGGGCACAGCAGGGCGTGCGGCCACTAGACGAGTATGGCTACATCGTCACAGACCAGAAGTGAGAGCTGGGGGTCAGGCGATGGGGGCTGCATGTGCGGAGGCTCTCTGTCTCCCCACCAACAGCTGTCACAGCTTCACATGCTTGACCAAACCTGTTGGGTCTTTGGTAGGGTCGGGTTTCTATGGCATCAATTCCCCCTGATCCATTCTCTCTACCCACAGCCCTTGCTCCACCCCAAAGTCTTCCTTTCCCAGCCCACACCAAAGCCAAGCTCACTGTTGCAGGATGGAGGGCTGGGAGTGTGTGTACACAAGTGTCTCTGTGCACAATCGTGTGCAAGGGGGGCTCAGCTCACCCCCACCACCCCACATGCCACACTCTTACCTCCTGCCCACCCTGACACCTGTTTTTGCTGTGTGCTTGGGACTCCCTGAGCCTGCCTGTCCCTGTTCCCTGACTATGGGGAGCACGGGGCTGTCCTCTCACCCCTGCCATCCCCTCCTCACCCTGACACTGTCCCCACAGGCCCCTGGGCCTGGCTGCTGGTGTGCAGCTGTTGGAACTCCTAGCCAAGCACCTCCATCTCTCCACCGCCAGCTTCATCAACATCAGGTGAGGGACATGGTGCCGTGGGGTGCTGCTGCCTCAGCCCTGGCCATGCTCAGCACTCCCAGGCAGGGGGAGAGGAGGGACTGGGTGTGGTAAGGGTGGGTAGGGAGTCTGCGCTTCCAGGTCTCACACTGTGTCCCCCCTCTCTCTGGCAGCGTTGTGGGTCCTGCACTTACCTTCCGCATCCGACAGAACCCCCAGAACTTCTCCCTGGCTGATGTGGCCAGCCAGACAGGTGAGTTGGGCAGTGTCCCCCGATCTTGTTCCTCGCTTTCCCTCCCAGTTGTGTGGTCTCCCTTCCTAGGGACCAGGGAGAGAGGGCTCCTACCATACATCCCTCTGCCTTTGGCTGAGCTTGGGAGCTGAAGTGGGCAGCTGTCAGAGCTATCCCTTGGCTCTGTTTCTGGGGGTCTCTTGTGTGGAGGGGAAGCATGCCTCTGACCATCTCCTCCTTGTCCACAGAGCAAGTGAAGGGAGAGCTGGAGCACGAGCTGGGCCTGAAGATTGTGCAAACAGGAGTGGGAGAGGTAGGAATGAGCAAGGATTCCATCCCTTGGGGCTGGGATGGCCAGGGATAGGGGAGTGGGGATGCTGCCACTGGGTGCAAACCAGGAGCCCCCAGCCCTGGGGTGCAGGCATCTTAGTGAGTGAGCTGTCCCTACAGAGTAGAGGAGACTGGGCAGTATTTGGGATGCTGTGTTGGAGATAGACTCCAGTCCCGTGTTGGAGAACTCCTGTTGGAGACTGTTCCAGTCCTGTCTGTCCATCATCCACCTCCACTGGCTGGCAGCACAGTTCTACCCAAGGGTCTCAGCTCTTTTCAAAACAAAAGCTCTGCAGTGTTTGAAGGTGGTTTGAGTGGGACTCCCAGAGGCTTTTCTTCCCTCCAAGACTGGCAGGCCTGTGGGCTGTATCCCTCAAGACTCATCCTCACCCTTGTCTCCCTCCAGCCTGCACACCCATCTCAGCTGTGGCCTGGGCACTCAAGCACTGGGATGTTCCCAGAGCACCCCACAAACCATAGCTAGGCAGGGAAAATGCCATCATGTCCCTAGAGAATGGCAAAGCAGCTGGAGGCAGGGATGGAACAGGAGCCATCTGTTTGGAGAGGGGTTACCCCTCCCTGTGCTCCTCTGAGGAGTCTTCTGGGACAGAAACAATCTTCCGGGGTAGGGAGCAGGGGTTGGAGATAGGGACCAAGCCCGGCTCTTACATTTGCAGCCTGAGGAGAAGAAATGGTGTAGCACATCCCCAGCCCAGTGTCCTCATTTCTCGCTTCTTGTTATGTGGCTGTGGTTGTGAGCAGGAAGAAAGGAAGGAGGGAAGGGGGAACTCTGGAGAAGGCCATGAAGAAGGGGTGGTCTGGCCACTGAGGCAACCTGTCTCTATCAGCAATTTGCAGAGTGTGTCGATGGCAATGCCTTTTGATCAGGCAGGTGGCAGGAACCAGGAGAGATGTCAGAGATGACAGAGATGGAGCTCTGAGGAAGCTTTGCAAGCCCCCTCTGCGCTGACCTTCCCAGTTCCAATCAGCTTGTGCTTTTTCTGCATTTCCTCCTGGCTCTAGACTTGGTGGGACTGGTGCAAGATTTGAGGAAGAGGGATGTAGGGAGGCAGGGAGAGAGCAGGGCCTGGGTGGGCCTTGGGAGAGAAATCCTTTCTGTCCCCCCTGGCTCTGCTGACACCTCTGGGGGCTGAGCTGCTCCTGCTTGGGTGTCCTGGGGAGCTGGGAGGTGCTGGGCTTGGTGGGTGCCCTGGCTGCAGGACTGGCTGGACCCTGATGGCAGTCAGATGCTGAAGAGCAGATGGCAGCAGGGACACCTAGGCTGGGGACATCCCCAGGCGATGATGATGATGATGATGTAGTTGATGATGGTGCAGTGTTCCCTCGGTAACTTCATCAGGCTCATAGCCAATGGGAGGCTGTGGCAATGAGGTAATGCAGGGCTCTGGCAGCTCATTGGGCACAGGATGTTTGAATTGGTGATGCCCCAGCATCCTTGTGCTGCCCTAGCTGGACCTAGGCAGTCATGGTATTGACAGGAAGGTCTTGTCTAGCAAGGTCTGAGCAACATCTTATTCCAGCTGGGGACTAGCATGGATTGTCTCCCACAATCACAGGGAAGGAGCCCTAGAGACACTACCTGCAAGGTGGCAGGGGCTTCTCTGTGTCCTGACTGAGGAGGGCAACAGGGAGGACTTGTCTGCTAGCTGCTACAGCTAGGATGGTACCAGCAATGATGGCAGTGCTGTCATATTCCCAACCCTGCCTCCCTCAACGTTCTGTTGTGGAGCAGTGGCTGCAGGGGAGAGCCAGCCTCAGTCAGGAAGTCCCCTGGGAGTAGTGCACCTAGTGCTGCAGTTGCCTATCTTACACCTTAAAGGGGTGAATTTGGCCTTTGTTCATCTCCAGCTGGGCAGGAGGTCATGGAATCAAAGTTCTTAGGGGCTGCTGCCTGCCTTGTAGAAGGGCAGTCCAGGCTGGATCTGCCTCAGGCAGCAGCCGTGGGTTTTGGAAGCAGGAAGTCAGTGCCACCTGGGCTTGGCCAAGCTCCTCCAGCTCCAGGAACCCCCTTGTAACAGTGCCCCATGTGACATGTACGTGGGTACCCTCTGCCTCACCCCAATGACACCAGCTCTGCCCCAGCTGAGGGTGCTGGGAGAATCAGCACTCTCAGGAAGAGGAAGGAAGAGCCCTTCCACTGTTTTAACCCCCAGCAACCCCAAATGTGCAGCAGAATCAGGTCTCTGCCCCCGCCAGCCCCCCGCCAACTAACCCTTACTTGGCTTGGTCCCCAGCGAAATGAGGCTGCTGCCTACTCACGCCCATCCCGCTTTGGGGATGGCTTCCACTCGGTGCTGCTGACCTTCATCGTGCTGGCCTGCGTGGCCGTCATCGCCATCGCCGTGTCCGCGGCCTTGTGCCTGCGCCGCCATGCCAAGCAGCGGGAGAAGGAGCGCCTGGCTGCCCTGGGGCCAGAGGGTGCTGCCGACACCACCTTCGAGTACCAGGTAGGACCATGCGGGATGTGGGACACTGCAGGATGCGTCACCGCCGTGTGTCAGCATCGCTCGGGGTGCACGGAGCTGCCCTATGGCAGCGCTGTGGCCAAGGGACAGGGCTCTCGCTGGGCTTCCCCAGGAGCTGTGCCGCCAGCACATGGCTGCCAAGTCTCTCTTTGGCCGCTCCGAGGCACCGGCAGCACCAGCGGAGACCTCGAGGGTCAGCAGTGTCTCGTCCCAGTTCAGCGACGCTCCACAGCCCAGCCCCAGCTCCCACAGCAGCACACCCTCCTGGTGCGAGGAGCCTGTCCAGTCCAACATGGACATCTCCACCGGACACATGATCCTGGTGAGCCAGCTTGGAGGGGTGCCAGACCCCTCCCCAGCCCTGCATCTGCTCCTCTGCAGTCAGGTTGACTCCCGTCCCTCTGCCCCAGGCCTATATGGAGGACCACCTCCGCAACCAGGACCGGCTGGCCAAGGAGTGGCAGGCGCTCTGTGCCTACCAAGCTGAGCCCAGCATCTGCTCCATTGCCCAGAGTGAAGCCAACCTGAAGAAGAACCGCAACCCTGACTATGTGCCCTGTGAGCATCCCAGCCACCCTGCCTGAGGGATCAGCCCCAGGGACCTGCTGTCCTGCTAGAGCAGGGTGTGGGGCATGGGGACGCTCAGGGCCATGGCTGTCTGCAGCATTAGTGTGCCTGCAGCTCCTCTAGCCACTCACCAAGCCTCCTGGCCTCTTCCCCCAGATGATCACGTGCGGATCAAGCTGAAAGCTGAGAGTAACCCATCCCGCAGTGACTTCATCAATGCCAGTCCAATCGTGAGTGATCACTGGGGGCTCCTGCCCTCCTACCCTGCTCCTTGATGTGCCCAGCCCAGGTGAGGTTTTCACTTTGGGATAGAGCTGGACTGAAGTTACATCCCTGAGGGCTACAGATGTAAGCTTTTTGCCTGCCCCATTGCTCAAACAATTGTTAAATCCCATTTGCTTCCTGGCTGGGGCACCTGAATCTCCCTTCCCAACCTTCCTATCATCTCTGGAGTATCCCCCTACTCCTTCAAGTGTCACCAACCCCTGGCTGAAGAGCGTGAAATCTGATACCCCCTTTCCTGCTCCAGATTGACCACGACCCACGGATGCCAGCATACATTGCCACGCAGGGGCCACTGTCCCACACTATTGCTGACTTCTGGCAGGTGAATGTCACGCAGCTGTGCCAGCCCATTGGGGTCCCTTTGTGCCCACAAAACGGGTCACAGGGGCTTGACTGCCCTCCCACCTGAGCTGTCTCCCAGCAGTGAAATCCCCCTTGCCTTGCCCACAGATGGTGTGGGAACATGGCTGCACTGTCATTGTCATGCTGAGCCCCCTGGCTGAGGACAGTGTCAAGCAGTGTGACCGCTACTGGCCGGATGAAGGCTCCTCTCTTTACCACATTTATGAGGCAAGTGTGGCAGGTAGCCTGGGGCATGGAGCATCCTCCAGCCCCTGTCCCCCTGAGCACAGCCCCCTTGCCCAGCACTGATGCCCATGATCTGCTTCACTTGGGCAGGTGAACCTGGTGTCAGAGCACATCTGGTGCGAGGATTTCCTGGTGCGCAGCTTCTACCTGAAAAATGTGCAGTCGCAGGAGACCCGCACCCTGACGCAGTTCCACTTCCTCAGCTGGCCAGCCGAGGGCATCCCCACCACCACCCGGCCCCTCCTTGACTTCCGCAGGTGAGCACCCACCTCGCACTGTGCCAGCCCTTGGGGAGCCAGCAGTGATCCCAAATGCAGGCCACTGATGAGCAAAGACATCACTGCCACGAGAATGAGGGTCGGGGCCATGGTGTAGACCAGGTGCAGAGACTAGGGACCTGCCATGGATGGAAAGGAGCAAAAAAGACAAGTTTTGGCCAGATTGGGATGATGCTCAACAGAGTTTGGTCGGCAAGAAACCTCTGACTGAGATTTCCAGGGCTCTCCAGCGTTCACAGTGAGGGTGGGAAAGTGCTCTTCTCCAGAGCTGGCATGGAGGACAGCATTGACTGGCACCTTCCCCAGCCCTGGGTGCAAGAAGAAATACCCAGAGCCAGCCTTAAACTGGCTGTGACCCATTGCTCCCAATGCCCTATAGCCAGTGGTGGATCCCCAGCTAGCCCAGGGCAAGAGCTGAACGACTGGGACTGCTCCCAGTAGACTTGCCTGCCCAGGTCTTTAGGGCCCAGGGTGGTGGTGGGCTCTTGCCAGGCACAGGCTGCTCACTGACCCTAGGTTGTGTGGGGCAAGGGACCCAGCCTAGGGCAGCAGGGGGGTCTCTGAGCATGTCGCCCTCCTCTCAGCCCTGCTCACGCTCTCTCTCTCTCTCTGTCTGTCTCTGTCTCTCTCTCGCAGCTGCCGGCGTCATTTTTGTGATTTGCAGCTAGTAATCTGGCTCCAGTTGCATAGTCACAAAAGTGATCGTTGGCAGCCGTGCCTGCTGCATGGAGCATGCCAGGAGCCCCACCGGCGCCTGGCCCCCAGCTTCACACCCCACCGGACCAGAGCCGCTCCCTGGGGGTCCTGCCACTGCCCCCCTCCCCAGGCTGGGCTGAGGAACTGAACTCTCCCTGCCCCGGCCACTTCCCACTTGTGGTCCCCATCCCATGTCCAGCACCATTGTGGAGGCAGGAGGAGCCATGAGCGGGACCCCCAGGGCCACATCATGGTGTGCTGCTGCCCTGCCCCACTGAGCACAGCAAGGGACACCTAGCACAGCCTTGACCCTGGCACAGCAGGGCACTGACCTGTTCCCTCTTATCCTTGCAGGAAGGTGAACAAGTGCTACCGGGGTCGCTCTTGCCCTATCATCGTGCACTGCAGGTACTGCAGGGGATGGAGGGGTATTTGGGCCTAAGGGTGACTGGAGGCTGGGACGTGCTGCCCAGGGCCAGTCCCACTGGACCCAGCTCCCCTGGACCAAGCATCTGTGTTTTGCAGTGACGGTGCAGGCAGGACTGGGACATACATCCTTGTTGACATGGTCCTGAACCGAATGGCCAAAGGTAGGTGCAGGGAAGCACTGTTTCTGCCCTGTCCATGAGTTTGGCCTGTGAACTCCCCTCCTACCATTCCTCTCCCCCTCTGCCCCAGGGGTGAAGGAGATAGACATAGCTGCTACGCTTGAACACATCCGAGATCAGCGGCCTGGTATGGTGCAGACCAAGGTATGCCCCAAACTGGGGATCCTCTCCCTCCACATTAGCATGCATAGCCCCTGGGGCTGGGTTGGCAGGGACCCTCATGTATCCTGCTGTGCTCCTGCAGGACCAGTTTGAGTTTGCACTGACAGCTGTGGCTGAGGAAGTGAATGCCATCCTGAAGGCACTGCCGCAGTGATGGCGAGGAGCCCTCCCTCCCTCCTCTTGTCTGTCCCTGCCCTGCGCTTTGCACTCTCCTCACCGGCCTCTGGGGCTGCTCTCCCTGTAAAATGGTGTCTCTGCTTCTGGCTCTGTTCCCCCTGCCCCCAGGCACCCCTTCCCATCTCTCCAAGGACACTGACCTCAGGCCCTCTGTGTGCAGGAACCCCATCACACCCACTGTTACCTCAGAGGGGACAGGGCTTGTGGCCCCTAAGTCCTGTGGAGGGGGACACCAGGTGGTGCTGCTGGTGAGCTGGCAGGGGGACTCCGCAACCTGTCAGTTCTCTGTCAGCCCTCTTCCTGTACCCATTTGGGGGGCAGAAGTGGGGGCAGGGGTCTGCCACAGTTGGGGGGAGCATGGGGTGCAGGGGGGCCTGGCCTAGCCCCACTCCAGGTCCCCTTTGTGTGCTCCCTGCCTAGTCACTCGAGCAGAAAAAAAATTTCTAGAGAACTATAATTTTGTATCTTGATGTGAATAAAGTTCTTGTGTCACGTTCGTGCAGCTGCAGCCAGGTCTGGCCTCTGACTGTGTGTATTGGGATGGCACAGGGAGAAAATCTCACGTTTGTCCATCTCTATACCTGCACTCTGCAACTGCTGGAGTACAGCCAAAGACGAGAACCCTGCATCCCCAGCCCAGAAAGACCTCACAGGCAGAAGTTACTGCAAACAGGTTTATTGACAGCTGTTAGCAGAAGGGGGTCAGAGAGGGGGAGCTACAGCGAGGAGGAGGGCAGAGCCCAGCCCTGCTGGCTGAGCCCAGCCATGCTGCCCCTCGCTGCGTACAGCCAGCACCCCCACCAGCAGCCTAATCTACAGCAACCCCCATCCCCCCCTCTCCACCACCCTCTGGTGCCCAGGGCCTCTCCCCCCAGCCCCAGGTATTGCTTGGCCATAAGCCCCGTCATGCCCCCCTCACCGCATCCCACGGAGCCAGAGGGTGCTGGGGGAAGGGGATGGCAGGGGGTGGCCGTGCAGGGAGAAAGCGGAGTCCTGGCTGGGAGAGCCTCCGTGGGCGAGTGGGCGTGCGCGGTCCCCGGGCGCAGCAGCCTCAGAACACACCTGGGGAGACAAGCGGAGGGGGGGTACACAACAGCACCTGTGAAATCCTCCTCGGCCAAGGGCTGGGGAGAGGCAGGGTGGAAGGAGGAAGGTCCCAGGCAGAGGAGGAAGACAGCCAAGGCAGAACTACAGGCAATGGAGAGGGTAGAAACACTTGTGAATATCACAGAGGGTCACTGCTGCTTTGGGAAGCAAGGAGGGACAGTGCCCTTGGAGACTGGACAAGGCATATGGAAGGGAGTGACCAGGCAGAGTCTGCAAGGAGACAGGAGGAGGGAGTACAGGCAGGAGCAACAGCATCCAAAGGGAAAAGACACATGGCACCAAGCAGAGGTTATGTGCGCAGCCCTCCTTGCAAGGATGGGAGCTCAACTCAGCACTCCCCACAGCCCGGGCAGGGGCAGGCTGCAGTCAGGGAGGCACCTGCTGGAGACCCTGCCCGCCCGCAGGGCTGGCAGGGAGAGAGGGGGGCAGGCACGGCCAGAGCATGCCTGCCCTTGGGCCCCCCACGCTTCCAGGAGCCAGGGCAGGGAGCTGCCCCTCTTCCTGGGACCCCATCAAGGGGGCTCCTCTTCAAGCCACTACTTCCAAGTCTGGGAGCCTCCAGCTCTGGGATGCCACTAGCCATCCACTCACCTGAGCAAGGAGGCAGGGCAGAAGAGACCTCCTCCCTTGCTAGGGGAGGCAGGAGCTGAGTTCCAAGCAGCGGGACTCCACCCCTGCTTTCCTCTCCCTGCCCCACACTCAGAGCAGGGGGCAGTGCCACAGCTTCACTTTGGGGGCAGGTTCATGCCCCGCTGTAGCAGAACTGCTGGCCCCCAGTTGCTGCTGCTCCAGCCTGCCCCGGGCACCACGAGCTCTGTGGGTGGAGGACGGGCTGCTGTGGCTGCCCCCCGGTGCCAACAGGGAGCCGGGGCTGTGCCCACCTGCTTGGTGGTGCCCCGCGGCTTCCATCTCAGAGAGGCTGTAGGCCATGGCCAGCTGCAAGTCCTCATCCTCGTCCTCGCTGTCCGTGTACAAGCAGACAGGTGAGGAGCTCGAGGTCTGGTGTGGGGCCGGTGCTGGCGGTGAGGGGGGCCGTGGCCTGGGGAAGGCTTGCTGCTCACGCCGGCTCAGCTCCAGCCCCAGCGCCATGTCATCAGGAACACCTGTGGAGACAGGCGTTGGGGGACTCATCCACTCCAGTTCCCCAACGCTGCTGTAGGGCCCTGGCACCTCCAACCCACCCCACCAATCTTTTAGAGCAGAGCTCCAAATCAGGGCCAACCAAGGCTTAGCCCAAAACAAAGCCTGGTTACAGCACCTCCCAGACACCCCAAAGGGAAAGGACACAGAGCTCAACAGCTCAGTCTGCAGTGCCACTTCTCACCATCGATGTGGATCGACTTCAGCTCCCCATCCTCCTCCACTTCCACCCGCTCTCGCCCATTCTCAATGATCCTGCAGACAGACAAACAGATGGACGGTCAAGGGCCATGCAGCCAGTGCACCACAGCAGGAAGTTCCAGGGTCAGAGGCCTGCTGATGGAGAGAAGTCTGTGGGAGCAAGGTGGGCTAGCACTGCCCTCACCTCTTGGTGGTGATACGCCTGCCATTAACAAAGGTGGTGGAGGTGGAAACAGAGCGGAAGCCCAGTCCTGCATCTGCACCAGAGCTGAAGGATGAGGCGAAGAAATCTAGAGAAGGGAACAACAAGGTTGGTGCCAGGGTAGGTGGCAAGAGGGTAGGGGACAGACTGCCCAGGGGAACATGGTCTTCTAGGGCTCCCTTGCTGGGAGGAATGGCAGTGTCTCCTACCTGAGGATCCTGGGAACGGGGAAAAGAAGTGGCCTCCCCCATGGTGCCGGGGGCCAGCTCCTCGCAGCTCAGAGAAGGGCAGCATGTCATCTGAAAGGCAGGGACACTCCAGTCAGCATTACCCCATCAGCTTGGTGAACCAGAAGCAGGGCACTGATGTGGGAACCCTCTGCCAGGGCCAGCTGTGAGCTCTATCCCCAAGCTCAGTGGCTGCCCCACAGACAGAGAGATCCCAAGAGCCAGCCTCCCCAGCCCCACACCCACCAAAGAATTCAGCAAAGGGGTCTCGTCCACCAAAGAAATCCCGGAAGACATCGTGAGCGCTGCGGAAGGTGAAGGTGAATTCAGGGGCCCCAGCACTGGCCCTGGAGCCCCCTGGTCCTGCTGGAGGAAAGACACTCAGTCTTAAATAGAGCCCTAGGTGACATCTCCCCTGAAGGGTGGGGAGTCCTGATGGCACTGACCCACACCAGGTCTTCAGATAGGGATGTATCCAGAGCTGCACTAACCCCCATGGCCCTACTCACCTGCTCCCATGAGTCCATCCTTGCCATAGCGATCGTAGACATCACGCTTCTGCTCTGGAAGAAGAAAGGGGGCTGCAGGAAAGCTGGCTGCCAAGCAGGGACAGGAGCACTGACACTTCTCCCAACTAAGGGAGGTGCAGATCAGCAGGGAGCAAGAGGAGGCAGTTGGCACAAGCCCCTTTCACCCCAGCAGTGCATCCAAACCCAAGTAAGACCACTGGGTAAGAATGCAAAAGCTTCAGCCCCCCTGGAGAGTTCCCATTGTGGATACCAACAGCTCAGCATCTCTCCCAAGGGCTGTTTGGGAGACACATGAGGAAGCAACCACGCCCCACAGGCTGTGTGGTAAAGCTGTAGGGCCCCACTGCCTCCTGGGGACAGCCAGGGATACAACCTGTGTGAGCCCAGAAGCAGGACATCCCAGTGTGAACAGTCCCAAGGGTGGGCACACACACACACGAGACACCACTGTGGCCTCTTACTGTCCGATAGCACTTCGTATGCCTCGGCGATCTCCTTGAACCTCTGCTCAGCGTACTCCTTGTTGTCTGGGTTTTTATCCGGGTGCCATTTCAGCGCAGCCTTCCTGTACCTGCACAGAGGGGCAGTGATAGGCACACACCAGCCCTTGGACCAGCAACCCCCATCTGAGCATGCAGCTCGCAGCCGGTGGGCAGGGGCACCCCAAGCCCACTTCACCTAGCACCCTACAGCCTCAGGCACTGAACAGGAGCCTCCTGGACTTGTTGTGCCTCCCGAGAAGACTATGTGTTTCCATATACAGATATAAATACATATATATATACGGACACATATATATATTTATGCATACATATACCAATGCACACAAACTAAACAAACAAAGCAGAAATAACCCCAGAACTACAGCACGACCACAGCACTGCAACATGTGCCCACCTCAGCTGCCCTCATTGATGGCTCTGGACAATGCTCACAGGTTTGTTCTGGAGCCTTCATGGGCTCCAGAGTGTGCGTGGACCAGGGGTTGCTAGGGGCCCCCTGGGGCCAGGAGAGCACCAGCAGCCCTCTCCTCCCCACTGCAGCTAGATATAGTTAACCCATGCTTCCTAGCTTCTCCCACTCACTCTTGGGAAAGCCCCCCATGGGGACCTCTGCCACCTGTTTGCAAGCCAGCAATCTGCTGGCATTCCCCTCAGGTGATGCCTCACCCCAGTGAGAGCAGCACACCTCGGCAGGGCACCAGGCAGGAGTTGCAGAGACTCAAGAGGCTCTGTCAGCTCCCCAGTAGTACCTGGGGCACAACACCAACCTGCCCGTAGGGCCCACATCCCTAAAAGGGAGCATGCTGCTCTTCACCCTGTGACCTCCAGTCCACTGACTTTGATGCCAGTAGAGTCTCTGTGCCCCAACTGTCTGCCATCCCTGCACCCTCTGGCAGAGAGAAAGAGGGGAGCCTCCAAACACCACAGAGACTCATCTCACGTCCCAGGCTGACAGCAGGGACCAAACCCCACCAAAAGATGCCTTTGTATGGCAGCAAAGCCCAACCCCGCTCTGGCATCCATACAAAGGAAACAAAGGCTGAATTGTCACCTCTGGAGCTGGGCCCTGTCCCCACCGCCCCGAAGGGAGCCCAGGCCTCGATGGCACCAGGTGGGGGTGGCTTGGGGAATTCTGCCCCGCAGGCAGAGGCACGCTGCCATACACTTACGCCTTCTTGATGTCCTCAGCAGTGGCGTTGCGGCTCACCCCCAGCGCTTCGTAGTAGTCGACCATGACGTGAGCTGTCCCACGGGGTCACTGCAGGGGGAGAAGGCAAAGTCAGGGCTCCACAGGCACAGCCTGGTAGTGCTGGGTGTGGGATAGCAAGGGCAGCCTGCTTACCAACCCTCTCCAGCGCCCTGGCCACCCCACTGCCTCCCGAGAGCAACGCAGTGCCACGCCATGCCCAGCTCCCCAGCACCCCGCCCGCACCTCGGCCACCTGGGAGCACCTACAGCCCCAGCCGGGGGACCCTTTGCTGCTGACGCACCGCCGTCCCGCCGGCGTCCCCCCAACTTGCCCGGGCAGGGGGAAGGGGTCCCCGCTGCCGGCGCCGCTCCCCGCCCGCCTCCCCCGGGGGCTCAGTGGCGGGCCGGGGGCCGGCGAGAGGACGCAGCCCGCTAAGGTGCTTAGCGGCTAGAGCGGATTAAGGGCTCAGCGGGGGACCCTCCCCGTCCCTGGGCACGCCGGGACACTTCCATCGGCCGACCCGCTCCGGGTGGAGGACACGGGCGGAATGCGGCCGCCGCAGCCCCGCGCGACCCCCCCGGGGCTCCGTCCCGCCCCCGCTACTCGCCCCCGGCCCGTGAGTCCCAGCTGACGGGAGGGCGGTGCTGGCGCTGCCACCGGCACCAGTACGGCGGCACAGGGACCGCCCCCCGGCCCGGCCGTAAACACGGCGCTCCCGGGGCCACCCGCTGCTGCTGGAAGTTTCCGCACCCCGCCCCGCCGCCACCGGCGGGCGGCCGTGGGCTGCTGCCAGCGCATCTGGGGCACCGGGAAGGGCGGCCGGTGGCCGCACGGCAAGGGACAGCAGTGGCCCCGCTCCCCCATGGTCTCTCGCGCCCCGCTCCCGCCGTCCCGCCCCGGTGCCCACCTGAAAGCCGCCGCCGAGCCCTCCCCGCCCGCCCGGGCCGCCCGCGGCCGGTGTCGCGCGTCCCCCGCGCCCGGGCCACCGCGGGCCTGGAGGCGGCTCCGCTGCGTGACGGGCGGCGGCCGCAGCCAACCGCGGCCGCTGACGTCACGGCCTCACCGTTCGCCGGGTGACGTCATGGGAGGCGTGTCTGAGCCGGCAGCGCGGGCGCTCCGCCGGTCGGCCCGTGTCCGGCCCCCGCCTCAGCCCCTCTCCGCTCCTCGTCCCGGTACCGGCCCCGCGCCCGCTCTTCCGCTCCCGGCGTCGCGCCTGGGCCCCGGACGGCGCCAGCGAGGTGCGGATGTGGTGTCACCGAGCCGTCCCGCTGGTGCCGGTGCTGACAGCGCACCGCACCGGGGCACGGCCGCAGCCCCGGCGCCGCGTGCCGCTGGCTTCCCGCCGAGTCAGCTGCCCGGCCGGTCCCGCCGGAAGGAGGAGCCGGCCGGGGGGGACAGCTGGGGTGACTCAGCGCTTTTTCGGGGCGTGGGACGTGACGGGGTGCAGCTTGCCAGACTGGCGGGCGCAGGTCGCTGCCTGCAGCCCGGGCCGCCGGTACCGCTGTGGCACCGGGAGCTGCGGGCCGCCCTGAGCACCGGAGTGCCCGGGCCCCCGGAGAACCGGGACCATGCACTGGGAGCTCCGTTGTTGACTTTTCTCCTTCATGGCCTCTGCCTGCACAGCTGCTGCAGAGGGGCTGTGCTCACCTCTTCTCAGGGTCCCAGGCGGTCTCGCTCACCTACATCTCTGCATGTGTCCTCTTCACGGAGATCTCTGATTCCCTCTTGCGGCCTGGATGGGAGAAAGAGGGAGCTTGACCTCTCAGCAGGGTCCGAGCTTTTTTGGATCCACTGCCACATTTACACCACAGCTGGAATCTTCCTCACCTCCCATAAATTCCTAGCTGGGAAGCCTTTCAGAATAAGGAGGCCTGAGGCAGCACTCCTCAGGGACAAGTTTCAGGACATATATCCCCGAAAAGAGCCTTCCCCAGCCATGAGTCGTGCGGCTGGGGTGGATCAAATGCCAAAGGCATGATCTCGTGTGCCAAAGGCATTTCTCTCTCCAAGGGATGGGAGACCCGTCCCCTGCCATCAGACAGCAACTTCATGATTTCCTTGAGCAGCGGCTTGGAGTATTTCCTACCACTGGGGATTTTTTTTCTTGGATGCCATTGCAGCACTGTCGTCCCTGTACCTGTTTGCGGACGAGCAGGGAGGGGCTCCCAGGGGGGCTGCCTGTATCCAGGGCGCCCTTCCCGGCTGCCAGGGGCTCTGATTTGGCCCCTCGGCCCAAGCAATGGGTGCAGAGCCAGCGTGGGCACTAGATGGAGCCACAGGCTGCGTCACAGGGATCCCATCCTGCTGCAGGGAGCCACCAGCACGTAACCGAGTCTTGGCGCCTTGCTTCCCTTTCCGTGGCTATTTCTGCAGTTGATGTGAGGACGAGGAGGGTCCCGAGATGACAGATCTCAGCTCACTTTGTGCACACCGGTGGGGAGGCCTCTGTGATGGGATAGGAGAGAACTCCACATGCTGGCTGTGAATCTGGAGCCGGGGGAGAACATTGCTGATGCCTTCATGGCAAAAGTTTCCCTCACCCTTGAGATCAGGATGTGGTGTGAGGAAGACTGACACCTCCCCAGTATTCTTAGGTGCAGCAGTGGAGAGTTGGGCAGTAACCCACCACACCACTGGTAGGAGAAAATATGTGTATCAACTTCACCTCATTCCAGACCTGCCACAGTCACTCTCCTACTCAAACCTGGAAGCAGCCAAATAAAAGCAGCTCATCAGCCACTGGTGCCTCACACCTTCAGCTGCAGCACCCTGGCCTCTTTACCTGCCCTTTCCTCCTAGGTCTGCCTGAAGTCTTGATGCACCAACCTGGCTTGCATCAGCTTCAAGTCAATCACATGCATCTTGAGTGTGTCTCAAAAAGACCCTTATTTCTTATGAAATTCTGGGGATCGCTGTGTTGCAAGCTTGTTTTCAACTTTCCAGGGTCTCAAAAAATGCTCATGAAATACTCTTGAGGTTTTCTGAGGAAAGAGGTTTTGGGTGAGCAAAGCAGGACCCCAATGGACCAAATGTTTTTATCCTGGTTACCCAATCTCTCAGGAAGCCAACAGAATTGCATCATAAACCCATGCTATATTATTATGCAAACAACAAATTAAGAGGGTTTTTTTTTCAGCACTGCACAACATTTCAGCTTTTGATTTCCACAAGAAAATCGTATTCTTATCAATTTTTGACCTATGAAGTGCTCAGCCAGTCGTGTGCCTGCTGCTTCCCTCCTCACATGCAGCTGACACCCTTCCTCTTCTCCCCACTCCCCAAGGGAAGGTCCCCATTCCTTGCAGTGGAGCTACAGCAGTGAAGGAGCAGTAGCCAAAGCCACCAGGACAGAGTGAGAGGGTTTGAGCAGAGTGAGAAAGGCTCCTGGGTGCCATTTCTGTGCCACTCTCCCCTGCCTGCTTCTAGGACAGATGATGGTGCTGGCCATCTCTTGGCATGGCCACAGTGCTGGTGCTGCCCCCAGAAAAGGTGTCAGTGGGAGCTCCAGGCTTGCTCACCCCTGAAAGGGCTGCATCAGGGGGCTGGTAAAGATATTGCTTGGCAGGACTCCCATTTTTAAAATCTGCATTCATTCTTTTACTCACAGTCCTGTTGTCTCATCCAAAAAGCCCTGTCCACCCTCCCTAACTTCCCGCCACAGCTAATTTCTTCACACCTTCATGTTTTTGATGTTCCACATGTTTGCCTCAGTGGCCAGGCTTTCAGCCACTTGCCCATCTCCTTCTTGTCCACTCTGTTCTCACCTCAGCTGGCTGGTTTAGAATTGTACCTTCTAGAGACTGGGAAGAATCCAGGGAAGCAAAGTCATGCAGCTGCTTTTAGTTTGCATAGCAGAACAGAGAAGTGAGAAACAGCAAAGTCAGGGTGACTTTCGTTCAAGCAGGGCGATGACTTTGAGCCAGATTGAGCAATGTGACAGACCCAGGCTCTGCGTCCCAGGCTCTGCCTTGCAGGGATGCTTGTGTGTGCTGACAGTGGGGCTGCTGCCCCAGCCAGAACTCAAGCAAAACTGAGGTGCTTGCAGATTTTAAATCAACAGAGTCAGAGGCTGGCAGAGGTGGCAGAAGCCCATGACTAAATAGGTTATCCATGATGAGCAGGCACACAGGCCCAGGGAGCAGCTGAGCCTGATGGCAGCAGGGTTTTACCTCCATGTGGTTGGTGACAGGTTGGGCTGGATAACCTTGTGGTGCACAGGAGCAGAACACCCCAGACTCATCCCGGGTGAAGCTGGGAGCTGCATGGCCTGGATCAGATCCCAAGGGAAGAGAGATGAAAGATAATTAATAGATTGATACTGCACACTCCCTCTGTATGTTAGGGAACCCTCCAGCTGCAGAGGGGAGCAGAAGCTGCAGCTGACATTGGAGAGGAAAGGGATTCTGTTGTGGAGCAAAACCTGATTTTGCTCATGCACACCAAAACGTCCAATGCCCACGCTCTCCTAAGCTCCACAACCCTCATTTCCTGGCTTGGCCAGAATTTTCTGCAGTGCCTGGTAGGACTGGGGTCACAGGATGTCTGGTCCTCACCCTCACTATGCCCTCCAGCTACATGCCCAGCCTAGGCCCATTGTCTTTGCCTAGGCATAGCTAAAAGGAAAACAGTGAGCCAAGCAGGGACAAATAAAAAAGGAGATGAAGCAAATGCATTTGCATGAGAAGAAAATAAGGAAAAAGAAAAAAAGAATGCCATAAGGCAGTTTTCTGTAGTTTTCCATAGCCCTCCATGCCCAACTACCAGTGCAAGAATGGGACCTTGGAGAGTGAGTGTTGTGGAGTGCTGTGGATGCAGAGAGAAGACTGCAGTTTGGATGCCGTCTGTAACAAACCCGCATATATAATGCATTACCTTCTAAAATCGACATTTGCAGTTTATCAGGCCCACACTGAGAGCATTAGTGGGCCTAAGAGTCTTGCTGAGCTGCTAATGACAATTTTTAACACAGCTGGGAAAACTGGAGTAACACCAAAGGACTGAAGAACAGAAATCACTCCAGTCATTAAGAAAATAAGCTAGTTGACCCAGAAAACTCTAGATTACTGATAATACCAGAAAGAAATAACAGAAGAATTAATTTTGATTCTATCAGCAGAGAATTAAATACTGAAAAATGTATTTACTACTGATATCCTTGTCTCAGGCAAGGAAGGTGTTGCTTTGCAAGCTTGTCATCACCTTCAGCATGATTACATGTCTGGCTGATTCAGATCAACACCATTGGTATGACATCCTCACTTGGAAGCTGGCTGGAGATAATGATAACAGTATTTGCACAAATCACAACATTGCTGCAAAGAGGGGTGAAACAATCCGTTTTCTGTGTCCACAGATGAAGGAAGCTCAGAGCTGCTGCCGGTGGTCTTTCCAGATCTACTTTTCATAGATCTACTGTTGCTCCTGAATATTTATCTTGGCATGCCAAGCCAGCCTGTTTTGTACCAGAGGCATGAATAGCGAAGGTGTGCTTGTTAGCTAGGAACTGTACTGCTGAGGCCTTTGCAGTGGGGATCCCCAGGGCTGATTGCAAAGCCCACCATGATAAAAAATGTTAACTGAGAAAAATTTGCGATAATGCTAAGCTTGATAGGGTAGTAAGTATTGAAGGGGACAGCTAAATCTCAGAGATGGTTAACAATTGTCTGATTAAAAGTCCACATTACAGCAAAATTGCTTGAAGTAATTAATTTGAGAATTTTAGGAAGGGGCAGTCTTGTCACTCATTACTCTGTACATCCTCTTACCACCCTCACACTTTATCCAGTGCAGTCTGGGATTCATTTCCAGACCATTGATCAAACCACCGAAGCCAGCCAGCAGTGCCTGGCAGGAATCCCTGCAGAAGCGCAGCAGCTCTCTGCTGATGATTCACTGTTGCCAACCAGCGCTTGGCTGCCTGGCGGGGCACCACACCCTGCTCGCGGCAAGCCAGTTACATCCCTGCCTGAGCAGACCTGTCATCTGTAATAATTGAATCCAGGATTGTTTCAGAAGCGGGTCTTCCGTGTTAACCAGCACCCAACATATACAGGAGTGCTTGGTGCCCAGCTCTTGCCAGGCTCTGCATCTTCCTGCCTGGGAGGTGGTAAAGTTCTCCAGAATGTGTCCAGTGCCAGGCTATTAAGTGGTAGAACGAGAGTCACACTGTCCAGGCCACACCATCGCAGGGAAGGGCACAGCAGCCCTAGTTGTGCTCGGGGTGCCTGGAAATGGTTTGTCCTAATGAGGAGAGCCACATTAAGCAGGAAAATTCAGCAGATTTGGCCTCTGAGACCTTGCAATGTGGAAATTCTGCCAAATAGCCATTACTTCACACACACAGCCTCTCACATCTGGCTTAACTCTACTAGGAAGCTCTCAGATGTGTTTGAGCCAGGCATCCTCAGATGCCCACTGAACTCAAGGTCTCATCCTAGTGACTTGAGGCCACTGGCTCCCAGCACTCAGGCTCTGGGAGGAGCAGGAGGACAGTCCTTGTTTCACAATATCACTCTTTGCATGCAAACAGCTCTGGGCAAGGAGCACCCTGGGAGCCATTACCCAGCTTATTAAATGCATCTTTTATCACATTAACTGTTTCCCTCTGACATCCAACAGTGCTTGGCCAGCTGCCAGCACCTCCTTTCCACTTTTAACAGCTGTACAGCAATCCCCAAGACTCCAGGCTAGTTTCTGCAGGCCCAGCTCTGCCCTTGGCTTGCCCCGGGGCCAACAGGCTGTTTGCATTATTATACAACTCACTTTCACGTGTAAAACAAAACACCTTGTGGACATCTCTCCAGCCGTAGGATGCTCAACTGCTCTCCAAAGGCCAGGGCACAGCAAGGCATTGTCAAGAAGCTTCTGTGACAGGAATTGTTTCCTTTCCCAGTGGGTGCAGGACTGGCCCACCTGGCTATGGTTTATGTACCTCAAAGGAGGGGGTGCACCTGCAGAGCTGCTCGTGTGAATCTGTCATGTCCCCTCTGCTGCCCAGGGGCTCAGCTGCAGTGCCACAGGCAAGACATGAGCTCCTGGAAGCAGGGGAAGTGATGGCTGCTTCTTGCCCCATCACTGCTAGCTCAAAGGCATGTCTTTGGCATTGCAACAGAGCTGGCCACAGCTTTGTTGCAATTCTGTGAGCTTGTAAGACAGGAAAGCCTAAAAGGCTGGGCATGAAGATATCACCATGTCTACACTTCTGTCTGGTGTATGGAGAGCTCCTTCAGCCTTATGGGGTAACCCATATTCCTCCAGGAGTTCCTACCATCACACAACCTTGCACTTCTATTTCCAGGTATTCCTGCACTGCTTGTGCCATCACCAGCTCTAAAAGCTAATGGAGAACAGGAACAGTATCACTGGCACCTCCACAGAAACCCATCAGCACTGCAGAGTGGCATTCCCTGAGAACATGGGGCCACCTCAGCAGGCTCAGTTCCTCTGTCACCCGCCTGGAGGCAGATTGTTCACACCAGGCATGCTCAGAGCTCTGACATGAAGTCACTGCAATTAGACAGGTGAGGTTTTATTTTGCTCCCGTGGGTGTGTAGCTGCCTTTCCCAGAACATGAAGAAAGGCAGATGACACTGGCAGCCAGGGCAGCTGGCTCTGAGCCAGGGAGTCTGCTCACCCAGGGCCTGCTGTTGCTGTGCCTGAGAAAGAGCTCGTTCCAACTTGTCCCACAGCCCCTTTTAGCCTCGCAGGTTGAGGCTTGGCTTGCGAGGCTTCCCGTGTCCCAGGGAGTGCCTCCCTGCTCTTGCCACTGCCCTGTGATTCAGGGTTTAGGATTGTAGCGAGATCTGGAATTAGCTTTATTGTTTCTGTACCGAGGCACACGCTCTGGGCGATGCAGCAGGCGTTGCACAATTGACTTCATTATATCTGAACCAGCAATTATGCTGCTGTTGCTCAGCTGCAGCACAGAAAACCTCTGTCAGATCACTACTGTGCCCTACATCCCAGTAGGTCTCTAGGAGTAAATGCCACACGTGGGTTGCTGAAGATGTGCAATGAGGCTTTTATTGAGTCTCTGCTTGGTGTTCTGATACTCCCCATTTTTTCCTTGCAGCCTGTGACATCTAGCCTTCCAGTCAGCCTTTCTCATCTCTGGATCAGCTCTACCTACTGCAGATGAGGATGAGGTACTCGGAGGGCCCTTTCTGACCTAGGCAAGGCATGCATATCTTAGGGAATGGCAAAGGGAGCATTTTCTGCCCATCTCCATGCTATGCTAGAATTTTTTACGGTGACAAAATATGTTCCGGATGCTGCCATAGTAGAACCACAGCAGCACTCAGACATATGATGCTGGGCCATAACCAGGAGCCAGTTGAGCTCAGTGGGATACTGCACAGTGGCTCAGTGGGATACTGCTCAAGCAGTTAGCATCACTGCAGCCTTGCTTGAACTCACATCTGCAACATGCAATCAACCCCATGCTTTCAACAGACTTATTAGTTTCACCAGCCAACCTTGTCCAGCCTGTGACACTGCTGGAGAGCAAACTGCACAGGACACTGACAGGCTGGAGGCACATCCTGGCTTCTCCAGCTCCCCACCTGACCACACTGCTAAGAGGATTAAGGGCAGAGCAAGGACAGTGAGGGGTAAACAGGGCAAGCACCGATACAACCTCTTTGGGAAGCTCCTGACTGCGGTTAGGGACACAGACAGGAGCCCTGTTCCTGAAGCACTTCTCACAATCTGGTGTTTGCTTGAAAGTGGAGGGCACAGTGGGCTTCCTTGCCAACCCCAGGGCACAGCTGAGCTCTCTTCTACCTTCCCAAGAAGGCCATGTCCCCAAACTGCCCTGTAACACTGTTTGCTCTGCCTGGAACAGCCAGGGTGGAACTGAGGTCTGAAAACTGGGAACAATAGTTCGGGATTTCCTCAGCAAAGAGAGAGGGAACTAGGGTGTGGATGGGAGGTACCAGGCCAGGCTCTGAACTCATCTCCTCCCCAATTTCATCTCTGGATGCTTTAGGTGTGGCAGTCTTTAACATACTTTTGGAAGACAGCTCTATGAGAGGCTTTGTTTGGTTAACTGCAGGCTTTGCTCACAGGTGTTCCTGTACCAGCAGGTCCCTGCCAAGAGCTGGCTGGTTTCCTACAGCAGCAAGTAGGGGCTTCACCTGCAGTGGGCAGGGCTCTGCCCCTCAGGTATCTTCAGTGTTTTTCCCATCCTTCAATAAAGAGATGTTGAATTCTGACTCTATGGCCTAGAATTTTCCTTGCTTGCTATTTGCATCTCTCTGGTTGCTGATGCAGAGTCTGACTATGTTCTGAGCATCCGTGAAAATGTTTCCTGATTCTTGTAATCTTGTGACTTCTGATGTTGTCTGAAAACATTTGCAGGGTCTTCTTAGATGTGTGGGTAACATCTCTGTGAGAGAAGGGTCGCCTCAGGACAAATCCAGCCAGCATGAGCTCAGCTTCTGCTCTGTGCTTTCAGGCTGCTGCTTACCAGCATCTGGCAGCCTGCTGAGCAGTTAGGCACTGACAAGATGCAGCTGATTGGTGCTCCCTGGATTTAGCCAGATGTTCTTAAGCATTTAAAAAAGGCTTAGACATCTGTTTGGGCATTTCAGATCAGAGGCACATGGGGAAGCACAGCTCTGAATGACTCACGGCTCTCTTGACAGTCATTCCCACTCTGATTGTCCAACAAAACAGCATCTGAGTGGATATTTTCACAGTGAACACACATTTTCACTGTGAACACAGCAACGACAAATCTGGGACATTTCACTCTCAACTCTCCACCACCATGGTACGTAAACTGATCCAGGAGTTTCTTGAAGTATGACATGATTTTGTACCCCTGGGTACCACCTGATCATTATATGAATCTTCAGAATTTGGGTGAACTGTACAGCCTGAAGCGCTGCTCACTGCCTGGCTCTGCTTCTAACCACACTGCAAGGCATTCATGCTATAAATGCCTCAGAATTAACTGGCACCTTGGAATTAAGGAGGGTTCTAGGACACATCTAGTGAGAAGTGACTCCCTGGCATCCACTGTGCATTACAATGAACAGCTTGGTGAAGATCTTCACGGGGAAGATGATACCATCACTCCTTTTCACTCCAATTAACTTCTGGAGCTCAAATTTTGATGCCTCAGTGCTACCAATTACTCTCTCACTCTCATGGACTGTCTGCATCAGCATGGTCTGTGTTATCTAGTGATCTCTGAGGTCACTCAAAGGACATTTATACCACAGGGAGGCATTTCCAGAGTTATCCGGTCACCACAGAATCCCGTGCAGGTTCAGCAGCACACACTACCTGGGGCATCTCTATGGGAAAAAAAACCCCCAATATTTTCCATCAGCTTGATTAAACCCACCCTGATCCTCTGGCTCAGCCATCTCTGCAGGTCTCAAAATGTGTTGCTTAGACACCAGCACAGGATTTGCAGCAGTAGTCTTGCTTTCAGTCACTCACTTTACACATGCTCATCATTGAAGGTGACACTTTCCAGGTGACTCAGGCACAAAGAAAGGCTATTGTGGGTGGATGATTTAGGTCCAGCTTTCAACTTTCAGATCAAGCTGAGAGATGACAGCACTTTTCAGTGAAAACTCATTAAGTCAGAGCGCTGAGGCAGGTGCAGGGCTGGTTCTGCGCCACAGTGGACGCTTTGAGTATTTTGGAGGGGGAAGGACACTTTATTCATTGTAGTAAGGCCAGATATCAGTGAAGCCATTGTAGACTCCAATAAAACCCCTCCAAGGTGCTCCAAGCTCTCCCTACACCCTCACTATTCATTTTATAAAGCCTTGTGAAATCAGATCAAACCAGTGAAGGTAATGCAGAGCCAGGATGGAGAAGTAGCCTTTTGGCAGGCAGGGCTTTCAACACAGCCCTGGGGCGCAACTGTTCTTGAGGGGTTTGACACAATGAACAGGACTGAGTTTTCTTTCTTTTATTTCAGTGATTGCCAAAGACGTTAGGAAAGATTGGGCTCATCTCTGAAGGGTTTCCTCTACCAATGTTTACTCCAGAAATTCTCCCACGTGTTTTTCAAGAAGCCCTGGGTGGCTGCCAGAGACCTGGCTCACTGCTTGCTCAAGGATCACATCAGCACCTAAGGCCGCCAGGCGGGAAGACCTGGGCCAATTTCTTTGGTGGCATTCCTGCTTCAACCCCCGAAGTCTCTCCTGGTTTGTGGCTGGATGGTGCCTTTCAGCAGCAGGATACCAAGCTGGAAGGTGCCATCTCTGTTCTTCAGCAGAACCCCTCTGCCAAGACTGGCAAGCATAGCAAGAACAACACTCATGCCCCACTGCCCTTTCCTCGAGGGGAGCCCCGGGACTCCCGTGCCCCGGTCGGAGGACGCTCCCCGAATGCCCCACCAGTGCACCGCGCCAGGCAGCACAGCCCCATCTATGCAAATCTATGCAAATATGCGCAATGCACGCAAATCTATGAGAGGGCTCGGGGCTGTCTCGGGAGGGGCGGCCCGCCCCGGAGTGCGGTGCCGCCCCCGGTATAAGGCGGTGGCGGCGCGGCCGTGCCGGAGAGCGGAGCTGCGGCAGTCCGGGGACAGGCAGGTCGTGCGGCAGCGGCGGCATCATGGTGAGTGCCGGCCCCGGCTGCTCTCTCCCTCCGGTCCCGCCAGTGCTTCCCGGAGTAAACTAGGGTCCCCGTGGCTTCCCGGGAGGGCTCAGCCGGGAGCCCAGTGTGCGGGCAGCTGACGACGGCAGTGCCCACTGTGCTTGCCCTGCCTTTGCCTGGCTTCAGCCTCTTCCCGAGCTGTTTCTTCCCCGGCTCTCAGCAGCCTCCCTTCTTTGAGCGTCCCCTTATACTCGTGGCAAGGAGGCCACCAGCGAGCCCCGCCGGCTGCGGAGACCGGCGCTCCGATGGACATGAGGTCACCTCATCCCTCTCCCACTTTTCATAGTGTCGGCTCCTGCCCGTGTCCCGCGGTACCATCCCCGGCTGCGGGGAGTTCGCCCCGTCTGCCAGCCCCCCACGCTGCCGACCCACGGCTCAGCTCCGGCAGTAAGCTGTGGCTTCCTTCACCCACTGCCCTGCTCCACGGGTGGACATCACTGTGGGTGGGCTTCCAGGCTGCCCTGCCGCTGTGGTCTTGTGGCGATCTCTGGCTCATGAGCTCTCCAGCTGCCCTGGAGACCATCCCAGCCCCCAGGTTTCCCGGGCACCCTGCCTGCTGTCCCACGCTCCCAGCCCTTCCTGTGCCAGACTTTGCCGTGAAGAAGGCAGAGTTGCTGGCTGACGACCAGCATTGCTGCGTCCTGGTGCTGTTGGGCTCTGCCCAGCTTATTGTTAGCGCTGTGTCCCATAGAGCCAGTCCTGGCTGCTGCTTGTTGTTGGGATGAAGTGCAGGGAGATGCTGCTCAGTAGTTGCTGCTCTGTTACCTCTGCTGATTCACAAGGTCCTTTCCAGGGAGTCCTCCTCTCTTATGCCCTCTTCCTTGACGTGCTTGCATCTGTGCTAAGAGTTTCCTGTGCCCTTCTGTAGAGGATCCTGGAAGATTTACCTCATGTCTTAAGTCCTCAGGTCTTACCTTTGACTCCTTGTTACACAACTTTTATGGACCAGCTGGGAGGGATAGGTGGGATAGGTATTGCTTTGCCCTTCTTGCACTTCAGCTTTGGGAAAGATGAAGAGATGGGCTTCTGCCTCTCACCATGGGTATCAAGGGCTTATATTTTTGCCATCCCTCACTGTCACTGCTGCCTCTGAAATGCAGCAATGAAAGCACTTTAGATGCAGAGAGCCAGGACATGCTGCATCCTGTGCAACTTCATGGGACAGCAGTCATAGCTCTGCTCCTGTGTGCAAAATGGCTGGTTCCACCAGCTTCCTGCCAGCTGACTCATAGTGAGGCACCATGGCTCTGGAAATCCAGTGTGATTTGGATGCTCCTCTGACTCAGTTGTGCCTGATGACACATCGAAGTCCTTGGCAACAACAGGTCTAAGGCACTGAATACTTTCATGCTTATCAAAAGAACTGCAGGCACTGAGGGGAGTGAGGTTGCAGAGCCCACCTTCACCTGGCTTCTCCTGAGGGACCTGAGACTACCCCTGAAGCTGTGAGCTAAGTGACTTGTCCACCTCAGCCTTTCCGTTGACTTAAAAAGTGCAGCTAACGATTCCTCCTCCTCCAAAGCTAATTTAGGGAATCTGAGCCTCAGAGCATGGCAACTGATCATGTTTGTAAATCCCCCTTCTTGCTGGGCACCCATCCTCAGTGCCCTCAGCTCCAAATGTCCTGGTGGTGTTCTGCCATCTCAGCCCCCAGGTCTGTTGTTGGAATTGCAATAGGGGCTGTGCCAGATGCTGCTGGGCCTCAGCCCTGAAGCCTTGTGGATGTTTGGGCAATGGAGAAGATGCTCACTGGATGCTATCCAGGGCTATAGGTGGGGCCAGTCCAGAGGATGGATGGCCTGGTATCCTGGGCTCCTGCAGATGGGTCTTCATCTCCTTGGGCCCCTCTGGTGGGTGGTACAGTGGTGAGAGTCAGAGCACTAGATTTGGGAGAAAGCAGCAAATTGAAATGGACAAAGGGCACCCTGGCACAAGGGCAGAGTGGCTTGCCCAAGCTGGCAAGGGCCACAGCTGCCCTTCCAGGGATGTGCACTTCCTGCAGTGATTGCATTTCTGGTCTCTGCTGGGATCTGACCCCGCTTTCCCCTCCCCAGCGCGAGTGCATCTCCATCCACGTCGGCCAGGCCGGCGTCCAGATGGGCAACACCTGCTGGGAGCTGTACTGCCTGGAGCACGGCATCCAGCCCGACGGGCAGATGCCCAGCGACAAAACCATTGGCGGAGGGGATGACTCCTTCACCACCTTCTTCTGTGAGACCGGGGCTGGGAAGCATGTCCCACGGGCCATCTTTGTGGACCTGGAGCCCACCGTGATTGGTGAGTGCAGCCTGGTTGGGCAGCGATAGTGGTCATTATTTTGGGGAACAACCCTTTGCAGGACACTCCCAAGAGTGGCTCCAGCTACCATTCCCCAGATCCAGTTAGCAAACCTATGATGCCACTCTTGCCTAGATGAGATTCGGGGAGGAGTCTACCGCCAGCTCTTCCACCCTGAACAGATGATCACTGGCAAGGAGGATGCTGCCAACAACTACGCCCGTGGGCACTACACCATTGGCAAAGAGATCATTGATCAAGTGCTGGACAGGATTCGTAAGCTGGTAAGTGACTGCAGAAAGGGGATGTGTCCCCATGGACTGGGGTCCAGCACCATTCAAAGGGTGGGAACATGGTGTGAGCTCTGCTGAACCTTGGGGGGGAATCTGCAGTTACTCAAACAAAAGTCTAAAACTTCCCTCCAGCTAAGTCACTGTTTGAGGGAACCTTACTTGTCTCTCTCTCTCCACAGGCTGACCAGTGCACAGGCCTCCAGGGATTCCTTGTGTTTCGTAGTTTTGGAGGTGGCACTGGCTCTGGATTCACCTCCTTGCTGATGGAGCGACTCTCTGTTGATTACGGCAAGAAGTCCAAGCTGGAATTCTCCATCTACCCAGCACCACAAGTCTCCACTGCTGTGGTAGAGCCCTACAACTGCATTCTCACCACCCACACCACACTGGAGCACTCGGACTGTGCTTTCATGGTGGACAACGAGGCCATCTATGACATCTGCCGCCGGAACCTGGACATCGAGCGCCCAACCTACACCAACTTGAACAGACTCATCAGCCAGGTTGTTTCATCCATCACGGCATCACTGCGGTTTGACGGAGCCCTGAATGTGGATCTGACCGAGTTCCAGACCAACCTGGTGCCCTACCCTCGCATTCACTTCCCCCTGGCCACCTATGCCCCTGTTGTTTCTGCTGAGAGAGCTTATCATGAGCAGCTGTCGGTAGCTGAAATCACCAACTCCTGCTTTGAGCCAGCTAACCAGATGGTGAAGTGTGACCCTCGGCATGGCAAGTACATGGCCTGCTGCCTGCTGTACCGTGGGGACGTGGTGCCCAAGGACGTCAACGCCGCCATCGCCACCATCAAGACCAAACGCAGCATCCAGTTTGTGGACTGGTGCCCCACGGGCTTCAAGGTGGGCATCAACTACCAGCCGCCCACGGTGGTGCCAGGGGGGGACCTGGCCAAGGTGCAGCGCGCCGTCTGCATGCTGAGCAACACCACGGCCATCGCCGAGGCCTGGGCTCGCCTGGACCACAAGTTTGACCTGATGTATGCCAAGCGCGCCTTCGTGCACTGGTACGTTGGTGAGGGCATGGAGGAAGGGGAGTTCTCCGAGGCACGGGAAGACATGGCCGCTCTGGAGAAGGATTATGAGGAAGTGGGCCTGGACTCCTATGAGGATGAAGAGGAGGGTGAGGAGTAGAGAAGCCTCAGCCAAGAGGACCATGCTCCTTCCCTGTGTTACCTGCAAACCCTTTGCAATAAACCATTTCAGATCCTCTGTGTCTCCCAGTATCTCCCCCAGCTGTATCGGTTTCTTGCCAGGTCAGGTGTGTGGTGAGTGCTTCAGCCCTGCTGCCGATGCTGCTATGCTTCCTCCCAGTGCTCTGCTCCAGCTCCCCACATAGGTGAGAGCCCCATACCAGAGTGACTTGTCCAGAACATATGACAGGCTCCTGGGAGGTGCTTGAGCGTGTCCTCCAAAGGAATCCAGAGGAGTGCTGCTGATATGATAGGAGAAGTGCCAACATTAGGCATGGGGTCCTCTGTCTGGGATTACCTGTGCCCTCAGCTTGCGCTGCTCTGCTTGTGCTCTGCCTTCCCACTGGAGCATGTGGTCATACTCTACCTGGCCCAGATCGTCTTCTGCATTGTCCCCATTTTGAGTCCTCTCACTGCCCTGCCTGCTGGTAAGTAGTCCCAGCATCAGCTCCTGGCTCCAGCTGCAAACTGGAGATTTATGTTACCCATTATCCAGTGTGCTGGTTCCAGAGATTAATTCTCCCCGCTTACCACTAATGCTCCAGCTATATTGACCCACGGGGGCTGTCCTCCTCTGCCCTCCTCCTCCCAGCATGCACCCGTGTCAGCTGGAGGGGAGAGTGGGGGCCAGCCCTGGCTGCTGGAGCACAGCCAGGCACTCATCCCTCTCTGCAGAGTTGCTGGCACTGCTTTGCTTGCCTGTGACTGGACTGCCAGGCTCAGACTGATTGTTGCCTGCTGCTGCTATGCCAGGGCAGGAGTCTCTGCCCCTCACACCAGGTGCTGCTCTGATCCACTCCTTATGTCTTGTCTGATTGTGGGGAAAGGAGGGAATCTGCTTCTTCAGAGTAATTGCATTGCTGACATCTCCCTGTGTCTTCACAGATATGACTGCCACCAGAAGGATGTAGGAGCTGGAATTGTGTCCTATAGCTTTTTCTAAAAGTTATCCTGCACCTCTCCTGGACAAGGGACCCAGTAGTTTCTCCTGGCACACTACTGAGCAGCATCTCCTGGCCATCCATCCCCATGGCCAGGGAGTGGTAGCTGTGTGACCCAAGATCCTGGCAGTAAAGACAGAGCCATCTCCCTGCTCAGGCAGCATTCAAGGCTGACAGTCCAGGCATCTTCAGTACCAGGATCAGCCCTGGCCTTGGCAGGGGTGGCTGCACTGGCCAGGGCTCAAACAGAGCTGCTGCTCTGAATGTAGTCACAAGTTATTAACAGCAAGCAGGCTGCAATGACCTTTTTTTGGCAGCCCAGATTTGTCATGCAGATCTGCAGCCTCACAGGGTTTTGCAGCACTGCCTGTCTGTCCCCACCAGGAGAGAAGGGCAAACCTTGGCTGGAGTCTCCCAGAGCATCGATGACAAAGGGAGTTTTTGGTGGCTCCTGAGTCTGATACGTGTCTCTATCGAGTTTCTCCTCCTTTCTCCTGTTCTAGAGGCCCAGGTGGGCTTGGGGTCTCCCCACGTCTCTGGGGAAGCTAGTGGCAGGGCAGATTAGGGACTCCGGTGTTGGTGGCTCAGCACTGCCCGTCACCCCTGAGGACTGGTCCCCAGGCCTCCTGCCGGCAGCCTGGACTGATGCCCCCACCTCCCTCCCTGCAGAGAAGGAGTTGCAGCTTCGGGCCCCACACCTCGGGGTTCTTTCGCCGCCGGGAGGACCCCACCAGGCTCCCTCGGCCCCCGAAGGGGGTACTCCTTCCCCGCATGCAAGTGTACCCAAATAAGGGGGCGTGGCGGCACCGAGCCCCTCCCACCCATAAGAGAGCGCTGCGGCGGGGATTGCAGCAGCCGCAGCTCCGCTCCGAGCCCCGCCGTACCGAGCCGCCGGGACAGCCCGCACCACCCGCCGCAACATGGTGAGTGCGGGCCGAGAGGCGGGCACGGCGGCCAGGAGGGCGCCCGGCAGCCCCCCAGCGGTCCCCCCGCAGCACCGTGCCCGGCGGCGCCGTCGCGACGCGCCCCCTCCTTCCCCGCCGTGACCTTGGGCAGCCTTGCCGGCCCCTGCCCGGGGGCAGCCGCGCCCCATCGCCCTGTGCTCCCCCCGCCGGCATTGGGGCGCCTGCCGCCCCCCCCGCCACCGCCGGCGCAGCGCGGGGGAGCGCTGGGATAGAGGGGGGTGACCTCTCCGGCGGGGAGCGGTGGCCGCGGATGGACGGGGACAGCTGCCGAGGGTGGAAGCGCCAGCCGGGCACCGGGGGCCGGAGCTGGGCGTTCACCGGGGCTCCCCCCGCGGCAGTGCGCGCCCCGTCGGGGCTGCGGCGGGGAACGGGTGTGGGGATCCTGTCCCTTCCCTCTCGTCCCGCGGGCGCCTGGCCGCGGCGGAGTGGGCTGGGGACGCTGTCCGAAGTGGGCAGTCGCCGCTTGCCCTCGCCCGGGGCCGGAGCTGTCTATATTTAGCGGCTCAGAAGTGGGCCGGGGCCGTGCCAGAAGGCGCAGCGCAGCGCTCTGCCCGCCGCAGCGCTGACCGGGCCCTGCTGGGGAACCTGCCCCCAGCTGCCCTCCCTTCCTCTCTGCGGTTGGGGCTGCTCTTGGCCCTCCCGCAGGAAGCAGAAGCCGTTGTTCTACTCGGGCGCTGGACCGGGGCACGGACTCCATCGCGGCCAAGGGCACTGTGCAGTCGAGGAATGCAGGAGCGCATTGCTCCAGGACCTCGAGGCTGAGTCGGGATGTCCTGCTCGGGGAGGCAGGGATGCCAGGAGCAGTGAAACAGGGATGCTAGAACTAGCAGAGGTGGGGTGCCAGGGACAGCAGAGAAGGGATGCTGGAGTAGCAGAACAGGCCTGCACCTTCTGAATGGGAGTGCATGAGGCACATCTCCTCAGCACTTCTGCCAACACGGAGTTTGCAGCACAGGGTTGGGACTGTGTAGCGCAGGGAACCTATGTTGCCTCAGAAACTGCTGATCTTCATTGCCAGCCCTTACCTGGCTGCCACCTACCGTCCTTGCATCCCCAAGGCCACTTACCCCACAATACTGCTTATCTGGCTCTGGAGCAGCAAGCAGAGGGGTTTCCTCATGCTGATTGCCCCTCATGGCTTAAATGTGTGTCCCTGTCATCTCAGCTGCTCACTGGACTGCTGTTGCATGGGTAAGGAGCTGAGGCTGCCAGGGACTCTGGGAGAGTAGCTGGGCCAGGCTCTGTTCCCCTTTCTGCTGGAGGACAGGCCAAGCCAAAGTCCATTGAGTTGGTGGCACCCAATGAGAGCAGGGGGAAGAGGGATGACAGAGCTGCCTCTTGATCTGGGATGGTACTTGTGCATAGCTGAGGGCAACACCAGCTATGGTGCGCCCCTCAGGGTGCTGCAGGAGGTCACCCAAAGGAAAATGTGCTCTCTGGGACCACTAACCTACTCTGGGTCAGTGGGTGACTGGGTGGCACTGGCACCAGGTGAGCACCTGGAGCAGGCAGGACAGAGCTGTGCCAGGATCTGACCCCGCTTTCCCCTCCCCAGCGCGAGTGCATCTCCGTCCACGTCGGCCAGGCCGGCGTCCAGATGGGCAACACCTGCTGGGAGCTGTACTGCCTGGAGCACGGCATCCAGCCCGACGGGCAGATGCCCAGCGACAAAACCATTGGCGGAGGGGATGACTCCTTCACCACCTTCTTCTGTGAGACCGGGGCTGGGAAGCATGTCCCACGGGCCATCTTTGTGGACCTGGAGCCCACCGTGATTGGTGAGTGCAGCCTGGTTGGGCAGCGATAGTGGTCATTATTTTGGGGAACAACCCTTTGCAGGACGCTCCCTGGAGTTCACACAGTCTGAGGTGCCCACATGGGTGGGTAGCAGGCAGCTGGTGCTTGTGGTCCTCTGATAATATCCTGTACTGGGTGCGACCCGAGGGCCCTTTTTTTCGCCAGGAGAAGCCACAAACACGAGCGCCTGCTTTTGTTCTTGAAGTGTCCTAGAGTCAGTGGTGCTTGCACCACATGTGCACAGAGAGAAACCAGCCCAACTGGCACAGCAGCTCTCACTGCGCTGTGGGCAGGCAGCTCCCAAAGGGTAGGAGAAGCTGAGCTACGCAGGGAGGTGGCAGCCACCTCCTGCTGCCAGAGAAACCTGATGCTGGTGTTGGCTTTGCTGACGTGTGGGTCCTTGGCCATGCCATTGCAGGCGGAGCCAAGGTGAGGGAATGGCTGCTAGCACCCACGTGTCTACTTGGCGGCCAGCTCAAACCAACAGCCTCCCCTGGGCTCAACTTGCCCCTATTCTCTGCTAGATGAGGTTCGGGGAGGAGTCTACCGCCAGCTCTTTCACCCTGAGCAGCTGATCACTGGCAAGGAGGATGCTGCCAACAACTACGCCCGTGGGCACTACACCATTGGCAAAGAGATCATTGATCAAGTGCTGGACAGGATTCGTAAGCTGGTAAGTGACTGCAGAAAGGGGATGTGTCCCCGTGGACTGGGGTCCAGCATCCTTCTGGGGATCAGAACACACTTGAAAGCGATGCTGTGCCTTGGGAGGGATATGCAGCTGACCAGGGCAGGGATAGACCAGGTCCTGAAAGGACTTGTGGACAACCACACTGTCACAAAGAAATATCTGAGAGCATCATCTCTCCTCATCTCTCTCCACAGGCTGACCAGTGCACAGGTCTCCAGGGATTTCTCGTGTTTCACAGTTTTGGAGGTGGCACTGGCTCTGGATTCACCTCCTTGCTGATGGAGCGACTCTCTGTTGATTACGGCAAGAAGTCCAAGCTGGAATTCTCCATCTACCCAGCACCACAAGTCTCCACTGCTGTGGTGGAGCCCTACAACTCCATTCTCACCACCCACACCACACTGGAGCACTCGGACTGTGCTTTCATGGTGGACAACGAGGCCATCTATGACATCTGCCGCCGGAACCTGGACATCGAGCGCCCAACCTACACCAACTTGAACAGACTCATCAGTCAGATTGTTTCATCCATCACGGCATCACTGCGGTTTGACGGAGCCCTGAATGTGGATCTGACCGAGTTCCAGACCAACCTGGTGCCCTACCCTCGCATTCACTTCCCCCTGGCCACCTATGCCCCTGTCATCTCGGCAGAGAAGGCTTATCATGAGCAGCTGTCGGTAGCTGAAATCACCAACTCCTGCTTTGAGCCAGCTAACCAGATGGTGAAGTGTGACCCTCGGCATGGCAAGTACATGGCCTGCTGCCTGCTGTACCGTGGGGACGTGGTGCCCAAGGACGTCAACGCCGCCATTGCCACCATCAAGACCAAACGCAGCATCCAGTTTGTGGACTGGTGCCCCACGGGCTTCAAGGTGGGCATCAACTACCAGCCGCCCACGGTGGTGCCAGGGGGGGACCTGGCCAAGGTGCAGCGCGCCGTCTGCATGCTGAGCAACACCACGGCCATCGCCGAGGCCTGGGCTCGCCTGGACCACAAGTTTGACCTGATGTATGCCAAGCGCGCCTTCGTGCACTGGTACGTGGGTGAGGGCATGGAGGAAGGGGAGTTCTCCGAGGCACGGGAAGACATGGCCGCTCTGGAGAAGGATTATGAGGAAGTGGGCCTGGACTCCTATGAGGATGAAGAGGAGGGTGAGGAGTAGAGAAGTCTCAGCCAAAAGAGGACCATGCTCCTTCCCTGTGTTACCTGCAAACCCTTTGCAATAAACCATTTCAGATCCTCTGTGTCTCCCAGTATCTCCCCCAGCTGTATCGGTTTCTTGCCAGGTCAGGTGTGTGGTGAGTGCTTCAGCCCTGCTGCCGATGCTGCTATGCTTCCTCCCAGTGCTCTGCTCCAGCTCCAGCTTGCTACCTGTGGAGGTAAGAGCCCTGGGGTCTAGTTCCTGTTGCCGTGGCACACATCCCACCCCTCTCGTTGCTCCAGCCAAGGGTGGGTACTGCTTCCTCGTGTGATATATGGCCCTGTGTTGTATCCTGGAGCTCAGGAGAGCAGATTTAGTCTGAGCAAGTAAAGAATGGCAGCTCTTGTGTCTCCTCCTCATGTGCAGCCCAAGGGTAGGTGGGCTCACCTGGAAGTGGTTGAAGCAGTGGGAGCAATCTGGCACCCCTGCCCCTGTGGTTACCATACAAGGCAAGGGGTATGCCCGGCTCTCTGATGCAGTGGGTGTATCCTGCAGTGGCCCCAAGCATGGCATGAACCCCCGCGGCTGCTGTACTGCTGTGTGCGGTGAGAGGATTAAAGGAGGAGAATGCTCCCTGTGAAACTGCTTGTCTGCATCTTTTTTATCCCCTCTCTGTGGGTAGCCCAGCTGCTGGAGCCCCAGTGAGCCCCCTCCAGCCAAGGCTGCCTGCTGGGCTGGGTATTTCCTCTCTGCTGGGGTGGTAGTGCTGTCCCCGTGCTCTGCATACCCCCATCAGAGCAGAGCTACTGCTCCTGCCTCCCAAGGTCTGGCAGCTTCCCAGTCTGGGCATCCACCTTCCCTCTTCATGGGCAGCAGGGAAGTTCTGCCTGTACCCCTGCCACTGCCTGCCTGCCTGTGCTGATCCCTGCCCCACAGTGCCCAGTTCCAGAGGCTCTGAACAGTAGTGTCTGGCTCCAGCTGCACAGTTGTGTTAGGTCCCAACAGGAGCATTCTGGGCCAGGGATTAACTTTCCCTGCTTACTGCTAATGCTCTGGCTGTGCTGCCCCAGCTGGCCTCCACTGCCCTTCCCCTCCAGCAACGCTTGGCTGCTTAACCCAGACAGTGTGCCCTGCTCTCCCCATGCCCCAGCAGGACCCCTCCCTGCAGACAGGGACACAGCCACACCTCCGCAAGAACATACTTTACTTCAAACACAAGGCAACATCGGTGCCAAGAGCAGTGGCAGAGTGGGCACTCCCTCTGCCTCCCTCCAGCACAGCACCGGGATCTGGTCCGCAGCTCTGCCTGGGGCAGGAGCAACCTTCCTGGGGCACAGAGCTGCAGGACAGTGGCTCCCATCCCCAGGAGGGGTCCCACAACATCCTCTTCTGCCACCCCTAGGGAAGGTAGCAGGTGGCAAAGGACCCATGTTTAGCAGCAGATCACATATCCACAGCTCTGGGGCACAGCCCAAGGCCCAGGCAGCAGCATCCAGGGCACAGAACACTCCAAATCCAACACACCTCCAGCACAGACCACCAGCTCTCCCTCAGGGCATCAATCCCCTCTGCAACAGGTCTGCAGGGCAGCAGGGATTAGTGCAGCTGGTTTACCCCTGGCTCAGCCTCAGGATGCGTCACCACTGGAACAGGGTGGGCTCAGATCTGTGTGGTGTCCTGTCCCACTGGTGCTGGCTGCAGCCCCTCCAGTTGGTGGAGGATTTCATTTATGCTGGGTCTCTCCTGGGGGTTCACTGTCATCATGGAGAAGAGCAGGCGTTGCAAGGCAGCCGAGTACCTAGAAGAAAGACAGCGAGGGGAGAACCCATGTGATGCACAGGACAGGGGGCCACCCAGGAACAGGGTCACCCTCCCCAGCCCCTCACCTGGTTGTGGAGGGCAACGTGAGAGGGTTCTGAACTGCCAGAGCCACACTATCACCCTTCTGGAAGATGGCATCATAGGGGCCTTCTCCAAACATCATGCAGTACAGCACACAGCCTAAGGACTGGAGCGTGGTGGTGTTAGTGCAGCCCTGCAGCAGTGGGGTGGGGCGCCAGAGGGCTGGATCCTTACCCAGATATCTGTACGCTCATCTATGATGCACTGGCTTGGCACTGTGAAGAGCTCAGGGGCACGGTAGGAGATGGTGCAGCGCTGGGCAGCCCAGTCCTGCAGAGAGGAAGATAGGGATGAAGGGACTGGAGCAGGGATAGGCTCATGGGGTGACATCCCAGGCCATCCACCTGCACAGCCAGGGCCTCCCGAGAGCTGTTGACTTCGATGCGAGCTTGGTTCATGGAGCCCAGGTCCATCAGCACAGGCTGGTCATCCTCATCCAGCAGCACATTGGTGGGCTTGAGGTCCCTGTGGGGATGGACATCACCAAATGCCCACTGGGCCCCCTGCCAATCCCCCCAGCCAGTGCTGCCACCCCTCACCTGTGTGCATAGCCCTTGCTGTGGATGGCTTGCAGCCCACGGCAGATCCCATGGAGGATGAGGAGGATCCGCTGCTCTGGCATGAAGGTCCCTTTCTCTCGCAGTGCTTCCACCTCTCTCCAGAGGGTTCCCCCCTGGCAAACACAAGCAGCTGGTCACCAGTGGTGCTCCTGGGATGCTGGGGCAGCCAGGAAAGCCCCGCTCACCTTCACATAGGGCAGGAGAAGCCAGGCTTCGTGCTTGGCGCCCTTCTCCACCATGCAGTGGGCCACCAGGCGCAGGATGTTGGGGTGGTCGAAAAGGCCGTGCATCTCCACCTCGTGCAGGGCGGCCTGGCGGTCTTCCTTGTCGTGGCACAGGATGCGCTTCAGGGCGTAGAAACGCCCATCCCGCAGCCCCTCCACCAGGTCCACATAGCTGAAGCCC
The DNA here is from genome assembly GCF_009819655.1 of Sylvia atricapilla. Classification (NCBI taxonomy): domain Eukaryota; kingdom Metazoa; phylum Chordata; class Aves; order Passeriformes; family Sylviidae; genus Sylvia; species Sylvia atricapilla. Next base: position 22,740,135 of record NC_089146.1, read on the forward strand.
CTGCAGGGAGTCAGGAACAACATGGGTTGGGGGCTGTGACATCCACGTTGGGGCTTTGTGCCTAGTCTCATCTGTGAGCACTCAGGGAAGGGGGACAGAGAGCAGTATGAATTCCCCAGATATGCAAATCCCCCCACCTTGCAGGATCCCTCCAGGAATCCAAAGCATTTGCTCTCTGTATGAAAAGCCCCACTGGCCCAATCATCCCCACTCCCATGACTCCAAGCACCCACTTCTGTGAATGACCCTGTCACTCAGCATGAGAATCATCTGTTATGCACAAGCACCCCCCATGCTGAAGCATCATCCCTCACCAAGCCCAAGAACTCCCTCAAGCCCCAAGGTGACCTGAGCTCAAGCATGTCCCCAACCCTGCCCGAGCATCTCGTGTGTGAGTTTCATCTCACGCCCAAGCATGTACTCATGCACAATCACCCCCCATGCCTCAGCATCTCCCCCTGGCAGAGCATCACCCCAATGCCAAATCTCCTCCCATGCACAATCACCCCCGTGTCCAAGCACGCCCCCCCATACCCAAGCACAGTCCCCCTGTACAGGCACCCCCAGGCTCGCGCATCTCCCATACCCGAGCATCCTCCATACACAAGCACGCCCGTGCCCAAGCATCCCCCCCATGCCCGAGCACACCCTCGGCCCGAGGATCCCCTTGCCCGAGCATCCGCCCCGGAGCACGGGTACGCCGAGCCCGAGCCCGCCGCGCCCCAGCCCGCCGCGCACCCCTCTGCCAGGCGATGGAGCAGGAGGTACCGCGCTCCCCCCAGGCTGACGGTACCGCGGGAGCAGACGCACAGCGTCTGCCCCATCGCCCGTCCGCGTCATCGCCCGCCGCCGCGCGTCACCCGCCGCGTCACCCGCCGCGTCACCCGCTGGGCGGGGCGCCGCCGCCTCCCGCTGCCAGGTCCCGCGGCGGTCTGGATGTGCGATTCCGCTTCTTTGCAGTGGGGTCATCCTGTCCTGCAGCACCTCCTGACACCCCTGTCACCAGCTCTGTCACCAGCTGTAGCCCTCGGCCCGGGGACGTTTTCCTTTCCCTCATCCAGCAGCAGCAGCCCTCCGATCAGAGCTACAGCTGAGCTTTCCGACGCAACAGCGGGCTGAGCTCGATGGAAGGGTTCTGCCTGGCAGTGACACTTCTATGAGGCTCCTTCTCCCCTCGCTTTGATTGTCACTCACCATCCCACTGGGACCAGGGGTATGCCCGCCGGCCGGAGCTGGCCCGGGCGGCGTTGTGCCGCCTGCGTCCCCTGCTGGGACCGGCTTTGCGGGGCTGATGCGCGGCTGGCCAGACGTGGAGGGTCGGAGCCGCCCACCCCTTCCCATGGTCCCGCCCCAGCTGTTCCAGCTGCCTGCACTTGGGACCGGGAGAAGGAAGCGCCGGGCTGTAGCCAAGATCCTTCTCCGATCACATGATGATGATTGCCACGTCGGACTTCGTCCCCCGTCCCGGGCCTGCCGGGCACCCGGCGACGATGGCGCTGACGGCCCTCGCCCTGCTGCTGGCAGCGAGGCTCCTGCACACGCAGGTTAGCAAACAAGGGTGGAAAGTCGGGGAGAAGTGCACAGGACTGAGCTGTGAAGGAGCCGGTGGGACGCCTCTGGAATCTGTCTTCCCGATCCGCCTCCCTGCTCGTCATGCTATATAGGTCCGTCCTGCAGCAGCCCATGTCCCGCCACAATGTCCCCGCTTGCATTCCCAGCTCCTTCCCTGGCCTCGCAGCACCCACCCCACCAGCAACTCTCCCCGCAAATGCCACCAGCTCAGCTGCCGAGTGTTCGATTAGCGGGGAGGCTCAGCTCCTGCTCTCCCAGAAGGACTTGGGGGAAGGGCTCCTCCAAGAACCAGCCCCATCAGTGTCTGTCCCAGGAAGCACAGGAGAGGGTGGTTGGGTTCGGGGAGGCTCTGCAGCCCTCCAGCTCTGCCCCTTTCCTGCAGGCCTCCTCTTCGGCACGCTCCTTCCAGCTGGACTACGAACACAACTGCTTCCGCAAAGACGGTGTCCCTTTCCGCTACATCTCGGGCAGCATCCACTACGCCCGTGTCCCACGCCCTGCCTGGAGGGACCGGCTGCTCAAGATGTACATGAGCGGGCTCAACACTGTGCAGGTGTAAGCCATGGCAATAGCCCTGACAGTGCAGAGCCCACAGCCACCACGGGGTTTCTGGGATCAGTGGGAACAGAGACAAGGGTGTTTGTCTGACCACAGGGAGCAAGGACCAACACTTGCACTTGTCTGTGACTCTCCGGGTCACCCCTGCCAAGACACAAGCATGAGTGTGAGCTAGTTCCAGTCCAGTCTGAGTTGCCATACCCAGGCTGCAGGCCAACTCCCAGAAGCAGAGGGACCAACTGGTGGGATGGTTCCCTGTCATGCTGGGGTGTCCTTAGCCCCTGCATGCTGATCTCCCCTCTCACCCCAGCTACGTCCCCTGGAACTACCATGAGACACTGCCAGGAGTTTATGACTTCACTGGGAACCGGGATGTGGAAGCCTTCCTGGACCTGACAGCTGAGCTGGGACTTCTGGTGATCCTGCGGCCAGGGCCCTACATCTGTGCAGAGTGGGAGATGGTGAGCCCCAGCCGCCAGCCTGGCACAGAGGGGTGACAGGTGGTCTGGGAAGGGCACAGCAGTGTTCTTCCTTCTGGGTGTCACACTGACTCCAGTGCCATGCCTGCTGTGCTCAGGTTGCTGCCCCACAGGCCACATGCTCTGCTGGTGACAAGCACTAGCATTTCACTGGCCGATTTCAGCTCTGGGCAGGCCCAGAATGCTGAGCAGTTTCTCTGCCTCCTGCTCTGCCATGTATGTTTCTCCAGGGTGGCTTGCCTGCCTGGCTACTGTGGAAACCAGACATCAACCTGCGCACTTCCAACCTGGGTAAAGCTCAGCACAGGGCTCTGGCCACCATGTCCTTACAGCCTGGTGCCAGTCTTGGTATTGTCTCCACACACCTGCCAGCTCTGCCTGTGTGGTCTTTCCCATCATCTTCTCCATCCTTTGAGAGGCCCATAGTTTGAACTCCATCTCCACTTCCCCATCTTGCCTAACCTTGCCCCATCTGCTGTGTCTTCCTCCTGGCAGGCTGGCTGCAGGTGGCCTGGGGTGGATGCTGCAGCCAACTCCTGCCCTGCCTCTGTCCCTCCAGCCTACCTGGCAGCTGTGGACTCCTGGCTCCATATCCTGCTGCCCAAGATCAAGCCACGCCTCTACCAGCAGGGAGGGAACATAATCAGTGTACAGGTAAGGTGCTGTGAGGCCAAGCCCCGTGCCCCGCTCTGCGTCATCTTTGGATGTGACCCAAAAAGCCACTAGTATCCCCTACACAATGACCTTACCCAGCAAAGCTCAGATAAATAAATCCCTCCCAACTTCTGGACCTGGATCTAAATCCAATGGCTGGAAATCTGAGGTACTTGCCATCACCACAGCTGTGGTTTGAGAGACACTGACAGAGCTGGAGCCCGTGGTGGGACTGGAAGGTTATGCTCAGGACCCACCTGGGGGTTGTCAGGACATCTGATGATGTCCAGAGGAAAGCAGGGAGGTTGGTGCTCATCGCAGTGGGCAGTGGGACCTGTCTGCAGCCGTGCTATGTGTATACTGTGTACCAGTCCCTGCCCTACTTGCAGGTGGAGAATGAATATGGGAGCTACTATGCCTGTGACTATGGATACCTACGGCACCTGCTGAGCTCCTTTCGGGCGCTGCTGGGGAGTGAGGTGCTGCTCTTCACCACCGACAGCGCGCAGGCGAAGGAGCTGTGCTGTGGCACGCTGCAGGGGCTCTACGCCACCGTCGACTTTGGGCCAGGTATCCCTACTGAGGAGGAGGAGGAGAGAGAGAGAGGATGTGGGTCCCTTCTCTGTCCTGCTCAAACCTCGCTCTCACCACCTCCACAGGATCTAACGTGACAGAGGCATTTGGTGCCCAGCGCTGTGTGGAACCGAAGGGGCCCCTGGTGAGCTGGGCATGGGTGCTGTGGGGGGACTGACCTGTGTCGGCTTTGGGGAGGCAGAGGCTCCAGGCAGTGAGGCAAAGAGGGGTGCTGGGCCCAGGCTGCAGGTGACAGTCCCTTTCTCCTCTAGGTAAACTCTGAATACTATACAGGTTGGCTGGACTACTGGGGTGAGGCACATGCCAGCACCAGTGCTGCGTGGGTGGCCCAGGGGCTGGAGGATGTGCTGCAGCTGGGAGCCAGCATCAACATGCAAGTAGTCAGCTGGCAGAGGGCACAGCCACCAGGGGAGTGGGCATCACCTCTTCCCTTCATCCCACAGGGATCAGGCCAGCAGGGACTGTGGGTGCTGGAGGGAAGGGGCAGTGCCTGGTGAGCCCCTGCTGGGTCTCTGTGTTGTTGACCAGGCTCTCTGTGGTGTATCATAGGTACATGTTCCATGGAGGGACGAATTTTGCCTATTGGAGCGGTGAGTAGAGCCTTGCCCTAGGGAGGGAGGGGCACACTGCAGGGCTGGGGGGCCTTTCCTTGGCCATCCCTGAGAAGCCTGCTTCAGGCTCTTGTTCTGTGCTGCGGGGCAGGTTGACACAGTCAAGAGCCCTTGAACCCAAGCTTGTCTTCTCCTAGGAACTTTTGTGCCTATGCAGGGGCTCACAGTTCTTCGTCATGCCCCACCCCCCCCCCCCGCTATTGCACTGCAGCCAGCCTGGGGCTGGGTTCCATGCCCTGGGCTGTGCCAGAGCCCCTTCCTACAGCTCACATCACTTCCTTGGCCAGGTGCTGACTACAAGGACCAGTACAAACCAGTGACCACTAGCTATGACTATGATGCCCCCCTCTCAGAAGCAGGAGACCCCACTGAGAAGCTGTTTGCCATTCGCACAGTCATCAGCAAGGTAATGAACCTGGCAGGAATAAGGGACAGTACTGGGCTCGACTGCTTGTGTACCAGCAGGGCAAGGGACATCTACCTGCTTGCTATGGCAGGCAGCTGACAGTCTGCTGTTCAGTTCCAGCCCCTGCCAGAGGGCCCAATGCCACCTGCCACCCCCAAGTATGCCTATGGCTCGGTGGCCATGCGGAAGGTGAGCACCTACCCTGAAGGCTGTACTGCCCCAGCACGGCACTGCTCAACTGCCCAGCATCCATCCCTCTCTTTGCAGTATGCTGACCTCCTGGATGTCTTGGATGTGTTGTGCCCCTTTGGGCCCATCCAGAGCCAGTTCCCTCTCACCTTTGAGGCCCTAAAGCAGGTGAGAGGCTGGGTGTAGTGGTGGACACTTGAGGAGACGTTCATGTCTGCCTGGCCCTGGCTCTGGGGCAGAGGAGCAGAGCTCACTTCCAGCTCTATTTCCCTTCCTATGCCACTCCACTGTGTCCTGCAGGTCCATGGCTTTGTGGTGTACCACACACAGCTCCCCTGGGATGTCCCGGACCCAGCCACGCTGGGCGCTCCTCCCCACAGCATCTGTGACCGTGGCTATGTGATGCTGCAGAAGGTGAGACTATGGGAGGACACCAGTCCCTGGGACAGTGCTCCAGTGGGCTGTGCAACCTGATGGCAGTGGGGCTGTGCCATACCACGGTCTTGGGGACAGCCAGGGTGCCAAAAGCCATACTGAGCCTTTGTGGGGTGGCTCTTAGGCCCAAATTTTTCTCCCTTTTTGGGGGGCAGAGAGCAGCCCTGGCTCTGGTGGGGCTGGCAGCAGGATGCTATGTGCCTGCTGGCAGTGTTGGCGGTGGTGGGATCTGAACACGGGCCAGCAGCACTGACCTTGTGGCTTTAGGAGTACCAGGGAACGCTGGAGCGGGACGGGCAGACAACACTGAATGTAACAGGCAGGGCAGGGGACACCCTGGACATACTCCTAGAGAACATGGGCAGGATCAGCTTTGGAGCCAACACCAGTGACTTCAAGGTAAGGGGAGATGGCCCTGAGACTCCAGAGGGGATGACCTGGCAACCCATGTGAGCAAATACCCTCTACTGCTATCAGAGACAGAGACGAGCTTTGGCGGGGCCAAGCCCAGTCCTGCTCCCTGTTTCATCTCAAACCTGTCAGGATAGGGCTCAGAGACTAGCACCCCTTTCCCACTTATGCTGCCACAGCTGCCAGGGCCCTTGGCTCCTTAGAATGGATCCCATCCCACCTTCACTGCTGCAAGGAGGACATTCCCTGGGATTGCCAAGTGTCCTGACTGTGGCAGATACTGCTGCTTAATTTCCCCTCCTGTTTCATCTCAGGGCTTGCTGGGAAACCTCTCACTGAACTCCAGGCCTCTCAGCAACTGGCTGATCTATCCCCTGGCCATAGACACTGCAGTCCAACAGGGCTGGCCGCACACTGCCCTGCCAAAATCAAGCAGTAGGGGCAGAGTGGGGCCAGCCTTCTACACTGGGACCTTTGAGACACCTGGCATTGCCTGGGACACCTTTGTGAAGTTCCCAGGTTGGAGTAAGGTAAGGCAGTGGGAAATAATTGGGAAACAGGATAAGAGTGGACCAGGACACAGTTCAGTCCCATCTCCATCATCTTCCAGGGACTGCTGTGGATAAATGGCTTCAACTTGGGCCGGTACTGGACCCGCCGTGGGCCCCAGCAGACCCTCTTTGTGCCTGGCTCAGTGCTGCATGTTGGCCACCCCAACAACATCACAGTGCTGGAGCTGGAAGGGGCACCTCTCACTCCTGTCTTGCTCTTTCTTGACCGACCCCTTTACAACAGGACACTTGGCTACAGCACCATGGCCACAAAGTAAACACTGCTGGGCACTGGCCTTGCCTCTCACTGGGGCTGGGGAGATGGCAGGGGGTGATGAAGCACAAGGGCTAAGGAAAGTAGCACAGGTCCTGACACAGACCTGTACTCATGACACAGGGCCTGTGCTAATGAGTAATGGACCCAGGATGAGCTTGATTTGCATGTCAATGCCACACTCATCCCAAATAGTTCCAGTGACCATGCTGACTCCCCCCATAGCCAGGGGGTCAAGGCACTCCTTTATTGACAATGTAGGTGGAAGATGTAGTTGCTAACACGAAGGCTGAGATATTGATGGCAGCCAGGAGAGAAGAGATAAAAGCACAGCCTTGAGGTATGGCTGCAGGGTCTGTATGTGTCAAGATCTCTCCTTATACCTACAGACAGCAACTTATGAGGTAGCCATGAGAAAAGCTGGCAGCAGGACCCCTAGCTGGAGCCAGGCCACCAAACAGTCCCAGCCCCTCACACTAGCACAGGGATACCTCTCAGTTAATAACTTTGCCAGAGTCACCACCCAGAGCGATATTCATGCCCAGAGCCTTGCCAGAGGTGCCCTGGAGAGTGATATGGGCAGCTCAGTCCCTCTGACCATCACTTCTCCACAGGCAGTGCTCAGCCATGTCCCCACCACACTGGTCCTTGGCAGGTGGCAGCAGTCTCCAGCGTTAGGTGTGGCCAGCCTGGGCCCGGCGGTGGGTTTGCAGGCAGGCCGTGGAACAGAAGGAGAAGTCGAGGTAATGGAAAGGGATCCGGCCCAGCAGAGACTCTCCACACTGCCAGCAGCGGCTGAAGGAAAGAGCAGAGCTGGCCTTGAGCAAAGGGTACACTTGCAAAAGAGTTAGAAGAGGAAGGGATTCCCTGCCTGGACTGTGACAAGAGACATCAGCAGCATGAGGGAGCTGGGGCTCCTCTGGTCTCACAGGGCTGGTGTGCTCACCCAACAGCCTGGCCAGGGGGAGATGCCCTGTCAGAGCATGATGTGAGGTACTTTGTGGCAGAATGAACATGGAGACACTTGGCCCTATTAAGGTTTGAAAGCCCCTGCCCCAATAAGCATGTGAAGTGCTGGCTGCCAACCTGGTAGGGTGGCAAAGGAAAGTAAACAGGGACACAGGAGTAGCTGGGGCATTGGCTTGCTGTAGATCTGGCTGTAAGTGGATCAAGTCATTCTTAGCAAAATATTTCAGGAGAGCAGGGCAAGAAAAGGAGGAAACTTTTACACAAGCACTATTGGGAATTGAGTCCACAGGAATAGCTTTGGACTGAGAAATGAGAACTGGAGCAAGAAAGGCAGGGAACAGCTGTGCTGACATGGGAGAATTTGTCTTCAGAGCCATGCTGCAAGGATGGTTACCTGATGTTGGCAGGAGTCATGCCAGTGTCCTGCAGCTGTGCAGCCAACCTCCGCTCAGCAGCCAGGGCCCTCTGGGGAGCAGAAACAGCTCAGCCCCTGCATGCCCTGGGAGCTGCTGTGCCCACCACATCACCACTGCCCTGTCTGGGCTAGATCCCTTTCCCAATCCTCACCTTCTCCCTATCAGACAGGGCAGCAAACCGCTGCTTGTTTTCCTGCTCCTGCTCCCAACGCCGCTGCTCCTCTCGCTGTGCTTGCTCCCTTTGCTTCCGCTGGGCTTTGTATGCCCGCTTCTTCTCCAGCTTCTTGGCCTCCATCTCCTGTGTCAGGGGCCCTGGCACCTGAGGGCAGGCAGCATCTCCCACTGAGCCAGGGGCAATGGCACAACTGGGAAAGGAGAGCTTTTCTCTGCAGTCGCCTTGCCGGCGAGGGCAGAGGGCAGGCACCCACCTTGGCACGGCTGTAGTCGTACTTGTCTGGATGGTCCACCATGAACTTGCGGAAGGTGTTGCGGGTCAGTCTGTCAGCAGAGACACAGTATGGGGTCCTCTCCTGCCTGTCCCTGTGAGACAAGGGATACCAGATCACTCATACTGCCGTCTTACTGTCTGCATCCCACTGGGCTGTGAGCCCAGAGACTCCCCAGAGATGAGCAGTGTGTACTGCTGGCCACAGTATCACAGCCAAGAAGGGGAAAGTTCCTTATTCCTATACCAGAATCCTCCAAATCCTTCTTGCCTCTCAAAGCCCCTGCATGGGGCTTTTGTCCCATCCTGGCCCTTGGAACTGCCTACCAATAAATCTGGGTGCACTTTGAGGCACTGCCTACCTGCTGCCAGACCAAGCAGGCAAAGAGAAGGGTGGTTCAGCTCCTAGGCCTCCATTAAAAACCCCAGATATCTCGGGTCATAGAGAGCAATACTGTCTGTCCCAGGACAAGAGTGGCACCAATTTCCTGTGGCTAAGACGGGAGTGAGTCACTGGATTTTCACAGTCAGGGTTGTGAACCACTGGGTGCTCTGCAGCCATACCTGAGGGCAGGGTCTGCCCCTGCCTCCAGCAGCAGACACACAGCCTCAGCCTTGCCAGCCCGTGCTGCCACATGAAGTAGGGTGCAGCCACGCTCGTCCAGAGGCTGGTTCAGCAGAGACCTGGCCAAATCCAGAGATTCCCCATCCTGACTGTCCCCTGGCAGGGCCCCGTTCTCTGGCACACCCAGGAGATGCCGCAGTGTCTGCACATCCCCTGTCTTGCAGGCAGTGAACAGAGAATCACAGAGCTGCGTCTGAGGGTCTCCTGTGAAGGAAGAACAGGAGAGGAGTCTGATGGGCAGATTGGGCAGAGCAGCACTCTGGTCTGACTAGGGAGCACACACAATGCATCAGCTTGCTAGTTGGATTTGGGTACTGCAGGATCTCCAGCATCTTCAGAGTCTGTGCTATGGCATTGCTAGGCACTGTTGGCAGCAGCCAAGTCCCCTCCTTAAGTAAGACCCACTCCAACCCTCAAGACACCTGGCTTAGCTAGGTGCTGCCCAGCCCCCTTGAGTCCAAATACACAGCTCACTCAAAGGCACATGACTGTACTAAAGACTTCTCAGACTCAGCTGTTCTGGGCACCTTCATGACAATATGCTCTTACCCCACTGAAAAGGCACCTGTAAATGTAGCAGGCATCCAGCCAACGCAGCTCCCAACCCCACTTACCTCCACTGCTCCAGGGAAGCAACCCAGCCTTAGCCTCCCCCCGCAGCTCTGTCACTGGCACTGGCTCCAAGCCAGGCTGCTCACACTGATATCTAGTCTCTTCAGCACAAGGCCCTGCATAGGCAACACACAGTGAGGAAGAAGGTCAGGGTCAGCCTGCATCCCAGCCAAGGCCTTCCTACACTGCCCCTGCCAGTTCTTCCCCCTCACCTTTCTCCACCTTCTTGTCCCTCTTCTTCCTCCGTTTGCGGTTTCGCTTGGGCATCACTTCGAACTCCCGGAGGTGCAGGGTCTCCAGTGTCACTTCCACAGTCTCCAGTTCCCCTGTAGGGCTTTCTGCCGCCTCTTCCTCCTCCTCCTCTGGGGCTGAGGGGGGTGATAAGACTGGGGCTAAGGCCCCACACACAGAACTAATCACTTGGAGCTCTCAGCCAAGAACACCCTGTCTTTCTCCTGTCCAGCCACACTCTGAAGCTGAAAATCTGGCCCATGCCATAACATCAGATCCCTTCTGTTTGCTCAGAGTCATGTCTCCTTCCGTGGTTCAACTCACCCGTTGTGTCTTCCTGCAGGGGATCCACCTCTGCCTTCTGCTGCCTCTTCTGCCAGACCTTTCTGGGGGACCCAGTGATGTCCTCCAGTGGTGTGTCCTTCCCTGGGCAGCAAGGGTGCTCCCATCATTGCCTGGGGACAGGGAGCACCCCATGTCTCCAGGGACTGAGGGCTGAAGAGCTAGGACCTCCACCCCACAGGGTAGTGTCCCCTAATCCACAAGGGACCGTGTCACCCCACCTGCCCTGACCCACAGGCACAAGGGCTGGTCCAGCTCACCATACACCTGCAGGCTGGCCAGCGTGGCATGGACTCGCAGCACCTCTTGCAGTGTGGCCCTGCGGGTGCTGAGGGGGATGTGACAGATGCGAGGGTCCCCTCGGGACAGGGGTGGGTTCCTGCCACCGAAGAGCAGCACACGGTTGTGACGAGGGGCCCGGAGGAAGATGCGCTGAGCTTCATGCAGGTGCTCTGCCCAGGCTGCCAGGAGGTCCTGAATATCCTGGGGAGGAAGGAGAAGCATTATGGGATCCTGAGCACACTTTGTAGGTAAACGTAGCTCTGGAGTAGGACAGAATGGAGTAGCCTCAGTTGGGCTCTGGCCCTTTTCCAGGGCCCACCGCCCAGGCCATGCCCTCCAGCAGCAGTGTGGTACCACCTGTCAGAGGCAGCCAGGACCACTCTCCCAGCCAAGAGCCCAGCACTGTGATGTGGTGCATCCTCACCTTGAGCAGTGCAGCCTCGTTGTAGCGGCGCAGGGAGGCCCCAGCTGATCTGGGTGCTGACCCTGGGGTCTGGGCATCCCGCAGGCCCTGGGCTGTGCCCCGCCGTGCTCGCACCGTGTAGCGGTGAAAAGTCTTGTGTTCCTGCACCTGAAGGCTGCAGAGAGGGGCAGGCACGAGCAACAGAGCTTAGTGTGCGTGGCATTAACATGCAAAAGTAGCTTCAGCTGACTGTGCCCAGAGGGACAATCCCACTGTCCCCCTATACTCACCCTCGGAACACTGCTCCTGCGAAGTGCCCGCCACCCATCATCAGCACAACCCAGCATGTGCTTGCACTGAGGCTCTGCAGTGATGCTGTCAGCTCCACCGGCTCCTCAATGTCACCCTGATACAGAGACACCCTTGCTAGCACCCATGGCACTACCTCCTTACCTCTTACTGTCCCCCAGGACAGAGACCAGCCTCTCCGCTAGCACCAGAAGCAGGTTTCTGGGAGCACCCCAGAGCCAAGTAACAGGCCACCACATGTCTGGGGCTCTAACCTGGCACCAGAGTCCACCCTTCCTATCACAGGAGGTAGCAAGCTGTCAGAGAAACATCTACACCTCAGTGCCACCCACCTTTTCTGGAGTCCCTCTCCCAAAAGGCTGGGCTGTGACTTGCCTTCCCAGTGAGCAGCACGCAGCGGTACGCAGAGATGAGCTGGCCCTTCGCATTGCGGAGCAGCACCTTGTGGGAGCGGGGAATCTGGGGGCTCTGGGGAGTGTCACTGACAGAAGGCAGCAACTCGGACTCACTGCTCACATCAGAGCTATCCGAGTCGGATCCTGAGATGCTGGAAACATCACCTGCAAGGAAAAGAAAAGATGCAGTGAAACAAAGCAAAGACTAACGAACCTCCCCAAAACTCTGTAGGTGATTTCAAGGGCACTTGCAGAGTGCCCACAACCCCAGAAATGTTCTGTCAAATAACCCTACATATCACAAACAGGCTGTAACCTGGGGACATAGGGGCTCTGGATCCCCAGACATGCTTAGGCAGGGGCTCAGTTAAAACACCCCCTTCTCCCTATAACAAATCCTAACAGCTCAGGAGCAGTGCTGGACCCCACAGGGACAGAATAAAGGGACCCAGTGCTAGCAGAGGGCTTCATCCCTGTACAGAAGAGCCCCAGTGAGATTGCTGACAGCCCCTGGGTTCCAGTGCAGATAGTCCAACTCCTCACCTGTGCGGGTTTTCTCCTCAAACACTTCCGCAGGCAGTGTCCGGTGCCCCAGGAGTCGCTGCTTCAGGTTGAAGCGGTGCCAATCAAGACGGTAGTGCTCAGTCTGTGGAGCAAAGAAGTATGAGCTGGCGGCATATGGGTGGTCCATGAAAGCCATCACTACCAAAGGGCATGAGGTGACAGATCCCAAGGGCTAAAATGATGCTGGGCTCCTTCAGGAGTCCTGACTGAAAAATCACAGTACATTAAGGAGTTACCCATGAAACAGTTAACCTGAACAAGTACAGGCCTGTGCTGCACTTACCCTTTACTTCCAGTAAATGATACTTTTCATTGATAACATACAAAGTTTGAGTGCCAGATCCCAATAAATTGTGAGCAGTGGGCAAACAGCCATCACTGGGCTGCACCATGCTGGGGCTGAGCTTCCACAGCAGGATCCCACCAGCCATGTAAACCTCACTCCCACTTCACACTGCAAGCCCTGCTCACCTGCTCCTCCCGGCTCCCAAACACCTGTCCGCAGGTCAAGCAACACATCTTCTCTGGTACCTCGGTGACCCCATGGGCCTTTTCCTCACAGCTGGGTGCTCCAGGTTTCTCTGGAAGAACAAGGAAGGGCTGTGCACAGGCAGCCCTGCAGGCTGCACTGGAAGGAGTGGAGTCTCCTCGGTCCTTCCTCAGGAAGGAACCTGTGGTTGAAGGAGCTTCGGGAACCCAAAGGAACCTGTGGTTGAAGGAGCTTCGGGAACCTTGGGGTGATCACCAAAAAAAGCCCTTTACGCACCCACCAGGTAGTTCCCATGGCCCAGCTCCGGAGTTATCATGTAAGCTGAGTTAGGGAGAGAACACCAAATGTGTGGTGGTCACGAGCTTAGTCAAATAACTTCCCTCCCTCCGTTCCCGCGGAGCCCCACGCACCGTGGCTCACAGGTGCCAGCTCGGCAGCACCCGCATCCGCAGCAACTCCGGTGACAAGGGTCAGGCCGTGCAGGAGTTCAGGGTCCTGAGCGGCCTCAAACACGGACCTGCTCTCCGGCATCGCTACTGCTCCCAACCACGGGACAGTGTCTGAGTAATGAGCCCGTCGGGAACCACCCGCCAGTGACCGCCCCGACACCCGCGCCACCGGCCCACCGCTCTGCCCCCGTCTGAGCTCTCACTGCGTCCGGGACCCTCCTGCCGCCGCCACCGCGGGAATTCCCCACCGCGCCCGGAGATCGTGAGCGATCCCCCTTCTCCAAGCCGCTGCACCCCCATCACCGTCCCAGCTGCCGCCCCCCCATGACCCCCGAGACCGCTGCCCCGTGCCCGCCCCGCCGCTCACGGGCAGCCGCCGCCGCCCGGCCCGGAAACGCCGCTCGTCACATCCCGCGCGCCGCCGCGTGCCCGCCCCCCGCGCGCCCATTGGCCCTCCGCGTCCCACCCCCCGCTCACCATTGGGCGCCGTGCCCGCCACTCACGGGCGGGGCCGAGCGGGCCGGGCCGCGCCGGGCCGGTGGCGGCGGCGGCGGCGGCGCCGGCGGCGCGGGGCCCCGCCATGGCTCACTTCGAGACGCAGTACCAGCGCCTGGAGAGCTCCTCCACCGAGTCTCCCCCCGGTGGCGGCGACCTGCTCGTCCACGTCCCCGAGGGCGCCAAGTGTGAGCGATGGCACCGGCACCGGGGGTTGGGGCCTGGCCGGCGGCGGGGTGCGGAAGAGGCTGGGGACTCAGGGGAGAGGCTGGACACCAAGGGGAGCCGGGGTGGCGGCTGCGGGGCTGGTTTGGGGCCTCGGGTGCCAGGGGCAGCGGGGGAAGGGGGAGGTTGTGCTGGTCACACCACCAAGGGTGTTGTGGGCCCCTCACCCTGTGCTGCTTCTTCCTTCAGCTCCGTGGCATCACATCGAGAACCTTGACCTTTTCTTCTCTCGCATATCCTTTTGCTGGGCGAGCGTCAGGTGGGATGTATCCCCCTCCTCCCGGCTCTAAGCACAGGGAAAACATGAAGCTTTGTGTAACTTGGAGTTTGGGCAGTGTCAGCTCATTCCTGTGAGACACTACACAGCTCCAGAGGGGCTGACAGAACCCCCACAACCTTGGGATGCTGTCACTTGACACAGGGTCCTACAGGTGCTTCCAGGAATTCTTGGGAAAGTGATGATGGTACTGTTGTAGTTACATTTAATGTGTTATATTCTTAACAGGATTTTATTACTAGTGTGACATTTACAATCAGAGTAGCACAGGATTCTGTAGGCAGAATCTGTGTAGTTCAATTTTATAAGCAGCATAGAACATAATTGTGTAGTATCTCTTAGTTTGTGGTTTCTAATCATCTGTACTCTTTACAGATCTGATCATATCTTAATATATGGTTTTCTGTATCAATATAGCAATCATAATGTAGACTCAATAATAACATAAAATAATTTGAGTAATTAACTTAGTCCTCAGAGGAAGCAGATGACAAGGGGGGTATCTCTGGCTACTGAGGAGTCCTGGGTCTCATTGTCCACCAACAGCTGTGATTCAAATTCCCACTTAGGATTTGTAACTCCCAGATTTCGTGGATAGTGCTCTGGGTGCTGTTAATACTTCCCTCTTCTGTGACAGGGTCATCACCTCTGTTGGGTTGGCTATGTGCCTGGGACCTTCAAGGACAGCACAGAAGCGAGTAATCAGTCTGGTGCCAAGGAATCTTGAGGCCCACAGGGAGGGAAGACAGAAACGCGTTTGATTTATCTACTTAGTTCACAGGATCTTCAGCACCTGATAACTTTGGAGAGGGTGACCCACTAATAGGTGACCCCCCTCGGTGACAGAGAAGGGCTGCTTGCCTTATAAAATGGTGTTAGTTATGCTGACCACATTGCTGGGGTCAGGAGCAGGTGCCAGGTGCCACTAAGTGCTTTTTTGTCTGTCTCTGTCCCACCCTGCCCTGCCCTATCCACCATTGTGCAGCCCGAGTGCAGGCTGAGTTTCTGCTCTGTGCTGAACAGACCGCCACTATGGGTGTTGAGTGCAGGAAGAGAAGAGTGTGAATGAAGCCAAGTCCTTCTACCCTAGCTATGCTTTACTTGGGCAGAGTGTGTTTTCCTGCAGTGGGGAACCAACTTGCTGATGAGTAGAGGTGGGAGAGATTTTCTCTTGGTGGTAAAGGGAGACTTGGCTGAGGAGCTGTGGAATACCAATGGGTCAGAAGCCTCTTCATCCTTCATCAGAGAGGAGTCTCCTTGCTGTTTTCCTTGACTGTAGCTTTCACGTCTATAACCTGCATCAGAAGAATGGCTTCACTTGCATGCTCATTGGAGAGATCTTTGAACTCATGTAAGTGCAGGTTCCCCTCTACTGTGGCTGTGACAGCTGCTGGGGAACAGCCACAGGCACTTGCCAAGCACTTGCAGCTGTGTAGGTGGGAGGGCTCCTTTCATAATTGTCCTGTCTCCCGTTCATCAGGGTTTTGCATGCCCCAGACCTGCATTTCACTTTGAGGCACCATTGCCTGTGAGCGTTCCCACTACCGTGGCTGTGGGATTGCATCTCCCTGACAAATGACCCTGGCTGCATCATGTCTTGTGGTGGAGCAGAAGGGTGGTTCCCTCACAGCACTTCTCTTTTTTCGCAGGCAGTTCATCTTTGTGGTGGCATTCACTACCTTTCTTATCAGCTGTGTTGATTATGACATCCTCTTTGCCAACAAAGCATTAAATCACAGCCAGCATCCCAGCGAGCCCATTAAGGTGACTCTTCCAGACGCCTTCCTGCCTCCAAATGTCTGCAGTGCAAGGTAGGGGCAGGGGAGGGCATGTTGGCCTCTGCTTTTGTTTTCTTAAGTACTCAGGGTTCCTGTCTGGGCCTGTATCCCACTACTTGTCTCTTCTTGCTTGCAGAATCCAGGCAAACAGCTTCCTCATCTGCATCCTGGTGATAGCTGGGGTTTTCTGGATCCACCGACTTGTCAAATTTATCTACAACATTTGCTGCTACTGGGAGATTCACTCTTTCTACATCAATGCCCTGAAGATTCCCATGGTAAGTCGCTGAGCCAGGGGCTGCATGTGGGGCTGCCGAGGGTCGTGGGGGGCATTTGCTGGGTGGTTGCAACTTGCCTTCATGCCTCTCCTCTTCTCAGTCAGACTGAGTGCTCTTCCCTCTGCTCCAAAATTACATGATCTCCTTTCAGCCTCTTCTCCAGCAGCCAGTTTTTTCTGTGTTTGCCCCTCTCTGCCCAGTTTGCCTCTCTGCCTGCTGGCACGTGCCACTGCCATATGCCACCCAATATGTGTGTTCTTCAGCGGTGGCCTTTTCTGTGATGTCTTCCACAGAGAAGGCGTAAGTGAGGATATCCTCATACCTCCCTGGGGCGTGGACACCTTCAGCTTCCTTGTTTCTTTGGGAAACTTGGAGCTACTTAGTTTTGAAGGTCACACAGGGGATCAGACACAGATGGGGTTTGAGGCTTACAGACATCCTAGTCCAGGGTACTTGCTCTGGTGGACAACATGATAAGGCATGTGCGCATCCTTTGGAGGAAGAAAGTGTCTTGAGAAAGATGGGATGAGCCAAAAGGCTTGGTTTGTTTCCAGTTTTTCCATGGGCTCCATCTGGGACACTGCTTAAGTGTCTTCCGTGTTTGTTTCTCCCTGCTGACTCCAAGTGGCAGGTCTGGGAGGACCCATGGAAGCCTGGACCTGTGTTTATGCCTTGTGTTTATGGGAAACCGTAATCTGTTCTAATCTAGGGGGTAAAGGGCACCAAGGCAAAGTGTGGGGTTTGCCTGCTGCAGGCTGAAGTGGTGCCAGAAGGTGCCGTGTGTCCTGGTGTTGCATGTGCTTTGTCAGCACCCCAAGGAGTGTGCTGGGACCTGCTACTTCAGTGGGCTCAGCTTGGCTTCTGTTTCTGGGTATTTCTTGCTCCTAATCTTGCTGCTTGTCCACCTCCCAGTCCACCTTGCCCTACTACACCTGGCAGGAGGTGCAGGCCCGCATTGTGCAGATCCAGAAGGAGCACCAGATCTGCATCCACAAGAAGGAGCTGACAGAGCTGGACATCTATCACCGCATCCTCCGCTTCAAGAACTACATGGTGGCCATGGTGAACAAGTCACTGCTGCCCATCCGCTTCCGCCTGCCCCTGCTGGGAGACACTGTCTTCTACACGCGTGGGCTCAAGTACAACTTTGAGCTCATCTTCTTCTGGGGTCCTGGCTCCCTCTTTGAGAACGAGTGGAGCCTGAAGGCTGAGTACAAGCGGGCCGGGAACCGCCTGGAGCTGGCTGAGAAGCTCAGCACTCGCATCCTCTGGATTGGCATTGCTAACTTCCTCCTCTGCCCCCTCATCCTCATCTGGCAGATCCTCTATGCTTTCTTCAGCTACACGGAGATCCTGAAGCGGGAGCCGGGCAGCCTGGGTGCCCGCTGCTGGTCTCTCTATGGCCGCTGTTACCTCCGTCACTTCAACGAGCTGGATCATGAACTGCATTCACGCCTCAGCAAGGGGTACAAGCCAGCTTCCAAGTACATGAACTGCTTTATCTCCCCGCTTCTCACCATCGTGGCCAAGAACGTGGCCTTCTTTGCTGGCTCCATCCTGGCTGTGCTCATCGCTCTCACCATCTATGATGAGGACGTGCTTGCGGTCGAGCACGTCCTGACCACGGTCACCCTGCTCGGGGTGGGCATCACGGTGTGCAGGTGAGGTGGGTCTGTGCTGCCCCCGTGCTCCTGGCAGTGCAGTAGGGAGCAGTGGGGCTGGCAGCAATCCATGTAAACATGCTCTTTGCTTGGAAATGGATGTGAATCTGCGTGAATGAGGGGTGTGGTTGGGGAGAGGCAGGACCAGGCTGGAGAAAGGGGATCCTGGCTGCAGTGGTTGTATGGTACGAGGGGCGGGGCTGTTCTGGTTGGAAGGTTACAGGTAGAGCTGTGATATGGGCCAGTCACCCTGCCCTCCCAAGATGACATCTCCCAAGAACTGAGGTGTAATGCTGTGATGTTTCCTTGTCCTGTCCTGCAGGTCTTTCATCCCTGACCAGCACCTGGTCTTTTGCCCAGAGCAGCTGCTGCGAGTCATCCTGGCACACATCCACTACATGCCTGACCACTGGCAGGGCAATGCCCACCGCTATGAGACCAGGGACGAGTTTGCCCAGCTCTTCCAGTACAAAGCGGTGAGCTTGGCTTAACTGTGGGGCTGGGGACTTGCTCCCATCCCTGCAGGAGGGAGAAGGTGCTGGAGAGCTCAACAGCTCTTGGGCTTATAGAGGAACAAGGAAGCATCCTCAGATATACCCTGCCCCAGAAGATGGAGGGCTACCTCTGGGGTCTGTTTTGGGATTGTGGGTTTTTTGACCCTCAAGTTTGTGCTGAACCCATCATCTCTGTGCTCAGGTCTTCATCCTGGAAGAGCTGTTGAGTCCCATCATTACCCCCTTGATCCTCATCATCTGCCTGCGGCCCAAATCCTTGGACATTGTTGACTTCTTCCGTAACTTCACCGTGGAGGTGGTGGGTGTGGGTGACACCTGCTCCTTTGCTCAGATGGATGTGCGCCAGCACGGCCACCCTGCGGTAGGTCCTGGGCTGCCCACCAGCATGTCTGGTCCTTTAGACCCATGAGAGGCCCAAACTCACCACTTGTGGCAGCCCACAGCCCAGCCACCAGTAGGGTGTCTGGGTTTGGCAACACAGGTCACCAGCTCCAGATGGCTCTTGTGGCCCTGCTGTGATTATTGACCACATCCTTTGGGAATCAGGCTGTGTAATTTCTTTGATGTCATTGCCTGATATCATAGTCAGGGATTCTGTGTCCTCAGGAGAGTGGTGTTGGGACATTTAGAAAGCATGAACACTAAGAAGCTGATCTGCTTGTGCTCAGGAGAGAAGCAGTTTAGAGGAAATGGGAAGCATTTTCCATTATGCAAAATCTATGATAGAGGGAAAAGGGGTCCATCCGTTTTATGTGCCTGCGAATTAATGTTACTTGTCTAGGGAAGGACTTCCTAAAGACACAGTCATGAACAAGGAAGGAAGTGAACTCATTGTGGCAGGAAGCTCTTAAGAAGAGTCATTTGTTGACTGTAATTTTTCCTGTCTGTGTGACAACTCCCCAGTTCCTTGCAGCAGTTCATATTTTGGGATGGAGGTGGAACACACTGTGCTTGTTGCTTCTTCTCCAGGCTGTGACTGCTGAATGAGCATGGGGACTTCAGGTGTAGCACCTGCTACATAGAGAGCCATGGCCTTGCATGGGCTGGGTGTTGTGTGCTTTGCCCAGACTGATTTCAGGATTCCCAGGGCTGGCAGGGTTGTAAAGCAGATCCTGTCTCTCATTACCTGTCTTGTCCACAGTGGATGTCAGCAGGAAAGACGGAGGCCTCCATTTACCAGCAGGCTGAGGATGGCAAGACAGAGCTATCCCTCATGCACTTTGCCATCACCAACCCCAAGTGGCAGCCACCCCGGGAGAGCACAGCCTTCATCGGCTTCCTGAAGGAGCGGGTGCACCGGGACAGCAGCGTGGCACTGGCTCAGCAGGCTGTGCTCCCTGAAAACGCCCTCTTCAGCTCCATCCAGTCCCTGCAGTCGGAGTCAGAGGTGCCCAGGCTCAGGGCATGTGGGTTGTTCTTGGGGTGCTTGCTACATGCTGGCAAATTCATCGTCAGGCCCTTTGGGTAATTTTGCCCTTGCCTGGGATGTATCTGGGAATGAAAATGTGGTAGATCAGCACTATCTGAGACACTTCTGGGTGAGAGCCAGTGAGGTGGAGAGCCCTGTGAGGTGGGAGAGGGGCCAAGATAGTCCAGCTCTATGTGTCTAGTGGTATCAGTCCTCCAGCTCTGTGCAGGACAGTGACTCTTTCTCTTTCAACTCTTCAGCCCCACAGCCTGATTGCCAATGTGATAGCAGGCTCCTCAGCACTGGGCTTCCACATGAGCCGGGATGGACAGGCTTCCCGCCATCTCTCAGAAGTGGCCTCGGCTCTGCGTTCCTTCTCCCCACTCCAGTCTGCCCAGCAGCCTTCCAGTGGCTTCCAGGCATCGGGAAGGGATGGAGAGGGAGCCCAGCCTCGTGGTGCCAGTGCCATGACAGCCTCAGGGTAAGCTGCTGGCTGGAGAAGGACAGCCAGACACCTTAGACATTCCTTTACCCTTTGACCAAATGCCATCCTGTTGTCCTAGATGTGTGGTGGCATTTATCTCTGCAGCCTGGGCAGCAAGGGACGTTCACAAGCAGAGTTAGACTCAGGTCTGTGTGCTAGGTACCAGGTGCTAATGCTGGCCCCAAAGGATAGCGTCAGGGTCTTACTGTTCTCCTGTAGGTACCACAGTGGTGAGAGACCCCCATGCAAGGAAGAGGCAGTGCCATAGCAGGGCTTGTGTATTTTGGGAGCTGCTGCAAAGGGTCTCTTGATACCCAGTTCAGGAGCAGATCTCTGTGTGTCTGACATTAGAGTGGAGAGGGGGTGGGCAGTGTGGGGACACCTGGGCAGTAAACATTACCTGGTGTGTTCCATGGCAGTGCTGATGCAAGGACTGTGAGCTCGGGGAGCAGCGCCTGGGAGGGTCAACTGCAGAGCATGATCCTGTCAGAGTATGCCTCGACTGAGATGAGTCTTCATGCACTCTACATGCACGAGGTGAGCAACGCAGAGCTGGGCTGGCCAGAGGGTCACGGAGCAAGGCAGGCAGGACTGGGCTGCCCTCTCCATTGTGATGAGAAAACCAGTGTGTTATGCAGTGCTGCCGAGAGGGTGTGTTTGGGCTCTGTTTTCTCCCACACAGCTGAGTCATTCATGTTTTGACCTGCAGTTGCACAAGCAGCATGCCCAGCTGGAGCCCGAGCGGCACACTTGGCACCGACGAGAGAGTGATGAGAGTGGGGAGAGTGCCCATGAAGAGCTGGACGCTCAGCGGGGTGGCCCTGTTCCCATTCCCCGCTCTGCCAGCTACCCCTTCTCCTCACCACGGCAGCCTGCCGAGGAGACAGCCACACTGCAGACTGGTTTCCAGCGGCGATATGGTGGCATCACAGGTACGGGAGTCAGGGCAGAGGTCTGCGCTCAGGTCAGAGCTCTGTAACCTATGCCCTTTATGGACTGGCACAAGCAGCCTGCCTGCTGCTAGGTGCTGGCAGTACCCCAAAAAGTTAATCTAACTTTTTGCCTCTGTTGCAGACCCAGGCACAGTGCACAGAGCCCCGTCACATTTCTCCCGCCTTCCTCTGGGAGGCTGGGCCGAGGACGGGCAGTCAGCGAGGCACCCAGAGCCCGTGCCAGAGGAGAGCTCGGAGGACGAGCTTCCGCCACAGATCCACAAGGTGAGGGTGATGGCTGTGGCTGAGAGGGGCAAGGTGTACTCTGATGGCAGGTTGGGGTGCTGGTAGCTCCTCCCAGTAGGTGCCATATTCTCTCTCTGTCTTGCAGGTATAGCCTGGTAGACCAGGGATCTCATGGGGCTTGCAGATTGGGAGCCACCTGGACAGCAGGATGTGGCATCGGCTTGATTGTTCTCCTGTCCTGAGTGGACATTTTGTTGCCATCAATTGCTGAAGACACAAAACTGCCAGGCCAGCATCTTTGCTGTGGCACAGCACCTTTGCTGTGGCTGTGTCCAGCCATGTGTCAAGTCAAGGCCACTGACTTGTGGGGTGAATGCGTGTGTGAGTACATACCTGTGTCTGTGTTCACATCTGTGTCGTCCGTGTCGGAGGATCTCTGCAGAGCCTGTGGAAGCTGATGTGACAGGACTAGCAGTGAGGAGCTGCTGGTGGACTGGTTTGGAGGTGGCAGCAGCAGCTGCTCTTCAAAGGGATGTGAGGTGGCATCAGCTCCATCCAGGTGTGCACCCGAAGCTGTGACTTGCCACCAAAATGAGGGCAGGAGTTGTTGAGGGTGGTTTAGCTCAGCCTGTAGCACCACACTGCCCTCCTGCAGCCCTGAGAAGGTGCCTAGGACCACGTTAGTCCCCCAGAGAGGACTAGTGTTGTACCTCTCAGCCCAGAGCAGGACAACAGTGGGGCAGTCACCCGTCCCCCTGTCCCAGCACCCTGCAGAGGGATGGGCCCTGGTTGTTGCTGCTGGTATGAGTACAGGTGGAATATAGAGCTCGTGGGAACAGCTCTGGTTCAATCCAAGGATGCTGCAGTTCTTCCCTGACTCATGACTGACCCATTCCCTGCATGCAAGAAAGGGTCATTGGAGTGATGCCTCTGTGCCGGGGCAGCAGCATCCTCCCCATATATGGCACCCATGGGACACCAGCAGCATCGTCCCCATGTATGGCACTCGTGGGCCCTCCTGCAGTGCCAAAGAGACCTCAGTGTGGAGCAGCCTGGCATCTTCCAGGAGTGCTCACAACGCCCTTAGAGCCCAACCTGAAGATCTTGTGCTCTGTGTGTTGTTTAATTTTCTCCAGACACAAAAAAGGCCTTTTTCCCCATGCCCAGGTGCCGTTGTATTGGGTCTGTCCTGATGCAACTGTTCCTGTGGAACTAGGCCTTTCCTCTTCCCCAGCAAAGGCTGTGGGCTATCTTGAATCTTTTCCAGAGGTTCCCAGCTCCTCCTTTCCTCCTGAAACCTTCCTTTTGCTCACAACATGGTTTCAGCTGCTGTGGAGGCTGTATACCATGCAGCTGTCTCGTGCCTGGCAGAGCAAGGAGGGGCATTCTGAACCCAGAAGGGAGAGGCACTTCTCAGCCCAGGTCTGGGATGGTGGTGGGGAATCCGGATCCCAGCTGTGCAGTGTGGCCTCAGACAAGACCTTTCCACTATCCTGTCCTCCCTCTTTTCTCTTTGCAGCTTCTGGGAAATTGCATCCCATCTAACTCCTGCCCACGACTTACTTTTCATTCCCCTTGCCTCTGGCAGGGGTTGCTTGCTTTTGCCATGCCCTCTGTGAGCACTGCACATCCTCCTCTGCTGTCTCTGGAGTCCAGGGCCATCCCTCTTCTCTGGCCAGGGTTATTGCCCTCTGCCCTTTGAGCCTGGGACAGCTCTAAGCCACCTGCTGCCAGCGCTTCTGCACCCAGATAGCCTGGGCATGAGGGGGCTTGCACGGGGGCAGGCTCTTTGGGGTAGCAGGCTCCTTGTTGCCACAGGGAAGGCTGGGCAGAGCTGGAGCTACGACTGCTGTGGGGTCTGTATGAGATTAAACAGAGTGTTCAAAAGCAGAGCTCAGGGTTGGGATCAGCTCTTCAGTGCTGGGGTCAGGACTCTGTGGGCCTGGGTGCTGCTGGGGTCCTTCCATGGAGGAGTGGCTGCAACCACTCCACAGCAGCTTCAGCTTGGGGCTCTCATGGCTTGGTGAAAGAAAGCAGAAAGCAAATCTCTCAGGAACCCAGTTTCTATCGGTGCCCAGGCTGCTGCCTCCACTCTCTGGGCCTATGGGACACTGCATCTGGGCTTCCTAATGAAGTTGCTGCTGGTCTGTATAGCTGAACGGCTGGCTGGAGGCAGTGCCCTGGGGCAGGGGGAATATGGATCTTTCCCTGGGCTGGCAGGAGGGAGAGGCCAGGCATAGCAGGCCCAAGTCTTTGCCGCATGTTTTGCTTGTGTCAGTGTCCCATGTGCATGGCGAGCCACTCTTCTTCATCTCCTCCTGAGATGTGCGGGCACAGGGGTCCCTGGGGAGTGCGGTATCATACCCCCGTGCCCTCGCTGTACAGCTGTATAGCCGTCTAATAAAGATGGGGTGTATCATCCCTGCCTGTGTCCGAGTCTCCCTTCGCTCTGTGGTACCGTGCAGTTCACCTGGGCCTGGTCTCCGGTGGCAGCAGAAGGCCGGGAGGAGCCTGCCAGCTGTTCCAACGGCACTGGCAGCTCCCAGGAGCGTAGTCGCAGCCGCGGGAGGAGGCAGGGGCTATATTTATCCCCGTGAGGGCAGTGCCCCGTCCTGCTTGACCTCTGTGGCGGGAGGCCCCGCAGGCGTTCCAGGGACTATCGCGGCAGCGCAGGGCCGGGCTGGCGGTGGCGATAAGTGAGAGCGGGGCGTCTCCCGTCGCAGGCGGGCACCCTCCGCGCCACCGGCCTGGGAGTGTACCCCACGGCACCGACCCCTCCCCATCCCCGGCGCTGCGGGGGTGGTTCGTGCCGCCCGGGGCTGGGCACCGGGCCCGGCGCAGGGACACACGCCGAGGCTGCAGTGCCGGTGCCCGGGAAGGAGGCGGGCGGGAAGGAGCCGGCGGTGCCGGCGCGGGGCGGGGAGCGGGGCGGAGCTGAACGGCGCTGGGGCCCGGCCGGCGGCGGCAGGCGGCGGCGCGGGGCCCGGACCGGGCCAAGGCCGGTGGCACGGGGCAGGTGAGCGGAAGTGGCGGGCTGACCCAGCGGCCGGGCCGACACGGCGGGAACGGGGCCGCGGCCACCTGTCCCGGGTCTGAGCGGCGCCGGCATCGCCCGGGCATTCGCCCGGCGCGGCCTCTGCCTGGCTCTCCGCGAGTGTTTCCCCGATGTGCTGCTCTTTGCCCTTGCCTCTCCCCTGCATGGCCCCGCGATTCCCCGAGCATCCTCCGCATCCCCGCCCGCTCCCCCACCCGCGCTCTTGCCGCTGCATCACCGCCGTTGCTCCCTCCCACTTGAGACTTGTCCCAGCTTCATTCTGCCTTCCTATCCCTGCTGCTCCCGCTGTTCTCGTGTCCGAGGATATCCTCAGGGGCCCGGGTGGCTCTGGGAGGCCCAGTCTAATGTTGTGCCCCCGTCCAAGGCACACGGCAGGTGTGGTGCTCATGGCCATCCCCACGCTGGCCCTGCTTGCATGCACCGCTCTGTGTGCTGCATGCAGCATGTCCTGTGTGACCATGTCTAGCGGTACTTGCCCCTGCCCTGTGAGGGCCCCTGCTGCTTGGCCATGCCATCCTACTGTGAGTAGGATGAGTCCATCTGTGCAGCTGGTACCACAGCCCGTGCTGAAACCTTGTCTCGGCCTCTCTTCTCTCCACAGCTGGTGACCTACCAGGATGGCCGTGCTGCAGGGCTACTGTGAGGGCAACAACTCCATCACACAGGCCTGGGTCCAGCAGGGCTTTCAGCCCTGCTTCTTCTTCACATTGGTGCCATCCGTGCTGCTGAGCGTCTGCCTGTTGCTGGGCGCCCTGCAGTATGCCTGCTATGCCCGTTTCAGCCGTGCCATGGAGCCCAAGTACATTCCCCGCTCTCGCCTCTACCGTGGCCAGGTCCTGCTGTCCCTGTTCCTGGCCCTGCAGCCCTTTGGTGGGCTGCTGTGGCAAGGAGTGGGGCTGAGACAGCTCTATGGGTATATGTTGCTGCATGCCTGTCTCTGGGCCCTCAGCTGGGGCTGTGCCGTTGCCCTGCTGCAGCTGGAGCATACCCGGGTGCTGGCCCATGATCGAACACGGGGCCATGGCACTGTCCTCCTCCTCTTTTGGGCACTAGCCTTTGCTGCTGAGAACCTGACCCTCGTGTGCTGGAGGAGCCCTCTGTGGTGGTGGGCACTGGAAGACACCAACCAGAAGGTGGGCTGGGGGGCTGTGGCCAGGGAAAGGGGATGAGACACTTTTGGGGGTGGGAGGGACTGCAGCATCATGGTGTAGGGATGGAGTATGCATGTCATAACCTGCCATGTCCAGGGTGTATACAATCCTGGGTTGCACCTACACATCTGCCAAATATTTCAGTCCCAAACCCAGCTATCACACATCTCTCCATGCCCCCACCCAGCTGAGGTCCTGCTTCTACCCGTCCCAGACCCAGGTGCAGAAGTAGGGATGTTTCCCTGCTTCTCACAGCACTTTGCCTCTGTGCACCCTTTAGGGCAGATGCACCTTGAGTCAGAGGGCATGGAGCCAGATAAGGCAGGGAGGAAGGAGAAGGTCTGGGTGCTTCCTGAGGTGTTGTGCTCAACCAGGGACTCCCAGTGAGCTGCCTGGGGTGCCCCTTGGCACACTGCACCCCATCCCCATACTCCGCTCACTGTCTCTTTCAGATCATACCCATCCCATGCTCAGGGTTGTGCTGAGGGCCAGCTGAGATGCTGAACTCTCACTCTCCATTCAGGTGCAGTTTGGCTTCTGGCTGCTGCGTTACATCTGCACGTTCATGCTCTTCATCCTGGGCATGAAGGCCCCGGGGCTGCCTCGCAAACCCTACATGCTCCTAATCAATGAGGAGGAGCGGGATGTGGAAAACAGCCAGGTGAGTCCTGGGACTGAAGCAATTTTAGGATATGGCTAGGAAGGAGCTGGGGATAAAATAGAAATGCAGCTGCCCTGGGATCAGCATCTTTAGGAGATGTGAGAGGAACAAGGTTTAGGGCTGCCTAAGCTCCCTGCTTGCTGTCACTAGGATGCAGCTCTGTCTGGCGGATGGAGTGGGCACTCTGGAGTGGAGCTGGTTTTCTTGGAGTGTTGGCCAGGGCCATTGTCAACTGGGTTGGGGTGCCAGGGCAATGACTCCTTGGTCTGCTCTCCCCTAGCCACTCCTGACTGATGCCAGCAGGACCACCTCCACGTGGAAGGATTTCCGGAGGAAGGCGCGGCTGCTGGTGCCATACATGTGGCCGAGGGGCAACCATCTGCTGCAGGGGCTGGTGCTGTTCTGCATGACACTCATGGGGCTGGAGAGGGCCATCAATGTCTTCGTTCCCATCTACTACAAGAACATTGGTGAGGCACCTGGAGCTTTGTGTGTGAGGCTCGCCACAGCCTCACCAAGTGCTGGGAGATGTTGAAGTGACCTGGAGGGTTGCAGGGGTTTGGCAGAAGCACAGTCCAGGGGATCATGGTCCAGCACTGCCTCTTGGGGCTGGTTCCCACAGCTATCCTGGGATGCTCCCCATCCCTCCATCCTGACCCTTGGCACTCTTCCCACAGTGAACGAGCTGACAGTGGGTGCTCCCTGGCACACCCTCGCCTGGACTGTCTGCAGCTACATAGGACTGAAGTTCCTGCAAGGTGGAGGTGCTGGTAAGAACCATTGGGAAGGATGGGGCTGTGGTGAAAGATGATACTGGGCACATCATACCAGTGCTGGGGTGGCCAGCGAAGCCCATATGCCCCATCATTGCTGCTCTGTTGGAATCAGCAACCAGGGCTGGTCCCAGGTTATGGAGAGTGGGCTTCATCCCAAATCCCCCTTTCCCAGCTGGACTTTTGAAGTCCTGCATGCCCAAGTGGGACTGATCCCACTTTCCATGTTGCCCTGCAGGCTCCACTGGCTTCGTAAGCAACCTGCGCACCTTCTTGTGGGTGTGGGTGCAGCAGTTCACCAACCGGCAGGTGCAGGTGCAGCTCTTTGCCCACCTGCACGGGCTGTCCCTGCGTTGGCACCTGGGCCGTCGCACTGGTGAGGTCCTGCGTAGCGTGGACCGGGGCACCAGCAGCATCGACAGCCTGCTCAGGTCAGAGTGTGCTCATGGTGGTTGGGGTTGGCCAGGCAGCCCCATAGAGCTGAGCTGATGCCCCATCTCCCCTCGCACCCCCCAGCTACATCGTCTTCAGCATTGTCCCCACCATTGCGGATATTATCATCAGCATAGTGTACTTCACCTCGGTCTTCAGCGCTTGGTTTGGCCTCATCATCTTCGTGTGTATGAGCCTGTACCTGAGTGAGTGCAGGGGGGCAGGGTGCAGGGCTGCCAGGCTGTGGGGTGCCAGGAGCCTTCCAATGCAGCTTCCTCCTGTCCACAGCTCTGACCATCTTCATCACTGAGTGGAGAACCAAGTACCGTCGGGACATGAACACACAGGACAATATGGCCAAGTCCCGGGCCGTGGACTCACTCCTCAATTTTGAGACGGTACTGTAGGAGTTGGGGGGTGATCACTGAGGACTGCTTGGGTGCTGATACCAGTTCTGCCCCTGTAGGTGAAGTACTACAATGCAGAGAGCTATGAGGTGAACCGCTTTAATGATGCCATTGTCGAGTACCAGGTAGGGATGCTCAGCACCTTTGGAGGCACCAAAGGGGAAGAAGCCAAACCTCACAGGCACCTGTGGGGATGATGGGGATCACCATGGGTCTGGTTTGGAGGTAGCAGTATCCCACGGGACTTTTTCTCTTCCAGACCTCAGAGTGGAAGGTCAGTGCCTCGCTGGGCCTCCTCAACCAGATCCAGAATCTGGTCATTGGCCTAGGGCTGCTGGCAGGGTCCCTGCTCTGTGCCTACTTTGTCACTGAAAAGAAGCTGCAGGTAAGGCTGGTGCCAGCCTGTGCAGACCTCTCCTGAGGTGGGGCCCTGGGACTGGTGGTCACAGACCCTGTGGAGTCCTCCCACTGTAGCCACGTGGTACTACAGACCCCTGTACCCTGTCCCTTTCAGGTGGGGGATTATGTCCTCTTTGGCACCTACATAATCCAGCTCTACACACCACTCAACTGGTTTGGGACTTACTATAGGTAATGCTGGGAGGTGTGGAGGTGCCTGGTGTCCCCCTCTCCATAGGTGACTGGGTTGGTATGTGCTCCCCCAAACCTTTTTTTCTGGCCCTTGCCCTCTTTAGGATGATCCAGAAATCCTTTGTGGACATGGAAAACATGTTTGAGCTCTTCAACGAGGAGCAGGAGGTG
This sequence comes from Sylvia atricapilla, assembly GCF_009819655.1. NCBI lineage: Eukaryota > Metazoa > Chordata > Aves > Passeriformes > Sylviidae > Sylvia > Sylvia atricapilla. Next base: position 22,768,941 of record NC_089146.1, read on the forward strand.
GGTGCCACCTTTCTTGGACCTTGCTCCCTCGCTTCGCGTGTGGTCCTGCCCTAGGGATAGGCTGGCTCTGAGCCTGCACCTCTACTTTCACAGGTGAAGGATGTGGTGAACGCCAGTGACCTGCGCTTGGAGGCTGGGCGGATTGAGTTTGAGAATGTGCACTTTAGCTACCTGGATGGGTATGGGGTACTGGGCACAGGGTGGGACCGGCTATGAGACCTGGCACAGGGATGTGGGCCCATTGAGTGGTCCTGAGCCCCTCTCCATGTCCCTCTTCCAGGAAGGAAATCCTGCAGGACGTCTCTTTCTCTGTGATGCCTGGGCAGACCGTGGCTCTGGTGAGAGTGGGACTTTGAGTGTGAGTTCACTGTGGGAGGGAAGGATGCGGATAGAGAGGCTGGAAAATAAGAAGGTGGGAAGGACAGCCACCCAGCAGCACGAGCCCTTTCCTGTCCAGCCCCCTGGCCTCCAGCAGCTGGGAATTTGCCATCTCCACGTCCCTTTTCCTTTGTGCAGGTGGGACCTTCAGGCTCTGGAAAGAGCACCATCATCCGTCTGCTCTTCCGCTTCTATGATGTACGGGGTGGCTGCATCCGCATTGATGGGCAGGACATCTCCCAGGTGAGGGGGGAGGGCCTCTAAGGACCAGGGAGGACACACAAGCTCATCTGGGCCTCGCAGCACTGCTCAGCGCAGGCACTAGCACCTCCCCCGGGCAGGGGTGAGCATGCAGCCCCCACAGCCCCTTCACAGGCTGATGGCTGTGCCAGAAGTGGCAGAATGGCATGACTCCGGGACCCCAGGATGAAATGCTGGGTACTGACCAGGGCTCCCTGGGAAGGACTTAGGGCCCTGTTAGGGCCTCCCACTGCAGAGCAGAGATGCAGCTGAGCCTGTGGTGCAGGGTGACGCTACAGCACATAGCTTGCAAGGACTAGGGCTCATGGCTTTGGGTAGGATTGGGTTTTGGAGGGATCTTTGAACTGGATGTGGGTCTGCCTGAGCCCTCTCCCCTGTCTCCCAGGTGAAGCAGGCTTCACTGCGTGCCCACATTGGGGTGGTGCCCCAGGACACTGTGCTCTTCAACGACACCATCGCCAACAATATCCGCTATGGACGGATCCTGGCCACTGACCAGGAGGTACAGGAGGCAGCCTGGGCTGCTGACATCCACGACCGCATCCTTTCTTTTCCTGATGGTGAGATCCCTGCAGTTCCTGCCATCCCATCGTCCCCTAAGACCTTCTAGCTGCCTTAACAGGTGTCACCCCTGGGTGACATCTCCCACGGGGACACCTGCATGACTCTTTGTCTTGCTTTGCTTTTCCCTGCCTTTTTTTCAGGGCTAGATCAGCCCCTGGACAGGGATGAGCTAAGGCTCCACCACGTGGCTGTGTGGTCGCAGCAGGACCTCCCAGGGCAGCAGGTCCCCATCTCCATTTCAGAGGCTACCAGCACATCATGTTTCTGCTCTTGTGCCTGCAGGATACAACACCCAGGTGGGAGAGCGGGGGCTGAAGCTGAGCGGGGGTGAGAAGCAGCGCATTGCCATTGCACGCACCATCCTGAAGGGTCCCCACATCATCCTGCTTGATGAGGTAACAGCAGTGGCCCCAGCCCAGCCTTACTCAGCTCTGCAGCAACCCACACTACCTCTATCCCTTCTTCCTTGCAGGCCACATCTGCACTTGACACAGAGACTGAAAGGAACATCCAGGCTTCTCTTGCCAAGGTCTGCGCCCACCGCACCACCATTGTTGTGGCACACAGGTAGGGACAAGGGGAAAAGGCTGATAAGGGAGGTGCTGGCCAGACCCCTCAAGAGAGGGGCACGTAGACCTGTCCCCTGCTCAGGATGTGAGAGTCCCAGGGATTGCATGTCCTGGCACTGCAAACCTCCCCCCAAGTCAGCGTAACACCTGCTTTTCTCTACAGGCTCTCCACTGTGGTAAGTGCAGACCAGATCCTGGTGCTTAAGGATGGGCACATCGTGGAGCGAGGGAGGTGAGCACAAGGCAAGGGCTGGAGGTGGAATCCCAGCTCAGGGGCCAGCTCAGGACCATGCATCCCTCTGCTCTCCTCACAGGCATGAGGAGCTGCTGCAGAAGGGTGGTGTGTATGCTGGCATGTGGCTGCAGCAGCAGACTGGGGACGAGAGCAAGGAGCACCACACTGAGAAGCCCCAGGGTAGCAAGAAGGTGTCGTGAACATGACCAGGAGTTCTGCTGTGACTTGAGTCCAGGCCTCCGTACTGCCTGGGAGTCTTTTGCTGGCTGGAGGCAGGGGCTCTGCCTGCCCTAGAAGTGCAAGAGTTTGGTTGGACACTCCACTACATTTGTACATATTTATTTTGCTATTGTGTATTTTCTTAAACCAGGTTCTTCCCAGGTCCATGCCTGTGTGCTATGGGCAGGGTATGCGCCTCTTGGTGGGAGCAGGAAGCATTAGTGCCTGTGCCCTCGAGTCAGCTGGCAGCTCTGCCATGAGGCTGAGCTCCTTGGGCTTAGGTGGGCAAGGGAGTGAGCAGGCTGTCAGCACCTGTCCCATCCCCACACAAAGGGCTGAGCTTGGCAGGGGGCCGCACCCCAGCAGCAATGGAGAGCAGGGCAGCTGGTGTCCCCTCACCCCTATGTGCCCTCCACTTCAACCACCATCCAGGGATGTGCTACTCTGGGCTGGACACCAAATGACTGCTCCCTCAGGTACCTCTGTACCTTGTGCTATGCTTTTTATTTTCTCCCAAGCAGCACTTTGACACGTCGCAATATTCCCTGGACCCAGACTGAACCCTCCCTCCCTTCTGCTGCTCAGAGCAGGACAGCCCAGTCCTGCACAGGACCAGGCACAGCCCTACAGGCAGGAATGGTTACAGCAGCAGGTGGGAAAGCAGCACAACTCTGCATGGCTGCAGACCCCCTGCAGGACAAATCCCCTCCACCCAACCAGGCTCTAGGCTCAGGGCTTTGTTTTTAAGTAGGGGGTGTGTGAGATTGCTGTCTAGAAGGGCATCCCCAGCAACACAACTGGAAGAAAGGAGGCATTCTTACCCCAGCAGCATTTAAACAGGGCCCTGTTTAAGTTTAGGGCAGCAGAGAGCAGCCAGCAGCAGGAAGGCAGCTGCAACCATCCCATGTGTGCGACACTGGCATTCAAGTCACTGCCAAGGTTACTTATTATATTAAACCAGAAAGGAAATGCAGCTCCATTCAGTCTCAGAGAAGTCTTGTGCCCCAGCTGAGCAGGGTAAGGCCCAACATACTCTTGTGCATGCAAACAGTAGGGAGGCACCGAGGGTGTGGCGAGCGGGGATGGGGCTGCCTTCAACACTTCTGGGAGGCTACACATTCAGCTGTGCCATGCGCAAGCAAGCGACATCCCAGCCACATTTGCTCTTTGCTGAGGGGCTGGCACAGCCCCTCCCAGAGCATGGAATCCAGCCCGCCACTACAGAAGGCAGCCACATCCCAGCTGTATGTCTGAGCATGCAGAGATGTCCCCCACACAGCTCTGCCCTTCCCCCCAGTCCCATCAGTGTTGGGACATGGCTGTGGCAACTGTGGGTAAGTGCAGACCCTGGGCTGCTGCTTGCTTTGGTCAGTGTCTACCCAGCCCTGTCCTGTACAGTCTTCACCTCCCCAGGAGCATCAGCAATTTGCTGCACTAATTTTATATATGTACTAGGTCTAAAGTGTCAGTGTGTATTTGGTGGCCTATAGCTCCCAGGGAGATGAGCTGTCCTTGGCAAGGGGCTCTTGGTTCCAGTGTCCAGGCCAGAACCCCATGGCATCCATGTGGGAGGCCAGAGCCGTTCCTCAGGTCACAAGCGGGATCCTATGTCCACTGGCACACCCTGCCTCACCTGCCTACGACATGCTGCAGTTTGATGGCTTTGAACCGTGCGCCTGCGGAACAGAAAGAAGCACAAAGTGAGCAAGGGCAAGCAGGCTTCTTCCTCTCTCCAAGAGGGCACATCCAGTGCTCAAGTTCCCAGAGCTGTGCGCTCAGCAGTGATGCTGCCACTGCCCCAGGCTGGGCTGCCCTCCTGGTGAGGAAACTCAGGCTAGACAGAGCCTAGAGTAAGAAAACCCCAGGGAAGTCTCCTCCTTCACACAGCTAGACCAGGATCAACCCCACAGGCTATACCCAGCCTCACTCACCTGCCGCTGCAACTGCTGGTACTCTGCTTCACTCGCGGACAGTGCCTGGGCCAGTGCCAGATCCTCCTCCTCCTGGGTGCTGCTGGGACAGTGGTGCATTGTGTGCCTCAGCCTCTCTCAGGCTCACGGGCTGAGTGCTCAGAGCCCTTCTGCGTTTCAGCATCTCATGCAAACCCCCAGTGTATCTTAGGGCAGTGAGCAACTGAGGATAACTTCCAACAGGCACAGGGTTGGGGAGGGAGCAGAGGATCCAGCTGGGGCTGGCAGCCAGAAATCTGGGCCAAGGAGAGTCATGTTAAGTCCATTCTGTAAGACAGTGCTTTTAGCAGCACTGGGCACTGTGCCTGGGGATGTGAGTTCCTGGGTGTCCTCCATGAACACCCCTACTCCACCTACCATGCTCCAGCCAAATCCAATAGGTGACAAGTGGTCAGACAATAGTTTGCCCTGCTCTGTGTGTCAATCACTGTCCCCTACCAGCACCCCTATGACTGAGGCCTTGCTTGCTGAACAGAGTTCCCTGTTGGCTCTAGACTCTTCCTTTTTTCCCCGTCAGCCACATAGAGGCATTATATGGAAACACGTGCTGAGAGGAATGTTATCCCAGAGCCACATGATGCTTCCCCAGGGACCTTTCACACACAGGGTGAATGCACACCACACCACATGTTTTGGGGCTGTACCTGGGTGGCTGTGCTGAGCTGCATGCTGACTCTGCCAGGGACATCTCCAGAGCTCGCTGCAGTGCCTCTTCCTCGCTCTGAAACAAAACACATTGTCACCAGCTTGGCCAGGGTGGGGGGCAGGAGGCAACCCTGACACACATGTGGCAGGTACAGTCTTTCCTGCCCAAGGGTGGGAAATATCTTTCCAGGAGGCCAGACACAGCCAAGGTGAAAAAGTGGGGGCTCTGGACAGACTGGCAGTGCTCTCCCCCTGCCCAAGGGGATATATCCCTGCTTGCTGATGCAGAAGTATATCAAGAATACCAGTGGAAAGCAACCTCCAGTCTCCTCCAGACTTTGCTTGTACTACAGAAAGACAACACCCAAGGTAAACAGCTGGTGCACTTCGTCCCTTTGGGGAAGCTAAGCACCAAGCACAGCTGAGAGCTGGCATTTGCAGGCACCAGAGCAAGCTCCGATTTCTCACAGAGCATTCAGGATCACAGTCTGCCAGGGAAGGCCCAGCTGGGAGCCCAGTCATCTACAGAGTGTGGGCTAGAAAGCAGTTGTTGTAGACTCACTTCCTAGAGGGCACAGAAACCATCCCAAATGCCCAGGCCAAGCTACTCACCAGCCCATTCTGCAGCATGACAGCTGGAGGGGAGGTGCTGCGAGTCTGCGACACAGCTGCTCTGCCTCCCCTGCAAGCAGAAGAAAAGCTGCGTTATTGTCAAAGCAGGGAGCCCTGGTACAACTATCAGCCCTGCTGAGGCACAAGAAGGGAGCTGTTGCTCTGGCATTCCACGGAGAGCATAGCTCAGCCTGGTCATGCCCTCCTCAGAATTATAAGTCAGGCCATCACCTTACCTGGCTGGAGAAGAGGAGCTGTCTGCTGGCCGGGCAGCTCCGCTGCTTGATGCGGCAACTATTTTGGAGGAGGATGCCTGGGCTCTGGTAACAGCAGCATGCCTAGGACAGATAAGACACCTGTGAGAAACTCTTTCACTATCATGAGCAATTTCAAGGGATTGAAAGGCATTGAACACCTTGGGATATCAAGCTGGATAAGTGAGACACTTCCCTGGCTACTCTTCCTCCCATGTTGTGGCTGCTACTCCCAAGAGTTTCAAGTGCTGTTTCTCTCCCTGAAACCCTGTACCACGACAGGCAGAAACCACTGGCTACAGAATAAGTGGCTGGGAAAAGCAGCAAGAGCAAACGATTCAGCAGGCAGTACTGACAGCTTTTGCTGCAGGAGAGACTGTGCATACTGGTGTGCTGGGTGCTGCAGGAGGACACCCCAGCACATGGGGCATGGAGTGTGACAATGCAGCAGTCCCACACAATAGGTCAGGAGGAGCTGGGCTTCTTCTCTGTCACCCATCTGGCAAACACAGCCCCACCCCTCCCAACCTGTCTGTTCTCAGGCCCTCACCCTGCTTTGGAAAGGGGATGCCCTGCCCCACTGCAGTCATGGTCCAGCGGGTGCCGGTGCTTGAGGCAGTAGTTCTTGTGGCACTGGTCACAGATCACCTTCATCATCTCCTTCTGCTTGCAGCCAGGCTTCAAACACTTGTTGGTGAAGATCTGAAAGATGACACAGCAGCGGTGAAAAGGAGCACATGCTGAGGGGCTGGGGCCATCCCTTCTCTCCATGCCAGGCCCTGGGCACTGACCAGCCTTTCCCACCAGCGTATCTTCTGCAAGGCTCTGAAGTTTGTCTCTGAATACTTTCTCTAAGTGTCTCTGAATAATTTCTTTAGACAGTTCATTAGTAATTCGCTGGTGCTTTAGTCTCCATAGAGAAGAGTCTCCACAACCACAGAATGCACAGCAGGAGAAAGAGTGCCTTGCTCAAGGACTCCTGCCCTCCATGCCACTGCAGTGGGGATATCCCAGGGCATTCCAGCTGCTGCTGGGCTGGATTCCTGCAGGGCCAGCACTCTGCAGCAATTCAATCTCCTGGCAAGATGGGGTAGCTAATTGCTGACTGCATTTTCCTAATAGCAGCATACAGTTTCCCATCCTTATATCCCAGGTGGCCGCCCAGCCCCATTCCATCACCACCTTGTTCCCAGACTGCCTCCACAAAGCCCTGCAGATGTGCACACTTCGAGCTCACCAACCCTCCCTGCCATCAGCCTGTGCCAGAGACAGCACCAGGCAGGGCTGAATCTGTGTTGTTTTCATCTGATTCCCAGGCTCTGACAGAGTCACACAGTACACACCTTGCGTTTGCGTTGTGCAGGGTCAGACTTGCAGTCACGGTCAATGTGCTCACCCACCACAATATCAGGCATCTCCTCTCGCCTCACAGGGACTGGGGTGTTGCAGAGGGGGCATACTGGGACCTGCACATCCTGCAGAGACAATAAAAGAGAGCTGGGAGCAGGTAGCTGGGTAACCTTGAGTACTGTAGAGTCATCTCTCTCTCTTTCAGGACCTGCCTACCATGGCTTCCACAGCTGCAGCTGCAGTTTGAGATCCTGCTCATGACCCTCCAACCAGCCTGCACAGCAGGTGCAGAGGCACCTGGGAAGGGAAGATGGTATGGCTGGGAGATGCCCAAACCACTTTACCCAGTGGGAGAGGGAGGGCAGGATGTTTGTGGCACTGAGATGCAGATCCTGACTTTCAGGTACATCTTCAGACTCACTCCATGGGGAGTGAGGGGGACTGCTCAAGTGACCAAAGTCACCACAGATTATTATGACCAGTGGCTAGAAAAGCTCAGCGGCTCCATGCAGGAGGGTGGATGAGACCTGTCCTCTGCACTTACCTTCTTGTAGGCAGAGGTGCAGTTGTGCTGGGCATAAGCAATGTGATCGGTGCAGAAGATCTGCTCGCAGGCATCACACTTCAGGGGAAGGAAGTCTAGGAGCAGGATATGGCATGGCAGAGAGCACGGATATCAGTATTGCCCACTCGCAGCTCGAGGGCCTCCCCCGACTTTTCCCAAAGGCACAACAGTGACCCGCGGCAAAGCCAGGGCCACACCTCTCATCCCCCCCGCATGAAAACAAAAGGGCTACAGGTCCATAACCACGTCTTCAGAAATACCCAGGGCTCCTTCTCAAAACCTGACGTCCTCGAGATCAGGAGTAGCATCCTGAATCACCCCCAGCACCCCGTGAGCTGCCGGCCTCAAACCGATGTGAAGTGATGATGCCACAACCGCCACGGGCTTCGCCCACCGAGATAACGGGGGTACGGACGGGCCCCAGCGGCCCCGCCATCCCCGGGCAAGAGCCGCTGCCCACCCGGGTACAGCCACCGGCGGATACCCGGTCCACCGGCACGGACAGCCAGCCCCGCCCTAGAGGGGTGCCCAAGGGCTGCGGGAAGGACCAGGGACCCCTTCGCTAAAGGTACCACGGGCGACACGGCCCGCCCTTCAAGCCCCGCTACCGAGCGGGCGCTCGGCGCCGCCCCGCCGCCTCCCCGCAGGCCGGGCTGCCCGGTCCGCGCTGTCCCGGCCCAAGCCCGCAGCCGTCTCCCCGGCGTGCGAGCCGTACCCACCCCCCGGCTCCCCCCGGCGCTCACCCAGGCGCTGGCAGGCGGACCAGGAGCAGTGCGCGCCCAGGTCCGGGAACTCCATGGCGGTACTGCCGCCACCGGCCCCGGCGGCCCCGCCGCGCCCGCTTCCGGCGGGGCGTCACAGGGCGGGACCGGGCACGGCCCCGCCCCGGCGGCCCTCGGCCCGCCCCGCGGCTCCGGGCGGCCCACCGCACCCTCCGCACGGCCTTCCTTCGGGAGCACCGCGGGGACGCGTGGGAACACCAGCACGGGACCGGCCTCGGCGCTGGGGGAAGGCTCAGGGCAAGGCGGAGTCCACGAGGGCCAGGGTCAGAACCATCCTGCCCTGCCAGGCCAGCAAGAAGTGTCTCTGCCGCCATGGGACAGATTGAACTTTTCCCTCCGTCCTTCCTCCCCTGCCCCAAGAGACACAAACCACGGATCCTGCCGTGTAACAGAGCTCCTGGATCTATTCCAGCCACCTCGGAGTCTCCACGTGCCATGCTATGATGCCCAGCAGAGCACAGATGCTAGAAGGGTCAGTGGTGTAAAAGGCAAAAGATGCCATGGCAGCAAGAAACTGGAGTACTGAACAGGGCCAGGAGTGAATTTCATTGATAGCAAAAAAAATCAACTCCGCAGCCACCCAGTAACAGAACTCAAATGAGACAGGGGAAAAAAGCAAGTATCGCCCAACACCCTGTTCCAGCAGTGACACAAAAGACAGTAACAGTCTGCAGAAGAAGTCTCTTTGCACAATACCCACCTGCCCTTGCCCCCTTACTGCTACCCTCTGCTCCAAAGACCCCTTTTCCCTTTGCTTGCCCCTGAGAGCCACATTTGATTGTGCACCCCATCCCTCCCCCCTGACAAAACCAATGAAAGTTAAAATTATTTACACTTTTAGCCATTTAAAAACCCAATAAAATAAGATTGCATATGTCCTACTGGGGGTGTGGGTATTAGCAGCAGCTACAGCTAGCTCAGCGTGCAAAACAAAAGACAAACAGAAGACAGACCAAAATACTGCACCATTACTAGGAAGCGTTTGCTGGGGTTGGTGTTTCAATTGTGGCATAAGACTTCTAGAAGCCGGCTCCTCCCCAGCTGCAGGGCCTCCTGCTCAGCCAGTGAAGGCCAGGCTCTAGAAGGATGGAAAGGATTCATACACAGCACATTAACACTGATGCGTTTCCATCCCAGTCAACACAAACATCTAAAAACCCACTGCACATTCACTGTGTGAGTTTTTCCTTCTTTCCAGTGATGATGGAGGAAAAGGGGGAGCACAGGTAAGACCTAAGACATAGATGCTGCTGTCATCACTGCCTCCTCCTCATCCCCTTGCTTTGGCAGCTCAGCAAGCATGGGAGAGGAGGGAGACGGAGCAGCCTCTTGTGCCTCCTGCTCCTCTCCAAACCCCAGCTCTACATCCATTTGCTCCAGCTCCCCCTGATCCAGTAGCTCAAAGTCATCTGCTTCCTCCTCATCCTCCGGTGGAGCTTCTGTCTCTGTCTCCACCACTTCACTCTCTGACAGGTGTGCTTGGAAGCTCAGTTTCTCTTCAGGCTCTGTGGGGAGGAACTCGGAGAGGGGCGGTCCCTCACTGGCCTCTGAGGACCGCAGGAGGGCAGAGAGGGTGTTCTGCACCGCTGTGGTGATAGCAGTGGTGACGATCTCCTCGCTCAGCGTGTTAATGCAGATGCCCAGGCCTGGGGCAGGGACAGTCTTTGGCTCTGCGTTGCCTCCTGCCGCTTGCCCGCTCCCATTGAAGTGCGTATTTACAAAATGGAGAGGAGACGCGAGGCGAAGGATGGAGAGGTCAGAGTCCGTGGCCTCTTTGTCTGCTGAGTGCAGCTCACAGGCAGCGTGGGCAAGCTCAGGACTCAGAGGCACATCAAACGCATCTTCATCACTCTGTGGTCCCAGATCTCTGGAATGATATTCTTCCACGGATGGAAACTCAGCCAGGTCCTTGGAAAACGACTCCTCCGGCTCACTGTGCAGGCTCTGCTGATCCAGGTCTGAAAGGCACCAGCATTAAGGTACAGGCTCTCTCACCTTGACCTCTAACCCACCCTCCCCCAGCTGACACCATAGCTGACTTGCAGGTACCTTCCCCATTCTTGGAGCACAATAGGAAGAGGTCTGCAGTTATTCCTTTCTGCCAGTGGAATGATTCACATGGAATGTTTCTTATGTGATCCTGTTCTATGTGCTCTGTGCTCAGAAAGGACTTCCTGCTCCAGCTCACGCTCTCTGCATTTAGAGCCCCCCATTAAAACTCCCAAGGTCAGGGAAACTGTGCTTACATCATGTGGCTGCTCCTTCCCAGACACCCAAGTGGCCACTGAGTAGTTACTTCCATGCTCCTCACCACTAACCAGTCCTTCTCTGAGCTAGTAAGTCTGACCTGTTTCGCCCAGCATCATACATGGGTGTTTGACTATCCTATTCAGTTATTTCTGCAGGACTTTGTGGGGGGCCTTGCTCCCTTGCTGAAGTCACAAGATGGCATTGCTTTGTGGGGCAGTAATTACAGGCCAATGTCCACTTAGGACCAGCTTATGATCAGCCATGAAGTCAGGGCATGCTGCACTACTTTTCCTTCCTCCTTTCAATGCTCTTCTCATGCAAATAGCTGCATTCTCTCCCTGTCCTCCCATTTGTGAGACTCATTGTTCTGGGCCAAAACACTGAGGATAAGGGGAAGCAAGGTGTCCCATCATGTACCTTCAGAAACGTCCGTCAGCTGTGGGGTGGTAGCCCTTGAAACAGAAAAGCCCCCACTCTCCAGGATAGAAGCCTCCTCATCAGAGAGCTCAGAATCTGTGATTGACAGTGCCAGGGCAGTTTTCTTCACATCCACCTGCATGAGATGAAGGCAGAGAGACAAATTCCTGCGTGTCTAAGTACCCATGCTGCCTATGGGCACCTCCAGACCTTCCAGGCAGAAGTCCTTGCTGGAGGGACAGTGTGATGGCAAAGTGCTCCCTTCATTGGAGGGAAGGGCAGTCTCAGCTCACTAGCTTTCCTGCAATAAATCACCACCCGAAGGTTTGCCTGCTCTCAGTGAAGAACACAAAAGAGACAGCACAAGATGGGATGAGACTGTAGGAGTCTCAGAAGGCTTTGATGCTTCTTCCTCTCCTGGGGATCATGAAGGAGAACACTCCTTCCCTTATGAATTCACACAGAGTGCAAGGAAGCCTTCTACAAGTAGCAATGGTTCAAGAAGTATCCGCATTCCTTTGGAAACAAGTTTCACACCTCAGCTCAGCTACATGTCCAGAGCTACTGCTTGGTTTGTTTCTGCTGTGCAAATACAGAAAGGTCGCACACAATCTGTCTGAAAACAGAGAACTGCGTAAGACACGCTAGAGCTGCTCAACTCCCTTTTCCGGTTTTGAGGAGCCCCTGCACATTACAGCAGGGGTGTTCATTTCTTCAGGAGACACTCACATTCTCTGAGCATGAAGCATAACCATCAAAGTAATTCTGAGGCCAGCAGGAGGCTTGGGGCATGGCTGGCCCTGCCCTGCTACTGCATCACCAGCTCTGTGGCACTGAATTCTCAATACCCAGATTGAAGACAATGGCCTTCACCAAACACATACCCTTCTCCCCTTAGAATTTTGCAAAGAAGTGATTTATTGCTCTGCTGTGTGTTATCATTGTTGTTGTACTCAGACCACCCCTTGGCTCTCAAGTTGCTATAGACCAGAGAGGAGGGACTGGCTCCTGCTGAGCTCTTTGTGCTCTTACCACTGGGGAGAAGCCCGACAGCTCTGCTTCACTCTCACTCTCAGTCTCTGCTGTTGGCTCATCACCTGCTGCAGGCTCGCTCTTCCCTTGTCGCTCTGTGAGAAAGACAAGAAAGACTCTATATGATACTGAAGGAATTTTCTGCCTTTATATATCACTTTCCCCTACTTCCCCTGTGAAAGTGTACAGAGTTCCTGGAGACAAGCATAATTTGTTGCTCTCGTGTGCTGTTCTCAGGATCACCTGGGAGCACACAGTTGCTCTCCACTTAATCCTTAGGCTTCCACCTCTCTTCCCCTGGTCCTCTGCAGTCTGTCACCACAAAGTGTTGGCAGACATGGTCTCCTATTGTCCTTTTGCTATGGCTCCACCCTTGTAATACAGCACCAAAAAAAACTACAGAGGTGGTGATTCCTTACTCTTCTTCTCATGCTTGTGGTGCAGCGTCTCTGCCTTCATACTGTAGTCCAGTTTCATCAGGACAGGCTCCAAACGTGTGTACATCCTCTGGATCAGCTCATGGTAGACCACCAGAGGCCAGAGAAGAATGCTGAGCACTGTGGACATGGAATGCAGGGACTGTGAGGGACATATCAAGCAAAACCCAACTCTTCCTGTGGTGCCACTGAGAAAGTCTTCAAGGGAAATGCATTTCAATGGCATGTGCTTTCCCATCTGACTGCCTAAAAATTCTCATCCACGGTTCTTCTTACTCATTGCAAAGCTGCTTGATCTATCAGGTTTTCCTGCCAGATCTTAGATAGAATTCAGATTTATGTTAAGATGAAGCATAAGCCCTTCTCTTCAGCCACTGCACCCCAGACTCAACATGCAACAGAAGCCCTGAAATTAGCTTAAACGAGAATTAAAACTAAGTATTACCAAAAATTTTATACAGGTAGCTGCATAGAGCTCATGTGTAGATGCACTCGCAGCAAAGCACCAGAAAAGAGTTATTAGGGACTCATGATGCAGTGAAAAGATGTGTTTACCAACATGCAGCTTTGTTAACAACACTCTCGATATGGATTTGCCCACATTGGGAACTGAGAGACTGTAACTACATGCTTCCCTGGAGCCTTGGCCAGCACAGCCTCAGCAGCGGGTAACAGTGGGCACCAATGTTTTAGTCACGGCTCCCTCTCCTGCCTTTGCAGTTGTACTGCATGTACGCGCTTAGAGAGATTTCCTGGAACACACTCTCTGTAAATGGATTCATCACCTAGTACAGATCCCCTCGAAGAAACTACAAATCTGCTTTTTCCAGCCTATCAACAGCACAGTTAGGTCATGTCTCAGCTTAAGTCAGACGAGCGCTGCTTATACTCACAAATGATGTAGGAGATCATAATGCCTGGAACATAGTGTCCAACTACAGCCAGAATCAGGCAGCCTGAACAAACACTCATGCAGAACTGAAGGAAGAGAGAGGAACAAACAGAAGTGACAAGAGGCAGAGATACATCTGTGCAACCCATGCCAGAAACCCATTTAGCACAACATGAGGGATGGTCCTAACCAAGTCAGTTAGCCAGCTCTGCACCAAGGACATTCAGGTGCTGACAGTCACAACTCGGACAGCTCAGTTGGGTTAAGCTGTAAGCATTAGAGGTTCAAGCGCAGGATGACCAAGGTAACCCAATGGCCCAATAAAACAAATTAAAACTTTATCAGACAGTTCTTTATTAAGTAAATTACATTCCTTGAGGATATGATAGGATATTGCAAATTGCCACTAGTACATCTCTCTGTAGAGCTCAGCACTTCAGGAGGAAACTGTACTGTCCTGACAGAGACAGGAATCTGCTACACCAGATGCTGTGCCACTGCTGTGCCGTAAACCAGCTGGTAGAAGCATTAGCAGAGCCCATGCACCCATCAGACTAGGATCCTTCTGCTCTGGAAAAAGTGAAGTATAATGGTGCAGCCCTGATCGTTTGTCTTACATTCTCCGGGGGGCAGGGAGGGGCAGGGGGAAGTGAGACTAGACAATCTATAAGCCAGGGCATGGGTTCAGATATGGACTATATCCTGCAATTAAGAGTTTAATTCAAAATGCAGAGGGTCTGCAAAAGCTAAGGTTCCTCTATGAGCTTTGCTCCCAATGAACTCATTCTTTATGGGCATCTTTGGACCTGGTCTTCTACTCCCTGTGGCTGGGACAGAAAAGGAGTAATAGGCAGTGCTAGAAACCCACTCTTTTTGGCACACTTCCTGGAATGCCAGGAAGCCTGACACAATCCTAGAGGTTGGTCTGTCCTACTTTTTGTGATGCAAAGGCAGTCCCTGTCTACAAATCCTCTCCAAACAACATACATCACACCCATTAGAACGTGTTTAATGACAAGTTTCCATGCACTCAGAAACAGCACTGTGTTTGGCCTTTGCTAGCAACAATCTTGGCTAGTGAAATAGGACCAGCTTAAGAATGGAACTCATTAAAGGGCCAGAGGCAGTAGACTTCCCTTTTTTCTCCCCAGTCCCAAGCTAAGAGCTTCCTTTGCACACTAGGAAATAAAACCAAGTATAGCAAATCATTCACAGGAGGGGTGTAAGTTCAGCTCCAGTTTACAAATACTGGAAGTCAATTATTCATTATTTAAACTTCCCATGGCATAGAATCTGCAAGTAATGAACAGCAAATATTGGACAGGGATAGCAATTGTAAAAATACTGAATTTACATTCTTCCATCTCTTAAGGCAGTAGTAATAGAAATATAAGCCTCTGCAGAGAAGAGTAGGTATCTCCAGCTTACCTTGGCAGGATTTTGCCTCTTGTACTGTAGCAGTTCCTGCAGGTACAGCCTGAAGGTGACCCAGCTCTCTGCCAGACAGTGGCACAGCTCAGGGACACTGAGCAGGTGAGGTTGTGCCCCTGAAGTCACCCCCTCACTAGAGACAGACAAGAGCAAGAAGACAATCTTTGAACATGGTCTGTTTTCCTGGCGGAGAGGAACAGCTGCATCAGGAAGCAGAGCTCCTACCAAAGGCTTGACAATACTGACTTCATTTTTAACTGAACTACAGAAGATGCTTGATTTGGAGACAGTTTTTCCCTTCAATCAGGAAGAAAGTCAAGAGACACCTGAGGAAAGCAGCGGCAGATACCAGCCACAGAATCCCCATGCCACAAGCCCAAGATGCAGAGCAGTTTACTCAAAGCCACACAGACAGAAGCATTGGAGGTGGAACTAGTTACGTGGCCTCCTCGGGCACCAAGTCCGAGGTAGACAGAATGTGGTGCTCAGACCTATAACCACGGCCAAGGATGCAAGCCACACCACTAGAGAGAGCACATTCAGCCTGTAGAAGTCAGTCTCAGTGATCTTCTCTCTGGGGGACTCTTAAAATAGTTCAGGAGAGATCCAGGGAAGAAATCTAAGAGCTCTTAACATCAGAAGCACTTGAGCTTTATTGCTACTGAAAGAACACTAGCTTTCCCCAGAGTCTCAACTGTGGCTCCTGAGCTGATAAGCAGCTAGCACTGCAGAAGTCACTAGCAATGTTTTACAGCAGGAGCCATGCAGTTCATTGACAACAGCAAAAAAAGGATGGGTGAGATCACCATACTAAATTAAGACTTCTCCACTCTCCCCACTCCCCAAGAACACATCTGTTAGCTTACCTCTCTCCTCCTGGCTCCTCTGATGCCTGTGCTGTAGAGAGAACACAGCAGATTAGTCAGCCAAGTAAAAAATACAACCTGACATTTTTACCAGTAGAACAGAGCAGAGCTGGAGATGTATCATCCTTAGCTAGGGATGCACCCCAGGGACCTTCTTTGTGCGCTCACACAAGCAGGAATCACTGGCTTGGAGCCTGAGCTGCAAAGGCTTTAGTGAAGCGTGCTGGGAGACTTGGAGCAGCAGAGCACTGGTCTCTGGGCAACCCAGCACACCTTGCAACCCAACACACACACAGCAGGGCACTCGTATCTGAGATGCATCCTGGTGCTTATATGGGGCTCTCCACTCCAAGGATCATGCAGCTTTTGCTCGTGTTCTTCATGTCTGGGCAGTGCCATTCCCACAGTGGGTGCCAGCACTTGTCATTCAAAGTGGGCTGCCAGCACAGTTTTGGAGCTGGGCAAAGCTTCAGCTTCCATCTCGGAGCTAAACATGGCACCAGGAGGTCTGAGCTGCATTTCCCACTGACCAGCCCAGTCCTTGGCAGGATGCTATGTACAAATACCAGAGATGTCCCTGCTGTCTCCATCTTCTTCCATGGAATTAAGCAACAAATAGCAGCCTTTCTGCATAATTTTCTAATTTTAGGGCTCTTTTATGTCCCCTGACAGCCTTTTGTGCCAGGCACAGATATAACTATACTCCTAAAGTCCATCACTCTGAAAGGGAAAGGCTCTCCCATTACTCTCTGCACTGAACCCAGTTGATGATCAAACAGGGACTTAGTTCATGCAGTATGGAAGAGAGGAGTGTTGTTTCAATGGTAGAGGTCATGTACGATTATGTTCTGCTTTTAGATACACTGAGAAAAAAGTTCTAAGACAACTGAAATTCATGAGCCTGGTTGCTCACAGATTTGGATATCCTGGCAAGCTGACTGGTGTCTCAGGATGTACAGGGCTCAACCAAAGCTTTTCTATCAACACAGTCTTTGTAAGTCTCCTGTGTTTAACAATGCCCTGTTTATGCTGTGATAGCTCATTGAGGTCTACCCTCCTGTACTAGTCCACCCACTGTCCTAGAGCTGGCAGGGACTGATATATTTTTGATGCTGTTTGACCAGCAGCAAACTTGGTGCATGAGGTTATAACCTTAACCCTGTCTCCCACACTGCATGTCACCATGTCAACAGAACTAAAATAAAGGAGGAGAGTTTAACCTCAGAGACTACGCTTATAGAAATGGGCTAAAGAAATGCAACGTGTGCAAAAAGGGGTTTGAATCCTCCCTGGAGTCACCACCCAGGCACAAAGCCCAAGAGTGGCAATGACTCCCTCAGGGAAATGCAACAAAGATGCGAACAACGGTCACTGCAATCACCCAGCGAGACTTCAGACTCCACCCAGCTGAAGCGACAGAAGAGATCAACTGCTTGTAGCAGGCCGGCCACCCTTCTCCCAAGACACAGGATGTTGGGCCAAGTCTGCCAGACTCCTCCTCCCGCTGCAGGCACTGCACCAGCCGGCTCACACAGTGGAGCAGGAGGCCAACCACCCAGGGGAGGAGGCGATTCTTTGAGAGCGTGACCCAGATTTCCAGTAATCAGGCCTGACAAGATGAGTCGACTGCTCTCAGACTGAGCTGCCCATTCGCTCCTCTGCCCATGAGCACTTGGCATGGCATGGCATGGCGGCTGGGGCAGCTCACAGAGGGAGCTTGGGCTGCAGTATGAATATTATGGATGCAGCTCCACCCCCACAGGGCAGCTGCTCCCCTCCAGCAACCGCCATTGCTGTGTTTTGTTATTGTGCTCAGGAATCTAAAGCTGCTTAATCACAGCGCACAGAAATCCAGCTCTATCTCTAAGCCTCATCTATTACCTGCGTTAAATCACCAAACACATTACATCTGGCACTGGCCAGTCTGTGAGGGCTGGCTACACCAGTCGTGCAGTGTATCACATGAGGAGCTGGGACACTCGCCACCTCTGTTGGACAGATGTGCCAACAACACAGTAAGTGGAATGGTACAGGAACCCCACTCCTCTCCGACTGGCTGCAGTCATCCAAGCTATCCAAAATATACCAGCAGAGGGAGTGAAACAATTCTCCTCAGTTGATCCTGAAGGTTTCAGAGACACTTTGGGGAGCAGAACATTTCAGCAGGCTGCAGGGTCTTCATGTGATTTCAGCTATCTGGCAAAACACAAGCTGTCTTTAAGATCAACAGTATGTTGCTTCCTGTAGTAGAGCAGTCTGCCTGCTGACCATCTCAAAGCACTGGAGTCTTAGACCAGTTGTAAGAACAGCCCAATCCCAAAAAACCTAGAGCATTTCCAACAGGAAATGGTCCCTTAGTTAAGGTTTAACTCCAACCTATGCTGAAATACTGTCAGGCACCAGTATAACTAAGTCGGCAAGCAGGACACCCAGAGCTGGCCTCAGATTATCAATAACTGGCTGAAATCTTTCTGTCAGCATTTCACACTGGACTGTGGATTAATACAAATCACTTGACATACACCAGACTCTTCTGAGAGAACAGACAGCCATGCAGGAGTTTAGGTTATGCTAGGTTAGGTTATGTTGGTACTGACAAATTATTGCTGATGGATTCCTTGGCTCTTACAGGCTTTCAACGTTCCTCCAAGAGACAATTCTTCATCTGTGTGTAAACTTTACCTAGAAAACGGGACCTTTTTAAGGAGTACTAGCATTCAATTACCAACTAGCATTGCAACACAACTTTTCCTAGAGATCTTCCACACTGCACTCTCCTGCAGTGACCAAAACACAGCTGCCAAACAGCGATGCTACCAAAACAGCCCTGCTTGACACCCATTCCAGGTGAAACTGGAGATGCTCCCTAAGCCCTTAAATAATGTTTAAGTAGAACTCCACATAGATACTGAGAAAATACCCTGCATGTGAGCTGAAAATATGCAGTCCTTTCTGAAAGGGCCTAAAAATGTTCCACATCTTGATGCTGTTAGCATGACCCTGATCACAGTGTGTGAGTAACTGGAAAATACATGCTGAGGTTTTAGCATTCCTTCAGAAGTCTTTGTATAAGCAGTCATCTGAGACATACACAACTGTCACAAGCTGAGGTTTGTGTATGCACATGCTGACTCTTGAAGGTATGGTACCAACCCATCTCCCAGAACTCCAGAAAAGGCTAACAGGAAGCACTAAGGAGGCAAGCCACAAAGGCGCAGCTCTGCTTCAGCAGGAAGTGGAAGCCAAACAAGAACCCCTAAGTGTTCAGAAGTACCGATTCAATGGGAGGCCCCTCAGGAATGCAGAGCACCACGCTTTCCCGGCGGAAGCAAAGGAAACATGGGCCAGTGGATCATGTCAAAATCAGGGCTGTGACCTAAACAGGCACACCAGAAAGATGTCCCTGTTCTCTGCAGCAGAAAAGCAGGAAGGCATGAAATATGTGAAGAACACTGAGGAGAGGTATAGTAGGAGGTGCACGGAGTTCTAGCAGATCTGATGGCATAGGATGAGCCTAATCCCTGGTGTTGCTGTTTTGTTTGCTTTTTCTTTTTATTCTTCATGGCTCTGCATCATATAAATTTTGAAAAATTATTTCAGTATGAATTTCCTATTTATTCTATGACAACACAACTTTTACTTGCTGGAATGATTCCACTCCCACCTGCCTCAATGACACCATTCTGTACTGGACATCAGGCTTTTGCATTTCTGGACATGTTTCAAGAGAGGTGGTTTGGGTTGGCTTTAAACTATTCCCTAAAAAACCAATGTGAATAAGCAGGAAATTAAATTGGCCAGTCCAGTTTAACTGCCTGGTTACCTGAACCACACAAAGCAAACAGTTTCAAGACTACAGCTGTAATATACCTAATCTTATCAGGATTTCTGTGAAAGGACCCTTTAAGTCAGTACCCTTTTAGGTCAAATAAAGGGCACCTTACAAACACACGTATAGAGGGGCATTCATTCAGAAACTCTCACTAGAGTAGAGAGGCAGGGATGGAGGACCCTGAGCCACCTTTGAACAGTAGCAGTAGATGCAGTAGGCAGGTCTGGGTTCTGTCATTTAATAAACTCCAAAGTAGGCACTCAAAGCAGACAGCAGCCAATCCATGTCTATCATCTTTACGAGGCTATTCCTCTTGCTGCTTTTGTGTCTAATGTTGGCACAGACCCTTCAATAAATGGGAAAGATAAGACAGGTGATCAGATTCACTGACTACCTGAAGATCAGATGCTATTCAGTACAGGTACAATAGACTAACTGTTGCTGCTGTCAGACCTCATCATCCACTCTGCTACCTGCCACAAGAAGTGGCTCTCATTTGCTCTGCTTCTTTCAGGGCATAAGCCCACACTTAACTTAACCAACACAGTTCCATCCCCTCCTTTCCTTCCCTCAGCTCAGCTGGCTGTAAGTGCTCAGACTTGAAATGGTCTTTTTGTCACATTTTCAGGAGAGAAAGGACACACCAGGAACACATCATCCCTGTCACTAGCTTCTCTGGCAAGCTAATTGGGCCCCTTAGATGCTCTTAAAATTAGCCACTCCTAGAATTTCTCAACAGTGGGAGCAATTTTCCCCCATGCCCAGAGTATTAGGATGCATCCTAATAAGTTAAGACACAGATAAGAGGCAGCACCAGTATCTGGGCCTGCAGTAAACATAGGAATGGGGCTTCCATGACTGCTGAGAGAGCCCAGGAAGGGCCAAAGCCATAGCCTAGCAGCTGGTAACACTAGAACCATGTCACTATCTACAGTGCTAATCATCACATACCTGAGAAATCAAACAGGAACCTGGGTTTCCACTTCTCCAACAAGAGGATGCCAAGGAGGGACATGCTGAGGAGAAAGAGGGGTCTCAGGGAAGTAGAGGAAAACAACCTAGAAATGAAACAGAAATTGTTAGGCAGGGAAAAGGCAGCAAATTACTGCTCTTGATGAGCAAACAGATATAGTTGAAAGCAGAAATACCCAACTGCTATGGGCCACTGCTGTGCCATAAACCAGCTGGTTTAGTGAGCATTGTACTCTGCAGACACCCTCCCACAGCACGTTCTCAAATGGTGCCTTTGCCCACCACCAGACAGCTGACTCCCAGCGCTCTCCTCTGCTTCTGAGCTCCTCCCTGGGTGGCAAAACAAAGCTAATGCTCACTTGTACAAGTCCCTCCAAAGCCTCAGGGTGGAGGGCACTAGATAACATAAAGACAAACTGCTGTAGCAGAAAACTGTTTGCAACTCAGCCTGTTTGCTGAAAACCTACATCCCATTTGTCATGGCAAGGTCCAGCATTACATGCAGGTAATGCATCTTGCCATTCCAGATGCCCATTCTCTTATCACAAACCTCTCTCTGTTTCACCAGAGCCTTGCTGGCACTTAAACCGTTTAGTTGCTCACTCGACTTTATCACAAAACCTTTCATGTCCTACATCCACACACAGGCTGAAGCCACTTGCCAGCTCACACAATACTACTCACACGCAGCTGTGCAATGCCACTCAAAGAGTTTATCTCACCACTCCACAGAGATTCAACAGCAAAGGTGCCAGGGTGCCACCTGTGTCAGCAGTGGCTGTCTGTATTCATCCTTTTCTCTAGTTCAGAGGAGTTGCTTTTAAGTCACTCCAGAAAGAAATGCATTCATCTTCACCTCTTCAATGAACACTCCTTTCCAGAAAGGAGGAGTGGTTTTGCTTTTTTACCCTGCTCCTCTTCAGTGTTTGCCAGTAACTAATGACAAACACACTGAACAATGAGTGGAGTCAGGGAGAATCTCACAGTGCAGAGCAGGGAGGGGTTCCCACTAAGTCACAGGTGGAGAACTGGAAGTGAAATGTCTCACTGGACAGCGCAGAACAAAAGCTGCACTTTCCATGGGTTTACAGGACTTTTAACGATCTAAACAACAGTGTTTGTACTCCTTCTCATTGAACAGCAGTTCTGTAGCTCAACACATCACCTCTGGAACAATCTCCTAATCCACCTCATTTATGTATTGCAGTTAAAAGATGCTGGCTGAATCCTCCATGGGACCCTAAATGATTTTTACTCCTCTGCAGTATTTAAATCTCTCTCTGCTGTCCCATATTCTGGGCACTCTTTGTTCTTCTCGACCTTTTCACACACAGTCCCTGGGCTGTCATTGTCTACTACCCCCGCCACCTACACCTCTCCCCCTCCTTCTCACTTCATAGCTCTGCTCTGAGACTTTTCAGCTGGTAGAGTTGTCCAAAAGTTTATGTCTCTGGCTACCACGTATAATTCTGATAATTGGGTGGATGACGGAACAGAATGTGAGCTGCTTATTCAGAGAGACTTCAAAGGCTGTTTGGTTACTTACTTTTCCGTCCTCTCACTCCAGAATCTGCCCCTTCCTATTTCATCTGCAACCAACATTTAACTCTTTCCCTGGCCACTTCTGACCTTTTCTGCCGGGAAGGCCACTGGCTGAGAGCATTTTCATCAGTAAAACTGACTCACTGTTTATACAAACAACCAGGCTGCTTTTCCTTCCCATCCACAGCTGGGCTCTGCCACTCACACTCCCATCTCCTCATGCTGCTGCCCTGCCGGAGTGGCAGAGAAGGGAAAAGAGGAAAGGGGGAATGCTCTAGCACCAAAACCGAGTGAAAAATCAGCACCTGCCGGCAAAGATTACGGAGCAGAAGGGTTTAAATAAAACGCCCCAGGGCAGCTGCCGATGCAGGAGGCCGTGGAGCTCTCTGACCGCAGTTACCGAGTGAAACGAACTGATAAAACACGGATGCAAAAACTAAGCAGAAACGTGCCTGGGCGAGGCTCCAGTCGAGCCCATCTGCATTTTATTATCGCGGGACAAGGCAAATCCTCCTGGCACTTTCTCCCCTCAGGGAGGGGCCTGTTTATGCCTGTCAGAGGAAAACAGCTCGGCTGCTCCCGGCCGTGCATATCCCGCGGCGGTGCGGACTGCGGGAACGCACGCCGCCGGAGCCCAGGCACATCGCCGCGGGCCCCGAAGCCTCCGCACGCCGCGGGCACGGGCACGAGCCGGACGGGCGGCACCGACGGCCCCCGGTCCCCCTTCCCGCCCCAGCTCACCAGAGGGCCCCGCCGAGCGCGGCCGCCGTGACCAGGCTGTACAGCGGCCTCTCCCACACAAGCAGCCGCTGCGCCGTCGCCAGCGCCGCCTCCCAGCCCCGCAGCCGCTGCCGCAGCGCCGCCGCCAGACGCGCCGCTGCTGCCGCCGCCGCCTCCTCCTCCTCCTCGGCCGCCGCCGCCGCCGCCTCCTCGGCGCGGCCGCTCGCCATGGCTGCGGGCGGGGGAGAGGGCGGAGGAGCCGCTGTCACCGGCCCGGGCGGGCGGCACCGCCTGAGGGACCGGCGGCCACTGCCGCCGCGCGCGTGCGCCCGGGGACGGATGAGGCGGGCGGGGGGGAACCGGGTGACACCGGCCGCGCGTGCGCCCGGCGGCGGGAGGGGCGGGCACCGGCCGCGCCCCCGCGCCGGAACAGGAAGGGCGGAAGGGCGGGCGGCGGCGGCCAGCCTGGGAGCGGCTTGGAGCGCTCCGCTCCCGACACTGCGCCGGGCCTCGGCCTCGGAGCGGACCGGCACCGCGCCCTCAGAGCCGGCACCGTATCGCCGCAGGGGATCTGTCAGCCCCCGCCCAGCGGAGGAGCGGGCAGGATGGAGCTGGACGAGCTGCTCCTGGACGAGGAGGGCGCCTTCTCCCTCAGTGGGTTCCAGGAGTTCACGGTGAGTATCCGCGGCCCAGCCTGCTCTTAGGTGATGCCTCGGGGTGATCCCCCCTATCCCCCTCTCCCGGGGAGCCCCATGTGGCCGCACGACCCGGCCCGGTGTAGCGCTGAGCTGGGTTGGGGTGGAAAGGACGGTATGAGGAGTGCTCTGGGCCTTCCTCACGTTCCTCTGTGTGCCTTCAGTTCCTGCCTAGGCACCAGCAGCTGAGCGAGAGAGTGCGAAAGCGACTCTATTATGGCTGGGACAAAGACTGCAGCCTGGATAATCTCTCCAGCCCCGTGGCAGGTAGGTTGCTGATTGTCCCCAGATGGGAACGCTGAGTCAAGGGGGTTGGAAGTAGCCCAAGGGCCGAGACCGAGATAGGTCACCTGCTTCCTCCCCAGCGCCAAATCCCACCCCTGCCCAGCCTTTCCCACTCGGTGCAACACAGCAGGGCAGAATGCCAGGGTCTCATGGTTTCTGTTCTCTGTTTTGTTGCCCCGTCTGGCCCATTGCTGCATTTTTGACCTCTCACTGGTGTATAAAGTCCTTTAGATTGCTTGTGCATTCCTTGGCAGAGCAGGTTATGAACTTGTTCCTGATGAGAGCTGTCTTAGGTAATTGCTTGTGCTCTGCAAAACATCCAGGGCTTTGTTCAGCTTCAAGTTGGGAGCTCCAAGGTGACAAGTTCTTGCTGTGTTTGTCTGGATTGCATTTTTTTCCTGTCGATTTAGCAGTGTTTGGGGAGCAGAAGAATGTGGCTGGGTTAAGGCTGAGGAGCTGGTTCAGATGATGGTGGAAAGGACTGGAAAAGGGCAAGCAGTTGTTTGCTAGAAGGCCTTTACTGTGTGGTTGTCTCAGCATTTCCTGTAGCTGATTGCTAGGAGAATGGACAGAAGTTGCCAGGAGGCTGTGTGTGATGTGCCTTGGTGAGGAGGAGGATGCTGAGCGTGTGGTGCCAGGACGGACCCAGGCAGAGCAGCCAGCTGCCTGGGCACTGCTGGGAGTCACGAGTTCCAACACAAGAGGTGTGAGGTAGGCTCAAGGCTGACATTACACTGGGGTGCAAGCTGGGACTGTTCTGTGGATGAAAGTTCAAAGGGTACAGTCATGCAAGAAATCTGTTGGGGGCTATTAACACTAACAATTGCCATGCATTCAGGAAATGCCATGGCTTCAGCAGCTGGGGGCAAGAGTGGTGCATGGAGAATGTGTCCATGGGCTGGTCTGCTTTTACAGCCTTCCTTCACCAGCTGCTTTCAAAAAATGGGAACCAGGACTATGACATCTGTCTTAGTACAGCTGTGTCATTGCTACCTGGCAAGTTTATGGCACTGTTCTCAAACAAGATAGCGGCTTGTTGGGAGAGTGCAATAGCAGGAAAAGGAAAAGGTCTTTGGTATTGGGAGTTGGTTGCAGAAGGCAGTATGGAGCTGTCTGAGGAGAGAAGTTGAAATATGAATTTGTTCCTTTCGAAACAGAAGAACAGTAACCACACTCAGTGGTTAGAGAGTTGCTGTGAGATGGGGAAACCAATCAGCTGCTCTCCATTCCCTCTAGGGCAGGACACTGTTGTGAATTGGATTTGTGGGCTGAAGAATTTGGTTTCATATCAGGACAGAGCCTGTAGGGATCACTTGGGATGTTGGTACTACCTCTGTGGTGGCCAGGAAGGGCAGAGAGAGCAGCAGCAGTGGGAGAGGCTGAGAGCAGCCAACGGGTGGCTGGAGCTGTGTGTGCCTGGCTGTACATCACAGTGGTTAATGTGTAGGGAACTTCCTCAGAGGGGTGTTTTCTGAGCTTGGTGGCTGCTCTGTAGGCAAATCACTTGTGTTAGTGCAGCTGTTGTCTTAGTTGCTGAAGAGATGTAGAAGGGAGGGGTTTGATGATGCTTCCTCTGGTAGCTGGAAATGCAAGGCTGCTGGGATGAGCTCTGCTCTCAGCTCTGTCAGCCAAGGGCTCAGAACAAAGTGGAGTTGAAGTATCCTGTCTAAAGCTTCTTGCCTAGCATCAGACTGTAGTGCTGCTTCGGTTGTCCCCAGCTAGTCCTACTGTGTAGGGAAGTGAGAAGAGAGCTGCTGGAGCCATGTGCCAGTGTATGTCAGTGTCTGGCCTTTTCAGTGCTTGAATGCTGAGACACGTCCTTGAGTGCAAGGAAAGCAGACTGAGCTGCAGTTACACTGTATCGCTGCACCCCTTAGTGCCTTCAGGCAGGATCTCGGGGGTGCTGGGGCTGTGGTGTAGAGGAAGCTGGATCCCTGCTGAGTAGATCTGGAGGGGGAAGATGCTGCTGGTTGGAGAGGAGCAAAGGACCATGAAAATCTGGTGTGGCATCAGGTGCAAGAAGGCCTCCAGAAGGGCTCTCTGAGGTTCTGCAGGGTGAGGGCAGGGTGTTTTTCTGCAGCTAACTGCTGGTGGTTCCCCGTGACACAGACCTGCTGATCTGGCACTGCCGCAGGGCCTTGGTCACTCACATCCTCTTCCTGCTGTGATCTGCCTGCCCTGCATGTTTGTTTGTTCCTCACTTGTCCTTGACCTCTGATAAGGCCTCGTAGTTTAAATTAAACTTGAAGGGCTGAGCAAACACCAAGACCTGATGGGCTTGTAGGGAGAAGGGGAAGGGTAGGCATGGACTGGACCACTTGGGACTAACTCTTTTGGTGCTTTTCTGTCATAGATATTGCTGTGGAGTTGCTGCAGAAAGTGGCTCCCAGTCCTATCCGCAGACTCCAGAAGAAATATGTGTCTCACGTATCTCGGTAAGAAGCAAAACCTGTCCCTTCATGTCCTGTGTCAGAACTTGGAGCTCTGGTCTTACCTGTGATTCACTTCTGTCCCCTGGGCCAGCCACTGGCTTTGTGCCTAGACCTGATTAGTGTCAAGGAGAAGCTGGAGGCACGGACAGCAGGCACAGTGACTTCCTGATGCAGCCAGCTTCAAGTTTATCCTGCTCTCTGGGGTGTATATGTGCTCTCGCTACTGGGAGTCAGTACTGCCTGGATCTGCAGCTCCCTGGGTAACCAGGTTTAACCTGGAGCCTCCTTTTGGCATCTGAGCCCTGGCAGCATGCCTTGCTGCAGGCAGGGCTGCTCAGTTTAGAGTTGACTGTGCCTGGGAACAGAAACCAGGACTTTCTGCTCTCCACCCTGCACTTTCTGTTGCTGCAGCTCAGGACAACTGCATAGAGCTGGCAAGGCTGTGACCTATATAGTGATTTGCTAAACCTTCCTACTGTCTGCATGGGGAGAAAGCAGCCAAATTGTGTTCTAGTGCCTGGGGCATTTGTAGCATTGATTCTTGTCCTGTCCTACAGGGAAGCTTGCATCTCGCCCTGCTCCATGATGTTGGCACTGGTTTACATTGAGAGACTCCGGCACCGGAACCCTGAATACCTCCAGCAGATCTCGTCTTCAGACCTCTTCCTGATCTCCATGGTGAGTGGTGGGCAGAGGGGTAACTGAGCTGGAGGGAAGTCTTTAGGCGTGCAATGGAGGCTGAGATCCTGTCCTTTGTGCTACTTTTAGATGGTTGCAAGTAAGTACCTGTATGATGAAGGTGAGGAGGAGGAGGTGTTCAACGATGAGTGGGGAGCAGCAGGAAAGGTGGATGTCCAGACCATGAACACACTGGAGATGAACTTCCTGAGTGCCATTGTAAGTGAAGCTGTCACTGCTAACAACTGTTTCACAGAGCAGGGGAAAAGACACATTGAGGGGAGTCTGGATTTCTGTTTTCCCCCACATGCCCCCATGAAGGGATAGAGAAAGATGTGTCTGGGTGCCGGGTGACCTGTCCTGACTGCACTGACCTTTAACTGCTGTCCTGGCAGGACTGGAGTCTCTACACAGATCCTCGGGAGCTGTTTGAAGTGCTGAGTTGGCTGGAAGGACGGTAAGTGTCTAGGGTTGGGGTGATCCGTTTATCTGTATTGCAGCCTGGCTCTGCCTTTGCTTGGAGATAACCCTGCTGAAGTGAAATAAGAGGTTGCAACACCTGTGAGCCTTAGCTAGGCCCTGCAGCTCCCTTCTACAGAGCCTAAGCAGGGTCTTCTCCAAGCCTGCCTAGGCTGAAGTTGCTTTGATGAGAAAGGTCTGAATCATGTCCACCATTCCCTTCTTTTTTTCTTGCAGTGTGGCTGAAAAACAGGGCATGTGGCGTGGCTGGTTCACCTACACAGATCTGTGTGTCCTCATGGAGCAGTCCATGTGGCAGCATGTGCTGGGCCAGTTCTACCAGCAAGTGGTAAAGGTAAGGGCATAGGAGAACAGTTAATTGCGTGAATATGGACACAGCAGGCCATGGATTTGGAGCAGGACCCTCCTTTCCACTGAGAGCAGCACCGTGGTTTATTCCCTGTTGAAGAGGGAAGCTGTCAGAAGATGCTGATTTGCAGCTGCTCTGCCTGAGGCACCGCAGCCTGGTCGGTGCTGGGTAGTGTCCCCTGTGCTGGACCTCAGCCGCTCAAGTCATGGTGCAAGGACATGGTGGTGGCATGGCAGCAGCTGGGTACCGGCTAGGGTTTTGAACAGGAACTGTTGGCTTTTAGCTGGGACGTTTTGGTTTGTGATATTTAGCCCAGCTTTGGGCAGGCTGTGTGCTGCCCACCATTAGCAGTGTGACTGCCTGCTCTCACTGAAGCTGATGATGTGTTTTTCCATCGCAGCTGCTGGGTTGATCATGGCCATGCCGCATCATGGCTGATGGGGAGTGCTGCTGCTGGGGGTGTCTGGGCTAACATCTGGCTTCTCCTTAGCTGGCCTGCCTCCTGGGTGTGGTGTACCTGACGGGCTTCGCAGCCATCTTCGCCTCCATCACTGTAGTGCACCGGTCTGTGTGCATGAGGAATGTCGGCACTGCAGCCCCCCGGCCTGCGCTGTTCCCTGAAGAGGGGAGATGCCAGCTGGATGTCCAGCCAGCCCCAGCCCCTGGCCAGCCCCGGCCCGAGCTGCCCAATGTCTCCTCAGCCAGCTGCACCTGTTGCCTGGGGGAGAATAAGGCAACCGAGGACCCACGGACCAAGGAGCCACGTCGTGGAGGTGTCACAGCGACTGCACTCTACCTGTGGGGCAGTGTGATGACAGCTCTATCCTACCCAAAGGCACCTGATCTAGCCCAACACAGGAGCCTCCCACAAGGTCCTTTCCGGAAAGTGCCCACTGCCTGTGAGAGATCCAACCGTACCGCCCCCACTGCAGCCCCCAGCCAGCCTGGCCCCTTTGGACTCGCCGTGCTCCCGGCTCCTCCGGTGCTCCACTGCCACGCTTGCTCAGCCACTGCCGGCCCCACATGGGACGCAGCCCCCAACCGTGAGGACTGGCTGGGGCCCCTGGGGCTGAAGCAGTGCTTCTTGCATACTGCTACGGATCTCAGTAGAATCAAGAACTTCATTTTTCCCAGCTAGGAGTATAGGACAGCAGCCCCTATCCCCTTCCCTTCTAGTGTGGCACAACTCACTTCCTTGCACTTCTGGGACCCCTGATCCCTGGAACTGCAGGGGGCTGAAGGCCCCTGCATTTACTTTCAAACCAGCATTTGTATCCCCCCCACCTAGGGCAGGGATGTTCTTCACTTAGGGGCTGCTGGGACAGGTTGGGATAGAGCTGGCTTGCTGGGGTGGGAACTTAATACCTGGAGGATAAATATGGGTTGCCTTTGGGTTGGGGTGCTTGTGCAAAGTGGTATTGCACCTCTTCCTGTAGTGAGTGGTGTTGGACAGAGGTGGCATGTGGGATGTTGGAGGCTGGGACTGTGTGTGCAGGGTGGAGGGGCTAAAGCAATGACCCCAGTGAGAAGGTGGGGTGTTTGGGGTAGGGAACAGGAGGTTGAAGGAGGTGGAAGTAAGCTAGCTGGTCATAGCAGTACTTACATTTAGGGGCTGTTAGGCCACTCCTTGCAAGAGTGACATCAAGCAGGTACCCTGATGTGGCTGTGCCCTGCTGGGCTTGGTGGGGATGAGGTGTGGTTAGGGCTGAACTTCCTTATCCTGCTTGTGTTGGGTTTTTTGAATCTGGGGTGCTCTGTGACCCCATCCCCAACCCTAGTTGTCTGTGTCTGTGAGAAAACAGTGCCTGACTGCTCCCCAGAGTGGGAAGAAGGCACCTTGTCTTGCTGACCAGGCCAGCTCATCATGCCCCTTCTTTTTACTGTGGATTTTACACCTGTTTTTCACTCTTTTGTAGATGCAAATCTCTTCCAATAAAAGTAGTTCTTGCCGTGTGCCTGCCTTGTCCTGCTGAGCTGCTCCATACTGGCAGCATGCCTGCCCCAGAGCAGAGCCACATCCGTGCAGCTGTGCCTGCTCCTGGAGCCACCATGCAAGACAAATCTTAGGTGGTGCCAGTGAGCCCAGGAGGCCTGCAAGGCCTGTCCTGGAGTCTCTGTCCTGACAGGAGGGATATCAGGTCTGGTGCAGGCAGGAACAGCAGAAGAGGGGAGGATCCCCATCTTTGGGAATGTGGGGAATGCATGTTCTCCACTGCTCTTTGCTCTCCAAAGTCTTACCTGTTAATGAGTGAGCCTTGAGCAGCAAGGGCTCGACCAGGTCACTTGACACAGCCACCTCTTGCCTAGCTTTTGTCACCCCATAACAAAAACACGAGCATCCCTTGCCTGTGTGCCCTTGGGATCCTTTCCAGCCAAGTAGGCAGCTTTTGTCCCTGGCATCCTTGTCCAGTGGCAGGATTCAGGAGACTGAGGGATAAAATAGCGCCCCCCCCCCCCCCCCCCATTAGAGACCAGGCTGGACCAGGAGGGCAGCAGATGCTATGCTGAGGAGAAACCAGCATGAGCAGGGCATTCTGAAGCTGCAGGATGCTGCTGGTGGGAATAGTCTAAGCAGTGGAGGAAGATGTGTCAAGGCTGTGGCTTATCCAGTCCATGCCCACAAAGGCAGTGATGGGACCCAGACTGTGGGTAGTTGGCACTGTAATAGTGTCTGATGGCCTGCTTGTGGCCTGTCACCTGGCCCTTGTGGTGACAAACCAGGGTGACACTTGCATTCCTGGCCACAAGGGCAGGTTACTCACCAACTCAAGTTAATGGCTAACCCTGGGGCAGGTCCTGCAGAAGGTGGAAGTTCAGCCATGTGAAGATTTGTGAGGAGCTCTTGGGGGTGGGAGCCTGCTCACCCTCTGCACTGAAAACTGGGAGCAGTGTGGGGAAGGCAGCAGCATGAAGGGGGGCCGTGGCAGAGCACCTGGAGCTGGGAGCCCCATGCTCACATCCTGCTCCTCCCAGAAGATATGCTCCTGGATGGTGAGCTGCTGCTTAGCTCTTCAGGTAAGGGGGGACCATGGTGAGCAGCCAGAGAGATAGGATGATGGAGAGAGGGCTGGGATCCTCTCAGATTACAGGGCAGGGCCTAAATCCTGCCAGGCAAAGGGTATGTAGGGCTCTGGTCAGTGTGTGCTGGGAGGGGAGTGGGCAGTAGTGAGTGCTGCCCAGGTGGTGTCAGTGGTCATCCACACTCTCGGGGGGACTGGGCATGGAGAGCTGCAGCTCTGGGTGCTGCAAGGAGTTGTGACTGCTCCATCTCTTCCCTGCACAGCACCTGGCTGTGCAGAGCTCCTTGCTCTGCATCTTCCACCTCCTCCTGCTGCCCACCCTGCCCCAGGAGCCACCTCATGCCCAGACCACCAGCAAGCTGCTGGCACGAAGCCTCTTTGCCTGCGGCATCTCCACAGTGCTGCAGACCACCCTGGGGAGCCGGTGAGCAAGTGGGGTGAAGGGGGAGCAGCTGTCCCCACGAGGAGGGTGATGCTCTGGCAGAGCATGTCTGTCTCCTCCTAGGATGTAGGAAGATGAGCTTTGCTGGAAGTGGGAAGGGGCACAAGGAAAACCTCTTTGTGCTGCATCTCTGCACAGTTGTCACAGATGTTCCCTTCCTCTCATGCATACCTCTAGAAAAACTACTGTGCTTTCCCTCTAGCTCCTCACTGCCTTGCTCCAACACCACACACAACTCCTTCAGACCATCCGATGCCTGTGCTGCCCACGAAGGCTGGATATGGGATGCAGCAAAGCCTCTGACCTCTGCATCCTTTCCATGTGGTGTCACTAGGGATGTACTAGGGCACGTGTAGAATATGGGGTAACCCCCTGCCACTTTGGGTTTCTTATCTGCTTCCCTTCCCACCTCTGTTTCTCTGACAGCCTGGGCTTTTGGAGCAGCCCTATTCTATTCCCTGTCCTTCATCCCTTATGTGCTGTTGTCCCCTTCCTCAGGTTGCCACTGGTTCAAATTCCATCCTTTGAGTACCTGGTCCCTGCCATGGTGCTGAGCTCCCACCTGTCCCCCAGTGCCAGCACAGACAGGAATGGTAAGCACAGCCCTGGAGCCTGTGTGCCTTGGGGCTTGGGCCATGCTGGTGTCAGGGGAATGGCAATGATGAGGTGCCTGGTGAGTTGGAGTAGGGATGAGGGGTAGCAAGGGGTCCTGCCTGCTGGCCCTTCTGGTGATGGTGTACAGCAGCCTACTCACTCCTGAGTGCACTTGCAATGTATCTGGTCACTTCCCCAGGGCCAGGGATGCTGGGGGATGCTGGCGCATCTTCCTGTTCTGCAGCCAGCAGCCTCCCTACTGCATACTCTTGGATGCAGCTCCAGGACCCCAGGATCCACGTGTTTCAGGCCCTTCCAAAATTCCCTTCCAGGCACAGCCATGGCCAGTACATGCCTTGTACCTCATTGCAGAGACACAGGGAGCTGGGCTGACTCACTGCAAGAGGTGGGTGCTCCTGTGCTGGAATGAGGGTTCCTATCCCACTCCATCAGCTTTCCCCTTGTCACCCATATCCCTGTACCTACAGTCTCTTTTTCTGGGATTTGCCATGAAGAGAGATGCAAAGCCAATGGGGATCATGATGCATGTCCACGTATATGTTTCTCTCTGCTTGGGGTGAGCAGAGCATGTGAAACAAGTGCTTGTTCCCAGCTGCTGGGGCAGTGGGATGTGACCTAGGGAAGGTGTTGGACTGCTTTCCATGTATGCTGCCCCACAGGCCCATCCTTTCCTCTTTCAGGTCTCTGGAGCAGTGCTGATCTCTGGGCTGATTCAGTTGGTGCTGGGAGTGTCTGGTGTGTGCGGGTGGACAGCTCGGCATTGCGGGCCCATGGTCCTGGCTCCCAGCCTCTCCATCATCGGGCTGTCTGCATACAAGGAAGCTGCTTTCTTCTGCTCCACTAACTGGGGTGTAGCACTGCTGTATGTGAGCCCAGGGACTGTACTGTATGGTGGGCAGCTCCTGGGGCTTGCTTTCACCAGCAGGACAGGGATGGGGCACCCCAGCAGTGCATGGTGCACATTTGGGGCCCCATCACTGACTGTGATGCTGTGTGATGACCTGTGCTCACTCTCCTAGGCTCATGCTCCTTGCTGTCACCTTCTCACAACACCTGCGGTCCTGCCACCTGCCCTTCTGTGCCTGGCCCCGTGCTTGGGAGGGCTCCACAGATGATTCAGTTCCCACCTTGCGCACATTCTCGGTACTGTGGTTTGTCTGCTGTCTTCACTGTCACCAGACTTCTCTCTCCAAGCCTGGCTCTTTGGTGTGGGGTTAGATAAGACCTGGAGCACAGGGATGGAAAACTCTGGTGCAACTCCCAGAACATGGATGCCTCTGGGGAAATTGCTGGGGACCTAGGGTGTTGGAGCAGAACAGCTTGGGATGCTTTCCCCTCCTGTGGTAAGGGGAGACGTGGCATGACTCCTTCGGAGATGTGACAGAACAAAGATGGGATGCTGGGCAGGGCAGGCAGGCGAGGAGAGTCCCCTGCTGAAGGTCTCCTTTTGCCTTGCAGGTACTGCTCTCATTTGCTGGTGTCTGCATTGTCTGTGCCATCCTCAGCTACTTCCACATTCCCTGGGAATCGCTGGATGTGACCATGGCACAGTTGTCCTGGGCCAACAGCACCCTCAATGCCCCCTGGATCCACATGCCCTATGCAGGTGGGGGGCAGCAGGGCTGAGTGCAGCCGTCCATGTTTGGACAGGACTTCTCTCACCTTTCCCTTTTCTCTCCGCTGCAGGAGAGTGGAGGTGGCCGCTGCTCACCCCTCGGGCACTGGCAGTGGGCATCGCCATGGCCATCAGCTGCAGCATGAACTCTGTGGGCTGCTACGTGCTGTGTAGGAGGCTGCTGCGGGTCCCCCGGCTACCCCCTCACGCCTGTAACCGGGGGCTTTGCATGGAAGGGCTGGGCAGCCTCCTGGCAGGACTGCTGGGCAGCCCAGGGGGCACAGCCTCCAGCATTGCAAACACCTGTGCCACTGGCCTCACGCAGGTATGCCAAAGTACTGGGAAAAGGGTTGGCAAGGAATGGGGAGGCAGTCAAGCAGGTGTGCGGGGACTTGAAATTGCCAGGCTGTAACCGAGCCAGCACTGGGAAAGGCAGGTGTGTATATCAAAATGGGGCAGGAGACAGAGCAGGGGGGTAATGCCACCCATCCTCACTTTTCCACGCTTCTCTCTGCCAGGCTGGCTCTCGCCTCTCAGTGCAAGTAAGCGCCCTGGTGTGCATGGTGCTGGGCATGTCCCCGAGGCTGGCAGGGCTCCTCACCCACATCCCACTGGCAGTTCACGGTGGGTACCTTGCCCTGCCCCTTGGTGCGGCCCCTGCAGCCTGCCTGGCACTGCCTGACTCCTGCCCCTCGCAGGAGGGGTGCTTTGTGTAACCTACGCCGTGGCTGTGGGCACGGGGATCTCCTACTTCCAGTACACAGACATTGACTCAGGGAGGAACATCTTCATTGTTGGCTTTGCCATGTTCATGGCACTGTTGGTACCGCGGTGGTTCAGCACGGCTCTGGCTCCCCTGGTCACAGGTATGAGGGACATTCCCCAGGCAAGGCAAAGCCTTGAGTCCCATGGCACGGTGACCACACATCTCCAGGGTTCTGGAAGGATGGGTCAGCTCATGGTAGCAGGCAGCTACCTCTTCAATCCCTAATTCTGCCATGGCTGCTTGTACCCCTTTCCCCTGGCAGGGCTGGGACCTCCTGGCTGATTCTGGCACTGTCCCTGCAGGCTGGGTGCCACTGGACCTCCTCTTCCTCTCCGTGCTTATGGCACCTGTCTTCTTAACTGGCTTCTTGTCATTTTTTCTGGAGAACACAGTCTCAGGTGAGGGTCTGCTCTAGGTGCTCTGCATATACCCTGCTCTGAGGACTGAATATGTCCATGGGGAAAACCACCAACTCTGCCTCCAGTCAGTCCTACTGAGGGTACTGGGATTGGTGTGGGCTAGGAGGATGCACCTAGGAGGAAGGGGCTCCCATTTCACTGTCTACCTCCCTGCTTGCAGGAACACTGGAGGAACGAGGACTGCTTTCCGAGCAGCCATGGAAAGCCAGAGCTAGTGACTGTCACCTCCATGGAGAGAGAGGGGAAGCCAGCCAAGCATATAGGCTCCCCACTAGGCTAAGGAGGCTGCTGCCATCT
This sequence comes from Sylvia atricapilla, assembly GCF_009819655.1. NCBI lineage: Eukaryota > Metazoa > Chordata > Aves > Passeriformes > Sylviidae > Sylvia > Sylvia atricapilla. The sequence goes on from NC_089146.1 coordinate 22,803,829, forward strand.
TCCTGCAAAGCCTTTCTGTGCTGCTTCCTCTGCCCAAGGAGTGAGGAAGAGGAGGAGGGCAGCTGTGCCATCGAGGAGGGGACTGCTGCCCCGGGGGAAGGGACACACCTGCTCCCCAAACTCAGCTCTGGAGAGCTGCAGCCAGCAATAAGGCCAAGCCAGACAGACATGCCTGCATGGCACACTGTGGCCTGACCCTGTCATCTGGGGGCTCATGTGAAAACAGGGCTGTGCCCTCAAGGCAGTTCATGAGCCACTTTGCTCCTCATTTCTGAAGTCCTTGAGGACTGAACCTGAGCTTCCACCCTCTTTCACAAAACTAATTTCCCTGCCTGAGACTGAGATATAAAAACGTTCAACAAACTTTGCTTTTTCCAGGTCTTTTCTTTCCAGACAGGATTTACCTAGGGGATCCCCTGTTGCCCTGAGGACTGTGATGGGAGGGCAGGGCCACCTGGTGCCATTGCAGCTGAGGATGTGGGTACCTCTAAAATCCACCATCACCCTGTGGAGATGGCTAGGGGTAGGTTTGGTGCTTTGGCCAGCTGTGTCCTGGTTGTGCCTATGGCCCCTCAATGCCTGTGGCATCAGGTATATACACCAATGTTCTGGCACTCCAGCATGCTCCAGGCTGGGGGTGCAATTCAGCTCGGTTTCCTAAACAATGAACTAATGACCCTTTCACCTACAGTCGGTGTCCCAGTATGCTCACCATATAAATACTCCCCAGGCATTGCTATAGTGACTACACTAGCTAATAGTGGATTTCCCTGGAGAAGAACATCTCCCACCACCTGGTCTCAAGGTGAAACACCCAGAGGCGGATACAGGGTTGGAGGGATGAGGAAGCAATGTGTGTGCAGGTCCCCTAGGTGTGAGCTCTCTTTCCCCAGCTCTCTGTGACCCTCACAGCTGTACACAGCAGTGTAATGCACAGCTCATCCTCATCCAACCAGCACCCCCACCTGTCCCTAAATTTCAGCTATTCCCAGAGTCCAACTGGGTACTGCACCCCAAATCTGACAATGCAACCTAGTCTGCAACCAGCACTGCAAAGTCCTTGTCTACTCCCATTCTCCCTGGCACCCTGTCAGGATGTGAAGCCTGTGTGATGACCACAGTCCCCGGGCACTGCCCTGGGAGATGGCTGCAGCCTGCAGGCTGGGGAGAAGGGTGAGTGGAGGAGTGTGTGCAAAGATTCCTAAGAAGTGGGAGGCTCACAGGGGCAGCACATCGGGAGCAGTTTGCAGGTCAAGCCTGCATGGGCTCAGTACATGGTGTGCAGGTGGGGGATCGCAGCCAGAGAATGGGTGATGAGGTTTGGAAATCAGTGCCTGGAGTAACGGCGGGCCTCAGGGTGGAGGGAACTTGGCGGTGTGGGGTGTGCCAAGCTGGCACAGTGCCCAGGCATGGGGACAGAGGCACCTGCAGCCCTAGTTATGCAAGGCTCACTGTGGTGCAGCACATCCCGGGAGAGCAGCGGTGCGGATGCGTGCCCTGGTCGTGTCTGCCCCGGCACCCTGGCGCTGAGGAATAGACCTAGGACCAAGGAACAGGAGGAGCTTGCCGCTGCCTCTGGCTGTTCTGGGCCCTGTACCCAGCCGGGCACTTGTGCCAGGACATTTCGTAGCAGAATAAAGTCCTAAGACATTTCGGTCCCCATCAGTATCTTGGCAGTGGCACCCCTTGCTGAAACAGCGGACACTCTAGAGGGACACACCACCTCATTCCGCTGTCCCTAGAAGCAGCCAAAGGAACAGCAGCGCGTTCCCGGGCTCTCCGCCGAAGGGCTGGAACCGCACATCCCGGCGTGCCCCGGCGCCGCACGCCGCGGAAGAGAGCAGCATGCCGGGAGCCGTAGTCCGCCCTCGCCTCCGGCCCGGCGCCGCTCGCCGCCCGCAAGCCCTTGCCTCTGAACCCTCCGGCCGCCTCCTCCTCCTGCCCTCGGGTAATGCTGCGGCTCCGCAGAGCCTCGGGCCTGCGGCCGCCCCGCGGGCGCTGGGTCCCCGCGTGTTTTGGGAGGCGTGGAGCCCGTCCTGGGGAGGAGCGGGAAGCAGCGGCGGGCTGCCGGCACTCTGCCGGTGTCGCTGCAGGCGGGGACGGCGCGGGCTCGCGTGGAGAGCGGGGGTGGGATGCCCCAGCAGGAGGAGGGTGCAGCACTCTACCACCCGCCCGGTGCCGGCAGGGCAGCCTAAATGTTAATTTGGGCGTAGAGGTCTTGCCGTATTATCGCCAGCAAGCGCCGAGTAACCCGGGGAGGCAGCAGTTCCACTGCCCTGCGCCGGCTGGTGGTGCATCTGGGGTGCCTATTGTGAGCTGTGGCAGGATCTGCCCTGCAGAAAGCTCCCAAAACACACGCTCCAGCTCTGCTGCTTGCATGTAGACTAGAGCTGGCTGAGTATCCTCACTTCCCTGTTGTCCTCGTGGGACTGCATCATAAATGGGCCAGCTGGGACCGATGGTCCCTGTGAGGCCACCCCAGGGACCAGCTCTTCCTGCGTGAAGGGTTGAGGCAGAGACCTGGTTGCTCTCTTGCAGATGGAGGGCTCCGAGGAGCTGGAGAGCAGCCTTCTGACCCAGCCCTGGGCTTATGTTCGCTTTGATGAGTCCACTTTTCTTGCCAAAGTGTGCTTCAGGGATACTGGCTATATTCTGCTGATCTCTGACCTCAGCAGTGTCTGGTACGAAAGTGCAAATGCCGAGACTGTGGGACAAAGGTCCAAGGTGAGTGTCTGAAAAGGTCAGAGGGCTCCATTTCTCCTCCCAGCTGCTGACATACCAGCATAAATTGCTTGGTGAGACAATGACTGTTGGGTCTGACTGGGCTCGGGTGCAAATGCTCAACCTGGGAAGTCCCTGTGTGGCTCTGCCCAAAGCCCTGTCACCCCACTTGGCCAAACATCCTTCTCCTGGAAGAGTGGGCCACACTATTTAGTATGCCTGGGACAGCCAGGTGGGTCTGCATACAGAGGCTGGCACAGTCTCTTCACTTGTGGGCTGGATGGGCAGCTGGTTTCCCCAGGGTCAATGTACTAAAGAGGAGCTTGAAACAAGGCTGCCTTCTACTCATGACAGAGAGATTCTGTTCACAGCCATAGCTAGAACAGTCTCTTATGTCAGCTTGGCCCCCAGAAATACATGGAGCTGTGCCTTGTCTCCTCAGCCCATGTGCCCAGGCCCTCATGTGCCATTGGAGTGGCATGTCCCTGTGTCACATAGTGCTGAGTGGCTGGTGGCAGGAGGAATGGGCAGATGGCTGATGCTATCTCCCAGCTCTGGCAGGTTGTCCTGCTGTTTACTCTCAGCCAGGCTATGGTGTTTTTGGTGGCATGCAGAACAGATGTGCTAGTGCAGACCCTTGCACCCTGCCCATCCATCCTGGACTGGCAGAACAGGGGAGCTTCCCAGCATGGCTGGCTTGAGAGAATCAGTGAGAAATGTCATGTCAGAGAACATGCAGTAGTTTGACTCCTTTGGTGCTGGGATTTCTGCTGGTTTTTTCCCCAGTGCTGTGCTATGCCCTCTAACCTTGCTTTTTCCCAGGAGCTGAACAAGCGGCTGACGGTTCACGTGTCCTCTTTCCTGAACCACTTGTGCAACCTGATGTGCCCCTTGCTGGCAGGGCAGCCAAGTGCCACCACCGCCTTCTCCTGCCACCACTCTCCCAGTGGCCTCAGGCTGCATGTGAAAAGCGAGCTGTCAGGACTGCCCTTCTACTGGGACTTCCACTGCTGCCCTGCTCCCTTGGAGATGGTGAGCGAAGCTGCACCAGAGTTCAGGGAGAGGAATGGCCAAAATTAAGGATTATCTCTTTACACTTAGATGCTTTTGAGTCTCGAGCCATACTGGTGACTGTAGGTTGCCTGACTCTGCCTTCTGCCTCTCCCAGGGCTTACTGCCCCCATTTCTTCCCACTGAGGCTTTGGTTTGTGCTCTGCAGTGACATGGGGATGGCCCAACACATGCTGCTGCTGGGGCATGAATGAATGCCCTCATGAGAACCCATCTGGAGTTCTGTGTCCAAACATGGGGTGCTTGGCACAAGATAAACATTGATGTGTTAGAGGGGGTCCAGAGGAGAGCCACAAAGATGATAAGAGGGTTGGAGTTTTTCTCCTACAAAGGCAGGTTGCAAGAGATGGGATTGTTTGGCATGGAGAAGAGAAGGCTCCTGAAGAGACCTCATTGCAGCCTTCCAGTACTTGAGGAAGAGTTATTAAAAAGAGGGAGAGCAGCTTTTGACATTGGCAGATAGTGATAGGACAATGAGAAATGTTTTTTTAACTAAAAGGGGAGACCTTTAGACTAGCAGCTAGAAAAAAATCTTCATTATGAGGGTGGTGAAGCACTGGAACAGGTTGCCCAAAGAAGTTGTGGATGTTCCATTCCTGAAAGTGTTCAAGACCAGGCTGGATGGGGCTTTGAGCAACTTGATCTAGTAAGTTATATTGAAAGTCCCTCCCAAACCAAACCGTTCTATAATTCTATGTCCAGTGTGGGGTGATGCCCTGCCGGTGCCCTGTAGAGCAGAGCGATGCTGTTCTCTTTAGGGGCAAGCCGTGAAGCAGGGCACAGGGCGGCGGGTACCCCCAGATGACCGGCAGGTGGTCTGTCATGACGGCGGAATTACAGCAGAGTCTCCGGGATTTGTAGGCTTTGCTGTTTCGCGGGGCTGCCCGGCATGCTGCGTTTCCAGAGGCAGCCCCTCGGCCGCAGGTGGGGCAGCGCTGCGGCCGGGGCTCCCCCCGGGGCCCTGCGTCCCTGCGCGCACAAGAGGGCGCCCGGAGCCCGCGAACCGGCCGGCGGAGCCCGGCCCCGGGCCGGCCCTGCGGCTCCGCTGCCGGCGGGGGGCAGCGCCCGAGAGCCCCGGAGCCCCGCTCCCGCCGGGGCCCGCTGCGGGGCGCGTTTCCTCTGCGCGGAACGGCGGTCCTCGGGCATCGCGGGGGGAGAGCCGGCCTCCCCAGCTGCTGCGGGGGCTGTGCTCACCGTCAAGGCTGAAGTGGGGAGCAAGTAATCGGGGTCCTGGCTCGGCTTATCCCAGGAACTTGATGTCCCTCCTCGGCCAAGACGCACAGAGGCTGAGCTGAGGAGGTGCAACGCCCCTATTCCCGGCTGCTCCTCTGCTTTATCTTGGACGCACACTGGATGTCTGCAGGACACCACGGAGGTGGGAAGCAGCTGGGGTCCTGAGTGTGGCTGATGTGGATGCAGCAGTGGGGACCAACTCTGCCCCAACCAGGGGCTTGAGGAAGGCATAGAGCCTACCTGACTTGGCCCATCCCACCTCTGCTGCAGGTGGTGCCTCCAAGTGCTGCGCTGGGTGATGGCCATCACCTCTGGGCTCATATCTGAGGGTGAGCAAAGCACAGAGCCCACTCTGGGCTTGCCTTAGGAGTGAGAATGCTTCAGGAACAATGCTGGGTTTGCTGTCCTCTCACCCATGGGCTCAGCCTGGCCCCAGAAACAAGGGTCACGATAGGTTGGGGGATCTCAAATATCCTTCCAGAGACTAAAGGAGGTGATATGAAAAAGGGCCAGGGTGGCCCCAGCTGGGCTCCGAGACAGAGGACGCACCCAGGGCTCTGTGTGGGGCTTGTGTGGGTCTAAGCTTAGAGGGTACACTGATGGGCTGCAGTGGGGAGCATATACAAGTCCTGCATGCTGGGATTTCTTTCGCTTTTGACCTTACCTCCCTGGGAGTGTCTCTCCTGCTCATTAGGCCACAGTTTGACACTTTGGGTCTTTCTGGTTTTTCACCCATCCGTGCCTGTATCCTGCATAGGTGTGCAGAGCCATGGGCAGGGTCGGGGTGGCACATGGGGGGGCTCTCTGTTTCCTGTTGCACCCCAGGTGGTGGGTGGAGCATTGCCTATCCTTGCAACTCTGTTTCCATCGGGCTCTCCCATCTAAGCTCTCCCCTGCTACAGCTCCCAGCTGTGAAAGGATGGGGTTGGGATGGAGGGATGTGTCCCACAGCATCTGGCCTGCCTTCTTCCAGCTCACATCTTTTGACCATGTCCCACTGGAGTGGGTGAGATGCGGGGTATTTTGTGGAGCCCTGTGTGACCTGGGCTGCAGCTCTTGCTAGGAACTTCCTAGGAACAGCTAGGAACATCCTTACTGGCTGCCCTGCTTTGACCACTCTGCTTTGAGAGCTCTGTGTGCCTCCCTAGACCTGGACCTTTCCTAGAGTGTCCCTCCTCCATTATAGGTGTTCCGTCACCTCGTGCGGCCTCTGATTCGGATGAACCTGGCGCTGCAGTGCCAGGTGCAGGAGCTGATTTCCCTGCTGCTCCAGAAGGATGCTGAGATTGAAGATTACAGGGAGAGCGGGGCCACTCTCAGCAGAGGTGAGGAGGGATGCCTGGGGCAGGGAGCGAGTTTCCTCCTTAGCACTGTGCTGGCGTGCTTTGCTCCCTCTGGCTATTACCCAGCCAGGCTTGTGTTTCATGTTTAGCTGAGCCAGCAGCACAACAGTAGCCAGTAGGCTGGGAGCAGCCTCTGGGGAGAGCTGGGGGAGGAACAGCCCTTGACTGATGGCTGTAGAAGTTGAGGAGTCGCCAAGGGGCTCTCCACTGCTCTGAGAGCACCTGGCTGGTCCCCAGGAGCCAGCAGGGATGCCAGCAAGAGCTGGTTCTGCAGTGGTGTCAGGCTCCCTTCCCAAATGCAGTAGCTCACTGAGTGCTTGAAGAGCAACCAGGGGCTCCCAGCTCTGCCACACGTGGGAAGTGCTCCAGCACCCAGCCCACTTTGCCAGCAGGGTGATGGGCACACAGTAGCCCTCTTGGGTAGGACATGGGTCAGGACCTGCTGAGGGAGCCACTTTGGGGGGTGGTTTGTTCCCCACCTATTGGAGGTTGGCTGGGCACTGGTTTTTGGGTCGTCCCTTACTACTGCCATGCTTTGTCCTGCTGCCTCAGGTGATACCTGCACTTTTGCAGGAACCTTGTGCTCTGAGCATGCAGGGACTAGTGGGGGGTCAGGCCGGGCTTGTGTATCACATCCAGGAAGATACTGTGGCCCAGACCCTGTCCCATGGCTGGTCCCCGACCACAGGAGCCTGGATTTGCCCTGTAGGTGCACTAGAGCTGCATTGGCCAGCTGCACTTCCCTCTACCTTGCTGTGTGCAATCTCTGCAAGACTTGGGGCAGCTTGGACAACCTGTCTTGGGTCCAGGGACTGATGAGGGCTGGTGAGCAGCCAGCCTCTCTTGTTCCTTACTTGGTGCAGGCAGAGAAAGCTGGGAGGAAGCATTGCACCCTAGTGGCTGAGCAATCCAGCCAGCTGCTTCTCCAGACCACATCTTAGCAATAACGTAGAAAAAACATGTTTTGGACAAGGTACAGAGCAGAATAAAACTGGGGGTTTGTCCCTGTCCTGCAAGAGGAGGACACAGGCTGGCTCACACCTTCAGATGAGCAGCTAGGCAAGCAGCGCCCTGTCCCACAGACTCATGAGCTTGTTCCAGCGTAAGATCTAGGAATAGTGTTGAGCATTTCCTGCCACCATTCCCTACTCCTCAGTGTGGAAGTGCTGGGACAAGTGTGGATGGGCTATTGGCTCTGTCTGGCTGCTGTGTGTGTCAGCAGGCTCAACCATGTTTTTCCAACTTCCTTGTGGTCCTTGCACCTTCTGCTAACCAGTGGTGTGTCCCTAGCCCAAGAGGCCTGCTGGTGTTTCCTGCTGATTCTGGGAAGAGCATGCTGGAGCTTTCCCTGCAGCATCCTCACCTCTTGGTCAGAGAAAGGGGAAGCTGGGTGGGAAGTCTGGCAAACCTGCCAGGCTGATCCCTCTCTACCTTGCAGACCGCCTGCGGACAAAGCCTTCCGGGAGGAGACCTTTCAGCAGAACTTCAGGTGAGGTAAGGAGTGGTGGCAAATCCTCTCTCCTTTGCCAAAGGGCCGTTGGAAGCTGTAATCAGCAGCTGCAGTGTGAGGTCTGCCGGCTGGATGGGAGCACTGATGGGGATAGCTAGACTTGCCTGAAGAGGGGTCGTGCCCTCTTGTGTACTTGCACCTCATCCTAGGCTAGCAGAGCTGGGAACATGCTGGATGTGGCCGAATGGGAACTGCCTGGTTGCCTGGGAGCTGCCAGAGGTGCAAGCCAGGCTGGCTGCTCCACAGGAGCCTGCCATCACTGGGCATATTCACCTGCCTCCCACACTTGCTCTGGACCTAAGCATTGCTGCTGATAGCAGGCAGGGATCAGGTGAATGAGGAGAAGCCATCTCCTTTTAGTTCACCTGTTGCTTTTAGAAGTGACTTTGCAGTGACTTATTGTGGGGACAAGAGCTTTTCAGTATGTTTGTCCATGCTCTGCCTACCCACTGTCCCCTTGGCACACTCAGCTCTAAAATCAGACATGTGCTCTGGAGGAACTGGGACTGGAAGGGGAGAGTCACTGATCCTTTGCATTGCAGAATCATCACAGAAACACTAAAACGGTTCAAACTGATGTGTCAAGGTCAGAAATACTTGATGACCATTGATGCAAAGGACTCAGCATGCCTCTGATGTTGCTGTGCTCACTGTGAAGGCACAGGAGTGGGAGGCAGTGGTACCTGCTGGGGACCAGGGAATCAGCCAGGATGCCAGTGGTATTACACGGGCTTTGGGAGGATGTTGCTTAATGAGATGAGCTGATGTTCTTGTGCAGCCAACAATAGATGATCTGCAGAGTTTCTAAAAATTAGAGATGATCCCTCTTTTATACGTGAGGCATTTCATCCAGTGCAGGCAACTTTCGTTTCCCCTGGATTATGAAGGATAGAGATGAATTCACTGCTGGACTGCAACTTGAAGGTTGCCTAGGGACCAGATTACATTCACCCTGGGCACAGAAAGGACATTCCTAAGCAGTAATTTATATCCTTCATGCCTTGAAAGAGCTAATTTCCCAAAGCAGGGGGAAAATTATGAGTGAAATCAGCTCAGAGGAAACATTTAGATAGAAAAATGTGAATGAAAATGGTGAGCTCTTTCAGAAGAATTTCAGAAGCCACAAAAGGCCACAATTCCACAATCAGAAAAGAGGGCAGCACTGGCCCAGAGCCCGTTCTGGTTCAGTGGCAAAGTGAAGGCAGCAATTAGAAATAAAAGAGCAGTTTATAACAAATGGGAGAGCGGGAGTAGATAGCAATCAATATAAATTAGAAATTATGAAGTGTAGAAAATGGGTAACAGAAGCTAAAGACATCAGGGAAAAATCATGGCGATGAACAGAAGGAAAGGCTTTTATTTAGTGTAGTAGGAAAAAACCCCAAGCTCTCAGCAACAGGATAAGCTTATTAGTAGACGGAGGTGGTAAAATGATTTATACTGGATCAGACATGGCAGAAGCAGTCGGTAAATGTTTTGGTGCTGTCACTGGAGGGGTGCAGGCAGATGTGCCAGGATAGGGGGATGATGAAGTGTCTTTGTAGAAGAGTCATCTGCACAACATCTGCTAAAGAGGAACATCAGGCTTGAAGTACAGAGTCCTCCAAGAGCTGGTAGGGTATGGGGCATGGGGGAAGGTGCAGAGTGGGCAGGAGGGGAGTGAGGCAGCTTGCACAAAGCCTGGCAAAAGCAGCTGGTGTGGAGCACATCTGGCAGAGGCTGAATAGATGGGATGGCGGTTGGTGCTGTGTGTCCCAAGAGCAGTCCAGGAGCAGTGTCTTGGAGCCAGATAGGGAATGGAAGCCTCTGGGAGATGCTGCCCCTCTGCTTCCTCTGGTAGCCAGGTCTGAACACTGGCTGCAGGGGAGAGGCTGATGGAAGGTGCAGTTGTGTGTTTGGTCTGCTGGGAGGGTGTGTGTCCTTTCTGCATTCATCCCATTCTTTATAAACCTGCTGCTGATGCCATCCTGCCACAATGAGGCGTGAGATGCGAACAGCTGCTGCCTTTGGTTTGGATGTGCTACCCCATTGCTCCTCCTGATGCCTCCTAGGTCTTGTGTTTCTCCTAGAGAGAAACACCAAACATGTTTTTTCAGCTCTTCAGCACCAAAACTGGCTCTTCACCCCAGTTTCTCCTCTCATCTTGCAGCAGAAAGGTGGTCTGGATGACCTCATTGTCTCTGTGCAGTTATTCACAGCCTCCAGGTAATTTAATACTCTGTTTGTCCGCTCCTAAAAGGAGCAGTGCGAGGAGCTGGGGTCCCTCAGGACGTGCTACGGGGAGCTGGGAATGCCGCGAGCAACCCCCATGTCTAGATTTTCAAAAAGATGCTGGACAATCAGCACAGAGTCACAGGAATGAATTGAGGGCTGGGGAGAGAGCCCAGCATTGAGGGAATTGGAAGGGAAGAGCCCCGTCTAGCTTATCAGGGAGAAAATTGAGAGGCGCCTTGATTACAGTCTGTGTGGGTCTTTACAAGGAGAAAATGCTGGTTAGTGAACGGCTCTCTTTAATCTTGCAGAGACCAGTGAAGCACAAGCCAGGCACTGGGAGATAAAGCCAGGGAATTTCAAGTTAGAATGGAGGCGCTTGGGTTTGCTCCTGCCAGTGACTGGGGCATGCTCCCAAGGGCAGTCATTGATCCTCCATCTCTTAATGTCTCCAAAAGTGGACTAGGAGCATGCCTGGAAGGAAACCAAGGTGCTGGGTTTGGTCCTGGGAAGTGCATCGCTAAACTTCAGTGGACAGGAGGTCAAGAAGAGAGATCTGTTGGTCCTTCCAGTATCTTCATCTGTGAAATGGGGCTACAGGTTGGAGATGTTTGGTTGTAGTAAGCACCTCTTGGCTGGAAAAGGATTGTGATGATGTGGTACAGGGCTGGATGTGGGCAAGTGCTCCACAGCTTTGCTCACTTCCCAGATATTTGCTGTATATCCCACATGGAGAGGAAAGGACCTGTCAGTCCCCCAGGGCAAAGCTGCAGAGCCTCTCAGCTTAGGCATGCCCTTTAGCTGGGCTTGTGTGCACTTGGCTGTCCAGGGCATTTTAACTAACCATGGGGAGTTTTCCAGCAAAGCCCTGGTAATATTTATACGTTTAGGAAATGATGCTTTCACACACACAGTTTTTGGCAAGGGTTCACTGCTGAGCAGCTGCCTGGGCTTGAGCAGAGCTGGAAGGAAAGCAGTGGCTGTGCACAAGCCGAGGCAAAGCTGGTGGCTTTTATTGGCAAGCCCAGGGGTTCACACCATGAGGGAAAGGAGCAGGCGGCTGGAGAGGGCTCCGTGCTTTGGGGCTTCCCCAGCACCATTCCCAGCAGTGTATGACCTAGCAGGTTGGGGATATTTTGTCCCCCAGGTGCCCCTCTGGGTTACAGAAATGACCCCACGGAGCAGGGTGGGGTACCAACGCATGGGTTTTGAGAGCCTGCCCCAGCTTGGCCATGGTCAGTGATTCATGACGCAGTCTGCAGTCCGATGCAGAGGGAGAAGGGTGAGATTCCTGCAGATTCCTGCAGCGCCGTGCCCCCTGCCCTGAGGAGGGCAGGGACAGGTACATCGAGGACAAGCTTACGGATACCATCAGTGCAAATATAGCCCCCACGCCCCAGGATGCTCGGCCCTGTGTATTTTTATCTGCTGTGGCTGGCGCGCGGGGGTGGCTGCTCCGCACCTCCGCAAGCGGAGCGCAGGACCTCGGCAAACAGGACGCGGCGGGTTCACGGCTCGACCCCGGGGCCCGGCGAGGAGGAGGAGGATGTGCCATCAAAACAAGCAACGCTGGAGAGGAAGATAAACAAACAGGCAGCTTCCAGTGCGGCCCCAGCCGAGGGCGAGTGGGAGCCCCGGGGCCAGGGCTGGCGGTGGTGCCGGCAGCCGTGCTGGCTGACGTCAGGGCGCCCGGGGGTCAGCATCCCTCTTATTGTTTCCCACCGGGGCTGGACCAGGGCCAGGCACCCGTCCCCCTCCCGTGTGGGGACACAGGCCAGCAGGGCAGGTGGAGGATGGCCAGGGCATGCTCTGGGCCCACAGGCCATTGCCACCACGGGGTCCAGCCGGGTACCTGGCTGCGCACTGCCTGCCTCCAGCACCCTGCCTTTCCTTTTTAACAGGAACTAAAATAAACCCTGGGTAGCAGAGTGGCCACGGTCTGGCCGAGGACGAAGGCGGTGGTGGCCTGCATATTTTGCAGGGTGGGGACGGCATCCCTCAAACCCACGCCAGCTTAGTGCAGAGGAGAGGAAGCAGCCCTTTAGCTCCTTCAAACGAGGGATATTTTTAATTAGCACAAGGTAGCTGCGGCTTTGCAGCTGTGACTGGGCCAGAGCAGGGCTGGCGGCGTGCGTGCAACATGGACTGCTTGCACGCATAGTGCACGGCTCAGGGAGAACATGCTGTGGGTGCTCAGCTGGCCTGGGGCCCCTTGGTGTGGGGCTAGAGAATGAGCTGGTGACCACAGTGCTGTTGCTACCAGGGCTGAGCAGTGCAAAATTGGCACAGACCTGAGCAGATTGGCTCAGGGCACAGGTGGCAGCATGGGGCTGGCTGTGGGGCAGCTTGGATAAGCAGAGCAAGCTCTTGTGTACTGCCAAGCATTTGTGCTGTGAGCCCCATGGGTGGTGGTGTCTTGTTCTGGATTGGGGCCATCTGGGTGGTCCTTGCTTCAATCCTGAACAAGCTTTGGTCACATCATCCCGTCACTGCCCTGGGGTCTGAGTCTCACACTGGAAATGCAGTGGGCCACAGCTGTGCTGAGCAGAGTGGGACACACACTGCCCTGCACACACATGAGCTCAAGGAGCTGCACATTGCTGCAAGCATAAATGGAGCAAGGGCTGCTTGTACTCAGTGTGAGCACATGTACCACAGCAGGAGTGTGAGAGCAAGACTAGGAGTGTGCATGCTGGCACCGATGGGAACAAGGGGCAGAGTGCCACATCTGCTGGCTGACATGGGACAGGGGCTAGCACTTAATGCCCACAGTGGTGCGCTTGGGGAAATGCACTGGGGGTCATCATGGTGTGGGTGCTGACCACCACGTGGGCACCAGCCCCCTGCAGTGTTTACCATGGAGGCACATGGTGCTGTGGTGTTATTTATTTATTTGCTGAGGTCCCATCAGGTGAGGGGCACCCAGCCAGGAGGCACTTTCGGGGCTGCCACTGGCAGCCACAGGCCACTTGCACAAGCAGTGAGTCAGTGGAGCTACATGCTGCTAAAACCAGACTTGGCACGGGCAGCCCCGAGCAGCAGTCTGCCTGAAAGTGCCCAGACCACGGGCAAGCAGTGAGTCCCTGGCTGCTGGACCAGAGCTAGGCTGGCTGGGATTGCTCCAGCCCTTGCTTCTGCCAGGGATGTGGGTGCTGTCTGAGGAGCCCTGAGGGATGCTCCTTCTGGGGATGTGGGGGTTTCACAGCCCAAACCCCCTGTGTCTGTGCCACTGTAGAGAGTGGCTGGCATGTGGACCAGGTAAAGGCAGCTGTCCGCTTGGTCCCAGCCCGCTTCAGCCCAGCATCACCTGGTGGTTTGTTTGGGGATGGAGGGATGGATGAGCACCATCACAGCCACCTTCCCTGGGGTGCTGCAACAGCCCTTGTCTGGCATATGTGGTCTGGTATATGCAGGGAATCCTCCTTTTCAGCTGATGTGTTCCTCATCCTCTGCATGCCATGCTGTGCCATACCATGCAAAGCTGTGCCGTGCTCTGCTGTGACGTGCCAGGTTGTGCCATGCCATGCACTGCAGGCAGGAAGAGAGGCGTCACAGACCTTCTGGCAGAGGGGGCCAGACCCTGCTCCTGCGGGAGAGGCCCCAGCCTGTGCATGGGCACTGGCTGTGCATTGCTGCTGAGAACAGCTCAGCTCGGAGGATGATTGATCTCGTGTCAGCAGGCGGTGGTTTGAGCCAGTGCCAGGCCTCAGCTCAAATGGGAGCATTGAAGGGGGAGAGCCCCTTCCCCCTCCTGAAAGCAGAGCAGCAATCCCCCTGCCACCACCCTCGGCTCTGGTCCCACATCTTTGCCATTATCGGCCCTGCAGGCAGTGCCCAGCCCTGGGGAGTGTGCCAGAGGCAGCAGGGAGTGCAGAGGTGTCTGGGGTCCCAGCCCCACCAGGCTGGGCTCTGTGGCCATGTTTGGGTTAGAGGAGGGCAAAGGGGGCATGCAGGGATGGTCAGCAGGAGAGAAGGTGTGGAGTATGGTCTGCCCCTCAGCGCTGTGCCTTGCAGCCACCTGTCCCAGCTCAGGAGGTGGCAGCAGCTCCTGGATGCGGAGGACCTTTTGGGGTGGAAAACAGGGTAGACTTCGATGAAATACTAAAGGCACTGGTCTGTGTCAGCAAGGGATGTGGCAGCATCTCTGTCCCCAGCTGATGGGGTTTGGACTAGGGTGTTGCCATCCCCACTGTCTCCACTGATACTGAACAGCTGAGACATCTGGGCAGGCAGCAGCACCTGGGAATGGGTTCCCCATGTCCACCTAGGGGATACAGCCATTGGGTTCCTGAGTCTGCCGGCTCCCACTCTGCTTGGACCTTTGCACTCTAGGTATCTGTGTAAGGAAACAGAGCCATTCATGTATTTCTCTCTCTATTTACCTCTCCCTTTCCGTATTTAGTGTGTGTGCAGGCAGAGGGGGCAGCAAATGCCGGGGCCACTGATGTTCTTGGCTCCAGCACCGGCTGGAATTTCGTCCTGGAATGTATCCTGAACCGCTCTGAAAACACGAAGAAATCTCTGTGTGTTGTGTGCATGTGTGTACACAAATACATAGACAACGTATAGACATGGACCCGTATAGAGCATTTGTGAGCTTTGCTATTTAAAGGAAGGAGTAGTTAGAGGGTTCTCAGTGAGGCAACACCTCTGGATCAAGGGATGCAGGGTGCTGTGCTAGTGACCAGGCATCTTAGAAGATAGCTGGCACTCACTTTGTCCTTTCCAGGGACCTGAAGCCACTCTGTTGGTGACATGCCTAAGTAGCACACCCTTCAAGCCCCAAGCCGTGCTCTGATCCCATGGTGCCTACATTTGATTGAGATCTCTGCTTCCTGGCCTCCAGCTTCTCAGTGAGAACCCCAGAGAACCAGCTCCTGCGCTGCTAACACAGGCTGCAGAGCCTGATGTGGAGCTGGATGATGTAAGGCAAGGATATAAACCCCTCTGTGGCACAGAGTGGCCCAGGGCTTCCAGAGCATCGGGGGTTGTCTCCTGAACATCAGCTAGTGCTCACAGCTCTTGAGGAGGGATCATGTGGGAAAAGGAGGAAATAAATGCTGGGTAACAGGTCCTCAAGCAGCTGCTGGGCTGGGCATCTCCTTTGGATGCTGCAGCATCTGGTGCTCATGGCCGTCGGAATGACAATGAAAAGGGGGAAAACAGAATTTGGTACCAAATCCCGAACAGGATGCTTGGCCATGCAGGAGGGCAATTCTTCAGGAGATGCTGGCAGCTGCCTTGCTGGATGAGGCCCTGGTGGGAGCGCCACTGGGTTTCCCAGCACCTTTTGACCAGGAAACAGGCACCCTTTTTTTAGTCCACCTCAGGGTCACGGTGGCTTCTTGTCTTCTGGATGCTGAAAAACCTGATATCTCAAGCTGAAAATGCCCACATTTGGTCTCTGGCCAAAGGCGATATGTTTGTGGGTGGGGAAATTGGAGCAAATTCCTGCTGTGAGTCCTGCACGTGTGCGCGGGCGTGCGGATAGGGGAAATATAGTTTCCTTTTGAAAAAAAAAAGCCCTGCTTATTTTTATACAGAACTCCAGAAGGGCTGAAGGTGGAAACTTCGTCTGTCAGCAGCTTTCACAGGGGAGCGGGTCCCTGCCTGAGTTTGGGGGGAAACCACAGCGGGTGTTAATGGGACTGTTAATGAATTAATGTGGCTGCTGGGGGCCAGCAGGGACCTGGCTCAGTGCAGCCTGAGCCAATGGAGCCCTGCCCGCACATGGGCTCTGGCACAGCTGCAGAAAGCCGTAGTTCTGGGAGCCATGCACTTGGGAAGGTGTGAGTCTCTCCTAGTCATGTCTCACTCTCTGGGTTGTGGAAACACTTGGAAATGTGCCTGCATTGCCAGGAGGGAGAGGATCCATACCCAGGAGTATGGAAACAGCCAGGGTGGGTGTGCTACCTTTCCACTACGGGCATCTGCTGCCTGAGCTGGTGATGCCATTGAAGGCTGGGTCTATTCAGTAGCTGAAACCAAACCTTTAAAGCAATTTAAAGTGAAGCGAAATCCTCCCAGTTTATTTATGGGTTGGAAGCCTGTGTTGCTCAGTCAGTGCAATGGTCTGCAGCAGCACTGGTCTCTGCACAGCACTGCCTATCTGCAGCCTTTCTTGGGGTTATTCTCTTTCTCCCCAAAATGTGGAGGAGCACCCATGTGAATGCGATGAGCACAGCCATGCCCCATGGGGTGGACTTAGCAGTACCTTTGCAGATTTTTCACAGCTGGTTTGCTGGGAAGAGAAGAGCTCTAGAGGACAACGAGGAGGTCATGCTAACATGCTCACCTGATACCAAAATGGTAGAGTGCACTGAGGCTGAGAAATAGCACTGTATCCTGCTTGGACTGGAAATAAGAGGGAAAATGCAGAGACAATCTGGGAAAGAGAGAGTAAATTCTTTTCTGTAGACTTCTCCTGCTGTGTCCTTCAGGCTTTGTGAATAAGATCTTAGCCTGTGCGATCTGGGCAAGCCTGTGGCATCTCCTGGGATTTCTCCCTCTGGTATCAGACACCTGGTGAACCAAGGGGAAAGTTTGGCCATCCTGAGGGACAGATGACTGTGCAGAGGAAAGGATGACAATGCCAAAGAAGGGATGGCCATATTGAGGAAGGAAAGAACTATAGGAAGGGATTGCTATACTGGAGAAGTGAAGACCATACTAAGTAGAAATGACCCCACCCAGCATGGAACTCTGAATGAACCAGTTTCTCAGCAGAAAATACTGTTACGGACAGAAGAGACAGAGACAGAGCCTCCTTCTCAGCTGCGAGGAAGGCTGAAATAGCCTGAGCCCTTGGGGACTCTGCTTGCTCCCCAGAGATACTGTGCTTGATGCAGAGACCACTTGGTCAGACAGACTCTCATCTCGGTAAGGAAACTCTCTGGGCATTTGGACCCAGTACCTTTCCTGGGACCTTGTGCTGGTTCTTCTGCATCAATCTCCAAGTATGTAGCCAACATCTGCTATCAGTGCCAAATCAAACCAGTGGGACTCAGGGCCTGGAGAGGGCGATGGCTGGGCCTCTCTGGCAGGACTGCTCTTTGCAAGGGTGGCTTTACTTACACAACTTGCTCCCCAGCACTGGAAAAGGTCCTTCAGAGTATCCAAGTTCCAGCTTGGAGGGACTCTGAGGCGCCTCTGTGCCCGGCTGCCTGCTCTTGCAGTCCAGCTCTGGCTCCACTGGGCCTAGAGCCCTTCCCAACCCTATCTCAGACAGACGGATATCCCAAAACCCACTGGTCCCAGGGGCTCCCACTCTGGGTCCCTCTGGCTGAATGAGGGGGTGTGCGTGTGCCCAGACTGTCCCCTCCTGTGACTGTACAGTACACACAGCTAATATATGTCCGTGGCAGATACAGGAACTCAGAGGGGCTGAGTGATGCTCCTTTTCTATACCTCTTTTCATGGGGAGAGCTAATGAGATTCATGTCATTAAGGGCTGATGTTTGTGGGATGGGAACCTTTAAACGGGATGTGTCCTGGCTTAGTCATGGCAAATATTTACAAAAAAAAAAAAAAAAAAGGGGGAAAAAAAAAAAAAGAGAAAGAGAAAAAAAAAGGGACATACCATATAAAATTAGAGTTCTGAAAATAGTATTTAGACCAAGTGAGAGAGAGGAACCTAAAACAGAAAATACAGCCCAGTCTGTTCAGGAGTCAGGGGAAGAGAGAGTGGGGAGGCGGGGGAAAGCCAGAGATAAAACGAGAGAAACCTCGGCAGTAAAAACAGCATCTTGGTAAATAGACTATTAAAAAAATTCTGACCCGCTTTATGGCTTTCTTGGCTGCCGTTCAGCTGTGCTGCCCTGGCCGCACGGAGGGAAGGTAGCAGGAGCCGGCGTCTGTGTGGATGCTCAGAGCCCCAGGACGCGGCTTCCCCCCCCTACCCCGCCCCGGAGCAGCCGCACAGGGCGTTAAATTTAGCCACATAATGATGGCCCTGAGGAGGGCAGCCTTTTGTAGCCACACTGTAATTACTCTGCCTCGCTTATAATTTTATTTTTCTTATTAGTTTCCTCCTCTGCTGGGGAAGGGGTGGGGCGTCTCCCACACCCCTGTCAAACCCACAGCTCTCTGGAGAGAAGGGGGTACCATGGGACATAGGGGAAGGTGGGAATGACTGGTCAAACCCTGTGCTGCTCTCCTGCCCTGGTACGGGGCTCAGCCCTGCATTTGGGGATGATGAAGGTGTAGAGCTAACCCCGGTGTGATAGGGTCCTTGCAGCCTAAAGCATAGGTGTCTTGACCCTCCTGAATCCTAGCCTCACTCTCACGCTGCTTTGGAGATTGACTTGTGCAAGGGATCTCTGGTGGGGCTGTGAGCCCATGTCATAGCCAGACAGCCAGGATCCCCACAGGCTGGGGGAGATGCAAGGAGAGGCGTCTGACCCTGCTTGGCAAGTCACCGGCTCCAGCCCTGCTCGCCACAGAGGTGGGAAAGGCAAAAAGGGTGAGGGGTGGCCCCGGCCACCTCCTGCCAGGAGCGGGCAGAGGGTACGGCTCTGAGCCGAGCCGGTGCAACTGGGGGACAGCTTCAGGCCGGGCAAGAACGTGCCAGAAAAGGTCTCGTTCTCCTCTTGTTTTCCCAAAACAAAGGAAACAGCCTTGCATTGCTGGAAGTCGCGTGCTCGGGCTGTGCTAGCTTGTTATCATCCGATAACCTGGCGACCTGGGAGCTGCCCTGCTCCTCACCCGTGGAGCCTGCACTACGGGATGCGAACAGCTTCCGCATGAGCTGCCCTTTGCAGAGATCCGTTTTCCGCTCCCCGGGCTGGGGGGGACGGTGGTGGGGGCTGCCATGATGGCCTTGGCTGGCCCCAGGCTCACCATGTGCCATATGCCTGGGAGATCTGCTCCTGCAGGTGATGATGGATGGTGAGGGCAGAGGAAATGCAGAGATGGCAAACGCCTTGGCATGGCCCAGGTGCTGCCATCCCATGCGCAGTGTGGAAGGAGACTTGGGACTCTGCTGTATTTTTCTTTGTCCCATGCAAATTCCCTGAGAGCTCCATGGCCAGGCTCTGCTGTGGTGCAGGATGGGCAGTGTGCAGGGCTGGGGGTGGCAGGGGTCCCTTGGGACATACAGCGATGCTTTCAGGGAAAGGACCCTTGCAAGCTACTAAGGAAGGCTGTCCACCACCAGGACTGCCTGCTTTCCCTTCCAGCTTTGCCTGTTCTCCCAGGCTCTTGCCTTGGGGAGGATGCAGTGATGCCAAGGTGCCCTAGGGACTTTGCTGGGACTGGTGGTCACAGTGGTGTTCATCTATCACCGTGGGGACATGTTTGTGGGAGCGTCTCCTTGGCAGGGCTGTGTATGCGGCACGTGCGGAACCACAGCAGTCTCACCCAGCTGTGCCCAGGGGAGCTGGCTCATCCCAAAGCAGCCCCTTTCTCCTGCCCTGTGCTATAACGGCTCTGTTCAGCACAGCGATGACCTGAAGCAACCTCCATCCCTTGCTCAAGTACCCGTTTCAGGGCAGGTAGGACAATACTAAATCAACTCCTTTAAAGGCTCCTGACCTGCAGCCCCACAGACGTGCCACTCTCCATCCCTCCCTCATCTCCTGCGGGCACACTGGGGTCTGGTGCGCTGGCCAGCTGCCCGGGGCACGGGCCTGCCTCGGCTGCTGGCCAGGAAGCTCCTGGCCTGGCTGGGTCTGTGCCCTGACCCTCCACCCCACTGCGGGGTCCGTGGCTTGCGCCAGGCGCCAGGGATTCAGCACCGAGGTGGTCGCAGGAGTCCCCAGGGACAGCAGCCACCACCTCACTGGTGGTGGCTTGGGAGTCTGGAGAGCACCATGGAGCAAGAGACAAAGTGCCCTTTCAGCCTGAGCCCTGGAAAGATGTCTGTGTGTGTGTGCAGAGGTTAATGCCTTTGGTCCTGAGGAGGGAGAGGAGAGGAGAGGAGAGGAGAGGAGAGGAGAGGAGAGGAGAGGAGAGGAGGAGAGGAGAGGAGAGGAGAGGAGGAGAGGAGAGGAGAGGAGAGGAGAGGAGAGGAGAGGAGAGTAGGAGGAGGAGGAGAGGAGAGGAGAGGAGAGGAGAGGAGAGGAGAGGGAGAAGGAGAGGGAGAAGGAGAGGGAGAAGGAGAGGGAGAAGGAGAGGGAGAGGGAGAGGGGAGCATGGGCTGGCTCCATCCCCGCTGGGAGCTATCCCTACACGTGTGCCCTCTCCATGTGCCTGCGTGTGCCTCTGTGTGCAGGAGGCTTATGCATTTCCGTCTCGGTGTATTTACATACGTCATGTGTGTATCTTACTCATCACTGTGTTTTTTCTTTCCTTGTTCTTGGGTCTTTCCCCCACCCCCGCCATGGATCTAAAATTCTTATGGCATTTTATTCTTCTCTTTTATATTTTTGTTCTAATCTACAGTTTTGGAAGTTGCTGCCTCCTTAGGAAAATAAAGTGTATTTTTAGTGCCTGTCTGCAAGGCTGCTGATGTCTCTTGTCCCTGCTCATCACTTACTCACTACTTGTTTAAGCTTTTATTTAGTCCTTCGCCTCGTGCTGGGGTGTGGGGGCAGCCAGTGGCATGCTGGAGCTGAGCAGCATGGCAGGAGCATGCCAGAGTTGTCAATGAGTGAAAGGCAGCTCCAATCTGGCCTTTATTGAGGTCTGGGTTTGCATAGCTCTGGAGCAGCCTGCCCTGTAATCAGTCAGCCACCAGAGTTGGCCAGCCTTGTAATAAAATAGCTCTATATTTATTTGTTCTGTTTATATACTGCTCTGTAATAAGTTGGGAGTCTTCCCCATTCCCCCCATTTTCTTTGGGAAGTTCCTCTGGGTCTCTGAGGGGATCTGCCATCCTGTGTGCAGCAGATGCTTGGGGCCCTGCATCCTGAGAGCTGCTCTGGCCACATCTGGGCCATGTGCCTCCAGCTCCATGTGCCCCATACCCCCCAATGTCCAACTGTTCCCAATCTCTCCCCAATATTCCAGCCCCATTCCCCAATGCAGAGAGCTCCAGTGGCTCCCCTGGTACCCCACATCTCCCCATGGCCCCTTCTCCTCCATCCCTGTTGCCCCCAGCGCTGCCTCTGTGAGACCCCCTCCCTCCCTCTCTATTTCAACCTTGGGTCTTTTTAAAATACATTCATTAAAGGGAGCTCAGTTGCCCTTTCCCCAGCGAGGCTGGAACACTGACAGCCTGTTCACCCGTGTGTCTGTAATTAAACTCAATCTCTGGGTGAATACAACAATGTGACTGCACAGAATAATTCCTGGAGATCCTGACGCCGAGGAGGAGTGTGGCCTGTAAGCAGCCCATTCACGCCTGGCTTTCTATAAATACTTTACTATGTGGCATTAAGAAAACTTCAAGCCCTTTCTCCCCCCACCTCTTTTTTTTTTTTTTTTTTTTTTTTTTTTTTTTTTTTTTTTTTATTAGGGCTACATAATATAGTAATTGTGTGACTAGAAGGTCCCCCTGTGCCTGCCCGGGTTCACAGGCCTGGGTGTGACCTTGCGCTGCACTGGCCGAGCACAGGAGCCATGCCCAGGGACTGCTGTGCCCAGAGGCCTGCCAGCCTCACCAAGGGGATGCAGGTGGCCTACAGAATCCTCCATCCCAGAGCTCTGCCAAGATAAAAAAACCCCAGTGGCGTCCCTGCTGGCAGCATGCTTGGCTGATGCATGTTCTGTGGTCCTGGGAGCTGTGGCTGCTGGAGGGAGATACTGATGGATATTGGGGAAGAGGGAGGAAGGACAGGCATGGGAGAGCATCCCTACATTCCCATGGCCATCAGTGTAGCTGCTCCTCAAGTTCCAGCCTGGTAGCTCTATAACCTGGAATCTTTGGGAAGCCACAGGGCAACTCTGCCAGTCCCATCATGCCCAAGGACAGGGGTTAAGTGTGTGTCCCAAGTGTGATCACATCCACCTGCTGTCCCCTGTGCTTCTCTGAAGCCATGCCTGACCTCTCCTCCCCTGGAGCCAACTGATGGCATGGCTGGAAGGGTGCTCAGACCTTCCGCAGGTCCCTGGGGAATCCATCCTCTGGCTCTCTAACTTTCACCAATGATGCTTTCCAAAGCAGACACACAGAACAATTTTCCTCAGCCACGGGGTGTGCCAGCCCCACACACTGCCCAGCTTCCCAGGCAGCATCCCTTGGTTGGCTCCTGAGACACTGTGACTACAAGTGCCTGTTGTGGTGCAGAAGCCACGGTCACAGAGCAGTCAGCTCCTTCTCTGCCTGTCTCTTGCTCCCTGTTTGGAGACCTTGGAGTTATAAGAAAGCAGGGCTCCCCTCCCACTCCTCTGGCCAGCTGATGAGCTGGAGCACAGAGACTGAGGACATGGGTAGAGGATGGACATCCCATCCTCACCTGGCTGACATGAGGGTATCGCTGTGTTTTCATGGCCAGGAGCAATATTAGGTCTTTGTGCTGTGTTGAAGTTCTTGAAAGCCACAATGGACATTAATATTCATGAGCCCACTCCGCCTCATCCATAGTCATGTAGCATCCCTGGACAGTGTGGTTCCTGCATGTTTTTCATTTGCATGGCAGCGTAGTGCCCCAGAAAGGGGCAACGTACAGAGCCAGAGCTGAGCAGGGGCCATGGTTGCTGGTGCAGGATGAGCTGTGGAAATCTGGGGACCAGCTCTCCCTGCGTGCTGTCCTATTTTGTGGCTGTCTAGTTGAGCTTGAAGATAAGCAGGCCCACAGATAGCGCCCTGGAATAAGGACCTCTGGTGTCCCTGCTCTCCCCTTCAACCTGTCATTCTCCAGCTGCTGCAGCTGTGTTCCTGCCTTGGTAGCCCTGCCTTAGTGGGGTAGCCTTTAAACTTGTCCTGCAAAAGCAGCCCACTGCCTCTGGAATCTCTTGGGCAGGGTCTGCATCTGGTGCTGTAGAGTGCCAGGAGGATTTCAAGTGCCTCCCATCCCTTCCATCTCTCACCCCTCTCTGTGTGCTTTGTTGCTGAAGTTCCCCTGCGTGGCCCCCCACCTGCCCCACTTCCCAGATTTCTTTTGTGGTACAACGCGAACTGCCCCCCAAGTCCCAGCACTAGGGGCTTGGAGCCCAAAGGAGGAATAGCCTGGAGGCATTTGCATCCTCGTCACTGCCACACTACTGCAAACTGGATGCCCTGGATGTCAGAGCCGCGGAGATGTGGCCGCGGTGGGTGACAGGGACGCGGCAGATGGCGCCCTGGTTCCGGTGACCGCCTGTCTGATGGGCTGCAGCGGCGGCGGGGCTGCGGATCCGGCACTGCACCTCTGCATGTCGGGCACTGCATCCTGCATCCCGCGTACTGCATCTCTGTGTCCCAGGCACTGCATCCTGTATCCACAGCACTGCATCTCTGCAGCCCTGGCATTGCATCGTTGCATCGCTCTGGCTGCAGCCTCTGTGACAGGGAGGCTTCAAGGCAGCAGGGCTGGTGACACATTGTGCTGTCACCCTGGTCAGCGGTGCAGTAGGAGCTGAGCAGGCTGTCATGCGGGCAAGGAGCTTTCCCTTCATCACTACAGCATCAGCCCCATGTGGGTTAGGAGCAGGGGTGTGCCTGCAGCTGTTCTTGCCCTGGTCTCCCTGCTGCAGGGGTCCCTCCATGCTTATTTTTCTCAGGTCAAATGAATCAGGGCAGATGAGTGGGTTTGGGCTCCAAATTCGGGGATTCTTCTCCTGTTTTTTTCCTTTAGGAAGGATACCAGAAGTGAAAGGTTTTGGTGGGAGCAGTAGAGAGCTGGGGTCGCAGTTCCTCAGCCCCTGCTGGGGCAAGGCAAGAAGGACTGGAGTCAACTGGGTACTGCCAAGCACAGTGGGGAACAAAGAGCATCAGTGGCCACAGCACACCTTCTTTCATTATTTATTGCTTACTCATCAGAAACGGCCTCTGTTTGCCTATTTGTTTATGATTTTGATGCAGAATTTGTTGATAGATCAGAAATTTTACTAAGAGCCTCGCTCTTGAAGTGCTGGTACTGCTCCATCAACCATGCTCAGCCAGTGCTCAACCAATGCTGTTTCATTCCAGCTGGGATCAGCAGTTATTCTCTCAGACCTGAATACCACTGTGGGCTGTTGTCATCCACAGCAGAGACCTTTGTCCATTTCCCCTCTCCAGCCTTTCACTTGTCACTTTGATAGCTTGTCTTCAAGCTGCCTCCAAGTTCAGGGGCACTGCCAGGGTCTCCCCACAGCCAGGTCTCCTGTCTCTGCCCATAGTGTGGGTTTGGGCTTCTGGGAAGCTCTGGCAAGGTTTCCTGAGACCCGCACAGCAGTCTGTCCCATGCAGCTCCACAGAGAGGTCCCTCAGTTCTGGAAGCTTCCCATGGGCTCAGGTCTCAGCAAAGCTGCACAGTGTGAGCCAGGGTGCCCTTCCCCTGGCTCCTTACCATGCCAGCCTGTCTGTGCAGCTCCCGGTGCTGCTGCCTCCCCTGCCTTTTACTTATGTGTTTTTACGGCTCAGAGGGAGCCGTCCTGCCCCAATTCCCCTCATGCTCCTAATTTCATAGTTCTCTCCATATATCCATATATATCCATATGGCATTTGATACAGGTTTTATGGGCATTTCCATACGTTTTACAGACACAGCCATTACAGAGCTAGGTTTCACCCGAGAAACCTCAGGGGAGCAGAGCACTGAATCGCCTTAGTCTTGGCCCCAGAACAAGGCTCTCTTCTCTCCCTTGCTGGGGCTGCCGCTATCAGAGGGCTGGGGGACGGTTTGGGGCTGGTCATGCCAGCCTTGAGAGCCAGGATGCTGCCTGCAGCCTCATCCATCCTGCTTCTTGCAGCCTCATGCTGCAAAACCCAGGGCCGTCACTTCTGCCTTTTGCTCCCTTTCCAGATGGATGTCACTGGCAAGGGACTGCTTTGAATTCAGGACCACAAGCTGTATGGCTGGGTTGCCAGCATCTAGCCTGTTTGCTTGCCTGTTGGGCTGTACCTCTGGCTGGCTGTGGGGACTGGAAGCCCCTGTGGTACAGAGAACGATGCCATCCCAGCTGTCAGGGCAGGGACACTGATGCACAAGGCTCTGAACTTCAGTTGCTGCAGTGCATGCAGAATATCTGACCTCTGATAGTGGCTTCTGGCTGGTGGAGGGGCAGAAAACAGATCCAGGTGCGTGCAGCTCTCTGCACATATTTTGGCCTGCTACAGAGGCTGCCAGCATTGCAGTAATGCCCAGCTCTGCACAGGGGCTGACTGTGTTCCCAGCACAAGGGAAGAAGCCTCAAATCTTGTTTGAAAAGAAGTTGGGTGACATGTGCCTTCATCTTCACCGTGGCCAAACCTTAGAGCAGCTTGAAGTGCAAATCAAAGGCATCACCATTGCATTACCTCTCAGTGATGGGCCGTTGAGCACCATCTGCAGGGGAAGATGGATTGGGACAAGTGCATGCAGGGTTGCATGTACTTAGCAACCTCACAACCTATTACTACTTAACAGGGGTTAACATAGCAGCATCTGGCCTCACTTCTTGTCGCCAGTTCTCCTGGCTTCGCACTGGACTGATGGGATGAGGAATTTTCCACCCTGTGTGTGAATTCCCATTTGCAGGGCAAATGCCCACTCCCACTCAGCACTGCCTCAAGGACTGCTCCTTGATGCTCAGCCATCCCAAACACGCCTGTGGCATCATCCAATCCAGCCCTGCATGTGAGCAGTGCCCTGGATCAGCTATTAATAGCAGCTCCCCTCTCCCCTTTTGAGGGCTGGTGGGAGTCCAGGGTACATCCCACTCTCTTTTCTTGAACAGATCCTGAAAGCAGGAACCATTTGTGGCTTCCCCAGCCAGCATGTCTTTCTTTGGCCTCCAGCATGTTCTATTTTCTGTGCTGTTTACTGTTCTTCTGTGGGCTGTCAGGTTTCCACGCTGGGGAAAGGCTTGTAAATGAAGGGGGGGGGGTGGGCAGTGAGTCCACACCGAGTGGCTACGGGAAGGAGTGGCAGGGATGGAGAAGCACAGACATGGCCTTTATCACAGCCTAAGGGATGTGTGGCTCATAAATCCAACCCAGGCAGATAGGGGATAAATCATCCCAGCTGGGACACTGGTGGTTACCCATGGTTAGAAATTAACTTTGTGTTGGATGGGTCCCAGGCTGTGGGATGGGAAGGGAAGGCTGCTCTGGGCTGTGTGCCTCCTGCCTGCACAGCCCTGGAGCCAGGCTGCATGTAGGCAAGGAGATGCCCACTGCCCTGGCCCAGGCAGGCAGAGCTGGTTGGCACAGTTAAAGCCAGAGAGATGAAGCCAGCAAGTTTGGGTGGATGCTGTGGATGAACCTGTGCTGTGGGTGATGATGCTCTGGCATTCACCCTGACCTGTCTGGACTTTGGCACTTTGATGTGTGTCTGTACCCACTCCACTCATCATCGTGGAGCTGCAGCACACTGCAGGACTGGTCTACATGGGAGGGGACAGGGACACAAGGTGGAAGGGAAGGTGTCGGGGTGTGCTTGCAGGGCAGGAGGTTTGTGCTCACAGCAGGACTGTCACCTTCCTCCCTGGTTGTGGCAGAAATGGAAGCCTCATCTGATATCACAGGGACATCCAGGCTGGGGCAGTCTCTGGCCTGAGTCTGTGCCTCTGAGGGTGGGAGGAGGCAGTGAAGCCCACAGACCCTGTTTCACTTTCCCTCTCCAGCTGTAGTATCCTTCTTGCCCCAGTTCCCCCTTCTCCCATCCCTAGTGTTCCCTGCTCAGCTCCATGAACAACTCCAAACTCTATTGTGTGTAGGACCAGGGGTTCCTTGACAGCTTTTAGGTATGCAGCTACAGCAACCTCTTCTTCTGCTCAGGTCAAGTGCCCACAGTTGGGATCACGTCACTCCTGGATTCTCAGTGCACCCACTGAGGAGGAAGAGGGGAAGGGGCAGGGGTGATGAGTACACCCCTCCTGCAGTGGGTCTCCAGGCATCTGGCTCCGCTCACTCCTGGCCAGCTCTCTAATAACTCCCCAGCTTTCCTTTCTAATGAGGCTCTAATTGGAAGCCGGTTGTGCTTCCCTTCCCCTCCTCTCAGAGCTCTCCAGTCCCAGTGCTGCAGGGTGATTAAGCTGAGGTTTTGGGTTTTTTTAATATGGCAGAATTATTTTGGAAGGGCCAGGATCGTTACATGACGGGCTTCTTGAAAAACCCCAGGCTTCGCCTTTCAGACGAGGCCTTTTCAAGTGGTTTTGCACAGTACACGTCTCTGGGCAGCGACCGTCTCGAACAGTTACTGTTAATTATAGATGCCTCTTTCCCGCTCACCCATTACTCAAAGGATTTTTGTGTGTTTTAACAGTGTTTTACATCAGCCTGAATAAGACTCTATTCAGTATTTCCAAGAGCTGGAACTTGGGCATCCCCTGCTGTATGTGTCGTGCTTTCCTCCCTGCATCCCTGGGGCAGGGACCAGGCAGCCAGCATGGGCACAAGCCTTCCTCCCACTGCCCAGCCAGTGCGGGCACTGCTCTGGGTGCAGGAGTTGTGCCTGTTGCATGCACACCCTCTTGACACCCTTATCCTGGCTACATATGGCCTTGGGTCTGCATGCTCAGCTCCTTGGGCCATCTCCTACATCCACTCTCCATCCTCCTTACATGCTGAGCTCCACTGCCTGCTGGTGCATCCTAGCCAGACCATGTGCTCACATCCATGTTGTCCTCTTTGCCCAAGGATTCAGAGCCACTGACAGCCTCAGGCACAATGGTCCCATCCTGGTCTCCTTGAGATGTGCAAGGTTGTCTTCTCCTTGCTGAGTTCCAGGCCAGTTCCTCCCCTTGCATTAACACAGTAGCTGGGGCTGTTCCTCAAGTCCTCTTTCATTGCCCAACTATTTACCAGCAACTAATTGCACTAATGTCCTTGACAATGCTCTTGCCAGCCATGCCATCCCATTTGCACCCTCTGCCTGCAAAAGCCATCATTTATTCCAACTTGCCTCCTGTGTTTTACCTTAAGTGTAGGCTGTGAGAAGAGCTTGCATCTTCTCCCACGACAGCTGGTTTAGCCATCCTCCTTGTGGAAACATCTTGTCCTAAGTATTTTCCCATTCCCACTGCAAACCCCAGATGCTCAGCTGGGCATGCTGGTTCCTTCGGAGAGCTCTGGTAGGTTTGAGAGCTCACTGCAGAGCAATACTATGCCTTCTCTCCAGCTACAGGCTACTGGTGTTTCTGCTCCTGAAGCATTTCCAGATGAAGAACCAAGCCCTGAGCTCTGGATCTCCCTTGAGAGATGGGAACCCCCCGACCAGAGGCTGTGCTGATCACTCCACAGAGGGGGCACAGAGCTACCTGCCCAAGTGCTGGGGCAGCTGGGCCTGGTGGTGGGTGCCCCTGCTACACAGTGAAGCTTTGGTCAGTGCAGAAGTCTAGAAGGGTTGGAAGATAAGAAGCAGCATCAGGTAGCATCAGGTCTGTTCTGCTGACCAATTTCACAAGGCCAGAGGTGACAAGAGCTTCCCCTGTGTCCTCTGTGAGCCGCTGGCTTCTCCTCCAAGAAACCACAAGTTGGAGGGAAAAAGTGGATCCTCATCCCACCATCCATCCTCCTAAAGGCTGAGTGAGGACTGGGGATGGTGAGGGGGCAGCTGGGGGCACAGTGGCATTGTTCAGGGAGAGCTCCGTTTAGGGAAGGGGGGGATGCGCCTTGTTAGGGCACTTCTGCAGCCCTTGCCTCCTCCACCTCAGCGTACAGGGCACTGTGGTCAGGCCCATTTATAAAGCTGGTAAATACATTGGCAGAGTTTGTGTCCCCTCCAAAGGTCAATATTTGTGCAGAGTTTAATTTTAACTTAACAAGCAGTTGTTTGCAGAGGCTGCCCTGTTTGTGTGAGTGTGTGTGTGTATGTATGCTCCCCCACTGATCGATGCCTGTGGGGAGGAGTGTGAGTGGCTCGGGTGTGTGCACTGACTCACTGGGGTGCACAGGGGGTCGGTGACACTTCCCTCTCCTGGAGATGCTCCGGATGCAGGGGCAGCACTATGCGGTCCAGAAGATAAGGTCCAGGGTCTGTGGCCGAGTCTATAAATGCAACCCACAAACCTCTCCAGGAGGTGACAGCGGGAAACATGTGCCCCGTGAGGCTCCAAACAGCAGCCAGTGGGGACAGTGGCTTTCCCAGCCTGTTCTGACTGGTGCCCTGGGCTTGCTACAGGCAGCCCTGCAGCTGCACAGCCCCTAGCCTTGCCCCTTCTGAACCCGTGTGGCTTTTGTGGCTCTCATCCATGCTCTGGCAATGTGAGTCTCCCAGCTGAGCACATTGTTCAGGCTGGTTCCAGGGCTCTTGCAGTATCACTGCCCATGAGGTTTTATACCTCCTGTCCACTCTCCCACCCCACCAGGTAAGGCAAACCCGCATCCCACGTGCACCTGCAACACCTCACCGAGGCTGGTGGCTCCTCTTCGAGAGGTCTAGAGCTGAGGTGCCCGTGTGCTGGCAGGGAAGAGGGGAGAGGTTCTGGCCTGGTCTGTGCCCAGGCACTAAGGCTTCTGTTTCTTCTACTCCCAAATCTCCTCTAGCCGAAACCCCAGGCTGTGCTTTACCCAGGGACAGGTACCCTTTCTGGGCTTGGGGGCAGGCTGTACCACTCATTCACTCCATAGCATCTCACACCTTGGAATAAAGGCTGGGATCTGTCAGGTGCCTGCAGTACATCCTGGCATCCTGGGGCAGCACAGGTCAACAAGTTGGATCCAATACCTCCCCCCAGCCCATCTTGCCCACAGTACAGAATGTGTTGTCTGTGGTAAAATGGGAGAATAACAGTGGGAACAGCTCTGTGTCACAGGAGTTTTTCCAGCAGCCAAGAGGCAGGAAAGGGGGGTGCAGCTGGGGAAAGACAGAGAGGACAGAGCCCACCATCCCCGCAGTGCAGCTGCTGAGGCTCCGTGTTTTGCAGCCTGCCTTGTGGGCGCTGAGGTTTGGTTTCCTTCTCTCTACTCTTTTCCTCTTCCTCGCCAGGCCCCGGGGCTGCTGACTGACCTCAAAGGGAAAAGCAGGCTCCGAGGGACAGCAGCAGGGATGGGCAGGGGTAAACACGGGACTGGGGCCGGCCAGGCAGTGGGTGATGGAGTTGAAATCATGCCGTGACGTCAGCCCTGTGGCTTTGGGGACAGCCGTGGTTAGGCTACTCAAGGAGGGGCGGCTGTTTTTCTGCAGCTCCGCCGCTTGCTCCTGGTGCCCGTCTAACTTATAAACTTTAATGGCCAGTTTAAAAGGTTCCTGCCATGGGCACCTTGTTGCCAGATTTAGGTTTTTAATTTGGAAACTTTCCCCTCTGTGGTCAGAGGAGGAAGGACTTGGGTCCGCTCAGGGCCAGTCATCAGGACACACGGGTGCCAAAGAGACAGTCCAAAAGGACCGTGCTGTCGTCACTGCTGTCGGGACAGGGTTGGCCACGCATGGGGCAGACAGGCTGGAGGAGCCCCCTGGTCCCCTCCTGCTGCCCACATATTGGTGGAATAAATTTAGCTCCTCCTCCACCACTGCCTGGGGGAGCTCTGTCAGCTGCCACCTGCTCCTGACCAGCACAGTCCTACCCCTCAGCCCCAGGGCTCACCGCTGTTTGGGCAGCATTCTCATCCTGCGGCCCTTGGGAGACACTAGGGCCCACAAACCTCAGCTTGCAGGGGTGAGCATTGGGCTACAGCCACGTTTGCCCCCGCAGGTGCCAGCAGAGCTGGGGCTAGACAGAGCTGGGGTTAGGTACAGATGGGATTGTGCACAGAGTACTGCCTGGATGTACTGCTTGGCAGGAGGAGAGGATGCAGGGCCAGCACTATGGGCGACACTGGGGGCATGGCACTCCTGCTCTTTCTCCTCTTCCTCACATCCCACCTTCCCTGAAGCTCTTCAGCAGCACCTGCGAGCTGTGGGTGGGCAGAATCACGTTTCTCTGCTGCAAACTCTGCTCTCCTCTGCATTTAAAGACTCAAGAAACCCTTGCAATGCCCAGGAATTGTTGGGTGCTGGGACACAGGGTGTGACCTAACCCTTTGCATTCAACAAGGAAACTTGCCTATAAGCTTGATGGGAGCCTCCCCACAGTCTTTCCACTCAGCCCTGGGAAGAGCAGGGACATCTTACCCACCCCAGCTGCAGCCACCTGGGGTCACCAACAGTGACCATGGCTTGGCTGGGCCTCTCCTTGTCACCAGACTGGTGTGGCAGGGCATGTCCATACATTCGTGCTGTACAGACTGGTTGTGTTGATGTGTCCATGCTGTGATAGGCTGGATCAGAGCCCACCCTGGAGCATCTTAGCTACCAAGAGGGTCCAGAATTTTGCTGGGGAGCTGAATGGCAGACAAGATGCCTGACTTGGCAATAGTCTGCACTCCAGGGGTTGAGTTTCCCCAGAGGTCGAGCTTCCCCAGGGTGGGCACCCAGAGCACTATAAATAGCACATGAACCCAGAGGAGCAGAGGAGTGGCCCTGGTTTACCAGCTCTTTCATACCATGGCTTTCAAGTGGTTCCCCTGCCTCTTCCCCATGAGCCAGTGGCATATCTGCACCCAGCTGGCTGCCTCCAGTGCTGTGTCATGTGCTCTGCAGCCACTGGAGCTGGTGCCACGTGCCAGCCCTGGAGCAGCCCTGCCTTTGCCAGCCCTGTAATTGATTCCTGCTCTCCTGCACGGGTGGAGGCAGTGGGCTGTGGGCACCAGCTGCAGGAGCCAGCATGGGCAGAGTGAGGAGCTGCCCAGAGCACCCCTTGGCTCTGATGTCCAATTGAAGAGCTGCCTTTTGAGCTTCCAGGTGTCTGAAGAGGTTCTCTTCAAACTGCCAACCTCAGTTCCTGGAGGCAGGGCATTTGAGGGAACCCTGTTCTCCCACTGTGGGGCTACTAGAGGAGCTGGGGTTGTTGAGAGGCAAAGAAAGAGCTCTTTGATATTTGAGATGATGGCAGCTGATGGCAGTGCAGGGTGGTCTATAGAGGTCCCTTGTTATTCCCCTGAGCCTGCAGAAAGACCTGACCATGGTGATGGCAGGGGTTCAAGTTGAGGAGGATTTTGTAGCCTGGCACCATATAGGAGACAATATATTTGAGCATGTTATAATGAATAAGGTTGAAGATAGACCAGTTTTTAGACTGGAGGTTGATGGTGTTCCAGGAGAGAGGGACTGCAAACAGATGAGGTTTTAGATGAGCACAGGGCAGCTGGAATCAGACGTCCTCGGTATCTTGTTTTCCAGTGCTGCTGCTGACAGACAGTGCTGAATGGAAGAAAATAACTAAAAAAATAGGGATGACAATGGTGATGTTTTTAAAAAACACTGTATTTAGCCAAAGGGCATGGTTTTGCTGTCCGGAGATGGCAAAGGGTGGGTGAACCCTCCTGAGCAAGGCAAGCATGAATGGAGAGAGTGATGTGATGAGTGGGCTGGGGGCTGGAAAAAGAAGCGGTTGCCAGAGTTGAGGAGGTCTTTGCTCAAGGGTGAGTGGTGAAGCTCGGAGCATCTCTCCCAGAACCAGAACGGGCTGGGATCCCCCCCCTTGATAGTGAGGATCAACTTGGGCTGCAGTGGCTGAACCTGGCAGGACAGAGATGGAAGAGGCTGCGGCAACAAGGGGAAATCTGCTCGCCCGGGTGGAGTGGCACAGCATGGGGCAGGGTTGAGGCCCTGGCTCCCAGCTCCCCTAGCCCTCTGTACCCCCCCCCCAGGTAGCAGCACAGGGACCCTGTCCCTCTCTCCAAGGGCTGAAAGGGTGACGGTGCCCTGACAGAGTGTTTTATTTGCAGCAGGTGCCTGAAATCCAACCGTGGTGGTGCAGTAATCCCTCCCCTCACCTGGGGATGAACCCAGCTTGAGAGACATGGCTGTGCAGGGTCAGGCCCTGCCGGTGTTGGGATTGCCCCTGCCATAACCAGAGCGTCTCCCTGGCAGCCTGATGGGCTAGTCCTGCCGCGGGAGACAGGCGCGTAATGCCTGATTTCACAGCACTGGCATGCTCTGTCTGCTTGAGGCAATGATCTCTCCTGTCCAACTCCAGCCCTTGGCCAGACCCCAACCTGCAGCTCTGTCAGCTGGGATTAGG
Organism: Sylvia atricapilla; assembly: GCF_009819655.1. Taxonomy (NCBI): domain Eukaryota; kingdom Metazoa; phylum Chordata; class Aves; order Passeriformes; family Sylviidae; genus Sylvia; species Sylvia atricapilla. Next base: position 22,836,907 of record NC_089146.1, read on the forward strand.
TACAAGATTTGGGCTAAAACATCTTTGCTCTTGGCTGGAGCAATGACAGAGAGCGGAAAGGTCAGCCTGTCATCTCTGGAGATGGAGCTCCTGCCCTGCCACCAATCCATATGTGGCATTCCCCAGAACTGCCTTCAGCCCCTACAGCCAGCACTGGGGTTTTGCGAGCCCCACACAAAAGAGGAGGAGGAAGGCAGTGATTTCCCCATCTCTCTGGTGCTGAGGATTACCATGAGAGGTGCATAAGTCCCTGAGCACCTAGAACAAATGAAGGGAATACTTGGAGAGAGGAACAGGAGTGGTCCATGCAGAAAGAGTCACCCATTTGCTGTGTGTTCCCAGAGTGCTCTTCGCTGTATCCAGCTTGTTCCAGCAAAGCCATGTCTGAGAGGAGGAGCTGTGGAGCAGCACCCCCTGCCCTTGATGCCTCCAAGAATAGGACTGGGGTGGTTTGGCAGCAGATAAGCAGTGATGCTCTGTGGGATGGCTGGCAGCCTAGTGCAGGTAGTGCTAGGGGAGGCAGAGCAGGATCTGTGGCACTGGCAAAATCCAGCCTTGGACTTAGAGGAGCATTCTATCTGTGTCTCACTATTGCATAGCACTGAGCCCAAGCTGAGGCTTCTTATCACCTCATGGCGAGGTGCACAGCCCTAAGCAGCCCTCCATGTCCCTGCAATCTTGCCCTCTCCCAAAGTGCTGCTTCCTGCTTGTCTTGCTGGACCCTGGCTTTGTTGGCTGAGCTCGCTTAGCTTTGACAAAGTTTATAGCACTGGAATGCAGAAGGGCTGCTGGCCTTCCTCCAGCCTAAACATCTCCACCCCACAGTGCGACAGGCGCTGATAAGGGTGAGTGCCACAGCAGGCAGGTATCTCGTGCCCAGCCTGCGACCTTACAGCCACACGACCTTGAAGGTTGTCATTTATCTCACGCGTGTGCCTGTGCGCGCACGCGAGCTGTCTCCCATCCCCACGAAATGTTCTCCGCATCCCTGGGTTTCTCTCCAGGCCAAACCCACATGCACGTTGCCCGAAACCGACTCCGAACAGACTCCTTTGATGAGCAGGGCTTAAATATATATTTGGCATTCCAGTGGCAGCGTGCCGACCGTGGCCAAGGGTGTGAAAGTGTTTGCTTGACAAACTCCGGGGGCTCTCGCCTCTCTGCTGGCTCTGGGGATTTGCAGGAGAGAAATATCAAGGAATTTTTCACCTCTCTGTTTTGTTTTGTGTTTTTATTTTGTTTTCCTTCTGCGAGTGCATTTTTAGCTCTGGTGAAAAGTGCCTGATTGACAGTCATAGAGACTGAGTCCCCTCTCTTTGCTGACACAGGGACAGCGGAGCAAACATCACAACCTGGGCCCAGATGGGAGAGGGAACAGCCCTGAGAGCCTTGCATTGAATGTGGGGGCTGCTGTCTCCTCTCCACTCTCCTGGTCCCCTCCAGGAGTCCACTGCAGTCAATGGACCGATTTGGGTACCAGCAGGATGAAGATGCCCTGCATCCTGGAAGTCCCAGGCTGTGGTCTTCTCGAAGCTGGCTCTTTTGCAAAGACCCTCCCTCTGCTGAGGGCAGTGGGTTCCAGTCACCACTCAGCTGGCCTCAGAGAGCCCCAGTACCACATTGTAGAGACAGCCATGCCTATTGCTCCACCAAGGATTTCCCAGCCAGTGTCCCCACGTGCCGTGGCACCAGCTTGGGGTATGTGCTGGTCTCCAGGCACCTTTGGGGTTGCAGAGGGTCTTTTCACTTTGTGTCTGTGAGTGGGGAGATGGAGCAAGTAGAGCAGAAGAGTGTCTCCATGGGCAAGTTGCAGCCTCCTAAACTGGTGCATAGAAGGTTCTTGGGGCATGAAGTCAAAACCCTGAGCTTCACTTGCCACTCAGCCTCTTCTGGGCTGCAGCCTGTGATGGGGCAGGAAGGGCACCTCACCAAATTCCATGTGATACAGGATCCATGGAGGAGCTGGGATGTGCAGAGCAGACTGATGTACAGAGCTGGAACCCTGGGCTTGGTCGTGAGCCCAGAGATGTCTCCTGCATGGGGAGGAGGAGCAGGAAGGAAAATTTTCCTCATCAGTCCAGCTACTGCATCCCACACCTATGGAAAATGTGGAGGGAAGCCCTGGGCAGTGGATTTGGTTTCAGGGCCCATGTCTGCAATGCCTGCCAGAACAGACTGAGAACCTGGCTGGCTCTTGGGGAGGGGGCTGAGGGGGCTGATCTGTGTGTTCCCAGCTGTCCCCACTGTAATCCTTCATGAAAGAGAACCCTCTGCCCTGCTGCATCCCCATTGTCAGGTCACAGTAGTGCCTGACCCTAAATCACCTGCCACTCCCAGCCTGATGGATTACCATGGAAATAGGGGTGCTGTGCCCCAGACCAGCAGAGGGAAGGGGTCTGGGGTCTGTGGGGCAGAGATCCAGACTCTGGAGTCTGCAGAGCAGGGATTAGGATGTTGGTAGTCTGTGGGGAGAGGTTTGGTGCCCAGGGACTGCGGGGCAGAGGTTGGTACCATTTGGCAGAGGGATTGAGCTGCTGTGAATTACAGCTGCAGAAAAGGGGATATGGAGAGATTGTGGAGAAGGGTTGGGGATCCTGGGGGGCCATGAGGCTGGGGGCAAGCTATGTTCCCGGGGCAACAGCAGGCTTGGCTTGGGCTTCTCGAGGTTTCCTTCCTGGCCCACTGAAGAATTGCTGGCTTGTCTGAAGGATCATTGACCTGTGGATTTCCTGGGCAGCAAGTCTCTTTCATGTGGCCGCTTGCAAACTCTCATGACATCACCATGGGCTGCTCCTCTTGGAGACAAACCCAGTGCTTTTTAGGGTTTTGCCTTCCCCCCCCCGCCCCAGCCTGTGTGTTTTGGCCAGGGGGGACCCGGCAAATCACGTCCAAGAGCAGCCACTCTGGCAGAGAGATGTTGCACAGGGCTGGGGGGCAGGGAGAGGGCAGTGTGTCCCCCCCGTATTGAATAAACATGGGCTGGCCAGGGATGGAGGGGGCTTTTCCAGCCTGGACCACACCCCGGGGGGCTATTTTTTGCCATGAATGAAAGGGCTGTGTGCTCACAGGGCAGGCTGGCCTCCTGCCGCCGCTGCTGAGCATGGAGAGCTCTCTTGACACTCAATCCTGGTGCCTGGCTGGGGACCAACATCTGCACTGAGCACAGCTGGGCATTGCCCGTGGGACACCTGGGTACCTGGAACAGCTGGGCACTGCCTGGGGGGACACCTGGGCACCTGGCACAGCTGGGCACTGCCCATGGGACACCTGGGCCCCTGGTACCAACTGGGCACAGCCTGGGGTGACACCAGCAGGCTGCCATGCCTGGGAAACATGGTCTGTCACAGAGCAGGGGGAGGTGATAGTGACTCAGTGGCTGTGCCAGCAGCAGTGCCAGGGTTGCTGGGGCATGTTGGACCCAACCCTGCTGGGGCCATGTGCCTGGGGACCTGCCTAAGGCAGCTCAGCAGTAAGCCCTGCTGCCCCCCTGCCCCACACAGAAATGCTTCCTGATGCAGTTTCGGGTGACAATGGGGCAGCATCCCCAGGGGCTGCCCCTAAGGCTGCACCCTTGCTTGGGAGGAACTACAAAGCCACAAGGGTGGAGCTGCTCAACCTTGGTCCTAAACACACCCAGATTCCCCCCAAAAGCCCCTAATCCCACCTGGCTCAGCACCAGCTTCCTCTCTGGGCCCTGTTAGCTCAGCTAAGCCCTTGTATGCCAGGTTTAGGAATATACTGGGTGCAGTAGTTCTGTGGTTGTCCCCGTCATCCCCAGATTTTGTTTCTCAAGGAGTATGAGGATTGCTTTGCCAGTTCCCAGCCCTGACCCACACTCCTGCTGCCTCTGCCAGCCTCAGTGCCCCACAGGTCCCAGCGGACCCATGAGTGCTTGTGCCCATGAATGAGTGGCCTGTCCTCGCTGGGTGGAGCCAAGGTGCTGGATCCCACCCTTTGCTGTTCCTTATCGCCACACAGCATCCTTGTGATTCACCAGGTGTGGCTCCCTTTCCATCACCCCACTTTGCAGGAAGTTTCCTGGCCAGCCCCCCATGTACTCTGTGCAATAATAACAAGCTGGGATGAGCTGGCTGGCCTTCCTGAGCAACCGTACAATAACAGACCAGTGCAATATGTCCAGCTTTCCTGAGCAGACAATAATAAACCCACATGAGCTGGCACACTTTGTGGAGGAACCCCACAATAATAAGCCTGGATGATGAATCCATATTCACCGAGTCAGCCTAAAATAACAAGGCAGTGTGAGCCACCCAGCTTCCTCACAGATAAGCGGGGTCCCTGAGCTGTCACTTTGGGAGAGGAGGCATATTGGCCACCAGGTCTCCATGTGTTCTGCTCTTGGCCCTGGAGAAGGCAGCCTGTGTCAGTGATGGGTCAGGTTGGTGGAGGTGAAGGCTGTAGGTATTATCAGCCTGTGACTCTGCTTTCCTGGAAGCAAGTCCTCACTAGTCCTGGCATGCTTGGACCTGCTACACTTCAGGGCATTCTCCTTGTCAATGTCCCTTGCCAAACTGGCACCCAGTGCCGGCTTCCCCAAAGGCTCTCCTGCTGTTACCTCATGGGCTGCTGGACAGGGGGACAAATGCCCATGGTCAAGCTGGAGCTGGGAGTGCCACCAGCAGCAGCCACCAGACCCTGTGCAGCAAGGCCCAGCATCTCCCAGCATTGCCCAGGTAGGGAGGCAATGCCGGGCAATGCCCTTTTTCAGACAGTTTGTTGGCACTTGGGCAGGGAGAGAGAGCTTGGATGCCCGTGGGTTTGCTTGGCAGCCTGGCAGGAGGGCTTCTTTCCAAATGGGATGGGGTAGGGACTGTCTACCGGGGCTGGAACCACTCACCCTCCACCAGGGTCTCTGCCAAGCTCCAGGCTGGTCCTCACATGACTGGGGAGGAGATGCTGCGACCTCCTGTCCTACCTCTGCTCTGCCGCTGACCCTCCTTTTCCCGGGGATTTATCCCTGCGCGTTGGATGCAGGAGTGAGTGGGCAGGGCAGATATAGAACCCTCCAGCATCCCTGCCTGGGGAAAACCAGCATCCACCCCGGCGTGGCGGCGGCACAATGCAGAGCCCCCGCTGCCACCACGCCCCTCCGCTCAGTGTCTGCGAGAAAGGCTGTAACCCAAGCCACAAAAACAGCACAAGGAGAAAAGAAAAGGGTATTGAGCGGCGGGGCTGCTGCGGTCGCCGGCCAGCATAGACTGCTGGTTGTTAAGCGAGTGCCTCGCTTGCAAAGGCTGCCTTGATGAAGTGTGAGACAGCACTTACGGAGGGACGCGGGCAGGCATTCTCGCTCCATCTTCCGCTCACAGTGCCGCTCTTTATGTGCCTGACATTTGCTCGCTGGAAAGGCCCCTGAAGTCAGGGGGAAAGGAAAACATTGCCGGCAGCAGGGCCAGAACGATGCTGGGAGGAGTGCTGTGCCATGCCGGGCTGGGCCGGGCTGGGCCGAGCTGGGATGCTCCTCTGTCCCAGCCTCACCAGCCACTCTTCCCCGGGGTGACCCCTTCACCTCTCAGCAGCTCTCCGGCTGCCTTCCCCTGCCGGCACCGCCACTTCCTGCCAGGTGTGCTCAGCCTGGCTGCCTGCCTGTGGAGCCCTGGCCATTCTGCCCGTGCCTGCTCCAAGGGCGGGCTGGCAGCACTGCCAGCTCTCCTAGCTGCCGCTGCTGCTGCTGCTGCTGCCGCGTGTTCCCTGGGAGTGCATGAGAAGGGGAATGGAGACCGTGACGTTGCAAGCTCAGAGCTGGTCCTTTAGCCAGCTGCTTCTGGGGTCTGCAGTGTTCCAGGGACTGCTGCAGGCTGGGGGTGGGGGGGTGGGGGGTTTAAAGTAGATCTGAGGGCTGGAGGAGCTGGGAAAGGGCATCCGTGGTCAGTGTAGGGCACCTCATGGTGCATAGAGGTGGCTCTGTCCCCAGGGAGAAAGTCATTGCCCCACAAGGGAGCTGGGGCAGGAGACTGGGCTGATGCAGCCTGCTTCATGCCAGGGAATAAACACTCCCTTTCCCTGCCTTTGATACCAGCTGGAAGGGGACAGTTCAACCCTCTCCATGTATTCTTTTGCAGACAGATCCTTTGCTGCTGGCAGAGGATGGGTGAGCATCTATCTGAATCCCAGAGGGAGTCTCTCCCTAGCCTGACTGACATTGGCATGGCTGGGCAGAGATGCCCAGCAGAGATCCAGCAAGTCATGCCAGCCCCATTCCCAGGACCATGCACAAAGCTTGTGGCAGGGTAGAGTGCCAAGGGCAGCCTGGCCATGAGGCACAGGAATGCACCAGCCATGGAGCCCTTCTCCTCCCACCACTGACTGCCACAGCAGCACCAGATTTCATCCATACCAGTGTGGCAGTGGCTGTGCCCAGTGCAGAGAGCCAGTCTGCCATTCCTGGCCTGTCACTCCACCACGCTGCTTCCATGGAGCCCGCTGGCGGGGGCAGCTTGGGGAAGCCATCCTCCCCCTTGGCACACACCCCTTGGCTCCAGCCCTGGCAGGAATTATTAAGTGTGCCCCTGTGGAGCATGTGCTGAGGCTGGCCACGGGAATGTGGGCAGATCTGACATACAAGCCACAGCAGCCAGGCTGTAATTTCCAAACAGGCCCCATTCGCTCTGTTTTCCAGTTAAAAATATATTAAAAAATAGGAATGTGGAATTTGTAGTGAAGAATGTTGGTAACCGCTTCGAACGTCTGGTGTGATAATGAAAGGGTCAGTCCCCAGCTTTGAGCATGACCGATTTAGACTCTGATGCTTGGCAGTGGTGTGGGGGCCCAGCACTCCATCCAGCCTGCCTAAAAACCCATCCTAGGCCAGGGAAAGGTGATGCTTCTGTGCTGGTGGCATGGTGCTGTGCTGGGTGATGTGCACCTTCTGCTCATACTGTCAAGAGGACATCCAAATTGCTGTCCCTTTTGTCCCCTTGAGAAGGGACTCCAGGCAGGGGGTGTGTAAGTGCAGAATGCCTTGGAGCATGCCCACCATTGAGCCTGCTGCATCTCTGCACTGGGGTCCAGCCCCGTAGCAGAGCCCTCTGGGCTGGGGGTCACTGAGCGAGGCTGCAGCCCAGCTCCCTCTGAGCTGCCCCTCCACACTGCAGGGCCGTCAGTGAGCACAACTTGCTCTCATTGTGAGGTCGGGCACCTGCCCCCCTTTGCTGGGCATCTCCCCCTGCCCCAGTCACAGTTCAGGGTGTGCTGTGGAGTCTCCCGTGCCGCTACCGCAGCCTTGAGTCCCTCCTGATACTGGGGCATCCCACTTGGCCTTGTGGCCAGGTAGTCATAACAGGCCAGACAAGCCATGCCAGCTCCCGAGGCATCCCTCCCTGGTGCCTGGCGAGTCGTGCGGGGCAGCCCGGCCAGCACTCCCCCAGCTGCCAGCTCTCTGCTAGAGCGGCTCCCCGGGCCTCAGACATCATGTTTATCCTGGAGATGGGTAATCAGGGAAAAACAAGTCACCAGAGGCCAGGGCTGATGTTGCAGTGGGGGCAAGTTGTCTGCAGCAGGGTTCAGCTTTGGAATGGAGCAGTGGGGCAAGGAGGAAGGGGAAAATCAGCTGTAGCCAGGGCTTGTCCCCCATCCAGCCCTTTAGGGGACACTTCGTCGTCCCTCTCAGCCTTCGGGGCCATCAGGTGGCCGGTGACTGGCACAGCACGCTCTGCTCCCTGCTGAGTCATAGCTCTGCAGGGAAACGCTTCCAGCTCTGGTTATAACCCATTTCCCTCCGGGGCTGTGAAGCGCAGCCTCCCAGTCCCGCCGCGGGCCAGCTCCGGCCACCCCGTGGCCCTGAGCCCGCGGGCTCCAGCCGCCGGGAAGGGCAGCGGCAGGAAGTGGCCGCTGACTCCCAAATTCCACCCTGGGCTTGCTGGAGCTGAGCCCTTCCCGCAGGCGTAGGCAGCAGGTGCCCTGCACCTGCAGACCCCTGTGCCACCCCAGATGCCCAATCCCCCCCGGTGGCACTGGGCACTCTTCTCCCAGTGCCTCCCCGAGGTGCCACCTCAGTGGGCGTGTGTGATCTGCTCTTGGGAACACTGGGTGCCTGCAAGGATTATTTGCCTTACCCCATGGGCACCATGGGGACACTCTGCTGGCTCTGGGCAGCTGGGGCTGAGCACTGAGTGAGCAGCTGCCCTGCCCAGATCCTTGCTTGAATGCTGTGAATCGGTGCAGCCTGAGCAGTCCTGGGGCTCGGGGCACATCCCGGGTGCAATCCTGGCTGTGTTGGAGCGGAGGGGATTGGGCAGCACTGCAATGGGATTCATAGCCTGCCCCATTGCCCTGGCACTCCCTAGAGACACGTTGGTGGCAGGAAGAACGGTGAGCACCATAGAAGTGGCACCCAGAGCTGGCTGGCTCTGCAGGGGACTCTCCTACCCTCCTGGGGCGCTGACCCACGCAGTGCTATCTAGTACACTTTGCTCACTTCATTGCCATTCCTGACTTTCCTGGGAACTGCTGTTTGCTTTTCTCTGAATTATGACTCCAGCTTTTGCCTTTGATCTGGGCTGTGTCGGCCACCCGTGACCAGGCCCTCTTCTGCCTTTGAAGTGCAGTCACCTTCCCAGCCTTGGATGCTGCTTTTGCAGCCTTGGGTGCAACACTGGCTCTGTGGGGTGAGACACGCAGGGCAAGAGCATCCTTGGGGTGCCTGAGGTCTTCAGCATCCCTCCTCCTCTCAAGGACCTTGTGATGAGCCAGCACAGCTAATGGCTCTGAGGCTGGGCAATGAGGCGTTGAGAGGTGTGCTTGCCCAGTACCAAGCAATCCCAAGGATGCTGGCAGGATGCTGGTGGGATGATGGCAGCAGAGCATCATCCCCTCCAATGGCAGTGGGCAAGGGCAGAGGAGGTGACCTGTATAGCTGCTAGCCAAAAAGCAGATGCCAGTGCATTTCCTACACCCAAAGGGCCTTTCATGCCTGTGACTCCAGCAGAAGAGATGAGACCTGCATGGAAATTGTCTGTCTGGGCACCAGCCAACCCTGGCAGCAATCCTGGCATCAGCCCTATCCTGCCACCCTGTCTGGCAGGCTGCAGTGAGGAGGGCTCAGCCTACCTATTCTGCCACTGGGAAGCTGGGCTCAGGCTTTGGACTCTGGCCTTGAGTGGGTCTGAGCGTCCCCATCCCCTCCCCACTTTCCTGGCCCAGAGAGGATCCTACCTTATCTGTTACACTTTGTTCTCCTGCTGTCTGGGTGTGGAGCAGGGCAGAGATTAGTGTGTGTTCAGACCTTTGACACACACACACACACAGAGCCACACAAGCAGCCATGCGTGCATCCCCAGCCGTGCTCATCTGCACACTGCTGCACACACAGTCCCTATGCACGTCATCATGCTCACACTCACCTGCACTTGTAGGCCCATGCTGTGCCCCACAGCCCCCCGCAGCACCCCCTCCAGGGCACATATGCCTTTCCCCGTCGCCGTGCATGTTTGTTCGGGCACTGTGAGCTATGTTATGTTCCCAGTGGAGTGTGGCGCTTCCCCAGCCTGCCAAGATCTCTCATGTGCATCAGCGTGGCCCAGCAGGAAAGGTGGCATCCCACTGACAAGAGGTGCAGGCAGGAGGAGAGGGGCTTCCTGTGTCAAGTCTGAAGGGAATAAAAGTGAGTTCAGGGAGGCAGGAGCTGTTTTGGCAGACTGGGAGCAAACCTGGGCATCCCTTGTCTCACTGTCACATCATTTTCACTTTCTGTGGGGCCACCAGAGATGCCTTGTGCTGGAGGCTGTGCTGGCAGGCATAAGCTACCTGTTCCCACCTGTTATTAGGTCACGTCCCTGCCCGAAGCTCACTGTCCATATCGGCAAGCTGCAGCCCACGCTGCTCCAAGCAGGGAAGCCACAGCCTTTCCAGAGCGATCTTATCTCTGGCATTTCATGAACGACCCAAAAGCTTCTGCAGTCTGCCTCTCAGTGGGAAGGCAACCCACTATCCAGAGCAGGTGTACGGGGGTGTGCATGTGTGTGTCTCTGTGTGTGTGCTTGTGTGTGCATGTACACAGCTGGGAGCAGCCACATCCCACCCAGTGCCAGAGCTGCCTGTTCCCATAAACTCTGCTGCAGTCCTGGGGTGAAACAGATGTAGCCTGATGGGCAGAGGGGGGCACAGCCCCTTCTCTGCCCCACAGCAGCCCCACGGCAGGGTGACCTGGCAAATGATTTCCTGGCAGGGTGATGGTGCCTCTACTTTTTCCCACAGACCTTGCCCCGGATCTGCAGTGCAGGAGAAGGGCAGGCATTTGCCTCTGCTCTGCAGCAGCTCTACACTGCAGTGACACAGCAGGAGGCCAAGCAGGCTCGGAAACGGTGTTGCTCTGGTGAGGAGCTCCTTGTCTGTGGCATGGGGAGCATGTGATGCAGCTGTCCTCTCAACTGCCCAGCCCCAGGTGCAGCTCACCCCATGCAACAGTCTCCCCCTTTGTTTACCCCCCATGGGCTGGGCTCCCGATCCAGGCACAATTCCTAGAGTGGGTTTGGGTAATGCCCCATAGTTCCTTATCTCAATCCCAAATTGCATCTTCTTCTGGTACTAGAGGATGACGTGGATACAGCATCTACTGCAGAAACTACAGAGCATCCCCATCCACCTGCTCCATCCCAGGAGGACGAAACAACATCTTCCAGTGAGAGAACCTCGGTGAGTGCAGCTCTAGAAAATCTCTGTACTAGGATGGGGCCCACATCTCCTTTCCCTCCTCTCAACCAAGCACTGTGCCCATCCAGGGTGGGCTAAGAGTCTCAGCTTTTTTCCTAGCCCATTCTACCCCATGCATCCTGACTGGGGAGTGTGTGATTGCACATGGTATATATTTTGCACTCCCACAACACAGATGACAGCAATGTCACTGCTTGCACACTTGCATACATCCTGCATGACTCCTCAAGGTGGAACTGACTCTGCTTCCTCTTTGTTTCCAGCCAGCCTCCTCCCCATCTCAGAAGCCCCGGCTGCTTGCAGCCAAGGCCAAGCCAAAGAAGGCAAAAGGGCTCTTCAGCTGAGAGATTGCTGCCAACCTGCCAAGGTCTCTGCTTCTCCCAGCAGCCGAGAGAGAGAGTGCAGAGCACCCATGCATCATCTGCCTCTTCTCTGCATCTCCTGGTGGACCCTGCCCAGACCATGGTCCCCTCTCAAGATGTCTCCAGCTGGGGAGATGGAGCTCCTTTCTTCAACAGTGTTTCAGGAAACAGCTTTTTTAACTCTTCCCTGGTCCAGAGGTTTGTCCAGGCTTCCTCTCGTGGCACAGCCAGTGCTGGACCAGGAAGAAGTGGGAGAGATTCTGCCAGTGGGTGTGGGACAGCTGGGGCTCTGGCAGAGTTGTGGGGTTTGGCTGCTCTTCAGTGGGTTTTCAATAAAGGGCTGTATCTGGCTGAGATTCCCTCTCCTGCTCTGTCCCACCAAGCCTGTAGTGTCTAGGAAGGGATGTAACCTCTGTTGCTGCTGGGTTCCCCTCAGACCAGTCCTGATGTCCCAGGGGCTTGCAGTGACTCTGGACAGTGAGGTCACAGCAGCTCATTGCTGAGGCACAGCACACAGCTCTCAGCCATGCTGTGCCTCACCCTGAGCAGCAGTATGTGTTATGGGGTATGCCCAAGGATGGCACAAGAGGGTGCCCAGATCGTGGGGTCACAGCATGCTAAAAGGGCTGGAGACCGAGTTCTTGTCCCATTCCAGGATGCACACTGTGTGCTGGTGCCTGCAGAATCAGGCTGGCAAAAGCCCTGGATGGGCTGTGGGATACCCTACATTTGCAGGCACCTCCACCACAGTTATGGGGTGATATGGGGTTGATCCATGCTTTGGCCTGCAAGGAGCAGGAGACAACCAACACTCAATGCTGCCAGGCCTGGGGGCAGCGCTGGAGCAGGTTACACATGCTCCCTGGACACAAAACACCACTTCTATCCCTTCATACTCCATCCATCCATCCATCCCTCCATCCATCCATCCATCCATCCATCCATCCATCCATCCATCCATCCATCCATCCACTCCTGCTCTCCTCTTCCAGCCCCTGGGTCCGCATGCTTCCTTCAGGACTGGGACCCCATTCTTGTGCCCTAGCCAGGTCCTAAAACAGCAGGCAGAGAGTCAGGCAGCAGGCAGGCTGCAGCCAGTGGTGCTGCTCTCCTGGGACAGGGACCCATGCCCCCAGCTGCCCTGGTCCCTGGGGCTGGGCCAGCTGCAGTCATGTTGCCTGTTCTCCTGGGCAGCAAGGGGGAAACAAAAACATCCGGAGCAGTCCCTGTGTCTGTGAAAGGGGAATGAAAGGGCCTTTGCTGGGCCACAGCCGACCAGTCCCAGGGTGAGTGCAACCAGTAGCTTTTTATATTTCCTTTCTGAGGGAGCAGCATGCAGGGCAGGGTGGGTGGTGAGAAGGGAAAGCCATCGGATAAGGAGCTTGTGCTGACTGTTGTAGCTTACGTATCCTGCATTTTCCCGTCTGTAAACATCTTATCTTGGCAGCTTTGAGTCTGCCTGCTAGGCACTTGCCCCCAGGGAGGGTCCTGCTACTAGCTGAGGGGTAGGGCCGGGGCAGCAGGACCTTAGCACTTTAAGGTTTCCTGTATCTTCTGTCACCAGGTTGTCCCTGGTGCAACCTCTGCTCCATCCGTATGGACTCCATCTCAGGTGCAGGAGCTGCTCTGTGGCAAGCCTGGTCCCTCAGCTCTGTGCTGGCTCTGGGAGTTGTGCTGATGCCCTGTGCCTGCCAGCACATTCAGGAGGAGTGCTTGTCACCCCAGTGATGGCATCTGGCTTGTCTATCCCCTTTGGGTCTGAGGAAACATCACAGGGAGAGGCAGGGCTGAAACAATCCCAACCTGGCTGTGCCAGTGGCTGGTAGACTTTACAGGGGAGGAGTGGGTGGTGCAAACCAGCACCTGCATCCCTGGACCATTCCTGTGAATTACTCTGTTTCTGCTTCTCTCTGGGGTACTCAGCCCAGGGGAGCCAGTCCCAGGGATGCTGCAGAGATGTTGCTCATGAGCCCTGCTCTGCTGTTAAGTCTCTGTGGAGTGTCCAGCAGCCCTAAAGACCGGCTGCAGGGACAGATTCTGCTCCATTCAACCCCTCTCCCAAGGCAATGGGAGGTGGGGATGCAGAAGCATGGATGGGGGTTAAATAAAAGCAGGAGAGTGAAGACCATAGGAAAAAGAGCTTTCCCAATGTCCCCCAAGGAACCGCAGGGACCCTGGCCCTCAGGACTCTAGCATGGGGCTACTGGTTCCTCCCTGGCCCAGGTTGTTGCCAGCTCTGGGGAATGTCACTACATATTGTCCCATCCTGTCCTGCTGGGGTCTCCTTCACTGTCCCCACCCCCTCCTCCCTGGAGCCAGCTGGATTTGAGCTCCCGACACACATTAAAGGCCACAAGTTCGGCCTCGGCCTCCATAAATTTGATTCCATAAATATTAGTTTTCGCAGGGTTTAATGAAGCCGTTATGCTGGGCACGGCCCAGCACCCCGACCCGTGCCCTTAATAAGGGCTCTGTGGCCTCGATTAAAGGGACCTTTCAATCGCTGTCAAGTATTTTTAGAAAAGGAAAAGAAAAAAAAAAAAAAAAGAGAGAGAGAGAGAGGGGGGGAGAGAGAGAGAGAGAGAGAGAAGAAGACGACCAAGGCAGCGAATAGGGAAAGGAAAATCCCAAACCCGTCCAGTGCAAAAATAGAGAAATAGCACCACCTAGACTGCCTGGCTCGGCTCCGCCGCCCGTTCACCCTGCGCAGCGCCCAGCTCCGGGCAGCCCTGGGAGCCCAGCGAGGGGTGTGCGGCATGCTGCTCGGGGCAGGGACAGTGGGATGCGGTGGTGGGGAGAGCTGAAGGGCAGAGGAAAGAGGCACTGGTGCCCTATCAGGATGGAGGATGGAGGCAGGAACAGTGCATCCTGGCGTCCAGGCTAGAAGTCCCGGCGGTGCCTGAGAGTGATCGAGTGTTGAGGGAAATGCCATGTGATACAGGCACAGACGTTGCATCTCTCACACCTCCACTGTAGCAACAGTTGCCCGAGCAGGAGTCCCCCTCCCCGGGCAAATTTTCCCCCTCAAACACTGGTTATCCCAACCCTGTCTCAGCCTCCAGCTGCCTCCCCATACACCCAGCTTGACTACCCTGTTGTGCCTGGTGTCCCTGTCCCACTTGGCACTATGTGCCTGCAGGCTTTGCCTGGCAGGAGAACTGGCTGACGTTGGGAATGCTGCATGGAGAGGTGATGGACTCTGCACCCAGAAACAGGCCACTGTCACTGCACAATGCCATGGCCTCTGCATGGGCAGGAGTTGCTGTCACCAGCAAACCCAACTCCCTGTCTTCAAGGCTGGGTCTCCGTGGGACTTGAATAGTGTTACCAGCAAGGGCAGAACAAGGGCTGTGAGCGTGGAGCTGCTGGGAGGGGGACAGTGGCTTGCGACATGCACACTTGCATGCTGGCAGGCTGCAGAGGTTATTTGGAGGTCTGGGTTTGTGACAATGTCATTCTTAGGGAACCTCTCCCTGGGGAAGTGCTGCAGCCTCCAGATGCAGTGCTATCCCAGATCATCCTGCTTCACGTCCTGTGATGAGCAAAGTGGGAAGCTAGGCTCCTTTCGTTGGGAGTACAAACCACCCTGGAGAGTCCTGTGAATCTAGTACAGGGTCCATAGGGTCTAATTTTCCTGTGCTAGTGATGCACAGAGAGTGGTGTCCCTTCTGCATCCCTGAGAAGCCAAGGGCAGGGGTGAAGAATACTGCCGTGGTATGTCCCCTCTGCTTTCTCTGCTGTCCTTTCTCTGATGTCCTTAGGATGCTCCACTGGAAGGATCAGCCGAAGAAGTGTAGAAATGGGGTGGCCTGGGGCTGCTGGCCAGACACCTTAGCTCCATCATGTGCGGGAGCAGTGGGACAGCTGCATCTCACCATCCTGCTCAGTGGCAGGTCTTCACAGAGGCTCTGGGCACTGGTTTTGGGTATGCAGTATGAAAACCAATACAAAAACCTGATGAACCATAGCTACTGAGTATGAAAACCTGATGAAGACACCTCTGGCCAGCTACGCTTTGCTTGCAGCTCCTGCAAAGGAAATGGTGTGCTGGGGGCATTAGATAGCAACATCCCAAGTCTGTGGGTGATGCTGGCTCCCCAGCTTGCATCCCTCTGGCCCAGGTTCCTTGGTCCTGCTGAGAGCAGCAAAGCCCTGCAGCCAGAGCTGGATGCCTGGCTGCGCTATTCCGACCTGGCTACTGTGTATCCCTATGAGTGACCTGTGCCCTGCACTCACAGAAGAGCTGGCGAGGGAACAGCATCCCTGAGAGAGCTGGTGTATGTGGGGGCATCCCAAGGCCCTGGCTCACCTGGGAAGATCCTAGGGAGCCAGAGGGTGTGCAAGTGGACCTGTGCTGGATCCCTCCCCGGCACACAGCTGGGGGAGAACCGGGGGGGCCTTCAAACCCTCGCTCCTGAAATCAGGGTGTTATATTTACTTTCCCCTTTTGGCAGCTAGAAGGGGAAGCCCATCCCAGCCCCTCATTGTTGTCTCAGCGAGTTAATCAGATGCCATAATCCTGTTGTGGAAATATCGGGCCTCCCTGGAAACAATGGGGAGCGAGAATATTGTGGTTAAATTTCAACCAGCTGCCTCCCTGCTCTGTTTGATCCCCGCCCGCAGGCCCGGGCCCCTGGCGAGCAGGCGGCGCGGCGGGGGCCGGAGCCCCGGGGGTGCCACCCCGCGCCCGCTCCGCCGCCAGGGAGCCCCCGCAGGACGCCCCGCCAAGGGGGGCGAAGGGTGTGCGGCGGACCGGGCGCGCCTTGGGGCGGCGGCGGGGCTGCCCTGGGGGGCAGGTGGCGGCGGGCACCCCCGGAGGGGTGGGCTGCGGGGCTCGGCAGGGGGGAGGAGGCTGCGGGCGGCCCGGGGCAGGTTCCACGGGGAGGAGGCGAGAGAGGGAGGGCGCTGGGAGGCTGGGACACGGGCAGGGTGCGGTCCTGGCGGTTCCCGGTCCCGGATCTCTTCAATTTCCCCTCTCACTCCTGCCCGGGGAGCGGAGGCAGCGGCGGCTCCGGCTCCGGCTCCAGCCTCGCCGCGTTGACCGCCGAGGCGCAAACCGCGGAGGGCTCCGGCAGCGCCGAGCCCCGCGCCCCGCGCCCCGCAAGCGGCCGCTCGCCTGCCAAAACAAACGGCCCTTCGCTATTTATTGCCGCCGCCGGGCCACGGCAGCTCAGAGCGGGCCGACGCCAGCTCGCCGCACCGGGCAGCCGGAGCGCACCCGCGCCGGGCAGCCGCCGCGCCCCGCCGCCGCCGCCGGCACCGGCACCTGCCCGCCGGCTGCGCGCCGCATGGGGAGCCCCGGGCCGGGCGGCGGGAGCGGCGGCCGAGCCTAGTGCGGACCCCGGAGCCACCGGTGCCCCGGGCCGCCCCGGGGCCGCCGGGCGCGCCATGAAGCCGGCGCGGCTGCTGCTGCTGCTGAGCGGGTGCGCGCTGCTGCTGGCGCCGGCCGTGCGCGGCTGCGGGCCGGGCAGGGTGGTGGGCAGCCGCCGCCGCCCGCCCCGCAAGCTCATCCCGCTCGCCTACAAGCAGTTCAGCCCCAACGTCCCCGAGAAGACGCTGGGGGCGAGCGGCCGCTACGAGGGCAAGATCGCGCGTAACTCGGAGCGCTTCAAGGAGCTGACGCCCAACTACAACCCCGACATCATCTTCAAGGACGAGGAGAACACTGGCGCCGACCGCCTCATGACCCAGGTACGGCACCGCTGCCGCCCGGTTCTACCCCCGCGCCGGGCATCTGCGGGCACCGGGGCTGCCTCAGAGCGCCCTGCTGCCCACTGTCCGGGGACCGTGTGGGCCCCGCGCTGCGGCTTCCCCGTCCTGCCCCGGGCATCCCGGTGCCGGGTCCGGGCTGCCGGCGTGCAGCGAGTGCATCTCCCTTCGTCGGGCGTTGCAAAGCTCTGTCCCTTCGGCTGCGCTGTGCGCGTCGGATAGCACGCTGCGCCTTGGGACGGCTGCACCCTGGTTCCGGGACCTTGTCCCCCGAGATAGCAGCACCGTGCCCCGCTGCTCCTCGGAGCCTGTGGCATCCATGTCAGGCTGCACCCCGAGGAACGACCTGCGCTGCTGCCCTCAACTCTCGTCCCACTGCCCCCCAGGCTGGCATAATCCTGCACTCCAAGCTGGCAGCAGCCGGCCCTGGTGCCCCTGAGCTGTGCCGCACTGCCCCCGATCTGGCAGCATCCTCCCACATCACCTCGATCCAGCAGGGCTGTGCCGCACTGTTCCCTGGTCAGGCAGCACCCTGCCCCATGCAGCCATCCTGCCCTTGCCCCTGTACTCTGCCTATTCACTGGCAGAGCAGGCAGCCTGCCTGTTGGATCCGAGGGACACACCAGAGCCTGGTGTGCTGGCAGGGAGGAGAGTAGGCTCCAGGAGTGCTCTTGCTGACCTTATCCCCACTCTGACACTGAAAACCTCAGTGCCCCCTCTTCCCGCATGCCTTGTGTGGGATGGTGAACGGTGCTCAGTGGGAACTGCTTGCTGGGCTCAGGGCTGGGGACAACCTGTTACTGCAAATGCCGTGTTGCAGTCAGCTTCCAAGTGCCCTGGGCCGGCAGGAAGGATGGGGGGGTGGACGACACAGACGACAGCAGAGGAGGGGGGGGTGATGCTGGACGAAGGTTACTCTGTGTTTTAATATTGCCAGGAGAATGCCTGAGGGTTTCAGGAATGCAGATAAGGAGCCGCACGGCCTTGCTAAGAAACCTGGCCACCAGCCTCAGCAGGGTTACAGCCTGAACGAACTCCTGGGGGAAGCAGAGGGGAGCTGGGACTGCCCTTCTGACCACTGCACCCCCTGGTCAGGGGCGGGCAGGTGGGTGAACATGAGTGGCTATGATGGTAGGCACTGAGCAAGGCCCTGGCCAGAGTTTCTGACCAAGGTGCTCATAACATTGGGAGGAGAAGTTTCTTGGGTGCTGGCTTGACAGCTCAGCAACCCCGTGTGCCCACAGAGCAGGCTCCTTACGGCAGGGACCCTAGTCCAGGTTGGTTTTCAGGCTGGGGACTGTAGCAGAGGGACTGAGATCCCCTGCAAGGAAGCAAGCTTGGGGAGTTGCACAAGTTGTGGTTGCTGGGGCTGGGCTGTAACCTGCCTCCCCTGGGGAACAGCTTCGAGAAGGATATTTGAGGAAGCAGTGAGCTCCTCTGGTCCATGCATCGGGAAAGTGGTTGATATCTTTGGAGGCAGTAGAGTGCTTCTTGCTGTGTTTTCTCCCAGGAGTGCTCCCACCACCTTCTGCAACTCAGCCAGTCCCCCTCAGCACACCTGGGAGAGTGTGAGATCTCCATGTCCCACATTCCAGCCTAACATTTTATGCTGTACCACTGCCTTGTTGGCAGAGTACCTAGAAGCATCCTGGTCTTCTTGGGCTGCAAAAATGAGGGTTCTTACTCCAGCAGGGTCCCTGGCCACCACACATCCATCCACAGATGAGTATCACCGTGCCTTGGGCAGCTCTGCAAAGAATTGTTCCTCTTGCTACGGAGGTGGCATGATTTCTTGCTGCCATCCCACAGCCCTCTGGGATTTTCCTGTGGCCCCTGGCTGTGGGAGATTCCTCCAGATATGGGAACTCTAGCTCTGGCACCATGACTGCGTTGTTATGGGTTGGGAAAGGCCATTGACCCAACTTCTTGTCCCTTCCCCCAGAGCACTGCCTTTTACTGCTGTTGACTCACTTCAAACCTGTTTTCTTTCCCCAAGTCCAAGGGTCTGGGTGTCCCAGGCAGCCGGAAGATGTCGCCTGCTTAGAGGAGTGGGTAGTGCTGCTCTCTGCCTGCCTTTCCTTTATCGTTTCATCTTCCTCAAGAATTCCAGTGTGTTTGCTCTCACTGGTCCCACTCGGAGGTGCTGAGATAAGGCTGGAGGCAGAACCCGCCTCACCTCTCCCCAACAGTCTGGCCCAGGAATGCCATGGGTCCCCTGCCCCCATGGAGTCCCAAACCCAGCCTCTCCCTACCCCAACCATCATCCCCTGCAGCCACTGCTTGTCCAACTGACACAGAAACCATCCATGCAGTGGTGAGGAATCTCTCATGAAGACCTTGGGGTAGGACTTTTGGCTTCCTTTGGGGGAAACCTCACTTCAGGAGGAGATGCTAGTAAGACCTCTCTTCTGGCCAGGCTCTGGACATGGGAGTAGCTGTGACCAAGCACAGTCCCTTCACAACACCTCTGCTGAGACTGTGGTAACACCTGAGTTTCTTTCATATTTCCCCTGAGATGACCCTGGGGTCTCTGCTGACTTCACCCCATCTTGGAGCTCTGCCCTGCTGCCTTCCCTAAAGTGGTTTGGCTTGCCTCACAAGACATGGTTCTATCCCCAGTATGGACACAAAGAGGGAGATGAAAAGGTTGGGCAGATGGTGGGTAGAACTTCTTTGCTCAGCCCATCCCAACATCCCCATGATGTTCACCATGGGGTGCACGGGACAGGAGAGCCACTAGCTTAGTGTGGTCATATGGGGCCCCATTCTGCATGTGAACTGGGGGGTTCCCGGTCACCTGCAGCACTACAGGGACAAGCTGTGCCCTCCCTGCAATCACCATGGAACACCGAGCCCGTGGACAGCCCATGTTTATGACTTTTCTGATCCCTGTTCATGCAGGCAGCAGAGCCTCTGGGCAGGCAATGGCCATCCCTGCCTACCTCCTGCAGCTCATGTGTGCTTCCTGACCATTGCTGCCTGCTCCTTACCCATCCCTGTCCATCCCTGTCTTTTGTTGTCTTCTCTCTGCCTCCTGTGCCTGCTTCCTGCACATCCTCACCTGCTCAGCCTTGACTATCACTGCGTGCTGCCTATTTATTTTCGCTCATCCCTGCCCGTTTCCTCCTCATAGCTGCTTTTCCCCTGCCTGTCCGTGGTTGTTCCTTGTCCGCTGCTGCCCTGCTCACCAGTTCCCCACCCGTTAGTACCTGCTTCCTCCCCGACCTGCCTGTGCCTGCCTGGTCCTCGTCCATCGGTACCTGCTCCCTGCCGGTCCCTGCCGGTCCCCTCCCGCGCTCTGACACCTGCTGGCCACCGATGGCACCGGCAGAGCTGGGGACAGGGCGCTCCAGGCCTCTGCCTGACGCTGTCCCTGCCTGGGGAAAAGGCTTGCAGTGTCTCGTTGTTTTTGTGCGTGCAGGGTGCCCCTGGAGGACAGAAAAGCTGACAGTGAGGGCCGGAGGGGTGCCCAGAGCGGGGTGCTGGCCTGATAATGGCAAGGGAATGCCTGAAGTGATGGCTGGGGGATGCAGGGCATTTCCTCCTTGCTTCCAGTGCTGAACTGCCTTACTGTGGGGTCCCGGTGGGGCTGGGGACCTTGGGAACAGCTTGTCACATGTGCCAAGTGGCACCACGGTGGTGCTGGACGGGGACAAAAGTCACTCTCCTCCCTATTCCTCCTCCCCTCACCTCGCAAGCTGTTTGTCCAGCACCTTCCTGGCTTATCTCCCCACGCCCAGGGAGCTGTGGGATGACGGCAGACCTCATGTGGGGCAAAGGCCTGCCTGGCACTGCCCTTCCCAGGGCCTGGACCCTGCCAAGTGAGAGCAGGTTTCCTTAAGAGCAGCGGCATCCACCTTCCTAGGATGGGAGCAGGTGCTTGGGGATAGGGTGAGGAGGTACATTTTTGGTGCCTGTGGAAGTGGTGTTGGGCCATTTCTGAGCCTGGGGATGTAGCCACCATCAGGTTTTAAAGCCTTGGCTCATGCTTGCTGTAACTGTCTCAAGACCCACAACATACTGTGGTGGGGAGCTCCAGTACTGAGCTGGGCATCATGCAAAAATGTCCCCAGCAGTGGCTGGTTTTTAAGGTGCTGTCCAGTCATTTAATTTAATGGACTGAATAGCTTCCCAGGACTCGCTCTGCGCATGGCCATGAATGCTCCATCCTCTGCCTTGATTTTATGGGGCTCCTTGTTTCCTGGGGAATGGCAGTGGAGGACCACTGGAGTCTTACTTCTGGGGAGGCAGAGCTCACCCACCCAGTAAGCACTGGGCAGTGACAAGGGACTACTCCTGATCCAGCTGGATGTCTCAGAACCATCTGTACCTGTAGCTGTGAACCTCAGCCTTTGGAGCCAGTGTAAAAACATTCCAGTCTCTGCTCATCTCTTTTAAATTGCCTTAAATTTTATACACAGTTTCACTTGGTGTGATTCTTAGGGTGTGCTGTGCAGGGCCAAGAGTTTGATCCTATGGGTCCCTTCCAACTCACTCAATTCAATGATTCTTCAGGACCTCACAGAATCTCCTTTCTGGGCTGCACAGCCCTAGTCCATTCACCTGGTTTTCTGTAGAAGCTCCCATATTCCTTTTCTATCTATCCTCCATCCATTTAGCAGCAGGGCAAGGGACCAGAACCTGGGGCTGTACTTTTGCAAGTGAAGCACGCAGAGTTTTGGTCTTTCCCTGACCTTCAGCTGTGGCTGGGGGATGCAGGGCAGGGCAGGATAAGGCTGGGAGGACTGTGAAACTGGCATTTGGAGCTGGCATCCCTCTGCTTGTGGGGGAGGACTGCCACGGGTACCTATTTGCATGTGTGACCTCTGCGGCCACAAGGTCTGTGGCTTCTAAGATCTGCTGCTGTTCCTCACCCCAGGATTTTCAGCCCTTGTGGTGTGGAGAGGTGAAGGCTTCACTCCACATTCTTTCTGTTCCAGCACAACAGAGCTCTTGGGCAGGTTTGGCACTTCCTACAGGAGCAGAGGCTGGCTGAAGCTATGAGGCTGCCCAGTGCACTGTCCTTGTTGCACAGGACTTGAGGAGCCATACCAAGCAAAGCTGTGTTGAGGACTGGGCAGGTTGTTTCATTTGTGCCCGGAGACAGCCCTAGGGTCCCTGGGACCTCCTCCCAGCCAGGAAGCAGCAGGATTGAAGCTCCTCCTGTCAGATGGGAAGCACTGGGGTACAGTTAGCACAGGGCAGGTGTCTGGTGAGCATAGAGGGTGTTTTAGCCCAGCTCAGGCTGCGTTGCCTGACAGGTTCTCAAATGAGCCTGGAACTGGGGGAGAGAGGGAGGAAAAGGGTGCCCTTTTGGGTGCACACTCCTCTGCCCAAAGGTGGAGTATCAGGCTCTGCAGGGAGTTTGGAGAGCATGGGATAGACAAGGCACCTCATGTTCTCAGATTGTCCTCTGCTGGACCAGCCCCCAAGGGCCTGAGGGCCCAGGGAGGCTT
The DNA here is from genome assembly GCF_009819655.1 of Sylvia atricapilla. Classification (NCBI taxonomy): domain Eukaryota; kingdom Metazoa; phylum Chordata; class Aves; order Passeriformes; family Sylviidae; genus Sylvia; species Sylvia atricapilla. The sequence continues at coordinate 22,859,105 of NC_089146.1, forward strand.
CATGGAAGCATAGTGGGATGCAGCCTGCCAACCAGGCAGCTAATTCATCCCATAAAAAGCTTTTACTGACTCTGTCCCTCTTCCCTACAGCGCTGCAAGGACCGCTTGAACTCCCTGGCCATCTCTGTCATGAATCAGTGGCCAGGGGTGAAGCTGAGAGTGACGGAGGGCTGGGATGAGGATGGGCACCATTCAGAAGAGTCACTACATTATGAGGGCCGAGCTGTGGACATCACAACCTCAGACAGGGACCGCAACAAGTACGGCATGCTGGCTCGCCTGGCCGTGGAGGCTGGCTTCGACTGGGTCTACTACGAGTCCAAGGCACACATTCACTGCTCCGTCAAGTCAGGTAAGTCTAGGCTGGGGGGCACTGAGCAGAGCCGGGGGCCAGACCCTCTCTTGCAGCACACTATGGGAGCCTGGCTGGCTAGGTGGGGTGCTCCTGCAGGGGGTGCTGGCTCTTGCATCCTGATTTCCCTATCTGGGTCAGGCAGTCAGGTGAGGAGTGAGTCACACACCTGTGGCCAGCCAGTACAATGGGGCAAATTCTCCACATGGCTCCCATAGATCTACATCTTGACCCACCCTCTCTATCCTCCTCCTTTTCTCAGCCCACTCCCTTTTCCACCCACCCTACCCCCCCAGTATATCCATCGTACCTGTCTCTCCGGCCTCTGCCCTTGCAGTCCTTTAGTGCCCATGCTCAGCCTCATCCAGCCCTGCCCTGCTCCACTGCTGGCTGCTTTTGAGCTTCTGCTGTCGCAGCAGCATCTGTGCACCCCTGCCTAGCCATGGATGGGGTCACGGACATCCAGACAGGGACAGGCCAGGGTACTTTGGGATCAGCTCTTGGCTGTGCAGCAGCATCTGCAGAGGGGAGCAGAGCTGGGTGGTGCTTTGAGGGGTGCTGTCGTCGCTGGTGGTGTTTGCTTCCTCCTTTGCGGTCCAGTGGGGGCAGCGTGGTGGAGGACGGGGAGAAGCTGCTCTCAGGCCCTGCCCGTGTTCCGGAGGGGACTGAGTGGGGTGCAAACCCCGCCGCAGCCCGGGAGAAGCAGCCCCGGCCGGGATGCGGCTCCCGGCGGAGCGGCTGCAGGCTGCAGAGGGCAGCAGCGCCCCGCGCACGGCACCGGCCACCGCCGGGAGGGGCCGCGCTGTGCCCGTGCCGCGACAGGCTGCGGAGGGCTCTGCCTGTGCGCGGCCTTGCGCGGACACGGAGGCAGCCTCGGCGACCGCTGGCACACAGAGCCCGTGCAGCAGGGCCGTGCCTGCACACGGAGCCCTCGCACACGCAGGCACAGGGGGAGGCCGGCACACACAGGCGTGTGCCACGCACCACGCGCGGCGCTGCGGGGGCCGGTGTGCCTGTGCTGCCCCGCGTCTCTCGTCCCCGGGCTCAGTTCCCAGCGCACTGTGCCTGTCCTACTGCCCTAGCCCGCAGCCAGAGGCTCGACACCCCCAGACGCCAGCCGGGCCCCCCGCGCTGACCCGCTCCCCGTGCTGATGCCAGGACGGGCACAACGCCGGCCGGCGATGGACGTGGGGCCACCGCGCCGCAGAGAGGGAGTGATGCACCCCCGAAGAAGAGGGACAAAACGTGGCCGGAGGACCAGGACTCCCGTGCCCTGGAGCACTCTGTGGGGCTGGCAGGAGGAGTGGGGCCAGGCTCCGAAGCAAGGACCATGACCCCACAGCCATGAGGCTGGCCAGAGGAGTGGGGCTGTGCCCCCGGAGAAAGACAGAGGCTTTTGAATCCTGGGATGCTCCCCTTGGACCAGCTGAAGAGGGATGCCATAACCCAAGCAGCAGACTGGGGCCCTGAGGCCCTGAAGGGCTTCAAGAGGCTGGTCATATTCCCCTCGCTCTGCAGCAGCTCCTCAGGGCTCTGGGTCCCCCATATTTATCCTCAAGGCCATGGGCAACCTAAGATTGTGTGGTGGAGGCTGTGGGATACACATCCTGATCCCCTCAGAACTGTGTACAGAGGGCAGCCGGGCTGCCCCTGCCTCTTAGTAAATGGCTTTTATTTTTGTATGGATGGCCACATGGCCTGTTGTATGTATTGTGTCTTCTCGGGTCCTTCCATGCACCCCTCCATGCCCAGCACCTACGCCATCCACTTCTGCCAGGCACCCCTCTCACCCTCCTCCAACCCCTGCCCATGGCTCTGCCAGGGGATGCAGGGTGCAGGATTTGGGACCTGGCCTCTGGGGCAAGGAGAGGGCAGACACTGCACCTCATCTGAGCAATAAAAGGATTCTGTCCCAGAGATGGATGCCTCTCTTCATGGGCTTGGGGGCTGGGATTTGGCTCTGCCCAAACCTGGGGAGTGATGGGGGCAGTGCCATTTGGGTGGGGACATTCAGGGATTAGATGAGAGAGCTGGGAGAGGGCTCTGAGAGGGGGCTTAAAGCTCAAGGATGGAACTGTGCAGGGCTAGGAGCAGGACCCTGAGGTGAGATGTCACTGGCAGAGGGTGGAAGGGTATTATATAGACACTAAGATGGGAGCTGCAGGGAGTTGGGGAAACACTGCTGCTGGGGTAGCTAACCACCATTCCTTGGGAAGCCAGGGTTCCCCTGCTAAGTGCCAGAATGGGCCCTGGTGACACTTCATCTGGGGAGGGGTAGGAGATTGGTGCCACCATTCCAGAAGACAAACCTGAAGAGTTTGGGTCCTTTACCCTGTGGCAATCACTAGGGAAGCCCTACTTAGGGGGCTGGTAGCTTTTACATCATGATGGCCACAGGTTGTGACAGCTCCCTATAACCCAGAGAAGTAGGAGCTGGCTGGCATTGGTGGTGCACGGGGGAGCAGGTGGGCGAAGGGAGCAGGACTGCCACATGGGGTGGAGCGCTGCTGCGGTGCTGGGAAAGGGTGCTGCATCCTGCACTGTTCCTTGCAGCATCCTCCCAAGCAGTACCCAGGACCAGCACTGCAGGAAACAGGGATGCTGTGGGGGTATGCAGAGTGAGACCAGGCACTTTGCTTCTCAGCCTGCCACTGTCTCAGAGCCCTGCCTCTGCTTTTTCAAGCTTCAGGTGCCCCCTGATAATGTTTTGCACATTTCAGGCTGTGGTTGTGTCCCACTTCCCCTGCCTCTTGAGGCTTGGAGCCTGGCTCTCTACAGCAGGCTCAATGCCCTGGGACCGTGCTGGAGTCCCCAGGTGCCACCTCAGGTGACATGGTGGCTGCGGGATGAGATGCCTGGGGGAGATTGGTGGCCGGGGGTGTGTAGGGGACAAGCTCACAGTGGTGATGCCAGGGGAGGGTTATGCCTGGGTGGGCAAAGCCGGGCAGATTGGGAGGTTGTCTATGCATAGTGGAAACATGGTGCTGAGGATCTGGCTAATGGGTAACCCTCCTGTCCTCTCTCTCCCTGTGCAGAGCACTCAGCTGCTGCGAAGACGGGCGGCTGCTTTCCCGGGCGGGCGCTGGCAACGCTGGAGGACGGTGCCCAGACGCCACTGTGGGCACTGCGCCCAGGCCAGCGAGTGCTGGCAATGGACGGGGCAGGCAGGCCCACCTACAGTGACTTCTTGGCTTTCCTGGACAAGGAGCCCCGTGCCCTCACCACCTTCCACGTCATCGAGACACAGGAGCCACCCCGGCGCCTGGTCCTGACGCCCACCCACCTGCTCTTTGTGGCAGAGAACGCCTCGGCGCCCACCGCCCACTTCCGTCCCATCTTTGCCAGCCTCGTGCACCCGGGACATTTCGTGCTGGTGGTGGCTGAGGGGGGCGGCTTGCAGCCTGCTGAAGTGGTGCGGGTGTGGCACCGGAGAGATGTGGGCGCCTATGCCCCGCTGACACGCCATGGGACACTGGTGGTGGATGGTGTGGTGGCCTCGTGCTTTGCCCTGGTGCAGGACCAACAGCTGGCACAGCTGGCCTTCTGGCCACTGCGGCTCTACCACAGCCTGGTGGGGTGGCCGGGGGTACAGGGGGATGGCGTGCACTGGTACTCAGGGCTGCTCTACCACCTGGGCAGGCTGCTCCTGCCCCCTGACAGCTTCCACCCACTGGGGATATCCCAGGTGGAGAGCTGAGGGTGCACCACAGCCCCAGGCAGCACAGCTGGTGGAGGTGGTGGCTGCAGGGTGACTCACTGGGGCCCAGCAGCCCTTCCCAAAGCTGGGTGCCTATGGGGAGCTGCCTCCAGCCCTGCCTGCTTGGGGTACAGCCACCTCCTTGTTGGGGGGCACCAAAGCTCCGTAGTGTGCCTCCTCCATGTTCACCACCCCCTCCTCAGCCCCTGTTCCTGGGGACAGGAGGGAGGCATGAAGGGTTTTCCCCTGGGACAGCGGGTTGCCCCCGGCTGGATCCACATGCTGCTATGTGTGTGTGTGTGCAATGTGTGTGTGCGTGCAGTGTGTGTGTGTGTGTGCGTGCCGAATTAGCTGATGGAGGTCTGATAGACGAGTGGGAGGGAGAAGAGGAGAGAGCCCTGGCTGCTCTGCTGGGGCTTCCAGCCTGTCTTTACCGGGTGGGGAAGTTTTGGGAGAGGGGCCCATGTCCCTTTGCTAGGCAGCCTGGGTGGGAAGGCAGGCAATGCTATTTCCACCTCTGGGATGTGGCAGCTGGGAGGAGGGTGACCCAGGTACTGGGACTGTGCCTTGTCCTTAGCCCAGGTGCAGGGGGCACCCAAAACAAGAGGGAAGGGCTGTGTGTGTGTGTGTCTGGCACAGCTCCGGCACGAGACCTTCAGCTTGGTGACACAAGTGCCACTGGAGTGATAGACTGGGAAGTGAGGTGCCGAGCTCTGCCCAAAGCCAGCACCACAGCCACCCAGCTGGGCATCCTTTGGGACTGCTGTGACAGCATGGGGCGCTCTGGCTGGTAAGAGGGGCTACAGAGGCAGACACATGGGCAGAAGGGTGAAAATGCCAGCCAGGCATAGACACACTGGTAGGAGCAAGGGTGGGGAGAGTCAGGGCTCCAACCCCAGCCTGCTGGAGCCTGGAAGAGGCAGAGAAGAAAACCTTCCCAGCATCTGGCCTTGAACTGGCTCAGCCCAAAAGCCTTTCCCCACCCCAAAGCTATAAAAACTCCTCAAGCTTCAGACCCTGGCTGGCCTGACCTCCCCAAGCCCCCAGTTCCCCAAACCCTCAGGGTAATTCGTTGCTGCTCACCTATTCCTGGGACCTGGGGAGGGTCTCGTCAGAGCTGCAGCCACATTCTCCCCACTCCAAATCCTAGCTAGAGTTTCAGCCTCCCCTAGCTCCACATAAGTGGAGGGGAGGGGGCTAAGGGAGGCTGTGACCCATGTCCCCCCTGTAGCATCACGCGTCTTTATTTATTTATCTGCTCTTTGTATGTACCATAGACGGGAGGCAGTGTGGGCGCGTGCAGGGTGAGACGGAAGCGCAGGGCGGGGGTGGGAAATCGTTTGGTTGGGGGGGTGATTTTTTTTTTTTTTTAACAAAAAGCAAAAATTATTTAAAGATTATTTTAAAGCACAGCTTCTATGGTGATTGTTGCCCAGGATGAAGTGAGGGAGCGTGAGCGTGGCCGATGGCAGGTGTATTTTTGTCTCTTCACTGGATTTACCTCTCCTGGTTGGGGACGCAGCCCAATAAATCCATTGTCTCCCCGGCAGGAGCTCTGAACTCTGGTGTAGGGAGGGCAGGCAGGGATCAGGGGTGCTTACTGCTCCCATTGTTAAAGGGCAGGAAAGGCTAGAGAGCATCATGCACTTCTCTAGGAGCAAGATTTGGTCACCCCCAAATCTTGGTGGGGCCTCCACCAGGAAGGATGACATTTCTGCTCACTACTTCATCCATACCCAGGGGAAGTGGCAACTGGAGGCTGTGGGATTGTCCCAGTCTACATGGGACCAAACTGTCATTAGAGCCACCTGGAAACTAGGGCAAGTGGGGCAGGATGCAGTAGGGACAGCCACTGGGGGCCTGCCAGGGATACCTCTCCATCCCAACCTGGATTCACCACCTCAGTGCCTGTCCATCCTTCTGTACCATCCCCAATTACCCCAACACTCACTAATCCAGAAGATGAAGCCTGTATCCTGTAGACAGGTTTCCAGTGTCACTAGTGTTAGTCAGTGCTGTCCCTCACCCCTTGTCAGCCTTCTCCTCCCTCTACCACATCACCATGCCAGCAGAAGGAAAGTACACCAGCCAGCACCCCACACACCTCTCTGTACACCCCCTGCCCCGTCTCTAAGCTGCCCTGCCATGGTCTCCTGGGCCATGCTGGGATCAGGTCCTCCTTAGGGCTTTCCCTGGACCCCACAGCAAGGCAAGTGTGAAGCAATTCGGCAGCAGGCTGTCAGTGAGGGCCCTCATCATCGGGCTAATTTAAGGGCTTTGCAAGGCGGCAGAGCTAATTTAATTAGGTTCTTATTACAGAGTAGGACAAATTGGTCCCCCGGGGGCCACGGGGTCAGGCTTTCGAGAAGTGCTTTATGGAGTGAAATTTCAATCAGGCTGTTGTCGCAGGCAGGGGGAGCCAGAGGCAGAGCATGCATAAGAAGAAGATATGCTCTTTGGGGTGACCGCCGTCGGAGATCACCTCCACGTCCAAGTTTTTGGGGAATCAGTGAGTGTGGGGAAGAATTCTTTGCCCATTAGGAGGTTGCTGCAGGGTATATGGCAGCTGCTTTGGGATGGGCGCAGGGAAAGAAAGCAGGGGGGGCCTGGCTCTGAGCTGGCTTCAGGGCAGTGAGAGGAAGGGAAAACACCCACAAGTAAGATGCTAGGATCTTTCTGAAGCTACATTAACTCCCCCACAGCTCTATTACCCCACATGAAAAGAATTTTGAGGACAAAATTATGTCCAGCTGACAGACAGGACTTATGGGGGTCTCTCCCTTGCCTGGATGTCATCCTCTGTCTTGCCACTCAGCCCCAGGAGAACCAGGACAGCCTGGGAGTTGCCCCATTGCCGTAGGCAGGTGAAGCAGACCATCTCCCAGCGTGCCAGTGCCAGGCGAGGGGTGGTCCCAGCAGGGTCCCAGATGGGCGGTGATGGATGGGGATGCTGGTGGGTGGCCGGCAGAAGGGCCGGGCTGGAGGGTCCCACAATGGATGTCTCTCCATCAATTTGTCCTCATTACCATATAAATGGTGGGTGGGAGGGAGAGGAAGGACATGTGGCGACAGGAGACACCCCCCCACATGTTCCCATCTGGGGTAGCACGTCTCCCCCCCCGCTCCTTCCAACCCTGTCTGAGCGTATTAAACCAGCTCCAACTACCCCCGGCCTCTAATTCAGCAGAAGAGAGGTGCCACCCCCTATTCAGAGCCTTGAAAAGGCTACAGGGTCCGGTGCTGTTAACAAGGGAGGACATGGTCCCATTCCCCGCCTCTCCCGTCTGTCCCTTGCCCCAGGGCCTTCTGCCGCGGCAGCGCCAGCCGAGCTCGTTCCCTGCTCCCGGCTGAGCCGCTGGATGCCGGGGGCCCGGCAACGGAGTGGCAGGGGAGCACTGGGGCTTGGGGACTGGGAGCAGAGCCTCTTGAAAGAATTCCCTGTTTGTGGCAGTTTTAAGCGGCACGGCAGCAGGGTGGGATCCTGCCGGTCTCCCAGGCCGAACCTGCCCTGCGGAGGGGCAATGTCTCCGCGCACGGTGGACCCCATCGTCCCTGAGCTCTGGGTCTAATCAGGTCCCCGTGACCCGGGCCGTGACGTGACTGGGGAGGGGGGATCACCCCAAAATGTCTGTGCCTGCGGACATCGGTACAGCAGGCTGCGGGGACCCTCCTCCCAGCGAGGGCTGACCGATCCATAGCCGTCCGCCAAAAATCCCCGGAGAAGCCCCAGCCCGGCTCAGCTCTGCTCGCCGCCCGCCGCCAGGTGCCCGCAGAGGGAGCCGGTACCGGCCTCCCACTCTCACTTGCATTAGCCTAATTAAACTTGATGGATTTTCGGGGTGCTGCTGCTCCGGGAGCAGGCGCAGGACCCCGCTCTCTGCAGCGCTATTATGGGGGGAGGCGGAGTGTCCCAATACACTGTCCCCGAGCCCACGGAGCCCCGGGAGCAGCGTGATGTGTGCTGCTGAGCCCATCTTGCACCCCGAACTCCTCCTCCACCTCTGTGCCGAGCCCCCCACCTATTTGCCCCTCTCTCAACCTGACACCTGTGTGAGAGCAACATTGGGAACATCCCCCCACTACAGGTGCTGCAGAGCCCCTTTGCTTGAGCATGGCAGCTTCTCCCGGGCAGGGATGGAGGTGTTTTAGCAGGCAACAACCTCTGGGTGTCAACCAGAGCCTGCTATGCCTGTATGAACACCGCAGACAGACAGACAGACAGATGCATGCATCCTGCCCCCTACACATACCTTTATCCCTTGGACAGACACCTGCCCACCACCGCAGTGGACACCCAGCAGACATCCACCAGCTCTCAGAATCGCCATCCAGTGCCACAAATTTCTTTTCAGCTTGTTTCCTTTATATCCCAGGAGCACTCACATGTCCCTGTGTCTCTGATCTCTGTCCCCTCCAGGAATAAGCTAGAGGGTACATGCACTTGGCCTATAATGACAGCAAGGCACTGTGAGGACAACAGGACATGGGCACACCGTGGCAGTGGCCCCCTCTGCAGCCATACCCACCCCTGCAGCCATGCCCACCCCACATCTGCCAGGTGCAGAGTATACTCTGCACCCATGGAGGGGCCTGACAACCTCTCCCACCACACAGGGTGAACCCTGCCAGCCCTCCTGCTGGTGGGGCACCCTTAGCTCCTGCTGTGTGGGATAAAGAGCTAACACAGCAAAGTCACTCTTCCCCTTCCCTTACCCCCTCCCCAGTCACCAGGACACATTCAGTATCCACAGTGGATCCCTGCTGCAGAATTGGCAGAGCTGGGGATGATGCTGGTGGTGCCCACCCTCCAAAGAAGTGAGAGTCAGGAAGGGACAGCTGAGGACAATGCAGGGGGCAGCCAGCATCAATTGCTACCTCATGTCCCAGTATGAGGTGGGGGACTCCCAGCACTGTGAGAGCAGCCAGCAGGATACAGCCCCAGGAGAAACATCACTGCCATCCAGCACTAAATTCCACGAGCGGCTGTGTGGTGCTACGGGGGCCATCAGGATGGGGGGTGTGTGAGTATGCAGCCACACGCTGGGGACGAGTAAGAATCTAATCAGGGTCCTTTTCCGTAATAAATCATTTGTCTTAATCCAACGCCCTCCCTCCTGCTCTAATAACTCCCAACACTGGGCCCCACAGCCACAACAATGCAGCTAATGGAACAATTTATTTTCATAATGGTGCTGGTGGGGAGAAGGGGTGGCCGGGGTGGGGGCAGCATGGTCTAGGGCAGGAGTTTCTAATTAGTGAATGAAATTTGATGTAAAGCTGGAGGAAGATGGATTTGCTTCCTGACAAGGGGCCTTTCAGCTCATCAAAGCACCCGAACAGGGAGGTAAATTAAATTATTTCTAATTCTTCACTAACCTCCAGGGAGTCACCCTTACACCAGCAAAAGATGGGTCCTTTCCTGAAATGAAGAGGCACTTGAAGGACTGAGGTTAGGTAGAAGGGACCGATGTAAGAGATGGGGATGACAGGATGGGATGGGGTGGGACAGAGGAGCAGGACAGGCTGCCATTGACTTTGCTGGAAAAATAGCAAGGGAAAAGGTGGTGATGGAGGGAAGAGCTGCAAATGGTCAATAAATAAACAACTCCAGGGACTAATGACTAATTTGCTGTGAGTTTTCCATCCATCCCTGTCACCTAACTAGACCTGCAGCAGGGCTGAAACACAGCCGGTGCTAGGATAGAGCAGAGCAGCCCAACAGCAAAGAAACAGCATCCCAACCCTCATGGAATTTGAGCAGGGACAGCACTTGACTGTGGAGGGGTGACTGATGCCAAAGCAGGCAAAGGGCCCGGTGTAGGAGATTGCTTCAGCAAAGGCTCTTGTTCTCATGTCTTCATATAATTTAAGGCCAACACCAATGAGAGTAATGCCTGTGGCATAAAGCTGTTCTTGGGATGCACAGTATTTTTTTCTAAATGCCCAGTTCCTGCAGTCCTTTGACAGAGACTGGTCTTACAGAACAAGTGGACTCCCTCTCACCTCTCCTTGTTTTACAGAGAACAAGTGCACTCCCTCCTAGTTTTCTCCCTCTTGCAGAGAGACCTGCAAGAGGTCAACCCGCCACTAGCCCAGATGTCCCCAGTACCAGAGTGGAAAGGAAGAGGAAAGAAGAAGTCTTGGCGCTGTGGCTGAAATGAGCCCCTGGCTCTATTTGGAACAGGGAGCATTACAAGCTGTCCCGAAAGCAGCCACGGCTGTGTCACATCTCTGCTCCCTGTGGGGCCAAGGAAGCCCATTCAGGAACAGCAGCCGGGTTCCTGGGGGACTTTCCGTATGAAATCATGGACTGCATTTCCTGCAAGACCTGCCCTCCCAACCATCCTCAGCATTGCCAAGCAGTCACGACTGCAGCACAGCCCAAGGAGGGAAATAGGGGAATTAGGGAGGGCTGTGTCTTGCTGCAGGGAGCTGGGGAGGCACGGCAGAGGTAGGACCCTGCAGCAGTGCCCAGGTTTGCTGCAGGCTGGGCAGCACAGTCCCCTCCTCACAGCTGAGCTAGGTGGAGCTGGGACAGGCGCAGAACCGGCTGTGCTGACCCAACACTCCAGGAATTTAATTTGTTTAATATATTCCCTGGGAAAGAAGAAAATAAATAAGTGGCACCTTGCTTGCCCCCATGTCTCACTCTCACAGCGGAGGTGTCAGCTTAACGAGCCGAAGCCCTCAGCCTGATTAACTAGCCACTGCTCCCGCTAATAGGGAGCTGCCGAGCAGTGTGATTGATGTGTTGAGAGCATTAGTCCCCCCAGCCTGGTGCTGGATGGCTGGGCGGCAGCACCATGCCCATCCCAGCCCCTTTGCTCCTGCACTCCACACCCAGGCCTTGGTCAAGGGCATGTCAAAAGCTTCCTCTTGCCCCAGGACAGATTATCCTGCCCCGTGGCTCTGTGGCATAGACAGTACTCAGGAATATGAAGCCGGGGCTGTTTTTGACTCTGGAGGCTGGATGGACACACTGATTGGCTTCTCATTGCCTGTGGGTCTGTGTGGCACCTTATCAAAATAAGGGCTGAGGACCAGAGTTGTGCAAGGCCTTGGTGCTGAGCTCCAGGTCTTATCCACACTGTCCCCCGTGGGCTGGGGTAGGGACGCTTGGGGATACTGAGGCAAAAGGATGTGATAGAGGTGACAACGACAATCCAAGGGCAGCCCACCACTCTTCAAGGTTTTTCTCCAGTGAGCTCTTGCCATGCTGCTAGGGAAAGACACTCCCCCTTTTCCCATCCACTCCTCACTCAGGCTCTTCTGCAGTCCTGTTTGCTATGCCTTCATCTCCCCCCTCCCTGGTGTCCCTGGGTCTCACTGCAGAGACGTCACTGTCTCCCACCATTCCTGTCCCATGGCATCACCATCCCCTGCCCCCACCTTGGGAAAGGGTTAATCAGCAGCCAGAGAGACAGGGTAATAAATGGCCGTTATCTTGTTAATGAGCTGACATTAATTAGAGCCCAAGGTCCTGGGAGGAGCTGCTGATTTATCCTGTCATCCCGAGAGCAGGTTAGGTGCTGACTCCATGGAAAGGCCATTAACAGCTAAGAGGTGAGGCTGTGTTTGTGGGGGGAAGTGGTGTGTGTGAGGGTGTTCTTCCCTCTCACTTTTTCACCCCCAGGCCCCAAACCTGGCTCTGTAGCCCCACAGGCAGCAGTTCTGGCTTTGGGACGAGACAGAGTGAAGCCAAAACAGAAGATTGTGGAGGTGACAGGAAAAATCAGATCTGGGGGATCCCCCTGGTGCCGAGAGAAGGCGAGCCTGGCTGTGCCAGAGATGTGTGATATCGGACACAGTGTGCTGGAGTGCTGTGCCAGGCAAGGGCTGTCGGAGCGGGGGAGCAGCAGGAGGGACACGGTACACTTAGTCACTTCCCTGCTTTCCTGGATGATGCCGAGCTATGGAAGATGCTGGCTTGTTTAGTCTCTCCCCAGAAGACAAGGCCTGGGGTGAGGACAGACACTGAGGATGAGCCACGGTGCTGCTCCCTCATTTGGGGGCAGTAGGATGAAGGAGATGTCTGTGTGGATGCTGTGTGCTCATGGTGATTCAGGATCAGATGTTCCAGAGTGGTCAGGGGCTCACAGGACTGGAAATGTAGTGGTTATACTCTGAGTCCTTGTAAGAAATAGATCCAAGCTATGTCCCTATCACTCCAGTCCATATCTGGATGTGTGCCTCCATCCCCATGTCCCTGTCACTTCACCCCCATGTGTTTACAAGGGGACAAGCCCTTTGTCTCCACACTTGACTACCTTTGCAGTGCATTGCTGTATCCCAGGAACCTAACAGCCCTAGGGCATCCCCTGCAGCCCTGGTCCTGAGGGATGCTGGTGCTGGCAGTGTGGCAGGATCCGATGTGACACTCCAGAGCTCCCCTGGCTGTTTCTGGTGGCACAGGCACCCTCCCTGCCCTGCCAGCCTTCCTGTGCTGGCTTGCTATTCCCCTGCTCCAGAGTGGGAGCTGTTAACACGTTTTTCTACTTAGCCTTGCCATGTGCCATCAGAGATGAGGCTGCTTATTTGAGGAATTGCTTGGATAAATAAACAGCTGCCCAGAAATCCCTGCAGGAGGCCTGTCTGGGAGGGACTGTGCCGTGTTTGCTTTGCCTGTTAACCCCTTCGCTGGGGGCTGGTACCTGGGGCTCCGTGCGGAGGGAGGGTGGAGGTTGGGTACCGTGAGCAGGGGGATGGAATCACGGGGATTTCTCTGTTCCAGGACAGATCCCTACTTGTTGGACTGAGCAGCTGATTATGCTAGGATAAAGAAACCCGCAGGAGCTTGTGGCCTTGGAAGTCTCTGAGGCAGGTAGGATCAGGCCAACCCACATGAGAGGGGATCCAGGCAAGGACAGAGCATGGCAGTGACTGAGTGAGTACAGGACCTTGGAAGCAGGCAGGGAGGTGGCTTCATTGACCTGTCGGCCATCACCATCAGAGCAGGGAGAGTCCCCTAAAGACAGATGAGAAGCCCTATGAGCATTTCTGCAGACAGCTGCTCTGCTCCCGTGGCAGCCATGTGGATGCCTCTACAAATATTTCTGCAGAGCGGACAGCCCCCAGGCAACCTGGAACCTCGGAGCTGGCTGTGCCAAATCTGACACAAGGTAGACTCAGCTCCCAGCACTGGAGGGCTGATTAAGACCTATTATCTGGTTGGTTAATCTGTGAGTTCAAGCCACTCACAGGTGACTTAGACTGTTCATTTAGCCACAAATCATCGCGGGGCTGGCAGTTTGTTTACCTTCCCCAGCAGCCTCCTGTGGCTTCCCAGACTCTGGAGATAGCGGGTGCCCTGGCTGTAAGGGGCAGGGCAAGGGCAATGTCCTACTGTGGGCAGTACTCAGGGCTCCCACAAAACCTGGGACACCTCAAAAAGGGGCTCTTGCTCCTTAGAATTTCTTACCAGGGGCTCAGCCTGCTTGGGGATGAGAGTGGAGTGCTCCTGCAGCCTCTCTCATGGGGAAGAGCTAGGAAAACACTTCTGAGCAGGTTTACATCCTGTCTCCAGGATTAGTCGTGACTCCAGACCATATTTCTCCACTAGCTGTCTACAGACTTTAGAACGGTGCAAGATGATCTGAGGCACCAGGTCCAGAGCAGAGAGATCTCTACTTCCTCAGAGGTGTTTTAAACAAGGTTGGCACACTGTGGTTTTCTTACTGAGAATTAATTTCTAAAGGTAGAAAGCTCTGGGGGCTGTGACCTGGTGAGTAGTTAATGCTTAGCAAACAGGTACAGCCATCCTGGTAACAGACAGGGAATTCTTTCAACACATAAAAGCCTAAATGGCCTGGTTAGAAATCAGAGTTTCTGTCACCTCTCTGGGATGAGCTAAGTACTGATTCCTGCACAGTCTTTCTGTCAAAGGTAACTTCTATTGACTCAAGGCAGGAGGTGACCCAAAGCTGACAGAAGGATGCGGTGCTAAATTGTCTGTCTAGGAAAGTCCAAAATGAAAGGTTAGGTGAAAATCAAGACACCTCAGCATGGGTCATGTCATGTATTGTGTCTGGGATGGAGACTCAATCCTGGGAAAATGGAAGTCTGGTCCCAATCGGGAACTTTTTATCAGGGTATGGATTTTCCTCGGCACCTCTGGCTTTGATCTTGGGGCAGTTGGATTTGCTGAGGGACATTACGTTGCTTCCCAAGGTGATACTGAGGAAGTAGTGGGGCTGTAAAACTGAACTGTGCTCCCAAATACTACCTGTGATCCCCATGGCTGGTTTCTGAGGGCTCAGGTGCTGCTGGCAACAAATTGGGGAAGTATGTTAAGTGCTGTTGGTTGTGTTGTGGGACTCTTGAGCTGCCAAAAACTTGTGTGTGCCAGACCTGTGTGTCTTTGTGTCTGGCTGTGTGGGAATTTGCCCTTCTAGTTTTACTCCTGGTGCTTGACCTTACATGGATGGGAGTCACAATGGAGTCAATTCACTGGAGGCTATGGACACAGTAAAGAGCTGCAGTTGTCAAGCTGTGTACCTTCCCATCAGCAGTAAAAGGCTTTGCAAGGCTTATGTGTACCTGCAGAGGTGCTGCTGTGAGTGCTGCTTTCAGGTGACTGAAAAAGGACTGACCTCTGAAGGTCGGCTGAGGCACATCCAGAAAACTCCCCTCAAAATACCTAGGCAAATGAAAGAATCCCAAGAAGCTCTGGGCTGTGTGAACCCTCCTGGTGATGCCCATTGCCTGATGTGGGATGGTATGATCAGGGGCTGCCCCAGAGAGGTGAGGGAGCTGAGGAACTTTACTGCTGCCTGGGCAGCATGGACCTCTCACTGGTCTGCACTTTCTCGACAGAAATAGTCTAAGTGTTTAAAAGTGGAGCTACCTTTAGGGCACACTGAATGTGAGGTGCATCAGGCGGGGGACAAATGGAGATGTTGATGGGTAGATTTTAGCACAGGGGAGCTGGAGGGGGGACTGGGAGCAATATGATGCTGACTAGGAACATATCCCTTAACCTCCACCTCAACCTGAACTGGGTTCGTTTCCTGGGAGAGTTTCTGTTAGTAGTGCCCTGAACTCTCAAACTGGGGGCATAACCTCTTTTTCTGGCTGGTATCTTTGGGTCTGCCACCTGTGGCTGATGTTTAGGATTGCCTTAGACCCTCCCGTGCAGGAAGGATGCTGGGCAGAGGTGAGGGGCCAGGCCACAGTCACATTCACTTATTACAGTCCTCTGATTTAGTTAGCAACCAGGTGAGCTGTCACAGGAGGACTTGATGGATGGGAAAGAGAGTTCCCTCCTTCCTGAGGCGGGAAATGAAGCTAATCAGACCTCAGACACCTTAATCCAGCTCTGATCTGATTAATGACCCTGAAGACTGTGAACTCATCAGTACCGTGGCATCTATCACTGCCTTGCATCCTGCCCCTTCTGCTGTCCACCACCCAGCCCCTTCTTCTGCCCAAAACCCTGGACTCCATCTCTCTGCTCTGCACAGCATGGAGTGTGTGCCAGCTGCTGCGGACTTGGACAACCCTCTTATAGGGGCTCAGGGTCTGATCCAAATATCTCCTCTCATCATCCCTCCATGATTTTTCTAGATTTCTTTATTCAGATATTTCCAAATAAAGAAATAAACCAGGTTTTATGGCTCTGTCAGCAAAGATTTCTTGCTTGTGTAATTTGAAGGTTGCAGTTTGGCTGATTGTACTTGCATCACCCTGGCATCAATGAATTGGGCATTAGCGTGAGCTGTTGATCCTTGAGAGAGTTGCTTGTCTTTGGAAAACCTCCTTGGGTAGTGTAGGGGACTTCCATGAGGACAGTAAGGCTGTCATTAAGAGCTATGACCCAGACCCTTCATTCAAGCCCTGCTCCCACTGCCTGAGCTATACACTGGGTACAGTCACAAATGGTCTCAGGGCTCGCCAGGAGTTACCTGGGCTTTCTTGGGCTGTCTACCTGCCTGTGTGTTACCCCATGGTAGTGATTTCTTTGTTGTGACTCAGTCTCTGCTCCAGATCTCAAGGCACGTTCCCTGTACAGAGTGAACAAACCATTGCAATCCTTGAAGTTAGTCCTGAGGGCTCAGGTAAGAAGTGACAGCTCCCCACTTCCCAAGTAGGCTATTGATCTGCAGCAGAAGAGTTGTCCTACTTCCTCTGTTCCCTGAAAATTTCTTGTAGTTTCCCCCTATGCTTGGGAGTCAGTCTGCTCCATTTCTCCCCAAGTTTTATCCTGTCGATACCTGCTGCTTGGCTGTGCTGGCAATTCACATGAGGGGAGAGAGAAACTGCTTGGTGTCCTTTCGCTTGTGGGGACATTGGCTTGTATCTTGATGACCCCATGACACGTGAGAAAGCAGAGGAGAACGGAGTGGGGGGAGGAGAGCCTTACAGCTTCCCTGATGGTAGACTGCTTGGAGCAGCAGGCACAGGTGAGCTGAGGTGGAAAGGAACACTGTTCCACCCTCAGTACCTTCTGGCCAAGTCAGGTGTATCACTGTGGGGTGACATCCACCCCAAATCCCTCTCTGAGCAAATCCAGCTCTGAGCTTTCCATGGGGCTAATTCCTGCCCTTCAGTCAGGGAGGCATCTGGAAAAGGAATATTGTCTGTCTTCCCACAGAAGGATCTCGGGTCACTCAGTGGAGCTGTTTGGTACTGGGCTCAGGCAATGAAAGCAGGGAGTTGTTGCACACACTGGACTTTTGCAGCTCCCTTCAGCAGGGTGATGCATGTGCAGGGAGATCAGCAGACAACACACCAGACCCTGTTGGTGCTGGGAAGAGAAGTCTCTGGGGGCACTGAGCAGAGAAAGCATAGAAGGCTGAGGAAGGCTCCATATGCTCCACCCTTTCTCCTCTGTGGGCATTAGATTGCCACCTTTGTGGCACACAGGATTCAGTAGGGTGGACCCATCTCTTGCTCAGGGAATAAAGCAGTGCTGGAAATGCTGAAGGGAGAATTAGTACAGGGACATTATTTTCCTTTAGCCATTATTACATTTAGGCAGGGCAATAGCAGCTGCTTTACTTCCCTTCCAAAGAGCAGGACCCACCATAGGGCACTAAAAAGAGGCTTGTGTCACTGTGTCAGTAGGACACAAAAAAAGAGGGAACCAGAGACACACATGTGCAGACCCTTAATGGCAGAGATTCCTAAAGCAGTCACATGCACTTAGCCTCTCCCTGAAGGCCAGTGCCAGGGAATCTGTACCAGAGCTGCTCCCACTTACCCATCATTCCCAGACCAGCCAAAGCTTTCCTCTCTATCCTTCCCAGGTGTTATTCTGTAAGCTGAGTCTTGCCTAGGAAAGGTAAGACCAGGCAAATGAATAACAACCTGCCTGTATGCACCTGCTGGGTTGGTATCTTGTACAGACATAGGTGATGGAAGGTGGTGGTCCTGTATGCGTCCGGCTCAGGTCCGCTGATCTCCCTGGATCGCAGTGATGCAAAGGGAATCAGCACAGCTGGGCATAGGTGGTGATCCCCGGTGCATAGGGTGCAGAGGAGCCTGCTGTAAGTGCCTCTCCTGCCCTCCCAGCTAAGCAATCTGCCCTCCCAGTGCCTGGGGGCTCCACGGTGCCAGGGCAGCACTGGGGCCCAGCAGCGCTTTGTCTACATATGCTGAAGTTTGTCTAGTCTCTCCGGATCTCCTCCAGTCGCTGCAGCCAGAGACCTGCTTCCCTGCCACGGGCCTCTGGATCAGGACGCTGTGCTCAGCGCCCTGGGTGGGTCCTGCCGGCTGGGGCGTCCTCTGGGTGTGGAGGGGCTGGGGAAGGGGCAGAGTACCCCCGGGTCAGTCCCTGGCGTGTACCCACGGCTGCGTCTGGGGGCTGCGCAAGCCGGAGGAGGGCGGCCGGTGGGGAGGGCGGTGGGGCGGTGGGCCGGAGCGGAGCCAATGGGGAGCTGGGGTAGGTGGAGAGGGGGTTAAAACCCACCCCAGCGCCGTCGGGCGAGCGAGTGCCCGGGAGGCGGAGCGGAGAGGAGGGCTGCCCTCGAGGGCAGCCCCGCTGAGCGCGGCGCGGCCCCGCGGGTGAATGCCCGCCGGTGCCGGGGCTGGCCCGGGGCTGGCCGGCCGGGCTGTGCCCTGGCAGGGGAGCGGTGGGGCGCCGGAGGGCTCGACGGCTCCGCACGGGGCAAGGCCACGCACAAGCCCATGGAGAAGTCCCAAAACTTCCGCATCGAAGCGCTCCTGGCCGAAGAGCCGGCGCGGAGCGCCTCCCCCCCGGGGCTGAGCCCCGGGAGCCCCGCGGCGAGCCCCGGCCCCGCCGGGCGCCCCGACACCCCCTCACCGCGGGCGCCCACGGCCGCTGCGCCCCTCGCCCCGGCCGGCTTCGTCCCCAAGCCCGGCTTGCTGCATCTCTCTGGCCCCGGCCTCGGCGCCCTGCCGGCCCTCTACCCGCCCGCCGTGTACCCGCTCCCGACTCTGGGGGGCCAGCACCCCGCGTTCGCCTACACCGGCATCCCGCACCTGCCGCCGCCCGGCGCAGAGCACCTGAAGGCGGCAGTGGCCGGTTCCTTCCCGCTGGAGCACTGGATTCGAGCCGGGATGCTGGTGCCGAGGCTCTCGGACTTCAATGGTGAGTGACCCAGGGACTGACCCTCCCGTCAGGCGGAGCACGGCTCTGTGCCCTTCCAGCCCCCGGGGGAGTCCGCCGGCGCATCAGGGTGCAGGTCCCTTCGACAACCCGGGACTGAGGTTTCCAGAACCCGCCCCTTCGAGGCCTTCCGGAGGTCCGGGCTGGGACCCCGCAGGGACATTGAGCCCGCCGGGCTGACCTCGATGCGTGGCTCCATTGTACCCAGACCCCCTTCCCACAGCCCGGCAGAGCTGGGTGGAGGGGGAGCTGGGATGTCCCACTGCTAGGAGGGGACATGGCTCGCCCTCCGGAGACCTCCGAGGGCTGTGAGGCTCTGGGGAACAGATCCGAAGGGCAAAGTCTCGCCTTGCGCCGGCCCGGTGTTCCGGAACAGCCCCGAGAAGCGCTGCCCGCGCCGCTGCCGGCAGAGCCGAACCGCGCCTACCCGTGCTGCTGGCCCCGCACGGCGCTGCGGGCTCCTTGGGCTCCTGCGGGGCGGGAAGGAAACGAAAATAAAGAAACGGAGGCAAAAACCTGCACTGGGAAACGAATAAATCCCTCCAGGTGCGGCTGGGAACGAACCCGGCCGAGTCCTGTTGGATGCGCGGCCGGACCGGGGCCCCGTGCAGGGACGGGCCGGCGCTCCGGGTCCTGCCGGCGCCGCGCTCGGCGAGTGGGGCTAAGGCGCCGGTGAGTTCATTGCTGGAGGCAGCTGCGGGAACCGGGCGGCCCCACAGCGTGCCCGGCTCCAGCCCTGCCCCGATCCCTCCCGGTGGGCACCGCCAGGGCTGCGGGCGGCACCGCATCCCGCACGGCTGTGAAGGGTCCTGCAGGGCACGGACGGAACAAGAATTGACTGCGGGCACTTGTCCCGTTGCGGACTGGCACCTCTGGCAGTGTGACCAGGACCCTTCCCTGTTCTGGTCAGTGGAAGGATGGGCATTAAACCGAGAGTGACTGGTTAATAAAGGCCTGTCAGAGTATCCAGATTTGTTAGCTGAGTGCCGTGTCTTAAAAATCTGGAAGCCCATTTGCAAAATAATAGTAATTTTAAAAGGTTAGATAAATATCAGAGCAAAAAATCTATAGAATTAACTTGAAAAATCCCATTTATTATTCCTACCTCAAACTATTCCTATCAGGTCAAAACGAAACAGGCTGTTTTTATCCCCGTGCTGTCTCCCTTTCCCTGGCTTTCCTGAGACTTTAAGAAAGGTCCGTCTGTGAATCTAGAGGTGTAGCATAAACCTCCAGTACTATGGGGTATGTGCATTCTTCAAACGTGTCAATAAGACAAGAAAAAAAATCTTTATTAGTTAGAAATCTTTATTATTTATTATATATCCCTGCTTCTCTGCAGAGGCCATGTTATCTTTGAAGGGTCTGGGTCTGTTGGTGTATCTCAGCATCCTGGTAGTTTCCTACAGGGTTATGTTTCACCAGAGTGGGAATGCTCCACTGCATCTGGTCCTGTTGTCCTGAGCACAGCTTCTGGCTGGGATAATATAGAGGTATTTGTACATCAGCTCCATTCCTCTCGAAAGCAGGATATGCTCTTCAGCTGGTTGTATCCAAAACCTTACCAAAAGGAAACAAATTCCAAATTATTGGCATGAGAACAACTTGTGAAGGGAGCACTGCAAAATGCCCTGGACCAGAATGTCAATGGGTCTTGTGGGAAACACTGAGCAGGGCTCCTATGAAACCTCAGAGGGAGGAAAAGCAGTTTCTGACCCAATTATTTCTTACTTGTTTTCTGGAGATCCCAAAGCAGAGTGGACATGTAGAGGTGTAGCAAGAGTGCAGCAAAAGCTGCTAAAAATGTAAATTATTAAATCAGAGTGACTACTGCCTCAATCCATGTCCTTACTAAAAGGTGTTTGTTCCCAGTTCTGGGGAGCCCTTTGCAGTGGGAATTCTTTCTCTCAAGAGTGTCCTGTCAAATACTTCAGCAATTCTTCTGCCCTGCAGAAGAGAACCTTATCCATCTTCACGTCCTTATTTCTGCCCATTGGTAACCTTGAGATTCTCAAGTACGTCTTCAGCCCTTGCTCTTGTGGGCTCACTGAAGCTCTGAAATCAGTGTCCTTTGCAGCATGCCTTTTCCTTGTGCTTACCAGGACTGGCTCCAGCTGCATGTTACAGCTGTGTCTGGGCTCATATTGCCCCAGTGTGCTAGCCATGCTCTAGGGACAAGGACAGTCCTGTTGGTAGGCAGGGACAGGATGTGCCTAGGATGTGCTGCCTCCACAGCCCTTCCTCAGCTCTCTGAGGAGGGTGTGGGCTGGGCAGGAGCCTTCCATTGTTGGCACAGGGCTCTTGGGCTGCCTGTAGTTTGTGGGAGTCCCTGTCCCACCACCCAGCCTAGACAGACAGATGGATGGACCTGCCTGGCTGAAGTTTCCAGAGTGACTGAGTACAAGTGTCAGTGCTGCTGGTGCCAGTCATGTTTAACTCTCCCAGGAGCAGTGGACAGATGGCTGTAAGAGATGAATCTGGAAGCCTTCTAGGACATATTATGGATCATTCCAGGGGGAGATTGCCCTTGAGATTTATTTAAAGGGAATTCCAGACTAAATTCTGCAATAAATTCCTTCTTTGGTTGCATGTGTAGCAATGCTTTGCAGGTGTGGTCTAGTTTTGATCTCCTGGGGACAGTCAGGGAGGGGGAAGCAGCAAGACAGCACATGAACTGTAAGCTCTGTGGGTATTCATGGCACACATTCTCCCTGCTGTCACCTGTGTGTAGGGAGGTAGGATGCCAGGCAGACTGTCTGAGACGGTTGGTACCCTTAGGAACCTGGCCTGGGCTTGGGTGATGTCCTCACTGAGAGCAGTACCCCTGCTGTGAGGCAAGCAGGTGCCGTGCCTCCCTCACTAGGTACCTGTGCAGTGCTGCATGCAGTGTCTGGCTGCCTCTGCTGCAATGCGGAGGGACAGGGTTGTGGAAGGCCTGGGTGCAGGAGCAGGCATGCCCTTGCTGCAGAAAGCAGGGATGCTGCCTGCCCAGGTTCCACCATCTCCAGCCTGGATCCCTATCCTTGGGCTTTGAGCAGCTGCTGAACCACCCAGGGGGAGCATTTGGCACTGGAGTGTCATGCCTGTTAGTTTTTCTGGGAGCTGTGGTTTATTTGCCCTGTTTGTCAGAGTGGAAATGCTGTGCAGTGGTGGGAGATGGGAGACAAGTGCAGAGACCCACTGCAGCTGAGAGCTGTGGAGGTGGGGAGCAGTAACATACAGCTGTAGACTCTCAGGAAGAGCAAAGAATCCTCTCCAAGGGACCTGGTGCTTAGATGGCTTTCCTCACACACCAGTTCCTTGCATCATCCACTCACTAAGTTGGTGGCCTGGAGCCCAGATCAGATCCTGCCCATGATGGCAGAGAGCTTGCTGATGGGCTGCGCTGGGCTAGGAGTGCAGGCAGGGTAAGTTTTATCAAACTTGTTAAAAAAGCAGTTCCTTCCAAGGCTCACCAGGTATACAGTGGTCTGGCTGGAAATATGGGCTGGGAAACAGCTGGCAAGCAGCAATCGAGGTTTAATGGCAGAGCAAGCAAGGGGTTATCAGATGTAGCAAGTGCCCTTACACAGGCTGCCCCACAGATAATGGCCAGGGCTGCTGGCAGGTCAGAAAAAGCCTCTGGTTATGGCCCTGATGCTGAGACTACCTCCCTCCCTTCCAGCTCTGACATCTGGAGAAACTCCTAAAGCAGTCAGGGTGTTAATTTCCTCTCCTTAATCTCCCAGACCACAAAGTTAAGTGAACTATAGTTAAACAAACCAAATTAAAAACAAGTGAGTTAATATCAACCTAGGATTAGCCTTGTTATCAAGTAGACGGAACTGTATCAAATAAACCAACAATTCTTTATAAGCTTTATCTAATTATCCAGGAGGCAGCTGACTTGCAGAGCTCCCGGCCTCAGATTCAGAGGGCATTCCTGGCCCCAGGCCAAGCAATTTATTTACTGATACTGGCAGCCAGATGCCAGGCACCCATCAGGGGGTCTGAGCCCTTCCAGGCTGAAGGGATGTTGAGACAAGCTCTGGATGGTCCTGGATGGAGTGCTGAAGGAGATGGCTGAGCAGATAATAAATCCTTTGGCAAGCATAGGTGTGATGCTGAGGCAGTCACTAGTCTTCTGGTAAGAGCTGGATAAGATGGAGAGCCTTCCCAAAGGGTAGTTCTTTCTGAGGTGCTGCTGATGATAGAAATGGGTTCATAGCTTGGCTGACACTGGAGAAGGTAAGTCCTGGGAGGGATGCTTGCTGTGCACCCCTTGGGAGGATTCTTTGTCCATGTGGCAGCCTGCCACAGGACGGAGAGGGATGGGACTCAACAAAGCACACTGACAGGACAGACTGGAGCTACCAGCAGCCACTAACTCGTTCTCTCAGTCTCAACTTCTACCTCCTTCCTTTTTTCTTTCCCCACCAAGAATCTGCAGATCCTCTTCTGTCATACTCTCTCCAGGCAAAAGACCTAGAGCCCTTTAGGAAAGGTAACAGCAGAGCTGATGCCAGAGATGTTGGTCGTTCAGGTCCATGCAAACCTGCTGCCATGGGTGGCTGATGGCCAGGTGTATTGACTTGGGCTTACTTCACCTGGTATGGAGGCCAAATCTTGAACAAGTCGCACTAGGGAGCAGTGGGATGGATAATTATAGCTGCTGAAGGGTATATTGTCAGAGGTGGTTACAGATTAAGTGGCCAGCCATACTCTGTAAGTTGGGCATTGCACTGGTGGTGACTTGGACCATATGACAGCACCACAGGGGGTTTGAGGACTGGGGAGAGGCTTTTTTTTTTTTTTTTTTTTTTTTTTTTTGTCAGCACTGGGGCAGGAGGCAGGTTGAGTTTCCAAGGAAGTCAGGCTCTGTAGAATGTTTGTAATGGATACACTGCACTGAAACTGAATTGGGCAATGAAAAGGAGAAATCAGAGCTGGCAGCATGATCCAGAAATCAGTCCCCTGCATTGGTAGTTATCTGGGATATATCCTGTTTGGATTTATTTGACTTTTGGACAAACTTTCTGCTTATCTTTTCCCTTCTAGACCAAGCAGCCCTCAGCAGCTTACCTGGGGAAAAGTGAGTCCCTTGAGAGGGTATTGTCAAAGCAGGCTGCCTTCCAGGCTCCTCTGATGGCGGGCAGACCAAACTTGCATTGCTTTTAGGATTGAGATTCTTCTATGAGGCACTTCTGTGCCTCTACTCTTCCCACATCTGGTTTTAGTCTGGTCACATATGACCTTGGTAGAGGAGCCTTTCAGGTTAACCAGAAGGATTTCTGTGCTCCCTGTAGCAGGATGCAATGCCCTAGGAGTTGAGCCCTGGGTTCTCTTCTTTGGAGTAGGGAATTCAGACTGGGAATATGATATCTCTTCACTCCTGGACTCTCCAGCTCCAGAAAGCACAGAACTCCTGGATTATTTGATGCTGAGAGGGCACAACCTCTTCTCTTCTCTTTCCCCAAAACATTCTCTACAGACCATGCATAGAAAGAGAAACTGCTCTGAGGGGCCCTTCCCTGACCTGGTACAGCTCAACTGCACAGTGCAGCCTCGTTGCATGGAAGGACTCTGGGGCTCTAGATGCTCCAGTCACCCTCATGTCTATGTTAGCAGAGGAGACTCACTGGGACCCAGAGTCCTGGGGCTGCTGGACACTGCCCGAGGCTGCTTTGTGTTGTGGCCCTCACCAACACAGAGTGAATGAATTTCCCCTCCAGTTCTCTCTGATGCATCTCTGGCCTTTCCCTCCCCGAGGAGCTGCAAAGGGTGTTAGCTTGGGCTGCCCCATTCCTGCAGATGCTAGTTCCCATAGCACCTCCTTTCCTTAGGCAGAGGAAGCCTTTGCAGACCTGTTTGATCTCCATGGAGGATTTGTACAGAGCCAGAGCATCCACAGCCAGTCAGAGCCCAGATGGCTGCCGAACTCTGCAGAGCTGAGACATTTTTCATCTATATTTGTACTGGAAATCTTTTGAACCTCTCATTCAGTCGTTGCCTTGAATATGTTTCATATGCAAAATAATGCATCCTGTGTGTCAGAATCATTGGGACAGTGTGTCTCTATTCAGTCAGTCCCTTGTTTAACTGGCCACTGGCTACAGGGTGAGTCCCACAGACTCTCCTGGCACTGAGGGTCTACCGGCAGAAGGGGTTGTGCCTATCCTGCTCCCATGAGGCATTTGCACAGTCCTAGCCCAGTCTGTGTTCTGTTTGTTTGATACCACCCAGCATCCAGGTACTTGGGTCAAACCTGTGTTGTGATCAGTTAATACCTCTTTCATAAAATTCCTGCCTCATGCGTCATCACTGTGTTTGTGAAGGGCTTGATGGACACTTTGGGAGATGGGCAGGTTGGGATCAAAGCTGGAATCTGGGGTAACATGAATAACATGAAAGATAACATGAATGGTGCCCTGTGCCCAGCAAAGTGTGTGAGTTGGAGTGGCCCTTGCCAAGCATGGCACACTTTTAGGGCCAGGATGCTCCATCTTGTTGCCCAAGATGTGTCAGCAGAGATGTGCCAAGGACCTTTTGTATTAGTGCCCACCACCACCACCCCCCGTTCTCCCCAACACCCCTCCCTGCTGCTCCAGCACTTTATTCCCAGCTGCAAACCCCTGGGTTTGATTACCGCTGTGATGCTGGGAGAAGCAGTAAAAGCTGAACCCCAGGGGGACAATAAAGCCAGTGGAAAGGAGATAAGCAAGGATCAAACAGAGTGCGGCAGCCACCCCGTGCTGGACTCTGAAAGGTCCCTTTGTTCCTGCTGCCTCCTGATTCAGTGCCGCTCTGCCTTCAAGGGCTGCAGGAGAGATAGCGGAGCTCACGGACAGCCCCACCGCAGCCCCTGGCCGTTGAGCTGCCACCTGTGCGGCCCAGCAATAAAAAAAGAGAATTAATTTCAGTCATAGCACTGATCCCAGTTGTACACTGAGGCCTGATAACGTATCTCACAGGTTCCTATCAGGCAATAAAGCCATTATTGGGGTGGGAGATGATGGAGACATTCACCTTCCTCCTCATCCTGGGTTTGCTGAGGGGTTGTCCCCCTACCAGTCTGCTGTCCCCTGACCCCCACCCACTCTCTGCTCTACAGCTGCGCCGCAGTCTGGCTTGATGGGGAAGTGCCGTCGGCCCCGCACAGCATTCACCAGCCAACAGCTCCTGGAGCTGGAGAACCAGTTCAAGCTCAACAAGTATCTGTCCAGACCCAAGCGTTTTGAGGTGGCCACGTCACTGATGCTCACTGAGACACAGGTACCTTTGCTGTGGGGGGATGGAGAGTAGCACCATGGAGCTCCCATGGGGGCGAGTCAACGTCATGGGCAATGCTAATGCCATCAGCCCCACATCCCACTGCTCCCATCAGTGCCCCTTCCAGGGCATCTCCTGCAGACACCTTCCTAGTGGGCTCTAGGCTCTTCTCTTTTTACCTGGCACCCCCAACTTGGGTTTCAGAGCTTTCCCATCCCTCAGCATGCTGTGGGAGGGGTCTTTTTGTGGGGGTAGAATGAAAACGTCCCTGTTCATGTCCTTGGCTTGAGGCTGGATGAGGGGAAGGCAGCAGCCCCCATTATTCCTCTCCCCGTGACAACCTTAGCTTCTTTATATGTACCTGTAGCACCATGGGATGTTACACAATTAAGAGGTTTTGGGGGGACCCTCCATGCAGGGAAGGTGAGGGGGTGAGTGGGGACAGGATGGAGCAGGGTACATCCTCTCTCCTGGGGGCTTTCCCTTTGCAGGTGAAGATCTGGTTCCAGAACCGCCGCATGAAGTGGAAGCGGAGTCGCAAGGCCAAGGAGCAGGGGGCTCAGGTGGAGGCTGAGAAGCAACGAGGGCTCAGCAAAACCTGTGAGAAGTTGCTGCCCGGCAAGCCCCAGGGACAAGCTGCTGAAAGCCCCGAGTTCATGGGGCACAGCCCTGACTCGGGCTTCCTGCACTGCAGCACTGCCGAGCTGAGCTATGGCCCGGACTCGTCTTGCTCGGGGGGCGAGGAAGAGGAGGACGACGAGATGGGTGCCACAGAGAGGAAGATTGGCTCTGTGTTGTGAAAGGCTAATGGAGCCAGCTGGGGAGAGGGGCCAGGCTGTGTTGTGGGGGTTCTCTTTGCTGGCAGACACAGACTGTGCCTGGAAGGAGCAGGGGGCTGCAGGGCACCTGCCACTCTTTAACTTATGTGTATTTGGATCCTATTTAACTTGTAATTATTCCTCTGTGTGTATCTGGAGGAGTCCCCAGATCCCTCCCCTATAAAGCTGTTATCTGGATGCCTGTGCTTTTCCTTAGGGGATGGGAAGATCCCCTGTCCTGCTACTGTGCTGACCTACCAGGTCTCTGGGGGAAAAGGTGGGGAGAGCAGACTTGGACAGCTGGCAGCCTGCTAGCACAGCTGGAAGAAAGAGACCCCACATCCTTCTTTGACTGTACTGCCACTTCCCTACAGATCTGACAGTCCCTGGAGCAGCACATTCCGGTGTGGTGCCAGCTTGTCCTTCCCCTTGGTGGCATGTAGAGCTGGGAAGGATGCCCAGGGTGCATGCCAGCCTGCCTTGCTTCCTCCTGCACCAGTAGCATCCCTGGTAGGGTCTGTGCTTTGCAAGGCAAAAGTGTCATGTGCAGCAAAGCTGATGCCGTTCTCCACGCTGCAATAAGCCTGGTTGCATTGGTGTGGCATTGTCCCAGATAAGTGGAGGGGAGGCAGGAAAGTGCTCAGGCTGTAAAGGCTCAGTGCTGACTCGAGCTCCCCTTTTCACATGGTGATGCTTGACCTCTCTAAGTTCTTTTCTGGGCTTATTTCATTATGCTCTTGGGATCTTGTTCACTCTGACTGGGCTGAAATCAACCTTTGGTAGCAGACTGACACCCTCTACCGCTTCCCTAGAAACACTAGGGTTAAGCACTGGCTCTCCATAAGTAAGCAGGCTGCTCTCACAGGATGTGGGCATGTCCTCACAGGATGCTGCAGGGTCCTGGAAGGCCCTATACACCTCCCATGTGCACTTACTGGGTCTCCCCTTGGGGTGCTGAGGTGGCCGCGAAGGCAGAGGGGCCTGCCCCCAGTGCACGTAGATCTGCAGGGGTGGAGCAGGCTGGGCCGGGGTGGGTGACCCATTTCCAGACAGACAGTGATGTCCCTCCCGTCACACATCCTGCTGTCCTCTCCTCTCCCTGTTTCTGCCTGAGAGTGGCAAGGAGGGCTGGCTGCCCCGGGACTTGTGGGGATGGGAATTGCTGAAGCAACAGTCCGTGTGGGATCCCAGGTCATCTCCGGCAGGCAGTCCGTGGTGGAAGGGACAGGTAAGCGTTGGTGCGGGGCTGTCACATGTCGCAAGGCTGGGAAAAGTCTGTCAGTGTCTGGGCGGCAGCACCCTGGGCAGGGGGACAGATGGGATCTTTTGGGACAGGGGTGGGCAGGGGAAGCAGGTGATAGGAGTGAGGAGCATGGGGACGGACGGACGACGAGCCTGTGTGGGGGGACAGTGACCCACAGTGGCTGCTGGCAGCTCAGCAGTTCCCCCTGGGTACATGGCATCCTCACTGCCCAGCTGCCGTCTCCTCAGGCAGTCCATCTCAAGACATGCAGGTGTCCACACCCCTGGAACTGCCCAGTGGGGATCTCTGGTTCTGGGGAAGCTGCAGTCCTTGCTCCAAGGGGGTAGATATGAGCTAGGGTAGGAGTAGGTGCCAGGAGACTGCTGTGCTTGGTGTAACATGGGGCAAGAAAGAAATAAATGTGGTGCAGCGGGGGAAAAATACAAGGAAAGGAGGAAGGGATGGGGAAGCATGAAAGGATGGTACCTAATTCGCTGCCATTGCCATGTGGGGACAACAGAGGAGGAGATACCCATTGCTCCAGGAGAGTTGTGCCAGCTCCCAGCAGGAACACAGGACTGGACACAGAAATGCTGGCAGCTGCCAGCCCATGGCTGCAGGAGCATCATGGCCAAAGACATCTATCGCATGATATACAACCTGGAACAGCGGGAGACCGCAGGCAGTACTACACACTGGAGCAGGGCTGAAATGGGGGAACAGGAATGGTAGAGGGAGAGAGAAAAAGGCATGAAGGAAAGCAACAAAAGTGCCAGGAAGGAGGAGGGGAGCTGAAGGCATGTCACAGGCTAAAAACGTTCACCTTGACGGGCCATGACAGGTTTAATTTCCAAAGTACAATCATTAAAGTGATGGATGGGAGGCGTTCATCTCACGCCTGGTGCACTCAGGCCCACCGTGGCTGCAGGAGGGTTTGTTATCTTGCTGTTATTTATGAGGCTGTTTCTGGAGGAGCCAGGCACTGGTCCAGAGCTTGAGGAACAGAGGAGGGTACGCAACTGATGCTCGAAGAGTTCGAGTGCTGATTTACAGCTGGGCTGCTTGGCTGGATGACTCATTGGTAAACATCGACAAATGCCATTAAAGCTGCATCTCCTTCCTGCCTCTGCCCTGGCACCCTCCCTGTTCTGTTTGATGTGGCCAGCTCCACTCTCCACCACAGTGCTGCCTGCGCACCCTGGAGGCATTGTCTCTCCCTCCCCACCGGAAAAATGAAGGTCCTGTCTCCTTGAGAGTCATCCAAGGAACTGAGACTGTCCCAGTGGTGGTGGTGCCCAATGAGAACTGATGGGCTCGTGCAGCCAAGGCTCCCCACCCTCTGCCTTTGCTGGTCTTGGCTCCATAACTACTTTTGGCAATGATAACAACTTGTTACTTGTGTCACCAGTGCTCCAAGGAGCTTAGGTTGACCTGGCTCCATTAAGGTGTCACTCCACGCCTATGAGAGCACTCTCCAGCCTGCTGCAGCCTGTGACCCCTCGCCACCCTGCAATCCCTACACTGTCCTCACTCATCCATCCTATGTACCCGCGGACTTCACGGCCCCTCTTTGCTGGCTCAGCTTTATGCTGCTGCTTTCCCTTGCACTCATCCTCAACACCCCTCGCCCCACGCTGTCTGCGGCACTCCTGCATCCCTCCCTCTTCCACCTGCCCTCCTTCATCTCCTTGCCCCTGAACTTCCCACCTGCCCTTGGTCTCTGTCTCCCCCCTGAGAACTCCTCACCGGCCTCCTTCACCCCTCCACGTTCTCCTGACCCCCACCTGCCCTCTCCCTCTCCCTGCCCCGGTCCCGTGCCGTCGCTCCCTCTCTGCGCATCCCTCCGCCGCCCCCTGGCGGCCGCGGCTGCCCGCGGGAATTGACCCGGGCCGGCCGCCGTCGTCTCCCCGGGAGCCGCTGTGCCTGGTCTCTACGGCAACGCGCGCGGCCCCGAGTGCTCGGGACCCGGACCGGGACCGGGACGGCACCGAGGTGTCCCGGGATCCCGGTGCTTTAGGGAGCCGGACTGGGATCGAGGGAGCCGGACTGGCCCGGGGATGATGGTGACTCGGAGCCCGGGCTTCTGCTCCGCTCCGGGGACAAGCAGGGTTATAATGGAGCGGGCAGTGTCCCAGGCAGCTGAGCAGGCGCTCGCTGTAGGGAACAGAGTCCTGCCACAGTCATCCATACGGGGCTCGAGGGGGCCAGGCCAGGCTCCAAACACAGCTTTGCTGTACTGTGCTCTGTGGGCCGATAGTGGGCAGGGCTGTGCTATCCAGCGCCAGGGAGAGCCCTTCCACAGGGGCTGGGTTGCGATGACCCACAGGTCACCGGGAGAGCCGTGCTCTCTGGAGAGGGCTGGACCCAGCTGCAAACTGGGATACAACAGGGGCCGCTCTCCTGCAGGGAGGGCGCTCAGCGCCACCAGGAGCCTGAGGAGGGGTCGGGTCGCTGGGAGTGCCCAGCTCTTGGCAGCAAAGGCTTTGTGGGTGCAGGAGCAGCACGTGTGAGGACTTTCCCCTCTTTTTTCTCAGATGTGTGCTCAGGTGCATGACGAGCCCCAAAACCCTGACTCTTTTCGGAAGAGTGGCCATGACAGGAAGGTGAGCGGAGGAGCAAAGGGTGCTACTGACGTGGGTAGATTGTCTGGCAGGCAGGGAGAGGAGAGAAACAAAACAACGTTTAGCCTTCGCATCCGTCGTTCATCACACCTTTTAGTATCTGCTGTTTGGGCTGTGGCCAGGAGGGGTCCTCTCTGGACCCCGGTGCAGGGTTATTGGAGACTCCTGGAGTTTTGCCGTGGGGTGGCACCTCTCATCCCTTGCCAGAGTCAGAAACCCTTAGCGTAGACAAACGGCTGTTTGAGTGATTTCTCCTCCCTTCCTCCCAAACTGCTACTCCCAAAGGTGCCTGCAAGAGAGGCAAAGAAGAAGAAAGTAATATTCTGGGGCATTGAGGTGCCTGAAACACTCAGTTGGCATGGCTGGGAACTTGGAAAAGAGATGATCAAACACCTGACCTTGAAAAATGTTCATGGGAAAGCCCAGAAGCTGAGTTACAGGTGCGTGGGAAGTTTGTTTGTCCTTTGTACTCCTCATGCTCTCTCTGCATCTTCACTCACTCCTCCTGCTGTTATCAGTCACATCAGCACCTTTTCTCAGATTCACCTTCCCTCTCCCCTTGAGTGCTGTGCTGGAGACAATGTATGCACCCTTATGTTGCAGGACAGAAACCTGCTAATTCAGAAACACAGGCCTTGTTCCTGGCAGAAGTCTGTTAAATGAAATGCCTTGTTTTAAATTCTGTTTTGCTGATACTTCTGTCTGTGAGGCATTTCCAGTCTAGTGAGATTTTAATTGTGGATGTGTGCCAGCCAGTCACTAGTGTGACCTAAAACCATTGCTCCCGGAGTCCCTCTGGATGCTGAGCCATTCCAGCAGTCCCTGTGACCTTCCCTGCTCTGAAACTCAAATTTTCCTGCCCTGTGTGTTTTGCTCATACTGTGTGTCCTGAAAACATAAAATACTGTTCAAGGAAGGGGTAGCTACTTAGAGCTGGGAATTTTCAGGACACCTGGGTTCTGTGCCTCTCCACTGTTTTGCTGCCAAACAGTGGGAGCACAGACCTTGGGGTCCAGTGTGTAAAGTGCCTCTAAATTGTGGGGTCTGGAAGTGTTGGTTGTTTATTCTCTTTTCTGTTGTCTAACTTAAGCTGCCCACCCTCAGACAAAATCTCTTGTGTTGATTTTGTTGTCTAGAGCTCCTTCCACGCCATTCTTCTTCACTGTTTTCCCGCAGCCGATTACTCTGAACCCTGGTATGTCTGTAACTCTGCCCATCGTTTTCCGGCCCAGCAAAAAGGTAAAGCAGCAACAACATAACTGCTCTCAGTGCTCAGGCTGCATTCTGGGGGAGGGCACTGGGCCTCTGCCTCTCTTGTCCTTTCTGATTTGTTTTCACTTGAATGCATGAGTCCTTGGGGAAATTCTAGCATATAGAAGGAGTGGGCAGAATGACCTTCCTGATCTCTCCACATCTTCATTATCTGAGGGAGCCCTAATCCCTGACTTCTCTGCCGAGTCTGCCAGTAGTTATGAGAGGAATCCTCACAAAAAGTATTCACAGTTTTTCATGTACTACTTCTGCCTTTCAGCTCAGTAAGATAAAGTGCTTAAACTGTCCACAGCTGGTTTGATCCCAGGGAAACACATCTGGGTGGTTTTAGTGCAGAACCTCGGGTTGAGGGACTCTCTGCTTTCCTACAGGAGATTCCAAAGCCTCTACATTCCAGGGCTACCAGTTTTCTAAAGGAATATGTCAGGGACCTCCTTTCTTTTGGATGGAGAGTGTTTCTTTAAGCTTTATTTTAAACAGCAATGATTCTTTTTATCCTGACCCTTTTCTTGATTTTCAGGTTGTTCATAGTGTCTTTCTTGGCTCCAAGTTTTGATCTCTGGCTCTTGTTGACAGCTGTATGTCTTTGATATGTATCTCTGTCCTAGCCATAGAGGATGGTCACTGGACAGATTCCCAGTATCTTGCTCTCTTAGTATCATGATTTTCTGATGACTGTTCAGTGTTCCCTTTATGAAATAAGCTACTGGCCTTGTTCCATTTTTAGTGAATGGTTTGTCTGCAGCACATCAATTGCTAAAGCAGGAGGCTGCAAGGACTGTGTGTGCTGCAAGGTCTCTCCTTACCTGTATAGGTGTTACTAGGAGGAGTGACAAATGGGAAGCATAGAAAACACATATCTTTCAATTCCTTCTATCTTGGCTGGTTAGCAGATGTCCTGAGGCTATATGTACACAGAGCTGTCAATGCTGCATCTTTAAGTTGTGTGTTATCTGCTTGGATCTCTAGCTGACAAAGCATTTAATCAAAGATTAATACTTCTGTGCTCATGGAGCTCAAAGAAAGGCTGTACATGCTTCAGTTCAGCTGAATTGGGATCTTGAAAATACTGAAAGAAATCCATCTGCATTGAAACAAACCAGGTGAAACTAATGTGGCCTTCAACTGCTCTCTATGAGGGTGTTTGTGTGTTCCCTGTTGGAGGACTATGCCTGAGTACCTTCCACCCTGCCTGCCTTTTCTGAGTGATTCATATGTTCTCTATTCTGCACAGAGGCCTCTGCTGCTGCCTCTGTTGCAAACATTTTTTCGCCTAGCACTTAAAGAGGGGAAGGTGACAGGTACTCATGGGTGAAGCTGCAGCACTTGCAAGGTGGAGTCCATCTAACTGCTGTCTCCTTTGGCTTTTCTGTGCAGAGAGATTATGAAGACAACATCTCCTTTATGAAAGCTGAGGGTGAGTTCTCTGTTACCCTGCATGCTCTGCTTCCACGCTTCTGTCTGTCCATCCCGGCCACTGTCCAGTTGCCTGTCTGTGCTATCCACAATCTTACGGAGGCGACGTTTCCCGTGTGCAACACTGGGTGAGTGATAGGTGGCTAAGCAGACACTCCTTCTGTTTTGCCAGGTATTTTGCCACTGTCTTGAACTCTCCCGTGGATGCAGTTCATTCCAGTGGTTATTAGTTCTGTTGGCTGCCTTAACAGGAAGCAAAACTCTGCCTTCCTTAAGGTCTTGGCAGAAAAGGCAGCAGAATGGTAGTACAGGTCACTAGGTAAATGTGGGCACATCTTGGCATCTCACATCTGTTGTCAGCATATGCTGAGAAAAATTCATGTGCAGGAACTAGGTGGGGACAAGCACAGTATCCCACTGAGAACATCCTACATTCACTGGAGAGGCCTGAGCTTCTGTTTAACAGAAGGTAATCTGCCCAGCATGAACAGGGAGAAATAAGCTACCAGCTGGAAACATTTTACTCATTTAGGAGTAAGGATGCTCCCAATTACCAAGGTTTGTCCTGTTTTAATGAGGAAGGACAGTACTCTAGAAAGGAATGCCCTGAAGTTCCCAGGTAAGGAGGATGTGTGCTTCCAACCAAGTGATTCCAGCCATTTCAAGTGCTTCAGTCTCCACTTGGAGAAATAATCTGTTGCAAGTGAGAGGCCCAGGATGTTGGAGGATAAGGATGGTAAGCAATACACAGCTTAGATCAATAAATTAGAAAAAGCTCATGGCATATCATGTTCTTTGCAGAAATCAAACAAGCAAAGGGGGTTCTGGAAAGTTGAGTGAGGTATTAGGCAAACGGCTCAATCCTCTCTTCTCACTTGAGCATGTAACAGAGGAACCAATGTTCATTTGGAATTAAGTAGCTGCAAATTTAGATGCAAGAAAAGCAAATATTTAATTGTGGAGCTGATTTGCTTGCAATCACCTTATGGTCATTAATAAAGTTCTTAGCTGTAATAACTAAGATTCATTAAAGTATGAATAGAGCATTTGCAGAGACTAGAGACAAATTTCTTCACAGCATCACATATTTGTCCAGCTGCATGTGCGATTCTTCCATTCAGCACTGGTTGCTTCACATCCTAACTGAATAACCTATTGGGAAAGGCCTGTCCTATCCATGATTGCACAGGTAGCAAATGATCCACTGATCTGATTAAAATGTATTTCCATTTCCTAGTGATCTCGTTACCGTGTTTGCCTGGGAGACACCAAACACTTTCTTCATGATTCCTGACCATGGCATACTGAACCCAGGTGCTGAGCGCATGGTCAAAGTGATCTTCCAGCCCAGGGTTGCTGGGCTGCATAATGCAGCAGCAACATGCTGGTTTGGAGGTGAAGTGAAACAAAAGAGGACAATCCAGCTAAAAGCCCTGGGTAAGTCTTTCTTGCATTTAACACACAAAGAAATGTGTATTACCCCTTATTATGGAATAGCATTCCACAGGGATATGTGGAGGGTGTGCACTCTGAGGCTCTGCCCCATTTGGCTCAAGCCAGCGATGAGCAAGTGGAGCCCACAGTATGCAAGTGGCCTGTCAAATTCTCTAATGTGCTTTTGCCAGTTTGGAAGTGTTATCTGAAGAGATAGAGGGTCCAATACGCCCTGTGGCATACTTTGGCCAAACCAGCATTTCCAAGGCCTGTTTAAATTGACAGAAGGGAGGAAATGAGAGGAATTTACTTGAAAAAGCCTCCACAAACTCCTGGCTTTGTCTGCACTCAGTGTCTCCTATCTGTCCCTGCTGGACAGAGAAGGATAAGGAAATTTCGGAAGCTTTCTGGATGCAAGCTAAAATAAGCAATGATTTCATTAGCAAGTCCTTGCCTGAAGTGACTCGTATGGCCGCTGACAAACAAAAAATGCGATCCTGAGTTAAGTAAATTATGGCTGGAAGAGAGCTTATTTGGTTCAAAGCAGGGCCAACTTTGAAGGCAGGTTTAACTTCAGAGTTATCTGAGGTTCTTCAGAGACTTGTCCAGTTGAGTATTGAGTATCCAAGAATGGAAGTTCCACCTGTCTTTCCTAACTCAGCATACTGTTCTCTTTAACAGCCAAATACCCATACCTGCGTGTGAGCGTGACAGGAAAGAAGTCTAAAGGTCTACAGCCTGGAAAGTTTCAGGATGTCCTGTGTTTTGGATCAGTACCAGTGGGGACAACTGTGGAGAAGTCTGTGGAAATCTTCAACATGTCTGTGGTATGGGGGAGAGAGAGATTGACTTGTGAGAAACTGACAAGCTGACACATTCCTCTGGGATATGTGGTCTTGTGTTTCTCCCCTAATGTTGCAAAAATAACCAAAATGGGAATGAAGCAGAGGCGATGAGCCTTCCCCTACCAACCATGCCATTCACCCTTGCCTTCCAGCTACAGTGCTGGTAAATCAGCCATTTGCAGCATGGTATTGCAGTTTCCCCTGCTTCCCTTCTGTGCTTGGTCCAGATCATGCAGCCACAATGTCCTTTTTATCCTGCAGCTCTCCTGCTCACTCTGGACAAGCCCATCAGTCTTGTGTGATGTTGTATCAGTCTCAAATTGGTGTGTGTGTGTGTCCCAGGCAACTGATGGGTCTTCTGCTGCCCTCTGTGGACTGCACCCCAGTGAATTGTTCAAAAAGGATTTGAGCACCTTGTTACCTGTGCTAGCTCAGCTCATCCCAGCCTCTTAAGGGATGGATGTACTCAAAGGCTGCTGACATGGCTAGCAGAAATGCTGACTGCTCTACAGAGCCTGCAGCTTGGGAATGGAAAAGGCACTCTCATTTTTGTACTGCTACTATTCACATTGCAGTGGTGCTCAGCATTGCCCATAAACCCGTAAACAGGAGGGAACCGTGGAGAGAGGGAAATTAGCTACCTGCCTGCATGGTCCCCTGGTCACAGCAGTCATTTAAGCTATTTTGGCCTCTAGGGACACCTTGAGCCATCTTCCCACCTACCAGGAGGGGCACTCCAACCCTAGAGATCACCAGGAGTTTTGCTGCAGCCTGCTGATTTCTGAGCATGTTGTGGGAGCTTATTGCCACCCATTCTCCATCAGAACAAGGTGGCAGAGGTTTGCTGTACAGCACTTCTGTGGTGGTCTTGGTGTTGGTGGTGTTCAGCACTGCTGAAAACTACAGTTCTTACATGATTAGTGTCCTTCATTCAGAGCCATCCTGGCTCGTGTTGGCTCCTTTGTTAACCTGTCTCTTTTCTACTTGTAGGTTGATGCACCATGTAGAATAGAACGAGCAAAAGACCC
Organism: Sylvia atricapilla; assembly: GCF_009819655.1. Classification (NCBI taxonomy): domain Eukaryota; kingdom Metazoa; phylum Chordata; class Aves; order Passeriformes; family Sylviidae; genus Sylvia; species Sylvia atricapilla. Next base: position 22,895,645 of record NC_089146.1, read on the forward strand.
TCTGGTTTGTGATTATGTTTTCTCCTGTGATGTGTCTGAAGGTGTTGTCCCTGCCAAAGGGAAGCTGGTCTTGTGGATACGATTTCAGCCTCAAGTAGTAGGAGAGCACAGTACTGACTATTTCACTATCACCTCTGCTGGATGCCACTTAGAGACTGTTCTGAAAGTGGTTGGCTCATGTAAAGGTACCAAAGCCTTTTCCATTTCTCCCTGTCAGCTTCTTACCACTGGAGGGAAAAGGTTAGTGCTTGGGGAAGGACAAGAAACTATCATAGCCTGCAGTCATAGACTAAACTCCTGCTGGCATCCTGGCTGTCCCTGCTGTACTGTTTGGTATTTAAACTTTCCTGACTCTTTTAAGTGAATGTCCAACTGTTTGCTAGGACTAGTGGGTTTGCTGAAGAGTTGAATCTGTTTGGGAATATCAGTTAAGTGCAACAGTGTCTTGTGACATGTTGGAAGAAACAGCTATGACAGGTCCAGGATCTTATCTTGCATGTTGTGCTAGGTCCTTCCGTGTCCCTGCACAAGTATACTGTGGACTTTGACTGGATCAATCTTGGAGAAAGTTCGATGCAGACACTGAAAATCAGCAACACGTCAGATGTCCCAGCTTATTATCAGTTTGATATTGATTGCAAAGGGAGCGTCTTCTCCTTGGATCGCCCCTGCGGGGTCTTGGAGGGCACAGCAACACTAACACTGAAGGTGATCTTTCGACCTACTCACCCAATGAATTATCACCGCAGAGTCGCGTGCCTTGTCCACCACCAGGTATGGGAGGCAAAGGGTAGTTTCATTGCTGTGACACTTTAGAGGCATCTTCCAGTGTAATTCAGTAGGACTGGCTTGTCTCACTTAGTAGTCTCAGCAAATCTCTTTCCCACTGCATTTTCATTGATACTTATCATAGAATCGTTAAGATTGGAAAAGACATCTAAGATTATTGAGTCCAACCATTAGCCCAGCACTGCCAAGTCCACCACTAACCCTGTCTCCAAAGTGCCACATCTACATGTCTTTTGAATATCTCCAGGGATGATGATTAAACTACATTCCAGGGCAGCCTGGGGTGACAACAATTTTGTTGAAGAAATTTTTCCCATTGTCCAATCTAATCACTGCCCAAACACAACTTGAGGTCATTTTCTCCTGCCCTTTCACTTCTTACCTGGGAGAAGAGATCAGCCCCCACATGTCTATACCCTCCTTTCAGGTAGTTGTAGAGAACAATAAAATTCCCCCTGAGCCTTTGTTTTTTCCAGGCTAAACACCCCCAACTCCCTCTGCTGTCCTTCATAAGACTTGTGCTCCAGACCCCTCACCAACTTCATTGCCCTTGTCTGGACATGCTCCAACCTCTCAATGTTTTTCTTGTACTGAGGTGCCCAAAACTGAAGATAGTAGTCAAGGCATGGTCTCACCAGTGTTGAGTACATGGGGACAGTCACCACCCTGGTCCTGCTGGCTGCATTATTTTTGATACAAGCCAGGATACCCTTGACATTCTTGGCCACCCAGGCACACGCTGGCTCATGTGCAGCTGTTGTCAGCCATCAGGTGCTTTTCTGATGAGCTACTTTCCAACCACTCTGCCCCAAGCTTGTAATGCTGTCTGGGATTATTGTGACCCAAATGCAGGACCTGGACTCTTGTTAAGCAGAATCCCCATGGTGCAGATTCCTATCAGTAATATGATGTGGATAGTAATGCCTGTGGATAGGGTGAAGTGCATCCTCTGTGGCTCTTGTCCATTTAGGTCTCTTTCCTAACTTAGCTGTGGCACTGAGTGCCTTCGATTTTCACTCCAATTTCAAGAAAGTTCTTGTCTCACACTGAGACATAAAGTAAATGGCAGCCTAAAACTGCAGATGCTAAGCCTTTCCCAGGCATGGTTTTGGAAGTGAGATACTGGTATGGTGTAGCTCTCCAAGCAATCACAGGACAGTTTTTTTCTTATTACCCTGTCTTGTGTTTTCCCAGGAACCCATGTATGTGGACTTTTTTGGTACCTGCCATTCAGACACAGCTAAGCCAACCACCCTTCAGGAAAGACACCTCTCCTGGTACCGAACCAACATGGTGAGGGGGCTGACTTTCTACCCCCCTGATATCCTGAGTGTGATGCTGAAGAATGGGAAATTGCAGATGGATGAAAAGGGAGCCCTCATGCTGCCCCCTGAGGTATGAGTTGCCCTCCCTGGAATCTAAGACACTTGCAGCTGTTCTCTATATATGCTGGGTATCCGTCTTCTAGAAGACGGATCTAGAAGGGCTTGCAGGTGCCAGACTGATTTCTTTAGTATTTCTGCTGTTGATATTCCCAGCACACACCAACACTATCTTTCTCAGCAGTCTTTTACCCTAGCTCAGCCACAAAGCTTCTTTCTGGCTTTAATTCAATCACGGGGTCATCTTTTGCTTCATCTTTAGTTTCAGATTGAGGCTCATGAACAGAAGCCTCCTTGAAGCCTAGACTTTGAGCTGTCCTAGGAACTCTTACTGAAGTGCCTCTCACATGCCCTCTTGTTCATGGAGGCAGTCAGTGCCTGGTGTCTCCCACACGCACACTTGTCCTGCTCACACTGAGATATTTCCATCCTGTAGATTTCTGAGGACGAGCCACCCAAGGAATACTTTGAACCCAGTGCCATGACTGAATATTTCTACGATGGTGTAAGCAGTGACTTGGCCTTGTTTCCTGCTCACGTTAGTGTCAGCCCCAGGGAGTATGATTTTGGATACTGCAAGCCACCACTCAAGGTAGAACCTCTTTCTCTCTGTGTGACCAACCACACCAAAGGAAGTATCACTATTGTCTGGACTCCAAGCCATGGTAGTGCTTTTCACGTGGACCCTGAAATCTGTGACATACCACCACTGAAGTCTTCAACCTTCTATGTCTCTTGCAAGCCCACTCAGGTCAACACTCTTTATGCAATGGAGTTGGAAGGTTTTGCTGTTTACAAGGTTAGTAGGAATTACTGAGACCAGACATGACCTAGGAAGTAACTGTTTGCAGAATAAAGTATTTTGGTGGAGTTAAAATTCAGTTTAAACCCTTAATTTTGAATTTGACAAATTAGCACTTCTATTAACTCTTTTTGCCACTGCTTTGATACACTGTTGGATTAAAGTTTCTCTTTTGTCTGTGTACTGGCAGAGAAATGACAGAAACAAATCACAGCTCATGCACTTGCACAAGTACATTTGTTCTAACCGTAGGGAACATGAAGCATGGTACACCTCACTGAAAGAGGGTTTACTATGAATTACTGCACTGTTAGTGTAGATGTGAGTCTGCACAAGAATGGTCGTGGCCTGGGTGATGGGCAATAACTTGACCTTTGTGTCTGGCCCTCCACAAGTAAAGCTGCTGAGGGCACTGTCACTCTTCTCCCAATTTACGTAGGATTCACGTTACATGAATCTGCAGTTGCAGGAGATTTAGCACCCAGAAATGTCCTGGTAAGTGAAACTTAGCATTTGCAAGCCTCTCTCTCTTTTTTTCTCATCTGGCACTGGTCGGTCCTTCTTCCCTGAAAATGTCAATTCCTTAGCCCCAGGGATGTCACTGAACAAACAGCTGCTTGAGATAATGCATGCACTTGATCTCTTCCAACTCAGACTAATCTGTAGTTCTGTGAAGGCACTTTACTACACTTCCTTCCTGCATACACTGTACTGTGCCTTGTGTGTCTGCAGGTGATGAGACACTACACCAACATTGAGAATGATGCCACCATCTGCCCATCGTGGTGCCTGACTGTGAGGCTGAGAGCACACACATATGAAGCAGAACGGGTGCACTTCATTCCGCAGTACATCCTGGATGTCCCCAAAGTGTGTAACTGATTGACCTTCAGATCTTTGCAGAGACACTCAGTGTTTGCCTCTGAATTCCTGACTTTGTCTCCCATTGCACTGAGATGCATCTTTTGTGGTTTCTGATGGTTTGGAGGCTCTTGCTGTGGTACAAAAGCATTATGCTGTTTCTGCTGCATTAGCTTCCCAACCTCCACCATGTCAGCTGTACTGACCATCTCATTTGCTCTGAGAGAAAAGCTGTTGGGATCACCTTCCTTTCTGTTTAGGTGGACATAGGCACTAACAAGGGTGTTCAGTCCCTTCACAGGAGCCCCAAAAACTCTGAGTGCACTTGGGAAAACAGAATCCTCACTTACAAAAGAGAAGTGGTTGTAAGATAGAGGGGAAAGTTCTCTCTCTCTCTTTTCTTGCTGTTCCTGTAGCACAGTAAGGTGTTTTTCCTGTGAGGTAAAGTGAGAGCTGATCCTAAGAAGTAAGAATAGTTGTAAGAACCTCTTATAAAATCTCCTCTAGCTAATCTAGGCCGTGCAGCCTTTATTTGATATGCATGAAGTAGAGCAAATTTTAGCCTGCTGGAATTTTTCATCCAGGATGTTGCTATCCATGCAGAAACTGCAGGCACCAGCAAGGAGCTTCCTTACTGGATGGGCATAAAGCATGGCATGGTGGAAAATAGCTTCACCAGTCCCATGAGCCCATGAGGGCCACTGTGGGAAGGAAAAAGAACATGATTTGTGTATCCATGGGTGGTTTCATTTCTTTCCTTGAAAAGCAGCAGTTAGAAAGTTCTCCACAGAACTCAGGATAGTGCCTATTGGAACCTGGAATTGAATATAGTGAAAACTTTTTCTTTAGGCTGGTTTTTATGCCCAGTGAAAACAACCCTTCTTGTTTGTCTCCACCAGACTTTTCCTCCTGTGGGTCTTGACACTGATACCTACTGCAGCATGCTGTTGTCCAACACGAGCACCTCTTCAATAACGTTCAGTGTGAACCAAACTGCCTGTCCCTCTGTTTTGGTCAAGCCCAGCTCAGGATGCATCATTCCAGGAGGCCACCAGATTTTCTTTCTCTCCACTCACCCAGTTAACACAGTCTTGCAGAAGCATGTCCTACCTCTGGAGCTGAACTCTTATCCTGCATACACCAAGGTAAGGAGAGGAAAGTGGAAGATGGTGAGCAAGATTTTGTTCCCTTGTAGTCTTCCCTTTTCACAGTGACTTGCACTTTGATGCCTATTACATCTCCTAATGGTTAGCTTGGATTTTTCTTTTTGGAAATAGGAATGAAAGAATATTTTCAACATTTAATATGGAGTCAACATTGCAGAAAGAAAGCCTTTGTGGTGCCAAACATCCTGTACCCCTTGTTCCTTGCATTTCCATCTCTTGGAATACACTGTATTATGCTACAGGCCCGACTTGACAGCCCAGCCTAAAGCGCTTCCCCTCCTTATTAATATCCAGTTTATTCTTGCTTCTCTTTTGGAAAGAGCAACATCTTTGCAAGGTTCCTCCAGAGGTAGCTGAGACTTCTAGCAAATGTCTGTTACTTTTTCTCTTAATTCCACAGGAGATTGTTCTCCGGAGTTGTGGGCAGTCACTTCTTTTGCTCTTAGAAGGTGATGGAAATCTCTACTTCAAGCCTCTCCAGATAGGGACCTCCTCTACACGAATGTATACCATTAAAAACTGCACAAGGCTACCCATAGTTTTCACATGGAAGATCCATCAATCTGACAGCAAGATCCTGTCTGTCAGCCCCAATGCAGGGATCCTCCAGCCCTATGAAGCCATGGTAAGTTCAAGTTCTCACGAAGTTGTAGTTTGCTCTTTACAATACAACCTCAGCCTGTCTTTGAATATCTGGATGTTCATTTCCAGAGTGAATCTTTGACACAGATGGAGGTAGTGTGTCTGTAGAGAACTAGGTTAGCTATAATGGAGGAAGGGACTGTGCATTAAATGTAATTGTTGAAGTGTTTGGGTTTATCTCTGGACTGGAGTTCCTGTGACACTCTTCCCTCTTGCAATTGCAGGCTCAGACATGGACATTTACTCCTGACAAGGAAATCAAGTATCTGATACGAGCTATTGTGTATGTGAAGTGGAAAAGCCCAGCCCCCGTGTCTCCCAAAGATGTCCATTATGTCTTACGGGTCATTGGAGAAGGGGCCCTGGGCACCATCAGGGTAAGGAACAGGGGTCCACTGAATAGTAGTAGGGGGCACTAGGGTGGGATGAGGGTCTTAGACTTTCCCTTTTTGCACAAACTGTACTGGAGGCAGCCAATACGGATTCACAGCAAAATTCCCAGACATTGTTTTCAGTGTAAGTGAAAGTACTCGTTCTAGTGGCCTAATGGCAACGTATTGTAAATGTCCTGCTGGTTCAAATCTGACCTTAACAAATCCTTTGGGATTGCTCTGTTTCAGAGTAAACCAAGCAAGCCATTTGGCTCCTTGGAAATAATGGTTTTCTCTTTTTGTCTGCTCTCCTTCTCCATTTGTTTTGCCATTACTCTGATTTCTGAGTGTAGTAGACCTTTTGAAGTGGTATAGCCAGTACATGTCCACCTGGCTTTCCTCCTGTTATCTGTAGGTCTGTGCAGACACTTTCATTTTTAGTTAGGTTTCTTAACGATCCAGAGGTTAAAAAAATAATACTTAGTAAGTCATTGCCCCATGTCAATCATTTTGACAGATGGACGATAATGTCTTCGAGGTACTTACTTGTTATAAATTATATGTGAGTGCACAACTAACCAAAAGAGAGGGGGACTCTTTAAGCAGTCACAAAAGGGCCAGCAAATATCAGCCTTGGCCCGAGTGCAGCTGGCCAGCTAGTGGTGTCACAGCCCTGAATATGCTACATCCTGTCCAGCAAGCAGCCTAAAAAACAGTAGGAGAAAGCATTTGGAGAAGGGACTGAGTCCCTTGCAGACCTGTTCCGCATTTTATCATGCTCTAGGTACCTGAAAGGAGTTTGTAGCAAAGTGAGTGTTGGTCTCTCCTCCTGAGTAACAAGCAAAAAGGCAAGAGCAAATTACTTAAAATTGCACCAGGGGAGGTTTAGATTGGATACTTGGAAAAATTTCTTCAGGAAAGGAGCTGTCACTCATTGGAATGGGCTGCCCAATGAAGTGGTTGAGTTATCATTCCTGGAAGTATTTAAAAGACATGTAGATATGATACTCAGGGGCATGGTTTAGTGGTGGACTTGGCAGTGTGAGATCAATGGTTGAACTCAATGCTCTTAGCGATCTTTTCTAACCTTAACAATTCTATCTCCCAGGCCATGCCAGGTCCTACACAAAGCAGGCAGTCCTTTGCACTGCACTGCACGTGCCAAGGGATCAGCATGTGGTGAGATAAGTGGTGGCTACACTCAACCACAATGCTTGACATGTTAAAGTGACCTCAGCATGGTGGGTTTGTATTCCAGGCACAAAAGGAGCATCTGAACCTTGGAAATGTTCTAGTTGGTGATCAAAAAAGCTGCAGCATTGTACTGCTAAATGATGGGATCTGTACTCTGAATTACATCCTCAGTGTGGAACAACTCATCACAGGGGCCCGTAACCCTGAGGAAGTCTGCAGCGATCCACTGGGTACTGTAAAGGAATTAGCATGGGACAGGACCTCAGTTTTCCACTCTTTTCTCCAAAATCAATCTAGAATTAACTTGGAGGTTGGACTGCTTGCTTGCTGGCTTGCACTGATTCTCTCATACCTTAAGTCTGCTCCTTTGCATAGGAAGTCACTTTCCTATGTTGCTGGATAAAGCATAATCCAGAGTCCGACATTTGAAGTTAGACCAATCTGGATCTTGAAATAAGATACAATTTCCCAGCAGAGAAGGCAGTTAAATAAAGGACCTTACCAGAAGAAATGTTGAAGCTCAGCTCTTAGCTGCCTGCCTTTCTAGACGACCTATCTCTGTTTGGGAAGTTCCTGTTCTTTGCTGGTCAGAGACAATCTGGCAACTCCCAATGAACTGCCTACAGCTGAAGTCTGGGAATCCCAAATTCAGCACCTGAAGCTAATCCTAACAATTAGGCAAGGGGTGGCAGTAGCTAGAGTGCAGGTAGACTTAGTGATCTGTGTGCCACAACATGTGTGGTGTAACAAACAGTAATGCCAAGGTCTCATACCACCTCTTGTATCCTACAGCTCTAGAGCTGGAACACTCCCAAGGAACAATCCCTGCAAGATCAAAAGCTTTTGTCCAAATAAAAGTAAGGCCAGCCCGTCGGCTGCGTTACACCTGGTCAATCAAATATGCTATTTGCACACCCAAAGGTGAGATGGATGTTTTGGGATGTTCAGAGATGGGGGGCAGTGTTTGTAAAAGAAGAGGCTAGCAAGACAAGGAGTTTTCAGCTTGGAAAGTGAAAAATGTAATGTCATATGAATGACAGTGAGAAGACAAGATATAAATGACTGTTCATGATTTTTCAGAGTCAAAACAAGAGGCACTTCATACAGTGGTTAGGCTGTAGGCTTAAATCAAAAAGGTTTTTTTTTTACATAGTGCAAAACGAAATTGTGTAAATACACTGTTGAAAAGGATCCAGTCATAGTCTTTTGGTGATGTCTAAATGCAGAAGTCAAGGTACAATTATAGGTCAGTGGTTCAAGGGTTTTGAGAAGCTGCCAAAGAAAAGACTATGTACAAGGTCCATTCTTTCTTTCATTGTTTTTGGTAGGCCTCTTTCCCTTTTGCTGCTGTCAAAATTAACCAGGCAGCAGTCCCTTAATGGTGCATGACTACTTTTTGATGTTTCTTTCTCTCTCAAGCTGCAGATCTTGCAAGCACAAAAAAGGAGAGGCAGCCCCTCTGCTGCATTGTAGCAACAGGCGTCTATCCAACTTTGCGCATCACAGATGCTTGTACAACAGGGATTGCCAGCAGTATCAGCAAGTTGCACCTCTGGAAGCTCTTCTCCTTGGACACACTGAATGAATTCTTGGAGCGAGACCCAACTCCTGGCGAGCTCACCTACAAAGTTCCCACAAGGCACAGGTGAGATGAGGAAATGGCTAGGAGGATCTTTGGGTCCCTTGCATGAGCCATGCAGAGATGCTGTGACTTATTGGCATATGTTGTAGCTCCCTGCTGTGTGGTACTCTGTTATTCCATCCTAACTGCTGCAGGCAGTTGCTCACCTCCACTTTTCTGCTTAAGCTTCCTCGAAAGGAGCCACAGAAACAGAATAATTTAATTGCAATAGATCTCCAAAAGTCTCTGGTATTGCCCCTTGCTCAAAGCAGGAACATATAGATCAGGTTGCCCAGTGCCTTATTCAATTCAGTGCTAAATATCTCTGAGGATGGAGAAACCACAGCTTGTTTGAGCTCCTGTTTAACCCTTTCCATGGTAAAAACCTTTTTCTTAGTATCTCATCAGAATATCTTGTATTGCAACTTGTGCAGTTGCCATCCCTGAGCCCTTGCTTAATAAGGCTGAACAAATCCAGGTCTCTTTGTTTGGATTGGAAGGGACCTTAAAGATCATCACCTTCAAGTTCCAACCCTTCCTGCCATGGGCAGGGGTGCCTTCCACTAGACCAAGTTTCTCAGAGCCCCATCCAGCCTGGCCAAAGTGCTCCAGCTCTCAGCTGTTTTAGTGGCCCTCCATTGGGCCTGCTCCAGTATGTCAGTGACTCCCATATACTGGGGAGCTAAAGAGAGAGTTCAGGCTAAGCAGGACTCTCTTATGTCACTCACTTACATTCGACATACATAAAAGACTTTTAAAAGAAAATCAGGTCTGCCTTATGCCCAGCATCCTTTCCCTCGAAAGGGCCAAGAACATAAGGTCAGACAAGAATTATAACAAAGACAGTCAGTGTAGAATGACCTTTCCCCTGTCATGCCCTGATGACTCTTCTTCCTTTTTCACTTTAATATCTTCTTTCTCTCCTGTGACCAGCACATGCTTGATCCCTCCAGTGTATACCCCTCTCCTGCTGGATTTTGACTTCGGATCTGCCCCGGTAGGCTCAGAGCCTACCATTGTGACGCTTCTGCTGGAGAACAAGGGTGTGGTACCTGTGGACTGGTAAGCAGTGCTCACTAGAGCTCAGCCTTCTTTTTGGGGGTCTGGAAGTGCTCGAAAGGCTGTGAGAAATTTGCAGATGAATAGGGTGGATTTTGTAGGTACAGCTGCAGCTGAGGTCTCTTGGTGAATCTGAATGGAGAAGCACTCAGGGAGCTGCAGATCAGACCTGATGAAATGTGATGTGGCCACCAGCTGGGTTAAGCCCATTTGGATTGAATATGCTGACCATAGCCCTGGGGAAGTTCCATATCTGTGTTGATGACCAGCTGATTGGTTCCCTAGGGCCTTCTTGTTTCCTTCTGATCAGAAGATAGATGTGGAGCACTGGGCAGAAGATGCTGACTTTACCCCCCAGGAGCTGCACCAGATGAGAATTCAGGATAATCAGCTCTTCAGAGTTTCCCCAAAGTCAGGAACACTTCTTCCAAGGCAGGAGAAATCTGTCCAGCTCTCACACAGGTGATGACAAGTACCTGTTCTTCAGAGCTTCATGCCGCATGCCAGAACAACACATGCCATCAGTCCCCTGAGTTTCCATACCAGATTTTCCTTCCTTATCACATGTTCCTCAGCAGAGGCTAGGCAAGTAAAAAGTTCCTGAGCATGTGCAGTTTCTGGAGCCCACAGTGCTTGTCTTCCTCAGGAGAATATTTAACATTAATATTTAATGTCCTTTAACACTGCAGAGCAAAAGGCATTAAGTGTGACATGCTGGGAACAGTGGGTCTGCCTTGACCTGAGAGTTGAGGAGATGAACAAGATGCTGCCCTTCCCGTGCTTTTGATTATGTAGCAATATTCTTATTTTTGTCATCACCTAAAGCTACTAGCCCTTGCAGGCCTGTAGAAGGTGTGAAGAAAGCTGAACATTTCCCCTTTCAAAGCAGACTATGTCTGAGAAGTACTGGCATTTTGTTGGCCTGGAAACTTGCATCCCTAAATAGGTGTATGATTAAAATCAACATTGAATCACTCATTCCCACCCAAACACAACTGGGTTCCCCCCCACCTCCCTGGGGCCCTTACGCAACAATGACTCTTTAGCTGGGAAGTGAATTGTCTCTAATGTTCTGTGACTCTGACTCTATCATCCTGGGCACAAGGTTGATTTCTGCTGTTTTCCTCTCTCTCCTCTTTCACTGCTAGACATGATTTCATTGGCACTGATCGCCTCCCTGTCCTGCTGAAGATTTCTCATGGCCATGAGATTCTGGTAAGATAGCAGGTGTCCCTTCCTTCCATTTGAAGAACAGCAAGCAGGAACTGGATTAAGAGGTGTTTTCCCCAGAAGCTGTACAGTGTACAGGGGGCTGTGACCTTCCCCTGGAATTTGCACTAGCCAGGCAGTAACAGAGGGCCAAGCAGAGACATGAAAACAATGTTCTGACAAACTTGTAGTTCCAGCACAGAGTGATGTGGGCAGTGCACTGACAGAATGGCCCTTGGATGTTGCATCTGCTGGGTTCTTCAGCAGGAGGACTATTATTTTTTTTTTTTAATTAACCTTTGTATTTCATTAATGGTGTCAGTGCAGAAGTGCTTCTTCATTCAAGACAACTCCAAGTCCAAAACAGTCTTCCCAGATTTTACAGTCCTTGCATGTTTTCCACGCTCTGGTGTAACTCATGGTCAGGATTCCTGTGCATGCTTCCCCTCATTTCATCTGCCTCACTGTGAGTTGTTCCATGCAGTTGCTGGAGTTCACATCTGCAGCTCATCCTGCTTCTCTCCTATGCAGCTTTCCTGAATCTCTACATGTCATCTACCCTCCATACTCTTCAACCCCCCCCCCTCACCCCCCCCCTCCCCCCCCACCCCGGAATGATCTTTTCTCCAAATATACCACCTGTTGTTATAGTTTGGGAATGCACAGGGTGGCAGAACATCTTCAGCTCTGGGGTTACAGGGCCAGCTCCCTCCCCAGGCCCGCAAGATACTCCCTGGGTTCCTGGTTGGCTGCAGCCTTTGCCCACCCACTTATTTCTCCTACCAATGACAGACGAGATTCTTACTCATTCTTCCTCCTTCGCTGCTTTCTAAAGCATCCTAAAGCAGATCTTTGGTTTGTTTTCCCTGAGCATCTCCTCAGGCTTGGAACTAATTTCTCTCTCTCCCCCTCTCTCAAACTGTCAGTTAGAGTCAAAGTCACCTTGTGCTCTGCCAGGCACTACTCATGCCCAGCTGAGCCTTCCTGTCTGTCTCTGAAGTTTCCTATGAGACCACTGTGTTCACACATCTCTTTTATTTTTCTTTTCTTTCAGGACTGTTGTCAGCTGAAAATCCAACCCTTTGACCAAGCTGTTCAAACAGTGGCTTAACTGTGCCTTTCCTCAAAGCCCTTGGACAGGCTCCCTGTGCTCTGCCTGCCTGGCACAATCCTGAGATTGTGAGCCTTTCACCAGTTGGCCAGTGAGGGAAGAGGCTTTGGAGCACCAGAGGTCTATAGGGCATACATCCTCTCTTGCAATATAGCCAGTGGCTTTGCTGGCTACCAGAGGCCACCACCCTCCCTCTGCTGTCACTGCAGAAAGGGCTAGAAAAGCATAGGATGCCCTTGGGATGAAAAGATCTTTTGGTGGAGCTGTAGAAGCCAGTCCAAAGACATGGAGCAGTGCAGGTGGTTGCAACCTGCAGAGATGCAGTGCCACTACTGAACTGCTGATATTGGCAAGTAGGAATGGGAGATACTTCTGCAAAGAGGGCAGCTGAGGGACTGAACACATTGTGCCTACTTTCCTTGCAGTCATGGCACAAAGTGCACAGAGTGTCCAGCTCCTGTGGCAGAAACTGCCCTAAGTGTGCTCTCATTCCAGGGCTGAACAAATCCTCACCTGTGACTTTGATGAAATGTGCAGAATATATGCTAACCCTAAGGGAAGCAAATGCTGTAATGTCACCCCAAAAGTGAAGCTTTGGAAATTTCAGAAAGCAACAATAAACAGAGGAGACCATTGGGCTGGGGTATTGCTTGGTTGCTCTGTCAAATTCCGAATTATTTGGCTTCAGAGCCATGTGGTTAGTCACCTGCAGGCCAATGCTTGTTTTTCCTTTGAGTTTAAATTAACTTCTGTGAATCCATGTAAGCATGGATAGATTTTGACCTTCTGCTCCTCTGTTTCCCCAGCTTGATTTTCAGGAGTTGTTTCTCTTTTATTCCTTCCCCATTCAGTGGCCAATATTTAGTCCTCTGATGATGTATAGGTACTCTGAAGGACCCAAGCTGATTTCCCATTGCCAATTTCTTCTTGCTGTAGGAGGAGACATCTGTAGGACTTGTGTGTTATCCAATTCCTTGTGCAGCAGGGAAGCAAGGCCTCCCACTGCCTAATGCTTTCACAGATTGTCCTTTGCCTCTTCACCTGTAAGACTGCTTGTTCTCAGAGCTCTGAAGTCATTTCACCAGGCAGAGTTTGCAGTTCCCAACAGTTTTAGTAGGAAAAGCCCAGCCAGCTGCAAGTGTTGCAGGCTGAGGTAGGCTGGTTCACAGAACTCCCTGGAGAAAAGGCCTGGATCCCAAGGAGAATCCCTGAGCACACAGGTTTTATAAACTGCAAATGTTTGCACTTCATAGCTGCTAGTTATTGTGAGATGTTATCACCTGCAACATGTGTTCTCATGGCAGCTCTCCTCCCTGGGGAATCTGGCATCCCCTGGCATCCCTCTTAGGCTCTTAAGTCTTCACTGTAGGATGAAGTCTATGCACTCTAGATGGAGAATTGATTGCAGCAGGTCTTCATTTTTCTCCATTTGCTTCTCTTTAACTGATAATCCTCTAAATGTCATATCCTATGTCAAATGGAAACTGATGACAGTTTTTCCTGAGCAGTCCTGATCTATTGGAATGCAAGGTGGCTTTTTGACTGAAGCTATATAAACAGGTGTTTCACTCTCAAAGCTCAGAGAGGTTCCTATCCCTTTTTCCCTTGAAGTTTGAAAGCAAAGCTTTTGTCTTTCTCCTACTTTCACTTCATCTGGCAAGCTGTGGTTCTCAGGAGCTGAATACTTATGTAGTGCTTTGAAAAGATCCCATGTGGGACCTTGCTAACATTGAGTTTCTAGTTCTTTCTTCCTGCTCATTTTGCTTATAGATCTGAACTGGAATGGGTTTTCTAAAAGGAGTTATCATTCTCTGGTCTTTTTAAAGCAGCTGATACAGTGTCTCCTGCAGGTGTCTATCTTTGCAAATATTCTTTCTGTCCTTTACACACGTATTTGAAAAATAGCCATGCTTCAGGCTTAACCCACTGTGAATTGCAGCACCTTGGTTCCCGTTGGCCCATGCAGAGACATTACTAGGTGACTGCTTTGCAGCCTCTACTCCAAAGCAGACAGTTCAGGGGTACTTTAGGGTAAGACTGCAGAAAACAGTGCATTGCCATTGCATCTTCAGCCTGATTGCAGTTTTCTCAAAATGCAGGAGCCTATATGAATGCAGAACCCTTTCTATGAAATAGCTCTGTAAATCTCTCCACTTTCTTGGACTGCTTGGCAGCTGCTTTGCCAACAGGATGCTGTTGATCACCACTTGAGCACTTAAAGTTCAGCTGGGATCTTCTTGCTTTTAGCCTTGGTTCTAGCTTTTGGACTGCTAGACACATTCTTGGAGCACTCCAGAGGACATGCAGATGGTCCATTCCAAGAGGAGGCCATTACTTACCTAAATCCTTTCTTTACAAAGTATTTGGCTGTGACAGCTGCACACTCTGCTATGTATAGTCCAGAAACTTGTATTCATGGAGAATTTCCACCATACACTTGCACAGAGAAGCACTGATGCTGATTCCTGGCATAGCAGAGAGAAAAGTACAGTCTTTCTGATACAAGAAGAGAACCTTTCAGAGGAAATCTGGAGTAGGTTCTCCATCTCCTTGATTTTTTTTCTTAGGACATGCTATTCTGGTATTACTAATTTAAGTTTGTAACTGTGTGGCCTTCAGCTTGCAAAGTACTTCAGAGTCCTTGTGCAGTTGTTAGTGATGGGACCAAGGCCCTGTGAGAAAGTGACTGCATTTCTTTCCACTGTAGCTGACCTTCCTCAGTGTGACAGTGGAACACGACCAGCGGTACGTTCACTTTGCATCCACTAAGCACGTCTTCGCACCCACTGCTGTTGGAGGCTCCCACCCCCCCACACAGGTGAGCATCTTGGAGCCAAACACAGCAGCAAGTGTAGGGAAGGTGCTAGTACTACTGCATCCCAAGGACAGGCAGTGTCTGAGGCAATTCTCAGAAAATGGATTGGCCTCCATAGGAAAGCATCACAGGAGAACATTGAGGATAGTTCTAGGCAGAGTTTGGAAATAGCTGCAGGGATGACAGCAGGAAAGTACTTCTCACCAGCTCCAGTTTGACAAGATTTGGTGTTCACTCTAATTAGAATGCTTATGAGGCATATTGGGCTGTTCACTCATTCTTTTGCATTGGATCTGAGTGAAAACTTGCATAGCTGCTCCAAGTACTCTGGAAATAAATGCTAATTAGTTCCTTAGCAAATTAATTTTAGTTCCTTAAAGACTTACTAAGCAAAAAGGCAGCTTTGATTCTCTTCTGCCTAATTTACTAGGGAAATGAACAAGTCTGAATTGAATTAAGAGCACTTTAATACAAGTGTTTTTACATTTTAAGTAATCCGCTTTGCAGTGATCCCTTTAGCTAATCTGTCTTAATTTTCCCCTAGTGTGAATTGGCAGGACAGCATTCGTAGAGGCACTTTGGTTATCAATGTATATGTGTGGTGATAAACTTCAACACAGCTGCCTAACAGAGCATCATTGTTAAATCCTGACACAATGAGGTCTCTTAATTCTTAGGAGATAAACTAATTAATTAAATATTAATGCTTATCAGTTTCCTCTGGGGAAGTGTTAACTGGTTTGACTTGTACCTGGTATAATAAGCACTGCTTTTTCTGACTCCCTTCAGATTTATAAACTCTACAATGGTGGCTCCATGCCTGTGACATTTGAGGTTCAGCTGGACAACATTATGAAGACACAGGAGAAGAATTTTCAGCATCCTGTGTTTGTCTGCCTAACTCCTAAAGGAGAAATCCCCCCTGGTGAAACAGGCCACATTGAATGGATCTTCTCACCACTGGAAGCTAAAACATACATGGTAGGAGCCTCCTTATGACTGAAAGAAACAGATTCTGTTGCTGACCTAAAATTCTTTAGGTTTCTTACTTATGGTAGGTCCATGTAATGCTACAGCTGAATTGAGCTCTATGCCTCCAGGAAGCAAAGTCTTGAGAGCAAATAAGTGGCTGGTCTGGTCTGTAAATGGAGCAGATAAATTTGTCTCATAAGTTTTTTCTTCCCAAGAAAAGATATCTTCCACAACCAGAGTCATCTCACTATATATTTTTCAAGGATCAAACAGTAATTGGAGATATCAATAGTATCTGTTCAGATTTGTGGTTCATTGTTGGCCTCTAAAAATTCACACCAAAGAGACTAAACTCAGTGTCTTCTATCATTGCTACATATGCTGCTGCAAACCTCTGAAAACAGCCTTCCCAAAGACCTCTGTCCTGATCTGCAGCAGGCAGGCAAGGCCAGAGCTGTAGCACTGCTTTTTGCTTCAGTCTGTAGTGAATGCATGAATAAATAAATAAATTTAATTTATTTAATTTTAAAACTCCAACCTTTGCTCCAAGAGGGAGTCTCTGTCCATCTCATACTGTAACTGGCTAATTGGCTACTTAACCAGCTTTCCTGAGCTAGCAGGAAAGGCCAAGGTCTGAAAGAGCAAAAGAGACTGGATTTGTCTTTATCCATGCATGGGTGTATTTAGACCAGTCCATTAGCAAGTATGCTAGCTTATTGCACATCTCTCCCAAATATGACTCTGGACTTAAAACTTTTACCTTGTCCGAGGCAGGTTGATGTTCTCATCCACATCCTGGACGGTGAGTCGACCCAGATTACTTTCCAGGGAGTAGGCTACAATCCAAATATTGTAGGAGAAGCTGCCACATCCAGCCAATTTCTTTCTTCTGCAGCCATTCCAGGTTCTGCCAAGCTAACTGTTCCTGGGCAGGTAAGTCAAAGTGTGGGATATGAGCAGTATGATCAGTCCAGAAATGTGTGAGAGAGACTGAAACATACAAGTGACCCCATCTTGCAGTAGTCTGTGTTGCAGGGGAGTTCATTTGCCGTGAGATGGAACAAGATATTCCCCTACAAGGAGGTGATCCAGAGCTTAACTCATGGAAGCTGAAAGGTGTCTTCCTTCCAGCTTGTCACTTCTGTAGCCATTAGAAGAAAAACGGGTTTGGGTTTGTTTGTGTACTGAATTTTTTCTTAGAAGTTATCTCCCATCACAGCTGCCTTTCTTCTATGCAGCTACTCCTTTTTCTTTGCTTAAACATTCTCAAAAAGACCATTATACTCCTGTCATACTCTGTCAGGGCTTGGCTGCCATCATTTCCTAGCCATTCTCAGGTGATTCATAACCCAAATGCTGACTGCAGAATGGTCACCTATTTAGGCATATGCAGAGGAATGCACTTGTTTGACCTGCTGCTGGCTCAGCAGGAGCTTGTCTGGCCTGGCTAGAGCTGACCTGCCAGCCTGGACAATCTGTTGTTAAACTCACCCACAGATCCAAGCATAGTGAATGAACATTACACAGCAGCAGCAGAAGTTTTCTCCTGGCAGGTAAAGGATTCAACGTGTGTGACATTAGCATGCCTTCCTTGGAGCCAGCCACAGCTGCACAAGCTCTTTTGCTTCCTGCAGAGCCATTATATTCCTGAGAACAACAAAGAGAAGATGATTGAAAACTGCCTCAGTCTGACAATGAAGATGACATTCTGCAAGGCTCTGTTGTCTGAAACTAAGTTTCTTTCTCTAATGATTACTGGACTTAATTAGGGATTGCATTGTGCCTAGAGAATGGGACAAACTAGTAGCAAGGTGTCTTAGGGATCAATTTCCCAAAACTCACAGTCAGGTTGATAGGAATTTTGCACAAGCACACACTTCATGTTTCTCAGCTGAAGTAGGAAAAGGCTTAGACTTGCAAGTGCTGCAGAGAAAATTCAGGGTGTCACTGGTCCTCTGTGCTCATGAGGTCCTCTGTGCTCCTGCTCCTTTCCTGTCCAACACCAATTGTTATGTCTTACTCATTGCTAACTCAATCCCACTGCAATACAGCTGACCTTTTGAGGTCACTGTAACCAGTGCAAAATTGAGACAATTGTTACACTCTCTCAAGTTGTTAAAGATACCTGGTTAATATTATTTGGAATTGCTGGACAACTTAGAGATGATTGTATGACTCCCCTTCCACAACACCTAGGTCCCATCTTCCTTCCCTGCTGTTCCTTCTGGTTTCTCCTTGCTTCCTGCAGGCAGCCACCTTGTCCCATCACAGGATTTGCCTTGGAAATATCCCAGACTGCACCAAAGCTGGTCGACTTGTCTTTCTCAACAATATCTCGAAGACCAAGGCAGTGGTGTTCACCTGGCAGATAATCTCCTATAAAGAAAAGGTGATTCCTCTTTTATCTACAGCCTTCCTGCCTATCTCTATTGTGCCATGAAAGGACCTCAGAGCTCCATTTTCAACAGGACCCTCAATTCTAGGGAATTTGCTTTCTACTAAATGATGAGGAAAAAAAGTGAAGGCAAGGGTTAGGACAGGGAACAACAGGAATTCAGAAGCGAAAACTGAAGACTTTGGTGAGGTTATATAGAGCTGGAACTACAATATGTGGTAAACCTCAGGACTCTGTCCAGCAGCAAAGGCCATGTTTATTCTTAGAATATATCAATTGCATCTCTCTCATGCCGCATACCTCTGAGAAGGAGAGGTGTGTTCCCTGGAAAGAGAAAGCACACAGGAAGGTACCAGGACAGTGAAATAGCTCCTCTGGGTTTTTTTCTGTTTTCTTAAATTTTATTCTCCTCCCTCTCTGCCCCTAAACCCAGGCGTTGGAGATTGCTCCAGAGTCAGGGGTTGCACAGCCTGGAGAGAGTATCCCCTGCTTCATCACACTGCAACCTACAGGGAATCCCTCCTTCTGCAGAATAAATCTGGTGTGTGAGGTGAGACCCACGAGGCACCTGTGTATTACCATGACCTGGGCATGTTATTGTGGTTCCCAAATGGCTGACCCCAGCTGTCAGCTGCCTGCTGCTTCCAGCTGAAGGAATCCGTCTTTGATTCACACTTCTCATTCCTGAAGACACTTAGCTTCGTCCTTCCTGATGCTTTAAGCATCTTGCTGTCCATGTGGCTCACTAGATGAAGTATAATTTTGCAATGCATAGCTTTTTGAGGGGAACCCAGCTGCTAGAAGTGATGGTTTGAGTGGGAATGGCTTTCAGTGGATGCCAAAGACTTGATATCTGTAAAAAACAAGTCTCGCTGCTTTAATATTATTGGGGGCACAGATCAATAGTAGTGTCCCCCTTGACACTTTCCAGGTTTTCTTTGGCAAGAGAGTATATCTTCTCTGAGTTTTTTCCTCTTCCTGTCATTGGAATACATGGAAAACAAGTGAGTTTCTTTCTGAGAGCTCCTGAAGGGGAGAAGTAGGCATGGACTTGAGTCAGAGACTATTATTTGCAACTCTTTTCTAGCCCTGCTCCCTTCAGTTATGGTTTGTTTTATAGGTGCACATCCAGGAGTCCCTGGCTCAGTATGAGAGCGACCTGCATGAGTGGGAAAAGGAGAAGGAACGGCAGGCTGTGGAATTCACCATCACAGAGAAGGATCTTGGGAGTAAGAAGAAGCCAACATCACCTTCAGTGGTAAGTGCTCTCAGAGCCTTGCACCAGCTTAGCTTGCCTCAAAAAACAGCAGCCAGTGTTGACAAGAAACATTCTTTAGGAAAACCTAGGCAAATTGCTAAGAGGACATGAGGCTCTGATGTGTTAAAGACCTCAAAGCTGATCTGTGGTTAGTGGAAAATGAGATCTTGTTTTCTAGCCAAGAATCATCTTACAAACTCTGAAATTGCTAGTGGCCATCCAAAATTTGGAAGTGCATGAGAAGCCTTTGGAAAAACAAAGCCAGTGGCTCTGGAAACCAGTGGTTCGATTTTTAACCATGAATAAACACTGGAGAGAAATGTGTAGCTAGCAGTAAGAATGTGGTCTGAGTGAAGAATGGAGAATGAGATCATTGACTCTCAGCTGGCACAAAGTTAAAAATAATTCCTAAAGTCTTGTTCTGCTCCATGTCTTCCCCACATGCTAATTCTTTTTATTATTATTATTATTATTTTATTTTATTTTATTTTATTTTAAATTTTATTTAATTTTATTTTTCAGAGGTTATCAGATTCTGCTGGAACAGAAAATCTTCCTGAATCCTCAGCTGTGATCAGGAAATACAAGGTAAGTCAGGCCTGTCTCACTCATAGTAGAATCAAACTGACTGCTTTAGAAAAGAGGCAGATGCTGGATATCACAATGTGGGAGTCTGGACAGAGAGCACAGCAGGATTTGTAGCTTCAAGGCTTTGGGAGACAGACTGTTTGGAGGAGCCAGAAGAATCAGACTGTCTGGCTGTGTTCTCTGGCCAGTAACTTTCCAGCTGAGGTGAATGAGAACTGAAATTGGCATCAAACATGCTCCCATGACTTGAGAAAAGGGGAAAGGTTTCAAATAAGCAGAAAAGATGCACACAGACAGGGCAATCGGTACCTGTACTGGTTTTATTCTGGGGCCACAATGGAATGTGTGCCACAGCAGAAAGCAGCAGGACCCTGGCAGAAGGTGGTGCAGACTTTGTCTTCACCTCAAGAAGAGCTGTGCTCTTCCTCAGGAGAAGCTGCAGGCAGGGACTGCCTTGGTTTAAATACACAGAAAGCTTTAAAGCTCAATTTGCTGGTTCATCAGTTTTCACTCAAGTGCACAACTGTATGCACTGCTGCAAGACAGCTTTTCCAGCAGTGGTGGGAAGGTGTGAAGCAAAGTCCCAGTGAGTGCTCTGCAGAACTACCTGGGCCCAAAGGAAGAGCCAGCAGCACCTATAGCCATCAGCAGGACATGCTGTGGGAAAGACAGGCTCAAAGCTAACCCAAGATGTGGAAAGATTTAGGGGAGCTGAGAGGAGGCTGGGTCTAAGAGGATTGAGGCAGCAAGGAGATGCAGCTTGTTATCTGAGGAATGCAACCACAGTGAGGCTATAGCGGTGCTCCTGAGACCCCATGGAATGCCTCTGCATGCCCTGCACTGTTCTGTGTGAAGGAATCAGCTCTGGGCAGATCTAGATTGGACTGTTTGCCCTGTGCTGTTTGGTGTGATCAGTGATGCAGGTCAAGGCATGGAGGAGCATAAGGATGGCTGCAAAAAGGTAAAAACAATTTCATTTAGTCCTCTAGGGTTTTAACCTCCAGTGATAATTTGGAACCTGCTGTGTCTGTGTAAGGAGAAGTGAAGGGCTCTAGCCTCATTCTCAGAGGCAGGACAGACATGTCTTAAAGATTATTAAAGTTTTGCAATGCCTGAGGACTTCTTCAAATCTCAGTGGTGTCCTTCTGGCCCAGGCATCCTGGCTACTGCTCCAAGAAACTTCCCCCAACCTGATTGCTGGTAACGCAACCCCAAGTTGGCCCATGTAGTGTGGCTAGAGTCAGTTCCTGGTTTCCCTTCAGATTTGGGGGAGGATAGTTTCCCCATGCATTCCATCCATGTACATAATGTCTCCTGCAGCACTCCCAGTGTGCTTGCAAGAGCTTCCAGAGTGATGGATTGGAGAACAACAGCCTCATGTACCTTAGGGAGACCCTGAAGCCCTGTTGACATCTGGGACTGGCACACTGGTCAGTGAGAAGGGAACAGACCTGATTTCCACTATGGCTGCTCATGCCTGTTATCAGTACTGTGGAACTAAGAACATTTTGACACCCAGCATCTGGTGGCTCTGGTTGCTAGGCTTTCAGTTCTCGTGCCTGTGCTCAAACTTACACCAGCCTACTTGTGGCCAAAGGACCAACTATATGCCTGCCATTTCTTTCTCTCCAACAGACATTACCCCCTATTAAAAACCACCCTACACCCAGTCAGCCACCTGGACACACTGAAAGGGGGCTGCTGTTGGATAAAGACGCTCCCCAGGTGCGGGTCAAACCAGAGCCTCCCACGCCTTTGCTCTTACACCTTGATGTATCAGCCAGGTCCTACGCTATTGAGGAATTTCTCAGCAACTTCGCCTTGGAATTTCCCAGATACTTCTTGTCCCGGTAAGAGAGAGAGTTTTTTGGGTTGGCAGCCTCATCTGAGCCGGGGCTGCCCATGCTCTGATGTGCACTGAACTTGGTGCTCTGCTCTGCTCCTCTCTAGTGCCTCAGAATGAGGTAAGAAGTTGTCTTGCTTTCCCCAGCGTTAGCTGACATGACCTGTTTCTCCTCTTGATGCAACTGTCAGAGAGCTCAGTCTTCCTCTTTTATGACAGTGTCCCTGCTCCTGTAACAAATACGATAGCTCCCACCTCTCCCCTGCTTGCCTGCACTGCTTGCCTGACATGCTGCTGCAGTGCCAGGAGGATGCTGGTCTTTGAGAGTTTGGTTCTGTAGCACTGCCATTGATGGAACAACTCCTCCTTTTCCAGCCCTTTCAGCTCCCAGCCCTCAGAGAGCAAATCTGTGGATGGAAGTAGGCATGGAAACAGGACGGACACAGAGCCCAAATGCCTGTCCCTGGCTGCTGCTTCTAAAGAGGAGCTGGAGGTTGTGACTGACATACTCACAGGTGTCATCAGGTGTGTGTCCCTTCACCCTCACCTGGGTTGGAGCCCCTGTCCTCCAGACAATGTGTGCAGCATGGCCAGCCCTCTGCTAATCCTAGAGGAATCTGTCCACTCTTGTTGCCAGACTGTTCTGTCAAAGGCTGTCTTGGGGACTATGAGCTCACATCCTGGAGTGACAGCCAAGGCAGGGGCTTCTTCCTCAGAGAGGGGCTGAGTGCATCTTTTCAGAGTTTCCAGGAACCAAGGAACTCTACCTGTTGTGATCTTGGAAGCAGGCTATGTTGGGTTACCCCTGTTCAGTTTGTGAGCTGCACAAATGTAAAGAGTCAGCACTGGGGAAACAGGTAGTTTCACTGGCTCAAGCCTTCTTGCTGCTTCCTTTAGGCCCAGAAAGCAAGAAGGTACAGACTAAACACTGGCATCACTAAGTGGTTTCCTCTGATTTGTGGTGTCTTGTAATAATCCTCTGGGTCATACAGAGTACTGATTTGCTGGAACTTATCCTTTATTTTCTCTTCCTAGAAGCCTCTTGGAGAACGGCCAGTTCCAGAAGTCAGTGAGAAAAATCCAAGATGAGCCTATTCCTTATTTCTCCCAGTTCCGGTCTGCAAAATCAGCAGAGCTCCAGGACAGTTCAGAGGGCTTCACAATCTCCTCCAGAGTCTCTGCTTCAACAGATCTTGACCTTGAGAAGGATGGAGAGAGGAAAAAAATTAGTCAGGAAACCTCTCACAGTGATTTTCAGGAGTCTTGCAAGACTTTTCACCATAAGCAGTTGACAGAAAAGGAGATAATAAGTAGGTGAGGAAGAGCTCACACATAAAAGCCAAGAGCTGCACAGTCAAGAGAGCCATGGTAGTACACTGCCTGGCCAGAAATCCATTTCTCCTTCAGCCCTGCAGAATTTCTGCTGGTGTGTTCTGTGTTGTCTGGGTGGAAGTTGATAGTAGCCCATCTAGTCACCCTCTCCCAAATGTGGTTTGTGGGGAGAGGTTTACTGTGTCTGAGTTTGAGCCATGGGCAGTGCCAGGATGCTGGCAGTGAATGAAATCTGCTTTGCTCTCAGGCAGCCCAGGCCATATTAGACATTAGGGTGCAGTATGTGCTTATCTTACCTTTTATTTTCACTGCACTATTTCACCATCTTGCAATTGCTATGGCTGCTCCCTTGTACACTGCTACAAGCATTATTCACTAATAGCAGCTATAGTACAGCTTGGAGGAAGAAACCAGTAAAATATAGTCACCCAGCTCTGTCTAAGGTCACCAGCTGGTGACAGTTCTGGGACAAGGGTCAGCAAGCTATTACTCAAGTCTTTGGTTCGTTGGTCTCAGTGTGTAGGAAACAGTGTGTGCTCCACTGTTGTGCCTGATGATTCCTGGCAGGAGTCACAGCAAACAGGCTGCGTTATCTGCTTTCTGATAGTGGTCCTCTACTGTACTTCTGTCTTTCTAGGCACCCAGCTGTTGGGAACCTTGTGGAGCTGGTGCTGGAAAACACACTGCAGAATATCCTGATCGAAGCCAGCCGTGGGGAGGTGGTGCTGACAGCCCAGCCCAGGGTCGTTGCTTTACCCGCCCAGCCCTCCCGAAGGTAGCAGAGTGTATCTGTGCTCTGGTGGGGGACAGGACTTGTCCTTAACATGTCAGGCTGAAGCACAACCCATTTTCTAGACTATGTGGGTTAGCTGAATCCCTGCCTAGCAATGCCAAGGCTGCCTGTGCAAAATGAAGAATTCACTCCCAAAGTCTCTGCTCTCTTTTGGCTTGTCCTGAGCCACAGGGTAGATGCAGTAACAGTACAGCCTTTCTCTGGGCATGAGACCCTCGTGCAGCTCTGGGGCAGGGCTCTATGGGTGAACAGCTGGCCTGAGGCACTGGAGAACCTAGCACAAGGATGGTCCTTTGGGAAAAGGGTCAAGGAGCAGGCAGCACAGCCTCTGACAGCAGAAAGGGAGTGAAGTTTTCATAGTCCACTGTGGTGTGGGATCTAGTTAGGTTGAAGAAAGTAGATTTGGACCTGCTGAGGAAAGTAGATTTGGACCTGAGTGTGAAAAGCATAAGGGTTTGCCCTAGCTTGGCAGAAGTGCAGAGAGACGGGATTGAGGGTTAATGGAAGAGGGTTGTTGGATGTAGATATCATCTCCAGAGCTGCCATCTCTTCTTCAGAATGACCAACCCGGCACCCCCGTCCTTCAGAGTGTAGCTGCAGGCTACTATGCTGCTAAAGCTCTTCAAGCACATCAGCTCTCTCCATTCTTCATCCCTGTGATGTCCAGAGCAACGTGGACCCTCCCACACCATGACCTTAGCTCAGCATGCTGGCTTTCTCCGAGGAGATATGTTCTGATTATGTTCTCAGCACCAATTTGAGACAACTCCACAGCAGAGTTCATGAGATCTCTCCTTTCTGTGGCTGGCCACATCATCAGAGAAAATTCTATGCAGGGAGCACATGGACAGCCACTGTGATAATTCTCACTACTCTCAGTCTGTACCAGCTGAGAGGAGTGGAATCTGCATTTAAATGTAGCTGAGGAATGACTGACATCTGGGCAACGAGGTGATGACATCAGTAGGATGTAGGTACTGAATCCTCCTCCCCTCCTTGCTTCCAGTGGTGGCTGCAGGTGACCTACAGTGACCAGCCCGAGGGGGCAGCTGCAGCACCATCAGCACACACAGCAACCCAATAAAAGCAACTTCACCTCAGACACTGGCACCGTGTGTAACATACATAATTCATGCGTCTGGGTTTGTGAGTCCTGGACAAGGTCTTCCCTTTGCAAATTGCAATGCTGTCACGTCGGAAAGGGGACCCTCTGAGCCTAGGCTTAGCCCCGAGGGTTTCCGTCAGGCTGCAAGAGGTGTCACAATGAAGGAGCCCGTTTGTCACAGCCGGGAGGTGGCAGTGTGAGTTGTGAGAAATCCCAGTGGCCAGCTCAGAACAGGCTGGTGCTGGGTTCCAGCTGCTGCTCCCAAGCAGGAGCTGCAGGATAGCTGTGCCAAGCAGTAGGGCTGCGTTTGCAGCATCTCCCCTGTTTTGCCCATAAACTGTGGACTCTGCAACATGAGGCTCATGCAGCCATCCAGCTCTGGTGAGGATGCAGCTTTGGTGTCCCTCTCCAAACCCTCATGCCTTGTTTCCCAGTGCCAGGACCCAGCCAAGACCAGAGCTGCATCTTCTTCCCTCATCCTAAGAGAAGTCTGTGCAAAAGGTGCTGTGGAGGGCTTTTGCCCCGCTCAGCAGAGGGCAGTTGCCTGCTGTGCTGGGGTACTGTGGCTCACCCAGCTCCACGCCAGAAGAACTCCTCTCTGTGCAGGAGCCCTGCCTGTGTAACCGTTACTGAGCCCCAGGGCTGAGCTGTTCCTGTTGTCAGAGATACAGAGATACAGCACTGCCAGCTCCTGAACTCACCCTGAGTGCCTTGGCCCTTCACATGGGTCCTGGATCCTTCTCATGAGAAGTCCAAGCCCTCTCTTCCCTTCCAATAATACTCTGCATGTCAGGTCTCCTACGTCACAGCAGGCTTTCTGTATTCCTCTGGGCTTTGGCTAGTGCTGAACAGGTAATGCAGAACCTCCTTCCTCCATAGCTCAAGGCAGCAGCAGGGCCTGGCTGTTCAGTCCACTTGGACTGATTCTTCTTGGTCCAGGCTCCTTGCTAGGATTTGCTCACTACAGATGCTCTGTAGTCCTGTGACAAAGTTCCCAAATGGATAGCAAAGGCAGAAACCTCACTACTGCCCAAAAGCAGGTTTAATCCAATTACCCAAAGGCAGCATGGAGCAGTGAAGACACAGTCAGTCAGTTTGTCCACCCTCAGACCTGTTGTGTGATCTGATGCTCTTTAGGCTGCATCAATGCAGGTGCACCATTGCATCCAGTACCTGGAGGAGTTAACATGGGAAATGCTGTGTGTTAGTCTGGTGTAACACCCCCAAACAAATGGAGTGCCATTAAATGTGCAGGGAATTTTTTTTTTTGCCATTAAAGCTCCCATTCTCCCCACTCTCCTGTGCTCCCAGCCTGGACCTGGAGAGCACAGAACTCACACTGTACTTGCCTTTTGGAGCACTATTAGAGGGAAATTCACTTGTTTGATAAGCATTACTCTAGTAGGAGAGATCTCAAAGATGATGCCTTAAACAACAGGTGAGTCAGGGAAACAGATTTGGGAGCTATTTACACCTGTGAGAGAGAAATTTTTGAGCTCTCAGCTCTTTTTAGGGACTGTGAGATGGTGGTGTGTCACCTCTGTTGTAGGTCTTCTCTGATGCCTGTCAACCAGAACCACTCTGAGTGCACTAAGCAAAGAGAGTAGCAGCTGTCATACACTTTTCTTCTTTTATCCTCATCCTAAAATGTAAGTACACCAGGGGCAGCCTCTTTCCCAGGTTGGAGAAATTCCCAATTCCTCTTCTCAGACTGGGAACTAGACTCTGACCCTGGTTTTGGAAAACACTTTAATGTGTGACCAAGCCACATCAGTGTCCTGTTAGCAAAGATAGACAGCAGCACTCCCAGGTAGTGCTAGGGGTGAGCTCTGCATAGTGTGGAGCCTACAGTGTGGATGTTCTCACCCGGGGGCTTCTCTTTCACTTGGGTCTTTGAGGCAATGGGGAGGGGAGGGCAGAGATATGCAGAGCTGGCAGGGAGGGACTTTCCCTTTGCAAGAGGTTTTGTTCTACCCACTGCCAAGGACGATGAATTTGTGGGACTATAGCAGGCCCAGACTCACTGCCTAACTCAGCTCCCGAAAGAGGAGGGAAGTCTTGTTTCTGCTAATGATATTTGGGTCTCAGGCAAGAGGAAGTTTGAGCTTGTTGTATTGTCTCCCGGGGCTGGATTTGGCCCCTGCCCAAGAGATACGTTTCAAATGAACACCTCTCCAACAAAAATACTGTAGGTACAGGTCCTGCTTCTTCCCGCTGGTGTTTGGGTGGTGAAATGGGTAATGTTCCCACCGGACTGGGGTTGGTAGCCAGGCCAGGCTCCCGGCAGATATATGGCCAGCCCGCCAATGGCTGAGCATGAGCTTGGCAGGTTAATGGGACTGCCCTTCTCCTTGTGTGAAATATCGGGAGCACTTAGTCATCAGGCAGTTAATGCAACACACAACAGGCACTTTCTTCTTGGCTGTTACTCCTGGCTCCCAGGGAGAGATGAAATGGCCTTGGGGCAGGTGGGCAACAGAAGCTATCCTGAATCCCATTAAAACATTTAACACCTGCTGAATCGTGCCATTGTGTGGGAGATAAAGGGAAGGGAACAAAGCTGCTCTTGGGCTTCCCTGACAGGGTGTCTGCTAGGCTTTGCTGTCCCATTGCAGCTGGGGAGCCTTAATCTCCTGCAAAGCCCCACTTGACAGGTCTCTGTCTCAGTGTGGGGAAGATAGCAGTTAGGGGACAAGGAATCAACCATTCCCTGGTTGGAATCAGCCCCTTCTTCCTCTGTACACTGTATGAGGTAGGAACCTGGAAAAGTCTTCCCCTGACCAGCTGGCAGTGTGAAGAGCAGAATCATGAGGGTGATCCTTCCAAAACCCTCGGCAGAGCTGGACAGATCGTTCACCGTTGGCCTCCCGTCTCTGATACTGGGCTTTGCTGGCTCAGCAGTGTCACTTTGGTGTTTGGGAGTGGTGACCATGCTCAGGCCAGGCCATGGCACCATGCTGGCTCCTGATGGACAAAAGAGGTGCTCTGATGTGAGCTAGTCAGTCCTCATGGGACAGTGAGGCAGCACAAGCCCTTGACAGCTGCAAGAGGAGGCTGAGGCTGCATTGCCAAGGCCAGACCTACTAAGAGCTTGGTCCCACTGCTGCCCACCTGCCTCACAAGCTGGTAGATGCTGCCTCAGAAATGCCGAAACAGGTGGAAGACATTCCCCGGGTTAGCAGTGCAGGTCACTCTGCAAGCTCAAGGGACCTGCTTTTCTCCTTTTTTCTGTAAAGCTGCAAGGACAGTATTTGTTGCTATTTGGCAAATGGTGGGGGCCTGCCCTTGCAGGAGAGAGGCTGGAGTGAAAAAGCTTTTCTGACACAGCATATAGGCTTGGAGATGTTTGCTGGCCTTACAGCAGCATCTGTGGTATTTGGGGGTTTTTGCCACATCTCCAGAAAGAAGAGCCAATCAGCCTATGCCAGGAGCTGCAGCTCTGCTATGCTGCTGTGTGCTGGGGCAAGGAGGGGGTGGGAGTCCTGTCCAGCACATTTCCCATACTAGGAAAGGAGAAATATTATAAATCCAACCATCACAGCCTTTACAGCATCAAAAGGAGGGTGGATGTCACACTTCTTCACTGCACCACAACCCAGAGTATTGGTGGTATTGCGTTTCCTTTGCTGCCAAAACTACTGAAAAAGGACCATGATGAGCAAGGACAGCAGGTTGGCATCACTCCAGCTCTTCCCAGTTCCAGGCCTGGGGAACTCCAGCCTGCAGAAGCAGCAGCAGACAGGAGGGATGGACCCTGCCTTTCAAAATCCTGAGTGTGAGAGGGTCAAGTCTCCAAGGAAGAATTGAGTGGCAGTGGCTGCTAAGGATCCGCCACTATCCTCTTACATTTGGGAATCCACTTACTGCAGCCTGCAAGTACACTCCAGCTCTGGAGGGAGCAATGGTGATAGTTTCTAAAGCACACCCAGGACCAGGATTCCTGCAGGTGTGCACTGTGGGGGTTAAAGCAGTGTTACCCCCTTCCCCACCCACAAACACACCCATCTGCACAAACAAACAGGCCACTGCACTCGCACAAAGGAGCTTCTCCTGCCACCACTGCTGCACTTCATGCTCTGTTATCCAAGGAGCTGTGGGTGCCAGAATAACTGGGGGAGAGAGCCCAGCTCCTGCTGATTCTGGCTGAGATCAGCTCAGGGCTGAGCAGCATGGCTGGGCGTTGTAGGAGTGTGTCTAAACTTCTCCTGGTTTCTGTGAGCTCTGCACACTGCTCCCAGAGCCAGCACAGGGGTGTCTGCATGTTACCCTGCTGGGCAGTGACACAGTTGGGACACAGGAATGCTGTGACTCTGGGATGCAGTGACCTACGGGGAAGCATGTGCACATGGAGTGAAACACATCCTGTTCTTGCTGCTGTGTTAGGACAGCTGGCTCCTGGCCTGTGTGGCCATGCAGGGAACACTCCCAAAGAGTGTGCTCCTGAAGTTTTGTTGAGCTCTGCTCTGCTGCCTAGCTCAGAAGTCTGCGGACTGCTCTAAATGAAGTGTGCGCATTGTCCTGATGTGCCATGGGGATTTTCAGCATGAGTGGGGGGATTGGGGTGAGAACAAGGAAGACTTTTTATCACTGGCACTCAGACTGCTTGGGGTAGGCACTAGATTTTCTTTTCTGCCCTGAGCCTTCTCAACTCCCTGACCTTTCAGCAGCCCAAAACACTGCAAGAAACCACTGCCATCCTAGAGCTGTCCAGGTAGGGTATCCTCACACCTGCTTCCCCTGGCCCCCCGCTCTCCTCTCATCTCTGCTGCAAAGTGAGCCGGGCAGGTGGGTGGAAAAGTGACAGCTGGTGTTGTTCCAGTGCAGGTTAATGAATGTCTCCTCCTCTCCCCCCCACCTCCTCCTCCCCACCACCCCAGCACCCAGGCTCCTGGCTCCTATCAGCCCATCAGGCTCCCATTAACAAAGGCAGCCCTGGAGAGTTTGCATAGAGACCTGCTCTGCCTCTAATCTAGGTGGGCTAATCGCCTCCCTTGCCCAGCCTGCCTTCCCTGGGTCAATATTTGCTCTGAGCAAACACAGAGCTGTGACAGGTGTGCTGGGGAGAAGGCTCGTCGCCGCCGCCAGCCCAGCCCTCTTGCCTGTCTCTGCTCAGTCACATCTCTCCGGCCCCCCGATCACCGGCCAGCCAGCGCTATTTTTATCGGGACTATAAAAGCCCCATCCAGCCAGCGTCACCCTCATTTTCTGCTTGTGAGCCAGCGGGGGAAGGCGAAGCCGCTCACCTGACAGCTGCCAGCGTGTCACCGGAGCCAGGTGAGCTGCTATAGCCCAGCACACCTTGGCCAGGGTCCTGCCTGCCTGGCTGGGAACAGAGAACTGGGCATGGAGAACATCCTGGGGGCTTTCCTGGGACAAGTACTGGGAGTCCGGTCACACACCTGAACTCTCGAGAAGGAAGGGGATGGGCTCAGGGGACACCGTCCAGCCTGTCTCCTTAACTCTTCTCGTTCACCTGTATCTTCCAGCCTTTTCTGTTCCGCTTCTCTCCTCCATTTACTTTTCCCCTTTCTTTCTTCCTTCCCTTCTTCCCTGTTCACCACCCTGGCATGCCAGTTAAACCACCCCTGCTCTGTTTGGCTTTCCCAGGCAGCAGGTGTCATGCATCCACTTTCCGGACTTTACCCCCGGAGGAGCCGGTTTGGAGCAGCGCGTGCAGCAAGGACAGCGTCTCCCAGCCTGGAAGGACCCAGCTCGGGAGGAAGGGTGTGGAAGGGGCTGCCGACAGCCCAAGGCAGAGCACCCCTCCAGCCCACACTATGCAAAGTCGGAGCATCTCTGCACTTGCCTGGCGTCGAGCCCCACGTGCAATACCTGACCTGAACGTTTTGTTCGTTCGGCTCGCGTTAGGCAGGTCCAGCCCATCTGCAAGCGCATGGCGGGCGCTGACACCCGGCACTGCCACGCTCCTCTGCAGCGCCGCCGTGCCCTGCAGCCCACGGAGGGACCACACGCCTGCTTACAACTCCTGCCTGCCGGCGTGAACATCCAGGCTGTGTGCGGAGCAAAGCACACAGGGGACACGCACAGCACACAATCTCACCCAGGCACATGCAGCAGTGAACACACAGATGACGCAATCCACACGTAGCATGAATGAACACTGGGACTTCCACATGGCACTGTGGGAAGTGGGACCCGGGCCCCAGGTGGCAGTGGTACACATGGCAGTTCTGGCACTCAGCTTTGCAGGCTGTGACGTGCAGAACCCGTGTCCATGTGCCCATGACACGGCAGGGACATGTAACACACTAGGCACATGCATCCTGTCTGTGTGGCTGATGGCTGCTTGCAGCAGCCTGCTGGGGAAGGGCAGCCTGGCCCTGGCAGCACTGCAGAGCCGTGGCAGGCACAGAGAGCCCTGGCACAGTGCTGGCCCAGGGTGGAGTTTGGCAGGCTCTGCCAAGCACCCAGGTAGGTCTCAATGGTCTGCTGGCACCAAGGGAGCTTTAACTGTTGACAGTGAAGCAGCAGGGAGGGAGGGCAGAGGCAGGCAGCGAAGTGCGGGGTGAGGATGGGGGTTGTCACATCCTTTCTCACACCCCTCTGCCTTGATTCACTCCCAGCATCTGGGCTTCCCAGCCCTTTCAGGGACTGTCTAACTGTCCAGGGAAGGTGTTTCCTGTTGTGCACCTGCAAGCCAGATGCCAGCTCCTGCTGGTGGCAATCCCTCTGCCTATGCCTGCTGTAGAAGGGTATGGGAGGTGGTGCTGCCAAGCCGGTGGGTCTCTTCCAGGACAGTCCTGCTTGCTGCTTGCCCTGTTGTCCAAGAACAAGTGCTTGACCTGGACTCCTGTCCCATTCCATGTCCCATCCCTCTCCCCTAGCAGCCAGAGCAGACATTCAGAGCCTGGAGCTGCTCCTAGCACCATGGAGGCTGCAGGGAGTCATGGAGAGCTAGGAGATGGGACACCAGTGAACCTGCTTTCCTCTCACGTCAGTGTATTGTTTGAGAATGGAGAGATCCCTTGCTTCCCTACTGTCTATGCCTGGCTTTACCTGCGACTTCTGTCAGCACTGAGCCGCTTCTGCCCTGGCACAGAAGGCACAGGCACTTCTGTATCACAGGATCCCGTTCTGGTCACGCCATGCTCAGGGATGCTCTGAGTTTACAGGTGGATCCTGAGCCCAGCTGCAGCCTCTCTGCAAACACCAAAAAGACTCAGCCCCTCCAGCCAGTGTGAATGGAGGTTGGAGGTAAAGGAATGCAGGGAGTGTGCTAAGGGACAGGATGATTCCTGCTGCTTTCCCTCACATCCATGCAGCTATGCACAGGACAAAGCTCAGCAGCCTCGGTCCCAGAGCAGGAGCATCCTGTTCCCTCCATGGGGTGCCCCTGCAAGGGGCAGAGATGAGGCACCTCCTAGGCTTTGTGTTTGGGTAGATGCTTTGGGAAGTTTCCAACAGGTGTTGTAGATAGGGGCCAAAATCAAAGAGTATCTCCAGGGTTGCCATGCTCCCTGCATCCCTCCAGAGCTAAGTGTGCATCCTAGCCTGGGATCAGCCCCCAGACGGTGCAGTGATTGGCCATCATTGTGGTCATGGGCCCCTTGGGGCTGTGTCTCCAGGCCCTGTGTCTCCTGCTACCAATCCTGGCAAAGTTGAAAAGCTGAGAAAGCACAACACATCCCCCAATATGCACAACACTCTGCAGCTTCCATGCTCAGGTTGGGATCAAACAGAACATGATTAATAACTCTGAGCAAAGCCAGATCCTCCTGTCCATGTGCTCCAGCCCCTGCACGTGTGTCCCTGTGAGGGCAGAGTCTGGTGGAGATGGTATCTGGCAGAGCAAGGCTGTGGAAATGCTGCCATGCCGCCTCCACTTTCACGTGGTTGCTCCAGCACCTCTGGGCTGCCTTATGCCCTAGTTTCATTGCCCCCCTGCCACCTTCCCAGCCTACTCTCACTGCCCCAGCTCTGCCAGCCCAGGGGCACTGGGAAGCAGTGAAACCGTTCAAAGGTGGGATGGCCCTGGGAAGCCACATTGCCCAGAGGGCTGTGTTACCTGGGGAATGACTCTCTAGCAGAATAAGCACCCAAGGGTGAGCTTCTCATAACAGGCAGATCCAGATGTGTTAAACACCCACTTATACATGTTAGAGCCAATGCTGGTACCAAGGGCTGCGTCAGGCTGGCATGGGATGAGGCACAGTGGCATATTGCCATCTGTGCTGGGTGGTGCTGCTCCCCAAACCAGGCTGTGCATGGCCAGTAGCACAGCTTTGGGGACCTTGGGACCTAGGCTGGGGATTTCTGTGGCACAGTTCTGTACAAGGAGGATTTGCATGGAGAGGGCAGGGCACAGGAGGAGCACAAGTGCCCAGGTTTGGATTTGCACATAGGTGTAGGTTCACATAGGTGTGTATGTGCATGTGAGCCTGTATATTTGCATAGGTGTTTCAATGTGCGTGCCCTCCGTGGCAGAGAGAGCAGAACCGATGCATCCCTGTCCCGTGTGTGTGTTCCCCTGCTGAGCTGAAGGGGTGATGCTGGCCATGCCCCTGCAGTGCTTGTGCTCTGTTTCCTCCTGTGTGTGTGAAGGTGAGGGTGTGAGCAGAGGTGTGCACTGCTGCTGGCAGCCTCTGGGCTGCTCATGTCCTGCCCAGCCCGGATGGGGTGTGCCATCCTGGGGCAGACACTGCTTTACTTCAGGATGTGGGAGAGGCAGTTGGTTGTCCTCAGCATGCCAGTGCCCTGGAGGGGACCAGCCCACAGGGCTGTGTGGGCACCTCAGGGGCTGAGAACCAGGGCGGTGTGAGCATCCCTAGACCTCAACTGGCCCCATTCAGCCTGTTTGGCACATCTCTGCTGTGCCTAAAAGGGGTGCCCAGGCAGAGCAGGAGCTCCCTGCCCCTGAAAGTCAGTCTGTCCCAGCACCATTGTCAGTACCCAGACAGTTTGCACAAGGAGACAGGCTGCTTGTGTCCCTGGGACTGAGCTAATGTTGGAGGCCAGGGTGCTGCTCCAACCTGCTCCTGGCATGGGCAGACCCGGGAGAGGGAGTATAGGGACTGTCCTTGCTCTGGGCTGGGGTCCTGCACTCACCTTGCCAGGCTGTAGCTTCAGATTCTGTCACCAGGAAATGAGTCCATCCCACACATCACCCCCAGCTGAAGACAATAAGAAGAGGCAGACTTTGGTCTGCCTGGGCTCTGGGACAAGCTTATCACCCTCTATCAGAAAGGGTGGAGGGGAGAGGTGAGTCCCAGGCATGGATCTACATTCTGCTGTGGTGAAACTACAGGCAGTTCTGCACACTCCAACCCATTCCTGGCTGTGGGGAGTATCAGGGATAGCATAGGTACAGCCTGGCATCCTCCCCCCTGCACCCACAAACTACTGGGGTGAGAGGACATGTTTTACAATTGCCCCAAAACCGGTCTTTGAACCCCCATGAGAGAAAGAGATAAGGGAGAATCTGATGAAGGATTCAAGATGCTGGGGGGAAAAACCCCAGAGCTTATACTAGTCCTGCATCTTGGAACATATCAGCTCCATCCTCCCACGGGGCCTCCAGGGAAGGGGTAAGCGATGGGGCTCCACTCTTCCCAGCCAGTGGCTCTGGGAAGTGCGTGGGCAGCCTGCCCAGGGGGTGGACACTGAGCAGGTTGCCAGGGCTGCTGCTTCTGGCCCAGCTATTGCCGGCTTTGGGAGCCCTGAGACAGGATGTTCTGTTCTTGTGGCAGTGTCTGGCTCAGCCCCCGCCTGTGCTGATCCTCAGAGCTCCTGGAGGAGGAGACCCACCACTGCTAACCTTTTCATCTGTCTCCTGCATCAGCATCACCCGGGTGTAGGGTGCCTGCCACTACAGATGTGGCCAACAGGGCAGCGGAGGAGCATTGGGATGGAGTAGGACCTTGGCCAGGTGCCAGCTGAGCTGGTATCCCCTGGCTTGAGGCTGCCAGGGGATACCAGCCTTAATTTTGCACTCTGCACCTCCATGTCGACACTCTAGTTGTTATAGGTAAGGCTGGTGTCTGGGAAGCTGTGCTCACCCCTTGATAACCCTCCAAATATGATACCAGGTACTGAAGGAGACACATCCAGGCCAGGCAGAGCGTGGGTTGGGGCATGCTCCCCTGTCTCCATCACTGCACCCCTGGGACTGGTCTGCACTGGGAACTCTGTGAGGACCAGCAAGCTTCTCCAGGACACTGAAGCTATGGGGTGCCCTGGTGGTGCCAGGCTGAGGTTACCTGTGTCTGGCACTAATTGTCTCCCTTTTGGATCTGGACCAGAGGACCAGATACTGGGTCCTCTGCCCCAGTGCCTGCCATCCCCAAGTGGGTAGGGTGTGACAGATGAGACGCCTCAGGCTGAAAGAGACATTCTACCCTGGGTTGCCTTTTGGAGCAGTCTGGCTTGGCTTTGTGCTGCTGTCAGTTCCCTACCAGGGCTGGGCCAACCTGGGGAAACAGCCTTTGCCACCTGCTCACACCCAGGCTGTAATCCACAGGCAGGAGGTAAGCAGCTGGCGGAGCCTCCCTGACCTTCAGGTGGGATTAGTCCCCATGGGAACAGTGGGGAGCAGGCAGGTGAGGCCACAGCTCCCCTGGCAGCTCGTGGGGACTGAGCAAGGCTGGCAGAGTTGGGGACTGAGCACACCCCCCTGCTGGGGGCAGCCGGAGTCAGATCATGAATGGGTGGCACAGGGTGAGCCTGTGTCTCTGGGAATATCCTTTTCTTGTTGGATAGTTGCAGGTGCAACTCCAGAGCTGTGGGTGCCACAGGGCAGAGTGGGCAGCCACAAGAAGGGTGTGAGCAGTGTGCTTGGGGTGGCCACGGTGCCAATGGGGGCAGCAGGTGGGCAGGTCTGGAGAGCAGGTTCTTGTGGGAGTACTGGTGGCGAGGTTTTTGTGGAAATCTGAGGCTGGGGTGAGGGCTGCTGCATGGAGAACCTTCTCAGCCAGCTGTTTGCAAGACCCAGCTGTGAGTAGGAATATGTGGGTACCCCTTGCATTGTGTCCCACTAGCTGTAACCTCCACTGCATCCCTGCCCTTCCCTAGCTACTGGTGACAGTGCCTTGAGACCAATCACCACCTTGGTCCCCGGTGGGCTTCTCTCCCACTCACCCTCTGGACTCATCCTGCCCTGGGGGCAGCAGGAGCTGCATCTTGTATG
This sequence comes from Sylvia atricapilla, assembly GCF_009819655.1. NCBI lineage: Eukaryota > Metazoa > Chordata > Aves > Passeriformes > Sylviidae > Sylvia > Sylvia atricapilla. Next base: position 22,932,096 of record NC_089146.1, read on the forward strand.
TGGCAAGCCCAGCCTTGGGGGAATCAGAGTGCCTGGAACATCTCTCGGCATGGAACAGCTGGCAGCCCACGGTGTGTGCGTCTGCCTGTGTGGGAGCTAATCCCAGTAACATCTGCCAGGCTCTCTGCGATCCCAGGAGTTCCTGGCTGCAGGGATGGGATGGCTGGGTGGTGCACAGGGGCCACATGCGTGTGGGGCAGCTGGCGCGTGCCAGCGCTCCTTGTGCAAGGCAGTGCCTGCGTGAGGAGGCTTCTGTGGCAGATGTGTGCCTGTACACATATGGCTCATGTGGCCAGCAAAGCTTCTGGAAGGGACAAGTGGCACTGGGGTTCCCAGCAACCCTCTTGACCCTGGGATCCAGGGATCCGGCAGGTGGAAGAAGGGATTTTGGCTGGGATTAGCCAGTCGTGGTGTGGCCATGTTCAGAGCAGCCCTGAAGCACAGGTGAGAGAGAAGGAGGGCGTTCACCTCCTTGTTAAAGAGGATAATTTCCCACAGAAATGAGGCTGGGGAGAAAGGAGAGGAAAAAGGGAGCAGTGGGGTTGTGTGGGTGCAATGACACACCACCCCTGATCTAATTAGCCAGACCCTGCAAATAAAAGCCACCTGTTTTGGCCCTGACAGCAGGAAGCCATCCCCAGAACAAACAGAGCACCAGGCAACTGGGAGAAAGACAAACAGGGGCCGGCACCAGCTCCATCTGCTCCTGTTCCGCCCAGCCCCCAGACCTCCAGCCCCCTGGAATGGTGGTCCTGGGGAGAGAGGAGCTAGAGGTCCTTGCAGGTGTGACCAGGGCTCAGCCTGTGGTGTCAGCCCGGTGGACTGCACACAACTGTGCTGCCTTGGTCAGCTAGCCCAGATACTCATAACAGCAATGGGTGCAATTGTGTATCGCCACAGACACGGGATCAGCAGCAGGATTCCTGGGCAGCACTTGCCTCCCCTCTCTTGCTGCTGCCTTTCGGCCTGCTCGGCTCCCCCAGCTGTGCACTGTCCTGGGAGCAGTGCCTGCACAAGACACGGGGTACAGCCCCATGGTTGGCATGGTCTGGGCTTGGCATGGAGCACTTGGGTGACCTGGCGCTCCCACCGTGCCCCCGGGCTGCCGGCTGCCGCGCTGTGCCCAGTGGCACTGAGAAACATGATCTGTTTTGCTAGTGCAGGGAACAAGCTGAGCCGGGAGCTACGAGGGGCCCTTATTAAATTAGCCTATGCAGGAGGCCCCGGGCGAGTGCTAACCAGCTCCCACAGCCAGTATTAGCAGCTGCCCTTGAGCAGAGTCACTGACTGCCCCCGCACCAGCCTCCCTCTGCCCCTGTCCCCAGCTGGGCAGGTGTGGCTAGGGGCTTGGATGACCTAGCCAGGGGAATGCTGGCTGGTTACAGAGACTACCTGGAGATGGCACACCACCAGTGCCCCACAGATCCTGTAGCACACCATACAGTGCCCCACACACTCCACACACACATCCTAGAACAGCTCGCAGCATCCTACGTATTCTGTGGTGTCTCAAGTAGTGGGGCTCTGTAATACACCCCACAGTGCCCTGGGGTGCAATACACCCCATGGAGTCCCCAGCTGCCCTCGAGCCTCAGGCACCCCAGACTAACCAGTGCCTCACACCTCTGTTCACACAGCCCAGGCAAGGGGTGGCAGCACCGTGGGGAACCCTGCAGTGCACTAGCTCTACATCTTGCCTCACCTTTGCCAAGGTGATGGCTTCCCTAAACGCTACCCAGACCTGTCTCCCAGCATTCTGAGAGATGTCCCCAGGCCACCAATCTGCAGCAGGGTGTTCTCCCTTCTCCAGGGAGCATCTCTATCTTTCCCCTCACCTTCTGCTTCTCCAGACAGCTTCAAGAGGGCCTCCCCATCCCTGCTAGGAACACTTCAGGCAACGCAAGCTGAGGGTCGGCTCCCCAGCGCCTGTCCCCGGCCGCGGGCCACTAATTCCCTGAGCTGGAGCCTGCTCCAACCGCTGCCAGGCTGCACCCTCTGCTGGGGCCCGCAGGCATCGGCGCGGACTCGCACCGAGCCTCAGAGCTGTCGAGTGGTGGGGAGGACAGGAAGAGGATCCCCGAGTACTGTCTCCAGCCCGTCCTTGCTGTCACCCCTCAGTCCCCCATTCTTGTTGATGCAGGGCGTAGTAACACCACCCCCCGGCTGCCTACACTGTATTCTCCATAACCAACAATGTCCGGGTGTCTTGTGATGTTTATGGGAAATATTAAAAAAAAAAAAAAAATCAAAACAAACCCATGCCCAGGACCCCTGGAAGGCCTGGAGTTTTCTTGGGAAGGTTTGAGATCCAGCCCTTGCCCAGTGGCCAGCGTGGCACCTGCCCAGCTGAAGGTAGGGAGTGCCCGGCCTCACCACAGACTACGCAGGGATGCTGCAAGGAACACAGCTGCCTAGACACACAGGATTTCACAGCTCATCAGGGCACTCTTCCTCCTTTCCAGCCTGTGGTGGCCTCATCCATCCCAGGTCCTGATAGGAGACCCTGGGGATAGCTGCATGGCATGGTGCAGTTCCAGGCAGGGCTGGTCCTCCTTTCCAGGTGAAGGACACAGCTCTGTCCCAAAGCTGGTCCTCTCCCACTGTACATAGTATCCCTTGCCCGAGTGGGAGGTGAATGGGAGCACAGGGAGCTCTTTGTCAAGCCAGGGGAAATGCTCAGGGCATTGCAAGCATGTAACTGGGGTCCATTAGTGCCCAGTCTGCAGCCAGCACAGGAACCTCTGCAGGGCCTGGCTGGAAAAGGAACCCAGGGTGGCAGCGTCCCACGTGGAGGGGCAGAAGCAGCCCCAGAGAGGTCCTGTGTTCCGGCATGAGGACATCAGTGCCCCTCAGCTCCCAGATGGTAAATCCCCCCTTCACCCTGGCACCTCCTTCCCACAAGCCTCAACCCTGGCAAAGGCTGCGGATGCCCTGGGAAAGGCTGGGTCCCTAATCCCTAGGCCAAGCGGGGACATTGTCCGGGGGCAAAAAGGAAAGCGGCGCGTCAGGCCCTTTGCCCATTGTGCCCTGAGCCCCTGCGCAAACACAGCCCAGCACTTTCATTGTCAGCCTCGCTGGGCGCGGGGGGGCCGCTCTCGCCACACTGCCTAAGTGGAATGGACAGCCGGAGTCTGGGGTGAGTGAGCAGCCCGTCCCCCCCATCCCCTGCCTGCTGACACAGCGCCCTGGCCGCCTGCACCATCGGCACTTCAGCGCCCGCCTATAAAGGGCGAGGGGAGAAGCCGGCACCGGCACCGCCACCTTCGCCTCTGTGCCCTGCCCTCCGACCAAGTAAGTACCAGGCTGTGAGCCCCCAAGACCCCACTGCACAGGGGCTGCCCCGCTCCCTTCACCCCCACACCAAGCCAAGGCTCACCCTGGGGAAGGGCAAGTGGCGGGGTGCTGCGTGGCACACGGGGTGCCCTGTGCGGGCAGGAGGGACCCTGGCAGGAGGGGTGGAAGAGCCGGGCTGCTCTATCCCAGGGCTACACTTGCACCCGCGTCTGAGCTGGGGTCACCGCCGCCTCCCAGCAGTGGGTGCAGTGCCACTGTACCCAGACAGCTCCTGGAGCCGGCGCAGGGAGCTCGGGAGAAGAAAAACCAAGGCAGTCCTGGGTGCATCACATGGAGAGATGGGGCATTGCAAATTCCCCCTGCAACTTGGGGTTCACTGGACAGAGATCCCCCAGTACCAAAGGAAAGGAAATAGGAAATGTCCCCATGCCGGCCTGGGAGGGCGAGGGGCCAGTGGCAGGGGATGTGCGAGGGCAGCACCAGCGGCATCCCAGGCTCAGCGGCAGGCAGCGGGGTGGCTGGGGGCTGATGGTGGGCACCTGCCCTGGGGTAATACGTGGGGCTCTGCCAGCAGCCGAGCGACCCGTATGACCAGCAGTGAAGCCATGGACACCTTGGGGCAGTACAAGATCACGGTGTGGGAGGAGGAGAACTTCCAGGGCAAGCGCTGCGAGTTCCTCATGGAGTGCCCCAGCATCATGGAGCGCGGCTTCCGCAAGATCCGCTCCATCAAGGTGGAGTCTGGCCCGTAAGTGCCCTGTCAGCCCCGCGGCCCCTTGGCACACCCCACTCCAGAAAACCCACTGCTCCCAGGGGACTGTTGGGAGCTGCCAGGGAGCCAGAACACCCAAGTCCTTCCTCGGCTATAACACAGCCTCATCATGCGACCTCCTTGCTTGTGCTCCTTGTGTTTTCCTATCCGCCAATCAGGCAGACCCTACCAAGCCAAGGCACAGGTTGGAGGCAGTGATGTGGCTCTGGGAGAGGGGTCCCACTTTCAAAAGGGACATTTGCTGCTAGCAAGGACCCCAACATCTGCGACAGACCTAGACAGGGTGTCTCTGTCCCCTGCCCCGGAAGGAGAAGCTGATCCCTGACTGATCCTGGGCACTGTGTCACACATCCCTGAGGGTTTTCCTCCTCTTCCCTCCAGCTGGGTAGGCTTCGAGTACCCCGAGTACCAGGGACAGCAGTTTATCCTGGAGAAGGGTGACTATCCCCGGTGGGAGGCCTGGAGCGGGAACAGTGGCTACCGGACCGAGCACCTCCTCTCCTTCCGGCCTGTCAAATGCGCAGTGAGTTACTGGGACACCACAGAGGGAGGGCTTAAGGCAGGCAGAGCCTCCTCCAGGCAGCCCAGCATGGAGGTGATGAGGGACAGGCTGGAGGATGACTTACATGGGGCATGGGATGGAGGGGTCAGGTGTACACAGATGTACATGTGAAGGGGACGAGTAGCTGCACCCATCAGCTCCCACCACCCTGCAAAGATCCTGGGATGATTTTTAGGTCTCAAATTTAGCCTGAACCACAATTCCAGCTCCTTCAGCTTTGTGCTTGGGAGAGCCACCTCCCAAACTGGGGTCCCAAGGCCTTGTCCCCCAGCCCCGATTCCCGGGGATGAGATGAACAGAGAGGAGCTGGCGGGACCGCAGGGATGCTCGGGGCGCAGGGTCCGGCCCCCTCCTACCCAGGGTACCTGAGGCGTGGCCAGGCAGACGCGGCTCTATCGCTCCATCTGCAGAGACACTGGTGCTCGCAGCAGCGGCACGTCTGCGCCTCCGAGAGGGGGGGTCCCCCCCCAACTTTTAATAATCACCAGGCAGATATGTTCAGGCTTTAATAAAGGGGATGCGATAAGATCACTCCTTACTGGCAGGACTGCTCCTCGGTGCAGATAGATGCATGTGGGGGCTGGGCACGGGGGACAGTGCTGCATCACTCAGTGTCCCAGCCATTAACCCCTCCCTGTCCAGCGCCCAGAAAGGCCCCACAGAGCTGAGGGGACATCTCTCAGCATCCTGCCTTGCTCCAAACCCTCCTGCAACCTTGGGGAGTGTGATGATTCTGAGGGTAGCAGTGTGTGTGGGTCCAGAGGTTGTAGCCACCAACTCTCACTGACAGCTGTGCATTGGGACCACAAGGACACAAGAGCAGCATCCTTGGGGCAGTTCTGGGGTGTCACAGTGAGGGTGTGCCAGGTTGAAGGACATCCCTGTGATTGTACCAAAGCTGGTCACGATCTCAGGCCTCTTGAAGTGCCTTGGTATGTGTCACACTGATGCCACATCCCCTATCCCTGGGCAAGGCAACCCATTCCTGCTGACCTCCAGCTCTCTCTCTTCACAGAACCACAATGACAGCAAAGTCATCCTCTACGAGGCCGAGAACTTCCAGGGTCACAAGTTTGAGCTGAGTGACGACTATCCCTCGCTGCAGGCCATGGGCTGGGGCAACAAGGAGGTGGCATCCATCAAAGTGAACGCCGGAGCGTGAGTGCTGCCGGTGGGGCAGGGGCTGTGGGGTGCCAAGAGCAGAGGTTCAACAAGCACTTCCCTCCAGGATGTGGAAGGGGGACCCCCTCAAAAAAGGGATGCCTTCCTGCCACCTTTTCCTTGAAAATATAAGCCATTGGGTGTCCCTCTCTGCCCAAGGCAAGCAGAGGGATGGGATGGGATGGGATGGGATGGGATGGGATGGGATGGGATGGGATGGGATGGGATGGGATGGGATGATTTGGCTTGGGGCTCTGAGCCAAGGGTCTGCCTGCAGGTGGGTGGCATATCAGTATCCAGGATACAGGGGCTACCAGTACGTGCTGGAGCGGGACAGACAGAACGGCGAGTTCAAGAAGTACAATGAATACAGCAGCCAGGCCCACACCAACCAGATCCAATCCATCCGCCGCGTCCAGCACTGAACAGGGGCAGGGCTGTGTGCCCTGCAGCCTCCAGGCTGCTGTGCAATAGACCTCTATCCGGTAGCAAATAAAGGCATTTGTCAAAAAAAAAGAGTGCTCCTGCCTCTGCTCTGCTCCTCAGGGGGCTGCCGTGCTGGGAGGATCCTCTGTGGGGTGGCAGGTGAGGTTTCCCCTTCCCCAGGCAGTTTTGGGCTCACAGCCAGTTCCACCCTGGGCTGAGCTCTCTGCACCCCACCTCTTGTCCATGCATAGTTTCACTGCTGTGATACTCTGGCTAGAAAAATGGGAAATTACTGGGCAAAGAAAGGGCTGGAGGTGGGAGGGGGCACCCCAGGGCACATTCCCAGGCTGTGCCCTGGGAAGAGGTGTTCAGCAGGGTAGTGCCCTGGGTTCTCCTCCCAGGATCAATGTCAGGGAAATCGATTGCTACAAAGTTTGTGACCTCAAGGTACCGTTCCTTGCACCCCTCTGGAAGAGAGAAGGGGGGCCCTGCTTGCCGTGGGCCTGGGAAGTAGGAAGAACATAAGGGGTCATCTGGGGCAGGAGAGGACAGGACTGACAACAAATGGGGCAGCCACAGTTGTGTCAGGTATGGGGCCACTGGCACAGAGGGGCTGAGGGGGAAGGTGGGGCTGTGGAGGGGTCAGGGGAAGGAGGTCTGAGGGTAGTGTTCCACAGGTGGTAGGGGGCCTGGCTTGGTGCTCACCGGTGTGTGTCCTCCCTCAGCCTTGCCACGCCAGCATATCCGTGCCAGTATCCGGCTCCGGGACACCGACAGCCCCACCCAGCCTCCTCCTCCTCCAGCACCCTTTCCCAGCCTCTTCCTCCTCTTCCATCTGTCTCCAGCACCCTGAACCCTCCTGAGGTGCAGGCTACCAGTCCCGGGCTGCTCCCTGCACCCAGGACATTACTTCCTCCTCCTCTCCTCCTCCTTGTCTTCTATCCTGCTCTGGCACTCTAAAGCCCTCCTGGGGAACAGTCTTTTGGTCCCGAGGTGATCCCCACACCCAGCACATGGATGCACGGTGGAACAGTTCTGAGTGCCTCAGATGCCTGCGTTCCCTGATGCCCACCCTGTTAAAAGCATGCTTGGCCCTGAGACAGGGAGTGTCCCAGAAGGGTGCTGGGAGACTGGGTTGGGGGTCAGTCTGTGCACTTCCCTCGCAGAAGTGTGCAGAGACCCCAGCCCTGGCTGGGGTGTATGTGTGTGCGTGTGAGCTGCACACGACTATCCCTGCGTGCCCTCTCTCCCCTCTAGCCCCAGTGTTACTGTGCAGAAGACCCAGCACCAGTGTATCCCCATCCCACACTGCATCCCGGCTGCAGTGTCCCCCCGGCCCTCCCCCGTCTCCCCTGTGTCCCCACTGGCCCCACCCCATCGCGGCCCCACGGCCTCTCCCCCAGCACAAACACATTCCGGCACACCTGGCCAGGTGCAGCCAGCCCAGGGCCACGTCAGCTCGGCTCCGCTCCACAACGCCGGCTCACAGGTGAAGCGTTCCCGGGCACCTGCACATAGGGCTGTGACAGGGGGGTGGGGGTGGGCTGTGGGGGTCATTGCAAAGTCTGGGGCCACTATTGCTCCACCTGGGTTGGGAGGAGAGCTCTGGAGTGGAGGGGGAGTGGTGGGGGGGCAGACTGCCTCTTGCAGCCGGGGAGACCTGCAGCTGCTTCCAGCTGGGCGTTCCATATGTCTGGGCTCTGTCCTCAGTAGCCCCACAGAAGTCAAATCTCATCTCCTAGATCCCCCTCAGACCCACAGCCCAGTCCCTTGTTCCCCCATGGACATGGGTCCCTGTTTCCTGGATTTCTTGTACACCCTGCCTTCCTCATCCTCTGGGTCTGCCCCAGCTCCCCCATGAACCTGGGGTCACATCACTCAGGTCCGTGAAGCTCCACATGGACACAGGGCTTGCCAGCTCTTAAGATCTGACACTCCTTGCCCTTCTGCACACCACTCACCCCAGATCACTCAAAGACCCCAGTCCCCTCACATCCCACTTTCAGCACCCCCACTCACGGGCTTTCCCAGGGACTCAGCCATCTCCATCCCCAGTGGCTTCCAAAACACCTCCTTCTCCAGCTCCTGCAGCCCTAAACCTATTTCTCAGCCTGATCCCTACTGCCCCCTCCCTACTCCGGGCTGATGCAATGTCCATCAGCCCAGACCCTCGCTCCATGCAGGTTTTCTGGAGGAGTATCGTGGTCACCCAGGCTGCCAGAAGAGGACAGGTTGGTGGGTCTGGCACTCTCCCCACCTCACCCCGCTGTCTCCAGGGCTTGTTTTCCGTTGCCTGCGGTTTGTTTCAGTGACTCAGGCAGCGAAAGCAAGTCTGGGAGGCTGCGGAGCCACTGCTGTGAGAGCTGCACTTTGAGGGGCTGGGGAGGAGAGAAATGCAGGGAGCAGCCAGGGCTGCTGGGCTATACAGAGCCAGACACCCCACTGAGAGGTTCGGGGGCAGCTCAGGGGACAATTTAGGGGAAGAGAAACTTTTTAAGAGCTGTTACATCCAAAGAAGATTGGTGGGGAATTGCTGGGGGAATACCACGGTCTCTGCTCATGTCTCCCCTTGCTCTTTGTCCATGATGGAGATGGGCGGCAGGGGTGGAGCACCTGGGGCAGAGGTGGAGCTCAGTAACCAAGAGACCTCTGTTTCCTAAACACTTTGGACACTCCATGCCAAGAGGAGACACCAGCTCTGTTGGCCTGTGCCACCCTGACTGAGCATTTCTCCCCTTGGGCTGCAGTTTCTTATGCAGGGCAGGCACGTTTTGGCTGCAGTATGAATAATAGCAGTGAGTCTGGCATGGCCGTATCCTGATTTCCACTAGATTCAAGTCTTGCAATGATCACTTTCCAGAAAGGCAGCTAAATCCAGCATAAGAGCTCATCCTTTTCCCAGACATCAATGAAGAACTACAGGAAAAGTTGTGAGCCTGGCTGGACAGTGTTGGACTCATGGAGGAGAACTAGTGACAGCTGTTGGCATACTGCCTGGCTGCCTCAAGCTGTGGGATCCTGTGGAGTGTCCACTCCTGACCTGGGGGACAGAGACTCTGACAGCACCCCACAAGTGCATACAGCAGCTGAAGCCATGAGTGACAGGGAAAACCTGGCCAGATGTGTAATTTTGGAGCAGATATCACCTTTCTCCACCATAAGTTTCTCCACAAAATGTCCCCCTGTCTTCAGAATGTACCCAGCGCAGCCCAGGACAAGCAGATGAAGATGGGGCCATCCTGGTTTGTGTGCAGGTTGGGGGTTACCCAGCTTCTACAGATCTTAATAAAGGTGTGCAACAGGTTGGGACAGGGCTGGGTGCTGTGGGATGGTCACAGGCTTAACTGTCCCTGGGGCAGCCACTATTCAGAAGGGCATAGAAGAACCAGGGAGTGTCAGAGCTGTGGTATGACCTGGTGCCACCAACTGCTGCAGATGCACTTACCCACCCCAAAACTCTGGGCACTGCAAAGAAACCCCGTGACCATTGTCCTGGAGGTGGAGAGACCTGGTGGCGACTCACCTGGGCCACCCCAGGGCTCTGTGAACTCCCCGGAGACCCCAGGACTGTGCTGATGATGCTGGAGCTGGGGAAGGGGCAGGCACGGACCCCCATGGCCAGCAGCACTGTGGCTCGGGGAGCCACACGCCGGGGGCACGGTGCCGACACTGATGCCGATGCCGCGCAGGGAGATGCAGGGCTCCGAGGAGATGCTGCCCCACCGGCGAGTCAGGAAGCGAGATGCTGGTGGGAGGCCGGGCCCGGGCAGTCTCCAGGCAGTGTCCGAGCCCGCTCCCAGCTGGGATGTCAGCGCCGTGTTTGCGAAGAGTTAAGGAGGCGGAAGAGGCAGGAAGCGGCCCGAACCGCTCTCCATAGAAACCCGCGGCCGTGATTAAAGTCTGATGCGGGCCCGATAGCGGGAGGAGGGAGGGGGGGGCAGCGCCCGCTTTAATTACAGCGGAGGAAATTGCTGGAGCCGGGGCCCCAGCCCCTGCGAGTTGCCTGGAAACTCCCCCCTCCCCCGCCTCCCCCGGCCCCTGCCCGTCCCCTGCCCGTCCCGCTGCCATTTATTCGCCATCAGCTGCTCCCTGATAAAGTGGAATAATAATAATAATAATAGGGGCAGGAATATTAAAACATGCAGCCCGCGGGCCGCCCCCACAGCTGCCATGAGACACGGCACCGGAGCGGTGCCACTGCTGCTCAACATGTACCTGCCAGGTACGGGCGGATCCCTCGGCCGCTGCCCCACCGCAGCGCCGTGCACCGCACAGCACCCAGCCCCTGCCCGCCCTGTCCCGCTGAGGCCCTAGGGCTCTCCTCTGTCCCATCTCCTTCCAGCGCCCACCCTGTTATCCCCTCTCTCTCTGTCCATTCTGTCTTCCTGCCTTCCAGCACCCCAACCATCCCTTGCTTCTTCCTTACAGCTGCCCTCACAGCTTTCCACACCCGCACACTCATCTTCCCATCCTTCATCCACCCACCGTCACCCTGTCCTTCTATCTCTTCATCCACCCTTCTTTTCTTCCAACCCATCTTTCCACCCACCCACCCACCCACCCTTCCCCTGTGTTTCCATCCATCCTTCCACCCCACCCACTTGTCCCTGCATCCCCCTTTCCATCCCTGCTACCAGCAAACCCCTCCACCTACCCAATGTCCCTTCCATCAGCCTGTTTTCTCATCATCTTATCCATTACCTGCCCTTCCGTCCGTTGATCTTTCACACTTTCTTTCCTCCATCTACCCGCTCACCATCTCATCTTCTGTCCTTCCATCCATCCACCCATTTCCTTCTTTCCTTCCTTCTATCCTTCTATCCACCTATCCATTTATCTCTCATTTCCACAGCGGTCCACTCCCCAAATGCCGACAGACATCCTGGCTTCCACCTGCCGCTCCTGTCACCCATCCTGCCACCCACTCGCCTCCTCTCCATCTCCCCCTGCCCCACAGCTCTCTCCCTCACTCCCTCTCTCCTCCCTACCCCAGCCCACGGGATCTTCTATTCCTATTTAAAAGCTTCCCCGGCTGGGTCGGAAATCGGATTTCCTTTTTCCTGGACGCGTTTCCTGGCTTCGCCGCAGCGGCGGGGCAGGCAAGGGGGAGCGGCCGGGGGCTGCGGGGACGCTGCCCGCGGGTGGGCGCTGGGGGGTCTCGGTCCCGCCTGGCTCCAGCCCTCCCTCCACCCCACCCGCGCCCCCTTTTTCCCCCAGATCCAGTCGGGGAAACTTTGTTCAAAGACGGGAAGAGCCAGGCGTGGGGGTCTCTCAGCCCCGGCGTGCAGAAAGGTAAGAGCACCGCTGCCCCTTCCCCTGGACAGGTCCCGCTCCCCTCGGCCGGCACGGAGCGGGGATGCCCCGGGGCACTCGCATTCTCTCCCGCCCAGCAGCCACTGGAGACCCTTTCCCGTCCTTGGCCGGGCACTGCCACCGCGGAGCTCCCGTTCCCTGCTGCTGCGAGTGCCTCGGGCCGGGAGCATCCTCCCACCAATTCCCACGGGCACAGCGGCGAACCGCGACGGTCGGGAGTTCCCGTCCCCTGGCATCAGAAGGGAGCGGGGTACTCATTCCCCCGAGCCCCGCAGCGGGGAGAGTGCAGGTCCTAACTCTGATCTCCCAGGAGCTCCGGGACATCCGACGGGGAGGGAGCTGCCAGCCATCCCGGGAGCGGGGCGGGCAAATCCGGGTTCGGGAGATCCGTTCCTGAGAGTGGAAGAGGAGAGTTGAGACATCATTCGTGAGGGAGCTGCCGGTGAAGTGCTGGGGCTCGGACAGGGCTAGGAAGGGATGGGTGCCCGGGAACTGGAGCCATCCATCTGGAACAACCCGAGCAGGGGTCACGGGCATCGGTCAGTGCTGGCCAGGGAGCAGCCTGGAGCCTGCTCAGGAGTGCAGCAACACTGGGCGTCGTGGGGCCAGCACTACAGTGTTTGGCCGTGTAGCTTGCCTGTTTGCTAGGAAGCAGGGACCAGGGGTGCTCTGAGCAGGAAAAATGGAGTCCTGGTTTAGTGGTGGGAGCAGGAGAAAAGATGGAAGTGGAGGAACCCTTTTGCCTCTGCACTGCAGACTCTGCCCAGCCATACGCTAAACAATGTGCTGCAGTGAGAAGAATAATTTTGGATGCCTGGATATTTCCTTAGGGAGCTCTCAGGTGCATTATCATGGCACCCTGTTGCAGGCAGGATTGAACCTCACCACCCCACCCAGATGTACCCCTTAACACCTCCCTGACCTCCTTGCATGGGGTGGAACACCCATGGGTGGGAGACAGCTGGAGGCCAGGGTGGGCTGTGGTGACAGAGAAGAGGCAAGGGCTGCAGATGCACCCTAGGGAGGAGAGATCCCCCCACTTGGTCCCAGGATGGGGAACCAGGAAATACAACACCTTAGAAAGACCTGGGCTCAACTGCCTAGATCAGGATGTCTGAGTGGGTTTTGGTGGAATGGGGATGGATGGGGAATGGCTGTTCCCTGCTTCTTCTAGAGCAACATACAGGGAACTCCAGATAAAATAGATGGTTCTAAACCAAGCAGAACAAGGTGGCTTTTTTGTGGGAAATGTAGCAGAGCTGTAGGACTTCTTGCTGCTGAGGTCATGGGTGCTAAACCTCTGTATAGGACCCAAGCACTTTTAGATGAAATAATGGTAGAAGAGCACAGGGACAACCGCAAAGGCACATCCTCTGCTCTGAAAAGAGACTGTGCTGCAAGGACTGGCATCAGGATCAGGGATGTGCAAGAGATGCTGCTCAGAGGAGGCAGAGTGTCTGGGGTGTCTGGGGAAGTGCAGGGCTGCTCCGCAGGGTGGCTGGATCCCAGCAGTAGGGCTTCTCCTTGCCCAAAGGTCCAGATTCCCTCTCCTCTCATGATCTCTGGCCAGGCTCGATGGAGCATGTCCTTGTGCCTCACCAGGGGCATATGGAGGTGTGCCAGGCTGCAGTGTGTGCACAGCCTGGCACAGCGGCACCACAGGCCCTCACCAAGGATACTCCCCAGTGCTAGCTGCAGATGCAAGGGCAATGGCTCAGGGACCACATTTTTCCTCCAGAAATAAGGAACCTCATTGATGCCTGATTCAAAGCCACAGTAGGTCATGCTACATCCTCATCTCTCCCTCCCCTACACCTATCTGTGTCTCTCTGTGGTGTAGTTCAGATCGGTATTGCACCCTGACTTGAGCTGACTGTGGAGACATCTGTGCAGGGCACAGTGTCCCTAGAGCAGGGGCTGAGCCCAGTTTCAAGCAGACATGGCAGTGGGGAATATTTGTGCTGGGATAGATCTGGGTTCTGCCAAGATATGTCCTTCTTGGGGCTGCCAATAAAAGTACAAGGCCACATCCTCCCACGAAATCAAACAAGCAGGTATTCATCTTCAGTGGTGTGTGAATGTGAGTGGGAGGGATGGGGACACTGGATCCAGACCCATCACAACCTGTGTCGACCTCTGAGCGCTCCTGCTCCTTCCCAAGGGGCATCTTCTCCTCAGATCTGGGGTGTAGAATGGGGTTGGGATGTTGCAGAGGAGACATAATCTTGTTACCATCTTATATGTCTCTAAAGCAGGGAAGATGCAATGAGGTCCAGCCAAAACCTGGGTGTGGGAGAGGGGAACGTAACAGTGGGTCAAGGGGATTGGGGCACATCCTGTCCCTCACCCTGTGCCTTGCGAGGGAGCTTTAACCTCTCTGGGGCCCGGCCTTGCAGGCAGCGGGCAGATCCAGCTGTGGCAGTTCTTGCTGGAGCTGCTTTCGGACCGAGCCAACCTGAACTGCATCGCCTGGGAAGGCACCAATGGCGAGTTCAAGCTGATTGACCCTGACGAGGTGGCGCGGCGCTGGGGTGAGCGGAAGAGCAAACCCAACATGAATTACGACAAGCTGAGCCGGGCACTGCGCTACTACTACGACAAGAACATCATGACCAAGGTCCACGGCAAGCGCTACGCCTACAAGTTCGACTTCCACGGGCTGGCACAGGTGTGCCAGCCAACCACCCCTGATCACACTCTCTACAAATTTCAGGGCAACCTGACACCACTGCCCTTCTCGGGCATCTCCAAACTCAACCTCATGACCTCGGGTGTGACACCAGCTGGCTTCTCCTACTGGCCTGGCTCCAGCCCATCCCTCTACCCTGGGCACGGTCTTCAGCCCTCAGCCTCGTTCAGTGCCATGGCAGCCTCCCACCTCAACAATATGAACAACCATTACCATTAGAGGCTCAGCTATGCCAAGTGGATACTCCATGTCCCTGGCAGCATGGGGCTGTGCATTTGGGAAGCTCAGCGGGGAGGGATGGGGGATGGGATTGTGCCCTGCTCTCACTTGCCCCCTTTTAGGTTTGATGTGGTGTGGGGGATGGGGGGTGCTTGCAGGATAGCTGGGTTGGCTCTCTGATATGGGTGGCTGGAGGAGGGAAGCCATCTAAATTTAAGATGAGGAAGTATCCATGAGCCTGAGAACAGATGTGGATACCTAAGGCAGGGTGTGAATGGAAGGAAAAACCATGGGCTCCTCTCCTGGCAGGGACATTGCCCCACCTTTCCTTGGCAACACGCTGTCCACACCATGAATGTCCTTAGCTCTGCCTCCAGCCTGTGCCTGCCCTCCCCATTCCCTGTAGAGAGAAGTCAGAAGCTGGAGCCCTAGGGCAGCTGTGCCCATGAATGAGAGTCCCACTGAGAAGGGACAAGGAAAGGGGACCTTCCTTGACCACTTGGTCCCCTCGTCTTTGTCTCCAAAGGCTTCCTTCCCTCCAACTCTCCTATACCTGCTGCCTAAAGGCAGCTTTCTTCAGACCTCAGGAGAAGCCTTGACCTGGAAAGCAGATGCTTTCTGTGGGTTCACTCATGCCCAGGGCAGGGTTCTGGGGATGGAGGTGCCAGGGACAAGTGTGGGGCTCACTGCCAGTCCTCAGGGCAAGGCCAGAGCCTGGAGGCAGCATAGCCTGGTCTCTGCAACTCTGCCCTCTCCCCAGTGCCCAAGGATCACACCACAGACAGACCCTGACACCTTGCACATGAGCCCGTGTCCTGCTTATTACTTCCAAGATTGATGTTCCAGTTTTACTCCAGCTTTATCCCCTCACATGCACGACTTGGAGCGACACCCTACACAAGTGGGAAAATCTCCAGGGACAAGGCAGCGTGGGTGGTGGAGCAGAGGAAGGGATGACAGCAGCGCTGGGAGCTCCAGGCATCAAGGGGCAGCCCTGGGTCTCTCCCCCTGGGTTCAAGAAGCTGCCCTCATCCTCTGGAGCAGGACTTTGGCCCAGTGGATGCAGAAGAGCTGGGCATGCTGAGCTCTGCACTGGCTGGGGGGTGGGATTGGTCTTCAATAAAACAGAGAGGTGCTGTGACCTGTGTCCTCGCCTGTCGGAAGCAAACTGGGGAGAGGGGGAACCACTCAACAAATCCTCTCCCTTCTGAGCCAGAACACCTTCAGGGCTGGGGTGGGAAGGGGCTGGCTGCATCATCTTTTGTCCAGGCATCACCTCTGATTCTTACAATCCCCAAGAGATAGGACAGAGCTGGAAACCTCTGGGTTACTTGAGACACCTCTCCAGGGGCTGTTCTCAGGCTCCCAGGCTTGCAACAGGGCTGTGTAGGGGGAGTGATGCAACTACCCAGCCCACAGGAGGAGTGGTCACCTCCCACCTCCTCTCCCTTCATGCGTCAGATCACAGCAGTTCCCAGATCTGGGGGCTCCGTGCTGCCCCTTTGCATCCCTCCAGGGTCTGGTCACTCTCATAGCCTTGGTGGCATCTGCTCCAACACATCCTTACCGTCCTAATCAGCTTAAGGGAGTGGGATCTGATGTCAGTGTGTCCTCGGGGGTGGGCTCAGGCTGTGAAGTGAGGGGAGCTGATGCTGCTAGCAGAGAGCCCATGAGAGCGAAAGGAGTTGCAGGAACTGGGAAGGGGCTATCCCTACCTCCAGGGTTTCTCAGTGTTGCACAGACTGGTTTCCAGAGACTGCAGGAGGTGAAGTGAGGGGAAAAGGAGTCGGTACCCCCATGCAACCAAAGCCAAGATAGGCTGGAGACACCCTCTGCCCTCAAGTTTCACTTTGCAAGGACAAAATGGAGGAAATGGTCACAACTGGCTCCCTCAGAGACGGGGCAGAGGGCTGTGCCCTCGCCGGAGGAGCCTGCTTCAGGGCTTAGGTAACTGCGTGACGCAGGACAGGACACGGATTAAGGGATGTGGGTCACTAGTAGCTCCTCCCTCCCCCCTCTTCCCGTCCCTCTGCCAGTGTCTGCACCAGGGAAGCCCAGGTGAATCCAGCCCCCACCTCACGAGAGACCTTGCAACCCGGATCCCTGATGGATTGGAGGAGGGACAAGCTAGGGAAAAGGGAGACTTACCTTTTTGGAAGAGGGAGGACCGCCGCACAGGCGCAGTGCAACAGGCTGCAGCTGGCGGGTTGCTGCGCTCTGCTCTGAGCTCACCTGGCACAGTCCCACCGCTCTGTCCCCAGGGTGCAATGCCAAACGCCGGGCACCAGCCCTGCGCTCCCCGGGGACGGCAGCCAGGGAGGAAGCGGGGGCCGGGTGGGACACCCTTGCGGTACTGCACCAGCCATGCTCTCGCCTGCCTGAGGATGCAGCCGGTGTCACCATGGCAACTGGGGATGCTGCCATCCCCAGGCCCCGCTGGGAGCCACCTCCCCTCACGACATGACATGTTGAGCTTATCGGAGGGCTAAACAGAGGACCGCCTTCACCCAGCCCAGCCTCCCCCCTCCCCAGAGCCCAATCTGACCCAGTCCACCGGCAGTGCTGCTTTCTGCAGCTTTCTTCAGTCACCAAAACCACCGGCTCGGAGCAGACTGCAGCAAAATCCTGCCAATGGGCAAGCAGGGCCGAGCCCAGCACAGCTCCCCATGGAATATCATCCATGGCCCTGAGCAGAGGTGCCCAGCCCGGGGGGCAGATGGGGGAGCACCATCTCTGGCAGTGGGGTGCACCAGCTGGTGGGAAGCTTATTTTATGTGGCTCAGCTGCACTCAGTGCACCCGTGGGCTCCCAACCTACCTGCCCTATGTAGGGTGAGATGGGGAACACAGTCCCAAAGGGCTTCAGCTTGTGCTGGGAAGACTGAGGGAGCAGAGCACATGGCCTGGCAGCTTCTTCTGCTGCCCTGTGATTAAAGGAAGAAGAATTTTTTTTCCCTACTGAAAAAACCCAAAAAACAAAATATATCTCTGTATCTGGCTTTGCTCAGCTGGCAAGGGGGCTGCCCTGACCACAGCCTCTTGCCAGTATGACAGAGGAACCCCTCCAGCTCCTCCAAAATCTCCCAGCCCCCTGTAATGGATCAAAGGGAGAATGGATTAGTCCCTCTCCTATTTTAGTGGAGTGATGTTGTCACTTTCTTAATTTCTCATGCTGGGAAGAGCAGTACAGCCAGACCATGTCCGCCCTGGGGGACACAGTCTGCCTCCCTGCCCACTCCTGCACCCTCTCCAGCTCTCCCAGTTCACACCTATTTCCTTCTCTCCTCATTCCAGCTGCACTAGCTCCTCAGCCCCCTACCCCCAAGCTGCTGACTCACATCCTCTCTCCAGAAACCACCTTCTTTTGGCCTGGCTCCCTGCAAAGTGCTTTGTGACTTAGTGTGGCTCAGCCAGAGCCTGCAGGTGCAAGCAGGCAGGCTCCAAAACCCTGTGTGAAGTCTTTCCAAGGAAGCAACGGTGATGCTTCCAAAAGATACTTTCTCCCTTGGCAATGTGCTGAGGGCTGAAGCCGTACTGCCACAATAACCCCAAACCTTGTTCCTGCTGCACCAGCCGCTGCCCATTAGGGGCAGCCAGGGAGCGTGTCCTGGTGCCACTGCTGCCCAGCTGTACACTGAGACCTTGGTGTGGACTGTGCTGAGGGCAGGAGCTGAGTAGCAGGAGGACTGGATTAATGCACTAATGCCAGATTAGGCTCTAATGCAGGACTTCTGATGAGGGAGCAGTCCCTGTTCCAGCCCAGGGGATACTCACTCCCTGGGACAGACTCCCCACATCTGACCTGGGTCACAGCTTGGTTCTGCCTGGCTCCAGTCTCCTGAGGAGCAAAGTCCTCAGAAGTGACAAAGGACTATGGTGCAGGCAGGGGACACAACACAGGAGGGAAACTCCACGCTCAGCTCTCAATGAGCTGGAGGTAATGACCCAGACTATGCAGCCCTGGCCTTCTGCTTTGCCAGGCTCTGTGGCAGAAGGATTAACCATCACAGCAGAGCTCCAAGGTAGCCAGTTCTCCTTCCTCATCTGCCCCAACTTCCTGGCACAGAGCTGTCCCCAGTCTGTGCTCCTCATTCCCAAACACATCAGCCACGCTTTGGCTACAGTGGGAGCCAAACTGTTTGCCATCCCATCTCCCTCAGTCTCATGCCTGCCACAGGGTCATCCCAGGCACAGGCAGAGCTCTTGTAGGTTTCTGCCCAACCTGGATGTGTCTTCCATCAGATGATACAATGTGGCAGCATCCTGCCCCTATCTAAGTACAAATATCTCATCAGACAATTTAGTCTGGGACCCGTCATACTCTCTGCCATTTGCTGCCATCTCCCCGGGTCACTTTGCCCATGTGCTCCCCCATTAGCAGCTGTGACTCAAGTGCCACAGAGCAAGGAAGCAAGCAGAAACCTGCACCCACAAGCCATCCCCATTTCAACAGAGCAGCAACAGCCCAAAGCTGCAATGGAGCCAGTGCTCAAGTAGCTCCCACAGAGACAGAAGAGAGACCTCCCACTTCCATCTGCCTTTAGGAACATGTTCTCCATCGTCCTTGAAGACAAATGAGGAGAGGCTTGTGTAGAAAGCTGGGCCAAGGCAGGTCCTTCACCAGCCATGCAGGTGCTGGGTCTGCATCATCCAGAACATTTTCCTCCCATGGAGCATCTCCAAGTCATTCTGGGGGGTGATGACAACTCTTAGTAGCAAAAACACAGCTTTTCTGCTGTTTGTCTGACAGAAAGAGGCATGGATTTGCAGGCTGGCTGCTCCAGCTGCCTGTCACCTCTCCATGCCCCAGTGTCATGGCCAGCTCATCTCGCCCATGGAGTTTGCTCCACAGACAGAGCAGTCAGGCAAGGAAAATCCCATAGAGCTTTTTCCATGACTCCAGGTAGAAACTCCCTCTTTCACATGTGACCATGCATCCTCGGGATTCACTGCCACCCAGGGTGCACCTAAGAGCCCCGTGCACCTTTGGAAAGGAAGATAAGGGTGCTTTGGCCTGAGAAGAGACCTCCTTGGGGCAGGAGAGGCTGAACCAGAGCAGGCTGCAGTGTCCACCTCTGCTGCTGCAATGTGGAGCAGATAGGGCACCCACTGTGAGGCATGGGAAGGAGATGTATTGCTGGAGGAGGAATTTCAAACTAGGAAAGTACTGGGATCTGTCACCTGGATCCCTGTGATGATTGATCACTGACTTGGCCCTGTTGCTCTATCGAGTCCCAAACCTGATGCGAATCTTCCCATCCCTGCAACCCCACACACTGCTGGGCCCTGTGGCTGGCAGCACACGGGACTGCCCAGCCCCTCCTGAGAAGATCTCAGTCTCTCACTGCTCCTCAGGGAGCACTAGTGGCTGCAGGGGTCACAAGTTTGGAAACAGGTTCTATCATTCCCCTTGCTCGCTCTTGAGTCCAGACCATCAATCATGCAGCAGCACAGGAGTCTGGCATGTCAAATCAGTTTTAAAAAGAGAAAAACCAAGCTCCCTAGCCTGTCTGAGATTCTCATCCTCAGTACACAGCCCTGCTTGTGTTCTCTCACATATCTTCTTTGCCTTGGGGGGAGCAGAAAGCTCCCAGACAAGGTAAGATTAGTGCTCCCCCTGCCTTGCTCCCCCAGCAGCTCTACAAGGTCCTCTGAGGGAGGCAAATCCAGACATGTCTGTCTTCCTCCCTCCCTCCAGTAAGGCTCTGGCTGAGCCACTGATGCATATTTAAATGCATGGGAGCATCTAAGCTCCTCTCTCATTCCTTGACATTTCCAGAGACTCCAAGCTGTCTTCAATTACCAGTCTGCAATTAGCTCTTCCTAAATCCCCCAGTGAAGCCTACGACTCTTAATCAATGAAACACAAGGGAGGAGGGGAAGGACATGGCCTCACTGCAGCTGGAAGCATTTCAAAAGACTGGGGCTTGACGCTGGAATAACCCCGTGAGTGTCTCTAAGGAGATCTGTAGGGTGGGAAAATACTCCAGCGCTGAGAGGGGACTCCATAAATCCCTACAGCTGGGAATAGAGATCACTGGACAAACACCACTGCTCAGGGTGGAAATAGCTGGTACCAATGGCTCAGGTGTTATCCTGTGATGCAGCAGACCACCTTGCTGTATTCATCTCACTGTGCCTCAGTTTCCCTCTCTGCAAAATACTGATATGGGAGAGCCAGGGCTCTCCCAGCAGCCCCATAGGAGCTATAAGGCTCCAATTCCACCAGTTGAAGCCAAAGTTACCTTTCCTATGACAAGATGTGGATATGGCCAGAGTTGGGGTGGGTTGCAAATGCCTTGTGGCCCAGACAGCTCACCACAAGGTCACATGAATGTCAGTCTAAAGGCACGGACAAGATCATCCATTAGGGAGGACGGGAGCAGCATCGGTCTTGTTGGGTTTACACAGCCATGGAAAAGCCTTGCACAGCACCCTGCCAGGTCAGCCTCCGTCACAGGGACATCTGTGCTGTCTTCCTGGCAGCACAGCTTTGCCTGAATGAGCCAGATTGGGCCTAATTAGCAGCTCTGCTGATGCACACAAAGGTAGAGAGAATCCAGCTTACCCTCCATGACCTGCAGAGCCAGCACAGCTCTTCCCAGCGGAGGAGAGCCCAAATGCCTGGCTCAGAGGGGCTGTGGAGCACTGGATGCAGACCCCAACCAAGAGAGCATGCGCAGCAGCTTCTGCTAAAGAAGTCCTGGCAAATTCAGTACCCTGAAGCATAGCAACCAGTTTTAAAAAAGGCAAAGCTTTCCCATTCTCCACCCCTCTCCCTGGAGGTCTGCAGAAGCGCAGGGCTAGTAACAGGGATAGCAGCACAGTTCCCACAGCCTGCTGGTGCCAAGAAAAGGGAGCCCAGCCCTGCACAGCAGAGGTAGGAAGGAATGAGGTAAGGGAGGGCATAGCTTCAGGACAAATAAAACAAAATTTAAAAAAAAAATGGAAGTGGTATAAACTGTGGCATCCTGTTTAAATTCAGTGCGGCAGACAGGCATCAGGAATTCCCGTCTGGAATGGAGGAGGCCAGGAGAGCTCACAGGGGTCCAAGAGACACTCAGGTGAACCAGGGCTGGCCTTGGGCACGAATGGGGATGAAAATTTGACCCCCAGCTCACATAGGGAGTAAAACCCCCTTCAGGAACCAGGGCTCCCCCATCCCTCTTGGAGAGGAGTGGGTCATGACCAGGAGCTTGGGGTGCTACCCCAAATGCCCTTGCACCCCGCAGCCCAGCAAGTCCAGGAGCCACCACCAGGCCCATCCAGGCCACCTCTTTATTCTCCAGTGAAGCAAAGCAAGAGGAGAGGAGACCCCCCTCCCATAGCAGACCCCCTCTGTTTGGGCACCCTAGGCCTCCTCTGGCACAGACCCCCTCTTCCCGCAGCAAGCCAAGGGGGGGGAGGCATCGCCCCCTGTTTCGGGGGACACACCGGGGGAGATTTACCGGCGGGGAGGGGCGTGGGCGCCCCCCCAGCGGCTCGAACAAAAGGGTATGCGGGCGGCTCCCGCGGGGTGAGGGGCAGAGTCGCCCATGCTGGGGGGGCCATATATACCACACGTGGGCGGGGGGTGGTGGGGGAAAGGCATCGCCCACGACACAGAACCCCCCCCCCCTCCCCCCAGCCTGGCCCGCAATCCTCCCCTTTGTCTGCTCGGGCGCGGCAGCTCCAGCACCACGGACAGCACCGGGAGCGCTGCGGAGGTGCGGGGTGGCCCTGCCCGCGCCGGGGGACTCGTTCACATGCACCCTCTGCCTGGGGCACCCGCCACACCCCAAAATACCCACCCACCCCCAAGCCCTCCTGCCCCCAGCCCCCACATCCATTTTTTCACCCTTTTTTTCTAGAGAAAACGCATCCAGGAGCCTCCGCTCCTCCGCAGCCTCCCCCTCCCCCCCCGTGGCGAAGGTGGGAGGGACACCACTCCCCCTCCCCGGTCTTCACCGCCGCCTCGATGTTCCGGAGCGCAGTCCCCAGCTGGGGTCGGAGGCGGAGGAGAAGGGCAGCCGGATCCGGAGCAGGGAGGGTCCAAGCAGCGTCTCCGTGGAACTGACGGCCGGGGAAGGGGGAAGGCGAGGAGGATGCGGGGGCAGGGGGTGGAATCCGCCAGTCCTTCGCCTCCCCCGCCCCTCGGTGCGCGGCCCCTTCCGCCCCCGGCGCCGGGGGCCTGGTACCTCCCTAGCGGTCCAAGCTGATCGTCCAGTGCTTGGACCCGTCTCCGCCCTCTCCCTCGCTCTTGAGGTCCTGGAAGAGTTGCGTGAAGTAGTGCGGGTCCGCGTTGATTCGCAGCATCTTGGCGCTGAGGCGCTGGATGATGCCCAGGCAGCGCTCCCAGAAGCGGCCCTTGTCTCCCTCCACCAGGAAGGGCTTGAGCGGGTAGGAGATCTCGTTGCCCATGTAAGAGTAGGCGAGATAGAGGCAGGTGAGGAAGGCGGCCTGCAGCTCGGCCTGGCTCCCGATGTCTTCGCCCCGCAGCGCTTCCCGGCACAGCAGATAGACGAACACCAGGTTGGCCGGGGTGATGAAGCCCTGGTCCTGCCAGCCCTGCAGCAGCAGCGAGCGGTCCACGCTGCGAAACCACGAGATGAGTTCGCCGGGGCTCAGCTCCTTCAGGCGGTAGCAGCGGCGGCACACGAAGTCCCCCAAGCAGCGCAGCAGCTCTCCGGTGGACGCCTGCACCACCACGCGGCGCGGAGACCCCGCGGGGCGGCTGCTGGCCGGCGGCGGTGGCGGCGGCGGCTTTCCCCCGCCGGAGCCCGGGTGCAGCTCCTGCGGCGCCGAGGGCACCGTGGGCACCGGCACGGCCAGCGGGCCCGGCTTGGCGCCGTCGGCCGGCCCCACCACCGACTTGCGCAAGTTCTCGCGGTTGCGCTGCACCACCAGCGGGTCGGGCTGGCCCGGGCACCCCCCCGGGGCCCCGCCGCTGGGCTTCGGCGTCACCTTCTTGGTGCTCTTCTTCTTCTTGGCCGAGACGGCCACCAGCCGCTTCCAGGTTAGCGCCGAGATGAGCACGCCGGGGCGCTTCAGCCGGCTCTCGCCCTTGCCCGGCACCCTTCCCGACGCCTTCTCGGCCAGCAACCCCCCGCCGCCGCCGCCCTTGCCCGAGGAGGCGGCGGGGGAGAGGGAGAGCACCGTGCCCATGCTAACGCCGAGCGGGACGGGCGTGCGGGGGCCGGGGCGCCGGCACCGCCCATATGAGGCCGGGAGCTGCGGGGGAGGCGGCCCGCACCGGGGCCGCGGTGCCCGAAGATGCTCCGCCGCGCCCGCTCTGGGCTCCGCGCCCGCCGCTGCAGCCAGCCGCGGCCCCGCCGCTCCCCGCCTCCCCTCCGACAGCCAATCGCCGCCGCACGGGCTCCCGGTGCGCCCGCCCCTCGCCGGTGGGTGGCGGGGGGGGAGCGCGGCGCGGCTTTGCCCGGCGGCCGCCGCCCCGGCGTGACCTTCACCGACGAGGTTCGTTCGGTGCGCCCGCCAGGACGGACGGGCTGGGACCTGCCACGCTGTCCCCTTTGTGTAGGGGACGTGGTGGGGAGCCCAGAGGACAGGGGACACGGGAAGGGTTTAGGGAGGGCTTCTAAACTCGGCTGTTCCTGCCAAATCCTGCTCTGTTTTCTTATCTACAAGGGGAGGGATAAACCTTCCCAGACCAGCAGAGCCCCCTGGCTCAGTGATGCTGGGGGTACACAGTGGGGAAGAAAAGCCTTTGAAAATGCTAGAGAAAAGACTGAGGAGGCACGAGGATCAAGAAGAACAGCTGCTCAGAGGACAGAAGCCTTGGGGTGGGTGCAAGGCTGGCTGTGACTCAGAGGCCAATGTGAAAGGTTTAGGCTCGGCAGCCGAGCCTCATCGCTCCTGAGAACCAGCCCACCTCAGGGCATGGCTTCACAGGGAGTCAGAAGGTGCCACGGGGGTGCATTCCCATGACTTGCTGTCCAAGTGTGGGGACCCTCACCCATCCTGCCTCTTCTCACTCAGCTGTGGAAGGGAGATTTACCACCAGGCTGACAGTCACCAGCATCAGGCTGAAGTCAGGGACCTTGGAGAAACAGGACAAGACCACCTCCATGTTCCCAGGCCAGCTCTGCTGTCCAAAGCTCCCAGACCCACAGGGAAGGAGACGAGGGAAGAGATGCTGCACTTCTGCATCATTGCAAATGGTGTGCGATAAACCAGCCATGTGCATGAGCACAGATGCTGCTTCTCCCTCTATGGATCAGAGCACGCCATAGATACTGCTGCCTCTATGCTCCATGCAGAAGATCCCCCTTGTATTTCTCCTGAGCTGCAGCCCTGATTTCTACGATGAGTGCCAGGCATCCATTAAGAACAAAATGTCCCAATTGCAGAGACTGCTCCCACAAGTGAAGCACTGGGAGAGGCAGCTGGAAAAGGTTTCAGGGAGAATGTCTCAAGGATGCATTTTGATACAGCATTTTATGTGTGAAATGAACACATGTCGTTGCCAGGATGTAGCTGCTGCTGGATGGATCCAGGCTAACAGGCGGTAATGAATTATCAGCTGGGAGGAGCTAAACCAGCCCACCCTCTCCCCTCCCCATTTCCACTGCACTGCTGATGCTGGAGGTGTTTGCAAAGAAAGCGCAGACTCGGAGCCATGTTTCAGGCTTCTACACTGGCCTCCTGATGCTTGGGGCTGACTTGCCCTTCTGGGAGCAGGGGAGAGGCTATCCCCTCTGGGCCATGGCAGGGATGAAGAGCAAAGTCTCATTCCCACATATCCTGCACTGTGGCCAGCTGCCATCCATGCCTTGACATCTCCAAAGAACAGGGTACGTGTACACACAGACCCTCAGATGCAGAGGTCTGCTCAGGGAGTGGCCAAACCCAAGGTGGATCTGGACTGACATTACCTACCCAAGGCCAGCTTAGGCTGGGCGAAAGTAACCATAAGGATTTGGTAAAGGGGTATAAACACAGAGGAAAAAAAATCAGGACAAGGTTCCTGATGACAATTAAGTCAGCACCTTTAGATATACATAGCTGATTTCAACGTAGCCAAGAAGATGGAGGAGCCCTAGGGAGGGGATAGGAAGGAGCTTGTTGTCTTTGCTCTCTTTGCGAGTTTAAGGATTTTCTGGTGTGTACACGTGGTCTCACCAGAAACCCATAGCTGAATTTTTCAGGTGAGGAAGCAGAGACCTTTCTGCATACTACTTGCTCCTACTGAAGTGAAATTGCTCTCAGATTGCTTCACATGCAGCCTCCCCCACATAGTGTGAGCTATCCCAAACTGGCTTCCCAGAACTCATTCATAAAGGTTATTCTTATTTGGCAGTGGTGAGCTGGACTTGACAGCAGAGGCCAGAG
Source organism: Sylvia atricapilla (assembly GCF_009819655.1). Classification (NCBI taxonomy): domain Eukaryota; kingdom Metazoa; phylum Chordata; class Aves; order Passeriformes; family Sylviidae; genus Sylvia; species Sylvia atricapilla. The sequence goes on from NC_089146.1 coordinate 22,957,859, forward strand.
AGTTCCCCAGCCCTGGCTGTGCTTGTGGTGGCTGCACCACTCTGCTCAGTGTGAGTGCATCTCCTACCACTCCCAGGAGGGTGCATTTGGCTGAAGCCTCTTTAAAAATCCAGCTCAGGGCTGTTTAGTGATGCAGCTCGAGGCCTCAGCTATGAGCAGCAGAAGAGCTCCAGGGCATTATTCCTTCTTGCTTGCAGCTTGTGTCTTGCTGCGGCAGCAGCTCTGGGGTAGAGGAGGTCAGCAGGCCCCTAGTCCTTCTCCAAGGCAATATTGCTGACAGGGGCAAGAGCTTCCTGCAAGCACCATGGAATTACCCAAGCCCCACAAGAACAGCCGGATGTTCCTTATGTGGGTAAAGAAGCAGCTTTGCAGCTTACATGGGAGGCAGCTGCACTTCCATGTGAAAGAGGAGGATGTTTTCCCCACTCTTTAGTTTTATTCTTCAGGCTCAAGCCGTGAGGCTGGTAGGCAATGATACAGCCCAAGCAACATCCTTGAGACCATCTCTTCTTGGCCTTTTTCTTGGTCAGCTGGTAGGGAAAGGCACAAAGCAGGAGGGAAGGGCAGCATTTCCCTATCCCAGGGAGTTTGGGTTCCCACTCCAGGCAGCAGGAATAACATGCTCTCGGATGACAGGGAGGAATGAGATAGATCTTCAGGCACAGTCAGTCTCAAAGCTCTCAGACTTCTGCCCTTGGCTAAATCTTCAGCTGTTTGTGGGGTAGATTTGCAGGGACACTTTTGGCATACACAGATCCTCTGTGACTAAGGGTCGTTCTAGCAGGGCAACACATACTTCAGTCACCTGCTAGCCCAATACAGGCATGCTTTCTTGTCCAAGACCCTAATCTGGGCCATGCAAAGGCATATGCCTGTCCTGAATCAGAGGTGTTCCAGATGGGAAGTTGGAGCACTCTAGCTCCCAGCACAGCTGACTGGGCTCCAGGGATGGAGACAGGTGGGAAGACAGCAGCACCAGGGGGGAAAAGCTGGTATAAAACCAGTACTGTAGGCAGTACTGTAAAAAGTCTTTGGGAGAGCTAGCAGTGACCTGCAGGATCCACACAGTTCCCTGCAGGTGCCTGACAGTCTCTCACTCTGCTTCACCTGACCTGAGCCTCCCACCACACAGAGCTGTGCAGCTCTGCCTGGTTCAGGTGGGAATGTGGGGGCAGCTCAGGAAAGCTTATGCCAACTGTCACATCCTCTCCAAACTGTCTCTGCCATGATGTTCCCATGCTGGGGCTCTGGCTCAGAAATGCATAAGCCCTCAGCCTGGGGCAGGGCAGCTCTCCCAGCACCCCTACGACATAAAAGGCATTTTGGAGGGTCCAGGGCCCCCTAGTCAACTTCCAGGCTACTGAGCTATTGGACACGGGCTTTGTGATGGGTCCTGGCTTAAAGCAGTTGGCGCATCCTCCTGCCTGCTCCAGAATGATGAATGAGCATGTGTTTTGCTGGCTGGCTAGAGCTGTTCTTTAATAGCTCACTTGCTGTGCCGTGGTCTGTCTGTACTGGCAAAGGCAAGCAGGGAAAGGACTGTCTCCCTGGCAGCAGCTGGCCAGCCAGCTCCTGCACTGCTTTACCCGTGGAGACGGAGCTCAGTCTTGGTACATCTCTCAGTGAGCAGGTCTGACAGCCCTGATGCTCCTCCTCCCCAGGCCTCACAGCAGACATCTTCCAGCAGAAGTCCTGCCTATGTTGGGAGCCCTGGGGTTGGGAAGCCTCAGAGGACCTGGCTGGCAGGATGTCTGCAGTGCTCAGGGAGGAGAACTGGCTTGTGCTTCTGAGCATTCCAGCCCAGGCATCTCTCCCTCTTCCATTCCTGATTACCTTCCACCTGTCTTCTCTCCCTGTCACAGCCCTCAGGAGCAGGGGGCTACAGCTGTGAGCCCACCAAATCTTACCCTGCAATACCCTCTTAGTGTGGCTCAGGGTGGGGAGCAGTGCCTACCTACAGTGGCTGGAGGAGCTTGTGGGGTCCCTGCTCCACAGTCGGCCCGGGATTCACACAGTAGAGTGAAGCAGAACACAGTCAAGTCGAGCAGCCCTGTTGCAGTCCCTGGAGAGAAGCTATTTTTGTCCTGCCATTTGCTGAATGGTGGTGATGGGAATGGCTCACAGAGCTGAAGAAATGCAGCTTCTCTGGGTGGAAAACACGCAAGGCAGAGGCGGGCTTGAATCCACATAAAAACAGATCTCTGCTTCCTAATCTATGGGCAGAGAGATGGGTCCTAGCACTGGGCTGCTGGTGGGAGAGGCAAGGAGGTCCTTGCTGACATAGGGATGAGGATGTGGATTGATTGCCGCCAAGGCAATGCTTCCAGCCCACATTCCTCACGGGATTGCTGACACTAAAGCCCTTAGGGAAGAAGCTCTAAGCGCTGAGTGGAACAAGAAGGAATAACTGGGAAGTACCAAGTATCGCCATGGGCTGCTTAAATGCCTGCCAACACATCTGTAACGTCTTGTGGCAGGAGAAAATCCACACAGCCGCAGGGTGATAGACGTTGATGAAGGGCTAATTATCCTCCCTGCAACCAATTCAGGCTCCATCAGGAGACCCTCCGCCCGCCCAGCGCGGGGAGGTGGCGGTGGTCTCTGCGCTGGAGCCCCCAAAGGGTGATGCGGAACCGGGAGGGCGCGGGCGCGGCCCCGCCGGGGCTCGGGGGTGGCCGGGGCTGTGCTGCCCTCTCGCGGCAGCCGCCCCCGCAGCTGGCCCAGCCCTGCTCGGTCCCCTCCCCGTCTCCAGGATGCCTCTCCAGCGGCTGTGTGCCCAGCCCATCGCCCTAATCCCTTGCCTCCCTCCGCCCTCTCTGCTCTGGGGATACTGGCTGCCAGCAGCGCTGGAGTAGCTGTGGGGGCGTTCCACAGCTCTGAGGGAGAGCGTCTGGTTGCCCCTTTGGTGACTGTGATTCCTTCCTGCTGTCCTTCACCTGGGAAGACCCAGCACCTCCCAGCCCGCCAGAAGCTCGGAGCATCTCTGGGGTCTCCTGGCAGTGAAATGGCTGTGGGTGAAGGGACGAGGACTCTGTGTTGGGATGGAAGGGATGCCACAGGACGGAGAAGAGGCTAAAGGGAAGCATGGGGCAACAAAAGCATCTGTGCAAGTATTCTCCTTGACGGTCAGCAAAGATTTATCCAGGATCATGTAGATGCCGGGTGTTGAGCCCAGGACCCCTGGTTTCTAGGTGAGAGTTGTTCCCACAGCTCCCTGGCTGGCAGGAGCTGAACAATCTAGACCCTCCATCCAGCAGGCAGGCGGCTGCCTTTATTTAACCTCTCCTGCAGGAACATGAGACACTCAATACACAAAGGACAGGTTGTGGGGGCACAGCTGGCTCTGCACCAGCTCTCCTGGTGCTCTCTGTCCAGGCTGTGTGCCTGTGCAGAATCAGCTGCATACTTGCAGCAGCATGTGCATCCACAGGTCAACGCTGCCTCAGCATTCCGAAGAGCTGGAGCATTCCAAGCGCTGGGACGAAGCTGCATCCCCTGGCTCTGTTTGCCAATGGTGACTGGGAAGGCAGAGTCATAAGCTCTTGATATGCGTTGTCTCCGTGTGGTGGCCAAAGGGGCTTGGTGACACCTGGGCGGGGCTGGCTGTCCACCAGATGGAGCTGTACCCCACGTTTTGATGCTGCTGGAGCGGCCCAGGGCCAGCCCTGGTCTCTTGCTTCTTTTCCTTATCCTGGCAAGTAGGGACCCTGGTTTTCCTCAGCCCTCCAGGTAATGCACATGTGAAGGACAAGCATGCACGTGCGTGTACATACACTCTGGTGACAAGCGCTGACCCCCATAAGTCCCAGTTGCCCAGCAGCAATTGCCTCCTTGCAGGTAGACTGTGGATATTGACACAGTCTTTTGGAAGTCTTCTCCCCAAGAGTGACACAAGGGGACTTGGGAGATTGTCCTCAGTGGTGTTCTGGCCCCATGTTTTTACAGGGCTTGGGGCTATCTGCATTCACTGCAGGGAGGATGGGGTGAGACCCATCTTCTCCCAAGTTCTTAATGTGAAGTGGATCTCGCCCATTCGAGTTGTGTGTGGGTCCCCAAGGATCCCCTGACCCTCTGGAGCTGCTGCTAGCCATTCCATCAGCTCTGCTGTAACCAGTGATGGAGAATTCCTGACTGTGGCCCTGTGGCCCTGTGTTCGAGGTGTGTCTGCTCAAGCAATACCACTCTGTGAGATCAAAAGGACAGCGAGGACCTCTGGCAGAAGAGCCTGCATTTGCCAGTCCTCAGCAGCCCTGCACCAAGAATCGGCAGTCTGAGATCCAACTGCCTTAGCTTTGAGGGGTTCAGGGGTAATTGTTTCCATGATGACATCATGATAACTCCCAAAGGTAGTTTGACACCCACCAGACTCCTCTCACAGCCCTAAACCTGCCTCATGAAGCTGGGATCTGGAAGATCCCCTGCTCAAGCAATCCACTGCCTTGGATATGCAACCCACCATACCTTCCTTTCTCCTCTAATGCTTGCCAGTGCCATGAAGTGTTCCCATCACTGAATGTCCCTCCTCCTTTCATGGCACCCCTGGCGTAGGACTGGGAAGTCAGGGTGCTGGAGGGGGTCCGTCTGCCCTCGGTCATGGCCAGACTGGGGGCCTGGAGGAGGGTCTGCTCCTTGCCTGGTCTGTGGTGGAAGCAAGGGAGGCAGCTGTACAGGAAATAATCATGGCTTGTTCCAAGATTAAATCACTGGCGGGAGTGCGAGAGAGGATAAAAGGAGCCGTCTGTCGTTAGAGGGAATATTAACCCGGCAGTGGGTTGGGAGGGGGGAGAATTTTATTCCTTGCACTTGCTGGCTGCCAGGCCCACTGTGCACACAGGGCTCAGCACTGACAGCATCTCTCAGCAGGACATGCGCCCTCCCTTCCCTGTTCAGCCTACGTCATGGGCCCTTTTCCCTCCCTGCTCCAGGGATGTAAGCTTCTTTGAGCAGAGGCAGAAGAAAGTTTTTCAGAGTAGTTGGAAAACTGAGGCAGGATTGTGCTGCATGTCTGACACCACACGGAGGCACTGAACCACTCTGTCCCTCTGTACATTGCTCTTTGCCCTGCGCAGGCCAGACCTTCCCCCAGTTCCTGTGGTTGAGCTCAGCATGGCACAAAAGTTTCTTGTTTGGTCTGACCCTTATCAGAGACCTGCCTCGAGGTCCTTCAGCATGGGAGCTGGGCTGGAGCTGGAGCAGGTGAGGCCAAGGAGCAAGGGACAGGGCAGAGGGAAAACAAGACACCAGCTGCAAAGGGGTGAGCTGGCAGGGAGATAAGATAGAGGGAGAAATGCAAAATACGGTGGGTGGCAGGCAAGAGAGAACGTGGGAAACCACAGGGAACGTGGGAAACTACAGGACACCTTGGGTCAGCCCAGCTGGGAGACACATTTCACAGGTCAGACCCTTTGGGGATGCCAGCCAGCTGTGGTGACAAGCTCCCAGTGCTGCTCATTTCCCCTTGCCCTTGGGCTGGGACCTGCTTTCAGCTTTGTGAGTAGCTGAGATGGGACCCCAAGACCCCTGTGCTCTGGTCACCCTCAGCTGCTCCGGGGCTGTGTGGACACTGAGCGTGGCCCTGGAGAGCTGTCACAGTCCTGCTGCTTGGCTTGCTGCAGGGAGGAGAGCCATGTTCTCTGGGCCAGCTCAGGGCTGCATTTTACAGGCTCTCCTGTGCCAGGATAAACAGCCCCATGGGGTTCAGGATTTGCAGCAAGTGGTTGATGAAAGCCTGTGGCCCTGTGTTTAGGACTTCCTTCCCTTTGAAGGAAGAGTCCTGGCAAGTTGCCAAGCAAGAAGATCCCAACTCCTTCCCCCTTGTCTTTTCTTTCTCCTCACAGCCCATTCCCTCTCCAGCTGAGGCCTGGGCTGAGATAAGAAGATGAGCTATCCTTGGCTGCCTGGTCCAGCCTGATGCTACTCCACAGAGTAAAGGCGTTGCCTCCGTGCAGGTTGAAGCCCCCAGTGTTCAGCCTTCCCACATGTGGAAGCCTGGCTGTGTGCAAACTACTTGAGCCTGGTCTGGCTTTGCCTCACCACCTTCCTTTATTAGCCTGCTCCCTCTCTGGGGGAAGTCGTTTGAGAAAGGCCAGTGCTGTTGGGATCAGCCAAGGCAGTGATTCCCCCTCACCAACACAGCAGGAACAATCAGTATGCACAGTTGCCTCCTCAGCATCCACAGTCAGAGCTGGCAGTGCCAATGGGTACTTGCTGCTGGTTGCTGCCCATCCCTTGGGCTCCAGACTTAGCCATACCTGCTGTTCATCCTCACTAAGGAAAGGCTCCCAGGGCATCAGCTCCATGGTACAAGGCATGGGCTGAGATCCTCAGGGGTATGCACATACATCCCCCAGCACCCCCCAGCAGCTCCTCTCCCTTGTACTCTGGACAGAGAACATGGAATGGATGGAAACCCTGCAAGCTCATCCAGAGATCACTGCAGGTTTTCACCCAGAGCAGGTTTGGCCCTGCTGCACACAAACCCCAGCGAGCAGCCGTTGCCAAGATGCTGCAATTTCCAGGCCGACATCAAAAAGCAGCTGGGGATTGGCTTGCACACGCTCCCACACAGCACATCCTTTCTGTTTTATGAGTGATGTTTTACAACATAAGTGCTGCTATATTAAGCCATGCATCTAACTGGAAAAACAGGAGATGGAGAAGCAAGAGCAGCTACCTCTGTGCCTGCAGATGCTTTAACAGTGTGTGAGTCCTCCTCCTCCTGTTCGGGTTCTTGCCTACCTTTATTCCCCTGCCTGGCCTTATGCAGGCAAGAGGCAGGCATAGGCCCCTTGCCCCATACAGCTTGCCCTTGGGCTTTGGATGGGGTGTTTTCCTACCTTCTGAACTCCCCATCCCTCAGCTCTGCTCTAGGGGTGGGTAAGAACAGCAAAATGGGGCCAGTCCCCATCTTTTGGGGCAAAGCTGCGGGGTGTCTGAGGCTTCAGCTGGCACCTTTCAGTTCCTAAGCAAAGGCTGAATGTTTGGGAAAGGTCAGCCTTTCTCACTGCCAGGTAGGTGGAAGGAGAAGGGAGTCTCCTTCCTGGTGGCTCCAGGAGGTTCTGGTCTCTGCCCACAGCTGCCTGGGCACCTCTGTAGCATCCCTGCACCCAGAGGGCCAGGGCAGTGGCCAGTTCTCCCTGTGAGCCTGAGAAGCAGGGGGAAGCAAAGGACTTGGGCCCATGCTCCCCAGATAGATTTTATTTTTTATGACTCTCCAGGTAAGGATTGGCCAGAAAGCCTAGGTTTTCAACAGAACACATCACTGGCCCCTGACCTGCACCCCCATCCCTCACCCCGGGGTTGGGCACAAACTGTGTCGCCATGCTGTGCTCTACCTGGGCATGGTGGAGGGAGCAGTCCTTGGCAAGCCAGGACCCTTGCAAGAGAGCAGCAGAGTTGATTTATGCTCCTGACATTTCTCTCCCAGTCAGGCAGAGCTTTTAATAAAGAATGAGTGATTTATGGCTTCTTTTAAGCAGGAAGGAATGTTACCTAAGGCAGTCTGCCCCCAACACCCCTGCCTCTCTGTCTCACTGAAACTCTAGCATCTGGGCTTGCAAGAGGGGAGCAGCCACTCTCTCTGCTCCTGTCCTCTCCTAAAGTCCTCCCCACAGCTGTGGTAGCCCCGGCATCCTGTCCCGTTCCTGTCAGCAGCACCCCTAGGTGGCCCTGCCGAGGGATGCCCTGGCAGGCTGCAGGGAAGGGTGCTGTATCCCCTCCAAATGCCCCAGCCCTCAGCAGTGGGGCCATGTGCAGTCCATAGGCCACCTCACTCACAGCAGTGATTCAAGGAAAGCTGCTGCCCTGAGACCCCTCTGAGAGGAACCCTGTGGTGGCTGGCCTGGGGACAGGATGACAGCTCCACAGCAGTTGTCATGGTTACCGGGTATTAATGGATGCAGGCATGACTGTTTCCCAGTGATGAGCAGCTCCAGAAGGAAAGGGCTGCCCTTAACCTGCTCAGCTGGGGACATTCCCTTGGGGGCTTGGCCACGGAGCCACCACCATACCAATCCCCAACTGCTCCAGACCATGAGCCAGTGCTGGCCTAAGCCAATGCCAAACCCAGAGGTAGCAGCAGCTTGCAACTGAAGGAGCTTCTTGGAGCCTGAAATGATTCTGAGGTCTCCCAGGGCAGATAAGGAAAAGGATGTCTCCCCTTCCCTCCCAGTCCTATTAACTGGGGGCAGCTGGAGAAGGCCACAGGGCTAGGGGACGGGGTGGAGAGCAGGAGCACTGACACAGCAAAGCCGCGGGTCCCTGCCAGCCAGCCCCTTTGCCCTTTGGAAAGGGCTAATGAGCGAGGACGGGGGATAATAAGAGCAGGGGCGGAGGGAGCATCACCCAGACTAAAGCTGCCCCAAGAGGCTCCCAGCTGCTAATGAAGATAAAGTGCCCAGTTCCTTTTCTTCTCTCAGTGAAATCTGATGGCTAAGGGGGAAAAAATGCTTTCAAGTGTATTCATCTATAACATGGCCTGGGAGGCAGGGATTCCAGCAGGAGTGGCGGCCAGCTGAGACACTGATCTCACACTTCACACACGTGCACACACACATGCATGTGCAAACAGCCCTCCAGGCAGCTGCACACAGGCTCTGTGAAACACCCGCGGAGCACACGCACGCAGACATCAAAAGCCCGACTTTCTCTGCATCAAAACCGCAGCCGTAGGTGAAGGCAGGTGTTGAGCACAACACCCCCTGCCCACGCCAAGCACCCGCATCAGGCTGCCAGATCCCACACGTGCCCTACAACGCACATGGCAAGTGCAGTGCAAACACAGGCACACGGCACGCCAGGGGCGTCTGCCCATCGCCTGTGCATGTGCACACACACACACATGAGCACATACACGTGAGTAAAACACACACATGTGAGCACACACATATGTGAGCGCACACACACATGCATGTACACCCACACACGTGTGTGTGCATCCTCACCCCCCCTCAGGCCCAGCAGGTGTGCAAATGCAGCTGGTGTTGTGTAGCCACAGTGGGAGAGGGCAAGTGATGCCTGAAAAGACCTAGGGGGTGGAAGTCCTTTGGGGTCCCTCTAGTGTTTCATTGAATGTGTGAATAAATCTTGTTACTATTGATGTATATGGGAGACAGGTTTAGGGGGAAATGGCTGAAGTTCTCCTGTGTCATAAATGGTTGAATTTCTACCCCATCCCACCAATAGGTTCTGTCCCAAGCCCTTTCCTTGCCTGCAGTCCCACAGTCCAGCCATTGAAACTCTTCCTAACCTTCATCCCAACCTTGACTGCATGCTACATACAGAAAAATCACACTTCTGTCCCTGGTCTGGGAGGTCCTCTACCTAGACATCCTACCAAATGCCTGGAGCAGATATGTCAGGGGCAATGGGGCTGCATTTCCAAAGTAGCCATTCTCAGTCTCTTTGGAAAGGATTCTCTACAGCCCTATGCTAAGTTAAATAAACTCGGGAATTCTCTCTGCCCCTGGGGACCTCTGTCATGGACCAGCCCACCTCCAGGCTGTGAAATGCATCCTGCAAATGGACAGCCTGTGTGCCAGATCCTGCTGGTATTGTCCCTGACCCAGACTAACTCCTAAACTATGAGGAAAAAATTGTCAGGATCATTGCAAGCTGGCCCAAGACAAAATCATAAAAGGACAGTGCTAAAAATTTCCATAGGGACAATCCCAGTGCTCTGCCTGGCAATGCCCTGGGACTGTTTGTTTTACCAGTGCAGACATAAGCAAAGACTCCTGCTGCTTTCCTCTGGAGGCTTTGAATTAAGCAGCCTGTTTACAGAGAGGCAGCGAGGGAATAGAAGGTATGTGGGGAACATATATATATATGGCAGCTAAATGTGCCAAAGACCCACCAGAGACCCTCTAGGCATCAAAATATGTGATTTTAGCTCCTCAGACAAGTGGAGGTGTTGCGGAGAGTCTCAATCTGGCCCTGCTGACCCACTTCTGCCTCCTTAGTATCATGCAGGGGATCATGCCTGGCCTGACCCCACTGGCCTGTTGCAAACAACTGCTGTATGAGCTGGGCAGGAATGTTGGGAAGAATTGCCCCACAAGCCTGGGGCAGGGCGGAGGGAGCATGGATGCTGCAGGCAGCTGCATCACCACTCACTAGGGCTGGCTTGGGCAGGTACACCACTATCCCACATTTCCAGCTGCTGCCAGCAGCTCCTTTGTGCCTCCCAGCTCCTGATTATTGATTCAGATGGATCTACTTGACTGGGGCTGGGAGTAGTAAAAACTAGATGGATAATTGCGCATAGACTCCGAACAAATAATGGGAAAGGGGCAGAGAAGGACCAAGCTCAGTGAGAAACTAGAAAAGGTATGGTAAGGAAGGTTGGAAGTGGCATGGGGAGAAGAGCTGAGAGCCAGGGATCAGGGGACTTGGGGCCAGAAAATAACACCCGGTGAGAGATGAGAGGAGTAGCAAGAAGAAAATCAGCCCCTGACGAAGCTGCCGGTGCCCGCGGCCGGTGGCTGTCCGGTCCCAGCAGCCCCGCACGGCTCAGCCCCGCTGAGCTGCCCGCGCTCCTCAGCAGAGGGCAGTGGCTGCACACGCACCTGCCCGCACACCTGTGCTGCACACCCGTGGGCACCCGCACACCCTCCACGTGCCCGGGACACGGAAGGACACGGCAGCCTGGACCAGTTCTCGGTGCTCCCGATGCTGCTGGTGGGCTGAAGGAATGGCCTGGCATCCCTGGAGGGACAAACGCGTCTGCAAGAACTGGCGAGGTCTGCAGGGACTGGTAACACTTCCGTGGGGCGGCCAGTGAAGGTCTCTGCTAGCATGACCCCAGCCAGTGCCATTTTCACCGACGTTTATCACGGCAGCGATTCGAAGTCCGGGGCAGCAAAGATGCGGCCGTAAAGGCAGTCTCGAGGGTGGGAGGGGCAGAAGTGTCCACGTGAAACTGTGGACTGTTAAACTGGAACCCCTCCTCTGTTGCCGCGGAGGGGGAGGTGAAGAAGTGTCTGCATGAATGTGGGCAGCCTCTCGGGTCCGTGATCCGTGTCAGATTAAAAAGGGGTGCCCCCTACAGCTGTATAAGCAGAGGTCTTATTGTTATACCAGGAGGAGCACTATAACCCTATAAAGAAGTGGTCTAGGGCATACGACAGACAGCTTTAAGATTCCTCCTCCACCTGTGGGAGAGTCCCCTGTGCCAGCCCATCCCTATGGGAGACAAAGCACCACCCCCTCCCAGTGCACCCCAGCCTCTCCCAGTGTTCCTGGTATCACTGTCTTGGTGATGTCTGGCCCAGATGGGCTGGGAAGAGAGAGGGGGCAGGCCCAGCAGCTGGGGAATATTCAGGCCAGATGTGGAAGGCACACTTAACAGCAGCAAGCCATGAGGAGGCTGCTGAGCTGAAGGCCTGTACTTAGCCAGCCACGACATGGCAAGGGAAGAAAGTACATTCCTCCCTTAGGAACAGTTTGCACACATAACATCATCCCCTCGTTATTAGGAGGGAAGCCACACAGAGGGTGTTACCAGACCCCAAGCCCACCACTCCTCTTCAGGCCAGGCTAGCCCCATGAAGGGTGGTGGGAGCTGGGCAGGGAGCAGGGGTCTTGTGGAATGCTGCCTTTGCCATCAGATCCCCATGTCTGTGTCGCTCTCAGCCTCTTGGTTTGCTGGAAGTGTAGGAGCTGTCTTGGCCTGGATTCAGCCAAATCAGCACTTCTGGTTGAGCCCAGCTGTCACTGAGCCCAGGCTATGGATAAGCATGCCAGAGCCTCATCAGATGCTGGGGTATGTGTGCCTTTGCTGGCCATCCACTTGTGGCTTTCCTGGGTGATGGGGAAGCCTGCAGCAGGGCTGGCTGGAAGAGATTCCCAGCCCATCCTGACAGAAGCTGTTGTCTGCCTTGCCAGGACAGGCATGGTTTGAGGGGCTTGACTCAGTGTCTTTTCCTTGGAAAACCCTCCCAGGAGAGATGCCTGCACTGGCCCAAGGTCCTGAGACCCTACTTGGATGGAAGAGTCCTCATCTGGGGCAAGGCACTAAGTTGCTCCATGCTGGGGATGGGGCACATCTTCTGCTCCTGCTCGCAGTCCAACAGAGCTCCTGCTAAGACAATGGGAGCTGAGCATGTCCCAGACCCCAAGGCCTGTCCCACCAGTCCAGTTTCACAACAGACACAGCCAACACTGAGCTTCCAAGAAAGACTTCCCTGCTAAGGAAAGACTAAGCTGCCACACTAGTCCTGCTTGAGGTCCTGCTTCCTGAGCCCTGCTCTAAGGTTACACAAAGCCATGCCATGAGACGGGGCATGGGATGTGAAGAGATGGAACAGAATAGCGTGACTTCAAAGCCAGGAATTAGAAATTCAAAATAATTTTCAGAGACCATGGAATCCTGGAAAGTAGACCAGAGGGCTTGTTCCTGGCTCTGCCAAGGAAGATCATCAGTTATCAGAGCGGCAGCAGGAGGCAGACCTGGTGATTCACAGCAACAGCTTGGGTATGGGATCTTACTTGCCTGAAGCCAAATGAGACTCCAGAGTGATGTGACAGAGGGAAGGGCAGAGCAATACTGCAGCCTTTGGAGCTGTTTTTGTCCTGTTGGGAAAAAAAAAGCTGCCTTGGTAGTCTTTCCACAACCCCTGCATGTTTGGTGTCTCATGACCTGTGTACTGGGAAGGGCAAACCCTGAGCCGATACCCATCCATTGAATCTAAGGTCTCGGAGAGAAACAGACCCAACCCCTCTGCCGGTGTTTCCAGCAACCACAAGCCAGCAGCCGTGCCCAGGTGTCGGCAAACATCAGAGCACGTGTCTCCTGTCCACACGGGTGAGAGTGGCGTGTGGGCGTCGGGACACACCTGTCCAGAAGAATCCCAGCAAATTACTTCTCCTTGATGTCTGCCGGTTCGTCATGGCAGAAACACGGCGTGCAAAGGGCTTGGTTTGGAAGGAGCGCCGAGGGGTGCCAGAGCTGAGTTGCTGCCAACTCACCTGTCACTCCTTGCATGCTGCCCCGGGGCTGGCAGGCTGGGGGAGGCAGGTGCTGGGGAGCCAGCTCGGCCGCTGAGCTGTGGCCGAGGGAGCGAGCAGGTAGGGAGCTGCCTCTCCCAGGATCCTTGCTCCCGCTCTGCCAGGTGGAATGTGGCTGTGGGAACGGTGAGACAGATTCAGATGTATTTTCTGCCCTTCCTCATGACTTTCACAGAGCCTTTGCAGTGGTGTTGATGGGGAGGTCGTCCCAAATTTTGAACGCTCAGTATAGGTGAGCACAAGACTGTGGGGCTGGGGAAGACTTGCTCAGCCCTGCAGCCAGTCAGAAAACCAGAGGCTGGCTTTGTTGGGAAGGATCAGCAGGCAATAGACCTGCAGAAAAGACCTTCCTGTTCAGTTACCAGATCTGGCGGAGTTACCAGGCAGAGATGAGTATCAGGCAGTGAAGGGGCCAAGAGGCCATGCCTGTAGAACTGGGGATGGTTGGTGTCCATGACAGCTGCATGAGGAGGTGTCTGGATGCCATGAGATGCTGTGCAGCCTCAGCATGTAACCCACGAGACTGTAGAACAGTGTAAGCCAGACTCTCATGCTTTTCCTCCACTTTCTGTGAGCCAGCAAAGCCTTGGGGCAGGCAGGGTCAGAAGGGCTTATACACACCCCTGCAGACAAGCAAGGAGCCTCTCTCAGGCTGGCTTTGAGCACAGGACCCTGTGCTCAACAAAGCACACAGAGGCATCTCTTCTGCACTAGACCTCCCCTGTCTGGGCACAGATGAGGAGCAGATGTATTCTTGTGGGCACACACCCCAGGTTAGAGAGATGTGCTGCTATGAACATGGGCCCCATCCTAGCTTGGTGAGGGTAAGCATGTGAGCCAGCTAGGTCCTTGCCTTTTTTTGTGTGAGGTTTTAGTGCAGAGACACACAATGTGTCTGGTTGGTGCTGGGGATGTGCAGCTTTGGGAGGGATGTCCGCAAGACAGGGCAGTGTGGGCAAGGACATGCTGGAGAGTCCTGGAGACACTTGTCAATTTGATTGAGGTACCAGCAGGCAGAGAGGTGGCATCACCACCAAGCAGATTTGGCCACCAACGCACAGGCTGGAGGGTGCTGGCAGTGAGCAACAGAGAGCCCGGCTGCTTGGCTGAGCACAGTGTGTGTGAGGCAGTGCTGGGACAGGGACAAGGACAGGTTATACCTGCAAGACAGGAGGCTCCACTTCCATGGTGTGTGACAGCAGAAAGGGCCACGGGAGCCTGGGAGCCAGCTCTGCACCATGGGCACCCCACAGGCTCAGCTGGGGCACACACATGGAAGCTGAGACTGCCTATGGGGGGCAGGTGGGTTGCATTAGATTTTCTGTTAATTTCGGATTGCATTAGATTTTCTACGTAATCTATTTTTCTGCTAGATCCTAGTGTCAAGGAGATCTGGCACATGAGAGACCTGATCTGTTTGTCCAAGAGACTGATGGATCTTCTCTTCTTAGTTGACAGCACTGTGGGAGCAAAATCTTCCCCTGGCAAGGAGGGGCCGTGTCCCAGCAGAATTAGCCATCTGGACATCAACATTAGTGGGCATGGAAATGCATTTGGATGCTTGAAGGCTAAAGGAGCTTGTCCCAGCAGCCAGGGCATGTCTCCTACCACACCTCCTCCTGCCCACTATGGGCATCTCTCCCCTGCCCACAGGAGTCCATGGTGCCTGAAGGGGTCCATGAAGACTGGCCTAGCAGGTGCTCTTAAATCTTGGAAACCCTGTGCCTTGGGTCTTTGGCCAATGTGGACCAAAACATCTGTCCCAGATGATGCTTTCCCTGGTATTCAGCACCATGATCAAGATGGGGGAGGTTATAGCCTCCACCTCACTGCTTCTGCCCTCAGCCTGACTTCCGATAAAGGCTGCCAAGGCCTGGTCAGGCTGTGGTCACCATGTCTTGGTTTAGATAAGGAGGTTTCACCACCTGCACCCCGTGCTGTTCTCCTAAGGGTTTTTGAGGCCATTGTTATACAGGGATTTGCATCAGCATTTGGGATAGAATTGAGGCAGTCCTGCCATGGCCCCTTCCCATCAGTGCTTCATCCTGCTGAGGAATGGCTGATGGGGAAGGTTTCGCAAGGCTCCACAAAATAGCCACCTGGCTCCCTGTCATCTGAGCAGCACGAGATGGTACCTCCCAGCCACGAAACCCTGGGGAGATGCTGAACAAAGCTCAACTTGTATAAACCAAGCCAGCCCTGGTGAGGTATCTGCCACCTCCCTGGCCTCCTGCCCTCCCTGCTCAGCCTATCTCAGCCCACATTTAACAATTACCTCCTCTCCACATAGCTCCCCAAATGCTCTAAGGAATGTGAGCCAATTCCCCACTGGCAGCTCCTGTCTGCCTCCCAGGAGTTACGTCAGTGGGGAGTTGGACCATGCACATCTTCTGTGCAGCACCCGGCTGTGTGGCAGCCAGCACCAACCCTGGGCCTGCCAGGGGTGATCCTGGGCATCAGCTGAGCATTCCCAGGAGGCAACAGCAACCCTTCTATCCTCCAGCAAGTGAAAGATGGTGCCCCCGCCCTCGAATTGCAGGGAAGAGGGTTCTGGCAGGTGCATTTACCTGAGCTGGAAGTGGTCCAGGGGAGTGGATTTAACACCCTGTCTCTGGTTGTAGGAGAGCATCAAGCCAGCAGGGCATAAAGCAGCATGTTGTGGCCGATACTTTGTGTCAATCCCATCACGACTCAGCACTCCTGCAGAGTGTGCTGCGATTGTCTGACCTATCCACAGTGTGTCTGCTCTTGGCTAACAGTGAAGAGACACTGTGCAGGGAGTCAGCCTGAGGTACCTGAAAGCCACCCCCCACCATGTCCGGCTCTGTCCCCTTGCTGCCAGCATGCACAGCCCAGCACATGATATCTGGGTGTTACGGCCAGCAGGAATCACTCCCACAAACCCAAGTGTCTCTCAAAGAATTGCCACTGCATGCCCTGGGACAGCCGTGCCCAGCTGGCATGCCACAATACTGGACTCACCAGTGCTCAGCCTGGCATTGCCATTGGGTGTGGCAGGATGGGCTGACCCGTCCCTCCCTCTCCCTGCATGGACGCTGTACTGTCACCACGGGAGAGAGTGGCACTCCTCCCCATGCTGGCACCTCCTTCCCCAGAGGGACCCAGCTCTGCCGGGCTCAGCATGGGAGGCTTCTGGTGACACCAGGCTGGGCGAGCAGCGAGGAGCACGGTGATGGTGAGCCAGCACCTGGGCAGAGGGCCCCAAAGCTCAGGAGCATCGTGCTCAGGGCTGCTTACTGGGGAGTACTGGAGAGACTGGGAGGTAAGGCAGGGAGCAAGGGTCTTCTAAACCCATCTCTCCCAACTGGGACAATCCTCCTTCACTACATCTTTTCTCCCAATCCTCTTCCACCCATGAGCTTCCACAGCACCCACCTTCTGCTTTCCACACACCTCTTCTTCTCTTCAGTGGTACCCAAGGGACCTCTGGGTAGGGCTGAGAGACTGGAGCAGGGGGCAGGACTGGGGGACACTGCAATGATGTAACATGCTTGTGCACAGAGTGCAACATCCCTCATGTGATAGTCTGGGCTCATTCTGCAAGAGATTAGATCACTGGGGATCTTTTGGTGATCTCTTATTTTGGGCAGCCTCACCTCACTGACTGGTCTCGAAGGGTGCCCATCACTAAGGTATCCAAGCCCACACTTAGTCCGTTGGCTCTGGAGCAGACACAACCCTCGAGTGGTGGTATGAGAGAGTGAGATGGGTGGTGATGTGGCCCAGTGTGGTGATATGGCACTGCCATCTCCTTGTGCCTCTCTCTGCCAGTCCTTCTGGGCACAAGATGACTTCTTTTTCTCCTGGATGGCTGATGCCAGCGCTGATCTGGCTTTCTGAGATTCCCTGTGCCCTTATCCATCCTGGCAAAGGAGAGGGAGCCAGCAGCTGGCCCAGGGGCTGGAAAAGGCAAGGAGACTCAGATACCCACTGGGAGGTGGAAAATGGCCCAGAGCAGGAAGCACAGCAAGGTGGGGTGTTGACGTCTGCCATCTATTATTCCCGCTCTGCATCAAAAGGCTGAGATGAAAGTCTCCGGCCACAACCCTCACCACAAAAACGTGGACCCCTCTCCTGAAATTACTGCTCCCCTTGAAGGAGGAGAGTAATTTGCCTGAGCGGTGGAGGACAAAGCCATGTTTACCTGCCAGGTTTCAAGTGCTGCTCACCAGCTGCTTCACTGTAATTACATTGTTAGGAGGGGATGAGTTGCTGAGGCTTGGTTCTAGGGTGTTTGTTTATTTGCAGCCCCAGTGTGGGGCAGCTGGCAAGGCAGAGCCACTCTGCTAGCAGCTGGAGCACCAGGCTCCCACCAAGCCTGGCTGAGGGATGCTGCAGTCCCTGGTGAGCACGGGGCCAGGCCAGGCCAGCCAGGGGCTTTGCAGAGGCATAAGGGAGAAAGGAAAAAGACATCTCCCCAGAAGACCAGGGATAGAGTTGCATCCCCAAATCCTAAAGTGCTGGGACTGCAGCAACAGGAACCCCGTGACAGGAATGGGGAGTGAGGAGGCTCCAGGAACCACATGGACCAATTACATCTGCAGTTCTGCTCAGATTGAGCATCCCCTGCATTGTGCATGGGCTGGTCCCCAAGTCAAGCAACAAAAGTGCCTCACACCCCTGCCCAGTTCAGCCTTGACTTAAAACTGTGGGCATTCACATTGCAAAATGCCTCTGGGGATGTGTCTTCAAGGCATCTCCTACAGCAGCAGCACCAGACTAGAGAGACTACACAAAAACCAGGCGTGAACCTCTCAGTCTGGGTGACATGTGGCATGAAAGGGGCACCAGGAACAGGATTTCTGGGTCCCATTCCCAGCCTGGCTGTTTCTTGCTACGTTATCCATAGGAGCTCTTGTGTGCTGGCACCGTAGCTGACAACATGCATCTTGCAGGCAGGTTGCAGGGCTAACCTACTCTCTGCTTAGTGTTTCCAGGGAAAAACTTCTTATCATCCGGCACATCCTGGGTTTCCCATTGCTGTCAGGTTCCTCTTTCATTCCAACCAATACCATCTGAAGGGGAGCCCCTGCAGGTCTGGGATATCTGCCCTGCAGCCAGGACTGCTTCCAAGGGTCCTTGCAGGAGTGGTTTCATCAGGCAGCCACATCAAAGACAATTCAGGACACTCCATTGCATGACAGGGTTCAGCATCCACGAACAATGAGCATGACACATCATGACAGCACAGATTACTTCTCCTTGTAAGGCTAGACAGGCAGTACGTGCAGGTAGAGGTATGTAGGGGGCAATGGCAGTGCTGCTGCCTTCCACTTCCCAGCAGCTTCAGGTTTGCTGTGGGTTCTGCATCTGGAGGCACATGGCAAAAGTCTTCTTTGCATCTCTCCTGTCACAGCCTCCACCTTCTGAGGACAGGTGTCCTCAAATATTATCAGCTCACCTGGCTCAAACTCCTCCAGTGCTGCAGACTCCTTGGTCCTGGCTAAAAGCAGTTCAGCATTCTGGTGCCTTCTTGCTACCCCAAATATACAGAAGTTGAACTCCCAACCCTTGACTCCCAGGAGGTTTGGGGTACACCTTTAGCCAGCACAGGGCTATCAATACCAGCCCAGGTTTGCTCAGCAGAGGCCCCTTCCTCTGTCAAGTATTTACCAGCTGCTCATGGCAGAGGACTTGCACTGGCAATGTCATGGTGCAGTACATCCTTATTTTAGGCAGCTGTTGCAAACAGCTGGAGATTTTAGCTTCAGCTTTTTCCTCATTCTTTACTTGGAGCCAGCCCTTCAGGATGCCCCCAGGGACATGTGCATCAGTTCTTGGGCTGAGAGCACGATCAAGCACATAATCTGGGGGCCTAGGATGACACATGCTCCTGGTCGGGTGCAGGGAGTGTGATCAGTGGTGTGGCAGAGAGGTGCATCCTGTTCCAAGCAATAGGATCCTGGAGCAGCAGAAGTGCAGCTGTGTGTGAGCAGTACAGGTGAGGCTCACATGGATGTATCCCCGTGCATGTGACAGGCACACAGTCCATGTCCATGCAAGCAGCAAATGACAGCACGTCACTAGGCGCCACTTGTGCTTGTCTCTACTCTTTCACTATGTTACACATCTCATTTCTGATCCTTGTTCAGCAACTCCCTTGGCAATTAATTCAAGCAGTGATGCTAAGGCTGGAGGAACCCGGTGAGACCACCCAGCCCACTCCACACCTCAGGCCAGACCCCTTGCACCCCCCATGCCAGGGAGAAAAGGGCATTCTTCTTCCCCCCGCAAGACCCGTGCGCTACGTGCAGAGTGTGATGGGGAAGCGGGTTGCTGCCGAGAGGGAGCTTGCCGTTCACCAGCGGGAGTGGGAGGGCGAACTGAAAAGTGCCTCCTCTCCCGGTGGAGCACCACCGCCCAGGCTTGACGAGGTGTGAGCTCCCGCGCCACCCGTACACGCCTTGGGTGCCTCTAAGTGTCTGGGACAGGTATTCATGGTCCGGCGGAGCGTGCCCTATCATGCCTTCGTGCCACGGCGCCTGGCAAGCGCCTCCCTTCCCTGCAGCTGCGGCTGTGCTGGAGCATTCCTCTGGGGAGGGCTGGCTCGTACCTGGAGGGATGGGGGCCTGCGGACAGACACCTCCTGCTCTCCAAACGTGCTGGGCTCTTCCGCACCGCAGCACCTCCATCGCCTCTTCAGCTCGGTCCCTGCAGAGAGACCCCACTACAGCCATGGAATCACCACTCCCAGCCAGCACGGAGAGGTGTTCCCAGGAGCAATTTCAGGACTGCTGTGAGTTGTGGGGAGCATCCTGGGATAGCTGTGCCCCTTCTTTCCTGCGCACGTAGCTGAGGTGATGTGACCCTCCCCAGCTGGTGCAGAGCAGGAGTCAGGTGTCGCATGGACGGGAACAACATATGAAGGCTGAGACCTCCCTGTCCAATGGAAGGTCCTCTTCCAGCTCCTTGCTGAGTGTGGCTGGGGTAGTCCAGAGGAAGTCAGAATGCTTCCAGATTTAGCCAAAAAAATGGAGTTAGATGGGATCTTCCCAGAGGCGCAATACCTGTGGAGCTGACAACCCTTCCCTATGACAGCCTTTGGAAGAGGAAGGTCCTACAGAGTGGCACTCACTAGGGGCTCAGAGGAACTCGCTGACCAAGTTGCTTCTTCAGTCTTGAAAGATGACTGGAGATAAGGAGAGGAAAATCCCTGAGACAAGAAGGCAAAGGCAGCTTCTAGTGCTGCCCAAGATCAGTCAGAATGATTTCTAGCTGAGCTCACCAGGTTCACAGAGGCACAGAAGAGAAGGCTGGGATGGGCAAAACTGAGACAAGAAGGAAGGGAGACATGAGGCACCCTCCATGGGCACCAAGTCTGCTGCCCCACCTGTCCGAAAGATGAGAATAGAACCTACATCCCTATTGAGGCCAGCATCCTTGCAATCAGCAGTGGTGAACAGGAGGCTGCCAAGCAGCAAAATCATCTGCTATGGGAAAGAACCCCTCTGCAGTGGCTTGAGCTGGGCATGGAGGACAGAGTTATCCTAGGTAACAAGTGCCTTGAAAGTGCTGCTCCAGTATCTGCAGTGTCCTGAGTTTTCAGTTTGCCTTGGAGCAATCAAACAAATTACCTGACCCGGTGACCCACCAGGATGGGTTCCAGCTCCATGTGCCAAGTCCTGCTGCATCCCTGGTACCCAGAGACAACCCCAGCAGGCAATATGGCACTTAACAGAAATCTAGAGAGAAGGACCAAGCCCATACAACCCCTGCAACAGCCCCCACCTTTGTGACCTCAGAGGGGTGTCTCTTAGAGGCCACCCCATGCTGATGCAGGTTCCATTTGAGCTGTGTTCCCCCTGACTCAACCAAGTTCTTGCCTGCACCTTGCAGCTTTGCCCCTTGACCTGCCAGGTTCATGCTGCTTTCACCCTGCCCTGGGCCACCTTTCCCCAGAGCAGAGGGGGCCATGTCTGCCATCTGGCCCTGGCCCCAGTGGGTTGTGGCATCTTGGGGTGTGCCACGTACCAGGGTGCCCCTGAACCCCGTGTGCGCAGGGGCCTGGCAGGCGCTGGTTAAGTCATGTGTTTTGTGTTGGGTTTCTCCCCCTCCTGGAAAGTCCCAGTGCGGAGCGGTGGGGCTGAGCCGACCGCACACAGCTGCGGGCCACCACATGAGAGGAGCCAGCTCCTCGGGGATTACAGAGCCCCGGGAGCCTGGGGAGGAGGCAGGAGCACCCGCTCCATGGCCCTTTCATCTCTCCCCTGCCTCACTCCCCCTTTCATCTCTGCTTCTCTGGCCACGCTCTCTTTTCCTCCGCTGCCTTTGCTCTCTTTGCACTTGGCCTCTTTTCCCTGCCTTCCCCCCAGCCCTTCCCACTGCACCTGGCTGCGCTGGCTGCCTCTGCACTGCTCCTGTCACTCCCTCCTCCTGGACCCTGTGCTTTTATCCCCCGACCCCCAGCTGCCTGCCCCCACCCTCCTGCAGTGGTATCTGCCCCCATGCCAGATGTGCCCCTCCATCATCTCCCTCCTCAGCCCAAAACCTCTCTTTGCAATGGGTGAGGGAGAGAAGTAGCACAAAATCTGCCCTAGGTGTTCTCCATCTGTGTCCAAAAAGCTTTTCCTCCTTTCCTCACCTGTGATGGTGTCCTCACCAGGCTGCTTCCAGGTTCACATCCTTCCCTGCTGTGTCCTATGCTGTCACAGCCAGGCATCCTCTTGCCTCCTCCATCAGCCTCATGGAAGCAATGAGCTGGGAATGCTGGTGAACCCTTTTCACACAGTGGCTGGGCTTGGGCACTCCCTGTGACAGATCAAGGGATAAAGAAAAGTTCTGGGTACCCAATTCTTGCGTGTCATAAATTTGTGCCAGGGACCAGTGCTCCTCACACACTCTCCAAGAGGCCTAGGGTGTCCCTGGTATTTTCTGGGCCAGAGGACCACATTTAGGACTGAGAGAGTAAAGAACGTTTGGGTCCAACCCTGTCTGCAGCCATTACAGCAGGGGCACAACATAAGCAAGTGGTCTAATGTTTAGAGCTCTCCCTCTTGTCCAGAGACTCTCTAGGGAGACTTGGTGCCTGTCTGCTTGGTGAGGATCTCAGCCACTGGGTTGAGGAGGACCTCCACCTCACTCCCTTTCCAAACAATATCAGCCTCCTTTCTCATGAATCTTGCCACCTGCTCTCACTCCAGTGCACTCACTGCCATCTGCTCAGGTCTTCTTTCTAAGGGGCTCTGTGCACCCCAAACTCTGCTCAGCCCCTATCTTTCCCATCCCTTGCCCAGCTTCCCACTAGAGCTTGTCCTACCCCAGCCTTCAGAGCTGCCCTGGCTCCATCACAGCCTTCAGCTCAAGCCCTCCCTCTGCTCTCCATCTCCACATCCCACCCGTGTCCAAGCTCTGCTGGCCCTTCTGCAGGCACCCCATGGCCAGGGACTTCCATGGATGACCAAGGGCTGGTGCAGCTCTGGCTGAGCAAGGAAAGCTGCAGTCTGCCTGGCCAGTGGTGACTCCTGGCCAGAGTCTGGCTGCTGCCAACATGTCTGGTACCTCAATGAGCTCAACACAGTGGTGGCTACAGTCTTCTCACTGAATAGGTGACCCATCCCTCACGATGGAGGGCAATGTCATTGGAATGCTGTGCCAGGGGGCTGGTGGGCAGGAGCTGGGCCTGGTGGGGGAGCGCAGGACTCCTGGGCTCCTATCCCAAGCCAGGTGCTGCCTTGCTGTAGGTATTTCGCCTTGCCAAGCAGGTCAGTCAGGGCCAAAATTTTTTTCCTTTTTTGGGGGCTTGCACGGGTGCTGGTGCCAAGCATGACATGTTGGGGCTGAACGTCAGGAAAGCCTCGGAGCACCTCTCTGCATCTCAGCTCACAGCACAGTACCAGCCAGGCTCTCAGGATGGGTCTCAAGCCATGGCTACTTGTTTCTCAAGCAGAAGAAGCATGGTAGCCCATTGCTCAGACCAAAAGCAAGAGAGGGGATGCCCTCTGCTCCCCTTGGATAAGCAGACACAATGAGGCTTTGCTTTCTTTTGACTTCCAGCAGCCCAGGTGCATCTGGCTGCTTTTGTAGGGCAGCAGCCTACCAAGCTTAGCCAGCCAGCACTGCCAGCCCTGCCCATGTCCATGTCCAAGCCACCCCAGGGACATGGGACAGGGGATACCACTGAGACAGAACTGTCCACTCATGGCTCTGCTTCATACTGTGAGCTCTGATGGGAGCAGGAATGGAATTTGGATGGGGCTGGGCGTTCCCGTGTAGTGATTCCCTGAGGCAGGATCTGGCTCTGATGACTGTTCTGTGAGGGGAAGAAATACCAGAGGAGTTACTCACGGCTCATTGAGGCATGATGTAGCAACTCCTCATCGGTTCCCCCCACCCTCCAGCCAAAGTTCCTCCTGTGATCTCCTGGGGAAAGTCCCAGCCCCCCCACTACTCCCCTGCCACCCCCAGAGACCTTCCCCACCCTTGCTGGAGCTTTCCAGAAGCAAGAGATTTGCTGGGGCTTTGGGTGAGAGGAGAAAGGACGCAGCAACCTGCTGTGCTGGAGCGAATCCACCGTCCCTTTGGCACTTCCACTCTGTGTCTGTTGGCGGGCACGAGGCCAGGGTCTG
The DNA here is from genome assembly GCF_009819655.1 of Sylvia atricapilla. NCBI lineage: Eukaryota > Metazoa > Chordata > Aves > Passeriformes > Sylviidae > Sylvia > Sylvia atricapilla. The sequence continues at coordinate 22,981,450 of NC_089146.1, forward strand.
AGAGAGCACCAGCCTGGGGTATCCACATCTGGACAGCTGCAGATCTGGCTTCAGACCTGGCAGAAGTGCAAACCAATCAGGCCAGCTCAGGTCTCTCTCTTGCCTTCTCAGCAGTCACACTCAGGTCAGGTTTTCCCATCACTCTCCTTAACCATAGGGGCAAGAAGTGGGATTTACTTTCAGTTTACTCTGAGGATCTGAGAAACTTTCCTGCCCCTGGGACCAGGAAGTTCAAAGTTTGAGAAAACCACTGGACTTCACACAGCTCTAGCAGGGCCACTGGGCTGATGGTTCCCTCTGCAGCAGGGACCCTCAGGGATGGAGGCATTTCTAGAGCTTGGGCCAAAATACTGAACGAAACTGGAATAAGTTTACCTGTTTTTGCCAGGATGGACTTGCTGCCTTTAGAGCCTTCCGTGCCCTTTTCTGACATGCAAGTGAAAGGAATGACCTTTTTCACTTTTGGAACACCCTTAGTGATTTGCCTCTCTAGGGAGATGATGGGAAAACATTGGAAAAGTCTAGTCCCCTTTACTGGAAACCACCTTCATATGGTCATTCTTCTCTCTTGGGTGAAGCACCTTGAACCTTCCCGCTTCAGCCCAGAACTGTGTGCAGCGCTCTGCAGGGTGGAGATGTCCTTCATGGGGCAGTAGGGGGCTGTGCACCAGAATGTGCAAGGCTGGAGCAACCCAGCAGGCTCAAATAGTCCCTCCACGGGAGGCAACATGACGCTTTGGTGGGACTGGGACATATCCCATTGGTGCGAGAGTGGTTCATGTAAGAGAAGTCTGGAACGCCCAGACCTTGGGTTGCCAAGCCCTCACTGGCAGCTGGCTCTGGAAGCTCAGCAGTGGCTGTGGGGAAAGGAGGTGTCCTGCACGTGCTCTGCCCAGCTATGTGGTTGTTAGGACAGCTGCCCGGCAGCTGGTTCCTAGTTAGGAAAGCATGGGGACACTGTTTTTTGTAACCACAGGCACACTGGCACCTTGCCTGTGGCTCCCAGACACTCAGCCAGAGAAGCCACAGAGCAGATCTTGAAGACTGGTATTGTATTGGGAGTCAGCTGGCCCCAGGAGGAAAATGAGATGCTGCAAGCAGGATGCTTGTGCCCTGGAGCTGTCTGCACCCAGAGCATGCTGCCTGCAGCCCAAAGCACCCCTCCAGCACAGCACTTGCACCCCAACCACCACACCAGCAGACTGACCAAAATCAAGGGATCTTATGTTTTCCTCTGAGTGTCATCAGCTCACACAGGGTCTCTACAGAACCAAAGAGCACTGGGCACTGTGCTGGGACTCTCAGCCTAAGAGCATTACTGGTATGCTCTTTCACAATGTTGTGTTCCCAAAAGTGGCTCGCAAAGTGAGAGCAAACTGCAGTCTTTGCAGATCCAGGATGCCCAGAGCCTGATGCCTCACTGGGGATGTGATGTTTCCTGGGGGGGAATGGCCCTGCCCTGCGTTGCTTCTCTGTGTCATCAAACACACCTTGTCACCACTCTGGTCCCCTTTTGGGGGAGTCATATCCTAAGATCCTGCTGTTGCAGAGCAGGTGGCCTGGGATTAGCAAGCAGGGGGTGAAGGGGCCAGTGCAATGTGGTGAGAGCTTCCGTGGTGAGTCAGCCATCACCACAGGCAGTCCCAAGATCACAGGCATCTGCAAAGCAGCCCCTGGGAGATGGGAAGCCAACATCACCCACCAAGTTCTGGAGCATGATAGATGTGCAGAGCTACACTGCCCTGAGTAACATAATCTTAGGGACACAGGGTTTTGATCAGCCTGGGGGGGAGGGGAACTTCATGGGGTTCAATTAGTTCTTGGGGCAATGGCCAAAACACAAAAGTCTTTGGGATTTGAAAAAAGAGCCTTGATGCTGGAGATGGATATTGGAGATGGCAAAGTAGGATTTCAGGAGGGAAAATCAACTACTGGAGCATGCCTGTCAGAGTAAACTCACCCCATGGGAACAACACTGCTTTCATGCCTCACAGGGTGCCCCAAACCCCAGGCTGAGATCCTGTTCCTTGCAAGAACAGCAGCCCAATGTCTCTGCTGCTGGGAGCCATTGCGGAAACCGGGCATCTTGCTGTCCCTTCTGCGCTGGAAGAGCCACACAAGCATCACTGAAGCTCCTATACTTCCTTCCAGCACCTACAGCATTCTCCTCTTCTCCTCACCTGGTTCCAGAAGCAAGGACCCCATCCACATGGTCCCTTCTGGAGATGAAAATCCAGGCCTCCCATCCAGGCATGGTGAAAGGCAGAGCATCCACCCCAGCTGATCCAGCTCCAGCTGCATGTGTGAGCGTTATGAAATGAGGACATGAGCCACTCCCTGCTGGACCCAGGGTGCTCACTTCCTTCCAGCCTGGTATTTTCCTCGATTTTTTTTTTTTTTTTTTTTTTTTGTAGCCCCAAGGGGTGCACAGTCATGGGAGGAGCAGGGAAGTTATCAGCCAGGAGACAGCAGCAGCATGATTCACTGCCTGGCCCCTGCAGGCTGCTGCAGACAGATGGGTGCCCTCCCCACCACCACAGCAAGCTGCCATTTGCAGACTCCCACTGTCTGGCCCACTCACGCTGCCTTTCCCTTTCCCTACTCTCCAGCCCCACCATCCCTCCCCAGGAGCGTGGGAGACAGTGGGGCAGCTCCCAGCCCCAGCATGGTCACGGGCACGGGGGCAACAGCCAGGATTCCCATGGGATGAATGGGGTCTAGCATCCAACTGGGCAGAAGCTCCCCAGCAAGCATCTGCAAGAGTCTGGAGGGTCCCCACCTCCTTCCAGTCTGCAGACAGCTCATAGCATGGTTATTATGGGATGGCAGCAGAGCACCAGGGAGAGTCTCACACAATTAGGTCACCAGCATCAAAGGTCCCCCTCCGTCCTTCTGTCACCCTAGAGGAACGGAGAGCCCTTGACAACAGGAAGAGCAAGGTGCTGCATCCTGAAATACCCTATGCTGTCTCCAATCCACTTTTATTCACAATCAGAAAATAACTTACCATATAATACCACAGACACACAGAGCACAGGCCCGGGCACCCGCCCCTCTGGCCATGACCATACAGCCCAAGCCAGCCCAGAGGTGAGGTGAGCCCCAGCCCGGGGAGCTGTGCCCCTTCTCCATCCCACGGGGTGCTCCAACCCCATCCTGCTCCGAGCACAACCTCGCGTGTGGTTGGAGGAACTTGTGTACAGTGCTAGTGTGTGTCCCCTCCCCTTCCCTCCCACCCTGGGCTCCCCCTGCCCTGCTGTCCACGACCCCATCCTGCTCCGTACCGCTGGGTGCCGGCGGGCAGTCCCCCACCCCGCGCCCACCCTCCGCCCCCCCGCGTGGTGCTGGTGTCGGCGGTCTGTCTGTACAGCATGGCCGTGCGCTCCCCGGGGCCGGGGGCCTTGGTGCTCTCATGTGGGGTTGGGGGGCAGCGGGCAGCCCTGCCCTTCCCGGGTGACGACAAAGTGCTGATTTTGGAGGGTGTTGAGCGTGTCCTCTCCTGCTCCCTCGGAGCGGAGGGAAGCGGGTATCGCGGCTCCACCTCGCCCCCAGCGCCAATCCCCGTCTCCCTCCCCTGCCGCAGGCAGGCGTGCTTGTCCCTGGCACCCTGGGGTGGGCACCCATCCCTGCCGGGCTACTTGCAGACGCTGACCCACTCGGTGATGCGACACTCCTCGCAGGCCACGAAGCAGCACCAGTGGAACTTGCAGTTGCAGCGCTCGCTGCGTGTCTGCCGCAGGATGTTGTGGCCGCGGCCGCAGCACAGACTCTCACAGTTGTCCATGCCCGGGCTGGTCTTGTTGCACAGGCGGCCCTGAGTGCCCAAGGAGTCCAGGGCCGGCTCTCGCTCGCAGAAGTCGGGTGACTTCTCAAAGTAAACCAGCTCGCTGATGCCAGCCCGGCGGCGATGCCGAGCGTGGCCCGGCTCCAGCTGCCCGGCATTCCGGTTGTGGGGCCGGATGAGGGTGGCCCCGTAGAAGCGGTCCTTGAGCAGGGACCCCACCAGGCGAAACTCAGGCGTCACCTGCCAGCATGTCTTCAGCTGGCAGCTCCCTGAGGTACCGTGGCATTTGCACTTTCTCCTCATATTGTCCATCACCACCTGGGCCGGGAAGGAAGGACAGAGGAGTTAGCATGAAGGAGACGCATTCTGGGGACTGGAGAAGCCACAGTGGAGCTCTGTGTGGGTTGGCACTACGGAAACATCAAGGGCTGGCATGAGTAGCCATCAAAGCTCTGGAATTGCAAACCCAGCAAGGCTGCACCCTGTTGCTGTGCCCAGTGCAACTCACGTCCCACACCCTGTCCCTTCCCATCCTGGCAATACCAACTGGCTTTTATGTTTCAGCAAGGGATTGGCACCTAAAGGAGAGGGTGAGCTATTTGAGCACAGGGAGGAGAAGGAGCCTGGATCTCACCTCCCACTGCTGCTTGGCTCCAGCAGCATCAACCTGATCCTGAACCCCAGTTCAAAGCCAGCATGGTTGCATCTGTGCAGCCATACTGGGACCCCCTCCAGTGCAAGGGTCTCCCATGCACCTCACCAGCCAGTAGCACTGCAAGTGGGGCAGATGGGAGGGATGCTTTCTCTTTCCCTTCCCCTCCCCAAGGCCTTCATCCCATAAAACTCCAGTTCTGGGAGTCCTGGGAGCAGCTCTGCTTTTAGCTCTTGCCTGCTCTCCTTCAGCCAACCTGGCCACAGTGCTAGGGGGTTGGGGTGCTGCCTCCCACCACCACCTGAATTCCAAGCCGGAATCACATCCCTGATTTACAGTTTGTAGAGGCTGCAGTGTGGCCAGTGCTATACATCCACCCCATTCAAGGGCAGGGTGCATGGGATGGGCTCTGGCTGTGGTTTGGTCTAGCCTGAAAGCACAGCTTGTGCAGGGTCCAGAGGCCAGTGTGGAGTTCCTTGGATTTCCTGGGCAAGGCTGCTGAGCCTCCAGGCTGCATGCTGGGATCCCCTACATCCCCCATCCCTGTAAGGGATACTGCTGTGGCCAAGCCAAGAGAAACAGCTCATGCCCATCAATCTCCAGGGGCACAACATGGCCACACATCCACCCCCCACACAGCCTGGAAAGAGACAGTTTTTAATGTCCTCTACTCTGTCCCAACAGGGATTCCCTGCTGGGTTGTGTGCCCCCATTTCCACATATTCACACAGACTTCAGCGAGTTCCTTTCCCATGCAGACACCCAAACCCCATCAGGAGTTCAGCTGGGGCTTGCAGACTACCAAAGGCTGATCCTCATACCCAGGGCCATGCCACCGGGCTTGTGGGGGGATTCCAGGGGACACCTGTCCCTGTGGAGGGTGCTGTCCTACAATGCCAGTCCTGCCCAGCTACCTGGCTTCATGCCTGCCACATGTTGTCTGTTCCTGCCCCTCCCTGGGAGAGACACGGGACACGAGTTCCTTGTTTAGGTAGGGGTGGGCAGGTTTTACTCCTTCTTTTCTTATTTTTTGAGTAAATCTCCAAGTTGCTAAGCAGTTATGGTAATGAAGGCAGGTCAGGGAAACACGTCTGGAGCTTGGGGCACATGGTGGAGAGGTCTGGGTTGGGCTGGAGTTTGGCTTTCATCCTGCTGAGAGTCCTGCTCCTGCTGGCAAGAGCCTCCACCTCACAGGTAATGAGCTACCTGGCCTCTCCACCATGTCCTGGGTGTGCCAGCCAGGAACATCAGCTGCTCACCACTGTGCATGTCACTATTCCTGGGAACACACTGGGACCACATCCTTTCCCACATTCCCTCCCTGCTGGCTTAGCTGGACCAGGAAAAATCTGCATACAGGGACGTAGCTGGCAGGCTCACCACTGGGATGGAGGGGACACTGGTGTGACAGCTGGACAGTGGTTCATTTGGGGTACAGCTGGTCAAGCAGGGGCTGAAGAAGTCAAGTGTGGCCATCTCCATCACCCAAGCCATCACTGCTGAGCATCCCGAGCCCCAGAACCACAACACCCATCCATCCCTGACCAGCAATGGCTCATTCTTTCCCTCCTGCACAGGCAGCACAGAGGGGACAGGACCCTGACAGAGCTGGGAGATGCAAGAAGGGCCCATCTGAGTCTTGGCTCCATGCTTTTGTCATTCAATTTTCTCCATGCACCCTTACCCGTCCTTTCCCTGTCTCATAGACACCCAAGTTCGACACATGCCCGGACTCGCTGGTGCTTTCTTTCGCACATTCCCAGCTCCTCCCAGGCACGCTCATAAGAGCTTTATCGTAGGTCTTTGTTGTGAGGGTAATGGGTAGTTCCTGGCTTCCTTTCATCCTCTCTCACTCTCTGATCTGGTGAGTTAGGAGGACCTGCAAGGTCTCTTTCACACTCCTGCTGCTCTTTGCTGGAGAGCTTGCTGCCTCTCAGGGATGCGGAACACCCATCTCAATCTTGAGTTGGACCAAGCCATGATTATCCCAGGGCTTCCTATTCCTCAGGACCAAGGTCACCACTGCCACTATCAGAGGATGCTGCGTGGCTGCAATCACCTGCCCAGCTTCATAGCTGGATGTAAAAAGGAAAAGTCAGCGTGTTTCTGCCTGGTTTCGAACCAGGGACCTTCCGCGTGTCAGGCGAACGTGATAACCACTACACTACAGAAACACACATCAGATGGCACCTGGATGCCACCACTCACGGAATTGTCACCTCCCTCCAGTACTGTAGGGTCTGAACCGGAAGACAGGCTTACCCACACCCACAGCACCCTCGGGATACACAGGAACCGCAGAGAGGATGCTCAGAATCAGTGACATGCTGGAGACTCTGGGTGCTGCAGCTACTTTGTGCATGGAGAGGGATGGTGCATGGCAGGGCATGGCACAAGGAGTGCATGTCCACATCACTGCTCTGCTAAAGAGGTTCAGGCCTCAGCGCTTGAAGGGTAGAACCACAGAGCTGCTGCAATCAGCACAACCATTCCTTTCCTGAGAAATCCAAGGAGATTGCTCCTTATTACAGCAGGAAAATTGCCCCTAGTAGTAAGTGGGGCTTGGGTGGGTGTGAGACCCACAGCATTGTTAAAAGAGCAGGTGGGGAGCTGGAGAACCCATACCCAGTGGGTGGCCAGGACCAGCCCTGGCAATAAGCATGGCACCAACAGACACAAACCAGGCACAGATCATCTCCTTGTTCCAAAGCCTGGCACCCACAGCCATCACACATGGGCTCACACCCTCATCTCAACAGGGTCCCTGAGCTGGACAGCCTGTCCAGGCATTGCTTCCCCACCTGCACAGGCACCATTCCCTCCTTTATTCCATTAGTCTTCTTCTGCCTCTTCTTCTAGCTCCCAGGCTTCTTTCACCAGTCCGGATCTTGTCTCTGAAGCCACCAAGAGCTGACACTGCCAGTCCCGTGCCTGCCTACCCTCAGAGACAAGCAGACCCCAGGCATTTTCACTGTTACTGGATCCCACAGGAAACGTTTCGTGACATCCTGCCAGAGCAAATATTCCTCTCTCACCTTCCCTTCCTTCTGCAGCCTGTGAGATTTCCCTTGGGAAATAGGGAACACAGACCATAGGTTTCTGAGTACTGCCAAGAGTCTCAGAGATCCGGGAAATGGAGAGATGTAGGGGAATCAGGATGAGCCCTGCAGTCAGAATTGGAACGGGGGTTTTGCCCAGATTGGGCCAGACCAGCCTGTAGAGGATTTAGTTGCCTAATACTGAGTGAGTTTTCACAAGCAAACAAAGCCAAAAAAATCAAAAGCTTTGGTATTCCCCAGGCATTTACAGCTTGGCCAAACTGGGGTGTCTTCTCCAGGGTGGTAAAGCTCAGCTCCAGCATCAGGGAAAGCCAGACATTAAAGTCTTGCTCTGCAGCATGCTCACCTCACAGCTGGCTTCAAACATGCTCAAAGGAGGAGGCACATCCAAATGTCTGAGCTATCCCAAGGAAACATTCCCTGTGGAATTCTGATCTTTAATTATTTATTTCTGCAGCCACTACACATTCCTTGGCACTGCCCTGGCAGCATATGGCTGGGATCTTGGGGATATGTGTCCTGTTGGATTCAATGGATGGGATCTCTCAGGCACCTGCTGTGAGCAAAAGGAGGCAGGGAAATGCAGCTATCCTCCCAGTCCCTCCTGCCTAAATGCTTCTTGTCTTCAATATCAGGCCGCTCTTAAACCTCAGCTTCCAGACAGAGTGAACTACTAATTAGTACCTTTAACAAGACCTGACATTGTAAGAATGGAGGGGAGGCTGTCCTGCTTGCCTGGACAGGCTCCAGCACACTGCTAGAGATGGGGGACAAGGCTATGGTCTGTCACCTCTGCTCCCAAGAGCATGCTGTGTTCCCCAGGTGGTACAAGAACCCACTGCCTAACTCAATCTCATTCACATCTGCCTCCTCAGGGCACTAGCTCCCTTTCTGGAGGCAGAGTCGTGGCTGGGTGCTGCAAAATCTGTGCTGTGTCCCCGTGATGCCAGTGACTTTCTCTTCCGTCTTTAGCTTCCTCCACTGCAGCTGCCCAACTCCAGTTCACCCAGCTCTGGAGAGGCAGGAGCCAGAATCACTGCTGTGCCACCCCAGTAGCACCACAGACAGGTGACAGTGTCCTGGGACAGCATCCCTTGGCAAGGCCACAGCAGCAATGCTCAGAGGAATTGTTCCCAGCAGGTTTTTGACTGGCACATCTTTGCAGCCCTGTCACTGCCTTTTTTCTTGGCAAGGCTGGGTAGAAAGGGTGCCTTGGGGGCAATCCCGGACTCACAAATGGTTCCACAGCAGCTAGCATGAGTCCCTCACAGCCTTCCTACACGTGTCCCAGGCACCCTGTTCCCAACCTCATCTCTGCATAACTGTCACCAGTGCCCCACTCACCTGCCGGCCCACGCGGTTGTTGTGCAGCCGCATACGGGAGTGGATATCCCTGTAGGTTTCCCGGGAATCGAGGAAATCCTTGGAAAACTTCTCTCCATAGTCCACATCAGGGCTGCACCCTCCCCATTCCCAGGAGTCCTGGAGGCCAGGGGTCTCTGCTGGCATGTGCTCCATGTGCACCCCGTGCACCATGCCTTTGCCACGGTTCATGGCTTCCAGCTGGAGGCGGTGCAGCTTGCGCCGGAAAGCCTCCTCATCGCCACGGCGCTTCTGGTCACAGCCGCAGGCCTGCAGCTTCCCCAGGGCACAGGCGTTGGACACGGCGTGCACCACGCCGGCCGCCGCTATGGCGTAGGCAAAGGCGCTCTCCCGAAAGCCTGCAAGAAAGGAGACAGTGGGGCTCAGCTGGGTGGTGACACCCCCGCGGGGGGCTGCATGAGTTCATCACCACACTGGGGTGTAGGGATTTGGAGGTTTGGCTTGTGTCTTGCTTTTTCCTGGTGCACCAGCTCCCACGTAGGCCATGAGTGAATCCCCACTCTCTGCTCTTCAGCCTCATCCCCACCAGGACACACTGGTACCCTGAGGGCAAGCCCTAGCTGGGACCCCAGCTTTTATCACCCTGCTCTCACATCACTCCGGGAGATGCCACCACAGCACTGCTCAGTCATCAGCATCATGGCTCTGACGAGAAAGGCAATCCCTCCTCCCCTCTCCACTCAGAGTTTCCTACTATACTAAATATAACGCTGGCCGAGAGACATTTCTGATGAAGAATGGGGCACTTTTGCTTACTCACAGGGTGCAGATTAGGCAGCAAAAAGAGTAGACTGCACTGCCTGTCCAGCCCCATTCATCTGCTTGTATCCCTTCCCACCCTGAACACTGCCAGGTCCCACAAGAAGCTCTAAATGTGATACCACGCTGGAAAAAATGAGCATCCCTACTAAGTTAGGGTATGCTGTGACCACACCATGCACTGCCAGAGCCGGCAGCTGGTTGTCGTTAAACGCTAGGGAGTGAGGACATCCACAAGTGTCATTAGCTGGGGACAGGGCAGATGGGGACAGAAACAGGTCTCACAGAAGGGGCTCCATGGGGCTCCATGTAGCTGTGAGCAGGGGATGCCTGAGAATTTCTTGGCTTCACTGAAGCCAGGTGAGGACCCTCTCCTCCCTGGGAGTTTCTATTTTATTTGAAATGCAAAGTAATACTTTTGTTTGTGGTTCCTAGGTCAGGCGGGGAGCCTGCAGTGCCCTTTGCTTTGGTGCACAGTGACTGGCCCCAGCATGAGGCAAGGATGGAGGGAGAGCCAGATTTTGTGCTGTGGTGTCACATGTGAATAAATAAATAGCTGGAGTTCCCAGCCTCTCCCCCTCTGTTGGACATGAACAGTTTGATTGGCCCTGGCTTTGACACAGCTGAACAGAAAACAGGTTTTAGGGTGTTTTCTTTACCAGATCCATGCCATCAAAAGGGGGTCTTGGGTGAGCACCCCAAAGCTCTGCCAGCTCCCTGCCTGTGCCACAGAGTCAGGAGAGGTGAGAGTGCAGCCGCTGCTGTCGCCCATCCTTGGCAGCGCTCCCCATCACGCATGTCTTCTCCGCGGTTCGCTGCCGCCCGCTGAGCAAACGCTATGATCTTATTAAAGGAAAATGAAATGCAGCCCGGAAACCTGCATTTAAAGTCGTGCTGCTCTTTTGTGTGTTAATTTGACACTGGTGCATTTAAAAAATTAACGAGGCGCTGCTTAAAAGCTAGCAGGAGCCTCTCCCAGCTTCCCCTCGGTGTGGGACAAGCTTGCTCTCAGCCTGCCTCTTTCCATGCACAAGTTGAACAACATTTTTCAGCGGGCAGGTAATGGGGCTGCTGGTGCGTACACTGTGCCGTGCAGCCTCCCCAGGGAGAGTGCTGGCAGGCAGTGCCTGCAACACACCCACAGCGCTGCTGGAGCATGAAGGCCCACATCTGGGGAGCTTCAGTCCCCAGGTGAGTAATGGAGGATGGAGAACCAGCACAGAAAAGTCTCCTGGATTACCAAATCCTCCCTATGTCAGTTCTCTGATCCCACCATCTGGGCCAGCTTCAGCTCTTCATATGCCAAACCTGGGCACAGCCCAATTCATCACTGCCACCCTGCTGGGCATCCCAGCTCCTCGCACAGCCAGTGCCTGGGGACAGGGGCAGCAAACCCTTCACCAGCAAAACACCCTCCTCTCAGCTGGGCCTCTTTCTCGCACATTTCTCCAGCTTAAAAATTAATTTCTAGTGTGGCATCTCCTTAAAATCCTTTCTGGAGCCCAGACACAAGCTCTACCCCACCCAGTCCGTCTAGCAAGCCTGTGTCCTTACAGGTAAAGAGGTCAGGTTGATTTGGCACCATGAATGGCTGGGAAACCCGTGGATTAAAGCCCCAGTCCTCCTTCCTCCTCTAGTGCTCTCCAGGTACATGTGAGCTGATGGATGAAGTATGGGTCCTTGTCCCTGGAGCAGCCATTCTCCAGACTGTGGGCAGGGGACAGACTGGCCCCTGGGACATGACATCACAGCATTCAGGAAGTCTTGTTCCCATCTCATCATGGTCCTTTCCCTGCTCAGTATCACTCTGCCTGGCCCCACCATTCTCCCCTGCCTTCTCCCCTTCTTCCCTCACCAGCCCTCATGGAGAGCTGTGAGCAAAGGGGAGGAGGGGGTCAGAGCAGCACTGGGATCACAGCAGCCATGCTAGTACGGTTCTGCTAGGAGGTTCAGTTTACATTCCTTGCTCTACTCCAGCCACGCCAGAGACAGAGGATTGAAGCAAAGCAACGAGCAACATGGCTGCAGGCAACAACCACCTGCCTCGTGGGCTCAGCAAGGGTGGAAGCTCCCAGGAACCACAGCCGAGAGTGGCATGTGGTGGCCAGCCCTGAGCCCTTTGGAGGGAGGCTCTTCAGCTACCCCAGCCACCTAAGACCTCAGCAGTGATTTTTGAGTCACCATATTCCTCTGGAGACCACAGAAGAGGTATAGCTGTGGGAGGTACAAGAAGTATTGCATCCTGCAGGGAAGAAGGAATGGAGGACACAATCCTGACACCACCACAGGCATCCAGCCTGCTGTGTACTCAAAGACCATGCTAGGCAAGGAGGACAGGTCTAAAATCTCTTCCTCAGGTCAAATCCCAAAGCAGCTTTCTTAGCAGAGAAAGAGTTTTCCCTGTCAAGATGTGCCTACAAGATGAGGGGTCATTTAGCAAGACCTCAAGTCCCAGCAGCACTGGCTCCACCATGGACGCTGCAGCTCCTCCATCTTTCAAGCAGATGTGCAATGGCTGGCTCAGGCACAGCTCTGGGCTCTACAGTCTATAGACTAGGGAGAGCTGGAATCATGGCCTTCCTCCCACAGCTCACCATCACATCCAGGCAGCAACTCTCTCCCAGCACCCATCACTGCAATGCCTGGGTGGCATTGAGGGAGCCAGCAGGACAGCCTCATGTAGACCCACCCCAGGGTACCCCAGGAACGCTCAGCTGCCCCCTTCATGGCAGTACCCCCCAGGAGTGGGGTGTAGCTGCCAGGAGCTGTGGGCACATTGCCCCAGCCCTGATATAAGGCAGAGGAGAACTTCTCCCACCACCTCCTGCGAGGCCTGCCGAGACGGCCAGTCCCAACACGCTGCCTCTCCCCCAGCCCCGCTCCCTCCCCTCCCCTCTCCCTAATTAAACTGCAGGTGAACCTGCCAGGGTCTGGCCCAGCACCAGGCGCTAAATGCCTCCCTGCAGATCCCAACTTGCCTCCCTGCACCTTCTTGAGCGTGCCAGGGACAGCCCGCAGCCTTCGCTCCTTGTCCGCCCACGGCAGTGAGAGAGCAGCCCTTGCTGCTGTGCAGGCTGCAGGGAGCCGAGCTCAGCCCCACATGGCCAGGAATCCTGCCTGGCCCCAGGGTCTCACTTGCACCAACAGTGGGGAGAAGGCCCAGAGAATGGGGGAACCCACAGGGATGAGGCCAAGCATCCACAGCACCCGCATGTCCTTCAGGGCCAGGTGGGCAAAGCCCTTGGTTTGCCTGGGGGTACGCAAAACCCTGCCAGCAGCCCGGCTGCAGGTGTGCCAGGCCAGGCGCTGCGGTCTGCGGGCACTGGAGCTTGGCTGGGGCTCTGCAGAGCTGGGTTCCGGGGTCCTGAGCTTGGCAGCATCTCCCTGGATAGCTGTAACAGCACCTGCCTCCCTCAGCACACAGCAAAGCTTCCCCAAGCTCCGTTTCACAGCTGGCTGGGCCCCAGCACCTGGTGTTTCCATCCTTGCAGGGAGTTCCCCATTCCGTGCTGGAAGAAATCAAGATCTGGCCACGGCCATGCAGACTCCTTGTCCCCAGTAAGCCCTTCTAAGGTGGGCATAGGGCATGGAAGCATCACCCATCTCTCCAAAGGCTGCAGAAACCAAGAGATACTGCACTCCAGAATCAGGTCCCCTCCAACCATGAGCCTTTGAAGGCCTTCGAGGACATCCAGTCCCTCCATGGCAGGGGGTCCTAATTTTTTCAGAGCTTCACATAGATGGGGTTGAGGTTGAGATGAGCAAAGGGGAATAGTCAGTCCCATAGCACACCTCAAACAGCCCCTGCCCAGCAGCCAGACAGTCCCAGCCCTGATGGCATTGTACCCACCCATGGGTGCACACATACTGGACAAAGACCAAGACTCAGTGACCCGCCACCATCTGCAGCTTGGTTTTTGTCAGGCAACCAGGCATGGGTCAGTGCAGCCAAGCCACACAGGGCCTGGCAGCCCACAGATGCTGCAGTGGGACAATATACCAGGACAACAGCCATCCTCTCCAGTGAGGTGGACACAATTGTGCTGCTCACCCTTGGAGCAGGAGCAAGGAACCTGTTTCCACTGCTGATGCAGCTGCAGCCACCTGCCTCCGCCTTACTGCTCCATCCCCCTGTGTCTCCTGAGTGCAGGAGAGGATGTCTCTGTCAGACAGGTGAGCACACGGAGGGAGAGGGAGGTACAGCAGAGAAGCATGGGACCAGGGACAGGAGAGTCCTGGCAGAAGTGCCAGTGCCAGAGAATGGGCAGGAAGATGGTGAGTACACAGGCAGGCAGCTGGGGAGCCAGGGAAGACTGGAGGAGGATTTGCAATAGCACTGTTGAGCATCGAGGGGACATGGGCCAAGGAAGCTGGTGGGTGCAGATGGCACTGGAGACTCAACAGAGGGTACAAGAACATCTCATACCCCAAGGCTGCAGCATCAAAAGACCAGACCTAAAAAACCCACAGACCATGGTGGTGTCTCTAAAGAACCTAGTGGCTCTGTGAGAGCAGGGATGGTAAATTCCTGGACACTGCCCTTGGCCTCCACTAACCTGCTGTTGTGCCTCACAGCCACTGTTTCCCGTGCCCCAGGGATGGCAGCATCTCCCAGGTCTGTGCTCTGCCCAGCATGCTGTCAGCATCCCTCTCTCCAGCTATGCTGCTCTGAAGCCACCCCTGACTCCCAGCACTGTCCGATTTGAAGCCTCTCCTTCCTGTCTCCTCAGGGTTTGCACTCAAACTTCTGGCATCAGCTCAGCAGGAAGAGGAGATGGGCACTCATTTGCCATTGTCCTCTTCTCTGTCCCCAGGGGATGAGGACCTTGGCTCCACTGAGTACCTGGATGCTGGGCAGAATGTGGGACGGACACCATGGGACAGCTTGGAACAGTGTTGCATCCTGTTCGGCTCATGCCAACACTGGAGAAGATGTGGGAGATGCAGGAGGACAAGACAGAGTTGGGGAGTGGAGCCAAGCAGGGAGAGTGGCAGGGAGAAGCCAGCTACAAATAATTTAAAGTGAGATTCACGCATGGCTGAACTGATGGCAGAAGAAGTGGGAAAAGGAATGAAAGATTAAAGGGGTCTGTCACTTCAGGTTACAAACAATGATCCTACAAGCACGTTGCATTCCCAGGCACGCCAAGGACGAGGCAGGGCGCAAAGCAGAGACCTGGTCCCTGGAGATCAGATGCATTAAAGTCTGCGGCATGGAGCCTGCACCCCTCACTTCTACCACTTGCCTCCCCTCTAGCACTGGGCTCCTAAGATGCATCCCCTCCCTGATGGCTGTGCCTGTAACAGATGGAAGGCAAAGCTCAGAGCTCCAGCACTGCGATTGAGGGACATGAGTGGGTTCAAAGTGTGCCAGAGCTCCAGCATCAAGGCTTGCTCCATGGCAAATGGCTCCAAGCAAAATGAGATAGTTTGGGTGTTTGGGGCTCATCCTGCAAGCTCTGCTGCCGAAACAGGAGTGCCATGAGAGGACTGCCTGCTCTGATGCTCCAGCCCTACCTCCAATCCTGCCCTGCTGCTGGATGCTGTGTCTCCATTTGAGAGAATGGGAACCCACCAATGCTGAGAGCCTGGGCCGACCATATCGAATAGCTCAAGACAGGAGCAGGAGTCCAGGGTCTGTGGGAGTCCCCACATCCATTGGCCACAGCCCTGACAGCAAAAGGGGCTGCAGGAGCATCTGAGACAGAAGTGAGGTGCAAGTCACTGAGGCCACCAGCAGATAAGGTGGGCTGAGGGAGGGATGCAGGTCAATGCTCTCTGCTGCTGGTGCTTCTCACCCAGCTCGGTGGGACCCAGAGCAAGGAAGCTTGTCTGGGTGTGTGAGCAACTTGAGCCAGCAAGTTGGTGTCTCCTGCTGCCTGAGGAGACTAGAAGTGTACTGCATTCCTCAGAGGACCTGGAAATACCTCGATGCTTATCAGGGCTGACAGTCCCCACCCTTCCTGCCAGGCACTAACCTGGGCACTGCTCACAGAGGGAAGAGACACTGCCCTTCTTCAGGCACTAAGGTCCTGACAGGGGCCAGGGCTGCTCCATGGCAGGACCACAGTCCTGATGCCACACATGCTCCGAGGTAGCATTCCACCCACTGAGGCTGTCCCTGGACATGAAAGATCTTCAGACACCAAAACGCTTCTGTGATCCCCTCTCCAGCCTTCTCCCACTTGTTACAGCTGCCTGTGTGCTCCTGCCACCACATCCCCAGAGTGACATGTAAGCCTCAAGCTGCCAACCTCTCCTCTTTGAGACTCTCCTCATAGTCCCAGGGAAAGAAGATGAAGGATGTGGAAGGATGTTTGAAGAAGAGTGGATGATTGCAACACTGTGCTAGGCATTAGGCAGAGAGGCTCACAAAGAGGGTATGTGAGCAGTTTCTTAGGTAGTTTTCACCTTTCTTGGGAGCTGGAGGAGTTGTGTGTGTGTGCTGGGCACCTGGCCTGTCCTTAGCACCCTGACTGCCAGCCACTGGCACCATATTGTCCTTCCTGACCATGGTCTGTGGCAATGGGCACTTAGAAATATGCTTAGGCACAGGCCTCAAGAAAGGGTGCTCAGGTGAAAAGATACATTCAAGTCCTCTAGAAGATCCCATCAGGTCACAACCCTAATCTGCACCATGCAGGCCAGCCCCTCTGCCCCCCAGAGTCTGCTGGAGAGAGTATCAACCAGGGAGGTCCTAATACAGGCAGAGCCAGACATGACTGCGAGGGAGATTGAGATCCTGGCACCAGGATCCTTGGCAGAATGTGGAAAGCTAGGAGAGTTCTCTCAGCAGTGTAGCTGTGGAGTCTGTGTGCAGGTGAGCTCCCAGGACAGCCTGTATCCCTGTCCCCTCTGCCATCATATTTTAGGGTCTCACGAAACAGAGCCCTTAGCTCTGCACTGGAAAGCCAACACAAGGGCAGAACACCAGGGTGACAGGCTCAAGAGCTAGGTCCCACTAATAATTTCAACTCATCACAACACACTAAAACACCATTCCCAGAGCAGGACTGAACCAAGATGCTCAACTGTATCCACCAAACCAAATCCCAGAGTATGGTATCCACCTTCAGACCCACCAACTATACTACACATCCATGGCACTGCTCCAAACACCAGCCTACACCACATGGGGAGAAGATGCCAGAAGGCAGGAGGGCCTGGAAAGAGCCTTAGGAGCAGGTGGAGCTGGTCAGGGAGGAGCAGCTCAGGACAAGGGCCAGTGCAGGTACAAAGATGCATGGAGCAGCTTTGCCATAGTGCAGTGCTCCTTCATCTGGCAGACCATAACATTTCTCTGCCTTCATCCATGGGGATGCTGAAGAGCTAACCTCATCCCCTGGGCCAGGGAAGAGCTGTGCAGGGGCCCAGGGGGAACTCCCGAGGGCTCCAGAGAGCAGGTGCTGGACAGTGGGACAGGAGGGGAACCGTCCAGCCCTTACCTCTGCTGAAGATGATGCTCTCATATGGAATCTTGTTCTTGGTCTCAAGGCTGGAGCAGTTCCAGCGCTGGTCCCGGAACTGGTGCTGGCACTCATGGATGGCGATCTGGATACCCTGGATGGCCGAGGCGGTGACGTCAGGGTGGCGCACACACACCTCCAGCTGCCGCCGCGTCAGCCCCGGCAGCGTCAGGCACACCGTGTTGGCATTCAGCACTGGCTCTGATGGCAGCTTCAGGCCCAGGATCTCATTGGAGCAGGAGCTGGGAGGGAAAAGGACACCCTTGAGCTCAGAGCAAGCAATGTACCAACCGCTGGGTTTTCCATTTGGCGAAGGGAAATGTCTGTGGGGAGCACACATGGGAAAGGGAGATGCTTCTCAATCCACACTGAGCCCATTGCATATAGGGAAGACTGAGAAAACCCTGTGCTCAACAGCAGCTTATCCAGGCAGAGATACCCAGCAGCACTGGTGCTGAAGTCCCCTCCAGCAATATAAGTACTGTACAGATACCCTGGCAGCCTTTGCCCAGCAGCAGTCAAATCTGGCCATCCTGCCTCTGGAGCCCAGCATCTCCCAGGATCACACTCTCTCTGTGTGCTCCCCCAGGGATCTCCCACACTGGCCATGTACTGCAGACTCTCAGCACACACTGCCCCAGCTCGCCTTCCACAGAAAGTGTGGGTTTCCCCCTGGGAGAATTGAGAGACCCTGGAGCAGGAGGCCCATTCCAGGTCTGGCTCCATCCCTGTTGCTGGCTGATCCCCTCCCTGCATTTCCTGTATCCCCCCCAGTACTGCTGGTCTTTGCAAGGGAGGTGAAAGGAGTGATCAGCCTTTTCTTTTCAGCTCAGCTGTGAAATATGGATCCAAGCACTGTGCCAAGTATCCTCAAGCTCCCAGCAACAATCCCAAGTCCACTGTCACATCCTAGCCCCACTGAACCAGATGCCTGTGGCCACAGAAGCACAGAGAGTAGCAAATGGATGGGTGCAAGGAGAGGCACATGGTCCATGGCAGGGGTACAGTACTTATACAAATAGAGATGCTACCTGGGGAAATGAGAATGTAGATGGAGTGTGTGGAGATGGGATGTGGGATGTGGGGAGACAAAGCATGTCCAGGAAGAGATGCCTATAGCTAATACAGAGATACACATGACAGACAAATCTGGAGAAGGAGACAGTAGGAAATGTTTGCTCAGCCCCAGGGAATGGCTTGAAGAACTCTGGGATAAACAGTGTCCAGGTGGAAGACCCACTAAGCAAGCAGCAGGCAGTGGGATGCTCAGCAGCATCCAGCATCTTGCAGCATGGTCCACTAGGAGCTCAGCACCACACCCACCACATGTTCAGGAGAGCTTGGTCCCTGCTGGGAGCTCTTCCCAGGAAGGTCTCTCCCTGTTCCCTGGGACAGGCAAGAGCTGGGTCCCTGGAAGAAGCAAGGAGCTCAAAGCCCTTTGAACTTTGATTACAGAAACAAGACTTGGAGGAGGATGCTGGAAGAAGGACTGCAGCTGCCAGCTCCTGGGGAGAAGGGTTACTCTCTCTGTGTTCCCTCAAACCCTGCAAGCCTGGTTCAGGTACTTGGGCAGAAGCAGCTGTCAGGGGACAAGTTCCCCAGCTCAGCGCTCACCCAGCTCTGGAGGGAGGGTTCAGCCCCAGTGTCTCTGCTGAATATCAGCTTACTCAAGGGAGAGGGAGAACTGTCAAGATTAGGCTGCTGCTTTCTCTAGCTTCCCAAGGGTGTTTATATCCATCCCACCACTTTCATGGGTAGTACATGACTATGCCCCAGTGCAAATCCACAGTGACTCCAACAGGGAGAGTCAAGGTGGAGTGGAGAAGAGAGACAAAGTGTGTGCATCCCTCCAAAATCCCTACACAGGAGGGGAAAGCTTCTTCCTGGTTTCCTGCACTCATTCCCACTGTCAAACAAGCCTTGGCTGATAAAAGATGCAGAGCAGGATGCAGCTGCCACCATCCTCAACCCCAGGAACTCCTGCCCCGAGCATTGCAACGATTTCGTTCCCTGCATGTCCTGAGCCTGACACAGCGTCTGCCATCATTTCCTAGAGCATCCCGAGATGGGGGCGATGTTACGGTCTTTCTCCCGATCGCACTGCGAGGAAACTGAGGCAGGAGCTCCGGAGAGTAGAAGGAAGGTCCTTCTGCCTCTTGCTCCACCCAGGGCTCAGGAGGGCCAGGCACCGGCAAGAAGCTGTCACTGTCACACTTCTTAGGAGGATACAGCGCTTCCCCCAGCTCTCTTCCCCCTTTAAATCTGGATTTAAACTTGATTTCACGGTGACAGGCCCCCAGGTCACAGGCTGCAGCGGCTGCTGCTTTAATTAATACAAGTCCCAACGTTAACAAATTATATTTAAAGGGGCTGGAGGGAGGGGGAAGGGCGGGGGACCCCCCCTCATACCAGCACCACGATTAACCCCTGGCTGCCTGGAGCGCACAAGTTTGGGAGCGGGCAGGGGAAAGGCGAAAACGGACAAGGATGGTGAATCTGGGGGGTTCACTTTCTGGAAAGCAGGTGGCCTCCTCTTACCCCTCTAGCATTTAGGACAGGCGGAGCGAGGTCGCAGGGGGGATCCAGTAGGCACCGACCCCCACGACAGTGACCTCGAAGCCAGCATTCCCCCCCTCCTCCGCGGGCGAGCGAGGAAACTGAGGCAGTCGGGGCGGGCGCTGGAGCGTCTCCGGCCGGGGAGGAAGGGGGACAGCCTCCCGCAGCGGGAGAAGCTGCGCATCCCACCAGCGTTCCGTCGGGACGAGGGAAGGCGGAGGGGAGCAGCAGCCCTGACAGCCCCTTGAACGAGGGGCCGCAAGCGTGCGGGGCCGGGCTGGGGCGGCGGGACCCCCCCAGGAGCCCCCTGGGCAGACCGCCCCCGGAGCGGGGCTGGGCGCAGCGGCTTCCCGGCGCCCTCCCCGTGGGGCCGGGGCTCTCGGCGGCGGGGCTGGGGATGGAGGGGTGCAGCTCCTACCTGGGTACCCAGAGGCTGAGCAGCAGCGAGCAGAGTCCGTGGGCCAGGGCCGGGCGCATCTTCGCTGGGGCAGCGGCTGTGCGGGCTGCGGGCGGGCGGGCGCCTTTGGGGCAGGGGCGGCGGGGCTCGGCGCTGCTCTCTGCCCGCTTTGTTTGTTGTGGGTTGTTTGCTTGTTTGTGTTTTCCCCTCTCCTCCCTCTCACTGGCTCCCTGCGCGCCGGGGCTCGGCTCGCCGGGGCGGCTCTGCCATCCTCCCGGGATGCCCCCCCCGCCTCCCGCCGCCCCGGCGCCCTCCGAGCCCGGCGAGGGCTGCGCGCCCCCCGCCCTGCCCGCCGCCGCCCCGCCGCGCGCAGCCCCCCGGCTCAGCCCCCCATGGCGGGACGTGCCGGGGGGCCGGGGGGTCCCTCGGCCCTCGGGGTGCGCTCCCCCGCCGCTCCCCAGGGCGCCCCGGGGCTCCGGGGCCGCGGCGGGCGTGGGCAGGGCTTGCCGGGCGAGCGGCTCCGCGGCTCCCGCGGGGCCCGCAGGCACATGGGGAGCCGCGGCCCCCCCGCCGCCCCACGCCACCGGTGTCGCCGGGCCTCCGGCGGAGCGAGCACGGTCGCGGCCGGAGCGCCCCGGGAGCGCGGGGCGCGGAGTGGCGGCGGCAGCGCCTCTGCCTGGGATCGCGCTGCGCCGAGCATTACTCAGCGCCCGGAGCCCGAGTCCCGACACGTCCAGACAGGAGCCCGCGGGGGAAGGACGGGGCAGAGGGTGGCAGCGGGGCGGGGAGCCCGGCGTGTCGCACGCAGCCTGCCGGGGAGGGAGCGGGCGGCGGGGGGGCGAGCGGGCACGGGCGGCGGGAGAGCGGGCGCGGGGCTGGGGGGTGGGGGGGGAGCGGCGTGGGGTGGGCACAGCGTGGGTGAGTGGGCACGGTGTGTGGGGCAAGCGGGCACAGCGCGGAGAAGTGTGTGTGGTGGGAACGCTCGGCGCGGAGGAGTGTGCGCAGGGCGCGGGGTAAGTGTTCGTGGTGTGGGGTGAGCATGTGTGGCGTGGGTCTGGAGCGCGGGGAGAGCTGGGTGTACGTGGCCCGTGGGCATGTCTGCACGGTGTGGGGGACTGTGCGTGGGGTGGGAGGTTGAGTGTGCACGGCGTGGGACCGTATTCGTGGGAACTTGGGAGACTTCAGGCTGCTGGGGGGAGTGTGCTCAGGGCATGGGGAAAAGGTGCTGTGGGCGTGGGATGTAGTGGTGTGCACAAGGAAGCAGAGTGTGCACAGAGTTTGGGTGAATGTGCATGGTGTGGGATAAGTGTACACCAAGTGTGGAGTGAATGTGCTCAGTGTGAGAGTGCACCAAGTGTGGGTGAGGGCATAGGGTGTGGGGTGATTTGTGCCTGGCTTTGGTTGAGTGTTGTGTGGGACAAGGGTGAGTGTGCATGAGTAGGGGGGGCCTTGTACCCGAGCACGGTGAGAAAGCAGTGCACAGGTGAGTGTGCATGGCAGGGGTGAGAGTGCATGGGGTGTGATGTGTGTATGGTGTGGGATAAGTGTGTAGGGCCGGGGGATGTGAGCAGGCACTAGGTATGGCATAAGATTACATGGCATGGGCTGAGCGTGCATAGTAGGGTGAGTGTGCATGGAGTACAGGGAAAGTGTGGGTGGTGAGCTTGAGGATGTGCAGAGTGTTGAGGGTATGACAGTTCTCAATCCCAGCATCTGTGTGCACTGGGTGTGGGGCGAATGTGCATGGGGTGCAATGTGGTCAAGTGTGGATTGAATGTGATTGAGGCATAGGGTGAAGAGGCAGAGTGTGACAGCATGAGTAAGTGTTAATGGGGATGGAGAGAGCGCATAGTGTGGGGTGTGTGGGGAGTGAGTGCACTGGCAGACAGGAAATACATGGGGCATGGAGTGGGAACACAGGGAGAGGGCTGTGAATAGCATGTATATAGTAATGCAATAGTAAGTATCCCTCTGGTGTGGGGTGTGCAGGGGGTGCTCGAGGTTCATAGAGGTATCAGGGTGTGCACATGGGGCCCGGAGATGCTGGCACGAGCCGTGGTTGTGCAGGAAGGCATTCCTGATGGTGTGAGGCGTGTGGGTGCCTGTCAGTGTGCACAGGGCTATGAGCCTGAGTGACACATGCTGGGGGTGTGACTCTGTTTGTGGGCGTGGAGAATGGCCATGTACATCCCATGTGTCAGCCCCGTTTTGGATTCCCCCAACCCAATGCTGGGAGAGCAGTGCTGCAGGGCCAGTGCGTATGGAGAAGCTGTGGATGTGGTTCTGCCTTCCCTCAACAGGGCCACCAAGCACTGCCAGCCTCAGCCCACAAACACTCCCAGGTTGGGCACCCAATTTTTGCCCACCTCTCTGGCACCATCAGTTTAGCTTTTGGGCACCCCTTACCTTCATGGATTCCCGATGGGCAGGGTATCTTTCATCTGGGAGCTGTGCAGTGGCCTTTCAGGTTATCCCTGTGTCACCCTGCTGCTTCCTTGGGGACAGGAGGGTGGTCCTAGAAAAGCCCAGGCTCACTGGGCTCACAGCAAATGTAATCTGCCCCAGGGTAGCCTCTTCCCAGTCCCCAGGGGATCCCAGTCCCCAGTATCCCCTCCCCAGGGGATACTTGGTGTCCCCTTAGTTTGGGTGCCCACTCTGGGGCTAGGGGGCCTCCACGTGGGCACTGGGGATGGGGGATGGTAGGCAGTACCCTTGCAGGCTCCCACTAGCCCCAGCCATCACAGCCCATCCCAGGCTGGTGTTTGGGCCGTAAACAGTTGCCTGGCAGATGGAAAATCATTCTCCACCAGGTGGGTACTGTGTATCTCCCCACCAGCACAGCAGCACTGACAGGAGCTACCTTCTTTGCTTTTCTCTGATGTTTCCTGTTTGCACCAGAGAGGAAAATTCTCTTCCTTTGGGAAATGAATTGCAATCTGAGGGTGAGGCCTAAGACTATGTTGGTTCTTCCTGGGTGCAGCGGTGTGGCATCACCACTGAGGTTCCTTTTGTAGTCCTGAGGTTGCTGGCTGTTCTCCTGTCCCCAGCTCTGCTCCTGAGTGTGCAGGTGTGGACACTGGTATGGAGCCAGCATCTACCCTCCGACTTCCTTGCCCACACAGTTTAGCAAGAGGTGAGGGTCAGAAGCTTCCATTCCTCAGACAAGGACCTGAGAATACAGAGAGGTTCCTGGCACAGCATAACCCAGCACTCATCCCTTCCTCCATAGCTGCTGCCCTCCTGGATCCCCCAGCACCCAACAAGTGATGTGCAGTGTCCCACAGGAGTTTGGGAATGGTGTCAGGACACCCTTTAATCACCTGCCACCAAAGGAGGTGCAGACTGGTGATGAGAGATGTGGTGTCAGGGTTGGGCAGAGCATACCAGGAGACTTGTGGACATGACACACAATGGTCCCTAACATAGAAGCCATTGCTCCCACTCTCTCTACTTCCTCTCATGCAAGACCTGGCTCCTGTCTTCAGTTTCCCCTTTACGTTCTGGAACACACTATCTGAACCCTCACTTAGCAGGCAGGGGCAGGGCAGAGAAACAGCCTCCAGTTTCAGACAGCTTCCTGGCTCAGATGTCCTCAGCAGGTCCTCTGAACCCCTTCCTTTCTCAGGCCATCCTAGGGATTACATGTGCTGCCCTCGGCCTGGACTCAGTAGAGATTCCCTGATGAAAGCAGGCCACCTTCCCACCAGAAGGTCCTTCCCTGTGAGAAGCAACCCTTGCTTCCAGGCTTCAGGAGCACATTAGGAGATGTTCATTAGGATCCTATACATAAAATAAATGCCAAGGAAAATCAGAGGAGAAACCCTTTTATAATCACTTCCAAGAGCAGGTGTCTCACTCGCACGCTCCTGCTGACCTGGGGAGGAGACCAGCCACCGTGTCCCGTAGTCTCAGTGGGGACAGGTGGGGGGGACCTGTTTCCCCATGTCCCAGCAATGTCCTGGGGCTGAAGAGGAGCCAGGTGAGTCTTTTGCTCCAGCCTTTCTTCTGCATCACACCGACAAAGCCCTTAAGCACAAGATTAAGCCCCTGGAACCAGGGGGGCTAAGAACAGGACCTGGCCCCTCTGAGCAGGGATGGATGTAGGCAGGCGTGAGGCTGGTGGAGGGTGCTTTGGTCCTGATGAGACCATCAAAGCTAATGGCAAAAAACTGAGCTTTCTGAGAGCACTGCATCTGTTCTTATCATTACTGTGGGCCCCCAGCTGGGAACTCGGCATCCGTGGGTCATGGGACCTGCCACCTCCGAGCTTCTGTCCCATCTCCAGCACTGCTCAGCAGCCCCACACTCTGCAGAGACCAGGAAAGGATGTGAGATGCTGTCAGAGCTGGAATGAAGGTGGTTGCTCCCTAGAGCCAGCGCACAAAAGGTGATGGGGAAGTACCTGGTGCAGGGCACTGTGCAAATACCTCTTGGAGCTCCTCTGCCCAGGCCAAAGCACTCAGGCAGGTCCTTCCTTTCAGCAGGTCACAGGATGCCCCAGGATATGCTTTGTGCCGGGGACTGGGGAAGTATCCATACCTCTCCCTATCCATCCTTTATTCTATCTCTGTCTCTCCATCCCTCTTGCCATCTCTCCATCTCTTACACTGCACATCCACTTGCTCAGCCCTCAGGCTGCCTGCACTTTGGCTGCTCTGTTCCCCTTCCCTTGTGCAGGAGCAGGAACTGTCAGCACCCCACACCACAGGCTTCACACCCCTGGGAGAATGAGGCTGCCTCTCCTGTTGTCATCTCCATCAGAACTCCTTTCCTGCACCTCAGCACTCAGCCCATAACTTGCTGGCTTTCTTCCCCCCTTTCATCCTGGCAATGCCCTTCTCTAGCCCCTTTTGCCTTGTGATAAGCAACTTCCAAGACTTGTATCCTGGACAGTCATGCAGCCTGTCTGAGTTTCTGCAATGTCTAAGGATGACCCACTAGAAATCCATGGCAGGAGAATTCAGGGGTTGAGATCTCTGCATATATCATGCTGCTTCTACTTGTTCTTACAGATTGGCTGTGGGCCCACGGATGTGACCAGATGGCAGCACAAGGAGAGAACAGCCTGCTCTGGACAAGAACAATCCTGGCCATGCTGCAGCCTTGGAGGGGCTGATGGCCTCTGGGACCACCAGGGCCAACCAGTCTGTGTGTGCAGGTGTGGGAAGATGAGGCACCTCGGATGACAAGAGTGGGCCTGAAGGGGTACGGGGGGGAACCTCTGGGGAATCTTAAAGTGAGGGGAAGCTTGCACAAGGAGAAGGAGGAGGAAGGGGAGGTTTGCTGGGACCCCATGCAGCCATCCACTTACCCAGCTTTTGACATCCTGAAGCACAGCTCTCTTCACTCCCCTGCCCAGCAGCACCCATGGGACTGGAGCGACAGGTGCATGAGTCAGGGCTGGGTGTGGGTCAGGGTGACCCTGCCTTTTGTGGCAGCATTAGTCACCATGCCAAAATTCCCCAGCCCAGCAGCACTGGAGCCCCCAGCATCACTGCCTCCTTGCTGCCTCACACCCCACAACTTGCCTGAGTTTGCTCGATGTGACTCAGGACCAACCACAGGGCCACTGGTCTGGCCCGGCCAGTCCTCCCAGCTGCCCAGGGCTGGGGCGCTGGCAGAGCCTGGGGCAGTGGGTCAGTGCCAGCACCAGCACTCAGCCACGCTGCCCTTGTGTCAGGGTGGAAAGGCAGGACCTGGCCGCCTCTGGCCGTTCCTGCGAGCATCCTTGCAGTGAGGCAGATCTTCCCTCTTCTTCTTCCTCCCAGCTCCTGGCAGAGGGTGCCTCCATCCCAGCAGGGTGCAAGGAAGGGGCTGAAGCCCTGCTGTGGGTACCATTCCATGGGGCTGGAGCAAGCCCCCATGCATGCTGCCTCCCACATACCACAGAGAATGGCCATGTGGGGGGACACCCCATGGCAGAGCTGGTTTGACCACGATGGGGGATCCCGAGCCTTGCACTGCCTTTGGCAAGGAGAGCATGTCTCCAAAAGGGCCAGGCTGCTGGCTGAGGCAGTAGAGAGGTGGCTGGATAGAGCTGCCCAAGCACATCTGTGCAGGGCTGTTCCAGGTGCCTCCTGTGGGGAGGGATACACAGCCACAAGGATAGGTGGGAGGTGCTGATCCCCATGTGCAGTGATCAGGGCATGAAGCCACCTCAGCAATCACTTTTCCTGTAGCTCTGCCTTCCAGGGGTATGCACAAGCAGATCCCCCTCCTTAGAGCTGGAGGATGGCTGCTGTCTTTATTACAGGGTAAGTAATGAGGCCATGGAGTGGAGGCCATCTCACTTGGATAAGGTGAGATGTTGGCAGTCAGAAACAAGACCCAGGAGTGAGGGAGCCTCTGCTCTGCCCTTCTTCTGGGGTGGGGGAGCTAAGGGGTGCCCTGATGTCAGACAGCTCCCTGACAGCCTCCAGAGCCCGCTGCCCTCACAAACACTGCTTACTGTGTGCCAGGACAGCACAGCCACTCCCAGGATGCTGGAGTTATCTCCCAGCTCATGTCCCTCAAGGGATCACGCCCAATGTCTGCACTCTGCTTTAGGTACCCTGGGCCACAACATATTCCCTTGCTTGAGTGCTCGGAGACACTGCAGCAGGACTGGCCTGGACACCCCCAGTACCCACGTTCCCTACTCCTACTCCAGTGGGCAGCCACTGCACACAGTGGAGTCCCAGAAACAGGGCAGAGCCAGGAGTGGCTCGGTTGCCTATGATGGGCAGGGATAAGCCAGGCCCTCCGGGGCAAACTGGGGTTAATGTGTCCTCATGGCTGCCTGACTGACATCTGTCACTGAGAAATGGAGTGAGGACAGAGGAGGACAGTTACAGGCAGCTCCCTGGAGGGAGCAGCAGAGCCTGGAGAAGGAGAGTTAGATGCCTCCCAGGAGAGCAGGGCTGGTCAGGCAGGAGCCCTGGCCAGGACCCAGCTCTGCTGCTGGCCAGGCAGCCCCTGCCCAGCAACAAGCAGTGAGCTGGCAGTGCAGCCACAGGAAAAGGGTTTGACACAGTTGTTGGGTGCCACTGTCCAAGCCTGACCACTCAGCTTGGCTGAGCTGGTATCCAGGTTTCTTGGCCTCTCCCTCTTAGGACTTATCTGCATTACTCCAAACTTTTCTAAAGTGCTTTTTTTTTTTTGGGGGGGGGGGGGGGGGGCAAAATATTCTATTTTTGGTCTCAGTCCAGAGAGATTTTCTTTTTCAAGTTTGATTGAATTATTCTGTCCAGCTGTTTTCAACTTGGGAAATTGAAGGGAAAATTGCATTCTTCCCATTTCAAAAGAATATGTTTTAAAAAAACCCAAAACCAACAACGAAGTCATTAACATTACAAGGGTCTGGGATTTTCTCTCTCTCTCTCTCTCTCTCTCTCTCTCTTTTTAATCCGATTATTATAAACTTCCTCTTTTTCCCTTGGGAAGATCCTGAAAGTTTTGCAATGTAAACTGTCCAGTAGCAGGGATCTCGGCTACACATGCACATCTACAGCAACACTTCCTGGACTCTCCAGCTACTCACTGCACCCCCACAGCCACCCTTGTGCAGCCCTGTCTTTCACCAGCCCCCTGCAGAAGAGACTCCTGCTTGACCACTGCCCACAAGAGCATGGGCATGGAATCAGGGGGTTGTACACACTCTCACACACACCCCCGTGCCCATTTTCCCAAGTACAGTCATATACACACTCACACACACACCCTACACACATGTCCACATGAGCAGCACCCCAAGCGCAGCCACTTGCACAACCCAATGAGCCTCCACAAACCGCCACACACAGACACATTCCTAGAGCCACAGAATCATTTAGGTTGGAGAAGACCTCTAAAATCATCGAGTCCACCTGTAAACATCACACTTCCATGTTCACCACTAAACCCTGGGCGCACTCCCATTTTCCCCATGCATTCCTCCATCCCATCCCCTCCCATTCCATTCGCACTCCCATATTCTCCATGCATCCCTCCATCCCACTCCAGTCTCACTTCTACATTCCACATGCATCCTTCCATCCCACCCCACCCCATTCCCACTCCTACGTTCCATATGCATCCCTCCATCCCATTCCCATTCCCATTCCCATTCCCATTCCCATTCCCATTCCCATTCCCATTCCAATTCCCGTTCCCGTTCCCATTCCCATTCCCTGTTCCCCGCTCCGTGCCGCAGCGCCCCCTGGCGGCCTCCTGCCGCTGTGCCGCCCACTGCGCCCCGCATCCCATGGCGTTGCCATGGCGACGGCGGGGATGCTGCGCCCCCCAGGCCGGGAGCTGGTGGGTCTTGAGGGGTTCAGCAGGCTCCTGGGAGCCTGGATGGCTGCAGGACTTCTGGGAATCTGGGGGACTCCTGGGCAGTAACTGCCCTTTGGGGCTGCTGGGGTGCGCTAGGAACCTGGGGTAAAAAGTCTTATTGGATGGGGAGCTGTGGAGGTCTGGAGGACTGGGAGATTTCTGGGAGGCTCTGCTGGCTGTTCAGCCCTCTCCAGACCACTGGGCCGGTCCAGGCCCTGTCAGGCTACTGGCAGCATTTGCCTGTGTCAAGGCTTCTCTTGGCTATCAATGGAATGGATTTGGCTTTGCCAGATCAGGAGCAGTAGGGAGCTGTGGTAAGGAGCTGTCAGCCCCCACAAGAGCTGTCCATTTCCCCAGCTGGACAGAGAACAAGACAAACAGCCCAGCTGGTTTGCACACCTGTGAGGGGGTCACAGACGCAGTGAGGAGGTAACTCGTGGATGTGAAGAGGAGTTACCCCACAAGCACAGACCATGTGCTTCCTCTCCAAATTTTTGACTTCTGTGAGCTCCATCCTTCAGGAGCTGTGATTTGGAGCAATGGCAGAGAGGACGCAGGTCAGATACCTTACTCAAAAGTACTAAAAGTCTTCCCAGGGGGTTATGCATTGCGACATCTCTAAAGCCATGTCCATTCAGCCCAGAGCATGAAAGCAGCCCATTGTGAGGGAGCTGAGACAGAATCCAGAGAAGGAACTTGCCAAAGGTTGGAGCTCAGACTCTGAACATCTCACAGAGGGTTTCAGAATCCCTCTGAAGGTGGTCTCAGCTATGGTTCCAGAGGACAGCAGGAGTGACCTAAAGTTTCATGAGACCTGCCTGAACTGACCTCTCTTGACAGACAATCCAAGCCTTGGGGTGTGCTCAAATGCATCCCATTCAGAGGGACCTGCAGAGCCTATGGAACAGCTCCGCACCTCTTCCAGCACAGAACTCGTGCAACTCCCCAGCTCCCTTCCTGGTGGATCATTTTGCACCCACACATGTCCTCCCTGTCCCAGAAACACCTGAGGAAACACAAAATGATATGAAAACATGCTCTCACACAGGCACGCGTGGGGACACTGTCACACACACACACAGGCAATTTGCTGTGTATTCACAGAGATGCAAGAAAATACACAGGCCAACTTATTTACACACCCATGAGGGGCTCACACACACGGTGACAAACTCACACACACACATGTGGTCATGAACAAGCATAAACATGTTGCCTGTGCATCCAGACACACACCAAGCTGCTTGCATGCACAGGTACCTTCACCAGCACCTACCCCACCCTGCTCACACCCACCCACGTGTTCCCATGGGCGGGCATGGGGACAGGAGTTCCGTATTCCCTTCTCCCAGCACCACTGTGGCCAAGTCAGAAGGGAATTTCCAGCTGTGAAGTTGCAGCTGACAAATTTAGAGGTCCCCTCCCCAGCGATTGCTGGGCCAAGTTAATGGTTCACCAGCACCTTGCTTCTCCTGCCCTTCCTTCCTGGTTCCCTGGGCAGGTGAGGAAGGACCCACTGGTGGGCATCTCCAGCGCCCCACGCAGTTTCCCTTGCCTTGCAGTCTGCCCAGCACTGTGAGCTCTGCTTTTACTCTGCCTGGCAGTGCCCAGCACATGGGGCATTGCCCACCTCAGCTACCTCAACTTAGAGCTCTCTTGAAGAAGGGTGGACAGGAAAGCCCCCAGTGATTCCTCCCCCATGAATCCCCCACAGATGCAACGTGGAGGGCGGGCACAGGAGAGCTGACATCTCTGCCCAGGCTCTCACCCCGCTGACATCCCTCTGGGGATCATCAGCTCAGTGGGCATTTCCAGGCACTGCATACACACACCACACTGCAGCTACTTAAACCTAAACCCTTATGCTGCGTAATCCTGGAGAAACCAGTTCCTGTGGGCTCCTTGCAGCATGGGAGGGACCCCCTCAGAGAGCCCTGGAGCCCCTGGAACACAGGCTTGGCAGCTTGCCTTGCTGGGCAGCCAGGCAGGCTGCTCCTCACCCTGTGTTTGTCCATGAGGGGCACAGGCTGATCAGGTTATAAAGACATACATGCCTGGCACCCTGCCATCCAGGTGGGGTTGCACGTGGCCCATGGCACACCAAGTGAATGCCTTGCATACCACCAAGCCAACAGTGTCAGCGCTGTCCAGGGCTTCTGTGTGCCAGGCTCTGCAGCGAGGACTGCAGTGACCATGGCTGGAGTGAAAAGAATATAGGGTCCCTTCAAGAAAGTCAGAGCACAACACCATAGTGTTAGGGCATAAGTGGTGGCACCGTGGACTGCAAACATCCCAGGCCAGATTGTGGCAGGACACAAACTGGCACCCCAAGCAATGGCAGCTGTGGCTGATGGGAGGAGAGCACACACGCAATGGAAGCAGCAGAGCAGGGCAGGAGAGTACTCGCCCTCATCCCCGCACATCTCCAGGCTCAACAACCACAGAGAAAATCAGAGAGTAGATAAAAAATGAGCTGGACTTTGGCACAGGTGCCAGCAGGGCCAAAGGCTGGCAGGAGTGTGACTGATTGCGACTCACAGCTGGGGCAAGGCAGCTCTCTGGCTAGTTCCATTCCAGTACGGTGGTCAGCGCTTCTCCGCCCTCCCCAGGAAGCGCTGTGGCATGCCGGCTTTAAATAGCTTTATTAGTGGAAGCTCTGTGCCCACAGAGCAGGGGGGCACGGGAACGCCGGGCCAGCCCCATGCTGCCCTCTGGGGAAGCCAAGGACTCCCCAGAGCACAGAGCTGAGCTCACCCACGCTGACCCTGCCACTGGCTCCACCTGTCTCTGTCCCAGGGGGGGCCTTGTGAGCCTGGAGGTGGCCTCCCAAATTGTCCTCGCCTGACCCCAGGCTGTCAGATGCAGAGGCTGAGCTCCTGACGGACGGAGCACTTGCGGCACTGCACCACACAGCACCAGTGGAAGCGGCAAAGGCAGTTCTCCTCCAACACCACCGTCTCGTCCCGGTGCCCTCTCCCGCAGCACAGCAGGTCACACCCACTCGTGTCCATGGCTGTGCTGTTGCAGACACGACCCCTGGTACCCAGCGAGCCTGTCTTACGATTAGCCGAGCAGAAATCAGGTGAGTCGGCCGAGTAGATGAGGTCCTGTTTATCAGGAGGCTTGATGTTGTCACCCACCGGGATGAGGGTTTTCCCGTCGTTCCCTCCCATCACCTTGAAAGCCCCGTTGAAGCGCTCGAGCAGGCGATCCCCCACCTCGCGGAAATGGGGCATCTTCCTCCAGCAGGTCCGCAGGGTGCAGGAGCCTGACAGCCCGTGGCATTTGCACTCTGTCCTCATGTAGCTGCGCACCGCCTGAGGAAGAGACAGCCACGCTCAGCCCTCGGTTCCCTCTCTCGCTGCCCAGCACCCCCAGCCAAAACCCTGCCCCTTGGTGTTGCCCTGGCCCGGGAGAGCAGCCCGGGGGGGGGGGGGGGGGGTCCAAAGCACCTGCAAAAGGATACCCAAAAGATATTGGGTCATATTTCAGCCAAAGCTGGTGTAGGTACGTGGCTTGGCAACACTGAAGGTGGAGGGCTGGGTAGGGGCACGAGGGGGTGCAGGGGACAGGGAGGACAGGGGTCTTACCAAACGCCCGGCTTCGTTGTTGTGCAGGTCTATAAGAGCTCGGATGTCATTTTTGCCTTTCTTGTTCTTGGCATCCATGAACTGCTGGGATTTCTCGTAGCCAAACTGGACATCATCCCCACAGCCCCCCCACTCCCAGGCAGTGCCCTCTGTGCCTGGCCCCGCCGTGGGCGAGGGGGGCGCCCGGCTCCGTGTCAGCTCACAGCCACACTGCAGCAGCTCGCCCATGCTGCAGGCCTGCGTGATGGCGTGGCTCACTCCAGCCGCCGTGATGGCATACACGAAGGCTGTTTCACGGATATCTGCAGGAGAAGGGACAGGGCTGGGATGTGGGGTCAGCTCCAGCAAGCAAAGCACCACACCCTGGCTGACATCCCAGGGTCTCAGACCCCCCTTTTCCCTTTTCATATATGTTTGATGTTGCTCCCTGGGTGATGCACCCACCCTGAAACAGGCTGCCTGGAGCAGGAGCTGCCTCTTGCAAGCAGATTTGGAGAACGACTGGGGGACGACCAGGCCCTGCCAATGCTCCTCCACTCAGCTGCGGAGAGGCAACAAATCTCCCGCCTCCTCTTGCGAATCTGGGTGCTGCCCCATAGGAAAGAGGGAAGCTTAGAGAGCAGAGAGTGGTCCCAGGTGAGCAGGTGGTACTCACAGCTTCCTCACACTACCGTGCAGTATCCCTCCAAGCAGTAAAAGTCCCAACCCCAGCTCCAAACTGGCACCTGAAAGCAAACACTGTGAGGGATACCGAGGGTGCCACTGACCCTCTGCAGGGCGGCAGTGATGAAGCTGTGCTGCCTGCTCTCCCCCCACTACCCTCTTTGCCATGGGGAGCTGCCTGCCCCCCTCTCTCCACCGGCACAGCCTCCACCCTGCAGGATTATTTATTATTAGTATTTGCTCCTGTCTCTCTCTGCTCCGGGACACGAATTCCAAGCATCTTTCCCCTGCCCGGACCTGCCGCTCGCAGCCGCAGCCAGCGGGGGATTCTGGCAGCAGGGGTGCGGCGCCCTGCTCGGGGGGCTCCTGCACTCCCCCTGCTTCGTGCCAGCCCAACTCCTGCCCACCCAAATGCCAGGGCAGGGCTGGCCCAGGGTGGTGGCCTGCAGGGGATTCCTGGGGAGGGAGGGGAAGGTGGGTTTTGGGGGGCGTCTCCTCCCTCCATCTTCAGTATTCTCACTTGGGGAGGCTGCAGGAAGAGGGATACCAGGGCCCCAGTTCCATAAGTTCTCCTCCAAAAGCCCATGCAGCAGCTGCATCCGGCTGGTGTTAGCAGGAACTGGGCACACTGGTGCCTTTCTGGCAGTACCGCTGAGGGGACACCACCCCCTCCCCAGGCCCTCCTGCCCCCACCAGCCACCCAACCAGCTGCCTGCTCCCACCTGGGGTTGGCAGAACCCTCAGCAGACAGCCCAAAGCTGGCAGAGGTCCCCATGCCACCCTGCCAGCCAGGCCTGGGGGGATGCTGTTCCTCTGACAGTCCTCCAGACACATGGCTGCCTCCAAGCCAGCCTGCCTTGGCATGCCACACCTGGCACAGGTGACAGCAAGGGAAGAGGGGACAGCCATGACTGTGCCAAGGAGGCCATGGCCAGGAATGGGAGGTTTGCAGCATCCTTGGGTAAAAGGGATATTGGATGGGAGATACTCATCTATTGGACCTGGGAGCCCCAAAAATGCTGGGATACTTTATGCAGTCCCTGCAGGCTTACAGGGAGGCTGGTGCCTGCTGGCACCTCTGACGGCTTCTGACATTCATCTTCTTGCCCTGAGGAACTCCACACTTGTGGCTGGGATGCTCCATGTCCTCAGAGTGCCAGAGACTCACAAACTCACCACTGTCCCTACCACACTGCTTATCTCTACCATCCCAGCAGTGAGGTTGGACAGTGTGGTGGCTCCTTCAGCATCCCCATGCTTGATGTACCTGTGCCTCCCCTAACACAAGCTGTCCCTGGGTACCCAGCAGCTCATCTGCCAGTACCTTTCACTCACCATCTGGTCTGGCCCTGCATTCTGACACCACCCCACTTCCTGTGCCTGGCACAGATCCCACCTGCCTCCCTGCCAGGTTGTGGTGAAAATAGGTGACTCCAGAGGCAGGAGCCTATCCCTCTCCCATGGGCCAGTGTCTCCCTTGGGGCTTCAGCTCTGACCCCCTACTAGTACCTGCAGTCAGTTGGGTGCCCAGGGCACCCCACTCTTTCCAATCCCCCCAGGGATGCCACCTTGACCCCCCTACATGGCCCATGAACATACTTTGCCTTGGGCTGGCCATGCAGCAACTGATGTGATGGATGAGGAGATGTGGGACTTATTCCAGCATCTTCATCTGCCATTGCACAGGGACAAACATGGGAAGAGGGGCAGGACTAAATTCACCTCACACTAAGTGATCTTACCAGCCCAAGGTGCTTCAACCATCACCCCTTGCTTGGAGCACCATCCACTCCCAGCCTCTCTCCCTGAGGAGCATGGCAGGGCTTTCCCATCCCTTACACACTCACAGTTGCCCTCGTGCTCTGTTCCTGCTCTGAATTTGATGCAGCTGGGCCTGGCTTGGACCACTGTATCCACTGCCTGAGACCTGCACATAACTTCCTGCCAACCAGTCCTGTTCCTCAGGCTGATATCAGGGTGCCCATCCAGGGAAAGGGACAGGAGACAAACTCCCCTGCTCCCTGCAAGGCCAGGAGGAGGGATGTGAAGGGCACCCACAGTGTGAGAGGCAGCTCCCAATGGCTGTGCACTGCCTCCCACCCGGGCCCCTTCCCACAACACACCCTGGGGTCCCAGGGGAGCAGTAAATCACTGCCAGACGAGGGTGCATTCTTGGGCTTCATGAAGCCCCGTACTGTCTGGGAGCATTGGTAATTGCTTCATTACAACACCGGGAGACATGTCCCGGCAGTAAAACCTCAGCGTGACTGCAGCAGGGAGCACTGAGCAACCCCCTACATGCACACACTCACACATACAGCTCTGCACGCCAAGGCTCTGCTGCAGGAGCCCCGGGGAGGTGTGTGACCAGGCTGGGGTCTTTCTGGGAAACGGGAAGCTGAGGAAGCACTGGCCTTACCCTGCTGCAGGATCTTGCCGAAGTACTTGCTGTGGCTGGTGCAGTTCCAGCGGCGGAAGCGGAATTGGTACTGGCACTCCCGGACTCCCAGCTTGGTGCCCTTGGCCACCTCCTGCACAATCTCTGGCTCCAGCTGGCACAGCTCTGCCTGCTTCCCCGCCAGACGCTTCGTCTTGCGGCAGATGCTGTTGGGGTCCATGACCAGGGGGCTCCCCACTGCCCTGCAGGAGGGGACAGCGAGCAGAGCAAAACCAGCACCCAAGCCCAGGAGAGACCAAGCTGTGGATGGGACATGACAAGACCTACCCCCAGGAACAGAGCAAGGCTGCAGGGCAGTGCCAGCTCCATGCTGAGCCTGGGTGGCAAGGGGACAGGGAGACATGCAGTGGGGGCAGGACAACAGGTATGGGTGGGTCACCCAGGCAATACCTTGCCCTGTCCATCCATTCAGGGAACTGGGAGGATCTCCAACCATGGGACAGGCTATAGGATGATGCTGGCACATACTACCCTACATCCTTGGGGACATCCATGGGGACATCTAAGGGAGTGATGGTGGTGTCCCCGACAGCAGATGGCAGAAATATTGCGTTACTCAGCATCTGGTCTTTGGGGCTGGCACTGACCTAACCCAGCCCTGGCATTGCCAAGTGACTGATGCCCAATTCAGCTGTGTCTCCCAGAGCTGTGGACACAAGAAGCCCAGCCAGCATTCCTGTTGTGTCCCCCCCGCTCCACGGGGACTCGCTGCTTTACCCCGTGGGAGACTAGACGAGTGACCTTGCTTCTGATAAAGCCCCTCGGCTGCTGGCCAGGATCTTGTACTCACGTCCCCAAATCCAGGCACTGACTGCAGGGAATGGAGCTGCAGGCGGGTGCGGGAGTGCAAGGGAGGGATGCAGCTGGCATGGCCAGCTTTGCCAATTGCCAGTGAGGGAGGGCAAGTCTTGGCTGAGCCCACGTCAGAGGCAGCTCCTCTTTGCCAGCACAGCTGGAGCGAGGTGCCTGGCTCCCTGGCCCTGAAGGCAAAGTCTGAGCACAATGCTGTGCACCCCGGTGTGCCATCGGCTACAGAAACTCCTGTACTTTCCCCACACATTTTGCCTGGAGTGCCCTCCATGGCACAGCTCGTGCAGCTGCAAAGCCTGCCAGCACCCTGCCTCATGCTGGCACAGGCAGTGCTCCAGCTGTGCCACAGGCAACTCCAGAGCCGTGGGCCACACCAATTTAGCACACCCTAAACTCAGCCCACCCTTGCCTCCAGCACTGCTCCTGTGGGCTCAGAGCTCATCCTGCTCAACAACATGATTTTTGTGGCCATGGATGCCCACAGAACCTCAGGGCTGGACCCAGGTTATACCCCAGGACCAGGACATGCCTGATGATTGGGAGGCTACATTCCCTGGGATTCCCTGGGGAGCAGTGCTTGGGCGGCCTGTGCTGCCTTCAGCCCCACTCACTGGAGAGCATCAGCTGCACAGCTTCCAAACCCAGAGCTTTATAGTCTGGCCAAGCCCCAGGGGCTCAAAAATCACAAGCTGAATCTCCATGTTTAACTGTGTTCTGGGTTTCCTTCTCACTCTCGTGCAGCTGGGGGGCTGTGTTTGGGACACCAGGCTGCAGTACTCTGCTTGCAATCCTGTGCCTAGCGCAAACCCCCTCCAAGCCCCTTGTTTGAAGCTCAAGGCCCTGCCCAGATCCCCCTGCCTCATGTCAAGCTCCCCAGCTGCCTGGATCTCCTGCCCACCAGACCTCAGCGGGGTTTGGAGAGGATGTGCCCTCTCACACAGCCTGGAAAAGGAGCCAAATGCTTTCGCTGGACGTTTAAAGGTTAAACAGCTCAACAGAGAGGCATAGCCTGGAAAGGGAACTTCCAGCAGGGAAACTGAGGCAAGCCCACACTCCTGCTGGGGAGAACCCACCTCCCTTTGCTCCCAGCAGCTCAGTTTCCATTTGCTGCAAGATGCACGCGGACCTCTGCAAAGGGATGGAGCAGCTACGGAAGTGTCATGGAGCTTGCCTGGCACAGGTCCTACATAGATAGGGAAACTGAGGCCCACGTGGCAAGTGACCCGAAAATCTGTCCAGTCCCATCCCATGATGACCACACAGGGATCCAAGCCTCCATGTTGGCCTCCAAGCTTGCTGTCCTTTGTGACCACGGGCTCCCAACATCTACAGCAGGATGGCGGAGGTTTGGCTGCCTCCGCCGGTGGAGCAGGGAAGAGGGGGAGCCGGGATGGGACTTTCATTAAGAGATGACTCTTTGTACTCAAATAAAAACGATGCGCCAGCCCCCGGGGCCGTCAGATCAAATACTGAACTGTGGCTCACCCCAGCCCGCTGGATCAGGCCGGGAAGAAGAGCTCAGCCCCGCGGGTCTGGGGGTGATGGGCGGCTCACCGGCACCGCGGGGGTCCCCACCCATGGTCCAGGCGACAGCAGGGCTGGCGGGAGAGCACAGCAGCTTTCTGTCCACGCTGCCGAGGCGTGGGGTGGGCTGCCTAAGTCCAGTGTGATATTAATTTCCGCTGGGCTCCACTTTCTGGCACAGGGAGGCTGCCGGGAGCCCAAGAGCTGTTTTGCTTTGGAAGGTTGGGGAGGGGGGGGTGGAATGGAGGGAGACAAGGGCAAGAAAAATGCTGCCAAACTGCTACCACTTTGGCAAGGGCTCCGGCGCAGGGCCCAGATCTGCCTGAGCTTGTCCCACTCCAAGGCCTCCCGCATCTACAATTAAGGTGCCCCACCTCTGCTGCCGGGCACTCCTCCCCCTGCCCTGGTGAAGGAACAGGGTCGCCAGCCCGGCTCCCCGCAACTTGCCTGGGGCACCCCGGCCCCCTGCCGCCTCCTGCCTGGGAGCCCCCAGCCAGACTCGGCAGCACAGCAGCATCCCTCCCACCTGCCCTGGTGCCCTTTGCTGGCTGCAGAAGTGCTGCTGGGGGCTCTGTCTTGCCCCGAAAGCCAATGGGATGATAAACCCCACTTTCCAACCTCTCAGCACCCCTGTGTGAGGGAAACAACCCCCTTTGCTGTAAGGGAAGACTGAGGCACAGAAAAGGGGCTGCAAACCACTGCCCACCTGGTGCTGTCACCCCTTAGGCTGCCACAGCCACAGCCTGAGCCCAGTGATACACGTCAAACAGGAGTCACCGGGGCTTCTGATGCAACCGCTGTGCTC
The DNA here is from genome assembly GCF_009819655.1 of Sylvia atricapilla. Taxonomy (NCBI): domain Eukaryota; kingdom Metazoa; phylum Chordata; class Aves; order Passeriformes; family Sylviidae; genus Sylvia; species Sylvia atricapilla. The sequence goes on from NC_089146.1 coordinate 23,019,648, forward strand.
TGGATACTGTGCCTGCTGCAAAAGAGCTGGGGGTTCCTCAGAGCCATAATCACCATTTTTTTTCCAGCTCAGCTCATGGTCATGGAGCTTTCAGTATGTCCCAGTCCCGTTCCCAGCCAAAATCATGGACTAAGGAGCCAGGGCCAAGTCGCCATCTTCTCCTTGGGTGTAGGGATGATGTGGAGCAGGACTTCTGGCCCATGCCAAAAGACCATTATGGAAGGGACCCAGTGAGGTCCTGGTTTGCAGGAAGCCAAGGGAGTGAGGCTGGTAGAACTACGCAGTGAGAAAGAGGATAGCCAGCTTTCGGAAGTCGCACCTGCAGGAAAGCGGTGGTTGGGCCATGCCAACTCATGTGGGATCTGACAGGCCTGCACCCACTGAGTACTGCTGCCTGGGCACTCCTGTGTGGCAAGGGGACTCTGCTCCAGGGTACGAAGGCTGTGTCTTGCCTCGCATGCAGGTCTCTGTCCCAGCCTCTGGAAGCCTTCAGCAGGGCAATGCACAATACTAGGGTACGCAGGTCAAACACTCTGAGCCCACAGGTAATTCTGCACTCACTTGGAGAGGTAAGAACTGCAGGATGACAGCCCTGGAGAACTGACCTCCATCCCTAGGGCGGTAGGTCACCTCATGCCCCGCACAATGATGTCACACTGAGTGACAGCCTACAAGTCAAACCCAAACGGAGCCTGTCTCTTTCCAAGCTGTGCAAGCAGGACAATGACACACAGGTGTGTCGTGGGGACACACATGACAGGGGACACACAGATGAATTTTCACCGATCCAGTTTTCCTACAGCCCATGCAGGCATGTGGTGGGCACTCAGGCCCTCACCAGGGGCATTGTGTGGGTGCTGCCACTAACCCACTAACCGGGGCAGCTGGGTGTGGAAACAGAGCAGGAGGCCCTTAAGGGTGTGGTGAGTAAGCAGCAAGTCACTGCCCTGGGGGGCACAGTCAGGGTTTGGCTGCCGAGCAGCACCCCAGGCACCGAGGGAGCAGGAAATGCCATGGGTTGGGAAGAGAAGGGGGACCCCATTCCCTGCCCTCCTCCTTGCACCTCCTTGGCAAGGATGGCATGCAAACAGCTGGGAAGCTGCCTAAAGGAAAGAGGCTTTGGCATGGCATTGCATCAACCCATGGACCTGCTAGCTGCAGGGTCATGCTGAGGCCAGGCTGTCATGAGCAGGAGCTGCCCAAACTTGTGCTGCAGGTACTGGGGGGATGGAGGGAGCATGCACCTGCAGAAGTGGTGGTCCTAAAGCCATGTCCAAACCCTAGAAGGGCTGGGATAAGAAGTCCACCCAGTCGTGGTCACTGTGTTCTTCTGGGTGCTGACAGAGAGCTGGGGTAGCATGAGAGCTTGGCTAGTTCATGCCCAGATATGGGTGCCACTTGTTGTGGAAAGACCGTGCAAAGCCTGAGCAGATGTCAGGGTGTGCCCAGCACCCTCCTGCACGAGGGGTGTTTGAAGCAGCCAAGGTTCTGCTGCAAATCCCAGACAAACCCTCCAGTTGGGGGCACGTGTAGGGCATGGCCGGAAAGCCTGGGTGTCAGCATGGGAGAGTGGATATGGCCCCAGGAGCAAGGACAAGGGATGGCATTGGGAGAAGTTCAGCTGCCTTTGTGGGAGAAAACAAGTGGCCCGATGCTGGAGTCAGTAGTCATCTCAAAGAGTGCAAGAGAAACATCGTCCCTTTGAAAAACCCAGCAGCTGAGCGCCAAGGGCACAGGGAGATGGCACCAGGCAGGGGCTCTCCCACTGGGAGATTAATTTCTGCCCATATGGTGCTGCTCCAGGGGAGTAGGCATGCTGGGGAAGGCTGGGCAGCCCGGTCTGTTGGGCGCCATGGGGTAGCAACTGTGGGTCAGCAAGCCCAGGGGTGACTCACAAAGCTCACTCCAAGGCACACAGGCAGGGCCCTCCAGCCCAGCAGCCTGCCCTTACAGGCTCTAGCCTTGCAGTGTGGGTGCTGGTCAGGGCAGGGAAAGAGAAGGAGAGGCTTGCACAAAACCACCCAAGGTGTGTGCCTTGAGGGACATGGGACTGGGACCCTCTCAAGCAAGGGTACAGCCACAGAGGCTAGTGGGAGAGGTCATCTCTGAGCACCTCTGAAGAAATCCCATGAAAATTTGGAGGTGCACTGCCCTTGCGCATAGATGGGAAGAGGATGGAGGGCTGGTGTCCATCCCTCCGAGCCCCCTCAGACCACCGCTGGAGCAGAGCATATTTCAGCTGGAATTATTTTCTCCCTTGCTTTCTCTTCCATCTCCAGCCTGCTCTCAGCCATGCTGATGGAGAGCCAACAGGCCCAGGGAAGCTGGCTTTGCTTGCCCCCACCCCCAGAGTGCCTCTGTTCCTGGAAGCACAGCCCAGCTGCAAACCGGCTTGGCTGAAATCCTGCCCTGGGGTTCCTCAGGAACTAAGTTTGTCTGCTCTGTATCTCTGCAGCCTCTGGGCCAGCCCAGGAGCCCCAGGCAGTCCCTACCTGTCCTGCTCAGGAAGAAATCACTGTTGCACAAGGAGCTGAGCAAGAAATGTGTAAAGAATAGAGGAGGAGGAAGAAAGAATTTACAGAGCCAGTGGGAGCAAGGAAAGCCTACTCCCTGCAGCTTTGGCACTAATCAAGGTGCCAGCAGCACGTGAGTGACACATCTTCCATTCACTGACCAGAAGCCTGCTCCCTTTTGCCAAGGAAAGGTCTGTGTCTTCAGTGAGCTCTCTGGGGACATCCTAACAAAACGATCATGCTCCATCTCAGGCTACAATGTCACTAGCAGGATGTCAGTGCTTGTACATCATACCTGAACCTTTTTCCATGGATGCAACCATCTGCCAGGATCCCAATGGGCACAGTTACCATCCATGGGTGGCCAGGCCTGGCTGCTTGCCTGGGCTGGGACTGTGCCTCTTGAGATCCAGCCCAGCTCCAGCCCACTGCATCACTCTCACAAATTAGGTCATCAGTGGAGGAAAAAGTTGGCTTGAACAGGCAACCCCCGAATCCCCCCCACCACACAGATAATGTACTCAGGGCAAAGTTGCAAAGACATTTCTTTCTTGGCCAGGGGAAAATGCCCCCTTGGCTAAGCACCCACAAGTGCCCAGTGATGCACACACAAAGGTGTGCCACCAAAGTCCCTATGCATCAGTAACAGTAAGGAACAGCTTTATCAATGCCAGCACTCCTGGGGCTCCCAGGAACCCTGGCACAGCTGCCCCTCTGAATCCCTCCCCACCAATAGCAAAACCCACAGACACCAGTGCTACCCAGACGTGGGAGAGTGGACCAGTAACAGGAGCAGATGACTGTCATGAGTGCCCAGACTCCTCTGCCCCACACAGGAAGGGCTCCCTGAGATGATCTCAGCCAGGGGCCAAAACACCAGACTGAGGGAAGCAGTTCATGACACAGTTGCTCCTATGCCCTGTCCCAGGACACCTGGCACATCTGTTTGGTGGTGCTGGTGGCCTCATCCCCCCATCACCTCTTTCCAGCTCACTAGCTCCAGAGTGAAGGAGAGTGTGAGCTGGTGATCCCCTTGAAGCTACTCCACTGCCAAGTGCATTCACTGTGCATCAGGCAGCTGAGTTATTATTCTTAAAATAAGGGTTCCTTTTCTTCTTTTTTAAAAGAAGAAAAAACAAGCTTGACCATTGCCCTCCTCTGCCAAATCCTGCTAATCTCCCAAAGTCGCTGCTGCCTGTGCACACATGGCACCAGCAGGACCCAGACTCCATGGTGAGATGCAGTTCTGAGCACCTGGGGCAAGGGGCACCCGTACCCCAGCAGCCTGCCCTTGGTGGTGCTGTCTGCCTGCCCCTGAAATGAAGGCAAAAATGAGTTTCTGCTTCACCTCTACTTGCTCCAGTCATGGGCAGATGTCCTCAACGCTGGAGCACAGGGCATGAACTTGGAGATATTCATGAGGATGGGGCAGAGAAAGCATGGACAGCTGTGTGTGTCTGAGAATTAGGCAGGGAAAAACAGCAGGTCTCAAGCAGCAAGAGAGCATGTCCTGCAATGGCCCAGCTACCCTGAGGTAGATGACAGGGAGCGTGGAGACCTTCCACAAGCCCTGGCCAGGGCTTGCCCTACCTTGCTCTCCCCTCTTCTAGCAAAAAACCCAAGGCAAGTCCCTCTCAGACCCATGTTAGACCTTTGCCTGGCAATAAACGCAGTGCTTGGGCTTCAGGGACACTCTCAGCTGATGTACAATTGACTGTAACAGCACCGTTTATATCACAAATGCCCCCACTGCAGCCAAGGCTAGCTAACTGGCTATGGAATAGAGATGTGGAATAAATCACTGGTGGGCAGGCAGGGGACTGTGAGGGCAAAAGGCTTATGGAGAGCTTTATTTTAGGGGTCAAAAGACTGTGACAATGTGGAGACGAATAGCCTCAGATAATGAATGATAGCCTGGACGGAACGCCGGGGAGCTGGAATCTAAGCACTTAAAACCGGATAAAGACAGGCTGGGTGAAATTCTTAATAGATTTAAATAGTTCATGTTTCGACAGATACCTGGGCTTTCCAAGGCTGGGTCCCAGTTCTGTGCCTGTAATGAATCCCCCACCCCCTCTGGTATCCTGCAAGGCACCGTCTCTGCCTTTGATGAGGGCACCATTACAAATAGGGGTTTTGTCCCTGCTGTGTCCAGGTCACCATTCAGGGGGGACACTGTAGGGACCCTAAGGCTTTTAATTAAATTTGACTTATTGGAGGGGTCTGGAAGCCACTAAGCCCCCTGCCCACCCCTCAGGCACACAAGCTTCCCAGGCTGTGGGCTGGGGGTGTGGGGAGGCAAAGTGTAACTCTCACCAAGTCCCCCTGCCTTAAACTCTTGGGTATCTCCGAGCCTGCTGCCTCCAGCGCACTCGTGTGCCCAAACCCTGACAGTATGTGGGTGCCTCAGTCTGGATCAGAGCAGCCAGTGAGCAGCAATTCCAACCCAAGGGGTGCCTGGATGTAGGGGACTCTGTTGCTTCCGAGCTGGGGGGGACCACCCCCAAAGATCGAGATACCCTGAGTGCCCTCCTGCTTACCCGGCCCCCTCCCACCCCAGGATGTCCTACTCACCACCAGAGCCCGATGATGTTAGCGGGGCAGAGGAGGATGAAGAAAAGCCCCAGCTGGGTCCGGGAGAAAGGCAGCATCCTGCCAGGACTGAGGAAAGCGTCGAACTCGCTCCACACCACTCGCCGGGAGCCGGGCAGCCCCGAGGTCCGGCCGGGGCCCCGGCGGGTGGGCACCCGCTGTCTCCCTCCACCGGGACGGACCGGGCAGGCAACGCGACCGGCGGGACCGTCCGGACCGGGCTGGGTTGGGCTGGGCAGGCACCTCCGGGCGGCTGGAGCGCTGCGCGGAGGCTGCTCCGGAGAAGGAGGAGGAGGAGGGACGGGGCTGCGAAAGCATCTGCTCCGACAGGGAAACCGGAGCCCAGGGGGACGGACAGGGCGGGCCGGGCGGGGGGACTCCCGGGTGCCAGGCTCCGTTCCCAACGCAGAGCCACGGACACGATATGGGACACGGGCACCCTCCGGTAGGGGACGGTGGCCGCAGCCTGTCCGGCCCCGCGTCCCGCCGCCGCGTTTGAATGTGCAGCCCTTTTTGCGGATCTGGCTGGCACAGCCCTGCCCCCGAAGCCCCGGGACCTGCTGCGGACCTGCTCGGCATGGACCTGCCTGGCTCCTCTCGGGGTCCTGCCGTAGCCCCGTCAAACCCGACCTGGCCTCGAGGTGTCCTCGATACCTCCCTGTCACACTCTTGCCCGACCCTGACACCCCTGGCATGGCCTTGCCCTAATCTGGAGTCCCTGGGTTGCCGCTCTGCCTGGCCCTGTCCCTGGACTGGGCTCGCCTGGCACAGTCCTGGCTCCATGACCCTGCCTGTCCTCAGACCAGTCTGTCTTGCCTGGGAAAGCTGAAGGAGTGATCCCTCACATGCATCTCCCAACCCTTCACTCCAGCACTCTGGAGAGACACGCAGGAAAACCATCAAGCCAGCCACAGGAACAAGGAGACCAGGAGAAGAGTATGGTAATGGACATCCTGTTTATGGTGGTTTCATTTTAGGTGCAGCTGGGACCCAGAAAAGAGACAGTCCCCAGCAGTCGATGACAAGAGGAGGAGCAGCAGGAGCTGCCTGGGGCAGGAGGAAGCTGACGTGCCCAGAAGGTAGCAGGGGGCCACACAAGGGCTGGGCAGCTGGGGACAGGAGCCCATAGCCGGCCACACCAATTCTCCCCACAGAGGAGCCTCAGGAATGGTTTTCCAGTGCTCAGTCCAGTGCTCTGCATCTCTGATTCCTCTTGTGCCATTCATGGCTCCCAGCAAAAGTTGGAGATGCAGGTCCCAGTCTGCTGCATTGGGGCCATGGATCCTGGGACAGCTGCCCTGGGGGGGTCTCACCTGATCTCTATACCCACCTCCATTGAGCAACCAGCCAGCCCATTGGATTACCCCAAGGAAAAAAGAGATGTCTTCCACCCGTGATGGGCAAAGCAGAGCATTCTTGCTGCTGGTGAGATCATCTCTCCCTCCAACAGAGCTCTTTGTGCTCTGTCCTCCTTCATGGCCTCCCATACCCTGCCCATCTCAAGCCCCTGGCTTGCCCATCACTGTTCCCCTTGCCTTGATCACCAGCAGTTTCATCCCTTCACCTGGGCACGTCTGCTCCCTGCTAACAGCATTTGGTGGTGAATGACTCAGGCTTTATCTGCAGCTTGGCACAATTCTATCCCTCCTAGGCACAAGAGGTAAGAGACTCCCACCACCTCTGAAGGTTTCACACCTGCTCTTTCTCTGCCCTCCCACACAGCAAAACGGCTCCTGATCTGCAGCCTTGGCATGGTGACTAGGGTTGAGCTGCCCTGGCCACAGCATGGAGACACAGGGACCTTCCCTGAGCTGGGCACTGTATCTGGGCGGCTGCATCACGCCCTGTGCCTGTTGCCTTTTGCCTTCACCCAGCAGCCTCCAAACTGGCTGTTCTACAGGGACCCCATCACCTCTAATCTAGGGGAATAGTCCACAACGAGTAGCCCGTGCAGGGGAGACATCCCTGCTGAGGCTGGGCGAGGCTGACACTGTACCCATGGGCCCAGCCCCTGCCGGCAGAGCTCACTGCAGCGCACGACTCATCTGCCGGCGTGTTGAAAGTGCCTGTTGTCCCTCCGCCCCTAGCGCCTGGCCTCCTCGCAAAGGCAGCGCGGGGCAGGTGAGAAGCCTTTATCTGATTTCCTAAGGGCAGAAAAATCCCTTTGATTTTGCCCCGAAAAGGGGAGTGGGAGGGGGGGTGCCGTCTCGGTGAGCAGGTGCGGCTGGTGCTCAGCAACTCGCCTTATCATGTCAGCTCTGCGTGAGGCTGGAGGGGGCTGGGGAGGCTGTGATGCCCTCCGCACGCTTATGGGAACTGGCCTCCTTGCCTGGGTCCTTTGGCAAAGCCCCCTTAGGGGGGCCGGTGAGGCACAGTGGACAAAGGTGGACTCCTTGCCTTGTGTCTGGATCGGAGGAGCTGCCACGGGGTGTATGCCGGGAGTTTGATCTACTTCACATCTTTTCTCCCAGCTGCATAGAAATTCTTCTTTAGCCAGGGGAAACTGAGGCACAGAGATGCAGAGACCTGCTCAAGCAGGTGGGGAGTGGTTGCCTGTTCACTCAGCCTCAGTAATTTTCTTGCTGCCTCCACTTCTGCAACAAGACCCAAAGGCACACTTGCTTCAGGGGACAAGGTGACAGTGGTCATACTAATCTAGGGTATGCCACTGCCACTCTGAAGCAGCCTCCACCATCACAGCTGATCCTTTGTCTCTGCCTTTCCTTGCCTCTTGCAGCTCATTCCGCTCCCCCCCCCGCCCCGGCTTTTGTGTTATTACAAATTATAAAACAATTTTTTCCTGCCGTCCCGCATTCTTCTGCCTCCTGCAAGAATTTTAATGTATTTATTTTTGCTATCAGGGGAAAGTGCCGTGTTCCTCGGCCACCCCCAGGCAGCCCTGGCCCCGCTTGGCCACTGATGGAAATTAATGATGGAGCATGCAGGGGGAGAACAGACACCCCTGCACCCCTGCAACAGAGAGGTGGGGGGACGGGTGCCTCGCCCAGCCAGTCATGTTTTTTCCAGGGGCAAGGTCTGCAGAGAATAGAGAACTCAGCTGTGGTAGGGGTGATGGGACAGAGACGTCCCCAGAAGAAGATGTTGGTTGTGGGCTGGGGAGGGAACAGTTATTGGGTGGTTGAGCAAGGCCAAGAGGTGCTTTGAGGTCCAGCTTTGAGGGTGCTGTGTTAGAGAATCGTCCCCATATAGCAGCATGACTCTGAAGTCCTCTTGAGGGAGAGGAGACCTCCCCAGGATTCCAGCCCACTCTGCCTCTTGTGACAGCATCCCCAGTAATCCTCAGCCTGCTTGTGAGACAAAGCATCCCCCGAGTGGCCCATCCTGCACCCCCCACTGAACTCCCTCTGCCTCTCAGCTGGTGCCCTGATACTGTGCTGAGCTCTGCCTCATTCCCGACCATGCAGCCCCAAGGGCATGGATGGGGGTACCCTGCTCCAATAGCTCTCCTACCCCACAGCCGCAAGGCGGGGGGGGGGGGGCTCTGGCTGCTGGAAGAGAGCGGACAGGGGAGGAAGTAATGGGCCTTTCCCGCTGTGGGGAAAGCATGGCGATTTCCAACCCAAACACCCCGGCGCTCAGCGGCTGCATACTTTCCCAGCGTCCCTCCCCTCCTTTATTCCTGAGGACATTGGCAATCAAACCCCCGTTGGCCTCATCTCCTGCTCCTGCAGTGAGGTCATCGAGCTGTGTTTGTGACATCTCGGCATTTCCATGGCAGCGCACTGTGATGTCATAAGCCCAGGTTGCGACCTCACGGCAGGAGGAGAATGATCTTATTAAAACAACATGGTCCCCATCCATGGCTGCTCACAGCCGGGGGACTCCGGTGCCGGGTAGCAGCCAGCAGACAGGCCTGTGGCAGCCAGGGGACGATGAGGATGGTGACCTCCCTGCAGTTATGTCACCAGTGGGGGATGGTGATGACACAGGGCATGATCCAGTGCTCAAAGTGGAGGCTGGCCCCCAGGGCTGAGCTCCCAACAGATGCAAACACACAGGCCACATGGTGCTGAAGTGACAGTGAATTTGGGGACAGCCATGCTAGAACTTACTCCTCAGGGTCCCTCAGGCCTGGCCACAATGCTACCCACCTCTGAGACCAAGCGTCTGGGGCCTTATCGGGGTGCAGAGCCCTTTCATGTCAGGCTGGCGGGCAGCAAGCGGAGCTGATGAGGACCTGTCCCCAGATCAGAGCCGCCCGGTGCTGACAGCGACTGTGGGGCCCATTCTTAAATTAGACAAGTCCCCCTCCCCCTGGCCAGCACTCCTGGCCCTGCCCCATGGCTGGACATAGCCTGGGACATCGCAGCCCACAGCACTTTATGTGACCAGCATGACCCACACACATATGTGCACACACCTGTCAGCACGCAGCATACCCTCAGGGAGGGCTGGTCATCCCTTGGGCACTGACAGGCAGGAGATGGACGGATGGATCGAGGGACAGATGGGTGGGTAGCCCTCTGGATGGACAAGTAGGTGTGTGGCTGGGTGGGAAGAGTAATGTATGCATTTGTTGATGGATGGATGGATGAGTGTACAAACAGCTCAGTAGATGGATAGACAGATGGCTGTGAGAAAGCTACTTACAGGTGTGGATGGATGGATGGATGGATGGATGGATGGATGGACAGGAGAAAGGATGGCCCTAGCAGCACTCTTTAATGAGCCTGTATAGCTCTGGACATTGTTGCTCTTTCCAAATAACCTAAGTTTCACCCAGCATCTGTCCTGGGAGAGGAGGGAACATCCACGTCCCAAGAGGAAAAAAATTGCCTTTCTCTCTGCAAAACAATTTGAGGGCCCGACCCTGTGCTGCTGCAGCAGTGCACCCTCACTGCTAGCACAGAATCCACTCTACATTGCCCAAAGGGGAAACTGAGGCCAAGGAGACCAGCTTGCCGAGCAACAAAGCTGAAACCACCCCTCTTCAGGGAGGCATGCCTCTGTGGCCAGTCCCACTCATTCCAGCTCCCCACACGTCCATCTGTCCATCCATGGGAAGGACACGCATATCTGGGCTGCAGGCAATGCCGCTGTCCTTGGGCCCCCGCGGGCTGTAAACATGATGTCATGTGGCAGCACACACAGCCCGCTCTGTGCACGGGTCCCCGAATGGGCTTCACAACTTCTGCGTGGGAGGCATCCACCATGGCCCACAGCCAAGGGAACTGGAGTCAGGAGATAAAATCAGGTTTGCTTTAGGCTGGAGCAAACAGCCTTTTGCAGGAGGAGTAAGGGACAGGGAGAGCAGATGGAATGAGGAGACACCTCCCCATCTTGGAGAATTTGGCAGGGAGCAGAGGTGATGTGGGAAACTCCAGGAAAGCCCAGCACTGGTCTTGCTGGTCTCGGGTTGGCTCCCTTTGCTCCTACTTGACTTAGAATAACTCCATAGGCACTTGAAGTCACTAATCAGCCAGGACCACTTGAGAGCAGCCTGGGGCTGCCTCCCGTCCCCTGTGATAACAGCATGCCAGCCCCGGGTTCTCTCCGGCAACCCACTCTCACGTCCTCAGGGAAAGGTCCTGGCCCACCAGGGTCCCGTGGGGCACAAAGCAGGGGGAGGCTGGATCAGAGCCTTCTGCCAGGTGCCGAGACCTCTATGGTAGTCGTGGGGAACACATCATCATGCTGGTTGATTTGCCTCTTGTTTCAAAAGCTTTGTGCTGTCCCCAAGCCCCTGCTTAGGTCTGAGGGGTCTGACAGAGGGAAATGAGGGGAAGGGGACCTTTGGGAGAGGGCCAAGAGGGTCCCACTTGAACTCTGTGTCGGAAAAGAGCAGCTGTCTCCAGACCTGGGATCTGTCCACATCCATCTTGATCTCCTTTTGTCCCCCTTTGCAGCCCCACTGGCCCCAGCATGGCTCATGACTCAGGCAGTGACAGTGTGGTGACACAGTTGATGTAACAGGCTATCTCCAGTTCAGTGCTTTGCACTGTTTACAATCCTCGGGACCCAGAATCAGCCTTCTCACAGACTGGGCTTTCCTGCGGATGAGTCAAGGGATGCCCTCCCCTGGGACACCCCATTTCCTCCCCCCTCCATCTGTGGGAGAGCAAATTGGGGTCAGTGGAAGCAGCTCTGGGAAAGATTTCCAGCCCCTGGGTGACACTGCACAAGTCACATAAAGAAGCTGTCTCTCCCTCTGAGGAGGACCAGCAGCCAGAACCCTCCATAAGCAGTGTGTGGTGGGTGGTTGAGGGACGGAGAGGCGGGGGGGCCCACAGTGCCTGCATCTGCACCCACAGGTCCTGCGGGTGAGGTCGGACCTGACGATGGGTCCGTGGGATGAGTAGAGTCACAGCACCCCTGGGGCAAAGTGACACACAGGATGTGACCTGCCACCCCCAGCTCTACATCCCCATGGCTAAAGACAGCATTTGCTCTACCGCCCCTGCTGCCTTTGTCGCCAAGCTGGGCTGGCCCCGCACTGGAGGACCTCCCGGGAGCTGGCGGTGTCCCCGGCTCCACGCGGCATCCTCCGGCCGTGGATGCGTCATGGTCCAGCCTGTTCCCTTCGGAAGTCCCCGCCGGGCGACTCTGAGAGGGGCTGATTCACTCAACCCTCCCGGCTCCCCTCCAGCACGGCCTCCCCCACAACCCTGGCAGTGGCCCCGGCGGAGCCCCCGGCCGGTCTCCGCCGCCGCTGCCGCCGTCCGAGGACGGGGAGCACAGCCTAGCGGCAGGAGCGCGAAGTAGCCGGGATAACGGTGCCCTTCTCCGTGTCCCGAGCAGGTTGCGGGGCACCGGGAACCGACCTGGAGATTCACTGCGGTGGTGGTACAGCCTGCCCTTCCACAAGGCCGAGTGCGAGGTCCTGAACACAGGCCGGGGCGACCCCAGTACCAGTTTTGTCAGATGGATGGATGGATGATGGAGAGCTGCCCTGCGGAGAAGGAGTCAGGGGCACTGGGGGATCAAAAATAGTATATGAGCCGACAATGTGCAGCCACATCTGAGACTGGAAAATAAGAAGCATGCCCAGCAGGGCAGGGAAGGTGGTTGCCCCTGCTCCACTCCACACTTCTGAGAACTCACCTGGAGTAGAGCAGCTTTGGGGTCCTCAGTGCAAGAGAGTCGTGAACCTGTTGGAGCAGGTTCAGATGAGCCAGACAAGGCTACAAAATGATCGACGGCCTGGAGCACCTCTCCTGGCGGAGATTTTTTTTTTTTTTTTTTTTTTTTTTTTTTTTTTTTTTTCAAAAATTGAGAAGGCTCAGGAACATCATATTGCAACCTTTCAATATATAAACGGACTTACAAGAACGATGGAGAGAGACCTTTTACCAGGAAGTGTCGTTTTCACTCTTTTTGCAAGAGGCAATTGTTTTAAACTGAAAGAGGTTGCTGAGTTCTACAGGCTGGAAAGGGGAACCACAGTTAGAGCAGGCTGGGAGAGGCCAAGGCATCCTCTGCCAGGGGCAATGAGAGCTACAGGGTCTCAGTTTCCCAGGCTGAGAAACTCACAGAAGTCCTCGGGCCGGGGCTCTCCTGCTGCTCTGAACCAGACTGCAGCAGGGCAAGCGACAGAACTGGCTGCGAGCAGCCATGAGATGGCAGCAGGCGCTTGTTCTTGGCTGTCTCAGCCTGGGGTGCGTCCGGGGTGTCTACAGGCACAGGGGTGCCCGTGTCCTGCACCTCAGACCCGGCTCTGCTGGCAGGGAGCACACAAAGCATCAGCCTGCAGCCCAGTGCGGGACACTCCTGCTCCTCTGGTGAGACAGGACCGAGGGCAAGAACAGCCACTCACGGGGCTCTCAGATACCTGCCCATCCTCACACAACCTCCCTGTCCAAGACCTTGTACCCAATGCCAGATAAGGGCGGTTAATGATCAGCACTGGTGTACCAGAGACATGGTACTGGACACCCCTGGAGTGACACCTGGACAGAGCACTGCCCTGCCCTACTGTCCCAGGCTGGACAGAGCCTACATGTCCTGCATGCATGGTCCCAGACACCCCAGCAGGGTCCTGCTCATAGCCTGGACAGCTTGGCCTGCACCAGCTTGAGGCAGGAGCTGGAACTGTTCTCTCCCTGGCATGAAAACACACCAAACCTCCCTCCAGTTTGTTGCCAGCAGCCACGGTGGGCTTACCAAGGTCTCCCTATCTGTGGTCTCAGCTGGCAGTGCCTGGAGAAAGTGTTGAAGGAGAGGCTGGGACAGTTTGGACCCAGCTCCCCACAGCATCATGCTGCATAGCTAGGGGACAAGGCAGACACAGGGGGGGTGACAGGCAGGGGACAGAAGCAAGGCAGGAGAGCTCAGTCCAGGAGGACAAGCAGACCTGAAGAGCAGGCCCAGTGGCGAACCTGGAGCTGAGGCAAGGTGTGCAGGGTCTAGCATGTGGTACCTAGTGCCAGAGTGCAATGGCAGTGCTGGCACACGTTGTGCCCTGGCTGGTGCTGTGCCCAGTCCTCGTGCCCGTGCCTGATGTGCAATGCCTAGCACCCACTGCCTCTGTGCAATGCCCAGGATGCAGCAGCTGGTGCCACAGGCTCCATCGTGCCAGGATGCTGTACCTGCCGTGCCATGCCAGTGCTGGCTGCCAGCTGCCTTGTGCGTAGTTCCCTCATGCCCAACACACGAAACCCAGTACCTGGTACGTGGCACTGATGGCGATTTCAGAACCTAGCACCAGGTGCCTGGTCTGTGATGCTGCTGAGCAGTCACCGGTGTCCAGTATTTGGTGTATGGCTCACGGTACCCAGTGTACCGAGTACATAGCACACTGCAGCCGGTCTCCACGGCCCGGCAGAAGGTGTGCCGCAGCCGGCACACGGCGCACGGTATGGACTGCCCGGTGCCCGGTCCCCGCTGAGCAGCAGCCGCTACCCCGCATCCAGGACGCAGCAGTCGGGGCCGGTACCCGTTGCGCAACGCGCTGGGCGCGCGATTCTCTACTCCCGGCGCGCCGTACCCGGGGCGCGATTCTCAGCCCCCGGTGCCGGTGCCCGGTTGCCGCCCCCGCACCGCCCCCCGCACCGCCCCCGGTGCCGCCCCCCACCACCCTCGGTGTCTCCCCGCCCCGCCCCGTCCCGTGCGCTGCCGACGGAGCATGGCGGGCCCGAGCGGCGGGGCCCGGCGGGCGCTGCTGCCGCTTCTGCTGCGCCCCCGCCCGCCGCCGCCGCGCAGCAGCCCGGGACCGCCGCGCAGGACCGGGGGCTCGGCGGCGGCGGCGGCGGGGCCGGCGCGGCTGAAGGGACCGGAGGAGCTACCGGGGCCGGGGCTGTTCCGTACTTTCGTCTGGCTGTTCCTGCGGGGCTACCTGCTGCACACGCACCGGCTGCAGGTGCGCCGGGGCAGCCCGGCTCGGGGGCTGCGGGGTGCGGGGCCGGGCTGCGTGGGGGCCTGGCGACCCTGCACGGGGGCGTAGGTGGGGGGGGAAGGTTGGGAGGAGTGCGTGGGATGGAGAGGCTTCCGGGGGGACTGCGGGGAGGGTGTTGTACCCGGGGGGGCTTTGCAAGGGAGGGAGTGGGTGCGGGCTGGGGGCAAGGGGAGATGGGCTCCGGTGAGGGGGTTAGGTGCCGACAAGTGATGGCAGGGAGTTGAGCGGGGGCGGTAGGGCAGGACAGCAGAGGGGCTGGGTGGTGGGGGGCACCCGGCACCGTAGGGTGATGCTGGGGCCAGCAGGCAGAGAGGGGCCAGCAGAACCGAGTGACCTCGGGAGGGTCCAACCAGCCCGGGGCTGCTCCAGCATCCCCGAGCCGGCCGGACAGCTGACGGCAAAGGTTCGGGAGCATCTCACAGGGTCCTGGCATCCCCGGGTTCCCGCTGCGACAGCTGGAGGGAGCACTTTTGGGCGCAAGTGACTGGGCAGGGTTTTGGGCAGATGATACCAAGGCAGGGGACGTAGGCAGAGGAATTTGTTTTCTTCTGTTAGCACTTCCTCATACCTCGGATGAAGCAAGCAATGGGCTTGGCTGGCTGCAGGCCAGGCGGCATCTTCCAGCGCCCTGGAGCCCTGACCAGCCCGAGAAGCGTGCAGTAGGATCAGGCCTCCCTGGCATCTCAGAGCACCAGGCACTGCTGGTTGGAGAAGGGCTTGTCATAGGACAGTGGGATTTCAGGGTGTAGGCACTGGAGCTCCCTCCTGCCCCCTCCTGCTCGTGGGACTCCGAGCACAGCCTGGCTTTGCAGAAAGATGCCCACGTGCTCTGGAGGTGCCTTTCCTCAGATCCAGGCAGCTCTAGCATCTCACAGCCCAGCTCTCCAAGGTCTGCACTGTGTCGGGTTCTGGCTGCCAGCAGATGCTGGTGGGCAGGCTTCAAGCCGGAGCACAGCTGCCCCATGCCCACGAGCTGCCTGCAGTACCGGGGCGGCCGTCCCTCCCCCTCCTCCTGCCACCATGCACGAGGAACGTCTCCCCGTGGTGACGAATCCAGCTGAATCCAGGCGCAGGCTGCGATGCACAGTCACCAAGGGAGATTGTACCACGTGCATCCCCGCAGCCACGGGGAATGGGGACCAGGGCTTCCCTGCCAAGTCCCCTGCATCCCCCCCATGCTTGACCGTGCTCTGCAGGGGTTCTGGCAATGCCTGGGTGGGATGGAAAGTGACCTTTGGCCATGGATGGCCCTGTGCAGATCCACTTGCAAAGGGATGCCCAGCTGCCCCGAGGAGATGCGCTTGGAGGTCACGGTGCTCCCTGCCAGGGAAGCAGGCATGGCGCCTGTGGCTGCAGACAAGGAGAGGGGAGCCACAACCAACAGGGCCCACAGCAGGGCTGATGTTGGTGGATGTCCCCTAGCTGGCTTGTGAGCCTGTGGCCCCAGGGCCATGCCCTAGAGATGACAGCCTGTTCTGGTCATGCCCTAGCCTGGTGCTGCCCTCCCACTGCTGATCATTAACCACCCTTACTGGGCAGTAAGTTCAAGGACCCACTCAGCAACTGTTGTCCCCAGGTTAAGCAGAGCTGGAGCTGTGCTGGAAACAGCAGGACTTAGTCCTGCTGGTGGTTGCTGCAATGGTCCTGCATGTCAGCACAGTCCTGTGCTTGGCAGTTGTCTCTGTCCATGCTGTCCCTTATTGATCTTCCTTCCCCAAAAGACCCACCAGGCTGTCTCTGCATCTCTGGAGTGGGTAAAGGATGTGCCAGTCTGTGCTGGGGGGGTTAGTGCCTGGTGTACTTAGTGCTGGGAGAGGAAATGAGCCTGGAAACACTGGTCCAGGCCATCTGCAGAGCACTTCAAGGATGCTGCCAGCTTTGGAGGGTCAGAGGCAGGTGCTTGAGCTCAGGTGATGCTGAGGGGTCCATGGGATGGATGCAGATAAGCAGATTCTGGGCAGTGTTGGGGCAGGGAGGATCTGACCCAGCTCGTCCCCTTGACCCTGCCATGCTTTGTGCATCAAAGGTGATATCCCGACGCCTTTATGGACCTATCTGGAAGTCAACCTTCGGACATTATAGGAACATCAACATTGGGAGCCCAGTGGTGCTGGAGCAGCTGCTACGGCAGGAGGGCAAGTACCCCATGCGGAGCGACATGGCCCTGTGGAAGGAGCATCGGGACACCCGGCGCTTGCCCTACGGACCCTTCACTGAGTGAGTCCTGCCCTGGCTGTGCTCTCTGGGGCAGCACACATCTCCTGCCCCTTCCTCAGGTGTAGGGCCCAGGTGGCAGTTTGCATTACTCCCACTCCTGCAAGCCATGTGACCGCGGCAGGTGGAATGGTCCCTGGGATGGTTCCAATCTGGGGTGGGGGGTATGCCCACAGGGATTGGGAAACTACTGCCAGCCACTGCCCCCTGCCCCAGTGCTGAGCCTCATCCCCATCCAGGGAAGGGGAGCGCTGGTACCGCCTGCGCCAGGTCCTCAACAAGCGGCTGCTGAAACCCTCGGAGGCGCTGCTGTACGCAGATGCCATCGGGGAGGTGGTGTCAGACCTGATGGTGCGGCTGCGGGAGGAGCGGAGCCGCAGCCCCTCGGGCGTGCTGGTGGGGGACGTGGCCAACCTGCTGTACCGCTTTGCCCTGGAAGGTAAGGGTGACCTCCCCCTCACCCCTGCCCTGTCCCACTCTTCCCATTCCCCCGGAGGTCTGGATGCTGTTTGTCCCCCGCAGGCATCTCTTATATCCTCTTTGAGACCCGCATCGGGTGCCTCAAGCAGCAGGTCCCTGCTGAGACCCAGCACTTCATTGACTCGATCAACCTCATGTTCAAGAACTCCATCTTTGCCACCGTCCTGCCCAGATGGAGCCGCAAGGTGCTGCCCTTCTGGGACCGTTACCTGGACAGCTGGGACACCATCTTTGCCTTTGGTGAGCGGTGACAGTGAGGGTCCAGTGTGGTGGCATTGGAATCCCTAAGCACCCGCAAAAGCGGGGCAGTCCAAAACTGTCTTTTTGGCAGCCCTCGCTCTGTCAGCTCTGGTTCCCACTCTCTGTCTCTGCAGGCAAGAGGCTGATTGACCGAAAGATGGAGGAGCTGGAGGGGCAGGTGGAGCACGGCAAGGAGGTGTCTGGATACCTGAGCTATCTGCTGGCCAGTGGCAGACTCAGTCTGGATGAGGTCTATGGCAGTGTGGCCGAGCTGCTGCTGGCCGGCGTGGACACGGTGAGAGACAAGAGGCTGCTGCCTGCTGAGCTCCACACCCCGGGGAACTCATGGGGCCATGCACCACCCTGCCCTTGTGAGCTCTAGCCTGGTTGCTACGGGGCTGATGCCCCATGGGGGCAAACCCTCAGGGATTGGTCAGTTCAGACCCTGTCGTCTGCTCTGCTTCATGCCCTGCTCCCTGCCTCTCTGTGCTTGCTGCCCCTTATCCCTGACTTTTCTGCACACCAGAGCAGGGGCTCTCTGGTGCCATACTGATGCTGTGCTTGGCACAAGGCTGCTCAGGTACTCGCTCCAATTCCTTCACAACCCCTCCACTCCCCCAGACCTCCAACACGCTGTCTTGGGCTTTGTACCACCTCTCCCGAGACCCAGAGATCCAGGAGACCCTGTACCAGGAGCTGAAAGCTGTTGTGCCTGCCGACCGGTTTCCTGCTGCTGAGGATATCCCCAAGTTGCCAATGCTTCGGGCCATTATCAAGGAGACTCTGAGGTACGTCTCAGCCTTGTCCCTGCCCTGAGGTCCTGGTCACAAGCCCCTTCTCCAGGGAGGGTGCACCAGGCAGGCAGGACACAAGGCTGGGTTTCAGTTGCTCTGTACTGCAAATATCCACCTCCCCACCGGGGAGCTGCTGAGCCTTGCCCTGCGTGCGTCTTGCTCTCTCTGGGATCTCCAGATGAGTCCTGCTCCCCCACTAACTCTCCCCATCTCCCAGAGTCTACCCTGTGGTGCCCACCAACGCCAGGGTCTTCTATGAGAAGGACATTGTCATCGGAGACTACCTCTTCCCCAAGAATGTGAGTAGGGGCCATGCTGTGGGGACTCCCACTGCACTCAGTGGGGCCAGGTGGGGTCAATAAACCCCAATTCTTGCCCTGCAGACTCTCTTTGTCCTGGCCCACTATGCGATGTCCCACGATGAGACCTACTTCCCCGAGCCTGAGCGGTTCCTGCCCCAGCGCTGGCTCCGGGGACACGGCTCCCCTCACCACCCCTTCAGCTCCATCCCATTTGGCTACGGGGTTCGTGCCTGTGTCGGACGCCGCATCGCTGAGCTGGAGATGCACCTGGCCCTTGCCAGGGTGAGTAGGGATCCCCCCACTTCGGGTATCTTGCCATGATATCTTGCCCCCTGGGATGGGGGTCCCAGGGAGTCCCCAAGGCACTCCCAACCCCTCTTCTCCCCACAGATGATCCAGGCATTTGAGGTGCGGCCGGACCCCCGTGGCGTGGAAGTGACGTCTGTGTCCCGCATTGTCCTGGTGGCTGACAAGCCCATCAACCTGGAATTCATTGCTCGCCCAGGAGCCCCCTGACTGCACGTCCACCCCCACCCTGGGTGCCAAATGGAGATTCCCCCTTACTGCCCCACAAGGAGGACAGGAAGGCAAACCCATTTCCTGGCCAGCTTGGGCCAGGGGGCTCACAGCCCCACAGTGGGAAAGGTGGGAGGGATGAGAGATTGTCTCCAAATCACCCCTGGGGCACTAGTATACCCTGCCCAAAATCAGCAGGAAGCTTGGGGAACTGCTGTGCCTTTGACACGCTGCAGGGGCGTTGTGTCCGCACCATCCCATGCCCAGCTGGGCTGCATCAGGAACCTGGGAGCTCTTTTGGGGCTGGGGGAAAGCAGGGAGGGGGCTTGCAGCCATTCGGTGTCTCCTTCGTCCCGTCCTTGTGTAGCTGCGCGTGGATCTGTGCCAGGAGCCAGGACATCTGGGTCCTCTCTGAACAGCTGACCTTGGCCTCAGAAGCTTCTCTGTGCCTCACTTTTCCCCTTGCCCCCAGGGGAGGGTTGAGTGCTGGTGGCGTTTGGGGTTTGCGCCTTTCCCAAGGGACGGAGCCAGCCCTGGTCCTGGGAAAGCACAGCAATAACACAGCATATTCCCCATGATGAGAGGAGGCCTATCACCACCCAGCACAGGTATTTTGTCCCCTGGCAGAGCCAGCCAGCACAGGAGGGGTGTTTAGTTCCTGGGACTTTCCACTCTCAGCACTGAGATGCTGATATGAGGTCAGGAATGGCAGGGCTCACTGCAGGCAAAGCAGGAGGAGAAAGATGGGCTCAGAATCTCCTACCCCCAAGCCAGGACCATTGCAAGGCTCACAGCTGGTAGCAGCCACAGGCAGGAGAAGCACTGCCATTTGCCCAGGGTCCTCGAGGGATGGGACATGGAACTTTTTAACAGTCCTTCTTGGACTGAGGGAAGCAGCAGGCAGAAATCTTGCTGCTACCAAAGATTCCGTCCCTCATTGTGTCCCCAAAGAGATTTGCACACCACCAAGATGATTAAGACTGCATGCCCTGTGTCCCCATCCCCTTGTTTCTACCCACGTGGGCAGAAGTGCCACTCTGCCAGTGCCAAACTTGCTGGCAAGCAGCCAGTACCAGTACCCCTTCCCCAGCCTGGTTCTCTCCAGAGGAGTCATGCCCAGCTTTACCCCAGAAAGGCAAGAGGCAGTTCTTGGATCAGGCTGCTTTGTTACAGCAAGGCTGAAAAGACTAACAAACAAATAAATAAATATCCCCTACCCACCCTAAAATGTGCGCAGGGTCTCCATGCAAGCGCCCATCCTGCTGCTTGCTTTGGCACAGACTGTGCCTCTGCCAGAGAGCTCCAGCCCTGTGTGACCCTAAAATAAAAAAGCCTGTGTGTGCAGCTGAGCCTACGCTACCAGGCACCGGGCACAGACAGCGGGACTGTGTTCACTAGGAGGGAGCCAGAATAGAAACGCTCAAATCCATTAGCAGGATGGCAGAGGGGTGGCCAGGTCCTCTGGGGCTATATGGGTCTCTGCCCAGCCGCAGGCATGTTACAGCCCCTCCAGCACAGTGCCCACTGAGCATCACTGTGCTCACACTGGCAGGAGGCACCCCTGGGTCCCATTTTCAGTGTGTCTGCCTCTCCAAAACTGGCAGGATCTAGCCCTGGACTCAAGACGAGCCCGAGGACTGGGGTGAACAGGTGAACTGTGTTCTCCCCACAGAGAGCCTTCAGGCCCAAGCCTCCTTCTCACAGGTCACGCAAGAGATCCCCGAGTCAGACAAGACAGTGGCATTTCCCTGGTATCTTCAGAGTGAGGATCGATCGATGCCTGTGGGGCAAGAGAGCATGTGAAACCATAACCCCAAATCAGTGCTGGACTGGGTACACTGTGACATGGCCCCTCCAATCATCCCAGTGGACACTGAGGTCTTTCCTTCTTTCCTTGCTTGTGTGCAAGCCCTGGGGTAGGAGGGAGGGCAGCTTGCCTGGAGAAGGACATCTCAGTGGTACCCTGCAGCTCCTGGCACAACCACCCCTGTGGGCACCAGGGATAGGGTGAGCGAAGGCACTGTAATGGGGGGAGGGGGGCAAGGGGGATATCTCATGTGTGGCTAACACACACCATTCCCAGTCTTTCTGTGCTAAGCAGCTGGGCACTGCTGAGGTAACTTGTAGGCCCAGGCCTATTCCAACGCATTGCCCACCACCACCCCAAAAAGCATAATTACCTTTGAGAAGCGGTTGGGAACTGGAGCCAGCTCCCCCCTCCTCATTTCACCCCTAAAGAGGTGTGACAGTGGGTGCCAGGAACATGCCCACTCATAGCCAGTACGGATTCAGAGCCAGCTACAGGTGGCCAAGCAGTGTGGTTGCAGTGCCACCTGATAGCCCTATCACTGGAACAGGCCGTTTTGGGGCTGCTGCAAGTGGAGGGCTCTGCCAGCTGGGGCCCACGGTTGGCCACGTTTTGCTTATGGCTAGTGGTGGGCAGCATGTCTGGGGTGTGCGAGTGGGGGTCTGTCTGCTCTGAGTCCCTTGGGAATGGCACTGGGAGTGTTCAGGTCTTGGGGGAATTGAGGCAAGATCAAAAATGGGCTTTTGTCTTGGGATGCATCACACCCCAAAACCCTCACCCAGCCCAAAGCCCAGGGACCTGCAAAACCTGCATTCCACACGCTGCCTGAATGGGAGTCTGGCAGAGTGTCTCCATGGAAGGTGCCCCCATCCTTCCTCACAGTCACCAGGAATCCTTGTGTACCCCTAGGACAAGCAGCATCTAGGTCCTGCTGTCCCCACCTGTGCACCCAGCACTGCCAGACCCCAGCCCCAGCCTCCTCCATCCCCCAGGATGACTTTGGGTGGGGCAGAAGCAGGTGACCCAGCAGCAGGGAGGGGACAGCAGTGGGGGGTGGCACCTACCTGAAGTGGAGAGAAATTGAGGGTGCAAGTGGAGAAAGATGGAGCACCATGGGCTAAGAGTTAAGAGCATCGATACCTGCAGGAGTGAGCACAAGGGCCTGCAGGATGTCAGAGAGAGAGACGATGCCCCGCGGGTACCGGTTCTCATCCACCAGAACCAGGCGATGGACCTGTGGGTGCAGGCAGAGCATCACAGGCAGCCTGGGCAGCTGGCACTGGTGGCTGGTACAGGTGTGTCACAGGCCACTCACCTGTGCCTTGGCAATGCGGTCAATTATGTCCTCCATAGGTTCATGGGGGTAGCAGGTGAGGACCCCCTCCAGGCAGACGCTGCGTCGCCGCAGTGCCTCCTTCACACTGATGTCCAGGTTGTTGTAGGTCTTCTGAGCTGCCAAGTGCTGTGACAGATGTGACCCCATTCAGCACCCCAAGGTGTCCTTACACCCCATTGTGCCAACACAGAAGGGACACTGACCCCAGGAGACACACAGAGCAGATGTGCAGTGGCAGATGCATGACACTGCATGTGGGGTAGTTTGCATGGGCACAGACAGGTATGAACACCCAGTAGTGCATGCAAGTGGCCAAACTTGAGCCAGGGCATGCACACTTGCAGGGTACTCACAATGACATCAAACCGCGAGTACAGGCCAACCACTTGCCCTGCAAAGAGAAACAGTGCAGGGGCTGCTGAAGGAGCCCTGGGATCACCTGCCATGTTCCTCCCACATGCCAAGGAGCAGCCCAAGGTCCAGGAGAGGGGTTTTGGGTAGGTATAGTGCTGGAGCTGCTAGCAGAGGGAGATGAGGATGACACTTTTCCCCTCCCCAGGTACCAGCGTCATTGATGACAGGCAAGGCGGAGACACGGCGATCCACAAAAATCTCCAAGGCAGTGTAGACTGGGGCAGTCTCAGGCACAACAGCCAGATCACGGAAGGTGCCAATGCACAGTTCCTGCACTGTTTTCTTCAGGAAGCGTGGCTTGGGGATGGTAGAATCCTTCAATGGGACAGGGCAGGGCTGGGCTGGCACCTGCATGTACCTTGACACCCTTGTCTGTGTCCCTACACACCAGCCATGAGTGTGCACAAGGAGCCCCAGAACTCACAAAGATTTGGAGAAACTTGAGGATGCGCTTGTGCGTCAGGATGTGGAGGACATTGCCTGAGACAGGCTCAATGACAGGCAGGCGGTGGATTTTGTGCTTGATCAGGGAGTAGACAGCATCGAAGAGGCTGTGGGTGATGCAGACATCGTGGTGGGATAGGACTGCATTCCAGGTGTGTACACACACCCACTCCAAGGGGTGTGCCCTCCCTCAGTGGACAGGCTCTCACCTATTACTTGGAGAGATGTAGACAAGTGGCTTGAGGGAGCCCTGCAGGTACACTTCTGCCAAGGGAAAGAGCTATGAGATTAGGTCCTCCAGCCCTCTCTTGCAGAGCCCAGAGCCCACCTCCATGCCCTGTGTGACAACATCAGCCACATGATTTTTACCTCTCCAGGTCTCAATCTTGTGCTCCTCCACCTCGTAGATCTGAACCTGAAGGCAGGGAAATGCCCTGGTCATGGTGGTTCCATGGGGGACTGAAGGCACTCTAACACACTTCCCCCTTCCCTGGGCATTGCACCCCATCACCCATGCACAGGGATTACATTTTGGGGGCCAAGCAGGGAAGCAACAAGTGGATGCTGGTCCGGCCCAAAATCATCCCCTGGTCATTGTCTAGTGATTATGAAGGGACCAGTAGTGGTGGGGACAGCCACTCCCTGCCCCATGCATGTCCTGATCCCCCAAGCCCTCCTCACGGCACTCACCAAAGGTGAGCGGTAGTAGCGGTGGAGGATGTTGATGAAGTCGGTGATGGTGAGCATCCCTGTGGAGATATGTGGGGCTGGCAGCTCTGCTTGTACCCACTCTGCCCGGCAGGGGAGAGGGCCAGGCATTGCTTCTGGCACTCACCCACAAAGCTCTGTGTCTTGCTGTCCCAGAGTGGGGCAGCACGCACCCCATTGGCCACCAGTGCCAAAAAGGCTTTCTTGATCTGCTGGGAGAGTGCAGAGGGGTTCAGAGAGTCCCCAAGCCTGCTTCTTCACTGCCCATCCCCACGCATTCCCCAGGTTATCACCTCCAGGGAGATGTCAAAGACAACAAGCTTGCAGCTGGTGGGGATGGCATCGTAACAGCAGTGGCTCCTCAAGAAGTGCATATAGACCTCAGCATCAGGGTTCTGAAACTCTGCCTCTGGGCCCAGTCCCAGTATCTCATTTCCCAGTGTGAAGGTGACAGGTCTCCTGTATTCTTCTTCCTCCTCTTCATCCTCCCTGGGGCACACAGCCTCAGAAAACCCTGCAGGGAAAGTCACCCCAGCCCTAGCCAGTGAGCTGAGCTGCTGGATCTCAGCCGCTGGGTCTCAGCACCCTCCTGCCTGTGGGGAGCAGGGGCTGCTGCTGCCACTGCCCCCCTGATCCCCATTCCACAGGGACAGCACCTAGCACTGCAGGTCTCCAGCCTGGGGTGGACTCCAGCTGAGGAAAGGGGTATAGGCAGGGTGGGCAGAGGACCAATGCACTTGTCACATGAGTAAGGCAGTCCCCTCTCCTACATACCTAGAGTCTTCCTGCTACCCACCTTCCTCCTCAGGGCACATAACAGCATCCAGCAGCGCCACCTGAGAGGGCACACAGTGAGGAGGGGTCAGCAGGAGTCTTTTCCCCATCCATGGATTCTGCCTACACCCACCCAGCTGCCCTGGCCCACCCAAGCCAGGCAGAGAGAACAGGCAGAGAGGGTGGAGATGTGGGCACTCCCCACCAGTTCAGGACCCCCAGAGCCTGCAGTGTCCATGGTGGCTCCTGTCCAGGACACCCAGCTTGTCCTCCTGCTCTGGGGAGACAGCAGGGGTCTCCAGAGGAGGACAAGGCATGGATGGCAGGACCTCCTGCCTTCTCTCTGCTGCTGGAGCCGAGCATGTCCCACAGCAGCTCTGAGCCCATCCTCTCGCAGTTCCAAGGTGTAAATTCCGTTCTTGCTTCTTCCCGTGCCGAGAGGCTCGCCAACCCCATTGGCCTCTCCTGGGGACCCAGGTCCATCCCACAAAACTTACATTAACAACGCGGCAGCCCGAGGAAGAAGGGAGTAAACAGGGCCGGATGGCTGACCCGGTTCCCCCAATCCCCAGGAGACCCTACTATAACACAGCAGCACGTGCAGAGGGAAGAGCTATCCCGGCCACAAACCCGCCTGACAGAGCCAAAGTTTACAGGCCATCCTAAAATAACAAAGGCACAGGGACAGGGACCACTCCCTAAGGAGCCTAGAGCCAACACTGAGAAGGAAGGGACCCTGCACCACCTGCCGAATCGTTCCCAAGGGGCTTGGCACAGCTGGGACAAGGACGTCCTTGTTCCCACTGCTGCACGTCCGTGGGAAGGGGCCCGTCAGCCGCCCACATTCTCCCACCCCAGGGGTGGCCTATCCCCAATCGGGGGTCTGTCGGGTCGCGCCCCCCACCCACCCTGACGGTACCTGGGACGTGGCGGGGCCGCGGAGCCTCTCCATGCTATCTGCGGGGCAGCGCTGCTATTCTGGGCCCGCGGCTGGCGTGGCCCTGACAGATAGAGTGTCAGCGAGCAATGCCAGCCATGTCCTCCCCGCCACTGCCGCGGGGGGGGACACGGCCGACGCCACCGAGCAGCGTCCGCAGCCACGCCGCAGCCCCGGGCTGAACTAGGTGGTCGCGGCCCCGGGGACAGCGCTGGCCCTGGGGACCTGAGGGAGGGGACGATGGAGGGATGACTGGGGGCAGAGAGCAGAGGGAGACCCTGCTCCGTGGACCCTCGTCCTCCAGGAGCGGTGCTCCTCGCCGTAGGGACGCGAGCCAGCCTGCCCGGTGCTGCCCCCGCCCCGTCGCGGGTGGAGGGCACAACGTTCCCCTCTCCAGGGGGATGCTGGAGAGCGGCTGGGTCCAGCCGTGGACTGGGTGTATGCGGACCTTTTGTCCTCGACGCTGCCCAGCCTTGCCTGTCCCTGCTCGGGCTCCTCTTGCAGCTCACTGTCCGCGGCGACCCTGGTGCCACGGCGGGGGCAGCCCGACCTGTGGGGTCACCTCCTTCCTTGCGGCGGGGCCACCCCGTCCTGCTCGCCCTCTGCCCGCTCTCGGCTCCGTTCTCTATTTCTGGGAGGCTGTCGGGCTGGCCCGGGACAGCTGCGGGGGAGCTACAGGGTTGGTGGCTACAGGGCCAAAGAGATAGGGCTCTGCGTGGCTCCAGCAGACAGCTGTATACTGGCCCATGGCAGGGTACAAGGAGGTCCCTGGTGCTGTCTCACAGCAGGAAGAGGAGGGACGAGGCCAGGGCCTTGGTGCTGGCTCACAGGGTGGCCCAAATCCCGCAGTGGTGCAGGGGTCCATGGGGCCAGGCCCTTACAGCTGTGCTGTGCAGAGCAGCTTGGCTCCAGCCTCGCCATCGCGGGGGCTGGCAGCAGGGAAGGGAGCAGGCATCTCCACTTTCGGAGGCTATTTTCAGGTGCTGGAGAGAAGCCGAGGAGAAATGAGATTGTCACCAAGGAGACCAGAGAAACAGGGCCCAGCGCTGGGAAATGGTGGGCTGCGAGGAGAGGGGAGGGAAGGGCTTTCTGCCAGACCCAGGGCACACAGATCAGCACCTTCTCTGCACCCTGTGAACTTGCCCAAGCACCCAGCATTCACCTACCATACTGGGGGGACAGAACCCTGAACCAGCAAGGGCCAGCTCTGGGCACCCAAGCCTTCCTACCCCTCTTGTAAGGCTGAACCGCACTGTTCCCCTTGGCTAATGAACGATGCACAGGATAGTCCCTAAGGCATAAGGGAGACCACACACCAAAGCAGTTATGCTGGGAGCTGCTCTTCCATGCTGGGGGATATGTTTACCTGCCATAGGGCAGCAAGAATTACCCCCAGCTCTGGGAAGGACAGGGAAAAGTGGGGTGGTAGCACAAATCCTCCCTGTACCAGAGCCCAGTGAAGCATGGGAAGGGGTGAGCTTCCCACCAGACACAAAGAGGTCAGAGAAAATGAAGGCAGATGAGAACCAGGAGAGCAGTTGAATGTTAAAATTTAATAGAAATCCTTCAGAAACAAAGGGAAAATAGAGAGCAGACCCAGGAGAAGAGCACTGGCCTGCAGTCCATGCACACATGCTGCAGGGCACACCAGAGAGCCAATGGCCTTGAGAATGATGCTCCCTCCCCAGCAGCCCTACTGCCCCCACAAAGAACTGGAGCCACACTGATACCTGTGGTCTCTCTTGAGCTGTGATGTGCAATCCTGAGGTCTCCTGCAGGGCCTATTGCTGAGGGAGGGCAGGATGTTGGCACAGACATTCAGAAAGGATAAAACTGGACAGTTTCACTGTCCCAGGCATGAGGACTGGGGACTTATCTCCAGGGGCGAGGCTACAGCAGGGCAGGAGCAGACTCAGGTGCCAGCAACTCAGGACAAAGACACAGGCGAGCAAGGGCTCAGCCTGTGCTGACTGGGGACAAGAAGGGCAGGCTCAGCCAGCTCCACACAGCAAAAAAACCACCATGTCAGGCTTTAAGAACAGTCTAGGACAAAGGTCAGATAAGCCCCACTTCCTCAGGCTTTGCCACTTGTTTTAGAAACTGAAGTCTCACAGATTTCCTCTTTGGCCAGGAAAATGTCCCTCTCTACAATTAGCCCCAAAACAAATGTGCAGTGCAAGGGGCTCCCACAGTCCTTGTTCTACAGAGTCAGCTCCTGTCTCTTCCTTTGAGGTAGGTTGATGTGTCCCCAGGGAGGGACGGTGGCTGCTTGGTCACATCACCAGGGCAGTGTCAGAGAGGCAGCCAGCAGGTTTCTGGTTGGCTCCACCAGTGCACTTGAGAGGTAAGCTCTGAGTAGAGTTGGGCTCCAGGCATCTCGTGAGATCCTCACCAGCTGAAGGGAGGTATGTGCTGCAACAAAAAGGTGACAGTGAAGCTTCTTAAGGACAGTGAGAAAGGACCAAAAGGACCATGGTGCAATAATCATCTGCTGTATCACTACACATAGACTCAGAGATAGGGCTGCCAGGCTCACCTACTCCATCTCCCATCCCAGCCAGCACCAGAGACCCCAACAGGTATCCCAGTATCAGTGGGACTTCAGTGTCACAGCTTAGTCTCCCTGTCTGTGTGTAAACCCAACTCCATCTTGGCCTCAGCACAGAAACAGGGATGACCTTTTTCTTAGAACCGGAGACCAGGGGTGTGCCTCCCCTTCACTTTGGTTCACCCAGACAAACTCAAGTCCTCCACCTCTGCAGGAAGCTGTCAGCAGCCCAGCTTTCCTCAGGGAAGCTGGGAGAGTGTAACAGACCTGGAGGCCTCACTGTTCCCCCAGCCAATGCTGTGGCTGAGAGCCTCTGCTCACTGTTAACCACATCAGTGTCCACAGAAGTGATACAAGTTCCAGTGTGAGGAATATCTTGTCAGCATGTTCTGACCATGACAGCTCCAAGCATCACCTGATCTGGCTGTTCTGAGCTTCACTCCCATCTAAGCTGGGTGGGTGTACAGTGCCAAGAAGACATGCCCAGTTGCACAGACATCATGCCAGCCCCATCTGTTGGCTCTCCAGAGAGCAGAGGCTTCAGAGCCTGCAAACCAACCTGCTCCTCTCCCCTTAAATAAAGCTGCTTTTTGGGCTGCCAGTTTTCTACCAGGACACTAGTCCAAAAGCCACACTGTGAACACCACAAATATCACGGCCAGTGCAAACTCACCCCAATCTGCCCAGTTCCAGTTTGCTGAAGTCGTTTGACTGAATGCTACTCTTCTGGAAGAAGAACGACTTTGGCAATGACCACTGTGGGAGGAGAAGATGACAAGAGAATGGCTATTTAAGTTGTGGCAAAAATCCCTCAAGCCTGCTGTGCTTTGCCATAGGCTGCCCTAGCGAGCTTCAGCTAGAGCTGCCTCACCGCTGAGCATTGTCACTGCCACAAGACTGTTCCCAGAATAGCAAACAGAGCAATCTTTGCTCTCTGCCTAATGAATCCCTCTGCTGAAAGTGGGAGTAGAACATCTCGAGGTCAAAAGAGTGGGTTTCTCTCAGAGTAGCATTCTGCTGTAAGCCACAGGAGTGACAGACAGAGATGACTCCCTCACAGAGAGAAACAATGGGCAGGACAGGTGCCAAATACGTAGGGCTATGCCCAGTGCACCCAAGGATATTCAGATGCAAAATACTTGCAGATCTGATATACTGTTCATGACTTCATGTTTGTGGGAAATAGGGCAGCATGGGTTTTTCCAAACTCCTTGAGGCCTTGGCAAAGAGGGAAGAAGGCAAACAGGTAAGACAGGAGCCAGAGGAAGCAGAACAAGCAGGATCTCTTCCCAACTCTGTGCAGGTAAACAACCATCTCTGCCTACCTTACCCACAGTTATACGCACCATCTGGGCCAAATCTGTCCCTGCCCCAGTGTGGTACCCCTTGACACACCAGTTCTTCAGTAGCTCCAGACCTGGGAAATTACAGAAAATAATAAGTGAGAACGAACAGCCAGGTTTACAGAGAGTTAAGCCTTCCCAGCTCAGGGCATGCAAATATGCTGCACTGACCACACAGAACATGCTATGCAATAACTACTTGAACACGTGCCTGAGTGCCAGCAAACACGGGGTAAACTGAGGGCGTTCACCCTTTGTACGAGCAAACATCAGTGCGTGGGCTGCTGCAGTGCTTGCCTTCCTCCCAGGGAGCCAAGACATTCCTTGCAGCAGGCTCAGCGAAACAGGGAAACTGGGGCAACACAGGATTTGCCGAATTAGACCAGATTGGCTGTCCCCCTGAGCCCAGTGCCTGCTAACAGCAGCACCTGATTTGGGCTGCACTGGTGAAAGTTCCCACTGTGCAAATGTAGAGCAGCTTTGCTGTCATCGACCCCTTTCCCAGAGAAGGGCAGCTCAGGCAACCTCCTCCTTGCAAAGCACTGATCTGCTGCAGCATCCCAGTGCCTCATCTTATCCCTATAGGGATCCATCCAAAGCTCAAGACGCCCTGACAGAGGGGCAAGACTGGCACAGGCAGAGATCATCGCTGGTATGACTGGAAGGGACCGATCCTCTTACCACACACAAGATGTGGTGCTCCAGAGCACAAGCAAGGTCATTTTGAAGCAGAGCCATGTGTTCAACTGCACAGAACAGGCTCTACTTCCTCCAGGGCTTCCTGCTAGCCATCCCCACTACAGCCTAGTAACTTGCTTGTGGCCAACCCAGAAATATTGAGAAATTCAGGACTACTCCCATCCTGTTCTCTTTAGAGTCTTAGGGTCATACCAGAAGGCTAGGATGACTTGAGAATTAAGAACCAGCAGAATCCATTGATACTGTCCAGCTGGGATTACTGTGAGTTTCTATAAGATACCAGAAGAATCCTTGCTGTCCAAAGACTGTTCCTTGGTGACCTTTCAGCAAGCCTCAGAACCCTGTAAAATAACCCCCACATGTTGGGGGCCAAGTGTAGCAGGGCAGCTCAGATGCCTTTTCCTGGGTCTGTGCACCAGCCTGGGCTTTGCATCTTGCTGGCTAGGGAAAGAGGAGTGCTACATGAAACACAGGGGATCAGGAAGGGGATAGGGGGAGGGTGAGTTCTGCTCCGAAGTAAAGACCAACAATGAGATAGAGCAAATCTGCTCGCTTGGCTTCTTTGGGGAAGCTGGAGCACTGAACCAGGACCCTTGCCTGAGTGGTGAAGTTCAGGGCAGCACTTCAGTGAGGGTGATGACAGGATCTTTCTTCCAGTTGATGGAAGATCATCCAGCAAAGATATCAGCAAGGCAGACACATGCTGATAACACAGGCAGAGAAGGCTATGATGTTACCATCTCTCTGTGAAAGACTGTTACTGACCCCTTTGATACTTGCTTTAACACCAGTGAAAAGTGATAAAAGCATTCTTCCTTCTTTCTCTCCTTGATAGTCAGGTGAGGAGCACACATACAGTCACTGCAGTGGAGGACAAGCTCCTCCAGAAGCCTCTCCATCTAGATCAGATATTGGATGGAAAGTCTTGAGCCACAGTCTCTTTTTATTTTCTCTAACCCATCAAGCTAGACCTCACTGTCTCTCTCTCACAAATAGCTTATACTGCTGCCCTGATAGAGACAACCCTGGGTGAGAAGGAATTGGTCCAGCCTAGCTATGCTTCATTAAAGGACAATGTTTTTTATGAAAACACAGAATTGTGTCCTGAAAGGATGGAAATGTTAGCTAGATTTCTAGTGTTTATGAAAAATTTCCACTGGTACACCAACTATATTGCATCAATCAGAAAGCTGCAGGAAACCAGGGAATAGGCCAAATTTCTCCTTCAGAGATCACCTGTCAGGAGCAAAGCACAGAAAATCCAGCTGTTTCTCCCTCAAAACAGAGAAGAGAAACACAGTGAGAGGCCAAAGCTACAAGTTGAAGGCAAAATCCCTGTCTGCTTCATGCCCAGGGCACCTAGAAGTGCTGGTGCAGTGCGCATCAGAAACTCTCATCAAATCAGAGTAAGCTTTTTGTGATATTTGAAGCAGTCTGGGAAGGTAACACATTTCCTAGGGGTTAGTATGCAGGCAGGCAGCTCCCCCTCAACATGCATAGCTCAGAAGTCTCCCACGACTGCTGGCAGGCAGCCTGCCTGAGTCAGGTGGCTGTGCCAGGCTTTGGAAGGCAGTTACCTTTGTGTCTATTCAAGTAGTATTTGAGCTCCCACTGGGTCACCAGGATGTTAAAATATCGAGGCTGCTCGAAGAAGCGCAGGTACCGCATGGAGATGTGGCTGGGGAACACCCGCTCAAACTGCCCACGCCGGGAATACTCATCCTCTGTCTCCACCAGGATGCGAACATCATCTGGAGTCAGGATGTCCAAGACAGAAGAATAAAAATCCTGCAGACAAGAGGAATCCAAGGTGAGGGAGAAGCATCTCTCAAGCATAGGTCTCCACGTGTCTGAGATCTTTGATACAAAGGCCACAGGGAAACTGTGGAGGGAATCTAGGCTCAATGGTGGCACCAACACTGCACAGAACTGAAGAGAACACCAGTTCTGCAGCCCAGCTTCTCTTAAACACACTGCCAGGAGGCACACAAAGCCAGTGGCCACACCAACCCAGCATGGGGGTCAGCTAGCAAAGGCTGTAAGAACTGCACAGAGACATAAGAATTAACAGGCAGTGCACAGACTGTTTGGGGATTGGTGGGTAACGTGCTCCTCAGCACATGCCTATTTTAATGTACAGATAAGTCAGTGAGACAACAGCTTAAGCAAACCAAATTTATTTCTGACCAACTGTCTTGTAACCCACTGGAGCCCAAGTGCACCCCATCATGCAGCTGACCCCAGAGAAGAGCACAATCTGAAGAGGCATAGAACATGTAGGACTGGCTGGGTCATGGGTCTAGCATGATAGTGCAAATAAGAGGAGGTGGTTTTGTACCTGGTCAGGTATCTTCTGCATCAAGTAATAAGCCTTCTTCATCTTCTCTGCTCTCAAATGCTCAGATACTGGCTTGGGCTTCTCCTTCAAAGCACTCCCCAGACTGAGGACACAAGAGAGGCAATAGAGCATTTAAGTGGAGAAGACAAAGTCCTGTTATGGCAGAGCTGCTCCCAGCAACTTCTGAGAAAGTAATGACACCTTCATGAAAATGACAAAGTGGAGAGAACACTTTCTCCAAGG
This sequence comes from Sylvia atricapilla, assembly GCF_009819655.1. NCBI lineage: Eukaryota > Metazoa > Chordata > Aves > Passeriformes > Sylviidae > Sylvia > Sylvia atricapilla. The sequence continues at coordinate 23,052,242 of NC_089146.1, forward strand.
ATTTCACTAATTCTGAGATCAGTGATGGATCCCTGGCCTTGTGCATCAGCTCAGAACCCAGGAAGTATGTGGGCAGGGAAACTAGGAGGACTCTGCCAGCCCCTCACTAAGACATTTCAGTGTTCCTTCACCCAAAAGGTTAGCCATCACTTCACACTCACACAGGATGCAAGAGGGTCAAAGACACACCATGATGTGATTCATGTGGCTCTTAGGACTTGAATTCAGCCACATGCCATGGGAAGTCCTGGCCTTTTGTACCGACTACCAACCATCTATTCTAAGAGCTAGCTGAACAATTTGGAGATGCCAGAACCCAGGACATACTTGTTGAAAACATTTTAAACCATATATCAACATAGCTTTTTTTCTCTGTGGCTGCAAAACTTACTAGTTGTGTGCAGATCCAAACAGGGAGAGCAGAACCTTGAGTCTGTGCTGCATGGTGCTTGGGTAACATAAGGATCTACTGGAATTCTGCCCATATACAAAAAAACCCCCTTCACGTGGTTCCCAGGGCAGCAAATACAGTTATACAAGCTTGCCTCTGGATGCAAGAAATCTGGTAATGCATCATCTGAACCATGTTAAGGATCCACTTAATCCCCTACAGGTCTTTCTGCAGACACCTGCCCTTCAGCACTTCCACTGGAAGTGGCAAACCAGCATGTGATCAAAGCACCGCAGACAAGCTGGTGAGAGCTCCCCATCTGGAACAGGCCCATGTTCCAAGCTTCTCCACTGAAGGCACAGGGCACTCAGAGGGCAAGAGTCCCATCTTTTGGCATGCCCACACATCACTGCATGCTGGTGCTTAACCCAGCAAGCTGATCCTTCAATGACATATGGCCAGCAGCCACTCTGCTGCAGAGAACAGACTGATTTCCTTCCAGCCATCAGGTTTGAAACCAGGATAAGCCCTAGCTCTGGTGAACCACAAAAGGGTTAGGTGCCTGGCTGGACACACACTCAGGAATTAGCATTCTGCAAAAAACAGCCATGTTAGTTGCGAAGTAAGACTGTGCACACCTCCACCCATAGGTTGGCAGCGTGTGACACCTGCAGTCCTGCCTAAAGAACTGATCACTTCAGCACTTGCAAAACAACAGGTGCTCCTCTTGCTCCAGGCAGCAGCATGTCAGTTGTGGTAGGTCAGAGGGTAAGCAGATCCAGCCTCAACAGAGCCAGCCAGTCCTCCCAAGCAAACAGAGAGGCAGTGAAACTTAGCATCATATTAGTTCTGGCAGGGGGAAGGATAAGAGAGCATGACTTGATGAACTGCAGAGCAAGCATAAATTATATTGGCCTCACTTCCAACTATGGACCTGCAGAGAGGCCATAAATCCCTCTGCCTTGAAAAAACCATGGGAAACAGATACTCAGGCAACGAGGCAAGTTCTTTGGACCCATAACTGAAGCACCAGCAAGCACAGACTCTCAACAGCTAGAAGCCAGCATTTGCTGGGCTCCAAGTAACCTCCCAGATGAAATACCTCAAGTAAAAAGCGTGCTTCTCTGACAGAGAAGGGGGCTAACCTGCAGGTAGAGCCATTTCTTGTATGTGTCCTTGAGGCCACACTGTCCATGCTGGGCAGAACAAAGCCAGCGAGGTTGAGGAGGTCCCGAATCATCTGGCCCTTGATGCTCACATCCAGTGGAGAGTTGGAGTGGAGGCTGCAGAGAGGAAGCATCACAGCAGCCTGAGTGCTAGAATGGAGGTGTCGAGCCCCATGGCCCTGAGATCAATCCCTGGGTTATTACTGACCATGATAAAAACACCAGCCTGCCCCTCACCTCATGAAACCAGCCATAAGACACTGACAGAAAAATCTTGACAATAGCTCTTTGAAGGTGGGGCTTCCTATCAGAAATAGTTAATTTTTCCATCTCTTCCCGAGTTTGCTAGAAATAGGCAAATCCATTCCCAGAGGGCTGTGTATTTGGCTCTGTGTACAGCTCATGCTCACCCACTCTTGCAGGCAGGAGAGGCCATGCTCGGTTACCCTGCAGCTCCTGGCCCTCCCCGCCCGCACAGCCGACACCACGCGGCCGGATGCCGTCAGGAGGCAAATGGTGCACGAGGCAGTGGAACTGCTGATTGCTTCTGCCCACGCAAAGAAATCTCTGCCATCATCCGTTCTGTTCAAGACACATTCTTCCTTGGCCTCCCTTTTTTAACATACTCCTCCCTGGCTCTAGCTGGAGCATGCCCAGCAAAGCTTTCTGAACTGCAGATGAATGTTGCTTTCGCAGACAGGGAGGGCTTTGATTCCTGCAATCTGGAGAGGGAGGCTTCAAAGCCCGTGGTCTTTTAGCACAGGCTACAGGGGACATTGCAAGCCAAACTGACTCTGTAGTAAAAGAAAGACTATTATCCACTCTGCTGTGGCTCAGAATATGCTTTACCTTGGGGAAATGTTGACTTCTAAGATCCAGGGCTTGAGTTTTTCATCCAGCATGATATCAAACCCAAACAGCTCATGGCAACAATATGGCCGGCGCACATACATCTTCACCAAGCTGTTCACATAGGGCTCAGAACTGCAAGCCAAGAAAAATTGCTTGTTTCCAACAATCAGACAGACAGCAGAGCTCTGGCTGTTCACAGCACATGTTGACAGTTCTGGAAGGGTAATGCAACCATGTGCTGTGGGAGCAGGTGGGCTGAGGGACCAACACAGGCCTGTGAGTTGCTGCTGCTTCACTATTTATGGAACCAGTACTGCATCCTGAGCATCCCTGCGGTGTCAGGTAGCCTCCACTTCTGAATACAGGATTTATCCTGCACCAGCGAGCATCTTCTCAGGCTCTCAGGCAAAGCAGAGGAGTGGGTGGCAAGCTGGGCAATTTGGGGTACACCACACCTTCCTGGCCTTCAGGTAGGTCAGGGAAATGTAAGGTCTATTTGCCGTAGTAAACTGTAGGCTTACTGTAGCTCCTGCAGCTACTGTTGCAGGAGCATAAATAACAGGATGAAAGGAGAGATCCACAAAGAAATACTGAAGCCAACAGCAATGATACTATTTCAATTAAGAGCAAAAGGACCAGGCTGAGAAGGGACTGGACAGTCAAAGGGGCCACCTCACAGACACACACAGTAAGGGGTGCCAAGACTCACGCAATGATGGTTTTGATAACGATGTCCTTAATCTTCTCCCAGATGGCCTCACTATTAACTCCCTTCTGGGTCAGGTAACTCCAGAGAGCTTTGAGTGCCCTGTGAGAGAGAAAGGAAAAGAAGTAGCTCTGTAGCCCCTTGCTGCTGATGGTGAAAGCAACAGAGGGGAACCCTGACAGCACTCTTTTCCCTGGCATGGCAATCCTCCTGACATCCTCAAACCTTTCAGTTCCTAGTTGCTGCTCTCCCCAGCCTGGCCCCTGGTTTTGAAGGCCCAAGCTACTAGGAACATGAATCTGTCATAGACTTCTCTCAGCACAGTCTCAAATTAGCGCATGAGCAAGGTAAGTCAGGCCCAGATCTTCAATTTCCTCCCCCTCCATGTCCTCAGCAAACCTCCCCTTCCTGCAGGCCTTCCCCCGCAGCACTACAAAGCAGCTCAGCAAGGATCCAGCAAGACCCCAAAAAGTTTTAGCTAAAGCCATTTCTCTAAGGCTTCAGAGATAAAAAAACATGGGTAACATGTGAAAAATGTGGGTAACAAGATGGTATGAGGGAGCATCTATGCTTTTACAGGAGTTTCCCACACCACACTGAGTGCTGTAAACTACTCTGACACTGAGCCAAGGATGCTCAGATATTTCTCAAGTGAGACCATGTGGCTAATGGCCAGGAATCCAAAGGTCACACTTCCTGCATACAAGATGGAGTGGATTACAGCCACACTTATCTTTAACATAAGAGCAGCCAGCTTTGACTTGCATGCAAGTATGGAAAACCCACACAATCCCACCCCCATGTAATTGCAACTGGTGAGAGGCAGCAGACCCTGCTAAAAGTCCCACTGGAGGAAGAAACCACTGTGCAGCAAGTCCAGGTTTTATCTGGCCACAGAAAAGCACCTTCTGCAACTCTCTTTGAAGTGCAGTAGCCCTGCCCAAGCTGAGAATTGAGAACTCTATCCTGCACTATTTTTAAAAGGGTTCAAACACCACCACAGAATCAGAGACAAGTTCCTAGGGCCTGCATCCATTCACCCATGGGACAGCAAGGAATGGGAACTCCTGCAACATTGCAGCCCTCCTCCCAAAGGCCTAGAAAGGGCACCACTGCTCCTATTCTCACTGAGTAGCACGTAAATTAACAGTTCTGAACCAGGGCTATCCCCTTCTCTGCCTCCACAGCAAAGTCAAGAGTGAAACGGGCAGAAGTTCCCATCTAGCTTATTTAAAAAACACTCATTCGATATCTAACAAAAACCAATCAAATTCTGCTTTAACCACATCCCATTGCCCCCACAACAGGGGAAGGGATGAATGAGCAGAGAGATGAGTTCAGCGTTGGAAGCAGGGAATGGCACAGACATAGGCAGGATGAACAGAACCTACATCTCAAGCAGCAGTGGACAGGATGAATCACAAGCCAGGAAGGCCATCCAGAGTCCACTAACTCATGCTAAAATCACTCTGTTCTTTCAGCTTCCCAAGTGGGTGCAGATGATACAGAAGGCAAGTTCAAGTTTTGGGTAAGATTACTGAAAAAAGTCTGATTTAATGGGAATTAGAAAGAGCTACCTTGTACCCTAAAAGCAGTACCTACCATTTGTGTCCCTGACAAGCAGTCTCATCCGAGTTGGATTTGTACTCTGTGTTCTTCTTATTCACACTGTAGTTGGTCAAGTGCATGAACTTGTTGCTGAGGCTGTCCATTGAGGAAGAGTACCTGGAGGAGGCAAGAGTAACACAAGCTGTTACTGACTGAAGTGGCTGTCCCAGGTCCACAAAAGAGACACAGACTTTGTTCTCATCTCAGACCACTCTCAGCCATCCACCACCCCGGCTGCCTGCAGCTCTCTGTCCCCAGACAACCCAGGCTAATGGAACAAAACATGAGACAGAACAGGCTGTTGGGACAGTGGAATGCAATCCCACTCTCACAGCATGTCCCCAAGAAATAGAAGCCAGAGCATCAGTGAGCAGAAGCACTGATGGAACTGCAGCAGCCTGAGGCAATACAATGAAAACTGGAAGAAACATCTCAGTTTCTGGTGTGCCAGCTTCTATGCAGAATAAAGCACAGACAACGTATTTCAAGAACAGCTTTACACTGAGCTGATCTTTCACTGGCAAGGTTGGATGAAGGCAGCATCCTCTCACATTCCTTTACAACAGCCACCTGCAGCGACCCCGTGTGTTTCCACACTGCTTCTTAAGTAAGCAAGATACAGCTTTAAGCATCACTCTTTTAGGTGATAACTCCCTCCTGCCCCAGACAGAGTGGGTACCACAGCTACAGATGCCTGGGCACCAAGGCAGCCCCCAGAACCACTCTCCTGCACAACCTACTTGCAGCTGGCAAAGCGAACCAATCCATCCTTGAATAGGTAGACCCTGAGAGGATCATAGCAAGTGACATAAACATAGATCCTCAGGTCAAACTTCTTCCCGCCAATGAGGTAGGGTTTGTGCAGGTATCTGCAGAGGGAAGTAAGCACATAAGGGTTATGATTTTCATATGCAGGAACATCTCTAATCCCCAGTTCATAAGCCGTGGCAAAAAAAGGGATCAATGCAGAAGCCTTTTTGCACAGCATTTCCAAGTTAATTGCATCACAGACAAAATGAGAGAAAGAGCAGCTCTCCCATTCACGAGGAGTTCCTGCAGCACATAAGCAGTGTTTCCTTCTGTTCGGTTCCATTTTGAAGATATTTTCCCCAGTTTTAAGATACAGTAGCTTTTCCACACCCACAACACTGATCACAATATTCAGGAACATCTAAGACATGCAGTACACCACAGATGGTTTTGTACAGTGAGCAGAAACAGTTGGGTATTTTAAACCAAATCGTTTGATTTTTCATCCTAGAAGTTCATGATTTTCCATAGGAAAGATTATCTCATTGCATGGAAAGGGGACAGGGAGAACTAACAAGCAAACACAACAGTTCTGTGTGCCAAACTCTGCAGTTTTCCTGCCCTCACAAGAATCTTCCAAGAAAGCAACCTCAAAGATGAGCTATTCCACTTTTCTGCAGAAGAGGAAGGAGACTGAATTTCTCTGTTATTTCAAGAAAATCCTTTGACTAACATCTACACACACTGAGGCTTTTACTGAACCATTCTAACTTGGATAAGAACAAATCTTTGACAACTGCCACCTCTTTCCTGGGATGTCTCTTCCCACTGTGCTTGTGTGAACTGGATAAGGTTGGTTTGTCTCCAAACATGCCAAATCCCAGACTACAGAGCAGTGTGAGCCAGATCACAGCAGACCTGAAGCTGTCCACCTGCCAGACAGAAGCTCCAGAAAGCTCATGAAATCAAGTTGTGTCTGAGACCTCAAATATCTACACAGAGACAGCAGCACTCCAGTAAGCTCAGCTGCAGCTGATAGAGCCAAACTTCCAGCAGCAGGACAACCAAGCAGTCTCCAGAGAAGTGACCAGATGCAAATCAGGTACTTCTGCTTTGCCACACAGTGGGAGGGGCCCAGAAATGGCCAGAGATACAAGACACTAAGAGGTCCCAGGCTGTGCGTCAACCTTGGTTTTATATTCACTCACCTTTGTACTAGCAGTGGTCTCCTTTTGGGAAGCTGGCTCCATTTGTGGATGACCTGGATACCAATGCCTCTTGCTGATGCTGGCTGCAAAACACAAAAAATAAAGGATCAGATCTTCTCCCTGCAGCTACAAAAGGACAGAGGATTGAGTTCTGCTTTACACCTACTGGTTTCACAATCCATTTCTGTCGGCTAGCTCCTTCCTCCCATGCTTTCCTGAGTAATTTGATGTCCTGGGGCAGGATGAAGGATTGAGGGAAGAAATTAAACTCCTTTTTCCCACAGCGAGCCTGCATCTTCAACAGGTTGCGCCAAAGACGGTCCTTCCTTCCAATTTGAAATGAACCAGGGAAGTGGTTTAGCTGGAAAGGAACACAGATGCTATGAGATTTCTCTGCTTCCCCATCTCCTTGTCCACCCCTTCCTGCTCCCTTGGCAGAGGATACATCCTTTCTGAATACAGTGCTGGGTGACAGTCTTTGCTCCCCTCTCAAGATTGCACCCAAACTGATTCCACCTACTCCTGAAGCTTTGCAGGGACAAACCATATAGTTTAGAGCATCACAGCTCTTCAGAAAATGCATGTACTTGTGACAGATACCAAAGCTTTGGTCCCTCACAGGTTCTCAAGCCATGAGCCCCACCTGACTGTTCAGTGATCAGAGTAAGGTACATGTCCTTCACTGCACGGGCAGTGAGGGCACTGTCCCTACCCCTCAGTTCTGCCAGAAGAAGGACTGCTTTAAGCAGCAATGACTGAATTTAGAGAAGCTCACAAATAAACACAATTTGGCTACAGCCTCAGTCTGTATAAGAGCCACCCTCACAGCAGAGATGCTCAGCCAGCTATGCCTGTCTCTTGGACTCCTCTCCCAGGTCTGGAAGGGCACTGCAGGGACCACTTGCACAGCAAACATCTGGCCCCGAGGGGAAAAACATCCAAATTGCTTCCACCACACTCTCCATGCACGTGAAGGAGGTCAGCCAAAAGCAGCCCCTACCTTTTGGTGCTCCCTGATGGCTTTGAAGCCAGGGGACTTCATGTGGTGGCCCCAGCAACCCAGCCAGTCATTGTTTTCTGCAGGAAAAACAGAAAAGTCCATGACTGAGTACCCTGCCACCCCTTTCAACCCACACTACCCCATCTCCTTGGGATAGCAGAAGTGTGCCAAGGATGCTGCACAGCTATAGAACAAAGCACTCATACTCATTACTGCAAAGCTGCCAAAGCATGGGCTGTGAGTGACATCCAGTTAACTAAGCGGGTCATATCCTTGCAAATATGACCGGTTGCAAGGCTGAAGAGGCAAAGGGTTAAAGGAATGCCTTTCATTCCCCAGCATCCTCACTTCTCTGCATTACAGCTGATAAATGAAGCAGTTGGCTGAAGAATGCTGCGCTCCTGAGGGACATGTAGGATGCCAAAACTTCTTAGGACTTTCTCTGTCTCTCTATAGTCCCAAAATAGTCTGTGCAGAGGTTTCCTGATACATGCAGGAGTCCCATAAATACTTCCAGGAGATTGCATTGCAGAGTATGAATCGTAGCTGCAAATGCTCAACGGTTCTCCTACACATCTCTTCTGTGACAAGTTTCCCAACCCTGAGAACTGTGGCTATGGTCAGAGAAGATATGGCCTCCCTCCTCAGTACATGGGCACAAGGAGCAGCAGTGCTGGGCCTAGAAATACATGAGGGCCAGCCTCCTCAGAGTGGCAAGCCAGGCTCACATCTGCCTCAGCCCAGAAGCAAGTCCTCGTGGTCCATGCCAGGAACAAGCCAAGAGGCAGATCAGACCCTGGAGGGACCCAGAGATCATGGATACTGCAGATCAGACAGGCAACAGAACCCAGCATCCTGCAGTGCCAAGGCTGTATGGCTTCCGCTTTGTTCTTTGCAGGAATTCTGCCTTCTTGTGTCCCTGAGCTGGAGGTAAAGCAAGGACACAACGTTGCCTCCCCCAACTTACTTTTGCTAACTCTGAAGTGGGATCTGTCAATAGTTTGCTTCACTATGTTAGGCGTGACTCTGCACATTTTCCATCGCAGCAGCTTCCTCTGCTCCCAAGGCAGCTTTTCCACTAGGAGGGTAAAAAAGTTAATGACTGAAGGAAAACAAACACAATACCTGGAGTTACTATAGCTGCAAAATTCTTATGGTTTGCTGCACAGGCACCAGGCCTGTAGACAGGGGTGCACAGCCATTGCTGCAGAATCATCATGGAGCAGAAGACTCCACAGCTGGGGGAGATCCAGGACACTGGAACATTTAGTGGCAGCCTGAGTCACACTCCAAACAATGGAAGCAACAGAGTTTACTGCAGCCATTTGGATCTCACAGCAGTGCTGGGTCTCATAATGGGAAGGATTAAGGGCAGCCACTGCCAGCCAGCTCCAGGTTGTGTGCTAGTACCCCTTGCTCCCTAATAATGGGTTGGCCACTCTCACCGTGTGTAACAACAGGCCTTGGCTCACCTGTCTCATCCCGAGTACTGAAGTAGATAGTTGGAGGCACATTAGGGAATAAACTGCAGACAAGAGCTGGTTTGAGCACTTTATCTTGAGACTCAGCAGGCTGGGTCAGGCACCCAATGCAATTCCTAAGAAAGATGAAAGAGTAGGCAGCTGGCTAAAAGTGAAAAGTAACAAAGGAAGAGGGAATCTGGAAGAACCTTAATCTGCATATCAGGAATTTGCACCATCATTGCAACGTGGTGCAAGCAATGGGCACTAAGGTCAGTAACTCAGTCTGCAGCAATGAGGGGGTGAGTGCAATGAATGCACAACCAAGTAACCACTGTGGGGTTTGTGATTTTCTGGGGCAAGGAGTGGAGTTTTTTACATGACAAACCCTATAACCTTGTCCAAGGGAGCAAGGGGTGGAGATTGCAATACATATCATTTAACTGTTGCAACCCTTGTGGTTTTGCTGTGTTACAGGGAAGAGGGATGGAGCTTCACCCACTGTATGTACAACTCACTGCAGCAATCCCCAGTACTTGGAAGGAGGGACAGAATTTGTAATATTTCTATTAAGGTCATGAAGTGAAAAGTAGGGTTTGCAATGTACATATATTCAAGTATATGCCACTGCAGCCAGTGGAAGAAGCCACACCAGAGCAATCCAATATGGAACAAAGAGCAGCAAAAGAAAAGGAACTTCAACATGCTATCACAAATCTCTTGGGCCACCTCTTGTCTCACTGAAGGGACTAAGTGTAGCTTGTTGGAGAAGAACTGGAGAAAAGGATGGGGGAAGAAGAGGTGTTTTCTCAAGGTCTTTGTTTTGTTTTTTGTTTTGTTTTTTGGTTTTTGGTTGGTTTTTTTTTCCAGCACTGAAATCAATAATTAAAAGTTTATTAATTGGCAAGGATTATATTGGTTAACATTCTCTGGCACAAAATTGGTTTTGTCCGCAACAAACTGAAGGCAGAAGACAGCTGCAGAGGCTTCAAGACCATGCCAGCACACAGCCTGCACAAAGAAGTGGTTAACATCCCTCCCCACTTGCTGCAAGAGGCATTTAGCCCAAGCACTGCTTCCCCCATCTGTCCCAGAGGCCAACCAGACAATCCTGCCAGAAACAGCTGCTGGGCCAGTTTACATCACCGCTGCAGGACTTTCACAACCACATGTGCACACCAAGAGCCCTGCAGCACCCTAAGGCTCAATACTTGCTCACAGAAAGCCTTGCTTGTCTCCCAGATTAGTGATGACATGATGGGAAGCAGCAAGTTGTCAGGCAGACAGCAAAGCCTGAGGCTTTGGGTGAAGAACCTTTTTCTAATATCCAACCTAAACATCCCCTGACAGAACTTCAAGCCATTCCCTTGGGTCCTGGGACAAGTCTAGAAAAATACACCAAGTTCAGTGCACTGTTTACAGCTACTAACCTGGATCCAGAAGTCACAGAGCCACTGGATGACACATCGGCATCAGAGGAAGCATCCGAGTCACCTGCAGGAGGGAACGAACTCAAGTTTGGTGTCCATGAGGAGTGAATGCACACAGTTAGTGAGGAAAGAGAAGAAACAATGCAGCAGGGGACAGAACCTTCCAGCTGCCCCAAATCCTTGGATCCTGGCTTTTGCCCACCAATTTGGGTCATAAAAACTGGGAAGGGAGCAGAGCTGACAGCCCTGCACAGAGAGGAGATGGGTACGTTCTGGAGAAGAACAGTGGTGAGCCCAAGCTTGCTCTCAGAAGGAACCCATGCAGTTCCTCCTTGCTGTTACATCACTTTTGGGTTCATATATACTGAAATGACAGCATGAATGTAAGACAGCAGGCAGCTGTGCTCACCCCCAGCTCCCAGATAGCTCCTGCTCTCCCCCCACACTGAGGCAAGGAGCACAGCCCCCCCGTGGGGAACCAGCACTCACTGTCCTCATATTCCTCTTGACTGCAGCTCTCATCCAGGCCATCAGGAATTTCTTCCTCTGCTTCATCCTGGGGGTGGCTAGGCTCCAGCAGTGACTTCTCAGCAGTAGTACTGGGACAAAGGACAGCACATAAAAAGGAATGGCACATGCTTTCTGGGGCCAAAAGCCCATGAGGCAGCATGAGATAATGTGGGCAGGGGAATGAGGGCACTGCCCTCTCCAGTGCTGATGTACAAGCACTCATCCCAAGCTAGCAAGATGGAGAGGCCTCAGACCACACTGAGAAGGAACATGTTCCAGAGCAGCTAGAAAGAAGAGGAACAAGGACACCCACTCTCAGTAGGAGAGCAGGAGCTCCATGTTCTCACACCCTTTCTATTCTGTCTCAGCTCTGTGTTCTTTTATGAACCCATGTTGCTGACTAGGAAGGCGTGGCTCAACAGCAGGCTTCATTCAACACATGTGCAGAGCCTAACACTGAAGACAGGGCCCCTAGCTGAGGAGAACAAACTAGAAATGCCACACAGTAACTCCTTGTTGTGGTTGAAACAGAAGGCAGAACAGCTTGGAGCCATCCCAAGAGCGGGTGTGGAGCTAGGGGTTGCAGGAAAGTGTCTCACCCACTAGGATTCTACAGCTGGGTTTTGCTCCAGGACACAGCCCATGGTTATCCTTATGACCACCTGGTACTGCCCACAGTGCATCCTCTCCCAACACACAGAGACACAGCAGCCAGCCTGGCACATCCTGCCACAGCCTCCCTCCTCCTCCTGCCTCTACTTACTTAAGCTTTCCTGGAACCACAGCTTGGGCCTGTTTCTCCTCCTTCTCCAGTTGGATGGTGGACACCTGTGCTGCCACTTCAGAGACGGCAGCGAAGGGCGGAGTCTCTGTTCCTGCCAGGCGGTCCCCGGCACACAGAGGGCTCGGCACACCCATGGGACGGCAACCGGTGCTGCAGTCGGGAGCGCCGGCCCGCAAGCCCAAGGGATGGACACTGATCTGCTGAGTGGGGCCACCGGCATCACAGGTGCCTGTAAGGCTCGAGTTACTGCTAAGGCGATGGGTGCCTAGCTTCACGTTCAGGGGAGCGATGGTTTCCTTCCGGATGATCTGCACTCCAGCATGCTGCCTCCTCCTGCTGTTCTGATTGGACAGGCTGCCCACATTCACAAGGCCAGAACTTTCGAATTGGCACCCAAAGCCTCTGTGTGTGGCAGCCTGACTAGGGAGCTGCTGCAAAGCCTTAAAGAGGCTCCTCTCATGATCCTTCTCTTCTGAGCTGTGAAGTCTCCCCTTAGCATCCCCCAACCAGCACTGGTCCTTCCTGAGGATCACACGGCTTGGCACAGGGGTAAGAGAGGGGACTGTGTTTTGCTCTGACAAAACATTGCTGTTTGTCACTGCTCTGTTGATCAGGCTGCTAGAGAAGCTGTCCCTATGGTCCTTGGAGTGGGACCATGAAGCAGCAGGAAAACTCCAGGTGTTTTCCACCTTTTTCATCTTCAGTGACTGCAGAAAAGGCACTTTAGCACTGCTTGGCCATAGAAAGGAGTTGTTATTGAGCACTGATCTACAGGAGCTGGCAGCCTGCTGACCTGAGCTGAGGGCAGAGCCTTTAATCCCAGTTCCAGAGCGCTCCTCTGCCAGCAGGCAGGGCTCCATCAGCACAGAAGACATCACCCTTCTTGTGACAGAGCGAGTGTCTGGAGGGCTTTGGAGGCTATCTTCAGTGGGATGTGCATGGCGTAGTGATGGTGAGCACAAGAAGCGGGATTGCTGCAGAGGGATCCCTGAGGGCAGCAGGATGCGATCCTGGAAAGCACTCACATATCTCTTCTCTAAATTCCAGACGGGTTTCGCCTGCTGCTGAGCAAGGCACCAGGCCCAGCAGGACTGAGGTCTTTCTGCCGGAAGGGTGCCTGACTCCAGCCCAATGCTCTTCTGCTGCTTGGGGCTCAGATTAGCATGGTCTGGTCCTGCAGACGCCATGTAGAGCCATAGCACGTGAGGCACAAGGGCGTCAGTCACCTACAGCAACATCTTTGCTGGCCTGAAACAAAAGGACAGCATGAAAGACACTGCTGCCCTGTCAGGGCACAGCACCCAGCCCAATGCCACATGAGGAAAGCAGAGTGAGCTGCTTTTCCTGCAGGACAAAAACCACATCTCCCATTTACTGAGCTCACCAAGAGTCTCCCAAGACCAAGTCAAAGAATGGTTGGCATCTCACATGAAATCAGAGGATGCAGAGAACAATGTAAAGAGAGCCATCTGCAGGAAAGCTTGTACCCTGCAAACACGCAGGCGTGCCTGATTACCAGCCAGGGCCATGGAGTAGCAGCCCCAGCACAGCCACCCTGTCTGCAACAAGAGGCTGCCTGCCTGGGACCCACAGAGTAGCTGGAGCTCACTCCTCCAGATCTGTGTCTCCAACATCACCCTCCTCACTCCGCCGCAAGCCCCAAAACGTCTGCTTTATTTTTTCTCCCTGCTTCTTAAAGCTTCAGCTTACAACGTCACAGAACTAGGTGAGAATCTGAGCCCTTGCTTTTAAAAGGAACATACTGCTCACTCTTGTAGAAAAGCTCAGTGAGGGCTAAAGGCTTCCTATAAGGCTCGGGACTGACAAGGCAGCAAGAAGCAAATGCAGGGCTGTTCTAACATCAACACCTCTGTTTCCAGCAGAGCTTGGCAGTACTGTGCACATAACATTTCTCCCCACTGCACTCCTACAGAAAAGTCTCCTGCAAGGAGCAAACTGGCAGACCACAGAGGTGCAGATGTAAGTGTCCTGAATCTTCCTAGAATGAACTATTGCACCATACCTGCAACATTCTCTTGCCTGAGGAGAAGGGAAAAGAGAAAACAAACCACTAGCCAGTTATTGCTTTAACCACATGCCTGGAGGGCCTCTGGATACAGCTGCGATAAGAATTTGTATTCCAAGCAGGCTGGCTGGTTCTTCTACCTTCCAGCTCTCACATGCTTGCATGTTTAAAAAAAAGTATAAAAAGAATGACAAACAGTGCATCAACCATCATACTCTTCCTTTTCTTGCCATACACATACACACTCCTTTCTCACCTGAAAGACAAGCCTCAGATGCAGCAGTTAAAGTGTAGCTTGGAGACCCTGAGGTTGCTCTATAGCACCATCACAGCAGCTCACACCACAACAGCGCTGGGTCAGACAGACCTACACCTGCCATAACTCAACCTATGAATCAGCTCCAGCACACACCTGGTCAGCAGCATCTCAGCCAGAGGGTGTAGGAGATGGATCATCCCATGCAGGATCCCATAGGAGTTATACGCTCTCAAGGAGAGCTGCTACCCTACCAAGCTCTTTAAGGAAATATAGAAGGTGCCAAGTCCATTCCATGCCCAAAGGGCTGCATTGCTTGTTAGTGCTTGTACAGTCAAGCTGAGAACTCCTGATGAGGACAGGGTGCCTGCATTCCAGTGGGAGCTACAGCCCAGAGGGGCTCCAAGCCTCAGGGAAGAGAATCCCAGAACTGAGATGTACAACACTATTCCATTGCTACCCAATCTGCCCCCAGCAGCAAACCTGGCTGTGTTGTGACATTCACAGCGATTAGCACAGAATGAAGGAGCTGTGGCTCAGATGCCGCCACCTGCCCAGCTCAAATTTCCACCAGTAAATAAGGGAGTGGAGCTTGGCTTCCACACGCTGCCCGCCCCCAGAGCCACGCAGCTCACAAAGCACACTCAGACCACAAAGTGACCCCAGCACATCAGTGAGCATAGGTGTTAAAGAGCAAATTAAAACCCAAGGAGAATGAAAGTGTTCCTGCCTAGAGGGTCTGTCACTGTGGCATCACCATGTGCGCTGCCAGTTTGGCCATGGCCTGCACTCTCACCAGGCTGTGAATGACCTTGTAAAACCAGCCCGAAGTGAAAGCCATCTGTACCTCATCTCCACCCGGCTTTACAGCTATCAGTGGATCATCCTGCTGTAAAAATAAAAGTGATGTGGCCTAATGAAGCTGTAACAAGGGCTGTGAATCTTACAGTCAGCTTATACACAGGTGTGAAAATGCCAGCAGAAGCCCTGTATGACCCTGATCGGGAGTAAGTGACAACAGTAGCACAGATGTGACTGACACAGACACGGGGGTACTGCTGACAGCTGTGGACACCAGGGTGGAGGTCTGGCCGTGGCACAGCCTTAGCTAACACTGCCTGGAGCCCAGTCCGACAGTAGCAGACAAAAATGTGCTGAGATTGCCCCTCTCCCAAGCAGTTTTGTCATGGAGTTGCAGAAGAGTCTGGACCAGCACAGGGGAGAGGTGTGCAGGAAGCAGTGTCTGCATAAGAAAGCCACTTTAGTACAGCTTTTAGGTAAAGCCTAGGTTGGCCAACAGCTACTCACCATCACTGTTTCCCTGTGGAGACACTGGAGCTCAGAGACAGGGGCAGGAGGGGCAGGAAGATGAAAGGAAGATGTCCCCACAGGGGGCAGGTCAGGATATATCCAGACTAATAGCACCAGCCCATGCTACCTGTCCTTCCCCCCATTCACATCTCCTGCATGCCAGCACAACCAACTCTAATGTCCACCCGAAAACTGTCTCCCATCCTTACTGCAAGGACAGCTTGACAAAGCAGCTGCTGAGCATCCAGGAGACCTGATGGAGAGAGGCACCTTCACATGCCAGGCTGTGGTCACAACAGGAGAGCAGCTGCCACATCTCTGTAGCTCTGGGTAGGAACAATGCCACTTGCCCCATGGTAACCAGCTGGGAAATTTTCCCTTTATGTTTAGTTCAGTTGGAGTTTTGGGATGGACGAAGGTCACAGCTTGATGCAATCCCTGGTTCTGCCAACGCAACTCTACAACAAAGGAGCTGGAGTCTGTTCTGCATCTCACAATGGCAATAAAACTCTTGGAATTTTATTGTAGAAACATAAGCTAGGAAAGGCTCTGGATGAACTGGCCAGGCTGGAATTCAAACCCAACCAAGTAATTAATGGATTTTGGCTTGGACTTATTGACACACAATACAGAGGCCAAAGCTGTCACTGTTGGAGTGACTGTACAGCTGCACTTGCTTACAATTATTCTGCCAGCACCTTTTATTGCCACACAGCTCGCTTGCAAGTGTTGGGACATCAGCTGGAGCACTGCCCCAGCCTGTACAAATGACACATCATAAGAGCACAGGGCCAATACACAGCCCAGACTCTGCGTGCCCCAGTATGCATCAGTCAAAATCCTTTCTTCCAGCCGGAGCCCCACTGCAGCATGTGCTCCTCTAATGAGTGTGGCAGCTCCTCACAGTCCTGTTCCAAACAGGAAAGGACAAGACCTTAAGAGCCTGGGTGTGCACATCATCCCACTGTTAGAGGAGTTTGGCTGTGGAGGTTATTTTAAGTGCAGCTCAGTGACACACTTAAAATAACAAGAGCTTGTAAATGTATGCGCTGCAAGCTGACCTGATAATGTGTTGTCAGCCACACACAGCCTAAAGTCACAAGGAGGAGAGATTAGACAACAGCAATTGCTATTGTTTTCTATGCCCTTGCAGGATGAATAGTCTGTTCTTTTCTTTATGATTAAAAGGATAACATTTTTTTCTAAATGAGACCTGAGTTCATACCAAGTTCCTCACCCACAGCTATGGGACTTTTGATTTAGGCTTGAACAAGCAACTTAACAACAATGCAAAACAAACAGGTTTTAAAACCAATATACATTTCAAAATAAGGGTTTGTATCCCTTCAAAAATTTAAAACTTTGAAAAAGATCAGAAACACTGATCTGAAACCAACCGAGCACCTAAAACTGCTCCAACAGCTGGTAGCTAGGTACAAAACTGTGTTTCAACAGCATGGAAACAGCCCTCTCTCCCCTACATCAGCTCCAAGAAGCAAGTGGCCTCAAGGGCAGTCACACACCAAGCCAAAGCACCTGAGGCCACCAGCAAGTTCAAACTGAAGAGCAGAGGGTGTTACTGGCCACAATTTGGCTACAAGGACAACACAGCTCAGAGCCAGCTTGGCCACTGCAGAAATGCAGTTGGGTGTAACAGCCTGGTGAGCTGCTTTGCCGCAGAGTTAAGCATCACTGTTCCCTCTCAGCTTCAGTATCATCGCTGCAGAACCACATTTTGTGTGCAAATCCAGAAGATGACAACCAGCTTCTGTCCTAACCAAGACATCAAGTTTTTGCTTGGCCACTTGAGTAAAAAAAAACAACAAAAAACCCAAAAAACAAACACTCAACAACAAAACCCAACCAACATACCAAAAACAAAAAACCCACAAAAACCAACCAACCAACCACAACAAAAAAAACACAATAAAACCAACAAAACAAAACAAAACCCAACAAAACCCATTGAGAACTCAACCTCTGCAAGGATGCATCAGCAAATTCCACCAGCATCCCAGGATTACATTTGTGCCAGGGCTGGTCATTTCCATTCATCAGCTGTGGTGCTGAACTCCATACTGAATAGAGGAACTATGAGGAGTGTATGGCTGCCCAAAATTACCCTTTACCTAAGCAGAGCACTGCCCTGCAAGAGAAACAGAGTAGCTCAGGTGTGTGATCCTGTTCCCAAGGTGGAGGCAGACCTCAAGGACAGCAGGATGCTGGATCAAGCCATGGGAGAGCTGCAATCCAACCACCACCTCACCCTGCACTGCAGCAAATGCTTCCCTCCATGCACACACAGGGTGGGCTGGGTACTGAAGGCTCATGTGTTTGACTCCAGAAGAGACTTTCCCACCACTCTAAGGGCATTGAAGCACAGTTGCCAGACGAGGTGAGGAACTCTGGCACAGTAGGCAGAAAATCCAGCGCTGTAGCTTCAGCGCACCAGGGACGCCTAAAATAAAGGGCTGGCTCTGTGCTCACCCGGGCAGAGCTGACCTGGCTGTAACCAGACAGCGCAGGGGCCACAGCAAAGGGCAGAGCATGGAGTCCCTATCATTATCAAAGGATATCAACTTTTCTCCCTGGCAGATTCCCCAGGGCCTGAAGCAGACGTAGTGTACAGTGACAGCGGATAATGCAGCTCTGTTTCCCCAGCAGTGAAGCTGGCAAGTGCGTGCCCTTGCCTCCATCCGATTTGTATTTTTTCACCACATGGGCAACAGAGGCAGTTGTACTGCAGCATAAACAAGTGTAGAGAAACAAGTCTGGGTGAAAAGCAACAAAGCTAAACCATGAGGTGTTTAACAGCCTTTCACCAAGGAGGTCTACAGCCCATTCCTGCAGATCCAAACTGAAGGGACAGCATTTTCAATTAAGCTTCATGACAGGAGAAAAGGCACAGGTGAATAACATGGCAAGACCTGGGAAGAGTGTGGCCACCAGTGTAGGATCTGAGGGCAGTCAGCACAACTCCATCTGGTCTTAGGCAGACTGGCCTTTAGTAGAAAAATAAAACTAGAGGATTTGGAGTGAGTGAAACAAGTATGAAATATCAACACATAGCAAGGAGACAGGAACTCCCCAATTAGTTCAAAACACATAATTTCTTAGTCCATCTTCTGTTCTTGATAATTTTTACTGAAACATATCTGCAATTGCAAGAAAATGTTCCCAGATTTGTCCTTCAGTATGTGCTGAGGACTCTTCAATACCCTGACAGGGCTGGGAAAAATTCTTCTGAAGACACTGCAAAACCCTCACTCCAAACAGCAATCTCTCAGGACTCAGGAGTGGAGAAGAAACAGAGACTGAAGGTGAGAAGCTGCCAAATACTCCCAGACCTGATGCACGGCAGGAACCTGGGAAATGTCAAGGAGTGGCACCCAGCCAGGCTGGTGCAGCAGCCAAAGCCCCCAGCCTGTGTCAGTGATCTGACATCTCCACGCAGGCGCTGTTACCTGTAGGGGATGGTGACATTTGTCCCCTCAGCTCCTCCTTGAAATGCGATCCTTGCAGTGCTGAGAAGTACCCCTAGACTGAGGTGTGGGAAGGAGCAATTGTTATCAATTAACTTTACCTAACACAAAACAATTGTAGCAAAAGAGCAACAAAAGGAAAGACAAGTGCTACTATCTGCTGGGTACAAACAGTAAGAATTGGGGAAATATTATTATATAAAACTGTAATAAGGCAAACAATCCACTGTAAACTCCCCCAAACTATCCAGGAGTCACTAGATGTCATCTGCCCATTTGGTGAGGAGAACACCGCAAGAAAGACAAGCCTCAGGGAGTCATGTAAGCAGAGTTTTGATGTGGAGCTGTGGGGCTGAACTCTGCCTCCCATGAGAAATCCACAGCCCAGCTGCACAGGAAGACAGGAGGCTGGCACAGTGCCACAGGGCTTCCCCACGTCTTTGCTCCTCACTCCCTGCCCAAACCTTGGAGGCATTCAGGAAATACTCCAGGCTTGTCTCAACTCAGCTCTGTCTTTCATCTTTCAGACTCAACGGCTCCTTTTTACAACGCAAGAGCATCCGAGCCAAGACCCCAATGAAAGGGTGGACAGCTAAGATGTCCCGGCATCCCACCTGGGCCTGGTCAATCCCAGCGCCATCCTAATACGCCAGGTACCGTTGGAGAAGCTCCCTCGGGCCGTGGGTGGCTGGGGAGCCAGCCCTTCCTCCCTGCCGCTCGCCCAGGGAACATCAGTCTCTCGTTTCTCCAAGTGAAAGGCTTTGAAGCCGAAGGTTCTACCAGGACGCTCCTGAGCGCGGCCCAGGCCGCCAACCTCAGCATGTCTCGCCATAGAGCGCTCCCGAACCACCGCCCCAGTCGCACGGGGTCACAGGGCAGGACCACGGCGAGCCCCGCGAGGAGGCCCGGGGTGGAGCGAGGTGCCTCTTCGGGGCACGGGCTATGGGGCGGGGGGGCCGGAGAGGCAGCGAAGGGGACCACGAGCCCTATGCACCAGTGGGAGTACTCTGAGAGTGCAACCCGCAGAGACACGCGGGGAGCAAAGCCCCGGCCCAGAGAGCGGCAACACGGCCATACTCACCACCCACCCGGGCCCGCCGGACCCGCCGCCGCCGTTACCATGGGGAGCCGGCGGGCCCACGTGACTACAGCTCCCGGCAGCCACCGCGCCGCGGGGTGTATTGGTGTATTGCCCCCTGGCGGCGCGGAGGACCCGGCGGCGCGGCGCAAGGCACGGCTCCGGGAGCCGCAAGGAAACACGCGGTTACAGAAGGAACGGGCTTTTTTTCCAGGGCCGGCTTTCCACGGGGGCATCCCGGGCAAAGACGGCTGGGTAAAGTCCCCATCAGTCGGACAACGCGAGTTCCAGGGAAGGTGGGGCTGGAGCCTGAGGCGGGCGAAGGAAGGGTCGGTGGCGTCCCGGGATGCCCGGGCGTCACCTCTCAGCGCCGGTACGCGGCGACAGCTGGCTGGGCTCCTTGCGGCCGGGCACAGCTGCGAGGCGGCGGAGGAGCAGCTCGCAGTGCCGGGCAGAAGGCGACTGGGGATTGACACCGGCCAGCGCGGCCAGCCTCTCGGTGGCTTTGAGGGACAGCAGGACCTGCACAGCCAAGAGAGGGACAGGAATCACCCACCAGCTTGACCCCAGTCCCCACAACTCCATCTGGTCCCCCCAAAGGAGCCGAGGTCCCCGTGCAGCACCTGCTGGATCCCAGAGTGCTGGCTGAGGGCACACAGTGCCTCGAGGGCTCCCTCCCGCACGGTCCTCCGAGGGTCCTGGCAGGTGACCTGCAGCAGGAGGTTGGGGGCCCTGTTCTGGATGAGCAGATCCCGCAGCTCCGCTCCGCGCTGGCCCAGGTTGCTCAGGGCCAGGGCCACGTTGCAGCACGTTTTGGCCTGCGTGTCGCTCAGTAGCCGGGTCAGCGTGGGCACGGCCCTGCCCAGGGTCTCCACGGGGCAAGAGGCGTGGCAGGCAGCGTTACCCACTGCAAAGGTGGCTGCCCTGCGCACGCAGCTCTCCGGGTCCGACAGGCACTCCAGCAGCCTCTCCAGCCAACCGGGCTGGCTCTGCAGCACTGGGGAAAAGCTGTGGCAGAGCAGGTTGCCCAGCAAGTTGCAGGTTCTGGCCCGTATCAGGTGTTCCTTGTGGCTGAGCAGGTAGGTCAGTGGCTGGTCGGCCATATCCACGTCCCTTAGGATCCTCTGGAGAAAGGGCAGGTGCTCTGAAGAGGCCCGGACCACGTGGGTCAAGAGAGACAGGAGGTTACTTGTGAGCGTGACATTGTCTGAGAACAAGATAGATTTCAAGAAGGCAACAATGTGCTCCGAGGCAGCAGCTTCTCTCACCACTTGGCCTATGACCTGTGTATCAGACACCACAAGTTGGCACAAGAGGCTCACTGGGAGCTCGGTGAATGAGAAGGGCAGATGGCTGGCACAGACCTAAGGCAAAAGGACAGACAGCACTGAGTACACTGCGCTCATGTGTGAGCTGAGCCAAGCCAAGCAGCAGCTGAAGGCAGCCAGCAGGTCAGCATAAGCTTAGCAGCCCGTCAAGCTTCTCCAAGGGCTGCATACCACCCAAATGACATCCTTGCATGGGCAGGAACTGCAAACATGATGTGAAGTGGTGCCATCCATTGGGGACTGCAATGTAGGGAGGCATCACCACAGTATGGGGGGAAGGAGGAACACAGGGCCAACAGAGTACCTGCAGCAGCTGGGCAGGGATCTGGGTGTCTCTCACAGCCTCCATGATCAGTGCTAAGGTGTCTTTATCCACATCCAGAGCAAAAGGGAAAGAGAGGAGCTGGCAGACCTGGATGACCACATCTGAGACAACCTTAGGGTCCCCATCTTTTCCTGCTTGCCTGAATTTGTGAAAGAGAGAGGGCTTAATTCAGAGGTGATCAATAAAACCTCAGGGCAAAGGGTCAAAGGGCACTAAGGAGAGGCTCTGCAAGTGCCAGGTCAGGAATTCCTCAGCTCTTGGTGTGCTCATGTCCATGCCCCATTCAGCAGCTGAGCTCTGCCCACATCAGCCTTTGCCACAACTCACATCTGTGCCAGGCATGCCAAGAAGCCAGGGGACAGCAGTCTCTTCAGTGTCACCATGAGGACACCATGGGTCTGGGTGAGCTGAAGCAGACACCGGTGGGACTCACGAGTGAAGACTCTGAGGGCCAGGCTGAGGAATAACAGGGTTCCTGCAGGGGAAACAGAAGGCAAAAGGGCAAAGTTAGAGAAGGCTGTAAAGTCCCTTCACTTCTGTCAGTGCTACCTCAAGGCTGCTCCAGGGTGAATTCTGTGATTCCCTGCCCAAAACCAGAAAATCTCTGCCCAAGTGGTCACACCTGCCAGAGTAGACATTCATTGTAGCATAGACACCCTTTTTTGCTCCTCCACACCCAGCTCAGCTGAGCTGCTGCTAGCTGGGCACAGCATGGGCCAGCCCAGCCCTCTCTCCCCAGAAGACACTGCAATCCTCAAGAAAAAACCTCTGGCCTCAGGGAACAGATGTGGACAGGGACAAACATGGGCAAGTGTGAGGGCAGGATGGGAAACAGGGTCCAGGGCAGATGCCCTGCTGTCCCACAGCTCCTACCTTGAGGGGAGATGAGGTTCCAGTCTGGCTCTGCCATGGGGTGACCAGCACCTGTAGATGGGTCTCCCTCCAGCACTGCCCTGTTGGTGCCCACATGAAGTGCCACAGCAACAGAATGCCAGACCAGGCTCCACAGCTCTGAGGAAGCGAAGCCTTGCTCCAAGACCACATCCTCCTAGAGGCAGAGAGGCAGATGTCAGAGGCCTTCATGGTCCTCCATGGCTCCCCAGGGTTCTGATACATGGCTCTGCCAGTCCCATGGTCCTGGGCAGATCAGGGCTAGACAGACATGGGCCAGGGTCCTGCTCCACCTTTCAATAGTGTCAGCCCCAGGGCATCTCTGCCCTCCTTCACTCCAGTGTGCCCACGAATCACCCCTCCCTGCCCAGCACTCTCCCATCAGTCCTACAGAGACATAAAGTGACTTTCATGGGGTTGCAGAGCTCAGCCAGAACTGCACAGTTCCCTGGTTTCCCTCGCCCTCATTACGAATCTGCCTTCAGGCCTTTTTGCCACCACACTTTTTGGCAGGGACCAGACAAAGGAGATGGCCAGATTGATACCTGTTCAAAGAGTTTCAGCAGGAGGAAAAAGAGCCCATCATAGAGACCAGCACCCATTGGCAGGGGGAGCTGCAGCTGTAAGAGAGTGGGAAACAGTCTAGAGCTGGGTGCTAGGCTTGAGGGCAGCAGCATCACACTTGTGCCCTTCTGAGCCCATCTCTGCACACCTCCACAGTGGGGGATGCATGGATCCCCAGCTTCTCTGTCCCCATCCCATACCTCAGCAGGTGCTGTCAGCGCATTTGTTACCGCTGGTAGGATCTTTTCTCTCTTGAGCTCCAAAGCCACCCCATGCTGACTGAGCTGTGCCAGGAGAAGTGCTGCAGCACCCTGTGGGACAAGGAGAGTTCAGCACCTTTGGGAATTTCCCATCTGCTTGGTCACTATTGACCCTTCATCCCTTGGCCTCATCCCACCCTGAGTGAGGAACAGTAAGGCCCAAATGGGATGCAGTGCTCTGCAAGGTTCTCTGGCAGGGAGGGTAGCTTACCACAAGGGACACAACAGGAGACTGGGTGACAAGATCCACAGCCAGGGTAACCACCTCCTCATGCCTGAAATGCAGGGACCAGGAGAGAAGCACTATGTTCCCACAGCCTCACATCATGCAGAACAGCAGCATCCAAATACCCACAAGGCTGGGAAGCAGCCAAGTTTCAGGAGGAGCCCTGGTTCAACAGCACCTCCTTGTCTGCACTGGGTCATCCTCACCATATCCCCAGCACTCACCCACACTGCCCAGCATTCTGCTGGTATGTCTGGATTGGAGGGATCAGTGGGACCAGGTTCCCACTGCTCTGAGCAGTGTGCAGGATAGAGGGCTCTTCAGGGCAGGGCATGTTCCTCTCCCACCCATGAGTGAAAGTGTGGGCTTACCTGGGAGGGGATGCCTGAAGCTGCAGGGTGAGCAGGGCCAGCAGGTGCAGAGAGGCTTCACAGGCTGCTTCCTGGGTCTCCTCCACCACTGTGATCTACCAAAGGAACAGGAGTCATAGCAGAGAAGAAAGAGGTGTTTCTGGGCCCCAGAGGAGAACTGCACTCTTCAGATTAAACTCCCCTAAATTCCTTCTCTCACATAGATTCGTCTGACCAATGCATCCTGCTTGCCCACACTCCTACCCAAACCACCAGGGCTGTGGTCAGTCCTACCTCACCCTTCAAGAGCTGCATGAGGGAACCCCACAGTGGTTGGCTCCTTCCCAGGTGCTGGCACAGGTTTGGGCAGGCATGGCAGCCAGCGTAGAGGACCTGCAAGGCAGAGGGGAGAGATGCCTACCAGCTGCTGTAGACAGATTCCACTTCGTGGCTACCATGCGCTCATTTATTCAACAACTGACACCAGGCAGATGGGAATCATTGAGGTCTATGCCCACAGTTCCCTCTTCCCCATGCTCCAAATTCCAGAACAAAGGCCCAGACACTTCTGGGCAGAGCCAAATAAAAGGATGGGGCCATTACCTTCAGGACATTCAAGGAGCAGCCTGGATGCTCCAGTCTCTCCACCAGTCTTGCAAGCTGCTGGCTCTCTCCTTCCATAAGCTTTTCAGCTACTGCATGAGCAACCTGCAGAAATCAGCCTGTTTTGCACTCTGGGCACCTGAAGCAGTGCACAGACTAGAGGAGTTTAATGCTAGCAACAATTTAATGAAAGAAAGTATCTGCTTCCTACATCTTGCCTCTGTCTACTAAGGGATGCCTATCTGCCATGACCTAGTATGGCTTTGATGTACAGTCCCAGAGTTGAGATGAGCAAGGTAGAATTCCTTCTCTGCGTCTCTCCTTGTTGACTCAGAGTTAAAAATCAAATGTAAACCTGTGATTGTTTTCCCTCTTACTGCCCCTTCAGTTTCAGATTTCCTACAGTTCATATCACTGTAATAAAAGAATTCTTCACGTTTTCCATGCATTGTCTAGTTCTTTACTTAGCCCATCTCACAGTTCAGATCCTAAATTTGAGTCTCTTAATTGATTAAAGAATCCTTACATTCCTAAGGTCAGCTCTTGGCTGGGGAGGTGCAGCCCACAAACATGAGTCCTCCAGCCAATAAAGCCAAAGGATCCCAGCCCTCCACTCTACTGTTGAGAAAAAGATCCTCCTGGAAAGGGCTGCTGCGTCTGTGCAGACCACACCACTTCACCCTGTACAGAGAGCTGGTCTGACCTGCTGCTTGGCTTCCCGACAGCTGTTTCTCTCCAGGGGGATGCTGCATGCAGCAGCCAGTGCAGCCAGGAAGAGGTCTGCCACACATGGGCTTTGCTCATGGGCTGACTTGCCCTCCACTGCTGCACCTGCACAGGGACAGAGTTTAGGAATCATTGTGCTGAAAGTTCTGAGGGGCAGCAGGATGGGGTTGGACGGCAAGAGAGAAAAAGTCAGGCTTGAGACATGAGGAGGGTTAGATCTGGGGTTGAGGGAAGAGAGTCCAAGTTAGCAGGGGTCTGGACAGATACGTTTCAGCCACCTCCTCTGGCCAACAGCACTATAATGGCTGTCAGTGCTCTGATGAAGCCCAGGGGCAGGAAGGAAAAGAAACCTCAAGAAAAGGTGGTGAGCTGCCACCACTGCTACCTCGAAGAGCAGGCTGCTCTGAGATGGATCCCTGAAGGAATTTGTTCAGCAGGGGCTGATGCTCCTCTTGCAGCCTGGTGTAGAAGTGTGCAGAGATAGAGGGGTCTGTCTTGTCCAGGCTCTCACAGAGCTGGGTGAAGCACTGGGGAAGACACAGGAGTTGCCATCACTGCAGACTGAGTTTGAGAGGGAAGAGAAGGACAGCAGAAGGAGGAAGCTGTGGGAGGACAGCAGAGATGGGAGAAGGACTTGTGCTGGAACTTCAGGGACCTCCAAATGTCCACTCCCACCAGGTTACTGTATGGGACCCACATCTGGCTGCATGCTGCTGTAGTGAGAGGTACACATGGAGGCATGTGTCCCTCCTCACCTCTACCACCGCCTGGCAGAATGTGCCCAACAGTTATTTTTGCTCTTGCTGACTCTGGCACTAAAACAAAGGCTAAAAGACACCAAATGCAAGTCTGAACACATCTCCTGCCTGAGCCACATGTGAATCATACTCCAATGCTGAGAACCTGCTGTGCCCACCAGCACAATCCCAGCAGCAGAACCTTTGGCAGCAGAGATAGGGGCATGTCTGGTGAAGTAACACTTAATGTGCCAGGGTGCGTACAAGGGGCTGCACCTACCTTTGGCTCAGCTAATAAAGCCACACCAGAATGGTAAGGCCAGCAAAGGTGCCCCATCAGAGACTTTCTGTATGCAATTCCCCACAAAAACCCCAGTGGGTGAAACAGCCAGTCCTGACAAGAACACATCAGACCCCATAGCTGGGAGCAGGGTCCTCAGGCTGTGTTCCCCCAACATACACAGACAACCCCATAGCTTCTGTCCCTGGGGGCAGAGGATGTGGAGGAGGAAGATAGAGGCAGCCTTACCAGGAGGCTTTGCTGGCAGAGTCTCATCTCAGTGTCGACTGGCACAGCCAGCAGCTCCGGCAGCAGGGCCAGGAAGCAGTCAGCACTCTCCTGAATGTCCTGCAGGCTGGGGGAGGCAGCGGGGCAGATGAGTGCAAAGAAACATGGCCCCTTGCTGTGAGGACAGGCTCACGTGGCCCTGGCTAATGGAGCAGGCAGCACACACTCACATTGTGAGCTGCTGTCAGCAGGCAGCACAACTGGACTTGTCAACTGTGCCTTTCCTTTAATTAGTCCTATTCAAGGAAAGTGCTCCTATGTGAGCACAGCAACATGGCACAAAGCTCTTAGACCATGATGCTTTCCCACAGAGACAACTCCAGCTGCAGGGTATGAACACCACCCCTCCACATACTGCCGGGTCCCCAAAGTGGCCACTTGAGACCTCATGGAACAGAAGGTTGTCCCTACCTGTCCTTCTGCCCACTCTCCTCCAGGCCACATTCATTGCTGAAATAAACTTTGGTCACCATGAGGAGATTTGTCAGCACAGCAATACACCAGGGCTGCTGCAGAATCCAGAAAGAAACCACAAATGAGGATTGTCTGCTAGCCATCCCCACACTACTACGACAGGATCCTTCCCTACCATGACCTCCCCCTTCTCAAGGGTGCCTAGAAGAGGAGCTTGTGAGCCAGATCCAGCAGGACACCAGGGCATCCTCAGCACTTTGCAGGGCTGGAAGACACCCATATTTCTCTGGGGTTCCACACCCACCTGCTTGGTCACACCACTTTCCAGGATGTTTTTTGCTAGACGCAGCAGGGACAGAGGCACATTCAGCTCTTGGCAGAAGTGGTTGAGCAGCTCAGCATCACACCAGGTAGACAGGAGGTTGCCCAGAACATGAAGCACAGAACGAAGATGGGAGGCTCCCTCCAGCATCCCTTCCAGCACCTGGACACAGAGAAGCCACAAGAACTTATAATGAGCAGCAGTTTTGGTGTCTCCACCAGCCATGGAGGAGCCCTTCAACCCATTCAGGCAGGGGACAGTAGAGGAACAGATAGCAAGCCAAGTGCACAAGAAAGCTCCAACTCCTGGAGAAGCAGAGGATCTTTCTGCTGGCTGGACTGAAGACTCTTCATATGTTTCCAACCTAATCTTGACGAAGAAAGCAGCATCCAAGTCTCCAGTCTTAGTTGCCTGGGCCAGCCATCAGTTACCTGCTGAGCAGAATCTGCCAGGCGGTCTTGGACACAGTGCTGGAAGGCCAGGTCCCTCCGGAGGCTCAGAGGCACATTCAGCTGCATGGCTGAGGGCTCAGTGTCCTCAATCAGGTCCTGCCACTCCTCATAGCTCTCCAGCTCCTAGCCACAGAGGACAGAGGACTGGTACCATAGACCCTGCCAGTCCCAGGGTCTCTGTACCAGCCCCTGGCAACTGGGCCCTGCTGTCCTCACTCAAGACACCATCTTACCTCACTCTCCAGGTCCATGACCTCAATGCTCTGCCTGCCCCAGGGCTCTGCCCTGCCAGCACTAGGCTGTGGAGGGGAACCTGCTCCAGGAAACTCCAACTCATAGTCTCGAGAGATGCTGTGTTGCCTGGCCAAGAAAACAGTACAGTCAGTGAAAGACCTTTTCTTTCCCTCTTCCTCCCGCCCCAGCCTCTGCCTCCCTCACCCTGGGTCAGGAGGAGACTCCTCAAACTCCCAGTCTGCTATGCTGCTCTTTCCTTGCAGGAGACACTGACTCTTCTCATTGGAGGCAGCCAGTGTCTCCCTCTCCTTAGGGGCTGCGTTCCATGATGCTGCTCTGGGTCTATGCGTGGGATGTCCATTGACAGAGTCCTTCATAGATGTATTACCTGCCTTCAGTTGCCCCTGGTGATGGCAGAGAAGTTTGGTCAGGACAAGGTTACTCAACTAGATGAGTACCCTAGACTCCACCACCATGAGCATCTCACATCTTGCCTTGTGTGTTGCTGACACCGCAGCCTGACCCATGTACTTGTGTGTTTTCCCCCAGGGCCCACTTCAGTGCCCCTCTTTTACCTTGACTGTGAGATATAACCAGGAGAACCCTACACTTTTCTCCACCTTTTTCTGTGTCTCTTCAACCATCCTCTGCTGGGCTTTTCTCAGGATCCTGGACTGGCTGCTCCTGGGGGCCAAGGAATGGACTTGCTGCTCTTTCAGGGCCTGCAGCTCTGGAGACAGCTTGGTGGTGAAGGGGTTTGAAATCCCATGCTCTTCTGTGTCATCAATCACTGGGGAGGCAAGAGGAGAACTTCAACAGCAGTTTTCCCTTGGGACATATAGAGAGTGATCTCTCTTGAGGTCCCAGGGAAATCCTAAGGGACCCACAGCAAGACCAGGAGCTAGGAGTCAGTGTTTGGAAAAAGCTGAGAGGAGAGAGGCATAGACCAGGATAATAAAAACAGCAGGGCAGGGAGGTCCTCCCAGTCCCCAGACAGTAGTAGAAGGAAAAGTTTGGAAAAGGAGTAAGTACTCACCAGTAACCCGTCCAGCAATGAAGGGGTGAGAAAGCAGCTCTGGCCATGACAGGCGCTGGTGAGGGTCCTTCATTAGTAATCCCTGAAGGAAGCTCTGCAGAGCAGCAGAGCAGCAGGGTCACTGACACATGTTCAGCACCCATCAGTGAGCATAGTGTACCCACCAGTTTCCCCTACTGAGGGCACCCAGGAAGCCTGCCTTTCCTGCCTAGCTCTGGAAAAGGAGTACTCTAGTGCTTAGGGCAGATGGGAATACATTTCTCTTCACAACACAATAAGTCACTCCTCTGCTGTTGGACCCAGTTTCCCAGCTTATGGACAGCAGACATTTGGTAACAGTGATAAGGATTCCCCTTCCAGGAGGTCCAGCTCTCTTTGCTTTGTGTTCTGAAGTCCATGTTAGGGGACATAAAAACTAAGAGTGACCCACCAGGGCAGCAGGCAAGGCCAAAACTGCATTAACAGATCTCAACCTGCAGACAGGGCCTCGACCCTTACCTTGAACACTGGGCTCATGGTCATGGGCCATTTGACAGGGTCCTTGATGATGAGGCTGACAAGTTGGAAGATGCTGTTGGTGTAGAAGGGAGGAGTGCCCACAAACAACTCGTACAGGATGCAGCCCACAGACCACAGGTCTGCTGTGTGGTCATAGGGCCGTTCTTCCACCAGCTCAGGGGACATGTACAGCGGGGTGCCCTTGATGGACGTCAGCACCATGGTATGGATGCTCATGGCACGGGCAAACCTGCTCAGAGCAAAGCACAGATCACAAATTCAGGCTTAAACATCTGCTGCAGCTCCCAGGGAGTTCCCTATAAGTTTACCAATACTTCTTCCCTCTGGAGGACAAAATCTCCCCTCTCTGCTTAACCTCTAGATATGCACAGAATCCAGGCCCTCTTCAGCACTCCACCACCACTCCTCTACAGCATCCAGGAAACCCCTTGGCTGCTCCAATGCCAAGCGTCCCATTCAAGCTGGCCCCCAGCACTTACCCAAAGTCACAGAGCTTGACAACACCATCTTTGCCCAGCAGGATGTTCTGGGGTTTCATGTCACGGTGCAGGATGCGGTGGGAGTGCAGGTAATAGAGAGCAGAGATGAGTTGGGCAGCTATGGTCTGGACCTGCCGGAGACACAGAAGCCTCACCCTGTGTCACATGGTGCCTCCCACTGTCACAACCACGGGGGCCAGGTCCCTCATGGCCTGGCTCCCACACTACTTCTACTTTTGTCCTGTTTGAGCAAGGGACCAATCCCAGCTGTGGGCTAGCAGTTTCTTGGAGTGGGCCAATAGTCAAGGCAGCAGTCTGGTGCAGTGGCCCTTGTAAAGAGCAACTGAGGTCTCTGCAGGAGTCCACTGTCCCACAACGCCAACCTGGCCCTCTCTCCATCCTTTTCAGAAACTCTGTCAGGTAAAGCCCCAGAAGCACCCTCATCCTCCTGACATCTCCTGGCTCACAGCAGAGACCCTCTGCCTGCAGGCACACAAGTCCTGTTTCCTCCAGCCTGCAGCAAACACTGCATGGCCACTGCCATGATAGACACCTGGTCCTCAGGCAAACTCCCATCATCCTCCAGGATCTGGAAGAGCTCTCCCTCTGCGTAGTC
Source organism: Sylvia atricapilla (assembly GCF_009819655.1). Taxonomy (NCBI): domain Eukaryota; kingdom Metazoa; phylum Chordata; class Aves; order Passeriformes; family Sylviidae; genus Sylvia; species Sylvia atricapilla. The sequence goes on from NC_089146.1 coordinate 23,082,910, forward strand.
AGTCACTACCACCACCTGGAGGAAAGAGCAGCATGGTGAGATCAGGCCCTGGGGACCAGGACAGAGCAGGGTAAGAAATTTGAGGGAGGTGTTGGGGTGTCATCATGCAAAGTCCATCAGCTTGGGCTGGGACTTGGAATGGAAGAGAGCTTGCATGGCTGCACTGCAGGAAGGACCTGGCACTTGGCAGAGGTCTTGTACCTGTCCATGTTTCAGACAGCCAGCAGAAACAAGGGAGGAGAAAAGGATAGGGCAGTATAGTACTTCCAATCCCAGTGGGTAGAAACACTCCCTTGAGCTTGTTTTGAATCTGCTGTCCAATGACTTTATTTCATGTTCCCACGTGCCACAGAACAGTCTTCAATCCTCTCTTATCATATTCTATCTATGAGAGTTTAAATCAGTAAAAAGCCAGTCTCTGAAAAGACTGATGAATGAAGAGTCCCCTCATCCTGTGATCTCAAACCATTCCTGCACCACACAGCCCCTGGTCAGCTCCTTCCCCTCTGCATGACCTAGTGCAGGCCACAGAGGTGTTGGCTCCCCACATACTAAAGGGTTCTGAAAAACTCTAACCAGACCCTAGGGTGAAGTCACCATTATGACCTGAGAAAGATGTTCCTACAATAGCAGGGGATAGCCCTTGTTCCCCTGCTCCTGTCAAGCAAAAGCCTTTGCTTGGAGTAGTCCCTTTCACCTCCTTAGCAGTCTCAAAGCTGTCAAGCATCTGGATGATGTTGGGGTGATGGAGGTCTCTCACAATCTCAATTTCCCGCTGCAGGTTCTTCAGCTCCTTCTCAGACCGCCCCACCTTGGGGATGAACTTCAAGGCCACCACCTTTCAAAGCAGAAAAAGCTGGGATCAGACCAGGCTCCTGGTCAGACCCACCCTGGCAAAGGCTGCTTTTAACCCAAACAGGACTCAGTACTTCCCAGCTGAACACAGACAATAGAACAATGAGACATTTTTTTCACTGAGCCTCTTGGACCTAGGGGTCTACCCAGGCCCTTGCACATTAATACTAGTGCTCACACTTCTTTTCACGCTGGCATTTAGAGCAAAGAAATGTCATCAGTGAACACAGATAAAACCAGGACTTCAGAAACATGGGACAGAACCTTGCGATGCTGGTGAACAGCAGGCCTAATATGAGCCAGCAGTGTGCGCTGGGAATGAGGAACACTAGCAGTACCCTGAGCTGTATCAACAGGCAGGAACTGAAGCAAGGTGATTGACCTTTATTTTTAATCTTGTGCACCGTGTTGGAAGCATTGTGGCCAGGTTTGTGACCCAGAAAGATTTCAATAGGCTGGAATGGGTATTACAGAGGGACCTGTGAGGGTGAGGAGACTGAAGCACGTGGGAGGTTGACACGGGGATTACAAATTGAAACAGAGGGAGGTTCAACTTGATAAGAGGAAAACACATTTATCCTAGTAATAGTCAGGCACCAGCTGTGGGGTGTTTGTCTTGGGGGCTTCAGAGGATCTAAATTTAGTGCTGGCTCTGCTTTGAGATCTTGAGGCCACTCCTGATGTCCCTTGAATCCAGATTACTTAGTGCTAGCCGGAGCGAGTCAGGAATGTCAGCAGAAAGCCGAATGAACGCCGAGTCCCAAAATCCTGGCAGAGCCTTAGAACACAAGAGGCACCAGAAATCAGCCCCGGCCACACACAGCAGAGCTCCAACCCTCTCCCCTCACCTGGGCGCTGTGCCTCCGGCGCCCCTTGTACACGCGCCCAAAGGACCCTTCGCCGATCATTTCCAGGACGTGGTAGTTCTCCATCGTTCGGGACGGGGCCGCTGAGCTGCCGAGGCAAAGAAGCCAGTGAGGAGCAGCGTTTCCCCTTCCACGGGCACCGCCCCTCCCGCGGGGCTGCACCCGGCGCCCGTTCCCCTGGGCGAGTGTCGTCCCCCCGCCCCAGGCTTTGTTCCTGCCCACCGCCTCCAAGGCGGGACGAGCCCCGAGCCCCGGTGGCAGCGATCCCGCTGCGGGATGAACCTCGCCCCGCTCCGCTGCAGCCCCGGACCCGCCGCCGAGGCGTCTCCTGGCAACGGGCTCGCCGCTTCCGCTTCCGGGGCGAGCGCGGAGATGGCGGCGGCCGCTGAGGAAGCGGAGGCGACGGACTGGTAACAGCCCCCGTACCTTCCCCGGTCTCTGCACCCTCCCCGCGTGCCCGCACCCTTCCCGGTCCATGCACCGCTGCTGTCCTGCTCCCCCGGCCCGCCGCGGCCGTCTGACTGCCGCCTGGTCGGTTCCCGCAGGGCGCTGCCGCCGGAGGTGGAGGTGCTGGAGTCCATCTACCTGGAGGAGCTGCAGGTGGCGCGGGGCCTGGGCAGGTACGTCCCGCGCTCCCCATCCCCGGCCCGACCCCGCGCCGCCCTCCTCACCCCGACCTGCCCCTTCTCCAGGTGGGAGCCCTGGGAGATCAGCATCACCCTGCACCCTGCCACGGCCCAGGACCAGGACTCCCAGTACGTCCGCTTCACCCTTGTGCTCTCCGTGCCCCCTCAGGTAGGCTCCCCGCCACCCCCGCGCCCCTGCACCCCCGGGCCTTGGACCTCTCCATTTTCCCTTGTGCTTTGGGTGTTTCTCTTTTATCCTAGTATCCTGATAAAGCACCAGAGATCTCCATCAGGAATCCGCGGGGGCTGTCAGATGAGCAAATTCAAAAGTGAGTGCCAGGAGGGGGGGAATGGTGATCCTTTCCTCCAGATACCCAGGAGGCAGAACTGATGGACAAGCCTTCTCTAATTCATGTGATTTCCCATGTCTGGTTAACAGATGGATGCAGGTCCCTAAATCACTTTGTCCTAAATCTCTCAGGAGTCACTGGTGCTGAATTTGACACAAAGGTGTTGTGTGTACAACCTTGAGGTTGTTTCCCTGTGGTCCCCCTGAAATGTTATTTGAATCCCCGGAGCCTTGAAAGTTGCTAGCCCTGCCCTGACAGAGGTGGGACTGATCCAAGTTCTCGGGCAGCCTATTGTGCCTTGGTCCTTGGTGCAGTGGAATGTGTACAGAGACCTTAGGGCCTGGCAGCACTATGAGAGGATGTGGCCACTCCCAACAGACCTGCTCAGGGGCTGCTGTCAGCAGCCTGGGATTCACCAAAACCAAAGAGTGCTGGGTGAGCTCAAGCTGAGGCCATCAGCAGACCTGCTCCTGCAAGTACTGTCATGACAAAAGCTTCCTGTGCACTGGCTTGTGGGGAGCCAGGACAGGATGTGAATATGTGTGTGCATATGTGCCTGTCCTGTGCTCCAAGCAAAGCCTGAAGGCCAGTGCTCTCTATCTTCTTCTTGTCATCATGGCAGGATTGCAGGTATGTGGGGCAGTGAAAAGGTGTAATTAAACTTGTGTTAAGTATTTCTGTTGCTTTGCTGTAGGATTTCCCAGACCCTCAGAAGTGTTGCTGAAGCCAGGCTGGGGACAGAGGTGCTCTATGAACTGATCGAGGTGAGAGCGAGGAGATTGGGTGTGACCAGCCACAGACACTGATCCCTGACTGCTCAAGGGATGGGACATCCCTGAGCCCATGGGCAGGCCAGTCAGTAAAACGTTTGCTTTAATGCTTTCACAGAAGGGAAAGGAGATCCTCACTGACAACAATATTCCTCAAGGACAATGTGTGATCTGCCTCTATGGATTCCAGGTAGGCATGAGTCTCCTGGCTTCACAAACTGACTGGAAAGTGAGGCAAGAGGACAAGAAGTCTGACGCTGGAATATCAGCATGGTAGCAAAATGCACCCCAGCAGCTCCCTGCCTCCCATTCTGCACAAGGCCCTTCATAGTGCAATACATGGTGCTCTTCCCATCAACCTCTAGATAATCTTCTACCGAAAATGGGTATGGGGCAGCAAGAGATGCTGGAGCATCTCCAAAGAAGCGTAGATGATGTATCTAGATGATGGTGCATTTCAGCTTCCCTGTGTTGGCTACATTTCACCTGGAGTTCAGCACACAGGTGGTCAGGAGGGACTAAAACATATCCATGCAGGTGCTGAGGTCTGTGGGGACAGGGGAGCAGGCCCTACCGGGATTGCCAGGAAAGTCAGCACCTGCCTAGGGAGCAGAACATGTCAGGTGGGAAGATTGCTGGTTACACAGGAACAGATTCAGAGAAATCAGTCATAAAATCTTTGCATCTTGACATTAGGAGTGTTTCTAACATTTGAAACAAGAAACAGCATCCCAGTAATTGCTAAGGGAGTAGAGATGCAGCCCAACAGAAGATGTTGGGTGGCTCTGCCAGCACTAGCACTAGTTCCCCATGATACCACTGACATGGAAGTGAAAACCCAGCTCAGCTGCGTGGTTACACAACTCTTTGCTTAGAAATTCTTCAAAGATGCCCTTTTTTTTGATAGGAGAAAGAAGCCTTCACAAAGACCCAGTGCTACCACTACTTCCACTCCCACTGTCTGGCACGCTATGCCCAGCACATGGAAGAGGAGATCCTCATGCAGCAGGAGGAGAGAGAGCAGCACCTTGCACCGTCCCTCAAACAGGTACTGACCCTCCTTTGTTGGCATCCTGCACAGACCCTTCTAACATCTGTGACACCCTCTTTGCAACGTGGAGCCTCTGCTGAGAATCAGCAGGGATTAGACTAAGCTATCTCCAAGGGCCCTTTCCAACCAAACAAGTTTGTTTATTGGATCTCTGGATCAGTGCCTTCTGTATGAGGTGGTAAGGGAGTTGCATTTCTAGACTTCTTGAACCACAGAACTTAGAAAAGAGAACTCCTTCCCTAGTCCTAGTACTTGAACTGTGGTGGGTTGCAGCAGTGTAAACACAATCACCTGTGTTTTGGGGTGATAAAACCTGCATGTTGGAGCAGTTACCAGCTGCAGAGCAAACAGCACAGCTGAGTATGGAACAAATCAAGGACTCCTTCCTACAAACCCTTTCTAAGAGGTGCTGCCTAGATGACACACTCCACTTTGGAGCAAAAAAGAATAGATCCTAGGCTGAGACTTGACACCATATACGTTGTTAGGGGTCTGTGTAAAACAGTCAGCTGCTGGAGCACAAATCCCACCATGCCTCATGTGGAGACACCTTCAACAGCAGTTGAGATGCCATGCTGTTTTTGTGCTGCTGGAACCCCTCTGGGCTTCCTTACCTTGGCAGAGGAGTGAAGACCACCCTGTCCCACTTCCAGGGTGGGGTTGTGGGGCAGCGCATGAGCTGGATCACAGACAGGGTTTGCTATCATCTCTTGCCTCCCCACAGGAAGTTGGTGTGCAGTGCCCTGTCTGCCGGGAGACCCTGGTCTATGACCTCTGTGCTCTGAAGGCAGCACCGCCCCCGCAGCACCCTCTGGTAAGAGATGGGGGCTCATCTGCCCAGCTGTGCCTTCTCACTGGGTAGCTTCAACTGGGACATTGTAGGGGATGAAGGCATGCACACTCTCTCAGGTCCTCCTAGATGTCCCATCCAAAGGGCAGCTCACAGAGAGCAGGTTCAGTTGTATAGCCCTGAGTTGAGTAGATGTGGGAGAGGTGGTTCTGCCATGGGGAACATACCTGCACTCTCTGGGATACAATCAGGTCAGGAGAGCAACCTGATGGTAGCTGCTCTGCATCCTGCCCCACAGCAGGATGACCCAAGGCAGTCACTGCAGAAACAGCAGGTCTGCACTGGGATGCTTGGCTTCTATCCAGGGATTCCCCATGCATCTGTAGTCCTGGTCAGTGTGGCAGAGGGAAGCAGGTTGCCTGGCACTGTGCAAGGAAGGGTTTGGGGAATAGCTCCCAGCCCTGCCACTGCCTATCCACACTAGGTGTTGAGAGAGCCCTTACCCTGCCTTGCTTTCTTCTGCTCAGGAGCCATACAGGCCAGATGCCAAGGTGCTGCAGCACCAGGAAGAACTGCGCCTGATTTTCAAGAGACAGCAAGAGAAAGGGGGAATCATCGACCCCGAGGCAGAGAGGAACCGATATTTCATCAGCCTCCAGGCGGTATGGCACTGGGGGCAGAGAGCTGCTGAGGGGGCTCTGGGCTGCAGGACCAAGCACTGTCATCTCCTGTGGGACACCCTTGTCCTTTTCTTAACCGATGGCTTCTTTCTTTCAGCCTCCAACTGCTGTGGATCCAGGCCAAGCAGCCACTGCCTCTGAGCTGTCGGTGAGTGCCCGTGCTGCGGACGTGCCCCAGCTGCCCAGCCAAGCCTCAGCTCCTGAGCCAGCTGGGGCGTCAGAGGCCGGGGTGGAACCCGGGCGGCCTGAGAGGTCTGCTGTGCCCAGAGAGCAACTGAGCAAGAGGGAGAGGCACAGAGGGGAGAGGCCAGGCTCCAGAGGTCGGGGCAGGCAGCTGTGCAGTGGCTCGCAGGAACCAGGAGAGGAAGCCTGTCATCCCCTCCACGGCTCCAGGGGACCCAGAGTCTTCAGCCAGAGACCAGAGCGTAGACCTGCTGGACGGCACAGCCAGGAGTTTTCAAAGCCTCATAGTAGAAGCAGAGCTGCTCCCTTGGCTGAAAGAAAAGAGATGTGCCATGAAAACCCCTCACCAGCAACAGAAACTGTGGACTTGAAAGAGGAGCACCATGACGTGGAGAAATGGAGCACAGAGGAGGGGACTGAGGCTCGGGCCAGGAAAAAGGAGAACCTGATGTTCAACCGCAGTGAGCACAAAGCTGCCCCCAACTGGCAGGGCCACCATAGGCACTGGGATTGTGGAAGGTGGGAGAGGTCCAGAGTTCAGGAGCGTGGTTCCTACTCCAGAGCACCAAGAGGGCGAGGGGTATTCAGGCCCAGTGGACATCAAGATCCCCATCTTGAGAAGGAGAGTGGCTCCTAGCAGGAATGATGAGGGGCTGGGCTGGGGGAAAAAAGGTCTGTTTCTGGGGAGAACAATGAAGGCTCTGATGAAGCAGTAGCAAGCAGATACTGTACCCCCTGGAAGGCAGGAGATAAATGGCATATGGGACAGCTTGGGACAGGCAGTGTCGCCAGGGTATGTACAGTGTTAAGCATCCTGGCATGAGCAGCTAGTTGTTACAGCGTTGGAGAAGTGGAATCTTGACAGATCATATCAGCCTTGGAATCAGAGGATCCAGAAGACAGAGGTAGCTTTGGGGACCTGCAGCCATTGTCCCTATAGGTGAAATGCCAAGAAATGTGCACACCTACAGAGCAAAGGAACCAAGCCCAGCATGGTGCCATGGCAGAGCCAAAGTGTCACAAGACCTTCCCCAGGAGCCAGTGGAGCTGTGGTGGTGCCAGGGCAGTATCTTGGAGCTCAGCTCCACTTGCTCTGTCCCTCATTCCTTCTCAGAGCACCTTCTCAACTGCTGGGCTTGGCCAGGCAAGTCCTTATTACACAGGACATTGCCTAGTCCCAGCCAGGAGATCCAGGTTAAGCTTAAGTTAACACATTGGCAGGTCACGGCTGTCTAGTGGCTAAGACTTCACCTTGGCTCCTGCTTCTCCAGGAAGCCCATATTTAGCTGGAGCTCCTGCCCTGTCTTTCAGCTGCTTTTGTGCAGGCTGAAGCTGATGGGGGAACCTCGAAGAGAGTATTCTGCTTTGTAACCTGTGTGTGTCAGAATCCCCCTCCAAGACCAGGCTGTCTCTTGGCACTTCCGACAACCCAGAAGTGAAGACATGCTCCAATATTTTGGATTGTGCTACCCTCTTGTAATCTTCAAGCTGATATCGCTTAAATGAGGATTTGCTGTTTAAACTAACTTAGTGCAGTTATATCTGCTGCTGCTTCACAGATGTAAATAGTGTCCCAATCCAAAGCCATGAAGAGTGATCCCAAGCCTCTGATGCAATTAAATTCATTCATTGGGTCTTCTCCAGAGCCTGCTCCCTTTGTTTCCTCTGCCCTCTTGCTCCTGTTTGATGCTTTTTGGAGCAAAGGTCTTGATCCCTGGTATTTCTCAATTCCTTCCCTGTTCCCTACAACCAGGGCTGAGGCAGAGACCTTCCCCTGGCACTCCTGGGTGGCAGGAAGGCTCCCTGCTTTGCTTGGCTTAGTGTAAGCTCTCTGCCTCACCTGGACAATACTGATTTCTTCACACTTGTTTGTGCCTTGTCCTTCACCTCTTGTGCCCACGTGGGTTGTTACTGTCTTCCTCCTGCTAAGTGCAAAAATAGCAGTGCTACAATGGATTTGCCAGAACTTCATGTGGGATCCCCAGGAAACCAACAGCTATGTGTGCCAGGACGCCGTTTGCCAGTGCACACATCTGTCTGTCTGAGCTTTGGCACATGCAAGTTGCACTAACCCCTTTTTTGACTGAGAACTCATCTGCTGCCCTCCTTAGTCCATGCCTGGTCTTGACCTGAAGGGGTTGGTTTAACCCCCTGCCCAAGAACCTTCTGTGCTTAAATTTCTAATACTGGTCTGTTTTCAACCCTAATGCTCTAAAATAATTATTTCTTTTCTCCCTCCTTGGCCTGAGCCTACACTACTTGTCCTGGGCTGGGTGATCTGAGAGACAGATGTTGTGCCCTCCTGTGGATGAGGGCTGAGCACTCATGCCCTGAAGAGAGCCCTTATTTTTCTTCAGTCCTCCCTCTGTCCTTGTTCAGCTGGTTTCTGGGGGAATGGCCTACCCACACTTGGGTGAAAAAGCACAAACTTTACCCGACAATGGTGCTTGTTCTGCTGCCTCTTGCCTTCACGAGTGAAACTGCTGTGCCCCAAGAATGGCACTTGATTGTGTCCTGAAAGAAACTGGAAGATCTCTGCCCCTCACAGCAGCTGGAGCCCCTTGGCTTCCTCTGGTGAGCCAGAATTACTCTCAGAAAGAAAGTTGCCGTGCCATGTTTGGAGCATGGGAATTCAGCCAATGGAAATCAGAGTGAGGACTTGGATAACTTCAATCAAATGCCAAATGTGTTGGTGGGAAGGGATTTTTTGCAGGGAATAGTGCTTTAGGAAGGGCCCTCTCTGACTCACTGCTGTCAGCCTGGAACAGAGGGCATTTTGCAACAGTACGTGGAAATTAATTTGGGATAAACAAACCAAACCTCCAGGTCAGAGGAGAGGAAGAGAGCCTGCATGCTGACCTGGGTCCCCTTGCTTGGTGTCCATGTGTGTCACTCACCTACCTCACAAGGCTGTTGTGAGGATTAACTGGCAAATGCCCTCAGGCCAGGCAGAAAGGCGCTGGCAGCATCTGTAGCATTTAATAACACTATTAAAAGCAAGCAGCAAGAGATGTTGCATGTGGTGGCATCGGGTCCCTTTGGATCCCCCTCAAACACTCCCCATTCTCCCAGACAACTGTGGGACATTTGCCTGTTACTCACTGGCCAGTTTTGACCACCAGCTTTGAGAGGAGGCTGGATCTGAGCAGCCAGCCTCTGTGGGAGAGCCAGACACAGGGTTTGAGATGCCAACAAGCAGCATCCTGCTCCTTAACTTGCAGAAATATTTGTGCAAGTGTGGGGCTGCATTAAAGCAGTGCCTGTTTGCACCAAAATCCATCCAGGTGCCATTGACTGTGCCCCTGTGTATTGCCATGTGCACTTGGCTATGCCCTTGGACCCACAGGGTAGAGCCTAGAGGAGGGCTAAGCAGTGACCTGCAGTTTGGGTTTGGCTTGGAAACCACTCCCCCACCCCAAGCAACATGATGCAACCCCCAAAACTGACCACGTTAACATTGGACTGGCTCTGGGGAATCTAATTTTCAGGATTTTGAAAGAGGGACTAGGAGAGCGCTTGGGAAGGTATGCTATAACTGGCCAAGGCCTTTCATCTGCCCTCATACAACTCCAGGGCCCACATCTCTGATGGGAAGGACAGTCATGCCCACCTAGGAGCAATATCCAAGTAGATCTGTGGTTTGACATCGTAACTCAGCAGGACCAGTGGTGCCAGCCTGGAGCCCGAGGGACAATGAGTTGTCTCTTAGGAGCTGCTTTTTTTCAGAAACACTCTGGATTTGGAGTACTGGCCTTGCCAGGCCCTGGTCAGGAGGGCTCTGGACGAGCAGCTGGATAAAGGGGCAACTAACAGGAAAACAGACCAGAGAGACAAGAGCTGTGTTGTGCACTTCACAGAGGATATTCACAAACCAGTGAGACCACTATCCTTTAAAAAAAACAGACACTTCTCATAGTGTAGAACCCCATTGTCCTGCCCAAAGGAAATGCCCTTCTAGGACCTCTCCAGGCTGACCCACAAAGAAAGAGATTCACACCAGGAGCTTTGGTGGCTTACAGCAATCCCAACATGAGGCACACACTGGTGAGCAGGGCTGGTGCAGTAGCACCCAAGTCTGGGGAGCAGCAAGAGCCAGATTCCCTCTCTTGCTTTGAGGCTGGCAGCTCTGACTCTCCAAAACCAAGGCATAGGAGAGATGGAGGTGAACAGAGACCCGGCCTGTGCAGGTGGGCAGCTTCATGGCATCCCCAGGATGGTCATATCTTTGTCCCAGTCCTCTCAGTGTCACAAGGGAAAGCTGGCCCCTGATCACAGCAGGCTGGACCTTATGTTTGAAGTGGCTCCTTCAGGGTCCGTCTTGTAAAGCATGAAGTGGCCTTGCACCTGGGCAGGGCTGATCTGTTTGGAGACTGCCAGCGCCTGCTCCGCGAACCGCTGGGCTGCAGCCGGGGGCTGCTCGGGGTAGAAGCGCTGGAACATGCAGGCGAGCTGCCGGTGGGAGCAATGGCCCACATACTGCTTCAGATCCACACGGCCAGGACGCACCAGGGCTGGGTCCAGCCTGTCAAGGGACAAAGGGTGGGGCTGGAAAACCTGATCAAAGCATCTGTTCAGGGTGGGTCCTGCAGGAAGCCCTATCCACACTAGGACAGCCCCTGTCCTTTCTGCAAAGTGCCATGCACTGTGAGATGGTAAAGGGGGGAAACAGCTTCATCCCTGGGAGGAAATCAACCCAAAAAGAAAGGAGAGAGCTGGGGAAGGACAGACTCCAAAGGAGGAAAAGAATGTCCTGGGAAACAGCTCTGCCCACCTCTGTCCCATGAGCAACCTCTGAACAAACCCCTAGGCAAGCTCGCTCTGGAGTGAACCAAGCCTGTCACAGCACAGCAGCTGTTGAAGCACCGTGAGCCTAGGCTGCATCCCACCAACCCAGTGGGCTGCACATGGGGCCGGTGCTTCACTCACAGCACTTGCAGTTCCCCATGGGCAGAAAGGTGGTAGCACTCCTGAAGGACACAACCATGTTCTGAACAGCAAGTAGGCATCCAAGGCCCCAGCAAAAGGGATCCTGATCAGCAATCAAAGGATTTGCATCCCAAGGGAGGATGTGGGAAATCTCAACCCCCGGTCTTCATGCTGGAGGATTCAATAAATAAAGCCCAGCAAAAAGGAGCAAGGTTTTCCTGTGCTACCCACCCCACTCCCTCCCAAGGGCAGTTCTGACCTGTCCACGTAGTTGGTGGTCATGAAGACAATCCTGGCTTCTGTGGAGGCCACACCATCCAGCGCATTGAGGAGACCACTGAAGGTCAGGCGCCCCATGCCTTGGTACACAGTTGGGTCTGGGAACAGAGGTGTCTGATATTGTAGCTGTTGGCCACTAACCCTGTGCAGGCTTGCAGGCCACCTTCCTACCACCTGAGGCTTATGCCAAGCTCCCCACTCACTCCTTGCTTGGAGGCTGACTCTGCCTGGCTGGCAGCACATTTACCTCCCCTGTCCACACACACCCATGGGAACACAGAGAATGAGAAGGAAAGCTAGCTTCTCCCTCATCCTGAAAGCAGCTGGGCAGAAGGACTTTTGCCTGAGGATAAAGGATCCAAATTCCCTTTTACAGCCTAGCCAAAGCTGGGTAAGTTCCAGTTTGGGCCCTGAGGCCTGAGAGATTCCCCCACTCCTGGTCTCTGCTGGTGCAGTTGAGCAGCCCAGAGTCCAAATATTTTCCCAGTACAGCCACAGAACCTCCCTCCTGCTGCTGGCCCAGGAACAGGGGCAGTGCTCACTCTCAGCAGCAAGGTCCCGGCTGACGAAGGCAGCGTCCACATCCTCCAGCAGGATGATGCTCTGCTGTGGTGCTACACTCAGGAGGTGATTGAGCCGGTCATCAGAGAGGCTGTGGTCACTGAGGCTCAGCAGGCAGATACTGTACTCCAGTTCCCCAGCCAGGGCTGTGCTGGAAAGGACACAAACCACAAGGGTGAATCACACTGAGAAAGCCTGTAGTCAAGGAAAAATCAGATATCTTCCCTTAGCAGTAAGGGAGAGGGCAGAGGGGTCCTTTCCCAGCAAGGATCAGATCTGAGGGGCAGGTGGAAGCCCCTGTTCTGCCCACCTATACCATGCACCACTGTGCAAAGCAAGGACACAAAGGGCTTGTCACCCTGACCTGCCACAATGTCAGCAATGCAAATGAATACAACAGGCACCACACATAAGGCACAGCCCACTCCTGTATTCCAAACCCGAACTCATCCATGCCCTCTCATCCAAGACTGCTGTGGCCCGGAGCAGGGAGCTGACAATACTCACATGAAGCTGCTCTTCCCACATCCAGGAGGACCATAAAGCAAGTAGCCTCTTCGGTAGGGGATCCCTAAGAAGACAATGTTCTTTTAGGATAACCACCTGGATTGCTCTGTGCTCCAGCCCTCCAAGCTGTGGTGCTGTGCTGAGCATGCAAAGAGGATACACCTGGGGAAGGTAAGCAGCAGGGAAAAAATCTCTCTACAGCCAGTTCCAGAGGGGACCATGTGCATCCTGCCCCACGCGACAGAGCACACCACACCAGAGCCTTGCCTCTTTCACTGTACCACTTGGGGTTGTTGATGAACTCCTTCACGTCCTGAACCAGCCTCTCTGACACGCCTTCCTCCAGCACCACGGAGCTGAGGGGCCGGCGGCGGCGGGGGAAGCCAAACTGACGCCACTCTGCTCCCACGGCCGTGTACATGATCGTCCTCCCCTCCTGCTGCTGCAGCGCCAGCTCCCGGGCTGCAGAGAGAGGCACAGGGGACAGCTGCCGAGGAAGAGGATCTCCCGTGATGCCCTGGGAATTTCCAGGGAGTAGGCTGTTCCCAGCAGGACCCCACAGTTCCCCTACAGACCTTCCTGAAGGATGTTGAAGAAGATCTCCCTGTCAGTGCCCAGTGCAGTGAAGGTGACAGACTCCCAGGGGGTTCCTGTGTTCAGGTCAAGCATCTGCGTTTCCCGGCTGCGCTCGACGCGAATCCACTTCCTGCGGTACCTGGGGCAGGAAGATGGGGATGTACAGTGATCCAGCTGCACCTCACCTGGTTCTTGCATCAAGAACACTCATCTCATGTACAGAAATCATTTCACACTGCTGAGTACAGGCAGCTCTTGCTACTCTTCATCTCCTGCCCCAACCCAGACCCAGAGAGGAGGGCAGGATCCTCTCCACTGCCTCTACAGGGCCCCCAGTTTGCCAAAGTGAGGTTTAATCCCCAAACTGCTTTCCCCTACCCTTCCTTACCAGATGAAATGATTCCCGAGGCTGGGGACAAAGTCGAACTTGGTGCTGACACGCCCACTTTCATGCTGCAGGTACGAGGTCTCAACACTGAGGTGCTGCGTATGCTTAGCGTGGTGGGAGACCCAGTTCAGCAGCCATTGGTAGCTCTTATCCTTGCTGGGCACCTCCAAGGTGATCATATAGTGGCGCCTGAAAGCCACCAGCCCAAACTGGGCCCCCTTACGAGCTGCTGCCAGGACGGTGCCCACCCCAACAAGCCCAAACCCAGCCCCGAAATACGGGTTGTCCTTCAGTGCTAAGACAAAGTCAGAAAGGGGCATTGTGGGAGGTTATGCAGCTCCTTTCCACAGCATTGTTTCTGCACTCCGGCAACAAACCTGTGAAGGAAAGACTGAATGGTAGCAAGGAACACAACAGATCACCCACAGTTCCCTGCCCTTTATCGGGGCCAGGCCTCAAGGTGAAGGGCTGCCTGGCACACTTGAATTTCCCACATCTATGCTCATTACCAAGTGGTCCTGCTGGCTGCAGGAACCTTCTCCCTCTCTGTAGGCCACGAGGTGAGCCAAGCCGGAGGGGGCCAGAAGCCCTTGAAGAAGCCCGGGAGCATCTGTTGCTTCTTCAGTCAAGACAACAAGGCCAGATTTTTACAGGGTTTTATTCTCTGAACAGCCAAAAATCATGACTACTGCAATTATTTAAAGTTAATAATTTGAAAAAGCTGAAGCACATCCCTAGGCTGAGCCAAGAGCCGGGTCTCTGCTGCTGAGAACGAGCACACGACGGTGGTAGAAGGCGCACCTCCGTCTAGTTCATAGCCGCATGCTCCGGGGGCCTGAAGCTTCTCCACCTCCCTCAGCATGTCCGTCATGTACTGGGAACGAGGAGGAGCCTTCCCCGCCAGACACACGGACACGCTCCGCTCTTTCAGGTAGAGAATCTCACCTCCACCAGAATAAGGCGTGACCTTCCTCCTTACCAGGGCACGGCGTCCCGTGAGCAGGGTCCCGCAAGCCCCCGCCTGCAGGAACCCCACCCTGCCCTGCAAAAGACCCGGCTCCACACCGGCCTTCCCCGCAGCGGAGGCCCAGCCGCGGTCACTCCGCGGAAGATCCCGCGCCGCTCTCACCCCAGCTCCAGCCGGTGCCGCCACCGCCGCTCACCTGCACCGCGCCGCTTCCGCTCCCGCCCGCGCCGCTTCCGGCCGCAGCGTAGAGCGGAGCCGGGGGCCGGGCAGAGCGGCTGCGCGACAGGCACAAAGGGCGGCGCTCTCGCCGCCCGACGCCGCCAGCGAGATGTGCCGGGGCAGGGGGGCTCGGGACGGCGGGGACAGCCCGGGCTGAGAAGACTTTGGTGACAGCCCTGGGTAAGGGGCGAGAGGCTGAGGGCACCAGGGGACAGCTCGGGATGAGGAGTGAGGGGCTGGGAGGGCCGGAAACAGCCTGGGATGAGGGGCTGGGGGCGTCGGGGACATCCCGGGGTGAAAGGCGAGGGGCTGGGTGGGAGCCTGGCACGGCGGGACTCGTGAGGGCACCTGCTGGCTGGAGACGGGCCATAGTTCTGAGGATGGGCTCGGGGATCGGCCCAGCTGGACCCAGGGAGCAAGCGCTGGTTGTTGGGCTCAGGGAGAAGGTACAGGTGTCCTTGCACTCTTGTCTATCCTGTGACAGAGGGCTTCCCAGCGGCCTGCTTGGGGCACAGCAGAAAAGAGCCAGCAATGAAATACCCTGCCTCGAGGCTGGCATCACAGGCTGTTCCCTAAAATCCTCTTGGGCTCTGAGATGGAGCTCATTTAAAGTGCTTTCGTCTGTTTCAGATTGAGAGGTCATTCTGACTGGCCCAGCGCCAAGGCAGCGCCTGGTGGCAATGAGCACAGCAGTGACTGTATCAGAGGGTGCCAGCAGGGAGATGGAGACCCTGTGCTCAGAGCTGCTCCTGCCCACACCAGGAGTGGTGGGAGCCATGGGAAGCTCTGGTGTGACCAGCACTGGTCTGGCTGGGACACCCCCACTGGCTGCCAGTCAGGACTTGCTGCTGGCAGAGGCTTCAGTGCCTGCAGAAGGGGCTCACACTGAAGGAGGCAATGTGGAAATATTCATCGAGGCAGTGGCTGGCAATGTGACACTGAGCAACACGGCCACTGCCACAGGTATGGGGTGCAGGGAGTACAGAATGGGCCCCACTGCAGTCAGCAGAGCTAGAGAGGTCTGGCCAGGGTCCCTGTCCTAGGTGCCCTCGGATCTCTGACCCTTCATCATGAGTCTGGTGCTGCCACTGAGCACTGACCCAGCACTAGCTGGGTGTGTGGATGAGGAGAGTGACTCTGGGATGCATGAAACTGTGGGAGTTGCATGCTGCGTTAGGGGGTCACTCCAGGCTGTCAGTAGGGACCAGGCAGAGATCTCCACCTGAACTGCTACCCCCCAGCATGCTTCCCACATGGGTCCAGTGTGGGCACATCCTAACAGAAATAGGGCCAGGCCAGCCTCTCATCCCTGCATGCTTCAAAGGTGGAAAGGGACAGCAGTGGTTATCATGGCCACCTGGGTGGTGGTATTCCCCCACTTACGGGGAATGTTGTTCCCAAAATGTAACTTGTGGCAAGAGGGATTTAGTCTCCTTGTCCAGAGCTGGAATTGAACCACCAGTCCCAAGCTCTGGGCCTGGAATAAGCTGCTTCTAACACTCATCCCTTGCTCTCTGCAGAGGTTGTGGTCAAAGTGGTGGAGCTGTACTTCTGCGAGAGGTGTGACCAGAGCTTCTCAGAGGCCTCTCTGCTGTCTCAGCACCAGTGCCTGCTGCTGCCTCCCCCAGGGCACCTGGAACTCCCAGGGGCACTGTTGGCTTCTGCCAGCGAGGGCCACAGTGACCCCGGGGCCTCAGAGCTGCCTGGAGCCAACGCACAGGAAGGCTTTGCTCCCGAGTGCCTGCTGTGCCCCATCTGCCGGGAGGCATTTTTGCAGCCTGGCCAACTCAAGGAGCACTTCAAGAGCCACCGTGTCCCGTCAGGAGCCCTGCCCTGTCCCCAGAGGGGCTGCCACTTCACCACAGAGGACCGCAAGCAACTGCGCAGTCACTTGCGCCACCTGCATGGGGCGTCCCCCGTGGCCTGCGCCTGCCGGGCCTGCCCGCTGCTCTTCCCCAGCCGCCAGGCCATGGAGCAGCACCACCGGACACACTTCCCCTTCCACTGTGGCCACTGCGACTTCGTCACAGCCAATGCCAAGCTCTTCTGGCAGCACAGGAAGGGTCACACCACAGGGTCCCCTTCTAACATGCCCACAACAGGTGACCCCCCCAGTTCAGAGCCCCACGGCCTTGACCAGTGCTGCATCCTGTCATCGGGTATGGCTGGGTGGGGTATTTGGGCCTGTGCATGCTGCAGAGGCTGGCTGTGTCTGTGCATCCCAGTTACGGCTGAAGGAGTGGGGGGTGGAGCTGGAGGGCTGGGAACCTTGCGCTCGTGCCTCCCTGCAGCACAGTTTGTGCCCTCCATCTGAGCCAGGTGGTTTTTTTGCATGTGTGTGGGGGTGTGAGGGTGGCTTCCTCTTGCATAGAACATGATGATCTTTTGTCTTTCCCCACTGAAGCAGCATCAGAAGGGCAGGAGGAGCCAGGTAATTGCCACCCTGGCTGGAAAGCTAGCACAGCAGAAGCCAGACCAGCAGAACCTGCAGGTACTGGGGACAGCTCCTTGAAGGGACAGAAAGCATCAGCTGGAGAAGAGGACTTGGACAGCAGTGGGGATGAGTCACCAGAGGAGGATGGCGAGAGCCTCTGTGAAGCTGAGGCCAAAGAGGCTGGGAGGGCAGCTCCCAAAAAAGTTGGAGTGCCACAGGCACAGCACTTCAAAGGTAGGAATGCAGGGCCTTACCAGGATTTACCAAAGCTTAGGCTTTGTAAACAAGCACCACATCCTCAGAGTTGGCAAGGAAATGTGGCCCAAGTTGGTGGGCGACCTCACATCTCCTGCATGTACCAGTGCACTTGTTTCCCCTACCTCTGCCCAAGCAAATATGTTCCTGCTTTTCCTGTTCATGCTGCCAGTTTAGGCAAAGGTCTGCCTGGCTTTGGGGACCAGGGATACATGGTTAGGCCTGATGTAGGGCGTGCATTGCCAGTGTTGAGTTGGAAAGAGCTCTCCTGAAGTGTGCTGGTGGCTTGGGGTGGGGACAGTCCCTCTGAGTAGGTGGCAGCTGTGTGACTGCACATGTGTTTAAACCCTCAACCTGGCACAACTGGATCAGGGACAGAGCATCTGCCTGTGGTCTCCATCTTCTCCCTATTAACTGCTCACCCTCCTTTGTTCCCCCAGGGGATGTTGTAGAAGGCTCGGAGTATCTCTACAAAACCCACATGTGCCCCGAATGCAAGCGGTGTTTCAAAAAGCGGACTCACCTGGTAGAGCACCTCCACCTGCACTTCCCTGACCCCAGCCTGCAGTGCCCCAACTGCCACAAGTACTTCACCAGCAAAAGCAAGCTGAAAATACACATGATGCGGGAGACAGGTGAGAAGGCTCATCGCTGCCCACTCTGCCATTACAGCTCAGTGGAGAAGAATGCCCTCAACCGCCACATGGCCAGCATGCATGAGGACATCTCCAATTTCTACTCGGATGTTTACTCCTGCCCTGTCTGTGAGGAGAAGTTTCGGCTCAGCCAGGCCCTCAAGGAGCACTTGAAGACTCACAAAGCCGAGCCCAAGAGGCTGAGCTGCTTCCATGGGGACTGCAGCTACTGTGCAGAGGACCGGAAGGAGTTTGTCCGTCACCTCAAGGATGCTCATGGCATCAAGGCAGTGGAGTGCAAGTACCATGCCTGCTCGCTGCTCTTTGGCACGGCTGAGGCCATGGAGGCTCACCGGAAAACCCACTATGCCTTCCACTGCCAGCAGTGTGACTTTATCTGCTCCAACAAGCACGTTTTCCGCAAGCACAAGAAGCAGGGCCACCCGGGCAGCGAGCAGCTCCAGTGCAGTTTCTGCCCCTATGCCACTTTCAACCCTGTGGAGTTTCACGACCACGTTGGCAAGATGCACGCCAACGAGAAAATCCACAAGTGTACTGAGTGTGCCTTCGCCACAGCGCACAAGCGGGTGCTCATCCGGCACATGCTGTTGCACACTGGTGGGTGTCCACTGTAGGGGTGCCAAAACTTGAGCTGGGATGGGGAAGGTGTCTCGTCCTGCGTCTGGGTGGGAGGGCTGGGTCGGGGTTCCTGGGTCCCACCTCCTCACAGATCAGACTTTTGCCAGCCCAGGATCACTTGGCTGAAGTTGTTGCATGCTCCCTGCTGAGCTGGTTTCCCTTGCCATGTTGCTTCAGCTGTCATGCTGAAGGCATTTGTGTTTTGCGTGCAGGAGAGAAACCTCACAAGTGTGAGCTCTGCGACTTCACGTGCCGGGATGTGAGCTATCTGTCCAAGCACATGCTGACCCACTCCAACGACAAGAACTTCATGTGCACTGAGTGCGGGTACATCACCAAGTGGAAGCATTACCTGAATGTCCACATGCGCAAGCACACTGGAGATCTCCGGTAAGACCCCCTGCTCCACTGGCCTGGCAGCATAGTCAGGGGCCCCCAAATCCTGCTCCAGAGGTCTGCTTCTGGCTGCACTGTGTGCCAGACTTTCTTATGCCTGCCCTGCCCTTTCTGATACATAAGAAATTTGGGGTTTGAACTTACAGCATAGTGCTGCGGTGACAAAGCTATTTTTGTTGTCTCTGTGCCACCAAGGAGAGGTGTATTACCTCAGAGGTGCAATTCTGAGCTTCGATTCATTGCTCTGCTGATGTTTGTGGGTCAAGACCTGTTAAGGACTGCGAAATTACCACATCCTTTGGGTCTAGCCTGCCTCCAGGAATGCTGGAATGCTGGAAGTGCTGTTGGCATGCACATGTGAGAGTGCGTCTGACACGGTCACTCTATGGAATACTCAGGAAATCTATCCCCAGTCTCCAGGCTGGGGGTGTAAAGCACCAGCAGTGCCAAGGGCTGCAGCAGGGAGGAATTGCCTATAGTAAGAGCTGTCTGGATGGCAAAGGTCACGTCTGGCAAACTGAATAATACCCCTTCCCTGTTTGTCTGAGATGGGGAAGGAGAGCTCAGTGTGCATGATGAGGCTCAGCCTGCCCCAGTTCCCTGAGCTGCCTGACCGATTCTGCATGTCCCCACAGGTACCAGTGTAACCAGTGCTCATACCGGTGTCACCGTGCTGACCAGCTGAGCAGCCACAAGCTGCGGCACCAGGGTAAAAGTCTGATCTGTGAGGTGTGTGGCTTCGCCTGCAAGCGCAAGTACGAGCTGCAGAAGCACATGCAGGCAAAGCACTCGCAGAACTACCAGGTGCCTATCTTCCAGTGCCAGTACTGCACTTACCAGACCAAGTACAAGCAGGCGCTGCTGAACCATGAGAACTGCAAGCACACCAAGCAGAAGGAGTTTCGCTGTGCCCTCTGTTCGTACTGCACCTTCAGTAACACCAGCCTCTTCTTCCATAAGCGCAAGATTCATGGCTATGTTCCTGGTGACAAGGACTGGCTGGAAAATTATGCCAGCAAGGAGCTGGAAATCAGCTCATCTGAGGCACTCTTTGGCTATGAGCTGGGGACAGCCCTGCATGTGGATGCCAGCCCCCCCCTCACTGGCAAGGAGCAGTGGGTGAAGGAGAAGCCATCCCAGGTGGAATCCCAGGGAGAAGAGTGCTACCAGGAAGTGTTCATGGTGCCCCTCCTTGAGCAGGATGCTGCTCCACCAGAGAGCAGCAGCGAGGCAGAGATAGGCATAGGCGAGGGGGAGCAGAGGTGTGCTATTGCTGGCAATGCCCTGGAAGATGACTGTGTGCAAGGAAATGCTGCCACAGGCTCTACTGAGATCACTGTTTCTAAAGATGTGACAGAGAGCTGCACCTTGCACTTGGAGGCATTGAATGTCTCATCTGACCCTCTCCTGGAGAAGTTGCCTGGAGAACCCTGTGTGACCCAGCCAGAGAGCGTGGCAATGCTGTCCTGCAAGGAGCCTCCTGTAGCCTATGAGATGCTGGGCTCCCAGGATAGCCTTGGCTTGGAGGACAGTGGCAATACACTCGAAGACATCCCAGACTTTGAGGAAGAGGTAGATGTACAGGAAGACAAGGTGGTGAAGGGCAGTGTAGCGTCAGGAGACAAACAGGGAAAAGACATCCTAAAGGACATGGGACACCTTGAGGAGTCATGCTCAGACCACCACAAGGTGGTAGCAGACACTGAGGAGAGAGAGACGAGCCAAGCCAAGCTGCCAGAAGCCTGGCTCAGCATGCTGAAGACACCTGGACAGGGTCACCCGCCTGTCCTGGAGGATGTGACCGCCTCTGGTGACAATGCCAGGGGCGGTTCGGAGTCAGTGCTGAAGGCTCTGCGGAAGCAGGACAAGGAGCAGGCAGAGACACTGGTGCTGGAGGGCAGGGTGCAGATGCTGGTGGTGCAGTCGAAGAGCCAGGTCTTTAAGTGTGAGAAGTGCTCGTACATCACACGGAAGGAGAAATCCATGTCCCTGCACTCCAAAGCCAGCTGCCAGAGTCGCCGGGCCCCACTTGTGTGCCATGAGTGTGGCGCCAACTTTAAGCAGCAGAGGGGCCTCAACACTCACCTCCTAAAGAAGTGCCCAGTTCTCCTGAAGAACAGCAAGATCCTCAAACCAACCAATCAGGAGGCACCTGGACCTTGCCAACCTGCTGACCAGCCTAGTGATAATGGTACAGAAACAGCAGAGAGCGAGAAGGGAGGCTCAGAGGAGTCTGGGCTTGCTGAGAGCCCTTGGGAAGCTGAACTGCTATCTGATAAAACACAAGCAGCAGGCGTTCCTTTGGCTGGGGCACAGGCATCAGGCTGTCATGCCTCTGAGAAATCCCTGCTGGGTGACAGCACAGAGGTGGCAGAAGAGCCTCCCCAGCAAGGGGGTGGGACTGATCCAGGTGGAGCTGCTGGTGCCTCCCAGCCTGGGAAACCTTCAGAGAAATACCGACTGGAGGGAGGGAAGCTGCACTGCAATGCCTGCTCCTTTGTGTGCTCCCGTGTCATCACCATCACCTCCCACGTGGAGGACGGCTGCCGGAACCTGGAGCAGTTCTGGTGCTCCCTGTGCCCTGAGGCCTTCCGCTCCCGGCGGGCCCTTAAGAGCCACTGTGCTGAAAAGCACATCGTGCATCCCAAGGAGGACAGACCCCAAAGGACCGAACTCCCTGAGAGTGACCCACTCAATGTTGAGAAAGACCAGCCCAGCGAGCTCCCACTGGATGCAGCCCCACCAAAAGCCACCCTGCCCAAGAGGAGGCGTTTCTCCTGCCCCACCTGCCCCTTCACCTGCCACCAGGAACGGGCCATGAAGACTCACAAGAAGAGGGGCTGCGTGACCCTGGGTGAGTTTCGCTGCACCTCCTGCCCTTTCACCTCCAAGGTGGCCAAAGCTTTGCGGCTGCACCGCAGGCTGCACCGCAAGCATTACAGCAAGCGGCCACAGCTGCAGTGCCGCCAGTGCGAGTTCACCTGCAAGCAGGCCCGGTGCCTGCGGCAGCACATCCGCATCAAGCACGAGGGGGTGAAGCCACACAAGTGCCGCTACTGTGAGTTCAGCACCACGCGACGCTACCGCCTGGAGGCCCACCAGTCTCTGCACACCGGCGTGGGGCGCATCGCCTGCGGCATCTGCAGCCAGACCTTCGGCACCAACTCCAAGCTGCGCATCCACCGTCTGCGGGTGCATGAGAAGACACCCACCCACTTCTGCCCACTCTGCGACTACAGCAGCTACCTGCAGAATGACATCACCCGCCATGTCAACAGCTGCCACCACGGTGAGCTCAACTTTGGCTGCTCCCGCTGTGAGGCTCGCTTCAGTTCTGAGACAGCCCTCAAGCAGCATGTCCTGCGACGGCATGAGGAGAAGGTTTCCTACAGCTGCCCACACTGTGAGTTTGTGTGTCACAGTGAGGCCACGCTCAAGTGCCATGCGCAGAAGCAGCACCCACACCTGGAGTGCAGCACCTGCAAGGAGACCTTCACCACCCGGGAGGCACTGGAGGAGCACAAGATGCAGCATTTCAGCCACCGCTGTGAGCTGTGCAGCTTTGCAGCCAAGGAGCGGCAGCAGCTGGTGCAACATTACATGGAGAGCCACGAGCCGGCCGCCCCCCAGGACAAACCCTTGCACTGCCCTTTCTGTGACTTCGCCTGCCGGCACCAGCTTGTGTTTGACCAGCACATGAAGGGCCATGGGGGCACCCGTGTGTACAAGTGCTCAGACTGTGAGTACACCACCAAGAACAGGCAAAAGATCACGTGGCACATCCGCATCCACACTGGTGAGAAGCCCTACAAGTGCCACCTCTGTAAATACGCCTGCGCTGACCCCTCACGTCTCAAGGTAAGAGCTCTGCTTGGGAATGTATCCTACTGCGTCTACATTGCTTGAGGGGCCACAAGGATTTGGGGAAGAAGTTCCAAGGGCAGATTTCATCCTCAGTCTTCAGTGGCTCATACTGAACAGAAATAGAAGGCAGCAGATAAAAGTCAAGTCAGTAAATACATTTCTTCTCTGCTGTTGCAGTTTAAGGGCAAGGGAGACTTTTAACAAAGCAAGAAGGTGCCAGCAGTCTAAGTTTAATTCTTTTCCTGCTGACATCTCTGGCTTTCTTTGGGTGCAGCCTTGCACCATTCAAAGCCAAGTTTGGCAGCTTGCTGGATTCAGCATGCTCTGTGGTGCCAGACAGGGTGCAGAGAAACCTCCAGGTTTCTTGCAAGCAGAGCATGGCCCTGCCCTTGTTGCTGTAGGTGATTTAGCATCCTGATGCATGGTAAAGGGCTTTTCCTAGAACAGGAAATGCGTGGGTGATGGAGGCATAGGGTAATGGAGGGAAAATAGTCTGGTTTTGCTAAAAGAAATATTGACATTTTAATGGCCAGGCTGAGCTGGAGCTCCCTGGGGCCACCTGGGATAGGCTGTGCAACGTGCTCAGCTCTGTTGGGCTGGGTTTTTAACTTGACTCTGCCTTAAATACGAAACTGGGGAGCAAAGCCTTTGCTATCCACAGGTTGGGACAGAGCAGCTCAGCAGTACAGGCATCTCATCCTGACCCTGGTGTGGATCTCGCTTGCCCATAGCCTGCCAAACACACACACAGCCCTCCTTGCCCCATGCTGCTGGAGATGTCAGAGCTGTCTTTGAGCCTCTCACTGCCCTGACAAAGCCCTGCACATCCCCAGGACAGGGAGCATGGTCTCATCCTGACCCTATTCTCCTGTGCAGTATCACATGCGGATCCACAAGGAGGAGAGGAAATATCTCTGCCCTGACTGTGGCTACAAATGCAAGTGGGTGAACCAGCTCAAGTATCACATGACAAAGCACACAGGTGAGTGCTGCCCACTGAGAACAAGCTGTCAAGCACTGGGTAGGGTTTTGGGGCCTCTCCCTGCTTCTTTTTCTGCCACTGGCCCAGCTGGAGATGGAGGAGAACATTTAGGGAGGAGCACATTATTCTTTGCTAATGAGGTGGAGGTGTTGCTCTCAGGTGGAAGTTTGGGTGGCACAGAACCCCAGGCACTATTTGGTGCCTTGGAAATGGGGATCTTGGTGTGCCTGCTAACAAAATGGGATGTAGGGGGAAGTCCCTGCGGACTCATGCTCTGTTACAGGGATGGTGGGACCTGTGGAAAGCACAGTGCCCTCATCCTGGTGCCATCCCCTTCCCTGTTGCCACAGGCCTGAAGCCGTATCGCTGCGATGAGTGCGAGTACTGCACCAACCGCGCAGACGCCCTCCGGGTGCACAAGGAGACGAGGCACCAGGAGGCCCGTTCCTTCATCTGTGAGCAGTGTGGCAAGGCCTTCAAGACCCGCTTTCTCCTCAAGACTCACCTGAAGAAGCACAGCGAGGAGAAGCCCTATGTGTGCAACGCCTGCGGGCGGGCTTTCCGCTGGGCAGCCGGCTTGCGCCACCACTACCTGACCCACACCAATGAGCACCCCTTCTTCTGCCGCTACTGCCCCTACAAGGCCAAGCAGAAGTTTCAGGTCATCAAGCACATCCAGCGACATCACCCTGAGCACAGGGCTGTTGACCCTAGCCAGGGGGTGGGAAAGGACCCCAGCACACACACCGTCCACCTTCACACCGTGCAGAGGGAGAGCCAGGCCAAGGGGCCCCCCAGGGTGCAGCAAGAAGGAGGGTGCCCCACGGAGAAGGATGGCACACCACAGTGAGGCTGAATCCCAACTGCTTTAAGGTGCTGGTGGCACAGGCCTGCTGCAGAAATGTATGTGTGTGTACAGGCATATATGTATATGGGTTGTAAAATACACAACTGTATAAAAGGAATTGCTCAGTTCCTTTTAATACCATTTCTTTGTGCTGCTTGGAACCCCTGGGTGAACAAAGGGCTAGGCCCACAGAGAAAGAGCAAAGCCTAAGCTCAGCTCCCTATCTCTCCCCAGCACCATTGCACCCAGACCCAAACCTGTCTGTCACTGAACAATTTATTAAGTTGCTTACACAGAAAGGATGGGATAAGGGTTAATTTGGGGCTGTAGGGGGCCAAGGGATGTGATAGGGCTCTGCAGGGTTAGGGGGCAGTGCGGACCAACTCCACTCCCAGCAGTGCCCATCCCCGGGGTTTGCTTGGCTCCAGCCTTGCTCCCCTGACTGGGGGGGACCAGCCCCTGCAGCAGAGCTGGGCCACACACCATCTCTCCTCCCCACAGTCAAGCTCTGATTGTGGGCTAGGGCACGGTGCCTGTGGAGGGTGCAGGGAACTGCACTGGCATAAACCCCACACTCATGCATGGGGCAGCAGCATCCTGAATCTGGGAAGGGGAGGTCAGTGCTTTTTCCCAGTCCTTGGAGGCTACTGCAAAGGGAGTCACAGCAGCAACAATGACACAGGGATGACAAACAGCTCAACAAGAGGGCAAGGTGGTTGGCTCTGTGGCCCCAGCTGCTCAGAGCTGGCTCTATGGCTTCCATCCGGGTGCTGCTCCCCCCGTGAGATCAGTCCAGCTCAGGGCCAGGTGGCTCAGTGATGCGGATGTGGACAAAGAGTGAAGAGGGTGGGATGCTGGTGCCATCCTTTGAGAGGAGGTGAATGTGGCGATACCCTGCAGGAAGCACAAGGCTAACTGGCATCCCACCCTCCCCTCTAGTACCCAGCTGAGCCCCAGACATGCTTGCAGGGCTGCCCTGGCTGCCCAAAACCACTGGGCAGCCGTGACTCACCAGGTTTGATGTTGGCAAATGCTAGGGTGAACTGACCCACAAAATCATTCCTGGAAGTCTTGTCGTAATCCTCCACCACAAAGCGGATAAGGGCCAGCTCGGGCACATGGATCTGAAACTGCAGTGTCTCATCCCAGCGTGGGTTAAACCCTGGGCAGAGAGAGCAGGTGCTGAGCGAGTGAAGGCAGCAGGGACTGTGCCTGGGCACAGCAAGGTCCATGGTATCACTGTGGGTCTCACCATTGTTCTCAATGTACTTGGTCTCCTGGTGCGCCTGGTCTGCAGGGACCCCATAGATCTCCACACGCACCAGTGGGTCAATGATGGCTCCCTCCTTGCTGTTGGCTACTTTGGGGAGCTGCTGCCCGCTGATTACCTGCAGGGCCAGATTAATCTTTTGTGAGGCTACTTGCACACTGCCCAACAGAGTCTCCATCTGCCTGGGACCAAGAGAGCCCAGGGTCACAGCTTCCCCAGGGTCTCTCCACAAGCCTGTACCTGGATTGTCAGGGTGATGGGGCCAGGGCCTTCTCGGCTGCTGGGGTCACTGGGATTGAAGAGAGTCTCCTTGTCCCTCATGAAGGGTGGTTTGAGCACATAGCCGCAGCAGCCATTCTGGCTGAAGAGCCCGTCACATAGATCCATCTCCGTGCCGGCTGTCTGGAAGTTCAAGGCGACTGGAGGGAGGTGGCAGGGAAAAGGGTTCAGAACATCTTGGAGATACCACACTCTTCTTTGAGGTGAAAACCAGCCTGTCCCCATACCCAAAGAGATGTGGAGTTGCATAGGGGAATAAGGTACTAATGCCTGAACACCCCCAGGGCACCACAAGAGCCGGCAATCTGACCTGCCTCCAGATGGGGTTGTAGCTGGCACTAACAGAGGTGTTGATGCATTTAGCACAGGACTCGGGGCATCTCCCCAGCCCATAGCCCTGCTGCACCCCAGCCATACCAATCTGGCACCCCACGTTCCACATCTCCTGGGGGCTGTAGTTGGAGGAGTCAGTCCTCATCCCGCTGGGGTAGATGCGTGTCAGCTGCCAGGCATTGTGGCGAACAAACTCATTTCCTACGGACAGAACATGAGGCCCACTTGTGGAGTCATTCTCTAGTCTGCACAGTCATCCACATGTACTGCCCATCCATCCATCTATCTGTCTATCCATCTATCAACCTGTGCACCCACCCACCAATTTTCATCTCTTTCCCTACTCAGGAATCTAGGTGTCCTGCCTTGTTTTCTAAGCCAGTAACCTCATCACCTACCAGAGCCAAATCCCACATTACAGCCCCACTGGACCCTGTTTCTCCCAGACAAGGAGGGAACCCCAGTGTCTGAAGGCTGTGGCACTACCCATGAGGAAGCCATTGGCCACTTCTACTCTGTCACAGTCACCTGGTGCCACTGCCCCCTTCATCTCACCTTCATCCCTGATGAGCTTCCTGGCCTTGGCTTCAGAGAGGGAGGAGATCTCAGAGGGCCGGGAATGGCTGCGGGCCTCCTGGAAGCCCCGGAAGGGCACGTTCTTGCAGTAGATGACACAGTCGGACAATGCTTGTGCCAGAGTCTCCTTGTCCTTCTGCAAGGCAGAGCCATGTTGGGTCCCTCCTGATGGGAGCACGACCCACCAGCATTCACCCAGGGGCTGTAGAGCCAGGTCAGGTAAGAGTAGCCAAGGATGTGCTGGTGGGTGGCAGCATCCCTACTATGAGCAGTCTTCCTGACAGGAACAGAGCAGCAGGGGACCTCCAATATGTTGCCACCACAACAAAGAGGACTGGCATAGCCAGGGACAGAAAAGGCTGTCTTCCCTGCCTGGTGATGTCTCTGCAGTCTCTGTCTCTCTTCTATGCAGTGAGATGTCATCACAACTCATAGCTGTGTCCAGGGGCTCAGCTTTCCCAGCTGGTCCCCAGCCTCGGCCACTTACCTTTGCCCTCCGCCTCTCCTCCTCTGCCTCTGCCCCGTTGTCATCGTCAGACACATCAGGCACCTCATCCCCTGGCCCATCCAGGGTGTCCTCCAGCCTCCCAATCTTCTTGCCCTTCAGCAAAATCTTGTGCTTCAGCTCCTGTGGGGTTAGGGATAGTGAAGCACCTTGAGCTACCCAGCACCTCCATGGGCCTTGTCCCCTGAAATCCTGCACTGCTGGAGGCCAGCATGACCAGCTCCCTTCAGCACTCAGAAGGGCATGGGCTAGGAGGGTTTTGCCCCACTGTCTGGTTCTGCAGGACATGAGGAGACAACCCTGGGGACAGCCTTGGCACTTCTGTGAACATGAGGATGCAGCACCCACGCCCAGTGTCCCCAACCAGTGTTCCTGCTGGAACAGGTTGCCCTATTCTCTGAACAGTAGATCCACGTCCTTACCAAACTCTCAGGCAGGACAGAGATGCCCTGCACAGCTGTGTTCTGTCCCTACCTCTGGGGATGGGAGCTGGGTGGGGACATGCCCATCGATGGTAGTGGTGAGGAGCTGTTCCCCCAGGATGTCCTTGAGCTGCTGGGCTAGGACCTCCTGCTGCTCCACGCTACAGTGGTTCTCCAGGGACAGGATCACCGGGTAGTCTGAGGTCTGAGGAGCAACATGCACACCTGGAAATAATCCTTTGTGGGGCTGGTGAGCTCTCATAAGGGCTTCATCCAGGCGTGATCAGTGCCAGGATGGAGCCCCTTGTGTCTGTTTCTCCCCTGAGACCTTCACACCCTTCCAATCCCCCAGCATCCCCCACATCCCATCTCACCCCTGCACCCCCAACAGTCCAGGTCTGCATGAAGCCCCAACCCTTGGCACAGTGCAGTGCAGGCTTCAGGTCAGACCCCCAGTGCTATCCCCCAGAAAGTGACACAGCCACCCTCCTCCCCACAGTGAGACCAGTCCTGCTGCATCACCAGGTGTGTGCGCCTCAGTACCACTCCCCCTTCAGGGACCCACCACTACCATGCATCCTCACCCACCGAGGACTACCCACGACCACCAGCACCTGGGGAAGGGTGCCTTACCTTGAAGGCGTACTTCCCCAGGGTGCTCACCACCTCCCGGAAGGGGATCTTGGAGGTGAAGGTGTGGCCGTGGTACACAATGGGCTCCCCATTTGGCCCGTCCCAGCAATCCACCTCCAGACAACGGCAGCCCCGTTTCAGAGCCCTGGGGGTGGGTTGTCACCCCTGGAACCCTGCACTCAGCCAGGGCACCAGTTCCCTGCCGTGGGTGTCAACCCTAAGGTACCAGGGGACACCCACCAAGGGTGGGGATGCTGCTGCATGCAGGGCATGACCAGAGGAGTGCAGGACTGCATAGGAGCAAAGGATGTTCTGGGGTTTACCCTATGGAGCTGCTCAGGACATGACAGTGGGGTGGGAGGGCGTTGGAGGGCAGCTGGAAGGGAGCAGTCCCTTTACCTGATATAGCCCTCGATGCTGCTGTGGCCCCGGATCTGATCCTCTATCAGGTAGGTGTTGTGGGAGGAGGAGATGAAGTAGTGGCAGAGTGGCTGGCTCATGTCCTGCCACAGCACCCGGTGCTGGGGGTTGAAGATGGAGCCCTCCAGGGAGCAGAGGTACATCAGGAACCCATCAGCACTCAGCACATGGCGAGCCCGGGCTGCAGGCACAGGGGGAGGTTCAGCAACAACCAGGGACATGGAAGAGACAGAATGGAGGCAAACAGGGCTGATGGTGGCTCTCAGAATCCCCAAACTGATGGGCAGAACTGCTTCCAGAGTCTGGGGCACAAAAGATGCCGCAGGGCAGCAACTTTGGAAAGGTAGGCAATAGACCCCAAATCTGGTGCTCGCACGCCATGGGTGGTCAACCTTCTACACCAAAATGGTCCAGGAACAGACCAAATAAAGGTGAACTGCACTCGGATCACACCTCGGTGAGTCTTCCCCTTGTGCCCGTTCACACCAGGATGGGGCTGGGAATGCTCCTGCCACGGAGCTGTGAGTCTTTGACCCTTCCTTGCCCCCATGCAGAGCACAGCTGATGTCTGAGCCAGCTCTCACCTGTCTCCGATGGTTCATACTTGTCAATGAGCTCCATGGCCAGCTCCTCTGTGCCTTCATCCTCCAGCTGCTCCTCCCGCAGGAAATCCACCAGCTCCAGCAGTGTCAGCTTCTTTCCATCCTCAGAGAATTCCTGGAAGAGGCTCAGCACCTCCTCACGCTGCGTGAGAGCCTTGTAGAAGAGTACAAATTCCTCCCCTTCCAGCGTCCCCGATTCTGACTTGTCAGCATCCTGTTTGCAAGAGAGCTCCCTCAGCACCCAGACGGGGCAAAACAGGGTGTCTTGGCCACCAAAGTTGCTGTTGCAGTGCTTACCTGGAAGAGCCGCAGGGCATGATCCTCGTTCATGTCCACGTTCATCATCTTCAGGAGACGCTGCACCTCCTTGAAGTTCATGCGTCCATCCTTATTTTTGTCAGCTTTCTGGAACCAGTCACGAATCCATGTGCAGGAAACCAGGGCAAATGTTAAGGAAAAGGACCTTGGCTATGAGAAATAGGGCTGGGTAGTATCAGAGGGCATCTTTTCCTTTTCATGTGCCCTGTATTGATGCAGATGAGACCCGGAACAGCTACACACATGCTGGGGTAAGGCTGAATGTGCAGGGCCTAGGTAATGATCAGCAATGGGTGAGGGGGGCAGAGTGATGCTCTCAGGAAGGATATTGGTCTATCTTCTCCCTTTGGTCCATGGTGGTGGCCACCTCGATGAGCTGACGCAGGCCCTGTACCCAGCACTGTGCCTCCTCTGCTGAGCCAGCAACGAGGTCCAGGTTGCCACGGCGGCCGTAGAAGACAATGGTGAAGCAGCGCTCAGGGGGGAACTCTTCAGCCACACTCTGCAGCACCTCCGACTGGTGCCCTTCCCGCACTGTCTCCACATCGCTGATGGAGACTGGGGCAGAGGGAGGGGAGGCCTGTCTGTAGGGGACAAGGACCACAGGGCAAGGGGCACCACCCACAGATATCTATCCTTACAGTCATTCCTTCTTCCACTCCATCCATCCATCCATCCATCCATCCATCCATCCATCTAGTTATCTATCCATTAACCCCTGAGCTATCAAGTCAGCCAGTCATCCATCTGCCCCTCTGTCTTGCTTACTCCTGCGCTGGCATTCCAGAGGTTCCATTTGTATCAGTTGCAATTTCTACTCAGCCCTTTCGACCCATGGGTCTTGCTGAGGGCAGGATATTTCATGGAGAGGTGTGAGTGAGAACAGATCACACATGCATGCAGAGAGCCTTTCTTCAATCCGCCAGCACTCTTAGCTAGCATGGCCCAAGAAGCTCCCTAACTTCACATCCCTGTTCACTCTGAAACCTACTGATGGCCTCTTGGCCAATACATAGTTGGTACTCACAGGCAGACTCAGTTTTGCCTGTCCTCTTGGACTGGTACCAGATGGTCATGCAGTCTTCCTGCAGCTTGAAGTAACGCTGCTTCTTCCAGCTCTTGGACTTGACTTTGCGCATCAGAGTCCCCTGCTGCATCTGCTCCAGTGTGTCTGTGAGCTGGATGCCTGGGGGCAGCATTGGCTGCATCACTGAGGGTGATGGTATCCAGGCACTGCGCCCTGTTACTTTGCTTCCTCTCACCTCTGACTGCACATTGTCCCTCAATCCGTGAGGAAGGAGGGATGAACCAACTCCCGTCAGCACAAGAGGTCCACAGGGTAATTCCCCATCAACCCTTCCCTTGGTGCACCCTTGGCATTTCCAAGCCCAAATCCCAATGGCCATGGTGGGGTAGGTATGCTTCTAAGTGCGACAAGGTGAGCTCAACCCAGAAGCCAGATTTGCCTCAGCATAAATCCAGATGACCCAATGCCCTGCCCTGCACCCATCCTCCGCTGGGGCACTCACGGGCGTTGCACAGCAGCGATGCCATAGCTCTGCCTTCTCCACGCTGGCAGCTGCTGGGGAGGGAAGAGAGAAGGTGGAAGCAGGGTCAGACCCTCATGCTGTGGCCAGGTCTCGATGAGTGGGCTCCAGCCATACCCACGTGTGTGTGCCCCTGCCCGCAGCTGAGTGCACCTGCGTCTGTCTCCTGCTGGGTCATTGCATTCCTTAAGTGTCGAGTTCACACCACCACACTCATGAAATATTAATCTGTGTTACCGGGAAGCCAGAGCTCAAAAGGTGTTGGTGGAAAACAGAAAAACTTGCCAGCGCTGATGCCCCACAGCCCAGTGGGTACTAGAGCCCTGCTGTTCCCAGGTAAGAAGCAGCCCCTGAAATCAGGAAAAACTGCTCTGTGCCTGAGAACACCTTCCACCACCTAGAAAACAACCTCAACCAGCAAATTTGAAAGTAAGGGAGAGGCATAGCTGTGATGGCAAGGAAGGAAACACAGAGCAATGACCCTCAGCTCCTACAGCTTCTCCTCCCCAGGGAATACCAGCACCCCAGGCAGTGACTGCACCCACAGCTGTACAGGAAGCACATGGCTGTGAGTGGAACTATAAATACTACTGGACAATGAGACCTTGATTAGGCTGTTGAGACTTTAATTATGCTGACAAATCACTGGATGTGCCTGTCACCCAGGTGCTGGAGTTTGGCTTTGGAGGGGCAGATGCCGCAGCTGGGATTTGGGTGCAGGAGGGGTCCCAGGGTCTCTGGGAGCAAAGCGCTCTGTGCCAGGGTGAAGGGATGGCAGCTGTGCCCTAGGTCCCTGACTCAGCACAGCACCGGTGAAGCAGGGCTGGGAATAGCCAGTGCCGTCAGCATGCAGGCAGCTGCCAAGCCCAACTGCTAGGGCCTCGTGGGCTCTCAGGCCAGACAGCAGCCATCTCCTGTTCAGTGTGGCTCAGCAGGGCAGAATAGCACTGGCCAGGGCTCTGGCTCTGCTCTTGCAAGACACCCTAGTCGTGGGGCAAGCTGTGGCTGTTTGGCTGTCCACAGGGCACACAGGGATCATCTGTCCACTCTTGGGGACTTTACATGTTGCTGGAGACATGGAGTAGCTGGGGTGCCATCCCAAATGCCTTCCAGAAGTGCCCAGTGCTGGGGCTGTGCTTTCCCAACACTGGTTCTTCTTACAAGGCTCAGACTGCAAGGACTTGCTGTAGTGCCTGGATGCCCCCACATCCAACCCACAGGGCACTGACCCACTGGCCCAGGATTTGGAGTGCCCGTACCCAAAAATGGGAAGTAGCCCGGTGCTCCTCTGCACCCTTCAGAGTCAGTGCCCTGATGCTGGCTAGCACAGCTCCAGGAATGCCCCACATCCAACCTCCACAGTTTGCTCTCAGCCCCTGCACCCCATGACCCTCAGGGAACCAGTGGGAACAACCCTGGTCACCCATCTGCCTGCACTCTCCTGCTTTCCAGCAACACCCAGCCTGGGTGTTCACAGGTCCATAGCTCCAGCTGCTCACCAGCTCTGCAGTCCCCATGCTGCAGCAGATGAGGGAGATGGGCATGTCTTAGGGAAGCTGGGCTGGAGGAAGAGGCACCAGAGCTGGAGAAGCAGGGAGACATGTTGGACAGGCACAAAGATGGGCTCAGTGCCACCAACAGTTCTGTCCTCTTGGCACCCTGCCATGCATGTGTACAAGGTGGTAGCACTCAAAGGAGCAGCTTGTAGCCCTTAGGCCCATAACCACACTGAGAGTTTGGAGCTAAATTTCTCCCCCAGTGCCAGCCCTTCCAGGCTCCCAGCACGACCTAAGCACGCCCAGTCCCAACCATGAAGCAGTGCCTTCTCCACAAATGCATTAAAGAAGGGATGATCCGTTCCAACCCAAGGAAGCACAAAGAAGCACAAGGAAGAGCATGTGGATGCAGGGACACATCTGTTCAGTTCCCTCCTGCTGTGTGAGGGATGCCATGAGCCCCTCACAGCCTGGCCCAATGCAGGCCCCCTTGTCCTAGTCTGAATTACATTGTTGAGCCAAGCGGGATGAGAGCCAGAGTGTGGAGAAACAGAGAAACCCAACCCGAGAGTTTCCCGCAGGGCAGCTGCCTGCTGCCAGAACAGCCCCAGCTACCCCAGCACACTCTGAGCTATCGCGTCTCTCTTGATTGACAGGCCCCAGCAGAACTGGAGGGCCAGTGAGTGTGAGCGGTCCCCAGCCGTTCCAGTGCAGAGTCGTCCGGCAGAACAAACCATACGGGTGACGATGCCAGAACAGGGAAGGATGACCCCGTCTCACGCCCCTTCGGGCACCCCCACACCTTGCTGCCCTGGTGTGCTCACAAACTGCCCTTGTCCTAGAGCTTTGCCCAGCCAGCAGCTGTCAGGGGCAGAAGGACTTGGAAGCGAGGGAACAGACAAGGGGCTCGGGGATGAGGCGGCAAACCCCAAGAGATTTGGGGATCGGGATAAATCACACCTCACGGCAAAAGAGACAAAATCGCCGGCACTTCTGCCCCGCGCCACCCCAGCCGTGCAGCCGCTCCGGGGCACCGCAGCCCGAGAGAAGGGGGTCCCAGAGCCCGGAGGTCGCAGCCCCGTACCCACCTTCACCCTTCCCCTCCGCAGGACGCCCGGTCCGTACCCGCTCTCCGTTGCCGCTCCCCTCCGCTCCGCCGGTGCTCCACCGCCGGCGGCCGCACGGAGCCGGGGCTGCCCGCCCCTCGGCAGCGCCCGGGCGGCGAGCCCTCCCCCGGGCCGCGGCCCCCCGCCCCCGCGGGACGTCCCCGGCCCCCGCACGCCCCGTAGCCGCTGCCTCTCAAGGTCGCTTCGGATTAAGGTCACGCCACTCCCGAGGCGGAGCGGGGAGGGGGGGGGCGGGTGAAGAAGGCGGCGGAGGGGCCGGCAGGGCTGGGGGCTCCCCGCGGCGCCCCTCGTTTGGGGTCGAGCCCCCATTCTTATCCTTCGGTTGAGCCTGTCTGCCCCCAGACGCGCTTGCACCGATGGGGGATCCGAGCTGGGGCAGCCTTAGGGCAGGCCGAACTGGGGGCAAAGAGTGCGGGGCAGGGACTAAACTTTGGGGTGGGGGATGCTCTAACAGACCTGACTCCGGGAGAGTGCGGCAGCGCTTGCAAAGACGCTTCAGGGAGGCAGCAAGTGCTCTCTCCCTGGCAGGCTCGCTGCCTTCCTGCAAAGGAAAACAGAGGAGCATCCCCTCCACACTACGTGCCCCAGAAGAGATGCGGCGCCATAGCCGGCTCAGCTCCCACTGGGAAAGGACGCTCGTTCCAGCTCCTATGCCCAAGAAGGCACATCCCGCCCTTCTTCCCATCTGCAATAAACCCCCACTGCGCCGCTTGCCCCCTCACCCCTGCGAGAGACCAGACCAGGACCAATTTCTGCTGGCTGGGGTTTTATTATTTATTAATCCGAAAAAAAAAATAATCATCAACCAAACAAGCGTTTTAACACCCTGGCAAGGTCAGTGTGAAAAGGAGGGAAAGGGCAATGGTTATAAAACAGGAACCCGAGGGCAAGGAAGAGGCTAGGCTCTGCCCTTGTTATGCAAGGCTGTGAGAGGAGGGAAGGGAAATAGTGGGATTTAAGACACTGTTGGCACGACACTGCAGATGATCAGCAAAATGGGCTACTGGAAGAGGGGGGAGAATTAAGTAGCTGCCCAGGCTTGCCTGCAGCCAAGAGCAGGCTTTGCTGCCGCAGAGCCTGGGAGCTCCTCCACTGCTTCCGAGAGCCTGCTGCGGCTGCATTAGCCCCTCGGCACAGAGGCGGCAGGTAAGTGGCTGCTGGTCCAGTTTAATTGCAGTGGGGCCATGGCAGATGCCAAGGCAGGTTTTCAAAGCTGAAATGGATGCACCTGGCTGGCAGAGGAGCGGAAGGAGGGGGGAAGGGAGGGGACAGGACTGAGCGGCGCCTGGCGGGCAGCAGGGGGTGCAGAAGGCAGCATACCTGGAGCCTGCAGGCGGCGGGGGATCAGTCGGTGGCCTGCCCACCACCTCAAGGCAGGTGCCCTCACACTGAGCTCCATGTGATAAGCCAGCCAGCAGCCTTCCCAGGTCGAAATGAGAGGCCAGCACACATCAGCCTCTGGCCACTGGTCAGCTGTGGGAGTGCACTATTTACAGCACAAGAGGCAGAATCCTGCTGTCTTCTTCCCCAGAGCCCTGGGAAGCAACCTTATGACGCATAGGTTCATTGCAAGTAACACACCCCTCCTCCTGGGGCAAGCACCGCAGTGGCCTGGCTGCAGCCATCTCCTCCACACCAAAGGAAAAGAAGAGACAAACTCACTATGCTGGATGGATGCAATGCCAGGAGCAAGGATCTGCTGGCAGGAAAAAAGCTGTCCCTGGGCTACTGCAGCTGAGTAGCAATATTAGGAGGGGATAAGCAACTGGATCAGCTTTTATTCAGTTCACTCATCTAAAGAGACATGTAAACAAGAAGTGACAAGGAACTGGAGGGACGGTGCACGCATACTGTCGTGCATCACTTGGGCAGAGGCTGAGTTTGCTGGAAGAGTGGACATCTGCACTACCCCATGCCTGGAGGTGGTGGAAGAGATGCCACCCAAGCCTCCCGGAGAGACTGGGATCTATACAGACTGTTTTTATTGATTTTTTTTTTTTGAAGCTGTAGTATCAGCATTTGCTGGTGTTGGGATCCCTGGAGGCTTGCTGCACTGCTACAACGCAGCCCTTTGGCTGGGTGGGACGGTCCGACATGCCAGCAGCCAGCTGGTGTGCCCGGTTTGTTGAAGAAGAGGTCACCTGTTCCTGGTTCTTTGTAAACCTGAGCTGTTTCTTCCCCAGTGCCCCACCTCCTCCAGCAGTCATTGCGGAGGAAGAGGGATGCCCCGTGGGTCAGTGACTTGACCCTCTTGCAGGTTCTTGACAAGCTGAGCCAGCCAGCGTTTTGTGGTGGTGTCATCCTTCAGGACCTGGGCGAAGGTGGTGTCCTTCAGCTGGTCAGGAAGGCACTGCCTGAGAGCTTCACGTGCCCTACATCAAGAGACAAGAAACGGGGCCCAACAAATAAACTCACAGGGGCAAGAGGGGAGCACACCCCACTGGGAACAAAGCGTTCCTTTGCCTGGAGGTCTCCCTGCCACAGCCAGCCAAGGAAAGCAGAGCAGCAGCACAGCAGCAGCACTGCAGCAGGTGGCACTCAGCGAGCACACCTGCCACCCCTCACACTATACCCCGCCAAGCAGCCCCTGCACCCCAACACACAGCAGCAAAGTGATGCCATGCCAGGAGAGACTGAGGCAACAAATACCCAGGAGCTTTGGGCAGAGCTACTGGTCAGCAGGAGATCAGTTTGTATTCTCTCAACTGAATTTCATCTACTGCTAACAGCCTGTCTGATGCAGAAGAGGGAGAGTATAGTGTACCTTCCACCTCAGCCATCCTTTGTAACTTGTTCAGGCTATATTTAGGCTCAGGCAGTAGTAACCTGCACAGCTGGAATTTGCACAATCCCCCAATAGTCACTGCTTCTCCCATGTACCATAAAAGCTCCTGTGACTATCAAGAAAAAAATGCAAGCAAAACCCCCACCCATCTTCCACACTGAGCTAAGGCTGACAGAGCAGGAACCTTGATTCCCCCAGGTGGGGACTGTGGAGAAGAACTGAAGAACTGTGCTTCCAAGGGCACAGGAGAAGCCCCTGCCCAAACTCCTAAAATGTTTACCTGGGGTTATCGGAAAGGCGAAGGTAGCAGCGGACAACATGTTTCAGCAGCCGTGCCGATGGCTCCTTGGAGAGCTGCAGGACCATTTTACCCTGTTTGACAGAAGCCAGTGCCACCAGTTAAAGTTTTCTGAAGAACAGCTTCACAACCAACAGAGACTGGGAAAGATCATTAAATCACTCATTCTGGTTTCCCACGCAGCACAGCCCATTACCTTTTATCAAGATACCCTTGCACGGAGCCTGGTGTTGCTTGCCAAGATGCTTTTGAGACTAAGAGCTTGCCATGACTTGGAAAGGGTTCTTCCATCACCTTGAGGAAAGCTCATCTCATTTCTGTTTAATTTTTACCTTCCTAGGACTACTTAGCAACTCTTTGTGAGATTAAAGAGACCCTGGGGCTTCATTTCCCCATCGTGAAAGACACATTCCAAATAGTTTGATAAGCTCAGGCTGAGTTACACCATGAAGTGTGTTCCCAAGCTCTGCAACACCCCCTGCTCTCATATGCATTCCCTTCATTTCAACATTCTTTTAACACAATAGCAACATCCTGGAAAGCCACGCCATAGGACTGTGCTCACCCACACCACATGTAGCAAGATCCTTATTCAGTCTTAGCATGCATCCAAGCAGTGTATTTTTTCTTTCTGCTACATCCCTTATGAAGCTGTTCCAGGGAAGAAGGCATAGACAGATCTTCTTGACTCAGCCTGTTTCTCACACTAAGTAGGACTTAGCACATGGCTGCACCTTTGAACGTGCCTAGCTGAGCAGTGTGGATGCCTTCACACACCTGCTTTGAAGAATTTAACAGATTACTGGCTTGTGTTTAGGAGTCAATTATATCTGCCCAACAAGTTGGGGTTTTTCCTGTAAACTACACTGGCTAATACTAACCATTTTCCTTCCCCATTAGTCAAATGCACCTGTATTTGGACATCCTGGCTGATAGCAATTAGCAGGTCCCCCTCATCTGCCCTTTTGCAAGCTTCCTGTTCTTAGCAATTCCCTAGGATACCAATTATTTCTTCAAAATAAGTAACCACAAGATCCTTAGAGAGCTCCTGGATGGAAAATACTAACTTGCTCTTTTAAAAGCATGTAATACTTGTGTGACATCTTACTCAGGGGACATGGAAGTAAATCATCACCCTCATTAGACAGGAGCACACTATCCTGACTTTTGAAATAGACAATGAAAAAGTCTGTTAACATTTTCATCATTCTCTCTTGCATTATGGAATATTGATTCTGCCAGTGCTTCACCCAATGGGGGGACTACACAAGCTTTACACACCTACATCCTTCTGTGTTCAAGGAAGAAGTCATGTCTGCAAATGGCATGGTCTCCTTCCCTCCCCTACCTCAGAGTTTCTAATTGCATCCTTCACTTTGCCCCCAAGTCAGATGTACTTTCATCAAGGCTGATCTCCTTGAATGCAAAAATTACATCACATTGGATATTAAGGACATCAGCTCAAAATCCTTCATATTTTGGTATTTGTGGGTGAATAGGAGGCAATGTTTTCTTTACATTTGCAAAAACAGACAAGTAAATATCCCTAATGAAAATATAAACATTTAGTCAGAGAACCAGCATTGCTAAGTGCCTAACTTACTGCTGCATTTTCTTCTCCTGAGACCACCATTTAAAATGCAAGCAAACACACACAAAAGCATGGCAATAACTATTCCAGGACAGATTTGTATTCCCCTTGGCAAGCTCAAAGATAAAACTCAAGCTGGGGCTTTTACTCCTGGGACAAACAAATTTCAAGTACCCAAACTTGTCCTTTACAGGGATCACAGAATGGACAGAACTTGTTGACTCTCTTTGTATTCCAACACAAAAATTAGAGCATATGCAGCAGCTAGTAGGAGCCAGATTCAGAAAGGAAAAAAATTAAGGTGGCATTCCAGGCAGCAAACAGGAAACCTGTGAGATTCCTGTGAGATTCCTGTGGGTGCAAAAAGTTTTTATGGGTTCAAGGAATCAATGGGACAAACACTGGGGGTTACTACATAGAAACCCCACAAGCGGCCCCAGAAATCCAAAGCTGAAAGTAGCTGGCAGCTGTGGCACTGTTATGAGGACAAGAATGATATTACTTGCCCTGCTCTTTCAACATGTTGTGAGAGACAGGGATGGAACATAGATCTGTGATCTGAACTGTGTGATCATTCTTACATAAAATTATATAATTTCACATCCCACAAACAACTGGAAACCACAGCTCTGGAAAATCGTTTCCTTCTCTGAAGAGGTTTACCTGTTTTGTCTTGGGGACTTAGTATATTGCAACTAATATGTGTTCTCTTCACATGCAAACCAGAAGTATACAAACGAAACATGGAAGCAGAGGTACAGTGCCACAGTGTCACATTCTTGGGCAATTAGCCCAAGAATGTTTTGCCTCCCTCATCCTGTGCTCCAGCCAGACAGCAGTAAAGTAGTTGCTGAAGAAGCTGACTGCTATAGCATATTTTTTTCTTTTTTAGATGTGAATACTTTAAAAACAAATAATCTTACCAGTATCATGGCAACATGGGAAAACCGCTCATAAGTCTGACAGATATATGCCAGCCCTGTGTCATCCAGGAGAATTTTCTGAAGAATAAACGTAGCAACCTAGAATGGGGAGAAGGCAGAAAACAAAGCATGTA
Source organism: Sylvia atricapilla (assembly GCF_009819655.1). Taxonomy (NCBI): domain Eukaryota; kingdom Metazoa; phylum Chordata; class Aves; order Passeriformes; family Sylviidae; genus Sylvia; species Sylvia atricapilla. The sequence goes on from NC_089146.1 coordinate 23,122,815, forward strand.
ACCAACTTATCTACCCTGAAAAAGGACAGCCTTTGTGCGGTGCTCTTTTCAAGTCAGCCCCAGAGCTGAAAAGACTTCCAGCAGGCAGCAAATGCTTTACTCAGTCAAAGTTTAGAAGCCAAAAGAAAATGCAGGACAGCACACAATGCCTGGCATCCCTGGTTAAAGAAAAGAGATGGACACAAAGCAGAGTGTACAAGATGACTGGACTCAGGTTGCGTAAGACGTCAACTACTGCCAGGCCACTCAGGCAGCCTCAGGTCTTGGTCTGTTTTGTTTTTGAGGAGGCAAAAACTCCACCCATATGTGCCCACAACACAAAATGCTGTTGTCCCAGCATTTGCAACACCAGAGAAGCCAGCTCTGCAGGGCACTGGCAGCCTGGTCAGTCAGAGATGAACAATGAAGTGTCTTTATTAAAACAAAAAACAAGGTACCGTTTTGGAGAGCTCACTGCCAGACTCCATAATACGTAAGCACAGGGGGATAATTTCTGTTGTCAATAAGAAATTTATCACTTCTTGCTCGTCAGTTTTCACCAAGGCTCCTTGAAGGAAAAACAAAACCCAAAATCAGTAAATATGAAACTCTTTCCAAAAAAATCTCACCTTTCAAAGAGGGCCTGTGTTCTGCCCTCCCCAGAAACAATTCAGTCTGAATGCCAGGCAGAGCAAATGTCATCCTAGACATGTTGCAGCACATGGCTGGAGAAGAAATCATTTTGGCAGAGTAAAAGTAATTAGTGTAAAAATAATGGTGTTGGAGGTTCTTTATTTTTCAAAAATCAGATGCACTCTTGTCTTTCCCTCAGTAGTAACACAAACACAAGAGGATCATGGCACCCACAGCAACCTCTGGGAGGAAGAAATGCATATTAAGACATTTTAAGACTCTTTATGCATTGAGAGAAAAATTATTTGGGCAGAAAGAAGAAAGAAAGAAAAAAAAAACCAGGATATGGGGAAGACAGGGAAAATACACCCAAGTCAATCAATGACAGAAACCCAAAGAAAGCCCAGCCTGCACCCACTCACCCCAGTGCCTAGTTGGGAGGGCTGAGGGTGAAGGTACAAGGTTGCAGGTACTTGTACTCAAAGAAACCTACTTTGGCAATGCATTTAGACTTCAGTGGGTTTTTTTATAAGTGAAAAGGAAGAGGAGTCTGCCTCCACAATGGAAAAGGAGCAGCTCCTTTTCTTACTACTACAGTACTTGAAAAATCCCGAAACAAGAGACCTCTGACTTTGGTCATGCAGGTCTCTATGCCCACAGCATGAACTGCTCTAACTCAGTAAGAGATCAGTGCTCCAGCATTAGTGTGGCTGCTCACCAATGACTCCGAGGCTTGTGAGCCGCAGGTACTCAAATGGACGGGTCTTGCTGACTGTGTGCAGGAAGGGGTACAGGAAGAGAGGAATATGAGCTGCCAGAAAAGCTGATCTGTAGGAAAGAGAGAGTATGCAATATGAACAAGGAATACAAAGTGAGCACACAATCTAGCATTACCACACAGAGCCTCAGACTATTCCTGGTGGACCCCATTTTTGCTACTGCTCCTCAAAAGTGGGTAACAGTTATTTCTCTGATGGAAAGGCAAGAAGCAAATCCTGCACTGGGCACAGCACAAAACCTAACACTTCATCTGTCAATTACCTGCATTCCTGCCTCAGCTGACCAGGAACTGAGCACACCCTGTTGTTTTTATTACCTTCTCCTGCCAACCACTCTCTGTTTTGTATATTCACTGCTGCATTTCACCCTGCAGCTCCCAATGGCAAGGATCGTTAGCCACAATGCCTGTGAAAAGTACCTCTCAGAAATACAGACTGGCTGAGCTTTAGGCATCACCAGAGTTTAAATGTGCACCAACTCCTTTCCCTAAGAGTCCTTACACGACCTTCTGGCAGTGGTGAAAAGTAAAGACAGCAGGTAGAATGCTGGAGATTGGTCTGCAAACAGAGGGAAGCTCTGTTGCACAATCATCCAAAATACTTCTTCCATTTTCACTTTTCAAACTTTAAAAGTCAATGTGAGTCATGTAAAACTATCCTATTTCTTTGGATATTATCTCATGGAAAGTTGCTTTTTAACACTGCTTTGCAGCAGCTCAAAACCAACTTCAGCTATTCTGCTGCTCAGCAGTAACAGAAGCATGAGATTGTGGATCTCTGGGTAGTTTCCTTCTGAGTTTTAGCTACTGATTTTGGTTGAACCAACATCATATTTTCCCTATTGACACAGGCTGGGCACAGATTGAGAAAACATGGAGTTAAACACTGGCTGAGGACTCCAAAAATGGCTCTGCTATTGCCTCACACTTGCCTGGAAAGTACAGTCCTGTTCACTCCACCCTTTCAACAATTGGTCTAAAAACCTGTAAGCTGAAATTTCAAGGGTTCTTTTTTGATTTCACAGAATATTCTGAGCTGGAAGAGACCCACAAGGATCATGGAGTCCAGCTCTTAAGTGAGTGCCCATACAGGGATAAAACCCACAAGCTTGGCATTAACACTGTGCTCTAACCAAGCCCCTTGTCTTAGTAATTGCAAGCTCAAAGACCCTTGCCCACAGCTCTCAATACAAAGGTACCCTTAGTTCTTGCTGACCTCCCAGAAGCTGCCACAATCCAATCTTCTAAGAGTCTGCAAGATCTCAGGATGATCCAGGGAATGCAATGCATTTAGGATGATAAAGCTGTCATCCTGAGAATCCATGCAAACAAGTAAAAGCAGCAGGCAGCTGCCTATCTATCAGCTCTGTTGTCTGTTTCACTTCTCTCAAGTAAAAAAGGAGAAAGGAGCTAAATTGCTTCTGAAGTCAAACACATGGGCTGAGGTGTCAATATCAACACCTCAGAAAACTCACACCACTTGAAAACACTTACCTTGTTTCAGGGTGTGATGCAACACACTGTAGAAGAGCTAAAGCATTGCAGACTCTGTTGGACTGATGGGCTGTCAAAGTCGGAGGGTTGATTGATGGATAAATATTTACAATTTCCTAAAAATTAACAGAGAGTAGAAAGTTAAAGGAGAAAAATATCAGAAAGCTACACCAATGCTGTTGCCTGGCAAGGAAGTGCAGTGACAGCAGTTAACAGTCTGCTTTCACCAAGCATCACTTTCAAGTTACATTGCAGCCACCATGCTGTCCAGGCAAGGGCAGAGCTGGGTCAGAGTCAATTTGACATGGAGTCACAGGAGCGCATTCAAACCTTAACCTGCACCCCTCACCACATGATCCACCAAAGATCATACTCCCAAGCAATGGTAATAAGGGATCCCACTAGTTCCCTGCCAGATCCTCATGGATGCATAAGCTCTGCAATATGCTGATGCTGCCCTACAGAATAAAGACACAGCCAGCCTGACCCACCTGAAGGAGTGCTGCAATCGTGCCAAACGAGTGCCACAGCATAGGGGCGAGGTCAGGCACAGACTCACGCTTCTTGCTCAGCTCCAGCAGTGCATTCTCCCGTGTCTCGGGGCTGGACAGCTCATTGATCCACTGGTAGATCTTTTCACGGTCAACCTGAGCCAGTGCTGTTGGCACAGGCTGGGAGGGAGACAGGAAAGCTTCAGTCCAAATATTTTATCCAGTTCTCACCCAAACCATTCCCACAATCTGACAGAAAAAGAAATCCAACTGAGAGGGCAGGACCTAAAGCTCTATTAAGATGTTCTGGATATGGATCCATCTCTTCATTAAATTAGTCTTAGTATTTTACCTATTTGAAATTCTAAGGCTTTATTTCCTGGCCTGACTTGTCTCTCTTAATCCCCTTGTCAAGCAGTACCTTTGTAACTTCATTCAGCAGGGAGAGCCAAGCTGCTGCCCATCTGTGCCAGCAGAGCTCCTGGGGAGCAAGACACACTCCAGCCAGCTATCATTTGCTCCACCTGCATTTAGCATGCATTTATTTCATGTTTCAAGTGCATGATTCCACAGATCCAGAGTAAGGCAGAGGTTACCTTTTTCTCTCCACAAATACCCATGACATTGGAAACTACCAATCTTATTGAGTGAGATTCACTCAATGCACATGAGAAAATATTCATACATATACTAGAAAAATTTTCACTAGTTCACCACCAGCATGACAACAGCCATGGCCAGCAACAGCTGCTGTTACCAATGGCTCATATTGATACCATGTACACTGTTCACATACAAGGGGCTAAAATGGAATTTTTCAAGAATGACTTTGTGCAAGATCTCAGGGTGATTTGATCCCTGTTCACAATAAGCCCAGAGAAGGGTAGATCTGTATTCCTAATGAAGACACAGTTTCTACTACTCAGGAGAAATCCAGATTTTGCTTCTGCCTCTCTTGAAAAACCAGGAAAGGAACAATATCAAGATCAAAAAGTTCTCAATTAAAAAACGAGGAAAAAGAGGGAAAAGAATTTCTGTGGAGAAGGCAAGGCACAAGTCTTTCACTGAAACTTTGTCTCCTGCCTCTGCTGGCACAAGCAGCACTTGGTGCAAAGAAATGCTCTGCAAACTTCCTAAGGAGATAGTTGGTGACTCAAGATACAAAATTTTGAGGAAGACAAAAACCATCATTAAAACCTTCTGGGTGAACACTTCCAAAAGCCAGGTCAGAACCCTTCCAAACACTGCTGCAGTGGTTGTTATTGAAGCCAAGCACAGCCCTGTTGGTACTTGCTGCTCCTGAGCCACCCCAACCAGCACGCAACCAGCTCCACATCCTGCTGTGCATGGTGGTCCTGGCTGGGAACAGGACTATATTTCTTTCTTTTTTAACCCCAACTGAAACTCTTCATGTGCTCCCCACAACAGATGCAAGCAGAGCCCACACTCACTGACAGCAACGCTGTCACTAAGCAGCTCACCACTGAGACACACAGAACACAGGGCAGCTCAGGAACTGCAAGTGGCTGCAACCAGACCTGAAGCCACATGGCAGAAGAAGTCCCAGACGGGATGCAGGAGGGATGGAAAGACTTCTAAACCTTTGGCAGACACCAACAGCTTTCTATCTCTGTGTCTGGAAAGGTTTCCCTCCTCTGTTTATCCCCATTTTATATCCATAGTCACGTCCAAACAGATTCTTTCCCACCTGTGGGATTTTTCTCTCCTCCAGCCTCTTCTGTTGTATTATTTAACTTAAATGTGCATACATAAGCAAATGCAGTGCTATCAGTCCCTGTATTCTAAGGCTCAAATACTTTTTTAGCTGTTCATATTTTCTCCTATCCTCTTTTTTCTCACTGTCATGGTTTAGGGATGGTATTCTTCAATTTAGTTCTCCCACTGAAAGCACTCCAAGTCACTTGTCACCCACTCCCTCCCTCCTTCCCCTCCCAGTCGCCCTGCTCCAAGATGGAAAGGGGAATTTGGAGGTGCAAAAGGTAAAGATCACAGCTTGAGATAGGAACAATGTACTGGAAACAGCAAACGGATAAGAAAACTAACTAATATTAGTGACAGAGGGTACAAAAAAAGAAAAGTTACTGCTCACACCACAGAACCCCCACAACAATACCCAACTGCTTCCTGGGCCACACTACCCCAAACCCAAATCAAGTCCTTCCTCCCTCCCTGAAAAATGATGTGAGGTGGTAGAGAATAATCTCTGGGGCCTGGCTATGCTCCCTCCTGTCTACTGCAAAAATTAACTCTGTTCTGGTCTGAACCAGGACACTCACCTACTCAATTTTTAATTTTTTTTCCTAAAATCTCAAACTAAATTACTGATCCTGCCAAGTTTCTTGTGCCCCTACAACTGTGAGCGCAAATGCAATGCTAACTTCTACACAGAAGCTCAAAGAGAGAGGGAGAATGAACAGAGCTCGTTTATTTTCATGTGGGCTGGTGGATTGACAAGCAGTGTAGCAATAACGTTGCTATAATTGTGTTATCTAAAGCTTCCATCTATTTTTCTAGACTCACTGGTAGTTTCAGTTCCTGTAAGCTTGAATGCATCGACCCCTTAAAAGCACAGTCATGTGCTTGTGATCCCTAGAGAGCACTAAGTAGATTTTCCATACAATTAAATTTATGATGTCCAATATCTGCCTTAGCCAGAACAAACTGCTTTTCATAGGCTCTACAGTTGCTCCTTTCATTTTAGCTTAAATGGAAAGATGCATTTTTTTCCTAATTCCCTACTTCATTATTGTTTCTTTTTCTCCCTCTAAGACCCAAAATTCTGAGGAACTCTGAGGGCCAAACAAATCCTGCAAGCTCCAGGACAGAATCCCCCCAGGCAGACTTTCTTTCACACACAGGGAAAGCAAAACTTATCAACAGAATAACATGAGGAAAAATATTGAAACATCTTTTCTTCTTGGAGAATCCTTATCTAATCTTGGCAGCTTCCTGAGGGGGATGAGAGCAAGCACCAGCTATGGACAGTACCGCACTGCAATAGGGCAAAAGGGAAATAGGAAAAGGCAGCATCTGCTGCCCTGAGGAGCTTTTCACTGCCTACTCTTTCCCTCTGCAGTCAAGGCCAGCAGTAAAACAGCTCCCCGGAGGGCACAGGAGGTGGCTGGGTATGCAGGTGTCACAGGTGAGTGTTTTAAGGTCACTAAAAGAAGATCTACTCTGCAGCTTGTGCCTCAGCGGGAGGGTCTTCATGACCCCTTCTTATCCCACCCTTTCTTATCCTTTTCTTCCCTGCTCTTCTTCCTCCACACACTCTGTGGATAATTTTTTGGATTTATTTTGGTTGTAGATTAATTCATTTTAGACTTTTGTTTGCTTTTCCTCTATGTGCTTTTGAAGCAGTAGAGCAAACCTTATCAAAGAAATTTGTCACGCCTCTGTTTTTGTATTAAACCTGCTTTTGCCAATACCTTTGGTAGTGATGCTTTGAGAGACCTTAAAACACTGATTCGCTACAAGAGGCATCCAGGCTCAGGCAGGGAGCGCGGCAGGCAAGGGGGAAGGAGGGAAAGCCCTACTGATGCACACGAGGCAGAGCAGAGTGAAAAGCTGGGAAACCGAAGCAGGGAAACCCTCGAGGCCCTGGATGAGCCACGCCACGGCAGACAGCCCGCACCGCCGGCACGGGGCAGCCCCAAGGGAGCAGCCGGAGTTAGGCAGCTGCCAACGGGCCCCGCCGGTGATGCCGAGGGGACGGAGCTCAATGGGGCTCCGCCACCCCGCGGCCTCAAGCTCCCCCGGCAGCCGCAAGCGGCCGCGCTCCCGCTCCCCGCACGGCCCGCGCAACGGGGCCCCATTCCCAGCGCCGTCCCGCCGCCGCCCGGCGGGGCGCGGAGACGGACGCTCACCGCGGCCGTGGCCAGACTGTGCATGGTGGGAGAGTAGGAACGGAGCCGGTGCCGCCTCAAGCCGCCATCACCGCCGCCATAGACTCGGTGCCGCCGCGACCTCTCACCCGCCGCGCGGGGGACGCCGGGACGGGGCCGGGCGGGGCCGGTGCGGGGCCGGCGCCTGCGCGCGGAGCGGGCGCGCGCGGGGCGCGCCGGGAAGGCGCCGCCGCGCTGACGTGAGCGGGCGCGCGTCGCGCGCCGTCTTGCGCTGCTGTGGCCGGTTCCCGCCATCCGCCGCCGCCCCCTTCCCCCGCCCCCCCCCGGCCTCGCCCCGGGCTCCGCGGGACGCGCCGGGACGCGCCGGAACGCAGGTACCGGGGCTCGCCGCCACCGACTCCTACCCGCTCCCGCCGGCCGCGTGCCCCGACCGCCGCGCGCCGACCGCCTGCCCTCAGAGCGGCCCGGCCCGGGGCGGGCGGTGCTCCCGTGCTCTCCGTGTCCCGGTATGTGTGAGCGGCCAAAGAGCAGAAGGGGAGCCGGGCCAGGCCCGGGCAGAGCGGGACCAGCGCCGGGCCGGGCCGGGAGCGGTGGCGCCTGAGCGCGGGATGCCTGGGGGAACCTCCCCGGCAGCGCCTCCTGGGCTGCGCGCTGGGGCCGCTCCATTCATTCCTTCTGGTTTTTATCGGGAACACGCTTCTCCGTGCTTTACAGAGTCTTTAGGGCTGTGTCTCTCGCCCCCGGGGCCCGCGGCTTTCCTGGGCGGAGAGCAGCCGGAGACCCCCGTCCGGGCCCTGCCAGGTGGCCGCGGATCCCGCGCCATCGGAAACGAGCTCATTTTCTTTCTTAGGCTTCCTCCAAAACTTTGGTTCCCATCTCAAACTGGCTTTCCTCGGACACTTTTTTTTTTTTTTTAAACCTTTCCTTAGATCCGTTGAAATTGGGGGTTTTGAGGACTTCTGTGTCTGGAATATGTCTGCTCACCTTTCAGCAGTAAGGAATCGGTGCACTGCTGTTCATACTGGGGGAGATTTCATTAATCTAAGTTTCCTTCACTGTTGTTCAGCTCTTCCTCAGTGTGTTTAAAAACAGTGAAAGGGTTCTACTAAACTTCTGCGGAAAGTTCAAGCCATGCTTCTCTCTTCTTTTAGCCATTATTTGGCCCGCCAGGTTATACATTTCTCCTTTTTAACAGGTTTTTAAGGTGGAGCACACTTTTCTTAGCTCGTTTCTGTGAGAAAGCATGGCTCTGTTAAAGGTGCACGGACCTGTCCGGATGCGCAGCATGCAGACTGGGATTACCAAATGGAAAGAAGGGAGCTTTGAAATTGTGGAGAAGGACAACAAAGTGAATCTAGTAGTTCACTACAACGTTGGAGGAGTTCCAACGACGTTTCAGGTATGCCAGGCATTAAGGCTTTTGTTTTAACAGTGCTTGGATTGTGCTCTCTTGTGAACAGCTGTCCTCTTCAAGGCTATTAAGTGTCCCTCAGACTTCCCTCTGTCACTGTTTCTTGTTCCTCATTTCCTGAACACTAATCCCTTTGTATTGTTCTCCAGTAAATAATTTACACGTATTGTTAAAGGATCTACCAAGGTTGGCATTGAGATACCATTGAATGGGAAGAACCAAAAAAAGCAGAGAAAAGTTACAGAAGCATAGAGCATCGTGGGTCACGTTTTAGATTTTTGGAACCTGTAACCTTTCTGTTACTGGCACATTTGTGTTCTCTAGAGAAGATCCTGACCACTTTCTAATAGCTGTTTCCTCAGCTGAACGTAATGGTGTTAACACACCGGTAGCCTTTTGCAAGGCTTTGCTGAATGTTAGTTGCTGAATGTTAGTTTTAGGTTTTAAATGCAGATGGTTGTTAATGATTCTCTTGAAATATTCAGCCAAAATTTTTCTCATTCTGTAGTTGTTTTCAGATCAGTCTTCGTAGATTTTGTGCAAAATTTCCCAAATCAAAAGCAGAGGGCTTTTTCTGTAAGAAATACATACCTGTTTTAAAAATATGTAAATGATGCAAGAGCAGTTGGAAGACAAAAAAATCCCATCTTATTTAGCAACTTTGTAACAGCCTAAACTGATCTAGATGTTTGCTTCTGCTTTTTCATGCCACTGTTTTTCATCAGTAACATTCACCAATCTGTTCTCTGAGCCATTTATTTCTTTGTGCAGATGCTATGAAAAAAAGTTCATTTCTATTTGAAAGGTTAGGGTTTTTGCTGCCTTAGTGTGCTGAAGTCTCAGCTAAGAATCTGGCAGCTGGTGTTGCCTTGGAATCAAGGCCATGAGGAAATTGTTAGCTGTGGATTGTTCCCACCTGTATTACTGTAGACTTGAAAAGAGTCTCTGCCTTCTCAAGTGTGCTGCTGTGGCTGCAGGTTTGGTTTAATCCACTGTTGGGCCATGTTGCTCCTGAGGAGAGCAGTCTTCCCCTCGTGCATTCCCTGGATGCTTGTTCTCACTCAGCCCTTTCTGCCTGCATGAGTGATGTGATGTGACAGCAGCTGGAAGGGAGGATGAGCCTACAGAGCAGCTAGCCATGGCCTAAAGGGGCAGGTTTTGTTCCCAGGCTCTTATGTCTTCTGTCTCTGGCAATTGACAGATCTCTTTGTGAGCTCAGTGGAGGGTTTTCATAGAAATTTGGGGAGAGGACTGAGTGCAGGATCTGGTGGAGAGGGTGATAAACCACCGTGCACTTGGGACTGCAGCAGAGGAAGAGAAGGAGGCTTGTGCTGGAGGATAGTTTGTGTGAGACAGCCCCAGGCTGTTGGCATGCCAGTTCAGGTGTGACAAATTCCTCATGATCTTGCATTAGAAGTAGTATTCCCTGTTTTTTTGACAAGCTGCTCTGAGAGGAATATGAGTGATTTCCCTGCTTGTTTTTACTTTTCTGTAATGGAGGGTTTGGATGGATCCAGCATTACTTTTCTTTCTACACTGACTGGTGTGTCATCAAATTTCTTCTGTCAGATGGTGTTTTAGAGGTGTTTCAGAGTTTTCACTAGGTTGTCCTAGATGCTATTAAGAGAATTACTTTGTTTCCCCACACCTGCCAAAACTTTGTGGCACTGGCTGGGTCGTGACAAGTGCATGAAGAGTATGGATGGAGTCTTCTGACAGCATTTTGAGTTCAGATGGGTTGTTTTGCTCTGAGATGGTGAAGTAATTGTGATCCCTTTGTACGGCCTCAGTGTTTTAAGAGAGCATGAAAAACTTGGAGTCCATTATTCAGTGCTTAGGTCTTTGAAGATATTTTTAGCATATATTTTAAAAAAATCTCAACAACCCACAAAAAAGCCCAAAATACAAGGATTGAGCACAAAGTGTTTCAGAAGTGTAATGTTCCCATTAAAACAAACCCTTAGTTTCTGATCGAAGTGGTTTTCCAGCCCCTCTTACAAGCTTCTGTTGTGTTTAGATTGTTTTTCCAAGAAGCTACAGATCATAATGGAAAAAAAGAAATCTCATTGGTGGACATGGAGTGTCTTTTACTATCTCAGTCTTTTTGAGCTAACTTCAACCTGCCTGAGTAGTAGAACCTTTACCCAGCAGCCAGTTTTTGTAGGTGACTTACCATGAATTAACAAGTAAGGTTATTTTAAAGTGGCAGGGGCATCATTAGGGAGCACAAAATCTTCTTAAAATTTTTCTTGTGCTCAACCATAACCCTGAAAGTTTTGACACCACTTAATTGTTACCATGTTGCATACAGAATAAGCATGTTTCTTACTGACTTATTCCCTCAGCAGATTTTTTAAGCCATTTCAAATCTGTCTTCCCTGGGAGCAGATTGTGAAGTGAGACATTTGTGTTTAATACTTGAATTGTATCTTAATACATCTTAAATTGTATTTTGCACTTTATGTGGAAGTTTTCACTAGTGGGACTTCATAAAGTTGTTTTTCCTTTACATTTACAAATGTCACACTCAGTAGGAAGGAAAGTTTCAGAAAGCTTATCCAGGACTCTAGAGACCATTGAGCAACAGTAATACTGTCCTTACAGTTCTGTCAGATGCCAAGGTCACAGATTGTATTAATTCTATGAGGTTTAATGTTTCCTTGAAGTGGAGCCAGGAGAAGTATTTTGGTGCAAGTTTCTCTTATCCTGCCTATTTGAAATATTTGGGTTGAATTTGTAAGTATTTTGGCCTTTTAAAGTTGGATTTATGCTTATGCTTTCTTGTTTCCAGTTAAGCCATAACATTAAAACTGTGACCTTACGACCAAATGGCAGAAAACTGTGCTGCCTGATGCTGACACTAAAGGATACCAGCTTTCTGACAATTGATAAGGTGCCATTTAAAGATGCAAATGAAATGCGGATGTATTTGGATGCAGTCCATCAAGACAGGGTTCATACTGGTAAGTGCAATTGTTGTAAATCACGTTATAACATTATGGAGAGGTGTTGTGTTTTCTTTTTCCCATCTTATCGTGGTTTAACCATATCAAACAACAGCTAAGCCCCAAGCATCTGCTCACTCAGTCTTCCCAGTGGGGTTGGGGAGACAGCAAGGAAAGCGAAAATGAGGAACCCTGTGGGCAGGGACAAAGACAGTTCAGTGAGTAAAGCAAGAGCTGTGCATGCAAGCAAAGCAAATGAGGAATTCATTCACCCCTCCCTGTGGGCAGACAGGTCTTCAGCCATCTCCAGGAAAGCAGGGCTCTACCACGTGTGACTTGAGAAGACAAACACCATCAGTGTGCCTCCCTTACTTCTTCCCCAGCTTTATACACTGAGCATGATGCTGCATGGTGTGGGATATCCTAGGGGTCAGCTGTCCCATCTGGATCCCCTCCTGGCTTTCTGTGCATCCCCTGCTTTCTCAGGGCTGATGTGAGCAGCAAAAAAGGCCTTGACTCTTTGTGAACAGAGCTCAACAATAACTACAACATCTCTGTTATCAGCAGTATTTTCAGCACAAATCCAAAACATAGCCCTTTGCTACTGGGAAGAAAATTAAATCCAGCACACATCTTCAGCACATTTTGTCCTCCTTCTGTTCCTGGCTTTCTTTGCACTTCTGTAAATGCTTCTTTCTGGCCTTGAGCCCCATTTTTGATTTATACCTTTCTCATGCTGGACAACAATCAAAGATTAACATGCAGGATTTTTTACGTTGTGTGTTGGTATTTGAAAGATTGTCTGTTAATTACCCATGCACAGTTTCTTAGTTTTTTATTTTACTTGCTGAATTTTGTCCTTTTTAAGGATAGGAGGTTTGCTGTCAAGTGGCTAAATGACCAGTATGAGGGATATCCGTAAACACATGCTTATGTCTGTGCATTCAGAATATTGTAGTCTGTTGGCAAGAAATCCAGCATGCCCTTTCCAAAATCAACTCCAGCTAAACATTTTGCAAATAAAAATCCCAGTCAGTTAAATGACAGTCAAATCAAATATTGTGTACTTTTTCTGTCAGCTGGGAAACCCTCACAAGGATCTGGCAGCTTTGGAGGTGTGCTGGGCAGCAGGGCCACTCAGAAGGAAGCTAACAGGCAATTCTCTTACATGGAGAACCAGGTTTGTTAAATCGTTCAAATTTTTCCTCTCTAATTTTGTTCTATTCCTCACCCTCTCATTTTCTTACTGTATGTTGTCATAGCACTTGTAAATACTTTACATCCAAAATGTTTGTAATCTAGAAAGCTTGGAATAGATGTGTATGGGGTGGTTGGCAATGCTGTATCTTGCTTGTGGGGAGACATCTTCTGTATGAGTAGGAAAGATCAGTGTCTGGCTGTGGAGGTCAGACTATGTTCTTCACATATGAGCTTTTAGGCAGAGAAAAAGTGGAAATAGAAGGAAAGTACATGACTGAGACTTGCTTCTTGCATAGTTCTGAATCTCTCTTTGTTTTATGCCGAACACCTTACATGTGTGTGACCATGTGTTCAGTCAGCATAGTTCTTAATGAGTTTAGCAGACTTCAGCCAAATGTGTACATTAAAAAGCAGCTGATCCAAGTTTATATCAGAATCAAGTTACTGAATTTGTGGCATTCTGCTCACATTTTTGTGTCAATTTCAGTCTTTTCCCCGGAAGTTGTTTTTCTTCAAAATATTTTTGTTTTTCTTTTTCTCCCCATATTTCATGGTGTATCTACTGGCTTTAATTTACTATGTTATCTCTGTTAGTATACTTGTATTACTGCCCTGAGGGAGGCTATTTCTGACATTGTCCCAAAACGAATTCTACATGTTACTTAAAGGCAATCTCACTGTAAAAACTTAAGGCTGTGTATACAGTGGTGAGATTAGACATGTTCCGTTTTCAAGTCTAAAATTGACCAACATTCCTTAGTCAACCAATTATTGCCTTCTTCTGTTGCATCACACGTAGGTCTTGTTTGGCCCAAGGCAGTCATGGCACTGTTTTAATTATATGGGGTTTAATATGGCTTTTTAATATTTTTAATTGTAATACCACCCAGGATTGATCTGGGGGTTGTTAGGAATCATGCCTTGGGTGTTTTAATGTCAAAGCTTGTAAAGGAGATTTAAAAAACTTAAGTTCAACTAACTTAGCCTTGAAAAATGAGACAGGAAAGTGGTTACTGCAGTAGTTTCATGTTTATTATTTATGTGACTCAGTCCAATTTTTACCTATGTCTTTAGTGTTTAAACTCTAATTCTGTTACAAGTAGCATCTCTCCACTTCTGGATGCTAAATTGTAGGAAAAAAAAAAAAAGTGGTGGAAATCATAGATTAGACTAAAGATGGTCCTGTTTTTTCACTCTTGGGTTTTCTCCCTGGCTCCCTCCACTTGGGCTTTTCAGACTCCTCCCAAAAGAGTGACTGTGGAGAGCAAGGAGGAAAATACATTTCGCAAGGTGCTGGGTACCCCAGCGAGAGGCTCTATTAAGAATTCGGCTGGAGCTGGAACACCAACCAACAGGGTGAACATTTCAGCATCTCCTGCATCATCAGTCCCTCACAGGACAGGCTTGTTGGAGAATCGGTAGGGGGGTTTTCTTCTTACTATGATACTGTTAAAATTCAGCTCTTTCTAGAGCTACTGGTGGAACTCAGTACACTGAGACATAAGAAGGGAATAGAAGTCTTCCTCTAGTTTTGCTGTTACTTTTAACATGATGTTCATCCATGCTTTTATAGCCTCTGGCTAGTATTGGCAGTAGAGCTTTTAAGTACAGCTTAAGAGTTGGGCAGACCAAATGTTTCTCTTTATGCTGTAAATGTGGAGATTGCAGAAGATAGGTCCAAAATGCACGGAAAGCATTGAGGAATTCTGTTCACTTGAAAGAGTGTAATTTACTAACCTTTCAGAAAGAATGACCACAATTTTTTCTGTCATCAGTGAAAAGAGGAAAAGAACACAACCCCCTGGTTCAGAAATGAGTGAAGATTATCCCAAAGAGAATGATTCTTCAACGTAAGTAACAGTTGTTTCTGATTTTAAATTCCTTGTTCATTTGTAAAGGTATATTTTTCTGAAAAGAATTCTCTCAGCCACATGGACCAGGCCAGTAAGCTTGAGAATACATTGGGTGCTTGAAATGAGGTATGTGTTCAGGGTTAATGAGGGAAATACAAACTACTCAGCAACTGATTTGCATGAAGTGGCACATGCAAATTTTGTGTCATCTATCTTTTGTCAATTATGTCGGTCAGAACTGCATGTGCACTATTTGTGCTTTGACCCTTTTAGAAATGAAACTGATAAAGGAGAATTGCCATTTGAAGAAGACCCTCTATGTGTTTGAAATCAGATTTCATTATAAGAGGGCTTGTTTAAATGAATCGGTTAAACCTATATGTGAGTGAAGTTCTACTGTTCATGGTCAAGTATTGAAGGTGGTAGGAGAGAAATGCTTTGAAACAAGTTGTAAATATTGAACAGGAATATCCCATATCTTCCATAACTGCATTGCCCTCCACTCTTCTCTCTGTAGGAATAATAAAGCTTTGAGTGATCCAGCATGGAAGTACTTGAACAGTAGCAGAGAGAAACAGTTGAACCTGAAGCAGGCTGAGGAGAATAGGACATCAGGTAAAAAAATTAATGTAAAGCCAAATGATACCATTATGGTTTTACCCCTTTGGTACTAGTTCAGCAAGTTGCTGCAGAGATGTTTTTTCCTAATCTGCTATGCCATTAACTTGTTGCTTCCTCCAGAGCTGTACATGAGATGCAAATAACCTGCCTTCATTTTCAAAGCCTGTCATGCTCTAGTGTGGCCTTGACCTTTATCCTTAAGTGCTGATGCCAGTCCATGAGCCAGCTTGCTTGAAAATGCCAACAAGCAGCTTTAAACTGTTCCAAGCTGCTCTTTCCCTTGGGAGGGGATTTCTGTAAATTCCTTTTTGCTTGCTTATTTATTTTTAAAACTTTCCTTTGCTCTGAATGCCTTTTAGAACTGTAGGCTTATTTTTGTGATTAAAATGTGTACTGTTTGATTTTACTTCCTTATCTCTTCCCTAGAACATATAGGGGGAGCTCATTTGGGCCAGGACTTTTGTCCTGTTTGTACCAAAGCTCTGTTGGATACTGCTGTAGGACAAGGCTTTACAGACAATATAGAAATACTGACTAATAGTAGAGAAATTAACAAGCAGCACTGTTGTCCAGTTTTATGAATAAATACCTTCTCTCCTCGTAAAGAGGAATTAATTCAAGATCTTGTTTTTATGGGGGAATGTTGGCAAATTCATTCTATTTTTAGTGCATCTCTGATGGTTCAACTGTGTTGCTGGTGCAGCCAGTAAGGTGAATGTTTACCTCTAAATGGAAATCTGGTTTTGTCTTCAGAGTCAAAATTAGAGTCTGTGTATCCCTGCAAGTTCTGGTAACAGTATTGCAAACTTCTTTCATATATCTGCATTTCCCAAAGTTACCTGGCTCAAACAACTTCAAGCTGGAAAAGAAGCAAACAGTTATTCATTATTCAAACTAAATTACACTGTGATTCACTGTAATAGGTGGCTTTTGACTCTTGAGAGCATCTTTTTGATGTGGCACCATGTGAGGCACTAGAGTCTCAGGACCTGTCACAATGATATCATAGCAATGAAACAATCCTATTTTGCCCCAAGTAGATAGTAATTTACTGTGGAATTGGGAGTGGGAAGAGAAGTTGTTTTCACTTCTACTTATTCACCTTGAATTTTGAGAGCACTGCATTGGAAATTAGGAGTTTTCTGTACATGTGTCTTGTCTCTCTTGTGTAGAGATTTATTAACATTAACATAGTTAAGATAATGACTTTTTAATATTTCATATTGCACTTTGATGGAGACTGATTTTAATACCTTAAACTCCATCATACCTTTACTTGCATATCATTAATATTCATATTAATATTTCTAAGCATATGTATTAGTAGTCTCAGAACCAGTTCTAGAAACCAATATTTGAGGATTTTTAAACCTTTTGATTGAATACTTCCGAACAAGTTGTTTACTGTCAGAATAGCTGTGTAACCTGGAACAAAACATCCTGCCTTTCCTTCTCTTTTACAGGTGTTTTACCACTACAGTCGTCATCTTTTTATGGTAGTCGGTCCTCTTCAAAAGAGTACTCCACCGGCAGTTCCACCCTGGACAGGTAGGGCTGATTCACTGGAGTGAACTGTAAATAGCAGTTGTTTCACAGGAATTAAGCTCTTCAGTTTCCTGTGTGCTGATCACTTGGTGCTTAGATGCATAACATGGTGGGTTTTGTTGTGGGGTTTTTTTTCCCTTCAGGAGCACAGTCCAGTTCTTCAGTGTGTCTTCAACTGCCCTGCTTACATGTACAAAATCTAGTTACTGCAATAGAAAAGACACTGTAAAATCACTCAAATCTGTTATAATTGTTATTAATGACTCTAGATGATTCAAATTCTATATAAACTCTGGAAGTTAAGTCTGAACCCTTGCTTGATTTTCCCCAAGTAGATAAATGGCATGCAATTCTATATTTTAGTAACAGTATTTTAACAAATACTAAATCCTGCTGAGCTTGGGATTCTTCTTTGTTGGGTGCTGTGCAGTCAGACTCATGGTCTGTGCCCTAGATAGATGAGATACAAGATCAAGGGAGAAAAGAAGCATTGTCCATGTTTAAATGTTAGGAATTGAGGTCCATAGTGATTAGGTTACAAGAACAAGAGACTGAAAATGAAGACTCTGGCCTAGATGTGAATTTTAAGCATATCTTGGGAGCGGTGATCTTATGCTATGTGATCATTCTTCCTCTCTTCATACAATGTGGAGAATTATTAAATGTTTGTAAGACCAAAGACTTGGTTATACTGCATGCACACCAGTGAATATGAGGAAATTTAAACAAATTAAGGATTTAACACTTCTGGAAAGAAGTGTTCTCTGTCACACCTCTTCTTCACTGTGATACTTTCCGATTATCTTGTATGGCTTTACCAGTCCTTCCATAGTGCTGCAATTCCAGTGTCATGGACTATAGCTCTTTAAGGCAGAGCATTACAAATGTTACCCTTCTTATGCTTTCATGGTTCTAGGTCTAGTGTATCCAGCCAGACCCCTTCAGCCAAAAGAAGCCTGGGATTCCTTTCTCAGCCTGCCCCTCTTTCTGTTAAAAAAATGAGATCTAATCAGGATTACACAGGATGGAACAAACCCCGAGTGCCCCTTTCCACCCATCCTCAACAGCAGTTGCAAGGGTAAATTTAATTTTCTTTATCTAGCGTGCATACTTTGATCATCAGAACATGCATGTTCTTGTTATAATTATTTAATTTAAAAAAAAATCCTGAAATTAATGAACACTGGGGCAGGGAACACTTTTCTAAGTTTGGAGGATATGTGTTCTTGAATTCGTATCCTGGGAGTTTCAGAGACATAATAATTTCAGGTAATTCATGTTCCTTTTATGATGGTTTTATATATATGTATATATATATATAAAAAAATATATATGCATTTTTTAAAAGTTTGATGGTAAGAAACTCATGGGTGCTTTCCTGATAAATGCTGCCTCCCATGAGTTTTCAGTTTAGACTGAAGGATTGGGGGACAGCTCCAGTTAGAAACTCTGTGGGGAGTGGCTGGGGTGAATATCCTATGTGTTAGTAGTGCTGTGCTTATAGACATAAAACATTCAATTTTTTTTTCAGGTTTTCAAACTTGGGAAACACTTGCTATATGAATGCCATTCTACAGTCCTTGTTTTCAATTCAGTCTTTTGCTAATGATTTGCTCAAACAGGGTATCCCATGGAAAAAAATTCCACTCAATGCACTTATCAGGTAAAATTCACTTTCTGTGAAAGCTGTTTTCTCCTTCATTACTGAGAAACTGGTTTGGTAATACTGAAGCATCTTTGTAGAGGGTCATTTGCCTGGTAGATAATAAAAGAAACCGTAGAGTTCTCTATATTTTGGAGCTTTACTTTTGAAATGGGAAATCAGCTCTTAAAACTGAGTTACAGGCATTCTTTTACTGTATTTCTAGTGGCAGAGTGAAATGCTTCAGAAGAAAATGTAAAAAATTACAAAATAAGTTAGATGCAGTAAAATTTCTTCTAAAAACTTTGGCAGGTAGAATTTAAGCTGATCACTGACTTCACCTGATATGTGGGGGCTTATGCCTTTTGTTTAGTAGCTGTGGAAAGTGTTCAAGTTTTGCATACTTAATCTTTCTCTAAATTCAGCCATTTGGGATTTTTATTATATTTTCATTTGGGGACTTCATTTCTTTTCTGTCAGTAAATAAAATTCAGGATTATCAGAACCATTTGTGTTTCTGTTTAATCATTTTTTAATATATCTTTTGAGGTAATTTTTCGATTTTTGGTGTGTCATCTTGAACTCTTTCTACACTACTTGGGATCAGAGGTTGTTCCATGTGCCTCTTGAAATGTCCTTTCTCTAATTTTTGTAGAAAGACCTCTGAAGGTTGTGCTCCATATACCTAATGGGCAATGTGTGATCCTGTACAAGTCAGAGTTGATACTCAAAGCATCTACTTTGTCTTCTCTTGGTTTGGCTATATCATCTAACCTGGTGACTGTTTTTCTGGTTGATCAGTGATTGCTTATCAACTGTGCTATGGTTTCCTAACGTGCTTCACTGAGCAGCCCTCCAACCCGAGAGGGCTGGGACAGCACATGCTGTTCTTGGAGTTCAGCAGAGTAGCAAAAACTTGTCAAGCTGCAGTAAACAGATCAGGTTCTTGGGGTAACTGAGTAATAATTGTTTGGTTTGGGATGCGAGGGGGTTGTACAGGTTTTCCCTGTCTTTGGGTTGGGGATTTTTGGTGTCATGGAATGTGACATCTTCCTATCACCTTCCTATGTATGTAGCATGACTGAAACTTGTGCTTGGAATGTATTCGGTGTGCGTGTCCTGTGAAATTGTAAAGCAGTTGTAAATGATAACTAAATCACAGTAGCTGAAAGGTAAAGTTAATTTCAAAAGTTTTAAAGCAAAGCTAACAGAAGCACTGGCTTGAACCAAGAAACTCCTCATAGCTCTTTTTACTGCAGCTTTTTTCTCTGTTATAATGTTTTTACTGCTGAAAGGAGTAAGGCTTGAAAATTAGTGGAAGTTTAAAAATAAAACATCAGTAGAAATCATTCTGACCATTCAAGCTGAATTTAGTGATTTTGTGTTGCTTATTTTGGTACTGTGTGATATCATATTTCATATCAGTACAAATGCTTTCAAAAAGCATTATGAGATTTCTTTTCTCATTGTAAAAGAGCAGAAATAAGTTTTTAGAGCTTTATACAGCTTTTCTCTTTACCTTAAAAGATTGTGGATTGGGTTTTTTTGTTCATCTGAGTGCTGTTTGGCCTCAAATGAGATCTTGAAATACAAAAGGTTAATTATATGTGGGATATTTTCATACATTACCCACGAACCACTAATCACAGAAGAGAAGCTTTTAGGAACTCTTAAAATAAGGTATCAGGGTTCTATTATGTTTCTCTAAAGTCCTGGAAAACCAACCAGTGTTTCATTGTTTTGACTTCTGCAGACGTTTTGCCCATCTGCTTGCTAAAAAGGATGTCTGCAGCCCTGAGGTTAAGAAAGAGCTGCTCAAGAAGGTGAAAAGTGCCATTTCAGCTACTGCAGAGAGATTTTCTGGGTACATGCAGAATGTAAGTATCATTGTCTGGAAACAGTTATGCGCAATTTGTTCAGTCTTTGGACTGCTTTGAACACCTGTCAAGCTTCAGCTGTGTTTGACAGTGACTTTTGGTTGAACGGCAGTGATTGTTAGAGCACAACTGCCTCAGTATTGCTGAATGCAGTGAACGAAACATAATTTCCCCAGTTTGTCTGTGTTTGAGAAAAATACTCAATGAAGTTATACAAAGCCATTTCATTGCATTTACTCTGTTTCTAGGATGCACATGAGTTCTTGAGCCAGTGTCTGGATCAGCTGAAGGAAGACATGGAAAAGTTAAACAAAACTTGGAAGAGTGAACCAGTCCCTAATGAAGATAACTCACCAGGACGTGCTTCTGATGACCTCTCAGCCACCAAAGTTTATACATGTCCCGTTATCAGTAACTTAGAGTTTGAGGTTCAGCATTCTATCATTTGCAAAATGTAAGTCGGCTTGACAGCTTTCCTTACACTTATCTTAAAGGACTAGGAAGTGTTCCCATCTCATGTGACTTCATCTGCAGGTTGTAACCAGAATTAAGAACTATGTTTTATCCAAAGCTAGATATTTAGAAAAATACTTATTTGTCTAAAAGTGCTGCAAACCTCACACCACACTGTCTGCTGCTGCAGGCCATCTTCAAACAGTTTCATACCACCTAGTTCCAGTTTCATACCACGTAGTTCATCATTGCATTTCCAATGGAAACCCCTGGTGCTTGGCCCTTTGTACCACAGCTGCATGGGAATAGAGAGAAAAAGGGGTTTCCGCCAAGTAATGTTTCCTCTTAAAAAAAAGAAAGAAAAAAGAGGAGACTGTGTTTTGATCTTTTTAAGGGCTTCCAGGGAATGGCATTTTCTTCTGTTTCTCTAAGTTCTTGCAGAAAAAGATGTAAACCAGTAGGTCTGGTTATTCATTGTCTATGACATGCACCACAGATTTCCATGTGGGAATGTTTCATTCCACAGAGTTTCCATGAACACAGATATTTGGGAATAATAGTTTGTGTATATTTAATTAGTTCCACAGAACAATTGAAAGTAAAGTGCATCCAGGTAGCAATTATGGAAGAAAAATTACTTCTAGTAGGGTTTTGTTTTGGTTTTCTAAGAAAAATGAAATGTAAGAAAAATTAAGGGGGTTTGTTTTTTTAGATGGACTCTACTCTTTTGTTTATAAGAACAGTTTAAAAGTATTTCTAGCACTTCCTTCTGCTAGACTGGGTTGGGCTTACTTTTTTTCTCCTAAGAATACTGAATGAAGATGTGTTCTGCTATAGCAGTCAACTTTGATTTCCTGTGTACCTGATCATTTGCTTCTCCAAAGCAATCTGCGCATTTCATTCTTACCCTTGCACAAATGCTTCAACTTACAAAGCATCAAAAAGAAATTGCAAGATCCAACTTCGTCCTGAGCATCAAACATTTCCATTTTGATGAGTAAAAATAGGATGATCAAGAAGTGTGTGTTTACTGGGAAGTGACTTTACCCTAAAACATGCAAGTGTTCATTAAGTTTATTTGCCATCAGACTTGCAGTGGCACGTTTCTTTTTTAGGTGCGGTGAAACAGTGACTAAACGAGAGCAGTTTAATGACCTCTCCATTGACCTTCCTCGAAGGAAGAAGTTCCTTCCTTCCCGATCAATCCAGGATTCTCTTGACCTCTTTTTTCGGGTATGTACTTTCAGGGGGGGTTTTATGCATTGTGGAGTGTGTGTAGATTATATACCACATGGAAATTCTGATTGTACAGCTGATTATTGGTTTCTATGCCAGTGGTTTGCAGGCATGTGAGATAACAGTGCACTTTTTTGAAGTTTGTCCATTAACAGCACGTGTAAGTTTTTATTTCAAAATGCTGCGCAGAAATTAGATGATGTAAAATAGGTAAACTTCCCAATTTTGTGCTGAAAGAGTTGAGGTGTGAACAAATACAGAGGAGAGAAGGGAGGCTGTCAGACTGGGGTAATCACTCAGGAATTCCTGCCTCTCCTGGGCTAGAATGCTTCAACAGCTTATGTACAAGCCTTAACTGGCATGGAGGAAAAAGTTCATGCAGGTACAATAATTTAAAAAAATAAATTGCTGTAATGTGTGGATGCTTACTTTGTAAGTAGAGCTTCAAGGTGAAGCTTCTGAAACCTAAAAATGACCCGTGCATCTGTGAATTGGTGTTGTATTTTGTCATATCTTAAGACAAACTTTTTTTTTTCCTCTCTGTATAGATAGTACTTTCAACAGAGAGAATAGTTATTATAGCTTATTAGGGAAAAAAACCCAAAACCAAATCCTGTGTATGGGAGGGAAAACCGTTAACCTGTTAAGATTGTCCTTTCCCTTTGGAAGCTAATTCGTGTCATTGTGGTGGGTCATTCACTGGTCTTCATGCAAGTAGACTTGCAAGGAGAATTCCACCTGTATTAGTGGATATGATATCAAATTTTAAGGTCTGCTGCCTGTCCTGTTACTACATGCCCTCTTACTAGGTCAAGTTGAAGGTGATTATAATTTTAAGTGGCTACTGCATTTTGAATAGTTTGTGTGACCAATGTGATGTATTTTTGGTTGAGATCTGTTTGATTTCTCTTTTGTTCTACAAGTCCTTTCTCTGCTCCCTTAAACAGGCAGAAGAGATTGAGTATTCCTGTGAGAAGTGCAATGGAAAGTCTGCTGTTGTCACACACAAGTTCAACAGACTTCCCAGGTAAATGTTGACACCTGTTCCTCTTCTTCCTGGAAGCATATGTTACAAAAGTGCAAGCAAAAATCTCTTGAAGAGTAAAGCTGGAAAAATGAGCAGGACAGTGTTTACAGTGGTCAGTGTGTGAGAGAGGTGCACCTGCAGTCAGCCTTCATGCTGTTCTTCAGTTTCACTCTAAAGAAGCCCTTGGAAACCCTCAGCAGTACTTGTTTCTTCCTGTTGCTACACAAGGAGGACTGAGTTTTCCCCTTCCCATTTTCTTTGGGTTTCTGGGATGTGAATGAAGCAGATACAGTAAATATATTCTCAAATTTTAATATTGCACAAATTGAGTGAAGAACAGAGGCATAATTACCTGTGTCATGCAGATAAGAGATGATCAGCATTTGCCTAACGTTCCAAAGTAATAATCTGGTTTGGTCAGGTGAATTCCTTTAGAAAAAAGGCTTGCTTGGATTTTGAATAGGTTCTCTCTGACTTCTGTCTTGAGATTAACATTTGTCCTTCTCTCATCTCTCTCAGGGTCCTGATTCTTCATCTGAAACGATACAGTTTCAATGTAGCATTGTCTCTCAATCATAAAGTCGGGCAGCAGGTGGTTATTCCAAGATACTTAACCCTGCTTTCCCACTGTACGGAAAGCACCAGGCTGCCACTGACACTGGGATGGAGTGTTCATTCTGCCATGTAAGTCTGCAGCTTTAGTCCCTGCCATGTTAATCATGTATGCCACAAGGTAGGCACATGTCAGACATCCTCCAGAGGATGTCTGGGCAAGGAAACATTACAGTTATGCAGCTTCAGATGTGTGCTGCTGGTTTGTAATGCTGCTGTCATAAGAACATGTTTGGAAAGGAAGCATGATAGAAGCAGTAGGAAGAGATGGTTGGGCATTATCTAGGGAATATTTGGAAAAATAATCTTCACTGTAGTTGAAAATAGCTTTATATTCTGTTTAAGAACACTTCTGTTAGTAATTTTTAAAATGTCAGCCTCTACATCCAAAGTAATCTAGATTACATTCCCCTTCAGAGCACTCTTAACTCTGCTTAGAAGACAAAACATCCTACCATTTTCTGCCAATTTCCACTTGCATCTCCTGCGCTGTCATTCATTTTTCATTGTCTTTCCTGGGCAACTGTAGTGTCTGAGCACTTTGCATGTTGAAAATACTCTCTCCTTTTCCCTGTGAGTGTTATTTCTGTACAGCTGCCTGACCTGCGTCATAAATGTGCCAGTTGTCACAGGAAGCGTGTGGCAGGATAAGGGACAAGAAACCCTTAGGTCCCTTATAGCCCCTGCTGAGTGACATTGCCAGGGTATCCATTGTGAGCGAGGACACATCTGGTGCATATGTTCCGCAGTGTGGCAGGGGTAGTGCCAAATTAGTGGTGTTTTAGATGTAAGTGAATGCTTCCCATGAATTTGTTTTAACAGTAGAAATCTCAAACACAAACAGTTTATGCTAACCAGAGCAGCAATACTTGAAAACAGGTTGGAAATAGCTTTCTGATGTTTGGAGTTTTTTTCAGTCATGGAAACCATTGTGATTGACCAGGGAGTGGAAGGGCAACTGGGTTGGAGAGAAGCAGCCCTAGTTTAGGGAGAAGATTAGAAATGATTTCTGCAGTGGCTACCATCTCTTTGATAGATGTTTAGTGATAATGGTGGACTCTGAGGAGTCCATGAAAGGATTTAATGGAGCAGGAAATTGGTTCAGAGGAATCTAGGTAAGGCAGGAGAAATTAAGATGGTGGATATGCCAGAAAACCGGCTGATCCAGACAACAAGAGGAGACTGTGGTTTGGGAGCAGGAACTCAAGTGTTGGTGGGAATAAAATATAAAGGAATGAGATGTCTTGACATGGGAGCTGAGAGCCTACAATTTATGAGCTGGTCCCTAAGGGTGCATCGCCAAGAAGTGAATCAAGTTTAAAAGATTATACATGGTTTTGAACAACTGTTGTTTATTTATAGTGTGATGAAGTTATTACTATAAATCTAAGCAATTAGCAAGTACATAATGGTATTCTGCTTGTTCTTTTGGTCATGGATTTGCATGCATAGCAGACAAGTAAACATGTATTTTTCAAAGACTGTAACTACTGTGGTAAATATTTTGGTCTTTTAATAGTTCCCGTCCATTGAAAGCCTCCCAAATGGTGAATTCCTGTACTGTAAGCACTTCCACACCTTGTAGGTGAGTTATAGCTCTCAAATGTCCATGTCCAATGGCCTGGGGTTTTGTGGCATAGTTTCTAAGGCATTTTTAGATTTTCTCGTTATTTTCTGGGTATTATGCTGTAAATTATTTCAGCTACTGTCTTTTTTCATATCTGAGTTTTATTGGTGTTACGTGATAGCTGAAATTAACATCAGTGGTGCAATTTCCCTAGTTTAAGAAGCAAAGTGATTTCTACTTCTGCAATCTAGCTCTTTGTTCTAACTCTGTGGAGCCAAAATGGGTGTTTTGGGAACAGGTGGTTGATTCCTTAAGTTTATTTGCAAATATGAGACAGCCGATTTTTAATACTGTGAAAAATGTGATATCACAGTGGATGGTTGTGCACTGAGGAATGCTTAAAGACCAGATTTACTAATAAAACAGAAATGGTGACTTCCCCAGACTCCTTTGTCTTCTGTTCTAAAGAATCAAGAATTCATCTTAATGGAAGAGCAAACGGGAAAAATGAAAAATTAGTGCATTTTTGTACTTTTTATATCTGGTTAACGTTGTGAGAAGTCCTATGTCCAAATTAAAAAACTCAAGTCAATTGATTTATGCCAAATCCTATGCGTTAGTGTGGCCTTGTCTCAAATGAGTTGTTTGAGATTGCAAGGTAATAAAGTGCAGAATCCTTGGCCTCAAAAGCAAGAGCCACACACTTAGTTACTTTTAATGTTGTATGGTATTGTTGCAGGCTTCAAGTCAGTATGTCAGTTAACCCAATAAAATACAGCTTTTCTGAAAACCTTGACTGCCATATTAATAAATTATCATTGTCAGTTGTAGCAGATTGTTCCCCAGTTGAACAGTGTGAAAGCACTGCTTCAGCAGTTACTTTGAGATGTGTTTGTACAATCTGCAATGCTGTGAAATTTTATAGCCATGTTTTTTATTTACAGAAAATACACTTTCAAGTCAAAGAGCTCTGCAGCACTGTATGTTGATTCTGACAGCGATGATGAGCCATTGAAACGGTCTGTTGCCCACAGCCAAAGGTTGTGTAACATACAGAGTAGAGAACAGCAACAACTGCAAGAAGAGCCAGAAAAGGTAAGGGAAAAATCCACAAGCTTTCATGTACTAGGTCCTGTATGTGCTCATGTCTGCTGTGTCCTTTTTTTAGCATAAACTGAGTGAAATTTATGTCAGATGAGGTTTTTGTCCTCCTAATTAGCACTGCAATGCCGGAAGGGAGTGCTTTGCTAATTGACCCCTCTCTACAGTTGTCTGGAGTTCCCACTGGGAACAGAAGTAATTGCATTGCAATTGAACTTGAGTTTTCAGGTTATGTATACCAGCTGCTTAGCAGTTTGGTCAGTCCTTTGGGTAACTTCCACTAATAATGTTCCCAGGCTGAAGTATAATGTGCTGTCAATAATAAAAGTATGCAGTAAAGCCCTTGATTAAATTAGATCCCGTACAACTTGGGCTAAGCAAAATATTCAGTTGAGAGAATTTTATGCATATCCAATCTGTGTTCTCTTTCAAGTGTGACTTAAAATACTTTAAGAATCTGAAGCTAACAGTCTTTGGAGGCGGACACATGGAAGTGTGAAGAGACCAAGTTCATTGGCGTAATGGCACAGTTAATTTCAAATTGCCTTTGAGCTCTTCCTTGTGACTAGTGGTAATGCTGCCAAGACACCTTTTTTTGCCTCTATCAGGGCCATGTATTAGCAGGTAGATGAGTTGTGTGGGAAGAAGTGATGACCCAGAAGGGAATAGAAGCAGCTTAATGGATTATCTTGCAGTACCACTTTCTTCTGTTAAGAGTGCTGCAGGCCTAGTGCTTAGGCCAAGTTTCCAGATCTCTGCTTCTATAGAGCTTTTGCTTCACTAAAGTTTTTACAATGCTTGTAGGGTTATTTTAATCAAGCAGAGACTTGTGGCCTTGATTATGGTATTAAGGCACCAGTGTGAATCTGGATAAATAGTTGGTAAGAAGAGGCAGATATCTACAGTTTCTGATCTGATGGGAAAATCAAACCAAGGGAGGATCCTGACCCACTATTTAATAAATGACAGATACTGAGTAATAAATTTTTAGGAGATCCAGAGCTGGGAAGATCTGCCAGTTTGATGAAGCTCAGAACTACAGATAAAAATGATCTTGACAAATCTGAGAAACTGGATAAAAACAGGAGAGGTTGTTCAGTGGGAACAGGCTCAAGGTGCTAATCTTATCAGGATTAATCGACTATATATGTGAGATGGGAGCAGCTGGGAAAGCAGTGGGCCTTCAGAAAGGGCATGAAAGGTGACAGTCAATCACAAGGTCAGGCACGTTGAAATTAGAAGTATCTAGACAGAACCATAGCCTACATACATACACATTGTGTGAAGTAACCCTCCTTTTTTCCTCAGAATTGAGCTTTAGCTGGAGTTCTGTATCCATCTTTGGGCTTTGGACTGAAAAGTTATAGATTAACTGGAGAGGGGCCAGAGGAGAGGAACATGAATGGTCAGAGGTCTAGAAAGGAAGATTTTGAGAGAAAGAGCAGGCAAGTGGTCTTCAGTTTGGTCTTTAGTTTAAAGAAAAACATAAGCAAGACTTGTGTCTTCAAGGAAGGGGAAGATTTTAATAGAAACACTTGAGCTGTTTTCTGTGCCTGTGGTGGATAGAACAAAAAGTAATAGACTGAATTGCAGACAGTAATATTTAGATTAAATATTAGGGAACACTTCCTGATGGTCAGGATATGTAGGGATGGAATGAATTACTGTGGGAAAACACAGAAAACTTTTTACTGAAGGTCTTGAGAAGATGCCCTGCATATGGCACATCTGTGCCTGGCTGCAGCTAGGGGAAGGAAACAAGCTTGTCTTTGAAGTCCCTCTTATGTACAGAAAAGGTATTTCAAACTGTCTTAACTAATTCTTCCTGGAGTTTTGTTTGTGAGGAAGAGTAGGTAGTTTCTACTGCACAAGCCCTGTAAGTGCAGAATTTGTGGGAATAAAGCATACTAATTTGAATAACAAATTAATTACAGGCTTTACAGCCTGATGTGGGAAAGAGACATTGGTGGTGATGATTCCACATAAATTATTTTATTCTGTGGCTGTGCATATTGGCCACTTCTCAACCACAGGCCTGACCAACCATCTGTTACCATTAACCAGGTTCTCTGACCTTCTCAGTGTTGTCTTGGGAGACCTGGTCCTGGTTTTTGGAAGGGGCAGTACTGTTGCTGCACCATTTCTCTTGGTATGATTCTCAAAACAGCTGTGGATGGGGTTTCATTGAGGGCTTGGTGATCAATTTGTCTGGCCAGTACATCCCTTGCCAGTCACTCCTTGCAAAATGCCCCTGCCATGTGGGAGAACGGCTGGAATAGCATCTGTATATGGCACTGAGTGGTTGGGGCAAATAGAGCAGCTAAACAGAGCAGAACTGCAATTCCTGTGATCTCTGCTTCTGCAGATGAAGTAGTATTTGAAAGACTTCTTAAAAATGCTTACTTAAAGCAGCCTGTCTTAGAGCCTAAGCTATTTAAAATCTATGCAAATAATGTCTAGTAGAAAAGTTGTATTCAAATAATGCACAGATGATGCCAAGTCTTTGAAGTCCAGCCACTGAATTAGTGGTAGTTGTTGGCAGAGAGCCTGGAACTAGGGTTTGCTGAAGAGCTAAACCAGTTTTGATGTTGGTTGCCTACAGGTGCAGAGAGAGAAATCAGAAAGCTTAAAAAACAGGTACTTTGCTTTACTTATTCAGTGCATAAATAGCTGTGAGCAGAGAGGTTTAAATTTGTCACTTTTAATTCTTGGAGGGCAACATGTCTAGAACAAGCAGTTTAGTTGGCTAATTCATTTGCTAATCTTTTTTGATAAGGCAGTTTTAATACAAAATGCTTGCAGTATTTGAGTAAAAAGCACAGTAAAACTGTAATTTTGTTCATTTTAACAAAGTCCTGGGATCCATCCTAATGCAGTTTGGAATAAGACCTGGATAAGTACATTTTAATAGAAGCTATCTTACCCCATTTTTAAGGTAATATAGGAAAAGAAATTCTAAGCATATGGTAAATAGTGTAATTGTGTAAACATGTGTACATGGAGATTAACCTGCTGATAACAGTTAATATCAAAACGATTGAAATTACTATATTATTTGCAAATCACAGTTGTGTAGGAGTTGATGAGCATCAGCTTTAGGAAAATGAACTATAAAAAGAAGAATTGAGATTAAGACTAAGGTGTTTTTTATTTCTTCCAATTGAAAATCATTCTGTTTTCCTTGGGAAAGAATAATTCCCCCTTTCCCTGTTTAACTGTTTTCTTATTTGCAAGTCCTGCCCTCCTCCCTCTACTCACATCAAGATTTCATATGGCAAATCTGCAGCACAAAAGCTAATTTTAATTGCTCTTCATACTAGCTCCATTTCAGTTTTTATTCTACCATTCCTGTATTTGAGTTCAGTTACTCTCATGTTGCTGCTTCATCTTTTGTTAATAAACTTGATATTTCCCTGTTTGTATCCCAGCATTGAATTGGCAGAGGCTTGAGAATTCATCAGAACCTAAAAGGGAAACATTTTGAAGGAAAGGAAGGAGAAGGGAAGAGTTATCTTGTGTATGTTAATCCACAAGGCCTGTAAAAACTGGTTGTAGTGTATAAATAAACTCTGTGGAAATGTAAAACTGATGTTATATACCTGTTTATTTGAACACCTAATCATAACTCCATTCATCTCTAGGGTTCAAAAAGAAGTAAAATGGAGGGTGATAAACCCGAGCTGGGTAATGCTGGTTTTGATGGGATGAGTGAAGATGAGCTCCTAGCTGCTGTCTTAGAGATTAGCAAAAGGGAAGCTTCTCTGTCTCTGAGCCATGATGAAGATAAGCCCACAAGCAGCCCAGACACGGGTTTTGGAGATGATGAAATTCAGGAATTGCCAGACAACCTGGAATCTATGGAGATGGAGAAACCCAAAACAGTATTAGACTCAGGTAAGGCAAAGTAACCATTTTGCCAGACTCTAGTGGGCTAAAGCAGGTTACTGATAACATCAGAACTGGATGCAAGTGCACTGCTTAAACTGCCTGACTTGCTCAGAGTTTTAGGAACTTAAACTTTATCATTTCCCAGTGTATAAAAGCATTTAATTCCTCAAACTGTGAAAATGTATTTTCTTGTAAGTCTGTCACCTCCATGATTCAAAGTTAATTTCCATTTTTTTCCTCTCTTGATTAACACGTGCTCCCAAGGTTCCTGTGCCAGACAATTCAATTTCCTAATATTTGGCCACGTCTAGAACTGACTCTTCCATAAACAGAAGATATTTTCATTTCTGTAGCTGTTGTAGCCTGAGCAGCACGGTAGCAGTGTTCACATGGCATAAAGCTAGAATGCTTTCATAAATGCAGCTATTTTGTCAATAGTTACTAATGAATTAAACTATATCTATTTTTTTTTGCTAAAGCTTTTTATGTGAGAGTAGGCTTGTAAGCTTAAGAGACTCATGTGAATTATTATGGCTTCTGACAGAGAGACATGGTTAAGTACAAGGAGGAGCCTGTGTGATCTCAGTGTGGGGAAGCTGAGTCTTCCTTTAGCCAGCTGAAGGAAATATAAGTGGTTTATCATTTATCGTGTGCTACATGTTTGCAGTCAGGTTTGTAACTGCACTAGGCTGGAAAACGAGACCAACAGTATGCTCATGTCCTCTAAGAGCCAGGAGGTTAATTAACAACAGAATACCCCAGTGGTACCAAAAATGACACTTGTGTCAATGGGCAGCTCTTGACAGCCTTGATGGTGGAAGGCACTGTATAAGAATAATACTGGTATGTGATCAGCCTGCTTTGTGCCCTCCTTTTTATACAGTACTGTTGCTTATGGTGTTGTGAAAGAGACTTGCGATAGAATGTGGCCACATAAATGTATTTCTGTCCAGGTTTTCTTTGGAAAGTACAATGTAATTTTTTGAAGGCACTTTTGTAACTCTTAAGCAAAAAGTATGTGTTTAATATAAGTTCTGTATTTCTTCTTATATTGGAAGTTTTCAAAGGTCATGTAATAAATTCTGGGGTTTTTTTCATCGTAAAAGGATTAGATTGATAGATCATGGTTCTGGTGCTGTTGGTCTTGTGTTTAAGGGTTAACACATACCCTTGTATTATCCTTGTTAATAACTAATCAGCAGAAATTGAAGTCTGTTCAGGACAAAACCATGAATTTTCACATGGTGCTGCCTCATAGCTGTTGGAGCAGGTCCTGACACTTTCTTAGTTGCAAGCAGCAATCTAAGTATCCTGCAACTGCAGGAGTATTTGCAGCAGCTGAATGAATGTTCATTTCAGATGTTTCATAAAGCACTTCTGCCATAGTGTTTACTTGAAAGGTGAACTAAAAAGTCATAATCTTAATGCACTTTTAAAGCTGTACAGTGTTCACAAGATTGAGGCTCTTAGCTGAAGCAAAAGGTAACACATTTTAACAGTGCTTGAGATTTGTGCTTTTTTTCATCTTGCATTTGATTTGGCTTTTATTGTAGCTTCCTCTCTTGTACTCTGAGGTATAATGTGCAGTGCAAATTTTTGTAATCCATGGTTTCTTACAGAGAAATTCAGGTCTCAGCTTCATGGCTGCAGAAACTTGGTGTGTGGCTTCTGTAGTTGAACTTGCTGTTTCTGAGTGAACATAAAAGGCTAAGAAGAGAACAGGTTCAGGGGTTAATCAAATGGTTCACTGTGCACCAGTTAAAATAAGTACAAGACTGCGCTTTGGAGCTTTTTGCATTTGACTTGTGTGGGTGTTTTATGGCGGGTGAGCTCCTTGTCAATAGATGTCACTATGCTGCAAGGATTGTGGTGATTTAAAGAGGGCTTAGCTGGTAACAAACAGAAGACCCAGCAAAGTATAAACTGTACTTTGTGATTCCTTAGGTCCTGCCAGTTTCACTGAGATAACTAAGGATTTTGATGAGAATAAGGAAAACAAAACTCCAGAAGGCTCCCAAGGGGAGGTTGACTGGCTGCAGCAGTATGATATGGAGAGAGAGAGGGAAGAACAAGAACTTCAGCAGGCACTGGCTCAAAGCCTTCAAGAGCAAGTAAGAAATCATTTGCTTCCTTAAGTTGTCTTCCCCAACACTGGAAACCTGAAAGCTAAAGGAAAAACTTGCATTCAGGCAGTAACCATAAAGGAATTATTTTGCTTTTTTTGAGATAAGTAGATGGAAAAAGGTTTGAGTTTCTTCTAGCTCCATTGTCAGTACTGTGATGACACTGGACACATCTGGGCATATTTTGTATGTGCTTTGAAAGCTGTGCATCACATCACAGACCCACAGATTTCTCAGAGCTCCCCATGCACTTTTATGCACTGGTGTGTCACATTATATTAAAAACTATGATAACCTCAGCTAAACTCTTCCTCTCTGACATCAAGATCCCAGCCCACCTTTAGCTTCTCTGGCAGTTGTTTCTGCAGTGTGTCCTGTCAAGACTCAATGAAAGAGGCAAGTTTCAAAGCCAAGGCTAAGAATGGCCATGTCAGGTCAGGCTAAAGATGTGTCTATCCTAGGTATGTTTCTGGTGCTAGTGAGTAGGGGATGCTTAATGAAGAATATAGGAACACAGCATTTATGTGATCCTTCCCCGTTAGTAAAGTAGAAAAAGGATCACAAATAATTTAGTTGAAAGCAAGTCCTTTAACTTAGGCTTGGAAAGAATGAGGATCTTATGTTGTGTGCTAACTATCTGTATTCCACTTGAATTGCAAGACCTGTAACCAATTTCTACAAGTTTAACCAAACAGCAGAGAGTAAAGCAAGCACTTAGCCAGGTCTTCCTTTAAATAGGTGCCCTTGTCTGCTCTCTATTAATACCAAAGCTGTCATGGTTTTCCTTATGAGATCTGATGTTTCCATGGCTCTTGGGGTTTTTTTTCTTTCCCATTACTCATTATGAGGTGCTGGTTGGTATGTTCCATGCCAGATGTAGCTTTGATTCAACAGTGCTGAGTAGTTTAACAAAGATTCCCAAATCTTTTGGAAATAGTGAGATAAAAGGCCTCATGCTAATAATGTAAAACTGCCCTTTGAGTGTGTTTCTGCTACAGTTCTGAAGCAAAAATCTGCTATTCTAATGATTTGGGCATGGAAATGTGGTAGCTGTGGTTATCTTGATTTGAAATACATAGTTGGGGTGCTGCATTCAGGTGTGCTGAAAGCACCCAGACTCTAAATTAAGAAGCCAGCTCATTAAATATTATTGACTGGCTTGCTGTAGCTCTGGGCTTTCAGGAATAGTGGGAGGAATTGGGGGCAGGATATTATCCAAACATTAGAAGTGTTTGTTGACTTGAGGTTTCTTTGCTACTTGGTCATGGTAATATTTTTAATACCCGGTTGTTTAGCGGTGTCTTTTTGCATCCTGCCTTTGTGGATTACACCTGTTACATAGAAGCACTGGCTCCACTTTCAAATGGCTTAAAAATAACAAAACCTGTCAGGATTTAATGACCGTGCCCTCAGCTGGCTTTGGTCAGAAGTAGACTAAATTTTGCCGAAGTGTGAGGGGCTTTGTGTGTAAGTGACAGCTCTCCTGAGCACAGGGTTGCAAATTCATTCAGATGCCTTTCAAATGAATGATCCAGGGAAAGCATTCGGTGTTACTGGAGACTTGCTCTGCTGCATACCAAACTTCAGGAGCTTTGACAAGCCTTAATGAAGGTTTGTCCCAGGTTCTGTTGCACGGGAACATTGGACTCTCGGTGGCTGCAAACATTCCTTCACACAGAACCTTTAATTTACAATGTCAAGTTTGTTGTAGAAACCAGAGCAGCACAGTTTCAATGGAAAAAGAGCACCACAAGAATTTTAAACAGTGAAATGTCTCAATGAGCTAAGTTCTGTTCTCTCCCCATTAGGAGGCACGAGAACAGAAAGAGGATGATGACCTCAAACGAGCCACGGAATTAAGTCTACAAGGTGAAACTTATTTAAGTTCTTCCAGTATGTTGCTTTTGAGAGAAAATTGATGTGTGCATGAGTGCAGCTCCTGACTTGTCAGTACGACAGCTGGGATTCATGTTCTTTTGGTGTGTGCTTTGTTGTATTTGGCACTCAAGGTCAGTTTTTCTTATTCTTGGTTGTGAAAGCAAATGCCAGGAAAAGCTCAAGCTGAAAAACTACTTAGTTGAGTCTCTTGAGTTTTTAGTTGGATATAGAGATATATAGAGATATATAGAGATATATAGAGAGATATGTATAATATATTATAATCAACACACATAATATACATTAATGGATAATATTAATTTAGAGAAAGCACAATGGATCTTGGAACTTTGCATTCCCAGCAAAGCCAGCATACTAATGGCCCTAGTCAGAACATAAAGATTATTTGTTATTTCCATTGGTATTTTAGGGCTGATTAATGAATGCCCTAGCCTTCCCTGGAAAAATGAATTAGAGGTGTTTCTATCAGATACGAGATAGGAGGGTGACAGATCTCACTGCAAGATGTAGCTGTTGGGGTGAAGAAAGACACCCAAAACGTACTGTCTCCTCCAAATCCAGACAGTGCTGTAGGCCTCCTCAGGCACTGTTTAACATTTGTGCGAGGCTGGCATGCAAGTGATTTCATACAATCTGGCAGAGTAAAGCATAACTGAGAGAAAATTCCTGCTCCAAGAGGGAGAGGGAGGGATAATAAAGTATTGTGTTAAGATACTTGTAGTTGCTCAGGGCCTTTTGAAGGCCCTCAGTTGTTACTGGATGAACCTGTGTCAGCTCCTGAAGAGAAGCTGAATGTTGCTTAGGCATCCCTCACCCTGAGCTCTGGCAGACTAAGTGACCAGTCCTTTTCAGGTTTTCCTTGATTCATATCCAAGAAGAATTCAAGGCTAGAGATCTTTCATCCCTTGATTTGCAGTTGCTTGGCTTAAACACGAGCATTTCCTTGCTACTGTCTTGTGTGTAAGGCATGAAGAAGCAGTTGTTCAAGGAGTTGAATATAATCTTCAATGCAGAGCTGGCCACATTTGTCTTATGAGGGATCTCAGTGATGCCATAAGCAAAGAACCAGTAGTCATCCTGGCACTGTTAGGGAAGTGGCCTTCAGCAATTCCTGTGGAAGATGCTTCATGCACAGACCTGACCTACCAAAGTGCCAAAGTGACTGTGTTTCTAGGCTGTAGTCTACCCTACAGCCCAAAGAAGTGTGGAAAGCAGCAGCAAAGAATTCCCAGTTAAGTAAGAGAGTCATCTATAAACTTCCCAAGAAGATTATACTAATCCAGTGACTGATGATTTAACAGGACAAACAGTGTGAGAATCTCTTTGGCAAAACAACTCCATCACAGCTGGCATGATAGTCTCTTGAAAACAGAGAAAAAATTCCTGAGCAGTGTCCTGTTAATCTCAACTTCTCATCCACCCGGGACTCCATAGCTTTAATTTAACTGGTGAAAGCATAGCTACTTCTCCTAATGAGAACTGTACAAAATCTTAAATTAGTTGGGTAGCTGCAGAACCCCGGGAAGTTTGGAACAGCATGTACAGGGAGCAGTGGTGCCTTCCGGCTCTTTACAGAAAGCTGCGTGCATTTTGCTCAGCCAAGCAAACTGGAAGTTCCTGTGGTGAGCAGCCTTCTTACCATTGAAAACAATGAAAAGATGCCTGCTGCCAGCAGTAGCATTTTGATGCCAGTTTTAATTCAAAAATGCACTTTGTTAATGCAACTTATAGTTAAAACTGTAATTCATAGCTTCTCATTGAAGGAACTCACAGTCCAGTGACCAGACTGGCTGTCCTTTTGCTGTTTGTCCTGTCTGCAGCCCACTGGTGCTCCAGAGACAATTGGGTGTTAACTGCTCTTTTATCACCCAGCTGTCATTGCCATAGGGCCCTTCTGGAAAAGTATGAGGGAGATAGTGCTAAAGTTTATTTCAAGATATTTAACTGTTGCTCTGACAAGTTGGAAAAGTGAGAGAGCTTTTATTTGGAAATTCCAGTATCCCCTGTTTTCCTTGAAAATGTATTTTGAAATTTTATTGCACCTGTTTATGTGGGTAGATATACCTCAACCTGTTGTGAATTCCTGTGTGGTCCACAGCTTTTCACACAGTTGTCATTGTTTCCTTGCTATCTAGAGTTTAACAGCTCTCTCCTGGACAGCATTGGCTCTGATGAAGACTCTGGAAATGAGGATGTTCTGGACATGGAGTATTCAGAAGCTGAAGCAGAAGAGCTGAAAAGAAATGCTGAGGTGTGATGCATGATCATGATGATCTATGAGAAACATATCTATTCTTTATAGTATTGAAGGTAGTTTACAGAGCAGGTGTAGAGGCTAGAAAGGTCTTTTATATTCTAAAGTAAAAACAGAAAATTTCTATTCACAGATCTTACTGTGTTATCTTAATTACAAAAAAAAAAAATCAGCAATCAGCTTCAGAGACCTTCTGAGTTTCTCTTAAGAAACTCTCTTTAACTCTCTCTTTAGTATTGTCAGGGAATTCTGTAAGTAACATTTTCTGGTCAAGAGAGTATTAAAAAACAAATTGTCAAAAGCTATTGATAGAAACTGCATGTTTGCTGTATGTAAAGAAGCTGGTTGTCCACTGACATTACAGGTGCAGGACAAGAGAATTTGGGCTACATATCCGGTATTAGCTGTTGAATCTGTGTACCATTATCAATGGTATGTCTTTGATATTTCAGAAGTAAGCATAGTGTTCCCTTTTGGCTTTTCTGTTTATTTGCTGGATTAATTCTGACATCACTGGAAGTTGCTCAGGAAATGGTTGTTTAGAAAACTTTGCAGTGTAGAGCTCATGTCAGCATCTGTTCTGAGGTCAGAGCGGCTCCTTTGCATGTTCATTTGCTTGCTGATAGATTAGGTACACATTTCCCACTTCTGGAAGGACTCCTTGTTTGGTGTGAACCAAGGTGTCTGTTTCTGTAGTCCTTCACTGGGTTGCAGGTTTGAATGCAGTAGCCGAAGTTGTTATCTGAGGTATAATTAATTTTGTCCATAAGCTATGTGAGGGGAAAAAAGAATGTCTGAAAGCTTTAACTGTACTTTTTTTTTTTTTTTTTTTTTCCCAGACAGGAGAGCTTCCTCACTCCTATCGTCTCATCAGCATTGTCAGCCATATTGGAAGCACATCATCTTCAGGTAAAAGATGCCATAGTTTATTCTTCCTCTCTTACCTAGCTTGAAAAATCTGTAATACAGAATTACCATAGCAGAATTATTTACAGGGAAGAATTCAGGCAGCAAAGCAAATCTGTCATGACTTGCTGATGAGGGAGCAGGTTGGGGATATCATGATGCCTGACTGTGGCATGTGGGAAACATACAGCTTATGGGCTCCACAGAATTGCTTGTCCTTGTTACCAGCTGATGGACGGACCAGGATCTTAAGGGTCTTTAGCACTTAAATCTGACATAGATGGCTGGGCCAGGATACCAGCTAACCAGCTCACTGGTTGAAGTGCAGCATAGAAAGGTGTGCAGAGAAGTTGTGGCTGCCTCATTTCCCAGTGTTCAAAGCCAGGTTGGATAAAGCTCTGGGCAGCCTGGTGTAGTGGAAAGTGTCCCTGCCCATAGCAGGCAGTTGAGGTTTGAGGTTCCTTTGAGGTTCCTTCCAACCCAAACCATTCTGTGGTTCTGTTGTTAAGGTCATTATATCAGTGATGTCTATGATATCAAGAAGCAGTCCTGGTTCACCTACAATGACCTGGAAGTCTCTAGAACTCTGGAGACCACCGTTCAGTGTGACAGAGACCGAAGTGGTTACATCTTCTTCTATATGCACAAGTAGGTGTCTTGGGGAATTTTGGTCCTAGAAATTACCTGCTGTTTGTGGGGAAGTGGGCTTCTCTTCTTCCTCTGGTCCTCTGCTGGGACAAAAAGTGTCTCCAGAATGACAAAATGTAAGTGCTCTAAGTTCAGAGGTGTGGGATTGCATGTCAATAATACATAGTGCATGTACCAAATTTACCAAATGCATTAAATTGTATTTTAATAGTAGAGTTCAGTGTGTCAGTGCATGTGTTACACCAAGAATCATAATGGAGCTTGGGTTTTTTCCTTAAGTGCTGTGATATTTGTAGATGCTCTTACCCCTGCTCCTAACAGTTGTGTTGTTGCAGCCATGGTCATCTCAGGACACAGCCAAAATGAGGTTTGTAGGTAGAAATTATATGTTTTCAGGCACACAGAACTGAAGAAGGTTTTTGTCCCCCTAATCTGTCTTTGCTGGTGTGTGGAGATGTCAGATAAGACATCGCTCTTCGCCAAGATTTGTAATGCTTGAGTTTGTGGAGTAAATCCAGTTGCTGATTCCCTCAGGGCTATATCTTATGTAGTGGTTTGTTGTTGTACAGAAGTTTCACTGCTGGTCTGTCTTTCTGTTCTAGAGATATCTTCGATGAGTTACTAGAAACAGAAAAAAATGCACAGCCACTTAGCATGGAAGTAGGAAGGTCGGTTCGTCAGCCTCTGTGAAGAGTAAAGCACCTTGTTCCTCCTGAGGAGCAAGGATGATTCTGAACTTATGCCAGACACACAGGAGTAACAAACAGCTCAGGGCCAAAACATGAGACAAAAGGTAGAAATATGGGACGCTCAATTTGTTGAACCATCTGTGCAAGTCCTGGGCCTGAACTTCATGGTTAAACCTTGACATCCAGAGCGACCCTCCTGTGATGAAATTTTTAATGTTTCTCAAATGATTTTGTCAGCATGGAGCCTTAAAGAGTTGTAACAAGCCACAAGACTACAGCTGCTCATAAACTGGTTTAAAAAATAGTGCAAAAAGAGACTCGACTTTAAAAGCCCATTCACCTGTGAGATGTGAGTGGCGAAGATTTACATATCACTTGGCGCTTTTTTTTTCTTTTCTCCAAGAGCAATTTAAGCAATAGACTGTAACCTGGTGTGTGTTGTGTTAGTAATATTCACTGGAAAGCCAGATCACTGAGCAGGGTCTTGCCAGTCCTCTGGCTAACAGGCGTTTTGGAATCACTCAAGCTGATGCGTTGTGACATTCATGGGCTTGTAAGCGCTCTGCTATTTACGTGGGGTTCCAGGAAACAAACTGTCGGTGCTGTGGAATGTATTGATACCTGGTGGCAGCTCTGTTTTGTTTTGTTTTTTTACACCATTCACTGTCATCCTCATTTAGATGTGAGATTATATATGTGATTTCTTTTGTTTTACAAGTTCTATTATTTGATTGCATTTTCTCCATGAGGTTGTTGCATCAGTGCTGTTTGGAGAGGCGAGGTCTCTCGTTGGATGTGCTGTGTTTCACACTGGAGTTGTGTTGCTTAGGGCTGCTCTGATGTGACTCTGGGATAGCTGAGTACCTGGAGCAAACGGAGCAGTGGCAGGAGGTGAGCAACAGCCTCTATGCATGTTCTGGAAGGGAAAGAACGTTCTGGCTTTACCCTTCCTATGCAGCACCTGGCACTTGAACTGCTCTGTGATTGAACCGTGGTCTTGCCATGGTCTTCTGTTACCCCAGGGTAAGAGGCTTTGTACTGCAGCCATGTCTCCGTTCTCCTCCTTGAGGAGTGCAGAAGTGCTCAAACTGTGAAACTAAACCAGGTGGAAAGCTTTCTGAAGGCCTTTTTCAGCATTAACAAAACACGGTCAGGAAGAAGTGATACTGTCTGCCGGGTTTAGAAGCATGATGCTCCTTTTATAGCTTGTTTCAGCAGTGCGGAGAGAAGCCTATTAAGTTCATTTTTTTTTCACCTTTGCACTATTTAAGCAGGGACAGATGTTTCCTTTCACTGACATTTACTCATTTCACAGGAGTTGTTGCTGTAAGCAGAGTAGTTGCTCTTGTTTTGGCCTCTAGTTCTGATTTTTGCAGCCTGAGTTTTAGAGGTAAAATACTTTAAGGAAAAAAAAAGAAAATCACCTTTTTTGCTGTTGAGATAGTTTCTGAGTTTTTTCAACTATCATTAGGAGTTTCTCAGGAATAAATCGGCTGCAGCAAAGCAGACAAAACCATCGATTTCGGAGACAGCAGGCACCTTTCATGGGCACTTCCACGGAGTTTATTCTGGCAGGGCGTGTTGCTGCCCTCAGGGGCCTCTTCCCACTTGCAGCAAGTGGCAGCGTTGGTGTCCTCCCCACCCTGAGCACTTGAGGGACCCTGGTATACTGAAGACTGACCTCTCTCCCAGTCCCCAGGTGGGACGAGCACAGGGGCCCTGGTCACGGTGGAGCCTTCCTGGTCTCTGAGCCAGGAACAAAGGCTTGGTTGTAGATATGCCAGAGTGTTTATCTGGTGAGATGCAGCCCAAGGGGTGTGTGTGTTAATTTATTACAAAGCATTATACTTTTTTATTGTCAATACTAATTTTGGTTGAATTCTGGGCGATGGGAAGAGATGGTGATGTGGGTGGGAGTTGTCCTTTGAACTGATCGCCCTGCGAATGTGATGGACTGCTCCGTCCAGAGGGCAAACCTGTTTTCCCCAAGCACATCCTGTGCTTGTGCTGTAAATAACTGGTATTCCTGTAGTATCAGAAGTCAGCTCTGCTTTTTTGGGTGGCAAGGTTGTTTTTACAAAGTGCTGCACTCCAATTAATTTATAATAAAAGCAAACATTGCCTGATTTTTCAGTGCAGTAACTTTTGTTTAAAACCAGTTTTGTTTGGATCAAGGTGCAAAAGCTGATGCTTGAAACCAGTGTTCCTTGTTTTATGGAAAGTTCTTGCTTGTTATTCTAGTCATTAAGAATTTGCAGACATATACTATAATTTAAGCTTTTTTGTTTGGCATACAGCAATTCAGTTGCACCTTCACCCGGGCAGGAGTGTCCACAGAGCCCCTTCCTTGCAGAAGCCAGCTTTTTCCCTGTCCAGGAGCAGGGGGGAGGTTGACAGGTGTGTAATCCTCAAGAGATGTGCTGCCCACCACTTGTGTTGTTCCCACTGCTCACGCTGTTGCAGCAGCAAGTTCAGTAAGGTTGGCCCTTCCGTGTGGGAT
Source organism: Sylvia atricapilla (assembly GCF_009819655.1). NCBI lineage: Eukaryota > Metazoa > Chordata > Aves > Passeriformes > Sylviidae > Sylvia > Sylvia atricapilla. Next base: position 23,164,053 of record NC_089146.1, read on the forward strand.
GTCCTTGAAGGTAGGTGAATCTTAGTTGTGGGCCCTGAACATTTACTAGCTCTTCCTCAGTTAAACATTTACCCACTTCGAATCAACCTAGCGTACAGGTGTGATTCAGCGCAGAAACTCAAGGAACTCCCATCCCTCTGTTCCTTTATGTCTGACTGCGATAATTTGCTCTTCATTTACACCCCTAATCTGAGAGGGGCAGAGCTTTCATGTCAATGAACTGGCACTCGTGTGCGGGTCCCTGGGAAGCCCTGACCAGCAGGGCTGCACCAAGAGCAAAGCAAGGACTTTTTTCCCAACCAGAGCTGCAGAGTGGGACTGATGGGAGGAGAGAGCGGAGCTCTGCAACACCTGTGGCCTCGGCCCCGCCTTCCCCCTGCTCAGTGCCGCACAGATAAGATCGCCCCGTGCATCTTCCTTCCCGTCCTGCATCCGAGGAAGGACTGACTGCCAGCTCAGCACTTCCTGCTGTGGTTCACCCTGGCAGGAGGCACGTGGGGAACTCGTGCTCCGGGGAGGGGGGCTGGGAATAACTCATCTGCTTTGTTTTTAATGGAGCTAATTATCCCTGTAATTGCCCACCAAAGAGAGAAAAACGGGTGCAGGACCCCTGGCAGCTGCTGTCCATGGGGTTTGCTGCCAGACTCCAGCCTTGCCTGCCACTGGCTTCAGCCTGCACCCTAACTTACTGGTTCTTTACACTGTTGATATGGAGCAGTGTTTTTCTCTGTGTTTTAGCAGACCTGTTCCTCTTTACTCTTTACAGTTTTTGCTCTTGGGTTCCCCTGCCCGTTTTTAAATGATGTGTAGATAGATTTTTGTGAAATTAAAAGCTCTTTATTAACCCTCTATTGATTTGGAATCTTATTTCTGCTGGCTCTTGATGGGCACTGCACCTCCGCCTCCCCTTTTGCATTGGGACTTTGTTTGGGAACATCCTGTGTGTGTTCAGTGCCCCTCAGCACATGTCTATCCTGGCCCCCCTGAGTGGACACCTCAGTGTCTCTCAGCATCCCTGTAGAGCCCAAGTAGAAGGGAGGTGCCCTCCTCCCCTCCTGGATCCAAGGACAAGTGATCCTTGGTGTCTGTTCCTACAGTCACAGTGTCCCCTTCTTTACCTTTGGTACCATATGTATTTACTGCAGTTCAAGTGATAAGGGAAGGAGTGGCTCCAGCTGTATACTGGACCTTTAGCCTGGAGCTGCAGGTGCCGGGCTGGGAGAGTCCTGGCTCCCCGAGTGTGCCCAGCCTGTGCATCACCTCCGAGCACAGCGAGGACAAAGGAAGGCCTCAGGGAAAAGGAGATGAGGCACACTCCCCTGTGCTGCCGGTGCCCAGTCAAGACCCATGTCTCCCTGTGTGCCAGCTCTTAAATAACACCAACATCTGGGGCTGGGCCTTGGGGTTGGAGGAGAGAGACCACAGCCCTATTTTCCAGACTCATTTTATTTACTAAAGAGCTGGGATTTTCCCTGTGCCCAGGCTCCTGCCCTAGAAGAGTCCTTTGTCCTTCTTGAGCTTCTGTTGTTTCCACAGGGGCAGGCTGCTGAAGGCAGAGCGGCTCATGCCAAAAGCAGCCTGGAAGTCCTCGTCAGAGAGGTGGTCCTTGGGCCAGAGAAAGGAGGCTGAGCTGAAGAACTTGGGGGGGAGGAGCTTTCCCTGTCTCCCCATGCAGCAGCCCCCTGGCCTCATCTTACCTCCTTCCTGCTGGGATCCACACCTCGGGGCAGGTCCTCGGCTGCGGTGTTCACCAGTACATCCAAGGGGAAGGTCTCCAGTTTGGAGGGGACAAGGGTGGTGGAGGCAGTGAAGACCACCTCTTGCTTGGATGTGAGCACCTGAATGGGGGGGGGGGGGGAGGGACAGAGTCACATCAGGGTGCGGCCCAGAAATGGCTCCAGGTGTCTGCTCACTGGAGAATCTGTCCTTGCAGCTCCTGTCACCTGCCAAGGGGCTGGGACGGCTTTCTGTACCCCCACCCAGCCCAGCTGCCCTTCTTGTGCCACTTACTGAGGTGAGCTGCTCAAGGCTGCTCTCTTCGCCCAGTTCAGATCTCAGTGTCTCGTAGGATTTCTTGTCCTGGGAAGGAGACAAAAGTGCTCAGCCCCTCAGCACATGCAGGGGTCAGGCAAGCCACTGCCCACACCCTGGAGATGCTCCTGGGGCCAGATGTCTGGCCCCTTCTGCAAAGGGACTTCCTGGTCTTTCAAACCCCTTCCATGACTTACATCCCAGTTCAGAGGGTCCCAGGCCAGGAACCAGCCGGTGAAGGTGGGGGGTTCATAACCCTGCTTCACCACAATGATGGGGGTGTCAAGGTCACGCCCACTGGGGTGGCTCCGCAGGTACTCCTGTGCCATCACTGCTGCTGCCTCCTTCTCTGACTCATTGGCGCCTTTCCCAATCCAGAAGAAAACCTGCAATAAAGTTACTGTGTCCATCACTGGAGTGAGATGGAGCCCTCTGGGGCCGTGGTTGGAGGCACATAGGCTCTGTCCACGGGAGTCCATCCTCAGAATTCCCTGGAGCAAGAAGGCTGAAAAAAAGCATCATGGGGCCACATGTAGGCAGGTTTTCAGCCTCCCATCCCACGAACTGTGGTTGATGCACGTCCTCCAACCCCAGGAACATTAACTTCTGGGATCAAAGTCTGTCCTCCACTCCATGCTCCCCCAGCTCACCTGGTCCCAGGTGTCTAGTAGGTAAACTTCACTCTCTTCCAGGTCATCCTGGGTGAAGTCTATGATCTCTGTGGCCAAGAAGGTGCCTGTCTTGTTGGAGCACTCAAAGAGTCGGGGGGACACAGAGGTGTTCTCCTCTTGCAGCCTGAGAGGGGTCAACATGATGGGAATGAGGCTTACCCTGCTTGGGGATTGGTGGCACATCTTACCTGTGGGCATGGGTAGGGATAGGACTGGTACCTTTTGCTGCTGGCATATTGAGACTTGCCTCCCAGGGCCAGCCAGAACTCAGGTGGCTCCTGTCCTTCTGCAATCACTGGCTTCTCCATCTTGGAGATTATATCGGCCACAGTCTTGGCCATCTCACGTTCATCCCCACTGCAGCCCTGGCAAGCAAGCACAGCTACTCCATCACTAGCCCAGGCCAAAGAGGAGTTAGAGGAGGTGGGGACAGTTGTCTTGGAGGAGGAAGCACCCATGCCAGTGCCCAGCAGTACCCACCTTGCCATACCAGAGGTAACAGCAGCTGGGGGTTTTGAGCACAAAGACATCATTGGAGTTGAGGGAGGAGGCACGGACAGGCACCTCGAAGGCCTTGGTGTTGTACTCGTTGGTGCCGTGCACTTGGAAGAGGCGGGTGGAGGGTGTGGGCTCTGTGTTGCCTGCCCGGGAGGTGCCACCCTGGGGGACAGGGACAGGAGGTCACCACCAGTGCCACAAGCTCACTCACCTGCCCATGCCCCACCGTCCCTGTGCTCACCGCATACACCACCATCCTGCCCTTGAAGATGGCCATCAGATGGGCTGGCTCCTTGCCCATGGTGACACGGATCTGCACCGGCTCGTTGTTGTACTTCTGGTCCAGGGCAACAGCTTGGTAGGCAGAGGCGGCCAGCTCATCTGTGCTGGCTTGGCGGCCCTGGGCAGGGCAGAGGGGGCTCAGTACCCATCACAGCCCCCCTTGCCCTCTTGGGAAGAGGCAACTCTCATGCTGTTCCCAAGGGGTAGAGCACCCCCAGTCCAGGGAGGCACACCCCTGTCCCCACCCATGGGGCAGTGGCCTGGGGGTCTCACCTGCCACATGTAGATGATGCGGTTCACCTTGGGCCCCACATAATAGGTGTAGAGCACCAAGTAGCAATCCCCACCATAGAAATGGCCCAGCCACTTCTTCTCTACAGGCACCAGCTCATTGTTCTCCACACGCCAGACCTGGTACAACAGGGATATACTGCTGACAGAGCTGGTGCATCCTCCTGCCCTGCAGACCCTGGACCCCAGAGCATCCCCAGGTAAAACAAAGGGGATGCCTGAGAGAGACCACTTCTTCCACGGCCACCTTACCTCTACTTCTCCAGATCCATCATCCACCATCTTCTGCTGGGCAGCCATCTCTGGCTTGGCATGCAGCGTGGTAACGTCAAATTTCACTTGCTCCACCTTGGCTGTGGGGAAAGGCAGAAGGTTGAGCTAAATCGTTCACGCCACAGGGGCTCCCCACAGCCTGTCCATCCCAATCCAAGAAGTCCTTCCACGTTGGAAGGACACACTTACCCACTTTGCCCACAGTGTGGGTCTTGCCCAACCCACTGGTCTGGTTGGGGACAGTCCATTTCTGGAAGAGCTGCCTGAAGATGGCCGACTCGGACCCATCATTCTCTGTTTCCACACTGGTGCTGTCTGGATAGTTCTTAGCTTTGATGAAGCCCTGGTGGGATCCAAACACAGAGCATGGGCATGGAGTGCCTGGCACCCCAGGGAGCAGTCAGGCTATCTCATAACAAGCCCCTAACCCAGCACCCACCAGTGCCCTGCTCATCGCCTGCTGCTTCTCCTCCTTGCTGGCATTCTTGCCCTTCCAGACGAAGATCCTGATACCTCCTTGGTCAAGGATGTAGCAGTCCTTGAAGAAGGGGCAACAATAGAAATCAAGACTTAAGGCAAGTCCACTGAATTCAGCTTTTGAAGAATTAAAGCTGCCAAGGAAATTGGGCACCCCCAAGCATCCCATGGGTGACAGACCTCGTGCAGGAGCATGTCTTGAGTTAGGGGTCGAATTGCCACCTCCTGTATGATCAGGTTCCCACTGGCATCGGAGACACTGACAAAAGAAAAAGAGAGGAAAAAAGACTTAGAAACTGGGTTGGAAAATCCCATTCCCATTACAGGGTTGTAGGGTTTAGTGGGGATGTCCTCTCCCCATCCCCTTCCCCAGCCAGATCATGACACAGGTGCTGCCCAGGGTCTCTCCTGCTGTGCCATGGTGGCAACCTGGTTTCTAGCTTGCCTTGCCAGGCAGCTCACTCATGGCCACAAGGAGGGACAGAGGGGGGTCAGATTTTATGGGGCCACTGAGGGGTATTGCCACAGCATCCAAAGGTGATGCTTTGCATAAGCATCTCTACTGGGTACCAATCCTCTTGGCAACTGAGATTCCTCTTGCTCCAATGGCACCCAAAGGACTTATCCCCACCCCTGCTGTGGCTTTGACCCTTCTTGGTGTCTGTCCATGGGGCCAGGAATTGTGGGACATAGCAGAGGTGGCTGCTGGCTCCCTCTGGCACCATGGAAAATGCCCCTATGTGTAACCCATCCCCAACAACTCACTGGTAGAGCTTGAGGGAGGACTTAAGTATCTGGTCCACTTTTTCATCAGGGATGGCTGGCTGGATGTCCCTCTTCTCACCCAGCACATGCTTAAGGACCTTCATGAGTCCTGGTGAGGCATCCTCATCCTCACCGTCCACTACGCCCACCTTGGCACGGCCCCCACGTTCCCGGTCCCGGATATCCTTGGCCAAGTTCATTGCCTGCAGCCAGGGGAGATGGGATAAGCCCAGATGAGGGAGAGAGTGGCTGGTGACCCCCCCTTCCTCCAGGAGGGGACCTTGGGACCCCCTGGCCGTACCCCCAGCCTCTCTTGTCTGTTACTGTCAGGGCCATTCCACTGGATGATGAGCTGGCCCAGATCCAGCAGGAATACGTCTCCTCTGTTGAAGCTTTTCCAGCTCATCTCCACCTGCAACAGGATAGGATTGGGAAGAGTGGGTGTCAAGCAGCAGAATGCCTAGATCCCCACAGCTCTGCAGCCCCTCTCACTTCAGGAACATAGGCCTCCAGCCTATATTCCTAAGGCAAGGCAGCATCATCCCACACCCACTTGTGTGCCCTGCTTGAAGGCAGCTGTGTCTGGGGGGAGCTCTGGCCTGATCCTGATCCAGACTCCACACATCCCAGGACTCACCTCTCCTGCTACCACGTTCTTCTTGCCCTTCACATGCAGAAGTCGCTGGATGTTGTAGGTGTTTGTCTCCACATGCTTCATGCCTGAGGCCACCCCACCCTTCTTATAGCTGAGAGGGGACAGACACAGTGTCAGCCCTGGGTCCCCCTCCGCACACCACTGGGGTCTCCCTCCCACCTCCATGCACAGGGAGGTGTTTGGGGACCCCATCCACACGCACAGTAATGGATAGATGGAGCCCAGCTAGAGATCTTTCTTCTTCCTCCTCCATCTCACTGAGACAGAGCTGTCCCCATCTCCACTGGGGATGTCTCCACAGGACCCCTCCACACTGTCACCCACCATGGGAGCAATTCCCCAGGGGTGACCGACATACATGAGTCCCTGCTTGAAGTAGGCGCGGAAGGTCTCGCTCTCGTGTCCCTGGACCTCACGGTGCTGCACGGCCACTGAGCCCAGGTGATCGTCCATCTGGGTGGTGTAGATTGCAGCTGCCCCCTGCTCATCCTGGCTTGACTCCTTGCCCAGCCAGTAGTGGATGTCGTAGCTGAAGTTGCTCCCAGATTTGCGTGTCTGCAGGACACCATTTCCCGCTAGAAGAGCCCCCCTCTGTTCCCAGGCCACTCTGGCCACAGACACCCCACCCTGCAACCAGCCCCCTCAGGGCAGAGCCCATTCCCAGTTCCCCATGTGACCCCTGACTGCCCTACCGACAGCAGCACGTAGCAATCCCCTTCATAGAAGTTGCCATAGCTTTTGGTGGGCACCGGCACCATCTCCATGTTCTGCAGAAGAAGAGGAGACATCAGCCCTACTGAGGAAAGCCCCACCCCAACCCCATGCACTCCACCGCCCCCAGCACCAGCACCTGATGGGTTTAACCCTGGATGCTGCACTGAGACCCCCAAACCCAGGTACTGAGGACACAAAGGGAGGATCCTCCCCCACAGAGACCCCCACCCCCAAGCAGCCCAATGATGTGTCCCCATCCCCACCTCGATTCGCCATATCTGGATGCCTGGTGTGGTCTTGTTCAGTGTCCTGGAGACTTTGCCGCTCAGCTCCACCATGGTGACAGGTACCACAGGCAAGGAGACCTGCCATCATCAGCAACACCCTCGTTAATGGCAGGCAATGTCATTAAGAGCTGGGACACAGCCAACCTGCTGTGCCATCTGCTTCCCTGCTTGCTCTGCAGAAAGCCCAGCTGTAAACGCCCCCTGTAAAGAGCTGCAAGGGGTGAGGGGACCCCCAGCACCGTGGTATCAGGTCTGTGGGCACACAGGTGGCACTGCCATCTCCTCAGCCTTGCTGGCACTGCAGCTAATGGGCCCGTACCAGAGTCCAGGTTGGAAAGGCTCAGAGTCCTGTAAGTGCCCCGGTGCCCTGCCCTGTATTCAAGTACAGGACAGGGCTGTGCAGGGCACCTACAGCACAGCAGCTGCAGCTGGGTGACACTGCTGCATGGTGGCCTGTTCCTCCTGAGGACCAGCAGGAACCGGCCCTGCTCAGCCTTGTCCTGGCACAGCTTGGCATGAAGTGGAACAGCATGACATGGCCACTGCTTACACACACACACACAGATACACACACACCGCCTGCTTCAGACCCCCCCAGCAGACCCATGCCCCCCCAGGGCGGGCACCTCCTGGCTCCACAGGGGGGCTGAGTGCCAGTGCTGCTGAGGTTGTCCACAGCCATCTCTTCCAGGCTGATGGTGCCCCCCCAAGCAGACAGAGGGGCCGAGCAGCCAGTGTCAGGAAATGCCACCCTGTGTGCCCCAGCTGGAGGCTGGCAGGGAGTGCTGGCATTGCCCAGATGGGAGGTTTCAGCTTCCCTGTCCTGTGAAACCCCACCTGGTCTCTCTGTGCTGCCCCACAAGCACACATATCCCATCCCTCAGACCCAGGGGATAGCATCCCCAGCACAGCCCCAAGGTGGGGCTCAGGCGGGTGCCCAAGCCCATCCCCGTGCTATCCTGATGCCAGGAGTGATGTGGCCACGGTGCTGTCCACTCCATGCCCACCCTCTGTCCCCTCACCATACCCCAGCCCCTTACCTTCCCTGCAGAGCTGTGTGCACAGGTGAGCGTACCAAGGTGGAGTGCTCAGGTGCCAGCACCCAGGAGACCTTTGTTCCCTCATGTCCCAGCCTTCGCTCACCATATAAGGGCAGGGACAGCCCAGAGTCAAGGTCCCCACAGCCCTCCAAGACTTTGTGGCACCTAAGAGCCCCGTTACTCATGGGGTGTTTCCCCCCTGGGTGCTGTTACACCCATCCCACAGGCTGGATGCTCCCAGGGTGGTTCCTCTGCCCTCCCCAGGCCTCTTCCCCTCCAGGCCTTTGGTATTGAGTCCTTGCTGATTTTTTTTTTTTTTTCTTTTGCACTCGGCCAAAAAGTTCCATAAAGTGATAGCAATGGGCTAGACCATGACACGTGGGCATCTCCACAGAGGTGCCTTGATACCATGGTGATGTGCTTTGCTACTGTTCTTCACTCCCCAGACCCTAAAATCCCCAAACCCTCCCAGACACGGAGCACTAAGACCATGGAAATGGGGTTTTTTTCAGTGCCTCCTTGTCCCAGAAAGGTTCCATAAAGTGACAGGAATGCAGCACCAGCTTCCTGGGGCATCCCCTTACTGGCGTATCATCACCCTGACCATGGCACTGTCCCCAGGCTGTTTCACACTCCAGCTGGAAGCCAGATCTCTGGTCACTCCTGGCTTTGTCTCCCTGCCTTGGGGTTCTCCACAGCCCCAAGGTCCTTTTCGGGATGGGAAGGGGGAGTACAGAGATGGGACATGGGGCTGGGGCTTGGGGGAACAGGGCAGGACATAAAGTGGTGGCACGGCTAAGCCCTATGCCCTGTCCTATGCCCCCAAGTCCCAAGGGTTGGTATCTGATAATGCCCTTGATGTTGGCAGAGAGCAGAAGGGACTGAAGCGGTCGCAGGCGCGAAGGTGGTTTTGGGGAATGACAATGCAGGCCATAAAAGTGGGAGGGGCAGGTGCCAGCAGCAGGGAGGTCCCCGGCCTTCCTGTCCCGCTCTTGTATCTTCCCCAGCCCCGCGGGATTGCTGCAGCTTTATCTCGGCTGCCCTGCTGAGCCAGCCGGCAGTCCTGGCCACAAGCACTGCGGGCATCCCGCAGCCCTGGCCTGGGCTGCAGTGAGCCCCAAATCCTGCCTGACGGTCCTTCCCCCCGCAAGGATCCCCGAAATGATGACGACGGGCAGAACCAGAACAGGAGGGCTGTCAGCCATAACAAAGGGGGTGTCCTGACGCCACAGGGGGGGCTCTGCTCTGCCCTCCACTCCCTTGGCCCCCAAACCCTCCTAACCCTGCCACCCGGCTCCTCCCACACGAGTGTCCCCGTGGAAGCCTTACCTGGGTGCAGAACCCCCCGTGGGGCTGAGTTTGGGTGGGGTGAACACCCGGGCGGCCGCTGTCGCCCTCTGCTCAGCGGCCACGTCCCCGGGCTGAGTCTGTCAGTGTGGCACAGGGGCAGGGGACCCCACGCCGGCCCCAGTGGGCTCACCCCCTCCCCGGGCCCCCCAGCCGGGCCACTAATGAACTCAGTAATTAGTGCAGCCACCAGAGAGGACAGAGACTTCGTTAACGAGGGGAGGCACAGGGCTAATGAGGGCACGGGGGAGGGGGCAGCTTAGAGACATTCCCTCCAGGAACCCAGTGCCTGCATGTTGGCAGCAGACTGCCCGGGATGGCAGGGCGGGTCACAGGTTGTGCCCCAGGTGTCCCCCAGTCTATATGGGGAAGGCCTGACACCTTATTAGGAGCAAATTCATTTGAAGTCTCACAGCTGGGAGAGGGGCACAGCCTGTGCAGTAAATTTAGCCCCTCCTTGTCAAGCGGCAGGATACCCATCCCGGTAGCAGCAGGGACCTTTTCCCAGGAGGAGAGGGAAGGAGTTCGGAGCTGGAGGTGCCAGGGCAGCCTAGGGGAGCTGCCCTCGAGTGCAACGGTGTCCCCTTGTCACCAGGCAAGGGGTGACACCTCAACCCTGCAATCCAAGGGTGCTTCCCCGGCAGCATTCCCCACTCCCAGGGGACCCCGGGGGCTCCGTGTCGACCCCACTGTGCACGGCCACTAGTGACACACACTCAGGACTACTCTTTCCAAGATGGTTTGACAGCTTTAATCACATGAAGGCACTTGGATCTGGTACCCCAGCCCTCCCCAGCCCCCCATGCTGCCTCTGCACGCCCCAGACCTCCCAAGGGTGCCCAGGGTGGGGGCCGTACTCCTCGGGTGCCGCAGCACCCACAGGCACTCGCTGGGCAGCGGCTGTGCTGGCGCCCTTTGACTTGTCTAATATAAAGTGCTGAGTTCAACCCTCTCGGCGGGGCAGGATGAGATCTGGAGCTGGCAGGGATCCAGGGGGCTGTGCTACACCACCCCCATGCCACCCCCCACAACAAGCAGGGGTGTGGAAGGGGCTGGGGGGACCCCTGCTCACCCCCCCCAGCATCGGGAGCAGGGCAGTGCCGGCAGGAGCCGGCTGAACAGCACCAGAAAGCTAAAACCCTTCACACCCACCCCCCAAATAATGCCCCACTCCCTTCGCTGGCACAGCGGTAAAAAGGCACCCATGATTTTTTGGGAAACCGTTGCTTTTCCCTCTAAAAAGATAAGAGGCATTGTCCATATTGTGACATTAAAAAAGGCCTGGCTGAGCTCAGCCCCCTCCAGAAAATCCCTCCCTGAGAGCCCCCAGACTCTCAAAGCTGGGGGACGCCCTGGCACGAGTCCAACCCCACGGGGGTCAGGGTAACCCCAGGCTACAGGGGGGGCTGCAGTGTCCTCCACCCCCTCCCAGGTGGGGGACTGGGGCTGGGGTAAGGCTGGGAGGGGCACATTAATGCTGGTATGGGGGTCCCTCTCTCCCAGGAGTGCACGGCAGCCTTTGGTGAAGCTGCAGATGGATATGGGATGGGGGGGTGCCCCCCCCCCCCCACACGGGAGGGGACCCTTCTGTTGGTGACTATAGTGGCTCCCAGTGACACAGTGTAATTGGAGGGGGGGAGGCTGCCTCCCCCTCCCCAAAATTAGAAGAAACCGAGGTTGGAGGGGGCCAGTAAAGAGCCCCCCCCCAGGCACACCCCTTGCAGGGCTCAGGGAGAACAGAGACACGGTGTCCCAAGGCACGTGGGAGGCATTTGTGCCCAGGGGCTCAGCCCTGAGGCTGGGCTGCCCCTGCAAAACACAACCCCTAGGTGGGGGCAGCAGGCATGAAGAGAGGCAAGGACATGCCCCCCACGAGGTGATCAGCCGCACCCAGGGTAGAGTTAAGGGGCATGGTGGCAACCCTTGGCACCAAGGCCAGTAAGACTCCCTGCTTTTTTGGAAGGGGACAAGTGTTAACCTGTCCTGTAGCCTCGGCAGACAGGGGCCAAGGGCTCCCAGCCTCCCAGCAGGCAGAGTCTGGATGGAGGGATCTAGTCCTCCCAAAGGCAGTGGAAAGCAGCAGCTGCTGACCCCGCCCCCCATCCCCAATCGAGGGACAGAGGGGAAAAGGACCTGAGAACCGTTTTGTGGAGGGAGGGACACAGGCTGGGGGGGGAAGGGAGCAGGGGCTGGACAGTGGGGGAGGATGGGACCCCCCCCCCATAGGTCCTCAGCATAGCAAGACAGTGGGTCACCCCACCCCATGGCAGAGCAGGCCTTCTCTGAGAAGGGGGGCACCCACATCTCCCACCACCAGCAGGCACGGAGGGCACCCGCGCCCACCGGGGCTGGGGAGGATGATGCGGGGCACACCGGGACCCTCCCTCCCCCAAAATAAGGCACCTGGCTCCCCCGGTAGTGCCCCTTGGCAGCACCCAGAGGGTGGGGGGGCCATTAGCTGTTAGTCCGCTGCTTCTTGAGCACTGCATACACGTCCTCCACCTTGCTGAGCCTCTCGAAGAAGGGCAGCAGGTCCAGCAGTTCTGTGTCCGCCATGTTATCAAACCAGGAGGCCACGGGCACCTGCAGGTGGCACAGGGGACAGTGTGGCACAGGGGACAGTGCTGAGAGAGGGTCCCCCACGACATCACCGCCATACCCTGCCCAGTCTTGCCCTGTGGGTACATACAGCGTTATCGGGGTGGAAGATGTAGGATGCGGGCGAGTTGTCCACGATGATGATTCGGCGCAGGTCACGCCCCAGGCGGCTCAGGTCCTTCACGTAGTTGCCGCGATGGAAAACACAGGATTCCCGAAAAAGGCGTGCTCGGAAAGCCCCCCATTTATCCAGCAGGTCAGCCACAGGGTCTGCATACTACAGGCACAGGAGGGGCGGTCATTATGACACACCACACCACGCTGCCCACCCCACAGAGAAAAGGGCACCCAGTTCCCCACTGGTGCCAGGTCTCACTGTGCCTCAGTTTCCCTGGCCAGTGCTTTGGAGGGGCAGGTAGGGAAGCCACCCAGTGCTAGTGCTGCCTGTGGGTACACAGGGAACAAGAGGCCAGCGATGCCTGCAGGTAGGCAGGCAAGGGAGCTGTGCCACTCAAGGGTCTGGGAGGAAGTGGGCGAAGCCAGGGCAGGCCGGGGGCACCTACCTTGGCCAGGCTGGCAGTGAAGAGCACACACTCGAAGAGCTCACCCATGCGCTGTAGGAACTCGTCCACATGCGGCCGCTTGAGCACGTACACCTGCGGGCACGGACAGAGGGCACCGCGCTGCTGGCACCGGCTATGGCTCACCCAGCACCCCCATGTACTCCCCAGGGGACACCTGTGTCCCCACACCCAGCCAGCGAGTAGCTCCTTGGCCACGCCTTATGGGATCTGCCTGTGTGGGCTGGGAGATGCCATGGCCCCACAGGAATGTCCAGGGCGAAGTGTCTGGCCAGCTCCAGAGCCAAGTAACCGAGAACAGGCTGACTGCCCAGACCACAGCCTATCCTGGATTACTTGAAACCGGGGCTGGCCACTGCAGGAGGGCACCGTGCCAGGATGCCCCTCACCTCCCTGCCCTGCAAAAGAAGGGGCACCCACCTCTGCCCCACAATGTGCCAAAGCTGGCACCCTGAAACCTCCCATTACCCCTTGGTGCAGAGCACAGGTGGAATGATGCCCCCCTCCCACCAGGTACCCACCCCCCTGTTACCTGGTGCATGATGCCATCGATTTCCACGGGAATGATGAAGTCGGCGTTGTTCACTGGCTGGGAAAGGGCACACCAGGATGAGCACTGGGCACACCAGGCACCCCCTGCCCAAACGCTGCCTGCCCTCTGCTCACTATGCACCCCTGCCAGCCCCACAGCCCCCTCACAGGGACACCCCAACTGAGCCAGCCAGGCTGTGCTGGGTGCTGGGCATCACTCTGTGGGAAAAGGGTGGCAAAGCATGTGGGGGAGCGTGTGGCAAGAGCTGTAGGGTGGGCCAGGGTGTCCCCCACCTTGAAGGAGCTGTGCACCAGGGTCTCATCCAGGTCGATGACCACGCAGAGCTTGCTGGCATCCTGTGGCTTGATCTCGGGCAGGAGGTGCTTGACAGCAGCCTGCAGCAGGGGGATCCGGGTCAGCAGGGCAGCAACGGTGTGCCAGAGGGGGGGCACTGGGAGAAGTGCCTGCTCACCCCCCAGTCCCGGCCACACAGGGGAGGCGCAGGGAATGGTAACCCACCCTGCCAGTGCCAGGCTGGGGGTGTGGGGTTACCTTGGGCAGTGCCCCGTTCTCCTCCACCAGCAGCGGTGCACCAGTGGTGCCAGTGCAGGGCTCCGCTTCATCGCGGCACAGGCAGCAGAAGAGGGACTGGAGAATGCTGCGGCTTCGCGGCTTCTTGGCAGGGGTCTGGGTACCTGCGGGAGGGCAGAGCGGGGGTGAGGGGAACCCCGGGGGCACTCCCAGGACAGCACTGGGGACCAGGTGAGCCAGGTTTGGGTGTTGCCCCAGAGCCCCCGTGCCCATATCGGAGCCCGACACCCATCCGGTCGGCCTTCCTGCCCTGCCAAGGAACGGTGCCAAGGCAGTGTCGCTGACACGAGTGCTTGGTGACCGGCCCCAGCCCCTGACCCGGCACATCCCACTCCACGAGTGACCCCCATGGGCCCCCCGCGTGGCCGGAGACCCTAACACAAGGGCGCGGGGCTGAGCCCAGGGGCAGCCGTGGGTCCGGGGCCGGTCCCCGCTGTCCCGCCCTGGGGGGCACAGCCCCACTCTAGGGGGGGTGGCGGGGGGTGCCCACGGGGGCGGGGCCTCTCCGAGGAGGCGGGGCTTACGCCCGTTTTTTCTCCCACCTTCCAGACAACTCCCTCGTCTCATTGGCCGACTCGAGTGCACCGGAGGCGAGAGGCCAATCAGGGCGACGCGCCCGCCCCTGGGCGCCGTTCCCGCAGTCCCCATTGGCGGAGCGAAGGGAAACTGAGGCAGAGGGGGGTGCCCCTGCTCACCCCGTGCCCCAGGGGCAGTACGACGGCTCCAGCCCCGGCCCCACTGGTCCCGGGGCCGAGTCCTGCCGCAGCCCGGGCTGAGGATGTACCCGCGCTGGCCGTGCGCCCCTTCAGGCAGGCCAGGGCCCCGAGCCCTGTAGTGCGGAGCCCGTGTGGCAGGAGCTCCCCGCTAGGGACTGGGCCCGTTCCCGCGTTTGCTCCTCCCAGTCCTGGCAGCTTCCCAGGCCAGGGGGACGAGCAGCGGCCCCCGACAAACCCCCTTCGCGGCGTGGAGGGGACGCGGGGAACGAGACGCCGGCATGCAGCAGGGCGCCCGGAGCCCTTCCTGCCTCAGTTTCCCCGCCGGTGCTGCGCGCACCCCTCGTCCGGCTCCGGAGGAAACAGCGCAGATAATCCGAGCAACGCCCCGAGCCCTGCAGGGCTCCGAGGGGCTCGGAGAGGGTGCAGACGGCCGCGCTCGCTCTGAGCTGCAGCCCCAGCGCATCTCCCCAGCCCTGGGCAGCGGGATGCACGGGGGCGGGCTGAGGCGGCGCGCAGCTCATCGCACCCTCCGGGAGCAGGCCCCCGGCCCCCCCGGGAGCCTCCCCTTCTCCCCTCTCCCGCAAAGGAAGGGGGCGAGGGGGATTAATATCCCCCTCCGCGTTACCTTTCTCCTGAAGCGGGGCGCTCCCCTCCTCCCTGCTAACCTGGGCGATGATGGACTGGTGCTCCATGGGCGCCGGGGAGGGGGGGTGGGAGGGGGCGGCCCCCCCCGGCGCGGCCCCCGGGGGGGGAGGCGGGGCGGGGGCCGGCGGCGGCGCGGGGCGGCGGGCGCGGGAGCGGCGCCGCGGAGGAAACTTTGTTACAACATGGAGTTTCCTCCGCCCGGGCTGGGGCTGCAAACATGGATCCCGGGCGCGGTTTCAAGGAACCCCTTAAAAGGGCAACGACGGCGGGGGGGCCCTCCTCCTGCCTCCTCCTCTCTCCTCCTCCCGGCGCCCGCGCCGCCCGCGAGGAGCTGGGGACCCCGCCGAGCCGCGACTGGGACCGAGACGGGCAGTGCTCCGTGGTTTGGCTGGGAAGGACACCCCCGCCTTGCTCTCCCACACTCCCCCGCCCCGACTGAGAGAGCATGGAGAAGGGATCAGTCCTGCTGTCACCCTCCATCCAGCTGGCAGCCCGGGGATCCCTCTGCAGCTACCCCCGGCATACGAACACGTCCCCTCCCGCTGGGTGGCCCTGGAGCAGAGACCCTGGCCTGGCGGCTCAAGGCTGTGGCGTCCCCATTGCCCCCCGAGGGCACGTCCCGCATTGCCAGTACAGGCCAGCGGTGCGGGACAACAGGTGCTGGGGGGCTGCACCAATAACCACCGCTTTCTTCTATCGTTCTGTCTTTCTCCTGCAATCCCCCAATTATACGGGCAATTAATAATTCTATATTATCAATACTTTCCTTTACAATTCCTCCCCTTCTGCCATCGGCGGAGAAACGGGGCTGTTTCCAGGCGCTTTCTGAAAAGCGACTCTTGACGGGAGCTTGTGGGTGGCACAAGTCCCTTAGAGGAAACCCGCCCCTCAAGCCCCTCAAGGGCAGAATCCTCCAGCCCCTTCCCCTCTCTAGCCCTGCGGGGCATTGCTGGGACAACCTGCCACCGCCGTGTCCCCAGCCCCGCCCCGGAGGGTTCTGTCCCGGTCACCACCTTCCTTCACCATCTCGGTGGCAGGAGATGCTGTACGCTCTGTCAGCGCTGCCTCGAGGGTGCAGCAGGTTGGAAAATCCCCATCTGAGCTCATTTGAAATCTTTCCACCTCTCCCACCTGCAGTTTGGGAACGTCAGGAGCTGAGATCGCCTTTTCTGGCCCAGTAAGGACCAGGGGCACTGGCGAGACAGGGATGTGGGTGGTGGCAGACCCCGGTTACTGCTCTATCCCCCGGGACGGAGCCGACACGGCACGGTGGGAGCAGCTCCTGGGAAACAGCGCTGCCAGGGGACCCGCCGCACCTCCCAGCCTGGGGCATATGGGGACACGACACCTGCCCACAGGTGACTGCGCTGGGAAATGGGCCTGGGACTGAGAGGTGTCCCACAGGGAACTGCAATGCTCAGGGGCTGGCAGAACTCTGGCAGGACAAAAGGCGATTTACACCTGCAGTACCGGCACTGTCGGCTCCACGTGGGAACATCCCGACACCAAGTGTCCCCGGGGAGCCGTGACAGGGACCAGCTGCTGTTGGGGACGTAGACACTGCATCCTGCCACCCTGCCCGTTCTGATGGCGGGCAATGGTTGTGCCTCAGTTTTGCTGCCCCTCCGTGGTACGGCAGCCGGCTCCCACATCAGGCAGCCACCACTGTCTCCTGGCCCAGCAGGAGGAAAAGGAGGAAAGAGGCTGTGCTTCCTCTGCTCTCTATTTTGGGCAGACCTTTGTGCTACTTTAGCCCAGGTGGAACTGGACAGGATATCTGTCTCATCCCCAGCATCTGGCTGGGGTGGGCTGCTGGGGGATGCTGCTCTCTGAGCAGACAGCTGCAGAGGCCAGACACTTGTCCTGTCCAGGACCCCTGTCCCTTTGGCTATGTCCTCCTCCCTCCCTGATGAATCCAGCCAGGCCCTGCTAGTCCTCCAATTAATGCAATTAGAAGAGTCTCCGGGCCAATGCCCACAGCCTTATTTGGAGCACCTCTTCCAGTTCCACTGCTTGGGGCAGATTGGGCAGCTGGAGGGCTCAGGGAGACGCTGTCCCTGTCCCGGGGCTGTGGGACAAGCCCAGCCCAGGAGCAGGCAGAGTCCAGCTGGATTGTTTAAGCTGCATGGTAGGGACACAAGGCAGAAAAGCATCAGGCTCCCCTCAATCGAGCAGTCAGGGACCCCTCTGTCCCACCCCACTGCTCCTAGACTGGGGTCCCTATGCTTTCCCCTGTTCTCCAACCTAGCTCTGACCCTGGGAGCTCTGCCCCACCAAGAGCTGCCCCATGGCTAAGGGACCACAGAGATAGGTCTTGGAGTAGGACATCTCCTCCTAAGGGTTGGATGGAGGCAGGTGTCCCTGGGCTGAGGGTGTTCTAGGTTGCAGATCCCGGCTGGAGAACAGCAAATCCCACAGGCATAACCCCGTAGACCGCAGGCCCCTCAGCCTTCCACACGCTGAGGAGCACCCCGATGCCCTCCTACCCCTTGGTGACACCCCAAGACTGGTACGCCCGGGCAGGTGCACCCCGAGCTGGGGGCGTCTCCTGCTCCTCCTCCTGCGTCTGGGCTGCGCCCCCGGAGGAGCGGGGAGCCCCCGCCTTTCAGTGGGCCCCACCGCTCTGGCCCCTCCTTCAAGCAACCAGAGGCCGGGCCAACGCGGAGGCGGGGGGGAGGCACCGCCCCACCCCGTCCGCCATCGCCCTTTTAAGGAAGGGGACATTCTTCACATAAACAAGAGCGGCCCCCGGGAGCGGGGCGGGGGGGTCCCTTCCCGGAGTGGGGGGCACGGGCCGGGGGGTGTCCGGCCCCCCAAATTCTCTCTCGGCCGCCCGGCCGGCTTGGGCCGGGCAGTGGAGGTTTGGGGTGGAGGGGTCCTGGGGAGAGGGGGGAGCCTTGAAACAGCCAGGGAGCGTCTCGCAAGTGCGGACCGCGGCGGGGGCCGAAGCGCGGTGGGACCCCCCCACCCGCGGGTGCGAGACCGAGGAGGGGGCCACGGCCGCCCCCGGGGAGGGCCCGAGCGGCTTCGCATCCGCATCCGGCGGTACCGGCAGGCGGGAAACGGGGCATCCGGGGCGGAGAGGGCACGGAGGGGCCCCCCGCTGACCCCCCCCCCCACCCGGGGAAATGCAAAAAGCTGGCGCCGAGCCCCCGCGCCGCCACGGCCGCGCGTTGGCAACCCCGCCCCGCCCTCGCCCGGGGCAAAGGGGCCGTCCCCGGGGTACGGGTGGGCCGAGGGGGTCCCCGCCCCACACCGGGGCCACGCAGCAGCAGCGAGGCCGAGGCCAGCTTACAAACACGCCGTTTATCAGCCGTCCCCCTCCCCCTGAGTTTCGGAGCCCCCCGTGGGGATGGAGCCGATCCCAGGGCTGGCCCCGCCGGCGGCGGGTGGTTAGCGGGCCCCGGCGGTGATTAGCGGTCCCCGGCGGTAATTAGCGGTCCCGGGGGCCGGCGGTTCCTGGCAATAATGAGCAGGGGAAGTCTCCGACGCGGATCGTTCACTGAAGCGTCTGTGCCAAGGGATGGAAGAACCTCCCGCTGCTATCCCACTCCCCTCGCATCAAGCCTGGACCAGCACCCCGGAATTGGCGGGTGTTGGGGGTGGGCAGAAGGGCTGAGCTCTAAGATCTTGGGGGGAGGTCTGCCGGTCTGTAAACCCTTTCCTTGCTGAGTGCATCTCTGACTAAAAGATGCCCGGACTCGGAGTGGCAGCAAATCCGTGTCCGGTGTGAGGAGGCCGCGCTGGGCAGGGACGTGGGGATAATAAGCAGGGATGGGATCTGTCACCGTGTTCCTGTCGTGTCGAGAGCGAGACCAAAATTGAACCGGCTGTGGTGGCCCCGGGCCAGGAATCGGGCTCCATGTGCGATGCTGCATGTCCAGATCTGCGGGGGCAAAGACCACGGGTCGATGAGCACCCCCCTGGGACACCGCCCCGCCCCTATCCCGCGGTGCCGGCCCTACCAGGTAGCCGACGAAAGCCAAGTAGGCAGCCAGTAGGAGGCCCAAGGGAATGTGGTACTCGAGGCCATGCAGTGTTGGCAAAAAATCCACCACGAAGTAAACGTTGATGGCGCAGACCAGTCCCGTGATGAGGATCATCAGCACTTTCCCTGGGCTGCAAGCAGGGCAGTGGGCCACTGGGCACAGAGGGCTGGGGGAACTGAGTTTGTAGGTCCCAACTGGGACATCTCTGCACTCATCAGCTATATTTCACTCCGTGGTGGGGATCTAGGTGTGGACTTTTGCCACCTTCCAAATCCAGGGCTGGCAGTGCCAGGAGGATGCTGAAGGTCCAGGGGTGCCCAAGGAACCAAATGTGTCATTGGGAGGAAGATGATGAGGGTAGTGATGGTGTCTGTTCTGCTCTGCCTGCCCTGGGCAGGTGGGAATGAACATATCCCTCCAATGTCCATACACTAATTGCCCCATGGGCATGGGTTGTGGGGGCAGGATGGGACAAAGGGAAGGTGCCTGCAGCCAGAGCCCCCCACTCTGCCTCCTCTGTGCCTCCCCATGCCCTGGCACTCACAGGCTGTTGCTGAAGTCCTGCATGAGCGGGTGCAGGCTGGTGAAGGTGAGGACAGGCAGGACAGCAAAAGGCAGCTGAAAGGAGATGGGGTGAGGACATCATGGCTGCCAGGCTGGGGTGTTTGGGGGCAGGTGATGCCCTCCCACCCCCTTACCAGGATGCTCTGCAGGACGTTGAGCAGGTCATTCATGCCTGTGAGGTGGCTGACATCCTTGAAAGCGGCCACGAGGACAGTGGGTAGGATGGCAAAGGAGCGGGTGAAGAGCACCCGGGTGAAGCGGGACCAGCGGAGCTGCAGGAAACCCTGGAACGCAGCAGAACCTGCACCTCGCTGTGCCCGGGGCACCGGGTCCAGGCGACCCCCTAAACCCTGGCTGGGAGGAACTAGGGGGCATCTCCCCCTCCTTTGTGCTAGGGCACTGAGCGGGCTCTTGCAGGGCAGCCGGGCCCCGCTAGGTGTCAGCTCTGACTCATTAACAGAGGATCTGATTAATTAGGGAAACACTGCGTGGGGCACGCACAGGCACTGTCTCCATCCCACCTCCTGAGGAACAGGGAGATGGTGTAGCAAGCTGCCACCCACCAGCCCCCTGCAGGAATGGTGGGCAGTTTTCTCTTCCAAATACTCCTGGTTCTGCCCACAGAACCGCTCTACCCAGGGCCTACCTGTGATTTCCCTTGCTCTCAGCCCCTCCCTGTGGGGGCAAGGGCCAGCAGTCCTTTCTCTCACCTCCATGACGAACTGCCCTGCGTAAGTCCCAGTCATTGTGGAGCTCTGTCCTGCTGCCAGGATCCCGATGCCCCAGATGTACAATGCTGCTGCCCCGAAATAGCAGCCCAAGATGACGCCCTGTGTAGGGACACTCCAGTGGGCACCCTAAAGTGTCCCCTACCCCAGGCATTCCCATCAGCTCCCAGCTTTCTAGTGGGGTTATAACTGCCCCCAGCCCCAGGGTTTGATGGGGAGAGTGATATAGCCTGCAAATGGGAATGGATGCTCACTGGACACAGCTTGGTGACACTCACCCCCTGGTAGATATCCACAGAGACTGTCTTGTTGTTGGTGGGGAAGATGCTGGCATAGTGACTGATGCTGCTGTTGATGCACTTGTTGTGCTGTAAGGCATGGCAGGCACGAGTGTGGCAGTAACCCAGCAGCTCCCACAGACACAGGGGGATCCCCACACATCACGTCTCAGGGAATGAGAACATGCAGTCCCCAGGGGATGCTCGTCCTGCCCATGCCCACAGCTGGGTACAGCCATTATCTCCCTGTGGACATGAGGTGACACTCACCACGTCCTCATTTCGCTGGTGGTAGAAAGCCTCACCGAAGACAGTCATGACAAAGAGGTTGATGAGGAAGGAGACAAAGAGGGCCAGGCAGGACTCGATCAGGAAATACATATTGGCCTCCTGCACTGCCTCCTTCTTGGACCGGTCGATCACCCGTGTCTGGGCATGGCCAGTGACATGGGTGTCACGGGGTCACGTGAGCACCCCTGTCCCACGGCCAGGACCAGCTGGTCCCCACCAAGTGTACCCTGAGGCACCCTGGCAGAACAAGTGCCCATGGCACTGCTTTGATCTCACCTTGACCAAGGAGGAGTGGAGGAAGATGTTATGGGGCATAATGATGGCCCCAATGATGCCCATGGCCTGCAGTAGCTCCTTTCGTCCACAGCCTGGGCAGCTGGGCAGGAAAATGCCTTTCAGCACCTCCACCTGCCCTGGCCTCACCACCACGTACTGGGAAGCAGTGAGAAGGGGCACTGTGAGCTGCCATCCCCCTACCACAGGCTGGTAGCAGTGGGGACACCATGTGGCAGTGTCTCTTGCCAGCCTTGCAGGAAAAGGGTTGTCCCCAGCTCCCCCCTTCACCTCATAGCCAAAGGTTAGGGCCATGATCATGATGAGGAGGCCGAAGAAAGCCTCCAGTTTGCGGAGCCCTAGAGATGTTGAGAGAGAGGGGTGGAGCAGAGCAGGGGACATGGTGCCACATGGGCACCAGTGCTGCCTGGGTGACAGTACCCTCAGCCCTCATCCTGGCACTCACCGTACTTATCGAGGAAGAGGAAGAAGAGTGTGTCCATGATGGTGATAAGGACCCCACCCCAGAGGGGGATGCTGCAGGATGGCCAGGGGTGGGATTAGATACATGGCCCTCTGTGGAGCAGGGCCATGGGGGAGGCTGGGGGTCCCTGTGGGGAGGCTCACCGGCCAGCTGAGAGCAGGCTGAAAGCAATGGCTGTCCCAATCACCTCTTGCATGTCAGAGCCGACGATGGCAATCTCAATCATGAGCCAGAGCAGCACGCGGGGCACCTGAGGGGGACAGGGCACCATGTGGGGCCTGAGCCCACAGTGGCACATAACTCTGGGCAAACCGGCACAGCATCCTGTGTGCAAATCCCTGTCTCCAGGCTGTAACAGGCTACCCAGAGCAGCGTGGGGCCCCCAAAAGACCCCTCTCAGTTTCTTTCACAACATAATCTCAGGATGAAACTGGATGCTAAATCTGAGCCTGTTCCTTCCCTCCCCATCCCTGCCCCAGTGAGAGCTAAGGATAGGACCCATCTGTCTAGATATGGGGGGTTTGAGGGAGGCAGGGCAGAGGGATGTGCCCAACCCTCCTTTTGGGGACCTGTCATTCAGCCAGCATCTCCTTGTTCATTCCCCCCATCAGGATCTTGATATTTAGGCGGGATGTCTAACTCTCCCCCTCCTCTGTCATGTGATCCCTCCTCTAAGTTTCTGCCCCAACACGCACAGGCTTTCCCGCGTCTTGGCTTCGCGTTGCTGCCCCGACGCCTGGGTGCACTCCCGCGGGGGACGCTCTCATGTGTCCCCAGGTCTAACCAGGACACTGAAGTAGCTGCTTACCACCTCTTACCCTGGGCCCCTGTACTGCAGGGGTGTGGGCACTAGGTGGGGAGCGCCAGGGGGCTTTGGGGAGCCCCTGAGGGAGGCAGGTCTCTCATAGCATCATTCTGCTCCTCTCCAGCCGTGCAAATCCTTGCTAGGACTGTCACCAGCCCAAGCACAGGGTCTGCCCGTGGTTGCTCACCTTGGGGTAATAGAGGTAGCAAATCTCTCCCAGGTCCTTCCCAGTCACCACGCCTAGACGGATGGCCAGGCGCTGGCACAGCAGCCCCAGGACGGTGGCCCATAGCAGCACCCACAGCAGCTGGGGGGCAGGAGCAACAGTACTGGGGCAGGATCCGGCTGCCCGGGGATGCCCAGTTCAAACAGGGTCGCAGGGAAGAGAGGGGGTGCAGGTGCTCTCCCAGTCTAGTCAGAGAGGTGCCCCCCCGGCACCCCTGGGTGTCCTCTCCCTGTGCCGAGGGCCCCCCGTGCCCTTCCTGCTCCCGGGCTGGGGAAGCCAGCTGCCATGGGCAGCCGTTGGCGCTGGAGAGGTTACGAAACCCCCGCCTGCTTCCCGAGCCCGGAGCCAGGCTCACCTTGAATCCTGCCAGTGCCCCGCATTGCAGGTCTGACTCCACGTTGCCTGGGTCCAAGTAGGCGATGCTCATGAGGAAGCCGGGACCGGTGAAAGCCCAGAGTTTCCTAAAGCTGAACCCAGGCTGGGACAAGGCAGCAGGTCAGAGCCGGGATCTCCCGTTCAAAACCAGTGTCTCCTTACTGCACATGCAATTTCCTTTAGCCCAGTGCTACCCACATGGATGTGTTTAGCACATGGAGGTCATTTTCCTGACAGTTTTGGATCGGGAACGGCTGCTCCCAGCCTCTCCCTGTTAGCAGCAGTGCTGGAGAGGCAGTGAGCCCTGTCTCACCCATTGGACAGTGGTTTGCAGGGGGTCCCAGCACTGTCAGGCACTATTAATTGCATTCCATGGGATTCTGCTGGTGCCCTCTGTTTTTGCTGCTCCTCCTGACTAGGGAATACCATTCCCTTTCTCTGTTCCACTGCCCCGAGACCAGACAAGGATGGAGGGGGCCAGTGGGGTGCAAAGCTGCCTTGGGGAGCCCCACTGGACTCATCCATGGGTGGCCCAGGAGGTGTGTGAACAGTGGGGAGATCCTTGCAGCTGGGTAGCGCCTTGCCCCATTGTCTTAGTTTCTCCATCTGGAAAACTTTAAGCATGGAAACACTCAACCTAGCACTGTGACTGGCCTGAGCTGGATCTGGGGTGCTGGGAGCATGTCCCCAGGGCATGACCAAGACACATATTCCCCACTGCAGTGGCCCTTTGCCTCCCCACCTCCAGCTCCTTGCAGCGCTGTCCTACTCCCTCACCCTCCCTGAGAGAGCCTTGTGGTGCCTACCCCACTGCCCTTGGGGATGGTGATGAGCTCATCCAGGTAGGTCTGGTCCTGAGTGCCAGGGCGCTGCCGGGGCATGGGACTCCTGCCAGTGCTGTAACTCTGCTCTTGGCCCCTGTTCAGGGACCTGGTGAGGCCTGATGAGGGACAAAGAAGAAGAGGAGAGGTGGCAGCCTGCCAGGGGGACAAGGACACTGGTGGGATGGCTGCCCTGGTACCAGCTTCCTCCAGTCCCACCTAACCCTGCCTGATGAACCCCATAAGGCACAAGCACCAGTTTTCCAGAGGGGCCGTGAGGATGGCTATATGGGATCTATCAAAGGCTACACAAAGGGATCGGATGCCACCTCCAGCTCAGGTGTCCCAACAACTCCTGGTTTCAGCCCCAACTTCACCAGTCCAGGAGCCAAGTGCATTTCTGGGCAGTAGGGACAGGAGAGGACCCTTCTCCATCTCCTGCTGCTGGATGGGCATAGAGTGAGGACAAGAAGCTAGTACTGGTCCTAATCCCCCCTCTGCAGCCCCACCTACATCCTGGGAATTGGTTGAATCACATTCCCAGGCTTGAGGGAGCAGATGATGGGGCACGTGGGGAATCCTGGACAGGCTGTGGAGTATAGTGCCCACTGAAAGATGGAGCACAGCCAGGGATCCCAAGGTGGAGGGAAGGGGGTCAAGGGGATGAAAGGAGGCAGAAGGGGACCCAAGAAGTGTTGTGAGGCTCACCTGGTTCCAGTGATGCCATGGGTGGACCCGATGCAGCTGCAGTGCTGAGGCTCCCTGATTTCAGCACTGAGTGCAGTGCCTGCTGCCCAGCTTTTAAAGCCCACCCCCCCCCCCCCCCCCCCGCAGTTGTGTCATCCCGCCCCCCCTCAGGAGGAGAGGAGAAGGATAGGAGAAGGAAGTGCTCCTTCCCTACCCCTATGAACACACACAGTCTCGGTTCCCCCCCATCCCCCTCAGTGCCAAGAGGCCCCTTCCCTCCCCTTTGCCTCACACACATGCAAACATGAGACACCCTAACTGGGATGTGGGAGCATGTCTGCATGTCACTCTCCATCACATGCCAAAGGTTCTGCTTGGATGACTGGGAGGACAGGGGACAGCATCCCACAGAGCAAGAAGGGAGGGCTGGCCCCGCGGGAGTAGGGGAAAAGCCATAGAAGTGGGAGTGAGGAGGAAGCAGGCACGTGTTGCATAAGCAGATAAAAAAAATGCACCCTTAGCTGCTGCGGGAAGCACTCAGCCAGGCAGGCTCTGTGGCATAGGGTGCTCACATCACTCTTGGGTGCAGGGACTTTCATGCCAAAAATGGGGTGCCAGTGTTGCAGTGTCAAGCTGGGCCAACAAAAGTGGGGCACTCCATCCCCAGCACCCTCATGGTTGTGGAGGTGGAAGGGGGAGCAGCTCAGGTGCTCCCATGGGTAGGTACCTGGTTAGCACTGGCTGCCTTTCCGGGTACCCTTCTGCCAGCCAGGCTGTCCCCTACAGGGAGGTGGGCAAAGGGTGTCCCACTGGAACGTGTGGGGTTGTGGCAGGTGCAGGGATGTGAGCCTGGCCCTGCTCTACAGTATGCCCCAGGCAACTCCCCACCCCCTAAGCAAGGGCTAGAACAGCTGGGAGGGGGACAGGGTCCCACCCAGAAGGGATTGTGAGGCTTTAGCACACAGCTCAGCTCCACCTGCCCTCCCTGAGCCTCAGTTTCCCCAAAGCAAACAAGACTGGACAGGCAGTGCTGGCTGCTTTATTTGCTGTCAGCTGGAGGTTGGCCAGGTGGGGAGTTGAGGAGGGGGCTGGCAGCCCCAGTGGAGGAAAAGGGGGTCCCAAAGGGCCGCTGGTAGGCGAAAAATTCCGCAGCAAAGGAGATGGGGTCGTGTGGCTGCTGGAGGAGCAATGCCTGGAGGAAGTCAGAGAGCAGTGCCCGGACCTCAGGGTGCTGCTGGAGGTAGGCAGCATGGGATAGTTGCAGCTCATCCTGCAGTGGGGTGGACAGGATGGGTGAGGTGGGCATGAACACACATTTCACCCCTGGGCATTGTGCCTGGGAGAGGGGCACAGGAGCCTGGGTCCTTTCCCACACTTAAGAAGGCGTGAGGAAGGATGTTGGCCAGTCTGCCCCCTCAATGTGCCTCCTGGGCACATCAGGAGAGACTCTCCTGGAGACTGGCACAGCCCCATGTCCCCCATCTTACCTTCCTGTCCAGGAAACAGGAGTAGAGCTGTATATCTTCCTCCCAGTCCAGGGGCTCTTTGGGGAAGGGGAGCTGGGGCTTGAACCTACCTGGCAGCAGAAAGGCAGGGCAGGGTGTTCCCACTGGACTTCCAGACAGCGGGCAGGGGCTCCCTGTGCTGGGGAGGGCACAAACCTCCCCTGTTCAGTACCTGACTTGCTGAGGATGGACTCATCCTGTAGAAGCATCAGCACTGGGGAGCCAATCTGCGTCAGCTGAGCCAAATGCCTGAGAGGGGAAGAGCCCCTGAGCTCCCCATCCTGGGTCCCCACCAGACTGGCAGGGCTGGGGTGCCTCTGACCAGACCCCTGCCCTTACCCGTCAGGGAGGAAGCTGCTGTGCCAGACAGTGGAGGCGCCTGTGCTGGTGTGCACGGCTCGCTCGATCACAAACACCTCAGTCTCTGCTGAGCCTACGGCCTGCCGCTGGATGCCCAGGGCAGACTGGGGGTGGTACAGCCAGAGTCAGCCTTGTCTCAGAGGCACCCCTGCCCCCAGGTGCCATCCCCGTGTGTTCCCCTCATGCTGTCAACCACATTCTGCCTACTCCCACTTCCCACATCCCACCCTGGTATCCCCAACCTGACCCAGACCCACCCCCCCCCAGATCCCACAGGCCCTCCTGACTGGTGGCTCACATAGCTGGAGGTGCAGAGGTCGCCCTCGGTGTTGATGGCTGGGAAGACAAGGTCGGGGGGCATTGTCTGCCGGCGTGCCAGCAGCCGCAGCAACAGGAGGCTGGCACCCTCCAGCAGCAGCCCCCGCAGCTTGGCCCGGCTGTAGGAGAAGCCCAGGCTCTGTGGCTCTGCCTGCAGAGAGACCTGGCTACCTCACGGGACAGCCACAGCTCCAGCATCCCCAGGGACAGCAATGCCCAGAGCCTGGGGCACCCCTAGGGAGACAGGCCAGCAGTGCTGGCGCCTCCCAGGATGTGACCCTGCCCTCAACCTCACCTCTCCCTCCTGCAGGGTCTTCGTAACAGTCATCCCGTGCTCGTGGCTCACAATATGGGTCGTCTTCACTGTGGGGTGTGGTCCGAGCTGCGGGACGGGTGGAGGGTAGGGCCATGGCACCCCCTTCTCTGAGGTGGCACTCTCCAGCACCGCTGTCAGTCGCGGTACCATTCCACATGAATTGCGGGAAACTCCCCACCCCAGCTGCCACCCAGAGGAGGGTATGGGGACCAGGATGGTGGACCAGAGCTGGAGTCTAAGCATGACAAGGCACACCAGACTACCCACAGTAGCCTTGCAAGGGGCACCACTGCAGGGCACACCCCAGAGGAGCGGGTAGGATACAGGGAAGAGCCACCACCATATCAGTCACCTCCAAGCACTCTTGCTCCTCCTGCTCCAGGGTCTCCAGCTGCCAGGTCACATAGGCTGGGAGGGCAAAGCCATGCTCAACCAATCCCGTTGGCACTGTCCCCATTCCCAGCCCCGGGGGCTGGTGGACAGGGATGTTCCAGCCCCGGGGAGGAAGGAACACCCCAAAGCCACCCTGGCTCACCTTTGAGGGTGCTGGAGGCAGGCGCACCATCCTGCTTGCCTCGGAACCTGGTTTGCACCAGGATGCAGTTCTGCACCGGCTCACCTTCCCGCTGGTAGGGTGCCCACTGGGCTGCCATCCACCACTGGCCCTCTGCCTTGTCCCTTGGTGGGGCCCCCACGGCCACTACTGCCAGCGTCTCAGCAAACAGGCACCACTCCAGCTCTTTCAGCCCTGCACGGAAGGATAGTGACCCCGATAGAGGGACAGTGACCGCAAGGAG
This sequence comes from Sylvia atricapilla, assembly GCF_009819655.1. Lineage (NCBI taxonomy): Eukaryota > Metazoa > Chordata > Aves > Passeriformes > Sylviidae > Sylvia > Sylvia atricapilla. The sequence goes on from NC_089146.1 coordinate 23,191,864, forward strand.
ACGGTCACTCTGGTGACTCCCTCCCGGAGTGGCTGTCGCCCCTGCCCAGGGCCCCTCCCTGTCTCCATTCCCCCCCCAGCAGACTGGGCCGAGCCCCTCACCATGGATCCGCTCAATCCTCACTATCCATCCCCGTCCCGCCGGACCCGGTGCCCCCCGCCTTTCCCCGGGCACGGTGTGGCGGGACAAGGGGGAGGCTGGAGGGGGCACGCACCGATGAGGCTCAGGAACTCGGCGGCAGTGTCCGCCATGGCCGGGGGCTCCGGTGCGCTCTTGGGGGCGGGCTCCATGCCTCGGCTGGGGGCTCCTGCTGCCGGACCCTCAGGTGAGGGGGCGGCGTGGCTCCCCCGAACCGCGGCACCCGCCCCACGCGTGACCCTGGCGGGGGCAGTGACAGCCGGCCCCTGTCGCCCCCCGCCCTCCCCTCGGGCCCCCGCCCGGACGGACCGACCCCGGGCCCCCTCGACGCCTCCCCGTCTCCCAGGCAACGCCCGGGCCCCGCCCCTTAAAGGGGCCGCGCCCCGCCGCGGGGTTCAGCGCCGGGGGGTCCCCACAGACAAGGAGAGAAAGGGGCGAACGGGTGTAAAATCGAGCTAGTCTTTTATTTGGGGGCGTGAGGATGATTGTGGCTCCGATCCCCAGTGAAGCAGCACCCGCCCCCCCACCCCAGCAGTGTGACCCAATGGCCCCGTCCCAGTGTTTGTGTGTATGTACAGGGGGGCTCCGGCATCAAGGGTGGGGTGCTGGAGAGGAGCCCCTTGCCTGGAGGTAGTACTGCCGGCCCGCCTCCATCCCAGCCCCCTCAAAGGAAATGAACAACACTGGGGGCTTAAGGGGAGGGAGCTGGGTGGTGGTGGTGGAGGGGAAATTGGAGACTCCTAGAAAAATGGGGGGGGGGGGGGTGTGTGGAGGGATTGTAGTAAAAGCCCTTGGTGCCATTCCTATAGCCCCAGCAGTGAGGCAGGGGGCTACAGATCCCTCGAGAGGGGATTGAGGTGCTTCTACGTGACAGCTGGTGACCCCCAAGTTCGAGGGAGCAAAGGCAGGGATCACTTAGGGGGTGCTCACTTAAGGGAGTGTCCACTCTTCCTCCTCCCCCAACCCTGCACTCAAGAGGGAAATTCACAGCAAAACAAACCACACAGTCTTGGGTCCCCTGTGCCCAACCATCACCCGGCCCTCGTGGAAAGGGGGGATCCGGGGAGGGGGGGGCGGCATCTAGGTGGCTTGGTACAGATCCTTGCGCCTCCGCACCTCCTTGAGGACACGGGCACGAAAGGCGTCGGGGTCCTCCCCCCCGCCCTGCCACAGTCCCAGTGCCTCCTGCAGCTCTGGCTGGTGGGTCCGCAGGAAGGGGTTGTAGGTCTGCTCTTCTCCCAGCGTGGAGGGGCACTGTGGGGGCAGCTTTTCAGCTTCCCTGCTGGAGGCAGCACCCCTGGCAGGGAGCTGGGAATTGCCCCCAGCACCTCCTGCCCCTATGGCACTCGCCATGCAAGAGGGTGTTGGGGTGCAGCATCCCTGCCAAGGGAACCCCATGAGGGGTTGGGGTGCTGCACCCAGGGACCCCCATGCCTCACCGTGCTCTTCTTCTCCTGGCGTTGCTGCACTGCCCACTGCAGCTTCTGCTCCAGTGCAGAATTGTCCAGCTCCAGGAGGCTGGCAAAGGTCAGGCACTCCAGTGCATATTCGTGGCCTGTGGATCCCCATACACAGCCCTTGGCATCACCCCCACCCAGCTCTCCACCTTGGCAGTGGGGGGCTAGGGGGACACCAGCAGCTCTGCCCTGCTGTTGGGGCCACTCACCTGGCCAAAGCAGCGTGTCCTCGCCCAAGCCCATGGCCACGTCCAGGGAGGCAAGCATGGTCTCAGGGGAGCCCTCAAACGGCCTGCCTGGATGCCCACACAACTGCCTGTCATGGGGGGGGTCTGGGGCTACCCCTAAGCTCATCCCAGGGTGGGATTAACTCCCCAAAATGCCATCCCCCTGTCTGGGGTTGGGTGCACTCACCACAGCCGGCAAGGAAGAGGAGGTCCCCGGAGAAGAGGCAGGGAGGGCCGCCGAAGGGGCCCCCGTCCAGCACATACACCATGTGGCCCACAGTGTGGCCAGGTGTGGCGAGTGCCTCGAAGGTCAGGCTGCCCACGCTCACCTTCTCCCTGTCTGTAAGTGGGCTGTGCAGGGAACAGGGGGCACAGTCAGGGTGCTCCCCCCAACCCCAGCACCTCAAAATACACACTTCCCCTGGCAAACCTTCCCACACACTGGTGTCAGGAGCATGCCCGACGTGGTACTGGGGGGATGGACTGGTGGGTGAGTGCTGCAGACAGTGGTGGTTGGGAATGAAGCCGCCCCCAAATTTACAGGGGTACTAGAAGGGGGCAGGACTTACTTGGTGAGCTGTGGGATGGCATCGAGAACACTGCCATACACCTTGCAGGAGTTGTGCTTCTGGCAGAGAGCCTCGTTCCCTCCGCTGTGGTCCCTGCAAGACAGGGAGGTCACAGACCCTAAATGTACCCCTCCATACTCTCCCCACTAAATGGGACAGAGCTGGGGGTTACCTCAACTGGGGCAACCTTCACAGCAGCTACCAACCCTTCCAGAGCCAGCTCTTGCCCCTTACCAGTGTTTGTGTGTGCAGAATATGGCCTCCAGCATCACCCCCTCTTCTTCAATGGCAGCCTGGGAACGGGGAGGAAATGTGGACAGAGAGATTGGGGGGGGTGCAGAGAACCCAAGTATCACATTCCCCCTAAACCCTGTCTCCCCCAATTCCCCTCTCATACTCCAATTTTGCCTTGGGCACTAAGGGCTGCAGACTGGGGGCAGATTTGCTCCCTTCTAACCCCAAAATAAAGAGACATGCTACTCCCTCACCTGGAGACAGCCAGCATCAGGTCAGAGTGGTTGTGGGGGTCTCACCTGTACAGCCAGCGGGTCAGAGGGGTCAATGACGGCTGCTTGGCTGGAGCCAGTGTCAATGACCAGGTAGCTGTAGTTGTTGGAAAGCACGGGAATGGGCAGGATTTTCACCCCTGGGGGAGAACAGACACAATCAGGGCATGACGCCCCAGCTGGAAAAGGGGAGTCCAGGCCAAACTCCCCACATCTTACATCAAATTCTTAGTTAAACATGCTTTGGGCAATTTGGTGATGGGGAACTCCTCCCCAGCTCAGAGTGCTGGTGCTGGGGGACACTGCAGGGCCGTGGTGTGGGAGGGGCTCACCAGGACTCACCAGGGAAGCAGTAGGGCTGGGGCACGGAGTGGCCGTGCGGATACCGCTCCCGGGCCTTCTTCACCTGCCGCTGGTAGAAGAGGTAGCCCAGGCGTGTGCGGGCGTACAGGCTGTACCTAGGGAGGACAGGCACCCCTAGGCATTAAACCCCAGTTCCCCTAAGGACCCCACTTGGGAAGGGGGCTTACTGCCGAGGCTGCTACTCCCACAGGGAACGTATACAGGGCCACTTTCTCATTCAGAGGGGGGCTGGAGGTGGTGTGTACCCCATATGCCAGATGTGTAGTGAGGGCAGAACTGGTTCCCCAAGCAGGCACCCTCCAGCTGCTTCGAGTAGCAAGGATTGGGGGGGGCATTGCTGCAGGGTGCTCACCAGGAGGAGCTGGAGCTGGCTGTTCCTCCCCGTTCACCGGGGGGCACATGCCCAAGCTTGCCATAGTATAGGGCATCAGGGAAGACAATGGGCCGAAGAAAAGGGAGGCAAGAAATGCTCCCGTGCATGTGGGGGTGGAAAAGACCTTCCCGTTTGCACAGCAGCGATTTGGAACGGGACGGGGAATGGTGCAATGACGGACACGTAAAGTCCCGGGTTGCAAAGTCCATTCCCGGCCGAGGGCACCCCTGGATGGCACACCGGGAGCGATCCCTGCAGTAGCCGAGAGTCCCCTGCGTCTCTGGCGGCGGCAGCCCGATACCGGGGAGCAGGGGCTCCTGCCAGCACCAGGTAGCCTGACCACGGCCGGGGCACCGGGGCAGACACCCAGAGAGGGCGCCCAGCACGGGATGGTGACCGGCACGCGCGGAGGGAGCCGGTGGCCGATGCCCAGCCCCGGCGGCTGGGCTGACACCGCCCGCCCCCACTCCCCCGGCCGGAGCGGGCTGAGCCCCAGCCCGGTCTCTCCGTGCCGGCGCGGCCGCAGGTTTCTCCCCGGGCGGCTCCGCACAAGCAGGGGAGGCTGGTGGGCCCTCCCACCCGGCGGCAGCACAAAGGCGGGCGGCGGCGGCTGCCTCCCCGGGGGGGGTCCCGCAGCGGCGAACGCTCGCTCTTTCATTCGCTCGCTCGCTCGCTCACTCACCCCAGGCGGAACAGCAGCGGGGCGGCGAAGGCCATGAGCGCGGCGGCGGCGCGGCGGAGGAGGCGCAGGCAGGCGGCCGCGAGCCCGCGCGCCCCGGCCGCTGCCGCCGCCGCCGCCCCGCCGGGCCCCGCGGCCATGCCGCCAACCGGCGTCACGCGCCCGCCGCGCCGCGCCCCCTGCCGGCCCCGCCGCCGCGGCACCGGGAGCGGAGAGGGGGGGGACACGCTCGGCACAGCGCTCGCGTCACCGGCCCAAAGGAGGGGATTCCCCCCCCGCCGCTGCGAGGGGTGTCCCCCCCCCGCTGACGTCACCGCGTGAGAAAGGGGGTCCCTGAGTGACGTCAGAGCCGGCGGGAAGGAAGTCCCGGGGGGCCGGGCGAGGGCCGGAGGGGTCCGTCCCGGGGAGCAACAGGCGGGAGAGCGCACCCCGCTGCGACCGGTCACCGGCCGTCCCGGGTGCAGGGCGCGGAGCTGCCGCGGGGGGGCGCGGTGGGCGGTGGCTGCCCCCGCCCCGTCCGCCCGCCCCGTCCGACCCGTCCCGGCTCGTCCCGTCTGGTCGCGGCCGCAGCCCGGCGGAGCAGCACGCAGCAGGTAGGGTAGCCCACCCCGCTCCGCGCCTCTCGCCGTTCCCGAGTCCCGCCTGAGGCTCCTGGCGGGTCCCCCTCGTTCTCTCGACTCCCCTCTGCCCGCTTCGTCCCCCCACCCCCCCTGACCCTGCGCCCTCCGGTGCCGCGGCCGGCGAGGGGCTGTCCCAGCGATCTCCCGAGCGTCCTGGAGGCCGACGGGGACTTGGCGAGGGTGGGCGGCCGGTCGCTAAACAGCGGGGACGCGCTGCGAGCCCCCAGTGTCCCCTCACTGGAGTGGGTTGGGGCACATCGAGTTGGGGTCCGGCGGCGGGAGGAGGGGAACGGAGCGCGGTCCCGAGCAGGGGCTCGGCGGGCGGGACTCTGACGCGCCGGGTCCCTCTGTGGCGCTGGTGCTGTTTTCCGGACCCCACGGGATGGCGTGGCGGGAAATCGGGGCGTGGTGCGGGGTGGTCCGTGGGGAGGCAGCGACGCTAGTGCTGTGGAGAGTGTCCTCACGGACCCCGTGCGATGTCTCGGGAGGGGTGGACACGGGTTTGTGCCCGGCAAGGTGTGGGGGTGACACCATGGGGGTGCGTGGGGACCAGCACTGGATAGTGTGGGGGTGCCGGGACTGGGGCACAGGAGGACACCTCTGTCCCGTGTCTGTGCCCCCGGGAGAGAGCTTGTAGACGGGCAGGGATGTGGGAGTGGTGATGCTGAGCCCCAGCAAACTTGTGTCGTGTGTGAGCGGAGTGGGGCAGCGGGGACATCTGGCCTGGGTGGGCCGTACTGACCCGCTCGTGTGAGCTGAACAGGGCTGGCCTGGGCTGGGCCGGGACAAGTTGTGCTGTGCTGTGTTGTGTGTTGGGTTGCGCTGTACTGAGCCGTGCTGCGCTGCAGGAGGCAGCTGTGCCCTGTTGTACTGTACCAGGCTGTGCCATGCCATGCCAGGCTGTGCCACTCTGTGCTGTGCCGTACTAGACTGTGTTCTACCAGCCCGTGCTGCACTGGTGGGAACTTCCACCACTTCAGGAGTGACGTGTTTTCTCAGGCAGCCTGAGTGTGGTGAGCTCTGTCCCCCGCCCCAAACCACGATCCCCTCTTAAGGTGCTTATATTGTCCCTAGGAACCTGTGGAGCTGGTGGCAAGGGCCTGAACCTGGCAGGAGTGCCAGGGCAGATGGTGGAGATACAACCCTGGGCTACCCGTGGGATCGTGAACGGGATGATGGTTGCCAGTGCCCTGTGGTGCCTGCAACATATGCCTTATCTGTGCTGAGTCACGGTGCCAGCGCACAGTAGCACCCTGTCCCCAGGGACCGTGTCATGCTGAGGCCACTGAGCTGGCCCCGGGTTGCCATCTGCCATCTAACTGGTGACCTTGGTTTCGGGACCGTGCAGTGCTATGGACCTAGGAGGATTCAGCTGCCTGCTTCCCTGGGTGTGGCAGCTGCTGGGACCCGTCAGGCTGGTTCCTTCCGTGTGCCTAAGGCTACCCCAATGGGGTGGGAACAGGAGGGGCTGGAGGAGTCGCAAGGTGCTGGTCATGGGCACAGAGTAGGACCCCACTGATGCTGGCCAGATACATCTCACATTCTCCGGACATCTGGGTTCCCTCCTGGGACTCTGGTCCACCTGTAACTTGAGTGTCAGATACAGAGACTTTCTAGGGTCAAGGTCCTGTATTGGGCCCTTCCCTGGCCCCATAGATGAGGTGGTACCAGGGGGTACCATGTGCTTTCTGGGAAAGCACAGTGTGGAGAAAGTGAATTTCTTTTCCATGTGGTTATTGCCACGCTGGTTATTTATTTTTGGCACTGTCATCATCGTGATGATGAAGGGCAGGGCAACTGTGGCAGCTCTGCTGTGGCTGGCACAGTCGGATGGCAGGAGGGATGGACAGACAGGGAACTGCTTCCCCCAGCCCAGCATGGCTGGCATGGGTGTGCCCTCGGCATCTCTGCCTGTCCAGCCTGGCTCCGGGAGGCACTGGCGTCACACAGGAGGAAGTGCCCAATCCCCTCCCAGCCTGGTTGTCATTAGATTCAGATCCTGGTTCCTTCCCTGGGATGGTCCCAAGATCACATCACCGCTGTGGGCAGGAGGACTGTGGGGGGTCCTGGCACGTTCCTGGGGTCTGGGATGCCAGTGCTGAGGGGGTAGGAGGTGGGTAAAGGCCTGGCACTCTCTACTCACAGCTCTGTTGTTTTCCTGGCCTTGGAGATCCTGCTTTCCTTCTTCTCCTCCTGCTGGGACCAAGCCCAGCTGGCCCTGAGCCCGGGCTGCCTGCTTACAGCTGCTGGGGGCTCTGTGAGGGGGCCTGGTGTGGCCGAGGAGGGGAGCTCAGCCCCAAGGGGGGGCCCAACTTTGCTCGGCAAGGAAGAGTCCATCTCCTGTAGAGCTGATGTGTCACTTCCCCTTAAACTCCCTGAGGAGACTCAGGAGTTCTGGAGCCCCTGTGTGACACATGCTGCTGTTGGGTGGGGGACACCTCTGACAAAGCGGGGCGGGTGGCAGTGAGATCTGTGTGACTGTAATGAGGATCGGACCCTATGTTTCCATTCCAGGGAGTTGGCAGAGCCGTTTGTCCTCAGTGTAGTGATACCTTGGGAAGGCTGACCCAAAACAGAGACTGGACAGAGCTAGACAATAAAGCAGGTATTTATTGAAAGGCCTTTAGAGTATACCTCGGACAGGACAAGAGCCTGACCAGGGCTACACCCAAGGCGGACTTAGAATGGTCACAAAATGGCTGACCAGTCATGAAGTCTTACAGTTTTATAAGTTTTGGTTCATTTGCATATTGGGGTTTAATTGTCCAATTACAGCTTCTGGTTGTGAGGTTTCATCCTCCTTGTTTCTCTCTTCCACTGCTGTTTATGCTTTTGGGCCTGAAAGTTGTACTCGTTGTCCTTGGTCTTCAGCAGGAAAAGGGTTTGTTTTGTCTACCTACTCTGTGAAGAGAGCTTACTAACACTTAATATGAGGCTCAGAACTACACCCCTAGGCAGCACAGAATCTGGAAATCTTGAAAGCTGAAACTTAAGGCATCACCAGGAGCCACAGACCAGCCAGAGGTGCTGCTCCTTCCTTCCTAGCAATGTCAGGGTGAGCTTCAAAGACTGGAGAGGTCAGATCCCTTCTGAAAAGGTCACGTCCTCGACGCAGCTTGAGTCAACGCGTGGCTGTGCCCTGCCCGTGGCTGCCCACTGACGCAGGTGCTGGGGACTCAGGACACAGGAATGCGGGTGGCCCCAGCCAAGGGACAGTAGGGACATCCCTCGTTGGTTATTGACCTGCTGGCATTGAGGCCAACTTGTGCTTACTAATGAGAAGCTACTATTAAAGTGGGAGGGGGAGGTTCTGTGGCTGCACGGTCTCCTCTGTCCCTGCATCTGTGGCTTCAGTCACCAAGAACAGGTCCTGTTCAGGGAGGGGACCTGTGCTGAAGCCCCGTGTCTTCTGTCCCCTCCAGGTGCCTGTGGGAGACGCAGGGAACTGGCATGTCGCAGCCCAGCGCACCCCCAGCCTACGATGACAGGAACCCCCTCTATCCCCCGCCCCCTGGGGGGTACCCCCAGCCCCCTCACTATGCCGGGGGGTACCCCCAGCCAGGGGGATACCCTGCGGGGCCGGGGTACGCACAGCCAGGGGGGTATCCAGCATCAGGAGGGTACCCTCATCCGGGCATGGCCATGCCCACCATGCCTATGCGGTTTGGTAAGTGGGGCACCTTGGTTTGTTTGGGGGAGGGCACTGGAAACTGGGGTGCTGTGAGGGGCTGCATGGCTGACCCTAGTGCTGAGGGGTGTCCACCACCACAGGTGACAACGGCCTTGGGGATGGCTCTCAGTTCCAATCAGTTGACTGGGACGATCGGAAAATCCGGCACACCTTCATCCGCAAGGTGAGTCCCAAGGGGCCAGGGACACCTGTCAGGGTGGGGGGCCAAGTGCCGATCCCTCTGTCTCTTGCAGGTCTATGCCATCATCTCCCTGCAGCTTCTGGTGACGGTGGGAATTATTTCTGTGTTCTCCTTTGTGTGAGTAGAGGGTTCCTCCTTAGCTTTGTCCTGAAAAAGAGGGGAGCTTGATTTCCTTGGGGGGTGTTCAGAGGGGACAGTAGTTGCCAACTCCTCTCCCTCACACTTGTTCTTCCTGTCCCACAGCCACCCTGTCTCCTCCTTCGTCCGGAAGAATCCTGCCATCTATTACGCCTCATAGTGAGTAGGGGCATGTGTCCCCTCAGCTCGTGCCCCCGCATCCACAGCCTCCCAGCCCACGGGTTGATCCTGGTGTGGGGCTGACACCTGCTGTCTCTCCTTGCAGTGCTGTGTTCCTGGTGACCTACCTGGTGCTGGCCTGCTGCCAGGGTCCCCGGTGAGTCTCTAGGACCCCCAGGGTGGGGTGTGTGGGTATGGGGGGTGTCTCCAGAGCATCAAGATAGGTTCCTGTCTGGGGCTGCCCCTGGGTGAGTGGGGACCAGGGGGACACAACATGGTCGCTGTCACTAGCTTACCTCTCTCCTGTTTCATCCTCAGGAGACGCTTCCCCTGGAATATTATCCTGCTGAGCATCTTTGTAAGTGGGCTGGGACTGGCAAGGGGTCCTGGTGGTGCCCCCATGGCACCCCAGCTCCCTAGGTGGGCTGGGAGGGATAGGAGGACGTGGGCAGGTGGACAGCCCATTGAGCTCACCCTTCTCTCCCACAGACGCTGGCCATGGGGCTGATGACAGGCACGATTGCCAGGTACGCCCTGGAGATCCTGCAGTTATACGATCTGGGGTCCCTCCTGTCCTCCACAATGCAGCCAGCTCAACTGAGAGGCTGCCAGGAGTCAGGGGATGCTCCAGTCCCTTGGGCTCAGGGACTGTGAAGTTCCTGTCCAGGATCGGGGCTGTGGAGGAGGGTCTCCAACACCCCTCTGGCAGGAGGATACTTAAGTGTGAGGTGACTTTCTTTGTAGCATGTACAACACGAAAGCTGTCCTGATTGCCATGCTCATCACCGCCATTGTGGCCATCGCTGTGACCATCTTCTGCTTCCAGACCAAGGCAAGGAGAGGGATGAGCCCTGCCCTCTGTGGGCCAGGTGAGGGGAGCTGGTCAGTGGGGACACCCTGGGCTCTCCTGTGACATATGTGTGTGTCCCCATCAGGTTGATTTTACATCGTGTCCAGGGCTGTTCTGCGTGCTGGGCATCGTGGTCATGGTGACCGGGATCATCACTGCCATCGTCCTCTCCTTCAAATATGTGAGTGGGGGGGACAGAGGGGCTGTGGGGTGCCATGGGTGTTCCTGGTTGGGTGTCCCCAGGGCTGGTGCAGGCAGGATGTTTGGGTGGTCCCTTTGCTGGGAAGCAGGGTGTGGTACCAGCCATGGAAGGCGGCTTGCCTGCAGGGGGAGGGTGAATTGACATCAGCAGCAGCTCCTCAAGAGCCGGGTGTGGGCAGGACCTGCCCTGCCTTGCCTGCTGCCTGCCAGCACCCCGGCTCACCCTGCTCGTGTTCCCTTCTTGTGCAGGTCCCCTGGCTCCACATGCTGTATGCAGCCATTGGGGCCATCGCATTCACACTGGTGAGTTCACGGCTGGAGCAGGCAGAGGGTGTCCGGCAGGGACTGGGGAGGGAGGAATTCCCCCTTGGTCTTTGCCTGACGCTCTCTGTCCCTACAGTTCCTTGCCTATGACACCCAACTTGTGCTGGGGAACAGGAAGAACACACTGAGCCCAGAGGAGTATATCTATGGTGCCCTCACCATCTACACTGACATCATCTACATCTTCACCTTCATCCTGCAGATAGTGGGCCGGGATTAGCCCTGGGAACCCTCCATCCATCTCTAGCTGCCCCTCACCCTTCCTCTGGTCTCTGTACAGGATACTCCGCTTACTGTGACTCTTAATGCTTTGGCATTCCTACCTGTAGGCTGCTAAGGAAAGGGCTTCCCTTGATCATCCCCCAACAAGCCTCTGAGAGCAGTGGGGGGGACTGGCTGCCAGTGTTTAGGCAGTTTAGTCTGGCTTTGGCATGGCTTACCAAGGCTGTGCCAATGGCATTGGGCTGGCAGTGGAATGTTACAGCCGTGCCTGGGCACAGGGAGCTGGCAGCGGCTGCTGGGATCATGTTGGGATATTTTGGCAGAGAACAGTTGGTGTCATTCACTCTGTGCCTTAAATGTGGCTCTGGTCATGCCCCCTCCCTGAGCTGTGGCTGTGCCCGGTGTGGGAATGGGGCAGCTGGGACCTCTGTGACAGAGCTCACACTGCAGAGGCCCTGCAGCCACGGATGTGGGCAAAGTTGCACTTGCTAAATAAAACACTTCAGTTTTCCAGATGGTCTCAGTCTTACTGGTATGGCAACTCCCTCAAAAAAACTGTGGGCAGCCTCAGTGGGGGCTGCGGCACAAACTGCTTTGGGATGAGAAAACCAAGGTCAAAGTGCTCCAGGCCTGGTCTCCCTCCCCTGCCTGTAGACCCTGCTGTTGTGGGCGGAAGCCCAGCTGCAGAACAGCTGGGACTCCCACTGCTGAGGTAGGCAGAGCCTGGGGCTGAGCATTGAGGGAGCAACCACAGTGGCACTGAGCTGTTTCACTTTATTTGTCCCTATTCAGCTCCACAACCACTTCATGGTCTGCACAGAAAGGGCAGATGCCACTGCCATGTGTTCCATGGGGCCGGTGTCCTCTTGGCCAGTCCCTCCAGGTGCTGCAGTGACAGCCTGGGGAGGGGGGCAGCTTGGCTATGCCCCCCTGACCACCCTGCTGTATCGTTCCGAATCATACTCGCCCTGGTTGGCTTCCATCATTGTTCGGCGGACTTTGAGCTGCTCAAGGCGATTTTTGTCCACTTGCCATTTGGCCAGGAGGAAGAGGATGATGCCAGAAGGCAATCCAATGGCCCTGCAGGACAGCCAGCAGTCAAGAAGGTGGAGAGAGTGGGTGGGGAAACGAGGGTGCTGTGCCACGCTGGGACTGCACGGACAGTGTCCTGCCCAGCACTACAAACTCCCAAGGCCCGTGTTCCACCCTGGGGACCACAGAGCAGTGCAGCCTCCCAGTGCTGACCTTCTCCCACCACCTGAGCCACTCACCAGGCCACCCCCACCGGCTTCATCGGGTTCTTGCCCTTCTTGCGGGTGGGGATGTACTCTACCCCCTCGGGGAGCCCCCCGCTGCCAGGCTCCTGGCTGGCCCGTTGTCCCGCCGGCCGGTGGCAGCTCTGCCCAAAGAGCCGTGTCCCCCGGGGGTCCGGCGGCCCCCAGGCCTTGGCAGGGGACGCTGAAAGTCTTGCTGCTGCCAGCAGTCCTGCGGGGAGAGAAGCATTAGGGAGAGGCAGACATAGAGTGTGGGAGGCCCAGCCCGGGCTGCCTGAAGCTCCTGTCCCTGCCCATTTCCCTTACCCCCTGCCCGTTTCCCTTACCCCCGCCCTTTTCCCTGCCCGTTTCCCTGCCCTTACCCTGCCCTTCTCCCTGTCCATCCCCATTCCCCTGCCATAGCCCCTGCCCTTCCGCCAGAGGGCGCTCGAAGGCGTGGCCTGAGCCGGGGGCGTGACCAAGCCAACTGGGGCGTGGCCCTAAGCCCTCTCCTCGGCGGGGCGGGGCGGTGGGGTGCGTCTAGGGGCGCGCGTGCCGAAGGCCGCGGAGTCATGCCGTGAGGGTGGTGGTGGAACGGTCCCGTCCCCCCGCCCCGGGGTTGCCCCCTGCTCCTGCCCACCCGCCCGCCGTTACCCCGCAATCCTCCTCGCGCCGCCGCCATGGTGCCGTTGTGCGGCGGCACCGCTGCATGCCGGGAGCTGCAGTCTCGCCGCACGGGGGCTGTCGGCGCAAGGCGCCGCCTGGCCTGGGCGCAAGAAACTACATCTCCCAGAGTGCTCCGCGCAGGCCGGGGCCGACCCTCCCTGCTGGCGGAAAGGGCGGTATCCGCGCGCGGCCTCGGGTCGTGGTTGGCTGGGGCGGGCGGGGATTGACCGGGGCGGGGTGCGCGGCGGAAGCGGCGGCAGCGGCGGCGGCGGGGTGGGTCGGCATGGAACCCGGGGAGGGCCCGGGGGCGCTGGACCTGCACGGCGACGAGGAGATCATCGAGGTGGTGGAGCTGGGCCCGCCCGGGCCGGGTGAGACGGGGCGCCCTGCGCCACGCGCCGGGCAGGGCCTGCGGGGGCTCTGGCCTCCAGCCAGGGCACCGGGAGCGCTGCGGCCCCACCCCAGTGCCAGGCCCGGCCGGTGCATCCCCCGGCCCGCGGCCTCTCCCTGCGTGTCGTCCCGTTCCTCTGCGGTTTTCCTTGCTCTGGGTCTCGTGGCTGCGGCGGCATCGCGCATCCCCCCGCTGCCCCGTCCCTCAGGGACCCCCGCTGTCCCGCCGAGCCGGGCAGGCCGCGAGCCGCGCCCTGACCTTCGCCCTCTGCAGATGACCTGGCCGAGGAGATGGAGGACGTGGACTTTGAGGACGAGGGAGCAGAAGAGCCCGATGCCGAGGCTTGGGAGTCGGAGGATGACGAGGGGGTGGAGGACGGCATGGAGGCACAGGACGACAGTGAGGTCACGTTCTCGCTCCACTCGGGTGAGTGCTGGGGACGAGCAGAAGCAGCTCGGACCCCGCTCGGGACCTCGTCTCATCTTGGCTTTTCCCAGAGTCCAGGGGTGCAGAAGGTCTTGCTAGGCTGTTTTCTCCCAGGCTTCTTAGGACAGCTAGCAGGACTCAGAGCTGCCCTGGGCTTGTTTCTGCCTTATGCTCTGGCAGAAGAGCCCTTTGGGCCTCCCATCATGGCAGCTGGCTCTAAGCTCAGCAGAAAGCCTGTGCTGCTCTTCTCCCATGTGAAGAATTGATTCTCACTAGGCTGGTTCAGCTTGCTGACATCCCACCCAGACCCAGTGCTGCATGGGGTTTGGATCCCCTGGGAATATCCGGTGAGGTGGGATTGGCACCATAGCCATAACCTCTCTACTCTTTTGTGAAGCTTCTGTCTTCTGTGTGAGCCTTGACCCCAAGACCAACACGCTGGCAGTGACAGGCGGAGAGGATGACAAGGCCTTTGTGTGGCGTGTGAGTGATGGGGAGCTCCTGTTTGAGTGCTCAGGTGAGGTGCAGTGAACAGCTGTGTCACTTCACAGCTGTGTCTATCTGGACACTTTTTTTCCCAGCTGATGCTGTGCTCCTGACCATCTTCCATAGCTTGACCTCAGCAGTCTCTGTCCCCTGATGTTTTTAGGACACAAGGACTCAGTCACCTGTGCTGGCTTCAGTCACGACTCTGTGTTCGTGGCCACAGGTGACATGTCTGGGCTCATCAAAGTGTGGCGGGTGGATGCCAAGGAGGAAGTGTGGTCCTTCGAGGTGGGGGACTTGGAGGTGAGTGGTGCTGTGGGGAGCTCCCCAGCCAGCAAGTTGGGTGGCAGCCCTTCTGTGACACTGCCTGTACCTCTCACTGCCCAGTGGATGGAGTGGCACCCTCAAGCCCATGTACTTCTGGCTGGTACAGCTGATGGCAACACCTGGATGTGGAAGATCCCTAGTGGGGACTGCAAAACATTTCAGGGTCCAGCATGCCCGGCCACATGTGGCAGGATCCTGCCTGATGGTGAGGCATGGGGCCTCTCTGGAGTGGGAACAGTCACCAGCTCTGTGTGGGCCATTTGTCCTCCTGCTTCTCCCAGTCTGAGCTGAATGGGAGGTAGGAGGATGAGGGGGGCCCTGTCTCTCTCTGCCATCTCTGTCTCACCCAGGGAAGCGAGCAGTGGTGGGGTATGAGGACGGGACCATGCGCATCTGGGACCTAAAGCACGGAACGTCACTGCATGTCCTGAAAGGTAAGGAAGAGGTTTATCAGCTGGGCTACCCCCTAGTTGGTAAACTGCCCCTTCTGATGGGCTCTGACCTCTGCCTGGGTGGCGAGGAGGCATCCTCTGAGGGCAGGAGGAAACCTGTCACTGGGTTTCTCTGTCTGCACTGGTGGCTGTTGCTTGCGGGGGTGCTGGCAGAGCCAGGGAGGGTGGAGGCTGCAGGATGGTGTGTTTCAAGGCTCACTGGTCTCTGTGGGGAGGAAACATAAAGCTCATACCTGCTGCTCACCTCCCAGGCCAGGATGGCCATCAGGACCCCTTGACGTGTGTGGCCAGCAACCAGGATGGCAGTTTGATCATGACGGGCTCTGTGGACTGTCACGCCAAGCTGGTCAACTCCGCCACGGGCAAGGTGCGTCTGTGTGGGCAGGGCAGAGCCAGAAGTGCTGAGGACCCCCCCAAGCCTCGTGTCCTGGGCCAGGGGCAGAGCCAGGAGCGCTGGGGACCCCCCAAATCCAGGGCCAGTGTGCGGCCATTGGCAGCCGGCAGGCGGCGCCCTCGCGCTGCGGGTGGAGTGCGGGCTGGGTGGTCCCGCCCGGCTCCTGGGAAGAAGTTTCCGCTTGTTTGCTCCCAGGAGCTGAGCATTTGGGTCCGCCTCTTGTTCTAATGAGGGTGCAGACTCGGTATCGAATACAAACGGGACCTCTGTGCACCTGGGTCTCCTTCCCTCAGGGTATATAGTCACCCTCCCTCTACCCAGGTGGTGTGCGTGTTCAAGATGGAGAGCGTAACTCCCAAGGCGCCCATCAGTGAGGGCGAGGAAGCAGAGTCCAACTCAGTGGAGTCGCTGGGCTTCTGTAATGTGTGAGTGTTGGGCAGCCCCTCTTCAGTGCTAGATCTTACAGGGCTTGTCATACACATCCATTTGCATCCCTTACATTCAATCTGCTGCATTTCTCATCTCCATCCTTCCGACTGGGTGTGGCCATCCTGGATCACTTGGCTGTGAGGCCAAGGGACATCAGCTGCTCAGTCCTTCCTGCAACTGTTGGGATTCTGGGCTAGCCTGATGTACCACTGCTTGGCTGGAACACTCTCCAGATGTGTGTTCTCCTGCCAGGACATTGTCATCTTCTTCACAAACCATGGGCTGATTGCTGACTTGCTGTGCTGTTGGGTTTCCCAAGTGAGGTGTTTGATGGCTCCAGCCATGAGGTTATCCCTCATCTTCTCAATGCAGTGCAGCCTTAACATAGGGTTTGCCTTTTACCTGGAGCCTTTATGTATGTTTCCATCCCTGCTTCCTCATGTCCCATGTAATGCCTATTCTCCTGTCTGTAGGATGCCACTGGCTGCTGTGGGCTACCTTGACGGCACACTGGCTATTTATGACCTCTCCACACAGAGCCTGAGGCATAAGTGCCAACACGAGGTACTGCCCTCTCTAGGCCTGGGAGATGGGCTTTGGGCCTTTTAGAGATCTCTCTTGGAGCCCAGGGGGCCAGTTCCCAATCTGTACTTCCCCCTGAGCCTTGGGCTTCCCCGAGGGGCAGCCACAGTGTCTGCACAGTGGATGTGCTTGGCCCTGGGGTCTGGGGCTCCTGTGGTGATGGCAGACACCATGAGGGGGTGGGGGTACTTGGGCGGAGCTAATACTTGCTGGAGGTCCCCACTGTGGTCTCCCCCTGCCCCAGTCAGGGATTGTGCAGCTGCTGTGGGAGGAGAGCTCGGCCGTGGTGTACACCTGCAGCCTGGATGGGGCTGTGCGGCTCTGGGACGCCCGCTCGGGGAAGATGATCAGCGAGTACCGAGGGCACTCTGCTGAAATCCTCGACTTCGCCGTCAACAAGTGAGCAGGCAACCCCTAGACCCCTTCCCTGCTGGGTGGAGGGAGCAGTGGTGGCAGGGGCCTCCAGCCCAGGAGCTCGAATCACAAGCTGTCTCTTCTTTGAGTGCCCTTGAGGTCTGGTCCCAAGGTGGGGGAGAAATGCAGGTCCGTGCTAAGACTTGAATGTTGTAAGGGGGAGTGCAGCACCCCAGAGCTGGGCTGGGGGTGATGGTCAGGGATCCTGGGAGCCCCCAGCCCCACCTCTGAGCCCTGTCTCCCTGCAGGGATGCCTCCATTGTGGTGACCACCTCTGGCGACCACCAAGCCAAAGTGTTCTGCGTCCAGCGCCCTGATCGCTAGAACTGTGCCAGGGGATGGCGTCCCGGCACTGCCTGCGCCTTGTGTAGAGAGGGACGTGGTTTCACCACCCTGCTCCAGTGCGTGCTTTGTAATTTTTCCAGCCTGCCCTGCTTTGCCCTCCCCATCTAGGGGCCAAGCCAGGGGTTTTGTATGAAGATGTCTTTAATTATATAAATTATTTCAGTTAACTGGATGCCATCTACTCTGCTTGTTGGGGGGAAGAGGATCTGGGGAGCTGTGCTCCCTCCTCAGGGATCTCCCTGGCATCCAACCATGGCCTGAGGATCAGTGGCAGAGACTCCCATCCTAGCTCTCCCTGCTATGGGGAATGAAAGGGTCAGGATAGGAGAGAAGCGTGCAGGTTGCTAGCTGAAGGTAGGAGAATCCTGCTCTGTACAGTCCAGGAGCTCCCTAAAAGAAACAGGCTATTCCCAGATCTGGGTACTGCACCCAAAAGTTCACTAGAAGGCATATGTTCCACAATACAGGAATTATCTCCCTCAGGGCTGTGACTAAACACCCCTTCCAGGGCAAGGTCACATGCATTGACAAGCCAAAGCCTCACAGCCCTTTAAGATAGAAAGATCTTCTTTATTAATGAACCCCAACAGTATTTCTTCAGATACAGGAGTTTTGAACTCAAATACTCAGAAGAAAACAAGTTAATATTGCATTATTCTCATAAGAAATACTGCAACTTATTTCCGGTAACATACTGCAAAGCGAAACAGCTTGAAAAGAAAAAAAAATTAAAAAAGAAAAGAAATTAAGTCAATCAAACTGGAATTAAAGTTTTGTTTCTTGGAACGATCGAGTCCTCGCAAGCACAGCTCGTTTCTGCAGATTACTCCCCCAACTGTCGTACAAACAGACCCCGATTGCTTGAATTCCTTATGAGCCCACAGAGGTGCAACATTAAAAGCTACGATTATCGGGTAGCAAGTGCCCCAGCCTTCGTCCTCCACGGCAGCCTCAGTGACTCGGCATTAACGGGCTGTGAACGTCTTCCCCCTGAAAGGATGCAGAGAGGGGTCAGCACAGCCCCAGCGGCCTGTGGTGGGGCACACTAGCAGAGTTCTCAAAGCTAGGCAGGGACTGCTGGGTTGGAGTTCACAGGGTCTGTGGGGAGGGGCTAATTTTTGCAGAGGGGACAACCCTCCTGCCCCAAAGCAGCATGCAAAGGGAACATGACAGGACAAACAGAAAAAAGGACACCAAGGGGCTCTAAGATAAGTAGAAGGTAAGGGACATAAATGCAACATGTTCACACAACTGCTCTCCTCCATCCAATTCACTGTGGCCTGCTTGTTCACAAGAGGCAGCCAGCCAGCATTGGTGACCTGGCCCCAACCATCAGCTGGCCAAGGACAGCCAGTGACTGAAAAGCTGCAGACAACACTGGGCAGCAAGACCCGGTCCAGCACCCACAAACCCCAAGGAAGGACCTGGCTCCTCTCCTTCCCCCCAGAGCTGGACAAGGCAGCTCTACTATAACAGGGAAAAAGCCCCAGGAATGCCACCAAGGGCATAGTGGGGGGAAAACGGAGACACTAGTGCATGCAAGGCCATGTATAAGCCTTTTACAAAGGATCTGCCAGCAGTACATGGTTTTGCCTCAGACCCAGCTCCTCACAGGACATCTGAGGCAGTAAGCTGTGGGTCATCCCCATGGCACCCCAGCCTGCCCTGGACTGCAGCATACCAAACTGAGCAAGCCTTAGCTTGTGGCTGGCAGAGAAGCTTAGAGAGCCAGGCCCTGCTTAGCTACTCACGTGATTGTTTTCATTTCTTTCTTCTCTGCATCTGGACGGGCACGGTTGAGCACCTTGAGGAAATCTGATGTTTTCGCCCTCATACGTGTGTGAATATAGGCCTGTGTTTCATGAGGACAAAATGGGGACATGTCAAGATCCTGTCTTCATAGCTGAGATTTCAGGACATGTCAAAGCCAGGTCACTCTGAACAATTACCCTCATTTCTGTTCTCAGAAAGGAAACAAACCAGATCCAAAAGAGGAAAATCCTACTTCACTGCTAGAATGGAAAGAAAACAGTGTCCAAGAACAGGGAGAAGGCAATGATGCATCACTTGCCAGCCCTGCATGACTGAGGAGGGCAGTTGCAGACACTAATGAGTTCTCAAGGGGCACCCCTCCCCCCTGCTTCTCCCCTTCAGCACCCAGGTTAGATGGGCTGAAGCCACCCTGACCCTCATACCTTCGAGCACTTGATGTGATAGTGCAGGTAGTCCCGGAATGTGTGGATCAGGTTTATGGTGTTGTCTCTGGCTGCAGCATTGGTGTGACGGGGAAACAGCACTGAAAGAAGAGGCCAGCACAGACCATTAGTATCTCCTGAGGCTGGGCAAGGCCTTCAGGATCAGTACTGGAGGCTTCAGGGTGCATTGAATCCCTGCCTTGCTCTCTATAAAGAGCCCTTTAATCTTGACATACCGAGATTATGCAGCACTTGTGATTTTAAATACAAGGCTTAAGAGCACTTTTCCACATTTCCCACAGCAGCCTGTGCACTCTGCAGGACACAGGCAAGGCCAGATATCCAGAAGCAATGGCACTGTAGGAAACTGCAGGATGCTGTATCAGTGCTTTGGAGATGCAATTGGGAAGAGCAAGCTGGGAAGCGGACCGGGGCGCCCAGGCTGCTCCACCAATTTCAAGATCCAGTCTGCCTAGGGTCTTGAAATTGGTTGTGGATCTTGCCTGGTAGCTGGCCAGCCACATAACATAGACAGACTTGGATACAAGCAGGTAACTTGCTCTTTCCATAAGCTGGTGCTCTGTTAACTGTCCCAGATTCGAGGGCTGAAAGAACATTTTGTTTGGGTGATAATCTCACCTGAGACTGTCAGATCAGGTAACTGGGAAATTTGAGTCACAACAGAACAAAGTATGTGCCATCTCAGACATCTTCTTTCCACTGCTGACAGCTGCCCAGGCCTCAAGGCACCATTTCCAGCACCAGGAGGAGGGCAAAGCTATCTTCACTTTTCCCTGCAGTGTCTGTGCTCTGTCTCTGAGCTCCAAACTACAAGAGTGCTGCCCTCAGACAGCCTAATAACACACTCATCTGGAAGAGACCTATCCCTTTGGAAAGGGCAGGGTTGAGACTCCTTGACACTGCTACCCAGGGGGAAGTCATGGCTCTGCTGGCCAGCACCTCTGCAGGCAGGGGAAAGTGGCTCACCAGTGTTTGGCCCAGAGCAAAGAGGCAGAGCTGGAGAAGCAGAATGCACTGCTCTGCTGCTGCTCTCTGCCTGCCTCTGCTGTTCGAGCACTGCACAGCTCCTGCAGCTGGAAAACCTACAAGTACCCTTGCATGAGCACTTTCTTCAATAAACCTCCAGCTTCCAAAATATCACAGCAAAGCCACTCTTCTTTTTGCTTCCAAATACTGAACTTATTTTGTAGGTGGCCACTAAACAGCTCACTGTCCACTTCCACATCTTCTTGCCCACAGCAGAGCTGAGGTGACCTGATACAGAAAAGGGACACTCCAAAGGGTGCACACAAGACAGAATGCAACCCCAGAGTCCCTGCAATGCTCAATGGCCCGCTTCAACTCTCAGGGAAGGTGAATTCCTTTCTGTTTTTCATGCAGCAACAGGAACCTCTCTCCTTCCCAAGCATCCCCAAGCCTCAGAGCTGCCTGCTTACCAAATGTGATGTAGCCAATATTATCGCCAACGGCTGCGTCCGTGTCTTTCAGCTCCAA
This sequence comes from Sylvia atricapilla, assembly GCF_009819655.1. Classification (NCBI taxonomy): domain Eukaryota; kingdom Metazoa; phylum Chordata; class Aves; order Passeriformes; family Sylviidae; genus Sylvia; species Sylvia atricapilla. The sequence goes on from NC_089146.1 coordinate 23,212,437, forward strand.
GGGCGGCTCCCTGTGGCTGAAGAGCACCTGTGGGGCTGTGTGACTGGCCCGGCGACCCTCCTTGAATTCCTGAACAAGACAAAGTGAAGGTGATTCCCTTCAGCAACATGCTGGGAAAGCAAATGGGGTTTCCTCATTCCCAAAGGGCAATGAGCAGAAGGTGACCCAGCTTTCCCTGAATGGATCGAGTTCATCAGGCCAAGCACCCTGAAAGTAACCCCTTTTCCCAGCAAAAGCAGCCCAAAACACATGGTTGTCCTGGGTTTGTACATGACTGTTGTGCAGCCCCTCAGCTAGGGTGGCTTTCAGTGTGTCACACCCCTGTCATGGGTGTTTTGTGGAAGGGACACCTCAGTCTGAGCAAGCACATAAGACAGCACAGCTCCTGCTGGAACTTCAATGCTTCCAGTGAAAGTGGGCAGTTGCCCATCATCCCCGAAACAGAAATTCTCAGAAGGGTTGCAAGATCTCCATCACACCTAATGTAAAAGGTTCTGCCGTTTGAGAAACCATCTCCCACCAGGAGTCTGCCCAGGCATCAAGATGCATCTCAGGGTTTGAAGTTTGTATGTGAAGCCTGCTCCTCTTAATGCTTCCCTACACCTTGAAAAAATACCTTCAAACAGTGGAGATCCCTTCCCCCACCTCTGACAGCAGCACAGCCTCCACCTCACAGGAAATGTACTGGTTCTGCATTTCAAGAACTGTAAGGATCTTCTTTGTGTAGGGCTGGGAATGTCCAGAGACCATTCTCCTGCCCCAAGGCAGGGCAATCTTCCCTCTCTCTCACTGATCTCCATCCCAACTTACACATTATCAGCTATGCTTGGCCTCGACTCTGAGCACAGTTTCCCCCGGGAAAGGCTGGAGCATCCATGTCCCTTATAAAGTAGATCACTGGGGTTTCCTTAATGAAATGCTTAGCTTGCACTTCTGCCTGCTTATGCCAGAGGGTGAAATGGTTCAAATGGCTTCACTGGTTAGTTAATGGTCACATTTTCTCCGTGAGAGCCCAGATGAGCAGATACCATGCCCAGCTGCATTATGCAAGAGCAATAGCTGGAGGGAAAGAGCCAGTGTGACTCAGAGTGGAAATTCCTGTGGCTGGGCAGAGGCAGGGTTTGCTGTTGGAAAAACCAAGAATTCAGGACATGGAGACTCCAGGACAGCTGCTGCATTGAAGCACTGCCATCTCCCCAGGAGCCTCACTAACCCCATTTTGTTCACATCATGCCTCCCTTCCCATTTAAAAAGCTGAATTCTAGGCTGAGGGATATACTTGGTGGGGGAAAACCTCAAAGCCAGAGCAGATACCATGTCTGTAGCTAATGAACACAGCAAACAGAGCTGTGAAGACCTCCACTGCAGAAGACCCCCTTCTGATAACATTCAACACAGGTACACTGGGGTCTCCAGCAAACTGGGCCAGACTTGCTGTCCATGAGCCTGTCAGCAGCATGGCTTGGCACCCTTAAATGGCTGGGCTAAAGATCCCTGGAACACTCTGCAGGCCATGGCTATGCCCACACAGGAGGCTGGTTCCCAAGGAGCTTCAGCAGATGAGTGAGGTGGGCCAGTGGCACAGATGAACATAGGTATGAGCACGCACTGAGCCTCCCTAACTGCACACAGATGTCTCATTGTCTTCAGGCTGCACTTCACAGACAGGCAAAGTGCTTACTACAAGTCTTTCTGCTTCCCACCTAAACAGCAAGTGGAAAAGGTAGCTGAGTCCAATCCATAACCAACCATGATTGGTTTGAGACCACAAATTCAGTATATTCATAGTTCTTAAAAGCTCAAATTCAAGAGCTGTCACACTGAGTTACTAAGTGTTTCTGCAGCATTTGGGCATTAGCAGGAAGAAACTTCAAGGTGAAGAGTACTCTCAGCTCTCCTCAGGCATGGCATGACATTGTCTTACCCTTCCTCTCCCTTTACAGCCTCTTCAATATGCTCAGCTCCTCAGCTGACTAGAGATCCCTACACCATAGCTATCCACATTATAGGGCCTCAGTGTGGGGACTCAAGTATTCACTGTGGTGTTTCTCATCTGTAACACATAATATGCTTGATTGTCCAAGTGAGCAAGACTATTGATGATACAGATGCCAATGCAAGAGCCAGGAAAATACACTGTCTATGCCTATTAGCATGTTCTTCCATCTCAGTGCAGCATGAAGCAAAGCATTTACATGTGTTAAACTGCCTTGTGCTCATTCAGCAGCTTATTTGGCAATGCTGCTTCAAGCAAGCAGGCATCTGAACTGAGGTCCAGACCCTTTCCCTGTAATTCAGTTTCCATACCTGCATAAACACCTTTCCAATCACCACGTCATCGTCGTCCTTAAATACCGTGCTGAACACAACCGTGACACGGTCCTTCTTTGCCTCAACATACCTGCAGGTGGGAAAGAGAGAACCCACCTGTGAACCAGAGCTAAGAAGTTCAACTAGATGAGAAAGCAGCTGTGTGACAAGGTTAAGTAGATACAACAACCATTCACAGACCTGGCTGCTGTAAATTTCCCCTCCCTTGAGACAGTATTTACAGGGATCACAACATTTCTGTTGGGAGGGGCCAGTTCCTCTACTGCATGCAGCCACAAGTGCTGCTACTAACAGAGACTCTTGTGTAACATCCCAGCAGCCCAAGGCATAAGCATTACCCTCATGGGATACTTGTGGCACCCTTATTACCCTGGCCAAAGCACAGAGTAGGAGGATTTCCTGACTTTCCACCAAAACCTACAGCTCTGCACAGGAGCAGACTACTGACCACTCTCTAACCCCTGTGCTGTTTGTTTTCAACACTTACATTGTCTCATCATCCCTGTAGTGGATGACTGCTCTTTTTTCTCCTTCTTTGCCCTCTTCCTGGAATTTGAAATACTTCTCAAAGACTGAAGCAAAGCAGTTGCGCTTCAACATGCCGGCTTGGTGCACAATGGCATCCTTGTCTGCAGGAAGGTTCTCCAGGTCGTAGAGCAAAGAGACATTGTAACCTGGGAAGGGACAGCCACTAGCCTTAATAATCTACATAGGGCGTTAATGAAAACAGAGACTTTTTTTTAATGAGACACCTACAGTCCCACTTTTGCCTTAAATCTTCCCAAAAGCCCCAGGGGTGAATTCTTCACACTCCAAGCACTTGCCAAAAGCCATGCCTGAACTCGGCACGTGGCCATGGCAACGTTCCCAGGGCTCCTTCCCAAGCTCCCAGACACACGTGCTGGCTTAACTGCTCCCAAATTTTTGCAGTGAGTAGGAAGAGATGTTGTCACAGGTAACCATGGTTTTCCTGTGTCTTACAAAGCATCTTGGAGAAGAACAAAGACCTCAACCTGAGGAACAGAGGATTCTTGGAGGAGGACTGCATAAAGAATTACAGCTTGTGCTGCAAGCTACTTCATCCCTGATGTGTCTGAGCTGCCTTTTATTGGCTATTTCAAATTGCTATTCATTGTATAGAGAGCCTCAGATATCAAGCTCTTCAAGGGCAGCCTTCGTATGAGCATTTCTCAGGTGACTTAAGTAATTTTGGAATTGCATTCACACAGACAAAGAATGTCCTTGCAGGGTTACCTGATTCAGGATTTACCAAGTAGCTTCCATAGACTTTCTTCAACACCTAGAAAAAAAATTAAACATTGAGAGCACAAGCTATCAAGACTTGTTTCCTCCTGCACAGCCTAGGCCATGTTTGGTCTTCTTTTAGAGGCATCAAATTACAGCACCTGCCTGCCTCCTCTAGTCTAAGAGAACTTAGACAAATATTAAGTCATCAGCTTCTAGTACTATTGGCCGTTCCTGCTCTAGGGAGCACTCCCTGAACTCCACTGACAGGGGACACACTGCAAGAGAGGACTCAAAACTGGAACTTTTTCAAGTCCTTGCTAGTTGGATTTGTATGGGGAAGAAGCCTTATAGCTCATACCTTCAAAGGAGAACAATCAGCAGAGTCTGACACAACAGACCTGAGGGCTACCACTTTTCTTTCCATTCAAAGGCAGATGCAAAGTGTGCCCGGTCCCTCTCCTCACAGGACGGCAAGTTCAGAGCACACCATGGCCTGGTGATCACACATTGTCTCAGCCTATTGCACAAACAGATGGGGATCGAGAGGAGACTGCCAGGCAGGCTTGGATGCCTCCCAGAAGCAGAACCGCCTACAGCACAGCAAAAACCTTTCTTCAAACGTAATTACTGCTGAATTTTACATCAATGGCAATTTCCAACTGAGCCATAGCTCTGTGTCAATGAGGGGGCTGAGAACAGGCGGTATTTCACAGAGAAGAACACAACAATGCTGTGGCAGAAGTGGCCCTCCTGGGATGACACCCACTACCACGTGGAAAGGATACACAGACTCTCTGCATGCCAAAACCTTCTCTCAGCAGAGAGCCTGCCTGCAGCAGTGCAGGAATATGCCCTGTCTTAGCAGGAAGCCCACTCTGCATTCTTCACAGTGGGGTTTCGCCAAAGACAGAGCAGAAACAAGCAACACTGTCTGCAGGGAAGTACAGAAAGCAACATTATGACAACTGGAGATTGAAAAATATAATTTCTATTTAGACAGTACTTCTAGACCAGTCCTGCACAGATCCCATTTTCCTCTAAAAGTTTGTAGGAAGTTGCTTTCCACCACCACCAGCAGCTGCTGGTGCTCAGTGCTGTCAGCCACTTGCCCACTACACGGGCTCTCTTGGGATCACACACTGCACTGATTCTCACTAAACATGCTGGGAAGGCTCCACCATTCGGGCTGCTTGACACTCCTCATGCCAGCAGTGATGCCTTCAGTAGCAGGCAATGCTGCACCTAGAAAGCTCTGCATGCAGGAACCAGGAAAGCAGGACACTCAATCAGATCTCTTCTGACTTAGGTGGGTCTTATGGCAATTTGCAGGAATTCACTTTGGGTTCAAGTCACCCGTTTCTCACCAAACTCATAATAAACTGATGGAGCAGTTTCCTTGTTTTCTTCCAAGGACAGACACCCAGAGGCAAAAGCCCTGGGTGAACCCCATACACTACCATGCGGAGATTTGAAAACTGACTCAGGAACTGACTCATACTTCCTGCCTTGCCATCCAACCACAGCTCAGAAAGGCTCCTTTTTTCTACCATAAATGGCCCTCTGCAGCCACAGGGCCCAGTCAACAGGAACTGAGCCTGCGACTTCACACAGCAGCAGTGAAAAGGGAACCAGTCTGCAAACCAAGGCCTGCACATGCAGCAGGAGCCCAAGTGTGGTCAAAAGTGCTCTCAAGTGTGGTCAAAAGTCAGAAGAGAAGCACCACCAATCTGTCTTGGTGCCTTCCTTCACTTGTGGGCTCAATACATCAGTCAGGGAAACTATTTCTACACAGTCAGGCTTTGCTTTGTACTTGCAAAATTAGTGGTGCCTTCTGCCTTTCAGGCTGCAGGCTCATACAAGATGATTACTTTTTCACGAGAGTGTGAACACACTTGCCCATGTGTTTCAGTGAAGTGGGACTCCTGGTTGGCACAGGGCTGCTCCTTTGACCAATCAGTGTGAGATAGGAGCACAGATGCTCCTCTAAGGGTCAGATGTTAGATCCATTAACATCACAAGGGCATTGCTGCCAACACAGTAGGCAGGAGGCTGGAGATGCTTACTCACCTCATCAGCACCATGTTCCTGGAGTTCCTTGTAGAATTTCAGAGAAATACTGACCATCACTTTCGTCTTGTCTCCATTGGGGTTTGAAATATGGTAAAGGACTCCATCAAAGTCTAAGAAGCAAGCAAGAGAAATGTGAAGGAACAAGAACCAGTTCTTATTTCTGAGGAAGGTTTTTCCTACAAGTACTAATAACTGCATAAAGTGAAACTGCTCCTCTTGCTCCAGCCCTCACACACACAGAGCAAGAGAGAAACCCACAATTAAAGAAAATGGTAATGTCATGTAAGGAGATCTGCTATCATTCACAGGGCTGAAATAATTTTGACATCTGTCCATCACAGAAAGCTTTAGTGGTGTGTCATTTAGCAGCCCTGGCAAGTCCACTTGTGCTCAGTGCACAAGGATACAAACATGCAGAGACAGAAGCCTTCTGGATGGCCAGCACAGAAAGTGACTGACATGCCCACCAGGCCAGAGCTGCAGCCTGGAGGAGAAAACCTCTCTGCCAGCAAAGGCAGCTCAGTCGCTGCCTGCTGCCAGAGCTTCCACTTCACTGCAGAACAGGCAGGGAGGGCAGGAGGAAGGGAAAGGCAACCCTCCAGCCACCTAGCAAGCTCTGCTTCCCCATGGAGCTTACACAGATTCCTGACAATAGAATCAAAAAATCAGTTGCTGAATGAGTACTTGAACTTCCTTGGCATTTCTCTTCCTGAAGAGCAAACTTGAGGTGATGAACCCATTTTGCCTGTCACCCTAAGTCAGATTCCTAACAACCCAAACCAGATGGTGCTAAAGACCTCATAACAAGTAGCACCAAGGGCAGGACTGGAGAACATATGAGGTAAAAAAGAGCTGTGTAGCAGGCACACACCAAAGCACTACCACCAGTGAACTCCATGCTCTAGGGAAGTCCCAGGAAAGGCAGACAGACAGAGAAATAGCGGGGCAGCCAATGAAGCCCCAGCTCTGGGGATACTGCACGGTCTGCACACTGCCCCTGCTCAGTGGTGTGGGCTGACTGTTCAAGCCAGCCCTTGGTTCAGAGAAGTCAAGAGAGCTGCGGAGCTTACCTGCAAATGTTACTTCTACTGCCTCTGGTTTATTTCTAAAAAAGCAAAGAAAACAAAGGAAGTAAATGAGAACTCTAACAGCAGCCTCCAAGCTGTGAAGAAAAGAGGATTAATTTCCAATGAATTATTTCTCATAGGCAGCTCTTCCTCAAAACCCTTTTATCTCCTGCTGTCCGACTACGCGTAACTTTGACAAGAGATCTTAGACTTCTTCCCCTTCCTATAAGCACCAGTTTTACCCCAGATGACATAAAGCAGACATTGAAGCTGGCACAGATTTCTATTATTTCTAGTTTATTAATAGATTTTTACATCACAGATTTCCAGTTAGAAATTACTAAGAAAGTTACTACTTACTAAGAAGTTTGTTTTCACAAGCACACGCACACTCTGTACAGAATGGTCACGACACAGATTTTGGGACAGAGGATCTTTTGTAAGGTCCTGCAATACCAGTTCATGGAAGGAGCTGAGTAATCCTTCCTGACACAGCGTCACCTTCGCCATCAACACCAGCTCTACAAATGTGTTGATATAACTTGTTTGCAGAGAAGACCCCTCTTCCAAGTTAGGAAAGCATTAGTAATGTTAGGAGCAGTGTTAGGAGCAAGCCAAAGAAGGAAACTCTCCACATGTTCATTTCATCCTGCCCCCCCCCCCACTTCCAAAGCACCCCAACATTTTGCCAACTGCCCCGGCAGAAAAACTGTAGCCTTGGATGTGATCTAACACTGTCCTGAGTGGTCTCTGGGACCCCTGATCAGCAACAAAACCCTTTGCAAACCAAAGGCACATCACATCTTACACTCTGACTATGAAGATTAAACTGCTTCTTAACAAACGCTATTTTGACATTTATCCCTAATCTGTGAAAGAGTAGGACTCCATGAAAGATGTAACTGCTTCTGGAAGGTCATTTCATTGGGATTGGCACTACATAACTGCTTTTACAGCTCCAAAGGGGACTGGTATTAATAGGTCATTCTCCAACAGGGAATTGTTGCAAAGGTATCTCCACTGCTGAGAGCACGCATGGAAAATGAGAATAGGATAAAAATGCCAGTCTACTACTGCTGTTTCACACCATTTCTCCATTTATTTTTCAAAAGTTTAGAGTACAAAATATATTAGAGTAATATTTCATAATATTAGATTACAGGCTAATAATGCTGCTGCTAACAGAAATATATAGTCTCTAACAGTTCATTCCCACCTGTCTGAACCAACACACTGAAATAACTCCCCAGAGTAGTGTCACTGATCTCAAATATGCTGCTGCTGCCCAGAGACCAGCTCCAACTGTTTTGCCAAAACTTGCTCTTCCACACACTTATGTGCTGCTGGGTACTGACTACATCGTGGTACATACACTGAGAAAGGTGGGGGGAAGTGATGACTCAATATCTACTTTCCCTGACAATATTCTGTAACGATTTAAATTATTTTATCTCAGCAGTAAGCACTGTTTTTCCATCAGCTTTTCTGCAGCCAGTGTCATTCCTGGAAGGCAGAAATGACCACAGTGTGATAAAACTCAAGCTGGGCAATGGAGGGAGACCAAGACACTGCAGTGCACTGATCCCAGACACTCACCAGGTCAACAACATTTTAGTCCAGTGGAAAGGGAAGAATTAACCCCCAGATGGAGATCCTAAGTGAAAATGAAGAGGTGTTCCTGTTTTTTGAAAGTGAGTAGCTGTGAAAGACAACAGCTGTCTTGTTGTCTGAAGAGCCTCCATCTTTTGTGCCACCTTGCTGAAGATAAAAACCTACACTTGAAAGAAGCAGTGCAAATGAAGCCAAAGCAGGTTCTTTAGTTTAAACGCTGTGCCAGCTACCTGTGACCTCTCTTGCTTTCATCTCCCCTTCCAGCTGGGCCTGAGATGGGCACAGCAGGCATCCCAGGCTGCATATTTAGCTTGGGCTCTTGGAAAGGGGAACAATTCCTCAAGCCATGTCCAAGCCACTTCTGCTCACTGAGGATGGCTCAGAGCAGAGATGAAAGAAAATCCCAGAGATCCCAACTGGTCAGCTGATGCAGACGTGTTCTTCTTTTAGAGCACCATACTCAGATGTGGGAATCAGCATGGATGACAGTATAAATTTTTATAAAAAAAGAAACATATGTAGGAAGCTTTAAAGATAGCACAGCCAGGCACATGAGAGCTAGGAATATTAAACAGGATGCATCCTTAAACCTCTGTTCCATCTTCTCAGAGTTACACCTTTCAAACCCCCACACACAGAGCTGACACCTCACAGAGCCCCTGCTCCTGGGAGAACCTTCCAAACACGGCATCTCCCTCTGAGAAATGCAAGGAAGTGGGCTGACAGCCAGTGCACTGAAGTGGTTTTGCTGAGGAAGGATCATTCCCCATTTGGTTGCCCTGTACCCAGGGGATGGCAGGAAGATCACTCATCACATCACTGAAGAAGTCGAGCAAGACCATGTACAGGAGTCAGTTGATGGCTCTGCATGAGAGCCTTTGTTCTGCACACAAAAGCTCACTGCTAACACAGCTGGTTTTGAGCCTGTTATTGTGCAAACGTCATTTCTTAGAGAAGTTATTTTAACGCTGATTTCCCAAGTGGCTCAGTTCCAGTACTTGGGGATGGTGAGGAGGGGGAGTATTTAAGGGAAAAGAAGGTAACTGGGCAGAACTTTGGGTGCTGAATATTCAACCACTTCCCGGCACAGCCTCAATGAAGCAAGAGCTCATGTGAGCTGCATACAGAACTCCTTGCAGCCACACTGGCCCTGTCACCTACAGCACAGTAGGGTGCCTCACTGGGCACACTCTTAAGTAACCCAGGCATGCCTGGCCCAGGGGACGACAGGGAAGAGCACTGGAAGTGTGGCTCGGAGAAAAGTGAGCCCTCTTAGCCTTTCACAGTTCAGGAGCTTTACAATCACAGTGTTTAAAGTGCTTCTATTTTTCTGGCTCAGCTCATCAAAACTACCCTGGGTACTCAAAATGTTTCTCCAACAGAAAAACCATTCCTTTTACCACCTGAGGACTCCTTATTCTGCATCAAGAAGTCCCCAGGCAGAAGAAAGAGGAGCTCTTACCTCCAGCGTTTCATAGTTTCTGGATGAGCAACAATGCTGCAGGGTCACACACACATGTTCACTTCCCCTTGACCTTCCAGCAACCCCATCTTCCACCACCAGAAATAGCCCTATGGAGGGACAACGTGTCCTCTCCGTGTTCTGTCTTTTCTGCTCTTGAGCTGATGAAGGCTCAGTGCAGAGGATTCACAGCAGGCTGGGATGGGGCCTGCGCCACTGAGGGTGGGTACCAGGTACTGTCAGGTTACTGGGATGATCCCAAAGGGCTCTGCCTGGTCTAGTGGGCTCTGGCGTCCCTTGCTCCATGAGGAGACCCTCCACACCAGTAGTGAGAATTGGCAGTTTAGCAGCTTGGTGCTGACTGACTCTGAATTGCAGCCATCTCCAAGTCCAAGCCAGACTGTAAATCCCAACTGGGAAGCCAGGAGGTCCTTAGGGTTTGCTTCTGCCCCGATCCAAATCTCTGAGAAACAGACTAAGCCTAACTATACTCAGAGGATTTCAGACAGGACACTTCATCCACTCCTGGGGCACAGAACTGCTGTGACCCCTGCAAACTCCTTACCTCCAGTGCTACCTGAACGGTCACTCAGTGAACTTCCCTGTTTGCTACCCTCTGCCCTGAATGGACATTAAAACCAGCTCATACCAGGAATAACTGAGATGGCTTCTCTCTGCACTGAATCCAGACCAGACCTTTCTGCAAACCCCTGCCTGAACTTGGATGCTAAAATGGCAGCTGTTCCCAGCAGCAGTCTGTTTTGTGATAACAGTTATCAGGTCTGAAGTCAAACCCACACCAAATCCCATCCGCCCTCTGCTTGTAACAATAAAAGATTCTGACAAGTTTTATGTCTTCTTGCCTGTGTTCCTCCTATTCATCTCCAAACGGCTGCTACACCCTGTCTATCTAATACAGAGCCGGCTCCAAATCAGAATTTTCACCCCAGGAGAACATCAGTGAAGAGCCACAGTAACATGGAGAGACACCAGCGAGCACTTAAGAGCAATAGTAATTTTTTTTCTGACAGCACTTCCTCACTTGACTCAGACAACTTCCCTGTTTCATTCTCAAGCCACAAAGGCTCTTAGTTGTATGTTACAACAAATTTAAGAACTTGGCTGACAACCATACTGAACCATCTCCCACACCACAATTAAGGCTTCTACCAAATAATGGAGAATGGCAATTATTTCAAAAGCTGCAGGCATGCAGATACTCTAATCTCTTGCCCCATAGGAGAGGAAAAAAAAAAGAAAAAAAAAAAGGGGGTATTTCAAAGCTTAAAGCTCTGAGCAAAGCTTCCAGATCACCTGAGTCAACATACAATCTGGATAAAGTGATCCAGATTCAGTGACAGACTGCAGGCTCTTGCTACAGAAAGGTCACCTCAATAAAAAAAATTATGAGCAATGTTTAAAATTATCTGAACAGTTCCTCCACTTCTGGGCCCCAGTCAGCTAACAAAAGCCTCTCTGCGTAAGCTGCAGGAGCATATGCAATCAAAGAGCTCCCATAGCTCTAGCAGCACACCCACCACGGACTGGAGCAGGAGTGCTCTGTCAGGTGGGTGGTGCCAAGCAGTGTACAGCAGCCCCTACACATGCCAATTTTCCCCTCCTGGGTAGGTTACCCCTCCATGCCCAGGCTTTTCCCTTGCTGTGTGCCCAATAGCGTGGAGGAGCGGGCTGGTAGGAAAGCAGTGGGATTCACAGTGGACAAAGCACAGGCAGTCCTGGAGCATGCTGGCACTGGCAGGTCCCCTTCCCACCAGATCTCTGCCCTGTGCATCCTCAGCTGTAGACAGACAGCCTGTGGTTCCCCACCAGAGCGATCCAGAGTTGTGCCAAGTCCCTGGGGAAGAGCCTCATTTTGCACAGAGCTCTAATGCGTTTCTTTAGTACGGTGATGGATATGTACTCTTCTCTGGTGTCAAGCACTGGTGGCTGCAGTGAGAACCTCTCTCTGAAGACAAAACAGAGCAGGCTCCTCTTAGGAACCTAAGATGAAACCTGAGGCTGGAGTGATGACAGAATCACCTGTGAAAGCCTAACACTTTTCAGATCTTGCTTTTGTTCCCTCCTGTTGTCTGTGCTGTTGCACAGAAGCAGAGCACTGCCTACTTCCAAACAGAGGTGGTTCACAATCCACTGTTAATACAAAGTCACCTTCCCTGGCACCCAAAGCAGAATGTGCTGTGATGACCAAGGAGCAATGCTCCAACATCTACAGCACCCTCAGTCAATGTGGACAGCCAGGGTGTACCACGAGCACTGCCCGTGCCAGCAAAACCCAAGAGTACCTCTTTCTGCCAGCAGCATTTCCTGAGCACTCTGCAGTCAGGCAGACTGAGTTTCAGCAGGTGAGGTGGTGACTGGAAAGATGTGCAGCTCCAGACTGGGCTTGTGAAGACACTGAGCCAGCACCTGCCATTGCTGCCGAAGGAGGGAGATCTGATTCCTGCTCCATGGCTGCACCATGGTGAACAGCCATGACACAATGAATGGGATTGAGGAAACTCACCTAAGCTAAAAATACCCCGTTTTGTCCGTTTAATTTTAACCTAGGTCACTTCCCCAATCCTGTTTCCCTTGAAGCCACAAAAATGCCTGTGTCAGCAAAAAGGCAGGGGTGGCAGAGGAACAACCTCTGGTTTTTGGTGGGAGTCTCTGAGCATCCCTGAAGCACTGGAGCCACATATAACCACAGTCACTCCTGAAGGGAGTTTCTCAGCAGTGCTTGGCAGGATTCAAAGCTCCTCTACCCTCCCAGCATACCAACAGCCTCTAGACATTCCTAAGTCTTTTCATGATGAGCTCACTTCAAGTCACATTATGAACACAAAGTTCTCATTGCCTGGTTTCAGCCAGGGCTCAGCCTGAGTCTGAAAGGGTCAGCTCTGCAGCCCACGATCATCAAGTGACTGCAGGTAGGAAATACCATAAAGCTTCAGCCCAGCTCCTACCGGCTCACAGGAACCACTCTGCATCAGGGAACCTCAAGCTTCACATGATTTCCTATGCAGCTAATTGTCAGGAAGCCCTGCAGAGCTGTACCTACTGATGGCTGTAAAGAACCCAACTATTTAATTTAGAGATTCTTTGCCCCAACCTAGGAAAAGGCATGCTGTACACCAGCTATGTAAATTTATGTTCTTTTGCATAGTGGGTAAATAATAAGTAACAGTTTGAGACAGACAATTAATTTACTGAAGATTTTGGATAAGCTATGAATGACTGGAAAAGCAAACCCTAAGACCAAAGCCCTGTGCCACACTTGCTCTGGAGTTAGTTAAATCAGAGCAGGACAGAATTGGATAGAAAATCTGTTGGTGTCAAACAGACTGAGTATTCATCAGACACAGAAGACAATCATCAAAATGTTTCACACTTAAAGTGTTTGTGGGATTTTTTAAATGTCTGTGCAGTTAGCAAAGGAAAGCAATGATGAGAAACAGGATCTTCCAACTGGTAGAGCTCATCTCCTCTCATGACATTTCTATCAGAAATGGGAAAACCCACCTGTGACACCAGCTTCCAGGCAACATCTTAAGTACAAATTAATTGGTCAAACACTTACGGAAGCTTTCTCTTGACATGTAAAAAAGCTCATGAACCAACCTCATTTCAACAAACTTACTTCCAGGTACTGACCAGGTATTCCCACACTGCAGCAGCAAATTCCTAACTCAAGTTATTTCAACAGATTCTGCTAGCTCTAGGCTTTGATTTTAAAATGTGGTTGGTTTAAGAGAATAGATTTAAACAAAGAAATTATTAGAATTAAATAAAGAAAAAAAAAATCAGATGCATGGAAGTCCATCATCTGTAACTACTTTGATCTAAATATCACATTTCAACAGTGGCTGTCCAAGGAGCTGAGATTCATGGGGTTTCCCCCCAAAACCAAATAAAATTTGACAGATGGATGCTGCCAAGCCCTGAGGACCTTGTCCAGGGAGGACTCTTAGAGGTGGGTTAGGCCCTGTCTCAAATGCTGATCTCTGTCTGCAGTCCTGCCAAGGCACCTTTCACAATGGGAACTCCAGGGACAGCTGATGGACCGCCACATAGAGCAGATTTTTACATATATGACAATAGTGTTATGGCAGTTAATGAATTCCAGTTTCTAAATGCTGCCTAGTTCTATATGACAAGGTAAAACATGGAGCATCTCCCACCTGATAGCCCAGGAAAGCTCTGCAGGAACCTGCCAAACTATGGCTGCACTGCAGTAGATGGGAGCAACACAGCCCATGTCACAGGACAAGTCTCTGGCAAAGGATTTGGAAATGAACCCTGCCCTGCCCCACTTCCAGGCTGGCACTGAAGCCACCAGGCACACCTGGCTCTGAGAGAACCACTATTGACAAATCCCTGCATGGCATCTGCTGCACTTCTAGGTTAGAGCAAATAATGTAAACCCAACTCTGCCCCAGTGTCCACACTCGCTCCTCCCAGTCACCAAATTCGTCAAGGCTTGAGCTTGCCCTGACTGTCCTGTGTTCATGCCCAAGACACACCTTGGAAAACCATCACCAAAACAGCAAAATACAGGAAATTCCTTCCTGCCTCCATGCTGACCACCACAGGAATAACCCAAGACCTGTGGCCATAGGAAAAAGAAATATCACTCGAATAAATGTTTTGTAGCATCCATTCCTTAGAAGACTTGAAACCAGGAGAAACCTCCCTGCACTTGCTTGTATGGGGGATCCCAGAACAAGCACAGAAGAAAATTCAGAAGGAAATGTCTTCCTCACCTTCAGCAACACACTCAAGGCACAAAACTTATCTAGAAACACAATTTAAAGAACAGAACATGCCGCAGATGACTAAGAGGCAGAAGCAGAGCACCATCAGCCACCCTACCAATTGATCCAGGAACAATCAGTATGTCAGGCACACGTGTGCCAACACACAAATGAGGTGGCTTTGCCATACAGCTAAATGGAAATCTCAGGGGCCCAGAGGCCAGTGCAGGGTAAGCAAACACAGCTCTGCTCACAGAGTCAGGGTTTTGGGGTGCATCTAAACCTGCCAACTGCCCCTCCACATCACATCAACACAGGGACACATGCACATTCTTCTCTCTCCATCAGGAAGAGTGCCTTGGCACAGACTAGCGGCTGACAAGCTGTTCTGACACTCAGTATGAACCTCTGTACCTGCCATATTTTCTAAAGGATGCGGCTGCAATACCACAGTGGTCACCTGGGAGCTCTCTCTGCCCAGTGCAGTGCCTGTACTCTGGGGAAACTTGTTGCATTAAATGATCAGGGCGTAAGTTGAATCAAAATCTGGGAGCAGCTCAGGTGTCTTCCAAGGCAGAGCAGTCTGTGAGAATATTTTATGAAAAAAAACCCCACCAAAAGAAAACAAAACCCCAATCCAAGCAACAAGTCAACTGAGAGTGGGGAGAAAGCAGAGAAAGTGGCCTCTAACAATGTTCTGCATGCAAAAGGCTGAGAGCTTCAAAAATTGCTGGAGAAAAAAGGTAACACAGAAAAACGCACCTGCCGGGGGGGGGGGGGGGGGGGCGGTCCCTTCCTGGAGCAGCCCGAGCTGTGCCTTGTAAGGCGCCAGGGCAGGCTCCACCCCAGAGATAACACCACTGTGCTTCGCCTCTCAAGGCTTTGTCTCTGTACAAAGGTGTCTCGGTCAGCAGGCAGTGCATCAAGCCCACAGGCCACTCAGCTGCAGATAAGAACATTCATACCGAAGGGACTTCCTTCCAAGCTAAGCTGTGTTCTCACAAGCATCTTTACAGCCCTGGTGCAATACACGCATTAAAAAAAAAAAAAAAAACAACTACTGGCTCTCCAGGGACTGAACTGTCCCAGCCAGAGATGTAGGTGTGAACTAGACCCCCAAGTCTGCCCCCCGAGGCCAGGACACCCACCAGGCTGGCACCAGCGGCCAAGGCTGACTTGTGCACCTTGTATCCCTTCTGCTCGAGAAAGTGAATGGGGAGCAAGCTGGAATTTGCTCTTCACCCCCAAAGCAAAAGGCCGAAGCTATGACTCCATACACAGGCTTCCTGTTCCTCGGTTCCCCCTACACATTCTGTACCCGAGCTGGGACCACGCTGCTGAAGCCCGCTTTACCCAAAGCAAACACCCTGTAAATCCACCTTCCCCCCTTCCCAACTTCCTCCTTGTCCAGGCCCTGTCGTCCAGTCCACCTCAGCACGGCAATCTCCGATACCGCTCCCAGATCCTGCTCCCCCGAGGCTCTCCATTGCTCTGGCACTAACGGCCCCATCCTGCCCCAACACTGCCCTGTCCCACTCTGCTCCCTTATTCCCCAGGCCTTCCCTCTGCCCATCCCCACCGCCCTCAGCTCAGTTCCCGCACCATGACCACCCTCCTCCCAGCCCCTGCACCCTGCAGGCCCCCACGCCGTGCCCGCTCTGCCCTTCTCGTTCCCGGGCCGCCCTCCGGTAGCACAGTGCCCGCTGGCTCAGTGTCGCTCCACGCCACTCTCCAGCCCCACATCCTGCCTTGTCACCATACCCCGGCCGCCACCCTCCGCCCTTCTCAGCCCCATCCTCCCCCGGCACCTCCCGCCAGGCTCTACTCTGTGCCCGGGCGCCTGGTACGGCCCGGGCCCCGCCAGCCACCGCCCCCTCGCCCCTCCCTCGGTCCGCGGATCCGTCCTCGCCCCGCCCCGGCTCCCCCGTTCCTACCCGGCGGCCGCGCCCTCGAACTTGAGCGTGAGGGTCTCCTCGATGATGCGGTTGTTGACCTCGAGCAGGATCATGTCGGTGCCGGGAGCGGCTCTCAGAGAGCCGAGCCCGCTGCGCGCACCGGGGACCCGCCCGAGCCTGCGCCGCCGCTTCCGCTCTCGCGCCCGCGCGTCACTTCCGGCTCCGCGCCGCCGCAGGCGCGGCCCCGCCCCGCCCCCCAGTGACGTCACAGGGAGCTCCGCCCCGCGGCGGGCGGGGAGTTGGCGGGAGTGTCTCCTGAATGTGGGGGGACACGGGGCGGCGGCGAATGTCCTGGGACACAGGCGGGGGGGTGGGTTGCGGGGAACACGGGGTGGCGGCGAGTGTGCTGAGACACAGGCGGAGGGCTGCGCTGGGGTGCTCGTGGTATGGGCATCACCGCCAGCTAGGGTGAGAGAGGGATATGGGATGCCTGGCGCATGGAAGTCCCCGAAAGTGTGAGGTGCCACGCCGCCGTTAATTGAATACTTACAGTGTCGGAGGTCCCCGAAACAGTGGGGTGCCCTTAGGATTATAGGGACCTCTAGGAAGTAGCAGGTGTGCCCCAGTGTATGGGGGTCTGTGAAAGAATTGGTGCTCCAGGGATATAGGGCTGCTTACAAGGGAAACTGGTATCTTACAAAATGTATCATTTCAGAGCTACAGGGCCCCAAAAACGTGAGGAGACACAAGGAGTGGGGATATCCTAGAGGGGCTGTAATGGTGCCCTGGAGCTGGGGGTTGCCCAAAACTGGGCAGGTGTTCCTGGAGAACAGGAGTGTCCTTGAGTCTGTGGTGGTACCCAAGGAATATGATGGCGGCACTTAACAGGTCCCCCCAAAAACGTGGGGCACCTGTATGGCAGACGAGCATGGAAATCTGTGAGGATGGGGGTGCTCAAAGGGTTTGTGAGTGCCCCAGAGTAATGGGAGTGCGTGAGGAATGCCCTTGTGTGCAGGTTTCCCCTAAAAGCAATAGGGGTACCCAAAGTCATAGCATTTGCTAAGTCTGAAGAGCTGGCACAGGGGCATGGCTCTGTCTGAGGGCATGGCTTGGCTTTGCTTAGCTTGGCATGGCACAGCCAGGGCAGGAGGGGCATGAGACTCTACCCTGCGGAGGACCCCCACAGCAACCCCCAACAGAGGGCAAGCCAGCCTTGCAGTCCTACTGTGCATCCCCCAAATGCTGACACCACCCTTGCTCTATCAATGAGGAAGCTGAGGCACAGAGCCCTGCATTGCCATCACCCACTGGCCATGGCCTTGTAGAGTTTCTGCTCTCCTAGGGGGACTGCAGCATGCAGGGATGCCTTGAAGCGGATCCCCTCATCCACTGAGGACATGGGGACAAATTGGAGACCTCCAGCTGGAGACTCCTGAGGTGCATCATCACAGGGATGACAGACAACCCCTGGGTGCACCCCCAGTGCAGTGTGGCCTGGACATCCTGAGCAGGAGGGTGACAGGGGGCTGCGGGCTCCCCTTGGCCTGGAAAAGGCATCTGGCGGGGACCAGGGAAGAGTCCCTTCGGCTGCCACTTCTGCTTCATGCTGAAAGGAGATTTTGCAACATTTCCTCCCCGGGCAGTATAAATTGGGTGGTGGAGGAAAAGGGTACTGGGAAGTGGCACAGCAGCAGGCACAGGTGAGGGATCCTCCAGCTGGCAACAGCCCTGGGTCTGGTGCTGCCCTGCATCCCATCACACTTTGTACTGGAGCCCTTTGGGGGTGACATCTGGATTAAACCTGCGCCCGTGTGCATCCCAGTGAGAAACAACTTTGGATCAGGAGAAGACCCCACATTGGAGGGGACAGCGACAGCAGCAAACAGTGAGTCCATGGGGTGCACCACTGGAGATTGTGGCTTTCCTTGGGCTTTGACAGCTCCACAGCACCCATCTGGGTACTGACAGCCCCTTTGCATGTGGAATAGACTAGGGGCTGGGGTGGGTTGCTCCAGCTGCCCAAGAGGTTGCTTGGTGCAAGAGTAGACGGAGATGGTGGGTGGGAGCACCCAAGGCTGTGCTGAGGGCTCATCTGGAGTGCAAGCCCTCCATAGCCTGCAGGGACATCAGTCTTGTGTGCCGCAGGGAAAAAGTGCCTGCTCCCATTTCCTTGCACAGCAATGAGCTGGGAGGATCTGTCCCTCTTTCCTCTCCACTGAGAGCCTCAGGGCCATTCCACTGTCCCCCAGCCCTTCCAGGGTCAGGAGGGGAAATGGAGTGCTTCTTGTTCCCCCCATCTGGGCCAGCTGTGGGGTGTGTGCGTGGTATACCCGGGGAATACCCAGTTCTAGAGGAACCACCAGAATTTTGGAGCGGGGAGGCAAAAAACAGCAGCCAGAAATAGATGGAGAGGAAGCACTGGCATCAGGCTTTGTCCTGTGCCTGTGGCAGCCTCACTTGGGAGGATGTTCCTCCATCAGCACTGGCAGCACCCCGGTTGTGGTCCTCCAGGATGCTGATGACTCAGCATCCAGCGTCACCACCCTGGAATCACCATCCCAGGATTTCCATCCCTGGATCACTGCAAGAGAGGATACAGCAGAGCCAGGGACAGATTTTTCTGGTCAGCAGCACCAGCCCAGCTGCAGCAGGGAATTCACATCAGGCAGAAGGAGAAAGTTGGTTCCAGGGATGGTTTTGGCTCCAAGGGCCAGCCTGGAGTTGGGGACACCCAGGGGTCTGGGACTCAGTAACTGAAGCAGTCCTGGCATCTCCAAGCCCTGCAGGGGTTGAGGACTCAGAAATGGGACAGATGGGTGAAGCCGGTGTGAAACAAGAGTCCAGATCCATTCTGGGAAAAGACTGAAAGCCAGTGGTCAGGAACAGTGAGGGGAGGCAGGAACAGAACAAGTTCATCGTCTCCTATGTGTG
The DNA here is from genome assembly GCF_009819655.1 of Sylvia atricapilla. Classification (NCBI taxonomy): domain Eukaryota; kingdom Metazoa; phylum Chordata; class Aves; order Passeriformes; family Sylviidae; genus Sylvia; species Sylvia atricapilla. The sequence continues at coordinate 23,231,806 of NC_089146.1, forward strand.
AGGAGACAGGAAAAGCGACTGCCATCTGTGATTTCCTCATTGAGGGCAAGCACGGGGGGACACAGCACTGCCCAGCAGAGCAACAGGAAAACCAGAGATGTAATGTTTCCAAAGCTGACTGTAAAGTGTGACATGTCTTTCCGTCCAGGGCTTGAAACCTCTCCTGCAGGAGCAAGACCAGTAGGTGGAAGAAGGGCACAAAACACCTTCAGACATTGAGTGCTGCCTGCCCCAGGCACCGTGACCACAGCCTTGCTGCTGGCTGAGGTGGCAGGAGGGGCAGCTCCATTCCAGGCATCACAGCAGCAAGGCTTGAGAGGGTGGAGAGGCTGGAGGGATACAGGGATACTTGAAGAACTCTGGAGGTGCCTGAGGAACTCTGAGATGCCCAAAGAGCTGAGAGGCTTTTGAAGGACCCACAGTAAGCAGGAGAGCCCAGGATTTCAGGAGGATCCAGGTGTCTCCTTGTGTGATGTGATGCTACATTGATGGGGAAGCCCCCCAAACTGAGGTGATCAGTCTGTGGGGGAACCCCTTCTTCCACAGCAGTCAGGAAAGGGAGAGAATTGGGGTGAAACACAGGCATGCAGGGGGTGTTTTACAAGGGGGCATATGAGGCATATGAGTGCCTGCAGCACTGACCACTACCTGGCACAGGGTGGATGCTGTGTCCTCTGTCACAGTGGAGTGATGAAGGACAGCTGCCCATTGGCTGTGGTGGGACCTGGGGGACAATGGAAATGCCAGAGGACCCAGAGATGCAGTCACCCCTGGTCCACAAAACTGCCACCCCACACTCATGCCATTTTGTGCTCCACAGGGAAAATGGAGTCCTTATCTTACAGTGGAGATCTCTCCAACATCTTCTACCTTTACAACTATACCTATGACTACAGCACAGCCATGCCTGACACTGCTATTTCATCCTCTCCATGCCGGCCTGAAAGTTCTGCCCTCAACAAGTATCTAGTGATGGTGATCTACTGCCTTGTCTTCATCCTCAGTGTGGTGGGGAATGGGCTGGTGGTGCTGGTGGTGACCTCCATCCACACCAGCCGCTCTGTCACTGATGTCTATTTGCTCAACCTGGCTGTTGCAGATCTGCTCTTTGCTTTGAGCCTGCCGCTTTGGGCAGCCTACCGAGCCCATGAGTGGGTCTTTGGCACTGTGATGTGCAAAGCCATCTCCGTGCTGCAGGAAGCCAACTTCTACAGCGGCATCCTTCTGCTGGCCTGCATTAGCGTGGACCGCTACCTGGCCATCGTCTATGCCACACGGGCTGCCACTGAGAAGAGGCACTGGGTGAAGTTTGTCTGCTTGGGCATCTGGGTCTTCTCCATTCTGCTCTCCCTGCCCGTGCTGCTCTTCCGTGAGGCTTTCCACTCACCCAACAATGGCACCGTGTGCTATGAGCGCATCAGCGGCGAGGACACGGCCAAGTGGCGGGTAGTGCTGCGGATCCTGCCGCAGACATTCGGCTTTGTCCTGCCCCTCCTGGTGATGCTTTTCTGCTATGGTGTCACCATCCATACCCTCCTGCAGACCAAGAATGCTCAGAAGCAGCGGGCCATGAAGGTCATCTTTGCCGTGGTGCTGGTATTCCTCATCTGCTGGTTGCCCTACAACATCACACTGGTGAGCGACACCCTCATGAGGACACGGGCCATTGCCGAGACCTGTGAGAGGAGGAACCGCATCGACACAGCCCTCTCTGTCACACAGGTCCTGGGCTTTGCCCACAGCTGCATCAACCCTATCATCTACGCCTTCATTGGCCAAAAGTTTCGCAACAGCTTTCTCAAGATCCTGGCGCAGCGTGGGCTGATCAGCAAGGATGCTGTTGCCCGCTATGGCCGCACTTCCTATGCCTCCACCTCTGGCAATACATCTACCACCCTCTGAGCCCTTCTGGGACCCAGCCCTTGTGGGTATCAGCAGGTCCCAGCACCCCACACACCTCAGCATCTTCATCTAGCCCCCCTGGAATGAGAGTGGTGATACCATGGGGATGGGCAGGGCCACCACTGGATGCTGGACCCCAACTGGAAGGGGGCTTGGGTGGCAAGAGGGTAGGACCCCATTGCCAGCGGAGTGATGTCAAGTGTCTACCCTTCCCTCTCTTTGGGACAAAGCCTGTGACCCTGGGGATTCTGTGAGCCTGCTGTGGGGATGGTGTTTTTACCTGATGACCATCCAGCAATAAAGGAATTGGTGGGTTGGTCACCCATGTCTGGCTTCTCTTTGCCACAGGAAGGGAAATGGCAGGACAGGGCCAGGGCACCTTTCTGGGGACAGTGCCAAAACAGGTGCCTGCTGAGCTTGTCAGAGTGTGGGTAACCCTTCTTCCAGGACAGGGTTCAACATCCTGTGCATCCCCACAGGGGACCCAAGCCCAGGTTTTGCTTCCTACAGCTCCCAAGACAGGTCCTGGCACAATGGTACAGAGATCTCTATGTGGAGCTTATCTCACCTTGGGACAAAGTCATTACCTTCCCAACCCTAATGTCAATACCAGCAGAGCAAATCACTGAAAGATCTCTGAGCAGCCACTCATGCTGAGCCAGCCCTGTGACCCCTGCCTGAGAGGTGCCAGCACCCCAGGCACTCCCACTCCCCCCCAGCCATGGTGTCAGACATTGTTGTGCAAAGGGCTGGGAACCTGTGCCTTACACAACCGGGATGTTTCCGCCCTGGCTTGGGCAACCGGGACTGACACTTGACTGGGGTCGAGGAGCTTATGAGGGGACTGAGACCTGCTGGGGATTCTCCTGCCACTCTGTGTGCCAGGCCTTAGGATTCCTGCCCCTGCACACCTACGCATCTCTCCACTGGAGTCCCATACTGCTCCTCCATTGACCTGGATCCAGGTTCCTAGGGGTCCATAACCATGGGGTCAACAGGGGATGTCACCCATGTGCTGGCTCTTGGGTGGGTATGGGGGTCCCCAGCGCCCAGGTGGGAACCCTGTGGACTTGGGGCCGAGCAGAGTCAGTGGGAGTGCTGAGCAGGGACAGCCCATCACCTTTGCATCTGAGAAACCTCTTGCTCAAGTGGTTCTTTGCAGTGTGGTAGGAAGCCAGGGCTGTTGGCCAAGAGCTGCATACTCTCCCCACTGTGGGATGGTGCAGGCAGTGGCTCACCCTGGCTGCAGCTGGGACACCCTTTTTGGGGATTGTTGCCCCCCAGGAGGACTTAAACATACCCGTGTCAGCATTCCCCACCTTGCACCCAACCCGAGCGTCAGTCTGGCAGTGACTGATAGATGACACGGAAGCCACAGGTGTAGCAGAAATGAGTAGTTTTCCTCTTTGTGGGCCAGCCGCAGGAAATATGCATATCAAACCCAAAATGTTGGGAAGCAGGACCTGCATGCAGGCCTCAGACACCTTGGGTACCCAGTAAGTCCAGGAGGAGGCAGACAGGAAGGAGGTGTCCCAGGCACGGTGCCAGGGCTGCTGTCCCGGCTTATGTTGCCTGTGGGTGCTTTTGCTGGTAGCAAATCAGGCAGCAGCGGCCGTGCTTGCCCATGTCCACGGAGCACGTGTGGCACACCTTGCCCTGGCACAGCCTGCTGAGAGAGCAGGAGGTGAGAGCTGAGCCATCCCTGCACTGTGCCAGTGCCACCCCCATTCCCCCCATAGCCCACCTGCAGTTGTACCGCCGGGAGAGGAGGCGGAAATCCTTGTGGCAGCGGGCACACAACCCTGGGTCGCGGGGCACCGGACTGGGCATCGGGGTGTCAATGCCCTCTGTCTTCTGCCAGAGGGCATCCTTCTCCCTGCGGGAGGGGAGAGGTCAACCCTGGATTTTCCTGGGCTCTGGTGCCCTCCTCTGGGCAAAGGGGTTAGGGTCCCCTTGCCCTTGAGTTGGAGCCCCTGGGGCTCTCACCGCAGCAGCTCCAGCAGCCGCTCCTTCATGTCGCGGATGAGCTCCTGCTGCCGTGCCTGCTCGGCGCCGCGCGTGGCCTCCCGCTCCAGGGCCTCCCGCTGCGCCCGCTGCAGCGCCGATGCCCAGCGCTCACCGTCCTGCCGGGCCCTGCCGCGGGGCAGTGGAGACACGGTCCCCCTGTCTCAGCTGGTCGTCTCTCCATCCCTCCATGCATGCAGATAAACCTCCCGCCGCTGCTTCCTCCCTCCCTCCCTCTCTCCCTCCTTCCCTCTCTCCCTTCTTTTCTCTGCTGTTGCCCATCCATCCTCAAGCTCTCTCCCCATCCTCACAGCCACTTTGCCATCTGCCACCCATCCGTTTCCTCACTGTTCATCCATCCTTTTCCACATCCGTACCCCATGCTTTTCTGCCCACCCACCCATCTACTCACCCCAAATTCAACCCTGTGTCTCTCCATCCACCGTCCCATCTCCATGCATTCATCCTAAATTGATCCCTCCTTCCCTCCCTCTATCTACTAACGCCAAACCACTCCAACTCTCTGCCCACCTACCCCTCCACCTACCTATCAGTCCTAAATTGACCCCTCCCTCCAGTCCTCCCCCCTCAAATCCTTCTCTCCCTTCTCCTGCCAATCCCCAGCTGCTGTTGGGCTGTGTCCAAGCAGGACATCATTGGGGGCCCCAGGGGAAACCATGTGGCAGGTGGAGATAGGAAGACCCACTGCGGGGTGATGGGTCGTGGAAGGAGGGGTCCCTGTCCAACCTGCTGAGCTCCTCCTGCAGCCGTGCCATCTCTTGTCGCTGGGCCTGGAGCTGCTGCCGGCTCTGCCAGGTCTCCTCCTGTGCTGCGGCAGCCAAGCTGGCCAAGCGCTGGGGGAGAGCGGGGGCTCAATTCTGGACCCCAACCCCCAACCCCGCCACGCGATCCCCTTGAACTTGCCCATACCATGGCCATGCTAGTCACCGTGCTGGGTTCCCCCCTTTGCCTGGGGGTCCGGTGGGGGCTCCTGGGGACCACGGGCGAGCTCCAGTGCCTGCCGCAGCACCTCCTCCACGGCAGCCACCTCATTTGAGGTACCAGCATCCCTTGTCGTGTCCGTCCCTCCTGCCGCTACCAGCGCTTCCTGGCATTCCTGCAGGCGCGAGGTCAGCGCCGCCGCCTCTGCCAGCACCCTGGCCAGCTGGGTACCCCGCTCCTCTGCCACCTCTTGCCAGCCCCGTGCTTCCTCCTGTGCCCGTGCCAGTGCCCCCGGGTCCCCCGCTGCCACCGCTGCCTCCAGTGCCCGCTCCAGGAAGGTGTTGGTTTCCCGCAGTGCCTCAGCCTCGCGTGCCCACAGCTGGGCCCGCCGAGCACTGCCCTCCTCCTGCCGCTGGTGCTGCAGCTCCGCCCGCGCCAGCCGCGCCGCCAGCGCCTGTCCTGCTGCCTCACGCTGACCCAGCTCAGCCCTCAGCTGGGACACCAGTGCCTGCAGGGACTCCTCTGTCCCACCTGGCTGCCTGGGCACCAGTGACAGAGACTCCAGCATGCACCTTGCGCCAGTGGACAGTGGGGACGTGCCAGGCTCTCCAGCACCATCAGTCTGGAATGCTTTGCCAACTCCATGTGCATCCTCCAGTTCCTCTACATCCACATCCTTCACCTCCTCCAAATCTTCATCCTTCTCCTCCAAATCCTCCTCCACATCCTTCTCCACGTTCACTTCCACATTCTCCACCTTCACCTCCTTTGTATCCTCACTGTCATCCTTCTCCACCTCCTCATCCTCTACATCTCCCTCTTCCATTTCCACACTCCCTGCCTGCAGGGCAGCCAAAGGGGGTGGGTACGGATGGGCTGGTGGCCCATGGAGTGCCACAGTGGGATGGCCAATGCCATCAGATGATCCATGCACCACAGTCTGTCTGTCTGTCTGTAGCACTGTCTTTGCTGGGCTGCTCCTGATCACCGGGCTGGGCCGTACCAGTGGCCTAGAGGGGACACAGGGCTCAGGACTACTGGGTCACCCCCAAGGTGAACAGGGCATCACCACCCTCCATTTAGGCTCCCTGGGCACAGCCAGTTGTTAGAAATTTAGGGGGCATCAGGACAGGGTGTGCAAGCACATACATGTGTCCCTGTGCGTCAAATGTCACAGTGTCACAGTGTTGCAGCAGGGATATACTTGGCAGAGGATGGCTCTGTGTGTGTGTACATATGCATGTGTTATGTTTGCAGGCACAGGCAGGGTGTGCATGCTGGTGCCAGAGACTGTGCCCTCCTGGGGCCACATATGGAGAGCTGGCACATGTGGAGTGCTGTGTGGGGTCTAGGGCAGGGGGGCAATGCACATGTGCTTCTCTGCGATGCCAAGCCCCAGGTGCCTCTGATGCCCTTGACACCCCCAGTGCTGCCAATGCCCCTGGTGCCCCCAGTGTCCCCGGGCTCACTCAGAGAACATGGGCCAGGCGATGTCCAGGTCACCCCTGTGCAGGGCCAGGTGGAAGGTGACACAGTCCAGCTCGTAGAGGCTGCCCAGGATCTCTGCTCGCCGTTTGGGGCTCAGGAAGGGGCTACGGGCATAGTACCACTCACTGCAACCACAAAACAGGCTCATGCATCCCTCTATGCCCTGGACAGGTACACATGCCTGCAGCACCTCTGCTGACTGGATGCTGCAGGGCACTGCCCACCCTGGCCATGTCCCCCACCACCACAAGCATCCCCCCACTGTGTCCCTGCTCTCACCAGAGGCTCTCAGGGTCGAGGAGGCAGAGCTGCAGGGACTCTGCCAGCTGCCGGTGCACCAGGCAGTACCGCAGAAAGGCTCGGCCCCTGCCCACAGGGGTCTTTAGCTGCAGGGGAGAGGGGGCTTTCAATCCCTGTCACCCCAGTCTGCCTGCTCCCCTGCCCCTTCCTTCCAGCCCATGCAGGGGGAAAAGGGTCCCCAGGGCTAGGGCTGGGGCGCAGCGGGGATCCCAGAGGGGACAAAACTGTTTATAGCCCCAGTGAGCAAATGCTTGCTGCCCAGGTGAGTGTGTGCCTGTGCACAGGTGCATGTGGACTCACAAGCAAGCAAAAGCCCATGTGTGTGCACAAGTCCCTGGGTATCCCAGCAGCCCATGCCCACCTTGTCCAGGGAGGTGACGAAGTGAATGCCTTCATGCTCCTGCCGGCACCGTGCTAGGCCCTGGCACAAGAAGTCCCAATAGTCCTTGCGCTGCCCAAAGAAGCTCCTCTTCTCCTTGAGGTCAAACTGGCAGAGGTACAGGCTTGGACTTTCTTTTTTAGGAGTGTCCCCTGTTCTCCCCAGCCTGCCCCTGTGGGGCTGGAACCCAGCCAGCTCCCCCAGCAGGATTGGTCCAGGTGTCCCTCTCTCCATACCTCAATTTTCCTTTTGTACCATATGTAATTACACGTGGACAAGGGAGAGCCTGGTCCAGATGGCTGGGGATGCCCAGGGCCAGACAAGGCTGGGTGGGGTTATTCCATCCCCTGAATGGTTAACACAGGGGCCCTTCTGCTCTCAGCTGTGCCTAAGGGGAAATGAGGCAGGGAGCAGCAGAGATGGAGGAGCGGCAGTACCTGGAGGAGGAACTCTAGCTGGGCACAGAGGCTGTGCAGCTCCCGACTCCCGTCTGTCACCGGCAGGTTCTGCTCCTGGTAGCTGCATTTCAGCTCAGCCACGGTCTCTGCGGGACGGCAGGGCTGGGCTGGCATGGCACCCTCTCCCATCCTACCCCTCTCCCCACTGCCTCTCAACTCCTGGTCTCGGTGATTTCTGATGGTGGATAAAATCATAGAATCTAAATTGGAAAAGACCTCCAAGATTAAATTCAGTCATTAACCCCTGGCAGAGCCGGCAGCACTTCCAAATCCACCAGTAAACCACGCCATATCTACACGTCTTTTAAATACCCCCATGGGTAGTGACTCCACTACTTCCCTGGGTAGCTTGTTCCAATGCTTGATAAACGTTTCCATGAAGAAATTTTTCCTAACATCCAATGTAAAGCTCTCCTGGCACAACTTCTTCTTGTCCTAACCCTTGTAACTGGGGAGAAGAGACTGACTCCCTCCTGGCTACAACCTCATTTCAGATAGTTGTAGAGAGTGATAAGATCCCCCACGGAGCCTCCTTTCCTTCAAAGAGAAAAAGGAGCTTGCCCTGGGATGAAGGAGGGGAGCAGGGGGAGCAAGGAGCATGGCCACCTCCTGGGCACTTCCCAGGGGCTGGCAGTGAACATGGGAACGGGCAGCAGTGGCAGGGTTGGCACAGGGATTCTCTGGAGCAGCCCTGGCAGTGATTACCCCCACTGCCCATGACTTGGGTGCAAGAAGGGATCTGGCATGGGCAGGGTGAGATGTACACTGCAGGGAATATGCTGGCAGGGGACTGGTTGGCACACTTACTCTGCAGGTCCTTGATGACACGGTTGAGCTCCCCTTCCCCTGCCATGGCTGTTCACAGGGATCTGCAGAGGCAGGGGCAGTGATGAGAGGTTCTAGGCTGGCACTCCCCTGGCATCCCCAAACTCTCTGTCCCAGAGAGAGGGTCTGCCTCCCCAGCTCTATCCCAGAGCTGCCTCCTGTTATGGTGAGAGGGGGTAGGTTTAGGCACCCCTTACCCTGCCCATGTTCCCCCACTACATAGCTCAGAGCAGATGGGGTGGACAAAGGTGTCCCATCCTGCACCCTCTTTGTTGCCTGTATACCCTGCCCTGGTATGTCCTCAGCCTCTGCTCCCATTCCTTGGGGAGTTCCTGGGGCTGAGCCCACCATGTCCCTAGCGTGTCCCTGTCTTTATCCCTGTCTGCCAGGATTCAGGATGTGGGTTTGGCACAGGGGAAGTGATGCTTTTGCTTCTGCTCTCGCTTCCCTCAGTCACATCGTGGACATTGTGGGGGGTCGTGGGTGGTTGAGCAGGGGGGCACACCACCCCTGACATACAGCCCCCATAGCTCAGCTCCCTAGGCAGAACCCTCTGGCACAGCATGTTTCCTGCATGGCTGACACAGGGTTTGGGCAAGCTGTGGGCATGAGGTGGGGGGCCAGATGGCACAGTGCAGAGGATTGATTTTGGGGTGGGTGGCAGCTAGGGAACAGGGTGAGGGAAATAGCCCATGGAGGTGGCAGGTCTGTGACTTGTCACTGCGGGTGGTGTCTGGCTGGTGTGGGGCACCACATGTGTGTGTGTCTGGGGGGGGGGGCATGCCCAGCAGGGTGCATGTGCACTCACAGGAGTGGGTGCACCAGTGTGCCCAAATGTGCCAAAAATTGTGAGTGCCCTGTGTTCTCTACCACGGCAGAGTGAGAGAGCAGGACACAGGTCTTGGGCTGCCTGCGTTCCCATTCCTGTGCCCTTGAGAGACCTTGGATGAGCTATCTTTGTGTCTGCCCACCCCACTTGTACCTCAGTTTCCCCTGGGAATAGAAGCTCCTTACCTGTGTCCAGGAGCTGTGGGGTGCCCCGAGGCGGTTCCCAAGTGCTGTGGGTGTGCTGGCATGTCCTTGTGCCCACGCTGTGCCTGTCTGCTTCTCCTTTTGTACCTTGGGCAGGAGGAAGTGTGGGAGGTTGGTGGGGCTTCAGAAGCCACAGCCTGCCCAGCCCACATCACATCAGGCACTGCAGCCTGGCCCTCAGCACCTGGCTCCTGGTTTGGGGGGCTGCCAGTTCTGGGGAAAGGGTCAGCAAGGCTGGTCCCCCTATGCAACTTTTGCAGGGTCAGAGGAAGGACAGTGTCAGGCATGGGGGCCCGTGGTGCTCTCCAATACAAATGGAAATTTGAAATGTTTTGAAGAACCTGCCCGCAGTTTTTCTGGAGGGTGTCCAGGACCCATATTCTGCTAGAAGCAGCCAGCGCAGACCCTGGCACAGAGGCCACTCCCATGCACAACAGCTCCTGGGCACAGGAGCTGCAGCCCCCCTTAGCAAGGACCACAATCCTCCCCAGTCATCTGGCCTCCACATGGGGGCTGTACCCGAAGCCACCTGAAGTGTGGAAGCTCTTTCCAGAGCATTCTGGACAAAGTTCCCTCTTGTTAGGGAGCCCCCAACCTAGCAGTGCGCCTCACTCACTGTGCTTAGACCCCTGTACTGTGTCAGCCCTATCCTGTGAGCTCCTTCTGGACTGGGGACCAAAAACCCCTGTGTGGGGGATGTCAGAGATGATGCCAGCCCATTCCACCAGTCCAGGAAGGGGGACCCACTGCTGTCCTGCTCCCCACCATCATCTTGCTGGATGGCCACAGTGATTCCCATGTCCTGTCCTCTGCTGTGCCCCTCATAGTGCACGCTGCCCCTACCTGTGCCACCTGGATGTCTTGGGGGACATCCGTGTCCCTCCGGCCAGGCCTCGCTCGGCACCAAAGTGAAAGTAGGAAGTAATGCTGAGTGGGAGCCTGGGCCTCCCAGCACCCCTCTGGCTCCCGGGTGGGTGTTGGCTTGTAGGTACAGCTGGGAAGCATAGGGGAGCCAGTGGCAGTACATGGGGTGATCCCAACTTCCTCAGCACCCCATTGCCCCGTGCCACCCTGTAGTGTGTGGCACTATGGGCACGGGGCACAGCAGCCCATATTGGATAGGGGTGTGGGTAGGGTTCTGCGTGGCAGTGGAGCATCAGCTCACTGTGCTGGGGTCGTGTGTGTGTGTGCAGGCGTGTCTGTGACTGCACGTGTGTGCAGGCTGTGTGAGCACAGCTATGTGGCTGTGTGTGTGGGTGCAGGCTGTACATGTGTGGCAGGTATGGGTGCGAGGCTGAGAGGGCACTGTGTGTGCCCTTCATTGCACCCACCCATGTGCCCCGTGCCAGACACTGCAAGGGCAAGACCCCAACACCTGCAGGGGGGACTTGCCCCCGCCCGCCGTGCCACTGTGGCAGCCTGGCAGCAGGGTCCCCTCTCCCTGCCCCAGCCAAGAGCCAGGGCGGGGGTGCCGGGGGCTGGGGGGGCAGAGAAGACTCTCACCCATCTTTGGCGTGGGTGCAATTCAATTAACGAGGCCTGGCCCTGGTTCAGCACAGCCAATAAAGCTAATGGCCCCGCACAGGCCTGGCGCTGCCTGCCGGTGGGGGGGGGGGGGGCCGGGGGCCATCTGCTAATTAAATGGGGGACGATGGAGCCAGCGGTGATGTCACCTCCCTGAGGCTCACTGGCCCCCTCTGCCCGCCAGCCCTCTGCCACTCCCAGGGTGCCAGACGGAGCTGTGGGGGACAGCCATGAAGGGTGGGCGACCACCCAAACTTCCTGCACCCCACCCTGATGCTGCTGCCTGTTAGGAAGCTTCCCAAAGCGAATGCAATTAGTGCCCATGCCTGGCATGGCCGCTGCCCACGCTTGGCATCAGCAGCTGCCCCGTGGGGATGGGTCCTTGCCCGCCATCAGCCCGGCATCATGGCAGCATCCAGAGGTGCTGCTGCCTGCTCCTCTTGGCACTGCCTCGATGGGTGTGTGGTGCCCCGGGGATCGCATCCTGTTACTCTGTTCCCCTGCCCTGTGCAAGTCCCATGGCGAGGTGGTGGTGCCCGGGGGGTTTTGAGCTGTCCTGCAGTGAGAGGCTCCCCGTGTAATTCTGTGCCCACAGCACAGTGCATCGGTCAGGCAGCCTCTGGGGAAGGGACCCCACTGGGGAAGGGGACTGTGTGGGGACTTCCTGACTGTGTCCTCAGGCTCCTGAGGAGAGGCTTGGTGGGATACAAGAACGATTGGCAGAAGGGGAGAGAAGACACCACCACCCCCCCGCCGCCCGAGTGTAGGCTAGGGGTGAGCAGCGGGCACTGTAAGGAAACTGAGGCAGGGTTGGGGCGAGGGTCGCGGACTGAGCTACGATCGAACCCACGGCGTGCGACCTCCTGCACCCCCAAAACTAACGGCGCTGGAGCCGGGGACCCTGCTAAGGTCTGGCACTCACCCCAGGGGATGCCGTGCCCGGAGGGCAGGCGGATGACCCCCGGAGGTGCCAAGCCCCGAGCCCCGTGTGCGGAAGGAGGAGAAGAAGGAGGAGGAGGAGAAGGAGGAGGGGGAGGAGGGGGAGGAGGGGGAGCGTGTCGGAGCTGGCTCCCACCCAAGCACTGCAGGACAGGGGCGGGCACGGTGCTCCCTGCCTGGCTGCCAGCGCGCAGGCGACGCTGGGGGACTGGCGGGGGGGGACAGGGCCCGGTGGGACTGCAGCCCCCCAGCACATCATTGTCGCACGGCCCCGTGCCCAGGGCTGGGCACTTCGGGGGCACTGCCTGGGCACCGGAGCTTGTTGCGGCCGGCGCCGGGGGAGGGACACGGCTGGGTTCGGCCGCTCGTCCGAGCGTGCCCTGGGCAGGGGTCGGCCCCTGCACCCTCCCCGCGCCGGGTGAGCCCCGGGCAGGGGCACCATGACCCGGCTGAGCTGGTGCTTTGCCACCTTGATTGGCTGGGGGAAGTCCTTGGTGTCCTGTTTCCTGCCCCTCCGCGCCCGCCGCCGCCGGGAGGTAAGCGGGCATCGCCGGGCATGGCGTTAGGGTTAGGGGCTGCGGGGGACACGGAGCTGGGGGGCTCTGGGGTGCGGGGAGTGGGGGTATGGGCTGCCGCTGGCCCTGCCTGCTCCGGGCAGCTGGGGGTTAAACCCTGCATATGCATGCCAGGGTGCAGGGCATGTCCTTTGTCCCTCCTTTTTCCTCCCCCCAGAGCGTCTCTCTGAATCTCTCTTCCCACACCTGAGGACCCCTGCAGTGCCTGACTGGAGAGGATCTGCCGTACAGCCTTTCGTTGTAAGGGATCTGCTGGGATCCCTGTGTCCTTACAGAGAGACCGTAGAGGCAGAGGGTGTCCCTGTCCTTACAGAACCCACAATGGGAACACTGTGCCCTGCAGGAGGGGACCCCAGTGCCCATAAAACACCCTTCACGAGAAACCCCTGTGTCCATAAAGTGGTCAGTGTGGGGACCCCTGTACCTGTAAACACCTGGCACTGGGAAGCACCATGCCCATGAAGTACTCAGTCAGTGTAGGCTCCCTGTCCCTAACACGAGAGACCCCTGTGGGGTGACTCTGTATAGGGCACCTCTGTGCCCATCAGCATCTGGTGTGCGTGGGATCCATGTGCCAAAGGACTGCCCCACAGGGGATCCCCGTGCCCATGCAGCACCTGGTGTGGGGACATAGTCTGCTCTGCCACCCAGGCTGCGGGAACTGAGGCAGAGAGGGGGGGAAGCTGTTGGACGGTGCTGGACTCCAACTGCACCACCCTCACTTCGTTCCTCAGTCTTTGGGAAGCTGCCCCGTGCCTGGCAGGATGGCATGGGACATTTCAGCTGCACCGTGCCAGAAAAGCAGGTGCCAAAGCCACTGCTGGGCAGAGCCTGAGGGAGTCACTGCAGGCTGGTGACAGTCCAGTATATGCCAGGACAGGGACACAGCCTGGAGTAAGGAGAGGGCTCTGACTGCTTGGAGAGTGCACCGGGGACGCAGGATCATGAATTGATGGGAGTACTGTGGGGTGGTCAGGGCTGTGGGTGGATGGGTGGCACTGGTGAGATGTGGGTTGGTGGTTGTGCAGTCTCATGTCCACCACTTTGTCCGTGTGTTTCTGATGTGGGTGTGAGAACATGGACTCGTGGGGGGCTGTAACTCGTGGGCATGGAGATGGGGCTAATAAGGTGAGAGTGGACTGCGGCTCACACCGGTGTGGGTGCACAGGAGGTCTCTGTAGAGCTGCCATGGGGTGTGTGTCCCCTAACACATGCATGTGTGCTGGGGGCAGTAGCAGCAGGGCTTTATGTTAGTGTGAGCTGTTACAGAGAGGTAGGTGTCTTAGTCCTTTCTGTGCTGACAGGCACCCATGCATGTGGGGCCCACCCACCATGAGTGACATGGGCTGTGTGTGTGGTGTTCCTGAATATGCCCTGGCATTTACACGGGGGGGACATGTATGACGTGTGTGTGTGCCCTGTGCACCCAAGAGCAGTGTGCAGACAGCTCTGGTGGAAGTGGCTGTGGAGGGCTTAGGGATGTGGTGACCCCAGGACCCAAAGGAATCATGCCAAGGCTGGCCCTACACCCGGAGTACATGCCTAGGCCAGTAGAACCGGGGTGTGTGTATGTGGTGGGGGGGTTCCCTGTGCTAAGTGACTCCGTATGTGTCCACCTGCTGAGCAAACGAGCCTTAAATGATGGTGATGGGCTGTGTCCCTGCGGCCACCCTGTCCCTGTCGCATGACCCTTGTCCCTGCCCTTCTGAGGAGCCTGGGATTGTCACGGCAGTGAATGGGAGGAGGTGATTTATGGGGGGGGTGTGGACACTTCTCTCCACTGGGGCTTTCATTTATGGGCAGTAACGAGGTTGATTAATGAGGGCTGTAATGATGGGGAGGGGTCTGTGAGAGGGGTGGGCAGGGATGGCTGTTTGCTTGTTTGGTGCTGTGAGCCCGATACCCCAGCCTCCCTCTGCCCCTGGATGTGGTTGGCATAGAGAGATGGGAAGTGTTGTCCCCTGTTCCAGCTGGCACATCCCCACAGGGGTACCACCACCCTGGGCTGGGTGAGCACAGCATAGTGATGAGGTGGAGGGCAATGGGACAGGGATATTTTGGGGAGAGGATGCTGCACTTTGGGAGGAGTAAGATGCAACCCCAGTCACTGGGAAGGGCAGCTTCCCCCCTTCCTTTCTGGGCTGGCGGTTTTATGCAGAGTCTAGATGGGAAACTGAGGCATGGGGAGGGGGGCATTACAGTGCCCACGTTTCCACTCCATGCCCAGGTTTCCATGCCAGCCGTGGCTCTGTCGGTGTGTCCTTCCCCCTGGCACGTCCCGCACCCTGACTCACACCCTCATGGTCACGGCCAGCTGAGCACAAGTTTCCAGGTTGGAGCCGGAGTCAGCAGTGGCGGAGAGAGGGGGAAACGTGTGCCGCACGGCCAAGCCCCCCAGGAGGGGCTGGAGCACTCCCTGCCAAATCCATCCCCGTCAAGGCCGCAGGCTGCCAAGCCGCTCTCCGTCCCGCCTGGAGGTTGTCCCCCCTCGCTGAGGCCCCCCAGCTCCGCGCATGGATGTCCGCTGATCCCTCCCCGTCTCCCATCCCGGGACCACCCAGGGGACTCGGCTGGGGATGGGGGGAGTGCATCCCGCCGCAGGACCCGCTGGAGGCCGGAGGAGGGATGAGGGTGACGTGGGTGGCGGGTCTGCCCCGGTCAGCGGAGGAAATGGATCCCAAATGTGTGTGAGTGGGGAAGAGGGGGCCTGGGACACGCACAGCCCCACTCCGGGCCCCCACAGTCCCGCAGCCCCTCTGCTGGCGTTGGGGGTTGGGGGGTGTCCCAGACTCCTGTGGGCCAACTCGATTGGGGCGCTACGGGATCGGGGGGGTTTGCCGCTCCCCTTCTCCCCCCGGCCGGAGGGGCGGCGAGAGGCCGGGGTGGGGCGGGCGGGCGGAGCGAGGGGCCGGGGGCTCGGCCGGCCGGGGCCGCGCCGCGGGCAGCATGACCGGGCTGTGCCTCTCCTGCCTGCTCCGGGTACGGCCCGCGCCGGGGGGAGCAGGACAGCAGCGCCGCGGGCTCCCGGCGCCGGGGGTGACGGAGCGGGGCTGATCTGGGGAGCGGGCGGTGGATGGGACTGGATGCGAGGGGAGCGGGACGGAGCGGGGGCGTTTGCACCGGGACGGGGTAAGCGGGAGCAGGGGGAACTGACGGGGCTGGACCGGTACCAGGACCGGCTCTGGGGGAACCGGGACAGAGCGGAGACCGCCAGGGACGGACGGACATCGGGGTGGGACTGGGGGGACCGGACCGCGAGCGGGGCCGGGAGGCGCCCCGGGGACTGTGGGGAGTGGAACGGGACCCAGCCCGATTGAGAAGTGGCGGTGGGCAACAGGCTGGGGGGTACACGAAGAGGGGACCGGGCTGGGATGCAGACAGGGACACTGGGCTGTAGGAGGATCTGTGGAAGGGTTGTGGGGGAGGCTGATCCCCCCCCACACCCCAGCCTGCGTCACCGCCCGGGGGGTCCACCATTCCCTGGGGCAGAAGCTCTGCTACTGCACTGAAGGGAAACTCGGAAAACTGGGGGGGATCCAATTAGTTTGGTCCCGGGGCCCGCGGGTTGCAAAACTGTGGGTGGATCTGAGCTTACGAGACTGCATCCAGGTTGTCCTAGTGCCCTCCACTGACTCTGGCTTTGCAGCCTCAGGGGAACCGGGTGTCACAGGTTCCTCCCCCCCACCACTGCACTCTCTGCAGTGCTGGGCAATGAACCCAGGTCTCCCAGCTCTTGATTAATTTGGCATCTCTGTCTGGTGCCTCTTCCAGACCAGGACACCCGAGTCCCTTTCCAGCCTCCTTTGGTCTGTGTGTTGGGAGGCCCACGGCTAGGAATGCTTTTGCACCCCTGCTCCTGCACTGTGTGGGTGCTGGTCCGTGGAGGTGGGTACCCATGTGTGGGTATCCATGTGACGTGCCCAAGAAGCCCTCCAGCCCATGCCCCTGCGTTCCCCCAACAGTTTCCAGCCTTGGGGGCAGGGAGGCTGACTGGGATGCTGCCAGTATGGAGCTGGGACTGGATTGTTTTGTGGGATAGGCTGGTTCCCTGGCTGGCAGAGTGGCACTGGGTGGGCAGAGTGCCCCTCCAGCAGCAGGGCACTGAGGGGGGGAATAAAGCTGGGTGCTGGGTTGGTTCCCCTCTGATGGTGTTGGCAATGAGTCAAGCAGAAGGGGCTCTGAGGGGGTGGGAATCAGAGGGCCAGCTTTTTCCCTAGTGAGGATAATTGTTGTTAATGAAGCCATGGAGGCCAGGGCAGAGCAGGGGGTACGTGCATGGGAGATGTGTCGGCATCCCTGGGCATCCCAGTGGGTCCCTGGGAGCGGCGGGCAAGGCCTCTTCCCGGGGCACCCTGCAGCAATGATGCTGCTTTGCATATGCAAAGGAGCTCATGGCATCATTAGGTCTCGCTGTCACCCAGCAACTGCAGCGTGGGAGCCCCTGTCCTGGGGGAGCTTTTCCCACGGCTGCTGGGTGGGTGACACCACGTCTGAGCACGTGTGTGTGCGTGTCTGTGTACACACCCACCCGGTAGAGTGGCACCAGCTCTTGGGGCTGCCAAGGGACCACCTGTGAGTGGCCCTGTGGGAGCAGGTGCCCAGGGAAGAGGGACTTGTACACACATGGACAAACCTGTGTGTGCGCACGCTGGCACATGGACCTGCGTATGAGAACAGTGTGCCCATGCCACTGCTGCTGCTGTGGCTGGTGAGGACCTGCAGCCGTGCATGTGCACGCAGTGCCATGACACACGCACTGCATGTTGCATGCACAGCACCCTCACAGCCCCGGGGATGTTTGTACACACATGAGTGTGCAGTGCATGTGTATGGCCCATCTCCTGTCTGTGTTTGCACTGGGGAAACTGAGGCAGAGAATTTTGTGTGGAGGTACCCGGCCCTCTGACGTTTTGGCACCATCCCTTTTGGCTTTGGTGCAGTGGGCTGGAGGAGAGCGAGGCACCAAGACAAGGGGGGGCCACCGGGCCTTTGCTTAATCTCATTAGTCTTGGCATGAAAAGGCGGATTTACAGGGGCTCACGTCTTCATCTGGCAGTGGGTGGGTGGGCAGGGCTGGCGTGCTGCCAAGGGTTGTTCCCCACCAACCCCCCCCCCGTCAGCTGGGGTTCAGGAGGAACACTGGCTGCCTGCAGCTGTGCCAAGACCCCTCCCTGTCCTCAACCTGCATGTGAACACACATGTTTGCACAGGTTGGATCCATCCTGCACTCAGTCGCACTCGTGGCATCAGCTTCCCCTCTCTGTGGGTTGTGCCAGACAGGGTGGGCACAGCTGCTCATGCTCAGGGGGCTTTGTTCCCCCTCTGCACCCCTTCAAGAGACACCTCAGCACACACTGCCTGGCATGTATCCCAAAACAGAGCATTACAGTGAGACACTTCCAGCATGGGCACTGTACTCACAGCACCCACATGTACCCGGGTGTGCACGTAGGTTTTTGTGCACATATTTGAGTACTTACACACACACATATGAAAATACATGCATGCATTATCTCTACGTTTATCTATGTGCATTCACATGTGCTCATATGAGTTTGCACACACATGTGCATTCAAGCATCTTCACAGCCTGTGTGTGCAGACATGCACAGTTGTGCCCACACACATGCTCACAGAGACGCTTGTGCACGGGCATGTGTTCACAGGGACACATGGAGATGTACTGACATGCAGGGAGGCATGAGTGTGCCAACATCTGTGCACGCACACATATCTGCACACACCTGTGCACACCTGTGTGTATGCACCCACGCACTGCACACACATGCAAACAGCATGGACACACACGTGTGGTTACACATCTGTGCACACAATCTGTGCATGTACACACACGGCATGTTCATACACACTTCTGTGTGCACACACAAGTGCACACACGTATACGTGCACATGCAGAAATGTATGTGAACACACACGTGTGTGCATGGGTGCACACACACACACACACACTACACATAGGCACACCCCACTAGGGGGCGGCAGAGACTATTTAAAGGGGTGGAGGCAGTTTTCCCCCGCCCCCCGCCTTCTCCTGTACCCCCTATCTCCCACCCCATACCCCCATCCCCTGCCCTGGACTCCATATCCTGTAGTCCATACTCTGTACCGCAGCTGCAGAGGACACAGCAGCAGGTGAAGGGGTGTGGGGGACATGGGTGGAAGATGAACCCATGTCCCCCAGGGGAAACAGGCAGGTCAGAGTTGAGTGTCTGGGTCTTGGTGCCACCTTGTTCTCGCTGACAAAGCCCCATGTTCCCTTCAGCCCCAGGACCTGGAGGCTCCTCCAGCACACACCTTCAAGATGACGAGCTTCAAGAAGGTGAAGGCATGCGGGATCTGCCGGCAGGCCATCACGCGCCAGGGCAGCACCTGCAGAGGTGAGCTGGGGCCGTGGGCATGCGCGTGCACAGGGACATGCCAGCGAGGTCAGGACATCGGCGTGTGTGTGTATGCCTGCATGCACGAGGATTTGAATGTGGGAACGTGCCTGTGCCAATCTGGGCACACATGTGTGTCTGTGTGTTAGAGGGAGAACTGTGGCTGTGAGAGAGTATGTGCAGTGCCTTTGTGGGTGGGAAGGTAGCTGGGAGGCAAGGGTGGCCCGTGGAGATACTGAGGTGTCGCACATGTACGTGGCTGTGTGTCAGCTTCCTGCACGTGCAGTGAGTGTACAGTGGCCACCACGAATGTGCACATGGGTGAGGGTCTGTGCACACATGTGGGTGCTCATCCCCTGAGCCGTGCTGCCCGTGGCACCCAGTGGGTGACAGGCAGGGCCGAGAGCCCTTGCACGTGTGTGGTGTGCTGAGCCCCGTGCAAGGGGCGGACAGAGGAAACGGGAACAATGAGGCTTCCTGTGCTGCAGGAAATAGGCCCAAGGGGAGCAGGACTGGGGTGCGGCCGTGGCCTGGGCCATGCTGCGTGGGGGCCCTTGTGTCCCCTGGGGATGAGACGTGTCTTTGCAGGATTACCCAGGTGGCACAGTGGTGCCCTGTACAAGTGCGTGTCCCCAGCAGTGGCAAACACGCCTGCACTGCCCATGAACATGTGCCCTCCATGAGGGCGTGGGTGGTGAAAATGTGCAACAGCAGTGCAAGGAAAGGAGGGAGGGACCACAGGCAATGGTAGCACCCCTGTGGTGCTCGCAGCCGTGCCAGTGTCCATGAGAGGCCCCATGAGACCCGTCTGTGCATGGTCTCCCTTCATGCTATTCACGCTGGGCACTGGGACTTGCATATAGGCATGTTGGCACCGTGTGTGCCCCAGAGCCACATTTTGTGTGCCTGCTGCTGTGCCATGCTGGTGCCACCCAGACTGTGTGTGCACTGGTGGGATGTGTGGGTGTCCCAGCATGTGTGTGCATGTCCTGGCAGCCAGTGCCCAGTGCCAAGGTGCTCTGTGCCCTGCAGTGTTGGGTGCTCTCCCTTCCTGTCCTGAATATGGGGTGCCTGCACACTGCCCCCTGGCACTGCTCCCCCTCCTGCCTCAAATAACCCTCTCTCTGCTCTCTCCCCACAGGCTGCAAGCTCTCCTGCCACACCAAATGCCAATCGAAGGTAAGGCCACTGCCCTGAGGTGTTCCCAACCCTGCCTAGGGGTGCTGGGGACTCAGAGGATGCCATGATCCATGCCAGCTGACCGCACTGTATCGGCACCTAAATGGGGTGCTGGCTCTGGGCTTGTCATGGTGGCACTATTGTCACTGCTGGGTGAAGCTGACAGTGCTGTCCTGCCTGGCCACTGACAGCATGTGCCTGTCTGCATACAAGGCTGGGTTTTGGGGTGCAGCCCTTCTCAGAGCACACCAGCAAGTATCTATCTGTGCCTGGAGCAGGGTGCCCTTTGCCAGGGTGAGTGCTGCTGCACGTGGGTGCCATGTGCCGCAGCCGAGTGCTGCCAGCTGCATGCACACAGGCTGAGCACTGCTGCTGATGCCCAGCCAGGGGCGGATCTTGCTGGCTGGAGACAGTAGAACTGAGGATGCCCAGTGGTGTCTGTCTATCCAGCTGCTGCACTGGCAGAGGGGGACCCTACAGCAACCCAGGTTCTCCGAGGAGCTGGAGGTGGGCATGGTGCCCATCACTGCGCTGCCGGGGCAGGGGAGGCTTCATGTTCTTAATCCCTGGGGAGGCGTGTATGCCAGCTATCTCCGGGGCTGGCATCCTGGGCGGGAAGAGGCTGGCATGCCCCAGGCAGACAGCGTAGGCTGGGACATGCCCGTTCCCGTGCCCATTGCCTGTGCCCAGCTGGGCAGGGAGGGAGAGGAAAGGAGGGAAGCCGTGCCAGAGGCCGGGCACACGTTGGGCTTTGCAGGGTGCCACGGGATGGGTGGCAGGGCAGGGCAGGCGCTGGCAGCAGCCCTGGCACTGAGCCTGGCACTCAGCTGGGCTCTTGGGGGAAGTGGGGGCCGTGGGGTACTCTGGGCCTTGAATGGGATGGGCGAAGGTGGCTGGGAGGCTTAATGAAGCTGTGCCAGCTCCAGGATCTTCTGTCAGCTCTGGGCCAGCCCAGGACCCTGTGTCACCCTGGGCAGCCTGTGCCAAAGATGGCAGGAAGGCTGAGGCCAGAGACTTTGGCCTTGCCGGGGTGCTGTGGGGAGAGCTGAAGGGGCGTGCGGTGAGGGGATGCCTGTGGTATCCCCGGGGCAGGCGGTGGCAGGGAGCATCTGGCAGTGGTTTCCAGGCAGGAGGGAGTGTCAGGAAGTGTGTGTGTCTGGGTGTGAACCCGGTGGGGATTCCCTGATGTCTGATAGGGGGTTGTACAGCACGAAGGGGTTCATACCAGGCTCCAGCATCTGGACAGACTGCGCAGGAGCAGCCCATGGCTCACTCTCGCAGCCGGCTGCATTTCATTAGCCTCCATCACCCTTCCCACGCTCGCTGGAAGCTGGAGCCCCCTCGCTGGGGCCAGCTAGCCGAGGGGTTTGCTGCTGGGGGGGAGCGTGCATGGGGCCAGGGCCAGGGGCCTTCCGCAAAGCTCCTTTGGGCCAGCGCCCAGGGAGGGGCTCCTCCGGTCGGGCAAATGGCCAGCTGACTCACACGCCGGCTTGTTATTGTAGGGTCTCCGGGGAGAGTGCATGTGAGGAGGGGGCTTGGCATGGAGCAAAAATGGCCTCTTGTATACCTGAAGTCCTTCATATTTAACCCCTGCACCTCCAGGATACTTTGGAGAGCAAAGATGGACTCAACTCCAAAGTGGTGGCAGATGCACCCCACAATGCTTCCTCTTCCTTCCCTGGATTTGCTGCCAGGTCCTGGTGTCTCCTGGTCCTGGAGTCTGCCCCGCCATGCTATTGGCAGTGTCTGCTCTTTGATCCCCGTATTTACCTCCCTGAGACTTGCTCCACCTCTTTGTTCTGCCTCCTAGCATGGCCAGCTCCCAGCCAGCTGCATCCTGGCCCAGCTGGGGGAAAGTCCCCACTTACAAACCTCAAATGGACCTCAGGTATAGGGGAGTGGGGAGAGATGGGGGTATGGGTGGGGTGTGAAGAGTTGTACTGCTGGAAATCAGTGTGGTGTGCCAGGTGCTACCATGGGTGTGATGGGGATAAGGGGAGGGGGGCACTGGAGTGTATGTGGGGACACCTGGGAGCTTTTGAGGTGCTGGTGAGTGTGAGAAGGCAGTGAGCAAGCAGAGCTGTAGCAGGGAGGGCAGGACCTGTGCCCTGGCAGTGACCTGTATCCCTCAAGTTTCCATCCTGCCTGAAAGACAGCGGGGGAACAGTGGTGCAGCCCTCTGCCCTGTGCTGGCAGTGATGCTGGTGGGATGCCTGATGCCCGTGGGTGGCTGTGGAGAGCCCAGGGCAGCTGCACACTCATCAGCTGGGAAGCACAACACTGTTCCCATGCCCATGTAAGGCCCTTCTTGCGCCCTGTGCCTCTGCTCAGGGATTTTTCCTTGCTTAGCAAACCTCCCTCCCTCTCTCCAAAAGGGATGGTTGGATAGATGGACACTGGTATGTATGTGACATGCACAGCCTGCCCCCTCCCTCCTTCCCTGCACCAAAACTGCCTGCCCAAAGCCGGGTGTGTATTGTCCTTTGAAAAGTTCGGAAACTGAGTCACCAAGCCCTGCCTGGGGGCAGCAGGAGGCAGGGAACATGGTTTGGGGTGCAGTCCTTCTGTGCCTGCATTCAAGTGTGGGTGAGCCTGTGTTGTGGGTGGCATTTGGCGACAGTGGCACAGCCAGGATCTGATGGTGACACTACTCTCCTGACCAAGGATGCTCCAAGCAGTGGGGCCATGCAGGCATATCCCAAATCAAGGGATATCCTAGGAGTGTCCCTGTCCCCCAGGATGCCTTCACTCTGACTGTGGCTGAGATGCCACAGCATCATTTTGCCATGATGCTGGTTGGAGAGGCTGGGAAAAGATGGGGACTATGCTGTTTCCCGTAGTGGGAGCTGGCCCCATGATGGATGGTTTGGCTGGGAGACAGGAAGTGCTGTGGTGTTTGGCTGCCGAATCGGCTGGTGATTGCTGGTGCTTGGTTCTGGGAAATGGCGCCTGTGCCAGCCCCTGGGCCTGGCAAGGCTCCAGCCTGCCCTGCTCGCCTGTGCCACCCAGGGGTCCACCAGTGCTGGGGGAGTAGGGGATGCTGGGCTGTGCCAAGAGGGAAAAGTGAGGCACATCACACTGCATGGGGCCAAGGGGTCTAGGGGCTGTCCCCCCGGTGTCTCTTCCTGTGGAGCTGAAAGTGTGTATTGGAGCCATGCCAGCCTGCTGGGCAAAGTGTGTGTGCCTGTGTATGTGAACACGTGTGTATGACTGTGTGTGCTCACAGATGCATACACAAGTGCATGAGCTGCAGGGGAATGCACATGTGTGCAAGAACATCCATCTGTGTGTGAGCATGCTCGAACACAGGCAGGTGGTCACATGCATGTGCTCCCAGTTCACTGCCATCCATCCCCGCTGGCCTCATGCCAGGCCTAGGTTGTTTTTCAAGTGCCCCCTGGGATGGGACTCCAGGGGGGTAGGTTTGTCCATCATTAAACCAGGGGGTGGAGCAGGGCCAGGGCTGGGCAGCGAGGCATATCCCGGCCAGAGCAATCGCTCCCAGTGCCCACGGCGCTGAGGGGACCTTGGACGGCTGTAGGACTCATGGCAGGGGGTGGTGGTGGTGAGGGGGTATGCCACCCCTTGCCTGGTGCTGGGGATATTCCCTGCTTGTAAAGCATGTTAAAACTAGGAAAGGAAACTGAGGTAAGGAGTGATTGGACAATTCTGGGTGGGGAGGTTTGACTCTGGTGATCAGCACTCTCCAGCCATGCCATGGCCAGGGGCCCAGGGAGTGTTGAGGGGTATGGCCAGGCTGTGCATTGCAGGTTCCCAGTGTCTGTGGCAGGAACAGGGGCTGCAAGGAGGGGACATCCATGTCCCAGTTTGGTAGACTCTTGCCAAGGAACTTGTGGCTGTCCGGTTCCGGCTCCCTGCCCCAGCCACTCTGCTTTCCTCCCTGTACTGTCGAGTGGATGACGTACTGGTCACACGGGAGCTGCCCGTCAGGTCCCTGTCCCCGGTGCCCCCGCTCAAAGCCACCCCTCCAGTGCTCAGGCACAGGTAATTAGCAACACCCCTGGTCTCCACAACAGAGTGGGCGGGGCAGGGGAGGGAAAGAATAGTGCCGAAATATGTCCTTGACCCTGGAATGGCCAACTGGGGTGGAGGGATGAGGGGCTGTGTGGTGCAGCCCTGCCCCGGTACTGTGCCAGGTCGTATATGTGCAGCAGGTCCTGGAGGGGGGTTTTATTGTTGTTCTTTTTTTTTTTTTTTCCTCTTTCTTTTTCCTCCTTCTTTATGTCACTGCCCAAATATTCGGCCTCTCAGCTCCAGTGGGGGGGCCACCTCGGCTGCTTGGAAGATTCGGGGCCCTTCTCTGCACCCTCGGGGTGCTGCACAGCAAGGATGGGTAGGGGAGAGGGGAGGCTGAGACTGCCTGTGCTTGCTGCACTGGTGAGCACTGGCCAGGACTGGCCTGAGAGGTGTCAGATGAGGCAGTGGGGACCAACCTCCCTCGTTGGCAGCTGCATCCATCTTCCCAGAGCCTTGTCATGGTGGGAAGCAGGGTCCAGGCCTGCCTCATTTCCCACTGATTTTCTCCCTTCCCAGACCAGTTTGCCCCCATGGCCACTTCTCCTGAGACCTGCCCTGGGAAGGGTGCTGGATCCCTGGGGACTCCCAGGACCCTCCAAGAGGTGGCAGTGATCCCAAAACAGCTAAAAGGTCAGGCTCAAGAGGGATTCTACAGACCCTGCACTGGGGCTTATCTTCTGTGTGCTTTAGTCTCTGGAGATGAACTACACCTGGGTGCCTGGTCCCCAGGTCTCCTTTCTTTCAATGGCATCTGGGGTAATGATGCTTAAGGGTGTTTGTTTTGGGTCACAGGAGGAGCTTTTTTTATGTGCGGGGTGGTTTGTCTGCAGGGCTGGGAGTCACTGGAGCCACTTTGCAGACTGCTGGACTTGCTCCCACTGGCACTTTGACCCTATGGCTCTGGGAGGTACTTTGGCAGCTGTAGTTCAAGGATGTTGTCAGGGCTTCTCTGACTGTGTCCTGTGGAAGGGACACGTCATGTCCCCAGGGGACAGTTCCTGTCACTGCCCCGGGGACCAGGACAGGGGACTAAGACAGGGATGTGCTATCAGTGCCCTTTGCTCACCCACTCATTTCCATTCCATTCAGTTGCTGATACTTCCCCATCTGGCCCCAGCTCTTCCTCTGCTGATGTTTCCCAGGGCCTGGGAGCCATCCTGTGGCCTCCTTCTGAGGAGTTTGGGCTGTCAGGCCTGTGCAGGGGTCTGTGTTGGGGCTGGGCTGGGGTCCATGCTGTGCTCTGCTGGTGCAGCATGTTTGTTGCCCCTCCATCCTTGTTGCAGCACTCCTATCTCTTTGGGATACCTGGTTTTTGTGGGCTGTGGTGATGGTGGAACTTGTTTAGGGATGTCAGTGAATCCAGGCCTGGGACTTGTTTAGGGGTGTCAGTGAATCCTGGGACTTGTTTAGGGATGTCATTGGATCCTGACCATGGGATTTTGTCCCTAGAGTGGTGGCTGTTGGGATCTGACCCTGTGCTGTTGGGTGCTGGGGAGGGCAGAAGGGCTGGCTGATGCTTGCTTGGGAGGGGGATGAGGAGATGCCTTCAGAGATGTTTGGCTCTGGTGCTTTGTCCTTGGCAGCAAGAAGGGTCCACAGTGCCTTTTGGTGCTCCCACCTATGACAGTGTTGGGTTGCTGTGGCATGGAGGGAAACTGAGGCATGGAGGGACTGGGAAAGATCTCCTTGAACTGGAATTGTACTCACAGGGGTGGTGTCCCTTAGGGGGACTTGGAGGTGAGCAGTGGGAGAACCCCTTACCACATACCCCTGGCTGGTGACTTTTTAAGGGGTGGTGAGGTAGGAGGGATGTTGGGGTCCTGCACTGCTCCAGCAGAGCCAGTTCCAGCCTTTTGGCTGAGCCCACAGCTTCAGGACGGAAATGCAAACAGGAACGGGGAGGCGTTGGGTGAGAAAATGTCAACAGCACTGGGCCGGGTGCCTGGCTCGCCGCCTCCCTGGCCAGCACACCACTCTCTGGGCCACTGCTGGTGGGCTTCCCCTCTTTCCTGTGGGGTCTCCTGGCACTGAGCACTTGCTTGTACAGCAGGGCTGGGGCTGGGTTGTCCCAGG
Source organism: Sylvia atricapilla (assembly GCF_009819655.1). Taxonomy (NCBI): domain Eukaryota; kingdom Metazoa; phylum Chordata; class Aves; order Passeriformes; family Sylviidae; genus Sylvia; species Sylvia atricapilla. The sequence continues at coordinate 23,257,862 of NC_089146.1, forward strand.
GGCAGCAAGGGAAACGAGGGCTCCATCCATCGACATGCAGCTTCCTGAGGAGGAGGAGGAAGGGAGACAGGAGGAAGGCCAGGGGGATGCTGGGCACACTCCAGGTTTGGAACAGGCAAGCTGGGACTGGCATGACTTTACATGCTGAGGGACAGACGGGACTTTTCCAGCATTTTGGCTTTGATTTTTAGTTGAGAGGTGGGCTGATAAATCTTCACATCCTCCCCAACACTTGGGGGGGTGGGACACCCAGGGACCATTAGTTGAGCACTTGGTCCCACATATGGCAGGAGGGCATCAGGTTGTGCCAGGGGGTGCCAGGCAGGCCCCAAGCAGGGCCCCACACACCGGTCCCTGCCACCCCCCCGCCAAGGGCACCGGGACGCCGGTGGCGTCACGCGGGGCGATAAGGCCCCGACCCCGCTGCACCCCGCCGCCCGCCGCGGCCCCTCGGCACCGGGTGCGAGGGGCTTTCAAGGGGGAGGTGGCGGAGGTGTGTGGGGGGTAATTTTTTTTTTTTTTGTGGGGGGGGGGGTCTGCCCACCTGCCGGCACCCCTGCCGCAGGGCCAGCTGCTCGAGTCAGGCTCCCGGTTGCCTTTAAGGGCGTTTTTGGGGGAGGCGAGGGGAGCGGAGCGGGGCCGGACTTGGAGCGCGCCGTGCAGCTGGGGAGAGGGAAGAGGAGAAGAAAGAGGGAGAAGAAGCGAGAGAAGGGAGGGGAGCGGTGGAAAAAGTCGAGCAGGACCCCATTCCTCCGCAGGGCCGGGGCCGGCGCCCCCGGGCTCCCCAGCCCCGGCCGCCCCGGGGGTGCGGAGGGGAGCGGGGAGCCGCCGGGACCTCCCTGCTCCTCTCCATCGCCGGGGTCCCGCTTCTGGGGAGCGAAACCCTTCGGCTCTCCCCCTCCTTCTCTCCCCTCCCTCCTCCCTCCCTCCTTCCTTCCTTCCTTCTCGAGGCTTGGCCCGGGGAGGGAGGGGGGCTCTGCCTGCAGTCTGCCTTCACGCCTGCCCGCCCGGGCGACGCCGGGCTCCCGCCTGCCCCCCGCGGCCCCTCCGGCCGCCCCCCGCGCCCCCGGGGCCAGGTGAGGCTGCCGTGCCGTCCCTCTCGGATGTAGGCAGACGAGACCCCGGATGGATTTCGGGAGCGTCATGAACCAGGTACGGGCGGGCGGCGAGGGCACAGGGGTTCTCAGCCCCCTCGGGACGGGGGGGTGCTGGAAGGGGTGTCATCTCTCCAGGGGGCGGGGGCCACGCGTGATATCCGAGCGGTGATGGGGTGGTGCGTGGAGGAGGGGGTACTGCCCTCCCGTGTTGGGGGGGGGTCCGCAGCTGTCACCAGAAGGGGTCTCGGGGTGCGGGGGGGGGGCTTGAAGAGGGCGATGCGGTGCTCGCAGGGAGGAGGACTTGGGCAGGGGGCGAGGGCCGGTTTGCTGCCGGCGGGGACCTGTGAGCGGTTCTGGGGGCCGTGCCCCCCGTGCCCCTCTCCCCTGCCTCGGCAGGGCGGGTGACTCTCAGGGTGCCCCGGAGGGGGACACACAGGCGCTGGGGTTTGCGTTCCCCCCTCTCCGAAGTGCGTAGGGACACGTCCCGGTGGAGCGAGGACTGCGCGGGAAAGCGGGGTCCGCCCCTGGCACCCCGCTCCCGCCCCGCAGCCGGGGGGGCGATGCCGGGCGCCTGTCACCCCCGCGGGGGGACACTTCGGGGGGCTGCCCCTCGGCCGGGACACCTTGGCAGCCCGCGGGTTAACCCCCCTCCCCGGCGGGACCGTCAATGGTTAAACTCCGGGTTAATGAGTGGCGAGGCAGCCCCGGCGGGTGCCAGCCCCCCCCCGCCGCCCCCCGGGCAGGGATCCCCGGCCCCTCGGCGCCGCCGGGCCCGCAGAGGGTTAACTCCGTCAGGGCAGGTCCCAGCGCAGATGTTTTTGGGCTGTGCTTCTGGGAGAGGAAACGACCGAGCGAGGGAGGCATCGGCCCGCTTGGGTTTAAGGGGAAAACATGGAAAAAAAGAGAAGTGCTCTGTTCCCCGGCGCTTGAGCCCGCTCGGCGCTGGCGTCAGCCCTGGTGCGGGACCGGTGACCCCAGTGTGTGCGCTGGGGGACAGCTAGCGGGGACAGTGGAGTGACAGTGGCTGGGCCCCCTGGCTGCTCATGCCGCTTGAGTCTGGGCGTTCTGGGGGGCAACCAAGCAGGCACCTCTTGTCCCTACAGCGTGATGGCACTGGTGAGACGAAGTGTGTCCTGTCTGGAGTCTGAAGCCACCCCCAGGGAAAGTGTATCGGTAGAAAACAACCCTCCAGCCCTTATGTGCTCTTAATGAAGCCTCTTCCTGGTGATCATGCTAGCCCTGGGTAGGGTGCTGGGCCTTGGAGCTGCGCTCCCCCATGCGCCCTTTTGGGGTCCCGAGTTGCGGGGCTCCATTTGCTCCTGCCCTTGGCCACCCTACTTCTCGCTTTGCCACTGTCTGGTCCCTGGCCTTGTGCTGCCCATCTCCGGGGTATCTGGTCACAGTGCTAGCAGACCCTGATCAGCATTGGAGCTTCCCTGATGGGTTTTGGGACACAAGAGGGAAGAGGAGTCCCACAGCACAGCTCCTGGGTTAAGTGGGGAGTGCCTTCCTTTGTCTCCACCTCTTCCTCCTATCCCCTCATCTTCTCAAAACGACACATGTGGGAGACACCAGTTTTGGAGGTGCTGCTCAGCAAGTCAGTTTCACTGTAGTGTTTTCAGCTCTGTCCCATAGGTGAGGACACAGCACTGACTCCAATCTCCATCTGCCTTGGGCTTTTCCCTCAGAAGTAAAGCCCCTGGGCTCAGTACTGGGGGACTAAGACCCCTCGGGGCAGCCAGGGCTTATTTTGGCACCTTAACCACTGCATAAGCTGAGAACCAGATGCTGGGAGGCAGCCCAAAGTGTGCAGTGGGGTCTGAGCGCACAGGAAGGGGTTTGCCTGATGCTCCACCAGAGTGGATCTGTGGCAAGGATCCCACACTGGGCTCAAGGTGGGGCACAGAGTGCTGACAGGCCAGTGTGCTGACCAGTCCTACAGGAGTGCCTGTGCTCCAGCCAGTCCCATGTCAGAATCCATTTGTTGATCAGTTCCATGTGAGAATCTGTGTGCTGGCCAATCCTATGTGGGAATCTCCACTCTGACCAATCCTGCATGAGAGTCAGTGCTTTGGCCAATCCCCTGGCAGAATCCATGGATTGACCAGTCCCATGGGACAAAACCGTGGAGTGATTAATCAAGTGTAAGAATCCATGTGCTGGCCAATCCTGTGTGGCAGTCCATGCCTTTACTAATCTCAGGTGAGAATCCATGAACAGACCAGCCCCAGATGAGAATCCAGTTGTTGCCCAATCTCATCTAAGAATCTGTGCACTGTCCAATCCAATGTAAGAACCTGTTCATGGATCAGTCCTGGTGAAACCCCCTGCAGCAGAGTCTGTCCCAGCCAGTCCTGCTGTGACTGTTCCCGGCCTATTCCTGGTGCAGAAGCTGCTCCCTGGCCAATCCTGGTGGTCTGGTTTGGCTCTGGGGCGTTGGTGAGGGAGTGGGAGGATCCTGGTACATTTTCTTAGGGAAGGCTGGTGCAGAGGGGACAGTGACCCCATGCTCTCCCTTAGGCTGGTTGTGGGGTCCCCATGGCACTAGGGTGTCCCCCCAGTGGGGTGGCAGCACACGTGTGTGGTGGCAGACCAGAGCAGGGCAGGGCTGGGGCTGTGGGGCCAGAGCCAGGCAGGCGCATGCTGGCCCATGGGGTTGGATCCAGACCTGCTGCCTCCAGATGTTGCCTTTTTAGGCACTGGAACACAGCATATCCCTGCCTGTGGCCGGCCCCGTGCCGAGCCAGTGCCTGCAAGCAAAGTAGGGACAGTCCCTGTCCTGGTCATGTGGAGGCATCTCTGTCCCCCTCCTGACCCCCAAAAATACCCTTCTCCCCCCAAACAGGGTCAAGGATGCTACCTTCTCTCCCTTCCCCTCATCTGCACTTAGCAGCGCTGAGGCTGATTGCTCAAACTGCCCCAGAGCTGGGACCTGCCCTTATTTGGGTTGAGACCAGGGCTATTTTGGTGCAGCTGCCTCCATTGCAACCCCTTGAAGCTTCTCTGTACATTGTTTTTCCTGTCCTGTCCCATATCCCTGTGCCAGGGCTGCTGGCCAGGCCAACCATGAGCTGCTGGGGGCCATCACCCTCCCAGTGCGCTGTGTGTCCCGGGGTGTCTTGGGGTGCCAGTGGTGGCCCCCACGGCCACTGTGGGGTGGGAAGGCTGGTGTCCTCTGTGGCATTTCATCCCTGATTTGCAGGGCTGTGTGTACTGGGTAACCTCTGTCCTGGTCCTGCTGTCGCCTTCCTGGCGGGGATGGGCCACAGGGCGGCTCCTCATCAACATACCAGGGAAGAGACTGAGGAGATAGCATTTGTCCCAGCTTGGGGGACATCCCTGAGCGGCTCTTTACCCTGTGGTACTTTCCTTGGTACCCCCAGCATCTCTTGGGCAATGCAGGGGCAGGGTAGACTTGATGGCTTCTGCCTGGCAAGGGTGCTGTTGAAGCATCCAAGTGTGGAGGGGGTGGCACAGTGACAGTCCCTGACCCAGCTGCAGGGCGGGCTGGGGATGTTTGGAGGGAAGCCTGGGAGCGGTGAGACCTCCGTGCCCCAACCTCAGCCCAGTGTGACTCACCCTGAGCCGCTGGCCAAGCCGCTCCCCTGCCCTTCGCTGCATCTGCCAGTTACCCCCACCCGATGGAAGAAATCCCAAAAGCAGCACCCCTGGGCACTGGTGGGCGAGGAGAAGGGCTGTGTGGTGCACGGGATGCTGCCCCTTCCCAGCGACCTGGGGTCTGGGGCTCTGTGTGGCTGCCCTGTGCTTCTCACACCGGGGCTGTGCTGGGCAGGGTGGAGCTGGAGTGGGGGGGGAGCGGGTGTGCATGGAAACATGCCGTCCTCCCGCCGGGGACATGTTGCATAAACAGAAGTTTTGCCAGAGCTACAAAAAATGTGAGGGCAGGAGCAGCCAGCACGTGGTGTAGGCAGAGGGTACCTGACCCATGTGCTGGGCAGGGAGGTGACCAGAGCACAAACACCATAGTCCCTTGGGCCTGGCAGGGGAGAAGGATGCTGCAGCTGGAATGGGGAGCAGGGGAGCTGGAGAGGGAAAAATCTTCCCCAACATTCCCAGCTTAGTGGTACCAACCTGTCCCCTAAAAGTGTCTTCTCCTGTGAAGTTCACATGGTTCGATGGCAGTTCACACTTTGCCCCACACTGTGGATGAGGGCTTGACAGGGCTTGGTGGCTGTGGCTGGGCTGGAGGGACTGGTGAGTAGGGAAAGGGCTCTGAGAATGGCTGGGGAAGTTGCTGTGGCCCGTGGCTGTCCCTGAGATCCCCTTTGCATGAGGCAGAGTCTCAAGGTGAGCAGAGAATTGTGGGGTGCATGGGGAAGTTATTCGCAGCCCAGCTGGGATGTAGGTGGCACAAAGCTGAGATGAACTTGCTTGGGAGGAAGTGGTCCCTCATGGGGTGGTGTGGAACCCCATGAGGTGGGATCACATGGGCTGAGCTGGCATTTATGCTACCCAAGCATTGTCCTGTGGGAGGCCAGTGTGGCCACTGAGTCACGTTCCTCTTTGACAACTGCATTTCCAGACCACAGGGTGGCTTGGGCAGGAGAGCCACTTCCAGGGCTGGAGGGAGTAGGGTGCCTTGATTCCTTCTCTTGGGGTCCACATTCTTTCTAAATAGGGGGGCCATGAAGCTGGCTCACTGGCTTGCATCCCAAGCTCTGGGATGTCAGTCTCCCTTTTGACATCGTGTCTCCAGCTCCAGCCACACCAGCTGGGCTGGCTTACCAGCATCTATCTCAGTGCCTGGTCATGGGGAGCATCCCCGGTGTGCAGGGGTCTGTGTGAGGGTGGCTGGTGCTGCATCTGCTCCTGGCATAGTAAGGGTCAGCACCAGCCCGGATATTGTCCGGCTCTGGAATGTTTATCGGAGCTCCTGGGGAAGGGAAAAACAAAAACCGCCACCCAAAGGAAGGGATATGCGTCAGAGATGGGCCTGGATCACCCACCCGCAGCCGGACGGGCCATGCTGTGGGCTATGGGCCAGTGCTTGCCTGGCTGCAGCAGCCCAGCTGGGGAGACCCCAGTACTGCACTGATCCAGCCCGTGCCTGAATCGCAGGGCCCCTCCATGGAGGTTTGTTTTCCCCCAGCCCTGCTGGCATCTTGCAGGTTGGGGCTACAGCCCACGGGGATGCTCCGCTGGAGCAGGATCTGGCAGTGGCCCTGGGCACTTCCATGGATGTAAGGGTTGTTTTACTGAGGGAGGAGGAGGGTGAGGAAGGAGGTGCTGAGGGAGGGTGGTGTGAGCAGTGGTTGCAGCATGGAGAAGGCTCTGAGATGTCTCATCCCTGGATAGGAGGTGGATGTCTGCATTCCTCCAGCCTCGCTCAGTTCTTGTGAAATGGTGCTGAAGTCCTGTCGGGATCTGTGGTGCAGAGGTCAGTTCCTGAGCTGCAGCTGGAGGGGTTAGGTGGAAGAGGGATCTCATGAGCTACTCTGCACTATGACGGTGTGGCCAGGGATGTCAGGGGTTTGGCAGCCAGGTGTTTATTTCTGGGCTTGGACATGTCAAGGGTATCGAGTTTCTCTAGGTATAGTGACAGCTGGTGATGAGTGAGTGAGCCCATCATCACTTTCCAGCGGAAGGCTGCAGGGTGTGCCCAACCCTTTATGAGACATCAGAGACTGCTATCACTCGTGGCCATGGGGCCTCGTTTGCTGGGGAACTGATTTTTCTGCTTGGCAAAGCTCGGGTCTCAAGGCAGCAGCTCATGGGATGTGGCTGCTGGGAGGGATGGGGCTACGACCTGGGGGGCCGAGTGGGCGGGTGGGGGACCATGGGGGGCTGATGGGGTGGGCGGCAGCCCTGCTGCGCCTCGTTCCTCGCATTCCTGGGCAGGGCTGCTGGGCGGCGGGGTCGGCGGCGGGGGCCAGCCGGCAGGAATGCAAACACCGGTGAGGGGGAGAAGAAAGGCCGCTGTGTCTGCCACGGCGAAGCGAAGCCTGGACCAGGGGTGTGCGTGTCCCCCTGCCTCTCCCACCCCTCCCTGCACCGAGGGATGCAGGAAGCCCTGGGGACAGAGATGGTGACTGTTCTGGGGGTCGCTGCAGTCCTGTATGGAGTGATACTCTCACTGGTCCCGTGGGGGAGGAGAGGTGCTCATGCACCTCTAGGTCAGGAACTGGACTGCCCCAGGGAGGGGTCCATTGTCTGGGGCAGGGTCTTCCTTCTTCTGCTTGAACTGGGGGCGTGTTTGAGCCAAACTTGAGAGAGGGAAACAGCTTTACATTCCTGTAGTGCCTTGTAAAACTGCCCCTCTGGGATGCAAGAGTGTCATACAACCTGAGTTGCTGTCTCCTGTGGATGGGAAGAGTGATGTCAAGTGAGCACAAGCCCACATTAGACATCAGAGAATCCTTAAGGGTTGGGGAATGCAACCACAGGCACCCCAGTTTTTTTTCCTTTTTCCAGCCAGAGATGCATTTGTAGCCTGCAAACTTCCTCATGCCGACAGTAGAGGAGGAGGACTGGGCATGGACCCTACGTGGCTGAGGGGCCAGCGTGTCGCATTGTGGGGGAGCTGCCCATTTCCCTCACCTCTGGCCCTGTAGCTGGTGCTGGGCCAGGGTCAGGGGTGCTTGTTGAGCATCCCCAGGGGAAGAGCGCGGCGGTGTGCGGGGCATGGTGCAGGGTACGGCACAGCCCTCGTCGGCTCCGGCTCCGTCCGCAGCAGCAGCTCGCTGCCGGAGAACATTCCAGGGAGGCTGGCGCAGGGCCAGCACCGCGGGGCAGGGAAGAGGGCCTTTTATGGAAGCGTTTCTGCATTAGAATAAAATCATAATAATAATGTGCAGGGGAAGGGAGCGGGAGGAGGAGGAACCCCTGAAGAAAACAGTGAGACAGGACGGGAACAGACTGGCAGCCGGGGTGGGGAGCAGGTGCTGGGCATCGTGCTCTGGGGGCCAGGATGGGATGGGATTTGGGTGCTCCAAGTGGGGTGCTTGAGGCAAATCCTTCTTTTTATGGCCTGAGGCAGGAGAGGCAAAGTGGAGTGCATGGGTCTCCATGCTACCGTGGTAGGGAACCAGCCCCTGATTGGTGTTTGCCATCTTGGCTCCATCCTGGGATGGGGCAGGGGATGGCTTACTGTGGGTCACTGCTCCTGGTGGGATTTGTAGAGGACAAAGTGCCCTGAATCACACTCTCCCACTACTGTTGGCATCTCTGGGCCAACACAGAGCTGGAGTGCCTGTGCCCACTGCCCCAGCACCAGTGAGGCGCTGCCTCTCCCATCCTGGCATGCTGCTGCTTCCCGATGGACTGGGGTGCACGCAAAACCCAAGGTTAATTGTCAGTAATTGCCGCTGGTAATTAAGGTAACAATAGCCGGGCTGTTCAGCTGGCGGCTGCAGGAGCTCACGAGGCTGGGCTGGGGTTTGTTCCAGGAGCTAGCTGCTCTTGGCATCAGGCGCCCGCCCTGCGCTGCACCGTGCTGTGCTCACCATGCCCACCCGGGCTGGGGCTGCCCTGGCTCCCTGACCAAGGATGAATGGCACAGCTGCCAGGGCCCTGAGCCTGCTCCCACTCCCAGGAAGCCAGCCTTGACTTTGGGATGCTGCCTGTGCTCCCGCCTGGGGTGGCAAGGCCATGGATGCCCCTGTTGCTCGCTTGAGTGGGTGCTGTTTTCCCTGTGGGGTGGGTGGGAGGTAAATGCTGTATTTCAGCCTTTTTCCATGCCCTGCGTTGGACAGGGGTATTCAAGGAATAATTCTGGCTCTCTTCTGTTCCCTTGCAGGCTGTGACCCCCTGCTCTCCCACTGTCAACTATGAGCTGGTGAGTGACATCTCCACTATGAGCTGTGGGTGACAGCCAGGGCTCTGGGTATGCTGGAGCACCTTGCTCTGAGTATAGGGCTTTCTCTGTCCCAGGGCTTCAGGACATGAATCTTCCACTCTCAAAACCATAGGGGTCCTGAGCTGGGGGTAAGGGCACTCCCATTTTGCTGCTGAGTCCCCCACCATTGCAGGCTGAAGGGCATCCCACAGCTGAGCAGCACAAGCTGGAGCAGCCCAGCCATCACGGGACTCCTGGAGCTGGAACTTTCAGGGAAGAGGGACTTGCAGGATTGCTGAGAGTCAGATAGGACGTGACCATGCAGGGCTCTGGGGTCCCCTGGCGCACAGGGCCTTCCCTCCCTGGCCAGAGCTGGGGCGGTTTCTTGCATACCCGGAGATGGCTGTACCAGATGTGCCTTTGGCTCGGGGCGCCCAAGGCCGTGCGTTTGCAGCTCTTGTTATTGTCACCCTTTACTATTGTCTGTCCTGGGGGCCTTTAATAATCTGCTGGGGCCAGGGTGACGCAGGCCATTCCCACCCTGTCCTCCCTGGAGACCAGGAGAACAGCTGGATGCATCATCTCCGCTCACCCTGTCCTGGGGAGGGCGGGTGTGGGGGCACTGGGCAGACAGCCACAGTCCTTTGCCACAGTGCTCCAGGCCGGGACTGGGCTCTAGGGTGTCACCCGGAGCAGGGCCATGCCCAGTTAGAGGTTTGGGAAGCATGATAGGATGGTCCCTACCAGGCAGCATCTTGCCAGCAGAGCAGCTCCCCTGCCCATCCCCAGCGTGGTGATGCCTGTGGCAGTAGGCAGAGCGAGCACGTGGCAGCAGGGAGACTGGCATAGCCCGGGGCCGGTGCGGCAGCCCTTCCTTTTTGCTCCAGACGTGTGCCAAGGCTTGCTGGGGCAGGCGCTGGGGAGAGGAGGCCCTGGCAGGGGTTCAGCTCAGGCTTGGCAGCTTGGCAGTGCCACAATATCCGTGCCTCACACAGGGCCCTGGGCTGGGCAGCCCAGAACTGGGCAGGGGTCTCACATGAAAAGTGAGTATAGGGGATGAACACCTGCAAGCTCATGAGGGCAGCCCAAGAGCACAGGTGAGCAAGGGCATGGGGTAGGAGTGGAACATGCTGCCTGCCCTGGGGCCCCATGGTGGTTATCTGTCCCGGGTTTAATCTCTGCCTGCACCCCCCACCCCTGCCAACCTCCTTGGGCCCTTATCGACAGCAAAAATGTGTTGGCTTCGAGCTGGGACCGTTACTGTGGCTTTAGGAGGAAATTGAAGGGGTTTGCCCTGCCTCATGGATGGAAATGTCTGCTCTGGCCCTGCTGCCAAGAGTAGAGCAGCCTGGTTTTGGGGCTGACCTCCATCCTCTTGGTCTCAAGACTCCCATCTGGGTCCTTCTGCTGTGCCACCCCCAGGCACTATAACCACCATTCCCAGTCAGAGGTATCTGTCTCCTGCTTCCTATATTTGGAGTCCAGACACTTTTCCCCACCCCAGGAAGTTAATTCCTGTCCCCAGCCTCCTCTCACAGCTCTCTCCAGTGACACGTCACCAAATTTTTGCCTGTTTTGAGCATCTCAGACCTTGACTCTGCTCCCACTGAGGTCATTCACTGGCCCTGTGGGATCGGGCTTATCTTGGGGAGCTGGTCCTGCTGATGGCCAGTTGCCAGGCTGGGTGTGGGACTGCACTGGGCTTGCCCTGTTGTTTTCTTCCCAGTTGTAGGGTCTGACTATGGAGGATCCATCTGGGAATCCCAGATCTGTGAAGGGCACCAGGTGCCCATCATGGAACAGGCTCAGGGTTCAGCCAAATGCTTCCCATTGGTAACAGTGGTCCATGCCAGTGGTGGTGGCTGAGAGGCAGGATGGCAGCATCCTTGGTAGCTGAGTATCCCAGCTCTGCACGTGGGTTTTGAGGGATTCCCAACCTCTAGGAAGAGCAGACATGCTGGCAGGCAGGAAAGGGAATGGAACCATGATGCATTTCCTAGGAAGCACCAAAAATAGCCAGGGGGAGCTTCTGACCCTGGCCCTGCTGTGTATGTGTGTCCCTCTCTCAATCTCTCCTCTCTTGCTTGCCTTTTTCTCACCCTCTCTTTGCTCCTGTCTGCAGCCATCCTTGGGGGAGAGCATCACCAAGCAGGTAGAAGTTCTGGTAAGTGCAACCAGCCATGGAGGCTGATCACTGCCTCAAGACCTCCTAGGGGGTCACTCGTACCTGTCCCATTGCTGCAAGCACCCCCTGCAGCCAAAATCCCTCAGCCTGGAATGCTCTTGTAGTTTCCCAACATACCTGGGACCCTGACGTCCTCTCCCCCTGCCAGCCAAGGTGATGATGGCCATGCCAAAGGCCAAGTGAGATGCCCAGGGTTGGTGGCAGAGGCAGTGGTGGAGCCCAGCATACTGGGGGCTGAGGCTTTTGCTGCAAAGCTGGCTTTCCTGTCTTGGAGCTGGGGATCTGTTACTTAATCTGTGGACATGAAATTGCTAAGACAGTGTAGACAAATGCACTGCCAAAGTCAACGCGGACAACTTCCCCCCCCGCCTGCAGCCAGCTTGCTGGCTTCCCTGTGTTTTGGGGCTGGGACCCAAGGGATGGAGGCATAATGGTTCCTGTGAGGAAGAGGATGAAAGCCTTCTTCACCTGAGATCTGGTTTTGCCTAATCCCTTTGGTTGTCCAGGACATGTTTCCAACCCTGGGAAAGAGCATTCTCAGAAAAATCCAGTCAGAAGCCTCCTTTGCTGGCTTTGCTGTCTTTCATGGAAGTTTCTTGGTATTTCTGAAGCCTTTCTTGTGCCTTTCTTCACCCTTTCCAAGCAGAAGGGACCTGCAGGTTTTGGATGCTGCCAGGAGCTTGGGGACATGCCAAGCTAGCTTGGGACTGGAAGTCATATTCTTGATGGGATTGGCAGAGGGATCTTCAACCCGACGTAACTGGGACCAGCCTGTTCTGTGCTGGGCTGGACTGGGTTATACTGGCTTGGCTGGAGTCTCTCTCCATAGGGGACGTTTGCAAGGTCTCACAGCCCAGTGAAGGGCAGGAGTGTTTAATAACAGGAGTGCTTGCTCCTATCAGCTGATTGCAGGCTGACTCTTCCTCATGCAGGGGCTGGCTGCAGAGACGCAGCGCGGCTGCGGTTGGGAAGGGGGGAGCAGGGCAGAACCCGGGGAGCAGGGCAGAGCTCAAGGGCTCTCACCAGGGCAGGGGACACTGCAGGGTCCTGGCTGTGGGCACCCACTCCCCCGGGTCTGGAGGGTGCCAGGAATGGACCAGCCATGCCGTGGAAATGGATTAGCAAGGGGCTCACTGTTATCCAGGTATGGGGAGGGAGAGGGTCTCTGGTGTCTCGACGTTGCTTGCCCTCCTGTGCCTCAGCACACACTTGTGGGAGCTGGGGGTGATTCCTGGTTTCCCGATGTCAGCTCTCTGTTGGGAAAGGCTGTAGTTTTGGGAAGCTGATGTAGCTGGATGGGGTGACATGGACTGATGGGGCTCCTCTGGCTGGTGGGTGTGGGACCCCGGGGGTTTCCATTATAAACGCTTAGGGCACTGCACAAGCCATGGTAGGGATCCCATCCTGATCACCGGTGGGTGATGCAAGGATGTGCCCATATTCAGTTCAGGCTTGTTCCATGTACCCTGACTCTCCCAGGAAAGGTTTTACCTCTTTTTTTGTTGCGTTTTAACTCCTTATTTGCCCTCAACATTGTTGGAGGGTTTCTGAGGTGAGCAGGCAATTTGGGACACCCTGAGAAAAAAAACGGAGGAGGAATTGTCACTACTGTTCAAGCACCTCTGGCACTGAGACAAAGCTGCTGCCTTCTGGAGTGGCTTTGGCTGGGAGCAGGGACATTGTCCCCAGGCCCCAGGGTTGCTGAGCCTGGCTCTTCTCTGCAGGGCAACCTGACCTTGTGAGGGGCATGCAAGGCTGGTGGAGGGTGACGCTGGCTGTCCATGGGAGCAGCTCTGGGACTGTACTGGGTGGGCAGAAGGTGTCAGGTGATGGCTGTCAGGGATACCGCTCTCCCACCTCCTCCCTTTGTCATGCTAGCTGTGAGATGCTGCAGCCCTGAGGAGAATAACGGCAGTCTTGCAGCTCTGGGGACCAATGGGGCATCCCAGGAATCAGCTGCAGGATGCATCTCTTACTTCTGATCCTTCCAGGCGTGTTGACTTTGTGAGATGAGTCTTTAAATGACTGCTGCTTATTAGCTGGAGATACTAAAACTAATGAGGTGAGAGTGTGTTTTTCCTCAGCGGTTTTTTTTGGAAACCCTGCTTTGTTTTTCGGCTGAGGTCACAAAGTCACAGTGTAAGCCGGCTGCAGATGAAATTTTCGAGGCCGGAGAACATGCATAAATAGAAGTTTCCTGCTCCAAGAGCTCAAACATTTCCTCTAGGCGTTTGGCTCGGTGGAGCTGGGGCCAAAGCAAACTGTCGTGCCTGGCTGCCTCCTCAACACTGCTTGGGCAGCGAACCTGCCCCTGCTCCAGCAGAGCCAAAGCAGCTCTGTCCCACCAGGCGTGCCCGCAGCCTGACAGAGACAAGAGGGACTTGTGACATGCCTCAGAGTTTGTCTATCTGCTCAGCATCCTCCCAAAAGGTCCTCTGGGACCCTTTGGCAAGGCACTGGCCCCACAGTGCCCATGGCAGCTGGTCCCAGCAGCATTGGGGTTGTGAGAGTTGGTGCTTGCATATGGGATGTGTCAAGCTGCTTGTGCCTCTGGGATGCTTGGTGGGATTTGGAGACAGCAATATTTTTGGGGTGTTAGGATGCTCAGTGCAGTGTGGTGGAGGTGGGATGCTTTGGCAGCACCATCACATCCAGTTCTAGCAAGACCTCTGAGCTGGCTGTGGCTGGGTCATGGCAGTAACTTGCTTTTCCTTCCTGGTTCTTTAGGATGCCACAAAATCCCCCAGGAGCGGGCAGTCACGCTGCAAAACATCCAGGTACTTGCCTCACTTTCCCCTTTTGATGACCATCTTTGCTCTGCCTGAAGCTCCCTCCCACCAATACCTGCTTCTCCAGAGGTGCTATACCTGGGAGATGCTCCTAGTGAAGAAGACACAGGAATTATGACCCACCATCCCCAGCCTGGGTCCCCAAGACACCCCAAGAGGACTGGGAGCAGGGGAAAGGCTGGAGGCAGCTGTGTCCCCATGTGTCCCAGCCTGTCTTGCAGTGTGGGAAAGGGTCGCTGTGTCCCCTCCCCGTGCTGTGTCTTGACAGTGGTCCCCTCCCTTGTCCAGGAGCATGAGCCTGACTGCAGCCATGGAGAGCAGCTGTGAGCTGGACCTGGTGTACATCACGGAGCGGATCATTGCTGTCTCCTACCCCAGCGTGGCTGAGGAGCAGAGTTACTCCAGCAACCTCCGTGAAGTGGCCCACATGCTCAAGTCCAAGCATGGGAACAACTATGTGGTGAGGGCCGCAGCCAGGTCCCTGTCAGGCTGGTGGAGGGGCTGGGGTGCTCAGCTGCTGGCGATGGGTGCTCGCAGGGGATGGATACTGCATCCTTGTCTTCATCTGGGCTCTGTTGAGGGAGGGTCTTTGCACTATGCTGGATAGATTTTTTTTCTTCATTGAAGATTACCAGTCCCTTTCAGACACTCTGGGAGTTTCTGGTTATTGTACTTCTCTGTGGCAAGGTATTACTCAGGATAATGTGTCTGGGGAAACCTCTCATAGCAGGATTTTGGAAGGCTTTGGGGTGAGGAAGAGGTGAAGTTGTAGCAAGGGAGATGTCTTCTCACTCTGTTTTTCATCTTCCCTAAAGCTTTTCAACCTCTCTGAGCGGAGACGTGATATCAACAAACTTCACCCTAAGGTGGGTCACAGCTGTGAGGAGCAGCAGGGGTCTCAGGGGCCTCAGGGCAGGCCTGTCTGCAGGACTAGCTCCCTGCTACAAGATGCCTAGGGGAGAAACAGCCACCTTTTCTATTCTGTCCAGCTGGGAAAAGCCCTGAGAAAAGCACTGAGACTCCACACTCAGTTTATGGTACTTCAGCCTAACTCCCATTGCCCTCCCAGCCCCCCATTCTCAGCCCAAAACTGGCTGTTTGGAATCTCCTGGGGGCCTCCCTAAGGCATTGTCCTCATCTCTCTGATAATAGAGGAGCCCTCAGAAGCTGAGCCAAGTAACCTGGGGTGAGGGGCCTGAGATTTGGGACCATAGTGGCCTCCCTGGGCTGGGGATCTGGGCAGTGGGATGCAGGGTTAAGGTTGGGAGGTTGCATATCAGAGCAACGCAGTAATGCCTACCCTGCCCTGGGCTTTGCCAACTGGCAGGCTGGGAACTCCTCATGGGAGTGCCTGTGACCCCAAGCTGTTTGTTCCCCTGTTCAGGTGCTGGATTTTGGATGGCCTGACATGCACACCCCTGCACTGGAGAAGATCTGCAGCATTTGCAAAGCCATGGACACGTGGCTCAACACAGCGGCACACAATGTGGTGGTGCTGCACAACAAGGTGGGCAGGACCCGTCACCGGGGCACAGCGATGGGGGTTTGTGAGGCTGCAGGGATCAGGCTGAGCAGCCTCAGGAGCTGAGAGATGTAGAGAATGTGGTGGAGAGAATTGTGCTTTGGGGGGTGGGTAGGTGTCAGCACATATGTGTAGATTGGTGTGTGTCTGATAAGGGTTGGGGCATCTGTGGGCTGGTGTATCCATGTAGGGGTCAGTGTGTGCCTCTGTGGGATGTCTCTGCCTGGGTGCTCACATGCCCCACTGCCCCCATGACACCCCTTCTGCTGTGTGCCTGCAGGGGAACCGTGGCCGGCTGGGGGTGGTAGTGGCTGCCTACATGCACTACAGCAACATCTCAGCCAGGTGAGAGAGACATGAGGTCCTGAGGTGGCCCTGGCCCCCACTGGTGACCTCCATCCCAGTGGTGCTGAGGTGCTAGTTCCAATACATCTGCCATTTCATCCCCACAGTGCTGATCAGGCTCTGGACAGGTTTGCCATGAAGCGCTTCTACGAGGACAAGGTGGTGCCGGTGGGACAGCCATCCCAGAAGAGGTGGGTCCTGGCACACCTTTGCAGGCTATTTTTTTCCCCATAGGGTGGTTGGATGCAGGGGTCCAAGGTGGATGTTCCTCTGAGGGTTCTGTCCTCTGAGCTGTCTGTCTGCCCTCCAGGTACATCCATTACTTCAGTGGGCTCCTCTCTGGCAGCATCAAGATGAACAACAAGCCCCTCTTCCTCCATCATGTCATCATGCACGGCATTCCCAACTTTGAGTCGAAAGGCGGTAGGTGCCCCCAGCTGCTCCCCCAGCCTGCTTCTTTCTACACCACCACCCCACACTGCCTGGCCAGGTCTGTCCTCTTTGTGTGACAGTTTCCACCATTTCCTTGGTAGTTTGAATTTCCTTTTCCCTCTCAGAGACTGTTCACTCATATTAGCTGGGTGCTACCTTTTTTTGGCAGAGATCGCCTCAGAGGATGCCCTCCAGATGCTGGGCACTAACCTGAGCTGTGGGGTGACAATGTTCTTCTGACAGTTTTTCCAAGGGTGGCACCAGACTGGGGTTTGGGATGCACTATCGCTTCTGTTGCTGGTAGCTTACCCAGATCATCATCCCACTCCTATCCCCAGCCCAGCACTTGCCCTTGGTCCTACAGGACCCAAACTGAGCCCTTTGCCGTTTCTCAGCTCATCCATAGCATCCTTTCTGCCCATTGCAGATGTTGCCCTTGATCGCTGCGGGCTGGCTGGGGCAGGGAGCGGCTGTTTGCTTTGGCTCCCTCCCTGTTTGGATTTCTCCCCCGTGACTAATCCCTCCCCTGGCCCCTCCGCCCAGCCGGCTAACAGCAGTGTGCCTTTTCTCCCCGCCTTGATGTCTTCCAGGTTGTCGGCCCTTCCTGAAAATCTACCAGGCCATGCAGCCCGTCTACACCTCGGGAATCTAGTAACTATCTCCTTGCCATGGAACTTTCCTACTGCCCAGCATGGGGGAATGGCAAGCGGGGGAGGATAGAGAGGGTCAAGGACAAGTCTCCTGTGGTCTTGTGCTCTGTGCTTAGTCCGTTTGGGGGCCAGGGAAAAAAAGGGGTTTCCTTTTTTTCGGAGGTGGTAACTGGCTATATTGGGCCATACTGGACCCTTCTGCTGCGAGAGCTGTAGTGTCTCCACGTATCAGCAGAGGGAGCCTGGGGCTGCGCGGAGCCTGGGGCTGGGTGTCCCCGGAGGGAGTGGGGAAGGGGATGGGGACATCTGGGAGAGGAAGGCACCCTGGGAGATGAAGGCATTTCTTCTCTCCCTACTCAAAGAGCTGCTCTTCCTGCCTGAATTAGTTCTCACAGATCGCAGAGTATTCTTAGTTGGAGAAGGGGTCCACAGGGATCACTGAGTCCAGCTCTGAAGTAAATGGCTCATATGAGGACTGTACTCACAACCTTGGTGTAATTAGCAGCATGCTCTGACCAGCTGTGCTATATCCTTCCTTTCTCAAAAAAAAAAAAAAAATATTTTCTGCCTGTTTTAATCTCCCTTTTCTGTCTTTTTCTGATGCTGATTCTGAGAAGTAGGCAGTGGCAAAAGGAAAGCAGGAATTGATTTCTCCAGCCTTCCAGACACTCTGCCAGTGCCACATCCCAGTCTGGGTGGGACTCCTGGTCACTCTGGTGGGACCAGAGCACCTCACCTCTGGGATATTCCCATTTCAAACCCCAGGACCAGATCTCACTTCCATACAGCCATGGGTCCCCGTTAGCTGAGATTTACTGCCATCCTGGCCTTGCCTTTCAGCTTTTAATAGACTGTTTATGGGATGCCTGTAATAAACTCCAGGTTTATCTTGCCTGTGAAATCCAACTCCTTTCTTCCCTTGTCCCCGGCTGCTGACGCCACCGCCCGTCGGCAGTCTGTCGGTGGTGCACTGGGAGGGGACGGCTTCCCGCGGTGTGGGAAACTGAGGCAGAAGTGTCTGCCCAGAGATTTCTCCCTCTGTGTCCTAAGCCCCAGTTGAGCCGTGGAAGCCAAGTGGATGGCTGATAGCCTAGCCTCGGCACTTCCAACATGGGCAAACTCTCCCACCCAGCATTCTTTGCACCCTTGCCGAGCTGTGCTTCAGTTTCTCCTTCCTGTCCTCCTTCCACTGGGAATGGGTGCCCCTTGAGGTGGTGGACGGGACCCCCCTCAGTCACAGGGAGGGCATGCTCTGTGCTTTGCGCCTTCTCTGCCTGGATTTCGGTGGAAAGGCTAGTTGAGGTGGTGCTAGGAATTTTCTGGTCAGAGGTCTCTGCACCACAGCTCACCTCCTCCCACTGTTCCTCTCTGCAGCAATGTGCAAGGAGACAGCCAGACTGGCATCTGCATCACCATTGAGCCTGGCTTGCTGCTCAAGGGCGATATCTTGGTAAGGATCGTCAGCTCAGCTCCCAGCGTAGAAAGCAGATGGGTTGTGTTGTTGCCTTACCTTGGGACCCCCAGATTCCCCTTGCCCAAGGTCTGGGGGCTTATCCTGATGGCCCATCTCCATTCCTCTCTGCAGCTGAAGTGCTACCACAAGAAGTTTCGGAGCCCTACCCGTGACGTGATTTTCCGTGTGCAGTTCCACACGTGTGCTGTGCATGATCTTGATGTTGTCTTTGGCAAGGAGGACCTGGATGAGGCCTTCAGAGGTAACTGCCCTGGCACTTCCCTACTCCAAACTCCCTCATCCTCCCGCCCCTGTAACTCTGGTGTAATCATGGGGACATCTGGGCACCCATCCCAGATCCACCCCCGCCAAAACAGGGCACCCCTGCTCCATCTGCAGGGTGTGGTGCTGCTTGGGAAGTCGTGGCACCATCATCCCTTTCATTGCCAAAACCATTACTGGTGCAGATAGGCTGTCTCAGGGCTGTTTCAGGGGCTATGATGCACTGCTCCATGCAGGGATATCCCCTAGCAGCTCCCAGCCTTAAGCTGGTCTGTAGGCACATTTGGGGTGACTAGCTACTACTAGAGCTATGGATGGAGATAGTCCCTTTATTCTGCTCTCTCCTTGCCAGATGACCGCTTCCCTGAGTATGGGAAGGTGGAGTTTGTGTTCTCCTATGGCCCCGAGAAGATCCAAGGTATGTCTGGCTCAGTGCCATGGGGATTTGGAGGTGGATGCTGTCTCCTTTCCTATCCCTCATCTGTATCCCTTGCTCCCTCCTTTGTGACCTCCACCTGTCCCCTTGAAGTCCCTTCTTCACCAGGGTAGGGTGAGGCATCCAGGCAGTAAGGCTCATCTAGGAGCACCCTTGGATGCCCTATCCCTCTTGATCTCTTCCCCAGGAGGCTGTTCTCCATAGCCCTTGCTGGCCCAGGAGAGATGGAAGGACTGTTTGGGAATGAAGGACTCCCTTGCTCAGGAAGTCCAGACCCATGCACACTCACTGCCAGTCTGTGTGCTGGTCTCTAGGCAATCCCAAAAGCCCCAGGCAGTCTTGTACACCTTATTTGTGAGTCTTGATGTACATCTTGTTCTCATCCATCTCTTGATGCTGCCTTTCCTACAGGAGTCTCCTGCCATGCCCTATGGCTCCTGCACTTTTTTTCTTGCATGCACTTTTCTCCACCTATTCCCCCATCCCACTCTTGCTGGTTCCCTTGTTATTCTACCTGACCATCTTGCCTCTTTCCAGGCATGGAGCACCTGGAGAACGGGCCCAGTGTTTCTGTGGACTACAACACATCTGACCCACTCATCCGATGGGACTCCTACGAGAACTTCAACATCCAGCGTGAGGACAGTGCAGAGGGGGCCTGGGCCGAGCCACCCCTGCCCAGCAAGCACCTGGAGAAAGGTCAGGGCTCACAAGTGGTCAGTGGCCAAAGTGTCCACATGGAAATACCCCCTACCCCAGGACGGAGGGCACTGGTGGGCTGCAGAGCTAGGGACAGGTGGCTGCTGATGGGAGCAGTGTGGCCATGAGGTGGGAGAGCAAGATCTCATGGACTTTGCCTTCTGCCAGAGTGCCAGGGATTTTAGGCTCCTCTTTTCAGCATTTAGCTGTCAAAGTCCTGTTTGCACAAGCTGAGTCCAGCCCTAGTTTATGCCCCAGACCTCTAAGAAATCCAAACCCCATTTCTGCAGGACCATTAAGTATCTCAGCTACTTTGTCATGCTGCAAGCATGGCAGGATGTAGATCTGCCTTTAGTATTCCTAGGGGATGAGGATGTCTTACTGGCCTTCGATGGTCTGTTGCATCTCTCAGAGCTGGGGAAAGCCCTTTGAGCACCCATTTTGTTGCAGCAAGTTGACTGCTGTCACCCACTTGGCAGGAACAGGCAGTGCTTGTATGTCGAAGGGTGGTGGGCCCCTGTCCTGGAGGCAAGGCCACCATGGTCAAGCAGATGTCTGGGCTTTGCTGGCCAGATCTGGAGAGGCATCCCTGGAGCAGGGACAGCTGCGGTCCCTGATGTCCCTGAAGGTCACTGGCTGCTTTGAGTGGGAGCTGTGGATGGCAGTGCTCGCAGCCGAGGGCAGAGGCTTTGGGTGCCTGGGGCAGGCAGGAGTGTCCGTGCTGTGGTGGTCACACCGAACCAGACCTGGGGTGGCTCTGTGGACCTGGCACGGGCACTTGCCTTGGCACAGGGCAGTAAACAGGCAACTCGTGATGTGCAGGCTCAGCTGTGGGCTATGTGCAGGCTGGGGAGTTATGGGGCAGCCTCAAGCTGGCAAGACTTGCCTGACAGTCCCCTCCTGCCTGCAGAAACCTGAGTGCCTTACTGCATGTGTTCCACTCTGGACCCTAGGCCAAAGTTTCTGCACCCCAGCCCCTCACAGGGCTGCAGGGGTACCCCAGGACTCATCTTTCTACTTTCTTGGGGGTCTTGGTGAATACTGGGGCTGCAGAAGTACCCCAGGGCTCCTCTCCATTTCCCCTTGGGGGTCTTATCAGGTGTCAGGGCTGTGGAGGTACCTCCATGCACGGACTGGGCTGTCGTCTGTGCTGGGTGGCAATAGAGAATGAGGGCACCTTGAATTTGTAAACACTGTCCCAGTTTGGAGATGAGCCGGGACTGTGGAAGGCTGAAGCTGCAGGCAGAAGGCTGCCCTCTGACCCGTGCCAGCACAAGCAGCTGCAAGAAGCCCATCTACAAAGGGGTCTTTCCCAGCTGTCCCATGGGGCACTTGGAGTAGTGGTGGTGGGAGTCAGCTTGGGCTCAAGGGGCTCCCACTATTTTTCCTCTCTGTTGTCACTTTTCCTCTTTTCCAGCCTGTCCCAAGCCAGGATGGGGACTCTGGTGTCCGGCTGTGCGGGGGGGGTCCCTGTTTATGGTCGTTCTTGCCTTATTTGGTCAGGGAATTGCACGCCACATTTTTGGCACCACCAGGCGTGAGCAAGCGGCGTCCGGGGGCGGAGGGGGGTGAGGTTGGCACCAGGACCCACGCCGGGCTGGGATCAGCCGCTGCTCCTTGTCCCTGCCACTGCCCGTCCTGCCACTCGGCGAAGGCTCCCCACAGACGGTCGCTGCAGCCTGGGCCAACGGGATCGGGATCGCCTGCCAAACGGTGGGTTCCCCCATGCCGCGTCTCTGCTGGCCACAGCCGCTCTCAGTGAAGGTGGATGCCCTTTCTGCAGCAGCTTTGTCTCAGCATGGAGCACCCATAAGGGCTGGGAGGCGCCTGCCAGGGTGGGATGGTCCTCTGGGACCCCAAAGCTGGAGGGGCAGTTGGGTGGCTGGGGGTGGTGCCTGTCCTTATGTTCCCCTCACCTCTGCTGTGCTTATCTGTGGGGACTTGGAGAAGGGGAAACGCATTTGCACTGAGGTCATTGGTTGACTAAGCTTTTCCAGAGCAGGAGGCATGAGAGGGGGATCTGCACCCCCACATCTTGCTCTCTGGCTGAGGGGACACAGCTGGATTCAGCAGGCTCTCTGTGAGCCACTTCCATGGCAGTGAACTCGCCCTCCTGCTTTACTCCAGCAGGATCTCTGCTGCCAACCATGTTTGGGCTGCCCTGTGCCCTTACAGAGAGTGGGGTATGCTGGGATGCCCCCACAGTCTGTCTTTCTGCCTCTCAGCCATGTCTGCACAGCCTGGGGAAGGCGAGTGGCTCTGCCTGTCCTCCTTCCCACTCCTTGATGGGGCTTTTAGGTCAGCGGTGGCTGCTTAGCAGGTTCCTGCTGCAGTCCCCATGGCCATTGGTTGGCTGAGGATGTTCAAAGGCTGAAGGGAGGTGATGCTTCATACTGTGGCTGTTTTTGTGGTTACCAGCACTGTGGTAGCTCTCCTTGGGGTGCCAAGCTGGCTCCAGAGAGGCAGCAGGAGGCTGGCAGCTGGATGTGGCATTGCTGGGTTTGCAACTGGTTGGAGGATCACTGCAGAGAACGTTTGGGGTACTGCAGATGCTGTAACTCTGTATGGAGATCATTTATGGCCTGACTTGGTTCTGCTGAGGAAATGAGTGCTGATAGAGAACAGGATGCTGAGGCTGACATAGAGTCAGTGTGTACAGTTTGTCCTCAAGGTCTGCATGTGTGACTGTTGTGGGGGGACTTCAAGCTCTGTGATCCTGGGGTGGTGTGAGAAAATCTGAAAGGGCTGGATGTGTCCCCAGCCAAGCGGCTCCCTGTAACCACTGGTCCTTGGAAACACCCTGGGCTGGCCCTGCCTGCCCTGTCTTTTTACCAGGCCAGGAAGAGAGTGGCCAGGGCCTGGCCAAATCCAACATCTGTGGGAGAGTTGCTAAATCCCCACCTGAGTCATGGTTCTGGCATAGGGCTCCCCTGCAGCTCATCCCTGTCTTCCTACACATCCCCACTCGCAGGGGAGGGCTGGCCAGGGTGGGGACTGGGATAAGCATCCCACCCTTCCAGTGAGGAGAGGTCACATCAGAGTCTGAACCTCATGTGGCAAAGGTCAGGGGGTCCTAGAGCCCCAGAAATGGAACAGGATCTGCACTTCTCCATGGAGGAGAAAGCCCCTTGATGGGGTTGCTGACATCTATTTGTCCCCCAGGAGGCTTGGCATCTCATGGGGTACACCTTTCTTAGTGGCGTCAAATCCTGTCCCACTTATCAGGAGGGGCTGAGGCTGCCTAGGAGGGCAGGCCAGGCTGTACAGACATGGAGAGCCAAATGGGCCAGGCCAGAGCTGTTAAATCCATTGCTGGAGCTGCTGGCAGGCTGCTGCTTTCCCCCTGTGGCTGGATTGGTCCCTAGGCCAGGCTTGGTGGGGAGGGGGGCCACTGGCTCTCCTCTTGCCTTCACCATCTGACTAAAGCTGAAGAAATCCACTTCCCCTTCCTTATTGTGTCCCTCTCCGCTGCTCTCTGCTCCATCTGCTCCAAGGTAAGGGTGTGTTGAGGTGGGCATTTTAAAAGGAGGGCTGTGGGCATCTGCGTGGGCTGGATGGGAATTCACAGGGAGTGTCCCCCTTGCTTCTGGTTATTCCCCATGGGTGAAATGCTGGAGCATATATGGGCTTGGCTAGACATTTCAGCTGGAGTGTGGCTATTCCCAGGGCAGGATCTGTCCTCTGACCTGGTATTTGGGGTTGTCATGAGGGGTGGTGGTGGGGTTTGTTCTCGCTGGGACCGGGAACCAGGCAGGGAAAGAGACCAGCTGGTCTCTTCCTCCTTTAAACTGTCCTTGAAATCAAAACTTGTAGCAGTTCTGTGCTTAAGGCTGGGGCTGTCCCACGGCAGAAGTGGGGAGCTCTGTCTCTGCCCTCCTGCAGCCGACACAGCCAGGACAAAAAATAAGGAAACTTTGAAGGTTTTGGAAGGATGCTGTTTTGGCATGTGCTATTATCTGGGAGCAAACAGGGCTGTGAGTCAGGGGGCCAGCTGGAAACACTGCTCTCATCCCCTGCCGTCATCCATGGGGGTGTGGGAAACACGCGGTTTGGGGGATTAGAGTGGAGGGAGCCTCATATTTTGCTGAGTGTGGTGGATCAGTTGAGGAGTGGAGTCCTGAGCATGGGTACAGGCACGGGTCTGGATGTGGGGTGGGCTTGCTGTCACCTGGACCAGCAAATTGTCAGCACCATCGCAGCATGGATTTTGTTTGGGGTTGGTGCAGTTTGGTCTCAGACAGCTCCGGAGTGGACGGGATCATGCCGTACCTCCTGTCACAGAGCAGGGCAGTGTGTGCATCCCGAAAACGGGGGCGGCTTGTCCATGCTGTGCCCGTGGTGCTGGCAGGGCAGGCAAGGGGATTGTGAAAATGGGTCGGTGGGGTCGATGGCTTTTCCGTGGCTGGTTTCGACCCCTCTTCAGCTGTGTAGTTACTTCAGATGGAGAAACTCAAGTCTCCAGCAAGACGTTTGAATTTGCAGACCCGTCTGGGTTTCAGCATCGTGTGTGGTTTGGAAGGACATCCCCACCCTGAATGTGTCGCTGCTCTTTGGGGGCAGGTGTGACGCGTGCAAACAGGAGCTGGGCAGGGCTGGGTGTCTCAATGAGGGGATCACTCAGCAGGGCACAGTGCAAGGTGGGCAGGCTGTCCAGCTGTCCGGCTGCCTGTCCTGCCTAGGAAACAGTTAACGCGGCGGAGCCCTGCCTGTGGAGGAAGTAGTTAATATTCATAGCTGGAAGCTGTCTGTCTGGCTGTCCTCCCTCCATGGCTCCCACCCTCTCCGCACCTCTCTGAGGTTAACTCGGGCTGGGGCTGGAGCTTGGGCGGCCCCGCCGCCGTCCCCGCGCCGCTCCCCTTCCCCTCCCGCTCCTCCCTGTGGTCCCTGTGTGGTCTGGGGCGGAGGGGAGCACAGCCGCACCTCCTCGCCTCCATCCCATCTCCGGCCTCTCCCACCTTCGGCTCGTCCATCCTCCCCTCCAGCTCCCCGTGTCCTGGGGTTCCCCGTATCCCACCCCTTCCGGCGCCCCGCCGCCGGCCGGGTACCCCTCTCGCGGCCCCGCGGGACACGGCGCTGGGAAGGGAATAGCTCCCTCCGCGAGAGGGAAAGCAAAGCCAAAGGGACAAACGCCAACCCAAGCCAGCTCCAGGCCGTCGGCTCCTGTCCTGGACGGACACACGGAGCTGGCTGTGGACGCCGTTGGAGCTGCCACCACACCAGGTGCCCCTGGAAGGCTCTGGTGCTGGAAGGGGTGAAGGAAAGGGATTTTGCTGCGTGCTCCTTTCCTTCGCCTGGGATCTTTTAATCCCCGTCCCTTCTGGTAAGTCTTCAGTTCGTTTTTCTTCGGTCTGGGGGCTGGGTGGTGAATTCATGGTGGTGGTGACCCATGGCTCAGGGGCTGGGGCTGCTCCATGCCGTCATATCTGGTTACAGGATGAAACCAGAGATAAAGCAGCGAAACTTTTCCCTGTGAGCGTCAGCTCACATTCTACATCCTGCAAAGGGTCCCGGGACCCCAGGGTCTTCCCTGCGGGCTGATGCTCCAGAAATGCATTGGGGCAGGGGCTCTGGGTAGGGAGTGGAGGCAGCAGGTGGGATGCTGCTGGGGGCACGACGGGGAGACACGGTGATGCCTCAGCCTTTTCTTCTGCACCAGTGCAGAGCCGTGGGCAGGCTTTCTGCTGGTGCACGATGCTGTATGTGCTGTGTGCTGCACCCCACTGCGTGCAAGGCAGATGCCTGGGATTTTGGGGATGCAAGCTCACTCCCTTGGTGTTGTCACACTTGTCCTGGACCAGTTTTTTTTCCCGGGTGTAGCTACAGGGTGCTGGAGAGGGAGAGGACGAAGCATTTCTTCTCTAAGGCAGCGAGCCTGGCAGCAGGGCTGGGACCAGGCTGGGCTCAGCACTTCCCGCAGCTGCCTCCATACCGCTGGAGCAGATAGAGCCAGAGCAGAGCTGCGTACGGGGCTGAGCCCAGGGCAAACCCAGCCCACGATGGGATGGCACATTCTGCCAGGCATGAGCTACTCCGACCTTCAGGGTTGAAATCTGACCTTGCTGGGAGCTGCAGACACTTTGCAAATGGGGTCCTGGGAGCCTACCGCTTTGAGGGTGGCTGGTTTGGCTAAGGCTTTCTGTCCCATTATCCCTTAGTTTTTATTTTATTTTGTTTTGTTTTGTTTTCTTTTGTTTTGTTTTGTTTTGTTTTTTTATTCAGCTTCTCAGGTGACAAGCAGTAGATAGTCATATGAGAGATAGTGTGGCCTAGGGATGGTGAAGGAGGCTTTGGAGTGGCAGTGAATAGCAGTATTTGTCTCATGGCATCAGAGACCCCAGGAGGTATATGGGGTTGAGGACAGGATGAGCAATCAGGTGTGGGGCAGAGCAACTGTAGGATGAGGGCTTGGCTGATGTCTGAGCTGTCACAGGCTGTTCCTTGCTTAATACCCTGCTACTGCTCTTGGTGGGGTGGCCACCAGCCCCTCTATGTCCCCTCCTCACCATGGGTTCTGGGGAAGGTGGGACGTAGCAGTTGAGGCTTTCTGTCTCTGCCACTAACTGCATTGTGCCCCATCCTGACCTCTTTTGGAGACATTTCTCCCAGCCATGGGGCAGTACCCAGCCCAAAGAGTAATTAAAGCCTTTCCTGTCTATTTTTTCCCTTGGCACCACATGCTTACATTTATATTTATTTATTCCGTTTTCCTTTCTATTCCTCTGTTGTTGTTCTCCCAGCCCCCATCCTGGCTTTTGCCCTGTTTCTTGAGACCAGCCAGCACCCGTTGGAGCCTTCAGACAGGAGGGCTGTGCCTTTCCCCCTGTCTCCAAGCAGTGTCTCAGCCTGTCCAGCATTGACACTGCCCCTGGATATGCTGCTTTTTTCTTTTTCCCTTCATGGAAAGAGTTTCCCTCCCTCTCTTCCCCTTTTCCCCAGTATGGGAGGTGTTGTGGAGACAAATGCTACTGGCTCCTGGCTTTACTGGCTGGATGGAGAAGCTCTGAGTCTCTGTGAGAAATTCTCACCCTTTCCCTTACCAAGTGCCCAGAGAGGACCTTGCTGCATAGTCCTGAGACATCTTCAAGGCAACAGGAAGCTTTGGGGCTCAACTGCCTCCTTGGGATACTGCCAGTGGGGATTCAGGAGTAGAAAATCAGCAAGAAATCAGGAGAGGGCCCTGACTTTGTAGGACTTGGGCTCAGTGTTGCTGCCCTCCTCTGCTTTATGGTGAGGGGGGCTGTTGGCATGGGAGCTGCCGGGGTGCGGGTGCGGCGGCGGCGGGGGACTGGCTAAGCTGTCCCGGCTCGGAAGTGTTTTGCTTGCAGATAGGACTGCTCTGATTTCACACTATCGTGCTAGGGCCGTCTTCCGTCCCTGAGTCAGCCACCTGGCCCCCTGCCAGGGAAGAGTCATTTTTTCCTCCAAAAGAAAGTGTTTAACACTGCTTGCGGGACCTTCCAGGAAACCTCGTCAGGGAGCTGGAAAAACAAGAGTCTGCAGCCTGGTCCGTGCTGTGCTGCTCTGGCGGGGGGGGGGGGATGCAGCTTGGGAACTATTCCCATTGCTGTCAGTGGCTGAGGTCCCTCTGTATCCCCAAAATCTGCCTGCCCCACCTGGAAAGGTTTAAAGGGTCTAGCTGTTTGTGGTGTTGGTGCTGATGGGTGTGATGGAAGCTGGGGGGCTCAGAACTGGAGTGCAGGATTACTGGTGGTGATGCTCTGGCTGCCCCTCAGCCTTTAGCAGAGCCAGCTGCCCACACTGGACTTGAATCGTGATGCCAGGGCCTTCCCAGGAGATGCTACGTGTTCAGGGTTGGGCAGTGTTGGGCACTGTCATTGTGGAAGCTCTGGGGCAGGTTGACCTGATCTGAGAGAGGGAGGGGCTAGAACAGAAAGGGTGCAAGCGTCTGTAGCTCAGGGAGAAAAAGTCAAGGATGTCTGTCTGTCTGGATCCATGCATCATCTGGGAGGAGAGTGGGCAGGGAGAGGGAAGGTGGGTCTGTGGTTCATCTGTCCTTCACCCGTGGGCTGAGTACATCCATCCAGCTGGAGACACAAAGAGCTACAAGGCCGCATACTGATTGCCTCCACCCGTCTTCCTACTGCCTGTGGTGCCTCTCCTCCACCCTCCTGTTTGCCTCCCTGGTGCCACGTGGTCCTTTGGGGCTGGATGAGCCCTGCGGAGGAGCGATTGCTGACGGTGTGGGTAGCCCCGGCCCTTGCCAGCTGTGGAGGAGAATTGTCAGAAATGATGCCTGGAAGTAGTGCACGGGATATTTGGTGCATCCCAGTGGAGCAGGCAGTGCTTGTGTGTGAACTGGGGCGCTGTTGGGGGCATGGGGTTGGGGAGGACCTGGCTCCGATGTCTGCATGGTGGCGCCGGTGGGAGTGTGGAGGGTGCGGAGGAGACATCGATGCTGGTCATTAAGTGTTCTGGCACACGGAAGAAATCGAAATCACCGGCTAATGGGACCCATTAGCTCCGTGCAGAGAGCCAGCAATTGATCTGGGGTCTCGTGTTCGTTTCTCCCCTTGCAGAGGTTGGGCACACGCAAGGGCCCCTGGATGGGAGCCTCTACGCTAAAGTGAAGAAGAAAGACTCCCTCCACGACAGCACCGGTGCCGTCAACGCTGCCCGACTCCCGCTCTCGGCGGCACCCAACCACGTTGAGCACACGCTCTCGGTGAGCAGCGACTCGGGCAACTCCACCGCCTCCACCAAGACCGACCGGACTGATGAGCCGGGGGTGACCGGGGCACCCAGTGGCCAGGCGGTGCTGAGCCCCGAGGAGAAGCAGGAGCTGGATCGTCTCCTTGTTGGCTTTGGCTTGGAGAGTGCACCAGCCATGCACAACCACGTGCCCGGCCCTGTGCCGGCACGCCTGCCTGCCATGCCGGGCCGCCACGTGGTGCCGGCTCAGGTGCACGTCAATGGGAATGCCGCGGCACTGGTGGCCGAGCGGGAGACAGATATCTTGGATGATGAGCTGCCCAACCAGGATGGGCACAGTGTGGGCAGCCTGGGCACACTCTCTTCCTTGGATGGTACCACCACTGCCAGTGAGACTGGCTACCAGGAGGCACCCCGGGTGGGCAGCCTGTCCTCCCTTCCCAATGGCCCCTCAAGCTGCAATGGGGCTGAGAAGCTGCTGAAGGAGGGGCTGTATGATGGTGAGCCGCTCTCCAATGGTGGCTACCCTTACAACAACCAGAACGCCCTGATGGGCCACCACCTCCGTGACACACTGCCTTCCTTGCGGCCCTCGGCATCCACTCAGGAGCACCTGGCTGGCTACCCACAGCGCCTGCCGGGCTCCCATGCTTCAGGGTGGCTCCAGCCTCAGCCACTGCCTAGCTCCCAGCCCTACCTGTATGCCTATGACCACCCTGGAACCTACCGCTCCCGGTCCTTCCCGGCAGTGGATGCTGCCAAGTACGACAACCCGGTGCTGCCCCAGGCCCCGGCTCGCAGTACCAGCAGCCGGGAGGCTGTGCAGAGGGGCTTGAATTCCTGGCAACAGCAAGGAGGAAGCCGGCCGCCTTCCCGACTGCTGGAGGGCGGCATGGAGAGCCACAGCCCCAGCATCTCTAGCTGCAGCCCCCAGCCCAGCCCGCTGCAGACGGTGCCCCCACACAGCCACAGCATGCCCGAATTCCCGCGGGTGCCCTCTCGCCGGGAGATTGAGCAGTCCATCGAAGCGCTGGATGTCCTCATGCTGGACCTGGCACCTGCTGTCCACAAGTCGCAGAGTGTGCCTGCCACCTCTCGTCAGGACAAGCCAGCAGGACCCTTGCCCTCCTCCATTTCTACCCAGCCCATTGCGGGTCTCTACGCCCGGCCAACTCCACAGGTGGCCCAGCCGAGGTCCTTCGGCACTTCTGTGAGCCCTGTGGTCTCTGAGCCCGGGGGCAAAGCCTATTCTCCTGGAGAGCTGGACTATGGGGTGCATGATTATCGGGAAACCTATGCACCCTACAGCTACCAGCTGACACAGCTGCCAGAGCCCAGGAGCTACAGCCATGCCCCGGCCGAAGCACAGATGGGGACTGTCCCACACAGCACCTCGTGCTACAGCCCTGTGGGGTCTCAGCAGCAATTCACCTCCTCCCCACCTTCCCCCACCATCCCAGCACAAAACCAGATGCCCCTGAAGGGACCGGAGAGCTATGAAGAGCTGTCGAGGTCGGCAGAAGAGCCCTTGAATCTGGAGGGCCTGGTGGCCCACAGGGTGGCAGGTAGGATCCTTTGATTCCTTGGGGGCATGGGGAGGATGCATGTCCCGAGGTGCTGGAGCACACGGGGGTGGCATGCATGGTAGAGCTGGGGATAAGTGATGTGGAGACTCCATCCTTGTCTGTGCTGGATCTGGGCTTGGGACAGAGCCACCTGCCATGGAGACGTGCAGGGGAGCAGCCTGTGTTGCTCTTCTGTGCTGAGATCCTCCTTTGCAGCTTGCTGTCTGCAGCAGCATTGCCCAGAGGTGGGAAGGGGTGGCTGAGGGTGTCAGATCCTCCCCATCCTGTTAGGGTAACAGGGTTGGTCCATCCCTGGTGGCAGAGCCAGTTGCTGGGTCTCAGGGGGATAGCTTTCTTTTGGGGAGAATATGTAGAGTTTGTGAAAATGTTTTCATCTCTGACTGAGGTTGTGCTGCCTGGACCCCACTTGGACATGGTGTTCTCCCTGTCTAGAGCATGATCTCGTGTAGGGTTCCAGCAGAGAACTTGCCTTGTGTTTGATGTAGCTGTAGTCATCCCTGATTTCAGTCTCTGCTTTCCTCCCTGGATGGCTGGGTTCAGTACTCGGACCTCCTCCTTGGACAGCTGGGGTGCTGCTGGAGTGGGGACTAGGCTGTTGTCTGTCAGCTCTAATTCTGCCCAGCTTGGCACAGCGTGGTTTGAATCTGGACCGAGCTGTGGGGCAGTGGTCAGGGACTGGGAAGACATTTCCCAGCCCTGCCAGAGGAGCTTGGTGCTTGGCTGGGTGCACTGCCGAGTGTCGGTGCTGCGACTGGATGAAGGCATTAGCTCCGTGCTGTGGAGGGGAAGCTGCATCCACCAATCCCCTACTCTCCTGCAGCTCTAGCTTAGGGGCTTTGGGGCACAACAATGTCCCAGGCACCCAGAAAGAAGGTGCCATGGTGCTGTGGCAGCTTGGTGCCTTCCTTCTCCACTGCTTCGGCTGCAGTTGTTCAGTTGTGGAGTGACATTTGGGAAGGGTTTGGGGCTGTGGGCCAGCTCTTGATGCTGGGGCTTGGCAGCTTCGTCCCTTCCAACTCTGTGCTCAGTCCAGAAACTCGCCCGGCATTAGAGGGAGGGGGAAAAAGCTTGGCTGGAAAAATCCAACAGCATCAACCTCAGTGGGGACTGAGTCATGGGGTGTGGGGCAGGAGGGATGCCAGTGGCAGGAATGGGTTTCAGGAGGGTCATAGGGTTGTTGGAAGAAGTTTGCATCTATCTGAATCTGACCTCTGTGATCCAGATCAGATTCACAAAGGGTCACAGGGCTTTTGCAAAGAATTTAAACAAACCTAAGGACACATGGATGCCCAAACTGTGTTGTATGTCTGGATTTAGTATTAGAAGCAGCACATGCCTGCCTTCCCCTGTCGCCCCATATGAAGTATTAAAATGGGCCGGAAAAGTGGACAATTCTAAGGAGAGGAGGAAGAGTATTTGCAGTGTGTGGGAAATGGATTTTTGATGTTGACTGCCAGAAAAATCCATCCCCCCAACCCTTCAGTCAGGTCCTCAGGGCTGGCCTGGGGTCACTGTCATCTCCTTGTAGCCAGTGGGTTTCTTAGGGAGGGAGAGAGGCCTGTGGGGGCTGGTCCCCAGCCTGTGGCCACCTGTCTCCACTGGAGCTGGCCCTTCAGTGCTGAGGTGGGGACAGCACAGGCGGGTGGCCTGACCTCTGGCGGGAACGAGGTGTCCTGAAGCCAGCACTGGGAGGGGACAGCCAGCGGGGGACAGTGGGGCATGGACATGTTTGTTAACATTCCCTGCTGCTATAAATTGCCTGCATGTCCTGGCGCAGAGATGAGGAGCATCTCACACCTCCTCCATTCTTGGTGTGGGAATGCTCCCATTCCTGCTTCCTGCTGGTGATGGAGGAGAAGAGATGGCACAGGGCAGCACTGGCATGCCCAGCATCTCCCCACAGAGGAGAGGTGGTCCTGTCATCTTTTAAGTCCCTCTCATCTTCTAGCAAGGCATCTGGAGTCACCCCTTCTCGTCCTAGCCCTGAACATTCTATGATGAAGGGGAGCTGCATGGTGCTATCCCTGAGGGGATGGTGGTGGGGCAGTTGTGGTGTTGCACAATGCCATATATGACTAGAAGCCACCATTGATTTCCCATATGGGTTTATGTGGTGCATGGAGCCAGGCAAGTTGGCTGGTAGAAAAGCAACTCCAAGCAGAGACTGAGCTTCAGACCCCAAATGACCCCAGACTCATCTGTTGGATCCCAGCTAATATTTTCTCTCCTTTTCTCTCTTTCTCTCTCCCTCCTCTGTTGTATTTTGTGACATTTGTCCTGTCTGCCCCTTCCTCCCTCTGTGGGGGACTGTGTCTGTCCTGACCTCCCACCCTCCTTGCACTCCCTGTCCTGGTATGCTGGCAGAGTACAACGCCAAGCTCAGGGAACTCAACAAGAGCACCAAAGTCCCCCGTCCTCCTCTGAACCAGCAACGGTCCTTCTCCGGTTCGTTCATTCCACTTCCTTCCTTTCCTCTCCTTCCTTGGTCTCCAGCCTTCCCCATCCATCCTTCTCCTTCCTTCTCTCGCATACTTCTCTCTCATCCTTCCTTCCTTTTCCCATCTTCTCTCTCTCCTTCCCCTTCATCCCTTCTTCCCTCTCATTCTTCCTTCCTCCTCTATGCATGCTGAGTGAACTGTGTGTTGCATGAGTGTGAGATGGAGGGAGGCTCACAAGACCGTCTCCAATGCAGGACTGATCCCTTTTCTCAGCAGAGTGATGGTCGGGGCTCCTACTGAGCTCCTCCAGTCATGGGGGAGCCCCTGGCCCTTGGTACAGACTCGCCTGCCCATGCTTGGTTTTGCTTCTCTTCCAGGCCTGGCACTGCTTGCTGGTGGGGTTTTCATTGCTGGGCCAGTTCTGGACCCTTGCTGCATCTCCTCCAAGCTTTGCCCTGACAATAGCTCACCCCCTGGGAAGCAGGGGCTGGGCTGCAGCTCCACAGAACCCAGATTTAGCCAGTGGTCAGCCCAGGAGGGTCTCTCCTATGTGAGTTTAGGGATCCCCATGTCTTGGTCTGCTGCTGGGGGGTGTGGGCTGCTGAGGCTGGATTTCATGCCATGTGACTTTCGCACCTGGAAGGTGAGTCTGTCCTGGGTGGTGCATGCTGGTGACCTGCTTAGTGCTTGTTGTGCACCCACTTGACCTAGGGCAAGAAGGTGGGAGATGGAGTGGGGCTGGGGAGTCACCATCTTTCTGTGTGACCTTTCTCTCCCCACTGGCACCTTGAGTTTCTCCCCAGGAGGACTGAAGAGGTTTGAACCCTCCCAGTCCTCAGCACAGAGTAAGGTATTTTATCCTACTCATTTGGAGTAATCAGGTGGGATGTGAGGAGCAGTCTGTGCCAGGATGGGGTGAGTTGGGCTCTGGTGAGGAGCAGCACAAGACAATGCCTGTTCCTCATGCAGGCAGGGACTGAGTTTGCATCTCTCTTCCCTGGGGGTTGTGTATCCCTGTCTGGCTTTAACTGCTGAGTGCATGTCCTGAGGGCCCTGGGATGCTTCTTTGTTCTCTCCTGTCCACTGTGGGGATATCACCTGGCTCTTGCCTGGCAGTGGTTATAGCATCTCATGGCCTAAAAGCAGCTGCCTCCTGATTTGGCCTAAAACCTGGCTCCCCAGGTGCAAAATTACCTGGGTTTGCCATTGCTCCTGTTTCCTTGTTCCCCAGCTGTTGTGCTCCCTGCCCTTCCCCAGCCCTAGAGCTCTGCTTAGTCTGAGGGCAGTGGGTTGGTACTAGGTTAGTTACTTAAATGAGCAGCAGAAGGAGTGACAGTGCCACAGGTGTTTGGTGAGAAGTGGGGTGGAGGCTGCTGCTCCCCGCTCTGTGAACAGGAATCTGCCATCCATGGTGTCCTTGGGAGTCCAGTGACAGTACCACAGTTAAGAGAGGCTGTATGTCTGCTGAGGGGGCAAAGCGAGCTGGGGAAAAGAGAGTTTGTTTTTCAAGCATAGTTTCCATCCCATAAATCACCCAGGGGGTCGGGGGAGCCATGCTCAGAGCCTGGGTTTCCTCCAGGCTTTGCTCCGGGCGGCCTGTGAAGTTTCCCACTCTCCGCTTCTGAACAATGAGTCCCTTTTTTCCCTTCTCCTCCCTCCCCTCCCTGTGGCCCCGGCTGCTTTCCATGTCTGGGGAGTGGAGCAGCCAGAGCTTGCTGAGCTCCTGGGTGTCCCAGTGGGCCAGATGCAGCACCCTGTGGTTAGGTGACGTGGAGCCCTGGGGATGGAGCAGAGGGTCCTATGCTGCAGACGTGTGATGTGCACATCTGCTGCGTTTAGTGCTTCCCAAATGAAAAATGCAAAGCAAGGCAGGCGTGCACAGCTGGAGGAGCCAGTCCCTGCCTCTCTG
Organism: Sylvia atricapilla; assembly: GCF_009819655.1. Taxonomy (NCBI): domain Eukaryota; kingdom Metazoa; phylum Chordata; class Aves; order Passeriformes; family Sylviidae; genus Sylvia; species Sylvia atricapilla. The sequence continues at coordinate 23,292,150 of NC_089146.1, forward strand.
AAGTGCTCGGGCCCTGCAGCTCGCTTTGGAATGGGCCGAGGGATGCTCCTGGTGATGCTCATACAGTGTTCAAGAGAACTCATAGTGCACAAAGCAGAAGGAAAAAAAAGAAAATATAAGGGTTTGCTTTTTTCCCTCCAATATCTTGTTTTTCCTGTGCTCACAACTGCGGGCTTCAGTCCCCTAAAGTGAAGAGCAGGACAGAAGATACGAGGTGGCCCTATGCAGTGCTGCCCATAGCTGCAAGACAGCTTCCCAGGGACCCTCTCTGTACCCCTGTTCTCTGCATGACTTTTTTTAATGGCCATCCCCCGTGCCGGTAAGCACCTGCAGAAGGGATCGGGAGTTGTGTTTCAAAGCTGTGCTCTTAGTGGAATTTTCCAGGCCGCCTCCGCGGCTGGAGCCAGCGCCGTTGGCTCGAGTCCCCCGCCTCGCAGCCTGGCCGCCTCTCCCCCCGAGCCGCGATTTTATTGTTGTTGCCATTCACTGGGCTGATTATTTAGAAATGTGCCCAGGCCACCTCCTTCCCTCTTGCCCTCCCAGCCGTTTCCTTGGGCAGGGAAAGCTCTGGTGTGTGTGCCCAGCAGTGAAGAGGGGAGGTCAGTGGGCGTGAGGTGTGGGTCCCATGCAGAGCCTCGGGGAGAGAGGGGAAGCAGCTGATAGCTGATTTTCCTCCGCCAGCCCGTGGGAAAGGAGTTGGTGTTTGAAAAGTGCATTTCCTGGAGCGTGATGCTGGCCTTTCTCCTTTTTTTTTTTTTTTTTTTTTTTTCCTCTCCTTTTCTCTATTTTGATGCTTTAATGTGCTGACCAAGGGGAGCATGAGTGCTCAACAATTCTGTGGGAAAAGTTGAGGGGACAGTGTTGTCACCTCTGCTAGTGGGTAGGAGTATGAGTCCCACGGGGCTCTGATCTGTGCCCATGATACTCTGTGGCTTGCTGTGCACTGAACCCGGCACCATCATCATGAGCCCAGATTAACCTCTTAACCAAGAGAGGTGGGACAGAAAGTGTGTTTGGGCATTGTCAGGTGCTAGGAGAGTTGAGCTGCCCTGCCCTGTGCCAACTTCGTTTGTGTTCCTAGGCTTTGTCCCAGGCAGTGAGGATCTCCACAGCCCAAGAAACCCATTCTCCTGTGATGACTTGTCGCTCTGTTCTTTCCCCCAGGCTGTGGACATTGGTGGCTTATACTGCTGGGACCTGGGAAGGTTGTTTTGGGGCGAGATGGAGGGGAGGTGCTGATCTCTCTTTTTAGAGAGGCTTTGCACTGGGGACAGAGCAGCAGTAATTTTTTCCCTGCAGCATTCCTTGCTTGGGTTCTTTCTTCTTGATCCAGTGCAGATCCTCTGCCTCAGGGATTCACAAAACCAGGTTTTTTCTACTGCTGTGGTTGAAGCCACATCTGGCTGTGGGAGCAGGGATGCAGGCTGAATACAGCTGTGCTTGTGATGGGTAATTTCGTCCTTTCCCACTATGATGCTGTTGAGAGACCCTATTGCTTCCTCGCTCTGCAGGGCTGAGCTGTTTGGACTAATCTCGGGATACTCTTGTCCCTTGCACCCACTGCTGGAGGTTGTTGTCCCTGGAAATCTAATGGTGCTTGGGAGGGCTAGTGCAGCAATTCAGCAACTAGCCACAACCCTGTTGTTGGGTATATTTGCACCAGTTACCCTTGCTGGTTTGGGGGTTTGATGCAGGTGAGTGCTGAAGCTGAGACCTCTCAGGTCAGGCCTGGAGCATCTCCTGCTGGTCCCCATCTCAGCTGGCAGCTCCTCACCCCTCTACCACCCTGTGCTTGCCCTGCAGGGGTGCAGTCCCGGGAGAAGCCTCTGGAGGAGAGCGCAGTCCCTGCCCGCAAGCGGACCCCCAGCGACAGCCACTATGAGAAGAGCTCACCAGAGCCCAGCTCGCCCCGCAGCCCCACCGTGCTCTCACCTGAGGTGGTCAGCACCATCGCAGCCAACCCTGGAGGGAGGCCCAAAGAGGTGTGCTGGAGTAGAGGAGTGCTGGTGCTGGGAGAGTGGCTGACTGGGGAGACATGCCTCCACGGAGGGGGATGGTTTTGTCAGCATTTACAGCATCCGTAGAGTTGAGGATCAGTGATGGGTCTTGTGGTGGTGGTGGTTGTTAGCAGGGAGGAGGTGCAACCCTTCCCTTTGCCCCCTCTGCCCTGTCCTTTGGGGTGTCCTAGAGGTTTGTGCCCATCATAGGGATGGGACTGACCCTTTTTCCTGCTCTCCCCAGCCTCACCTCCACAGCTACAAGGAAGCCTTCGAGGAGATGGAGGGTGCCTCCCCCACCAGCCCACCCTCCAGCGGCGGTGAGATTTCTCCCCCCACCCCAGCCTTCCCTGTGTCACCACAAACCCCTTACTCCAACACCTGTAAGTGCCATAGCTCTGGGAGGTGGAGGCGCTCGGTGGGTGGCTCTGGGCAAGCCAGAAATTTGCCAATGGTCAGACAGCTCCAGGTTCCAGACACCCACCACCATGTTAACCACTCCTCCTCTCCATCCTTCTTTCTCCTCCACATCTGCCACTCCGTGCTGCTGTCAGCATCCCACTTACTTCAGCATCCCATGCTTGGCACTCCTGTCTTGGCTTTTTCCCACCCTTCACTTGCTGGGGTGTTTTTTGATCAGATCCCAAAGTGGGATGAGGAGAGAGGCATGCTTTCACCCCATCCCAGTCCTGCATCTCCCCATTTTTCCTAGTGGCATGGCATGAAGAGAAGCAAAACTGCAGTGGCAGGCGAGTGGGAGGGAGGCAGGAGGGACTGAAGATCAGGAGGGCAGACTCACGCACCATGTCACTTCTTGCTCACAATTTCAAAGGCAGGAGGGGAAAAGGCTGGGATGTATGCTCTTTGCATGCAGCTTGTCTCTGCTCCTCCAGCACAGTGTCTCTGTTCTGACTTACCCTGTCTCAGTTGTGGTGGGTTTGTGTGGACTGGGTTTGTGTGACCAGCTTGAGCGATGAACCCTGAGGAGCAGCCACACGTTGGCACAGCACAGCTCGGGCCAGAGCAGTACAGTGGAGCAGCCAGTCAACTGGGAAACCCATTAAAAAGATGGCAGCCTCCCCATCCCCTTTAAAGCACTTCTGTAGGCTGAAGGCTGAGGGATGCTATAGGGTTGGGGATGCTTGGGCTGAGCACAGCCCCCTCTGATACCGTGTTCTGATTTCACAGAAACCACTTGTCCCCCACAGCTCAGCCTATGGGACTTGGGGTTGTTTTTTTTACTGTACTGTTGCTCTTCCTTCCCTGCAATCCTCTGATGTTTGAGCCCTGTCTCTTGGGATGGGGAGATGAGTGTGGGTGCATTGCCGGGGTGCTTGGCAGCTCGGAAATGGCCCTGTTGTTCCTGGGGGCTGTGAGCTCAGCCCTGGGGCAGCAGCAGCTCCTTTGGCAGTGGGTCAGTGGCTTTGGGGGATGAGTCACTTGTCGAAGTGACTGGAACAGCCTGGCTGGGGTCGTGGCCCCAGGACAGTGCTGTTTATCCAGCACCAGCCAGGGAAGCCTGGGAAGCTTGAAGTTGCAGCTTTCAGGCTTTGCCAAAGTGGCCCTGAGGGATACAGGAGCAATTCCTCTCTGTTGGGGGATTGTGGTCCCAGGAGAATTCCTGGCTTTGTGAGGACCCCGCTGCTCATCAGCCAGCTGAGGTGTGAGCTGACATTGTGGCTTGAGGTCAGCTGGATTTGAGGAAATCAGACACCCACTGGGGAAGGTGCTGCTGTCTTAGTTTCCCAGGGACTAGGCTGCTCGGCTGCTCCAGCCCCATGCTGCTGGGTGGATCTGGTCTCAGGGTAAGGGTCTGGCTTTCCTCTGGACCTCCCACCACCCACTTCATCCCAGCCTCCCCACAGGCCCTGTGCCTCTGCCACCAGTCAGAGACATTCAGACACTGCTGGAGGCCCATGCCCTTTGGTCTCTCGTGCTGAAGATGATGCCCTGAAGTTTCCCGACATGGGAAAATACAGCATCAGGGAGATGGGACAAACCCAGTGGGTAGGAGAGGAGGTGCAATCTGCTTGGGGCAGTCTGAAGCCTCATTGCCATCCATATCACAGCCATACATACATATGCAGCTCCTCCTGGTGTGTATGTCTGGGCACAGGGGTGCAGAAACTCACTTCTACATTGCCAGCCCTCTGTGTGAACATTCTCACCCACCCATTGAGCTCGTCTGGAGGGCAAGATTTCTTTGGCAGTCCTTCTGTCCCTTTTGTGGGGGTGGTGAGCTGCTGTGAGACAGCTGGATTCCAGCTCAGCCAGATGTGGGGATTGGCAAAAAGGAGTTCAGGTGTGGGAGAACTGGGCTGGGATGGCTGCTCACATAGGGGAAATGAAATAGGCTTCATGCCTCTGTGGTGGGACTTCATGAGATGGTGCTGGGAGATGGGGTCTGGGCTTGTCCTGATGGGAGTTGTCCCCTTTCTCCATCCTGCCAGCTTTGCAATGGGGCAGGATGCTTGTACCCAGTCATCTCCTGCGCTGTGTCCTCTCCCAAATGAAGAGAGGGATTAGTATCCTTCTGCAGGATGTTGCTTTATATGAGGGCATCTTGTGTTCTCAGGAGCCCTCCTTTGCAGCCAGTGGGTGGGATGAGCTACGGGGGCTCTGAACCCATGGGCAGCTCCTGCCTTTCTGAAGCATCACCTCGCACCCCTCCACTAACATTCTTGTGTCCGCTGTGCCGACAGTGCGTTCTCCCCCTGGCCTGGCCAAGACCCCGCTCTCAGCACTGGGGCTGAAACCCCACAACCCGGCTGAGATCCTGCTGCATCCAGTGGGAGGTGAGTGTGGACACAGGGACTAGGCAGGTTTCTTTGTGGGGCCATCTGTGAGGATACCCTGGAAAGGTCTCTAGTTTGGAGAGACTTCCACCTCCCTTTTGGGGCCAGGTGGCCATGGGGGGTTTGTGTTGCCTTTTGTGGGGGCGTGGGGACTGTGTAAGTATTGGGGATGTTGGTGCTGCCCTGGGGGGCTCAGCACCAGTAGGGTCTTCAGCGGTGAAGGCTAGATAACCCTGTGGCCCTGTTTCCTGTTCAGCCCCATATGCTTCCCTCTCCCACCCCCTACATTCCTTCTCCTCCCTAGGACAGCTGGAGACAGTTTACTCTCTGGGAGCTGAGCCTGTCAGCCAGAACAATATCCAGAGCTCTTTCCATCCTGGACAGCCGTCTCTGAGTGCAAAGGCCCTGCTGTCCTGGGGACATGTCCTGGAGTAGCCTGCCAAGCCAGACCTTACTGCTCCCCAACACCCAGGGCCCCTTCCTGAGCCAGCTCAGGGCCGAGTGTAAGCTCCTCAAAGCCATCTGAGCCTGGGGGCCACAGGTTGATTGAGCTCGCACTGCAAGACCCTTCTGCCTCTGCCCTCAAGGGAGAGCTGATGCTTTTTTGGTGCTTGCTGGGCTTCTTGGAGCAGCCTTTTGGTTACTCTTCTGCACTGTTCCCTCTTTCCCATTTGAAGGCAGCCTCCTCGGTTTTGGACATCATTTCTGGGATGTTGACATGATGTGGGGGTGTCTGAGGCTTGCTTTCAGTTTGGAGCACAGTGTTGGGAAGTTTGAGGCTCTCCTTTGTGCTCTGTGTGCCCCTGCCTGAGCAAGGCAGAGCTGCTTAACTCTGATTTCTCTTTCTCTCTCACACCTCTCTTCCTCCTCTTCCCACTCCCATCACTCCTCTGCCCCTCCATCTCTCAGAGCTAGAAGGGGAAGCGGGCGGTGACACTGAAGAAGGTAAGAAAGGCTTTTCTTTCTCTGTATCTCTCTTCTTCATGCAACCTCACGTTGGAACTGTCACTCAGAGCAGGCCGAGGTGACTGTTCAGCAGCCCTTCCTTGCGTTGTCCCTCAGGGATGTAGAAGTCTGAGTTGCCTGTCCTGCTCCCTTCAGAGGAGGGGCACATCATGCCTTGTGCCATGGTAGGATTTCTCAGTGTCCAAGCTGGACCTGAAGGTCTGTCACATTGTGTGGCAGTCATCTGTGGAGACTGAGAGTTCTTTGTAAGTGAGTGGCATCCTCACTGGTGGCATGCTGGGGATGCTGGCACGCTACAGCATTTGGATGAGCCTGGAAGGGATCTGGGAGCAACAGCCCCAGTTTTAGTCTCCTTCCCTCCCCTTTTGGCTTTGCTGTTGCCATTCAGAATGAAAATAAACCAAAGTGCAGCACAAAAGGTCAGCAGGCGCAGAGGCCACCACTGTGTTGCCAGCTCAGCCGGCTGGGCAGTGGTGCAGCACCAGCAGCTGGGGCACATCTTCCGCCTGCCAGGCAGCTGCCCAAATTCCCCCCACCTCTCCTGTCTCTGGGTTGTGCCACTTTGGGGGTGCCAAGGATGGGGCTGAGCTGGGACATCAATTCAAGAGTGGCTGTGTTGATGGCGCAGGCACTGTGGGCTCTGGGATGGCACATCTCGTGTGGGGACAGTGGTTTTGGGAGTGGTTGGGATTCCTTGGAGTGCTGCCTGCTAGGTAACGGTTGTTGGGTGGTTTTGCTTCCTCCTTTAATGAGGTTTTTGGGCTCTCAGAGCTGGGATGAGGAACTGTGTGTTCAGGATGGGCTTTGGGGAAAGGGTGTCTCTTGGTGGGTGTGGTGTTTCCTCTAGCCTTAGCAGCCATCAGCATTTCTCCTTGGAAGTTTCTCAAAATGCACACAACCAAAACCTGAACACTCTGTGGTACTGGAGAAAGTGTTTGCTTGAAAAAAATCATCTACTTTCAGAACTGATTTTTCAGTGATGGCTTTTTGGATACATTTAAAGGAAGCAAAGCTGGGATAAAACCAGGCTTTCCCCCCAATGAGTTCCCCCAAGCTTTACCATTTCTGTGCAGCTTTAAGCCTCCAAAGACTCAAACATTGCCTCTCCTCTCCTTCCCATTAAACCCTCAGGAGCTCAAACTATCCTGCATCTCTGTCCCCTTGCACGATGGTTGACCCCCAAGCAAGGATGTCCAGTGACCCTGCACTGCCTAGGCTGAGTGGCCACGATGGGCCTCTTGCTCTGCTTCATCCTCTCTAAAATGGTATTTTTGGGCACTGAATCTATGGTTCTGAGAAGGGACTGGTGTTTTGGCTTACTGCTGGCTTAGGACCCTCTGCACTTAGCCACACATTCCAGGAGCCACACTCAGGGAGAGGCAGTCCCTGCCCCTCTGTGCTCTGCCTGGCAGATCCAAGCTGGAATGGCTGCCCTGTGCATGGGGTTGGAAGATGCTTTGGCAGTGTGGAGCTCAGGATGTGGCTGTCAGTTCTGAAGAGGCTTTAAAACAGCCTGACACAGATGCAGCCCTGGGGATTTCTGGCCAGAGTGCAGCCCGGCTCGGATTTGGGATTCCCAAACAAATGCCCATCTCCTTGGTGACTCAGAGCTTTTCTATTTTCCCACCCATTTTCCCATCTCCAGAGTCCCTTCCAAGAAAACACAAGGAGGCAAGATCAGATTTTTCAACCTAAAAAAATCCTGCCTGAAACTTCCTAACTTTTCTTTTCTCCTGTCCAGTATTGAATCAGTATACTAGAACCTGTGCCCATGGTCACACACCTTACTGTGGCACAGCCCCCAAGCCCCCTGGTCCTGCCTTCTTAGGAGGGGCTGGCATTTTCACAGCCTTATGGTCTTAACCTCTTGCAGGCTGACTCATATGTGCTGTCTGGCTAATTTTAGTCTGGGCTGGGGAGCTGGGAAGGGGAAAAGTGAGTAGCTGTGAAATTAATTTAATTACCTAAGCTGCGATGAATTTCTTGCAGCTGCCCTGGGTAGTGCCTCATCCCTGTCACCCAGGATGTCCTGGTACCCAGCCTGCGTAGAGGTCCGTCGTCTGGTTTGGGCTCAGATCTTTCCTGGGGCTGTTGGCCATGGACGTCAGCCCAAGGGAGGGACTCATCCTTCCCTCTTCACAGACAGATGGGGCACAAAGATGCTGCGGGGGAAGGAGTGGGACCTATGACAGTCTTTTTCCTTACATGTCTCGGTTCTGAACGTGGAGCTGTGCATTGGCGTTGCTGACTGTGAGCAGGCCAGCTTGCCAGCAGGCTGAGCCAGAGCCCAGCTGTTACGACTAATAATAACATTAATAATGTTTGTCATGCTAATTACTACTGCAGAGCTGCTTTGGGCATGGCCAACCTGGAGCCAGAGATTGGCAAGGCTGCCCGGCCCCATAGGATTTGATGCCAGTGGATCTTGTGTAGGGCAAGCTGACATGGCTGCAGGGCTTGGAGGAATGGGACTAAAGCTACAGCCCCTTCCTCTGGTGCAGCTTTTGGTGGGCGCGGTGGGCTGTGGGGGCTGTCACAGGGATGGGGACCAGCCTGGGTGGAACAGGAGGTAGGGGGCAGGTATTGAGAGAGGAGTGGGTCTGGTGTCTGCCTTGGCTAGTAATGGTCAGCCCAGCCTGCTGCTCCTGGCATGGGACATCTTGGCGGCTCTAAAGGAAAATCGCTTTTCTTGGTTGTGCTCATAGGCTCCAGTTTCAGGCTGGGCTGGGAGTGAAAGTGTTGGATGCTGCAGTGGAAATATCTGGAGTTGCCCTCTGGTCTGCTGCTAGGGATGGCTGGGAGAGGTGGGCCACAGGAGGCAGGGACCAAAGGACATTGTCATCAGTCCCATGTGAGTCAGCGCAGGCTGGGCAGTCACTGGCTCTATTTTTAGGGGCTGTGGATGAACAGGGAGCAGAACGTGTTCTCTGTGGCATCCTGGGTGGGAGGGACGCTGACTCAGAGCAGGGTGAAGGGGCTGTGGCAGGCAAGGGATTGTGGTCCCATGTTCCAGTCCCCTCAGGGAAAGGGATGACCTCCCTCCCTGTGCCCTAACTGGGGGTCTTCAGCATTCTTGAAGCAACTTCAAGGTCTTGAATAAGCCAAATGTGTTTTTGCACAACCCCTGGTGGAAGAGGTAGAGGGAAGTGTTCAGCTGGAGGAGGTCAGCTCAAGCACCTTCACTGGTGTGAAATGTGGATCCTGGGAAGGGTGTGGCACCCTTCCCATGCAAGCTGTAGGCTCATCTGTTTTCACTTCTCTTTTTCTGCAGAGCCCAGGAGCTATGTTGAGTCAGTGGCCCGCACGGCCACAACGGGCAGGGGAGGGACACTGCCCGCTGCCCAGCCTTCTGCCCAGCCCGGAGGCCCAGAGGTGCCCACCAGGAATGGCACTTTCTCCAACTCCTTTGTTGCCCCCAGCCCTGTCTCCACCAGCAGCCCTATTCACAGCATGGATGGGTAAGGCAGTTGGGTACAGGTTGCAGGGACTTGTGGAGCTGGGGCTGAACTCTGCCTGGTGCACAAGCTTAGAATCACCGTCACAGAGTCACAGAATCATTAAGGTTGGAAAAGACATCCAAGATCACAGAGTCCAACCTTTGAACATTGGCACTAAGTGCCATGTCCAGTTGTTTCTTGAACATCTCCAGGAATTGTGCTTATTCCCACATTGAAACTGCCTTAGCAAAGACCCACATCTCTCCGTGCAGGTATCCTGGCCAACTTCAGTGCCCTGAGAACACAAATCTGGGTCACTGCTGGTCACTTGGTGGTTACTGGACCTCAGAAACCTCTCACTGGGAACTTGGGCCCTGAGTGGGAGGAGGGATGGGTTGTGCTAACCCCTAGCCCTGGGTTAGATTGAGCATTAGTCGTGTGGGGAGAGGTGGAGCTATTGTCCCTGTCCCCTGTCCATGCTGCCTACGAGGTGTTCTGCAACCCACACAGGCTGGCAGGGCAGAATAAATCAGGTGTTTGCTGGGAGCACAGCTGAAAAAAGGCTGTGTTCCCCAGAAAGTCATATTTTGAGATAGAACTGGGATTCATGGTGGAGCTAAAGCTGCCTCTAGTTGCTTCCATGAAGCTGGCCAGACCCATCCCATGGTTGCCTCTGAACAACCTAACCTAACAAGTTAGCTGACCGGCTTGGTGCCTCAGTTTCCCTGTGTGCCACATGCAGGAGGGTGCCAGGAGCGGTGGAGCTGAATTCTGCCTTTCTTTGTCTCTCCTCAGGGCCTCCCTCCGCAGCTACCCATCAGAAGGCAGCCCCCACGGCACAGTTACACCTCCCCATGCCTCAGCTGAGCCCTTGTACCGGTCGCCTGTTGGCTCACAGATGCCCTCTGCTCACAGCAGCTACCAAAACTCGTCTCCATCTTCCTTTGCAATGGTCCAAGGAGGGGTCCCAGGCTCGGCATACAGCAGCCCTGATTATCCTGATGGCCGAGCTGTCCTCCAGCCAGAGCCCCAAGCTCGGCTGCAGCCACAGGTCAATGTGGTGGGGGTGCACACCCTGCCAGGGAGCCCCCGCAGCCTGCACCGGACAGTGGCTACGAATACACCGCCCAGCCCCGGCTTTGGGCGAAGAGCCATCAACCCCAGCATGAGTGGTGCTCCCGGCAGCCCTGGGATGGGCAGGCATGCTGTGGTGGCCCATGGCAACCTGGTGGCCCCACCAGGGAGCCCCAGCCTGTCCAGGCACCAAGCAGCAGCAGCCACATCCCCTGGCAGCCCCCTGTATGGCTATTCCAGCCCAGAGGAAAGGCACCTGACACTGTCTCGGCAGAGCAGCTCCTCTGGCTACCAACCTCCCTCCACACCGTCCTTCCCTGTCTCCCCAGCTTACTACCCTGGCACGAGCACGCCGCACTCCTCCTCCCCAGACTCGGCTGCCTACCGCCAGGGCAGCCCCACGTCTCAGCCTGCTCTGCCTGAGAAGCGGCGGATGTCAGCTGGGGACCGCTCCAACAGCCTCCCCAACTATGCCACTGTCAACGGCAAGGTGTCCTCACCCCTCTCCAGCGGCATGTCCAGCCCCAGCGGTGGGAGCGCCGTCGCCTTCTCCCACACGCTGCCGGACTTCTCTAAGTTTTCCATGCCAGGTAAGGGATGCTCTCAGAGGTCCCTGTGTCCCCCTGCCCTACTCAAGGCTCTCCCCTCCTCCTCCTTTCTGGCCATCAGGAAAGGGATTGCAGCCATGTCCTGATTTACCCCTCCTGTCCATCCGCAAACCAAAGGCACCACTGGGGCTGGGGCCATTTCCTGTGCTTTCTGACAAATCCAAACAGGAAAAACACCGACCAGCATCTCTGGCATAAACAGCTTCCAGAGATGTATATGCAGAGATCAAAGCTCCTGGAGGCGATTTTTCTCTGCCGTGGGGATGCACTGACCTCTTGGCCCCGTTCCCAGAGAGCTTTACCCCACTGAGACTCCACTGCAGCATTGCCTCCTCATTTCAAATGGCGCTGTGCCCCAGGTGCCATCCTGCTTGGAACGCTTCTGCCTGCTCTGGTTACAGACACCTTGGTGACGTCAAGATTGGGCTGATAGGACCAGGAGAATAAAGCTGTGGGGCAGCAGTGGCTCCGGCTGCTGGGCCAGTTTCTCTGCTGAGCAGGCAGCCCTTTGTGGGCACTCTGGCACTTGTCCTGGCCCCATGACTCCTGTGGCAAGGGACCTTTCCCAGTGGGGAAGCATGAGCAATTTAAACTCATAACAATTAACAAGCAGCTTGGAGAGGGGAGTGATCCCCCTGTCTCTCCAAAGGTGACCAGATTGCTGAGGGCTGATAACATGTCTCCAGCAGAGATGCTATCCAAGCCTTTTGGTTATTTGCCTGGTTGTTTTTGGAAAGCAGCTGATTTTAAGTGTTGTCTGAGTAAATGACGGCTTCACAGCCAGAGGACCAGCTCCCATTGGGGCTGTTCCACTGGTGGGCATTGAACAAGGCACAGTCAGGCAGGGGCAGGGGCTGGGGCTGCTTTGCCCAGGGTAGATCGCCCTGTCCAGTTCCCCTTCACAGAGCAAAGATAACAGAAGAAATTCATTTTTATGAAGTGTGATCCAAGTCTTAAACATTAGAGAGCAGTGAAGGTGGTCTGAAGTCAGGATCTCCCTGGGACCTCCAGACATACTTCTTTCCTCCAACAGTTTTTATTTCACCTCGGCTGCTTATTTTAAAGGAAGACTTCCCATTCTGTCTCTGGCTGTGTGCCACAGGGGCTCATCAAATGTACAGCCCTTTGAGGGCCCTTGAGCTTGGATTTAGCTTTAGATGCCCAGCAGCCCCATAGGCTCCAGGTAGCGATCAGCCTGTCTGGGTATGGGGAACTGGGCTGAGATTAGTGCAATGTGCTGGATCTGAAAGGAGATGGAAGTATTAATGCTTTGGCTGGATGTAGAGTTTCAGATACAGTATCTTTCAACTTTTTCTTGTCTTTTCTTCCCTTTCCTGCAGACATCAGTCCTGAGACTCGTGCCAAGGTCAAATTTGTGCAGGATACTTCCAAGTACTGGTACAAACCAGACATCTCCAGGGAGCAGGGTAAGTGGATGGTACAGGTTTGGGAACAAGGATGTGTCTGGGATCACAGGGATTAGCAAGGATTTCCCTTATGGATTGTGCTGAGAGTGAAGGTGAATAATGACTGCTCAGGCTGTTGCAGATGGGGGTTGAAGCTGCAGGTTTGTGTGATACGGGCTCTTCAAACCTTCCTCTTGGTAGAGGAGCTCCAGTCTCTGCAGTGTGCAGTGGATCTATGTTTGCAGTTTGAGGTGCAAAACACCTGGCTCTTGAGTGGATAATGCTCAGAGGTGTCTTGGAAACATGGCTAAAATGAGTGGGGAGAGCAAGGAGGTGGCAGGATGCCTTCAGGGGCGTGGTCCCAGCATTTGGGCCTTGGTTCCTGCTTGCTCTCCAGTACTTGGTTTCTCAGAGATAGGCAGAGTGGGAATTGGAGATGCCCACAAAAGGGCAGCAGAAGTGGGGGGAGATGAGCTTGTGCCTGGCAGCCCACTCGCACGTGCAGAAGGCATGGTAACATTGTGATGCCTGGCTCTGAGGTGTGGAGCTGCGGCACCCCATCCCAACACGCACCTGTTTGAGGTGTCTTGAGGGTGTGTTGGTTCTCACCATGCCATCTCTGAGCTCTGCCATTCTCTCCTGCAGCCATTGCCCTGCTGAAGGACAGGGAGCCGGGGGCTTTCATCATCCGAGACAGCCACTCCTTCCGGGGAGCCTATGGCCTTGCCATGAAAGTTGCTTCTCCGCCTCCCACGGTCATGCAGCAGAACAAGAAAGGTATTGTGTGCCCTTCTCCTTCCCACGCTGAGATGCTTTCCATCGTTCAGCTGGGGCTGCTGAGCCAGTTGTGCCCTTGGGTATGTGCTGATGTGGCAGGATTCCTGCCTCCCAGGGCACAGGGAAGCACCAGACACCCTCTGCCCTGAGCTATGGAGAGCTCAGGAGCAGTTACATTTTGGATTATGGTATTACCACATGGGTACAGCCTCTCCAGCCCACAAACACTGTAGGGGAGCTTGGCTTGGGGTTACCCTGTGCGAAGGGACAGATTTGAGGAGGGTGTGTGTAGTGTTGGGGACCCTTCCCTTGAGCTGGAGCACTGGTTTCTTAATGGTACTGCATAATAATAGGAGGAGGGTGGCTCTGGTGTGAGAACATCTCATCTCTTCACAGGAGACTTGACCAACGAGCTGGTGAGGCACTTCCTCATTGAGACAAGCTCACGAGGTGTGAAACTAAAAGGATGTCCCAACGAGCCTAATTTTGGTAAGTGCCCCCACATGTGGGATTTGGTTTGGGAGAGCCTTGCCTTCACCATACTGTCAAAGCAGAACTGTTGGGTGTCTGGGAGAACCTATTACTGCCTCTTGTCCATTTGTAACTGAATCCTGTGGGCATTTGGAGCCTCTACGTTCATGCACACTCATGGGAGCACACAAAAGTGCCTGCATGCATAGGTACATACCTTTCTACACACAGGTGTAGGACAACTGATGCTGCTGGGAGGTTGGAGGGCAGGGGCTCCCCTTGTTCCATTTATTCCATGAATAATGTTGTCTGAGGAGCTGCATAAAGATCTTTGATGCATTTTTTTTGTTCCTAAAGTGGCCCTGGCACCTCTGTCCCCTCCCTGAGCCCTCTGTGGAGGGCTACATGGTGATTTCAGTGAGAGGAATTGCCATATGTGGCATTAGGCCCATTAGTGAAGAAACCCATCTAAAAGCTTGTTTCCATCCACCCAGAGCAATGGTGACCTAATCAGGGAAAGCTGGAGTTTCTTATTCCTTTCCTTGGTTAATGATTATCATACTTTAGACTGTGCAGTTTCATAGCCTAATGGTTTTGCAAAAGGATCATTGTATTAACCCAGCAGGTGCCAACAATTCTTCATCTGGCAACACTGGCCCTATGCTGACCATCTTCCCTCTCTCCCCAGGCTGTCTCTCAGCGCTGGTGTACCAGCACTCCATCACACCCTTGGCCCTGCCCTGCAAGCTGGTCATTCCTGACCGAGGTAAGAGCTAGGACCACAAGGCATTGCATCTGTCCCCACAGCCTGCAGGGAGGGGGTAGGTTTCCAAGCAGGGAGCACCAGTAACCATGCCTTGTCTTCTAGATCCCATGGAGGAAAAGAAAGACTCTGCATCAGCCACCAACTCAGCCACAGACCTCCTCAAACAGGGTGCAGGTGAGTTGAGAGGGGTTGTCATGGGGTGAACTTGGCTTGGAGTACTGGTTGACTCCATGTCTGCTGTCTCCCTTTCCAGCCTGCAATGTCCTCTTCATCAATTCAGTGGAGATGGAGTCTCTGACGGGCCCTCAGGCCATCTCGAAGGCTGTTGCCGAGACACTGGTGGCTGACCCCACGCCCACAGCTACCATTGTTCACTTCAAAGTCTCCGCACAAGGCATCACCTTAACAGACAACCAGAGGAAGTAAGAGCCTCCATGGCCACATCTCTGGCCAAAAGCCAGTGTTGGCTCATTCCCAAAGCCAACAGGGCTGTGATTCAGGAAGTGTATTGGGGAAGGATGTCCCTGGGATGGCATCAGCCTGGTCATGGACATGGCTGAACTTTGTCCTTGACTCTTGGAACATCCTATGGGAGACCTATGGCAGTGTCCTCTGGGCTGGTGGAGCTGGGTTGAGGTGGCCCTCACATTCCCTGCTTTATGTTTCAGATTGTTCTTCCGAAGACACTACCCCCTCAATACTGTCACCTTCTGTGACTTGGACCCCCAGGAACGAAAGTGAGTGCCCTAACCTGGAGGAAGCATGTGACCTCCAGCCCTTTCACTCCTCTAGTCTCCTGGGATGCTTGGAGCAGGGTCTTTGCTTGCTCACTCCCATGCTTATGCAGAGAGCAGGAATGTAAGGTCCCCTTGGATACTGTGGTGCAATGCCAGCTGCATCTGGTGACTTTCTGGTGTCTACAAGCACCTTCATGCTGAGGGAGAGGTGCATAATTTTTCCATAAAGCCAAGCCTGTGCAAAGCCATGCTGGCCTTCCAGAATTGGTGTGTTAGCCCCCATTATGGCCCTGTCTCTCTGTGGCGTGCAGGAAGGACCATTTCTCACATCTTTTCTTCTCCTTGCAGATGGACTAAAACTGATGGCAGTGGCCCAGCCAAGTAAGTACTTCCTGTGCTTCCCAGCAGATTCCTCCCAGCTGCTGTCGAGGTGGCTTCTGCCTGTGTTTGGGCAATGGCTGGGAGATGCCCTGTGCAGGGCTTCCTGGCTGTGTGTGATATGTGCTCAGCTCTTGGGGGGGACTGTGGATGCATCTTTCAGCCCCAAATTCCTGGTCAAAGCAGGCATGGCTCTTGCTGAACTGACCAAACTGGAAACTCTAGCAACAGCGTCATTGGGAGCTAGCTTATGGAGCACAGCTGGGGTTATGCTGATGGCATGTGAGCTACTGGTCATCTCTTCCTTTTCTTCCTGTCCTTCCTGTCCTGACCCATGGGAGCACAGAGCTATTGGCTGAGCCCATTTCCAGGGGCAAGCTCCCACTAATTTTAGCCATTGTGTGAGCGAAGGGGTTTTTATTAGGATGTCCAGCTGCTGGGATATTTCTCCTCCCCAATTAGAAATGCCATAGCCTGGACCTGTCTCACATTCTGTTCTCCCTGTATTTATAACTTGAGTTTGCACATTCTAATTAAAAAAAAAAAAAAGGGATATTTTATTCATCAAGGGAGAGACAGACAGAAATAACCAGATAGTCTCACTCAGCTTCCTGTGTCCTTGCATGGCCTTCATCTCATAGAGGGTCTACTCCAATGGCCAGCCCATCTCACCTTTGGCTTCAAGAGGCCAAACCAAGGCAGTGCTGTGGGCGTTGGAAGGTCCCTTCTTTGGGATGGACATGGGAAGGGTGGCAGAGATGTTCAGAGCAAGGGTAGTTTGGTCAAGAAATGATTGAAAGCTGGCCTTCAAAGCAACTGCAGCAAAGGGAAGAGAAGATGGGCTTTCATGCAGGCTGGTTTGGGATTATCCTCTGTGTTGTGAGAGGTGGATGTTAAAGAGGGGAAGTAGGACAAGACCATGTTGGAAGAGGGTGATGGTAATCATTGCAGGAGCAATATTGAGGCTCTTGCCTTCTCCTCACACAGGCTCTTCGGCTTTGTGGCCAGGAAGCAAGGGAGCACCACAGACAACATCTGCCACCTCTTTGCTGAGCTGGACCCAGACCAGCCAGCTGCAGCCATCGTCAACTTTGTCTCCAGGGTCATGCTTGGCTCCGGCCAGAAGAGATGAGCTGGCACTTGCGGGTGATTCTTGAATTTTGGAGAAGGACTTGGAGCTGATCCGAGAAGGAGTGTGAGGAAGTGCATTGTGGGAGAGGGAAGTGAATCGGGGGGGGAAAGGGTTGGAATTTTGGAGGAAAACAGCAAACAACAAAAAAACACCAACAAAACCCCTAAAAACTCAACACAAGCCAAACACACACGTAGAGGAACCAAAGCCACGCACCTACAAAAGAGAGCCACAAAGTCACGCCAGACAGGATGCATGTCCCATTGCAGGGAAGGTGACCAAAGCAAAGGCGGCAGTGAGAGGTGTGTTTCCAGTTTTCAGCATCATGACCTCAAGTGGTGACATCCATTTGGGACTGAATGTGGGACCATGACTCGTGTTTTCCATCTGGAAAAAAAAGAGGCAACTGGCAAAACCCATGGAAGAAGCTTCATCCCAGCAGTACCATCTGCTGTGTGTTTGAACTGACCTGTAGGAGATAATGGCATGCACTGGGTCTATGGGACGTCAGAGGAGATGCTCTCAGAAACCTTCTCTTGTCCAGCTGTAGAGGAGGGTCCTCACTGGTCCCTGTGCTTCCCCTAAAACCTGCTCACGACCTGGTAACTTGCTGGGGGCAGAGGGAAATTGGTCCTGAGCCTTCCAATCCCTGGGGAGCTTGGCCATGGGCTGACCTTTGCTGACCCAGAGCCCAGCACCAGTCACAGGTGAAACACTGTGAGTCCACCCAGAGAGGCGGGTCACACTGTTCTCCGCTTCCCCAGCCTGTGAGGAGGTGTGGGGGTTCCTGCCACCCTGTGCCTGGGGAAGATGGATACTCCCCAGGAACCTGGAGGATGCAGAAAGTCGCCTCCTCTCCCATCTTCCCCTTTTCCCTCCCGTCACTAGTCCTCTTTGGCAGTTTTCTCCTGCGGCCTGTCACATTCTCTTAACACAAAAAAAAACAAAACAGAAAGGAAAGGAATAGTTGTAATAATAATAATTATTATAATAATAGCGGATGCTGGCACAGGTGGGTTCCCTGTGCAAAGCAGCAGACCCGTGGCTACCCCTTATCTAGCTTTTTGGAGACACGCAAGCGGTTTTTAAATTGCATGGACATTCAAGTTGCACGAAAGGCAAACGACTACAAGTAACTCAGGCGCTTTTTTTCTCCTTTTGTTTTGGAGGCCACGTTAAAAAATAAAAAAGAAGGAAGAAAATTTAGAAAAAAAAAAAGAAAAAAGGAAGGGACCTGCAGTGGCTGGGCAAGTCTGGCTCAGTGGGGAGGTAACAGGTCCTCTGAGAGCCACCCTGGTTAACACATGTGTACCCCCAAACCCATCTGGTTTGAGGCTAGTGCCCCTGAAATGCACCATAGTTTTGCAGTGATTTCAGTGCTGTAGGCTTTTCCCTTAGCTTTGGTAGGTGAAGAGGGCAAGCTGGGTGGAGAGAGGGACAGAGGGCCCCTGTGCCACTGCAGGGGGAGAGGTCATGGTCGGGGTGCAGCAGGTGGAGGTCCTTGCCCTGTGGTGCTGGGGAGGGGGCAGAGGATGTTTCGGTCACATGTGCAGGTTTAGGGTAGGGGGAATGGTCCAGCTGGAGCTGCAGTGTCATTGCTGAGCCCTCTGCTGCAAATATTCCCCCTGAGAGCTTTTTTGGGTGAAGTTTTCAGTGCAAAGTGGCCCAGATAGTCTTTTGGGGACAAAAATTAAAAACATAGCACTGCAGTCCCCTGGAGAGCTTGTCTCCCATGGACCACCCTTGCCTTGATAGCTATAATATATATGCAAGCTATACTGACAAAATACTGTAAGCTAATGAAATTTTAAGGAGGAAAAAAAAGGTTAAATTTACACTCGAAAATATTTATTTTTACCATATTGCTTTCTGCGCCTCATATCTCCCCCACTATATCCCGCCCTTCCCCTGCCCTGGGGAAACACCTGCATGTTAAAAGAAAATCCAGAGCAAGGCAAAATACAGATGGGGGAAGAGGCGGGGGCCCCTGTGTCGGGGTGTCTGCGTGTGACCGGTGTGCTGTGTGTGTGTGTGTGTCGGGGGGAGTGGGCGGCGTGGGCGGCCGGACAGGGCTGCCAGGGCCAGAGGCTGTGCTGATGTACTCGAGTGTGAAAGGATGGGTAATGAGGAGTTGGTTGTGACGTGGTGGTGGGACAGGAGGTTCTGGGGGGTGGGGAGGCATTCCCCCCTCCCTGGTTCCCTGGCCGCACAGATGCAGAGATCTTTTAATTTTTGATATTTCTAAAAAGTGATTTCCCTCCTTCTGCGAAATTCAAGTGAGACAAGAGACGATCTCACCCGTAATCTCCTCACCCTGCCGTTCACCCATCAGAGAAAACACTGTGTTTATAGATATATAAAGATATATTTTTGAAAGCCTCTATTTTTCAGACTTGGTTTTCTCACTGCTAAGAAAAGAGATGATAATAATGTAATTTTATTTTAATCTGCTGCCTTGGAAACTGGTGCTTGGAACTCCTATTTCTCTTTTTCTCCCCATACAAATGAAGCAGATCTAAACACCCCAGAGATGTTGCATAGAAGCTGACCCCAGCAGATACCTGCCAATAGCATCACGCCTGCTTCAGGCCCCGAGCCTCTCCCGGCTCCCCCACTAACCCACTAGCTGAAAATTTAGACTGTATCCAAATCTCAAACACTAACAAAATCATCTGATGATTATATTACTTTTTTAACACACAGGTAATCACCTTCCAATGATGTAGCTGGGTGTTTATCAGCTCCCTTTAAAGGCACTTTTTTCCCCTTTAGCTCCTTTTTAAAAGAAGGTTTTAAGGTGTAACAACCCTTTCTGTCCTCGGGAGAGACCATCAGCAGCAGTTAGGATTGCCCAGGTCCTGGGGCTGGTGGGGACGTAGTGCTGATATTTTTTCCTTATGAAAGGGACAGAAAATACTCTTCGGGGTTTTTATTCTCCTTTTTTATTTTTTTTTTAAGTGCAGTCATACTATTCGAGATTCGAGCTCGCACGAATTAAGCCCAGCATATGTTTTGTTGTAATCACACTGCCGTTGTCAGCAGCCGGATGGTATCTCTCTCTCGCTCACACACACACACACACACACACAAACACATCCCTCCTTCCTGCACAAAGAACTGCATATATTCTTGCCAAAGATATCCTTAAAAACGCACTTTTCCCCACATATATATAGATAGATATATATTATTTTTTTTGTGTGTGTGTAAATTTATTGTACGTGCCCTTTTTGTGTCAGTTTGTTCTTTGGAGAAGCCCGTCCTGCCTTTGCTGTCGATATAGCTGTCTATTGGGAAATGCTCTCTGGGGAGGTAATTTGCTGTCTGTCCTGCTCAGTGGCACCTGCAATGCACAAAATGTGGGGTTCCCATTCAGTGGAGCTGCCTCTGGCTCTGCCCCTGGGAGCCATTTTGGGAGATGATCCATGTCACCAACTGCTGATGGGATGTACCACTGCATGGTCTTCACCAGTCCCTCATCACTGGTGGAGACAGCAGGGCTGACGATTTTGAGCAGAGTTTGGGGTTGCTCTGAATGCAACATTTGCTGGCTGCCTCCTGGTCAAATTACACATGAAAAACAAACCAGGTAGGGAGAAAAACCCAACCCAGCCTCTGGGCATTGATTTTTTAGTGAATTCAACCGCCTGAACCAAAGTGCAGAGTAAATCCCCACCCAGCAGGTCGGGCAGGTAAAGAAACCAGTTGCCCCAAAAACCCCAGACAACAGCATCAACAAAAGGCAACCCTTCCCGTTGGAGCAGGCAGGATGATCAGACAGCAAAGGAGCCCGCAGGGGCTTGTTTCATTTTGTTCGTTTGTTTTGCAAATTGCGAGGTTGGTTTGGGGTTACTAATTTTTTTTTCTTTTCCTTAAAAAGGAAAAAAAAAAAAAAAAAAAGAAAAAAGGAAGCAATATGACGTTTCTGTTGGCGGATCCTGTGCCGCCGTGTTATGCGTGGGGTTTTTTTTGTTGTTGTTGTTGTTGTCTTTGTTACTTTGGGAATGTTACAGATTTATTTGCTAATCAGTGTTAACAAACAGTTTCAAACTTTTAGACTTGCCCATTTCTGTGTATTTATATAGATGGAAAAAAAAATACATTATATTTTGTATCTTTATGCCCATAATGTTGTCGTGCTTGTAAGGATGACTTCGGTCGCACCATGTCCGTGTGTGAATGTCACTCCGCTGTTGTCTTCCCATTGTACAGATGTTGGATTCTTTGCAGTTCATTGTATGGCTTTATAAAGTGGTAAAAACAACAAAAAAAAGAACCAGTTATATAAAATATACTGTTGCTTGGAATGCCAGCCTGGTGTTTGGATTGCTGGAAATGTATCTTGAAATTGCAGGGAGCATGGGAATAAATGCTCTGGTTTTTTGCACAGGGTAAAAAAAACCCCAAAAACAAACCAACCCAAAGCCGTATGAAAAGCTGGCGGGTGCTGTGTTTTCTCGGGGCTGTCCTTCCCCCGTTCCTCGATGGCAGATTGGGGCCCCCGGACAGACGCCGGGCGGTGGGTGTGGGAAGAAGGAGGGGTTGTGCTGCTGCTTGTCAGCCTCCAGCCGCAGCTTGTGTTCACCAGATGCTGGCTAACCAGACAGCCCCCAAACTTCCGACATGGCTCCAGCTCCAGCTTGGGCTTTTGTTTACCAGCAGGGATTTCTCTGGCTTGCCCTGCAGCCACTGGGCGCTCTTCAAGCCCTGTTGCTTTTTCCCCGCTTGCCTTTAGTGCTGTCTGTCCAGCCTTGGGCATCCCTTTTGGGTCCCTCTCCCGCAGGGGAAGAGGATAAGGGTGATGCCGGTATGGGGTCTTTGCCGAGGCAGCAGTTTGGGCTCTGCTCCCATTAAATCCCACTCCCTGTGCCTTTCAGAGCCATCCTGCTCGCTTGTGCCTGGCAAAACTTCCCCCAAAGTCTCAGGCCAGGCTTTTCCAGCATTTGCGGAACAATTCCCAGCATCTGTCAGAACACTCAGCCCCTGGCTCTCTGGCTCCACTCCTTCCCCTCCTTGCTGAGTTGGTGGCCAAGACCCAGCCCCCTGGATGGATTGAGTTTAATTATACAAGAAATATCAGCCAGAGCAGCGGCAGTTTCTCTGGCGCCAGCACTGCTGCGGCTCAGAGGCTCAGAGTTTCTCCCGGGAGCCGGCAGCACTAAAAATACCTCCTGCCTTTATTTAAAATAGCTGCAGGGCGAGGGGCGGATTGCGGGGACTGCTTGCGTGGGGACCCCGTGCTGTGGGGCTTGTGCTGGGAGGCAAAGGCAAGAGAGGTAAAAAAAGAAAGGGGCGGAGATGGAATAGTTTCTGGCCCCTCTGAAATAGCTGTGGGGCTGTGGGTGGGCACCCAAGCGACCAAGTGCCAGGTCTAAGCCAGGCTGCACCACGGGACCTTGTGAGGTACCTGGCGTCTGCCAGCCTTGGCCTCAGTTGTCCCTTATCTACCTGCAGGCAAGACAGGACTTGCAGCCTCCTCGCCCTTTCTGACACTGCAGGAATGGTATTTTCTTTCTAGCTTCCCTTAGCTTTGTTTCTTCCCCGATTCCTGCAGGAATCAACTTCCCAGGGCTCAGCAGCAGCCGCTTTGCCATTCCTGCTGTTTCTGCCTGGCTGGGATGGCCACTGCTGAGTATCCCTGGGCAGGGAGGAGAGGCGGTGAGTGCCTGGTGAGGTGGCGCACACAGGCTATTTGTTGCAAGCCATAAACTGCCTCTCATTCCACATACCCTCCCCCCCGCCCTCTTTTTCTGCAGTTAATTCCCCATTTCCTTTCCAAAATTCCTCCGGAACTTCTGGTTTGTGTTTTTCCTCAGCATGTTCTTATCTGCCACCCATTTCCCCTCGCCAGCTCTGACAGCACAGGCTTTTCAGGGTCTCTCTCTTTGCAGATTGCTGCTGTACCCACGTCATGCTTGTGGTTCTGGTGTGACCACTGAGAAAGGCAGGTCCCACCAGCTTCATGCTGCAAAACCTTGCCCCCATTGCATCTCCCGTTGTCTATCTTCCTCACCTTCAGGTTCCTAAATCAGTGGGGTTTTCTCATTTCAGCCCCAGCTCTGGGAACCCGGGGCCATCCAGAGAGTGTTTCTTGTGGGGCTGTGAAAGGTGGCAACGTTTGTCTCTCCTCTCTGCCTGCTGTTTCAAGAGAAAAGGGTGGGTGTGCTATCAGGAAACCCTGGGTTGAGGAACCCTGCTGGTGGGTTTGCTCCCCTCCCTCTCCATTATTTTTGGTTGACTAAACTATCAGCAACCCTCAAGTCTGGAGCAAAACTAGGGTCATGGTGGTGGGGATGGAGAGGTTTCAGTGCTGGGTACACTTCAGAAGTGTCCTCAAGGGAAACAAGAAAGTATGATACAACATGGCTTTTCCTGCGTATCACGTCTGGGCAAAGGCCGGGAACCAGACAAATTCCACAGGACGGGTAGGGTGGAGCAGACTGATGTGGGCAAAAGCCACCCTGGGGTTGGTGTTACCTATGCGTATGCTATGCCCATGCGAACAGAAGGGTCTCCCCGTGAGCTGCAAACCCTGCTGTGGTGTCCAGGATGCTGTTACTGAGTTACTGCCTCCCTGGCTGGCTCAGCCACTGCGTGCAATGCGGACACAGAGAGTGACTGATGGAAAGGCAAAGGGCCCCTTGCCCAACTGTCTGGGGTTCCTTTGGCCACACAGGCTGGGGCTGAGCAGCACCAGACCAGGATGAGGGCTGCCATCCAAACCAGCAGGGCCTGGAGAAGTCCATCATAAGAAAATGAGATGAGAAAAGACAGCCCAGAAATGACTCTGGGGGCATCATCATCATCCCAGGAGGACGTTATTGCTCAGAGAAGGGCATCAACATGCAGCCTATGGTGCAGGAATTAACCATTCTTCATGGCTGTGGCAGACAGGAAAAGACAACAGAAAGGAACTTGGGTTAAATATGGAATAAAGAGGGACAATGTGACACTCGGGAATGGTTGATCTGGAGAGGGAGAGGAGACAAAACCCTGGATGTGTTGGAGGGAGGGAGTAGAGGGGCTGGGCTTGTCTCTGTTGAGAGCAGAGCGATTGGAGAAGGGTGATGGGTAGGACTGGGCTGTCCTTCTACTTTGTGAGGTTCTGGCTCCATCTACAGGGATGTGTCTCCAAGTGATGGAGGCCTTGGATTACTGCATGCCCAAAGCCGACTGGGCAGGAGGTGGTATCTCCTTGCCTGCAGCCAGTTTCTTCTGTGGCTCCTCTCCTGAGCACACCTCTGCATCGTGCTCCCGCTGCTCTGCAATGACACCTGGGTTTGTACAGGTGAGATAAGGAGATGTCCTGAGATGGAGAGATGCTCAGAGGCAGATGGGTTTGTACATCCCTGAGATAAAAGGTCTGGGAGCCAGCCCTGCAGCTGCAGGATGCGAATGCAGTCGGGGCACTTTGAGCTGGGTGCAGATCACTCACTCCCAGCACTGCTGGTCCCAGACGTGTGTGCTTTGCACAGCCTCTGCCAGAGCCTGCTTGTCTTTCACATGAGTGCAGCCCAAAGCTGTCCCTGTGCAGGGCTTCAGTGCCAGCAACTCTTACTATCCTGTAGCAGTACTGCACAGTCTTAGCTCCCATAGGACCACGTAATCCAAGCAAACCAGGCAGGCAGCCTAATTCAAAAGCTTAGATGAGTCAAAGTAGCACTAGACAGGTCTCTTCTCCTTGGTTAGTTGATCCTCACCATGTCCAGTGACATGCCCAGAGAAGGGCAGGGAAGCTGGTGAAAGGTCTGGAGCACAGGTCCTACAAGGAGCATCTGAGGGATCTCGGGTGGTCTTTAGCCTAGAGAAAAGAAGGCTCAGGGAAGACCTTATCACTCTCTACAATTACCTGAAAGGAGGCCATAACCAGGTGGGGAGCAGTCTCCTCCCCAGTTATGAGTGAAATGGCCTCCAGTTGCCCCAGGGGAAGTTTAGATTGGATATTGTGGAAAATATCCTCACCAAAAGGATGGTCAGGCATTGCAACAGGCAGCAGTGGTTGAGTCACCATCCAGTGAGATATTTAGAAGGTGTCTAGACACGGCACTTAGGGACATGATTATGTGGTGAACTTGACAGTTCTGGGTTAATGATTGGACTTAATGATCTAGGGATTTTAGGATCATTCAGGATCCAACCTAAATTATTCTATGATTTTATGTCATTGTCCTTCCTTGGATGGCCCTTGTTCTGGCAGTTTGAGGCGGACATGAAGTAGTGACAAAGAAGAGTCCAGGTGGTCCCAACATGCTACAGCCAGGCTAAAGAAAGCAAAGTGAGTCAGGAAGGGATGTGAAGTAATTTGTTCACAATCTCTGTGCCTCAGCACAGGGCAAGGGTTTTTTTCTAGCATGCTCAGTAGTTCTTCATTTATCACCTCACTCATGCTCTGCCTCATGTCTGCTTCCAATTACCTCACTGATGGCCTCTAGCTGGCTGTACCCACATGTTCTTGGAACTGTCCTCTGCCTCGTCATGCCTTGATGGTCACGGGGTGAGTCACACCCTCTTGCCTCTTGGCTGCCACCCCAAATTTGCCCTGTTCCATTGGTTTAACCCTCCATCCTTACACAGAGCTCAGGCAAAAACAGGCATGAAGTTTGTCTCCAGTCAAAACCAATCCTTCCTCACACATCCCATCATCTTGGGCCTGGGACACCAATGTGTCTAAATGACAGCTGGTCCCAGCAGAAGTTTCCCAGCTGAAGGTAAAGACAGAGCATTTAGTCACAAAATAGGGGTTATCCTTTTGGATTCCAGGCTCCCTCCTCTCCATGTCTGGGCCTGCCAGAATGAAAGCACAGAGGAATGTGCCTTTGTCCTGATGACACTGTGACAGCTGTGTGGCTTTAGCATGGGACATCTTTCTAATGGTGGTGACAAGGGATCCTGCTTTGAGTTTTCCTGCC
This sequence comes from Sylvia atricapilla, assembly GCF_009819655.1. Lineage (NCBI taxonomy): Eukaryota > Metazoa > Chordata > Aves > Passeriformes > Sylviidae > Sylvia > Sylvia atricapilla. Next base: position 23,317,603 of record NC_089146.1, read on the forward strand.
TGTGTCAGGGCTACAAACGTGTGCAGTTTGTGATGGTGCTGGACAGCTGGGAGAGTGCAGGTGTGAAACACACATAAGTGTGCTCACATGCATGTGTATTCACAACAGGAAACAAAACCCCTTCTGGTCTCTTTTCCTTCATCCTTCCTAATCCCAGGATCCAGTGTTATCTCCTGTGTACCTCTCCTCTCTCTCCTCCTCCTCCTCTTAAAAAAAAAAAAAACAAACAAAAAAACAAAAGGGAAAGAGAAGGAAAAGAAAGAGAGGAAGTAAGAAGCAAGCAAGCAAGAGTGCGGAGGAGGAATGAAATATTTGCAAGCTCATTGTTTTAAGCCTCCAACAACTGGATAAAACAAGTCACCAGTGAGCAGCTTCTCATGACTGTGCATAGTGCCCTTGCCAGAAGATCCAGGCTCTAATGAAAACAGCATGTGGGAGGGGAGATTGTGTTGAATCAAAGCAAAGTGCAGCAGCGACCTCGGCCCTGGCATAGCACAGTTCTACTGGGATCCACTGCACTCACTCAGGAGGGCAGAGAAGAGTTGGAAGAGTTGTTTATTGCTGAGGCACCTCCTTGTCTTGGCTGTCTGTGGGGTGGCTGTGTGAGAGCACTCTCCTGATAGGAGATGCTTAGCAAACGCCTTTGGCTTTGCTGAGATCTCAGTTTTTCCAGTGCTGCTGGGTATCTTTGTTGAATCAATCTTTCCTGTTCCTCCAGCTTGGAGAGCAGGGAAACACTCATCCACTAGCCTTAGGGTAGTCTTGAAAGGCTTCTGCTGTTGTGGGCTCCCTCTCTGGGCTTGGATTTTGCAAGTGCACTAGGTTGAAAAGGGCAAAAACAAGGAGGAAAGCCTGGGTGGAACGGGAGAAAATCATTGTGGTTATTCTCCCTTTGAGACAGCTTGGTTTGATCTCAGGACATAAGCGGGGGGGTCTCTATGATCCCTCTAGGGTTTTACTGTGGTGTTTCGGAGGGTCCTTAGGAGATGCCTCACTTGTGCTCACTCAGGGTGGGAGGGAAAGGTGAGTCCCTGTGGACAATTTGCTTAGTGCTGTTTTCAGAGACCTTTTAATGTATGTTCTCAGCCCTTGTTTCTGGCACTTCAGGGAAGATGCTCCTCTTGCTCCTCAGCTGGGGAAATGGCACTCAGGGGCCACTGGGACCCTCCACAGCTGTGAGAAGAGGCAGCGATCTCCCTGGGAGCACCGGAAAGGTTTGTAGGACGTGCCTGGGATATCTGGGACATGTGGAGCAGCCAAGCTGACATTTTGGCAGAGTGCCGCTCAGTAAGACGTGAGGAGAAGCAGGAACCTGTGCCAAGGTCCTATTTTAAAGCAGCCCCCTCGAAATCTTTGATATGGATAGCAGTGGAGATAGGGTTTCACGCATCTTTATAGCTCACACTTCCACGTGAGAGAAACCTCAGCCTTGCCCTCTCAGGCTGTTCTCTGCTTCAGCCAAGCAATGGCTGTCCTTCATTCCCAAGGACCCCCAGCTCCAGCCTCAGCCCCCCCCCCCCCCCCAGAGGAAGATCCTAAATACCTTCCAGACAGGAGAAAATGCTTGGCTGTGAGGTTTCTCAGAGCTCTAGTGGTCGTTCCTAGCTCCCCTCCTCTTCACACTGCCAAGAGCTAGGGAGACACCCCCTCTTTAGACGAGTCAGAAACTGCTGCATGAGGAAAGAAATGAATGAAAAAAACCCAAAAAAACTATACAGAGCAAGGGATGTGAAGGGATGTGAGAGACCCAGTTATTATAGTCCTCCTGGTCTCACAAGCCCCCTCCGAAGTCAGCATCCTGCTGCCCCATTTCTGCTCTCTCTTTCAACCTCCTTTTAACCAAATGTCCTCTCAGAGCCACCAGTCCTTGGGGAACATCTGTGGTGGAAATGCTGAAGAGTCTCGTTACACAAGTCCCAAGGTGATGCTAGAAATCTGAGCTTTTGTGGCTGCTTTTCCCTGGTCTCCCAGGTGCTCTCCCACTCTTTTTGGTTTCTCCAGTTCTGTGGCATTTTTTATAATTCAGGGACGGAACCCATGCAAGCAGAAGGTGCTGTGCTCTGAATGCAGGCTCCTTCCCTGCTCCTCCTTGCCAGCACTGTGGGCTCGTACCACTAGAGGTCGGCCGGTCCCCACCGATGGGATGGCTGGAAGCAGAAGGGAGCAGCAATCCAAAGATGACTGCAAAAAGCTTGGCTAATGGAGCTTTGTGTGTGTGCGTGTCTATGTGACAAACACTTCCTTTCCTGTAGGCATTTCTTCCGGCCCGGGGCCAGCTTTCCAGGCTTGGGGCTGCTCCTCTTATCGATTGGTGTATTTATTTGACACACTAGAAAAATAGTCAGGTCTTTAAGGGCAGGAGCGGGCTGGAATAGCCAGAGTGCCAGCTATTCCTGGGGAGGAAAAAAAAAAAATAAAAAGAGAGAGAGAGAAAAAAAACCCCACCCAAAAAACCCCAGCAGCAGGCAGCTGGTCACACAGAGCTCCGGCAGCCTCAGAGGCAGCCCCAGCCGTCGTAAAGGCAAAATCTGTTGTCCCCGAGAGCATGGATAAGGGTGTGCTCCTCCATTGCTCAGTGACCTGCAGGAGCTCAGGACGTGGTCATACCCTCAGGACATCTCGTTGAGCATGAAACTCTTATAACCACCGGCTCTGGGTCCCACCCCCTGTCAGTACGATTAGGATTAGGAATTCAGAGTAGGAGAGCAGCCGGGGCTCTAATGAAGATCCAGCCCCTCCTTTGATCAGTTCTGTGGAGCATTTATATGTCATATTTGTAGTCCTTCTCCAGTTTAACAAAGCTTTGAACAGCCAGCAACAGTTTTGTCGTGAATGTTGCATTAACTGGATAATGAAGGAGGGGAACTTTGCTATATCAGCTACTCCCTGAAACTATCTTTTGTACTACCCTCCTCATCCTCCTGTCCAGCTGGTTCGTGTGACCCCAGCTCTTTTTCTTGGCACTTTATCTAAATAACTTGTGAGACTGTCCAGCAGAGCTGCACTGCCCTGTTGGAGGCAGAAATTTAAGTACAACGAGGCAGAAAACACCAGCAAGAATGCAAGTGACTTCCTAGGCCAACCTAGATGGAGACAGGCCACTGCCATAGGCAGCCTAGACCCACACTGCTTTGTTTATGTGAGCACTACAATGATTTTTCTCACCAGTTTTTAAAATTCAAGATCTCTCTCCCCTGTAGAGAATATTTTCCCCCCCAGTGTCTGCACAGGAGCTTTCCTATACTGTCTGCCCACAGCTAGAGTCAAGTTTAAAAAGTCTGGTTTTACTTTCATTTCTTCATAGGCTGCTTGTTTGGTTGCATGTCTGGGGTTGCATCTATTAGAGCCACAGGATTCTCAGTTGCCTTGCAGGATGCTGTACTCCAGCAGTGTTGATGAACCACGGTTGCATGATTTTTCACCAGATTTTCAGCTCTCAGGGAGTTTTTGGAAGGGGGATGTAGTTCCCTTATTTACCTAAGTTTTTGGTCACTGCATAGGTGAACCACTAGGAGGATGTGACTCAGCCTCCTTCAGCCGCAATGATTCCCTCTCTAAATGGCTCTCGGGTGTCTCTCCTTTAGGAGAATACCCTGGTACCTAGCACCCGGTTTGATACATGGCTGGGACAGGCTGATCCCTGTCCAGTGCTTCCAAGAAGTCAGCAAGCCAGCAGCTTCCTCAAGTCCTGCCAAGCCTTCTCAGAAGAGATGGTGATGACACAGTCCACTTCACTGAAGGGGAGAAGTCAGCCTACCTCCAAATATCATCCCTGCTAGCCACAGGGAGGTGGGTGAAAGAAACGGCTAAGGACTGGAAAGTTGGACCTCTCCCCTTGTCATTACTGTCCCAGAAGTGGAGGGAATCTCAGGGGATGAAAGTCAACATTCTGCTGCTGGGCTTGGCTCTTAACTTCCATAGGGGCTGAGCCTTAGCTGGTTATAACTCAGTATCTCAATTCTCCCATTTGTTACCTAAACCAAGGCCAATGTTTGTCATTTTTGGAAACTCATTTCATCTAATCATAACTCCACGGTACAAAGAAAAAATACATTAAATAAATACCAGCATGTTTTGGGACACAAACCCCAGATACATTGTATGGAAAAATATAACCTCCTTCCATCTGGAAATGTCTTGGGATTATCTACTTTTTCTTGTAACTGATTTTCTATGTGTCTCTACTTTGAGAGTGATTTACTGCAAACATCTCTGTGTTCTCTTTGCTGTATTGATTCATAAGAAATCCTTTCACAATGAAATCACATTTTCCATGCACCAAAAAAAAGTCAGATAGAAAATGAAGAATATTATTGTAACAGGAAAATGGTTAGGACAAAGAAAGCTTATAATTTTGTAAACAGAGGTTGGGAGGAGGCTTTTGGGATTGAGTTTCTGGGCAATGATTCAGAGGGTTTTTCTTTTCTTATTCTGAAGACTCTCCTGGCAAGATCTGCAGCTTCGAAAAAAAACCCCAAAAACATAAACAGTTGTCCCCTCCAACATGAATTTGATAGCTTAATTAGCAGAACTGAGAATTTGATGAAGGATGTGCTGAGGAACCTTGGCCATCTTGGAGAAGTGTTATAAACTTAGTGGTCTTGTCTCACCACTCCCAGTTTGCCATTGGGGGACTTAGAGACTATCTTCTACTTTTGTAGAATGTTTAAGTGACCGAAGCCAAAGGATTTCATGCCGCAGACAGGATGGTGTCACCCATCCTGGGGGGGCAAAGAGGAGGCGAGGAGAGTGTGTTCCAACTAAAATGAAAGTTTTTTGGTTAAAAGTCCATTGGGGAGAAAAAAGGACAACAATCTTTTTCCCCTCCCATTAGTCACAGTGAGTAACTTGGAGAAGAGAGTGATGGCTGTGGAAAGGAATGACATTTGGCTAAGAAAACCAGCTTATGTTATTTACAAACACTTAGCAAAGCAGGTGATTACTGATGCTTTGCTTGTTTAAGCCATTCTTCTCTTTTGGATAACCCAACATTTTTTTGTGGAACAATCAGGAAAAATATGCAGGAATTTGTGAATTTTTTTTCCCCGCTATTTTTGTCTGTTTCTACAATTGCCAGCAATGACCAATTTGGTTTCTAAACATTGCCACTCTGCTTATTGGGAAGGCATGTGTGGAATGACTCTTCCTGAGGGAACCATTCTGTGCTGCCTGTGAATCTTCACTTGAATGTATTTTGGCAACAGGGAATGGGGAGAGAGAGAGAAACTGGCAAACAGATTCTGGGCAGCTCCACACAGCTCACCTGGAACTGATTTTCAAGAGACTCTTTTTATCTTCATCTGATATAAATCAGTACAACTCGATTGTCTTTGCTTGGTTGGGTCTTTTCCAAAAGTCTTGTGTCAATGAAGGCAAAAGGTTTGCATGCCAGAGGTTCTCTCTGTGTCCCAATGTCCTGCCTTTACCCCCTGAAGATGTGTCCTCCAGGATGGCTGGAGATGCTTCTGAGTTGTAAGCATCTACTTCAACCTTCTATATCAGTGGGAGACAGGTGCTTTGCTGGGAGATTTTGTTTGTCTGCTTGGGCAGAACCAGGGAAATTCTGTTCTGGGCAATACAGCCTTTCTTGGGTTCATTGCCAGTGACACATTTGAAGCTGCTGATCTGGGGATCTGGGGCCTTCTAAGCTCTGGCTCTAATTTCACAACTTTTGTGAGCTGTCTTAGAAAAGTCTTCAACCCTCTTGTCCAGGTTCACCACCTCCTTTCCCAGCTGTAAAAATAACCCAGGGTGGGATGGAGAGCTACACCCTCTCCCCTTCCCATGGACATCAGCAGATGTCATGATGGATGGTGTAAGTAACTTTGTGGAGGTGTCATGGAATTTGGCTGTAGAAAGAACTTGGTTTATTCTGTCATTCATCAGTGCTGTTCGCTGCCTGACAACTGGCAAAATCAGCTCATTTTATTCAACCAACAGTTGAAGCTCAAGATCTCTCCCTGAACTCTGCTTAGATGTCTTTCCAGCTGTCTGCATGCCCCTGTTCCTCAGATGGCTCCAGCCACCCAGGCATGGCCAGTAAGTAAGATTCCAAACTGATGATGAAGTTTAGTTCTGGCCTAGGCAGATGTAGGGACAATTAGCCTTAGATCAGTTTGGCAAAGTTCAGAAATCAAATTATTCCTTCTGTTTTGCCTCCCTCCCTGCAGATGATATTTGTTGCTGTGAGCTGTGATCCAGAAGATGCAAATATTTCTTCCTGGAGAAGGACTTGGAGCAATAGAAGTAAAAGTCCCACATTCATGCCTTCTTGGACCACGTGTCTGCTGTTAACCTGCTGAGCAGCAATGGGGATTTACCCCAGGCATTGAGGCAGCAGTGAGCTCTTGAAGTCACTGGGACAGAGTTCCCTACACATTTGGGTTGAATCTGAGAACAATGGTGTTTTCTCTAAAAAATCCTCTAGTTTCCTGTGCTATTTTTCTGATCTTCCTAGATGTGCAGGCAAGAATGAGAAAGAATATCTCAAGAGTGAGACACAGGGGACAGGTTCCACTTCATATCATCATTTTATCTTCCTTGGAAGACTCTTTGGGTTAATCTGAGAACTCTCTCTTTCATTTCCAGTGCAGAATCCATGCTCAGGAAGAGGACTGGAAGTCCTGTCCTGCATTATAGTAAGAGCAATAAGTTTCTTCTAGCATGGATCTCATTGCCAGCTGCAAGATGAAATTGTACTTCCCATGGTCACTTGCCAGGACTGTCTGAGACAGATTCATGTCAGATTCCTCTGTCCTGCTCATCCATCTCAAATCACAGTTGATACACCTGATTTTGGTTTGATGAGATGGCTGTAGTTGTGGGGGGCAGTTCATCAGACTATATTATGTCAATTATGTCAATCCTGTGGATTGACAGTTTTCACAGCTTTCACTCTTTGTCTCCTTTTCCAGTTGTACTCCCTCTCCCTGCCATGGACAAGTTTCTACATCCCACCCTAGTCCCAGACAGAGCACTGAACAAAACACAGGGTTGCAAGGGTTTACAATTCCTCAGCTCAGTCCAGCACCTCAGCATCTTTCACTTTTTGCATCCTTGGAAGTGGTGATATTTTGCTCTGTGAGACCAGGCTGCCTACCCTAATTCCCAAAGCTTGTAGTCTCAAGCTCCAAGTTAACAGTTATCCTTGCCCCTTCTCCTGCCATCACTTGTGATCAGCACCTGGGGTTTCTGAGAGGGACAGAAATACCATAATACATAGAATTGAGCAGCATGATAATATAGGAATAGGGAAATCCTCTGATGATGCATCTTGTTCCCAGGATAGTGGTTTGGAAAAGGTTCATCAACTCTGGATGGTTTTCAGGGTCTGAACAGCTAATAACATCCCTGTTCATGTCAGAAGACGTGTCTTTTGGTGGATGTGACAGGCAGTGTGTGCTTGTGGTCAGAGCACTTCCTCCTAACAGCCCTGACCCTATCCATGACCCCATCTAGGCTTGAGCCACCTATTGAACTTCATTATTTTCTCAAGTATCTGCTTGTTTCAGCTGCCTCCAGCTCTGAAAAATGGGGCTGCTTGAGCAGTGTGGTTTCTTTGACTGCATGGCAAGGGGCTGACGTGACCTGACAGTAAGCAATGAAGAGAGAGGTTTCAGTTGTGCTTGCCCATTGTTGACACAAGGCTGGGGTGGAGGAAGATGAGTGCTCCTGTGCTAGCCGGATAGTTTTGCCAAACCTGCATGTGCACCCCAGTTGTAAAAACCTGATTTACTTAGCTTTCTGAAACGGTTCACTTCAGTCACTTCCCTCCAGTCCTGCTCTCCCTCTGTTTCCCGTCCCACCATGTGCCTGTCAGACTCATTGCCTGCACAGATGTTTCTGGGCATCTGAGCAAACCTCGTGTTCCTGCCTGCAAAATGCAGCCCCACAGCTGTGTTGAGAAGAGCTGGTGGATGACAGTGCCTGACCAGGGGATCTCTCCCTTTGCTGAATGATATTACAAAGATGGACCCTTCTCCTGACCTGGGGTAGGACTGAGCTGGGCAAGAACTGTCAGATATGACGGATTTTCGTCTGGTGAGAACCTTCAGGCCCTGGACGCAAAAACATCTCTTCTCAGGGGACTAAAAATGCCAATCTACATGACATCAGACTGATGTTCTTGAGCTTTACCCAGGATAGGGTCTAAGTGAGCAACCATGAGAGATTTTGCCAGGGCTTCAGTGGGACCAGAATTTTCTAAAAAATCCTCTAGTTTCCTGTGCTATTTTTCTGATCTTCATAGATGTGCAGGCAGGAATGAGAAAGAATATCTCAAGAGTGAGACACAGGGGACAGGTTCCACTTCATATCATCATTTTATCTTCCTTGGAAGACTCTTTGGGTTAATCTGGGAACTCTCTCTTTCATTTCCAGTGCAGAATCCATGCTCAGGAAGAGGACTGGAAGTCCTGTCCTGCCTTATAGTAAGAGCAATAAGTTTCTTCTAGCATGGATCATGGATTTTTAGAAAATTCACTGAGATTGAAAGCCTCATCTACCACCACTGCTTTCTGTTTCCTCCCCCAAGTACTTCTGTGTCCTTTTCTCTTGATCACAGTTCCTGTCTTTCACCTAAGCCTAGGGGCCATTGCTAGTGTGTGTTGTGTCATTAAATACTAGCAAACTTGCTGAAATGTGTCAAATATCTTTTTGGAGGTCTTCATTAATTCATGCTTGACTTTGACTCTAGAGACAAACTCCCAGTCCCCTGCAGAAAGCCCTGAAAATATGACATGGAAGAATGAGCTCCTTACAAGAGGATCTCTCAAACACTGTGATGTGTCCTTATCCCTCTAATCCCCCTGAAAGTAGCAACTGTGTTCAGGGAGGAGGAGTAGACAGAATCTGCACTCCTGCAGCCAGTATTGGGGAAATGGCAGCAACTGGATTGGGTGATAATTTATTCTCCTCTGGGGATGCTTGAGATAGTGGAGACAGCACATTCTTATGACCTCTTTGCTTTCAGACCCCATCTCCACACAGGGTGAAGTGGAACCTGCTGGAACCTCAGATGCAGAGAGGAGCACTCTACTCAAGGAGCACCCAGGAAGATGGCAATGCCATGGGCTGGAGCAGATAACTTTAACAAAAATCACGTCAACCCAAATCCTGCGTGCTGGAGGAGGAAAGGAGAGAAGTCCCTCAGCTGTTGAAATTGCCTTGTCAGCATCTGTGAGCGGTTGGCTGGCTTGCTGGCTCTGACAAAAATTGATGGGGACCATGTGGCAGTCAACACGGGAGAGAGTGGGAGGGTGCCAAGTTTTCCTACGTATATGTGTGTGTATATATGTGAGTGTGTATTTGTTATCCCATCTCCTCTGCAGTTGCCTGTGTGACTTGTGCCAGCAAGCTGTGGAGATGTGGCCTTTCCCTGGAATGAGGAATGCGTCAAGGAAAGTGTGGTTGCTTATACTTATGAACATATGGAGTCCCTGGAGTCACGCCACACCGTTTGCCACTAATTGAAATAGGCTGACTAACCTCTTATTGTGGCCACCAGGAGCAACCCTGGGGAGGGGCTGGCAGAGGGGGAGGGGAGTGCAGTGCCTGGGCACAATACAGCTTCCACAGCAGGACTGGGAGAAACAAACACCTCCCCCTTCTCCTCCACCTCTTCCAGGATGGAGAGAGGAAGCTGCAGGGATACAGTGAGCAGGTTGTCTGCACATAGCAAAAGCAATATAGATACAGATAACTTCTGGCTGCTCCTATACAGCTGAATTTGGCTCATGTATGGCCAAATGCTGACTGTTCTTGTGCCCACACAATGCCCAAAGTGAGCTTGCAAGGATAAGCTGGGTCTAGGCCGAGGGACTTCTACACTTCAGTGGTGTGGAAGAAGAGTGCTTGTCTCTTCCTCCAGGTACTCCCTCTTCAGGTTGCAATGCACCTGAGCATTTTTCATCACTGCACTTTTCTTAAACAGCCTTCTGCTGCTGGATCCTTCCTACAGATGCTCGTTGACTGAGTGGCTCCTGAGTGCTCAGGCACTTCCAGGCTGAGGTGCTCCAGTGGCTGCTAGAAGGTCACCTGCTCTGTTTCTTGCATGCATTACAAGAGGCAGCATTTGAAGTGGTGGAGGTTTAGCATCACCTGTCCTTGGGTCATATGGGTGATGTGAAATCTTGATGTGAAGATGTGAAGACAGTCAGAGATAAATACCTCTGTATATTTTAACCCAGATGTCTCTGTATTGCCCTAGATCCAGCATCACACTCTGTTCAGTTTTTTCCCAGTTTTTCCCTTGCTTGGACAGCTATTACCATCCCCTGATTGCAAACTTCCCATAAAACTGTCTTGCACCTCCGCCCTCAGAGGTTCAGTCGACATTTCTTGGCCATGAGGGTCCTGGGTATGCCAGAAGAGTGGCTGCCTTGGGGAAAAGTCTTCCAGCTTTAGATGGTATGTTGAGCACAGTGAAAGATGCAGCTCATGTCACCCCTACTTCTTTATAACTGTGTTGGCAGGTGAATTCTTACCAGCTTCTCTGTTGTGTTTTTTCCCCCATTACTTGTGTTCATTTCAGAAGAATTTTGTCTGTTCTTCAGGAACAATTGTGGGAAAACATGGATGAGAGGACTATCAGCACCCTTGTGATTTTGTCGTATCTGTCACTTCAAAGCTCTTATGAATACCTCAGCCAGGTAACCTCAAAGCACCTCCAAACCCAAGTCCAGGATTTTCTTTTTTCTGTAGAAAGGGAATAGAGAAAGTAAGTTAAAATTGAGACAAGTTCTGAATTACCTGTGCAGTAAGGATATAACATGGAAAGAAGCAAAGAAAGTTATAAGGTTTTCTAGAAACAAAATTCCCAGCAATATAGGAACCTTACTGAGGGAACTTTCAGCAATAAAATGGGATGCCACTGTTACCACTGTTATTAAAGGAAACTAGGATTTAAAAAAAATCAGACAAAAAATGTTGACAAGATTTCATCAAGAATGTATTGCACTTGTGTAATCAGTTTTTCAAATGGAAACAAGCAAAAAATGTCCCCCATTTTGTTAATTGTTTGTATCTAAAGAGAAATAATATGCAATATACTTTTCTACTTTATTTATAGTTTTCGTAACAGGCTAAATGAGTGTTTTCTTTGAGTTGCTCCAGGAATCTACTTAACTGGTTTTGATGTACACTGTTGTAAGAATAGTTTAATGAAGGTTCAGAGGGTTTTCTGAAATGAATCTGCAGGATGATCCATTCATCCTTAGACACATTGGATGGGCCCAGAATATCTCAGGGTACCTCACTGCCTGTGGTGTGAATCTCTACTTTCCAGTTCCTTAAATCCACTTTCCTAGGGCTGCTGAATCTTGGCTGACTTTCTGCTTCTGTATATCAACGTATGAAGTCGAGTTTGACGGTGCCTTTGAATGGAAATGAGCATGTAAACACTATTACAAATATGTATGTTAGGAGGCAGCTGAAGGCTCATACATGGCTATAATCATCTTAATTGGATCTCCATGTCCCAGAGATCTAAAAGACGAGAGACAGCAGCTGGACAATGGGTAAATAGAAAGGGGGAGGTGACAGAATATGTGTGACCAATAAATATGATAGGAGATGTGCAATTCCCAGCTGGCCAGGGACAGTGACCACAACTTGCCGTCTGTTCACAGCGAACCACTCACAGCACACACTGACAGAGTGTCTTTCACCACTGAAATCTTTAGATGATATCAAAAAAACCCAAAAAAACCCCCAAAAACCCCAACCCCAAAAGCCCCAAAAAACCAAAACAAAGAAAAGGAAAAAGAAAACAAGTATCTCACCATCCTCCCCTCTCTTTACACATATTTGTGCCAGGTCCAGAAGGAGAGCAGGGAAGGAAAAGACTTTTTTGCATGTGGCATGGCTGGGCAAGGAAGGCCAGGATAAAGTAGCAGAGGTGGCATTCCAGACGTTAATACATGAGGAGTATTGGGTGTGTGATGAGACACAGCAGGTGGGAGAGGAGATTAATCCTCACTGGGTAGGGCTACGCGCTAACTCTGGTGGATCTCCTCTTGCATCAGCCTCTGGAGGGAAAAGTGCAGACACCTGTCCTCCAAACCAGTGATGTGACCAGTGAAAAGAGGGGTGTTGGGAAGGGGAGAGGATTGAGGCCATTTTAAAAACAAGCAAAGAATTTTGTTTGGCGTCAGTGCTCTGGTACCTCCCCAGGCATGTGCTGGTGCCAGGTGCTACCAGGAGAGTTGTGCTTTAATGTTCCTGTGTTAGCACCAGCTACAGAAATCAACACCATACTGATCCCTCCGGAACTGGGGTTGGCAGCTTCCATTTACTTCCTGTGTGTCTTTCCTCACTATCCAGAGCGCAATTTATACCAACATGTGCTTGTGTCAGGACATTTTGTCCTGACCTGAATAGTATGATAAAGGGGGCAAGGACACCCATTTACAGAAAGCCTGAAGCCTAAAGTTATCCTAAATAATTGTGTGAATGGGAAAACCGATGGAACTTTAGGGTGAACATCTCTGTGGATTCTCTGAAGCCCTGTAAAGGGTTGAGCTCATGCAGCAGTAGGTGTTTTTATTAGACCTATACTTTTCTCTTTTTTTCTTACACTTAGTCAATCATTTTCATAGAAGTCAGAGGAAGTTTCTATTTTGGAGACTTATACTCCTCTGTTATATTTTCTTAAAACTGACCTGAGTTAAAATGCTATTTGGAAGGACCCAGGCAAATGTATTGGCAGACTAAAAGACAATGTGATCTCACATGCCTGGTTTCCTAAGTAAACCTGTCTAAAAGCCCCAAGGATCATTAGTACATCATCTGTTACTTCCATCAGCATTTTTTGAATGCAGGAGTGTGATTTCTCCCAGAGCAGATGGGACCTGGCATCTCGTTAGAAAGATTTCTTTGTAGTGATCTGTGCAATATTCGTTCATCCCAAGGGAAACAGTGAACAGGAAAGGTAGCTCTATTTTCCACATGTCCAACGGCTCTGAAACCAATGACATGGTCAGCTGAGGTGGCTTGCAGACTCAGCCTGCATGAAAACTGCAGCTCACCACAGCTCCTATGGCTTTGTGATAGCTCAGCAGCCGCAGAGCGTCTTTCTTTGGCTGTAATGACAGCAATAAACCAGCCCTCTGGCTTTCTCTTCTGTCTGGAGAATTTCCCCATCAGGTGTATTTTTGAGCCCTGTGGGTATCTTCACGGGAAAAGTCCCTGCAGAAATGGTCCAGCAAGTGGCAGAGGTAAGGCTGGCTGACAGGTGCTCCTGTAGGGAATGTTAATTGTCTTGGATGCAACTCCAAGAGAAAACCATGTCCAAGATCATTAGGCTGCATTAACATCTCTCAATCTCTCTCAAAGCAGGGGGTTCACAGTGTTCCAGCCTAAAGTAGGCTGCTTTCCACTGATCTCAATAGGAACTAGAGTAGTGCCTCTCACATAAAACACACAAGGAGGCCCAAGAGTGGTAAAAAATTGAAATGAAAATATTTCCAATGGTTTTTGCTGAGGTTTGATCTGTGTTGTGGGCAAAGCTTGTTTCTGATTTTCTGATTGTTTTTGTCCCTGCCTGATGAGCGCATTACACAGCAAAGCCAAATCCTTAGCCTCTGGCCTCATACGTCTCCTCTTCACCTCTTGTTTCTTCATACGCAGATCTGCTCAGTTCCCAGCCAAAGCACACCCTGATCCAAGCTCGCTCAGGAGGTGCTTTCTGCCAGAAACTTCCCCTGGGAGATTTAAGAAACAAATAAACTAACCAAGCAGCCTTCACAACATCCCAATGACAAACAAACAAACAAACAAACAAACAAGCACACACACATGCCCCTGTGTTCCTGAAACAGCATCTGACCCTGCTCTCCAGAGCCTGGGGACAGGAGGTGTACCTTGCTGGTAAACACAGCACTGTGTCAGGGTGAATACTTGGAGCAAACTGCAAATCTCTGAATTCTTCCCTGGGGAGGCAAGATGAAAACTCCAGCAAAATCTGTTTTGTGTGTCTCGTCCCTCTAAAAAAGAATGGAGTCAGGATGCTGTTCCTACAATAATTTCCTATTCAACAAGTGTTTGTTTCCACCCTTCTCGTTTCCTCCTCTGTAAGCAAGACAAAACCATTTCAGTGGTGTTGGATCTCCCTTGGAAAGCTGCCTCTCCACCACTGCAGGTAGGATTGGCAGGTAGTGGTTCCTAGGGCTTCCAAGCTCACATGCCATATCTCTGGACTACCTTTGTGTTCCTCCTGGTCAGAACTCCCTGTGCTTTGTACAGGAAGTGCTAAGAATCTGGCAAATGGTTCCTCTGAACCTTGCCTCTTGGAGAAAGCCCCATCCTTGGGTCTGGAAAGACAGTTTAGACATTTAAAATGGCCCTGTCTCTGCTTCCTGAGTCCAAGGTCCCTGCAAGGAGGAGTCCCCATTGGTTTGACTGTGTGTCTGCTGGATGGACTGATGTGCTGCACCGTGGAAGTGCGGCCCCAGTCCTCAGCATGGAGGGGCACGCTAGCTGGGCTCTGTGGGGAGGGTCAGACAAGGTACAGTAATGACAAGTCAGGCAAGTGGTTGTCTCTTACCAGTCCAGTTGGAGTGCTTGGAGATTATGCTGAGAGGAAAGAAATTATTTGGTGAGTGGTTCCAGTGCAGACCCAGGGCTTTACTCTTTTGCTGAAATCACTCCTCCACTGACAATACCCCTGCCTCTGGCCTCCCCTGGTACAGAAACTCTTCTGACAGCTCCCTCATGGTACTTATAGGCACTAATTACCCTAACTTTTCTTAGGATCTCCACCCACACCCTCAGCCCCCACCTCAAGAGCCCAATTTCAGCTGGTCTCAGGGTATTTAGTTCTTTCCTGTGCTGTGAGTGTGCTTGGCATGAAGTCTTGCTTCTGATCCTGCCTTCTGGACAGACTGAACTTGTGCTCCAGGTAACCTGTATCCCACATCTGTCCTCTGAGGTGGATTGTAGCTTGTTTTTCGCCTAGTAGTTGTTCCTGACTGAGTTCTTAGTGTGAGCTCGGGACTGGTTAATTGTTGCCTTCTCTGGGGTTGTTGTTGTACTTGGTGATCAGCAGGTGGCCCTGCTCCTGGACATAGTGCAGAGGATAAGCTTCTCTGGGGCATCTTCCTTGGGTGGATAGTCCTTCAGCTGTTCCTACAAAGCCCCTTCATCCTAAATTCTGCCACTAGCAATCACAGAGCCTAGTCATGTCTGTCTGTCTATCTATCTATCTATCTATCTATCTATCTATCTATCTATCTATCTATCTATCTATCTGTCTGTCTATCTAATTTTTTTGTGGTGTTGATTATTTTTGTTTCCTGCATAGAAAGTATTAGCATACTTGTAGGACTTCCTGTAATATTTTTGACAAAAAGTCTTGATAATTCTACATACAGGTTTGGTATGTTATTCCACCAGAGCTGCCTTGGGACAAGGAATGTCTGGTGGAGTCTGTGCTTGGCCTCTAAACACCATGTCTGAATGCAACAACTCCAGGAAATGTTGGACTTACCAGTCTAGCATTAGCAGGAGGTGGGTTCTTGTCTTTTGTGTTCCTCTTCTGATGCTGACCCATTCCATGCTTTTGCAGTGTGGGTGGTCTGGGGCTGCAGCACAGGGCATGGATCTTGGGATCATGCTGTTGGGGGTTGGGGTGAAGGAACCTGGAGTTCCTGGCTGAATATTGCTCACTAAGTGTGCTTTAAGTATGCTGGGGGCAGTGGCCGAAGCTGAAAGTGGGGTGAGATAGAAACCTGGGTGGTTTACACTGAGAGACAGAAAAAACCTGTGCATACTGCAACAGAAATACCATGCAGGGATGGAGAGAAGGCAGGGGGATAAATAAAATAATGAGTGCATGGACAGACTTGTAATGTGGGAAGAGCTGATCACTATCACCTAGAAATCCTACACCAGCATAGACCCCCTCCATCTCCCCCAGATCATGCTCCTTCCAGACTCCCAGTCTCAGCCGGTGTTGCCCTTTTAGGGGCAGGCAGGCAGAGCAGAGATAAGCAGATGTGGAGCACACAGTGGATTTTATAATAACATGGTGGTTATAGACAATTGCCTAATGAGGACCAGATGGTCAGTTTTATTTTAAGTTGCCCTTTAACAACATTCCCATCTAAGCTGTGTTTTTTAAGTAATAGGTTTTTAATGAGATGCCCATAAGATCTTACAACACATCAGGTTTTAATCATGCTGACCTATTTAAATGGCAGTGTGTGTCTTTAGCACTCCTTTTACGTTTTTATGGTGTTTAATTCCTTCCCACCACTGTTCCTCACCCCAAACCTCAAATGGGCTGTGTCAGAGGGATCGTTCCTTTCAGCACTGGATGCTGCCCCTGCTGATCCCATCCATGCTATTCCAGACTGGGACTGGGAACAGACCTCCTTCCAGGAGAGAGAAAGCATCTTCTTCCTTCCCTCTGAGGTCAGGGTGCAGCTCTGCTTTGCAAAATAAAAGCTCTGGTTATAAATGCTGCTCTTGGATGGGGAAGGCAGGGAGCGGTGTGATTTATCTTGCAAAGATACTGTTATGGAGCCAAGCAAGCATTTGCTTTGGAATGGTGCCTCTAAATCCCCTGGGCAGCACCATGTGGTCATACTGCAGAGGATGTCTGAGAGCCCAGACACATGGCAGACATTTTGATGGTGATAAGCCATGAGGAATCACTGAGAGAATATGTAAACCTCTTGCTGTGTTTGCACATCAGGAGGGGGATGTAATTGCAGATAATCTGCACTTCTTATGTGGGGGCACCAAGGTGAGTTGCCTGTCCAAGTGAGAACAGGGCAGAAACCTGGGTTTCATGCTTCTTTTCTCCTTGTTTACCACGGTAGGTACTGGGTAGCTCATCTCATTTCTGAGAGCTGAGTTATGGTAACCCTACATACTCATCTCACTCATCTGAGCAGGGAGAGGATGTGTGAAGAGGGGATTGGGAAACATGGCCTGATGACAACTCCAGGTGAGCAGAACTCTCCTGGTTCACATCTCAGTGTGAGGCATGTAGGTTTCTGTGTTCACCTTTATGATCTGTGTCAGCCCTCCAGCCAGCCAAGCACTTATTCCATGACCTTCTTGGTAAAGATCAACATGAATTGTGTTTCCCATTGCTGGTGCTCAGTCCAGTAAAGAAAAAACACCTTCTTGTAAAAAAGTCTGCTGTAAAGATTCAAAATGGTGGGGTTTTTTTCTGTCCTACTCTTAGAGACTTCAGCAAACACTGGACAAAATAGCGAGGGACTTTCACCTCTCGCCTGTCTGGGGATTTCATTTTTTCTGTTAATGTCAGAGGCTCTATGAAATTGCAGATGAGATCAAGCTCTGCTTTTCTTCCCGGATTCTTGGTTGCCCTTTGGTGGAGCTTATGCTGAGACTGACTGTGCTGGCTAAATGACATCATGTTTCAAAATTCTATTTGCTTAGTTGTTTTTTTGGGGGGGAGTATTTTTTATGTTTACCCAGTCACCTTCAAGCAGCTGCAAACTTGAACAGTTTCCACTTATTGGAGTGGAGGGGAAGGCATGCTGGTAAATGACACTGAGACTTGGGGGGGCATTCACAGTCTTTCCTATATTTGAAATAGTTCACTCAGACAGCTCCAGCAAAATAAATCTTCCCCTTGCACCAGACTCAACCCTCTTTTCATGGCAGTTCTGTACTTAAGATTTCTCATGGTAGACACTGGGAGGCACCAGGAACCTCATCTTTTGCAGGGCGTAAACCAAAATAAGCACCAAAAAAATCTGTAAGGGATTATTTACTTGGGAGTTTAGGTTCAAATGTGACCTTGGTCACACAAAGAAGTGTTCAGGTGGTCACTGTATATTCACTTCTCAAGTCTCAGCATAGACCCTCAAGTTGTTAGGAGCTTACCTGGAGAAACCCAGGTTTTGCTGATTGAGCTCTGAGCAATGGCCATGCTGGAACATGAACAACTGTGAAAGACACAATGCAGGTAGGAAAATCTGGGGTGTGAATCCAGCTGCTTAACACTAGTCTTGACTACCCTGGACTTGGCAGCAGTATGTGTATAAAGGTTTCAGTGGTTTTTGGGGGGACACCAGATTTTGCATTTTATCTATTTTGAAGGAGGCTGTGAGCACATTAAAAGCATAGGTCTGTTGTGAGCTCCCCTAGCCATGTCACACTCACAGGCAAAACATTTTACCTGGCCCTTCCTAGGAGGGAAGAGAATCTGGAGTCACTGATGCTGCTCAGTTTTAGTCTGTCAAATAGGATAACCACCACAGATCTTCCCAGGTAACCTCTGGAAGAACAGTGGGCCCAGTGTTTCTCCATAACAGTACTTTAAGGCCAATGGTTATTTTGTCTTTCCAAGGGTCCCAGCTGAAGCATCTGCCCTCAGCTTCAATTTCAATGCCATTTTTTGAGGAGATAGGAGAGAAGCAAAGCTCAAAGCGGTGAATTTTTTCACAGCTCTTTGGTGAAACAGGAGCAAAAACCTGGTCTTCTCCATCTTAGAGAGGCAAACAGGTACCTGAAGTTCTAGGAAACAGCTGATGAGTTTCAGCAGGTTGCAGAGTTCTCTCAGGGAAAGACAAGGAAATGTAAATACTGTTGGTGATTGAAAATTGCTCTGCAACAAGAGTGGGGAGGTAAAGTGGCTGCAGATGGAGGTTTGTTGAAATTACACCATCAGGAAGATAGTAAGAGGTGCCTCCTGTGCAGACACCTCATCAGGCAATGCTGCTCCTTGCTGAGACAGATGCTCAGACCAGAGGGGTGCCTGCCCCAGAGCAAATAGCTGCCTGCCCCCGAGTTTTCCTTCCTGGCCTCCCCTTTGGAGGTTTGCTGACTCCTGCAGCCTGGCCTCTGGTTAGCTGAGCAGCATCTGTGTGAACTGGAAAATGTGTGTGAGCGCAGGGGCTGGGGCACAGAGCCACAGCTGGGCTTAGGGCCCTGAGGCTGTGTTGTCTGAGCCAGTAGCTGCTCTGTGGGTTCAGGGAGCTTTCCTTGGGCCCGTGGCAGCCTTGCAGGGAAAACAATCAGAGTTGGAGGGCGTGTGTGTTTGGCACAGAGCTAAAGACCTCTTCTAGCCCACCCCCCAATGATGGGGCATGTTTCTGCAGACACAGGGAGTCAGCAATTTGTGGTGAGCTCCACTGCGTGATAGTGGATGGAGGAGCCTCAGCACAGCTGGGAATGAGAAGACACGTGACAAAGTGACAGCTAGGGAGATGGAGTCTGGCTGGCAGAGAGGCAGAAGTGGGGAAAACATTGGGGTGCCATCTGAGTGGAGGTACCCTTTGCCAGGAAGCTGGCTCCTATGAACCACAGAGATGCTTCGTGCCCATAGCACCAACTCCTTGGTGGGTGCTTAGCTTTGCACTCCCATGGCAGTGTGAGACAGCTGATGGGCTCAACCCCTGAAGCCAAGGCTTGTTCATTTGGTTTCTTGCTGCTGCAATAGGGGGTGGCAGCCTGAGAAACTTGGTCTCTGCTGGTGATTCTGTTTGGACACATCAATAATGCCCCCAGGGAAACAAGAGTGCCTGAAACAGTCTTGCAACATGAGGGAGGCTGCAACAAATCTACTGGTGTCAATCCCAGTGTTTCTGGGATCTGAGCATTGCAGCTGCAGGAGCAATAGGATTCAGAGGGCTCTGCTGGAAAAATGAGGCATGGAGGGGCTGGCAAGTTGTTGCTAACAGTGTAAGACCTCTGGCCGAGTGGCTCCGAGTCCAGCCATGCCATAGATCCATGGGGCAGCTTCTCGTTTTCCCCTTCTGTGATGATGGAAACATTGCATAACTGTATCTTCCTTCTGGGAAGAGAGGGGAACTGTCACCCCATCAGAGAGACAGAGACCACCACATGCAGCCTCGAGGTACAAGAACATTAAACCAGGCTGTGAGGAATATTTCTGTGAAGTGCTTCCTAGGGGCCAGGTCAGAAACTCAGTGACGAGTCCTTATTTCTCTTCTCCAGGGACTTGTACCAGAGACACACCCCAGAGCACTGCACCCATACAAAGCTTTGTAATGCCTTTGATTCTGCTCTGCTGGAGAGGATCTCCTCTCAAAGAGTAAGGCCACCCAAAAGCATTTACCAGCTCTTGCCAGACTCTTTTTAAGGAGGCATAGGTCCCTTTCTATCCCCTGTGGGGAGCACAGAGACAGCCCCAGCAGAATAGTTGGGATGCTCAAGATGAAGTCTCACAGGCTGTTACTTCTTTGGCACTGAGTTTACTTTCTGCCTGTGGCTGCTGGTGAGGTTCTGTTAGCTGTTTTACTCCAGCAAAGCTTGCTTGCTTTCTATTGTTCCCATGGGTAATCCAGAGGCATCTTCAAGCCCAAAAACATCTGGGCTCAGATGGGTGCAGTGCCTCCGATGCTGTGGGAAGTGGGGTTTGATTTTGGCTTGGTGCATACTAGCTCTTGCTAATCCTTGATCAGGGCTGTGACCCTCGGGCAGCCTGGCCTTAGAGCCTAAATGTAGTGTAGTAATTGATGGTGCACCTACATGTGGATCAATTTGCCCGAGTTCATCTCTCACCCTACTGTGAGACCCCTAATAACACCCAGATCCCTAATGCACACTGTATCCTCTCTCTAAATCCTTTTCACATCTCTGACAGTAGCTTCCTATCTTTGAGACCTCTTTTCTTTGAGCAAACTCAGTGGAAATGGCCTATGGATTTCAGAGCTGCTAAAGGGAGGTGCAGATGGAGGATGGGTGAAGTTGCATAAGCCCGTTCATTTCGGGAATAATGTTAAAAATAAAAGGCACTTTGTAAAACAGGAGGGATGAGAAGGTGGGGTTTGCAGGCAGTCTGGCAGCCCTCTGGGTTCTGGATTGGTTGGTTTCAGAAATACAAAGGAAAGTTGTCGGCAAACAATAGACTATGAGCTCTTGCCACCCATCCCTCTGTTTATCCTGAGAACAGGGTCATGGAAACTTTCCCTTTCTGTTGTTGTTTCAATGGAAACACTTCACCCTCGTCAGTGTCCCTCAGAAAGGATACATCATGTGTGTAATTAAGCCTCCACACAAAAGATTTTTTCCTTTCCTAGCCAAAGCTTTTCCACTGCAGCTTGACTTCACTGTAAGGAGGCTTTCTGCTTTCTGTCCTTCTACACAGCTCTGCGGCTGAGCCACTGGAGAATAGGTTGTGTCTTCCCATGCATGGCTCCTTTTCATGCTGTTTGAGTATCTCTGGTGCTACTGCTGCACCTGCCGCTCTGTCTCATCCTTCTTCCTTCTAAGAGGTTACTCTGCTCTGTGTTGGAAGGAGACAGGGCAGGACAATGGGTACCAAAGTGCCTGCAAAGCTCTGTCTTACATCTGGCTCATTTTGCTTTCTCAGAAGTTTCCTGCAGAAACTTGTCCCATGGCTGAGGCCCTTCAAAGAGTATGTGGTGTCTCATGTAAATGCTCTGGTGGCTAATCACATTTCTCTTATAGGAGTAGGATTCAGTTTCAGACACACATTCCCAAATGTTGGTGTTGAACTGTCATCCTGAGCTCCCATTATGAAAGTTGGTTGAAAGAAAGCAACTGAGTTAAAAATTACACATGACAGAGCAGACATGCATCACACCAGCCATGTTTTTTAGGAAGTCATGGTAACAGGGGGTGACAGACAAAACCAGGTAGGTCCTAGCTGTGGCTTGTGACCACATGTCAGAAAGTGAGCATCATCCTCTGAGATGACTGTACAACCCTCCTCTGGGCTTGGAGGTGATGTGTTTGTTGTCCAAGCAGAGCAAAGCCATGGACATTTGTGTTTAATCTGTGCCCACATAGGCACATAGGATCCTTGTTTTCCCACCTCAGTGATTACACAAGAGGTTTGGCTGGTGCAGCTGATCATGGCAGCAGGGGATTGCATGGCGTGCAGGATGGAGAGCAGACACCAGAAATTTCAGAAATGTGGTGGCTCACAACACAGTGAAGTGCAGATGTAGATGTGCCTGCAGTCATGCAAGAGAAGGAGGGAAGTAATGAGATCTCAGGCATCAGCAAAGAGATCATCCTGGAAGCCAGGAAGGAATTAGCCCAATCCTCTGCTCCTTTTAGCCACACAAAATTGGCCTGGTGTGCTGTGGCAGTTTATTGCAT
Organism: Sylvia atricapilla; assembly: GCF_009819655.1. Lineage (NCBI taxonomy): Eukaryota > Metazoa > Chordata > Aves > Passeriformes > Sylviidae > Sylvia > Sylvia atricapilla. Next base: position 23,339,671 of record NC_089146.1, read on the forward strand.
TCCTCTGAGGCATTAAGTTTTGGCTCTTGTCAGAGAAAGGATATCACATTGGTTTGGATGGAAATCTTTATTCCTGTGAGTGGAAATGCCAATATTTCATTGCATGAGGACGTACTGGGGCCAGAAAAGCTTTTGCCTCAATGAATTTGCTTTTCCCAGGAAAGGTCAGTCTGAAGGGATCATCCATTTGCACCCCATAACTTTCTAGCTGCATTGCTGCTGGATGAGTGACTGGAGAGCATGGGGACAAGCAACCCCAAACCTCAGTCCTCATCTGATCCTAGTTAGCCACCTTAGCAATGAAACTGATCCCCTTTGGCTCCTGGGGGGGGCTGTATGGGCAGAATTAGGCTGAACTGCCAAAGTTCCCAATGCTTTGAAATACCTCTGTTGTAATGAAAAATGTCTGTGCTTACGTTGTGGGTTCAGGGTTCAAGCCTATGAGAAGTTCAGGACATGAGGGAAACCACTGACTGGGTTTCCCATTCCACTCCTTTCACTTTCTTTGGCTGTTTGACCTTTTTGCAGTTAATTTGTTTGTTTTCTTCTGTTCTGTGAATCAGATTCAGACTTAGTGTGATTGTGTAGGAGCTGATGGAGTTACTCCCAGGCTGAACATTTATTTCTTTAGTCTTATCTGAAGAAGACAGTTCATATGCCTGTAAACTGAGGTTGTATATCCTTTTCTCATGTGTTTTAGTTCAGCTCTTTAAAAGAAAAAGGTCTTGTTGGAAAAATGCAAACGATTGCTCAGATGATTCCTTTTAACGGTAAACTTCATGGCTCCTGACTTTTCCTCCTAAATGCATGCTTACCCTGTGAAACTGCAGATTGTGTTGGTTTCATTGCTGAATAGTGAGGGTGCCTCAGCTGAGAAAGAAGAGAGTGAGTGGTAGAAATGAGGCTCTGCAGGTGGCTCATGTTCAGCCTCAATTTCTTCAGCCAGCTGGCCCATTGAAGTGGGACAGGTCCCACCTCTGCAAAGCCAAGGGGCTGCCAGTTCTCTGTCACTTCTTTTAATTAAAGAACAGGTCTCCAACCCTCATTTCAGTGGGACTGGAAATAAAAATGCGTCTAGAAAGTGGTGATGTTCTTCTGCACAGCTCAGAATCAAGGCTATAGCAGTGATGGTGGCATGAAGTGAGCTTGTCTTCTGTCACCTCCCAGGTGTCACTGCACCAGAAATTCCTTGCATAGCAAATCTGAAAATATTTTGCATCCTTGGTCTGGTCCCACTTAGCCTGGGTACCGCACTCATCCAAAAGATTGGTCATTGGTAGATGGGACATCAAATATAGCAGACCCCAGATCTGCTTCCAGTTCCACGTCCACTGGATTGGGTGGGTGTAGCCCTTCAGGCTGTCTAGGCCAGAAGTCAGTAAAACTCCTGTCTGGACTTTGTCATTCTCAGGTACCAATCTCATGCATAACTAGAGCAGAACTTGGGACAGAGAGATCAGTGGCAATGTGAGGTTCCTGCCTTGACCTGGCTCATGGCTCCTTGGATTTTGGGGGCAGAAACTCTCTGTTATAGGAGAGCACAGTGACCTACTGCAGCAGGGCTTTAAGTAATTGCATATCACTAATGCTTGTCGATGGAGGTCAAAATGTCAGCACAGCCTTGACTGTGCCTCCCTTTGAGTTCACAAGCTGCAATATCTACAGACTGTATTGGAGTATAGCATCATGTCATACAATCTTGGAGCAAAAGAAGGTAAAAAGGAGGAAAAAAAGGGTTGGGTAATGATGGAGAGTAGAGGTCTGAAAGGGAGAAGGAATGGAGAGTAGGCATGAAACAGAGCAAAAGCTTCGTTTGGAGGAAGAGTTGGCTTGCCAGGTAAGGAGTTTTTTCCACTCCAAGTGCTCCCCAGCTCTAATTTATGCAATATAAATAATTAAAAGCTGTGCAGGCCCACTGCTAATCTTTGTGGTATTCCATAAGCAACTTCCTTCCCGCTTAGAAAGAATTCCACTGAGAATTATCTGACAGTTTTTGCTCTGCAGCCAGTTTTCCATTCCTGTCAGTGCATGGAGTCTGAGCTCTCCTTTTCCTTAGTTCAGCCTTCCCCAAATTGTATAGCAGAAAAACCCATAATGTGAGGTCCACTTCCTCTCGTCCTGAAGTTATCTGTTCTGCTAAAATCTCACTGCAGACCTTGAGGGGGGAGGAGGAGGTCCTGTGGAAATGCTGTGATTTCTGAAGGCAAATTCAACCCCACCACATCCATTTGATCACATACATCAGTTCTACAATGGTCCTGCCTTACAATGGCAGCCAAATTTGACAGTCTAAATTGTTGTGGTGCTGTGGTATTATCTCAGCAGCACAGGGTGCTAATGGAGGTCAGTTTAACCTGCTCAAATGCCTTCTTTGTGAAGTGCAGCAGTGACAGGAGGAAGACGCTCAAATAAAGAAAGAAGTTGTTATTCTTCCGTCCATCCCTTCACTGTACTAAGTTGAATGGATCTGCCTTGCTGTCACCAGGAATACATTGGGCTTAGAAGAAATTGCAGAGAAATAGTAAAACTCAGTGGCATGTATCCCGTGCATAAGATGGAAGATTTCTACGGTGCTTTGGGCAAGATTGATTATTTGTGGCCTGTAAAAGTTGGGATGTAACTCTGAAAAATGCTTCTTAGCTGCAGTCCCTCATAAGCACAGGGGGACAGATCAGCTCTGGCAATCTTCCCCCAGAGAGGGTGCCAAGCCTAAAAAGCTATCAGCCATGTGTTGCTGGAATGGCACATATCAAATCTGGATGCTAACATTTTGCAATGGAGAAGGGAGAAAATAAGAGTGTCTTTGGAGATAGGAGTTTTAAAAGCTGAAGGAGACTTTTCAAGAAATTACTTGATTGTGAGCAAAGGTGTAAGATTATCACACATTTAGAAATTCAGGATCTTTGCAGAACTACTATGCTTAACTTTCTAAGAGGAAGTGAGTGGATTCCTAGTCGCTGAGTTAGAGGTTAGGACTCAAGAGATTGATATGAACTGGCTCAACTGCAAGAATTGTTTTCAACAGCAGGTTTGAAAACCACATACGATTTCAACAGCCAGTTCTACACAACTACACCAACCAGTATTACCCTTTGCCCTTACTTACTGTCCTTAATAGTTCCAAAGCAGAAGAGCCAGGGAGTTTGCTTTTCTATCTGGGCTGACAGGCTGCTGTGGTGTCCCTGCAGGTACAAACAATGAAACACATACCTACAGACCCTGGATAAGGCAGTGGTAGTCTCTGCATCTCATCTGACCTCAGACAGACGGTCAGGTCACCACATCATCTCTGCAGATGTAGATTTTTGGCAGAGGGGTGTGAATATTTGAATTTCTTGCCCAGTGTGACGTATACATAATTTAAAGGGGAGCCATGGGTGTATGTTTTTGTTTGACATTTGAGACTCTGTTGTTTGATGTGCCACTAACAGACCATGACCTGTTGGTCCAGCTTTGCCTGTGGTATTTCCTGTCCTTGGGATGCTGAGCAAAGCAAATTTAGGGGGAAGGCAAGATCTTCCAAGTGAAGATTCAGTAAGGACAGCAGTGAGGCAGCTACGAGGTGAAACTCACACCAGTGTTTGTGCAGTGAGGACATTACTCTACTACTAACACAACTACTCCCATAAAAACCCAGGACATGTGCTGCTGCTGTGTGCTCTGGCCAGTCGCCGCTAATGAATCATCCAGCTCCTGGATCCCTCCCATGAAGGGGATGGAAAATGGATCCAATCCAGAGAGATCTTGGAGTTCACTGCAATGTGATAACCCTGTTTACAACTTTAAGAACTCCAGCAATTCAGGTCGTGCTGGCAGAACATCTGCTCATTGTAGGATCTTGCCAGCCACTCTTTGGAAATAATAGATCTGTGCTTCATTTGTCCATTTGAGATGCCTCAGAAACAGCACATTGTTATGTCCTAAGACTCATGGGTCTAGAAAGAAGCAACTTTCAGTGGGAACTGAAAGCCCTGATAACATTCAGCAAGTTTTAGCTCAAGTAAATATCCCAGGGCAGAGCAGCTGGGAGCCAGGTGCTATACTACCACTGTGGTTCCCCTTTTTTATAATTTTTATTTTCTTGCTGATCTACCTGGAGAGATTCTGAAATTACTGGAGGAAAACATATCTGACGAAGGTTTATGATCAGGCCTGAAAAACTTCCCCTATCACGTGTATTATGGTGTTGGTGCACATTTTCTGCAGGAAACAGATTTGGAGAGAAGGTGAATACAGGTGAAAATAATCCCGGGACTCACCAAAAAAAGATACTATAGATGTTTTGGGAATAAATGAAAACCTTGGCTGCACAAGTTGCTGTTATAGAGTTACCCAAGGGCAGATGACCACCCCCCATTTCTGCTGTGGCGGACAACTCTTGAATTTCCCAGCCTTTCATCTGTGAGTAAGAGTTCAGTGGCACAGGCAGGAATCTGACAGAGGATCAACCTGAGGGTGGTCTGGTGAGCTGTGTTGCCTCTTGCAGCCATTCAGTGATCAGAGAGAGATTTCAGTCTGCTTGTAGAGAGAGGCTGGTGCAGAAGAAGAGCTGGAATTGGAAAGGGAGCTGCCTGGTTGCTCTCACGCTGCTCCTGACCACTGTTTATTCCCAAGGGATGGTGGGGATAGGCTGTGCCCACAAAAGGAGAAGAGCTGCAAGAAGGCACACCATGTTCCACCAGCAATGCCCGCCCTGTTGCTGAGGTCGTGGCTGCTGCTCCCAAGCTGTGGAGGATCTGGTCTCCTGTCAGCCACAAGGGCAAAGCCAACCTGGTTGTCTGTGGGCAGTTCTCCTCTCTCAGGGAACTGCTGGTGGGAAGCAGGGCCCCACAGGGGAGCCTCCCAGAACTCAGGGTGACACAGGCGGGCGGTCCCCCTCCCTGTTCCACTGAGCAGGAATGGGATGCTGGAAGCCCTGGAGCTCTGCGGCCATTTCGGGGGAGCTAACTTATCATTTAGGGTCAGCCTCAGCGCCCTTTGGAGAGGAGCTAGCATTTCCTTGACTGAAACAGTGAGTTCTGAATGTAATTACAGGATTAAAGGCATGTTCTGGGGCTGAACTCATGATTCATAAGCACAGGTTACACTTTCAGTGTGTTTACAAGGTGCTCTTGGCCCCTCTTAACCCCTTCTTTGCTGAATAAAAATGGTGATTGGGTTATTCCTGGCATGGTGTGCATGCATGGAATGGAGGGATGGTCACCAGTGGGGACAGATTAGGGAACTGTTGGATATATTCAACCCACAGAAGGGGTAAGTGGCAGTTCTGGTTTTCTTCTTTTTCTTTGGGCTCAAAGTTCAAATTTTTCTTTGGGCTCAAAGTTCAAAGGGCTTTGAGTTCAAATTTTCTTTCAGCAATTTTCTTCTTTTTCTTCTCTGTCCTAGCTGACAATAACTCCAAAGCTACTGCTCTAGCAGAAAGTCTCCTAACAAACTTTTAGTTGATTGCCATTTATCTAATTGAAAATCTCTACTTTATCCAAGAACCTCGGTCCTTCCCAAAGGTTATTTGAGTAGTGGTCCCTGCACAGTAAGGTCGGAAAAGACAATTATGAAGGTAAATCCTGACACGTGGCAGATAAACCAAACTATGTAGACATTTCTCTGGTGATTAATTCATTGAATTCACCGGTTTGAGGTGAAGCCAAAACCTGTCATGGAGAAAGGCTGCCACAACAAAATGCAGGCCAGCAGTTCCAGGAAACTGACTTCATGTCATGACTATCTCTCTTCCCTGACTGCATAGGTATCCAATGATCTTATAGCCTTGGAGAGAAGACAACCAGAATTTCTTGTATTTTTTTTCTTTAGTGCATAGTGTGTGCAATAACTAAATGAAGCATCTAGAGTAAGTCATATGAATATGGGTTCAGTCTTCCCCTGAAGACTTCAAAGGATGGAAACTCTGCTGCAGTTCCAATGAAATTATTCCAAAACTGAGTGTACAGTTTTTTAAATTTGCATTTTATATCCACAGAGGTGTCAAATTTAATTTCCTGCTCTTAGCTCTAGGAATGACTGTCCCACTTTGCTGCTTTTACCATAGCATTTCTTTAAGAGCTCTGGTTGAATTAGAGCTACTCAGTCTACGTCACTGCTACTTTTGATGGAGGTGCACTTGTTGGAGACCTACGGGTTCTATTTTTCCAAGAGTATATGCAGAGTAGAAGTGACAGTGTTCTTTTTATCTAGTTTGTAATTTGCTGTTTCCAGATGGAACAAGATACCAAAGCAAATTGAGCATTTTTCTGCAGGTGCAGGGCTTTGAGTTCAAATTTTCTTTCAGCAAAAGCTTCCTACCAAACTGTGAGTAAAGAGCTGCCTTGTGGCTCTGACTGGTCAGGTCAGAAGTTGTGGGGATTATGAGTCTCTTGCCTTTGGAGGAGCAGCAAATTTTCTAGGCAAAGAAAGTCTGAAAAAGAAATATAATCTACAGTTTACAAGTGGAAATGGATTTTATTTACATTCCTCAAAATGGTTTGTGGCCCACTGAGGAATGGACCTGCTAAACCTCAGTCTTGTGTGCCCAGAAGCAGGTGACCCATGATCTGTGTGAATGCAGTCCATGGTGTGGCCAGACAGGCAAGGAAACATTCCTGCAGGAAAGTCCTGCCTAGGCTGGGTAGACTGGACACTGTTGTCAAACAAAGAACAGCTATGCCAGGTTTTTTCCCAGAGCAACTGCGATCTTCCTTCCCTCCCACTTGAACAAACTTCTCCAGTCTGTGTTACTCTTCTGGAGCTGCTTCAGCCTTGGGGAAGAAACACTCTTGTCCTTGCAAAAAGTCTTTGAGGAATGGGGGAAATGTGGGGTTTTCTGTAAGCAACAACCCAAAGCAAAAAGGAGAGGAGAAGCCCAGGCCTGGGAATTCATGTGACCAAGGGGCCAAATTGATGTCATGCTTCAAATGTGAGAATTTTTGTGTGGAATCAATGCCTAGAGCAGTTTTCCATCTTCTTAATGTGTCCTTACAAACAGAAAGGATTTATGGAGCTGGGAAGCCTTGATGTTTTTATCCAAGATGAAGAGTGTTGTAAAATTAGAGAGGAAGCTGTATTTCATGGTCACTTTCTCTGTTTAGATTCTTGAGGTTAACTAACAGACAACCCAAAAGCTGGATGCAGGTCCCAGTATCCAGGTCACAGGAGGCCCTATCATCCTGGGAGTGGTTTTTTTTGGGAGCAATGCAGATCCATGCTAGGTCTGATATGGTACATTGATAAAGTTGCAACATTAAGCTGCATTTACCTGGTCCCTGAACACCTGGCAGGCAATATGACTTTCTTTAAAATTTAGGAGTTATCCATTCTTGGCTTAAGCTGTGCTATTGCTCAGCTATTTTTGTTGGCTTGGCACGTCTCCAACCATCTAGACACCCATCTATTTTCTTTCTACAGTACCAATGCCCCAAGTAGCTTAAAGCACTGGGTTCCAATCTGGAAGGCCTAGACTTCTAGGGAATGATGAAGCAGAGGACATTAGAAACCCTATCATTTGTGTGCCAGGGCAATGTTGTCATTACCACAAGAGTGCAGTGATGTGTCCATCTGGCTCAGACCCTTTGCTGCTAATAACCAGCTGAACAGTGATAGCTGGTTGCACATGGAAGTGGGTTTTAACAGGGCTACATGCATGTATCTATGACCATATTATCTCTGAACAAAAAGGAAAGACAAAAAAAGGAAAAGCTTTCTCCCAAAGATGGTGACTTTGCAAAAGACAGTGTTTATGGTGAATGTCCAGATGAACACACATTCTTAGTGCAACGATGTGGTTAAAAGAGCTGACACAATCCTTCGAGTAATAGAGACATGAAAGAATTCTGCTGATATTACACCAAATAAAAATGAAATTAATAGAGTGCTCTGCTTGCAAACTCAATGTCAGGAGATCAGAAATATCTGAAAATAGTCTTCCTGTGCACCATTCATTTAGACAGGGTGATATGTGTTATTTTTTGTGCTCCTGTGAGGTTCCTGAATAACTTGGGGCACAGTGGACACTGCTCACTGGTACATTTGAAATCCATTTCCACTTGAGTTCAACCACAGAATGAATGCTTGCTATTGCACCTGAGTGCTTCAGTGGGGCTGTTGGGAACCAAAGAGAACAACACATGGTGGCTGCTGCTGGAAGCTCGTTTCGATGGACTGGCCCAATGTGACACTCTCCTATCCAGGGTACTGTGCATTTCAACTTCCCATTGCACCTCCTGAACTCTGACATTGACAACCTGATGGGCTGGCATGCTCCTTCTCTTACTCTGCATATGAAATAGGATGGTTGCATTTTTAGTGATGTGGGAAGAATCTTTGTACAGGATGAAGGAAACTGGACTGCCTGGGTTTCTAGTATCTGAGAAAGAAAGCTGATACTTGGAAGGCTGAAGCAACTGCCGCTTCCTTGGGCTCTGCCAGCAAGTGTGGCACAAAAAGATTGTCTTGGGTGGCAGTGAGAGCACTTTCTGTGCTGCAGGGACAGGCCCCAGCATTGCTTCAGTCTCTGGCAAGGATGTTTTGGAAGCCTACTCTGCCTGTGGGGTTCTGGTATGGCAGGGACCATGCAGGCCTTCAACTGGGGCAATTGCAGGATGGGGAGAGGAATGATCCTGTGGCTCAGCTGCTAGTCTGGGTCCTGGGAGCCATGGGTTGAATTCTTGGCTCTGCCGCTGTCTCCCAGTGGGCAGGGCTTGGAGTGGCACTCTCTCTAACTCTGCTTCCCAACTGCTCATTGCATGGTATCATATTATTTTAAAACCCCAACCCATCTGCAGTAAAATGCTTCGTCTCGTGTGACAGCCCACAGCTTTGCTTGTGTCTTCAGTGGGTAATTTGCAAGGGACAAAGGCCCCAACCAAAATCCTGAAGCCCCAGGCCCCCCAGCATTGGAGTCTGGATCCTTCAGCTTTTGTGAAATTGAAAATGAGGTGTTGCAGCAGCTGAGTCAGCGATCTCTGATAATGTTGCTGTGGTGAAACTTCCTTCTCTGCATGGAGTTTTCATAAAGCCTGCTCAGTACTTAACTGTCATTTAATGCCACAAAGTATAGCTTGTGTTGGACTTCATGTGAAGCTTAGACCCTGCTGAAGATAGACCCTGCTTAGACCCCCAAGGTCTAGGCTGGTGAGGTGGGGTCCTTCCTGTAAGCACAAGAGAGATGAGTAGTTTGTGTTTTTGTCTTACAAACATTCACTGATGTGGAGGGAACACTGAGGAACCAGAGTCATTCCCTTCCCCACTCCTCTCTCCTTTTGCTATTTAAACTGCAAAATTAACAGTAAGCCAGCCAATTTACAGTCTCCTGCAAGACAAAAATAGGTGGGTATACAGAGATGAATGCAAAGGCACAAGACCATATGGTCGCAGGGTTTCATGGCAATCTTTGCAGGGATCTTAGTCTTGCAGAAATGTAAGGAAGGATTTGTCAGGACTGATGGTACAGTCACACCTGTACCACAACGCTTGGCCATGGACATGCTTTTGGCAATGGTACATAGCCAAAGTGGGAGAACAGACAAAAAGTCTGGAAGTGAGCCAGAGAAACTGTGAAAGTATGATAAGATCACCAAATTGAAGGACAGCTGGCTGGGGAACGAAGTAACAGAAATCTGTGCTGCAAACAAAGGACATAACCTTCAGGAGATGCTGAGTGTCCAGAAGAACTAAAGGATTGCATAGACATACACCATGGTGGGACAGCCAAACTTCCTCCCATACAAGCTGCCATCTGTTGGGACAATATTTTTGCACCATGGTTGAGCCTTTAGATCCCAAATGGGACCAGGGGCACTTTGCCACTGCCACTGGAACAACCCACAGCTCTGGAGCTCCAACATGTGAGATGTGGCCCCATCAGTGTGGGAGAAGGATGAGGGGAGAAAAGACTTCCCAACAGACACCCCAAAACCCTGTTCCTGTCATGCTGTGTCAAAAAACCTGCAAGGCCATCAGGTGAGTTAAGAAGTAACAAAGTTTTACACCAATGGACAGAGTCAGAAGGCAAATCTCTGGCTATTACATTTTGTGTTTTTCAGGGAACCACCATCATTTGAGCTATTTTAAGACCAGACTGGATTGAGCTCTAGGAAATATACAGTAAGAAGCTGCCCCAAGACTGGCAGGGAAAGATGCCAGCTGGTCAAAGTCTTTTTAGTAATGTCACTGTTTCTATGAATGTTTGTATTTCCTTGCCAGCCCTGCGGACAATTAAGAAAAGGCTTGGCTGAGATGTGAGCTGTCATTATTGGTCTAGACGTTGGATTGGGTCCACATCATAAAAATCTTGAAGATGGAGTGAGCTGTATGAGGCAGTCATTTGCAATCTGTAGAGAGCATTCTGCAAATCTATAAATACAGCTGGTGAGATAAACAAAGGGAACAGTGCACAAGAATGCTTCCTTGTGAATCCATGGCCAATGTCTTCACCAAGAGATTGCATGTCACTCACTGGGACACCAATCTGCAGCTCTGCTCTCTATACATATGCTTCCACTGGGGGGAAAAAAAGACAGCAGTAGCTCAATTTTTTTTTTCTGGCTTTGCTTTAAAAGCTTGTTGAGTTTCTCTGACTCCTGTTGCTGTCAAGTGGTGCTTAACACTTACAAAAAATTACTAGCACAATTGCTGGAACTTTGGCAAATATCTGGACTGTTAGATTTGACCACTGGAGAGTGGTTTGTGTCTTACCTCCACAAGCCCAACATCTAACATAAGGCGGAGGAAAGTTGGAAGGGGAGGCTGAAGGGAAGTGACTCATTGGAAGTCACTCAATCATGTCAAAGCACTGCTGGTGACTAGAAGATAGTTCTGAGATAAATGGGAACCTGATCTTTTCTCCCCCACTTGGCCTCTTCCTTGGCTTTGGGGAGACAGTTGTGTTAGCAGTCAGTGGTGAAATTCATGGGTTGGAGACTTGTTTTCAATTTCCTATTTCCACTGTGCTGGTTAGTGAAACTTCCGCCTGAAGAGAGATCCAAAATTTGCCTGGGGTGAATGACATCACCCTGATCTCATCTCTGCTCATTTATTTGTACTGGTTATCTCTGGCTTCAAGTCTTACTTCATTCAGATAATTGCATATACTCTCCTAAGAGACTCACTAGGTCTGTCACCAGCCTTGCCAGCAACGCCCCCTCCTCGTGTTACCTCATTATTATTCATGCTAATGAGGAGCGGGAGGAAATAAAGCAGGGTAGACTGAGGCTCAGGAACATTTTCTCCCTGCCAGTATCTCTCTGTCCTGTCCCAGTCCCAGTCCCAGTACTGCTTTGTCCCGTGGAGAGTGCTTTCCCAGTGCTCTTCATTTGCCTGCTCCTAAGCCTGTGCTTGGGTCCAGGAAATGGCTTGGGTGGATGTCTCCATTAATGCCTGGATAATATACCTTAGGCATTTTTTTCCTTTAACCTACCCTGCAGATGGACTTTGCAGTCACCAGGTTTTCTGAGGAAAGTATCTTGCCCTCTGCTTTATAACTTTCGTTTTCCTTCCAGTTCCTGTCTGTGTTCTAAAACCTCTGAGGTTTTAAAAAAGATGCCCTTTGTAGACATGTTTGTGCTGGATAGAGATGTGTGTGTACAAGCTCTGCCACAGCAGAGGTACAAACAGCCTTGCCCCACTCCCCAGACCCATCAGGTGATGGAACTGACTGATGGGATTTCATACCTGTGTCTCACGCCCCTTTGACAGAGGTGGTCAGAAGTGGGGAAAAGCTTTTGTAAGAGAAATAAGCAGACTAGAACTCTTCAGCTGGGAAGCAAGGTGGCCAGGGGAAGATTTTATAAATATCTGTAAAAGCAGGAAAAGCATGAAGAACACAAACAAGCAAGGAGAAAAATATATACTCCCCAAAATTAACCAAAGGACCTCCTTGCCTTGGGATCAGTGAACAGGAGGCTAGGAAGGGCAAAAAGCTGGCATGGATTCAAAAACTAACTGGGTAAATAAAGGGCTTTTAAACACAGAGCCACTGTCTTACTGGGGAGTGGAAGAACACTCCAGGGAAGTATCACTGTGCACTTGCCTGGCCCTTATATTCTTCTCTGGGCACCTGTTACTGCATAATGCCAAAGAAAAGGTATTGGGTCCTTTGAGCTGATCAGATCTGGCTGTATTCATGCACTAATGAAATCAGCACAGTCCCAACCATGTGGTGAGTGCCGAGGGTCTGGTCCCAAAGCACGGTCTGCAAGGTAGCTTGGAGCAAAGCAGGGAAATCAGATCTTGCTTGCTTAAAATCAAAACCAGGCTTAGAAAAGCAATCCCAGAGTAGGAGCGCCGTTCTCCAGGAAAGTTTCCAAAACCAACTCCTGGCCTTGGAGAATAAAATGGCAAGCCACCAATAAATAAATAAGTAGATAAAGAAGTAAATGCAAAACCTGTGAAGAAATCTCCCAGAACAAATGGCAAGAATATTTCCAGTTTTTGGGCCACCTGCTTGTCATCTATCACTTAAAAAAATGAGTGTTCTTTAAATATTCATATGGGGAAAACAGACCCACCCTCCTGGATTTCCATGGTGATTTATGCTGCAGCATTTTCAAGGTCATCCATTGCCTAAATCTTCTGTCTGTCTGAGGCTTGGGTCCTGCAAGGAACCTGATCCCCATGATCATATGTATTAGAAGCGATAGAGCCTGTTTCCATATGTGTCTTAGTGCTGGCATCTGAATTTTAAATGAATGTGCTGATTCCTCAGTCTGTACGCAGACACCAGCATTCTCCTTTGGCTGTTCCAGTTAAGGTTTTTATATGAAGCATTTTCAGTTGAGGAGCTTTCAGTGGCAATATTCTCAAAGACAGATCTTGGAGTCATGTTTCAGGCTCTTATGGCTGGCTCATAAACCCTCCCTGTGGGTTGGAACTTGATATGTCCAAGTTGTGTTCCTGTTCCATAAGGAAACAGAGGTATATTAAAGGAGCCCTGCTGTTCTGGGGAATCAGGATTAAGATAAAGTCAGTACATGCATCCACTAGTGTTTTGGTTTCTTGTTTGTTTTTTTGAAATAAAATTAATAGTATATAGCATGTGATGCTTAGCATAGAAAAGCTTGGGATCAGTGAACAGAGAATAGACTTATTTTCTTTTTTAGACTTGAAGGGTTCATTGCCTTTCAGGAATGAAGCAAGAAAGGTTGGATAAACTGATCTCTGGAGATGCTCATTTCCCCATGCACTAAGAGAGCTGGCACAGCCAGATATAACTGTAATCAGTCCTGCCCTGGCCAAGGTTATGTCTCTGGAGTTCTGGTGTGATCAGGGACCTGGAACAGGGACCTTAAATCTCTCTCACCTTCAGCCTCAACTGGAACATCTAAAGGTTCTGCCTTCTCTAGCCTGCACAGACCAGGCTTTACCCTGGAGCTCTTGGAAAGTGGGAGAAGGGTATGACCAAATTCAACTGCACACTTAATGGCCACTGTGGTTGTCTTTGAGGTTGGCATATGAAGCATTGCCAAAAGACCAAAGAGAAACCGTGGGTGCCTTGACTTCAGACAGCACCTAACCATCCTAATCAGAAGAATCCTAAATGCTGTACCAAAAATTACCTTGTTTGTTTCTTCGAGTGGAAAAGACAATGAAACTATAATGGATGGGGATTCCCTGTTTTTTTTGGTGTTTTTTTTTTTTTTTTTTTTTTTTTTTTTTTTTTTTTCCTTCCTCTCTTTCTTTCCCTCATTAGGCAAAAGTCTGCTTTGTCAGTACCTTTTTTGAGCACCTTAACAAATATACCTACCTGTGACAGGCCTTTCAACACAGGCTTTTGTGTTTTGCTTTGTATGGAGGGGAAAATGCCACAACAACAGGGCTGATCTATTAACTCTTTTGGGACTGACTAGGGGATCAGGTTGTGATGAGGTGCAAAGCAAGGGAACCTGCAGGACACATCCCAAGGAGCTGATACTTAACAGGGGGAACAGAGCAGCAACTTGGCCCCAGGAGCAGCTAGGGGCTGGGTAACTTGAAATTGCCCAGTGCAGCCTACAGCTTCCTTAGCCTTCAGCATGAAGGTGGGGCCAGAGCAGGCCTGTGCTGGCAGATGTACCCTGCCAGGGCAACTGTATGTGTATGAGCAGGAAGGAGAGCTCCTCCTTTGAGCTCTGCATATCCAGTCTGCACCTCTGTGTTCTCCAGCAGAAAACACACCATGGCATAGAGGAGTGACAGCATGCATTCTGTATGATTCTGTATTAGTTCTTCTCCTTTATAAAATTCAGCTTTGGAAAATTTTGCTTATATAGCTGAGTTCAGATATGAGTGCCTTCCAGCTGGATTTGAAAAAAAAAAAAAAAAAAAAAAAAAAAAAAAGGAATTTCTTTATTCTCAGTGTTGTTTAACCTAGCAGCAGAGCTGAAGCGAGCTGAGAGAGCAAGAAGGGAAATGACATTTTTGCTGGTTCTGTACCTACTTGTCCTGACCTCATAAATGGACTTGTTTTGGTCTCCCAGAATACAGGCTTATCTATTGCCATGAAATTCACCCCATAAAACATGAAGCCACAGTGGAATTCTGTTTTATATTGTCTGAAATGGATATATGTCCTTGTCTACCAGGATATCTGTGTCCTGGTGGAAAACTTTTTACCCCATTTATTTTTGGTATACCAAGCTCTCCCCACCAGACTTCCTGTTCTTTTCTTTGGTATTCTCCTGGGATGGGTTCATGACAGCAACCATCTTCTCTGCCTTCTAAGTTGCAGGTACGTACAAAGAGTAAGGAACAATATTCAGTGTGAACAAGGGTGTGCAAGGGGAGAAGTGGGTAAATTAGCAAAGTCAAACAGAGCTGGCAGAGTCACCCCTGACTCCCATGACTAAAAAAACAGAGATTGGTCTTCCTGCCATGTTGAAAAGCCAAGGATCTTGCTCAAGACTTGGAGTTAGCAAGGCCAACATCCTGTGGGAGTATGAGCTGTAGGCATCAGGCACTGCAAAATCCATCTCCTCTCCCTACTCCAGATTAGGACATACATTCTGCTGTTATTCCTCTGATATGTACTTTACTCTGAGCCATCTGCAAATGAAGGAATGGTCTGTTGCTGGTGAACTTAATCCAGAAAGCTGAGGTAGAATCAGACCACAGTTGTGCTGCTTGCCTTGTGAGTCTCTGCTACTTCAATTAGAGTAGCAAACCAACATAGTGAGGGCTTATTTCCTGTCTTTATCTCTTTGCCTTTATGTGTATGTGGAACAGAAGCCAAAGAAAATAATCCAAAACTTTCTATGCATCTTTTTTCTACTGTTTTCCTCCAAGGATACACCTAGAAATACTGTTCCTGTTTTTTGTAATGTTGGATGAAAATCTGAATGGAGAACTTACCTTAGGCAATAAATCATGCACATACTTGGTCAATATATGACTCTGCCATGGCATCATCTTTCATTATGAACACAACTATCAGGAAAAATTTCTGGAGGCCAGTCCATATTTTCTTCTACACCAAGCCATTCTCTTTGGTTTCCTCACTTTTTTTGAATTTCAGTTTTTAAACCAGGTATCTGGAGCACAGTACTAAACAAGACAGGCCAGCACGGAACTGAACATATCCTAGAAAATCCACCTTAGAAGTAGGGTGGATTGTGCTGAGCTCTCTGTTGTCTCAGCCAGCTGGCACTGACCTCTCTGCCTGCTGCAGCATCAGCTGGGGAAGTGGTGCCCATCCCTCCATAACAAGGTCAGCAAAGGCTGACCAATGCCTCAGGATGCTGCCAGTGTGTGAAGTGCATGGCCTGAATTCTCCTCTGGCAGATACTGAACTATTTCCACTGGCTGAAAGAGGTGTGTGAAAATGGGCCATGGCTGAGTACTGGTGTTAGAGAGAACAGCCCTTCCCTGGGAGATGAAGTGCCTTTCAAGTTGCAGTGTGGCTTAGTGCCCTCTCAAGGCATGCAGGAGACCAGTTTTAGAAGGAAAAGATCAAGTCTTGAAATACTTGAATATGGCATTTGAGACCAGGACACAGCCCTTCTTGAAGACAGAAGGAAAGTAGTCCAAAAGAGGGATCCATTGCATGGATGACAATATCCCTGGTGATGCCAAAGAGGCACAGCATGGAGTCAGCAGACAGGTGAAACTCTCCACCTCATGGCACTCCCAACACACAGCAGATAGAAGAAACATCAGAGGCAGGTCCTTGGTGTGCCTGAGTGAACCTCACTCTGACTTCCCAGGCTCCCTGGTTTGTTTTCCCTCCAGTTTGGGACTTGAGCCAGGTTGTGCTTGGACTGTGAATGCTTCCAGATGTTCTCAGTCCTTGGGGGAGGGAGGGCAGAGGCATGCCAGGCTGTAATTGGTATGCAAGCAAACCCATGCAAGGGGCATATAAAACATTACCTATCCCTGGGCCGGTGCCTGGAGGTCTGCTGGTTGCCAGTGGCAAAGGGGAAGGAAAACATCACAGCCTGGTGGAATGGTTTCTTTTATTACTGTGTCCCTTCGGCAAAATGGCCAGTGTGTTAAGTGGCACCTGGATGGAAAGGCAGGAGAATGCAGGAGGAAGAAGCAATGAGAATGCAATCCAAGCCAAAAGCATTAAAAACCTGAAGGAAAACATTGCTTCTCTCACTTCTGCCAAGTTTATTTCAGTATGTGGCAACCTGGTGAAGTACATTCCTTTATAGGGGAGGAATTACAGAGGACAAGACCTTAAATTCCTCCCATTTGCTCAAGAACTCCAGCAAACGCCTCCTCCTTCTTCCCCCTCCTGCTGGTCCAATTTTAAGGAGATTTTAATTTGAGCTCAAAGTGCTGGAACATAGACAGGAAACAGCTTATAATTTGCAAAAGTGTATATAGTTTCATGGAAAAGCAACATATATACTGAAACCTATGCCATTCAAATTCTTCCCAGCAGCCATCTCTCCTGGCTTGGGGACAATGGGGTCTCTGTGTTCAGGTCCATGACTGCTCTTTTGTGACCAAGCAGAATGTGGGAGCGAGCCGCTCGAAGCACTCGGTGCCTTAATTACTTGGGTCATGTGGCTGCTTCGACTTGTGGCTGCAAGTGGCAGAGGATATGCAACTGAGGAGCATCATTTCTGCTAAAGGGAGACTTGGGAGAAAGAACCCACACAAGGGCAGTTCAGGCATCTCTCAGAAATCAGAGGCAGGGCTCCCATCAGCTTGGAGAGGGCCAGGACTTCAGCCTTCGTGCTGAGATGGATGGATGGATGCATGGATGGATGGACGGATGGATGGATGTGTGTTTGCATTGACTGCGATGAGGTCATTGTGAGTTAGAAATGCATTTGGCTTTGGCTGGTTAGAAAATTGGGAGTACCAAAGGCTCTTCTGTTCAGCCTTTGCATTTGCCCTAGAATTTTTTCAGGCACAAAGACAGGCTGAGCGGACAATGGCTTGCTTGACGGGCAAGCACAAATGCGAGATTTTGCACGTACAAAGGACTGTTTGTGCAAGCAAAAATGTCATGCAAAATGAGGAGCATGTGGCCATGACAGGAGGGACTTCAGAGTGAAGAAATCATATCCAAACGCATCACCAGTTTGCTTAAGGAAATTAGGGCAAAATTTTGAAGCATGTATGTTGGCCTTGGGGTGAGAGAGAGGGCTCTTGCCTTGAGTGACCAGGAGACATATTAGGTCTTGGGCAGTAGGGCCTGCAGTTTGGGTGAGCTGGCAGTGCTGCTGTTTGGATGTGGACATGTAAAACAAACCATGTGTATAGAAGTTAGACATATAATCTGAATCTGAGCCACATTGCATCCTGTTCAAACATGGATGGCCCAGTAGTGTTGGCAAGCATTAGCCTGGAATCACCTTCCCTAACAGTATGGACATGCAAGTGTGCATGCAAAATGCACATCTAATTGCTCTACTTATTGCTTCAAAGTTATCAGAATTACTTGAACTTAAAACAGGGAATTTATTTACTTTTTATCACCTGTACTTGTAGTAGAGACCAAACTATGTTGGTTGTTCAACTGTGCCCAACATTCGGCATCCTGGGGAAGATCTGGTTGGCCCAAGGGATTGTACTCTTTGTCAGGAGTAAGAAAGTTCCGGACTTGTTTTCTGGGCTGTGATGTTCTTTGGTTTACTAAAAATACTTGCCTGAAAACCCTTTCAAATCCCAGTTTTGAAACCAGTGCTTTAGAATCCAAACTCAAAATGCTGGTCTTTGAAACTATGTAATATAAGCGCCCTTGGGCAAAAATCTTAACCTCCATTTTTTTCTCCCTTTTGAAAATTGAAGGTAATTATTCCTAACTATCCTTGTCAATTAGGCATGGCCTAGAGATGGGTGGAATGTCATGTTTTCCCTTTTGAAGGGCTCTATTTCTCCTCAATTTATAATCCCCTCTCATTGCAAGTGAAGCTACTGTTTAACCATAGCCACCCATGATTTTAGGCTGGTTTCTGTGCTCTCAGCAGCCACCTCTGAGGCCACAGAGACAGCACCATAATATCAGGCCTGTTTGAAGGCAAGTGCTGAAACTC
The DNA here is from genome assembly GCF_009819655.1 of Sylvia atricapilla. NCBI lineage: Eukaryota > Metazoa > Chordata > Aves > Passeriformes > Sylviidae > Sylvia > Sylvia atricapilla. Next base: position 23,358,123 of record NC_089146.1, read on the forward strand.
AGATGGAGGCTGCTTGGTGTCTGCAGATGATATTTGTGAATGAGCATTTGGGACTGCTGTTTCACCTTGTCTGGAGGACGGTGGCACTGGGATTCTATGGCTTTCCTTGAAAGTGCTCCTCCACCTAAGAGTGGGTAGAGCATCGCCAGTGCATGACCTCCAAATTAGAAATTTAAAGCACACATTGAGGAGAACTTGCCCTATACAGTGGTCAAGGTTAATGAGGAGGTACAGAGACCTGGATGAGGAATCTCATAACTCCTTTCGTGCCCTGAAAAGGACACTGGGACCTGTTGGCATTTTCCCAGCTAATTACCTGCAAGAAGAAAGGCTAGGGCTTGGCTTTTGAAATGCAAAAGGATGTATTTTGCAGAAAGAGCACAGGATTTAAATAAAAAAGAACAGTCAGATCCCTGTGGTTTGAGGCGCACTTTTCTTTACTTGGATTGTCTGGGCTGTTCCCTTTTGGGATGAGAGGCTTTGTCCTGCCTGGAGTTGTGACCAGAGCACCTGCTTAAGGGTTAAGTTATGAAGCAAACTAACTAGGGACAAGCTGCTCTGTGTGTATGCAAGAGATGAGCAGGGCACTGATGAACCTGGTTTGTGCAAAACAGTTGCAGGCTTCCTGCAGCACTGAAAAAAACCTCAGGGCACTTTTCTTGTAACACACAAATCATAGAGGCCTCCTGACTTCCCCAGTAGCAACAGGCAGTATGTCCCTTCAGAATATCTGGTGCTTTTGGCTGAGCAAAGAGGAGACTACCCCAAGTCATCTTCTCTGTTCTTCCTGGATTGATTTCTGTGTTTCTGGGGACAGCTGTGGGAGAGCAGCAAGGACACCTACAGCAAGGGAGCCTCAGGAGGATTTAGAGAGGTTGCCACGTTCTGCAGATGCTCACATGTGTCACAGCACTACTACAGGAGTCTCTTCAGAGTGCAGCTGTGCAGCAGGCAGCATGGTCCATCTTTCCAAGACCTGTCATTAAGGCAAAAGGTGTGTAGAGGTGAGCTGAAAAAGGAGTCCTAAGGGCCTTTCAGTACATGCTCAGAGGCAGAGGCTCTGCAGCTGGGAGAGAACACATGCCAGCAGTTGAGAATGCTGATATGAAGGAGGAAAATCAGTGGAACCTCATGAATCTGGTCCATTTCAAGTCAAACTATCCTTTCAGCTGTGAGAGAGCAAGGGTTGTTCATAGTTTTGGAGATGAGACCAGGCAACTGGTTTGATTCCAAAATTTAGAAAGTTCGAGTCCCTGGGTTCAACTGTGTCATTTCTAGTTTTTATCATATGGTTCAAGTCTCCAAATAAGCCAAATGGGTCCCAGCTTTAAGCAAAATTCAGTTTTATTTCTTTTGACTAAGGAGACAGGACAGCCTGTCTATCTGTAATTGTCTATTATAATGAAAGAGAAAAACTATCAAATTCTAGCTCTAAAAATCAATGGAAATGGGTTTTCTGGTTATTATTTCATAAGTCTGCTTTCCCCTTAGAAATAGATACGAGACGACACACATTTTCACAAGAAAGAACTTGTTGATGTCCATGGGACTTTTGCACAAGTCACCAGGTACAACAAGATGCTGATGTTTGCTGGCAAGGAACATGGATTCTTTTTGATGCCCTAGGGATATGTAGCTGATCACGGAGATGTTGGGTGTTTGATTGAGTGCCTTTGAAAACAGTGTCAAAATGGCTGTGGTCCTTTCATAGTGAGAAGCTGGAGTTTTGCAAGTGCCATTTTACCTCTTTTATTGTTGAAAATAGAGAAACATATCCATTCTGCTCCAAGCCAAAAGCTACTTGTTGTCCATTCTTCTTTCCTCACTGACCCCAAATAATTTTATTCTTGGAATTCAACAGAAAAATCCAAGCCATTTCAATAAATATACTTGCCAAGGAGACATTATTTAAGCTCTCTAGGAGATTTAAGCTCTGTAGGAGATTTTCCTTTCAGCCTTCTCTAATAGCAAGATTTGAATCAGGAGAATGAACATCAGCTTCTTGGAGACCCATCCTATGAGGTATTTTAAATACAAATAAGGAAGTTTTCTGCTACTTTCCTACTGTAGTGGGTTATACATGTCTAAAGCACCATTAAACTGAAATATTAAATGATGTAACTCTCTCCCCTGGCCTCCACTTTCAAACAAACAGGTTTTTCTGGTTGCATTTAACCCATAATAAATTAATAAACCAGACTCTAATCTGTTTATTAACTGCCCTATGCTCCCTTGTTGTGAGGAAAAGCTGTACTAGGAACATTAAAAATCTTAGCTCTCTCATCTGAGCTAGGATATTCATGTGTGATGGATGTGGATAATTTTATGGTGAAGATATGATTTGATGACCTGCCAATAGCAGAGATCTGGATTCTACATCACGGTAGGTTCCCTCACATCCTTGTGCTATTGCAGATATCAAGCATGACCCTGGCTGTCAAATTCACACTATTTTCTTCAATCAGCAATCTACAGAGGATCTTTGAACCTTTAGCAAAGAAATTCCTGTCTCCAAAGTCAGATAGAAGATGGAGGAGGGACTTTTGATTTGTTTCTAAACACAAAATAATTTAATCTTTGCTATTGCAAGCAGGATATAAAACTATATTCCTAAGAGAAGATGGGAAGTGGTGTGGGGAGAAAAATAGCTGTGTTCCTCATTCCTCAGCTTAATAGCTTTTGGTTGTTACCATGAAGCTGCAGCTTTGAGAATCATGTGTTCTTTATAAGACAAGGTTCTTTGCTTTCACTTTCTGAGAAAGAAAAGAGACTTCTAACTTCTCCAACAAGGCATAAAGGCCCAAGTTAGTAAAAAAAAAAAAAAAAAAAAAAAAAAAAAAAAAAAGCACCCAAAGTCCAGTAAACAAATGTAACATTATTTTGCATTCCTGTGAAGTCTCATGACATCCAAGACAGCCCTGTGATTTCCTGGTACTCTGGGTGGAGGAGAGGCCACCTTGTGATGCTCCAATACTTTGGAAACACTCCAGAACCTGGAAAGTCAGACTAGTCTGGGGCTGCTCTCAGCCCTTGAAGTTGGTACAGGTGCCTTTCTAGGTCAGGATTGTGACGAACCAAAGTGATTGTCACCCTCCCCTGAACTCCAGGCCGTCTGGCAGTGGAGACATCTGGAAGCCTACACGTGCCTCTGCCTATCCGGTCTGAGTCCTTCTCCGGAGGCATCATCCCTCCATCCTCCCGTCCCTGCCCGCCTGTTCTCTGGGCGCTCAGCTGCAGAGGGTGCTCTTGCTCTGCCTGAAAACAGAACCTTTGGGTAACTCCGTCCCATCTCCTGCCTTCCACCCGCTCCGTCTCAACAGGAGCAAACCGATGCGTCTGCCGCGACCCGAGTTCTGTCTTGGAACGAAGGAGCCGGCGGTGAAGAGCCATTTCAGAACGTGCTCCTCCCCGCTTTTTGGGGAGCCGGGGTCGGGCTCGGCACTTGGAGGAGCTGCCTGTGCCTGGCTGGGGCCGGGCACGGAGGGCAGGAGGCTGCTGCTGCAGGGAAATGCTGTCAGCAGTGGTGTGGGCAGAGGAGAGCTGCTCTCCTTTCTAATCTGGCCTGGGAGGTCTCGACCTGCCAGCTCAGTCCTGAGGTTGAGGGTGTCCTCCTGTTGTGCTGTCATCCTGCTCTAGAGGAGAAACAGGCTGTTTCTGAACCAGATTTGGGTCAGGGTGTTTATTAAAGCATCCCATGGGTGCCTCAGCATTTCTGTCTGCTTGGCACAGAGATGCAGACATGGCAATCTGTCGAGAAGGGATTTACTTGATGTGCTGCTTGTCTCTGGAACCCCTCAGTGCATGGCAGGTCTTGTGTGCAAATACATCTTGAATGTCTGAGAGAACAGGAAGCTTTTGGAGCCACAGAAAACAGATGGGAGGGATCCTGAAGGGCAGTTCACTGCACTGACCTTCCCCATGACAATGAGAGCTCAACTGGAACTAGCCTTTGCCTGGGCTGCTCCCAAAATTCCCCAGTGATGGAGATTTCACAAACCTTCCAGGCCATCTCTTCCAGAATTTTACTCTTCTTGCTTTGGTGGTAGTATCTGGATTACATTTCTCATTCCTCATGGCTAATCAGTCAAAGAGACAGAGGATTTTCTCTCCTCCATTATGTGGATGTGCGCAACAATTAGTAAATAATAAATCATTGTCATGTTTTGCATCTGTGTGCTGATTTGGAGACAGGTTTAATAAGCTTTGTGTGCACCTGCTGCTTGTGTTTCTCCCTGTGGAAAAGCACACGGCACTCAAACGCAGTGCTGCTGGCAGTGTGGACACCAAACAGCAAAGGGGCCCGTGTGGTGAGGTGCTGAGGCTTTCCCTGAGAGCTGTGGAGGCTCAGCCTTTCTTGGAAAGGTTCTCCACAAAGATCTCAAATCGGTTAGGGACAGTCATGTTTGATGGCCATGAAGTAAAACTTTCCTGCAGTTAAATCCATTTACGGCTAAAATACAGCATAGGATGAAATTAGAAGTGGAATTTGTTTCACAACACTTCATCCTGAGCTTTAAGCAGATGTAATCTTTTCTTGTTCTCTAGCCTCACACTATAATCAAAGGTGAAGGACTGGTGCCCCAGAGGATCTTCTCCCTTCTAAGGCGAATTTTTAAATTAGATGGTAATGGGAACAAAATACAGTCACTTCTCATTTATTTTTTTTGTTTTGCTTTACAGTACAGACTTGCAGAATTCATAAGGCTTCCCATACACTGATGTCAGGCTAGCCAAACAGTCAAAAAGTGTCAGTATTCTAAAACAGTTGGAGATATTCATAATTTGTGGAGTAGAATCTGCTTGCCTAAGAAATTCATAAATAAATCTTCCATACTGAACAATTCTGAGAATACTGAAGTCTTGGTCATGACGGGTTGCTAAGACAAAAAGCCACAGTCACCAAGTAAATCTCTTGTGCATCATTTGAACTTGTAATGTGTGTAGCTAGCCCTTGAAAGCAAGCTGCTTTCTGCCATCCCCTGAAGACCTGTGGTCATGGAACATTTATCCATTTTTCTACATGATTTCAAAACACATTATTATTTACTTTGATGAACACTCAACATGAGTACCATGTTTAGGAAATTACAGATATCAAAGTGGAGATGTAATAATACTATAAATGAAACTATAAATCTTCTCATCTGTTCTCTCTGTCCATTGAAACATAAATCAGTAATTATCACAGCTATGTGATTAGTTTAGAATATTTTAGAAAATGAGACTGGTATTCTTTTCTCTCTTGGGAGACTAATCTAAGGTTAAGTCATTAAGTCTAAAGATGTTTGTCTTAGATCTTTTACCAGGAGGCACACTATGCTACTTCTGGTTAATCCATTTTGTAAGTGGGACAGATAAAAATACTCCTTCCAAAGAAGGGGATTCTTATGAAGCCCAACATTACACTTTTGAATCTTCCACTAGTCCATTGCACTCTTTCAACTTGCTTTTATTTGAAGCAATGAGGAATCGAAAAACCAACACAACCATTTTTCTCCTCCAAAATTTTTCTTGTCAGCTCTGACCAGCTGGCAATTTCCATTTGGATTTATTACTATGTATTTCCATCCTGGTGCAGATATTATGACAAAATATTCTTTTATATCCTTTTACTGCAGAAAAAAAGAGTTGTTTTCTTGCCAAGTCAGACACACATTTATGGCAGAAACTGTCACACCTACCTTCTCTCAGCAACTTTCAGTCCATCATGTGAGCTGTAGCCAGTAACCTACACAGGGCAAACACCTCCTTTGTATTGTCAAATTTTATATACCGCAGTCTTCAGCTGGAAAGTCTTAATTTAGCGTTCTGAGATTGGATCTGAAATACGAATTTCCCATGGATATCTACCCAAGAAGTAGCTCACTTATGTTCAGTGTCCTTTAAAATAATAAGTGGACCTCTGAACCACTTATGCAGGATCTGAGAAAAAAGTATGGCATTTTTGGTGGATGGATGGACGGATGGATGGATGGATGGATGGATGGATGGATGGATGGATGGATGGATGGATGGATGGATAAGAGCCAAAATTCTAGGGTTCTCACTGCTTAGGGAGGCTTAAGTCATGACTTAAAGACATCTGTTTTATCTGTTTGTTTAGAAGAACTGTGATTAAGGGAGTGCTTCCTATCTTAGTCTTGTTCTTTTTGTTCAATATGTCTGTTCTCTCTGTAGAAGCACCATGTCAAAATGGGGTCTTCCTCCATTTTCATGTCACCACTTTGCCAATGTTGGCTAATGACAGATGCTTCTTCACAAGAAAAATGATTTCTAGATGAACTGGTCAGTGGGAAGTCAGAAAGGCTTAGAAGAATTCAAGTCTGGTGACTGCTCTTGCTACACAAAGCTCTTTAAATACTTAAAACTTGAATATTGCAAAGTAAATAGAAGGAAGGTGGGGATGGGCTGTACACATTTACCTGCTTTCTTACCTTTTCAAAATTACCACAGCCTTTCTAGCAAGGGGAAGAATTGAGTATACCTCATGTTTCTAGCTCAAGCCTTTTGTTTGTTGAGTCATTATGTCTCAGTCAACAGCTTTCTCCCCACAGCTTTCCAAAAGTAAAGATTGTCCTTGAACTCCAAACCCTGCTAAGGAAACATGGAGCAAATGTCAATGTTTCTGAAGTTATTCACCCTCTGCCAAAGCACACACATGGCTTGGACAGCAGAGCTGTAGCAATGAAATCCACTGAGGTCAACAAATAAAGGCAACACAAAGTCAGTGTATTTTACTAAGTCCTCTGACACAGGTACAGGTGAAAGATCAATAGAAGTTGGCCAGGTTCAGCTCTCTCCTATGGGAAACATTTGAACAAATCTTGTTAGTCTGGGTTTCTAGAGATCCTTCTAAGTGTGATCCTTCTAAGTGCACTGCTGAGATGGAACTGGAAATGTGACAGAACATACCTGGGCTTAATTGTAGGCAGACCAATGTTTTAAATAAAGTGTTCCTGGAAGATTTTTCCAGTCTTTTTCTCTGTACCAAGTTCTGAATCCTGCCCCATCCATCCTGTCCTACTTGCAATTTCCACACCATGCTTCCTCAGGCATCTCTGCAACTGGCCTCCGAAGTGTGGTGTTTCTGTGTCCAACACAGCCATGGGAGAGGAGAGAAGGACGAGCCTCTCTCTCAGGTGAGAACATCTGTGCCCAAAGTTCTTTTGGGCCAAAAAGACCTTAAGGAAAAAGCATGAAGAAAATCAGCTGGAGAAATCATGGCTGCTCTTAAAGGAAAGGAGCAAGGAGACATGAAGTGCTGGCCATTGATATGTCATCTGTTGACAGAAATTTCTCACCTGTCAGACAAGTTTCCTATGGGCAGATTCCTTCCTGCTCTCTGCTCTTTTTAAACTCAGTATCTTTTCCTCAAGCTGTTAAGTCTCTTTCTCCCTCCTTCATGTAACACCCTTATGATCCTCACATGTAGTGGACCAGCTCGGATGCATGTTACTCAGGTCCTCACACTCTCTCTCCTCTTAGAAGCCTGTTTCAGTGATTGATAAGAAGCAAACTAAGCAGGAATTTTCTCAGTCTCCCACCTTTCTGACAGCAATGTATTGCTAAGGACTGGGCACAAAGACAAAAAATTAATAAAATGACATTTAAAAGTTAGTTTTTTCTTGTGCTGAAGGATCTCCCAGTCTCTGGATGCAGGAATCCCTTTTCAGAGTGGGGAACTGCTGCTGGTTGGAATGTGTCAGCTGCTTTCCAGGCCCTGGGCAGGCTGGTGAGCCGTCGGAGGCGGTGCTACGAACGCAGCCATATGCTCAGCGTTAAGCCAGTGAGAAATTCCACTGAAGTCAAGGGGGTTTTTGCATGTGCTTAAGGGCTTTGCTGGGCTGGGGCTGACGAAGAATGGACTATGGGTTCATCAGATGGGATTGGACCAAGAATCTTGCACCCCTTCTCTTGCCAAATCCTGGAGGATGCCTCTGATTCACAAGTGATAGGAGTAAATTGGGTCATTGAAAAGAAGGGAATTGAGCTGACCAGCTGGCCATAAGCTCCCTGGTTGGATTCTGCTATGAAAAAGTGACTTTCTCTTACACCCACTTAGGTCCTCGCTGTAGGATTTGTGTGTGTATAGCTTTTTTTTTTGATCCAGCTATTGAAACTAAGGTAATGCATGTGATGGAACAGGATCCCTGCTCATGGTTTTTTGGCTGTCATTATGGATGAAAAACCATCAAATAATGATTAAGAACAATATTTGCACAGTCAGCTGCTGAGTTCCCTGACTTGCTACAGTTGCAGAGCAACAACATTGCAATGGGCAAAAGATTAACCACAAAGACTCTTAAAAGAAAAAAAAAAAAAAAAAAAAAAAACACCCAGGCTGGATTTGTAAGGTAAAATACCCCCAAAACTTGATGATACTTAGAGATTAAATTGTCTCAGGATGATAAATGTAGCCATAAAAGCCTATAGGAATAAAGTGGAACTCAGCTTCTAAGGAACTGTCAGCAGCCTAGAGGACCTTGTTTGGCCTTGACTGAGACAGAAGGCTAAGAGAAGAAGGGGCATTCATAGTCTTAGATCTGGAACTGAGTCACTCCATGGCTACAGACACATCACTTCTGCCTCTTGTTCTCCCCTCCCAGACAAACCAGTAAAACACAGAGATGGGAAAACTGATTCCAACAGAAAAAGCACTTCATGCTTCCTGATCCTTTGAGTGCAAGTCATCACATGATACATCTCTATTTCAGTGACACTGCTGTGCTTAGAGAAAAGGCTCGTTAATTGTCTTCTGGGTGCTTTGCAAAACTTTTCTTAATTCCCTGTAAGTAAAACCTTGTTTTCCCTTCCAGAGCTCAGTTAGAGAGAGAGATATTAATCCCAGCAGCAAGATTTCAGCCAATATCCTAAACCAGGAGGAAGGGTTAGGGTCAAAGCTAGCAAATGACGTTGGAAGAAATAAGTTCACAGTCAGTGTGTTCTTTCATGAGCAGATTATGGAGGTTTGGAAACTCTGTCATCACAGAGCTAGTGAAATACTGCTAGTTTGCTATAGGCAATGTCTAAACTCCACCCCCTCTCTTTTCTTGTGAAATGAAAAATACAATCTCCAAGGTTTCAAATAACTGATGAAGAAACAGTCCTTCTTTTCCAGTGGTTTTGAACAAAAGGAAAAGGCAAAGTGTTGGCACTGTGAGCAGAAACATAGACCTATGTGAGCTCAGCTTTTGGAGTTGGAAGTCAGCCATAAAAACAGAACTAGCAGAAATTCAGCAAGCCATTTAACCATGGTACTGGCATTTGTGTAGGACCGACTTTCATCCTTTGGGGACGCTGTGGTGCTTAAAGAGCCAGGCCTTTAAATGCTAAGCTTTGTTCATTTTCAAGAAACTTTGACAAACTGGAAAACTTAGGTGATGAGAGGGATGGATAGACTTAAAAAGAGGTGAAAATCAGAGATCCAGTTCATGATTCAGCCAGGGACCTCATCTGACCTCAAGAAAGTCACTTAGCCGTGGGATCTGCTGTCTACACACCAAGTGCCTAACCTAAGCCAGTAGTGTGGACTCCTCTTAGAACTATAGGATGGGTGTAGTTCAGAGAGACCTCTGAGTTCAAGCTAATGGAGAGAGACAGGTATATCCAGAACCTCCTCTCACCACTGTTCCTACAGTGGGACATTTCCCTTGGAGAAATGCCACCGTCTTTTCATTAAATTATCCTCTCTGTAATGTTATAATGCCTTCAGTGCGAAGACAGTCTCTCGCTTGGTCTACTTAGTGCACAACTCATTTAGACCCTGGCTATTTGGTGGCATTTTGCCATTACTTCCCTAAAAGTTATCACTTCTCCTACTGGAGATGAGTGCTAGGTTTGCTGGGCTGCACTATGCTGTAAGTCAGTGCTTCACTGGCCCAGTGGTTTGGAGAAGAGAAGGTGCTGTCTTCCAAGAGCCTTGTAGCACACTGTATAGCAGTGTGAATGGCCTGAGTATTCCAAGCTGGATAAATATTTTCAGGGTAGATTGCAAGGAAAGTATTTGAGTCCTCATCTGGATAGTGAACAGCAGTTAATACTAGGAACAGAAGTTAATTGCTTTTCTGCATCTAATTAATGCAGATGTGTTCAGCATCTCATTGCAGCTCCAAGAGCTCTGCAGTTTGTGTTGTTATGACCTTGTAGTGCAGACTCAGATATTCATGCAGTAGATGAGAAAGAGAAATGGATGTTTGCCTTAGAGGCAAACATCAATCCATAGCAGAGGGACACAGTCTCCTTTCAGACCTAAAAGTATTGTAGAAAAGTCTTGCAGGAAAGGTTTCTGTTTCCTTTATCTAACTCCTGCTTGGATAACTGTATGCTGCTCTTCCCAAAGACTTCCTGCATCTTTGTCTGGGGAAGTGCTTCTGACCCCTTGCTTTAATCTGCTGTATAAGGTCAAGACTGTGTTTAAACACCCACCAAGCTGCACGAGCATGAGATAGTTGGTATCCAGCAGGGAGGAGAGGCTTGCAATCAAAAATGTTTTGTGGGATGTCCTGCCAAGGAAGGTGTTGTGGGAGCTCAGTTCACTCTCGAGTCTGGAAGGAGAATGGAAAGGCAGAGGGACACAGATCTGCCTCGTGGTCAACTCTGCTGTGAGTGCACAAGGCATAAAGCAATCTTGGGCCCCACAGGCCTTACCTAGTAAAGCTCTGTGCTGTGGTATCCTGCAATGACTGGGTCTCAGATACCTATTTCCTCCTGGAAATATGTCCACCCTGAATGTCCCATATCCTGCCCAGATTTTTCCAGATTAATTTATGATACATGTGAGAGCATGGAAAACTGGAAATTACTCAGATGCAGAGCCATTGCCTCTCTGTTTCACACAATAATCCCCTGAAGCTTCACATCAGAGAAAATCCATGTGATTTCTTGCAATGTGGTGTCACATGAAAAGACATCTCCCCCAGTGCTGTTTTGGAAATACAATAGTCGTTTTTGTTTTATCTGCTGTGCCATCAGCCCCCCCAGCTGGGGACTCAAATATGCATTAATTCTGCTTAGGACTGCCAGGAGAGTTTATTATGGCCAACAGCAAGAAGCATGTAGAAATCTGTGAGGTGTGTGCATTTCTGCAGAAAATGAGCCTTGGTCCCTGTTTGCTGTCAGCTTTCATTACAGCAGGGGAAGCTTCTTGCTGAAGAGGGGATCGTGTGGTAGGCAAACATTGCACAAGAGGGAGAGAGATGCCAGGACTGGCTCAAAGACTGTTGTAATGGGACGGGGGAAAAAGAGAAATCCAGAATCTGAAAAATAAGAGGAGAGATGAAGTGCAAGGTAGTCCTCAGGAGCTTCAAGTGTTAGGCTGATAGGATGGTTAGCTCTTGAATGAGGGCTTAGTAGTTTGCTTTCTGTCTTTCTTTCCTTTTTTAATATCTTTTTTTTTCTCCTTTTCTTTCCTGCTGAGAGAAGCTCTTTTGTGTTGATTGGCACAAGTTTTGGAAGGATTAAATAAACCCAACAAATGGAGACTCCCTTTTCCACCTTTGCTGGAGGCAGCTGTCTTTCAGCAATCAAACCCGTGCATTGCTGTGGAGTTTCATCCTATCGCTGCCTGATGGCATCCCAACAGGAGAGACATTGTGGCACATCTCCAGGAGTGATGTGTCCCCTTGGAGGGCCATGGTCTATGTTGGGACAGTTTAGGTAGAAAGGATCCTCAGGAGATCCATAATCCAAACTTCTGCTCAAAGCAGGGCTCATTTCAAAGTTAGGTCAGGTTTACTCATGGCCTTGTTGTGTTCAGTCTTCTGTTTTCTTCCTCAGGTGGATAGGATAACACTAAAATTTTACAAGCTGCTGGGAGAGGCTGGGAAAGCATCAAGTCTGTGAATCCTTAAGGACAGTCCAGGGAGTTTGTCTTGCAAGGGTTTGCAGAGTTGTCTCTGTCTTGGTTGCAGACCAGGAGTGGGTGACTTCTCAGAGGCAGTGAATATCAGGGAGGGCTGTTATCTTGTTCACCCTGGTTCCCAAAGCAACAAGACTGCTCTGTGTGGGTTTGTCTTTCTTCCACCATAACACAGAGTCATTGAGGCTGGAAAAGACCTCAAATGTCATTAAGTCCAACTGTTAACCATCCACGGCCATGCTTACCACTCAGCCACATACCTAAACACCACACCTACATGTCTCTTAAATACCTTTAGGGATGATGATTCTACCAACTTCTCCGGACAGCCTGTTCCAATGCTTGACCATCTCATGTGTACTGAATCAATTACAACATGAGAAATTGGCTGGAGAGGCAATCTCTTTAGCTTTGTATGTCTGGGGAAAGCTCAGTCTTTTCTAACACTGGCTAATTGGGTTGGGTGATGACTCACAAGGCACAAAGCCATAGGAACCCAGGATTCATCAGTCATCCTGTCTGCCAAATGACCTGCTTAGCTACTCATTACCTGCTAGCTAAGCTAGCCTGACTCCATCCAGCAGTGCCAAGGACAGGACACTTGCTGGGGCCTGAAAAGCCAGAGTTGTGTTTTGTTTTGCCTGATCAGAACTGGCACAAGGTAGATAATCTTGATCAAATCCAACAGCAGTGTATCAGATCTAACCCCTTCTAATCCATCTCACCTCTCCTTCTGAAAAATCTCGGCTGTTGCTCTCACTGCTGCTGACAAGATTTCAGGAATCTAATGCCCTATCATAGATGCAAACAGTCAAACAGAGTTTGATGAATCTCATGGGGTGTTTTCCACATCATCCAGTGCAGAAGTTCATGGAGTTGCAGAAGGAATGCAAAAGTTGCGTTTTCTTTCTCTTTTCTAAACATTATCTTCAGCAAACTCCTTTTCAGAGTGAGGAATTAGTCAGTGGGAACTCCTGGGTTCAGACACCTGCATTGCTCTGTGCACCAGGCCTTTATTTTTAGTCTCCCACCAGTCAGCCCCAGAGGTACAGTCCACATCCCCACAGTGCTGGCTCCTTTTCTTTCTGGGTAGCTGTATTGCATCTTTGCAGTTTCTTCTCCTGCAGACATGGTTTCAGTCTCCTCTTTGTCCTGACTTGCTGCTGTGGAATGTGAGGCTTTTTTTTTTTTTTTTTTTTTCACTCTTTAAAAGAAAAATATGAACCTAAGCACATCATGTCAAGGCTTTGAGCTTGCATTTTCTGTCTGGGTCCCTTAGAGAAAATAAGAGCAGTACCTTGTTTTTCCACTTCTTTTTACCTTCCCTTTGTCCTCTTTCTCTCAGAAAAGATTTATGCCCTGTTGTGAAAGCACTACACCTAACACAGCCAGCTCTTACAGTTTCACTTGCTGTGCAATTCCAGTATGATCTTGCTTCAATGCATACTTGATTCAGGAACAGTGGGGTGTGTTCAGATGGATCAAACATGAGCCAAACTCTTTTTATTTTATTGCAGCTTATTTCTTCAGGAAGAGCCAGAGTTGAACTAGGAGTTCATTGAGTTTTAAGGTAACACATTTTCTCTCTCAGCAGGAGCAGGCCATCGACATATACGGTTATTTACAGCAGCTCAGCTGAGGGAGAGTAACCCATAAATAGCAACTTCTTGTGTTTGCTCACAGGCACATATTCTTAGAGAAGGCAGAAACCTCACGTTCCTGCCTATTTGTTAACATTCAGCAATAGGATTTTTTGAAGGAAAATGTCTCCCTAGGTAGGATATCCTATAACTCCTGACCACAGGGGTTTCCTCCAGCTTCACCTCCAGCATCTGGTGTTGTCTGTTCTTGAAGACAGGCAGATGGGGTAGATGGACCTCTGATCTTATTTGGGAGGACAGCAATTCCCTTGAGCCAAATGCAACACCAGAGAAGTATGTCAGATGCATTCCAGATGGATATCCCTGGAGACCAGTGCCTTAATTCATAGACCAGGCAAAGAGACTGAAAAAGGAAATGTCTTTCTCCCATTGCAGTGGGGAGTCTTGAGAAAGGAAGGGTAGATCACCTTCTTAGGCTCAGCTCACAGGCTTGGTCTCATATCTTTGGTGATAGAGATGTCTCTGATCTGGACTGAGTAATCTCTTTCATCTCTTCCTTGGCATATTTCATGGGGATGCCTCCAAGCAGTCCTTAAGGGTGTCCTTTTTCCACTACTGCTTAATGCAGAGAAATAATGTAACATCCTCTGCTATGAATGAACTGTCTCCCCAGTGAAGTCAGCCTGCCCTGCATTTTCAGATCAACAGTACCAATTTTTGAGGTACACTCTAACTAAGGCCAGATATATGGGCAAAGTTCTCTTATTTCAGGATGTCGTATCTTTCCCTTTTTTATTGAGACAGTACTTCATCTTCTCTGGGAGAGAATTACTCTGCTGCCATGTCTTTATCCAGCCAATATATTTGTTTCACAGATCTGTGAGATATCCTAGACATCACATCTCGTCTTTCTCTAAGTGATGTATTTGTATGCTTTATAAAAGGAGTAGACACCTGAGACTGGTCATCTGGACAGTTTTCTGGTCATGTATTGAGAGTGGTTCGTATATTTCAATTAATTACTTGGGAGCTTAGTTCTTGAAGACACTTCTTAGGCTTCACAGCTGTAAGTAGCAACCCACCCTGAAAATACCCAGACCATCCCCAAGAGCAATAACTGACGTGATAAAGTATTACAGTATTTACATAACACTTAAAAGCTCTAGTGATCAGTAAAGCCCCGCTGTGCTAGACCCTGAACCCAGCTAGGGAAAGGAACTGAACTCTTCATCTCGGCATTTGTTGCTCAAACTGCTGGAGCCAGAGAGAAAGAGGTTCAGAGCAGCACTGTCAAATTCTGCTGCTCTGACAGGAACAGCACTTGCCCAGGGAGCAGTAAAGTTGTAAAATATATAATCTATTGCAAAAGTCCGCCTCTGTCCAGTGACAAATGCAGAAAAACTCCCATGTGAATTAACTGCTCCCAGGAATCTCATTACAGCCTTCCAGAGAATTAAATTGCAATCCTAACAGCTGATGATTGACATCCATCCCTACAGCAAGGGAAGGCAAAGCATAGGCTCACCTCAACATTGTGCTGTGGATGAAGAAAAAATTTTACATTGGCAATATTACTTCAAGCTGTGCTGAAAGCTTACAGTGGAAAGGACTGAGGGCTCTTAGGAAGCACATGTTTTGGAGACCCTCTTATTGCTGACTAGCCTTGAACATATTTCAGTCCTCTCTCCTGAAGGAAGCATGTTTTTATGTGTAATAACAATGCATTTTCCTTCCCACAGTGTATTTACAGATATGTGCTGTTTTCTGGCAGGTTGGTTATGGATGACAGATTGGGAAGGATTTCACTTCGCCTGTGTTTTCTCTGTGGGGTTAGACAGCATGTGGGTGTGGTGTTAGATTCCCCATCTCTTCACTCAGACCCTGTGTTAGAGGATCAGGAGGATCTTTGACAGGTGCTACAAGACAGTCCTCTAAAGGGGATTCTGTTTGTGTAGTTGTCGGGTCAAATGGTGTTATTTAAGCATATGTACCATGGTGGGTGTTGCAAACAGTTCCCTTAGGTTGTTCACAGCCATGAAACCATTTCAACTGACTTGGTAGAGCTGCAGTCAGGCCATCTGCTCAGCCAAAGCTCTTGACTAGGCTACAAACATTTTATGCCTTTTTTAATAGTATTTTTCTCTGACTTGTCAAGTGCCATGTTGCCCTGTTAATGCCCATTCTCAATGCCTGTGTGGAGGCTTCATTTCTACCTTGAACAGGTGGCAAATCCATTCAGAGGACAAAAGGCAGAGAGATTATCTGCAGCCTTACCCAACCACACTCTTCACAGCTGGGGAGGATCTGTAAATGCCAGACATAATATGGAGATAACTGGTGATTTAGTGAGCTGAATCTCTAAAGCTTTGTGTACCATAATGATTTGTGATGTGTGCCCAGTCCCTGGAAGCTCCATGTCCCAAACCCAGATCCCATTCTATCAGATGCAGGTAAGTTTGTGGTTAAGTTAAATTCACAGGCTAACAAATGACATGTCTTTCTAATCACCTGAAAATATGGCAGCTTACTGTTAATAATAAGAAAATAAGAAGAAAAACTGAGGAAGTTAAAGATGCTTGTCTAGTGCCATTGTACCAGGAATTGACTTTTTGCTCGTATAAATTCCCAAAGGAACTGACAATTTGTGGCTTTGCCCATATAAAACAGAGATGTTTCCTGTCTCTAAACAGACCTTGTCAAAATGTCTCCAATAAATACAGAGAATGAGATCCTTGCAGCTGCTGAGAATACTAGAACAAGGTGTGAGAGCTTAAAGAAAATGAAGGAAATAATTACTGGCTAGAGGAAATAGCAAAATCAACAGGAAAAGCCCTTTTTTTCCAGCCAATCCTGATGACAGCCAGGAAAATTTCATTAGTCTTAAGAGCATTGCTTTACCCTTTTATTTCTACCAGAAAGCTGAATTCCCCCTGCTCATGTGTGGTTGCATTTCTTTACTGAAACTACACATTGCTTGTGGTATTTTACTATTTCTAGTGCTGAGAAGCCAGTGCCTCTGTGCTCTGCACAGGGAACAGCTTTAGCTGCCAGGCATTGGAAAAGCACACAGCAAAAACCTCCTCTTCTGCCTAAAGATTGCACATACAGCACAACACCTGGGGCGCAGGGCAGTTGTGGAAAATGCGGAAACAGGAAAATGAGTGAAAGGGTCACCTGCAGCCCAGTCTTTGTCATCAAAGAGTTCTTTTCACCACACCAGGAAAATATAAGAATTAGGGACTCCTTTGGCGTCCAGGGGATTGATCCCTGTGGACCTCTGTTGAAACTCCAGAGAAAGGACCATCCTGTCTGTCCTCCCAGGGAGCTGGAAAGAGAAATACAATGCTTTTAGATACAACCATCTTGCAGCCAGCTGCAGCCATCCTGCTGCTTCAAGGCTTGGACATCCCATTTTGGTGCTCCGTCCATCCTGTTACACTGTTTTTTATGGTGAGCCAACACTGGATATTAGGAAAGACAAAGCCCGTTTCTCCTGTACTACTCAGCATAATAATTCAGGTCCTTGGCATCAGCTCTGCATGATGCAGGGGAGGAAACTTGCTGAATTTCCCAGCCCTAGAAGTGGGAGGATTGATGGTCTCTGTAAACGCCTTTGCCGCTGCTGAGTGATCCCTGCCTGTCCCCCCAGGGCCCGATTCTCCCTTTCCTTGCTTGGTGCTGATGCATTTTAGCAGCTGATAGATCATTATTTCTTTACCTCTTGCCCCAAGTGAGACGTCTTTCATTCGTGGGGGGTTTCGGTGTGTGGAAGGCTCTGAGACCCAAGCCTCATTCCACAGGGCACTGCTCTGCACCTGGGGTTTTTTTGCCCCCCCTTCTGTTCTTTTAACTAGTGCCTTTAAGAGGGATAGGAGATGATCCCAGAATGTATTTATTGAGCCCAGGGGAGGTGCAAGCATCTGTTAAATATTATGAAGATATCATTGATGAGTTGGTTTCACCTAAAGGCTGAAAGAGGTATGATATTTACATGTCTCCTGTGGGATGGTGCAGAGCAGGGGAGTCAAATGCTGCTCAGTGATAGCTTCCCTTATCCAAAAGTGGGATGTCACACAGACTCAAATCACAGAGTCTTCTGTATCTTCTGGTTGCATTGTGTGTGAGGAAAGGCTGTGTGCTAGGCTTATCAGCATCATTCATGGCAAGATTTCAGTCACTCTTCCTCTCAGATAAAAGATTTGTGTTTGCTTCATCCCTCTTGTGCTTCCTACAAAGATCTGCCTGCTTGCTAAAAGTGTGAGCTCCTGAGCTGCTTTCCTAGGGAATTAAAGGCACATTTAGATTTTCTCTTTTTCAGCTGCTTCTTTCCCAGCTGTTATCTTCGTGAGCATGACAGAAAGCCTCACTGACCCTGACTTATAGACAGTTACCTGGGAGCAATCCATCATCCCTCTCTGTCCGTG
The DNA here is from genome assembly GCF_009819655.1 of Sylvia atricapilla. Lineage (NCBI taxonomy): Eukaryota > Metazoa > Chordata > Aves > Passeriformes > Sylviidae > Sylvia > Sylvia atricapilla. The sequence goes on from NC_089146.1 coordinate 23,376,005, forward strand.
GTCATCCCAAATGATCACCCAGGTTCAGTACAGCTGACCCACATCAGTTCCACGGAGCAGTCCCTGGTCAAACTATTGCTCCACTTTTGGAAAAGAGCAGAGAGAGGTCCTGGATCCCAGGCTAAGATATAAGACAAGCTTTTCTTGGGTGAGACCACCACAGAACATTTATGCTCTCAATCCCTCCCCTGAAAGTTAAATAAACAGTAACTGCAGTCCTGTTGTGACAGGAAAAAATTCCAGCCCTCTGTTCAGAAGGGAAAGTGTTGTCCCCCATCGGGCTTTGATTCCCTTTATGTTTATGTAAAGATCGAAGATCCTGACAATAAAGTATGATATCAAAACCAGAGAGAGCTTGGAAAGGAGCAAGAAATTAATTTTTCAAAACGCCCTCAATATTCACTAGATCCTTTCAGTCCTTATGGGGGAGGGGTCCCTGTATCCTATCACACACCTGACATTGCCTCTAGCAAAATTAGTCACAATGGCCCCATGCAGGTTTTGGATTTATTGTCTGCAAATTTGGCTGGTCTGATCACTGGTCTGAACACCTGTGGAGCCTCAGAGTCCAGACTATTAGATTAATCTGTCAGTCACTCTATATAACAGCCTGTCCTCCTCTCCATCCCAGTTCGACACTCCCTTCCCAATTTCGGTGTACAGCTCCAAGATCCAGTTTCACCGGAATGTAAACAGTGTCTGAATCCCCCAACTTCCCTGCTTTGCTTCCGCTGCGAGTGCACGTCGGCTGTATTGGCTGCTTGAAAAGTAATTATCCTCACTTCCCACCTGATAAATTAAGGACCCCCAGGTTCTTTGCTTAATGGGGCAGAGCAATTCAAGAGTGATTCTTCTGCAGAAGCTGTTAGGAGAATGTCCTAGCAACCTCACACCCTTCTGGTCCTCATTGTGCTGGGACAACAGCCCATTAATCAGCCTGACCCGGCTTGGGGATGGCAAAGGTCGTGCTGCGTGAAGCCTAATCGGAAAAACAAATTTCACCTCTCTGCAGTGCTTCCTGGCAGGGACCAAGGGGAAGACTTGCTTGGTTTCACACTTAAGCACCTTAAGTATTTTTCCAAGGTTAGAAGGCAACTGATATGAAGGGTTTGTACTTCAAATAGAGGAGCATGAGTCGATAGGGCTGTGTCAACATTGCTCTGAAGTGTGGTTTTGGGAATGACTGGGAGAATGATCCCAGGTGAGCCCCCTTCACGTCTGTTCAGCCACTTCTGGGGGAAGCATGGACCAAGTCTGATGGAACACATGATGCCCTAGCCCCAGATTCAGTACAGCCTTGGAGTATGCTGACAGATCCACTGACTATAGGCACAGATGAAAAGCATGGGCTCAGGCTCATAATGGTCTTGAAAATTCAGTTGTGCCTGTCAGTAGTTTCTACACAAGGGAGACTGAGCCATATCCACCCAAAAGCCCAGCTGTCCCAAACCCTTTCCCTGACAGAAGGCAACAGTGGGTACCTGGGCAGGGATGATCCATCACAGGTAACTCTGGTAGCATCTGGCAGCTCAGAAGTGCTGTATCTGTGACTGGGAGTCCTTGATGGATTTTTTTTCCATTAATCTATCCGTTCAGTTTTATAGTCGTTGCAAGCTTTTCATTTTCTCAGTGTCTGGTGTCAGACTTGGACTGTCCAATGACAAATTGCGTGAAGGGCTTAGTTTCCTTTGTTATGAGTCTGTCTCCTTTCGGCTTTACATTATGAGGGCCAAGCTACAATCATCTCCTATTAATCTTCCTTGTTTAGACCTCTGTAATGCCCTTTTGCAGTTCTGGACACGTGCACTTGTCCTACTTTTGATGGTATTCTTGATTATAGTCTGTACTGCTAATGAAACTGGAATAGTTTATTGCAGTGGATCTAAAATCCATGAATCTAGGAAATATAAATTAGATGATCTGTCTGTGAAAACATCTCTGTCTTGGCAGGTGATGAAGTTCACAATTTGATAAGCCAATGTAAAGAAAAGCCAGGAAAAATAATGCATAAACTGCAATATATTCTTTCATTGGCTTAGTACAAGAAAAAGCCCCCTAACGTCCCTGGTTGTCTAATATCATGCTTGAGCATTCTGGCCCAAGATAGCAGTCCTGTAGATGTAGGATTGATTTCATTGGCAAACAAAGAAATTACTGCCATTTGGCTGCAGGACAAGAACAGCATTGTGCTATGGTTTATTGTTTTCTTATGGACTATGCAACAGCAGTACACAGTTAATCTCCTGATCCTTTGATGTGAAATAGCATATTCCTTCATGGGTGAGGGAAAAACTGTTTAGCACTGACACCACTACAGGTGCATCACTCTACAGCACCAACTTTACCTCTGGCGAGGGTTTGTGCGTATTTAGCAGTGAGCCAGCAGTGGTGTTTTCATCTTTGCTATGGGAGCACAAATCAGCAGTTGTGGTTGTGCTGATAGTTTCAATTTACACCTTTCCTTTAGTAGTTTCAATCTCTTGGTCTTGCTGTATGAATACTGCTGTATATATAATATAATACTGCTGTATATATAATGTAATACTAATCATGTTTGCAGCACAAACAACTCTGTTGCTGGTTTGTGATATGGAGTTGTTTCATCCATGTACACTCCAGTAGTGTAAAGAGAATTTTAAGATAGGACACAGGTGTCACTACTCTCTGGGAGTTTTTTTTAGCATATGCAAAATCGTGTGCTCAGCCTTTTAGTCCACAAGAGCTTCAAACTAATTCTGGCTGATTTTATTTTATTTCCCATCTCTTTTTGTAGCAGGAGTGCTTCTGTTTGGCCTTGTGGCCATCTTGAAGTTATGTGTTTCCTTGTGTACCTGAATACACAAATGTTCAGGAGATGTTAATAATCTCCCAGCTCTAGAGTGTTTGAGGCAGCATGGCAAGATATGAGGACCTTGAATACAACCATCAACCCATCTAGCAATCCCAGACATGATTCAAGTTCTCCAAAACCCCGATGGCAGAAACTTCCAATTGGTCTCTTGAACTTTTGCATCACAGTAGGATTTAAAGTTTATTTTAGATGCTGTGGGAACTAATTTGGATAGGTTCTATAATGCCTCAGCTTCCCTAGGTGAGAAAAAAGCCTTTTCCTGTTTCGTAAAGGCATTGAGAAGTCTTATCTCCATGCAAGCAGTGACATATTCAGACAATACTGCTGAGAATCGGAGAGAAGTGTTCTGTGTCCAGACATAGCCGTGTCTAAGTGCCTTGGCACAGCATTATCTTTGGAGCTTAGGGCTTTGCCACCCATGATGCCGGGGAATGAACAGAGGGGAAAGAAAGAAGCAAGGAACAGGGGGTTTGTAGAGGTATTACATGAGAGAATAATGAGAAGGAAGAGGCTGTGCTGGTTCAGTGGCTGAGAGGCTCATGCAGAAATGTTTCAGGGAATAGCTTTGGCTAGGCATGGGTTTCCTCTCCCTGCTGTAAAAGTGTACTGGGTTTTAGGGGTACTAGTCGGTGGTGGATGTCTGAGTGTGGAGTGCCCATATGTGACTCCTGGTTCTGTGCCTGCCTGTTTTACTCTGTCTCATCCTGCCCTGTTCCAGCTAAAGGATGGAAATGAAACTTAGGAATCATTCTCATCGAAAGGAAGGAAGGAAGGAAGGAAGGAAGGAAGGAAGGAAGGAAGGAAGGAAGGAAGGAAGGAAGGAAGGAAGGAAGGAAGGAAGGAAGGAAGGAAGGAAGGAAGGAAAGAAGGAAGGAAGGAAGGAAGGAAGGAAGGAAGGAAGGAAGGAAAAGTTATGTACTTTGATTCTACATAACTGAATTCTCACCCCACGTAATTTCTGTGGGTTGCAACCCCAGTGCTTGGGGATCACAATCCTTTTTGGCTAGAGAAATGGTCCTTGTTGAACTTTCAGCAATTTAAAACCTGTTCCACGTGCACAGAGCTTAGGCCCTGGTTTGATCTTGCTGTAGAGGTTTGTTTCTCTGCTATGTGTCCTGGCACTGGGATTATCTCAGCAAAGTCTGTTCCTGGCCCTAGGGAATGGCAGTAGGGTCTGTTCTGTAGCCAAACTGAAGACCCTCTTTCTCCCCTCAGCTGAGAGTTGAGGCCAGCAATAGCTTTCATAAGAGTCTGCTACAAAATGTGCCCTAAGTGTCCTGGTTCTACACTGATCTTTCAGTTGAGTGGGGATGTTAATCCACAGAAATGGCCTTGCACCTCCCATGGGAGAAGCATTTGAGGCTCTCTGAGGCTTTACTGATGAGCTTTATCAGTGAGGCTGACCTGAAAGGACTGGAAAAAGAGCTAAGTATAGAGGGTCCATGAAAGCAACTGTTGAAAAGAGATCTTTTGGAGGGAAGGCAAAGCAGAGGCAGTAAGTATATTGGCTAAAGGAAAGGATCTGTGGCAGATGCTTCTCAGCTGGAAAGGAGGAGCTCTACAAACTCATGCTCTTCTCCTGTAAGTATGGAGAAGAAAAGCTTGTGCTAGATACAGTGCCTTTAGCTCTGCTGCTGTGTTCTCAGCCTCCTCACCACAGTGAGATGTTCCTCCATGCCAGCAGCATCACTGTCCATAGCTTGGGAGCAGGGTAGGGAGTTGTAGAGTTCATGATACTTACACTCATCAGTTCTGGCAAGAAGGGAATTGGGTTGTGGGAAACTGAGTCATAGATTATATTCTCTGCTTCTGACTCTCCCAGCTGATGGCTCACAGACCACTGGTGAGCCATGAGAACTCAGAAGAAACAGCAGAGAAATAAAGGAATACAGCAAACCCACAGATGCCTTCTTGCAAAGCCAACATTCTGTTTGGGAAACATTCTGTCCTGGGAAAAAAGCAGAGGAAACCTCAGACACACTGAAACCTGCTGAACACAAGGGCCAGCAGTGAAAGGGTCAAGGTACCCTTCTTCGTGGAGGGCACTGGCACTGTCTGAGTGCAAGGGGGAAGCAAGAGGGATGTGGTGAAGTGCCTGCCAATAATGGAGGGAGCCAGAGGGAGATTCCTGAGAAGTCCAGAAAATATTTTGAAAATGGAGACCCAACCCAGCATGGCAAATGCAGCATGACCCTTTCTAACACAGCATGGGGAAAACAAAGAGCATCCCAGCTGCTTGGATACTTGACACCGGGATCACACTCAGCAGCTCTGTTCTCTGGTGCTGCTTGGAGTTGATGACTGAGGGTCACTTCCAGCATGGGATTTCATGTGTGAAGCCTATTCAGTGTACAGCAACTGCTGAGACTTTCAGAGGGCGTGACTCAAGTTAAAGGCCAGGAAATGAAGGCAAGAAGCTGTTGTTAGAAACCATGCTGAAGCACGAGAAGATAATAAAATGGATGTCCAAACAGGGACCTCTTCTGGGGCTGCACAGCGCTGACAAGCTGACCTGGATGTGTCACATCTCTCAGCTTCACAGCTCCTGACACACGGCACCAGCTCTCCCATATGTCAGGAGTCACATTCCCCACCGCTGGAATGCAGCCACCTCTGGAGCAGAACCCAGCAGCTGTTTAAAGAATTGACAGAAACAAACCAGGGACAGGATGCAAAGACACAGCCAAAGTGCAGAGGAAAACAAGGAGAAAAGAAAAGTCAACCAAGTCCATAGGGTGAGTGTAGTGGTCATAATCAAATGATAAAGAGCATGGCAATTTACCAGGCATCAGCAGAGCTAAAGGAACCACCTGGGTATTTTCTGCTGTCCCGAACCAAACACAGTAACAGCTTATCTGAGATCCTTCTTTTACATGTGGTGCCCTGCCATATTCCCTTGTGTTACAGCTGAGACTGCTGATGTAGACTGATATAATAGTTTAGCTGATTCTTAGTAATCCATGAAGTCATGATAAACTGGAAGAAAACATAATCTCTTTGTCTTTGGTGGATAAAGAACATGAGATATGGTTTCTCTCCTCAAGCCACTCTCACCATTGGTTCAAGGTGTTAACCTGTTTCTGCTTTTCCAGCCCTGCTCCTCAGACCGTCTCGAACACCCAAAGAGGAATAATCTCGAAAATAATTTAGACACATTTTTAAATCAGAAAAGTCAGGAATGGTTAAAAGCATGAGCACCTGTGTGGTTCAGAGGTGTGAGATTTATCTGCTGAGACATGAACCTTGCAAGGAAGGACCACTTCATGCAAGTCCTCTTACCCAGCAAACTGCCTAGGCCTCTAGGAGAAGACATTTCACTGGATCATCAGATAATTCAATTGGAAATGTCCTCAGGAGTTCTGTGGATCTACTTGTTTATTCAGGGGCATCGGTGGGGTATTGATTTGGCACAGCAGAGCTACTCTTACCTCCTTCTCTTCCAGCCCAGTACTGAGTATTCATCTGAGCTAGTCAAGAGTATCTGGACTGGCAATTACCTCCAGACTCCAGCTTAAAAGTGATTAATTAGAATGAGCCAGCAGCTGAATCCAGCAAGGAGACTGCTGTGCAGAGACATCCAGGCTTTGTGCAGTGGCACCAACATGAACAGGCTGACCCTTGAAAGGAGGTGGCACAAGGGAAGAGAAGTGGAAGGTTTTGAGGTAGATAATGGAAGAATGGAGAGACAGGAAGCCCTGAGTTCCCACACTGTCCTTGGCCCTGCCACTTCAGTCCAGAGAAAGCTCTCTACTCCCCCCACAAAGATTGCCCCTTGCCACCGTTGTGTTTGGCTACTAGGAAAGCTGTATAGAAGCCTCCCTGCATTGCATTCAGTATACAGCCACAGGAACAGCAGCTGTCTGGATCCTCTCCAGCTGTCCAGTGAGAGAAAGGGAAAATTATTTAGTAGTAGCAGAGAAAAGGGGGTAACAAGAAAAAACGAGGAAAAATAAAAATCCAGAAATCATTTTTTTGTGGCACACTATGACGCACAGATTTGGGAATGAGGGTTGTGAAAGCTTTTTGTTTAGCTTACTCTTTTCTCGTCTGACAGCTGATAAGTCCCACAGCTCAGAAACATCTGACAGGACTGGCTGAAGTAAATTCATCTTTCATCTGCCCATCATGCTCCTGAAGTGGAGAGTGACAGAAATGTTTCTCTTCTGTCTGAACACTGCTCTCCTTCCTTTTCCCTCTTTCGTGTGCTGTTGTTTGGAGCTTGGGAAAACTGGTTTCCTTCCTGCCTACAGCCTTCTCCCCAGGTTCAGGGCAGCATCCGTCTGCCCTTGCACCTGCTGCCTACAGCTGCGAGCTGCCTCTGCTGAAACCATTTGCACCCGACCAAGCAGCAGGCTGCTGGGGCCCCTCTGGCTTTGCCTTGACTCCTTTCCCTGTCATATTTTCCTTGCTGCTCTTGCAATTAGCGCGCTTGTTCGCTGCTCTTCTCGCTAGCACCTTCTGCTTTCCCAGCACACTCCCCTTCTAACCCCCCTGAGTCCTTGTGTGCTTGCTACAGCAGGGCTTCTCAGTGGCAGCTTTCGAGACACAGCTTGTCCCTGTGTTCTCTTTACTCCATGTCCTGTCCCCAAAACTGCTGAGTATCCACATCCTGAGAGCAGACAGGTATTCTTTGTGTCCCCCTCATTTAAAATGCCTTTAGCATCTTCCGTGTCTCTTTACTGGTGATGGTCCCGCAAGACAAATGACATAGATGTTTCTTGATGTCTTCCAGCCACTGCCTCCACAGTGGCCCAGAGAAAGCAGATCCTCTTCATACTCACCAGTCAGTTATCACTGCTGAACTGGTGAGAAATAATGTGTGTTTTGCAAATTGCCATTCCAGGTTGTCACTGGTAGTGGGTGGCACAAAGTCTGTGGCACCTGTGGGGTTTGTGTGCCACACCATTTGGGGTGCTTACAATCACTGCCCTTTCAAGTAAGGTTACAAAAGACAATACACTCCTGGAGCACCAGCAATTGCCACAGGCTGGGAAATCTGAGTGTTTTTATGGTGCATGCTGAGATGACGGCAGTGAAGGACAGCAAGGAGCAGTGTCTGAATTTGGATGACCTGGAAATCCTTCCATATGGGTAATAATCCTGTGTCCTCTTTGCTTTGTTAGTGCCCATCCATAGTGCATTTTTTATTGTGGGGGTAAGAAGCAACCTCATTGAGACAGGAACTACCATTTCAGTTGAGGTCATGTATCATCTAGAATTAGGTGTAGGCTTTTGATAAGGCACTTTCTAGCCTGTTTGTAATTGACAGAGAAGTTTTAAAGGTTGCAGAAGAAGACCCCAAACTACTGAATGGAGATGTTTTATTCCAAATCTGGGGTTCTTTCCCACAGATAGGTGAGAAACAAAATAACAGGAGCAATTTTTAAAAAAGAGGCTATAAATTATTTGTATTACAAATGGCATTGTATTCTGACATAAATTTTAACAGCAAGGGAAAATATGAATTCTAATTAAAAAAACCACCAACCCAAAGAAACCACCCTCCTGACTGCCGGAAAATCTTGTTGTGCTTTCTGCAGCAGAAAATCAATGATCTAATTTCACTTGAACTTGACAGGCTGCATCCCCCAAATAAGGCACACCATTGGACACACTTGAAAATGCAAAGCTGTTTCGGCAAACTCTCTCCTTTGCATCACAAGGCTGTCATTTTGGTCTCCAGTGATTTGTTTTCTCATGCATGTGTTTTGCTGAATTGAAACAAGCACCTGTTTTGCAAAATGGGACTTCTAACATTTTATTCACTCATCTGTTGTAATAGGCTGCACACAGTGATTTTTTCTGCCATGGGTTCTGCAGTCTTTTTCTCCCACAGCTCTCTGGCTCATCCCTTCCCAGATTCAAAACTATGTGTCCAAGTTATGTCTGGACACCAGCTGGGCCCCAGAGTCTGTGCAAGAAGTTTAGCTGAATCCTCCCCATATCTCATGGCTGGTCTCACAATATCTGTTTATATCCTGTAAATTAGTGCAATGTGGCCCCTAACCAGGATCCTCACATTTTTACAAGCAGTTACACAAGTCTTGCCAGGCCAGTCAAGAACCTGGATGGGATGATAAAAGCTCTCAGCTTAGTGTGCCTGTTGGATCTTTGCAATGCAGCTTGAACAACAGAGGAAAAAAGGGAAAGAAAGAGGAGGAGGGGGAGAGAGAAAGAGTCTCAACTATTTTGTTGAGTTCCCGGATCTGGTTCAGCACCATTAAGAAAGGGGATATTGAAGAGTGCTTTTCATTCCACCATTTTGCAGTGGGTAATTGCTTTCCACACGGTGCATTGGGTTTTGATGTGAGTCCAGCTGCAGTAACGCAAGCTACGGCAGGGGCTGTTCCAGTGCAAATGTGTTATTTGAGTGTCTCTTTGCTCACACTATGACTAAACAGAAGCAGCTGTGGCCAGAGGGCCATCAGTGCTTTGTATCACAAAATCTGGCATTTAATGGAAAGTTTTCCAAAAAGCTTTCTTTTGAAAAACCTTTCTTTCTTCCATTGCTAGAAATTTTGAAGAAATTAATATTTTGCGTGATGCAAAAGAGTGCCCTGAGAAACAATTGTCCTTTCCAACACAAATACAAGCCTGGCACCATCTCTGCCTCCAGTACTACTTTCACATACTATGAACCTCAGCATGCCCAGGGGCCACCAATATATGTCAGTCAGGGAAGCCACCTGTAAACTTCTGGAGGTCATCAGTTTCAAGAAAATGATGTAAAGCAGGAGTAAGGACAGTTTGGAATAACAAGACTACACTGCTTAGCCAGGGTAAGAAGATGCCATCGGTCTGCAACCCTATAAACCATAGGGATGAAAATTCCTTATTACTCAGCTATTCAAAATTAGCCTGAAGAAAGCACTGAAGGGGAACAAGATTGCCTTAGCACAAAAGTGCAATAAATGTCTCTTACCCTGCTTCTTTTGGGACTTGCACAAGGTTTTACCCATTAGCAACAACAGGAAGCTCAGGACTTAGGGTGAGCAGCCCTGACTGACTCCAGGAGAGTCAAGCAAGCAGGGCAAAGATGCACGTCTGTGGTAGTTGTAAGATTTGGGGTTGGTTCACAAGAAGGAGAAGCCAAATCTTTGGGGAGAAGTGTTCTATTTGGCATCTCTTAAAATCTTCTAAAAATTTGTTTCGAGGTTATTTTCAGGCCTTCAGAAACAAACACTTCTTAATGAGGCTACTTGCAGCCTAGGCCAGTTGACAAAGCAAGCAAACTAGTGAATAAATGGAAACATAAAGATGGACCATCTAAATAGGCCCATTTTGTATTTATTGCCCTCCTCAGAAAGAAGCAAGGAAACAAGAAAAATTTACTGAATAAAAAGCATGGTTCCCCGAAGGTGTCATATTCCTTAATTGCAGCTAGAAGCAAGTGACTTTCTCAGGTTTGGTGCAATGAGCCTTTGGGAGCCACTGGGGTTAAAACTCAGGATCTTGAATCCAACTTTTATTTCCCCGTTGAAATACTAGACCACACAACTTTCTGATTATAAGTGTATGGGCACATCTATGCATGTGGAGAGGAAGCTCAGCATCACATAGGTGGTCTGCTTTCTTTCTGGGAGGACACACGTGGTAACAGAGGTGAAAACCATGAGTCACTGAGGAGAAGAAGGATGCTGGTTCTGAAAAGCCCATCAGCTGCCTGTAGCTTTCACCATGTGAACTTTATACCTTTCATTTTCAAATTCAGTCTGGTTTTTTGACTGGCCCTGATGCTTAAACCATAATTTACCAAAGACTTTCCTTGGTAATTAATTTCACACATTCATTACAGACCATTTGGCTATAAACACATGTGGATTTCCTTTTTAACTCTTCATTTCCTAAGTTTTCAATAGAGAGGTTCCAAAGCTAAACCACAGGAATGGTCTATATAGCTCAGGTTTATTAAATCTACCCCACCGTGTCAAGTGTCTACAGTGCATACAATTATTTGGGCTCAACTACAGTTATGAGAGAATTCATTTCACCCAAGGGTAGATTAAGTCTCTAAGTGTTTTGTATCAGAATGGTGATACTAATGTTGCAAAATGAGATGGAATGCTAAATTCCTAGACTCTACTCAGATCCCAGTACATGCTCTGGAGTTCATGACTTCCACAGCCAGGTTCAGTCAACTACTTCCTTTCCACACATACTGCGTAATCCATGTGCATAAGACAACACTAAAAAACTTGTGTAAGTGCCAAAGGTCAAGCTCCTTTGGATCCTCTGTGGGAAGTAAAGCCAAGGTACAATTAACCCTAAAAAGACAGAATGTCTACGTATAAGAAACAACAGATGGAAATACATACAGCGAGTTTTACCAGCAACTTTTTTATACCTTCAGGTAATGAACATTTCAGACTGCTCAGGTAAAAATAGACAGGAAAGAAAAGGTGGGGAAAGTTGTTAGTACCTGTCTGTTCATATATGGTATAAAGAGTCCAGCAGGCAATTGCTATTGAAGATTAGAGAAAGACTCAGACTCCAAGAGAAGTCCTGTGGTTTGTGCCTGAAGGTGATGGAGCCCTGAGGATTAAAATACTGAAAGATTCATTCTGACACCTCAGTTATCAGATGTGTCTGTATGAAGAATTCATCATGTTTCTCAGTCTTTCCATTTTGGATACCTACTCTGTAAAATATAGTGATTGTAAAGCAGCTCCTTACAGTGGATGGATCATCTATCATGAGATGAAAAACACTGCTTGTTTTTCCTCATTTATCTTAGTTCTATTTTCTGAGGAAAGTGTTGCAGCTGTTCATCAGTTTTATCCTAATTAAAGAAGTTTTCACAGGAGAGTTTCTATGAGGACACTGCTGAAAGGAAACCTGCTGTAGTTTGTGAGATCAGAGTGGATGGCAAGTAAAAAGAGGTGGCTTCCTAAACAGAAGATTGAGACAGAGGAGATGCAGACTCCATGAAGGTCTGCCGTGGGAGACCATAAACCCAGAATCAGATCAGAAAAATCTCTTTTTAGAAGTTCTCCAAACTTCCAAATATTGGGATTGTGGAACCCAACACAATCTATCTAGTGGGAACTTTGGGGTCTGGAAAGATAACCTCCTCCTATTAAAGGATACTCACCAGTCTGTCTCCTATGCTCTGAAGCTGATGGAGGCATCAAGCCCAGCCTCCTGCCTCTGCCCTTCCTTCTACATTTTTCTCATGCCATCTGGCCATCTCAGGGGCTCTCTGCTGGCTCTTCACCTGCTCTAGATTTCTCTCATACTGGGGGCCCATAACTGTCAAAGTATTTCAGATGGAGGCTCTTGAGTAAAGAATTAAGGAAATGATAACTTTATGTAATAATTTGAAAGTCCATTGCCTCACTGTCTCCTTGGCTGTTTCTCCTTTCCACAGAAAGTCACTTAGAGCTGCTAAGCACTGTGCAAATCTTTTCCTATTTGCCCCTGAACTGGACTGAACTGCCAGAGAGTACCTGTCCATCATTGTTACAGGCTGAGAACAGCACTGCAAAGACCTGAGGATTTCCCAGTGCTATGATGGTTTTATCTGGGCTGACTTTTGCTGTTTGTATGCTTCATTATAGCTCATTAAATCAATAGCAGCGATTCACCAGGGAGGAGAGAGACTAGGCAGTTGTCTAAAACCCAACCTGTAAATATCATGGGGTGTGTTTTGCTTTGCTTTTAGCTGACAGATGAGACAAGTAAAAGGATTTTTTTCCTCTGTGTCATTGGAGGGAGAGAGATTCATATGGACAACTCATATTGTGGAGAAGTTAACCTTTCCCCTCAGGCTGGACAAAGTTTTGTGATAGCCTGAAATCATCATAACAGCTCCTTCTGCCTCCAGCAGCCACAGATCTCTCCCTGCCCCATCTCTGAGTCCTTTTGAGAGCCTGCCCTTCTCTCAGGAAGTGCCCCACTCCCTGACAAGCAGATATAAGACAGCATTAAAGAGACAACATGTCCTCAGATAAAATGTTCCAAATATAACAAGTCTATTTTTATTAAATTTGACCAAAGTCCTCCCTGCTTCCTAATCAGAGAGCCTGATTTGCTGACTCCCCCAGACATAGCTGCCCTGGCTCACTACAGCTGTATCGTGAGATAGAATTCTATTTTCATAATGATTCAAATCTTTTCCCAGGTCCCTAAGTATTTTCAAAAGAAGGATAAAAATAAGGGAAGTTGTTTAAAGAAAGAAAGAAAAAAAAAAAAAAAAAAAAAAAAAAAAAAAAGGAAGAAAACCCCTACACACTCTCCTGTAAAATCCAGGCTCCAACCCTGAACTGTGTGTGGTCTTTTTTGTCTTTTCTTTTGGCTTCCCTCAAGACATGGCTTATTACATTGGTCTGGATGCTGTCCTACCAGCACAGCTTGCTGGCCAAGCCCAGATCCCAACAACAAAGTCACCTTGGCAGGTGCCAAAATAAACGTCAGCCTCCAGCTACCTGCACCAACTGCTGATGCTTCCCTATGTGTTGTAGGCCATGAGGCTGAAAGGCAACATCTTTTCCCTCCACTCCTCTGATCTGTATCAGCTCTCAGCCCTAGTCTTTTTTATTCAGGGGAGCCTTCACCAGAACTATTTTTAAATGCTCTTCATTTTGAAAAATGTGAAGTTGTCTAGAGAGAACTGGCTGTGAAATGGACAGAGACTGAAAACTGTGTGTGTGATATGGAAGCTGCATGTGCACAGTCATGGTTCATACCTGCAGCTTCAGCTTTTGGTGCAGCTTTAGCTCGTGTGGGTGTGCCTTTGTGTCCTCATGTACACAGTGGGCAGGGTGTGCACCTGTGTGTTAATTCCAATGGGACTAATTTTTGGTGTCAGGCATATTGCTCACAACTGGAGTAGCTCCTCTGGGAGCCAGTCCAAGGTTTTACGATCACACAATCACTTCCATTGGATTTATAAGGTGCAACTAAAATTAGGAGGCATTCAAATTCATGAGTGATGTAAAAGGGGAAGTTACAGGTCATGCTTAAATTGGTCAGAAAATTACAGGAGTCAAGTGGGAAGGGGTGCAGTCTGGCCAGTTGCAGGCAGAGAAGGGGCAAGGGAAGCAGGGACTGGCAGGCATACAGGAACATTGTTTTGTTCCCCTTTCTTTTATTAGCTGCAGTGGTTGTTTTTTCACATTCCACCATATAAAACAGACTAGGTCTCAGAGACCTGCTTCAAAGTGAGCTGAAACACTGCTAATGACTTGCTTGAGCTCCAGAGCTTGCTCTGCTCAATATGGCTTATGCTTTTAGATAGTGTGAGTGGGCATGTGTGACCTGATCAGGACCCTTCTCCTGCCACACGTGCCCAGCTGTGTCTTTCAATGTCCACTAGAATTATTTTCTATAAGAGATGAATTAAAACATAGCAATGAGTTAAAACAAAGAAATGCATGGGGTCTGGAGGAGCCCAGTACTTTCTCTGCCTGCAGCACAGTGGATCTATGTAAGGTTCCCACATATCAATGAGCAAGGATAAAACCAAATTTTGGAGATGCCCTACAAAAGATGTACAGATGTTAAAGTACAGAGTATAAATAATTAAGGATAAAACAGGATATGTAACTGTACAAAAATACAAAATTCAAAAGGGGGAGGAAGAAGAAGGGAAGAAATAGTAGTCGTTTTCCCCCAAAGACTTGTGGAACAGCTGACTGAAATGTCAAAGGATGCAGGTTTTGGAAGTTGTATTTCAGCTCTGCAAACTAGTTTCTGTATCTTTTCCTGGTTCAACATCTGTGATCCATATTTCATCCCCACAGTGCTCATTGGAGGACTTCATTTCCCAAGAGTGGGGAAGGTGACACATTGTGCTCAGGGTCTGTGGGTTCAGATGTTGATTAAGGTTCACAAGGGGAACAGCTTAATTGTTTCAGATGAGCAACAAAACCCTCAGCTAATGCTGGGCCCAAGCATAATGCTCAGAGACGCTGGCACAAGTGAATGCTGTTGATTATTTACACTTAGGTTCATGTGTTTTACTGGTTGTTCTAAGCCTTGCTTGCTAAAGAAGCAAAGCCTATGCTACCCAGCTCTTTCTGTTTGGGCATGGTTGTGTGTCCTTGCTATTCTCAGGACTTTCTGAGTCCTGCTTTGCCTCCTGTCTGTGAGAGAAGCACAGCTACCCACAATGTTAAATTCTTAAAAGCTCTGAGAAACTTGGCAGCTGGACACCAGGACTCTCACCGCAGTGCGGGAGGGACTGTGAGGATGCCTCTTTTCACACGCCACAAAGACACTTTGTTTCATCCTCAGGGAAAACGGTGATGGGAACTTGAACAAAGAGGAAGAGAAAAAGTACACAAAATCATCACTGGTGTCAGTTCTTACAGAACTGCTGTGAGCAGCATGTTGCAGGAGTTACAAGAATAGGAGGGAAATGGTCAAAAGGGCACTCGGGGTACTCAGCCCAGCGGGTGGATGGAGGGCTTATATTCCCAGGCCACCAAGATGGTTTGGAAAGTTTTATTGCTGGTCGCTACAACCCTAGAAGTAAAACTGACAGGATTTATTTTCTTCCTGGAGAGGTGCAAAAGAGCAAAGTCCAGAGGCAGTTAACCTGGAGACACTTAACTTTAAAAAGATAAATTTGTTGAAACTCAGTATATCCCTAAATCAAAGGGCTTAAGGACTTGAGGGAGGGATATTTCTTTAAAAAGTTAAAAAAAAAATCCATTTTACTGTAACAGTGCAACTATTTGTTTAAAAAAATGAAACTCTTCTTAAGCTGATTTTACCACACATTTTTCCACCAGCAAAGTAGAAAAAAAAAGGTTAGTGTTTAAAGATGTGTTTTAATTTTCTAAAGTATGAAGGAAGAAATAATTCAATATTTCATGGCAGGAAACCACAACAATTTTAGGGGCAATCAGCTTTCTCCCTGAAATGAAATATTGGATAGAAACATAATAAAGTGATCTACCTGAATTACTTCCTGATCAGAATGAACCTACAGTTTTTCTGGTGGAGAGAAAACCCTACAGTAAATTTTTGCTAAACACTGCTGGACTTCTCTCCCATCCCTCCTTCAGCTCAGATGCTGCATCTTTCGTAAGGAAGTGGAGTCACCCTGGCAGGTGGATGTGGTTAGCTGCAGTCATGTCATAAGCAAACGTGGTGTGTCTCTGGGGAGCAAAAGGAAGGAGAGTTCATTTCTGAGACAGGAGGCAGCTGGCAGGCAAAATCCAGGAATAGCCACACTGTCTTCTCCAGGAAAAAGTTCAGGCTCTCTCTTTGCTTGGCTCCTTGGGTTTGTTGTTGTTATTCTTGTCTGAGAGACTAGAAAAGTCCCAGAAGGACACAGAGGAGCTGTGATGAGATGCCAGAGCATAAAAGCAGTGGTACAAAGTCCTGCAGAATGGAGGAGCATTTACAGGGGTGTCCAGGTTTTCAGAAACTGTGCATGAAAGCTCCTGTTTTGGGAGTTGGGTTTTGGGAACCCGGGCTGGCAGCTGTGCCTCCTGCCTCTGCTGGCGGTTTCATTTCTCTACCCAAACATGGAGTTGTCTGCATTTCTGTAGTGAAAGCTGATACTGCAAGAGAGGAAAAAACAAATCAAACGAGGGAAATGTGTTTCATTTGACAATGGGTCTTTAGAGCCTGCATTTTTTTAGAGCTAGGCTCTTGGAGTATTAAAAAAAAAAAAAAAAAAAAAAAAAGAACAATTCAAGTCTGAGATATGTGCAAAATATAGCTCAAATCAGGCTGTAACTGTGTGAGAAAAGTCAGATGTTAAACAATCACAGTTTTATTTCTCCCAGCAAGACAGCCTGTGCACCTGTAGCCATTATTGTCTCTACTGTATAAAGTGAAAATGAATATCACATTGTATTGGAAACCCTCATGGAATACAATTACTCAGCAGGAACTGTCCTAAATCCATCAGCTGTAACTCACTTGTAATTTTGTGGGACTAATGTAGAGAAATGTTTCTCCATGCATAGTTTGCCCCTAGCCTTTCCCCCTATTAATACTTTTCATCCACTTTTGCTTACCATGGCTAAATTGCTTGTAAAAGATTAATTACCTATGGGAAGTGTCTGTCTTGGTCTGTAGGTATGACATTATGCTGAACATTAAATGCTGACACTATTAAACTCTGCCGGACATGTTTTGATATAATAACTCGTCAGACCACAAGTGAAACGGGTCCCTCATCAATTCACTACCTCATTGTTTTTCTGTCATCAGCAAGCTTTGGGATATAGCCTCAGCTGACAAAACTCCGAGTTTCATTCATGTAAGTGGAGTAGCTTATTACAGCTTTTTATTTCCCTGGAAGTTTTGTTGAGTTTCCAGATGCAGAAGGGAATCTTTTTTCATCAACAGCTTTAACCTGAGATACAGAAGCTGCCATTTTCCAGACATATATGTGGGCTAGCTGGGAAACTGAGGATCTACCAACTGAATTCAACTTTTTAAGATTAAACATATTTTACTTATTGTGTTTCAAAATTACTATTATTTTGCCACTTTAGGAAATAGAAAGTTGTTTTGCTTTGGTGGGTAGAAAGGACAAATGAATTTCTGCATCCTTTTCCCACTGGAATAGAAGCAGAAGAGACTTGAAGGAACTGAGATACAGCAGTGGTAGAGGAACCTCCAAACAATGAAAATCATATTTTTAAACACTTAGGAGATTTTAAAACCTGATTTTCTTCTCCAATCATCCAGCTTTTAGTTACCTATTGTTTTACCTTTCGCTTAGAGCAGTTGTTTTCAAACTCCCGTTGATTTTTCTGACCTCTCAACAGTTTCTGTGAAGGCTTGAGCCCTGCAGACCATCTTTAGCCCACTGGGTTTTGTCTTGTCTCTCTTGCTGCTGATGGTAAGATGCCCATGTGGATCACAGGTTGCCTGACTTACACCTGGGAGCACATGCTCCACTCCTACACCTGGTCACATGGCTCTGCCTCCAACAGCAGATGGAAGAAAAGATCATCCAGGTATACCCCTGTCTTTATTAGCACTGTTGCATATGGTATGTAGCT
Organism: Sylvia atricapilla; assembly: GCF_009819655.1. NCBI lineage: Eukaryota > Metazoa > Chordata > Aves > Passeriformes > Sylviidae > Sylvia > Sylvia atricapilla. The sequence continues at coordinate 23,393,825 of NC_089146.1, forward strand.
TTGTCTCTGGAGACTCTCTCCATGACGGACCAGAAAACAGCCTAGTTGCTGCTGAATAACTAAACAGATTTCTTGAAGCAAAGAGGATCTATATAGCCTCATTTGAAATACTGAATGATCACTGTATGAGTTAGGAAAACCTGTTTTCAAAATCCAGTTAGTTTCTTCCCCTACAGCTGCATTTTGCATTACTGCTGCCTATTTCCCACTTGTCACCCAGACACTGGTCACTGCTCTTGTTCCTCCCCTGCATCCATAATTCCATGCCCCCATCTGCAGCTTGTGTGCAGCATTCACTGCTGACCCCATGTTGGCCCCCCTCTTGTGCTATACTGTCCAGCTTTAACCCTTGGACCGGGTTGGAACTCCTCTGGTCCCCACAGAAAGCCGATATGTGTGGGTGTCTCACCACACCAGGGCTGTAGACACTGTCATGCTGGGCCCTCTATCACTGTCTGCTGACCTATCCTCAGTGTGTGTGAGGGTTTGCAGGCTCCGTGGTACTTAAATCAAATCCCTCTGACCCTCCCCCTGAGGAGATTATGTTTGGATCTCTTGGTTGCAGATGTACTTGTGTAGAGCAAGGAGTTGAGGAGCGGAGAACATGGTGCATCTTTCAAGGATCAGCATTTTCAACTGTAAAACCTTTTGTTCTGTAATCTGGGATATTTCCTAGCAGTCCGCATGGAGAAGAAAAGGGGCATTGTCTGGTGAGTGGCTTCATTACTAATCTCTCCTGGATGCATTTTAATTCATTTTAAAGACTCTGCCTCCTGTCAGACCTTTCGTTTGTTAAAGGGGTTTGTTAAAGAGATTAACTGCAAGGGGAATATGAACCTCAAAACACTATGTCCCTTCCCCCAACCCCTCTTCCCTTCCCCCCAAGATTAATATTACACTAAAAGGAAGAGGAAAGGTACTTTCTGTGAAACACATTACAAGACTTTTAGGAAGAGGGAAGGAGGAGGAGCAATGGAGCATGATGGACTCTTTAACCCATGGAGGAGCTGGAAGGTGGCAGTACTGATACAATGTTTTTCAAGTTATATTGTTCCCAATCCATGTATCTGTGGAAGCTTTGTGCAAACACAGCTGTTTGTTAGGAATGCCAGCTTAGAGAAACAAACCATCTGCCTCAATTTGCTTTTACTCCTGTCTTCTACTCATGTGGGAGCTTGGAATAACCTGCCCCACCCCTTAAAAACATATGTACTATAAAAAACTTTAAACTGAAGTCCAGGCCTTCAGGCAGCTTAAAGAATTAGAACTTATTGGTTTCCCACATCGACTTCCTCACCCAGGGATCTCAAAGCCCTTTGCACAGCGTGGGAAGTGGCAAAGTCAACAGAATCCCTATGTGGAACTGTGAGTTTAATTTCAAAATTCAAGGTCTCAGTAGAGATGACCATTTCATGGGTTTACTAGAGAGATTCCCTCAAATAACTCAAGGAACTATTTCAGTCCCTCTTGTCATCCATAAGCCCTGAAAGTAATTTATTTATGTCCCTATGAACTCTTAATCTCCCTATGGTTGAATCAGCCTTCAGAAGCTCTTGAAAAGGATAACAAAATGAAGTACCATGCAACAGCAGTGTGGTATATCCTGCTCAAGAACATGGCTTTCTTACCTACATCTCTAAGTGCTCCTCTAACATCCATTAGCAAATGCTGCAATATGAGTATGGAATGTAAAATTAATCTTTTATGGAGAATGCTTACAGAGCAGATGGATCACATCCTTTCTGCTGCCTTCAGAGGGGATTGAGTAAGAACTGGTTGTGGAGGGAAAATAAGATGCATTTCAATAAAGGAACATGCAGGATGTTGCCCTTAAGTAGAATGATCATCTGAGTTGCCAGAGGATGGAGGAGTATTGCCTGGAGCAGGTTGGATATTGGGCCAAATCCAATGTAATCATGGTGTTGGGAAAGAGACAAGCACCATATTGTGATGGATAAGTGGGACAACTGCCTGTAAGTATGAAGTAATTCTTCAACTCTTATTGCCATTAGCAGGGACTCAATACTGTTTGCAGTTTGGGTTACTGCTTTTCAGGAAAGATGTAAACCAGCTGGAAAGTAACAAGAATGATTGAAGATCAGACTTAGAAAGAAAGATTGAAAGAAGTAGGGTTGTTTAGTCTAGAGAAGAGAAACTGAAGTGATCTATGATAAATGTCTTTGGGCATACGCAAAGCTGAAAATAATAAAGGGAACAAAAAGAACAACCTGCTTTGCCTGTCAATGCAGGCAAGGTGAGAGGCAATGGGTTAAAACTGAAGCAAACAGCTTTAACGACTTGAGGCGATGTGTCCATCACATGGGCAGATGTGTCCATCAGAACTTCTGGAATCACAAGTCATAAAATCTGGAATGGCACAGGTATAACTGTCTTACACTGGAAGGACTTTTTCCAGTGACTTTTGGAGACTTTGGCAATTTTGTTTGCTATGATCCTTTGTATTTTCCACATTGTGAGTCCAGGATGTCTGATTTTCCCAATGCTTTTCTAGCTCTAAAGGCTGAACACGTTCCTGTAAAAGCACATGAAATGATTGTGGATTGATTTGGGGTGAAATGGTAATTATTCAAGAAACAAACCAAAACCATAAAAAGCCTGATGAAGGCTATTCCCATCTATTATATTTTCTTGCTGGATTTTAGGTTTCAGGGACAAATCCATCCTGCCATGGTGCAAGAAAACTCCACACCCTCATAAAACCAATATAATGAGCAGAACATGGTAGCAAATCCTCCTGGTTTTGTTTTAGTTTGGAAGGCATTAAAGAGAAGTGTTGTGCAGAGCGAATGGAAATGTTGCCCGAGTGCCAATTCCACAAGGGCGTGTTCTTCTAGAGCCAGGTATGTCACTCAATGAAAAGCAGTGTTCAGCTCCTGCCATGGTTTGGGGATTAGCCAAAAAGGTTGGAGAGGGTTGGATGGAAGGAGAAAGAAGCCTGGTACTTTTTGCTGCCAACTTTCTGCTTTTTGTCCAGCTTCCCCTGCAGAAATGACATCTGAAATGCAAGCTGGCCTCTTTCCATTATGGAAACCTCAAACCAAATTTAATAGTAGGGGCTTATTTTCAAGTGTCCCATAAAGTGTTGTAGAGAATTGTATCATTACTGGAGCATTTTGTGGTGTGGTCCAATCTTTTAACCTGAAATCTTCCCCACCCTAAAATTTTGGACTAGCCAGGGTGAATTGGACACATCTATTGGCCACACTCCTATAGATATTTATTAGTTTGATTTACTTCACTGCTTTATATCTTATGAACAGAGCAAGAACCCATTATTCTAGAGAGTGGCTAAGCAGTAACTACACCTTGTGAGACTCTAAGCTGACATTCAGAGCAACAGAAGGAGGAATGATGGTCAGACAGTGGGGGACCCAGACAAAATGTGCCCATCTTTACCACCTGCAAGAGAAAGATGGACTCAGCACTTTCCTAGCTTGGGCTCTGGTAAGTAGAATGTACATGGAACAGGGTGCCTGCTGCTGGACTTGGCTGTAGTTTGACGTAAGTGGCAGTGATTTTAGCCTGCTAAGGCAGTGGATGCACCTACGTACTGCAGACAGCTTCGCAAATCACGTATTGAAGCACTTCCCCCCTCTCTTGACATCCACAGAATCTGAGAGCAATTTTCTTAAACACCACTCAATCCCTATGGAATCTCACTGCTTTTGCCCCTATTACGTGCCACAAGGCTTTCCCACAATGGTTTAATCTTTTGCTGCCTCAACTGAGAAATCTGTGGAAGCAGAGAGAGCACAAGACAGAATAAAGAAGAAAGAAAACACAGACGGGAATTGTTCAGCCGTGTTCCAAGATGCCCTGTATCCCTACAGCTGAGATTCTTCTGAAATTCACTGGTACTAACTAGCATTCATCACTCCAACCCACAGCAATTTACTGGTGGCGATTTTCCGCTTCCAGCTGGTGACCTCCTGACCTCAGAGGTTAAGATAATTTTCATTCATGCTACTGAACTTGGCATCTGAATTTTAATGTCACTTTTTTTGCCTCCTAGCCCCTTCTGTTTTCGTGATAGATGCTTAGAGCCTGTGCAATTATTTCAGGGGAAAGGGAGAAGTAATTAGCCGCTCCCAAAGCATGTCAGCATTACAATGCAAGCGGATTCCTGCATGGTAGTGCAAGCCTTGTATTGTCAGGTGAGTGTTGTGCTGCTGGGAGACAACACTCATTGCCAGGCCAGTTGTCTGACATCAGTTATGGGTCACCAAGTGTGGAAGAGAACAGACCAAATACAGACGCCCAGCAGGCACCATGAAAAAGTTACAAGAAAAGGTGGAAACACCATCAAAGGGACAATCAGTGGGAAGACAATGGGATATATTTTGAGTTAACTCTTTCAGTATGTTCAGCAGTTGTTGGGGGAACAGCCAACACCAGAGGGAGTTTGGTGGCCAATATCCCATCATTTGAGCTCTTGGTAGCAAACCTCTGGGACATTCTGGCACTCAGTGAAAAGGGAGTTAGATGACTAATTATCTTTGCTGACCTACAGCTGGGTGCATCCACATTCTATATCAGGTCAATTTTGTTCTAAAGTCCTTTGAAAATGCTGGGAAAAAGGAACCAAGATTTTTCCATAAACTTTCTGTTACTCCTCTTCCACCTTACCTTTATTTGCAGTCCTTCTGTGTGAGTTCTTAATCACAGAAGATAAAGTCAGAAAGAAACTTAGGAACTCCCATTAAGAAATATACAGCTGAATATATCTCCATTTATTTATCCAATACCTGGTAATGTGGCTGGGGGTGGACATTGACTGGAGTGTCACAGCATGGATTGTCACCATCACACCAAGAGAATATGAAGCTGCTCTTTTGTCACTATTGTCTTCTATTTAATACATTTTTAGTTTTTATTAATTTCTGTCATACTCTTTAGAGCCCAGAGTTCCTACTTGGGAATGTCGCAGTGTTTCTGGATCCCAGAGCAAAGGTGTTGACCCTGGCTTTTTTTTTTTTTTTTTTAATATATTTTTCCAATTTTTTTTTTGTGTGTGTGTAAGAAAACATAAAAAATTTGGGGTCTATGATGACCTCCTCTCTCTCCTGAGGTGTCCATCACCAGTGAGATCTGTTCACTCTATTTGGCCAGCCACAAATGACATTCAAGACCAACACTTTCTGAATTCAGCAGTTATTCATGAAAACAAAAAACTGAGCAACAACAGCAACATTTACTAATTTGTTTTTCACACTAAACAGAAGTTTCCCTTTCTACATTAAAGTGTGGAATCTCTGAAGCTGTGAATCTGCAAGGAAAACCTCCATCTGTGTCTCCGTGTGTTCCCCTGGCCTCTCTACTATGCTCCAGGTTAGCAGAATATCAGAACAGATCAACACTGGCAAGAGAAATTAGTGCCTCATTTGCCCGGAGTTTTAGTATGGGGATCATCCAAATTTTGCTGATACTGATGTTAATCAAGAATAGAACAAACAAACAGGCCAACCCAGGTCTCTGCTGGGAAAGCAAAGTAAACTGGCCCTGGAGACACCTGCAGAAATTTTCATACTCACTGAAGGTATCCCTGATTTATTAATTGCCCAAAATATTTCCTCCACTCTAGACATGTCTGCTGGCCAAATATGAGAACTGAACCAGGGATGATCGGGGCTTCGTATGGTGAAGGAAGAACCAAGCTAGAACTGAGACTTAAGGGTAATCTAGTGAAAGACCCTCACAAAACATTTCTGAAAGTTATCAGTGTGGCAGACCCTTCCCCGTAAGCTTCTCTCTCTTGTCCTCCTTTTGTTTCCCGCAGGAATCCTCTGAATTACCATTATTTTGAAAATTGCTAGCTTTGGACATGCTTTGTTACTGACTTCCATCTGGTGCCGTCATTTAAGCTGGAGCTAAGCGGGTTGTCACACGCTCAGAGATCAGCATAAATGCCCTGGCATCAAAGGTTCACAGCCACAAAGGACCAGGCTGCTTCTGAAAAGACTCGAGGATCAAGTCCATTGCAACGCAAATGTGGCCGATTCCCTGGCTGGTGTTTTGTTTCTGTCTGGGCTTAGAGAGGGGAGGCTGAGGACAAGAAAGGAAATGTTCTGTGGGAAGATGATCTGGCATTTTTTCTCATTCTCCCCACACACGCATTCCAGAGAGTTATACACCAGATAAGCAGCAAGCACTGTTTGGCTGGCTAACTGCTACACAAGCATTATGGACCATCTGGGGACTTATAAAGCCTGCAGGATATAAGTAGAGGTTGTGCTGGAAGGAGAGTCTGAGCTGGTATCCTATGTCTAAACACCAACACAGCTGCTTAGAGCAGGAAAGGGGAACCCTCCGAAGGAACAGAGGCAGGGGCTCTTCTTTATGAAAGATATTACTCTCGAGTAATTGAATTGGTTGTGACTCCTCATTTGAGCCCATGAAATAAGATTCCCTCTAACAGAAGGATCTGCGGGGGGTACAGCAACAGACTCAAAAGGCTATTATTATTATTATTATTATTACATTACCACCACCATCATAATCATCATAATCATGATTATGATCATCATCATTGTTGTTATTATTTTGTTTCTTAAAGACCCTCTGAAAACTATTTTATTTTTCTGGTGTGTGTGCTTTGAGATGCATAAATTCCAGCCCTGGAAAAGAGTCGTGCTTCAGAAGAAGGGAGGATTGAAAGACAGCAAATTCACACACTCCGAGGAGAACCGGCTCGCTGGCTTTCACCAGACGCGTGTGTTACAGGAACAGGAATGCCATGGATACAATTTCTCAGGAGCTTTTAACAGGTGAACCAGGCTGAGTGTGGGGGAGGAGTCTCCCCTGAAAACAAACACATATCTGAGCTTGGGATAATTTTACGAACAAGATATACTTGAGGCTCTAGGGTAGAGTGAGCTTGATCTAAAACAAGCAGGGTCTTTAGTCACGTCTGAAGACCTTGTTAAAATTCTTTCTGCTTGCAAATCCCTCTGATTGTAGGGAAGCACACTTACCTCCGATGTGACCCCAGGCTGGGCTTTTGCCAAGGGTGAATTTGCCCCTCAGTGACTGTTTTCTGAATCCTAAGCACATGCTGGCTTTTAAAAGGCCTTTTCCCAAAACACCAGACTCTACTTCGCTCCAGCTGTTCAGTTTCATGCTGCAGCCCAGCCTCCCTCGATGGCTGTTCTTCTCCCATGTCACTCCCCCAAACGCTGCAGCCTGACACCATTTGTAAACTGAGCCAGTGCCTACAAAGGATCCCAGTGATGGCTGAGGGCTCCCCAATGCCGTGGGCTTTGTAAGAACAAGGCACAACAACTTCCTGACTTAAAGAAGCTTCAGACAAGGAAAGAGAGGAAGGGGTCCAGGAATATGAAGGGAGGCTCCCAAGATTACTTGAATCACCAAATATTATTATTCTCCCAGTCTGCTGATTTTTGGCCCATACCTTTCTCCCCTCAGATAACAACTGTATTAGAGAGAAGTTATTCAGCCTGTTCATGCAGATGACTGGCATCACAAGAATTAGTGTAAGTTTTGCAAGCAGTCTGCTTTTTAGTTGAACGAGGTGGTTGGTATGTCTCATATACCCTGAAACCACTGGGGTTCAGGTGAAACTACATGGCACACTGAATAACCTTCTGCTTTCTTTTGTTCTTCATAAATGTTGAGTGATTTTTTCAACAGAGACGTGTCTCAAGTTCCAGAGAAACCCTCAGCCAAGAGGGGATGAAAAAAAGTATCAGTCATCCATCATATCATTTCCAAGTAATACTAAAAAAGTAAACATTGCAGGGCATATGTCTTTGAGGACAGATTTCCAAACACCTAATGTGAGAGATACAGCTATACTCAATGCCAGCTCACTTCAGACATGGTTTTTGCAGAATGGTTTCAGATGGAGTGCAGAATTTGGTCTCCCTGCCTCACCAAAATGCTTACGGGTTAGGGCTATTGTAAGTTTTTGGAAAGTACTTCAAAAGGCACTTCAGTTGAAGAAATAATTACTATATAAGTTACAGCTGAACATTTATAGGGTAATTGCCTTTCCAGAACTGTACCTCTAACACACCCTGGCATTGATGTTTTCAGTTCCAGGGTGAAGACCAAAACTAAATGAGATCAGCAGGAAATCCATATTCATTTCAAATTCATTTAGCTACCCCAGGATACAAAAATAAAGTCTTTTACAGTCAAAGACTGAAGATCATTGTAATAAGAAAAATATGGGCTAGGTGAAGGTAAGTGATTAGGTATGTTTGAGCAACCATAGGCTTTCCAGGAGGAAAGCAGTCCAGATTGTGTCTTTATTTGCAACTTCCACATTCAAATAAAAATTATCATTCTATATAAATGAATTAAAAAGAGCTTCTATAACTTATTTGGGTCAAGGACCACAAGTAAAAGAGGAGTTACTCAAAGGCAGAACAATTGGAGCATCATATGAATCAAAAGGAAAATATAAACCCATGTGGCTAAAGATTTTTCTTCAGTAATTTCCTCAACTGGTGCTTGAATCCATCAAGAGCTGTTCAGTAGGAAGACACAAAAGATCGCTCTGGAAGTCCACAAGCCTGAAATATCAGGAGCCTGAGGTAGTGTTCTAGGAAGGTGTCAGTACATGCTTGCTCTCTTCTTGTGACTCTTTCTTGAGTTTCTTCATTGCCCATGGCCTGCTGGAGAGTAGTCCACAGCTGGCACTGGAGAGCTTCTGCCATTCTCACAAAAAAACCCTCTTAGGCTCAATATATTGGTGCTATCCTCAGCTCTGGTTTCCTCACCTTAATTCTGAGTCCTCTTGTTTACATTTTACTTTTTTCAGAGTTGTTGCAAGTGGAGGCATTCAAGAAAACCCACCAAATAGAGCCACATGGGCCAGGATGCCAATAACTTCTTGTCTTCTGTCCAGTGGAGGTCAAGCACATGTCCTTAATGCCTGTAAGAAATACACAATGTAGGTATTATATAGGGAATAGGTGTCAGTCCCCTGCACTGGTCCCAAGAAATGCACTGAAGAATTCAAGATTTCAGGGCGTGCAGAAAAGATGTTCTAGAATGGTGCCAGGTAGTTGCAGCTGCCACAGAATTGTCAAAATCTTCAGAATACTTTCTGTGCATCCAGAGCATTCTTAGAACAAGTGTCATTTATTCCTTTACCTGCTGTGAGGGAGAAAGAGCTCTGCTTGGAGGTTTTGGTTGGGTGGTGGTCCTTTAACCAAACATGGGGGCTGGTGTGTTCCTGATAAGATAAAGCTCTCCCTTGGCAAGCTCATTTCGCTCCAGAGAAAATCTCTGCCCTTGTCTGGATGGAAGGATGGAGGATTAGGAGAGTTTATGGAGGATGAGAAGGTGGTGTAATTGTTGTTATGCAGATTGTGAAAGGCTCTTGTCTCCAGATGGACACCCCAGAGAATCAGATAAGCCATTTAGTGTACTTGTTGGCCCCTCATCCATTTAAATAGCTTTGCAGCTGGGTGCTTTTCCCAAGAACTTTGGAGAAGCAAAGGATGGGGATAGTCAATGCCATATGTTCAGTGAGGTGGACAATCTACTCTCTATCCATAGCTGGGCCTTGCTCTCAGAAAGAAATGTAAGGACCTAAAATGTTTAATAGGCAGAGGGGAGAGTGGGGGTGGTTTTGTGTGGAGGTAGCAGCACAACAGCTTGGGAGTGTTTCTCAGGCTCTGTTCTGCAAACAGGTGGTCGAAATTCCCTCTTAGCTCAAGTTGCAGGGGGATCTGGTGTTTTGAGATGGAGGCAAGCTAAATATCAGCTACAAAGACTTTCTTCTGGGCAGCAGATTTCACACTTCAGTGGCAGCAGTACCTGCTGTTTCTACTTTCAGACTCTGATGGGCCCGGAGGACTTATTCCTCTCTTACCGTGGTTCTGTCTACAGGCAAAAATCCTGTGAGAAAGAGCAGAATTTGACAAGCAGTACAAAGGAAACTGGCAGGTATGGTTGTGCCCTGGGCCTGGGAGCATGCACACCATCACACATGTCCACCATGGTGCTACGCACATGTCCACTACGGGTACTCCAGGTGTTTTCTCTTGATCTTGAGATGTTAGAACACAAGCAGCATCTCAAGCAATCACCTAGGGATGCTACCTGATTCCTATAATCAACAAGCAAAGTATTATTCGAAAGCAGGAGGTCTGAGAAACTTGTAAACTCCAAAGTTTAGGGTCAGCAAGTGGCTGCTTAGACTGAGCAAGCAAGGAAAAGATGGAATGATAAACAGTCTATTAGAGTGGAAGCTGACAGTTTTGTGTTCTGTTTTCTGTCCCTGAGAATCACGTCAACCTGCTGACATGATGTTTCCTTTCATTTTGAAGTGGGGAGAAGGCTCCTGGGATCACAGGGGCTTCGAAGGTCAAAGCCATTGTTCTACTGGATGTTGCACTTGCTAATATCTTGATGGGGGCTTAACAACATTATGTTGATTTCCCCCAACTCACTTTCCTTCTAACCTTTCTGCAGCCTTAAAAAGGAAACATAAAAATAAATTCTGCTTCTTACGCATGAACAATCACTTTCAAATGCCAGATCTCAGTCCAGAGCCTGCTGGAAAGGAGTCAAGCTCTAAGGAGTCTGTTTTCATATATTTTCTCTTATCAGTCCCCATCACAGATTGGGGTTTGTGGTTTTACAGCTGATGGCAGGTTGCCTGCATATCTCAGGGCTGAAATGCAAAAGTAAGCCAAGCATGAAGACAGTATCAGCTTGACGCTACGTGCCTTTCTAGGGCTATTAGATAAGAGATAGTGTTTGTACAGAGCAAACCTGTTACCTCAAGAAAACAAAGTTGCTTTTAAATGTGGCTCATTTTAACTTTTTACTTAAACAACTCTGCAAAGTATATGATGGACAGAAAGAAATGGACAGATGGATTATCAGCTCTACACCACTGACCCCAGTGCTGCAGGAGCAAGCTGAAAATATGGTCTTGGGCTGAGCTACTCTGTACACGATCACAACGAGTGTCATCTGAGGGACTCAGTACCAGCCTGTAGAAAATAAGCCTCCATTTGCTCTTCAGCTGAAAGACCATTTAACAGCGAAGCACTTACAGAAGGTGCTCTTGATGTCAGTCAGTCCCAGTGTGTTTGTGTGTGAGGCACTCTGCACTCTGTGTGAGGTGTACTCATGGGGGTCCTTGTTCCTTGATGGTCCAAACTGAGAACACTGTTACTCCCTCCTGACCCATATATATGTCTGGTTTCCTTCCTGTGGAAATGGTGGCAGTGGAGTTGCAGTGAGCACTGACGCACACACAAATCTCTCTCCAAACCACATAGCCCAGATTTGTTTGGGCATGCTTTGCATGCCCCAATTTAATATTGTCTGAGTACACTTCTGCTCTGAACCACCCCTTCAGAGAGTCCCTCTCCCTATTCTTTAAACCATTCACTCTAGATAACACAGAGACATCAGAAGTGCAATACAAGATTTTTGTGCACTATATATTTACTCGTAAATTGCAGTTTTTTCTTTACCTACTGTTTTAGGGGCTGTCCTATTCCACTGAACCACAGGAGGTTTCTCTCATCCCAAGTGAGCCCAATTCTGTGTGAAAAATTGGATTCTATGTTCTTTTTCGTGTCTGCACATCTGCCCAACAAAGATCACCTTCAAGGCTGTAAATATGAACCCTGTAGGTCCAGGGAAAAGGTAATTGTGACCAGTCATAAAACTTTCTGCTGAAAGGTGAATTTGATGGGCTGGTGTTTGTTGGGGAATCAAAATTTCCAAACTACCCTGTTCTTTAAACCTAATTGTATATGTGCAACTCCAGTCACAAAGGCCCACCAGAAACCTTTCCTTAAAATTTGTTGGGGTAATGCCCGTCTTCTAGGATTTTTCAGCTGGTCTGGATATGCTCTTATATTAGTATTCATCATTACAAAATTTCAACATAAGCTGAATCTAAAAAAAACTTACCCCAAAGTACTCTTGTACTGCAAAAGAATCCCTCTACAGAGAAAGATAAACGTTATAGATTAAGACTAACTGATATGAACAAAAGCTCTGGGAAGATACGTCAAGTCATTTGGCAAAGCAGGTGATGAGTTAAAACACTCAGCCCTGAGTCTCAAAACCTGCTGTGGGGTGAAGCTATTGGATACTGAAGTGACACCAACCAAGAATGTGGGCACTATGCTTGATCCTGAATTTGGCTTATAATGTGAAAAGTGTCTTAGGAGTTTAAACTCTTAAGTTGGCACATCTCTGTTGTACTAAGCTCTCGGCTCCTCCATCAGAGTTAAGGTGGTTTAAGAATTTAGGATCTTAAAAGCAGCATGATCTGCTAAACTGCTTTCAAGATTTAGAAAGACTTAATTCTTTATACCAGTTTAATATCTTAAAGTGGCTGAGCCACTTTTGCTGGCTTAAAAAGTTACCAGAGTTGAGGCTAGATGACATTAGAGGGACTCTGTTGTGCAGAGGATTGGATCAGACCAGTGTGGTGTGGCCTTCTGGCTTCCCATTCTGAATCTGCTGTATGTTTTTCAAGGTCATTGCTCAAACAATTCCAAGCAGTTGGCAAATAGATACTGGGACTGTTTGCCAGTCAAATGTAGTTCAAGTATTCTCTGAGTCAATATCCAGCCATTGTGTTACTTATTTATTCTTCTAATCTTCCAAATCCCCTATTAAACCTGTATATTTTTTGCTCTGCCCTCCTCTTCTTACTTTCAATGATGGCATGTGTGCCATTTTTGGAGCTCCTTGAAAATCCATGCCAAGTTTTCTCTTCATGCCAAGTCTGTGTCCCACCTCTATGCTTTCCTGTAGGAGATCCTGCCATTTTTTACTCACCTTTGTACTCTGGGAACAGGATCTCAGCTTTAGGGTCTGGTGGTAGTAAAAAAGTGCCGAGATGGGGCGGTTAAAGCAGGGCCATCTGAGAGCCTCTTTCAGAGCTTTTTTCCCTGTGTCTGTCTGCCAGGTCATTTGTATGTCCCTCCTGCTGAAATCAGTGTGACAGGGTGCTCCAGATTCATTTGAACATGAAATTGTCTCCAGTCATGATTGGCACCAGAAGGGAGGCCATGCAATCCAAAACAGAGAGTTGTTCGATGGTCTGTTCAGCCCTTTCCTCCCTCTCTACTTGATAAATTCCCGACTAGGCAATGGCTTAAATTTTTAGCTCTTGGCATTCCAGTCTTCCTGTGGCAAGGAGTCCTGATGTCCCATGAAAACAAAACATTCTTTTCATTAAAATGGAATTTGTCACTCTTCTGTTCTTCTGTCTGAGCATTCCCTTATCGTAAGGAAAGGAGACACGTTATCTCATATTTTTCTCCATGTTTAAGAAGTATTACTTTAATTCACCTCTTCTTTGTGAAAAGCAACACTATTCACTTTCTTTCTTGTGTGATTGCTGTGAGATCCAGGTGTTGTCAACATTTTGAAACTGATGTCAAATCTGGAAATAAGGGCCACAGGTAAATATCTTATTTTGAAAATTTAGGCCACAACTCTGCTCTGCAGAATATCTCTGAAATGTACTGTAATTGCATTTATCATCAAACTTATACTCAAACAACTTTAGCCCATCTTTCCTGATACTTAGAGTAGATGAATTCTTCAAACAATGCACACATTTATGCATGTATTTCCATATATCAGAATAATATGGGATTATTTACACCTTAGCCAGTTAAAATTAGATGCCCCCTTTCTTTTAACAAGTCAATGGAAAGCAGCCTTTAGTTTTCTGTAGATAATTCCAGGTAGGATAACTTCCTTCCAGAAGTTGCTCAACATAGGCTAGTAGCCTGATTTTTATTTATTAAACTGGAGGAGAAGAAACTGAAGGCACTCTGGCTCTGGGGAAAGGGTTAAAGCATAACATGTCCCAGTTCAGCAGGTGTTTTTTGGGGATGGTCCTTAAGTCGGTGTGAAATGCCCTGAGCACCTCTGCCTAGGGCTCTGATATAAAGCTTTACCTGGTGTAAGAATAAGGAAAAAGAATTGGTAAAATACTCTAAACTGTGTCTTTGATACTTGCTTAATTATCACTGGGGGTTGTTTATTGGCTCTGGAGAAAAGCAGAATAGGCTGTGGGGATCAGTCAACTGTGTATCCCCTCACTGTCCCAAGCTACGGTCATGGTCCCTGAATCCTTTGTCACATGCTTTCCTCTGCCCTGAACACACTGACAAATTGTCCAAATTGCAACTCTCTAAAGAATAGCCAACCACCGGATCTTCTTTCATGGAAAACAAAACAAGCTCTGCCTTTTTTGTTTTATTATAATGAGAGGCTCCCTTTTTAATCATTCCAGTTTCTAGTCGCATGGAACATGAACTGCCTAAGAGAGCTTGAGGAGAGAGGGAGCCTGAGAGAAAGAAGGGGAGCTTAGACAAAAGCTTCCTCACTGGAACAGGAAAGCTCCAGAGCCAGGCAGTGGAACAGGAGTCTTTTGCCTTGAGGTCAGAGATTTGAAAGCTGCTGTGAGTGGCTTTGGGAAGTTGTGCCCTTAAGACTGAGGAGAATACAGGATGGATGACATCTGCCCTTATGCTCCAGCTGGGTCCAGTCTCTATGTCTTGGTCCAGCTACCTACCTTGAGATCCTGGAACACAATTCTAGATTTCAGGCATCATCTACATGAAACCTCTCAGTTTGCCACTGCTGGGTCACTTGCCTGCAGAAGTAATGCAGATTTTAACAGTATCTGTCAGAGAGGAGTGGGGAAGAATACACAGGTTTCAGAATAAACTCCAGACTTATTTTGAATCATGAAATTTGCTTTCCTTTGTATTTCCCCAATGTAAAGAATTCTTTCCCTTATGCTCAGGCATAGTCAAATACTGGCTCCAAATGAGTCAGCTTTTCTGGAATGCTCCTGTTATTTCACACATTCTTCTTAAAGGCTGAGAGAATTTTGCAACCATGCTGAAACTAAGGCCTTTCTAGGATGGTAGGCCCTATCCAAAACTTGATGGACATATGTGAGAGAGAAATCTGTGCTAGCTACTGGTCTTTTGTAGCACAATCTTTATAAGAATGAGGTCTAATGAAAGTACAAGTGAGAAGTCATTCAGAGAACGTAAAGAACAAAAAAAATCCTCATTTTGATGCTTTTTCCTACTTGAAATCTCTGTCTTCTATGTGTGACTGTATGCTTAAAATCTCCTTTGTTCTATCCTTCACCTTGAGCCTGCTAACCACTTTCTGTACATCAATGCCCTGGAGCTGAAAAATGATTCTCATTTCCTTCAGCAGGGTCCCAAATCTATGCAAGTCACTGTGTGAGGCCAAAGACTTCTACCACGCCAGCACAGGACCTCACTTGAACAATGCCTCAGGTCCCTTCTTTGTGAGCCAAAGAGCTTGTGCTAGTCATATTTAGCAGCTACCAGGAAGGCTTAATGTGTGTTTTTTCTCCTCAGGACCTCCCATTTGGCCTCTGTGCCTGAGAAATGTTTGTGAATGTTCTTCAGACCTGCAGGCAAGATCCAGATGTGACCTGTCATGGATGGAGGTGTCACCTGGGGACTCAGTCCCTTCCCTCTGCTCACATGTGTGAAAATGCCTTTCCTTCCGTATGTACAGGAAATGACTTTGCTCCAGCACTGGAGAGGTCACATAGCCAGGACACCAGGGCAAGGATGGCTACTTCCCAGAAGACTTTTCAAGCTGATGATCTGGAAGACATCTCTCTCACCAGTTTATCTGGCCCTGTGCTTAACATGGGATGCAATATTTTATGTTCACTTGGGCCAGGACCAGGGATGTCATCCCACAGCTCCAAATGACGGCAAACCCACCCTGTCCCTTGGGATGTAGCTCTCCCTGCACTGCATTACTCTTCTGCACAAAAACGCACAGCGTATTTCCTCTGTGGGTTTTTCTGATTTCCAAGTTGCGGCTCGTGAATTCTCTCATGCCTCTGGCTGCTACATCAAAGATTCATTTTATATCAGAGTTTTTCACTCCATGAGTCCCCTGATCACTTATTAACCTGTTAGTCCATATGCCATCTCACAAATGGCTCTCCTTTCCTCTCTTGCTGGTAAGCACGTTTGCCAGGCTATAAATCTTCCTGGCAGCTCTTCTTTGAGTTTCCTCCAAGTTTTCTTTTTAAAGTGCCAGCTCCAGAACTGGACAAAGGCATTTATTCTCACATGTTTGCCAGAGTTTGGTTTCACAAACTCATTTGTGAATACATCTCCTTCTATTTATTTCTGCCAGTTCTTGATGACAAAAGGAAGAGGGGGAAGGAAAATGATAGTGTATGATATTTCTTATAACTATGTGACCCTAACATGGAGAAATCTTTCATGGTTTTCTGGGGACCACCCAGATTCTTTTTCTAACACCAGCAGTTACCATCTCATATTTAGAGACTTAACAGCAGATGTCCAGAAAGAAGCTGTTTTTGAGCAGCTTCGGTATCAGTGCCATCTATTTCTCACACCCTGGCCAAAAGGAATGCTGATCATGCTGAGCAAGGTGGGGTTGAAATGCCAAGGTTGAAAACTCTGACATGGTTTTCATTGTGGAACATCTTTTTCAGCCCTCAAGAACTGGGGAAAGGCTCCATGGACATCTGTGTTTGGATGCACCGACCATACCTCAGTCAGGAATTCATTTGTCAAGGTTCTGTTCCGGCATGTGCCCACTCCTGCTCCAGAGATTGCCATGGGGCCACCACGGTAGATTAGTCCAGAGTTTTCTCTAGTCTCTGGGGTGTGGGTTTCTTTACCTACCAGAGTCTTTTAGGAGAGGATGTTAAAAAAGCTCCAGCAAGCTCCTAAGGCCAGGCTCCACTGAGGACAGCAGTCAAGCCTCACACGTGGCAGGGAGGAGATTGTTTGCTTTAGAATTTTTTTTTTTTTCTTTACTTAAAAAGAAAAGAGAATTGGAAGTGTTTCCAACAGTCTCCATTTCTCCTTCTCATACGTATACATATCTATATGTATATCTATATATTTCAAAAACGCAACCCACAACTTTTGGTTTAAATTTGATCTGACAATATCCCTTTAACATGAAGCTCCAAAACCGTAATTGATACCCTAGTTGGACATTATCATAGATTATTTCCTGTCTGTGTTTTGACTGTCCTGGTCGAATGGCTTCCAAGCCTAACATAGAGTCAATGAAGAGAAACAACCCTCAGCTACTATTATTCCTGTTACTCACTCCACCAAAATAATAAAAATAATGAAACCACAGCCTGCCTTGAGCAGCAAAGATCTCTTAAAAGCCCTTCCTAAGCTGTGCCTTGACGTATCTTGCATATCTTAGGGAAAAAAAATAAAGTTGGTAGGTTGGAGAGAGGAATTGCCAGTGATGTTCCTTGGCTGGGCTTGCATCTGCACTGTCCATAAAGCTCTGCCTTGGGTGCAGATGTGAACACCAGGAGCTCCCTGTCCCATCCAGGGCTGGCCACGCAGCTGCCCTGGGTGCCTGGCTATCTCTGCTCCAGGGTTCTGCTCCTGCCACAGCAAACCTGCTCCTCAGGGGGGCCAGGCAGGGGCTTGCCAAGGAGAGTTATGGGCTTCCCCTCCCAGCTCTCAGCGTGGGCAAACATGGTGGGTAACCACTGAGGTACAAACCCTAGTGAATACTAGACAGCCATGGTGCCAAAACTGAACTAGATGATATTTTTCATCTAAGGCTTTTTTTACTAAGAGAAAAAAAAGGAAAGAATAAGAAAAAAAATCCCCTCCTGATTTAGTGGTACCAAAATGTTTTATGAATTCATGCCTTTTCTCCTGAGCAGTTCATTTAGACAGGGAAAAAGCACCCAATAATAATACCAAAGCCCTTTCCCGTCCAATCATTTCATTCCATTAGGTTGGAAAATAAATGTTTTCCATTATTTGCCTTGGAAATTTGTCTTAATTTGAAAATAAATTAGTTAATTTACCTTTCTGTATTTTTACATGAGTTTAAAGATGGCTAACACTGAATTTAAAATATCAGTATATAAAGATGCTTATTTATTTGCACTCTCATTTTGTAAAAATCTTCTTAAAAATTTATTTAAGTGGAAAAGAAAATCTCCTCCCCCTCTTTCTTCATTTTCTTTGTTTTATCAATCTAAAAAAATAAAAGTCAAGAAAGCAGAAAGGGTAATTCAAATTCAATCTAAATTTCCTCACCTGTGGTGAAGCCTGTCTAGGAGGCTTCCACTGGAATCTCTGAGCAATGTGACTTTGCCCAGCTCCCTTTGGCACCTTTGTTCTCCTGGCCTTGGATCAGTCCCTTCCAGTCTCTTGGGCATAGGTGTCTCAGCTGAACTGCTCAGGAGCTGCGCCCAGCTGTTCATGGTCCTCATTTGGTTCCAAAGACAAAGCATAAGAAATGAGAGAGTCAAGGAACCAAAGGGAGTTTGGAACTTGGATAAAAAATGGATCAGTTCTGATCATTTCACTCCAGCAACTTCATAGACCAATTCCTGTTTTCAAAAGAGGTGCAAACACTGCTGCTTTCCAGTGAGATACTCAGCTCTTTCCTCTCTTCAACATCAGACTTGGGTTTCTGATCTGCTCTGAAACTAACTTGAGAGTATTATTCAGATGTGATATGGAGGCCCAGATATTGCTCAGTAAAGAATAGCCCTTCAAACTAGGAGAGGAAAACAATGCAAACTCTACGGATTTTTTTTTTTTTTTTTGTTCCAGTGCGGTCGTACAGAAGGGACAGGAGCTGCCCCCCTCTCATACCACTCAGATGCTTGGCTGTAATTTCAAGATCTGGAAAAGCTTAGCAACTAACTTAAACCAGATCGACTTTTAATTCAAGGGATCTCGAGGCACACCAAAATGCCCATTAAACAGTTTTTTGTACAGTTTTGCACATGCCCTGTCAAGCCAACCCCAGAACATTCAGGTGAGGAACTCCTAGCAACAGTTTCATACAATACTTTTGGCTGCTGTGCGTTAGTTTCTTTGGATTCATCTCCCTTTCTTTAATAGATGCCCTTCTTAGGAACCAGATCACAACAGGCCTAAAACCAAAAGGCCACATTCATGTTGGTGAAACACCAAGGTAATGATCTTATAGCTGGCAGAATTGGTCCCCAAGAACTCAAAAGTGAGGAAAACCTCTCAGAGGTTGTTGAGCTTGCAATCCCTCATGGGAATGATCAGCAGTAACCAAGCAGGAAGAACCTCAGGACAGCAGAATGAAAGGGAAAAATGTTTTCAAGTCTCATAATCTTAAAGTAGGGAGGAAAGGCAGTTAGGGAAACTTATGTAAAACAAACAGGCATCATATGAGGTACAATAAGAAGAGGGTTGAAAGAAGGTAAGATGGATAATTAAGCAATAAGACACGACAGGCTGTGTGTTTCTGGGTGATTATTGCATGCCTGCTATGATGTTCTTTAGGAGCAAATTTTTGCTGTACTAGTACTAGAGTCATCCCCCCCAGGGGCAGGCTGGCAGGAGAGTCTAATTGCTGTTATTACAAAATTAATTTTGAAATTAAAATAATAATAATGATGATGATGATAGGAAGAAAAAGGGGACAACCTCCCTTTGCACAGCGTTGTTTGCTAGAATGTTTGATGGGAAAAGAGATGACATAACCCAGAGCTGATCATCAGAGGGAGGGCAATCACATCACTGGGAGCTAATCCCTGGCTGCTTTCTGATGATGTGCTGGCTTTGCATGGCTTTACTTCTTTCTCTCTTTCTCATTCTTTGGCCTAGGCTGCCTGTCTTCAGGTATCACTCTGCCAAACTAACTTTGTGTCAAGAACTTCTGTCTTTTATCCCTTTCTGGAAAATCCTGGGTTTGCTCCTAGTCTTATTGTATTTCTCACATCTGGTAAAACACCCCTAAACGTACCAAAATACCCCAACCCCTTTTGTTTGAGATGTGGAAAATAATGCATACCCTGTCTCTGGTCCAGGAAGTATGGTATTTCTCTGTTGTTTCCTCTACAAAGATTCTCTTTTTTCCTTCTACTTTGCCATCCCCGTCTCCTACATACCCACCTCCTTCAGCAAGTGTGGACTGGGGCTCAATACTATCTCTGCATTGTAATGGGAAGAAAGATAATATACCACGAAAGAAGGGCTTATCTTCTTTAACTGTGTAGCAGTGGGTAATAATAAACAGTTTTTCAGGCAGATGCTCTTAGCTTACATGGTGTTTCATTAGCACTGAGCACCATTCTTTTATTCTGTTTACATTAACTTGTTTGGGAAACCTTCCATGTGAAATATTTTCTGTTTTCAAAACCAAATCTCCTATTCCTATGTCTCTAAATGGAGTGCCTTCAGGAATCCACATTTATGTCATCTAAAATAAAAAATTATTCAATTTTTGCAAAGTAAAAGAGATTCTGAGATTTCCATGGGAATGCATTTCCTGTCCTTTGTAGTTCTGATTTATTTAGTTTATTCCTAAGTAAACAGTTGGCCTAACACAGATTTCTGTTCAGATAATGACTCAAGAACATCTAGTTGCCTTGGATATATCTATCTGAGCAACTCCGTATTTAGAGTTTTGGCACACCTTGAATTTTCCCTTAAAGGAAAAAGTGGTTTGAGCAAAGAAAACAGACTTCCTCAAACAGACCCCACTGTCATTCATCCCAGCTGAGACTCCAACATCTGTTGGGAACCTCTATATCTTTATCTGCTGAGTGGTGATATTAGGACTCTGCTCTTGATAGCTGCTGCAAAAACAGGAGACCAGCTAAGACTAGATGAGACAGAGGTCAGCAGGAAAAGAAGACGCCCAGAGAAATGAAAGGGCATACCCATGTTCACACCAGAAATAGTAGCAAGATCAGGATCGGATTTCAGTCCATCTGAAACTCAACCCAGAACTGTGCCATTAAGGGATATTTTGATTTGTTGTCAGGGAACATAGGGGAGGACAAATCCAGCTCATTACTTTCCCCCAAATCAATCATGTTCATGTCAGTTATATTTATCAAAATGAAAAAATGGTCAATAAAACGATGTTATTGAAAATGAGAGTTTTCTCAATTTAAAAACCAAACCAAAACAATAAAACACAAAAAATCCCCAACAGCATAACAAGCTTGAAAAGTAATTTAAGTTCTATAACTCCATTGTACTTGCTACATTATGACAGGAGATTTTTTTCACATGCCAGTCCATATTACCATCATCTTATCAAAGGGATGAACCTGTGACCTTTAACATCAAAGCCTGGACACTATCCTTAGAATTAAGAAATGACCTGCAATACTTGTTATCCTGAGGTGACTCAACCAGTGAAATGTATAATATATATATACATATACATATATCTATACATATATAGCTATAGCTATAGCTATAGATATTAAAACTTTCATCTATATAAATACATGCAGACATGCATTTATACTGCTGTAGAAGGAGGAGAAAATATATCTCAGGAGGAAAAGAAATTACCCACCAGTAAGTGAATGCAAAGCTGCTTATGCAGACATTTTCTTTTAAAGATATGGTCTCTGTCTGTGCACTAAGTACATGCAGAGACTTGCTGTATCTGGATTGGCAGCTCTGGCATTATACATTTATGGGGAAAGGTTTAACAGCATCATGGAATTACTTGGAAAGACTTAATAGATGGAATTAGCCTCCCACATTTTCTAAGGTAAACTGAAGTGGGAAATTCCACAAGGTTGGTAAACCAATTTCTCCCTCATGGACACTGTTAAACCATCATGTTGAAAGGCTGGGAGTGAGGACTGATACTCTCAATTTGAAGGGATAAAAGAAAAATGTCAAACAAGGTGATTCTTTTCCTGTTCTATGGCTGTGAAAAAGTTCCTTTGACCCTCTCCCCACAGCCCAGTCACAAGGAATCAGAAGCAACAGCCCCAAAAGAAGTAAAAATCAAGAAAAAGAGAGGGTTGTGCATAGGTGGGGAGGGTAGGAAGAGAAGAAAGGTCCTCTAAATTTGTTGGGATTATCAGAGAAATTAGTGCAGATGATATTCTGAATAGAACTTCACATATATTGAATGCGAAGAAATTTTTTATTCTTAGTAGGACAGCATCTCTCACCTGTTGAAATATTAACTTTCCACTTTCCAGGATCAGGTTCCTGCTTAGCCCAGAATTGGTGTGCCAATTGACCCTGCACATCTGCTGAGGCCAGTGCTACAGGGTGGACATCTGGCCTTCAACATGTTCAAATCATGACCAGGGTTTTGCTCTCTTCCTCTGCCACTGGCCTCCCCCTGACTCATCCCTAACCTCACCTGGAACCTTTAGAAAGCTCTGGCTCTTGGTCTGAGGCATCTCTCAGGGTAGGCTTGACCAGCTTGTCCTGCTGTCACTTGCACCTTGACTGAGGTGTTCCCACTGGCCCTTTTTTCGTACTTTTATAAAATTGTTTCATCTGCTTTTCTTTCCTCACTTCTTGAGGCTGGAAATGCACTCATTAAATTCTTAATGGAGAGAAAAATTATAAAGAGATTCCACCCCAATGTGGTGGAGTTCTAATTGCCCAAAAAGATACCAAGATCAGGAAACATCCAACTCTTGCTGACACCTCACTGCATCTACCCCCTGCCAAATTTTTCTCATGATTTTCAGGTCAACTGTGTATTTGAGAGCCTCCATGTGACAAATTTTCATTTTACTTATTCAAGTAAATTTTCTTTGCAAGCTTTCTGTGTAGCCTGAAGCCTACAGCTATTTTTGAATCTTTCTATCTTTCTAAGGGCGAGGCAGAGTCAAGTTACCTTGTCATCAAATTCTCATTTTGGCAAGAAGGGTGGTGGGGGTGAAGAAACAGAGACTTCATAGCAATAATCACTAACCAAAACACTTCAGAGTGCCTGAACTTGTTACTGTGTCTGTTCAGTTCTTCGACAATATGTCAAGCAGAAAGAAAACAGCTCAATTTTTCACAAGCCTGGTTGCTTTCTGAAGTTAACAACAACGCAGCAACTTGTTTGAACTAGTAAATGGAGGGAACATGCTATTAATACCAGAGCCGCAGTACCCCATTCCCCACAACCCACCAGATGTCTGAATTTAAAGTGTCACCTCACGAATCACATAAGTTTCTATTGGCAAAATCTTGTGTTCCAAATGCCCTAAAGGCACTGAGTTGTTCTTGCAAGGTCTTTGATATGGTCTGTTAGTAATATGGTTGTAAAAGGGCATGTGTATTTATGAAGCATTATTATTAATATAGCTTCTGTTCCCATCATAGAGGTTTTTTGTGTTTTTTTTTTTTTTTTTTTTTTTTTAATTTTTTTTTTCTTATATCTTTCTAGGGCAACTAGATTGCTCTGGAAACTGAAGTACTGTACAAATCCTTCCATCTTTCTATCAGCCCAGTTTGGTATCCTGCCTGCTGTCTTGCTAGTAGGTGGTATGGCATAGCTGTGTGTTCACATCAACACTGAAGTTTCTAAAGAAGAATGATTCTGGGAAGAGTGAGATTCTGGGAAAACTGAAAAAACCAGAATAAACCCATTCCCTCTGGAATCTGGCTGTGGCAAATTTTAAATGTCTTGTCTTCCATATACTCTCAAAAACCACTCAAAACCCCTAAATGTTTAGGCCAAAACTTTCTTGGTCTTCATCAAAAAGTCAAAATTCCTGTGGAAAGAAGACACTTTTCAAGAAAATGTACATTTAATCGAAGCATCAAAGCTTTGGTTTCCCAGTAAAGACAGTGTAGACTACAGCTGTCCCAAAGCTGAGTGAGACTGCTGGGCAGCTCCACCTTCTCCTGCCTTGCGTTGTCCTGGGCCACTGGACTTGGTACAAGGATGTGGTGGACAGAAGAAAGTCAAGAGCTTTGCTCATCTGAGCCATCAGGTAATAAGAAAGAACTGAGCCTTGGTAGGGAAAGAAGTTGGTAAGGAATTGGAGACTTAAGAGCTTATGGGCAGAGGAGAAATTGAAGAGAGGCAAGAGGCCAAAGGGATGAAAAAGGGGTTATGTGAAGAGAGGCAGACCTGAAGCCTGCTCTGGGTCTGTGCATGTTCAGCCCAACATTTTGGGTCAGAGTAACCTTCTAAACAGGTTCTTTGTTCCCACGATGTGAAGCTTGCCCTAGGACCTGTGCTCTGGTGAAGACATCCGTTGCTGTCCCAGGAGCCTTTCCTTCAAGTTAGCCAAGAGCCTGAGGAAAGGAAAACCCATTGGCTCTGGTTGCAGAGACCTCATGCATGCACATACCTCTACATGAGGGTCAGTGCCACTCCCAGACACACTGTGCATTTCTTCATTCTTGATGGTTTCTTTTTTCTTTATTTATTTTTTCTTTCTCTTTTTTTTCCCTGAGATCTAAAATTAAGGAGTCATGCAGATGGAAAACATCTGCCTGTTCTTTGTGCATGGAAAAAACATAACACATGGCAGGGATGATAAATAATAATAAATAATGATGATGATGAAAGCATTTGGAGAGGCACAACTGTTTGATTTGTCCAGAGCAAGCATCACACACTCTGTGTCCAGGCTAAGAAAGATAAATAGACCACTGTGGTTTGTAATTTTGCAAATGGCAACACAATTTTGAGGCATTTAGGCAGAGCAGATGCTGAGCATGGCTTGACTTTTCATGGGTTTGCTCATTAGTGCCTAGTCAGAGGCTCCTCAGGTGTGCAAAAGGAGCCTGACCTCTCCTGAATGCAGGTCTGTTTATGTATGAGTCACAAATCACTGTCTCTCCTAAAACTAACACAGCTAGGCCAAAGAATGACATAGCCTCCCAATGATGTAATATTCTATTTTCTACCTAATGCAGGGTTATGAAATTGAATCCAAGGGGCAAGTCATTTATTTACTTCCCTAAGGTTATCACAAAAATGGGTAGCTTTTCACCCAGAAGACGTAATTCTTGATGTCTTTCAAACAATAATGCAGAAATCAGCTTAATTGTATCCCTATGGATCTCACTTAGACTTTCATCAGGGCCCACCTAAAAACTTCTTCCAGGGTTTGTGTTGTGCGTGGTCATCTCCGACTGGAGAGTTAAAGTGTTAAACCCAGTGTCACTGTAAAAGCCCTGATGGAGAGGGACAAAGAGGATTATTTAATGAGTTGCTGGGTCTCAGGTGAGTTTCCAGAATGCAGGTGTTCTCCTTTATGTCTGCCTTCAGGCTGGTGCTCTCCTACCTTTGTAAGCAACTTGGCCTAAATGACTCCTGAGTTTGGAAGCATTTGAAGCTGTGACATGTTTGCAGGCAGAATAACAGGCATGGTGGGGAAGGAGCACAGTGAACTCCTGGACAGAGGGAAGTCCATATCCATGTGAAGGAAAGCATTCAGTCAAGGGAGAAGGTGATTCCTGTGCACATGTCCATGCAGGGCTGAACTCTGATAAAGAGAATGTGTCAGGACCATGTGTATTTAGGGCTGACTGAGCAATGTGACAGCAAAAATTTCACAGGACAGTGACAGTGTGGTGTACCTTCAGACTTCAGCTATTTATGGGAGGTACTTCTAAGAGTCTGAAATCTCAGCTCCCAGGGCAACCATCCCCTAATATCTCTATCAGGATAATTCACAAATGGAAATAGGAATGAAAAAGCCTCAGCACTAACACAAGCCATGCCATCTGTGTGTGTCTTTGTGTGCAAGTTGCCAGCATGTTCGTATGAGTGTAAATACAGCATAGCATACTTTGTGTGCATGTGTCTGCTGGAATGATTGAAGCTTAAGATTTAAAAAAAAAAAAAAAAAAAAAAAAGCAAAGGAATTAGAGCTGAGCAACCCAAGAATGATGATGCAATGATATTGCAGCAGCAAAAGCAAAATGATCTGCTAAAAATACACCAGAGGGATCTAAATATTTCCATAAACAGATGGAGGTCGGAGCCCAAATGTAAGAGAAAAATGCAAGTAAAGGAAATTGTATTTGACAACCATAAGGGTCTTATAGTTCTTCTGTGTCTTTTATCCCAAAAGGTTTTTTTACAGATGCTCGCATTCAGGCAAAAGGGGAGTCTGATCCCACAATGCTTTACTCATGTGAGTAACCCTAATTTATGTTCGTAGACTCAAAGGGCCCAATGAGCAATACCTTGTATGAATTCTTTTAGAGGAGGCATCTGGCAGTGCTTTATAATGAAGGCTGCAGAGGAGTTTTCACTTTAAACCACACTTTTATTAATTCTCGTAATTTTTTTTTCTGTTTCAGAGCTTTTACATAGTCAGTTGAAGTTTTCCAAACATAATCCACGCCTGAATGTGAATTTTATTTGGATGCATGAAGAAGAACAGCTTCAGACTGACTGGAGAAATATGCTTTCCTGTAACCAAAAAAGTTCAAACCTCTTCCTCCCTACTTCTTGCCCCTTTATCTAAACAAATGAGAAAAGGCTAAAATTTTCTTTGCTGAGTTGTCATACAGGGAGACTGACATGGTGAAGTTTGGGGAAGTTTCAAAATCGAAAATGTCCTAGAAATATTTTAAGTTTTTATGTTGCTGAAATCCTGTATATGTTCTGCAGGGCTGAAATTCAGCTGCTAGAGAAAGGCTACCAGAGAGCTGTATGTACTCCTTAGAAGCCAAAGGCCTGTGCTCCAGCCATACTTTGATCTTGTCCAAGTTCACCCAGCTGTGAGAGAGACCTGACTGGGAAACCAAAACCAGCTGTGATACCAGCTGGTAGCATTTTCCTGTGGACCACCTTGGCTCATGATGGAATTTAGGGAGGATTAAAAAGCATCATCATAACCCCTCTTGTGTCTGGAAATTGCAGTCTCACTACTTGAATGAAGACTGAGAGGTACACAGGCTAGGGAACCTCGGCTCCTGGGCTTCTGCATCTCAAGTTCCAAACAGGGACTAAACCTTGTGAATTCACACAAGATGCATTCTGAATGGGGGACAAACCACAATGCATTTGAAAGCTTCTATACAAATTCTTCTGGACAAAGCAAACTAATTCACTTTCAGGAAGTAAGAAATTTCTTTGGGTTATTTTTGATTGTTTTATTGCCAGTTCTTTGTCATGTCTAATAATCAGTCTAAACAGAGAGGGGTAAAATGTTGTTTCAAGATGTAATCCTCCCCCAACCCTAATATGCTGAAAGGACTTTGAGAATACTTGGCTTTAAAGTTTCACGTTTCACACTCTTCCTTCTAAACAAGCATCTGTCCAAACCAACATATTTCTAGGAAAATGCATTTCTTTTAGATGAAGCTTTTCAGTAGGAAAATATCTTGTTGGAAAAAAATGTGTTCTGATCTCTTTTTCAGACAAACAAGAGTGACCCTTTCATACAGTGTTAGGAAGGCCAGGCTGTCTCATCCTGCCTTTCCTATGGATGCCTCTGGGCAGCTTAGTGGGTATGATTATTCTTGAGTTTAGTTTAGTCCTTACTTTGTGCACTGCACGATTCTTTCTTGGTCACTCACACATTGTATGAGTGCCCCAAGCTAGAGGAGCTGGACCAGAAGTTGTGTCAGGTCCCTTCCAATCCAAATGACTCTGTCATTCTAGCCATGTCATGCCATACACAACACAAAGTAAACCCATCAAATTCCCTTTAACCTAATGTAACTTAACTATATTCATTGTGATTATGATGATGTGAACTAAGCGCCTATAACAATACACCCAAAAAAGGGAGTTGAGATTGTCAGATATGAGGCTTGAGGGCCTGATTACAAGACATTCATGTTAAAAGGACCTCAAGTTCTGTTTTAAAATGAGGAAAGATCAGTATAGTGCTCTATGAAGATATCAGAGAAGCCAGTTTTTTGTCACTTCAGATGTGTCTGATGACAAATTGTAAATTTCTTTTTGGGGAATAGTAGATCCAAAAGCTTAGCTGTTTCTTGTTTGGTTTTGTGGGTGGTGGTTTTTCTTTTTTTTTTTTTTTTTTTAACATGCCTTGCAAAGGAAGAAACAAAACAACCTGCAACCTATGCGCTATACACTTGCCTCATGTTCTGTGCAAAGGCAAGAGAGATTTTTCTTCCACTGCTCTTGACAGTGACAGGAGAGATCAGACCTCCAGTGTTACCCAAATAAAAATGTTCCAAGCCTCTGCTTGATATTTTTCCTGTTGTATAGCTGAAAGTAATTTTTGTTTCACCTGTTCTACACTCTGAGTGCCTTGTCTCCATATGGCAATATGTGCCGTGTCTTTGCTGTAACTTCAGGTGGCACAATCAGCATTAGGAAAGAAGCTTTATGGACACACAGCAGAAATGGGTTGGTGACGCCCTAAAGATTTGCATTGGGGAAGCCTTGGTTTGCTGCAGACAGCTCCTCTCCCTTTGCTCTGTGCTGAGGTAAACTCCCAGCCTGGGCTTGGCTCACTCTCCCTCGTGAAGAGTCACTGCTGATGTTGATTTATTTAGCGGTTGAGTGGTAGGTTTTGGAAGAGGCAGGAGGAAGCTCTCCCTTCCTGTTCACACACAGCTGTTCTCCTCTGAGACCCATCTGGATTCACTGGAGGACAACTGGCCTTTGCCAGAGCTCTATCGTAGGCAGTGTTTACAGCTGTCCTGCATGGAAGACCAGTGTGTGGTCTGAAGCTATCGATGGAGAATGGAGACAAGTGCATTCCACAGAATTTATTCCTGCCACAGCTTCCAGAGCTCCGCAGACTCCATGGTATCAGCTGTCATGACCCCCTCAGACCTGGGTGAAGCAGGATAACAGAAGACTGGCTCTGCATGGCTACTGGTGCTCCTTGCAGGAGCCATCATGTTGTGTACAAGCTTTATCCTTTGGGAAGGACTTCAAGCCAGCCTTTGCAGCAGCCAGATCCCATGGTATTCAAATCCATAGGGAAAGAATCTCTGGCAGAGGCAAAGCTGCATGTGTACAAGAGCTCTCTGTGCCTGGAGAGATAAGGTAAGGGTTACAGGAACTTCAGGAATATGCTTTTTAAAAGAAACCTGCCAAGAAAAAAAAGGCCCCTGCAAAGTTTGTCTTTAAAATATAAGAACAAAATAAAAGTATCTTCAAATCTTTTGATTTGTGCAGATGAGGAGAGTCTGGGAGCAAGGAATTCACCTGTTGTAATTCTGTGGAGTAGTTCTTCCCTCACTCATCCCATCAGAGAGGACAGCCCCACCTCTTACCCCATTCCAGAGGTTATGAACAGACCTGGTATCAAAGTCATTTGCACACAGAATTATCCAATCTACTAACAGTGCTCGGGAAACATGGAGCCAAACATGGAGCCAGCTGCAAAGTGTGGAAGCCATCCTTATACTATTAGTGGTGGCATTGCCACACAGGTGGATTCAAAGCCTTCCAGAAGAGCATTAAAACCTTTAAACACTCCAGGTCAGTGGAGCCAGGCACTCATTACAGACAGCAGATTGTCCCCAGGAAATTCTGCAGCAAACCAGCTCATGTAATGTTTGCTTTCACCAAAGCAGGCAGACATGTCACATGCCAAGTCACCAAATGGCTTATGTTTCCTTGGGATCTTCTGCCCAATCCTGGGAACAGGACACATTGCCATGACCCTGTTGTCTTTCTGATCCAGTTTTCATCTTCTCTACATGCGTTTATGCTTTTTAAACCAAAGAAAGTCTTGTATGATAAAGGCTGAAGATCTGGGGAAAATATCCTGGATTCCTGCATTATTGCAGCACCAGGACCTGGGACGAGTGCAAAAGTTCATCCCAACTTTCAAAGTCTGTCACTGAATATCACCCTACTTTATGTTATTTTCAGTAGAGGACTGCAGAGTCCTTTTCTGGTCCTCTCAGAGGAAGGCAATGCAAATTCCTGGATAAACTGGGAGATTTGTGGAGGCAAGCTCTGCAGGCCCCTGCAGCATGGAACTGCAGTTGAGAAACTTGATCAACTCTGACGAATGTTATTTTTCATTTAACTCACTAAATTCCATAATGTGCTGAAGACATCTGATGCACAGTGACAATATGAACCAAAGTGAGTCTGTATGATGGAACTCAATGGATAGTCCATCAACTCAGACAGAATCAAAAAGAACTTCATTTCTATCTCTCAGGAGACTATATGCATGGCTTCTATGGAGGTTTATCCATCTCCTGTTTAAATCATTCAGTTTCATACAAGTGTATCCAGTTCTGCTCTGAGTTACACCCACTGACCTGAGCAGAACCACATGAATGTTGACAACAAGAAGTGAACAAAGCAGAATTTAACCCTCCTTCTTTTCCTTATACACTTTTCAATATATGTTACAAAAGTGAAATCTCAGCAATTTGAGATTAAATCTGACATTAAACCTGGAAATATCTGTCCATATTAGACAACGTAATTCACCAAATGGAAATATGGAGGTTCTCCAGGATTAATAACATGGAAAAGTACATTATTTGATGTGATAAATATTTGGAAGGCAACTTTATTGTCAGGAGTATAAGGACCCACCCGTTACTTGGAAAATCAGGACAAAGCAACAGAATATCTCACTTTAAGGAAAAACATCAAGGAGAAAAAAGGAAGTTATCCAAGAACTGGGGAAACTTTACCAGGGCCTGCAGGGATTTTAAATTGCAAGACTGTTTGTTGTTTGAACTGAGTCACACCGATGTAACAGAGAATAGAGAATTTGTCCTTGGCAGCAGAACTATTAGAATGGAGAGTTAATTCTCCTTCGTGTCAACCCACTGAATCCAGGTCATCATGACTTAATTAAAGTGTACATGGTATGAAATATCATTGAACGTCAATCCAGTTCCTTAGTGTGCAGAATGCTATGTTTATTTATGGGGTTTGGCAATCACTTCTGGAAAAAAAAATAAAGATATTAAAATATAAAGTTTGTACATTAATAGGAAAACACCATCATTCCCTGGATTCTATTCTCAGCTGGTTTGGTGAGATTTCTGCCTAGGGGTCATTTTTCCACAAATTAAAGAGGTTCTTTGCTACCTCAGCTGGGCACTATTCAGTACTGGGATGATGATGTTTGCATTTATAAAGTCTAAGGAATGAAAGAAAAGGCTCTGCCCTCCTCTTTCATGCAAAATCTAGAAGAACCACTTCTCTAGGTATCCACCCAGCCCTGAGGCAGAATTCCAGCCAAACCTGGAAATTCATCACATTCAAAAACACTCCCTGAAGTTTGATACACAAAGGATGGACAAAGCAGCAAATGCACTCGTTGTATATGTTGAAATATTACATATATCTAAGGAATAACTATTACAGTGGTCCAGCCAAGGAAAACAGCAGAGCAAGTCAGATTGGTAGAGATGGGATAGATAGAGAAAGTGCCAAACTAAACAAGGTTTGATTATGGCTACACGCTGTCCTCTGCCTCTAATTTTCTCTTGCAGGGAATTTCCTAGAAGAAGGCCAGCATAAATGGTCATGCCTAGCTCAATAGTTCTCTAAAGTTAACCCATTCCTGGTTTGTGGAATTGTGCCCTCAACTGCTTTAAAACTAGTTGTATACATCAGCTAAGTTCTGCTGCTGGTTTTGCACAAAAATGTGAATCTATTTTTCCTTTAGAAAAATCTGCAATTAACAGAAAGGCCCTTTTACCTGTTCTGTTGATGCTCTGCATTTGGGTTGTTTAAACCCAAGAGGAGTTAACGCTGCAGGACACAGAAGTTACTAGAATGACCAGAGAGCTCTCTTCCTTATCTGGATCCCCTGTGGTTGGATAGGGACAGGCGGCCGGAAGATCTCGGACTGTAACGGTGAGGATAAGAGCAAGCCCCATCCCCCTCTCGAGATAAGCTACCCCTGAAAGGAATGTAGACCCTCTACTAACATGTGCCAGTACTTTTCCACTCCAACTACTAACCCAGGAGGTGTGGCAATATCCTGTTTGACGTAGTAATAGATAAGAAGTATAAAACCTGAACCTTTTACTTAATAAACGTCTTTTGTAACCGTCTGCCATATTGGTACCATGCGTCTGTTACAAGACCCGACCCACTCATGAAAGTAAAGTGGAGGTCGTGCTGTATGCCTAGATACCAGAGCCTCCACTGTGGCAGAAACAGCGAACTGCTACAAGTGGTGCCGTAAACCCGGGAACGATTACCTCGGAGGACGGGAGCTACGCTTTGGAAAGGCACAGCGGGTAGGAGTCGGCCGGTCCGAACTCCTGAGGAGGAGAAGAAAAAGGGGGACGCCCCAGGACCCCGCGGGAAAAACATGGACCCCGTGAAGTTGGTCGTGAGTAAATTAGCAATCCACTCGGGAATTGCATGGGACAAAAAAGATTTATTTCTTGCTATTGCAAGGTTAACGGATCTAGGCGCGATTTCACGCCCTATAGACATATTAAATTCAGAGGGGTGGGAGAAATATACAGTTGCCCTGGCGGAAGATACAAAAGCCACCGGCAGCGGAAAAGTTTTAAAAGCATGGGGAAAAGTTGAAAAAGTGTTGCGAAAAGCAATGGAAGAACAGGAGGCTTGGAACGCTGCAAAAACGTGTTTATTCACGGCTAAGCAGCCGGGGAGAGGGGACCGAGGGGGCGCAGGACCCTCCGGAGAAGCCCCGGAAGAGAAGGGGGGGGGGCGCAGTGCAGCAGAGACCCCAGGGGAAAAGCGGGAGTCAGACGCCTCATCCCCCTCCAAAAATACATGCATAAAAGCCGCGGAGCACGCGGAAAACCCCCGGGTCCCCCCGCGAGAGACCCCAGATCCGAACACCCCCGAAAAAACCGCGGCTTCCCCGATAATCCCTCCTTGCCGCGACCAGGGTCCGAGCGGCGGCACGGCGCTAGGACCGGCGGCGGCGCCGCCCGCGCGGAGCGGCGGCTCCCCGGCACGGTCCGAAACGGCGGTCTCTCCGGGCGCGGAGACGCGGCGCGGCCGGGTGGAGGAATGTACGCGGCTCGTCTGGGAAGAACTCGCGCGGCAGGCAAGAGACGCAGAAAGATTAGCTGCCGCGGAGGGCATACACCCCCCGCCATATGGCCAATATGGCGCCGACGGTCTGGCGCGGGGGCGGGGCGGCCAATCGCCGCTACCCCCCCCGCCATGTGGCCAAGATGGCGCCGGCCACGTGGAGCGCGCGCGGAGGAGGGCGCCACGTAACAATGCGAACCCGGAAGTGCAAAACCCCGCGACCGAGCATGCGTGGGGGGTCGGAGGAATTCCGGAACCACCGACCTACATGGCGCATGCGCGGGAGAGCGGGGGGGGGCGAACACGCGGACAAGGTCCCTTACCAATGTCATCTACCAAGGACAGGAGCGAGCAAAAAGGGGAAACGTGGGGTTACCCCCGCGCAAGGCGCCAGCGTCACCCCCGGTCGGAGGGGGGGGGCCGGGCGCGGGAGGCGGAATGGAGTCAAAGCAGAGGGAACATCCGAGCCCACCCGCGGAAGGCGGGACGGGGGCGGAGTCCGGGGAAAAAGCATAGCAAACCGGAAGCTTACCACCAGTTCACTTCCGATACGGAAGGAAGTTACAGCTCCACGACGAGCTCTACAGAGAGCTCCGAGTCCGATTCGGAAACGGAGATAACAGATTTTATAAAGTTTTCAGCGAAACCGAGCAAAGCTTTTAACAATGTAAAGGAACAAACTCAGTACAAACTAACCAATTTAAGTTTGTTGCCAGAGGAACGAGACGCACCACCAAGCCGTCAGAAAGCACCAGAAAAAACCCGCGCGGGCGAGATCCAAGCACCAACGATATGCCTGTGTGATTTTGTTGCTGGGGTTTGTCGCCAGAGGACAAGCCAGCTCAGATTTCTACCCACACCAGCCATTCAGGTGGGTCATGAGACATCTTACCAGTGGTAAGGTGCTCAGAGACATCACCACACCAAACAGTCCATCCTTCGTGCTTCGTATTATCGATTTGTTTCCAGGACAACCAAAGGTAGACCCTTATTCTCCATTTTCATCACACACATACCTATCCTATTGGTGCCCAGCTTCAAACGCAGGAAAAAGCTATTGTAATAACCCCGGCTGGGGATATTGCGGACATTGGGGATGTGAGACCATTGTAACAGACGCCAGGCCGTCAGGGCCTGGGTGGGACCCACAAAAACCTGACAAATTCCTGCAATTCACCTGGGCACCCGCAGGTTGTAAAACACCTCTCTCTGTACACGGGAATTCCTATCGATATAGCTACAAGATCCCAAAAATCCGAAAATGCATATACTATAACATGACAGTTTTGCAACCCACTCATCCTAGCTGGACGGTGGGCAAGACCTGGACAGTGGTCCTTCAAGGGTCAAAAAAGTGGGTGAACGTGCAAATTACCAAGTCTCAACCCTCAGAACCCAGAGCTGTGGGGCCCAACAAGATAATTAAAAGCACACAGACAAAGAGAAATATGACCTACCCTAGGGCTGCACCTACGGGTGTCAGCAGAACCCCAACTAGTGATGCAGAAGCCTTTCAGATGGACAAATTAGCTAGGTCAGATCCCGATCCAATCTTTCGTATGTTAGAAGCTACCTTTCTATCCCTGAATGAATCTAACCCTAACCTAACCAATTCCTGTTGGCTTTGTTATGATGTCCAACCACCTTTTTATGAAGGAGTTGCTTTAAACACCCCATTCAGTTACTCCGCCGCTGATGCACCCCAGCAGTGCCGATGGAATACACCTCGCAGAGGGATCACCCTAAGCCAGGTCTCAGGCCGAGGCAAATGCTTTGGTAATGCAACCCTGGCTGAGCGAAAAGGGAATGTCTGTACCAGAGTTGTAAAGCCTAACAGAAAGAATAGCAAGTGGGTAATACCTGCTACATCGGCAATGTGGGTTTGTCAACGGTCTGGAGTAAGTCCGTGTGTATCTCTTCCCAAGTTTGATGATTCTAACGATTTCTGTGTCCAAGTTCTGATTGTTCCTAGAGTCCTGTACCACTCAGAGGAAGAAATGTACAGCCTTCTCGAAGAATCCAACAGGCTCCACAAAAGAGAGATATTGACAGGTGTTACCATCGCAATGCTACTCGGCTTAGGAGCAGCCGGCACAGCGACAGGTGTCTCAGCCCTGGCAACACAACACCAGGGTCTGTCTCAGCTGCAAATAACTATAGATGAGGACCTGCAGAGGATCGAGAAGTCCATTTCCTACTTGGAGAAGTCAGTCTCTTCACTCTCAGAAGTAGTTTTACAAAATAGGCGTGGACTAGATCTCCTGTTCATGCAGCAAGGAGGCCTGTGTGCAGCCTTGAAAGAGGAATGCTGCTTTTATGCAGACCACACCGGAGTCGTCAGGGACTCCATGGCCGAACTCCGAAACAGACTGGCTCAGAGACAGAAAGATAGGGAAGCTCAGCAAGGCTGGTTCGAATCCTGGTTTAACCAATCCCCTTGGTTAACCACTTTAATTTCCACCTTGGTAGGCCCATTGGCAATGCTACTTCTATCTGTTACCTTCGGACCATGCCTGCTGAACAAGATAGTTTCATTTGTCAAAGCTCGCCTAGATCAGACTAACATTCTGTTCATAGGCCAACATGAGATGCTGTGAATTTAAAATTGCCAGTCACAAGATTTCCAAACTTGCCTGGCAGAAATTTACTCAAGTTTATAAACTCCTTTTTACCTTATTAAGTCCTAACCTTCTACCTCATTTAGTGCCTATATCTATATATATATATATATGCGTATAACTACCTCGTTTTTTTGTGAGAGAGGGGGGGGAGATGTGGTTGGATAGGGACAGGCGGCCGGAAGATCTCGGACTGTAACGGTGAGGATAAGAGCAAGCCCCATCCCCCTCTCGAGATAAGCTACCCCTGAAAGGAATGTAGACCCTCTACTAACATGTGCCAGTACTTTTCCACTCCAACTACTAACCCAGGAGGTGTGGCAATATCCTGTTTGACGTAGTAATAGATAAGAAGTATAAAACCTGAACCTTTTACTTAATAAACGTCTTTTGTAACCGTCTGCCATATTGGTACCATGCGTCTGTTACAAGACCCGACCCACTCATGAAAGTAAAGTGGAGGTCGTGCTGTATGCCTAGATACCAGAGCCTCCACTGTGGCAGAAACAGCGAACTGCTACAATCCCCATCACAGCAATCCAAGAAGGAGATAGCAGCAGAGATCTAGAAAAAACCCAGATCTAGAAAAAAAAACGTACCCCACTAGCAAAGTGCCTAAAGTGCCTAATTTATTTTTCAGATACCTTAGCTTGCAATTTTGCAATTTTGGTGGGTCTTGTGTTTAGGTTCTTTTTGTGTGTGTCTGTTGTATGTGTTTGTTGTTTTCTCTCTCTCTCTCTTTTTTTTTTTTTTTTTTTTTTTTTTTTTTTTTTTTTAACTGACAGTAAGATGATAGAAATTTTACCATGGAGTTTATCTGAATCAGGTTCATTGCACTTGAGGGTCAGAGCTGAAGAAAGCAATTTTCAGGAAAGGGTAAGCAGAAGAAGACCCTTGTGCACTGTACCCTGTTGCAGGAGCCATACTTGCAACTCCTTGCAGGGTGCATTTGAAGGTTCCATGCTTGAGTCACAGCAAAGGAAAAAACTTTCTGGGACCCCTGTAACATTATAGCTTCACAATAGCCTATGAATTTAGAGATAAACTGCCTGGAGAGCAAGCTTAAACTTGTACTGGATAAGAATGTAGTTAGTTAATACACAGTCCATCTCCCCTCTGTCTCTGTCCAACCAAATGAAATGCATAAAATGAGACTGCTCTGTCTCCTAAAGCGCTTTTTCCCCAGCAGTCTAAACTGAAATGAGAATAGTAGAAAGGCAGGCTCAGGAATGATTCATTAACTGCAAAACAAGGGAAAATTCATACCAAATGTTCCTTGTAACTGCCCCGCTGCTTCCAACAGCCTTTCTTGTGTGCTGTAACTGTGGGGTCAAACCTGGTGTTAAACTTTCACATGAGGTCTGTACACATAAGTGTGGAGGCCGTGTGCCTGTAAGTTTCTCCCTGCAAACATCTAAATCCTGCTGTGCATTGCTTGGGTAGCCAGCTCCTGTAGTTGCCAAGTCTCCATGCATATTCAGGCAAGTATCCACATAGGCAGGTAACTAACTAACTAACTAACTAACTAACTAACTAACTAACTAGAACACACTGAGAGAAGAGCATAAAACCATCCCCAAGGCACCCGGCAAATTCCAGAAATCCCCAGCTTAGGGAAAGTACCACAGATTTGCACCTGGGAATTTCCATGCTAAATGGTGGATTTAGCTCACAAAGTAGGCTGCACAGCCATTAAAATATTGAGACTCTCAAGGCCTTTAAAATTATGGCCAAGAGAACTGTATCTCAAAACCTAAACTGGGCATTGTAGCAGCTGCAAAGCCTGAGCTGAAGAGAAGTGTGGAAGAATCAGTCCGTAACACCTATGCCTGCTTTTCAATAGAAAAAGACAACTCAAATTAAAAGAAGTGCAAACGCACAAACCTCATTTTTGAACCCATCTTCCACCAAAGGTGGTGATGGAAGATATCCATGGTGTATGAAATGCCTGCAGCCCCAACCCCTTTGAGTGCAGTCCTACCAGAACTGCTGACACGTCTTCAGAGAGGGAGCTGCTAATAGAGACCTTATGTGACACTGTAGCTGTTTTATTCAAAAATCCATAAAATTATTAAAAGCTTCTGCAGAATCAAAGAAAACTCAAAATGAGAAAGGCCAACAGTTTTTTGGATGAAGCAATGTTGTAGCTCAAATCTTGTTGCCAGGCTTGCCTGCTTCTCTTTTCTCTCTTAATTTGTTCAGACTAGTTTGAAATGAGTCAGTGATGGTGCTTCCTCAAGAGAGCTGTGTGGCTTCTTAGCTCTTGCTGCAAGAAACATCATCCTCTTATTTGACCACTCCATTTTCCTGTCTCTCCATAAACACATCAAAAGCCCCACCCTCTTTTCTAATGTCTCCAGGTAGCTTCTGGGCTTTTACTACCTTTTCCCATCAGTGAGGCACTTCTACACAGAGACCTCTGAACAGGCCTTACTCCTTGGCCAAGCAGTTTGGGCATATGAGATTCTATTTTAGAAACCATGTACCTGCCTTACTGAACCAGGGTTTGGGGTAAGAAGCCAAGCTAGGAGGCAGGATATGGTTTAGTTTGAAAGCAATATTGTGTTAATGCATATACACAGCTTTAGAAATGTAGCAGGGCTGTTACAGTGACATCTAAGGTTTCCCTAGACATTCCTGCTCTTTCCACACTGTAATTTTATATAGTGAGCCAGTAAAATAAATGAGCAGCAGACATAGGAATCTGCCTGGAAATACATTGATCCCTGTACTGAGGATCTGGACCCATCTATAGGACTTGCTTAAAGGCTGGTCTTCAACTTTTGTTGACTCATCAGCCCTCCTGATTTCATGTTTCTGAGAAATATTATAGATTTTTAAAATATTTTGTTATTTGTAGACCTTTTACAAGTAGTCCACAAGTTGGAAGTGGAGCCTATGGAGGTAGTTTATAATTTAGCTGTTCAGCCTATTTCCTCCTTCTTCTCCTTTTGCACTAAAGTCTTCACAGGGTTTTAAGCCGGCAATTAAAACCACTGCAGCAGTTTTATTAGCCCTGCATGCCATCTTGTTCTACCCATGTTATTTACTTATGCTAATTGTTCAGGTATTAAAGAACAAACACAGCAATTAATTAGTGGTCTGACCAGAATTATAAAGAAATAAAGGCTTTTCATGGGTGTCAGATTTGAGTCACTCACAGAAGCTTACAGAGTGAAAAAATGAAGAGGGATGAATCATGGTCAAAAGAAACATTTTCAGCCATGCAGTATGGCATCCAGATGTGTGGGAATGGACTACACTTTTAGTTCAGGGCACATTCAGTCTTCTAACAGGCATTTATTCTCTCAAAGGGCTGGGCAGGGAGCAGCAAGCCATGTGCTTGTGCTATTCAGGGAAGATGGCTTGATGTGGTGACCTCAGGTGTTCAGGTAGGTCATCTTGGACAGAGGAAAAACACCTTGCCCTTGAGGATGGACTCACATCAAGGACTGCAAGAGTGGCAACATGACTTCCTGTCTCAGACATCCCTGGAAGAATTTAGATGTGTCTTTTTTACCGGAAATCTGGACTTTCAAGTTTGGAATTGACTTTGTGCTAGCAAGGCAGTTTATGAAAAGGCAGCTTTCCTGTGGTGCCTGATGGCATGTGGATGTCACATCTGGGGATCCTGGTAAGAGCAGCCCTGTCCTTCACTTGTTTGTACCATGCAAACAGCAGCTTAACTTGTCCCTCTTGAGAATCAGAGACATTCAAAGTACATGACAGTTTTAATGTTTATTGTCCGCTGTCTTTGATTGCCATTTGGGAAAAGAATTTCTACTCCATACTTGTTGTGCCACAGAAGGATGGTTAGAATCCATGTTATTATGAAAACATGGAAAGTGTTAGTGAGGGAAGGCAGACAAGTGCACACTTGCACTGAAAATGCAAATAACCATTTCTGCATGCAAACCCTTACAGTCACCAGCTAACATTTGCAGCTCAGTACATGAACAGCTCAGAGGTTATTTGAGGTTCATCAAAATGGTCCTTCTTGGCTTTGTAGTCCATGACTCCACTACAGAAAGATTTCACACCCTCTGGTAACCAATCTAGGCAGATAATGAGTCACCCCTGAGATAACCACCAGTGATGCCAAAGAGTAAACAGGATTTCAAGTAGAGACTCCTGGTGGCTGCAGACAGCATGAAGCTGAATGACAAGAAGTCATGCAGTATAGATGCATACAGCTCTGTGAAATGACAAAGGTTCAAGTTTTAGGATGTTACATTTTTTGGCTGTTGCAAGTCAGAGTCTACAGAACCTCTGGTGAGCATTTGAGCGCACTGCTGCCACTCTAAAGCAAAATCATGAGAAGAACCAGAGGGATGTGGCGTGTACAAACATCACCGGATATGAAACCGAGTCATGACCCCCCAAACAGCTGAGAAGAGCACCAGATCTCATATTCACCCAGAGGAAGATTGCTAGCCCCATCTATTGCTGCCATTGCTGCTATTGCTATTTTTCATTGTCCCTTCTTGCCGAGGTGTTCTCCAGCCAAACGACACATCCTAAATGACAGCATGGCATCCACAGAGCTGCCAGAGAGACAGCAGTGAACACATCAAGGAAACGTTTAAGAGGTC
This sequence comes from Sylvia atricapilla, assembly GCF_009819655.1. Lineage (NCBI taxonomy): Eukaryota > Metazoa > Chordata > Aves > Passeriformes > Sylviidae > Sylvia > Sylvia atricapilla. The sequence goes on from NC_089146.1 coordinate 23,433,753, forward strand.
ACTTCCTCTTGCTTTTGCTGCACAAGCTGTTTGAGAAGACAGATCATTCAAGGAACTGAGAAACATCGAAAAATTAGACTAACCTCAGAAATGAAGCACTCAGCAGAAAAGAGGCCAGAGGGAAGAGGTCTCAGACACTTGAGGTTATGCCTGAGGATGGCATGAGTCAAGCATGGGTTGCAATGTGAAGGGCAGATGTGGAGCTGAACCTGCCCATTTTGGGGAGCAAACATCCTTCTAACATAGGCATTGTTCCCTATGCTGACAGCTCCTACAGAGATCACCTCTGGAGCAGTGTGGAATTCCCATTACTAATGCTGGGAGCTGAGGGCACTCAGTGTGATGCAGTAAAGAACAAAAATAAAAGGTCTAAGCTCTCTAAGTGACTTCAGATGGTGTGGGCCAAAAAGGATTCAGAAAAATAGCACTTCTTAGAATAGTGCAGCTGTTCTGAACAATGCTTACATGGATGAGAGAGCTGCTATGACTTCAACACTAAGAAAGTTTGCAAACGTTTTGTTTCCTGTTTTGACATTGACATGGTTATTAACAGCAAAACAGACGTGAATTTAGGACAGACATGAAACAAGGCCTGAAAGGAACATGTAGTATTTTTTTTTGCATTTTACTGAGATAGGACCCCAAAGAATCTCATCCCTTGTCCTGAGGAATATTCCTTCCCTGTTACTTCTATTTATCTTTATAGCAGAAGAATGGGACTGAATTTGGTCCTACAGTTCAGGCATATCCTGTTCAACCCAAGAAGCATGTAGCCTCATTGTGGGAGTGGGACCCAGGCATTCCACGTGATCTGTTTGAGATGGATGAGAGAAACTCTAGAACAGGGAGAACCACAAAAATTACCGATACTGAAATTTAGTTGAGACACCAAAATTAATTTTCTTACCATTTTGAAGAGCATCAAAAAAAGCATGGAATTAGCATGGGAGAAATGAGAATTTTGAGGATTTCCTCCAAAAAGGCAAAATCGCTCCCTTCTCTATGTTGGGCAAAAACCCTCCCAAATCTGCCCAAGGAAGACAATCTACAGAATCACAGGTAATTTCTTGATGTCCCTGGATCCAGCCATTAAATAGGCCTGACACTGTTAGTGTATAAGAGCTGGTGTTTTTGCAGCTTGTAGTGGCATGGCTGGAAGCCATATATAGAATTATATAGACAGGATGAAATGTTTCCAAGAGAAAACATGCACAATGAGAATATGCTCTGTTCTTCCCTAAAGCAACAGGCACTGTTGCCAAGCTATGCTCAGTCAAGCTGCTGTACGTACCAGGAAATGGGCTGTCTTCCAATGTAAAGCTATAAAACAAGACAGATAAAAGGGGTTGAAATAAAAATAAAGGGAAAGTGGAAACTTTTTTCCTTGCTCATATTTCTCCCTAGACATGGCTAGCCTTTGGAAGATGCTGCCATTATTACCTTCACCACTGCATCCATGAGCTTTCACCATCCCAGGCTCTGGCTGCAGGGGCCTTGCCCATCTCGTGCAGCTCAGCAGGTGACCACCCCTCCCACATACCTGAGTAGCAATTTGCAGGCTCAGAGCAGCATTGCTGAGCCAGTACCCAGTGCCTACCTAAACGGACTGAGAAATTACTCCCCTGGAATAGACCTCTTTTATTTCATGGCCTTTCATTAAGCTCTGAAAGGAAAAAGTGAATATATTGAAGAGTAGCTGTAGAAGGATCATGTCCCCTCCCCATGCTTCAGTTTCCCCATTATATGTCGGGTGTGAATATTTCACCCCAGAGCACTGTATGGATAGAACAGTTACTAAGTGCACAGCCCTGTCATCACTACAGGTTACTAACACATCATTGCACATATTGCTGTGTCTTCCCTCAGACTTGATTGAAATCCAGGACGAAGTGAAGTACACGCTGCACACAGACATTCACCTCCTTCCTTGCAAAGTCCTTTGGAGCTTAAGTGTGACAAAAAGCAATTCTTTGCTCTTAACTGTAACAGGTCCAGACAGTGAAGCTGTTTTTCTATGGATGATGATGCCATTAACAACAGGGAGGGAGAATGGATGAGGAGGGACAACATTTCTCTATTCCCCCCAATTAAGATTTGCATTTGAAAACACAAAAATTACACATTTTATCAATGCCAAAACATTATTCTAAAATATTAAATGTAACAAGGTAAATATGGAATAGAAAGTATCAATACACATTGTATCAATACACATCAATACACAAGTATCAATACCTTCTGCCCAAATATAAATGTAAGCTGGACAAAAACAAGCTGTGAGTGAACAAATTGAAAAACTTGGAACAGAGCAAGTTTTTCTTGCTGCTGTAGCAGCCTGACATTTTTCAGTCACAAATTTACTCAGCGTCACATGTTCCCAAGAAACATTTGCCTTGAAACGTCCCTTTCCAATGGAAAACAGCTTCTGTCACAATTTTTTTTTTTCAGCCAGCTTTGACTGCGGCCAGCAAGGGCCCATGGGGATCCTCTGGGGAGAGCTCAGTGTGTTTGCTTGGGAGTACAGCATGCCCTCAAAAGATGGTGCTGCAGATTAAGAATAGACAGAATGGGACCCAACATCTCTGATGCAAAAATGAGGAGGAGGAGGATGATTTTTTTTCTTTAGCATTGCTTCAGCACAATGCCAGGATATTCTGAGAACATGTGTCGGCACTGCTCTCTAAAACCTGAAGCGCATGCACACATGGGCTCAAACTGTGCATACTCATCTCAAGAACCAACACAATCCTAGTGGAACTGAGAAGTGTTAGCTAGAACAGAAGAGGTTTTGGGCAATGGAATTGGCAAACTCAAGGACATGAAACTCTGGTAAGGGAGATTACTTGAGTTCTCTTTTGTTTAAGGAAGTGCACACCTGTGTTGCTCTTATCTGTGTTTGGGCCTGGCTCAAGCAGATTTTCTGACATCAGTTATGGCTGTGCTCCATAACAACCTGTCTTGGGGAATGACTAAGAATATATTCTGGATTTTGTGGTGTAAAAAGGTGTAAATATTTGGACATTTCCACTCCTTGTCCCTCTCCACTACAGTGCTAAGGAGTTCTCTGGAGATGGGTGAGAGACAGATTCATGTCATACTTAACCTTTGCCTCCCTGCAGACATGTGAGGGGCCAGGATCTGCAGAGCCATGACTCAGAGTAAGGGTAGCCACTGGAGGGAGATAAAGTGGAAGCTGTTTTCAACAATAGAAGCAGAAGGCAGTACAAATGCAGTGGTCTTTCTTCAGGGGTAAATGATAAGAGGGAATTAGACCTGACCCTGCTCATCAGGACTTTCTTTGCTCTGCTCAGTGTCAGGCATGAAGTAGATGAGAAGCTAAGTTGCCTCTCCAAATGGAAGGCATTTTTGAGAGCCTCAGAGATTTCCAACTTTACCTTTAAAGCAGAGGAAAGAAGGTGATTTGAGTAAAGTCTTCAGGTGAAGGTTACCCTTGGAAATCCAGCTCCAGTTGGCAACAGCCAAGGTGGCCCTGGTTGCCTGATCTGCAGGTGAGGGAAAACTTGGCAAGAATCCATTCCAAAACTGGAACAAATGACCCTATTGTAGTGAGCACAGTGGTGTGTCCTCTCTGAGGTTGGCTGGAAAGTGATAAAAAGCACACAGGAGAAGGTGTAAAGCTGAGGATTCCTGTATGCTGATGGTGCAGGCAGAGGGGCAAGCACAGCAAAAGACATTCATTTGGTGTAGCTGCTATAGGTTTGGGCATGGAGTTATTGCAAAGATATGATTTACATTTGGAAAATAAGAAATGCACACGCCTGTGGCTTTCTCACTTTCACCTGGAAAATCCTTTAACAGGATTGTGAACCCTCCCCAGCATTTAACATCTGTCATTTTTGAAGCTGCTGGGAGTCTGACAGGAAAAGGGAATCGGGGAGCTGTTTTCTGGGCCAGATGCACACCTGATATTTCTTGCTTGTTCATTTGGTTATTTAAGGCCCCAGCATGCACTTGTAATGCAGGTGAGAAGCTGAGCTTTGCTCCCTGTGAGTTTGACTTTTAGCCTGATGTCATCAAGAAGGTTTATTCAGTTTGCTCGGTTTAATCTGCCAAACCCTCCTCTCCCAAAAATGCCCTCAGACCCCCAAATCTGCCTACTGTTGCAAAATCAGCTTGTTATGATACTGAAAGACTACAGAAACAGATGTGAACCCGTTATGAGGGAAGGGTGACGGGTGGAATTTCGCTTAGGAGTGACTGAATCTGAAAAAAAAAAAAAAAAGAAAAAAAAGAAAAAAAAGAAAAAAGAAGAAAAAGAACAGCTTTAAGAAAATGCAACCAATAATTAATACAGGGATTGGGCTTGCCTGAGGCTACGTGGAGGCCCAGTGCTTAGGAGAGAGAAAAGAGGATTAGGCACTTCACTTGTAAGAACAGCACCCATCAGCTCTACAGATAAGATAATCGCTACAAGAGCCCTGTGCCTCCCGCCCGGTGCCGTTGACTGAGCGTGAGTCGGGTTCCGTCCCCACGCCCACGCGGGAGCGCAATTAGCGAGGTGCTGCAGGCAGGGCTGCTTGCCTTGGAAAACAGAACTGATCCCTGCAGCTGGAGGCCAGAAACTGGGAGGTGAGTCTATTCCAGCAGGGAAGTTGCTGCCATGGAAGGGTATGGGACTGATTCTGCCTCCACGCCTGCAGCGATCAAAGGGCATAAGAGTCTGGGAGCAGACTCCTTTCAGTGACATTAAGTGGCAACACGAACTCAGGCCAGGGACAGAGTAAATACGTGTGTGTGTTTAACACAACATATAGGCAAACTCAAGAACTTTTCCCTGGGATGTAGCTACAAGAACATTTAGTAGCCAGGTTAAAGTCTTTGAATTTTCTGTTGAATACAGGTTTTTTCACAGTAACCTGAATGAATTATTATGATTTTGAAAGGGATGCTAGACTAATTGATACTTAGTGCAGGTCAATATTGATTGTTATCAGACAAAAGAGCAAAGACCTTACTTAGGTAAGGTTTAGGATCTGGGTTTGTTTCATCCCATAAGGGTAAATTCTAACATTTTACTCCTTTCTGGGGCTCTCCTGGTGCTGCTGACTGTTTGAACTGGACATGGCAATAGATAGACCTTAGTTCTGCCATTATCTGTCATCCTATGAAAGGATCTGCCCTGTCTCTCTAGAGAACTCTGAACTGCACCGTCTAGGGTATGTGATATGTTTCAATAATCTCTCCCCGGGGAGCTTCTTGCATTTGTCTGGCTCTGCATCCCCAAGACACATCACTGGTGGGAATTCTTCATCCCACTGACAAAACCTTTCCTTGATGTCATGGTGCTTACTCATTGCTTGGAAACCTGCACATGCTTTGCCCTCCTAATCAATTTTTAGAAGTGGCTTGATGCCATTTGCCCTCCCTTGATCCTTCCAAAAAAAGTGATTCCTTCCAAGCTGGGCAGTGCTGTCCCCCTTTGTCCAACAAATTATTTATTTGTAATTTTTTTGAGGATACACAAGTTCTCCATCCAGATCTCCAGAGCTATATATACTTGGTGTGCCTTGTTCTCATATTAGGGTTTGCAAATAAGGAAAACATCTTGCTGTGCTGGATCAAGCATTTCACAGCATCGTGCCCTGGCTCCCAAGACAGTTTGTGTTGCTGGCCAGCTGCCTCTGCACATGGGTCCAGTTGCATCAGCCTCTACTCCTGCTCAGTAGTCAATGGGCCAAACTCTGTCCTTACTTGGATCCAGGGACAATCTTAGTGGAGTTGCAAAGGTAAAAACAAAATTAAAATTGTGCCTCCTCTTCCGTCCTCCTTCTCCAGGGAGGAGAGGCAGAAGATTAATGGCAGCTTGCTTTGCCCGGTGTTTTCCATCTGTGCAAAGTTATTCACTTGCTGGGATGGTCAGCCCAGGACTGTTCAGATCATTGTGGCCATGCCAATGCTTCCCAGAAAAGGTTATTTTGCATATGTGTAGGCTAAAACAGCAGTCTTTTAAAAACACATGCCCCAAAATGCTGATGCTACTATGTCACAAGAAATACTGGTGGAGGTGGTGAGATTTGAAAGTTTATTCCAATAAGTTGCTCCTGGAAGCAGGTATTTAATAATGAATTTCCATTTTTTTTTTATTGATAGCCTGCATAGCTCCAGAGGAAACCTTAAAGAAAAATACAAAACCCTTGCAGCTCCAACAGCAGAAGGCAAGTAAATCTTTCTGTAAAATGTATTTCTTTTTGAAGTCCTATAGGCATTCTCAGAGTGAAATAACTTTGGTGTCCAATCAATCTCCTTAGTTAAGAATTTACTAGCATTGCATAAGCTTCCCGTAACAAGGTAACCAGATATCAGTTGACTGCTAAAAATAGCTTTCCTGTGTTAGTCAATCCCTAGTTAACTTTCTTCAGCTGTCTTCAAAGATGCTATTTAAATCCATCCATCTTCTGGAGGCATAGAGGATACTGATACACAGACAGAGGTACATGTCAGCTCATGATAGTTTGTATTAATTACTAGGCTATATGAGTGTTTGAACATAACTCTGGGAGTGATGGAAATCAGCCTCAAGGGAAGAGTTTGACATCAGGCTTGTCCTGGGATTCTTGAGAAGAAAAGAAGATAAACTGAGATACTGAAGGGATGTTGTTGGAGGGGCCTCCAAGATCTTGTCTTTGCAATGCCAGTAAATTGAGAGAAAAAGAAATGCTGCGTGTCTTACTGGAACTAGATTGCTTTGCAAGGAAAAGGTTGTTCGTGTAAACCATGTTCTGATCCAGGCCAATTGTCCCCGGCACAAAAAGTCATGAAAAACTATTTCCCTGTGGACTTGTGCCCAGTATTTCCCTTGTCATTCCTCACCATGCAACAACCCTCTCTCTGCTGTATAACAGCTTGCTGTGTTTGTGTCCTTTAGCTCCTTGATCAACTCCTGTCTTCTTGCTAGATCTTAATAAGTAATCACATATCTATTTTCAAACTAAGGACCTTCTGGCCTAGCACAATAGAGATTTGCTGGGATCACAGTGAAGCTTTTCACTTGCCAAGACACCATTAGTTGGCCTCTAGCTTCTATAACCTGTCATTGGTAATTGGGGAAAATAATGTCTCTGAGATTATACTGCACTGGTTGAAGATTCTTGATGGAGTCAGATGATCCACATGGGAGCATAAGCCAAAAGACAAGTAATTGTGAGATCATTAGATGATATCCTTTTAGAAAGCAAGGATACAAGTGTTAGGCAGACTCGGAACTGAAAGACTGAAACAGGAAAAACAATAACTCTGTAAAGTGGTTTGGAACAGTTATTTGATTAAAGGCACCAATTTTTAATGGTCAGGGGAGTAAACCCAAGAGATGTTACGGAAAAATATCATTGAGGCAGCCTAGGGGAAGGGTATGATCTGCTTAAACTCTAATCTACCACTGCTTTAGTTGTCCAGGCTTTAAAAAGAGCCTTGGAGAACAGGAAGTATTTCAAGTGAGTGAATTGGATGGGCAAAGAATAATGCAAAGTCTGGAAAAAACTCCTCTATGAGATGAAGTCAGTCTTTTTATCCCAGCATTTTGGGGGTCCTCAGCTGTTGTCTTAGAGGGTTTTGCTGTGAGCTTGGATATTTTCATGGTCACCTCTGACATATTCAGCCAGCACCTTGTTTTCACAGCACAGCTCCTGGCTGTCCTGACCCCTGTTTTCAGATGGGTTTGACTGAGGCAGCAGGAGGTGGGCAAAGTGACTTTTGGAAGGCTCTGCAGAGTGACTCAGCAGCTTGGCTCCAGTTACTTGACCCAGAATCCACTTGGCACAAAATCTGCCTCTTCTCACTGCTGGTCCACTGCTCTGCCTGCTGCAGCACAGCTTGTCCTTGCCCTCCCTCACCCCGACCCTTGCTCTGGGGCTCTGCTTCATCTTCCTTTCTGTAGCCACCAAAACAGTTCTTAACTTGGCCAGGGCTTTTCCCTCTCAGCTCCTCCAGGTATCATTGATCCAGTTAAATCTAAGCTTTGGTCCTGTCTGAAGACAATAGATGGAAGGTACTTCTGCCCCACACTGCCATGTTGCCCCTGGCTAGTCATATACTTCCCACCCCCATGCTCCTGTTCTGCATCAGCCCTTTGGAATTCTTTTCATCTCAAACTCTTGCAACTGATTGTTTCTTCCTGTCTGGATCGAAGTTGAAAGCTCCATTTGTTTAATTTGGCTTTTAATTGACCTCATCCAATGCTTGTTGATGTCTCAGCTAATCTGTGTTTCTCCTCTGCTTATCTGGTGCAGTCCTTTGAAGTCCCCAACATGATAAACTGTCCTGTAAGAGAGAATGAAAGATGAATGAGGCAAAATTTCCCATCTAGCTCTCACTGTCCAGTTAATATTTTAGTAGTCCTTCAACTCTGAGGCATGAAGGAGAAGGAGGCCTCCAAGAAAATATAAAAACAATTTATGTTCATTGTCACTTAGCTGGAAATTTTTGTCACAATCTCTTAGCAGAGTCACATCATTCATCTCTCCATCTGTCAATAAAAGCAGGTAGCACAAACCTGCTCTCCACAGAGGTATTGCAAAACCTGCATCTCTTAGCATTTGTGAACTGTTGAGACATTGTTGGGAGGGGATGGGAGAAAATATGTTGCTGCCAGTGCTGTTTGCAGTTACCAGGTTTGTCTAGGGCAACTGGGGGAGTTAGATATGAAAATGCCACTGAAATGAAAGCTGGGGAGAGAAGATGGGTGAACATTATGGAAAGCATCTCAGGCTACCTCTATGCATAGTCAAGCTGAATCACAGGATGAGTGGGATTGGAAGGGACCTCTGGAGATCATCTACCACAAACCCCTTGCTAGAGCAGGTTCACCTACAGTAGATTGCATAGGAACTTGTCCAGGTGGGTTTTGAACATTTCCAGAGGAGACTCCACAGCCTTTCTGGGCAGCTTCTTCTAGTGCTCTTACCTGATGTTAGCTAAGACATACCCTGCCTGTGTGTGCAGAGGCCAAAATGGATTTTGTCAGCCTCCCTTACTTGCCAGAAGCATGAGCTAAAAAGCCAAGCCAGGTCTGGCTCCTGACCTGAATTCAGAATTTTTGAGTAAATGAATTTCTGAGGTGGTGAAGCTGGATGGGACTTGGAGTCCCACCTTAAGTGCAAGTGTCACCATCTCAAGACATTTGGTTTGCTCTGAGATCCAGGACTTCTACTGGAGGCAGCACAAATATAGCTGGAGAGCTTGGATTTAAAAAACGGGCTCAACCACCTCAGACTGCTGCTAAAAGCAGTATTTAGAAATCTGATATTAGTACCTGAACTCCACTGAAAGCTAACAGGATTTGGGCTCCTAAGCAGTAGTAGTAGTAGTAGTAGTAGTAGTATGTGTTCTTGCCTTCAGTGGTAAATGCTTTAAAGCTTCCTATTTTCAAAGTTGAAAATAGCAAGACAAATGCATCCTTAGTGTAATGGATACAGTCCTCATTGATTTCAGCTTTTGGGACATTATAGTTATGAAAGTGTTCTGTGCAAACTTTGCAAAGAAATAAAGACTTTGCAGAGGCACAGCAGGGAGCATTACAAATCAAAGGATAAGTTCTGCAAAGCTGTTTGCTCATGAGTCATTGCATGAACACAGTCCAGGACTCAGAGGAAATAAAAGGGTCTTACTAAAAGCAGCATACCATTGAGTGTGTTTGTATATATGTGCAAAGCCCAGTCTTAGCTCCAGAGGCATCACAAAGACTGAAAAAGTCCATGGCAGGAATTTAACTTGGTTCTGTCAGATACAAGCCTGTTATTTTCATCCTGAGACAGTGAGCTCCACTCTTCACTGAGCAACCCAATTCTGAGTTCAAGAGCTTAACATTTTGAGCTATTCATTGTTAATGTTATTTACTCATAAAAATCACTGTCTGAGAATGCAGAGAAATGTGTTAAAATGTGTAATGCAATGGAAGCTTTGGATCAAACTCAGATCTGTGCCAGGAAAGGAAAAGATCCCATCCCCAGGTACTCTCCAGATGTGCAGAACTAGGCAGTTATAGATGGAGACATAAACTTTTTAACCTTTTTTTCTTAATCTTGAAGTTCCTCATGCAAACTTTTTAATAAAATTGCAGCATAAAAATCCATTGCCAAAGGGCACAGTGAAATGTTTCAGCTGAAGAAAAAATATTCTACAAGCTGGTGAGTCACTTAATGTCCAGTTGAGGACTTAGAAAAATTTAAAGAACTGTATGAAAATAGAACTGTGCTAATCACCTTGGCAGAATCAAAATTGGGATCTCCTGGAACAGGTCTTCTCTAAGTGGTCCCCTTTCCAAATTTATTTGCAATGAAGTTGTTGGAAGAGAAAGAGAAAAAGTAATAATTTCTGTCTCCATTCTCCCCTCATAGATACCATCTGGATTGCAGACGAGTCACCCAAATGAAAATTAAGCTTCGTAGGGAGAAAAAAACCTCTCGTGTCTTTCTAAACTGATATTTTCGTTATTTGCATTTTGCACCAACTGAAACAAGACCAAATTTTCTGGTAGCGAGTGTGTGCTAACATGACTTCTATTTTATTAAGAAGAAAAAAAAATAATCATGGCAGTCATTTAGCTGTAATGGCCAAGATATAAAATGTCAGTTTTATTTATGGCAAGTAGCTGGGTAGAAAATATGTTCTGGCATCACTTGAGATTTCAAGAACTTTGTTTTTCTTTTTCTCTTACTGCATGAAATAATGCTGTATTCTTAACAAACAAACAAAGCAAAACAAAGACAGAAACAGCTCTCCCCAGCAAGAGGGATCATGTTTCTCTCCCCAGATAGCCACCTCCGGAGTGAGGGGACCTGCTACAGATGCAAGGACACGAAAATCAAATCACATGCAACAGGGCCTTAAAACCCATGCTTTCTGTCTCCGAATTTACATGGCAATCACTGGATAAATGGGCACTCTGGAACTGCTGTTTTCAGCTCTGTTTTTGAATAAAAATTCCATGCTTGGACATGAAAACTGCTCTTCTCCTAAAAAAAAAAGTGTCACTGAAGTCAGTCCACCCTTGCCACGTGTGCAGCTGTCAATGAACCCACATTTTCCGACAACAAACACTTCCATTGGAAAATTTCTCCCCAGTTCTCAGTGATGAGCACTAATTTATTCCTTCTCCAAATCCCCAGAGCTGCTCCCAGAGTCAGCAATACCCAGACTGTGGCTGGGAAGAAGGCAGCCATTCTGGGACTTGTGCATGGCAGCAATCTGGCTTTGTCTTACTGGTGCATGACTGTTACACTGCTCTTGCTCCTGACTTGCACCTCTCGTGAGCGTACACGGAGGTCTTTAAATCTTTCAAACACCACCTGAATCATCTTCATAAGCATCTTCATAAGCTTCTGACCAAACTGAAGAACCAATGATTTCAGGGGGCATATTTTTGCATATAGTTTCATTCTATCTCTGCTACAGTTGATTTCCCTGTGGTTTACCTTTATTTATCTCTTTTCTCAAGGAAGTTTCCTTATGAGGCCCACCATGCCACAGACCACAAACAGCTAAAAAGCTTCCCTGCTATGGTCCTCTTATCTGGATGTGAAAAATGACATCGGGCAGAGCCCTGCCTCTTCTTACACTGGTAAATTAGACAAGCCAGGTTCTGTAAGCACATTTTTATTTAGTGCTTCAAAGAGACACTATCTGTCCAAAAAGAGCCAAGTATGGATTTCCAAAAACAGACTTAGATCTCTCAGCCAAGCACATGGAGCTCTGGTTCTTCTGTCCCACAACAGCAGAATTTAAAAAAGCAGGGCAGTCCCTGCTACTTTTTAGCTTCTGCTTCTACTGGCGTCCCGGGCTTTCCTTCTCCAATCCAATAGAATTTTGGGACATAGGCCAAAAAATGGGTTCTCAAAATCTGGATCTGCACAGTGTGTAGCCCCTGTTAAAATCATCTTTCCCCATTTCTGGACTGGTTGTTCCGGGAGGCTAACGAGGCTTTGTTAGCAGAAGGGTACAATGGGTCTTCTGAATGCTTTTGAGTGGGCAGGCCCTACTTCCAAAAATAAATTGCTTTTTCTTCTGTTAATTAATGTAGTGTTAATTGCTGCATTTTCCTTAGACTGAGAAACCTCATCTGCAGCATTTGCCAGACATCGTGTGCAAGGGCTGCACGAGCCAGGCATTTTTAGTTCCTCTAGAAATGAAGGCATTTGGATAAGAAGCTCAATATCCAGGGCAAAACCACTGGCCTGCTGACAGGAGCCAGGAGCCCACCTGCCCTTTGGGGGGATTATGAGCTGAGGGGTTTTGAGCATTTTGTACATAGATGGCTGTCAGTGCCATTTAGGAGAATGGCTCTGGAGGATATGTCTCTGTGAGAAGGTAGACAAGCAAGCCCCAAAGATGACAAGCATGAATCTTTCTACAAGCAGAACAGAAGCCCAGCACAGCAGAACTGCACTGAGGTGGAGTTCTTCCACAAAGAGTCACCACAGCATCAAAGCAGTTGAATTACATAAAGCTCCCTGAGGGATAATGAGATTTCTAGCTTGCAAGGCCTTGGGGGATTGCAGGAGGCCTTAGGAAGGGCATAGGCAGAGTGGGTCTTACTTTAGCGTAGGGAGATGGGCTAGGAGTTTATTCCAGCTCTATTTGCCCAAAGTGCTTTAATGACAGAAAAGTTTTCTCTACTGAATGAAGACCTTACCTAATCCACTGTAAGATGAATGACAAATGGATAGAAGATATAAACTGAACTTTTTTTAACAGCAGAAGAGTTTATTTAGGAATGGCTTTGGTTCTCAGTAGCCTGATGCACAAGTCAGGATAACATGCTGACAGATACATGGTCCTCAACACAGTTACAAGCTTGACACATGAGGTCTGCTCCTCTACTGTGCTGTTGAAGTTTGTTTTTGATCTTTGAGCAGATTATTGGCCTGAATTAATTCATTGCTGATAATGGGACCAAAAAGAGATTGTAGCACTGAGATATTAGAATACATGAATTTTGGAAGCCAACTTACCTCTATTGCAGAGCTCAAAAAGCACAGGAAAGTGGGCTGAGAAGAAAATGCTCCTGTTACCACTTCCTCTCTCAAAAGCAGGACTATACATGTCACCCTTAAACTCATGGACCTTAACTGGCAAGGTTGTTCTCTCAGAAGCAGAGTAAAGGCATTTCTTTTAAGGTCATGCTTCAGTGATTATCCCAAGCAGAGCAATCATCTAGCAAAAAATCCCCAAGTCCCCTATTTCATCCACAGCTGATGAATGCCTGGAATATTTACAAGAGCTGAATTTGTACTGCTGCCTTCACAGTTTCTTTCCTTGATATTGGAAATGCCAGCCACATTTACCATGTCAAATGACTGGCATTTACCATGGCAAATGAGCAAGAGAAGAATTTTTAAGGTCATAAAAATCATGGATGTACATGTTATGCATGGTGAATGGTTGGGGAGGAGCAAGTACATTCTCTGATGTTACCCCACCAAAACATCAAGTCTCAGTCTCAAGGACTGGTTGAAACTAATTAAAGGCCTATTCAGCATAAGTGTCCATTAAGTACAGAACATGAACAAATTCAGTGGCAGCATATGGGAATGCATATCTTGGTATCTAAGAATGTACATCTTGATACAGAGGATGTATTAAGAGTTATTCTGTGCCAAAAACTACTCTAAATTATACTGTGTTGGTCTTGAGCAAGTGCTGAAGTTACACAGATTATGCTGCTGTCAGAATTGATCCTAATACTCAAAGTATAAAAATTAGCATTCCTTGCTGGGGCACATACCTTTGAATATGTGTTAAACCAAACTCGGCAGTATCTGGGCTAAAGGGTTACTGTCAGTGTTGCAGACTCATGCACCATCTCTTCACTGCTAAGGGAAGGTATTTTTCTTGAGATGTTATTTTGCACCTTGCAAAAGACTAGACTCATCCCTGTCCAAAGGCTGCAGCACGAGCCATGTTAAAAAGTCTTCCTTTATTAGAAAAAAAAAATGTGTAAGAAATATAATTTTGGTACCCAGAATAAGTGTCTTCTGTGTTCCTTCAGCTGAAGAACTCTCATAGTTTTAAGGCATTATTCTCCTCCTCAGGTTCCTGGTTCAGCAAAATGCTTCAGCACGTGGTTAATTCTAATCACTTAAGTCATCCCATTCAAGTCAGAGCTTAAACACTTTGCTGAATTGTGTTTGAAGTGGGGAACAAGAGCTTGAATTTTCAAAAGTCTCTAATTGCAATTAGCTATGCCAAGGGTAGTTTTTTATCTTCTTTCTGTATTTGGTGGACAGTTTGGATTAGAAAAGAAATGGCTGCTACTCCTGTTTTATATACAAAACTCTTCTGACTACATGATGGGAGATTGTAATGCTTAGCTTTGTTTTAGAATAGTTTTGCCCTGGAATTTATTCCAACTTTTCAAAATAGAAGCAGAAGTTATCTCAAAATCCCAATCTGTTTTATGAGAGCCTTAGGTCTTGTAATTAAGATACTGTGGCTTAACAAGTTACCAAGCATCAGCTAAGCTGAGGTAATTGTCTGGATGCAAACCTTACAATAAATGCTTAGCCTAAATGCTGAGTCAATTTATCCCTGGGCAAATGAAGAATAATGTAATTTAACACCTCAGACTAAGCTGAAATGAATCACTGTGTGTTTGCCACAGGCAAAGAGATGTAGGGAGTTGCCGGAGCTGATGAGAGGCATGGTAACTCTCAGCTCTGGCCACTTGAGAAGTTAAGGCATTTTCACACTGATGGGAATGGAAAACAACTGGTACTTAGCAGTTCTGCCACATTATTCTACAGGTGTTTAGCCACTTACTGGTGTTAGGAGGGAGTTCAAATGTAGCACATTCAGTAGTGACTGAAATGGCCATTTAATGACAATAAAGCTGATGGTTCTCAGCCCATTTCTGAAGAATATGTATCCATCATAGAAATTGCTCACATCATAGAAATTGTTCACGTGAAAAGTAGACCTTTGAAAAAGTTAAAAGGAACAATCTGTCCATCTGTGTGAAGCTAATGAGATGGCCAGGAAGAAAAGACAATCAAGGAAAGCTGTGGTAGAAATCTGTATTAATATCTTTGAAAAGATGAATAGGGAATGATTTCCTACTGTCTCTTCGCATTCATGAACTGGGATATACCAAAAGAAGCTAAGTGGCAGGACAAAGAAAGGAAGAGAGGATGTTTTGCCATGCATTTTGCAATTCAGCTGTGGAACTTCATGCTGCAGTTTTATGTGGCTGGGGAAAGTTTATTTGGGTTCAAAAATATTTAGGCAAATTCACAAGAGTAAATTATACGAAAGGTTTTAACAAAAAAACCCCAAAAAACCATTTTGACTCAGGAGGTTAGTGAGCCACAAATTTTTTGGTCTTGAAGTACGTGAAAGAGTCAGACAGAACCTGGATCCATTGGCAAGTGACCACACGTCTGTTGATGGGGGCACAGTGCACATGAAGTGTGGGCATATAATGAAGGATGAATGGAGAAACTCTTGCAGTCCTTAAAGCTTTTGGAAGACATCAGCTTGTGTATAAAATGTCAGCCTCAGCAGAGAACAAGGGCCAAAACTGGGCCACAGGGGTGAACTCATCTGTTGCTTTAAACCAGAGGCATTTTAAGGAAGTGATTTCTTCAAAGCAAGGGTAAAGCATTCTGATGTGGTGTGTAGAGAAGGGTTAATCTGCTGGGAATTTGGCACGTTCAAGTGCGTACAATAATCTTTCAGGCCTCTAGGGTTTGGATTTGATGGGGGTAAGAGGCAGCTGTATGCAGATTCATGAGGAATGAGGTCAGGAACTGAGGCAATTCTTGCCAGATACCTTTGCCTGGTGATTTTATTACTGCCATTTAAGCAACCAGGGAAACTTAAGACATTTATCAAGAATCATTTGCTTTGATCTATAGATTATAAGGACTGCATATAAGATACTGGAAGTAACAGGACAATTATTAAATATTCATTTATTATTCAGAAAAGGAAGAGAAGTTGTCCAGTGTGGTTCAGTAACAGACACAGAGAATCCTTTAAATCACTATGTTCTTAAAGAGAAGGAACTGATTTGAAGCCCATGGAAGTCCAGGACATATTGAGTTATGGGAATGTGCTACGTTTTTTAAGTCTATGGGAAGACAGCTGGAGAACAGAGCATGACATTCAAGTGAGTTTAGCTGGAACCCTGATGATTCTAAAACTCTATCTCAACTGTTGATGATGAGATGGAGACTCAGGAATTTGCAGAGGTCTTTCCCAGTTGCAGGAGCAGACTGAAATAAATGTAATTTCTTTCCCCAAAGACAGGCATAAATTTTTCTGCTTATGAAGGGATATTCAGTGGCTCAAGAGGATAGTACTTAAGATGGGGGAATAAATGGTAAAGCAGCCATGCTTTACCATCTGCCTTGTCCAATATGAGATTGAGGGGGTGGAAAATGGACCAGACAAAATGGGAACAGGGTTTCAGGCTGCACTGAAAAATGGGTGTATAAAGGAGGACATGGGCTTGCAAAGTATCCAAAATAATAATTTCCAATTCAGCATCAGTGAAGTCTTAGCTGAAGTACAGGGCCTTCACACTTCAAAAAAGGGACAAAGCAACTGGTGAGATCCAGAGGGAAAGGAAGAGGCTGACCGAGTATCTAGAAAACTCTAAAGGAAAGACTGAAAACTTTAGTGTCCAACCCACTCTCTACCTTTGTGTTTTAAAGAGGAATGGATGCAGAGGAAGATGCTCAAGAGCTCTTGAGTTCTGTGGTGGAAAAGAAGAGAGACTGAAGTCTTGAAAAGGCATGGGAAATGTCATTTTTGCAGGTAGAGTGAAGCTCAGAACTCTCTACCTGGTAATTTGATGTAACTCCACAGATGAAGGATTGAAATGACAAATTAGACAGCTATTTATGAACAGTGATACAGACTGAACACACATACAGACAAGGCATGAGCACTTCAAGAACCTTCACATGGGGAGCAGCTCACAGTGACCTTCCTTCCCAAAGGCCTTCCTGTCATGGACACTTTTCTCTAGTACCCTTTGTAGTGGAGCAAGGGGCACTTCTGTTGTCTAAGAGGCACTTACACCATTTCTAGTCCAGAAACTATGCACATTCTGTGAGATGCCTCCAAAGATTTATGCAGCTTTTGGTCTGATGCCAGGACGAAGAAAAAGCACTGCACAGTGGGAGAAAAGTGCAATTTTTCTTTTCTTCCAAGTTAACATTTTAAAACTTTGTAATCAACTTTCTGCCACATCAGAGGCCTTTTCAGAGTATCCTTCATCAGAGTATCTGATTATTAAAACACTTTTTGATTTACCTTTGTTTGTGTCACTTCCTTATTTATGTGATTTGCTGAAGGCTTCAGAGGTGATATATCTAAACCATCCCCAGTGAAAGGTGCCTGGATATTTGTAAGTCCCTTTAAATCACCTTCTATCCTTGGGCACTATGTATTCAGCTCCATAACCCCTGCCCTGCTTCTGTGTTCTGCATCTGTAAATCTCTTGGTGTCCACAGATCATATTTTTAACTGTTTCTTAGTCAGGGGCAGTGTTATCAACAAAACTACTAACATGGGTTGTAGATTCTCTGATGGAAACTCCTTGAGACTGGGGATATGAAAACACATCTAAGTGTCCTTCTCTAACTATGGATGCTTATGCTGGGATCAGAATCACTGGAGACATTCTGTGCATATATTTAGGAGCAAAAGAGGAGTTCTTCCTAAGGAATACAGATCTAAGCCCAAATTTTAAATGTTAATATCACTTTACAGTCCAGGTGGGGATCCCCCTAGATAAAATTTGTGACATGATCTACCTCTGTTTTGAAGCATCTCAGAGATGACATGCTGAATCAAAGTTCATGTAACTTTGTGGAAGTAACTTTATGGAAGTTAGACTTCTGTTTGTTTCTTGTTCCCATAACATCACCTGGAAAGATCAGTTGTGTCAGTGCTTTCTCTCACATGAAGATCTTTCCTTTTAGAGTTTGTATTTCTCTGGCTCCTTTGAGGACAGTACAAACAGACTTCCCAGAGACCCAACAGTATTTTCCACTTGGTTCCTGTCATTTACCATTCCCTCTGTGGTTTCTACGTTTGGTGGAAAACCTACCTGTCCCTCCAGAGTCTGTGATTTCAGAAGAATCATTGCTAGGTCTTATTTTAATCTCAAATGAATGCAGGCAGAGGGAAACACAAGCAGCATAGAGTGAGCAGTTTCGGGGGAAAGAAGAATTGCAGAGGAAATCAGAGCAAAGACACATCTGTTTGTATCTCCATAAACTCCATAAAGCAATGACCTTCACTTTTTTGTTCTTTTACCAGAGAAAATGAGAATGATCACTCAAATTTTTCTTAAAGTCACAGCTTACCTCCAGGATACACCAAAACTGACCTATGGGGATCTAGAGACGCCAAACCCTGTCTACATTGTTTTGGAGTCTCCTGATGTTAAGCTATTAGAGTAAAATTCAGTTTGACCTACCCACAAACTTTCTTGCATTCAGAAAGCAAAGTAGTTGTCAAGCCTCCCATCTCTAGGGTTCCAACAGATAAAAATGAATGGTTATATCTTTCAAGAGGCTTAATAAAAATATGTTTTATTTTCCATCCTTTGAGATGCCATAGGGATAGCATCATAAAAGTTCCCAAATCATTCAGTTTGTGGCTATGATGGAAAACATATTAAAAATTCCCCCCATGATGATAATATTCACTGGGTTCTCCAGCCCCCTCTCTTCCCTGCTGTCAGTCTCTGTGGATGAGTTCAGGTGCAGCAGAAACTCAGGAAAAGTAGTGTGACAGCAGGTTTAATTTCAGTTGGGAACTAAGATGAAGCCAAGATCATTGAAGGTGATTTAAGGAAGGTGGGGTTCAACCTGCCACTCGAGTTTCAAAATGCTCTGTTTTCCTTAATGTATGATCACACTGGTCCCTGTGGATCAACACTAGATTTATGTTTGCATATATGCTTGGCTGTAAATTAGAAGATGTTTTTGAGCCATGCTTCACTAGCTGTAAGACATAGATTTGCAGTCCCTGGTGAGCCATCAACCATCCTATGGGAGATAAGCCAAGAAGAACTTGACTCTTGGGCTCAGAAATAGTGGTGAAACATGGAGGACTGTCAACATTTCTGGAAGACATGATGTCTCTTTTACAGACTAGCTGTTTTCCTGTGCTAGGGCTGGGGCAAAGAGAGCAGGAGCCATTTGGTTTCCCAGGTATCTGTTCTTGTGGTTAAGAGAAGAGCATGACTAAGAGTGGATGGTATTTGAATTTGTATGATTGGAATTGAACCTTGCTCTTGCCTGTTGAGTGAGGATTTTTTCCAGAGGGCGTAATTTCAGGCTTGTTGCAGGTCCTGCAGGCTCATGTGGCAGCTGCTGCTGGAAAGGATGCTCCTTGCTTCTGTCTCTCAGGCTACAGAAACTAATGCCTAACCATGCCACCCCAATCATCTATCCAGCCCCAGGGAGACCTTTGGGCTATTTGTTCAGCTGGGGCAAGTTTTCCTTCTTAATCTTTTCAGCTTGGCAGGAGCCCTGCTGAGCACACAAGGAAGCTCATCAGCTGCTGGCTCAATGTTTGGACAAGGGGATAACTCCTGCTGGGGCTGGTGAACTCCAATCCTGTCTAATTTACATTGTTATTTATTCTGCAGGCATTCCTGCGCTTCCTGAGCACAAGTTGGCTTTTCAGCACGTTTACAGCCACACTCCCACAGTGAGCTCAGCAGTGACAGGCAGCTACACACAGAAGCAACAGCTCCTTGCAGGGTGGAGAAGGGTGCTTGTAAACCAGCAATGAGGACATCCCCTGCTGTGGAGGACTAAGGATTCACCAGGTTTCATCTTCTTCAGTTCTGGGGTCTTGTATTTTGTTCAAAGTAGTATTTTCTTGTATTTTCCAAGTAGCCATCACTCCCAAGCAAACCTGGAAACTACGAGGTTGTTTGCTCTCCATCCTCCACATGATGTCAAAGTGACTTGGTCAGTGGTATGTGAGCAAAGGCACAATGCACTGGCTAATGTGACCATTGGGTCATTCACAAGCTCAGACCTACTTGTCCATCTGGAAAGGACTACACAGAGTAGGTCTGTGTGACAAAACCATGTGCAGCAGTACAGAGCTTGGTGAGTTTACACCAGCAGGTGCATGGCAGGAGGTCACCTGTAGGGACTGCCTCCACACTGGAATGCAACCAAAGTCTCTAATCTTTAGCCCTGAGAAGAAGTGCCTCCTCTTTAGTGCTGATGCCTCATTTGAGGTCTGATTAAGACGTAAGGAGTAAAAGTCGCCTCTCCAGAGGTAACTGTCTTATGGATAGTTACCATGCCAGCGGTAACTATCCATAAGAAGCAAGGTAGATTCTTCATGGCTTAAGCTCAGGGATTCTCCATGATCTCTGTTGCTTGGGGCTCAAGGAAGAAGGAAGAGAAAGGGGCAGCTGCACCATCACTCCCACTGGAGCAGTTGTTTCAGCCAGACCTATGAGGTGATGGGATTAGGAATTTGCACCCCACCAGAATCGTGCATATACTATCTGAGGTTGGACTCCTGCTGATCAGGGGAGGGAGACATGTGAACAGTGGGTCCTGGGGTGATGGAAGACTAGCACTTTGAGAGATCTTTATCTCATTATCTGTACCCGAAGTGTCAATGAGCTAGTCCCTGGTTTCTCTTCTGTTTGGTGAAATGAATTTCACCAATGTCTCTCTCAATCTCAAAGTGTTCTGGACATACAATCCATTTGCTGTCTCAAAGTACTTGGAACTCTTTGGTGCTCTGTGGTTATTTGAATGTCTGTTCTGACCAAGACATTCTCTTGGAGGAACAGAGGAAGAAAATATCGCTGTAGACTCCCTCAATCTGTAAACAGTATCCTGGAGAGCCTGATGCCTGTGATAAAACTACACACTTTATCTTTTCACTCACTGCCTCCTCTTGGTGCACCCTGCCCTGCTCCTGCAAGTCAGAAATTAACTTGGGGTGGCCACAACCTCTGGTTAGTGTGAAGGCAATCAAAATGTGCTGCTCACTTTGAGGAACAATGAAGTCTGCTGGGATGGAGTCAAACCATGGCATGGAGGAATGGCTTTTGTGTCTTCTTTGACAACCAACTTCACCTGTCTGAAACATTCATAAGACAATCAAGAAGTGGTAAATGAAATATCATTGCATGGAAATAGCTTGCTCTAAGAAAAAACCTGAACAAAAATGATGTCTCTTGCAACAGCAGCTGCCACTGTGGTCTTTCCACTCCATGCTGATTGCCTCCTGGACTAGATCTGCCTGCCATGTAGTGCTCCTGATGGGCACAAGGCTCAGACTGGGAACAGCTGCTCTCTGCAGAGCATCACCTGGGAGGTGATGAAGGCAAACAAAGGCAGCTCTAATTTTTATAGCACTGTTAAGCCCTTTCTTTTTCAGCGTTGGCTTTAGCTGGGAGCCCATGGCTGCCTGATGTCGTGTGAACGGGACGTTGGTGAGGAACTGACCTTAGAGCTGATGACAAGTTGTACTGGCAAGAACTGGTGGGGCTGAGTGAAGGCTGAAACCACGTAGCAGAAAAACTAAGGTAGGTTTGGCGCAGGATGCAGGAAGAAGGCACAAATATGTGGGATGACAACTACAGATTAACATAGAAGCATTATGTCACAGGGAAGATTAGGGCATGGGTAGCTCAGGAGAGAACAGCTTCTTAGGAAAAAACCCTACCAAAATCAAACAAACAAGGTATGGGACTGTGAAAACCAAGCTGAGCAGCCACCTACACTGTCTCTGTATCACAGCCCTAATTTAAGTGAAATTTACAGCAAGAATTATGCTTTTCTCCTTCCTCCTCCTCTTCTTGTGGAAGTACTTGTTTTCCTTTACCTGGGAACAGAGGACATCCTGTCTGTAAATCTTTATGGCTTTCCAGAAGCTTTATATTACTTATGTAGCTCTGAGTTGGCCCTGCCTTCCCTCAGGAAATTTTCTCATGTTCAGATTTATATTCAAAGTGGCCCCAGCACTTCAGGCAGGCAATGACTATGCAGCTTCTTACATCCTTCCTGTACTATGGGCAAGGATTTTCATGTCACCTAGAGAATTCATTTATGTGATTAGGTATACATGCACATGGATCCACACAGTCTTTTGCAATCAGGCAGGCAGGACATGTTTTGCCCACAGTCCAAACTGGTCCAAAAGCCATGGAAATGCAATCACAAGGTGCTGAGTGGCAACTAATATAATCTACTTCTCCAAAACTCTTATTAGCTGGGTTCAGCAATGCACTTAAATAACTGCATTAGATTCCACAAGGAGCTGGCTTGTGTTGGGTCAATTCAGAGCACAATATTTCATGAAGACAAGCCTGACATTTCATCCCATAGGATTCTGACTCCTTTTAATGAGGTTTATCAGATTCAGATAGAAAAAACAGAATCACAGGAACAGAAAAGTCTCCATGGACCACCAGCCTGGACATCATAGCTGAAGAACCTTTCTGTAAGGACTAACAAGACCCCAAAATGAAGTGAACAAGACTGATGTTGACAGTTTATTACAGTTCTTGGCTGGATTAGTGATTTTTTTTTTGCAAGGCATTGTATTTTAAGCCAAAAAATGCTGTGATTTATATATAATTTTAGATTTGAACCAAGAGATCATTGATGTGTTTTCAAAGTAAGGAAATTTCACAGAACTGTACTGTTCTGGAGCTAGAGCATGTCACAGAAAGGTGTATGTCTTTGATGGTTACCCTGAGTCAGGGCAAGCAAAGCCAGCATTAATCTTCAGGGGTAGATCCACCTACCCCACATTTCTCCCATTCTCTTCTCTGCTCTTATAGCAGCAGAGGCGTCCCTGTGGTCTCCTGATGAATGTTTTCAGGGAACTGATCTGGCTGAAAACTAGTGGAAGTATAAAAGCAGTTCACTTTCAGTTGGATGAGCTTTCCAGTCTTAAATATGATGTGGCTGGAGCATGTCTGTTTCCCTCAGTTTGTGCTGGGTGATTCTGACTAGGAACCAGGCTGAAGCTTTCCCTGTGGCTGCTGATCCCACATCAGCACTAGATCACAGGGAGGTCTGTCCAGCAACCCCTCTGACCTGGTGTACTAGGCAAAAGAAACAAGCCAGAAACTGCAATTGATGTAGGACCATCATCTGCACTGGTTTATTCCTACAAAGACTCCTCACTTTGTGCAGTGATGTACAGACTCAGGTATCCTTATGGTTGGGCCTTGAGTTCTAGAGGCTTCCTGACCATAATAATGAAGACATGACCCAGGGAAAAAGGTTGATTGAATGTGACTGAAATAACTGACCTGGCTTCCTGCCTCTACCCTTTATCTATGTGTGAATTACAATCTCTTTTTAGAGCAGGAAGAAGAAAGGCACTACAGCCTCAAGAAGAGTATAATTTGGTGGGAAGTGTGTTAGGGGAGAGCTACTTAATCTATACAGGCATTCATGTCCCAGCATCCAGCTAGCCATGTACAGACATCTAGTTGCCCTCATCTGTCAGATGCAGTGGGGAGATTGGTGATGTAGAACACAAGAAATCAGGCTTCTGCTCTGAGTCAACCTCTAAAGAAACTTCTGCTTTGGTTTCAAAGGGTGGTGGGTCATTACAGATTTCTAAACTAAGCCAGATCACATCCTATATATTTAGGAAAGAAAGCAGACAGCTTTATTCAATGTTCCCATCTGAAACACTTGCAATTGGCAACATTTTCCTCACGTGTTGGAGAGTTCTCTTCCGAAACACCCAAAATTTTGGCACCTCCTTCCAGCAGTTGGTTAGCCATTCTCAAAGCCCTCCGTCTAGATGTGAAGGTGGCTGAGGCCTCAGTTTTACAAAAGGGTTTCTGTAGGTCCCATGAAGTTCCCTGAGACTTTCTACCAGGGAAGAGCTCTGGATGTGTTTTTTCTGCCCCATTCCCAGGAAGTCACAGGAGAACCATAAGGTCAGGTCCCAGCCGGCCATTCCCAGAGTACAGAAGAAGAGAAAGCAGGGCAGCCATGGAGCCTATGCTATCAGTTTTCCTGGGACATGTTTAACACCTTGGGGCAGTACTGATGGACACCTTGGAGCTGTGCACGGAGAGATCTGGTGCTGTCTTGGGCTGTGCTCTATTATCCTCACATCACCTTCCTTTTTCTGTCCTTGTCCCCTATCTGCTGCCAAATCACTCTTTCCTGTGAAGGAGTTGTTTTTATTTTCTGTTTGTTTGCTTGTTTGGCTGGCCTCTGGGCTCATCTCTAAGAAATTCAGCAGGGAGAGTGGATACCACTCTCAGGTGACTGTGGGGCAGCACATGAGAACAGGTGTACAGAAATACCACATTACAAGACATTTCCAACACAAGTCCTGCAGGGAAAGTGCTTTGTAGAACAAAGATCCCCTAATCCAACTGACCCAGAGTTCCTGACTCCTCTGACACCCATGTCATCCTAACCTTTAACTCACAAGTCCTACAGCAAGGGACAAGGAGAATAAAAAGCTTGAGATTCAGGACACAGTTTGTAGGCTAGGGAAACCTGATTGTGGTTCTTGGCTTTTCCAAAGACTTCCTTCCTGATGTCTTCCAAGTGGTTTAATTCCTTCTGTGTAGCAATGCTTATTGACACACTCTCCTCTGACCTCAGGCCTGAGAAATGGGGACTGTGTGGCTTTTCTTCTTTTAGAGGTCTGTCAGGTCAACTTAGATGAGAAAACTGTTTGGAGAGTGGAAGAGGAACAACAAAGAGCAATTCAGCTTGACATCCAGCATGGAAAACCTGAACCCAAACATTCAGCTTTGGCAAAGTCATAAACAACTGAAAACAGCATGTGTTGTAATAGAAGCCTTGTGCAAGTGGCCAGTGCTGCATAGTCGGTCTCTAATAAAGTCACTGAGTTTTGTGCACATCATCAACCTGATTTTTGCTGAGGCTTTCCAGTGGTGGTGTGATGCCACTAGAACAAACTTCGGACAAAAAAAGCAGATTGGATGGAAAAACCTCCCCATCTTGACAGTTTCAAGCCACCATGCAGAAACCTGTAGTCAAAAAGCATCTTCAGAATTGGTGCTTTTATCCCAGCACAATCCACGTGTGCTTTTGAAGTTTAAGATCTTGTTGTAAAATTCTGCGGGAATGTGAGGACCATCACATACTCAGGGTGAGAGCACAAAATGTACTCCTGGCACCTTTCCTTTCTGGGAGGACTTTATTATGATGAGAGTCCTGAAAAACAGATTATATCCCTACCTCATAGGGAAAAGCAAAATCTCTCTAAAATAATCCATGCCAGATCTGAGCAGTGGGAAAAAAAATCCTTCAGAAAGCCAAATCTGGCAATGGGATTTATCTGGATGGCATGAATACCTCACACCTGATGGGCTCCAGGGGAAATTCTCACTATTTCTGGCACCACCAGGATGCTTGTCCCACGCCCTGTCTCTAGTTGCAACTCAGCTGCAAAGCTCTGGGAGAAAGATGAGTAAAACGGGACAGAAGTGGGCCTATCAATTACAGGAAATAAATTCCTCCTTTTCCATCTATCTAGGTGATATGAATCCCCTACAAACTCTGTAAGCAACAATGCAAATATGACCAGCAAAGTGTCAATAAACCACTCTCATTATCCCTTGCAGGAAGACTCATGCATCTCCTCATCCAACTCTTTCTCTTAACCCCAGGTTTGCCCTGATACTGCCACAGCATCCTAACTCCATCAGACTCTTCTGTGAAACCATGCACCTTCCCTTCCAGAAGGCTGTTTTGGATAGGGATCCAGGCTTACAGCTGTAAGTGTTTCATTGCTTGTTTAGACTGTCACTGACCAGGAAGCATCTGCAATGACTTTGTATGGATGAGGCTTGGCAGCAGTATTTTACCATCTGACCTGATGCTATGGTTATTTAGTGTTTTTTTTTTTTTTTTTTTTTTTTTTTTTTTTTTTTTTTTTTTTTAACTTGCTCCTCCAAGGAGATCCGGGATCTGGGACATGTTAAACATTATTTTGCTGATTTTAAATTGCTTTGCAATACTGCAGGCAGCTTGGATGCCAAACTTAAGCCCATAAACTCTATTTTTAGCTTCGAGTTTGTCAGTGCAATGGACACTTATCATATCAAAGTATTTAAGGGTTTGTGGTGAAACTTCCTCAAAACAGTTTTTGCTCAGATGAGAATAGTCTTACTGGAAGCCTGTACAGATAGGAGCTATAAAAATTTGGTTTAAAATTGAATCAGGCTGCAGGAAGAAAACAATCCTTTTTTACCATGGCAGCATAAAAGCAGGCTGGTTTTGGAACACGGATGGGTTTCGTTTGTAGCAGACACATAACACCAGCCTGACTCCAACGTGGTCCTGCAAGCATCCATGTGTGTAAGCTCCTGTTCTGCAGAACGGTGCTGTATTCATGTAACAGAGCTGCTCCTTGTCAGCTAAATCAGCCTGGTTGTTTGCTTTCCTGTCCCTTAGAGATGAACACACACCAAGTTATATTTTGAGTGCCTTTGTGGCAAGGGTCCATTGCCTTGAGAATTATGAGAAGGGAGGCTTGCCTTATGCAGATGGCTGGCTGGGCTCACTGTAGGTGAAGCCAGTGTTGGACATCCCACAGGGCTCAGGTTGGATGTCTGGGAAGCAGCAGCCATGTGGGACTCTGTGTGTGAGCCATGCAGAAGGGTCAGTAACCCCTGTCTGTAAAAGGAGGCAGAAGTTGATTAGCTTGTAGGTATACAGAGTGTTCTTCATGGAGACATTGATCTTTCAACTCCTGAAACCAGGGAGACAACTGCCTATGGAGCAGGCTGTCTGAGTGCAGATGGACACCTGGATCACCCCCAAGCAGACACCTTCTCTGCAGCACAGCAAGCACAGTGCAGTTGTTTCTCTCAGGAGCTCAGATCTACTCTCCAGGAAACTGCTACCAGAAATATGATGCCACGTGAAATCCCTGAGCTGTCACCACTGCAGAGTAAAGCTGACAACTGTGTTTGAGCCTATGGATGCTTTAGACAGACACTAGAGGACCAGAGGGTTGGATGCTCTTCATCTCCAGGATTATCACTGGTAAGGTTGTTGGGGAGTACATTTATTTTTGTTTGTTGGCTTGGTTCTTTATTTTGTTGTCCCTTCTGCACTGAAACGAACAATCTATGGAATTAGAAAGCTGTGGAAGAACAGATTTTACCTTACAACCCAAAAGCATCTTTGTGAAATCTGATGGACACTCCTGGACTGGTCTGAAAATTAGAAAATTTTTCACAGTAAATGTGTCATATCTACCTGAGAATGAAGAATAGAAATGAGTCTCATATGATTACAGTTGGGTAAAAAAATGAGACAGATGAAGAAAAAATATATTACTGATGAAAAATTACCTTTGAATATCACAGCAATTTACTACCTACTTTAACTGCAGAAAATTTTCCAGATATCTCAACTGGAGAAAAGGATACTGCCATTACTAGGTTCTTATAGACTATATTTTAAGGAAAATTATGAACTCAAGAAAAAGATGTCAAGATCATGAGTAGCAATCTGAAATGACATGCTAAATGCTCATTCTCCCAGGCTTTCATGAAGATAAACAGATGATGGATTGAGGTCTGGTTCAGCTTCTCTTGCTGCTGCTGGGGCTGCAGATACTCATCTTGGTATCTTAGAGACCTTTTCATTGCTCATTGGCTGGTGGGCAGCTTTCAACTTTTCCACTATACTGTTTTGGCTATACCTGCACTGTTTTCACACCAGAGTCCAGAGAGCAACCAGCACAATGTCATCCCTTTCACCCACATGGCTTCCTTGTGGGCACACTGCAGGCATCAGTAACCTTTTTGATATACAATGATGCATGGTCCAAAAGCCACTCAGCACTTGTTGGCCTCTTGTCTGAGGTGACACTCTGGCCCTGCAGCAAGCACAGTGTTTCAGGAGAAGACTCTAGCTGAGAGTTTGTAGCATAGATGCAAATGCTTTAAGGGAGCAGCAGACCCACTAGAAGTTAATGCAGCAATTAGAAGGTCTTACCCTGAAGAGACCCATGTGCAGAGCACACTGTGCCCAAACCCACATATTTGTGCTTGCAACCATGCTTACACAAGAATGTGCTTAAAACCTGGCCCAGGTCAAGTCTCAACTGGAAGAAATTTACTTAAATGATCCATCTGGAGGTGTTCAACCACCAGACTTTGCTTCTGGAATATAAGTGTTCCTGGCTTTGGGCACTTATTCTCAGGCAAGGCTAATGGTGCACAGCTGCATCACACCCCCATGGGAACAGGGCTCACATCTCACATCTGGACACCAGTCTGTCAGACCCACCACCTTGCAGCCTGCCACTCCTAGATACACCTTTCCCAGGTTTCCCCTCACTATTCAATGACTTCTTGACTCACTCTCCAGCTACAGGTGACACAAAAGGATGCATTTTCACATGTATATGCAATGGTGCACAAATAAATGCACCATTTTTCTGCACAATAAACCCCGCAACATCAGTCCTTTCTCAAAAGGAACTGAAAAATGACCATAGGAGTCATGCCTGGCTCCTGCTCTGACAACATCATGCTTTTCTTCATTGGATTTAGGCTTCCCAGGTGGTACTTAATCAGCTTCCAGGATGTGTCTGGTTCATAGCATCTGAATTGAAAACAGTAAAAGTGGGTCCCATCATGTGTGGTGCATGAATAGCCATATTTAATTTTCATACCAACACAAGATGCCTTAGAAACTGGACAGGTTTTATAAGTGCTGAACCTCTTCTTTTCTTTAACTTCACCACAATTTCATCAGCATCAAACAGGCTGAAGCATTCCTGGGAAATGACCAATCAAACCACATTAATTATTAAAAAATAAAAATAGACAAAGTGTGCTTTTTTTTTTCGTTGTGTCTACTAAACCAAGTGCTAGAAGGAATTTCCACCCCCGCAAATGAAGATTTATTCTTTGAAAAAACTTAAATAAAAAAAGCAAAAGACAAAAATAAACTCTTTTCATCTTTCCAACTAACACTGCCTTTGAGTAAATTGGAAATAATTTGGTTGTTATGATTTTAGCTGGAGGTGATGATAGCTGAGAACTCTTATTTGTTTATATGGTTTCTGACTGCAGGGTCCAAAAGTCTGTATTGCAACTTTCCTAAAGAAATGTGACTTTTACTTGTGAAGGGAGAGGGCACAAATAGGCTATATGGACATATCCATAATTGCTCTTTTGTAAATAAGGGATTTCAAGAAGGAGCTCTCATTCCTTCTCCTCTTAAACAAGCTGCAGTAATTTTCTTGGTGAAGGAAATTACCTATGACCTACCAAGAATGCTGGGAAAACACTGATCGAAACACATTCAGTAGGAATGGATAGTCTCCTTTGTAGGCCTGTAATTGTTAGAGGGATCCCCTAGTAGGGGTTATTTCATTTAGGCTCTTCAGGTTAATATACACTCACAGGAGAGCAAAAACCAAAGAGAGAATCAGATTTTGGTGAACAGTTACAAAAATTGTTATCACACATTTTGGAAAATTTGTTATGTGATTAGGGGGGATCTGAGAATCTTTTCCCAGATTCATAGCAGAATTTCCACAGAATCTGTGAATAATCTTTATTCTTCAAACTCAGTGGCATATGGGAAAGTGAATGTTCACTGACAGGACACTGTTGCCTCTGAGATCTTTAAATACATGCTCTTTATAAGGTACAGTCAGTCTTCCACAGCCTTGAATCCAAACCTTTCTTCAAGAAATTCAGAGAAGTTTGGATGTGATGACCTAAAGCTGTGTCCTGTATGGGCTTCCAAGAAGCTTCAGCTGATCTGAAAGTATCAGATTTTCAGATTATGGGTTTCAATTTCCATGATTTGAAATTGCAGAGAGTTAAGATTCATGATCACACACCACATATCAGCTGGATATGGAACAGACAAGCACCTGAGGTGAGATGTAAGTAAACCTGTGCAAATATTTTACAGTCAAGAGAGTTTTCATCTGGATCACTTCCAGAATAGGATACTAAATATGCTACTTTTGCCTTAAAGCTCAAAATACTCTCTTTTTTCTTCCCCACCACAATAACTGAATTTTAGAAGATATGTTTGCTTTCTTGCCTAAGCATAAGCCATTGGAGAACAAAAGAGGTCATTCAGTGAGCATCCTTAGGAAGCATCAAGAGAAAGGAGAAGATTACAGACATCAGAACTGCTCCTGACAAACAAACATTGCAAGATTTATGGGAAGGCATCGACTGCTTTTATACACTCTTATTCTTCTCTTATATTTTCCCTTCATTTTGCCACAGAAATCTCAATCCATTCTCTCAGCCTTTTACTTTTCACCTCTCTCTGAGCTGGGTGCTGGGAATTTGCTTGATGAGGCACTTTCTATTATTCTATTTCTGTTGTTCCCAAGTTCTCCTCATTTTAGTGTGGAATGTGCTCTAAGTTATGGTGCTTACAGCCAGTTGCTAGTCTTTTCTACTGGTCCCAGGGCTGTCTGCAGTTACTTTGAATATGAATGCTCAAGTTTTATGGGGGAGGAGGAGAAAAATCCTGCTTCATTTTTCTGTCTGTCCTTGCTGCAAGACAAATGTATAGTTAGTTGCCTTCCTGTTGGCAGCATTCAGATAAACCCCAGTACATGTGGAAGGGTCACCAGGCTCCTATTACCAGGAATTGCAAACTTAATTCACTGTTATCCTTCCTAGAAATTCGGGGCACCAAATGTTCCTTAAAAAGAAAAGAAAAAAAAAAAAAAAAAAAAAAAGAGAGAGAGAAAGAGAGAGAGAGAGAGAGAGAGAGAGAGAGAAATCAACCCAAACTTTATGTTGTTAATGTTGTTAATAGTTGTTAATTTGCCTCTGAATTTGCCAAGGCTGTGTCATGAATATTGTCCTGTTGCTTCACGTGTTCTCCAATAAAGTAGGCAGATTGAAATTTTACCCTCCCTGACCTACTTGGGAATTCCAGTCTTGTTTCTATTCCTGCTTCCTCATCAAGTTTACTAAGGGTCTTATAGCACACTGCAACTGACCATGCACAGAGGGAAATACGTTGAATAAGCAACTGTCCCAGCTATCCAAACAAGCAACAAGCTGCCCCTTTCCCATCCCGTGCTGGGAGCCCCTGGGTTTGTCCCCTGAGTACAGGTGCCCTCATGCTGTATTCTGGTTGAATTTTCAGTGACCCAAAGTCTCTTCCAGTGGAAAATCAGAGAAAAAACACACAGCTGGATGTAGTCATAGGCTAATTTAGAGGATGACTGAATGAGGACATGGTGCAATGTGACATGAAGTAAATGTGTTTGCATCCCTGAAAAGTTCTTGGCCGAGTGAGCTTCTCACCAGGGATGTTGGTGTTTTTGCTTAAACCACCCTAGCAAAGCCATCTTTGACCCATATTCCTGAAGTTTAGGACAGACAAAGGACTTTAATTTGGACTGCCAAGGGGTAATATGTAAAGATATACCACACAGGTGTTACTCCATCAGAAAGCTGAAGCTGGACTTGATCAGGACTACAGCATTAAGGTGCCTTGTTAAAATGACATTGTTCCACAAGCTCCTCTTCTCCATAACAAGTCAGAGTTCTGAGCAACACTATTCAGATCTTGCTGGATATAAGGCATTGCTATATTTTTCAAAACCAGTGAAGTATTAAATTATCAAATTTCTGACTGATTTCCTTTACTGGGACCATTTGTAACTCTGTCACTAAAGTAGTTTCAGAGCAATGATTAGTTATTTCTTAATCCTGTTGACAAAGGTCCACCAGTTCAAAGTAGTGAGACTGAAGTAATACTAATTCCTCTAGATAAATACTAATTCCTCCAAAAAACCCAAGATCAAAAACCCAAGGAGCTGTCCTGCTGGCTGTTCTCGTCTGACTTCAAGCTATTGGCCTTGGCAAGTGAAGTGGCTTTGGCAGGCTGCTCTCCTTGGTCATCCTTAGTAAGAAGCCACTTAGACATGTATGCTTGCATCTTTGCTTGCTTACACACACTGAGGAGAGAAACGGAGTTTCTACAACCTCATTCACCAGGATATATCAACAGCTTGTCAAAAGTTGTCATGAATTATATTGTATATATTCTTTTTGCTACTGTTACTTGCAGATTCCAGTTTTGAATGAAAAGGCTTTCAAGTTCTTTTCCTTCATCACTGTAGTTAAAAAATTGTTTGATTACTAGACTCCATATTACTTCTTTTCATTCATGGCATAAAACTCATGTAAATCCTTGGCATTAATTCTTTTGGCTACACAGACACTGAGAGGAACTTTGCTATCAGAAATATATTCTCCAAATGCTTTTGCGTGCATCAGTCCTGGAGAAATAAATGCAATTTAGGAATGAGATTCAAGTCTTAAGCCCAACAATCTTAAACAAGTCTAAGGATTTAGATGACCTTTGTTTAGACTCACTTATAATTTCTTAGTTCCTTACCTTGGATTTCCTCAGACTTTTGTTACATTCTTTATTTAGGTCTGGGTCAGTTGAAGAGTGTGACAGTAGAGCCTTTCTAAACCTCTCAGAGAGTGGCATTGTTTAGGCTGCTAACACTATAATTATGTCCAACAAGAAAGGACAGAAAAATCAAACATGTAAGCACAGCCCATGAGATAAACAGTAGCAGCACACAAAGGTCACAGACCAGGGAAAACCAGCTTGCCGATAGACAGGACTGTTGGCTGCAAGGTTTTCAATAGAAAATGTTTCTGTTCCAACTTTCTCACCACACATCCTTTTACAAGAAAGCATCATTATAAAGTAAATTAAATCCAAACATTCAGTGAAGGTGAGTTTCCCAGCTTGATGGTGAAATTTCTGATCAAATGTGAATTGTTTCAGCTCAGAATAGCTGCTAATGTCGGGGATATATGTCTTGGAATAAGTATGACCTGGTCTCAACTACGAGGATGATGGTTTGGGGTCTCATTCATAAGCATAAAAAGTTAAAGATGGTCTTAAGGCTTGTGTTGACTTTGTGTGAGCAATGGCTCCTTCCCCAACTGATCTCTGCTATTTTAGTCAGCTGACTCTTCCAGAGAGAGACAGTTTTTGTTTATTTGTTCAGGGAGAGGAAGGGAAGAGAGAGCAAAAGCCCCAAAAATCCCAGCTAAATGAACCAAAACCACTACAAAAGAGTTTGGGTTTATCCTGTGGTGGGACATGAAAAAATTCTGAAGTCTCGGAGAGCTTCATAGGATGAGAAAACCATTATCTGCACAGATTTATTTGCAAAGAAATATTTAAGAAAAAAAAAAAAAAAAAAGAAAAAGGAATCTGAATTAGCTTTTTTCCAAGCAGATTATTTAACTCAAAATAACTTGGACAAGCTCATTTGTCCCTAAGATCTTTGAAATTCCATCTTGAATGCACTTTTCCTAAGATTTAAGTTATCAGCTTTGCTCCCAGAGTGAATTAAGGTAAATCAGACTGAAGCCACATTCATACCAAATGGGATAGTCTAACAGGGGTCAATGTAGTTTAAACATCAGCTTTATATTCCGCCCCCAGTTAATTGCATTGGACAGTGCTGCATACCCCTGTGTAGGCAAAGCTGTGACAGGAACTTCTGACAGTCTATTGAAGTCCAAAAGCTTCTATTGCTGCTAACAGCCTGTGAAGAATGTGCTCTGGAGCCAATACTAGTAAATTTTCAAGTAGTCATCAAGATCACTTCAGATTCTTTTCAAAGCCACTGTTCTTCTGTAAAGGGAAGATGGTGACAACACTTCTCTCTTTACTCACCCTTTCTGATGATTCCTTGCTCACTCTTTGGCATGCCATCAGACCTGCTTTACCTTTACTCACTTTTTTTTTAGGAGATATATGCCATGTCAGATTTATTTAGGATATTTATTTCAGATATATATTCTAGAGAACATGATTCATGAACACTGATATAGTCAATCAAAGATTTGACATGTTCAGTAAGAGCTTGAGCATCTGGGATTGCAACAGTTAATTCTAAACAAAAAATAAAATACATGCTAAAACTGTAGGACACAAGCTAATCTGACTATCAAAAGTCTTCACATAGCCTATGGGTTTTGTCATGGAGTTTCTTGCACTTATCCTAGAGCAGCTGCCACTGGTCAGCATAATCAGACAGAGCAGTCCTGAGTATCAGCAGCTTTTTGTTGTGGGTGAGTGGCCTGTCTTATTTCACGTTCAATGCTAACACTGTAATTATGTGCACCAACACTTTATGTGGCCCATCTTGGAGGAATGGCTTGTTTGCAAAGGCACATGAGTGAACTTGAGCAGTCCCTGATGGGTCTGATCACAGGCTCAGACATGCCTTCCTTACACTACCAAGTCCAAAGGCAATCAACACAGTGTCTTGGCTTGCTAGCACAAGGGAGCACACTTTCCACTTTTTAATCATAGACTTTTTTTATACTGCCCCAGCAACATGCTCTGATCCCCTCACCTACCCTCCTCTTATTTAAAAGCACAAAGTTTGGTCAGATAAAAGCTCCTTTGGGCCTCCAGTATCACATCCAAACCTTGTTTAACAGGGACTTGACACCTGACTGTATTAGCAGAATCTTTGGAAAGAGATGTGTGTTTCTCATGTCTTGGTTACTGTACAATAGTCAGCATATTTTCATTGCTTTTCAGTTTTCCCCAGGTGTAATGCACTTCCTGCTGACAGGGCAGATAGTAAGGGTCAACTCCCGGTCTTTTACTGGGGTTGGATGTGGGATATCCAGACAAGATGTTGGCAATCTTAAGAATCCAGACTTTTGTTGGCTGTCCAGGGAATGGCCATGGGGTGTACAGAACCTCAGCCTGAACTGTAGAAAGAGAAATATCATTCACAGGTCCCAGCTGCAGCACTATGATCCTTTTCTCTTTCCTACGAAATTTACACACAGGATCTAGGCAGGGTTAAATAAAAAGGGGATTGCTCTATAGTAAAGAAGAAAGTTATTAGATGGAATTGTCTACTTTGCTAAATTATATCAGATAAAGGAGGCATAGAATTAAGAAAGACTACTATTTTAAAATATAGAACAAAGGGAGGAAATTCTCCTCTTCCTAAGCCTGCAGAGTGTTTCACTGTTTGGACTGTAGGTTCCTTGGCTCTCAGAGGTAATTCCAAGCATCACAACTAGAGCTGAGAAAAAATTATAAATCTACATCCCAAGGGAAAATCTGACATTTTAAAATTTGTTTTAGGTTCCAAACATGAGGTTAAAGAAAAAAAAAAAAAAAAAGAAAAAAATTCCAGAATTTCTAATCTGCAGAAAATGTCAAATGTGTTTTTTATTAGTAGCAAATGTCAAAACATCTTGTTTTGACATTTAAAAGGTAAATAATGGAAGCACTTCATATCTGAGACAGCCTGCAGAGGATCCCTTCCTCTGAGGTAATTTTAGCACTTAGTTTCAGCTTCATCATTATGTTGCCTCCTGGGAATTGTTGTCCAAGCCTGTGTTGTCTTCTATAAGCTAGAAATCAGATTGACTATGTCTCCCATTAAACTACCCAAACAGAAGTGGCATCAAGCATCAAAAAAAGTTCCAACATTTGTTTGCCTTGGGGGATATGTTGTTTTCTAGGAAATCTGCAGTCCTAAGAGGCAGAATGGGCACCTGATCTTTGCGGAGAACCATAAAGATACACACCATGATACAGATTTAAAAATAAAGTGCTTTGAGATCTTGTAATGAAAAGCACATTTGGGCTGGACTTTAGGCAACAGAAATCCAATCAGATTTCCACCCACCTTTAAAACAACATTTTCCTGCAGAAAGTTTTGATATTCTTGTATACCACTGAAAAATCTTACCCCAGTACAGGTAAGCTTTTGTTGTGCAGCATGTCATACTTTGTGCTAGTAAATCAGGGCTACTGTTCAGCTGCTTCTGGTCATCCACTACATAAATTAGGGGATGGAGAGGGGAAGTGAAGATCTCTTGAGTTCATTCTTTGAGTCACCACTGTGATTTCAGTAACAATGAAATAGTGACATGAAGCAGTTTGCAGTCACATTCTAAACCTTGCCCCCTCTGTTGCCTTCAGCAGAGCTTGCTGCTTTTCTAGGAATTGCTCTAATACCTTCATAGTCCTGGGGGTCCAGGATTGATACAGCTCAACACTTCAGAAACTGCATGTTCTCCTCTAGCTTCTCCAGTGCCCATTTGAGGAGAGGGTCTGTGTGTCTCAAATGTCCTCGCTTCCTAACCCCTCTTGGGGGCTCATTGCCTCTGGCTGACATGCAGTTTTACTGTGTGGCCTGAAGCCCTGGGACAGTGATGTTGGACTTCAGGTCTTGCCCTTATGCAGGAACACATCTGCAGCTGCACGAAGGACCACTTGCTTTCCACAAATATGTGTGGTGGCTCCTTCTGCTCTCCAGGACTGGATTACATGCTCAAGGCACCCAGAAGGCAGTTTTCTGTCCCAGCACGTGTGGATCTCCCAGCACTGCTCAAGGGTCAAAAGAACACATAGGTGGAAACCACAAAGGCTGCCTTAACTAAGACAAGGTTAAGAATCTCCTGAATTTTAGTGTACACCTGGTAGTAGTCTTTGTGCTGCTATTAATACTGTGTCCTCTGAGGCGTCTTCTCTCCCAGGAACACAAATGCAATTTATAAAAAGGTAGAGAAACCAAGGTCTATAGATGGAGAAAGGGACTTACCAGAGAGAATGACCCAGTTCAGCAACTTAGTGACAGGGCACAGAGTCTGGAAAGCTAGAAGAGGGAATCCCAAAATATTATGTCACATATACACATCTGTTTTCATGGTGTGAAAGATTAGAGGAGAGAATGCATATTCCTTGTCTGCAGTGAAAAACAGGGACTGGGCCATTTCCTCCTTTGAGTAAAGTTAACTGTGAAGAAAACAAGTCAATCGACATAAAAATGAATTTAGAAAAAAATTATTCCTTGATGAATTTGGGTAACATGAAAAGTGTGGGAGAAAGGCTTTTTTAGAGCTTGTGTGTTTTAACTGGAATGAGCTACTCACTAGTGAGCTGTAGGATTGATTTGTGCAGTACTAATGACTGTAGAAACACCACCAGGAGGATGGGGCTTCATCCTGTGTGGATATAAACGGGATGAATTAATGAAAAGGCTGAAGGTTTCAGCCCAGCTCCCTAAGCCTCCATCTCTATTCTGGAGAGAGAAACTTCATTCCCAGAAGGTGCCAAAACTAAAGTAACAGAATATTTGAGCTAGGTAGAAAATGTAGAAAACATAGGTGGGTGAAGAAAGGACACGCCTTGGGCAGAGATGGATTCACCCATGGTCTCAACTGTACTGCAGATGACTGTGCCACTAACACTTGACACAGGGTTGCAGTTGAATAAATTTGTGAATAAATTTGGCTTGTAACTTGGAGCTCACTCTTTTTGGGGCTGGGGGCAGTGGGAGCATTGCAGTTGTTCACATCACCTCTCTGCAAAAGGAAGAAACCTTCCCCTGTTTCTCAAGCAGTGCCTGAGAACCTCTCCTGGCCTGCTCCAGCTGACCTCCAGCAGGGTGACAGCACAGGGCAATAAACATCCCAGAGATGCTGCTGAGCAGGTCCCTGTTTCCTGCACGCAAGCTGCACATTGTAAAAACTGGGGCTCGGGTTCTCTTTCCTGTTTGCACTGGAGCAGACCACAGAAATTGCACAATCCTCCAGGCCAGGCCCAAGGTGAGTTGTGGGATGATAGGTTCCAAGGCAATATTTCACACTTGCTGAAAAAGTGATACAACCCAGGGGAGGGGGCTGTAATTAGGGGGAGCAATGACAACTCACAAACAAAGAGATTCCATAAGTAGAGAAAGAAACAAAAGCTCATTCCAAAGACTCTCACTTGTGTGGATTCTCTAGTGTTCAATAAAAGGTGTGATCCCTGAGTAAGAAAGTCTTTCTCCTTTCTCCACTTGCTTATTTTGATGAAATATGATAGTCACGATATTTTTAGGCATTCTTTCCTGCCTGTCAGGTTACAAAGCTGTTAGCTGGAAGTTGTACAGGCTGACACATAAACAAGATGATCACATTAAACTCCGTTTCCCAGGAAAAGCACTCTAGAGTAAAAGTTTTGATTTGGTGAAGACATCTGCGGAGATGGTGGGGAGGAAGGTAGCAGCTTTCAGATGAATAATAGTAGGGGCTTGAGGAGAAAATAAAGTTTCTTTTTTCTGTCTGTAAACGTCTTCCAAAGGGAGGTTTTCTTCCTTTAAAAATGCTTTAAAAATGTTATACTGGAAAAGAAGAAAGCAAAGGAGATAAAATCAGCAAAACACTCATGAAAATGTCTGGTTACACATTTCCCAGGAAATACATGTAGATTGAAAGATCAAAAGATTGATAGATGATAGATAGACAGACAGACAGACAGACAGACAGATAGATAGACAGACAAAAATATGTAAGTATTTGATTAATGCAATCAGACAACTGTTCTATGGAACCAATGGTGTCATTTACCTAGCATGAAGCTTAAGAACTACAAACCCAGAAGTTTATTCCTGGATGCAGGAGGGATAAAATTTTAACATAGAGAGAGAAAGGATGAAAGTAATGCCAATAACTGGAACCTGCTTGGGCAAACAGCGGATTGACTCTTGTGGAGGTGGAGACAGTGGAGAACTCTTGGTCAGATGACATTTGTCCATCAAGAGTGGCCCCATGCTCTATGAGAAGATGACTCTGCTGGTGTTCAGACCTTTTGGTGTGGATCAGGAACAGACTACTAGTAAAACAACAAGACTCATACCCTATTGTTCTCAGCTAAGGTGTCACAGCCATCACTGAAAACTGTGGCAAAATGGTTGAAGCTACCTTGATCTTGAAATGTCGCTGTTTCTTCCATTCCTCTCACTCTGGAAAAGGCAGATATCCACAAACGTGCTTGAGGATGAAGTAGCAGAATGGCTTTAAAAGTTCTGTTTTATTACCATCTTTGCCTCTGACTCGGTGACCTGCAATATGGCTGTGTGTCCATACACATGTTCATTTATCCCTCTCTGCAGCTCTAGCTCCACTTGGCAGAGGCAGAGAACCAGAAAGAAGATCAAGGTCTCTTCAAGGGCAAAGAACATGCTCTCCTCCCAGCATTGGGGACTTATTTTGATTGCTTCCCCTTGTGCAAGTCTCACCTGTCTGTTCTGTAGGGACTGTGTACCATTCCATGCATGGGGACTGCAGGGACTGGTTTCCAAGCCCCAGAAGAGAAGTCATAGGTCATCCTGGAGCAAGGCTTTTTGCATGCCTTCCTTTAAACATTTAGCATTCAGCAATGTCAAGCCAGAAGTGGACATGAGAAGGTGGCAACAGGACTGATCTTGCCATACTCAAGATTAGTTTCAAAGGTTTTTTATACCATGAATGAATGGACCTCAAAAAATGTATAGAGTTATTGACTAAGGCTTGAGTGCAACTTCAGCTCTAGGCAGGTTTCCTCTTGTCACCTTTGCATGCAAAAAGAACAACTACTGCAATTCATTTTTATTTTGAAAAATCTGTATTTGGCAATGTAACAACAAGAACTGACTCTATCTCTCCATTCCAAAAGAAATCTAAGAGCAAACAAAAGCAGTCTCTGCAAGAAACCATGTTGAAAAGGAATCTCTTACGGAGCAGATTGCAGGAGCCTGAGAATAATATGACTGCCATAGAGGTGAAAAAGTCAAACCTTTAGAGAAAAGAGGAATAATGGATGACCTACACAAGGACCAGTATTTCTAGTATCAGACTAAAAACTGGAAAGCTTTTTGACAGGGTCAGTGAAAGCTTTCTCTGGAGAGGCGGATATAGAAAAGAAAAGCTGACACCTTATGCAACTTCTCTTGAAGGGGAGAGCTTCCTGATGACTAATGCAACACCTATGAAAAACACACTCATATAGTATCTCTCAAAAAAATGTTATATTTATTTCCTTTCCACCATCCATAAAGCCCAGCTATTTTGCACTGAATATTTGCTTTCAAGGGTGCATTGCTAGAAATAAGTAACAAATTTGTAATAGACAGGCAAATACCCTGGCTCCACATCTCCTTTCCAAGATTCAGTGTGAACATAAAACAGATGTGATCCCAACAAAGAGGCATCCTCTGTTGTGCCAGATGGGACTCCTGCATCCCTTTCCCATTGGCTAAATATAATTGGGGGGAAACAATAGTACACAGAGCACTGAGGTTGAGTGATATGAGGCAGGATTTTTCCCTTTATCCTAGAACCTAGTGACAGATCTCTGAATGGGCATTAAGTGAGAAATTAAAGCATAAATTTCACTCTTGTCCCCCTGTCTGATTCTTCTGCCTGGTTGGGCATTATGGACTGCAAAGTATTTCCTAACTTTGGTTTTGTTTATAATTGCAATTTTCATCCCCCTTTCAACATTAACTGCTCTTGTGGGCCTTTGCTACTGCTGTATTACAGACAACAGCAGCAGCAGTAATAATTTTAAAAATAAAGCAGGAAATTTAACAACTGTACAAAACTCCTTACACTGGAGAGTCATTGTTTATACTCCTTCATATATGCTAGCAATAATTATACTAAAGTCTGTTAGGAAAAAGGGTCCATTTTACATCAGAGGAGAAAATGTAAATTTTTTTTCCCTTCTAAGCTGAATACAAAGACTGTTTCATTAAATGTGGCTTTTTGGTAAAAAAATGGAACAAAAAGTCTACCCATAAAAAGTCCCATTTAAAAAAAGTCTTTTCCATCCAAAAATCCAAACAGCTGAATAGAAAATGTGGACCTCTTCTTTAAAACAGGGGAAAACATCCAAGTTGACCTTAGTTTTCTCACTGTTATACAGAGCTGCTGGTTGGGAGACACCCCACAGACACACCACATATTTCAGCCTCCTGCATGTGTCATCCAAAGCAAGAGTGCCAGGCTCATCTCTCTCTAGTCTGGTGTTACTGATGAAATTACAGGTTTATTGTGTATACCAGTCTTGGTGAGCATGTGCCCATAAATAACAGAGAAGCAGTGGGAGGTCTCCGGTTTGAGTGGCAGTACATTCAAATACTGACAACAGGATCACAGACCCAGACTGAGGTTTAATGTACCTTCCCAGTCTAAGGAAGCTTTTTGCTGTCAGGTTGGCTGAACATTTTCCAGCATTTCAAATGGAACTTCATGGGATAGATTCTTCTTCTCTCCTTCCACAGACAAGTTTCAACCTTTTGCAAGTCACAAGACAGAATTTTTCATTGCTTGAATTGAGCGGAAGTCTTCACCCAACATAGCAACCTCTCCTCTAAACCCTAAATGGCTGCCACAGCAATCGTGCAATTAGGTTCTACTTTGGGTGGAATGATTCATGCTTCAATAAATTCAATTTCAACAAGACATAATTATGGTGAGTCACATAATCACAGATTAATCACAGCACCTCCCATTTAGCAGTCAAAACAGTGAAGGATTCCAAATGCGATGCATATGATGCTTCTCCTCAGCTTTTGTTTCACTTCATTACATTTCTGCTTTATCAGCTGATCCTATACAAGCTCTAGGAGAAAGCTTCTGGGGTTGCACAGAGATCTGTAAGGCAGGATGGTGGCCAACTTATTTTCTTTTTTATCCCCTTTTTTGCCTTTTTCCATGTGCTGAACGAATCTGAAAGAAAGTAAATGTTGACAAACCAAGATTTCTGTAAGAAACTGATGGTCTCTTATTTGCTACTGAGTTGCCCTTGACACAGTGAATTGTTAGTGGGATTGAAAATATCCAGTGTCTTCTGTACCTGAGAGCACACAAAAGGGGCCTCATATTGTGAATTCTTCTGTTGAGTTAGTTCTTCAGAGATGCAGGGGGTGAGAAACTTCATGCTAGTGTCTGGGCTTTCTGTTCCTGTCAGCCATATACTTGAGAATATCTTTTAGGGATTCCCTCCTGCTCACCACTGATCTTCAGCATCTTGTGTCTGTGCTGGCTCCCACCACAACTGACGTATGGAGCTGTGTCTCCTCCTCTCTCCTTACTCCATTTTTACTATTACTTAATGTGGAGACCAAGAAGGGGTCAGTCACTCAGCAGAAGTTTTGCTCAGCTTGTCTTCTTTGAACATCACTCTCAGCCTCATGTACACTTGCCACAAACCAGTGAGGGGGAAATTCCTTCTTTGTGATCAGACAATTTGTGGCTGCCTTTTACCAGACCTCGGGTAGGAATGTATGCAGTGGTTTTTTCCAAATATTATAACCAAACTTATTCTGTGAGACCAGTTTATTTTGAATTGCAGTTGGACCTTTTTATGGAATGCTTTTGCTTTCAAAGCTTTCCTTCTCCAAAGTGGTTAAAAAGGGGGCTATTTTATTTTCCTTTTTATTGCTTTTATTTTTAAGGTGAGGATGGTGGTGACAGAGAAAAACAGGAGGATGTGGGTTTTGACAAGAAGTGAGAGGAAATATTGTTCTTTGAGATTTTGTTTTACTCTACCACTAATCGGTGTAACACTTGACAAGCTGAAATTTACTTCTCT
Organism: Sylvia atricapilla; assembly: GCF_009819655.1. Classification (NCBI taxonomy): domain Eukaryota; kingdom Metazoa; phylum Chordata; class Aves; order Passeriformes; family Sylviidae; genus Sylvia; species Sylvia atricapilla. The sequence goes on from NC_089146.1 coordinate 23,476,142, forward strand.
GTGCATCTTGTGAGTTTTCCCTAGAATTCAGTTTGGCTTTAAAAGTTGGCTAAAGTTTCTATGGAGTAGGTAGGGTGTTGATGGAGATGCCAGTAAATTAACATTGTCAGCAAACTCATAAAACCTTTAAAAGAAAAGCCTTTGAGGGCAAAGAAAAGTTTTTTCATCTTTTCTTCTCTCTCTTTCCCTTGCTCCCCTCTTTCCATTTTTCTGTTTTTCTTTCTTTATTTCTTTTCCAGAGAAGATTACATTTTTTTTCCCTGTGCACAACAGGATGACAAACACTAGGGAAAACCATTTCTGGAAAATTAATAATGTTCTGGCAAACAGCTGGTGAAGGGGAATTGACATGAATTGTGGGGCTTGGTGATGCAGAGACAAGCAAGGGGAAGCCCAAGCAATACACATTTGTCTTGCACACTCCAAGAAGTACATGAATGCGTATGCATGTGAGGCAGGGTGGTGAACAAAAGATAGCAACTTTGCAAAGGAACAGATCAGACTGTGGGCTCTGAGTGGGGCCTGGGCATTCCTTCAACCACCCAGCAGGCAGAGATCCATCTCTGTGGATATGATGTATGGTCTGTGTCCCTCCTGGGTTTGCCCAGCCCCACAGCCCCGGAGGGCCAGGCTCCCTGGCACAGCTTCAGGTAAGCCAGCAGTTTGCAGGCTTCTCTGGAGCCATGACTGTGGTGACTTTCAGAAATGGTCGGTATGGTGGTCATGGAGGTGCCATTGGGTACCTCCATACCCGGGATTTCTATGTCAAGTGGGAAGAAACCAGAGGAAGTTTCCAAGTGACTGTTTATACTCTCCCGCCAGCAAGCGCAGGGTGCGGTTTGGAGTGGAGAATGTTGCTCAGGACGAGTGCAAGCCCAAAAAGCCACATTTATTCCATGGCTCAAGTCTGTATCCACAGTCTCAGGAGATTATATTACTCACAGAAAAAACTTATTAAAATCTCCCATGCATCATAAGATATGCCACCCAACAGGAGGTGGTGATTCTGTTTCAGTCTTAGCAGCATCTGAGTTGTAGAGAAGAGGCATCCCAAAATGACTGGATTGCGACGCTCCCAGCAGACATTCTGATTTTCTAGTGTTTACAGGATACAACAAGAGACCTCCAGGGAGAAGTCTGCAGCCTCAGTAATTCCGTGGATACATCCTTCTCAACAAGTACAGTCTAAACCAAAATTAATGCTGAGGTGCTTTTGGAGGTACTATGTAACTAAGAGGTCTGATGGCCCTTGAAAGACAAGACGCTTACTTTTTTCAAACCAGAGCTGCAACGTCATTCCAAGCTAAGCTGTGTGCATTCCATTATAAACAATACCATGTGCCCTTTGAGCTCTCTGCTGTACTCAATTGACGGATTATATATGTTATTTATTCCCAAATTATTTCCTGGGTTTGCTGCACACTGCAAACACGTTGCTGCAAACACATTGCATTCGACCTCCAGCACAGCCACCTCCTAGCTAGGATAGGGATAGTGATGCAGAGACCCCTGCTCATCTGTGTGTCTACTCCCACTGATGTCAGATCAATTTGGTTCAATTTTGCCTGATAGGACTTTTGGCCTGTAAATATTTTGCGTTGACTTTCAAGTCACAGGTTCATAAGAGCCATTCCCAATACCCCTGGAAGTGTGCTGAGGGTGGTATAGAGTGACAGAACCAGCTCCACAGCCCAGTATCAAAAACAAGAGCAGACCTGGAAAAATATTACAAAACTCTTCCACTGGCACCGGCAGGTCAGTGTCATTAAGGCAGCGGTGTTGTTCTCAGATACTATTTCATTGGCTTCCTTGTCCTTTTTCCTCTCTGTCTTCTGAAGCACATTTTCTTTCCCTTGTATTGCACGGTAGGGTTGTATCCCTGGAGATTCACAGTGATGAGGAGGAGTAGGCAGAGATCAAAAGCACTTCTAGCTTTGAAAAGATTATTCCTGGCTGCAAACCAAGTATGGCAAGCTCCAATCCATCCATCTTATTCAAACAGTGTTTCAAAACTGGTCACCCAACCCTTTTGGATTCTACTTTTCGACTTTATATGGCACACAGAATTCTTTGATTTTACCTTTTAAAGCATGGCACTGAATTATTTTCTAGCACAACTGACTGCTTGTATTTTTCAAACCTGAGGCTACAGGCTTCTGTGGTGTTTTCAGCCCTGTTCAATGTCTTTCGGAGCCAAAAACTCATAGTTTTTCATAAAACAACTGCACGGATTTTACCTTGGCTTATTGACCTTTCCAGAGAAATAAAGCAAAAAAATTTCACTGTGTTACTTTGGAACATTTCCTCTAACAATCTAAAGTACCAAGCCAACAACAAAAGAGTAGATAATTGCAAGAAGTTTGTAAAAAAATGGATACGTTCTGTTTAGGAGAATGTAAAGATCTAACTCATTTCACTGAAAGAAAATGCAATTTTAACAGCTGGGTGAAGATACTAGTGTTAATAGCAGAAGATGCATGCATTGTATATCTTTCTATTATGTATAAAATAGACTGTATTTTCAAACAACTTTGACATTGGCAGGATGCATATAGGACAGGAAGAGATCAGCAGACTTCATCTGAGTGCACAAATCTTGTCCATCTCTGAATCACAAGCTCAGACACTCATGAAAAACTCCAGTGTTTGGGAGTATGTTCACTGGCTGTAAGTGATGAGAGTTTCTGAAATCACAACTTGGAATTTTGCGTATTAGAAGTATTGTTATCTCCAGATGTCCTGAAGTCTATTTGTCCATATCTGAATGCTGTGGATGATTAAAATAAAGAGATTTGACTGGTTAGTTTTATCCGTGTATCACAGATGCATAAACAAGTGCATAAACAAGTGCTAAAGGAAGATGTGTCTTACTGTCACATCTACAGGATAAAATAGCAAAATGCATCCTGCAAACTATTCCAGACAGACAGGTCACAGTCTGACCATGCACTGGTGTACTTGGAAAATGAATGATTATCCAACATTGCCTAGTTTTTGGAAAACAACCAGAAAAAACTAAATTGCTCAAGAAAACAACTCCTCTCTCAAATTCAAAATGTTCTGAATGGATTAGGAAGGAACAACATCAGTGAAATCAGTCATTTTATTTTTCTCATATGCCTTGGAAATTAGTAGGTCATGAATAACACTTTGAGGATATTAAGGATGAGGCATGCACATATATCTTGCTGTGAGAATTCAAGAAAACTCCAGAGAATACAAAGAAAATTTTCAGTGGTAAAGATAAGTCCATCTAATGTGGCTTCTCCAAAAAAATATTAAAGTATTGGAAAAGAGGGGCGTCTGTGGGCATGGGCCAAGACAACGTGGTGATTTTAATGCAAGAGTATCAAGAAGGCCATCCACTGTCTACAGCTTTTCCTACGTGAGATAAATCCAAGACGTCATATTCCTCCATTGCAGGAAGTTACTGTCAGGATACACATACAAACATTTGGCTAAGAAAAAAGACAGACAAACGAATATTGTCTAGACAGATGCCACTGAAATTGCCGATTACTTGGTATTGGTTTTCATCAACCCATAAGAAGTCAAAACAGAGAAAAAATAGTAATTTCTATGAGAGATTGGCCTTACTAGCATCAAATAAAAACTACTGTCATTCAAGGTTCTGTTTTGCTTGATTTATGACTGCAGTCCAGAGTGCCAGTGGCCACATGAATTCTGTTACAAGAGAACCTGATTTGGTGTCATTTCAGACTTTTTTCACCTAGAAAGATGTAAAAAGAACATATAAGTAAGTATTAGTTGAACTAAGTAACTTTGCAAGGTTTGTCTCAGCGTGCTACCAGTGATCCAATCAATATAGTGGCAGCCAAACTTTCAACTAATGCCTTTTAAAGCATTTTTTCCCCAAGAAGATTATCTGCAAGAGAGAGAAGACAAATACAATTTGTTACTGTACTATGAAACATCTCACATAGCCCTGGTCCATACCACGCAGTTCTTTGTTCTAAAGCATCTGAATCTAGGCCAGACCATTGAAGTTATCTGATCTGACTGGTTCATGAATTCTAGGTGCAGTTTTTCTCCTGGTCAATACCGAATAAAATCCATTAACAATGCTCAGTGAAATTGTGCTTTCTAGAGAGATGCTCAGGTCTTATTTGGAGAAGACAAGGCATGGGAACATGAGAAGGAGACAACAAGGCATGTTCTTTGCTTCTACAAGCGGATTACTCTAATTAGCTGATTCTTATCCCTTCCCAGTTAAATAATGTGCCAAGTTTTAAGTTAACTCCAAACTACTGGTTCTTGTTCTGCATTTCTCTGCTGAATTAAGGACTTCCTTAGCAAATGCTATTTTTTCCTTGAAAAGGTAAATACAGAGTGATCAAGTCACCTCTTGTCTCCCCAGTTGTTTTTGTGATTAGTTAAACAGATTGACTTCTTTAATTCTCCCGTGGTGAGGGGATTTCTAAAGACCCAAAACAACCATGTGTTTCTGTTACACTAAATATTGTGGTTTTGTATCCTTTTTTAGGTGTGGATTCAGAACAGGATGCAACCAGCTGGCACCAATAAATGTCATCTGCAGAGGTAATAATGTCATCTGTTAGGTTATTATTTCTCTTTCAACATATCCTATGAATTCATCAGCCCTGTTTAGCATGTATTCATACCCAGAATGAACAATCTTTTTGCTAAACTCTATCTTAAGACATCTGTGGTGAGGACCTGTTTTTCTGTAGGTATGACCTGCCTTTCTCTTAGAAAATTATACTGAAATATTTCATTTGAATTTATCAGTTGAATGCTTTGATTATAGGTCATTGCTCCAGCAATGCTTGTTTCACAGAGTAACTTTTATCAGCAGGGATTTTGAACCCATTGCTAAATCTGTGAAGAAGGTGCAGATCAAAAATGAGCCTCAACCTAGAATAGGAGCACTGAAAGTACTAAACACTAAAAAAGGGTCATACAGGCTTTCCCCCTTATTGAAATTTTGCCATCTGTCCATCTGTTTTTAATTCATTCCTCCTTTATATAATGTTCAATGATTATTTGTTCTAAAGCAAAATATGGAGCCCTAGCAATTCAGTGAAACTAATGATAGTAATCCAAGCACAGAACATTTCTAATGAGCTCTCTAATTAGCAATGTTTAATTAATGTTGCTAAGCAGTAACTGGTTAGGGATTGCTGGTTTTGGAAGCCATACTAACTTAGAAGTTTAGGTACATTTTTGAAGGATTTCTGTGCCCTCAATGGCAACATGGCTCCTTTCTCAGGATGGGGAAGTGTGTTGCATCAATACCTATATTTTGGAGGCCCCACAGCTTAGCCTCCATGACCATGCCTGGCTCTTAGCTATGTTAAGTATCAAATCATAAATCTTTGCCACTGTGCTCTAAAAAAGGGTGTAGAATGGAAATGAGAGATTAGGTAGGTGGGAATATTTTTTTTTTCTGCTAACTTTACATAACTTATGCCTTAGAGTCGGACTTGAACAATAGCTTACCTTACAGAATGGCATCAAACTTTTTTGACATGACCTATTATTGTCCAAACTGTGTCCAAGGTTTGCTTTCATGGTGTTTCTTCCATGTTTCTTTAATTGGGCTATTTATACATAACTTCCCTTTTTTGATCAATATTTATTTAGTGAGTTAATAGCCATCTGAGGGCAAACAGAAGGGTTGAAACAGGTTCAGGCAGTTCATCACTAGTAGGATCCAAGGAAGAAAGCTATCAGGACAGCGTCTGTACATGAACAAATGCTGGAGGATTCAAGTTACTTTATGCAAGGTTACCATATCTCCATTGAGGATGGAGGATCTACCTTAAAAAAGGCATAGTAAAACAAATTATAGTAATATATTAGCAATAAAAAATGTTAGACCTCTTAGTTACATAGTAGCTCTCAATCAAATGTTATTCAGAATTTTACAAGTCCTTATATTTAAAGACTTTGTAATAGTAGAATGAGAAAATGACAAGAATATTTGTGGGAAATAATTCAGAGGAAATTGAACAAACTTACATCTGAATGCATGTCTTCATAAAGTGATTGCAAAGCCTGAGGGATGAGGATAACTTAGCTTATTCAGTAAAAAACAGAAGTGAGAAAAGGGGTGCTTCAGGTTTCTCATAATAGTTTAATCCCTTCCAGCTTTTAGCAAACCCTACCAGCTTTTAGCCCTGGATGTGTTGCAAGGTATACCAGCTGCTAGAACGAGAGGCTGCTCAAGGCAGTCCATGTCATAGGAAAATGAGGAAAACAACAAAATCTGAAACTCCCTCAGGTAGCAGCAGGGAAGACAAAGTCCTCTCCAGATTTTTCTACATGGTAAGAGGTCTCTGCAGAAATAATTAGTTCATGTTGTGGGAGTTGAGTTGATGTTGATCAACGCTTTTTACTCAAGCTGTTGAAAGACCCAAAAGTGAAAATAGACACTGGGGAGGGTGAAACTAGAAATGATTTCTAGGAAATTATGAGAAAGAGTAGTCTGATTGCCAAGACAGCCAGACTTAAGGGTACTGTCAGGTGAGAATGTAAGGCTTACTGTGTAGAAAATGGAAATTGAGCATACTTCCCTGCAAAGAAGGATGGAGAAGGCATCTGTAAGTGATCCAAGAGTGAAAACTGACACTGTGGCAAGCATCCTTCCTGTAGGTACTGGAGCTCTGCTCCCTGCCTGCCCCTGTCCCATCCTCTGCTCCTTGTGCCATTCTCTACTGATAGACCACCAGCTTCAGATATGACTGTGGCTTCTCATTAGAAACCATCATGGGAATGCAGAGTTACTGTTGGATGAAGTGGCTGTGTTTTATTCCATTTCTCTCTGGAATTGAAGGACAGCCTTCTTTCAATTACTACCCATGGTGGTTTAAGTGCTTGCTGAAGGCCAGTGTCTTTAAAGGGAGCAAAGTTTCCTAAGTGCCTTACCATCTGTTCTGTGCTTTTGACAACGTGTTTATGCTGTCAGTCACATGGGGGGAAAAAAATCAAAGCACTTCATATTTTTGTTAATGGAATATGTTGAGATGACATTAATCATACAGACAGGGACCTCTCTATATGTAAGTGAATGTATGAGTTAAATGCTAGGGCTGTTAATGGCCCCTGTTTCTGATCATTGCTGTCATAAGTGATAACAGGCCTGAGACCAATTAAATCACTTTTCACATTTTTCTCAAAGCAGGAGAATACTGGGAAGGGATCTTGGCAATGGCAAGAGTGCTGAGGTGAGGGGCTTAGCACTATGGTAACATGATCTCTTCTGCTCAGGTATGCCTGTCCTCTCACCACCACATCCTACCCTTGCTCCTGTCTGGAGTCAGGACACAGGGTTGGCTTCTCCATAGCAAGGTGAGGACAGAGCAGGCAGGGATTACCAGTTATCAGTAACCTCAGTCACTGATGATGGCATCAAGGGATTCTCCACTTTCAATGTCCCACCTGACCTTTTCCATTTGCAGTGGCAGACCTCAAGCAGAAGCAGAGGTCCTTCTGCTTTGGGGTACACTTGCAGTTGGTCCAGTTATCAGGGAAGCATTGCCTCATGAGATGCTTGCCACTTTCTGAGTCTCTGACTCCAAGTCCCCCAGGGAATGTGCAACAAATCCAGACTTGTTGTTCTGCACAAGAACTTTTACTCACTGGCCAAATTCTCTCTTTCCTCATGAACAATATTGGCAGTGAGAAACAAGAAAAGATGCATCCAAAGAGTTTTAAAACAATGGTCACCCTGAATTTGTAAGGTCCTTGCATGTAGCTGGCAGTAGAAGACAAGCTATTTTTGAATCAGCAGAAATTTGATAAAAGTGTATCTATCCTCTAGTGTGGATTTTTCTTCAAAATCTCTGCATATTGTTTTTTGTCCCATCTTACCTCAAAATTAAAGTATCTTGAGATGGTATGTCTGATAGACAGCTCTATGGATCTAGGCAACATTTTACTGTCTTCTCTTCTGGCCCTTTACTTGAGGTAAAGATTGTATCTGCCAGGCAAATGCTGAGCTGGGATGGTAGTGTTTCAGTGGTGTGAGGAATGCTGAATTTTTCAGTGAGTTGTTAAATCTAAAATCCTAGCCAACTTTCCTTCAAGTTTTTGGATCCAGTGTTTGTGTTTATTTTCTGTTTCAAGTGAGGAAGAGATGAGGAGGGCTAGCAAGGGCCTTGACCCCTTTGTAATTCCTGTGGCCAAACAGGATACCAGGCGAACACAGGGAAATAATAGGAGTCACTTCCTCATGTCCAGCTCCCTGATCTGCATGAGTATTTCCAACTGTAAAATGTAGTGTAATATAAATCAAATCAAATCAAACAACAACAGTGCAAAAGCCTTAAGCAACAGGACAGTTAAAGAGATTAAAACCATTCAAAATACTTCATTATATTATGATATTGGGCAAAAACAAATCCTGTGATTTTTTTATGAGTTGTGCATGAGGTTTGTTTTATTTGCCTTCCAGGTTCAGAACCTGAGTTTGTTGTTTGAACTACTACTATAAACTCTTTCTCTTGTGAAGGTTTTACCCCCAGAGATCTTCCAAATCTATTGCAGATTTGAAGAGCCTATTTAACCTTTTCTGACATTTAAAAGAAAATTGAAAGCAAGCCCTGCCAGCTGAAAAGTGAGTTAAAGGAACCAGTCCAGTTTGTGTCCAACTGGATGAAGAAAGGATAGTCAAATTCCTTCCATTTTACACATAGTTAGTCATGAAATTGTACAAGAGGAAAAAAAAAGACAATAAAATAGCCATATTGTAACAGCTGAAACAAACCTTGGGTAACTGTCAGCAGTGAAATGTCCAGAGAGCATTTGTACCATTCCATTTCATTAAACTGAAGGGTGGGATTGCAGACTGTAAAAGATTATAGCAGAGCTCTTCAGAAATTTACAGCTTGCAGCACAGTGAAGCACAAGGGAAGTCTCCCTTTCTTGTGTTCTCAACAGGGAGCCTGGGTTTTGTATCTTCGATGATGATGTGTAGAGGAAGAAGGTTGCCAGAAGCGCCAATGAAAACTGAAATGTGCTCTATGTGCTCTTTTTTCGTCTTTCCCGTGACCTACAAAGTGCATTTGTACAGTCGGTTTGTATTCAGTTCCTGAGCTCTTGACTTTGTGGGCTGGATTAGGACAGGCAGCCTTACGGGTGGTGTTTAGGGAAATGCTGAATGCATTGTGGGTATAATGTATAACAGGAACAAGTGCAACGAATACCACAGGAGAGGGGTCTCTTTTTGAATTTCAAACTATTTAAGCAGCAGGAACTACTTTGTTTTGTACCCACTGGGGACCTGGCCCCAAGACGATCGTTGAATGCAACAGGAAGCTCAAATTCTGGTTAAAACAGGAACATGTGTCTACTGCAACTGTAATCTCTTGCTCTGAAACAGAGCAAGTACACTGGGAAGATCAGTTCTTTCTTAGAAATGTCTTTGGTTTCAGTCTCCTCTCTCTTCATACGAGAGAATCATCCCCTTACATGAGTGGAACTCCTGCTAATGGGCTGTGGAGTAACACAACATTTAGGATAGCAGTTATCTGTTATCTGTCAGCAGAAAAGGCATGAGGCTGTCAGGGAGAGGGTGAGAAAGAAAAGTCATTCTAGATGACTAACAGCCCTACATACTTTTACTGCTGATATTTGGCTATATCATCTAACTTCCTCTGGCTTCTTTGTTCCTACCTATGTTGATTCATCCAATGATGGATTGTGCTTGTCCTTATCACAGCGGAGGAGGTAAATACCAACAGCAGAGATGGTGCTTACTTACACTGGTGCAAGGTTCCAACAGGAATGGCAATTTTCACCAGACTGATTTTCCAAAGTGAAGAATTTCAAAAATCACAGTGGGAATGATGCAAAATGAAGTGTTGCAATCCAAATTAAACCCAACCCAGGTTCTTAAAAGAATATTTTTCTTTGTATTTATACAAAATAATTAGTTTTTTTAGTCTTGGTTCACCATGGTATGCCGTTTAGTTTCATTATTTGAATGTTGCCTTGTGGAAGTTTTAATTGGCAACTTTATTCTCACTACTATGGACCCATAGTCCTTTGGAAGGCTTGCCTCCCAAGAAATAACATGCACTTGGCTTGGCTGGAATTGTGTGCTGTGTTTGATACTCATGTGACTCTAGTGCTGCTGAGAGATGTAATTTGGACAGAAAAGTTTAGTCTGTAGGGGAGCCTGGGGGTTCTGGCCTTTTAACTACAAAGTCAAAATAGAGACCTTCACAAAATGTGAAGTCCAGTATTAACTGAGTTTCAGGCAAATGGAGCATGTGTGTTGAATCTAGAAAACAAAAGGAAATTTTTCAATATAGGTAGTTCTCCATTATAATTTCTATTAAAAACCAATTGAGGTATTGGCAATTCTTTACAGAAATTATAAAAAATTCCTTTTTTTTCTTGTGCAAATTTATTATGTTGAAAGTACTTGCTTCAGCTTAGAATAATAAGTTTTGACACGCTAGAAGTTCCCAAGGAACAGGAATTCCAAATTTCTCACTGCTGCAAGTCCATGTTCATTAATTTTCATGGGTTTTTATGTGCAGGCTCTCCTCTGTGGGTTATAAAGGCTTTAGCAGTAAAGCCAAAACCTTTACTGAGGATTTGTACATGGGTAATTGAAGGATTTAATACGTAAAAGTGGAATTGTGCTCAGTTTGGTTTTATAACCAAAAAATTTTTGATATAAATTGCATAGGTCAAAGGAAGTGTTCTTAATTGTGCTGAAGTGATCCCAGAAAAAGCAATGTGAGTGGACAAAAGAACCACCAAAGTCTGTAACAGAACAGAGTTTGGACTCCTCTACAATTTTTTTTATTTTTTTTAGTTTTATGCTGCAAATGATTAGTGGCACTGGCTTCTCATGCAAAATTGTCAGTTCAAACTGGTTTCATGTCTCAATTTTTTATATATAAAGAAGAACATTTTCTGTGTGCTGTGTTGTAGGACTTTAGCTCTCTTTTGCAGGCACATGTTTTATTTTCCCCTCAATAGATCTGTTTCCATATGGCAAAAGTGACCCCCTTGACCACCAAAAAGACTCCAGAGAGTTCAAAAAGCCTCAAAGATTGATTTCCATTTTGCTTAATAGGAGTTCACCTGCAGATTGGGTTTTTATCTGAGATAGCCTTGATTTCAGATTAGCCCTCTGGAGACCTTCAGAGACGCAGCAATGGACACAAATTTAGTGACAGTGGATGATCTACCTATGGGTTCTTCCTTTTCTACAAGGAGAGCTAAAGGACTTTTGGAGCTGTAGGAGCTGATCTGCCTTCCAACTCCAATCAATAATTTAAATAATGGCAAACGGAATTAAATGATTGAGAAATTAGTAAGATAATAAAGTTCTCCCATTCTCTCCCAGGCCTCTCATTTTACTAGTCTGAATTTTGGATGTAATAACAATCACAGCTTAGAAGACACTGAAACAAAGTAGTGAAGCAGCTGAACAGGAGCACTGACCCACAATCAATTATTTTACAGACCTTCATGTGTGACTTAAAGGACTGTTCAAAGGTTCCCCTTCACAGGTGCTGTTGGGATACTGTGAGTAGTCACTGTACTGTGAAGAACAAGAAAAGGAAAAAAAAAACTCCAAAAAACTATCTAGATCAAAAGACATGAGGATTCTTTCAGATGATAAGGCAATAACCAAGATTATAACGTGTTTAAGATGGCATGCAGTTCTCTGCACAGGGGTGAAACTTCCAGACCCAGAAACTGGAGGCCAAAGTTTATTCTCAGTTCATGATATAAAGACATAACACAATTCAGTGATTCTCATGAGGCCCTTAGAAAGAATCTGTCTCAAGTTGGTGTTTCTTGTCTTAGTGGCGGCAAAGGCAATGACCAGCCTAGAGCAAACACAGAAGATCATCCACCCAAGAAACGTGGAGAAAAAATAAACTTTCTTCTCCTCAAAAAAAAAAAAAAAAAAAAAAAAAAGATTTTTGTGTACAAAAAGGCATTAGTTCTTCTCAAACCAGGAAGCATTCTTGTAGCTGTTTTCATGATAAATTAGACAGATTTAAGACAGATGCCTACTTTTTACTAAAGAGTACATGTGAGTGAAACCTTCAAATAAATATATTCTCCCTTTCTTTTTCAACAGGTTATTTTAAAGTCAGTCTCACAGAGTTGCAGAGGACAATGTCAGGTCCTTCAACACATGGGAAAAGCACTGTCTGTTTGATCTCCCTTCAAGCCTTGTTCAGTTTTCATGGCTACAGCCATTCCTGCACCTTGCACAGAAGAACCTGAGATTTCTCACAACTGTTCCCACCATAAGTCTTGCTCTGCTACAAATGGATTGCTTAGGGCAGGTTTTTTTTTTTTTTCCTTCAGTGTGAGAAGATTAAAAATCAGCATTCATTTCCCATACTGTTGGACAGATTTGATGTACAACCATCCAGCTAGTAGGCAAATAATTCTTGTAAAAAAACCCCTGCTCCTGCTGGCACCTAGACTTTGTAAAAGACTCAGTGGGACAGTAAGAGCTGGTGGGTGAAGAGCTCTTTGTTGAGTTCAATTTCTTTCCCTGCAAGAGAAAATAGGAGTGTTGAGTTTTTGGTTTAAAACAAAACAAAAACATAACCCTGACTCTGCTAGGCCTGGATCCAGCCCTGAGATGGTCTGTTTTTTCCATTGGCTCTCAACATTTATGTAAAGAATAAGGCAAAGAATGTAACTGTTCTCTTGTAGCTTCTGATCTGAGTATGCTTCTAATGAATTCTGCTTTTTAACCCGTCTAATTGTCCATCCTTCCCTGGCATTCCCTAGGCCTTTGAGACACGGGAGTTCCCAAGCCTCTGAGGACACAAAGCCAGTGCTAAATAGCATTTCACATTCCAGGAAGCTCCCGAAGAGCCACCAATTTCCCCTCACCCCAGGAGGCTTTGCAGAATCCAAAGAATAGCTCCCACTTTTCTGGGGAACCAGATCAAACCACAGCACCAACAAGCATGGAATTGCCAAATATTTTCTTTTTATCTTGGAAAATAATAGTATTAAATAATAAAAACACTAGTAGTTTTTCATGAATGTCACATATCTGTAATGCCAAGGGGAAGGGACACTCTTCTTCCATTAATAGAATAGTACTGAGGCACTAGTGGAGCATTTCCACTCCCAGCAGGGAGTTTGGGATGAGATCCCTCTGTGGGAAGAAACCAATTGTCACATTTAGGATGGGGACAAGGTAAAGCAATCAGGTAAGTACCTAGTTCAGGTTTAATTTATGATTTGGGTCACCTCAACAATTTTCTCCCATTCATATGGGGACATATGTGCCAGCAATATGTTAATATTTCTTTTAATTCCTCTACCAATCCATCCTGGCCTATCTCTTCCTTTTTGCCCCTCAGTGGAAAAAGGATCTAAAATATATTTGAAGTCCATTCAAAGGGGAAAAAGAAGACTAAAAAGGTGGACTTGAACCAGATCCCAGATCCCAGGTATTAACCAGTGGCTGGGTGCATCACTGGCTAGTAAGTTAAGCCTGGATTCTGAGACGTTCATGTGGTCCTCAGTTTGCTACAGAACATGCTGGAGACACCTGCCCCTTCTTCAGTTGCTGCTGATCCTGCTCTGATTGCTGGCCACTCACACCATTCCAGCACTGGTGCACTTCTCCCTGGTAGATGCCACCTCAGCCTTCACGGCAAGGGCAGCCCCAGAGACCCTGGAGAGGGGGTGGGCAGCTGGAAAGGAGGGAGGCTGTTGACAGGGGCTGCAAATGTTGAAGGCAGTTTCTAATCCCCAAAACCAAAACAGTGTTATTGAGACTTCAGTGGGGTCAGATTTCACCCCCAAAATTACTCCATCTTCCAACCGATGGAAAAAAACTGTTTCTGAGTCCTGTCTAGGTGATTTGGAGTGCATAAGAGGAGCAAGAAACCCTCTTAGAAGTAAAAGAGAAAGAAAAAAGCTTTTGTTCAGGCAACTGACTTAATTTAATCTGCGTCAGATGGCTCCTGGATGGGGGCTGAACAGTGCCTGTCACAAGCAGAGACATTGTGGCGTGGAGCAGAGCACAAGTCCATGCCCCTGTTTAGAAAAGTGCCCCAAGTGCTTGCAAAGAGCATTGCCAGTCATTGTTTTCTCTGGTGAGATGTATCAGTCCCTTACTAGGAAAGTCACCCAGTCCCTCTTTTTCTCACGGGCTGCAGCACCGGGATGCAGCAGTAGAGGGGCAAGCAATGTAGTTTTAATTAAGGCCCACTAAAAACAGCTCTTAGTATGTTATAAATTCTATATTTATCCTGAAACACCAGACCCATCCTGAGCCTTCTCCCCCTCCTTTAATTGTTTGCAGAAATTTTTCCATTGTGTTTTCTTTTCCATTTTTTAGGACCAGTATTGCAATATAAATAGTCTTTTTTCTTTTCTTCTCTCTATTTTTGCTAATAGTTAGTTTCTCTACTTGGCTGAATGTACATGACTCTGAGGTTTTGCGATATAATTGCATGATTGCTTCCAAATTTTCCAACCAATGGGGCATCTAATCAGTTGAAAAATTTCATTATCCACTGATATATTCTGGAGGGAAGGCAAAAATATGGTTTATTCATGTATCATTTCTTTTTCTCTTCTCTTCTCTTCTCTTCTCTTCTCTTCTCTTCTCTTCTCTTCTCTTCTCTTCTCTTCTCTTCTCTTCTCTTCTCTTCTCTTCTCTTCTCTTCTCTTCTCTTCTCTTCTCTTCTCTTCTCTTCTCTTCTCTTCTCTTCTCTTCTCTTCTCTCTCCTCTATTAAAGCTTCTGCCCCCACACCCAAAGTGCAAAGTCAACCCAGCTGCCAAAGAAATTACTGTGGATCTGTTAGTTCAGGGGGTTTGGGGTTGTGTCATGCTCCTTGACATAGTGATAACCCACTCAAATTGGACTCAGGGGCAGTCCAATTGAAAAACAGCCAAGCATGATTCGATGTGTGATATGGAGACAGGTATTGCCCTTATTCCCTATAGAGTTTGGAATGACCAGTCTCTGGCTTGAAATGCCTGATTTCAACACATTTGTTTATTTTATCAGCCTTGCACTTTCACACAAGAGAAAGAAAGAGACATTTTTAACTCTTCCTCACCCTTTTTTTCCTTTTGGGCTTGGTTACTAATCTCTTTAGCAGTGACTTAGTTTTAATTACCACACGAGGACACCGCAGGGGTGCCTGCAATCCTTTCACATACCATCATATCTCTTCTGAGATCTCTGACTTTAAGGCTCTGCTCTGGAGCAAATCAGCTAAGGCCACAGGTTAGGAATAACAGAGGGGGGAAAAGGAAGGAATGTCATCCCCATCCTTCAACCAAAAGACATCTCAGCTTACTTAAGATGTGTAAGTATGCTTGGTGAAGTAGAAAAGCAAAATCACATCTCTGCCTCTTTTTGTCATTTAAGTAGTGAACTCTGGCTTTGTTCCTCTTAGGATCACTGCATCCTTCTCCTTTTCCCAGGTTGTAACCTGTAACCAGGTTGACCCTTGTTTTCCAAGGGTTTTGCATGCTGGAAGGGGCAGGAACCCACCATCCTTTTTTTCCTAGGCCCTCATCCTCTGGCTGTTGCAATGCACAATGCAAAAAAATCTCTGTCCTCATCAAAAGGGCTATTTAAGGATCAAAATCTGAGCTCACAGTTTCACCTGGTTTGAGCAAAATACCTAAATGAAATCCTCAGTACCATTTCTAAGAGCTCATTTATAAGTATCAACAGTTTTGCCATGTTTTGAACAGCCTGAATTGTTTCAAGGTGCAGAAATCTAAACTTAGAAAAAAGAAATCCATACAAAAAAGCATCCCCTCAATTAGTCTTTTAATTGAAAGCATCTAATGAAAACTCAATTTTTTCCATGTACAATTAACTTGACCCTTGCTTTCTGCTTTCATATAAAAATAATTCCTTTTTGAATATTTAAGAAAAGAAAACCTTAGCTTCTCTGAGCAGTTTGAAAAATAATAATCAACTTTTCTTGATTAAAGCTAAAACAACTCTCAAAATCTTACTTTAAGTGATCAGCATGTTTTATATGTGGTTTCTCATTTGTGAGGAACGAAGTCAAGTGCATTTATCTACCTACAGTATCAAGGAGTCATTTACAAAAGGTCTTTCTAAACAGAACTTTTTAATTTAAATATTCCTTGCAGGCTGCTCTTTGGAGTGCCCTGGATCTAATTAGAAGTGTGGTATTTTCCTCTTCCTCCAAAATGAAATTTAGTTTCCAGTTAAAATCTGGCCCTTCTGACAGACACTGCGTTTCACTTTCAGATCCGATTTCTTACCATATTGACCCTACCAAATACCTCCAGTGACTTGTAAAAATAATAAGGATTATGCACAGCTGCACAGATCAGCCCTCCCCTCCCCACCCCCAGCATTCAATTGCTATCATGAGTCTTTTATCAATCTGCTCTGGAGTAAAGAGAGAAGCAATTTTCCACCCCATGAAACTGGGATTTCATAAGTGTTCCCTTTCCACATTAAGGTGGAAAAAAAAAAGAAAAAGGAAGACCTTTCAAAGTTTTTGACTTTTTTTTTTTTTTTTTTTTTTTTGTAGAAACAGATTCCCTCACCACAAGGGAGCACTTGGCAGGCAGTTAAGAGATTCCCCTGGGGTATGGAATAGCAGCAGGGGCAGGATTTCCACCTTCACTACCAGGCAATGTGAAATTGAGAGAGTATAACTTCAGGAGATCAATGTTCACATGTTGATGCACCTCACACCTCCTGTTGTGTTATCTTGGGCCAGTCTCCTCAGCCTCCTGTCCCAGCCTCTACCCTCTACCTTTCCTCATTTTCCTTTTTCAGGTGATCTGTACAAGCCAAGAAGGAGAAGGTGAGCCAAAATTGTGGGCAGTTGTCACCTAAAAAACATCATTTCCAGATCATGAGTTTGTTCTGGTTACCAACAACAAATCCATGCTAACAACCCCTGGCTTCTCAGTAAACTAGAAAACTTCTTTAATTCATATGTAATTGAGCAGTTCCAGCTATGTATTAGAAGCATAATAGACTGTTACATAATCACAACTGCTTCAATAAATGTGGTTTGAGTTATTATGCAGTACTTTATTAATAGACAATAAATACAGTCTTAAATATAAATAAAATCCTTAGCTGGTAGGAGCGATCAGAATATGTCACTGATTAACTGAAGTCAAATGCCAGCATGTTTAAAGTCATGTGACAAAAAAATCCTAGTCCAGATGTTCAAGAGACAAGTGGAGGAATGTCCTTGGAGAACAGCTTCTTACAATGCAGCTTCATCTGTTGTTCACACGTTTTGTCTGAACATTTAATCCCCACTACCACATAAGTAGTCTGGAGGTCACTTTTGGGCAATATGCTTGGGAGGATCTCAGAAAACAGTCAGATGGTGTGACAGCATGGTGTTATTTCTAGCTGGATGACCACCCACTTCCTCCTATACGATCCTCTGAACATAGGAAACAAAAACAGATGGACTTAAAGCCAAGAAAGAGGGAAGTTATTTAAGAATAAATGTCTTGATTGGGAGAAATAAGATGGAAATTGCTATTTTCCTAAAACCAGATGCTCATGAGCACTCCTGCGGATGCCCTACCTCAGTGCCTTACTCTAGAAAACCAAATAGCATTGTGCAAATGGCCTTCCTATCACAGTGGCTGGCAAGGCAGCCTCAGCCATTGCTTTCTGTTGATAGCTCCTTTTACAAAAATGTATTAATTTCAATAAACTAGGGTTCAGTTATTGCCATCTGGTACACCTGGGTCAAAACCAAGAAAGACAAGGAAATCCTAGAGTCTGCACAAAGAAATTAGTGAATAAACCAAAGGCTTATGCGAAAATGTTAACTGATTTTACCACATAGACCTGACTTCTAGATTTCCACATGCTTTAGAAATTTCAGTTATGCTAACAGGCAAGGAAGAAGGGACAGAATATTCTGCAAATGTTTACTCCCACTGAATTAATTCACTTTGAAGTGCATAATGATTTTCTTTTCTTTGTACATTAGTAGCCTGTCAATAGAGAACAGTGGCAAAACCTGCAGGTATTCCTACTGGCTCTTTGTTCCATTGCAGCTTTCAGCAATGTGTCTGTTACAGGAGTAAATCTTTACAGGCTGAAAAGCATTGTTCTGGTTCTTTAAACCACCAGAGAAGTCATGTAAGCTACACCCCTGAATAAGGCTAGACACAGATAGGAAATGGTTCCTTAACTACATAAAGAGGAACAAGAAAGAAGGCATCTGAATGTTCAGATGAGTAGAGACCCTACATGGATTCATAACATCAGACAAATATCGAATGGCTCACCAGAAGGGTGAGGAATACAGGGAAAAGGCTCAAAATTGGAGCCAGAGAACTGGGGTCCAAAGCTTCAGAGCTACTCCTAGTAGGTAGAAAGACACTATGAGTGAACCAGCACAGAGAGCAAAGCCTACTAGAATAGAATTTTAACAACTGATTTCGAAACCAAGTCTGATTTTGACTGTTAGTTCCACTAATTTAGACCAAATTTTTCTTACCTTAAAGATAGGCAGAAACCAGAATGTATATTCACAGTTCACTTTGGTGTTCAGGGGGAGGAAACAAAGAGGACATGACTAATGGGTAAGATTAGAGAAATAAAAATGTGCATGGATGGAGCAAAACCAAAGCGTATAAATGCAGGGTTATACCCTAAGATCGATTCTGAGACCATGAGAGGACTGGCGTAAACAAAGTCAAGTAGCAAGGTATTTTAAAACAACATTGACTGCTTTGCAGGCTCATGAAGTAGGAAGGACAGGTGGGCCGAGGTCAAAGGCCCTGCAGCTGAGCCATTCTCAGAGCTGCCACAATATGTGAGTTGTTAGGGCGTGTGTATGCATGGCAGACGGGAAACTTGAGCGAGATGCAAAATGGGCTCAACAACACTGGGTTGCAAATATATAGTGAAATATATTAGTGAAATACCTATATTTCAAGGCTTTCTGGCACTCTTTCTCCCTGCCAAAGAAAGGAATCCTTGTATGGTCAGAGCCTACATGCCTAAGAGTGTGTCCATCCACCTTACTATTGACTGACTGCCAAGGCAAATTTAAATCAAATTTGGCAGGAGGTTAATGTTTAAGTAGAATCAGTGTCTTCCAGTAGAAATACTGGATGTAGAAAACCATTCTGAATACCAGACATGCAAGATTTATTTTTATTAATATGTAGAGGATGTCATTGTTTGAAGCAAAAGAAAAATTTCTTCAGCCCTAGGTTTGTAGGCACATTGCATGCCAGAGGTTGTCAGCCAGTAGAGCGGGTATTAAAGGCTAAATTTCTGTCCAAAGCCTGCTGTTTAGGAAGGAAGAAGTTCAGTCTGTAATGCTGCTGTCCTGGTCACTTGGGCCAAGTGCACATCCTTGGGGAACTTGTTCAAGTAGCAGATCACATGCAGGTTTGGAAGACATAATTTCTTGCATATTTTGAGCTCTTAATGGTCTGGTGGAGAGTTTAATGAAATGCAGGCTCCTTTGTAATACCCCTAGCTGTGCTGCAAGGCATTAAAATCAACATCACAGCCCTTTTCCCTCAGTCCACCATGATCTTTGTCTCCTGGGGAAATGACCCATCCAAACTCCCAAAAATGTTTGTATATTATCTAGGATATTGCTGGCATGAATGGAATATTCGTCAATAAGGGAACACATGTTCACATGCAGTAGGAAGAGATATAACAAACACTTCAGGAAATGCACAAGGCATTTCCACTGGGGATCACAAAAGAACATGTACAAAGGAATGTGGAAAGAAATCCGTATTGGTATCTAGAGCCGGGTCCAAGGCCTTGTTGAGGCAGATAGAAAAATCCAAGTGGCTTCAAATAAGGCCCTTACTCTAAAAAGTGGCAATAGTTTAGGAAAATAAAGGGAAAAAATCAAAAGCCAAAAGGAAAGAAGTGATAAATAACTTTTACTCAAAACGAGCCAGATGTTTCACCTCAAATTCTCCAATCTCTGCTTCCATGAGAATGAAGACAAAAAAATATGGCTATTAGCCTGTTCTTTGGGCCAAATAGCAAAGGCCCCACAGGCAATGGGCTTTGAGGCACATGCCCCTCACACGCTTCCTGTGTCATAAATGGCCCATGGCAGTAACATACTCATAAATATATTGGAAACAGTAATATTAGTCTAAATGACTTGATTCAAGCAGAGGCAATAAAAGTAAAAAAATATTTTCAGCTTGCTTCAAATACTTGTTTCCTTATTTTTGCTTTTTAAAAAGTCTATTCATATATTAAAGGAAGCTCTTAATTCCATTTTCTTTCTCAAAATGAGCAATGTGTTTGGGAATGGATGAACAGAGTGGGTTTGCTGACTTGAACCATTGGAGTTAGAGTCTCTGTGGAGCTTTTAAAAGTTTCTGAGGAAGCAAAACCAAGGCACTTTTCCAAGCAGAGATGGCAGGACCATGTAGAGCTGTGGGCTGCTGACAGGGAGTGCTCAGGCTCATTGCTTTCACAGGACTTGATGAAGGTCACCAAGCCACAGCTGAGGTCAGTAGAAAGCACCTGGTGATCTCATCCTGTCACCATCCTTTGGAGTCTCCTGGGAACTGAGGAGTTCTGAATATAGACCTTAGTCTTTCCTGCACTTGGCATCAGGAAAGGTTGTCTGTATTTAAATGTACTCAGTACCCCTGAAGAAGTTGAGGGCTCTAGATGGTCTGGTAGAGAGTTTAATAAAATGCAGGCTGCTTTGTATTTCTGTATTTCTCTTTACCTTCCATACCAATCAGTGGTGGGATTTGAGGTGAAATTGGTGTTATTCCCACAACAAATGTGAGAATATTCACGTGAGGTTTGCTAAAAAATCCTATCACTTTATGCTTTGTTAACATAGGCAGTAAAGATAGAATTTAACTTTTTTTAAAGGAAGGCCTCTGTTTATCATTGCTTTTAAAACTATCTGAAATGGCTTAACCCGAGGTTTTCCATGACACTGATTCAGAATTACTTTATTTGAAGTTTCAGCTAAAACAGTTCCACTCCCAAGGAAAACTGAAGAAAGACATCTTTTTGTCCAAGTGAAAAAAGAAATAAACAACAGTTCCATTGAAAAACTGTAACGCCTTTGCTTAGAATAGAAATGTAAAATTTGACAGAAGGACTGCTGTGGTCTCACAGATGGCACTTTTACCATCAGTATAAAAAACAAATATATATATAAATATGGTCAAGTTGTAAAGTTAAAAAAAATCACACAGGCTTAATAGAAAATTTGCCAGTGTTTGGCAACTGAATTCTCAAACAGCTTCAGCATGCAAGGAGCCTGCTCCAATCCCCTCCCTGCTCTTATGCATGCACTGTGCTACTGCTTTGTGTGCCAAGAGCTGAGCAGGACTTGCTGGCATCAGCTCCTGGAGAACATTGTGGCACTGTACATATGCAGGTAGACAGCATCTTCTCTGCTCCCATTTCTTCACTTGTTAATATCTGTTCAGACAGGAAGGGGAGCAGAACTCTACAACTTATAGAAATACAAATGAGACAGTGTGCCTTATTTCATTAAGTGAAGACTGTGATAGTGTATGACAATAGCACAAAAACCCCCACAAACGAACAACCCCCAAAACAACAACAATAGCAACCAACAACAAATCAACAAGAAAACAAATAAATCCAAAGACAAACAAACAAACATACAAAATAATGAAACGCCCCCAAATACCCCAAACAAAACAAATAACAACAAAACCCCCCCAATAACAGCAACAACAACAACAACAACAACAACAACAACAACAACAACTAAAAAAAAAAAAAAAAAAAAAAAAAAGAAAAATAAAAAAAAAAAAAAAAATATTTTTACCATAGCACTTTTACATTTGGCTTTATTTAACTTATAAATGCTTCAGTTTTCCAGCTTTACTGTTAAATTTGTGGTTATTTATTTATTTATTTATCTTCCCTCTGCTTTGGCCGCTACATAGTCCTGAAATGCTGGCAGCTGATGTTTAGATTGAAACTACAAGCAGTGAAATTTTTGTGTGTGCAGAGCAGATCCCTCCACCCCCATAACAAAAATAAATTATTTATATTTGTTTCAAAAGGGAGACAGGAGTATTCAGGATGTCCCTTGGCCAGCAGTTTAATAGAGAATTTGTCTCTTTCCCCACCCTTTTCTGGGTAAGATGGGTGAAATTTCTTTTGCAAGAACAGCCTCTGGCTGGCCTCCTGGTAGCCTAGTTTGTTTGACTTTGCTCTTGGGTGACTGCCTGCAAGCAAGCAAAGGCATGGAAGCTGAAAGCAAGCAGCAAGCTGATGCAATGGACAGGGCCCTTCGGGATCAATTTTATGAGAGCTAAGCAAAATCAAACAGAATTGAAACAAGCACCGCCTTGGAAAACACAGGATTCCCTCCTCCCTGCAACTGATTAGAAATAAACTAAAGGCAGGGTGTCTAACACAGGAGCAGTGACCGGGTGGCAGATGCTGCGATGGACACTAGAGGAGAGGGTGGGCAGGGAGGGCAGCAGCTGAAGGTTGTTTGGGCAAAGGGCAAACCCACACATAATTTACAGAGCTCAAAACACAGTATGAGGAGAAATAACTTGCATTTGATGCTCAAGAAAACATTCCTCCCAGGAAACCCTCTTCTTCTCCAAAGCATCTTTGATAAAATAGCAGCCTTTTAAAAAGTATTTGCACTAATCCCCCACTATCTCGCTGTTTTGGGGCTTACTAAATTAAGAACGTTAACATGCCAACTTTCCACGCTGCAAACACATGAGAATGTTTGAAGACTTGAAACTGATGATGTTGGATCCCAAACAGTGCCATCCCCTTCCTCCCTTGTGGGATTCACAGACACGTGAAAGCCAATTCTATGAGGGCAATCTGTGTTGTGTTCAGAGGCAAACCACCACGGACATGCAAGTGCAAGCCTTCTTCAGGACCACTTACACCTCCTCTGCAACAGAAGCAAGTTCTTAAAAAGGGCATTTAGCATCAAGGTTTTAGCTCATGCAGTGGAGACACTAAAGTCACACTCATTCCCTTCTGTGGGTCCCTTGTGCCCAAGCAACATCCCTAAGTCCCATGTGGAAAGCACGTGCTGTAGCAGACTGTGCCTCTGCCTGGACTCATGCACTTCCACTGCAGGCAGCCACATCATTTGCAGTCTGAGGCCTGCAAATGTTCTGTTTGATGAAGGGAATAGAGACATTTCCTTGTGTTTGAAACTGGTTGAGCCAAAAATTCTACACCACAAGGCAAAATAACAGGAGAATGCCTTAACAGCTGAGAGAGGAGAGCAGTTCCTCTCTCACACTTCTGTCCCTATAGACTATTAACAAAGCCCATTCCAAACTCCAACATTTTTGCCTTCAGCTTATTTAAATTTATTTCTTCAGATGAGAGTTGTTTTTCACTTTCCAGAGGAAATTCCTGGTTGCCTGAAGACCCTCTGTATAGTACTCACTGTGAGCTGCATTCCACAGGTCTCACTAGAATTTGAAGTTCTTTGTTTTGCCCTTGAAAGCCTGTTCTGAGTTCCAGAAAGGAAGGGGAAATGATTGGGGCATTTGTGTCTTGCAGAAGCTGAAGCAAGACATGCTTATTTTTAATACAGGAAAGGGATTCTTTCAACAATATCCATTCATTCTACCAACGACTGGATTAAAAAAAAAAATCGTTATTACCCCTCCAGTGGCTGCTGGACAAATTATTTTTGCAGGTGTACATAGGTCTGGTTCAAATTGCTACAGCACCACAACTGTTGACAGAGTTGCTCTCATTTTGGGATGTCCCTTTCCAACTAAAGGGGATGAATTAATCATTTTCTCCTGAGTTGTCCACAATCCTCTTTTCTTAGATTGTATACTTGTCACACCTGAATGCACAGTTCTGGCTTGTGCTCTTCAAGAAAGAGGAAGCAGGTGCAGGAGATAGCCTAGTAAAAGTGGAATTAAGCTTTTATTTAGTAATAGATTTAAGTCATTCATCAGGAGGGAAAAAGAGGCATTACAGCCAGCATTGAGTTAGAGAAAGGTGTAGGGATAAACTGTGTCACAAGAGATTGTCAGGTGGAAAGTGTGGAGAAAGTTTAAATAACTGAGAGGAGTAAAGTTCTGTTAAAAAAGATGCAAGAAGTTGTTACCTTTGAAAGAAACAATAGATCTTCCCAGATTGGATTGTATGATGCTTTCTGTAGATAACTATGTTTTATGACCTAACATTTTTCTTGGTCCTAAATCTGACATTCAGCTGTTCTCCACTGATACTCATTACAAGTCCAAATCAAGAGGATACTCTCCTTCTGGACAATGCTGTTGCAATTCTCCTTAAAGAGTCACAGTGTGCCCTCCATTCCACATCTCTGGAAAGCTGTGAATATGTATTTCCAGCATCTTGTCAGTCCACCAGCCAGCTAGGCTGCACCTACGTCTACTTATAAGGGTTTTTCTATAGTCATCCAAACAATTAAGCTCTTAACACACAACAGTATTTTGTAGCAACCTCAGCACCTCAAAAAGCGTTTCTCCAAACAAAGAAAGAAAATCGACTGGCAGAAAAGAGAAATAGACTATTTTTAAAAATAACTCAATTTTGGAAGAAAAAGTAGTTCAGAAGTACAAGTATTAGCACTAGAAACACAACTAAAATAGTTGCTTTTATCACCATTATAAGCACCAAACTCAGCTTTGAGGCCCATCACCATATAAAATTAACAATCACTCTATATTGGTTAAGTACATGGAGACACTTCTTCAAATCATCTTGATATAAATGTCTACAGAACCATTTAGTGTACTGAATAAAGAGAAGAGCTTTCAAGAGTTCTGTAGGAGCCTGCAGACACAGGACAAGCCTCACCCCAGAGTACTAAAGGAAAACCATTTCAGCCAATCAAATCTGTTTACATGTGTATTTATAAACTGGCATGTTTTTTGAGCTACTAAAATTAGATTTAGATCTTTGCCTGCAACTTCCAAGTGAAATTGGTTCACTTGTTTCTAGGATGGTACAACATGATCTAAAATACACCAAGACAAACATTTTAGTTTTAGTCCTGGTGTCCAAAGGAAGTGGCAATTCAGAAATCACACTGGCCAGCTGTCCCTCTTACACCACCAATTTCAGCTAAATTCGACTTCACCTGGCAGAAGTATCAGGACGGCTCCTTTTTACTCATATCTATGAGTAAAAGCATGTGATCACAAAAATACATCTGGCTTGCTGTCGTGTAGGGAAGTAACAAACTCAGTAACATCATGATACGCGGAGAACGGATTTTTTTTTAGCTTTACAATTTAGAGTGTCTTGTTTTCTTAATCAGCACTGAAAACCAGAAGTACAGCACAAGTCTTTCAAAAGGGAGCAGAGGTGGAGGAGCTACTGCATGAGCATAGCAACACAGGATCATCTTGCTTCAAAAACATTTTACTGTTTTGAAACAGTACACAAAGTCATAAAAAATAGCAATAGGCCTTGCCAAAAAAGCATCCAGAGGAGAAGAGGCGAGGAAAGAACAGAGAAGGAACAGTGGAAATAAATCTTTCCAAACAAAGTGACAAGTCCAAAAATAATGAGAACTAAAGTTCAAAGAAGAATTCCAAACCAAAGTAGAAAGAGAGAACAACTATACAGAGGCCATGGGAGCACTGGGGGTGTCTGTATGCTGGGGGGTGCACAGCAAACACCTTGTGCTGCCTCTCAGCTACCATTAAGGGTTCAAATCAGGACATCAGCCCTTGACAGACATTATTTAGAAATTCATGTTTATGCGTCCTGCTACGATGTCTGACGCTCAAAGTTTTCAGATCCCATCACACACTTTAACCATTAAGATTGTTTTCCCTCTACACACTGAATTGATTTTCCAATTTTTTTTAAAGTCTGTCATGATGGCAACCTCAACTTACATTTTGACACCTTCCAAGTTAGTGACAACTGGGTGGTCTGGCTGATAAGTTGTATTTTTTTCCCTTCCTTAGCCACACTTCCCAAAGGCTTCCTTCTCACCTTTTATTCTTCTAACAATCAGGAGAGAAGGAAACACAAAGCAGCAAAAACTCAACACACAACACGCAGAGGATGTGGTTAAAGGCAGAGCTTTAACTATAGCTTCTGAGGCAGACCACAGGGTCACAGGCAGGGGATTAACTCCTTAGGAAGGCATATAGCATTCCTTTGTTTTTCAACAGAATAAATACAACACAGCTGAGCTTAATAAAAGTGCGTTCACTACCGAATATAATGCACATACAGTAAACTCATTTAGCAGCATGATCTGTGTTCAGAGCTTACAGTTCTCCTCAATGACAGAGAAAAAAAAGGGTGCTGAATCATGGTGCATGGTTTTGGGTGCCTCTCAGTTCAAACACCAGATATTTCCTTTGTGGAACTCAAAGGCAAGCAAGTAGCTTTCACACATACCAGGCTTGTCTACGTTAGTTGTCAAGGACAACCCTTCCTTCCCCACCCACTGCAGCCAGAATCTCTTTTGGTCGCTACTTGTGGATTTTTCATCTTTGCTGCTCCTTCACGTTTTGTACTCTGCCCTTCCCTTCAACTGAGGATATAGAGATATGAAATAGGCATAAGATGAACAGAAACAATAAAGCTTTTATAGTAAAACATATTAGTGAAGAAGTAAGAACTAGCCTAAGTGACCATTCTGACTAAAAATGCATGTCCCCCCTAGGAGTCATACAGCAGAAACTAAGTTAGCAATAAAACAGCAGCAGACAAAATTTGCCTACTAGGCTTTCAGGCATCTAGGACAGACAATATTTTCTTCTTCTTCCTTACAGAAACACTGCCTTTTGCTACAACGGACTGTTGACACAGCTCTGTAGAAAGAAAAGACATTCTTACTTTTCATTTTTTTCTTCCTGAATGAAGCACTGCCCCTTCCTCGAAAATACTATCAACCCTTCTTTAACAAACAATCTCATAGGCTACAAGCTGGCTTAAGCTGAAGGTTTATATAAGAGCAACAAACCACAGGCACTGGAGATAACATTGAGCCACAGATATTGCCAGGTCCAGCTTTGATTTAAAAGGGATGAAGGAGGAGGTAGGGAGCTTTTGGGGCTGGAAAAGAAAATGGAGTCTTTAGAAAATGGGGCTCTGCTAAAGGATTTTTTTTGTTTGTTTGTTTCTCTAGCTCTCTTCTTTTGCTGTCAAGTCTGGTTTTCTACTGAGTAACTGTGCTGTATGTGCATGTTCTTGTCTGTGCAATTGCTCAGAGCAGCTCATCTGATCCACCATAGGTTTAAAGAAGTGCAGAGGGTAAACTGGGTTTCTAAATCTGATCTTAGGTTCTTCACCGTGCCTTGAAAAGGTTAAATCTCCAAGAGCCTCAGGCTAGATCCTGGCACAGCTGATGGAACAGCTATCTCAGTTGCAGGGGTGAGATAGCTCAAATGCTTGAAAATCCAGGCATGAAATGCAATTTATTAAGGCCAGAACTTTTTCTTTTCTGTAAAATTATCCCACACCAAAGTGTACTTTTAAAGCAACCCTCTCTATATATATATGCTTGTTCTCACAATGAAATAAGAGACTAAACGATCTGGGTTTCTAAATCAGCTGTAGAGGGGCAACAGAAGTGTCTTTATTTCTGCTTTGTAGTGGCAGAAGAAAGAGCCATATGTTAGCTGACTTTTTTGTATTGATTGCTCACAGTCCTTGTTATAAAGGCTGGCAGTATCATTATTGCATCTCCTCAAAATAACAATGCTTTATATAAGAGAGAAGAGAGAAACAAAGACTTCTGACTTGAAAATTATTTGTATTAAAAGTGCCCAGAGGCACTGACAAAACCCAGGACTCTTATGCTAGATGAGGTAGGAATGCAGGTTAAGAGACAACTCTGTTGTAATGTTAATATTTGTTTATGCTATAATG
Organism: Sylvia atricapilla; assembly: GCF_009819655.1. Lineage (NCBI taxonomy): Eukaryota > Metazoa > Chordata > Aves > Passeriformes > Sylviidae > Sylvia > Sylvia atricapilla. The sequence continues at coordinate 23,503,984 of NC_089146.1, forward strand.
AGTCAAGAGTCACCAGGGGGATTTTGTGTGAGGGGCTGAAATGTAGCTAGACTAAGTGATGCTCCTGAGGTAACATGAGAACTTTGAGGCAGAATCAGGAGATTAACATGCTCCTCTTCAGGATAACTTTGTGCTGCACCAAAAGACCATTATTTTTTTCCCTTTAAAGGGCTCTAGTTGTGCCCAACCACTGTCTCAGCTCTCTAAAGCTGGTAGCTGCAAGTAATTCAATAACACAAATGTTCTGACAAAGTAATTTTTAGCCTGTTAATTATTCCCAAACACATTCTTTCCCCTTCAAGTGGAACTAGATGACATCAAAACTGTTTGAGGGATGGAGGAACACTTGAAGTATTAGCAAGAACAATGGAACAGACTAGCCATTTTATTCCAATTAATTTAAAGGGGAAAAGGCTGGAGATTGTCCAAGTTTCACCTTGAGCACTGATAACAGAAAAAGACAAGACAATGTTGTGGGAGTCCCAAATCACCCATCTCTTCTAGGTTAAATTAGTATCTTAGAAATGGGAATGCAGGGCTAAAAACATTGCTTGGAGATTGCAGGGAGTTCTCAAATGCAATGGGATGCAAAATAAATGATCTACCACACTTACACAGTCTGGTGTAAAATCAGAAATATTGAAATTAAAGAGAAAAATGTGCAAAGAAGAATCCTGCTTGGAAATGAAAGCTGTATTACTTGAGTATATTATTATAGATGCAGAAAGTAATAGGGGAATGAATGATGGGATAAAGAAACAGTTTCTACAGCTGCGAAAAATATTCAGTTCCAGTGATGGATTTGTCTCTTTGTTTTTGACCTCCCTAAGGAAGACCTAAGAAAATTCATGGATTGATAAAATCCTTCTGGACTGATGTTGCTAGAATAAGTGCTGAGTGAGGGTTGAAAAGGTTCCTGTCCTAATTTCAGCCACATTAGCTTTCTAATGCTGGATTGAGCCATGCTTTAATTACAGGACAAAATCCTGTAATGGGAGTTTAGACATGTGTTCACTTAGCAGAGAGCAGTATGGTCAAATATGTCGCTCCCTTCCCCTTTCTGCCAGTGCTAATTTGGTGGAAGGGGCATGAAAATATTCCCTGGAGAAGAAGGGATTTCTCTCCTTTCCTATGTAGCTTTGATGTAGACATACAGGTAACACCTGGCTGAATCATGTAAGGCCTGAATGTGAGTCTAATGAAGTCATCACTGGACCCAGGGGAGGGAAAATATAGCACTAGGGAGGAGAGGTAGAAGGAACATTGAAGGAAGTGAGATATGATAGATCGTGCTTGTATTTGTAGTAAAGCATTTCACAGTCTCACGTGAAGAAGGAGGCAATCACTATTAGAAATACAATAATGTTTTTTTGACACCCCCACAAGATGCAAAAGAAATTATTTTTTCTATGATTTGGTGGATGATCCACTGTTGACTCCAACAAATCAGAGACCCAGAGCATCAGGTCTTGGGCCAAGTCTTGCTGAGAAGCTTCTTCATGCCTACTTACAAATAAGAAACACGGTTTGGCCCAATGGTCAAAGACTGTGTATATACAGTCCTGGTGTACAGCTCGATTTACCTAGCCAAGGAATAGCACAACAGTGTGGAGATTCCTGTGTTAAAGATACAGAATGTTGATCTGCTATGCAAGGCACACAAATCCTCCCCAAATGCAGTCACTGCTGTGTAACTTGGGCTCTGAAGGGCAGCAAAGTCTCATATCAGAGCCTTTCATCTGGTCTGAGGCTTAGGGGCATGAGTGACTCTAGGCTGTTCCTGTGCTCTGCCTAAATAAGGCTATGTCAGGCATTGCCAGTGCTGGCTGTATGCTCAGAAGCATAGAGCAGAATATTATTGCTAGGAAACTGAACTTTGCAGGGTTAGGCTTCTGAATTTAAGGGGCTAGAACTGAGCTGGAGAGTGGAGCCATTTGTATTATCATTGTAAACAAACAACTCAGTTTTCATGGAGAAATTTTAAACAGGAGAGATCTATAAATAGGCTATTTCTTGATGTTATTGACGAAAAATATGCATGAACAATATTACAGCTTCATGCATCAACAACATTGAAATGAAAATAAGTCTGTGTCTGAAGTACAGTCTAAATGACTAAAGGCATTTTGATTCTTTTTGAGCTCCAAATGGCAAGAAAATGTCAACAGCACAATAGTTGAATTTCATAGTCTAGTGGCATCATTTTACACTAATTTCTGAATTTTTGGTTACTGGCTCAGCTGTCACAGTAACGTGACCAAAATCACAGCTCTCCTGCTTTTTGAGCTTCAGGAGATGCTGTTCAAACTGAAAGCTCTTCAGCTGCTGCTTCAGTAAGGATGGTCTTTTAAAATGAATTTATTTTCCTTTATGAACATTGTAAAATTTCTTGCCAATAAATAAAGCAGTCGCAGAGTGATCAGGATATGTATTAAATGTACTCTGATACCATATAAAAAGACCAGATGGGATCTTCTAAACATAAGTACCTGGAAACAGTGGGCAAGTGCCTATGGATACTGAGACTGCTGCAGAATTTCACTGCAATCTGTTAAACAGAACCTCACTTGAATTGTTCAGCAAAGAAAAAAATCAGGGTGTTTCGTAATTGTTATTTCATTCCATTCTTCTTGTAGGTTGTCATTGCAGTGGAAGTCAAATTTAAGCCAGCTGTAGGACCTAAAACATGAGTTTAATCACTTCAGCTGGAAAACTAGGTATAAGACCTATATCTATTCTAAAAATCTGTCATTAAAAAAGAAATTGTTTGAGTTTTCTATAACCCTAAATGAATTTAATGATTTGAGACCTACTTCCAAAAGAAACTGGAACGAAGAGAATGGCAACAAACCAAGTCAGAAATTTAGAGGACTGTCCTGACTAGCGTGGAGTAAATAATACAGCTCTACAGAAAACAGACCTTAAAGGTCTGGAGTTTTAGACGGGGAACATGAATTGGAAGCAGTGCTAAATTCAGGAAATAAAAAAGTGGCTCTATTTGCTCTCGCCAAATCTGTTGTAAACCTGGAGTTATTCCATGAAAGCTGTGGTGTCAAAGAGCCTTTATGACTTTCACTTGGATCTTCAGGATGATGCATTTCAGTGCTACCTCCTTGCATGCCAAAGCAGGTCTCTGATACTCACATGAGTTAGGAGGGTTCAGACGAGGAATACCCTGGAAAACAAAGTGGAAGGAGTGATCTTGTCTGGTTTTCTTCTTGAAGTTGTAAGTTTTGTTTACTGAGTTCTAGAGCTGCATGACCATCCAAGCAAAAAATTAGTCAGGAGAGGACCATGCCTCTAGGGGACCAGTATCGGAATTTGGATGATGCACAAAGGAGCTTTTAGGTATGAACACAGGACGGCTAGAAGTAGATCTGAGCAAGCAGACAACAGAGGGGGCACCACTGCAGTGCCCTGAAGAGGTGACATTATTTTTGGCAGTGGGAATAAAAGCAGAAAGGAATTTCTGGGAAAATGGTTTTCAGTGGCTGGTTCTGGATCCTGATAGGATTTGTTTCACCTGAACACATTTCTGAAACTATTTTGTATCTCTGCACATCTGTCCATATCTGAGAGGAAGCACTGCAATAGACCTGAGAAAGGATAAATCTTCTCTTGTTCTTAGTAGAGTTTTCTCATCCAAAATTCCTTTTTTCATAGAGTTTGAAAAGAATAATATTAACTTGCACCTTTTTTCTTCCCAAGTGACAGGATTATGTTCCACTAGGCACTCTCCTGCAGAGGGCCACCAGAATATAGTTTCTTCAAGAACAAATTATTTAAAAGATCAAAACATCCAGGAGGAATTGTCTTGGCTGCCCTTTAAAAATCTTTCTTCCTCATCTTCTCCCTTTCTTATTTTTTCTCATTCCTCTCCTGTAAAATGAAGTGCTTTCTTTTTTTTTTTTTTTTTTTTTTGGGAAGAAACAGTGGCAGATCCAAAATGTATGAGCTGAGAACAGGATATTGGATCCTTGGCAGCAGAGAGATGGAACATGGTGCCCACGTCCATGTCTCTGTACTGTGTTGAGCAGGGAAGTGATCACACTGGAGCCTGAAATTAAGCACACTGTTGTTGCTGTTAGATTTTATTGTTGTTGTTACAATTGTTGTCTCAGGGAAGCGGAGCTGTGTAGAGGAGGTGGAACAGAAAATGCTGCCGATGGAAGGAAATTAAAAAAAAATATTTTGCAGATTAATTTGAGGACTAGGAATGGTCCACTAGGCAGGATATCAAACCACAGTGAGCTGGAGAGCTTTAGGCAATTTGCTGAAGTATAGTTTATAGTTCCTGTGGCTTTTCCAACTTGAGATTTTGCCCAAAAGATAAGAGGTTTCTTAACATATCTGCAGGTAAATTGAGGACATCTTAGAATTGTGGAAAGAGGAAAGCAGGAAGCAGCATAAAATTGTAATTTGATGGATTTCAGGCATGACCCTAGAACTTGTTGTGAATTCTGCATCCAGTTCACTCGGTCTAGCTGGTGCTCTGTGCCTAAGAAGATTTTAGTCTGAGAATCTACTAGAAAACAAGTTTCCTCCAACACAGCTGGTCTCTGGCATGTTGTTCAGGATGAGATAGAGACTTTAGATATACACAGGGTGGCTCACTGTAGGGATAGGTGGATATAATGACTTCCAGATCCGGATATGGAAATGCTGGAAATAGATTGCCCCTACCAAGGAATCTGACTCAAGGGGGGCTGGAACAGCAAGTTGTTTGTTTAACCATGTTGCTGTAACACACCAGAAGGTCACTGACTGTTGGTTGTAAGTGGATAGCTTGGGATTGTAGCTGCCCTCTCTGTTTTATATTGCTAAATGGATTGGAAAGGGAGTTTGCGTGCTGAGGTGTTTTTTCTCTGGAAGATGACAAACTTTTTGTCTCCTATATTTTTGTCCTGGGACAAAGTCTATTTTGTCAGATTTTTATTTTTATGGATGCAGAGTATCAGAATGTAATGGGTAAAGAAAGAGCAGTTTCACAGCTCTATCAGTGTCTGGCAAGGCAACCATTTGTCAATTGTTTGACCTCTTTTGACCTCAGCTTCACTGTCTGTACAATGACAATAATAAAATCAGATGCTTTTATAAAAAGCTGGAAGATAAGAACTATCTGATAATAGTCCTTCAATTATTATTATGAATTGCTCCCCTGCTTCATTTGCTTTTATGCTGTCTTAAACCCCGTCACTGATTTCTCTCTTGGTTTGTTGGGGCTGTGTATGAAGGAAATGTATTGGAATTAATCCAAACCACATGTCTTCATCCTGTCTTATCAAGGTGAAATCACTTTGTAAGATGTTTTAGGTTGAGCAAGGCCTACTTGGTTTTGAGCTCCTGGAATTAAGGCAAATAGAGTAGAATGTGGAGGAGTGGGAGGAGGCCTCCTTTCTCTGTGCTGTGACTCAGCACTGTGGTGGGTCAAGGAATCCCACCCACAATTCATCCTATGTCTCTTCCTGTCAGGCACCAGTGGAGAATTTCCAGTGGTTATCTGTGAGAGGAATCTCTTCCTACCCAGTTTTGTGTCATGTGCCATCAAAATTTCCAGAAAATATTATTAGAATGAATTTAACTTAAATCAGATTGCACTACCTGGATTTGGCTTTTCAAGACAAAAACTATTCCTCAATGGTACAATTTTTTGAAGGCCCAGATTTGTCCCCCACTACTTTCATAATGGACCTACTCTGAATTAAATCCAGCTGAAGGTCTGCTTTTGAGAGACTTGAGGCACGTCAGCATTCAGAGATTCTCAGTGTACAGAGATTTGGCAGCATCTGTGCATGCCTTCACACTCCAGTGTTGTCCCTTGAAGGGGGAAGGTCTGCCAGTTACTGAGTGTTATTCTACAATTAACCCTGTTGGGAGAAATGTCCGTGCCATCACGGATTGTAGCTGTAAAGCTTGTAACAAATCATCACAATGCAATCAACCCTAACAGTGCTGAAAACCTTTCCTTTTCTCTCTGGGGTACTTAAAATATCATTTGTTATGCACATTTTTTCCTTTATATGTTTTATTATTAATAATAATGCAATAATGATGAAAAGATCCTCGAAGAAGCCTCAGGAAAGGAATTTTATAAACATTACCGTGGAATAAAATAAGCGCATTCCATTTTATCAGGACATTTTCCATTATAAATGGCCAGCTTTCTCATCACTCTGCCAACAGCTATGCCTGCCATCTGTTCACTGATGTCATACTATAAAGTTCACTCACAAAACTGCTTGTTGGGAAGTCCAGGGTTGTGCTAGAGAAGTTTTGTTTATGAATAAATATTCTGGCATCTCTTGAGTTTTTGGGGTTGTTTTAAGGAATAAATTTCATTTGTTTTAGAGTTCAGATTACTGCCTTCACTATACAAAGATAATGCTTTCTGAAATTATTGGAGATTTTGACTCTTTGTATTTTGAAGGAATAGCACTGATGGAATAACTGTTGGACATCTTGAGAGAGAGAATCTAAGAACTAGGTTTTAATAAAATGTGGTACATTTGTCTTCTGGAAAATCTACTCAGTCCAGCATGCTAAATTGGGCATCCTAAATTATGAATTTATGCCTAAGAAAATACAGGTCAAATCTGGGTAGGAAATGAAAGGGGAGGGGAGAGAGTTGTGTCAGTGAAAAAAGATAATTATATTTGAAAGAATGAGAGAGAGAAAAGAAAGAAGACAAAGCAAGTCAAGGAGCAAACAAGCAGATATCTCCCCCCCACCTCCCTCCATCCCCTACCTTCAATTTTTAGAAACCCACAAAAATTCCAGGTGGGAAATGAAAATGTTATGGTTTCAACACTTCCTCTCTCCCAGGAAAAAGACTATTGTACGTGGAAATGGCAACAAAAGTATAATGGAAACTTGATGTCAGGGTAATATTCTGGCCAAGCCCAGCCTTGGCCAGAGCACACTTTCCATCATGTATCATCACCGGTGTCTGGTCTTTCTGAGCTCAGAGGAGCCCACACCTTTCCTTCACCACTGTAGTCACAGCAGCACAAGGAGCATTAACTGCACCCTCTCCTGTTGCCCTAACCCTGGCCATCCTGCTATTCTCCAAATGCTTGCTGTGAACCTGCTCCATCTACCTGGGAGGTGGGGACTACAGTATCTGAAAACCAGGTGGGCTGGACTGGGAGGAATTGGCTTGTAGCCTGGGCCAGGAGTGGTGAGGATACAAATGCAGCCAGAGGAACAAACTCCCGGGCTTTAAGATGGTGTCAGGTTTTGGGTGGCAGTGAGGAGCAGGTGTCCAGGGTTGGGGCAGAGGTAGGAAGATGTGGATGTCATGCTGGCTGGTGTGGGGAGCTTTTGTCATCCCCACACAAGGTGAATGCAGTCTGACTCCTGACCCACACCCTGTGTATGTCTGTAGAGGGTCTCCCATGGGATTTCCTTGCTAGGGAAAACAAGCTAACAGGGATGATGTGACAGGTGGACTCCTGGTATGCACCAGAGAGCTTTGGAAGGAATGTTGGCCCAGGAAGACACGTATGGACAAGTGTTCTGTGGTGTAGACCATAAGACACTGGGCAAAGACAGAAGCTCCTCCTGAGCTTCTCACTTTCAGCAAGATTTTCTGTCAGATCATCCATTCTGTCAGATCAGCCTTGGTGCTCTTGAGTAGGATCCTGTAGCCAGTTTCTGTTTCATGACCAGACTTGCAGCCTGTTTCTTTACACACAGAACACTGGTGTTAGCACAGGAATAAAATAGGAGTTTGGGGGGAAAAAAAGAGCATCAGAGACTCTGTTTATTAAGAGAAGAGAGACAACTTTGCCTTTTTTCTTTTTTTTTTTTTTTTTTTCAGGAAAACGAGGGTCAAGAAAGTTTCCGTGGCTGTGCTAAGGTTGGAGAAAGTAAGATGCCAGAAGGAGAAGAGCTATTTAATCTGAAGTAAAAATATTTCATACCAGAAGGCAAAAAAGATAAATGTGGCCAGGAATAAACTAAAACTGGAAAGGGGAGAATTTCTGACCATTTGAGGAGTAAACTTCTGGCCTCCCCTGAAGAGTAGGGATGAGGAATCCAACTTGCCCTCTGGTGGAGCCTTCCCCTGTATAAGAAGAAGACAACATGCTTAATAGAAGATGATGTGGTCCCAGGAGGACTGAAAGGGATATGATGTCCCCATGTTTTCTCTTCTTCTGCCCCACAAAGCCAAAGTATTTGGCCCTGGTTTCTGAAGCATCTCCCTGCTGAATCCAACATCATTGCCTATCTAATTTGGAACACCACATTTGTAATTAAGGCTCGGGCAAGATCTTTATTCAGTAAGTGGCCCTAAAAAGCCTTTTTTTTTTTTTTTTTTTTTTTTTTTTTTTTTTTTTTTGTCCTTGGCCAAATCCCAGATCACTGAAGAAAGCAGCGCAGAAGCTAAAAATTAGTCAATTTAATAGAAAATGGGAAATGTTCCTGTGTCAAGTGTGCATCTGTGCCTCTTTATATATCCTAGTCTAAATATAGGTGCTCTGAGGGCTTGCTACAGATAACTGGAAAAAGGAAGGTGAAAAGAAAGAAGCCATTTAATTTCCTCTTGCCCTTCCGCCAGCTTTCACAGTGTTTGCAACCCCCACCCCATCTGTGCCCGTTTAACCCCTTGAAGGCTCTGCACAGTGAAGCCACAAACCTGGGAGGATTGGAGGAAATCCCACCTGCAAAGTCAAGTGGCAAGGAAATGCTTTTTTTTTTTTTTTAATCACTGTGCTTAATCCTGCCTTTTCTAAACACTGTTGGAGGCTGCAATTCATAATTTATTTTCTTAAATTACCATAAATTGGAATTTATGGGCCAGGTGATTCTCTTTGAAAAGGGTCCTTGTTCACTGGAGAGGGGAGGGTGGGGCCAACCTGTCAGCAGGGAGCTTTTGGACTTCTCCAAAAGCAATTCTTTGTTTTTCTCTCTTCGCATCAATGTTCCCCCACAGAAAAATAAATAAATAAGCATTCAACCTTCTTTTAACAGCTGCTCACAAAGGATCTTTTCTTAACTCTTTTTTCCCCCCTTTTTTATTGGTCCTTCTGATTTCTTGGCACAAGAGAGAAGGTATGAGGAATAAGAGAGACGGTAGGATCCTTTTAGAGACACCTTGCTTTCAGTGCCTCTCTTTTTTTCAGTAAGACAGTTTGGGGGCAAGTGGATGGGCTTTTTTCCCCAAAGGAGGACTTCAGGGAATAGCTCAAGGATGCCTTAGGACTCGAAATTTACCCCTTTTTACCGTGAACCAATTACCTTGTTTTTGCTGAGGAAGAGAAGGATATTGCTTTATGTTCCCAACAACATGAATTTCTTTGAGTTAAGTACTCTGAGCTTCTCTACATTGCATACTGCATGCTTTTTAGTGAGGTTTATGCTAACATTTTTACCTTGTGCTGCCTGGGGCTATGAAAGGGAATAAATTGCTTTCTGGGTCTCCTATGGATTGGACAAGGCATAATGGGATTAAATTGCACTGAGAAAGATTCAGGTTAGACATCAGGAAACACTTTTTCACAGTAAGAATAGTTAAATGCTGGAATACATTGCCTAGGGAAGGGGTGGAATCTGTGTTAATAGAAAATTTTAAGAAGTTAGAAAAATATTTGGCACAAATGTTTTAATATAGCTGAATTCTGCCTTAGGACAGGGGATTGGACTCAACTGGTGTTCTGTAGCCTTTGCTTCTCGTCTACCAATTCATCCAAGGATGACTTCACCTTTCTGATCTGGGAGGAACTACAGTTCACCTAGTGCAATGTTTCTACAGTAGATTGCACTTCCAGCCTGTTTCAGACACTGAACCGAGTTACTGTCGTCATCCCTGCCCCCTCAGGCCCCCACCTCGACTTCCTTGCTTGCTCCCACATGTGGAAATGAGTGTATATACTGGAAAATTAAGTTGTTCCAAAGTTTCCTGGCTACTGCCTGATGCCTACCAGACCATGGACCACAGACTGAAGAATGCTGGCTGCAGTGACCTCCTGAGGTCCATTCCAGTCCTAATTCCTCTGCTCCCAGCAGCACTCATGCGATTCATCACCATGGCTCTATTGACGCATGATAACTTGAGCCTTGGTAATAATTATGTTCCTGAGCCCTGGGAGAGAAAGGACTGCTCATTGGTGAGATTGACAGCCTGGAATCATGACAAATAATTTCAAAACCATGGTCCTTGGTCTACCTTCTGATAAGAAGTCCCTGAGGTCAAGACCTTAAGGTACATACTCATTTGAAATCAGATAGCCTGCCTTTCCAGCCTTCAGACAGGTGTGCCATTTCTGGCCATGAACAAGGGAGATATCTGAAAAATCACCTCAGCAGAAATTATTTGCAGAAGCATTGACTGAAAATTGAAAAAGTCACAGATAAAATTGGTGTACTTGTCTTTTGTGCTTACTTATTCATGTATCTAGACAAGTTCTTTGAGGGCTTTAAGGTGCAATGTAGTAATTCTCCTGATTTGCATGAACATCCAGGACAAGAAAAATCATATTATCATGTACCATTCAAACTTTCATAGTTTCTCTATAGAAATATTTGCCAAATAGTTTTAAGATTTTTTTTGCCTTCTTGGGACCTAATGCACACCCAGAGTAACGAGTCCAGTTTTTCAAGTTTCTGACTCCAGAAGAACCTGAGAGAGACCTTGCCATCTGCTCCAGAGCTGGCTCAACAGCTATCATCCAAGATATGCTCAATATTGGATATGTATCTGGTTACCATATGAGGGTTACAGCTCACACAGTCCTTCGGTAGAGACTGATTTTTTTTCTGCCAATCTCTCCATGATCCATCCTGAGGGCACCTGCTCTGTGCAAATCAATGTTACATGAAGCATGGCTCTCCATCCAAAGCCCTGGAGGTTCCAATTCACCTGCTCACATCTGCTCTGCCTGTCCTCTGCCTTTGTGTTTTGCCCCTCAGTCACCTGGGTGTAATGGTTTCTGGATGTTCCCTGAGAGACAGGAAAAATAGAGCACAGCAGACCTAACTCCAGGAGTCTGAATCAAATATACAAAATCAAAAAAAAAATCATCTAAGTGACACAGAGAACTGCTCCTTTCCTTCTGCCCTGGATTACGGACACTTTAGATATTGGCTTGGCACTGTGTGGGATACGTCTGTGAAGCCTGTCTGCTCCTTTCTTCCCACATAAAATCTTTCAGCTTTAATACCACAATTCCTGTCTCAGAGATTTGTGTTCCTTCCTTGTGTTCAACACCACTGGACACAATTTCCAGTAATTTTTGGAAGAATCACATGCTTGCTGTTCTTCTGACCCAAATCCAAGATGACAAGAAGTATAATTCCCCTGCAAGTTCCCAGCACCTAGAGACCTGCAAGATCTTTGCATCCAGCAACTCATTTCTCCCTTGCCTTTGGGCTGTGTTTTCCCTTCACTCTACATGGGAAATCTGGAAGTTTCCCAAGGACAGGAGGAGTGAGGCATAGGTGAATGTCTGCAGGCTAGAGAGTGAGCAGTGTCCGAACAGGGATGTCAGATCACGCACTCGTGAGAAAGCTGACTGAGCAGCTGATGAAGGCCTGTGGCTTCAGGTCTGAACTAGATTCAGGATTATAATTTTAATAAGCATTTTTTTCCAAATGAAGCCAGGCTTCTGGGCAATGCAAAAGCTCATGGAATACCCCATCATTTTTGGCATCCAGGAAAGTGATTTGCTGACCTACATTGAAGAAGAAGGATTCTACAGGGCAGGTGTTTTGTTGGGACACTTGGGACTCTCTTCAAGGTTTGCCACAAATGCAAATGACTTAGGCCAGGACTTTCCGAAGCAGCTAATGAAGGAGGAAGGAAAGTAGCTCAAAATGGTAATGTCTTCACCCATTTAAAATGGGAGCTGGCTTGCTTTGGGGACAGATGATGGAAAGGGCTTGCAAAGAAGCCCAAAGGCAACAAAGTATGAAAAGACTTTCTAAATAAAGGCTTCACACTTTTACTGGGGAAGTATGATGGATTGGGATGACAGAAGGCTTGAAACCATCTCATTGGCCTTTAAAGAAAGAGGGTCCTTTGATGAACCTCTGGCAAAGTTTATTTTTAAATAATTTTTATCTGATGCTTGTTTTTCCATAACAGCTAAGTAATGACAGGCTGCCAACCCCCTTGCTAGATACCAGGAAATACGCGTGGTGAAGAAGTCATGACTCATGATATAATCTCTTTCGCAAACTTGAATGCTGTTTGTGAAAGTGACTTTTCTGATGCCTCATCCAGTGTTGCGTTTACGTAACTTAGCATTGACTAAGTACCTCTTCTCTAATGGGTCACCTATTTGTCTTCAGCTTAGAGTGTTTCGAGACCTCTGCTAATCAGTTTTAGTTGCTCAATTTCTCTAGTAACTGACTCAAGGAGACCCCACTCAATCTTGTAAGTCTTGTCTCCTTAGCAAAATGAGGTAAATATTTATGTATGTATTTAACTGCTTTTAGTCATTAGGATCTGAAAAGAAGTAAGACACGCACTAAGACCTGCAGGAGGGTAAAGCCAGTGCCTCAAAAAGGTCAAACTCAGAGCTCCCTTGTCATGTCAGAGCCTGCAAGTATGATCTGGGTACTCACATCAGTGGTATGAGCCATTGAAGAAAGGGGGAAGAAGAGTGCTTAACAAGAGAGGCCCTTTCTCATCTGTCTGCATTGCTTGTCTGAAAGCAGTAGTCTGAAGACTGCTGTATGATTTAGAGGCTACCTGCACAGCCCAATCTCAGACTTCCTTCCCAAGTGTGAAGCACAGTGGCAAAAGGAACCCTGAATTTACTCTACAGTGATACGGGACACACAGATCTCTTAGTTCCTCCTCTGAACACAGGTGTGTTTGTATAGGAGGTGCCTTTACACCTGTTGCCTTCTCAACTCTCATTTTGTGTGATTCCCCAGTGGATAGGATACTCTTTGCTAGGAAGAGGCAGGAGTGAGAAAAGCAAGCAACTATCTTTCAAACTTAATTTACATTACATTGCTGGCCTGAATACCCAGGGAGTTTTCAAATGTGATGGCAGTAGGGATTTTGTGTTTGATTTCTTATTTGATTTTGCTCCTTCTTTTTCTTCCCTCTTGAGCACTTTGTCTTATGTGTGTCTAGTTTATTCCCTCTTCATGTTTATATAAAGAACAGATTTACTGGGGAGTGGGGAATCATCATGACACACAGCCTTTATGTCTTCCCTGTCAGCCTGGGACTATCCATGTTATCTCTTGTGAAAGCGAAAGAGTTCCTTAGGTCATGACATATCTCTGTCCCCATCAGTACTGCACCTGCATTGAGCTCTGTATGCTGATCAGCTCTGAACCAGGAGAAATACCTCAGGACCACATGCTCAGGTGCTCTGAGCAGATACAACCCCACTGGTTTCCAGATCAGAGGCCTAATAAGTGAGTCCTCAAGCCCATACATCTGCTTATAGCTTCTGTAAGTAAGCAACTGATTAAATCCTCTGGAGCATGACAATGTCTGTGCAGAACTATTCTGCTAAAGGAGGGGAGGGCTGGGAGGGGAAGGCACTCTCTGAATCTTTAGGGAAAGAGAATATGTTGTAAATAAAGCTACATGCCATTAATTAACTTAGCATAATCACCCTGTAATTACACCAATAATCATTTATCTTGGGCTCAGACCAAAAACCCTAATGGGGAAAATCCATCATATCCAATTTTTGTCCAGATGCTTAATTCCCCTACTAAACTAATCCTAACGGTTCTGTCAGCTTCATTATGGTGCCATTAGAGATAGAAACGAGAAAGTGCTCTGAGCATCTGCCTCCCTGCCACGCTTGTCCTAAACCATGGGAAAAAAGGGTGAACAGGAGCTGGAAAACTTGGGCTGCCATATTTGTAATGGACATCATGAGTGGTTGTGCAAAAAACTGTTGGCAATATTTGGAAAGGAGATCTATGTAGGGGACTAATTGTTCATTCTGGCACTGAATGAGGAAATCTAGGCATTGATGTTAACCCTAGGTGAAGGGCTGGCATGAGGCAAACATTGCTTCAGTCCTTTTAAAGTCTTTGCAAAGATTCAGGTCTGGCAGCATGGAAAACAGGAATAAAGCTTTCTCGAAAAATTTCTTTTCTGTTATTGTAAAATTTGGTCTGAAGTGCCATGACTTTAAAGTAGCACTTTAGGTATGTCTTGCTTTGACCACTGTGGCATTACAAGGACATTATAGAACAGGATAAAAAAATTGTCTGTAGGTTACATGAGGAATGGATAAGAACATACTTGGACATTCTTCTATTCCTCACCTTGAAGCTGCTACAATTATCCGTATAAATTTAAAATATATGTAACTATTGCAGGCCCTGAATGACTGAATAATTGATCAAACAAATTATTTACCTAGAATTAAAGAAGGTCTTGACCAAAGCACATTAACTCTCATGGTTGAAATTGTTAGCCTTAAAGATCTTTTCTTGTTATATGACCAGATGATTTTACAAAAGACTTCCCAGTCTTGTCAGATGTTTTTCTTAGCTTGAACATAATGCAGTGCAAGTCTGGACCAGGTAGATTGGTCTCTAATTTGCAATGCACTTTTTTAGGAAAGAGGCAGTGCAGAATGAAGTCCTATTTTGAAGGTGGAGCTCTTGTTCCATAGAGGAATTTCAATCCTGGCAGCTTCTGTTTCATTTAGGACCTACACCCTGTTGCTTATTATTTCCTGGTAAGCATTGGTAAAGAGGTCATCTACTCTGATGAATGCATTCAGCTCTCTGCAGTTAATTATGGCCCTAACAACGAACCAGCCTTCAAGGTCCTGAAACGCATCACTGCTTTCTTGAAAAACAGCACCTACTTCACCTTCAAATGCATTCATGCTGTGCTCCTAAAATGAATCCTATTCACTTACTCCCTCATACTTTGCTTTTATTTTATTTAAGGAATAATAATATTCATATTAAGGAAATCCAAAGTAAGCAAAGCATTTTTATGCTCTAAACAGGGTTTCACTGAGATTAAGTTTGTTCTCATCTATGTAAAATCACAGGTCTATCTTCTCGAACAGTTTCTTTGTATAAGAAAATGTTTTCCACCACTGTGAAGGAAATATGGTCCTATGTGCTGTATTTCAAGGTGGTCCCAAAGAACTGTACTAAGCCCCAGAACAAGAGTTTGTCTTCACCGTAGAGCCAGGGCAATAAGGGGAGAGCTGTGCTTGTGCCTGTGGAGGCAACAACACTGCTGAGCACTCTGTGAGCTGAAGAAACACCAGGCATTGCTGTTGGCCCCTGCCCAGTGTGAACCTAGGGAATGACAAACATGTAGGAGGATGGAAAGTCACACTGGGAAGTGATCTAAGGACTGATTGAGCCAGAAGTTGTCTTTGAATTTTTCTTCCATTGATTTGTCAACAGAGGTCAGCATTAGCTTCTTCTTCATCCCTGCTTTCTCCTCATGAGCCCTTTATAGTGAAAAGGCTGAGAAGGCTGGGAAAACCTTCGAGTTTGGTCAGGCTGTTTCATCTACCAGAGACCTTGCTGCTGTTCTGGTTGTTCAGTCCTGGGGCTCCTGTTGTGGGAAGGAGGCAGAGGGCTCCACAGGCAGGTCAGGTCAGTAGCTGTCACTGCTCAGGCCACCTTGTGGAAGAAGGCAAGGCAGAAAGATGAAAGATTTATGTGTGACTATGTTCATAAGTATATGGCTTATCATAAGTGACTCCTCTCTCACCTGTTTCAGCCTGTTGGTTGGCTTTGGGCTGCATTTAACTCTGCCACTCCCTGATGCTTAACAAAGTTTTCCTAGAAATTTTCTGGCCTCTCCAGAAGGGCATGAAATCCTCTCGCTTTCTTCTCTCCTCAGGCACACACACAGGAGGTGATCAATGGAGACTTTACCGGTTATTTATTTAACAAGGGAAACAAACCTAAACACAAAGAAGGATGGTTAAAAAAAGAATTTTTAAACAAACTCCAAGACCAGCAGCTGATCATTCTCTTTTGTAAACAAGGCCTTACTGTAATCTTTTTAACTCTTGCCACAAGCCAGATTTATCTTTGGACATCCTGCCCAGAAATCACTGCACTTTGCAGCAGAATAAACATTCAAGGGACCCAGCTACACGGACACACACAGAGAAGGAGATAGAGGGACTTGGAGATCAAGAAGGGTTTGGAGATCAAGGTAGTGAAAAAATGTTTAATTATGATGGCAAATAAAAGAGAAAAGATCTCCAGTGAAATCAAATCCTTGTGTTTGTGTGTGGGTGGATAACTTCCTTCACACTCTCCTTATCCACTGGTGCTGCACACAGCATGCGAGGACTCCAACTCCTGTGCCTCCACGTCTTCTGCTAAAATCACTGAACTATATACAGAAAAAAAGCTTTGAGATAAAGCTGGCACAGGGAAAGACATGCAACTTCCCCAGCAGAGCTGTGGCAGTGTGACAAGCACTTGGATCCCATCCAGTGAGCTCAAGCAAATACGACTCAGGCCTGAAGCTGAACTGAGCTGTTTGGTCCCGACCGAGACCTGCTGCAGTAACTGCAGGAGGTGGGGGACCCTCTGCCTGAAGAATATGTGCATTGCTGCACACACAGAGCCTTGGGGCCACCCCACTGGGCCACTGAGCACCCCAGTGGGGACAAGGAAGCACCCACCACTGTTCTTTTTATTTTTAAAGTGCAAACTTCTGGGCAAAGGCCCAGGCATTCAAAGCTGGGTGCAGAAGTAATAAAAAATTAAAGTTCCTTTGTGATACAGTAATGCTGAGATCTTTTCTACACCAAGAGTGGAATGAAGCTCAGAGTTTTTCAGAAGGGTTATATTAGATACTATAATAAATATATAAAATAATGTAAGACGTATAAATATATGTCTTAATAAATATTGAAACAATGAGTACTGATACAGAATCTGATAGAGACAAGCAGTTGTATACTGACAGCTGCACTTGATTGATCTGAAAATATGAAGTATTTTCACTTGTTTGTGGCAAATTCTAAAATAATCTATTTTGTCTATCTTGTCAGGGCAGGTAGGCATGAGGCTATAGAGCAGCAGTGGTCAGACACCTGGTGTTGTGGAGCAGTGGTTATGTAGAGTGCTTCTGTGCTCTTACATGAGAGGTTCAGGGCTATACAGGATTGATCCTCAAGACAGGTGGCAACATAGGACTGAATAGGAAATAGATATGTGAATGAAGCACATTTGCTCTGGGCAAAGTCAGTTCTTGTTCTCTCCAGCCTGGACACAGGCCTGGGCAAAGAGATTCCCAGGGCAAACCATTCACTGCCAGCATGTCATGAATTACTGATAAAGTTCATTTGCTGCTGCACTTGTGCCTGGTGCCAGTTTCTGGCCAAGAGTGACATCATTTTGTCTGTGATCAACATCAAAGAGAGGGAAGGGAGGCCTAGGAAACCCACATAAATCTGAATGAAAGCAAACAAAGATGTGTCATCAACTCTGGAGATGGCACCATCAGGAGCAAAGTTTTATTACCACTTGTTTGGGAAGGACCTGTGCAGCTTGTTCATGGCTCCACATGAGTAATGTGGTTGTCCTGGGTCCCTGACAATGGAAAAAGAGTAATTATATTGCAGTGTCGCATATTTCCTCCCTCCTCAGCGGTAGAGCTAAAAAGCAACAGGAAGTTCTCCAGCTCTGAAAACCATATTTTTGTCATTCTTCCATTGGGGAGCTGTTTGTATCAGAGCTCCCAGATTCGTGACATGCCATCAATGGGGGCTTCCTCTGGTTTTCATTTGCTTCCTTACAGATGCAAAACTTGGGGCATCTTCACAGGCAAGCCGGAGGAATGAGTCTGCAGTGGAAAGGATGGTGCCTGCGAAATGGTTTCTTAAAATGGAGTCCAAAGACTCAGGCTGTTATCCTTGGGTGACCTGGCAAGGACTGAGTTCCCTCATAGCTGATGAACACGTGATATGATTGTTGTTGGGAAAACTGCAGCTGCAGGATAATGACCTGAAACATTTTACTGGGGTAGATTCTTTTCTGTTCACATTCTTATTTACTTTTAACTTGAAAATCTTCTCAGGATTTTTTAAAATTTTTACTCTTTGGTTTGGCTTTATGGTTTCATGCAACAAACCAGATATATTTTTTAACTCTCCAGATCTCTCCAGTGCCTCCAGAGGATGCATGTTGACTCACAGACATTTTTTCCCTCTTTTAAGTTAATTCTGCCTTTTTTCCCAGCACATAAAGCTATAAACAAGCGATGAAGAAATCCATATTTTAAAAATAGATGGAGACGGTCAGGGCATGTGTTCTGCTACTCATGCAGAAAAGAGGAGCATCTGGTTTGAAGAGAAGGCTTCAATGGCTCCAGCAGGAATTTATAGTCATGGAGCTGTCAGCTTGCACCTGCCCTACAGGCAGTAAAGGAGACAAGGAAAAGGAGGGTTTTTTTTTATTTTTTCACTCAGAGTTAACCAATATAACTCATTCTGGTGGCCCAAAGAGTCTTCAAATGGCCGAATTAAAATCTGTCATGACTACACTGAGGTACAGCAGCTAGTGTGTACATCTCTGCCATTGCCTTTGACTAATCTAGATAATGGCTGGCTTGTAGGCCAGGTATGTAACTTACAGGAAATGAGAAAAAGGAATTTGACTGTCCCTTTAGCCTCACAAAACATGTCTCAGTTCTGCAGGAGAGTGGATCTGACTTCTTTTCCCTGCCAGAACTCCTGTGCTCTCTTCCTCTGCCTGTGCCCATACCTGCACCCTACACCTGATGTCTGAACCCAAGTTTCAGTGTCTGTGCCAGCAGGAGACTTCACCCTCCAGTACCTTTCACTTGGATAGATTTCCTGCTAGGGAGAAAAAGGAGCCCAAAATGTCAGCCTATAGGAGAAAAACCTGATCAGTGGAGCAGGTTTTTCTTTCTGTGAAGAACACAGCTGAAGAGCTTTCCACAATGCCACTGGAAGCAATGATGGAACAAAAGGAGCAAACTGGGGTCTGGTGCAGGAGTAAAGTTTTCACTGAGTCCAGGTTCAGCATGAATACTGAACTTTGCAGGTAAATTTGTCAAGAATGCAATTCTCATCCTGTCAGGATTGCAGAAAGGATTTAAATCAAGTATCTTAGATTGATGCAAATGATTAAAAGCTCAGATGGTTTGTAGAATGCAACTTCCAAAATTCTGGACTTCTGAAATGTCAAAGTAACTATGTGGGAATCTTCTGTTTTGGTATAGTTCAAACATAATACTACACATTCTATATAAAGACATTAAAAAGGTTCAAAAATTCATGTTAGTACTATTTAAATGCTTTAGCTTGTAAAAAAAAAAAAAGTAGTTCACATAAATTACTAGCTCCATGAAGTGCTCCAATGAACTCCAAATGAAAGTCTGATTTCAGAATTACTTACTCTCTCTGAAAACAGAGCAAAGCATGTCTTTTTTGATAAAATGGCATTTCCTAATGAAACCCCCCTCATATTTCTCACTATTTTATCTTTTCTGCTTGTTGACCTGTTAATTTTTAATCTCAAATCACAAATTCCTCTTTAAGGGATTTTTTCTTCCCTACAGTCCATTGGAGACAAGTAAATGACAATTAACTTTCTGTAGTAAAATGTAAAATCTCCTATGAAGTCTCTTTAATCATGTATCTCATGCAAAATGTGACTTGTCAGAAGAGATCTCAAGCAAGAGATATCGCCCATTAAAAAAATGTAGTCATTACAGAGATAGAGTCCCAAAGGTAAAAAAAAACAAAAAACCAAGCAGTGAAAGACTGAAATAGTCCTGCAGAAGCATCATTCCGCTTTGGTCTGGGAAGTAAAATCCCCAATATACCATTTCTCTTAACTAAGGGGGCAAGGATTAATCAGCACTTGAAAAAGCAATAATTTAAGCTAGTGGAATGCCAGCAATGCTTACTTTTAGGGGAAAGTTTATAATGCTTATATCCTGTCTGCTTTACTTTAATTAAACTTAAAATACTTTTAAATAAACTATATTTAGTGAAGTACAGATACATATCCTCTGGCACCTTTTTCTCTATTTTCTCATCCTGATTGCTGTATAATTCCATATATTTTTATGTTGTGCAATTTCAGTATTTGCTCTATCCTACTTTGCTCTTGGGGGCTGGATTTCATGTTCAAATAGGGCAGTAACTTTGCTCCTCTGGAAAGGAATAGTGGCAAGATTGAAAAGGTCAAATCTGTATCCCACAGGCTTGTTTTGCTGCAGCTATATCTTTTTTCAAAGTTCACATTGTTCTTCATCGGAGAGAACTAAACCCCATACACTGGATGCCAACACAAAAGTGACGTGTTCATGGTTATGTTCTTTGTCAAGGATAATAATAGAAAATATAACTGGTTGACCCACAGCAACTGGCTTCTGCCCTCAAGATTATTTACAGATCTTATTTATTGTGGTCGGGTTCAGAAGATACCAGTGTGCTTTTCTATAGATCTTGGGAAGGCCTTGAACAAGGCAAGGATCCCCCAGCAGTGAAGGGAACTATAAAGGTGCCTATCACTGGTGACAGGGCTGTCATGCCAGAAAACCTCTGGGTCACCAGGGTAAGAAGAGACAAGCCCCAGACTTGAAGGTGCCTTCACTAACATCAGAGGAAAGGTGCATGAATTGCAGGTTGGAGAAGATCTCAGTATGTCTGTCAGGTGCCATTATCTACCTATGTGAATGAAGCCTCTGCAACTGGCTCTGCTTTATTCCAGAGTCACTTAAATTTTAAAACCATAGAATCCTGATGTCTGTATTCAGCAGTTGGAACCCAAGAGTGGAAATGTTTTGCAATTGGGCAGTGGGGAAAACTTTGTTGGCTTTTTCTTCTTCTTCTTCTCTTTTGCTCAACTCGGTTAAAATACTGCTCTAAACCACTGGTGACAGCTCATCACTTGAGTACTGAGAAAAGCAGATGGTTCAATGCTCTTGGTAGACACACATTCTTGACATGCTTGCTCTGCCTGGCCCTTTGTGAGTTTGTCTCCTGAGCATGTGATGCACACCCAGATTCACAGTTTCTCAATGTGGCGTTGCCTGCAACAGCAGGCACCCTGAAGGGTCTTTCCCAGAGAATTTGACTCTTTCATAGCACCAGAGGAGATTGTGGCACGTCCACAATTCTGTAGTATACTGGCTACTGATGATAACGGGACTGAGTTCTTTGCTAACATCTCTGCATTCACCTAATGGGTAACATGCAGGATCCTGTATGAGTATGCAGCAAAACCAAAATATCCTGTGGGCAAAAAGGATGGTTAGAAAGTCAGACTGTCCTTAAATCTTTTATCTAGCTGTCTGTATTATGGGAAACTCTGTATTAAAAAAAAAAAAAAAAAAAAAAAAAACAAAAACAAAAAAAAACCAAAAAACCAAAAAACCAAAAAACAAAAAACCAAAAAACAAAAAACAAAAAACAAAACAAAACAAAAAAAACCAACACAAAAAAACCCCCCAAAAACCCAAAAAAACCCAAACAACAACAACAACAACAAAAAACAACAGGGAGGTGAGCATCTCTTTCAGTATCCTGGAAGCCTTATCATCTCTGTAAGGAGAAAAACCAGAACAGCTTTGAAGGGTAGCAGTTGTTTATTTCATTCTCTTCAGAGAGCTGTTAAACCTCCATGCACAGTGAGGTTAGCCCCTTAGGCTTTCATCTGGCTATTTTGATGAATTACCAAAGTCAGTGGCAGATGCTGGCTGTGAGGTAAATGCCAACACTCTTCCTCTATCCTGACTTCTCCATTGTGCTGTGCACCCCAGGTGCTCTGCACCCTAAGCTGGAGAGCTTTTTGTGCACATCTCTCTTCTCAAGTTTGTACCTCTGATATCTGAATATTGTGTCAGGTTTTAATAGAAGTTTTGGCTTCAGGTACAGACTATCCCCACCCTGTTTACAGGCATCCCAGACCTAAACAATCCAAGGGCTTCTGGAAGAGACTAAGGCAAGAGAGGCCAAAGATATGTGTGGCTTTGAGTTGTGGGGTTTTTTTCCCTTGTGACAGTTTGAGGAAGAAGAGGACAGCCACTTGTTGGATGTCTTTAGATAAGCGCCTTAGGATGCCCTTGGAGTGAGCTGAGAAAAGGGATAAAGAAGAAGTTGAAGTCTTGAGAGTCTTTTGCAGAAGTGTAAGAAGTGACTTCTGGCTCATGAAGATAATCCATCACTGAGGGAATGGAGGCAAATTCCACATCAGATGAAGAAAGGATGATCTGTCAGTGTTCAAAAAGAACATGTTATTGGAAGAGCAGGACAGCAAGACAGCAGGTGGGCGTGCCAATCTTTTATCATAGACATGTCTGTGCTGGGAAAATGGAGAGCCTTGGGCCTTCATTTTGGTGATTCTTCTAGCATGAGATGGATATTTTCTCTGTTGAGAGAGATTTAGGCCAGGTAATGTCCAGCTTAGTTCTTGCCAGCTCTCTGTGTCTCTGCTGCTGCAGATGGGCACGTAGGGTACATGTTTCTTGCCCTTTAGAAATATGTTGCCCAGAGAAGCCAAAATATAACTAACAAGAAAAAAATGCTCTGCACAATAAAACAGAATGCCATAAAAGTGTCAGCACTTCCAAACCTTTCCCTGGTGGGTCACAGCAGAAATATCCATCATTCCTCTGGGGTGTATCTCCTGCCATCTGCTTCTCATTCCCTTTCCTCCTCATGTCACCCCTTGGAAGGATTCTGGAAAGGAGGGCTTGGCACCCATTGCCAGGAGATTTGCATCTTTCATTTTAATTTGAAGGGTTCCCTCCTCTGAGAGAAAAGTTGGCATTATCCAGTGACACAAGTTAAAAAAGGAAAACACCTGGAAAAAGGAAAAAAATGGATATGCCCAGTTCTGCTGCAATTCTCATTGATTTCTGAGATTCAGGTGAAGGACAAGCCAGGGGTTTTCCACGTGGTGGCTAAGATGAGTTTCTCTCCAGGGTCCAGAAGTGGAAAACTTCTGTCTTGGTGGCTCATTGGTTTCAAAGCTGGCCTGACCTGGCTCTGTGCTGAAGATGGGGGAGGTTCTAATGCTTATGAACATGACCTGGTTCTTCAAGGCAGCTACAGAAGTATGAAGGCTATTTCCAGAGTTTTAGGTTGGTCCATGACGGCAGATTACAACATTCCAAAATCTTTATTCATCCCCACTGGCAGTGCAGTGGCTCCCTCACTGCCTCATGCTAATTTGTTTCACCAGGTGCCACAACAGAACTGTACCTGCAAAACCCCTGGTGTGGGAAAGAATGGAGTGATGTAGTTTTGGCAAACCTGAGCCCCACACTCAGGGGAGGCAAAGAGGTTTTTTGGTGCCGATGTGTTCCCACCCGACTTTGTCCCAGACAAATCTGGGAGATCTTCTCCCTCTCATCACTGACAATACTGCCCTAGATGCATGTCCTCCCAGCCCTTCAGCTGACCAGAAGAGGGGATTTCCTCCCAAAGAGGTCAGTCCAAGAAATCCTATCTTTTCACTGCCCCATCCTGTCACTTTTCTGACCCCAGAACAAATGGGCATTATCTTCCAGCTGGATTCTACCTTTGCAATTTTCCATCACATTCTAGGGGCAAGGTGGAGAGTGTGTGGGGGGGTGGGAGTGAGGATTGATAAATCCCAGCACTGTCTGTAGTTACACAAGGTCTTCCTGTGTTGCTGCCCATATAACCTTTGTGATTAGGGAAATGAAGAAGATGTGTTCACAGTACAGTCAAATATCAGCCTTGCCACGGCCCCTGCAGAGTTTATCCATGCATCTGCAGGAGCACAGCAAGGAAGGGGGATGTAACCCAAGGTCTGCAGCCTACTGCTGACAAGGCAGAAACTTTTAAGGACGACTTTTAGGTGTGGTATTAGTGCAGCCTTGGATTGCCACTTTCTTTGTCCCCTGGATGCACGAGAGCATTTACACTTAGATCAGCATGGAGCTCAGCAGTCTCTCTTGTGGAGCTGGGCAGTTATCCTCCCCCCAGAGAGCTTCTCCCTGTGCATAAGCCAACAGCTTCCAGCAGGAAAATGGGAGGGAATGGAGATACAAAATCTGCCTAGAGCAAGGAGGAAGGAGCACAAAGGAGGAAAAGGGAGGGAACAGATGTCATCCATGAGCCACCACGGCTCCTCTCCAACGTGCTGTGATGAGCCCCCATGGCACATGCTCACTCTTGCTCTCAAGGGAGCTTGAGATAGAAGCCAAACTCCTACAAATACCCTCCATTCTGGCCTTCCCAGAAGCTGGAGATTGGTCTCAAACAGATGTCAACAGGCTAGGCTGGCAAAACAAGACCCTCCCTCTGGTGAAGAAGGACTAATTTTTGCTTTCTGATCACACAAGTTCTGGGTTTCCCATAACTTCCTTGCAAGGGAATTAACTCTAACATCTGACAAGTGGTTAATTAAGGCTTTGTGCCTCATTACTGGTCTCTCTGGTGAGCATAAGGGTGTTGTGCAACTGAGTAAGTGACACTTGTGCACTGAAAAGCTGGGGCAATCTTTAACACGTCCAGCAGGAAAGATGTGTTTTATAGCTAGCAGGAGGTTGTGGCTTCCCCTGCTGCCTGTGAAACACACAAGAACCATTTTCTACACCTGTCCCAGAGGCTAGGGAACAGTTTGGGATGCTTCAAGCACTGCAAATTGCAAGCTGCAGCCCTACCCTGCAGCTGAAGTGCAGTTAGCAAAGAACCTGAAACATTTTGTTCAGCCTTGCTGCAAATAAACCCCCTCCCTCCCCTTCTGATATTTTCATTTTAGAGCTAGGGAAAAATGCACTGAAGGAAGAGAGAATTCTTGGCAAGATGTGCAGCTGGCTGCCAACCAGAATCTGGGCTGCAGCAAGGCAACCAGTTTGAAACCAGACTGTCCCCACACAGAGGACAGCGCTCGGCGAATCCGCCGGGATTGCATTCAAATGGTTAGGCAGGGCAGGCTCACCAGATGATGCCGATTAGCATAGCTCAGCATTGCCCCTCTTTGTAAGTGCCAGGAAATCTGTCCTTTATTGTCTAAGCAACCAAATACACACACACACACACACACACACACACACAGAGTCTTCGGGGAGGACTGGTGCTGATGACAGGTTTGAATGCTTGGTGCAAAAGCTTTGTGCCCAGTGGACTTCTGTGCTGTGGTGTTTTCTGAGATACTAATTTATGTGTTTGTTTCTTTGCTTCCATGAAAAAGTTCAAGGACTTTTTACCTTGGGCAAACAAAAAAAGATGATGTTATCAGCCCGTGTTTGCATCATACTTTTGTGTGGCTATGTTTCTTTTTGCAAACAAACTGTTTCTAGGTCTGAGTCACCTGCCTTCAGTTTAGACACAGTACACAGTGTCTTGACAAATATTTAGACCTGTAAGGTAAAGACACAGGCCCCAGTATCCCCTTTTGTGCCCAGCCATTGGTCTATCTTTGCTGTCATGCAGCTCAAATCATTCCCCATGCTCATGTTTTGGATGAAACTATAATTAATCCATATAAATATTCAGCAGAGTGAATTCATGAATATAAATATTCATGCAATTCAGGCTTAATTGTATTAAGCCATTGATGATGCAATTTTCTTTCAGGCTTATAAGCAATGGAAGCTGCTACAGGAGGCTTTATCGGTCAAGATGTGGAGCTGAGATTTCAGACCTTCTCTCACTAGAGATGTGGGGAAATGCTTGAAATTTTAATGGGACTTGCAAGTGAGAAAATGCTTTTGATTGTGAAGTTGCTGGGGGCAGTCACAGTGTCTCAAGGTCATGAGCAAAACAGAGACCTGGCCCTCAAGAATAATTGTTCTACTCCTAACTCTACTAATGCCTGCATGTACTTCTTCTGACCTCAGTTTCCCCACCTGGGACATCAGAACCCCATTCTTCACCTCCTTGTAAAGCACTCTGAGATCTACCCACAGCAAGGGCTATAGCTTAAGTTAGCACTAGCAATACTTTTGCTCCCAAGTGAAATATTCAACTCAAATATTTATATACGTTCAAAAATAATATATTTGAATTTCACAAGCTACATTTTTCCATGAATGATAAAAGAAAAAAATTAAATTGAACATACTCTACTTCTGCTAAGCAGTATATATGCAAAATACTATAGTAATTGCAGCATTAATTACCTGTCTGAAAGTATTAATTCCCTTTAAAACCAGATGTGAGCATCTAGACTTAGTCTGTGTTTTGTGGACTCTCAACAAACGTGAAAATGGTATTAAAATTAGCAAATTAGCATTGCTGTTTACAGGGGTTTTATGGAGGAAAAGAAAAAATACCCCCTTTCTTTAAGTTGACTCTGAGGATCCATTTCAGGCTGCTTTTTTTTTTTTTTTTTTTTTTTTTCTCTCTCTTGCCTTCTTCTCTGCTCTATTTTCCTTTGTGCAATATGGCAACATTCAAAATACTGAACATAACAGTGATTGTTGCTTTGTACAGTATTTGGTATCTGGGCAAATTTGGAATATTAGAAATTGGTCATCCACTAAAGCCAAGGGATAGAACTTGGGTAAAGCTTTTCCTACTTATTTTGGTTAAGTCTTGGTGACATTCATGTGCTGTTAAAATCAGTCCCAAAAGTCTTACAGGAAAAGGAGCAGTAAAAAAGAGTAGACTGAGATTTTGAGTGAGTGAATTTCTGTGCTTTTTTGGAGCTCCTAGACCAGTCTGTAACCATTGCTTATGGGAGGAAAAACTGTGAGGGTTGATTTTCATGGAAGTGAAGGGAAACAGAAAAAAAAATTATTTTGCTAACTAGGTAAAATTTTTCTTCCTTTTCTTGCTTCTCCCCAGTCAGGACAAAATGCAGACTATAATTTCTAATGAAATCAGGAAGGGGGTAATAGTTCCTGGAAGAGGAAGAGAGAGATTGTGAGGAGATCCCTGCCAATGGTGTTCTGTTACTACAGAGAGAGCACTGAACAGCCCAAGGAAAGCACTTTGTGGGACAGATTCCTTTGGCTTAATCTGATTGGATTTTGTTTTTTCATTGGGCGACAATTTTTTTTTTCACTTTCTTGCTCTGAAACATGTTTCTCCCCTGCATTTTAAAGCTGTTCTGTCACAAACAGAACACTCTGTCCCCTATTGCACGTCTGTGGAATGAAATGCAGTTCCTGTCTCCTTTTCTCTCCCTGCTGAGGTGCTCTGTGGGGTATATTGCCAGGAAGCGGCAGCACTTCCTCAGAAATGTTAATGATACCAATCAAAGCCCTGTTTGCCGGCCCCACACTGAGCCCTGGAAATTCTGGGAGTCAAATAATAGAGATGCCACCGCTAAAGATCAGAGGAAGCATCTGGGAGGGGCTGCAGCGAGGATAGCAGCATGATCTACTGTCTCTTTGTAGTCCCTGAGTGCTCTGACTCCCAGCACTTCTAGTAAGTGATGCTGGAGCATTTCACCTTGTCAGCAGACTCCACTGACATCCCTACATCACTGCCCACCAGCAGACAGCTCAACCATTTCTTTTCCAATTTAGTGGCCAGGACCTGCAGCATGATGAGGAAAATTTTTATCCTAGCCCCTGTTGTTTTGCTGCAGTGCTATTTATTGCAGGGGCTGGTTTGAATTTGTAGAGCGCCCAGAGGGTGTTCAGCCATGGACCATTGTGTCCCAGATGCTGGAGAAATGCTAGAGGACAAAAGACAGACCAGGCCTCAAGAGGTTTATGGCTGAAGCAAAAAGCAGGATTAAGATGTTCTATAGATAGATGGGGAGTAAGCACCAACCAGAGGGTTACGTGTTGGATATTGCTCAATGTCCTGCTTGGGAGGACGTGATGCTCACAAAGATAAAATAAAAGCCATTGGGAGAGCTAAAAGTGGAGTCTGGATACCCTCACTCCTCCTTTTGCTTTAACTCCAAAGTGAATTTGCACCCTTTCTTACATCCTGAAATTTCTTTCATCCATGATGATTAGCTTCTCTGAAGCCGCAGAGATTTTCGGTTCAGCCATTTCCCTTGGTCAGCATCTTCTGGAGTATTCCTGGCCTATTCCAGTGGCTCCTAGGATGACAAAACATCCTTTTTCCAAATATTTGCAAGGGATCCCCATGTGCATGAAAACATATAGAGGTCACAAGCCACCCCCAGGAGCCTGATTCTCCATTGTGCTTTCTGGTAGCTGCAGGCATAAGACGGGATGTCTCCTTCCATGGCAGAACAAACTGCAAGATGCAGGGAATTCCTGGGACAGTAGGACAATGGCATGTTGTGATAAGGAGACAAGAAGACAAAAAAGAGCAAATTAAATGTAATGATGTGGATTTGTGGATTTGAGCGCTGTGAATAGGCAGGGTTTGAACCCTGAGCTAACAACACACAACCCAGTGGGGCACAGACCTCAACTGCTGGGGGAATTCTGCAACTGGTGGGGGTGACAGTAGGCTGAGCTGCTCAGCACACTGTCACCTCCACCAGGGAAGGGAATCCCCACTCAGCAGGGAAGGCAGGATGATGATGAGGAAGGCTTCACTCCAACACGTGTGCAGTGCACACACACACACACATGCAGAGTCACAATCCAGAGATTTGAAAAGGGTTAGAGACACATGGCTGTACCATTAATTGAAATACGGGAGAGGGAGGTGTGTGTGCAGGAGCAGGGACGGGAGGAAGAGCAGAAATAATGCAGTGCATTAAAAAGATAAGAACTAGACAAGGACAAATAATGTATCGTTACACCTCAGAGACAAAAGGGCAGCTTCCAGAGGGCTGAAGCTTACACTCTAATCATCTTGACTTTGTAATGTTATACAAGTAGAGGCATATTCTGTGGCTTGGGAGACTTTGCTGAGTAAAACCCTGCAAGCCACAGAAAAATGCTTAAGCAGCCTTTTAAAGCCTGGCAATGATCCAGCCCTCTTCCCTTCCCTGTACCCCCCTTCCTCTACCACCACCCTTCTGCTGTAACCCAGCCAGAAAAGCAGGAAAACCCTTGAGACTGGCAATCTTTATTGGTGACGATATAAAAAGCTTTTAAAGACAATTGGAGGATTAAAGCGTTAGGGTCAGTTGCTACATTCTTGTAAGTGATGAGGGTGCAACGAAAAGTTTAAGCTCCCATGTAGCCAAAGGCTTTGGATTCAGTGAGAAATGGGGGAGCTGCTAGGAGGGAAGGGCTTCTGACTGCAAGATTTGACTTGGCTCTTGATGCAATGGGGCTTGGCCCTTGCATGCTTTCCTGCAGCTCCTGGTGAAGGTGGGGAGAGGATGGAGTGAAGGGTCAGGCAGTGATGAGCAGCATTTTGATGGGCTGTGACCTTGGCACTCAAAGGCCATCTTGCAGCAACCCCTCCTCCTAAATGTCACCCCAGTGCTCCCAATCTGAACATGCTGCTCTTGCTGCTGCTGCTGCTATTTCAGGAGATGGCAGCCCCCTCTACATTTGCCTGGAGCCACCAGCCTGTAATTTGAAACAGCAAAATCCATTCTGGTTGAACTTCCCACTTCAGGATAAGGCAGAACTGTTCTCTCTCAGCTGCACAGTCACTCAGCACTTCCCCAGCTCTTATCTGCAGCACCCCAGCTCTCAGCTCCTTAGGATAAGTGCAGTACAGGGAGCTCCTGACTGTACCAGCAGCTCCCCCTGCCCTGACGTCGATTAAAGCCCACTCAGATCCCAGGGCTGATGTACACCTCCCTCCTTCTGGCACTGGCACTGGCGGAGGGAACCATTGCCAAGAACAGGCAAGTTTAATGCTGTGAGGTAGAGCTGTCAACATCCAGAAAAAAAAAATTAAAAATTAAAAATAAAAATCCAGGTATATGCTGAACTGGGCAGAATATGTACAGAACTGGGTGGAGAACATAAAGCAGAAAGCCTGATGTGGTTTCTCAGCCTGACTCTGATGCTGGGTGAATCTGGCAGAATTAAAACCACCCTGAATGGTCGTCATCCCAGATGAGTTTCCCCATTGTTCCTGATACCAGTGCTGCTGCAAGCCAGGATTATCACAGCTACCAGAGTTTCCCATGTCTGTGGGAAAGGGTTTTCTGAAAGGTTACTGCTGTTGATGCTCTGAAGGTCCTCTTGGTAAATCCATCAGGGGAGGAAAGGAAGACACAGTGTAGCTTTGAAACTGTGAACAGGACTGCAATCAGGGGAAACAGGTCACAGGTATCAGGGACTGGACTGCTGGACTGTAGATGCACAGAGTGTCTGGATTGTTTTTTATAATGCTAAAAAAGGCTGTCAAACACTCCACAAAAAGAAAAGAAAAAAAATGAATAAAGAAAAAAAAATAAAAAAAGGAAATAGTCAGAGTCAGATATACTC
This sequence comes from Sylvia atricapilla, assembly GCF_009819655.1. Lineage (NCBI taxonomy): Eukaryota > Metazoa > Chordata > Aves > Passeriformes > Sylviidae > Sylvia > Sylvia atricapilla. The sequence goes on from NC_089146.1 coordinate 23,534,189, forward strand.
CATGTAGTTGAAAATTTTCAGTTGAAAAATTCATTTCAGAATTTTTGAAGACATCTGTGTTTCTTTGCTCAGGAGAAGAGTAGGTGCTGATTTAATCCTGCACTGCTGCATTTTCCCTGATTTCAGGCCCAATGCCCTATTTTCTTAACACCCAAGGACTTCTTGTTCCTGTGGAATATAGCCTGATTATAAGGAAGTAAACCTCCTAATTTCTCATCTTTGATTTCCAGAGACCTACTGATAATTTTACTTCTTTTTTATTTTGTAGAAGGAGGAAGGGGCCTTTTTCTGCTTTTGGGCTGTGGTTTGTTGTAAATTGTCAAATTTGCTCTTTCTGAGTTTTCATGGTGGTGTCAGTTCTAAGTCCTTGATCTGTGTATAAATCTCCTGTACCAGACTAGATCTTTGGTGTCTACTTTTCTTTTTTTATTTTTCATTTGTGGGTTGATGTGCCCTAGAGTTTGCCTCCTTTCCTACCTTCGTTCCGTCTCCCTCCCCATATTCCTACCATCAATTGAGCTAAGAAAACATATTCCTGTTGTCTACTCTTTATTCTTATACTCATCATAAAGTTCATAAATGTTGGCACATTTTCCAGTTATGATTAAGCATTGCAAAGAGCAGGAAGAGGGGTGGGAGTAGTGGAACATCTTAGTTGGGTAGACTTAAGCAAATATGCAAGCAGTTCTTCATGTTTACACTGCAGGAGGTAAGAAGGAAATCACTTGATGTGCAAAGGACTTGAAGGTGGTGAGGTTTTGGAGAGTTCTCCTGTCCTATGAGGATTTGTTTCAAAGTGTTGGACTCACTCCCGGAAAAAGTTCTGTGTCTCTTCCACATGAAAGTTATCCTTATAGTAGAAAACTCTGTGGTTCCAGAGAAACAAAGTTGTCAGATATCTTTCATCTTTTGCTAGTAGCGTTGCTATGGCTGTGATGGCAAAAGAAGATCATGGGGACAAGATTTGTCTGGAGAGGGAGAGATTTTCCAACTATAACTAATTCCTGATGCTACATGTCTGACTTCTCAGCCCCAATCCTCCAGGGAGACTTACAAAATACCCTAGAATTCTGTGCTGAAAGCAAGAATCCCTAATTCTACTGGATACCAAAAATGGTGACTCCAGAGGAGGTTCTTGGTGCGTCACATAATATGCATGCACAGATTCATATTTTAACATGCACACTGCCAATATTAAGTCTATAGTATCCAAAGGCAATAATTGTGTGCTAACAGGCACACAAAGACCAGTGCCAACCTAATCAATGTTCGTTTTGCAAACATCATCTTTTCCTCAAGACCTGAATGTTCCTTTTCCTCAGAGAGGGAAACCTGACTAACATGTGGTAAGGGTTGCATGCCCCAGTGGTGATTGAGAAATCATTGTCATGTCTGAAGAGATGGTCACTCTTTTTATTTCCAGCTGTTCAGGTCAATGGCTACTTTGTACCAGTGTTTTCCAAAAGATAATGGCTAGCACATCCCAAGATGAACTTCTTTAGTTTGAAATTTCCAAAACTATGAAGCCTACGTATCCAGATATGTTGCTGTGCAACAATCTATTTGATATATGGTGCAAGAATGATTAACTAACACCTGGTTGTTTTCTGCCAGCAGCTTGTACCTCCTGAATGAGTATCAAAAGTTGAAACTCTTAGTATTGTTTGTTGCTACATGAAGCTTGCAGTCTGTATGTCCAAATTGTTTCTAATGAGTTGTTTATTGGTCAGTGCAAAGTTCCAGGTGCAGAAAATCAGCATGGAGGCTGCAAGCAGTAGTTATTTCTTGTTTCCTGCCCTCAGCTTGGTCTCAAATTAATTCCTTGTTTTGGGATACATTCAACCCCAGTTCAGAGATATTGAAAGGGTGGTTTCAAGTATGATTTGGACTGAGAAAATTTAAATGAAGCTCTTAAAATTTTTGTTCAAAGAGATTGGTAAGCTATACATGAGAAGAGTAGAATGGCAAAATTCTCATGCCTTTTCTCAACTAGAAAGAAGACAGGACAGATGAAGACTAACTCAGGTTTTTGTAACATTATGAGAGGACAACATCCTTCTTTTTGATATGTGAGCTGGTAAGTTCGGAACTAAAAACAGAAAGAAGAAATAAATCAAAAGTCATGCAGTAGCTATTTTTTTTTGTTGCTATTAATTCTTTTATGATCATGGCCATGTCTACACTTCTAATCCTGAATCCATTCAGAAATTTAAGGACAAACACATCAAGGGGAAAGGAATACAGAGGCATCTTTTTGGAAAGTGATTCACTTCGGGCAAGATGATTTATCGTGTGAAGAGCGTTGTGACACAAACAACAAGGAATCAGCAGTGAGACATTGCATGTGAAGTGTTTCCATATTTTCTTAGGCTACCAAGTGCTTATGTTCTGGGATCATTCTATTAACCAGTAGTAGCTAGCAGAGTGAAAATGTATCGCTATTTTTTTATGATGTTTCAGAAATCAGACATACTGGTGACTGAGAAATGATAGTTGTATCAGATCCTTTTGAAAAGGTTAGCCTTGATATTCTTAAGTACTTTATTTTGAGCGCTTTTTTTTTTTTTTTTTTTTTTTTTTTTTTTTTAAATATCCAGCTCCTTGCCAGAGGTTCTGAGGCTGTGCATGAAAATACAACTCTATGTATAGTACATCTCCACAGATATGTCCCACACTTTCCTTTCTAAGTTCAGCACTGGCAACACACAAAGCCACGGTAGCTGAAGATGGAAAAGAAGCTAATTAGCTCATCTATCTCTTTTGAAGGCTAACTCCTTGCCAAATTTTAGGAATTCAGTCCAATCTAACTGAAGTGTTCCAAGCATTTAAGATCTCCTCTTATCTCTTGGGAGACCACTTACAGGTCAAATACATATCAAGAAGCACTATGATAATGTTTAAGCCCCAAATTCCACTTCTTAGCTTTACCTTTTCACTAAGAGCTCTGCTTCCCTGGGCTACCCTAAGTAATTCCTTTCTTTCCTTGACCCTTTCATGCCCTTCACAAGATTAGTGCAGTGCTATTTATAAACTCTTCAAGGCAGAGACTGGATTTTCATTTATCTTAGGACAAAAGAAAAAACATTGAAATTATCACCACAAATGGCTAAAATTAATAGATTTATCTCCCCCCAAAAATGGTGTGATTATTTTCTCTCCAATAAAGTTCTGAATTGAACATTTTATATGAAGAGAATGTAAAATTCAGAAGAAATCACTAAGTGGGTCAGTGGAAAGAACCATGATTCCAGCTTCCCAGCTACTGGCCGTGGATCCTAGTTAGTGCTCAAAGCTTCATTTGGCCTGTCATGAACCATCTTTTCAAACTTCTCACTGCATACTAAGGGCAACAGGATCCCGTGAATCTTCAGATCACTTAGCATGACCTGGAAAGTTACTGACAGTCTTTCAGTGACAGTCTGGGAATCAGCTTCCATCTGCAGATTTATTATCTGCTCAGCTCCATCACAAGGTCTTGCTTAAACCTGACCTGTTAGACATAGCACTCCTGTCTAATTTTCCATCTGCCTTCCATGATATATCTTCTTGATCCAGCTACCTGCTGCAACTGGATGCACCTTGAAGTTTCTTGTTCAATAGGTAGTATTTAAACGGGGAAAATACAGCACTGAGCCTTATGGTGGTGTTTTTTTTTTTTTTTTTTTTTTTTTTTTTTTTTTTTTTTTTTTTTTTTTTTTTTTTTTTTCCCTGGATGCCCATGGAATAAAGCACTTGGAGCTACAGGCACTTGGACACATAAGGGCCTTTGGTTTGGGTCCCTGCCTCTGGCCAGAGGTAAGGCAAAGGTACGTGTAATCAATGTCCAGCCAAACATCTAAAACCTGGATACAGGTCTGGAGCTGAACCTCCCTTCCTTTCCAAGAGATATTTCATAGAGTCCTCAAGGGCTAACGAGGGCTACTATTACCACCCATTTATCCAGAAGAAAAGAAATGGATGAAGGGATGGATGGAGAGAGGGAGGGAGGGATGGATGGATGAGTGGAGACAAAACAGGTGACCAACGGTGGAAGGACCCCTCGTGCTTGCCATTAAAGCATGCACAATGTCCCTCCTAATTTTCAGTACTACCTGGAGCAAAGTCTGCTGGTAGTATGAAATGTGGTATATGAGATCTATGAGGACAGGGAAGCATTGTCAGTAGGGCTCCTCACAGAGTTTTGGCTCAATTTCCATGGCAGAATCATAAGCCCTCATGTGTGATAGTTACTCTATAAACGGTCATAAGGAATGGACCCTTTCTGGTGGCATTATCAGGGTGACTTTTGATCTACAACCAAGTGGATCAAATCCTATCTTATTAGAGCTTTGAAATGCTCTTGTGGCACCTAGTTTCTCATTTCAAAGTGAGGGTGATAGCACACAACTCCTTTTACTTTTTTGCTCTGTTTCCCATGTGTAATACATTTAGAGCTCAAGCCTAAAAGAACTCTGAGAATTAGTCATGGAGCTGGAGGAGTCACCTCTTTCCTTGCATTCTAATATTTGGATGCTGAAAATTCCAGAAAGTGATTAGATTTCATATCTATTTCTCCCTGTGCATAACTTGCTGAAGTATTAAAAGCAGTTATGGGGAAGTACACAGTCTTACAAATTCAAGGAATGAATTCAATTTGAATGAATATATTCAAATACCAGGAATGAAGTATTCCACTTGGGTTTGCCCAAATCAGTTTATTTCTGGTCTTATTTGCTTCCCTTATGGGAGTTCTTTAGGAATCAGGAAGTTCAGTCCTCAGAGAAACAAACTGAATTACAATTTCGTAAGGGAAAAATGCACATGGGGATTTTTTTAAAAAACAGTAATTACAAACAGTAATTTGTTTTCTAGTGGAACCTTTTTCAGCCCTCCTGAGACAGGGAAAGAGTTGATCATCTCCTGCACTGTTGATGAAAGCATGGCCTTCACAAGCAAACTCCAAAGAAGCAGCAGCATGTGAAGACTCCAGCTGAGGTGCAACGGCATTATCACACTCAGTCCAGCAGGGAGAACGTGCTTTTAAACTAAAATTACTATGAATTAACATCAGAGTCAAGCCTGACAGACAAGGAGTATATAACCTTGTGCTGGGCTCAGTTACAACTGCAGAGACGGAGGCACTGTTGTAATACTTTACATCTTTTTATGAATTCAGGAAAGGCTGCTCGGAGAATTTCGTAAAAAGCAACAATTATTATTTTAATTTGTTGATTTATCCAAATTAATACATTTGGAAGAAAGGAGCTGGTTTTGACTATGCTCTGCATTTAAAAGTGAAAGATACTTTTGGGATTGTGTTGAAATACCTCATTCCAGCATTTTCAAAATGAAAAGAAGGTGGGAGGTTTTTGATTGAAAACTACTCTCTGGCTGAGCTGTTTTTATATATTAAAGAAAAACAAGGTTTAAATTGGAGTAGAACCAACTTCAAAATGTTTCAACCAATTCCATGTGAATACTTCTTAAATAATAGTATTTTGAACATGAGAACTTTGGCTTTGTCCTTATTTAGAGTAGGAGGAAAAAAATTAAAAATCTTGAGAGTTCAGAGGAAAGAAAATTCCATATGTCCTCTGCTTACAGACAGCATAGAAATGAAATGCTAAAACCTATCTTGCAAAATGTTCAAAAAATGATCAAACATTGCTTAAAAATCATATCACCACTGGAGATATATGTGCTGGATTTTTGTATACCATAAATCCTATAAAAGCCTTAGTGTGATGCTAAAACAACTTGCCCAGAAAGTGGACAATAGTAAAAGTAGTTAAGTTACTAACACCTAATTTACTTTTGTTCAGATCAAAATACTTCATCTGTGTCTGAATAAGCAGCAGCCATTTATTCAATGGCAGAAAACCATTTGCTGCCATTATTTGTGAGAGTGTTCACACAACCAGTCTGTTAACAACAGGTGAGGGTACAAGGTATGCTCTGGGTGACTTTTCCACCTTCTCTTCTGTTGGGATCACTGCCCTGGCCAAGCAACGCCTCCAGAGTCTGGTCACAGCACAGTGGTCTCCATATGCTTCAACTCAAGCTTTTTATACCACATTATTGAGACTTCATGGCAGCAGTTCAGAGAGTCTTAACAATGCATCTAGTGAAGATTTTAGTCCTGTTCTCAAAACACCTTCCCATTCCCCTGACAGAGGCCCTTAGGATTTTGTGCAAGGTCATGCCAGAGCTACCCAACATCTGTAGCACTGTGAGTTAATGGATTGAGCCCAGACAGCTGAAGCAGAGAAGGTGTTTTTTTCTAGACTAGCATGGACAGATGGAAGAGCAAGAAAACCTCAGTAAAAGGGAGACAGGTCTCCCCAGGCTAATACTCTGGGCAATTTTTCTCTTTCTCTAGTCTATGGGGTATCTCAGCAGGATGAAAAACTCTCCTTGTTCTAGGTTGGGATGAAACATTACAATAAGAGAATTATCTCTTACTATGACTTTTCAGAGAGCCCACCTGAGTGACAGAGCCTTCATGCCTAACCTTGGATTCATTTGTATATTTCGAAATAAAGCCGAAAAACACAAACCTTTTTCAGCTATCCTGCCATTAAAGGGCTCTCTTCCAGTCTTTCTGGTTTTTTTTGTTTTTTTTTTTTTTTTTGCCTTTCCTCAGAGAGCTCTCTAGAAACATGTAGGCTTAGTCTGACAACATCCTATCATACTGAAAGTTACAAAACTCTTTAAACATAGTAGTAGATCCAGAGAACTTGCCATGCTTCGGGAGAAATGCATGTCCTGGCTATTCTAAGTGAACTGAGGCTTTGGGGTTGAATCACACAATACTTAGAGGAAAGAGAAATTTATCATTAACTGCAACAGGGAAACCAGAGCCTTGGCTCTGGGGAGAAAAGCTATCTGTCCACAGGGATTACATCCTGGAAAGTGATGACTTTCAGAGAAATTATCAGAGATTTGTTACCACCGCATCTGTGCTAGGGTCTCTGTGGTCAAATAGCTTAGATACTGAAGGAGATATATAGAATATCCACAGAAAAAGGGGAAGTGGTATTTTCATAGTTGAAATTATACCGAAACGTCAATTTCCCATTTTGGGGTTCAGACTGGACTTTTCCTTAAAGTAAATAAGATTTCATAGCCTATGCAACAGCCATTGACAATCCTGTGGGGCTGCAGAAGGACACTTGTGAGCAAGATTCTCATCATCTTGTGTTAAAATGGTAGTGGAGGCAGAGGCTATGCCAAACTAAATGGCAGGAACTGCATGGCTACAGTACTCTGACAATGTCAGATGATGCAGCCACCTGTGTTACTTCTATCTGTGTCACTGGGGTACCTTAAGGAAGCCCTGTAAATATTCATGGAAGATTTTGGCGTAGATAGATATTGTGGCTTTTATCAGAACTGGGATAAAATAAACTGAGGCATTACTTAAAGAGAGACTTTAATAGAAGCACAAGCAAGATTTTCTTGTTCAAGAATAAAATTTGCAATGGAGGCATGAACATGGGATCAAAGAAATCTCCAGCACTCCACACATTTGTTATGTCACTGCATGGGTAGGGAGACCCTAGCCTGTGCAAACACGGCAAGATTTTGATTAAAAATAGTTATTGGCACTTTGGTTCTATAAGAAATGATAAGCCTTCGTGTTCTTCAAATGCCAGGTCACGGCTCTGTGTCACAATTTTCTTTAGAATCCATTGATTCTTGCTAGCCTGGCAAGGTTATAAATGAATTTTATGAGAAAAATAAAACGGGAGAGAAACAAAAATTTGACCTGCCTTGGTTGATTATGCTTGGTTGATTATGAACCTGGACTCATCCCTCTGAAATGAGTGAATTTACTGGCAACTGGCATAATGTAAATCTGGCAACTTACACCATCATGTGACTCAGTGTAGGGGCATCTGTGAACGGCAGGGACAAGGAACTCTGCAGACCTGAGATATTCTAGAAACACGTGGTTTTATTGCAAGGGTTGTGGGTAAAGAGGGCTGCTTTCAGCCACCAGCCTCAGCTAAAGGGAACCCCAAAGAGAGAGGGGGTATGAGGTAAGGGAGGTGAGAAGAGTGCTGGGGTCAGGGAGGGAGGAAAGAGGGAGGTAGAAGAAGCAGAGGAAGAGAGCAGGCAAGAGAAGGGGCAAAGAGGCAAGAGAGAGAGGAAAAGGAGTGAGAAGAGAAGAGAGCGAGGACCTTGTTCCAACACATTATATCTCCTTTTGTGTTGAATATTCTAATTTACAGTGACCAACTCGTGCAAGATACAAAACCTACAAACTTTGCATGCAACCTATGAGAACTACTAAACTACCTTATCATCCTATATTCTAAACTCTAAACACTACTCTTCTTATCTACTTTTTCCTTGATGCCTTGGCAGGGTGGAGATGGATTGTGTTCTTGGGTCCTTTTGTTTTCTGTCCTTCAACCGATCTCCAGTTAATCACCGTCTTCCTGCCTGCCATGCCTACATCTCAAAGCTGGCCTTCATTTCTATTTCACTCACAGATTTTATATCTCTAGCATTTCTTACCAGACAATCATATCCATAATCCCTTCCCGTCCCATCTTTCCCAACAGCTCACCACCCACAGGTTCCTGCATCCCAAATACACGTGGAGACAGTGACAATAAATTAGGAGACATTCCAGATGAATTATATCTTCCTCTGAAAACTCTGAGATTTACTCTAGACTAAATACAAGTACCAATGATCATAATATCATATCATAATACCATATCATATCATATCAATCTCAATCAGTTTTGTTTGCTTGTACTGCAATTCTTTTTATGATTTTATAATTAAGACACATTTGAATCCTCAAAGGTCCTAGGCCAAATTTTCCACTACTGATAACAAACAGCCAAATTGACTCAAGTTTTCAAGGTATCAGAAAACAAGGTAATTTGTTGTGTTGGGAACAGAGTCTGTGATATTAAAGCAGGCAGATCTCACGTCTGAGAGGTGGGTTGGAACAGAGCCCTTGTAAGGTCTTTCAGAGCTTAAATTGCTCTGTGTTTCTGTGATCCTAAAAATTCAAGTACCACGAATCCTTTGTAGCTCCTGTGCTTTATTTCATTCCTCTGCTGCTCTTGCTGCAGTACACCTTGCTCAGAGACTGATGATGAAAGAGATGCTGAATGTACTTTCTTACTGATGTACAATGAGTTGAAAAAAGGAAAAAATTCCTCTCTGTGATCCTCAAAGTCAGATGCAATTGCAGTAGGAGATATTTGAGCCCAAAAATGTGCAGCTATCAGTATGTAGCTGCTTCCTTGCTGGAACCCCAGGCACCCCAGGGATGGAGCTGAAGGAATAGTTTCTGGCCTTTTCCATTTCAGAGCTGTGTTGCTGCAAGAGTTGATGAATAGCCTTCATTGTGGACGCTCATTCCCTGCTGTGGCTCCCACCCTTGTCTCAACATTCCCATCTGGATATAAATCTTGCTTTTCCATGTCCCCTTCCCCCACTCCCCTCATCTTCTCCCCCTGCAGCCCCCTCCAGAGCTCTCCCTCCCCCTTATCCTCCATGGAAAGCTGGAAAGCTGATAAATAAATCATACCTGCCTCGCTGACCAGGGTGATAGTCACCCAATCCATAACTACTACATGATTTCCTTTGCCAAATGCTGGAAAATGAAAAACACGCTGTCCTTTTGAACAGATCAGCATCTGTGTACATATAGAAGTGTTATTATGGGACTACCAGCATATCTATGTAGGGGTCTCTCAATTTTCACCACGCACTGATCCAGGCAAAAGCTTTCATTGAACATGATTTACAGTTTACTGAGGGATACACTGTTGACTCAGGCCATTACTATTATTTTGTAGATATTCCCTGGTCTCTGCCAAAAGAAAAAAAAATTAAGAAAGAAACTGCTTTAATTGAAGCTACATTAACATTGCCATCTTTGCCACCACACTAAAAACATTTAAAATGGGAGCTTCAGATAGACTCTTATCCAAATTTTTAAGTTTTTTTCACTGAAGGCATTTCAACAGTAAAGGATGGATTGTTGTGTTTGAGTCAAATTTTTGAATTATCCCTACTCTGTATTTTTTGATCATATCTATAGCAAGTGAAAAGAACACATCTGATATTCTGAGGCAAAGATCAGAGCCAGGTTTTGAAGTTCCAGGCCAGTGTCTGGTGATGTGTGTTAGTTAAATAGTTGAAGGGAATTAAAGAAAAAATGAATTTGTGAAGGGCCACGATGTGGAAAAAGTGTAGGTTGGAAAGAGACATTTATGTTGCATCATTTCCTAACTGTGAGAGGTGCCAGGCTGCAGAACAGTCTCTGGAGATAAGTGGTGTATGAGGTATTGGTCGGGCTATTTTAAAGATGACTGAACGCTACCATGGTGGAAAGAGAGAAGGTTTCTTCTCACTGATAGGTCCTGCTACAGTGAATTACGTGCTTACATACAGCTTGTAACAACTCCTGTTCCAGGAAACAGGGTTAGTGTGTACGTAGGAAATGAAAAAATTGCAACAATTTGTGATTCCACATCAGTGGTGTGCTGCATCATGTGAGAACCTGGCTTACACAGTCCTGAAATCTGCTTCCACTTGCAGAGAGATAACAGAGGAAAGTACAGCCAAAGGGAATATTCTGGTCTACACGTCTAACTGGAATCTGGCCTTGGGCCTTTCCTCTAATTATGTGACATTCAAATGTAATGAGGCAAAGTGGAACTTTGCTTCTATTCAGTGATCCACCAAGGGCAACTTTCATCAATGTCTGTGAGAGGGAGACTGGTAGAGCCGAAGATATTTCAATTCCAAGTACACTTGGTCATCTACTGTGAGTGTCTCTCTTCTCTTTTAACCTGCAGAAGGAATATGGGACAATTACACTCCAGAACTGGAAGCTGAGGTAGGTCAAAAGAGTACGAGTGGAAATTCTGTGAGAATTTGCTTTCCAGTGTAATGGCACTTCACCTCAATCTGGCCCCAAGCTCTTCAGTATGAGCTTTTCTCAACAGCTGATTACTCAGCACTGTGCACATTTTTTAAATTTTTGGTTCCAATTAGAATTTATTTGGAAAGACAGAGATGTGGTGCAGATACAATATCAGAAGCTGAGTGGCTACACTGAGACAGTGAGCTCAGCACAGCAGCCCAGCTAGCAACGCCACTGTACACCACCCAAAGACCCTGTCCAATTTAACAGGACAACGTTTCCCTGGTTTGGGAGGCAGGGAAGAGGGAATGTGATTTCAGTTTTCACTCCCTGCTGGATGTGTGGAAACAGGCTGTACTTTTCTGGAATGTGTGGGATCTTTAGCATGGCTGCTGGCGACGTGATCCTCGGCAGGCGAGGAAGTGCGTGCCTGCAGGAGCACACACACACAGACACACACCTCGGCGCTCCGCCGGGCAGCCTGCCCACCCAGCACTTGATGCTGCAAGTCGTGATGATTAGCAGAGTTTCCTCCTGCAGCCTGCTGGATAACAGCGAGAGCAGCATATGCAGACACACCTCTGGTGTGAGTGGAACAGTGTTTACTTTGTTCTGACCGGGCACTTGCAAGAACTGTGCTGTGACAGCTGACAAAAGGAGGGAGAAGGAAATCATTAGTAAAAAGTGATGTTTTGAGGTGAAAGTGTCAGGAATGCAAAAGAAAAAATTTGTTAATGCAGCCATAAGGAAATAATGTACCTATGTAGTTTCTGTGTCCCTTCCTGGTTAGGCTGGCAGGCATTTTATTTCTACCTTAAGACCCAGGATGTGATCTCAGTTGTGCTCTTACCACTCTGGATGAACCCCTCAGCAGTTAAGTAAAGTGACTAGAGTTGCTTAAGGCTTACACAACACCAAATGACACTGAGATGTATTTCCCAATCTCTTCCCTCACAACCCCTTGGTAGTTACCTGACGTCTGTCTTTAACACCTCCACATGAAGAAAACCAGCTCATTCCATCAGCTACACTTTCCATCAAACCTGCTGGTCCAGCAAGGGAGCTCTACATGTAGTTGTTGGCTCACCTGAATGTATCCTGCTTCAAAGTGCAGGAGCACATTGGACATTTCAACTCTGGCCATCTTTCTGGGGCTCTGAGGAAGGGTTACATCTGCTGAACATGCACACTGGCTGCTCAGAAGAATGAGGAAGAACTGATGGTTGGAGACTTGAGGCTGGCCTCAGTGCATATGCAGACCTGAAGCATAATCTTTAATTCATTCCCTTTTCTGTTCAGCTTTGATTTTTGATGGTTTGTGAGCAGAAAGTTTTTACCCTGTGATATGCTAGAACCATTTCAGCTTGGTCCAAACCTGTGGGATCTACAGCAACTCTCCAGGCATCAGCTGTGAGAGCAGGCAGTGGAAGGGACAGAGATCCTGATCTTCAAAACCTCACAGACTTGTGATGTGTTGAGAGGCAGCACAGTCCTGCTGGCACAGAGAAGTAAAGTACACATACACAAGTTTCTAGGAAACTGGGAACTACAGATGTGAGGACAACTTCCCAACAGCACAATTTGCTGGTTGGCACAGTCTTCCAAATGAAGTGCTGGGATCAGTATTAATAAACTCTGCTAGCTGGCCTTGTGTGTCTGATAGATAGCATCAGGCTTACCTTCACTGCAATCAGAATCAAATGAGTACAGAAGCTCAGAACCAGATTTTTTATCCAATTATATTCTAACAACCCCTCCTTCCCCACCCCCCGCCTCCAATGCCTCAAAACAGCTGGGGTCTATATTTGGTAGTGTCTGGGAACTCATAACATGTTTGAGTTTCTTGGTTGCCTCCAGAGGATGCTTAAACTGGCTAGAACTTACTAGAGCATAGGACAGGCTCATCATGAAGGTGAAATTTCCTGCCCAAGGTTGCATTAATGCAGTTTCCAGGTCTCCTATAACCTTCCTGCTTTATTGCCATGCCAATTTCAGGTGTTACCCCTAAAGATAACTGTTCCTACCCTCTTCATCACCTTTTAGAGGGTCAGAACACCCCAGACAGGGCTTCTCATGCTAAGCCAATATCTCCAGAAATAATAACTTGTTGCATGAGCAGCTGAACTATTGAAGCCAGATTTCCTGTGGAATTGTGTCCTCTTTTCCAGATGTTCCTTTCTTCTACCTCCTCTGTAATAACCTCATGTTTCTTATGTCCTTTCCACCTGGCAAGAGATGATGTGCACTGAGGCTAATCCAGTGTGCCTTGAGAAAGTCAGAATGATATGGTCTCTGCATTCCACTCAGTCTTGGGGAAATGATTGCTCATAAAGCAAATTGCCATGGGAAAAGAAGATGGCTCTTTCTATTGAGTTGGTTATAAATGACAATTTGATAACTACTCTTCCTTGTACTGTTTCTTTTCATTTTGGTCATATAAAGTGTTAATGTGAGATTTCTGTTATCTGATCATAATCATAAACAAACACATTTACATGAATGTACAGAAGAGTCAAATTATTCATCTGAAGAACAACTTTTATTTTCACATTCTTGAAATATGTTCTCATTTGCTGGACAGAATATTTTGATTTTATGACAATTAAAATTTCAGTGATCCCCTGTAGAAATTTTTACTGTGTTCTTTTCACCATAAATGTCACGATGTTGGCTTTCTGTTCCAATTTGGAATACAAACCCTTCTCTTTCAAATGCCAGAGTATCCTAAGGAAAGGAAATTCTGGTTTCTGACTAGCTATAATTATAATCCAAAAGCAGAAAATTTTTCATCAGAAAAATAATGCTATAAACATTGGGTTTCTAGCAGGGAGGAATGGTAGTTAATAAAAGCAACTGGGAATTGACTGAAAAACATCTAGTGAAGCAAATCTAACTCAAATTTTTCTGATATAACCCTGAGATGAAGACCATGGCAGAACATTTCACAGAAGGCTGATCTTCATCTTTCCTACCCTTAGAAAGTCTTGAGAGTGACCACCTAAATCTGTGTGTTCAGTGACACAGCTTCAGCTACATTCTTCCAATTTGGGACTCACACTTGAAGTAAAAGAGGTGGTCTTGATGGGAATAACCTCTAATCAGATCAAAACCAATATTCCTAGAGCTTCAGAGCTCTGCAGTGGCATTGAGCTTCATCTTAGTGGTGATGTCCAAAGAAGAACAGCAATGTCAGAGCACTTTTAAGGAGAAAGAGTGCCGGGATTCTCCCGTGTCATTGTGCTTCCTGTACCCATGGGTTTTTAATTCAGGATTTAGGTTATGGTGGGGGTTTTTTTTGGTGTTGGTGGGATTTTTTTGTTTTGTTTTGTTTTGGTTTGGTTTTTGTTTCATTTGTTTTGTTTATTTTTTAGTATAGTCTCAGTCTACCCAAAGCAATGAATTGTAACTTTGTTTTAATTTCTGTATTTATTACTAATGCAGCATGTAAGTGTTTGAATGTAACCAATTAATGCTTTTGAGTAAATCTTCCTGCTTTCTATCTGGAAAGGAGGTTCCAAGTTTTGGTTGAAATCATCGATCTAGTGTTCTGTAAAACTTCATTCCATGTATTCTTTGCCTATGTGCTTCTTTCAAGAAATAGTATGAATGCTCCCTAACTGAAAAAGAAAAAAAAGTTCCCTTCCAACCCAAACCTTTCTATGATAAATATATTTTTAAATATTGAAACCTAATTTTTTACTGGAAAATTTGGAAACAGTAGACCAAAAGAGAAAAAAAAAATGCTGTGCAGAAATTCTGTCTGTTTCCTCTTAAACTCCCAGCCTATATTTTGAGAAATAATAATAATAAAGCAGTCCTTGAAACTTGAGTTCAAAAGCTTATTGAAGCTGAAGTGAAAATTTTAATTTGTGAATCTACTTCCAGCACACTGAATTATTTCTATGCTTCAGAAATCCATCATATAATACTGTGGCCTCTTCCATGAGACAGGCTCAGGAACAATCCAGCAGGTTTATCAGTCAGCAGGACAAATGTCCAATCTGTTGATAGCACAGAAATAAATTTTGGAGTCGGGTGAAGGATTGTACTCATAATGTTTGGATTAACATGGGTTGACAATATCATACCTGTGGTTTGACATGGTGCGGGCAAAGTGTTGGGTGGGAGGAAACCTTCTGTCACTTCATGCTCAGCACAAATGACTGCTGTGCATATTTGTTGCTTTCAAAGGGTCATCTCTGCAATGTTCCTTATAGCAAATCTTATTTATTTATATACAAAATACCCATCTCAATGCCTTATTGTCCCTGTTTCCTAAAACTACCTTAATTAGAAACTTCTCCTATTTCTCTGCAAAAGAACATAGTGAAGGCCTAATCGCTTCTCAAACTTCATGTTTTCATATATGACTTCAGCAAATAGTTGTAGATAAATGCATACATGCACTGATGCACAAGTACATATTTCCTTAGAATCATGAAGTGCAGAGCCAGAAGACACTGTTGTGATTGATTGTATAATCCTTGTGGTCTTCAAACAAGTCAAGAGTGCTCTAAACTTTTGTTTGAACTAGAACAAGCATGTAATATGCATTTTAAAAATCATTTCAGTCCTGACTTCAAAACTGACCTTCAAAACAAACTTTTAAAAGCTGAGGAAGCCTTCAGCAAGCCCTGTTTTTTCACAAGGTGTGTCTAGGTACTCATGTATGTAGATATAACTGCATATAAATAGCACACTCACATAAGTGCCTTAAAAGCTCTGACAACAGCTCAGTAAACCAGTGGAACTCATCAACACAACACACCTCTTTGGGCTCCTAAAATGTTTCTAATCTTAAGCTTGTAGCTGGTCTTTGCCAGATCAATGTATGGAAGGGGCTTCGGGAACTTCACTCCATTCCATTCACATGGTGGCCCTTTCTTTTAAAGCCAGATGCTAATAAAAACAAAAACCCCTCCCAAACCAAACCAACCAACCTGCCAAAAAACTAAAACCAGCCAACCAAAAAAGTCCAACCCCAGAAAAAAAGTACAACATCTGCTAAGTGGGACTGAGCTTTAATAAGCTCATCCTCCATTTCCAGCACTTGGACAGCAATGGGAAATGGGAAATAGATTTTACACCCCCAACACACCATCCATCAATGGAGTGTGAAAGAAATGTAAGGATTACTGCCCTAGCCTTTAGGTGCCAGGCATAATTATCTAGAGATTGCAGAGCTCTGTTTTCACTCTGCTCTGTCTCTATAGTTGAGAGCTCCCCTTCCTCCCCTGTTCCCTCCACAGCACAAAAGTGCTTATGGGGGCAGGAGGGGGGCAAAAAATCAAATAAAAAGAATACTTCAGCTTTGAAAATAAAGCAGATGTTTCTGGGACCCTGATCACACTGCTTTAGCTATGGATCTTGCCTGGGACTTACAGAAAAGCAAATACCAGAGCCCCTGTTTATTGGCTGTTTCCTTGCTCGCACTGCAATATGGCTTCCAAATGGAACAAAGAACTGAGCCAAAAATCAGCAGAAAATTGGCTCAGAAAAGGGGGATTATTTTCTTTTCAGGGGAGTGAGCAGATTTTTGCTTTCAGAGAAGGAACCCTTCTACCCCCTATGAACCTGAAAAACAAAGTCAAACCCTTGGCATATCCTACTCTCTTCTTGTGGGAGGGCTGTGGTAAGGGAGACTGTAATTGAACCACTCAGTAAAGATGCACATCATCACTCATTTTATTAGCATATAATCAGTACAGCAGTGAGTGGAAAGAAAGTAACACCCACCAATGGCAAGTCCCATGAGCTTGGCTTTTGTCAAAGAAGGAAGAGATATTTGGATTGTAAAGCTGTGAACATCTTACCAGAAGCATTGGGGTTTTTTCTCTAGTTTTCAGTATCAGTTTTCCTTCCACTCTCCCAGTTTTTCAGACAGAACAGCAACTGCGACATCTTTGGGCTGTGAGGGTATTGCCTACTGAAGCTTCTCCAAAGAGATTTCCATCTGTGCTTTAAAATCAAGACATTTCTGAGCAGCTTAGGACTTGGCAGGTAACAAGACAAAGCCTTCACCTTAACTTTGTTTTAATCAGTAGCTGGTTTGGATCCAAAAAAAAAGCAACATTTTAGAAACTGAACTTGGTCTTTCTCAGGATGAGGCCCTTTATCAACTCCTTGTCTCTCCTAGGGGTCATGCAGGTTTTTGTCTTGGCACAGCTTTGGCCATAGACAGAGTCTGTTGGAAAGGAGAGAGTGGGGTGTGAAGCTGTCAAACCACAATTTTCACAAGACACTGTGGCACCTGTAGAGGCAGTGGCTGAATTTAATAAAGCAAATGAAATTAAATGTTTCATTTAGGTAATGAGGAAATATGTTGTTTTGGTTGGAATCTGTGGCTGTCCACTACAAATGTCCTTACAGCAGGCTTGCAATGACTGACAAAAGTTGATATTCTCTATGGAAAGCAAATTATTCCTTCACAATCCAGTTTTCCATTGAGGCAAACTTTCAATTTTCTCACAGAGGGAACAAGAACAGTTTTGATGGAAGGAATACAACCAGATCTTACAAGCAGCTCTGTTGTATGAAGCACAACTAAATGATCAGTCTGTATGAGGCTGCTCTGTAGCAAACAGGTTCCAGCCCAGCCTGCACCTCAACACTGCCTACTGCTGAAATACCCCTGCAGAAAGCTGGGATTGTGGGAGGCTCCTGACTTTACTTAGTCCACTACTGTTTACTGAGAAAATACAAAATATTTTTCAAAAGACTGCTGTTCTATATGTTCCTTGACCTGTTTGCACACAGGAGGAACAAGCCATCAATGGTGACACGCTACCTCCACAGTTTGCCCTAGAGAAGACAGGAGGATAGTCAGTCCTAAAAGGAACTTCAAGTTTGTGTTGTGATCTTGAGACAGACTGAAAATGGAAAAGGAAAACTGAGATCCTCATTCTGAGGCTGCAAGAAAATTGCTGTGCAGTGTCTAGGTATGAAAAGCAGTTATGTACCTCTCAAAGCAGTAGACTCCAGCTTTCTTTATTATAGAGCTCTTCTAGCACCAGAGGAAGAGCGTGGTGGTACCTCTTGTGCAAAACTAAACAACAGTCTGAACAAAGTGATAAACTGTGTGGTAATCTGTGTGTAGATGTCAGTTTTGTCTCTTCTGCTACATCACTTTGATGACTACAGTTTGTGTGCTGCTGTGTCTTAACTGGGCTATGAGTTCAGGACAAGCGTTCTCAGTTATGTTGTCTTCTAACAGCTAGGAAAATTTGTGGATGCCCTATGAAAATAAATGTTTAAATGGGTAGAAAACATTACAGTTCGACCTCTTTTGTCAGAACCTAATATACAGTGGGTTATTTATTTTAAGCAGAAAACATGAAATAAGCTGTGCTCTCTGGGATGCATGTTACAACTATGACAGACTTGTTTGCTTGACGATATTTGCTTTAGCATTTCCTTTTTCCTCTGGAGAAAATAACTTCTGTTGTAGTCCATACTCTTAGGAGGTCTTTGAAAGCAAAGTACATGTATTATTCTGGTTTCCCAAGGTTGCTTGGTTTCTAGATCAAAGTAAAGGAAGCTTTTGTTTCCATTTGTTTCTTTCTTGCTTACTACCTTTTATTTTGACTCATATTGTCACTCTCCTCTCCTCTCCTCTCCTCTCCTCTCCTCTCCTCTCCTCTCCTCTCCTCTCCTCTCCTCTCCTCTCCTCTCCTCTCCTCTCCTCTCCTCTCCTCTCCTCTCCTCTCCTCTCCTCTCCTCTCCTCTCCTCTCCTCTCCTCTCCTCTCCTCTCCTCTCCTCTCCTCTCCTCTCCTCTCCTCTCCTCTCCTCTCCTCTCCTCTCCTCTCCTCTCCTCTCCTCTCCCCTTTTTTTAATTAAAAAGCAGTTAAGAAGATTGTGCACATCTCAGTAGTCAAGGGTCATGGTTTTCTTTCAATTTCCAGAGCAGTTTCTTCAAGGAAATAATATGGAGCACAACAGTTATAAAGTGTCCTAAGGATAAAGGCCAAGACATCTACATATAAATACACTTGTATTAAATTGGCATTACTGTTGAGGAATAACTTGCTGCCTCCTGCGTGATCACGAAGGATGTTGGTCTAGTTTATGTGTCACAGGGCATCTTCAAGACCTCAGCCTGAACCTCAGGCAAAGATGACTCCATGAATGTCTTCCAGAGTTAGAGATACAACACGAATCTCCTTCCCAGATTTAAACCAAAATTTATTATAACCCTAGTTACAAGCATTAGAACACCAGAACTGATTGTTCTGGCAGCTTATGTACACAACTTCATAGGAGGCAACTCTGTGGTTTAACCCCAACCAGCAACTTCCTTGTTGCATCTAAAATATTTTTCTTTCCAGAAAATAAATGGACTACTGTTTGTAATTGATAACCAGGAACATGTAACAGGAGGCTGCATCCAGCGTTAACTGAAGACAGAGAGAGCAGCAGGGAAGAGAGAGATCTGCTGGAGCTTGACTCTTTTCAGTGCATCTGCAATTTTCATCGGACATGGGGTTTAATACAGCTTGTCAGATAGGTGTCCCTTGGTGGCTGGGGATGCACACAAGCACACACACACACACACAATGTGGAAACTTTGTGAACAACATCTGGTAGTCACTTTTCCTCTAATTGTTTCCTACTTACTTGCTGAATTTCTGAAAAATAAATTGTATTTAGAATCTCAAAAAACTCTGGGATAAAAAACAATAAAGGAGCAAATTTTTGTTGATTTTGCTCTGCTGTTTTACATTTATGTTCTCATAATAGCTTTAAGCCATTGACTTAGCTGTAAGAAATTTGTCAGAGGTGGAGATTTCAGAGAAAAGTTACGTCAAGTTTAGTGAAAATTTGTTGTTGTCATGTATAGCTAAGACCATAGTAAAACTTCCTGTTATGAAAAATGGTTGCAATACAGTTCAGCAGTTATTGTGTATGTGTGTGTGTAGTGTGTTGTTTTCTCCATTTTTTACCTGACTAGTCAGCTGGTACATGCCATGATATATTGATATTTTCCCCACTGTTAATAGAAGAGCATGTAAGGAAATGAAGGCATATGGAAGAGTTAACAGACACAGGGGTGAACTTGTAGGTGTGGTGGACCTCAAGGATGGGACAATGTGAAGGTACTGTGAGGGCTTGAGATGGGAGGAATGGAATTGTTATCAGGAGAATTTACTGGTAGAGGACATGCACGTGGAAGGAATCAAATATCATTTATTTTAGTCTGGCACTCACCAGATTACTTGTTTAATTTTTCAGGGAGCTCCTATCTGGGAACCTCCAGGCTTTTTTGGCAGCTATTGTTATTGGTACTCTGACAATGTCAAGTCTCTAGGCAAGAATTCTTCTTTTGCTAGTTGTGGTATATACTAAAAGCCTGAAAGTGCCAAAGTCTTTGAGTCAAAACAAAGACAAGATATATGGACCAGAGCACAGAGTCTGAAAATGGCTTTGCTGAAGTCTTCTGGGGTATGGGATTAACAAAGAAATGCCAAATTCATAGTTGTCTCATTTGAGCTGTGTTAAGTATTTGAAGTTGGCCAAATCACATTTGACTGTTGGTGTTTACCAGAGAGAAGTGCCTGAATGACTTGGCTGTTGTATTTTTTTTATTCAAATCTGTTTGGGCTCTACTTCCTGCCTATTCAAGGGTATTAATTTTACTTACTGAGAAACATTTTACAGGTCAATGAAATTTTACATAAATATTACAAAATAGCCACTGAGTGAAAATTTGTTATGATTACTCGTGTTTATGTTTGGTGGCTAATACTATGGGCCACACACAAGCTCTGCCACAAAACCTATATACTGAGTAATAACAGCTTGGATCTCTAACCTCAAGTACTGATGGTGAGAAGGTTTAATGAAAAAAAAAATCTACTAATAAGCTGCACAAAATTAAATAAGGTGCATAACTAAATCCATTCAAAAGCTTCTGAGAGACTTACACCACATTTATACCAGAAAAGTAAAGAATGATTAGAAATATTTTCAGTCACTGGAATGGGATTGCCTGTATTCTTACACTACTCAATGGTGTAACACATTACATGGTATCTCTGTCAGCATTCTGCCCATGCCAGCTAATAATCTCCAAAATTAACTTCCAGGTGTTGTTCAGAGGCTAATCCAGAAACCTTTCACAGAAGGCAGTTTTCAGGTAGCCAGCCTGTTTTGGGGGTCTGTGAGAGGCACCAGTCCAGTTATTTGCTGCCAGCTGATTTCAGTGCCAGTTGATTTCAGTGCCAGAGAACATTCCTGGGCACATGTACATGCTCTATTTGTATCAGTCTCATTGTCCTTTGGGTGTGTCTGGCTCAGATGCTTACAGTTAATCAAGTTGCTGGGACCGGGAAAAGAGGTGATTTTTTGCCCCAGCTCAAATCTGCTTTTACTCTCTTCTGTAGAAAAGGACAAGGTCTATTTTTCAAGTATCATATGACAAATTTGTTTCTTAGAACAGGATTTTTTGCAATGGCCTTCATGTCTTTTGTTAGCTGCTGTTGCAGCTTCCCAGCCTATCCTACAGTCTCCACTTTGCTGTGCACTGGGAGAACCCTGCAGCCTGTGCAGTGTGGGAACATCAGAAGATTTGTAGTCCCTCTAAGTAAAAAGCTATTGAAGAGCTGCTGACATTGTAGAGACAGGGCTTGGTAACCTAGGCAATCCACCCAAGTTCTCTGTTCCTAACTTCAGGGAAAAAAAAAAAAAGATCTGTTCTTTCTCAAGTCAAGTCACAGAAGTTCAAAAAAGACAGGCTTAATTCCATTAACAAGTCAACTTGAAACACACACCAAAGTCTCTTTGCTACTAATACAAAAGCTCAAGGGAAACAAGAGGTTTTGTTAAACACCATGCTCTGTAACCAGACCAGGTTTATCCCTGTGCACAGTAGACATCCTAATTTCTGAAATGCAGCACTTTGGGAAAAGTTCACTTAACACTTACATTTTGCAGCTGAAAGCAATTAATTAGCATAACTGTTATTTTTGAGACCATAAATACAGGGACTAATGAAATGAAACTCAGATTTTTCTGAATTACCTGTGATTTGGGATTTCAGTGATTACTCAGTGTCTTAAGATTTGTGTTTAATCCTCTAACCACCATAGCTGCTGATTTGCCTTTTGATATTTGCCATCTGTGAAAACAAAGGCAGGTGTCTGAAGTTGGCTTCCTAAAGCTTTAACTAGTGGAGCTTTCCTGGTCTCTACATCAGATTAAATGAAGGAACAGTGATTGAAGTAAAAAGGAGTCTCTGTGTGTTTTTAAGCAGCTGATGCACATTTTCTGTATTAGTAGCTTATGTTTTTTGTTGGTGATCCTACTTAAAACTGAATCTCTTCTTGTTACTTCGGCATCAATAGAAAACATGAACAAAGTGTGTGTAAGATCTTTTTGTGTAGAATCTCTCTGAGCACCCAGCCCTCTCCTGGTCCAACTGCCCTGTAGCTGAAGTCTATCTCAGTAGGCTGAGTTCAGAAAAGGATGTTGCACTCAAAGAAACTAGAGTGGGTTTTTTGTTCTATTTTATATTTCTTTTTCCTGGTGCTCTAAACTGCCCAATCAGTAGAGGAAAAGATCCAAAACTTTAAAGAAATTTGTAAGAGGAAGCTTAAAATCTCCCTCCTAAAGAAGCTGATTTGTCTTTCAAGGTCTCAGGGTGTTGTTCCCTCTTCACCTCCTGCTATGCCTAAATCTGTCCTTCTAATAATGTTTTTATGGTATGCCATTACATAAAGAGCACAGTAGAAGCCCATTCAGCTCAAACCCAGCTGCTTGTAAAGGCTGGATGAGCAAGCTGGTTTTTTCCTCTGCTCTGATTAATATGTTTCTCAACACCCCTGAATTCCTGAATTCAATTTTTTTTTTTTTTTAGGGGAAGAACAGGGACAGGAATTTCCTTTTCATTTTATAGGTCAGTTACATTTCATCAGCTCTCCTCCAGAAGTGTAAGGAGCATCTCTTGAGCTCAGTATCTGGTGATCCAACAGGCCTTTAAGGTATATTGCACTCTCTTGCAAGTTCACCATGGGAGTTCATCTGAAGAATGTAATTTCCATCCATCCTGTTTGTGGCAAAGAGACCAAATGTGGGCATCTTTGACCCACTCAGATGTTATACTAAGAGAAAACTGCCAGAGATCAAAATGTGTGCCTGTATTTAGGCATATAGTACAATTTGAATGCTGTTTTCTCTCAAGTGCATGTCTTCTGCTGTCCTTCATCATACCCATGATCCCCAAGAGGCTGCATTTCCTACTGCAGGAAGTCAAATAAGGTCCTGTGTCTGTCCCATGTCTATGCTTTAGGTATCTGAGCTATTCCTCTGCCCCCCCCTCCCATTTTGGAAAGCAAAACTGATATTTTTTGTGTTGGAGTGACATGAAACTTCTTTTTTTTTCTTTATTGCCCCCCCCCAATTGATTATATTCATGCAGCTGTCCTTGAGAAAAGAGCTGCCTTCTTTCCTGTGCTATCAAATTTGCTATTAAAGCAAAACAAAGATATAAAAACAATGGCCTAGAGAAATAGCCATGGAATATTGGAAACCAAAAAGGAAAGCTTGCCAATTGCAGTCAGTTTTCAATCTCAAGGGGAATGAGGGGGTGAATACTGTTGTGTAGTTTGCTAAGTCACTTGTAAAGTTATTTGGATTCCTCCAGGATGAAAGGCATTGAATACAAGTTGTTATTAAGACTTCTGAAATGTGAAGATATTATTAAAGGATGTGGTCAAATTTCCCTAGGCAAGGAGAAATTCCCCCTTCTGTTTTGCTCCCTGCAATTGGATGTTTATAAGGTGCTTGTAGCTGGCTGATTCTCTCCTCGGTGTTAAATCCCATTTTAGTGGTCATGTTCCTTTTTGTTGGCAGATTGTAATTTAATTTCTCAGAAATTAGTTTTACTGGGCAGTCCCCAGTGCTGCTGGATGGCAGACACTCTGTCTTAATAATTTTCCATTGATGTGTCTTCTCTTGTACTCAAGGGTCAGAGAGGGATGCTTCTTCACAGCTGAAGTTTTGCCATATAGGAACATCAGCAAATGAGGTGAGACTGACTCTAAGGCAGACCTTTCCCATCATTTTTCTCAGCATGCAGTAATCCACTGAATGGGGCAAAGACAGTGGCATCAGCCTGCTCTCCTCAGCCTGCAGATACAACAAATAGATTGAATCAGAAGAGAGCAATTCACCTGTTTTCCTTTCTGCAGCCTAAAAGACAAATTCTAATTATCATGATACTATATTTGGTGTATAGTAACCTTTCTCCTACTTGCCAAGCACTCCCACTGCACCAAACCTTCCTGCCCTTGGCTCCATCCCAGGCTTCAAAGACTGACTGTGAGGGTCTGAGACCCCCTCTTTGAAAACTACCTCCAGCACAGAAAATAAAGGGCCTGGATTCCCACGTTTACCTGAAGAGTCACCCACTCTGATAGTAAATGCCGCAGGGATATTGTGTTGCTCAGTTTTACAAGCAAATTCACACAGCCCAGATTGTGAGTTCTGGCAGATGCCCAGAGCGGCTCTCCCTGAGGGTCACAAGACATGAAGAGAAAGGGAAGAGTTAGCATCCAATTTACAGGCTTAACTGGGAGGGGAAGGGGGTGGATGCAATTTTCAGGTGGGACAAGGGAGGACTGCTGCACTCTGTCAGTTTGGGAAGGTTGAGGAGGAAAAAGTTGGTCTGTGCTGTAGTACTCATGTATCACTAGCATCTGCAGGTAGTGGAATGGTGCATAGAAGGACTCTTCTGACAGTCTTATCCATCCCTGATAACTTGCTGGATGCAGCTAAAAATTAGTATGTGTGTTGCCCTAATGGAATCATTCTGCCTGTCTTTGCACTGTCAGTCTTTATAATTTTACAAAGATGAGCACATTCAAGAAGCTTCAAATCTCTTTAAAGTGCAAATCACTCAAAATGGAGCAATGGCCCAGAAGACAATACTGGCCTTTGCACATTTTCCAGTCTGCTGGTAATGACTTCAGTGAATCCCCACACAGATGTGCAGAAGGTTTCTAAAGGAGTTGTGCAAAAGGGCCAACAGATTGGGCAGCACACAGGCATCCTTGTTTCAGCAGATAAAGAAGCAAACCTCTTGTCACATCCTGGCCCAGGGTGTAATTTTTTGCCAAATCTGGGGCAATCTAAATGCTACTGAGGCAGAGGCCACAGCAAATGACACCGTGTCTCCAGCTCCCTCTTTGAAAGTGCCAGCTGTCCACCCATGGAAGCAGTGATGTTTCCCATGCCTGACATCCCCTCCCTTTCTTCCAGGGTTGAAATGAACCAGGAGGAAGGGTAGGGGACTGGATTTGCTCCAGGGTAGAAAGGTGGGTGAAGAACGGGACTGGGCTATAGAAGAGGGTCATAGTCTAAATTAATTTAAAACTGCTGGTTTAGGCTCTTTGAGGTAGGGATTCAACAAGCTCCTACAGTGCTCTTCCCATCTTTGAATGCAAGCACTTTAGACTATTTTAAGCCCCTGTGAAAGGAATAACACAGCAGCATGTAAAATTTTCTCAGCTGACACTCAGGGGAGGAGAAGCTGCAAGTAAGAAAGAAAAAGCCTTTGTAAATTCCCACCTTTTCCACGTTGAACCACTTCCAGGGTTAAATTGCATGACCCACAGTGCTCCTTGCATAGCTGTGGAAAGACCCCTGAGGTGCTTCATGGAGATCTGCCAGAGCCAGGCATCCGTCTAGGAAGATGGTGTTCTGCACAGAAATTCCCCTGTCAGAAGGGGCAGCGATTGCTCCTACTTTGCATTTAATTTCTCCACTTGCTGCTCCTGAGAATGGTGCTCAAATGGGGTTGCAGATCTTCCAGCGCCATTTGCATTTGAAATTATACAACTGTCACAGTCCTGGATATATCTTAGACACCTATTTTCAATGCTTCTTAGAAGTCAGAATGGGATGACCAAGCAACATCTGTTTGTAAGTTACTATATTCGAATATGAGTTTTTATACCACTCTGTCCCTGCATTCAGTTCTTAGAAAATAGAGGCATATACTTTCTTTTATCTCCTTTAACATTTAGAGATCTTTGTCCACGTTTTCACATTAGTATGATTAAAAATGGACTGTAGAAATAAAATAAAAAAAATCCCACCAAAACAAACATCCAGCGATAAACAAGTAGACTGTGATTCAGAAAATTGCTTAATTGCCTGTGCAATTTCATCTCAATGATTAGTCCTGTTAAAAAAGTTATGTGAGTTCTTAAGTATGGAATTAATTCCTCAGCTGTAATATCTCCATGGCTTATTTAATAGCATTCCACTGAATTAGGGCTCAGATTAGCCCTGAATTTCTGGTTCAGCAAGTATAAGATTTCTCAGCCCTCTGAGGTCATAACCCCTTTCTAGAAGTCAATCATTTTTGTGACTCCCCGTAAAAGTAAGAGTGAAAAATCTGCTGGTGATAGCATGATGAAGTCTCTCTAACATGTTTGTGCTCAGGTTTTCTGAGATCTTGGCAGGGAGTATTTGACCTTGGAGTTGAAGGTGGTACAGGGAGGAGAATAGCAAGATTTTCTTGGCCTTGGATTGTAATAACATTTCAATGCCTTGCAAACACCCTTGATTGCCTTTCTGACCCCTCACTCCCTTCTCCTCCCCATCTCCCCTGGTTTTGCAATGCACAAGTTGAGAAACATTTGTTACAGAGACAGTTAATCTCAGTGCAGTGGTTTCAAGGGGTCAGGAATCAACCACTTTGTAGCTGAAAAAACGCTTGACCCTCCCTGATGGAAAAACAAAACCAAACCAGGGCTCTTCATCTCTAGATCGGGGGAAGGAAGAGAGGAGGAGGAAGGTGGTAAACATCCAGGCTGTGCCTGTGACTAATAACTGAAGTAAGGAGTCTTCTGATATTGTCCCTATGCCCCTTGTTCTGTAAGATCTACATCCTACAAGATCAAGAATGGGAAAAGAAAACCTGCATTTCTTTCACCTTTAAGTAGGTTTTCCAGGTTTCACATCATTCCTATTAATTGTTAAAATGTGGGTATCAGAGCTGAATGCTAGATCACAAAGTCTTCTTAAAGCAATGCATGAAACTAATTTAGGTTTTCTAGCCCTAACTGGTGTTTCACAGTGTAGTGTTGTGCTTTATAATATGTATGGGATGTGTTTATGATGGCCAGCTACCCTGGTCACTCTGTTAGGCTCTCTATAAATGGAAATGTAATTGGAAGGACATGTTTACAAACTCTCTTCACAGCTCTTTGACTGGTTCCAGCTCTGCCTCGCTCTGAAGGTTTCCATTTTGCTGAAGCTGCCTGGCAAGAACATTTGTTCACTTAGGAGCCAAGAGTTTGGGCTCAGTTTTGGAACTAATGGGTTGCCATTAGTTTGTGATGAGATTTGTGATGGTCTCACTGCCTGACACTCAAGGATCTCTCTAGCCTTGACAGTGGTGTATCCCAGAGGTAGAAGAGTGATAAAAACTTCATTTTTCACTGTGCCCACACGTCCTCTCAGAAGAACTTACTCAGACTTAGGAAGTGCTTCAGCAAAACCAGGACTCAGACATGGGTTTCCAAATTCCAAACTCCATCCTAAAAGCAAGGCCACCTTTTCTTTCCTGTCCTTTCTTAGCAGGAGCAGTGTTCCCACAGTGACTCTGGATCAGGTTATTCAGCTTCACAGCTTGCTCTTTTCTGTTTCATTTCCATGCAGTGGTACCATACAAAGTCCCTTCCTCTTTCAGTGTCCAGCTCTGATTTGCAATTAGGTAAACTTATTCAGACAGCATTTATGTGGCACTGGGGTTTTCCTGTGATATGGTTTCCTTGTCTGTGTTCTGCAGGTCACCCAGGGTTTTATGAGCTCATACCTGTAGTGCATTTCTCAGCTGTGACTCATGAGCAATCGACCAGCCTGTTCACTCCCAGAACACCATTTCACATTTGGAAATCTCCTTAGCTGTAAATATGCCTGAGGTTTACTGTGGATCTGTCAGTCACTGACCAGTCAGGACAGATGTTCACAATTATTTTCACAGCAAATACTATCAAAAAGCTGCAGTAAAGAGTATGAATATTTTCTGTGACCAGCTTATCATTTAGGGAGAAACAGAATCAGCAGTGTTGGAAACTTCTAGTTAAAGCTTAGTCATTTAAATATTCATAAAAACCTGTAGTATTTAAAGAAAATTATTGCTGATGGTTTGTGAGCAAGCAAGAAAATATTTGTCATTTCACTTATGCAATAGACTTATAGCCACTGTCATACCTCTGGGTTTTCATTAGCATATATCAAAGAACTGTTAGAGCTGCAAGGTATGGAATATATTTTATCAGAGCAGAGTAAAAGTGTTTCAAAAACCTCCAAAAAATCTGTCTTTAGATGAGTGTGGGGGCCTGATTTCACCATCCTGTAAATCTTAAAGCTGAAAACAACTAGTGTGTCTCTTCTTATCACATATAAACACCTTCCTAATAGAATAAGGTTTCACCAGAATATGCAGAGTTTGAAATTTCAGGAGTGTATTAAGTTAGTTCTTTGATACCCTGACTAATGGTGGAAAGAATATCATAGACACTTCTTTTAAATACTCTCCTCTGTTTTGTTTGAAATTCAATATATTATTTACTATATTATTATTGTTATTATTGATTCATTTGTTTTATCTCACAGGTTATGCTGAGAATTTCTTTCCAAGATGCAGTCATACAGTGAGTTTCCTAAAACATGAATGCATGATTCATAAATTAAGTTCATACTCTGTTAAACTTTACCTGCTTTACTTCTGTTTGGGGGAGAACTTGGTTAGTTAATTTTGGATGTTCTTCACTACTGTCAGTGATGAGGGCACATTTGCAATGGACTGTGTGCAAAGGAGGCTCTGAGTTTTATTTCTGAGGCTGTTTGAGGAAATGGAGGCAGAGAGCAAGTCAGTTGTCCACCATGTGTAATTATTGCTAAGAGTGAGAAGTAGAACTGGAGATCCTGAAAGGAAAGTATGTTATCTACTTATGGAAGAGGGTCATATAAAACCTAGTTCTTATAATTACCTTCTTTGGAAACAATGAGATAAAACACTGAAGTCCACTTAATTTTTGGCATTCTTGGTAGTTGTGGAGCTACTGCTAAAGGCAGGCACTGTGTTTGGTGCTTTCCTGTTTATTTGTGTCTGTTGCTTTTTATCCTGGACTCTTTTTACATAAACTCTCTCATCTTTGCACAGAGCAGGGACTTTTTGATCCAAGATTAAAGCACATCAGGAGCTACAATAGTGTGAACAGTTTTCAAGAGGTCACCATAGTTTCTTTTGCAGCTACACTGCACCTTTCTAATAAGCTGTCCTCTGAACCACTTTTCTGAGCTCTTGAATGTCTTCCAGCTTGTTTTTTATGGATGTGAAACCTGATCAGTGATGGTGTCTCTGTACAAAGGGATGTAGAGTACTGGTGAAAAGCCCATAAGCTTCTGATGTGCTCTTTCTCAGCTGGGCTCTTTGACAGCAGGAGGATTGGAAGTTTAATTTTGAATTGGCTTCACAGAAAGCAAAGAAGAACTTCAGCAATCACTCACAGATTGAACAAGACCCCTTGAATATCACATACTATATTCTTGGGGAAACTTAAATAATCTTAGTGTGCATTTCAGCAAGAAGCTTTGTCTAACCTTCAAGATCTTCTTTAGATCTGATTCTCCTCAAACTTGCCTTGCTTTGGAATTGAAGATGTCAGCCACCTAACTGCTGAGCAGTGTCAACCATAGAATTCTTTTACATGGAGGAGGCTATTTCAATGAAAAACTGATGATGTGTTTCCCCCCAAAAAACACAGTACAGCAATAGGAATCATGCCTGGTTTACTGCGATGTTAAGCTTTTCCAGAGCCTAGATCCAAGTTATCATTTCATCACACTTATATGCTAGAGTGGCAAATGCCTTGGTGTGGTAGTAGCCATAGGAGCACACAGGCTCTTGTGGGATGGCTGGATAACACAGGGGTCATGGCCCCTTGAAGCCTGAAGCCATGGAATCACAGGGGTTTAGGGTTCTTGTGTTTCAAATAAGAGAGAGTCACAAAGTCTTAGGACTAGCCAAAGAGGAATCCGTGCTTTTTCAGATTACAGAGGGTAGGTTCACCAGTCTGTTAAGTTAAAAGGGCTTCTGGGGTCACTCAAAGTTCAGTTAGAGCAAACCCAACCGTGTCTGATTTTTATGCGTGTCCCTAACGTGCTCTTAAGGAAAGCAAATATCACAGCCATTTTCCACCTCAGACTTCTTGTCTTAATTATTTATCCCTCTCTGGAGCTGTTGCTGGTGCAGAAGCTGGAAATCTTGTGCAGGTGGAGACTTACCTATTAAAATGCAGGGTTCATTACTCCTGTACCCATGTGTTGGTTAACCAGATGTTTCTCCATCCCTCCTTTACCTCTGTTCCTTCATGGGTTTATGAAGGTAAATGAACTTGGGGCAAAACATAGCCGTGGTCCAGGGATTATTCTGGATGAAGGCATATTTAATGTAGCACACTGCAGAAAGCTGAATAGTCATGGAAAAAAAAGGAGAAATGCTACTTACTTATAGAAAGAGTAAAAAT
The DNA here is from genome assembly GCF_009819655.1 of Sylvia atricapilla. Taxonomy (NCBI): domain Eukaryota; kingdom Metazoa; phylum Chordata; class Aves; order Passeriformes; family Sylviidae; genus Sylvia; species Sylvia atricapilla. Next base: position 23,564,607 of record NC_089146.1, read on the forward strand.
GTTACTTACTTATAGACATTCTGTTTATACGAGAATAAATGGGAATAGAGACTGGGATGGTTTTTTTGTGAAGTCAGCTGTAAAGTAGCTGTTTATGCTCCCTTCACATCAGTGGGGAGAAAGACAAACTGATTCATATGTCTTACCCCTCTATTTTAGGTGTTTGGTTGGTAGGGATGAACACTGTCCTCCAGTTTTAAGAAAGAAAACTGTCACTCCTTGCACACATGTACAATTTGCATTGCTCTGGAGTTCAAGTCACAGTTAAGGCCATAGTTGAAATGTAAATAAGAGCAATAGCTGGTTACAATTTGCAATCTCAGCAAGGAATCTGAAGACTGTCCAAGTGAGGAGACTGAACAGGGAATCTGGAGACTGTCCAAGCGGGAAGACTGAATGATAAACTGTCTAAAGCAGATACAACCACACAGGCTGGGGGCAGTGGCCATGGGTAATGCCACGAGAGCTTTGTTTTGAGGAAGAAACGGCTTTCTCAGGTATTCAGCCCAGCTCCAAATTCCTTTCAAAAAAATCTAACCTGGATCTGGGAGAGGGAGGAAGAAAGAAAGGCTTAATTCTTAAAGATCCCATGAAAACAATAAATAGAGTTTAACAGTCAATAGGCAGATTAAACTGGCTGTGGATCAAAACACATCAGGAGTAAAGATTTATTGTAGAAAACTAGACACAGAATAAACCCCACTCTGTTGCTGGAGCTCTGGCTAACTGGTTCTAGCGAGGAAAGGGAGGGGGAAAGAGAATTACAGTCTTTATAAATAGGCATCGGCAAAGCTGTTCCTGGCATGCTTTCCTGCCCCAGTCCATACCACCCAGTGGGGTAAATATCTCGTTCCAATAATACCACTGATTAAATGGCTGTGGGATAAGGAATTTAATAAATTCCACACAGCATGTGAATGGTAATCAGGACAGAAGCTTTATGCACTTTGGCTTGTGACATATACCACTGGGATATAGGATAATTAAGGGAATATTCCCTCCTGTCTACAGATTTCTAGTGACTGTAGGGCATGCTGAGTCTTCTGTTTCAAGGGGTATAAATAGAGCAAATGGGATGAAATGAGGTGGGATACATAGTTGGAATACCAGTCAAATGTACAGGGCAGGGGCACCGTCCTCTACAGTCTTTCACTCAAGGAACTCTAGATGTCCTGGTAAATAACTTTATTCATCCTGCATCTAAGGTGTGTAATATGCCTATATACTTGTTTGATGATTCATTTTGACTCCTCAATATAAGGGTAAAAGCCTTTTGAGATCGTATATGCTCTGTGTGCCTGGGGATGAGAATGAGATGATTTTTTAATCTCCTGCTTTGCTGTTAGTCTGTTATAAGGTGTTTTTCATCTGAGACATTGAATTCTGGGCTGGACTCTGTCTAGTAAGAAGGTACTTCTTCACACTTGAAATTCATTGAAAGTGTCACGTGATGTGAAACCCAAATTTGCACATCCCATATTTCTGATCAGAATTCCCAGGCAGAAACGTGACTGCAGCCAGTGCCTATGGAATGTGCCTGTGTGAGTGTTGGGAGCTCGTTGCAGTGCCTAGTTCTAATGGGAGAATCCTGTCCAGACTGCCAGCACCCAGTCTCCTGTGCACACTAACTGACCCTTGCTGAGGAATTTGGAAAATAGAAGAATTGTTATTGTCCCTTTTATGCGAGCATATGCCAGAAAATGCAGGTCAAATGAGGAATGGCATCTTCTCCCCAGAGTAACTGCCTTCTCAGGCTGCTGTGAATAAGCTGGGGCATGCTAAACTTTTGGTATCTCCTTCCAGTGGACTCTAAATTCTGAAACAGTGTCATGATGAAGATAATGCCCTGAAAGGCAAAGATGTAGAAGAATTTGAGTTGTTTTTTTCTTTTAAGCTGTGTTCTTTCTGTATTTTGGCAACAACTGTTTAAAAGTTGTGAGTTGTTAGGTGTGTCTCAAGGCAGTTTTATCTATCATTAACCAGAACCCTGATATTTTTACATCAACAAGCTTGCAATACAGACTTGGTGTGTTTAAATAGGTGCATCTAGATTTTGAATAAAATTAGGATTTTTTTTATATTTTTAAAAGTAATTATAATAAAAATCTGTAGGGCAACTAGGCTGACTCATATATTCAGAGGGCTCTCTCTTCCCCTACTACAACTTCCCCTTGAGCTGCATGAGTGGTAGGAATGGCTGCCACTTCATTTAGCCTCTGGAGAAGGGGCTGACACGTACTTTGCCAGTGCATTTCACAAGTCACAAGACAGGAGATCATGTATCTTGGTTCTGTCCCTGGCTGTGAGAGAAGAATGTGGCTTATGGGTCTGATAGGGGGTAATCAAAGCTCAATCAGTCTGAAAGACATTGCAGCTGACTAGTGAAGATATAGACTTACTGTGCTATAGTCCTGCCTTCTGGCCAAGGTGACCTTTGGTAACCTCAGAGTTAGTGTTGCTCTGAAATATGGCAGCAGCTTGAACTCAACTGTCTTCCATAATTGGGATTTATGGTCCTGGTCAGTAATAAGGACAAAGAAATGTGCGATATCAATCACAGCAAGTTATGAGTACATGAACTAGAGTTAGCTCAGGGAACTGGCTCAGAGGTTACAGGAGTATTAGTCTGGAAGCAACATCCTTTTATTCTTCCCACCTGCCCCTAAAACAATCTTAGTCATTACTGTCATCACTTCTTTATGGTGTGTGTCTTTTCAGCCAGGCTAGAAAAGAGGTAAGATCAAAACATGTTGAGTATTATCTATTTGTAATGCTCTTGCTTTCACCAATATTTGGGCATCATCTTGCAAAGTATAGTGGTTTTGAATAGATCTTTAGAAATCGAAGGCTATATCTTAAAAAACTTGTGAAAAAAACTCAGATTTTTTTATTTTAGTTTCTCTCATTTGCTTTTTCATCAAAGGTACTCTGCTCAGCACTTCTTCTAAGGATAGTGTTTGGCATTTTGGAAAACTTTGTATGACAGAAGTTTCTGTAAGAGTGAGAATTTCTGAATCAGCCTTTACTCTTGAGTGGAACTCATTATCTCTTTTACCACTGGTTCTCAGTTGTTTTCAGTAGTTGATAAAAATCTGTTCTGTTTTCCTATGATAAACTATATTCAACCTCAGGAACTGGTGCATGGCTTCTCAAAACTGCTGGTATGCTTCTCAAAACCTTTAGCTATGTTATACTCACTTCATTTTTTCTGAGGTGTCCCTTGGTGTATGGAATGATAAACACAGGGTCACTCTGCAGGTGTGGACATTGGTAAGACGTAGCCTCCATACTGACTAATGGATTTTTCAAAAATTGTGTTAGATTACTTCTCAAACACCAATCTGGTACACCTTTTCCAAATAAATCTAATCTTAACTTTATATTTTAAAATTACATATTTGCAGTGCAATTGAGAAGCATCAGTTCTGCTTTGAAACTATCCAGTCTGTCACAGTTATTATGGGAAGCACAGTTATTATGGAAAGTTCTCCAGTTTCTGTGGTTGTTGGTGTTTTTTTTTGTTTTTTTTTTTTTTTTTTTCTATTTACATTTTTTCCACTTACTTTTGGGTTGTTTTACATGTAAATGCCTTCACTGTAACAATGGCTTTCATGAGACCAAAGGGAAAAGCATGCACCTTTCTGCCAGGTGTTTTGAATCTACTTCTTCTCTCTTAATAAAAAGCAGTGCTCCATCTGCTCTTGAACGTGCACATCTCCGCTGCCAGTCCTATCCCAACCTCACACCCCTCCAGCTGTGCACATGGTTCTTATTATGAGACAAGTCTGTGGAGGAGGACAGCAATTATTGCTTGGTCCCCATCTGAAATAAATTCCCAAGATGAAGGATGGTTTCTCAGATTGAAGGTTCTTGTAAGAATAATAATGCCTTTCAGGCCCTTAGCAGTTTAGGTTTCCTTCAAGAAGGAACATCTCTCAGTAAAAGATGCCATAGAAAACCTATATGTTTTGTTTAATTTTATTCTTGGCAAATCTGGTTATACGCAGATATGATCTGAGTGACATTTCTCAAGACTTTGGTATGGATGAAGAATGGATCATTTAAAAAGAAAATCAGCTGGTGGTAGATAAACCCACCTGCTATTTGCCTTTGAAATCACCATGTTTTTACGGTCAAACCTGTTTATATATCTATTATGTTTACTTTTTTTTTACTGATCATACAGAAGAGGTAGCATTATGAAAGCACTGGCTTTCTTACGTTATTTATTAATGTGAAAGAGAGAAATCTGGAAAAAGAAGCACATAGTGTATGTGTTCATATTTATATACATATATTTGCCACTCCTGTCAGTGCTGCTCTGAAGGGGACCTGTCCTGCAGGGCACCCAGCAGATCTCCTCACGTAAACTTGAAAGTAGCACAGCAGAAAGATGCCACCAGACATCTTGTTGAATCAAACTTCTTGAAACTGATTGGTCAACCTAACATCCAGAAAGTTTCTAATGGGTTGGTATGGAAGTAATAAACTCGTATGATTACACTTGGGAAAATTAATTCAGTTTAAACTTGAGATGTTTTTGCAGTTACTCAACATACTTTCTCCTGTCTCTGCTGTAAAGTTAGATAAGTTTCCTTATGATGTTGTAATATTTAAGCTTGTCAATAAAGACAATGCTTTCCTATATCAGGCGATATCGAAACAGAGAATAAAGAAGCTTTCTCTCTGGAGAAACCTTATCCATTCTGTGGAGAATGAAAAAGTCATATATAAGTGTACTCAAAACTATTATGAGCATGTTAGTGGGAATGGAATTATCATAATAGAAAGAAGTGGTACAGTGACGAGCTTGTAACCTGCAGAGATGGGAAAGTTGTGTTATCAGCTCTGTAAAACACTGGAGAGACAGATCTGGACACTCTGCCATCACAGATCAAATGAGAAGACCAGAAGAAAGAGCTGGAAGAGATGTCAAGTAGTGTGTTGAGTGTAAGTTAGATTCTTACAAACATCCTTGGTGGTCCTGGGAGCCTGGAGTCCCTGAGAGCTCACAGTTATGTGCTTTTGGAAGCCTTCAACTACTACTCAGATGGGTTTTGCAGCAGTACCTTGCTGCTTGACCTGTGATTCCTGTTATTTATGACCCCCATTTCACTTCTCTTGGCTGAATTCATTCCACTGTGGTCATTCTAATGGGATTCAAATTTCCTTTCTAAAATAAATGCCTGTCCTCCCTCAACCTCCTTCCTTGTGTCCACCTCAGTTTAGCAAATTGCACAGCCACAGAGTATTCCCCTGGTTGCTGCCTTCTGCCGTCCACCATCTGCTCACATGAAAATTTTGGGTTGAAAACATTGCTTCTGTGTCTCCAACTTCTTCGTTCAGTACAGTGTTTTCCTCTTTAATTTTTTCTTTTATGGAAATGGCCCTTCTGGAGGAAGGTCATGTTGTTTCTACTGTTTTAGGAAGGCAGGGAGGGTGTTTGGTTTTACCCACAGCAGCCAGAGTGCAGTATGCTGTTTCTATAAATGGACTGCTACAGTGTTTTGTTATTAAACAGCCTTTGATATAGGAGGGCCACAGTCTTAGAGCTTCCAAATATATTTCAGCCATCTATAAAAATGACAAATATTTCTGTGCCCACAGGATAGGAACATATATGTTTCCAAGAGCTCAGTTGTGCTATCCTGAAATTGAACTGAGAACTGCTGTCTTAATGTTGAGGGACAAGTGTCGACTGCATCTCTTTTCCATCCCTTCTGCCTTTGAGCTTTGGAGCTGGATGCTCTGGTTTCAGCTGGGATAGAGTTAATTTTCTTGCTGGTAGTTGGTATAGTACTGTCTCTTTGGATTCAGTATGAGAATAATGTTGATAACACACTGATGTTTTAGCTGTTGCTAAGCAGTGCCTACTCTCAGTGAAGGACTTTCCAGTTTCTCAGGCTCTGCCAGCGAGCAGGTGCACAATGAGCTGTGAGGAAGTGTGGCCAGGACAGCTGACCTGAACTGACCCAGGGGATATTCCATACCACAGAATGCCATGCTCAGTATATACACCAGGGAAAATTGGTCAGGAGGTGCTGGTCACTGCTCAGGGCCTGGCTGGGCATTGGTCAGCAGGGGGTGAGCACTTGTACTGTGCATCACTAGCATTTCTTCAGTTTTATTTCCTTCTCATTTTGATGCCTCCATTTTCATTACAATGACAATTATATTATTTATTTATTTAAATTATTTAAATGGTTCTCATCTCTACCCAAGGATTTTGTCTTCCCTCTTTTCCAATTCCCCTCCCATCCCAGTGGGTGGTAGGGTGAGGTGCACATGATGTTTAGTTGCCAGCTACCATTAAACCACTCAAGAAAAAAGACTCTAGTCCTTCCAATTTGTGATGTGCAGTATTGGGTCAGATCGAGGTGTAGAAGAGCTCTGCCTAATCTCAATTCAAATGGACCTGAAGTTACCTGATTTTCCAGGACCAGATTTTCTCAAGTGAAGTGCAAGAATACACCAGTTCCGAAAATGTGTCAGGGATTTATAACGATTGCAGTTTGTGCCGCCTTAATAGACAATGGGGTTTTTTGTTTGTTTCATTGCTTCCTGTGACCATCAAGATTAGGCAAGGATGGGGAAAAAAGAAGACATCAAAGCAATAGGCAGGACACCGAAAATTTGTAAAACAGTTTTGCTGGCAGAGGCACTAAAAAAATTCTCAAGACCAAACTCACAGAAATATCCAAGCCTTTAAGGGTTTGCTTTTCAAATTAATTTTTTAGTTTTATGTGGTTTGCTCATCAGTGCCACAGCAATGGGACACAGCATTTCCCAGGGATAATTGAATATTCCCGTAATGTTGCCAGATGACCTGGAGGTCCCACAGTAACATTACTCAGAGAGACAGAAATGGGACCTCAAGACAAAGGCCTTCCTTCAGCTGTCTTTTTTCCTGTTTTCAGGAAAGCAACAGGTCATGCAAAACAAGAGACTCATGAGCCAATGAGGAATTTTGACATGGAATTATGGATTCTGGATAAACGGTTCCACCAGTCAGGGTTGCAAACATTTATTCTGCTTGATGTATATGGTAATTGTGATCCAGAAACAAAGCCATATGCCACAGGTCTCTAAACGTATATCTAATTTTCTGTTTCCATGATATAAAAATAGCAACAATTATCTATTTATAGACAATGGCAAGACATTTATTACTGACCAAAATCAGTTCAGAGCATCAGGTCCTCCTGGCTAGGCATTAAACCTCCTGGAAATATCTCTGCTTCACTGTTATTGCTTCATTATTTACACTAACTATCACAACCATTTGTCTAAATATTTGCTTTTCTGATACTGACACCCTGAAGGAGTTCAGGTCAGGACATTGTTTGCCTATTGTATAGCATTGCAACATGCAAAGATTTAACTAACTGTGGAAAAGAATAGGAAGCTTAGAAGCTGAACGAGGAATGAAGGGGTCTGGCTTGGAGCACCTGCTCCGAACAGTTGTTTTTTATTAAATAATGCAACGTGCAGCTCTGCAGGAGGTCAGAGCAGATGATCTAATCGGTCCTCCTGCCCTTGAAATACACGGACTATGTTGCTGTGCAATTAATGTCAGTGGAGCCAGTGAAGTGAATGTAGACTTGTCCATTTAGATTATTGCAAAACCGATATTTGGTGAAATAGTTTCCTTGACCTCTCTTTTATTTCCAATAAAGGCAATGTTGTAATGGGAGGGGAAGGGAGGTATTTGGGGTCATCGAACTGGTCCACATTCCCAAATACAGTGTCAGCGACCAGGCACAGATAGGCATCGAGTGCCCTTTGCTCTTACTCGGTTTCATTTCCTGGGTGTTTTCCTTATTAGGCTGAATGATGAGCCAATTGTACAATAAAATGTGTCCTAAGCATATCAGCACGTTGGAATTTAAGAACCCTTGCACATGTAATGAGCTGAGGAATTACAACACAAAGCACACCTTTCTCTCAAATTGACTGATTAGCATAATAAAGTTAGACTCCGAGCAGCTTGTTCTCAACCTGTATTTAGCCTGAAGTGTTTTTCTTGTATTTCAGACCTGACAAAGGGCTCATGTGCCTGGAAGCACGTGCCTGCTGTTTTCCAGGCGTATCACTTGGTCTAATTAAAAACCTTACCTCTTCCTACAAACTTTGCCACAGGAATGAATCTACATGGCTAAGCAGGTTTCATTTTTTTTTTCTTTTCATTTTTTTTTCTAGCACAATTTTAAACCATTAGAAGCATCTTACATATGAATGGCCTAATTTGTGATGACACTGACCATTATACCTATAGTTTAAAGTTGGTTTCAGTTTCACATATGGCAAATATGCCTTGCAGGCAGATAATACAGGAGCTAGGTAAACTTACTTTATGACAAAAAGGATTAAAGGGTGACTTAAGCACTGCCGATAAACAGATGTGCAGCCAGAAAAATTGGATGTATTACTGAGTAGTTGAAGAAATTGCAGGACCCAGTCTCTGGCACAGAAACCAGAAATCTGTGAGTATTAAATTGCAGAAATGTTTTTGGTTGTTGTTGGGTTTTTTCTCATTGCTGTAGGGTTTTTTTTTTCTTTTTCTTAATTTTTTCTTTCATTAGAAAACTTAATAAAGTAATTAGTTTGATGTCAAAGATGTAGTAAATCCACATCACTTGTCATCTGCACAGAAAATTTAGTAACTACCAACCCGGTTTTGAAGTTGTTGGACTTAAACAGAAGCAGCAGTGGAGAAGCTGGACAGTCCATGTTCTGCTGTAAGATACAGAAATTGATCAGAATGGACCTTTAACTCCGGTTTAAATAGGCTGGGACAGAGAAACTCTGAAAGGCAGTGAAAGGCTATTTACACATCAAGGCGACCTCTGCTCCAATAGATGCTGCATGGTCTCCCAAGAAAAGCACCCAGCTGATTGCCTTAAGTCTTTGGAAAGCAGCAAGGTGCCAAGTTTACCTACTCATTGTATGTGAGTCCAACATCAATCCTGAATTCAGACAAGTTTGGATTGGCCTCATTGTGGGTGGGCACATTGAAACCTTTGAGTTTCACTAAACGGTGGAGTGTTTGATTTTGTTTTCTTTTCCACTAGGCTGCCGTCCTTAGCAGGACTGTGTGATGTGAAGAATGGGTGTTCCCAAGAGCCTGCATAATACCCTTGTAATTTTTGCAGAAGCAAGGGCTGTTTGTTCATTTCAAGGGTAGAGACAAGTGTAGAGCAAAGTCTTGACATGGGATTCCTGGCCAGATGAATGAGGGTGTCAGAGCTCCTTTGCCAGCCCCAGGTTGAAGAGGCTGCTGAGCAAATCTCTGCCTTGGTAGGAAGAAAGTATTTAATGACAAGATCTCTGATTGTCTCACAGCAGTCCAGAGAAGTCTGTGATGTGGGAATATGAAAAAGGAGGGAGGAGAAGGCTTTGGTTGTGTGAGGTTGTGTCTGTTGTAGCTTCGGGTGGTCGCACTCTCTCTGCTCTGACTCAAGAGCTTGTTGCTCAGATCCTCAGCCTCATGAGTTTGTGGACCCATGCATACTCTCCCTTGCTAGTACATCACAGATACTTAATCCTAATGATAACGGGTCGTTTTTCTTAGTTTTGTTATATTAATTTCTTAAGAGTCGTCCACTGAACGTACTGGATGGTTGAAAACTGCTAGAGACCTGCAAAGCTCCATTTCTTTAAATTTTCCTTCTAAGCGCTATGAAAGTAACATAAAAACCTCTCCTCCTGTAAAGTTCTGTGCTGCAACTCATCTGGCATGTGCTTGCTAGCTGACAACTCTTGCCAGCGTTCACTCTTATGCAATAGAGCAGGAGACAGTTTCTAAGTTGGCACCTCCTCTAACTGCCAACAGTCACGTCTTATTATCTTAACACCTGATCAGGGCAAAGCTGAATATAAGTTACAAACCAGAAGTCTGAAGCTTAGCCATAAAGGTTCCTCTGGAGCACTGAAGATCCATGGCTCAAGATACTTCTTAGGTAGAATCGAAAAAACATAAATTAATTACTGCCAAAAACTTGACAATCACAAAGCTAATTTCTGGTGGAAACATTTGGTTCTTCTCTGAAAAATAAAAGTAGAAAGAAAGTAAAAGAATAATACGAGATTTTAATTTTTTTTTAAGGCTGAAGCAAATTGCTAAAAGATAACACAAGCAGATCTGACAGGGTGTTTCTCTTAGGAGATGTAACTTATTGATGTCTAAACTTAAATTCACAAACGAGTGTTTCTAATAGACCATTTCTGTGGATCATCCTGAGGTTTATCCCTTAACAAGAGCAAACCATATAATTATTATTTACCTAGATGACTGTAATTGAGAACAGCACCTTGCATTCAGTTGTTTGTTTTTCCTTTTCCAGATGTGAGTTGGAGACCAGATCTGACTGACAGATTAAATGACTTTGATCCTTATAATATTCAGCTAAAACAATCATACATAATTGAAAATATCTGTTCTAATCAAGAGTCTTTGAGAACAAATTAGTCTTCCCTTCTTCCTGCTTCTTTCTTGGTGAGTTCACTTTCAAGGTATGATAATAAATGTGTCCAGACTCACTCTTTCTCCTTAACCCTTTCCCAGAAAGGAATCAAGGAAGAGTTGTTCAAGCCAGGCAGAATACCAGGACATGAAGCACAGTCTAGTCTCTTGGGATGCTTTTTCCCTTTATGCCTTGGCAGCTTTCATTGAGGCTTCACTGACATCTCCTAGATGGGAAATGAACCCCTAAAAAGACTTCTCAAGCTTAACAGGAGTTAATTTACCCTGGAACACACTGATGCATAGAGGTATTTTCCTCTGACTACATGTTTGTCTTTCTCCCTCCACCCCCCTATTAATTAGTACATTTTCACACTTCATTTGGGAGATTTGGCTGCATATGGTAAAATTAAATATCACAAATCTTGGGTGCGGAAGACACACTGAGATACATTAGTCTTCAAAGGATCTTGCTTTATTTAGTTGAAATGTTATGTCAAAATTTGACAAGTTAAAATTACTTCAGCACTGCCTTAATAGAATACAACAATCAAGTAATTTATACAGAAATAGGATTGAAAAGCTGATCTTCACTGGGATCTTGATAAGTAACTGCATTTGCAATATATATGCAGAATAATGTAATGAATTTCTTATTGAGAACATTAAGACTGGTTCATCTGGTTCTTGATTATCTTTTTTTGTTTGTTTGTTTTCCCACAAATGGCAAGCACTGACTTAACAACCTGCCTCCAGATATCAGGTTTCATTAAAGTGTTTCTTCTTAAAACTGTTCTGGCTAGCATTAGGCACTTAATGTTAGATGACATGAGTATCTAAAAAAGGTACTCATATATCTCTGTGAGCCTGGATCTTAGTAGCTTGGTTTTATTGCCCAGTTCTGAGCCTCTTGCTGCCAATGGCAGATAACACAGCAGTCTCTGAGAGCTACATAGAGCCTTGGGTTGTGTTTTCTCCAGGGAAGCAGAACAAATCAACCCATATGCTCCCAAACCTACAAATTTCTACAAGAGACAACTGGATCTTCCAGAAAGAGAAAAGAAACAAAGATGATATTGGTCCTTTATAAGGATAACCCCTTGTGCATCAGCTACCTATTCACATTTGTGTACACTTTAGGAAAAGGAGACTTTTCATAATGAACCTGAAGGGAGCTAAGACATGATCTTGTGGAGTCATACATGGAGTGCTCACTTTATCCCTGGCATGGTGACAATTTATATTGTCACTTATATGATATCCAAAAAGATGGAAGTGCAGACAGCCTGTCTCAACAGAGAGGTTCCTTCTCCAAAACAGCTAGAGAGAAAGCAGGATCTGGGACATGCGGGTGAAAGTCAGTTGTTTGGAGATGACACAAGCTATTTGTTTCTCTGGGAACATTTTGCTACAGTGGAGGGATGAGTATGACAACATTCAATTTACCTCTGTTTTGGGCAGTTTTTACATGGAGCTCAGGACAGATTGGAAATTTCTCCTGGTGAATATTCTGACCAGAGTATGGGAACATACATTTATTAATGTGTAAAGCCAAATGCAATTAGAAATGTTGCCAAATAGATATGCACAGTCTGCAGTGCCCTGTGAAGTTGCTTATACAGATAGCTCAAGAGCTGATTTCACTGAATATAATTCCATTTTTCATAAATTAGGTCAGATGAGAAAACTGTGAGGAAAAAAGTATGTGAGTGGGGAGCAGACTTGTCGGAAAGAAATAAACACCAGCCCATGGAAAGGGGAGGGGGATCTCCTGCTGGCCACAAGCCCTGCATTTCTGTAGGAATGTTCCAGGCCCAAGGACAAGAAAGAGTCAGCCTAACTTGACAAACTGGGTGTTAGTGGATAGTAGTGACCTAAAGGTGAAAGGGCTGTAATGCCTCTCTGGCTTGTGCGTATTCCCCATGCCACAGCTCCTGCTTTTGTAATTTGCTCTTGTCAGTTTTATTTATTACCAATTGTTATTTGAATGCATCGGCTGCTGTTAGTGACAGGAGAGCAGTGCAGTGAGAATGCTGGATGTGCACTGTGGAAATATGTTTTACCCATTACTGTCAGAGAAAGACGATGAAGGAAACATTTGTACTAATTTTGAGTGGGTGTTTATGCTCTTAAAAGCCACTCTGTTAAAATGACATGAAGGGGATGCAGGCAGGCACAACCCCCAGTTTTTCTTTCTTCATGATATTAAAGGAAATTTGTTCCATTTACAAGTCAGAGTATGAGTGCTCATAGGTTTTGCAGAGAACTATGTTTTCAGAGGCACAGATTGAGCTAAGTCTGGTCTGACTCAAGTGTCATTGGCAGGGATCAGCACAGTCCAAATCTGTATTCAGACACATGCCAAACCCTGGAGCAGGATAGATCTCTTTTGCTGGTCTCTTATCCCATGGGACGTGCAGAGAAGATGAATTTTCCACGTGATTTAAAACAAAAACTCATTCTTTCCCAGCACTTGTCTTTTTAAATCAAATTTTTGACATAATCTTCAGTCTTAGTTGCTTGTATGTCCCTCCCTAAATATTGATAACCAATACCCTTAGTCTTCTTGCTTCATTCCTTATTCCTTTGCTTCCTGATAGGAGAAAGAAATTATCCATCTCAGGGAATCAGCTGATTCTTTTAGACAATGGCTGGCTAGACATCTCCCTGCAGGGAAGCTGGGGCAGGTGTGGTGACAGTGCTGTGTGGGAGCTCAGAACAGGCAAACTTCTGACGCAGGTGAGGACCAGACAGCCTCAGTGCTGGGAAAATGCTTCTCCAATTCTAAAGGCAACAACTGTTACACTGTTAATGATTGTTCACTACTGCTAATGATTGTTCACCATATTTTACACCCAGCTGTCATTTCTTACCTCTTTGTCAAGTGCTTTCAAGGGAGTTTTGTCCAAGAGATGACTGCAGCAGTCTTGTAAAGGGGCACCTGATAATGTTATCACTGCAGCTGAACAGTCATTTTCCTTGGCTGGAGAAAAGGTAAATAGCATTTCTAAATCCATTAAGTACCGTGGTGGTGACTGCCTCCCAAAGGCTCTGCTGGATGTGAGGAGCTATGGACCAGACCAGCTGAGTGCAGACCACTGGCAGCCTGCTTGGAGCTCATCACATTCAGTGTTGTTGAAACAATTGTCATTTATAAATCATTCTGGGGCAACTCCCACTTGACCATCCAAGGTATTTCACCCAGCTGGTCAAGACCCCAGAGCTGGCTTGCAACCACAGACAGCACGGCAAGTGGGCGAGATCTGTTATTTTTTTTCTTTAGCATTACCTTTTTTTCTTCTTTACAGTATAGCCCCATTAAGCTGTTGAGTGCTTTCTTGACCACAATTGACTTAGGATAATCCTGGTCTAGCAGAAAAGGCATGATGAGATTTAGCAGCTGGAAGTAAATTTGACATGAATTTAGTCTAGAAATAAATTTCAGATTACTACTTTTTAAACAATGGAAGGTGTTTAATCATTCCAACAAACTCTCTGGACTTGTGATGAGATTTCAGAAACTTGGAATATTTTATGAATATCTTCTTAAAATCTCTGCCTTAGTTTCAATAGAACTAACTAGCTGAATGCTAAAAGCTTGTTTTGAATTCTTTGGCTTTTATACATAGGAGATCAGATGAGAGCTCATAGGTGCCCTTCTGATATTAAAATTCACAATTATTCAGTTCATCTAAACCCTCTTTGGCTTTAACTTATGCCTGCTTGCTTATGTTTTCACTCCTGGTATAAAATCTGTATCTATGCTGAGTATGAAGCTTACTGCTATTTATATGTGAACTCCCCAAGTACCTTCTAGATGAATATCTGTGGGTGAGTATAACTCTAAAGCTATTGCCAGTGTTGTCCTTTCTATATTCTGTTCAGATAGCTGAACACTTTCTCAAACTGAGCAAGGCAAATAGAACAAGCTGGAGCAAGTCTCCCATGTTTTATCTCTGTCTTTTCTAGAAGGGTGGATTGTATTTGTAGCAAGAAAAAGCTCAGACATGTTGCAGCCAGAAACGAAGGGTCAAAGATTTTTGCCAAATCTGTTACAGCCAAAGGTGACTGCTTTTCCCGCTGTACTAAACAAGTTTGTTTTTTTTTTTCCTCAAAGTATCCTCATCTGTAATAAGGTTAGCTTTAATGTTGAGCTTTGCATGGTTTACTTAGGTGCCCCTGAGTGGGTCTGTAGATGGTTTGAAGCAGGAAGGAGCTTGACATAAAAAAAATAAAGGCTCTGTGATGCCTTCCTGCTGTTCCATGCACAGCTAAGCAACTTCACACTCTGAGAATGAAATGGGAAACAGGGCTGACAGGGACCTAAAAAGATATATAGAATATCTCACTGGCTCATGGCCAGATTTCCATTCCCTAACCTGCTCCTGACAGATATCAGTGCAATTGTCACCTTCCTCCTCATTGACATCTACCCAGAGCTCCTGGCAATAAGATAATCTTTTTCTTATTGTCCAGTTCACATCTGCCCTCTCCAGCTCCTATTCCTTTTTTGTGTCATTGGGGCTGCCTGTTGTTCTGCCACCTCTCCTTCCCTGAGCACCATGACTGAGGAGCATATTGCTCCTTTATGGGAGCAATAACCTCCTTACACGCTTTTGCTTTCTCCTCATGGTACAGTGCACACCAGTGTGCTCTCATGAGGACAGTGATACTCTTCTACACATTGCTCTGTAAACCATCTTGGTATCTTTTAGCCCTTGAGACATCTCATTAAAAGAAATAAAATAATTTTAACAAATAATCCTCCCTGTGCCATCTGCTGTAGAGAGGAGTTGTAGCTGTGTTTCTTTTGGGGAATTATTGAAATAAGGGAGCCTGAGAATCAATTTATATCCTTAAAGCCAAGACCATGCTAGTTGTTAACTCAATATGAGGGCTTAAGGCATTAAATACGTCTCTTTAAGCACTTTGCAGTCCTTCATTTCCTTACCACAGGGAATCACTTTTCAGTATCAAGTCAGAATAGCCTGTCTTCTCTGGAAAAACACTTGAGTGCATCTTTCTGATTTTAATAAAGTTTGGGTTAGAGAAGACATGTCAGCCTTCAGCCGTGGGACCGAAGTCACATCACAAATTCATTGACACAGCTCTGCACACCAATGGAAGTGGACGGGCTGGGATGTTTGAGAAGGGAATTTTTCAGTATATTAATTATTGCTTTAGATGTAGTTCCTGCTGTGACTATCCTTTAGGATAGTACTTTTGAATTCTCAAGAAGGAATGAGGAGAAATGGGTTGGTTATTGTATTTCTCTGCTTAATTAAAGGTTTGAAAATAGATTTTGTTTTTTGTAATTTAGGCTCCTTTTTAAAGAACTAAAGAACAGGTGTTTTTTTTTGTTTTTTTTTGTGTGTGTGTGTGTGTGTGTGTGTGTGTGTGTGAAACTTGTAGTGCTAAATGTTTTGCCTGCAGATGTCCCCAACCAATAATGGTTCAATTAAGCACCTGGGCTATCCAGATTGATGGATTGAATCTCAGTATTGGTTCAATGAGGTCATGAGTGTTTGGGGTTCATAGAGAGTAAAGAGCACAATAAAAGGGAGCATTGGTGTCAACAGGATGCAGGAATGGGATGTGGTGGGTGCTCCGGTTATCTGTGAGGTTCTCCCATAAAGCCTTCAACTGTACAAATTATAAAGACCCATAATCACAATTTGAGAGAAAAAATAGCCAAAACACTAGTATAAAACTAAAAGTGTAGGACTGTAAATCCTTTCACTTCATATCATTCAGTTGCTTATTTCTGTGTAGACACCATGGCACGAAAGTCCAAATATCATAATAGGTCCCAGACAATTCTTAAAAGTGCTGATGAAAATTATTTCACCCATAAACAGTCAGAGTGTTACAAACCACAGTGGTTTGTTTGTTTTTTCCTGACTGTCTTGTTTGTTTCTTCCTGACTTTCCTTTTTCCCAGGACGCAGTGTTCATGTCCATAGGACATGAAGGTGTTCTTGGGAGAAGTTCACTTCTGTTTGCTTTGGCCTTGCTAGCTCTGGCAGTGGGGTACCGGTTATCTGAGAGAGACTTTCTGCATTGCAGAAAGACAATGAGTGTTTACAATGAAAGCTACAAAACTGCACAGTGAGATGTAATATCTCAAAACATGGGAAAAGGACACACACACAGTACTGCTGTTTGCTTTCTGATATATGTTTTATGTAAGAGAACTCCTCCAAATAGCAGAAGAATTTGTGTCATGCTGTAACCCATCTAGGCTAATGTATTTAAAACAATTCTTGATTTTTCTTCTGGAACATAAATTTCTTGTGTAATACATTGTTGATTTTTCTATAAAAGCAACCAAATTAAATTATACCCCCCTCTCTTTTCCCCTCTCTTTTTTTTTTCTTTCTTTTTTTTTTTTTCTTTTTTGTTTTAATTTTAATTTACAGATTAACTGTTCCAATGATTTTTTTAAAGGCTGATTGATTTTGGACAATTGCTTCCTAGGAATTTGCCAGAGAATTTAATTCTTTGAATGGAGAGGATGAAAGGTAAATGTTTGGGTTTCCTAGAAGAGCTTTTTTACTAAAAGACAACTGCAGGTACCTTTGCTTTAGAGCTGAGATGTGTCATTTAAATGAAAAACTGACTGCAGAAGATGCTCAGAACTTACAGCACTGATTTTGTCAAGAATAGAAAAAGCAGCCTGTGAGATTTGCAGCCTTTTCTATCACCGAGAGTGGTGATAGGACACATAGACACAACCCCCCTCAAATCCACACAAACCTAAGAACCCACCAAAAGGCAAACCAAAACAAAAACCCACAAATAAAAAAACCCCAGCCTAATACCAACCGTCCCCCTCAAACCTCAAAACCTTAATGTTTTTAGGAAACAGGAACATGTTAGGAACAGAGCATGGGATACAATATCCAAGTAGTCCCATGTGGGAATGTGTTGGAGGAAGAAGGATCTGAGACTTGTTACCCCTTCTTGCTTTCTGTGTGTTGCTACCACGAGCTGACTGCTGCCCTGCGAGACCGGTGCTGCTCAGCCCTTGCTGGCCCCAAGCTCATAAGCTCTGAGCAAGTGACAAGCTGTAGGTCACGTACAATGCAGCTCTCTCTGTCAGATGGGAGAGCAATGACAGTGGTATCAAATGCACCTGATAATCCTGTGAAGGTTTTGAATGAGTCAGGGACTATTTTCCACTGCTCAGATGCTCCCTCCGTGTTGGCGCGAACCAAGGATGAAGGGGGATTTTGTATGCTGCCTGGTAGAAAACATACAATGATCTGGGCAGGACTTTGGAAAACAAAGAGAAAATCAGGAGAGGGAGAACAAATCTAGGATTATGCACAGGAATATGGGGCTTATATGGAGAGACATGGCTAGAAAAAACAGCTTTACTTCCTCAGAAGACCTTGAGACTTGCATGATGGCAGGGAATCATGAGCCCTCAGAGGGATTCCCTGCCTCCACCTCTACCTTAGAAAAAATGCAAATAGTTGGATGCAAATGTCAGGAAAGTAACATGAAATTCTAACAGTAAAAGATTGGAGTGGTTCTGACTGATATTGGAGGAAGAAACTGAGTTGTCTCCATATGTCTGGTTGGAGAGATGGGACTCTGTCAAGTAGTAAGGGAGAGGAATGCTGTTATGGCTGAAGCACTGACTGTAAACAAATAGGAATTGGGCACTACCCTTAATGTAGTGGCAGACGCTCTGAGATAAGCTCAGGATCTGTTGGCAAGGGGCTTTGAGATTATGCACAGGGCTACATGACTGGTATTAAAACTAAGAACACACATAGCCTTTGCTGTGCATGAAGCATATCTGTTGTATTTTTCAGTGCCATCACTGTCGGAGTTTTTTGTTCTGCAGTTTTTGAGGCAGAACCTTAGAAAACGTACGTATCTGGACATCAGTGTCAGAAAGAATGTTTTTCTAGCACACAGTCTCCCTGCTGTATAGTCTGCAGCAGTCAGCAGGGAAGGAAGCCTGGCATCACGACATGTTCTGTGCATTTTCTGGAGCTAAACAGGAAGCTATTTCAATGGGACTTACGTGGCTTTACACAACCAGTGCATCTGGGTCCTCTAATGAAAACTCTACATTAAAAACAACAACAGGCCCTAGATTTTTGCCAGAGGAAAGAGGAATTATAATTGAGTCAGGTGCATTCCTCCCAGCAGGTTCCCTTAGGACTTAATGGAGGATGGTGAAAAACGGCTTGATGGTGGAGATACAACATATAAGGACATGCAAAATGTTCTCTGCCTGTGGCAATGAAAGGCTATCCCTGGCCTTGAGGCCCTGCACTTCCTTGCACAATTGATAGGAATCACCTGTGGTTTCACTGATGGCCTTTCAGAGCTGCAAGGGGCTCTGGGGAGCAGCCAGGCGCTGCACTGCCTCGGAGCAGAGGGTCAGAGACTCTCATGTCAGCCAGGCGTGTTCCCATCCCTGTTTGGAACAGGCTGTTTCCTGATGCAGGCTGGGCTGCTGTGACCAGGCCATGTCCACGAGCATTGCTGGTGGGGCTGTGGGTGTGCAGCATGTTCTGACAGATGCTGGGTGGGAATGGCTGCAAAGGGAGGGAAACCACTAATGAGAGGAAGGACAGCAGGTGGGGAGCTGGACAACATCCTTTGCCATGGCAAGCCTGATAAGGTGGGTGTTTACTTCTGTGGGAAGGAACAGCTTTCCAAATAAAAGATTAACTGCTAAATGATCTCATGGTAACAACCCTGAGCCATTGCTAATTTAGCCACTCAGTGTAAAACCAAGCAGGGAGGTAAAAAGGGTCATATTCCAGCCCCAAACAGCCCTGGCTGACATCAGAGTGTGATCCTTGCATCTCCACAGAGCTCAGTGCACTCATCACTGTTTTCACTGCTTTTCATCTTTGAGAGGCTTAGGCTGATCCGCCTTGCTGGAGACTGACAAAGGGTCAGCCAGCCTAAAAGCAGAGTGGAATTTTTTCCCCAGCTATGTTGGTTGGCTTAGAAAAAGACATTGCCTCTTTTTGCATGTCTTGCTGCACTCAGTAGACACCCAGAGGAGAAAAGGCTGAAGTAGAAGAAGGATAAGGTGATTTTCATTCCCTACTAGCTGTGCATGGGACATTCAAACACCTGCAGGGCATGAGAGTCAATCTTGTGTAGCAGATATTGACCAGCTAACTTCTCTCAAGGAACTGGGGCATATGTTTGTATTTCCCTATGACCCGACACAAAGCTGGCTGAATCTGACAGCTATTTAATTATGGTAAATAATCACTTTTAATTATTGTATTAATTGTGTTAATATTCACTTACACACATGCTAGATCCAACATGGCTGTCACCAACAGCATCAATGAAAGGTCCATCTGTGTCCATAATCATGAGACTCTTGTCTAATAGGACTGTGTAAATCCTGTCTGCAAACACTGCAGGGCACCAGATCCAAAGCATTATGGATTTCTTCTTGGACTGTGTAGCAGCTCAGAAAACAAAAGCAGCTTCTGGACCAGTAGCTCTAAGGGACCTTTCATGGAGAACATCCAAGGAACTCTCTTCATGTTTATTCCAACTTCCAACTGAGCAGACACCAATATGGACTTTGGAAAAAAGTATCCCAATGATGTCAGCAGCAACAACTCAGAGAACCACTTTCAGCCTCATCTGCTTTTAGAAGTTATTTGTAAAATTCTTTGCAGTTGCAGGAATGATTGGTGATCTTCACCATCCTTCTCTCTCTCTCCAAGTACACTTTGTTTTTTGGCTTTTAATCACGGTTCCTGCAGTTTTTCAAAGGGTACCTCAGATGTCTATCCACAGAGGATATAGAATGAAATTCCTCCCTGGACTATCTGTGTTTGTTAAGGAATAGTTGTGATGAGTGAAGCAATTCTGTCTCATCTTGAGTTCCTTGGTCCTGAATTGTCAAACCACCACTGCCTGAGAAGCTCGGCTGGCTTTCTCCTGTGGTCCTGTCTGCTTCTTTCTTCAGGCTGTGCTGGGTTTGGAAGACAGCCCTGGAAAACATGGGTTCTCTGGGTCAGGGAAAGGCAATGAGCCCTCTCTTTCCCACCTAAAGTCTACCCATTCCCAAAACCTAACACTTGAGTCCTTTACTTGAATTTTGATGGGCAAGATCTCATGAGCTGGGGATTTCCCTGGGGATTTTTTCCCCCGTAGGAGCAGAGACTCTGGGCTCTCAGTGAGCAGTGTGGTGAGCGCCGGTTGCAAACCACAAGGGTTAAGTGGCTTGTCAGATGATGGGCGGTGAGAAACTGCTGCCTGTGTGTGTGGTCTTCCCTGTTCACACTCAAGTGTTTTACCAAACAAAACCCCAACAAACAACACAAAAACCCCTTTTGTAAATCTTGAATTCCAGGTAATGGCTTGACCTGTGCCTCATGTGAAATCACAGTGACACTTGGTAGACAGTCCCTTTCACATCCCTGGGATATTGTGCAAAATACTGTGAATGCAAAATAACCTGGGGCCACCTGTGGGTTTTCTTAAACTAAATATCCCACAAGTGTGAGCAAGTGCATTCTGACAATAGCTTAAACCAACAACACCGCTCAAGGCGGAGAGAGGGAAAGCCTCTTTGGGGAGACTGACATCTACAGACTTCTTTATAAGATATAATCCCCTCTTGCCTTTAGACTGGTCTGGTCTGGAAACCAATCCAGAATTGGACTTTGAGGGATTTATAATGGATGTTACCATGATTTGGATCACAGGCTCACTCCTGAGCTCCAACTGGAGGAATAGTAATATTTTATGCTCTGTTGTGCAAATTTATTGAAAGAGTCAGGCCTATTCCACAGACCTTGCAGGGAGAGTATATGAACAGGATAAGGGAAGTTGTCTTAGGCTCAGTATTAGCAAAGCATATTGGGAAAGGCAAAATGACTTGCCCGAGGTCATGCAGGGATTTTTTGGCACATCAGCAAGCTGAACCCAGCCCTCTTTATGTCCCAGTCTAACACTTTAAGCACAGAAGCATAGCTTTTCCAGAAGGAACAACTGTCAGATTAAAAAGTAAAGTTTTTTTTGGTTTGCTTTTATTCTCTTTTTCCTCTTTTCTTCCCACATTTGATGTACAGGAAAGAACAAATTAGCTCATTTAAAACCAACTGGAATTTTCACCCCAACTTGAGCATATTTTTCCAGATTCAATGCCATTTGTTCAATATTTTTGTTTCTTAATCTTATTTTCTATGAACATGAGACTCTCTTCCTCCCAGAACTGTGTGTGCCTATAAGGGCCAAACCACCACTTGAAAGGCTATTCCTGAAGTATCTGGGGCATGTCCAGAACTGAGGAGCACTGAAAAACTTGCAGACAACCTTGGCCTCTGTTTGCATATCAAGTCAATCTGCAGAAAACATGCTCCAGAGAAAAGTTTTAGATTGCAGAGGGGTGATAGAGAGACCTTTGAATAACCTCAGGACTTTGGTGGCTTCAAGAAAATGGGAGCTTATTCCAAACCCATTTCTGGTGTGGGGTTTGGTTTGGCAAAAACAAAGTCTGACTGATGAGGTTTGGCCAAACTGAGCCTCCAGATTTCTAGCCAATATCTGGTTCAAGAGAACGTCAGTTCTTGGGTGTGCTTCCACACATTTGAATTTCCTCACTGCTTGGAGCCTCCAGGAAAAATAGAAATAGCCAGAAGTTCCTTCTGCAAGCACATTGAGTCAAAATACAAATTCTCAGGAGTGGTGCATTCTCTTCTAGATACATGCAGCCATGGCATCAGATCAACGAATGCTGTACCAAACAAAGCACTTGCTCTTACTTTTAGCACAGAAACAGCAGTGAAAGTCTTTATATCCTGGACTTTCTAAGACATTCATGCCTTTTGGGAGGCGTGTAAGCATTGGGCAGGATGCTGCTGATGGGGAAAAAATCTGCGTTACGTCTTCCTTGGAAAAGTATGGTCTGGCCCTGTTCCCCAAGGATACACATCACATCCCAGACCCATGCAGACAGGCAGCTGCATCTCAGTCTCTGGCCTATTCACTTCTTGCTGGGATTGGTAACTGAGGTGTCAGTTGTGCTGACAAGCTGTTGTCAATGGAGAAAACACATGGCTTTTTCTGGCCCACGTGGAGGATGTGTTGGGTTTAACCCCCATGAATCATTGTGCTGGATACAATCTTCACACCTCAGACAACTCATCCTAAAATACTGAAATAGCTCAGACTGTAAAAATGGCTCTGAAATGTCCCAGATCTGGTGTGTGGATGTTTCTTCTAGAGTCAACATTGCCAACAAGGGCTGCGAGATGAATTTCCAGAGGTCTACTTTGCAGCCAAGCAAGATAGAGTGGAAGAATCAACATATTTTGCAGGAGTTTCCTTCATGGTCCTTGCTGTCCTGCTGGTGGGGTACAGAAGTACCTTTACACCTGTGGAGCCTGAGCAGTCTCCAGCAATTCCAGTGTTTTAGGGTGCCTAACAGGTGGTGATGATCTGCAGCTCAATTTATTCTTTCTTTTTTCTTATCTTGAGGTTCATTTATCAGAGCTCTCTGTCCCATTTGTAGCCTTCAGCTTTCCTGTTATTGAAACCTGCATTTTTGCAGAATCCCACCTTGCTACTGGACTTATAAGTTTGTGTTTTGCCTTTCTGTTGGAGATTGCAAAAGGCAGACTTGTGGAAATCTGTTGAACACAATTTTAGAACTGAAATTCCAAGATGTCATCATTTCAAAACAGAACTTTACTTTCAAGGACCATCAAATGTTTAACATTTCTACAAGAAGGAACTTCCTTACCAGTGTCTTTCCTGGCAGCTCCTGATCTGTTCAAGGTCTTCCTCCATGGTTTTATCTGTAATTAGTCTCCTCTGTTTTCTTTTCTGGGTTTGATTTTCTCATACTAGTCCAGGTTCTCCATGACTGGAGATAATGCTGCCTACCACTTCTTCCTTCTGACACAGCTCTTTCTGAAGTTCCTTCTTCCCTTCCTGCCACGGGCACACTACCTATAACCTGACACCTTTCATTCTTTTCATTGCTCCCAACCTTTTTTCTTCAAGTAAGTAAAAAATCAGGCTCTTCTGGTTGTAATCACCTCTTTAGCTTGTTCTTTGCAATCATTAAATTTAAATGCTCCTCATTGTTCCCATATTGAAGGATGCTTCTTGGCCAAGGTTAATAAACACCAAAAAAGAAGCACAGTGTAACACTTTTGTAGTAACTTCACAAACACAACTGGAATCTGTGAGAATGAATTGGTTTCCTGAATGACGAGAGCCCAACATAAAAACTATCTGATGTTCATGGGCAGGAGGCTGTACACTGAGCCAGCACGTGCTTCAGCCTTAGCCAGGTGCTTCAGGCACTTGGAGAATTTGATTTTGGATTCTCCCTGCCCCGGACTGGGTAATTGGATTCCTTACTTCATTCAGTTTCCTCAGAGCATGTTCACTTCAGCTCTACCCTTCTAGATCCTGTCTTGCCTCTGCAATCCTTGTCTTGTCTGTTAATTGACCACTAACCACCTCATTGCCTGCCTCTCTCTGGAGGATCACTGTTTATTGTGAAATGGGAATCTATTTCTCTCCCACTCATGGCTATTCTTCATCTGCTTAGATAGTCTCCACAAGAAGCAGGCCTGTTTCTACCTTTGGTTTTGAACACTATGTGAAAAAATGAGAGTTTTTTTTCATTATCTGCATATAAGTGCAAGTGAGAACTGAAAATTACTGAAAAAGGGTCACATTAAAAAGAAAGGGATCAGTGAGTTCCTAAATTTTAAGGAGATAAGCAGACACTGCTTTAAACAGAGATAAAACTCTTGTGTTTGTGGTTCCAGCCCTGAAAGTAGGAGCCCAGGTCCAGGCACAGACTTCACAGGTGGCTGCTTCTTTTGTCAGACTCTGTTCTTTCCCTCTGCCTAAGTTTTAAAGTTTTCAGGGAACTATTGTTTGAAGTTTTTCTTTTGCCAACCCATCAGCCAGAAAGTCAGTGGGAGATAGATAGACCCATAAAAGGTAATAGCTAAATTAGTAACACAGAAATTCCTCACACTCACCTCTGTACTGGCAAGGGAAGATGCAGCTGACAAGGGAAGATGCAGCTGACATGGATTAGCTGAGCATGAGTTTAAGCTAAAAGCTTTAGAGATAATTAACAAAACCCCCCAAACTAATTCACTTGATCTATTCCTTTGTGTTTGCTTGACTCGCAAGTGAGGACCTGTTGCTGTTGCTTATTTTTTCGGTTCCCAGGAGAAAAATATTAAACAGTAACTAATAGCACCAAAAATCTTGTTGCCTCATGGGGCTTCTCTCTGCAGCATTGTATCACTCATTGCAATGTGCAGGAAACAGGAAAAAGTTATCTTTATTTCTGCATAGTGTCTGCTTCTGGGCTGGGTGAAACTGAAGTCACACAAACCTGCAGAGCAAAAGAAAGGGACAGGGTGAAAAACTCCCCTGGTCTCTTCACTTTCCCTTTGCAACAGAGGAAGAAGAGGTTTTGTTTCCATGTGGAATATTTTCAGATATTTCTTTGTCAAGAATGAATTTGAGCTTAGGAAAAGCTTAGTTCACTTCCCCAGGTCAGCTGCAATTCTCCAGTGCACCTTTGTCCACTTAAGCCTGGGTTAAGTCATCTCTTCCCTCTTCTGTGTTGTGCATAGTTCAGGCCCTGTCCTCTCTAGGTAGAATGGAATAATTTAAGTTATTAAATTCATGCACTCCAGGATCCAGCAAATTCCTCTGTCTTTTCCAATTCCTGTACATCTTCCAGAACCAAGTGCTGTTTTAACCCTTCCTAGCAGGCTGGGCTGCACCTGCCAGAAACAAAGACCTTGAGTCCATGAAATCCCTCTCTATAAGCAGACAGCTCTGCTTGAGTGGTTATCTTTATTGCAGGCGATGGATGAAGAACAGTGTTGTTCTCTCTGCTCTGCTGAATGTAGGAGTCTTTCTGTCATGTTGCCAAGCCTGGAGGGGAAAAAAAAAAAAGGAAGAAAAGAAAAGAAGAAAAAAAAAAAAAAGAGGGGGGGGGAAGAAAAAAAAAGGGGGAAAAAAGAAAAAAAAAAAGCTAAGAGCTAAGTTCTGTAACTCAAGGGGACAAATTATATTTAGCTGCAAATTGTGGGTTCCCTGGGGCAAATAATTTCTTCTTTCTCATTTCACCCAGCTCTAAAATGGGAGTAACATACCTTATCCATGTAGAATGAAGATGTATGATTCCACAGCAGAGAGGAGAGGTTTGTGCCTGCCAACTGTATAAATATGTAGATTTGAAACTATTTCTGGATACTCTAAGGAACCTTTTTGAGGATGTACAACAGATCATGGACTAATCAAGTTTGTTTTGAGGATTCTGTTTTTGGGAAGGGACACTTTCTCATGCAGCCACCCATGCTGTAGGCTTATGAAGTGTCTGAAATAGCCAATGAGTCAGGTGTCCTAGTGAGGGCTCTGACATTCACATGGAGTTGAAGCTGACCTATCTTTCATATTCAGAAATTCTGATCCACACAGAAGAAATGCATACAGCTTTTACAGTCTAAAATTCTAGGTTTTATATTTTCTGTGGTCTAGAAAAATTATAAGTGAGTCAGAGCCCAATGCTGCAGCATACATAGCATGTATGATGGTCTGGCAAAAGAAAGGCTTTTCTATAAGTTAGCATTGTACTGAGATGCTTATCCTTTCTCTTGAATCATCCAGCCATTCTTAAAGCAAAGCTATCCGGAGAGAGAGCTTGTCAGAATGCCCTGGTGTAGCAATTTCTATGTCCATCTTGGAGTGGAGGAACCTGAAGGATTGAAGTGTCCATCTTAATAAATTCCAGGAGGGTTTAGAGCACAACCTGAATTCTGAAAACCAGTGACATGATTAGCAAGCTTCCAAGAATTTTCTCATAATAATTCCCCCACACATGCAGACTGCTCTCTGATTACGTGACAAAATAGCATAAATTAATGCATCTTTTCCTATGTCTAGTCATGTTGGGTCTTTCAGTCTATGGAGGACTCTTTAGACCAGCTGCAGCTCACAGGAATTGCTCTCAGCCTTGCTTATTCTTTCTTTGTGTTGATAAATGGATCAGTGTCACAGCAGTTAGTTATGTTCCCTTATTTTTTCTTATTAAAACTGCCAGCAGTTTGAGGTGATGCTCACAGGGGCTGGAAACAGCTACAAAACAAAAGCTTATGTTGTCACTGATCAACATGTGCGTTAAGCAGGAGGCGTTTCTTCGTGGTGTAGCATTGCTGAAGGTTCAGATTGACACAACAAAGGTTCTTGTTTCTTCCCTCCTTCCAACCTGGACTTTATTATCTATGAGCAAGGAGATAACTTCTTGACCATCCTTGTGGGCATTTTAACCCACTGGAGGTGAGGATTTCTGGGTAAAGTGGCATTCTTCCTAGCAAACCCATGAAGGATATGAAGGATCGAACCATCTGCTCTGAGAAAATATGAGCTGCCTGTGATACATATATTTTGTGGAGAAACAGACTGACTCGAGCCTATTATCTGTCTGCTTTTTGTTTGTGTAGGTAGTGGGACAGGCCTCATATCTATAATAACACCGTCACTGATGAAGTAAGCAAGGAAAGATTTGTAGGGACGTGGTTAGAGCAACTGATAAGAAGCAAAAACCAGGCATTTCTTGAGTCTGAAACTGAAGAAGCAGCATTCCAGCTAACAAAGATGGGTAAAACTTGCTTTGCAGCTTGGGCTGAATTGAGATTATCAGTTTGATGGTTGGTGAGACAAATAAAAATGAAAGGGATGTTAACAGAAGTGGCAAGTTAATAATTTCTGTGTCACAGAGACAGATGGAAATTGCTTTCATGGTAGCATAGAAAAATTGTGACATAAAATCAGCATCTACATTGTGCTGCAATTTTGAGAATGAAGTAGAGTTAGGAATTTGCCATCCAAAGCTCTTCCTTTGAAGGTGTATTGTGGAATGCCTTTGAAGATCAAGACTAAGAAGTCAAACAGAGTGTGGTTGCATTGTGAGAAATGTTCTCCCACCGGCTATTTCTGTCTTTCACTGAGTGTCTGAGTGAAAATGCCATGGTGCACAGTGGTTGATGGGTTTCCCCACATACTTTTCACAAGGGCATTTGGTGCTTTGGATAGAATAGATCACGTTCTGGAATGAGTACATATAGGATGCAAGGCTTTGATGGTTTCTTTTTGATTGGAATGGGGCTCTTATTCTATGGGGTACGTACATGTGTCAGCAAGTTTTAAATCTATTGCTTTGGCATGGCCCAGCTCTGCTTAGGATATGTTTGCCATGAGAAATTTTGCTTCTAATAAAGTATTTTGCGAGGCAAGGGCAATTTGGGAAGTTCAAAGGGAAAGTTTGAGGACAAATTCTCTCAAATGATCAGCAGCTAGCAAAGGCTGTAGTTCCAGGATGTTCTGGAAAGACTCCAATCTAGTTTGAAATGTGATAACAAAGTGTGCTGTTAATAGGGTATTTCTTTATTATATTGTAGTGCATTTTACTTGTGTTCTTCAGGAGGCTCATTTACATTTGTGATCTGTGTCTGTGGAGGAGTTACCTTGTTTGCTGAGTGTTTAGGGGCTGGTATTGTGCTTATCAAGAGTGTTCACTGCCAATCTGATAGTCTGGAGGTTTGGCTGAATATTACACATTTCAGGGAGTGTTTTGGATGGTTGCTATGTTTCTGAAGTCAGGTCTGCTAGTCCTTTGTTTTCTCCAATCTATAAGTTTATTTTTAGGCTGCCATTTTCAAGGTGGACTTGGTTCTGGGAATCATCCAGAGAAAATTATATGTTTTTTGACCTGTGAATGAGTGCTGGGAATAGCAGAAATGCAGCCCTGGCAAAAGGGTATTATTGAACATTTGCAAACCCCCTTTCTCCTGAGAGTACAGGTCAAAGCCCACGATACAGGCTTTGCTCCTCATGCAACAAAAACTCTCCCCTCAGAAAGGTTTCAGTCACCAGTTTCTGTCTACAAGGCTGCACTTGTGCAATAACCTGAGAAAGACACCTACAAATGAATTAATTGAAGAGTCATGAACTCAGTATTAAATCAGTCCTGGTAAGAAAGCCACCTTGTGTTGAATGCACCTGTCACGATCTCAGGTCCTGACATACTCATTTGGCCAAATAACTCCCTCTGGTAAGCTGTGGTCCCAAGGTATATCATAAATACACTCAGGGAAAGGCTATGTGGAAAATGCAGCTGTGGACAGCTCCAGGGAGTCTGGATCAATAGCATAGCTGGTCAAAAAAGGGTGGAGAAGAGGGAAAAACTGACAAATATCTGCCTTCAATTTAGTTTCTGTCTAAGATTATGAATTTATATTTGTCAAAGTAGTCTGACTGCCTCTGGGCAATAGCTCCTACTGTTTCTATTTCATGAAATGTTCAGTTAGAAAGTCATAGTTATCTCAGTACTAAATGCCCATCACTTCACCCATGGTGAGAGAATAAATGCAATGATGTGAGTGTGGTACAGAACTGACAGACAAGGTAGGAACTGCAAACCGCTGCTCTGCTTTGTAGGCATTGAAATGATCTATTGTGCTAAATGATAGATTTGTCTCCTTCTGTGTTCTTAAAGATGACATTTAGAAGGGCAACAGGTTCTTCCAGAATCGTGAGTCTGTATCTAAATATTTCTTAAATGAATTCAAATCACTTCCAGAAGTTTACTCTCAAGAAACAACTGATAAAAATTGAAAGCATCACACCTGAAAATTGAAGGGGAATCATTTAAGCAAATTTAAGACCTTCATGAGGACTTTCATTTCTTTTCTCCTGATGCCTGCAGTCACAGAAAATTCACATTTGGAACATAGTGACTGGTACCAGGCAACCGCAACAAAAATCTCTCATTTAAATTTTCTTTCCCATTTTACTCTACAACTAGTTCCGGAACTTAGACCTGGCACTGGAATCCAGAGGATGCTTGTACCAAATAAAATGATTCTCAATTGATTTATATCTTTTCCCCTACTAAAAGTGAATCTGGATTTCTCTTGATGTTTTGGTGGCTGTGATGCTGGGAGCACACACCATTTCTATGAAGAGCACTAAAACTGAAATAACCATATGGGTGAGCTTGGCTAGAGCTGAAAGGTATGAATTTTGTGAATGAGATTAAGAAGGACACTCAGGATGAACATACTGCACTGAAAAATCCTTTCCTGTTTTAGTAACGGCTCTGGAAAAGCAATAAGGAAGCAATTTAAAGCAATTATTGCATTTCTATTAGCTTTTTACAAAATGGGTTTTCTCTTGTATATCTTACCTGCTCTAGAGGTTTAAAATAGAGCACTTTATATGGTACATTTCCTTCCTGATTTGCAGGTCAGGATAATTTTCTGTCTATTGTTCTGATTATTTTAAATTATAAACATAGAAGCTTTTATTCTTTGTCTCAGAACAATGCATTCCATAGCAAATAGAGCTCTGACAGCTTCAAACATTAAAAAAAAAAAAAATCCATGCCGCATCACCCCAAAATAGTAATAATGTTAATATTAAAAATAGTAATAATAAAGATTATTCTATTATGATATATTCTGAATTTTGAAACTTAAAGGTTCTCCTAGGCCACAAAATTGCAAGAGCTGCTGTGATAATCAAAATATAGGGGTTTCTTTTGCTTGTGTTTCTCTTTCAATTGATTGTTCCCAGAAAATAAAGACAACAATTTATAAGAGTGACTTTGCATGCAATGTACGAATCTCTCATTCTTATCAGGGTAAATAGTATTTTTTGGGAGTTCTAGTCTGCATTTCCCTTCGGGTCTTCAGAAAGCCAGCATGTGAAACTTCTTTTTAATGGAGTGATACCACATACTCCCTTACTTTATCAATAAAAGGGTTTGGTGGTATTTTGGGGTTTTTTTTTTGCGGTTTTTGGTGGGGTTTTTTATGTTGGTTTTTTTTTCAAGGAAATGTGAAAATTGTATTTTTCATTGAGAATATATCTAAGCTGTCAGGATTTATCTGAAATAATATCTGCAATAATAAGCTCAGGAATGGTCAACCTCAATATACGCCATCATCAAAAGACTATCCACTGGACTTATTGGATTTTCATCCATAAAAACCTACTTCACCTTGCAGGAAAAAAAGAAATTATGGTACATGGCCCCAGGGGTAGCTGTTTCTGGGGTTCTTCTCCAGATGGAAGAGGTTATTCTTCCCTTGATCCCTGGGCTTCTCTTGCCCACTCTCTGCCTTTTCCAGCTGGGTGAAGACTTTCCTGCCTATGCTTCCCACGGCCTCTTCTGCCACTGGTGGGAAAAGACATGTTCAACTACATGGTTGAATCCTTATGAACTGGCTTTAAAAATGTAGCACACATGTGAAAAACCTTTTTCCACAGTCTGATGTAACTTGAGAGAATAAAACTGCTATGGTCAATTCACCATAGAGTAATTTTTCAGCTCTAGATCTTTTGCCACTTCTCATCTTAAGGGCAAAAAATCAAAACAGAAACATGAATCCAGGGATCTTTCTCCTTGACAGAAAGACATAGGAAACTTAAGGAAGTGTGGTCCTTGCTAGAGAAGTGTGTACAGTCACATGAGGATGCTGGAAGCTGTTTCCTGGGTGTGATATACAGTCAGATCACAGAAAAAGAATGAATATGGCATCTTGTGGTTACAGTCTTGATACAAGAAGGAACAGAAACTGCCTCAAACCTCATTTCTGGAGATTTTACAAAGATATGAAATGATCATGAAAAAGAAGGCTTGGATGGCCAGGCTATCTACTAGTGCAGTTAGCACATTGTGATTCCTGAGAAAAATCATGTTGGAGATACAACTGTGTGGACACGCAGAAAGCAAATTTCCTGTAAGTGCAAGTGAAGGTATTCACATTCAGTGGTTCAGCTTTGTTCAATGCAGATGAGGGTGTGCAGTTTTCAGACAGGCCCACTCGTGTCTTGAAGCTCTCAGGAGGTGGAGAAGTACTCCTCCCATGCAAGCAAGAAAACAAGACTTTGCACCTCTGTGAGAAACACCCTCTAACCCAATGGCTCCATCGTTGACCTCTCATGCAGAAATGGTGCTCCACCATGGGAAGAAAGAGATAATGGAGGCTATTTCTTTGCTGTCTGTCATGGCCAGAAAAGTACTCACTCTTGTGCAGAACTGTCAGGTGAACGGCCACTACAGTTGCAGGAGAGGAAAGAGCAGGAGGAGATGGCAGCTGGGTTCAAAACTGCAGTGGGGGGTTACATCTGCTAGAAAGGCCCTGTGGCAGCAGTGGCCATGGCACATGGAACACTGCACTGCTGGGGTTGCTGGCAGGCAACAGAGAAATCTCACACAGGTTATTTGGGAGGGGATAATAAAGTAGCATTCTATTCCTAGAAATAAAACAGCAGGAAAAATCTGCAAGAGTCCAGATGTAAAGTTTCACCTTGTCAGTCCTAAGAACTGAGAATATGTCTTAGAATTGACATCTGTAAACTTTGAATTGTTCTGGGAGGAGTTTTTCTTGGTTTAGTCAGAAGTTTTTAGCTAATCCTATGTCCCCTGCTGT
Organism: Sylvia atricapilla; assembly: GCF_009819655.1. NCBI lineage: Eukaryota > Metazoa > Chordata > Aves > Passeriformes > Sylviidae > Sylvia > Sylvia atricapilla. The sequence continues at coordinate 23,596,556 of NC_089146.1, forward strand.
TTTCATAGAACTGCAGATGATATGCAGTTGTTTCTACTTCTTTATGTAATTACATGTAATCTGCTGGGGGAGAAAATGCTGCATGTAATTCATTAATATTATATACAGATTATATTCTGATAATGCTATCATTCACTTGGTACACAGGCATAAAATGAGACACCAAGATGTTCCTAGAACAGATCATCACCATCCTTAATGTTTTCTACCAGCATCATCCACTGACAAGCCCACTTTCCAAACTTTTCTGTTTATGCCCAAAAAGAATCTCTGAAACCTGATTTCAATCATTCTTACAAAGTGAAATTAATGCCCAGTGCTAAGGATACATGATTTTCCATAATCTCTCACAAGAAAAGTGTTTCATTAGCAATGCTGTAATATCTTTTGTCCATGGTTTTAATTTCTGTGAATTATTTTCCCCAAGCTGGAGACCTGAGGACAAACAAGTTCTTTGTTGGAGAAGCAGCACCATTGATCCCAGGACTGCTTAGGCATCCCTGAATAATGTGTCAAAGAAAGGTTAATTTTCTGTCCCAAATTCCACATTAATCAGATAGATGGAAAGACAAAGGGGATAGGAAAACAACACCCCTCTTTTTGAAGAGCCAGAGGAAATAATACTGAGAAAGTATTAGATTTTTTTTCCTGATGTGCCAGATTCTTATTTATTGCTGAGGTAAGAACATGCACAGGTAACTAACTGTATGCTGCACTTGGATGAACCCCAATCCCAAAGCACCAGAAACCATTATGAACTCCAGGCTCATGAGCTCATTCTGCCCTTTTACCTTCAAACTGCTCTGTCTCCTTGTTCTTTCCTGCCACTTGTTTGTTTCTAAGCCAGCAACCAAGAGATTAGAAACAAATGGTATGCAAAAGGTGACCTTTGGAAATGAAGAACCTTTACAGAATGAATGCCTCCTGTTCTCTTCCGACAAGGCATCTACCCTCCAATGTGTTTACAGACTGTATTGTCACTCTCTAGCACAGAATTTGACAGCAGTGGTGAGGAGCATTCCTTGGGGTCATGTACTTTGCAACAGCAAATACCTCATGCCTGAAGAAAACAAAAATAAATCCTAAAGCCACCTCTTCTACATTTATTCCTGCAACCTCATGACTAGGGAAGTGAAGCAGGAGCTTGGGAGAGAGCAGCCTGTCAAGCTGTAGCATCCTAGAACAGTGGTTATGCTGCAGCCTCTGAGCTCTCTCAAAATCAGTAGGGGATGAGTTTTTAAGGTCCGTGCCTTTGAAGATGTGAAGGGAGCACTCTCAAGTCTTTCTTCTGCAGTGTCTGGGTAATTAGAAGTTAGTCATCTAATCTGAGTGTGAGGTTCCTGTATTGCTCAACGCCTTTTGTCTTGATTCTACTTGTAATATTGTGTAAGCTCTGGTGAACCGTTACCTCTTCAGCTCAGCTCATCATTTTGGCTACCTCAGTCCGAGAAAGAGCTGCAGAAAAATAATTCAAGTTAGTCTAATCTTTTTTGCAAAGAAATTCACTGCTCTGTCATTCTCTGCTCCTCCTCCATGAGACAGTCAGAAAGCACTTTGTAGTGGTCATAAATACAGCGTATTGCTTTTAGAGGCAAAGTTGCTCCTCCTCATTCTCTGTGAAAGAGATCCACCTCATGATGAAAATCAGATAAATCAGCCCATAATTCTTGTTTTATCTTTCCTCCCCAATGTCCAGAGAGATGCAAAATGAGTAAGAGGATGATTTTTAAATGCTCAGGACTTATGGGTCCTAAAAAGTCAGGACACACATCAAAATTCTGGAGAAATGCCTGTTCACCCAGTAAGTTTAGATAAGGTACACCTTAAATGCACAGTAATTTATTTCACCAATAATCCCTTTCTAAACAGCACCAAAGAATGAACAGGTATACTTCATAATCATTATTTGTTGCAAAAAAGAGTAACAAAACCAGATTTACTTGACCTTCAGTTTTTGGGTTGTTTTTATTTTTTTATTTTTTTTTTTTTTTTGGTCAGAAAGAAGACATATCTTCCAGCTGATTCTGAACAAAATATTGTTTTGTTATTTGTGCTCTGAAAAGGCAGAATACTTAAACAACTGCATGCTGCCTCAGCCAACTGTTGTGCTGAGGGAATTGAGTAGCAGGCATTTGGGACTGTTCTGTTTCAACCAGAAAAAGGAACATCTGACGCTCAGAAAACATGTCTGGTTTGCTTGGGCATTTGAAATATGTTTACTGAAAGAGGAGAACAGAGACATTGGGTGAAAAACAGGCTAGTACTGCTGGTTTGAATGGAGCTGATGCCTGTACTAAATTGGAATTGGTTCTTTGGGGTGTAAAAACTCCATGTAGAGCCTTCAACATCCCCTTCTAATTTAGCCCACACCGTAATGACATAAAGTTACCACTTGATGGCTCCTTGTCAGTTTAGATGGATGAAATGAGTTAATGGATCCCGACCAGTCCCTCGCAGTTGGTGCAGGACCGCTGCAGACTCACCACCAGCAAAAGGACTGTGAAGCTTTGAGAAAAGAGCCACTCAAAAGACTCCTCTTCCTCTCTGGATCAGAACACCATGATGCAATCTGTTACTGTTTTCACTGTCCAATCTGTGGATTTCCCTTTCTGGAGCTGTCTACCCCAAAAGTTTCAGTATTAAAACCAGATGCAAATAAAACCAGCAACAACAGCAGCAGTTTGATAACTTCCTTGACTTTTGTACATCAAATTCCAGAGGTGGGGGAGGAGTGAGAGGGAAAAAAAACCCCGCTGGAAATAAATACCCCTATGAAGAAATTACAACATCAAAATGCAATTCCCTCCTCATGTTTTTCTTAGAAAGCAGTTCAGTTCCATCTGGCTGTGGGCCTGCAGCCAGTGCTTGCGACAGAAGAACTAAGACATTCAAATATAAATAAATAAATAAGTAAATAAATAAATAAGGAATAATATACCAAGTGGCTCCTGCATCCATCTCTAGAGCAAGGCTCTCAAAGCAGATATTGTTCTGAGCCAGCTTTGCACCCCAAATATTAATCTTGCTTGGGCTGACAGAGCTGCAAATAAAGCCACGTTACACATGGATTCAAGAGAGAGGGAGGCAAAAGGAGAGGATCGGTCAGATGACACAGAACAACTAAGGTTTTGTTCTCAGCAGTGAGTGAGTGGAGCAGCATACATAGGGAGATACATACTTGTTGTGGTGATGATTATTTATTTATTTCCATCACTAACAAGCTCTAAACAATGGTGTACTCTTCAGTTGCAAGCTGGGAAAATGCAAAGAACCACTGTTTAGAGATTGGCAAAATCTCTGAATATTATTTGCTCTTTAAAAGGTGAAGATAAAAAATTGCAAAAAAAAAAAAATTGCAAAAAAAAATTGCAAAAAAAAAAAAAAAAAAAAAAAAAAAAAAGGAGGGATTTATTTCTAGCAGCTGTAGCAATATTCTAAGTTTCCCCAAAGAACACGAAGCTCATGCAAAGTCAGTCACTGCTTCTGCATCCTAGAAGTGTGCTCTGGCCGTGGCTGTCAAAAATTACTAGGGATTTTAATAATCTCTGGTTGATGAATTCAGACACAAAACTCCTTGAAATTTTTTGCTACACTGTATGTATGGACTAAGCTGTATGTACTATACTATGCTGTACTGAGATGTGGGGTTTTGCTTCGTGCTGTGGAGGAGAAAACCCAAAATGCAAGTCTTTTGAACCACCTTCCCAAAAGAACTTGGCCTTTTGTCCTGAAATTTTCTGAGCAAGGAATTAAACTCAAAACTGTCTCCTCATTCCCATTTCAGTGAGGCTTAATGGGAACTCTCTGTGTTGTGAATGTAGAATCATGGCCAAAGCAAAAGCTGACACACAGCTTAGCGAGGAAGGAAACCCTAGTGGTCTGTAACTCCTGGCAATAATCCTGGGGATATCCATGGGGTAATATTTATATGAAACAATAAGAATGCCACAGTGAAGTGATCTTCCTGCTAAAGAGTTTCCTACCACCCTGCCTGAGTCCTTCCAAAAGTTGGTACGAGAGAAGTAGTTGGAGAAAAAGGAATAGACAAGAGCCAGAGAAGGCAAGGGAGATATATCCTACACCATTCCTGCTGGTTAATGCACAGAACCATTTTGGTATTGAGAAGGGAGGCCACCCCATTTTTGCCTACCTGAAGTCAGGATTTTCATCTTGGTTTGAGAGGTCAGAGAAGAGGGTGAAGTGGGAAATGAGAAACAACAGATCTGATATGACATTGCTAAGGTATCTGTCCTTAATCTTTGGCCCAATTGTTTGGACAGCAAATCTGGCTTCTTGTAAGTAGAGCCTCCAGCAAAATATAACCCAAAGTTAGATTATTCTCTTCAAGGACTTGGGAAAACAAAATGAAATCAGAGCAATATTGGATTATGTCACAGGTTTAAAACAACATCTAAAGGTAAACAAAACATCCATCTAAAGGTTAGATGGATGAATGCATGCTTTCATATATGTTGGGAAATTAACCTAATGTCTAAGAGTAAGGGTAAATTGAAAATTTGAGTATTGTCTCTGCTTCAGATGAAAATCAACCTCATTTAACGTCTTCCTCTTAACACTCACAATGTTATATGCCAGCATCAGTTAGTTAAGGGATTTGTGAGTGTGTGCTTCACCAGTTTTACTTCTTGGGGTCAGCTGAGTGAGAAGATACATAGTGCCACCACAGCTCTAACTGCCAAACCCATGAAATACCTCCATCAACCCCAGTTAGATCTGTCATTGATAAGGACAGCTGGAGGAGCCGTCCTGAGCGCAGCCAGATAAGTGCGGAGTCAGCGGGCGACAGGGAGGAAGGGCGGAATCCCAAACTATCACCAGTTATCGGAGCAGCAACTCCGAGCAAGGCACCAGCCCTGAGGCTGCCAAGTCCCCACCACGTCAGGATGGCCTTGTGCCTTTGAGCATGTCCTTGCTGGCAGCAGACCTTCCCTGCACTCACTGGGGAAAAGGCAAAACTACAGCCACCCTGGCACAGACGGGATGAGCTCTCAAAGCAGCTGAGCTCTGACCTTCTCTCCTCCAAGGAGGCTATTTTGTTTGCTTTTTGAAGGGGGGGTGGGGAAGACATTTGGAGAGACTTTATGGGGAAAAAAGGTCTTGGAGTTGGGATTTCTGACAGATTTCCAACAGGATAAAAACATGACAAATTTTCACCCTCTCTAGATGCAGTCCATGGTGAATGTTCCACTGGGGGATGGGGGAGGGAGGAAGATGGGAAAGTGAGAGAGAACCTGTTATTTCCATCTGAAAATAATTTTAAAAGAGATATTTATTCCACTGGGTAGAACAACTCCTAACTAAAGCAATGTGCCTCGCCAGTGAGGTACTGTGAAGAGGGAAAGAAGATCCCTCCACTCTAGGAGGCAAAACAGAGTCTGAAAAGTTTCAAAAATGCTTCTATTCGCAACCTGCCAGCTGTGATGTATGTATTTACTCTGGGGAAAAAAAAAAACCCTCCATATTTTAATTTGAGTAGGTTCTTGACTTCCCACAAAGCAAAGAGACAGCCAGGAGCTATTGGGAAAGAAACTGAATGGTTTAGAAGCTGCCTGCAACTTGGACATTGAAAAATATTTCCTTTATGTCACTGTCATTTAGTCTTTCTGAAAATCGGTCTTTTTTTGTGAGAATTTCACTAAAGGTGAAATGAACATGAGAGAACATGAAGAAAATGACAGATATGAGTTAAGACCAATAGCATATTGACTGCTACAGAAACAATTCTTCACTGACTGTGTCAGGAAAGAGTCCCTTTCACTTCAGAGCTGCTTGTCCCTTTTCCAGTGGTGGTGTGGAATTGTATGTTCTGTGGCCAGGGAGCAGCTTCCTCAGCTTGGTTGACACAATGCTGAGCACAAGAAGTCAAGACCTGGGACTGGTAGATGTTACCACAGTTGAAACTATGTAGAAGCAGAGTAAAAAGGCATTTTCTAGAACTCAGACTTTCTTAAATGTTTCCAGATGTAAAATTCTCCCTTTCCACTTAATGTCACCTCTGTGTTTCCCCAAGAGCTTCTTTGTACACAGAGTCTTTCTCCAGAAGCCCCAGGGGACTTGACAGAGTTTGCCCTGTTGTTTGTTGCTCACTGATGTGCCCATTTGGGACATCTCACACTCCTTGGGTGAAGATGCAGATGAAAGGGACCACAGGCGGAGACTTCTGGAGAAACTGTTGGAGAATGAGGGTGGAGATGGTTTGGGGCTCTTCTCAAGGGTGAAGCATATTATCCATGAGTGGTAGGGCCATGTGAGAGAGCTGGAAGTAGAGTCAAGTCCACTGGAATGTAGTCAAATATTCCTGTCCACTTGCTCCTAAATCCTTAGGTCCCAGAGAAATAGGTAACCCTTATTCTATTTATTGAAAAACCCTAATGTTTTATCTTCTCTAAAATTGAAATTAGTCTTTGACTTTAACAAAGAAATAACCCATACTTTTCCATGCGCTTGAGCTCCTCATGAAACACTTTTGCAGCACACAGGAAAGTCCACGGAGCAGTCAGAACTGGTAATGTTCATTTGGATGGAAGCTGTGAGGTTTGCAAATGAGCACAAGCTTTACTCCAGGATGTGCAGGGAAAAATCCTTCCACACAAGATAGGAGATTTCTCTATTCAGGCTTTGGATCAGCCACAAGCCAACCAGAGTTCTATACCTGCCCTCTCAGGAGGTTATATTGTGTCTGGTCTAAAGCCATAGCTCCTACTCAAAGCTCAGCCAAAATGAACTTGTGTCTGTCTGCACTACCATGTAGCCATACCCATGATAACAGGCTTTGGAATATAAAACCCGAGCACTGATCTGCAATGCTTTGAAGAAATGGCTTTGAATGCCAGGACCACTCTTGCTTAACAGATTTCAGCCTAATCTGATTTATTTATTGTTTAACCTGCCATGTGCCTGCAAACCAGCTGGAAGCACAGCCGGCTAATTACTGGGCTGTGCCAGCATAGGCTGTCTTTGATTGCTTGAGACAAGTTGCCTGTAAGATGGACAAGATTTAAGGCACATAGTTATTGTCTATGACCCTCTTTTAGATCCTAATGAGCTCTGAGAGGCTGAAATGTTGTGTTGGAGAGGCAGCGGGGATCTGGCTTCATCAGGGCAAGAGCTGCATCTGGAAGTTATTTTATCTTTAACTTTCCTCGTCCGTTTCCCCATTCTCTCTCTCATACATCTGTGAGGTGGAATGTGTTTAAAGCACAACCATGATAATCCCTCTAGACCTTCTTCTCCCCTGTTTGCATCTTTCTGAGGGCATCTGTGCTAACATGTTTCCCACTTTTGCTCTAGACAAATGAGGCATCACTGCTTTCCTCAAGACTCTGCAAAATAGCGGAGATTTTATCTTACCCTGCACATGTCCACATGCTGAAATTCCCTTTTGTAAAAAAGACTTAACTCCAGGAAGCATGCTGATCCTGAGCAGGAACAAAGTGTATTGAGGATTACCCTAGCCCCTGTCTTTTGTGCTTAATTTAGAAGTGGAACTGCGAAGTAAAATTGCTCTCAGCTCTGCCCCATTCATGGACTGGCCCTTCCAGTTACTGCCTATATTCTCTTTCTGAATTAAAGAAGCAAGGACATCACAAGACATAATAAAATCAGCAATTTAGTAAGCTATAGGGGAAACTTTCTTATCAGCCTGTGTTTGAACCTTAACCCTTGGCAGGTGGGAGGTTAAATATAATTAAATATATATTGCTTCATTAAATATACCTGGCTTTAAGATCTCTTGCTGGCCCCAAGTGTTTAAAGTTCACTGGTTTGTGTTACATCTAGACTATTGAGGAGATGTAGGTCTGGGCCAGAAAATGAGAAAGTAATCGGCAATGGACCCCATTAAAAATAACAAATCAGAACAGAGCCGAAAAAGAAAAAGATGATCTAAATAACTTAAAGTCCTTTATTGGCCTGGAAAGGGTGGAGGAAGCAGGAGGATGGGAAGGGCAGGAAGTGATCTCTACTCCACAAGGGTTCTGGGAATCTATCTGCCTTTGGGAGACTGGGAGAAATGGGAAAATAAAATAAAAACATGTTCAAAATGCCAAAAATGATAGGAAATGGTTATCAGCTTGAAAAGTTCCTCTAAGGGTTATTAATAGCTAGCAGCAAGGAAATAATGACTCACTGGGAAGATAAGTATATCCCAGCCCCTAAAATGTGAACTGGTTCAAAGTTGCTTAACCCTGACTATTCTATCATAGCACATACGGGGAAGGTCTATCACGAAAGTATCACCACATGTACATAACTCATCTCTACCTTCCAAAGCACTTAAATATGTGCATAAACCCTCTTACTTTTTATGAGCTATAAACACATAAAAGTGTGCTAAATCTGGACAAAATTCAACATTGGATTTAAACTGCATTGCAGAAAGGATTGGGATATTGGCTCTATTCAGACATTTAGAGTATTCTGCATATAAATGTCGAGGTGGTCATGGTTCTGTCTTAGACCATGAAATAAGAAATTATTCTATGATTTCATTTGCCACTTGAATTAAAGGTGTTCTTATTTTCTGGCCTGTGCAGGGAAACTGAGGCACAAAGAAATTATGGTACATTTTTTTCAGACTCTGGTTGCAGAGACATAGGTGCACATAGTTCCACAGCAATCCATTTCTAGCGTCCACAAAGGTATATTTTCTCAGGAGGATACAGGTGGGTTTGACTACTATGTGTAGACACATGATTAATGGATTTCTATCCTAAATTCTTAAAGAACACCCTGGAAGCCTGGGCACTGGGAAAAAGCTGGACTAGAGGAGTAGTTGAATGGAGAACTGTGTTGCAATGGAGTGTGGGAACAGCTTATGAGATCCATAGCCCTGCTGGCCACTATGGCATGTTATAGCACGGCTGTGAAAAATCCTTGTGCTGATAGTTAAACAAGGGAGAGGTTGGGGGTAGGTCAACAGTGAAGCTGCAATTTAAAGACCAACTAAGCAAGCAAACAGGGAGCAAACTGGTGGAATGGGCCAAGATTACCTGAGTTTTGGCCAAATGCATAAGCCTTAAAATTATCCTCTGGGTTGGAGCAGTTATTTCCTTCCACATCCAACAGCTTTTCTGCATCATGTCTAGATCCAAAAGAGTTTGCAGCATGCCTTTCCAGAAACCCTGGCTATAAAAATGTCTTTCTGCATATTAAGCTGCCTAAGGTATTCTCTTGACATAGCAATTATTGCATTTATATAATCAAGTAATAACTAAACAGGCCAAAGGGATAAGTGGCTTCAGTGATTTCATAGCCCATTCCTTTGTATCACTTCCTCTGATAGTTGTTCTCCTATCTGGAGTGTGAAACCTCCAAGAAAAGGGGTGCCCCAAAACCCCTGGGTAGTCTTCCTCTGAGATTTGATATCCTGCTACTTTTAAGTTTCCTAATGTCCAGCTCTGTGGGAAGTGAGCTCCTGGCTTTTCCTGTCACCAGTGTATACAGAGAACAAGCTGCTGCTGTCCTGTGATGCCACCTTCTCTGTGTCTGAAGCTGGTCCTCCTCTTTCCCCTCCGTTGTAAAGCACCACAAGCACAGGAACACAGGGAATTTTTTCGTTGTCACATACAATGGGAAGTCATCCTGATCAGGCTGTTAGGAAAGAGAAGAAAGGGAAACTAATAAATCTCTTCCCTCTCTATGGTTTTCTATTTTTGCACTGGAAGGGAACATAATATTCTAAGTCCTTCGGCACAACAATATGTCAGGCAATTGGTAACAATACATTGGACTTTTGGGTGGGCTATGCTCTTTTGTGGCATCTGTGTGAAGGATGATTTTCATCAAAAAGCTTTATGGCTTCAATGAAATATTTGTAAAGTGGCTTCTGCAAGTGTGACTGATTGTCTAATTTTATTCTATATTCTGTTTTCATTGGTTTATGTAAATCACAGAGTATTATGTATACTCTGTGTTTGATCATTTCAAACCCATAATTGAAGAATTTGTGTTCTGAATTAAATTTATGGTCTGTATGAAATCTTTGTTTACCATAAATAAGAGCTTGTTTATCCATATGTCAATTAATAAGAACATAAAAGGCGTTAGGAATAAACAAGTTGTTTTCTTTATTTCTTTCATGAATATACCATGTAAATTTATTTTTTACATGCACTCTGATTAAGCAAAGGGAAAAGTTTGATTCATTTTTTCAACTGCCATGTATTTCATGAAATGTATTACACAGACATTTAGAATATAACAGACAATATGGAACGTATTACAGCCTATAGCAGCTGTCATGATATTTCAAATATATTACATGGAATGACATAAAATATTTTCAACATATTCTTATAATTTTAATGTATATCGTGTGGTGTCCCATATTTTAAGCAGCAGAACAATAGGCCAATTCTATTTTTTTCTTCTTCTTTTAAAAATTGCATTTTATATATTGTCAGATATATTTTTACCATGTGTGCAATAAATTATATGAAACACATAACACACATATGGAAAAGGTATGACTTTTTTGAGGGGGGAAGGTTGTGGACTGCTTAGCAAAGAGCTTAAATCCTTTGTGCATTGTTTAAGCAATGGTCTGTATCTCTGGTCTGGTCTGCAGGCAGAGAGGTTTGTAAAACTAATATTTGTGATTTCCAGCAACTGAGATGCTTTCTGCTGAAGATAAGGTGGTAGCATAGAGTCAGTCACAAAAATCTGTGTCACTCAGTGACGTATCACCCAAAATAGCCAGTCTGAGCTAGGGGATAACAAACCCAGTGGCAGGATTATCTACACCACAAACACAGCCCAGCTTCTGGGATGATGTGTGAAGAAACCTTGCCTTCTCTCTGGAGGCTGTGAGACACAGAGTAATTTAGAGAATTTGCCTTAGAGAAGGCAGTGTCTGTTTAGAGACAGCTATCAGAGTTTTAGCTGGTCATATGAGTGCACTGGGAGCTGTAGTGTGAAGAAGTCTTAAGAAGACAGATTCAGGTGAATCACCAATACAGTTCTTCGGTCCTAATGGATTTCAGATGCCTATTGGTTTCATTTTCAAGAAATATGTGAAAATCTGTTCTTGTCTGAAGTTGGTTTGGTCAAATTAGCTGTTCTGGTCTGCCTTTTGTCCTGTGCAATTCTCTGCTGCTCTTGAATAAGTCCCTTCTCCTCCTTGCTGATTTTGGAGGACATTCCCCTCTCTCTTCTTTGTAGCTGCTCAGATTTGAACAAAGTCTCCAAACCTGAGCAAGATGAGATTCAGGTCTTAAATTCTTGTGACTTTGGGAGAGGAGCTAAGTCCAGCTGGGCCATTTCACCAACTGACTATTGCATCTTTCCTAAATGCAGCAGATGGTGGGTTGCAAGATTCTTCTCTCACCACCAGAACTGCAGAGGGCTCAAAACATGCACCACTGAGGGAGGTTTTAGAACAAGGGAAATAACCCAATGCAGAATTCCAGTAGTGAATCTGGGTTTTACAAATCTGTGCTCTGAAAAGTTACCCTAGTTTTTAATAACTGCTTAATTCATCCACTAGGACTACATTTTTTATTTCTAGTAAGCCTAGAAAAGCTAAGATTTTACTGCTTGACGTAAGCAGAAAGTAGAACCAGGGGGAATTGTCTTTTTAGGCTTTGTATTTGGACAAATGACACTCCTCATTCTTGTCATACCAGCTATAGTGAGGAGTGTTTAAACTTCTTCACTTGACAGGAGTAAATGGCCATCTTTAGTCCTTCTTTTACTGTCTTGCCTACAAATACAGTCTTTTGCAGTACAATGCTTGCCTTCTGGCACACCATGCTTCTATGCAGAGAACAGCTCAATACAGAGCTTTTTCTTTTTTTACTTTACTGGTCATTAATACTGCACGCCATAATGACAGCATGCCATCCAAACCCTCTCTTACTTGCTTCATGGTCTTTCCCTGAACAGATGCCTTTGAGTGGTCACTTTCTGGGAATGTCTTTCTTAGTCTGTGCTCCCCATGAGTACAGCACATGTGCAGTTCAACTATGGGTGGGGAGAGTGTGGAAGGAAGGGAAAACAACGCTGATTTATGTGGATGGCATGTGAAAAGCACAGTCATTCTAGATGGTGAGAGACCTGAGCTCAGCGAGTAAGGACTTTGGAGATTTTGGATAATAAAATTTCAGAAACCTTGACAGACCACTGATAAACTCCAGGGGTCTTGTTAAAATAATGTGACAAATTTGAGTGGATGTTCACAGGTATAAAAAAATGACACGGGTGTTGGCTGACACAACAGTCATGTCTAGTTCTACACATCAAAATCCTGATGGGTAGCACAGAAAATGAGGCCTTTCAAAACAACAGTTGCCATTTTGTCTTTGACATGAAAGTTGTCAGAGATAGAGTGTTACTTATCAGCACTTTATCATCATTATTTATTGCCAGAAGTGCCTTTAATCCTTTTAAGGGAGACTCTTGGAACAGATTATTCTAAGTTATGTAACTTAGAAGAAAAGACACATTACAAATCAATGCTGTGAATCAAAGCATTTAGCCCATCAAGTCTTGCAAGGTAAGATAGATATTTTGGCCGACACACACACAAATACATGCATGCATAAGCATTTACATACATACACATACATATGCTCACACAGGTACGCACTTGTTCATACTTATATAGGTAATAAGCTTGAGACAACACATCCATTGGCAACTGCAACATCAATGATGAAAATGTGGCAAATCTGCAAGCAGATTTTCACAGTGGGAATTGTTGAACAACCTTCCAGATGTCCACAGGTCTCCTCAGAATCAGTCACACAGACAGACAGTCAGACACTCATCATGGCTTACTCCTCACTGAATCACCTTGACCACATTTCCTCTACGTTGAATTCACATCCAAAATAACCTTGTCTTCCTCATGCCTACGTGGTTTCCAGGCTGGTGCTGCTGGGGAGAACCGAGGTGTGTGTCAGAGATGTGGTTACAATCCTCTCCCCTGAGAGATGTGCAAGGAGGTAGATTCTGCCAAAGGAAGCAGGTCTGTGAGTGCCTCTGTGGAGGGGCACATGTGCACATCAAACAGTAAGGTGATGAGAACTCAGAAAAATATAGGTGACTGTGCCCCTTAGGAAGACCTCATAGGTAAAACAACTCTGAAACAGATTCTATCACACAGATTAAAGTGTTGTAGAAGCAGGAGAGGAGAAGATGATTCCAGCTTGTCTCAATTTCCTGACAGGATTAAGACAAAGGAGGGGAAATAAAGCAAAAGAAATGTATATACTTATGAGATAGAAATGTTTGAGCTTTTTCCTTCATTTTATTTGCTTTCTGGCTTCTGAGCATGCACCATACATTTGGATCAGATAAACTAATAACGTGGTGGGATTTTTGGGTTTGTTTTTTTTTTTTTCCGTGTTTTTAGAAGTATCAACCTTTCATTTGCATGATATCATCCCTTTCCTGTCCCTGAGTTGTATTTTTGGGTGGACTATTGGAAGCAGAAAAGCCTGCATATCTTCTCATCATATGAATTTTCCATTCTGATTTGTAACACACCTATGGCCAAGAGAGCACAGGAAGCACAGAGAAAAGGATTTCCTCCCAAAAAGTGCATTAAAAGAGAACAGGTCAGTGAAGGGCTGACTGTGTGGCCTTTGGATCTCTATCTGGCTGCTCAGAGCAACGTGAACCAGATCATGAGTATTACGTACTGTTCATGGGTTAGAGATACACTAGCCTTGAGGTTTTAAGTGCTGTCAATGGTTAAGCAAATGGGTGTTATTGTGGCCATGACTGTTAAGTTGTTATACTTATGGTTATACTTGTTGTACCCTCATGTTATTATCTACAGGTTATTTAATATATATTATTGAGTTCTCTGAGTTAATCCTTGTTTGTACTAAATAACATCATTGAGGAAGAGAAGAAAGGAAGAGAAGGAAAGAAGGAAAGAAGGAAGGAAGGAGGGAAGAAAGAAAGAAAGAAAGGAAAAAAGGAAGGAAGGAAGGACGAAGGAAGGAAGGAAGGAAGGAAGGAAGGAAGGAAGGAAGGAAGGAAGGAAGAAAGATAGGAAGAAAGAATGGAAGAAAGAAAGGAAAGAAGAAAGGAAGAAAGAAAGAAAGAAAGAAAGAAAGAAAGAAAGAAAGAAAGAAAGAAAGAAAGAAAGAAAGAAAGAAAGAAAGAAAGAAAGAAAGAAAGAAAGAAAGAAAGAAAGAAAGAAAGAAAGAAAGAAAGAAAGAAAGAAAGAAAGAAAAGAAAAGAAAAGAAAGAAATCCATTCTTGCTGAGCTTTTTTCCATTGATGGATGTGACACCACAGTTTTTAGTCACCATTAGTCATGTAGAGGCCATGAAGAAAAATGCAAGCACGATATTAAGCTGTATAGAGAGAATTATTACCTACAAATGTGTGGAATAAAAGTTCTGTTCTACTTAATTGGTAAAGCCAACACAGAGGTCTTTGTCTCCTCTCTTAGGCATCACGCTTTTAAGAAGTGAATAATGTTTAGACAGTCCAGAGATAAATACTGAGTGTTAGAGTCTTCTAAAACCAGATTTATATGAAAAAGAAGGTAGAAAATTTTGGGAGATTTCACCTAGATAAGAGAAGTCTGAGGAAAGGCTAAGTGTCTTTAAACCATAATTTCTTGTTTTGCCTCAGCAAATAAATAGCACAGATGATTTCTTTTTTCACTGCAGTTGCCTTTTATGTATAAATATTGTAACATGATCAATGCAAGGTTTTTAAGAGCAGATTATGCAGCATCTGTCAGGAGTGACATGACTGTTGTTGATCTCACAGTGAGCAGGGAACAGATGAGGATGTTTCTGAAGGATCGTGCCACCCCTTCAATGGGATTCTGAAAGTCTCTTGATGTGTTAATCTTAATTATTTCCTTCTGAGGAATGTTTTCTAATGTAACTAATCAAGCAGATCTACCATTAATCCTCTGCAAATTGTCTACACACTGCCTGAATCCTTGATGCCAGATATGAACACTGTCCTTCAGCAGTGGTCACACCAATGACAAAAGCCCTTGCATAGTGCCCCTTCTGTTTCTTCCTAGTGTATCTTTTTCCAGAAATCATTTTTTCTCTTCTCAACGCAGAGGCCCTCAAATAATTATCTAAATTGGAGCTGGCATTTGTGGAGTCCTTTATCCTATACATAAACTCCATAACCCTTTTGCCTGGATGGATGGCTACAGCTGGATGCGTCTATCCTGTGTTGCATTGTGTTTTCTTGCACTGAGATTGCTGGCTGACCCAAGGCAATTGGTGCCAATGAGCAGCCTTCACTATTTACTGTCTTTTGTTTCCCCATCCCATTGCTTTTTTAATTGAGACTTTTGACACTATGAAAACTCTCTAGATATTGGCATTTCTGTTCTTCCCAGGTTCCTTGAGGAGCAGTGGGACAGGAATGGATGCCAGCTGGGCCTTTCCATAAATGCTTTTGCTTCATAAGTGTTCTCTCTTTTACAGCTTAATTTGAGTCCCACAAGTCAGCCATTTCTGAGATGTTGAATGAAAGCCAAATGAATTCTGTGTCTTTCTAGTTTCTTTATTAAAACATCCTGCAGTTCAAAGTCATATGTCTTACAGAAGTCTGTTACATCAACAAGATTATCTTTAGACACCAAACTGGTAATTTTATCAAATGAAGATATCAAGTCTGTTTGAAAGGATCTGTTTCCCATAAAACCCTGTTGATTTGACTAATTTATATTTCCTAATGTAATTGTTTATTAGCTGAGCTTATGTCATGTCATGATTTCTCTCGGGATGTATGTCAAGCTGTCAGACTTACAGCTATAATGGGAAAACACAGAACCATGAAATTTTGTTTGGAAGGAACCTCTGGATGTCATTTTCTCCAATACCCACAACTCAAAGGAGGCCCAACTGCTCAGGCCCTTGTCCAGTCCAATTTTGAGTCTTTATGAGGGCAGAGATTCCACAGCCTTTCTGGGAAGCGCTCCCAGTGCTTTAATACAGTCATTATACAAATTTTGTCCTTGATTGGCAAGACAAATTTCCCAAGAGGTGAACTGGGCCCGTTGCTTCTCATCCTTTTCCTATGATTCTCTGAGAAGAAGAGAATCTTCTTCTGTAAGACTCCATTAGACAGCTGAAGACAGAAATATGCTCCCCTTTGCCTTCCCTTCTCCAGGAAGAAGAAATCCATCTTGCTCTGCTTCCCACTGTACATTATGTATCCAGCCCCTGAAAGTTCACTGAAGCACCAAACTCACTGAAAACTGCAACACTAAAAATTGTTGTCAATTATGTTACATACCTTGATACTTTAATAACTGGGAATGGATCCTACACTGTATCTACACTCCCTACTGTAAATGAAGATTGGGTAATACCTTTGAGGAGGGCTTATTGCACATACCTTTTGATGGGACAAATAGTTTTAGCTGTACCTTGACATTCATTGTCTCAGAGACAGTCTCAAAATCTGTTTTAAACAAGACTCCTTACTTTTGAGACATGTGAAATTTGGTGAGAATCGTCCCACTGAAAGAGAGCATGCCCAGTCTATTGTCTTCAGAGTCTATGGGTGTATGTCACCTGACCATAATACCTACCCTTTAGCCTTGCTCTTCTGTTGGAGTCCAGGACATCCCCTTGGATGGCCTGGGACGTGAGGAAAGGAGTTTGAGTCCTGGACAGGGGGGTGTGGAGACGGTTGAGGGGGCTCGGAGACCTTGGCACAGAGCCCAGGAAGACACCGAGTTTGATTTTAATCCATGGGAAAAGCTTTCAACATTGTAGAAGTAATTACAAACTTCCAGGATGTGAAAATTGTAATTTGGCACAGTAGATGATGTAGAATTTAATAGTTTTAGAATTTTTAGAATAGAAGTAAATGGGGACAAGATGGTGGAATTTGGGTGGTACCTTATGTACTTCTCCTTCTTCCTCATCCTCCATTTTTTGGGGCGGTGATGGCACAAAGTAGTTAGAGTGGATTGGACCAAAGTAGAATGTCACTTCTGGTGTGGGCACTGGGCATTGGCACAAAATAGTAAATAACTAGTACGTAATTATCTGTATAAATGTTAGGGGACATCCCATCTGTGGGGCAGTCGCCTCGTGTCCCAGCTGCTGTCAGGACCTCGGCTGGGAGCAGAGAAAATTTTGAGATATCAAATAATAAACAACACGAGAAACCTGAAAACAAACCTTGAGGACTCTGCTGTTTTACACGGACGCGACTCGGGGCTTTTTAGAGGGCCAAGGACTTTAAACCACCTAAAGCTCGGGTGAGGAAACCCCCCCGACACTCTTCAGTATCCTTCTCATTCTTGTAGAATGTAGTACATAGACCTCATACAATACCTTTTGCTGAGTGCTTGAGAGAGACAGATTTTCTGAACACTTTTTTTCCACATTGAATTGTCACATCCTATCCGGTAACAGTCAGTTTTCCTGTAGTGCCACTTATTTAAAAACAAGCTATTTGTGTTGTCCATAGTGCTCACTGCCACATGTTTCTCCTTGCCACTTTCTACTCACCTTGCTAGTTTTTATTTGCTTTGCAAAGAATGGACATGCCAGTGTGTGAGCATGTGTGTACCTATGTCTATAAGTGACTGTGAGAGACCTCCAAAACTCCTGCTAAGCCAGTACGGTTTTGTAACCAGCATCTAGAGTCACATCATTTCAGTTTGAGGGGAATTTTATAAGAATTCTTTTAGAGTTTCCTGATTACCATTCATACTTTTGCCACTGCTTTAAATTCCCCATCTCTACTGACTTGGTACCATAATTATTTTTGGCTTGATGGAACTGGCCCATTTGAAACATTAAATACATTAAATATTTATTTAAATAATTAAATTATTAAAAATTAAAATCATTAAATATATAAAATAATCATATACTCACACATTCACTGGCTCTATATGTATGAACACATAAGCACACATGCATACTTGTACATGCCCCCCATTTTATTGTAGACGTCTACAGCTCAGCATAACCCACTCACACTCAGGTTGTTATCAGGTATTTTTCTCACCTAATTGTGACCTTTCACACGCGAAGGGAGCCTACAAGAAAGATGGAGAGGGACTTTTTATAAGAGCATGTAGTGATAGGACAAGAGGCAAAGGCTTTAAACTGATAAGGTGAAGGTTTAAGTTAGATATTAGGAAGAAATTCTTTAGTGTGAGAATGGTGAGGCACTGGAACATGTTGCCCAGAGAAGTTGTGGTTGCCTCAACCCCAATATTGTTTAGGGCCAGGTTGGATGGAGCTCTGACAAACATGGTCCAGTGGAAAGTGTCCCTGTCCCCTGGCAGAGAGGTTGGAACTAGATGAACATTAAGGTCTCTTCCAACTTAAAGCCATTCTATGATTCTGTGGTTCTGCAATCTCTTTTCCACTTGGCATTATGGAAAAGAAAGATAAATGAAGCCTCTCTGGAGTCACAAGTTAAGAATCCTTGGAGCTTGTAACGGTTCCGCCCTACTTTAAAAACTATGAATTTTGTTATTCTCATGGTAACCAAAATATCATACTCATCCTTAAGTGTGCAGCCCAAGACAAATATAGCTTTGATTGTGCATAGAATAAAGTTAAATTATATAAATATCTGATTATCCTCTACAGAAAGGTACATACAGAGCAGCCCTATAGTAGGAAAATAGAACTTCAAATGATATTTTCACAGAAGATACATTTTTTCATTTGGGACACTTTATTTTGTTCAGTGCTTAAAGACCATGTCAGGGGGTATAGTCCTTCCCAGACTTTTAAAAAGTACACCTACTGAGATAAACTCCTCTGTTCATTCAAGTGAAAGAGCAAAATTGTCATAAGGAAAGACACACTAAGTTTTCTCTCATTTCTTCCTTATACTTTCATAACATCTCCTTTTAGCTGTCTTACCTTGTGAAGTGATCAGCTTTGGAGACTATTCATTAATATTGATTATTACTCATTTAATGGTCTTTTTGAGTGAAAAATGAAATTATGTCATCTTTCTGTGTTCCCCACTACAAATTTCACATCACACTGTGCTGTCAGGAATATGATCATCTACTTTGTGAGATCAACATAGATTATACCACAATGTGAAAATGTTCCAAAGGAGGTGGGATGTATGAAACAGCTGCTTTCAATTTAGCTGGTTTGGAGTTTTTTCCTCCAGCTGAGATGTTAAGGCACTATGTTTTGTTACTGCTGAGTCTAATACCCTATTGACCTGCACCACCATGGGATGGAGTTTCCCTAGTTTTCATAGGGATCTATGAAAACCTTTTTTAATTTCTGCTTAGGAGGTTTTTTTTATGCACTGAAGGTCTCCTAAGCATTGCATACAAATCTTTTTAACTTACAGACATGTAAAATATTGTTTACAGATGGAAAGACTGTGGAATGGGGGGAAAGGAAAGAGCAATAGAATCACAGCCAGACTAATGTAAATATGTTCCTTCCAGGAGTTGTTCATAAACAATTAAATTCCCCACCCTTCCCAGTTGTGGTCTTTCTCTGAGACAGGCCCTGAAAAGGCTAGAGAATTCTGACAGTAAAAAACCCAGATTATTCAGACGGGCTGTTGGTAGAGCATGGTCCACATAAATGGTATTTTGGACCTTGGTCAAACCCATCTCAAAATGTTGGCTTCCCTTTTGAGTTCTTTTCTCTGAGTGGAGCCACAAAATGATTGCCAGATTGGCCTCTTTTGTGTTGCTGCCCTCTGTTTTTCTTCTTTTTTGGGGGTATGGAGACAGTCACCAGTGGTGTTAGTCAGTGACGTGGGTTGGTTTCACTAGTGCTAACATCTGCCCAGAAATCTATTCAGTTAGAGCTGGATAAAACAACTTGATTTTTTTTTTTTTTTAATCTCTCTTACGCTTTCTAAGAATTTGCACTGGGCCTGTTCCATCTTCAAGATGTTCTTTTTCTGTATCTTACATTGGCCTTCATAGTTTTTTTCCTGGGAGGTGGACTGAGAGACAAGGAGGATGAAGAAGAAGGGTTTGATACTCTTACTGTTGAGAATTTGTGATTAAAGCTTGAGAACAGATTAAACTGAAATTGCAGTTTGGGAAATGTAACCTGATAAAATAACACAGACTTCACTCCCCTCCCTGGGAATCAAAACTAGCAGCTACTTCTGATGCACAACAAGCTGAAGTTTCTCTCTCTCAGCCCTCATGTTTTCAGCTGCCTTTATTGTCCTGCACTGTGCATGTTGCTTGCACATCTCAGGCTTTAAATGTCTCCCTTGCTAAAAAGCAGTCTTTGATGATATCAGGGAAGCTGTATGAAAATGAAAATAAAAATGTGTGAGATCAGAGGGAAAAACTCATCAAAACCCAAAACCTAAGTGTCCTAAGCCCCACCCTTCCACTTGGATTTTGATGGCTGACGGCTTGGGATATAGGAAGCAATTTTTGTTTGTTTATTTGTTTTCACTACAGGCAGATGAAACACTTGGAGGGAGTAACCAACAGGATGTTGGGAGGACACATTTAGGCATTGTTTCCTCTTGGCCTCAGTGCCTGCCTGCATCTTCACAAGTGCTGACTGGGAGATGCTGACTGGGAGACTGCAGCAGATTTTCTCCGGAAATGCTCCAATCAGGGCAGAATAAAACCGCACTGTTCCCGTCCTCTCCTGCTTCAGAGTCCAGCCAGTCTGGAAGTGACTTCCAGACCTGACCTGGGCTACAGATTTTCTGTGTTTCTGAAAAAGCATGCCCTGAATATCTGTAGTGATGACATCTGTTTGCTAGCCTGGAGAATACGCATCTGAGGGGAGACTTTCTAGGATCCTGCTAATATTCACGGGAGAAACCTCATAGCAGAGCAACCACTTTTCCATCACTGCCACAAGAGCATGACCCATTTTACATGCAGCATCTGGCTAGACTATTTACTTCTCATTACATTAATTAGAAAAGATGATGTGGCTTTTTTTTTTTTTTAAGGCCCTTTGTTGTCCTTTACATAAAGAAAAGAATTTACTATAGTCTGCTACAGGAGTAAGTAGTTTTTGTGGTTAATTATGTGAGACCTAGTGACATACGAGAGATTGTCAGGATGGTAGAACTCCCAGTACACAGCCAGCAGAGGCAATGGCTGAGATGATGAACCCATTTATGTCTTGCCCAGATTTAAAATTGGCCTTGAGCTGTTACAGTCTAACTGTTCATTCCACTTGTATAGTGTGGTTCACCAGGACTATGACATGTCCACTTCGCAGGAAAGGGCTGCTAAAGGCAAAGCCTTCCTGAAAACTGAACTGAGAATCTGAAACCACTCAACTGAGACTGAGAACCTTATTATGCTGGGAAAACTACAGTTTGCAACTTGCCTTTCCCCTAATCTGTTGTTCACCCCCACAAAGACACAGGCAAGCAGGTTGGGTCATTCTGCACCATGAAAAGGCAGGTGAAGTGGCTGCTAATACTGCTGCTCCTTGGGAATTCTTGGGAGGGATGAGAATATCATGTTATGGGGGAATCTACTTAGTGCACAAGTGAGAGAGGAGATAGGACTGTTGAAGAATATCTGCAAAGGATTTTTTTCCCTTTTTTGAGACTGCAGAACACACACATGGAGCACATGGTTCAGTCTGACTGCATTACCTACCAATGATCACCCTTAACTCAATCTGCAGCAGGAAAGGTTTTTGTGGACACCGCAACACAGAGTTTTATTTCAAAAGAAACTTTTCTGAACACAGTCTCACTGTGTCTGAGTCTAGGGCTTGGGATCTGGGTCAGGTATTGTTTTATATCCGTGAATTTTACCTAATCCTCACTGAGTGCTGCCAGAGCTCCTTTAACCTCATTTTTTAACTTTGGATCCTTCTGATAACACCATCTAGCATGGTTACTTAGATGTGTTTAGGCTCCTTTCCCTAAAATAATAGGTATATGAGAGGAAAGATGCCAAATACAAACCATCCCTACACCCTGAAAAAAGGCAAGAGGGTGATGAGGGGGAAGACTGAGGAATGTTAAAAAGAGAAACTCCTGCTTTTAATGGGTGCATTTTCCAAGGAAAATAGAAGAAATATAACAGACACCAAGAATAACATCCGATTTTCTGTTGCCAGCTCTTTTTATGACTTTAAAAACCAGTCAGTTTTATTCAGCATAGTTTCTGGGAAGGAAAAAAAAATAAAAGCTGGGGGAAGGATCCACACACTTCTAATCATATTCAAGTAGGCACTGTACAAAACCTGCTGGAAGCCAGCAGTGGTGATGACTGGCTCATTACCATTATATAAATAGTATTTAAAGTGCAGCTGGGCCCTCACATGAGCAGAGACCTAATTGATGCCGAAATATGTTCATTTCAAGTCCTGTGACTTCATGTGGAAAATATTACACTGGCTAATTAATGGCAATGAGAAGAGATGATGCATTGCCTTATAAAACAAGCAACTGAAATGTTGAGCCTCCATTCAAAGGGAAAAAGGGGAGGGGGAAAGAACTCTGGAAGTTTAGAGCATAAAAAGCCCCAACAAAATAAAATGCATGCTCAGAGACTTGCAATAACACACACACATAATCAAGAATTAGAGACATTCAAGAGGAAATGACTTGCTATTTATCTAACGGCTCTGAAGCCAAATCTGAGTTTATTGTATGCCCTTGACAGAAAGATAGCACCAAGCCCGGTGTTTATACAGAAGAGTTCATGAAAATATAAATGCCTTAATCCTGGCAATTCTGTACACCAGCCACCTAATATCCTTTTCAGGCACTTAGCAACGTTGCATCTACCGTGTCATTATTTAATACATACAAAGAAGAGTTGGCTCAAGCTGAGAATGCAGGCTTGAATAAACGGGAGAAATGAATTGAACGCTGTTGTGCAGCACAACAGACAGATTATTAACAGGTCTCCTCCAGCCATTCAAGCATACGAATTGAAACTTCAATAAAAGCTTTTAGTTCAATGCATAGTTCATCATACAAGGTGTAGTGACAAAGGTGTAGTGACAAAGGTGTAGTGACAAAGGCGTAGTCAAAGAATTAGAAATATGGACAAGTCATTTTTAGATAAGACCAGCAGGATTAGATTTGTCACTGGTAAGTTACATGAGTGTGAATACCAGCTTGTCCCTACCATACCCCTGTCACATCTTGATATGATCCTTTTTTACTCTAGAATACGAGAAGGAAATATCTGCTGCAAGTTGTTCGAAGATTGAGATAGGGGATGCTCCATCAGATATGAAGTCACAGAAGTTGGAAAACCAGCACTGGATGTCTGGCATATTTGTTGCCTTCAGAAGACTGTTTGGCACATAGATATTATTCATGCTTTTTCTCATGGTGGGGTCTGACAGCCCTAAATCCAAAGTTTCCCAAAGCACCCTTTGAAGACTTTATGGTAGTGCCACTGGTCTCACTGTCAGGGAAAACCTGGCTTCAAATTTCTACTTTGTTTATGATTTCTTACATTATTCATAGCAAATCTCTTCCCACTTTCTGAAGTCTGGATGGTTATCTCTCCTGCCTCCTTGTTCAAAGCCTGGTGTTTTTTTTTTTGTTTTTTTTTTTTTTTTTTTTTTTTTTTTTTTTTTTTTTTTTTTTTTTTTTTTTGTTTGGGTTTTTTTTTGTTTGGTTGGTTTTTTTGTTTGGTTGGTTTTTTTTTTTTTTTTCATCTTCGGATCTTTATCCTTTCTGCATATATTATGTGTTCCAGTTCTTTCATCATTTAAAGATGTTTTCTTTGAATTTCATTGTCTTGTTATTGTCTTCTTTTCAAGAATCAAATTAATTCTTCTGGGTTTTGATCTTTCTAGATTTTGTGGCTCAGACTTTATCCCCTCACACAATTCCCACTGACCTGTCTCATTGCCAGTTTATACCCCAAAAAATTGTGCCATAAGCCCTCAGCTCTTTTTTCTTTATCTTCCACCTATAACGTAGTTTCCCATTAGTTCTTTGCAGAGTTATCTTTTGTTGTGGCACCAATTAATACAATTAGACTGCAACCTTCCTTTATGCTATTTACTGCCAAATTATTCTCCCCAAATTGCCTTTCTTCTACTTTTCTGCTGGGGTTGTTTTCCAATCCTCCCAAATTATTGCTGTTTGTAAATTTCATCAAGCGCCTGATTATTTCCATTTCCAGAGATTAACGAAGATATTAAATGAGACTCTTGGAGAATCCAAGTAGGCACATCTGTCTCCATGAAACAATGTTTACAGTTAAGCCAGCCACAATGATTTTGGAGTAGAATCTCAGGAAATAATTTTGGAAAAGCCAAAAATGTATCATCCACTCAGATTTATTTCTCAGTGATATTGTAGTACTAGCAAGTGCTGTTATTGTGGAGTGCCAAAGGCCACAGCTAGGATTGTTTCTCTTCCCCTGCTTCAGTTTTGTGCCACACAATTAGGTGTTACTTGGTTTGTGAATAGTTTAAGGAACCACTTAGAGCCAGAACACCACACAAGGCCCAAGGGCAGATTGCATTAGCAATTAACAACTCTCTCTGATTAAATAATCTGAGCTCTGTCTATCCACCCTTCCTTCATGATGGCTACTTGAGACCTGAGCTGTCCAAACAACCAGGGTTGGACAACCCTTCTCCCAACTCCCCAAAAAACCAAACCCAGAGCAAAACAGACAGACCCCAAACAAAGACTTCTTCTCTATGTGCATCTCCCCTAGGGAATAAGATAAGGCACAAACAACACCAGGCAGATGGCAGCTGTGTTGTTTTCTGCCCTACTGGCATGGGCTCAAAAACAATGGCACTGAAAATGCATAAGATTCATGACAAAACAAAATCAAATGGTTTCTCATAATTTCCTCTTCAACAGTTCAAAGCTCCATTTCAGCAAATGAGAATGTCATCATGATGGCCACAGTCATAAAAATTCAGAGTATTTATTTCCGAAACAAGCTCTCCCAGAAAGACTTGCCTATAGATATCTATGAGCATGAGTATTGTGTGCACATTTATCTTTACTCTTGGAGCAAGTGGAGTTAGTATGGGACACCTGAGAGCTACAGGGAAAGTGAACTTTATCCAGAACTCCCTTCATATGATCTTCAAGCCTCCTTTGTATTTGTTGTCATGAAGTTGCACTTCCCAAATTCATGCCAGCAGTTCCTTTAATCACACCCACACATGTTTGTATTTGTTTATTAAGTGCTGACTGCATGGCCTGGGGCAGGCAAAGCAATTGAGACTTGACAATTTCAGACTCACACCTGCATCTGGGGTGTGAGTGTGATCCTCCAAGTGTGGTGTATGTGGGTACTGACTGTTCAATAAGCAATAATGGAGGGGAGGGAGCTGGGTCTAGGCCGCTTCATATAGGTATTTATCTGAAACTCATACCTGTGTGTGGCCAGTGACTTTGTCTGGCAGTCTTGGGGTCCCTTGACACTCCCCTGTTCAATGCATACACCATTTGCAGCCACCTGAGCTTGCCATAAACCCTGTGGTGTAGAGGCTGGATGGATTCCAAAATGTTCTGCCTGAGGTTGTGAGGAAGATCACCAAAGAAAGTTGTGATTTAAAGCATTATCTCCCAAATCCAAATTAATTTCCCTACTGGCAGAGACCTTTCTCTCTCGTCTTGTGGTCTAATTTGCACACCTGAAATAATGAATGGAAATAGGGCAGGAGTTGAGAGAAGCGTTGGCCTGGTGCAGGCTTTGAACAGGCCCTGGGAGGGGAGCTCCAGCGTGCAACCTGGCTTTCTGGCTCTGGTGAGGGGGCCATTTCCAAATTCAACTCCACCTAGGAGCCCGGATTGCAAAATCTTCTTAGACCTCAAGTGTCTGAGATCTCCCCAGGGGATCATGTCCCCTTGCCCAGTTTTTCCCGAGAAGAAAGAATTCCAGTCATCTATGGTGGTCTGTAGATGAGGAGCCCGTGTTGCAGCTGCGCACACAGGCTGCTTACATGAGCGTACAAGAAACAAGCACCCTTTGGGGACTCCATACAGTCTGGCGCAGGAAGATGACACAGGACTTCAGGAATGGTCTTCTAACTTGAAAGTGTTTAATAACACAGGCAATTATGGAAAATTTGGGATGGCAAATAGACTAACAGTTTTCTTGCAGGACAGAGTCTGGCAAGAATAAAGTCTTCCTCCTGTCTCTTGTTTCTCATGTCTGTCTAAGCATAGGCACAGATGCCCTTCAAGTTTTATACGTCATGGCTATGAGACCTGTTCTCCAACAATTTCTGGTTTCATGTTGCCTTTTATTGTACTAACAAATAATAACCCAGCCCAAAACAACACACTCTCATGGTCTACCATTTTGGTGAGCTGGACAAAACCCACCTATTTTTCCAAAAGTGCAGTGACAAGGAATAAAGTACAGTTCAGCAAGAGTTTTTACAGTCCCCTCTGTTGGTTTTTTTCCCCTCCATTTTTAGAAAGATATTTGGATTAATATTTTTAAAATTATTGCTGATTAGGGATTTTTCAGACCTGAACTGTATTCTGTAAAATGCTTTGGCCCAGTGATCTCAGAGGAGAAGAGAAAAAGTGGCTGAAACCACCAGCAATCTCCAGCTGCATCTATGGCTTTGGACAAGTTTGATCCGAACCCAAATGCTGACAGATCAGGGCCTGTGCTGTGCAATTTTTCATTTGATACTCTCCAGCTTTGATTTCTGGGGAGGGGAAAGGAAAGGGTGGGTAGGGGATCAAAGGCAGCAGCTACATCCACACCCTCATGCTACATCCAAACCCATTTGGTTTAGCATGTTAAAGAAGACATAGAGGAAAAATAGAAAAAATACAGGAAGAAAAGTAGAAGAAAAAATTTTGCAGAGAGAGAAGGAAAAGAGGGGATTTGAAGCTCATATTCCATTGAAAGTTCAGTTGTAAAAATGTAAACCTTACAGAAAAAACATACTTTTTTTTCTTTTTTTTTTCAGTTTTGGCATATATGCCTCCAGTTGTGCTGGTGTCCAGAATGGAACAGGAAGGTTGGTCTTGCCCAGTCCCTCTTGCTCCAGTCTGGCAGAGTCATAGTGGATCATTTGTCAGCATGGTGCCTTCTCAGTTGGCAAAGAGCAGACACAAAACAGAGGAGCATCACAAGATGTGACTGGAAGAAGTGAAGTTGCATTAACACTTTCTTCAGGGAGACTAAGCCAAGGAGTGGGTTGAGTTATGGTGCTCTCCTCTGATACACGTCTAGATATCCATCCTCTGGCTGATAGATAGCCTGTGACTGTAGAAGTGTAGTCTGGGCTTACCCAGCCCACAAATCCCATCTGCCTCTGGGGCACATGATCTCAAGCCTCTTCTAAAGTGGATTCTGGGGTGGGCTTGTTTGTCCAACACTGGCTGCCAAAAGAGCAGCTGGGAAATGCGGAGGCAGCTGGGCCGGGCATGGTGAATGTCCTTAAAGATTGATGTAGTAGAAGAGTGTAGCTCCAGACAGGAATCCAGACTGGAGGGATTTCAGGCCATTTGGTTGGCGTCAGGGTAGTTGTCTGACCTGGAGGGCATAGCTGGGAGAGGTGCCATGAGAATAGGCTTAAAAAAGACAGTACCCAAAAGTATGGGACGGGCCGAGGGAGAAGGGCTGGAGAACAGCCTGTGAACCCTGAGAAGCTGTATCTAGATCAGCAAGAAATATCTGCAGCATCAGAGTAGATTTGTCAAACAAAATTAATTTCCTTTGCAGCCGCCACTCATAGGGGCATAAGGAATTTTTTCATGAGGACCGAAAGCACTTATGGGATGAGTGACAGTTTGGAATAATGGTATATACTTTTTTTTTATATGTGTATGCTAGGGACCACAGACCACTGTACTATGATGTGGGTGAGTATGTGGCTGTTGTAGAGGGCTTTAAGACACTTCTTGCCACTAAACTTGGATTTGCCTTACCCAGACATTACTGCAACAGCTGTTACTGGGGACCATCCTGCCTTTAATGGAAGGGAGCCAGGAGATGGTCTGGCCAAGAGGGAGTCAGCTGGGGGTCTCCATCACTGTCTCAGGAGGAATAGAAGATTAAGCAGGTGGTATGCCATGCCCCAAAGCTCTGAAAGAGCAATCAAAACACTTTGGAAAGGACCTCTAAGGGTGCTGAAGTTAACCTGGTAGTGATGAACTATCATGAAGAAATTTTGGGGACATTCTTTAAGGGTCTGATTTCATGGGCTGCACTATCTTCTTTTCTGTGCAGCTGGAAGTGCTGTCCACCAGTGAACTACCAACAAAACAGCTCCTGCCTTGGGAAACGAAAATATTCCTCTTGAGTGAAACCTTTTCAGCAAAACTTGGCCAACCCAGACTCCTTTTTAGAAAAGGCAACTTCTGCTGAGACAGAAAGAGTGCCAGTTCCCTGAAAACTTTGTCTCCTTGAGAGACAAATGTTAAGAGAAACTGCTGATTTCCTGCAAGGAGAGGGGATGTTCTTAAGATGTGATTCAAACCCTGACCAAAAATTTCTTTCCCATTGCAATATTAGCTGATATCCCTTAATCAGACACCTTCACTGGATTTTCCTCCAGGAAGATAATGTTCACAGTGTCCCCAGAATGACCCCTTCCATTTGCAGCTGAAGATACAAACACAAAACTGATCCAGACTCCTTCCCTGGTGTGCTATCAATAGTTACACTTCATATGAACTTAGTCTAGTAAGCCACTTTCCTTTAACCATCATTGTCCAATGTTAAATTAGATAGGTTATAGAGAGTAGTATCTGGCAAAATCTTCCATAAGAGGTTCTCTCAGTAGGAAGGTGGAATGATTGGTATCTTTTTATCTGTCTTAATACTTGATGTTGTCTTTCAGCTCATGCTGCTATGGGGCCTGGAGGGTGCTATTTGTCCTCATAGCTAGAACAGCAACCTAGTGAAACACACACACACACACACACACACAGAGCCACTTACAAGTGTACTTCTGCTCCAGCCTGGAGGAATCTACCAGGAGTTCATTCTGAATGGCACTGTTCATTCTTTGATCTCACTGATAAGTGCCAGCAAAGGAGGCCTCACTAGGGAAGCTACTGCAAAAGACTTATCTGATTGCATTTATTAATAAACTAGGCTCGATTTGAATGATTCATCTAGGAGGGAATGCATCCCACTGCATAATCCACAGACCAAGACATGCAACCCTTGCTTTCATGAGGTGAACTGTTCCAAAAGGTGTAGGAGAAACAGCATGGAGAAGGGAGGATGGAGTTTGGAAACAATACACTATCTGATGTGTAGCATTCAAGCTCAACTGATAAGAGAGTAACAGCTGCTAAAATACCAGCAAGCACAGCAAAGGATGACCCAGCTCATACAGAGCCATGAGACACATTGCTTAGAGGAAAGCCTGGAACCAAGACATGACTGCCTGGCATTAAGGTACTGGCATAGAGCCATTGGGTGTTAAGACCATGTGGGTTTAAAAGAACTTGCCCAGATGGCTTCTGCCCTATAACCAGTACAGTCATAAACAACATGTGCTACTTCCTCATCCTCTATCACAGAGGCTTCCCTTGGCCAGAGAGAGCACAAGACCAATTATTCTTGGCTCATCTTTTCTTGCTGGACAGGAGCTCCCTGGTTCACATTCAGATTTAGCAGAATTGGTTTTGTCACTCCCAGATTACTGGTTTAACTGCTTCATTAGGGGAACATCCAGGAATGGATGGGAAGAGGTTCCAAAAGATGAGACTTGAGACTGAAAATTTGAAGTGCAATTTTTTTTTGTCAGCTTCACAAGGTCATTGGCTCCGAAGTCCAATTCCCAAACCAAAGGTTCCTTTGGCAATGTGAAGCATTGTGCATTGCTCCTCTCATTTGTTTTGCTGTTTGCATCTCTAATGAAAAGCAGTAAGTTACAGAAAGACACACAAGAAAAATGAAGCATGTTCAGTTAGGGAAAACTCATGGCACAGCTGTTCCTTTAGTTGTCAACATTACAAATATGTGAGCCTTCCAAAGCCAAAATCTTGCACCGACCTTGATAATTACATCAACAGCAGGGAAGCACCTCCAGCAATAAAGGAGATCACGTTCTTGATTGCTGGAATTCTAATCATTTGTTTTTAATTTTGCAGGTATTTAAGCAGATAAAAAGAAACAAAGATTTGCTGCTGGATCTTTGCCTTGGGACAACTATTTGTCTTGCTCTGTTTACCTGAGGCTAAAATGTTCCTTTCTGCACCTTTGTCTAGGTGGTATCTCTAAAGACAGAGTTCCTTGAACCAATACAAGTGAGCAAAAGGACTTCATTCAAGTTTTCATTCAGGCAAGGACTATCTGTGTGTGGATTTCCAGATGCTGTCTGTTAGGTCATAAACAAGTGCTGCTTTACAGTTCCAATAGTGCAGTGCTGCTCATCTTTTCCTGCAAAAGCAGGGACCCAAAAAATCCTCAAAGGTTTTGCCTCTCTAGAAAGCACAGTGTTACATTGACAGACATGTCCCCAAAGGCTCTTTATAATGTGACTTAAAGAATACATTCAACTGCACCAGTATGTTATTTAGTGTTTGAGTAGTCACAGCCTCATTTGTTCAAAAACATTTTATTAAGGGTAAGAGCAAGAAATAGAACCTGATTTGGAATGACCATTTCAAACCTAACTTCAAGTACAAATAACAAAGCTACAGCCACACTAAATTCAGGCTAGCTATATGATTAAAGAACACTTACAATTACATAGGTTAGAAGTAGAATCAGTGTTAGACAATAAAAATTAGGATAAATTTGATATCATTTCGCTGACAGATTTGAACCTGACAAAATGATCTATCTACATATTTTCCACTAGTGGCTACCTTCCAGAATAGATAATGGATAGGAAACATCAAGGCAAAAGTTGATGGTACAATAAGCTGCAAGCAAAAGGGAGTTCTAATTGAAAGCATTTCCATACCTTGGGCACTGCTGAGTGGCTGCCATGTTAATTATATGATCCCTTCTTCTAAAGCAATCTTCCACTTGGATACCAAGATTAACTCCTGCCAAGAGGTCTCTGAAATGCCATCAACAATTGTGTTTTCTGACAAAAAGATAAAGTTAACTAATTGTAAGTACCCTTTGCTGATGAACTTATAAAAACCCCACTGGCTTCTCTTCCTGGAGAGACAGCAAATAACGGGGGTCATGTGCATTAATATTTTTGCACTGACATAACTTTGGCACAGGTCTTGGGTTCTTGCCAAGGTGCCACCTGGAACCGACAGCATACATCGAGCACAACACAGAGCAACAGTCATATAAAATTAAATCACAATCCAGCCCAGTGCCTAACCTCTAGGAAAGGGACATAATGTATAGCTGGGGAAAAGTATAGAAAACAAGGCAGATATAGCATGATCCTCCTCTTAACAGTCCTGCCATGGCATCTGTGTGATTTAAACTCATCCAGTACTAAAGGTCCCATCCCCATGTGTCTTGCTTTGCATTCATCAAAACTGTATTTGTGGAACTGAAATCCCTGATCACTAGGTTTCATTAATAACAGCAGAGAAGCAGTTTATCTGGTAACAGAGAGCCACTTTAACCACAGCCAGGATTATTGTCAGCCAAACAGATTAGTGGTTAATAATAGATTGATATAGCAATCTACAACTTCATTTTACAGGTATGACTAAGATCATTTTTCACCTCTGCTTTCATTTGAATCAGGCATTTATTTGCCAGGCATGCGGTAGATGTTTTATAATTGAACTAAGGCAAATTTCACATCCAGATGGTTGCAGCAGTGTTCTGGCAATGTGGGCAGTCTCTTCAAAAAAAGCAAAGGATTGAAATTGGCCAGGAGAATCTGTCTTCCACTTTTTTCCTAGCAGCAATGGACATCTCCAGATTTTGAAAGTTGAGCAGGCCTTTTGCAATTGTCAATACATCTGTAGCCTCTTCCCTTTTTTATGCCTCTTTTAAACATGCATCCACATTCATGAAATCACCAGTTCTTTTAAACTTTCTTCTGAAAATCTAGATCACTGACTGTGTGTCTGCAAAGCATTCCTCTATAGGAGTGGGTATTAAAACAAGTACAAACTGTTCTGTCTACCCTTTTTTGGATTGCTTCCTCATAAGGACATACTTTCTGCAGACATTGAAATTCTTTATAAGGGACTGCCCCATTTGGTGCTGGTTTGCACAAGCAGTTGATTTTAAAATACCAGGAAAGGATGTCTTACAGGATAATGTTACAGCTGTCATGAAAAGAGCCAGCCTAGTGTATTTTTGGGGAAGGGATAAAAGAAAGAAGGGGCAGTTGCATTACTTTTCTGTGATAGCAATGCCTGTGCCATTATGTTTCTTATCAACTTTTAGCCTTTCCCCACAAACTGTTAAACCACTTATAGCTACAAGAAAGCTTTTTCCCACTAATCTTGCCTAATTTTCAGTAATTTTCCTATTCAGGGCTAGAGATGGCTAATATGACACTGCCCCTCCTGGCTAGCTCAGCCTTCAAAAGCTGCCATTTTATTCCTATCTCTCCCACCAGGCTGGTGATAGTGCCAAGCTGTTTCCTTCTCTAGAAGATAAATGAAATTATTTTGGAATCTCCTTTACAAGTCTGCTGTAAGATCTGCTGACACAACACACTGTATAGAAGCTGGACAACATTATGATTATTGTTTTTGATATTATTCTTAACAATGTTTGAGAGCTGATTTGCAATCCATTTACCTTTCCCTTTTCCTTTTCATGGTGGAGGCAGAAATCAGCAGGTGACAGGATCTGCAGGCTTTATTTTTTATTTTTGACCCTTTTCAAAACCTCAGCAATTTTTTATTTCCCTTTCTAAAATGCATGAGAGCAAATCAAAATCTTCGGCACTATTTTTGAATGGATTTCTAAATTTATTTCTATTTTATTCCTTTTACTGTCTTTCTACCACCTCCTTAACAAAGACAGAAATGAATGGAATTCCATTTTGGAAAGGCATGAGAAACAGATGCAAACATGTGTGAATTAGGCAAGGCACTCTCTGAAACCTCTTCTATTGGAAGAGCAGATTTAGGAAGATATTTGATGCTCATAGCCTGTTCAATTGCTACCAAAGGCACTGCAGGATCACTGTCCATACAGCTATATGAAAAACCAAGTATCACTCAAGTAAATATATTCATATAAAAGTGTGTGTATCTATTTCTCAGAGCAGAATTGCAAAGCTGGAATTAGAATAAGTAGTTTCTGTATGTCCTCTTTTCAGCTGCATTTCCTGATTTAATAAGCTTGATACTATTTACAGAGGGTTTTCTAGAACGGTTCTCTGGTTCTCAACCCTAACCCCTGCATTTTAGTATGATCTCAGTCCAGACTTAGAGAAGCCTAATGTAGGACTTCACTTAAGCCTGTAGAATTCATGAGACTGGTGAGATTCCTGGAGGATTTTCCTGTTCTCTGGCTTCCAAATGTCAGCAAGAAATTCATGGCAGTGCTGCTTACCCCTAGAGTTGTTCTAGCATCTGAAAGCAGCTCACTTGGTACCTGGGGGATGTTTGTAGAGAGGTTGCCCATGGGGGCAAAACATGAACAGAATGACAGTCCAGACCTCTGAGCATTTTTTTATCAGGCACATCTGGTCTCTGGTGGATCTTACCCCAAATCCTGCAGATTTGGCCATTTTTATCTGCAGAACAAAACAATGGGAATTGTCTTCATGCTTCAGGCTAAAACCTAGAATTCATCTTCCTTGGCCTGACAGCCTAGGGATGGCTGAGATGATGAATATTTGTATTCTCAGAATCAGGCTGTGTTTCCAGTTCATTTGTGTTTCAGTAATGAAAAAATTGACTCACTCTGGCCCACAAAGGAGGTGAACTGGTGTCCTAGCAGTGAACAATGATTTTCAGAGAAAATCCAGCCAGTGGAGAAGTCTCCACATGAAGATTGGTAATGCAGCATGGTAGAGGGGCCCCTGAGGAGACCCTTCTGACTTGTCATACTGAAGAGGAAGTGAGTGAGATGTTTGGTCCCATAAACTCTGCAGGATCTGAAATTTTACATGCAGCCCTGTGTTTATCACAGGCAAAGAGGAGAAATTTCTCTGGGCATCTCTTGCTTGGCTGTTGTGTAGTTTACTGTAGTCACTAGTTTAGTGCAATATGATAAGGCACCATAATGTTGCAGTTCAACTCCATGCCCACTTCTGTAAATACAACTTGGTGAGGCCCAGTTTCCCAGGAGGTTACTCAGCTCATCCATCGTTGGCAAAAAACGTCCCTCCTACACTATTTGGTGCACTGAGTGTTGGAGATTTAGTCCTTACAGAATCAGAGAGACCCTACATAGTGAGGTTGCACAAAATTCAGAGAAAAGTAAGATCAGGCAGTGACATGAATATCAGAGCCCTTTTCATTCTCTTTCAGCAGTCTGTGGAGCTTCTTAACAAAATGACACCACATGACACTACATTCAAGGCTGAACAGGAAACAGACCTTCCCTTTGGGAAAAGGCAGAATTAGACCAGCAGAACATGAAATGACAAAGATCAGAAGGATGAAAACCCCTTGCCCCTCACAAGCTCAAGTCCATCCTCTGGGAAGACATATATGTGGGACTCATCTATGTCTTAATCTCTTCCACCACAGGCCCAAACAACAGGTGGAGATGTTCTTCACACGGTGGTCAGAGAGCTGTTGTCTCCTTGGTTTTCCCCAGCACTGCGATGCCTTGTCAGTGTGGAAGTGAGGGCATCATCCTCTGTCTGCTTTGGAGTGAGGAGAAAAACATTGGAGAAATCTCATCACCTGCTGCTCATCTTCTACAACTCCCTGTATAAGCTGTGAGGAGCTGGAGAGTCAGTCCTTGACTCTGCCTCAATTTCCTCATCTCAAGACTTGTACTTCTCCCAAGTGACATGTATTTGTAACAGAATGATATAATTGTGACAATTTTCTGGGTTGTGACTGCCTCTATTATTAGAAAAGCTCTAATTTTCAGGCAGGGTCTATTTTCTAAGCTCCAAAGAGCAGTCGTGGTGCAGCATATGTTTTCTTACCTTGCTTAAATGGTCTTCTACAGGAACATACCATAAAAAGCATGATTCTGGTACACAAGGAGAGCACATATCTTGCATTTAAATCTGATCTTCAGTCATACGTGGGAAACACGTTATATGTTCCGATAGACAGCAGCATAGCCTTTAGTCCCTTCCCTGGTGCCTTTTCCTGCCCGAAATTTAACTTTTAGTTATACTGGCTAGCAATATCCACCAGGAGACGCTAAAGTAATCCGAGATCCTGGGGCACATGGAAGCCCTGATCACACCCTCCGTGTCCTAACCCTACCCCTCGCTGTAGCTGCAGGCAGGCAGGGAGGTCGACAAGCGGCGACCCTGTACCACGGGGAGCTGGGGAGACCTTCCTGCCTCCAGAGATGCTGGGTCGGTTTGCTGGTCCAGTGCAGTGCAGCTCCCCGTCCCTCCCAGCCCCAGCGCAGGGTGCGGGTGGGGTGACAGTGATGTTAATGTCACTCCTTTGCCTGTGTGGGCTTTGTGGCCCGAGGGCTGTGACAAGGAGGAGTACGTGTGTCTGGCACACTGGGAGAGAGAGGGAGCTCCAGGCACAGGCACTGTGATGACAGTAGACGGTGAAATCATTAGCCCAGGATTACAGTGAGAGATGGGGCCTGAGCCACAAGAGCAGCATCTGTATCCAAAGCTTAGGGGTGGTGGGGTTGGGCTTGGGCCCATCTCATATTGAAACTTCAATGCAGAATTCAGCAAAAGACACACTAGGCCCAAGGGAGAAAAAACAACTTATTCAGACACACAGATTAGTTGTGGAGGGGGATGCGGGGAAATACCTGCCAAGTACACTGTTTAAATATAAATTATCTCCTTTTCTCCTCTAATTTTTAAAATTTTCCTTTTTTTTTTTTTTTTTTTTTTTTTTTTTTTTTTTTTTTTTTTTTTTTTTTTTTTCCAGTGAGAAAGCCCCTCCCTGCTTTAATACAAGATCTGATGCATTTATTTCTTTCTCAATGAGATATTCCATCCCTTCCCAGCACATTGAACAATGTGTCTCTGCAGTAATCGCAGCGACCCATCACTCCCATTCCTCTCCTGGAGAGCAAATGTCCAGTCTGTCTTGGAAAGCACAAACTGTCTGCCAAGGCAAAGGAAGCTGCAGGCTGATTCAGAGCTAGGGCACCCAAATTTACCCCCCACTGGAGGGGAAAAAAAAAAAAAAAAAGGAAAGTAAAAATAAAGGTCACCTTTAGATTTCAATCAAGATTAGAATTTCCCAGGTTCATGCTTGTTCATAAGGGGGCTGAACCAGATTGCTAAGCTGAAACTTCCTGGCCCACTAGGGATATTACAGCTTTGGAGTAAAATTTTGCTAAAGGCCCCACAGATTTAAATTCTTTTCCAGCTATAGCTCAATTTTTCTATTTGCACAAACCAGCACCAAAGGTTGTGACTGGTTAATGTTGTTACTAGTTCTGTGCTTTATGACAGTCCCTTGCAGTGTTTAGGGAAGAAGATTTAGTACACTGGTTAGTCAGGGGTGAGGCTTGAACACTAGCGCAGCTCTGACAAAACATGAAAAACGACTGCTGTCTTGCCTCATTGGTTGAAGATTAATTTTAAATTATTTTTATGCTTGCAAGCTAGGATGCTCCTTGTTTTATGCCTTTGTAGAGATTGTTTCAAGGGCCATTTGAAGAAAAGAAAGTTGATGGTAGACAGAATATACCGAAAACCATCTATGAGACAAGCCCACTTGTAGTACTTTGATAATTTCAATCATTCTCCTAGACAGAAGTCCACCCTCCTGAGAACAAAAGTCTATGTGAAAAAAGGAGCTTTTCTCCTGGGCCTATAAAAAGAAGCTGGAGTGCTACAAGGATGCTACAACTTTTTCCACTTTGATCTTTACCTACTGGTTATAAACTGGTGGAGGATTTGTGCTTTGGAGGATTAGGATTGCTGCTGTTGATGTTTTGATTTCTCTCATGCGAATAAGCTGTGAGCATAAGAACAATTATTGTCACAACTGCCCCCATACAGAGAAACACTTCCCTGATACCAGGCACCAGTGCATGTCTGGAGAAGAGCATGACAGAAGACAAACCCGTGGTAGTCCTCTCTTCTTGCAGTTTCGAGTCACATGGATTACTCTGTATGTCATGTTTTTCCACTAATTTCTTCCTCATGAATTGATCCAATCACTCAATGAATGTGGTGTCCTGAGGCAGGGCACAGGTGAGTTACCTGATGTGAGAGAAGCCACCATTTTTTTTGTTTTGATCCTGCATCCTACTAGTTTAACCTGATACCTGCCCAAGCTCTCCTTCCCAGCAAGAGTTGCACATGGCCAAAAAGACCCTCCTCTGGGACTGGGGTCAACTGTGAAGATAACCTCCTCTCATAAACTCCAGTGGGAAATTTTTCCCAGGGTGCTTCTAAACTGGGATGAGACGAGTTTACAGAGCTCCGTAGGCTTGGATCAGAGACAGGACTTGGATCACACAGGGGCTGACGTGTGATAATGTACGGGCAGGGCTGGGCTGGCACAACAGCATGGACACTTCTAATGACTTCTAATAAATCTCTTTTGAACTTGACCTCCAGGGCATTTCTATTCTCACCAGGAAGACGCATTTGCTGTGGCCGTTTTTATTTTTTTCAGTAAATAAATTGATCCAGCCCAGATTTTGACCTTTTACAGAATTAAAATGTAAACCAGGACCCAGTGAACCTAGAAAGAATGAAAGAGATGGGAGACATCTTTGCAAAATACATCTTTGCAAAATACAAAGACATTTATTTTCCAACTAAGCAGCTAAGCTTTAAGGTTTTGTGGACTATATGACAACACTAATTGGCAAGCACTAATTGGCAAATTTAGAAACTAATCCTGCAATGCAGAAGTAAAATAGCCATTCAGTAATAATCCTTCTTGGAACAAAGACAGGAAATTCAATATCTTTGCAGATTCCAAAGTTAGACAGGGGCCATGGTTTCATGAACAGCTTCTCCAGGGATTGCATTTGTAAACCATAAACAGATTAAGAAAACCCACTCCTGCAAAATAGCCTCATCACAGTGAATTTTCCCCTTACTTAAATGCTATCTTTATTTGTGCTGTAAAATCTCCAAAAATCGTGGTAGGAATATTGGAATATTCTTGCAATATTCTTGCAATGCAATGTTTTGCTTGATCAAGCAAAGAATGGAGGAGAAAAAGAAAGGAGCTAAACAGAGATATTCCTTGCGAAACAAATAAATGGAATATTTGGTTTGGGTTTGGTTGGGCTTTTTCTCACCAAAACCACTTCTACATGTTTCTACTGTTCTGGAAGCCATGGATTGTTTGCATAGTCTTCTCTGCTATCACAGATTTCTCCCCAACCAAGTTATTAGAAAATAAAAATATACTCGTAACAGACAAACAAGTGATTAGGAACCTAGAGGAATTGAAAGAAGGAAAAACAAAGCTGTGTAGCTGTATTTCTCACCTGTGACTGGTTGTGCTAGCCAGGTGAATGGCA
Source organism: Sylvia atricapilla (assembly GCF_009819655.1). Lineage (NCBI taxonomy): Eukaryota > Metazoa > Chordata > Aves > Passeriformes > Sylviidae > Sylvia > Sylvia atricapilla. Next base: position 23,634,945 of record NC_089146.1, read on the forward strand.
GATAGAACAAGAATGATCTGTAATACACAAACTGCAGAATCACTGGTTGCTTTTGTTTCCATTTCTTTCAAACACATAAAGATCTGAGCTGCATGAATATGCCTTATGAAGGTGAAAGGTGTAGGACTGGGGAAAATTGCTGTACCCATGTCACTGAAAACAACATCTTTAGAGGGAGCCTACAATTGTAAGGAGAAAAATATAAGAGAAAAAAGAAGAAAAGAAAAAAATAAAAGGAGAGAATAAAAGCAAAAAAAGGGAAAACAGAAGAAAAGCCAACAGAGTTGGGGATAAATGGTACAGAGTCACAAATATATATGCAGGGTTATGTAGAAGATTATATATATCATAGATACAAGAAAAAAGATCTTCCGTAAAGCAGAACATAACTCTTTTCTTGGTTCAGGAGTCTATACAGAATGCTTCCAGCAGATCAACGTTGTCAATGCCCTTCTCCCCAAAGAGCTGCTTTGATCCCTAAGAAGAAGACTAAAAGGAAACTTGACAGGAATGTTTAAATAATGTTGGTTTCAACCAAATGGAGATCACACTGGTAAAAAACTATAGTCTCTGTATTTTTCATGGAGGGTGAACAGCTGGGAGTTACCTAAAGTGAGAGAAGAAACCATGGAAAGTCAGACTTGAACTTGCTGTGAGTTTAGAGGTGAAAAATTTAAGCCTGTTTTTACTATGAAAAGGAATCAGAAAGACCAAAAATAAAAAATTTCCTCTGTCAGGTCACTTTCTAGCTGCCCTTAAGATCATTTTATTGTAATGGTACTTCTTCTGATGTGGACACCTGCTCACTGAGAACTGTGCTGAGCTCACTAATTCATTTCACAGCATCACTGGTAAGAAGTTAAGTGTAACAAACTCCAGGCCATGTGCATGCAGATGGTTTTTTGGGGGGAGGAGGGGGAATGATGAATTACAATTACAGACCTTTTGGTTGGTTGGGGTTTTTTTTGGGGGGGGGAGGTGTTCTTTTTTTCTTTTTTTTGGGGGGGGTGGTTTATAGTTTTTTGGATTCTGTTTTGGTTTTGGGGGTTTTTTTGTGGGTGGGGTCTTTTTTTGTTTTTTTGTTTTGTTTGGTTTGGTTTGGTTTGGGGTTTTTTTTTTGTTTTGTTTTGCTTTTTTTTGCCTTTTTTTTTTTTTTTTTTTTTTTTTTTGTTTTTGTTTTTGTTTTTTTGTTTCCTTCTTGTTGTTGTTGTTTTGGCGTTTTTCCCTAAAAGCAGTTGTCACAGCAAAAGTACTGAGTTCGTAAACGGTCTAGTTTAGCAGGGGGATGCAGAAATCATAGACATGATGAACCTGATTTTTTGAGACATATTTGAGTAGAAAAGTTGTACTAATTTGAGAGAGAGTGAGACCTCCTGAACCCTCTAAGCATTATGCCATCTTCCCATCATATCTTAGAGCATTATTCTTCAGGTTCTTACTCAGCTAATGTCTCTTAAGTATCTTACTTGGTTCGTTACTCACAAGATTTAGTCACTGCATTCTAACTCTGTTGTACCATGCCTTTCACTTGAGTTTCTTGCTATTTTTTATCCATGTTCCATCCTTTTGTCACATATACTGGAAATTTATTCTGACCCCAGTATCAAAAGGTACTTTTGACTTTTCTGATGTGGCTCCATTGGCTGAATACAGAGAATTTATCTGACTTCTTTTTCTTTTTGAGAAAAGACTTTGGTCTTTTTTGTTGGCCTTTTTTGATAATCTGTGTATCTGGAAACAAAGCAAGAAAAAGGCAAGGAAGTGTTATCATGTCCATTTTAGGAAACTGAGGCAGAGAAAGAGGCAGAATGAGAGAGGAATTGTCTACATGAGTTGTGTGAAGACCACAGAGCATCAAACTCTGATCTCTGAAGTCATAGGATACACTGAAACTAAACACTGAGATTTCCTTCTATTCAGCAAATCACTAATGACTTATGTCTGGTGTTCCCTTATGCTCCCATCACATCAGCTTCTGATGTGATGATTGAAGACTCCTTACCTTGTGTAACCTTCTGTCTTCTGCAGATTTTTTCTCATAGTTTTAAAGTATTTTACCTATGTGCAATTTTTGAGGTGAAATATGATCTATAAAGATATATATAGAGATGCCTTTCATGGTCCTTGCTAATTTCATCGGAATTCTGCTTCAAATATCAAATCAGCCTTTTGAAAATATCTGTAAAAAATATTTGATGGTGGTGTGACAAAGGAGGACTGAATATCCACCAGAACCAGAGTAATTGTCCTCTGGACAAATACAGGATGCTAGGTGGTAAAACAAAGTCAAGGCCAGTGTTGAAATCCTTGGACCCTGTGACCCCCACTGCACCAGGGACTCTTTCCATTGTCACAAGCTCACCTAGAATATGAACTTATCATATAGGAAGCTGGCACTAGGCTACCTGAAAGGCATCTGGTTTCCTTTAATGTCTCCTCTTATTAGTCACCTGTGAGGCCACTCATAGCTCCTGCATGCAGGGAGCCAGGAGTTCAGATATTACGTACATTAAAAAGCAATGACACCAACAGAAAATAGACTAAATTCTTTTTCCCATCTCCCCTTTCTCCTCTCATCTACCTGCAGGTGCTTCTGAAATAGAAATCTTTTGGATGCATCCCATGGGAGTCAGCGGCATGACTCCTGTGAGATTCAGGCGCCAGCTCTTTGGGGATGTTCAGATCGTATGTCTAGACAAGATAACATCCTTCTCTGAACCCAGGAGCTAACCCCTGGGGAAACCATTATTCATGTATAAAACACCAAGAGAAACTTTCACTGCATGCAGCTTCCTTTTTCTTCCCCTCCTCCCCGTGGGAATTTGCTTAGTTTAACCCTTTCATCCCTATGAAGCAGCAACTTCCCAGCTTAAAGCCATTACCCTTTATCCTTCCACCCTTCAGGGCTCAGCACTCTGCACCTGCAAAAACACTGTGTCTGGCTGAACAATGCCAGGTGAGCCTTCAGCAGCAGCTTTAATGTGAAGTCCAAACCCAGTGAGACCTCCTCCTTTCCCTATGGAGAATAACAGTTCTTGGACTAAACCTCCAGCCCTGTCTGTAGGGCCCAGGTAGCATAAAACATCTGGCAGTTTGCCCTAGAAAAGCACCTGGAGTTGATCCTGAAACAGAGGAATATCTTGAGTGTACTAGAGTAATAGGGATAGGCAAGACACAGAATGAATAAAAGACATTTTATTCTGATCTACTTTCAGTACCATCAGGCCCCTGGAAAGTCTTTTGATCTAGTGTAATTTTGTAAAGGTTGAAGAAAGGTTTGAATTCTGGGTGACAGAAACTGGGAGTAAAGTATCTCCCAAGACTAAGGAAATTGTAAAATCAGTGAATGCTGTTCTGCACATGCACTTTTCCATGTATGGGCTGACCAAAGTGTTACATGCACTTTTTTCTATGGCCATGGACAGATGCCACTGATTTCGCATGACCTAGTCTGACTGTGCAGATCACTTTTAATCCAGTTACAGGATTTTATTTAGTCTCCATCACTGAATTGTTACACCATCAGATTTTTCCAAGGCCCTCAACACACGGAGCCCAGCTTAGTGTCTCTACTTTTTTGTTTCCCTCAGCATATTCTCCTTTTTTTCCTAAGGTTTTTGGTTTGGATTATAATGGTCAGAGAGGAAAACATAAATAAACATAGAAGAGTCTCTGTGAGAAGATTTGCTTTGATCTGTATCTTGCAACATGGCAAGAGACATCTGTCCACAGAAACATTTGTCCCAGCAGTTCAGTTGTTGAAAGATGGAAGGGAGTTGCGTGTCTTTATGAGGTCAAGTTGGCAGAAGAGAGAAGAAATTTGGTCCCTCCAGTAACCACTATATCCAGAAATTATCTGGATCTTGGATATGATTGATCATGTGCATCTATTTATAAAAGACACTTGCAGGGAGTGGTAGCACCATATTGCTCTCTGTTATTACATCTTAGCTGAGTAGAAAAAGTCCCTTTTAGTCAGGCAGCATGTTTACACTGATCTGACAGCTCTCTCCATTTAAGAAAGAAAAAGTGGCAATGGAGATAAGAAAATGGGATCCATAATAAATAATGCTTATTGAACAAAACAGCAAACATTTTTTTTTCTTCTTTCCCTGTGCATTGAGAACTGCAGAGATTTCACAACATCACATCTGATTCATCACAATGATAGAGGTCCATGGCTGGATTAGAGAAGAAAAATTCTTGCAATCAACAATGTGGAAAAATCAATCTTTTTTTTTTTTTTTAATAAATGTTTCTACATTTAGAAAGAAGTGGGATGTTGTACTCTTACAACACGAGAATTGTGAACTCAGATCCGAGTCCATTAGTGACTAAGTATGGTTCTAAACAACTTCAGCAAGGGATAAACATTTTGAAATCAGTAGGCCTGGATAACTTGAGCCCAAGAGTCCTAAAAAGGTTGTCTGAAGATCTCTCTAGCCAACTTATTTTAGTTTTGATTAAATCTTTTGGCCTACCCAGTAAATTCCAGTAGATCATAGAAGCTAATTTTGTGCCAATATGCAAAAGGCCAAGAAATATGATCTAACCACTAGTCAACCAGTTAGCTTGACACCAGTCTTAGGCAAAAATAAAACCAAAAGAAAAAAAGCCCAAACCACAAAAACAGGAGTCAAATAATTAAAAATTAGAAAACGATTGTATTTATCGTTAGTCAATATGGTTTAATAGCAATGAGCAATGTAGAACCAAGACAGTTCCATTCTCTGATGAGATCATTAAATTTGTTAGCAAATGCCATGGTAAAAAGATAACAGACTTTAAAGGATTTTGTCTTTCCCAATATCCTCATTTCAAAAGAAAGTTGCTTTGTCGCATTCTCATAAATTCTGCACTAAATTGGTGTTGATTAAACTGCCATATGAAAAACCTTGTGAATTAGGACACTTTTATAAATGAGCGTTTTCTGGAGAAATTGGATGAGGAGATGAGGAAATCAAATCTTTTCCCAGTGTCATCCAATATCTTGATCAAAAAAACCTGCAGGAACTAGCAGGAGTATTCACTTTTATTTTTATTTTATTTTTATTTTTATTTTTATTTTTTAAAAACTCAGAACAATCCTCCCACACACAAATATTCCTGCCAGGCAAAGAAGCAATGGAAAAAAGTTTAAAAGTCTTAATCTTAACCTAATTTTAACTTAATTGAGAACAAAATCAGTATTTCAGACTCTCATGAGTTACTGCAACCAAAACTTTTCTCTTTCTAAAGTGAAAAGAGACATTGATTAAAACTATCAAGATGCTTGATAAATCTAGCTATTTATATGAAATGCATATATGGGAACAAACAATTTTGGAGATATCCTCAATAAAGAGAACTGTCTTCTGACAAGTTGTGGCTTCAAAAGTGTCATAGTGGGCAAGTGATTGAACATGTGGTAAAATTATACTCAGGGAGTAGTTATCAATGGTTCACTGGCAAAATGGCAGGATATTGGAATAAAGTTCTACAGGGATCTGTTTCTGTTTCCTGTGCTATTCAATATCTTCATTAATGACTGAATGATGGACTTTTGGCATTAAATTTGCAGATGACACCATCCTGGGAGTAAATGGAGATGCTAGAAGGCAGGAGAAGATGTATTTAGTATGATTATAGCAAATTGGAGAATTATCTGAAAAAAATAAGATGATTGTCACTAGGAATTATTAAAAATGTGCATTCCTTAAGTAGCAACTATAATTTTCCCAGATACAGAATGAATAGTGCTCTATGGGTAGTGAGGATCTTGAATTGCACTAGAAGATGATTTGAACATGAGTCAATGCCATCTTAATATTGCAAAAAAGACAAACAGTGGGGAGGATGCATAAACAAAAGTGTCGCCTGCAAAATACATGCAGTAATCCTTTCCCAGAGTTCAAGTTGGCTCTTCCAAAGTCCTGAGGGCAACTTTAGACCTCTGATGCCAACCAAGAGGCAGATCAGCTGGAGAAAATTGAGAGGTCAGTGATAAGATAGAAAGGGAGATATTGTTCATCCTAGACCATAGGTGTGTAAAAGGATGCTGCAGAGAGGAAATGGATGCTCCGTTTCTTCATGCTTATGGTAAGCCAAAGTCTGGCTTAAATGGAGAGGAGAGGATCCCAGTCAGGAGTGAGGGTAAAAAGCTTTCTAAGCAGAAGGCAGTGAATCACTCCAGTGCATTGCCTGGGGCATTGTTCCTTGAGAGGATTACTGGAGGTCTTTAAGAACAAATGAGAGAAACATCTGTAGGGATAAACAGCTGGAATTGATCCTGAATTTGGGTAGTAAGGTAGGCTGGAAAGGAATCTTATAGTCACTCTAATATATGGACATTTTTGTGACAGAAACAATTCAGTAGATGTTATAATGGTACAGGAAGGAGTACTAATTAGAAGTAGAGTTGTGACTCCTATACAGGAATGAGCTTTGTATCCAGTGTCACTGCTCTCGCCTTCTTCAGCAGAACGATGTAAATTATGATGCAAAAAACATTTCATTGAGGCTTAAAGTTTGCAGGGACAATGTAAAATATATGTAAATTTGGTTTTCCTTTAGGCAATATCTCCAGTCAAAGAAAGTGGGAATATTATTTATATTAAAGAGAAATTTTGGTTTGATATTATCAAATAAATGTATTTTATTTCTTGCTTTGAAATTATATTTTATATTAAAGTTGATATTTTTAAAGATAAAAGTTTCACAGAAGATTATAAAAGTGTTGAATTACTTCAAAATGAAGCCAAATAATTTTCTTTGAACCAGAATTAATTTTGAGATATTTTTCTCTGTACAAAATAAAGTGGGTTTTTCTTCAGCAATATTTTATTTGTTGATGGAATAGAAAAGGTTTGTTATTCTCTAGTTGTATTTGTCAAACCTTTTGAGACCTGTGTGAGCCTTGTTACACAGAAGAAGTGCACTAGCCCATTTCAACTACTTCTCCCAGCAGAGTCTTGATTAAGAATGCTGTTTCCCCATAGGACTGCAGACTTTCTCTCTCATTCAGTAATTTACAGCAGCCAGGGAGGAAGTTATTATATTCCTCTATTCTTAATATCATACAGAGGCATAAAAAAACAATGGAAATTTGTCAGAAAATGGAGACAAGGACATTGATGGCCCAATAAAAGAAGTGGCAAACAAAATGTAGTGGTCTTTGATACCTAGGAAGCATGTCAGTAATTTCCCTAAATCTCAAGATGACCAATCTATGATTTGCCAGCATATTCTTTTCCTTCTTTTCTTCTCTTTTGTCATACATTTCTTATGGATGTTACCGCCTATCAAGTGTAGTTAATCTGGCTTGTGTTACTCTAATCCTTCAGTGAGGAGTAAAATCAGCCTCACCCAGATCCTTTCCACATCCTTTTCTGACTAGTCCAATCCACTTGCTCCACAGCATTCTCTTTACTCTTAAATCAGTGGGAGTCCTGGAGTTTGTGTGGGAGGGGGTTGAGCCCCCTCTCCTCTATCCCTCTTCTCACCTATTTACATCTCCCCAACACTTCTTCTCAGTCAAGCATGTCCATGAAGAGATACCAGATTTTTCTCCCTCAGTCACATGGGCTGCTGTTGTTCAGGCAAGAATTGCCTTTGAAGTGAGGGTATCAGAAACTGTCCAACAGCTGCAGAGATTCCTGAAGGTCACTTTTTGTGCCATGTATCTGGAGGCCTATTTTACTTCTGCAGTAGCTCACTTGTTCCTTTAAAAGTGAGCCTTAAATAGGGATCCTGCTTGAGGCAACTTCATGGCAGTCGATTTATTTATTTTTGGTTTTTTTGAAGTACAAGTGCCTATCTTCTCTCAGGCAACACATGTAAAATCAACGGTCTGAGTTAGGTTTTGCTTGCACCAGGTGTCGTTTACACCAGCTGGGAAGCACTAGGGGTATCAAACCAATGTAAAGTTGCTCAGAACAGTACCCTGTGCTTTTCTAGATATCTTACTGAGTCTCTGTACCTCCTAAACAAAGCAAACTAGCAAATCCATAAAGCTGGCATTCCTTCCCCCGTGCTCATTGGACATGGCTTTCCTTTTACAGACAGGGTAAATGAAAGCAATTATTTATCTTTAAACTACTCTGCACTTTTTAATTTAATTGTTTGGCCTGTTCATTCAACTACACCAACTCATTTTAGTCCCAGCAAGTTACGGGAAAAATACAGTTTTGAAGACTTTTCACAACAAGCCTACTTCGAGGTTCAGCCCAGGGAGCTTTCAAGAGCTGATTCCTTCAAGTTCAGGGCATGGAACTATCCTGTTTTGATGACAGAGGATGGGGGATGCAGATGACGCTCCTTTCCAAATATATGCAGGGACCTGCAATTCCAGTGACTGTTTTCGCCCTTCATCCCCTCTCCTGACTTCCTCTTGATGCATCTGTTTCCACAGAATGATGGTTTTTTTCAGCTCCTGGTTAAGATATTGGTCCCTGAAGCTTCTCTCTCTTCCAGACTGCAACAGTGATCAAATATCTTTGATTGTCCAGAGCAGAAGGGACTGGTACCAGATCATCAAGGTTATTCCCTGCTGCCAGCCCTGTCTTCTAGAGATGTGTCCCACTCTCAACCACAGAGAATGTGGACAATTCTAGAGCACTAGAGGAGCACTTCAACCACCTGTCCTCCACCACCTTGTTGAATCATCAAAGGACTTTACAGGAAAACTGACAATGAAGTATGACTCTACTTGTGTAAAGTGGGACATAAATTATCCTTCAGAAGATATTCAAGAGAAAAGAACAAACTCACCCATGCCAATAAAAGGATTTCTGAGGATGAATCTGGCACCGTCCAGGGTGTATAAATTTCAATATAAAGTCTGTGTGAATAAGTGGTGTGGAATACTTCTCCTGACTATAATTAATATCTTCAATGATATTTTATTCTCTCCCATTTCCCTCTGAATTAAAAAAGCAAGTAATTCAACCCACCTGAGAGCAAAAACAATGTGCAAGGAATCTCTCTCTTCAAATGGGACGAGTGAGTGCTAATGTGAGTGTGTCATAAAGAAAACCTTTGCCTCTGAAAAAGGTTTTACGTTTCCCTGAAGCAAGGAGTAGCTGCCTTTGTACCAGCTCCACAGCCTGTCTGATATTGATATGTCTTGTGTCATCTTTGAAAGCCTGCTTCTTTCTTCTGATAGATAAATATAACCCTAGATTATTTTCACCCATCTGAAAGAGAAATCATTATGAAATTAACCATTGATCAACGAAACCACATGGGGAGCTCAGAAAGGGGTTTTAGGCTTTTTCAAATGGCTGGCTGTTTTTTCTCCATCTGGTTGTGTTTAGCTCTGAAATATAATTTTTGGTGCTGATCACTGCTGGGTAGACCATACAATTAAGGTATTTGAAAAATAAACATTTCTAAGCCACTGATCATTGGGGAGATGGCTTAGAAATGACAGCCCATTTTCCAAGAAGATGGTTAGGAAAGGGAACCTGAAAGCTTAAGATAACATTGAAAAGGAAACCGAAGAAGTCCAGGGAGGGAAAAAAACACAAAAGAAGAAAAAGGAAGCCAACCAAATAAACCCACCCTCACAAGGATTTTAACTGCTTCTCTCGTACTTTCAGACTTACATTACTTGAATGTTTTAAGGAATCAGGCCTCGTTTCTGTGGATTTCTATGGCTTCATGCCTCTACACAAGAGACATATACTGAAAAGTGGAATCTGCGACAGTTAGAAAACAGGAAATATTTGCAGTGATAGGAGGAATTTTAGGCTGTAGGTATTTTTTGGACTTACAGTATCAAATTTCAAGCAGGAACAAGCGCAGGACTGAAGGCCCAGAAACAAATTTGGACGTGTCTCTCTTTACTGGTACCCTGCTGATTATTTCTTTTTCCCACCTAAACTCAGCTCAATTTGGCTCACCTCCCATTATCCCCAGGCAGCTTCATTTTTTTTCTTAAACAATTCCAAAACTGTTCATTGCTGAAGATAAGTGCCCGGCTCATTCTCACATGAAAGATGATTTAAAGCCAGGAAGTTTTTTACAGTTCCATTTTGACTATTTTATCAGTTAACTAAGAAGATAGAGACAGTAAAAAAAAAAAGACTGTGTGATTTGGTGGTTGGGGCAGGAACACAAGTGTTCAGAAGTGAGCCAGAAATTAACAGTTCTGAACTATTGCAGAGTTCAGATAACAATGTGAATGTCACTGAGGCACCACTATGTAATTCGTTTAAATCAAAAATCAGGATCTCCATTGGGTAAAGGCTCAATCCAGTCCTCAGATGCAGAGGTAAAGCCCATCTCCAGTAATAGCACTGCTATTGCAGTCAACAGTGTTGTGAAAATATTTGGTTAAGGATAGGACATTTCTGGATTTCCTCGAAGTCCATGGCTGCCCTTGACTGGGGAGAGAAAAGGTTTTGGATCCCGCACAGAAAGGTGATGCAGAGGCCAGTGCAGAAGCCTCCAGAACCTGAGATAAGCTTTGACTAAGCCTTTTAATATTTGGATGCTTAAGCAAAGGTAACCTCCAAGGTTTTGGCAACCTTGCCCACAACTAGCTGAAACACAGAAGGAACAGGTAATTACCTAATGTGGTAAGAGCAGTTATGGGAAACGTGTAAAAGGTAAGACAAGTTCTACCTGAGACCAAGGCTTGCTCTCACATCTGGGATTTTCATACCCAACTCAAGTTCTTCCCTTTAATTTTGCTGAGATACGTCTACTGTTGAGGTGAGTCTTGGCACTGCTGTGCTTCCTTCCTAGTCAACACTCCAGAAATCTTGAATGTTGTGGGCTTGTGGAGAATAGGGAGTGGAGCCCTGGGTCCTTCCTCCAGACTCTTACTGGGATGGAGAGGCTCAGTTTTGCATTTTTTGAACAGTCGTTGCTCAAAACATAGTCAAATCCACAGTCAGACCTCCTCAGACTTTGGGAAGACTGCATCCCAGCATGTGAGCAGTGTGCAGGAGCTGCTGAATCCCTGGAAAGCACCTAGAGAGCTTCCATAAACAACTTTTAAAATGATAATGATAGTTAATGACCTAATTTCCTAACCAGCCAAAATACCTCTGGAATCAAAGTCCCATATCTGAATTAATCTAAACTCCTGGGAGGTTTTGTTCTGGACTTAATATTCACAATTACTCCTTTATGTCTGGCATTTTTGGGGCCAAATCAAGACCCCAGTTTAGATATCCAAATAGTTGGATATAATTATTTATTTTCTGCAAAATACCAGATTGCAGTTTTGTGTAACAACAAGGGGTCCCAAGAAAAATGCAATTTTTTCACCTTTCAGTAAGGCAAATGTACGTGCAGATTATACTACATAAACAGCGGTCAAGCCTCAAAAAGGTATAGAAAAAAAGAGAATATATATGTACTGCTAAATGTCTTGATCCCATTATCATTTTGTTCCTTATTTTTAACTCAAATTTTCTTCTCTGTAAATTGGAAATTTTCCCCTTCACCCTTTACTCATTTGCATGAGTTAAAGAGTCACCAACAACCTCTTTATAGCTACTAGTCATATACTGAAAGACAATTATTCAGTTCTCTCTCCACTTTTATTATTTTCCTTTGTTCTTTAAACTGGTATGTAGTATGCAGTGAGTCCTGGATTCTACCTATAACTTCTGCCTGTTCTAGAAAGACATCTAAGCTGCATTGCCATCAGTTCAGAGTGAGACCTGGGACTTACTAGGTAGATCTATGCAACCTAAAAAATCAGCATATTCTGCCTGCTTTTGCAAGACAGCCTTCTGTGGTGAGTTCCTTGTAATTATCTGTTAATTGTTGCAGATCCCATGTTGCCAAAAACTTGAAGATGCGAAGATTGAGTGCTGGTACACTTTGCAGAGGACAGGGTACTTAGATATTCCAGCAAAGATTTCAGCATCTTTCTACAACATATGCCCACAAGCATGTGTTCTGGTATAAATGACAATAGGGCTTCTGACTTGTTATATCATCTCCCCTTCCTGGTAAGACTGGGTAGAGTTGGTTGGTTTGATGTAACCTTCCTTTTCTTCCTTTGCAAAAGTGTATGCGTAGTTAAAATGTCCCTAAAAGTGTATGAAATGTTCTTCAACAGCCCTAGTCATGGAATGTAAGTCCTATTTCTAACCCATTAGATAAAACAGGTTTTTCCCTTCCCTAGACTTCAGCTTTCTGCAGCCATCAGAAAAATAACTGCCCTGCCATGTATGAAAGGTCTCTTTCATGCAGATGGTTCTGGTTTTGCTGACCAGATTTTCCCATAGCACTTAGATATACCAAGTGAGAGGACAAGGCTTTGGGGCCAGCTCTGGGCAGTAACCACAGGACTGCTTGCATGCCATGTGCCAGACAACAGGTCACCCATCTCCAAAATTGTGGTGGTGAGACAATGAATACAGCATGAATGTTCCCGCATCTCACTCAGTGGAAACATATATTATGCAGAAACTTGGGCAATATCCTGTTGTGCATCCTTCATAGGAGTGAATCCATTTCACTTGAACCCTCACTGAATTCTGTCTTTGCACCCAGAGAAGCATAGCTTCATTGCACCCAGAAAATCAATAAGGAAAAAAAAAATGATCCATAGACTGTTAGTTTTTATGGGGAACAAAAGAGACTGATGTAGCAATGTGGAACTTATGAGCTCAAATATATCACACCATAGATTATACTTTATGCAACTGTTATTACATTTATTTAGCAACATTAAAAACTATAGAGGGAGACAATCACATTTCTAAACCATTTGGACTTTAGAAAGGGGCCAGCTTGGACAACCAAGGCCAGGACTTGGTTAGCTGTCTGCTTTGGTATATGAGAAATCGATTTTTTTCACTCATTCTACCATTGAACATTCCATTTTTTTCAATACATGTCAGTTTTCCTGGCCTTGATCACAGAGAATCCCTAGGAACTCAAACACTCAATCAGCATACATGCTACTTTATCTACACTGTTTTATGAGTTTGCACGTGCCAGAGAAAACTTCAAAAGCTTCTTATCTTCAATTTCACAAATATGTATAAATATACATATATAAATGAGGAGTGTTCTGTAGCCCAATGGATTTGCCATTTAGGATGAAAACTTTTAATTTATTTGCTTATACAAATCTTCTGATTCTTTCTAAAACAATGGCAATTCAATCTGTATTCTGCATGAACTGCAGTAGTGTAGTATTAGAGATATTAAAATCATTTACTGTTGAGTCAGATTCTGAGTTTCTTCCTCAAGCCAAATTATTATTGGCTTGTATGTGAGTTTTGTCTGACTGAAGACAACAGGTTTTAGCCCTTGTGTAACTCCAGGTTTCATGTAAATCATTGCAAAATATTTTAAGAACTAGTTATATCTAGCTAGTAGGCATACAATTACAGATGAAATGGCATGATGAGTGGGATGAGCTACAAGTAATTTCAAAGACTGCACAGCAGCATTTCACTGTGAGATATGACAATAAATTAATAACATTACACCTTCAGTGAAAGTTTGGGTAAAAGGTATCAAGTTACTTTGTCAGAAAGAAAATTCAGTGAAGGGTTTAGTAACATTTCGCCATGACACTAAAAGCACACAGTTTACAAAATATACCAAAGTTGTTTAGAGCATGCCACAGAGCATGCAGAGAGAGACAAGGTATGTATCTATCTGATACATTATGATATCTCTATCAGATAGATACAGATCAGTATCTATCCTGTGATGAACTTACTTCAGCTGGAATCTGAAGTTCATCACAGGATAGACTTCAGCATTGTTGCATTCTGTAGAGTTGGGATGGAAACTACAGCAACTCAATATTGATCACTGCTCTGAACTGGTCAAACAGTTGAACCAGATGATTGTTGTACATCTCTTCCAACTACAGTATTCTGTTCTCTTTTCTTACATTATATTACATGTAAGGAGCTTGGAGAACCCAACCACACACTCTTTACGAGACTCTTTCTTGACACCCAAATAAATGCTCACCCTAGTTTTCCTTTAGTATTCATCTTTGTTGCTGTGTGAGTGCAAGAGATACCAAATAGGAAAAAGTACACTGAACTAGCCAATTCAAATAGAGATCTTTGGCTAAGGCTGTGGGGTGGGATGTAGTTGTTATCTTGATATGCTGAGAATCATTTCTTATATTTGATTGTGTGCAACTGGCATGAAGCACACACTCTGCAGGAACAAATCCCATTCTAGTATTCCCTGATTCTGTAAACAAAAGTGGCTTAATAAAGGTGTAAATTAATAAATTATAAAAAATACTAAAAATAATTTTGTGGAAGGAAAAAAAAAAAAGATAAGACAGACCCCTATTACCACTGCCAAAGATTTCAGTGTAGCTTTCAGGCAAATACCGGTCTTTTGGGTTGTGACTGGCTTGCTGAGCACCTCCCTTGTCATATAATTGCCCATGAAATTGCAGCCCATATGGTTAAAATATTAAGCAGGATAACATTACAGTTTTTAATCCACAGCTGAGACAAAGCAGAGATCAGGAATAATCCTGTTCAACAGCACCACGTTTACTGTCTGATGTGGGAGGTGTTGATTAGCTTTTAAGGAGAAACATATTTTTAAAGTTACATAATCTGATGCTCAGATTTCCCCCTCCCCCTTGAAAAGAATGAACCTAAATATTATAAGAGATTAAGAAGTTCTTCAGGCCTTTGGTTTTGGGGCAAAGGGGGAAAGCTGCACCTGCAGATGGAGTTTTCCTTTCTTCTGCTCCCAAACCCATTACTCAGTGAAGAATATTTGTGCAGTGCATTATGTATAAGATCACACATTCAAGTCATCAGAACTTGACTCAGCTGTTACTCAGTACTTCCTTGGGCAAAACCAATGGAAATTTGCCTGAAGGAAGACTAGGGAATAAGTGAAAATAGCAGGAGATATAAGGAATGGAGGCACAGAAACTGGAAGGACAAAGGATCTCTTTCCCTGTTCATGACCCATGATGATCTGTCCCAAGAGCTTTGCACCTCAGGACAACCCTTGCCGGGCACTAGGTAATTTCCTGTTTGTTTTTTTTTTTGTACAACTAGGTAATTTGAAAACTGGTAATTTCCAGTTGTTTTTCTTGTCTTGATATGGCCCCTCTTCTGTAGGGCTGGTTTTGGACACAATTCTTAGATTTCCACTAGATGAATTTAGTTGCCTGTTGCCATTTGTGGAGGCACTGGAAGGCAGAGCATGAGCCCTTCTGTAAGGGGTTTCTGATTCTGCTTGCTACCTGCTGTACTGTATGCAGAGTGTGCTGGGAATTCACCTTGGGTACCCAAAGGAGGTAAGATTTGAGAGGACAAAGTTCCAGCTTCCTGGCAATATTTCTGCTGGAGTGCAATGAGTAAGATCCTGGTGCAAAATGTTTCAGCTGGGGCCTTGAAGGTGACATGCAGAAATCAACATAGTAAATTTATAAAAAAAAAAATTTAGGAATGCTCCTAATTTGGCATAGTCAGCCTCAGTTAGCCAACATAATTTAGACAACTGGTGGAGCCAAAACAATCCACAGTGCTCTGGGTTAGTCCAATAAAGAATCCTAAACTTGAATTTGAACCTCGGCTATAAGTCAGAGTTAAGAACAGTGCTTATTTTCCACTTTGTTCCTCTCTCTATTTTTCCCTTTCTTTGAAGTGTAGACATCCCTGCCAACAGGCACCTAAATAAAATTGGAGGGATTTTTCAGAAGTGCTGAGCACAAACAAATCTAATCAAAATCAGAAAAAGCTGTGGGTGTTCAGAAATTTTAGGTGCCCAAACAGGGATTTGGCTTCACAGAGTTAGACGCCCTTGTTTGAGAAGTTTTGGCTCAAAAATACACTACCCAACCCATTGTATGAGTGTAATGTTCAGTGAAATGTCAAGCTCAGTTTAAACCTCCGGGAAACTAATAAAGTCCATGTACTGCATTCACCTGGGAAATTGGCCCTTTTTTGTTTCTTGCAATTACTTAGGAAACAAGACTTAATAGAAGAATCATAATGTTGCTTTTTTGTCCGTTTTCCCTCTCTTTTTCTCTTTCTGCCTCTTAAAAAAAATTCTTTCAATTTTATTTTTTCCTTTTATCATATATATCTATTTTTTGTAAATTTTGGAATTTCAAGCACATAAAAATGCCAGAGTAATAGCCTGGAAAGCAATTTTCCAGGTTGAACTTGGAGATTAAACATTCCAGCATTCACCAAACCTCTGCTCAGGGGCCAGCTCAATCAATATTATGAAGTTTTCTGAGGGACTGCATTAGCCTTTCTTCTAAAATTGCTTTGTGTAGTGGGCAAGACTGGCTGCTGCAAGCTAGATATATATGAGCATAAACCAGGACACACAAAATTACACTCATTTTACACTGATTTTAGACATTCAGCTCCTTAGAGTGCAGCAATATCAAGCTCAAGGTGCTGTAAATGAGGATGCATCCTTCTCAGTACAGGAGGAAATACTGCTCAGAACAGAGGGGCATTTCTCCCATGTACAAGACCTCAGTATATGGGGATCAAAGGCAAGAGGTTGTTGGGTTGTTGATGGGTTTTGCTTATGTCAAGGAGAAAGTAGACTGGAAATGGGGGGGAAGAAAGAAAAGCTGAATATCAGGCTCTGTCAAAACATCCAAGCAGCTGGAAACAGGGTTAGGCCAAAGGAAAAAGGACAAACATCAGTCAATACAGATGTTATTTCCAAGCTTCCAAGAGGGTATTGCAATCCAGATTTCTGGCCCAGGAGTCAGACCCTTGCCCAGTAGCAGCTGTTTTAAGTACCCGATCCCCCCTTAACATTTTCCATTTTAGCCAAGTCTCACCATACTTCCGCTCTCGCTTTCTGAAATTCAGATGAAACAGCTGCAGGATGCACCGTGCCAGGCAACTCCTTCCTTAATTTTCTCTCTCCCAGCAATAATAAAAAAATTAAACCAGTTGATGCTGCATGAATGAGAAGGTTAATCAAAGCCAGACCCTGCTGGTGGCCCAGTTCCAGCTGAGCTCAGATGGGTGGCAGGGGCAGAACCAGCTTCATGCAAACATTTGAATAGAGATGCAGATGGTCGGAGAGGGCCTGGTATATGTGGGACTTTGCTGAGACATCCTTTGCATTATAAGCTTTACAAAGGATGGGATTTGACCTTGTTGGTGCTCAGCCTTCTGCTTAGGACATCTCAGACACCCTGTCCTTTCCTTCCAACCTGAAGTGATTGTTCATTTGAAAACCGCACATTTTTTGCTGCACTGACATATTAACAAGCATTCTGAGAAACTACCATCACAGGCCACAGGGAACATATGTATCTATTTATTTTCCATTACTATTAATTACATTTTTAAAAAGCAGCTCTTCAGCTGGAACTAGCAGAGGCAGCAGGTCCCGTTCTGAGAAACCCAGTTATTTCTGGTAATGTGAGCATTGACAGATGAATGTGTTCAGAGGAGAAAATCCCTGTGAACTGGAAAGCCTGTGAAGTGGATGACCAAACATACCAAGGCTATACCAATAAACTCTGGATTAAATTAAAACAATAAAACAATAAAAACAATAAATTCATTAGAATAATAAAAATTCCTTTTCCTTACAGAAACTCACTGGAAGAAGACATTAAGAATTTTGTTTTGAGAGATGAGAGGCACCTACATACTCAAGTAAAGTCAACAAAAACTGCAGATACTTAAAACATCCAACTTAAAAACCCAGGCTTCAGTCACTAAACATTAGCCATGAAACTGAAATTTGCAAATCAGGTGTGTAATAGCTGTAATAATATGGCTTCCTCTGTAAAACATATTGACACAGAAAAGTTCAGAATTTCAGTTTTCTAAAAGCCTTTTTGGTTTGTATATGGATGGAACTTCCTGTTTCTTAGCACTGCAGTCAGGAGAGTGATGTCCAACATGTCAAGGTCTTGATTATTCTAGCTGTACCTGCTCTAAATTCCTGTTTCCTATTCTTGAACTGGAAATGGCTATATAAGGGTGTATCCTGATATGTCTCTAAGGATCCTACACAGTAGTAAAAATTACTAAAAATTGTAACTATTTAAAGCAGGAGAGAGTGGGACTTTCCCTTTAATCTGAGGTCTTGCATGGTGTCAGAGGGTTAAAACTGTTGTAAAAAAAATGTGCCACTTACACATTTCAGAGCTGAATATGAAAGATGAGAGCTGAAACAATGAGATTGATACATTCCAGAGGCCGATAATACAAGAAAAATCTATCAGCTCAGCTTTTGAGCCCCAGTGGAGACCACTTGGTCAAAAGAAAACAAAAACCGAACCAAAATTATGTATTCATCTGGAATTTATTGAGGGTTACTCCATAAAAAAGGATTACAAGGAAAGTGGACCTAATCATATGCATATGATCCAGAAGTAAGGTGTCCTCCTGCAGAACCGTTGAAAAGCTGCCCTGTAAGCATAGTCCATGAATAGTTAAGGAAAATCAATTTTTTTTACAGATCCTTCTGTAAGCCTTCACTCAACATATGTGCCCAGCAGCAGGCTCATCTGCTCAGTAAGGAGGACCTTGGCAGCTGCTTTTGCTAGCTCAAGTCTCCTGTAAAGAGGCCTTGAACAATATTAATGTTTTCTGTACTTACCCTCTGTCAGCCTCTAGATTCATCATTAAATTGGTGCATTTCCCAGCTTCTCTGGCCAGGCTTTCTGGCAACAGTAAAATCTCCTGACCTAGTTATTCCTAATCCTCATACCTGGTACAGAGGCAAAAAAGTAATCCAGCTGTGCTGAAGATATCTCCAAACTTTTCTGAAGCCTTTTACATGTCTAGTGCCTTCCTTTCTGCTGAGCCAGGAAAAAGGGAATTCCAACATATTTTGTGCAATTCAGAGTGCCCAAACTGTTGTCCACATGTCACCATCTACTGAGGTAAAGGACATTTCATGTGGTTTTGGCAAGAGTCTGGCAGCGGAAACCTCCATAATACCTACTGCTACCCAGTGGATGTGCTTGTTTTTCATTTGAAAATATTTTATTGAGTAAAATCCAGGCTAAGAAAACGACCTGCCTATCCCATTTATATTATTTTTCAGAGCAGATGGAAATGTTATGCTTCTGCAGCATGGCACAACTGCAGAACCTGTCTTTGCCCATTTCCTCATTAATTCCCTTAACAACTGGGCAGATCTCAACATTTCCATACCGAAGCCCTTCAGGAGGGGTTTAACTGAGTATCCCTTTCTCAAGAGAACTCACCTTCAGGCTACTCAGAAGTAATTTAGTTATATTCGTGTGACAGGCTCAGGTTCCTCTTCTGTGAGGGTGATTTCTCTGTCCCTCCAGACTCCATTTACACTCTGGGAGTGAACAGGACCTTGTGGAGGAATTTTGAAAGGAAGTTCATGGGGACCAAAGGAGTACTAAGGGACCAGAAACGCACTCATGTAATTTGTTATAATTAGTAGCATTAAAGAAAGAGAGAGAAAGAGCCATCCACAAATCCTTGGTTGTTGCTCTGAATTTTCTCCGTCAGAGAAATGAGTTTGTATGTTTGGACATAAACATTAAGAGTTCATATGTAGGTGCCTACAAATGTTCATACTTACAGGTATTTATTGTACCCCTACTGATGACATTTACATTCACCATATCAAAGGTTAGAAGTTAATGTGTAATTGAGGCAAAATTGTCTGGCGCTGATTACCCATCCTAGGACAATTCTCTGCTTGGTGCCTTTGTGGGGTATTTCTAAAAGATAAATACTTCCTAAAAGCAGAACTACTCCTTGAACTCCACCAAATAGAAGCTGATAATACTGATTCTCCATCTATAAGGGATCTGTTCTTCTTGTTGATACCAATCCAGCATGGGTAAGTGAATATCAAACAGGATTGTTACTGGAACACAATTTTTAAGATAATTTCAAATTTGGAATTCAAAACAAAAGGAAAATTCCACAGCTTCCTACCAGTTTAATACCGAAATAAAAGTTCAGATTTTCTCTCACTCTCCTATTTCCTCTTTATAAATTATAGATTTTTAGATAATAATTTGAAGATGTTGTTTAAAAAAATAAGTAAACATTTTCCTTCCATTTGGATTTCACAAGTAGTAAAAGTTAATTTTGGACTGGAAATGTAGAGACTAGACTGTTAAATTTTTCCAGAAAAATGCTAATTAAAAGAAAGTCAATAAAATGGCAGTCTTGACACAGACTTGCTTTTTCACTTGGTCACAGAAAGAAGATCCTTGAAGAAAATTTCTTCCTTCTTCTCCCCTAAATTCTGCACAGCCAGAGTCAGAGGAATACGTCATGCTCTCTCCCTTTTTGCAGTCATAGGAAGTGGTAAGGCACCCCATTTCACCACACTTCTTGCGGTGAGTGTCACCTTGTGCTGTTTGATCACAGAACAGAAAAGGAAGCTCGTGTTGGTTAGTGAGGCTTGTGTTAGTGCAATGAGGTGCAATGACCTGTGTGCTCTGTGCTGTCCCCAGCACAGTGCAAAGGGTTTAGCTTCATTAAAAAGTGAGGCATACAAACAAGGCACACAGCAAAAATCCCAAGCCATAATCACCGTCAGTGTTGGCCTTGCTCACGATTTCTTTCCCCTGTGAGTTACCTAGCACCCATCAGTTCCAGTGAAACTACCTGGTTTTATCAGCTCTGATTTGGTGGAATTTCAAGCATTTCACATGAGCCATCTGTTCAGTAAAAGGTTTTTTGCTAAAAATCTTGCTTCCCAGAATGACAAAGCCATGGAGAGAGGTTTCTGAAATTTTCTGGCTGAGTTCCTGCTCGAGTCAGACAACTAATGCTCCTGGAATTTCTGAACAATGAATCAATTAATTGTGCTGTACAGTTAATTAACTAATGTGAGACCTTTGGAAAGGTATATGCTGCACATATACATATTTATAGATACACATATACATGTGTATAAACACACATACATCTTTTTGTATATCTAAGTAAACATCAGACTGCATTCCGGGGAAGTTCAGGGCTGAAGAAGCTGTTTATGCATTAATGGCCTGAAACTCAACCACAGAATACTAGGGAGTGTGTTAAATCATGACAGGGAAACCTGGAGCTGAGGGTGATTTGCCACTGGGAATGATGCATTTTGTGAGTCAGAAGTGAGCTGCTTCAGCAGAACTGGCTTCAGGAAGTAGTGCTCAGCACTCCATTAGGCCTGTCCTTTAAAACTCTTCATGCTCTCTCATTTTCACAGGTGTCACCCAATAGTTTTTTCAATAATGATGGTGTGCCAAAGCCAAATATAAAAAGGATATAACCCTATGATAAGGAATGGAACAGAAGCTGAAATGTGATAACAATTTCATTTTTGGTGTATCTCTGGGAAAAGGCTGAATGCATTCTAACCCAAATGGAGCCACTCACCTTTGTCTTCAGTAAATTGCTATTGTATGTCATTTAGCCTTTTGTGTTAGATCCTGTTGAAACACTCCTTTCTAAGCCTCCAAATTTATTACAACACATGCCATCCGGCTTCCTGATAATTAATATGCAATAATGCATTCTACTCTCAGTGCAAATACCAGTTCAAATATGAATATAAGCATGGCCTTTCTGTGCCACATGTTGCTTTTTCCATTAAATAAAATAATCAGCCTTAACCCAATATTTTTATTCTCCCTTCACAAGTGGGTCAGTGGAGAAGGAAATAGATGTGTACATGGCTCAAAGCCACAAAATTAATCAACTCTCAGGCTTTCTTTATGTTTTTATATGGTATGTATTGGGTCCTTTTCTCCTTTGCACCTTCATCACTTGCCTAATAAATATTTAAGAGAGTCTATATAAAATGGTGGCGTTTCTCCATGTTTGCTTTCGCAGGATGTAGAAGCAGACCACATGCCTTCCACCAGTGCAATCCAAGCACAAAGACTCGTAGAATACTTCTGTATCTTCCGCAGGAGTGTGTGCCAGGCAGCTGGCTGAGGTGCCACTACACTGATCTACACTTTGCCTGAACAGATCTCTATTAGCATGGCTTCTGCCAGTCCTTTCTATCTCTTCTATTCTGCTCCAGCAGGTATTACTACATTAGGAAGTGGCCGAGAAAACTTTCCTTCTTAGTTCGGGTTTCCCAAAATTGTGAAGAGGTAGAGGATGTCCTGTGAAAATAGAGGAATGGTTGGGACCTGTTTAAGGGAGGAAAGTGGGCCCAAAACCTCTCACCATCATATTCCAGAGCAGAACTAAAATCTGTTTCTGTCCAAGTGAGACACAGAAAGTGCCACAAGGAGGTGGCTGCAGGTGAGGGGAAATCCAGGATAATTTTGCTCTCTGAAGAAGTAAGAGCTCTGAGCAAGTTTGGGACAGTTACCTGCTAAGCTAGCATTATTGTGGTTTTCAGATACAGGCACCAAGATTAGTCAAAGAGGGTGGCTGTTGGCAGACACTGATGTTAAAATGTTGATGTTATGTATGATGACATTTCTGCTGTGATTTTAGTCCCTAAAGCCTGGAATGTGCCCAGCCTTGGACCTCCAATGTCAGAAGAGAGCTCCTTGCAGAAAATCACTGCAGAGAATCATGTCAGAACAGGGAGTGAGCATGAATACTGTACATTTTCCAGGAGAAAAACAAAACAGAGGCCAGCACAGACAGGTGTGTGAGCCTTGCTGGAATATGAAGTGCACTCCAGGGACAGAGCACAATTGAAAAGGACTTGTCTTGCTTTAGACCTGAGCTCTGCATTGTGTCTGTCTCCTGCTACCAATTCAAAAATGCTCCATCATGCCTGTGATCTGCGTTTAGTCCCTGCTGTTTGTGTAAGAACCAGTAGTAATAGATTTCCAAAATAGGCCGAAGCAATATTGGCCCCAGAGCAGAGAGCTGTGGTCAGAGTTAGTGGGAGGGAGGGGAAGCCTAGAGTTGGGAAGATTAGGGTTGCACCAGTATATCTGGTCATCATCTTGCTGTTTTCCTTTGATGTGGTTCTCTAGAAAAGACTGCAAGAACAGGTTTTGCAGCTTTTGCTAGACATGAACTTCTGAATATAGGAGGCAAAATGCAGAGGAAGGACTAAGAAAAACCCAGCTTTCAGTCTCTTAGAGCTCTTTTGTGCATCAGACTCCTATTTAGATTTGTAAAAGCCCTGGTACTAAAGCAATGGGCATATTCTCCTGAAAACAGACCTTGCATGACATAGCTCAGCAAAGGCAAGGCTTAAAATGCTCCTCATCAGTCCAGTGATGGAGCTGGTGATATGCCTCACCTGGAGATTTAGGATTGTTTTTATGGCACTCTGTTTTATTGACATGCACATCTATGTGTCTGCATAAAAAAATGTATGTGTTAAGGATATTTGTATGTATGAAAAAGAAACAATCTCTGGGGGTATGCCTAGGGGGATTTTTTGGAAATTTGTACTTTGTGAAATGTAGCTGAACACTCATCTGCAACAGAGGCTGGTGGAAAGCCTCCTCAGGAGCAAACATCACAAGAAAAAGCCTAAGCAGACTGTCTGCAAGCTCTGTGCAAGGCACCTGAGCAGCCAGAAGCAAGACAGAGCATGTCATGCTCAGTCATTCATTAAAAATGCAGCAGGAATGAGCCCAGAGTGGACCAACCTATTCAAAGGTTTGGGCTAATTTCAGTACACCTACATGGGCTGGTGGAATTGGCGGGATGGGGAAAGGTGACCAAGGCTGTCTGCTTGGGAGCAGGACACCTCCCTGTGGAAAGGAAGCATTTCTTTCCCCAACTGACCTACCACACAGATGGCAGGATGTGCTGCAGAGGACTGATTCATTGAAGCAGGAGATGGGAGAGGCAGCACCTCTTTCCATTCCCTCTGGGCCATTATAATACCCTGCCTCCACTGCCCTGCAGATAGATTGCAGCTGTTGTGGACAGGGCTGTCTGCTCCTTCTCCTGGTATGGTCAGGGCTCTCCTTGAAACACAATCTCATGCCTCCTCTCCAGGATGAGCACCTGGGGAAGTACCTGGAGTCAGGTCATGACTAGCTGGACTGTGCTGACCACAGCTGAGGAGTTATTATCTATCTAGATCAGGAGACAGATTACATATTTCCTGCACCATTTTAGAGAAAGGGAGCACAGCTATATAGATTATTTAGACACTAAATCCCAGGATTGAGACCAGCAGCACTTACCCTGGGACCCTGGAGCAGAAAACAAGTTTAAATCAGTTTGCAAACTCTACCCTAGACCTGTCTTACCCAATAGGTGCTGCACGAACCTCAGTGCTCCCAGTTTTCCAAGTACCTGAAAAGGCAACAGCTGTTCTCAGTGCTGGGAACATCCCTTTTTAATTCCCTTGTTACAGCTGTTAACTCATTTGCCCCCTGTGAGAAGGAAAATGAATCACGGCTGTCTTTTATTTGCTAAATGTTAACAGCCCTGTGGAAAAACCCTCATAAAATATTCATCCTATCCTGCTCCTCTAAATTAGACAGTTACAGTTCCAACAAGCCCCAGAGAAGACTTCTTCATTCTCTCAGTCAAAGGTACAGTCAAACATTTCTGCAGGCTTTTCTGTACTCCGCATTACCCTCAGCCAAAATTTCTGCTCCCCCAAGCTCTTTGCTGCTTTTATTCTTGCATATCTCTGTGCATCTGGCATTACAATAGGAGAAGTAAAGGTTTCCAAATGCATTCATCCACGTTCCTGCTTTAATGGTAAAGAAAAGGAATATATTTGCTATTCCAAATGCAAGGAATTATGGGGGTCTGTGTGTATGCATATTTGCAGGTGCCACCAAGTGAGTACTTCCCACCCGGGTAGGAGGAGAGAGAGGTCTAAGATGTTTTCAAACCAGAAGCTAACGGCAAGACCTTGGACACTGCACCATCCATTGCTTTTTTAGTTGAAAGGAAAAGGTTTTACTCTAGGCAGTGCTCACCTTCTCTCTCTCTTTTTTCAGAAAGGCAGAGCAGAGATGCTTTCACAGTCCCTGTCTCCCCATGTGCCTTCAGGCTTTCCCTTCTCGACTGGGTGCATGTTTCTACAAGGATGAGGACAGGGAGAGCTTAATGGGAGGAGCTCTCCCCTCTCTGTCTCCTGCCTGCCTTTCCTTGTGGCTCCACTATGCCTTGCTCCTGAGCAGATTTTTGATGACTTGTGACAGGAGGGAAAAAATACTCAGATACTCTTTGTTGTCTTGGAAGCACCAAGGAGTGAGAGAGAAAGGGAGGGGGAAAGATTTAGACTAGAGGAGGGGGAAAATGATTTTGATGCCAGCTCCCTTTCTGAATAATCATTATGGGTAATGACTTGCAGATTTTCGGTGTGGCCTGTGTTACTTCAGGCTGATTTGTTCCATACCATGACCTGAGCAAGCCTGCAAGACACGAGATGTGCTTTCCTGTGTTTCAGGTTCTTCTTGGAGTCTGAAGCAAGGAGTTGCTCTGAGCAACTGATGATGACTCCCTGGCTGAACTGTGAGCTCCTGCCTGCCAATCGAAAGGTTTCTTGGTGAGCAAGGGCAAAATACCACGCATGAGGTCCTGTTCATAACATGGTGAACTGTTTTCCCATGGTGCTCGCTTTTACCACTGCTCAGAAATAAAGTTGGCTTTCCCAATGTGGGCTGGCTGCCGTGCATTTCTCACCCTCTCTATGGTCACAGCCAGAGAAGGAGAGAAAAGTTCAGACTAATTTGTGCAGGAGGAGAGGTTTCAGATAGGTAATTCACTCAGGGAGCTTCCTACTCCAGAAGAATTATCAAAGTATTTATAGAAGCAAGCTTTTGGAGAGGATGGTGTTACCTCCTGGAGTAGGAGAAAGAACTTGGGTCTCTGCTGCAAACCACTGACAAGTGTCACAGTCGACTGG
Source organism: Sylvia atricapilla (assembly GCF_009819655.1). Taxonomy (NCBI): domain Eukaryota; kingdom Metazoa; phylum Chordata; class Aves; order Passeriformes; family Sylviidae; genus Sylvia; species Sylvia atricapilla. Next base: position 23,660,673 of record NC_089146.1, read on the forward strand.
GAGAACCACAGAGGCAGAGAGGGTTTGCAGACACAACAGAAAAGATCAGGGAGTCAGTCTTGGGGTACAGCTTGTTTCTGAGATGTCAAGGCAAGCTTCTTGATTCATAATTGGATAAAAATCAGTTAATCTTTGTAGTTTTTGCTGGCAGGATTTGCTCCGATTTGGGAAAACACACAAGTTGATGGAAAGGATGGAGTAAGCTGGGTTTCAAAGAAAAGGAAATAAGGCTCTCCACTTTGTGAGCCACTTGTTCTGGTGTGTGCCTTTGTCAGCAAGTGACTTTCTGATCTGGCTAGAGAGCTGCACTGAAATTAGACAACAATCCCACTGAACTTTGCAGGAGTGGGTTGGACTTTCAGACATGCCAGAGCTTGAGAAACAAGTACCCTTCATGCATACCCTTAAATCCTCTAGGAAAAAAATCTCACAACAACTCTGGTTTCACAAGGCATAAAGTGCTCTTGTTTTCCTAGCACATATTCTATATGTGGAATGAAAAAAAAAAAATTACAGCTAATAAATTTGTTAAGTGCAGAAAGGTTTCATCTTTATGTATAGTGGTGCTCAGTAGCACCACTAAAGTTAAAGGTCTGTCAACATTTTTGTTAATAAACCCCCAATTTTCATGAGTTTATTATTCAGTCATAAAAGACTTTTTCTGAGTTCAGCTTGCCATATGAGTCCTCAGATTCTATCCCACTCCAGTCTGAAGCCTGGGGAGTACAGAGATGTGATTCAGACCTTTACTCCACCCTGATTTTGCAGCACTGAGCACCATTAAAAAGATTTTTTTTGCCTCTCAAAGAATTAGAAAAGTGGAGGCACAAGTCGTCATACTACAGAGAAACAGCATTTGAATTTGATAATTTTTAACAATACAATAGAATTATTTTGGCTTTATTTAGAGCCAAATGGAAGAGGAAGCAGACTTCCAGGATGGGATTTCGATTATGCAGTCTCACTTCATACAGGAGCTGTGTAAAACAGAGAAGGGGAAAGGAATTCAGTCTGACATTTAGGTGTCTAACGCTCTATTACTGCCCCTGCCTAGGGTGGTATTAGCTGCACCTTAACCTCAAAAAGGATTGCTAAAGTGCCTGACTGATATTAAAAGAACCTTGAGACACTTCTGACAAAAAAAAGAAACCCAAAACACAACAAACCAGCAACCAAACCCCATGGATTTGTTCAGTCCTCCTAGTCTAGTGATCACTGGCATGTGAAGACAAGGCTTTTTCTCCAGCTGTCTTAAGGGATGAGGAGAGCAAGGATGTATATGGACAATAACAGCAGGAACAGTTTTTTTGTAGTTAAAACTATCAGTCTGAGTAGTCACAGCACCAAGCTCACCAGAGTTCAAAAAGTATTTGGACATTTTCAGGCATATGACATGTTTCTTTGGTCTGCCCTGTGCAGGGTCATGAATTGGACTTCGATGATCCTTGTGGGTCCCTTCCAACCCAGAATACTCTGCGATTCTGTGAGTAGGAATGGGATCAAATTTCCCTGCATCCCAGTCGAGTGTTCTAATCACCAGTGTTGCTTTGTGATTTGAAATCTTCCAGGTTTTACAAGATGCATCATTGTTTGCTGCCTACAAGGGAGAGCAAGAGGCAAGTGTCAGGTCAAAAGAGCCTTGATCTTGGAATTTTTATGTATCCACCTTAGTAAGCCTGATTCAGGATTGCTGTGCATCCTATTCTAGTTTTACTCTAGAAAAGTTTACATTTGAAATATTTTATGCAGCCACTTGTTCTCACCTGTTGTAGGAAATTTGGCATGTGAACAGGTGCAAAAAAAATATCTTCTCCTATTTGGGGAGTGCAGCCATTAAAAGCTCTTTGTACTAGTGTAGCTTATTTCCACAAAAATCAAGTCTTTTCTTTAGGATACTCACTGAAAGAATCAAAAGTATTAATTCAGCTACTACTTCTTACAAAGCATCTTGGATCCACATGTCCAAAGAGACTTTCCATATCATTAGATATTACCTTGGTCTGCTTTGATTTTATTAAGGTCTCCAGCTAAGTGTTGGGGTACTCTATTACTTCGGTGTTCCTACCTACCTTCTACGCAGTTGTAGGGCAATCAGATATCCAGATATTCCTCAGAATTCATATTCAGATTGTTCAGCATCATGGGAACAGATTTTTCAAGCTGATAATCATTAGTCTGAATCCTGATGAGTATCAGAGATGTCTAGAAATAATAGATCAGCTTCCCTATAGAGAACTGAGAAAGACATCCTGTTGGACAGCCAAGGTCCCAGTTCAGACCAGGACCCCAATTTTCTATTTCTAGAAAATATCTATTCAGGTTTCTTTAAGTGTCAGAAACCTGGGCATTTGCTCTCGCCTTGGATTTAAACAGCGGAAAATTCCTCTGTAGGCTTCTGGCCACACAGGATTACAGCTTGGAGACCTTTCTGAAATCCAACCAAGTCAAAGGAAGCTATGTGTGGGACTGTGGGACCAGGAGGGACAAGTACTTTGTGTTACTTTAGGGTTAAATTTATTTAGGGTAGGATTTCTTGGTGTTACTTTGTTCCATTTATCTCTTCCAGGCTTACCCATTATTTTCTGCTGGCTTTCTTTGGCAACGTGCTGCAGACACACAAAAAGGTGACTATTCACGACCTGGGAGGTGGAAGATTAATTCTGACAGAGGAAGAATTTCTTGATGAAGTGACTTCAAAGGCAAAATATTGTGGAGAGGGAGGGAGAAGCAGGCACCAGTGGTGTGAAGGAAGAAGAGAAAGGCTCTGCCAGTTGGCATCAAACACTAGAGGGATAACCTTCCTCTTCAGGGCTGACACCAGCAGCTCAGGTTAGTGCATTGGCAGCTCTGTTTGTGCAGTTTTGGCTACCCCCAGCCCCTTGCTGATCCACATCCAGGGACACAGAGGGCACCTGGCCCATGTCCTGCATGGCTTGCACAAGGCAGAGCAAAGAAAGCTTTGAAAGAAATGATGGAGTTATGTAAAAAATCCCTTCTGGGAAAACTGAGCTCATTATCCCTCTTTCCTGCTCAGCCTGTTGTAGTAGAGTTGACAGAATCCCCAATGGTCTTGAGGCCTTTGTGTAAAATTTCTCTCACCTTTACTGTAGTAGGCCATGGATTTTCTAATTTTTACAGGATTGTTAATTATTATTATTATTTATTAAAATTCTGTCACATGGTCTTCCTCAGACACATGATTGAGCTGAGAGCTGATCCACTCACCTTGGTGAGTGTCATTGGAAAAGGTCTGAGTGACTCTGTTCTTCTTTTCTGGATTGCCATCAAGTGGGAATTTCTCTCATAAGGCAGATTTCTCAAGCAGATTATGGTGGCCTTTGAAATAGAGGGAAATACAGAAAAGACAGAAACAAATCCCTGCACTTAGAGACCACTGTCTCACCTAAGACCAGTTCTTCTAGCAGCCACACAACAAAATGAGCAGGCTGTGGGAGTGGAACAGGGATTAGCCATGATCTTCTGCAACTTTTCCACTGTCTTCCAAACCACACTGTTCTGTGTCCTAAACATGGGTGAAGTTAGGCAGATATGAAGCTCTGTGGAAGTAGCTGCAACTTCATCCTGAAACATATTGTCTGTAAGGATCATTCAGTTATCCTCAGTGGGAAGCAATACCTCTTGTACAGCAGAGATAAACACTCATCGTACTACAGAGCAGGAAGTGAAGCTGAATGTGTTGTCAAGATCAGTCTCTGTGAGAAACTGGAGGACACAGAAGGTACCAATTTAGCAAACTAGCCAGGGCTTTAAAGCACATTTTCAGCCCTTGTGGTAAGTGTGCTTTTGTTTCCTAATATATTTTAAAATGTACGACACAAACACAAAGGTAGTTCAGAAACCTCAGTATAATTCTTTACAGAAGTCTTTCATTATGCAAGCCAAGGTCAATGAAGACTCATCAGCCGAAGAAATCTTGGTCTTGGATGACTCCTTAACATCACTTTACCTGACTTTCTTTCCCCTCCTCCTCTTGAAAGAAAGTGACTTACTGGTTTAGACAGTGGAAAGCCACACAACATACTTTGAAATAATGCAGCCTTACAAATTTGATATGTAGGTTTTGAAACTCACTAAACCCAGAGATTAGGACTGCTTCAGGAGACAGGTTCCAGAGACAGCAAATTTCTCTGAGCTGGAGAGAACTTGGGGAATGATCAAGGAAAATCAATACCAAAGATTTTTACTGCAAACCAGCAAGGATTATGCACACAGTAATGGAGAGTCTTTTCATCAACTTCTTCTACCACCAGGCCAGGAACAACTTCATTTGGCCTAGTGGATTAGAAAGGTGTTTAACTAGATTGGTCTTTTGGTTAAAGCCATTGGAGCAATCCCCAATGTTTTGTGTCGGATAATGTCCATGGCCATACAAATAGTTAAGAAAAGTTCTGATGGCTGTGAACAATACAATTATCCTGGGAAAATAAAAAGCAGGTTCTACATCTCATCCCCAGCTTTTACAGCTGACTTCAGTAGAATTTATTCAACTGAAAATGCAAGATTAAGTGGGAGGTAGAGGAAAAATGGAGTTCAGGGGCTACCAGCAGCTGAGCCTGCAGTTTGATAAGACAGATGGTATTGGATATATCCAATATATATCTGTATCCAAGAACCTCTGTGGCACCACACAACCTTGGTGGCTCAGTCCAGCCCCTGGCATAGGCACCTTGCTCCTATGTCTCACAAGCACTGCTGTTGAGGGCCATGCACTGAGCCCTTTGTCTTTCTCTTTAGGATGTGTTTATTTCCTATCATGGAGAAGGACAAGGGGAGTGAACAGCTGGGATTGAGGGGCTGGAGAACACCCAGATTTAGTGGAATGGTGCTTGGAAACAACTTTGAGATGCAAAGCAGAAAATGTTGCTTCTAACTTCTTCCACCCTCCACAGATGTTAGTCAGGGAGTCTATCTACCACACCCTTTCTAATCAGCTTTAGTGGCAGATCTGAAGCAATTGTAGCTCAAAGGAACTTGCTGTACTCCTATAGCAACCTCTGTAAACACAATGTCACAGAAGTGGGACCAGCAGCCAAATTACCAGCTCACCATCAGGAAAGCAACAGCCAACACCTCTTGTCTTCCTACAAAAATGTCACAAAGTCCCCACTGACTCCTGTTGCTTCAGCCTGAATGATTTCTTCCATTCATTCACATGTGTTCTTAAATTCCAAATCTAGCAGCAACCCAAGCTGGGGTAGGAGTGATCCTCAAATCTTAGTAAAATTCCTACTTTCTCCATGCAGATAGAAAATACCCCAACAGTATGAGACATTCTACAGCCACATGTCCAGGCATAACCTGCATTCTAATATGGCTTTTCCCAAAGGCTAGAAACCTGCGTCTGGTTCATTATAGGTATGGAGGTTAATATCAACATTCACCAAAAATCAAGTATTTTAGATGCTGCAGATTAGTTGTCACTTCTTGCCATAGAAGCCAGCAGGAGCTGCAGATGTCTAATCAGTGCTGGCTACACCTGGAAGTCTGCAGAGCTGGGGAATAAAATGTGTTTGCTCTTGCTTATCATGGAAAAGAAGAAGAAGGGAAGAAGAAGGAGAAGATGAAGAAATCATAGTTCCTACAGCTGTATTTAGCAGTGATACATAGTAAAGGCATAGCTTCGCAGGATATGGAAAGAACGTGATCCTGATTCCAGGGAAGTTGAACAGATTGACAGTTCCATAAATTATCGGACCATTGCTGTCAGGGAAAGGAAAAGCAAATATGGTTTTTTAGATAAACAAACTAAACAATTCCTAAAACATTTGCAGGCTGCGACTATCACAACTTAAGGAGAAAATATCATTCACACGTGGACCAAAGTTCAGCATCTTGTCTCACAGTTCACTGAGAGGAACTGCCAGAAAAGGCAGGGATGTATCCTGGATGGGTTACTGGGGACTGCATTATGAAATCAATGAAAAGTTTCCTTGTTTTAAACCTTTCCTTGTATGCTGTTAATACCCCCACCTTCTGTTCCCTGTACTCCATAGTCTCACAGTCTCTTTTCCATCCCTATCTGGGTATATTGTCCCCAGTTTTGTCCAAGCTCAAAAGGTAACCCAGAGGGAAAGGGGCAATCCCTAGACTCCTGCCCTTCTGAGGGAAAAATCTTCTCCCTAAATCCTCAGTGAGTACAGAACCCATTCCTGCCTTTCCCCTCAAGACAGTCTGTCTTCTGCTAAACAAGGAACTTAAAAACCCATAACCAAAGCAAACCTCTAAAATTTTGAAAGAGATGTGACAGTTTAAAAGGAACCGAGTAAATAGTTTACCCACAAGGACAAACAATATTTTTGTTTCTCTAAATAAGTTGTCTTGGGCATGTAAAATTACTGAAAACCCACAGGAATCTTGTGTCTGAGCTGAAAGATCCTTTGAGACTGGACTCCTAAAGGGCAATGCTTTCAGTCCATGACCCTCTGGAAGCCAACTTACAGATGTAAATGTGAAAAGTCCTGGGATTACAGTTCAACCTAAATTTGTAACCACAGGATATGTTTTAGTGCTCAGAAGAAGAATGAGTAATATATTCATAGCTACAGGTTTTACAGTGCAGATTTATGCAGCACCTGCCAGGACTGATTTAAACTTTTCTGATCCTACCAAATGAGAGAAGATGCGCTAGAGGACACCTCGTGAGTCCTGCTGGTTGTTTTGATGTTAAGTGCTAGATAGAATTGCGAGCTTGCCCTCAGTGTCTTGTCATCACTGGAGCTCGAGGAGACATCCCTCCAGTTTGTGACTCTAATAGATACCCTGATGCCAGCACATATTTTGGTTTCTGTTCAAAGACTCCTAATGATTCTCCACAGTTTATGGCACTTGAATCACCTGCTCAGGTGGGACTGACAAAGACTCGTTGAAATCCAATACTCCTGTAGTGAGGAACTGAAAAGTTGTCCCAAATTACTATCTTCAGTGTTGCTCTTCACTACATCCTTCCTTTTAATCTGCTGTATTTTATTGCTTGGTTGTGGTACAGTTACAACCTTCTTATTCTGTGATTCCCTTCCCTGAACATTTAAATTCCTTATGTGAACTCAACCTGAGTTCCAGGTTACCTTAATTTTTCTATATATAAATATATATTTACTGAACATCTTTAAAAAGTATTTGTGTGGGATTTAAGATAACATTGAAATTCCTTTTGCTGATGATTTATAAAGCTATTTTCCCCCTGTCTAGACGCTTTCAATATTTGCAATTAGCTGATGGAAAAATAAACGGTGGAGTATTCTTTCCAAACCTCCATTGGAGAGGAAAAAAGGTCTCCATCATGTAAAGTAAATACTCTTCTGTCAAGTCAGCCAGGAAGAAGCTTCTAAAAGGCAAAAGACATGGAGGATGAGTCTGGCTAGTGTTGTATTGAGGTGTAGGACTTGGATAAGGAAGGGGTACAGAGATTTTATAGCTCCAGGGAGAAGAAGAAGAAAACAAGATACTATGCCAGAGACATTTTTCTTGGGCTGATTGCAAAATTAGCTGGAGCTGAAGCTAATTGATTGTGTAGGCAGATGAAACAAATTTAAGATGACTATAAATAGCAACAGTCTTTCCGTGCAGCTGTAAATCTGAGCTGGAGAGCTGTCTTCAATTCATTGTGAACATTTGCAAACATGGGAGAGAGAATAGAGTAAAATAAAATAAAGCAGAACAAAGCTTGGTCACATAAAGAAACCACAGAGAGAGCCCAGCACAGAGAGAAATTGTCAGGGTCAGCCTTTACAAGGCAGATGAGAGTTGGAATTTAATCTCAGAGATGTTGTGGCCTGATGCATTTTACCTGTCTCGCCCCCTCAACCACAGCCCGGGAGAGGCGGAATTCAGTTTTTTCTTCTGTCTTTACAGGATTTTATGTCAGATAGCATTGCTGCCTCTTCATGGAGGAAGAGGGTGAGTAAAGCGAGAGGCTAGGTCTGTTTGTCTGGATACCAGCAGAGAAAAATGCCACATCCCATCACTGGAAATGGGAAAGAAACTGTGAATACATGTGGGCAGACCCTTGCCATGCTTTTCCCTGCACTCTTTAAGGTGGGGGAGTTGTGTTTTTTTTCTTCAGGATTAAGCTACATGTTTTAACTCTGCCCTACCATCTGTGACGGGCAATAACCTGATGAGGGAAAGCTATGGTTGCAACCCAGAGGAGAGATGGCTGTCAGGATTAGGGTCTCCTTTGCATGCGGCCACTGGCAGCTTTCAGCATCTGTACCTATATCCCCATCCTGGGTGGTCTCCAGAGAAGATTATCTCCCTGTGGTGTAAAGACTACAGGCATGGATGCATCCTTTCTTGGAGAGCTGGTGAGGGACCAAACCTTTGACTTTAGTCATTTGTCCACTCATGTGCAGAAAGGATTCACCCTGTAAGTACCAGGTGACAACAAAATTCTCCCAGTTTAAGCCCAGAAGTGGTTTAAATTCCACTATATGAAATTGCAGAGTAATTTGAGGAATTGCATGACAGGAATACAATTAGGATGAAAGATGTGGTACTTGGACTTTTTCAAAAGGGGTCATCAGGCTTTTACCACCAGCATTACTGTTCTAGTAACATCTACACTCTGCTATGTTGTGTTGGGATCTGTTTTTAGCAGGAGAGACTTCCCACACTGAAGAGTTATGGTTTACAGATACAAGCCAGACAAAAGGGTAGAAAGAGAAAAGACAAACACAAAGGTTTACCCAGCCACTGGTTAGAGGCTGCTTGCTTCCCACATCTCTCACAAGAAGGTGAGTGGAGTGACTGTTTTACAAGTAGGGCGAGCAGGGAGTGTTCAAATGGTCATGGTCAAATTGGGTGTGGAGGATGAACAGTAACTTTTCTCGCTTGAGTAACTCCCTCAGCTGACCATGCTTCTGCTGGGTGATGACAAGGCAGTTCAGGTGCCAGCAAAGACTAAGCAGAAAGGAAGGACAAGTGGGAGAACTACGTCAGGGCACTTCATTCCACTATGGCCTCTGCTAGCCATGGTTCTTCCATTTGATGTGAGCCATCACCATGGGGAGAAGGCTTCCCTGACTTGGCTGAACACAGTCCACTTGAGCAAAGAGCTTCTGTAGTGTTCTTTTGCTAAATAGAGTGTACTTATATGAATTTTAAAACTATTTACCTCGCAGCCATCGGCATTGTGCCTCTCTGCCTACACTCAGAGCAAGCCCACAAGGTTGTGATGTGACCATGATTCCTCTCTCTGACCCATTAAAACATACCCGAGGTCTGGGAGCTCTCCAAGACAGAAGGAGACTGGATGTTTCTAAAATGAGTGTTGGATAAGCAGAGTTAATTCTTTTGGGCTCATTCATGTGCTTGGGTTTGGCCCAGCCTGCCAGGCAAAATCTGCTTGGTATGTTTCAAGGCCTGTTGTATCAAAAGCAGCAGCTGTGGTGAGTAAACCAAGGCAGTGGTTTGACTCCTGAACCATCTAGGGGAGAACCCTCTTGGACTGTATTTTTCATGTCCTTTTTTTCTTTATGATAAGAAAATGCCATTCCAAGACTAACACCCACCCACTCTCAAAATCATGCATGCAATCTCAACCTGACCTGCCACCTCCCTCCTGACATTTGAAAGCATCTGTGTTTATCTTCTCTTTTACTGGGTTTCAAACGACAATGCTATGCTCTTATGAAGGATTTTTTTTATCAGCTTCAAGGCCAGGAATCTAAAAGAAGTTAACCTGGAGGTCACTTTCTAACAATTTCACTACTCAGTCCAAAGAATCACCTTGGAGATTTAATGTTTAATCAAGACATTTTTACAGCTTTTCTGCTAAAGAGAGAGGTGCACTTTGATTGAAGATAAAATCCATCAAATGATGCAATTCATTTCATCTGGCGTCGCGGAGTCTCTGTCCACTTGAGAAAAAGACTCTTTGCATTGTGGAGAGTAAGGCTTCTTTTTGGGGGGATGGGGGAAGGATGATTGCTGGGCCTGTTCTTCAAGTCCAGTTTTAACATCATTCTCCTGCTGAACCCTACCTGACTGTTCTGAGAAGACAAACAAGGCAAATAGCTCCAACTGAATGTACTCTGTCCAGGTCTGTGTATCACGTTTAGTGTTTGGTTTCACCAGTGTAACTTCCATCTAGAACAGTCTTGCCCTTTGGTATTCCCTTTCATGATAGTGTGGAAATAAATTACATAAATACGTATTTACTTGCCTATATATCCACTAGCATGTTATATAATTCATGTTCTACTTGCAAAAAGCCTGCTTGCACTCATCCTGGTCACAGAGGCAAATGGGAAAATTTGGGTCTACCAGCCAGCCATGATCAGGAGGCACTTGCCTTTGCTTCTGCAATAAGAATATTCTACCAAGTTTTGAGACAATCTAATTTCCATCGCACACCATATGGTTCCAGCTCCAGTATGGGTTAACACACATATGTCTGAATGGGAATCAGGTGTATCCAAAACTCAGGGCCCCTACCAGGATGAGAGGAGAGTTGCAAAATCCCTGCAATACCTGTATTGACACATTTAAACCAGCTGTGTAGCAAGCAACAAGGAAAGGCTTGTTTTGTGCCTCTTACCCACTCACACCTCTTTCATGTTTTGCCCAGTTGGACATCTGGCATGTTTTTTTACTACACACCCAATGCTGAGCTTTCATTTCAGGCGACCCATTCTGATTCTATCAGAGCTGACTTCTGCCCTTATAAATGCGTGAAACTCAAGGCTTGTCTTGAGGCAGAGCCAAACACTAGGAACGTTGCTCAGCAATGGGTCAACCTCAAAGGGTTTGAAGCATCTGCTCTTTTGTACTCCCAGGGATTCACATGCTGATGCCCACAACTGTTGGTCTCTGAGTGAGGCAGATGGTATTGTCCTGGGTGTCTGACCTAGCTGATTCCATCACTGTAGGATTCTTCTGCAGTTCATCTTACATCTGTTTCCCACTGGAACCATACAAGAAGAGACTTGCTACTGGCATTATGTTAATGGAAACTGAATGTGTGCACCTGGTACATCCTATTGTACTCAGAAGGCATCCCAACTGAGATTGCACAGGGATCAAAAATAACCAAATGCTGAGAGGTCTTGAAGAAAGAAGTTGGAGGAGGATCTTATTTGGCCCAACAGAAGGGAGAACATTGTTTCAAGACATAAAGAGGAAGAGAAATTAGTCCAGGAGAAGGATACCAATATGCCAAAATAATGAGACAGTTTAGCCTCACATGTGATAGTGATTCAACAGAAAGAAGGTCTCTCAGCCCCTTGGCCCAGGCTTCCCAAAGCAAGGGATTCTTTTAATTGTAGCCAACACTGATAGAATTGGCTGCTCTTCAAGTCATTGGTACTTTAACACTCCATCCGTGCCAGTCACAGTCCAGTGTGAATTTCAGGAGTGCTGTCTAATTCTGTCTGTGACATCATAACACATGGTCAGTAATATCATATTCCCTACTGGGCATAAAAGTATGGTCTTAAATATGAATTCAGCTTTGTTCATCTCCCACCCTAATGTCTCATCTCTTTCAAGAACAAAACTTTGTGAGCTTCTAACATTTAAGTAAGAAAGAAGCCACCAGAGATGTCACCATAATAAGCTGGGTCTGAGGACTGGAAAGAGAGGATCAGAGATCTTTATTCAAAGCAGACACAGAGCCTTCTGAAGAAAGTATAGGGGTGTGTGGAAGCTGCAAGACAAGCCAGTCGACTGGGTGGGGTGGAGGACAGCTGGGAAAGGGGTGATGAAGTAAAAATGGAAAAAGTTGCTGGGTGGATCAAAGTCTAAACAAGGATTTATGAGAGGCATACAAGAAATCTGTAGGGTGAATACCATGGCCAGTGACAAGATTCTACCATATTCTGAAGCTTTTGGAGTAGAGGATTAGACAGATTTCCCAGGAGAAGATTGTCTTCCCCAGTCCTTTACCTCTGCGCTTCTCAAGAGCTCTACGTTGTTCCTGAATCAGAGGCTCCATTTTAACTTTATTTTTCAGCCTTTTGCATATCAGTGCTTCTAGTTTTCTTGCCTTGCTGCATGCCAAGATGGCTTAGCACTGATTTCTCAGTTCACCCCAGGCAGCTTCTCTCCCTCTTTTTCATTATTTGTTTCCTCAAAACAATCTGAGGGCTGACTGCCCTGCATTCTAAGAGTTCCTTTTTTTGTGCTTCTTTTCTCTTCTTGGGAAAATAAATGATGCTGTGGGGTCCCCATCCTGGAACTGTGCTGGAAGTGGAGAAGGATTTCTGTCATGTCTAAATCTCCATCATATTCACACATTTCTTCTATTACTGAACAGCACCAGGTAGAATGACAAAGATAAAGAAAGCAAATCACCAAAAGCTTAGAATGTCTTGGGTACCCTTTAGCTATCTCTGGTAAAAACAAAGTTTCTGCAACTTCAGGGTGCAAGGAATTCACTCTGCTAGTACTTCTGAAATCCATCTTCTCACCGTAGCTTGTCCTCAGCAGGCTTGGAAGGCACAAGCTGCCTAACTGAAGCGAAAGCAATTAACGGAGACATTTTTACTGCCCTTATTAAAAGGAGAAGGAGGCTTTGATATAGCACAATATCCACTAGATGATGCAATTAATTTATTTTGGCTGGCCAGTGCTCTTGCCTGGGTCTGTGTGTTATTAGAGGGTGGTGCAATGGTTGTTCTTCCCACTGCTTGCAGGCCCTAGGGTCAGGTTCTGCTCCACCAATAATATGACTCATCTCTGCATACAACAATTTGCCAAATGATACCAAAGTGACTGCAACATCAGTCAGCTTCCAATCATCTGAATCCAGTAATGATGGCTACTTCCCCAGAACCCTCTTTAGAGGAGCTCACACACTTGTTCCTAACCACAGAATGAAAGTCAGCAGGGAACATGTTGGTTTTCACAAAATAACCTGTGAGAAAGGCCCTAGGGTGGATATCATTTACATTTCTGTCCTCATTAATATGCCACTTCATTAATGAATTAAGTTGAATGCCCTTGCAGAAAGACATACTTGTCCTAATGCAGAGGATTCCAATGTGACAGGAGGCAACCCACCCAACTTTGGCTACACAATATAAATAAGCATCTTTGTGTTTAGGGCAGAGAAATGGTCATCTGACCATCCTGATTCCAGTTGCCCTTTGGATAGTTCAGAGTGCAGCCATCAGCTATAAAAAGAATCAAAGCTAGCCTTAGATAAACAGATAGAAAAAAAAATGGATTATAAAACCCTTCTGCTCCCCATGTTTCTAGTCTTTCTTTGCTAGTTTCTCTTAAATAAGTGTCTTATAAGTCAAATGTGCAAGAGAGCTAATTACAGAAGGTGGATATATTAAGACAACCACATTTCTTGGAACCCTGGAAGAATTAAAGCAACATTCTATGTCAATTTTCCACAAAGTTATTAAGAAGTAAAGAGACCTCAGCCAACTCCACCCCAGGTAACGTAGTGCTGCAGTGGGGTCATCTCCACTGTGTTTCTCTTGATTAATGGATGCTAGGGAAGGGAAAACAATGCGATGGAGAATTTGCATCCTCTAGGTTGAAGAAAGCTCTTTGGAGCAAGTAATGCATCTTGATATTAAATTAAATCTTTATGGTCTGCATAATTAGAACTACTAGTTATGCAATAGTTCCAAAAGTTGTTTAGGAAAGCCAGGTTCTTTATGGCAAGGCACAAGGACCTTAAAAAGAATGTTTTCAGAGGGTCATAAAGAAACTCAGGGCTAAAGAAACAGGGGTTTATTTTATAATATATCCTGCATCCATGTTATTTCTCTTCTCTGTGTTAATATAATCCATAAGGATCTATGAATACATCCTAATACTTTTCCTCCAGTTTGACACTTGTTATGAACTTTCTCATGTGTCAGGATATAACTGTATCACTTACAGTACAGGAATTAGGAACAACACTCCTCTTTTCCTTTAGGTAAAACCGTGGAGATGATTTGCTCATGAAGGCTGATGTTGTCCATAGGAAATAAAAACTCAGCCATGATACTGGGAAGAAATCTTGACAGTTCTTAGAAATCACTCCTCTTTTCTGGAGACTTGGAACAGGATTTCCTGATGATCAGAGCAACAGATCAACTTGGAAGAGCATCTTGGATTTGACATTACTTTACAGTGATGAATTTAGTGTCTGCCTGTCCTACACAGAACAGGCAGTGAGAGCCAGTTAGGCAGATGAATGTGTTCTGAAAATAGCATCTGTAGGACAGAGGCATATTTTTGCCAGGAAACATCCAGTACTCTTAAATATTTGATATTTTAAGGGGTTTTTGTTATTTTCAAATATTTGTTAATATTTATTCCACATGGGTGACAGATCTGAAAAAGCCACAAGATTCATGAAGATTCATTCACTTTATATGCTGTGGGCATTTTAAGGTCTTGACTATATTGCATTCAGGAGCAGTTCCACTCTGCTGGGAATTACCATCTATTTATTTCACTGGGAATTGAACTGAAATCCTACCAAAATTACAGCATATTTGACCAAAAAAAAGGATGTCCAGGCATGTTTCCTGCTGAATACGTACACATAAATCCCTTTGCAGTAGCAGGGTATTATATTGTGGACTCTCTGGAAATCAGTGCCAAGTTCATTGTGAACACACAAAATGTTTTGTGGCACCCCTGTCATGGCTCAGAACTGATATCAGAGAGAGGAAAAAAAAATTGATCTCCTGTCCAAATTCTTCCTTATAATGAGTATGTGTGAGACTAACTATGATCTTATGGAAATCTGTGTTTTGTGGTCATTAGGTATTATTTACATGTCATCAAACTGGCTGTGTTACCTGCTCTGTCCCCTACAACTCTCCTCCAGCAAAACTGTTGCTGTATCAAAGAAGGAATCTGCTTGAAACTCCTCACACCACCAGTTGTATGTTAACCTCTTGTTTGCCAGTGTTTAACTCAGAAAAGATCAGCTGCAAATGAAATGAAAGTACAGACATGCAAACAGCATCTTCCAAAATAGGGCCAATGCTCACTTCACACAGATTCTGCAGTATTACGCTGCCAGAAAAGGACTAGTTATCTGAAACAATGGGAATACTGGGTAGGGGGAGTATGAGATTATTCCTACTGCTATTTTTACCCTGTTACCACACAGGGTATATTAGGTGATCTCCATATGTGTAGAAAGATATGACCTACTCATCTCTTTGCTAAAAGCTCATATTCCATGGCTGGCAATATTCAAAGAGTGGAAAAGGTCAGAACAGTATTTGTCTGAATTACTACTGTGGATTTTCCCCCAGGTTTTCCTCTGCAGATTATTATTATACATCTGTTAGCAGGGTCTGACTTGCACTCTGTGGCAACCCTGTTGCCAAAAGATGCAACCCTGTTGTCAACCAGTGTGTGTGGCCGTAATTTGACAAACACAATATGAATGAATTAAGGGGCAGGTATCTTGAAACTCCCTCCATAATCATTTGACGAAGGTTCATCACAGCTAAGACCTTAAGCACTCTTTGAGGGACCTTGTATTTGTGGTGTGGGCAGCAGGACTAGGGCAGTGATGCTCTGCCTGTACTCGGCATTGGCCAGGCCATACCTGAAACCAGTGTTCATTCTGGGGCATCTCACTAAGAGAAAAACATCATGGGATTGAAGTGTGTCCAGAGAAGGGCAACGAGGCTGGTGAAGGGTCTGGAGCACAAGTCCTGTGAAGAATGGTTGAGGGAGATGGGTGTTGTTTAGCCTGGAGAAGATGGGGCTTGGGGAGGAGGACCTTATCACTCTCTACAACTACCCGAAAGGAGGATGTAGCCAGGTGGGCATGAGTCTCTTCTCACAAGATGTGATAGGACAGGAGAAAATGGCCTCAAGTTGCAGGAAGAGAAGTTTAGATTAGACATTGGGGAAAAAAATGCTTCATCAAGTATTGCCAAGCACTGGAACAGGTTGTCCAAGTAAATGACACAGCTACCATCCTTGGAGGTATTTAAAAGAAGTGTAGATGTGGCACTTGGGGATGTGGTTTAGTGATGGACTTGGCAGTGTTGGGTTAATGATTGGATTTAATGATCTTAAAGGTCTTTTCAACCTAAATCATTCTGTTTCTATTATTCTACTCATAGACTACAGAGGTAGGGTTCTGAGTGCTTAAAATTAGATACGATGAATCTGGACATTAAGGCAGAAGTTCAAAGCAGAGTGGAGAGCTCTTGCACAAGAGGCTTACCTGAATTTAAGATCTGTAACTCAGCAGTAAGCCATTTAAGAGCTTTAACCTGCAGTAAGGGCATCTTCTCTGGTTTACAATCCTTAATAGTTTGCACTGTTCTGCTTGATTCCCTGAAGGAATTATATCAGTGCATTAGGAAAAGAACCTTACAGAGAATGGCAGCTGTCATTAGGCAATGCTCAGAATGAAAGCACAGTGAGTGCTCCAAATTTCAAGGCAATTATTTATGAACTCTGAGGAGAGATATTACCAAGACTGCTTTTGATACTTTCATGCTAAGCTAACCACAAGTTGTCTTCTCATTGGAGATCATAAAAACAAGGAAGGTAGGTCTGAGTAGAAAAATTGGTGAGGGTCTGACTGGTGTCACAAAGAGAAAACTGCACAAATCCTAACACTAGAACTTTTAAGTCCAGATTGGAATTCCTGTGTTACTGAAACCTTTATATGTGATGGTGGGAAGCCTCCTTAAAAGTAGATCCACACATATTTAGGTGTAGCAGACATCAAGTAGGATTTACCTCATCCCAGGTTCCACTTTGAAGTAGGTAGGATCAAGCAGAAGAAAAAATTAGATTAATAAATTGCCTTAATTTCCTACCAGAAATGCCAAAACAAGGAGTGATCTAAAACTCTGCCTCCTGCTCTGAGCATCAGGAAAATGCCAGGATTGCAAATTTTCCCTTCCTTCCTAGATGTAAGTGGATGTGCCATTTTTAAATAAAAACTCAAAGAAAAACCAGTCTTTGCAGATATATTGATATTTTGTTACAATGCTAGGTGAATCAGAGGAAAATCCATATACACATGGAGAAAAAAAACAAAACAAAAAAAACACCACTGATCTGAGACAGAAGGTTTTATTTCTGAATTGGCACAAAATATTTTGAGTCAGATGAGTTCAAGAATGAATTACTTTCCAGTTACAGTGCGGGATTACAGTTCAGGACGTTTTCTCAGTAGATGGGACACTCTTTGTTATCCTATAATGCAATGCAGATGTTTCTCTTTTTGCCTTGTGAAAGGATGATTATCTATAAGGGTTTTCAGGGTTTTCACACAATCCAGACATGGAGCCTGAAAAGAGAAAACTACCAAACTACATGTCCCAGAAGGCTGTAACACAAGGGAAAAGCTCAGAAAGTGACCTGAAATAGAGCATTTTGGAGTCATTTTGACACACCACAAGAAAACATTTTGATTTCAGGAATGGTGAAATATTTTGTTTTGCTTGAAAATGTCAGGCAAAATGTTATGACTTTGCCAGAAAAAGAAAAAAGTTTTTGGGGGGAGTTTGATTTTTTTTCCCCAAAATTTCCACCCAGAGAAAAAGCCTTGACATTTCAGCTCTTTGTTCCAATGTGGGATGAAAACAAACATTGAAATGTCAGGATTTGCAGCAGAATGAATTTTGCCAAATTTTTGGCGTAATGCCTTGGCCCCAGAATTTACATCTTACTTTGAAGTATGGGTGGATGCTCAGAGGGTGGAAGGCATTTTTTAAAAGAGTATCATATGTTCATAGAAACCTAGACACCCCTGTGTTCCTGTTCTTGTGAAGTTTTACGCCATTTAAAGATTGCAGTTAACAGGTAGTGGATGCAAATAAACTGGAAGGTAGCACAAATCAACATAGAAATTCTTGTCTATTTACTTAGTTTTCACTTCTTCTATAAATGGGGAAACTGCCTTATCTTTGTATTTGATTTTAACTTGATTAATGACAACCAGAAACAGTGGGAAGCTCTTGTCTTGAAGTCATTTGGAGTGATGCTTGAGTGAGGAAGGAGGAAGAATAAAAAACCAAGTCAACCTTGGATGGCTTGGCCCAATGCAAGCTTTGGACATATCTTAGCAAATATGGCAAACATGGTAATATGCCTTATTGGCTGTAAGTAATTAAGGAGCATAAATCGGGACTACTGTCACAATTCACTCTGTAAAAATATCCTTAGAGGGATTTGGTTCTGCCAGCATTGAACAATACATTGGTGGGAATCAAGATTATGTGTGGACATTGCTTTGTGGGGAGCAGGCACATTGACAGAAGTATTTATACTTTTACTGGCTTCATGGATTCCTCAGAACACCACCCTTTACATGGCCAAGCCCAAACTGCAAACTAAAAAGATAAAGAAATATAGAAGAATTGGAAAACACTTTCTGCTGTCTCTGGATAATCCATTCATTCCAACAGCAGGACATCAATAGCTGTTTTGGAATGCCACACACAAACACCTAGAAGTGGTAGTAGATGTCAAAGCTCCAAAGGCCAGGCTGTGTTTAGGTGCAAAACAGCACAAGGTTGGTGTACAAAAGAACATATTTTTAGGCAGTCCAGAACCCTAACTTCAAGAGGCCCAAATTAAATATTAGTTCAGGAATCCAGGAAATGCAGCATGTACAGAGAAACTCTTCCCTGTTTCCTCTGGACATACAGTCATCTGAAGTGGGAAGCTCTGATCAAATTATCACACTTGGAACCCACCAGTGACCCTGTACTTCAGGAGTTATCCTCATCCTTTTGGCCACAGGGGCTGCTGGACTTTGCACACTTCCTGGCAGCCACTGTCCATCCCAACCCTCACAAAGATGGGTCACTACACATAGTCATCTCTCCAATCTGGAACTGGCCAAGAGACACTCGCTTGAACTTCCCTAAATTAAGAAATCCCTTTGTACCATGGCTTTACTTTTCCATTTTACACGATTCTTTGAATCAGCAGGTTCATGGCCAATTCTTTGGACAGATGTTGAATTTTTTGTCGAACAAAGGAAAATTCTCACCTCCTATTCTAAATTTATGATGTTACTGAGCTAACAGATCTGAAAAGATCTAAACAACCTAATCTAGGAGTTTCTAATATGTACAATCAAAAATGGTCAGAGGGATATAGACATTGCAGGCAGTCCAGAAAATGGAATGAGGTATTTTCAAAATCCCAGGTGGGTGTTTTACAAATTCTCAAACAGTGAACTGTCAGAGGAGATCACTTTGAGTGCACAGGGAACATGCAGTTATTTGGTATATAAGGGTATATTTCATGGTGCAATGAAGATGCTAGACAAGGTATGAGTGCTAAAAATCATTTCACCTTTATTATTTATTTCACCATCTTTGAGATGCTGGATGAACTGAATTAAATTCAGTACCTTTTCAATAGGAAAAACATATTTTTGTTTTTACAAGAAGATTTTTGTATTCATGTAACACACATAATTTTGCAATGAGACACTGGTTTCCTCAAGGAATAGGTGATTTATCTCAGCTGGGCATGGAAAAAGGCCAACATTCCTTCACCTGCACACTACTGTGCTTTGTCGCACACTACTGTGCTTTGTCGCCAAAAGATACCAGCAACTTAGACCAAAAGGTTGTTCTGGCTTCAGTTGTCTTGTAAAGAAAGAAGTAAGGAGGGTTTTCTGGCTAAAAGATCATGAGCCCAGTTGCACTCAAGGGAAAAAATGAAGGTGAGTGGGACTTTCAGAAACAGAGGAACCTTGAGTTCATTGGGAAGCTGACCTTTTAAAGATGGTCCCTCAACTACATAAATTTAACAGTTTGTGGTCTGGACCACTATTTTATAAAAGTTATCATGTTTCTCAGGCCTGACAAGCAAACTCTGCCAAGAGACATTCTACAAATTTATATTACTTCACATGAATGCCACTCTCACTCCAGGACAAAACCATCACCTTTTCGGGCCTCTCAGCCCTTGAAGAGAGAAACTGGCCACAGTGCTTATTCTGCTCTGAGTCCCAGCCATGCCCTGAGCCCTGGGCTGCCTCGCAGATGCCTCCAGCCTCCCTGCAGACCGCCTCCGCAGGCACGCCGAGTCCTGTCCTATCCAGCTGGCAGAGTCAAACCTACCTGCAAGGATGCTCTCCAGCTATGCAAGAGGCCTTAGCATGTGGGCAGGAGCAAGCACAGTCTTGAGGCCACTGTCAGCAGATAGTAAAGACATGTCCAGAAAAATCAAGTAAGAACCTCAGGGAATGAAAGCTCTGAAAACATTGACCCAAGGTAAGAGGCCATATTAGTATGGAAACCAAAAATAACACATGGTACTCAGCCTGAGCAGTCCCTTCCCAGTGACCTAAGAAAAATCCTCAGTGAAACATGGCTGAGCCACTACCTTGCAAATGAAAAGAATCTGTCTTATATCCAAGATGTCAGTCCTTTGCCTAATAAAAAAAAAAGTTACATCTCCCTTTCCCTTCTGGAACACAAATGACTTCCAAGGATGCAAAATTGTTTTTAATTATTTTAATATCTCATTACTAAGGCAACAATTAACAGTCTGGATTAGACTTCACCCTAGTTTTTTCCTAAGTGCTGTGGATTCTGACTCTGAAGGAGTTTGCTCTTCTGGACATCTTCTAACACTTGTTGCTTCAACTTGGCACAATGCTGCCTAACACTCATCATGTTATTTTGCATCTCGCAATGAGCCTTATGTAGCACCAGTGCCAGACTGCACTGCAAGGTGTAAGCATCCTCAGAACAAACCTGTTGCTGTGAAGGCTGAGGATCCATGGCATCCAGAGAGATGGATTCCAAACTGATGCTGATGAAGACCAGACAACCAATTTTCCACTAAAAAAAGTAAACACTGGACAATTCAACGTGAGCAGAACTAACCAGCCCGAGGGGAAAGAAAACAACAAAAGGAAGAAAAAGAAAAAATCCATGCAGTTCCCACTGCTTTTTTTTTTTTTTTTTTTTTTTTTTTTTTTTTTTTTTTAGAATAACTGAATGTTCCCAATTTCCTCACAAGGGAAATGATTTTATGTGCTAATGTTAGAGGATAGGTTTGGAGGCTGCCTCAGTGAATGGAGTCATGCAAGGTAGCATGGAAAAAATAAAGGAAAACAGTGGTGGAAGAACAGTGATAATAAAACATATCTTAAAAAGAAAAACAGAGCACAGTTCCCAAAAGGTGTTGGGAGCTGAAATGTTTTCAAAGGGGAACTGTTGCCCCTGCTTGCCTTAAGGCAGCCACAAGGCTGTGTTGATGGAGTGGAGAGGGGCAGTGGACAAGGTGCTGTATTAGGACTCAGCTGGGCAGGGTTCTACTCCTGACTTAAATCCCAACACACCATGTAACCCTAGGCAAGTTCTTCCCCTTTCCTGGGACTCATCTTTCCTCCTATGTTTGCCTATCTTCTGCAGCGTACCTGTGACCTCTGGGGCAGGGAAGAAGACAATGTTCCAAAGCTGAGAACATTCTGGGAGTGTCTCACTTGAACAGAAGTCCTCTGAGCAGCCAGAAGCCTTGCTGCTGAAAACAACTCTCCTGTCTCCCTGGCTTCATCAATATTTTGCCAGGAAGCAGCTGAGTTCTTGGCAGCTCTGATGCTCCAGGCATCCTCAGTGGCACCAGGAAATAGCTTTGAAGTGGGGGATTTTCCTGAAGGGCAGGGATTCCCTGCATTTTACCAATCCAAGATCCAAGACAGTAGCCTGGAATTCTCTGAAATCAGAGCAGTTGGCTGATTTTTTTTTTTTCTCCTTTTTCTTGGTATTTTTTTTTCTTCAGAAAACAGTCAGGCAAAAGTCTTTTCATTCCTCCTGTCCCATCCTCTAAAAAAAAAAAAATCTAACAGTAGACTCTACTACATCCAAAATTATGTCGACCCTTTTCCTACAAAATTAGAAAAGAAACCATTTTTAATACATTGGAATTTATCAGGAAGTCATTCCTGCTAAGAGCTGTGGGACAGAATCCTTGTGTCCCTCCTTAGCCATCCAGATAGAAGGAAATGAACAGCAGCATCTGCATAAGACCGCAAGTTCAGCTGTGTTGGTATCCATAACTAGCAGATTTTAAGGGACATTAGGGACACCAAAAACATGTTTTGAACCCTCCTCAGAGCACCCTTCCTGACTCAAGTCCTCTGTGGCTCTTGCTGAATCAGAGATGTGTTACAGAAAAAATATTTTCTTCCTAAATCTTTCTAGTAAGGGTTTGAAGCCAAGTAAGCAAACTGTGGAGCGAAGATGGCCTAGTTAAGCATGGTAAAGAAATATCTCTTTTCATTAGTGCTGAACAGCCTGGCTTCACTGGCACTGCCTTCAAAGGCTGACTGTAGGATTCTAGACTCCATTTATTGTCTATAGAGATAGATATGTACCCTTAGGAAGCAAGTAATCTCATCTTGGTCTATGTGTCCCCACATTTCACCTCTTCCCTCCTCCCTGTAAAGGCAGTCTAGGTTGTCTAGCTCAGCTTCAGGAAACTAAATTTTAGATATTCAGGCTGAGGTGAATTTCCCCTACAAGTACAAGTATCTGTGACAGACATCACAGGCTCAGAAGTAACAACACAGACCAAGAAAGTATGATGTTTTTACGACTGTGCTGTTACTACCCTGGCTGATGGAAGAGATATCTGTGGAAAACAAGTGGTATAGTCAACAATCTCAAGATGCAGCCCAGGAAATCTCTGAACTAGCAGCTGTGGTATTTGAGAGGAGATCCCAAGGAACAGATCACTCAGATAGACTTTCTCACTCTCTTTTCCTTCTACTCTCAGAGACAGGGTGCAGAATCAAGGAATGAAGGTTGTTTGAAGGTCTGACTCTGTGATAGTTATCTTTTTATTCCGTTTTGTAACAGCTCAGCTAGAAGCTAATGGGATACAAATATGTCTTAATGATGATAGGCATGGAGAAGCAGAAATGTTCACCATGTGGGAAATGTCCCATTGCAGTCCTTACCACTGTCAGACACTGAAGACAGAGAATTGCATAGAAAAAAGTGTCTCAATCATCACTTCAGCATTTAAATCACTTTGTCATCCTATTTTCACCACAGGGAAGGAAACACAGACTTTTTGATTTCTCTGCTCTTAGCCACCTTGGGTCCTACATCTCTCAGGTCAATAAAGGTTGCACCATGCTAGGAGTACTGCACATGGGAGTCTTCACAGTGCAGGTGTGTCCAGCAGCAGTTGATACATGGATTTGCATTTAATAACTTAATAACATCTTGAATAACCAGCTCTTGATGAAAAAAAGGTTTAGACATACATAGAACATAATACACTGCTTTTCCTCTCTCTCTCCTGCTTTACTGTATCTAAATGCTATGTTCTCTTAGGAGTATAGTTTCTGGAAGGCAGCTGGTCATTGATACAGGAGAAAAGCTCTGAACATTTAATGAATTAAAAAGATTTAAAGAAATAGAAATATTCATGACAAAGAAAACCTATTTTCAGCATTAAAATTCTCCCAAATAATGAGCTTTTCACAACATTCTAGAGATGGGGTTGGGAACTTTCAGAGCCAACGAGAGGATTGTGTACCAGGGTCCAAAATCGACTAGAAGCTTTATCTCAGAATTATCTCCTTTCCCTTCTCCTCAGCAGCTGCTCAAACTACCACTGCACTGCTTATAAAGACTCAGTCCTTGAGATGGGCCTCAAATTCCTTTTGGACCCTCTCCCCTCTCCATTGCCAACCAAGCCTTCACTTCATAAGCACACAGCCCTTAATTTGATTTCCACCCCTTGGGATTTACATCTTTGATGTAATTCTGTTAACGTCAAAGACATTATGGCAAGGACTCATCTGGGATCTCGTGTACTTGTTGTGTTCCAGGCTGGAGGAATTCACATTCCTCCACCACACCCAAATCTGCCCTCAGTTATCAATACTCTGATAAGCCATTCAAATAACTTCAGACTGGTTAAGGAATGTATCTACTCATACTTTCTTCCTTCATTTTCCCTGGGCTCTCTCCCCTTTGATTTTCCACTTCTCAACCATGACATTCCTGCTGATTCCTAGATCTCTGGATTCCTACCTACTCCTTCTGTTGTTGCAAACGCACAACTCTGTCTGGAGCCAGATTTAATTAGACCACAAGAAAAATGAACCACAATGAAGTTACATCAAGGGTGTGATTTCAAGACAAAAGAGCACAAGAGCCAGGAAATACAGAAGACTTAAAAAAAAAAACAACCCAAAAAACCCAAACCAAAACAAAAAAACCAAACCAAACTAGAAAATAAGAGGAAAAATTTACAACAAACTTTGTCCTAACTCTGTAGTGTCCTACCTCCAGCACAGCTATTATGTTCAAACACAGTTTATACAATAAGCAGTTGATGAGGAAAAGCCTTGGAAGGAGAAGGAAAGGCCTAGAGAGGAGCTGTCGGAACACTTTGGCCCTATGGCTTTATTGTGTGTGGGTTTGATGCTGTGCCAAGTTTTATGACACTTACATCAAGGTTGCTCTCTGCAGTGATGCACCATTGAAGCTAAATAACCTACCCATCATGGAATTTACAATGATTTCACTGTGCTTTGGTTGAGAACATGTTAGTTATCATTACCTTCACTTTTTTATTACCCCAAATGCCTTTCCAGCTCACAGCATACAGTGCTCCAGGAACTTCTTTGCTGTCATGATTGTATGTCATTGTGTAAATTCAGCAATGAATACAATAGAGACCTGGTCTATCCCAAGGCCTCCAGGCACTGATGTAATAGGAATAATAAAGCATAATCATAAGAGAGAAAATGGCATGTAGCCCTGCCGTGTGGAGTATGGAAATGGATGTGGGTGACTGATGCTGATGTAATTCACTCCTACCAAATGGAGGCAAAGGCCCCAGAAAAAGGCTCCTCCTGCACAGCACCAGCAGATTTATGCCAGTTTCAATAAAACCCTTCTTTGGTGAAAGAACCATCCTAGTTATTGTAACATGGTGGAGCTTGGTGCTGTGCCTTCTTAGGTTTGGGGTTTAGTTTTTCCCTTCCATTGATTACTTGTAAAAATTATTTTATTTACCTAAAGGAAAACAAATAGAGGAAAGAACATTGTCTGATAACTTATATGCTAGGTAACACATTAATGGAGATCTTAGATTCCTAGATGCTATTCTAGAACATTTCTCCCCTCTTCATCCCTCAGCTTCCCTCTTCATGAATTAAAATAGCGTAGAAAAGTTTACAAGCTCTGCCTCTCTGTCGGGAATTCTAAGCTTAAAAGGATGTAGTTGGTTTGGAATAGTAAATGCTCAAGTGTTCAGTTAAAAATTGTACTGTGCAAAATGCAGAGCACTAGTTAACTTTCTATTGATTTATAATGGAGCTTTTCACTTTGCTTCTCAGATTGAATTGGACCTCTGTGCCTGTGAATTACTCCACTGAGAGCTGGAACACGTAGTGATTGATCATGTCTCATTTCATCTAGGGTTTCTCCCACTTGGGAAAGTGCTGTTAACCCAAACCTCAGGCTCATAGTTTCCCAGGACAAGCAGTCCTGTAGCTGGAAGGACATTTGGTTGGAGGTTCAGTACTGTGATTTGGTGAGATGAAAACTGGAGATAGGGAACTTCTCTCTGTAATGAACTTTTTACTGGACTTTCCTGGTTAATTGTATCCCAGATGATTTAAATGGCAGGCTGATTAAAACCAGAGGGGAACAGGGAGTTGATGGAGGTGAGGCTAGGCAACTGGGGAATCTATAAAAGCAGACAAAGTTAGAAAGCAAGCCTTCCTTTCAGCTGGGCTCATCTGGCAGCTGGCTGGAGTTAGCAGGAGATGAGAGAAACTTTGTTAGTGGTGTATACCACCTACTTTTAGATACAGCTCAGTGGGGAACTTTCTTTGTTGGGTATGGGAGGGGTTTGGCTTCAGCTAGTCCTTTCACAGATGGAGTCAGGCTCTTCAAAGAGCAAATTTAGTCTCCATATTATCTACCCTTCGGCATTTCTGAATGGCTCACCAGTGCACTTAGTTGAATAGAGAACAGTTATCAAGTCAACCACAGGATTTTGCAAACCACCTTAGCATCGTTGTAGGTATCTCACTTGAACACACCTACTCTTTCTGCAGGTATAAGGGAGGAAAATGCTAAAAACAAATAAGTGAACTCCTGTGGCTCTACTTGCTGTCCTGTGGAGTGAATCAAGGAAAAACCATTGAATCACATAATGGTTTGTGTTGGAAGGGACCTTAAAGATCATCTAGTTCCAACCCCCCTGCCACTGAAGCTGAGCAATATGCTACTAATATGCCTCCTCTCATGTTTTGAAAGACAGAGACTGGAAAAAGATGGCAATATGATCTGATCTGGAAGATCTGTTTGTGAGGAGAAACTGAAAAAAAAAAAAGTAGGAAATTGAATGTGCTGCTTGTTCCTTGACTCTGTTGACAGATGTACACACACAAGCAGCTTTTACAGCAATCAGGAGTAAGTGATGAGTTTTCTGCCATTAGATATTTTTTGCCAAGCACAACAAGCTTTTGAGAAAGCATGAATCTTTCAGCAAGTAACAGAAACATTTACAGTTAGGAATATGCATTGGGGAAAAATGAGATATTATGGAAGAGATGACCTCTGAGATAAATCACACTGAGAATCAAGGAAGCAAGTTGCTTTTTCTGCTTCTTTCTCTGACCTCCTGGAGGGCTCTGCATAAGACTTTTTCCTTCTGAAGTTGTTTCCCATTTGGTTCTAACTTACAGTGGAAGGAAAGGACATTCTCTCCGTGTCCAGTGCTCACAAGTGACCTTTTGATTTTCACTGATTTAGTCTCTGAAAGCCCCCCAAAGTAAAAGGCAACCCTTGAATTCTCCCTTTTCCAATGCACTGGAAATAAATTTCTCTCCTAGATAAGTTGTGGATGTCTTCCTCTGAAGCATCCATTCTGTCTACAGACTCCACTGTCTCCTTCAGTACAAACAAGACTAAGCCTATCCTCAGAGAAAGTAAAAGGGCTAAAGGCCTGGAAAAACCACATAGTTTCAGAAGCAGAAGAAATCTGAAGAGGAACAGTCCCTGAAAGACCACCTCTTACACTGCTCCAGGAGAGTACCCAATGCACAGTGTGGGCTGCCTGCTGTGCTCCAGCTGAAGGCTGGCAGAGGAGGAGGCAGGAAGCAAATCCCTAGGAACTTCCACTCCTTGAGCCTCCTGGTGCCACTACTCATGGACCTTTCTCCCTGTACACCTTGCATTTATCAGGAGAGCCAGTCTCTCATATCCAAATCTTGATCTGTTAGCCACTAAGATATACAGGTTTCTGTGTACCTCTGTGAGATACCAGATTATTGCCTACTAGGGTAAGTGCTATCTTTTTCTGTTCTGCTGTCCTAAGCAGTTGTCTTCATGCAGAGAATATTTGTCTGGGCTGAGGAGAAATTCGAGAAGCAACGGTGGGCATTTAAACTCAAGAAGGTTTCAAGAGTGGTGATGCCAAAACCTGGGCTTTAAAGACATGTCAGCAACTGGGATTAAGGGCACAACTGAGCCTGTGTACTTACTGATCAGCAAAAGGCCCAGGAAAAGAAAGGTCTGACTCAGGCTTATTGGCATAATGTGTGTCCTTGTGCCTCTATCATGAGTAGTCCAAGCAGTGTGGTACTGTTCCGTGTGGCAGGAGATGGGCAGAGCCTTTGGTACAGCCTGCAAGGGGCATAGAGCAGCCAAGTCAAGCGCTGTGACAGCCACCCAGCAATGGCAGAACAGGCCTGCATCTGCAGGCTGACTGTCCTGCTGCTTCTGGAAATGGTGCCTCAGCAGAAGCAGCTGGGAGAGGTTCTGTAAATGAGGGATTGGGATGGTTTCCGTTTCCCATACTACACATTTTTGGTGGCCTTAAAATACCTTTTGAAAGTGCAGGATATGGGTATGCAGTCAGAACATTTTTCTGCTTCTGGAAATGTTGTTCCTGCACTGAGCTGCCCTCATTCTCCACTTTCTTCTCCCCTCTGAGATGGAAATGCACGAGTAAGCGTATGTATTATTTGCAAACTTGCACAGAGGCCAGATCTTCTCATGGTTGAATTACTAGCCAGCCACTCATCCTGCCTCAAAGAAATGCTTTCTCTCGTGAAACTTTCCAAGCTGGTTTAATCCACCTTGGGTGGCAAACTCCATGATCTCTTCGCCTGCTGGCACACACTTTGCATTCACCAGAGCTTAAATTAGCTCTGGGTAATTCCAGCAATGTCTCAGTCTGTGGAAAGGATTCTCCAGCTGAATGTATCATGCTGCATGCTCTCCTCCCTCTACCTGGGTAGTCTCTTAAGTTCAAGGGCTGGGAAGCAAAGGGCCAAGAAGGAAAGAGGGAATGAGCCAGTTATTTGGAAATACTAGCATATCCTCTCCCTCCAAGGCAGGAGACTGAGCAGTTTGAATAGGAGATGCCTCAACAGCCATTTCACAGGAGGCCATCACAGCTGGGGATTCTTGGCAGGACCAAATGGATCTGTGCTCTTTTCTTCTAGACAGGCGTGTCTCTGTTTTTCTCTGTTCCCCTCTATCTCCAAAGTGTCACCTGCACTTATGGCCTTGTTCTGGGATGGTTTGCAGCAATATCCTATTTTCCATCTATAGGGACAGCGATACTCTTGTGACAGAGGGTGCTGTTACCAGAGGGTGCTGTTGCATAGTCTTTTACGTTTTTTCCTAGCCTGGGATGATAATGTTGCCTTTTAAGGGGACACTGAAATGTTGCCAGTTTTAATATGTCAGCTCATTTTCTGAGTGGGAGGCTGCAAAAAGTAGCAGGTTTTTCCTCTTCTTCCTCTCTTTCTCTTTGAGGGATTTATTTTGGGAGGGGGTTATTTGGTTTTGGCTTCTTTTTTTTGTTTTGTTTTGTTTTGGGTTTTTTTTTGGTTTTTTTTGTTTTTTGTTTTGTTTCTTTTTTTTTTTTTTTTTTTTTTTTTTTTTGTTTCTCTCCTTTTCTTCAACTGTCAACAAGAAATTATTCTTGTTGCAGTTTTTCTCCTGGTAAGAAGAAGTTTACTGACTGCTTCTGTTTTTTTGGGAGAGCATAATTAATTGGTTTTACACTCCTGACCTGCCTGCCATGGGCCAGGTTTCTCCTGCAGTAGAAAACATCTATATTTGCTATGGCTCCATAGAAAGAAGGATGCCCCAGTTTCCCTTCACCGCCACCATGAAGACCTTTGAAGTCTTACCTGAGCCCGGGTTCACTCCTATCTGGAATGGAGGGAGTTAGGGACAGGCTACAAGAACTGTCCTTTCTGCAATACAGGGACAAACAGTCCAAAGCAGGACACATTTATCAGTTCTTCCTTCCCTGAGAAGAAGAGGATGGCAAGGATCAGGCCAAGGGCCTGCTGTTCCTGGGCAATTTGACAGCCACAGAACTTGTTGCAAACAGCTTTCAGGCTTGCAACAGAGACCTGTTTGTTTTCCCTGTTTAGTTTGGGAACCATGCATCCAAGCAAACTTTGTATGTCTCTATGTATAAGCCTATACTACAGCCTATTGATTTCCTTCACCCTTGGCAAGCATATCACGGAGGATTTTGGCTTTGCCTGTAATCTCTTGAGTGGATGAGACTAGAAATTTAAATGAAAGCTTAACTTGCTGTCTGTCTGCACTACCTACATAATGGCTGCTCCTTTGGATCCAGTCTGAGCTGTCTGTTTGGATGAGAAGGCTTGGGTACAGGGCAGGAAGGGCTGGTGCCCATCTGTGCTCTGCCCCTGCAGACGCTGCAGATGAAACTGGTTCCAGGGACTTGGCTCTGCAAACCCAATCCAGAACATGAGCTTGTCCCTGAGAGGCTGCTCAGGTACAGGCTCTGTTATTTTGGACATATGTCTGGTTTTAATCTTGAAGCAAGGCCTGGATGCAGTCTCCTGGCTCACCAACAGTGTGCTGCGTGTTGCTTTGTGGTCCAAGCACAAGATACTGAATCCATTTCTTCCTCTCCCTGTGCAAGAAGCAGCCGGAGGAAACGATTTTATGGTGAGAAGCTAACATCTCATTTATGGGGTGGTCTTTTTATCACCATATGACTTTAGTGGGATCAGTGACCACCCATGCAGTAAACGTTGGGTGATCCAGTCTACAGCTTCTGTAGAGAGCAATTTTTTGCTCATACGACTTTGCTTGCAATGTGGTTTCCTCTAAGATTTTCAAGTCAGAAGTTCTGTGACTCATCTTGGATTTTCCTGCCCTAAAACTAACTGTAACAAATGAAAACAGAGTCAAATAATACATTTGCATAAAGGTAAGAAGTCTTCTCCTAGTGAGCAAATATGAAGGCACCAGTAAATACTAGTCCATGACCACTTTGCTAACCAGAACAGCTTTTTCCAAATTACTTCATAGCTTGAAAGCCAACAGAAAACATGGCCCTGAGCCATTGGTAAGACAAGGTAAGCAATAAACTTAGTAGTGGTGGGATGTATATCACTTTCTATGTGATTTTATTTATTTATTAAAAAATAATGAGACTAAAGGCAAGACTCCCAATAAGAATCCCACCAGATACTTTTCTAGCTTATTCCAGATGGGAAGTAGTGCTCTCTTTCAGCATTGACATATATTCTCTTCTCCACTTTGATTTGCCTCCAAAAATAGTCCTGAGTTAATCCTTTCTGTATTCATGAATTTGAAATAATATTTCTATTTGGGCCAAGCATTCACAAGAAATGTAAACTTCTCCATTGATTGCACAGTGCTTCAGGTCACTGAAACAGTGGCCAGGATGCTGGCTTGATTTTACTGAATAGAGAGCTAGGGCTCCAGCAGTCAGTGCTTGAGGACCTGAATCAGCTCTGCCAGAGAGAGGTGGGGAAGGAAGAAGTTTTCCTCTTCCATGTGATTCATCATATGATGCTCTCAGGCACTGAAGTGAAATCCTGACAATAACACATCCATCTAGGAAACAGGTTAGAGAAAGCCCATTTCACTGCTTTCAGTGAAATTTGTTAAATCCCCATTTGCCTACACTCTGACACCACAAACGTGTTTAGGGAGTTGGAGAACTATATTCTTGAAGGGATTAGAGTGCTTTATTTTAACAATATTGAAGTAAGCACCTTTGTCTCTAACCTCTTAAGAAGTCTGAAAGGTTTCATTCCATGGTGCTTATTGTGTGCTATATGGAGAACTGAACTGGCCTCAGAGAGGCAAAATATCTTAATTTATTCCATTGATACTCACATGGGATAGGGAGAAACACAAGTAAGATCTGGATGCTCCAACCGTTTTGGGAGAGGAGAAGTGAGTTTTCCAGAAGTTCTCCTTGAGATGTGGCAATGTTTCTTGGCTGCCCCTAAGAACTACTTAGATGGAGGGCCTAAAGCTGGTATCAGGTCTAATATTTTCTGGTTGAAGATGTCAAAATAGTCAGCATGGATTTACCATACACAAACCAGGTTCAACCAACCTAATTGCCCTTCGTGATGAAATGACTGTGTGAACAAGGGGAGAGCAGTGGATGTAATATTAATTTATTAAGGCTTTGAACAGTCTGACACAACATTCATGTTATGAAGCTCATGAAATATGAGCTAGTTGGTCAAGCTGTTAGGATAAAAAGATATCTGGAGTGCTGAGTTTAAAGAAGAACATTTAATAACTTGGCATCCTCCAATTTTGGCTGGTAACTAAAGGAGCATCCCTGGAATCTGTACTGTGATCAATATTTTCATGATAATACATGATAATACAGAATGTTTCCCCATCATATTTGCAGATGATACTGAACTAGGAGGAATGGTTGATGTTTCATATCAGAGAACTTCTGGGTAAGAGGGAGAAATTTGAGGGCTGAGCTGACATAATCCTTATTAGACTAAGGAAGGGGAAGTACCCCCAAAGCAGACTAATCCCACACACTGATACTATCTGGAAAGCAACTAGCTGAGCAGCAGCCCTCCCCAAAAGGACTTTGGGGGCTAGGATGTGTACTAGGTTGAAGACGTGCCAGCAGTGCACTGTCACTGCAAATAAGGCCAACTGCCTGCTCAGCTGCATTAGAAAGAAGGTGGCTAGAAGCTTGAAGGAAGCTGGGGATATCTATGCATTGCTACAAGGCTGTAGCAGGCTACAGTAGTTTGCTCTTTTCCATTCTCTGCTTCAGCCCACCTTATATGCTCAGTTGTCTATCACCTGATACCAGTATCACTTTGTTTATCTAGGGACTTAAGGCAGAAAGATCAAAGCTCCCTTGGGTACCACTGTGTAGGTTCCAGTTACACCTATGGTTGAAGTGGAGACATATTTACACCTTGATTTGCTTCTGGGAGTTCCCTCCTCTTCCTCTCTCACTCCTCCCCCGCACCTCCAAGCTTGCAGTCAACCTCAGTTGAATATCAAAAGACATCAGAAATGTGAGACAGCTGTCCAGATGCTCAGAGAAATGGCCTGAGAAGAAAGAGTCAGGTGATGCATCCCAGGAAATGGATCCTGTCCTAAGTGGAAAATGCATTCATCATTCAGATAACTTCTGCCACAGAAAAGCCATCTGGATAAACAAGGACTGAATTACACAACCATTGTGCAGATCCTCATTCCTTCCTGGCCAGTTGTAAAAAGACAGATGTGTAACACAGGGTTTTGTCTGCAGGTAGAGAGAGAAGGAGACCATGAGGGAAGGCTGGGATTTCTGAGGCCAGGAGCAAAAAGAGAGTGTTTTGCTTCCTTCATCAGATCCTTTGAATCCTTCACAAGACTTGTAACTGGAAGCTGGTCAGTGGACGACTCAGACCAACACAGTTATGTTGCCAGGAGACATAAAACAAAGAGAAAAGGGGAAATGGGATTCTCAGAAGTCCATTTGTGGACTTCCACTTTCTCCAGCTTTGTCGCTGCTAAATAAGCCAACATGAGGTATCACTGCAGGACCCACCTCCCAGCTACAGCTCAACACTGCTGTTGCTCAGCTAAGAGCTGCTATTGACCTGCTGGAATTATTGGCTGACCACCTGGCATTACCTCTCCTCACACAGCAGCCCCGTGTCCCCACATCTCTCCTAGCTACCCTTTAACCTGCACCCCAGCCCTCCAGCAGGAGCTCCTTTATGTCCTGGCTCTCTCATGGGGAAGGAAGTAGTCTAAGATGTTTGTTGGCTCAGGGAAGCAAAGGAAGAATTTGATGGAAGAGTGAGAAACTGAAGTTCAGTGGAAATAATCGGAGCATTG
Source organism: Sylvia atricapilla (assembly GCF_009819655.1). NCBI lineage: Eukaryota > Metazoa > Chordata > Aves > Passeriformes > Sylviidae > Sylvia > Sylvia atricapilla. The sequence continues at coordinate 23,693,765 of NC_089146.1, forward strand.
TAATGATTTCTCACAAAGCCAGCATGGAGGAGGAATAAATTCTCACTTAAAATTCACAGACTGACTAGAGTCTGCATTTTCTGCAGTGTTCCCATTTATAACCCAAAGTAATAGGAGAAACATTAACCAAAGAAAGCCAAATGTTACCTGTCTCCAGTGGAGGAGCAGACCTCTGGGGAAAAATCATGTTCAGTGCTGGTTTCTCAGTTAGGAAAGGGTCAACACTGACATCTGACTGACATCCTCAAAAAGTGTACAAATCCTATATACCCCGAAAGTCAAGTAAGGCCCAAATACTGTATGAATATCACACCCTATTGCTCAAGAGGGAAGGCTGTAGGACAGGCTGAGAAGTCATAGCAAGCCATATGAATTCACAGATTGGCCCTCATAAATAGTGGAATATTGTCCGGAAGAAAGGCTGTTATGAGAACAGGCTTGGAAGCTGGCTAGAATATGGCAAATCTATTGAGCAGCTGAGATAACAAGAACACACGCAGGAGAGTTAAGGGCAGAAGGAAATGGGTGTACAGTGTGTGTCATAAATTACAAAAAGAGAGTAAGCAGGGTGTGCATGGGAGACTGAATGCCATGAGCAAAGGTCAAAATCAGACAGTAAAATGAAGAGGTACATGTGTGATGCAGCAGAAGCTGTAACTCAACCAGCTTATGGGAAAATCCACAAAGAGATGGGAAAGGAAATATTTTTTTATTTACTTTTTTTCCCCCCTTTGCCAAATACTGCGGGTCATTAGCTAGGACAAGCTCTGTGGATAATAGAAAGGACTCTCCAGAGACTGAGTTCTTACATCCCTGCTCTGAGTCTGCCAGCTAAAGCTGAGGCATCTCAGACAGCCACAGCATCTACAGAAATCATTCCCTATAGGACAGGCCTGGGATGCCTGACTACAGCGCCTGCATCTGTGAGAGTAGGTGGTTATAAAAATGAAGAAAGCAGGGTGCAAGTGAGATGAGATACTGGGGCTGGCCTAAGTGATCCATACATTCCCTTCCAGCATAAAGGGAGATGCTCTAGGTAATCCCACACTCTTAATTTCCTCCCGCTTTCCTCTGGAGAGCTGAGCATTTCTGGAAAGAGATGTAAAGTCCTGCTCTTGGCTTCTAAGTTCACACTGCAAAAGCTGAGGGTTGACTCGGGGTTGTCACTCCTGTGTCAGTACCATCCCTGCAGGTTTCTCATGCTCTGTCAAGTGGAAGAGCTGTGCTGTATTTAGAGCAGTATCTTACACCACAGAAAATGTAGGCTATGGTCCTTATTTTTACAATCCAAATCCTCTGTGTCCTGTGACATGGTTCCTCATCAATAAACAGTGAAAAATATCACTTTCTTATTCTGGAAAAGATGTACAGCAAGTACTATGGATGCTCCAATTGAACTGTGGAAACCACGGAGTACTTCAGCTGTGAAATATTGCCATGTTCACACACTAAATATATTCATACAACGTTACTTGCACAAGGGATGTGAGAATCAGCCTTTCTATAGTTGGGTAAACCTCAGGATTCTGGTATTCCCTGACTGAACGTCTGGCATTTTAAAGTGTATATCCATATTTTAAAAAGTAAAGCCAGAGTTCTGTTTCCAGCCTTCCTGGCAGAAGGAAGAACGTTGTGAACAATGACTGTATATGACTGCTCCTCAAACTGGAAAGAAGGAGCTTAAAATCTTATTTTTTCCCCTTGAACACTTCATCCTGCAATTTACTGTTTTGATGTTTTTTATGCTCTATGGATATTGTGCTTTTCCAAAGTTTTTTCCCCTGAAGCACTATCTATTTCAGAACTGCAAACAACAGGAAAAAAACAGCATGTTTTCAGTAGGCATTGTGATGAATGTAGCTGCTGGATAAATCTAGCCCACTCCCCTCCTCACTGCCACCCTGCTCGATGTGTTTAAAATCTCCAAAGATCTTCCTTTAAGATACCAGGGCTTCCCATTGTGCTGGCTTTTATTGGATTTCAGGTGCCATTCAGTCAGCCCCCTCAGCTCCTTGAATTCTTGACATGCTAGGATCATATTTCACCTGATCTGGCACTGAACCATGTTCGCTATCTCACCCCAAAATTAATTAAACCATAAATTTTCAGAATAAACATGCAGCATCCACTATCACTAGAACAGTCTGGGCTTTGTTGAGCAAAAGGCTGCAAGAACAAAGCTGCCTCTTTCTCTTTCTTCCCACCCTGCACTTCTCTTCTCTTGATGTGTATCAGCAAATACAGTAAATACAGCACTCTCCCTCTCTCTTACAGAGAGATAATTCTTGTTCTGCCGTTGTCACCATTTCATAGACTCAGGAGAAACTGCAATAGCTCACCTGATGAGATCTTACAGGAGAGCAATAACTCTCCTAAGAAGAGGAACTATTCTCCAGAATGAGTACACATATTTTCCTTTTTCCAGGCAGCGTTAAACGTTACTTTGATTTGCCCCTTACCTCAGTTTCCCATCTGTATAGTGAGCTTTTCTGTCTGACGCTGATGCTGGGCAGTTAAAATTCATTAACGAAGATTATTAACTAATTCACCCAAGGAGATTATTTAGGTATGCACAAAATTGTTAGTCAGAATCTTGTAGCTGTCTCAGAACTAATAGTCTCTACCTCTGAATCCTCCCTGTCTTATAACTGTGAGGCTGAACAATTATAATAATTTTTGAAGCTAACACTTGCCATTACAAAACACATACTATTCAAAATTACCAATCAGAAAATAACTAAAACAGAGATTTCCATTTCCTATTCTAAAGTTTTAACTAGTCTGGAGGCTGCAGAATCTCTCTCAGATCTGAAGGAAGCTTTATCCCTGAAACTTGTTTAATTTTTAAATTTTTATTTTCTGGATAGCCTGATCATTCCAGGCAGGGTTTAGGACCAAGAACTCCGCCACTTCACCGACATGACTCAGGTAAGACCTCTTATCCCCAGATCTTCTAATCCTGTCAGAGCCCATGAAGAATACTGGATGGCTGCTTGGGTGGGAGACCTAGGGAGCACTGCCTGGTTGCTATAGGCAATGTAACCAAAGGTGGCATTTTTATTCCTTGAATCAACTGTCAGCCAACACCCTTGCCTGGTATTCAAGGCTGTTGTGGGTTGATAGATATAAATCTGAGCTCCTGACCAGCTCTGGTCTTTATAAATTCTCTGGTAATTTGATTGCAGCTCTGGTGCAAATGCTGGTGTCCTGGCTCTGCTCCAGCTCTGCTGATTTACACTCTTCTGACTCAAACTCTCAGTTCTGTTCCAGTAGGATGCTGTGCTCTTCGTCAATTCTTCAGCTTCTGTCTAGAGCAGATAAACATTGTTTCTCCCTAGCCAAAATAAAGTGAGTCTTGCATTCATTCTAGCCTGTTTTTGATGAAGGGTGCCACAGAAATGTGAATGTGGTGTTTGTTCCTGCTGGGTCCTCACTTCTTTCATGCCAGGCAAAATCTGAACTCCTGGGCTACAGAATCTTGACTGTGGACTGAGACGCCCAGGGTATGGAGCCTCGGGTGTACAGGTGCTGCTGCCAGGATGCTCCAGTCAGCCAACGGGCTCAAGTTGCAGAGCCAGGTGTCAAGATCAAAGTGGTGTCTGATGCTCTATGATACGGTTGTCATCTGCAGGCTTGGTTCTGCCCAGTCCTGGGGTTTGCATGCAGAGTCTCCCAGCTCTGGTAGCAAATGAGGAATGTGATGTCTCTGGGGAAAAAACACAGGATAAATATCTTCTCCGAAGAAGCTTTCTTTCTGTTTCTGTTCTCAAGCTGGGACCTAAAAAATAAGACCAGAGGGAAGGAAATACAGAAAAGTTTTTACACATTATTCCTTGAAATTTTGGAATTGGTGATTAATGCAAGGTCTGGGTTTTCCTTGAAGGATCCTAGAGATTGTTGTCTACTGCCTTTTTTTCACCTGTTGCCATGGACAGACTGGTGAATAACTGAGCACTGTGAAACAAAAGAGCAGACCCTTGGTTCCTAAGGCATTAATCAGCCCTAGTTTAGACAAGAGCATTTCCCTTCACTTCAGTTTTCCCTCCCTGCAGCATCTCCTGCCAGGATGTCCCGCTGCCTGCTGGAATTAATGTGGCTTAAATATCCCTCAGGATTCTCCTTGAGGTCAGGAACTCAGTCTCTGGATCGTCTTCAGTTCTCTTTTCTAGCCCCTGAAATTAGATGTTGCCAAGTGAATTTTGCTTGCCCATCCCATTCTTCATATTTTCCAAAGTCACCTCTCACTGGCAAGGAAAGACTTGGAGAGGAGAGACAGAGAAGAGCGTCCAGGCCTGGATTGCTTCTTTCCCTCTGTAATTTCCGTCTCCCCCTCTCATCCCCGAGCTCATTTTCTCAGTACACTGTGCTGTGCTACATCCCAAGCTCTTGGCACTACCTAGCCCAGTGTGTTGAGCTGCCCTCAAGTTTTTCTTCCCCTTCATAAACTTTTTTTTATTTATTTGCTTCAAGATTTTTTTTATTTTTTAGGGAGGAACACTTAAAACCAAGGGAACTCTTCCTCTGTAGATTTTTTCCTTTTTAATTTTTTTTTTTCAATGGAACCTGCTTTGCCCTTTCTGCTTTTTGTCCTATTCTCATCCCAAACTCAGAACTATCTTCCAAGGAGACACATCCCAGACCAAACTGTATTGCATTTCCCTGCTTTCCACTGCCAATCAATTTGTCTATATAGCCCACAAATTTTCTCAGGAAAATGGCCCTCAAGAGAATAACTTTTTACTTATATTTCTCCTCACTGAAATCCACTCCAGCCCTTGCAGACCTGGAACTATCTGGTGTGTATGGGAGGTTTTCTCCATTCTCATTCACGAGGATTTTTATTGCTTCCTTCCTTTCCTCATCATAATGTGCCCATCAAGTTTTAAAAGCTGATCAATACCTCATCGTTTGTCAGAAAAAAACTGCTTTATTCGACATCTTCCATATTTGTGCTGCTCATCAGGTTATTCCTGGTCTGACTGAAGCCTTCTTTGGGGTCCTTCGAGTCACGTTTGCCATGTGCTTTGTTTTACCAGGACAAAAATAAGAGATATTGAGGACATCTGGTCCTTATGTATCCACCCTACCACCCACTGGGGCCCTTTCAAAATGAAGACCTTAACCTTCTCCAATGGTGTCCCACAAAAAGGTCTCAGGTTTCAGCCAAAACCTATATAGGAAAAAAGTTCAGCATTAGATGAACTCTCCAGACTAATTAACCTCCTGTTGAGATACCTACAGGACAACTGGATGGGGTGGGTAATGAGTGTATGCTGCAAGAGGCTGTGGCTTGGACCAGTTCTCTTCATGGGGCTGTCTTGTGCACATGAACACTCCTTTTTGAGGCTTCTGTCCAGTTGCTGGCCAGGCTTCCTCCTAGAAAGTGTTGCTCTTTCTTCTCTCATTCACAGAGCACTCTGTAATCATGCATCACCCCTTCCCAGACTTATACCACAGAGCTGTGTATCATTTGACCAGATGTGGTCTTAATATGACTCTTCCACCCTCAAACTGCTGAAATACTTAGGCTGGCACTGAGTAATTCAACAGGTTGTTTCTAACATAGTAGAAACAACTACTTAAGATCTGTCATAAGCTGATCTTAAGACAGACAGTTTCTTTGAGCAAGAAATTAAAGTGTTACTACATTTTGCATTTCCCTAGAGACACAGGGGATATGATAGTTTCTCTGCTGATTCATCAGCGGATGAATACAGTTTTGGGTGTTATGTTTATTTTCCCAAAGTGTTTTTTTTCTTTCCCAGACTCTCCCAGGTCCCAAGGTCGAAGCTGATGTCTGCGCTCTGAGTGCATCCTGTTTGTCATAGAATCATTTAATTGCCATTTAAGAGAACTTATGCAACTGACCTTTAACATGACAGAGTCTCCCTGTTGCACTTTATTCCTTATGCTGACATATGAAAAGAAAGGAAAAAATCTTCTTTTGGCCAATGTGAAAGTCTTTCCACGAGGAATATGAAAAAGGCAGGTGGGGTGAAGGAGCTGGTGGAGTTCAGAGTGGTTGGTAGTTACACAAAGACTTGATTTGGATGTTGCTTGTTTCCAGGGAAGACTACAGTACTAATTGTTCTGCAGGGACAGGGAGGAATTTTTATAAAATGGGAGAAGCAAATGAAGTTATTAGCAAATGTATTTTATTTCTAGATCACTACATAACAGTTCCATAAATCCCCTTCTGTAATCTCAGAACTCAGACTGTTTTTTGTCTGTGCTCCTTTCAACCCAATTTTTATTAATAATGACATGGCAGCATCTGACTGACAGTCTGGCAGGGGATTGGCTATGATGCCAACCCAGACCCAGAGTTAATAGGATCTTGCAACCCCTTCCTGCCTTGTCAGCCATAGTTTTCAAAAGTAAAGAATATCTGAAAAGGAATAACAAATACAATAGATCACACTCTACACATAAACAATGGACTAGATGACATGAGGAGAGTTCTAAACACCTGCCACTCATGCTCTTCTTTGTGAATTGACTCTGAAATTCATCTCATTTTGCTGTGAAGCAAATAGCAATATACAAAATCTTATAAGGAATCATATCTTAGCTCAAATCTTTCAGGAGCAATCGGGTAATATTCCTTTTTACTGCACCTTTTCTGTGTCACAGACACAGGAGCTGCTGAAGTCCTTGTGCTGTGCTGAGGATGTTGTGTCTTCATGTCAATCCTCTGAAGTTTGAAGACACCAACTGCAAATAGGAGCCAGAGCTAATGGGTGGAGTAAAGAGCAAATAGGGGTAAAAGGAGTTCAGCTATTCTTCATAACTGTAGAAGGCAAGGTGATAACTCACTAGGCGGACAAAAAAAACAAACCAAAAAACAAACCTGAAAAAAACCAGTTTTCCTTCCATACATCTACTGAATGATACGAAGTACAACACACTGATACCAGTGTGCCTTGCCATGACCTGGATCACCTGTAACTGCTTAGGATACTTGTCCCTAAAACTGGCCTTCTCTCAGATATTTTTGTTTGACAACACAAAGGCATTACTTCTGCATAGGTAAGTGCATATACAGTTTGGGGGAAAAGAAGCACACCTCTTATTCATTAAAAAAATGACAGACTTTCTGCTGAGAATGCTGAAGACAGGAATTTATGGAGTGATATTTAGTTCATTTGTGATGTGGCTTCTTACCCCCTGACAGCAGGAGCTGTGGTCCATTCATCACTGGTTCCAAACAAACAACAAGTATTTTTAGCTTCTTCTTTCAGGAAAGATAAAAAAATAGTCTGAACTAGCATGACATGACTTAGGTGGGGACACTTTTATGTTTTTTAATTTGTTTAGATAATTGGGTCACAGGAAAGCACTTCTGTGAGAACCACTCTCATTCCCAGAGATCCAGAGAGGTGAAGGGGTGGGAGAGAGTTGAGATTATTGCTAAAATAAAACATCCTGTGCAAAAGAGCCATTGTCTACGTAGCACTAATCTTAAGGTAGTTTAGAAAGATGACAAAAAAGTTCAGCCTCAGCTCTGCCCTTTTTCATCACATGTTTGTATCTTAAAATAAATATCTAAAGAGCCTGGCTTCATCTTAATATACGTACGTAAGTATAGTGTGCCCCAGACTTGTTAAACCTAAAGTTCATGTAGCAATTTCCCACCACACATCTGTGTACTGTACAAATGGTCAACATTTCACCACTACTATTTAGATTTAATTTTAATTGTATTTATTTTTACTTTTTCCAAATTTCAACTTTTTATTTGGTTCTCACGGTTTGATATAATCCCTTTTAATCTGTAATCTAATTACATGTTCTGTGTTTCCATGCACAGTTTGTGCTTTTTGAGCTAGGAGCTTGAGACTCTTGCAGCCAAGGAGAAATTAATAAAAAAAGCTCACCAGCCATTTTGTAATTACACATGATTTAATTAGGAATCAATTCACTTACTGAAAAAAAAACCCCACCTTTTCTGTTGTTTTTGAACCTGGTGGTGGGAGCTCTCTGTGTGTGACATCAACCTCAAATAATTAGCCTGGTACCAAGTGAAGGCTGTCTAACCTCTTTCACCCCAAACATCTGACTGGATGTACAGAGAGGATGTTTTAGCAGTGATTTCTGGCCTGACACATTGCAAAAACAGCTTCTGAAAACCAATGTGAAGGCAAATGTGTTTGAGTTTGAGTAACATTTCCCAACAGCCTGTCCAGAACAAGCACTTCTGCAGAGTGGTCCCTCTACCCTGCTCCAGACACTGCAGTGTTACAGGATCAGGGACATAATCCAGTTGCTAGCTCTGTTTGTGGCAGCACATGAGAATGTTTGTGGATTTGCATTGTTCTGCTTTGGAAAAATGCCATTGAAGTAATGCCACCTCCCACTTCCCCCTCCTTTTACGCATATAATTTGAGAGGTTTGAGTGAAATGTCCATCCAGATCCTGGAGAGCCATCACATCTAAACAGGCAGCACATGGAAGCTCTTCCTGGTGTCAGAGCTCAGCTTCAGAGGGTTCCCCTCCTTCCACTATTTGTGTCATGGGCATGAGACAAACAGCTCCATTTGCTGTTTCTCTCCCATCTGGTCAAGGTTATCCTTCCCAGCTTCTTTTGTCTTCGCCTTCTCATCCACGTTCTGTTGCCACACATCTGGCTTTGAGAATGGACCCACTTCTTGGATCTGATCCCTAGCAGCTGTCTGCTGCCAGTGCTTTCCCACAGAGGACAGGGATGGGATCCAAAAGGCAAGGGGAAATGGAGGACATGCTGGGAATATCCACAGCAGGTGAAGGTTAAGACAATCAAATCTCTACAGGAATAATGTTCTTATTCTTTTTTTTCCACTCAGCTCTGTGAGTGTCTGACTCTTCAGCATGTCTTTCCTACCCCCTTTATTATTTCTGAAAATGTAGACTGCCTCCTCCGCCTCCTTAACCTCTGAATAAGCTCTTTCTTGATACAGACTTACACAGCAGGTTGTGTTACCCACATGGATCACTGGGAGCACATCCCTACAGACACAGGAGAAAAGGTGCACAGGGGAAAAAATGACACATCCGGCTCAAACTGCTAGGATTGAGACATCTCTTTCATTTGTCCAGTGGCGGATGCCAACAAGATGCAGCTTGAGAATTCAGCTCAGTCCGTGCAGCTCCTCCTCCAAGCCTAAGCAGGATTTTTCCAGGGGTTATGTAGTGTAAACAGCAATGAGGGCTGAAAAAGAGGGAGCATGGAAACTGGAAATATGCTCTCTGTGTTCTGTAGTAACAACAGGTCACCTTCAGTCTCTAGGGCTGTTGGAAGAAACCTCTCAATGTCATTAAGGAACTGTGTTGCCTTCAAAAGCATCCTATGCCAAAGGTTTCCTTTTGTACTGGAGTAAGAGGGAAAGACAAGAGAAAACAAGTTTGATCAAAACCCACCAAAAAACCTGGGAGTTTTTCTGATGCCTTCCACAGCTTTGGATCTGGTCTTCTTCTGGTCCTTTTGTGGGCTTGGTCTCATGATAAATTCCAGAGCCAGGGATCTCTGAGCAGAGACAGATTACCATCTTCTTTCCAGAAGCCTAAGAATGGGATATATGGATATGTTTATTTGGCAGATGCCAATAGCTAATATATTCATTGTGTTCAACGTACACAATGCTCTGAAGCTGCTGCTAAAAGAGGACAGACATTTTATCTGGCTTATTATCAGCCTACATGCACTGGAGAAGGATCCTAGGCTTTTAGTTCATCCCTGCTCTCAGTTTTATTTCAGCACATTGTCATATTAATGATCAAGCACTATTTGAGCTGTGTTTTATTGAGTTGCCTGAAGGCCCTCTGGCATCAGTAAAGTAAATATATTTGTGGTGATATTATTATTATTAGATTCATGCTAATAAAAGGTTAACAACCCAGCAGAAGGTCTTTAATCAGTCTATGCTGTGAAGCCAAACCCAAAGCTTTTTATTGGGTTTTGGTTTTTTTGGGGGGTTGGTTTTTTGTTTTTTTTCCCTCTAGCCACGTAGGGTCCTGTCCATGTGAGTGGATAAAAAAAAATCATCAGTTGAGTGATTAATTTATATGGCTTTGTTTCTTTGGTGAATTTTACTCCTTTTCTCTGCTACATAATTGGTTTGGAATTTCCTTCCCCTTACTCAGAATTTCACAGAATGAACCGCTAACATCCAGTAATAAACCCTTCACTGCATCAGTAACTTGCAGCAACCCATTGAAGTAAGATCCCAGTTCTTGGTTAGTGCAAGCTGAAGGAGATGGTCTGATGGATCAAAGTAAAACCAGGGCCAGCCAGAAACCAACATCATGTTGAAAACACGTGTGGGTAGTGACAAAGGAAATTCCCCAGGGTAATTAATGAATCTACTCAATGCTTTGTTTGTCTGTAAAAACACAACAAATGCTTCCCCACTTCATCAGGGCATTGTGAGGATAACTTCCAGTAAAATGTAGGAAGCCAAGCACTCCTAGGAGGGTGGTGACACACAAACTCCTCTGTAGAACAGCTCCATCCACTCCCTATTTCTCACCACCTCCTCTGTGCCTTGGTGGATTCAAATGTAACCATTTCCTTTGCAAATGAACCTCAAAGGTATAAGTCTGAAATGGAGCCCTAAAGAGAAACTTCAACACCTACAGCATTCGTACAGTCATGTGCTCCCTTTCAATCACTGCCAGACTGGGTCTGCAACTCTTGTCCTGGTACAGTCACAACACCTCCAGGGCTTGTGCATGTTTGCCTCCTTTTCAGATCTATCACCCCACACCTTTACTGTGGTTTTGCTCAAGACCCTCTATAGCAATAGCAGAGACGTCCACCTTTCCTAGCTACTCTTTTGCTCTGGGAAACACATTCTTGGCTGATCCTGCCCTTCAGGCACAGTTGCCTGCCTTTTATAGATCAAATCCCCTGGGTTTTTTTTCCCCTCATACCATCTCCATTTTATTTCTGTCTTTTTTTCCCCCCGTTTTTCAATTATTGTTATTACTTTGTTTGTAAGGCTATTTGCTGGGGAAAATGATAGCTTCCACTGCTTGCTCAGGGAGAATTAATTTTAGTTCACACTGATTTTCAATCTCCCACCTTGATTTTGTAACTGCTATTAGAAAAAATTAATTCTGTGCTTCTGAACAGCTCAGTGCCTCTGAGCAGCTCAGTGCTCCCTAAAACTGTCCTGATCTTGCAACTAAGCTCAAATATCTCTCTGCAACTTATTGTTGTTTTAAACCTGATAGTTGTACTGACGTTGTTCTCAGCTTCATATGTTGTCTTTTTTCCTGGGAGTCCAAAGGCACAGTGGTGGCACAGCTGTTGGCAGGTATTTCCCCTGGTTCCCTATGGACTCTCTTCATCCTCCTATCTCTGCCCTGAGATTACTCTCCAGTGGCCTCTTGGTAAATTCAGGTAGGGAGTGGTGTGTTGGTGATTCATACTCCTGTCTCCTATCCGAGTTCAGTGGGTGCCCTATAAGGAGGCCTGAAACCTCTGCAGTGTGGATGTGACTGGTTCAAGACTTTAACTCAGGCATTAAAGTGCTTCTGCAGGGTTTTGCTGCAAAACACAGTGTACTGTAGAGGATGGTGTGCTTGCAATGGTGTGAATGCAGCATGGAGTAGAACTTCAGGTGAACCATATCCCTCAGATCTGAGGATCCTGCGTAAGAGGCCTCTTGAAGGACATTTTCAAGGGCATAGTGATTGTGTTTATACTCAGGTGTAGGAGAGATCCTGAGGTCAAATATGCAGTTTGTCCACATTACTTGTCTGCGGGAAGACCTTGGAGCTAATCTTGATGCAATCTAGCTGATACTCCCAGTACAGCAGTGTGAACACCCTCAGCTTATCCCCTACAGAAATCTGGAGGTGCAGCCAAATTATCTGGCAAGAAACTAGGCAGTAATAACTCCTAAAGACAGCCAGTCACTGCTGCTGCAGAACCCAGGGGGAATTGCATTCTTACTGTGCAGCTGATCTAATTCCTGCCCCAGAACTGGACAACACAAAGTCATTCCTCTCCCTAGGTCAGACCATACTGGCTTCCATGCACCCTAACAGGCCATGAGCACTGAAAAGCTGCATTAGCATCCACAAGTACAAACCCACAAAATTAGAGCAGGCATGCAGGAGCTGGAACAGATGAACGGATCTTAAATTTGGTCTCTTCAGAAAAAACTCCAGCAAGTATGGCTCCTGGGAAAGAGCATAAGGAATATAATCTGAGTGCTGAAGGGAATAACTGGATTATCATTCAATTTCCAGTCAATTTGCTGTCTATCTGTGTGAAACAAAAGTTTAACAGTAAAAGGAACTTGCAAGATCTCCCTTCCCTTCCCTTCCCTTCCCTTCCCTTCCCTTCCCTTCCCTTCCCTTCCCTTCCCTTCCCTTCCCTTCCCTTCCCTTCCCTTCCCTTCCCTTCCCTTCCCTTCCCTTCCCTTCCCTTCCCTTCCCTTCCCTTCCCTTCCCTTCCCTTCCCTTCCCTTCCCTTCCCTTCCCTTCCCTTCCCTTCCCTTCCCTTCCCTTCCCTTCCCTTCCCATCATCCTTAAAGGAGTAGAAAAGAAGCTCAGCTTATCTCTATAAATGAGTATTAGTGAAAAGGTGAGTCTAGGTGAATAATTAATATGATGTTGAAGAAGAAAGAAAAGGCTCCCATTCACTCTGTTCACCTCAGCCTCTGTCTTCCCATTTTCATATTTTTAACCTAGGACTTTTCTGACATGTCCTTTCATAACCTGTCCCCTATTCTTTCAGAAAGACAGAGATATTCTAGAATTACTGCTTTAAATTATTTTTTTTCTAAATTACATTTTAAATATATTTTATTTCTATTTCTTAAGAATATTTAGGCATTCTCTAGCCAGGAAAAAATATCCTCTAATTGTTATGTTCCCTCTCATAGCCTAGAAAAATTCACTCAGTAATTCCCACTTTTATACTTGTAATTTTGTGGTTGAACCAGCATGCAAATTTTAGGACAACTCCCTGCCCTGATTTCACCAAGTGTTTAGTGAATCTCTTGCAGTGGTTAATTATCTTCATGCTAAAAGTCATATTTGCAGCTCATTTTCAAGTTTACCTTCTGACTTCACCTTGCAACTACTGCATCTCCTGCCTTTGCTGACTAGCTTAGAAAAGTCTGTCCCACAAACACATTCTCCCACTGTGTGTTTTGAGGTGGCTGTAGGATCTGGAGTACATTAGGCATGTTCCAAAGATACCAGACAAAGCTGGTTCTTGCAACCCAGAGAAGAGGGAAAATTAATAAAAATGGAATTGTATAAAAAGATGTAATGCATAAAAAGTCTTTCACATTACTGGAGATCTGCTCCTAGCTGTACTCTGCCTCTTCAGGCAGGGCATGGGATGAAGGAGAGAATATTCAGAATCAAACTCTGAGCCCAAACCTCACGAGCACTTTGCCTCACCTCCCGTAAGTGAGGAGTTAAACTCAGTTCTGTGTCTCTGCTGCCCATTAAAGTCAATCTGTCTACCCAATTTAGAAACTGAATTTATTCCCTGGAGCTGAGGTAACTTGGAAGACTGAATCAGGTCTCAAGGTAAGCCTGGAGTGCCTAAATGCTTTGTAAAATAGGAGTAGAACTTTGAATAAAGCATTGGTAAAATACAGCCTCTTGGCCATTGCTGTCTCCCTCTGCAGCCGTGGCTTCATGTGACAAAGGGAAGTAGGAATATTCAAGTGGAGGTGGAAGACAGAGGGAAATTTTATGACCTTGTCTCCTTCTTCTGTACCAGAAGGCTGTCACAGACTGAGCAGCACCCTTCTTTCCTCATGTTTGCTACAAATTGCTGTTACACTTTGGCTTGTCTGCCATTGCTCCATCCCAACTAAAAATCAGCAACGTGCTGCTTTCCGGAGTGGTAGCCAGCATGAGTCTCTTGGAGAAAATAAAGGCCATGTACTATTAAGCATCTGAAAAAGACCTTTCCATGTATGTACATACATGTCCTTTCTTCCCCAAAACCTCCTATTTTAGCTGGCGTTAGTAGATCAGGAGCTGGGCTGTCAGATATAAAAGGAAATGGCAGCTGAATACAGGCTGAGTTGTGCACTGATGGCATTGGGTCCAGTTAGCTGGGAACAACTGGCAAAACTCAGGTCATGGGAGGAGATGAACAAAGAAGGGATATTACAAATGAGGCAAACTGCTTGGTTTCCTGCAATGGGACTGAACAGTGGTGAAACTGTCCATGGATATGACAGTCAGCTTCAGGCAGGGAGACAAGACAGTTGTCATTGCACACTGGAAGGGAGTTTGCTTTCATCATTCCCAGTGCCAGGTATTGTCCTTGCTGCTGGGAGGCAATGCTCCACATCTAACAGACAGTGCAGCTCAGAGCAGTGACTTTCCTCCTGCCTCTCCAGTCTCTCTTGAATCAGGGCCACCACCTTCTTGTGGTACTAGGCCTGGATTTGTTTTGACTCTAGCCTGCTGTTGCTAGTGTGACCTAGAGACTTACTGACCATTTCCTATTGAACTCAAAGTTTCCCAATTAAGCTGGACAGCAGGTAAACAGCAGGGAGAAATCTTTAACAGAGAGCCTTGTCAAAGCTATGCTGGATCATCCAGTGAGCACTGGAGAACTTGGCAGGAGAAGAGTCACAGGGTTGGATCAGGGCTATTCATTTTTTGCTAACTGCTCCTGACATTCGTTCCTTTTCTCACACAGATGCACAGCATTCAGAGGTTTTGCCAGAGGTTCCTCTACGCAGGTTCATGTCTTACTCTTTGACTGTTCATTGACACAAGCCTTGAAAGGAAAAAAAATTAACTTAATTGCTCTAGGGCAAAGGGGGAGAGAAAACATAATAATATTAAAAACATAACTGCAACCCACAGGATCTGCAGGAGATGTGGAATAGGGAAGGGTGTGCTTGAGCAAGTGCTAGGATGTCATTTGGCCAGACATTTATACCTCCAAGGTCACCCAAGAGTTTTGACTACATAATAAATTTTTTTGTATCTTATCCTGAAACCTGGGAGGACTGGGAAACAGCAGGGGTGGAGGAGTAATAGAGAGAGAGGGAAAAGGGGGGCTGTGGGAAAGCGACTCAGTCCTTACTGCTCTAAACCCTGTGGAGCCTGATCACACAAATATTTGCAGATCCTGGCAGTAGTCTGTGTAACACAGAGTATGTGACCATCTTAAGACTGATCCCACATTTATTTTTCTTTAATTGCTGGATGCTGCAGCCTGTTGTCCCAACTCCTGCAGTGGTGAGAAATAAGAAGCTGGAATCAAGAGTGTTGAACTCTACGTCCCCAAAGATTTTGCTGCTGTCTTCTTAGCTTGAAAGAGAAGATGGTCTAGGGAAAGAGAAGAAATTGTTAGGGGAAAACTTCCCATTAAGGACATTTTTCTTTCCCAGTGGGATTATGAGAAACTGTTAGTAAGGGACTGGAATTCTGATACTGGTATCTTAAAGAGAAAGAAACAAGTCTACAGTCTTCCAAAATATTCTTTCCTCTAAAAATTAAAACACCACCCTCTCCAAAAAATACTTTCTAACACTGTATGTGAGGAGAAAGTGGTATCAGGGCACAGTTGTGTGCTGCCACCACCTCTCTCCCTCATAAAGATAGGCAGCAATTCCTAAGATATAAATTAGAGTAATTAATCTTCCCTTTGACACGATAGATACCCCAGATGCAGAGGCTTTTTTTAATTCTCTGGTCCTACAGTACCTCCTGCAAAGGGTCGTCTACACTTTGCTTCTCTAATCAAGGAAGAAAAAGCTGTTTGATTAAACTTGGTCTGCTAAATCCAAGTTGAAAACCTAAATGAATCATGCTAACTGATAGCAACAAAACAAAAGCCTACAGGGATCTCAGAGGTTAAACCCAGGCTGCAGCACTGAGTAGAACTGCAGTGGCTTTATCATTTCTGCAGATCCTGTCCTGTGTCAGTTGCCTACTGTAACACTCCAGCTCACACTTCCTACCAAAAAAAAATATATGTGGGTCTACTTTTCAGTCATCCTGTAATACAAACTGCAAAAAGGACATGTGATGTCACAGAAAGCTTGGGTCAAAAATTGCTGGCTCTACTCTGTGTCTTTAGTGTTGTACACTGGCTTTTAGTGCAGAAGAGTATTTGTGCTTTTAAGGAAAAAGAGGAAGAGACAGATAGGGGGCTTGGGATGTCAAAGATCCTTGTCGTAAATGAAAGCAATTCAGTAAATGAAAGCAAACAGTAAACAATTTACTTTTGTGGAAAAGAGGGCAGGAATGAATGAGGGCTTTTTCCCCTTAATGGAATGAGTGCTTTCTCTATAAATACAGTCTCTAAAATATATTATTATTTACAAATTTGTCTTTTGATATATTTAATTTACATTTCTTTCTGAGATCACACAAATTATGAAATCAAGAGCAGGAACTATCATTGAGAAGTTCCCCAAAAGACAATGCCTTTGTTTTTATCACCACTGCATTATAAACAGATAGATCACATCAGCAAAGGGTGTTATACTGAGGTTTGTGTCAGTAGATTCTGATGATTAGCACAGGCCAGCTGCTGCCTGTGAGATCTGCTGCTCCATGTGTAAGACAACTGCCTGAGGTGTAAAACCTCAGCTGAGACTGAAATCTGAACCAATGGACTTGAATCAAGCTCCAGTGGAAGACTTTGTAGGTGTGATCCAAATCTGTTCCAGTCTGTAGAAAGTTTCCAAAGCTGAACGGAGTCAGACAGCAGAAATGTTTGTGTAGATCCAGGATATAATGACAGTGAAGAATTTTGCTCAAGAGTAAAACCTTCATGTTGCCTCAGCTAGTAAGAAGTGTTAGTGCAGGCTACCAGATTGGGCCTAATGACCTTGAACCAGACTCTCTAATGCCTTCAGACTGTCCCATTCTTTCCTGGGAAAGGGATATAGACCTAGGCAGTGTCTTCAGTTCTTCGTGGCTCCTTGGAAAATGGCCATAATGCCACCTTGACTCTAAAGAGAAGCCTTCTGAACTGAAAAGAAATTGTGCATTACTCAAGTGGTCATTCCTTGGGTTGGAGAAATGGAGGCGTTGACCACCTTTCTGCCATATTTCTGTAAACTGTAGCTGCTCAGCTGTTGTCTGAGTAAAAATCAGGTTGCTGCTCACTGCAGCCAGGTGTTAGTGCAAAACTTGAGGTACATGGGCCCACAATCAGTTCAAGAGGCTGGAGACTCAGCTGTACTAATAATCAACAGCTGTACAGTACCAGGTAGTAGAGGGATTGAATAAGAGTAAGGACAAAAAATACCTGCTGCTCCTACTCAAACTGATCATCAGAAACAACAGTTACTCAGAGGAACATGAGGATCACCCCACAGATTTCAAACAAGCTAGTGGTTTAATCTTTTTACATGCAAATACCACCAACTATGGCAAACCTTCTAGAAATAATAACAGCTTCAAGACAAATCCTATTCTGTGATGAGTAGGACCAGCTTTTCTTCCACAGCAAACAGGGACATAATAAGGCATATTCAAATCAGAAGCAGTGGGGAATTTTAAAAAGCAGGATAGTAACATGAGTAACACAGTTCCAAGTCTGAGTTAGCATCAGCAACCACTTCCTTAGAAGGTGGGTGTCCTCAATGGAGAGTCTAAAGATGCCTGAATCTTCTGAAGTAGCAATAGTTTTAATACTTATATTACAAATATTTTGCAAGGGACCACCTTCCTTGGGTGCTGCTGGGTAATTATTTGCTCTTAATGATTGTTCTTGTGAAAGAAAATAGAAGGGGTGAGGAGCTCCTTTCCCTCATGCTCTTCATTAGCCTGTCAACTTCGGACTTCTACTGACTCCTTGTCCTGCTGGACAAACTGAGACTCATTTAAACTGTCCAGTTCAATAACATCAGAATTAGGTGGTGGGTTTGGAAGAGGAGCAGTCATTTCCTGCACCCTTTCAAAGACCAGGCACCAGCTGAAGGTGTCTTTTAAAAGCTCCTACAAAGTAATACTGATGTTAGTTTGAACTCCAGGCCACTACAGAGTATACTCCCCTAGCTTTCTCCCTCTGCTTCATTCTGGAATCTGGTTCATCTA
The DNA here is from genome assembly GCF_009819655.1 of Sylvia atricapilla. NCBI lineage: Eukaryota > Metazoa > Chordata > Aves > Passeriformes > Sylviidae > Sylvia > Sylvia atricapilla. Next base: position 23,711,789 of record NC_089146.1, read on the forward strand.
CCACATGCAGTTTTTGCACAGCCTGAACTTGCTTGCTAGAGGTCAAACACTGATGCTTTTATTTCTGCCTCACCCCTCCCGACTGAAGAAAGAATAAATATTTGCTTAAAATTAAGCCCATTTTGGTCTGGAACTTCAGCAACAAAACAGTTTGGACGCTCTGCAAAAGAAGAAATCATCCAACATGCTTTGCCTTCCCCATCACCCTGGGACTCCAAAAAGACTCAAAGTATTTTGCACAATATTTGAAAATAAATATTGCTCATCTTTGAGCTGATAGTTTGGAGCCCAGACTCGCTCAGGATTTATAATGGAAAGAGTGATGCAAGCTTAACGCTATGTGATCCATGTGTTGCTACCATCCAACAACCAGCTCCTGTCCAGTCTTCTTCTTGCATCAACAGTCTTTTTCTTCTAAAATATCCTAAGATTCCAAGACACTGTTCTGATTAACTCCTTCCTGAAGAGTTTGGACTCCAACTGTGGTCAATTATTCTGCCTGAAGGATCAGTCAGTAACAGATAATATTTTATTATGATTTTTCTTTAGATTCCCTCTTCTCAGGAAGAGCTTGCCTTTTTTCCTACTGCAAATACATTTTCTTGAGATCTAGCTAAGACTGGGAAAAGGATCCAGGGAGACAAATTATGGTGTACCATTATTAATTTGGAGGTGGAGGAAGACAGAGAAAAGTCATCCATCACTCCCAGCCCTTTCTAAAGAGAGCCATCATGACTTGCCCACAGGCCTAATAATCTTCATCATTTTGAAAAGAAAACATCCCGCAAGGAAAAGTCAGGGAAGCTGGAGCTATTGAACAAGCTGATCTATAAAGATAATTCTTTCCATGTTTCTTCAGTTCTGACTTGCTCAATGGTTTGACTCATGAGAGCAGAATAATGCCAAGGTGTTATGGACTGGAAGTGCGACTCCCTGCAGATAGAGACTTGGCTGGAGCATGAGCAATTACCTAAGAGGAGCATCCTGCATCTGAACACAAAGCTTCCCACAGAATCCTGCTCCAGTGATCAGATTCATCTGAGACTCTCCCCGGCCCTGGCCCGTGGCCTCACCAAAGACCATGTGAGTACACATGAACCACATGAGGAGAGAGAGAACAGGGTGAGAAATGCCCCAGTGCAAGCCTCTCCTTGCTCCCCTCCCTACTCTATACCACCCCACCTTGAGCTTACCAGTGGTTTTCCCACAGCAAAGCTGACTGTGAAGGCTGTGGAGAATAAAGGGAAGAAGGGAAGAGACAAGCCCAGTTCCAGGAGCAGGTGGAGTCTGGTGTTGTGCACATGACTGTGCTGATGTATGTATTACCCTTTATAAATAGCTACCAGCAGATGTTCAGCCAGCAAGTGGCTGTGCTGGTTGAAGCCATTACAGCTTACAGATGCTTGGCACAGCCCTCCAGACAAAGATTACCTCTCCTGGAGTTCTGCTGGCAGTCAGCTCTGCTGCAAGCAAAAGTCATCTGGATTAGCTCATACCACCTGGATCAGCTGCTTGAGCAGCGCCGGCTGACCCTGCACTGGGGCAGATTAGGGGCTGATCACATCATCCTTTTGGTTGGTAGCAGCCAGGGCCCCCACACAGTCAGGTCACACAACAAGTTTTGGAGGAGGGTGTCTTGCCTTGATCTGACCTCCATGTGCACTTGGAAAGGCATGTCCATTTTTTTGCATGCTCAGAAGCTCAGAAATAAGGTTGTGTGATAAAAAGCTAGAACATGTGGCCAGGAGCTTTTGTTCAGCCAATCAACTTTCTGATGATTTCAGAGCTCCTCTAACATTATTCCTTCTCTCTCCTTTTTTAGCCAGGCTGGTAATTCTTGTGCAGGAATTGCCTTTTTTATGACTTGTGCAGCTTCTAATACAATGGAAGACCACTGTATATCTAAAACTGACCAGCTAAAGAAAGGTGAGCAGATACCTTTGCAGGGATGTCATTTGGAGTTAACTTTTATCTTGTGCATGTAGAACGTCTCACAGCTGGGCCAAACCTCATTCAGCATCTTTAATTGCTTCCATGGTATACCAGAGAAGAGTATCTTGGTCATACTCCTCTATTTCTTTTCTGTGTCTGACACATCCAGCGTTACATTCACATGCACGTAAAGACAGAGCAGATCAGTGATGTGAACATATGCTGTGCTGGCATGTGTATGATAAGATACACAGATGTGGGGAAACTTATTCTGATTTAAATAAACCTTACGAAGTGCCAGAGCACAGGGAGACACCCCCCCTCCTCAAAAATTAAACAGACAAGTTGGAAGCTATCTTTTGTTCTCTCTCCCTTTTTGTTTTTTGGCTTTTTGAGCCTACAGCAAAGTTGGTATCATTTATCCTCTGATTGGACTCAAATAACAAAAATATAACTCCTGATTCCCAGCCTCAGCAGTACAATTTTTGCATTTTTTAAACCTGCAATCCAAATTTAATTAGCTCAAAAATTAAAATGAAAATAAACCTGGAGACAACTGAACTTTGGGTCACAAAAGCAGAAAGCTGATTGACAGCTGAGGAGGATGAGGAGTTAAATGATGCAATTAGCTTCCTGCTGATTCCTCCATTCACCTATGGGGGGTTGATTTATAAAAAATCGAGTATGATATCAGTATAGAAGCTCAGGCCAAAGCAAAATATAAACTTGCAGACACATAGGAGAGAGATCCTGATGAATTCCCTGGGAGAGAGCTTGGGAGCCTTAGCCAAGCCTCACAAAGCAGTGAGCTCCTGACATGCATCCAAGAGATTCAAGTATATTGACTTGCCCTGTGCTGTGTTTGCAAGCTGAAGCTCTTCTGTAAGATATCAATTGCTACCTCAAAGCCTTGAGAAAACCTCAAGTAACTCAAACGGTGCTTGAAGATGAATATATGTGTAGAATAATTGCTCCACTTTGACACATGAAACACCATTTTGTCAAGGCATGTGACAGAGGAAGGATTGGGATGCTAAGGAAAGAAGGCAAGAAATGGCTTTTAATAGATCCCATGAGCCAGCACGTGTTGGCTCACTTACATGGCTTCTCTCCCTGTGGGGGACCCTGTGTAGTCACACTTCTGCTTGACCCACAGACTAAAGGAACAGGAAATACCATTGTGTCAGCTACAGACAGGTGGGTTTTCTGGCCGTGAGCATGGTCCACTGGCTCACAGATGCTTCCCTGCTATCACAGCTGCATGAAGCATAAGCCTGCCTGGGGCACCCTTGTGTGCACATAGGATCACTCCTGCTCAGTGTTGTCTTCCACACGCAGGGCACTCCACCAGACAGAAAACAACTGCACAAATATTCTGCTGCAAGTTGGTGATCTCAGATGATCCTTGCTCCTGAAAGCTCTTCCATTGCTGGAAATCTAATAAATAAATAGAAATCCAGGATTACTATGAAGACACCTCCTAAAGGACATCCAGTTAGCATTTCAAGTCTTCATGGGAAACCTTTCCATTCAGCCTTGACAAGGGAGAAGGACTGGGATGAGCAGTCCAGTGAGGTGAAGAGACAAGGCAACTAGCAGCAGAACGCCTTTCCCTTGATACCGTTTCCAGGGACCTCCATCCATTGCACTATTTAGGCATCAAGCCCCTTGGAGGAGAAAAGGTATCCAGGCTGTGGGCATGTCTTGGCTATTTTGAACCACCCAGCAGCAGAGCTGCTTGTGTAAAAGTTCTCAACTTGATTGAAACAAAATTGCAAAGATCTCCGTGTTTAATTAGTTTTCTAATCCAACTCCCTTACTCGCTGAAATGAGAAAGGGAACATGCAATGGGAGAAGCTGTTAGCAGGAGAGGTGTGACAAGTACAAGGGGAAGTGATTTCTCCCACGAACACAGCTGCTGGCAGAGGGGATATCTGTCTGTACCATTCATCTCTATTGGGATTGTCAGTGGGATGCTGTGGAGAGGAAGCAGTTCACTCTGAAAACCAGCAGATTATCTAGTGTGGCTTCTAGCACTACACGAGGCATAGTTTTTAGCCTGAAATGCTCTCGGAGAGCATATTTACCTTTCCTTCAGAAGAAGAGAACACAAAAAAATTTAGGGACTTATGGTTGAATTGGGGTCAAGCTTTCAAGATAGTCTTAACTTCATGGAGTCTCAGATTTTGGCCCCAGCGGGCCATCTGCCCTCCAGGAACTGGATTTAAAGTAGATTTCAGCACATATAAAACACTGCCCCCCTCCTCCGCCCCGCCTCAACCCTCCTGGTGTCAGCTGCAGGAGAGAGGATCCTGTCTGTGCCATGGCACGCAGCATTGACACGGCTGTCCCAGCCCAGCCTGCCGGCTCAGGAGGAGAGCTGGGTTTGTGGTGAAGATGGGCATCTGCTGACTCTCTGCACGAGTGCTGGAGCCTGGCCCTGGGGGAGCCGCCAGTGCCTTCCTCTGTAGCTGCTCTTCTGAGAATGAAACGAAGCTGTTGGAGCTATCAGCCTAGTTCCTTTCATGAGCAATAAATTCACAGTGAAAGCAGCAGAAACAAAGCTCTTCTAAACCTACAAGAAAAGAGAAAGAGAAAGAGGAGGATTAGCTTAAGGATTTCTTCTGGACCCTCTCTGTAATTGGTAGGAAAATGCTCTGAAATCATGCTTCCTAGAGACCCAGAGCTTGGAGTCCACAGAAAGGCTGCAGACCCCAAAGAATAGCCAATTATACAATCAAACGAGCTGTTAATGGCAGTCATTCCCGTTTCTTTTAGCTGGAAGATCCTCACAGCACAAGACCTTCAGGAGTTTGCCTCAAATCACCTCCTTGTCTCTCTACACGGGAGAGGAGACTGAAGTACTGAATACATGCTGGAACTGTACACAACCGGGTTGTGGGTTTGTTTGTTTGTTTTGGGTTTTTTTACAAACAGTAACTCAGTTCAGATCTGGAGCAAAGCACAGGTTTCTTGAAGTCCGGAACACGAGGTAAGTCACAGCTTCTCCCCGATCTGCTGTGAGTGCAGCAGTGCGGCTGCGGCCGGGCCGTGCTGTGCCCCGGCCACTTCTGTTCCCAAGAGCAGGGGGCTTTTACACCGCCGGGAACACGAACCCAGCCACGCTGCTTGGAGACTAGGCAGCTTGTCCCGGCGGTACTGCCTGCTGCTCTGTGAACTCACTGCCTTAATTAGGACTTGTTCAGAGATCTCTGGCTTGCCTTTCGTTGCTGGGTGGAGACATGCCTTGAGCAAGGGCTTTTTTGGGTTTGAGTTTTTCCCCTCTTTCGTTCCAGCAAAATTACAACAATGCCTGTTTCATGTTGTTCCATGGGGCTTCCCTTTGTAAAGAAAACTCATCAGCTTTGCTAATATAATCACTCAGTGATGCCATGTCAAAATGTGATTAAATGAATAACCACAGTCTTTTCAACACATCTCTCTGTGCAAACAGATGTTTAGAAAGAATGCAATATGTTGCAGGAAAAAAAAAAAAGAGTCAGCAAGCAATAATGTCTAAGAAGTTGGGGCTGGAATGTCATGCTATGGGTATGGCCACTGCAGCTGATGGGGATAAATGAAGATAAAATTTCTTCCTGAAAATTCCAAGTTGTCATCATCATTAACTCTCAGATTCTGACCAATTAACAGCTCACTGCCACCTTCCGACCCCTCCTACAGTAGTGACGTCCCTTTCAGTTTGTGGGTTTTTTTATGGGTTTTCCAACGAAGGCACTAATTGTTAGAAATGTCCAAGAGAAGCTTGTCAGAGGTGAACTATTTTATTGCAGGCACGATTTCTTAGGACAAATCCATGGAACCATGTCTGGAAATCATGGACCTGTAGTTGCTGTAGAGGCACCAGGCCTCAGAGCTCCTCTGGACCCTCAGTGTTGGTGGCAAAATAGTCACCATGATCCACTCCATAGGAAAGACTGGAATACTTCATACAGGAATTTCACCTTTCGGGTATAAAGGATTTAAGTCACAAGATCAACAGGAAAAAAAAAAGAGGACATTAACTACAATTCAGTCTAATGCAGCTGTCTAATGCAGCTACTTCTGTGACCTTGGTGTTCAGAAGTATATGAGCATTTCAGAATGCTTGTAGGATATTTCTCCTTGTAGTACTCATTGCTGTTAATTGTCCATTTTACAGAGGACAGTTAAGGTACAGCTCTCACAGTTCAGTGTTTCTTCCTACCCTAATTTTATACATCTACAAGGGACATATAATATAAGGATTCCAAGAATATAAGAATTCCAAGATATCAGAGGCATCCAAGATACTAGGTATCCAAAATTGTTTACAAGGACTGGAGAGAAGTCAATATTAGAAGGTGATTCCCTTGTCTAAACATATGTGTTTAACCATTTCCCTGGGCAAGGTTAATTTCCTCATTGCCCCGTCATGATTTTTACGTCTCCTTAATGCATCTTCCTGGTCAAGGAGCTGATATTTCCTAAATGAGTTGTGGGACTTCTCTGCTGTAGCACTTGCTGCTCCTAGTATAAAAACAAATGGATACTATGATAAGGACATAAGTATCCTTTGGGATGCCTGACATTCTAGACTTATAAAATAATGGGTGGATGATTACTAATGAACCCAAGGAAGTGCTACGAAAGAAAGTTACGACAAAAGGGTGTTTATTTATTCCCAGCTGAGCTCCCACAGGGTCAAAGTATCACACCCATGAACTCCTGGTGTGTTCACTTGTCGCTCTGTAAGTGTAGAAAAAAGATAAGGTGGTGCCAATATTTCCATTATGCTGCTTCATTTGCAGTTTTGAAAGTCAGCCATAAATAAAAGCACCCTGGAAGACTTTTTGGCAGATGGAGTCCTGACTCGTGAGTGACTCCAGTTGATTTTGATTTCCATTTATATTTTCTGACATTTTTTTTCTTAAAAAGAAGACAAGAAAATTGCTTCAGATAAACACAAGACCCAAAACACCATGATGCAAAAGCATTACTATGGGCTACAAGACCTCTTACCAGGAGAGAAAAATAATGATGTGCAAATATCTGAAGATCATCCAAGTAGAAAGATCAGTCATTCAGGGAGGTCCAGGGTGGAGGGAGGCTAATGCAAGACATAGAGATGTAAGAGCAGTGGGTTAAGACTTAGCAAAGGAAAAATTAACTTGAGGAAAACTTTCCTAAAAGTGGACTAGTCTCCCAAGGCAGGAGATGGAAACCTGATTGTTTGAGTCACACAGCCCTGGGCTGGCCCTGTGTCTGAAGGATTGTTGTGGTGAACTATTCTACATGGGCAGGGAGAAGCCTGTGTACCTTGGAGATTTCTGTTCCCCACTTGGATGACTCACTTCAAAGTGCAGGATGAATTTTAAGCTGATGGGTTAAACTGAACAATGCTGGCCAGGATACATGTCTCCTAGGAGGGGAAGACTTCATTGCTTAGATAGTGCTAAAGTTTCACCTTCTCCAAAAGCATACCAGAAATCATCAGTTAAGCCATCTTCACCCATCAGTACAAAAGAAGCACAGAAAACATTCTCTTCCCTTCCTACAATCCTGGCAGCTGATCAATGTTTATGGTGTAGAAGAGATTGTTTGTTTGAAGACATAAAATACATAGAAATGGAGGAGAGAAAGATGGTTCAGTGTCTGGGAAGACTGGGGTTGCAACTATGAACTTTTATGGAGCACTCCAAGCATTTCAAAAAGCTTCTTCGCTCAGGAAACTGAGTCATACCTATTCTCCTTTTCTCTCTCCTTATAGTTGCCTTTTGTGTTGTTCTAAAGAGGAATCTTCTCCAGCTCAGGTGAATCCTATCTTCTCACTGACCCTCAAGTTGGTAGCTCACAGAGCTGCTCTTGTCTATTGATCCAAGCCTGATTCTGCTCCTGGCCTGAGACATTTTCCTGGGGCAAAACAGTCTCCTTTTGTTTGAAGGCCTGGTATAACTCAGCCAGTATGAAAATGGATCCCACTACAGGACCTTTACTTTCACCTTTCCTTTTCATTAACAGCTTTTTAGAGGGCATTTTTCCAGCTGCTACCTTCCTCCTCTGCTGCTGGTAACCAATGGAAACAATTGCTCATGTTTGCACTGAGTGGACATTCTTATTAATTCCAGCTCTAAACACAGAAATTGCACATTATTTAGGAAAATGGGACTGATTCCAATTACACATCTCAGTTACCCTTCCATACCAGAATGACACTTTGGGGTCTGAATGAGAGCAGTGTCCACTTACACTGGAACATTCTCTGCTTTACACCAGAGCTTAGGACCCTGGTTATAGCACTAAACATCTTAATAGGCCAGTGGGCATCTCCAGAGAATCTGCCATATGTAGGGAAGGCAGGGGAGTCAGGGCAGGGATGTTGTTGTAGGGCAGGCCAGAAGCCTGGGGTCTCAAACACCCTATCCTTGAAGAGAAACCAAAGTGGAAATTTGGGCTGTTCCACATGGAGGACTGAGTTCAAGGGTGACACGGCTCAGAGAGGTTTATCCCAGACCTTCTCTGAAATCTGACACAAACTTGGCCTGTTTGTTTCCATGAGGAGAGCATCTGCACGCCTTTTTGCAAATCTCCCAGCAACAATGATATAAATAAAACCCTCGACTACAGGGCTGTCCCGAGTACTTGTCCTACCCTTTCTTACAGGGGGGGCTTATTCCATGAAAGACTACAATCTACATTAAATTTTTGTATGTCCTTTTTTTTCTGGTTGGTTTTCTTTTGTGTGGAGGGGTTTTTTTTGTTGGTTTGTTTTTGTTTTTGTTTTTTAATCTTGGAAAGGAATCATGAAAAGCTCTACCAAGGTAATGATTAATACAAGGAATTACATCCTCACATATTGAATAAATAAATATAAGCTAATATAAATAGAAAAAAACTCCTGGAATTTGTCAGTCCGTGGTCTTATTATCTTGAGCTCCAAAGCCAAAATTGCAGACTATGGTTTACAGATGCTATTCCCCCCCTTTCCCTCTCCTCTTCCTTCTACTTTTTTTGCTTGCTTTTTTATTCTCCCCCCCACCCCAAGGCAGCTAAAGGAGGTTGTGGCTCCCTTGCTAGGAATTGCTCCTCTGACAGAAACTTTGCTTCCCTTTTCAAATGAGTTTGGCAAATGTTAGTGAAAATGTTGCTAGTAAATATTCTTTGAAAACATTTATGGGTTTCTGAGGGTGCATGAAAACTGTTCAGGCTGTAGTTCACAGAACTTCTACCCCACCAGAGACCTGGGAAATTCTTCACTGGTTTTTTGTCCCAACTACTCCTCCTTTCACAGGATGCTTGAAAAGTCCTACACAGAAAAAGAGAATGGAAAAAGGAGGGTAAAAATAATCTAAAAGGGACACATGTTTCTATCCCTTTTTTTAATCTGGTGATTTGAGCTTAGAGGAAATTACAACCAGTCTTTCTAGATATTTAGGTTCTTAGCTCTAAGGGGCAAGGAGTTGAGAGGTTTTGTTTGGGATCCTTGATAAGTGGTTTCAAGGAGACCTTTCTACACGATATACTTTATTTGTTTTGGTTTGTTTTTTTATTGGTAGTCCCAAATCAGACCCTCAATTTATTTGAAGTATCTTTTCTCTAATTTTCAAATGGCACCAATCTTTCTTGGGTGAATTTGGGACTACTCAGTCTTGACTGAGACCATAAATCTGAAGAAACAGGGGATAAGTGGGGGCATTTTTCAGCCCATAGCTGTTCTGTGGGTCAGACCTTCAGATTTGGATCAGTGCTGCAGAAACCAAAGTCTCTGTGGCAGCCATCAGTATTGAAAAAAATTAGTTTTCAACTCCCAGCTCTATAGTCTTTCTCATTTACCCCATGGAGATTAAGAAGGGAGAAACTAGTGAACCTGTTCCTGCTTTAGGAATTTATGAGGCTGAATTTGCAGGGCAAAATCTGTGTTTTTCGTTATCAGAAAATTTTCCTCTAGATAATGTTCATTCTCCATAATTACTCATTAAAGAAATAAAAATAATTCCCACAAGGAACTGATTGTTCAGCAAAGAAATATTAACCAAAAGGCCTTCTATATCAGATGTTTTCATTGCATTCCTCTCTCTTCTCTGGTCCTTTGTGAGTTGCACTTTAGTAAGAAAGACCTTTGGTTGTCAGTCCCTCCAGGATCTCACATGAAATGAGCATGTAGGTGGCAGCTCCCTCCACAGCTCCCTGCTTTCTGGGCCAATTGTCAGGGTCACAGAAATCTCCCAGGGCACTTGGCAATCTCCTGCTGGACATCTCATCTGGGAAGACATGAGAACCACTGGCCAAAGCTGCAAAAAAATTTGAGCGTGTTTCAAGGTTCGAAGGGGAAGCAAAATAAAAAAATAAAACCAAAAAAACCCCTGTGCTAATTCCTAATGTTTCTGCTGACTCAGCATCCAGACAACTGGAAATTTCTCCTTGACTTGGAGCGATGTGTCCAAACAGAAAGCCTGGACCTGGCCACACTTCTGTGTTTAAAAATGTTTGTAACCAGACCTCCACTCTACAGTTGGCCTGAAGCCAGTACTCACAAAGTGGTATGAAACCTCTCTTTGATTATTTAATACAGCCCAGAAACTAGAGCAAAGCTGAACACAGCCATGGATTTGGATAGGAATATTAGAGGAAAAAATACACCCCATGCTGGGCAATAATACCAAGGGGCAACAAATAACATTGCAAGGTCATAATTATCCACACTCTCTAGGTTCTGCTTCAACCACAGACTTATCTTGCTGTTTTTCACATATCAATCAGGGTGCCCAAGCAAGATGCAAGTCTCCTCAAATTCTGGTGTCAATGCTGTGGATTCAGCAGAACTGAGCTCAGACTTCAAGCTCCAGGAGATTTCCATGTCAGTAGTATTGTTAATGCCATCTTTTTTTCTACACTTTCCTCACAGCCCTCTCCCATAAGTACTTCATCTGCTGGAGTTGGCCACATAATCAATTTACCATCCCCAGGCTTGGCTGACTTTGATAAAGAGGATTTAGGGGGTTAATTTGAGCCCTCATATTTCTGAGGGGACGCTATACTTAGGAAACCTTCTGTGGTGTGCTTCAGCATGGATTAGTTGTTCTACTTCCCATAAAACCTTATGTCTGCCAGCTTGCCTAGGATTAGAACTAAAATGGAGTATGTAGATCCCATTGCCACAAATAGAGCTTCTGCACTAGGACTGCTTTGCTTGGGATATGAGCCAAAGTTATAAATATTGAGGGCCTGATTTTTCAGTCCTTCACAGTTGCAGAATATATATATATACGTGTATATATATAGATATGTATGTATGTATGTGTGTACATATATATACATACATAGATACGTGCTTATGTGTGTGACACTTCACACCCATGGCCACTCTGAGTCCACACAAGAAAACTTTTCATGCTGTCCTTGAAAACTTCATACAACAGGACAGAGTTGTACTACTATTAGTGATGTTTTGGAACACAGGTTAAATTAGAATTTTTGTCCTCAGTGAGATAGGTTTGATGTTTTTAACTCTCAAAGGACATATGCCTCTGGTGTGTGGTGGCTTTGTGTGACATCCAAAAGGAAAGATCACCCAGAGGCCTGCACTGAAAGGGAGGCTCTCTTATTTTACAGTTTCAAATCATACTTCTAACACTGCATAACTCGGCTGTCTGCTTTCCCTGGGGGGTGGCTGGTCCTTGGGAATACAGAAGGAAAACGTCAGAGTCAGACTAGTCAGCTTGTTATGTGAAGCCTGTTGCCTCTTCCTCTGGCTTGTTTGTAGACCTTGATTAATTCTTGAAAGAAGCACGGCTGTTCCTGGTACTAACTGCCAACCTCCTCTTTAAATGAGCAAAATTAATTCTCTGTGTTGGTTATGCTGCCACTCATGAAAGATGGTGAATGGGCTGTTTGCCAACAGAGGTCTACAGGCAGTGAAGGCTGCTGGTGCAAACACCCAGCAGCGTGTCTAGAAGAAGTGAGGGAAAAGAGCCATCAGGGCCTTGTGGTGCTGCTGGTCATGAGCTGACTATGATCTGGATACCTGGGCTGGAAAATCATCCTGAGGGACTCACTGTGAATGACAGAAAAGGGAAGACTAGCAAAGAGAAGTTCAAAACCTCTATTTCTGACACTCTCCAAACCTAGTGGCTACTCCTAATGGTTGCAGGAGCTGCACAGATACACGGGTGCTGCCAAGAAGCAGAATTAGATCCCCATTTCTCTGAATTCCTACTGTCCTGAACAAGATCATGATGAAAAAGCATCTTCACCCTTCTGCTTTTTCAGGCTTGAAAGAAATGAAATGGAGACAACACGTGTGAAGGAGCACCGAAAGTGTAAACTTCTAAAGCTGCTACAGACAGAGCATCTGTCCATCTCTATCTTGTCTTCTGTTTCAGACTATGGTAGTTCAAAAGCCCTGCTACTGCAGAATCCCAGGCATAAGTAGAAGGGCACTAACATAATTATTTTTTTCCCTTTATAAATCTATGGTGGCACCACCTAAAAATCCCAGCCCAATCTCCGAAGGTCCCTGTGGGGTATTCTGTAGATAGGTCAAACAAAAAACAGCTGTGACACTAAAAGTTTTTGAATTTGAGCAAATATCCCATGCATCTGTATTAAATCTGCCCACCTCTTGCTGTGTGGGTCATCCTCATGCCAAGTTTTCCTTGTAATTCAGGAGCAAAAAATATACTCCAGGCTTGGTGCCATGCAGTGAAACACATGTCTTGTCTGTACATAATTGTAGAGAAACTGGAGCCTTTTATTTTTTCATAAGAACAGGCCCATGACAATCAAATCCTGTCTTTCTGAGACACTTATCTGGCATCTTGTCACATAGTTTCTGTGGATTTCATATGTCTGATTTAACTACCCCCAAACTCCTGCAAGGCTGGGAGGTACTGTTGGCTTTTTGAACTGATGAATTCTTCCTTATATATTTTTTTTCTTAATTTCCTTCCAAAATACTTATTAATTTCAACTCACATCATTCATGCTGAATTACTTATGTTAAGAACTAAATTTGTCTGACATCTCGAAATTATTCATGTTTTTGTTTTGAAACGTTACATTGATGTATCTATACTTAACTTTTAAAAAATAAAGATAATACTTTTCTCCCCACCTTTTTGAGCCATAAAAAATTAAACAAAATTACTTTTTTTTTTTTTTTTTACTAGTTGGAGCATTTATATTTGATGTTCCAAAAAAACAAACAGCTTTTTGTTGGTGGTGCTTTACTGGAAATGTTTCAGATGAACCCCAGTCTACATATTTTACTGTATCTTGGCTTTTAAATCAAAACATTTTTTCATCCTGTTATCACCTATTATATCAACTGAGCTTGTGGCATAGGTGATTTAAATTCCTTAGTGAAGGTCACACAGGGCACTGGTGACAGAAAGCTACATGGAGTTCCCCTAGTCCTGGAGTACTGAAGAAAAGTGCATGAACTGGGACTTAACTTCATTTTTCAAAGCTTTCTCCAAAGTTCTTTTCACTCTGCAAAGCAAGTGAAATTCATTTCAGAACCTACCCAATGAATCTGGACTGTCATGATTGCTGCCAAGGATTTTTCACTTTTGAGATATCCTTTTTTATTCTTTTTTCTTTTCTGGGAAATTATCTTTCACACATGCTTTCTTCTCTCTCTCCCCTCCCCCACATATTTTCTGTTTCTGCTTCTTTTCAGTGTATATCTGGAAGATTTCTCATTTGAAAAGTGCATTTTCTCTTCTGTTAGGAATGGGCAGTGGTCTGGCAGGCTTGGCCTTGCCATCTGCCCTGTCAGTGGAAGCTCCTGTGCTCCCAGCTTAGGCCATGGAGATGACCTTCTGCCACCCTCTCCTTCCTTTAGTGTGAGATTTGGGGGCTGTTACTGCACATAAAGCAGACAGGCCTGGCTGCAGGTCTGTTAAGACTGGGTTCACGGTGGGGTACACCCACAGAAGTCAAGAACACAAGGGCTCTCCATGAGCCTAAATTCCTTGCTGTGACTGGACCCAGTGCAGCTGCCGGTGGCAGGAGACCCTGCCTCCACATTGTAGCTGCTCTGCTTCAGTGTCCTGAGCAACCAACCCCCTGCTGAATTTTCCCACCCTGTGGAGGGAAATTAAATTCTTTGTCAGGGCTGGGAAATCCCCAGAATGGCCTTAAACCATGTTCTTCAGAGGCCGTTGACACTCTGCAGCGCGCTCTGTTCATGCCCGTGCGTGCACACGCACAGAGCGCTCCGCTGCTCCGTCCTCCCAGGGAGAGCCCTGAGAGTTTATTTTACAGCAACTCTCATACTGGTAGTTAAAATACAGCTCTTGCGGACCCTCTCAGGCTTCAGATCCTGCTTCTGGGCTGATGCCAGCACCCTCCAAAAGCACGGAGAGATACCGATTTCCTTGGTCAAAACCCTTCCCTCTCTGTCATCTCCCACCCAGTTTACTCATTGCAGCTCCCAGCTGGACATACCAAGTCAGCTGGGACAACCAGTAACATAACTCACCTCCTCTTGCAGATACTTAAGGGAAGATTTGCATGCTCTGGTCAGGAAGTGATGATTCCCAAGTGATCTGCCCTCTTGACCTAATGAGCCACCATCCTCACCAGGTACTCCAGGTGTCTGGATAACAGAGGGATTTGGGAGAATTCACAGATGACCCTGATTCCTCAGCAGCGTGGAGCTGGGTTGCAAGGTGTCCTGATGCTGATCCACTCAGGTGGGCTCCCTGGCTTTTCTTCCACCTCTCAGGAAAAGCTGAAGGCTTCTCTGCTCCTCTGTCAAACACTACATACAGCTGTAACACAGGTCTTGCTTGCAAGCCCTGCTGCCTCCCTCGCCATTCTTCTCCTGGAGGGACACCATGGAGGCTGTGCCATTGGAGTGAGCTGGCAGGGCATAGAGGGGATTGCACCATAGCCCCTCCTTGGTGCACCAGGAAGGTGCAAGCACAAAAGGTGGGTGCTGACTGCAGTCAGTGCCGTCTGCCTGCTTAGTCTGAGTTGGTGTGAGGTGGGTTCCTGAGGAGCACTAAATCACCTGGCCGGGCTAACAAACAGGTGGGATCCATGTGGGCCTTAAAGCCACATGACGGTGCTTTGAAGTTTTCTGCAGAAATTTGGGAAGCGGGACCCTGTGCACCACTGGTTTTGACTGGCAAAAGTATTTCAGATGCTCTGACAGTTTCAATAAGAAGTTTCAGGCTTCCCAAAATACCATTGCCCATAAATTCAGGCCTTCTCTAATTTGGTGCAGCTTTCCCAGTACCAGTCATCTTGCAGAACTCCACTGGTTTTCTTCTGATTGTGTGTCCTGATTAAAGGATTTGGGGAGTCAGTTGTAAATGGGATTGATCTGAGGAGAGGCAGTGTAGTGGGGAGAGGGTTGGTGTTTTAGCATGGCATATGTGGGATGAAGCTTCCCCTTGTGAAAGGCAGGCTGGGAAGCAATGTTGTATGCATCCTCAAGGTGAAAGGAAGTGCTTTCCCAGCTGTGCTCACCTGGATGTTGCTTAAAGATCCAGTTGAGGTGAGAGCTAAAGTTTAATGAGAAGAGCACGTGGGCTGCCAGCTGGGTCAGGAACTGTTCCCATGGTCACACAGAGTTTACAGGACAAAGCAAGAGACACATATTTGCTGCAAATGTCTGAGAACAGGAAATGAGTTGAACTGGGAAGGAGAGGGGGCAGGAGGAAATGGCAGGAAAGAGGCTTGGCTTCAGGTTGAGATACCACAACCTCCAAGAGAAAGGTGGTAAACTGAGACTTGCGTTAGTCTGAATGGGTAGGACCATATTTCGCTCTCCAGGTTGGAGCTGGGAGAAAAGATGTGATGGTGCCTATGAGGCTGATGTTGGGGGTATTTAGGCTTCAAACTCTCTGTGGGGTCAGGTGGAAGCACTTGGTACCTTGCCCAAGGCTGAAGGAGGCTCTTCCATAACACACCAAGTGCTGGCATGCTGCTGTTCCTGGAAGGGGGATACAGGAGCTCAGAGTAGAGGGCAGTGTGTCATTTTGTCCGAAGGCATGCAGGGAGTTGATCTTCAATGAGAATTGCCTATTTTTCTGAATGCCCCCAGCCCCCACCAAAAAACCCCATTTTAACCTGAAGGTTGAGCTTTCCAACCCTGAGGCTGCTCCATCCTGATTCATGTCACTGAAGATGCTTGTGCTGATGTGTCTTGGTTTTTTCACTTCCCTCTCAAGGCCTTCCTTGGGGATTTCTCCTGCATCCGTGGTGGAGTTTCAAGGACTCACTTGCCCTGTGGCCCAAAGGTTTGGACAGCTGCCTGCAGTACTGAGAGGTGCTGGCCGGGATTTCCCCGGCAGCCCACAGCCGTCAGGTGCCCAGACTGCCCACAAGGGAGGAGTGCCCCAATTCCTCAGGCTCCCTTCAAATCCTCCATGAAGAAGCCAAAGGCTGCCCAGACCAGGTGTTCTGCCGGTTCCAGAACCGCCAAATCCAACTCCCTGTCGCCTGAGGCAATGCAGAAGCTGTTGCTGCTGCTGGCAGCCAGCTGAAAACTGCTGATGTCCCCAGCCTGTCTGCAGATGTGTCTTCCTTCACTCCCGGACCTTTCCAGACTGGTTGAGTTTGTTGGGTTTTGGTGTGGTTTACATAGATTATTTGGGAAAGTTTCTCACACCAACTTGCCCCTCAAGTTCCCATTAAAAAAAAAAAAAAAAAAGAATCCTGGAATCCTGGCATGACACTTGCCAGATGATTTTAGCTAAAGTAAAATTCAGTAGCTGGTGCTTTTTTTTTTTTCTTTTTTTTTTTTTGGTGGTTGTTTTAATTTAAAAAAGATAAATAAATTCAAAGGCATCGGTCCAGGCACTGGTTTTAATTTCTGGGAGGAGAAAAGAGTAAAAAAGCATCTGAAATCACTACGAGTGTTTTTTCTTTCCTGAGACTTGTAACTTAAAGTGACCAAAATTGATTGCATTTTTTGACAATGAGCAGCACAATATGCTCCAGGTGTTCAGAAAAAGAACCTTTCTGGACCATCCTCAACTAAGATCCCTGCTTGCAGCTGGAATTCTGGTGCTAAGAAATATCTAATGAGTAGATTACACCTTCCCCACACTGCCAGCCACTGCCATCTTGTTATTTTAATATGAGCTTTTCACTGAAAGTGGGTAGAAATGCACTCTGGACAAAGACACAGAAATCCTCTTGGGAGTCAATATTTGAGCTTTGAAGGAGAAGAGACTCATAAAGGAACTCTTTGGGTCCATCTCTAATATTAAAAAGCAGAAACTGCTGACACATAAGGAACATTTTACACCCCAAACTTTTGGCCCAGAATGTTTTCTTTTTCTGTTTCATTGTAATTTTTCTATTTCACCATTTTAAAGTCGTTTGCAGCTGATACATCTCTGCCAGTAAGTGAGCGCAGACTGAGTCACTGTTTTATATAGATCTGTCCATAAAGTCATGGAACTGACTTCTGAAGTTTCTTGCCAAAGAGAAGGAAAGTTCAGGAAGGAGCTGACAAAGAAAAGGGCAGAGGATTCCACAATCTTCCTGTCCCCTTTGCTGAAACTTTGTGCTGACAACCTGATTTTTAGAAGATTGACTGGATGGTTGATTGTATGGAGGTGCTGTGAGGACTGTTCCTCATAGGGCTGTAACAAATGGAAGTTTACAATGCCCATGCTGAGTGAAATATCAGAATGAAAGCTTCAGTTAGTTTTGCCAGTTTGGGATAGAGAATACTGGGTTCTGTAGGTGTTCAGCCAAGCGTCTGTCCTTTGCCTGCTTGTTGTACTCCAGCTCCAGATGCAGCCACTGAAGAAACTGCACTGTGTCTAATGGCAAGCGAGTATCTAGCTGCTCTTTCAATCAGGACTCTCAGAAACTGACGGATTTCCTAGAATTTCACAGCAAGAAATGAAGCAGATGTATTTCTGGGCTTTGTAGCTCTGGCCACCTGCAACTCTTGGGCTTTGCCACTTGTTGGCTCAGAGAGCAGGCAAACCCGCTAAGGAACACAGCATTCCACCCAAGTTTGGCCCCAAAGTGAGAAGTATCCAGCTCCCACAGCAAAATTTAGGTCCATTTCAGAGGAAGGCTTGTTCACTTGCAAGACAGCATGTGTTTGGCTGGCTGGGTTGAAAAAGCAAGGCAGAAATGCCAGTAATTCTGACTTTGCCAGAGATGAATTGTGGCCCCAAGAGTCTAAATCAGACAGTTTTGATAAGGACACATCTTTGCAGGAGTTGCAATGTTACAATACTTTACAAACATATTTTTCTCCTGAGCTTTGTAAGGTGTGTTTATGTCATCAAGAAGAGTTTTAGTAGGCTGGTGGTGCACATGAGCAGGACTCTGTCTTGCCCCTCTTTTCTGAATTATTCTATAAGTTTGGGTGAGGGGGTTGTAGTAGGACTCAACTCAGAACATGATCTCGTCTGCTCTGGTAACATAGCTTCCAATTTGTTGAAGACTGAAGTACTCCTTCAAATTTAATGCATTTAAGAGAAAGAGCTGCGGGGAAATCCCCTGAAGACTGGGTCTCTACTGCGACTCTAATCTAGGTAAAAGGGCTACAGGTACAAACTGGTGAGCTGCAGAGCTTTTTGTGAGCTGCATGGCTGATTACACCTGTGAGGAGGCAGGGAGTTCTCCCTGCTGGCCAGCAATGCGGCTTCAGGTCTTCAAAGGCTACAGACCCTGCCATCTGCCCACCACTGGAAGGGTCTGGTTCCAGCTGGAAGGTGGCACTCACCAAATTCCTTAGGTGGGTATCAGTATGTGACATGTGCGCTCTAAGGACTGGGAAAGGCGTGGGCTTGCATGCTGCTGGCCCTTGATGGTTTTCAGGAGGATGCAGGTGGGGATGCACATAGCTGAGCTGACTCCCCTGAAAGCCACGACACTCAGTGACAGACCCAACACATGCTGTGGGTCTTTTCCTGTCCTCCCATGTCCCCCACTGCTGCTTGTTTGCAAAGTCCTTGGCAAGACAGAGGAGGTGGAAATAGACCCAAAACTAGACCTTTCTCGCTGTCCTGAAAAGAGAGGGAAGGTTTGCTTTTGTGTTACCAAAGTAACCAAGAAAGCAACCTCCTGACATGGCTGTGTGAGTCCTCAGCTGGTTTTATAGCCTTTTGGCAAAGTCCTTCCAACCAAATGATATTACCAGAGACTGTGAGCAGGAGCCACTCTAATGAGGAAAACTCCTGCTTTCTGCAACTGCTAATGTAATAAGTGGCAATTTTATGGCTAAATCAGAAGACAAAAAACAAGGGGAGAGAGAGAGAAGAAGAAAACCTCTCTATTTTAAAATGCAGCCAAAACCTGCGGGAATCTACTGCTGCCAATTATTTTAACAGCTCCAACCTGTTTCCCCAGCAGAAGGAAAAAAATAAAAATACCCCCTCCAGCCCCTCCTTCCCTGTCCTTTGGGAAGGAGAGGGGTTTGGATTAGCTCTTCAGAATGAAAACAAACACATTGAGGCTTTTATAGAGCCAAGCTGTTCCTGCATCTTGAGAGCAGAGCGAGAAAAGATCTAACAGGTGCTGCATGATTTTATATGGCAGCGTCACGAGAGGTGCTGGTTCTCACTCATGAAAGGAGGCTTTCTTTGCCCTTCGGCTGGTGCCCTCCTCTATCCCCAGAGCCACTGGCTTTGGTTTAACAGCCTATGGCAGTTACTTAAGCTCCAGCCAGTGCCAGAAGTCTAAGCTTGTGTCTGTCACGTTCCTTCCCCTCTGCCAAATGTGTGCCTCAGGGTGAGGGACTCCCTTGATGGCTGGTGGGACTCCTGCTCCACCCCATGTCTCACCATGGGTGCTCCTTGGGGAACATGGATACACCGGGGTCAGGGCTGGAAAACTGGCTTTTCCCAAAAAACCCAGTCCTTGTCAACCCCCTAAGCTCAGGTCCTGCAGTCCATGCCTCCTCCAAGTCCTGGGAGCGAGCTGCTTTCTGTATTACTATACAGAGAGAGCCATGCATCCTGCAGTAGTAAACAGCTCTTAAACTCCCATGAACCTGAGAAACCTTGGGACAGCACTCTTTCTCCACAGTAGATGGGGAAGATCCTGGATAGACAGGGACCGACCAACAGCAAAGCAAAGCAGTTTTGAAAATACAATGACATATAAATGTAAGCACTGACGACATTTCCAGAGAGTCCCCAAGTGAACCCTTCAGGTCTTGGCCCTGCCTTGGGATTTGCTAAATAAGGAGCTACAGCAGCCTTCGCATCCTTTGGAGGAGGGATGTAGCATGTGATCCCATCCTCGTGACAGACAGCTACCAGGCAGAGGTGATGCAATGGGGATGGAGGAGTTCAGATCTTGACTATTTCAGAGGGTCTGCGGAAACAAACATCTGAACTGAGCCGCAGTTGGGACTGACCTTTTATTGTCTTGCTGCTCTTGCCATAAAAATAACCTCCAAATTAGCCCCAGCTGCTAGCAGGTTTCATCATTAAAGTTTTGTTTGGTATTTGAGAGGAAGGAAATCAGCCACTTAAAGAACGATATTGCATTTTTTTTATCTTTTCTCCCTCTCCTTCACCCCCCACCCCCACATACACCGTGATGTCTAGACCTGGTTTTCTCCATTGCAGTGATGAGCTACTGGCAGATAAGGCAGCAGTCACCATTCCACAAACTTTTCAGTTTCTTTTAGGAAGCATTCCCCTCCCCCTTGACACGTATTTGCATGCAGACAAGAAGAGGAACAAATGTACTGAGGAAAAATTCAAGCTATAAACAAACCTTCAAAGTTTTAGCTGCATTTTTACTTGTCTGGAAATGTGGCAATACCACGCAAGGCGGGCTGCTGTTGCACAGATCCACTAAGTAGACTAATGGAGAGCAGATCATCATCTGCATCATATGCAAGCCACACTGTTATGAACCCAGATGGATATGGAAAACCTTTAGCACCTGGCTCTCCAGCAGCCCCAGTCTCCATTTTGGCCACACCACACTTGGGAGGATAGAAAAGCTCTCAGCAAAGACAGGAACATGCCTCTCTGATTAGACTGGAAATCTGCCATGTTCAGCTTTTCCCTTGTGCCTTTTGACACCAGGAAGGGAGGATGGGGAGGCATGGACTATCTGCTGCTGCAACTTTGTTCCCTGCCAAAAATATAGGGCATTTTGAGGACTGACTCAAGGATTTCAAGGGGAAACAGGAGGTGCTATGGGTTGATAGGGACACCTAAGCCTCAGAGCAACTCAGCTGGAAATTTCATGCCACTGGCCCAAGGAGTCTCACCCCTCCTACCAAAGGGAAACTGTGTTGGATAGTTGCTCCTCTAATCAGTCCTGGTATGCAAGAAATAAGCCGTTTTACTTGCTGTGCCCCATAGTCCAATGAATTTCTGGACAGGAAAGATTTAAAAGTGAGTAGGAAGGGAGCAAGCTGAACCCATGTTTTCCACAAAGCAGATTGGTGCTCTGCAGTCCAGGAGAAAGGTGGGGAATTCAGTGAGAGGCAGGAGCTGTTGAGGGCTTTCATTGTCCCTTGAAGTGTTTAAAACTTACCAGCTTCATTCCACATTGCAGTGAAACCTTGCTTCTGAAATCTCAGCGTTTCTCTGTGAAATTACATTCTTGGTCTGCAGCCAGCCCAAAAGGCAGTCACTGAGGTTATCAGTTCAGCTTCAGCCCAGGAATAATCAGGGAGAGGGAAAAACCAAAACACATTACTGCTTGACAGCTGTATTTGACTCTGTGTAGAACTAGTTGGTGGGCTAAGGCCAACTGGAGAAAAGTAAAGTGTTCTTCTGGTTGTTTTTTAAAAATTCCCAACCGATAATAGCTGGCAGATTTCAAAGCCTGAGAAGAGCTCAAAAGGACCTGTATCACCCCAGAAAAAATCAATTTGAAAGATACATCCATCCCCAGCTACAAGCTCCATGTCACCCCCAATACACCCCATTGGCATTGAATGAAAGTCTGGCTGTTAATGCAAAGAAAGAATTTTTAGAGGACTATGAGAGGAATTTGGGTCACTGAAGTTTGGTTCCCTGCTATTCCTAGTCACTACTGTGTATCATCACTTTCACAGCTGGATCTTAGTTGCAGCAGCTATAGGTTCTCAAATATCACAGCAATGCTCCCATGGGAGTACCGAGACAACGAAACCCTGGGGAAGGCCATGGTCATTTGGGGTGTCTACCTTCATACAGCTACTTGGAGGAAGCTAAGAGTTCTTCCTAACTTTCCAGTTTCAATTTGACTACCTCCTAGTTTTAATCAAGCTTTTTTACATGGTAAAAAGGAAGAAAAACACACAGAATAAATAAAAGTTTATAGACTTCTGCACTTCTTCATATTTTACTTTTCATCTTCATTGTTCTCCAAGTCTCATGAGAGATCAGCCATCTCTACCAGGACACTCTTTCAGCAATATGATCCATAGTGTATGTGTAAAAGGAGAGCTTAAAGGTAGCATATAAGGTAGAATTTCCGCATCATATTCTCTCAGCAATCACTTCTTTTGGAACCTTTTATGCTGGAGGCTGGATTTAGGCTGTTGTATTATTTACCAATGGAAGAATTGTTCTCCTGAAAAATATCTGGGTTTTAATCCACTTCTGCCTCTGATTTCTAAAGTAACCCATGGTTATGAGTCCTACAATGTTAATTTTAATATCTGTTTCCACAAGTCCAGAAGTTCGGGGGAAAAAATACATTTCTTTGGTGTTGCCAAGTGCTTATAAAAAATCAAGTATTTGCACCTCCAGTGGTCTTACTCATCCCCTAATCAGCAACAGCTTGGATGAAGCTATGGACTGGGATCCAGAAAGAGAATTAATACTCAGTTCTAGTTCTAGGATCCAGGATTTAGCAATTTTTTGTATCCCATACAGAGCAGAAGCAGCTACAAAACTGAGCTTCAGACACGAACTTGCCAACTTCTTGAGACCTATTCTACTGGGATTTGAGTAGATTTCAAAACCCTCTTCAGGTTTTCAATGCTGCTTTTCTCCCATTGTGTTCCTACCTGCTTCTGTAACTTTTGAGCTTGAACATGGTATAATAATGAATATAACAGTGGGAAGAGAATGTTTTATAAACCCATATACATATGTATTTCTCCCCGACAAGTAAAAAAAAAACCTGAAAGGCAGTCATCTGCTGAACTCCAAAGCACCTTTTTGTGAAATGAGTCAGAAATCTCCAAGCCTTAGGTGGCTCTAGATCTACAGGAAAATCTGGGAGAGAGAACTGAGGAAGGTAGTATTTGGTTGCTGTAAATTCACCATGAGAATTTTTTTAGACTATGTTTTTTCTTCTTCTGTTGATGTTCCCTGGTCCTAATATATAGTCTATGCCACTGAGCCTGATGAAAATAGGTCAATAGGTTGCAATTCTGGAAAACATCTATGCTCTGAACTGTCACCTTTTGCATTTTTCACAGTATTTTTCAACCTCTTCTGGTATATGGGTGGGATGTGAGTGAGTCCTGGAGAAGACAGCAGCCCCATCCAACAGCTCGCATCAGACAGCTTGAAGTGACAAGCTGATATTTAAAATCCACATATGGACGACCTTAATGTTTGGAGAGTTATGGAGTTGCCTCTGAAACAAAGAAATACACCCCTCTCACCCACCTCCTCTTTTCAGCATTTTCTTTGTCACATGGTCTGAAGGACTGAACCAGCCAGGAGACAAGATCTTGGGAGGCAAAATTATTGGGACAGACTCAGTCCCTGCAGCACTCTCAGCACTTGCCAGGACATGTTCACAGCCTCTTCCTAAATCAGGAAATGATCCATTTCATGGGGCAACTTTGAGATACTTTTTGCTTCCATGGGAAGTTCTTCATTTGTTTTTTTTCTCAACCATGCCTCCAGTGTAAAGAAAAACAATTAATGAAGTGTAATTAATAAAAGACAGAGAAGTATGAGACTGATGTAGAAAACTGCAGGAATCAAAGGCTTTCAATATAAGTCATGCTGGACTAACTTTCCTGACTTTCCAAGCCAACACTAAATACACAACTAAAATACTTATACGTGCAGGATCCTCAATGCATGCACAACTTAGACCAGAAAGCTGAAGACTGAGGGGCATCAATGATGATGACACTGGGCAGACATGACCAGAAATCCACAGGGATGCATCGTTCCTTGGAGGAGCAAGGCCATGGACCCAGAGGGATAAGGTGTTGTGGGGCAGGACCAGCAGCACATTGCCTTTATTGGCTGGAGGATCCTATTACCCAACAGGATCTGGACAAGCCATGCCATGGGAATGTTTCCCACCTAGGAGGTGCTCAGATATGTATATCCTGGTAAGAAGAAGTTTCCCTTCCTCTTATCTTCTCCAACATACACATTCTGTAGTCTTGATTAGACCAAGTTTAACTTCCATCCTCCATTTAGGTACCAGGAGTCATGCTCTTCAATTTCTCCAGTAGCTTCTTTCCTTTAAAAAAACCTCAACATATCAAGAAGTTAGAGCATTTGGGTTCTATCTTTTCAGGCCTCAAACAGGAAAAAAAGGCACCTCTACCTCTAACTTGATCCTTCTTTTTTCTTTAAGAGCACTGGTATGTAATACTTTTGCATTTGGTGTAGAGCAGCACTAATTGTCTAAGGACTCTAATGTTCAAGGAGACAAGCAGGCATTTCAGTTGTAGTATTTTGCAGTTCTGCTCTCATATTCTGCTCTCATGTTTTGCAGTTTCTTTTGGGAGCGGGATTATTGACTTTTTATTTATTCAAACTCAAACTTATTGAGATTGAATTTTCTCCTACGTTTGCAGAAAGAAGGAAAGAAAGGAAGCATTTACATCCTGCTGTTAAAGAGAGACTGCTCACATATACATGTTGGAATGCATTATAATCTGAGCATTTAGTATTTTTTCCTGAAATAAAATGTTTTTGTTTTAGCCAACAACTTCCCTGCCTCAGAATTTTCCTCCTTCAGAAGCCTCAAGTACTTTCAGCCTTGGCTGTTTTTATCCTTGCAGTCTGAACCAAACCCTTCCCACTGATTACCAATAGTGGTTAAGGTTAAATTTCAACTGATTTACAACCCAGGATGTGCCACTGAATAATCCTGATCTCTTTTAAAGAGCAGTCGTCACCTCCATGCAGTACCTGTGGGATAGGAAGCTTGCAGGCCCTTTGTAGACATTTTTAGTTTGCAACAAAGAAACTTGGAACAACTACAGGAAAACAAACTGTGCTGAAACACAGTCCTACCTGTCAGGTTTAACTGTGCAGAAGTCTATAAACTTCTGTTTATTCTATGTGTTTTTCTTCTTTCTCCATCCCCCCACTAGGTTTGTGCTAGTCAGAATTAACCCCACCTGTCTCCAGGGGACGAATGAATTTCCAGCACACTCAGCACTCCACACTTTCCACTTTAAAAGACATTGAGACTTAGTGACAGAACAGTCAACAACACTACTAAAACATATAAAATATCTGTAAAACATCTCCCTCCTAGAAGTTAACCAGGTGAGTTCTTCCCATCTTACTCTATCTGAGGCCATGTTGTGATACCATATTAACCTGGGAAAGTCAGTGGTTTTATGCATTTGAAACTGAATTTCTCACCTGTCTGGGCTTAGGTATACCCTGAGATATATTTATCTATATTGACATCCTGGGCTGGGGCTAATACTCAACACAACTGAGAAGTGTGTTCACTCCTTAACTTCAGGATTTTGTTGGCCACAGTGAGCCAAGCTGTCAGCACTTTATGACATTTAATGCATTTTCTTGCACATTAACGCCTTTGGGTGGGAAAATTACAGGCAGCTCCATATGCCTGCTGTTGGAAGCAAGACCCTTTCCTGGGTGGGTCTTTGTTTTTTCATTGATCCTGATGCTGTGAGCTCACAGAATGCAGCGGTGGCAGGTAAGGTAAAAGGAGGCCGTGGACACTGAGTGAGCAGTGGGATATTTGGATGGGTCTGTCATGTGGGACTGCAGCCTCCTCTTTCTTCCCCATCCCACCAAGGCAGTGATACTTTCCGAGTGTCACTTTTCCAATGGCTCCAGTTGCTGCAGGCACAAGTACAGAGGAGAGCTAATTCTGGGTGCTGAGGAATGATAAGATAAATAAGCACTGGACAACAGTGCCTCTTTCAAGACGAGACCTATAGGTGACAGGGAAATTTGAGTATGGCAAGAGATACTGGAATACACTGGTGTATCTCCTTTGATTTCTTTATATAACTTACACCAGGACAGGATCATGGCACAGACTTGGGGGAGAGGGAGGGAACAAGCAGGCGTGACTGAATCCATATTTGTGGCTGAGAGGCAGAAGTGGAACCCCAGGCTCTTGATCATGACAGCCCCCTGCTGCCTTCCCTTGAATTATTGTCTTGATTAGCATGATGCCTTGCCCCCGGCAACCATGTGGTATTGAGTCTATGGAAGAAAATATATGAGTGTTGAGAATAATTGGTTCTTTGATATTAGATTGTGCAAAGGTCAAAGTTTACTGGGGAGAGCAAGACAGCTGAAAAGCCACATTCCCTGCAGGCACTGTGGCACTGACCTCTTGTGCCTGCAAAAACTGGAAATCACAGATAATCTGCTGCGATGCCATGGCTTCTTGTGCTGGGGGACTGTGAGATCTCAGTGCAAACACTGTGGTTTCTCAGCTGACAACACTGGAGCTCTTTGTAGCACCAAGTCAGGTTCTGTACAGGAGTAGTTAGATAAGGTTTTCATGTTATGCGATCTGTCTTGTTGCATTATTCTAACAAATTAGACACTACAAAGCCACTCTACTGTCTGTCTGTCTATCTGTCTGCACCACCATGACATTTCTCTCTTCCCCTGAACTCTATCACTGTGATTTACTTGGTATCCATGAAGGATCTTGCTGTTTATGTCTGTGGGCTCTGCGGAAACCCCGTGGTTTGGTGCCCCTTGTTCATGTCCCCATCAGCCATGACAGAATTTATTTAAATGCTGAAGACCTTTTCAAACTGCTGACCCAAATCATCTCACCATGGAGCTTCATCAGAGATGAGAGAATTTGCATCCACGATTTCTTTCTGTAGCACCTGCCATCCTCAGAAAGACGCAAATTTTCAAGGTATGGCCTCTATTCTAGAGAGTCCTACAGGAGAAGTCACAGAAACAAAACCGAAATTTCAGCTGATTGTCCAGAAGACCTTGAATTTACATGAAAAGTGGGCAGCAGAGGAGAGCAGAATCCATCCAGAAGGAGGTGGTACAACATATAGTACCTGACATAATGCAGCTAGTAGTTAATAACATGTACATAAGGTCCTTTCTATTTGGAGGACCTTTTGGCAGAAGCCTTATTGCATGCTGTAGACAGATTCTGCTTTACTTTGTCACATCTCAGGAAGCTCCTCTTTTATACATTGGGTAGGTTATTTATCTTCTTAGTGTGTTTGCCCCATTTGTGCTGTGGTGATAGTGAAGTGGAAGATGGATGGTGAAGATCCTTTGCTTCTGCATCAAAATGACCTGGGGAATTCATGTTCAGGCATTGCAATCCTACAAAACAATGGCTAAAACGTAGCCAGGATTCCTAGTGGGAGAGACAGCCTCTTCAGTATTCTTCCTCTCATGCAGACCTCTTATGTCCCAAAACTTCCAAGCAATTACTGAGGATCTTTTCCTCACAGACAGGCTGAGAGATCATGGATTTACAACACTGTTTCACAACACTTGTCCATTGGCTCTGGGTTGCTGGCCTCAGATTTAAGGTGTTAACCTCCAGTGCCAGCCAGCCAGGATCTCAAAGCAGAGGTGGAGACTGAGGAATGTTTTGACAATTCCTAACCTATCCCAGCCTATCTAACCCTGTCCTATGTTCATTCCTTTATCATGCTGTCTCCCACATGAATTAATGTTTAGGTATACTAGAGAACAGATAACATTCATGGCAAACTGGATTAAAGCCAAAGTCTCCAGTGAGAAAATGTCCTTATTTCCTTTACCTGTTCCTTGGCTCTACTCTTGCCCCTTCTGGAGTACTAACCCCTTATCTTCTCTTCTTGAGGTGCTGCAGGTTGGTTTTTATAGTGTTTTAACCGAAGCTGAAATTTTCCAAATAATTGTATAGGGAAAAGACTGAGGTTTGAAAGCAAAACACTTTTCACTGAAAGAGAAACCCTCGGCCTGGCAGCATCAAGCAGTGAGGTTCAGGTTTTCACTCCCCTTCTCTCTGTCACCACAGCCTGTTTTGAGGAGCTATCAGGGTTACAACTTCCTGGCAGTAGTTTTTTCTTCAGAAATATACAAGGATCTGCAGAGGAAAGCAAAGGCATGCTGGTTGTTGGCTGCTTCCTCACTGCCATGTAGGATCCCCAGGTATGTTGTCTTACAAGGTTTGCTTCCCAAGGCCATAAGTTGGCCGGTGGCTGAATGAGAAGCCTGGACACAAGTGACATTTCCTCCTACTGCAGTAATCTCTGTTCAGGTCTGCTGGCCACTGGTGTGTTACAGTCAAGACCGTACAAAACTTCTTCCAGTGCAGTGTGAAATTTGCTCCAAAAGAGCAGAAACATCTGGTTAGTACCAGGAAGTGGTTGCTGGCTGCGTTTGGCAGCAAGGGACCATGTAGTTAATACACTCTTACCTCATCAGTAGGTGTCACTGCAGCAAAAGACAGGGTCCAGTGGAAAGTTTCAGAGGAGAATAGAGAGGGGTACCTCAGCCAACCAACCAGATGCAGTCAGTTCAGTGCTTCCTGACTACATCCAGAGAATGGCTATGGATCTGAGTTTATGAATTGCTTGTAATAAGGCTATAGGAAATGAGAGATTAAGGAAATGAGTCATTAAGTGATTACAAAGACATGTGGAGCACACACAGTTGTGGCCGCCAGTAACAGAGCGTTGAGCAACTGTAAATTTCTTCTACGGGGGTTTTGGGAATGTTCCTGCTGAACTCGTGTGCAGTAGTGAGTTACGGTTCGGTGGATGTAGTTGAAATGAACCAGTAGCAAGTTTCAGTCGCTCTTAGCACAAAACCCACAAAAGAGATTTCTAAGGCTCAAAAATCACCCTTTTGATGCCAGGCCTGGTGACTTGTCCCAGGAGAAATTTTTCAGCTGGTAAGAAACAGCCATTCTCTGACATGGTAGGATTTAGGTCTCGACTTCAGTATGAATGAAGGAGCTTTAACCAAGACTCAGTTTGAACCGCTTTGTTTGGGCCAAATTCTGAAAGCTGACAATGCAGTCCTATGCTAGAAACAGCTTCTGACTCAGTTTCCACATCACTGTCAACAGACCCATCAGCAGCTACTCTTTCTCTGTCAAGGTGTTTCTCTGATGTGCTGGAAATGGCATTCAGCCATGCTGTCACACATGGAAGTGTGAAAAACAGGTCTTGGGTCTGCAGAAAGTGAAGTGGAGAGGGCAGCAGTGAGACTGGGCTTATTTGGCAGGTGCACCACTATCTAGTCACAGAAGTCATAAAAATGGACACTCCATGCGGTTTGGCAGCAAAGCCCCCCAGTTTTTAATACTGTTTTCTGGGAAACACAGTCAAGAAAAAAAGATCTGAAATGCAGAGCAGGTCAGCCCTGCTGTCTGCTATCAAATTCAGACTCTCCTGCTCTGCACAACCTTCTTGTAGGTTCTAAAATATGTTATGCAGCAGGTTTAACAATCATGTTGCCAAGCAGTCATATGCTATGGAAGGAGAAAATGAGGCAGTCAGGTATCTTTGATGCTATCCTAATGGATTTACTAAAGACATACATAAAGGCCTAATGGCCCAGATACAGAAGAAAATTAAACAATATGAGGTAGGTCCTCTAAGTCCTTTCTGAGAACCTTCCTTTCCTTTTTTTTCACAGCATTTTGCCTCCAGAGCATGTTGATTTTGTACCAGCACCTCTGCAAGTGCTAGCTTTCTGGCTTAATGCTCTGTGTCTTGTTTACTGCTGGTTCCTTCTGCAGCATATCTAATTCCCCAAGATACTGTCTAGACAGGGAACATAGGTACAGATGCAGGGAGGAAAAGGCGCATTTGGTCCCCCCTCTACCTGGTAACAGACTCACATGGAATGAGGCCTCTCAAAACAGGTATCCTGTTTAAAAAAAAAACCCAAAAACCAAGTTTTCTCTCCCTTTCTCTCAGTTTTATTTTATATTTACATTCAGTCTCCTCAGATCCTTTCTGGTCTTCCAAGCAAACAGTATTTTGGGTGTACACTACTTTGCTTCATACAGCAGTTAATCACAGCTGAGCAAAGAGTGGATGCAATGCTTATAGTCACAGTTCAGTTTCACCCACTCCCCAGTCTAACCACTCGGGCTCTGCTTAGAGAATGCAAACAAAAATCATTTCCTTATTGGTTTTGCTCCCTCATTTTCTCTTCTCTCATGGTGTTAGCTGTCTTAGGAGGCTGAGACACTTCAGAAATCTCTGTAGTGGGCAGTGGGCTGATAGATGGAGAGGATAGAGCAGAAAATCCACCATTCATGCTGTTGTAGCAGGAGCAGTATCACAAGCATTGGTGTGTACATGAGAGGCTCCATATATGAGAGTTCCTGACCCTGTGACTTTAAATCTGACTAGATAAGAGAGCCAAAGAGTGGGAGGTGAAACAGAAGCCCAGAGAGCTGAAAAGATTTGTCATAGCAGATCTGGGACTGGTGCCCAAGCCTTCTAAGCACAGCTGGGTGATGATATTATGGTTATTATTAATAATAATAATAGCTAGTGTGCCAAAAGCTGTTGTTAGAGTAGGACTAAAAGAGATCACCAAACTGAGCAGAGCGTGGTGAGTATTTTTGGCCAAAGAATATGTCAATGTTGAGATCTTTCAAAATCTCTCATGTATTTTCAAAATAAATTTTGCAATTAAAAATAGGCATTGCACTTAAAAGAAAGGGGAAAATAGTTTCTAAATTATCTAAGTAACTAAAAAGTGTAAAAACCTTTCCATTTCAGACCAATGAAACATTTCATTTAGATCCAAAATCAACCTTTTCTTTTCATCCAAAACCTCAAAAGATTATTGTATTTGTTGAACATTTTCCTCCTCTGTTTTTTCATTTTGGTGATCAGATCAAAATACATAGCACTCACCAAGCTCCACTCATAAATCCTAAGAAAAAAACGTGTCCCATGGACTACATTAAACTTTATAATGTAGACTTTTCAACAATAAAAATCTCTCTCCCAGGCATTTTAACTACATCACCACAGTAACTATCCTACCATGCTACAACTTCTACTACAATATTTCTTTGTTGCACAGATAGCTGTGACCAAGCCCTTGCTAACGTAATTCATGAGAGAGAGCAGCATGATTGAAACAATACTCACGCTTCAGGGTTGACCTCTAAACCTGTCATAAGTCACAAGTGTCAAAATCAAGCAAGGTTATACAGGGGAGGTTATGAAATTTCATCACTTATACAGATGTTGAATTTTCTATGCTGTAATGACAGGCAACTTACCCAATTGTGTATGTTCTGATGAAAAGAACAAATTTACTGTGTTTTGACTGTTTTTCCTTTTTAGATGATTCTTACCTTTTCTACAGCAGCTTATTTTCTGTGCTGCCTTTAGAAAAGTTTCTTTTTGCCTGGTTTGTTAGTATTTCTCTGTGTGAGACAATGCATTAACACCATTCATTCTGAGCAAATTCAGCCAAGAGTGGTATTGCAGAGACACTTGCTACCTGATGAAATGCAGAGACAAGTGGAACTAGCTCTTTTACAGCACAGCATTTGTGAAATCTCAGGAAAGGAAAAACAAAGGAAGTATTCCTGCAGCTGAAAGTGAAAGCAGAAAATCCAAGCAGAAGCAAATGCAAAAACAAGAAATGCTACCCAGACATTGGACATCTTCTCTTCTTGCAGAAAATACCAAGTGATGTTAAATGATCAGGAGTAGCTGGAGCTGTGGTTATGTCTGGTCGGAAAAGCTCCCTCAGCGCTCCCTGCGGAACCTCCCCACCTGCCATGGGGATACTTTCTGTTCTCACAAACACATCGAGATCCACGGGCAGGACAGCTGAACACCCTGTTCTGTTTGATGTTGTCTGAAAGAAAATAGTCCCCACTAATGACTAAGTCTCCTGTGTGGCTTCATCCTTGCTGTCCAAACATTCATTGTACTCAGACTCCTAGATCTGCAGAGACAAGAGGTAGGCATGAATTTTTGGATATACCCAAACACAGGTTAGAAGAACACACCAACAGAGCTCTCTAACTCCTTGGATTTTCCTGGACTCACCTAACTTCTTCAAGGGTTTCTCAGAAATACCTGGAGTTTCCCAGACAGACTAGCCTTTGAGAAGCTGCATTGTGACTCCATCACAAGCCCATTAATTCCACCATGTATGAAGTCATGTTGTCCAGAGAGTGATAACATGCTGAAGAGATAAACCTGTTCAGCAGAGCCTCACCTTCAACTTACACACACAGCAGTCCTTCAATAATGCTGAAAGCCCTCAGAAAAACATATGTACATTGAAGATGGGATTTTCTTTTTCCTGTTTCTTTTTTCTCTATGAAAATGAACTTTAACAAACTTGGGTGTCAGAGCATAGAAGAAAGCAATAATCCTAAAAACACAGCATCAGCAGGAGACACATTTATGGCTCAGAAAAACCTAGCAGAGGAATAAAAATCAAGACCTATATCCAGACTGGACACAATAGTTGCCCTAACATACAGAAGCAGCTACTTTACTGATACCAGAAGGAACCAGACTCTGACAAGCCAGCACTGTAATTCACTAAATATGATCCCAAACTCATTGATAACTGAGATGCCTACTAAGTTTGCCATCTGAGAGGGACTCTGGTATGTATGAGATGGATGGTCAATCTTACAGGGTGTTGATCTTGAGGTGCCAGTAAGATCTCTGAAGCTGGACTGTCCTCTGCAGTGCATACCGTTCCCATCAGGATGGCATGGGATCACATTAGGGCAGCAGGGGAAGGGAATCAGAACTCACCAGCTTAATTGGAATAAAGCACCACACAAAGTACTTGATTTCTCATCTCCTGGCTGTTTTTCTGGAACAAAATATTCAATAGATATATAATAAACTGAAATTTGAAGGCCTGTGTTTCTACAGGAGGTGAAACCTGATATTCAGATGTCCTCTTCTGCCTTTACAAATCTGGGTGATCTGCAGAAGATTTTTGTGCAGAAGGCTGGCACTCTAAGAAATGCCAGAACTACTCTGTGCTCTACACAAAGAAATGTCACACAGTAGTTAGTAGATTATGTGCTAGTCCTCGTTCTTCACCCCGGCACTGTGTACAGCACATGCCCCATCTCTGGCTTATTGTTTGGGTCCACCCATCTTTAGCTAAACATTGGTACTTTTCTGAATTTGGTAACAAGGCCAACAATAATGACATTTCAAGACAACTCTGAAACTGTAAACAAAATTAACAAACATGGTTGTGATTTGCAGCCTCTGAAGGAAGGCTTCAGGGGAAATACTTTTTTCACTTCCTTTTTCATATCTGTTCCAAGTCTCTCTGCGGGCGTTCCAGTGATATTTAACCCTATCTGTACTGGACAGTGGTTATTGCTACTGATGATTATGTTCTCTTGGATTCAAGAAGCAACATCTGAAATTAGGGGTCAATTATACAGTTATGAAATAGCCCTTGGTTTGGAAAAACACCAGGATTATACCATGAAGCCTTCCTGGGTCAACTAAACACAGCACTCTAGGTGCCACCCGTAAGCCTGGGGAATGCCTAGACTCCTCAGATAGAAACAGCCTCAGCAACACTCCATAAAGAAGGGACAGTGTGGGTAGGGAAAGCAAGGAAGGAAAGTAACTCCACCACACCCTTATAATGGCTGCATCAAAAAAGCAGATTGAAAGACACATTGAAGGGTATGTGCAATGTCCTTCCCTACCCAAAAGCAAAATCAGATCAACCCAACAGAGATGCTCAAAGCTACCTGGTAATGAATACTTTTTGCACAAAGCTATCCCAGAGTTTCACTGTTCTTACTGCTTAGACCATCTTTCCACTTTTCCAATCTGTGGATAACCTACCATGGGTATGGACAAGAGCTGATCCCACACTACACTGTAACTCTCCTCCCAGTATTGGAAGATCTCTGCAATCCAAAGAAATTCCACAAAATCCAGAAATTTGCTTTGAAAGTGACTAACTTTGGTACACCAAAAATAAAAATAAGCAAGTAACCCCATCAGGGAAACAAGCAGCTGTGTTTAGAGGCATTCATGCAAGAGGAGACAGGGTGAGTGGCCAGGGTGTGGAGGAACAAAGAAGCTTCTCTGGCCATTGCCAGTACTAATGAAAGACCAATCCTAGGAGTTTGCTCCAGCAGTTTTAGAAACAATAATAACAGTCCTCCCCCTCCCAACATGCTAAATCTGATCCTTGCTAATGTGAATTAATACCAGGTTTCAGTGCAGCCACTGGGGTAATGTGATACTTTGGAGTGCTGTAATCCTAAACAGAGCATTAGGAGAGCAGCTCACGCCACAGCTGTGGCTCCTTGCAGGTGTTTATTCCCCAAGCAGCCCCTTCAGCAGCAAGTTTCTGACTGCATGAGAGGCATGGGGGAAACTCTGTCCTGGTCAGACAATAAGTTTCTCTGGAATAAATGTGCTGGTCCAGTGCTGGCGGTACCAGGAGGGCTGGGAAGGGGGGAGTCTCAAGTGCAATGGTTTTCTGTTTACTACGCACAAAAGGAGAGGGAAGCAGGTGAATGAATGAAATAGATACCTCTGAGTGACCCCCTTCCCCTGGGGACTGGGCACACAGTGCCTATGCACACATGTGCTCTTTGTTCCTCTGAGTGCTGCTCCTACTGCCCCTGTCCCTGCCCCAACACTTCCCCTTATCCCCCCCCTGCAACCAGCCCAAGC
Source organism: Sylvia atricapilla (assembly GCF_009819655.1). Taxonomy (NCBI): domain Eukaryota; kingdom Metazoa; phylum Chordata; class Aves; order Passeriformes; family Sylviidae; genus Sylvia; species Sylvia atricapilla. The sequence continues at coordinate 23,746,485 of NC_089146.1, forward strand.
TCACACATTTAATCAACAGTCCCCACTATTCAGTTTCAGGGGCACCAAAGGGAAACAGAAGTCTCCCAAGCAAAGTTCTGCCTCCTTTGGGACTGCCCTGCTTTCCCTCCACCCATCCCTCAGCACCCTCCTCCCCCAAGGCTTGCACCATGTCTGTCTGCAGCCACAACTCGATATTGGGTTTCAGCAGGCCTCCAGCTGACCCGCTGGGTTCATCCTGTAAAAATACCGCTTGTGCTGTTCATCTCTCTGATTACTCCTGCCTCCTAACAGGTGGGGCTGCCAGCTCAAAGGGGGAGGGCAGGATGGGAGAGCTGCCTTTTAGCTGCATGCCCTCCTCCTAGGGAAACAAAAAGCCCCATTTGTTTACTCCCCCAGCAGAGTCCCCACAGTCTTGGGGTTTTCAGAAAAGAGCTTTGTGTAAGTCCATTTTTTTAAGTTCAAAACCACTGAAGTCAATGGACGGACATGAACAGCACTTGCCTGGCTGAATTTCCAGCACAGCCTCTTTCTGTTTAGATGCAGGCTTCCATCAAATTCCCAACTGACTTATGTGATCCTCTCATCACTGCAGGATCAGGTTGGAAATTTAATTAGTCTCAACAAATTCAGTGCTTCCTGATTGTCTGTTGGGCCAAGAAATGCCCTTTCTGGCTCTTGGCTCTTGAGCTTTCAGACTTGGTTACTCTCAGAGAGTAGCGAAAGAGGATAGAAGCAACTATAAAATAAAAATATTTTGGGTTCCAGATACTTCTATTTAACTCAGAGTGATGAGTCAAATTTTAACACTTTTGCAATTGTGAATATAAGATGTTAACTCATAGGCTTGTTCCACTTCTGCAGTGATATAACCCAGGGAGTATTGTTTGAAAGTGCAAAAGTGTTTCCTCTTGCTTGATAGCAACTTTACATTTCTTCAGGAATCAGGTAGTCATGGACCACTTGGTGGCCAAGGTTTGTTTAAGTAAACAAGGAAATGCATAAACAGTTTCTCCACAAAATAGGAGGGATTTAAATGAATAAAGTCCGTAGAAGTTCTCAAAGAAACAAGAATGGTGAAACTCTGAGGGTGGAAAATGGCCACAATCTTACTAAGAGCAGTTAGCAGAATTCATTTTAGAATTACTTTGGAGGACGGCTGAAGAAAAAACTAAATATGAAACCAGAGAATTTTTTTCAAGCCCTCTTTGCATCCATCGAAAGAAAAGGCTCTGAAATAAAGTATGCATACAGGGAAAGTGAATGTTTGGGAGGGAGGCATTCACCATCATCAGCCTGCAAATCTCTAATCCACATCTAGAGATGGAAAGAGAATCTGTGTAACAGGTTATAGCCTGAGTTTTCTTTGTTGCCTTTCACATACTTCTATTTCCCAATATATTATTCCAGATGGGACTTACCCAGCATAGAAACATTGTATTCTTAAAATGACCAGGTATTTGACTTGTGATTTCCTAACTCCCTAGTAGTCTGTGCTATATCTGATATATGAGATTCAAGTGACCTGGGGTAGAGACATCGAGAGATTGATTTTTTTTCATACTTCCTTCAAAAACTGTAATGAAGAATTTTTTAAAGGAGCTTCCACCCAATGGGGGAAAGATATTATTTGGCTTTGACTTTTTTACCTGTAATCCTCAAAGGTAAGTGATGCAGCAAGACTGAAGGAACAGCTAGATAATAAAGGAGGACTTCAGAGTAATTTTTTCATAAGAGGACATTTTCTGTGCCCTCATCAGACCTAAGTACTAATATTTCTACTTTTTAGTTAATAATCTTCTCTGTCATCCCTTCTGCATTTTGCTCTATTTCACAATGAAAACCATCAAAATTAATCACCTTTCCTCTTCTCATTTTTCTGCTCAAGAAGTTCTACTTTGGAAATATGGGCGATGTGAATTAATGTATTTTTCAACAAACATAGAGTTGCTGCTGAAGTCTGAAACATAATTCTAGGTCATCTCTGCATATGAATAATTGCAGACTCTTTTGGAAGAATAAACTCCATTCTTGTCTTAGACTCATTCCTGTTTTAATCAGTGCCCTTTAAGTTATTGTTCCTCACCTAAAAAAAAGAATCTGCAAATTATAAAAGGACAATGATTTGTCTGTCTTTCATTTCCACAGTGTCTAAATGAAGCACAAAAGACTAATATATTATACTGTGTGATATTTGTTTCTACTTCACACACAGAAGAACATTATGTCTCTTTATTCTTCTATGTCCCTCTTGCCTGTATTTCTTGGAAAAGGGAATTGGAGTTGTTGCTGAGAATTTAATAGCTGTTGTGTTAAAAATGGACCCATTTTCACAAAATTTCATCAGTCCAAAGTGGTCTAAGCAGTTGAAAATGAATGCATTTTCCCTTTTTCAGTAGTCATCACTTTTTTTCAGACCTTCATTCTCATTTCTGAGATGAAAGTAGACTGGAAAGAACCACTGAGTCAGTTTCTCTGAAAAATGTAGATATCCCAACATTAGCAAACTCAGTCATGTTTTTCCTTTACAAATCATTTCAAATGAGTAAGTTTCTGTGTTCAAACTAGAAGTATCATCATTATAAGTACTTTGAAATCGAAAGGCAGGTGACATGATCTACCGTGTTTGTTCTTGCTGTGCCTGCTTGGCATAAGCTTCCTAAAAGCCTCAGGAGTTACTCTGGAGATGAATTTGTTCTGCAGGGGTCTTCCATTTACTTTGATTTATTGTGATTATTCAATGTGTATTCTCATTTGGATGGTCAGGGATTTACACACATAGCTTCCATTAACACTAAAGGGTGATACCATTAAGACAAATGTACAGTTAATCTCTGGCACTGTGGAGGTAAAAATATCCCTCAGAGAGTGCTCTGGCTGGGCTGGAAACATTCATTATCTGAGTTGCATTTCACAGCATGTAACACCTTTAAAAGCTGCTTTATAATTTTACTGTTCCTACCCTGTATTTCTTAGGGGGAAGGAGAAGAGAGAAAAAGGGGACCTATCCATGGGAGAAACAAAGGAAAATGAGATTGCTTCCTTCAAAACTCAGTGCAGAGATAGCATTTCACTTGAATAGCAGAGAGGATCAGATGATTTTTGATCTCTTTCCTGGATCATCATCATCATTTCAGGATTGCCTCTGAACATCAGGGCCCTTGCTGCTTTTATTTTAGTAGTATTGCAATAGCCCTTGGGGAGAGAGCTTCCTAATCTTTCCTCAAGTCATACCAACTAATAGACATATGAAACAAGAGATGATCCATACTCAGAAGACTGTACAATGGACAAAGGAGTAGAGTCTGGTGGGAATCCAAATCTTAAGAGGCTGGAAGCATCTTTTCATTGCTCCTCATCTACCTGCAGTTCAGCACAGTTTGACATCACTGGTGTTGAGTGCTGCAGTGTGTTTCTCCCAGGTAAATGTAGATATTTCACCACTATCAAGCAAAACTATGCCCAGCCTTCTCCAGCAAATCATGGTCAGGGTGGTATACAGAGCCCAAGGGTCTGTCTTACAGTTCTTTCCTCAAGTCTTTAAATGAGTCTCTGCATGATACAGTTTCATGATTTCCTAACTGAGGAGATGTTATTTTTGATCTGAAAACCATCCTGCTGCAGAGCCCCCATAGCATGACCAAAGTGCCCAAAGGAATTGGTGAGGTGGACTTGTCCTGTTAGACCATTGTAAGGAACAAGAAACTGAGGTAGTGCAATGCAGAATAGCAAGGTACTTCATCTTCTTGTATCTTTTTCTTTTTTCCCCTCACAATTTCTCTGTGTCCCTTTTACAGCCAGTATAATTCATTGAAGCAAACCAGAGGAAAACAACTTGGATGTGTCTACATTAGAGGCTGGCACTAATTTTTTTCTCAATTGCTTAGTGAAGCCATTTATATCACCAGAACAGACCCAGAGACATTTGGCTTTAGGCAGGAATTGTGCCTTTGGGTTTATTCTGTCTACAATTTTATTATTACTTTGGACATCATGACACATTTTAAGTGGTTCCCTGTCTTCAGCTGTAACTGAATATTGTGTTTAGATAGCCCATTAGGCTCTCACTATGGTAATATGGATTCTATATTTCAAATATCACTGAACAGTTTTCCATTCGGGCAGGTGATTCCAAGTTTGTAAATGCAAAATATCATTCAACTACCTGACTCAGCAAAAGTCCTACAAGATATTACAAGACTCCCAGAAAATGCAGAAAAGAAAATGTTCTATGTAAACAGCAAATGAAAGCAATGAGGAGGAGGGAATGAATGCAGTTGTCATTTAATTGCTTTTAAAGTTTTTTGTCATCTTTTTCTCATATCCCCCCACCCTGCCCAAGACCAGAATATCATGCATGTAAGAGAATCTGTTCCGATTAGAAGGTTTTGTTACAGCTGTAATAAGCTTTCACACAGGAAAAGTCTCCTGAGACCTATATTTCATCTCAACTTTCCCTACCGCATTAAACAGAGGGTTTGATTCTGGAAAGCAGAGATTGAAATTTTCCCCTCCCTCACTCAGCACTGGAAAGTAATGAGAATTGACAATTCCAAGGCTTGCAGTGAAACTAGCATGGTCTGGACAGAAACTGCCTCTGTGATAACAGGTTTGGGAATGTTTCCACTTTCATCTGTTTATTTATTATTCTTATTTATTTTTCTTAGGCTTGTGATTTAGGGAAGAGAGGGTGGGATGAGAAAAAAAAAATGAAGAAAAAAGGGAGTCAGTAGCTTGGCAGCACACAGCCTAAATCTAAACACCACACACTCTCACTATACCCTGGAAAGACCTGGATCCTATACAACAATTTCTGTAACACCATTACTTGGATAAACCAGCAACTTACTTGGAAAGAATCTTTGCTTTCCTAGAATTCATGTAACTAAGAGATAAAACGACCTTGAGAGATGGCAGCTTTCCTTGTAAAATACATTAACTCTATCAGAGCAGGTCTCGCTGAAGATCCCTCTTCATCCATCCTGTGGTGAGTCAGACAGAAAAAGCGGTCTGGCAAAATCCTGCCAATGGGTCTTACTGCACTAACACCATCATGTTTCACCTCTGGCTTCAGCTGAAATGGCTTAAAAGGGAGACTAAAAACCTCTGGATGGCATCATCTGTGGGCATTGACAAACAATGCAAACTTGACTTGACCCATCTTTAGTCCTCCTCATTCAAATCATGACTTTGACCCAGTCAATGTTGCCCTTTGAAATGAACTGGCAATCCAGTTACCATGAGATCTGTCCCAAAGTGGTGTCACTTGGATTGTTCTCTTGAACTATTTCTGTTCCCATGGTCCAGCAATGATTTTTAAGAGGAAAAGGAGGATTGAGAGAGTCAAGCAGTAGCCAGACAAATCTGCTGTGAAACTGCTTCAGAAGCTATCAGTTGTGCGAAGAGCAGAAATGACTGAGCATGGATTCTGAGGCATAATGTTATTTGGCTGGAGTTTCTGGTGTTTAAAAATAAAGTTTTCCCTGATGTAATTTTTCCCTTCAGAAGGTTTATTTTCTCTTTACCCTAGTTTCCTATTTTCCCAATAACAGTAGGAACACAATACTTCTTTCTACCCTCTGTCAATTTTGATCAGTGGATAGATTCAGCATTATTAGTGGGTGACTGACAAATGGAGTGAATGGTAAATCCTGCTTGCTTGAAAAAGAGCATGTAAGAAAAATTCAAATTGGTCATGGAAGAACCTCTCTGGGATTCATTTTGAGAGGCTAGATAAAAAGGGCCACTTGGGAGGGAGAAGCAGCAGGACTTGAGGTTTGGATACTTTTTACTGGTTACTTTACACCCAGATGTTGTGCCTGTAAGGAAAATTGTTTCATATTTCAGCATATTTCTACAAATAGAGATTCTGACAGCTTCCACTTTTTCCCATTTTCAGATGATGCTCTAAGACCAGATGCTGCAAACCTTTTGGAATCAACTCCATGGAGACCCCTTTCCCAAAGCAGAGATATTTCAGTGACATTCACCTTCACCATTCATTTTGTCACCCCTTTTCCTCAGAAATGGGGACTTTTATTCTTTCCTTATACACAGTCCTGAGTTTCACCCAGACTTGACTGTATTTCACTGCCAGCTGAGCTGATCTAGAGAATTGAATGCTTCCTTTCTGCTTCATCAAGAAAAGGGAGCTTAAACCATCAGAAATTGCTGAGAAAATTCTCCATCTTTTCTGTGCATTTCTCAGCTGTCATCGTTCTGCAAAGGACCTTTGAACCAAGCTTCATCAAGACCTTTGAAATAACAGCAGGGAAGGGTCTACCTGATGAGGCCGTGTCCCCTGCTGAGCCTGTAGATGTTGAGGAACAGCTGCCCCAGAGCTGCTGCACCTTCTTGCATTTCTTTGGAAAGAGGGAGCAGCGTTAAAATTAGGACTGGTGATGGAAAAGCAGCAAAGAGCTAGAGTTGCAGGGAAGGAGGCACAGATGTAGCTCTCCAATCACCTATTCTGTGTTGAGGGTTTGGATGGCTGGAAAATGCAGAGACAGATGGTCTGTATATCCCCTTCTCCACTCCTCCAGTCCTAGGAGAAAGGTGAGAGAAAGTGGTCTGCAAAGCAACAAAGTCGTGATTTAGCAAGGCCAGGAACTTGTGCAGCAACTCTGCAAGGGCTCACGCAAACACACACACCTTTGGCTGCTGGAACCTGTTTGGCTGCCAGAGTGGACATGAGCCAGAAGACCAGGTCACCCAAAAAAGCCAAAAAATAATAAAGAACCCCAAACCAACAACAACACAAAACAAGACATAGCACACAGTACTCCTCCAAAATAACAACAGAATCAGCCCCATGACAGACACATTGAAGATAAAGGAGCCGCCACCAGGGATGTATTTGCCCTGGTGTAATTAATTCACTTTTGGAAGGGTTGCCAGCAGAGATCTCAGATTAAAATCTCTCTCTCCTGCAGTAGGAAGCACCTCCAGGAGCTCAGCATCTCCCCTCCCTTCCCCATAGTGTGCAGTACCATTCCAAGTCCCAGTGTGAGACTTGAACCTGCAGTGACCTCCTGAGCCCTGCAGTGAAGGATGTATGAGCCAATGAGTCATGTTGACTCTGGCTTGAATCTAAATGGGCCTCTTCTCTCATACCAGAGAAACCACGTTCACACAGCCACCGAAGTTCCCTGTATCGGATTACCCTCAGTGCAGGAGCTGGGTGGTGCTTGTTGCTGTCATCCTTGCCAGGAGGGAAGGGGTGAGCAATGGGGTGGGGATGTCAAAACCCAGTTAATCCAGAAGCTTCATCCTCTCTGTAATTTAGGGTGCAGGAGAAATTGTCATCCAATTTGAACAGTAGAGACTAAACTAGCCCTCTGGTTAATGAAAATGATGACTTCTCTTTCTCTGTGGGTAGTATTTTATTTGTAAGGAGAAGACAAGGGATTGTTGTTCAATTCATCTTTTGAGAGGTCACTTTTTACTTGCCTATTCTGTACACAGCCAAGTCAACTTCCAGGGATTTTTGGGACATCATGAAGGTACCTTTGGGCCTTCCAAATTGCCTCCTGCTGTGGGCTAGATAGCAAAGTTGGTGGCTACTCTTGGCTCACCTTCTCCACACTCCTTACAGATCTACAGCTCCAGATCTCCACATACCCTTCGCAGGCATTGCCTGAGTGAAGCTGAAGAAAAGTGTGAGCAGACAATCAAAGCAAGATCCCACAGAAATCCTCTGAAGTGAGAGTAGGAGCTTATGACCAAACTGATGATATGCCTGGACCATGTCTAGGAGGCAGCAACTTTCAGATGAGACCAAGTGAGCCTCCCAGTCATAGATGCCATGAGAGGGTCTGTGACTCACTGAGCAAAAGAAGGGAGTGGTTATTTCCTGGCAGGACGACAACTTGACATTATATAGAAGTGATTTTTACCCACTACTGAAAAGCAGGCTACTCTCAGCTGGAAGGAGCAGCTGGTCAGCAGGACACTTAATCACACTTCACTTGAGGTGCCCAGGTGATTGAGAGTTTAATGCAAGATAACACTCCATGTCTGGGTAGAGCATTCTGTATCCAATTGTAAATACAGGCTGATGAACTCCAGTTACTCATGCTGATATTTGCCAGGACACTGACCATTTGAAACAGAGGTTATCCTCTGCCTGATTCTCTCTATCTGCCTGATAACCAGCAGGATATTTGTGCAAGAATATTTTGCTTTTTCCTGCCTGCTGGTCTTTCTTTTGCAGCTGAACAAAGAGAGCATTGTTTTCATGATATCAAAACTGATTTCACATTGATGGGCTTAAGTTACCAGCTATACATCAAGGGAAATATATATCAGCCAGACCAACACCTACTCTCTCAGCTCCTGTACCCACCCATTTCCTGCCCCCCAGAAATATGTCAGCATCTACTCACAAGCCCTCTTGCAATTCTGAATCCTCCCTGATACTCTTTGTTACCTATTGACATCCTTAATGGTCTGCAAGGGAATGCAAATTCATATTGATAGGAAACCTGAGAAAGCAACAGAGAGATTTACCCGTCATGAAAACACTAGTTTTTCCCTTCCTTATTCATATTGTGGTTCATTGGGCTGTCATGTAATGCAAATAACATTCATGGCATTAGCTTGTACTTAAAATAAATGCTTCCTGTGGTTGTTACGTATCTCCATTTCATCATATAGCACCTGAAAGAAAAAAAAAAAAGGAAGGAAAAAAATTTCATTGCCTCTTGTACTCAACTGATGCACATGTTTGTCCTGCAGACATGAATGCGTGGGCTGCACAGCTGTAATTCTGGTTTCTGTGTACTGTGTCTTTAAGTATGAGTAGGCAGCCTGCCTGTAGGGCTGGGATGGTGCAAATCTGGAAAGGCATTTAAGAGAAAGGAGAAGGAGGTATCTTTTGCAATGTCATTCCTGTAGGAAAGCACAAGATAGAACAAATTCAATGGGAAGCAAGCCCTTCAAGTGAAACCCAAGTTCACTGTTTATCCAGAGGAAAAAAAAAAAAAAAAAGGAAAAGAAAATCAAATAAATTTCCCCAGCCAGGGCTGTTCTCTGAGGAAACCTCTGCTCCAAGAGCTGGCTCTGCTAAACAGCCAGTTGGATGACCCTGCCTAACGCTGGCTGTTTCTGTGGCTAGCAGCCCCATGGTGGAGCAGGGTGGCTGACACTTTGCACAGATCCCCTGACCACTGACAGCCCAGCTGGTGGGTCTCCAGCCCACACTGCTGTCACATTCTCCATGCTGACCTGCAGGAAGTACCAGGCTGGCTGGAAGTACCAGCCAAGCTGGAGTTCCTTGGCTGCTCCCCCACCAAGCACACATTCCTATCTCGTGCTCAGCAATTTCTTCAACCCATCAGTGTGAGGGAGTCCCTTGCAGATGTTCTGAGACAACAGTCTCTAGGGAAGTTATCCCACACCACAGGGCAAAGAGCAGTTTGAGAACAGAATTAAGCACCCTATAGCTTATAGCTCCATCACACTGTCAGCTGCAGCTCAAACTTAAAATGCCTGTGCTTGGGTTTAGGACAGACCAAACTTGGAATAACTCTTGATGGGATGGACTGTAGCCTAAGGCTTCATCTACAATTCCCACTTGTGCAGATGCACGTGGACAAGAGCTTGGGCCCAATTTAAGGCAATGAGCAAGTTCCTTCCCTGGCAGTCAGCCTGTGTCCGTGCCCACGCGCATGGGCCTGGGCCCATGCAAACATACCACAGTGCTTCCATAGACACTGTTTTGTAGCAGTTGCACTCAGCTCCCCTTACTTTATATGATTTCCAAACTCTCCATACACATGCTATTATTTTCCCTTTTCCTTTTCTTTCCAAATGGAGAAGAAGGACTTCTCCAGAATCCAGCAGCAAGCCAACACCAGAACTGGGAGAGCAACCCAGCCCTTCTGACTCCAGTGCCGCAGGCTTCGTCTGCTAGACAGGAGTGCTGGTCATGTTTGAATAATGACATTATCTCTGCTAGACTAGTCAAAACCCAAAAGTGAGTCATTTTGTTCCATCATCCACTCCATGAGTTTCAATGGGTTGGTGCACATGTCTCCAAATGACTGGAGAAGTTACCTATAACACAGGATATTTTCTGTTCCAGTTATTGGGGCTTGGGGCAGATTTATTTTGAAATCACAATTTAAAAAAAAAAAAGAATTTATCAGATCCCTTGGGGCAGGTCTGCAAACATATTGCTGTCATAAGCATATCACTGCTATGTGATTATTTATTGCAGGCACACAGGGTAATTTCAAAGAAACATTAGCAATAGAGGTAAAGCATATAGATCACATGCAAACTGGTTAGAAATGGGTTGCTGTGGTGCTGTGCTCTACATAAACCAGGAATGACATGATTTATGTTCAAAAGGCTGCCTGGTCATGTTTGTTATATAAGATTTGAGCATATATTTGGAATCAGTGCTCATACAGAGGTCAGTGAGGGACAGAAGACGCTAGCTGGTTTTGATTACTCAAAAAATAATGGCTTATTAATATGATTTAGGCGTATCCACAGGAGAAGACACAGATGTACTAGATTATTTAGTTGACTCAGTCAAATATTTAGTTGACTCTGTCAAAGAAGTAGCCACAGTGTAAATCTCTCCGCTTCTTTCATCTCACACAGCAGGAATCAGGGTTGTGTGTTTGTCAACAGGGGACTGAAGCCATGAGTCAGCATTCAGCAAATGCTTCCAGTCCTATACAAACAGTTACTTTACCACTTGGCAGTTTTAGATAACCTTTATGGAGGCAGAGAAATGCCAAAAAATTTTATCTCGGACCATAATGCTCCAGGAGCAGTGGTGGACATAAGTTTTTGGTATTCCTTACCTACAATAGCAGCATTTTATAGCCTGTCCTCTTCAAATGAATTGTCCTGCCATTAGGACACAATGAGACGTTGTACCCCGGTTGTGTTCCTCAGCAGGCTCTTGGGCTGCCCATAGGCAGAAGATGCACCATGTTGGTTCCAAAACACTTTGAGGGTGAAAGGCTCAGGGATTTCTCTGCCTTGCATCTACTGCATCACACTTGGAGACTGTCTCTTCACTGGATTTTCAGCTTTATGAGTCTGATTTCTATTTGTCTGTGCTCATAAATAAGAACCACACTTGGACTGGTCTCGTCAGGTGCTCATGAGTTAGGGACAGGTAAGGGTTTTTACACTTGTCTTTCACAGGTGACAATCACCTGTCTATTCTCTAAGACACCTTTCTAAAGAAGTACTCTCCACATGTCTACCTTTGCTTCCCTACTGAGAGGGCTCAAAGGCCAGCACTTTTCAGAAGTGATGAGAGCTTTATGCAATGCTTGTCCTCATGAATTCCCTCTCTTCTGCCAAATTTCCCAACTCCCTTGTTTATTTATTATAATTCCCCCTGGTTCAACAATGGAGCTGGATCTTGCAGTAGGTCTTGCACAGCTTGAAAAGAAATTTTGAAAGGTTTGTTATTTTATGCACTGCAAAGAAAGCATATCAAGACCTCTGTAGGTGCATGGAGTCAAATTTTCCTTGTGCCAAGAGAAAGAAGAAAACACATTTAAAATTCTGCTCTGTATGGCACCTGCTCTGAAAGGGAACAGTGCTTATAAAAGCAGTCCCAAAATTTGCACCAATGTTTTTTCAAATCCCTGACAAGACATTTACTATACCACTATAGTGAGTGATGGATCAGGAAGATAGAAAACAGTTTTTGCTTGTTTTCCTAGACAAGAATTTTGTGGATAAAACAATTTGTCCCGAGGATAAATTCTGGAAACAGGGAAAGCTCCTAGATAACCTTTTTTGCTAGTCCACCCTCAAATCCAAGGAGACAATATAAGGACATGGGAGTATCAGAGATGTTGTGAGTCGGACATGGGAGCCTCTTCTTGCATGGCAAGACCTTGCTCTCTCACATGGGGTTGCACCTCAAGCTGACCTTTATGGGTGGGACTGTGAAGAGAGGGGTTTAATGGGTTTTGGAGTGCTTTACTTCAGAAACTGCCAGGCTAAACTCAGTTCATACCTAGAGGTGCTGAAAGTGATTAGCATCTGAGGGCTGCTCAGCAAATCGCTGGTCTCCAGTTCCCTTCCTTTGAGATGACTGTACAAAAACCACCTTTGTTGCTGGCACTAATTCAGATCTTTTCTGCCAGTGTTAGGCCTGGGCTGCATGACCTGTTGTGCCAGTAAAAGCTGCCTTCTGTCAGCACAGCCTGTGTCCACATCCAGTGCTGAGGCCTAGAAGGGGGTAAAACTGTGTCTTTCTCTTAAGTACCACCTAAAAACCCCCAACCCTTTCCTGGCACCATGCCACTGGTGCAGATGGTGGATGCTGCATTTTCCCTGCCAGTTTAAACAATGCCAGACCAAGTCCCCCATAATCCCATTGGGTCCTAACCATTTTCAAGGTCTGATCACATCTTTAAATATCACTGCTTGGAGCAAATAAAAGCCTAGACACAAAGCTTTCATCCACGCAGAGTCTGATCCCAGGTCCTGCTGTGCGCTAACGTGTGCCTGTGCTTCCTCAGCTAAGGAAGCACTTAGCAAAATCCAGAGAGGAGCTGGATCCCAAGTAAAGTGTTTGCATCATAGACAGTCTTACAGACCTGGCATGATCCAGTGTGAGAGTAGAAATAAAGGCCTTCAAAGGGGCTGGTGCTGATCAGGGGACGGGGCCAGAACTCCAGGCCGGGTCTGTGTAGGTAGACAGTGGGGACTGGGAATGACCAAGCTGTGTCAGCCTGGGGAAGGAAGACAAACCTTCTCTCTTTGGCACTCCTGTTAACCTACTGCCACAGACACTGTCTGACACTGAAATTTAGAAACTGTTTGCAAGCTTTCATAAATACCTTGTGCTAACTCCCCTGTCAAGTTCACAGAAGGCAATTCTAGCTGCTTGTGAAACCTCAACGTTCTGCCTGTGCTAGAAGCTGAAGAAAAAATATAGTCATTTATGGTCCTTCATTACTTCATCCCTCACCTTGAGTGAAAAAATTACAGGTGGACAGGGTAAAACCAGTCTGACAAATCTTCTGGTGTGGTGCTCCCAGATCAGTGGGAAACACTGTAAAGGGAAGAATGGAAATCCACTACCAGAGATACTGAAAACATGACTGGGCAATGTACAAGAGTAGCAACAAGAATTCATTAGGGTGATATGGCTTAACATAAGCTTTAGGAGTGATATGTCTTAACATGAGCTTTGGGTTTCATCAGGTATTTTTCCCCTTGAAGGGATGATGTCTAAATAAGCAAGGATGAAACTCCTTTACTCTCAGATGTCCAAGGCTGACTCTAACACAAAAAGGCAATTTAACAAACTAGAAGTGAGCTCTAAGATGTCCCAGAAAAATTAGAATTCAGGTATTGACACATTTTGAGAGCACCAGCCTTTTCTCTTAAAGCGATTACACATCCTGATGCAATCCTAAAACTCTAAAAGCCCAGGCAAATAAATATATTTTAAAAATATAATAATTCTTCCATCTGCCCATCCCATTGAAAGGAGTTTCCTTTTCTAGAACGCTTATGATATCAGAGGATGGGAGCTTGTGCGTGCATAGGTAGGGTGGCAAATTTCTTTGCAGTTTTTTGTATTTCCAACAGGTTTGCAAAAGACAGTAGATTATTTTTCTACTGTTTTGACTTTTCCCCAACTTTGAATGTTTGTTAATTTTATTTTCTCTAATACTGGTACCCCGTTTTGTACCTATAAGTTGTACATAGGGAAACAAAATGAGGAAGAAGAAATGTGTGTTAAATGTTCTGATTTCTGGGTATAAAACAAATTTTCTCACCTGTGTCATGTATTCTCTTCTGCCTGGATCTGTCAAGAGCTTCCTCCAAGGTCTCAGCAGGATACCAAGCTTGCTTAAACACATGTCTGAGGCGAATCCTTTACTGTATGTGCATGTGTATAACTGAATGTTTGCAAGAGAGGCCACAAAGTGAGCACCATTTCAAAAGCCCCTGTTTGTCTTGGCATCTTTCTCCTCTCCATTTTTGTTAATTAGTTGACGAACTCTTGCTTGTGCCTGATGTCCTTCCAAATGAGAGGAGCCTTCAGCCAACTGTGCACCATTATTCAAACCTTCAGTTATTGCTCTGCAAAAGCCTCTTCAAAGCCCGGCCTGCTGCCCCTGTTTCTGTTTATCAAACAGCTGTGTTGAGGTTGGCTGCGTTCGGTCAAGTTCAAGGAGAGGAGCTGCCAAAACTGTGAGAGAGGGAGCAGGGGAAAGTGAAAATGCCTCTCACCTCACAGGGAGTGAGAAAAGGGAAAATGGCAGACGCTGGTCCAGGATGCTATAAATAACCAGTTTGGCACCACTGCACAAGAAACGGCTTGGCTAGCCTTCTCTTCTCTTCTCCTTCCCCACTGGGTTTATTATGTATTTAACCCTCTGCAGCATTTACTGAGGGAGGAGGCTGTGTCAGCCAGAAGACCTCTATCCAGGTAACCTTCACACACCACATGGATCTCCACCATAAAGAAAACAAAATAAAAATGCAGTGGACCTGGGTCAAGGCTCCTTGTTCAAGTGTTTACTGATGCAACAAGGTCTCAAGCAGAATCACATAAAGTGTAAAATTAAGTAGGGGTTGAATAATGTGTTCCAGTCTCTTGATTATAATAAACCCATTGAGATAAGTGAGTGGAGAGGAAGAAAAACTATCAGTTTTTTACCAAGGGTATTGACTGAGATGATGGGCAGACCTTATTGCAAGGCACATGAAGCTATTCCTTCAGCTTACTGTCTTCAGGAATTGTGCAAAGATCCCAGGAGTCTTTCTTTAGAAATGTGGACATTAGGAAGATGCAGTAAGTAGGTCAGAGACATCCAAGTAGGGGAATGGAATTAACAATGGGAATGCTGGGAAACGGCCCAGGAGAGCTCTTCAAGCTCTCTGGAGGTTTTGGATGTTTTGCCTGTTTTAAGATGCTCCAGTGTTTTCTCCAATCTGCAGAGTGTGTCTCAGTTTTGAAAAAATGCACTCACCTCTTCCACAGTGTAAAGAGCTTTAAATCAAAAGAGATTAGTGTCATATCCAACAGTCCCTCTGAGCACAGATAAATGTGTTGTGTTTATCTGCTATTGGCACCAAGCTGGCCCAGACAGAGTGATTAATACCCACCTGAGGCTGAGGGACAAGTCCTGTCCTCCAGTCTCTGCCTAAGCTCTGTGTTGGGGAACAGAGCCACAGAATTTGTGACCACAGCTGGTTTGCAGAGAGCTTCCTGGGCAGAATCCACTTAGTAGCAGTCTGGGAGAGAGAAACATTTCATAGCAGATATTTCTAAAATGCATGAATCTCAAGGAGCCCTTCTGGCAAAACCATTTGTTTCCTTTGTTTTTTCAAGAAACCTCTTTCACAGTTTCCCCTCAGAACAGTTTTCTTCCATCTCTTCAAATCGTCTAGATATCATCTGTATCCTTACTTCAGGGTCCAAGGCAAGGCTCCCAGCAATGTCTCCGTTTACTGACCTCCCTCCCTCCTTGTCAGCACTTTGGAGGGGTCTTCCCTAGGTCCCTTTGTTCCAGGTCTCCCTGACCTCAGCTGCCTCTTAACAAAGTCCTTGGACCATCAGTTGCACACTCTTTCTTACTAGATTTGGCCAGCTCTCTTGTTTTCCATTCCCCTCTGGTATCCTTGTCAGTATCTCAGATAGCACTCTGCCCCATTCCATTTGTCTTCCTTCAAAGCCTCTTGCAATACCTCTTTCCTAATCTCTTCAAAATCCCTGTCCCTGTGTTATTCTGTTTTGCACAAAATCTAAGCAATCACTAGAAATAATCATCTGCTCAGTTTACACTTGCCTTGGTTCTAGAACAGGCTCCGTGCAAATGACGCTATTTATTACCACCAGAAAAAAAAAAAAAAAAAAAAGGTCCAAAATTTTGGGCATTTCCCTGGGTTCCAGGTGGAAGATATCTGTTTCAGGGAACACCTATGTAAAAATGTCAACTTGAAATATGCTTTGAATGTACCTCTAGATGATTTCCTTCTCTGCCATATTCAACAAGGGCTTATTATTCATAAAAAAACACAAGAATGGCCAAGCTAAAGATACCAGAACCCTAAATCCCTTCTTTGAAGTTGGTCATAAGCTGAGTTTTACCAGAGGAGTAAGGGAAAGGGAGACCACACTGATTGTTTATATCTTTGGATGTGCCTTTCATCTACTGGTAGCACAGGGACAGATGAAATAGCAAAATAGCAATGAGCTCCCTTCAGTGGAGTAAGTAGTGGAAAGCAACCAACCATTAAAAATGCTCTCAGAATATTGTTCTCCTAAATTAACAACTTACAGAGAAATTGTTCTCTTTTTGCATCTTTTGATAGGGTGTCTTGAAGATAAATTTATTTCAAGAAGTGCTTGTTTGAAAAGAGGTTGTGCACCTCTACCTGGGAGGCTCAGACTTGTCACATACACTTGATATAGAAATGAAATATTCATGCCAGCTCAGGTGCCTCAGAGCAGGAATGAAGGTTATTATACCACACTTCTTAGAGCCCCTCCAATAATTCTGCCAAGGCCTGGTCAGATCTTCTCCAAAATATCTTGTTTGACTCAGAGGCAGACATGATGAGGGCTGATAATCTGGGCATATAAACTTACTGTTCCAGAATAATGTCTAAAGGACCCTCTTTCTTAACTAAGCCGTTTTATCTTTAAATTTTTTTTCATCTCCCTAGTTTGGCCTAGCTGCACTGAAGACAACTGCTAAGTTCAGTAATTTGACATTGAAATTTTCCCCTGAGCAGAAAATCAGAAGGCGGCCATGCAAGGGGAAAACTTTTGTGCAGTGCCTTGCCTGAGCATCCAGTATTTCTTCTGGGGATACTCCCTCATCTTCTGGTTTCATTGGGAGTTTTCAGTAGCAAGCAGATTGCCTTGATTCAGATGTTTGTGGAATTGAACAGCAGAGAGAAAAATGCCAGGGCTCAGACCTTTTTCTTGAGAAAAGAGAAACTTCCTTTTGATATATTTTCCCTCAAAACGTGGTATTTATTTAACAGGCTCCCTGACTGACTCTGGAAACCTGCTATTTTGACTCAAGAATTTTTCTCAGTGAATTATATTAGATAAATATAACCAAAGTGTGTGATTATGCTGGGTTGATTAACTCCTGATGTCAAAATGAAACCATTTCTTTGGCTCTGTTTTCTCCAGCAATTTGTCACTGGTTTATGTTAAAAAGGCCCCTCCCTATGCCTGAGTGATGGAAACTTTGAAAATCCATTAAATCTTTCATCTGCAGTTAATTGTTCCTGATGTTGCACACTGCACCTATTCACAGTCAGACTTTTTTCCTCTGCAGACAAGGTGCTCTCTGCAAGACCTGCAGCCAGCACACCACTGCACTTCCCTCACAGCTTTTCCTGCACTGGTAGAATGTGTATTACGAATTTCAGTTTCAATCCCCTTTACTTTACTGGAAGAGCCTGAGCTAAATCCTGCAATGTGCTGACTATCTTCAGCTCCTGCTGTCAGCAGGAGATCTCAGAGGAAGAGTGTGTGTGTGTGAATCATGCTTTTTCCTGTATTTTACAAGTTTTAAACTGTGGTATTTAAACTCTGTTTCAGACATCTTATATGCCATCCCGGTCTTGTTTGTTCTTCTGTGAGATTAAAATAGCATTTCTGTCTCTCTTTTCCCTTTATTTTCCCCAGCATGTCTAGTAAGACAACTTCTGCATAGCAAATGGTTTCTTACTCTGAATACATTCTAGTGCCACAGTGGGATAACCTTCCTGTCATGGTCATAGTTGTACCAAGTTGCCTACAAGCAGTGATAAGTGCTACTACTTCCAAACCTCTGTAAAAGTGGCAAATATCATCACAAATAACAAACTATATTTCATATATTTCATATATGGTTTTTATATATGAAATTTTACATTTCATATTTGGAGAAGGAGAAATGAAAATCTGTGCTTTTTTTTTTAAGTATAGATAATAGTTTGATATTTGACATCAAACTTTTTTGATATTTGCAACAAGGAAAATATATGTGGGTCTGGGAAGGGTGAGAAATCAATTTGACTCAACATTGCAGCTGCCCAAAAATTCCAAAGAATGGTAAAATGGAGTAGTAATCTCCCTGGTTCTGCTTATTTCTAATAATTTGTTTGCTCTGATCCCTATACTTTAGGCTTGATGCTAGAAGTCCACCTCAGCAAAAGTTAATTTTATTTAAGAAAAGTTCCTGGAATATGAGTAGGCCTTGGGTTAGCTGTTGGAACTTTGCCAGGCACGACATAACCTACTTGCATTGTTTGTAGGCATTTTATTCTACAAAGAAGCTGCCTGATAGTGTTTGTATTGAGGAACAGAGAAGCGACAGCAGCAACACAAGATTGTGCTCAAAACCAGGAGAATAAAATGGACTTGAGCAAACCAAATGCTCATTCAAATTCCAGAGTCTCCTGAGAGGCCACAGGGTGCCATCAGTAGACAGCATCCACCTTCTGACAGAAGGTTAAAGATGTTTGCAGGCAGTCACTTTCTGCCACTGGCTGACTGAGGCAGAGAAAGGGGATTGTGGCAGAAGGAAGTGAGAAAGAAATTATACTTTGTCTCAGTCCTTTGACCTCAGAGATTTCCATGTAATTAAACCAGGAATATGGTTCCCAGGGATTTTGGGAAATGAATGGTTGCCAAAGCAAATACCACCCCCATGACACCCTCCGTCCCTCCCTCCCTGTAAACAGTCTGTAATCGCTTCATAATAGGCTGCACCGATGGGAAATGGTGATTAATACTGTTTACCACTAAGAAACTCCTGTTGCTTTTTTACCAAGAAGTCATTAGGGCCAGGTTATACTATGGTTGTAGGGCTACCTTCCTTAGAAATCCCAACTCAGGGAGTGTCCTGCCTTCAGTTACTGCTCTGTGATGGGATTAAGGTGAATGAAGCAAGCAGGAGGAGGTTTCCTGCTCTCTGTGGCACTTCTCTTCACAGCTCCACAAGGTCCTTAGAGATCAGTGAGCATTTGCAGAAGCAGAGGTGAGGGGAAGATGCAGCTCTTTCATTTGTTCAGTGCTCACCAGTGAAGATTCCATCTCTTCTGGTGTCTGGTGAAAACAATGACACAGAACATTTCTTAATGGGCATTGTAAACTGGGGAACTGGAACTAAAAGCCACTTCTTTGGTTAAATTCTTGAGTTAAATAATGTAATGGATTCAAGAGGGCTTTTTCTTTTCTGTGGTAGGATTGAGCCCAGGTTAAACGGCCAATTTAGAGGCTGTGACTAGAGCCTTGTGGAACATAATCTAGGTGCCCTGAACAGACAGAGGGCAGATTTGCTCAAAGATCCCTTATAGTGCCAGTGCTTCTCCAAGCAAGTAAACTACTGTTTCTATGTGTCATATCAGCCCTTAGGAAACACTCCCAAGCTGGGGCACTTGCTCTGTCTCATTTTTCCATATCAATGGGACGCAGGCTGAGCTCACGGAGAGAACCAAACAACTATGTTGTTGGAAACATCATCACAGACTCAGACAGGTTCCAGTCTGAGGAAGGAACCAGAAGCCCAGTCTTGATTTGTGCCCAAGTAACTGTGATGCCAGTGGAAAGTATCCATCTGCTGGGATGTTAACTGTAGTTGCCTGCTTGGTGAAACTCCTGCCAGCCTGTCTCATGAGAATGCTGAAATGTCTTTAAAGATTTCAGTGACCATTAGAACTCATAGGGTCTTACATCCTGCAAACACTAAACCACAAAATTTCATGGCAAAATCCCCTCTTCAGACTCATAACTTCTCACTGAGACTTAATAAATCTCATGATGGCAGCATTTCACCTTTGCAGTAACACATCTGAGGGAAAATGGCTCACATGGTATCATGTGCCATATCCTCCTTCACTCTCTTTCTTTTCTTTTTTTAAAATATTTTTTATTACTCTGTGTGTGCGTGTGTGTGTGTGTGTGCATGTGTGTGTGTGTGTGTAATGAGTAGGGAACAAAAATGGTCCCACACATCTTTTTTTTTCCCCCCACACCTTCTGTAGCACTTTTCTTAAATGACGCAATTAACTCAAGCCACAATAGGAGAGCAGCGGTGTGCAACGTGATGAAATACACACGAGATCAAAGCTGAGATGGTTCCGAGCCAGAGAGTGGGAATGTGGGTCTGAACTTTCCCAGAGTCTGAAGAAGCTGGTTCAGCCCATTGTGAAAGTTCTGGGTAGATTCCAGGTGCACATTTTCCTAAAATGTGGAGATATTTAGATCATTATCTCTCATTTGAACTTATTACAATGAAACATCTTCTCTGTTCACTACTTCTGTAACTGGTTTCATGATTTTTTTATACTTTTTTAAGAGACTTTTATGGCAGTGTGGTATTTGCTTGAATGTGAATGGGAACATCATGTTTAAAGATTGATGATGCATAACACAAGGTGAAAAGGGGTTCATAACCTTACATGGGATCTTACTCCTTTCTGGCAGTTCCAAACAACACAGCAGTGTCTGCCTAGCAGATAACATTTCTTCCAGCAGCTGCTATGAGAGAGTGAATTCCTAAGGGGCAGTAAGCCAAATCCACCTCTGTGAATAACAACCCCTACCCATTCATTAATGCATTATGCAATTAACATTGAGAATAACATTATGGGAATTAAACTTTTCTTAACGGTCTCCAGTGGAAGTTCTTCTCTTCATGGATTTATAGCTTCGTCAAATTTTAATGATTTGGACTGAAACTTTCCATGTTCATGCTCTGCCTCAGGCTGGCATTTTATTTTTTTTTTAGTAGGGGGTGGATTTTTTTGGTGGGGTATTTTTTTTTGTAATTAATGTTTTAACAGTCTGGCCATTTCTGAAAAAGGAGATGGAGGAAAATAAATTACTCTCCTAAACCAGACATTTTTTCCCTAACTGTTTTTCTTGAAACAGTGTAAAATCATAAGGCTTTCAGGAGGAAACCTGAGAGGGAATGAACTGGGAAAGAAGGAGGTGCTGTTATATTGGGTTTAAGCCCATGGACATGGCAATGTGCATGTGGTCTAGACACCAAAGTCTCTGCACTTCTGAGAAGTGCCAATCTGTATTATAAACTTTTTACATGGCAGGCAGATGAGTTGAAATCCTAAACAGAAGGGCACAACCACAAAAAAACTCAGCAGTATAGGTGGTCACAGCACTGTTTGTTCTTTGAGCTATAGAAAAGTGCAACGAACTGCCAGCCTCATGGAAGGTCATGGTCTCAACTCCTCATTTTTTCAGTTTTCCATTTCAGTCAGCTCAATATCATTGCCTGTGGAGACAGATAGAGACCATTTACATATTTCAAAAATAAGATTGTGGAAAGGTTTTCTAAAAGATGTGTACAGAGTTAGGATCCCTTTTAAGATAATATGCCTTTTAGAAATATTGCACCCTAAATCTAAGTGATTGATAGTGTTGAATGTACTGCTTAAGCCACATTTCCTCCCAGAATCAGGAAGAGGAGCCAGGATTTTGAATATCCATATATTTTTTCTGGCTATCAGACACGTGTATGTATCACATCTCCCTTTAACCATCTGCTCTTGTACAATAACAGCATACTACCTCTGCCAGTTGCTCCTTCAGTTCCCATGGCAGATACCAATGTACATCCAAAGGTAGCGGGGTTGGGCTGATGCATCCGGTTCATGCCCACCCCCATCCTGCCTTTTCCATTACTGGTGTGAACTTAACTGGAGTAATTAAAGACCCAAGTCTACTGTAGGACTGGCTCCAGCTTGTCAAGTTTGCCAGGCAGCATGGAAGAAGACTCTCTGAAATGCTCTCACATCCATCCTGGGTTACTTCCTCAGCATGTTTTCCATGGGCTCTTCTTTCAAGCAACTGGTTACCCACAGCCACTGTCTGAAAACCATGAGGAAGCCACTCCCAATACAGGCTTGTTCCCTCAGGTGTGTTTTCGTATAAGAAGACTTGAAATAGGAGAGGGAAAAGGATAATCCAGACTACTTCAAGAGCACTTGTGTTAAGATCCTTACTTTAGAAATATTTTTTTTCTTGAATGTCCTAAATTCCTCAAATCTTTCTCTCTGATGAAGCCAATGTTTATAGTAGCTGAAAATAGCTCTATGCCAAATTAGAAGGCTGGGATTAGAAAGGATCACACTTGATTCTTTCCATGATTTCCTGTCACACTCCCCAGTCGGTGGAGCTGAAACCTCACGAGAGGCCTTTCTGCAGATCTGCAATGACAAATGACAGTGCAGCTCTGGAGGGATGGTTGCACACTCAACATCTTTGCATTCTCCATTAAATCAGTCAAGGCCTCTTACCAGCCATGATGTTGTAGTCCCTAACCAGTAGATTCTACTCTCCAGATTCTACTGTGAGCAAAACAAGTGCAGCTTTATTTTTTTTTTCCAAATTGATTACCTCAATTATACTCTTTATTATATGAAACCTAATGAAAAGATGAAGTGCACTAACTTCTGGATACCTGGCAGTTTCAGGTCAAGCATCTGAAGTTAGAAATTGATGCTGGTTGCTTTGTACAGTTCCATGGGAAGATTTATGTCTTTGTGTAGCCAGTGCTGATGGAATAAATTAACCTGGGCATGTAAAAGGAATAAAGATTTACTCAGCATTTGAAAGCTGGCTTTAATGCCTCATGGAAGAGTGTGGCAGATATATTCATACACATGCAAACATTTCACACTAGGCAAGAAAGCCTGGATAACTTGTCCTTAAAGCTGCGACACTTCATCCCAGTGCCCTCTCATTCCCAGAAAAGTCTTGTAAGCTCCTGGGGGAAAAATTTCCCAATGCAGAAAAAAAAAAGCATACTGGACTTCACAGAGACCATCAAATTTAAGAAATGGACCTAAAATAAGACTTAGCCTCTATTCCATCCTTCTTTCAAGATGAGCTATGTTGTTCTAGCCAAGGAGAAACTGGTTTTGATTTGCTCCACAGTTTGCTTTCATTGGAGGAATGTGTTTAGCTGAAATCTAAACTGGAAGATTTTGGGTCCATAGGGCCAGAGACTACAGGAGGAGCACGCAGGCAGTATATGGTGTTGGAAAACTGCTGTGGCTTTCCTTGCAGACTCTCTGGCAGAATCACCTAGACTGCACTGAGCTTACACCATGAAGGGCTTTTCAGTAAACATATTGGCACACTGGTATTATTTTAATTTTAATTCTGTACAAGGGACTGCTCAAGGAAAGAGACTAGACTTAAACAGATCATCTTTCCTCCAAGCTTGCTGCCAGCAGGAAGAGAAGTTGGTTTTCATTCATGCCCATTTGGCAAGCCAGGTCTGTGACTTAGCCTAGATTATGTGTTCAGAGCTATGTACAGGATTTTAGTCATTCTTCTTGCACTGCTTGTACAGCATTGGTCACTTTTGCCCAGACATTCCCCAAGACATGAAAAGGGCATCCGTTTTGCAAAACTGTCAACATTCCAAAAAAGTCACCAGACACATCAGGGAAAAGAGGAATTTAATACCCATATCTTGCCCAAAAAATACAAAACAGCTGAAGGTAAGGCAGGGTTTTTTTTTCTGCAATTTACATTAAGGGTCCATTCAGAAGCTTTGGTTCCATGTAAAACTTGAATCTGAAACATGCTGCCTCATGCAAGAATTTTGCTATTTGAGACTCCTTGTTGCAAATGCATTTCTTTGTCAATGATTCATAGCAGGTTCTTTCTTGGATGACTTGCATTTCAGTTTTTGCTTTCAAATGTATATATTGTGTGAGTCCAGCTGTGAAGTCATTGAAATAAATAGTCTTTTTCCCTTCTCTTCGTGGGCGATTTGTTGCTGGGATATAATTATATCTGTTCTGATTGGGCAGCTTGGCCACATGGTTAATTTTAAACTCACTCTGTTAGGTTCTCTCTAAATTTACTGGTTTCCAGCCTGAAACTGGTTTCATCCTTTCAACAGGTAAAATAATGCCAAAACTTGTAGGACTGGATAAGCACAGGACTGAACACAGTCATTTGCTGGAACATTTAATGAGGAGGAAAGAGAAAAGGAGTGAATCAAAGGGAAATTGCTGATTAATACCAAAGTGTGTGCATAAAAATACATGTGTATGACTCATCCACAAAAGAAAGAGAGACTCCAAATAAAACCAACTTGCTCTCTAAAAAGTGAGAAGTAAAAGGACTGTCTTGGAAAATAAGTTAACAATCACTTAGATGCACTCAGATCAATCTGACTCCCACCATCTGCTGAGACTTTGTAGGAAATGCATCGAATTCTCATTCCTTACACCTTAATTTTGCAATCTTCCTGCTCATAATGCTGCTCCTTAGATATGTCAAAAGAATGTAATCTGTGCTTGAGGACCAGGACCTGCCTGGTCATCCCTTCATCCTGATCATCCATTCAATGTCCTTGCTGAAGAAATAATGGGGACAAAGCAACATGAGGCAGACTTTAGTCCCACTGGATAGCAAGATTATCACAAACTTTTGAAGACCACAAGAACTTTAGAGATAGAAGCAGAGGTTACAGCATAGGTGCACTAGAATCAGTTGAGTTTTAAGATTGGTATGAACTTGTCATTTACAAGCTCGCCCCATTAATAATTACAAAGAAAAGTGTACTGCAAGAACAGGTGGAAGAACAGGTAGATGCATCTACTAACTACACTCTACTTTCAAGCCCATTTAAGCAGCAAAAGTGCCAAAAGACAGTTACTGAAAAATATCTTTATAACCTAGTAATTTCTTATGACAATCTGAGGAGGAAGAGGATAGCCAGGTTTGCTGACTCTTGGACTGTGAGTTTGGAAATTTTGATCAAGATGAGCATTCTCAGCCTTCCCCTGTCAGTTATCTCACAATTCAAGAGATGGTATCACTGGACAGTGACATCAAAACTGAAGGGACAGGGAGACGAAGAAAGCCATGAACATGGAAAAGCCATGTTCAAAGGTCATGCAGTCACAATACCTTCTCCTTCTACCTCTTCTCCAACAACTCAAATGGAAATCTTCATCAAATCTGGAGATGTCACCCTCCAGTGACATAATTTCCTCAGTTGTAAGGTGACTGCACATATTATAGGAGGTAAGAGACTAATAAAGGCTTACTTTTTGGCCAGCAGAGGCTCTCAGGCTCTATTCCGAGGTGAAGGAATATAAAAAGTGGTGCAAACGTTAGGAGACAGGGGCATGATCTTGTTTACATGAGAAGAAATACTAAATGTGATGATGAACTGAAGTGTCCATGACAAAACCATTCTCATAAAGTCATCTCATTGACTATAATAAGTCCAGAGTGAGCCTCCAGAACTGCAGTGGGTGTTTGAGTGAGTGTTTGAATAGAACATTTACATGGGGGCTTAATCTCCTTTTATGTCAGAATACAGAGTTAGTAATCTCAGAACAAGTTGAAGGAATGCATAACATATATGGCAAAGGTCACATTCTGAAGTTTGTCCCAAGAATGAGCCTCACAAAACTACCAAGTGTCACTTTTCCTGTAATTTGCTTTGTTTTAATATTATTCCATTTTCCCTTGAGCCATCCTTGAGCTGACATTAACGGGATGCACTCCATTAACCTCCATGAAGCCAAGGCCTTCAAAGCCCTTAATCTGACAGTGTTTTACTTTACTATAGGGTGTAAATCAGCTTTAATGCCAGGACTGGAGGCACTGTAATCTAAGCCTGGAAAAGTTAAAAGGGTGTTGCAATGCATGTAAAATCTATATGAAATAGAAGGATGCTTTTTTCCCCTGAAGGAAAGAAAATGCTTTATTGGTTAAGCAGTCTGATGTTCCCTTGGAAAGGCTGATGATGGTTTTTCTTTTTTTTTTTTTTTAAAGGGAAAAAACAAGTACAAATTACTTCTGCTAGGAAATACCAGCCAATAATTGGTAGATGTAATTCTGCAAAGTGTTAGTGGCGAAATCTTTCTGCAAGATGCATCAGGCCAGTTGTGAGGCCAGTTCCTTCCGGGTAACCCAACCAAATCCCACAGCACAATGCTGCAAACCATTCAGCCTGCCTCCTGCCTCAGAGGCTGGCTTGCACAGGAAAGTGTTTTACTGCTCTCACCCACCTCAAACTCAGCTCCTGCCACTAAATGGCCAAAATGGTTTTGAGATATTCCGTTAAGGCCCAAAGCCACTGACCTCAGTACTACTGAATTTCGGGCAAGATGTCCCTTCTGGTTTCACTTCTCTGGAGCAGTCTGAGCTCAGAGGCTGTAATTGTGGGTTACAGGCATAGAAACAGTGAGCACAAGAGCGGATCCTTGCAGAAGGGAGACTTTGAATGTGATAGGAAGGGAAATGTCTGGATTGAACTTGATTTTAATTTTTATAGCTGGCACCGATGGATATTTGGATTCTTTTATTCTCTTATAAAGACTCCATTTGTCCACTGAGTGGAGGGAGGGGGAAGAGAGATAATGAGTGACTTGGAACATCAGCACTAAAAGTTGGAAAGAAATGGTGTCCAGCCCCATTTTAGAATGGCTGTTCTAAAGAAATGCTGCAAAGGATTAGCTTTGATATTTTAGACTTCCAGGGAGGAAACCAAATTAGCATCAGAAAGGAAGATGTGTGGGTTGCCTCAAGTACAACTGATGGGTTTAATGTTAACATTATGAGAGTCATGCCAGAAATTTTAACTGCCACGGAAACCAAATAGAGGGAATAGGTAAGGTGCCCAGGAAAATGGCACTGAGAATATGAACTGGAGTCCAGATGGCTCTTCCAAAAGAGAGACTGGAAAATCATCCTGGCAAAAAACAATCCCTCTCTTTGCTCCCTCCTTACAGACAGAGCTACAGCTGAAAATTAATGCAATTAGCTAGATGACCTAGAAAAAGGCAGAGAGAGCCTCTCTTTTCAGAGAGTTTCTTGTGGCTGGACCAAAGTCCCATTCAGGAGAAGCATCCAGCAAGAATTTCACAGCTTACTGAAAAGTGGTTCAATGCAATGTGGTTGAATTGAATGCAATGTTTCACATTAGTCCTGTGCTCAATCTGAGCCAATCACTTTCCACCCAGTGACTCCAGGGAGTCCTTAACTTAACGAGGTAGTGAATCTTGATTGGCATTCTGAGGGATGGGAGCCATGCAACACAAAGTAACATTCAAAATACTGAATTTCTTAAAACCTGTGTCAGGAATGTTAATGTCACAGTATTAATGGCAGAATAACTTTTCACTACCTGTGGTCTCAGACAGAGACAAGACGCACAATTCAGAGAAATGTTTCCAATTATGACAGCATCCAGAGGGTTAAGATGCCAGTTGTCCCAGAGTTATTCATAGCCCTGAATCATTTCCTTCTTTTAAGAACTA
Organism: Sylvia atricapilla; assembly: GCF_009819655.1. Taxonomy (NCBI): domain Eukaryota; kingdom Metazoa; phylum Chordata; class Aves; order Passeriformes; family Sylviidae; genus Sylvia; species Sylvia atricapilla. The sequence continues at coordinate 23,773,728 of NC_089146.1, forward strand.
TTCTTTCTCTTTCATAGTCTGGCATAAAAATCCCAGCATCTAGACCCCAATCTCTGCTGTCCAAAAAAACCCCTAATTCCTTGCCCTTGTTTCCCTTAATGGTCTCATCAACTGTTTTGCCCAGCCAAGAAGGCACACACAAATGGGACATAGGGGAGCCTACTGTAACAAGACCCCGTGAATCTCCTATCCCTGAAGAGCTTTAAAGCCATTTTCCCTCCTCCAGGGACTCAAATGCAGCATCTCCAAAAAGCACTTAGCCTCTGCCAGCCTAGGTCCTGGGAACTTGAGTTTATTCACAAACTCACATGTTCCAGTTGACAGCATTAAGCAGTGGCTGCCAAGCTAACAGGCCAGTGACTGAATGTTTTTTATTAAAAATAAATAACATTTTTAAAGCAAATCTCGGTGAACTATATCTTCACCTTTGAAATAGGATGGATATTAGATCTCTGGGTTGGAATTCACTCTTTTCCAGTTGGACCTTCCAAAATTGACACAAATCACCACTCTGTTTAATATCTTTGATGTTTTTTGATTTTTCTCTCCTAATGGGTATGGAAGAGAAAACTTTTTTTGTTTCTACAAAACCTCTAGAGAGTTGTTTTTAAGTTCGAGCACAGTAATGCAGACAGGTTTCTAAGATACGTGCTTCAAATACACGTTAATGTTCTTATTTGAACGCCTACAAAGTTGGCCTGATATATAAAGATACAAGATGTACTGATACATGTGCCAGTTGTGTTTGATACAAATCTAGAAATCAAGCTGCAAGCATTTTGTTTTGAATCTCTGGGCCAAAATGTAAAGACCTTATACCTAAATACAAATTAAGTCTCTTTCCATTCAAGCCTTTTTTTAGTATATTTTTTAATAAGCCATCAAGAGATTTCTTAGACAATAAAAAATATTAATTTACCTAAATAGGGATTTGCAGTGGTAACTTAAGAACCTGAACCAAATTTCACCACAACAATGGGAGAAATAATGGGTTTTACTTGAATGAAGGATTTTGGTTAGTCTTTCACTGAACATTTGAATTAAAAAGTGAACATAATTTCTAAAAAATAAATCCTTACCAATTATTTGTTTTTAATAAATTTTGAAAAATGTTTTAAGGGTAGTTTCTGGTCATTCAAAGCATTTTATTTTAAGAACATCTAAAATACTTTTTTTTTTTTTTTTCTCTTTGGAACCAAGCAGGCACCTGCTGGAAAAGCTGTTTGCTTGTCCCCACTACATCCAAAGGAGCTGGATTTTTCCCTCCTGTGAGATTCTAGCCTAGGCTTTCCTGAACCAGAAAGGGTAAATAGCCAAGAAAAAGGGCGTCCTAATAATGAAGAGGGGAAACAAAAAGCTTTTTTAAAAAGTTTCTGCAATCTTGTCTTGCTGACTGTTAGTAGCATTTAATAGTTTTTAAAGGGCCTTCAAAGAAGTCATTCAACCAGGTTTGCTGTGTCACTTTCCATTTTGTGAGTTTTTACGAAAAGTCTGAGAACAGCTGAGTAAAACATAAGAGTGAGCTTTGAAGGATGTATAATGCATCACAAGAAGGAAACATCTTTACCATCCCATTCTGAACTCATAATTTAGCTAATCTCACCCTGTTTAGAAGTTTGCAGATGAGGTGACCATAGTCAAATTTCATCTGCAACTCCCTTTTTACCAGCACAAAAAACTGACTTGCACATCCAGCATGCTAACAAACCTCCCAGGAGTTTCAGAATGAGTATTACAGATGAGAAAACAGATCCTTCTATATTAAATCATTATTCTGAGGTGATGTGGTAAAATGCCGGCAGAGCTGAAGACTGATGTAGGATTTCTGAAATCTTAGGGCTAAACTTAAAGGGAAGAGTGGTGCTGGAGAAGATGGGTTTGCACTGATGTTTTTAAGATCAAATCAGTGTTCTGCAGTTTAATTTCCAATCAAATGTTACTGAATGTATTGTGTGTGGGTCTATGTGACTGTATGAATGTAATGCATATACATAAATATGACAGATCTCTAATTACTAACTTCCTACTTTCTTAAGCAGTCTGGGACCAGACTTTGAAGTCAAGTTAGGTTTTCTTCAGTTAATATGACTGTGTAAGGTTTTCTAGCTACAGAGCTGAGGTAAGACCTAGAAGTTGTCCAAACATTGCTGAATCAAATACAAAAGCCTTCCTTAAAAAAAGAGAAATACCAGGCAAGGAACAATAATGTCAACATAAAACTCAGCTGATGGCTTTTTATTAATTTACATTATTGCAGAATTGAAAATCTTCCTTCCACTGTTTATTGCTGTTTCAGGGGTGGGGGTTGAGGGAAAGAGGCATTATATTTATGTCAAATAGAGCCATTTGAAGGCACTGTGGAAGACACTTGTTTCTCTCCTGTTCTTTCTATTCCTCTTCTGTTTATTCATTCATCCATATTCAGTTCCTTACTCTGTGCCTAAGACTCTATTTATCCATCAGTGAACATAAAATCATGGAATCATAGAATATGCTGAGTCAGAAGAGACCCATCAGAATCATCAAGTCCAACTCCTGCTCCTGTGCAGGGCACCCCAAGAGTCACACCATGTGCCCAGGAGCATTGTCCAAACACTTCCTGAACTCTGCCAGGCTTGGTGCTGGGGCCACTTCCCTGGGAAGCCTGTCCCACCCTGGGTAAAAAACCTTATCCTGATATCCAACCTAAGCCTCTCCTGACTCAGAGTCCTGCTGTTTCCTCAGTCCTGTCACTGGGCACAAGAGTGAAAAGATCAGCTCCTGCCCCTCCACTTCCCTTTTTGAGGATATTGACGGTTGATGTCTTTTTTATACTGTGGTGCCCAAAACTGCTCACAGTACACAAAGTGTCTTGTACTGGCTCCATGGCTGTAACCAGAAAAAGATATGACCCCAGGGACTGTGTGAAAGTCATTATAAGAGTCCTTGGAGAGAGAGAGTGAACTGATCAATGTCCTTGCTGATAACAGAGAATCTGTAAGTCTCTTGCCAGAGAGGAGCTGGAGAACTAGGACAGCTTTCAGTTGTGTCAGGTCAGGCAGCTCAAGTCTGAATATCCTCAAATATGCCTTGGCTTTCCAAATAAATACCATCTAGTCTCTGCAGCTTCTGAGGATTGTTAACTCAGATTCTGACCTTAGGCTAGGTTCTTTTCAGTCCTGATCCAAAATAACTCTGCTGATTTCAGTAAAGTGAGTCTGGATTTGTGCCACTCGGTGCAAAATTGGAATTTGTCCTCTTAGAGACTAGCTGTCCCAGCAGAGTTTGTGTGGTGCTCATTCAGTCACTGAAAATAAAGCACAGCAGGCTGGGGGTGCCATGACCTTCTTACTGCCTCCCTTGTGCCACCCAAAGCAAAAGGGGTCCTGCAAAGTCAGCCATCCAAAGCACAGAGATGGCTATAAACAATCCAAAGGATGCTGTTTTCCCAATAAAAGGGAAAGAACTGCTTGGGCAGCTCTGAGATGTATGGATCATGTTTAGTCTACATGCTTAAAAATAATAATAATAAAAATATTGTTCAGGCCAGAAGGAATTTACAGGCTTAGAACATCATGGAAAGCAGCTACCTTAGTCTGCAGAGTAAAAATATTCCAGAGAAATCCAAATAAGCTGCTCCTCATCCTATTAATTCATCAGACTTGGCCATGCATCACTGTTTAGCACAACACCCTTTCCTAGGCAATGGTCTTCCGCTTCACGGTCAGTCATGAGCTGTGAGATTCCTCCCAGCCTATGTGAACTCTACTGCCATGGGACATCAGCCAAACAGCCAAATTTTCCTCATGAGATTGAAGATCTCAGATACCAAAGACCCTCTTCCAGCAGCAGTAGTCATAGGGTGCTGCACTGTTACTTATGTGAGAATCAGATCCTTAGTTCTCCTTTCATGGGAAAGGGGATACATCTGAAATCACACCCTTAGGAGGATCAAGTCTCTCTGGAACTAGGCATGTTGGCCTCAAGATAATTAGGCCAGACACATTTCAGTGGCAAATTGTATTTTTCACAGCCCGAGCAGCCAGACATGTTTACCTCAATTCCCAGGACAAGCAGAAGTTAGAACACTGAGACACCATCACTCAGCTTAGAGGCTTAAGCTTTTTGCTGGGAGCTAATTTGGGAACATTAGGCAGCATATCAAGGCTGCCTCAGCACTGCCATGTGCAGCTGCAGAAAGCCACTCAGAATTGCATCTGGACGCCTTTTGCCTCATCTTAACAGCTGCCATAAATATTCCCATCTGACTTCCTTCATGTTGGGACAGGAGGCTAAAGAATTAACAACATTGATGGCAAGATCTGGACTGGAATGCTGAATTATCTTGATAAGAATGATAGCTTTTATTCTCCAGTATTTATCTATTGTATCTTGTGTCTGTTTGCAAAAGGAAATTCCAGGATGGAAACTTCTATTTGTGATGCTAGATAATTCAACCCTTCCACAGCATCTGTAACAATTGTTGCTAGACAGCATTAAGTTCTGGACATGTCTTGGAAACTTTTAGGTGAAACGACCCAATTATTTCTTCTGGAAAGAAAAATGCAGTGACTCCTCTAAATTCACTTTATGGATGCTCATTTATGAACAAAGAAAGTCCTGTCAATTCACCCTGGGATTTTTACCCCTGTGTGCATAGAAAGACAAACTCACTGCTGAAGTAAATGAGTAAAACTCCACTGAGCAATGGCTCCACCATCACCGATTCCAGAGCCTGGTTGCATATGTGCTAAGTGTCAATCATTCTCATTTTAGAAACCCACACCCATTCTATAGCCAAAAAGTATCAAGTAAGTCAGCCAAAGGAAATTGATTTCTGCCCCTCCTTGAGTGTGGGTTAAGTGGCTTCTCCAAGGAGACAAGCACAGCTTATAGAACAAAACATTATTTTCTGCTGAACATAGAGCTTCTGTTTAAATGGATGTATGTTCATGAACAGTACAGACTGCCCCACAGTCTTCTGAAGCACATGGTGTTGGAACAAAACCCCTTTAAATTAGGGATTTGTTGTGATCTCATTATTCACACATTGTCTAGAGCCACCACTGGGCACATCCTCTACAGCTGGGCTGTTCAGCACCAAGGGGTTTCCTGCTGCTCTGTCCTAGGTAGACCTCCAGACTGCCCAGAGGCAGAAGAGACAAGCAGCATTCCTCTGGGGAACATGTTCATGTCATTAGTTATTGATGTTCTACTTGAAGATGAGAGAGGGTGGCAGTCAGCAGAGAAGACAGCAATACAAGCAAATAAATGATAACATTCAACAGAAACTCAGTGGGTAGGGAAGCAAGGTAAGACCCTGTGTTTCCCCTTCACTCCTAGCTCAGCTCTGTTGATTATTCCAGAACCACAGCTATGACCAGTCAACAGGATAAGGATTGTTTTCACTTTATCCTGTTGAGTATTTCACTCAGGCAACAACTGAGAAGTTGCTCCTGAGCTCTTTAGATCTGCTGCATGAGCCTGGGTTAAGCAAGTCATGGTTTGTTTATACAAGAGCTAGAGTCATTGGTATTTTTTATGAAAATATGTATCTAGTTTTAACTTCTTTTGGGATAAGAGTCCAGAACATTAAATCTGATGATTGATAGCCTCATAGAACATGCAACCAGAGTATACACTTCCTTGGATGACCCCTGATTTGTTTCATGCTCACCAAAAAGCCCAACATTTCTATGAAGGTCAAAGATCCGGGATACTGGAGCTTTCAACCGGCAGTTGATGTGCAGGGAGGCATTAGAAATGTGTTCACCTGGAAAAATCTGTGTTCACTGTAACACTGGAGACACAAAATGCTTCAGTTTTACTCTTAATCTTTCATCTGACTGTCTCTATTCTCCTATGCTGGGGTAAAAGTAATCCTAACCACAGACAAAGCCAGTCTTCTCCCAGACACCAATCTCATTTTATCCCAGAGTTGCTCCTCTGGAGCTGAAAACCAAGATAATTTCCAAGGAAGGTGTGGGCGTGGTTGTAGGTGTCTGAGTGCAGAGGGAGGTAGCCACAACTCTGAGCTGTAGTCTCAGCAACTAAAGATACTGATTTTTGTTTATCATGGATCCTTGCATATACATATCAGAACCAGCTCAAGCATCTTAACTTCAGTACACAGAGCTGCCAGGAGACTTGCTGTGACTAAACATAGAAGACTATGCTCTAAGGACTTCTTTTGACCCTGGAATGATGGCAAAAGATTATTTTGACCTCTTCATTTGTCCCAGCCTTGGTGCCGTAGAGCATAAGATAAGCATACTTTGCTACAGATTATAGTTTCAGACTATTTGATAAACAGGAGTCTATTTTTAGGCCATAGAATTGCCTAGGGCACTTGTGAAATCTCCATCTCTGAATGGTTTTAATAGCAGGTTAGACAAATCATCTCAGCAAAGCAATCTTGCCTTGAGGCAGGCAGATTCCCTCATGTCTGTTTTATATGACTCAGTATACTATAAAGAGAGAGGAAGAAAAGAAACTTAAGCAATAAATTGGCAATAGTTGCATCTATTTTGCAGCAGGCAAACAGCACTGTTTGGGGACAGATGGAGATAAAGGAAACAGGAGAAGAGCTGAAGAAATTATGCACCAGAGAAGAAACACTGACAAAGAAAAAATGGGTAGAAATTAGTTTTCTGACAAGAATTTGGAAGTAAATCAGTGGTGCCTCTCCTCCATTTAAGAGACTCAGCAAAGGCAGAATCTAATGAATACTGAATTTTAACACACAGATTCAAGAAACATATTAGATTCCCTTCCTTTGAACCAGCCACCTCCACGGAAAAGTGAGTGAGCAACAAATGCTGGGTTGACACAGCCAATGCACTTTTAACATGTAATCCATGTACATACTGAGCATTTATGCTCTCTCATCCATCTCCTGTTCTGTTCACTTTAGCTTTTCCTTGATGCAGAATATCAGCAAACCCACATTGGGATGTGACATGGGATTTTTGGATCTGAGCTTGTGCAACCCTTGGGACAAATGGGATGAGAGATCAGCAAATGGCTGATCATGATGTGAAAGTCATACAAGCAGGTACAACTCTTTTTGCTGGTAATGTTCACCTTGATTTTCAGCTCTTTATAAGACTCTTTTTTAGCCTGGTCTGGGGAGACACTCATACTTTCCAGGTCAAAGGTGGAGCAAAAAGGGTAGTAAGATTTGGAGACAGGTTCTGTAGTCTGCTCTGACCATGCTGTGAGGTGGGGAGATGGGACTGTTTTAGCTGTTTCTCTTTCCCTATAGGTTTGGCTGCACTGTCTGAGCTGTTTTTGGTGAGGGCTTTACCAGCAGCCTCTTGCTCTGTCCCACTGTGCCGACAGACCCTGCTGCACTTAATTAAGAGCTAGACACTCCAGACAGCAGCATAGCAGTCCCCAGCAGTATTACAAAGGAGCACATGTGTAAGGGAGAAGAGAGCATTTCCCATGCAAACCAGGGTTTGCATGCTCTGCCAGGTCAATTACAAGCTTTTTCAGCCACAGAGGAAACAGCCCTTTCTCCCTTTTATTAAAATGGCTGCTCCATCCCATTGTGGATTGAAAGAGCTACTTGGCTGCCCTTGCATCCCAGCTGACCTCCAACCACAAGCCTAGGTCTTTACCAGAAAGGAGGGGGAACCATCAGTTGCTAAATGAAGACATTGTCCTCCTGATTATCTCTTTGTTGCCAGTGTTGTGTGAGGTTATAGAAAGGATTAGAGCAGTTCCAACATGGCTGTGGGTGAAACAGTGTGTCCCAGCCTGGACATTTTCTTCTGACTCTGCTCTGCTCTGTCAGGAACAGCTGCACCTATACATGAGGAATGAATTTTCTGGAAAAGACTGTTCTCCCCCTCTTCTCCTGCCAACACCATTTAGTGAAGCACACTGTTCCGGCCCATGTGTGCCAACATTATATTGTATCTGGAGGCCTCGAGCAGTTTCTTTCCTTGTCTGGGTTTGAATTAACCTGGCCATATACATCTAGAGAATCTGATGGAGAAGGTGAAGGTTTTGTCCAATACTGGCAGGGAACAGGTCTCACTGAATGGGGTTTACTGAAGTAAGGAGAAAATAGGACATCCAGAGGAATCTGGGTCAGAGGTCAGAATAATGAAGGTGTCCCTATAGGAAAGAAGGCACAGATTACATGACCTGGTCTTCTGCTAGTCTGCAATGATAAAAAAAATATTTTGTGGATTCGTTTGTGTAGGAGGGCTTCAGGTTGGAGACCAGGAAGATCTGCCAGGAGCAAGGTTCAGATCAACAGCAAAACTGGAAATCTTGCACCAGTGAAGTCTATGGAAAAGCTCCAGCTGGTCTCACTGAGTGCTGGAGGGTATTTTTGGTCTTTCTTTGACCCTGAAAAAAGGGTCGAATTTGTCTAGTGAAAGACATGCTCTCACCATCATCTACTGACTTACCTACCAGCAGGGAATTCAGTCCTAAAGTTTTGGAGAACCAGTTCATCTGAGAGGAGTATTCTTTACTTGGTTGGAACTCTTGACCCTGGTGTATAGAATTTCTGTCTGTGAAGGCTAGAGCATGGGGGGCTTATTTTGGCCTTGGCAACTGGTTGTTTATTTTTGTGTGTATATTTTAATTTTCGTTCTTATCTCCATGTCATTCCTCCTGACTTCGGTGTCTTCATTGCAACAGCCTGTCCATTTAGCTTGGAACTCTCTCTAATGGGTAGTGTGTCCATCTGTCTCCAGGCTGGAAGGGTCTGCTTTTTGTGGGATGCAGAATGTGCTCTCTGGCTCAGTGGTCCCTGAGTTAGCAAATCACCTCAACTTCATGAAAGTGTACTGCAATATTGGGCTACTCTACTTTTTCTGAAGATGTATCATACAAAGAGGGCTTTCTATTTCTGTCACTACTGACCTTCCTGAATTTGAGAATACTTGGGGGAAGATATCGTGGGTTCAAATTACTTTTTGCTGTCAATTTGCATACCTTCTGCCAACGCGTACTATCACTCACTGTCCAAGCACAGTGAATCATACCTTCCAAAATGCCCCTTCAGTTTCTAATTAGCACATTTTGGCTGAGCAGCCTCAAGATTTTCAATTTATCTTGTAGGAAACAGGTTAATGTTAGTAAGACTGTGTATGGGGAGCAGAGCTGCAAGAAAGGGCCTCCACTTTGCCAGCTGCTGAGTAACATGACCTTAAGAGGGAAATAAATTGTTGTTATAGTTTGTGTGATGATTTGGTTGTTTTGGGCTAACCAAATTGTAATTTATTACACAAAGTATAATTTATAGTTTTACTTTGATGTGATGCTTCTTGTTCCTTCCCTTCAGAAGTTCACTGTGCTGTTCTCCCCATTAGTCCATCTTCTCCCCACTAGGTATTTCCTACAATTCCTTCCATTGTCATCCATGTTTTGCTGTTGCCAGCAATGGTTCCCTACTGCTTCAAAACATGGGCTTGGCTTTTGGGACTTCAGTCTAAGCTCATTATACTAAGGAGTCCTTTTTCCCCTCCACTATCCCAGGCCCATGATGAAATGGAATTTGCATTGAAGGACAATATCTGAAGTAAACATTCCCCACTGAGTATTTTCAAAGAGGCTTGGATGTACTCCTTGAAAGACAGCAGTGGTTGCTCCAGGGCTTTCCAGTCTGTCCTCTGGAACTGATCTACACACACAACATGGTCCAGAAACATGGGATTAATTGAATGTGTTGGTTTCCATATGCCCACAACACAAAGGGACCCAGTGTCTGTCAGATGCATGATGATCCATGTATTAAGCTCCTGTCATTACAGACACAAGCTATTTACTCCAGTGTCACTCTGAGGCTCCAGCAGCTGCTCAATTTCCTTTTGGGCAGGCCTGTCTGTTGCTTCCCAGTGCTATTTCATCTCCAGTCCTGCCCATGGGAGGGATGAGTAAGTGGTGGGGAGGAGGTGGGCAGCGATGGCTCTGACAGAGGCATGTTTATGCTGGACTTTCATGTTGTTCCTGTGTATCCAATGGAGAACAGTCCATCTCCCCTGCACAGTGCGAGCTGCATAAAGCATCTCTCTGTGTTTGGAGGGAAAGGCTGAGTTGTGCTGATATTCCAACTGGTTCATCATGTGCAATTGGGAGGCTCTGATGTACTCATTCCTTTCTACCACCCTCACTGACTCAGACCTCCTGCCTGCCTGTGATGGGATTGAGCAGCCTTGGCTCAGCTCTGACACAGAAACCCATATGCAGGCCTGAATCTCTTCTCCTTTTGTTAGTACTTCAGCACCTCCAAGGTATTCTCCATGTTATGACAGGGCACTAGCTTCAAATATGAAGAAACTCCTCTGTGTTATTTATGTCCTCTCATCATGGCTAGGAAAATTGCTTCTTGTGGCACCCACTGGGATCCAAGAAGGGAAAAAAGAGTGGTGCTGACACCCACTTTCCCAGATACACAAAGAATGATTAAAACACTCTGTCCCCAACTTTTCATGTTTTTAAACTGTGGAAATGTAATTTTTTTTTTCCCCACAGAAAATTTTTCACATGGGATTTTTTTGCAAGTTTACACATTTCTTTTTGGCTTTGCCACACTGTTCATTTGTGGTTGTTGTGTATTAATGAAAAATCTACAAAGATAAAAATTAGCATTCTTTGAAACATTTAGATTCTCACATTCAAAGAGCTCTTCGTTTTGAATTTTCTGTCCTGTCTTATGCTTTAAAGTACTCAAGAGTGACACAAGTTGACCTATTCCAGAAGAGATAAAATATTTCATTGATACAAAGTGTGTTTTCCCATGTTTTGCACAGAAACTGGCATGTAGTTCTTCTTCTTCTTTCCTCTATTGTTTTCTTTTTTTCTTTGTGTCAGAATCTCCAGGAAATCAGAAAATCCCCAGAGTACTCCAGAGCCTTTGCTGCTGACACACACATGTTTACTAGATTGCAGTGCATTTCAAGATCCTACTGAAAATTGTCTCTTTTCTGAACACTTAGTGGATACACTCCAGCCCACAGCATGGCTTCTTACCCATCTCTCCCACCCCAAATTGCCATCATGTGGCCTGTCCTTTGTTGCTGTTACTACTCTGAAAGGGAGCTGCCCAAATGACAGGTTTTCTGTCCTTTCTCCACATTACTTTGCTTGGAGCTCTGTTCCAGCAAGGCTGCCACTGGAAAGAGTTCCTAGTCCCTTTGGTTCCTTGTCTTTACCCACAGCAGAGGCTGGAAAGTATCTTGTATTATGTTCAGCAGAGTGCGGGTAATAAAGGGAAGAAACCAGTCACTTCTGGTCACAAGGGATGGTCTGATTTGCCAAAAACAACCAGCTTAGACGGGATTCCCATTCCAAGCTGGATGTGATGATTCAGAAAATGGATAGATAATGAGCTGTTTGTGATCAGATCCTGTTTGTTTACTTTTCTGCAGAGCTGTGAATGGCCTGTTCAGGAGAAGTGTCCTGGACTCTGACCTTGTAGTGGAAACCTACCTGAGATAAGCAGAGCAGAACACAAACCTCCACCTCTGCAAAGGAAAACACCTTTTTCCTGCAAAGGCCACCTGACAGTTGCCCATCCCACGAGGCCACACAGAGGACACTTGGCTGCATGGCAGTCAAATGAGTTCCTGTTGTTAGAGCACTGCATGGAATATCCCCAAGCCCTAACACATCAACTGGCCCAACACTGAGTTTGATGAAAGGCAGAGCAGATATTTTCCTTGAAACCAGATTTCTAGCTGGAGTGAAAGAAAAAGAACATGTTTTCCCTTTCCTCCTCTGTGCTGGCATCTATCCAGACAGCAGCCAATGAAAGCTGAAAGTCATGAAGCAGTTTTGGGGAACTGAAATACTTCCTACATGAGAAGTTGAAACAGGCTACTCTGTTCTAACATAGCCTTTAAGAGTCTTCTCATCTAATCCTAGTTTGAAATACTTTGTCTTTAGGCAAATATCCAGCCTTGAATTAAACCTTCCACATGATGTAGATACCCTCTCTTTTAAAGTATTCCCTATTTTCTCCTTATTATACCTTGTTATACTTGTGGCGACTTGACTGAAAAATCCTCCACTACAATGTTAGCATATGGAGTCTATTGCCACAAAATATGAGAAAGGACAAGCACTTAGCAGGATTCAGCCTGCTATGGGAAATATGACATGTCTTCCCAAATTTCTTTGTCTCCAGTGGTACATTCTGGGGCGTTCTTCCATGGAGGGACATAGTTTGTCTCCTTCAAAAGTTGGAGCCAAGGTTGTTTTTCAGAGGCTAATTCTACCAGATGAAATGTGTTACCTTGCTTGAAAGAAGGGAAGGGGAATTCCATTTGATTAAAAGAAAATTAAATTCGGCAGACCTCAAAGTTTTGACATTGTGAGATTCTGAAGAAATATTTAGGGAATTTTGCTCTTGGGATATTGAGGAAAATGTGGAGGAGAAAGGAACCAGCAGTAAAAGATACAGGAAAAAGAAAAAAAAATTCTGAAGGAAATTCAAGTGGGGGTGGTTTAGTGGCAAAGCAAGAGGTTTCACTTCGAAGACTGAGTGTTCTGTTTTATACTTGTGAGAACTGATGAAACAGGCTCCAATCCTAAGGGATTTCAGTACAGTGATTAGTGAACTTATACATGTAAAGAGTGAATGTACAAGAAATTTTCCATTATTTATCATGCTCTCAGGTGATACCTAAGTGTACACCTGCAACCACTTGCAGGCAATATGTTTTATAGTAACTTGGTGGAGAGGGCAGGGTTTGTGCTGTAAGACTGGGAAAGCGTGGCTTGGGAGCTGCTCAGCAGGAAGAAACTTGTAGTGCTGGTGGACAGCCAGCTGGATATGAACAAAGAGGTGGCCAAGAAGGCCAAAGGCATCCTGACCTGTATCACAAATAGTGCAGCCATCAGGACCAGGGTAGTGACTGTCACCCTGTACTCAGCACTGGTGAGTTCACAGCTTGAGTGCTGTGATCAGCTTTGGGCCCCTCACTACAAGAAAGATGCTGAGGCGCTGAAGCACGTTCAAAGAAGGGCAGTGGATCTGGTGAAAGGTCAAGAATACAAGCTCTGTAAGGAGCAGCTGAGGGAGACTGGGGTTTTTAGCCTGGAGAAGAGTCTCAAGGGGGACTCCATTGCTCTCTACAAGTCCCTGAAAAGGAGGTTGTACCCAGGTGGAGTTTGGTATCTTCTGTCATGTCACAAGCAAAACAACGAGAGGAAATGGCTTTAATTTGCACCAGAGAAGGTTCAGATTAGATATTAGAAGAAAAATTTCATGGAAAGAATGGCCAGGCATTGGAATAAGTTGCCCAGGGAAGTGATGAAGTCACAATCTCTGGAAGTGTTGAAGAGGTGTCTGAATGTGGCATTTGAGCATATGGTTCAGGATGATTTTGGTGGTGCTGGCTTGGTGGTTGCAGTAGATGATCCTGAAGATCTCTTTCAGACCTGATGATTCTGTAATTCTGTAAAAAATGAATATCCAAATGGGCATGTTTTGTTTGCATGGGCTAGATAGAGAATATATAAACTTATTGAGAGTTTTGCTATTTGATTTTGCCTGTGGGACTCCAGGCTCTTCAGTCAGTTCACCAGGCACTACACCAAGCACTCCAATCATTCAGGAAATGCAGCAAAACTTCAGCAAAACATATTCCCCACCCCCCCTACAACTGATAGTTGGCATTTTAAACTTGATAAATTTTGCTGTTTTGTCATGACAGGAATGTTCTATTCCTATGCTTTTCCTCTGAATAATTTTTAAGATCATACATTTGTGGATGCTGCCTTGTATAACATGGAAATGGAAGACATCAGTTTATGTTAAAATATAGAACATGCATTGAGTGCTGATCACGACGGAATATTCCATGACTTTGTCAACCCTGCTTTTGTAAATTAATTGATAGGTCCTTGGAGATGGATCAAAGCCAAACAACTTGGATATTGTCTTGAACCCACCAAGAGGCAAGTCTGAGATATTTGTTTGTTCTATTGCAGGGAAGCAGTTCGAGTACAAACAGCAGGACAGGGTGTAGGTTCTAGTGTCTGTAGGTAATGAATCACATCCACTTATACACAGACAGTGCTATGGGAACAAAATTAAGCAGCCATGACAACAAAAACACAAGCCTTTGTTACATGAGCTAAAACAGAAACTCTGTTATCTGTGTATAGAAGGACTTTTTTCTCCAAGGCTAGCTACAAGAGAAAAAAACAGAGCTTTAAGGCAAATCAAGGCAGCACAAAAACATCTCCAGAAAAAAAAAGCTTGGGGTTTTCCTAGTATATGATAAGTTGGTGATGACGATAGGCTAGCAATAACAACAAGGACAGAGCTCACAAGATGAGAATCTCTACCATAGAAAGCATAGTTACAAAAGCTATTCAAGAACTTAAGGTAAACCAAGATTTCCCTACCTGGTCTGTGGCTATTAAGTGGGACAAAAACAGTTGTAGCAAAGGTAGAAAATTCATTACTTAAATTCTTTACATTTCAAGCCCCTTATCTTTCAAGAAGAGATAATTTAAATTGACGGAAAACTGGGTAAAGTTGTTTCATGTAAGAAATGCAGAAAGCTCGTATGGACAGTTCCTAGTCAGCAGGAAATAAAACTTTAGCACGAAGGACTCTAAGAACAAATGCAAAAACTAGTTCTAAGATTTGCATTCCAGTAACACCTACATGGCCATACTGGCACCAGCATGCTAAATGAAATATAAACAAAAATCACGTCTTAATCTTTGTACCAAAGTAGGTACCATCTCTGGCTTTGGCAGAACAGCCTCGTTCATGTGGCACCATAAGCTTTCTTAATGTTCTGCCCCATTCTGGTCCAAATTCCTGGCCTGAAGTGATGCTTTTCAACAGAGGCAAATATCTTACTACGGGTCCCTGGCATTATGGATCAGTTATGTCAGCATTCCCCTGCTAAGCCCAAAGCACCCAAAGGAGGGCCACAAGGATGGTGAAGGGCCTGGAAGGGAAGTTGTTTGAGGGGTAGCTGAGGTCACCTGGTCCATTTATCCTGGAGGAGACTGAGGGAACACTTCATTGCAGTCTGAATTTTCTCATGAGGGGAAGAGGAGGGACAAGTACAGTACTCTTCTTTCTCATGACCATTGACAGGGCTTGAGGAAACAGCATGAAGCTGAGTCAGGGGAGATTTAGGTTAGATATCAGGAAAAGATTTTTCACCAGAAGGTGGTTTGGCCATGGGAATAGGCTCCCCAGGGAAGTGGTCACAGCCTGCCTGTGTCTGTGGCCTGGTGAGAAATAGAGACACTAAAATCTATGGAAAAACTGCGTTATGAGCTTTGGACTCCTCATACCCCACCCAAAAAAAGAAAACAAAGCACTGATCAATAACCAGCTCTGTAATAGCAAGCTTGCTTGACTACTCTCATTTAACCACATGCCAAGATACAAGGCACAGCTTGATCTCTTGTGCAGTGCAGCTGCATGGAGAACTGAGTATCTACTACAGCTCAGGACTAGCTTTTGTGAATTCCCCGCTATGGTCTCATTCATCTCCAGCCCCAGATGTTCCCTGGTGGAGGTGCCCTGCTTACCATAGAGGATAAGTATCATACAGCACGGAGCCAACCTCGGGGATCTTCTCTAGCATGTGTGCTAGCCAGCTTTCAAGACACAGCTGAGCAAGAAAGTACAAAGGAGGACTCATGCACTGCTTTGTGGTCTCAAAGGAAGTCACGAAATAGGATCAGCACAGAAAGTCCTTCGGGCATTCACACATGTCCCCCTGCTTTGTGTGAGAAGCCCATGCTCTATGCTAGCCATCTGGGACAGCATCACCCACATTCATGCTCTGACATTTGAGAGTGATTAAATATATTCCACAAAAGTCAAAACCGAAAGAGAAGCCAGTGAAACAGCAGAGATAAATAGATATATTTCTAATCTTACCCTGCAATGCATTTATAAACTATTGCCCTTCTAATTTTTGTTCTGACTTTTTCACCCGCTGTTCTTTCTCACTAGGACTTCTTTTAAAGCCGCTGTAGAACGAATTATGTTCCAATAATGCCAAAATCAGTGGGATTTAAGTTAACTTAGTGCTGAGTGTCAAAAGTTTTAGAATCCTATTTCCCAACAGAAATGCTTCAGAGTTATGAGCCTGCCAAGGAAGATGGAGCATAGGTTTCTAAGTCACTTAAATACAATTTGGAAATGTTACTTTCCAACGCAGCGGGGATTTGCCATCATTGCAGGCAACCGCCCAATTCATTTCCCAAATGTTGCCCACCAGGATTCTTCCACACTTTCATACCTGGAGCATCCCCAAGGATTATGGAAATTGCTCCACTGCAGATCCCAGCTGTTGCTGGTTCTTGCATCCAGGGTTCAGACTAGTGTAGCTGCCGGGCTGGCTGGTCATGCTCTTTGAAAATCACTGTGTCCCTGCATTGTGCCCTGCAGCCGGTCTCTGCCTCAGATCAGCCGAAAAAACACGAGCTAAGCTCAACCACCAGTACCTTGAACACAAAGCACTGTAAATCTTGGTGAGGCCTTGACCTTATCTTTTTTACATCAGCTCATCTTGACTGCTGTGTTCTGCACCTCTCCTGTCAACCCTGGGTGCACTCAGAGCTCACTGTGATGCCCTGTATTGGGAAAGGCCATGGCTCTGGCTGCTGGCAGCACACAGAGAAGATCACTGAAAACAAACAGAGAGCAAGCAGCTTGGTTTTCATAACCTCGGTTAAACGCAGGGGGTGAAGGATCCGAAGCAGCAAAGTCATGTGAATTCAAGAAAGGCAGAGGGTAACCTCTGGGGGGCTCTTTTCTTTGGCAGCACAAGGGAGGATGGTGCACAGAGAAGGGGGGGAAAGGAAAAATTATGGAAATTTTTGGCCCACTGTGCTCAGCAATTCTAGCTTTTTCTCCTTCTGGGCCTGTAATAACAGAACTGACATTCACTACTGACAGTGACAAAACCACTGGGCTCATGTGACAAAACAGTGCATCACAGCTGCCCCCTGCCCACAGAGCAGAGCAAATTAAAACTGAACTTTTCCATGGACTAGCTCACTTCAGGGGCCTTGAATTATCCTTCTTCCTCCCTTCACCTGAAACATAATTCAGTTTATTTCTATTTGGAGTGGCAGGGGGAGGTTTTCTCCTCCCTGAGTCATGCTGGGATGGCAGGAGATCTGCCCTTCTCCACGGCCTGTGGCAGGCACTGGGTGACAGCTGGTCACTGTGGCATGCAGCACTCAGGCTGTGGGGGTGTCACATTCCTGTGGGCAAAGGTGGGACATATCTGGGTCTTCTGTAGCTGCTGGGGAAACAAAAAGTCTCCATAAATGACAGGAATAAGCTGCCTCCCTCCCCAGAATTATTGGCTATTGATGAAAGCAAGCACCAGACTCAAATGGGATCAAAGAACATGCTTGCAGACTTGGAGGTTCCCACCACTTGGGGAACAATGCAGTAACTAAACCCACACCTCACCGCAAGGACCAGCCTCCAAGTCCCAGCAGCCCTGAAAAGTCTCCAGCATGCATTCAAATGGTTCTAATACAGCATATATCATTAAACATAGCAATATAGCAACAGAGATTACTTCCATAGAACAAATAAATGCCCAGACAGGGAGCCTAGATGAAGATTTTAGTAATTTCTCTCCAACTCATATTTTTTTACCCCAAAGGTGAATGCAGGCTACCACAACCATGGGCAATGCTGACAACCTGCACACCTTTCAGGATCGTATCCATAGCCTGATGACACTTCCAATGTTAGCAAACATAAGCTGGGAACCTATGAAGATGGTCTCTGGTCTCTCCCAAGACTCAGGAAATAGTTTTCTGTCCACAAACAGACGAGTGTTTTGCACTATTTAAGTTTGTACTCTTATTCTTACTAGAACATAGCATCACAAAAATGTAGTAAATGTTTTCCAAATACCAATAGAAATCAAGGTTGGGTTGAGGCATTTGGATTATGGTTGAGATACTTATTGCTTTGCTGAATGTCTCTTTTATCCAAGGGTAAAAGGAAGCATTTTGGCCACTTGCATATGAATTTGTGTGTGCACTTGGTTTGGAGACCTGAGGAGATGCCTAAGTTTGTTGTTGTGACTGTGACATTTGATGGTACAGAAGGGCAAAAAAAACAGCCTGAATTACCCATTACTCCTATGAAATTCCATATTACTGTGATTATCATATCTCAGCAAGAACTTGTCACAGTTGTTTGTAGACGGTGCACAAAACAGAACTGCAAGTGACTTTCTTCAGTGCCATCAACTCTGTCTGCCTGCCCACAGACAAAACCTGTACTCCCTCTGTCATTTCTGAGACATGCTATGTCCAACCTGTCTCTAAAAATCTCCCGTTAAGTCCAAATCTGAGGCTATTTCAGGGTTTCATTTATCTTTCCTATTAGGAAAGCTTTTTCATGAAATCTAACCTACATGTGCCTTGTTATACTTAACCCTTCTCCTCTGCACCCTGGGCATTAAGAACAAATCGTTCTCTTCCTCTTCATACATTTAAAGACTGTTATCATATCCCTTCCCAGGCTGATCTAGACTAAATAACCCCCATATTTCAATCTCTCCTCTTCAGTCATGTTCTCTGGACTTCTAATCATTCTTGGTCTATTCTGGACATTGTTCAACTAGTTCCATCGTTCTTGAACAACAGTGACCAAAATTGGAGATGAGAGTACAGCAGAAAAATCACATCCCATGTCATGCAGATGGGAGTCTGGTTTATATATCCCAGTATGGTGTTTGCTTTCCTCATGGCAATCTTAATTCTGAGTTCTCTTCAGCTTGTGATTCACAATAGCTCCAGATCCATCTCTGCTGGTTACTCCACATCCCTTATTTGTACATCTGATTGTTCTTGCCTAAGTATAGAACTGTGTATCTTGCATATCTCTTTATTGAATTTCATCTTGTCCCTTCACAAACTCCTGGATTATTTGTCCACTTATATTTGATAGTTCTGAAGTATAAGACTGTCCTCTTCTGTTATTTTTTCAAATTTATTTTACCTGCTACTTTTATATTTCCTTTTCATTCAGTCTAGGTAAATATATATATGTATTTTCTTTATATATATTTATATGTATATTCTTTATATTTTTTTTTTCATTCAATCTAGGTAAATAATAAAAATCATGAATAGTTGCAGGTTCAAAGCGTATCACTGCAGAAGTTCACCAAATGTGTTCTTGCAATACAGTGATGATCTGAGCCCAGCTGGTTTATATTTGAATTCGAACATGAACCTACAGCTACACTTGGATTCTCAGCATGCTTCAGTACCTGAAGTTCTTCCTGACATTTCCATGACCTGAAGAAAATCCAAAAGTGCCAAAGAAATGTAATTGCCTATCAAGACATATGTGTTCTATATTCACAGATCAATGACTTTACTCCATCTCGTTGTACTTCATCTTTGTAACACAGTAATGCAGCAGAAGACAACTGATACAGTTGAAATACCAAAACTAAAATGCCATAAGTAAACCCTGATGAAAGCAAAGTAGCAGATCATTGAGTTTTGGGGAGGACATAGGCCAGTTCTCAGAGTCTAAAGCATTTGCTCAGTATGTTCTGATGGATTCAGCCCTTGTTTTCTTCTCGTGTAGCTGGTCCAATTTCAGAAAATGTACCCTTTACTCACAACTATTTCCTGAATAGTTTTGAAATTTGTATATATGTTTCTATAGCTCTCCCTTTCTGCTCACCATTCTCCTTGCCTTACACTTCCTCCTCCCCATTTTCAAGGGCATCTCATCAGAATCCATTTCTGTACCATTTGGGACATGAAGAGTCCAAAACTCAGATTTCCCAAGGTAGACTTTTATACTCATTACTGATCAAGATAATTGGTTTTCTGATCTATCATTTCATCTGCAAATGCTCATGTCATGTCTAAGGACAGGTCTGAACACATGCTGCACCTGTCAAATAGGAAAACAAGGAAAAAAGAGGAAAAAAATAAAATCAGCCTGGGAAAACAAGTCACTCAGAGAGATCCCTCTTGGCAACATGGCCCATGTGTGTGTTTCCATGCAGAGCAGCTTTTTGCTAAGCCCTGGAGAGACCCAAGACCCATTTGTGTAAACACAGATGGAGAAAGCTGAGAAGCCTGGGAAATGGAGTCCTTTCAAATTCAAGTTAATCTTGATGAACTGCTGTTTTGTGGGCTTTGACCAGTAAATTCTGAGTCACAAGCAGGGTGAGACATCACCTTCCTTTTGTGACTGCAAGTCCAGCAATCAACAGTCTCTGTAGCTCAGTCCCCAAGGCCAAGAGTCTCGCAATCTGCTTCAATTTAATTTTTTTTTTGCTTTTCCTCCCACAACTCCTCCTTCTTAAAGTCACTTATCGTTACCTCGGGATTGTTGCCAGATTCTCTTCTGGCATCACTTCTCCCTCTTTTCTGCAATCTTTGCCTATAAGGTACTTTAATCACTTCCCATGTCAACTACCGCAAAGCTCTTTTTTATAGCTCTCATAAATACTTACAGGCTTTATGTATATTTCCTCTCCAAACTTCAGGGGATCCAGATCCTTGCTTAGCACTGAAGAGATGGAAAGGAGGGCAGCTTGCTTCAGATTTCCACATGACCCAGGCATGGCAAATTTTCCTGCAAACTTAGATGAGATTAACTCTTGCATTAGAATATAAAAAGGGTGGTTTGCAGCCTTGGCTCTCTGTTATTTCTCCACTCCCAGATTTCTTATTCTGCTTAATGACTGTTCCTTCCCAAGAATAAAGCCGTCAGGTTACACAGAAATCTGACTTTATTTGTTGGGTATTTTCGTTTGGTTTTTTGTTTGTTTGTTTGTGGTTTTTTGGGGTGTTTGGGGGTTTTTATAAGTTTGAACACACTGATGATAATTTTGTTGCTCACTAAAGCTTTTTTTTTTTTTTTTTCACTGTAAAGTACTTTCAATCCTCCCAGCAATCAAATTATTTGCCTTCTTTTCTTCAGCCTCCTAAAAGAGGCAATGCACAGACCCCACAGGTCCAGGTATTACAGGTCAGAACCAACTAGATAGATTTCTTAGTGTCCTCTTCTGCAATTTTTCATTCTATGTGGGATATAGCTTAAAGTCTCAGGCTAATGGGAGAGGAATTCCTTTTCTCCTGGTTACAAAAGAAGAACTGTGGTTTTGGGTTTGTTTTGTTTTTTTGTTTGGGTTTGTTTTTTTTTCCATCTTAGGGCTTTATATCTGCTGTCTCTTGGGTGTTTCAAAAGTAATTTTCTTGTCTCAGCATAGTGAACTCACAAGCAAATTCCCATAACGCTGGCGATGCAAAGCAGTCAGACCAGCCAATATATTTATGCTTCAACATTTCAAATGCACTCTTGACTGCCTTCAAGCAATAATTTTATAAGGTTTTCCTTCCTGAAAAATTGCTCAGTGATGACCTAGAAGTGAAAAGTTCTGTCTCATTACCATTTCCATCCAATTCCACATTAACTTTACTGAAATAGCTGGCTTTGACTAAGCCAAGAGTCAAATATAAGAGTTACAAGGCCCTGATTAAGAAAGCACTTAATCACTTTCTGTGCTTTCAGTTAGACAGATGCTTTCCCTTGTCAAGGACCATATCAGTAGCTGGGGGAGGATTGGGGAAAAGAGTTTGGCTCAAAGCCTATGAGAATTCACAACCCAGAGATACAGCTGCAGGACCTTACGAAAAGTACTGGTATTCTAGGACTATCAGCTGTCTCTCATTTTGCTCAGGACTTTCCAGGATACTTGCTCAATAAAACTCAGTGGCTAGGGTTGCATCTGAAAACAGAAGCCATAGAAAGCCCTGGGAAGCATCCCAGGAGCCCCTACCTTTCATGGAAAACAGAGAGAGGCCCAGAACAACTTCTGCCCAGATTAGATTGCCCTTACTAAAAATAGGAAGCCCTTTAGTCCTCCATCTCTCTTGATAAAGCTTTATTTTTAAGCATATGTTTTGTTTGACCTTGAGGGTTTTTTAAAAAAAAATGGAATGAAAGAGAGAAAAAGAGGGAGGAAAAAAAAATTCTCCTTGATACAATTCCAAGTAACACTGAAGATAAAGATATGCTGTGGTTATTTAGAATTTAGTGAGTGACAGGTTAAATACAGTCTCACAACGTCCCATTTGCATTGTTCAAGTCAATATTTTTTGGCTCCAAAGGAATGGCAAACAACACTTCAACCAGAATGTGTCTAGTTCTGGTCCGCAAGGTATCCCTGTTGCTTTCTTTGGCTTCTTAATAAAATTTCCCTGTTTGTATAAACCCTACAACAATGGCCAAGAAAAGACAGCAGTGAGAATGGTCATCAGCACCTTAGGATCATAGTAATTAGATTTAATGACTCCAGCACCATCCCATCAGCTGATAGGCATTACCATACCTTGCAAAAACTTGACAAGTTCTCTCAATAGTCCAGCCAAAGCAACCCAAAAGGTCAGAGTTCAGGTAACTTTTGTGGTGACAGGAAACATATCTCCTTTCCTAACCTAAAAGGAAGACTTTTTGGAACAGAGCATACTGTTAGAGGTGTATACTGGAAACTAATACTGTTATTTACAAAGTGTGAATTTTATCTCAGCTGTGAAGAAACCTTCTGAGACAAAATTTGTGATAGAGCCTGAAGAAGCTGTTGTGGATAACTTCCATCCAGAAAAATCATAAAAGCAGCACTAGACATACCCAAAAGAGACCAACCCAAGCAGAAAATACATTTCTAGCTGTGAAAACAACTCCACTTCAGTACTGACGGTTGCTTATTAAACAATTGAAAATGTGCACAGGGACAGCGACAGAGGCACAAGGCTAATGTAGCTTCAGGATCAACAGGCAAGAAGGATGTGAGTGAACCTTGCATGACCTTGTGAAAAACAAGCTCTCTGGTGACTGTGGGGCTCCAGCCCGTGCTGTTTGTCGATGTGAAGCTGGTATGAGCCGTGCAACCCAATTTGCCTTCCATCCCAGGAGGATGTCAATCTTCCCTCCCTGCTGCTCCGCTCTCAGTACCAGCTGGGTCCCCACTGCTCACTGCACATTCAGGGTCCAGGGAACCCGTGCAGATGTTTTCATGGACATAGCAAAAGCCCTTTCTCTCTGCCAAGACTCACACTGGGCTTTTCGCGGGAGCAAATGTATCTGTCCCTTCTAATGCAACGTGGTTTTGGAGCAGCTCTAATTTAATCTGAAGTTGAGAAATAAAATCCTTCTGACCTAGTCGTAGTCTCCTTGCTCTAAAAAATTCTGACAGTAAAATAGCTATTATTTGTCTCTAAACCTGGAATCTCAACCTGAGGCAACCACCTGCTGTAGTAAATTTCACACCTGAATATGGTTTTGAAAGTTATTCTTGTTTTTTTTTCCAAACCAAAAATTCACAGACTTTTGTCATTGTTATTAAATACCTCAACTCTTATGCTACTTCTAGTTCAAAATACATAATTTCAGATTTCCAGACTTGTTGGCTGAAAGCCTTTTGCCACATACACTCATTCTGGGGCTTTGAATTTCCAATTCTGGACCACAACCAGTTGAATTTGATGGCCAAACTGAGATTAGGGTGCCGTGCTTTGAGGGGCATATGGGGTCCTTCAAGTGAAATATTATTGGAGGTTCTTAGAGATTTTGGAGTTTTGGTAGTCTGGATTTGCACAGCTCTTGTACAAGCCTGTGCATTCTGTCAGCTTTCTGTCAGATTTGTGCCACATGTAGGATCTTTGAGTGAAATTCATGACCCTCTGAATGGCTCTTTTTAACACTCCAGTGCAAATCATCTTAACAAAGCAATGAAAGGGGTTTTCTGTGCAGAAGAGTTTTCTTAAAGTGAAAGGCTAATAGAGCACCTCTCAGAACGATATGTACTTTCTGGTTATTGGCAGTGACCAGTGAAGATGGGAGAAGGAGACCAAGTCCTTCCATATCCACCTGGGAGCATCAGGTTTTGTTTGGAAAGTGACAGTCTTTCTAACAAATATTGCTACAAAGAGTTAGCAAGTTTTATTTCACTGTTAAGTTCCGGGTTTTGTTGACCAGTCCTCGAAATACACCTTTTGAAATTTTCAGACAATCTTCCTTGCTGATGTCTGAAGGCTGCAGAAATTAAAATTTAAAGCAACAAAGCACCATCTTATATTGCAAAATTGTTTGTCTTTGGAGCCCTAGGTACAACCCAGTATATCTTCATTCTGTTTCTTCAGAATTAAATGTCAATGTGAGATGGTGCATCTGTAATCTATATTTTTATTGATAGTGTTTAAAAAGAAAAATTATCCCCTCCCTTTTTTTTTTTTTCAGTTAAAAATTATCTTCCAGAGTCACATGGAGATTCCCCAACCCCAGAAACCAGTTTGCAATTCTGGTGACTTTTATTTTTCCCTTGTCACTGGTTGTGCTTCTGCTTTCCTTGGTGCAGATTTGTTCAGACCCATCACGGAAACAGGCCCTGTGCAGAGAGCACTACTTCATAATTTCTCACAGAGAGAGAGCAAAATCAGATCAGATATTACATTTGAGGCCACTGTTATTCATGGAGATGTCAAAATGGTTAAGAGAAGTCACTAAAACTCACCATCACAAGCTTCTACATCATGATAATACATGTCAATAATAACTATCAACAGATAGAAGAAGGTACTTTTAGTGTAGCCTTTTTCCACATCCTGTCCTGGGGCACTCCCCAGTATTCCAGCATTGCTAACTGAAGAATTTGACTAACGTGGTGGGTCCTCCCTTCTGCCTTATGAATTGCCAGAGAGCAGAAAAGAAAGGGTTAAACAATATGCCTATGTGCAAAGTTAGGAATACTGTGCAGCCATGTAGAGAACACCTGACTGATAATTTACTGTGTATTTATAGCTCAGAAGAGTTATGATAGAAACTCCTGTAACAGCTTTTACTTTAAAGAGAGTCTGCACTTTGCAAATGGCTCATTGAACAGATCATCTTAGCTATTCATTATGGAATGTGCCATCCTTACAAGAAAGGAATTTCCTGGGCTTGGCAACAGGCTAGTCTAACTGCTCAGTCTTATACAAACCTATCTGCCAAATTATGAGGAAGAGAATTCTGCAGCATCACCTCTCATACCTCTTGACTATTAAGAGAAAATATTTTTATTTAGCTTCCAAAACCAAGTTACCTCATTTCTTGAGCATCTCTGAACTACCTAGATTTCTCCAACAGAGCAATGGAAGAATTTCTATCAGTCTTTGACTTGAACCTGAACTTTCCCAAACATAAGCAAGCCTTGGATTATTTTGGATTTGTTATGAAGAGAGGCCCAACATGTTGTTGTAGTCTCCATTACAGTTCCTAGAACAATTTTAATCTTGTTTCATGGGATACTGCAAATACTATTTCACTACAGCAGTGGAGCAGTGTGAGATCCAGGATAGTGGGTTCTGGTTGTAGGTGTGTGAAGCAGAGTACCAAATCTGCAATGAACAGATATATGAGCCTGAGCTCCTTACTAAGCTGGCACAGGATAGCTGAGAAGCAGAGAAAAGGTTCTTTTCTAGTGGTGTTTCAGGAAAGACACTCATCACTTGACTACACAATTTTACCTGTTCATTAAGTTCGCTGAAAATACTTTACTGGATGCAAACAGAAAAAAAACCAAACCAAACAAATAAAAAAAATCAACAGCAGTCAACAAGAAAAAACAGGCTAAATTGCTCTAGAGGAGCAGATAGAAATTTGGAAACTGAATTCTTTGCATTCTTCTGAGAGAAACTGCTGTACTTTCCTTCCTGGTACCTTTCCCCTGGCTTTTTGGAAGTGGTGGGAGTACCATCCATCACTTCAGATCCTTCTCTCACCTTAAAAAAACCTGTCACTAAGATGAGATTTGACAAGTGGAAACACAGGTAGTAAAAAAGATCAAGCCTTTGACCTTCACTGAAAAGGCTAGATACTACAGATGGCTTTACTAGGTGCTTCCAACAATGTCATTCCACTGCTCCCCTCTTCTCTCTGTTTCATTTATCAGGATAAAATTTTTACTGCAGAGAACAATCCTTTTCAAGGACTGGAAAACCCAGAGGGTTTTTGCCTATCCATTCCTCTTCTGTTTCAGTGGAATGCACTCCTGCAGTTGCCTGGGGGTCCTCAGTCCCTCCTCCAGCATGCGTAAAGTGTGCATCTGCCTTGCCAAAGAACATCTGAAGTGCACCCCAGAAACCATCCAACTGCAACACAGCCAATTTTGTCTCCTTCAGAGCAGAGACAGTACCTGCTCTAAACAAACAGCTATACCTTGCACAATAAAAGGATTATTTTAGAAATTCTTGACCTCTTGCACCTAGGTTCAATCTGGTTAAGTCCAGATGTTAATCTAAATGGATTCAAGGTGGAGACCTAAATGCTTTAGAAACTGACATATATACATCAAAATATATGAAGTTGACTGCTTATAGTTAGTTTGCTCTCAAAGAGATAGGGATAGGGACAGGGAGAAGGGAAAGTAATTTGGAGAGTAAATTCCAGCAATGAAGAGCTCATCTCTGTGGAGATATAAAAGCAGCTAGTCGTAAGCCTGGTAAGCACAGCAATGGTGTACCTCACTCCACATCATCTGAGTTTTCCAGTTCCAGCACTGCAAGTACATCTGGATTTGGAAAAGGTTTAAAATGCCCAAAACCACAGAAAGGGACAAACTTCGAAGAGATGAGCCTGCTGCACCCTTTGCTATTTGGCTTGCTGTCTTTGGGGAACCACAGGTGTGGTTACAGTTCAAATCAAAACAGCTCTTCTCCTTTCTTTCTTTCTTTCTTTCTTTCTTTCTTTCTTTCATTTCATTCTTTCTTTCTCTTTCTTTCTTTCTCTATCTTTCTTTTTCTTTCTTTGTTTTCTTTCTTTTTTCTTTTTCTTTTGTTCTTTCTTTTCTTTCTTTTTTCTTTCTTTCTTTCTTTCTTTCTTTCTTTCTTTCTTTCTTTCTTTCCTTCTCTCCTCTCCTTCTTTCCTTCCTTCTTTCCTCCTTCCCTTCCCTTCCCTTCCCTTCCCTTCCCTTCCCTTTCCCTTCCCTTCCCTTCCCTTCCCTTCCCTTCCCTTCCCTTCCCTTCCCTTTCCCTTCCCTTCCCTTCCCTTCCCTTTCCCTTCCCTTCCCTTCCCTTCCCTTCCCTTCCCTTCCCTTCCCTTCCCTTCCCTTCCCTTCCCTTCCCTTCCCTTCCCTTCCCTTCCCTTCCCTTCCCTTCCCTTTTCTTTCCTCCTTTCTTTTCCCTCTAAAGTCCTAGCAGGACTTCCAACCTGAGAAGCACGAGGCAGCCATCCATGCTGTAGCCTGGCGGATGCTGTGCTGTATCTTTTTTGCTAATGTCCCAACTAGAGCTGGGAAAAGAGAGAGGCTCAGAGAAGGTGAGAAAATGAACTGAAACTCCAACTTCGTAGCTACAAAGGAAAGCAAATGAGATTAAATTCTAAACTTGGAAATATGTTTACACTTCTTTTAATTCAAAACACTCTGTGATTCACAGAGAGCCTGCTGGGTACCCCTGGAGACAGGTTTTTGAGTATGGCTGCTCGCTGGTGAACTTTATTGTACCATCTTGTTGAACCTGTTCCTAAAAATGTGCAGCTGTGTAAGAAGTTGGTATTCAACTGCCCAGCAAGGGTGAAAAAAAAAAAAAAAGACTGTCAGGCAATTATTGAAGCTCAAGGGCAAGATTAATTTTTCAGACCAAGCTTTAAAGCACTCTTGGAAAGTGGCAGTTGTGACACCAAAAACCAGTCACCCATAAAAGGTGCCTAAGGGTGGCATTCAGGGGGCCATCTGGCCTGTATCTGGTCTGCATCAAGCCTCAGCAACTGTGACATTGCAGGAGGATACTTTGGAAAGAGTTAAGTGAGGCAGGAAATGTGGAAGATTTAGGGTGGGAAAAGAATTACAAAAAGATTAATTACAAGTTCTCCCCATGCTTTGGACCCAGCCCAACTGTTTGCTTCTTCCTCAGAACACTTGGTCCAGAATCTGGGGCAAAAAAATGTGTGTTCATGTCTTTGTGGATGACCTTTCACTGTTCCAGGCTACAGTGACTCCTTATTGGCAGTCTGAAACAAGTTTTGGCTCTATTATTACTCGCCTCCTTGCAAAACTTGATGTCGCCTAAAGTCTTTGGCAGAAGATATGAAAGATACTTCACAAAATAAAGCAGGAGGGGGTTCCCACTGCTACTAGAGAGAGATTCTTGCTCACTCAGCATTTGCTTTTGTAATGTGCTTTACATAAGGTATGTTACTCTTCTGGCAACACCTCCAGGCCTAAATTTTCTCCTTTGTGCTCATGTGGATCTGGGGTAAGGGTTCCTTAGGGAAAGGTTCTCACACTTTCTTACAGAATAGCTGCTTCCATATCATATCCTCCATGTATATTTTTGGGCTCCTCTCTGAGTAAGCCTGTACTTTCAAGTTTGAGAATCCATCCTGTATGGGTGTCACCTGAAATTATCTTTTCTCTATGCTGTTGCTGAATTATTCCATTGAACCACAACTCTGATTTTTAATGCATTTGTTCAGAGTGCTTTTGTATTTTATTTTTTCTTTTACAATACTAAGAGAAAGACACTAAATGTGTGAGTGTGAGCCATCACCTCCTGTGGGGCAGGGATGCTTGGCACATAGGTCTCAGACTGTGATACAGCATCGGGGTTGTGATACAGAATAGGGGTATTCATCACCCCTGAAGTTATTCATCATACCTGGATGCCACATACCACAAAGAGAGGATCCCAACATTTGAGTACTTCAAAAGGATAACAAAAGCATTGATCTTTAGTACCTTTTCTGAAGGACAGTTTTGTGTTTAAAAAGCAGCACTGGGAGTAAAGATTTTAAGGTACTGATTTTTGGCTTACACCTGACTTCCAGTCTTTGAGATATCACACTACATTTTCCCTCCATCTATAAAAAATTGCAATACCTACAGGTACACCGATTTAACCCAGATCATCAGTCTCCTTTACATCACCAGCCAGTACCTCTCACAAGAATTTCTGAAATATAGTCCAAACATTTTGATTAGGCCAGCTGTTCCAGATGTTAGAACTACTAGGTGCTCTAGGAAGAAACCACAACCTGAAAGTTTGTCTGGTGCTCTCTGGTAGCAGTAAGCAGCTGAAGTGGGCTATGAAATAAAGACTCTACTTGAGATCTATCCCTCATGCCAAAAAGGCAAAACTCTTCTGAGGTGCTGCCAGGGGAAATTAGGGAAAAACTGTCATCTTTTGTTTCAAGTTTGGGAATTGCTGCAACCCTAAGCAAAGATTTCCCACTTGCCACTTTCCTTTTTTCTTTCCAGTTCCTTGATCTTTTCCTTCTCTACAGCAAAGTATCAACCTCCTTGTCTCAGAGTGTCAAGCTCCCATATATTTCCCTATCAAAATCCTTCTGGGACTAGCACAAGCTCTGTGGCATTGGCACAAACCAATGACAAACACCCAGCAGAGCTGAACAGAGACAATAAAATGCCAGGCTACAGCATAAATCCTTCCACTCCTAAAGCAGACTTTACTTCTTCTGATCTTCTCTGAGCTCGTTGTCATTTGCTGTCCAATTTTTTTAATGGAATCTGAGGTTGGGAACTGCATTGTGTCTTTTGGATCATATTACACATGCTTAACTAATACTAATAAATCCCAGAAACCTGGTTAATTTAGCAGCCCTGAACTCTGTGGACATGAGTAGAAGATCCCATTTTCTGTTTTGTTCAACAACATAATGCAACAAACATTTAAACACTCTGCTAAGACTTTTTTCATTACTATTATGAAGCAGGATGATTTAAGACTTTGTTTGTTTCAGAGTTGTACAGTTTCATTAGGTATGTACTGGACAGAATATGAATGGTTGGTACATTCACACAGACAGATCATTGACTTGGGTCACCAAGTTCCTCAGGTTTATAAACAGTGTCTCTGCAGTATTTTCATGACTGGTCTTATGTCACAAGCTTGGACAACTGGAGGCATGTACACCACCATTTACACCACAGCCTGTCTCCCACCTGCTCAGAAGTACTGGCCCCAAATCAATCCAGGGCCACACCCAGGAATGTGGATGTTATGAGTACCTTCTGCTGTACATCCTCTGTCCTGGGCAGGAGCTGATGGCTGGTGACTGACATACCACCAGAGCCTTGGGCATGTGTTTCTCAGCAGTGCTTGACGACCTGAGATATCACAGCATTTAAGGCATCAAGCTGCTTAACACCTGCTTTTACATAAACCAACAGGTAAAGCCCTGCTTCTCACACTGAATGAGGAAAGGATCCACATGTGGTCACCTCGCACAGATTTCAGATCTACAGCACCTAGTGGTGATTCAAAAACTCTTCTTGCAATACCCCTTTTTGCCCAAAGTCAAATCAATTTTTCTGGTTACCTTTCTTGACTAACCCTTCCCATGACCACAGAACTCCATATGGAAGAGCGAGTGGGTAGGAATTATCTTCTTCCCTGTATGTTTCAAATGGTGGTTTTCAAGAGATTTTTCAAATCTTGCACTTACATGAGCCAAGTCCCTCAGAAATGTCTTAGAACTGTTTTCACCATTTTCTTGCCCACACAAAATTGGGTTGGAAAGGCATTGAAATCAGCTGATGAAGTGAAAAACCCCACAGGTTTTCGGATTACATTGCTAGATTGTATCTGTTTTGAAATTCTTTTCTCAGCTATGATAATATTACATGTCCTTGATCATACAAACAAAGCTTTTGGAGGGTCTTTGCAGAAAAGCCCCAGACTACATGAGATTCAGATAAATCTGTGATACCCAAGATGCATTTTGTGGAAAGGAGATTTGTAGTGTCTGCCTCAACTTTTTTAGAGCAGAAAAAGAAAATGCTGTCTGTTTTGATACTGGTAAACTGCCTCCAAATGGGATCCTTAGGACTAAATTAGAAGGACCTTTCCCTCACTTAGCCTGATCTGAACTTTGGCAGAAAAAATGACATTAGATTTCTAAGCAATCTGCATCAAATTCTCTATGGGATTCAGTGCATTTGGGGTGGCATTCTTTGGATTATTTTATTCTGTACCTTGCCAACCTCTCTCTCTGCTGGAAAAAAGTCTGTAAAAGCTACTGCTTCTTTACCTTTGGGCCAAGTCTTGAAGTGTTAAAGTACAACTCCTAGTAACATGGATTACAATAAAATCTGGGTTTCTTTGGTTCACTTTCACTGCTAGTTTATAGCACAAATGACCCAAAAGGTTGTTTTGCAATATTAAAGAGGACCAAGTGTCCTGTAAATTTTTTAATACCATGTGAAATTTGAAAGCCTTTACAGCAGAGGCTTAGTAGTAGTGTCTCACAATGCGTAGGCATTTAATGAGTTGCGTTTTATGAGTCTGTTTTTCTTGCAGGCAATAAAAGGATATATGAAAGGGTCAAAGTTAGCAGACTGTAGGACAATGTGTCTTGCCAGGGTTACATACAACCTACCTAGCAGTTTCCCAAGGGAAGGATGGCTTAGGTCTGCATCCATGGAATATTCTGTGATTTTTTAAAGGTCTTCAAATAAAAGAGAGTACTGTAGACCTTCTTTTGTGAAATGGAGGTGAAGGGGAAGTAGAGACAGACATCGGCAGGCATCTGCAGTCTGTACAGTTCAATGCACAAGTGTAATCCCCAGGCAAGCTGCAGGTTCTGGGCTCTAGTGATGAGGTCCAAACCCCTTTTGTCTCATGACTTGTTTTCCACTTTTTTCCCATTGGGGTAAACACATGACTTAAGATCAAAACTCGTATTTCGTAAGCTATTCTCCAGGTTGTCACTTAAACTTCCAATCAGCCAATTTTTGGATGTTATTAGTATTGTTGCAGTTATCACAGAGATATTTCTCTTCTGGAGACCTTATCTATGGACAGCTGAAGTAGAAGTGGCCCGTAAATCCCAGACAGGCAGCTGGTTTTCTAAGTCAGTTTCCATCAGTCCTTACTAAAGGTCAATTCCTAAGGAATCTATTTGCTTTGTCTCTATGAACTCTTACCCAAAGCTTTCTCAATACTAAATTTACTCAGAAAGATGTTTCCAAAGTGTATTTGGGAGATACAAGTGAGAAACATGACAACAGCTTGTGAAAAACGACATCCTATTCATGTACCTCTTGCCTGTTGAATATATTCGTGTAATACCTGAGAAGCTTTTTGATCCCTTTTTGTCATCCTTCAGTTTTGGAAAGGGGAAAGCTCTTTTTGTGTATACATACATTTGCTGTATTTTTAAGTAAATCCAATGTGTTTTCAATGTCTTCTGTTTGTTATTAAAACTGAAACTCTTGGAAATACCTGGAGAGTGGAGCTATAGCAAGCCATGCAAAAAGCAGGTATGGGCTGTCACCCCAGACATCCTTTCCCTCCTGTCAGTGTCCCACACCTTTTGCTCAGCCACACCCTGCAACGTGCACGCTATGGCCATCCCTGATATCTTTAAACACGCACTGAATAAACATCATGACAGCATTAGGCTTATTGACTGCTGCCTCTTGGCAGCAGCCCCACGGCTTGTGGGGAGTGGAGAATGTGTAGCTGTGTTGGAGCAATGGCCCTCCGCTCTTCAGGGATCAGCCCTCACCACTGCTGACCCTGCCTGTGCCTTGCTGAGCAGCAGATGCTACCAGAGTGCCTCCCAGCTACCA
Source organism: Sylvia atricapilla (assembly GCF_009819655.1). NCBI lineage: Eukaryota > Metazoa > Chordata > Aves > Passeriformes > Sylviidae > Sylvia > Sylvia atricapilla. Next base: position 23,806,292 of record NC_089146.1, read on the forward strand.
GCGGGCGGGCGATGACTAACTGGGACATCTCCCTTTTTCCAGGACCAGCCCCTCCTCGCTGGTGACAAACCCAATGTGCCGGGGCTGCTGCCCCCGGCATTCCCTGCCTCTCCGGCTGAAAGCAGCTGGACTCTGCCAAACCCCAGATTCATGCGGTTTGGCACCCTCTGCTCATCAGGAGCAGGAGCTCCATCCAGCACATACTGCTGTGTACAAGTCAAGCAGCAGCCGCAGCGAGGGCTGGGACAGGAGCTGGCCCACGAGCTCCTCTTCAAGCTTTAGGAGGTGGGTTAGTAGCCGCAGGGACAGGGTGACGGGAATGCAGTGCTGGGAGAAAGGAGCCAAGCATTTGCCTGAAAAGGAAGGGAGACAGCGGGAGTTTTACAAGCTGCGAGGGAGGTAGGGAAGAGGCCAATAGAACAAATATGATGTATTTTAAATACTCATTTCTACCAAAATATGTCAAAGAAGGGGAGCCTTTTCCCTGTTTGCGGCCTTGGTTTTCAAGACTGGGATGATAACCTCTGTGCCTGCTACTAAAGAAGACAGTGCACAGCTTTTAGCTTTTTCTTCAGCCCTCAGTATGACCCGTAAGTAAGTGTGCATGGGAACAGAGGGAGAGAGCTGGGACAGGACAGACAGCTGCCTGAATTGTCCTTCTGAGCCACTCCTGCCAAGATGTGGTGCAACATCTTATTTTTCTTTTCCTTGCTGCCATCTATTACAGGAAATCTGTTCATTAAACGTCCTCAGTAAAGCTGAAGGATGCAAGGGGTGGTAAAACCAGGCAGGGGTCTGACCCCATAGATTGAGCCACAACATTGGCCCAGCAGCTTCCAGGGATCCTTCAGCCCTTTCAGGAACCACAAACCCTGCAAACACCCATGCGGCTGAGGCTGGGGTGGGGAAGCGTCAGCGCCAGAGGAAGGAGGTAGGGTTGGGAAGAAGTGAGTTGCAGCATTCACACACCCCTAGAAACTGGAGCTTTCTCAGCAGCAAAAAGAGTCAGCTTCTGCCTCCACCCCAGCCCGGCAAGGCTGTGGGAAGCACAGCCAGCTTGTTTCCTGTAAACAGGCTCTTTTTCCCAAAGCCATGGCAGTAAGACAAGCCACTGAAACACAAATGAGTCCAAGATTGGGACAGGTGCCACTGCTGGTGAGGGGTTGAAAGGCTTCACTTCTCTCCATCCTTCTCCAACATCCTTCTTTTCCCATGCTGTCACACCCTTTGCCCTCCACATTAGCTGTTCTCCTTTCTTTTCCCTTCCCACATACATCCTTTCTAGTTCTCAGCACAGGAGGGGGTCTCCACAGCTGAAACTGTGGTAAAAAATCAGTCTGCCCCTGGCTGACTGACATTCAGGGACCTCTGTGTTGCAAGAACTAAACCTGAGTTGGTCTTTTCTTAGTCTCTCTCCATTTTTGGAATGAGGTGGAGCGGTTATGTGGCTGGACATATTTCATGCCATGCTAAAACTTGGCAGATAAATTTGCTTCTGAGGAATATTTTTAAGAAGGAGCTAACACAGAATTATGCAGGGCCAAGCAAACCCTCCTGCCCATGCATGTTCTCTCTAGATTTTCCCAGCTTTACTCTGACAAAGTACTCAAGCTGTATCGTTGGAGGAAAGGAGGGATGATGCCAAAATCATGGTAATGATCCCTCTAATCCCATATGCAACTCCCAGCTCGGTATCAACAAAAAATGATTTGGAACCACTAGCTGATATCAGTTCCTATGATTTTTCATACCTTCTTAAGTCAATCTCAGCTGAAAACATGAACCTGGTGAATTGGCCTTAGACACCAGCCATGACCCACAGTTTAGACCTTTCTGTTTTAAAGGAAATACAGGTTGTCAATTCCTGTGCTAGCTGCTGTTTTCCTTAAATCCTCAGCCCCTGAACTCCTCACTGCGTACCAGGTAGCCTCTGTTTTCTTTTCAATACAAACCCAGGCATGCACACAAACATCAGAACTTTTGTCAAAAGCCTGATGACATGAACAAAAAGGATTCAAATATCAAAGTGCGAGCAAACATATCTTGTATAAGCTCATTTCCAAAATGTTTCCTTTTCTGTTGTATCTTGTGATGTATTTTTTCTTGTCTGTCTCATGGTAATTAATCACTTACTACTTGGCAACGTTAGGAAGATGATGAGCTGGCAGGAATGCTGGTGAATTCCCCAATAGAATGACATAGAGCCTTTGTTTCCCACCGAAACCTAAATTCAGGATGTGTGGTAACATTACATCCTGTAACTTTGCAATACTGGGCAAGGTGTTTGAAGCCAGCCAATGTCAGCATGTAAGAAAAAATAAAATAGGCTCATCCTCTAGTCTGCCTGCAAGGGAGGTAGGTTGTTTTTGTTGGTGGGTTTTTTTTTTGGGGGGGGAGTCTAGTTTAAAATTCACCGACTATTGAATTTTAACCTTGTTCTGTACATACATAGTTGTTAAAAAAGAGGCAGGTCCTCCTTTCTTGCTTAGAAACCAGAATAAAGGTGGAAAATAACCACACAGACAAAAAGACTTTACCAGCCACACACAGAGGATTGGTGTTTGCTGTATTGATTAAAAGTTGATGGGGGTTTTTTTGGGGTTTTTTTGTTGGTTTGGGTTTTTTTGTTGTTGTTTTTTTTTTTTTTGGTGAATCTTAATCCTGATCTTGGATATCAGTTAGCTAGCAATTTTTGAATGATGCTTTCTCTCCCTGGACTAAGTAGGCTTCAGAACTCATGAAGAAGTATCTGTCATCTTCCAGGCCCCTGGGTCCATACTTTCCTGCTCTGGCCAATAAGTTCCCTAATTTCCGTTGCATAGGAGAATTAAGAAGGTTTATGTCACCATGGCAATGCAGAGCTGTACCTGCTTTTGGAAAATACATAAGCACCTGATACTAAACCCTACCAAGTCAAAGCTTGTCATGATATCCTCAGCTCTCTCCCCTTGTTGACAGATATTAGGTGTGAAATCCATTTCAATATGACTAGAGCACCAAAAAAAAAAAAAAAAAAAGATCAGAGCATGGTCAAAAGCCCCTCCTGGGGGCAAATTGAATAGTGATCAGTGAGGAGCAACCAAAGCACACCCAGGCTCAGAGGAGGCCAAGAAACTCAACCCTTAGATGTGGGTGAATCACTGCAAGGTAAAGTTATTTTAAGATCAAGCCTGAAACCACCAGAGGAGGAAAATGAAACCTTGAAAAATGAGGTCAGTGGGAAAATCCAAAGGTCTACAGCCTGCCTGTTGTCAGGGGCTGATAGGGGCTGACCAATAGGGTGCTAACTCATCCCTGAGAGCTGCAGATCACCACTCCTGGAAAGGAAACAGTGAGGAAAGAGATACAGAAACATCTAGAAGACTTCATAAAACACCCTAAGTAAAATAAAAGATTATGAGAGAGTCCCTTCTTGCTCTAACTGAGGAAAGAGTATAGGCAGGCTGAGTTTCTTCCCCATCCTATACCATCCATTCCTTTAGAAGGACCTCTTGAGCAAGTTAATTCCTTCTTTCCTATCTTATCTGGCATGGGTCTGGGGCCTTCCCTTAGCTGAACTTTATTTGAGAGGATGTCTCATATCTAGTGCCTTGGAAGTCCTCCAGGTAGCTCTTTACTTTGCCTTTCATCAGAGATTATACAGAATAGCACAGTTTGATCCGGGTCAGCACTGAACACATTAAATTGTGAGTGTCCCTTAATGTGTTTTCTTTCAATGAGGAAATTGAGGAGAGTTTGGGTGGATTTCAGGGCTTTTATTGAACAAGGAACTCAGCATCTTAATAGATATATCTGTAAGACTACATTTACTTCACAGTCACCTAGACCATCAGGCTGCTGTATTGCTTGTTCTGTGGAATTTTCTGAAGTTAATGATGATGGGTTTTTTGTTGGTGGTTGTTTTTGCGGCTCTCTTTCTTGTATCCCTAAGAGAAGATGATGCTTTGCAGGAAGGATGACAATTTTGTTTGTTTGTTTTGTTTTAATTTTGAATGTCACAGTCCACTACTGGAAATTCTGGATGGTGAAATAACCCTCCTTATGCTCTCACACAGTGAATCCAAAACCAAAACCCATGACTGGGAAAGCTCCAGATGTGATATGGGCCTCTGAGACTGAAAATAAGCAGTCAAAGTGTTGACTGGAAGAAGCCCTCCCTCCTGCCCTACATCCCTGAGTCACTAAGCCAGATGGGGCTGGCTTAATGCACAGAAGCTGCTGATTATCAAACCAGTGCTGTCAAGGTGGGCTGGTGAGAAGGAGGACAAAGTCTGTTTTTGTGCCGCCTTTTAAAGTATTTGGAGTTCCTTTCATACCTGTGCTGCTTTCTCTGCCATGAGATAGAGCAGATCCCTTTTGAAGATGCTCTCCAGCCAGCTAGCACATAATGAAAATTGTTACCAGCTTTGCAGCAGCACTGTATAAACTAATCTCATAAACAAATAACTCAAACTCATCCCAACACCACCTCAGAAAAGCACTGCAAAGTAATCTCCGTCACTCTTTCTGCATCTCTGAAATGCAATCAAGAACATCATGGGAGCTGTAATGTCCAGGCCGTGAGAAAACACGTGTCTGGACCATTACAATTAAAATCCTGAATAAGAGCTGGAAGATTTGGCCTTTGAAAGGCATTCTGGCTCTGGTTTGGAATGGCTTCATCTCTAAATCTGAATTGTCCGTGCCTGGCAATATGTAGAAATATACTGTTCTGACTCAGGAGGCAGGAAAATAGCAGGAAATTACTCTGTTTGAAAATTGGACCATAAATTCAGATATGGCTGTTCTGATCCTGGCATGATTTGTTATAAGTAAATCAATGTATTTTTGGCAGAGATCATGAAACAAACAAAAAGAAAGAGCAAGAAGGAGAGAAAAGCAGAGAGTAGAAATAAGAGTTTTATAGAGGAAACTAAACAGGGAGATGCCTGTTTTTGTTAACTGCATCACAGACATCAAGTCACTGGCGCTCCAGCCTATTGACAGCTGCCTTCAGGCATATTCAGCACAATCAGGTGGAAGGAGCTTGGCACAGAGGCTCTAGAGACTTGAATCCTGGTTTTGCATCTGGTCAGAATTGCCATTTGCAGCTGTCCCCGCCCTTGGCACTTTTCCTACCTTACCTCTACTTAAAGGGCAGTGCTGGGAGCAATCTGGGGAAGAGGCCAAAGCTACCTCAAACACCAGAAAGCTGCACATGCAGAAGAGGCCATGCCTCTGATGCTGCGGCTCAGGGAAGCAGCGCCTGGTGCAAGCACAGAAAGGCAAAGGCTTGGAAAAGGGAGTGAAAGTCGCTGGGACCTGCCACATGGGCCAGGAGCTGAGCAGCAGACCTAGGATTCATGTGTTCATGGGCAACCAGGTATGAAATATCTGTAACTAAGGGCCTGGTGCTGTAACCATAAACAGGCAAATCCCAGTACCAGAAGAATAAGGGTGTCCAGACTAAAAAGTGCCAGATTTGCACTGCTCTGCTCACCCTGCTCCCATTCTAAAGTCCCCCTCATCAGCTGACCAGTTATATCTCAACAGGAAACAACACTGTGGCAGGTCAGTTCGCTGTGGGTATGTTATGACAGCTGGAGAGGAACTTCCTGAAAGCTCCATTTTGCTGGTTGTAACTGGACAGGCTGAGATTAGGAAATCCCCATTTATAGTCCCTGCATCTCCAGGCAGAATCCCACAACAGGAAAGCAAAGTACACTTAAGAAAATGTACCAAATCTGGGAGGGGACTTGGAAGAGTAAATGTTTCTGAAGATCATATTCCAGAAATCTGTTTGAAGTAAAGTCCTAGAAAAAAATATCCAGTTCTGCTGATGTGCATCATGAAAAAGTGGCTTGTGTCACCCAGAAGGGTGGGGAAGGCAAAGGAAAAGCCTAGAACATGATTCGTTTGGCACTGTCCTCATTTCCTCTGTTGGAGCCCCACTAAAACCTGTGCAGCAGCTCTCTGCCTGCCTCTGGTCCCATCACAAGTGACCTTCAGGAGCAGTGCACTTCCTGGCCTGCTGCAATACTGCCTGCAGGGGAAGATGATGGAGCTGCCTGATCCTCAGCCAGGAAATACCTGCTCCAGCAACTGCTCAAAAGTGCAATTCAGAATCCAGATTCTAAGAAATGGATTACAAAGAAAAGTAAAGAAACAGCAAAATTGCTGGGGAAACCTAGAGAGGCAGAATACTATTTTCTCTCTTTGTATTTAAAGAAAATGCTGGGTTTAGACTGTGAAAGCAGAACATTTCTAGCAGCCACATGCAGATAGGTCTTTGCTTTTCTGTACTCTCTGCTTACCAGTGTAGTCCCATACTGCTATTTCTAGAAAAAGCCTGAAAATCCAAATTAGACCCATAGAAAAATACTTAGATTGCCTTTGGGCATTTAGGCCTGCGTAATGCAAGTAACACCAAATGAGCAATAATATTTGTAACACAAGCATTTTTAAGGCAACAGCCAAGAATTACAGCAGTGGAAAGAGCTTCACAATCCTATTGTAGAAAGAAGGAAAGCATTTTACCCTCTTAGAGAGCCTGTCTTTCCTCATTGATGGTCACGTCATACCCATCTTAAATAGACCCAGAAATGCTAGAGGAAAATAAGGAAAGAACATAGCATCAGAGCTGAGGTCAACATCTGGATGGACTTAGGCTTCACAAAGGAATTCACTGACTCATTGGCACATGTGAGGACTGTCATCTCCTCTGCAGCATTTAGTCTTTAATCATGTGAACCCATTGGAGTAGAGCTTGGCTTTCAGGAATATTAATGGAGAAATAATGCTACGAAAAGTGAAAAAAAAACAATGCAAGAAAATGAGTGGTTCTGAAAAATATCGGTATTATTCCCTCCCTACACACATAACACATACTTAAACACATAGGGATGGAGCAGCCAAAAGACCAAAACTGAAAACTATCAGTCACCTGCTGGATGTTTGAACAGGAATAGGATAGGAGCCCCATCTGTGCTCTGACCCTGCCTGACCCTCAGGGACTCCACCAGTGGTGCAAAAGGTTTGTGGAGAGGCTGATGTGTTCCCTGTGACCTTGGTGGAGCACAGCATGAACTGTCCTGGCAGGATATCCTCATGAGCTTGTTCCCACTGCTCTCGGGCAGTGGTGCCCAATCTGAGGAGTGGGAAGGAAGGAGAAATAGAGTGAGAGATCATGGGCAGGGCTTTCCTGTTGCATTTGTCTGGAAGAGCATGGGCCACAGTGTGACTTCTGAACTAAATGTAGCTTGAATGAGTGGCAGTGGGCACAGTGCTTTCTCTCATAGACCTGCCTCATCAGAGAAGACCCAAGGGTAACCCAAAGCAACAACTTTCAGATCTGTGCTAAGGCAAGCAGCTCAGTGTGGCACTAACCCGGGCCACATCCTTGCCTTGTCACTCCTTGGACACCTTGGTCTGAATATGAAGCCCTACTGGCTAAGGGCTTAGAGCTGATGAACCACCACAAATGCCTGGGCCCACAGTCTTGCTCTTCTGCAGGTTTTGATTGAACTTCTGAACCTCCTGAGGTTGATAGATCACAGGTGACAGGAGGAAGTGATGGGGAAATTCACTTGCTCAGGACTCTTCAGTTGCTGTTAGTTAAACAAGTGTTTTATTAAGTTCACTCCTTGTGACCAGGAGGATTTGGAAATGCCTGGCGTGATTGTTCTATTCCAGTGACCTCATGATTCACAAGGCCCCAGACTGTATTCCTCACAGAGCTAAGGAATTTCTATTGGCAGTTCCTGTGAAGAAGAGGGGATGAGATCTGCTCATGTATCCCCTATTCCGTGTGGGGAAGGCCTAAACAGAGGAGGAAATTTAGATTTTTACTTAATTTTGAGTAATCAGTTCCACCATCCCCTTCTGGCATCCTGCATCCCCCAGCAGTGGTTTCAATTTGTGGAGAAGGTAAATCACTAACTTGCTCCAATCTTTCTAGTCTGTTCCAGTCTATCACCACCCTGCTCCAATCACCTGTTGTTAGGTGAACTTGAGAGCCATTCTCTCAGCAGCAAATGATGGCCTTTCCTGGATAATGACAATTAAAGCCCTGTATAATATTCACAATAATCAGCTGAGCAATGGATTAATAGCTGATGATTTCCAGAGATTTATGAGGCAGTTTTACAGACTAAGGTTTAACTACTGTAAGAAAAATCTTAACCATTTATTTCCCTTGTTCTAATAAATCGTCCCAGCTCTGGACAACCCAGAACATATCTATGTGCACCAAGGTCTCTGACATCACATTTTAAGAACACAACAAAAAACAAGGAACAAGATGCATCCAGCTCTGTTCATTGTGAATCGGTTTTTATGTCAGGCTCTTCCCAGAAAGTAGAGCGGTCTATCATGCTGTTGTTTCAAGCCTGCTCCTATGCCACAATACATGGCAGAGAAGGCAGTCAGGGTCCAAACACTCACCTCCTGTAGTGGTACCTCATGTTCCACGTAGAAGGTAGGAGAGCAAGGGTGAGAAACACCCTCTTAGTCTGAAAGCTGCTAAGGGTGTTAGTGGTAGGACTTAACTGTCCTGTTAACATGACACATGTTAAACTGATGGGGTTTGATTTCATATTACAAAGTGCTCCCAGGCACTTCTGGAACTAAAAATTTAGTGGGACATAGTGGAAGGTGCTGCTGTGGGTTTATGGTTGCTTAAATATGATTATGTAAGTCCTTGTCTCCTTCCTGTCTTCCAGCCTCTCTCTTCATATCTGAGCATTTCCTGTTGTGCTGCTAATGGACCTGCCTGTTTGTCACCATTTCTGCTTTCAATATCTCTGTAACAGGAGAGCAGCAGCCTGGCAGACCTGCCTACTGGGTGTCCTCTCTGTTGGGTGGTCTTGTTCTATATCAGATGGTGGCTGGACACAACCCAGCCTGTCTTTAGAGATCAGCCACTATGACATACTGGGTAATTGAGAGGCAAGGGTCACATTTGCTATTTAGTTTTCCATCACAATAGAAGCTGCTTTGTGATTGGTCTGTGACTGTGAAATACAACTTTTTCCTTCTGTCTCAGAATCCATGAACTTAGACTCCAGGCTAAAATATTTACCTGCGGGATGTCACTTCAATGTTTTCACTGCGTTAGGGATAGAGCAAAGACAGTGAAACTGAGGTTTGTGATCTCCAGAACAGAAGCTCAATAGTCCAAAGCCCACCCATGTCATGCTATAAAGCCTGTCTCTTATAATCAGCTCTGACATGACATGACAATAAAAGGGGGGAAAAAAAGAAATAGGGAAGTTTGTCAAGGATAGGAAGTACAGACTCATAACTGTTTTCTATTAATGATTTTGTTTTCAGTCCAAAAATCTCACCCATTAAAGCACTGATGCCTGCCTTATAAGAATTAAATGTCAGAAAAACCAAACCACCCTGTAACTACAAGAGTATTTTTTTTCCTCTCTCTTGTTGAAGTGACATATGAATACTGTGAGGTTACTCCTATTGTGCAACTGACACATTGTTATACCACATAGCAGGATGGAGCTGACCCTAGAAACTCCCAACACACAATAAATTGAGATCCTCTTTTGGAACTGACGCTAGCAGTATGCATCTCAGTAATGATAGCCTTTGGGCCTTGTTCTGGAGTCATAGGGAGTTTATGAGATGTTATATTCTCCCATTTCCTCCCTGCTGAAACTTTCCTGGGAAGGTCTTCCAGCATCAGGATGTGTCACTTTCAAAAGGATGTTTGGGCAGACTCCACAGCAAAAAGAAATTCAGATGACTGATCTGGAGCTAGGTAGGCAGAACAATGCATTACAGAGCTGCAGCTGTTCCCAGGCCTGTGCCACTGGTCTGATTTCCTGAACTAGATGTGCAAAACCTTGAGCTGCACAAACAGATTCCAATATGTTAGTCACACTGGTTGGACTTTATACACAGAATGCAAATATAATTAAGTCACATGGTTTTGCAACATAAAACATCATCCATATTGCACTTAGGTCTCAATATGGCCAGGAAATATCAAAGTAAGTACTAAAAAAACCCCCCAACATTTCAAACAGCCCAAAGCATCTGATATTTAAAGTCAAATATGTAGAAGGCATAGTTTGTTCCAACCCACAGTATTACACCAGGGTATGAATACCATAATGATTTTATAACTGTAGATAAAGAAAAACACTTTGACTTTCTCTCATAACCAAAAAATCTAAAAAGCACACTGACTTAATTATATGCCTTTTTAATAATTTCATGTCAGGTATATGGTGTGATTGTTGCAGATTGTTTTCAATAATGCCACCAACATGAGGTGCAGTTGTTTATAATTATATCTACGATATTGGATTGTAAATGTAATAACCAGTGCCACAGCATATGAACATTCACAGAATTAGACCACAGCCCTTCAGTACAACACAGCCACCCCAGTGTGGTGAAGCACACTGTCATGTCCAATGTGTCTACTGATACAGTGGAACCAGTCTACCTATCACCTGTCCCAAAGGAGAGTAAAGATTAAAGAGGAATGCAAGACTAACTGCTCTGCAAATATGGCAGAGCCAGACTTGATTGGAAGAGCAAAGCATCTACATCAAGCTACAGAATCTTTACAAATCCTTCATTTGCTAGTGAAAATTTGAGAGATTGTCAGTCTCAAGCACACTTGATTTTTAATAGAAAGAGCCAGTACATTAAAACAAGGACAGAAGTTTACTTTTTGGTAGGCAAAAAGTGGTTTGTCACTGTCTTTTGTACTCCTGCCTCATTTTCAAGATTACACAAAAAAACCCACACATGGTTAAGTGAACTCCATGAGCATGACTGAGGAGGTAAAACAGAACCCCACGAATTAGAAACACTTCCTGGCTGTTTGCAGATGGCAGGCTCAAAATGGATAAGAGATAATTATACACAACACAAGAAAATGGAGTACAGTGTTTTCGGTTGCAGACATAGGGGGTGCCAAAAGGTACATACATCTATAAATCAGTTTGATAAACAGTCGGACAAAAATCTGTCAAAACCAAATAGATACCATTTCTGCCCAAAGTGATCTGACCAGTGGGGCATGATTGGCAAAGAAACAGAGCAACATGGACAATCTCAGAAGCAGTGACGGAAAATCCTACTGTCCTCACTAGCATGTATCCCTCGCCAGAAGGAAAAACAAACCAAAGCAACAACAAAAAACCCACAAACCCCAAAACAAACAAACAAAACAAAACAAGACAAAACCCCCAACAATTAGTTCTTCCAGAAAAGGATAGGGATGGTCCTAGAGGCTGGCATGAGCAAAAGTGCACTCCTTGGTCTTTTGAAAGCACCGTTCTCAGTTTACCAATCAGGGCTGGTCCTATTTCTTGTCTTTATCCATGGCCTTAACACTACTTAGCCCTGAATAATTGTTTTCTGTTTAGATACATCCTTCTAGGAAAGAGGGCCTTCAGATGGGTTCATATGTTTTATACTGCTAATAATGCAGCTTTCTGGAGTCTCTGGTTGATTATGCCTGTTTACCTTCTGATAGTTGTGTTTCCTGTCTGGCTGCCATGTGGTTTTCCTTTCTAGTTAATTTTATGGCAATGATCATGGCCTTCAACAGATACAGAGTGTTTGTCGTACTGGAGTTCAATAGGACTCAAAACCAAACATTTTAGCCTGTGTTTCTGGATATGCCAGCATTTAAAAGCCAAACTCCCTTAGGAGTAGCAGCCACAATCAACATGAAGCATTTCCAAATCTCTTCAGAGACCCAAATTTTCAGAGACCTGTCTTCATTCTCTCTCTTCCTAGCAGGCAAAAATCTTAAAAATAAATCTTAAATAAATCTAAAAAATCTAAAAATCCCCACACTTCTGGGAAACAAGCTAAAAATTTTAGAGCTAAAGGTTGTAGGAGCAAAAACTAATATAAATAGATAACCAAACATATAAACAGGTAAACATCTAAAGGCACCCAAGGAACCTTTCTGGCAGAAGTAATATTTTGTAGCAGGAAACCCTTTTTTTTTTTTTGGATTGGTTATTTTTCTGTTTGTTTTGGCGTTTTTGTTTGGTTGGAGTTTTTGTGTCATGATGTTTTGCAGGTTCAGCTTGTGTATCTCAATGAAGCCTCTAAGTTTTCTGTAGCTCCTTCAGTTCCACAGAGTGCTCTAGGAATGCTGTTAACTAAGACTTTTCCCTGACATCAACACTCAGCAATGTTGAGCTAAGAAAGCAACAGACCATGGCATCTCATTGTATTTGTCTGAGATAGGATTCAATATGAAGAATCAGCACATTGTTTCAATGTCTGCACACCAGTTAACTATTAATGAATTCACAGTCAATAAAATATAGTTTCTGGGTACTATTTGGTCAACAGTTAACCTAGTAGTTATGTTTGCAAAAGAGTTTATGAACAATCCCCTGTTGCCACAACATTAATAGTTCTGGAGCAATCACTTGTTAGCCTGAAACTTGCCAGAAATTTTAGGATGGCGAAGTCAAATCCTACATGAGCAAAAGGAAGAATACAGCTTTCCAAAAATTCTGCTTCTATATTTTTGAGTCAGTATTAAAATTCACATGCATCAGTTTGGGATTAATGTTTGCCAGGGGAAGTTTATTTTGCACAAGTAATAACTCTCCTGCTTGTGGAAAGAACGTAGATGGATATACAAAAATTAGGAGCAGTGAAAAAAAGAACCATTCTGAGGATATAATTTTTGATTTTCATTTTTGTGCATGTACAGCTATTGGATCACTTCTGGAAGAAATTTTATGTCCATAATTCTCAGGACTGCTTTGTCAGACTCCTCTATTCCCAAGTTTTATTTGCATGACTGCACTGCAAGTCTTCAAAATTGATTGCCTGGGTATCTCACTGGGACCTTAAAAAGAATATAACTAGATAGAGCTATAAACCAATTTCAGTTATCAATGTTACATGCACCCACATATATAGCTATGGCAATACACAGTCACACACAGTCTTCAAACATTAAAATGTTAATAATGCTACAGTGGTTGGCATCACACTTCATGTCTAAATGCCTTAAAGATGGTCAAAAACCAGACAGCCAAACCAATAAAACCCCCACAGTTCCTAGCTTAGTAGTTTTAAAATGACTCATATTTCAGCAAAGGACTCAAAACCATCTAAAACTGAAATCAAAGCCCTCAGAGTTCTGGTCCATTTTAGCCCTGGTGTTGCCTTTACACATCCAACTCTGTTACCCAGAAGTCATGTACACATGCATCTACTTGGGGAGGTGGCACAGGAGTGGGTCAAAGCAGTTTAATGGGCTGGCTAGAAAGCTGTGATAAGGAGGGGGTATAAACAGGGGTTCTCCTGTGTTGAGGCTTTCTCTACACTAATATAGAGTGACTTGATTTTGTTTATGGTGTGGGACCTGGATTGCCCACAAAGTTCTTTTTCATGGGATACATTTTCTCAGTCCTCCCTCATTAAAGTAAATCTGATTATATTTCAGTCTCATTTTTTAAAGGGAGGGGAGCTAGCAGGGGGAGCTGGAGCCACACACTTAGATAATTTCCATTCAAATCCAGCACAGTAGTCCTCTCAGCCAAGTCACACTTAGAGGAAGGAGACAGAGAGGAAAATGTTGTACTATTCTTTGATGGACTTCATCGGGTGGATGAAGCATGATCAATCATCCATAACCTGACAAGGCCTCAGAAAAGGCAGAATCATGACTACGTCATGTGTACTCCTAACACCAAAACAATAGGGGATACTGTTTCGGGTTGCAGGGGTGGAAAGGGAGAGCATTTAAAGCAGTAGTAACAAAGGACAATGATTATGTCGTGGGTGGTGGTAGGTAAGGGGGGTCTGGAAGAGGACATCAGAAGAAGCTGGGAGGGATGAGGTATCCCATCCCCTCCCTGCTTCAGTCTCCATGCTGCCTGAGACATTTCAACTTTCCTTCTCCTAGCAGCGAACTCTTTTCTGTGATGGAGAAGAAAGAAATCAATTGTGTTTTTAAAAGCTACTTGGAGTCCACAAAAGGTGCATTGTTTCAAAATGGGTTGAGGGGGCTGGGTGCTTTGGGGGGAAAGAGTTGAACTTATACCATCATTTCGTCTAATTACGCCTGATGTTATTCCTGTTGTCATGTGGGTTACTACAAAGCCAACTGCCAGCTTGTGTCCCTGAGAGCAAAGACTAAACTGTTACGCTTACAAGGACACAGGGCTTCTTTTCCTCTCCCTCCTCCCCCTCCCACACTGCTGCAGGCACTGGCTCCTCCTTGGGATACCCACACGTTTGGAAGAGATGTTGGGAAATATGGGGGCAGAAACTCCCTAGGAGATACCAGCCACTTCTGCCAGTTCAGAGACAACCACTGGGCTTATCCTGTAAAACTCCAGGCATATCCTGAGAGACACCCAACCAGACACCTAGACAGTGTTCTTCCCTTTTCTGCTTTGGACAATGCATTTGCCATATCCAGTTCACAGTCCAGGCACATTGGAACTCATCACAAAGCAAATTATTCCATCATCTCATCCAGCTTTCCTCTCAGACAGGTATCTTTGACAGAAGGGGGGTGGGAGGCCACCAGGGTGTTGTATGCTGCCAGCAAGGAAAGGCACAGGCCCCAGGGCAAAAAATTATAGATCACAAAACGAGAGCAGCTACAGCTCTCACCAATGTAAAATCTCAGGTCCATCAGTATGATCCACCTCCTCGTCTGAAGGGCAGATCCAGTGACCTGACTGTGTCTTGCTGGCCACAGCCTTCATCTCATCAAGTTTGGGAACCTTGTTGGCTTTCTAAGGCACACTCTGCCCATGTTTAGAAAATAAGCAGAGCTTGGCCCCTCCCTAGGTCTCAGATGTACATCCATAAATGCTGCTTCCTGCCAATCTGGCTCAGCTCAGCCCAGGAAGGGTGTATCCCAAACGGTGCTTGGGGTGAGGGAAGACTTCCAGCTCTGCCCCTGGGTTTATGATAGCCACAGCCAAAATAAACGGGGTCAGAACATGATCCTTTGGCAGACCCTGCCAATTCAGGCAAGGTCACACCTCATAGCTGGGAATGGGTGAAAGGATAACATGATGTTCAAAGAAGCTTAGAAAATCTTTGGTTTGCTTTAATTTCGTAGGCTGCACTCCCTGCCCTCTGCTGTCATCTTACCCTGACAGGACACATCATTTCATCATTGCCTTGGACTGGACATTCAAAACAGAGTCTATGTGTTTCCTCAGTACTGGGGAAAAATCTCTCTCTAGAAGCACTGTGGTGCACTGTACATGCTGCCAAGGTCTCCCAAAGCCCCACAGGTCCAAGCAGGTTTTTACAATGTTCTTCCCCTGTTTGGGCATATTTACAAAAAACCAAAACAAAACAACAACAAAAAAAACTGAAACAAAACCAACAAATGAAAAAAAAAAAAAAAAATAAAAAAAAAAAAAGAAAAAAAAAAAAAAAAAATAAAAAGAAAAAACCCCACCACCCACACCTAAAAAAACACACAGAAAACCAAAAGCAAAAACCAACCAACCCAACAAAAACAAAAGAAAACCAACTAAAAGCCCAAACAAAAACACACACACACAAAAAAAGAAACCGACCCAAACAACAACAGCAAACTCACAAACAATCTTACAAACAAACCAAAGAAGCCACATACACACAAAAAGAAAGAACATAAAGAACATCTTTCAAGTCACAACCCTTCTGCATTCAAGCAGTGTTCTAATTTGGTTAGCTTTTGATATGTAGGGACACACATTCCCGTACACCTACGGTAGAAATGGCAAAGTCAAAAAACAGATGCTTCAGTCTAAAAGCCATCCTTGTTTTACCCTCACCAACCTCAAATCCTCCTCATCATCCCCTTACTCTTTCTTTATTACAGTGAATTATGGTGAGGGACTTGGAAGACAAGTGGGTCTCAAGCTGATTGGGAAGCTCTCTGACCTGGTTTCCGTGGGTCAGATGTAGTGACCCTCGGAGCTAGACTGTAAAGCTCACCTTTACAAAGCAGCCTTCCCAGCTCCAGCAAATGACTGCTGGAGCAGACATGCTGGAAGCTGTAACAATGGCTGTATTGATGCAAGGGAAGATTTTATTGTAAGTTAGATTTCGGAATGAGTAATTATGCAAACAAGCAATTAACTAAAATAAATACGAATGTCTTCCTCTTTCAGGGCATGCTTTTACTTTGACTTGCAGCAAGGCAGATTTCTCAAAGCTGAATCAAGCCTTTAAAACAAAGATAAAGAGGGCATTGGGAATGAGGAGATAAATACTGCTCCATCTCTCCTCTACAGCATTAAGGGCTGTGTGCATATATGTGCAACAGGGCAGCTGTAACTCACAGAATCAGGAAATACATTAAAATACCGAAGATTTGAGGCTGTGTAAAGCCCACTTTATTCACCTACCATCTGTGGAGCAGCATCATTCTACTATTCCCATAAATTTCACTCATGCAAGACAGGACACTTATTTTTTCTCTGTGGTGGTGGTGGCTGTTTTCTGATTTCTCGTCCCCCTGAGAAGGTTGGCTGCAGGCTGTGTGCAAGACAGCTGAATATGGTGACACTGCTCTCTCACAGCCCATGGGGCTTCAGCTAGCTCAGCTCATTAGACCAGACACTTTGGAAATCCAGATATTTTAAGGTCAGCCTTCTCCTCCTGTAGTGCATCACCTCCTTGTTTACAAGGCTTGCTCTGCCCCACGCTCCTGCATGGATGAAAGGCAGCTGGGCTGAGACAGCAGGGCCACATTCCAGGAAGGACAGATCTTCCGGTGAGAGAAAAGACAGCCCTGTAAGTTTCTGAGTTAGAGACAAAGTAGTGACAGATAATGTGCATCATCTTTCCCAGCTCAGGCACATTTTAGCAAAAAGGATCTAGACTTCCCTTGGGGAATATCATGCAATGAGCCTGCAGAAAGGAATTTGCTGGAGATTCATGAGTAGAAATCACTGATGTAATTAAGTCCAACTTGAGAAGCAGAGGAAAAAATATCATGCCCCAACAGCCTTGCACCACTCCACCTAGCTACTACCCCCATCCAAAATTCTGGCTTTACATTTTGGAAACAAAATGTGTGTAAAATGTGCTCCCATATAACTTTGGCTTTGTATTCCCAAATTATTTATTTCATTTTGAAATTCCTCTGTCTTTTTGTTAATTAGAATTTTTACAGAACAAAACAAAACAAACAAACCCCAAATCAAAATGGCTTGTTTCACTTCAGGTTAGAGGAATAAAATAGTCTCTGTAGAGCAGAAACAATTATCTTCTCTGTTATTTAGGTCAGCTGTAAAATGAACCATTTGCTATTTACAAATCCTTTTGTTATCAGCTGAGGTCTAGAGCCCCATCTCCTGGAGTCAGGTGATTATGTTGGAAGTTTGGGTTGATTGTTTTTGACATCTCTTGCCCTTGTGATTTGGAAGGAGATCTTGAAAATATGTTTTAAGCATAATGAACAGTGTGACATCTGCCTGAGACTCCACACATCCGGAAACAAAAGTTTAATGTAGAGCAATCTGTTCCAAGTTTATCAAGACAATTCTAACTCCAAGGCTCCCTTACGAGGTTACACCAGCATCACTCACGGAGAGCTTGCATAGGACTGGATGCTTTTATTCAGAAGGATTTTGCCTGTCCCCTCAGCTGATCCACTAGAGTACATAAGGAAAGAAATCTATTCAACAGAGTAAGACTGTTCCTCTGTCCTGTGGGGTACCAAGACCATCCATTCACTGCTCAGCATTCAATCCCTGTGCTGCAATAGCATTCTGAAAAAAAAGAGCCTTTTGCTGTTCCCTTCAAGGATTTGCATTCAAGCTTCTAGTTCACAGGCAACGCCAGCACATATTGATTACAGCTCAGAATCTGAAGAAGAGGAAATGACACCAAACAAGGGCTCTCATATTCCCTGTGGCTCCAATGGTGGTGATGTAAAGCTCAGCCTGTGCTACAGCTACAGGCATGCGGTGGACTCATTTTCAGGATGGCCATCTGCAGTGGTAGAGTCAAAAGAGAACCATAATCTGAGCCAGGACCAGATCCAGGGCCAAAACCATTTTCTCTGTAGCCTTGATGTTTACGCCCTTCAGCAATCTGGAGGTTTATCAAGACTTTGCCACTGCCTCAAACAACTTACCAGCTATTCATGAAGCTCTGGCAACTTGATTGTCACTCTGAGCTCTTCACTGTCACTTGGCCAAGCTTCACTTTCTCAATTGCACTTCAGAAACCACGCTAGCTCAGCCACTTCTCATCATTTTGGTCATTCTTACTCTGAACTGCCTTCACTTTGTGTCTCTCTTTTCCTGGCAGTGACCTGAAACCAGGCTGACTCCTTACCACTTTTTCACAACAAAACACTAGCTGGAAAGAGGTCTCTCTCAACACAGAGGCCTGTGAGGCTGTTTAGGATTTCTGAGCTCCATGTTGTTCAGTTTCCTGGTCTCCCACAGACTCACTGTCTGGCTTTTAAAATCAAAATCCATCTCTGACACCTTGGGTCGAACTGCCAAAGGACAAGAGCAGTCCTTTTTTTCTAATTTGTAGGGCAGGCAAAATATTTTATTCACACCAAACTGAACTCCTAACCAAAACAACACATACACACAAAAAAACCAAAAACAAACCAAAAAATCAATCAACCAAAAAAACCAACCAAAAAAGCCATCCTTTTCTTTGCTTGCTATTAATACCTTCTAAATAAAACAGCCTGTCACAATTTGGAGATTAAGGGGTCCTGTCCATCTGTTCTTCTGCCCTCTTAAACTCTTTGCCACCACTCACCACAGATCTACTGTAACCAGAGCTGCAGAGTTTCTTTACTGTTCGTTTGGACTCCCAAATCTTTCCATGACAGGTCTCATCAGGACTCTGCCCCTCTTCGCTTGAGTTTATTTATCCCTCTCCTGAATATTCAGCTCTTCCTTAGTTTGTCTCTACTTTTTAGTTTTCTCTTCCCCTTACAAGTCCTGTGATCCCCTGCAAGGTATTCCATGAAAAGCATTGTGTTCACACACTTTATTCACAGCACCTTGCTCAGTTCAGATGGGGAGTTAATGATTTCCCAGGGCAGTGCCTTAGGTCTCACCATCCTCTCTGCTGACTAAGCATCCCCAAACTTCCCCAAGAGAAACTGAACTTCTCCCTTTGAGGGAACACTGGGTCAGAAACCTCTCTGCTGGAGGGTCTTTCTGAGGTTTGCCACCTCCGGGTGTTCGGGGGGACGCCAAAAGAAATGAAAGCCAAGAGAGCCAAGAAAGCCAGAGCAGCTGCAGAGGCTGCTGCTGAACAAGGAGACAGTGGCTTGGCACACCCAGAGAGCTCACCAGAGGCAAAGCTGGAAGGCAGAAAGGCATTGGGGGTGGAAGAAGAGAGAAGCAGGATATTTAAAGAAGAGGGTGAGGGCAGATGAGGTGAGAGATGATGGAAGCAGGGGAAATGTCGAGGTGGAAAGCGCTGGTTGAAGAGGAGGAAAGGCAGAGAGGGCACAGAAGGGTGAAAGGATTATCTTCCCACTAACTGCGCCTGGATTAGGAGTTATAAACTCATCTACCTACTGCCCCCATGCCCCTGCCTCAGACAAAAGGAATAGGACCCTGGGAATATTTCTATTCCAGGCACAGAAACAGGAGAGAATATTCATTTAACCACTTACACAGCAGTTGAAGATTGCTCAGAAAGGCCCAAATACCCCTGGGATGGGCACCTTCTGCTGAGGGTCCCCTGAAACAGTGACACAAACTGTTTCCCAGCCAGTCCAGCAGCAGTAAGGAGGAGGCAAAGTCTGTAGGGAGGATAAATAATTTTAATTAAAACAGGCCCTATGTGACTTCATCACTGCAAAATTCTTACTGCTTCTGCCCCACAGAGCTTATATTTGGAGCCAGGCAGATCATCTGCTGGGGGTGAGCAAAGGAGAGCTGCAGCCCCAGCTTGCCAATTTTGTGCAAAATGTAGGTCGTTTGACTCTATGGACTGCAACATCAGTAAAAGTGCAAGTGAATTTGGTTACTGGAAAGCCAGGATACCATCCATATATTTCTGATGTTTTGGGGGGTGATGCTGCTTCAAAGATGATAGGATTGCATGCCAGCTGCTGGCTTTCCAGAACTTGGAAACGAGCAGGGGACAAAGTTCCTGTTTATGCACAAGTGACTGAGTAACCAGTAATTTGGGGAAAGGAGCATTACACACTCCCAAAGAGCAGCCTTCCACTGGGAGGTTTTCAGTTTGTGGTCAGTTGTTGCAGTGTGAGACTCACGAGCTGCCATCCAATGCGCCTCAGGCTCTGGTCATGGCTGAGCAGCTCAGAGAAAGTCCCCCAGAAACAGCAGGGAATCTGATTCCAGGCAAATGGGAAGCAGAGATGTGACACGTACAAGGAGTCACACTACAGATGCACATACAGGCATAGGAGTAAAATGGCACATCTAGGAAGTCACACGAAGGCGGGACAAGCCACTGGAAGAGGATAGTGAAAGGAAGGAGCTCTCTATCATGAGCTCTGCCTGCACATCTGGACCCCATCCAGTTACACTCGAGATATTACACTTTCTCTGTCCTCTCCATGGCTACAAAATCTGGTAATTTCTCCCAGTTTGCTGTTGTGACATCAGTGTCCACCACAGGAGCTGAGGGAAGCAGCATTGGCCCATGTTCCAAGGTGAAAAGAGAAATAATAAGCTCACACCCATTTTGCTGAGGATCTGCAGTCTCAGTTAATCTGCTGGGCTGTTGGATGAGCTTGAGGTCCAGAACTGGAGGTCCTGCAGCATCAGTCAAGTGATGGCTGCCCTGATTGCCCTCATGGGGAAAAATGCCCACACTGAGCCTTGCTGAGCACCACCCACAACCCCAGGGCAGGCCTGCAAGAGGGGTCCTGCTCCAGCAGGGCTTGCTTAGGGGCTCCTGAAGACACAGGACCCTCAGCAAAGCCATGCTGGGGAGTCAGGAGCCCCATCTCAACCAACACTAAACCAGGGAGCTGGCAGTGTTTTGGGTCCTGTGGGGAGGCGACAGGCTGGCGAGAAAGGCTGCTTGCCAAAAACGATGGATGCTTGCAGTGCAAAGGCAACCAGGTTTTAGCTGAAGCAAAAGTACTTCCCTCGGAGGGAATGCAGTGGCATTGAGGGAGGAAAATTCTCATTTTCATGAGTGCCAGGCTGGTCTCATCAGGTCATGCCACATCTGCCATTCCTCTTGCCCTTGTTGTAGCCAGGTTCTCATTCAGGTTTCTTTTCTTTACTGTGGATATATAAGACAAAACTGAAAAATCTCCCTGGAGTCTTGGTTTTCAAAATATCAATTCACTGCTTACAAGCCCCTTTTAATGTTAATTTTTAAAAAATTAATCATATTTAAAAAGTAAATTATCCAGAAGCTCCAGCATGAGCACTGATTCAAAGGATAGAGTTGCAAGAAGGTCTGGCTGATGATGAACAGGATCAAGACAATGCTCCACAGTCTGCACAGTGCTCAGGTACTAAGAAGTCTGCATGGGAACCCAAGCCCAGTCTCTTAGAAGAGATAGTTGCTGGTACAGCAGTCACATGAAGTCTAAATATCTGAGAAAAAAATTAATTCCTCTCTCCATGCAGAAAATATCCCACCTGATATGTCTAACTCCACTAGTTTACAGCAGCTTTCCTACATTTGCCCTGGAATTTTGCCAAACAGCATACACTGAATTTTATACACTGCAGGTTTGTGACTGTTTTTCTTTCTTTTTCAAGATCCAGAGTAAGAGACAGAACTTTTTTTTTCCCTTCATACTAATTTTTCCCAAAGGGCAGAGACAAAGCTATTCTTTACATGAAGAAGCTGAGATCTCAAGAAGTTTTTTGCCCTCATATGCATGGCTTTACATGTCCGCCTTGCTCAGCTCCAAGAAGGGTTCTGCTTTATAAGAATAACATGGCGTGCAGATGCCTATAAATGGAAGATGAAATTGTTACTATAAAGCCCGGGCCCTGCCAAGGCAAACAAGTGCAGGGCAAACTGTGTGTGCAAAGGAAGGGCGCTGAGAAAACTTGAAGTCAGCTGAATCATAACTTCACTTTAATTTTAACATCACTTAAACTACATAAACACAGCCATCTTATTAATAACAAAGCAAGCTCCTCAGTAGAGCTGTTGTTTGGAAAGCCAAGCCTGTGCACATGAGTGCAATGGGAAGAATGTTGCAGGAGAGACATGCCTTCCAAAGCTGTGTTTAAAATTTAAAATAGTTGGGATGTCTGAGATGCAACAACTTTGCAGGAGCCTTGAATAGTATTTGATGTCTCTGCTGCAGTTCTCCAGGGTCCCGACCTCTGCAGGGGCAGCAGCTTGCCACAACTGGCACAAGGAAGAGGACTGCAGTGAGGACAGCTGCTGCCTGTCCTCTGGCAATGCAGCTCCATTTTCTGTGGGATATTTGTACCCTTACACTGTGCAGAAGTGAGAAGATTCTGGGAGTGCACCACTGGAACTGCATGTAGTTCAGTTGTTTGCCCTGTTCACTGCTTACTGAAATGGAGAAAATACCACTTTGCTAATTGGAAGATGAAAATGATAAAGTTACAGGAACATCTGCAGGAGTTTTAAGGCACAACATAGTAGAGCAGAGCATTTTGACTGTTGTCTTGCAAGAGTGATTTGGTGCCTGTGGTGATCTGATAATCTCAGGGTGAGGAGTGAAAATGCACTGGTACAAGGCTTGTGCTTTATTACTCCTGACATTTTGTAAAGGCAGACTGGCTCAGCAACTCCCTTAAAATATAGTCCCTAAAGCAGCGGTGCAATTCCTGACACATTCCTGATGAAACTCCCCTGACTTCCATGGCCTTGTGTTAAGGCTGGATTTGGCCCTGTCAGTAAAGTACATTTAGACTTACAAACTGAAAACTGCCCCTGGATTCCAGAGGGACTTGAAAAACTCCCAGAGCACTGGAGTGCAGCAGTGAGATTTATGCTTTTCCCTGACTTTTCACTACTCAGTAATACATTTGCATGGCCAAAATAAAGCAAGATCTGGCATTCTCCCCTCCTGATTTCTCTAATACCCAGAGAACTAAATGACAGTGTAGACTGGAACAGTAATGCTCTAAGCCCCAGAAGAGCTTTTTGGGGGTATTTTCACAGCCTGTGGAAAGAATGCATACATGGGCATTTGAAATAGCAGGATTTGACACTTTATCTCACCCCAGTCTGGAGAGCTGCTGGTGACACAGGTTCCTTTGCAGAGGCACAGATGAAGCCAAAATAAGCTCCTACTGATATTTATTTGTAGAAAGTAGCACCTCTAGTCTCCAAGTAGATGAAGGACTTGGTTGTTCTTGGGGACTTTTACCCACTGCTTTTTCCCAGCTTTGGAAGAGGATGACTGCTAAACAGATAACAAGACAAGCAGATGGAAGGAGCACAGTGGCATGAGGAAGATCACATAGTTTCCAGCAGGGGCTCAAGGCTTCTCAGCAGCATGGGAAAATTGGCTGTTGTTGCCACAGCCCTAAGGCAGCAGCATGGAGATACAGAGCAGCAGAGCTGGGACTGGGAGCCCGGGGCAAGCTTAGCACTCCTGTTGCCTGGAGTTGAAAGGAGGTGGAGACAGCCTCTCCCTCACATTTCTTCAAGCCACCCTCCTTGCCTGGTGCTAGAAGAAATCACAAAGTCTGAGTCCTACTTTAGCAACAACCACATTTCCACAACCTCTCATTAATGTACCAAGAGTGAGGGATGCTTTTGCTGCTTATGACAGGGCTTTCGGGAAGAGGTTTGCAGTACAGCAATATTTCTCACCCAATTAAACACTGTCAGATTGAAGGGCTGTGAAATGACTGCAAATTATTAATTGTAATGTTTCATGTTCTCATTTGCAAACATACAGCCAAAATTGGGAAAATATTAAGAGCAACATGCTAGGGACAGTCTTTGCTTTAGTAGCCTGTGAACTAAAAGTGTTGTGGCTACACTGATAAAATGACCTTTGGCTTTTCTTTTAGGAGTGATTGTCGTATTACCAAAGGTTAACAAACCCCCAAAAAGCAGCTCTCCAGAGGGCTTCCTCAGCACCATTTCTATTACTCTATAATCTGAAAATTACTTGCTTTTTTATTTTTTCTTTTTTTTTTCACTTTTGTATGGCTCTTTTCTTTCTATTCCCATTGTCTAAATGCATTCATGGGCAGCCTGTACCCAGCTGTTCTTGTGCCAACATTGTACTTGAGTTAAACAGCTCTATTTCCTCCCCAATATTTAGGCCCCTGATGTATCTGTGGCAGCCAATCCTACCCTTTTCAGCTTTTATTTCATTAAACTCAACAAGCTCAAGCTGGGGTCCTCCTGTCATCTGCAATATGAATGTGCTGTTCTGTAGGCTGTTGTAGGACCCTTCTTATACACCTCCTCTTTCTTAAACATTGGAGAGATTATGTCAGGATTAGCTGTCCAGAAACTATTGTCTAGGGGAATGTTATCCTGTTGAATTTGGATGCAAGGGGATATGGGAGCTGGTGGGAAAGCTTTTTCTAGTAGAAGAACTGGCCATATATAAAAGGGATATTACTTATGTCCTTCTTTATTTTGCATTGAGATTCAATAATTTAGATAGATAATCAAGGTTACAAACAAATTAATTTCTTTATTCCTGGGCTGACCATAGTTTGCCTGACTTCAAAGTGGATGACAGCATCCTACTCTACCAAGCTGTCCTACAAACACTGCAGACAGTATGACCCTGCTACCCTTGGGCTTCACATGCTCTCCAGAGATCTATTCCGAGGACAAATCATAGTTTCCATCTTCCTCTTTAGGTGTCTCCTGGCTCATGGCACTATCTGGTGAGGCACCCACCTTTCCCTCAAGATGGCATTATCCCTTCTGAGGCCAAAAGCTGTAATCCTCTCTGAGATGCCAAAGAGTCAGAAAATGAAGAAGGATTTGCTCTGCACTGGGTCCAGAATAGCAAAGCCTTATGGAGGGCGAGGTAAGGATGCAACACTGCTTGTAGGGCACAGAGAGTAAACACCTTGCTCCTACCCATCTGGGGAACAGCAAAGCTGTGAAGAAGAATAAGAGTAGCAGGTCTCAAAAGGTCACCATGTACTAAAAAAGTACAGCTGCTTGTAAAGAGAAAGGGGAGTTTGACACTCCCGGAAGGATTTTATTGTTTGCATTTGTAAGACGCAAGGCATTTTTAATGATGTGTTAATGACTATATTCTATTCAGATGGGATTCATCACACTGTCCTGTCTCTGCTTAAAAATTCAGCATCTACTCCTAGCTGGCTATTCAGGATCCCCCTCTGCTGAAGGGCAGAAGATCTGTCTCTCTCCAAGAACGCTCTCTATTACAGAGAATGCACTGCCATCCAGAGCTGTCAGTTTATTTCCACATGCTGCAGCGTGTAGCCCATGCTCCATCCCAGCTGTGCCTCACACATTGTCCCTTAAGCAACAGCCACCGTCTCCTGCCATGGCCAGGGATTTGAAAAAATAACTCGAGTTGCTCCAGAAGCAAAGTCAAAATTAGCTGACATGAATGCCATTGTTAGTGCTGGTGAATGATACGCACAGACTCACAGGATCAGAAACACAGCCCACAGTACGTGTCACATATTGTTCTCCCAAACCTGTAAGACTCATGGATCTGCAACCAGTGTTAATCTTAGGGAAAGGTTTGGAACTTTTTTTGCCCAGTGAATTGCCATCCTCCAAAAAGTGCTACCGTGTTCTACCCTCTGCTGCTGCTGTGAGCCAGAAAAGGCTGACTGAGGGCAAATGTCTCTGGGCATAAGTTGATGGGTGAACCAAGACTTTCTAAAGGGCCTACTGATGTATCCAGCTCAATAGTGCTGAGAGAGGACCATCTTATGTGAAATCACACATTTTTTATTCTTTGTTGCACTGGGTTGTGAAAACTGGAAACCTTCCAAATCCTGAGTGATTGTTGAAGATGGAAGTTGTTATTTTAAATACTTTGGGGAGGGACAGAAAGTATTGACTGCTATGACTATTGCCTCTATTTTTGCTTCTTCAGCCCTCAATAAACAGGACTATAGAAAGGCAGAGCTAAATCAAGAGGCCTGGCCTGCCTTTACAGCCATTTGTGTCATTCATTGACTGATGCAGATCATTTTAAAACCTGATACCAGTTTTGACAAGTGCTCTACCCATAGTTGACATGCTCCAGACCTCTTCTCCTCTGCTGCTTAGAAACCCTTTTCTAATTTCTAATTTCTAATTTCTAGTTTCTAAGTTAATTCATATCTGATGGCTTTTTTTTTTTTTTTTTCTAAGCTCTATATAACTGGACAGTTTGTTATCAGGGCTGTAAATTGTCCCCCACTAAAGGCTTTCAGAATCCCAAACATCAGCAATGCATGGCATTTGCTGCTTTTCATGGGAAAGAAGAATGAATTTTTGTGGTTCAGATGTTGCTGTGACCCAAGTGTTGTGTTGGAAGACACATTTTTGCATAACAGCCGTTTTATCTGCAGTATTAGTCAGAGACAAATTTCTCTGTCCTTTGTCTCAGGGCTGTTTTTTTGGCACCACCTGATATTTGACTCAAGAATTGGTCAGTATTTCCATAATGATTAACCCACTGACAATCAGCATTAGCATATTGATGTTAAATATGGGAATACTTGGATTGCACAGATGCCCAGTGACCATTTCTAATCAAATAAAAATGTGTCTGGAGCCACCCTCCAGGGCACCCTTCATGCTCCTGGGCAGCCTCAGAGGATGAGCAGGAGGGCTCTTGCTTTTTGCTGTGCTACACTACCCTTCCAATGTGGTAATCACAGTTCAAAGAAAAAATGTATGATTGGACTCATCAGCAATTTCAAGGAAAGAGTTAAAATTAAAAAAAAAAAAAAAAAAAAAAAGGAGAAACTTTAGTGGTGAACAAATCTGAAGGAAACGTCATTTTCAAGGAAATCTAGTTTCTTGAAATACAAAGTTTTGTTCAACTATATGCCATTTTCTGTCCCTTCTGAAGGGAATTTACTTCAGAAAAAGCCAAGAGTTTTCATTTATAACTTCTATGAAAGACTTTGGCATTTTTTTTAAATCTTCTAAATGTTTACAAAAGGAAATATGGAGCCAGAAAGTTATTTCAAAGCAAACAAAGAAATAAGAAAATATCGAAGTGCCTGATTATAAAAGGAAGCACTTCAGGTCTTCTCCTGCCATCCCTCAAAAAATTATTTTTTACAAAATTGGAGATTTCTCTCTCTCCATGTTTTTCATCAGAGAAACTTCCATGCTGGTAGTGTTTATGGGATATAATTAAAAGTCCTGTAAAGATTACAGGTGCAGCAGGGCAGTGAGCCACAACTGAAAGACAGTGAGCTGGGAAATTTTTTTCTTTAATTAATTAGTGTCTTAGGCAGACAGTGGAAGTGTAATACCATGAAAAGTCAAATACTTCAACATGAGAACTGATAAGGGCATGAGTATACCTTCTTTTCTTTAGGGTTTTGCATCCTGCAAACAGGGAAACCAGCTTCTCTTCCATAATTGTTTGTTTTTGATGTTAAGTGAGTCACTACATTGAACTTGATGGAGCAAACCTTTCCCAACATCCTCCTAAGTCACAGAGACAATTTGGGAAGAGGATGCAGTGATAACCAATTCAACCACAAGAGGAAAGAGTACAGTCCCTAGGCTCAGAGCATTCAAGGCAGGAAGAGTCTGCTGGACAAGAGAAAAAAAACAGGTCAGAACATGAATCTGCTACTCCAGTGATGCAACTCTGACCTGGAATAACCGCATATATGGGTCCAGGAGATCACGGGATGTTTGTAAAATAGATCTTCTCTCTTGTGTAAGCAAGAGGATAAAATTATCCTGGCAGCAGCTGTTGTTTCCCAGAATGAGGATCAAGGCTGGCTGTATTTAAATATTCTTACAGTATTCAAGACATCAGGCTTTTCTATCCCTACGATCCTGTGGTTGCTGTCCTGTGCAATTGGTCTCAAACACGCAGAAAATACACATTTCTCTCTGTCACAGTACCCATGCTAGTGTGGCATAAGGCTCCTCTTAATGTCTCACACCGCACAAATCCTGTTCCTTACTCATTTCAGCATCATAAAAAGCAATAGCAGAAAGAATAGGGAATCCAAACAAAAGAAAGGAAAACAGAGGAGAAAAAAAACAGAGTAAAACAAGTGACTTTGAATCATAGAATATGCTGGGTTGGAAGGGTTCCATGAGGATCATCAAGTCCAACTCCTTGCCCTGCACAAGACACCCCAAGAGTCACACCATGTGCCAAGAGCATTGTCCAAATGCTTCCTGAACTCTGTCAGACTGGTGCTGTGACCACTTCCCTGGTGAGCCTGTTCCAGTACCCAACCACCCTATGGGTCAATTTTTTTGCCCATATGCACCCTAAGGTTCCCTCAATTTGTCTTCATGCCACTTCTTTGGGTCCTGTCACTGGTCATGAGAGTGAGGAGATCAGTACCTGCCCCTCCATGTCCCCTCGTGAGGATCATAAAGATCTAAAGGTCTTTGGCAATATAATGCCATCTTGCAGCATGGCCAGGACTTCAGCAACAGACAAGGTTGAAGCCCATTTACAGAGCTAGAGTTTCCATTTTCATGGGAAAAATTCCCATGAGAAGTTCCCATTTTAAAAAGGTCAAGGGCTTTCCTGAAGGCTCTGTCCAGCCCATCATCACTAGCACAACGCAGACACATCCCATTGGCAAGGGGGTATGGGTATTCACATAGACAAGAGAGGAGGGAGGATGGTTGGAGGAGCAGATTTCTTGCCAAATGACACCCTACAACCTGGCAACGCTGGGGGAACAAGAGACCTGAAGCCACTCAGGGTTCCCTGTTTAGCAGGTTGTGGGTTTTTTTGAGGCTTTGCTGCTCACTGACTGCCCACCTTCCCTCACAACCTCTTCGACCTCTTGTTGGCAGGTAAGGTGGAGCTCAGCAAAATAAGCCTTTCCACTACTCCATGAAACCATGCCGCTCCCTCTTCCCTTCCAAAGGAGTCCATACTTATTTTTTTCTTGGGCAAAGAGGAGTGTGAATAATAGATTTGCCACTTGCAGGGCTCACCACTGAAGTGTGGGTCTGCATCTGCTGCAGAGATAAATCAAAGGAGATGGCAGGATGGTCGGGTGAGCATCTGACCAGAGCTTTAATCATGCATTTAATTTACAAGTAGGGTGAAGGTTTAATATATGGTCCCTCTGTAAATAGACTCATGTGGCATCCCCCCACCTGTCTCCTGGGGAATGAGGCTAATTGGCACAGGTTGAGAAGCTGAGCCCAGACTGATTTTACAGGGCACTGAAGACAAATGTGGCTGTGAGCAGAAGCATTAGGAACTATAATATTGTATTAAGTGCCCCAGTTATCAATGGATAAGGAGCAAGCAAACACCTGGCTGGCTGGGTTGCATTTATTGTAATGCAAGAGTTTACTTTGATTCTAGAGATGTGCAGTGAAATGCTGGCTACTGCAGGTAGATGCAGCAAGCTGTCAAGTTTGGTCTCTCCATCAAGACCTGCCTCCTGCAGCCTGCCATCTCTTATCATACAGATCCAGCATAACTTTTCTATATCCCATCCTCAGGGTGTTCTCCTCACACTCACAGTACCACTTGATCCATAACCCTGGCAATGAGCCCTCCATGAGCCTCGAGAGGAAGGGCATCACTTCCATCCTATCCATAATGTCATGTAGTGGTTTGTGGATTTCTCCAGTGCCCAGGGCAGTGTCTCTGGAGTCATGACTCACTGCAGGTGGGAGCAGGAGACAGCGAGGGTGTCTCTCAGGGTGTCTGTCAGTAGTGGGAAAGCTCTGCCTCCCTCTCCCTGCGTTTGCCTGCTGGGCATATGGGAGTAGGTCCCCCCAGCACACTGCAGCTGGCCAGATTAGCAAAGATCTCCGGCTGAGATCTTTTCACACGGTGCAAAGTGCCAGCCACTGAACAGCTAACCTGATATTGAGGGACACTTTGCCTTACAACCTCTGAAATGGCTTTGTTTTAAAGGTTCTGTCTTTTGTCTGTAACTCTTCAACTTTCCGCCTCTTTTTACCTTCTCTGGGGCCACTCTCTGCTTCCCTCTTTCAGCTCCTGTTTTTCTTCTCCTGGTGAGGCAGATTCCCTCTCTGTGACATGACTATCAGCTTGTGGCTTCACCTCACTGAAACTGTAGACAAAAAAAAAAAAATCTAAACCAAAAAAAAATTGTAGGCACCTATACTAAACTGTTGATCTAAACTCCTATGGCTTATGGAAAAAGAGACCTTCTGAAAGCACGTCTTCTCCTGTCACTTTTATTTCTTTGTTAGACTGGCAGAAATCCTCTGCCCGAGTTGACAGTATCTCTCCAGCAGCTATAGAACCAGTTTAATTTATGTAAACCACCCACTTTTTAGGTAATCAGAGTTTGGTGAGATGACTCCTGCCCTTGTCTTCAGAGAAGCTAAAGGTGAATTTTCTCCCGTATCTTCCTGGTGCCCTTTTCAAATAAGCATAAACACTCAGGAAGCTTTGGGGCTTTTTAATTTTTAAAAAGGAGAGGCTGATATGACTGGGTTGTTAGGAAGGTTTAATGCAAATATCATTAGTAGTCCTCTCGACCTATGATTCCTATCAACTTATTCTTCAGTTTCCCTATATCTGCTGAGTATGAACTGCCATCAATACACATGGCAGCTGCTCTCTTGCTTTGTTTACAGGGGTTGCACCAGTCCTGCAGACTAAAAACCATGAATTTTCACTGCTTCCCCCCAAAGTCAGCCTCTCTTCACTGCTTTGGACCCTTAACACAGCCAGGAGTGTTGCACAAGATCTCATCAGAAAGTGAGACTTGCACAAACTCTCACAAGTGACACTTGTCATTGTCAAAGGTCTTTGAAGGCTTTTAAAATGCAGTATCCACAGGAATCACTTCTTCTGGGGCCTCAGTAAAAATACCTCACAACAGGATAAAACTCTCGTTTCTGACACAAGCCTTCTGCATGGTCTCTGGATTGGATAAGGATGGTTCTGTTCATCTGGGCCCAAAGGTGTCTCCTTTAAAGATTGTTTAATTTGTTTTTAGCATCACTTCTTGTGTTTTGAGTCCGAGTATCACATAGCCCTATCAGGAAGGAAAACAAGAGTGCTGCTTCCAGTTTAAACCAGTATGAAATTTGCATTCTAAGATCAAATGTTCAAATGCATGAGTTCTGCTGCAGAAATCAGTAATTAAAATGTAAATCACAAACCATTATTTAAAGTGAAGAAGTATGAAGGCAATAGTGTTTGACTTCAAGTTTTTAGTATAATGAATATAATTTTCTAACTGTATAGGCAAATCTTGAAACTTAAGGAGCTCATTATTTAGCTAAGCCAGAGATGATATGTGATCATCTGACTCCAAGAACAGGCCTTTTTGGAAAAAAACAGGCACAGTTTGTCGGGGTATGATGAGTGGCAATTTTAATGTATAAATTTGATGCAAAGACGCAATTCTTCCATTCTCCCCATCCCCCCAGACCAAACCTGGAGGTAGAAATGTGAACAGAGATCAATTTAAATCATAGCTTCAGGCTCTGGGATTTTGGCCCGCTCACTTCCTACTGTTAATATCAAAGCATTAAGAGTTTTACATGTAGAGCACTATTTTTTTACCCAGCTAACGCCCTTTTCCTCTGACTGCAGCTAGAAGAGCTGCTGAGATATGACAGAGCTGGGTGGAGAGTTGATCATCCCTGGACCCTTGTCTTGTCTCCTCCTCACCACCACTGCTGAATATCTCTGCCAAAAAGCCAGCTCTGTTCCAAGCAGAGCTCCCTCAGAATAGCCCAGGTTGATATCTGGACAGATAACAAGTAGTTGAGTTGGTGGGTTTGGAAGGGAATGGAGGGAACAAGGCTGAACAGCTGGAGAACAATAACTTTCTAAGGGGATTGGCTGCCACTTGAACAGCACATCTGATCACAGATTTGTTGCCAAGCATCTGTTTTCTTCCTACCTCCTGATGTGGTCCAGCTTCCTTGCTTTGACTTTGTTCCCTCCTTCATCTTCTAAGATTGTGCTTCTCAAATTCTTATGCATCTTCCAGGTTACACAAAGAACTCAGCAATCCACGGGCCCTGCCAGTGTATTTGAGAATTGCCCCCCATCCCTTTCTGTGCCGTGCTGCCTAGAAAATGTCATGCCAAACAGGCTTGATCAAGCTCCCCAAACTAGTCAGATCTCCAGGGAGTCCAAATTTGTATATTTTCTTAGGCAGAGTAATATCACACAGAGTACTGAACGACAGTTAAAAACCACATCTGGATCTTGCTCTATTATAATACATCCATAGCCCTAAGGGGAAGCCGTGTGGTTTGGTGATTCATGTAACCTGCATTTCATTCCCAGCTCTTCCACTGCCTCCTTGGGTGACCTGAACTCAGTTATTTCACTGCCCTGTTTTTTGATTCTGCCATCTGTGAAAACGGCTGGGGCAATGCTGCCTCCTGCCCAAAGCCCTTTGGCAGCCTCTGAAGGAAGGGACCAAGCACTACTGCCCAGCCTGATGTGACGTGTCCATGTGGGATTTGATGCAGGTGTGCCCCACGCACCAGTGCACCTCTGCAGACCCCATGAGGCATCTCTGCAGTGTCACCACTGCCACTGGCTGTGCCCAGCACAGTCAGAGACGGGACTCTGCTCCTCCTGCATGAGACCCGTGAACAGGACACTTGCCAGAGCATGGAGCAGCGTTTGGGACTGTGCCATTCGGCTCATCCTGCTAGGAAACACCATGTTCAGTGGCAGCTCTGTCATTTGTCCTACTGTGATAGGCACGTATTTAATGACCTGCCATGGTAATTTACATATGTCAGCAGAGACAGAAGCAGAGAAGTTTGTGCAGGCTGAAAGTCCCAAATTCCCTTTTCTCTTGCATAAAAAACTCGGGGGAAAAAAAGAAGAGTGTCTGTGACAAGAAGATTGTGTCCTGCAGAGAAGGGATGAACACACCCAGCCCCTTTGCAGGTCAGGAGGATATAGTCATTGTTCTTCTGAGTGTTACATGGCTCATTCAGCTGGGGCCTGCTGTGATACAGTTAAGCTCCTAAAGAGCACCAAGTGACAATCCCTGCTTTTCCTTTGAGAAATATTCCCATATTCCACAGGTTACAATCCACTACATAACAACCTTGAGTTGAATGTTATCATGGCTGAGATTTCCCACTGCAGCAACATACAGGATACTTTTTTGGTTTACTACCCACTCCAGGGGGAAAAAAAAAAAAAAAAAAAGCATACAGCTAAATAAAGTGAATAAAGTGAAGGTTCACAGCTCTGACAAAGCCTTTCAGTGGGAATCTGGGACGCTTTTCAAGTGTTACCGACTGCATTATTTTCCCATGGCTCTTTCCAAGATAATAATTGCTCCGCAGATGTTTCCCTCAGGACAGTGAGATGTTCAGGTACCAGGGCAAAAGCTGAGGCTTTGGGCTATCGTTCACAAGGCTACTGTTACCTGCTGTGTTCTTGCAGAGTGCAGCCTTTTCCCACCACAGAATTTCTTAGGTGTCTGCGTTATCAGAAACACTGTAAATTTGAGCCCTCTGGCTAATTGTGCCTGATTTATGTGAATGACACATTTGTGTCTGTATGCAACATGAATAAGAGAAGGCGAGGTGGTTTATTTCTGCCACATACGATAACCCGCACGTGCCCAAACTCTAAAATATGTTACTCAGCACTTCGGGAACACTCCTGAGAAGATTTCTGCTTTTGACATATTACCAGCTTTTGACATATTACCAGCTGTTTTATAAGTTCTGCAAATCAAAAATGCAATGGTGTATGTTTAGTCTTCCAGTGTGCATTTGTTTTTCTCTGTCCTTACACTGCCAGAAGCAAAGCAGACTCTCCTCTGCTTGAGGATGAAGCACCACCTTAGGAAGAAGAGGCTTTGCTTAATGTCCCCAGTGTCACAGCAAAGGTGGTAGTTACATTCCCAGTAACACTGCCACTTCTGCCTCCTTCATTTAAAAACAGAGCCCATTAAGCAAATGACTCAGGCTTTGAGAACAACTATCCTCTCATGTGATAATTTAGGCTCTGTAAAAGTCAGCCCTATGGGCAATGACAGAGTCACATATCCTTGTGGAGGCTGTTTATGACTGCTTGGATTGGACATAGTTATACAGACTCAGGTGACTGCACCAGGAGTTCACATTTGTGGAACCAGTACTGGGCATCAGACAGCTTGGCTATGTCTTGCTAGGAAAATGTTGGAGCAGATCACCACACTTCTGCTCAGAGATCTATGGGCTAAACCTTGCTCCAAGGAGTAGAAATGGCAGGTTTGGGTACCAAGTCAAACCCAAAAGCAGGCAAGCCACACTGAAGTGGGTTGGACAGAAGTCTAAAGCACATCAAAAGAAGTCCTGCTTCATGGCACATTTATATCTCATGAGACAGAAAAATCACCCTCTTAAAGAAACTGATGGCACAAGGCTGTTTCCTTCACGCATCCAATTCAGTTCACAAAACACCGGCTTGGTCTAATTTGAAAAGAACTTTCACCTCTGGGCCAGAGGTGAAAATTCCATGACTCCTCTGTAGGAGTAGAGAAGGGGACTTCCCACCACCCCCTCTCTCCAGAAATGATGACCACCCAGCAGCTCCTCAAGACCTGACCAGAGGTCATTCTGATAATCAAAAACTCTTCCCACACAACAGCTTCTATACAGGACTTCTGAAATTACAAGGAATAGCTTGTTCTCTTTCCTCTGCCCCCTGTATGTCACAGTCAACCTGTATGTCACACACTTCCAGACACAAGAGAGGTTCTCTTTTCTCTGCTACTGCAAGGGAGAGAAGGGAGTGGGAAATCCTGAATGCAGCTGCAAAACTTGGCTGTGACTTGATTGGGCAGAACATTGAGAACTATGAGGGTCTAGCCAGGTAGGGGTTTGTACAGAGCTAAAAAGAATATTATGCTCTGCCTCACATTGCTCTTTTAAACTGGTGTTTCTTTGCTTCTCTCCCATATAACAATGGAGGGATATTTTCTGCCTAGTCACATTCACATGCACACACACACAAACCAGCCTGGACAAGAAGCCAGATATATCACTTGGGATCCTATCCAACAGTCTCCTAGAAATAGAAAGCCAACAAGAGAAAACACTTGGTCACTGCCAGACTCCAGTACCTCTATCTGAGTTGAGCCCCATGGAGCCAAAGCGGTCACTGTAATGTCAGGGCAATTGGATTTCGTCAAATCTGGGTTCCTTGCAGGGAGCTCTGCTTGGGAAAGGCAGCCAGCCCCAGGGCTCATCTGAGGGAGTGATCTTTGATCTGCAAAGTTTCCTGAGGTGGTGCCAAAAGCCTGTACCACCGCCTGTTTCACTGTGAGTGGCAATGCCCTTGCACCACAGAAACCAGCAGTGACTGTTTCCCATGCAAACCTCCGTCCCCAGAAGCTCAGAACTGTGGCTGAGTATCACTGGCTATAGCCTGAGTACACAAGGGGTGGACATATCTGGTTTTAGCACCAGTCCTTTTTTAAGAGGACAAACAGACCTAAAAAATCTAATAGCCCTATCTTTGTCCCCCAGTGCACTGAGATTCAACTTAGAGCAGTAGTTCAAGGGATCTCTTTAAAGCTCAGCACAAATTCACATTCCTGGAGAAGCTGCCCAAAATCACCATGCTGGACTAAATCCACATCTATTTTAGATGTGGAATCTATTTTATGAGAAAGTATAAAATCCTCTTTCTTCCCATTGCACAATCTTGGAGGAGAAGGAAAAGGAAAGGGGCAGACCTTTCCCCAAACAATCAGCTAATTAATTATCATATGCCTGGATGTAATGCTTTCAGCAGAGCCTTGTCTATGTGCTAATTAGTATCATTATCTGGTGCCCCAAGGAAGGAGCTTTGATTACTCTTCTCTTACTGATTATACAGGAACAGCTAGGCAAATGCTTTCACAGGTCATAAAATTATCTCAGCTCTTCTTGAAGCCCATCTACAGCCCTTAGCCCTCTGACCTGCTGTGCTGATGAGTCATCCATGCATTGACTGGAAATTATCTTTCTTATCAGTTAGCACCCGCCACCAGATGACCTGGCATGCAGGCATAGAAAAATTATAGTCTTTTATGATGTTGAGCTATTTCTGTAGATTTGCTTATTTTTTCGAACATTAGATGTGGTCTAATGGAGCAGGCATATTAACCTGAGTCATCTAGAGAAGCAGTTCCTAGCCCAAATTGTTCAGTGAGCCCTGACCAGGCTGTGCAAGAAGAATTTAACTTCCTACATAGGGTCATCTATATTATCATTCTAGTTTCTGTGCACATGTTTGATCTGGACCCCTTAGATCTCACTTCCAACAGCCAACATAATCCTGGACTCATAGGTCCTCCAGACTCCATGGAGTAAGAAAAAGAACATAGCATCTCCTGCAAAATATTCTGTGATTGCTCAGCTCTTCCCTCCATGCTGGGGCATGTCCCAGCAGACCTGCCCCTTCACTTCTTCCCTGGATTATTAAGGGTAAAAAGCACCAAAAAAATTCTTGACTGCTCACAGTCCTCCTGTGACGTGATTTTTACTAGCAGGAGTCACATTTCATACCCATGTGCCCAAACATTTTGCGAGACCAAACATTATCTGTAAGAATTATGACACTGGTGCTTTATATGCTCACTCTACCTCAGACTGGAGCTTGGCACTTGTGAAAACAAGTATAATTAGCTGTGTCACTCAGCTCAAGATAAAACTTGATAAAATCTACTTTCAAACAAGGTGCCAATCAAATAAATGCAAAATAACAGCGAGGCATCCCTTCTTCACAGTTAGCTTAATAGCATGAATTAATAACCACAAAGCACTTAGATCAAGGGAGCACTTCTGTGATAATTAAGGACACCAACACTCATGAGCAACACTTTCACCTCTCCATGGGCAGCGGTCTTTTCTGCTGCATCATGGAGGGTGGTGGAAGGAGGAAAAAGGACTTGTAAGCACAAGAAACTAACCTTGTCATAGAAAAGAAGAGAAGGAAAAGGGGCAAGGTCAAGGGCACAGCACTGTCTCACATCTGATAGAAATGTGAAAGGGTCTGTAGTCAGTAGCCCGGTGCCCTGTTGCCTGCAAGATAGAACTAAAACAGCTGATAGTGAAAGCAAAAGAAAATAAGTGCAAGCAGGCATGTTTTCAGTTCTCTGAGATAAGGCCCACCATATGCACCTGCAGTGTTTGGTGGGGACAAGACCAGAGCAGGAAAGACTCTGTAAAATCCTAGAAGTGCTTTTCAACCCACAGAAACAGGAACATTGTCCCAAGTGCTGAAAAAACAATAGACCAGTATATTGCCAAACTGCGCAAAATGGCTGACTCATGCAATTATCAGGGCCACTATCACCAAGCAGAACAATATGCCCAAATTGAAAAGGAACGTTAGAAAGACATGGGAAGACTCAACTGAGCCAGTCACATGCCAGTTTCAAAATCAGGGCTGGAAGGAAGCTGGGTTGTATGAGATTGTACACTGTACAAGACAAAAATTTGCCAATGTTCTGATTCATCTTCCTCCTAAGCTGAGTGGGCACCCAGAGCAAAGGCCCAGCTGCCAGAGAGGACTCTGCAGGCAGGCTGACCTGCCACCCTGTGTAGTCTGATACACAGAGGAGGTGACGGCTGGCATGTCATCTTAAGGAGTTTATTGAGAGTAGGAGCGAGGATTCAGGACTGATGGAACTGCCTTGCCCTCTCACAGAGCCCATCACCCAAGACAAGACAATGAAGAACCTCAGCCAGCACTTAGTAGGCCATGAAAGCACATTTCACATGCTCTACTTTCATGCTTCATCTAGGAATGGCTTCCGGGTCACATTCCACCAGAATAATGAAACTGTCAGGCACAAGTTGAATCTCCTAATTTTAATAAATTAAATTCTACTAAAACAAATTTAGAAATTGCTAACAAACTCTCACAGAAACAGGCAAAATCCAACAAAATGTTACGTCGGTCATTCTTAAATTTTTTGTGTTCTTGATAGTCTACACAGCCATGAAACTTAATGTACACTTTTGGATATACCCATCCATTCTACTAATCTGACCACTGTTAAGAGCCTGGAAAAAAGGTGTAACGTGGAAAAAGGAGTCTCTGACTAAGAATCAAAATCTCAGCCTTGGACTACTGCACAATCCCTAGTCAGGATCCAGTTAGTTCCTCAAAATAAATCATGTGTCCAAGGAGGAAGAAACATCAGGGGGAAACATAAATCCTGGTTTGTGCAGCAGGTTGGTTTGTGGCCACGGTGCCATTTCACTGCTGCCAAACACCAAGAATCAGCTCAAAGCAGAAGCTACAAGCCCAATAGAAGGAACTGAAAGGGAGACACCCTGTGTAGACCCAGCTGATAGTGCTCATTCTTATTAAACCACTCCTGGACACTTCTGGAAACAGGTATTTTTCTAGGCATCATCTCTTCTGCTCAGTAACTATGAGGACAGATGCCAGAACACACCTCACCCATCAAACAGTGAAGAGATTCATGTGGTCACAAGACAGATGCTCATTAATCTCCAGCCCACCTGTGTAGTGTTAAAATAGGAAGAGGAGCCTTCTAAATCCTTCTTACTAGGAGCAAAAGTTAACACTCTCCTTTCCTCTCTGAGCTAAACTGTAGTCTTGTAGAATTTAAGATGACTGTTAATGTATTAACTACATGGGCAAAACTGGGTCTATAAGATACATTTTGCTATGTCTTATGAACAAGATAATAAGGTTGTTAAAATATATTGTGGTATTAAAAAGAGGGAAGGTACAATGCTGATGTATAAGGAGTGAAGACCCCTTTATTCCTTGACCTTGCTTTTTGTAGAAGAATGGATCCCATGTCCAGCAGTAATTTGGTCCTCTCTCTTCCTGTCCTGGGAATAAAAAATATCCAGTGCACTAGACCAAATCTGCTTCTCCTTAGCTGGAAATTTGCTGAGGTCCTGGAGCAGAGCATGGCAGTATTACATGACATTTCACAACACAATAATGGGCCACAGTCCTTGTCATCACCTGTCCTGGCTGAATTGATCACTTGGCCTGCCCAGTTTCTGAACAAAAGCTGATTTGTCTGTGATGCAGCTATTTTTAAGAACAAGTAACAACGAATTGCTCACAAAGCCTTCATTATTTAATTCTGCAGTGAGGACTTTGCAGACGTGAAAATGCTTTTATATGTTGCACATAGACGTGAGCCTGTATATTTTCCTTTTTTTTTACAGAGCAGAAGTTGGAACAAAGATAGCAGAACTAAACCAAAGCCCCTTTTTCTTGCTGATAATCCTCTTGGACCCAATCCAATTCTGTGTCATCGAGTAACTCTTTCTTCTCTTGCAGAGTTTGCATCCATTGCCTCACACTGTGTATTTTCTTAAAGAAACTCTGCATACTCTGTGAACAGCTGGTCTGTAGAGAAATCCCTTGGTTGGCATCACCAACACCTCTTCCTACATTTGGGGCTTTTCTTAAATGATGAGAGTCACATATTTCATAAACCAGTTTGAGTTCCACAGAGCCATAAGCTCCTAGACTCGTGAACATGTCATCCTTCTGCTGTAAGGGGAGAATCAGTGCTTCTTATTTAAGTACTAAATAATGGTGTTTCCATGGCTACTGAGAAAGGGCATTTTTATCTTTGGAGTTTAAAAGGAAGAAGTAGCATCAGAAAGTTTCTTCTGTAGAAGAATTCTTGTAACCCCATTTTTTTTTTCTTGTTTTGGATCAGGACAGCATCAGACAAAAGATAATTTTCTATCAATCAAAATCTGCAGCAAGAGTCTCAAGTATCTTTTCAGGGCAGTTAAAATATTCAATTTCTAGGGAAAAATGAGTCTTATTTTCTGTACTTTTGATATTCATCTTATAATACTATTATAAAAAAAAAAAGCTATATTTTTTTTAAAAATGAACATCTACAAATTTATTTTCTAACCAGGAAATGTTAGCTTTACCAAAAACTTATCTTGAAATAGATATTGAGCAAAATCCATGTGTGTTTCTGGAGTTTATCTCTTTCCATACACTTCTTTTTTATGGGAGAAAATATGTTCCTTGGGAAATTTCCAAAACACTTTTATTCAGGATGCTATCTGTTTGGGTAGCATCTGAGCACTAGTCTCCTAAAATCTAGAGACAGGTTCTCAAAAAAAGAACAAGGAACTATTGTGCATTTCATGTCTACAAAAGCAGCTGACCCTCTAACTGTGATTTGATTTACTCAAGTCCTCTGTATTTTATAAACTAAAGCTTTTGCTGGGTTACAGGGCAGGCAAATGAGAGGCAATGATGTCCTTGGGCAGACCCAGAAAGTCTCACAGAAGCTTAGCTGGGCACTGTGGAGATTATAAACATGCAAGAAAGATATTTCATATATTTTACTACCTCAGGCTTCTTCCCAAATCCTTTTAGCTCTACAGCCACTCCTGAGTTTAAGTTCCTCCAGATAAAGCCACAGGCCTTTAACAAGGTTATACAAACTCCAGGCAGGTGTATTTTTACAAGCTGAGTCACACCTCTGACTGTAACACGGACTTCACTCCCAAGGGATTCACATCTGAATTGAGCCTAACTTCCTGAGACAGCAGGAGGAGAAAGGACTTGCAGAAAGGAGAAGGAGAAGGACAGACCTTAAGGAGAAGGATCAACCTAATAAACCAGCAAGATGACCAGCGCTGCATGTTACAGTCACGAGCTGCCAAACATGGCTAGGTATTTGCTCTAGCAGCAAGCAGACTCTGCAGAACCGCAGATTTTGATGGTGGCCCTGTTCCACAAAAGGTAGATTGTCTTCATCAGAGGTGCCAGCACAAGCCCTTGAGGTATCACAGCTGGCCCCTGAGCTGGCCGCCTTCTCAAAAACCCAGGCACTTCATATCCTGCTGAAGCTTGCCAGCCAGAGGACATTTCAGAGCCAGACTGATGTCTCAAAAGGAATAAAAAAGCCCTCCTGATTAGATCGCTCCCTCTCACCTGTGCTGAACAGATCAGCTCACTTGGTCCTCCTATATTTCACGGAAGCCAAGTTTTTGTTGAGGTTTTTTTAAAAGAACATGCACGAACCAATTGCTCACAATGCTTCCTTTCTTTAGTTCTACAACAGAGGCTTTGCAGAAATGAAAATGCTTTTATATTTTGCACAAAGCCAAGAGACCATATATACCTCTCTTTGTTTTCAGAGGGAAACTTGGAACAAAGAAAGTAGGAGTAAATCAAAGCCCTTTTTTTTTTTTTTTTTTTTTTTGGCCAGCACGCTTGGGTCTGACCCAGGCTCTTGAGTATCTGTTTCTGTGCTCTCTGGACAGCCATGAAAAGCCATAGGTTTGCCTGTGCAT
The DNA here is from genome assembly GCF_009819655.1 of Sylvia atricapilla. Classification (NCBI taxonomy): domain Eukaryota; kingdom Metazoa; phylum Chordata; class Aves; order Passeriformes; family Sylviidae; genus Sylvia; species Sylvia atricapilla. The sequence continues at coordinate 23,847,602 of NC_089146.1, forward strand.
TATTCATGGTTCGGCTGGTTTTGATGGTTGAGCTACAAACGCAATGGCAGCGTGAGGAAGGATCACACAGAGAGCAAGAGAGAGTCCCTTCTAGCAGAGCTACCTGCTGCTTCTCCCTGCAGGCTGCTGTTCAGCTGGAAAGAAATTATATCAAGAACAAATGGAGGGGAAATGGTTTAAAGACCAGATTGTGTCCATCTTGCAAGTGGGATGACAAAGTCTACGTGGAATCCTGGAATAGTCTAAATGACAAATGTCCACTGATGCAGCCATGTAAACACCACAGGAAATGTGTCAGGAGATAGCACTGCCCAACATTTCAATTTTTAAACATTTCCATTTTTAATTCGAAAAAGATTACAGAGACCATGAATCTTAGGAACAGAGAGACAGTTCTAGCCCCGACCCACAGTGCGTCACTGGTCACAGCAGGGAGAAATAAAATCCCTGCCAACATGGGGGAGTACTGTGTTGAATCTGAAACTTCTCCTTCTCCCTTCAAAAAGAGGTTCTTAACTGAGAACTCGGGAGCCTCACAGAGGATTTGCTGCAGACCCAACCACCATGCGCGTTCAGTGACTCATTTGAAAACAACCATTTTCTGAAAGTCTTTGTTTATGGATATTTGAGCAAATAAATGTCAGCTCCTCCTCTTCAGTTATTAATGATTCAGTTGCTCAGCTTTGTCTGCACAAATTCTGCATCCTTATCTGGTGCCTCATCTCAGGCACAAACTGAATGACCGAGATAAGCCATGTGCATCTCCTGTACTTCAGCATCATCAGCAATAGCTAATCTCCTCCGAGATCAACAACCCAGCTCTACCTGCAGGGGATCCATGGGGGTGGATATTACAACAAGAGTTGTCATCTCTTTGTGTCCAGATACCTTCTTCTGAAACTCGTGGAAGGGGGTGGAGGCAGGACACAGTGCTGTCAAAGAAAAACAGGATTAAGGTACCCTCTGTGGAGTTGACCTAGACAACACACTTGCTAGTCAGCTCAAGAAGTTAAGGATCTTCTGGGTCTCCTTTCCTCTCACATCATAATTTTCAAAGGGGTTGGTGTACAGATCACTGAAGATTTTGTGCAATAAGAATATAGCAAATATATGGGTTCTATTACATTTTTTAATAGAAAAATGCATCTCATATTAGCCTGTTGAAAAGAAAAGGTTAATGCTACCAAATTTTGCTTTGAAAGTCATAATTGCCGAAAGTATATGCTCCAGGTCTTTTTCTTTTCTTTTAAGATGCATTTCCATATTGAACTGTAAATTTAGATCAATTTCATTTAAAGGTTAAAATGTAAATAAAGCTTTTCAAAAACCTATATTGATGGGGACTTTTTTGTTGCATTTTTTCCATCTAAAGGAATTACTTATTTCATATTAATTTTGACAATTCAATAGAGGAAAATTGAAAAAAATGTCAAAAATTCCTTAAGAAAAGAGTTTTTTCACAGTCGTGTTTTTCTACAAAGGCAAAGGAACAGTTTTGACTCTGTCTGATAAGTGCAACAACAGTGATGGGAAATAGACTACAGTAACACTGTATCTATTCATATTGTCTCTGTCTCATTTTCAGCCAATTTCGTGGGTTTTTAAAGCATGACTGATGTCTGTAATAACCTAATCTTTCATTTTATTCATGCACTTGTACAAACAAAAATTGAGACTTTCCAAATTTCTGTGATTCATCTGACTTAAAACACAGCACCATGTGCATGCATAGTGAAGTGGGGAAAGCCAGGAGACGTGTACCAGCCACTATCCTTTCTCTCCTTTGCACATTTCACCTCTTATGAGCTGGAATTCAGTCACTCATTCTTATAGTTCTTTCTTCAGTTGCAGTTCTTGCTGCAAAGTAAAGGGCATGAAAATGATTTCATTGTTTTGGAGCCAGAGACCTGGGTTGTCCTGTATTTCCTAGCTCTCAAGCTAGGAGATGACAGCTTCAACCTTGATTGGTCCCAAAATGCTCATGAAACTTCCTATAGTCCTTGTTTTCAAACAGAACTAGGGACTGTCTTTCGTCTGAGATTCTCATATAGACTTATTGCCAAATTTTCTGAGTGTTTCACAGTTCTCTCTCTTTTTATTTTCCCAGTATGGCTGGGAAAACACTTGTTTGCTAGCAAGCAAACAGATTAAGGCTTTCCCCAAGACCAGACCTTTATTAGGTACCTGACATTTACTTAAGTAAAAATCCCACTGATCTCCATGAAAGCAAAGCTGTTAAGTACACTGGGGGCCCACAGATACCCGCACATAATTATGGCAGCTTAGCAAGTTACTCCCTCTTCCTCTGAGGTTTAAGGTAACCCTTCTCACCTCAAGGTGAAGAGCAGGTCAGACACCTTTGGGTGCATCAACTGATGGGCAATGACTCCATTCCCTAAGGACATATGAAAGTTTTAAAAAGTTTTTAATGGGAGGGACATGTAATCATTTGGAAGAAAGAGCTAATTTATAGGTCTTCTTGTGTAGTTTTACTATTTTGCTTTTCATCACAGCTCATTAGAAGTCAGGCAAGACTCCATGGTCAGCTTTTTTTTTTTTTTTTTTTTTTTTTTTTTTTTTTCCCATTTTGATTGTTGGCTTGCATGTAGGGGACTGCACATGCAAGCTTGGGAGAAGGGTATTTATTTTGAGTTTAATTCTCAGTCCTTTTGGGACTGTCTTTTAATGGATCAGTTTTCAAACATTCTTCTAAGTGACTCATTCAGGGTCACATACCAGCAGGACTCTCATCTGCATCATTTTCTGATAGAGGCTATTCCAACAGCAGGACTGAAAGATCTTTCATTTCTCTGATGACTTCTATGCTGCCTTCCCAACAGCTCAAAAAATATGTCATACTTTCAAAATAATTTGTGATAACAGGTGAAAACATACTAATAATGGGAATTCACTGTTGCAAAAACTTTGGGAAAGGTGGCAGTAGCCAAGAGTGCCTCAGAGCTGATGGGAGTTTCTTCTCTGGGCTAGCAGCTCATGACTAAACCACTTTCCTCTTCAAATCAAGGTTACTGAAAGGCTTATGGGTCCCAGATACTTCTCTGTCCTTTAGCCAAAAAAGCAATGTCCTTTGGCAAAGGAACAGAATGATCCACTGTGGGCAGTAACTCCAAGGTGTACCTGAGGGTGATAAATCTGCCTGATTTAATTAGCTCAGTTCTTGTTCAGGGTTTCAGTGTAGACACAAAACAAGATAAACCCAACATGTCTGTTTTAGTCAGTGATAGAAATTTAATTCTGTTATCTACAAGTATTAGATAGAGATAAATAGATAGATATAGAGAGATAGATGATAGATGGATAGATAGATAGATAGATAGATAGATAGATAGATAGATAGATAGATAGATAGATGGATGGATGGAACAGATTGAAGCTATTCTAGTGATAAATCTATTTATTTAACTGTATTTATATAGAATAATCTTCTTGGCTGAAAAATGCCCTCAAAAAAAGTCCCTGCGGCGTCAGTTTGCACAAACAAAGACAAAGCAGAAACAAACAAATAACTCCATCTCACATGCTGCATGGGACATGAAACACATGGCAGGCACTTTGCCCCTGTAATGTTTCCAGAAAAAATTTACCAATGGCAGTTTTGAAGGTGATGCTCCATGCATCTTAGAGGATCTACATATTGTCATTCTGAGGAGAGAAGAAATGTATTTCTAAAACTGCACCACAAAACAGCAAAGAAGTTGCTGTAAGACCAGTTTTGAAGTCATGTGTTTGGATTGATTTATTTGCTAAATCTGGGTAACCATTTAAATTTTTTTTCTGAATATGTTTATTGGGATGAAAATAGCTATAGAGGGAAGAGAAATTCTAAGTGCTATTTCTGGGGGATCTGCTTCAATGTATTTATACAGAACAGTCTTTGTGGGATGAAAGAAGCTTTGGAAATAGTGCCAACAGAAGATTAGGGGCAAAGGAAGGGTCACACTTTCCTGAATCATCCATTATCACTGGAGACAAGATACCGGTAGAGATGAAACTTGGCAAGTTCTTGTCTGAACTCTTAATACTCCTGTCACAAGAGTATTTTAAGTTTCTGGACAGAGATATCCTTTCTAGCTTTTGCCCTCTCTCTGTTATCCAGCAGGACCAGAAACAAGATAGTCAGCAGAGAGACAGTGACTTGAAACTTGGGCAGTAGCAATTTGCCTGAACCATTTTAGGGTACCCTCAGCATCCTCATGGGCCTGCCAAATACAGGGCAGAACCTATGCCCCACTCTCCTCATTCTGCATATCCAATAGAGGCCAGGTGGACATTCCACTGCTCCTAAAATAACACTGCCTCTTTTGTTTAGGCAGCCTAGTCCCACACATGTTGGTGCTGTGTTGTCACCACTAGAGACACAGCTTCATGGAAAACAAGGGTGCTCCTAGCACAATGTTCTAGCCGTTCCCTAGTCCTTCTAGTGTTATGCAACTTGCCAACTACCACCTGCATCTAGAAAATTCTGGGAGCACCTACTCCCCACCAGCTTCAAGGAGTGCCACTGGAGATGTCTGTGAATCCACTTCATTCCAAGTTGGTATGAAGTATCCACTTCATTGTCAAGTTGGGTACCTATAAAACTGTTCACACACAGCAGCCTTGAGGAGACAGGACCAGGGCAGGGCTGTGCACTCATGCACAAATGTGCCACTGTGTCAGAGGAATAACACCCATCCAAGACAGGGGCAGTTTGTTGGAGACCACCTTCACATTTCATAGAACAGAATCATAGAAAGGTTGGTTTGGAAAGGAGCTTAAAGCTCCTCTTATTCCAACCCCCCTGCCATGGGCAGGGCCATCTTTCACTGGACCGGGCTGCTCAGAGCCTCATCCAGCCTGGCCTTGAGGACTTTCAGGAATGGGGCAGCTACAGCTTCTCTTGGCAACATGTTCCAGTGTCCAACTACCCTCACAGTTCCTAACATCCAATCTATCTAAATCTATCCCCTTTCAGTTCAAAGCCAGTCCCCCTTGTCCTGTCACTACATGCCCTTGTAAAACATCTCTCTCCAGCCCTCTCACAGGCCCCTCCCTAGATACTGAAAGGTCTGTAAGGTGCTGTAAGGTCTCCACAGAGCTTTCTCTTCTCCAGGCTGAGCAATCCCAGTTCTCTAAACCTATATGCATATGAGTGTTGCTCCAGGCCTCAGAGCATCTCCATGACCTACTCTGGTCCATGTTCTTCTAGTGTTCTAGTGGCTCCAGAGCCGTACGAGTGGTGGAGTCCCAGAGGGGTCTCACTACAGTGGAGTGAAGAAGCAGAATCCCCTCCCTCGAGCTGCTGGTCACACTGCATTTTTACAGCCCACGTTACAGCTGGCTCTCTAGGTTGTGAGTGCACGTTGCCAGGTCATGTCGTGTTTGTTGTCAGCCAACAGCCCCAACATTTCTCCTCAGGACTGCTCTCAACCCATTCTCTGCCCAGACTTCATTTGTACCTGGGATTGCCCAGACGCAGGTGTAGGACTTTGCTCTTGGTCTTGCTGAACTCTGTAAGGTTCAGAAGCCTGTCAAGGTCCATATGGATAGCATTCCCTCCCTCCAATGTGCCAACCCCACCACACAGCTTTGTGTCATCAGGAAACCTGCTGAGTCAGCACTCAATCCCACTCTCTGTTTCATATTTCACTACTCTCCCAAAGGCACAGGTTCAAAGCTGTCCAGTACCAGGAAAGAAGAATGAATACTTCAGGCCACCTGGTCTTCAATAGAATCAACTCGTTCATCTATCTTGCCATGCAGATAAACTTTCATCACACTCTTCATCATCTTGTTTCAACATAAGCTTGGTAAAACCCATCTCCCTTTTAATGTATTACTCATTTTACTTCTTTTCTCATTAAAATTCCTGTATGGTGCTCAAACACCAGCAGTCAGTGTCACTGTCAAATATGTCATTAAAGTCCCAATAAATTATGATTAGTGACAGTGTTGTTTGGAAACTAGGCTATTAATAGAGTCCTCCAGTGGAAACCCAGAGAAGCAGCCAAGCAAAGGGTGATGGGTGAGACAGCATCACCCCCACTTTGCCAAAAGGGACTTCTCCTCTGTCACCTATGATGGCCAGAAGCTCTGAAATCCAGCCACAGAGAACATCCCATCTGCCCCACAAGAGCAAATTCTTGCACCGGCCCTTAGGGCCCTGAGCCTACCGAAGGAGATACACTGTGTCACAGGGAAAGATAAAAAATGGACATTTAGTCAGAGCTGGAAATGATGGTTTACAGCAGCAAGGCAATGCTGTATCCAACTGCCTCCATTAGGAGCTGGCTCCGAGGGGTATTTCAACATCTCATGGCAAACGGAGCCTTCTCTCATCCACATGTGGGAGTACTCACTCCCCCGTGTACTTCAGTGTTGTGGTGATGAGTCAAGGGAGGGTTGATGGATGGGTGTTTGAATCAGCTGGGTAGCACACGCTGACTAGCAAAGCATGTGGAGACCAAGTGTTTATTTTTCATGTACAGCAGCATAAATCCTGAGCACCCATCCCTTCCACAAATGGGAGCAGCCTGGCTTTCAAAGCATGCTTTACACCCTCCACATCACCTGCCCCTCTGCCCAGATTGCTGAATTTGCCATCTAGCCCATGAAGCTGGCTGATAGACCTCATGCCTTGGGCAGAAGCAGAGCTGCTGCCTGTAAAGACACAGCAAAGAAGGGAGAGATTGTCAGCAGTCTCAGTAAGTACCCAGGATGCTCAGGGATAGGAAAATAAAGATTTGGCTCTGAATTTTAAAAGGTTGCATTTGCCACAAGATACTTGGTTCAAGAGAGTAATTGAAGGGTTAAGATTACCTGGAAATACAGTATCTTCCCTTCCTTCTCTTTCTCTTGTCCCTTCACTAATGTGAGGAGATACTTGCAAATCAAGCACTTATCAAGCTCATCGCCCTTTGCTGGATGAATTAGAATCACTTTATGGTAAGACACCAGAGAGCCTGCAGTGTTTCAGACTTTTGTGCCTTTCCTTCCCAAAACACTGTTCTGAGACTACCTGGGTCACAGAGAGAGACCCAAGGGAGACTGAAGGAGTTCCCTTCAGAAGGCGTTTTCTTCACATCTATGGAAACACACAGAAGAAAACCACAAAATACCCTGTGTGCAGTCACAACCCTTACTTGGGTGGCTGGGGAAAGGTGTGATTAGGGCAGTGGTAAATAAGCCTCCAATCTTCCCCAGGCACATCTCGGGGAGTGTGTGTGTGATTTGGCAGGAGGGAAAAAGGACGGAGGGCAAGTCTCACAGCCACAGGTACCAAACAAGGTATCTCCCATCTTGCTCTTCCCCAGACCTATCACTGTAAATAGCTTGGCTTGCCTGCACCCTCTTTTTTTTTTTTTTTTTTTTTTTTTTTTTTTTTTTTTTTTTTTTTTTTTTTTTTTCTGCTTTCTAAGACTCTGCAACTCACACAAAAACATGCAATCCTAGTTGGCACTGTCACTTCCAGCTGACAGGTCTCCCATAAAACACACCCAGCCAAAAAAAAAAAAAAGTAATCCCCTCTCCCTCCCCCACACAAAGTTGAATTAAAGTAAGACAAGAAAGACTCCAGTGGATGACTGTAGGCAGACTGCAATTTGCTGGATTTATGAAAAAATGTTGTAATCTTGCCAATACTTTGATGAGGACCACTTTGTGCTAACAAAATGAGATGGTATTTACTCAGTGGAAGACATTAAATCCCACTGAACTAATGGGTGGGTTTCGAGGCTGCCCTAGGTGCTTCTCCATGAAACCCATTGCAATTCACCAGCAAACAATCAACTCCTCCCCATTCTCCCAAGCCTTGTGTTTTTGACAAGAACTCCTGATGGTTTGCTTTACTTCCCATTTCCATCAGTGGCAACTGCCACCACGTTAGGGACTCTGCATGCATTTTCTCGCTCCTGTTCAACCTCATGAAGGTTTGCTGATGCCTTCGTGGCAAAGCCTGCTCAGATCCAGACTGAGGAGAATCAGGGGATGCAAAAGTTGCTTCTTCTGCCAGCCAGACCCCTCTATCCTTTGGTGTGGTGGACGTCTTCAAGGGCTAATTCAGTTTGGAGCTCTGTCCCATGTTCTCAGCCCCTCCAATGAGAGCCTCAGGTGGGAGGAAAGAGGAAAAACCAAGTCTTCTCATTACCTCCTGACACCACAATATTTCATCCCTTCTCTGACCCTCTCTGGCCAGGAGCCTGTGGTGTGTGAAGGTGGCAGAGGAAAGGAGCACCAGTGGCCAGGGTGGGCAAGGAGGCAGGGAGCAGGCACAGGCAGAGGGGCAGCTGGCTGAGGTAAGTCAGCTGGTAACACAAGCATCATCTGGAGCCTTCCCAAGGGAAACCACAACCAGATGTGCTTCTGTTGTTGCAGCAGGACTTTGAGGAGAAAACTCAGGGGGATCCTTTGATCCTCATCTCTGGGGTGGAGTGAATGGGCTAGGTTTGCTCAGCAAGTGGAACAGGAGGAGGAAAGAGTAAGACTTATCCTGAAGGCGGGTGGAAGCAAATTTCCTCCTTGACCACTGACAGGGGGCTAAGATGCAAAGTCATGACCAAGCTGTGAAGGGAAAGATGGCCAAGGCATGGGAAGTGTCCTGAATCTTTGGATTCGAATTTTGTCACCAGCATCTCTTGCAAGAGAGATGAGGGCTTGGGTGGTGGCAGAAGTGGTCTGTGTGGAGGCAGGCTGATGAATTGTGCTCTTCAATACTCAAAGCCAAGGTGTCAGAAGCAACATGGTAAAGATTTTGACAGCACCTTGCTTCTTGGATGGCTGTTTCCCTGTAGTGAAGAGGGAGAGACAAAGCACTGTGTGATAAGGAGATGAAGGGCAGGTTTGGTGAGGGGCAGGAGGGGAAGAGGGGGGAGGACAGGGGGGAGAGAATTGGGACCCCAATCCTCACGGCCACCTCATCACTGTGCTGCTCCCCAAATGCCACCTTTCTTCTCCTACCCCAACAAGGCACTTCCCTGCTCCACTCCCACTGCCAGCCAGAACCCTGCAGAGTTCAGACATCGCAGCCATCCCCCCAAGTGGGACATGGGTCCCAGTCACACGTTCAAGAGCAAGGATTTGTGTGCCTGCAGGTGTTCTTTTGTGCACAGGCAGTTGTGAGGGGAGACGAAAGTCAGTGTCAGCTTTTCCCAGGCTTTGCACTGTGTCTCCTTTCTCTGGCAGCTCTCCGGAGAGGAGGCGAGGTAGGCAGCCAGGAACGCAGGCTATGAGCGGAGGCGGAGGTGGAGGAGGTGGCTGCTCGGGACAGAGATGCTGGCTTGTGCTGTGGGTCCTGGTGGTGATAGATCAGTGTGGGATGCCAGAGCCAGAGTGCCTGTGGGGGAAGCTTGTACTGTCTGGCGCTGCTTGGATGTTCTCTCATCTTTGATAGAAACAACTGAACTTGCAAACTTGTTTCCCACAAGAAAGGCCCTCAGTGTTCACAAGGGAACAGATTAGGGATTGTCCTAAAACCTCACGGTGGCCAGGGAAGTGGGGAAAGCCAAGTACCATATGATTTTCTTGAAATTCAGCAAACCTCACAGTGCGATAAGAGCAACAATAGCTTTCACTCCAGCCCTCACTCCGATCTCATGCCCAGCACTTCTCAGGATCCTCAGCTCTGAGCAAATGCTTAGCAGCAAGGGCAAAGCAGAAGTGAATCCTAATGAATTCTGAGCTTAAATAAGTCCATAGTGAGAGGTGAAGTGCAACAGGCTGAGCAGAGTAAGTGAGGTGCCTGTGTGCCATCAGTGCTCCACTTGCACATTGCTCCTTCTCCAGGCATGATGAGACAGTGTTGGTCAGCTCTAGGCATTGGGGAAATCTCCAAGCAAAATACTGAGCTCTCTCTGCTTTTACCATTCAGAAAAAGAAAGACTAGATTCCCTGCTCAGTCCCAGCACATGAATTTGGATGTCACATTCCTCTTAGGCATCAGTTGAGGTAACACTGATCACAGATACAAGAAAGGCTTGGTGAATCTTCCTTTCTTTTTCCTTTGTCTGCATCGACTCTGCCCTCGAAAATGGTCAGTAATCTCTCCAGTGTGTGTAGACCCACCACCACACTGACATCCAGAGGTGAGTGCAACATGCAGCCCTGTGACTGACAGCTGCAGGCTGCCTGCACACTGAAGAGAAATATCCCACCACAACATTACACTCAGTTCCCAGCTTAGAAGATAGGTCTTGGTCCTTAAGAGCTAGAAGCTTAACTTTTAAAAATGCCTTTTTTGAATGTTTTACATGGGATTGCTATAGCCCATGCAAGATTAAAACCTTTTCTCTGTGCACAAAAGTAACACTCATTACCAGAAGGGCTTCACAAGCAATGGCAATGCCAAGTGAGTGGAAGAAATTCTTCTTTCCTAATTATTACCCTGCAAATGAGTCAGAAAGGCCTGAGGGGTAGTTTTTGTTAGAGGAACAGCCTGAACTCATGACTGCTAAGGAAAGGAAAGATTTCCCTGGGGTTACCACAAGACATGCAAAGAGCCATTCTCCTTGTGGCCTTTAGCCCTTACAACTCAGACAGTCCCATGTTTACATCATCAACCATGATGAGGATTATTAATCCTCATCAGAGCATAAAACAACAGGCTGGTCCCTGTCATAAGAAACTTAACAGTGTCAGGCAAAAGGCTTCCAAAGGCCACGGGCAGATGCAGCAGCACGAAGTAGCCATGACCAATGCAATGGCCACCTTTGAACTCTGCTGGTGCCCTGCAGAGCTTATGATCCATCCCAGAAGCAGCTGCACTTCAGCTGAAAGACAAGAGTTGCCTATGAAAGCACCACACACAGGCCTGGGGGTGAAACTCCCACTGACCATATCACAGCTATTACGGCCCACGACTCCCGATAGCGGCAATGGTGGGTTTGAGATTAATTTGCCGTCATTTCATCATTTACACTAAATGCCGTGGCTCTTTGATAAACATTTCAGGCCTTTTTCCAAACAATTTTTCCATTCAGAGCTGATGAAAACAGGCTGTCAGCACTCCCGGTAGAAACACCCTGCTCATGGCAACAGTGGCTGTCTGGCCTAGTGGTCTCCCTGGAGAAAGTCCAAGTAAGAAGGCAGTCTCAAGGCTCCATTCCTGGAGCTAATTGGGTCTGGGAGGAAGGCAACCACTCTGTCAAGAAAATTAAGATATTCTTTCCCTCTGAAGGACTTAGGGGATAACAAAGAGCAGATTTTGTCAATACAGAAGTAGGACCAGAAACCTTCAACCCAAAAAGGAGGAGGAGAGTTACAGCAGCCCCCAGTACTGGGGAAAGGGAAGCATTTTTTCAGGACAACACATGGGTTCTCTTCCAGTTGTTGGCACTAACTGACTCACCTCCCTCCCTTCTCTCCCTCCCTTCTCTCCCTCCCTTCCAGGTCTGCTGAGAGATGACTGGGGGCTTCCTCCTGGGGAATGTCCTCCAAAGAGTCTTACTTCTGCATCCATCATAGAGAGGTAAAAGCCTGAGAAAACTCTGAACCTGCAACCAAGCACAACTCAAGTCCTTCTCTCTCCGTGGGAGTTCATCAGTCCTAGAGTTACGGCCATATTCTGCTTTCTGACACTGTACCAGGCTAAGGTGGGGCCCATGGGACCTGCTGGGTCCATGATCTACACCACAATTGGAAAAATACCTCTGAGGGGCAGGTGCAGGACTCATAAGGCAGCCCAGCCTGAAGACAAGCACACACCTTTGTTGATTTCTGCACAGATGCTGCCCATAAACAGTCCTTCAGAATCTCTTATCAGTGAGTCCAAAGTTTGTCCTTATAGCTCAGTTCATTGTGGCAATACTAAAAGCCAAACCTTAACTAGATCACAGAGCAGAAGAGAAAGGATGACAGTCTGTATGTTGAGTTATGAGAGTCTGGCACTTTCTTTTTAGAGTATTTATTAGGATATTGTCCAAAGAGTCCTTCACTGTTTATGACACACCTTAAATACCATCTGTCTCCCCTCACCTCCTGAAACAGTGAGCTGTTCTTTGCCACAATGCTGTTTTCAGGTCATCTTGATAACCTGCCCCACAGGAGGAAGTGACAAAAATAGATCTCTCCACTTAAAAAAATCTCTTTATTTCCACTAAGCACTGATATTTTGCCTCTATTGATGTAATCAAACACCACATTGACAGCGTGTGAAAAGTCTGAAATAAAAACTCTCTTAATCTGGAAATCAGTACCTGGAAGTGTGCAATCAAGGACAGCTGAAGCAGGGAGAGAGCAGAGCCTGTATCCAATATACTGAGGCATTGTTCAAGACATCCAGCTTTGTGGAGGGTCCATGACATTGGCAGAAGATAATTGCTATACAAGATAGTTGCTATACAGACAGGTATGTAAATAATAGAGTTTTTCACTGGCTACACTCCCTTTTCTCATCTGGACTTCCACTATAGATGGATTTTAAGATGTTTTGTTGCATCCCAGCTTCTCCACACATGCTGACGTAGCTCCATACATGACAGAAGCATCTCCAGTGCATGCTTAGATTGATCAGACAGTGTACAAGAAGTTCAGTGTAAACTTCGTGAGAGTGACAATAACAAAAGTCCTAAAGTTTCTGGGAAGGTATTATGCATGAGCATTGTACTTAAAATAACTGGAACCTGGTAGCTGTTATTTATTTCTTTTTAAACTGCTATTGTCAGCACAGTGTGCTTGTTCAGACACAGCTCACAAGCATAACTTTGACTCTAAGCTTTTATTTATATAGACAGGAAAAACTAGACAGCATTCATAGATAACAACATCTCATTTGCAGAGGCTGAAGAAACACACAGCCAGGTCAAAAAGAAGGGGCAAATGCTCAGGCAAAAGTATGACTTATCCTTGAAGCAACCAAATTTTAGTTGATGGTACAACCTCCAGTGCAGGGAGTATTTTGCTGAGTATGAGGTGTCTTTTGCCAGTTGGTACACTGAAAAAGGGTTGAATTCATGGAAATCCTCAGTTCTCAGTGTGTCAGAACCAGACAATTAGAGTTGTCCCTTCAAACTTTATAACTGGTGAACCCAAGACCCTCAGAGAACGGCACCTACCTGGGTTCACACAGAAGGTCAGGAGTAGATAGCTAAAGTACCCAGTTAAAGGAGATCATCTCTTTAATGTTAACTAATCCCAATGGACAGCTGACAAATGAGGCTATTTAAAGAACTATTTACTGTCATTATTCCAAATTGAAGAACAAATTGTTTTGAAAAGTTCAGAATTGCTTCACAGCTGATCAGAGCTGAGGAAAAAGACAGAAAAGGTCAGATGACATATTGTGAACTAGTTTCCCTCTTTCCAACTGTTTAATCGCTTGGTTTAATTAAAGAACATGTCCCCCTCCAAGCTGAGACTGACACATAGAAAAATCTGTAGGCAATTTGGATACAACAAAAACATAACATCTCACAGAAATCCCTGATGTCCCCATATTGTTTGCAAGGGGACTAAGTTGTTCCATACACACAAGTCCTTGTTTAGATTGTTTGCTGCCATCCTCAAGAGAAGATATTTCAGTGGAAGGGGAGTATAAGCTAACACACTCTAAACCATTCCTTAGTCTCTTAGCTTCCTGTCACGGTAAGTAATGAGTTTGGTACTACATCATGGCAATGTTATGACAGAAAGCAAAGCCCTTCTGACCTCAAATTAATCCTGTCTTCTCTGAGAGCTTTGTTTCAGGCTTCACTGGGGACATGTGTGTGTAACTTTAGATGATATCTGAAGGCATTTCAGATGTTAGCCAAAAATGTGCTTTATATTATGCTGGACTTTGCTTCTCCTTTCCATCCAAAATAATTTTGGGGAAGGTGGGTAAATCTCAGGTGGGAAATCCCTTGACATCCCCTGATACTCACTGTAACAAACTATGAACCATTATCAAAAACGTCACTACTGCATGACCTGTGTCTGCTGAAATGTAGAGAGCTCTGTTTAGGATTATTATAGTCAGTTAAACTAGAGATGGAAAGCCAGACTATCAGACATTGCAGGGAAGAGCAGGATATCTCAGATCAAACAGAGAAGAACAATCCACTTTATGCCTCTGAATCACAGAAATTACAAAATTAAAGAATTCAATGGGGTATTTAGGCAAAGCACACGTTGTGTTGACATCTACAGAAAGGTTTCTATGCTGATTCATAGAATAAAAATGTCCTGTTCCCTGTTGATTTATAATATTTCTTCAGACCATTGTGTTAGACAGTTTGTGTCTATCAGGCTTCTCTCCCACCTGTATTGGTTCTGTCCCTCTCAGGATGCCTGAGTCCTTTGTCCATTATTTGGCCAGTAAGTAGTTGATGTTTGGTTTCTTTCAATTTTTGTTCAATCTAGTTTCAACTTTGAATCAAGATCGATGAAACAGTGCGCTTAGGGGAGAGTTTTCTTGCATTCTACAGGACAACTTGTGTTCAGTTTTCTAGAATCAGAGACAGATTAGAGTAGGACTAGAAATTCCTTTAGTTTCTGCCCCCAGTATTCACACACCAGTTGGCAGAGAAGGGAGTTGGGAAACAAGGAGTTAATGATGAGCAGCAGTGAGGTCACTGGTGTATTCTAGGGTCTTCAGGTGCACAGCTGTAGCAGCTGAAGTGAGCAGGTAATTACCCCAGGATACCATAAAAGAGGTGGGCCAGAGTGTCATTGCGCTTTTTTTAATTTGATTGGGGCTGGAGAAGTCTAGGTCTTTTGATTCAGAAAAAAACCCCAAAGAAGTCAACTAAAAAAACCTTCCCATTTGATTTGGACCAAGCCCAGGCTGAAGAAAACCTTTGAACCTTGAGTGTCATGTAGGAACCCTTACATGTCTTCTCTGTTTGGTAGTTCTGGTAAAGTTCTGCTCAGGTTCTTCCTCAATGACAGTGAGGGAGAAATGGGTGGCAGCACAAGGAGCCATAAGACAACTAGAAGGTTATATTATTACACTAGCAGTACCGATGAACACAAGAGAGGTTTGAGTCCCATGGTAGTAAGTTTAGGGCTAGCAAAATCCACTGTAGCTTCATGAACTCAGACTGCCTCTGGGCACCCTCTGCTTTCCATGTTCTTTGCTGTCTTCAGATTCCTTACATAAGTCTAAGAAGAGAAGCATACATTTCAACAAGGGGCAAGTGTTGGCCATTTTCCCCTGCCTTGAGTCAGTTTCACATGTCCTCATCTCTGCTGCTTTCTCGGAACAGTTGAATTCTTGTGAGCTGTTCAAATGTTGCTCTGTTGGATGGCTTGGCCTGAAGTGTCCATGCAATGGACACTTTCCATGCAATGGTACAGCTCTGTCTCACCTCAGACAGACAAATTGGCATCCTGCTGGCTTTCAGCTCCCTCTGCAGTCAACAAAAAGAGAAACCCTTGGAGGGTAACCCAGGTCACCAAGGCACTGCCAGAAGGTCCTTCTCTCTCTCTCTCTCTCTCTCTCTCTCTCTCCATTGACTGAACGGGGAGCTCATCTTGTCTGTGCTCCTAGCCTAGGCAGCTCAGTTAGCACCAATAATTTAGGGAAATCATGATGAAAGGGGTGTAAATGAGCAGGAGGAAGTTGAGGGAAGAAGTACTTCTGTCAAAGGAATGAGGTGCTGAGAAGAAGTCCCTACAAACTGAGTAGGGACTAGAGAAGTAGTTATGTCTCTGTTAGGGTCCAAGAAGAGAGAGACATTTTCAAATACCTTGGTTCCCTTGCTGCAAGATAGAAGGCAGAAAGAGCAGCCCCCAGAGAACATGAGGTAATGGGGATAAGTAGCAGGGGATGGTACTCAGCTTCAGCATAGTTTGTAGGGTCTTACTTACGCCTGGAATAGGAACATGAAGAAAAGCAATGACTGGTGTTTGTATGTTTTCCATAAACTCTTGGGGCCTGCTGGTGCAGCAAAATTGCTCCCTCCACAGAGGGGTTGTGTGTTGAGGAAACAGGCTGCCTCTGCCACTGATGTTGCCTTCTTGCACCTCTGCCCTAGCTCCCACATCCCAGCAAATGAACAAGTGCTTTAGTGCAATGTAGACAAGGGGCTTCTGGAGCGCTCCAAGGTGCCCTTTTATGAGGGGGAATACAAAAGTAGTGCCTTGGAACTTGCAGCCATTCACCTACGTTTTTGTCAAAGAAACTAGTCTTTGTGTTTCCTGGCTTCTGCTTGTCTGTTGCCTTCCTCAACTCCCTCAGCAAATCCTACAGATTAGACTATTTTCCACCCAGGACCAGTTTGTACTATTGCTGTTGTCCATGAGGTGGCTATTTCAGTAGCAGGAGTTCCCCAGAGCCCACAAGGAGACTGACAGAAATATTAAGCATCTGTGACTGCTGATTACTTGAAAATGAATGATGTTCTCAGCACAAACCATCTTTTCCTCTAGTATTTGGGCATTTCTCTTGCTTCCTTCACAAGGGTAGGTAAGCAGATCACACAATGGAATGCAATTTGGCTTTGTTTTTGGGGGGTTTTCCCCATGTTTGTGTTTGGGGTGCAGTTTTTACTGTTTAGCATTCACAAGGTCTGTTACACTAATTCCTTTCCACTGTTCTATATCCACCCCTTCCTGAAGCATCTCCCATGGTCCAAAAAAAAAGGCATGACATAAACCAAGCAGCACTGAAAGAGCTAACCAAAGGAGAGTGATAAATTATTAGAAGACCTGAAGGTGGCAAGTGGGCAAGTTTATGGTGAAACTGAAGAAAAAAAGTCTTTCTGAGCCAGTAGAGGGCATTTCTCCAGGCTGGGGGACAAGGAATTTTACTATATCCAAGGGAGGAGAGTTTCTTCTCTGGCCACTAGTCTCGTTTTTTTTTTTGTTTTTTTTTTTTTAACATTGTGGTTACAATGGAGGATTTGAATTTGAGGCACTTGTCATCCTTACATCTTTCTTCAGGAATTAAACACTCTAAAAAGTATTAATTTAATTTCACTGGCATGGTGCTGATCCAAGAGCTTTCTGGCAGTCCACCTCGCTGTCTCTTATGCTTCTGTGGTCAAAAGCAACAACCAACAGCACTCATTGGCAAGCAGATATCAGTATCCCAAGAGCATGGTTTCATTAAGGAGTGCCATGGCTCACTTCATGAATGTCTCTCACCTCTTTTTTTATTTGAAGCAGAACAGTCAAGAGAAACAGCCAGCAAGCTAATCACCACCACAGCCTATTGGGAAGATAGGAATAATTATTTAAACCAGTCTTGAATTACTCATTGGCATGCATCTAATTAACAAATTCCGATTATTCCTGTAACTATTGTGCAACAATTAGTGGGTGTTAAATTGAGCTCTTCTGCCTGCAATTTCAATGGTGTAGTTTTGCCAAGATGTCTTTTTTTTTTTTTTTTTTTTTTTTTTGCCTGCAATGCCTGGTGCCACTGAGAATAGACTGAAGGTGGTCAGATATTTTTCACTAAATTTACTTTTGCTGAAAAGTGTCATTCCTTCAAAGCCTGGGGCATTTTTGCAGGGAAGACAAAGAAATTTCAAGCAAGATTTTTCTCTGGCCAGATTTCTGATCTCTGAGACCTGCTGGTCACTTCAGACAAAAGAGAAAGAGACATCTGAATCAAAGCATAGAGCTGAAAACAGATGTTCTGACACAAGCATGCCTCACATGCATATTTGGGCTGTTTTGTTTCATTGTTTAATGCTTATCCATCTCCCGGAATTTTCATTTAAAAAAAAAAAATTCAAAACCTTCAAAGATTTCACAAAGCTAAATTGTCTTTCTCTGGCAATGCAAACACCTGCCCTGGGGTGCAGAAACGTTCCTGAGGCTGGGAAAAGGAGCAAACCCCACTGAGACTGCAGGGCTCTGCTTCACGCTACTACACACAGAGCCAAAGACATTCCAAGGCTTTGAAGCCATGGCAATCAATAGGGGGGAACAGGTCTCTTCTACAAACAAATCCTGAGGAACTGGATTGCTGCAAGACACTGCTCAGTCCCTGCTATATTCAGTTTTCAGGAGTCACCTTCTTCCTGCAGGCTGGTGGCATGGCCTGGGCAGCTCTTTCTCTTGACTGGGATACACAGATGTGCTTCTGAAACTGGAAGTAACAGCATGGTCTGGAACAGCCCCATCTACCAAAAAAGAAGGCTTATATGAGACTTTTTCTGTACGCTAGGCTTTTGTGTTCTATTTAAGATCAGTATTTTAGCTCCTGTTTCCTACAGGGAATCTCAGAGCCAGGCCCGTCTGTAAGCCAGATCCCAAAGCAAGGACTGAGCTGTGGCTGGAGGTATTTCACTCCAGATGACAGCATTAGGGCTACTAGAGACTCCACCCATGCTACAGTTCAAGATATGGCTCTTCCCCCAGGAGTGAGCTCTCTAACATTGGGAGATCAATTAAATAAATAAACAAAACAAAAAAAAAACGAAGTCCTAGAACCAGATGCACTTTGCACAGACCCCATGAGGATCAGTGTTTGCCAACATGAGGCTGCCACCTTCTCACCCACACATACCCCTGATTTTGCCAATGGTCAGCTTAGCCCCTTCTGGGAAGGACAAGTACCACCTCCCTCATCATTTCCCTGAGGTGATCCTCTTTAGTCATGTTTCCATCTTGGTTAGGTCTGAGCCTAACCTGCTTTACATGAAATCATGCTGATCCTATATAAATTATCACTAAGAGATTTTGGCTGCTCTCAGGGCCTTATTTTTTTCCAGCATGTCCTATGATGGTTGTCAGATATTTAGGACACTTGCTACTTTTCCCTTTGACCATCCTCACTCTCTTCCACTTGCTTTTTATGTCTCTGCTATAAATAAAATCTCCCTGAGATATCCAAAGCATTGCTTAAAAAAGAGGTGGGGGGAACTTTCTGGGGGGAACAGGCCATTATAGAAAAGGCCAGGTGCTTGGCATGTCCCCAGCTTGTGAAGGTGGGAGCTGTCACGAGTCTGAAAAATATCAGTGTGGGAGTTATAAATAAGCTTTAAAGCCAGGGGTTTAGAAAGTCATCTTTAAATGCTGCATAATTTATAGCCTGCTGCACAGAGAAGAGTGTGTGAGCTCTGGAAGCCAAGCTAACCCATTCTTTGTTCCCTCCACAGGAATGTTCTTATACACGTGGTGAGGTGTATGGTGAACATCCAAAATTCAGCATTTTAATCATCAGTGCCTCCTTCTAAAGGCTTACATGGGTCACTGTAGATGGTTTTCTTTCAACTGCTGGTGTCTTAGTGTGTATCAGAAATAAATACCATTGGTCTCATATTGCAAAAAAAAAGGAGTTATGAGTAGGCATGTTGCACTCAGGTAGGGTAGTGTTGAGAGATAGCAAGAAACTCAGCAATAATGCTGTGTGATTTTCACAAGTGATTTACTTTGTCATTGACTCAGCTCCTCCTCTTTAAAACAGGGATTATCCTAAAAGGTTGAGAAAATCTTTTCAATAGCAGCTACAAAATGTTTTGCTCTTCTCTCACAGAACAAAGCCACACCAGAAGCAGGGGGTAAGGGCCTTCCCCAAGGAGGGCCAGAAGAGCTGCCAAGCTGGCATTTACAGTGATTGTTTCATCCAGCCCTGGATGTGCAGCTACCTCTAGGATGTAACATAGCAGCTGTCCTGTCTCCATCCAACAATAATAAACAACGGGAAGCAGAACGGGCTTTCAAGACAGCTGAGTCTCCTGAGAGGATCTAGCCCACCACATTATCACTGCTCCTCCTTTTCCCCAGCTGGAAACAAATCTGGAAATCATGAGACCAAAACCGAAATAAAATAAATTTATGGTGTCAGAGCTTTAGTATTGATAGCAAATATCTGTGGTGCTGGTGCCTTCCCTGGAAGGTGCTCCAGTGTATGTCCCACTGCCCATTTTACCACTTTGGGCTTCCTTCTGTCTGTTGGGGAAGGACCAGTGCCACCTCTCTGGTCTGCTTCACCTTGTTTCTCCACAGCCATCTGCATCCAAGCCTTGACTTGTTCCGAGTCTGCTGAGCTGGTGAGATTTAACAGGATCTTGCCGCCCAAAGTGCTGTGCCCTGAGGCTATAGATTTAAGAAGAAGCATTAAGCACCCTGCTCTTTAACTCCTTTCTAATCCATTTATTTAAACTTCAGAGTGGTTTTAAAGCAGAAGAATCAAAGGCGAGAGCAATTTAGAGTTTTCAAGAGCAGGTCTGTGATCTGACCTCTGCACATATCCTGGCTGCCTTTAAAAGTGCACCAGCATAAAAGCACAGTTTGTGACAAAGCATCTGGAAGGATTAAAAACTTTCTGGGATGGAATATGCTTCTGTCAAGGACCTCTTTCCTATCTCAACCTAGTTGCCAAAAAAAGATCTTTCCTCAGGGGGCTTCTAACCCGCCTGAGGGATTTAGAGAAGAATTGCTGAGAAGAGCATATAGCAATTTGATTAAGGGATAAATGTGAAAAGGAGTGGGAGGGGGCCTAGTGGATAGAAAGGAGAGACAGGATTAAAAAGAAAATAAAAGAAGTGAGAAGTGAGAAGTGAGCTGTGTAAGGTAAGGTTTGTGGAAGACTTTGGGGCTGTTTTGTCTCCTAGTACACATGACACCCTTCAGCAGTGCAAAAAACTAAAACCAAGAGGGGTGTCAGAGAAGGTGGGAACAGGAAGGATGGAGCTGCATCTTTCTTTTTTTTTTTTTCTCTCATTTTTCTCTGCGTGGAAAAGCAGAGAAAAGCAGAAGGGCAAGGCGATTTTGAAGAATGGTTTCAAGTCCTAGTGTGAGCTGTTCACACTGCCTGCCTGCTTATGTCTCCTCCTTGGACAATGCTTGGGAAATCGTTACCTGATCCCTCCCACCTTGCCTTACAAAGGCAATCTGGGTCAATTAATTCCTGCTTCATTTCTTCTCATTCTGTCTGGATAGTCACTATGAAGTAAGTGGTAACCAATCTCCGTGCCCATGGAGTCAGTCTGTCTTCTTATTTCCTTATTCATTAAAGCAGACACCTTAGAAAGGCTGGAAAATATTACCAAAGCCCAGGAGACTCGATTTTCAGAATAAGGAACCAGTATTTCAGCCTCAGAGGCGACGTGAGTCTGGGACACAAGACAGAGATGAGTATGAAAACAGGCCCTTCAGCTGAGGAGCAAGCAGTCCCTGGACATGCTGCTGATTTCTTGGTTTGTCTGAGGTTTCTAGTGTTGGGGTTGTGGGATTTTCATTTGTTTCTTTTTTTCTCTTCACTTTCTGCTCCCTCACCTCTGCACTCTGAGTTGGCCTGACATTAAAAACTGTTGTAAAATGAAGAAGCTGCCTGCTAAGATGGTTTCTTCCCTCTTCATGATCCCTTCTGCACGCCAACTCTCCCGCTGTGTTATTACAAGTGTATTTCTGTACGCCAACATGATAGGTGCTGTACAGATTCAAACCAAAAAAAGAAAAAAGAAAGGAAGAAACACTGGACAAACAAACTATTTGTTCATGTAGTACTACTGATGCCTGGATTCCCACTGATTTGTGTCTGGTGATTAATGAAGACCTCTCTTTGAAACTTTTCCTGTTCTCAGGACTCTAAACATATGAACTTGTGCTACCACGTATCTCTCTGTATGTCTCTCTGGGTGCTTATTTTTGTTTATATTACTTAGAACTCTATCACTTGGCCAACAAAGTTGACAGTTGTTTGGAGGGGAACACACTGGTACGTACAAATACCAACAATACAATTGCTCAAGTCTAGTTTCCTTTAGGAAATTGGGGAAGAAGATCCTTCCAAAGAAGAATGAGTCTTCCCAAAGAAATTGTTACCTCATAGCCAGCCAAGCTGCAAGATTTTGGTGCTCTTGTGGTCTGAGCTAAGAGACCTGAGTCAATGCAGACAGACAGGCAGGGAAGCTCAGCTGAACAGTCAGCCTACACGGAGCTTAGTTCAGCCATGGCCAAGAGGCACTGCTTGCCAATTATTGAGGCTTGGAAGGCATCTACCCTACGTCTCTGCCAGGGTCAGAAGGTTTTAGGTCAGCTTGTTTAGGCATGAATTGGAATACGGAGGACATTTCACTCCATTGGATGAATGCCCCAGTTCAGCTTCCTTGTGCTGGTTTGCATTTTGGACAGGACATACCCACTGCTGTCTGGTGGTGGTTGTGTCTTTTGAAGCCACACCTCAAGAAGTTTTATTCCTGAGGGAAATGTTGGCAGGATGTAAGGAGTTTTAGCTGGGACTCAGGCTCTAAGAGTGGATCAGAAAGTTTGACAGATATTTTGCCGAATCCTGATGAGCTTGATTCATTTGCAAGTCTATTCAGCTTGAGCCGCAGTCCTTCCTTTAGCTGTAAGGCAGTTGTACCCTGGAAAGACAGGATTGTGGTGCCTTTCAGTGACAACTGTGCTGGATAAGGTACACCCCCCCCCCCACCCCACCCCGAGTTCAATGACAAAATCAAGTAAGAGAAAAATGTTGAACAATTAAAAGGACCTAGGTACAGTAGAGGGAGAAATCAATGACCAAGAAAATGTGCTTTGTGGTGACAGTGACTCCACTGAGGATTGTCCCAAAAACATAGGGAAACATTTCCTTTTTTATTTTTCTTTCTTCTTCTTCTTCTTTTTTTTTTTTTTTTTTTTTTTTTTTTTTTTTTTTTTTTTTTTTTTAATGTTAATATCACAATAGAAATGAGATTTGTAGTGCAGATCACAGGGCACAGGTTTTTGCTTTCCTCGAAGAATAGACTGGACAGGGATGTCTAACTGGTCTTGACCATCTCATGTGTTTTCTACACTCATGGCTGGTTAGCACTTTCTAAAGCAACTGTGGTTGTCATATAGGGCAGTTTGCTTCAAACAACACAGCACCTTTTTTTTTTTGTATCACAAGAAGACATGAGCAGACAACCCAAGACAGAGTGAATCCTTCTAGTCCATAGCATCACTGCTGACAGTGGCTAATAGCAGATGCCAAGGGAAAAGATTATGAAGAGGGTTAATAGGGAGTGTTTTGCTCTGCCACTAGTCTCAAGCTTCAGTACTTCCACAGATGGAAGGGTTTTCTATTTAAATAGATATCAGCTACTTTTTCTTGCTGCCCCTTTAAATTCCTGACAGCACAGTTTGATAATCCTGCAGTGATGAACTGTCTTATGAATATTACCTCATATAAAAAAATCAAGATTTATAGGCCTCTGATTGAATCTCACAAGGAAAAAAACTGACTAAACAAATCCCTCCCTTTCACTTATATCTAGCATGTCCATCACAGATGAATTTCGTCATCACCAGTCAGGAATCAACAAAGTACCAAAACCATAGAGGATACTAAAGGCATAATTGTATATTTATGCTTCCTTATGATTTGGCTGCATTCCATAATTTACGCTATCAAGATCATGCTTTGCTTTCTTCCAACATACAGGGTGGAAAGCCTTCAGAATGCCTAACATTTTCCTTCCACCTTCTCTTTTGTCAATCACAAGACTAAGTCCCTTGAGAACAACCTTTCAGGAAACACTTAAAACGTTTATTTTGGGAGGAAGAGTTAAAGAACACTTTATCACTTATATGACCCTTGGAATAACTCCTAAATCTTAGAATCAGGCCTGAGCACATCACAACTTTTGGCAAAGTTTTGTGTCAGGTGATGGGTTCTTGTAGGGACCCTTTCATCTTGATGCTGAAAGTCAACACTCTCAGACATACTTTGATTTCTTTTCTCAATATAGAAACACAGAGAGAGAGTATTTCCCTTCAGTACGACAAATAATGACCCAAAGGAAGGTCACTACTCCCCAGTGCTGAGGAAAAATACACCCCAATACAGACCCAGTCCAAGGAGACTGAAAGGACACAGTGCAGGTGTAATTGCAAAGGGCTACAGAACATACAGTCTCTCTTCTCTACAGTGAAGATTTCCCAGGGCACTGCCTTCATCTGACAGTTCTCAAGCTTACTGGAAACCAAGTAAAAAGTCCAAGGAAGGATCACTTACTAGTAAAGTCTTCCTCAACGTTTCTCCTCCCTCCTTCCCATGGCCAGCTCATTTTCATTTAATGTTTTCTGACTTGGCCAATTTGTCTCTATTGTCTGTCTGTTGTTTGGCTAATTCACCTATGGAAAATGGAAGGTATCGGATGCTGCTCAACAGAAACTTGAAACTGAGCATAAGTGAAAGGTGAGTATTGTATCTCTTTGCAATTTACAGACACAAATCCCCCTCCCTTCCTTTCTCTCTTGATCACTCTTGTCTTATTGAGGACTTGCAATGTTAACTGTTCATGCTCAAGACCTGCTCAGCTCTTGAAATAGGTAATTTAACAAGGTCTTTCTGAGCAAGAGAAGGGAGAAAGTCAGAGACAACAGGATCTAAGAGAAACAAACTCATTATGAGTTGCTCTAATACGAAGACAGTCACTGTCTCATTCTTCATGCTGGCTTTTGCCAGAACCACCATACACTTGACCTTAAACACAAATATATTGACTTGTCCACTGCTAGTTTTTGGCTGTTCCTGGCTTATGCAATTTAACATTGCTCTGCAATTGCTAATCCAATCCAAGCCTGAACCACACATGATGGGCTTCCCTGACCTCTTCTGTGGTCCTGGTCAAAGGGTCTGGTTGGTCTCAAACAATGTGTGGTTCCCACTCTTAATTTCTTTTAGGGTTCCTAAAAGAATCTCTTAATAGAAACTCAGTCCTTGGGATTTCTCAAACCCTGATTGGATAAATCTGGGGTGAAAATCATTCTTCTATGATTATTATTAATAGTATTGTGTTTTTGTTTTCTTTTCCCATGGAAAATATTGAGATTTTACCAAACAATGGAAATCTTTGGCCAAGAGCCCTCCATTTCAGTTCAGAAATGCTCCCCCGTGGGAGTTGTAGCTGGTATGCTTTGTGTCCCTGTTGTTCCCTGCAAGCTGACATTCCTGGCTGGCCCACATCCCTCATGGTGTGGCATGGTCCCCTCTCCTGCAGAGACAATGCCATGCACCATGGAAGTCGTGTCACCATGGTGCTTTGTGAGAAATGCACTTCACACGGCAAGCCCAGCGCCGCAGCAGAGTGGGGTCTCAAAGCTCTGTGGTGACAGCCTCTAGGAGACACTCTCCAAAGATTTCCCAGCTGAATCTCCAGGCCTCCTGCCACACTCTGAAGCCTTGTTGAGAGACTGGTCATAACTTAACATAAAATAACTTTGCTTTTATTTGAAAGGCAATTTTCCACTGAAATATATTCTGATGGAAAATTTCAAGCAGCCCCAGAGGATGTTCTTTCCAAAACTCTTTGCATTGTAATTTACCAACTTAATCTCACTTTTGTTGGATTTCTTTTCTGTTGTCTCTGCTTAATCTCTGATAACAGAGGGAGAGCTCCCTTTCACACAAGTGGGAGATCAGGGGAAGCTGAAGACATACATTATGACATATGGAAGAGTTTGTACCTTTCCAAATGGACAGATTTACAAGGTGAGCTCTCATAAGTCTCTAAAGAGAGGAAGATATTTCCCTGTCTTTTCTATGTAATAAAAATGAAACAAAAATCCTTTCAGATCTAAATCCAGCAAATAAAAAACCTCTTTTTTTAATCTTTCTTTCCAAAGAGTTTTGAGACTCAGTATCCCATTCAACTTGTTTGTTTGTTTCTCTCTTTTTAACTCATTTCAGGCTGGTGAAAGGTGCCAAACTGTCTGAGCTACAGATCTCCCTACATATATTTTTGGGGTTTTTTTGTTGAGGTTTTTCTTTGGTGATTTTTTTTTAAGACAGAAGCAAAATAAGAGTCCCATGCTGTAGCTCAAGACTCCCAACTGACTGGACCTCTCACATGCTTTAAACGAGTTTACTTTTGCAGTTAACATCTACCTTACTATCTCAGTGAGGCAGTTTGCCTGCTCCCCTAGGCTAATGAGACATTCCTCCTTCCTAGACTACAAAGGAACAGCTTCCACTCACTCTCCAATATTTCGAAGCAAAGTGGGGCTGAAAAGAGTGACCCAGAGGTTAAAAACAGGGCTTTTAGCAGGGCACTGAGCTACGTGGCATCCCACAGATTTTTTTCTTTCTGTTCCTTTTTCCCTTGCTCTTCCCCAAGTCCCCAACTTGCGTATATTCTTTTGTCTGAAGTGACACTGCAGCAACAGCTAATTGCCCAGTGGCTTCTTTTTTTTTTTTTTTTTTTTTTTTTTTTTTTTTGTGTGTGTGTGTGGATATGCTCTAGATCAGCTGCATTTCAGCCTGGAAAGGGGGGAAGGGGCATGTTTATATACTTGCGGGTGGGAAAATGCAGTAGACAGCATATTCTGTTCCAGGATAGCTGTATAGTTCATCTCCAGATCCCAGGTTCCCCCATTAAAATCTACCCCCTGCCCCAGGGAACAGCCTGGCAAGCTCTTCTGACCCCACAGCACTGGCAGCTGTTTGGCAGCTTCTGAAGTGGATCCAATCTGGTATGAGTTTGCTACACTTTCATTTTGTCTACATCTTCCAAACAAATAACCAAGTCCAGAATCCCAAGCTGTGTTTTGCAATGGAAATGCTTCAACGTCTGGGAATTGCTTCTGCTGCAGGGAAGATATAGAGCGCTGTTAACTGTTTAAAGGTTCAGTGAAGAAGGGAAGGCAGTCGCACATTTATGGGCCAAATACTTGCTTTTGGGGCTCCCTAATGAATGCCATGTGGTGAGGGGACCTGGTGAACCCAAGGGAGCCTGCAGTTATCCGTCTCCCTAAGTCAGTGCCCTCGAAATTCTTGGGCCAGCATTTTTTTGTTAATCTACCATCTTCTCCATAAATCTTCTTTTACTATCAGGCCTCTTAATTGGAAACACTGTGTCTTTACTGTTCAGTACAGTGCCATTGAATAACTCTGAGTCCCATTCTCCAGCCTTGTGGACGATCAACACAAGTGGAGAGTTATCTTGGCTTTTGGACAGACATAACTTCTTGCATTTAACACCACTGGACTTGATGTGAGGAGCAGCAGAAAGGAGAACTCAGCAGTGTTCAAGACCACATTGCTTAGTGATGTACACAGATGTCTTTCTGTTCTTGAAATTCCTGTTTAATCCAAGGAAAGAGAGTGAATTAAAAAACAGCTGATATAAACCTTCACTGGAAGCTGGAAAACAGTGGGAGAAATTCAGTTGTCGAAAGGCCAGGTTTTCATTTTTGTTTGTGCAGCGCTTGAGAGAAGAAAAATTAGAAGAGAGGAAAATCTTATCCTTCATTCAGAGATCTCTAGAGCTTTTGATTCCCTTTGCAATAACCTGAGACCATCCATGTGATTTGACTTCATGGATTAGTTGGATTATAGTGCAGCGTATATGTGAATGGACAGTCTCAAAACTTTTCCACACAAATATGGTTGCCTTATTTTACAGCTGGAACATGGGAAGGAGAAGAGACTGGGCACCTTGCCTCAATCCGTGTAAGAAATCAGCAATAACACCAGGCATGGAATCCCTACACCTGATTTATTCCCACTACTGCTTCTGCAGACCCATCCCTTCTCAGCAGAACACTTCTTTCTCAAGCTCAATTAAAAGAAAGAAGATAAAATTATTTTTTGCAGCTTCTCTTTAGAATTTCTTCCACTTCCCCGTGAGAAATCCTAACTGGATAGTTAAAAAGCAAGTCCATCAAGATTTCTGATTTATTGAATTGCACATATCTTGATAACAGAGCTAATCACAGTTCATTTCATCTCACATTCCTTCCTTATATTACCTCAGAGCAGCAACAGAGGGGGTGATCCAAAGTCATATAAATCCCTGGGGAAGGCATGGCAGTTCAGGCTTTTTCTATTTTTGAACAAAAATTTGCCCAAATACAGAAGGCTGACAGCTCAGCTCAATCCAGCATCTTTACTTTCCTTCCAGACTAAGTTTTATTCAACTTTCCAGCTGCTCTGACTCAGGTCAGTGATTTGCCAAAGGTCAAAAGCTGAGTCAGGATCTTGGAAAACCACAATACTACTGGCTCCCAGCTCAGCTTAGACCATACAAGCCCTCTAGGTCAAACCCCTCCTCAGTCTCTCCTGTCCCAGAAGAAAAAAACAAACCTGCTTTCTTGTTGGAAGAGGCAATAACTCTTCTAAGCCCCTAACTGAGCAGGCTAGACACAGCTGCGCTGGAACACACCTGTACTTTTTCTAGCCAAGTACCTTGCAAGTATCTTGAGAGTAGCTGATGTCAGGTAAACTCAGAAGAAAAAAATTATCTTAACCAGCTCATTTGCAAGGCACCTAATCCCTAAGGCATTAGCAGCTTGATTCCCCTTTCATTCACAGTTCACTCCAGAGCACTGACCCACTCCAAGCTACATGCAACCCCCAGAAATTCCTTCTGATTTAGAATTGCAGCTCTTCTCTGACAACAGCCCTGGCAGGCAAGAGACCTGAGTCACATTTACCTCCTTTTTTGGGCACCCCTCTCCCTCCATCTTTGCTGCAGCTCTGCCATGGTCGCAGTGCAGAGCATCCTGCAGCTCCATCACAGTTCTGGCCCAAATTCATCCCAGCTGGTGGTAGGATGGCACTGGCTCACAGCCCAAGGACTGACAGAATTTGGATGCAACACATCTGACACGATACTGACAACCCCATCCCAATTAATCATGTTAAGTGTTCTCTGCAGCCCATTGTAGAGGTTGTACATTACACTGCAGATGTAATCAGTGCAGTCAGCAGAGACCTGGGTATGAATCACCACATCCAAAACGTAACTGTCTACATTTGTGCAGATGAATTGTATCAGAAAATGTGCATTTCTCCTCCCTAAATATGGCATTCTCCACATCACGAATAGCCAGCATAAAGTAAAGCAAGTCCTTTAGTGCATTCACCAAACTAGGATTGACAAATTCTTTTTCCCATGCAAAATCGTCTTTTTCCTCCGCTTTCATTGCACTCGTCTTCATGGGCCAGAGCAAGATTTTCTCTATCTCACACTGTCTGGGAGACCCCAGTCAAGACTTACCCACTTCTAACTCTCACGTCCCAGCTACGGTCTTATTTGTTCACAGAACAATGACCACGTTATCTTCACTTTCTTCACCTAGAAGACAATTCCATAACCTGTGTAAGCCATCTCAAATGCAGAGGTGGGACCATCTCTCTCAGCAGCAGACTTCCCATTAGACTGCACTTTCCTAGACACAAACCCTACTGAAGTAACCCAAATTCACTCACAGTTTCTTTGAAACCCTTGGTAGGAGGAGAAGAAGAATTTAAAGAAGCCCCAGCCAAGCTCAAGCATGGTTATGCTTGGCAAGAGACACCAGGACAATGGGAGTCCTTGCTATCATTTGAATTTGAAACATTTTGATAGCAAACCATGACATTAAACAGAGGAAAAAGGAGGGAAAGCAAGTAACTCACTTCATATAATTAGTTGGGTTTCTGTTGTGTCAAATCATTGGAGAATGATTTGCCTTGGACTTGGCTGGGGAGATTTTGCATTTTTACACAAATTCATGCAGCCATCAGTCCTTAATGGGCACACTTGTACCCCTGCCTGACTGTCTGGGAGCTTTGTGTAGTCTTTGGGATACTCATAACAGAGGGTGCTGCCCTTCAGGCAAGGAGTTGCATAAACTATCATGTTTATGTTCTGATACTGTTCAAATCCATACTATTCTAGTATGTTCAAAATTATATCTTTCCTACTTTGACATTTGCTGCCCCTACAGAGTTCTCAGAATGTTTGACAAAGTTATCAGCATCTTATTGTCAGGGAAGAATCCCGGTGGAGAAACTGAGGCATGGGCTTAGCAGGGTATGTTCTACTTCACAGGTTGGTGTCAGAGCTGGGAAGACTCCAGCTCCCCACACCCTTGTGGGTAGCAATAGTCAATATTTCCTAAGAGTTTTCTCCATGGCATGCCTCCAAATGGAATCCTCACAGCAAAGTTGGACTCATACCCCAAAATAAGTGCCGATACCCTCAACGGAGTCTGTAATTATTCTCTTTGCTGCCTGGCTGCCCTCTCTCCTGCCTTCCCTCCGGGCCTGGACACCTGTGTTGAACTGTGATTGCATCCTCGTTTATGGCAAACAAATCTGGATTATCCCACTGTATATTTTTAAGGCATTTTGAAAAAATCTGTTTTCTTTTTTCTCTCATTTTTGCCTTGCCGTGTGTTTTTAATTGGATCCACTGCCCTTCCTCCCCTTGCTTGTTAATGCTTTTCTTTGGGGAAGCACAAGTTTTTAACAGCCCTGAAAATACTCACTCCTCTTGGCCAAGGCAAGTTAATTTCTTGGGGATAACCTGTCTCTGACCTACTTTTAAGTTATACAACAAATGTTCTGCTTTCAGCTCAGCCTACTACTGTTCAAATCCATACCATTCAGCCACCATTTGTACACTTGCAGGAGAGCAGAGGAAAGTCACACTTGGCAGCTGGTCTCCTCAGGAAGGCAGGGTGCTTCCCTGGAGGGTGACCACCCACCCATCCACCCCAACAGTACCTGCATTCAGAGATGGCTCTCGCTGGAGCTCAGCTCTCCTTTCATGCCTCCATACAAAGCCTTTTCTGCAGTGCCTCAAGCCCAGAGCCAGGCACTGGTGTCAGGGATTTCATCCTTTCAGTTCCTCCGGTACCGTTTGCTTCGAGGAACATTCCTGTGGTTCCTGCCAGGCTCCTTTCCAGGAGGAAAAGATTCAGGTGGCTTTGTTCCCTTTGTCTTTGCCAAACGTTCACATTCCTGCTGACACCACCATGGTGTCACAGGAGGGAGCACTGGCAGGAGGCCATGGCCTCTGCACCCTGGCTATAGTTACATGGCACTTGGCTTAGAGCAGCCAAGGAAGGACAAATCCACATGGCTTTCACTGGGAGACCCAGCAAACACATTTTCTACTGTTGACTGCATGCTAATTAGCAGCACTGCCCAGCCCAAAGATAGAGGATGCTTTGACTCATTAACAATGGTAGTGATTAACTAAATTTCCCATCTATCTTCTGGCTGGAGCTTCAGGATCTTTCCTTCACCACAGACTCCAGTGGTGGAGGATATATTTAGTGGCTCTGTCCATGCTGCTCCAAGAGAGGGTTGCTGCAGAAACACAAGCAGCACCTTCCACCTCACATTCCTCCTCAGGAAAAAGGACAGACATTCTCAGTAAGACTCTTTAGGTAGCTTGATGTTCCTAAAATGGGAACAGAAAGGCAAATTTCTGCTCCATATTCCCTAGTACCAAGATGGTCTTGGTTTGTGGACCTATGATGTCTTTGCCTTTTCCAGCTGGCCAACAGAGGTCCAAGTTGGACATCTTTGAAGTTTCAAGAATAGGTTTGATGCTCTCATTCAAACTTCTGAACTAACCCACTGCCACAAGGATAGTGATTTAAGGCACAGTGGGAGATAGCAAAGAAGGGAAGGAAAAAAACCACCACAGGTTATACATGTGATCAGTAGCCTCAGGAGCTTTCCATCCATTGCTGCCAGATCTGCAAGAAGCACTTCCAGGCCTCCATAACGTTGCCTTGCCTGTCAGATCAAGAAAAAGTGGTTGCTATGACACCACAAACCATATTTCTCAGGCTGAGATGTGCCAGAATTTCAAACAGATGTGGCAGTGCAAACAAGAAGCCCCCTTGGGAGCCTGCCAGGAGGCTCAGACAATGCAACAGCATCCGCACATGGTTCGAAGCCACGCCGAGCCAGCCCAGCAATAATGGCCCGTGCATGTACTTTCTGGCCTGCCTTGCAGCTGAGCCCAGAGCAACTCAGCAAACAGTGGGACTGGAAAGCTTTGAAAGAAAACTGCTGAGCAGGGAACTCTGCTGAAATAGCACCTGCATTTGTTTCTTGATTTTTGTTTGGTTTTTTTTTTGGTTTTTTTTTTTTTTTTTTTTTTAATCTGCCTTCTTTTCTTTCTCTCTCTCTCTTTCTCTAATTTTTCTTTCTTTTTTTTTCTTTTTTTTTTTTCCCTTTCTTTTTTTCTTTTAGGGCCACATTTATAGCTTTTTTTTGCTGCTTGGAAAGGCTACCTAACCCCAGGCCTGTTTGGCATTTGCTCTTGGCCTGAGCCTCCACATGAAGATCCTCCGTAAATAGGCTAATGTTGGTTTCATTTCCACTCTGAAAGCAAGAAGGGATCCTTCTGTTTCACTAATGCTTTCTTCTCCAGCTGTAACAGAGAGGGCTGGAGTAGGGCAGGAGGGGGGATTTGGCTGGAAACACCACTGGAGAGATTGGAGAGGTTCTGAGGGAACAGGTTGACTTTGTCAAACGTTTGCCTGAAAGCAAGGTTTCCCAGGGAAACGTGCCAGCTCATCTTTCACGTCAAAAGGTCAGAAACCCACTTCCAGAGAATTTGGACATTTTGAGGTTTCACTCAGAAGTGGAATGAATTATTTTTATTAGAAGTGGGTTTTTCAAAGAGAGGGAATATCTCTCCTTAGACTAACTAGGAGACTAAGAAAAACAAATCCACTTTGGGGCTC
Organism: Sylvia atricapilla; assembly: GCF_009819655.1. Lineage (NCBI taxonomy): Eukaryota > Metazoa > Chordata > Aves > Passeriformes > Sylviidae > Sylvia > Sylvia atricapilla. The sequence goes on from NC_089146.1 coordinate 23,879,933, forward strand.
AGTGGCCTTTCTTGGGGTCTGAAATGAGAGTGCACCATTTTCAGCTGCACACAGGTGGGAAACACTTGTTCTTCACTTACTGTCTCCATGTCAGATGTTTAGGCAATTTGGGGAAAGAGCAATCTGCCTCTGGGGAGCAAGAGGAAGAGATATTAGTGAAGAGAGAAGGGCCAAGGTAAGAGTGTAAGACAAAGACAGGTACAGGTAGATGAAGATATGTGTCCATGTCAAAATCCATAGTTTTTCTCCCCAGTTTTAGTATCCAAATAATTTTATTATTTTTCATTTTTAATTATTCTTTTGGTCTGCTACCATTCTAGAACATTACTGGGTGTGGAAATCCTGGTCTGTAGCTCCTAATCTACACTGGGATTAGAAAACAAGAAGTCTGCTGCTCTGGGAGAAGGCAGGAAAATGCTGGCATAAGAACAGACAGTAGAGAATATTTTTTCTTTTTCTGGAGGCTAGGGAAGCCTGTGTGGACCCCACATGAGGTGTTAAAGCAACTAGAACTACCCTCAGTTTTATCCCAGCTGCAGTTTGCTATTGGTCATTGTGTTAAACTGAATTAGGTGGTACATGGAAACATCTTGACCTTAAATCTTCTCCATTCCAAGCCCTTTTATTACCTTCTGTGGGAGTTTGGTGTTAGGGCAAAGATGAATTTAGCTCTGTTGTAATATCACTTCAAGAATTTATGTGATAAAGGGAAAAAGAACTGTTCACTTGGATGGTTTAGTACTGCTGCTGATGGTGCATAGAGGAAAAGGGCATTGGTATTTGAACAGAGTGAGAGCTGAATACCTGGCAAGAGCAGGAAAAGAAAAACCCTCTTTTCTGTCGTATGTTTGGGCTCCCAGGCAATTCTGGACACTGAGCTCCCTCCTGAATTCCAAGAAGTAGATAGGCTAATGTAGTCACCAGATCTCTGATTGTTTTATTGAGACAGAACTCATGAAAAGAATCCATGGATTACAGACCTGTTGTTGGCATTTTTGCAGGTGTGTGGGCAGCTGAGGACAGAACAAAGGAGGAAGGAATGGTTGTGGGAGACCAGACCTCAAATAGTAGGGTCAGCCTGAGGAAGCTCAAAGGATCTGCTTGAAAATTTTTATTTATATACACTTCCCATGAGAAGTTCTTTTGACACTGAATGCTGAGGATGCCAGAAGCAGGGAAGAGGATGATTCACTGAGGCTGGTGCCTATTAAACACCAAGGCCTATAGGGTGTCTTCTCAGCTAGTGCTTTAAGGAGCTCATTAATAGGAATTGGGAGGTCCCAGCTACAGGATGGTTAGCACTGTAACTTTATTATATTCTTTCCCCCAGGCAATTTGCCACTGACCAAGGAAGGAGAGCCTGCATTTTACAAAATGCTTGGGAGCTCACTGGGTTGCCACCAACACAGGCAAATAGGGAAGCAAAATGACTATCAGTGGGTTATACTCAGCCAAGGGGATGATTTTCTGCAGTGTTCTTTCAGAAACAAATTTATCAAAATGAGAACTAAAAGACTGGGGAAACTCAAGCTGGACTCCTACACTGCTGTCTGACCCCGATGAGCTCGCAGTAGAGGGATTTCACTACTGAGAACAGGAGACAGTGAGTGACAGGTCTCACAAAGAGCAGTTTGAAATTCTCTCCTAGGGAATAAATATCATGTTTACCAGAGCTGTCAGCACCCAGTGCCCAGCTTTGCACACCTGCAGATGACTTCCTCCTGAATTTGATTCCCATCCCTCTCTCTTTCTTTAGATGAGCAAGGTAGGAAGGGTGTAATTTATTGTATCTATTTATGTATTTATCTATTTATTTGCCTTGCTGCACGTAAATCAATTCCTCCTTTGCCGTCCTGGCAGGGTTTCAGGGAGGGAGCAGGAGGATGCGTGGGAGCGGAGGCTCCTGAATGGTTGCACACAACTCCCTGGCTCTTTACTGGCACGGAAAAACGGTTTCCCAGCACTGGGTTTCCATATTGCTCTGCTGGAAGAAACAGAGCCGGGCATGCTCTCTCTAGGCCTGATCTTATCTCAAATCGCTCCCATCGCTGTGCTGTGTAGATATGGGATGGCTGGGGAGAGCTCTACCTTGGCAGCCTTCAGCAAGATGTATGGGAGCTCTGATTTTCACATACCCTGCAGCACCTTTTGTCTCCTTCACATCTCTTTTTTCCTCCCTTTGATCCAAGAGACACAGAGGTTCTTCCTTTATTCCCTTGCTAGGTTTCAGGCCCTGAAGGATTTATGATCATTGAGTCATGATCATACAGAATTTGATTCAGAGACCTCTTCTTCTGTCTGCCCTCTTCAAGAAATAAGTTTCCAACTTGAACCTGACCCAGGAGAGGAAAAATGACACAACCAGTATCAGGGCAGAATCTGAAATTGCCTGGCAGGTAAAAAGATAATTTGTGTGAGAATAAAATATTGGCATCTAAACCCAACAAGCAATTACCCACCAGTGGTACTCATGGTGGGCCAGAGCCAGAGTGTGGACTCAGAGCTGCATCAGAACTCACCTCTTCCTTCACTAAAGTGAAACTACTGATTATTCTATATCTGGGCCTCCACTAGCAGAGGGCCTGTGTCAGTTTTGCAGTAGTGCTTAACCTGGGAAACCTTTATCTAGAGCCATATACTTCTTTCTTTAAGATCAAGCAATTAGGATGTGTCAGTTAAGAATGGATTTACCCTACTCTCTTTTGTCCCTACATGCCAAAAGACAGGTGCCAGCAGCATCACTCAGGAAAGGCACTGATCTAGGCGAGACATAAGAGTGGAAAAATGTGCTCCTTTTGTGGTTCCTTTTATCCAGATTTTTTCTGTTCCTTCAGCAGTTTTCCTCCTGCCTCTGCCTGCCATCCTCACACTCAGGTTTCATCATTGAGCCATTGGCTTGGTGGCCAGAGAAGAATCTACAGGGCACACATCAGCAGGGCTTTCTGATCAGCTGGAGGGAGCACAGCAGGATTTTCCCCAAATCCTTTTTTACATGCCTTAGAGCAGCCGAGCAGCAGAGCAGAGCTGTAGCACCCAGTGAGGCAGTGCTGGCTCAGCCAGGCAATCTCTGGTCGTTTGTGAATAAGGGTCTTGTGGCTTAGCTGAGGAATGGCAGGTTCCAGCCATGATCCTGCCCCTTCCTAGCAAACCTACCTTCTGAACAGCAAATTGGCAGATACGCCAGGTTGGCTGGACCCCAGGCCTTCCTGGATCCCTTCCCTGACTTCTCATCATGCGTGTTTTAAATTACTGTTTAAATCAAAGATGTCAGTGATTCAGGCCAAAGGGCTTTGCTGAGAGGTAATCTCATACTTTTTCTCTGGCATCCTTCCTTGTGCTGATCCCAGCACTGAAGGTTTGGGGATCATGAGGGGGCTGGAGGGACTGCCTTTCCATGCTGCACAGAGCACACAGCCCACTTCTTTGGAGGACCAAAACATTTTTCTAACATTTCCTGCTATAGGAAGGACATGAGACAAACATTATATGCCAGATATTTCCTGGGTTTTGACACATTTCAAGTTGTAATTTTTAGGCTTGTTTGGTTTTTTGTTTGTTTGTTCTTTTCCAAAAGAGTTCCAGGGTCTTGGGTTCAGGGTGGGTGTATGCAAATGCGTGGGTGCTGTATGGGCTATGAGAGCAAATTTAGTTTTGCAGTATTTGGCTTCACTGACCCAGCTGCTCTGTTGTTCCTCTCCCTGGGAATGAGGTCACCTCCCGGGGCCGTGGCTGCACCCATGCCCCACCAGCAGTCTCAGTGTGAGCTGAACGATAATTTCAAAGTCACTGCAGACTAGAAAGAGCCTTTTAGAGCACTGCCCAACTCCTCTAAACTTGGACTGCAGGACCTCAAAATGAGGAATCTAATATCTGCTGCCAAACTCCGCAGGAGAGGGAAACTCCCTTCTAAGCTTAGTGGATATTAATGTTTACTCCCTCCCATATGACAGCATTTCCCACTTAGGGACACTACCTATACCACTGGTTATATCTGAAGGCAGAGGAACGGCCGGTCCTGTTACAGCCTCTCCTGATTTGGAAGGTATTTCAGTAATTACCTGCAGTACTGAATTCCCTAGGTTGGACAGAAAGGGAAACGTATTTCCCCCTCTGTCACTTTTAATTGCATTGCACCTCTCCTTCATTTCTCATCCCCAGCAATGCTAACGGGATGCCTCACTGGGATATCTGGCATAGTGGGTTGGTATTACATTCTGCTCCAGGTTCAAGCAGGGGCCAGCTGAGTATGACTTGGGGGAGGGGAGTGTAGAGTGTTAATCAAGCTGTACATTTGCCTTTAGTTTATGGATTAATTTAAAGTATATAAATCAATACTTGCTCTGGCACAGCTTTTCCTCGTCTTCAGTTTTGCCCAAGAAGTTTTTATCAGGGCTTTTTTCTGCTTTACCCTCCTCTCGAGTTCCTCCTCGTCTCTGCCTTTTTGTATGTCTCTCTATCTCAGCCTCTTCAGTTCAGCTGGAATTTTGTTAGACTTAAGAGTCTTTTTTTACAAAAAGCCCAATAAAATGTGACCATGGCTTTATAAAGTGCACAAATGTGGAAAAAGTCAAAGCTGCAAATGCATGTCCGTCTGAAAAAACTCAGCACACAGACCAATACTCTCAGGCATGAGTGAAGCTCCTGGAGTTAGTCTGAGGGGCACAAACCACTTTTATTTCCACCCCTGGCAAAATCTTCAATTTCAGCATCTCAGTAGCAATCTCTGTATCCCTTCTGCAGGAGATGCTTCTCCCAACCCCCAGCTTGGCTAGAACACAGCACTCTTACTCTCCAGATTTCTATCCTCACCAGTCCCTGCCAGGGATTTGTGTCCAGATCAATCTTTTCTTGCACTTTTTTTTTTCTGTCCTGAGGCCTGAACAGCTGCAACTCATTCTGAGAAGCAGAAAAGTCCCCAGTGGGTGGGAAGTATGTCTCTTCATTGTGATCTAACCTACTGTTGTCTTTTGACACCTGACTGCTTCTCTTCCACTTTCTAAATGCCGAATCTCAATGGATCTAGCCCTGTACTGCCAGTCATGTCCTGTTCTTGCACTGTTTCACAGACTGTACAACACTGACTTAAAATTTATACTCCAGGATTAAAAAAAAAATTGGGAAAAAAAAAAAAAGTCAGTATTGGTTTCAGTTGGTTCTTTAATACTTCCTCTATTAAAAAAAATGTTGTCAAGCACTTGTCTCATGTCTGTTTTCACTGCTCAGCCTATGCTTTCTGTGCCCTCCTAGAACTTCCATGGTAATATTCTGGTTAATATCAACACCTCACTTGTTCTATGAGATTTCTGTGGATAGATACTGTCCAAATCTGATTTTAATGACATCTATTCAGACATGCATCTGGGACATCAGCAATATTAAAAAACAATCTAAGATTCTCTCTTTCAGCTAGAAGTGCAATGGGAGGGGATGTTTATGTCACAGGGATATCTGCCTTTCCTGAATTTCTAAATCAGTTACTCCCATCAAAAATTAAATCACAGCCACCCCTACTCTCCAACAAAGATTTAGTAACAAAGAACTGTTAGACAGATGTAGTAATAGGACAAATCCTATTACTAAGGATTTATCTGTGTACCAAAACAGGCATTACCCATTATTCTCTGGAATCTATTAAAATTAAGCATTAGATCCAACTTGATATAACTTTTGAAAATTTCAAGTTTAGAGCCAGAGAGCTAAGGAAAACTAGAGCGCAAAGCTGAAACACCTCCCAGTTTGAGAGAAGGCTGGAAAGAGGTAGGAACTCACAGTCACACATGATTTTTAACCAATTTTTCATAGGTAAGGGCATTGTCTCCTTTGTGAACTAGAGTCTGAGTGACTTGGGAGGCCAGTCAGGTTTATCCACTATTTTTCTTATCTAGTCTACAATGTTTCTGACATTATGTTGTTCTTCTTTCAAGAGCTAGGGTATCCAGACTTCCAAGCACTTAGATGTAGAAGGGAAGAACCTGGTTTCAGTTTTATGATCAGAAAAAAGGCAGAGCACCAAATAAATTCAAAGATGGTGAGAAAATGTTGCTTTTTACATGTGACACTTGACTGAAGCACACCAGGGGGATTTTGTTCCTTTATTAGGTCTTTTGTCCTATCAGTGTTTCTCCATTTCTTGGAATGGGCAATTCCAATATTTGGGAGCAGCACAGACTCCCCATTTAGTTCTTTTCACCTCTAGTGATTTGACCATTCAGTGCCAATGGGCAAAGGGACATGCTCCATTTCTGTTCCCCTGGGATATCCTTTCTCCAAGAGAAGAGACCTGGCCAAGACAAAATTATGGACTTTCTGAGCAGACTAGAGCTTTACTTCTGGGGTTCACAGCAATTCAGTCAGCTGCACTGTGAACTCTGGCTAGGAGAAGACCCCTGGAGAAATGTGTTTTTACATGGAGAGTATCAATGTCTACATTTTCTGCCTGACACCCTTTTTCCTGGATGACCAGGTACCTCCAGCTCCTCATGCCATCAGTCTTTGGACTCTCTTCATCTCTTTCCCTACTGAAAGAGGTGAACTAATGATATTTAGTTAACTAAAGAAACCAGAGGTGATAATTTATGAAAGAGCATAAACTAAATCTGTGTGAGGCAAAGACAACTTCACATAATGAAGGTGTAAGAGATGATCAGCTCCACAGTCCAGAGGTGACCTCAGATCTTCTGCAACAACTTTCCTCCAAAATAACAGACTTGAAAACTACACTATATTAGCAGAGGTTACTGCCTATTTAAAGGTGCTTCCTCTCCCTTCAAAAACATAAACAACCCACACCTTCATAACTTGATGAGATGAGTTTGTGGAGGAGAAGTTCAGGTTTCATTTTGTCCCACCTCTATTTGAAGGGTTCAGCCATGGGTTAACCTCCATGCCCTGTAACATTTCAGAGCAATCAGGGAAGACAGACAGATGGAAACACCGGGGGATGGAGGGAAGCTGATTTATATGCAGCTGAAACACAGCCGTGGGGCTGCTGCCAAGCCATATAGATGTGGTGGCAACACAAACAGAGACACGCAGAACAGCCTGTGCAAATATAAACACTGCCACACGTGATGAGGGTTCACCAAGTTCATGCAAACACCAGGGAAGGAAAAGAAAAAAGATACTTAACTGGGGAGGCAAGTGTAAAGATTGTCAGGCACAGAAGCTCTGTTAAACAAGAAAACAAAAAGAAAGTGCCTTTTTTTTCTTTTTCTGAAGAAAATCATAGATAATAGGAATTTGCAACAGATTTAAAGAATTTAGACTGTCTTCTTGTGTCATCAGGATATATTCTTAACAGTCCTGTCAATAACAGTTGTTATCAGTGATCAGTTTTCCTCTCCTGTCTAGATCTGGTGGCTGGTAGTTCTTTAAATCAGATGTCTCAGATCGATCACTATGTTTGTTACTCTGTCACTTCAAGATTGTTTCCAAATGTTGGAAGCTCATTACCGAAGGCTGGCCTGCCACTTTCAGCGCCACTCCAGTGAACTGGCATTTCTTCTCTAGCTTTCCCATGTGAATCTACACCAAGCTCAGCAGAGAGTAGAAGTCATCATCCTGCTACAAGGGGCCTGCATGGAACAAATTTGTGGAGCTGAGTATAGTCCCTAGAGGTTATGAATTGCAGGGTAGAAACCACTAAAGCAATTATTGCTGACTGCTGTCCTAGGACAGAAGGGACATGGAAACTAAACACTCAGCCATAGCTGAGGATGTCTCCTCCACCACGAAGTCCTCCTGGCCACACATGTAATAACAAACCGTATTCTTGCTTTGGGATATCATGTTGCAGAGATGCCAGTGCAGCATTTTTTAGCAGCACCAAACTGCAGAAAATACTGTATTCCAGATAATTTGTTTTCCAAGACAGTATACCTTTCTTTCACAGAAAAAGCAATTACAGCACTTTTTCTACTGCACATACCCCCTCTTTTCCTATCGTGATGTCCCTCTAACACCTGCCTCTTTGCTGCCATCCTTTGGCAGCCTCCAGGTAGAAAAAGAGCAGAGAGTCACTGACTGCCATCTGTGAACCTTCAAATATCCCCATCAAAGCTAAGCACTCAACAAACAAAGCTGTGGTGTCTTACCAAGGGCCCAAAGGGATACCGCAATTTCCTCTGGGCTGAGAGATTAGATGGTTAGAGAGCAGGGTTGCAAGCCAGAAGGCTCCCATCCAAGCCCAGCCACTGACTCAAAGTCCATAACCACCTACAGCCCATTGCCAAATACAGCTATAAGCAGAAAGTTATATCCATGAGACTGATGAGACACAGTGTCCTCTTGTTTATTGCTGTCCATAATATTGACCTGAACAGACCACACTGGTTAGAAACTGGTTGAGATGTCCTTGAACAAGGGGCCTTCCCATCGTACCCATAGCTACACTCTTGGCTGTTGGTACCCACTGTTCACCCACAGGAGTCAGCTCCAAGGATGCTGAGAATATTCCGGCCTTTTAGTGTGTCAGCCTTGTCGTTTCCATGCAGTGACTCTCCTGTGGGAAAAAAAAAGAAAAGGGTGATGAGATTATGATGCTGAAATTTCACCTATTTTGTATCCTGTAGTTTCTTGTTTCAATGGAATGTTTATATCCATATGGGGTTAGTTGGATACTCACCATTTGCATTCTCTTTTCCAGATGGATGAGGCTGTGCTGGAATCTCTCATGCTAATCAACCCACCTGCAATAATATATAAACACATGCTATTTCAAGATCTCAATCTATCACGGTGCTTTCCTTCAGACTCTTACTTTCTTGATAGTTCTTTCCTTTTTCTTTGGTGTCTTAGTCTCTCCAAGTCTTTCCCAACAGTTGTTAGATACTGTTAACTCATCTACAAGATGACTGTGCCTTTTGCTCTCTAGACAGATTGAGAAATCGAAATGAAGTGACTATTGCTTTTTGCATCATATTTTTGATAAGGAGATGGAGTGAACTCTAAAATATAGCAGTATGAAAGTCATTTGTCTTCTCAAAGATGCATCAAAATGTCTCCACATCTGTTTACATTCTCCAGTTCTATATCTCATTTCCACAGGGACTGAACAACTCTGTTTGGTCTCGGATTGAAGTCTGGATATTTGTTCTGACTCCTTGTGAAGGCTGTACAACCCAAATCACAGTCCTTTTGGATGCCTCCCCATTCCAGCAAGATCACATTTCACTTTTTTTTTTTTTTTTCCCTTCATTTATTAAGTGTTCTCCATAGTGTGAAGAAGGTTCAGTTGACAGCCCTGGAAATGGAGGTTCTCTGCTTAGACATAGTAGATGCAATATATGTATCACCACTCCACCCACTGGAAATGAGACTTCATCTTGGAATCTCAGCAAAAAGAGGCAAATTAAGTTCACTCTCTATGACCAAAAGTAGTTCTTCTGCTGTTGTAATACATAAAAGTGGAAGTTTTGAAGAAAAGGCAGATCTGTGCTAGTCTTGCTTACCCTCTTTGGATTAGATCACAGAATAGAATCATTTCAGTTAGAAAAGACTGTGAGATCCCTGCTAACTCCTGTGCAAAGATCCTTCTACCCCTTTGAGACAGGTGTACCATGGGTGTTGCCAGCAGGTCTGATGTCATATAAACCGACCCATGATCAAAAAAAACCAAAATTCTGGTGACACCAGGCTCAGAGCCAGGTACTGATCCACTGGCTCTTCTAGTTTCTTTCCTCATCATTCCCTCCAACTGGAAGGATAAAGAACACTAGTTGTGCTCCTGATCTCTTAACCAGCCATCCCAAGATCCTGAAGTATCTCTTAATATGATCTCTTCTACCTCTTCCATTAACAATCAGACAAAAGCACACATTTCACCAACTTTACTTGGTTCCAGACAGAAACCCTGCCAGCAATGAATCAGATTTGCTTCCAAACTAATCACCAGCATCAACCTCAATCCGTGCAGTACTTTGAAATTCTGGAAGGCTGATATGAATTTCTCCATATTTCTCCTGGTTGCCTTATGCCTTATTACTGTTCAGTTCTTGCCATTCCCCAGCTCAGCTGGTATTCACAGCCAAGCCAAGACTGCAAGGATGCACTGGACACATGGGAGGGCCAGCAGTGAGCCAGGCAGCAATCACGGCCTCAAATAATTAAAATAAATTTAAAAATAAATAAATTAAAATCAATTATGAAAGAGGACCAACTGCTGTATAAAGGTTTTTCACATTTTCAGCCACTTCCTTTCATATTTTGCTCACATATACATTTAAGGAATCCACTATGAACACAGAATTTGTGATGATATCCTCCTTGAAATCTAGCTTTAATGCTTCCCTTAATAACACGGAAGGAAGTTTCAGCACTTGTTAGATCTCTGAAATCCTGAGGCACCTGACAGTTACATTTCATAGTTCTCACTGCTCAGTACCTCTATTAATTTTTTCTGTCCCTTCTATTCACAAGGGTTATCTTTTTGCTTATGAAGTTTATTGAATAATCTAGCATTGGTTTATAAAAGGACTTTATAAACCCACCCATTTTAAACATGATGCATTTATTCTCTGTCTCATTTTCAAAGACAGAAGATCCATTCTGCAGAAAACCTAAGGCTGGGAAAATGTCTTTTAAGGAATAAGATGGGCAGATCAGGCTGGGAAACTGCTACTAGTGATTCCCTCTTTCCTGGAAATGGCCTCTAAAAGGCACTAGTGTTGGCACCGATGCTACACAGTTCGATAAAAGGAGGCCTTTGATTGCCCACATCACCTCTCTTCTTTTTAGAACTGTGTTGCACACATAAACCAGAAAAGAAAATAAAACCTGAAGGAGGACTCTGAGCTGTCCCCCTCCTGCCGTATAACTTCTAAAATCCATTGGATCTACTTCTCTCTCCCTCCCAGAATTATTGTTTCAGTAATCAAAAAAGAGTGAGGATGGTTGTGTGGTATTTACAGCTGTCAGTGATTTCACGAGCTGTTGTAAACATCCCTGCCATTTAAAGCATGTTGGAGAAGCATGTTGAGAATACATACATAACATATATATAATATATAATATATATATAAAGTGTGTGGAGAATGTATTGACCATATACTGTCACGGTCAGTGCCGTTTTAGTAGAAATGAAATTGTATTTAAGACTCCATGGCTGACTGTGAGAGATTGGTTTCCATCATAAAAACTGAAATGTTTTATTGATAACATGTTTTATGAGCTTAGCTGTTAGCCTTGGGGGTGTCATCACACTGCAACCTTCCAGTTTTTTTCCCGCTGGAATGAATCGAAGGCGGCTGGACCACTAATTTATTACAAAAACAGGTGCTGGAGCAACAGAAAAGAAGGCAAGAAAGCAAGGAAGAAAAGAAGAAAGGAAGAAAGGAAGGAAGAAAGCACAAACAAGATGGAGAGACTGACAAACTTAACTACAAGACAGCATTTGCCTGGGCTGTAATTTGTTCGCCTGCCAGATGTCCTTATGGTTCAGGCTCACAGCATTGCAGAGGGTGGGAAGTTCAACACTGCCCAAAGCCAAAAAGAAGAAAATTTAAAGAAATAAAAACAAATATTACTTTTCTGTTTAATTCCTTCACCAGTGAAAACTGGGTCCCTCCAGATACATAGCTGACCATCCCATGCACTAACACTTTCCCCTGCAACTATGTGATTGGAGTCCTCCTCTTTGGCCAGACCAGCTGAAAAAATGGATTTTAATGTAGTAGGGTGAGGGAATTGTAAAATGTACCTCTCTAATTAGTTTATGAGTTTGAGAGTGAAGAACTTGGGTGAAGAAACATCATGATGTCACTTCTGTGATATTTGAACAGGCTTATTTCTATTCCTCACCTTACATCTTTTCCTCTTGCACCCATCTTCCTTTCTTCACCTCTCACTCTCCCCCCACCACCCCTGTTTCTTTCTTGCTTTTTGCCAAGTCCGTCACGTACCCGGGGTCAAGCAGACAGTTCTGCAGATGGGTCGATGATACTGCAAAACACTCAGTATGAGATGTTTCTGTCTGGCCTACAGATGGGAGACTCATAAACACTTGATACACCCAGTCCCCCATTACTGGTTTAACAGCTTTTCCACTGGAAAGCCAAGAGCTTCCCCAGGCAGTGCAGGGAGTTGCCAAATGTTCAGAATTCTAATAGTTCCTCTAAAAGCTCATGTGTTTTCAGGCTAACAGAAGAACTGAAATTCTTTTCTTCTTAGTACGTTTTCAGGCGTTGCAAAAGGATCCATCTGGATGGGCTCTTGTGTGGGTATTGGCACGCCCTGTCAATTGGATGTGTGTGAGTGTGGATGATGCTTTTTGTCTTAAGTCATAGAGATTGATTGTATTTAAAATATTCTTCATCAGGATCTTCTGTCCCTGATGATACCACACCACAGCTCACCAGAGACACCACCACTTCATCTGCCTGATTCTGAACACAGTGTTTCTGAGAGGTGCATATATCCCTGCAAACAACAAGTGGGGAAAAGTGACTGTTCCATACCTCCAGAGTGCTACTCCATGCTGCACAGAGCAATGGACCTCTTTGAAACCAAAATGTCCTGGAGTAGAACATAATTAGGAGCCTCCTTTTTTACTGTGAGATTCCAAGTTTGATCTTAAGACATCCACATCTGTCAGAAAGTCTCAGGAGATTCTTCCATGTGTGAGGCCCAAAAGTGTTCCAGTATCCTTCTGGAAGAATCAGCCATGAATTCTTTTAGCTAACCTGAAATGGAGATGGTCAAACAATGATCAGGTGCCACGAGGAGCAGTGAACATGATAAAATACTCCTTTATCTACCCTACTTTTTCATGAAGTGCTAGGAAGAGAACACCCTGCTGATGGCACCCCAAGGACTGAGGGCTTAAGTGAAGACCACATCAGTCTGTGACAGTGAAGGATTCCAGCCTGCATTTAGTAGGAAAAAGCTCATTAGCCTTGGTTGTCTGGCTGAGTTACTGAAAAGAAATTGCATTCTTCTTCCTGAATCCCTTTTGTGGTTTGAGATTGACAGAGCATCTTTCTTTCCACACCAGAAATACTTAAGTAGTGTTGTTCTGTACTACTTCTGTCCTAGCTATAGTCTTGTCGTTTGTTGGGGGTTTTTTATATAATACATGTAAATCCCTAAGGAAACTGCAAAAAGTTCAGCAGACCTCAGTGAAAGCAAACTGGCTTCTCAGTGAGACAGAAATGAGGTGTGCTGAGAAAAGAACACCTCTAAAGGGAAATTCAGAGAGCTGTTCCCTGGGTCTTGTGCCAAATTCCTTTGTAGCCTCAAGGTCTTGGTGTCCAACAGAGACTACATCACTCTTAGGAAGAGGCTAGAAAACATAACTGAAAGTGCTAAAATGCCATTGTGTGCACAGCCTCTCTCCCTGACCTCAAACATAGTTTGAATCACCAGCTCTCAAAGGATGTATAACACAAACAAGAAAGATCTAGAGCAGAAACACGGAAGGATTTCCTCATCGAAAAAACTTAGAAAGAAACCCTCTGATTTAGATCACTGACAAATAAAATACAAGAAAGGAATATAAAACTATGACTGAAATGTACCTAACGCCCTCATCACACTCCTAGAATGAGGGATTTTCACCTCTTTATGAAGCACATTTCTAGCTTGAAATATGCAAGCTGCTCTTGTCACATCTTCATGTGAATACCTGGGATTACTCACAAGGTTTAAATTTTGGCATCCTGCCTCAGGATGTTCGTGAGTCAATTCCCCAGTGAACTGCAAGAGGACAGGACTGTCCTGTTCATGGCAGTGGGGCTCTGTGGAGAGCAAAGCAGCTGTTGCGATATCCAATCTCATCAACTCACTCATCCTACCTTCATTCTTAGAGCCATAGCTAGTTCAAACCAGAGACTGTTGTTCCTTCAGATGAAATAAATCTCAGTGACATTGGATCCAGCCCATGTATGCCAGGGATGCCTCTCTGTCCTTCCCCCAAGAGCATTTTAGACAAAGAATAAAGTTCTAGCTGTGCTACATTAAGCAAATAACAGCCCTCAGTTGCTCCAGACCCCACAGTGTTCCCCATCACTGACATGAACATTTCCAGAAAAAATGAGGGATTTTATTCAGAAGAAGCTGATATTTACTACAGAACTTACACAAAAGCCATTTGTGGTGAGATATTTGCCTTCAAAAATCTTAGTTTCATTAAAGGCTTTGTCATCTCCCAAAAAAATACTGACACATTTACATTACAACTAGAATTCCTGGAAAACTGTTTTGTCTTTTCTTTTAGCTGCAAATGAAAAAAGAAAAAGTCCACATTGGTAATTCTTTTGTCAACAATACAGCACAAAGGCCTTGTTGTCCTCTGAAGTCTTGTCAAGTACTTACTGTTACTCACATTGTAGAAAACAACTTTTGTATCTTCTTTAATGGAATAAATATTCAAGAAGAATATTTATGTAATTAATCAGATGGAGAAGGCTGGAAGGGCTCATCCTTATCTACACTGATGTTCATTCCACCAACTTTATCCAATCTCATCTCATTTGAAAACTAGATGTTTAAATTAAATAGCTGTCTCAATTGTTCTGTTCATGAAGAAAGGCAGACTTTTTCAAGCAGGAATAGCCTCCATCTTTGGGACAGGCTGGGATAAATATTCTTTGAGACACGCATCTTTCCCCACTGCCTAAACTGAGATCTATACAGCATGCTATAGCAAATACTTAAACACTAGACAGTTTAAATCTAGAGGAAATAAACCACATCTTGAGACTGCACTCCAATGTGACATTAACCAGACCACTCACTGATGACCTTCTTCATTTTATCCTGTTTCTTTAATCTTCTAGGTTGTTGTCTCTCTGGTAAAGCTGTGCCAGACACTTATGGGACAGCAGAGGGATTTTGCCAACCTATCACTGTGTTGATAGATCTTGTTGTTCCATGTCACCACAACAGCAGTCTTCTACCCTTTCTACATCTGTCCCTTTTGCACTCTGGTTGAGTTCTGGGGACTTTCCCACCCTGTGTCACTTCATCTGGTCACAAAGCCACAACCCTGCCACAGCCTTGTTTGCCAAATACGTTGCATAAGGCTCAACTTTGTGGGTTTCCTCCGGAATGAGGAGAATACAAAGATCTTCTGTGGCAGCAGAAACATCAATTTTCTCTCTCAGGGTGCACTAGACATGGGCTTTGGTCTTTTTATCTCCAAGTGAAAACAGAGTTTAAACTTGAGCAGGATCGTGGAGCAGGGGAAAGGTGCTCAGAAATGCCTGAATGTACTAAAAGGAGATCATTCTAGTACTAGGTTTCGAGCTAAGAGCCAGGGTATGCCTGGAAATACTTCTAGCAGTCTCTTTTAGCTGCCACTCCAGTAACATCACAGATGAGGGGCTCCTCAGAACTTCCTTGGTGCAGGTCACATTTCCCACCATCCAAAACCTCAAATCCCTGCTGTGTCCCCCAGCTATTCTCCCTGTACCTTTGGCAATCTCTGTGGTGCCTCAGGATGGCAGTGACAGATCCAATAAATGAGCCAGGGTGAGCTTATTAATTTGTGTCTCGCTCCACACCTAGTGTGAAGTAGGAGGCTCTGGATCAGACACAGCTGTCTGGACAATGGACACATCTAGTCTGCTCGGAGCAAAGTGCCAAAAAGGTACTGAGGCTGTACAGTCATGCAGTGCCATACAGCCTACAGCAGAAAACAGCCTTTACTGTACACACTTTCCTGTACACACGTGAGGAACCAAGGGAGAGCATGTAGCTCTCATGGTTAGTGTGGAAACTTCCTCTAGTGTGTTCAAAAAATAATGTTTTGTGGACAACATCTTGGCTTATCACTGAGCAACATTTCTCCCCCTCATTCTGTTAACGGCAACCAAGAGGGAAATATTTGGTATTCTCCATGAACACTCATTGCAGTTCCAAGAAGGGCATACTTAAGGTCTGTGGCCTAACCCAGCATTGTTCAGCTTAAGGCAGCTGCCAATGAGCTAGAAAATTGTATGAGAACATTTGGCAGCTGAGCTGGGTGTGAACACATGTCCATCTGGCCCTGCAACCTGGGGAAAGTGAGAACAGGATAAGTAAACATGCTGTTTCCCCCGTGTTACCTAAATGTGTTATCCTCTGCAAATTTATTAATCCCTAGGGAATTTCTTCTTAACTCATCCAGAGTTCCCTGTGAGCTCATCTCCATCCATGTCCATGTGACAGATCAACTACATGCCACAGGAGGAACTGCCTACTTTGTCTGATTCTGACATGGCCCTCCCAGCTCCATTTGCTGTGCACCTCACAAGTGTCTTCCTCTGTCCTCCTGCATCCTCATGGATGGCTCTGCATCCCCCTGCACCAGCACTGCTCACATATGGTAGCTGTGACCAGTGAGCAGGGACCTGTGCAGTGAAAGAGTTAAAGTCCAGCTCCTTGTCCACCCTGCTCCAGTGCTCCAGCACTTCTTTTGCAGAGTTAATAGTCCACACATGGCCTTGTACCAGACAGGTATTTGAGACAAGATAGCAATCAGCTGACGCATTTGGAAGTCACAAAGTGGCTGGGAGTGCTGTTCCCTGAGCTCTCCTTGAGTGCACCAGGAGAAAAGTCATGGAGCATGAAGGAAGGAGACGGCTCAGCATGTCGGAGCATGATGTCAGGTCCTGCTTCTGCTCCAGTAAGGAGGAAGTAAGAAAGCTTTCTTCAGGCTTTCCTAAATCAAAAGTGCGTGAATAGCTGAGGCTGGAGAAGAACTTGTCCCCTGCCAACAAATACTTACACACACAATCGTTTCCTCCATCCATATCTCCTCAGGGCAACTGAGTTTCTGGTTGAGCCCAGTGCTGAGTCACTGAGGTATAAATTCAATGAATGTAAAAACCTTCCTCCAGGACAGCAATCCAAGAAAGCACAAATGAGCAGAAGAGATGGAAAGAAATAAGAAAGCTAAGAATGTATCAGGGCTGACAGCTCCAGAGAAAGTCCTACAGAAGATATCTCAGCACCCTCTCTCTGCAACAGCTTGCCCCAGCAGAATCAGAGCCATCCCTTTCCTAAAATCCCTACAACAGTAAATCCAAAAGATTAATGCTTGTTCCAGACTGGTGCCAAGGAGCCCTCCTACTTGTATGAGGAGACTGCAGAGAGCTTTGCACCTGAAAGGATGAGGTCTTTCAGGTCTTGGAGGGGAGATCCCACTTTATGGCTGGAGGTGAATGACAGCCATCTGAGCCCTTGTCCCATGCTGTGAAGGGTGGCAGGGCTGCTGTCTGAGCTGCTCTGGCCAATTTTTACAATGGTACCATTATCCATCAGCCATCTGGCAGGCGTAGCCTTTATTTTTTCTGCATCCAGCCCTGTGTTGGCAGATGTTAGGTGGAAAGGAAGGTTGGCAGGGGGAGATTCGACATCTTGTCCCTTCTCCCCTTTGCTAACATTCCTTTGGCTTGTAAGTCTGACAAACCAGTGACAGGAGAAGATTATTATCATATAAGTTATTTGCAAGGACACAGTTTTTAATTTCTTTTAAGACTTCAATAGCAACATACAAGCACATTTCCCAGGAACCAGCAAGGAAAAGTCTGACTGGAAAAGCAACTAGGGAAAAACTTGGGTTTAGGATTTTTGTTCATAAGGAGGTAGGAATGTCACATCCTCCAAAATATCCTTGAGGGTCACTGATGTTCTTGGTTATTAAAAAACCTCTTACAAGT
The DNA here is from genome assembly GCF_009819655.1 of Sylvia atricapilla. Taxonomy (NCBI): domain Eukaryota; kingdom Metazoa; phylum Chordata; class Aves; order Passeriformes; family Sylviidae; genus Sylvia; species Sylvia atricapilla. The sequence goes on from NC_089146.1 coordinate 23,897,569, forward strand.
GTCAAGGGCAATGCAGGGGGTATAATGCAGAGGGGGGATGGAGGTCCTCAACAAATTACTGTCACACAGGTTTCAGAACCAGAGTGCTGGCAGGGGCTGACCTGCTCCACAGAGTCACTTCCTGGAAGAAGAGAGTGCATCCTCCCCAAATATGGGTTGACTGCCTCAGCTGAAGATGCTGTTATTCACCACTTCAAGACCCAAAGCAGGACTGAGGTCCCATTGCTCTGTATCAACAGAATGAGGACGAGATGGCCTCTGGTAACCAAATGCAGCAGCAGAGGGGCTCCATCACATACAGCCCCTCCACTGGACGGTCTCAGCAGAGCTTGGGCTCTTCTGGGGAGACTGGACTTGAGTGGCCAACATTTCTGAGTGGCTCAGTGCTAAAAGTAAAGACAGAAGCAAAAACCAGCAGGCAGAGGAGCTGCCCAAGGCAGTTGCCTGCACCACAGAGCAGTGCTCCTCTCCAAACAGGCTCAGTGGCTTCTGCCAAGGGCAGACTCATCGAGAAACTTGTCCAAAGACAGCGTGTCTCGCTCTCTGAGTTTAACGTGATGCCTTTTGGTCTCTGCAATTCCCCTAGCACCTCTCAAAGGCGAATGAATTTGATTTTGGCAGCTATTCAGTGGGCCACATGTTCAGCTGATCTGGATGATGTGATTGTTTTTGGGAAGACTTTCCAGGAACATTAAAATTGCCTGGAGGATGTGTGTAGCTGGCTGGAGCAGGCTGGTCTGAAAGCAGGAACCCATCCAACTGTGACAAGTTACTGTCCCAGGTGCATTTGGTTGGCCCTATCGTGTCTTCAGCAGGGTGTGCCTCCACCTCCAGGCAGGACAGACACCCTGGACACACACAGCCCCTGGGAATGGCAGCTGAAAGGAGACACTATGGCCTTGCATGAGCTGTGTGAGTCCTGACTTTGCTCCATATTAACCAGTGAAAGAGAAGGAGCAGGGCTGGGCTTTCAGACTTGGGAAAGAAAGGCAGGCTGTGTCCCTGCTGGAGCAATTTCAGAGAGGTGGCACAGAGCCGCACATCCAGCACTCAAAAGAGCACAGAGGAACAAAATATGAGGGTTGTTTTGGTTTATTTATTTTTTTTTTTTAGATAGCTGATGATGAGGAAAATAAAATGGTGCTCTTTGGAGTGAGATGCAGGGCCCATTTCCAGCAGAAGGATTTGAGGCTGAACTTCAGCCCAAGGATCTGTCATGAGTAATGGTTGGGTGTCAGACTGACTACCAGCAACCAGAGGCACTGAGACCCTTGGTCTGGCAGGAGCACATTCAGATCAGACTCTGCTACTTTTATCTGTCTAGATAATGCAACATAGAGATTTCCACTGTCATATTTGTCTGGTAACACACCAAAGTAAGTCTTCCTGATGCTTCTTTGTCCTCAGGAAAAAATAAAAAGCAGACAGTACTACACCAGCTTCTCTAGACAGTACGGAGAGACATTTGACTTGCAAGATTTAAAATTATCATCAAGTGGATAATTTTTAAGTGAGGACATCTGAGTAAAAAGAGCACAGTCCCAACTGACTGATCCTTAATCCCACGGTCAAGTTCTTCCTTCGGGTCTCTTTTTCTCAGAAAGCTTCCCCCTGTCCATCTCTCAGCACCACCTAAAGAACTGTTCAACTGGCCACCTCACAGGAGAGGCACAGACAGACCTTTCAGTGAAGGAACACTGAGCTCACATAATGAATACCTTTCACAGGAGTCTTTAGTAATGCAAACCTTCTCACAGCAACATCAAAACTTCCTTGAAACCTTGTCACATTTCTTCCTTATTAGTAATAAGGAAAGCTCACTGTCCATCAGCAAAACTCATCGTTCCATCAAATCCGTGTGTCCAAGATAGTGTAGTAGGAATCCTGGAGTATGTGTGAAAGCAACTGCATTTTGCTGCTGGATGTCTTAGCTAAAATGCAAATTAGCTGTCACTCTTCAGTAAATTATGTGGTACTAGGCTTTACTCTGCTTCCCTTTTTTCCCTTGTGTTACAAATAAACATGAGGGAAGGATGGCCTCTCCTACACATCTAGGGATGCTGATAGCTCAGTCAGGCAGCAAGATTTGGCTGGGCCTTTCTAGTTTATCTTTCACAGTTTATAATAGCTTACAAATCTTAAGCAGCTTAAAAACTACAAACCACATGAACATGCTGCTAAATCACTCAACTCCGCATGACTGAGGGAACCCACCAAACCTAAGCACAGAGGAACCCAACACGAAATGGATGTCAGCTGGGATACAAAGAGGACTGAGAGTCTGGAGGGAGCTGACCCCTGTACAGCTAGAAATCTATTCAAAACTGCCTCAGGTAGGAGCCATGGCCCATTTCCTTAAAAGTCTTTGCTAGAGAGAGGTCAACTCTCATCTTTCTTTGTTATCATGTGCTGGTTTTAGCACCCTCAAATCCAGGGGCACTTGAATCTCAAACACTGTGTTCTTCGCTGATGGGTTGCCACAACTGCTACAAAGACTGCTAGCCTCTTGCCCTGCGACCTTCTGATGAGTGGAAATAGTGTTTTACTACCAGCAATTACAGCAAGAGAAAACGAATTACTCGTCACAAGTTTGAGCTACAATAAAGCAGCTGATGTTGGGTCTCTCGAGACAATTAATACAGCTCAGCTTGGAGAACAACATGACTGTGAGAGCTCACAGCCAGCTGGAAGACTGCAAACAGACTAGCAAAAAGGCAAAGTCAGCAGTTAGTACATTTTCCTGGCTGGTTGTGTATCTCATGCCAAAGAGAGGTGACAACCTGTGGTCACTTTATGGGCTTTAATGGCAAGCAGTGCTCTCAGCAAGAGAACCCAACCTCCCACAGCTTTGTGTTCCCTGCTGCAGTCCCATAAAGCACCAACCAAACATGGACAGCCTGCCAGCACCCCGGCTGCACTAAGTGGGTGTATCAAAAATCAGCTCAACACTGTTTCTGTGCACAACAGGACATTTGTTCTTAGGTTCAGTCACCTCTATAGCTTGATCCAGCCTTTGAAAACATGTGAATGTGGTATTATCACTTGGGCTTGAGCATGACCTCAGGCATGAGGGAATCTGACTGCTGGAAGGAAGACCTGGAGCCAGCACCAAAATCAGTGAGTGCAAATGGCTGCAGTCAGCCTAAATCCACAGAGACACTGGAAATAGAAAGTACCAATATCTCAGGCTGTTTCATGCAATCAGCCAGCACCTGGTGGGCAAAGCACCGTTTTCCAAGGTGGCTGCGCTCTCTCTCTCTGTGTCCCTCTAAGTGTGGTGCTTGATGAGGAGCTCTGCTCCACTGGGGTCAAAACCTGAGAGATAATGCAAGGCAGAAACATAACACACTGCACAACTGTCTACCAGGCACATCTGGATGCAGTGTAAGCCTCACCTCTTTGTCATTTATTGCTCCCTCGGGAAGTTCAGATCCGTGCAACAACAACAAAAACCAAAACAAAATTGTGATTAGTGATGTGGAAATATTGCTACAGGTTGAGACATTGCAAAATGTGGACTTGTTTGGATAAAGCAGGTGAAATGCCCAACTCTCTCCAAAACAGCCCTTCAAACATGTTTTCCTTTCTTCCAGGGGAAGGAAAAGAGAAGCAATGAACTGTGAGACTGTTCTCAATGGAGATTACCTCCACCTGCTCCTCCTGGATAAAACCCAATGGACTTCCCATTCTCCTGTCTCCCATCCTTGTCACCTGTAATGTAACAACTGTGACAGCTTCTCCAGGTCTCACCTGACCAAATATTGCTGAGACAACCATATCCCCACCAACATATCTTCTAAATTTCCCCACTGTGTCCTTTCCCAGCTGTTTTGCTGGACATTATGTCACCCACATGACACTGTCCACTCTCATCCTGCCATAAGCATCCCAGAAGTTAATCCTGCTGTCCTGTCATCACAGTAGGTTTCACAAGAAGCTGACACCAGGTTCTCCTCTCCTCACGTGGCCCATACCTAGCAGATTATGTATCAGCACAGATGGGCTCTGCACTAGCTGCTAATTAGGGATTGCTCCTTTTCATCTGGTCACTGGGGCTTCTCCTGGCTCCTTCCTTTTTGATTTCAGAGGGTTTTGTAAGAAGTTACCAGGTAGGACTGATGAGGTTTTCACGAATGCCTCAATTTACATGGCCTGCAGGCGATCTGTAGCTGTGCAAACACACCCATCACTCTCCAAGGATCTTGTCCTATTTATACCAGGCAGCAGGGCTAAGCAGAATGTACAGAAATGTGACCCAAGTCTCCAATCCCCAGGCTAAGGATGAAAGTGGATTTAGAGTAGGGATGGCTATGTTTCTCCTAGCAGCTCACTGGCTCTGTCAGGGGGTGAATAAGATCAGCATGTGACACAAGCCAGTGCACAATGAGCCACTTTTATGACTCACTTCTCAGAGGTACATAACATCCAGGCACCACTCTGCTGTGCTGGGGATGATGCATAGGAAAAGTTCAGTTCAGAGCAGCTTATGCCTCCATACAGGCACTTTCTCCATCACTGCCTGCCTGTGGCTGTAGAGCATGAGCCAGAATGGTGCACACAGAGACAAGATCCCTTCTGGGAGCCTTTAAACAGCCCTCCCAAGACACTACAACTTCTGTCTCACTGTTCTGCTTCCCTTCCTCCTCCACTTAGCCTCTGTGGTTGAGGTAGCCTAGGCCACTGAGATGGGGCAAACAGTCGGCAGCAGGAAAACCTATAGGACACCATCCGGATGGACAGAAAGACAAGAGTGGACACTGGAGATTTTGGCACTAGAAAAGCTTTTTTGGAAGTGTGGGGAGAGCAAAGAGAGTGCCCCAAAAGCCATCAGTGTCACAGTGATGGAGCAGTGCCTTCCACAGCAATGAAGATGGGAAGAAGAGATGATTTCAAAGCAACATCAAGCTCCAGCTCCACAGGAAGATCAGCTACACGATGAGCAGTCTCCTCATGCACGTTAACCCCATAGCAAAGAACAGGCTTCACAAACTCCTCAGCACATCTGGTCACACTCTGTAATCTAGCATGGCTCATCCCACTGCCTCCATTCCCTTTGGGAACACAGTCTGCTGGCAGTGCAGGGGAGGGCTGAGCTGATGGTGTGATTCTTTCCTACGTTAGCCTTTAAGAGGGAAAATAACCCTCAACTAGGACATCCAACACCTAATAAAAATTACCTTAAAGAGACTTCTGACAGTATTCCTTAGACCTCACATTTTAGTACATGTTTAGTTATTTCTGGTGGCAGGGGCAATTCCTATGCAGGTGAGGCATTTTCCAATGTGGAAACACCTCTGTGGGCAGAGGAATGAACTGTCTGGTTGATTTCTCACACACATATTCCTTAGATGGCCACGACCAACTTGGAATAAGTGAGACAAACAAACAGACCTTCAGCTCTGCTGTGGAGTAGCATCTCAGCAGGGGAGTGTTCCTTTGCCCTTCCCCTGAGCATCCTGGCATCATCAGCATCCCTGGCGTGCAGAAATTCCTCCTCGTCAAGAACACGACCTCACTGTTTCAGCGGCTGCACAAATGCAGCAAGGAGATGGCCTCTGCCCCCAAAGAGCCTATAATCATGTGAAAAATGCTGGACAGGGAACACAGAAAGAGAGTGTGAAGGAATAATAAGATAATACTGTAATATGTCCTTGGCCTGACTCCCTTTCCTCAGTGTGTTACTCTCTCAACCCTGATGATGTGATGTCTCATTTACAATTCTGGAAATGCAGGCCACATATATCCTTGTAACTAAAAGATCAAGGAACATACTCTGGAGTCTGCCTGGCATAAGTCAGTTCAGCTTGGCTTATAATTAAATTCCCTTCCCTCCTCCATCCTGTGGTAGTCACCTCCACAATCCTTACAGAGAATGAGACATGCTATTCCCCAGGCCAACCTTCAGAAACACAGGTATGAGCTGGCCAGCTAAAAAGACATGTTTATTACACCTAGTGTTTAAGACTAAGAAGTTGAAGCTAACACTTGCCTATGACTATGGGGAAAGTCAGTGTCAGAGACTAGGCTTTCCTGTCCAGGGACCATGCCAGGAGATAAAAAGAAGGGTTTTTTTCAAGTTAGGATTAGTCCTTATTGCATACCTGTTGCTTTTGTTAGCACATCATTCAGAGTTAGTTGTCACCTAAGGCTCAGCTTTGTGAGAATGTGCAGGCACACACATAATAATGTCCTGTGCTCTGTGCACTTGTGAGTCTTGACGAGGCGTGAGGCGTGTTGGCTGCACATGCAAACAGCCACCGTCACGCACAGGGAAGCCTTTCCAAAAAACACAAATGTTCTTTCTCAACCAGTGCATGGCTGGTGCTGCATACAGTGCCCTGTCAAAAATGACCAGTAGAAAATCACTGCAGTGTTCAGCAGAGGGCATCTGGCACTGGGTGCTTGAGGAGGATCAAGTTGGCTCCAGCTGAGCCCCAGACATTCAGCCACAGCTTCTGATCCTGCACTCACTACCAAGCTGGAGAGAAGTTGATCTCAAATCTTCACCGGTGGTGTCTTTGACCACTTTCAAGTTATGGCTTGAAGTTAATCCACTGGAGGCTTTTATTTTCAGTGCCATGGCTTGTAGTCTGAGGAACTTGGGTCTGAGAGGCCCAGACAGCTCAGGGTTGTTGTGAGTCACTACTCCTTTGAATTAGGAGGTAGCAATCATAATTAGCAACTTCCAGTTCTATGATCACATTGCCCAGATGTGTCTTTACCCTGTGTGGCTGCAATGGCAGAAATATCACATTGTTTGCTTGTGCTTCTGTCCTTCCCATCTGCCACCATGGGGTATCTGCACTGAGAGCAGGGAAGGGGTTTATTTTTTTTGGGTGATATAAAGTGAGTGGGGAACAATGAGACCAGAACTGCTGATTTGACCTTGAGTGCTGGGAGAAAACATAACACACAGTCTGTATAAAGTTTCCTCTTGAAGAAAAACAATAATAATAATAAAAATCTTTTTGTTCCTCCACCAGAGAAGACTGTAAAAATTTGCTCCTGCAAAGCTGAAGTGGATTTCACAGCCAGAGCAAGGTCATTCAGAAACTGTTGCCAGGTCAAGTTTTCACTTTGAACATTTTCACAGTTAAAGGAGGATCCAGAACGTGTAAGAAAACATAGCCCCAGATTTTCCACTTTAAACTGCTTGTTGCTTAAACTATAAGGTGCAAAGAAGAGAGGAGGATTGGGGACACTGGAGTGGCAGGGCTTGGGTGATTTGTTTATCTAGAAAATTTGTGCATCTGCTCTTTTGAGTGAAGTTCCCACTGGCTTTTTTTTTTTTTTTTCCATTCAATTTTCCAGCTGTGTAGCACAAAGCACGAGCAGGTCAACAGCTTTGCTGAAGATCACAGAGTGAGTCAGTGGCTCTGGAGAGATCAGAGCCAGGACCTCACTGTGTGCCAGCTCTTTGTGCTTCCCTCTGCTTTTAAAATTCATTTCAACCCCAGGTGCTAAACCAAGGTGAAACAGGACAAATTCGACTCTGACTTTGGCAGAAGCTTATGAAGGACACAGTGAAAATGCCACCACAATGCTGTGACACCAGATAGCACAGACTGAATGGTGCTCGGTCATATTTATGCTTAAGGGTATGGGTATTTCCATATCCCCACGACTTTACAGTAGCTTTTTAACCCACTGGCCCATTTCAATTCAATCTAACAGCACTGCAGGGTGCTCCAAGATGCAACGGTTCTACAGTTTTCCTGAAAACTGGCAACCAGATAAAGAAGAGAGCTGGAAATTAACTACTCACTATAGGAAAAAGTGACTCATTCACAGCATTGGCCACCAGCAAACCATCACAGAAAGAGAAGGGTTGGTGGAGGAGGGCATGGTTTGGGCCACCAGAGGTTTGCGACTGCACTCGCACAAGGAAGATAAAGAGAGCTGGGGCTCAAGCACCAGCGTGTGACTGCTATGGAGCTGTGAGCACACTCCTCAGCACAGCTCTCATAGCATCTTCCTAAGCCTTTGGATAGGGATCTCAGGCAAGAGACAGGCCCAGGCACAAGATGGGTGACATCCTCCTCTTCTGGGGTGGGGACACACACACTCTGCAGTTCCATAGATGTGATCCGTGACTTGGATTCTCCAGACTGACATTGAGTGTTCCTTCTTTTTCCTGACTGGATGATTAGCCTATTAAAAGTGATCTCTGCCTTGTCCTCCAAATTACTATTTCTTTGTGCTCAGGTTAAACTTTTTAATTTCTGAAATGCATAGGGAAAAATTATTTAGAGAGCTGTTTTGAGGTATTAAAAAAAAAAAAAAAAAAGCCAACCTTGACTATTTTGCCAGCAGTGGATCTCAATTTGTTATTGTAGGGTCACTCGAAAGTAATGGCTGGCAAGGGTGAAAGTAATTTGCAAGCCCAGAGCTGCGCTGATTAATTGTGGCCAAGCTGCGCAGCAATAGTAGGGTCTTTTATTGGGAGGTCACCAAAGGGTACAGGGCTGAACAGAACGGATCATTACTGGAGGGCTGCTGGTTAATAGGAACTATAGAGCTGTTTATGAACAGGGGGCTCTGCTGGTCTGAACAGGATATTCATGAAGACTGTGCTACAAAATGGTTCGTTGTTGTGGTCATGCGCTCTGGGCTGCTCATATTCGTGGGTGCACTTGTGTGGGCATGTTCGGTTTATTTAGAAAATAAGGGCATTGAAGCACTTGTTTTCTGAGGAGAAAAAAAAAAAAAGCACAGAGTAAGAATTGCTCCAACTGTGCAAATATTTAAGAGAAAGAAAGGAGAATGTCTCGTTGTTCTCTTTAGAAGTCTTTAAATGACAAAGCAAAAGATGTGAAACTCTGGGCAGAGCTGTGCTTGCCATCGCCTGGGGTCCCCAGCACAGCAGAAGGCTGCTAAACCAATAATCTTGCTTTCCTGACCTTGCAGCCTTCTAACAAATCTTTTCTACTTTAGCGGAATTGGTTTCAGAGAACTAGGCTGTGTCATCTGGTACTCTGGTAATGTCCTCATTTAACAGATGCAAGGCCAAATCCTGCTCATGCCTTCACTGGCACAGTCTCATCACTTTTGGTGAGACTGCTCTGGCTGAGAGCAGACCATGACACTTTTCCCGTTTATCTCATTCCCCCTTCCTATTGTGTTTGATTTTATGGTGCCCTGGAAACTGGGAAACCTGTATGTCCTCGCCATTTGATGTACAGGAAATGTAGTCACTTAGCTAATCTTTTGCCTCAACAGAGAGGTTTTTTTGGTTTGCCTTTTTTGGGTGGTTTGTTTTGTTGAGTTTTTTTGTAGATCTTGCCTTTCAGTGCCTATGGAAACTGGTTGTGGCAGAGAGGAAAAAGACTAGTAACTCAGCAGCCACACATTATGCTTGGTTAAAACTGTAGCCAGGCAGCTCCAGGAAGAATTCCCAAGTCCAAACTTTATCTAAGGCCACTCTCCAGCAACTTCTTCAGCCAGAAGTGGCCCTTCTGGCTCACCCACCAGCTGGAACATGCCATGCAGGCTGCAGGTATTCCAGGGTGACTGCAGCCACTCACTCCTGCCTGGGCGCTGGAAACTGAGAAGCCATCAGCCAAGGGGCTCACAAGTCTGCTGGAAAAGCAGTGCATTCCAAGGCACAAAAGCCAAGCTGCTTTGGAGGAGCACTGTGAACACTGAAGTAGTCGCCACTCAGTCAACTGACGCTGGAAAGAACAGGATTTCTCAACATCCACCAAAACTCTCTCAGATCTGGGAACATTTTAGATCTTCCACACCCAACTTTAATCATAAAATAGCTCCACAACTACTTTCAACTAGAGAACTAACTTTTAAACGTATAAGGAGACATGGGATGAAGTCTGCAAGGACAGGCTAGTACATTCATATGGAAGAGTTGCTTTCATTTCTTCAGTACAAGATTGGTAAGACGCTGGAACAGGTTTCCCAGAAAAGTGGTGGCTACCTCATCCCTGGAAGGCCTGGACAGGGCTCTGAGCAACCTGGTCTAGTGGAAGGTATCCCTGCCCATGGCAGGGGGGTGGAATGAGGTAACCTTTAACACCTCTTTCGACCCCAAGAATTTTACTGTGCTATGATTCTATGAGTGTCAGTAAAGTCAAGGATGAGGTGAAGGTTATACATGACTCTAACTGTGATCTCCTCCAAAATCTTGCACCGCTACACTTGAAATGCATTCAGATTTTGGGAGGTTTCAGTGGAGAGCGTGACATAGAAGGTCTGAAAACTCTATCCATGCTTGGGAAAGAAGAGATTTTAAGAGGCAGACCAGAAGGACATCAAGGAAGAGATGGGAAATCAGGCAATGTGCTATTCACAGACTTGGAGACCTCAGAAAAGCATCAAGGATCTGGCAACAAGTAGTGACTTCAGGCAGAGCTAGAGCACAGAGGATAGCTACAGGAGCCAGTCACCTGGGAAAGCTGCTACAGTAAAGTTTATGTTGGATCAGACTGTCCTCAGGGATTTCTGCAGGAAGATGGAAGAGGCTGCTGAAAACTCCGGAAAAAGACTGCAAATGGGCCATAAAAATGAAGGCACGTGGGAGGAATGATTTTTTTCCTTTGGCTGAAACTTACGCAAAGACTTTTGTTCACAGATAAAGTTCTTGTGCTGAGGAATAATCCATCACTCTGGTATATGAATGCTGGCAGAGATGGCATCATTGCCAGAATAATTGTTAATTGTGGTCCTTCCAAATGTGACCAAGGAAAGCTTCTCCAGCTTCCTTACACAACAGGAGAGGGAGATCCCTGCTCCCGTTCCTAACTATTATAAATTGCCTGTTCTTCATGGCATTGTCTGCTGAGTCTACCCTGTCAAGCTGGTCTACATTTCACTTGAGCCCTCAATCATCTGTTGCCCATTTTGCACTCACTGGTTCAATCTCAGGCTCCCATCTGAAATGTGAAAATTAACTGCCCTAGAGGAAGCCAAATATTTCAAGGCATCATTTATACCAGACTTGTTTCAGACAGAGGGATGGTGACCAAAGGTCCATGGATCCCAGTGGAATGCGCAGCCCACAGCTATGGAGCAGCTCTCCTGGAATTTTCTTTTGTAGAAGGGCTGTGCTTTCTTGCCCTGTTGCCATTACTGTCCTCTTGCCAAACAGCACAGAGTTGGCTGTCATTTTCCTGGGACCATTGCGAGAAGTGCCCTCAAAGACACGACGTCACGTGTGCTGGAGCATGCCTTCGGTCTGAGCGAGTTCCTGTCAGCCTGATATGCAGGGGGAAGACTGAATTAATTCCTGATGCCGACACAAAGATGTCACCCACTGGCATGACTGTGTTGAGTCACTGCATTTCCCCAGGCGGCAAAAGCACAAGAGTCATATGCTCATATGCTGTTTCCCAGCAAAGATCCATGAGGATGCTGGCTCTGGCTGTGACACCCACATGCTTCACTCAACCTCTTCTGAGGAGTTAGGACCAATGCAAGGCATAAGTGGCTCTGACTTTCCCTCTCCCTCTCTCTCAGCCTACCACAGCACGGCTGTGAAAGGAAAACAGGAAGACTGCAGAGAAAGCCACATGCTCCAGGTTGTGAAACTTGGTTCACAAGAGGCTGTGGAGATTCCCTCCTCAAGAAAAGAAAAAGGGAGGCAAGCAGGGGGAAGAAAATAGAAATGATGGTTTGGACCCAGTTCAGGCCTTTGATGTGTGTTCTGAGTCTAGGAGCCCAAGAGACACTTGTACATTGAAGGGCTCACTATTTCTGTACAGGGCACAGACTCTGTTTTCCCGCAACTCCTTCCTGGATTGTTGCATCTGCTCTTATTTCAACTGCCTTTTTTAGGCATGTGCTTTAACACTACTTTTTATGCATCTAGTTTAATACCACTTATTATTTCCTTTAACATTGAGTGTAACAATCCTATGGGCCAGTCTCAACCCTATGGACCAGTGTGTCCCACGACTGTTCATCAGATAGTGTCAAGGACTGTTGCTGGGACATCCACAAGCAATGCTCTGCTCTGCTAGGTGGAAAGCAGGGCAGAAAAGGGAGTCAGGATGCTTCCTAGAGAAAACAAGGCAAAAGGATGTGTTGTTCAAATGGTGAAAATGCCTCCCCTCACCAAGGAGGTAAGGGAATTAGGGTGGCAGACTGGCAGTGAGGCCCTTCAGCTCTTGCTCTGTATACTTTTGCAATTACTGCACAAGTGAGTGAGTAAGGGGACCACCACTGCAAGCCATCTGTCAGGAGTGCCAGGGAGATCTGTCCCTGGCTCACAAACACCACCTGTGTCTCTTTGCTGTGATGGCCATGTCTGTCTATCTTAATGGAGCCAGCAACTGGAAAGCAGAAGAGGATGATGGAAAAGGGGAGGTAAAAAAGCTGTTGGTCCTGGATGGACAGACAGACAGATAATTATTGCCTTTAGAATCCTGGGGGACAGGTAAATTGCAGGGGAAGCTGTAATATGCCATAAAATTAGTATCTCTAGTTGAGGCTGTGATTTGACACAGGCAGGAGACTTATGAATATTAGTTCAAGAATTGATATTATTTTAGCTTACCCTTGAGAATCAGGATTCACAGGCTAGAGACAAAAATGTATGTTGTATGAAAATGTTTCCCCACTACTAAGAGGGTGTTTCTGTTCTTCACTCAAGGGCCCGTGTAATACGCACTTTCAGGGAGGGCATTTGGTAGAAGAGATAAAATATATCACATTACAGGTGAGAATATGTGGGATCCAAAGTTTTGATGTGTCTGAAGTAAGACAGCTCTGTAAACGGAGATAACTGGGTCAATGGCAAAATATGTTATTTTAATGCCTTTGAGGTTTTGCTTCTGATGACTATTTGGGTCCTCACCCCTCCGACTTAGGATAGGAGAGGGGGTGCCAACCAGGAAATGTCAAGCAAAGGCAACAAGAGGAGAGAATAACTTCAGCTGCAGTGCAAGGGAGACACTTGTCGGGATTTCAGCACTGCAGGAGACTGGGGAGGACAGTGGCCTCAGAAAGAGGCACCAGAAGAAGGAGCTGGTTGGAGAAAAGCCAAGTGCCTTTTTGACATCTCTGTTCTGTTCCCTAATTGCTACACCCCTTTAAATAAATAAGTATCCTCTGACACATGAGGAACAGCCTGACGTGTGAGAGCTACTCCGAGTTGCTCTGTTCATCCACTAGATCCACCCATGCAAGAGCACACTCCCAGGAGAACAGAAGGAGGCACAGCTCAGCCCAGAGCCAGGAGAGAGCATCCCTTAATACTTCCTTGCCTTGACCAACAGCTTTAGACAACTACCCCCAGTACTGCATTCTGCACCCCACCTCTGCTATGCTCCAGACCATCAGGGAACTGGGTTAACAAAGCAAGGCACTGAATTTCAGCCTCAGACGAGGTGGCAAATTGGCAAACTAAGCTGGGACCTGTTTGTGGGAGCAAGTTCTGTCATCAAGGGAATGAAGCCATCCACCCTCCCTGCAAGTGCACATTGTCCTCTCCATCATACTGGGGATAGAGGTGTCCCAGCAGCAGCTGCAAGTCACAAAGGATTTGTTGTAGAGAAAAAGCAAAGGCCAAAATACACACACAGGTTGCCCTGCAAGAGCTGATCCTCCTACTTGTCAGCAGTGTAACCGTCTGGAAAAGTATAATTATTATAAATGTAATTAATAGTGATCTGGGAAGATTATAACTTTCTCTCCCTATTCTTCTTTCTCCTTCCCCCCTCCCCTTCCAAACTTTCTGGTTGTGCTTATTTTGGCAACCCTAAAATAGTAATTCGATGCAAACTCTGGCCACAAATCCAATGGAGCTTGATAGGCTTTAAACAAGGGGAGGGGGGATAGGCAGGGGTGATGGCTTTAATAACTGTTCTTGGAGAAAGGCCACTGATGTGTTTTCATTACTCGGAAGAAAAAGAAAGCCAGAAAGAAAACAAGTGGTAGGACAGCCATTAGAAAATAACTATGAGTGGGGGTAAGGAGAAGTCCAGGGAATTACTTCAGGGATATAATCATGAGCCCACATCCCGGCCAGTTACTGGTGGTTGAGAAGAGGATGTATCCAAGCAGGGTTTGAGGGCCCCTCTGGTTTGGGTCCATCTCCATCCAGTCTTGCATGAGCCAGCACCACCATCACAGAACCTGCTGTCCCCAGAGTCTCAGCAGGACCCCGAAATGCTTCATGCATTTCTGATCTTACAGCACTCTGCAGACCTTCAGGGATGGGGTTCCCTGCATGTGGCTGGGATGGGACAGAGACAGGATATTTTTCTTTCACACTAGGGAAGCTGAGGCTCTAAGCTGCAGCCTGGATTAATTCAGTGAGGACCTTAATTGTCCTTTGAACAGTACAACTGCTCACTGTGAGTATTTAATGAAGGCAGCTGCACACAGGCATCCCACCAGCAAAAAGCTTTGCAAGAAATCAAGGTGTGATAGTCACAGGCAGGAGAGTTCTCTCTATTCAAAAGGACTATAAATGATGACAGCCAGAACTTGGTATCCACAAATCCCAGAGTAGTTTGGATGTCCATGGGAACTTCCACAGTACCTCAGCAGAAGAGAAAGGCTGTCTTCTGAGAACCAGGTTACAGGGATTATGTTTCCTCATCCCTAGAAAGCCTCCAAACCATCCATACCCACTCCTGTCAATGGTGCAGCCAGACACCCACCCATGAGACTCTCCATGACAATTACACTTCCCTGCCCTTCAGACAGGGGTTTTGGTGTGCTATTGTTAACATCGATTCATACAAGAATACTTTCAGGCACATGGCATCACAAAAAGAGATGAAAAGCTTATATCCATCTTGGCTCATGCACAGAGCACAAGGGAATCCAGAGTGGTTGAAAGATGAAAAAAGAAAAAATGGAATCAGCAGAGCTCCAAGAAGGTATTTTCACGCCAGCTCCTCAGGCACTATGCAAAGGTTCAGGAACGAACGTGCACAGAGCAGGCTTGGAGGGAGGTCACAGCCAGGAGTCATCTCCTCGAGGTAAAGCACTCCTCACTGCTGTTCATGGGGCCAGCAGCAGGTACATGAGCACAGAGGCAAAGGACATCCCACCTCCACCCAGCACACCCTGTAAGGGACTTCAAGATTCTCAGTCAACTCCAAACATATTTTCTGCCTTGAATCATTATCCAAATACTCAGAACATATAAAACCTTACACAGGCAGAAAGCAGTATCCTTCTTCTAGGAGATGCTCTTCTCCTGCCACAGCAACAACTGTATTTCTGTTGCCCATCACCAAGGCACCCACATGCACAGCAAGGTTTCTAGAGCACCTGAGTCTATGCTAGAGAGACATGGCAACCCCCTGTATTTTATTGCACTACAAGGTAAATAATTTGCCAATACCTCCAGAAGACAGGAGGCTAGGGCATCTGTTCAAGTTTCCCAGAGACCATCTGAATTTATACTCCTCCTTTATTTACACTACTTTTTCTCCTGGTTATTGATGATGTTTCTCATTTGTTTTTATTAGATGCAGGTGTTTTCTGCACTTCAGCTGGGAGCACTTTCCCTTTTCAGCCAATTTCAGATCTACTTTGTGTCTCAGTCACCTTTTGACTGTGATACTGGAGAGGCAGAAAAAGAGAGAAGGAGATACTGAGTTTTGCTGCCTCAGCAGATGTGTGTTAAAGTGTTTTAGTGATTCAGCCAGTGTGTCTGCCTGAGGCCAAAGGAGAGGCATTGTCTGAATCTAAAACAATTAATAACAAAAAAACAATGTGGGCAGCATGAAGCAGGGGAAGGTGGAGGTGGAAAGCGAATGAATCACAGGGATATTTCCAGCTTGCAGAGCACCTTGACAAGATCTCCAGACACTTACAGCCCTTTAAGTCCACCCTGTCCCCTCCTAGACACAAAAGCCTCAGTAGTCCAGTTGTACACCTAAGGGAAATTAAAGTTCTTTTGCAACTCATCCCGTCATCAAGCATCTCTCCCCAGAGCCAGACTACACTTTTCCAGTGCCCCAGGGAAGCAGGAACATACCTGGCCCCATGGCCACGGCATGCATGGCCAGTGGGGCAGGACACTCACAGCCCTTCTTGTGGCTGGGCCATGCACAGTGCTGCTAGGGGCACTGAACTGCTCACTCCACACTCGGGTCCTTGAGAGCCACCAGCAACACAATGACCTCTGCTCTCCTCTCCAGCCAGGAAGGTGCGAAGGGGAACCTCTGTTGTCTGCTCATGATGAAACATCTGTCTTTTCCCCATTAGCAAAAGAAATTATTTTCATCTGTGCTCAGGCAAGAGGAATTTGTCCCCTGAGCTACTTCTGCCTCTATCATTTAAACATCCAGTATAGCCTTTATGCTTCAGTCCTTGTGAAAGTCTCTGAGGAAGGACCTCCTGATGCCCAGGATATGACATCCCTTGCTTACTGAATCCCCTCAATTTTGCACCCCAAGCTGACCTGTGTGGGCCACTGGGAGGTGGAGGCACCCCAGTCACCCGTCACCACTGAAAATCTTGGCAGCTGAGCCCTGATAATGTGAAACAGAGCCAACACAGCCCTGTGGAACACCCAGGCGCTGATCTAGTGGGGGGAGACTCCATTCCTACATGCGGTTTAAAATTGATACCCCCATGAGGCATGTTAGAAAGCAAAACATTGATGCTGTCTTCACTGGAAGCATCGGTTGCTTTGTTTTTTTAATGACACAGAAAGCTGCTTGCAAAGAGATAATTTCATTCAGCCTAACCCTTGCTGGATGTGGAAGGAAGTCCTTGGAGGTGACTCTCCAACGTATCCAGTATGCCACCTAGCCCTCACTAGCTCTACTACATCCACTGCTGTGGGATGGGCTGCGGGATCCCGCTGGAAAGAGGCTCCCAGCACGACGCTGCAAACACTTGTTGGGGTTATCAACGCAAGAAAGAAGGCACTGTCCAAGGGAAGAACAAATATCTTGGGAAGAAATCACATTTTACTTTTGACACTCAACGCAGTCTCCATGCAAAGTGAAATACTGTGTCGATATCTGCACCTCCTGCTGGTGTTCATCTCTCCTTTCTGCACTTCTGTCTCAGCCTTGTCCCATCAGTTCTACTTCTGTTGCTTGTCGTTTTTCCTTCCAAGGATTTTAGAAGTACTGGCTTTATCTTTTTTCAGAACGATGCTTCAGGCACCTGATTTCACAACTTTTCAGTGTTTTTTAATGCTTGCTCATGAAAAAAAAAAACCCCAACATTCTCCTGTATAAACATTATTTTGCTATTGAGTTTCAGATCTACAAAACCTGGACAGTGGTTTTGGAGGGAGAAAAAAAAAGTATCTCACTTTTGTATCTGTCATTCAGCTGTTAATCTTTCTAGATTGCCTGAACTTTTTTATGTTCTAAGTGCTTCCAAAATACACAGATTAGTCCAAACTGATTAAAGTATGTGTTCTGTCCTCTTTATCATACCCAGGAAAGTCAGTGCTGTTGCATATTACTGAGACTATCATAATGAAGTGTAACATATCTGATATGTTAAGAACAGTAACTGCTTTCCAAATAATTCTTTCTCTTTTTGCAGCAGAGCTATATGTAACACATAGAGCCTATAGCAATGAGATACACTAGAAGACACTAATAGAAATGTTGGTTTTCTCTGAACACTCTCTGTTAACTCCCTCGAAATAAGAGAGCATGTCTTATAAACGTAAAACATGATTGTGATCTCCCCTGGAAGAGCACAAGCCAGAAGAAATGTGATCTTTGTTAGCTGCAGGCTCTCTCTCCTACAGCTCACAGCCAGCCATACACTGCACACTGTCCTGTGGCTCTCTGATGTTGCCAGGGTAGTGAGGGTTTTACGGTGTCAGCAGAAGATGCCATAAAGACAGATCTTGTGAAAAAAGCATGGGAAGAGTACAGACCAGGGGGTCACCTGCAACTCCATCCCAACTGCTGGCCTCAGTGGTTCAGTGCAGGCAGCAGCCCTAAGACGCCCATGGCTGAGACTACTTTAAGAAAATGGGGGGAAACCTGCCAAGAGGGCACTTCTCATAGCTAAAATAGTGTCATTTTCTGGCTGAGGATACGACTCAGTTTCCAGGCAAGCTTTTGTGGATGAGTGTCCTCACAGCACAGCACAGGAGTGAAATGAGAGTGGCATCAAGACAACTTCACATGACCTGGGTTTTGGCCCAAGAGAAATTTCCCGGACAGCCCTAAGTTCGAGCAGCTTCCCCTGGGATCCCTTGCAGGATCTCTGCCCCATGGCAATCCAGCCGTGCCCAAGCCTCCCATGCCAGGGCTTGCAGCTGGGCTTGATGGAGGCAGTTCTCTACATGCCTCACCATTTTGTGTCTCGCAGGTAGGAGTGGGAGTGAAACCTCTCCTCCACCCCTCAGATACTCTCACTGTCTCTGTACCAGGTATTAATACACAGCACTCTGTTTCTTACAGGACAGATGAGAGAACGAGGAAAGCTATTTATTCTCCTGCCCTAAGTCCTCTCACAAAGTGCTTCCAGATCTCCAGGTGAACAGTGCTCACTCTCTGCCTGGTGCTATTTTCTTCTGCACCCATTCAGACCAGTGGCAGATTCTCATAAAAAACAGCGGCAGGATGCAATTAATATGCTGTAAAAGCCTTATGTGTCAACTGGAGAAACCATTTTAAAGCACTTCAAGATAAAACCCCTGGGGAGTGCTTTTCTTACCTTAAAAGGTCTTTTTTTTTTTTTTTTTTTTTTTTTTTTTTTTTTTTTTTTTTTTTAGTTAATTGTGATCTAAGCAGAGATTCAGGTAGTAATAAATAAAATCCCTGGAAAAAGACTTGGTAGAAAGAAAAGCAAAAAAAAAAAAAACACCCAACCAAGCTTAGAAATGTTGCTTTCTTTTTTGAAGGGCAAGGGGTAAGAACACGAGGAATTTGATCTTTACTACTGAGTCCACATAGGGTAGAAAGGCAGTAAAACAAGGAACACCTGAGAGGTGCAATGAATGCCTTTAGCTAGAAATTTTGGAGAAGAAGGAGTTAATGCTTTTAAGCAACCATCCGTCCTCTTACCATAGATAAGGGTGCATTCTAGTGGCAAAATCCATGCAATGCAGCTGCACAGATGACTGATCTAAAAAGAAACCTGGGGAATATGAAGCTTTGGAGGAGTGTGTGCCTGTGTGGAAGGGGGGTTGACTTCAATCGCGCATAAACCTCACTCAGAATTAGATGATCCCTTTGAATTTCCCACTGCCCTGGTAGATGCCCCTGTGCTTGAGCTTCTGAGCAAACTCCCACCCTTGTTTCTGCTCCAGGTGTAACCCCTGAGCACAGCTGCGGGGGTTGCACACCCCAGTTTTGGAGATTCCCTCCCCTGCGCTTCCAGCTTCCCTGCTCCTAGAGATGAATGAGAGCTAAGGGAGGCAAGTGAGAAGGACCAGGGCCGGGACAACTGTAACCCTGAGGAATGCAGCGGTGGAACAAAAGACAACAAACCCCAAGCAGCTCAGGACAGGGGATGAGCACTGCAAAGCGCTTTTTTTTTTTTTTTTTTCCCCTGCCTTTTCTTTTTTTCTTTTTTTTTTTTTTTTCCTCCCTCCCCATTTTGTGCGGGGCAAGAGGCAGAAGAATGAGCTAAAACGTGCAAATTGGACTTCACATGGCAAAATTCCCCTTCTTTTCTGGCATGCCCTAAGCAACAGCGAACTTTTCCAAAGAGGAATCTAACACAGTCCTTACAAGCAGCCCAGCCCTCCCTCTGCTCACTGTCCGGCCATGTTAACCCTTGCTGTTTAGGGGTGTCAGGGGCGCACCCCGGCACAGGGCAAAGCCTCAGTGCGGTTTTAAACCTCGCCCAGGGGCAGAAGGACAGGAGAGGAGGGCTGGGCACCCTGCACACACAAAGGCTCCTTCCTGGGCCCTGGTGGGTGACAGTAGCTCCCTGGCAGGCACCCAGCCATCTCCTCCTGCGCTCACCTTTGCAGCGCACGGGTGCGAGGGCTCCCAGCCCAGGCTCCAGATGGGGGTGCACACCCCACCAGCACAGGGTACAGCACGTAAGATCATGCCCTGCTAACTCCATCTCCCACCTCCTCCCCAAACTCAGAGCCCTGACCTCTCCCATCCAGACTCCCTGCAGCCCAGGCTGCCCTGCAACCCAACGGCAACCACTTGGCTTTTTGGGGTTTTTTTTCCTTTTTTTTTTTTTTTAATTTATTTTATTTTTTTTTCTTTTCTTTTCTTCCCCCCCCCCCCCCCCCCCTTAACCGTGAAGATCTGAACTTTCCCCCCACGCCCCCCCCCCCCTCCTCGGCTTCCCCTTCCCCCTCCTCCTCCCCTTGTCTCTCCTCATAATATTATCCTTGATCACTGCCCGGGGTTTGAAGCCCAGAAGTCAGGAGCTGCGCACCCCACCCCCACGGCCCGAGCGCGCACTGATAGGGCCCTCGCTGCTGGCACCTAGTCAAGCTGAGGTGTCATTGGGATCTCAAATTGCAGCGAGGGGCTGGCAGGCAGCCAGAGGCAGTCTATTTAAAAGACAGCCTGTTCTGCAGTATTCAGTCTCTTTAGAAACTTCTCCAGGGGAAAAGTGTTGGGAGATCTACAAAGTGGATTTTTTTTCCTCTTTTTTTTTTTTTTTTTCCTTCCCCCTGATTTTTTACCGCTCCTCTGCCGACTTTGCAACAAAACACTCCAACTTTGCAGAAAACTTTTTTTTTTTTTTAAACTCTTTTGGTCTTTTTTCTTTTCTTTGCAAATCTTGGAAGAGGAAAGCGGGAGAGTTGAACAGAGCCGATCGAAACACAACTTTGCTTCATACCAAGCTTCCCAGCAGCTCGCTGCGTCGGGAGAGATTTTCCTCCTGCAGAAGAAGAGGGAGGGGAGGGGAGCTTTGCATCCCCTCTTCCTTCTGCGTTTTTTTTCCTTCTCCTCTTGACTGCTTTGATGCATTATTAGCAGGACACTGGTTTTCAAGGAACTTTGCTCCCTTCCCAACCTGCCTCCTCCCAGCCCTTTGGGAAGAGTGTGTGTGCGTGCGTGAGTGAGTGTGTGAAATCGCCGTCCCACCTCCCCAAACACCCCTGCTCCCCCACGCCTCCCCCTGCAACCTGTAGGCTGTGCAACCCCTGCAGGCTTCGCTCCCTTTCCCCCCTCCTTCCCTCCCTCTTTTTTGCGCTCCCGCGGATCGCGGTGCGAATTCCCCTTTTCGAGGCGAGAAAAAGCTGAAAGGAGAAACAGGGGGGGAGGAAGAGAAAAAAAAAAAAAAAAAAAAGACAAAAAAGGAGATCTAGACGTCCCCCCTCTCCCAACGCCCAAAGAAAAGCAGGAGGGTCTCGCACCCCGAGAATAACCCCCAGAGTGGGGTGCCTGCAAGCAGGGGCTGCGCTTTCCTTTTTGAATTGTTTTTTTTAAATTCTTTAATTTTTTTCTTTTAATTTTTTCTCTTTTTCTTTTTTCTTTTTTTTTTTTTTTGGCCCCCGAAGGGGCAAGCGGAAAGCCAGCGCCGCCCGCTCCCGGCAGCCCCCCGCGCCCCGTCCCGCAGCATCCCCGCCGCGATGCTGCTGCGGCTCCTGGTGCTGCTGGGCGCCTGCCCGGGGCTGTCGCGGTGCCTGGGCTCCTTCGTGCAGTGCGAGCCCTGCGATGCCAAGGCGCTGTCGCTCTGCCCGCCGCCGCCGCTGGGCTGCGAACTGGTGAAGGAGCCGGGCTGCGGCTGCTGCCTCACCTGCGCCCTGCCCGCCGGGCAGCCCTGCGGCGTCTACACCGAGCGCTGCGCCCGCGGGCTGCGCTGCCTCCCGCGCCAGGGCGAGGAGAAGCCGCTGCACGCCCTGCTCCACGGCACCGCCGTCTGCCTCAGCGAGAAGAGCTACCGCGAGCAAGCCAAGGCCGGTGAGTGACCCCGATCCTCCATCCACAGCTCTCCCGGATGCTTATCCGCCTTGCCGGCTCCCTTTCCATCTTTCCGCCTGCTTTTTCCACCCCACCGCCAGCTCCCGGCTGCGTTTTCCCTCGTTCCGGGTGCTCTTCCATGACCCTCCGCTTGCTTTCCCGTCTTTCCGGCTCCCTTTCCATCTTTCCGCTTGCTTTTCTGCTCCCTCCCACTGGCTGCGCTTCCCTGCCCCCGCCGCGGCTTTCCCATCCCGCCGGCTGCTTTTCCATCTTCCCAGGTGCTGTTCCATGCCCCCACTTGCTTTGCCGCCTTCCCGGCTACTTTTCCATCTTTCCGCCCGGTTTTCCGTCCCCACCCTCCCCCATTCCCCCGCCTCCCCCGCCGTGTGCTTTTTCGCCTTCCCGGCTCCTCCATTCCCCTGCACCACCACCAGCTGCTTTTCCATCTTTGTGGCTACTTTTCTGTCTTTCTGCCTGACTTTTCCCTTTCTCTCACACAATTACACACTCTGGCTACTGTTCCATCTTTCAAGCTATTTCTCCATTTTCTCTCCTCCCCACCCCCTCAGCGAGCAACTTTTGCAAGCCCCCGTTGCTTTTCCATTTTTTCTGTCTGCTTCTCCACCACCACTTCCCCGGCTGCTCTTTCAAGCCCCTATTGCTTTTCCACCTTTCCAGCTACTTTCACATCTTTCTAGCTGTTCTTCCACCCACACCCACAGTTGCTTTTCCATCTTTGTGGGTACTTTTCCATCCCCCTAACTGTTCTTCCATGCCCCCTGCCACTTTTCCCATCCTTCTTTCCATCTGTGCTCTGGTCAAACCTCCTGTTGCATCATCTCACAGCCTCCCCCCACCCTGCCTTTCATCATCGCCTCTTGATTGTCCCACCTCCAGTGGAAAGATTTTCTTTCCCCACTTCCCAGATGCACCCTTTTAGTCACTACTGCATCCCAGTCCTTCCCCGGTTGCATCCTTTACATCTTTCCTGCATCCCTGTCTTCAGCCCTCTCCCTGACGACTTTCTATCACCATATTCCCTGCCTTGCTCTGGGGCCTGAGCTGATCTTTGCAGATTGAAGTACAGAGAAGAGCAGGGCATCTTCCTTACAACCAGCAGCCCCGTTCCCAAAGTCCCCAGCCACCCCCAGGTTCGTTGCTGTGCCTCACACTTCCTCCTTGGAATCACTACAGCCTGCTTTTTCTGTCTCCTGGCTGCTGGACATCTTTGTGGGCAGTGGGCTTTAGCTCAGGGACATGAAGAGAGCAGGTGCATCAGGGACAGGATATGCGTTTGCAAAAAATAATGGTGGTGTGGCTAATGATGGACAAGAACAGGTTAAAAGCAAGCACAAAGGTGAGCATGGCAGCACCAGTGCAAGGCAAAGCTTCTGAAATGTTTGCACCTTGCACGTGACAAAAGCATGAAAGAAAGTGCTCCTTCATTTTGACACTTATTTCACTTCCATTTCTGGATCCTGTAGCTCATGTGAGGACAGATTACCTATATTCCTCCAAACACATCTATGTTTCTGCCATGGTGTGAAGGGGAGGTAAGGGAGGGTATCTGTATATCCGGGGGACTACTTGGCAAAAAAAAAAAAAAAAAAAAAAAAAAAGAGAAAACCAGAAACCTTCACTTTTTCTGGTCCCTGAAACAGTCATTTCTACTTGTTAGCAAGCGTCTGCTTATACCCATGCAACGGGAATCCATTTCTCCCTTCTAGCACCTAATAAATCGTGATGCTTTTATTATTTTTCCCCTTTGCTCCTTGCAGGCAGTGGTTGCGTTGCTACGCACCATCCTTCAGAGCAAAACCAAATTCTGTGTGTAATAACTTCCCCCCTCCCTCGAATGACATCAGATGTCCAAAGTCCCTTTAATCAGCCAGAAGCAGTAAAGCTGAGCTTGGTTTTTTGAAGAGCAGCTGTAAGAGGTGAGGGCTGGGAGTCGACCTGCTCAGGGAGCAGAGGGTGAGGCCAGGAGCCACGTTCCTGCTGCAGAGCCCAGGAAGCTGGGCTGTAACCACTGTCAGCAGAGATAGGCGAAGTATCCAGGAGTGCGTCATCCTGGTGTTTATTTACTCTGCACATGTGTGTGTGTGGCCAGGGGCAGGCAGTGTAGTCGGGAAGGCAAAGCCATGCAGCTGAGACCCAGCAGGAAAGCAAGGCCTATCCCTGTGCCTGTGCTGAGGGTGCCCCATACAGACATCTTAAAAAGCTTTGGCACTTGGCTGCCAGCATGAGTAGCCTTCCGTCTCACCTGCCTTGCACTTCCCGAGGAAACTGGTCCTTTGGCAGGTGCTTTGTGTGAAAACTTTGGTCAGGTCTCTTGTAATTCTGCTGCTTTTGATTTTCTTGGGATGGGGAACACCTGTTGAATGAACAAAGAGAGGGACAGGAAAGTGGTGGCTGGTTTGTCGTGCAAACCAACCCCCTGGCACTACCTGCACTTCCAGTTCGGACTCCACAAGTGCTGCAGGGGCCTCTTTTCGACAGGTTTTGTTCACAGACAGCAGATGAGCCTGGATTGGAAAGGCTGCTGCAAGAAGCCACAGGAGACCAGCAGGCTCCTCTTGAGATTTATGCAATTGCAAAAAAGAAAAAATAAATCAGGAATTCCTGAGAATGGGAGAGGGGAAAAAAAAGTCACTTGGCATTTGACTGGTAGCGTGTGAGAACAAAGTATATTTTCATAGGCATGTTTCTAAGCAACAGGGCAAGAAAAGAAATGAAGTTTGACTTGAACTTTCTGGCCTCTGCCAGTTTGGCCAGCAGCACAGGGACCGTGCACTGGGGAAGCTGGCCTGGCCCTCCCATCTATCAATGACCAAAATTGGCCCTGAGCTGCAAACCGCTAAGAAAAAATCAGCACTCGGCAAAATAAACTATGTGACAGTGGGGAGGACTAGATCAAACTGTATTTGTATCTGTTTCTGCCCTCGTGCTGGCCAAGTTTAAAATTGCAGATGCTTTCTTCCTTATGGACAAGGTAGAAATGGTAGAAATGGCTCCTGCTCCTCACTGCAGGAGCCAGAGCCTGAGAAGCCAGACTTAGCTCTCCTGTAGAGCAGATGTCTTGCCCAGGGGCAAGATGCTTGCAGGTACCATGCCTCAGTTTCCTCATACATATGCTGGGCACAGTGGTATTGAGGAATGCGAGAGGTAATGAGCAGAATGTCCTCCAGGTTTGTTCAGAGATCTGAAATGAAAGCAAGTGTGGGATTTAAGAGCATTAGTAGGACTTGTTTTAAGTAGATGGATATGTAGGTACTGACAGGATGGTCCCTGTAGTCCTTCCTCCTGCAACAGTCAGACAGTGTCCTTTACTGAAAGCCAAACATCACGTCTGCAATTGACTGTTCCTGGTAAAAAAACATGAATGAGCTTCATTTATGGCACAGGCTGCAGGATTCTGGGTTTTCTCTGTTTTGTTTAGGTTTCCTTTGAAATATACCACGTCTTTCCATTTTTCTCCCCTGTGCTCCTGCCAGACTTCCTCCTGCTGAGACAGCAAGGTCAGGCTGAGCACCAGGGAGTGGAGGGCACAGATTGGAGCCTGCTGCCCCAAAAAGGCTCGTGGAAAAACAAAGGTTGTCAAATATTTCCTTCTCTCTCATTCCTGCTCTCTTTCTAGAAAGCAAGCAAGACTTGGCAAGTTTCCTCATGAAACCGTGAGCCAACGATAACCAGGAGGGGAAAGGGGGAGGGTTGCAGAATTAGCCCTAAGAAAATCATCTTTGCTGTGTCAGCTGAAAGATGGAGGAGGAGTGCTGCCGAGCCCAAATTTCCTGCAGCTTGTGTTTGGTGGTGTCCTGTGTTGTTCCCCAACGTATTTCCAACCATCCCATTCTCCCTTCCCTTCCTACTTGCCTGCTCTACTTTTGGGGATGTGGGGCTTCAGGGGTGAGCAGAAAGGATGTGGCAAGGCAGGTGGGCAGCTCCATGCCGAGGTTGGGGTGGGGGTGAGGGTTAGGGCAGGGGTCATGGGAGCAGGGCGCTCGGGATGCGCTGGCTTGTGCACATGTCACTCTGGGAAGAGACCCTGCGAGCACGGGTCCATTGAGCAAAGCAGCTCCCAGCTGTCAAGGTGAAAGCTAGTATCAACAGGCCTGCAAAACCTCCAACACAAAACAGGAAAATCCCCATTTTTCTTTTGATCTGGAGTTTCAAAAACAATATATATTTAAAAAAAAAAAAAAGAGAGAGAGAGGGAGAAAGAGCGAGCGAAATCCATCAGATGCCAGCAAGAGAGCTGGGGAGCTGGGTTTCTGCGGTGTGTGTGTGTACGGGGGAGGAAGGGATGGGGTGGTTCAAACAGGAAAGGAGGGGCCTTGGCTGGAAGGATTTTCGGCAGCCTGGTTTCTGAGAAGGAGAGAGAATATTAAGTAGTTGATCTAAATGAAATTCCTGCTGAGTGCCAGCAGAGTTCACCGGAGAAAAGACGTGGCTCTGTGCGTGCGTGCGTGCATGAGTGATAGAGCTGGCCCCGAGCTTCACACAGCTCTGGACCCACTCCAGGCCAGTGCAGGGAGCCCCTCCAGAGCTTGCGCCACCACAGCGGAGAGCAGGGGCTGCTCTCCAACGGGAGCCTCTGCAAACTCGAGGGATGCTAGGGGAGGCCATTGTGCCTCCTTGTGTCATACTTAAGCAGCAGCAGCATCCTGAGCCCAGATGATCGTCGCGGCTTTGGCACGTCAGTGACATGAGCCCAGTCTTGTGCGACTTGGAAGCGTTTGCTTGACTGCGGGGTGTCCCCTCAGGCTTGACAAAAGTGCGTAGGAAAGACGGGGTACCTTCTGTGCCAGCTTCGAGACATCCCCGAGTGTCTTGTGGTGCCTAGTTTGTTCACACGTGTAGGGGCAGAGGGGGAGGCAGAGGAGGAGAGGCGGCAGCACACGGAGCGCGGTGCTCTGCCTCCTCCTAACGACGGCTGCGAGCTCTGCCCAGAGGCGCACAGAGGCGCAGATGCAGGAGCAGCTGCGGGAGCTGCTGCAGCAGCAGCGTTTCCCAAAACTCTCCACGCAAACCGAAAATCCTGGGAGCAGCCTGGAAAGGAACCTCAGGGAACCTGCGGGCACCTCGGTCCCTCCGGGGCTTGTCGTTCTCCTCTCAGCTGGGCGAGCTGCTAAGAACAGTTGTAGCTCGTTTCCCTGTGCTAACTCAGGGCAGACAAAAGCGCCCGTGGCACAGCAAATCCTGCCCCCCACCCCCTCCTTTTTTTTTTTTTTTTTTCTTTTTTTTTTTTTTTTTTTTTTTTCTTTTTTAACCCAAGCACTTAGTAGTGCAAATTCAAGGCCAGACACAAGTGGAGGATTTGGCTGGAACACACCTGCCCCTCGATGTGGGCTGCAGAGCAGCAGGATTAATCTGCACCGGGAAGATATGCATGTGAGCATATGCACACATGTACCTGTGTTCACATGCCCACACACGCCTGCATAAGCATTTAATGTGTGCAAGCACACACACGGAGCATTCTTGGCTTCAGAGGCAGAATGGTTTCCAGGCAGCACACACAAACCTCTCTTAGATGCAGGAGTTCTGGTTATGGCTGGCACATCATATTTTGCCATGAAGATCAGATACTGGTGTACAGATCAGCCTACCCTGTCCTCCCACTGAGGGCTCAGAAATGAGATGCACCAGGTGAGCATATCAAACAATGGGAGGTGAGGAAGGAGATAGATGCAAGATCTATCCTCCTCTCAGCCAGCTGTGTGAATCTAAATTCACCCCCTCTGCTTGGAGGTGGCTTGTGTTTTCTGGCTAGACTAAGATAATACACTGAGAGATTTCTTGAGGGCAATTTTTCCCGTGTCAAATAAGCAAATTCCCCACAGCAAAGGTGTGAAGTTGTGACTTGCAAAGGACAGCTAGTCCACCTCCCAGGGCAGTGGTTCCTGGTGTCGTAGGTGGAAGGAGATGATGCCAGGGGCACTGAGGTCTCTGGGATCCTGCAAACTTCTCCATGCCCAGGCAGCAACAACTGGCCTTGAGGAAGGTGTGAAAGGAGAACTGAATTAGGAAAAGATGGCCAGTTTGCTGAAATGTAGCAGCTGAGGGCTGGAGAAAAAGCCTCCAGCGTTGAGCAGGGGAAGCTACAGCACCCCAAGACATGATGCATGCAGAGGTCAGAGATGATTGAAAGGTCATCTTTGGCCTGTGTGAAGTCACTGGCAGCCAGCCTGATAACCACCTAGTCATTCATAAGGAGTTTTTTTACAGGGAAAAAGTAGATATTATCTGTTTATCATCAGGACAGGTATAGCCAAAAGTATAAGGAGACTGTGCTGGTGAGAAGGAGAGAAATACCTGACCTCCCATGCCGGAATCCCCTAAGACCTGGCCTGCTGTGAGCGTGAGCCTCCACACTGGGTCTCCCCAGGGTAATACATAGGGCAAGGACATGGAGTGGAGCAGCAGTTGTGCCAGTACTCCTGCATCCTGGTGCTGCCCATTTAGGATCATGATTCATGCCTCAGGTCATCCTGGAAAGGCCTGGTGACATCCCCCATCCCCTCACCACTCAACCCCCACAAGATGCCTCCTTCAGCTGTGTAGCCAAGGCAGCTCTCAGTAAGATGTTGTTTTTGAGGTGTCTCTTTGATGCTAGTGATCTGAGGGGACTCCTTAGTGTTCATGTCAATCCACTGCTTGAAGTTAATCCCAGCAGGAGCCAGCCAGCATAATGTATTTGCAGAAATTCGGGACTCTTGGTGATTTGATGTGAGCAAATTTGCTCTCAAGGAATCCATTTCTCAGCATGTTTTGGTAAGCCTTCTGTCTATGATGTTTCCTGGACAAGTGTGAGAGAGAGACTCTGGTCAACAGATTAAACTTTGAGGAGGCATTATAAATTTATGCGTGTGAAGTCAGTGGGCATTTCTTGTGTGTGTGTGTGTGCGTGCACAAGGCCTTGCTCTCACTATTGCCCTTATTCTCCAGACCCCTCTGATATTCCCATCATTTTTCATTGTGACTCCACCCCGGTGGTACTGTTTCTTCGATGCAGAATGTGGGAGTGGGGGTGTCAGTATCTCCCACAGCAAACTGGCACACTGTTCCCTGTTATCCTGGCAGGCCTTGATCCTGCAGGATGCTGAGCACCTTTCCTCGAGGGCCAGAGAATCAAAGGCTTTTGGGCACCTCTGCCCTCAATGGGAACCAGCTGCCTCAGTCCTCGAAGGACTGTGGGGTCAAAGCAAAGGCTGGTTCTGGTAGAGCTGGAGAGCTCTTTGCAGCATTGAGCCTGGAGGGCTGTTGTTGCAGTTTGGTTTGTTTGCTTGTTGGATGGACACAGCTGGCTTGATGATGGAGATAATTGTGTCTGTTGATAGAGATGACTTGTCTGGTTGCTATTTAAGGGTGAGAAAGTAATCGTGACAGATACTTAGGGAAATGATTGCCTAGCTAAACAGAAGAAGGAGTGTTTCTTAAAGGTAACTTTGGGGGCAAAGTTGGCCA
This sequence comes from Sylvia atricapilla, assembly GCF_009819655.1. Lineage (NCBI taxonomy): Eukaryota > Metazoa > Chordata > Aves > Passeriformes > Sylviidae > Sylvia > Sylvia atricapilla. The sequence goes on from NC_089146.1 coordinate 23,926,815, forward strand.
ATATTCATAACTCTTTTTTTGTTGAAAAACACTAGAAATACTTTTTTTTTTCCAAATACAGATGGGATTCATCAGAGGACAATTAACTCAACAGAGTAATTTATTATTTATGCTTAAGAAATCAGATGTTATGTGTTAGACTAATGATGAAAATCTGCAATTAAATAAGCCAGTGAAAACTATGGAACCTGTCTTTCACTTCCTAATTTAAAGGAGATGCTGGAAAAGAAGAAAAGTTTTACTAGGAAGAATTGCATGTCTTATACCTGTCCAGCAGCCAATTATGCTGCTGCCACAGCTGCATATATTAAGATATTTTATCTAAATACAAAGTGACGTACAGTCATTGCTCTTACTTGTGCATCCTTTCCTGATTAAATAGTAGATGTGGGTGAAATTTTACTGCATCATTTCATAACCATTTCAGTGACCAGTTACTTGGTTTTGTAAAAGCAACAGTGGCCTGAGGTTGCAGGAGAAACAACAAAGTACAACAAGGATTTTATCATTCCAGAAAGGCTCCAGACCAGTGGCAAGGAGTCATCAGTTGTCTCTTGTGGAATTTCAGACCCCAAAATGGAGGTCTTTACCCTTTTGTCCATCAAGAGACCCATGGTGATTTTTTTTAACATTCAAAAGCTTCTTTGCATTGTGTTGAACCAAAACAAATTGCTAATGTATGCAGTGCCATAGGGTGAAAAATTGCTAAGAGAGGCAAGGGTCATCCTTTAGGATCAAGGTTGGGCAAATTTCTCCTTATCAATATGTCCAAGTGTGAATTTCAAGCTTCTGGTATTTTTTTATGGTCCTGCTTAGGTGGAGATTAAATGACAGCCAGGTCTACTGCAGGCAAAGGCTTTCTGAGAGAAGGAGCCATTAAGAAAGGAGTCCTGAGGGCAGAGGTTGGAAATTTCATCCCTCAGAGGTGGTAATAGTCAGGATGGACGGTACATGTGATGATGCTGACACAGAGATGAGCAATGGATGATCTCACACAGCTTTTCCATCTGGTTTGAGGCAAAACTGAAAGTGAGGCTGAAGGCCTAGAAGTTAATCCAGGCTAGGCTGGAGTTTGCAAACACAGCTGCACTGCTGAAATACTTCTGGTGTTGTAACAGTTCTTGTCCAACACCTGACAAAGGTGCATCTCCACAGTCCACCTTGTTGGGCCTTTTCCTCTCTCTTTGTGGTGAGTGAAAGGTTTGGCTTTTTTGGCTTTTCCAGTTCCTGACTGCTGTTGAGGCTAACAGAGACCCTCAGTAGCCAGTAATCTGTACCTCAGTAATCTGTAACTCAGTAACCTCAGTAATCTGTAGGAGCAGATTTTGGAATGGAGACACCAGCTTCTGGCAGGAGCAACGTTTCCCGAATTCAGTTCCAGTAGGACAGTTGTGAAAACTTCTGCTCAGCGTGAAACAAAATCAGATTCAAAACCCTGTCCAAAAGGCAAAAGCCACCTTCATCCATAAGCAGGATGAGAGAGCTTAGCATAACGTGTCGTGACTGCAGTTTTTCATAGGATATCCTTTTCTCAGGATCCTCTCCTTTAATACAGGATTTTCCTCTTAATTTTGTACTGTTCCTAAGGTAAAATCTACAATATCCACACTGACATCCCAGCTCTTGATAGCCACCAGCAGCACTCTTTTGGTTATGGGTCAGCTTCTGAGACCTTTTTAGCACCTGACTCTACTATGATTTGTAATACTTGGGTTTCAGAAACCAAAATAGCATCAGCAGCCTGGCAACACCTGCTTTTAAGTCCAGGTTTCTTGATATCTCATGTATACTGATACTACTCTTCACCTGAGTTTTAAAGACAAGCCCCATGCAGTCCACGAGGATAAATTACTTACTCCTGCTCCCTAGTTACACTTCTTCCACTGCTGATCTTGAGCTACCTGCATCCAAAAGGTCCCCCTGCCTGCTTCTTTTTCATGCAATAATGATAGTTGATGGACACTTTTAGGGTTCCAACCCTCACACCTCCTTCATTTCTGCAGCCACAGGAAGATTTTTTCCAAGTCATCTCTGCTGGCCAGATGATCAAACCACCTTTGGTTTTCATTCAGAAAACCTTGAAGTATGTGTTTTCTCATCTTTTTGTCAAAATAAGCTCCATGGAGAAACTCCTGGTAAACAATTCAATGATGCTTTTCAGGAGCTAGTCCGGATTTTTCTTACCCTCACTGTCAGTTAGGCAGAGACTGTTACACAGTCTTCTCTGAGTTTTCGTTTTTTAATCTTTTCTCCTCTTAGCTTCTTGGCAACTTGGTATGGGGTTTGCCTCCTTTATTGCAACCAATGAAATCTGCCACTAGGGTGGATTTATTGGAAAAAATGTGAGTCTAAGAAAGGCTGAATTACTTCATCCTTTCCAGGACAGAAGAATATGTCTTGGTCACTCTGATATTGAAAGATGATTTTTTTAGATTTCTGTGGGTCATAATTCAGCTCTCAGCTTCTTCTGCAGTTTCAGCATATGGAATGGGGAACATCTGCAGTCTCCAGATGATGTGAAGGAAATAAGTTTTATCTTCCTATCATCAGTGCATCAGCAACAGGAGCTTCTTGATATAAATCTAGTTCTGCAATACTTCCTTCCCCTCCACTTGCCAGTTCAGTTCTCTGGAAGATAACTTTGTTCAGGAAATGTCAGGCTGATATAAGCAGCTATCTAGCAACAGAGTGCCTGCAATTTTGCAAGATGGTGCACATCAGCATCATATATTTGAAATGGATGGACATTTGCTCATTATCGTACCAGAGGGTGAAACTCTGGGAAGTTTCCCAATTCTTTCATTGCTTAGACATTTTGAGTTCTCTCTTGGACAGAAGTGATTGTCATGAGTGCCCAGAGTCTCTGGCTATGCTTCTGTTGACTCAGACCCTCACCTGGTCTTGGTGCGTCTTACATGTGCATTGCAAATGCCCACACCTGCATGGAGAACTGATCGTAAAAAGATTTGGGAAGTCCTTGGAAAGAGACAAAGACAACACCTCCTGTTCAGCCACAGTCTTTCAAGGTAGCTCCTGTCTAGCCCACCAGCTGGTGCCCAAACTTGGCTCTTCCAGCTCAGCATGGGTGCTTGGAGACTGCTGAACTAACAGCTAGCAATGGGTAGTGAAGGAGCTTCCATCATGAAGCTCCCCCTATCCAAATGTGCTTTTCTCCTTGTGCTACAGAGTGGCTCTCAGAGAGTTTTATTTTGTGACTGCAGTAAGGAAGGGCAATTCAGGAAAGTACCATCTGGCATATAGCAACACACATCCTTCCTTAAGCTTCCAGTTCCCACCGCTGTACCTCTCCCACCTCCGTGGTGTTTGCTGGCGCTGCGAAGTGGTGCTGACCCAGAGATCCACTCCTGCAGATAGGTCCTGCACTTCCAGAGTAGACCAAAACATGAGCTGGTTCCCTTGAGAGCTCCTTTCCCACATGCTGAGCTGCATTTCTCCCCCATCCAGCTCTGCATGAGGACACCGAGGTCATCAGGATAATGATCTGCCTTTCCCATGAATCCTCTGTGAACCTGGGGGCAGCCCAAGTACCTGATATTCACGCTCTGCAGGTGAGCCCTGGCTGATACAGCAGAATCTGCATCCACAGGTTTCTGCTGAGGAGACATTAATAACCTGAGAAAGAGCTGGTCTTCCAGGCTACTTCAGCAAAGCCCAAACAATAACTTAAAAAAAAAAAAAAAAAAAAAAAAAAAAAAAAAAAAAAAAAAAAAAAAAAGACCACAGAATAGCACATCCCTCTGCCATCAGTGTCTGTTCTCTGAAGCTATTCAGGTGTTCCTGAGCTGTTCCCAAGCATCTTCCTGGCTCTTGGCTTAATAAAATGTAGATAAATCCTAGCCTTCCAAGCCAATTCCCTGGATGCTTTTCCATCTCTTCTCTGAGCTTGGCCTTGCTGATGCATATTCCTCCCTTAAAAGGTGTCTCAGTGGAACAAGGAGTGAGGTCTCATCAACTTCCACCATGTTGTCACAGGAGAGTATAAGATACTGGAATACCCCGGAGCCCCTCTTCCAAAAGCTTGTGTGGCTTTTGAGCCATGGACTGATTGGATTCTGATCATTTGTCTTTGGTAGGTGACTGGGTGTGATGGGGCAGAGTGGGTGTTTCTAGGAGCACTTCACAGTGCTTTGACTGCTAAAGACTTCATTCCACTCTCAGCAAATCACAAAAGTGTTTTGCTGCCTTTGGCACCTGTTGAAGTTCCTAATTCCCAGGGAAGGAAATAGGGTCGGTGTTTTCTTTTTGCTGCTCCTGTGTCTGCAAAACAGCTTGGCCCATGGGAACTACATCACAGGCTGCAAGGGCACCAAGACTGAAGAGGTGGTGGGAGTTATCTTTCTTAACTTCAGACCTTTGGAGGCCTAAGTGTGATCATTGGGGTCACAGGAGAGGAGACTGGACTTTTGTTCCACCCAAAAACCATCACCCAAGCCAAATGATGGTCACAATTTGGAGGGTGCAGCATCTCTGCAATGGAGTTTGGCCATCCAGAACACCTCAGTGTTAGCATTCGGGTGTTATGTGACGTACATTTGTTTTAAGTGTCTGTTGCACGTTGTTGAGACTTGGGGGAGTTGGGGTGGCGGTCCCAGCAGGGCTACTCTGTCCTTCTTGGTCTGTGGTGTCTCCTCTGAGTCTCTCATCACCTGCAAGCATTACCAGCATGCTCCCTTGCCAGTCCCTACCAGATAGACTGCACCGGCCTGATTCCAGGACCCCACCAAAGCACAAAAGTTCATTTAAAGTCCAAGGCACACTGCAGCTGCCTCTCCGGCAGACAACACCCTGGGCTAGTGGAGGGACTGGCTGCAGCCTCCATCCTCGCCCTGGCTGCTCCATCTCCAGTGGGTGCCAGATGGCCTCGGGCTGGGCTGCCTGAGCTCACTGCCTGACCTCACCAGGGCGGTGGTGTCAGCAGTGACCCCAGCGCCTGGCCGCTCCACTGACCACCCCAGCAGGGCTGGGGGCTGGTCACGGCTGTGCTGGGGGCTGTGCCTGGCACAGGAATGTAAGCGAGCTGTTCCTCGTTAGGCAGGAGAAAGCTCCTGGGCTTCTGCCTGCACTGATTCGGGTGGCCTCTGGGGAGCTCAGGAATGCTTTTACTCAGTTGTACTCTCCATCTGCCAAAGGGTGCGAGATGAGATGACTCTCCTCTCTATGCATCCCTTCCCTGCCTGCATTATCCCTTCCCTGGCTGCATCTTGAGAATGCAAACACAGTGGCTGTCTCTGTGTGCTGACCAGGAGGGCAGAATTCTTACTTTCACATCATGGCCGCAGGTGCGAGTCCGTAACAGGGAGGAATTTGCCTGCCCGTACCAGGAAGTTTTGGTGTAGGTCAAGCGTGTCCCCTCCTCTGGAGTGGCAACAACTGGGAAGGGCAGCTGGGGAAAATACTCAGTTTTTTTACTAGCCAGGTACCTTAGAACAGAATTTCTGTGTAAGCCCCATATGCAGTGAGCACCTCTGAACAGAAGTTGCTGGGTATGGGACAGAGGAAGGACCAGGCAAATTCTTTAAACCTCCACGAGTGACATTTGTGTTGTTCCTGTGCTAGAGGTTTAACTGAGGTCCCCATTAAGGCATTCTCCAACACCTTCCTGCTTAAGTGGTGTATTATGTTAGCGCCTATGCTGTAAATAATAATGATCATGATAATAATCAAGAGGGCTGTTAGGCAGGGTTGTGCCGTGGTTGTGCATGTACTTCTTAGGTGCATGTGGCTTTTGCGGGTGGTGTTGACCAGGACAGCAAGTCCTCTAGGAGTGGGCTGTGGCTGTAATGAGCACGGCTCATTAGGACCAGCGGTCAATAGATCCTTTCTGCCAGAAACCAGTGAAAATGTGTTACAAAAATTCGAGCCTCCCAGCCATGTGGAAAAAGTTTCGTGCTCCACTCTGTAATGCCAGCAGGCAGGGATGGAGTGTTCCCACACACTTGGCTCCCCCATGTGAGTGCACCCACCACCTTTTTGGGAACTCACATGGGTCCAAAGCAGCTGAAGCCCAGGAGCACCAGTCTGGGGTTTGATGCAGGGCAGGATGATGTGTAGTCTGCTCTGGGTGGTATCTCTTAAGAACAACAGGCAGCCAGGCAGGAGCAATTTGTGGCTTCCCAGAAACAGTGCCTGGTATTTTGCTACTCCCCTTCCCTTCTGCAGGGAATGGTTGGGAACGGTTCCTGTAGGGAGCTTCCTCTGGCTGGCCTGGGGGTGGGGAGAAGACGCTACGCCTCAGCCTAAGGCAGAGGACAGCTCATGTTCTGCTGTGGGTATTTTTTTTTGCCTCCCAGGGCTCATATAAACAGCACAGTCCTTTTGGCCTGGCCTGGGTCAAGAGCCTTTCCAGATGCTTGCCCCTCTTTCCCTGGGATCAGTGGATCAGACTAGACATCAAGCTATGGGGTGGCTCTGAGTTGAGTTCAGTCTCCTGCCTTGACTGTAGGGTCAACGTCCCTTTGAAGGGCTACAGCCCACATGCCACTTCCAAGCTAGCCAGGCATCCTCAGCTTGGCTAGCAGTGTCATTCTTTTGTGTCATTTTTCTGTGCCAGTAAGCTTGGGACTTCTGCTGGAAGGTGATCCCCTCCTGAATTTTGGGGAGAAGGAATGGAGCTGTGCAAGCCACTCACCTCCTGCTTCTCACTGTGCCTCATCTGGAGACACTGGGCCTTCTTGGCCATGCCCTAAGCCCACAGGGATGCAGCATGCTTTGCCCATGCCTTGTGCCCCCACAGAGGTAGCTCTGCCTCTGCAGGTGGCCACCAGGCTGGCAGGCAGGTGAGAGTAGGTGGGAAGGGGCTGTGTGGCAGGCCAGAACCCGACAGTGAGGGAGGAGGAACTCCAGCCTGAACTCCTTCCTGAGTCTTTGACACAAGTAGGGCTCATTTGGGAAAACTAGGCATTGCTCCTGCCAGCATCTCCTCAGGCAGGGAGTCACCACAGTGCCAAATGTTGCCTGCCATGAGCCACCCTGAGGGCAGACAGAGGTTAATGAATGAGCTGGTGGGTGAGGATGGGTGCAGGAGCTCTGGAGATGCTGATGTGACTGTCTGGTCTGGTGGCAGTGGGCAGCTGCAGGTTGAGGTGAATGGGCCAGCCAGGAAGAGAAAGGAGGGGCTGCATGGGTGCTGCATGCCTTGGCTCTGCTTTTCCCTCTCCTCTTGGCACTGGGAATGCCCCTTACCAGCAGCCCAGAGCTTGTCAGGAATTTCTGTCAGAGACCTCTTCCCTTCAGTTTGTCAAAATTGGCTTGTTAGAAGAAGGGGTTGCATCAGCCTTGTTGTTGAAGGACATTTGGCTATAAAATGCATAGAAAAAGAGGATGGAGGAACGGGATCCCTTCAAGGCATCCACGGAGATAACTCTTTATATCACTGGGATATAAAGACCCAAATTCAGCACTGCTGAGTCACAGATTATGGAGTCCCATCACTTCTATCCCTTGTTGTACGACATTTATTCCCACTTGAGGGGGAACACATACATGCCAAAGAGAGTGAAGAGAGTCAGTTCCAGGTCTTCTTCAGCCCTGCAGAAAGCACTGGACTCAGGTTGGGATCTGGGCAGCTTTAAGTGCCTGTCAGTTGTCTGCAAGAGCACAGGCTCCTGTGGTTCCCATCTATCACATTAGTCCCCAGCTCACTCTGGCTTTCTGGCAGCTTGCAGGGAGAGGAGGGATAAGGTCCTCGCAAGAGGGTAAAGCCGACTATGTGAGTAGTCTGGGCTGCTGCAAACACCCATTGCATGGTGAGTCCTGGGGACTGGATACCCTGTACTTTTTTTCTAATTGATTCCTCACTGCCTTGTATCTTTATTTGCTATTTGTTTTTATTTGTTAGGATTGCCCTAAGATGCTGTGCCTCACTTACTTGTTATTGCAGAGGTAATGAGCTGTGCCAGCACCAGTGTGGAACTTCTCTCCCCTTATAGAGAGCAGTAGAGCAGCACAGGGAGATACTCTGGCAGCACCTCCTCCAGCCCTGGACATGGATGCCAGAGGGGATTCCTGAGACAGAACACAGTGTGTTTCACTGCCATAAGAAGGGCATAGTCACTGCAGATGCCTCGGTTCTTCTTTTGCACCTTGAGCTGCCAGAATATCTTTTGAGGCAAAGGATGCACTTCAACTGTACCTTGTATTGTTTCATTCTCTGGGAAGTAATCCCCAGTTTACTCAATTTCTTCTCTATCCCCTCTCTGTCATCCTCTTAGAATAGGGGAGCCTTGATCTGTGCAGGCAGTTGAGTCCTACAGCAAGGAATAAAACCCCAAGCATATGATCATCATGGGGCAAAATGGCAAAATGATCCTGTCCTGGGGAGCCACATGAGTCCTGGGAATGGTGCAGAGAGTTTTTGGTTATGTTGCTCTTGGCAGTTAGGAGCATTTATTGCTGGGGATGCTGATCCAGTGCTGTTCTTGTGGAAACAGAAAATACAAAGGGCCACTTGAATAAATAAGTGGCCATGAGAAACTTTAAATTTTTTTGCTGGGAGAGTGCAAGGTCACCTGGGCAAGGAGGAATAGGAGACCTGTACCGGTGGTTGGCCTGGGCACCCAGTGACTAGCCAGTCACCTCCAAACGCCCCAGCTGAGGTGTGTGTGACAATCTGGCGTTGCCATCTGCCACTGAGCATCTCGTCTGTCCCTCCCGCTGGGCATCCTCAGGCATCCCTGGGCAGCAGGGGCATCCTCTTCACCTTTCTCCCTCCTGGTGCTGCATCTGGGCTCCAGGAAGCAGTCGGCCTGCAGAAAGAATCCCGTTTGCCTTGTTGGGGGCGTATATCTGCTTTTATTTTAATCCTGAGCCTTTTTCCCTCCTGTAGGAGGGGGTGAGCTGGGTTCACTGACATAGAAATTGAAAGAGATGCTATTCAGGGACAGATTTCAGCTACTCTGATGCTTTCCTTCTGCTGCAGAAGGGACCCAGGGGTCAGGAGACTGGGAACCTCAGGAGCTGTAAGCTGTATTTAAATTTAGTTGATAAATAACCCTTTTTCACTCTGATGGTTGTACTAAATGTCACACGTTACCTAAGTTTAGACTGTCACCAGCTCGGTCCTATATATAACTGCTGAGGGCTCCTGACTGCATCCTGCCAGCAGAGGTTATGCTGGAGGGTCTACAGGAAGATGGGTGCCATGGACAGAACCTAAACATGGTCCCCCTTTGCTGTCAGTACCATCAGTGGCAGTCAAGCAACATTACTTGGCAGTGTCACTCTTGGCTTTGCTAGCTGCTTGATGTGTGCCAGCAGATGGGAACTGGTTGGATCCCATGAGTGGGGCTGCAAGCTGAGGACTGTGGAGATCCCAGCACTTGTCAGCCACATCTTTGGTATCATTGCAGAAGTGGCTGACCAGCCACATGGTGGCTGTGCTGTATGATTGACCTTGGCTTTGGAATTGTCTCATCTTCAACCATTCCTGGCTTGTGCTCTTGCCTTCTCAAGGCAGAGTGAAGTATGAATTCATCACTTAATCCTCTCAGCATGGATAAACAGAGGCTTCTCTGCCTCATTTAGGTGTCATCTGCCCCTTCTTGGAGGTAGGATGACCCTCACACTGGTCTTTTTCCACAAAAACAGTGATGGCCCTTGTATGTAGAAATGCATCCTAGACCTCTGACTGCTCCATGCCCTCTAGACACCTTCCTGTCCTGAGCTCAGAGGTCACACAAAAACCTTGTGAAGTCCCACACAGTGGGATAAAGCCAGGGCTGTAGGCAGCAGCTGGGAAACGGATTCCTTTGGTTATTTGTTTTCTTTCTGCCTGGTGCAAAGATCTCCTGTGGGGTTGGGCAGAAGGCTCTCTGTGCAAAAGCAAGTTCCACTCATCTCATGGAGAGTGACAGTTTGGTGCCCCTTCCCTTGTAGAGCGGGAGTCCCGGGAGCATGAGGAACCAACCACATCGGAGATGACAGAGGAGACATACCCGCCCAAGGCCTACCGGCCCAAGCACGGGCGCCTGTCTGAGCTCAAGGCTGAAGCCCTGAAGAAGGACCGCCGGAAGAAGTTGACCCTGGCCAAGTTCGTGGGCATGGCTGAGAACACGGCTCACCCTCGTGTCGTCATCCCTGAGCTCCGTCAGGAGTTTGAGCTGGTGGGTGTCTTCACCTTCCTTTCATGAGGCTCCCATGGGAGGGCTTTTACCCCTGGGAAGTGGGTACTGGTGGGGGAAACCTGGGGTCTTTTGCAGCTGGAAGGGTCTGTGAGGCACTCCCCTTCTCATATTTGCTGTGCCTGTGTGCAGGGCCCGTGCCGCAGGCACATGGAGGCATCCCTGCAGGAGCTGAAGAGTAGCCAGCGGATGGTCCCCCGTGCTGTCCACCTCCCCAACTGTGACCGCAAGGGCTTCTACAAGAGGAAGCAGGTAAGATGTTCCCCACCCTGGAAGGCTTTTCTCTGCTGCTGCCCTGGGTGGGAAGTATGGAAGTTTCTGGTTTGCTGGGTTAGTCGGGGTGTTACTGCCAGCATCTCCAGACACATTTGGTGGCTGGTGGCCTTGCTGGTGGCTCCGAGTGCCATCTGGCCTGAAGCAAGCATCCTGAAGGAGCTGGTGAGGGAGGGGGAAAAGTCAGAGAACCCTCGGCTGGGGTAGCAGCAGGGATAGGGATGTGCTGAAAGCGGAGAGCAGGAGCCAGATCCAACCTTGGGGATTGCATCACTGGTGTGAAAGGGGTGAGGCCTGATCCGCTGGGAGGGAGCCACACAGCGTCGGGTGGTCAGCTCATGATCTCTGCCCTTGGGTGTCTCCCCAGTGCAAGCCCTCCCGGGGCCGGAAGCGTGGGTTGTGTTGGTGTGTGGACAAGTATGGCATGAAGCTGCCGGGGACTGACTTCCTCAGTGGAGACCTGCAGTGCCACGCATTCGACAGCAGCAATGTGGAGTGAAGCCGCATCCCCTCCCTTCGCCCCATCACTATCTACCCAGACTCCCACCCTCCCCTCCGCACCTCCCCACACCCCGGGACTCCGATTCCTTTCATCTCATGTAAGACGAAAAAAAGAAAGGAAAAGAAAAAAGAGAAAGGAAGGAAAATGAAAAAAACAGAAAGGGAAAGAAAGAAAGGAGAGAAGTAAGGAAAGGAAAAGAAAAAAGAGAGAAAAGAAAGAAAAAAGAGAAAAGAAAAAAATGAAAAAAGAGAAGAAAAGAGAAAAGAAGAGACAAGAAAGAAGAGAAAAGGAAAAAAGAGAGAAAAATAAACCCTGAAGAAACTGAGGACTCGGAATCTACAACAGCCTTTTGACAACAAGGACTCAGCAAGGAAAGGATAGAGCCAGAGACAAACCAGCCATGGCCGCTCTGCCGTCCTGCACCTCTCCCCAACGCTGCCTGCACGCCTCTGCCACAGGCAGAGGTGACCCCGATGTAGGAAGCTCTCCAAGTTGGTGATTTTCCAGTACGGGTTTTGGGCAGGTTCATTTTTATTTTTATATTTTTTTTCATGTTAGCTAGTTGATTTCTGAAGGGTCTTGAGAGAAAATCTTGTGGCCACGAGCATTCCCCTTGCAGTCCTCCAGAGTGTCCTCCCCATGTTGCTGGGACTCACTTGAGCTGATTTCCATCTCAAATGACTGCCCCCAATGCAGGCAGATTTCAGCAGGGGAGAAGACGTGGGACTGTTCGCTTTGTGTCTGGAGATAAGCTGGGGAGGGAAACACATCCTGCAACAGTACAAATACCCCAGAAAGTATCTGGACTTCAAAAAAAAATCATCACAAAAGGAAATACAGTCTTCCCTGTCCAGTTCATCATGATTGGAAGGTCAGAAATTTTCTTGGACAAGCAGGACTCTGACCTTTGTCCATCCAGGTGTGAAAGTGTTCATCACCTGCGTGCACATGTGTGTGCATTGACGTAGCTTTCCCTCATTGCTACACTTCACCTTGAAATCTGGAGGATTCAATGTAATATGCAATTGGGGGATATGGTCCCCCTCCCAAAAACAAATAATAACCTGCTGGATTTAAGCACAGAAGCAGAATTATGGAAGAGCATCAGTGCCTGTGGAATCAGGGCCTCATCAAGACTGAGGACGGCATCACTGTTCAGACTGAAGTATCCCCAAATGGGGACAGGGGAATCAGGGCCAAAACTCTTCACTACGCTTTGCCACCACAAAGACGACCAACTATGGAGATTTTGTTTTGTTTTTTTTTTCACAGCCAAAAATGTGGTTTGCTCCAGGGGAAAAAAAAAACCCCAAACCTCCACTTTGTTTCATCATGGTTTTTTGTTAAGGCTGGTTTATAGCTTTCCCTGTGGGTAGGAGAACGCCAGTCTCCATCCTTTTGCATTGAGGATACTGCTCATGTTGCCATGGCTGATTCCCACCACCCTGCAGTAAGATCCTGTGATGGGCCCTTGCCTTTAACCTGGGACCCAGCTCCTTGTTGAGTGACAGCAGCCACCGTACCATGGAGACCCACTGCCTTGGGCATGCTGGGACAGCCCTTGGCTGCCTTCCTGACTCATTTGTTGTTTTTAATGTTTGCTTTTGATTTTGGGACTCTTGCCTCTTGCTTATCCATGACAAGGGTCTCCATGATGTTGGTGCTGGGAGGAGATCCTGCAGCGAACGGAAGGAAAGAAAGGAAAGGGAGCTCTGGGGTCTGGGTGCTGTGATGGGGAAACACACCCGCTGGGAACCACATCTTACTGCCACAACTGCAGCTGGCAGCCAGCACTAGCCAAAAGACACAGCTGATCTCAGGTGGAAGGTTCCTGAACCCCCAAATCCCTTTGAGCTTCCTGGACCTGGGCAGAGAAAAATGGAGGTCCACAGCACCACTGGGACCCCACCAGTGGGGCTGGGACAAGGGGGATCCAGCACTAAGGGGTTCTGGTGAAGGCTGCTTGCCATCACAGGTTGGGAGTCCTCACAGCCTCCCATGAGATGACATTACTCCCCTAAGCACCCCGTGGGTCCCCCACCAGGACGTTACCCTGATGGAGGGCAGGACTGGACATCTGTGGTTATTTCCCTCCAAGTGACAGTGGGGGGCGAGTTTTGCCTATGGACTTCCACAGAGACCCAGCGGAACACATCTCAGCCTGGGGGCAAAGCACCTTCCCAGGCTGAAAAGGAGGAAGTGTGCCACCAAATGTAGATCTTTCCCCAGAAAAGCCTGTTGGAGTGGGGCAACTCTGTGTTGTTGGAGGGAAGCATGGTGGAGGCTGAGAGAAAGACCCCTTCACGTTCTGAAGGGCTGATGGAGTAGGGTTGGTTTAACCAGAGTGGTGGGTTAATGCTGGGGTACAAGTGGAGTGAAGAATGGGGTGAAGACAGCAGGAAGAGGAGGAGCTTGTGCTAACCCCGAGGGCCACTGGACACCATCGTTGACACTGTCCGCTTGCTGATCCCTGTGCAAAACCTCCTGACTGTCATAGGCCAGTACCACCTTTCCCAGGACCCTTCCTTCCTTCTCTCTTCCTTTCTTACTTTTTTTGTTTGTTTGTTTGTTGTTTAATTTCCCAAAACTTGAAAGCCTTTGGCTGCAGAGAAAGGAGATGTTCCCCTGGGGTGGGATGGGAGCAGGCAGAGGGCAGCAGATGCCCATGGACCTCCCTTTTGGGGAGGATGCTTTGCAGGGTGAGGGTTTGCTCGCAGGGCACCATGGTAGTGTCAAAATGAGGCTACCACAGACCTTGGGAAGGGGACACAGGGCAATGCTCTGTCCTCTCCCTACAAAGCAAGTCTACATGGCCCTAGGAGCCCAGAGTACCAAAATCCATCCCACACAGCCTCCCTCACCCCTGCACACCCCATGCTGGGATGCCATTGTCTGTCCTGTCCCCACGAACCTGGGGGGAGGATGATGGCCATTTGGGTTGCACCACGCTCACCTCCCAGATCACCTTGGCTCCCAGGATGGGGCACCAAGTGACCCTCCCAGCTGCCCGCTCCCTTAAGGATCCCCGGCAGGACGAGGCTGTTTACAGGCTGCACTAATATTTAGGACTGGGGTTGGAGCCTGGGTTGGGCCGGGAATGAGAGTGACTTCAGGAGGGCTTGGTCACCCTCTGGGGTGGCACTGATGAGGTACTCCTCACCACCCAGTAGCACCCCTCTGCATTTTAGGATGAGAGGACCAGAAGGGACAGATTTGGAAGCTGGGGAGGGTTGAGGCTCACCAGGAGATGCTGGCAATTTGTGCATCAGGGGGTTGTGAGGCTCAGGGGTCTCTGGCTATGGTATTTGCACCGAGCCCACGTTGGTATCTAGGATGTGAGCTGGGAAGGAGAGGACAAGGATGGCTCAGGACAGCCCTTCCACCACATCTGCCCAGGGAGCAGCACTCAGTGGCTGGGCTACCCCTTGTCTGTACTGCAGTGGACTTCGAAAACCACTAGTACAAGAGCATTTTGCACTATTTCTCCGCTCTCTCCCCCCTTCCCCTTTTCTCCGCCTCCCCCATGAAAATTCTTTGCTGTTGGTTTAGTTTTCTTTTTTCTTTTGTTTTGTTGTTGTCATTGATTTTTTTTCCCCCCAAATGGAGCATTGTATATTTAAAGAACTGTCAGTTCACCTCGCTTCCAGACCGCTGTCCTGGCCCTGGCTAGGAGCCCTGCCTGCTGTGGCCCCCTCCCCAGCCCCACCAGCCACCGCCACTGCCACCGGGACAGACGTCACCATGCAAGTTACCCACCGTTATAACACAGTTGTTAAAACACACCAGATTCCGAGTTTCCTGCCTGGTTTTTATCTTTAAGCAATACTCACTACACATTTTACGGTAGCTTTTTATAGCTTTACATACATACGGTAGCTCTGTTGTTTCGTTTTGGTTTTGTTGTTTTGTTGGGTTTTTTTTCCAGTAAACAAGAAATACTCATAATCTTACTGGTGGGAAAAAAAAAAAAAAGCAGTTTGTGAAAAACTGACAATGGAAGAAGAGCTTAATGCTCTGTTTAGCATTTTGTACTTAAAAAAAAAAAATCTCACATTTTATTAAAAAGTGAAGATTGCTGTATACTATTTATTCAACTTATAATTTATGTTACTCTTTGATCTTTGTCTTTTCTCATGACAAAGCATTTATTTAATAAAGTTATGCATTCAGTTAGCTCGTGCCTGACCCTCGTGGAGCATCTGTGTGCCAGGGCCTGCCAGTGAGCTGCTCCAGCCCCGAGCATCCCACGGCTGCCTGTGGTGGGGGCTCAGCCAGCTCCACAGGAGTACTCAGGGAGGTACAGGGCATGGGGTAAAATGGTGGCAGTGCTTTAGAGGAGCTTTTGATACTAGAGCAATCTGCTAGGTGACTGGTAAAAGTTGCAAGCTTAACTTCTTGAAAGCAAAGCTAGAATTAGCTTTTTTTTTTTTTTTTTTTTTTTTTTTTTTTTTTTTTTTTTTTTTTTTTTTTTTTTTTTTTTTTTTAGTTTTCTTTGCCTGGATGTGGCAGTGGGGCACAGCACATACATTCAGTCAGCTTACCAGGGTGAGGTACCTAGCAACCAGTGACGTTAAGCCCCTAAACGCGATTGAGCTCCACAGCTCGGGAGCAGGCATGCTGTTTGAGTCTCAGACCTCTTGGGGCCGCTGGAAGATCTGCCCCAATGTCCCAGTGGCAGGAACAGCCCTGGAGCTGCTCGGCCCCGCCACGCCGTGCTCCTCACTCTGTGGTACCTCTTGGCGGCTCATCCCTCTGCCCTCCCCGGTGCTGGCTCTGACCCTGCCCCACCACCCGGGCGGCCATCACCCTTCACTGTCCCGCTCCCCGGCCCGATCTCCCTGCTCCTGTGCCCCTCTTCCCCTCCACTCACCGGCCGCCATCGCCCCGTGCGCGCAGAGCGGGGCGGGAGGCGAAATCATCCCCTTTGCCTCTGCACTGAGGAAGACCGCGGGTCCCCAGGGCTGTGCTAACAATGCATCCCGCAGCCATCTGGCAGCACGTGGAGCTGGCACAGCCACCCTGTCCCCGACACCCTGACGGACACCCCGTTCCCCCACAGGGCCCAGCCCTGGGGCAGCACAGGCACCAGGAGCCGCCACCAGGGGGCGCCACGCCCTGCCCGGTCACCCTCAGGGAGGGCAGGGCCGCGGTGCCGCTGCTGGCGGCCCTGAAACTGGGCCTTCCGTCCAAAAAGTTACTGCTGCCTTCGGCTACGGGCCGATAAATCACATCCCTAAGGGCAGCTGGAGCCGTAGACATGTGTGTAAGTAGCTACAGCTGCACACAGATACGGTCATGCATTTTTACACTAGTAACGTTCTTTACATTAAATATCATTGTTTACATTATGCTATTGCAAGGGGTTTTATACTGAAAATACTAAGAAGAAATTCTTCGTTGTGAGGATGATTGGAGCAGGTTGCCCAGGGAAGTTGTGGATGGATACCCCAGCCGTGGGAGTGTTCAAGGCCAGGTTGCACAGGGCTGGAGCAGCCTGGTCTTGTGAAGGTGTCCCAGCTCGTGTTTGTTCCCTACCAGCCTTTGAAGAAGAGGGTGGCCCCAGGCACTGCTGGGCTCTGGGCTTGGCCATCTCTGTCACCTCCAGCCCTCTTTGGGCAGCACCTGGCTTGGAGCACCCTTGTGCCCCACCCTGCTACTCAGCATTCCCCCCATGGCATCACCTGAGCCACTTCCAGCTCACCCCACAGGCACAGAGGACTCCTTTTCCCATGTTCTTCATCTTACATCCCACCCCTCCATCGTGCCTGTCATCTTTCCCCTCTCCTGCAGCCCCATGCACCCACTGCCTCCTGTCCCCATAGTTTCCTGGTGCTCCTCACCACTGGAAAGCCCCTCAACATGTGTCAGTCTGAAACTCGTGGCAGGGGGTAGAAGAAAACAGAAAGGGAAGAAGCCCAGTGGCTTCCCCGGCTTTGGGGAGTCCAAAGGGATACTACAGCCACCTGGATGCAGGGTGCTGGGGCCAACAAAGAGCCTCTCCTTCAATGCTGCAATTTAATTGAATGTAGAGTTGGGGTTTTTAATTTTTATTATTATTTGCCTCTCTGTGATGCTAAACACTAAGCTCTGCTGTCACACTCCCTTTGGCAGCACTTCTCACCTTGGGAGAAGGTCCAGGACCTCTGTCCACAGACCCAGGAGTGGAGCAGCTCAGCCAAACTCTGGTCACACACAGAGCCTGTACCTCCCTGCCGTACTCCAGCAGATTCACAAGGAATATGTGTATAGCAGGAATATAGCCAGGCAAAGGAGGAGTGACACCAGTTCCTCCCTCCTCACACAACCAGGGTGAGTAACAACAAAAAGCTCAGCTCCCATTACTGCCTGTCAGCCATGGACAAAGGATGAACAGGGACAAATCTGCATGTGATGCATCAGGCAAAGAAACATCCGGCAAGCACTGTGGAGGGGAAAGACAACAGGTTTTTGGCATCCTATTTAATTTATTCCAACTTTATGTAGCTCAACTTTCTTAAAAGGGAAGAAGGCAAACATAAGAAAACTTCCCTATTCCTAAACAAAACAAAGTACAAACTGCAGATGAGAGCCAGCATGTGCAAGTTTTATATGAAAAAGCAGAACACCCTCAGATGTTAACAGAAAACAGCATCATTTTTACAGTTACTTGGTTTTGCATGGAGGTGTGTTTTCTTCTTTCATGTGCTCCCATTCATACACATCCACATATGCCCATCCCTGACTTCCCAAAGGGGATCCTTCCCCTGTCTCCTCCACTGCCATGTCCAAACCTCTGCAAAGGCATGAGGGCCCTAATTTACTGAGCCCACCTGTCCCATTCACATCTGAAATGTGGATTCAAGAAGGGGGACAAGAAACAACAAACCATGTAAAAACCCGAGACGTTTACACTAAGGAGAGGGTTTTTGCAATTGCCCTAATAAGGACATCCATATTAAAAAAAATAAAAAAGGAAGAAAATAATAAAACCTCCTTGCTTAGGCAATGGGGAAGTTATTTATTCTCAGCATCAGTGTGTTCTGTACAGAAAGAAATCAACAGGTGAATTAACAGCAGACATCTCTCCTCAGCATGTCCAGCACAAAACCTCTCAGAGCACCTGGAATCACTTGGATTTCATCTATACAAATGTGTATGTGGGCAGAGTGTGTGTGTGTGTGTGTGTGTGTGTGTATGTATGTGTCTGTGTCTGTGTGTGTGGGCCTTTACAAAGCAAGATATATACTGTAATTTACTTTAAAAAAGAAGTTATGTGCTGAATAACAGATGCTCACTTCAGTCCCAAGCAAAAATGGAGGGACAAGGGCAGCTGCTTGGGAACGCAGGTTTTAGATGTTTTGTTTTTTCCTATCTAGAAATAAAGAAAAAATGAATGAGAGAAAGAGAGACATTCCCTGGCTTGTTATCCTAAATCTACACACGCATCCTTCCACCCAGCCTCAGCAAGTTCATTTTAGCTCCCTCAGCATAAACTGACCCTACGAAATACTGTGCAAAAGCCCTCCAAATCCCTTGGAAAAAACAGCATTTAGCTTTGCCATCACCCAAAGGCTCCATGCTCCCAGACCAGTGGCTGAAGCTGGATGTCTATGGAGTTGGTTGTGCCCCAGCACAAGCAAAAGAAGCACCCAAGAGCATTTTTAGGGGGCAAGGTGGCAGCTGTCTCATCTTTAGCCCTTTCCCGCACCACTGCTTCCTTGGGGAACACATCCCAACTGTGGTGTTACATTCCAGCTGGGAATCCAGGGTCTTTCTTCCTTCCCTCCCTCCCACACCACATTCCATGCCAGGACTGATGGCTGGGCTGGGGCACAAGAGACTGACTGGCAGGACACAAGAGGCAGGTGACAGTATTTACAGTCTTTGGTCTTGGGGAAGAGAGAAAAAGGGGGAAAGGCTGGGCTCTTTCAGTTTTTTACCCTCTCCCACTCATAGCAAGGGGTTTTGTCCCCTGGGAGGGGTCAGGGAGCACATGGCACTCTGTGCTGGAGGGTGCAGAAAGATGCCGCAAAGCAGCAGGGAGGGCAGGGCTGCAGGGCGAGGAGCAAAGAAGACCAGTTCTCTGGTTTATGTTGGGTGAAAGACTAAGAAAGCAGTCCCTTCTCCTTGTAAATCCCCCACCGCCTTCCCCTCCCATTATCCCTCCCCTCCCCAGGAACCAGGCAGCTGAGGAAGGAGGGCAGCACCCAGTCTCTTCCAGAGCCTAAAGAGACACGCTGAAACCCATGTAAAATCCAGCACTGGGACCACAGTGAGCCACCTCCAGCCAGCAAGATCACATCTGTCTACTGGCTCCGCAGGGCATGTGCTCCCCGGTCCTCCTGCTCGTGGGCTGTATAGAAGAGGTGGCACTCGGGGTCCCCACGGATGGTGGGTGCACCCTGGATCACCTTCCCGTGAATGGGATCCACGCACCAGCACTCGCCACGCTGCCCGTTCACTGACATCTTGCACTGCATGGAGAGGGAAAGGACAGGTGTCAGTCAAGAGAAGGACAAAACAAACCACTTCCCAGGTCATCCAGCCCAAAGCCCCAGCACTAGCAGAGCTGATGTTTCTCTGGTGACCTGGCACTACTTTAGATTCACACAAAATCCATGGGATGCTGTACTCAAACCCCCCAGGGCCTACGCTGCACCAGCAGTGTTACTCCAGCAGTCCAAGGTGAGGGCCCAACCTTGTTCCCCAGGGGCTGTGCCAGGGACCAAGAAGCCAATTTTAATGAACCAGGTGGACAAGTGTCCCTGCAATGCATCACCTTTTGCCAACTGTGGATGAAAGCATCCAAAGAGAGAAAGATTCCCTTGGGAAAGAGAAATGAGATAGACTGACAGAGGAGCTCTAAAATTCTTCTCACCGGCAGATTAGGCTAAACAAATATGAGATCAAGATTCCTACAGCCAGACCAGAGATTCACTCATCCCAGAACAGAGATGGGGACCATGGTGCATCTGGACCTGGACTCTGTCCTCCCAGTCTTGTTAGAGAAAAGTTTCTTGGTCTAACAGTTATTGTCCTCCTCCTGCCCTGCAGTGCTGCAGGCACTTTGAACCTGATGTTCATCCCTCTGGCCCCAGCAGATACATTTCTGAACAAGATGTGGTGGGAGATGCAGAGGTTATGGCAAGCAGGCCAGAGCAGGCTGAATTGTTTCCCAGGCACAAGAAGCAGCAGACACTGTTTTTATCTGTGTAGCACACAAAGCATCACTGCAGTGTCCGGGATCATTCCCCAGACGTGGCTCATCCTACAGGCAATTTCCCAGCTCTGCTCCATCCAGCCCTTCCAAGTGTGCTCATGCTGGGGGCTCTTCAGGGGTGAATGGGTGAGGGTCCAAGTGAGACAAAGACAGGAGAATGGACAGAGGGAGATTCTCTCATATCATCCTATTTATTTTTTTTTTTAATTTAATGCTTCTGATCAAGGAGTTGAAGTAGCCCTGAGTAAAAGGCCTAGCCATGAAAACAGCATGTGTCCCCTCCAAAGGCTCAGCTATAAGGGAACCTCATACCCAGGTACTATTCACAGGTGACTCCAGTCAACCCTGCACCAGCTGTTGTTCTGCTGTTTGTCCTGGAAGTTTTTTCCCCACTCCTCAGCCACTGACACCTGGTGGTTTTGCATGGATGAAGCCAGGAAGTCATAATTCAGACACAAGTCTTCTGAGTTCTTCTGGGTCCTGTAAATACCTTCAGAAGCATGCTGCACCCCAACTCCCAACCTGCCTGGACGGAGCCCTCCTGGAGCTGTGGGATCAGCCTCCACTTGTGGAGAAAAAGCAGTTAAGTGCAGCAGAAACCTTCCTGACTCCCAAAGCCTTCTGCTTTGTCTGCAAGACTGGTCAGTATTCAGTGCCTCTGCTTTTCTCCTGCAGCAGGGCCCAGACAGGACAAGACCTGGCTCAAAGTTCAAGAAAATACACCTAGATATAAAAGCAGCTCTTGTGGGGAAGGAGAACTAAACTGATTCTCCACCTCTGGACTGTCCACAGCCATGTGTGGATGTGGATTTCATCTCCACTTGCAAACCTGTGGCTGCAGATGCACCTAGGTGTAACTAAACCTGTCCATGCCACATGCAGCATTTGCTATTTATCCCACACCTCACATCATGCACAGAGTATCAGCCCAGCCTTGAACTATGCATGTTCTGTGTCTGCACATGGTGGGGACACACAGTGAGCCAAGGGCTGCTGCTGGAAGCATAGATAGCCCCAGAGCTCCCACTCTCCCCACGTACCTGTTTGAGATTGTACAAGCCATGCTTGTCACAGTTGGGGATGTGAAGGGAGTACAGGTGCTCCAGGGGCCCTCGCTCATCTGGCAGCCGCATGGTGGATATGCGTTCCAGGACCTGATCCAGCTCCTGCTGACAAGGGGTCTGAAAATAGCCCAGAAAGCAGAAAAAATATCAGGACAATGGTACCATTCAGCATCAACACTGTGGACAATGGGAACACCAGTAGGGATGAACACATGCATGCCTAAAGACAGACATTTACCACTGGGTCCTGCTGCAGACTTTACCTCCAGGCACCCAAAACCAGAGTTCTGCATAGACATGCATGTCTCCCATGAACCTGACGCGGCCAAGAGCCAATATAATACCAGGTCCCAAGTCCTGGATACAGGAGATACCTCAGAGAGGCTACCATGGCTCCCACTGGTGGTGACAAGTGACATGAAGCAGGGCTAGACCGGACAGACCAGGAGGGTTTCCATAAGCATAGCCCAGAGCACACACCTGTGATGAAGTTTTGGTCCAGAAGTGCAACTCAAAAGCATGTGAGAGTGCTCCATGGGAGTGGAGAGGAAGACCTGGGAATGGGGGTACTCAAAACCAGCGTCTGAAGGCATCCTTCTTGCTCCCAGACAGGGCTTCCAGCCAAAGCAGTGTGGTTGAAATATGCCTGATGTGAGCCAAACTGAGTCCACACCTCTCTGCTTTTGCAGTGGGTGAGGTTTTTTTGGGTTTTTTTTGCAAAGTAGCCACAGTAGTGTGTGAACTCTCAAAATTGATGGTGCCTGCATTTTATTTTGAACATCTGTTTTGCTTAGTCCTTGGAGGGCATGAGGACTCTTAAAGCTCCTTTCTGTCCATGTGCTCCCCAGATATTAATACTCTATATGTTTACAGGGATGTATATTGTGGACCCTTTATTGGGTTTCCATCTCCATCCACATCCCATCTAATTGCCTTGAGCAAGCTTCCCACTAGAGGGAAGCCACAGCCAAGAACTGGATAATGGAGACAGGCAAGGAGACAGGGAGGTCTTAGAGCACTCTTCCTTCTACAGAACAGTCACACAGGTCATCATCGGGGCTTGTGGCCTGAGGCTGCCCTGCAGCAGGCCCCTCAAATCCCCTTGGGCCACGCCTGCTTAGGGAGAAAGGGTCTGAGAAAGTCAGTCCATGGGCAAATGGCATGCCTGCACCCCTGCAGAGGTGGGTGTTGAGCCAGTAGAAGCCCTGCTTCAGGAGGTGAAGGTGCAATGAAAATAATGCCTCTTGATCAGCATAAAGTTCATCACACAGCGTGTTCAGCCCCAGCATCAGGCCAAAAACGTTTGCTTTTCCTCTTTTTCTTCACCCTGCTTTTTTTCTTTCAATTTATTTTTTCTGTTTTTAAGGCAGTTTATTGCAGATGCCACTTAGGCTTTGCATTCAGCATTTCCCACTGAGCCCACAGCTGCCCCCCTTAGCTCCCCACAGCCCTGCCCTCTCACCCTGCCCGTCGACAGCCGTGACTTTTTGGAGTCCTCGTGGTTGTGATGGGCCTTGCTGACTTTGCCCATCTGCCGCTGCTGCTCGTTCACCTTCTCCCTCATCACTGCCAGCTCCTTCATGCCCGTCTTCATGGGCTTCCTCCCTCCAGCTCCACTCAGGATCCCCACGGTGCCATCCACGTGGTTCTCAGCAAGAATGCTCTCAGACCGGTCATCACCATTATCTGCAGGAGACGGGGCAGACAAGGAAAGCGTCCAGCTCAGTCAGGCGCTGCCTCACGTGTTCATCCTACCCTGGATCATTTTCAGACATGGCTGCTTACCAAGCCATAAAATCTCTGCATGCAAAAATTTTAAATTGCATTAGCCCTTTCATCTGGAAGGTGAGAATAGATCCTTTCATTCTAGAGTTATTACCACTCTAAAAGACAGTTTAGAGAGCAGGGGAAATCACTGCTGGAGAAGTTCTTCCTGGATTTTCTGTGACCTTCTAAATTACTTCCCAAGAATGCAATTTTCCCATCAGAAGTCCAGTTGGATTAGAGATGCCAAGTGTACTTCAGTTCCAACACTTAAAACCAGAGTGATTAGTGACAATACCTTAAGTCCATCTATCATCCCTAAGAGTATCTCCAGGAATATTTTCTCAATATTCATGTGCTAAAATAAATTCTCAAGTCTGCTTTCAAAAATACCTCACCTCTGTTCTGTGGCCATGTGGCCACCCTAACATCCGTTGGAGATCCTGCCATTTCAGCGATCATCATCCTTGCCATACCATCTTTCCCCTTGTTTGTCATAGACTGTGTTACTCATTTAGCTTCTACCTACTTCTGCATTTGGCCACTTCTGCTGACAGCAGAACAGTCACAACTCTGCCACTGCTGAAAGCCACAAGACCCCAGCTAGTTCAGCCATTTCAAAATTTAGTTAGCAGAAATCTGGGGATTTCTGGACTTTTTCCATTTCCTCTGCTCTGTGCTTTATGCATTTTCCCAATTCAACAATAATTTGTGAGAGCAAACCTTGCCACAGCAGGACCTGATGGTCACAATGCTGCAGACACCAGTCTCCTTGGACTTTGCAGTGGCAATGAGGACAGATTTCAATTCCTCCTGTTTGCTCCAAAACGCCTCAGAGGTGACAGCTGATCACTCCCTGCTGCCTGCTCTGATCTGGCTGAGCAGGCATATCTAACACTATAGCTGAATATAATATTGAAGATGACACTGAATTAAGCTGGGACTTCAAGCAAGACCTCCACAGGTCCCTTCTAGCCCAAGTCAGGATTCAACCCACACATGCACATCACCTCCCAGTGCAATAACCCAGGCCAGGCTTTGTATGGCTCTGTATCTCTCTGTATAAGACCTCTTCAGCAGCTCCATAGATACCACACCAGGGGACAGACCAGGCTGTTTTGGTGGTAATGACAAACAGGAAGTGTCTTTCAGTATTGCCAAGGAAGAACTGTAGCACCCAATTTCCCAGCATCAGAACTCTCTCTGGCACCTCCAATTTCAGCTTTCCAGCATTATGGAACTCAGGCATTCATCTAGAGGTAAAGAAATCATATCAAACTGTGCATGATGCAGGGCAAGCATCATGCTATGGCTCACATAACAGTGCTTAATTTATGGATCTCTCCAGCTTTTCAGAGGACCAAGTACACAGAGCATTTACAGACATTAACAGTTCCTTTTTTCAGAATCTGCATGATGATGTTTTGTCAGGGGATAGCCCTACTGTCATGAGACAGTGAAAAATCATAATAGAAAGTGTTTTATTTCTGCCACAGCTTTCTAAGCTCTCTTCAGGTATTACAACCCGGAGCTCACAAGGAGAAACTATGAGAAAAGTTTTGTCTGAACTTATTCAGAAAACCATGGAGCTGCCTGATACCAAGATGGCCCAGGTGGGCTGGATCAAGGAGCCACCCAGCCCAGCCTGTCATTCATTAGAAACCCTCAGCAGCTGCTTGGGAGCAGAAGGACCATTCCCAGTCTGTGCTGCACACCAGCAGTAAAAGCACTTTCACAGCTGAAAACTGCATCTGACGCACAGGATTCAAAAGCCATCAAAAGACCCATCCCTCAGTGGATTTGTCCAGTATCTTTTTGAACTTGTTCACAATTTCCAGAAATACTAAATGCACTTGGTCTGCAGGTTTTTAGCTGCTTAGGTAGCAACTGAAAAGCAAACATGGGGCAAAACCAATCTGGCAAAGTCCATTACTTTCCTCAGTTCTGGTTCCAGATGAGAACTGAGACCAGGTTTGATAGCCAGATGGGCGAGCTCAAAGTCTAGGCTGCTGTCTGGTGATTGCCATCTGGCCATCATCCTAGGAGTCAGACAAGCAACATTTTGAGCAGGAATACTCTGTTTATACGCCAGTCTCCCCATTAATTAGAAACACATAGTGAGAAGAGAGAAGGCCATGAGGCTGCCTTTAGAGAGGATCAAATAAAAAAGCACCATGAAGAGATGGGCAAGGCTGGCCAGGCCCTGATCCTCAACAAGCTGCTTAGAAGAGTTTTAGCCTTCTGACCTCTTTTGTGCTCCTCTCCTTGGTGCCCCCCAAGTTGCCAACAACAGCAGAACAAGGGCAGCAGCAGGGCAGCTTCTCAGACACACCACAGTCCCCTGCTTCATTCAGAAAAAGACAGTACAAACTGACAGAAAAGCAGCAAACTGGAAGTGATGTCTTCCCCCATCCATTCTCACTCCTTCCTGCCTCCAACTAAAATATATAGACATCTGCCCAAATAAGCACTGTGCTAGTAAATGCAGGCGAGCTGGTAAGCCTCTTGTCGGCTGATTCATTCACAAAACCTGCTTCTGATAATATTTTTGCTCATTTTTCTCACTTTCCAATGCTAACAAATATCAGTCCAAAGAAAACCACCGATGGGAGTGGAGTGTGCAAGCCAATGTGCATGAACACACCCAGGGACAGGAGAGATTGGTCTTGGCTCCCCAGGCACCATCACAGGAGCAAGACTGGCTCAGCAGCCAGGAAGGTCTAGCTGCTATTGACTGTAAGCTCTCCTCTCTAAGGCCAAGTCAGCCATGGTGAGCCATGCCTTTGACCCTGCTGCCAAGCTGGACTGTTCCACCTGGGGCTGGTGGCAGAGGCCCATTGCAGCTTTTCCCTCTCCCAAATCTGGTGTTGCGCTTAGGAGAAGCTATCCTGACTTGGAGCTTCCAGGGGTGACTTCATCACAGGGGAAGGAAGATGAGACAGAAGAGGTTATCTCCATGTGCAGAGCATCAGTGTTTCTTTCAGGACAAGGTGCATGCACAGGAGAAGGCTGAGCACCAGGTGTGATGGATCACATCTGAAAGAGGAAAAGGGCTGGAAAGCAACAAGAAGAGTGGAGAGATGAAGACTCAGGTCAGGACAGCACAGATCATGCCACAAGCCAGACAACCCCCCTTAGAGCCAGATAATGCTTTTTAATGCTGCCCTAAAGCTGAAAGTCATGCTTGTTTATTACGACCCATGAACTAATGAAGCCACCTACCATCCCTAGTAGCATGGGATGGGCAGGTATGTAATAGCCTCAAGACACAGAGCTGTAATCTGTCTGTCATCCTGGCCAACACCTTTTTACTGACCAATTTCAATTCACACTAAATATGTGTAAGGGAGTGGTGCCAAACACCAAAACAATTATTGTACAGTTCTTTCTTATGGCATGTGGAAAACACTTCCTGTGTTATTTTGGATCAAAACGAAGAGAGTTTTGTGCAGGGTGGGACGAGTGTGGCAGGAATCTAAGCAGATAGCTGAAGTTCTCCTGAATGCTGATGTAGAGTCCATGAAACACCTCTCTACTTGCCAAGAAAACGATTTCTTTACGGCCTTTTTCAAGGAAAATTCCCATTCCCTTCAATGGGGCGAGGACTTGGCTGGAGAAAAAGCCTGTTCAAATGGCCATCAGTTAACATCTGTGAGCTGCACCGTCTCGCCAACATTTTCAAAAGTGACTACCAGTTTCCAGTGCTCAAATTTTCGGGAATCTGGTTTGAGACCTCTAGGCACCTCTGCCGAGACAGCTGAGAAACAGAGGGGCTGAAAAACAACTTGTCACTTCCAGAGCTACAAGAAAAAATGTACCACACCAAAAAAGGCAGCTGCCTCAGGTTAAAAATATATTTTTATCCCTTTGAAGAGCCCTGAAGCGTATCTGGGCTGCAGAACGGGATGGAGCCAGTAGCACTCACTTAGCATGGGAGGGCCAGGCTCTATCACGGGGAGCACACACCATGCCAAGGACTGCAGCCACCATTGCCAATGCTGCTCCTGCTCTCTCTGCACTTGCTTTCCTTCATCAACAGCTTGCCCAGAGGGTATTACGTGCATTTGCTTATCTGCCTGAGGTGTTTAAATGCTGATTAAGGTCCCAGGCCCACAGGCTGGCCTTTAATGCTGTGCCTGAAACCCCACTAATAACTTGGGGTCCTGGCTGTACCCTGGGCTGGATGGGGCTTACATTTGCCTCCTGCAGCAATCACAGCTTCTACTGGCCAGCACTTTCCTTCTGAAGGTGTCTGAGGGCTTTGCAGTTCATTAATTACCCAGAAGACAGAAAGGTGTTCATCCGGAATTGCACATGGTTAAAGAAAAACAAAATAAAACAAAAAAAGGCACAGAAATATTTGAGAGTGCTGCCCAAAGCTATGCAGGGAATATATGGGCAAATGCAGAAGCCCAAATCCTGGCCTGGCACCGCATCATAAACAGGAGTGAGCACATTTAGGGTTGTTGCAGGAATGAAGCATCCATTAAGAGATTTTTCACCCTGAGCAGTATCATCTATCTTATCTAGGTTTGGGGGATTTTTTGCCTCCAACTCTTGTAGCTTTTTGTATCTGCAAGTTCTACCATTTCAGGATAATTTAAAAGCCTGACTGCTTGGGACTTTTTATTTTAAGGAGCAGAGCTGCCTGTCCCAGGCTGCCAGGAAGCCAGTGCTTGTCCTGTGCAGCCAGAGAGCAGACAGAGCCTTTAAGCCTGCTCTTTCATATGCACAACACCCCCAGCAGAATAATTACTTGTAGGAAGGTAGGGAAGGAGCAGACAAACCCCAACCACAGCCCCGGTGATCTCTGCCTTATCAGTCTGCGAAGTACTTCTAGAAGAGCCCTGGGCAAAGGTGCAACAGTTTTGGTGTGTGTGGTTTTGACCTGGAATTCAGAAACCTCAGAAAAACTTTGCCGACAAAGATTATACTGGCACTGCAATTTCCTCACAGCAGGAACTGCCAAGGACAAAACCCACCCCCCCTACACCAGGACCCTTGGCCCACACTCTACCCCCAAAAAGAACCCAGGGTTTGCTGATTAGTACTGCCAATCTGTAAAGCATCAAGTCGTGGCACAGCATCCATCCACACTCAGCTAGCAGCAGAGGGGAAAATGTGGTATACAGACTGGCCCCAAGCATCATCAAGCCAGTCTGGATGTAGCTGTCCAGAGGCAGATGAAACCAAAGCTCCCACTCAAGTTTCACTCGTCACTTTGCACAAAAGTGCATCTGGAAATGCCACGGAGAGAGCATAAGCAATGGGCTGTGTAGGAGAGGGGGCAATGGGAGAAGGGCACACATCAGTGAAGAACCATCACCTGCCCTGGAACAGCATCTTTCACCGAGGACAGCCATGGATGCTTGGGGAGGGGCAGAAGAGAAGACAGTTACAGAGCAATTCTTCCTCTGCTCTCCCGGCCACTGGCAGTTCAGAAACCAAAGCTCTTTCATCTAGACTGGGTTTAACAGTCATTCACAGACTTAAAGAGGGAAAAGCTGTGCATGAAGTACAGGGACACCCCCATATTGCTTCCTGTCCCCTCTCTTCAGCCAGCAGCCTGTTCTGCTTAGACTCATCCAGTTCTGCACAGGCAACATGTCATGTTTAAGCTGTTGATTTGGTTGCAACGGACTTACAAGTCCAGAGGTGTCTGTGCCATCCAGCTTTTCAGAGGACTGCGCTGAAGTCATCCCAGTCTCTCAGAAACACAGGCTACCATGGGACACTGATCACTTCAGAGCATCCCTCCACCTGCTGAAGAGCTCGCCGGGACTCTCTGCCTGCCTGCACTCCCAGGGTTATTTCATCACACCAACTTGCTCAGTATCAGTGAGGAATTTCACACCATAGCCAGAGAATTCCTGCATTGGTCTCCAAGACTTCTGTGATAAGCTGTCCACAAAGCACTCTCAGATTGCCTGGGGCCAAAAGCCCTAGGGCTATGCAAACACCCTTTCTTTTTTTTGCCATGAGATCTTTTCAGCCCATCTCTACTAGCAGGGAAGGCAGGAGTGGGGAGGGAACGGCATGTTCCGGCCAGGGGTTGCTTAGCAAGCTCCTCTCCCTACCCTGAGCAGCTGGCACCGAGGGGTGATCCAAGGGGCACCCAGTGCTTTCCTTTGACTCAGGCATCCTACAGGAAATGCTTTATGCTCCTCCAAAGTGCCAGGGACACTGACTCCGGGCAGCACAGCTTTCAGCAGCCTGCTTTGCTCTCTTTTCTCTGCCTATTCCTGGTGGCTGGAGAGCTCAACTTTCCCTCCTCCATCCACCTAGGGCCAGAGCCAGAGCAAAACCTCTTACCACTGCACAGTGCCCTGCAGCACACCTCTGCACACAAAGCCTTCCAGCACCAAGTGAGAAGCAATACTGACATGAAGCTGATGTCAGATGAGGATAGAAGAGGGATTGAGATGTCCCTTCCCCCGGGCTTTACTTCAGTCTTTTCTTCTTTTTTTTTAACCGTGTTTGTAGACTGGTTTCCCGAGGATACAAGACTTGTGCAATTACACAGCCTGCCTCTGTGCTTCTGCATGTGCGTACGTTTGCATGACTGCCTGTCTCCCTATTAGCTCTCCTCCCCCTCCACCTCCCAATATATCTACAAACACGTCAGCAAATGCCAACTGCATCTCGAACAGGAACACAATTCGCAAAAATAGTAAGTTTCCACCATTTCATGGAAATGTGCAACCAGGCTGAGGAGAGACCAAATAGCAGGGTTTGTTTTGTTAGCTTTCTTTCCAAATGATTTGACTGAGCGGCCATGTAGCACATTACCAGTCCCCTCTGTGCAGACCCAGCAAAGCACAAACCATTGCTGGGGAAGGTCTGCTCCAAGCCTTCCTCCTGCCAGCAGTGAGCCTGTACATATTGTTTGTGACACCCTGCTCTCACCCACACCAGCTGTTCACTGTGTGCCAAGAATGGTGAGAATGCTCTTCAGGACCGTCAAAAATGCAGGAGAATGCTTCAAGTCCCTTCATTTACCAAGCTTCCACTTACAATCCTGCTTTTCCTTCACCACTTCCCCCAAGCACGGAGCTGCTGTACATCCCAGTGCGCTCCTACAGCAGAGACACTCTGCACGTACCTAAAAGCTGAGGCTGAGGAGCCAGAGGGTCTCATCTCATGGCTGATGACAGTGGTATTGTGCGTGTACTTAACCTCAACATGTGTGAAGGCAGCATGCTCAGGGGAAAGACCTTTAACACGTTTGGAAGGTTTTGCTGAGTGAGGCTCTCCGAGCTCCCTGCCACCATAAAAGCATTCCCCCTTGTTAGTGAACCGTATCTCAGCCTTTTCAACACAGTTCTACAATTAGCCCTCTGCAAAGCTCCAACCTTCCCAGCAGAACCAAATGAATTAACTTGAAAACACTGCCCAGCTTAAATTAATTGCACTGCAGCTTCCCGATTTGACATTGACCCTGTCTGTAAAATCCCCAGAGTAGTTACTGCTTAGTTATTAGGGGCTTCTGCCTGAATGAAACAAGCCATTAATCCTACCAGGCCAAGTCTCTGCTCTCCTTCTCCACTCACTCACATGCATATGTGTGGTCTTCAGGCACCCCAAAAAACCCGAACCAACTCCCAGTATAAGATCAGTGCCTAAATCCTTCGTTCCATGAATTTCCAGAATAAAAGCGAACCACAAAACCACCTTATTAAATTCCTACAGGTTTGACTGCTGTGTTTGAATTACCTATATTTCCACAACGGAAACATGGGCTCACCTCTAACCCCGAGTCCAAATCTGTCAGGGCTTTTGCATCTCACAGGCCAGAGTATGCAAGCACAGAAGAGTTTTCCTTACCACAGCCTCCATGAGGATGGCTGCATGTTCATTACTATTTAGATGATCTCTGTTTGGCATTATGCTGCTGGACCGCGTTCCTGCAGGAGAGCCAGATGCTGCCAGATTGACAGGAGCTGTGAATCTCAACAAGGCTGATTCCCAGGTATGATGCTCAGCAGCCTGCGAGAAAGGACTGATGAAGGACTTATGATCTGATGGACACACCATCACAAAAAAGAAACTCTTCAAAATCACACTCAATGTTTTTGCTTCCCTCACACATTTTGGGGAAAAGTGACAGCATACAGGACCTTTTTGGACTATTCTCTTATTTTTGAATTATTACCCTTAAAGGTCCAGGCAGCAGCAAGCAAACACCATGCTAGCTGGAGAAAGACTGCCAAAGATCAGTTTAAATCTGCACAAACAAGAGATGGACTACTAGAGGAAATACTCACATCTGTCCGTGTCTCTTGGTTAGGGTGCTTTAGCCAAATATAGCAGGACATCTTGCTTCAAGGAGAGGTGACTGAGGGAAATTTTGTGGGTTCCATCATAGAGGAAGCTAAGGGAGATAGTCTCTGACAATGCCCTCTGCCGTTCCGGCTCCTCATGGATAGACAAAAACTCACCAAAAAGATGTCCTCTGGTTCTGGAAGCCCAGCTGTAATTCACTCATTTATGAGTAACCATTTGGTGCGTGTTCACAACTCCCTTCAGGATCAATGGCTGGTAGGGAAGGCTGTGTGCAGCACAGCCAGAAGTCTGACCTTGCACCCTCAAGAAAGGCAGAAAAGCCTCAAAACTAGGAATAAACCTCCCCCTCCCAAACAAAAAACCCACAAATAAAGCAAAAAAACATTTAAAATGCAAAAAGGTGTTTCATCCCGCCAGTGAGAGCCATCTCTCACCTATCATCTCTGGTATTGCTCCACTCCCTTCTTGGCCACATTAGCTTCTCCAGTTATTATGCATACCAGTGGAATGAACTTCAGTCATTTGTATTACTAGTTTTTAAATAACATCTCACTTTTCCAAAGTCAATTTTCCAGACGGCAGCTCAGGCCAGAGCTCCCCTCACCACCCACCCAAATATCATTGCACATTTCCTCGAAGTCTGCGTTTTTCAAAACACACTATTATTACAGCAATTTCTTCCTACCTTCTCAGAAACTCTGCCAGAGCCCAACAGCCAATACCTTCAGTGTCACCTTAAAGTCTGCTGGATCCACTGTCCCCACACAGCCCCTGAGCCACGCACCAGCCCTTAAAGCCAACTCTGTTTGCTTTTTCCTCAGAAACCTGCATTCCCCAGGCACAAAGCACAGGTGCCTCCAAATAAAACCAGAGCACTGAACCATAGGTAGTAGCTGCTGCAATTTAGTTGAGCCTTTTTTGCCCATGAGCATCTCCCACCTGCCCCCAGCACTCACAGTCATTGTCTTCCCTCCTCATGAGGGCTATTACTTAGTTACTAGAGCCCATATTTAAGCCACATGTTGAGCTGTTCCCAGACTGTGTTTTTTTTTCTCTCATCCGGCATCAAACCTACGCAACACCACAATTGTTTCAGGTTATGTCAAAACGCTTTGGTCATCTGTTCTTGGGGCAGTATTTCACTCAGTTTTGCAGTCATTTTGCTCAATTTCTTTAACCTTTGTTTTACCTTTCTCCCAGCTAGAGGCAGAGCTGAATTTGAACCCTTGTGTTCAAGTACTCTGTGAGAAGGGACTGAACCAGGTCTTACATGTGTATTTGTTATGCACGTTTACTATTTATCTTAGTATGTGCATTTACTGAAACAAAGCAACTGACACTCTCTAAGGATAAAGTCTGCACTGATACAACGCTGCTACTGAAATAACTGGGAGCTTTGACAAAATTAAGACTTTGCAGATTCATCCCACCGCTGACTGGCACATGCACAAACACAATGAAACGTTCCAACTCATGGACACTACCAGAAGGCAGCAATTTGATCTGTAATAACTGTGTGGCATATAAGGGCCATGCACATGCAAGTCATGCAAGGTACCTTTATGGTCCCTGAGTGACTTCCAACCTCCAGAGCCTACAGCAGAGCCACATCCATGCCGCTTGGCCTTCAGAAGGGGAAGTTTCCTCCCCACAGGTGTGAGGGAAGCAGTGCCAGGCAGCCTGCTGCTTCACTCTGATGTTGTTGCTTTGGTCTCTTGCCTTTATAGAAAAAAGGGCTGGATCTCATTTTGTTTGAAAATTACTCTCTATTTTGGGCCACCCATGAAGTTGCCCAAATTCAAAATTCAGGAGTTTGCAGACTCCTGCTGAGCAAAAGACAGGAAGAGAGAGTCATAAAACTGTGGCAGATGAAAGAAGAAAAGACAGGGGAACATCAGTAGCTGCATTCCCAAGGAGGATGGAGGCATTGCAAAGCTTAAGAAACAGACAACCGCAGAACACAGTGATGGAGATAAACCTGATAACCCAACTGAACCACTGGAATGGAAGCTGAGATGCACATCAATCAGCTTGCCATTTAAACAGCTCCAGAAAGCAATTTGTGTACAGCCAGCCAGCACACTTCACCACCAAGGGCCCTAGTGTGTTTGCTTTACACCTGATCTATACAGCACCCCTTTCTCAGCCAGATACTACTTATAGCCTTGGAAGAGATCCAGGCATGTGGCAAAGAGCCCTTGAAAAGTGGGATCTGATGACACACTGGTTGGGATGGCCCCCAAGTTAGAGAAAATCACCCTTGCCTCTGTAAACAACCCAAATAGGGAAACATTGAACTTCAGCAAAAAATGCAGGGAATCCCCCTGGCTTCAAGAAGGACTGGCCTTCCCATAGAGTTCACCCCAAATAGCATAAACTGGCTTGTGGCATACAGATGTTTACGTCCTCCTCCAAACCAACCTTGAACATGGTATACACCTGGCGTGGGTCAGCCCAGACAGCTGCTCTGCACCAAGTACGGCTACGCTGTACTCTGCTCATGTTGTACAGCATGCAACAGCTTTGACCTGGCCTCTGTCTATGGTATTTTGGAACCCCCAAATTTTCAAAGCAAAATGCAAATTTTTAAAGCAGTCATTTAAGGGCATGTAACTCCCCAGGCATAGGGTCTGGGGAAGGAGCTCATCAAGGGGGACACTAAACCATCCCAGGAGCCCTAAGGTGGGAGGCTGCCAGTAGGTAGATTGCCCTGGAGTGCTGTAACTTGCACCACTCTCAGACAGACCACCACAACTGGAAAGCACTGTAACCACAGCCATCCCAGAGACAAGGGGGCAAGAGTCAAGAACACATGGGGAACAATAGCCCCTAGCAGCTACAAATCCCTTTCATCAGGCCCCAGAACAAAAGCACTGCTGCACTATTCCCCATCAAGAAGCAACGGGCACCCCACACCAATCTCCACCACACTTGGTCCATAAAGCTCCTCTTCATTAAAGCCACTGTTGCCACATCTGTTAGTGTTTTAAAGCACATACATCTGGCTTAATTGAGCACTTGACTTTATTGCTGCTTTATCTCCATTTTCTGAACAGGTCTTGGGGAGAAGGCTTTGTGTGGTTGATGTTTGCTTCTTTTTTCATTCTTCCTTTTAAATTTTTTTTCCCACTGAAATCCCACCTGAAGCAGGAACAAAATTCACTGTGACAGCTGCTCACAACCTCTGGGGCTGCTTTTAGGAAAGTCTCCTCTCTAGACAATAAACTCCATGCTAAATATTCTGGTTTATGTGCTTCAAAGCTGCAGACTTCAACCCCACCAATTCTCTCTTCCCATGCTGTTTCCCCAGGAAAAAAATCAGAATTAGTGGCAGAAGGTGGTGTAGTACGTGTCAGGAAGAAAGAAAAGAAAAAGGATCTTGCTGCCCCTGCTGTCTCTGAAACTTTGCCTCTGCCAAGTTACAACAAACAGGAAAAGCAGAATCAAAACACAGCCCCCATGTCCCCCTCCAACCACCCAGTGCCGGCTGTGCTGGTGCCAGCTACCGCTCACAAACAATCACACTGTGAGACTCCTCTGGCACATCCTTCCAGGTGGCCTGAACAACAGAAAAGCCCAGCTCAGGAAGCCTGCATTTGATGCATGCAGAGCTTGAATCCCTTCCAGAAAGTACAAGGGTCCTTCATGCCCACAGACTGAGGAGAGGTTACCTGAAATGCCCTTTGCCAGCTCCTATATGTCTGTTTCCCTGTGAAACCAGAAGCCAGGCACACAGCAGCTGGGAACATGGAGCAGCATTGGCTGTAAGGTTGGCTGTTTTCCCACTAAGACACACCAAGTACTTTGCAGCCACTGGGAGAACAGGATTGGTGCCTCCTGGGGCAAAGAGTTTGGGCACCTTCACTGGCCTGTGGCATCCTCACAGGAGCCCATGCC
Source organism: Sylvia atricapilla (assembly GCF_009819655.1). Taxonomy (NCBI): domain Eukaryota; kingdom Metazoa; phylum Chordata; class Aves; order Passeriformes; family Sylviidae; genus Sylvia; species Sylvia atricapilla. Next base: position 23,961,936 of record NC_089146.1, read on the forward strand.
TGTCATCCTTCCACAGCTTTCAGGCCATGATATGGGATGTTCACCATCCCAGACAGTATTTCACTCACTGCAGACTGAGGCTGAGACTGCTCAGCTGGTGACCTGACTGTCATGAAGTGCCAAATGCACACAAATACATTATGCTGCTTAATACTAACACAGACTGTAACCCACACAAGTGACCCAGGAGCTCTATATCTGCTAAAAGCAGGATAACCTGCTGAAATCAGGACTATGGCAGCTTCAGGGTAAGTGGCTGAAGTGATGCTTCATGACATCACCACACGTCATGGCTGTGACGCAGCAATCCCGCTGTTTCATGCACACAGAAGGAAGCTCTTCAGTTACACCACCACTTGCTTTTCATGCCCACCAGGTATGCTCCCCACCCCCACCAGCCATCTCCCAAGCACCCCCTGCCCTCAGTTCCTTGTTCTCCTGCCTGCCATGTACAAGAGAATCGTCTTCAGCCAGTGTCACACCTTGCGAACTCTGTGGATTTCAACTCTTCCAGTGGAAGCAGGCATCAATGTCCTACTGAACCCCTCCTATGAGAATAAGATATTTAAAGCAGTGTCAGCTCTCCCAATGCTGTGTTCGAGTTTGATTTCATGCTGCAGTGCTGAGTCCAGCCATCCTTTATCCCTGCTGCCTGGTATCTTTTCTCCATTGTCTAAACACAAAAGCCACCCTTGAAGCGAGCAAAAAGCAAGGCGTACTAGCAGCAGCCAAATGAGCTTCCCTGGTCCTTCCTGTCCCAGTCCAACAAGACTTCAAACCCAGAAAAAGAAATATCTGAAGAGTGAAGTGAAAGAGAGTCAAAATGTAATTTACTCTGCACTTCCTATCCCAAACTGGCAATGGATATTCCTGTGCATTTGATAATTACTCAGTCACTCTTGTTTCACCTGTCTTTAACAAGACAAACTTCTGAATTCCTTGGGAGGGATGCCCTGAGCAAATTACAGTCTCTAAACCTCGTATGCACAAAGCAGAGACACCTTTCCTATGAAAAAAATCCCTCTTTAGGCTTTATAGTTGAACCCAGCAGGATTTTACCTGTGGGAACACCAGATCAAGTTATCCTCAAAAGGAAGGCAGAGAATTTAGGTACTGCTGTACAACCCACACTGACCTCCCCCTTCAACCAAGGGGGACAGCAGATGACTTCTGCAGCATTGCTTCCCAGGGAAACAGGGAGCAGTCAGGGAATGAGCTGCTCCTCTGTGACCAGCAGCTGATATCAGGAGGGCTGTAATGACTGATCATCTCCTCTGCTTCTGGAAACCAATGACATAGGGACTTTCCAAGCCAGAGGCTGCAAATGGATTATCACATTTCTTAGCCAGCCATACATCTGGGAATTTCTATACTTCCTTTAGGTGCCATTTATATATCAAGGCCTTTTCTAACTTCTTACAGGAGCTACCTTCATAGTTCCGTTCTGTGCCCTGCTTGATCTTTTCATGGAATGCCAAATGAAACTGAAAAATAGTGATCATCTTGTTCCTGCTTCATAGCTTTCCCCTCAGCCCACAGGAGTAAGTCAGCAAAAAGACCCAAACACCACAGTGCTGGCCTTTATACCCCATTGAGACAGGTTTTGAAGACCCCTTAGCCAAGGAGTGACCTTCAGAATGCTAAGTGCACCTGCTGTGTGCCACGCATGCCTCCAAAATCAACCACAGCCCCGGTGAGGGGCTGGGAGCCAGGACACCTCTTCTTTAAAAAGAAATAAAAATGCCCAGCCTTTTCGCAACTACAGAAGGCTTTGGCATGAGCTAAGGGCACAGGAACAAAGCCAAAGCACATGGAAAACAGCAGCAGCAGTTCTTGCTGCTGCCTAAGTGGAGAGCTGGGACACCACCCTAGAGCAAGGAACTCACTGCAAGCTCCTGACCAGCTACACAGGGTGCCCTGACACAGAGACCCCTCCAGTGCCATCCCAAGTGCTGCCCTGATGGCCCCAGCCCATCAGCACTCTCTTGTCACACAGTGAAACATGTTGGCTGAGGACCAATAAAAGCACCTTCTCATGGGATTTTTCAGGTTTCAAGGATATCAGTGTCTGGCACAGGCTAAAGTAATTAAGACGACTTCCAAGAGACAATCTGGCATTGATTAACCAGCTATTTACCACTGAACATTACAAGTTCCCACTCTAAAACTCTGCACCAGAACACTTGCTATTTCCTAATTGTTTTCTCCCTTGCCCCATTCCTGTGTCTCACAAAGTCCAGCTGTGGCCTCTCACACCACTCCCTCAGCCTCACCATGCTTTGCCTTGCTAAATAAACCATGATGGTGTCAGCCAGACTAAAGCTGAAAGGCTTCCTGAGGGTTAAAGGGAAAAGCATGTTGCTCTTGGCAAACAGATAAATCCAGTTTTCACTGAACAGGTCTCAAGACGGACAGCCACAGCCACATGTGCTTGCAATCATCATATTTACATTTGAGTCTTCCTACTGAATACCAGTAGGAAGAATACCAGGGTAAAAAAAGCCTTAGGCTGATCTCATTTTTACCAGCTTCATTTGGCTGATCCCTACTCAGCCACAGATCTCTTCATCATCAAGTTCCTCCAGAACAGAGATATCCCTAACACTACAAGAGCTGAGTTAACAACGCATTTCACTACTACTCCCTCCTACATCACTTAGAAAGCATGCCTGGAGGAGCAGCAAACAGGCAGTGCTGGAGGGAAGGGTTCGTAGTCAACAGGGAAGAGTTACTGGTGGCATTTAACACCTCACAGGAAGGGTAATGCAACTTCTGCATTCAAAGACAGAATTTGTTACAGGACCAGAGAAGGTAGAATGGGCATGTCCAGTTTCAGGGCACTTCCACACTCTCTCCATGTCTAATATCACCAGCTGCTATGTCATCTCCTCTTTGAAAGGCAATTAGGAAAGTCTTCCATTCCCAGTGAGCTCCAAAGGAGCAAAATACACTCAGCCTCTGCAGTATGTGGGTACTTCTCTGCAAAGCTGTATCATCTCTGCTCCCAGTACCCCCACAGCAGAATGGGAAGACAAGAAATCAGTGGGACAGGACTTTGCCTCTTCTGAGGTCTGCAGAATACTATTTAAACTGATGGAGCAACAAGGATATTTATTATTTAGGGAGGTGTAAGAGAAGAGGAGAATGGAAACTGCTTATCAATAATGAAAAGCAAAAGTGAATAAAACTTGTGGAGATTAATTCCACACAAGCATCTTTCTTGTTCCTAAAATATATAATGGAGCACCACAGAAGAAAGTAGGACAGATTGGTCAGATCAAATACTAGAAAGGAAAATGGCAACCAGGGAAAATTTGACTACACCTATAGTTAAGTCTAGGAAGACAAAAAGGAATTAACAACTCTTATAAATATGAAGGTTTTACTGAGATGAAAACTACTGAATTAGATAAACATGGATAATCCAAATAATTAGCCACTGGTACAGTTTACAAAGGGTGGTGATAGTATATTATGAGTGATTTTAAAGTCAAGACCAAATGTTTTTTGTAGTGTTCTAGTCAAAACAGCCATTCACACAGCAAAAATCTGTGGTCTGAACTAGACAAGGAAGCAGGCTTGAGAATGGGACACTGTCCTGGCTGTAAAGTTGTGAAAAATTAACCTGGGAGCATCAGAGATGGATGCCCTAAGAGATGACCTGACACCATGTGGAATGATCCCTAAACCAAGAACCTCCACCAAAGAAAAGGGCAGTGCTTGGATCACACCTAGTGCAGTGGATGGAGGTCTCCAGATGATGATTCCTTACAGAAATGGCCTCGATCAGTTGCCACAATTGACAAGGTCAGCCTGAATCCTTAAATTGGACAGAAAATGGAGAAGCACCCATACAAAGAAACACCCCCAGAGATAGACAAAAGAAAAAACTCTTAGAGCATCAGCTGGTGGAAAATGTGAGAAGTCATCAGAGAAGTCATCCAGACAAATTAACTTGGAAAATGGCAGAAGGCTGATGAATATTTGGCATCAAAACAGCCATCAGCCTCCCCATGATGTTCCCAGAATGAAACTGTAGAACGAGCCATAAATAGTCTGAAGTGCATCTTGCTCCTTTGCCCCAAAGGCAGCATGGCCATGCTGGGGGAGCTTGGAAGTGGAGAGAGGCAAATGCTTAAAATCTAACCCTCACTGAGTCACAGGAATAAATCAGTCTAGAAAGGCCCACTGTAAGCTGGAGAAGAGCCTTTTGGAGGTCTTAAAGGCATGTGACACTTCTCAGTTTCTCCCCTACCAGCTTTTGTTTCATTTGCAATTAAAGTATCAGAGCTGCCAGCTGTCCTTTTCCCTGTTTCTGTCAGGACTGTTGGCCTCAGACAACACACCTGATATCTCCTCTTGTGCAACCAATTCTCTATCGCTGTTGCCAACTTTACCACTTTATCTAGTCATTGGCATTGTATAAGGGCTTTGTTTTAAAGCTTTCCCCCGCTCACCTGTTGCAAATACTCACTTATTTCCCAAATCCCCTTTCATTTAAAGTTTAAGGTCACAAAGTACAGATTTCCTCATTTCAGCTCCCCCCAAAGCTGGAGTAGTTTGGCTTGGCTGCAGAGTAAACCCTAGGGCCTAAAGAAAACATACACATAGGACACTTCTGCTACTCTGAAATGCTGAGCAATAAAATCTCAGTAAATAAATAAATAGATGGAAACTTGCTTTAGGTCAGAGAATGTCATGCCATTTGGTTCTCTACAATTTAAAATAAAGTCAATCTAAAAAACAGGCAGACCAGGGACCCACACCTAAAAACCAGTGTTAACAACTACAACAAAACCATTTCCTTTGAAAATTCCGTACAGTAAAACTTTCTGTGAAACAGGAATACTGCTTTAGCCTCAATCCAACTGTACTGTGAATTAAACCCCAAACTCTTTTGAGCACAATTTTATTTTGAATTTGGTTTCATTTGGTCACACTGATCTTTAACAACCACCCTCCCATGACAAAACCTGCCCTCTGCCAAGCTGAAAGAGCGTTAGCATGGCAGGGGCAGCACTATGTCCTGTGTGTTGACAAAACCTGCTGGGCTCATGAGAAGAACTAAAACATTTTAGAAAATTACTCGTTTAAGGAAAAAAATCCTCCCTGGGATGATTAGTGCAAGGGTCTCCTGAACCACTGGACACGAGACTTGCCATCAGCCACATCACAGCAGCCTGCCTGGGAGCAGAAAACTATCTGCCCTGTCCCTGAGGCATCACCTGGAGAGGTCATCCTAGAAAGACTGTGCTCCAGCCAGCAGGAGATGCCGTATTTTCTAGACAGGGTATTATTAGGGCTGAGTTATGGTGTGACGTCCTCGTGACAACACTATTTTCTCACTCACAGTGCTCTTTCCCCTCCCCGTCTTTGTTTGCCTCCTGTAACTCTACAGAGCAGCCAAGTCCTCTCTGTGGCACAAGCTCCCACTCCCCTGGAGCTCTTCCCTGCACCTGTGCCTGCCTACATCCATTTTGCAGGCTCATGACTGCTGCTGAGGGCTTGCCAGCTGCTTTCCAGGGGGTTAACACTTCCCTCCCCATGGGACACTTGTCTGTGGTTACAGGGTGAGCCTGTGTGCTTTCTTCAAAACTGGATGGAAATCCCCCCTCAACCTGGGATCAATTAACACACACAGGTCTTAACTGTCCACTGGCAGGTTTCACTAGTAAAAGTCCCATTCATCAATGTCTTCAGCCTGGTCTTTCACTGCCCCTCCCAGCACTCTCTTCTGCTCAGCTTTATCCCACTCCTAACCCTCTCAACCATCCACATCATTTATCAGAAAGAGTTTGTCTGGGCTTTTTTGTTCGTAACAATGAGCCTAACAGTGCAACCACAAGTATCCAACATCTTCACACCTACATTTTCCACCAGGGCTGGTGCTTCTGCTCTCTGACTGATTTCAATCAATTTGATTCTTTGGCTTCTAGTTTTTACCCTCAGTTTCCAAGATTTCCATGTTCTCATCCCCTCCAACTGCGTTTAACAATGAAGCAAAGTTTGGTTAACAATGGATCCATACCTACATCATCTTTGATCTTCCAGTTGGTCCTTGCTGCACAGCAGCTTCAAGTCTAATTTTATTTATTTAGCTGAGAAACCTGTTGCTATTTGTTTTAATTTCTTTTGCCAGACCTAGCACAGCACGACTTTTGGCAAATCTCATTTTATCCTTACCCTTCCTGACCTCTAAGACATTGCTTTTTTGCCAATTAGTCTTTTTTTCCATTCCTTACAGACCCTGTTTAATCCCAACTATCCTTTTTAAGGTGGCTATTCACCAGCTTTCAGCAAAGAGTCCTTTTCCAGCCCTGTTTTCCTTCTCTGCTTAGGACCCCTGGTCCAGATAGTTTCTGCATTTTGAATTAGAGGCTCTGTATCCTCTGCATTCAGCATTCTCTGCCCAGATGACTTCACCCACCAGGTTTTTTCATTTTTCAAAGTTTGCCCTTTCAAAGACAAGTATCCTAGTTCCAGATCTACTTTTGTTTAGGTTTCTATTTAATTTAAAAGGAATCCATTTTATGAGCACTAGGTCCAAAATTCCTCTGTACAATCAGGCCCTCTTAATATCAACACTAGTTACCAAAACAAAACCTAAAATAGCACCTCCATTTGCTGGTGCTCTATTTAATGAAAAAAATCTGGGCTACCACATCCAGGCATATTTATGTTTTAACTTATTAATAAATTGTGTTTGCCAATGTGTATTCCTAGACATTAAGATACATTCCTAAGTTCCCTCAGCAATATTATTTTGGAAACTTTTATCTTTCCAATAACATTACAGAGACATTTATTCACACGACCACTGCCACCCCATAAAATTTCCTTCATTTTCTTAATTTGAATTTTTAATTCCACCTTCCCCACAAATGTTGCCTTTCTCGTCTTTACACTGCTATAGCCAAGACACTACCAGTCCATATAGGCTACACGCCAGTGCTTCTGGTATCACCAATTCTGACTTCTGATCACAGCCACCCAGACCTTCCTCCTTTCTGAGGATACTAGCAAAGAAAACAAAACACACCATCACAGAAAAACACCACCACAAAACCCTGTCACTGCAGAACATTTAAGTCCACTAATTGTGGCCTCATCTTTGGTCTGTTTGAGATGGAGTCAGTAGTGTTGGCTCAACATGAGGGACTGTGAATGGCCTTGTCATGGATGTCACAGGGCCTGGCACATTTCTTCATCAAAACCAATGTTAGCCAAAAAAAAGGGGAAATGCAAATGAAAGAGGATGAATTAGACTAAGACAAAAAATTATTCTGGTAGACTAAGAAAGTCTCAGTGCCCATTCTGTTACTGACTGTGGGACCAACCAAAGAGTTTTGTTTTCAGTACTTTCTTTTTTCCTGATCCCACTCCAATTTTTGTGTGCTCTGTTTCACTGTGAAGTCCCTGAAAGCAACTAATGTGGCCCTGGCCATAATCTGCTTAAGGTAATTTATGGTGGTACAATACAGCTGACTTCAGGGAAGTCAATCCTGACACCAGGAAGGTCCCATAAACAGTCTCAGAGCCAAGTTCACGAACTAGAATTCAAGAGAATTGGAATCGAGCCCTCCTACCCCTGCTTCTCGATCCTTAAGAGACCTTGAGGAAATAATTTTATCACTCTATCCAGCAGTTCACATCTATAAAAAAGGGACATAAAAATCCCATCCTTGACAGAATGACTGTTAGTGTCAAGCCAGCAGATAGGAAAAAATCCTTGTTACTATGGCAAGGACAGCCACATAGCTAAAATGAATAGACATTTACGTGCAAGTCCCTTGCCCTGAAACTGACTGTGCTTTTAGTGCCACATAAATAATTCCCCTTTATTTTGCTATGCTATTATCACTGAACATACAGGTTAAAGTAAAAAGGGACAGAGGATTGGGGAAAACTCTGAATTCTTTCTCTCTTTAGCCCTGCAAAGGTTGGAGGCGTTCAGCAAAATCCAAAAAAGGGATTGTGGTAATTACCTCACCTGCCTTGCTCCAAAAATTGCCTCTTCACAAAAAACCTCATGCACTGCAGCTGCCAAAACTAAGACAACCCCAGACAATAATCCTGAGCTGTGCATTTGACTTGATTTTTTTCTTCAGGCCATGCAGACTCAGCAAAACTGACCCCATACAGAAACCCAGGAGATACAGACAACCACCCCTGAATACTTACCCTGACACAGCCTCCACCCTGGAACACACAGCAGGGTGAGTAGGGGGAACACAGCTGTTTCCCCACAGCACCAAACACAGTTCACCTCTTGTTACCTTCTTTTCTGCTGAAAAATTCCTATTCTTGCTTGGCATCAGGCACTGTGATTACCAAGGCTGCCAGAGGTTGGACACTCCTTGAATTTGAAAATTTCAGGAAAGATTTGGGTGCATCTTTTTATTTTTTCCCTTCCTCCCTCCCTCCCATACAAGAATCAGCAATTTTGCAGAAGTGATTTGCATTTTCTCATATCAAAGAAGCGTACGTGCCAAAACACACGTGAGCCTAGGCATGTAAGAGGCAACAGTAGTCTCCAACTTGCCCTTGAGAAACATCAAGGCATTAATAAGCTATTCATTCATAGGAGAATGCTGCTCCCAGTCAGTGAACAGCTTCAGAAGGGGCAAGATTTGGTCCTGAAAGAACTATAAAACTCTGGGAGCAAAGGTCTCCTAGAAGTGATAAATCTAATTCTTCACCTGAACCACCTGATCAAATGCTATTGTTATCACTTAAAATCAGTGTATTGACCTGAGGTCCCTCCAGGACAACAGAGTCCAAATACACAACTTGCTCTACAGGCTAATTTAAAGATAATCTTGTCTCCTAAAGACATTTTCATCAAAGAACAATACTCAGGCTCCAATGAAAAGGGTGAGCACCCCTAATCTCACTGCTTCATGACTGGATTATGTAATATGGATCTTCAGGTTCAGAAGCTGAAGCTGAGCTCTCCCAAATCCACCTGCTCCTGCTGAACCTCCTGAGGCCTGGGTGATTCAAAGGCTGCAAAAAGCAGCCACATGATGAAGTACTCCAGCCCTGAGCCTTTGCTCTCCATAAATTCATCGCAGTTTATAAATTCTCTGAAATCAACACTGCACCATCACAATGCTTAGCCCTTGTTTGTTCCACAGTGAATAACATAGCTCCAGTGTTGGGCAACTTGACTTGCAAAAATCCAAACTGTCTGCTCCTCCCACCCTCAGGAATGCTCTTGTGCCTGCTCTCCATTGTATGGTCTGGATGGCCATGGGTTTGGAAGGAGGACAAAGCAAAGACAAAGGGACAATACAGCGGTTTAAGACAGCAGCCTGGTCTCTCACATTGCCATATCGCCTCAGCTGGTTATAATCTCCTCCACAAAATGAAATAACAAGGGAATGACTAATGACTGGAAGATGAGTGTGCCTTGCTGAGGCAACACAGCAGGGCAAAGGACTCCTGCCAAGAGCAGTGAGAATCTTATTTCAGTGCTTCCATGAATACAGCTGCCATTTACCTATCTCCCCAGATCCTAGCATGCCTTCAGAAGGTTGCTGCAATGAAAAGGAAAAATCCTGTCCTCCTCTTCCACAGTTAATGCCCCCAGATCACCTTACTTGCTCTGAACCTATTTTCCCTTAATGAGCTAGGCTAGCCTGATGCTCATCCCCCACAGCTGTTCACAAGCACCTATTAGAGATCTCTCAAGCACCCAGAAAAAGCAGCATGAACAGGACCAGCCAGGAAATCCCCAGATGGCCTAAGGGGAGGGAAAAAAGGCTGCATGATGCAACTTTGTGCTGAAGTAAACCTGCCCTAACCAGTTCCCATCCCAGAGTAGTTTCTTCCCAGGGCAGATGAATTTTTTCCCAAGACAGCTGCTTGTTCATGTGCAGATGTCCAGAGGCAGCTACCTCCTTGCCTTGTCTCCACCACTTATGCCACATCATCAATTATATTTAATGTTATTTCACTCCTTGCTTTGAGCAACAGCAGCTCTTGTTTCAGGTAAGGACACACTTCCCCCTCTTTGTTCCCCATTTCCAACCATGCCTTTATTGTATCTTCTGAGAGCAACATTAACTTGTGACCCTGTTCTTCCTTACACTCTGACTTAAGGAAAGCAGTAGCTCAAACCCATTCCACCATCAAATTCCAACATGGTACCTCTGGGAACTGCACTTTCTTTCTGTGGCAGCTTAGTCTGAACTTGAGGATTGGGTTGCACTGCACTATCAAGAAACACTTGGAGAAAGAGAAATGGACTCAGGGAACTGAGGAAGGAATCAGGAAAGTCTGACAGCCGTATTCCTGCCATCAGCAGGGGCGTAAGCAACAGCTTTCAGGAGGCTGCAAACAATAGGAAAGAAAAGGCTGGATAAGCCAGAAAGGAACAATTGCATTAAAAATGGCAAGATTTCGACCAAAATACTCTTGAATTGGGGGGAGGGTGAGGCCAGTTTTAACATTTAACATCTCTTCTGCCCAAAACGACAATGGACTGGAGGGTTCCCCAGGGAGCAGAACAAGGAGGTTGTCTGTTCAGGGGACTGGCATGGATAAATTCTTTCCATTTGGTTTTCCAACATCAAATTTGTAGTATTTTATGTACAAAAATTAAACACATCTCTGCCAATTTTTATTAAATGGGTAACAAACAGTTTGAAAGGCTCCAAAGATTATTATACCAGGCATGAGATGAATGAAACATGGGAAATGTCACCACTTAAGTTTAAAAAAACACACTGAAAAAATCACCCATGGGACTTGACTCCCACAGTCAGTCTAGAGAGACTGACAAGTGACTACACATTTGCTCACCACCAAATCTCATCCAGCCTAGCATAAAAATACCCAGAGACACAGTTGGGCTGGAAAACCTACTGGTGCCAGACAGTATCTGTGTGGTACTGCAACTGGACAAGGCAGAGAAAGAAAAAGCACTTGGCACATCCTAATGATGGTACAGGGCAAGCCACTAAATCCTCAGTGTCTGTCTGTCCTCTAGGAGACCTAAAGCCCACAGGAAACATCAAACACAAGGTCGCCCTTCCAGTGTCCTCTGCTTTATCTCCTTACACTCACTGTAGAGTGTGTGACCTTCACGAGGGGAGCAAAGACAATGCTCATCCTAGAATAAGATCCAGGAGGGACAGAATACAGACATCTCTGCCACAGAGCCTCAGTAACTCTCCCAGATCCTGAAACAGTGACTAATTAGAAACATCTTTAAATCCCCAGCTGGGGAGGTGCCTGAAAAGAGACAAAACATAAGGATGATGATGATATTTGTAAGTGCTGTTACTTGTTATCGACTCATAATGTTGACAGCAGCTCTTAGCAAGCATGCACCAGTGAATAGCTTACATGCATTAATTCTCTCTTAAAAAGCATGTGTTTAACCCTCATCAGGGACAGCACTTCTCCATTCCACATGAAACCTCAGGCATTGCCAAAATGATTTAAAGCCCTAGCAAACAAGAGCTCTTGGAAGTGATAATCAACCCCCTCTTGCCCACACGTGACTCTCAAGGTCTGTTTCTCATGCTCTACAGTTTCCAGCTGGGACCCATCAGTAAGCTATCAATTGCCCCTTACATACAGATGAACAGGTAATTAGTTAAATGACCTAATTAATATTAATACACTTGAGTGATATAACTAACAAAGCTTGATTTTGAAGGAGTTTTATGTATCTTTCCTGAGAGTGTGCTTGTGAGTACATTGTTGGTTCTCTGATGTCTAATACTGGCTAAGTTTCTGCTTCAACCCCTTAAGAGACATGAACAAGGTACAGTCCTACCACCCAGCAACTATTTCCATAAAAGCCATAGGAAACCAGTATCTTAGAGCTCAATCCCTCCACTGAATTTTCCGGTTCAAAAGTTTTCAGGGTAGCCATAGAGACAAAGATAATCCACACGTGCCCACACACAGGCTCGTTTGGAAGAGCGCCAGGCTCAAAATGGGACAGCCAGTGCATTGCTTTAAAACAAGAAAGAGAAATCTTTACTGAGTGCAAGAGCCAAACAAGGACCATGTTTGCACTTTACTGCCCAGATGCCCTCTGAACAGAGTTAATACGGCATGGCACAGTGCAGCGGTGTCAAAGGGGAAAGAGCTGCACTGTGACTCCCATCAGAGATGCTCTGAATGCATGAAGTGTGCATACACATGACAGGAATTAAAAAAAAAAAAAAAAAGGTAAGTAAGATTTGCAAGTTTTTAGGGGTGGGGGAGAGACAAAGAACGGGCACAGTGAACTCAGCCTCATAAAACACATGCATGCACTGGCCTGCACCGAGCGGGGACATGGAGAGCTCTGGTGCCAGGTCCTGGAGCAGCACAGGGGATCCTGCCCTCCCCATCCCCGGGGCTCAGGCGGTGGCACAAACAAGCAGGGACAGACATGTTATGGAGCAGCCCACAGGGAAGCACAAAGCCAGCTGCTCACCTCGCAAAGGCTGCAGGCAAGGCTTGCTCAGCGCCTGCCTCCAGCTGCTGCACAGGGGGAGCCAGGGGACACAACCCCTGTGTGCTCAGTGCAGCACCCCACAGCAGCCCCACACATGGGAATGGGACGTTCTGCTCCAGACACCATCCAGGCTTGGAGGTGTTCCCACATTTCCATGACTTCAGCACATCGCACATGGAGGAAACCCAAGGAGAGGGCTGGATCAAGCAGGAGAAATGCAGTTTGAATTCACTTGAAGTAATTTCAGGACCCAAACGAAATACAGCAGGCCCAGGGGACCCTTCTGGCTGGCTGGGCTGGCCTCACCACAACTGAGGAATTCAGGGGTACCTTCTGTAGCAAAGAATTCCCTCCAACTCCAGTGTCTGCCAGTAGCAACATTTACCCCTGAGCCCCATTACCCAGGAGACCATCAAACTAGTCAGTAATTCAAATATTTCCCAAGTTTTCTGCTCTGTTCAGGTTGGGATGGCTGTCAAGGAACATTGTCAAGGCAGAGATATCCCTAAAAAATCCCCACCACACACATCACACCCCCAGCCTGAACCCTTCAAGAAGTGAGAGAGGGAGAGGCAAGGAAAAAGCTGTGTCAGGATGGAGGACACAGCATGAAGGGTGCATGCACAGGCACATCAACAGCTCCTGGGAAAGAGGAGGGGGTTGAAACACAGCCCAGACCTGCTGCTTAGCAGCTGGGGTTTAACACTTGTTGCAGCAAGAGAAATTAGTAACAGAAATCAGCACAGAGAAGGATGGGGGTGTCAGGTTCAACTCAGGGCTGCACCAAGGGAGAGCAGAAAAAGTGGTCTTTAGGGAAGTGTTGGTTTGGTTTGTTCTATTTTGGTTTATATTTTTTGTGAATAGATCTTCACAGTCCTGATTACAGTCCCAGGAGTGTACACCCTCCCTTAGAGCTTCTTATTCCACCATCTTGGTGCATCTCCAAGGCATGAACACCCTGGAAACATGAACAGCAAGTGAATATTATTTTCTCTGCTGGAGCTCTCAGGGATTTGAAAGAAAATGCTTTTGTTAACGGCAACAGCTAGCTCTATCAGCTGTAATTCCCACCACTGATCCAAACAGAGTACTGAATGGGAGGAGTAAAATGAAAATCCACACCCCACGGATATTTGTCTCACTAAATGTGCTGGTGCTGCCCAGGCATCACCCACTGCATGGCCCCTTCAGCACAGGACCACCACATTGACCCACTCTCCCCTGGGGAGAGGGCAACATGTGACAGTGAGGGCGAGACCTCAGGAGCCACACACCATTTTTGCAGAACAACCCCATCCCCATACTCCTGTTGCAGATGCTCTGCAAACACCAGGCTCTGCAGGGAGAAGGAGAGGACGAGCCTTCTCTGCCATCCCACCTGGGTGCACATGCATGAATTCCCGGATCCGAGAGCAGCAGTGGTGCAAGACTGCTCCCTACTCTTATCTCGAACCACAAACCTTTATTTCTGTTTTCTCTCCCCTGTCCAGCTGAGGAGGGGAGCCATAGGAACAGCTCTAGCGGGCACCTGGCATCCAGCCAGGACCAACCCACCACAGATGTGCAGCACACACAGGCTCCTCTTTAAAATATAACTGGTGCCAGCAGCAGCTCAGGTTCCTGTTGCAGGTGGCACAGCTCCCTACATCAGGATGAAGAGTGAACACCTCCAACCCACATCTGAAACTGTCTGAGAAAAATGAAACATTAGCTCAGATACCAACCATCTGAGCTGATACTCATGAAGTGAAGGCTCCTGAGATTTTCCCCAATACCTGTGCACTTCAGTCACACTTCAGGTTGTGACTGCAGACTATCACAGTCCTCTGCTTGCAAGATTTCTTCCTGTAAGGAATGTGAACCACTTGGCTTTCCCACACAGATGAAGGGAGGAAAGCCAAGACACCAAGCAACCACAGGCTCTCAGAAAAGAATTCATGATGAAAAATGATGGCTTTTCCTCTCAGAAGGTGTGAGCTTAAACTGGGGAGAATCTAGAACCTCACTGAGCACTGCAGCCCCGCACTCTCCATGGAGGGCTGCTGGATCAGGACTGCACCTGCACATTAGAACTCTTGCTAAAGCATGTCAGTCAGGCAGGAGTCTAGCTGGGCTGGTGGACAAAAGGGAGGAGGCAGGGAAAAGCTGTGACAAATTGAAAATTCATTGTGGATTGTGTAACTGCATGAATAATTCCTTTCAAGCCGAAAGAGATTCCTGCAAAAGAGGTAGCTTGCTGCAGTCCTTCAGCTCCATTTAATGACAGAACTACCAGACAGATGGGTGGTTTGGATATTTGGTTTTTTTTGGTGGGGTTGTTTTACCAACAACAACAAAAAAAATTTTAAAAATTAAATAGAATAAAATAAAACACACCCAAAACCAAACTCAATTACAAGATGCAGCTAATCTTCTATCAGCAGAGAAGAGCTGGTGGAACCAATCAAACAGGTGACAGTGATAGATTTCCCCACCCTGGTAGGACAAGAATTTATTCAAAATGGCAAAGATTCTCATTCTCTTTTGCTAGAGACAATTTTTCATTCATGAACACAACAGAAGAAATGCTCATCGAGGGGGAAGGAAGATATGAAAAATATTTTCTGTAAGCCGCTGGGACTTATGAAAGCATCAGGAAAGAGGAATTGGTGAAAAGAAGAAAGGGACTGGAAAAAAGTCCCAACAGTACTTAAGTTACTGAGTGTCATGCCCAGAAGCAGGGAAACCCCATATCTAAAGTTACAGGATTCAAATCTGGAACCACCCAGTTCAGGAACCATTCCCTGTATTCTCAGCTGCCATGGCAGGGTTAGGCTTTTTCTATATGCCAAATTGAATTCTGCAGTAATCCCTTCTGGCCCTTCTCGTAACAAGCAATAGGACAAGAGAAAATACCTTTAAGCTGTAGCAGGGGAGGTTTAGATTGGGTATCAGGAAAAATTTCTTCATGGAAAGGGTTACCAAACATTGGAGTGGACTGCCCAGGGAAGTGGTGGTGTTGCCACTGAAGGTATTTAAAAGATGTGCCACTTAGGGACATGGCTTAGTAGTGAACTCAGCAGTGCTGGGGTTACAGTTGAACTCAATGATCTCAGGGGCCTTTTTCAACCTAAATGATTCCATGATTTTGGTGCAGAAAGTGTACCATTTCCCAAAGACAGCCAAGCATCTCAGGAGCAGTATTGCTGAAGAGTGAATCTTGGCCCTGAAGCACCCACACAGATGCCCTGATGTCTAATATTCCAGTTGAACCCATGCTGCAGCCTTCCTCTTCAAGTGGACACTAACAGGGCCTTTCCTCCTCTGTCTGGTCAGTGATTTTTACCAAACTTTAAAGATGAAAATCATTGGTCAGACCTCTGTACCACCCCACCAGCAAGGAGTTGGTCTATTGATCAAAAACTAGTGGAAAAGAGGAAACCTTTATAGAAAGCTGACTAAAATTCATTCTGCCCTGTGGGATCTTTAAGAGCCAAGCCCACTAGCTTTGGAGCTCCCTCCTTGAATTCCACATATTTTACACTATTTGCCTAAAACCAGATCCCCAACTCTCTGCCAAGCCCTCCTAATCCATTGGCTTTGAGGCCAGGACAGCAGCCCACTCCACAAGTTCCTCCTTTCTTCTGCGCAGCCCCAACTTCTCCTCCTCTTCCCTGAACACCACTCCCACTACTGCTCATTACCCGTTTTTCTCCTTCACCTCAGTTCCCCTCTCCTTGCTTCCCACATGAACATCAGGAGCTTTAACTCCCCACCTAGCCAATCTCAGGCTCCATTTTTTTCAGGAGAGCCTGTGTACCTACCAGAGGCTCCAGGACCAGGCAGGAAGACCAGAGGAAAAAAGGACAGGGTGCCAGGCTGGGTAGTTTGTAGGGTGCTGTTTCTTTGGAAGGTGACAGAGCACTAATCCCTTTTTCCCTGTTTGGGGATAAGGATGTGTGAAAGGGGTTCAGGATTGCCTCCTTCTCCAGCCCTTCCATTGTCACAAGCACTTTGGCAGCTCAGTGCTTCATACTCACTCAAGGATGGCTCTGTGCACCCGCATTCCTACCAGGAGATGTTGCTCCATATGCCCCCATACCAGTCCACTCCAGACAGTGCTCACGTGGCAGAGCCAAGCCTCTGCATCCTCCTGTCCAGCTGGGCTGGGGTGTGAGCAGTGAATCCCACACCTGGCCCCCAGCCGGGGAGCAGCTGTGCTGCTGCACAAGTGCTGACTCAGGCGTGAGCAACACCGGCACAAGGGCACTGCCTGCCCCTGGCACCCAGGGCCAGACAGCCGGCAGCCTCAGCCCAGAACACGCTCTGCCCTGGTGAATCACACACCAACCCCGGCAAGTCCTTTCAAGACCCATCAGTCACCAGAGGGGGAAAAAAAAAATTACATGCACACAAAGTAATTAGAGGTGTAACCCTCTCCCCTCCCTCTGTGCAGGCTTAATGCTTCCTTTGTCCAGGCATGTTTGCCTTGCTAAGTCATGCTTCAGGACAACTTTCTTGACAGAAAACAAAGGTTAATTAATATTAAAAAAAAAAAAGAAAGAGACAAAAAACCACACAAAAGCCCCTCATTAAAATGGCCACCCTCTCAGCACAGCTTTCTACTCTCACTGGTCCTTCTTGGAAACAGAGCACTGATCCATGGCAATGACCCCTGCAAAAAAGCCAAACTGCACACAACCAACCCAGGGCTGTCTCCAGTGATGGAGGGGTGGGAAACCAGCCAGCAGAGCAGATCAGAGACCCAGCAATGTTCAAACCTGAGGGCTGTAATCCACCTCACTCACAAAATCCCAGCCCCAGTGACCATTTGCCTCCAGCTAATTCAAAACCTTCTCCTCCAGCTTAGTGGCACACATTGTGTGACCTGCTGTAGCTCTGCTACCTCATGCACCAGCAGCACTGAGGAATACATTACAGAGGAAGGGATACCAACTCCAGAGATGGAGACAGATACTCTGCTGCCATTCCTCCTCACCTAGGCAGCTGAAACCACAGCAAAGCAACTTCCTATTTATCACCTGCATTATCAAATGCTTCACCTCCATGGTGGAAGTTCCTCATTACAGCACACACGAGAAAAGCAGGTGGAAGTCTGCTTCAAACCTGCCCTCTCCAAGTGCAAAAATATCTCTTCCACATACTCCTCCAATTCACCTCAGACACACATAAGCACTTCTGAGCCAGTTGGCTCAAGAGAGGTGGTGAAAGCACACATGCACACGCATGCTCACCAGCCAGCTCATTAAATCTAATTAGACAGTCTTCCAAAGGGAATTTTGAAATTCATATCCAGCAATTACTGTTCTTTCCTCAACCCTCTGGATGTGTGAGCATGATTATTCACCACATGAAAAATAAAAATTAATATGAAACTTCAGAGAGTTGCCATATGTGCACATTATCAGAGGTGCACTGTAATTTAATCAGTGTTCCTGCTTAGAGACAAGTATGGTGGCAGCAACACAGGGAAAGAACACTCAAGCCTCAGCTTTGGATCCAAATGTCTCCAAGAAACTGACAATATGGAACCATAAGTTTTCCCCAGTAACTTTATAAAAAATTTGTCCTGCTGACACTCTGATATATAAGGGGTGAAGCCACACAATGCACAAGTCCACTGGCAATCATGAAGATAACTAAGCCAAAGTGCAAAGGGACTAATCCTTGATGGACTCAAGGAAAATTTAAAAGTCATCTCCATGTGTGTCCAGAATAGGAAAATTGTAGTTTCATCCTGATATATCATGTACAGGATGTAAGAGGGCTAAGCACTGAAGTGGAGGGTCCCATGAATTCCCCGAAGTGTTCCCCATCCCCAGCTCTGCCAATGCTGCCAGCTCCAGGGACATTCCCTCTGCTTACAGCAGATTCCTTTACAGCTTCTGTTTTACTGTATCAATTCATGACACACATACACAAAAAATTCCTCACCTGGTTTGTTTACACAGGGGAAGCTTAATCTGAAGTCACTTTCACAGTAGAATAGCTAAATCATAGTAAGCCAACTCAATACAGAGCATCCCTCCTTTAAGTCTGCCTTCTCATATGCAGGGAGAATGCTGCTCATTTTGAACAAGGAGCGCTTCAATTCCCAGCAAATGTCTTGCACTGAAACTTCTATAGATAAAACTAATCCAGAGTATATACACATCATTAATTCCTGAGAGTCCCTCAGCTTCCAGATTCAGCAGCCTCTCATCATGCCTAATCCAGCAAATCCCAGATGAATTCAGTAAACTCCTGGTTATCTTGCTAATGTGAAAGCACACCAGCATATTTCACCAGGAGACGCCAACAGCCTTGCTCCACTGCAGCAGCTTAGGGAGGGTATCAGGAGACAAAATAAGCATCTATTCTGGAACCCACCATTTCACTGTTATGATTACTGTTAGGGTGATTTGTCACCGAGAACAGCTCTTCTGAAAGCAAAGAAATGCTGTCTATCTGAACATACACAAAATATTAAAAAATATTTCTTTTACACTGAAGGGGTCATAGTCTGGTCTGGTCTCTCCACGGCCAGGTCTGAGCAACCAAATCCAACCCACACACCACTCAGCATACACTGTTGCTATATTCCTTTGATCCCAGCAGCAGTAGGAACTAATTTTACCTTCAGAACCTATTTTTAGATGAGCTTTACAAATGTTTTTAACAAACAAGGATCAGAAACAACTTTAGACACACATGAACAAACCACTGAAAGCTGAAGAGCATTTGACACTCCAAACCTCAGCATGCAGCATGGGGGGGGTCTCACTTGACCATGCCATATGCCACTCCTTCTAAGGGCAATACTGAGCTTCTCAGGACAAGACCCTGACCAGAAGCCTTGTACCTCAACTGGTATTTGTCACTGACAGAAGCTGAAACACTCTTCTGCGATGTATCATGAGGGCTCTGCCTCCAGCACTCCACTCCCTGGTGAGTTTGGGTGAAGACCACCTCCAGACTCAGCACCCACAAACTGCATCACTGCATTTGCCTGCACAGTGAGCACACTGGAGAAAAACATCTTACAACAGTGTGTAGGGCAAAATAAAACTGCAGTCCTTCTCTCCAAAACCCTGCACAGGACCAACCTCACCAGCAGCAACAGCTGCAGCCTGATCATGCTCAAGGAGCAGCTCTACTTGGTGCCACAGAGCCATCAGCCCTGGGAGCCAGCACAGCCCCTCTGCCATGGTGCAGTGGGATCGTCCCATCCAGCCACATCAATGCACAGAGACATTTCAGTGCACACAGGGGGCACAAGTCTTGGCTGTGTGTCTGTCTGGGCATGCAAACTGGTAATTTCATGTCAGCCATTTAAAGACAGAACAGAGATGTGACAGCACAAAAGCCACCAAAACTATGCTCAACAAAGAAACTGCCATAATCCTTCTCAGATATACTTTGGGTCAAATCCAGCTGCAGGCAAGGATTATGGAAAGGCTCCCACTGGCCTTCTGGGAGCTGCATATTATCTTCATGTAGATGCACTCGCACAGGGCACAGCTGGTTCAGTGCAAAATTGGTGCTGTTCAGTGAGTTTGTGAGTTCAGCTAGTGAGGCCAAAGTATTTGCAATTTCCATAAAGCAAGTTTTTTCACCCTTGCTCTTTCACATCTTGACACACACAGAAAGAAAAAAATAAAAGCCAACAAACAAAAACCCAACCAACAACACTAACAAAAAAGATAGATAATAAAACCCTCCTACATTAAAGCACAAAAATTTATGTAATACAATGGACTAATACAACCATAATTTATATGGAGGAATTATGAACATTCATAGCATTTGCCTTTGTTTTTCTTGTTAATCAAGTATCTAACTTAGATTCTTACTGTTGACAGAACTGCAAGTCGTAAAATCCACAAGACGACAAGTATCTACCTAGGGTTAGTGCACACAGCTACCCTGACCAAGCTGTTCAGATTTAATGATTATTCTAATGGTAGAATTTTGTCAGAGAAACTATAGTTTCAGTTTTAAAAAACGTAAGAAATTAACTGTGAACTGTGGCATACAAAGTTAGCTAATAGCTGTCAAAAACCAAAAACATACAAAAAACCTGAAAAAAAACCAAACAAACAAAAAAAAAAAAAAAAAAACACCAACCTAAACATTTTCACCAGTAAGATCTTTCAGAAGATCAAGACTCCAGCAAATTGATAGAGCCAGTAAGTGACAGAAGAAAACTGTACCAAAAAAAAAAAAGCCCAAACAGTTTTCCGGAATTATTGTGACCTTACATTAGATAAATTTTTGCTGCTCACAATTCAGAAACAGTAGTGACATACTTCAAACTTTTTTCCATTTTGGTCTGAAAAGTGTGAATTGTACTAAAGACTTTTAATAAAAGGAGAACCTGCAAAAATTGAGACACAATGCAACTAAAGGCTTAGCTATATTATAAAACTGGCTTTGCTCCATAAAACTGTTGTTTCAGCAAGAAAAAGAAAAGATAGTAAGACATTTATTCTGGCTACTGGAAAATACAGATGTTAGTCCTAGATCATATCCTGTTACAAACAAAAGCTAAGGGAGGGGAAAAACTTTAGAAAAGTACTGGAGTCACAACAGCTTTTTCACAGAGACAGAGAGAAGCAACTTGAATATAAATAAGTGTCCAAAATAGGTCAGCACTCTTTTCTTGGCCACTGAAGTCTGATACTTTTCACTTGAGGTTATCCTGGCCGGCGGCGGCACACGCACCGCAGGGACAGGGGCTGAGCCGCAGTGTCCCCGCACAGCCCCGCCGTGAGCGCGGCCACGCACCGCCACTGCCCGCACGCCTTGTGCCAGCACCTGCATCCCCCTGGCCGTAGCTCTTCCCAGCCTGACCTCACCCCCTCCTCCTGGAGTCAGGAAATGCTCCGTGTCCACAGCTTCGACCTCATCACACAAGAAGTGCGATAAGAGAGCGGGTGTTCTCCATAGCCCCTACAAAGACCCACCAGCTCCATGCATTCAGCCCCAGCATCCCAAGCACGGCTTGGCAGGAAGGTGCTCTCTGGGCCAGGACAGGATTGGGCCCTGCACCACCCAGCCATGGTGTGTGGGCAAAGCCGCTGCCTTCCCACCAAAGGCTGCAGTCCCTTAAACCAATGCAGAAAGCAGTTTTGGACCCAAAAATCAGGTCATGAGGCGCAGAGCGTGCACCTCAGCTGCTCTGCCACTGCTTCCACGGGGAAGCTGGTAGGAGCATCAGGCTGCAGGACAGACACAGGTTCTGCCTCCCTCTTTAAGGAAGAAAACCCGAACAAGTTATTTCTACAGCACTGAGAGGCAAGCCTGCCAGTCCAGCCTCGGCAGCATTCCTGTCTAGCTCGGCTTGTTTACCACCAATAAAAAGCCCATTAGTTGCACAATGCGCCTGTTTAAAATAACTCAAAAAAATCATCACTGGCAAATTAGTAAGACATTAGGACATGCAGACACCTCAGCATGGTGTTATGGAAACCACAGAGAAGTCAGACTTCCCCCAGGAGCTTTTCCCAAGGAAGACAATTCCAAAGATTTCTCTCCCTCCGAGTGGGCCCATCTAACTTTCAAGGGCTCAGGACCAAAATGCAGCAGTCACCCAGTCAACTGATCCAAGGTTTCCAACCAAGTGACTTCCAGAGAAAGTAAATTTACCAGGCTCAAATGCTGCTGTTTCGCACTAATGAGAGCACAAGGCCTCCCCTCACACAGGGGCAGCCAGCAGAGAAGGCTGCAATGGCTTGAGGCATCCCCAAAACTTCACACCCCTGACCAGGGTCTCATCCAGAAGCTGCTGCTGACTCAGCACACTCTGCACCCCAGCCACCAGGAACCCTGCTTTAAAAGCATTGCTCATGTAAAGGCAAAAGGAGGCATGGGGTGAATCATTACTTGCCCTCTTTTAGGGACTAGTCACGTAACTGCTAAATAAAAAATAACCAGCTCCCAGCCCAGTCTCTGACCATTCTGAGACACAAACACAAAATCTATCCTTGCTATCTGCCACACACACCATTGCTCTCCAGCTAAGCCCACAGCAGCACAGCTCAGACCTTGCAGGCAGGGCTTAGAGTGTCTCTTCTCACCACTGTCTCCAAATTTGTGCAATTCAGGGGTCACTCCAAGGCTAACATCAGGGTTCAGGAAGCGCAAAGATTGGAGGCCTGCCTGGCTTCTCACATGCCTCTTCAAGCACCCAAAACCCAGGGCACAAGGGCGAAGGTAGAGCAAGTTCAGAAAGATACTGCCCTGTGGATTTTCAGAAGAGCTGAGGATTTTTCCAGTACTGTCCCTCTCAGCAAACCCCTCCAGATGCTGAGCAACCCCAGGAGCTGCTTTAAACTCAGAGTAATACTGCTTTTCCTCTTGAGTCCAGCCAATTTACAGGGAGACTACCCCAGGGGAATAGCCCAAATCTATAGTATCGCCACCAACCTCAGCATTAACTACCCAGGGAAAACCTGAACACACCACTTTGCAAGATGTAACCTGATTTCCTGTCTCTCCACAAAACAGTGGGGTGTCTGTGACTGCTCTGCAATTTCTGCCTTTCCTCCATGTGAGCACCTGTGTGAGTGAGCCCGGCCATCCCTCTCCTCAGCCCCTCCAAAAGCAGCTCCTTTGGGAGCATGCCAAACAGAGATATGTGTCAAGCACACAGCATTTGTGAAACAGGATAAAGATTCCCTTCTGCTGACAAGGGGATAAGAGGGGATTTCAAGAACAGCTACGAATATCCAAAGTAGTGATTTAACTTTTCACAACAGAAAACTTTCTCTTCCTATGGCCACAAAATGACAGAATGTATTTTTCAGATAATGCACTCAAACCTCCAGATTTGTATGAATGAAAATGGGGTCACACAAGCAGGTGAACAAACACTGAGCTAAAGCCTGGGTGGAAGTATAACCTCTGGATATAAGGAACAGAAACATCCATCACCACAGAGGTTCCCCAGTATCTGCATTACCTATGTGACAAAAAATTCTGCTACAGACCCCTGAACACCAAAAATTCCCAGACAAGACCCAAATGCCACATCAGAAGCACTCCTCATCTCCAGACTGGAGGATGACAACTAACTGACTTACCTCCAAAAGAAGAAGAGCTCCTCTCAGCTCAGGAAGGAGAAACTACCAACCAAATCCCCTCCCACCCAACATATAAATTCAATTGGGACTTGATGAAGACAAAAGAGTAAGAACTACAAAAAAATTATTACCCAGTGTTTTGGTTGGGATGATAAAAGATGCTCAGTGACCAACTGTGATCACTTCCATCTGAAAATGGGTGGGAACCACGCTCCATTCAGGGTCTCTGTTTCTGAAACCTGCATAATGATTTTAAAGCTGCACTTAGGAACAGTTTTCCTACTGCAAACAAGCCCCTTCCACAATGGCTAAACTAGTAACTTCAGCAAGGTTACAGTAAGAAAGCACTTAACCTATTGAGGTTCCTACCAGGTACATTTTTTAACAAATAACAAAGGAGGTTGCTTAAAACCACACACCACAGTGGCCAGTGACCCACTCTGCTCATCCCTACTGCGTCTAATACATCCAGAACAGTTTTGGGGAAGAGAGCAGGAGAGGTGACTCCACTCCAGCAGATCTCTCACTAGATAAGTGTATCACAATTGTCTGTGCCCTGGTGCTGCCAGGCAGCATGCCAGCATGAATAGCGTGCAGGTGCTCCGGCTGCTTCAACAGCATCACCACCACACCCGTGGGATGGATCCAGGCCGTGCCCTGCCAGCTGAGCCACACACGAGCATCTCTGGTGCTCATGGCCACAGAAACTGAGCTTGGGATTGCCCTTGTTAGGCTGGTTTGGGGTGCAGGGCCAGCACAGGGGAGGTGGGTGGGGGTGCAGTCCCCAGGAGTCTGCAATAAAGGAGATCTGTGTGGCTGGCGAGTGTGAGGTCTCCTGGGAACAGCCCTTTTACTGGGCTCCAGATGCTGTGGAGTGATTGCTTATATGAAGGCAGGGGAGGCCTCTTTACTGTTTCTCATTTCCTCTTTTTTTTGCTTCCCCCCCCACCCCACCCCCCCATTTCCTGGTTTTGTTCAGAAGCACAAGAGAGTCATTCATCATTTTTCTTCCAGCACAAGGAGCGCTCTCACCTCCCCCTCACCCCTAAATCCCTCCCCACCAGGAAAGGGCACACGTTCTCCAGCCAAAAAGGCTCGCAGCAGGGAAGGCAAAGCTCCCCAGCTCCTGCAAGCAGCTCCGGCACAAAGGGCCACATTCTCAGCTGGGTTTGGTGGGTGCCAGCCCCCAAAGAACTCAGCGGCAGCAGAAATGCTAAGTCAGAGAACGGATATCAGCGGAGGAGGAGAGGGATTTGCACCGGCTGGAATTGTGATGCAAAGCAGAGAGGAATTACATGCTGAGACGACAGACAGCACCTCAGGTAATTGGAGAAAAGGAGCCAAGACATAAAGGTCTACATATGTCTCAGCCCACATGCCATAATGGTCACTCGACTCACTGAAACCTGGGAAAACCTTCCGTGTGGACTTGCCCCCCCACCCTCTGGAAAGTGGATGATGGGCACTGGTCCAAGTGCAGTCCAAGCACTGGACTGGCACCACTTTACAAGCCACCAGCTCTAGGTTTGGGATGGGCTTCCACCAAAGCCCTGTTCAGTTGGCAGGAAGGGAGAAAGGGGGTGGCTACGGATGCAGACATTTAACCCATCCAGAGGGTCGACACCACCCCCAGGAACACTTCATTGGAGGACTCTGCTCCAAAGTCCACTCTGGTTCTGTCACACTGCTCTTTCCACAGCTTCTTGATGGCTTTTCCTTGCCCCACTTTGGAGAGAGAGTGCAGGATGAAAACATCTCAGTACAGCTGTAACAGAGAAGACGATCTCTCTCAGAATGCCCTTAAGAAAGAGAGCGAGTAGAAAAACCCCAAATTCTTGCACAAATGTTTATAAAGGAACTGTGCATTTTCATGAAAAGCGGGACAGTGCAAACACCTGGGGTCTGTTTGGGGCTGTTTGGTTTGGCTGACGACCTAGGGAAAAAAAAGGAACTAAAACTGGACATACAGAAAACATTCCAGGTTTGGTTTTGTTTGGGTTTAATCACAGCAGTAACAGCAATCAAGTCAAAAAGGCTGGCCTATGGTCAAACCCAAGGTTTCTCTTTTTGGTCCTTTTAGAAGGAAAAGAAATACAAGACTGTGGTCAGTTCTGGGGCCAGTTGGGTGGAGGGAGCCTGTGTGCCAGCAGCTCCACCAAGGAGGTACGTTTATGGCCCAATTTCAGCAAGAACTGGAAGAGCAATGACAACACAAGCCACCAAGAGCCTGGCCATCTGAGACTAAAGTCTTCCACACCCACTGAACCAGAGATCCCACTGGCTCCTGCAGATGCTGCTCAGGAGGTTCATTGAGCCCAGAGGGATCACTGTGCTCCCCCAGGTCTCCCCTAAAAACCACCAGCTGCTTATGCCAAGTGAAATGTCAGCATTTTGCAGAACCCATGTGTTACAGTGTGGGAGCCCAGACAACCTGGGTTCACCTCTCAGGCATAGGAAGAGTTTGGGGTGACTTCACACATCCTGGGTCACTGGTGACATGTTCCTTGGCATTGCTTTTGAGAATGTGGATGTTCACTCCCTTTTCTTTCTTTAAAGATGCTCAAATGGTGACCTTCTTTAGCTGCTGGCCTCCCTAAATATCTTTGCAAGCTTGTTTTCAGGCTCCTTTGTGTTCCCAAGGAGAAATGTCCATATTTTAAAGTTACCAGAATAAAACCTTAGTTTTACCTTTCTTTTTTTTTTTTTTTTTCAAATGGTTTGGCAGCCAAACCAAAAAGATCAGTCCCAAGCAGGAACCAACACATGGATTCCATCATATTCCAACCCCAGAGTGTCACCTCCACAGCTCCCAGACATGCTTGTGCAGAGCTCTGCCCTGACCCTCCCAGCCTGGCAGGAGCACTCCTTGACGGCTCTTCTCGCTGGATCAATGAATGGCAGGTTTCAGCAGGTCTTCACTGAGCCAAACAAGTCACAATAATCCTGCTAGCACCCTGCTGAAAATATGCAAAGTAAATATGAGACCAAGCATGGGGAGAGAAGATGAGGCTGGCAGAAGCGCAGCAAGAACACAAGAGGAAGAAAGAAACACAGCACCTTATAGCAGGAAAACAATAAAGTCGTTGACCAAAAGAAAAGATGCAATGGGAAAAAAAAGTACAAAGTTCTAGAGAAAAAAAAAAGGCAGCCAAGGAATAGGGTAAGAGAGACTGGGATGAGCATGCTGCCCTGAATGCATATGGTCAGCACGGGTATAATGATGCATATTTTCTTCTTGGCGCTAAGGGGATCCCAGAGGGCAAACAAAAGTCTTTTGCAAGTCAAAGGACCAAGCTCTTGACTAGTCCCAGGTGGAGCAGCACTGAGTCATTCCTTACCCATCAGGCTCTCATCACACAAAAATTCAGACTTCTGCTACTGCAAAGAGTATTAAAAGAAATTTTAGAAAATCCTAGGGAATTTTGCATTGGAGCCGTTTCAGTGTTTTTCCCACCCTGGCATCTTCAAACTAGGCAACAGGTGGCACCGTCATCGTTTTTGTAGTGCTCATCACTGGAGTAACTAGCAAGCTGTTAAGTCAAAGGAACTTACTGTCCTAAGGTACAGTCCCATTACTGAATCTTCCAGGACCAAAGGATAAGCAGGGCCAAGAACAACACACTCAGCTGTACCTGCCTCAGTTTCCTTGACTCCCAGGTGGAGATTTTACTGTGCAGCAGAGGCCCAACAGCCAGTCTGTGCCTGGGGGCTGCCGAACTGGGAGGAATGAGATTAATTACATGAATAACAAAAAGCCGGATGCCAGCCACCAGCCCCCACCCCACACAGCTCAGCGGGATGCAGAAGGGAAGCAAGCAGCTCAAAACCCAGAAGAGCTCCCAAATGAGGCCAGTCTTATCCTATTCCAGCTACAGACCTGCATCTTGGCCTTCACAAGGGCCAAGAAAAGCCCTGCACATTTTCTTTAGAAAGGAGCACAACAGTGAAAAGCCCCCAGTAGGACAGTTTTCCTTTCAGTCTGACCTGGACCGTCCTGTGCATCCGCCACGAGGGCACAGCCACCGGGAGCCAGCTCACCCGCTCGGGGAGGAGAAAAGGGAAGTTAATTTTTGCAGCCAAAAGAAAATAGGGAATTCTTTTCAGATGGCAGGAATGTAACCGTGACATTTAGTCACTAGCTATTTCTGCTTCCCTGCTGTGTCTCCCCACAGGGAAGCCCCTGGACAGAAGCATCCTCTAGGCAGCATTGCAGCATATGTGTGCTCAAACTCTGGTGTCTAATCCCACTCTTCTGGCCCCCGCTTCAGGTCCTTGGGAAACAGGGGCAGTTTTGGGGAGATTCAGTCTCACTCACCCTGTGCCTTGGCTGCCTTAAACAGATGCATGAGTCTGTCTGGGAAAAGGGCAAACCTGCAGTTCTGGCCCCAGGCTGCTCAGGGTCTGACCCCAGCTGAGAACAGCAAAGCTCCACTCTCTCCAGGACGTGGGCCAGGAGAGGATGGCAGCACAGCCCTGCATCAGCTCCTGTGCTGCATTCAGAGCAGAGGGGAGCCAACACCAGCGCCCCAGCTCTGAAATGCAGCCACTGACCACTGTCACAATGGAGAAATCACATTTGCTCCAGGCTGAGCTGCGATGATGGGTCAGCCCATGTGATGGCTTTGAAGCACCCCCAGCCTAACTCCACCACGAGAGCAGCCTGATCTGTGCTGCCCTAGTCCCTACCAGGCTGTGGCTATGTGTCCTCAGGCATCGTGCATGCTCCCACAACTGGAGAAAGGAGAGCAGCCCAGCTGGGGTTACTCCAGTACAGGGCAGGCTGCACACCTTGCACAAGCCCCAGGTCCTGGTGTCAGGCAGTCAGCCCAGCTCAGGTCACAATTTCAGGGATTTCCAAAGCTCAGCCCAGTGTGGTGCTGCCGGCCTTGCATTGCAGGCTCTTTCTGCCACACAACCTAAAGTCCCATCCATCCACAGATATTTCTTGGGCAAAACTTTGGTAACTTCCTCATCTGATGGGAGTCCACTGCTTCAGCTGCAGAGTTGCAAAATCTTAATGCAGGCTGTGCACACGTTTGTCAAGATGTAGTTTGTATGGCAATGGGCAGCCTGTAGTGGGGTATAAACATTCCCACAGGAGCATTCACACCACTCGACACTGAGCTTGATATCAGTCTCACACATGATGATGACGGAAGGCAAGCAAGATGCATAATTTAACTGCCAAAAATACTGTTTCATCACTGGATGCCATGGAGGGGATGTGCATACAGTTGACTATCCACACATAGGCAGGGAAAAGCAAAAGAGAGAAACTGGAAAAAACACAGCAAAATGCAGAATCAGTTAAATATTTATGGGGGCCACTGCATTTCGATTACAAGCAGTTTTTTAGGTCAGCTGAGACATTTTAGTTCTGCTAGGGCAGATCAGCTCCAGGGGACAGGATACAGCTGACTACGCCAAGCCAGAGGCTCAACCCTCCCAGCACACCCCGTAACTAAGGATAAAAACAGATCTGGGCAGGGCTGTGCTTCCACTGGGCACAGCCCAAGTGATGGGACCTCCCTTCTCACCACAGCTGAAGCCTCAAGACACAGGATTGAGATACACAGACATCACTGTGGGTTTGTTTGCCTCTGCCAGAACTTGAAGCCCCACTGCTGGAAGTCAGGGCAGTTTCCATAGCACTGTTCCCACCTCGCAAGGCTCACTCACTCTGTACTCTTTTCATAAATTCCCAGTTTGCGCACTGCTGGCTGTCACCTAAGACCAGAAAATGAATGTGACACACATTCAGCCAGGTTCACCTACTGCCGCGTTGTATCTGCACTGCCCAAGCACTTTCAGCGTGGGCTGAATTTGCAAAGGTCAGTTTCAGCATGTGCAGGACCAGCCTAAGGGCCAGGAGTAAGGTAACAAATCCTTGAAAGCAGTGTGATAAAAAAAAAATGAACAGAAAAATTGGAGGAAAGCAGCGACTGAAATCCACAACAAACATTACTAGAACAACAGCAGCTTTCCAGCCATCTGAGATTGGAAGAATCTATGTCTGCATTTGCATTTTTTACTCTTAGTACAGGGCATATTTTGTTAATGCCGAAAATTCTGTGTTTCAGTCCTTGTCAGCTCATTTGGCCGTTGTCCAGGATGAGGGTCACAATTCTCAAGAGGGCTGAGCAGCAACCAAACCACTCTGTGCTGTGTGATCTGCAGGAACTTTACCACCTCACTGGTCAGCTTTCTCACCTTGAACTCACTTCATCCAAAAAAAATCAAAACAGGTCAAGCCTGGGTCACAAAGTTGGGGCTGAGCAGAAAGGAGAGGTGAGACTCAAAATAAGAACCCCAGTCCAACCGCAAGTATCTGAAGCAATGCTCATAAAGCCAACACTGGAACGACCAGAAAGCAGTACACCTGCCCTTACCAGCAGGGCAAATCTCAAAACAACATCAGCACTTCTAAAAAGGGATTAAAATAAAAGCACACTGAGTCCACAGACAACATTTGTTTAAAAGCCATGTGAGAGGTGGTAAATTTCTGCAGGCTGACCCCCCACAAACGTAAGCAAGGGAAAGTTTTCAGCTCTAGGCTCCCAAAATATTTACTCAGTCTAACATTACATATTTACTCAATCCAACATCTCCAGAGTCCCATGCCACCATAACTCAAGTGCACAGCACCCTTTCAAAGGGGTATTTCCAAGCACTTCACCACCACAAAAGCCAACAGTGTCCTACCTGCAAGGTAGGAAACCCATTTTAATGGGGAGAGCAGGCCTAAAGTGTGCAGCCTTCACTGTGCAACATCACAGTGAAGGGTCAGATCTGAACACTGCATCAAACTGAAATTGTGGGAGTAATTATGAAGCCTAGGTGAACAGCCTAAATTGAGCAGGGAATAAGAGGCAGAGAGAAGACTGTGTTGTGGAGCAGGCTGGAATGTTTGAGTGGCTGCAATTGATCTAAAACTAGGGTTTAGACCTCATCTGGCCAAAAGCCACAGCTTGGGAAGCACATCTGGTGGAGGATGTCAGTATACTCTGTGTGTTTCCTCACAAAGGCTTGGAATGCCAGTTCTTATTTTTAGTACTATTTCCATTTCTTCATGTAATGAGTTCAGTGTTTCAGGCAGCCCTAGAGGAGCAGGAAGGACAAGTCCTGTAATAAAACTAATTAATTCATGTGGAATTTCTTGCCACTATTGTGAAAGTGGACAAATTCCTCACTTCTGAAAAGCTGCCCAAGTGGCCATTAATCTGGTTGTGGTCACAAGCAGGATTCCTGTGGCCTTCTGCAACACCCAACCAGCCCCCGGGACAGAGCCTGCAGAAACCAAAGTGGATGTTGTTATTTCCTCACACTGACTCCCATAGCCCGAGTTTTACTAGACAAGATAGTTGCTTCAGAGGGCTCCATGCCAAATTCCTCCCCGTGCCCACAGACCAACCATGCCTCAGTTATGTGCAGAGAGGTCTAGACCTTCCTAGACCTCCAAAGCCAGCCCAAAACAGGCGTTTTGGCTTTATTCAAAGCTCTGTACACCAGTTGCTTTACACCTGCCCAGTCTTGGCCATGCTCACAGCAACAGGTGCTCTGAAAGGAACCGGGTACCAAGTTTGTTCTGAAGACATCCGAAGTTGTATTCCCAGCACCCAGCTGGGCGTGTGAGGAAGTCGAGCTTTACAGGTTCCATCTGCAGGAAGTGGGAAGCTGGGCTCCTCTGCAGAGAAATTCCAGGCAAGAATCTAATCAACCAAAATCCCTCAATCATATACAAGAATTAATGGAATCTGAAAGCTTGAGGTGACAGGGTCTGCGGGGTCTGGCAAGGAAAAAATTGAGAGAATACACTGATTTTAGTTACTAAAATCAGCAACAACAAAATGACTCAGAATTCCCACAGAGAGCTGACCTGTAAGAAGGCACCATTTTGCCAGAGTCTCACTTTTTCTCCCAGTTCCACAGTGCTCTTTAAATTCAGTGATGGATTGGTGGGTTAGCCTCTAATTAGTACCTGTACTGCTGACACAGCATCTTGTCCCAGGAATGGCAATATTCTCTAAACACCACTAGAAAACCAATCTTCTGCTCCAAATTATCTCTGTAATGGTCTGTAACAACCTAGATTTCTGCCTAAACAAAATCCTGCCCAAACCACCCCTGCAGAAGCCATGGAAGAAGTGCTGTTCATGGTAGAGTGCCTCAGAAGAGGTACCCTACCACGGCCAGCCCTTGCTCTAGGCCTTCTCATCCTAGTTTCCATCTTGGCAGATTATTTACTTTTTCATTCACATCACAGTCAGATCAAGATGGTCCAGCAGTGGTTTCGCTATCATTCTATTTTTCAAGCTCAGATGAAGTTCAGACAAAAACAAAGGGCCCTCTACACATAACAGACCATATCAAAACCATGGCTCTTAGTTAGCAGTAGGTACCATGCTAGAAGAATCACTGTTGGAGCCCAGTAGTGCAGAGAGAAAAGTTTCCAGAAAAGGAATATTGTCCTTGATCATCTGGACTATGAGATGCCTTTTCAGAGCCTGGGATAGAGCCTGGAACAGCTCTACCAACCTTCAGAGACCAGTGTTAAGACTCATTATAGTGCCATCACTCAGCTTTTTTCTCACACTGGTTCAGCTGCAAAGCTGGAAGAGCAAAGCAGCTACTGAGTGAAGGGTGGAATGCAGCACCCCTGACCAGTGTCCCCAAGCAGCAAGATATGATTCACCAATACAAATGGAATTTGTTTTTCGCACAGGCACTGCAGAGTGAATAAGGAGGATGAGGAGGAACTAAAAACAGCCACGGAAAGTCCCAGGGCTGTCGGGTCAGCTTCACTGCAAACAGAAACACCATGGTGGCTCTAGCCTTCACACCAAACCCTCTCAGCAGCGAAGTCCCAAAGGACACAAACCAGGCACCCTGGGAAACCTCTGAGGCAGGTGTCCTGGATTGTCCACAGCCTTGGTAGCTACAGTTGTAGTCAGTGCTAGGAGGAAGAGCCCCAGCACCAGGTCTGGGCTCCAAAAGTGAGAGGATGTAGCCTCATGCCAGCCACTCATCCTGCTCCTTCTCTTCATGCCACTGCTCTTCACTAAACCTGAGTTTTTCTCCCCATTTTTGCTTGTGGGGAGAAAGAGGGAGAAGAGCCAGAGGGAGGTGATGCCCTGGAAGCAATGGGAGAGGAGGGAGAACACTCTTCTGGATCAATGTGCAGCCAAATGGCGTGCTGAGCGCTGCAGACAAAACCTCCTGGGCTCAAACAGAAAATAACCCAACACAACTTTCCACATACAAAAAAAAAAAAAAAAAAAAACAAAAAACCACTCATATTCTGTCCAGTTTCACTGGAGCAAAATGTGGGAATTCTTAAATACAGGGCACTCCCTACTCCTTACTGGTCACACTAAGGACACATACCTGATCTTTGAAAGTACCAGTAAAGTTTTAAAGGACACCCAAAACCACAAAAACACTTTCAGCAACTTACCAGTCACCTCAGACTGAGCAGCAAGCACTCTTGAAAAAATGGTTGTCAGATGCTCACCCTTTTCTATTTAGAAAACAGCCAGGAGAAAACAAGGGAAGGAAGGCTTCAATCTCCCCACCAAGCCAAGAGAAATTCATCAGCTTGGACTCAAGTCTTCTACAACTAGCCAGGACAGATGAGACAAGACTTCTGGCTGAAGTCTGACCAGGAACATCATACCGGGAAATCTTGCTGTAGTCTGGAGCAAAAATACTGGGCAAAGCTTTATGAATTTTCCTGATATTACAGGACATGTAATCCCACACACGTTGTCATGCAAGTGAGTGCAGTGCACTGTGTCAATGTTGCAGACGTTCCACATCACAAGGAAAAGCTGCAAGGAGGCACAAATACACCTCTCTAAAATTGCCTCCAGCCAGTAAGGTGTTGAAAATATTATAGATTTCAAGGACAGAGCATTAGAAATACCCTCAACCCACCTGAGCTGGTTTATCTGCAGAAAACTGTTAGAAAAAGCAGGGATTTCTACACAGTCCAATTCTCACCAGTGCTTTGTGTCACTCTCAATTATAGTCCAGAATGAAATACCAAGAAATCATTCCTTGCAGCCGGCAGAATTAATGGGATCTTTGACTACAGAGAGCACCAGGCAGTGAACTTGTTCCCTTACCAGCCAAGAGACACAGTGCAGCTTTCTTCAGAATAAAAGCTGCAATGTCAGAGGACAGTTCAAGGCTTATAAAAGTGACCTGATGTCTCCCAGTATTTCAGTCCATAACAAAGGCAAGTAATTCCTGATCCTTTCCTTTCTTAAACAATTTATTTCTGCCATAAACTGATGCAACAAGAGACTTCATCTTCCCACTGGTATCCCACTAAATGACATGTCTGGCAAAACACTGAGCAGAAATCAATTAATAATGCAATTACAAAGAGCTGTCAAATGCTGGGCTGCAGCAAAGCTGTGATAACTGAGCACTAACCCTTTTCTCTTCAGCCTTTGCCTAGGATAGCCATCACATCATATGTTCTTGTAATTAGGTGTCAGCTCAACGTTTAATGAGGTCACGCTTGGCCAGTTTGTGAATGAGAAACACCTTCCAGCTTGCTGGCAGCGACTGCTGAAAGTAGGCAGAGATGTTTCAGTCAGACTTGGTCTACTGAAGGTAGTTTGTCTTTGTGGGAAGAATAATAAGACTAGATTTGAAATCTGATAAATTGGAAGAAAACTCATCCTTCCAGAAAAGTGAAGATTCAGTTGGGTAAGCTTCTTATCATGGCTCTGCGGGTCCAAACAAAGACCAAGACCTGTATGACAGAGCCTGAGAATGTGCACGGCTCAGAAAGTGGCACACGGCTGCCACATCAGCTCAGCAGAATAATCTGCACAATATGTTAGAACCACTATTTTTCCTTCTCTCCTAAGTCCACGGCAGGACCACGCACCATGGTCGGCCTCCCAATCCCACAGCACACTGCAGCCACGAGGCACCACGCCGGTGCACACATGTAGGAAAGCTCCCTCCCCCAGGAAGACATGGGGCACTAATGCAGGCTCAGGACAAGCCTGCCCCATTTGGCAGATGCAAACAGTCAGAGAGGACAAGTTGGAAAGCCAAGCACAATGTGTGCTGCTAAAGGACACCATCACAGGGGCACCGATTACGACAGCACCTCCCCAAAGGAGAGCCGCGATGAAGATGGGTGGAATTGACAGTGGAAGTGCAAGCAATTGCAATGGATTTGCATCTCTCTAATACAGAAAGGGTCTGCTAAGCAGACACTTGATCACAGCTACATATCTCAGGCCAATTCAAGGAAAGAAAACAGGAATTCTTACGCCTGAAAACTCGGTACACCACCAAGCTCACCTTTCCTCCTGTAAATGCTTTATTTACAGCATTTTTACAGTCCACCTTGGCCTCCCTCTTACTCTGTCTGCTTAGAGCAAAAGATCCTCCCTGAAGGAGTCCCAGTAGGAAAGGCAGATGTTACTATGCTCAGAAAGCTTAGAATTGTCTAATCCAAATAGAAACACAAAAAATCCACCAAGGCAACTACTGTTTCTCCTAGCTCCATAGCTCAGAACACACGACCAGGAAAAGCAGGTACAGGAATGCTGCTGGCTGCTGGGATGAAACCCTGCCTTCACAAATCCAGTTGTGTTTGTGGATAACAGCAACAGCTGCCCATTGGGCAGATAAATTAGACCCAGATGATACTGCAGCCAGGTCATGTACAGAGCCACACACAAAGACACCTCTCACATTCCAGTTTTCACTGTTTTGCCTCCTGAATTGTTTATCTCAGCTCAATTCCTGGATGTGGATAAAACAAACGACATGCACTTTCTCACAGACGGGGCTTCTTGGTGTTCCCTTGACAAATACCATACTCTGTGACTATAAGCCTGAAATCCAGAGGAAAGGAAACAACTGCAAAGGGCAAGAAGGAAACAGATCATTTGCCAAGGGACAGCATGAAAACACATTTCTGCTTTGGGTCAGAGCCTTGAAATCTTCCCAGGCTTCTCTCTCCCTTCCAAACCACCATTTTCACACCAGCAGCAATCTCACCACGGCAAACTCTAGTGGGACTGTGGCAGGGGGTAGCATTATTTTCAAGAAGTTACTTCACAAAGGTGTGTTATTTACTGTCTCAATACTTAAAAGATGACCAGGTTAGCTCTTGACCAGACACAGCTGCCACAGACAAGCTTGAAGACCTGGCCCACCTACTGGCAAAACCCAGAGGCAATGAGGACAGATGAGCTGTGTGGTTTTCTCATTCACCTATCATCCCTACAGCTGTTACTAATTGCATTTGGCTTTTAATAACTTCTTCCAAGGCAAGGAGCTGTGCAGACATTTGGCTTATCCTGGCCAGAGCCACTGTAGTGGCTATGGACATATTAACACACTCCTGTGGATTTGGTTCTGGTAGTCAGCTTCCCTGGCATGTAGCAATGCCCAAGATTGCATAAGCCAGGCTGAAAGCTGCACTCGTAACTAATCTCCCTCTTGCTCATGTGTTTCCAGCCCAGGATGAGGGGGACACTCACAGCCTGGCTCTCCTCTACTCCTCACCCACGTCTTAGCAAGACTTTTAGTACTTTCAGTACATCCACTACTGCACTGGACCCACCAACTTGACTGACAGGGTCAGATGTTGTGGGGGCAGAAGGACAGATACACACCTGAACATGTAGATCATGAAGGATGCTTCATTTCCTTATAAAACCAGGAGAAAAGCAGAAGTCTTCCTGGCAATCCAGCAGAGATGAAAAATGCATTCACAGCATTGCTGGCATGGTTTTCAAGTTGCTGTTAAAATTCCAGTTACATTATGCTACCTCCAACCTCAGAGTCTTCTGTGTTTTCAAGCAATACATTAAAATGTCTTTTAGCAGCTGCCTGCCAAGGGGAAATGAAGGTTTTGACATCTGACCTGTAAGGAAGGATGTGTGGCATTTGGAGCTCCCCAAATAAGGATTTAGTTGGATGCTAAAACAAGCTGTGTTTTTAACAGTTAACTATTTTGACGCTGTTTTTGTGTCATGGGAGTTCAAAGTGGAGACCCTGGTCAGGTGACTAAGGAAACCCCAGCCCTACAAGTTCAAGTTTGCTTGGAACCACATTCTTTGCACATCTCTCTTTCCATTTGGAAAGGTTACTTTGCACTGGCATGGCCTGGAAAAAACACATTAGTTTTAATAAGTAAGTGAGATTCCAAAGCAGAACTCATTCACTAGCAGTGGTTCTGAGACATATCCCACTAAATAAGTCCAAGTATCCCAACAACAAAATAATACTACAAACACAATTGAACTGAGCTGGCAAAGGGGAAAAAAAAATCTCATAACTGGTCAGCTTTGAACAGTGACTCAAGAACCATTTTTTCAAAGTGAAACAAGTTTTATTCCTAGGATCTCATCTCCATTAGGAGAAAATATGTTTTTTAGCTATTCTCAAGGTTTAGGCAAGACAACCTAGGGCATTTGTTGACATCATTGAGATCTGCCCTGCTCCACCTCTTAGCGTAAGTTCCCACCTGGGAGCAGCACTTGCCATCCTGCTGGGCACCCTGCTGCACCTTGAGCCAGTTCAGGTCACTGGTCTGACACTTGTTTTCTAGGGCTGGCTTGCAGGACTAGCCCTGAACCAGCCCGAATAAGGTGAGAGCCGAACCCAGCAGAAGGAAAGGCAAAGGACATGGGACCCGAGAGCTGGACAACACCACACAAGTCCCTGATTCCAGTTCATCATGGCTTAAACAGAAGGGAGGATCCCCACCCTCTGGCTGAGATTGGAGGGGTTGAAAGACCCCAGTGGTCCTAAAATGCCTCTCAGATCAGACAGTGTCTACCAGACCCATATGGCCACCTTAGGCCTGTTTTGAATAGAAGGCGGTTGCAGGGACTGAGACATTTTCTGCCAGGACACAGACTAACACAATGAAAAGACAGTCCTCCCCCTGCTCCCTGTGTCCTGGTAGACGTTGGGCACGTCATTTACTCCATCTGCAAAACACCATAATAATCTTGCTGAGGTGCTGAGAGAATAAA
This sequence comes from Sylvia atricapilla, assembly GCF_009819655.1. NCBI lineage: Eukaryota > Metazoa > Chordata > Aves > Passeriformes > Sylviidae > Sylvia > Sylvia atricapilla. The sequence goes on from NC_089146.1 coordinate 23,999,477, forward strand.
CACACTCAATACCAGCAGGAGCTCTGCGAGCTCTGCACACACAGCAACAACCCTGTCCCCAGGTCAGGCGGCTCCAGTCACAAGTACAGGAATTTGTTACACCATGACCTGAAACAAACTGCAGTGGAACACGGTCCAGAGGCACCAAACTACCTAAAAGGCCCTGATCCCTGTAGATGCTGAGTCTCCACCTCACTCCCACCACTGAAGGGGGTTGATGCACTCACCTCCTCAGGGAGGGTAGAAGTTCTCAGACTGATTTCCACAGACTGCTGCTATCTTGTTCCAACATTCCCAACATCTCCAAAATACCCAAAGCCTCTTGTGCAATGAGCAACATCCCCTGCGTCTTAGCTACATGGTGGTTTATGTTACTTTCCGCCTACAACCATTTCAGGATTGGCTTTACAGACCTTAGTGGAAGACTAAACAATGCTGGAGCCATAGCAGGAGAATTTGCAGAGTTTTATTCCTTGTTTCATTTGGGCAATCCTTCTGCCTCTCATCAGGGACAAAATAACTTGCCAACCTCTTAATTTAGGAATAGCACAAGCTCTGCATTCCAGTCCTGAATCAGCCAAAGGAGCCTTTTAAAGCTGGAAAGAGGAAAAAGGGTAAATACCTTTAAGCATATTAAAAAAAAAAAAAAAGAAAGAAAAAAAAAAAGCACCACAAAACCAACCACACCAAAAAACCCTCAACACCTGCTTTTTGCAGGCAAAAACTTGCTCTTGGGGCACTCTTGAAACTGGCTTAACATCAGCATTTGAAAGCAAATTCCAGTCCCTGCTCTTTTGGGTGCCAGAGTGCTTTCCCTGTCATAGCTTAAAACAAAGAGCAAACTCTGCTCCCTCATATATGTTTAGCAAGCACAGTGCAGATGGGATCAACGATGAGAGTCTGAAGAGAAGAGTATCAAGTGAAGCTTGGCAGATTCAGATTTTGTTTTTGTTGTGGGTTTGGTTGTTTTGGTTTGGTTGGGATTTTTTATTCCTAATGGCTACAACAACCTGTTAAAAGTTTTGTAATCTGAAGAGTGCAAAACCTTTTGGATGTCCAAGCTCCTCTGCCAAGACATGCTCAACTGTGAATATTCCAGCTGCATGTTTCACATCACGCTGGTTAAGGATGTGCCAGTATTTTTATTATTCACCCCCTATGGATATTACAGAGCACCACATACATTATAGGCTTCTTAAACTGTGCTATTTATGTCTGTGTGTATTACCCACAGAGATACAATCAAATAAATCACACCCATTGTAAAGGAATAAAGATAATCAAATCAAGCAAAATATTGAGTCAAGTTAACGTAATTCTGAATTAAAGTCTGTAAATGAAAAAAAGAAGCACCAACTCAGAAAATCACCTCTCAGCCCATCACTGCAATGCCTTCCACCCACCCCAGCTTTTTGTAAAAGCATAAGCCTGGAAGTCAGTGCCAAATTCCTTAAATCTGAATGCTCTTGGGCTTCTTCTGGAGAGTCTAAAATTCATTCCCTTGACACTCATATTCTGTAATCAAGGAAGATTATGCATCAGCATTCTCCAGAGTCCTAACTCTCCACAGCCCTTCACAGCTGGGCAAGGGAGCAGGGATAGGAGAGGGGACAGGAGTGGGGAAGAACAGCAGTCACAGCCTCGCTGTGCATAATAGCAGCTTGAAACGTGCAAAGCTCTCCATGCTGCTGTTTTTCCTTTACTCCACTCTCTCCATCTCTCCTCCCCGAGCGGAGCAGCGTGCACAGGTACCCGGAGCAGCATGCACAGGTACCTGGCTGCATTCCCATCCTCACGGAGAGGGAAGCCAAGAGGTACAGCCCGGTTCAGAGCACTTTTAAATAAAGCCTCAAGAGGGAAGGGAGGGAATTCAAAGTCATGCTGCTGAACTAGTTATGCAAACAGGGTCAAGAGCCCAAGTCATAGCCAGGGGAGCAAAACCAGCAAGGCAGCAGAAGTCAAGGACGGGTGATCACAAAGGAGAAAGTGCTAGTTTCTATTTCAGAGCTGATTTGTCAATTAATTCTCAACATTTCACGAAAAAGGAAAGAGCTTGCAGTTGATCGCACGGGAGAGGAGGCATTAATAAAACCCAGCACTGCTGTATCGGCAACCCGAAGAGCGAAGAGCGCTCCCTCCCACTGCAATCACAGCAACAGGTCAGGAGCCTGTTGATGTCCCTGTCCCCGGGGCTGTGCCCCCGGGACACGCTCCTCTTGTCCCTGCACCCACTTCCCGGGGCACGGGGGCCTGAGAGGGCCAGGACCCCCACGGGAGCTGGCAGAGGTCACCTCATGTCCCAAGGCGGACTCTGCTGGAAGGGTGGTCATAGGGAACAGGTTCCTCACACAGCAGGGACCCTGCAGACCCTCCGCTTCTCCCTTCGCACCAGGCCTCCCACATCACCTCTCTCCAGATCTTTGGGGCATGCATTACCCTTCAGGGTGGTTTTACTCCTCCACTAAACACGAATCTGAACGTTCACTTCTCTCTGCTCCCCAAAGAACCTTCCCCACTCCTCAACTGCATCTCCCCAAAGTTCACACTGATCTGTTTCCATGGTGGTATTTTTCCCTAAAAGACCCCAACCTCCAGCCTGAACCCTGGAGCAGTCCCTGCATTCCACCCCCTACCCTCAACCTCGTTACATTCCACCCCTGGGATTTCCGTCCCATACCAGGGAAACCTCTCTAACCCTCGAAGTAACTGCACCCCCAAATATCCCATTTTGCCCACCTCACGGATGTGTCCCCCCTCCAGCGCTCCTCTCATTTCTTCCCTCTTTGTGCTTCCCTGGACTTACTCTCGCTCCTCTCCCGCAATGGATCCCCCTTGTCTGCCCTCCCGCGGCGTCGCTCTGCCCCGGGAAGACCCCCCTGAGGCCACCCTTTAGGATTCCTTTGTCCCCTGGACGTTCCGGCGCTCCGGCGCTGCCCGGCACACGTTCCCGAGTGCGCGGTGTCCAGCGGCCACCTGTCCCCAGTGCCCGGTACCCGGTGAGCGATGCACGGTGCTGCACCGTCCGCAGTGCCCGAAGCCCGGACGGCGGTCCCCAGTCCCCGGCGCGCAGCGCCCGGTCCCTGGCGCGCCGCGCAGAGCGCTCGGTGCCCCGTCCCCGGTGCGCGGCTGTGGGCGCGCCGTGCCGGACCCGCGGAGGCCGGGGCCGGGCGCTGCTCACCTGCGGGGCGCTCGGCGCTGGCGCCGTACTCGGCCGTGTCGCGGCGGCGGGCGCAGGTGCCCTGTCCCTGCACCAGGGCTTGCAGGGGCAGCTCGGCGCCGGGGTCGGGGTAGCAGCGCAAGCCGGCGGCGCAGCGCGGCGTGTAGACGCCGCACGCCTCGGCCTCCAGGCGGGCGCACACCGGGCAGCAGCCGCAGCCCGGCTCCCGCACCAGCTCGGGGCAGGGCGGGCGGGCGGCCGGGGGGCAGGCGGCCAGGCGCTCCGCCGTGCAGGGCGGGCAGCGGAACAGCACCTCGGGCAGCGCCGGCCCCGCCAGCGCCAGCGCCGCCGCCGCCGCCGCCACCAGCAGCCGCGGCCAGGCGGCCCGCGCCGCGCCGCGCCCGACCCCGCCGAGCGCCATGGCGGGACTGACGGGCGGCGGGGCCGGCAGGTGGACGCGCCGCTCGGCCCCCCGGCGGGGCGGCGCGGGGCGGAGAGGAGAGGAGCGGAGCCAGGCGGCGTGGCGCGGCACGGTACGGCCCGGCGAGGCGCGGCACGGCACGGCACGGCGAGGCACAGCAAAGCACGGCTCCGCTCGGCGCGGAGTCGAGCTGAGCGGAGCTGAGCGGGGCCGGGCGCGCCGCGCCGCCGCTGGGTCCTAGAGCCGCCTCCGCGCCCGCCCCCGGTCTCCCGCGGGGGTCGGGGCTGTCCCTCCCGGTGGAGAGCGGTGATCAGACCCAGAGGGGGCTGGGGCCAGGCGCACACAAGATTGGGGGTGACCCAAAGGAGCCGTGGAGTCTGACCAACACGGGGCGAGGGCCTATTGCAGTGGGAGACAGGGGGTCCCTCTGGGGATGGGGGTCTGTCCCGCCGAATACGGCGGGGACAAACACAAAGGGAGCCAAGAGGCGCTTCACAGAGACACTTTCAACAGGGAGGGATGGGAGATCCCACTCCATCAGAGGGCTGGGGTCGTGCCTCACAGCAACACCCAGCGCTGGGAGAGGGGGAACTGGATAATCTCCACATCCCCAAAAAACGAGGGGAGCTGGAAGGCTAAGCAAGAGCCCACTCTCATCCCACTGCCAAAAAAGTGCCAGCGTGGGACAAGCAGCCACACTTCAGTCCAGGTGCCACCATGGGAATGGGGAACAACACCTGGAGTCAGGGTCGGTCCCAACACCCAGTTGTTCACCAGATGTTGGTCCAGGAGCCACCATACCTCCATGGGAACACGACCCTGCAGCTGGGTGAGACCTTTTGGAGACCTAGGGCTCCATGCCCATAGGGATGCCCCATGTCTCCAGCCTGGCTGCCCACAGGGTATTTTGTCCCCTGATCAAAGCTGCCTGCAGCTGACTCAGCATCACTCTTGTGGCACTGCCTCACAAGGGTGACCAAAAGTAGGGTATAAACAGAGGCACAGAGGCAGAGGTCTCTGTGCTTTGGGGTTTTGGTATGAAATGCCCATTTCAAACCCTATCACACTCCTTTTCCTGCTGCCCGACTATCATAGGCTACACAGAAGATTTTAACTACAAGGGGTATTACATAGAGGTTACTTTTTTTTTGTTAACAAAAAAATAGTAACAACAAAGTCAAGGGAATGCAACTGAGCTAATGAAGCTGGAAAACTCAGTTAGTATCTTTGTGGGGTGTATGGTTAAAGTCAGGCAGTGAGGCAGCCTGAGTTCCCTCAGCCACAAGAAAAAGGACAGCTTTGAAGTATTTAAAATTTGCTGGTGTAATTTTTTTGTTGTTCTGGTTTTAGTTTTTTTCAAATTAAGAAAAATGCAGAATGCTGCTGTTGACAATTCGCGCGACACAACTTTTGGCACACGATTACTCACGGCTCTGGAGTTATACAACAACATGTTTGTTTGTGAGATTGATGACTGCAGGGTTGTTGATGGACTGCAGCGTTCATCATGCTCTGTGAAATCTGTGATATGTCCTGGGACTGAGTATGCAGTCCCATCCCAGTCCCTGGGTCTTGCCAAACAATAACTCAGGTTTTACAAGAGTTTAATCAAGCATGGTCCCTTTCTCTGTCTGCCTATCGTGCTGCAGATACCTTGCCATGGAGGAACTACCCACTTGCTTTAATTTTTAAAACACGCCATTACTTGTTTGCACCTTGCTTAAGCTGGACACTGATTTTAACCAGCCTCATTTCACTTTGGAAAGTATCCAGTTGGTTTTGGGGTCCGTGTGGCAGCAGTACTCATTGCTCTGAGTGCAGGGGACTCTGAAATTCCAAGCCAACAGTCATGTTCCCCCTGAAATTTACAAGCAAATAATGGAGAGATTTTTATTCTGCTTCATGTTACAAAATGTCTTTTTTATATTACGGAGCCCAAATTTTAGCCTGGGCAACTTGAGAAAGTCTCTTCCAGAAGACAAAAAGAAAAAAATAAATGCAGTAAAAAAGCTCAGTACAGGATTTGCAACTGTTACTCCCACAAATCTTAAAGTGGGAAAATGGGATGCACAGCCCTGCATACCAGCAGCCCTTCAAAAGCCTCCCTTTTAAACAGATTTCCCAGCAGATGTTCAATAGAAAATGGAGCGAATTATTTTCACTGCACACTTACAACTTCTCAGGGATAGCGGGAAGGAGGCTCTCGGTACCTTTTTTATGATCTGCTGTTGACTTCACTAATGACTCACATTTGGTTCCAATGAGATATTTTCATATGACTAATGAATCTATATTTGGAGGCGTAAGAGGGTTTGGCTAATTATCTGTTGCAGTCACTTAAATATTCCAAGTATTCAAAGTAGGTTTTCTTCCAGTGGCAAATCTTATGCCCTCACAGTCTGTCTTCTGGTGCTTTAAAAGAGCCCAGAACTTTGACTCGCACCAAGCTGACATCTGGGTTTCTGCATGTGTAAGCACAAGAGATGGCCTGAACTTAATTATACAGCAAACCGATCCTGCGTTTTTCAGGTGGCCAATAGGTCATTGCCCAAGGGACGATTTAAACCCGATTTTTCAACACGCACTTGATGCTTGCAGCGGCCCATTTTGCTGGGGGCATTTACTGGGGTGCCATTAATAACTCCTGGCAGGGGCAAATTCCTTCTAAGCACCGTTTGTGTAGGCTGCTTGTGCACAAATCATTTTTCCACAGGGAGGGCTCAAAATCTGATGAGAGAAGGGAAGGTAGAGAGGAGGGGGAGGGAAGGGGCTGCGCTGGCCCAGCTGCCTGAATTGCAGAAGGACATTAAACATAATGATCCTGTAGGGAAAGAAACCCTGCGCAACTCAGATGTGGGAACGAGCCAGGATTTCCTGCTCATATGCCTCTTTAGTAGGTGCTCGGGCTGTTCTCTCTCTTTTATCGCCGTCATTTTCTTTGTCTGCCACTGAAGCAATAACACCGGTGCAGATACAATGGATCAGATGTTCCCCCTGCCCCTGCTGCTGCAGCCCTGGGCTGGGAGACCTCTCTGTGCTGCTCTCCAACTCCAGCAGAACAATAAAGAAGATTTTACAGCTGTTGTGGGGATGGGAGGAGGCAGGGAGGCAGAGGGAAACAGCTTGAGTGCCCGTGGCCAGCTATAATTTCTCCAGTGGGTCTTTGCTGACAGTTTTAGGATTAACAAGTGAGCTCTGTTCCCAGGCATTTACCCCTCTGGATAAGCTGGCCTGTTTGTTCTCAAGGGTTTATTTTACCCTACAAAATATGGCATTGCCAAACAGATGTACGCTTGTTCCTAGAAAGGCAAGTTATAGCTGAAGCTGCATCTCACACAGGCTTTAGCCCTTGGAATTGTTTGGAAATGCTACAGTATTCCTCCGACCCTTTTCAGGGCAGTTTTTTCCCACAGACGTGCTGGTTGATTCTTTTATGGCTCTGTCCTTTGTCAAGGATGAATTAGGAAAAATAAACTCACAAACAAAAAGTGGAGGCCCAGCACAGAGATCCTCTTGCTCCCAATGATTAAGAAGTATTTTACAGCTCCGAGCGTGTGGGGGGAGAAAACAAAGTGCCCTTCTGCCTTTTTCTTTCCCTCATTTTTTCTTCCTGGGTAATGGAGCATGGGGGAGGGGGAAAAAAAAAAAGTCAAGAAGATTAAAACAGTGTTTTAATTATTTTTAAAGTCCTGCTTTTCAGTAGATTGACACAAAGTGCTTTATGGTGGGTGCTGGAGTCCGAGACATGGTGAGAGGCAGGTGATGTCGAAGGGGTGGCTGTGAGGAGGAAGGTTGGGACTGATGTATTTGGATCGCCACTTTCTGTTTATAAGTTTATTTTTCCCAATTCATCCTTGACAAAGGACAAAGCCATACAAGAATTTTGCTTTCTCCCTGGAGATTCAGCGAAGTTCGGCCATGAGTAAAAGGTACTGGGAGGCAGGAATTGCCTCTGGCTCACAGTGAAGCACCTCAGAGTAGGATGACAGGGGGTCTCTCCTTCCTCACCCCCATCCCTTCCCAGGGGGTGCCAGAGGAACATGACTAAGGCCAGAGTCGGTAGCGGGGGCAGAAGAAGCTCTGCCCTGCCCTCTGCCCCTGCAGAGGGACCTTTATTCCCCCTCAAAATGAACACTTTTCCTTAAAATCCTGGCTATTGGATCCAGCCAGGGAATTGGCTCTCTGTCCCTCCCTCACTCCCCAGGACTGTAGGTCCCAATGCTCCAGCCCCATGCTGCCTCAATGCATTAAATAAACCTGCCTTCGGGCACCCCAGTTCAGTAGCTTCTCTCATTGAATTGGAGTGGTGGGAGTGAGCTCAGCAGAGCCCTGCAGGGAGAAGGGAGGCACTGGCAGGACCCTCTTGTTGCATCCTGCCCGCAGCAGCTCCCTAAGGCAATCACACTGTAAACAGCAAGCTTTTGAGGAAATAAACAAATGGCCCAGAAATGAGTTCCCAGCATCATGTCTTCTTCCTCATCAGGGTTAGGTGCCCAGAGGTCCACTGCATACCTTACCTGCACTGCCAGAGTTACACCTGTGGTTGCACATCAACCTCTTGTACTTCCACCTCCCCCAAAATTCATCAGCATGTTTCACACTTCCATGAGCACTTGTTCTCTGGAGCCCAGTTGGCTCCCATGCAAGGGGCCCAGGTACCCCACAAGCTCCTGTGGCTCTGATCCACACCCTTACCTCTGCTGCTCCACAAGTCACACTCAGAGGTAGGTCTGGACGTGCCTGACGCCCCAGGCACCCCTCTCCATCCTCACATTGTTTTTCCCAGGTGCATCAGCACAGCCAGAGTTCAGATGTCAGCAGAAGGGTCAATTATAGGCCACTTTATTTACATTCACCCTATCTGAAATGTTTTTAGAGCAGCCCTAAATGCATTATCTTTGAGCCTGATCCAGTAATTATGAGTGCTTTGGAATGGTCCAGGCTAGTTTGTTTAGGTTTCTCCAGCACTGATTAGAGATTAGCAGAGCTAAAACCACCCATTAGCTGGAAGGCATAAAGCAATGGTGATTCTCATGCTAAGGGGCCAGGTGCTCGGTACTTACCCCTCTCCCAGGCACCACTTCTCTCCAGCAGGGGTGCAAGGCACAGAGGCAGGGTGTCATGAGTTTGTCTGGTCTGCAGTTGTCATACAGAGCAGAGGCTTGTGCACTTGGACATCGCAGCAGTCACTCCTCACTCATCTCTAAGCTTCTCTCAAAGATGTCTTCATTAGTTGCAGGTGTTTAAAACAGTTTGAAAGCAAGCAGCTGACCAGGAGGTGAGGAAAAAAGGTTCAGTATTGACCTAGGCATTTCAGGCACAGTGGCTTGGCTTATGGGGATGATAAAACAAAAGTAGACAGGATTTATGTGAAGAATGTCCTTGATTTCTGCAGGTACCAGGGCTAATTGCTGTTGGAAGAGGACCTGGCAAGGAGATGTAGCTGAGGGAGGGGAAGGAAGAGCCAAGGTATCAGTGCATCTTTGCAGAGATATTCCTACTTTAAACAAATCTCTGTTTGAAGTGGGCCTTGGGTGGCTAAAGGACCTAGTACTGTACACAGCTTCTTTATTACAGTTTCCCAATGGCAGTTCTCAGGATATCGGCAGAAGGTGACTTGTTTACAAAGATCCTGAATTCTCAGTGGCTTTACAGACAACACAAAATTCCAGCTGTAACTTAAAGGGAATGGGGACTAGTACTGTTTATATTTGGTGACTAACAGCCCTTGCTTCTTACCCAAGGACCTCTTCTTTTGGCCTCAGAGACCTTCCCTCTCCAGACCACTCAACCATCATTTCCCTTCAGTAGCAGGAATGCTCCTGAAAACTCATGTGCCCAGGTGTAAGAGCTACCACAGTCCATTACACCTACTGAGTTTTTCAGTATGATCCACAGTTTCCATGGGGATTATCCATGGGGATTTAGATCTCAAGATAAAAGTTAGATTAAAAATCCCTTTGTTTCAGGGAGTCCAGATGCTAAAGGGTCCAGCTTCTTGGAGAGGGCTGGGACAGCCTCCCAGCCCCTGGAATAGCAAATGGACAGTATCCCCCTGACAGATATGAGAACCCAAAGATCATTTTGACATTTGCATTGACAGGCTTCCCTCAGTGCCTGCTACCCCTTGAGCATGGCAGTGGGATGAAAACATTTCAAAGCACGCATAGAAGCTTAAGAATTTTGTTAGCAGCATCAGCCAACATTTCCACTTGCTTTGTATTTGCTGTTGGAAAAGTAATAACAGCTTTGGAGAACCTACTCAGGAGAGAAAACAGCTCTTTTCCAGGCACCATGCTGGGATACTGCTTTGAGTAACAACATTGCACGCAGGAATGGAGTGGAAAGGGGCTGCAGCCCCAGGGAGAGCAGGGATTGCTTACATGAGTCCACAGAAAGTGCTTGGATGGAACAGGATGAAGCAAAGGAAAGTGTAGTGTGACTACGTATTAAGAAAGGACTCCAGCTGCTGGTCTCTAGCTGCCCATGTCAAAGCCTCCTCGGGGAAGTAACTTTATTCATCTCATGGGACAAATAAAACAAGTACTGGAAGAAACACAGGGAACAGTTGTGTTTTGGCTGGGGCAAGACAGGCCATTCAGATCTTGACTCAGAGCACAGAGTTCTCCTAGGCAAGAGAAGTGTTTGAAGGTACACTGACATTTATGTCTAGCACAAAGGAAACCCCAGCACTCAAAGTCCCCTGGCTGTTAAAGAACAGGAGCTACTCCAGGACTAGGGAGCACACAGAACTGCAGTGCCTTTAACCCCCTACCAACTTCTTAAGCAAGAATTTCTCCAGTCCCGTTTCATGGCCCTGGGTCTGCACCTCTCCTGGTCTGACTCATTTCTGGATATGTGGCCAAGGCAGAGGAAGATGGAGCCAAGATCTGAGGGGACAGAGCATCTCGCCAGGAACAGGTCCTCATCCTACAGTTCCCCAGGACCTAGATAAGCTCTATCCCACCTTTCACCCTGCTCATTAGGAGAGACCCTTTGTAGGGGACCTTGGGGCAACACCAACTCTGCCCTTCTGCCTCCAGACAGAACCCCTTGCCCTTTTCAGCAACAGCATTGTAAAAAGACTGAGGAACCAGCCCTGTATAAAAGTGTCTGGGGCCAGCAGAAAAGCATGGGACCTCAACTCACAGTATTTAATCATATGCTTTAAAGCACACTACCTGTCAAGACAGGTGTGGGAGGGGATGATCTGGATGATCTCATCCTGGGGTAGCACAGTGAGCCCTCCTGCACTGGTGCAGCCCTGCTGAAACAGCAAGGCAGCCTGAGACACTCCTACAGCAGTGACTATTTCCATTTCTTCAGTATGTTTATATGTACCAGCCTATGAACACAAGCACTGTTGTGCAGCCCACAAGCAAGACCCCTTCTGCAGCATTCTCTCCAAGCATCACTGCTGTTTTCTGGCTTGCTTCTCTGGACGCTTGCTGGGACAGAGGAGGAGCTGGACTAACAAACTCTTCACTTTCTTGCTGGTGTGGACACCCTGCCAAAGAAAAGGCATGACTAAAATAAGAAGGTTGGGCCATCACTGCCCAAGGCTGTATTTCCTTCCATCCCAGGAAAAGGTCCCCTGGTAACCCTACAAACCAATACCCCCAGGAATCGCCCACCTAAAGTGGGTATCCAGAGCAGAGCGTTCAGCTAGAGACTTATGGGGTTCCCCTTCAGAGCTGGAAAAGGTTGCTCAGTGTCTGTTCTGATCCAGTTTTGAGTATTTCCAGGGATGGAGATCCACAGGCACTCTGGGGTAAACCACTCTCTCTCTGAAATTATTTTCTTTTTATTGAGACAGAACTTCCCTGTTTCTTGTCCATTTGTGGTGTGTCTCTGAGCAGAGACCTGCTCCATCGTCTCTGAACCCTCCCTTTGGAGAGTCAAATACAGCAATTGGCTCTTGCCCTCTCTGCTCCACGTTGAACAAACACAGCCCACAGCCTCTCTTCATCACTTGCCATCACATGCTAGTAATTAACCAGACCTTTTATTAAAGATTCTTGTATCTCACTCAGCAGTAGAGCATGATTTTAGGTTTATAGCTCTGTGTCTATTTCCAAGAATATTTTACTGGCCTGATGTACAAAGATGCTTAAACCTTAAAATGAAGTCATCTCTGCTGCAGAGCACAGCTTGCTAATTAACCCTTCACAAAATCATTACAGCTAAAATCTCAAAGCATGAGCACCAGCGTAGCTTAAGGGAAGGGCAGGGGGCTTTTAGGAAGATAGCAGGAGGGATCCAGATCACGGGTTTGCCTGGACAACAGAGCTGCATGAGCCAAGCTCTATCATGTTGCTTTGAAAGCAAGCAGACATTAAAGCTGAGGAGACGCTCCCACTCAAATAAACTAAATTTGGATTTTAAGCACAACCCCACTCTGCAAAGCAGCTCTATAAAAATGTCATTGTGGGACATCCTGTTTATTGTCTCTCACAGATTCCAGATGAAACCCACCCCAGCAGAGAGAGCTGTTTTCTAATGAGCCTTCTGCAAGCACAGGTTCTCCTCCCTCACCCACAAGCTCTAAAACAGAGGGTCTAAATCTACCTCCCCCCAAGCCCTATGCAATACCCTGGCTCTTGGGATATCCACACAATCAGAACCTGATCCTGTGCCAGTGGACGCTGCTGGTGTGGCTGCAGGGTGGAACAGGGAGCAGTCAGGAGCAAACACACCCTTGTCTAAGGCAATAAACCAGTTACTCACTCTTTTACCTACCAGAACAGCTGTGAGCTGGAGTAAAGCCTACTTACCTTCCTTACTGGGATTTCCCAGAAGAACCTGAGAGAATAAGGAGCCTATGCACCACGAGCATTCAAAGAGAAATGAGTATATGATTTCCTTCAGCATTTTTAACTCTCCCAGCAAGTACAGCCCAGTGCTGACCTTTCACAGGAAGCAAAAGCACAGCAACTGGTGTTGGTTTCCCGCAGTGTCTTTTGAGAGTTGAACCACATTTTAATTCCCTTTGATGATGCACACACACACACTAACTTGTGCTGAGAACAAAGAGAGAGCATCCCAAAAATAAAGGACAGGAATATCTGCTTCTCTTCAAACTTGCTTTGTTTACTTTTTACTTCACTGATTAAATCTTAAATGTTATTCTCAGCCAGGTGTAAGGGTGAACAGTGCACATTCCCAGAAAGGAGGGGACTTGATTAGAAAGATTTTGTCCTGCAGCACATGGGACTGAGACGCTGCCAGCTGGAACGGTAACAGGTAACAACGTGAATGTCTGGATGTACTATAGGTGTAAAGGAGCAGCAAGAGCCATTTGAGTAATGTTTGTGCACACGTTGGACAGAACTGCTCCTTGCTTTTACCAGGCTGAGGAAACAACAGCTTCTCCTGGGAATCAGCTTTCAAGACCCCAGGGCCTGTGATCCAAAACCAAAAAAGAGGAAGATGTCTTCCAAAACTGCAGGAAATAAACGCAGGAAACAAAAAACATTAAAAAAATACTTCCTGTATCTAGTCAGACTGAGAAATAGCTACGAGTTTTGAACAGAAGATCATACCAGTAGCAATCAGGACACAAATGTAGAAAAAAATAAAATATGGTGTTACTGGCCAGGAGAAATGGAAGGATGCAGGCAGGTGAAGAGGGGGGAAAAAAGGGTTGGATAATGTGATCTTGTCTGCTGAGAGCACAGAGCAATCCTAAAAGATCTTCCCTGAGCAGTGATCATTGCAGGGGGGATTGCAGGGACAGGATCGCTGTCTTAGCTCGCTTGCCCTCTGCCGGATGCCAGGAGCTCCTGGGTAGAGTCAGCTCTTAACAGCCCAGTGCTGCGTTTCTGCTGGGCTGCGTGCACTGGGAATGCAAGGGGAGTGGGCAGGAAAAATCTGAACACAGAGCTAGAAACTGCAATGGATACAGAAAGTCAGAAAGTGATGGCAACAAACAAACACCCCCCCCCCCAAAAAAAAAAAAAAAAAAAAAAAAATCCACCCAAACAAACAAAAAAACTCAACCAAAACCCCAAACCACCAAAATCCCACTAACCTCTTGCCACTTTTGTTTCTTGGAATTGCCCAATGTCCCAATAAATAAGATTTTTCTAGCTCAGGTTCTCATGATTTCTGTGTCTGTCTCCATGAAGGACATTACCACTACTTTCTAGTGCTGCATCAATATGCTTAGAAGAGGTTGTCAGGAGGATACTGCCATCCTTCTGTGCAAGCAGGACTACCCTGCCTCATGGAGAGGAGGTGGGGGTACAGCTATTGTTATAAAAAGATGTCCAGCTTTCAAACTTCTCCAGCCACTGAGCCAATACAGAAACAACCTCAGCCCAATGGCTTTTGTGGGCCAGCCTAACCCAGCAGAGCATAAACACAAAAGATCTCCTAGGAAGTAGCTTTTGCATCTCTTAATTTCACGGGACAGGTCAGGGCAGGTAGCTGCATGTAATCCAGCCAGGATTCCTGTATACCCACACCACCAGCAGCCTGCACATGAGCTTCCACAAGGTTTAAGTCGTGGTCTGTGGGAAAATGTCAGCCTCTCTACACAAACTATTTACATAAAAAAAATCAACGCCAATGATAAGCACCTGGAGAGGTTTCATAGCAAGTTCAGCATGATCCACATGCCACTGAGATATTGCCTGCATCCTCCCAGGCAGGTATAGTCTTTTTTGGGACACCTTGAAGATCCCCCACTGCTGGGAATTCACTGGAAAACCCACTCTGGTGTGGCAGTGACCGGACTCAACCACCTTGCTTTGTATACCCAACACTGCTACTTGTAAAATCACCACGTTGCCCTCTATACCCACTTTTTGCCCACAGAAGCAAGTAGATGCTTCCACTCCAGCATGACAGTAACCTCTCACATGAAGACAAAGGGTGTCACTTCATGAACGTTGACATTGTGCCAAAAGACACAGTCATTACTCAAAGAAGGGCAAAAGCACAGTGAACAGTATGAAGTGTTTGGTAAACCAGTTCACCACATTGGTCTGAACTGGGAAGAACTGTGAGAGATCAGCCTGCCAAATCCTCCACTGGAGTCCTTCCAAATTACCCAAGCCAGCCAGGAGAGCACTGGCTGGGAAGCTGATGGGATGGGGGTTTGCAGGCAGCTGGACTTCTCTGTGTCTAGACTGACTTGGGAGTGGGGCAGTTGTGACTCACCCACACACCTGGCAGCACGGCAGTGTCCTCCACTCTGCCCAGCAGCTGGGATGGAGGAAGTTGTGTGTGATCCCAAGGAGAGCCTCTGGAGCTGGGCCTGGGTGCTGCAGTGCTCTGGCTGAGGACCAGGTAATCTGGCTGCAACTCCACAGCTGGAGCACACAAACCTGTTCTGTCACTGCTTCAGTCCATGTCCTGTTCTGTGCCTAGCTCATGGGATCACAGGGGACATGACTCTTCTAACCTGAGCTTGTCTTCTGCTAGCCACATTACTCACACACCCACACATGTCCCCCATAAAGTCTGGAGCTCAGCAGCCAAGAGCCAAGCTCACATGCTCTGGGTTATCAGAGACACTGCTCCAAGACACCCAGAGCCCTTTGGCAGGTCCCTTGAACATGAGCAGGTCAGAGCTTTGGGTGTCTGCTTTCAAACCCATTCTGGGACTGGCAGCATGGATGTCACAGTGAGCTTGTGGCTGCCACAGCCGAGTGTGAGCCCAGAAAAACTTCACACTGGGACAATAAAGCCACCATTCCCTGGGATGACAGTAAACTGTCCCCAGAAGAGAACAGTTGTGCTGGTGTAACTGCACTGGGGACTCCAGTAAGCTTAGCTAAAGTCACTCCCATGTCACATCACCTCCCACCCCTGACCCACATAGCTCTGTGGGTACAAGTCTGCACCAGTGCTCTGGCCAGAAAAATTAGACATAACAAATATATTTTTAAAGAAAGGGGGTGGGGGGGAACATTTTTCATGCCTAGGGGGTAGAGGGTGCTGGCCTGAACTGCAGGAGAAAGTTCAAGGTCAAATCCTCCTGCATGCAAACCAGCTCCTCCAGCAATGCTTTGCAACACTTCCAAGTATCAACCCCTATTCTATCATCATCTATACTAGCACCTCTCTGCTTTAGGCACACTCTTACTTCTGAAAATTGTCAGGCTGTAAATCAGTTCTGCTCCTAGCTGGTAAAGTCCACCAGGTAAGGGCAATGTCCAGATAATACCTGAAAACCATGTCACAGAAAGCCAGGTGATGCTGCTCTTCTCACACCAAGATGCAGGTGCATCATCAGTCCATGCTTCTCATTCAGGATGTAAGTGGAAGGCTTGGCTTTCATAGTTCTTATTGTCACCTCTCTTCCAACACTTGGACAGATAGGTGGACAAGCAGCTCATAATTGAAAGACCCTGGACTCTCAAGGGACACCAGTCCAAAACCCCTTTCCCAACACAGATTGCCCAAAGCCTTAATATATGTAGTAAACTGAACCAAAGCAAACCAAAGAGTTACTTTGTGGATTGACCTTCAGTCAGGTGAGCTAAAACCACAGTGAAGTCCTGTCTTGGGCCTCACTGCCAACAGATGAAGTTTTATGAGCTGGTTTTCTTGGGGTTTTGGGTTGGTTTTTTTTAACTATTCCACTCTTCTCATTGGAAGAGGCAAGTGGTTGACTGTAGGGAAGGAAGTGATGAAGGCCACCCCACTCACAACATTTGTTGATCTCACTCATCTCTCAGACCCTCCACCACAGCAGAAACAGCGCAGGTTGGGTTTGCGAAACAAAGTTATCTCTTTAAATATGCTGACAACTCAGCAATTTGGTGAGCAGTGCTTCCTGCAATGAAACCTCCTCTTGTAAGTATGCTTCCTCCCATGAAGTTATGTCCTTGTGTACTGCAGATTAATCTCTATTTCACGGGCATGGTATTCCTTCATTTTATTATAGTAAATGATTTTCAGAAAAAGTACTGTAATAGGAAATTAACTGTGCTACAGATGCTAAAAAATGCATCTTGTATGGCTCAAAGTAATGAGCATGGTCATTTTTCTACTCTACCCATTGTTAGTTCCTTGCCACCCTTAAAAATGATTAAAGAAGTTATATAATAGAGGTGTGGCAACTTTGCCTTGAGGTCTTTACCTGTTCTTTAATTCAGTTAAATCCTCCACAGAGTATTTTTCCAGTACTCATGACTTCAAAGTGCTCTTGTTAAGTGCATTCTCTATAGTGTTCCTCACCCTATAGGTGTCTCATGGACTTCACAAAGATTTTGGGGAGCACCTGGCAGCCCCTCTGCAGGGTTTAGCAGTCCCACAGCTGGAGGGGCAGCTCACAGGAAAAAGCAATCAGCACAGCAGCGTGCCAAAGTCTCATGCTTCAGTTCCAAGAGAGAAAATCCCATAACAGAAACCATGCCACAAACATCTGTGCTCTTGCCTTGGACAGGTGAAATGGGCTTCTAATTGGCCTCTCCCTGAAAACGGTCCAGAGGCAGCAGTCCTGAGGATTGTGCAGTACAGATGGAGCAGTGGTTGCATTTCCCAAAGTGCTCCCGTCCAGGCAGTCCTGCTCCTATGTGTTCACCACACAGGGTGAACACATTGCATAGGTGAACCAACATTGCAAGTTGGGCTCTCAGTGGGCCAACTTCAGGCCTCCCAGACCAGCCAGGGTCGCCCTCTCTCCACTGAGATCTGCCAGTCCAGGTCTCTCTTTGGAGGAGATCTGATGGGCTGAGCCATTTGTCCTGCAGGCTGCCCAGAGAGACCCACCTGGGGCTGTCTGCAGCACAGAGAACAGATCCTTCCTGTGATGGCTCACCTTGTCCTGCAGACACAGATCTCCTTTTGCTGGGGCCTGGTGATTAGAGAACTGCTCCCAGTGCCAGCTTCTCCTCTGTTTCCTGGCTGTATGCTGGGACACGCTGGCTTCATGTGCAGATTTTTCAAATATTTTGCATTGTGGTTTTCCACGCAGTGCTCAAGATATTTTGCAAAAGGCACCTTATAAATTGACTTAATAAATACACATAAAACACCATGTTTAATCCTTCCTTTCACATTCTTCTTTTCATTATTAAAATGTCCCAAACGTACTGATTCCCTCCCCACCCTGTGTTTAGGCCAGTCCAGTCCAACTTAAAATACTTTTGGCTTCTACAGGAAGGCTGGAAAATGACTATTTTGTTTCAAGAAAGCTTGTTTTGGACTCAAATCAGGCCTTGTTAATGGTCAAAGTAAAGAATGGCTGTACCAACTCTCCAATCAGGTGCACAAAATAATCACAGCATTGGCGGTATTTTCATGCCAAGGGACTTGCCAGTGCCACAGAGCAAGGTGTCTACTCAGCAGCCCTCCCTCATTTGGGCACTCTGAATGGGAAACCACACATACAAAAGAAGAAAAAATTCTGAAGGATGGAGAGGCTAAAGGGCACACAGACATAGGGTGAGCAGTGTGGTTACAGCCTTGGGGACAGTCAAGGCCTGACACACTTTTGGAATGGTCAAAAAGATGCCTGACTGCAGTGCATGAGTCCAAAAAAGTGAGTTCAGCCACTCCAAAAAGCTGGTCAGATGGGCACTGGTTTGGAATTGACTTTAGAGGAAGATCCATCAAACCTGCTTTTGTTTCCTCATTTCTGTGATGTTTGCACTTTATCCAGCACCAGGGATGTTCAGCCATCCAACTCTCTGCTTTCATCAGCCTCCAGGTCCCATTTTCTCCTTGCAACCCAGCTCTGCTCAGCACCAAGAGACCATTTCCAGGTTCTCCATGCATTAAAAAAGGAATGGGCCAAGGAAGTGAGGAGAAGGGAAGATCAGATTATGATGATGGCATTTTATCCAGCACTGGTCTGTGCTCTGCACATCAGAGGTTTCCTTCAGCCGCTGACAGGTGGAGAGCAAAATATCAGAAGAGCATTTTGTATATCATGGGTCGTACGTGAGCACTCACGATTTCCCCTGTCACCAGGGGACAGAATCTCGTCTGAAAATACACAAACTAAGCTTTGCTGTCTGCAGCACAGCCACAGGACACAGTGGGAGACACATCACCCAAAGGGGCAGGAGAGCACCCTCACCTAACAGGGGGCAAGTCCCAGGACATGACTCCCATGCTCCTTAAAAGGCACAAAACTGCAAATAAGGTCTCATCAGACAAGAGGTCAGTACAGCTGAGAGACCACAGTAGCCCAGATTTTGTCCTGGAGTCCTAACCCTGTGGTTTAACTTTCTTAAGAGATTTCTCTAAGGATCATAATGTTCTGGACAAAAGACCTTTGGGACCTCTTGGGTAAATGTGGGCATTTTTTGTATTCATTACCAGCCTCTGGCTGCATTAATACCTTAGCTATTTCATCACAGGCATCTCATGCCTGTTAATATGTCTTTTGGACTCATTTCAGCCCACAAGCCTTCCAGTTCTGCTGTACAGCCTTGCCCTTTTTCAGAAGACGCTGAGCGCTGTGGTCTGGAGGTTAAGGCACTGGAGACTTGTGCCTGGGACAGCTGGCCTCCATGCCTGGCTTGCTACAGCCTTTTACCCTTTCCATCCCTCTGAGCCCAGTGGAGGAGTTGTGGTGGAAGCAGGGGGCTCAGCCTGTGGTGTTTGCAGAAGTGAGAATGACTGTGCAGGAGCACATCCATCAGCACCCAGCATTCTCACCTCTTCACAGATAACCCCAAAACATCATGGTAGCAGTGAGGACAGGCAGAACACTGGCACGGCCAGCCTCATCCAATACTGGTAGAGCTTTAGTGCAGGACCTGGATGGCAGAGAGATCAGAGGTGTTTTGTTTGATAAATGAAGGGATGGACTCATCTTTTGACACAACTCTATTTAAAGATGGTCAAGGGCCCAAATGGAACTTTGTCTTCAACATCTAAAAGGGAAAAGTCCCTTTCAAAGTATTTTTCTGTTCTTTTTTTTGCAGAAGTATCTTGGTGCAGGGGTCAGGAGGAGCCTGTGTGTAGAGGCAGAGATAGCAAACCCAAATCCATGCACTCACAATCAAAACCAAGCCTTGAGGAGTGGGCATGATGATGACCTTCAGTGCCTTCTGCAGGAGGAAGATGCACAGAGCAGCCAAGAACCTGCTCCCTGTCCAGTACAGTCCCTGCTCCATGAGCTCCTGGTGGTTTCCTTGTCCATCTCCCAGGACAGATGGAATGATGCATGGAGGTTTTGTTCCTCTTCAAGGCTTTTAACAGTATTTTAATGAACAATTAGCCCAGCTGTTCAGGAAGAAATGTCGTTAAAATGTTGCTTTTTGCTGCTAAAAATTGTCATCATCCTTGACCTCTTTTTAACATGTTTCTCAGGTTTAAGATGAAGAAATAAAACCCACAAGGTTTTCAGCAAAGGTTTTATGGGCAAAGGCCCATAAATTTGATTTAAAAGAAAATAACCTTAGAGTTGGATTATTTGGTCAGTTTCCCATGAAAAATCTACAGGAAAAGTCCTCAGGGAGAGATGTACCCTGTTGAAATGCTTAGTTTCACAAAAAGGACTGGTTTTCATAATAAGAAAACAATTTATGTAAGAAAATAAGAAGCATGTCTGATGAGAGAGTTTGTATGGGTTTGGTTCAGTAGGAGCTACTGGATCTGGTATTCTTATATTCTTACCCTGTCACACTCCTTCTAAAAATGTCAGTAAAGGATCTTGAATCCTATAACCAGGTAACTAAACAAGATTGACATGTCTTTGCTCTTTCCATTATAGGCATGGATTCGTTGTTGTTCTTGAAAGCCTTAATTTGCAGTATTCAACAATTTAAAAATTGCCCCATGCCTTCTGCTCATTAATTACATCAATGAAAGGAATGTATTTGATTTGATGTAGATTATATCCATCTACGTCAAAAACCAACATGAATGACACTTTTTAACATGAACAATGTATTCAGCAATAAGAGAAATGTCACAGTCCTTTCCAGGATGGCAATAAACTGATAGATCTTGGAATTTTTAAAGCAGAGATAAGGTAAATTAATTCAGATTGTTCCTCCCAGTGCCAAGTCTGAAGCTGATGCCTTGCCAAATCTATTATAGAAGTGCAAATCGGTGAGGAAAAACAATGAAAGATATGAACTTGTCACTTGTTTTCCTGTTGCTCCAGACAGAATTTCAAACCACCAGCAAAACAGCTGCCTCTGTGGCACACATCCTACCCATAGAGAAATCCTTGAATGAAGTCTTCTAACAAGGTCCACCCCAGAACTCCTTTTTTCCTCAGCTTCCTCCAAGGGAACAAGTACAGGTCTCTCCTGAGAGTGAGCTGCAGTTGATGGCTTCAGGGACTTTACCTATGGGTAAAGTAGCACAAGGAGAGAGGAACTGAAAAGGATATGGAGGTGTTGGAGGCCCAGTGAAACCTCTCACAAGGCCAGAGGTGCAGATATCTGACTTACTGCTATCGAAAATGTACAGTACTCCTCCTGCCCTCACTTTTCAGGAAAGGACCAGAGGTAGCATTAGGCAGAAAATGTGTGCTTCAATAAAACTATCTGACCATGCTTTTACCTATCAGCAAGCTCACAAGATATCCCTATCTGCTTGCCTTTCTTCCCATAATGTTCCCACAGGTCCAATCACAGCAAATAGTTTCACAGTGGTGGCCCTAGAAACTTAATTCATTTTTGCCTAGAGGAGAAGCCATCCAGCTGAGCCAGAAGAAGTTTCAGTGCAGCCAGGAACAGAGAAAGATGAACCTGTCTTTTACCAATGCCCTCTGCAGACACATTTGTTGGGCTGAGTTTTGAAGCTGGGGCTGAAGTATATGGGAAAGAAAATGACTGAGGACAAAAGACGGAGGAGGTGGAGAGATTCCATATGAGATCTAGTCTTGCAGTCCTGAAAAATTCTAGCTCTGGAACTGTTCAGAGGACTGGATGACCAGTGTTCCTTCCATCTTACCTGAGCCACTGCTCAACCAACTGTGGTAGACCACTTCAGATGACCAAGACAACCAGTCCATTAAAAAGAAATGGTCATCTACATTTTGGTGAGGGACTCTGATTTAGAACCAGGCTCCTCAGCAATGCAGCTTGCTGTCCAGGTATTACTCTCCCTCTGCCTAACCCACATGCTCAGAAACCAGGCAGAAGAGACCAGAACAATCGCTCAATCTGAACTCTTACACAAAACAGACCACAGAGCCCGCCCCAGTAATTTCTGCATGAATACACTGCAGTCCTCTGGAGCCACTGGGAATACAAGGATGGAAACAATAGCTTTGAAAGAACAAATCAAACTTATAAAACAAAACAAAACAAAAAAATGGCGGGGGGAGAAATAAAAGTCACGATGAGTCAAGGAGGTAATTATGTGTGATAGCAGGGTTCCTTTGGCTGGGGACCAGCAAGAGACACTGTCTGCATCCAACCCCTGGGATGAGCATGACAGAGCAGTTTGTGCAGCAAAGAATTAAGTCTCCAGACAGGAGAAAGGCAGCCATCCGAGACTGGGCCAGGCCTAACTCAGACACGCACAAGTCATTAAGCTAATGTCTCTTAGCTAATTGCACACACAGAGACATATCCTGCAAGGAAAACAGCCTGAGAAACAGCCTCACGGAATGGGCATTAAACAAACACATTAGGCAGGGGAACAGTAATCCTTCCTCGCTGCCAGCAGGGTGTGAGGCATTTCTCATCCACAGGACCACAGCCATTCAGTCATGCTCAGCCCACAGGAATCCCACAGAAGCAAGAAACTGCAAGAAGCTACAAGCCCCCATCACTGCTTTATGTACAAAGGCTCAGGGCAAAGAGGAAGAGATGTGGCTGATGATACATGTGTGCTGTTAAACACACCTCCATGGAAGGGACTGTGAGCCCTAGGTTTAGATTTATTAATGAAGTCATGAAATGTGAGCAGCAGAAGGAGGCCAAGACTTCTGGGTATTTGCAGCTCTGCCTGAGTGTGCTCAGTGATTCAACCCAGAATTACTGGGCTTCTTAGAAAAGGGCCATGAGTCATTGGGCCATTGGTTCCTTCCCTCTCCAGAAAACCCCCAAACCAAGAGAGTGAATATGGGAGGACAACAGTTTTCTTAATGGAACCATTTGGCCTCCCAGATTCCCCCATCTTTTCTCATGTCAGTGTCTGTAAGCCTCAATATCCTCCAAGCAGAAGTGGAGGATGCATAGCCTGATGCCCTCAGATGTCAGTGAGAGTTAAGAGCTGATGGTTTTTGAAGTCAAAACCAGAAGAGACATCAGGAGGACACTCTGCTTTCCCTCCTTCAAACACTGACAGCTGTCCCCAAGCTACTTCTGACAAATATGTGTCTAATCTGCAACTTGGAACGTCCAGACATGACATTACTATCACCTCACTTCATCACAGTTAGCCATCCTTATTGCAGGGAAATTGTTCCTATCACAGACTTTTAGAATTTTATTGCTGGAAAGGACCTCTGGAAGTCTCTGCTCCAGCCCCAACTCAAAGCAAGGCCAACCAGATCTACTCGGCCTGAAGATGTCCAGCCAACACTTACCCACTGCTAAAGTTTCAGTCATCACTTCTTGTCAGGTCTGCAGTAAATACACAGAACTGATGAGGCCATTTCACTTCACAGCAAAATATTTTGTGTATTTAAAGACAAATGTTTTCTAAAAGGCTTTCCTTCTCCAGACCCTTTAGCCTTTCCTCATAGGTCATGTTTCTGAGACTGATGATCTTTTATGCCTCTTTCCCACAGACCGTTGCCAGTCTTCAGCCACACAGATCCTGGAGTTGCCATCCTCATGAAGACCACTGTGACTGTAGATGGGAAGACTCAGATGCCTCCATGGCTTTTTCCATGGAGAGGAGAAAACAGAAGAAAGGCTGGCAAAGCAGAAACAGCTCATCAGATGCTCTGAACACCAGCCTTCCCTTGGCACACATCCCCTCACATCTCTGACAGCCTCAGGCATGAAGATGTATGAAAACTCCATGTACTCAGTCCAGCTGTTGTACTTCTTGCTGTGCCCCAGCTCTTCCCCAGGGCTAACAGCATAAAGAGTGGAAAACCTAACTCAAGAGACAGTACTGTTACTGTTATCTAATTGGACCATGCTAAAAAACTCTCCACCCAGAGGAAAGCCCTTCTGCATCATGAACAGGTCAAACACAGTCCAACAGCTGACTAGCACACTGGGAGGAGAGACTCCTGGCAAAATGTGTTCTTCAGGATCCAGAAAAACTAGGACCAGGTTTCCCTTGGCTGTAAGCCCACTCTTGGCTATCTCCTGCTCTGCAAATTCCTTCGTGGCATCACCCCCATCCTCTTCCCAAACCTGTCCTGGGAGGTCTGCTTCACCATCCCTCCTTGCCTGTTCCTATCCCTCAGAGCATTTGCTATTTTCCCAATCATGAGAAAAACCCTCACTAGACTTCTCTTCAAGCTGCCCTAGTCCTGTGTACTCCCCACATCCTCCCCGTCCCCAAACGTGCATTTTAGAACCAAGAAATTCCTCTCAAACAGGAGGTGCTTGAGGACAACAGGACTTTGAAAAGAAAGGGCCTTGCCATGTCAACTAGAGGTGCCTGCCAGCCAACAGCCCAGCCCCTGAACACACAGGAATTTTGACCTCACATAGTGAAATTTCCTAGAACTTTAAACCTTTGTTATTGTTGATGTTGTTGTTGTCATTGTCATCCTCTCTCTGGCTCTCTCTTGCTTTTCAGTTTTCCACTTGGCAACTGTGTTGAAATGATGCAAGGGAGCAGCCACCGCTTGACTGCAAATTATTAATTAGCTGCCAAGGAGTCTGTGCATGACTGCACGCAGGGCAAGGGGGGCTCTGTCCTACATTACAAAATCAACCGACGGCCTTGGCATTGCTTCTCTGCCCAGAGATATAATTTAGTGGCGACTCTCCATTTGTTCCAGAGCTGATTCCTAAAAGAGAAGGCACTTGCACGGTCTGCTGACGGGGAGAGGGGGAGGATAAAAACAAAACAACACCCCGCCCTTGGTGACCAAGAACTGATCCTTTAGCTGTTGAAACTCTTTCCGAAGAGCTTCAGTTGCTGTTAGAACAAATACTAATTGTTCTCAGCTAGAGGCTGGCTATATATAGCCTGAACAGGCCATTCTGCTGTGAAATATCAATCTGATAAAACTGGGAAAGACTTCAGGTGCTCAGGGCTACTCAGGTCTCTAAGTCTTCCTAAGACTCACTGCCACCCCAGTAGGAGCAGACTCCCCTCTGCTGAGACAGCATGTCTGGCCACATGTGCCCTCCTGAACTGCTGCAACACAGCTGAGAGTAGGTTTGCACAAGCCATGGCTGAAGGCACCCAGGCTTTCGGTGCTGTACGTACACTTTGCCCTAGACACGTCTCTGCTCACAGGACCTCATAGTTTAAATACTCGAGACCAACAAACATCCCGGGGGGGATCTGTTCCAGTGGGTAACTGCCCTTATTGTTAAAAATTAACAACAAAACAATAATCGCAGACAGCTGAGCCTTTCGTGACTTTTATAGCAACATTCCCACAGCTCCACAGGAGACATTGTTTGGGATTCACAAATAAATTTTCACCCCAAATCAGGATAAATCTTTAGTCAACTCTTTCAAAGACCTTCCCAAGAGGGAATGGTCACTTCCCATGTGGCTCAGCATGGCATATCTTCCTGGCATGCACTCTGGCAGCAAGGCTGGGGGCTTCAATGCTTTTAGGAGCCAAACTCCAGACAATTCTTGTACCCCTAGAGCTGCTGCAGCCTTCATTTTCTTTGTGTTTTAACTCACACCATTTCCTGGCCTTGATATTGACAGAGACCTGTGAGCCTTTGGTCACCCCCTCCTTCCAAAAGATCGTTTGGGAGCACATGGCCCAAGGCAAAGGGGAGCTCAAGGGGAAGTGTAAGCATACAAAAAGCTGCTGCCAGTTCATCTTTAAGGAGGCAGGCAGGGGTAACCAGGAGATGGACTTAAACTGAGTAGAGAAACAACCCCAGCTCCTGCAGGCCAAGCTGATACCTAGGAGAAGACTGATGGAAAGGGTGGAGGGAGGTTGGTCAACTGCCATGATTTGCATTCTACAAAGCCAAAAAAGCATCCTTGGCTTGGAATGCTCCAAATGC
This sequence comes from Sylvia atricapilla, assembly GCF_009819655.1. NCBI lineage: Eukaryota > Metazoa > Chordata > Aves > Passeriformes > Sylviidae > Sylvia > Sylvia atricapilla. Next base: position 24,025,092 of record NC_089146.1, read on the forward strand.
CAAACCTGAAGTGGTCTTTAGACTGTTATTTGAAAGCAGGCCTCAGCTGCACCCTGCTTGTCTCAGGCTTGGGTGTCTCCTTCTTCTACCACTCATAACAATTTGTATTTCTGTATGCCAGGAAGTGCTAACCAAGACTGAGGGTGTGGGCTTGCAAAAGGCAAGCAAAGCCTCTTGCAGCTCTTCAAGATGCTGTGGCTGGTGTCTGACACTCCACAGCCTGACACAAAACCACAGCAGGGCGATGCAAACTATCACATAGACCCTGTCAGGATCAGCAGGAACAGCCAGTGCTCAATTCCTACCCTGAGAATCAGAAACTTGGTGGTTCAGACCAAGAAACATCCCTGGGGAATCTGCTCCACTGATTAATCAACATCACACTTAAAATTAATAACAAAATAATAATAGTAGGCAGCTGTGCTTTTCCTGCCTTTTATAGCAACGTTCCCACAGCACAATGAGAGGCATTGTTTTGGGTTCACAAACAGTTTCTGGGACATGTACACATCTTTATCTCTTTTTCTGTGGCTTACCTCTTACCTGCTGGACCAGCCTGCAATAAATCTAACCATCTGGCAGAAAAGTACATGGGTTTGCATGGCAAGGTTTTGATAGCAGGGGTGGCTTCTGTGATGAGCTGCCAGAAGCTTCCTCTATGTCCAACAGAGCCAATGTCAGCCCTCTCCGAGATGGAGCCACTGCTGGCCAAGGCCATGGAGGAGGGAGAGAAAATCAGGGGTGAAGTTGTACCTGAGAAAGAAGTGAGGGGTGGGAAGAAGGTATTTTAAGAGTTTGGTTTCCATTTTCTCATTACCCCACATTGATTTGATTGGCAATAAATTAAATTAATTTCCCCAAGCTGAGTCAAGCAGCTTTGGTGGGCACCTGGCAGCCAGCCAGAGTTGGACCACCACACAGACACACACAGCAAGTTTGTTCCTAGCTTGGATGAAGCTTAGCATTCCTTCACATTCTGGGATATGGAAAGAGTTGTTCAAACCAGGCTCATAGCAACCTTTTAGACGTCGCACTCAGAGTTATGTAAAATATTTTTCCTGCTTTGGTAGCTGGCAAACTTTGTTTTATAAGACAAATGGAATTTATTAATGCAAAATATTTATCAAGTCTTTTTACTTTTCCCCAAGGGAGTAGAGAGGTTGACCAGTAGTCTTTCATCTTCGTTAGCTTCTGAATGTTAAAAATGCAGCTGATTTAGAGCAAAACCACAAGTCAGAGTGTGTCTCATTTCTATGCAACCCCTTTTTCTGCAAGTGATGGCAAGTTTTCCCTTAGACAAAGGTACCATCTTCCTGCTTTGATGGCAGGGAATGCTCCTGAAATGTGTTCTCAAAGGCTTGGGTGATCTCCATGCTCCAGATGAACAGAGGTAACAGGCAGCGTGCATGATTCTCTGTGCTCAGCCTGCCCCAAAACAAGAAGATATTCCAAGCCTTAAGGACCTCACAACATTGAGAAGGGTCGGTGTAAGGTGAGAATACACCAAAGAAAGAAGGGAAGCAGTGGGAAAGGGCAGGACAGTACACTGACAAACAACAGCAGCCTGATTACCATGTACAATCACTCTCTACCCTTTGAGAGCAAAAGAAACAAAAACAACAACAACAAAAAAGCCCCCAAAAAAACAACAACGCCCAAACCACAGCCAGCAGCTCTACCACCATTTCTTATGCCTCGGACTCTCCAAACGAGCAATGTGAAAGGACTTATCAGTGATTAAGGTTTATATTGTGAAACCATCACTGCTAAGCACTGGCGCAGTGATAATAGTCCAAACCAAAGCAATAGCCAGCCTGCAGATAGGCTCAGATACCATGTCTGCTTTTAGGGCTGTGAATCTTCCATATCTGTTTGATTGTTTACCAACTTCTATCTTTTCCTTGGACTGTTTTGTTCTTTGTTTTGATATGTACCAGCACAGTCTTCACCTGAGGACCCCAAGGAGCACCACAGCATACACAACCTTTCTGTCAGAGGTGGACCTAATTTGGAGCAAGCATCTCTTGCTTGCTATGGGAACTTGCATTTCTTTGTTTCGTATTCCTCATGCTAAAAGAAAAATACATCTTCAGCTGACTAATGTTAAAAAATTAATTGTTTAATGACTAGATTATTCATTTGTTCCTCTTCTTTCCTTGCATGACTGGGGTCTAGTTTTCATTTAAGGATTTTTTTAATGTTCCCTTTACAGATTTGCCTTTTAATCTCAAATCTAATCCATCACAGTAACCATCCACCACAGTAACCCATCTGCAGTTTCAGATGCAGCCACTTGAATGGAAGCAGACATGACTGATAGAGCCCAAGATCCTATCTCCAAGCAATCAGCTTGGCCTCACAGCTGGGATATTAGAGAAAATCCTGCATTGCATCACAACTCCTTCCTTCAAAGGTGAGGCCCAGTAGTAGGTGGCTACTTGGAAGAAGTATATTCACTGAAAAAGGCAAATGCCCTGTTGGTCCATCACTTAGCATCAAGTATATTTACTTGGAGGAATCAGGTTCTCTCTCCACACTTTCAGAGAGCTGAAGCTGTTCCAGAATTGCCTGAAGGGGAGAGCAAAGCCGTGACTTGCAGGACATTTGACTCAGGGTGGGGAAGGACTGCAAAATAAAACGTTCCTCTTACAATAGGAGGTTTAATCAAAGAAATGGAAAAGGGTCACAGAGCAAATTCCTGAAACCAAACGCATGAGTTATAAATAAATATTTATTGGTGTGAATGGAGGTCCCTTCGAGAACACCCACTGCTCATTCCAGGCTGCAGTGTGATGAACACGGGCTCTCTGGCCTCACAACTTTATTCCTGTGCAGCACCTTCCCTGCATCCCACACGGACCTCCTTCCATGAAGAGGAGGTAGGACTGAGCAGAGGGAGGGGAATCCAACATCCCAACCTGAACACAAAGACTTGCTCCCAGGGTGTGTCCATCAGATGACTGAAGGCCAGGAGAGCAAAGTCAGAGGCAAAGCTCTCCAAATTCTTATGCAAGATTGTCTCCAGCGAAGCTCAAAGGAGGCGTGTAACCTCATACTGATGAATGCCCATGTCCTGGGGCAAGGTTTCCTTTAAGGAGACATGGAGGTTTTCAGGGGTGCTGTACTGGCTTCTCTCTGCTTTCTTTGCTTTGTAAATTCCAGATGCCAGAGCAGCTGCTCTTTGCCTGGGGCAGAGGGAGAGAAGCAGCCCAGCCTGAAGCTCTAATCTATGGGTCTTGCCCCGCTGCAGGCACCACCTCCAGGGCTGCTTCTGCGCCCGGATAAGCGCTGGGGAGGAAACAAAAGGGGAGCATGACAGCCTCATTCACTTGCTAATAGGCTACTGGAAGAAAGACATCAAATCTACAATTACCATGCAAGGACACAGTCCAGCTTGCTAAGAACAGAGGAAAAGCAAGAAAGGCAAAGGAGGAAAGGAAACGGATTAGGTTTTCCACAAGCACCCCAAAATCCACGCTTCCTACCCAACAGGAGTCTCGGGAGGTTGAGCAGGGCTGTGACACCAAACTGTTGAACACGAAACAAGCACTTTTTTTTGGCTCTGGTTAGAAAAATCCTTTCTTGCAGAGCTGCCATAGTTCATGTGCTTGGAGCAACAGTGTACAAAAAGAAGGGTTGGGTTTTTTTGGGAAGGAAGGTGGGAAAAAAAAAGAGCACAAACCCTGCACTGGGAAAGCCACACCGATGAGCTTGTTAACATTTGAAGAGACTGCTTGGCATGATTCCGTACACAGATTCCTGCCAAGAATTTGCAAGAGGAAAGTATATTTAGCAATCCAAGGCATGCCAAAGCCTTGACAAGAGAAAAAAAAAACACCCTTTTTTGAATATGTGGAATAGCAATTAGACATTTTCTAAGCAGCCATTTTCAAAATGCATCCAGGCATCTAATAAGGGCACCTGAGGCATATCCACAACTCTGCCACACTCCATGCCTCAAAAGACATCCGCTGACATCAAATACTTGGAGGAAGGATGTGTTACCGGTGGCAACTGCCCACTTCCAGAGCACTGGAGCCAGTTTCAAGCAGGCACCTCAAGCCATTGGAACACACACAATCTCAGGCCACTGCAAATCATTTTGTAGCATCCTTTAAGGTATCATTTCTCTAAGGAAAGCTGGGAGCCCTGCTGCATAGCTGGGTAGCAGAGAGATGTTTCCCACCTGCTTCATCCACAGTGCTTTCCCCAAGTGGAGCTGCTGAAAATCCAGGTGGGATGAGCAGCAGGTGGAAGCTAGGATAGTACATAAAATCAGATGGTGACTTGCAGCTTGTTGAAGTGGTGTGTCACAATAGGACACGAAGTAAAGACACTTGACTCCAGTCAGAAGGCAGTAGAAATCAGGCTTTATTTACAATTCATTCAGCCCTTTTATAACATCTTTCGCTAAGAAGGCACATCCATAGGACTGACACCTCTCCCATTGGCTAAGTAACAGAAATAGCAAACAACACCTGTTGTTATGGGAAAGGAATATTGTTTACACAAGGTTGTTTTGGGAAAAAGAAAACAGTTGAAAAGTTTCCCTTGGGAAGAGCTAGCAATTCTCAGGCTCAGAAAGTACGGGGTCACAGTGGTGCTCACGTAATTCCTTAAATCTGGTTGCTTCTTTTGTTGTCCAGTGTTCTGAGCTGCATGCAAAGCCAGAAATAAACTTCATCACTAAATTGCCTTTCCTTCTAGGGAGAGACCTAGAAGATAGTCCCAAGACAGGGTTAGTCTGCACCAGGAAGGTGACTCACCCACTTCACTCACTCTTGTTTCTGAAGTGCCATTTTTGATGCAGCATGGAGGAAGAGGCATGAAGGAGCTTAGGAAGGCCATGAGCAACCCTTGGTTGTGCTCAAGGAGGAAAGCAGCTCACTATACAGTAAGATCAAAACATCTGATGGTCATGAAAGTTAGAAATCACACTGGAATATGCTCCTTAAAACATGGTGCCCATTGCTTATAACTGCCAGGCTGTATTACAGTCAGATTCCTAAGACACCAAGCTAAAAGGGAACACCTGCACATGGGCTGAATTCACACCACCTTTAAGTCAGGACATGCAGAAAGGGCAACCAATGCCTGTGGCTGAGTTTTCTCATTCCTGTAAGCCCTAAACCCCTAAAAGTCTTTAATATGTGGTACAACACCAGTGGTGCCCCCAAGGCTTAACATCATTATCCCCTACAGACCCAACAGGGTGTCGGTGACCAAGAGGGGGCAGGAAGCACAGAGGGTAAAGAAGTTATGTTGTTTTGGAAACAAAGAAATACTTAACAGAAATCAGAATGAGGAAAGTTGCCCCAAGCTTGTTCAGCTTTTTATTTCCAAGTTCCTTTGGGCTCCTGAAACACCTTTTGGTACCTGAAATGCCACCATACAGCTGCCATTCCCTTAGGTTATATCCTTGATCCTGAAAGAAAAATCCCATGGGACTGACAGATTGCTCTGAGAAAGAGGACTCCTTCTCACCTGCTCTTCAAAAGCAACCGAGATAAACCAACCTGCACAGCCACATCTACAGAACATTCAGGTAGACTTAAAGTCTCAGTTTCCATCAGACCCTTCTCCAATTCCGAGAGCTGTTGTAATCCAGATGGGTCAGACATTGCCATAAGCTCACGCCCTCCAGGACAGGTATCAGCTCTCTGCTTCTACAGCATCTAAGACAACTCTGTCCGAGTTCCTGACTAAGGCTTAACAGCAAATACACTGAAAGCAGTAAGCAATACTGTTTAGAATTCCTGTTTTCATCCTAGATTCCCAGAGGAAACAACAAATTCGGAGGATCGCCTGGCCAAATCGCATAGTTGTCAATACAAATTTCTCCTAGTATATACACAGCATTTGGACTGATCACTGACACAAATTCAGCTTTCCTAGAGGTGACAAATGACTACAAAATCCTCATGTCCAACCTGCCCATTCCGATTTCAACCTGCCGATGTCTTTTGTCCCAGGCTCTTGTTTCAATGTGGCCCCCGTGGTCAGTTCCGGGGGGGAGCACGGAGGCGAGCAGCGGCAGCCGCGGGCGCAGCCCCTGGCTCTCGGCGCGGCAGAGCGGCAGTGGCGCCCGCTGGCCGCCCGCAGCATTGCCGCCGCATCCCGCCCTCCTGCCGCCGAGCGGGCACGGCCGGCAGCCTCGGAGCCTGTTCGCCGACACAAAACGCCTCTGCCGAGGAGCACGCCGGGGTACCGCGGCGCGAGAAGCCCAGGGGATCTGCGGGCACAGCCCGTCCCACAGGGATGCAGGTAGGACCGCGCAATCCAGGTCAAAAAGATCGTCTCACGTCCTTATCTTCTCGTTGTGTTTCTACCCTGCCCAGCTTCTTCTCTCTGCAAATATAAGCCCAAAGGGTAATCAATAACCTTCTCAGCAGGAATAGAAGTCATCTCAGATAAGATACCTGTTCAGCCGTCCTGGGATATCAACTCAGTGAAACATATCCTCTGCACCTGTTAATGAATGGCTATTTCAGAGCAGTTGAGAAGGCTTCATCAGAAACCTGTACTTCAATTACGACCTCTGCATTAATGAAGAAAGCAGAGGCGTGCCGAGTCACCTCTCACCACATGGAAAATGTGGCCCAAGCACACTGAATCAAGAATAAAAAGCAATATGCAGAACCACATTGTCCTGCCCATAAGGGGAAGCAGAGGGGCACGGGCTGATCTCTCTGGTGATCGGTAATAGGACCCAAAGGAACGCAATTAAGTCGTGTCAGGGGAGGTTTAAGCTGGATATTAGGAAAAGGTTCTTCACCCAGAGAGTGGTCGGGCTTCCCAGGGAAGTGGTTACATCACCAAGCCAGTTGGGATATGAGGATATGCAGGTTGGTATGCATGACACCAGATAGGTGGATTAACCCCAAGATCTGCACACAACAGAACACCACAGGCTGTAGTACACAGTTATCTGTGGGTGGTGCTGAAGAACCAGCCAGCAGCAGAGCATGAGCTGCTTTTACTATTTCAGTCAAGATGCTCTTTTTCTCTCCATCTTGCAGCACTTGAGGAAATGTCCCTTGAGGAAATGGGAAAAGGCAGAGATGTTTTATGTGTTCTCTCTTCCTCCCCTTACATCTGCCCATTCCCCCACGCATGGAGCTCTATGCTGTTCTTCAAGGCACAGATGTGAAGGACATACCAAGATGAGCCAAGCTTCTTCAAGTTATTTAAGCTTTCCTCAGATTCACCTCAGCGCAGTGAAGCAACGAAGTGTGCAATTAACTAGAAAGGAAAGTGGTTTTTAATGTTCACCGGTAACAAGAGCCACTCAAACTACTGGATAGCACTACTAATGTCTCCATAGTTACACCTATAAATGCAGAACAGTGCACCGTGTTTGCACAGCAAGGTTTTGGCAGTGGGAGGGCTACAGGGGCAGCCTCTGTGAGAAGCTGCCAGAAGCTTCCCCAGTGTCTGACAGAACCAATGTCGCCCCACTCCAGCACAGACCCACCACTCACCAAGGATGAGCCCATTGGCAGTGATGGCAGTGTCTGGGGTAACAGATTTAAGGAAGAAAAACCCCACAGAACAGCAATTGCAGCCAGAGAGGGGAGTGAGAGTATGGGAGAGGAACAGGTCTGTAGGTACCCAGGCCGGTGCAGCTGAAACAGGAGATGCTCCAGGTGCTTGCCTGGAGACACTGCAATTTTGGCCTTTTCAAAAGCAGCTGGTGAGGTGCACAACTTTAAACCAACTTTTGTTTAGCAACTGTTTTTGAGCCAGATTAAGGAGAAGGCCATTAAGAAGCAGATCCTGTGAGGTGGCATAATGCTTTTCATCGTGCAAATGTCCTCCCTCACACAACTGGCTGAGTTGTAAAACTCTTCCCTTTTACCCCCTCCCTGAGAGGTATTGGGCCATTGACATGCACGCATAGGCCTGACAGCATTCAGCCCTGGCTCGGCTACACTGACATGAGGCAGCTGTCAGTGTCTTAGAAGGGGTCATAAACCATCAAAGACCACCGTAACACCCCAGACCCATGTTGGGCCTGGACTGCACATGATCCACAATGTTACATCAGGCAGTGGAAACCCCGTCCTCTTCAGGGGAGGAACCTGGGCATTCCCACACCTAAAGACACTAACCTGGTTCATTTTTGTGTTTCAGGGGCTCCTCCAGATCAAGACTCTAACCATCACCTCGACTAAGGGACACTGAAATCACTCTCAATCAAGTCTTATCACTGGATCCGTGGATGGTGGAATTTTTCTTTTCCTTTTTTTTCCCTTTCCTATACTTTTTCTCATTATTTGCTTATATAAGTAGTATTTTTATATTATGTTGTTATTTCTATAGCTAACCAAAACAGCTACATACCTCCATTCCACTCCAGCCAAATTATTCTAAAATAAACCTGCCATCCCAGCTTTACAGCCCATGGAGGCTCCAAGCTGAAGCAAGGCTCCATCCAAAGGAGGCTGAGACACTGCAGGAAGCTTACAGTGGAGCAGGCCCATGTTAGGACCTGTGTCCTGTGGAGAAGAGCCCATGCTGGAGCAGGTTTGCTGGCAGGACTGGTGACACCACAGGGGACCCACGCAGGAGCAGAGGAAGTGAGTGGAGCCCTCCCCGTGGGGAAGATGGAGCAGCAGAGCCAGCCTATGATGGCCTCAGCCCCCTGTGCAGCTGCTGGGGAGGGCAAGAAAATAAAGAGTAAAGTTCAGCCTGGGAAGAAGAGAGTGGTGACTGGAATTAACATTTGGTTTTATTTCTCATTATCCTACTCTGATACAATTGGTAATAAATTAAACTGGTTTCCCCAAGTCAGGTCTGTTTTGCCATGACAGTAGCTGGTGAGGGATCTCTCCCTGCTTTTATCTCAACCCACAGACCTTTCATTTTATTTTCTCTCCCTTGTCCAGTAGAGGAAGGCAGTGATGAGGCAGCTTTGGTGGGCACCTGGCACTCACCACACATAACAGACAGGACATTTTACAGAAAAGACAAATATTATTCCACTCCATTATCACCCTTTTATTGATAAAAGGACAGATCTTGACAGTGGAGAAAAAAGGATGTTTCACGAAGTAGCTTCTACTGGTCTTTCAGTTCCTTCAGTCTTCTGATGGCAGATTTGACTGTCACTGCAGAGGTGGTACTGGGGGAAGAAGCAGAGTCATCTGCATGAGGCACCACAACTGTGCTGGTGTTATTTATTTTTGAGATAGCACTAATCATTTCAAATTGTTATCATCTGATTGCACTGCCAAACAGGGTTCAACACTAGTTGTTTTCCTGACAACAAAGCATAGGCCGTGGTCCACAAAGCACACAGAACCTCACTGGCTACATCCCAACCCAAATTTCCCAGTCATGCACCGACCACGTGCACCAATGTGTGGGCTCAGACCCTTCACGACTGCTCTGCCTGGGACCAGAATGTCTTCTACAGAATTGTGGGGGAAGGAGAGCAAACAGAGTAGCAACAGCACCCTCACAATAAAGGTTATTATAATTCAGGGAATTTTTTTTTTTGCTTTTACAGCAAAAGTAAAACATGAAAATAACTTTTCTTCGAATAAGTTTGGCTTTGCCTATTGCAAAGAATAGCCATCAAATTCACTTTGATCCACAGCAATCACATTTTAACAGAGCAGGCAACTCCCCCCATTCACTATCTCAAGATAGATCTACTTTATGGTTAGCAGATCAAAAGTATTTTTGAAAAAGAAAGTAAAAAGCTGTATTATGCCTCAGCTATGTGAGAATAAACTTTGATTGGAGCTTCTTCATTTCCTTACTTGTAAGTCCAGGCACCACCAGCAACTGTCTTCATGCAGGATCCACAGTGCCAGATACCCACAGCCTTCCTCTTCATTTTGGTCTAGAACGGAAGGAAAAAGGCAAAAAAATAGAAAAGTCACTCTCCATCAGCTGAAAAAGCCAAACAAGAAACTTCAGGCAAGGACTTCAGCATCACATCACAGCACTCTTATAAGCTAAGTTAAGACAAGAAAGGGACGGACAAGCCTTTTACTCAAATTCTGCAGACACTTCTGAAACTTTTCCATTCAGATATGAACTGGGCCGATTCTGAAGGCATCATCAAAAATTCAGCTTATTTTGACGGAGAAAAATAGTAGGGAGTTACCTTAGTCCTAAGAACTGAAATTCTCACCTGGTTTGGTGCTCATGTAACTCCGCTGCTCCCAAGCCACCCTGGGCAAGCCCAGCTTGCTCAACCCAGACCCACTTCTAACAGCATCTAAAGAGTGGGCACAGAACTCCCTTCCCCAATGCAGGTATCCATCACCTTGCAGAAGCGACAATAGGTTTGCCCACGCCTATGCCTGATTTAGGCAGCTCTGCAGACAAAACTATGAACATTCTCACATCCTATGTGAAAGGCAGTAAGTTAACAACACGCAAAAACCCAACAACAAATCAAAGCAAGAAAAAAACCCATGAAAATATTTTTGAATTTCCAGCCACTTTTAAGGTATCAGTAAAAAATATCTGTGTGTGAAGTATAAGGTGATGGGCCTTTCAAACTATCAAAAACTAGATTTAACAGCAAATTTTAATTATGTACACACGCAGTTAAGATTACTTCCTATCAGAAATTCTTCCCTGAGTTATACAGGACACAAAAGTAAGCAACTACCATCAGAAGTTTAAAGCAGGAAAAGCAACCTTTTGTTTTTTCACCAGGTGTGCTGTAAAAAGTCACTGAAGAGAAAAAAAAAGCCCAAGTCAAGCCTTAATCATCAAGATAACAACTGCAATGGTTTAATTCTATTAGGTCTATCTTATTAATTATGCAAAACATAATTAATAAAACATTGCTTGCTCTTTTGTATCATGAAATGTAATAATGTTTGGTTTTATTTAACTACTACTAAACATTTATGTTTATGCCTACTCTCTTTTTCAAGGACTCTGACAGTAGTCCAAAGCTCAGTATATCCTAGCCCCTGTCTTGGAACTAGGTATGTTTCCCTTCAGTACAAAAATTACTGAAGCATCAAATCACCTTTCTAACATCAATAACAATGTGATTTTTAAAGACTTTTTGGAAACCTCTCACCTTGCCACAAAAGGAGCAGGTATACTTGGCATGCTGGCTGATTTCAATCTTCTTCACCATTTTCCTAAGGGATGCGCCATAACGGGTCCCATATTTACCCACGATCCCGACCTTCTTGGTGCGCTTGGCCTGTTGGGAGGCAAACCAGAATCAGCTTCAGCTCTGCAGAGACAGCCTTTCTCTCCTCGCTGCTCCCCTCTCCCGGCACGGCAGCTGAGTGCTCAGCACCCTAACGCCGGGCTGCAGCCTCCCCCTGCCGCTGGGAAAACTGACTATCCACAGGGGGATGGAATGGGCCAGGAAGGGAGCACAGCAGACACCTGGCCCAAGCTCCCTGCGCAGGTAGGATCGGCCCAGAGCACACGGCACAGGACTGCATGCAGACGGCTCCTGAGCATCTCCACTGACACTCCACACCCTCCCTGCGCAGCCTATTCCAGTGCTCGGTCACTGCACAGGAGAGACCTTCCCCGTGTCCAGGTGGGACTTGCTGCCCGTGTGTCCTACGGCCTGGCACCACCGAGAAGAGCCTGGCTCCTGCCTCTTGACAGTCCCCTTTAGATATTCAGACACTATTTTAACTATATAATTATTATATATTTATATAATGAGATTCCCTCTCTGTCGCTTCTTCTGAGGCTGAACAGGCCCAACTCCCTCAGCCTGTGCTCATGAAAGCTGTTCCAGTCCTTCAATCATCCTCGTTGCCCTCCCCTGGAGAATTAGCGATGAAATTAGCTGCAGGCCCCCAGCTCCTGCCGGGGCACTTCGGGCAGCGGTGCGGCGGCCAAGCCCGAGCAGAGCCCCGTGCGTCGCGGGGCCAGCCCGCTGTGGCACGGAGAGCTGCAGCCCCTCTGTGCCCCGCGCCCCGGCTGCCATTCCCCTCACCCAGGCCGCCTCCCCCCGGCCGCCCGGACGGAGCGAGCCGCTGTGGCAGCGCAGCGCGGAGCCGGGGCCGGCTCGGGGAGGCGGCGCACGCCCGGCCCCGGCTCCGCGCTGCCCCGGGCGCGTCCCGCGGGGTCAGCGCGGCGGCCCCTGCGCGGATGGCGGCGGATGGCGGCGGACAGCCCGGCCTCACTCACCATCTTCCGCCGGCGCCGACGCAGAGAGGGAGCGGCGGTGCGCAGGCGCGGGCGGGCCGGCGCGGCCGGAAGTGACGTAGGAGCCCGGGCGGGGGCGGCTCCGGGCGGGCCAGCGGCAGCCCCGAGGGACAGCCAGCCTCTGAGCGAGGGCGGCCGCGCTGCTGCTCGGAGAGCTTCCGGAGCCTCCCTCACTGGAGACACCTCCGCACTGCATGGGTGTAAGGCCGTGCCGTGTGCCCCGCGATGCTCGACCAGGGAGGCTGGACCGGATGAGCGCCGCTGCCCCTCCCAGCCTGACCCATGCTGTGCAGCCCGGCGTGACACACAGGTATGGGCGCCAGCACCGCCGGAGCTCACATTCCTGCGTTTCCACCGAGGCAGGTCACAGCAGAAGAGGAGAAGGGGCAGTTCCATTCTCTCACCTCGTTTTTAAAGAGAATAAGCAGCCGGTAGTTCTCAAAACAGGGACAGAAAGCGTGACCAGAACTGCAGAAAAAGTAAATAATAAAATACATATATATAAGTCAATGAAGATGAATTATTATCATAACACATATCAGCCCTAAACCATGAGGTTTCAAGAGTTTTGGCGTCAGGTTAAGGCAACTTCCTAATTTCCTTGGTGTTGCCAGTGCTGAAACCACCAGCCCTGAAAGCCCTCGTGTGCTGCTGCAGAAGTGATTCCCAGCACCAAAACACAGAGGGAAAAATACACCAGTGCCACCGAGCTGCAAGGCTCGTAAGGGGATTAGCAACTCATTAACCTCCATTAAGAAATGTAATCCAGTTAGCCTGAGAGATTTTTGATGTGCAGAGCCAGCTACGGTTCATCCCCTCCTGCCAGGAGAGGATGGAGCTTCTCAGTTCTAGAGAAATAGTTCCCAGGTAATTGTTGCAGGTAATTTTCCTCCATGGCTGCCTCGACCAATGACTGCACTCTCCACTTGCAGTCCGTTAAGAAGGAATCAAGTAATGAAGTGTACCCAGCCACTCTGTTACTTTTTCCCTGGTTGGGGTTTGTACTTGAAGAGACGGTCATGGACAGATGTTATATCCCCTCTTGGCTCTTGCTCTGAGGGTTTGAACACTGGCATTTTTAATTCTCTCTGTCATGCCAGGCTCCTCATTCCCTGATCATCCCTGCAAGCTCTTTGGGGAGCTGGTGGGCCAGAGCAATGTTTGTGATGAGGGCTCAGCAAGGCTTTAGGCAATGGTATTTATATCTCTCTCAGTTGAATCAAAATTTCATTTGATATATCCTACGAATATATCTGCCCTTTTCAGATCCTCGTCATAATGATGACTCACAGGATACAGCTTTGATACCAACGTATTAGAAAACAGAAAAGAAAATGTAAGTTCCTTTGGCTGCTTAGTGACGATATGGTTAAAAAAAATATAAATTGTCAGCCAACACATCCAGAGAAATCTACTGCTATTCTCTGGTCTGTATATTCAGGGTCCAGGTTTGCTGTGACAGTACAGCACATGGTCATATCCATTACCTACAGACAGCTCTGGCAAAACCACCAAACCCGGCCACCCTGGGGGACAGCCGTTCCCAGCACTGCCAAGGTAAACATCCATTTCCAAGGGACTGAGAAGATGAAGGACACAGACAAGCCAGCACAGCCTTGCCTTGACAGTCCACCCCCTTGAACTCTTCAGCTCACGAAGCTAGCCAGCCTGGGGAACACAGAACACTTAGTAGGAACTGCTCCAGCCTATTATTTTAACCAGTGGTTGCTGTTTGGCATCCTTCTTGAAAACACACCTTTTTCCAACATGGGTGGGAGCACTGATGCAGGTGTAAAAACAGGCATCCAACCACAGTTAAGATGCTCCAAGATCCAGTAAGATTGGTTCTTCCCTTTCCTCTACTGGTTTTAGATAATGCCAAAGAGACACAGGTCTACCACCTTAAGCTGGCAGGCACAAGAGGCCACAGGGGTGCTCCATGTTCCTGAGCCTGCTGTGGGTCTCCCTGGCATCCTGCACACTGCCTTGTAGAGGTTCTCGTCAGATCCTGTCTGAGCCTGCTGCCAGCTGCCCAGCCACCTCCTCACCATATTAATGAGGGAGTAATGGTGCCACGGGGATAAGGCCTGCAGTCTCTCCAATCCCAAGTAATCACTGACACCACTTTCCTGCAAGGTTCTTCTCCCCTTTTTCATGTAGTAAGGATAAAGTGAATCTCAGGTGTATTTGAAAAACCTCTGTATCTGTGCAGCAAACCAGCTGAGATTTTATGGATCCTAACAAAGGGAAGGTACACCTAGCATTCCTCTAGCAGGGCTGGGATTTACCAACATATGGACAAGATGAATCGAGTTAATAAGAAGCAGAATTCTCCAAGGGTACTTTCAGTGTATCTTAGAAAAGTACTGTTTTGACATAGCTGTAGCTTTATAAAGAAAACTACTTCTATAGCAGACAACAATTATGGATACACAAATAATGCCTTTTGCATTTTTTTTTTCAGGCAGCAGACAGCAACATTTCTCACCCCTTACTCAGAACAACCCACTTTGCAAGTAGAAAGATCACTCATCCTACGGACAGATTAAATACTCTGTGTTCAAGATGACAGACTTTTAAAAATGTCAAAAAGCGTGTCTTCATCACCTGGCCAGCTGTTGAGGTAAGAGCAGTGATGGTTAGCTCTCAGCCTCAAACCCAAAGATAAGGCATTTCCTCCAGCTGCCCAGTCATAACACCTTGTGCTACTGCTCACACCCCAAAGCACCATCTGAAGTCATGAATGAAAAGCAGTTTTCCACCCAGCACAATTGTACATGCAGCCTGTGGGCCATTTCCATGACGACACCAGCTGAAAATGGAACAATCAAAATCCTTCAATCCAGGAAAAAATACCTAATGTTATTAGCTTGATCTTACGGCACAAACATTTTTCTCCTCTAACTTCCAAGAGAGGTACTTTTGGCAGTGTCTGGTATCTGCAAAGAGCCAAGACCATCACCTCCACAGCACGTTAGCTGCTGGCCTCCAGGAGCTAAATGTAAGCCTTCAGCTTGCCTCCTTTCCTACAGATTACAGCTGTAAAACACAGCTAACTGGGAGATGAAATGCTAACATAGGAGAAGTACCAAAAGCTTGGGAATCACAACTTAGAACAACTTTTTATTTAAACAGTTCAGTCCAGAATCAGTTTCTTACAAAACAAGAGCAAAAAGTCTGTCTGTGTCCCCTTCTTCCTCATTCACCTGTAGAAGTCAAGTCTTGAAGAAAACCCACACCCACCCACACACTCCCCTTCCCTGTGAAGTCAGGGTTAATCCCTGGCAGTCAACACAAACTTCACCTTCCACTGACTGAAGAAGCACATGCCATGGAGCAGGTCCTAATATTCAGGACAAGGCCAGAGATGAGTGTGCAGAGGCAGGCATGTGTCTGAAACAGGCAGTGCACACTTACTGGCACACAGCTACATTACTTAGCTTCAAGGTGGTAACTTCCTCTTTTCCCTCCTCTTCCCCACCTCCACAAAACATCGAGATCTGTTTGGATCTGTTTCCTCATGGCCAAACAGAATACCCAAGAGCCAGTCTGTGAGCGATCCAAGTAATGGCCAAATTTGCCAGTGAACAAATTATGAGAAATACAGACTTTGGAAATGGGAAACATTGTTAAAAGCATTCTGCAACTGCTGCTGAGTTGATTTTCTCATGAGTTCTGCCCTGGGGAGAGACAACCATTATCTGCTTTTTAAGCAAAACAACTGTGGAAGCCGATATGCTGTAACACAGCGGAATGACACTTGCCCATGTCCATTCAGTCATCAGCAAAACCAGGTTTGCAAACCCCATAGGCTGCCAGGTGTGTGCTGCACATCTGTCCCACTGTCAGACTGCCTTCTCATCCTTTGAGATGGAACATGCCAGAGATAAAGAAATCTTCAAGTCTTTTATTTTCAAAAACTAAAAAAATAATACATGATTGTTTTTGGTCTTTCTTTTTAAATAAGAAAATCTCTTAGCTGCCATTTCTTTAGCTGTCACCATTTACTCTTCCTCAATACGCCGCCTTTTTTTGGGACTCACTGAACATGTTTCTGCTTCTCTGTCTTGCAAGGCACTGACAGAGTCAGACTCACAGCCAGCATCAGCTGCCTCCAAAAACAAAACATCATCAGCATCATCTCTGCTCTCAGAGAAGGTCTTCTGGAAAAGGTCATAGATTGTCTTCTGCTGTGGATCTGGCTGAGGAAACAGAACAGCATCTACATTCACATTTCCATGTAAAACATAGTGAGCAAAATCAGAGGACACTCCCCCAACATAGTGCACATGTGTGTACAGATCATACCATACATAATACATACACATATGTATCTCATACATATATACTCAAATACATATAAATAATATGGATGCTAACAGGTCTCCTTGCAAGCAGTAAGTTTGAACTTCTGTGGAGAGGCATTGTGCCAAGGCATTGATCCTGGGAGGAGCTGAACCACCTGGTCTGCAGCATTAAGGGCAGAACAAGTGTGAAGTCACCTGTGACCACCTAGATATACACAAGCCAAAGCCCATCCAGCCTCTCCCAGGGACCACCAATATTCTTTCAGGTCAATTACCTTAGGACAGTAATTAGTGGACTCAGCTGTTTCGGAGAAATTTGTTTCTGAAAGACCAGCTTCACCCAGCACTCTGATCTTCTCCTGAATCATTGGCCTATGAGTGATAAATGGATATTACTAAAAGGAAAAAAAACCAAGGACACTTCTTCATTTACTATGTGTAGATTTAAAAAGGATAAGATGGCTTTTCTACCAAGTTTTGTTGGTTTCTTAATTTGTCCTGCTCTTGGTTATAATCACTGTATGCCGTCTTGAGATACCAATCAATTAAAGTGGTAACAATTAGAGGATTCTGGGCTATAAATATTTGGAGAACACATACATCCAATGGAGAAACTAGCTGACTACTGAGGCAACACCAATGTTATGAAGTCAAATCAAGAATATGCTGCTGAAAGGGCCTCCTAGTAGCCTCTGTGCTCAGTCTCCAAGGCAAGCAATAGTAAACCCCAACAACAGATGCCTCAGCATTTCAAGGATAACTCCCAATGTACAGCAGGAGGAAGAATCCATCACTGGCCCAAAAGGCTGAGAGGTCCCAGCCACACCTGCACACTGGATACTGAAAGATGCCAAGGCCATGGCACAGTTAATGCATTTACCAAATAGCCTCATCCTCTTGTTCTTTTTCTTGTCTTTAAAAAGATGCCACTGTCCTTTCGAGAGCCATATTTCTTCCCCATTAACCACTAATGACTGCACAGACAGCATTTCACAAATAAAGGCAGAATTACTGTCATTAACTTTCCATGAGATTTGGGTGATACGTTAGTTTCCAAATCCTTGCATTGTAGGGTTATAATTACTTGCCATCATGATATTCTGGGAACTGCACAAGTTCACTTAGTTCATTCATTCCTTTAAACAAGGTAATAAAGATGCAATTTTGGACTTTAAATGAAGCAGCTGGTGGCTAATTTCTTTTCATCATTTGCAGGTCAGCTCCCTTGCAGCACTGAAGATTACTCAGATCCTGCCCACCCCCAGATGTTAGATTCCCCAGCCCCAAGGACTAAGGTCCACTCTCACTGCAGCCAAAAAGCCTCATACCACAACTATCCGGAGGTGGGTCAATAGCACCTTTTGAAGGTGCTAAACTATCTGAAGGACTCACTAAATAGCAAGAGGAAGGCAACAATGCAGTCCTCCACAGCTCCTTGTCCAAGCACACAGCAGCCTAGATTGCTCCTCTGAACTGATCTACAATAAACTGAACCATCTCCAGTGTCTGCTGACTTTGTTTGAAAGTCCCAGCACTTACAGTACCCTAGCACAGGAATGTTCTGAGCTGTTATCTAATTCCTCCTCCTTACATGGAGACTGTGAAGGTTTTAGATACATCAGCTCTCTCAGAATTTCTAAGAGCCCTTTCTTTGTCAGGTAACTACTTTAATTGCTCCTGTCAGCCACTCAGTCACGTCCACTGCAGCCATGTCACCAGCTTGCAGCAGCCCTGGCACGTATTGATCCTCCCCTCACAGGCCGTGGAAATCAGCACTAGCAATAACCCCTCACACCACAGATGTGACAAACAGTGGAAACACCTGTCAGGAGAACCACAGTGTCATTCTCACTTCTTACCATAAGTAGTCATCTGCTGTGCCTTTAGCCACCAGGTAGTGAACATTAACAGAGCTGGTCTGTCCAATTCGGTGTGCCCGATCTTCTGCTTGGATCAAAATCTTAATGTAAAAACATGACAAATGGAAAGTGAAAACTGCAATATCTGAGCAACAGTGTAAGCACCACAGAACAGAAGATCTCATTTCTTCTGCTTAAAACTCTTCTTATCTGGATCCTGTTTAGACCTGTATTCCCAAACAGAGTAAGCGAAGAAGTAATCTGGTACACCAGGTTCCCAAAAGGCACTAACAGTTTTCCAAAGTAGAGAGTCAGCACTGACGATGGATCCTTTCAGGTCTTGGCTGGGCAAACCCTTAAGAGCTCTGTAAAATTAAGACAGAAGTGTGTTTCCCTTTTGTGCCACCTTCCCCTGCCAGCAAGCTGTGTAAACCAGCCTCACAGGTTCAAGCCCAGGCACCCGTGGTTGCAGAGCCAGCAGACATCAGAAAGAGACAAACCCTAGAAAAAGTTGCTTGCCCATTACATCTCTTATCAGCAACATTTCTGCTCTCCAGGGAACATCCAACCCCTGTTCCCTCCAGAACACTTACCCCTGGGTTCCAGAAGAGCTCTGCAAACACCACCAGATCTGCAGCAGACAGTGTCAGGCCCATGTTTGCAGCAGTGAGGGAAAGGACGCCCACAGTCTGCTTTTCTGATAACTGGAACTTCTGGCACAGAGACTGCCGCTCAGCTGAAGATGTAGAGCCATCAATGCGAATGTGCTCAATGTGCTGTGAAAAGGCAGAAGATGCTGTTTAGAGACCTGATCTCCTCTTTCTTGTATACTCCTTCCATGTTTTAAGTGGATTCCATGTCCAGTGCTGCCGCTGAGCAAAGTCACCAGTGCCACTGTGGGTTATAGTCCAGAATGTTATCTTAAACCATTCTTCACACTGCCCCAGCATGACGCAGCATGCTTTAGGAGCATCCATAGAAATTTCACATGAAAAGTTAGGACAAACAAGAGAAGTCAAGAGAAATGATTGGCAGGTCTGTCAAGTCTCTCTGTAGTATCTTTGTTCAAAAATATAAGAGCACCACAGAGGTAAAGGCAGGCAGGGATGGTGGGCTTGGGTAGTCTCATTCTCCCTGAGGAAGAATGAGAACAGTGGCCACACAGGGTAACATTCCTCCAAGAATTCATGAGCTCCAGGGCAGACAGTGGAATTAAAGAACATTAAATACAATAAAAGCCATTCAGCTAATACAAAGTGGATGCTGTGAGGCATTCACCCTGACAGCTCAGCTCCTTTGGTGAAGGGCACACTCAGAAGCACAGCAAGTAGAAATCATCTCTGTCACCAAGTGTCCTAAACTATCTGACCAGCCATAAATCCAGAGGGCTGTTCAACAGCTTTGATGCTGGAACAGTGATGAAGTTAAGACAAATCAGTCAGTCACTTACTTTCTTCTTCAGCTCTGTAACTACTGCATCCAGCATTATCTTGTGATGAGCAAACACCAGGAATTTATTATTCCCACTTTCCAGTAACTCCAAGATGTATTCTCTACATGAAAAAGGAAAAACATCGGAACACTATAAAATTACGTGCTGAGGAAACAGACTTTGCTCACAACAAATTCTGAAGATACTGCCCATCTATACACAAACACAAGGAAACAGGCTAGCATAAAAAGCTGCAGTAACGTGCAAGTAGCAAGTCAAGTCTTCTATAAATTAAAATACAGAAAGGAAAATTCCCTCATTTTTTTTCTTCACCACAGGCACACAGCTGCTTACATTATAGCTGGGTGTCAAAGAAAATCAGTTGATTATATCCTACTTGGAATATGACATCCCAGGCTAGTTGAGTGAAGGCCATCTATACTTAATTACAATCTCACTCACCTATCTGTATTTCTGACTTCTGCACAATCACAGTACACTAAAATGCAGTGTATGCAGCTAAACTTCCTGGTTTACTTGGGATTGGTTTTATATCAGAAGAAAACACCTCTAAACACACTGATTAGAAAAAAATACCTTTTCTTGCAAGGGTTCCCACTGACAATTTACCCCAGCTTAAGTATCTAAATTTGCCAGCTGTTTCTAGGGGTTATCCACATGCATATGGCAAATGAGAGGCAACAAGACTCCTTTAAATGACTTGAATGAAAACATCTAGCTTTTCCTATGGACTAAGGAGCACAGCTACAGAACCCATTTCTGTGAAGTAACCTGTATTACAGTCATGTTAACTGGAGCCTGAGGAACACCTATAAGCCCATGCAGACGATGTCATTTTTTTTTTTTTTTGCTGGAACAGCGAAGTTGTTGAGAAGATCAGGAATACCAAGACCTTTGCTAAAGTCCACACATCTTAGGTCAGCAGCAACTGTTACAAAAGGACCAAGAAGGATTCTCAGCAGTTTGCAGGGTTCATGACATTCAGACCCCCATTACATGACAGTATTATTTAACAAATAAATCTGGGACTGCTCTATTTTAAAACAAGTATCAAAGCAAACATTCAGAATAGTAAGCAGATGCCAACCAAAATCATAATTATTTTATATCTCATTCCCACATTTAACAAATGGCAAGTCATTTCAATGGAAGCAATGGAAGATATGTCATTAAGGGTAAGACACGGGAAGTGCTGATGATAGGACAGTGCCATTGGTTAGATGCTACTGTACCTTAGCAACTTGTAGTAACTGATATTTTAAATACTATGAAATCCCAGGAAAAAATGGACTACTTCCTACAGGAAAGTCAAATAAATGGCCCTTCATGGTCTTATATTTAGTTCACACTTGGAACTGAAATAAAAAGAAGAAAGTCTTCTAACTGTTCACTAACATAAAAGGAAGAAACTCTTCTAGAGAAATAAATGCTGGGACTATGAAGGTGAGTTCTGTGCCAAAAAAATTTTGCAGCAAGGTGTGCAACTGTCAAACCCCACAGTGCACATCAGTTGGTCCTTACATTCAGAGAGCTGTGGAAAGTAAACCATTTTCATATTATTACCATACTACTTATTAGAAAGTTATGCTATGACCTAAAGCAACTCCATTGCAGTCCCAGCAAAACGGCTAAGGATGAAAGGGCACAGAAAGAAATTACTTCCAGGGAAGAGAGAGTTAAAAGCACACCTGTGATACAAAACTTCTACGACTGAGGTCCCATGTGAGCCCTGTGGAAGAGCCAAGAACTTCAATAGGAGCTGTGAGATTCCTAAAGCAACTAAAGCTCAGCCCACCTCATAAGCTTTTTGGTTCAGGATTCCTACTGCAGCAGAACTGCAGCATTTGTTTTCTCAAATTCTGTTGATGCTTTTAATTTCATTATTCCCCTTCTCCTTAAACTGAAAAAGGGTCCAGACCAGGGAATTTGATCCAAGTCCCAAACACAAAGTCATTTTAAATGGTTCAAATGACAGTTTAGATTTGTATCTGGAATGAAATCAGAATACTTACTCAGCCAAAGAACCCCAAGAGAAGAAAATGTTTAGTGCATTGTAATTACAATCAAGTTTTTCTAGGCTGACTTGAGGCTATGCTTCATGTCCCTGCACTGTTATCTCTAAGGCACTGTCTCCCTGTTCTTAGCAGAAAAGCACATTTTACTGGGCAAGAATGAAGCAGTGACATGGAGCTTACACGACTGAGCGGATTTTAGCTTCTGCTGTTTTGTTGAAGAAGACAAGAAGAGCTTCCTTCTGCTGTTGTTTCTGTAGAAGTAAGAGATAAACAAATTTGAGTCTCAAAAATGCCTTTTCTCTTTCTTGCTTACAGATCTGGTGTTTCTGCTGCTGCCAGTAAACACTTTGCTAGGAAAAAAAATCAGCCTAAAAAAGCACAACAATAGAGGCCTGGAGGGGAAGTCTCCTACTCACCATTAGGGACTGGAGATACTCACACCTCCCTTCCTACCTCCCACTCAACTCCTACCAGTTGGATGACAAGTGTATCACAAGTGCAGTTTTAGTTGAGAAAGCGTGTCCCAACTAAAATGGCAAGGAAAAACTCCTAAATTCTTACAGGACTGTATTAGCAACTTAGGAGTGTAGAACATGCATTTTCCACCCATACAAGGAAAACAATCAAGAAAAGCAAAAATAAACCCTTCACATTTTTGGCTACTGCTCTGTTCACAACACAACTCAAACAAGGCTGTTTTTGTAGGCTGAATGAGGTTACAAGGCTAGACAGGAGAGTAAGTAGAGATGCAGAAGAGATGAAAGACAGTTAGAAATTACCAACAAGAGAGAAAAAAGGAGAGGAAATGGTATTTCACACAAAGGGACGAAGTAGACCACTTAGATCAAAAGCAAATCAAACTGAGCCAGTTTTGATTGTGCTGTACATTCATTTAAAACTGTGCCTTCACATAAGGTGTGGCTCTGACCCTTGGAACTCAGGGTACTGCTTTTTCACAAAAAAAAAAAGGTTTTTTAAAATAAAGCTACGTGAAATAGTGATGGCTCATTGCAAAAGTAAGTTTCTGACTTACACTTTCATATGCTTTGGCCATCTTCTTTGCTTCAGCTGCCAATGCAGCTTTGGTCTTTGCACTAATGCCCTCAGGAGCCACCACAACCATTTTGCGTTGCTTTGCTGGAAGCTGGGAAAGCACATCTGATTTCAGGCGTCGGATCATGATGGACTCTTCCAGCAAAATTTTCAGTTCAATTAAGTTGGATGACCCAGAGTAGTCCCAACCCCATGGCATCTGGTAAAGATCAAAGCAGTTATCAGTGTCATACCTCTAAGAGACTGCTCTGCATACAGTCCAAAATCAAAATAAATTTCCAGGGAATCTGGACAAGGCAAGAACTTAACCATCAGCAGGAGACTTGACAAAAATGGCAAAAAGGTAGAAGTGTATAAACTAATCCACTCAACATGAAAAGGTTACTTACAAGCTTCCCTTCTTCTTATCTACAAGAGCTCAGGGAGGTGCAGGGAAGACGACTATGCAGAAAGGTGACAGGGATACCTACTTCAGCCCTGTGCCCTGATATTCCCTCTCACACAGGAAGGTGTTGCTGCTCTCCACCTGCAGCTTTGAGCAAGCCAAAAGAACTCACTGCAGTTCTGTGCATGCACATTTATCTCAGCTTTAAGCAGAGAGACACACAAAAATATTCTCTAACAGCATGAGGACAAACATCCTTAACCCAGATGCCTTCACAGAGCTGTTACACTTGTCTGACATGCCAGGTCAGAACTGCCTGTTCTCCACTGTGACCTGACTCCTGCTCTGCTTCCTGACATACTCTATTTCTGCCATTACCGTGTTTGGCTCAGACTCAAGCAAACCAGAAATAAACTGTGGCCCAGAAGACATCATTCCAAACATTGTTTCTTCAAAGCATCATCACTTTGAAGCTCCTCTGTACGGAGCCATTCATTTACTCCTCCTTGAAGCACTCCCCTCTGAACCTGGCCTATCCTCCAAGATCCTGTGTGCAGGCAACATACACCTGTTCAACTAAGCTCAGCTCATACCTTCTTCTACCAGCAGCCCCACAGCCAATCTTTTGTTCTCTGAGAAAGAACAACAGTGGCATCAAAATTGGTACATTCCTCTAAAGAAGCACCTTTCAAACAACTGTCTTTCAGAGAAGAGACCAATACGGTTTTAATGCTGAAGCAAGGGGAAAAAAGAAACCTTTCTGCTTCAATTTCACAAGTAAATATACAGACTACAGCTACAGGAATACCAAAAATCAAGGTGGGGAGAGAGATGAAATCTTTCTGATAGCTCTAGTTCTAAATAATATTGGCAATGTCCAAAAATACAATCTCTGGTCTTGGAATAACAATCCAAAATAAGCCACTACATATTCCCTCCTGAAATGCATACAATGGAGATGTGAGGAGTCTCAGCACCTTGATCGGCTACATTAATTGATAAAATAGATTTGACCTTAAAAATCTGTACTGATTTTGTCTTCCCCAAGAGAAAACTGCTACAACACATAAATGGAAGTAAAAGAGAAAGAAGCCCCTAAGTATTCGCTGCATCCTCCATCCTCTCCTAGAATGCATGAGACAAAAAAAAAAATAAAAATCACACTAGCCCTAAGGTTAGCATTCTAAATGCATTTAGTTAGAATGTATTGGGGGTGGGGGAGGGGAGAGGGGAATTTATTTTACCAAAATATACATCTGGCTTTGATCCATAACATTCCAGAACACATGCTTCCAACTGTGATTTTCTTACCAAAGTGTTACAGCATCTTACATGAGTCAGTAAACTTATTACAGTGCTAGCAGGAGCTGCCAAACTCTCACAAATTCAGAGCATGTGCTCAGATAGAAACTACTTAATATTTGCCAACATCAGCCAGTTTGCAAAATGAATTCACAGCATGTATTTTGGGAACCAGTCTTGGGATATCTTGTAAATAACAGGTGACATATCACTTGCTGCATTTTTAAAAGTACAGATACTGGGAGGTTGAATTAATAAAAAATTATAAACTTTTATTTACAATTTTCTGTCATAAAATCTTGAAACAGAAACTAGTCAGACTTTAGTTTTAAATTGAATGGATCAGTGACTAAGACTAGAAATTAGTTTGTTTGTTGTTTTATTTTTTTTTTTAATCAATTAGCCCAAATATCTGCAGCTGCTTAAAGGTCCCTTAGTTACTCTGCCCCTTTAAAAAACTCAAGGGGCAAGATCTGTTAGGAATAAGCTCCTTTCACCAGTTATGGCCACATTTTATTGGGGATTTTTTCCCCATTTTTATTTCCATGGCTTTCAAGGCAAGAAACACTACTGCCTTCATGTCTCACTGCAGCACTTAGACCTCCTCAGCTTAAGAACTTTCAGAATGTTACTCTGCAGAGAAACTTTGTCAAAAAAATCATGCAAAAAGAAGAAAATAAAAAGCCTCCACGTTTTGAAAAAAAAAAATACATTGCTGTTTGCAGGGTCCCAGTTAGTGACTTTCCCCCAGCAGTACCTTCCTGGCATCACAGTAGCGCAGGCCAAAGGAGTGGAACTGGGGGAAGAAGGTTGGCTGCACAGCGGCGATCTGCGTGTAGAGCTCCGCCGGCCGTGACATGGCTGGTGTTCCCGAAAGCAGGATCACTCTCTTGGCAGCCTGGGAAAACCAAGCAGGGCATCATTATCATACAGCTCACCACAGAGCAGACCTTGAGAAGTCACCCCAGTCCTGAAAGAAAATCCCAGAACCCCCTGTTCAAGTACCCTAAATGGAAGAGTGCTTCACTTTCACAGGTACTTTCAGCTATCACTGCCTGAAGATGTTCAAGGACAATGCTTCAAACTTCCAGGGAGTAGGAAAAGCCACACGGTTTCTTAATAGCCATCCACGTGCTCTAAGAGAAGGGTACATCCATTTTTACTACAATAGTTTCTGAATCACCATTTACCCACTAGACACATTAATATCTTATGGCTGGCTCAACTTTTCATTTGGTGTCAGCTATCACAGGAAAATGACACACCCTCACAGGTACATCCCCACCTCCAAAAATAAATTCTTTCATAAGAAACCTGCCACAACAAGCCACAAGCAGACTGTCTTTCTCAAAGCAGAAGAGATACAAAGAAGAAGGATTTTTTTCTTACTTTTTTGTTCATTTTTTTTAAAATTATACTAGCAAGGAGGAAAAAAATGAAGCTCTCTGAAGAAGGGCCAGAAGAAGATCTGATAGCCAATGATGAGTGCAGGCACAGCTGGCTGGATGCTAGAACATGAGAGAATAAATACAAATCATGTAAGAAGATTGTAAAATTTGTTGTAGGGGAGACGAGAAGGGGACAGAAAGCCTGGATCTAAAATAGGTGCTCCCAAGAAGTAGAGGAAAAAATTACACCATAGACATTAAAGTCTCCAAGATACACTTCTACCTTCATACCGCCACTATTATCTAATTCTATTATTGGATATAAGCTATGAATTTCTACTGCTGTAAATTCACATACTGTAGTTAAATTACACGTGCCTTGCAATTTCCTACACGGTTTAATGCAGGCTCATTAGAATAACAAAGAGATTGTTGAGTGACATCTGTACCAACAGCTCATTCACATTTAAATGAAAAAGAAAATGAAATTCTTTTATCATTTCACTGAGATCAACAAGTCACCCAGATCTATTCAGCTGTTTCATCCACTTACCAGCCAAATCTGGTGGAAAAAGAGTTCCGGAAATTAATTTCAAGACTCTATCAGCTATTTATATATAGGCTGTGATCAAGGTGGGACTTGCCTTCTCCAATAATCCCTATTAAACCGACCAGAGGGAAATGTGATCACCACCAGGATCAGACAATTCCCATGAACATTAAAAAAAGCAGAATAGTCACTGAATTAAGTAAGAGAAGAGGTCAAACATTTGAGCATGTCAGAAGGTGAGAGTTTAGACAAGACAGGTGCTGATGCTACTCAGAAGAGGAAGGTGTCACAGGGACCAGGGATATCAGATCCCATGACAAAACAGTGATCAAGCAGAAATTAGGTCATTTTTAAAAGGTAACACTAGAGGACAACTGAACAGAACCTATACAGTACCTGATACCTAGCAGAAACCTTTGAGGAGGAAACTGACAATACCCTGAGAAATCTGTGGAAAAGCAAGACAAGCAAGTCCCACAAGTGCAAGAAACCTCCAAATTAAACTTGTTCCTTACCAACCAACAGAAGGTAACTGCTAGAAAAAGGGAAGCGTGAAGGCATGGAATGACAGACATCTCATGTAAGAAAACTCTGGATCAAGCTAAAGCAAGAACACACTCAAAACAGACCAGGGACATAATAAATGCAACATAAACCCAACTGTGTTGAAAGGGTTTATGCCGTTCTCAAGGCTCTCACTTCTCAGAGTGTTCCCTGGGAGCTGCACAAGATGAAGTTGGAACACTAATTCCCCAGTAGTCAAAACAATTATTCAGGCTCCTTCCCCAGTCCGTAAATAGGTGTCAAAAGAGGATCATGAAGTTACAAGCTATTTGAAATCTAAACTTGTTCAGCTGCTGCTTTTCTGTGTGTAACTTATTTCTGAAAAGACAAGGTATTCAACCACAGCAAGCTCTTACCAAGGGCTGTGACATGTCTCTAATTAACCATTTAAATCAAACTGAAAAGTAATAAAATAAAATAAAATAAAAACAACAAAATCAACCAACAAACCTCAAAAGACACTAACACTACAAGAGCTGTGAAGAACTTCAGAAACTAATTCCAGGAAATTGCATGGAACATAGGTGGTCTAACTCATTATCCCAAAGCTCCCTTTCAGTTTTAAAACCTCTGACAGATGGAGCTCAGGAAAGAACAGAAGAAAAAAAAATCCTAGGACGACAAATTTCCAAGTGTTGAAGGCTGACTTAAATTCTGGATGAAAGAAATGGCTTTGATTCCCTTTTCTTTTTCTAGTGGCAACTCATTTTGAATAGATGCCAATAAAGATTTGCTCCTGCAGAGAAGTCTCTGCTGATCACTGCTTAATTCTTGTTTCCTGCTGAACCTTCTGTGCTGTCAAGAGTGAGCATGTCGCCTCTTTCTTCAAAGGTCTGTAACAATAATATGGAACAACACCACAGAAGATAAGATTGCAGGGGCCAGAAAGGACTTTCTAGCAAAATCAGATCTTGTAATCAAATGATACATATTTCCACACAGATGAACTAAGATTAGCTGCTCAGTTGCATTTAGGCATGAAGTTTATGGAACTGGTGGAGACTTGGTCTGCAGTTCTCATTTACTAAGTAGCCTAAGACAAATGTGGCTTTGTAGCATTACACAATACACCAGCAAGAATTAATTCCACAGCTGTGAAAACATTTACAAAAGTCACTTTTGAAAGTCAAAGAATAATTTACGAAATGATGGCACTTACTTTAGAGGTCAAGACCTAGCAACCAACGATTCAAAAGGGAGTAGGAGAGGCAAAG
The DNA here is from genome assembly GCF_009819655.1 of Sylvia atricapilla. NCBI lineage: Eukaryota > Metazoa > Chordata > Aves > Passeriformes > Sylviidae > Sylvia > Sylvia atricapilla. Next base: position 24,053,335 of record NC_089146.1, read on the forward strand.
GGGTTATGTGACAGACAAAAAACTGAACACACAAAATGCCTCATTAACATACAATGACTGTCTCTGTGTTAAGTGAATTTCACAGCAGGAGCTCTGCCATATGCTATCACACTGACATACTTTTTAAAATAAATGTGGCTGGTTCTGGCTGTACAATTACTCGTGTCCCCAGTTTTTGCTTACTGTGTCATTTTAAACTGCTTAGCTTAAGAATAGCTTATCCTGCAAAATGAAAAATCTGAGAAGGATCATAATAAAATAATCACCTGATGAAATAGAAGATGTGATAAAGGGGAAGAGTAGCAGCTTTGAGGAGTCTGTTTCTCTTCTTGGGCAATAGGCTGGGCTCTGCATTTTGTAAGACTTATCCTACAGTAATTATTCCAAAAAATATAAATACTTTCCCTATTGTTAACCAACATGTAGACCAACAGTGTGTCAAACAGCAGTGATAAGCTATGACTGAAACAAATTAAACTGCCGTCCTATTTCAAGAAGGAAAAATAAAAAAAAAAGGTAAGAGCAGCTCTGAAGATGAAACCCTGAGGGCCCACAGCTTCTCAGCTTCTTCAGTTTTAAGATAAACTTCCTTCTCTCAGCAGGTGACAATAAGGAAATAAATTATTTATCTAATCCAAACAGATTTGTAACACCTAAAGACAGCTGCTGTTTATTTCCTGACAGAAATAAAAATTTTTGTCTTCCCTCCTCACCTTCCACCTTCAGCATGGACCTGTTTCTCACCACTATTTTTAAGTTGCTCTAGGGCAACAATCATAAAAGGCTTAGATTCCAGCCACATAATGTATTTGGACTCCCAGAACAAAACCGAAGACCTTTAACCCTGCAAACATCAGGATGTGCATCAGACTATTAACTGCAGCTCAATGGGAACAATCAAATTAGTAATATTATCCATGTGTTGGAGAGCAAATGCTCATAGAAACCACAAAGAATATATGAACATTTAATGCCCCTGGAATTTTTGATTAGGTAGTACCTTTTATTTCTCAGTTTCCAATTCAATTCTTCACTACTTATTGTCATGCTTCTAAAAAAACTCATCCATTTTCCACTGGGACCTTCCCTAGTTTCCACGCCTTGCAGTATTCCATGCAGTAAAGACCATGCAGTACCTTGTCTGGTCAAAACAAGTAGAATCCTTTCCACTCTGGTCCCCAAGAGATCCCACTACAGATCAGTGAAAAGCTTCTGTTTTGTTTGTTTCTTCTCCATCCACATCCCTGAGGCTTTGCTGGTTTAAGGATATTGGTAGTATGTATACTCCCTCTCCTATGTTTATGTCTCTCAGCCAGTCTCATCTTAGAAGGAAAAAACAAAATGCTTACAAGAAGTGTAATACTATTGATACTTTCTGCCTCTGAGTGAAGCAGATGCAGAGTAGAGGTAAAAGGAACAACCAGTACTGTCAGTATGCCTAGGACAACTTAGTCCCAAACATGAAACTACAGAAAGCAACAAGATGACAAGTAGGTCCTATTACCAATTGACACAGCTTTGAATCAGGGGGAAGGACATGCCAGGCCTAGCCAGGCCTTTTGGTGACTCAACCACAGCCCAACAGTATGAAGCTATTCTCACTTTGATGTGCATGGAAACAAGACACAAAGACCACTTTGAACTCAGCAGCTCCTAGCCCCTGAGTACTGTGAGAGGTGCTGTAGCTGGGGACAAATCTCAGGCAGCTGCCAGCACATACAGACCTGCTGGTGTGAAAGCTGGCTGACTTTGAAAGCAGAATTTTTGCCACATGACCAAACATCAAAGGACTGTTTTCTACTACAGTTTTCAATCCGTCCTTCTGCATGATTCTGCAGGGATGCAGAGAGACTATGTGCAAACTCTACCACCTCCTTTCACGCAGACAGACAGAGCATTCTCCCCCATGTACATGTCTGGACACCCACAAACTTGCACAGCCACTGGAATATGAAGGGAATAAGAAATATGGCCTAAATATCTTGCAGCTGCTATTTCACCCTATCTTACTGCTCATGCAATTATAAGTTCCTCTCAAAGTTCTGTCCACTAACAGTAAATTTGGCATAACATGTCTGTATATTTACTCTAAACTAATGACAACCTGGGGCAAGCCATGAGGCAGCGAGCATAGCCACTGCATACATCCAGCCATAATAAAATTTCTTCCTCTGTCTCAAGTAAAACTTTTCTGAATCTGTCAGAAAAGTTTTTTGTCAGCAGCTAAGTACGTCACAAAAGATACTGAGTGCTGCACATAAAATTTGCTTTTGTTAATATTAAAAAAAAGTCTAAAAATTCCCAACTGGCAGACTTAGGTGACATGTTTAATACATGGCTTTGCTTGACAATTCCATACCACGCTTGCTCTGCAATATATACGAGAGAGCAGGAAAAGATGAATTATGACTGAGTGGCTAAAAACACCACTTCATTTTGAAAACCAGTGTTATGGTTTAGGCTTGCTTATTTGAGGTATGGTACTATTTGTGTTGTGGTTTTATATTTGTTGAATTTGTTTGCTAACTGGAAGATAGGATTTTGGGAGAAAAAGGCAAAAGGTCAGTATCAGATATGAAAACTAAAATAAGGCTTTAAATGCTGTAACCATGAGCTAAAGATTCAGTTTGGCTATCTAACAAGACAAATTAGAAACTAATATCCAAGGTACGCAATCTTTATTATCAATGTACTAATTTAATCCAATTACTGTGCAGTCCTGTAAAAACACTTGCAACAACTGAAATATTTTATTTGTTATTCAAATGGAGATGTCAAAAGAGCAGATTCTATCAAAATAAAAAGTAATTAAGTATGGATAGAACTGACAAATATTTCTGTCTCCAAAACATTTTAACTTAGATCTGTCAGGTGTCATTGCGGATTCATAAATCTTTGTAGCATTTCTTAAGTAGATTTCTTTTTTTCTGTCCCTAAAAGTCAGTTCGAGCTTTTAGGCTTTAGGACATTGAGATTCTCACAGGAAATACCAGCAACTATGGTGATTTCCAATAGTTTAAAGTAGTATTATGCTAAAAGTTAGAAGTGGCAATGCTTAGAAGGTAGACAAATAAGGTATGAGTTAGCTCCAGGGCCTCTGGTTACAGCACAGGCACAGCTGCACTGACCTTAAGATAGGGACTGAGGTACTGAAGAAGTTTACCTCTCAAGGACTTGCCTACAGTTGCACCTTTTTCTGGTCTAAGAGCCCTACTGCTGCTCAAATCATTTTAACATACAGAAGGCAAGAATAAGAACATGCTCAGCAGCATGTTTAGGCACACCCCTTATTCAGTAATTTCAAGATATCATGTAAAATAATGAAAATACTCCCATTTCTGCCCCACTGTAGGTATCACATAGTATAGTTGTTAAATTCAGTATTCAAGTGATGAAAGCTCCTAATATTTTGGCAGTTTTTTCAAATACAAAAACATTGGTGTGATGTGGTATGTTGTGCCAGTAGTGACCACAGCATCACTCATTAGGAGCTGGAGACACAGCTGCCAAAGGGGATAGTTTTAGAGCAAAATGCCTGTGTTGGAAAGCAAGGAGAGAAGAAAAATGGCTATTACAACAAATACTTCAGAAATTTTAGTCAGCAACCAGAATTTACCTGAGCATCTAACACAAAACATCTGGTACTGCAATGCTCATTGCAGGTGAGATAATGCACGATATGAACATGAAACTCTTAATGCTTTCAGAAGACTGAAATTCAGTTTCAGAAGCATCAGCTCTCAATTCTTTAAGACAGTGATGTGACAGCATAAAACTGTAAATTCTCAGGAAGTGCATACAGGCAATTAACCTCTGCAAAACAGCTACCATCTTTCACTATCGTATCTTGCAGCCTACAAATAATTTTGACAAGCTGATCCTTACAAAGCTTCAAGTAGCAAAGGATGCTTTTTGAGCATTTTGCTCAAAATGAGGGCGAATTTGTTATTTTCCACAATTTTCAGACATACACACTAATTGTTGTATTTCAAACTGCTCACAGAATTGGACCTCCTACTTAAGTTTCCAAACATTAAAAGCCTGAAGTGATTTGAAAACCAAGAGAAGACACGAGTCAGGCCTTTAAGGAGAACAACCAAGTTATTCTAGGACAACCATCTTCAGCATGCCATTAAGAATCTTGCATATTAAAGTTGGTTGCTATAAAGCCATCACAGATCAAATCTTCTCTTTATACATACTGCTGATTAATTGCTGAAGAGGAACTGCAGTGCCTAGAAACTACCCACAACTTTAATCTGTTAGATACTACCAGGCTGAGTTTGATTCTTTGATCTCAGGACAACAGGCAAACATCAGAATTTACATTTCTCCTGGTATCTTGTAATTGACTAATGCCTGCCTTCTGTGGGCCACTTGTCCCACTAATCTCACATTCTACCATTTCCCAGTAGCTTTGTGCATGTGACCAGCAGGAGCGTTCCTAAGCCCTGGCCACACAAATACAGTGGACACCTGCAGTAACAGTTTAGAATCCTAAAACCAGGGAAGGGCTTCGGCAATGCCATTCTGACACACAGCAGCAATTTGTGTGCCAAGAAGTAACTGATAATGATTATTTTCATTTAACAAGGTATTTTGACACCACTATACTCTTTCTACTCTCCTTGAATACATTCAGTATGTTCTGACATTCCCTTTTCCCTGTCACCACAGAACTCATCAGTGGCAGTACCACAATTACATAAAGGGAGCTTCTGAAGTTGTCTTGTTAGGTTTTGCCATCTAATATTTGTATGGAAAGAAGTGGTAAAGCCAAATTTCAGTCTTGGATCTACACTATCACCTGGATTCCCTCTTGCAGACAAAAAGAATTCAGCTGCTGGCTCCTAAACCTGCTACGTGGAGCAACACTGCCCTGGGAGCCTGATGTTAGCAATCAGAGCTTTGGCACCCAGCATACACACCTTGAGTAGAGGCATGGCAGCTTGGCAGCGTGCAGTTTTTGTGTTCTTCAGGAAATGAGATTCATCCTGAAACAAAAGAATCATGAAAGCAAAGTCAGTTTAGATCCATACTCCAAATGCAGGTTACAGAACAAATTCCCAGTGTTCTCAGCTATCTAGTATTACAGGCCTTTCATTCAGGATATTTCAGGCATTGGAACAGTCACATCAAATTCTAAACAAAAAGACAGGATGCAGAGTAGCAGGCTTCCTGCACTCAAACCTGCAGCTGCAAGCAAACAGAACAGAAATCAAACCTTGCAGGCATGAATCATAAATGAACACCAAAAAAAAGTGAGCAGAGGGGGCTGGAGAGGGAAGGAGAAAGAGGAATATTATTTCCATAACTGATACTCATTTGCCCCTATGTAACTTTTAAATGCAGCAAGCACGGGAGGCCTATACAGCACCAGTTCCCTTAATAAGGGGTAAATGCAAATGATAAGGAAAAAAGAAATCTAATTAAGATCCAACTGTTCTGCTGATAGGGCTCACCAGGTGGGTAATAGTCTCCTACTTCAGACATCACCCTCAAATGGATTTCACTTCTACTGCTATAGTAAGGCAGAACTTAAGGCACAAAAAGCAATCAGCACCCTCCAAGGGTGTATCTCATCTTTCCATGTGTGGAGAAAAAAGCATGCAAAGACAATGCAACTGCCTAGGCTCTCAGGCACAGCCTTCCCTCTCCCAAATAACAAATAAGCTACATTAATTTTCCCAGCCACCAAAAGAATACTGCAAGAAAAAGCAGGAAAGCTCAGTAAGCCTACTCTCATCTGTAAAAACCTACAAAGGGTCCAGATTTGAACATATAAACACACAGAAAGAACATCTGCCAGTTGAGGCTGGTGAGAAGCTCTAAGGCAGTAGCCTCAAGCCCACAAAACTAATAATCTGCATTTCCACCTTGACAGAATGTTTAGTCAGAGTGTGTGTAGGAGAAAAAATACAAAAATGAAAAAGGTCTGTTCCCCCTGAGTAGCTTGGTCTCTGACTCTATCTATTACCACATTCCCATCTGATGCTGAGAAACAGATTATTATGTTCCAATTGTCATGATCATTGGGCAGGTGTATATGCGTGTGCTGGAAACTAGACTGAGAACATCAAATACTCAGAGTAAGCTACATATACACTTTTGCTCTCTCTTGAAACACTAGATATTTTGCATTTTTAGTAACTGAAATCCAGAAAAATGGATTTACTGTGGCTCTGCAAAAAGATAAAAACTGGAATTTGAACTAATTTACAAAAGAAACGATACAACTGATCAAAGAGGGCTTAATGCAGATTGTCAGTGGAACACAAGCTAAGAGAGATTTTTTTCATGCTTTACCTACATATTTAATGTTGAAAGGTTATCTGCTTTACTGGATAAACACTAACACCACCCTTAAGTCCAAGACTTAAGAAGATACAATTCCAAGACTACTGTATTGACACCCCACATTAAACACCTTTCTCTCCAGCAGAGGACATGACCAAGCACTGAAATCAGAGATGCACCATAACCAGTAAAATTGAAAACACAGCCTTAGGAATCACAAAGGAATTAAACTCTACTAGCTATTTCAAAAGGTTTCAGAGAAACCTCATGCTTGTACTCATGAAGACAGGTGTGATCACAGCCACAATTACAAGATACTTTCAGTCCTAAATAAGGCCCACTTCACCCTTCTTTGCTGTACAAAGGTTACTGCATTTGCAGCATAGAATTAACTTGAAAATTTTCATGTACCACTTACAATAATAACTACTTGGAATGTGCTCTTAAGTTGCTTGTCCATCCTGCTGAGGAGATCAAAACTGATTATATTGATCAAGCTTCCTGTTACGTTGTCCTTCCCACTCACTATGACATTGGTGCTTTCTGGACTCAAGGATGGAAGCCATCTGTGAAATGCCTGGAAGAAGAGGAAAGAAATTAATTGCATTCTGGTGCTTATCTTCTTTGTCAAGATCCCAAACCACTACACAGAACATCCTCATGACGACTTAGAACATGGACCCACCCCATCCACCATTAGACATCACTCTGGAGCACAGTAAGGGTAAGCTGCCTGCCCATGGCAACCTCCCTGGTAATGGCAACATCAAGAGCAGAACTCAGGCTACAAGGCAACTTACTTTACACAGCAAAGAAAGCTCAAACCCTATTAGTTCTTACTGGAAAAAACCCCAAAATCCAACAGACAAACAAAAGAAAAACAAACCAACCCCAGTAATACCCCCCCAAAACCAAACAAAAATCTGATCTTTAGTGGAAATTTGCATAACCTCCTGAGAAAGCTCCCTGCTATGCTCAGAGCCAGAGACTACTGTGACCACTGCTTACAGGGAAATTTAGTTTTCCCACTCAACAGGAAACCTAAGGTTGTGAAACACAGACTTCTAAGCAGTAAACATCTATCACTACAGCAATGTTTACTCCACGGTGAGGGTGAAGTACAACTCACCCAGATGAACAAAACATTTCCAGTACCTCCTCTTCATAAGAAGTCCAACCCCCCCCACCCCAAAACCAAAAAAAAAAATGAAAAGATCAAGTTAACAACACACCAGCTGCTCTATGACAGCAGCTGAAATTCATGTGGTAATTGTCATTCAATCAACCTCTTGAAATGCTCCACACACCAGAGCAAGATATCCTCCCCCAAACCCATCTGTTAGCCAGACCACCCACCATTTCCCTTGTAATTCTGTCCCCAGTGACACCAAGCTCTCTGCAAAATTTGAGTTCTGCTGATGTTGCTCTGCAGAAAACTGTCTGGGCCCACCAGGATCTGGTCTCTACAGAAATGTAGCCAAATGGTGATGAGAAGTGGCATCTCTGTCTCTAGGAACTTTGCCTGTTGAAATTCCCCAACCACAATCATTACTCTCTGCTGTTCAGCAACCTCATGCAGCAAGCAGCAGGAGGAGTTAAATGTGAGCTTCTGATATTTCTCAGTATGTGAGAAAGTAACAATTAATTGTCCTTCTCCACTTACTGAAAGCACCACAACCAAAATGAGCAGTAAACATGCAGGCAAGGTTAGATACCAACCAAAAAAGTATGTACTTGACACCACGTCAAAATTTAAAACAAAGGCAGCAACAAAAGGAAAGTACCTGGAAACGGCTACAGTACTGCCCTCTCCTTTTATAAAGAGCATGGGACTAATTTACACCATAAAATTGATCCTGAATTTCTCACAGGGTGCTGACTTTGGTTAACAAGAAGTGCTATGAAACTACCATCTTAATTATTTAAGTTTCAATGCTGAACTCCAAATGCATGTGGGTGCAACACTGCTGACTACAGAGTACCTTGCCCCTTCCCACCAGCTTCCTATGGCACCTTGACTATAGTCACTCAGTGGCCTCAGCACAGAAAGCCAAAATAGATCACTGATATTGCTAAGATGAAGAAAATTTCTGCCAGTTTGGTTTCAGAGACATCACAAAAGCTTCTACCATTACAGTTAAAATACATCTGTACAAGAATGAACTGAGTGGATTACAGACTATAGTATGTTTCACCTTCATAATTTCTGTGACACATTTTTCTTACATCTGCATCCATCACATACTCAAAAATCAACCAGATCTCTAAATTAAATGTCCTAACGAAACATCTCCCACAAGAGCCTCCTGGGCAGCTGGGAGTAGGGGAAGGAAGAAACCAAGCACTCAAGGTAAAAAATACCAAAAACAGACAAAAATGCCTCATATTTTTTAAATCTCCTGAAGCAGAATGTAGAAGTTTACTTGCAGTTGCCCAATACTTCAGGAAACTGGGGCCCAAATAGTTCCTGGAAGATATCCCACAGAAGCAATGGATTCAGGTTTGGTGTTGTTCCACAGGTCTATAGACCTTGAGATTTTAAGTATGAGGTGCATCACTTCCTTTTTCAGTAAACAACTTTATTTTCTTTTCACCCTGCATTTTGCTGTGCTACTGGATATCAAAACACACACCAAGACGCTCTAACAACCTGGTTATAGCACAAAACCAGCAAACCTAAATCAATACTTTTCTCATCAATTTCATATTCCAGGAAAAGCTAAACTCCCACCTTCTCCTTCTCTGGAAAGAATTTACTGACCTAAAAGCTTTGGCTCACCTTTTTCTCCCACAGTGAACATTGCACTAGCCTATGGCAACCCAACAGTCTCAGTGTAAAAACTATGGCAGTGATTTATTTCAAGACACATTTCTCAACCATACAAGCTTTCTTGGGCTTTGACCAACATTAACGAAGTACTCAGAGGAGTCAGCAGCATACACTGGACAGGCCAAAAGACATATTATGGCAGACACTTAATGATGATGATAATGGGGCCTTGTGAACAGAGTGGACAATCCCAGCATCTGGGCCTCTGTTCCAGCCAAGAAACTGGCAAATACTGCTACGATGGGCTCCAATACAAGACAATTGCTTGAATGTAACTATTATCTTTGACACTGATGAGTAAAATGCCCCCTTAGAGCCAACTGACTTGCAGGAACAAAGTTAACAGAGGGTCAGAGGACACACTTTCTCTAGATGTCCCTCTTCCCACAGATCAAAAGACTACAAAAAGAAAATCAGCCAAAAAAAAAAAATTATTAGGCATATACCGTACAGTCAACACCAAATAATTTCCCACCATCAAGTTTCTAAATCAGTACAATTTTTTTTGTTTCTTTGCCTTAATACATTTAGAAGGTGAACTTCTGCAAAGCACAATACAGTCTAACCATCACACAGGCCCTTTACTGACCCCCTTGCACATGCCCAAGCTCACAGTACCTCTTCCCACGTAAACCTCACAGAAGAAGGAGTGACCACCAGCAAGGGCCACTCCTGCCGGTAATAGGCAGCAATGCAGATGGCCTGGATGGTCTTGCCCAGGCCCATGTCATCTGCGAGGAGCAAACGTCCATTCCTGGAAATTGCAAAACTGGGGAAAATAGAGAGGGAAAGAGGAGTCAAGAAATGGGTTACTATCTGGCAACCAATATGATCTCAAGTCATGACTGAGCTTCTAATGTGGATCACCTGGAAGTGATCTTCAGTAAACCTGCATTTTCTCCCTTAGTCTTCATATAAGGGAGCAACTCTCACAAATCTCTCAAAGCTTGGAAGCTCCTGACCAGAGTGGTTCAGCCCAGTCCTCAGAGATTTTGATTTCATATGAGAAGCAGTCTCACGACCTTACAATTATTTTAAGCATATTTTTTCCATTATATTACTCACATGTGTTCCAGAGTTCATTCTGGCAGAGCTAAGAAATTATTACTAAAAACAATAGCAATTTAAGACCATTAAGTACAGACTGTCCTGGACTGCATATTGAAATCAGTAACTAATTGATCATATATGATGGAGACAGGGACATTTAAATTTTTAGCTGTACATATAATTTGTAATTTTAAGTCTTTTAGGGTTTAGGGTTTGGGTCCCATTTCCTGGTCCCTTCCCATGCATATTTAATATTCAAAAAACAACAACAACTGAAGAGATGCACTTGGGGAAAAAAAACAAGTACCTTACAAAATAAAAAATCATATGACAATTATGTACATACTGAATCACAAAACAGAGATCACAGATGTATCATTTGAACAATTTTTTAGAATAGCAAAGTACTACTTTCCACCTGATTCATGATGAATTCTATCTAGAAATAAAACAGATGTCTCACTCAAAAATAATTTAAATTTTTTTTAAAAAAAATTAAAAATCACAAACAAACCATGCTACACCAAACAATCAAAAGCCCAAAGTGCCAAAGTATAACAGACCCACACTCTAGAGAAATGCAGAACCCTGCATGGACAAGAAGGAAATCTGGGCACCAACATAAACTACACAATTCTAGACAAGGACTAGCACTTAACAGCACACAAAAAGGACATACTTCACACCTTCCCGCTGAAAGGGCATGAGGCTCGTCACAATTTTGGAGTCCACTGCTGAAAGGTCAGCATCAGGAATGTCTGTCTGTGATGGAGATCTCTGGAGTTGAGCAGCAAAGGTCTTAATTACTGCTTCTGGCAGTGGCTCCACTTCTACAGACATGAGGCTCAGCAACACTTTCACTGCAAAGAACAGAGTAGTTTATTATCTGAAGGGACAACATACACACAACTTACATTATGGATCTCAGGACACAACCCTCAACCTCGCCAAAAATGTAACTTCCTATCCTGAGACAGTTCACAGAAATCATGGTGTCATGCACAGGTGTTGGTTTAGCCTGGCCTCTTCCCTAAAGTCTATTTCAGAACCACATGATGAATCACATCTCCACCTGAAACTCTGATGCCATCATTCAGAGGTGACTGCTACTAATACAGCTGGAGCTGGATTTTTCATGCTGAGGGCAGTTTAGGGCACACTTTACTCAGAAATCAAAGTACAGATTTGGACAAAAGAGCTCCTGAAGCCTAGAAAGCAGGGACATCTTTATCTTGACCTTGGGATTCTGTACCTCTGACATTCCCACTGAGCCAAAAACGCCACAAGTGACCCAAGACAGTTACCTAAAGAATATCATTCATCTTCCATTTTGGAAACTCTCTTCTCCCTCCTGTTCCCTGAATTCACACAGTTGGGCTCTGCCTCCACTTTACCACATTTATTTACTACACTGGGTAGGAAAGGAGGAAGCACCTCAAGACTCTGAAAAACAGCTCTTGTACCACCAGCAGCAGCACTCCAACCACCACCCTTCAGGAGCAAAAGCACCTCCCTGCTCAGCTGGTGGCCACTGCTGTTCTCCTGGACAGAAGCACCTTACAGGCAGCCACTTTGGTTCCTCAGCACTACTGTTCCTTCACCCACGAAGCCTCACAACTTTACCTTGCTAGCTGGACTAAGGGGATCCCCAGCATCCATTATGCCAAGACCTCAGAGCCTTCACCTTTTCAACCCATGCATCACAACAATCACAGCATCTAGCCAATTCTCCCCCTGGACGACCTGATTTTAGTCTCCTCCAGCAGTCTCTCTATCCCATCCTCTCAAAAATAAAACTGTTTCTTTTTATTCCAACAGTTAATTTCTAAGAAAATAAACACTGGTTTTAAACACACAGTGAGCTGTGACCAGGAAAACTTGTTAATAATTTTTGTCCAGTGACTATAAAATCAAAGACATCTCTGCACTAGGAACAGAAATGCAGGTGCAGATTTTTATTGCAGGAAGCATCTTCTTTTTTTCTTTAGTAGTCTGTTTGTATATGAAGTCCAGAAGACAAAAAAAAAAAAAAAACTGCTTGGAAAAACAACTAAAATAAGAACTCACTATATCAGCATTAAATGCACCAGAATTCAGTTAGGTATTTTTGTTTCAGTTGTCTCCAAGAGGAAAACAGCAGGATGGACCCCTGCCATATAAAGGGGGAAAGCAATTCCAAGAAATATACATATGAAAAGATTTCCATTTGTGGCTGGGTAATGACCAAACTTTTTAAACTCTCCAGTTTAATTTCTACTTCTTCAATAGCAGGAACTCTCACCACCCAAAGAACAGCACAAGCTTGTTATTACACTCACAGACCGAGCTATGTGTTAGCATAATTGCTACAATTTGCTCACTGATAATTCTGTTGCTATTGTTCTGTACATGAGCTGGGAGAGTGATTAAGATATATCTGCCACCAGCATGATTCATCCAAGAGACAGTTTTTAGTGAAGTGACCTTTATAGAAAGATGACTGAGCAACTAGGCAAAGAGACATTAACCTCTACAAACAGTTCCCAGCTAAGAGATCTCTCTGCTGGAAATGGCAACCAGCCTTTCTAAATTCTCTTTTTTTAATTTTGATGTAGGCAAATGAATAGGCAACAAAGCAAATGCTGTTCCTCTAAAAGGCACGTGCTGGAATCCTCAAATGCCCTCAAAAATTACACTCTGCAAGACTCACGGAAATTTTTTTTCCTTTCCTCAAATCTGTGGGATTCTGAATACCTCATGCAATGTGTACAACTGCCAGCCAGCATGACCGAGGCTAAGACAGACTAGGAGGTGATGTGTCTGCTCAGACTGCCTGGCACATGCCTCCGGATCAGCCCTTGGCATGTACAAAAGGCCTTTTGACCAAATTGTGAGTGATCATTAGCACTCACCAAAATCAGCAATGTCAAGATTCCTGCCCTGCAGTTTCATAACAGTCTCCTCCAAGTCACATTCACTTGTTTTCAAGACCTGGCCTTCTAACACAGCCCCATCACAGGGCTTTCAGCCCTACAGCCATTACTAATGTTATTAAGACATGCATCATAGAAGCATGCATTTACTCAATTATTAAACATACTCTGGTATCCCGTGGAAGCAGGAGCCCATGCTGGAGAAAAACTGCTCTGAGAAACAGCATTTCAGCTCTGAATCACTAACATTTCCTAAGGATGTGCATAGAGCACCTGGCTTATCCTTCTGGAACTTACTCCAACCAAATTCCACAGCCACAAACACTCTCATGAGCACCAAAGCACACACAGCATGCCGACTGGGCTGATAGATAATAGTTATAATACTTAGGACTTGTGTAATACCATTAATCTCAAAGCACTCTGTAAACTTAACTGAACATAAAAACCTGAGAAGCAGATGTGCTAGAAGCATGCTGCAGAGGCTGGACTGTTCTGCAAAGTTGCATCTATTAAAAAAGTAATCACACCAAAACACAGCTCTGCATTTCAGTTTGGCAAGTCACAGTTTCAGCAGCATTACACAGATGCATAAAGGCAAAAGGCAACAGACAGAAACTCATGCACAGAAAGTTCTCCCTCCCTGGAAAAATGCGGCTACTCACTTAGTTTGGGGTAATCCTCCAGCAGGAAATTCCACCTTCTGGTATTCATATCTGCAATAATTACAACAAACACTGTCATAAGTCTCTTTTTAAAAAAGATTGAATTCTCTGTCCATAAGAACATGTCAATCTACCTATATCCTCTGCATTTCAGAACCATTTTAAAAGGATTGCTAGCTTGATCATAATCAATTCTCCTCTGTTTGCTGTCATGTTAAGCAAACAGTTTGGAGAAGATTTAAAAGTATGACCACACATCTAGAAATGGTTAATATCATCAGAGCAAGCCAAGATCAGCTCTCCTGATGAACCAAACTCCAAAATTCCAACACAACTCACCTCATTTACAGTAAATGTAAATGTAATCATGCTGAGATCTGAAATATCACCTTGGCTAACAGGCCCAGAAGAGGATATGTTCTGCCATGGGATAAAGCGCTGGACACAGATATAACACTAAACTAGAACTACAAGATCTTGCAAAATCTTCACCAAAGCACATTCTCTTACACTTTTTCAGAGGGATGTACTCTCACTACCTCTCTTCTGTGAAGCAAAAGCAGCCCCAACAAGGTCATTAATTAACAGCAGGAGACTCACCATAATTTCTGGAATCCATCTGTTTGAACACTCCAATCACTTCTGCAGAATACCCAATATCAACCTCAAATCGCGAGCGAGAGATAAGCACACATTTCCCTCTGACAAGGGCTGAGGATTTCTTCCAGTTCTTACACATCTTCAAGAGGGATTTCACATCAACCCCACTGCCAACAAAACGAGAGCCTGATGCCAAGCCAACCACATTTTCTCCTTCTAGTGGTGCCAGAATTACTGATGAAAGTTGATTGGCTGCTTCCACTAGGGAGAAAAGCATAGATATAGAAAGGGGTTAATAAGAAAGAACACACACAAGTTTAAAAGGAATGATGAATCCCTGCTTTCATTCACAGGGACAAAGAATAGGGAGAGCAATGGCCTGGAGGAGCAGGTTGGTGGGATTTTCCACAGAGAATACAGCAGGGGCCAAGGGAATGTGATAATAAGTGAACAAGGCTCTGTCCAGCACTGTGATTGCACACATAAGCTCCCTCTCTGCCAGCAATCCTAAAATGTGGTTCCCTAGGCCTGGGCAAGCAATCTGCAGAATCACATTTAACAGTAAATTGCACATAGCCATACAGTGCTTTCACTCAGAAAATCACAGGGGCAGGGGCATGGTGATCAATAGCGTGTGTCTGAAAAGGTGGGAAGGTGTTTCTGGAAACAGCAAAGGAGAAGGATTTAAAAATATCTGCCTCCTGCCTCACGTCAATGTCTGATAGACAATCCGTCTAGGAGGAATGCTGTGTATTCACAATGCTGTAGAAAGGAATCTAGTCCAAATTTCTAAATATCTTTTGTTACAATTTAAGTTCATTACCCTTTATTCCATGTCTTACAGTTAGACTTGCACTTCCACCCAGCCATCTGCACTCCTGTCTTACCCATCATCAGCAATCACCTCTGTCACCATGCAAGGGCATGGAGAGAGGAGGGACACAGCATTTTACAGATGTCAGCCTGAGAACACAGCTATCCACAGTAATAAACATGCCACTTCTCCCTGTGTTTCTCTACCAGTCTATACCAATGTGTTGTCTTTATTATTATTATAACTGAATTCTGATGGTTAAGGAATGGGAATACAATTTCTTAAAGTTTTTACAGCACCGAAGTAGTGAAGTTTGTCCCTAAGCCTTCACCTCACAGATACCACAATAACACAAAGAGTCATGAACATCTCCAGAGTCCATTAGACACAAAAGCAGGGGACCATTAAGCACACTCTGCCTCCAAATACTTGTGGGAGGCAATTTCCCCTCTCTGGCAGCTGTTTAGAAAAAAACCCAGGTGAATCCAGGCCTCTGAGCACTGAGCTGCACATCATGATCCACTCTACCTAAGTAGTCCAGAAAACTGATACACAACAAAAAAGTACAAACTTTAAGTTCAGCGGTCAAGATGTGAAAATGGAGAAAGAAATTCAGACAACTTCTTCCTAATCAATTAATAAATAAACCATTTGGGTATCATCCAAATTTTATCCTTTATTTTAAAATAAGCGACTTCCTGAAAAGATCCAAGCACTTAAGATTTCTACTCCAAATAAAAAGTTTAAGAGCACTCACTGAAAACAATTTTTAAATTACAGGGACTGGAAACCACCAGTTTAAACCTCCTCCTCCCAATGTACCAAGCACAAGATTTTAGATGCTACTGGTTTAGCATTATGTAATCAGAGGTCACCTCAACAACTAAAATGGAAAGAAATTAAGGGGGAAAACCCAGTATTTTACTCTTTATTTCAACATTTGTTTCTAGGCTTGACTGCATGTTTAATTTATAGTACAAAGAAAAAAAGAGGTGATTATATATTATATAGTACAAAGACGAAAAGAGGACCACATTATTCAAAAAAATTAAATTACAAGTAGAAATTTAAAAAATAATTGTTTTACATTTTCACTTTTTCAAGGCCCTTCTAAGTTAGTTCCCTTTTCTCAGGCTTTTTTTCCCCAATTTCACAGGCCAGTGTTGGTCACATACTGTCTTCACTTGTAAACAGGAACCTTCCACAGAGTACTCACATATTTCATAGCTTTAAAGAAAAATGCCTGATTTCACAAAACCATTCTCTTCATTTGCAAGCTCCTTGGTACAGAGATTCTGCTCTCATCTGTACTTGATATACTTCAAGCAAGCCAACAGCATTTAAATTATAAATGTGTGGCAACCCACATGGGAAGCTAAAACACCAGCACTCAACTGTGGTTTTTTTAAAGTGCTCAACACAGGCCTAATTCTGTTCCCACTGAAATCAATAGTGATTTATCACTCACTTCAATACAGTGTGCTTTTGAAAAAGTCTACCTGAAGTGTTTGCCTCTATAATCTCTCAATCTTTGCAGAATAAGGTGACAAGAGAGGGAAAAATAAGAAAAACCCACCCTTATTATACCAAAAAAAAGGCAAATTCATTTTCAGTCTCACTCAAAACCCTGGAGAACTACCCTTTATCCTTTTCTGAGACACAAAATTAACAATAAAAGTGTTTATATATAAGAGTTATTTAAAAAGAAAATACATTAATGGACCCAGAAATTAAGCATTAGCCACTGGAACACACAGTTTTCAAAACAAATTCAAAACAAGTACCAGTACAGCACCATAATATTCTTATGATCTTATTGGTTGCTGAAAAATTCAGTGGTAGAGAAAGTACAACCTGTGCTTGGTATTTTAATTACATAATAAATTAATTTACTTCTCATCAACTACGAAGTATCATAAAGAGTGTTATGAGCTAGATGCCTAAAAGATGGGCATTATCTTTAAGTAGCACTATTTTTATTACTCAAGACACTAACAAAGCTAAACAATAACTACAGAAAGCAGGAGAAGAAGGGGGTGCCAAGATTCTGCTTGTTTTTTATCATTCAACATTTACTCACAGAGACTGCTGTAATCTTCCATGCTGAAATTCCATTTTTTTGTAGCAGGATCTAAAGTAGGGCAAGAGTAATAGGGCAGAATATGAATCATTTGGGGCAGAAAAACAGTGATGGTGTGAAATGTTCCCATGAAGTAAAAGCATTCAATCTACTCATGCAAACTTTTTGCCACGCATCTGAAAAACATTTATGCCCAAGTTTACAGCTACATGACACCAGAAAAAGCCATGGGAGCCAATTTCCTACCCATATTTATACTAAGACAAGAAGAATTCACAGCCATTCACAGGGATCAGCAACACATGAGGGAAAACAAAAACAGAATATAACAAATAAAAGTAGGGGTAAAAGATCAGAAGAAAGACAAAAGGGGGAGACTCCACTGCTTTCTGTAACCCAGGAAACAGAATCAGCTCATAACTCAGAACTATAGCTCAAGTGACTCCTTTTCACATCCCAATTTATGAATAACTTTGCTTCCTTCACTTCCAAAAAACTCTGACCAGCTAAAGCCACTGAACTTCTCAGAGCGCTGCTCATAAAGCAAGACTTCTGACTTCTTTTGTAAATCCAACCTCAAGCTATTTACGTCCAGATTTTCTATCCAAGTTAATCTGTATTTACTTCTTTAATCCCCCATTAATACCATATATTCCATCCCAGCAATACGTACACTGGTAAGAGTAAGTAGCAACTACAATAGCAGCAGATGCCAAAACTTCAACCCAATTTAAAACAGGTAACAGCAAACAAATAATTCTTACCATAGGCTTTGCTTGGAACCTTTTTGAACACAGCAATAAGTTCAGCATTATACCCTATTTTAACCTGGAATCGGTCTTCCCCATATTTCACACATTGTCCTTTTGAAACATTATTTGCTTTCTTGGGGGAGGCAGTTTCAAAGGCAGAGCCCACACCAGCAGAGCTGGTCAGCTTCTGCATCCCACCATTGGCCTGAGAGACAAAACCTCCCCCTGTTCTTTCTGTTGTTCTGTTTAAGTTTATCAGCATTTCTGAATCACTCAGGGCAGCACTGCTTGCTGGTGAAACATATTTAATGGCAGATTTGTTCTGAGTTTGTAAATCTTTACTACCATCAGGGTGCCCGTTATCAATGAATCTTGGATGAGGTGGCTCTGTGGGGCTTTTGAAAGCTGGGTAGCATTTGGGCTGCTGGAATGTTCCATAGTTAATTAAAGTGTGCTGTCCATGTTCCTGGCTACCAGCATCCAAGTAATGTTTATGGGAATAACTCAGCGAATTTGGGATCATTGCAGGAACCTGCTTAAGGCCACTTGCTTGTTCCGTGTCCTCTGAACAACTCTTCTGCTGCTCTCTGTGTGAGCCAGCCATCTGTTGGTTTGCAGTGTAATGGTTATAGCCTTTCTGGAGACAGCTCTTCTGCTCCACAGCCGTGTTTGGACTCTGTCGGTGCTGGCTGGTGAGCCCGACATGATTGTTTTCTTCCTTTGAGTTTCCTGGATTGCCCAGACTCTGTTCTTTCTGCAGAGGTGCAGCAATGCCCACGTGCCCAGCCCTCTGGGCTGCCAGCCTCTCTGCTCTCCGAGCCAAAGCCAGCCGGCGGTTCTCCTCAATCCTTCTCTTTTGCTCCTCTGTGAGGCCTGATGACATCTTCAACAATTTCAACAACAAATCTGTACTAAAGCTACATTGGGAATTAATCGCAGAGGCACCTGCTTCTTTAGAGGAAGGAAGGCCAGGCTGCAGGGGAAAAAAAGAGCGCAAATTATTATTGTATTGATAACTTAGTATTATTAATGATTGAGTATTACTGTAACTGATCGTACACAAATCTAGTAGTATAGCAAAGCTGTCACACCAATGCTGAGCCATTATCAGCAAGTAGATGGTGACAGACACTGATAAGGCCTTGCATGCCAGTCCTGCATAGATAAAACATATGGGAAAAGGAGAAAACTCCTATTCCACTACAGTTCTGAGTACTGTTCTCTGCAATTCCCAGCAGAACTAATAAAATAGCAACTCACGGGGACACCCTGCATTGCAGAGCCAGCCCTGCAAAGGTACATGCAGGCAAAGGATTACATCCCTGCAGTCTTAGGTGGAAGTGTGTCTTGTTTTGGGTACCTATTAGCAAAGATGAGACGATGCCCATCTTCCCTGTTCACCTTCCTGGGTATCTCACAGAGCATAGCAGATACGTGCTGAACCCCACAGAACAGGGCCAGCTCCTCCTGGGAAACCTCCACTCGCAGGTCACAGACCTTCAGACAGACGCGAGGGCCTGGCTCCTATGGCATCTCCCAGCAGCCCGCCGCGCTCCATATGCTCCCTGCTCCACATCATGCGGGATGTCCACCCCCTCCGTTCCTCACCTCCCTGCGGGCCGCTGGAGTCACCCTCTGCCCCTTCCTCTCCCATGAGCCGGGCAAGCTCCCGTACCAAACTTCACAGAGCTCCCGGCCCACCCTGTCCCCCGGGTCCCCCCACCACCACCCGCCGGCTCCAGGGCCCCGGAGGTCAGGCCTTGTTCCCCGCCCGTCCCGGGGGCTCCCCCGCCTGCTCACCGCCGGCGGGCACGGTCCGGAGCGCCGTCGAGGGACTACAGCTCCCAGCAGCCCCTGCGCTACTGCCCGGCGGGACCGAGCGGCCGGGAGCACACAGCACGCCGGGAGATGAGAGCGGCGCGCGGGGCGTGCGGGGCTCTGGGAAATGTAGTCTTCCGGTCGCGGCGCCATCTCGGGGGCGCTGGCGTTCCGAGGGGTAGCCGGGACTCCGCGGTTGTCCTTGCCCTCGCTCAGGCCCTGTACGGTGTGCGGGGATTCTGCAGTCTATCCCAGGCTGAAGCCTTGCCCCCGGGAGCACTCAGCGCTGTACGGCCGGGGCGAACACCGGTAGCCGCCCCTGGTGTGTGGGTCTGGCACGCCAATGTGTGCTGTGCCTGAATGGTGACTGAGCGGGGAGCTGATGTGTGAGAAAGGGCGACGGCACTTGTCAGCAGTGAGGAGGGAGTCTGCCTCCGCGGGTTAGGAGCAGAAGCTGGCATTGGTGCAAGGCTGCTTTGTCATTTTTGAATACTGCTGGTAGGTTGGAAAAGACTTCTGAGATCATCGAGTCCAACCTGTATCCAAACACCACCATGTCAACCACACCATGGCACTGAGTGCCACGTCCAGTCTTTCCTTAACCACCTCCGGTGGTGGTGGGATGGTGACTCTCCACCTGAGGAGCCCATTCCAATGTCTAATCACCCTTTCTGTGAAGAAATTATTTTTAATATCCAACCTAACCCTCTCCTGGTGCAGCTTGAGGCTATGTTCTCTTATCCTGTCCCTGGCTGCCTGGGAGAAGAGCCCTACCTCCACTGGCTACAGTCTCCTTTCAGGTGGTTGTACAGAGTGCTAAGGTCTTCCCTGAGCCTCTTTTTGTCCAGGCTGAACACCCTCAACTCCCTCAACAGCTTGTCATAGTACTTGTGCTCCAGACCCTTCACAGCTCTGCTGCTCTTGTCTGGCACCTCAGTGTCCTTCCTGAGTTGGGGGGCTCCGAAATGCTCACAGCACTCAAGGTGTGTCCTCACCCGTGCTGAGTACAGAGGGACAATCACTGCCCTGCTCCTGCTGGCCACACTATTGCTGATACAGGCCCGGTGCTGCTGGCCTCCTCAGCCATTTAGGCACAGCTGGCTCATGTTCAGCTGCTGTCAACCAGCACCCCCAGGTCCTTTTCTTCTGGGCAGCTTTCCAGCCACTCTGCTCCCATCCTGTAGCACTTCCTGGGGTTGTTGTGGGTGAAGTGCAGGGCCTGGCACTTGGTCATGTTGAATGTCATACCCTGACATGTGTCTCAGCCCATTCATCCAGCTTGTCCAGCTTTCTCTGCAGACTGACAATCCAGCCCAGCCTGGTGTCATCCACACATATGCTAAACTTTGTGGTAAGCTCAATCCTTTAATCCAGATTTCCAGTAAACAGGACTGGGCCCACCCAACACTGATCCCTGGGGACACTACTAGTGACCAGACAGATGAGGGGATGTGTCTGGAGGCTGGAAGAGGACAGATGTCAGGGCTTTCTACAAGCAGAACACAGAAGAGGACACAGGAAACTATGGGCCCATTAGTATTACTCCAGGTCCTTAGAAAGTAGTGTAGTCTTCCAAGAAACTATCACAAAGCAAATGAAGCAGGTGATTGGGAAAGCCAGCACAGATTTACTAGAGGCAAATCATGGCGGATTAACCTGATCACCTTCTACAGCCAAATGACATTTTCTGTCTGCATGGGGAGAGTAGTGATGGTTGTTAACCTGGACTTCAGCAGAATATTTGATCATTTTTCCCATGGCCTCCTCATGGATGAGTTGACCAGATACACTGGAGGGGGTTACCTGTAAAATTGGTAGGAAATTGGCTCCCAGTCCACAGCAGAAGGCAGCAATCAATGGGTTTTATGCAGGCTGGCAGCCTGTCACAAGTGCTGTCCCTCAGGGAGCAATACTGGGTCCTATGCTGTTCAAGAAATTACACCTGAAGATATTTCATCTTGATATGAATTGGACAATTGGACAGGGTGATAAATAACCTCATCTAGGCTCCCTTTCTCACAAGGGGTTAGATCAGATAGTCTTTCGAGCTGCTTTACAATTTGGCCTCGTTTTTGATTTTGTGAACATCTTTGAAAAATTGCGATTACGCATATCTACATCAGTTAAAATAAAAGAAAAGGGCCCCCCAGGGTGTTAATTGTACATGGAGCTGGATTATACACATCAAGATGCCTTTTTTGAACAGTCACGTTCACCATGTGGGTGACCAGAGCAGTAACTGGGGAGAAAGCAGAGGAAAGGCCCTGGGGAACACCATAACCCCCTCCTATCTCAGAATTTTACTACCCTGCCCAGTGGCAGGCCCAGAGCTGCCATCCTTTGTTCCCAGACACCATTTTCTCCCACCTGACAGGCCCTTTGGCTCGGGACGCTGAAGCCAGCTGGCTGTTTCACAGTTTATTCATTCTTCTCTCTGCTGGTTAATTAGAAAAGGTTATCATTAAATTGCTTCCTGATTAAGCAGCAGTGACTGCCATTAGTCAGAAGCTTGTCAGCCCGAGATAAACAAGGCCGGCAGGAAGAGTGAGGTGCAACTCAACACATACCACAACCCTGGGAGTGCTGTTCCTCACCTGGGAATCACACAGACATGAGCACACCACATGTACACATGCACTTGCAAACACATTGCTTTTAAAAAAACGTCAGCCTAAGGAGACGTCTGGGTCCAGGGTTTTGTCCCAGCTTCTCTCAAGCAAAAGAAGAAGAACATTTTTGCACATTCTAGGTCCTCTCGCTTCAGAGTGTGTTTGCTTGGAAGGGATGCACAGCCCCATGGTCTCTGTCCAGATCTTCTGCCTTTGTCCTTTCTTCCTCTGCAAGCCAGCAGAATCCAGGTGGCTGCACAGCAGAGAGAGAAAGGAGCGGAAGAGAAATCTTTCTCCCTTTCTTATCACACTTTTCACTGCCCAGAGCTAAACCAGATCCCAGTGTCACATATGGATGAGAGAGAGAGGGATCATGCAGAGCATAACTCTGCAACTGTTTCCAGCCACCTTCTCCCTGCCAGCAGCTATGCTGTTCCAGGTCTTTGGTGCTGGCTCCTTATGCTTTGAGAGATCGTGGGGGGGTGGGGGAAAGCAAACCAAAAAACTTGGTAAGAGTTAGAAAAGCCCCATTCCGGGACTGTCCCCAGCTCATGCAAATGTTGAGAGCAGAGCATCATTTGCAGAGAGCTCTTGAGTTGCACGGTCAGGCAGACACAGACAGACGTTGAAGCATTTGCTCCATATGGCACAAGTTCAGCGAGACACAAGGAACAGCCCGGCCATGCAGAGAACAGACCTACAAAACGAGAGGCTGCTTGCAAGCAGTTTGCTGGTGCACTCCAGGTGTCCTTTCAGTCAGAACATGCTTCCAGCAGTGGCTTGGACTCACCCTCCACATACTGGGTCAGGGGCAGAGATGCAGAGTGAAAATCCTGGGAGGACTGGGAGGGATAGTGTACCCCAGTACTGCTGTAGAGGAAATAGTTCACATGCTTCCAAAGAAATGCTCCCATCAGTGAAAAAATTAAAGAAATGGAGTTCTCAGTGTTATTTCTAACAGGATCATTTGGAACATGCTATAAACCTCCTCTCATGGACTGGGCTGGCTGACTGCTGGATCCAGATGAGCCAGAACTGCCTGTATTGTACATCTTATATGAGCAGCAGCTATTATCTGAATTACGAGTCTCCCAAAACTCCAGAGCCATTCTGAAATCTCACGGATTATCCTTTGAAGGGTCTTGGGTTGCTCTTAGAGGTCCTACAACTGTCATATTGAACATTTTTGCCCCATTTCACCACTTTGCCAACACACTTTGGTGTTTCTCCACACGAACAGACCTGGCTTCCTTCCTCCTGGATGTATGGCCAGCCTGCACTCTCTGTTGGGGCTGAAATGCATGCAGGGCTGCTGTGTGTAGCAAAGCTGTCCAACAGAGAACTGGAAATCAGCCCAGGCTAAAGATCCTGAGATGCCCCAGCTTCTGGGAGGGTTTTGGTAGCCCACACTGAGCTCAGAGACACCATAACCAATGTCCAATTGCACCAATCTTTGACCAGCCATGGAGAACTTTTAGTTGCACCTTCTAAATTAAATTGATCCCATGTTATCAGTTCCTACTCAGCTAAGGCCAGTCAAGTGGTTGGACTGGGGGCATGCAGATCAGCTTGTAAAAGAAGGTTGTGGTGCAGGAGGGGCAGAGAAAGGTCTCTGGATTGTCAAGAGCTTGTTCCAGTTGGAGAAACCTTTCCTTTGGGCTGCTAGGCTCTGACCTGAATACTCTTTACGAGACCTGTTCTCTGTAGGGCTTTGGGGTTGTGCTTCCTCTGCTCTGATTTGGATCCTCAAGGAGGTCAAAGCTGCCTAATGGGGAATTCAAGCCCTGGGCTTGGAGGGCCAGGGTGTGCTTGGGTTTGGGGAGGTGCTGACCCTGTATCCCCTACCATTCCCTGGATTTCTTTTCCTAGAGAGCTGTTCATTCCCTCTGCTTTCCCTCTGCATTGAGGTACATCGAGGACCATGGCCTCTTAGCCAATTTGGTAGCTCAGGCCCTTTCCCTGAGCATCTTTGTACGACTAAAGACAAAATTTGGAGTTTGCTAAATCCTACTGTCCTTGAAATTGTGATGAAAGGGCATCTGCAGAGGCTTTTCTGGAAGTTTTTCTAGCATGAGAAAGTTCCTCCCCTCCTCTGACTGCCAGCTCAGTGAAGACCACTTCTTTTTCCCTGCTTTTTGGCCACTCGGTGCAAGAAAAATTAGTCACCCTCCATTCTTTTGAAGCAACCTCTTTTATCTACACAGCTTGTTCTTCCCTGGCATGCTGAAGCCTTCCTGCTCTTGTTTATAGTACAACCCCTCCAACAGATTGCAGGGTCTCTTTTCTGCCTTCTGTCCTTCTTGGCTCGATTCCCCTCCACAGCTCCAGTCCAGAGCAATGGTCTGCACAGCACATGGCCCCTGCCTCACTGGCAGGCCACTGCCTCACAGAGCTGCTGCAAAGCTGTGTCTACTCCTGATCTTCTGTGTGATGCAGCCCAGGTGTAGAGGGCAGCTCACTGGCACCCAGAACAAAAACTTAAAAGAGAAAAACCCCCACATCCTACATTGAGATTCAAACAGTGTTTCCAAAGCTCCTGTGTCACCAGCATTTAACACAATATGAGCTATGATCCAGCTGGGGTGAGGGCACTGGCAATGTAGACTCTCCAGTATCTTATGCTTAAGATTGGAGCAGAGCACACCCCTCTGCTCTGTGAAACTGGTTGGGATTTTTTTGTTCAGATACTCAGCAGAACTTTCTCTTTGTGAAACATAGTTGAACTGGCAGAAAGGTCTAAGGTTAGCAGGAAAGGCTTGTGTGCACACAGAGACAATTTGACTGCATAAGCTTTATTTCTTTAGGAAATGAGGTTAAACAAATGAAAGTTGCATTCCTAGTTCCATTCTGGAGCTTAAATTAAGGACCTGGTTTTCAGGCTCAGAATAGGCAACTAATCCTATGGCCTTGTATTTATATGAAGCCAAGTATTGAGATCCTGTTTATTAAAGCTAGCCACAGTTCTCTGCTCTTTTTCCTGGTGCTTAAGAGACCCAGAGGTATGGAGATATCCTTTAAGCAGTAGAATCAGAGGTCACTGGTGCGATATTACACAAATGTAATATTAATGGTCCTTTGCTCTTTCATAGGAGCAGCATCTTTCCTTGGAGGATCTCAAAGGATAATCCAGACCAAAAGGAGTTGGCAAAGCACCTCTGGAGTTCTGTGGGATGCATGGTCTGATGCCAAGGAGTCTTCCAAGAGACAGACCCAGACCTGTAGCATGCTCAAGACTTTCCTAAAAGCCCTGAGCTTACAGTGGGCTGTGATACAATTGTTTGCCATGCTCTCTGTGGCTTAGATGAGAGCAATGTCAGACTGCTCCTTGAATTAGGAATGTGGACTCAGCAGAGGACTCTCTTCTACCCCAGTCTTAACTCAACCAATGATGCAGGAAGGTTGCTCTCATCTTAGAAACCTCTGTGAGTGCAGTTCTTGGAAAGTGAGCCAGAATCTGGCCTTGACAAACAGCACGCTTAAGCACATGCTCAACTTGAAGTGTGTGCTTAAGCTTGTTAAGCCTGCTCCTTCAACAGAAAAGATTTTCCTTTGTGTTGGGAGTCTCATATGCTACAGAAGGGGGAAGTCACAAGGTGATTTGTTTGTTATATTTTCTATAGCAGCCTGATCTAGAAAACACTTGCTGTCAGCTGCAGTATTTTGCTACCAGCTTGTCTCAGTGATTTCCACTGAGCTCCATGGGATAGCAATTATTCCACAACAGGGAGTACTCTTGAAGTGTCAGGGCAGTGTGCTTGTAAGGTACTGCTGGAATCTGCCCATACATCTCTTATTCTAAATGACATGGGTCATGGGCAATGGGAGTGTACATGCTTTGCTTGGGGAGGGCATTTCCCTTTTCTGATCATAGTAAAAACCATAATAGCCAGATCCTGAGAAAGAGCCATAAAGGTTCTGTTTAAAAGAATGTGACTACAGAAAGCAGATGCTCATCAAGTTAAATAAGGTATTTAATTAGCCAGCATTTTATCTTGTTTTCAGCAATATGATGACAAATCGCATCTTAATATAATAACATTAGGGAGCAGCACAATTCCAGTGCTTCAGGAAATGAGAAGCAGTATAAGTTATAGGCCTGTTCCCACCAAAGAAGTCGTTCCCATTCAGAAATCTAATATGCTGTTAAGATGGATAGTGTTTTAGCAAAATGGTCCTCTGGAATTTAGAAAGACTTACACCACTTTTGGCTTTAAAAGGCTTAATACAGGGTGGTGAGGGAGGAGTGGCATGAATAGCTCAATGGACTGGTAATGCAATATTTTTTATTCCTGTGGTGGCACAGGTATGCAGGGTTCTTCACAAGTGAGTTGAACAAAGTTGTACTTTCCTTCGTGGGGCTATAAATAAACATAGATGTTATGCATTGTGCAGTAAGAAATTAATTTACAGTTTGTCATGTAGTCAAATATGTCAGAATTCAACTACAAGCTCTTATTTGATGTTTTATGTAACATACTGATTTTTTCCCAACATTGAGAAAGGTTCACAAAGGATCCACAGAAAGTTTGCTCATAACCTGGTTTGAGAATTGCAGAAGTTTGTCTAAGCTCAACTTCTGAAGCCCAAGAAACTACTGTTGTTTGGAATATTTATGTCCAGTAAAAAGGATTACAAAGCATAAGAATGACAACAATAACAAGATCAGGAGCATCAGCTTCATTATACAAGAATAAAGGAACTACTTCTCCCATTCAGCATGGCTGTCCACTGAATCCTTCCTTTTGTCTGTACCAGGGATCAGACCCATGACAGATCATGTGATTATCACATAGCTGTCTACTCTAAAATGCACATTTTGATCCTAGATATATTGATGCAATACATTTCCCTTGCTGATCATATGTTTTAACAGTTATTTCTGATAACTGATATATATAACTGATAACTGATTTCCATCTTTCATATTCCAAAGTTGCTCCACAGAGCAACTATTCATATTGCTCCATAGAAAGGAGAAAAGTACAAGAGTTGTCTGAATGGATCTCTTAGCGAGGATGTACACATACAGAGACAGTACAAACACTGAGTTTATGGAATCAAAGACAGTCAGTGCAGAAGTGTAGGTTGGGAGTGGCTCTCTTCTTTTTACAGGAAAGAAATTCCTTTTAAGATTATCTTGAGGTTGATTGAAGACTGAGTGTGGAAGAGTGAGGTTTTCTCTTCTCTCTTTCAGTGGAAAAAAATTGAAATGTATTGGCCTGGAAGATCTAAGCTCAGAAGCAGCATCTGGGTTTTCAGCAAGTCCCTCTATTCTTTCCCTGTTGTCCATCTGGATTCACTGTAACACAGAGAAATCAAGCACTGCCACCAAGGTCAAGTGAAGTTTGGAATGGCCACCATTTCCAGGTAATTTTGCCAGGATGGGCGGGTGCTGCTCCATGTCCCAAGAGCACTGCTGGACGTCAAGGTCTGTGAGCAGTAGTGGGTATGACTTCTCATTTGCAGAGCTGTTTGCAGAATTGGACCGTAAGTCCTCCTGGAGCAAATTGTGAAGCAATGCACAAGTCCATTCAAGATGCTGAATGAGATTGCATCATGGCACAATATCATGCTGACAGAATTTGAGGCTAAAAGCAATGACACTCATGTCCTGCGATGTCTAATACATCATATGCTTGTAAAGTGACAACTGAGTCCTGGAGGACAAAGACTAACCCCCGTGTGCCCTGCAAATACTTACCAGTCCACAAAAAAGGTAAAGACCAGGTCTTGAAAATCTTCTGATCAGCAGCCTGAACTTGATCTCTTAACAGCAGAAAAGGTAGTTCCTTCTGAATGTGCAGATGCTGTCAGGTTTTATCCATGGGCATGACACCTTGCAGTATTAATGTTCCTTGTGGATGCAACCAACATTTTTTTTTATAGATTTTCCACACTTTCATTAATTACTTAATTGGCACACAGTAGCATAAGAATTGAAGTGTATCCTATAGGGCAGTCATACTTTAGACAGGCATCAAGCTATTTGCAAGCTGAATTAAAAACAACTAGAAAAAACATTTTCAGTTGTCCCTGCTTCATCCCTGATTTCAGCAACAAAGCTGATATATTGCCAGGTACTGATCCCACTACCTGGGATTTGTCCAGGTTGAGAACTTATTAGTGTTTATTTGAGGGAAGAGGGAGAGAGAGGGAGAACACAGCTTGTATAAATCAGATTAAAGTATTGACAACTCCTAAGCAATGCTCATTCCAGGAACAAGTTCACTATGTGGTAACACCACTGCTATAAAAGAATTGCATTTTGAATGCATGCCTCTCTGCAAATACCTGGTTGGTCATGAGTTCTTGAGGCTTAGCTCCTAGGATAGAAAACAGTATTGCTGAAAAAGTTAAATACGCTAGATGGAGATTCTGTGAATGATTTCATATGTAGGAAGCCTAATAGACACTGGACCCTGCTCTAGTTGATGGTTCAGAGCCATCTTGGATTACAATAGAGTAGAAATTATTACAGGTGATACAGACTGCCTGAAAAAAATCCAGGTCTTGGCCCAAGCCTGGTGAGCAAAGAAGTACACTGTGTTCCGTGATTAACCTAGGCCTGCACATTTCAGTGGGAAGGCATGGTTAAATGCAAACCTAAAAGTACCAACTCCTGTCTCTTCTCTCAGTGTGGCTGCTGGATGTCACAACCATGAAATATAATAGTCAGTGTGTGTTAAAGAGTCCTCTCTGCCTGGTCCACAGGTAATGTACATCTGTCTTTGATTTCAGCTGTGAAACTCAGTTCAGGCTGCAGACACTGGTGCTTTTTTCTCGGGAGCCCTCAGTGTGCTCAGCAGCAAGGCAGCTTTGCCACCATGTCGAGTCTGGGCTTGGCTTCCTGACTGTCACCCTGGCATCTTGTATCAGCACTAAAAAGCTTTGTGTTATTTTTATTTGATGTGGTTTTTTGTTTTGTTTTGTTTTTAATTTCCACAAAGCAGAATGAATATGGGGAGCAATGGATAGCAGGATAGTAGGAAGGAAAGGTGACAGCTACAGTTGCAAGTAAAGAGCTCTTCAGTGGCTCTACTAGTATCCCAACCCCTTTCCCCATCCCTCTTTCAAACACACACAGAGGCACTTGAGCAGTGGCAGATGGGAAAAGAAAATAGATAAATAAAAGTGTCAGCAGGGTGGATTGATTTGCACTTGGTCTCCTCTCATCTCTCTGCATATGTCTGCTGGTATGTAAAGATCACACAACCAAGGGACTTAGCACTGACCTGGAAAATTTATATCACTGAACATAAAAATGAATCAAGAAGAAAAATGTAGGAAGGAGGTGGTCAGGGAAGAGAAAAAAAAAAGGAGATTAATTGTTTTTCCATTGTACATCAGGATTTCATTGGGACAGTGATTTTACAGGATCATGTGGTGACAGTGCTACTGCAGGTGCAGCTTTTCTTCGGATAAAAGAGACCTTGTGGGCAGTATCCTGTGCTGAGATCCCTTGAAGTTTTGATCCTTTGCTGCCTAAATGAGAGTTCCCCAAATGGCATCAGAGCCAGTCTGGGGTTGGCTCAGCAGCAGAGTCTCAACACATGATGGCTTTAGATAGAAAAGTCTCCATCTCTGTTTGCACATTCTCCTGATACCCAGGAGGCTCTAACAGAATCTCCACATAAACAAAAAACTTCAGGGAGAGCAGGAGAATACATCGCAGTGTACTCTGGGACAATTCTCCTGTGATTTACTAGTTTTTCCCTAAGTCTTGATGCTTAGCATGGAAGTCATACCCAGGATTGCAGGCAGGTTCAGCAGTGGAATGAGGTTCAAATTTGGCCTTTGTTTTATGCACGAAAACCTTCATTTTTAGAAAATGCTGGAAACATTTTTAGAAAATGCTGGAAACATTTTTCCTAAGGCACC
Source organism: Sylvia atricapilla (assembly GCF_009819655.1). Lineage (NCBI taxonomy): Eukaryota > Metazoa > Chordata > Aves > Passeriformes > Sylviidae > Sylvia > Sylvia atricapilla. The sequence goes on from NC_089146.1 coordinate 24,083,640, forward strand.
ATTCTCCAGGGCATCCTTGTCTCCTTTTCATTGCTAGTTTCTACACAAATGCAGGATCTCTGGTGCTTAGTCACTCTACTGTTCCTGCTGTTTACTGCCTCCAAAGGGCATAATTCTCTGCTTAGGAGACCTTTGCAAGTTTCTGCGGAGGAGCCATGAGCTGTTGTCATCCCGTTTCCAGGGGGCAATAAACAGCAGCATTCAAGCTTCCATGGAAGAAAGATTGTGTGATTACTCAGTCATAAAAAGAAGGAAGAAAAACAGAGATATATTGCATGAGTTCTTGCTTGCACATCACACAAGGATGTACAAATTGCTCTTGAAGAGAGCCATGCTATGAGGTAGAATAGTTCCCTACACAGCACTTTGCTGTTGACTTCAAGGGGGAATTCTCTTGCCTGTGCCTCAGTTTCCCAATATAAATCAAAGGAGTTGTAGCTCTTCCCATCTAGCTTAAGTGCTTTCAGGGCAGGAATCAATTTATGTCCTTACAGGGCAGGTCAGGAAGGCAGGGTTGTGAGCTTGGGGATGATGCAGGGAGAGAAGTGTTTCCTGGGGCTGACAGCTTGTGTTTCCCCCCTCTTCTTGAATGAGAGCCCATTTGTCTGGGAGGAAGATCCATAGAGACCACTAGTCTTAAGGTGGAAAGGGCTGATATTAGAGCCCATCACCACAGTAATCTGCATTATGACCTGAGGTTTAAAAAACATCACCAGAGAGAGCCCAAGCCTGTTGGAAGGAAGTGCATCGAAGTGCTGCCTACAGGTAGACACTGGATCAGAAACCAGGGTTTCCTTTTAGGGTCTGTGAGACTGAATATTTCCATCTACTGGGACCAAGTCATTAGGAGCTGCATGACCCCACAGACTAGAGACTGCCAGCTCATCAGCTCTGAGGGTTCATCCCACAGGGAAACTCACCACCTTTATGGAGATGTTCAGCTTGTGGCAGCATCCATCCCTAAAACGCTCCCCCACAATAAAATGTAATTACAAAACTCCTTAACTACATAAGCTTCTAAATTAATTATCTTGGCAAGAAAATGTGTATGGTTTTGAAATCTCCCTTTAATTAACATAAAGTGCATTAGGAAGCAGTAGATCTGGGCCATCACTTGGATGTAACAGTCTCTCATTTTATGTGCTCCTGAGGCCCTGGGAGAGTGTCAATGCAATGTTTAAGCTCCCTTTCAAATACTATGTCTGGGCCACATGCAAGGCCAAGGACTCCTTTTCAGAACAAAGTTTACATTCTGAGGTAGTATTGGGGGATGTTCCTTTGAAATGAAATGGTCAAAAATCAATTCCTGTTTCCATGGGTGTAAATCCACTACCTTTTCCCATTTACCACTCTTCTATTTCCCTCTGCTTTCATTGTCTTCACCATGCCACCTCCAACAGCTCTGTGTTTAAATCCACACTCCTCTTTTCCCCAGGAGCCTTCAGTTCATTCATTGACAGACACTGCACTTGTCCCTTGCAAAGGTGCAGGGAGAAGTCACCAAGGAGAGTGATACCTGCCAGTGGAACCTTTGTGCACTTATTAGTGACAGTTGTGAGCTTTCCTGTGTTTCTGATGTGCGTTGGAGGGATGTGTATATTCTGACGTGTATTCAGGGCAAGAGAGGGAGACAACACAGTATCTTAGCTGGTTATGGGTCAGCCCAGTGTTTTGTGCCTGACATTTCCAGGTGATGGGGTGGGCGGAGCCCCAGCTGCTTTGCCCTGGAGAGAGCCAAGCTGAGGAGTTAAGAAAGAATTTTGCAACTTCACCCAGAGCCCCTAAGGCAAAAGACAAACTTTTTAGTCACGGCGACCTGTCCGGAGACCCACAAGCCCCCTCGGGATCTTATGTAGATCTGTTACAACTGATTGGTTTTGTACTCTTTTCCTCCCACCCTGGTGTCCCATAAAAACCCCTGAGTTTCCTCTGGTTGGCAGAGGTACCTCATCCCTGGACCCCTATTCGCTGGTACCTTTGCAATAAAGTTACCATCTGCGGAAATTCCACACCAGACCTCTCTCTCTCATCATGGCCGGCAAACTCACAAGGGCAGGAGCTGAGAGCACTGAGCTGCAATCACTGCTCTGCCCTCCTGCTGAGAAGCCCCTCTGCCAGCTGAGGAGCGCCCTGACCCCCCAAGAAGCTGTTTCTAGCGAGACATCTTTTGGGGTGGTTGTGGCTCTCTGGGTCCCAAGCGGCGGACCCCTCGACCAGCTGGAAGATCCAGGCATATGTGGAAGCCTACTGCCTTCTTCTGTGAAAATGATGTGGAGCTGGTGCATGTCTTCAGCACAGGGAGACACTAGGATGCCCTGCAATACCCTTCAGTGTACCTTTCTCTGATCTCCAGTGTCCCCGCTCTTCTCAAGACCCACTTAATGCAATGAAAATTGCTTAGGAGACACCTAAAAAGGTCTTCTTCTCTTATCTGGGTCTTGGCCTCTGCCAACATGGAAACTCACCTACCACTGATGAAACTAAGCAGATTATCTGACTTGTAAGCAACTTCACTACCTGCACTGTACTTAGGAAGTATTTGTGTATCTGCCTGCTCATCCAAAAACAAGCTGCTGTAGATGAGGAAGTTATCTGGGCAGCCTAAGATGTTAAATCCTAAGGTACAAATTGGTAAGAATTTGGGGAAACAGTCTCAAATATCCCAATTGTTCATTATACTGAAGGAGAACTGCAGCTCAAAAGGATGTTAGCTCAACACACAATTCACTGGATTCATAGGATTAATCTCCTGGACATCCTGGTGTGGTGTCTCCATGCTCTACCCCTTAATGTAGGTATGAGTCCTCAGGACAGACATTCAATCTTCCCATACAAAACTGTTGCTTTTTTCTTGGGTATGGTAGTGTTGTGCCAGATGATTATCCTAGGGGGAATATCCTCAGTGCTACCGTGTCTGCTGATGAATCCTGGTAACTAAGCAAATGCTGGGTGACATGCTAGATCCTTTCTGTTCACCTGGATTTGGAGAGCATGGAATATCTCTCAGGATCAGCCCCTAAGGGGCTTGTTTAACAACAATGTGGTTTTTTTCTAAATCCCATCAGAAAAATGGAAGTTAGTTCTAGGACTGTTGTGTGTCACTAAAATAACATACATCTGAGAATGTAATTAGACACTTGAAACAAATTTGACTTTACTTAGGAGAATAGTGGAAATATCCAAGGGACCTTTGATTATTTACTTTCTTTTTTTTAATGTCTAATTTTCAGGTCCTTTTAGGCTTGAGATTTCATGACAATTACTACATTCCTGGATAGTTAAATCCACTCAGCATTTGGCTGAATGCCTTCTGAAGACATCCTGAAACACACCATCTATTGCAGCTGCTCTATTCCAGTCACAGTTCTGACTAGTCATCCAAGGGGACAAGGAATTCCTTTTGTAGGAGGTAGTGTAGGACTTGTTACCAGGAAAGCTCCATGTTTGAAGTTGTCTAGTCCTGAAGAGAAGTGCTGTGGCACTGCAAGTTTGAATTTTAAATCCAGAGCCTAAAGGAGGAAAGGTGGGGGCTGTCCTCATCAGCAATAGTATCTTCTCACCCACATTCTCCTGCACATTGACTGGCCTCAAGCCTGCTTGTAGAGAAAGCTCAATAAAACAAAGACATGGATTTCTTCCTGAACCCAGGGAAAAAGATGTGCAGTTGTACTTTGCTTTGCTTGGGGTCCTGTTGCTGGACATGGCTGATTTTTCAAAAAAGAAGCAATCCTTTTCTCTCCCCTTTGCAGAGCAAGCTGCCATGGAAATAGAAAAATTTGCTCTGTATGAACTCAGAGATAGACCATGATTTTTGCAGGAAGAGAGCAAGTGAGAGTTCAGTCCCTGCCTGGGGAGAAAGCAATAGCACAGGAACTCCCTGCATGCAGGGTGCAATGACTTTTGCTCTAGTCCAAGACAGCAGATACACCAAGGCACAAAACTCCAGAAATTATTTGTGATCTCCTCTGAGAAGATTATTCCAATAATATATGGATTATTTCTGAATGTTTAGAAGATGCATAACCTCCACCTGCTCAGCCTAGCTTTCCAACAGCAACATCCTTTGTATCAGCACATTTGCAACTGCCCAAGAAAGAAAGACCAAAAAAAAAAAAGAAAAAAAAAAGTGACAGAGCTCCGTCTGGCCCCTGGCTGCATCTGCCCACAAGCTTCCCCAACTGAGTTATGGTAATTACATCACTTGAGATTTATTTAATATCTCCGTCTGGGAAAAAGAACTAGGAAGTCTGGCTGTGACAAGCAATCAGAGGGCACTCAGCTGATGAGCAGCTCCCCATCACTGAGAGAGCAGTAGGACACTTCAATGTATTGGATTTAAGTAATGGTTTGCCAGAGGGATGGGGCCCACGCCACGGCAATCAAAGCTCCTCTGCACCATTAAGGAGCTGTAAGTGGAGCAGGAGGCGCAGTGCAGCTATTGACCGAGTAGGTGGGCATGAAAATGGGTTTAGGTAACTGTTTACTTCCTGAGAGATGGAAAACACAAAGGAATGTTTCTCTGGCAGCTTTCTGGCTCCCTGATCCTCTCTGTCCACATCAGCATTTATATAGTCTGTCTCTCACATGCTTGTGCACAATGACTGGTGTGCTGAGTTCAAGCATTCAGCTGCAGTCCACATAATGCTTTCCTGCTTGCATTTGCCCTCCCACTATCTCTGTCATTTTTTAAAAAGTCCCTGAACTAACAACATTAAAAAAATACATAAATTTTTGCTGATATGATTTTATGTCAGGCTGCCACACAGGCAGATCAAGTATTGATGCAGCTCTAGCCACTCTTTTTCTTCCTTCCTCCACCCCCTCTGCACTGAGTGGTGGCTTGCACAGAGAGGTGAAGAGGAGGCACATGAATAGCTATACTTTTTTTGTCCTTGTTGAGGGAGTAGCTAAGGGCAAATGGGCCCACACTGTGCTTTAGATAACCAGTGTTAGAGTGTCTGCTGTGAGACCAACCTGCAGCCTGACACCTGAATCCTTCTATAACACCAGGCCTGCAAGTCTACACCAAGATGCCTGGACATCTCCCCAGTCTAATTTCCCAGTCAGTAGCTTGGATGTAAGGAACCAAGAGGAACCAGTTCTCCACTCTTAGCTGATTGAGTCACTTGCTTTTTCTTCCTCTTTCTGTACCTGAGAAGTGCAGAGCTAAGTCTGCCAGAGCTGATGCCTCCTATACTTATCCTCCCTTTGTTAACCTCTTGCCTGTTAGTGGACTCAGGAGAAAATGGATCAAAACTCCCAGAAACAGGCCCTTCTGCAAAAGAAGGTGCTGCATATCATTTGCTGCACGTTGCTTCCTAAGAAAAATTAGGAAGGCTGAACTGGCCTCCTAACAGCTCCTGACTCTCACTGGGATCTCACCAAAGTGCCTTGGGCCAGCTCTTTCCAGTGCAAGCATTTTAAACAAGACATCTTTGATCCATACCAAGGGGCCTGAATGCAGCATCCAAGTGTGGAATCATTGGCAGCTGTTCCATTTACCAAAACAGGAATAATAGTACCCACTCACCTCTGGGAAGCATATAGAGCACCTCCGATTTATTATTTGTTTTATTTATTTTGTCACATTTATCAGCCATTCAGCTCTCTGGGCACACAGTCCATACACTAAAACCCAGAGTATAACACAAAGATCTCCTCTACCATGAGAATATCCTTTCTGTAAAACCAGGAAGCATGGGCAGGAGGGAAGGATGAAAGATGCTTTACACAAGCAAAGGATGACAACAATATATTTTTCTCTAATTCTGTTATTGATGGAGCTATTCTGAAAATGTTGGTGACACCAAACAAGAAGATGGGAGCAATAAAAAGCATGGGAGGTGGTGTTAGAAAGCCATTCTGGAGCATGGACACAGAGACTCAGCCTCTAGCCAGCCTGTCTCACACACAGGAAGTCTCTAAAATGCTTTTTCCATTACTATTTCTCTAATGACCCCATTAGACATGTATGAAATTCTGAGAAGCCTTAAATATGTTGAATACAGCCGCACTGGCGAATCTGCCCAGCTTTTCTGAGGAATGACAGGTTGCATTGATGACTGTTTTAAAGCATCCCAATGTGTAATTTATTTCTTGGAAATTAATTGCTTATGCTGGTTTCATTTTCCTGTAGCAAATACTCAGCTCCTTTTTAATTAGGTAACAACATAGATTCCTCTTCTAATCATGACATGGTGGTTTATGCACATAATGTCTTTTTCTCTGTGAAACAATTTCAAATCATTGTCTAGGTTTCAGTACAACTTTTCAGTACAACACGAGATTATTTATCAGTGGTATTGCCTAGGTCACTGCCAATGAAGACCTTGTACACAAGATCAGCTAGAGAACCCAGACTGGGCACTGGTGCGTGCAATGGCCTCCTGAAGGAAAAATTAAGGAAGAAACCAAATTAAGGTGCCTGAAATTTCAATGGCATTGACATGATGTCAGACCGAGGCACCAAGAGGTGTGTCCCATCTTGCAGGTATTCACTGGTTGCTGAGCTGAGACATTGCACTGACATTAGCCATTACTGCATATACTGTATCAGTAATATTTTGGTCCACATAAAACTCAGCACCTTTGTCAGCTGTTCCAGCTGGAATGGCAAATGGCAAGTCTCAGTGGAGACCTAAGCTCCCCTTTGCATTCAGAGGCTGCATGGGTCTGCAGGGACACACAGAGCAGGATTGGGTGGGGAAAGTCACTTCTGCTGATGATTGCAGAGAAAAGCTAATGGCCTCCAGCAGCTGCTACTTAAAATTTTCAAACAGGCTGAGAGAGTAAAAACTATTGGCCTTGGCATCCATTCATTATTTGCAGCAAAACTCTAATTAAGCAATAGTGTTCAGTCATATTTACCGTCCACTGGGCTACAAGGAACCTGTATTTCTACTTAAATACATGCTACTGAAACAAAACAAATCTATCAGCAAAAAAACCGCTGCTGGAGTAAAATGTAATAATAATATCATAGCTGTTAGACCGTGAAATTCTCTGCAACAAATTAATCTGCTAGGCAAAAGTTTGTTGGTGGGACTTCGGCTTCCTGCTGGGAATCCGTAAAACCTGCACCGCTGCCCGAGACACCGCCGCACTCGCGGCCTCTGCCTCCTTCCCCTGGAAGTTCCCGTGTGTCACAGGTCCCCGCAGCGGCCGGTGGGAGGCGGAAACCCGCCCGCCACACGGCGGGGCGCGGAGGCTTCTCCGCCTTGCGGGTGCCCTGGGCGGCGGGGCGGCGTCCCGCAGGGCCGGGCCGGGCCGGGCCGGGAGCGCACCGGGAGCGGGCGGAGCCTCCGCGCCCCGCCCCGCCCCGCCCGCCGGAGCTGTCCGCGCCCCGTGGTGCTGAAGCCGCAGCGCCCGCCCAGCCCCTTCCCCGCCCCTCCTCCCTTCCTCCCCGGCGTGGGCTCTCGCAGGCAGCCGGCAGCCCGGGGCATCAAAGGTTGGGAAGGGCTCCGTTCCTCACTTTGATTCTCCCCCTCGCACCCCGCCTTTTTGCTTCGTCTTTCTCTCTCTCTCTCTTTTTTTTCTTTTTTTTCCTTTTTTTTTTTTTTTTTTTTTTTATTTTTTTTATTTTTTCCCCTGAGCCGGGGGAGGGAGAAGAGCGCGGCCACGTCCCACCCCTCCCTTCCTGCAAATCCCCGCTCGCACTGCAAACAATCTGCCTTCCCCGCTGCATCCAAGGGAGATAGCAACAGCAACATCATCACGGCAAGCAGGATGGAAGAGCGGAGAGGAGGCTGCTGCTGAAGGAGGAAGGCACACACGCACACACCAGCTCTATGTTGCCAAAGCGGTAGGATCCGCACGAAAAATAAGCCATGCTGCCCCATGTGTCTGGCGCATTGTGCTCCATCCGAGCCTTTTAGGAGGAAGAAGAGAATTATCTGCTCCGATTTTTTTCCCCCGCCAGCTAGAGTGCGACAGACTTGCGATGGTTGAATGTCAATGCCTGTGAGAGAGAGCAACAGTCAGAGCAGGAGGAGGAGGACAGAAGGGGAGGAAAATGAAGGTGGGGACGGTGGTGGAGAGAAAGAAGGAGCCTCGTCCAATGCATCAAAAGGAGGTCCCTGCAATTGCTGATAGAGCCCTGACCGCCTCGCCATCCACAATGGTCTGTACAAGCTGCCAATGCGTTTGATGACGTTCCTGTTTTGTGAAAGGAGGAAAGGAAACGTGACCATGTAAGATCCACGTTTCCCCGGTCAATTACATGCGAAGAATAGATCCGATTTCGACGTGGGTTTTTGGTCCAGGATGGTAACAGCTTAGGTGAATAATACAGCCGCCTTCCCTCATCAATTTCGCTCTGATTTTTTTTCTGGTGTGGTCCAGACAGCTGCTGGAATAGAGAAGGTCAGAATATATAAATATATATAAAATATATATGATATATATATTATATATATAAAAATATATTTGTCTCAGTACATCTGGGATTAAGCTAATTGCTAATTATTTCTTTCTGGACTTTTAATATTTACAATGAAATCTTTTAAAGGCAACGGTAAAATCTGAAGCCACCTGGGAGTACAGTGTTGAAAACGTAGGGTGTTTTCCCACAAACAATGTGAAGGTCTTTTTTGTCAAAGAGGCAATTTTGATAATAACAACAGCTACCAATTTTGCATTTTGATAGCCAGACCAGCTGCTATTTTGTCTGGATGCACACCGGGGTTCGTGTGATCGGGGTTTATTTTTTAATTGAAAAAAATATTATAAAATAGAAGAAAAAGGAAAATTACTTGAGATGCCAAATACTGTCGAGAGAACCATATTCTCCCTCCTCCCCACACCCACCGGAGACGTGGACCCTTCTTTTTTACAGGCTTAGGAGTTGCGAGAGCTGATCGGGGGCTTTCTCCCGAGACCGCCGCCTGCGCCCCTGGACCCTCGGGCGTGGGAGATTATTTCCTCCTCCCGCTGATTTCTAAGCAAACTTGTGGAGGGGGGGAAAGGATCCCTCGGCAGCACAGAGTCGGGTTTTTTTCTGGTGTGGATTTTTTTTGTTGTTGTTTCTTCAGTTGCCGTCCCCGCCGGGTTGCAGCGGGCTGCCGGGGACTTCTCCCCCTCGCCCTCCGGCTCTGCTTTTGTGCGTTCCCCGGCGGCCAGCGCAGCACCCCCGGCACTGCGGCCGCCGCGGAGCCCCCCCCGGCCGCGGGCCGCCCGGCTCCTGCCCTTTTCTTTCCCCCGTGCCCGCCTGCCAAGGAAAGGCACATGTTAATACCACCCGGCGCGGGCATTTTCTGCTACTGCTGCTGCGGGCTCCTCCGTCCGAGACAGATGTTGCGAAACCAAGGCCTCCTCAAGTGCCGCTGCCGCATGCTCTTCAATGACCTGAAGGTCTTCCTGCTGCGGAGACCCCCCGCGCCGCCGCCGCCCTCCCCGCCGCCGCCGCTCCCCATGCCCGGCGGCGCAGAGGCGGCGGCGGGGGCCGCACCGCCCGGGGGGCGCGGGCCCGGCTGGCGGGCGGCGGGCGGCGGCGGCGGCGCGGGCAGCCCGGCCGCCGAGGAGTGGGGCAGCCCCGCCGGGGAGCCGCCCGCCTCCCTGCCCAGCAGCACCTCCTCGGATGACTTCGGCAAGGGCAAGGCCGAGGACCGCTACTCGCTGGGCAGCAGCGTCGACAGCGGCATCCGCACCCCGCTCTGCAGGATCTGCTTCCAGGGGCCCGAGCAGGTGAGCGACCGCGGGCGGTGGGCGCTGGGGTAGGGGCCGCCACGGGCCCGGTGGCAGCGATGCTCCAGCCTCAGGGACCCCGGGGCCTGCTGCTTCAGGGGCGTCCCTGTTGCCCGGCACGGGACCCGAAACCCGTAGGGACTCTGCCTTCTGCCCAGGCCCCGGGCTCCAGATTTTGCACCTCGGTAGTGTTTCGCGGAGAGGTTGTGGGGTGGAGGCGTGCTCCATCATTTTCTGCTTGCCGGCGGCCTTGCCCCGGGCACTCATGCCCAGCCTCAGAGCCGTACAGCTGTGGCATGGGAGGAGGGACATGCTGACAGCTTCGTGGAGCAGAGCACATCTCAGCAAGGGAGGCTGTTTGGTGCTTTGTGGGTAATCATCTGCGATGATTCCAAAAGTGATGTAAAGGAGGAGTTTAATGTGCTCCTTGCTTTTAAAAATACAACTTCAGTCTGTATAAAACACGTGGCAGGACACAACCCCAGTTCAGTGTTTCCCAGGGGATGGTTAGTGGGAACTGTGCAGGTGCTCCACTGCTCCCATTTGCACTATCTGCAGGAGAAGCATGGCTAGCCACAATTTTACCTGCTGAAGCTGCAGCCCTGACATGCTCCGTGGTACAGACTGAGGCTAGGCCAGTGAAGTTTCTCTTCACCACATGGGAAAATGGAACAAATGCAACCATGCTAGAATATAAGATGCCACCCCGGAACATCATTCTCCATATTTAATGACAATTAAAAGCATCTCATATATTTTCAGGCTGACAACTTCTTTACAGCTACATTTGTACCTAACATGACAACAGTTTCTAGGTGCAAGGAAGGCTGCAGACCTCTGCTCGTGGGATCAAACTCATGTGCAGATAACCATTATTACTCTGGGTAATTCCATTACCTGTCTTAATAGGGGATCCTTGTATGAGAAAGGGTTGCAAAGTTCAACTTCTTTATTTTTGTATTGGGCACAGATTCTGGCACATAAGCTGATATGTTGAAATCTCACGTGAAATGGGTTTTACCCCAGGTGTTCTTTCCCCTTCATGGACCTGTGTGCTCTGCTAAGGAGAAAACCAGTCTTCATTTGAAAGTGGCCATGCTCTGGCACACGTCCTGCCTTTCCCAAAGTTGCCTACATCTGTAATGCAGTGACTGTGCCTTCTCTTACGTTGGTTTGAGCAGGGTGATGATGGGTGCTGGAAAGTGGGGAATGGGCTTCCATTCTTCCTTGGGAGAAGTGGGGTCTGCCCCCAACTGATCCCAATATCCACAGCCCTGCTGGATGTGTCATACCAGGGGTTCCATAGGTCACAGCTCAGTGCTCAATGGACTGTAGCCTTCTCTAATGGTTTATGCTGTTGGCAGATAGCTGTGAAACAGTTTTCACCATAGGCTTTCAGATGTGGAGGAAATAATTCTTTTTTGCAGATACTGTATACCTTCTTCTCTTGCTTGTCTTGTTCCTATCTCTTCTAAAAGTTGGAAGCCATGCAATTCACTTCCTGGGAATTTGCATTATTCCACATTTCTAGTACTCTTCCCTGGCTTGCCATTCTGCCTGTGTACACAAGACGTAGCACCTGCGAGATTGGCTTACGTGTCAGAGCAAATAGAGCCTAAGCAGAATTAAAATAGAGGTAGCTTGCTTCCTTGGAGAACATAAATGCTTGAAAATAATTGGATGCTAATTTTCACGCTGAAAACCAGTGTAGGTTGCATTGTAAAAGTGAGACTTATTTGCTGACCATCTGCCAGCCTACCTGAGCGAGGAGCTGAGCAGACGTGACTGGCATCTCCTAAGGCTTTCACCAGGATTTCTCTTTTTTTATTCTCACAGTTTCTGACCAATACAATAAGATATCTGCAGCTGGATTCTGCTACTTGTCCTTGAGCAGCACCTTATTGCAGAAATAATTTTTTGTTCACTGGCATAGCTTGAGGAGTATTTGAGACCTTTTGCCCCTGCGGCAGCTGGGAAGCACAAGTAATTATGGGGGCCCAAACTGTGGGGTTTTAAAGCACAGCCAGATCCTGACACAGCTTCCTGGAAATACAGTTCAGAATAACTGAGCACTGAATTGGTGCAGCTGATGCCAAGACCTGCAGTCTGGTTTATTTGGTGCTTATGTCAATAAAACTCCAACAGGGCTAAATCCCACATTCCTTGTTCCTTTTTGTTATGGTGTTTATTACTGGCTTAGCCTTTATTTCCCCTTTTGTTTTATAACTCAACAGCTGACCAAAGAATCTTCTTATTTTGGACCCTCACAACTGTAAAATCATAGATGCACATTATTCTATACCACCCCTGCCAAGATTTTCATGAATTTTTTTCTGCTTGGAAACAAAATATAATTGCTAGTTCTTTACTCTGCAGATTAATAACAATGACAGATTTAAACAGTATTTTATTTACCTGTCAAAACCATCTGAATTTGCTGCAGCTGTGGGCAAATTTGCAGGGCTGCATCACAGTAACAAGAACAAAAGCCTTCATTATAAATTGACTGTTAGGCGCTCTAAGCTTATTTACTCAGATAAAATGACAGTGAGTCTCCAAAAGATGTTTTAATCCTGTTTTGATGCAAAAAACATCCCAACCAAAACAACAGCCAAAAAGGTTTTTTAGTAATCTGGCTGCACAAGTAGGTTTTATTTAATATCTAATGCAAAATAAAATTGGTTGGGATTTTTGCTTTAAGTTATGATTGCCCAACATGCATGATACTTTAGGCTACTGAATTGCTTATATCTTAAGCTCCTCATGTTGGTTTGTGGCTCTTATGGGTAAGCTGATTCTTTCATTTAAAAATGTGCTGAGGACCATAGGAAGGAGGAAAGCTCATTATTGTGATACTGTTCTGATCCTTGCATGTTAGTCAAGAGAAACCAGGGATCCAGGCAAGAAAAGAGTGGATCTGATGACCAGGGGATCGCAGCATCTGGGCTCGTGTTTTGAGGGCATGAAGAGCAAACTCTGCTCAGGCCTGACAGTTGAAAAAACCAGCTGCTTCATTGAAAATGAGAGCTAAACATCATTGACGCTGAGGGACTGAACTCAGCTCTTGGCAATGGCATTTCCTTTCGGGGACTTGCTCGGCATTTTCAAAGGTTTCAATGACTGAACGTCCTGCACCATTGTGTCAGCAAATTCTGAGACCCTGGATTGAGCGGCAAAGCTCTGGGGAGAAAGTGAGGAAGAAAAATGCTGGAGTATTTTCTTCTGTTTTGGTTAATGCTTAGTGTTTGCAGAATTTTGTCTGCATTCCTGGATCTCTGACAATGTTCTGCAAGAGAAAGGAACTAAGATGAGTTCCTCTCTCACAAATGTTCTACAGTATTTGGTATGGTTCCAAGCTGAAAGCAAGTCATGGGGTTTAGCAGAAAAAGACATGGGTGAAGAATCCCTTCACATTAGGGGATAAACTGTTTGCCCACGTCACAAGGAGTTAGCAGTACTGTGGAAGCTCTCAGAAGTGGTGCTAGCTGTGCTGAAAATAAATAGAAAAACATTCTTAAATGAAACAGAGATAATTTGGAAAGCCATATGTTTCAAGGTTTGCTTGTTATATTGTCAGTGTGTGCCCATCTTTTCTTACCTACAATTTTCAGTCTGCATCTCTCTTTCTCTTTCTTGGGGAAAGATGGTGGAAAGATGGAGATTTGAAAAGTCAGTAGTGGTAAATTTGGTTGGCTGTGGAGGGTCATAGAGAGAGAACACATGGTGGACTCATACCTGCAGGCTGATAGCTTGGACTTAGCTCAGTACTCAATAAAAATGCTTGGATGAAGACTATTCTTCCCACCAAATTTCCTGCTAGACTTTTGGGACACCAGCTCCTTAAGAGACCTTCAAGAAAATTGTTTTCAAACATGTTGACTCACATGACAGTGCAGGCTTCCCATCCATGTCCTTTTCATAAGTGTGTTCCCAATCCAAAGGACTCATGTACTTGCTGTTAGAAGGAGAATCATTCATTAGAAAACAGCCAGTCCTGCTAAAAGTGAATAATAAGAGATGCTGGAATGCAGCTGTTTAGATTTCAATCTGTATATTGTAATTTACAGTAGAAAGAAAGAGAGGCTGCTTCCTGTGATATTCAGTCCATCTCTCTGCCTTCCCATCTTTGAATCTTAACACCTCTATAGCTGTCTCTCCTGTTTCACCTGGCCCAGGATGAAATCTGTACTGTGCGGGCAGAACATTCTTGGCTTTGGCAAAAGCTTTGCTTGAGCCATCAACTGAATGGAGCCCAGGATGTCATCTATTTTAGATTTAGTTGCTGTTGCCACAGAGTTGATTGGCAAAGCTCCCATTAACTTCAACAGCAAAAGTGTAGGCATCCAGTAGCAGGGACCTGACCCCTGTATTTCAGTAATGTTGTGCACACAGCAGGGTTTCTATAAATAATAGTGAAAGCCACTAATCCCATTGACTTTTAATTGCTCCAGAAGACAAGGTTTTCACCTTTTGTGCCTGCTGAAACTCTGATGCCTGACCCATTTATTTCAGTGCCACTAGCTAGCCTGAGCAGCAGTTTTTCTTTTCTTTCACTTTTCCCTGTATAAAAGGCTTCGTGAAGGAACCTGTCTACGTTTGTGTCACTGTTTCTTAAATATACATTTCAGGCCATGATTAACAGTGGCTGATGTCAGTTACTGACAGAACAAGCAATGCAAAAACATGTAGCTCCATTGTTTGCATCTGTAGAGCCACTGTTATTTCCACAAAGGCAACACTTGCCTCTGGAAGGGCGGCTCTGTTCATACAAAACTGAATTGCATTCAGGTTGTCTTTCAAGCAAAAATTCAATCCCAGCAAGGGCCTCCTCTGTGGCAGCCTTTTGCTCACATTGGTGTTTTTCCACTCAAGGCTGGCCCAGTCTGGAAGTCAGAAATGGCTGTGCCAAAAATCTGTGATACTGTGTGTCCTGTGTGCCTGCTGCATGTCTCCATTCCTCCTAGGTCTGTAGATAGATAATAAGATATACTGTAATCGTTAGTGGTCCATACCTGTGATCATCCCATCCTTTTATTACCTGGTTGTTAAAGGAATAAAGCCATGTGATGGTGTTAGCTGTTACAGGTTACGTTCATCTGCCCTCTTCTAATGTCAGCCACATCTGGCAGAGAGTAGAGATCTGAAAGGCATTAAATTCCTGTACGCTTCATGAAAACTAGCTGGATGAAGAAAAGGACAGCTAGAAATGTCCTGCTGGGGGAGAGATTACAGGATTGTCTGTGCTAGACACCGTAGAGTCCATGGAGGACAGAGCTTCAGGTGGAACAGCAGCTGTAATAGGAATGTGTATCCCATTAGACAAAAAAAGAATAACCCTATCATGGTATGGTTTCCATAGGAAACCAGACTTACAGAATAGCTTGTTAACTTTTTATCTTTCTCCTTTTCCTTTGTTAATCAGAATTGCTTACCTAAAATGAATATCTTGATGCTGAAGACTTTATCTTCCCCCATCTTTTCACAACCTACCTTTTATCCTTTTCTGATTTATCACTGGTTACAGTAGAACAGATTACACTGTTGGCAGTGGAGAGTGATGAGTGATGACATTCTTCTGGTGAAGAAAGTAACAACAGGACCTAGAAGCCTATGTAGATAATAAATGGATTGTCCTCTCTGTCAAAATTATGAGATAAGGCAAAATCATGGTGGGCAGACTGGTTCCAATGACAAGGCCCCTGTACTGAAATTCTCACACATCTTCTGTCTTGTCATTTCTTGTTCTTTACACTCTGAAGTGGTTTTCTCTCACCTCCTCTTCCTTCTTTTCTTCTTGGCCAAAGCCAACGGACACATCAGAGTTTGGTCCCATCCATCCAATCTGGGTTTATCTGCACGGGTTCTCCTGTAGCCTGTGTACCATCAAATCTAAGCCTCCTCTCTGTGCAGCTTGGAACACTGGCGACATCACTCCCAACAGTTACACAAGGTGGGGAAGGAGGGGATGGGATGGTACAGAATGGGACAATGATTAAAAAGAAAAAAGGGTTTACATATTATTATTATTATTTCCTACATCTGGTGCCTTGTGTTTGTCATAGGAACCAGGCTGTTCTTGGGGAAAACTGTGTAAACCCCACAGAGGATGGGGTAGTTCTGTCTTGAAGGGATCATCCCTGAGAAAGTTTTGTCTCCTCTGTAGAATAACTTTGTAGGGAACGTCCACTTTGGTTGGAGAACTGGACTGTCAGACATACTTTTTTCCATGCAGTCAGAGACATAATGCAAAACATCTTCGCAGAAAATAAACTTGGTATTCAACCAGTTTAGAGGTCAAGGACTGCTATAGTTTTTGTGGTTCCTTTGCCATGTTGCTCTTGGCAGAAGTTAATCAAAGACTGCTTAATTGACAGTGTGTTCATGTTTAAGGTAAGGCCATGAGGTCACCTTTCCCATACAAAAAGTATGTGCCATTAGCCAAGAGTGCTAGAGGCACCTCTAAGGCCTGTAGTGCACTAAGCATTTGGAGGTGCTTGCCCCCACTATTTGCAGTCAGTCTTGTGGCTGCAGCCTCTGTCAAGTTATTGCCTGGCAATGCCATTGTAACCTCTGGGACTGTGTAGGCTTGTGTTTACTGATGTGTCCACTGACCATGCCCAAGTATGGGGCAGTGCCCAGTCCTCAAGTGATCTACCTGTCCAAAATCCTGACAGAGGCTGATCTAACCAGTTCTTAAGGATGGGCATAGTTGCAGAACCCATATTTCCTGCTGACACTAATTTCTTCTTGCCCTTTCCTTTTCTCCCAAGAAGTAAGTAACTGAAGGTATTTTCCAGTAGTTGTATGTAAATATAGTGAAAATTCATCCTTTCAGGATTTTACAAGTTTAAGTGACAACTGAAGCCATAACACTCCTTCTTCTTCTCAAGGCCAAACAATCCCAATCCTGCCTTTGCTTTTATGATGTGTTTTCTAGACTACTAATCATCCTTGGTGTTACCCTTGCCAAATGGTCCATATTTTGCTATAAATGCACTGGAAACAATTATCCGGCTGAATCTTTCTCAGTGCCAGGCAGTCAGAAAGGTTTTGAATCCTGTTTAGCAGGTAGCAGAAGTCATTCATTCCAGGCTAATATTCACCTTCTTTATTTATTCATTTATTTAGGGAACAGCAGATGATTATTGATTGTTACTCAGCTCATGATCTCCATGTCCTTCAGAGCTGTTTCTTGGCCAGTCCTCCACCCTGGCTTTGTGCAGTTGGCATTACTGCACTGGAGGAAGAGCTGCATTTGGCCTTACTGAATTGCATCCTTTTTTCCCCAGTAGGAGCCCCTTACAGGAGGGCTTGCAGATGCAGTAAGCATTAACTCTGTTGAATCTTCAGATCTTTAGTGGCTTGAGCTCTTCTGCCTTGCCTCCTGAAGGAAGGAAAGCTGGAAGGAAAAGAATGGAGGAGCAGTTGTGCTTTGCTTTAAGGATCCCATGACTGCCATAGGTAAGACTTATGGCTGGGGCTGGTCCTGTCACTGCCCACTTATAGCCGTGTGCAGGAAGAGCAAGTGGATCCTCATTACTTCAGATCAGGTGTCTGCTCTGCCCCAATTAAAGCCACTCTCAGCAAGGCTGAATATGATTATCCTGACAGATTTGGGCCTCTAGCCGGTCCTGCTTGAAATGTTGCCCACACCACCTACTTCCCTCCTGCTTCTTCAATCACTTTATGGATGGGGTGGCTCACATTTCCTCCTAGCACCTTCTTGTGCTAGCACTGTCACTTGGGGCATTAACCCTACGTTCAACTTGAGCTTATTTGCTCCCATATCCCAGCTGAGTATTAAAGTTGAGTTCATTTGCTTTCTCTGGGGTTGCATAGACTTGCTCAGATCCTCGTTTCTTGCTTTCCATTACCGTGATCCCTTCCTCTCCAATTTCCCAGCACAGCCATTGTCCTGCTTCAGTGGAGTCAACACCAAGAAGCTCACTTCTTTGACTGGTATCTTGATGAAAGAAGTGGTTTTCCAACAACTTCCATGTGCCTCTCCACATGCTTCAGTGTTCCCTGCCCTTACCCAGATAGATCCTGTGTAGTTTTTTACTCCAATTCTCAGTGTTTGGGAGAGCTAAAAAAAGCCATGTGGAGGGATCTGTTGAAGACATAACACACAGCATCAGCGTGCAGGAATCCTGCTGGCACTTCACCCACATCACATCAGCACCTACCCTGGCAATTTCCTGCAAGTGCTGTACTAAAGCTCAATGGATGGTTTGCACTTCCTGCAAGTACAGGGCCATGGGCTAAACCTGCCCCTCCAAACATCCCAGTGCTTTTAGTTTTATCAGGAGAAGGTCTTCTTCTCTGATGTCTTGCGTGACCTTGCACTGTGTGATGAATTAAGCACTTCTCTTTTCTTTTTCTCCTCGTTAAGTACACTAGGACCTTTCAGGGCTTAAGGTACCGGAGAAGTACAAGAATATTATTATTCCATTCCAAGTGATATTAAAAGAACATTAAGACAGATCAGATGAGCATTCAAGAAAAGTAGGTAATAATAAAATACTACATCAGAGAGAAATAGCAGTTAAGTAATTAAAGAGAGGGTTTCCACAAGAGGCAGAAGGAGAGTTATGGGTGCTTCTGGCCTCCTGACCATTCTTTATTTTAATACCATGGTAACCTTTACAGGATGTCAATATGTCAAGCATCACACCAAGAAGTGAAGACAAGACTTTTCTTGCCCTACAGAGTTTGCATTTTAGGACATAACACCCCAACATTTCCTTAACATTGAAAAGGCAGGCATTCTTAGAAGATTTAAGGCCAGAGGGAGTTACTGGGTTGGTCTAGTCTGAACCTCTCTGTAATAGCAGTGAAATAAGTTCCCTCAAAGAAATGCTTGAAGTTTAATAGTTGTGCAAGGACTGGAGAAGAAATATCCCTTCTTGATTTTCAGATTTACAACAATGGGAAATTGTTGCAGTGCCCAGGAGAAAATATGGGGGAAACAGAGGACTGAAACTGTCTTTGCATATCAACTTTTGTCTTGTCTGTCACAGAAAGAACTGTGTACTGTGCGCATCCTTAGAAACCAGCTTCAAAAACCCTTGGGCTAGCTGGCAGAGAAGATTTCCCTCATGGAAAAAGTTCTGTGTTCGAAGGCAGTTTTATTCCACATCAGATTAAAAGCAAGAAACTTTCAGCCTGGAAAAACACTCATGGGATTCAGCTAGTTAGGAAAGAAACAGTTCATAGCCTCCTCTGACATATGAGAGCAGAAGTGCTGTCACCTACATTTAACCCACATCTGGAAAATTTTCTTCATAGAGAGGATGCCTACATAATTTCTAAGAAAAACATTTTTAGAGCCCCTATAGCCTGAAGTGAGGGCTCCTTCATAAAGTCCAGCTTGCTAAACTGTCATGACCCAGCCCAGCTGCCATTGTTATTCCCTTTCCCACTCCTGGTGATTTATTTCTTGCCCTTATTGCAGACATGTGAAACCTGCAGGAGAGTTCTTGGCCTTCCCATCCTGCAGCTATTCATGAGATTTCCTCTCTCATCTTTTTCTTGGTGATGGCAGGCAGGAGCTTCATCTCTTTGAAGGTGTGCTTAGGCATTCAGTGCAAATGTCAGGTGATGGTGACAAATCTGAGTTATAACTCAGGTCAAACAAAATCACACAACCTCAGAATATTTTAGGGAACCTCAAGAGATCATCTTGTTCAACTTCTACTCAAGCAGATCTGACCAAATCAGACTTCCAAATATCCAGAGCTGAATAACTCCAAGAACAGTTATTCCACTCATGTCTCTGGACACCATATTTAATACGTTACCTCCCTTGTGGTAAAAATGTTGGGGCATTATTTTTTATTTGTAATCATAATTTCTTGTGTTTCAAATTGTATCTGTTTCCTCTTTTAACCATAAACCTTCAAGAAGAGTCTGGCTTTCTTGCCTGTACCATGAGGTGGCTGAAGACAGCAGTAAGATCTCCGCTTAGCGTTTACAATGATTTTAGGAGGAGTTGTGCAAAAGAAAGGATTAAATGTCTGCTCTAAATCCCCAGTGTGGATTCGGACAAGGGCTGAGATTTGTGTAATGGTAGTCAGATAAATACCAAGGGAAAATACCTGCCCATCTATAGCTTGAAGAATGAGAACAAACATTGCTAATAATAGCAAAAACTCAGTTATTTCTCTTTGTCAAAGCTATGAAACTTCTTGATCCAATAATCACTAAACCTCAAGGAGGTGATTCTATTTCAAATCTGAGTCTTATAGAAATACTGGTTGTAGAAAACCTTGATTGAGCAAAAACCATTTTTGTTTAAATTGAACAGAAAGATGAGTAAAAAGAGATCTATGACTAAGGTTTTCAACTTTACAGAAGCAAATTTTGAAAAATTAGGAATCTCTAAAAATATGCAATATAGCAGAAATTTATTATACATTGTCTTATTACTACCAAAACATCCATTAGTCTCTTTATAACAAACAGAAGCATTCTGTTACAATTGCTGGTTTCTGGAATCTTACAGTAATTCTCCCTTCTATAGGCTGTTTTTGCTTTCTGCCTTCAATTTATTTGCCTGGAAAGCTGCTCAAAACCTGTTCCAAGATATGTTTTAATACAAATGAAAAATACTCTCTCTTTCTTACTTGCTTCTCTAAGCATCAGTACTTAACTAAGTTGGTTCTGTTTATAAGTTCATGAGATACACTCAGTGACATTTAAACTTCTCTGCCAAACCCAGCCAGCTTTGATAAATAAGCGCTGCAGAACTCTTAAGCCCTTAAGAGTTGCCTGAAAATGTGTTGCCAAGTGGGACATACTCTCCACACTGGGTTTGTGATGCCATGGAGGGGAGCTGTCATAGGAGGCCCACCCCTACTTGGCATCAGAAAAGGCACCTTACTACCAGGTACAGTTCAGGGGGAACATACATAATGTTTGTCTCCATTGCTCTGAGATCTTCTGGTTCTACTGTTGTCTTTGCTTTTAATTGTCTTTACAAAAAAGCAAGAAGAAGATCCATCTGCCAGCAGAAGTGGAACTAGCAAGTTTGAAGTCAATACTGGAGCATTTCAGAAAACTGTACGTTTAGGAAACCTAGGGAACTGTATAGTAAAAGTTATAGAGGCTTCTCCACTGACCCCAGTCCAGGATCTGTTATTTCAGTTGGCCTCTTTCAAGGGCACTTCACAACAGGGTGGTCACACCAAATGGTGGGACTTGTCTTTCAGACAGCACAAAAAGGGAGAATGTTGATGCAGCCCTACTTAAGACTGACTGAAAAACCTGAAGAAACACCTTTGGTAGATGGCTGACGGCAGCAGCTCTTCCTTAAGCCTGCAGAACTCTATGTGTCACTCCATCACTGTAGAAAACTCAGCTGAAGTGGAGAACCAGGTGATCAGGGGAAGGATTGTAGTTAAGTGATAGTGAATGGCAGGGAGAATATAAAAAATAATTCTATACAACTTAATAAGAGAAGGAACTTTGATCAGAGGCATCCAAAGTGCATCTGTCAGTAGGAAAGCAAACTAAGCTGCAGGGACTTTTCAGAAGTTCTTAATGCTATAGTAAGCCAAAGGGGATGCAGAAACTGCATATGGATTTCTACGGAGGACTCCAAGAAGTTCCACATCAGAGATTATCTGCAAATGCAAGGCATACAAAAATGTGTGTGTGAAACTGAGCTGCTCTGCCTGTGTTTAGGAGGACCAGAACCATAGGGGGTAAATGCTGCAATCCCTGAAGGTGGCAGGAGGTTTTCTAGCATGGCTCTGCTTTCTGTTTGTGTTGGATCCAGTTATTTTTTCCTATAATAGATGTGATAAGGCCTCTGAGATTGGGTTTCTGTGATGAAACAGAAGATGGAGGGGGATGATCTTGGGACAGATGAAAGCTGGAAAACGTGCTCTGCTTCTCTAATCAGCACAAGGTTCTGTTGCACCTGATGGAGCCTCATTCATTCATTCATTCATTCCTGCAATCCTACTGCCACCAAAAAAGCCTAATGGCATTCATTGTTGCTTTGCATCCCAGTTCTGCATTGCCCCATTTGTGTGTTTCCCTCCATAGGATTTATAACTTCATCCTTCTCCAGGTGGTGTCTCTCCAACAGGGCAATGTAACACTGTCTTCTCTTACCAGATAATCTTTTGCCCCTAAGCACTGTGACTGGAGCAGCAGTACCAGCCCTTCTAGGCTACAGGGGAGGTTTTCACCTTTTCTAACTACATCCTGAATGTTCCCAGTTTTCAGCATGCTCTGCATTTTGGCCTGATTAGGCTATTTGTTCTGTTGTATTGCAGAGACGAGGAGTGGTGCTTAGGCACAGGAGAGTATGTTCTCTCTGTATCCTGTAAAATAAGAGAAAATTTGCTCATCTGGAAATGAAATGACTTAGAGTTCAAAACTCACTTTGACTGACAACTGTTTTGCATTTTTGTACAACCATCAGTACAGGCCAAGGTTTTTACCCCTATGTAAATGCTCTCAAGGTTGTTAGCTATTTGTATCCCAGAGATACTGATGAGCGAAAAAGAGACTGTACAAATCCATGAAGATAGGGAAAACCATGAGGATTTCCCCCATTTGGCATGCCCTATACATGTTTGGAACAAATGTTCAGCCCAAGGCCCCTTTCTCAGACTGCTCAGTCCGCCTGGTCAATACTGTTTGTTACCCTCTGACACAGTTTTACCTGCCATGAGTGGGTTGCAGCATGAATAACAGCCCTTCATGTGATTTATATCCTTTCAAGAGAGAGACGGGGAGTTTTGCCAGATATCCATCTACCTATAAATGCATATGGCATAACTGCTGGGACACAGCTGCACTCACGTGACTGTCTTTAATCTGTTTCCCTTTAAATCACTGTGTCTACATTGCCTTGAGCTTTTTTTCTTCCCTCCTGAATTGTGCACAGTGGCATCGGTGTTGGTATCTGCAGTGCACGGCTCTGCTTCTGGATGGCACAGCCTTTGGGGCTCTCCTGAGATGGTCAGAGGGCCATGGGGGTCAGGAACCTGGGTTCCCACTAAGGCACTCCATGACCTCTCTGTCCTCAGGGGCTGTGTGTGACTCCCAGCCGCAGCGTGTGCTGATCCAGCGCTCACCACAGAGCAGGGACTGGCTGTACGTGTGTGTTTGTGGCAGTGTGGAAGAAGGCAGATGCCACGTGGCTGAGCCAAATTGGATTGAGGAGATTAAATGGTCATTTGTGGGTCACGTTTTCCTGCAGAGGGCAGATTGATGCTATGATGCACATCTGGGCTGTGGAGCAGATGCAGCAGTTTCAGCTGCTGAGGCACTGTCCTGGAGGACTCTGATGAATGTGCTACGGGGCTGAGAACACAACACACCAGCCAAGAGCTCTCCCAGCTGGGGAGAGCTGCTCTCTGCTGTTACTGGTACATTTGTAGTGAGAGATCTGCCCTTTGCCTGTTTCTCTAGTAGTGTGTGCTTGGCATGGCTAGTGCAGTGTGGTGATTTGCAGTGTATCACAACTGTGCTGAATCACAATGGCTTGCAGATCAGGCCTCCATGTCTTGTGTTTTTTCAATCTACTTACCAGTGTTCTGTTTCCATCCACTGAAAAAGATCTTTCCATCTGACTGGTCAGCTGTAAGTTCACCAGGTCATGAAAGCAGGCTGCTGACCTGGAAAATTCCAAGATATGAAGATGGTTCAGAACTTGATTTAGGCTTGAGTACTTTCTGACAATGGGGTGTCAGGGCTGTGACCGTGAAACAGCAGCGAGCCCTTGCTGGATAATACAAGTGGTAAAGAAAACTTCCTGGCCGTGTCAGAAGATCTCTAAGCACACGGCACACTGTGATATGGAGGAAAACCACATGGCCTGCCCCCATGAGTGCCTGGAGAGGGCACCTCTGCTTTCTGCAAAGCTAGGGTTTGCCTTTCTGCTAAAGAAAGAGAAGTAGACTAATAGGTGTGAGGAACTGAGCAGCAAACACAGTCCTCTCAGATGAGAGTTACCCTAGGAGATCAGAATTAGCAAACTCCAAATTTTAGAGTCAGGGTGGCAGCTGGGTCACTGGCTAACAGGTCCCAGCCCAGGTAGACGGTTGGTCTCTGGCTCTGAGAGGACACATTTAGAGTATTTACACCATTGGGATAGCTTGACTAGAGGAGGTTCCTCTTCCAGTTCAAGTGAATGAAAGTGGATGAGCAGCAAGCATGGATCTCAGCTTCTCCTCTGAGCTTTGTAAACAAGTTGTGATTCTGGGCACATCACCAAGGTGGGACTCAGCTCTGAATTGCAGACACCTCAATATGAGTGTCACAATGTAGGTGTCTGGATGTGGACTGGGTGTCTAGGCAGTGAAAAATCAAGAGCTCGAGTCATGCCCACGCAATGATTTCTTAGTGGAAAACATCTTGCGATAGGTAATTGTGCCCCTAGTGAATGCAGGCAGTGGAGCTGTAGAGCCAGACACCTACATTTGCTCAGCTGACTCACTCCCAGGGCTCTGCTGTCAACATTGACAAGACTTCCATTGATTATACAGGAACAAGGGCATCCAGTGCACACAGAGCTGCTGCATCTGCATAGAGTACATAGGATGCTTTCATGCCTCCTTAAAGCAGACTGGAAACCTTCACTTCTAGGAATGCTTTAAGGGATCTTTGCTCAGCTACAAAACCCTGAAACCTCTTCAGCCTAGGTGCTCTGCAAATGCTGAGTGTTCACATTATTATAAGTAAACAGCAATTCAGAAATGCGTGCACAACATTGAAGAGAAGTAAACAGATGGGAGAAGTTGCCAAGTAAGGCCACGCTGAAGTGATGAGCAAAAAAAAGTGTTAGAGGCAGTCTGACATTTTTATAGCGGGACAGACGCAGCCAGGATTTGAAGCATATAGCAATGAAATGGGGTCAGGAAGGTGAGCTGCCTTTCCTTGGCCAAGCTCTTCTTCTGTTGGGTAGTCCCTTCTGTGCTCAAGCAGCAAGTGCTCCTCATTGTTGGCCTGGCTAATCAGGATAATCATGGTGCAAAATGGCTCCAGTGGACAAGGCAGGAAAAGTGATACTGTTTGTGGTGAGCTGTTGTGTGGGAGAAAAGAGATTTTAAATGCAGCCTTGAAGTCACTGAGTGACACCAGCACTGGGCTGACTTGAACTGACAACTGCTAATTACTGAGAGAAAAATGACTCACTAAAAAACAATAATTGTCTTACATCTAATGGATGACTTACAGTCAAATAGAAAGCTACAGTCTTGGCATGGGGGACATGCATAATGTGACAAACAGCCTGCAGCCTCACATATCTTTTACAGAAGCAGAGTTCAAAAGTTGTGCAAGACGTGCTTATTTTAATTAACCAAAGCGCAGAAAAGCTGCTCTGCAAACCCAGGCAGAAGCTGCATGAGGACACCCTTCTCTTGGCAAAACACTGAAAATCCAGTCTGATGTTGCTAACCGCAAAAATCCTTTGGCTTCTGAAAAGTCACTGTTTTCCATTTTATGGTATCCAACTGGAATTGCTGCTGGAAACTCTCCTATGGGGTGGGGAGAGCATCAGCAGAAAGGGTGTCCACAGGGAAACAGTGAAAGGGAGCAATTCTTGGGGAATGATGCAGTCAATGTGTGACAGGTACTTCTGAAAACTCATGTGTCTGTCAAAACTGATGAAACTTATCCTGTTGGTGTGATAAGAATGTATTAAATATTTGTCTGGGTTTACACAAGCATGGATTATAAGGAAAGCTCTTGTATATTAAAGGATTACATACTTTATTACAGTATATGCTACCTAAGTAGTACTGGGAACAGTTCTCACATGTCTGTGCTACAGGGGAACAGTAATCAAAAGGCAAATGGTTTATGGTGGTCTTAGGTGGAATTTGGATGAACCAATATGGTTTTCCTATTTTTGGAATCCAGAATGATCTTTTCACCTTCATAAAGTGGCCTAAGTCAGTCTGAAATGTGGTGGTGCTGAGGCTCTTATCATTTGGGTGTACATGGTCCACCATGCTTCTTGGGCATGGGGGCACAGGTGATGTGTCTCTGGTCCTCAGATAACTTTTTATCCTTCAGCAGGTCATTTATGGTCTCTGTTTTGGGAGGGACAGGTCAGCGGATCTTGGCCCAGAATTTCAAGCTGCTGGGCCTGTTCAGCAGACAGAGATGTCTGATGGGAAGCAGGGCACTCAGCATCTCTGCAAACAGCACCATCAGTTCAATGGCATCTTTATTTTTTAAAGAAAAAGGTGACTTGGTTGGCCCTTGAGTTGCTGTTCATTATTTTCCCATGTACATGTTGATAATTCCTTGTTATTGGGTCATTTTTCTTTGTAAAGCAGTTTAAGTACAGTTCAACACCAGCGTGGGACATGCAATTCCCTAAGACGGTGGTGGCCTCCTGTTCACTTCTCTTTTTGTCACTCTCTTGCAATCACTTGAAAGTTCCCTTGAGCCCTCGCTTAGCTGGCTCACCCTTGACTCTAAATAGTAACAGCCTTAATCCAGGGGACTTCTCTAATCCTGGGGTCAGAATGGGAAGCATGAGTGATTGCTCTGAGCAGCAAACCCGTTTATGCAAAGTGTTTCGCTCTCTGAGCAGCATCGTTGAGGAAGGATGAGATTAGAAGGATATCACTGGCAAAGTGACTAAGAGATTTATCTTATTCATAGGCTTGGCTTGTACTTAAGGAATTTACATTATTGGGATTTTTAAAAATCTGAGCTGGCTGAATCTATCAGTCTTCCAGCTGTGTCATAGATATCAAAGGCTTGTTGTTTCCTTCCTTGTTCCTACCTTGCAGCACCTACACATTGCTCCCACTGCTTTCTCTTGTTGCTTTTCTACACCTTTTTCTATATGCCAGGAGTACCACAGCCTCCCCCAAGTCCCTAGGACATTATCATAAGGCAACTCAGTGTCAAGACACTTTCCCAGGTATTCAGTCTGTTTTTTTCTTTTGCTTAATTAATTTCTTAATTATTTGTCTAGTTAATAGTGTTGGGAATGATTAAGAGAGATGCGTCTCCCTGTGACACTGATATGTCTGAATATTTATAATAAAGAAGAGCTAATGTCCTTGAAGCTTCTAAATCAGTGATTCCTCTCTAGAGCAGGAGCTGAGACAGATCATAGTATGGACATAGGTATTTCTGTGCATCTGTCCTGAGGGAAAATTCTCAGGAGCCCAGACCTCAGTGAACAGCCCCTACCCCAGCTTAAATTGGCAATGCCAGCACCAGTGCCCCAGCTCACAACAGTGAGCAAAGGCCTGGAGTACCTTTGCTCCACTACAGCTGTGTATTCAGGCAGACACTTGGGAAACTACATCAGCAAAACCCCACACTCCTCTGCTAATGAAGACTGGCACCTTGCTGGGGGATGGATGAGGAGGGGGGTGGTTGGCACAAAGGAGTTGCACTGGGTAAAAAAGACAAGCAAGGCTGGAAGGCAGAATATCCACGGGTGAGCACAGTCAGGCTAAAGTCAGTTCAGAAACTGTATCTTCCCAACATGGTATCTCTCTGCACAGCATTCAGACAGGAGCAGCAGGGACATTCCCAAGGGAAAGAAAGAGGTGTCACTGAAGTTGAAAGAGAAGTCAGTGTCACTGAAAGAAGGTAAAGTCTTATCTACAGATCTTTCTTCAGGGTAAAGGTGACTGTCCAGTGTCTTGGTGATGTGTGTTCATGAACAGCTGAGCCAGTCCAAGACTTTGCAGCTATAATGAGCAGCAACCTCAGCTCTGCATTTCCACCTTTTCCAAGCTCTAGCACTGTGACCATGCAGCCAGGAACTTGATCCCAAAAAACTGTTTAAATTCTGATTAGTTTTTTGTTGAATCAGTTCCTCTGTCTGAGGACCTGGTCACCAACACAGCACTGGGGCAGGGCAGCACACCTGGGAGTGCAGTGAGAAGGGGGAGGTGGCAGCACAGACTTAGGCATAAACTTGCTTAGAATTGCATCCCAATACCAAGAACTTAGGAACTCCCTTCTAGCAACAATGAAGTATAAGGCATTTGAAGATACTCTGCAGCAATTTCAAGGGGATTATTCTATATTCAGCCCAGAGATAAAGCAAACTTCAAGCTCAGCTCTTCAAGAAAACAAGCTCCTTGCCTAGCCTGACATCTGAATATCTGTCTCAGGAGGGAGTCCCTTTTACCTCTGTAAATGGAAAAAAAAAAGCCAGTGACACTTTTAGGCATGGAGCCATGCCATTTTTGTTCTTACACACTTGGTAGTTTTTCCTCAAGTGACACTGAAGTTGTTTCCAGCTCAGGGAGGCAATGTCTTCTGGCCATCCTGGGAAGAAGGGCTGTATGAGGTGGCTGCAAGCCACAGTTTCTGAGATGTCTTTCTTAGTGCCCAAATACTCCCGCAGCAGAAAAGAGAGCTTGACAATCTGGGCTAGTCTAGTGGGGGATGCTGAAATGCTAAAGGGACAGCAGCACATTATGTCTGAGGAGAGGTGGAGGGATTTGGACTTGTCCAGTCTGGCAACAAGAAGATGGAAGGGGAGATCTGCCTTTTTCTGCTTGAACTCAGAGGAGCATAAAAACCACAGAGCCAGAGACGACGGAGCCAGAGGGACAAAAAAAAAGGTCTATAGGCAATGGCACAAGTTGCAGCAAGGGAGGTGCTCATTGGATATACGAACTTTCGCAGTGAGAGTTGAGCAGCACTGAGACAAGAACCCAGACGTGGTAGAATCTCAGTCCTCTGACATCTTGGCAATTCAGCAAAATGAAGCCTTGAGCAACCTTGAAGCTAGCCCAGGTTTGAGCAGAAGGTTGGACAAAAGAATTCCAGGGACCTCCCAACCTAAATTCTGTGACCTTAAAAAAAACCAGGGGCTGAAGGGACTGAGAAGTTGCTGCAATGTCACTGGTCACAGGTTTTAGTCTCCTCGTTCTGGAGAATGGTGTTGCAGGGAGAAGATTCTTAAGCACGAAGAGATGTGAGCCCACCCACTTGCCTGCCTTCAGACACGACTGTGCCTGCAGCCATCTCAGTGTGTCCCAACTTATGTCTGAGTGACCTTTGAACAAATGAGCAGGCCCAGCATGAGAGCCTGTCCTAATGAGCACAGCCAAGCTATGGCCTCTTGAACTGGTGGCAGTCAGTCCGTGACTGATGCCCAGGAGGTGCCTGTGCTCCCCACTTATCTTGTGGGGGCTGGTAATGCCATCCTTCACCAGCTGCACTTTGAGTTCAAATTAATGTCTAACTAGGGAAAATTTGGGCTGGAAAAGACTGGATAGATGTGCTGCCTGTGCCCACCACCTGCATAACCCCCAACCTCCCATATCGTCAACATGGTTTACTGTAGGTTATGTCAGGCCCTCCAAGTGTAACATCAGATTCCTGCTCCCCAGATACCAACCTCTTTGCTTTCAATATTATTCTCCACCCATCTTGCTGAGCCACCCCAGTAGCATATTTCCAGTGACTATCACCTCAGATCCCCAGTTAGGAGCACCTCTTTTACACCTCCACTTCCTAGAGCCTTCCAAGCTCAGTACTTGCAAAGTCATCACACTCATGACTATCTTCACACAAGGCTCTTTCTCCTATGGCACATCCCCACTTCCCTCTTCCAGTAGCTCTCCCAGCTCAGCCCCCAGAAGTGGTCCTTCCAGGTGCCCTTCCTTCATCCTCACCTTCCTCCCTGGCAGGAGTGTGGGAGGAGAAGGCAGGCAAAACCTCTCCCTTAGAGTGGGAGTGCTTAATTTGGTGTTTGTTTTCAGTGCCGTCTGCTCCTTCCTCCTTAATGGATTTCATTTATGACGTTCAAAGAAAGAAAAAAAAAAGAGAAATATCTCTGCCTCACTACAGCACCTTCTTTCAAGGGAAGATACCTTCCCTGTTTGCCTCTGGATGCTTGTTTCTGTCTGTGGGATTCAGTTATCAAAAGGCATAAGTGTGGTCACCTGACACGTACATTGAAATGCTGCTCATTTTCTCCCTGAAGGAAGTAGATGAAAGGTTTAAATCTGGTGCTGCTCCGCCAAGGGAGAAAGTGATGATAAAATGCAGCCTGCCCCACTGGAGGAGCTGGGCAAAGACGGAGCTCTGGACAGGTAGATGGGCTCAGCTGGCCAGGTCTGGCTGCCTGTGTCCCTGAGTATACCCAGCACCAGCAGGAAGAGACTTTCTTCCCTACCTGCTTTTGCTGGGCACTGACCCAGAGAGTCCCTGCACTGGGGATGGCCAGGAAATCTTGGCCAATTTCTAGCCTGCCCACAAGTCCAGGCTATTTGAGAGCTGTTTGGTTTTATGCCCACAAAATTCTTTATTTAACTAAAATCAGGCCTCCAAAAAAGTGAAATAATTGATTACTATTCCTTTAAATAGTTAATGATTTCCTCTTTTAAAAATTACTATCCTGTTCTCCTACAATGAGTTAGGATTAGGTGCCACAACTGGACAGGGGAGGCTTTCCCTAGGCATAGGGCTTGGTACCACATTGCTGGTTTGCAGAGGAGCCATTTTCCTGCTTGTGGCACTGGCTCTGACTCTTATTTAAGCTGCTGTGAAAGGAGAGGCATTAGGGAACATCTATCAGGTCTCCAGAGACCCCAGCAGAAGTGTGAAACGTCACTGTGCCTTGGGTGAGAAGGAAGAAAGTGTGTTAATGCTTTCGAGAAGCACCATCAGGCCACAGACTTTATTTCTCAGCCATCCACCTCACAGTCCTCTTAGCAAACCGCAAATAGTAACACCTCCCTCCATCCCTCCCTTCCTCCCGGGAGCTCGGGAGGCAAAATTAACTATTGCAAAGCCCTCTGGGCGCATGAAGCAGAGTCCAAAAGGTCTGTGAAAAAGCCTTTCCACAATGCAGATTCTCACTCGTGACGTATTTTAGGTTTTTCGTGGGATTAAAAATAAAGCAAGACGAGCCTCCTCCCAGCGCTCGGAGCTGGGGATGTGTGCAGGGAGGATTTGGGCTCAATGCAGACGCTGCTTTCCCCAGCAGGAGTGACTTGAAGGAGTGAACCCAGTCTCGCATTGTGCTTTTAGCACAAAAGGACGGATTTTGAGGCTCAGTTCAAAGAAGTAGCGCTGCCTTTCCCTGCCACCCTGCTCCCACCTTCATTATGGCAGAGTGAGCTGCCAGGAGCAATTAAGCAGAACGAGTTTTGTTCTCCCAAAGAGCAAGAGCTCTCTCATGGGAGCAGTCGCTTCTCACTGCTATAACGTGGCTTATCTCCGGAATGTGCCGTGGCTTTTGAAGGGGTGTTGCCAGGCAGGGTAGGACCGGCTGGTTTCCTTAGAAAGGGGCTGAATGCGAAGCCAGGGAGGGGCATACAGGCATAAAGGAAGGAAGGATAGTGCCAATACGAAACCTCTTACCTGGTATTTGGAAGGCTGTGGCATAGATCTCCGCACTGCCAGCGTGTCCTCCAGCGAGCCTCTGCCCACACACCTGCCTCAGCCTGGGCACGGGGGACACTGAGCTGTCCCTTTTCCCCAGGGAGACCATCAGGGGGAAGGCATCAACAATTATACACCTTCAGACAGTATGAAAGGAGGAGACACAGGCTCACGTGCCCGAGATAACCACTATTAACCTTGCCTCGTTTTATATATTTTTACAGCTGCCGCAGATGTCTCGGTGTCTCCCTGGAGGGATGTTAGGTACTTACAGCCCTTTTAGCTCAGACAGAGCTGCCTACAGGAGCTGACGGCTTTGGCCCCGGCTCCATGAGGCTCCCTCCCTGCAAGGAGGCTGGTTGAAGTCAGTTGAATTGTCCCTGCTCTGAAAGGGACTTCACAAGAAGTGCCACCTCCTTGGCAGCTGGGCCAGTGCTGGCAGCCGCTCACCCCGATCTGATTGTAAGCTCGGGATGGAAATAAGACAGAGAATATATAAGCAAGGATGCACTGGGAAGCCCTACAGGAGGAGATAAGGACATTATTATTGATTATAAAGATAATAACAGTAGTAGTTATCGACTCAATCTTGCAGCATCAACCAGCCATGTTGTGCTGTTGCAGGAGAAGAGAGAGGTGCAGAACCCCCACACACCAGTCTCACACAGCTCATTTGCTCTCGCCCAGCAGAGCCAGAAGAGAGCACGTTTGTAAAATGTAGCCTGAATATCATAAGCTAAAGTGACCTGTAGGATTTTCACACTACAGTCAACTGGAGAGCTGTTGGCAGCAGTAATCCAAAAGTATTTTTCCATGGCATCAGCCCAGAGGATGGTGGCATTGCTGGGAAATGTGCTGAATTTTGTGAGCTTTGGAGCTGGTTGGAAGCATATTGCAGGAGATGGAGAGGAATTGGTGTTTGGACTTTCGGTACTGCTAGCTCCCAGTACCAGGCTATGTAGCAAAATGGTCTCCCCTGTTAAGCCATCCCTGGATTCAATGTAGTTTCCTGGGCTCGGGGCTGGGCCTGCCCTCTGTGAAAATGCTGCACAATGGGATGTGTCTGTCCTGGCCCAGCTCAGCTCAGCCTGACTGCCAAGGCAGGGGATGCTCTGCATGGAGCTCAACACTAAACATATTTGCTGTCCTCCAGTTACCTCTCCACCTGGCCACTTTGCAAGGCAGGTAGCTTTTAACTGGGGAAAGCACTACCAGGACACTGCTGCATTCCAAGTGAGATGATGCAGAGATCAGGTGACCCTAACCCACCGTGTTGTGGGATGGATGCAACCCTGACTCAGGTAAGAGGCTTATGTTACGGAGGGCATGTGCCACTCTGCCCAGGAACATTTGCTTTGTCCTCTCACACCCCAAATCTGATTTAGGGTGGCCTCGTCTCTGAGGTCTCCAATTCCTTTAGTCTGTTTCCAGTCACCCTCCCGGCCACCCTGCTAGTGTGCGGATGTATGTGTGTGTAGTGGGGTGTTAAGCACTTTAGAGCATGAAATGTGATCGCTGTCCCTGCATGCAGTCAACTGGGGCTGCAAAGGGAGATGGAATTAATTGCAGCAGCAGTAGCAGTTGATTGGCAGTCAGCATCGTGGCAGCGGGGAGGTGAGTCTGCAGAGGGGGAGCTTTATCAAAAAGCTTGGAATCAGCTTAATCAGGAGGAGTTTTCTTCAGCTGGTAGTTGGACAGAAAACATATCTGTTGGCATTAGTGCCTGAAGGCATTCACCAGGTTGGAGGAGCCACCTGTGTGTCAGCCCAGGCTCTCCAGGGGTGTGGAGAAGGACTCAGAGGACACCAGTTGGGATGTGTTGCATGAGAAACTGTGTTTCCACCGTTAGGAAAGTGGCCACAGACAAATCCCTGGCATGTGGGCTTGGGACTGATCTGAAATACCAAATTTAAAAGTGAATTTTCGAGCTAGCAATTTTCAGAGGTAGCTGTCCCTGACAACTTAGTCAGGGTTAAGGGACATTTAACTGTTCATCCTGCATAAGATTCAGCCTGGCATTTCTGCTTCCCAAGCATGGA
This sequence comes from Sylvia atricapilla, assembly GCF_009819655.1. Lineage (NCBI taxonomy): Eukaryota > Metazoa > Chordata > Aves > Passeriformes > Sylviidae > Sylvia > Sylvia atricapilla. The sequence goes on from NC_089146.1 coordinate 24,116,702, forward strand.
GCTACCATGCACCTGCTGTGCCATGGCAGGGTAAAGCACAGTGGCAGTCAATGTTTGTTTTACTGTGTTGTAAGCAACACTGACACCTAATCTCCAGCCCTGTAGCTCATCTTCATAACTCCAAACCCACTTTGTACAATTTAGAGTCTCCACTAGAGTCCAGCTTGGTGTCTTTCCCTCCCTGGTGCCGTGGAGAGATTTTACTGCAGGCATCAGAGGTGTGAGCACCCAGGCTCATCAGTCCAAGGCTGGTAGTCACCATAATGACAAATTACCCCATGGCTGTGCCTTTTGTTACAGGGCTATTGCTACCATATCCGTGACAGAGAAATGAATCATTCTGCCCAGCAGTAGTGCACAGCCTCCTCCGGAATGGCCGCTGGTTACTCATGCACAGCAGGAATACATGCTGGCTTACTGTTCCAGGAGGGTCATCTCCAGCTGCCTCTTCAAAATGCAAGAAGGGGGTGATTTGGCCCATGCTGTGGCTGAGTGGGGCTGCTACTCTAGATGGGCAAAAAGAGGGGCAGCACATTGTGCCTGTCCCACTATGGGGAACAGAGTTGTGCAGAGTCTTTTCTTAGCATCACGAAGAAACAGAATTTCTACGTGTCCATAGAGTCATTTGAGCTGATTGCAGTAGGAAGAAGGGCTGGGTAGCAGGGCCCTGTCTTCAGCTTGTAGCTGATTCCCTGCCTGACATGTGAGAATGAACTAGGGCTTGTCTGCACCAGAGAATTTCCCCCCTGCACTAATCTGGTCTGGCAGAGGAGGCAGAGCGAGGTGCCAAAATGTTTTTTTTTTCCTTTTCCTTTTCATCCTCTTTTTAAATAGCAGTTCAGCTGATGGGCAAAACACGGTCTAGAGTAGCATTACAGGCAGCAGAAAATTAGTTCAGCTTTTACCCTCATTAGCTGATTGCCAGTAATTAACATTTTGTCATTAACTACAGATGTTTATGGCCTGGAAGAGAAGTTTGGGTGTCTCCACGTTAGCTCTCAGAAATGCACTGATTATCTCCATTTAATTGGCTGCCTGTGCCTCAGTTTCCTTATTTCCTGTGAGGAAAAAAGGTCACCCCTATCCTCTGCTTTACATCCCAGCCTATAAGGGCTGTCAAAGTAAGATGTGCTGCCTTCAGATGTAGGTCTTTTTAGGAAGTTCAGCTTCAGGAAACACAGTTTTTCACTCTTCCTGTCTTGCCATCTCTTCCCTTTAATGAGCCTCGCTGTCCAATAGATCATAATCTTCTTGGCATTGACTTTTCATTGTGTCCAGGAGCTTTATTCCGCCAATTATCTTCAAATAAGCATGGATGCCCACAAGTTCATTCATGCCTGTTTTTTGACAGCACCTGGTTACAGTAAGGTGTCTTATAGAACCAGAGCTGGAAACCAGGAGAAGCAACCCTGAAGACCCAGCTCCTGGTCTGAAAAAGCAGGCAGAGCCCAGCAGCTGAATCTCAAACCCACTGGCGACTGGGGATGGATAGAACTCATTTATGGCATACCTCTTTGACCAGCTCCTGTATGTCCCTGCATTTCAGAACAAATCCTTTCATAGCATTTGGTTTCTCATTAAAATAAATGTGTTTCTGCAGCAACCTCTTCGGGAGCAGTAGCCACACAGTAGCAAATTCATGTGTGCAGCCTGGCATTTCAGAGGAACAATGTAATGGGAAGTAAAGCCAGCTGGAGTTTAATCAGGAGAACCAAAAGAAACCTCTGTCCTCTCCCCACTGCTTGTGCCTGGGGCATTGAGGAGGACCCAGCACTGACCTGGTTGTGGCTCTCCTTCCCTCCTGTTCCCACTGCAGCTGCCACAGCCCTGGGAGACATGAAAGGCAGCAGCACTCTGTGCAAAAATGTCTTTCCAGGAGACTGCTTTAAGTGTCACTGAGTGAACAGGGAGAGGTAAGAAAAACTGGAAAGTCATGCACAATACCCTGCCACTTTCCCCTTTGAGAGTCATTGCTGTTTATGTCCCCAGCATCCCCCTCCCCGTTCCTCCTGCTGTGCTGGGAGCCTCAGCGCTCTCTGCTTCTCAGCCCTTCCTCCTCCTCTGCCTACATAACCATCTACACCTTCTGATGCTCTTTCTGTGAGCAGGAGGATGCAGAGCAGGGATTGACAATGGAGTTCAAAGGCCCTGGGGATCAAGCAGTGACGTTTTCTTGCTGCCACAGTGACTCTCAGTCTCTGTCTGGTGGTTCCACACACCAGGTTGTGCACCAGTGCTTCTCCCAGACTCTGCTGCGGTATCTACCGGTTGAGACAAAGGCTCTGGCTGTATCTGGAGTCAGTGGCAGTCTTTAACAGAAGGGAACATAGGTTTTCAGCAGAGCTAAAGGCAGCTGGGTGATTTCTGGTTCACGCACCAGGCCCAGTGCTCAGCTGCTTTCTGAGCAGGGAGTTTGCCTGTGCCAGCAAAATGCACATCATTGCAGCCTCACACACCGACCCCTCCCACACGGCAGTGCTGACTGCCAATGCACTCCCATCACTGGATTTATATCCCAGCAGTGCCCAGCTGTGCTATTGCTGTTAAGAGGTGTCAGCACCAGCAGATTTGATAGCCCCCAGGCAAAGCTCATCTGAAGGATAGGGACATTGCAGTATCAAGGCTGGTGTTGCTCCAGCACAGGATGGGAATATTGGTGAGAGAGTCCCTGGACAGGCTGTCACACTGAGGGGAGGAGGCAGCAGAAGTGGGCTTTATGCAGCAATGTCCAGTGCTTCCAGCCCTTTAATTTTCTTGCTCTCACACATGTTTATTTTCCTCTCCTCCTCGATGGGTGTCACCTGCAGTGTCTTTGGCACTGCTTTACTGTTCAGCATGCCCCAACTTTGCATAGATTAAATGCAAGTGTGGCTGACAACCACTGGAGTAGCACTGGGAGGGCATGGCAGCACAGAGCACACCATCCCAGGAGCAGCCAAGACAAGTGAATTACTGGACATCTGGATAAATCCAAGGGGGATTCCAAGGACTGGCCTCGAGCAGGGACAGTATGTGGCCAGAAGCTGTGTCACAGCCACACATAACACCAGGTCATTAGGAAGGAGCAGGACCCCTGAGGCTGCCCAAGCTGTGTCGAGCATGTTTGCACTCAGCAGGAGCTGTGTGTCTCAGAGCACTCTGTGCTCTTGGCATCCCACTGAGGTTCGGGGCATGGGACAGTCACATCTCATCTAGTGCCAGAGCAGTGACCCTCTTGGCGTGACTTCTAGGTCCCAGGGGCTCTATTAGCTATTGCTGGACCCATTGCTCAGCTCTCCAGCTCTGCCCTCAGAGTGCTGTCCTGCTGGAGCTGCACTGTACAAGACAGGAATCCCCAGTCTTGGATTTCCCTCTGCTCTTGGCTGCTGGACTTTTCTCATACAGTAGAACCACCAAACACCTATCAGCCCCCTGGGGAGGGAAAATTCCCAGGCCATTTTTGGTGAAGTCTCTGCTTTCTCTGCTCCTCAGCACATCACCCAGTCACACTGAGTGACATAGCTGCTTTGCAGGCAGAGAGGGAATTCCAGAGATGCCTGGAAAATGTGGCCTTCCTTCCTGTTAGATGTCTTCAGGAGGGAAGGATCCTCCAACAACAGCCTTGGCAAACACTGTCTCCCATGCTGGTCGCTGGTCCTAGCTCAGGTTTCCAGGAGTAAGGATCTGGGATCTTCAGGGAGGTCTTGAAGAAAAGGTGGATCAGCGCTGATGAAGACTGCTTTCCTCTGTGCTTTGCACTCAAATTCTCTGGTGCCTAACCATGTGAACTTAAAGCAATTTCCAGGATACCAAGGCATTTCTGACCCTGTCTTTGCATTCTCTCATTTTATGTGGATACTCTAGAGACTAATAAGGAATTCAGCTCAGTGCATTGATTTTCCTACGCTGACAGTTTGTAATAAGGTTTCTCTCTTCTATGCATTCCCTTATTTTCAAGACACATAAGCAATTTATCTCAGAACTCTCTTATCCTTGCCAAGTTTGGCTGAAAGTGGCCAACAACTAAAAAATTATTTATTGGGGGTTTTACTCAGGTCTGTGTATTACCAACTATGCAGTATTGCAAGCGTCATTCCCATTACAAGCTATGCTAAAAAAGGGAAGAGCAAAACCTGGTGTGACTAGTCATGGTGGGGGAAGATGCAATACTATGGAGATAGCAGTGATGGCAGAGGTGAGGTAGCTCTGACTGCAGGAGAGAGGAAAGAAGTACACTCAGCAGTGCTGCTAAAGCATTCGGATATATTTGACATGTCCTGGGATGATACAAAAAAACTGCAGTTCTGGACAAAGGTTGATACTTCAGGTGTGGCTGAGTTTTGAATGCCTCCGTGCTACATGATTGTGTATTTCACAGTTTGAGCTGGAGAACTGGACAGACTGTTGGGAGTCCCTGAGAAGTCTGGGGCAGGTATAAACTGGTGTGAGCATTTCTGCCAGCATTAGAGCACAAGCACATTGTGCCCCAGGGAAGGGCTTCAGGGCTGGACTGCCAAAGTGTTTGGATGAGAAGGTCTCTGGCAAGAACTCAGTGTGCCAATGAGAATGGAAAGAGCCCGTGGGACAGGTCATTGCCATAACTGCAGTACCTGGGAGAGAAAGTCCTTGATTTTCTTGACAGTGCCCATGTGGCCCTTTGGTCTCCAGATGGATGCCAGTAAGACCTTGTAGCATGTGGAACTTTTTCTGTTATTCAGAGTGTAGCTGCTTGGCCAGAAAGACTGCATCCACGTGGGGGATGGAGAGGCATCTGGGACTCAGTGTGAGCCTGAGCAGCATAGAGATCCTCCTCATGTCCCAGCAAGCACAAAAACAGGGAGAAATGGATTCCAAACTGGGAGCCAGATGTTGTGGCTGGGTTGAGATGCATTTGCGGCCTCTGTGAACATCGAGGGAAGAGATTGGGAATTCTTGTGCCTCAGAGATTCAGGGAGAAAGTAATAGAAGAAGAGAGCAGGGGAGTGGGCTGCAAGAGGAGGAAGGTTATTCTGGTCATACATAGTCATGGAGCTGTGGTTATGGGTACCTTAGAACACTTGGAAATGGAAGTGGGAGGGGAAGGCTGTGTGCAAGTGATCAAGAGCCTGATCAACCTTCTCCCATGGAGAATGTGTGTAACTGCTCAATGCACAGCTCGTGGCTGGAAGGTGACAGTTATTAAACAGACATGCAGAAGCCTTTAGGAAACTAAGGCAAATTAATGGATTTCTTTAAGCAGCTCTTTAATAAAACAACACTCCTGGTTTCTCTGTGCTGTTGAATTCTGTCAGATTTCCCTCATTTCAGACCTAGTGACACTTATAATTTCAAACATAACTAGGTTTTGTTTAAGACTTCAGGAGTTGGGGGACTTAGCGCATCTCTCTGTAAGTTCTTTAAGAACTAATTGCTTTCACTGCTTCAAAAAAAATGCACTTTGTTTCTAGACTGTATCTGTTCACCTTCATCTTCCATCTACTGGATCTCATTCTGCCTGTCTACTGGATTAAAAAGCCCTCCACTGTTAAAAGCCTTCTCTCAGTGGTAGTACTTAACAGATTACAGTCACGTCACGTCTTCACCTTCTCTTCATTAAGCTAAGCAGATTAAGCTTCTCTCTCTACTCACTAGAGAGACAGGTTTTCCCAAACACAGAGTCACAGTTCTGCTTTTCACCTCTGAAATTGTAGGATGTTTGTGCGGAGTCAGGGTACGCTCCAGATGGTTCAGATGACCAGACTAACCTCAAGACATGAGGATAAGGTGTAGGCTGTGTTTGAGAGGCTGAACTCACTGTGAGGTGCTGATTTGCCAGACTGTGGTCCATGGAGATGAAGCACAGTACTGTATAGTCTTGGAGACCTCTCCACTATATCTTCTTCCAGGATGTATTTACAGGAATTGAAGGTGAAAGAACATTTCTCAACTTCCTCAATTTAGAGCAGCTCCTCTCTGCATCTGGCAGTCTTTGGGTTAATCTTGCACTTAGAAGTTTGCCGATTTGCAGAAATTTCCCATTTACTTCTTGTGTGCACTTCGTTAAGGGTAGGCCCATATGTCCTGTCTGCTTATCTAGTATGAAGAGGATTGACACAAACGAATCGTGCCATCCACAGCCTGATCATATTTGGCATCCTTGAATTTGGCAGAGGCTGTGGAGCTAGCTTAAAAAAGAAGAAAGAAGAAAAAACTGTAAGATGCTGTCAACTCTGCTTTCCTAAATGGTTTATTAGAAAGTACGCTGTAAGAATCTGCTCAGCATTTTTGTGATTTGATCAAGAATACCCAGGAGGGATGAGTGAAGCAATCTGGAAGGAATAAGAATTGATCCAAAGCTCAGCCTGAAACTTACTGGAAGTTTGTAAGTTTGAGCAGCTTCACGTAACTGTTCCCATTGCTGTTTTCATGATGTCTTACCTTGCAAAAACTGGGACCTGGGTTCCACGTAACAGAACTGCTCTAAAGCCAAGATGTTGTGCCTGACCAGACTTGCCAAGTCTTGAAGAGGATTTCTTCCTCTGCATTTCTGGCCAAGCCACACTCCTCAGTCACAGGGGTCTCCCTCAATGTAAATGCACAGTTTCTCATCCTGGCAGTCTGAGGACATTCCATCATTGCTGTCACTCAGGAGCAGTAGGTGGGCTAGGCCTCTGAGTTTGGGATTGAAAGATGTTCAATCATGTGTCTTTGCATGATATTTTGCATGATGTTGTGTGTGAAACATGAATTCCTTAGCAGCTGATTTGGCTTAATGTGCTCAAATTGTTTTGTATCAAGTCCCCAAAGCCTTTCCTGTCCTCTTTTCTCTGGTTTGTGGAATAAGGAAAGGGATGTCCAGCTTTGCCAAGGATTGAAGAGTCCTCAAGACTCAGAAATCCTCAGTGGGGCACAGAAAGATTTAAGTGTGCAACAAGACTAAGGAGAAAAGAGCTCCAAGCTTTAGGGGCAGTAGAAAGAAAAGTAATCATTGGAAAATAACCCCAGTGTCACCACAGAGTCCCTGCTGCTTGGGGACTCTTCCAGACCCAACAGACTGCGTGGAGCAGTGTTACTGAGTTAAGGAACTCTGGTCCCCAGAGTGATGGAAAAGCTTGTGTTTGTCTCAAGAAGCTTGCTTTCAGTCAAAATGGCAGTGACTGTTCCCAGGGGTGGGAATGAAAGTTCTCATGATGCTTTTGGAAAGGCCATCCAAACAAGTCCTGGTGAAAAGGCATCCAAACAAGTGTCACTGGTACTCGCCAGGCTGGTAAAATTACTGCTTCTGTCATCTGCCTGGGTCTCTCCTCAGAATTACGAAATTGTGGTAGGCCTGCCAGCACCAGTGGCATTGATGGTAAATTACTACTTTTAGTGGCAGTCTCCCTGCTCTGGACTCTAATCTCCCGCATTTCCAGTTACCTATACAGACACCTCCACTCCATGTGTCAAGTAGGTTAGTTGGGCATTGAGCAATACAACTGATGCCTTTTTGTGGCACCAGACTTTCCATAGCAACAGGACTTGTCCTGAGGAAGAATCTGATTTCCCAGGAAGGTGATATGGAGGTGGTCAGGCAGATAAAGCTTAGCAGATAAGGGTACATGTTAACTGTGAAATTAATAGGGACCCAGTTCCCTTTCTTTCCCGTGAAAGACTTAGGTAGCAGATACACTCAGTTACAATGCTCAGTCTAAAAATAATTAATCCTTATGAATACTGAAAAGGACTTTAAGGAGACTCCTGTTTCATGCAGAGACAGGAGAATCCTGACCATGGCATTGTCATGTTCCCCTGGAGAGGCCTGGGGAGAGGAGGATTTCTGACATGGTCACAAGCATGGAGATCCATTGGACAAGAGGAGGACACCAGCCATGTGTCTAGCTTAGGACAGCGAAGTCTGAAGGAGGGATGCTGGGCTATTCTAGCTCTGCTAGATGGGATATGGGAGACCACAGCATGAAGAAGCAATGTCCACTAGCAGTCAGCATGGTTCTTAAAGGAGAAAAATTCAGAAACAGCCTCAAGGGGAATGACACAGAGAAAAACTACTTCTAAAAGCTTGGGTCCTTTACGTGGGAGTGATGCTTGTCTTGGGATGCAGCTTGATCTATCCAAGTTAAAAATCTCCCCCATGAAAATAGTCAGTTCAGAAAAGTCTTGTGTAAATCAATCACCATTTTATATCCCAGGATCTGTAACCCTGCTATTCTTCATGCACCCAAAACTTATTTGCCAAAAATAATAAATTAGGCTGCTAAGGTGAGAAGAAGGTGGCATGAAACTTTAGCTGGAAGAAGAGGACTTGAGATTCCAACAGTAGGTATACAATTCTATATGTACAGTTTGTTTTTCCCAGCTGGATTTGTTTGTTTTAGTAATTTGAGACTAATTCACTAGCAAACTAAAAATAACTTCAAACTTATGACTATTTCATCATCTCTGTTTTTTTCTCCTTGCTCAAAAACTAGAGCTGTAAATCAGACAGTTTGTCTTTTAATCTTCATCTAGTTGATGAAGTGGGTCTTAGTCAGATTAAAGCCTCCTATGAACTCAGAATATCAAATTTAGGCAAGGTCTAAATCTCCACACACATTCTTCATCCCACCTAAGTAACCAGGTCAGCTGTCAGGAGGCAGAGACAGGATATTTGCTCTAGTCCAGCTCCTGCTCTCATAAGCTGCAAGCACAGGCATCCTGACCTTGTCTTGGCTTTGTCTCATCTCCCATGGCTGTGTGGCAAGAGGAGAGAGAAGATGTCAATCGTTCAAGTCAGTATTCAGACTTCCACTCACTGTCCAACTGGTGGCTGTCCAATGTGGCTGTGTGAGGACAAGTCCAGCTGGTCAGCAGGCAGCTGGGATTGGCTCTGGCTGTAGCTCATCCCCTGTAGCCAGCACAGGCTCCTCAGAGGCGCTGACAGTCCCATCATATCTGAGCCATCTGTGCCAGGCAACCTCTCCAGCACCAATATACCTAATGCCAGCTAGCAAAAGGCTCTTCCCAGCAAGGGCAGCTGGGAATCAGGCTCTCCTGAGCCTGACCCAGGGACAGCAGGCTTTCCAGCTGGTTCTCAGAGGACTTGAAGCAACTGTATTTTTCCACTGAGAAATCACAAGGTCCACTTTAAACGGATAACTTCAGCTTTCCTGAAATCTCAGGAAAACATGGAAAGTAAAAGGTAAGACAGTCATTGGGGTGAGTGGTCTCTGTGAAAAACTGTCCTCTGTTGCCCTACACTATTTGTCAGACTTCACCCAGAAATGTCTTCAGCCCCACAAATCAGGGTCTGAAAAAGGAAGTATAGGAGGGCAGCTGAGCAAGCAGGAGTCTGGCAGTGCTTGCTGATCCATCCCAGAGCGACTGCTTCGCATTTCTCCTTCACTCAGAAGAGGCCGCTGGCCTTCATCAGCCCCAAAGCTGATTTTGTATACAATTATTCCTTCAGCCTTCACATGTGGTAGGACTCTTCAAATGCTCCCCACTCACTATTCTTGTGTGACATCCATTCTCCTGGTCATAAGGGACTGTGCTTAAGACTTTCAGTTCCTGCTGGGGCTCTCCAGACTGCTCCTGCCCTGCTGGCACTACCTTCCTGGGTAACAGCAGACCTCATGCACAAGTTTCTTTGTTCCACATCAAAAAACCAGTTCTCAACCTGCTTTGCATAGTCCCAGAGCATGGAGGAAATCTCCTTCCAGTCTGAGTGAGCCCAGGAAAGGGCCTTTAGTTCTTCAGAGCCAAAAACATGCTGGGTTTGAGCACACCCTCCCTGATTGACCCGCCCCAAGACCATGCTGTGAAGAAGCATAAATTACCCGGCCATTAATGCTGCCTGCACAGATAGCATTAAATGACTCACTGGGCTTTTCTGCCAATTTGTTGGGGGGTTTAAAATGTTTTTATTATTATTTAACTTCCAAAAGTGTTTTTCATATCCTCTCATCTGCTTTTAATGGATTTCATTTAGTTTTGTTCTTTCTCTTTTTTTTTACCCTAATATTATGGCATTTTCAGTTTTTAAATAGGCTGTTGATTAGCTTTTTCAAAGTTTTTGGTATGTCTGGGCTTTCTTTTCCACATGTGTTAGGGAGAGCAGGACGTGAAGCAAGAATAGATGTCTTACATTTATTCACTGTGCCTGCCATGAAAACCATTCCTGTTTGAAATGAAGTCTTGTTATCTCAAACATGCCTCTTACGTCTGTGGTGGCAGCTGCCAGAGAAAATGCAGTACTCTTCCAGCTTGTGCAGTGAGGTGGTGGCTCTGTGTGTGGGAAGGAAGGAGTGTTTTTTTCTGGAAAGACCCTTTACCCAAGTGCAGATGCCCTTCCATCACAAAAATTCTGCTCCTGGGGTGAGGGACACCAGAAGAGAAGATGGGGTCTGTTCCTCAGGAAAACATGGGGAAGAGCAATTGAGATAAATGGTGTGAGCATGTTGCATTTTTAGGCAGACTCTGCTGTCACTCAGCTCTGGTGAAGGCTAACATGCTTTTCTGGTGGAGCAGAGGCCTCCAAGAGGAGCAGCACAGCCTGCACTGCCCACCTACACAACAGCACATCAAGGTCTCAATCCCATCCTTTCCCAAAGTCTTTGCCAGCTCTGGAGATGGAGGCGTGTGTGGATGAGATGGTGCGTCTCAGAGCAGCTCTCCAAATTACATCTTGGGAGAAAAACAAGGAATACAGGCAGGACAGAGGGAAGAGGGAGGCAGGCAGACTGGAAGGGTGAGACCCGAGGCAGGCAGGGGAGAGGAGAGTGGTAGGATCCTAGAAGCAGAGGCAAAAAGACAGTTTGATGCTGTCATCAAGCCAGGAGGATCAGGAGAAGAGCATGGACATCCCAAGAACTGTGTGTGGCTGTGCTGGAATGTGTGGGTGTATTTGCTATCTGACAGAGATTGCACAGCATCTTCATCATCCCTATCTAATATATTGACAGTGATTAATGCCATTACATGGCATATCTGATTAATTAACAATGGCTTCCCACTTGCGACTGCTCCTCGCCCAGCAAGTGCGTCAGCTCTTACCCTGCAGATGCTGCCACTGGTATTGCTGGTCCCCACACTGGGCTCCCCACTGCCCACCACGGCAGCACAGGGGCCAGGGTACAAACAAGAGGGCTGGAGGGGATGCACAAAAGCCACTGCCACCCTGTTGGTGGCAAACCAAGCTTTGTCACAGGGAGAGAAGGGTGGCTTGTGACAGCAGAAATTACAGCAAAGGGGAGGATGTTCATCTGGTCAGACAGAGCAAGGGGCTTGGAGAAGTCACAGTTGCCCATATGCAGGGCCTCGCAGCCCCAGTTGCCGTCTCTCCTTGTGACAGTTCCTCATGGATGGTTTTTGATAGCTGATAACCTGTTTCCATGACAACCAGCCACTGTTGTGACATCAGTCTTAAAACAAGCTCAGGCTGATGTTTTCAAAGTTCCTGCATGTCTCAAGCAGTCAGAGGGCTGCCTTTGTGCCCTCCATTCACTGCTGGCAGGCCTTAGAGGCTGGGAGGAGGAGGGTAAAGTTTCCCTCTAATGAGGGCAGGGGGTGCCTGGCTACATTTTTATGCATTAGTGAACCAGAGAGAGATTAAAGAGTAGAGGCTCCACTAAAGGATTAGCAGATTTGGTTATTCAACTATCTCTTTAAATTATTATCCCTAATTATAAGTATGATGAAAGTCCACTTGGTGAGGGATTAGAAAAGAGCCAGATGCAGCTCTTGGGGCTCTTGTGCTAGAGCCTGGCTCTGACGAAGATCTCCATGTTGTGCTTTTGTGTGCTCCACTCTGCTCTTTCTTGTCTGGTTGGAGAATAGCTCCCTTAAAGGGGAGTTGGGGCCCCGGTGCTCCTTTTTCTCCCCTCTGAACCCAGTGAGATGTCCCATATGTAGGAGAAGCCAAAGGCAAGCAGGATCCCCATCTACTTTTTGGCTCTTCACCATCTCCATTTGCTTTCATTTCTGACTGCACATGGTTTCTTTGCCTTCCCACAGACAGCATGATCTGAGTCTCACCTTTTCTTCCAAAACCCTTTGAGGTCCCCACATATGCTCCAGACAGAAAAAGTATTAGTATTTTAAATCCACACAGTCTTTGCTGCATACAGGTCTTCTGCTTCTGCGACATTATTTTCACTTAAAGGCCTCCAAAGTGGTGTGCAAAGGCAAGGCTTGGGATCCTGCTGCTGGAACTCATGGTGGGAGGGGAAGAAAGTCACTGCCACCAAAGGTGCAGCAGCTTACATGGGGCCAGATATTCAAAGTGCTCTGGAAAAGGCTGAGCTGAAGAACAGGGACTTCTTCGTAGGAAGAAAGATGAAATTTGGGCAGGAAACAGGAACTAACTCACCTATGGCTGTAAACTTCACATAGAGAGGTTTTAGGCTATTTTGGATGTTACTGTGTGGATGCTGAACCCCAGCTTTCCTGGCAAGCTAGCTTACTCTTTCCTGGCAGCCTGCAGAGTCTGGATTGATGTCATGATGTAGAGCTGAGCATTTGGGACCAAAAAAGGGTCTAAGATCAAGGGGTTGAACTAATTAAGCTCAATCATCCTCTTGGGGAGTGGGAGAAGCAGCTGACATCCATGAGCCTGCATTATACCAGGTTCTTGGAGGTACTAATCCCACGGGAAGAGCAGACCTTGCCAGCAGCTGCAGGAGGGACCTTACAGCCCCATGTGAACCATGTCTCACAACAGCTCTTTGGGAGCCCCAAATCCAGCCGCAGCAGTCTGGGTTCTCTTGTAGCTGTGGTGTTGTGCCACAGATTTGATTGAATAATTTCTTTTGGGGGGTTGGGTCTTTGGGGGTGGGGGAGAGTAAATTGCTGGCAAGAATTCAAAACATGGCAATTAATAAGCTTAAAGTGTCATGTTTTACAAGACTGTGTGCACAACTTACAATAATGGGAATTGTAATTATAAGTTCTCTCAGCTGACAGGGAAGGCACAGCTTTGAGAGTTGGAGTGCCGTATCCAGCCCACCCCACAGCATCTCTCTGGGATGAGGAAGAAATGAGCTACAGTTTGGGAATAGCATTATTTTAAGGAACAGTTGTTACTTAGGTTCCTGAGGAAACCTGAGTAGTCAAAGGTGGGGATTGGAGTCCACAACCAAAATGGACATCACTGTCACTATGAACATCACAGGGCTTCAAGTGACCACCCCAGTATTTATCCCCAAACTGTGGTAACTGGCTTTGCTGAGCTTCTTACTGAGGACAGAGGAGAAGGAGATCAGAGGGGAGGGGAGAAACTTAGTGGAGCCATGTGCTCTGCCAGTTTGTGCATCTGGTGCAGTAAGACTGTGTGACATGCAAGAAGCTCTGCAGAGCAGGGACCGCAGTGTGGTGAATTGACAGGGCTCCCTGCACAGGGCTGGGACCAGTGCCCCAGACATCTGCCCACCTCTGCCACTGCCCTGTCCGCAAGGCATGGTGATTCCATGGTCCATGTGTCAAATCCAGTTTAGGAGAGAATTTTGTCTTTGCTGACTCTGAAACTCATAGCAAGGACAGCCAACACGAAGGCCTCACAGAAAAAACACAAACAACACAGGTGAGCAGTTCATTACTGGGGGTTTATTCCCTATTGTCAAGGAAGGTTGGAAAGCAAACTTCCAGCTCCTGACATGCCCACCTTCCTGCTAGGCTGCTCGTAAAATCTCTGCCCACAGCCAGGACTGGTCTGTGCAGTTGCTGCTCCTTCACCGTTCCAACCTGGACCTCTTATGTCATGTTTACGACGTGCTGGTGGGCACCCCTGATTCATAGCTCTCAGCTGAAGGGCTGGGACTACACTTAATGAAAAGGAGGAATTAGAAGCCAATGTTGCCTTGGATGAGTTGGTCAAAGCATGATGTTAATAACACCAAAGTTATGGGTTTGATCCTCATATGAGCCGTTCACTTAAGAGTTGAACTAGATGATCCTTGTGGGTCCCCTCCAACTCAGAATATTCTGTGATTCTGAAATCAGTTGTTACAGTTTTATGTGGGCTTTTCCAGCTAGATTTATACCTCTGCCCAGTCCTATTCTGTGTCTGGGGGTTACTGCTGCAAATAATTAATAAATAAGTGGAAACCTAGGCTGGAATCCCTGCATTTAAATAGAAAGACACTCCCTTTTGGACTAATTTTCTGATAGCTGGAAAGGAAGAGGACATCTCCAAACTCCCTGACCCTTAAGCTGAAGGGTTTTTCACCGTGTTTCAGTAACAGCATTCAAAGTCACTCTCTTGCTGCTTTAAATGGTTCACAGCTTGCAGGCCCTTAAATGAGTTGTGTATTGTGAAGAATAAATTACATCACAGTGTGTGTAATTGGCTCCAGCCGAAACATGAGCCCTCCTTTCCCTGAGTCAGCAAGTTCTCCCAACTACCTTTTAAGGCCATTAATGTTTAAATGTCATCTGCACAGAGGACCTGGGACCCTCTCTTTTGAATGCTGAGGTTAATCACTGCCTATAGAATGCCCACAGAGCAATACGGATTTTAGTTATTCACACTCGCTCCTTTTACAGGGAGATTATTGCTTTGTTAACAGAAGTGTGGTTGGAGGTCTTACTGGGAAATGCAAAGTATGCCAGGAAGATGCAGTGTGTGATGGCTGGAGCTCTGTAGTGGGTCCTGAGTCCTGGGTTTAACTCTTAAGTTCACATTTAATTCCCTGAACCATCTGCCCTTCCCGTGCCTCAGTTTCCCCAGCAGTAAATTGGAGACAGTGGTCTCCTTGCCTATGAATCCCGAAAAACAGCTCATATGAGAGGGGTTATACTCTCAGTGTGTTGCTAATAAATACTGCAATACGAATCATTCGGTAGCCTTACATATAATTATACACTCTCCTTAATTATTGAAGAGCTGCTTTAATAAAACATGCAACAAATAATTCAAAATCTATTCAAATAAAAAGATGTGCAAAAATTCTTCCTGTAAATATGTGCAAAAAATAATTTGCGTATTATTTAAAAATCTGAGCAGTCCTTTGCTCTATCTATAGAGAATAATTGAATAGAAAAATATTGAAGTCAGTAAACAGCAAATTAATAATTCACGTAGTATTTACAGTCACAGTACACTATGTTTTCCACCAAGTGCATGTTCTCTTTTTGCCAGTCGACCAAAGAGATGCTGCAATCTAAGACACTGTGTCTGAGCAGTTCTGTGACCTGTTTGGTGACAGGAGGTTGCTGCTGTGAGTGAATTGTCAAGTCCAGCCGACACTGGGGTCTTTGAAAACCTGTCAAGATGGAAAACCAGCCCCTGTTTAGAGATCTGCAACATTTCAGCTCCAGATCCATGCAATGACCTCATTTGCATGACCTGCATCCTAGTCCTGTTACCACAGACTGAATCCAGTTTATGGCACACAAATAAATTGATTTTGTATTATTTTTCTTGTTCCTAACTCTGCACTGGTCAGTTTTGGAGGCGATTGTCTGATGTTAACATTAATTCTTTTCTGGAATTGTCTGAAAATCTGTTGACTGGCCTGTACCAAAATCTGTGTGTTGCTCAGGAAAAATACGATGTCATTCATTCATGGTTCTCTTTTTAAGAGGAAATGGGAGTAGAACCCAGATTTTGCCAGAGATCTCTGGTGGGATTTTGGTGAATCACTCAGAGCCAGCTGGAATTGACACAACACTGTGCAAATTTGGGGGAAAAAATTTGATTGCCTGCTTTCCTAAGCCCCCTGCCTTTTTCTGTGGGGAGCAGTGCTGAGGTGAGCACCTCCAGTACTCACATACTGGGTGCTCAGGGCTTCACAGTCTGCAGTCAGCACTGCTGCAGGGGGTGTTTGAAAGCAACTGCTCAGTGCAGAAACATGAGATGGGGTTTCTGGAGCAGCTTCATGGACCACCAGGTTATGCCCCCCAAAGACATCCCCATCCAGCTGTGCAGCATCCCCACTTCATCCTTCTCCCCAGCCGTGACAGGGAGAAGGTGTCCTCACATGTCACACACACAGTGGTGCAGGAGGGGACATCCCAATGGCAGTGATGGGCCAACCTTCACAGGCAGCTGGGACCAGGCTGGGGATGTCACAGACATCCTTTAAAGGTTCCAGCCATTGGATTGGAAGGAACCTTTAAAGGTCAGCTAGTCCAACCCCCCTGCAACGAGCAAGGACATCTTCACCCACCTCAGGTTGTTCAGCCTCATCTCACCTGACCTTGAACATTTCCAGAGATGGAGCATCCATCACCTTTTTGGGCAGCTTGAGTGTTTTACCACCCTCACCATAAAAACTGCTTCCTTGCATCTAGTATAAACTGTCTCTTCTTTAGTTTGAAACCATTAGCCTTTCTTCTGTCACAATAGGCCCTGCTAAAAGCTCTCAGTTTTTCTTAAAGACTTCCTCCAAATACTGGAAGGCTGCAGTCTGGTCTTTCTGGAGTGTTCTCCAGGCTGAGCAACCTCAGCTCTCAGCCTGTCTTCATAGGAGTGGTGTTCCAGCCCTCTGATCATCCTCAGGGAGCTCCTCTGGACTTGTTACAGTACATCCATGTCCTTCAAGTGGTGGGGACCCCAGAGCTGGATGCAGTACTCCAGGTGGAATCTCATCTTCTTGTGCCTATCTGCAACTCCACAAGAGACTGAAGTCTGAGAGTCAGACTAATCTAATGAGGGCAACCCTCCAGGGGAGGTTTTAGACCTGAATTCAGCAGCTTTTGGGTCACTTCAGTTCAGATCAGCTCCAATCTTCCACTTCTTCTAATGGCACTGCCCAGGGCACATCTCTAGAGTTCAGTGCATTTAAAAGTACTAACTAAATCTTGGGGGAGAGGGCCTTTTCAGAGGCTATTTTAAAAGGTTTTTCTAAGATCTAGATTTATATTGTGTCCCTTCTCTTTCTTCAGATCTGAAGCTTCACTGCTGCCCGACTTCTGTGGGAGTTTATCCCAGTGTGGTTTTCCTTTCTGAAAAACCAGAGCATTCACAGCGTCCAAGTGCTCAGGGGACTGGAATCAGGGAAAAATAGTGCTTTTTCCTTTCTAGCTCACTGATCTAAATCCTGGTCAGTGAATGCCCATGTAGGATGGACCTGTCAGGAGAAGAGTTGAATTTTGTTTCTGGGCCATAGTCCCAAATGATGTGGTTTTGCAGGAGCAAGATGCCGAGATGTCCTCACAGCTATATGTTGTTAGAGCTGGGTTGGAGTCAGGGAGTTTTGGTTAAAGGGAAACAAGGGGTAGGTGGCTCTCCTTTCCTTGGGCCATGCTCAAGGAAAGGTCAGGAACAAGGGAACTGGTCTTCAACCAGGAGTTTGGAGCGATAAAGCCAAAAGGATTGGGGTATCAGTGCTGAGCAGGGAAGAAGGAGCCACATTGACACAACTCAGACATCAGCCCTCAGAGTTGCATCTGGATCCTCCAGTGAGGGTGGGGAGTTTAGTCACTGGACATTTGCATCAGGGGTTATTTCTTCCATCAGGATCCTCCCATTTCCTCACTCTTTCCTCCCAGGAGCCTCTGACTGACAGGGATCCGTGCAGTGCTGCCAGTCATTCATCACTGCCGGGGATGTTACGTGCTCACTGCAGCTGCTGATGGGGCTGCAAAGGAGCAGGGGTGTCTGGGGGACAGGAGGTACATTCTACTCCATCCATCATTTCCCTTCTTTGCTGGAGCTTGTGTGACTTCATATCTGACAAAAACAGGGATATTATCTCCAGCTCTGTGACCGGATTTTAATAAGGCAATTCTTTTATTTCTGCTTTACATTTACTGAATGCCTGGATGCAGAGAGGAGACACTGCACAAGGATTAAACCATTATCAAACTTGCCAGCAGTGGCAAACTGGAGCTACCTTTGTGTTTCCTGTCTCAAATCTCCTACTGACAGCCATCTTGCCCTGACCCATAGTCATGGATTTCAGCAGGGAATGGTCAGCTGGTTTGGGTTTAGCCATGGAAACCAACTTCCTACCCTTGAGTGTTAAGACTATAAGACCACAGAGCATAACAGGCAGCTATGATTTCACAAATATTGTCTTGCCAGGCCATCAGTTGAAGGCTCTGGTTACAGTATGACTCAAGACTCCACTGGAGGATCTTACATGCTCAGGGCTGGTGGGGCTGAGTGTAGAGCTGTTCTCAAGCACCCAATGATGCCAGCAGGAACTGGCCTCATACTGCCTCAGATGGAAGCAGGGAACATGGGTAATTCTGATGGTGCAGCATGGATGTGTCATGTCCATCCTGGCCAAAACAGCTCTTTTGATTCATCTCTGTTCCTCATTTTGCTTTGACATTCACGTTAGGGAAAACAGAGGCATGGGAGAGCGTGGGATCCACATGGCAGCACCTGCTATTTTCACTCCTCCATGCTGTCCCACATTTTGAGTTCCCATCACCCCTTAAGTGCCTGCACAGGTGAGGTCCTCAGTCATGGCCTTGCTTTGGTTGCAGGGCAGTGCCTGGAGGGAGAAACTGCAGACTTTGTTTCTCCTGGTGCCCCTGCAGTTCTGCACTCATGGGTACATCCTGGTATTGTCCCATTCTTTAGGTCACATACTATCTAAAGTTATGGCCTGACTGTTCTTGGAAGCCTTACCTGTTCTACCATGCAGGTGGAACTTTCCTTTTTTTCAAGGGAATGCTTTACTGCTCTGTAGTTTTATTTATGTCTTTATATCTATGTAATTATTTCTACTCCTTTATATATATTTTTTAGAGATTAACTCCATTGCTAGCGTGAGTAAGGACCCTTTTCTAAGTCATTGGCATGTATTTAGCATCTGCTTCATGCTAATGCTGCTGTTTTCTTTGCTCATGAGGACACTAAAGGAGCTGAAGTGACATATAGGTTTTTCTTTTTTTGTTCTCTAAAAATACGACGTGCATTATTCACAGTAAAGATATATTTCAATCAACCAAAACAGAAAAGACTGTCTTCCCTCTACATACATATAATGCAATTTTAGCTACAATTTAAAAATAAGGAGTTATTCCTATAAAAGCTAATTCTATTAAGTGTAAACGAGACATCAACTGATCAAAAACATGTTTGCATTTATAAAAAATTTAAATTCTAGTCAGCGTGGTTGTGCAGCAAAAGGACTAAAAATACCACATCTCAGATTTTCTGAAGCATAATTCCTGCCTTTGAGATCAGAGATTTCCAGGTGTTCAAGGGAAGGTGAGCACACTGCACCCCAAATACCTTCAGAAACATCTAGAAACCAAGCACTGTCCACGTGGATCAATAACAGATGTGGCCCAGCAAGGAAGTGTCAAGACTAATTCATTTGCTGTGGATGGGTAATGGTCCTCTCTTACCTGTCTTGACTTGTCCCTAAACCAGGAGCTCAGGGAGCCAAGCTCAGATGGAGAGTCTGCACAGGAGCACTGCACACTAGATGTGATAAATCCCACACTCTGTCTCTCAGTCAAACTGTTTCTCTTGCTGTCATTGCCTCTCTCAATGTTCCTCTTCATTTCAGGTTTTAAAAAAGGCTGATGTTGCTACTATCTATAGGTTATGCAAATGAGACATTTTTCTCCAAAAAATACATCACCTTCCTTCGTTGTGTTTCTAGAAAGCAAGAAGCTAAATAACTAGTTCACCTTGGCTCAGCAATTGAATGGTAGTGGAGACTTCAGGGTAGAAGGCTATAAAATCCAGCATTAAGAACAAGGAACAGTTAATTATTCATCACTTCTTCCAGTACATGATCCAATGCCCAGTTACCAGATTGAAAAGCAGCACAAGGAAGCACAATGCATCAGCTGGGCAGCTCACTTCCTTGGGATGTTGCAGGAGAAAAAAAAAAGAGAATAAAACACCTGAAAGAGGGGTTAGGAATTGTTAAAGTCAGTGGTACAGAAGCAGATTCTTTCAATGAGCTCTGGTCTGACCCTGTTCTTATGAAGGCTGTGGCTGGGAAGCATTAACCCCAACCACTGCTGCAGCCCCAAGAGGAGCACTAATTAAAACACTTGTCCAGTGCAGGACAAACAGTGCCCAGGAGGGATGGGAGGTGATTCAACAGATATTGGTGACCTTAGAGGCAATATCATCTTCTGTCAGCAAAGGGACCCAGCTGGACTCTTGGAAATGGGAAGCTGCTCTGCTCCACAGCCTCAGGAAAACCATTTCCTTGGTATTGCTCCTGACTCGGCTCTGTCTCAGTAATATGATTGTCACCTCTGCAGGGCAGGCACAATCTTTTACTATCTATCTATTCCATTCTTAGGAGAAATCAGCCCATCTCTAAGGCAGTGCCTCTCATTGTGCTTGCCATTGAGACGCAAATGGGCAATAATTATGTCTATTCTGGAAAAATATAATCCATTCCACTGTGTATTTTACTCTGCATATTTGAAGCTGTTCCATTTACAGACACCCTCCATGTGTCACTCCACTTACAGACTCTGATGCAGATGGTCCAATTATTTATTAATCTCGTTTTAAAATATCCTCAGCATGTTTCAGCAGGAGACACTTTCTTCAAGGTCCCAATTTCAGCAGAGTCAAAAAGAGGTTTCCTGTTGAATTTGCTGGAGAACAAGATTGAGTCTTCTTTTGTCCTTTCTGACCTTCCCTTTCACATACTACTAACATCTCTTAGACCCAGGAGAAGCAGTTACTCTTGTGGTGCATTTATATTTTTTTAATGTCTGAAATTGAAGGGATTATGGCTTAAATTTTTTGCTTGCATCCCTAGAGTGCCTTCATACTCTCACAAGCCATAGACACATGGATAAGAAAAAGCATAAAAATTTATGTGAATTAAGTGTTAAAGAGCTGAGTTGGTTGGTTTTTTTTGTTTTGATTTTATCCTTTCTGCCACATGTCCCAAAAGATTCAGAACATCTGGCATGTTGGCTGCAGGCCTGAATGAACTAGCTTTAGTGGCAGCCTCTTGGATTTTGTCCTCCCTCTTTACAATTGTGTGAAGCTGACCAGGTTATTAATCCAGTCCAGACATCAGAGCTGAATGAGGCACCACCATGACTCAGGGTTTTCCCTTGCTGGGACATAGAAGATGACTCACTGCAGAATATGCCATCAAACTGGCCACCAGCCACATTAATGGGCTACCCTGAAACCCAAAGGCCAAATTCACCATCTCATGGGGGGTTTGAAACATCAGCTGGGGACTTTGTCCTTCCTGTGCAAAAACAGCAGAAGAAAGGTGCTAGGAAATGCATTCACCACCTCATTGCTTTCTAGCACTATTATTTGAGCACTGTTGCTCATGTGCTTAGGGGGATGATACACCAGAGGGGTCCAGAAAGCACTTCAAGATCTCTGCCTGCAACCTCCCACTGGCTTCACAGGAAGAGGTCTGAAAATAGCCATAGACTTCAAAAGATGACAAGTAGGAAATAACATACTCCAGACTTCCCCCTTTTGCATCCTTTGAACCTGAGGTCATGGTATGACACTGCCATTGGCACAGCCAGCCTGAGCACACCTGGGAGAAGGACTACCTTGTACTGAATGTCACTGAGAGTATTTTAAAAGTCTGAACCTCTGCCTCCAGTTCAGTGCTCTGCCCCACATGCAGGAACAGCTGGAGGCGCAGAGGAATAGAGCAGCAGATTTCCCCAGGATAGCTCCTTATTTGACCTCATATTCTGACCTGCCTCTCAAAGGGTACCCATCATTCAAATCACTTTATTCCAAGATGAAGCTCCCTTTTGTTGCACTGAGTAAATTTAAAAACAGTTAATCAGTATATTTGTCTTACACCCATTAAATTGTTATGCAGCAAACAAGGTTTCCCGGGAATAAAACTATTATTGTGGAAAAAGAAAGATGTTTGTTTAATTCCCTTTCATAATGAATTGTTTGGACAGTGCAACATTTAAACTGATGAGCAGGAAGCATAGGAATTCTGCCCTTAAAGAGAAGTGGAAATCTCCCCAGCTCTCCCCCATGCCAGCTTCGTGGCTTAGAGCATCACTGTGTGCCTTGGAGGGAAACACAGACAAGAGGGACACCAAGGGCTCTGCTTTGCTGAAGGAAATCTTCAGCTCATCTGGACTTTTGCTACTGTGCTCCTTCATGTTTTTCTTTCATATTTTTGGCTTTCTGTAGCTAGGGGTTCCCATCATTTAAAGATCCTTTGGCTTTAGGAGTAACTTGTGAGGCTTCCTCCTCAAACAGGCAAGTCTCACAAGGCTCCAGTATATGCCTTCTGGTACAAACAATATTCCTGCTACTGTGAAGTCCTGCACACATCAAAAGCAGAAAGAGGATGGTTTCTTGTGTCTGATATCTCTAACCCTGGAAAAGAGAGCAGGTAACTGAGCTCCTTGAGGAAGACTGGGATCAGTAATTTTGAGTGACCAGAGTGCTTCTGGGCTGAAAAAGACAAATGTGATCCTGCAACACTGTAGAAAACAGGGTCTCCCTACTGTTCTCTGCATTACTGATAGCTGTGTCTGGCTGCAGGCAAGGCTGGGCCAGGGTAGCACAGGGAGCACATCATGCTTGGGGGGCTATTTCAATCCACCAGTGCAGAAACAGGCTGCACACAAACCCAAGGTGGTCTCCTGAGCAGGAGCTTGGGAACCCAGGGACAAAGAAACTGCTGACCTGATTTGTCCCTGTAAATACACAGGAGAGAAAAGATTTGTTCAATTTCTCTCACTGCAGTTCAAGCCCACCAAATTATTCTGCAACAGGAATATTTAATATAGATAGAGCTTGAAGGAATTTAGGGTGAAACTTGCACGTTTCCAACTGACCAAGTAGGGAGCTATTGGAGGAATATTCCAGAAGGAGCTGGGTCATTAAACTGAACTGATTTTACTGAGCACGTTTGAGAGCAAATTTATGACATGCAATAACAGGAGGCTGGAGCTGGTGGCTGAAGTGATCTCTTCAATCTTAAATCTTTCTGCTGAAAGCAGGCTGCAATTTCTGAACACAGAAGCATTCACTTCAGTTAGCAAGGGCAGATGTGTGGGTGGCCACCAGCACCAGGGCCTCTCCCCACACTCCATGCTCTGCTCTCCCTAAGGAGATACTGTCAGGCTACTGTGCAAGGCAACAAAATCTCAGCACCAAAAACTTCTCTGAAGTCAAACCCAACTGGGCTCTCTTTCTGGAAGAGCCTCTTTTGAATACATTTAAGCTTTTTTTTTTTTTTTTTTTTTTTTTTTTTTTTTTTTTTTTTTTTTTTTTTTTTTTTCTCTGACTGCAAGGATTAAGGCGTTTTATTCCTAATACACACAGAAACAGTAGAAGCATCATGGTTCATGACCCATGGAGGCTGGACCAGAGTCAATGTGAGGGGAAAACCCTTCCCAGCCCAGAAGATCATCATTCTGGCTAGAGTGGACCCTTGCCACATAGGGGATTTTTGTTCACTTTCTCCCATTGCTTCTCTTTGAACTTTGCTAAATAATCAATCCCCCTCCTTGACCTTCCAGCTTCCATGAGGCCCCACACACAGCAGGGCTACCTGTGCTTCTCCAACCTTTTTTTTTTTGCTGTTCCTAGCATGGGTATTCCCCTGTGCTAAACCCCCTCTGGGTGTTGCAAATCTAAATCAGGAAAAACAATTCTGAAACCAACCATGATTACTGAAAGCCACCAGCTCCAAACTCACACACATGAGGGAACAAATAAACCTCAAATTAGTAAACAGCTTATCACTCATTTAACATTATCACTCAAAGCTCCCAGTTTGCTAATACACCTGAGTGATCTTTTTACAATTACTGTAGTATTGCAGAGGAGCATCCTTCAAAATAATTCCAGGTAGAGAGAGCTTGCCTGGTACACAGCTCTGAGTATCTCCCAAGTGAAATAAGTGCTGTTTCCACCTAAATAGGATCTAATGAGCCATTCAGTAGAATAGAGGAAAAAAAAAAAAGTCTTTGCCCTGAGGAAAAGCATCCCAAAGAACTCAACAGCATCTCCAGTCTGCTGCTGGCAGTGCTTGTCTCTCAGAAAATACAAGCTACAAGAGTTTTCTTAAAGTATAAATGAAAACACAAAATTGCAAGAAGGAAATGAGCGTCTTTAGGATATGGGCTTCATAATTGTTCCCAAGAGTCTCAGTCCTCAATTTCACAGTACCTTATCCTGTCACAGTTGCAAAAATGATTGTTAAAGACATAATATGGTGGATGGATTATTGCTCCCTGCATTTGCAGGGAGCCCAAGACAACAGGTTAGAGGTGAGTGATGCCTGATCACAGGTTCACAGCAACACAAGGAGCACTGACAGCACTCCCAACAACCACTTCACAACTCACAAACCCACAGAATTACAGCAAAATCCCAGAAATAAGTAAACGCCTACCTGAAAAGCTGCTGGGTTGCAATGACATGTTTGTGTGAGCCTGGGGATAGGCCAGGGAGGTGTAGGTGCAATCCCATAGTCCACAGCAAGGTTTGCAGAGAGCTTTCATCAGCTGACCTGATAAAAGTAAAAAATTGGCCTGACCCACAGGAAAAATAAAAACCAAAATAGCAAAAAACTATGTGAGCAGACACATTGTTCCAGTCCTTAAACGTGAAAGAAGCAGTCATTCATGGACAGAAAACTCATTTTTAGCCCCAAGACCATACCAAACTCTTGAGGTTCAAGAAAGGGAAAAAAAAAAATCAGAACTGGATCAGACCTCTGGTGAAAAACATTCCTTCCCCATTGGCTGAGGGTTTGTATTCAGGTTCATGGTAGAGGAAACAAGTCTGGAGCGTAAAACACAGCAAGGATTTGGTATGTTGGACATAACCTACAATCTTTACATCTACAGCAGTCTCATTTTCTAGTCTGCACTGTGCACAGCTGAAAGTCTTCTCTAGGGACTGGAGTACTGTTAGGGGCTTCTGAACCACAGATGCTTAAAGATGAAGTGTATTTAGCATCAGGATAAAAGGCCCATGTCAGCTCCCTACTCACATTCAGCCATTAATCTGTTCTTGAGAAATTCTGTATATGAGAAACATCCAGAGTAAATAAAGGCAAATGCAGGAGGAGTCTCAGTCAGCTCAGTTCAGAGCTCATGCTTCCATTTGTACCTGACTGCACTGAGGACAAATCAGTTCCCTAGGGGCTGCCCAGACTGGGACAGGGGAAAATTCCTCAATGAGAGGTGGGTTTAAGTGTTTTTTCTGGTCACCACAGGCTGCCAGAGGATTTATTATTATTATTACTATTATTATTGATTGTTTTCTTCTTTTTTTTCTTCTACATGAATATAGCTGTGTTTTAGTAATAAAACTAGATTGCATTTAATTGTCAAAAGCTTCCAATCCATGCCTGGAAATGAGTTCACAGAGCACATGCAGAGGCACTGCATGTCCGTGGAGACAAGGAGAGGAGTGTGCACAGGACACTCGTGTGTTGATAATGCCTTCAGGACTGTGGAAATAAGCCAAAGGGGCTTTCTCCTGGGTCAGTCTTGGCAAGGTGGGATGCTGCAGCAGCTGCAGGTGGGCTGTGAAGATGCTGTGTGGTCCTTGCAGGAGAGGTCTGAGCTGGGGGAGCCCTGGGGTCTCCTTGGACTGTACTTTTGGAAGTTAGGCACCTGGAAATATTTTCTCCTTTAGACAGGATGCTTTTAGGGTTATACTGATACTTAAAGACTGTAGTAGGACTGTTTCACATTCTAGGGCACTTAAGGATCCTCCCTCTGCTGCCTAGTGGGAACTGGGAAGCTTTTCTATGTGTGACAATATCCATAACTGACTACCAATGTGTAAAAAGCCTGACTACACCCACACCAGTGATGAATTATGGCATTTCCCTTGTAGGCCCTCACTCCCTGTGTCTGTCCCAAGGTATTGTCCCATCATCTTTCACAGCTGTAATATGTGATGTTCCTCCTGAGACGACACTGCAGGTGGACATGACATAGGATAAGCAGCTGTCTGCTGCCATCTCCTCCTGACAGTCTGGAATGAAAAAGAAGTAATTCATGCCTGTAGAGAGGTGATGTAAAGCACACACAGGGAGGAAAGGGAAGGCTATGACAGAGTGAGGTTGGCTTGAGTGACTGCTTGTGCATGTCTGAGTTTGGCTCATAGTTAATGCAGGGAGTGCACTGGGTTTGCTTCTGGAAAATAATGTGCAAGGATCTGTGCAAAGCCTGGGACAGCCCTGCTCTGAAAGGCTTGTGCCCTGGGCCGATGAGTGAACCCGGAGATCCCTCTGCCCCAAATCCCAAGGCGCGAAGCAGAGAAGCATCACCCCGGCTAAGGCAGGGCTGCATCTGCCGTCCCTCTCGAGGTGGGGTGACTCTAACACGTCCGCTCCCAGCAGTGGTTTGTCCCCGCCTCGCAGGGAAAAGCAAATCACAAATCCCCGCAGGCTCCCGCCGGCTCTCGGTGCGCAGCCGGCCGCTCTGGAGTGCCGCAGCCCGGCCGGGCTCACTGCTCGCAGCGAGCTCCCGCGTCTGATCCTCTGCAGCTTCACACCCCGCTCCCTTTCATCACATTGCTCCGAGGTGATCGCTTCCCCTCCGCCTTCCCTCTGCCTGTGCTCCAGCCCAAACACTGAGCCTTGCCTCCACGTGCCCGAGTTATCTGCAGGCTGTGCGAATGAAACCATTCCTGCGGTGGGAAACGTGCCCGTATTTTTGGCTCACCTTGGGGAAACTCTCATTCAGCTTATGTCCCTGTTTCCTCGAAATGCAATAAGGTAGAGAGGGAGGCAAGCTCCCCTCTGTAACAATGGGCAAGTCTAATAGCTGTGGGCTTGGATTATAACTTTTTTCCTATTAAGCAATGAATTTAACCAGAAAACAAACTGGTCAGGAGGAACCTGGACACCCTGCTTTCAGTTTGTAATGCAGCCAGCCCTAAAACACGTGGCAGTGCAGCAGAGCACGTTTCAAGACCTGCCCCCTGTGTGCTTGTGTTCCTCAGCACTGTTACCAGGCAGACTTTCATCTCCGTTATCTCCAAAGAAATAAAGAGAAGGAATTAAATTAAAAATTCAAAACCCGTTGCTCTCCTCCCAGCAGCAGGAGGACAAAATAGCTGGAGATCCTGAACTGTGAAGCTCAGGATTGAGGTCCCATCTAGAGATCTTGTTCAGCTTCCATGACAGCTACCAGAGACCAGGAATGTGGCCAAGCACAAGGAAAGGGTCTGGAGGACACAGAGTGTTGTCACCCTCCAGGCCTTGAGGCTGTCAGAAGTCTTCCAGCTTCTTGGGATGATTGCTGTACCCTTGCTGGGAGGCAGCACTGCTTTCATTTCATACTTACTACCCCTCAAAAGGAAAACCTCAAGAATGTATTTACCTGTGGAAATGTGTGGATACAAGAGATGAAGGCAGACGTGGCTTGGGCAAGAGCTTTGGATGCAGGTGTTGTATCTCTGCCAGGGCATCTTGACCCTGCTCTGCCATCCTTGCAGCGAGGGACCTCTGAGCACTGGCCCTTCACAGGTTGGCATGGTAGCTGGGGGTACTTGTTTTGGAAACAAAAAATCATGTGCAGCTGCCCATTCATTTCACCCAAGATGCAGAAGTCAGATTGAGAATTTGTGTGTAAGCATATTGAAGAGGAGAAGCCTCCTTACCAGGAGGCTGTGCAGTAGTAAGGTAGTTTCTTTTTCCTTAAAGTTTCAATTTGCTGTCACAGAACACTGACTGGCAGAGCCTGTGAAAAACAGCTTCCACTTAAGCACCTCTGCAGGTGACCAGGGCTGCTGCAGGGGTGGGACCTGCCTGCAGAGCAGAACTGGCTGCCCCAATGCTTCTGGCTGGACATGCTCTGACTGCCAGAGCAACAAAGACACACCACTGAAGATCGATGTCCATGCAGACATGTGGCCAGCCATGCTTAATGATTTTCTCTTCAATAGTATTGTTTTTTCAAGATCTTTAAGCACTGTGGACACATGTAGATAGATGAAGTCTACAGTTGTCTCTGGGTGGTGGTTAAGAGTCCAGTACCCAGAGCAAGGATCACAACATGGAGATTTCCCCGAATGCAGCAGCAGGACATCAGCAGAGCTGTTGGAGGGAGAGCTGGGGCCAGCACTGCTCTGCCCATGCCATGCCCAGACAGATGTGCTCCCATCACACTGCAGCCCATGAGGAGCATCTCTGGCTGCTGCAGCTATTTCCCATTCCTGGAGCATCACCGTGGAGGGTGATAGCTGGGTAATGAGTTTCTTTAGTCTTGCTTGAATGCTCTTGGCTCTGCAGACACAACTTCTCAGCATTTGACACCAGAGAGCAGATGAGTAGCTGATTACACACTACCCTGCCCTGAACAGTTAGTGGGACTTCTTCCAGGTAATACACAGATGTGGATAATGATCATTTCTATGCTCATCTCTTTACCAACCCCAGTTCTGCAAAGGAAAGGAAAAAACCCTAGGAGCTTTCAAAAATCTCTTAAAATCTTTCTGGCATAAGAAAGCCCAGGAGTGTTGTACTAAAAGAACTCAGCTCTTGGGACTTGCAGCCCTCTCCCCCCTTTGTACTCGTGACATCCAGGGCAAAGCAATGAGAACAGCTTCCCTCTTTCCTCTTCTCTCTCCATCGATCTTCCATCCCAGCTGCTTGCAGCATGAACAATAGTGAAGGAGTGATGAATCTTGCCAGAATACAGCAGGTCACTGTCAGGGAAGTGGGCTGGGCATTTTCATGTTTTTCCTGGCTTGGTGCACCATAAAGTGGAGTAGAGCAGCTGAGTGGTTGTAAAGGACAATCCCATCCTAAGAGCTGAGTGCAGGTTAGACAGACAATAAAATCTCCACCACTGGAACTCAGGAGCAGGTATTTGACCCTTCCTGTGGGGAAACACAACTTACTGGGAGAACTGTAAGTTGTTACAGAGGAGATGTGTTGTTTTGGAGAAAGGCAGCCTAACCTGTAGCTAAAGAGGGCACAGCCCAGTCTGACTGGATGTAGTTCACTGAGCTAAACTAATCCAGGTGTGGTAGGAGGAATCTTCCTTGGCACAAACAGGTTCTGTATCTGATGCAGCAATTCCCATGGGGAAAGAGCAGGAGAACCAAAGCACAATAAAGACCAATAACAGAGATAATTCATATTACAATAGGGCATCTTTCATGCTGAGGGATACAAATAATTTGACTCCTGTTTGAAATTCAGCCACCTCTGGAGTGGAGCATAGCTGTGCATAGCATCTGACATTTCCTCAGTGTTGATGTATTTGTTAGTATGTAAATTGCCAATCAGTGTATCTTCAGATTATTTGCAGAGTCAGATGATAAGTCAGCCCTATGTATTGCTTAATATCTGTGTACTGATAGTGCTGAAACCTCAAAGCCTTGGTACTGTACTGTTACATGCCCATCTGTGTGTGTGTGTATTTCACTTTTACACACACCAGTAAATCTGGTCTTCAACTTGTGCAAAAGACTGATAAAAAAAAGAAAGTGGCCTCTGTAACCCACTTGACTAATGTTACAGCTATTCTTACATTTATTTCTATATTCTTTCCTTTCTGTTTCATGCTCTCTGCCTGTGAATGGGAAAGCTGGATTCCCCAGCTGAAGCAGGAAAACCCAAGAAGGCTTTCCAGGAGATGTATGCAGGCAAAGACTGAAACACATGGATTTATGCAGCTTTATATACCGGAGGCCTTTTGCCAGGGCAACACTGAAAAAATCATAATTAATGTTGTGCAGCTTCCCCTGGGGACAGTGCAGCCGGTGCCACTGGTACCTCTGGCTCTACCCTATTGGGCCGCTCTTGACTGGAAAGTTGTCACACTAGGCAAAAGGATTTAGGGATTAAGCTGCCTGTTCTCTTTTCCCACAGTGTATTTTTTCTGCACTTCAGCTAAGTGGGCCTGTGGGTTTATGAGCTCTGGAGCAGGCTCCTATGGTGGCAGGGAGGATGGTTCTGAGAGTCAGCAAGAGTGTTCTCCCCTGCCTGCTAATCCCAGCTATTCTGCAGGGGACTTCACCTACTCTCCCAGGATGCCTTGAAAATAGAAAGCAAATGCAAGGGCAATGTGACCACTCTTGCCATGACCAAATGGTGCCAGACCCCCTGCTTTCATCCTCTCTCTTATCCCGTTACTTATTCAGGCTGCTGCATGCTGCCATTCGCTCTTCCATCTGACTGGCAGCCCCCTGAGTCAGCCAGAGTGACCCTGAGCTGCCAGCCCTGCAGACATCCCCCCACCACAGCTCCATGACTACTTCCCTGGATCCCACTGGAGAGGCACTGCTGGCAGTTTTGCCTGTTGGGATCCTGAGTGGTATCCATCATTATGGCACAAGTGCATCCTGCAGGCAGCTGCTCTGCTGCTGCTGGCAGACACCTGCACAAGAAACCCTTTATATTTATGGCTGGTTTTTAGCTCACTGCCAGTAAAGGCAGTTAGCTTCACTTTGTAGCTGCATCATTTCGAAAGGAGGTGCTTCTGCCTCCAGTGCACATATGTGCCAGAAAGCATTTTGACTTTCTGCCAAACATTTAAGTGACCTTATGGCAGGATTGGAAGGCAAGGCTCTGGAGCTCCATCATCCTGTAGACCCTGTGGGCCTTTATCCACCCCTCTGCTGCCTCCTTCATGTATTTTTGTTCAGCATCTCTGCTTGCAGAGTTGCCTGAGACATTAAAAAGAAACGCCTTCACCACTAAGATGATAAGGAACTTGATCTCACATAAATTGGGATGTTTTGAGAACCATTTTAATTTCTGCTAATCAGCAGATGAAAAATGAATTACTTGAGATGTCATGTCCTATTGCACGAGTCTTGTAACATTTGGAAAAGCCATAACAGAGTTACCCAGTAATTGAAGGGCTCTACATGAGTGAACTTTGTAATTGCATATTCTTCTCCTTGAGTCTGGGAGGCAGAAAGGAAAAGCGGATCAGGACACGTCTTAATGAAACAGCTCAGTCCTGCAGTGCTAGTGAAGCCAAAAGTAAACAAACCATGCTCATTATTTTATATCACAGCTCCCTGGCCGCTGCAGCAGCCATGTCTCTGTTGTCTCCTACCTCACTTCTGCTTCAGCCCCCTGCCAGGCTGTCCTCAGCCTTCACCCCAGGTGCACCCAAGGCCAGCAGCCCCCATTCGAGCTCTACCTCACGCCAGAGACACAAACAGCTTTGGAGACAGACATCGCTTTGGAGGGTTTCCATCTATGAGCTGCCAGTCTTGACCATTCCAAATGGAGCAGGAAAAAGCTCCTGCATAACCATTCCCATCCTCCTGTCATGTCCTCATCTCCACTCCTAGCTGGGAAACACCTCCTTCGAGTAGTGGAAATTTGCTCTTTACTTGTGTTTGTACCTTTTTATTGGCTTCTACTTACTGAACGTGCACATGCCCCCCCCAGTTGCCCACTGTGGTCCCCTCAGTCCTGACTGGGGTTCACTTGAGGGTTTT
Organism: Sylvia atricapilla; assembly: GCF_009819655.1. Lineage (NCBI taxonomy): Eukaryota > Metazoa > Chordata > Aves > Passeriformes > Sylviidae > Sylvia > Sylvia atricapilla. Next base: position 24,147,960 of record NC_089146.1, read on the forward strand.
ATGGCAAATGACAGCTCCCAAATCCTGGCTGCCATTATCTTCTGCTCCCCTCCACTGATGAGCTGCTGGTACCAGGGTGAAGCACCTCCTAAGCAGTTGCTGCACTTTTGGAAGGAGCATCTCATTGCTGTAGGGCTGCCAGTAGCACCTGGCCATTTTCTCATTCCTGAAGAACCCAGGAAGATTAGGCAAATATTACAGAGTAAAGAGTTTCTCAGCTTTAATGTTGAAGAGTTTTTCAGCTTTCTCAGAGAGAAAAAAAAAAAATACAAAAAGCCTATCGGTCTGTTTGTTTCACTGTCTTTAAAAGTGGGGTTTATCATCTGGAGAGTCAAACCAGCATCCATTTCTATGGATTTTCCATGGCTGCTCCTCAGCAGCTGATGGCATAATGTTTCCTGAAATGGCCATTAGCTGAGTATCTTTATGAACAGCTTCCCAGGGAAGTAGCTGCAAAGTTCAATTTGCTGAATTATGAACACATCTCAGATAAGAGTTGCATTGTATGGTACTTGCTTTCTGAAAGCATTATTTTTATACTTTCAACTTAGAAATAATAAGGAATAATTTCTATCTTTTTTTTCATGAAAAAAAAAAGGATATTTAGAAAAATTTTATTTATATGAGGCTTCCTCTACTAAAAAAGCCATTTGTAGGGGAAAAAAAAGGAAAAAGAAAATCTCTTTAATTGGCTGAAGATTTATTACAAGAAGCCATAACTTAAGGGTACTTGATTTGTGCTGAAGAGTTGTTTGACTTCATGGTATCACATCAGATTTATTCCAGCACTACATACTAGGGAGCAAAATTGAGTTCACTCTTGTATCTCACACAGAATCAATCTAAGTATTGTCTGAAATACTTTAATTAAGAAGAGCCAGAGTGAAACAACAGTGGATTTCTTTTTCAGAAGTAACTAGAGTGTTCTAGCTCATGGAAGGGTTGGGGTCTACAGTAAATTTCTAGGAGCTTAAAGCCCTCAGCACTGTGGGTGAAAGCCCAGGAGGTACAGACTATGACATTTCTTCTCTGGGATGCTGAAACAGTTCCACTCTGTATTCAGGACAAGTGTGGAGCTGAACTTGCTGCAACACACAAGTGCTCAGGGCTGTTCAGGTATCTTGATTTCACATGTGCAGCCCTGTGATTCCCATGCACTGAAGGCTCTTCTCTTAATCGGTGCTATTATCACACCTGATGAGGCACAGCAGGTGATATTTGAGACACTTGTCTTTTGACTCCTTGCAACCAAGCAACATTTAGTAAGAATTACTTAAATCAGCCAATCAAAAACATGTTCAATGACATTAGGATGAAGTGGGCTGTAGAACACATAAGTCAAGTAATTTTTCTTGTGAAAATCCTTCTGTAGAGAGAAAAGCAAATAAATATCATATATGGTGACTTCTCTGCTCCTTGGGATATTGATAATTAATTCCTGATTCCTTATTCTATATTTCAGGTAAGGTTTGACTTGGTTCTAGTGGAACAGTTTTTCAGGATCAGTTTCAGCTACTTTGTCATGGGTTCTCTGATGACAACAGCAACATGGCGGGAGTGCGTGCAGGTCCCTGTGTTTGCTGAGGAACTGATTTGCTCTGAGGACTGACTTGTTCTGGTTTGCTCTCGTTTGCACTGAGGAAAACTGATGGGTCGATATTCCTGTTCAGAGGAATTTCCTCTGAGAGGGACCTGTCTGTTGGCAAGATGTGCGCACAGCATCTTTCCTCTCAGTTAAGGGGACCCTTAGTGACTGTCCTTCTCTCTCACTTCCCCTGCAGTGGTTGGCTCAGGTGAGAGCCAATCCCCAGCATCCCCTTCCATGCTGTCTCCCTTCCCTGGCCAAGCAAGACTTCCATGGAATCACTCTCTGCCCTTCAATTTTCACTGGTCTGAAACCAGGTGTTAATGTACTCCATAGCTCATTGCACATAAAATGCCCTATGATTCTCTGTTTCTCACAAAAATGCTTTTTTTTTTGGTCCTTTGGAGGAAACTGGTGTTAAGCCATGAGACACCCAGCCCTTCCTGAACCAACTCCCTTTGGTCTGTACCAGTGGTGGCAAAGAAGTGCCCAGAGCTGTTGGATAGTAGCAGGCCATGGGCAAACACATGACCAAGTTGCTGTCAGATAAATACTGAAACAGCCCTAGCCTAGATTAAGTCCTTTTTTTTCCTTTTTTATGGTGAAAAGGGATTGGGTCATGTCCAAATATTTTATATTAAGCTCTGCAACTTTGCTGTTTTCTCTTCTGTTACCAAGGCAAATGTGTCCCAGCTCCCTGACAGTTCACATTAAACTCAGTGGAGCTGTGTTCAATCACCTTCCCTTGGAAATCAGTGAAGGAGTGAGGGCAGAGCCACCACTCCATACTGCTCCCAGGATGAGTCACCACAGCAAAGCTCCTGTCTGAGGGAGCCAGAGCCGCCTCTCTAATGCGTTGGGCTTTCTGCACACAGGACTTCTCAAGCCTCTTCATCTGTCTTTCTTTTCTTCATGAGATTTTATTCCGTGTCTTCATATGTCTCTTCCACCCTCCTGCCCTACAGAGCTCTTTAAGGTTTTAGCAATTAAGGGAGGAAAAAGCATCCTCTTTCCTGCTCCTTGGCAGAGCTGAGAGATGATCTGTGTGCAGAGGAAACTCATCCAGGCTCCTGCCTGGCTGAGTCTGGCACCATTGCTTACCCTGTGGGAAGGTGGAGTGTGGAGGTTGCCCTCAGACCTCTCTGATGTGGCACCCATCCCTGCTAATAAGTAATGGGGGTCCCCTGGGGGCACACAGACAGTGCCAGGAGGGGACTTGCTTTGGAACATCCTGCTCAGAGGTTTCTGAGCAGGAGCAGGACGATTTTGTTGAAGAAGGCAACCAGTGCAGTGGTGGAGCTCAGGGCCCTTGGACTTTCCTGTTCTCTGCTGAACAGGCTTGAGAAGGGACCGGTCAGATGCTTCTCCCCCACATCCCTGCACTTGGGATGTTGTTGGGCATGAGGGTACAGGGATTTGACCCACTGTCTGCCTCCATCACAGCTGAGACTCTTGAGTCGTCTGCTTCAACCAGAAAAACATGTTTTGTCTTAAAACATGGGCAAGCTTCGTTCCTACCCTGATGAGCAGCCAAATGAGGTGATGGTCCCTCAGCACTGCAGTGACAGAAGAGTCCCCAAGGGGAATGGTAATGCTCAGAAAATGGAAAGTCTCCCTTCCCACTTCTCCATCCCACTCCCAAATTCTGAGCTGACACCTCTGTCATTGTCTGTCTCAGCAGTGGTGACAGGCACAAAACACTGCAGACTGGAAAGAGCAGAGGAAACTTAAAATCTCCCTGGCCCATGGTAAAGCCGGAGGCTGTGGCCATCAGCTGCTCAGCTGGGAAGTCGTGCCTCTTGTGATAGTGGTGGGATGAGTTTTCCAGCAGAAGGAGGATGTGAAGCAGGTCCCACCCTGCCCTCCTCGCAGCTGTGGCTGCAACCTTCCACGTTTTTATCAGAGAGGTGCAGAAAAAGCCTGAGCAGCCTGGCAGCCCCAGCGCTCCTCGCAGGTGCTGCAGCAGCAGCCTCTGTGGGTGGAAAGGCAATTTTTTGTTTTTGGAGCATCGGGAGCTCTGCAGAAATGATGGGTTTTCAGACAAGACTCACTGTGGAACAAATGTTGGGTTTCAGCTCAGGACCTTGTGAGACACATCCCTTTCCCAACAGGCGCCCACACTCCCAGACATCACCAAAACACTCCTGATGGTCCCAGAGGGGTGTATGATGGTTTTGCTGGGTGCACTAAAGCTGAGATCCCTGTCTGCTCACACCCAGCCTGTTGGCAGAGATGCCTGAGGCTTGTTGCTGGATTTCTCATCGCCCTGTGAAAGATAATTGCCCCATTCACCAGACTGCCAAACAGCTAATACTCATTGAAAACTGCAGAAAACCATGAAAGAGCAGAGCTGTGCCCCCACCACACCTATCTCAGAGCCCTCAGCCTGAGACACACCTGGCTGTGGCTGCTCGTTCCTACTGCGGACAGGCTGAGGAATCCAAGAGAGGGGCCCACACCTCTACCATAGCTGAGCCCTGCAGAGACATGATCCTGACCCAGGGAGCTGCCGGGCCAAGAGCACACACCAGAGCACACACTTCAGCCGGGCAGTCACAGGCTCAAAATCACAGCTGAGCAACAGAAACAATTGTCCAGAGCTGGATTTTTCTCCTTTATGGGGCTGCATTTTCTTTTGCTGTTGAGATGGGGGTATCATAGCAGCCCAGGGCACACAGATCTTGCCTGCCATGGGCAGTGCTGTCTCTGCATGCCACAGGGATATCAGGTCTTGTGGGGGAGCTGTGTGATGAGCCAGTTCTGGTCAGAGATGGCAGTCTGGATGATTTCTTCTTCTAATCACTTGCATAGATTTTCGTGTAGGCTCTCCAGGTTTTAGGGAAGTGCCCAGTTGGGGTATTCCCCCAGCTGGGTCAAGAAAAGTCCCTCAGCTGATTTCTGCCAGAATGGAAGATTGGGATCAGCACCCAGCTCTGCTGAGGTGCCTGAGGAAATGCCATTTCACCAGAGCCCCATACATAACCGTGTCCTATGCTGTCCTGACACCACAGGAGACCTAGGCCCACTCCTGTCTGGGTCTACGCTCTTTGTCAAGTTCCCCCAGTGCTGAAGAATTTAATACAATATAATACGTACATATACACACATGTACACATAGATACCTGTTCCTTGTCCCTGGTTGCCTGTTGCTGGCTAGCACAGTGCTTGCATGCATGGGGAGGCATTTGAGATGCTGGTAATAACACATGTTTTGTTCAGAAGGGTAGAAGGGCAACTCTTGTAAGTGTGTGAAGACAGAGTGGTCATTAGTACATGGTTATTGAAGTTTACCAGCTCTGTAACAATGGGCTTCTCTTTGCCATTGGACTTAATTTGTTTGTAATTATGTTCCTAATATAGAAATCATTTGGCATTTATTTGCTGTAGTAAAATTTCTCATTGCATTTAAACTCAGTGTGAAGATTTAAGTATATTTAGGAGACACAGCTGAAGACCTGAAATTAAATGACCCTGGCTTCCTTGTTTTGCAAACAAGACAAACTCAGTTAAATGCTAGCAGTCAGATGCATGTACACCCCCAGAGAGAGATGGCAGGCCTTGTGATGGGACAACTCCTTCAACATCTTCTCATTGACCTGCTCTGGCCCAGGCACTGCACATGGCTCTTTCCAGCAGAACTGGTGCTCAGGAGCAGCCCAGGCACCATAGGTTAGCACAGCTGAGCCAACCCAGAAGACCAACCACATCCTGGCCCAGTGACACCATCATCCCCAGCTCTGCCCTTTTTAAAGGAGACTGGGTGGGCAAATTTGCTGTGCTTAATTTGCAGTTAAAAGAACAGGCCTGGGAAGCACATCCCATGTCTGCCTGCTGGTGGGAGAGCAGCTGCAGCTGTGGTAGCAATGTGTGGATGGGCTCCCAAGCACTGATAAATGACAGATAAAAGCCAGGCAAAACACTGCCACCAACACTCAACAGGGGTGACGCTGCTCCTGGGGTGACGCTGCTCCTGGGGTGGTTATTTTCTTCCTGGATATACCAAGCACCACAAGCACACACCAGCAATAACTCTTTTTTTTTTTTTTTTTTTTTTTTTTTCCCATCCTTTCTCAGCACTCCTCCCAGTAGGCTTTAAATAGCAGGGGCCAGATAATCATTAACCACTTTGACATATTGCAGTGGGTTACAGATTGGGAATCCAGACAGAAAGGACAGAGCTGGAGCAGACCTGCACTAGTGTTTCATCTCCAGCAGTACTGTCCTCCTCAGGGTAAAGCCAGTTCAACCTGGCCCTGTCCTTGCTACTCCTCGAGACAAGCTCCTGTCACAGTGAGAAATGGGGAAGAGTATTATATATAATTGCTTAGTATTTTACTCCTTCCAGAAGTAGGAAGAGTATTTCATCAATATGTTGAAATGGTTGTGGCTTAGCCAGAACACCCTTCCCTTTTTGTTAACTCTGTTTTTTTCTAATTTAGACTTGGATAACAGCAAAACAAAAAGGCAGGTGCCCTGACTCCAAAGCTCACTTGTGTATTTCAAAATAACAAGATGGTAGTGAGCAAGCTGAGGAGGAAGCTTGCAGCTGGGGAGCATTTCTCCTCTAGTTACTGACAAAGGAAAAATGCTGCTTGACTCATCCCAATGATGGGATATAACTACAGTGGGAAGTTGCAAAAATAAGTGTTGTGAAGTAGGGAAGTAGATCCTTAAAAGGGCTTTTGGAGAGCAGTCCCCAAAGGGAATTGGGGGCAATGCTGCTGTTTGAGCACTGGAGAATATGTTGTTAAGACCCATCTTCTACAAACCTGCAAAAATGGGTGTTAGGGATTTAATTTCCATCTCTGATTGTTGTGATTTGTGTCTCACTTTGGGTTTTCTTTTGTGTTCCTGTAGCTCTTAGCAGCAGAAGAGTCTGTACAGCAAAACCTTCCTGTGTATCACAGGCAATGGTCTGTTCCTGAGCTCTCTATACAGCCAGCAGTGACACTCCTTTTTTGCTGTATTATTAAAGGAATAAAGGATTTATTTCTTTAATATGCCCCTGGTGTTTGTTTTTCTGCTGGTACAGGAGTGCATGTGTGCGTGTGTGCATGTGGCAGTGTTTTACAAATGCCTGCTGTGGACAGAATTGGGCTTCACAGTATGCAAAAATAGCTGTGTGCCACATACAAGGATGTAATATTTCAGACGGCTGGAGAAAATGTGATGAATTGACTTTTTGCTAGATTTGCTAAAATCAAGTTACTGGGGGATTCGTCTCCACAGTTGAATCCTGAGGTTGTAGGAGCTGGCAGGACTCTGTGTTTGAGCATCCCAGTTAGGGAGAGAGACTGGGTCCCCATGGTGCTGTAGGACATCCATGAACTCTGTCTCTTGGCTCTGAAGAGAGACGCTCAGATTTCACAGACTCATTTATTACAGAGCCCCAGAAGCCAACATGAGTCCAGGCTGCAGCTACAGCTTTTCCCCTCTGCCTTTGCCTGGAGGTTGTTGCTCTTAGTTCCTGCTCCATTCTGCTCCATTCCTGATCCCTCATCATTGATGCCTCCAGCTGCTCGTTAGACAAAGCCTGGGTCCTGCACTCACCATTTTGAGCCTTGTGAGAGACCCTGCTGTGCAGTGAGGTGGAAAGGCAGGGATGCTGCAGATCTGGGAGATTTCTGTGTGACCTCCTTAGTGCTGGGGCTGCACTTGTGTGCTGAGGAGTGAGGCTGTTGAGAAAATAAGGCATCAGGGAATCAGATGAGAAGGGCAAACCAGAGGCACAAAGCAATGGTCCTTGTACCAGGCTGGCTCTTGGTGTGGGGGAGGTTTGGCAAAGCAGGGAAGCGAAGGAGTTGTGCCAAGTTCTGGTCCCTCCTCTTTTACATCCTGTCTGGCAGTTACCTCCTCCTCCTGGTTCCTTATCACACTGTCTCACCTCAGTCTCAGGCAAGGGCACAAACATGCACAGCCGAACCTGTGCCACTCAAATTGGACCTCACATGGGGAGTTTGAGTGCCAAATGTCAGTGCTCATTCCCACGTACACCTTTCTCCCATCTAATCCTTCCCGGCTTCCCTTCTGGTTTTTCATGTCACCCTGTTCCTGGTGGAAAAGGTTCATGAAGCCTACAAATCTCCTTGCTCCCCCTCTCCCTTTGTATCCCCTCCAATATGCAATGAAAACCAGTAGCAAGCAGAGCCAAGGCTGGGTTTTTAACATAAACAGTTATTTACAGTTTTGCTAAAATTTCATGAAAGATGACATTTTTAGGTCACCTAGCTGTAACAAATGAAACGATTAACATGTTTGCATTAGGTTTTGTAAAAAGAAGTATCACTCTTGCCCAGTGTTGTCCTCAGTTCCTCAGGTCCTGAGACCTGATGTAGTGACCTAGAAGCTGAGACGCTTTCACACCAGGGTTAGCAAGAGCAGGATCTGGTTCATAACCTGAGGCAGTTGGAATCTAGCAATGATATCTGTTATGCTGGTGCTCCATCAGGCTAGTGGTGAGACTGATCTGGGCTGTAAGAGCCAATATCATCTCCCCAATGCTGAAAGTATGCTCCAACCATCCCTGTCCCATAGATACTTATTCTGCCTTTAAAAGCTTTTTAATCTTGGAGCTCAGCTAAATACACTACTGGAGTCCCTACTATGGCTTTTAAACACTAAACAGTGAGGAGCAAAATGGCTCTCTCCTAACCTAAATAAGCAATGGCAAACAACTGTAAGGAGCTTCTGAGCTTGTGTGCAGAGAGGAGTTTAGTCCCATGGTGAACAGGATGATAGCAGATGGATCAGAATAATACGGGGTTTTTGTGGATACCCTGTTAAAAACTACACCAGAAACAAGGGAGCAAGCCAGGCCACCACTCATAACTGTATGGGTCACAAGCCAGGACACAATTTGTTCTCCATCTTTTTTGCTTCTAGGGTACAAATAGCCAGCCCTGTAGTTCACCAGTATGCCTGTCTGGGGAAAGTGGATGGTGTGGGAGAGAAATTTCAGGACCTGTTGCCTGCCTGGACTTGAGGAAGGTGCCCTGGTCTGAGTAGGACATCAGTCTGCAGCAGAAGCTATCTCACCACCACCAACCTCACATTGTAAAATACGTAGCAGAGACACAAAAAACCTGAGCAATGGCATCTGGTTGCCAACAGAGTTGTGTCCACTGGTCGGGGTCAGTGTAGATCCTCTGGAGTCTGGTAAGAGTTGTGCTCATTTAGCTTTTCCTTCAGTGGTGACAAGGCATGTAGGACCTCAGTATTTGAGACCATTATATCCCTGAGAGTCCCAGTTCACATCAGCCAAGCATTATTAGAGGGAAGAGGGATGGAAGCAGCACGACTGCCTGAGCCAAACCAGGTAAAAAGGGCAAGTTCAAAGGGTGGATGAGGGAGTTTCTACCATGCCACTCCATGTGTTCCATGCTGTGCCATGACTGTGGAAGGAGGGAAGCCTCTCTGACGCTGTCTGTCTCTTTCAGGGGGAGTTGCTGAGCCCGTGTCGATGTGATGGATCTGTGAAGTGCACGCACCAGCCATGTCTGATCAAATGGATTAGCGAGAGAGGCTGCTGGAGCTGTGAGCTGTGTTACTACAAGTACCACGTCATTGCCATAAGCACAAAGAACCCTCTGCAGGTAAAGGTACTAGAAGACATTTCAAAGTCTATTTATTCTTGTTTCAGTTTTTGTTTCTGGAGCAAGTGGATTTTACCTGTGTGGGTTTTGCTTCCCTGCGCACAGGGATTCATATGTCTGAGACACTTAGAAAGGATTACCAGGAGCTGGTCCAAAGAGGCCCCATGTTCTGCTCAGTGGTTCTGGCAGCATCCCTCAGGAGTCTGATCTTTCTGTCCTTGGCAATTCCTATATTCACTTGCCTCCTGTTGAAAATTCCACAGTAGTGCTATAACACCTCACAGCCATTCAAATGTGTTCATCCACTGGAGACCACAGGTGTGCCTGTCTCCAGGGCCAGGCAAGGACAGCACCATTGTGGGATTTATTGCAACAGAGCACACAGTCTGTGACTGAGTGGCTGAGACTCCACGTGTTTATGGTTGTGCCATTAATCCTGATCTCCCCCTGCTGAGACTCCGCTGTGTTGACGTGAGGGATGGAGGAGGCAGATGGAGGGTTCTTAGAGCTCTCCTCTCTGATCTCACCACCTTTTTCATTTTATTGCTCTCCCACAATCATGGCATGGCACAAGAGGTGTTGACTCTGATACTCTGTTCTCTTCAAGCCTGATTCTTGATAGATTTTTGCAGGCATGCACACAACAGGTAAAGCACATCTTGGTATGAGTGTCTGAAAGTCATCCAAGGACCCACGTTTTTTCTTATCTGAAAAGCATTGTAGTTGAATAAGTCACAGTACAGACTGGTGATTTAAAATCAGGATTCAGAGTGAGAAACATGTGTGACTATTGAAAATGGGATAAATTATCCTTAATAACTATTGATTTATAGTGGGGGCAATGCCTGAAGATGCATTAATTGCTGCATGCCTTTGCTGAGCACCATAAGGAAGCACATTACATCCAGGCACTACTGCTTAATCAGCATGGAGAGGCATTACAGTGGTTTAGAGACCAGGCTCATGTCTGTAGGGATTTCGGTCTATTCTGTGCCTGGCCCTCTGCAGGTTGCTCTCTGCCAGGAGGCAAAGACAGTGCTGGTGATGGTGCCCAGTTGTACGGGGGAGTGGGGGAATGCAAACTCCTGCTCTCTCTTTTAAACTGCTGTCTCTGTATGATTTTTTCTAAGCCTGAGGTCACTTACCACATTGAAGAAAAAGGGACAACCCTTTAGGACTCCAGACTTAAATGAAGTAGTGAAATTAAGGGGGTCATCGTGGGGAAACTTCACAGAGGGGAAGGAAAAACCTGCCTGCCCTCTTAAGAATCCCTACAGCTTCTGATTCAGTTTTCCATGATCCATGGGCTGGACACATCAGTAGTTTCATCCCAAGCCTCAGATCCAAAATATTTTAATTTCTTGGCTATAGTAACTCCGAGCAGATTGAAACACAGGAGGGGAGATGTGGACAAAGCAGCTTTTGTTTATTTCTGGAAAGCTGCTCCATGAGTGCCCTAATGCTTCCTGAGTCTCAGATTGGGGATGCAATGCTGAGCAGCTTTGAAGGTTTGTGAGTACAAATTTGTGAGCATTTGCATCTCCAGAACTGCCTTTAATGAATGACTTCCAAATGCTCGGCACTTTCAGGTGGCTCAGGGCAATGGGTCAGTGACTTTCGTCCTGTTCCTCACTAAGCTAAAATTTGTTGGAGCTGCTCATGGACAAGCTCCTACCTCACACACACACATATTTCAGAGCCTGTGCAAAGCTTCTCTCTCTGGGTTCCTCTGACAGAAAGTGGCCTGATCTGCTGACCTTTGCCATGAACACAAAAACTGAGTGGCAGAAACAGCTGAGTTAGAGTGCTCAGCTCCAGGAGCAAGGGTCCCAGAGGACGGGGCTCACTGCCTTCACGTTGCTGGCTTAGACTTCACAGCACTGCTTACAGAAGCACTGGGAAATTTGGAGGATGGGAAGAAGCAACTGGAATGAAAAGCCACTTGGCCTGGAATAAATGCAGAGTGCAGAGTTACAGCTGCGTGCCTGGGTGCCCTGTCTGGTGCCAGCACAAAGGCACTGCTGGGAAGCAGATGCTACACTGACATTAATTTGCAGAATCTTGTGGGAAGTGGCTGATGCACCAGGCCAGGACTTCCTACCAGGACTAAGAGCTTGGGCCCCCTATAACCCATCTCTGTGAATGCCTCATTTCTCAGTGGCTCTCACCATCTGGTAAGATGCTGGGAAAAGGAGGCAGAGAAGGCACAGGAGTTACCATGCCCCAACTCTGTATCCCAGAACATGTGCAGATGGTAGGAGCATCCTTTCTACTTGGTCTGCACTCCACCTGTGGATAACACAGGCCAGCTGGACATACAGGCATATCTCAGAGTCCCTGACCTTTCTTCTCAGGGTCTGCTGGAACTTGGGCCCAGCTTTGTTCTTAGAAGAAATCACTGAATTTCTCAAGCACAGTTTTTGGAGGCCAAATACTTTAGGAAGTCAAGGTCAACTTTTTTTTCCAGACCAGTCATAATACAGGTGAGGACCAAACAAGACTCATGTTTTTGTCAAATATAACCTATTTGGGTGTTATGTACCTAATTTGCTGAGCCTGGGTACATTCTAACCAGAACATGGCCTATCTCTCTCCTGTGCCCTCTCATGTGATAGACTGCTGGGAAGCCAAATCCAGGCAGCTGGCAGATCCTGGGCTCCCTGAAGCATGTCCAGTTGGTCCAAGCAGAGCACCACGTGTTCCCTGGGACCTGCATGTTTCTCTGCCCATTTTGACATCTGCTGCACATTTTTTGGAGTGCTTAGAAGCACAGCATGGGCCAGATGTGTCTGGAGACTCATGGTGTGGGCAGAGAAGTTACAGTCGGGTTCATGCATAATTAACACAGGCTCCTTCCAGCCTCCAGGCTATTGTGATGTTTCATACCAGAGAGAGACCTTTAGTCTGCTATTTTGGCAGAATTATTCTCCATAAATTAACCCACCCTACTCCCCACTCCGTGGATTGCAGGCATTTAAGAGCAAAGGTCTTAAAGCAGCAACACTGCTAACCTGCTGAGGCTGGGGGATTAAAGTTGTTGGACAACATAGCAGGTGTCCTGCCAAGCAGTAGTCAGGCAGTGAATGAGCAAAAATATTCCATCAGCTGTGAACAACCAGGATATCCAGAGCTTATGTCCATCCATCCATCCATCCATCCATCCATCCATCCATCCATCCATCCATCCATCCATCCTCCTGCTCTCCAGTTTGCCAGTCACCAAGACAGGAATCACGGACTTAGAGGGTTTAAATGCCTCTGTCCATGGCAATACCTGTGTAAAGCCCATGATTTTAAAAACACCCTGAAGACACAAGGGTTTAGAAGCACATGATAGTACTGCCTGCACCCTGGTGCTGATACAGAGTGGAGTAGGTATCTGCCTCAGTGGACCCCTTGAAGTGTATTACAGCTTCTTTGTAGTCACTCCTGAGCCACATCCACTCTGACGTTCTGATTTTAGCAAAGAGAAAATCTGTTTGAACCAACCTTCCCAACAACTCTCTGCAGTCTTGAGGAGTTCAACTCTGATTTACTGTTATCTCTTACTCTGTGCTGAGGGCTGTTTCAGCTCTAAAGATCCCCAGTTATCCAGTGCTGGGGTTGGGATCTGGTCTCTATTCTCCTCTAACTCCATTTTGTCCATGGTGATGATTTTTTAGGAGCTGATGAGTGCTCTTACATGGCCTTTTAATCAGGACATTCACATCTGCAAGAATGGCTGAGCTCACAGGCTGAGATTCTGAGTTAAAAAAGCTTGAGGCAAGCTAATTGATATCTTCTAGTTGTCCCAGCCTGCTAAACCAGTTGTGTTGAGCATGAGTTTTGCTCGTCTCTGCTGAGCTTCAGCTGCAGTGGGTGCAGTCACTGACTCCAGGGCCTGTGTGTTATAATGGGAATTTTGGGGGATGCCAGTGCTATAGCCTGAGTCTTACCAGATGCTCTGGCACAAGGAGGAGGGGGGTTTTCATCATTGCACATTTCCATTACATGGCCCTGCTGGGCCCTTCCTCCTCCTTACTGCTTTTCTAGTATCTGAATAAGCCACAGCATCTGTAAGTGTACAGCAGGGAAGCTATGCCACAGCAGTGGCTTATTTTTGCTTGGTGAATTTATAAAAAAATAGCCATCCTCCAGAACATAATTGAGGAGAATGGCCACGGTCTTGGGACAGCACCAAGGGGACAGCCACACCTATGCAGTGCTGCAAATGATCTTCTCCAACCTTCTAGGAAAAACTTCCTCTTGCTTTGTCAGACCCTGGGTCTGACAATTAAATTGCTGACTAGCACAGCTCAGGATGTTAATGATGTGTATTAAGGGGACATGTCAGATACAGCAATAAAAATAAACTGAACTGCCTGAGGCAGGCATGGAGGAGCTCTCAGGGGAGTGCAGGAAGGCTTTTCCAGCAAGCAAGACTTCTTTGCAAGCTGCTGCAGTAAGACATAGATGTCTTCTGCAGGCAGATATGCTCATGCTTGTGCTTGGGAAACTTTGTAGACTGCAAGTGCCAAAGAAAAGGAAATACAGATCAGGCACTTAATATTGAAGTAATGGCATTACTCGTCTGTGCTACATTAGCAGGTTTTTGCTTACAAGCCTCTAAGCAGAAGCACTGGAGCAAACAGGGAAACAGGTTTGTATCAAGTACAACTTGCAGGTTATGAAACAATGCAAGAGAACCAGTGACATGACTCAAAGGCACCAGTACCAGCTTGGACCCTGACTAAAGTTATCACAAATGTCAGACCTGAGCTCCTAAGAAGCCCTTCCGGAGGCATCTAGGTTGCAGAGTGTTGCAGTTTGGGCAAAATGGGGAAGCTTGGGGGTATTGGTCTGAGATAGTGTTTTGCACCTGCAGACATGGATGATGTGCCAAAGCCCTTGGCCCAGGGGAGTGGTAGCAGAGGACAGACAGACCACTCCAGGCAGCTTCTCCAGAATGGTTTGGGGAGGTTGAGCACTTTTCCAGTCCAGGTGGCAGACCATCACAGAGAGCTGCTTGGGCATGTTCTGAAGCCATTGTGAATCTGGAGCTCACAAAGCTGATCCTGTTATCCTGTAAGAGCCTTTAAAGCTTTTTGGTACCACCGAGTCCTTAGTTCTGCCCTGTTCAGCACTGGCAGAGCATCTGTAGAGCTTTCTACCTGCCTAAAGGTCACGTCCCTGACTGACAGCCTGGCTGAGCTGAGTTGTTAAAGGTGCACTTCAGTGCAGCTCAGTGACTACCAGGAGCTTGAGTCATTATCAGCTGAGGGAAAAGGGCTCAGCTTTAGGTCTCTCCCCACAAGGTGGGATTGCTTGACACTATGATCTTAATAGATCTTGAACATTTGAGCTGGACGTTTGGAGGGAGGAGGCTGTATCTGCTGTCAGGCATTCAGACAAAGAGATTTGGGTGTTTCAGATGTAGCAGTATTGTAGATTCCAGATTTGCTGAGACCTCTCTTTGCAGCTCTAGTGGTGACCCAAGAATGATAGGGTCACCTGCCAAATCCCTAGTCTGATGGTCATAATGAGGGTGGAGAGGGCTTGGGAAGAGGGCTGGTTTTCTAAGGGCTGTTACGAAATCTGAAAGACACAGTGCTGTGATTGAGGTGAGCTCCTAAGGCTACCAGTGCAGGGACACATCAAGCCCAGCTCCTGCAGCTGAAATTCCTCAGTACATTCCACCTCTGAAAAGCTCTTGGATCTCTTTGTGTGAGCATTCATGGGAGTACCAGGCCCTATCTTCTGTCTCACACTAAGATCTTCTATCTCATATGCTAAGGTGTGCAGCAAAATGGAATTAAAAGATGAAGAATAATTACTCTAGTTATTAGTGGCTCAAGCTAGATGTGGAATGCTAAATTGCAGCTCTCCGGGTTGCCAGAGAGAAAATACAACATGTATTACTTTTTTTTTTTTTTTTTTTTTTTTTTTTTTTAACTTGAAAATATTAGATTCTTCTGCAAGCTGGCTGTTTTCCCCAATGCTCAGCTTTGACCCATTTACCTCCTTGCCAGAGGGTAATCATACCCCAGTGCCACCTTCTGAACAGAGTCAGGACTGCTGCTGTGTGTCACTGTCACTTAGTGCCAGATGCAGGGGGAGAGCCTCCTACCCCCTGGCACAGCTGAACAGACTCCAGGCTCTTCATTATCACCACAGTGAACCTCCCAGCAGCCACTGCCAGCTGGGCAGTGTCAGGCACTGTCCCTGCCAGTGTTTCAGCCTCTCTGTTCCCAGCCAAAGGGAGCAGGGTTTGGGATTTGCACTCAGGTGTAACGCATCTGTTCTTTGAGCCCCATCCCCTTTGACAGTGTTTTTAGTACTACACCTTACTCCCTTTCTCTGCACAGTCATGGTGTTGGTTGTACACGGCTTCTGGTTGTAGAAAACAGTTCCTTCTTCTCTTCCCTTTGTCTCTAATTGCTACCTTGGAAGAACCTGTTGCTACCAGAGGCCTTGCAGTGTGCCAGGCAGATGGTGAGGAGCCAGTCCATTACCTCCTCAAGAGAGAGAAATGATGCAGAATGATTTGGCTGGCACAGGCGCATGCGGGTCAGTGTGAGGGGCCTGCAGTAAAGCCTTCACACGCAGCACCAGGCTGTGCTCCCAGCACTACCAGTCCCCCCGAGTCAGCCACAGGCAGTGGAAGGGGAGATGAGGTCTGGGGAAAGCTGCAGAGGTGAAACTGCAAACCCATGCACATCGCTGAGCTCCCACCCCACCACATGAATTTAGTCCTGGAGCTCTGGGCCAATGGCATTACTTGCAAATTTGTCCTGCATTGGCTTATGGTGCTGGTGAGGACAAAGCTGAAGAGCTGATGGGAGGATGGTAGAGCTGTTTATCCCACTCTCAGAAGCCAGATTTGTCATGGGTGCTGGGTGGCCTTTGCTCTACTCTATGTCAGGAGAGGACTTGCACCACTGTGCCTCTCCTGTGGACTCCAGCACCCCTGCAGCACTGGGGCTTCCAGGCTGTTCACTCTGTAACCTTCTCAGTGGCCCAAAGGGGCCAGATATGTGGCTAGATTTGGTGGAGGCATGGAGCAGGTCGGGCTGTGGCAGAGTGGGAATGGGCTGTTGAAAAGATGACTGAGTGTCCCCAGTGTCCTTTGGCTGGGTCAGCTGTTGGGGCACATGGCAGGAAGGGGACTGGAGTAGTCGAGCCCAGGGAGGAGACTGGGTTTAGTCGTGTTTCAGTGGGGAACAAGCTCTCTCTCTGCTCAGCAGCTCTATGGCCATTTCTGTGGCCAACTACCAAATAAGCTGGTACCGCCCACCTCACTGGTGCTGCACATCCATGGTAGACAATTTGAGGGCTGTCTGCCCTTGCAGGATGTAAGCCAAAGAGCAAGGCTGCCAGAGGCAGAGAAATCTCCTTCAGTTGCAACCTGCAGACCTCAGCCTCCGGCTGAAGCTCTCATTTGTTCTCTCCAAATGTCTTTTCAGGGGAGTGCAGGTTCAGGGGTTTGGTCATTGGGCTGGTAGCAGTGCTATGCATGCCTGTACCAGCACAAGTCCTTTCTTGTTCTTCTCGCCCTTCAGTCAGCCTTCAAAAGTCCGTGCAAAAAACATTAACTCCTGGCTAACTCCCTGGCCATTAAAGAGGTATCCAGTACTTGAACTCCCTTCTTGCACTGCAGAAAGATGGGACAAGGCTTTCTGGGTGATCCTGCTGTCCTAGGATATGCTTGACAAGCATGCAGGGCACTGACATCTCACAAGACTGTCAGGTTGAAGTCCATCTTTGTTTATCCTCCTGTCAGTCCCATGTGATTTCAAGGGCATGTATCTCACAGCTAGAGGTGGCCTATATACTTCAATGCCAGGAGAGACTGTCTCTCCTCAGCCTGTTTACACACTTGACTTTTGATTTGCAGGGGATGCTATGGACCACATCCCCAAGTCTTGTTAAAGACACCAATTTCTGCTCTTGGTTTTATAGGAGAGTTCTCTCAGCAGTGTAAATCTGAGTGGGGAGGTTTTATGCTGGATGACAGAGAGGAGTCCAGGCTTAGAATATTTATAGTATAGGTTATACAAAGCTATTTGACAAAGTGGATGAATTTGGAGGAGTTATTTCTATTTTTTCTTTTTTCTGAGGAAGAAGCATTGATGTTTACCTTGGAACACAGCCTGCATATGTCATCATCTAAAGGCAGGGTGTCCTGACCACAACAACTTGTTGTTTGTAGCAAGTTCTGTGCATTGCCATTGTGAGATCCTACCTAGGGTTGTGATCATGTCTGTCTCACAAAGTGGCACAGAGCCAGCTTATGTGAGGCCTTCTAAAGAAAGCATGGTTCTTTGAGATACTTACTCTTGTGGTACTGGGATGCCCTGGCTGAGGATGTTGTCTGGCCTGTATTTGAGGGAGCAATTAAGCTGGTTTGTGATGGCCATTACAGATCTACTGTCGTGGGGTTCTTATTTTTGGTGTCTTGCCCTCATCTGTCCTGCCTCGTTCAGGTCACTGTGCTTTGCTGGTGAGGTGCAGGACTCCTTTCCATTGCTCCTTCAGCAGCGGTCTCAAGAAACCCAAGGTGCTATTCAACAACGGCCATGCTCCATCCCAGATTTGGACAGAGTAAAAGCACCTATGCCCATAGGTGCCCTTTGAGATCTCCAAAGCCACCACAATGGTGTAAAACAGTGATATGCTCCAAGTAACTAATCTCTTCTCTTTTGTCCTCCCTCCCTCTTGTCCCCTCCCTGGACAGTGGCAGGCCATCTCTCTGACAGTCATTGAGAAGGTTCAGATAGCAGCGGCCATCCTGGGTTCCCTCTTCCTCATCGCCAGTATCTCGTGGCTCATCTGGTCGACCTTCAGTCCTTCAGCCAAGTGGCAGCGCCAGGACCTGCTCTTCCAGATCTGCTATGGAATGTACGGCTTCATGGACATTGTCTGTATAGGTGGGTGATCGCCTCGCACACCGCGCCACAGCCGCCCGCTCCTCACCTTGGACAGGAGTGGGAGATGGCGTGGAGAGCCAGCCATGCAGTGTGGCTTGGGTGGAGTGTCCACAGCTTTTCCTCCTCTTTGCTTTTATGGCCCATTTTTCACTGTTCTCTCAGCTCATCTGGGCGGCCCCAGAGTGTTTCCTTGGCCGGGGTGGCAGAGGGACCTGCAAAAATGCCAGAGAGAAACAGATGTCTCTTCAGAACAAGAAGTGGGTGGGGAGGTCTGGGGGAGGCTGGGGAGTGTAAGGCTTTAGAGAAACTCCCTTCCTCCTGGAATAGCTAATTTAGGGACTGCCCCACACTGGGCATGGCAGGGTTTCTCCACACGCAGCTCCTTGGCTCTCCAGCCCAGTCTCTCTGCCAGGCAGGAGTGGCTCTCCCTTCTTTGGCTCACCTTGGAACTGCGAGTCCCAACCAGGTCCCGGGCCAGCCTGGGGTCCTTGTCAGGCAGCTGGTACAGAGCAGGTCTTTGAGGATGCAGCTGCCTCACTCACCCTGCACAAGCCTGGAGAGCACAGCAGCTGCTGGCAGCCTGACCCCAGTAGAGTCTACCTGGGACCAGTGCTGGTCTGCAGGATGGAGGGACATAGCTGCCAATACCTGCAGCAGCTCCTGAAACACTCTGGTGAGCACTGGCCACCTCCAAATGTATCCTTGAGCAGTGTCCACCCAAGCACAGGCCATGAGACAACTTGTCAGTTCAAGTGACCCTGATAGGAAGCAAAAAGGAGCTCTTCGTGTCTGGGTCCTGCTGTTATAAAGTTAAAAGACGACCTCCTAAACTGGATGGGGAAAGACAGTCCTCTTGACTTGGTGGATACTTGTATGTGTGAATAGAGCCATTCCAGAGAGAAGAACAGCCCTCTGTTCCAGCCCTCAGGAGAAGCAAGATAGAGCAGCAACTGGTGGAATTTGGGTGCAGGAGTAAAACAGACCCAGTGGCAGGGACAGAATGCTGGACTGCACACCCTGATATCCAGATTCAGATGGCTCTTGGCCTCAGCAGCCTTCCAGCACAGGACTCGGGCCTGCTGAGGCTGAGGACAGTTCCTCTCACTGTTGCTACCACTGTGCAAGCAGTGAGATGTGAGCTTGCTCTGTAGAGATCATCCTGCTCCTTCATGAGATGCTGGTGGAGCTACCGCATCTCCCCAGGATCAAAGTGTGGCAAAGGGGGTTAAAGAGAGATGGGCAGCACCCATATGTTGGCACAAGAGGCGGTGCCCTCTTGCTGGGGGAATTGAAAGTGGAAAAGAAATTTCCCTATGCATGTGTGGTGTGCACATGTGTTGCCTTGTTGGCAGAGGACAGAAGTGGAGAGCTCTGGCCTGGGCAGACATCAGTAACATGATTAACTGGCTTTGATAAAGCTTCAAGAGCTGAGGGGAACTGATTAGCTCATCTGTTAACAGGAACTAAATCTTCCCACATAAGCAGAGAACAAACCATGCTAGCCTTGAACTGAAGGGGAACTGGGCAGACAGATCAGATTTTAGGTTCTTTTTTTTTGGTTTGTGTGTTTGTTTTTGTTAATTTTTCTTTTTGGCCTCTATTTCTCTTTTCCACCTTCTCTGAGGAAAAAATAAGTTTATTTGCATCTCCACTAATGTCACCGTTAAGCATAATGCCCTAAGCTGGAAGCTTTGATTTTTTTTTATTTTTTTTTTTCCAGCCAAAGAGCAAGCAGACATCCCATTCCCAGGAACATTTCAGAGTCGTGACTTGTGGCATCCCCTTATCTCATGTTCCTCCCTGCACAGCTGGCAGTCCTGGGGTGCCAGGCATGCTGGCTTTCCCACAGACTCAAAAGCCA
Source organism: Sylvia atricapilla (assembly GCF_009819655.1). Classification (NCBI taxonomy): domain Eukaryota; kingdom Metazoa; phylum Chordata; class Aves; order Passeriformes; family Sylviidae; genus Sylvia; species Sylvia atricapilla. The sequence goes on from NC_089146.1 coordinate 24,167,904, forward strand.
GTGGGAAGCATTACAGATGCAGTGAGTTAACATGTCTGTACGTGGGTTCCCTTGCCCAGCACTCAGGAACTACCCAGAGCTGGCGCCACTTGGGCTGTGTGCAGCACGTCTGCCTGTGCTGCCAGGCAGCCCACCCATGCTCATCCAGGAAAGGGGATGTTCTGGAGCACGTGAGCTCTGTCTCCATTCCTGTAGAAAAGCTCCTATGTGCACGCTCCCAGCCCTCTGCTCCTGCCATCCTGCAGTGTAAAATTTGATTGTATAGTGCATTTTTTCTCTTTGCAATCGCAGCTGTTGCAACTGCTGCTGCTTCCAGCTCAGTGGTGGAGAAGAAACGAGCTCTGAGCAGTGCTAGCTGAGTGTGTGTTCACTCTCCTTGTCACCTCCTCCTCCTCCTCTGCCCAGTTCAAACTCAGTGACAAATGAGATCTTCAGCAGGAGCTGTGACTCCCTGGCTGTTGATGTAGTCATCTTTCTTTTCTCAGTGACTTCTCCTTAGCCCTGCAGATTTCAGGGGGCTGCACTAGCACTAGCCAAAAGGCAGGTCTGTCCCCACTGGGAGGCAAGGCCAGGTCAGGCCAGGGGAAGGGACTGATCAAAGGGAATTCTTTCCTGTGAACACAAGCCAAGATGATCTTCAGCCTGGAGAAGAGAAAGGTCTGGGGATACAGCTTTCCAGTATGTAAAGGGGCCTACAAGAGAGCAGGAGAGGGACTTAGGGCAGGGGCATGTAGTGATGGGAAATGGGTCATGAAAGACCATTTAATTTAATTTGAAAGAGAGTAGGGTTAGATATTAGCAAGAAATACTTTACTGTGAGGGTGGTGAGGCACTTGAGCAGAGAAGTTGTGGGTGCCCAATCCCTGAAGTGTGCAAGGCCACACTGGATGGGGCTCTGAGAAACCTGGAGTAGTGGGATGTGCCCCTGCCAAAGGCAGACAGGTAGGAACAAGATGATCTTTAAGGTCCCTTCCAACCCAACCCATTCTATAAACACCCCAACTGAGGTGAATTCCTCATTCATTATAACTTTGTGCAACTGTGATGGATGCAGCAATGTCTCCCTAGAAGGCTTGAAGTGAGTTCCTCACTGTGGAACAGCTTTTCTCCCCTTCTTCCAAACCTTGCTGCCTCATATGGGGTGTTTTGATCACAAATGGTCAAAGGCAGCTCTGGAGATTGAAAGTTCTGCTCCTGACTGCCAGCATGGGCCAGAGCCTCTCGTTATTCATCCCTGGGTTTTAGTTCCACTTCTGCAAGTTCAGGATAAAACCTCTCATGGATAATTACAGTGGCAATGGATCTTGAAATACTGAAGTGTTGTCTGTGCAATTCAGTCTCGTCCTCCTTTGTGATAGAGCCCTTTTCCTCTTTTGTTACCTAGCCTGTGGGTGGGTAGGAAAGATTTAAGAAAGAAATTTAAGAAATTCTCAGTCATGGGGAAAGGGCAGGACATCAGGTGCACTGAGTTCTACCAATCTTGTTTTTTCCAGCTAATGTAAGTTGCTGTCTGTACATTTTTTTGTAACAGGCTGGGCAGCCTTAGCTAGCAGAATGTGATACCATAGGTCTTACAGTAATTGTATGAATTTCAGTTCTTTCTTCCTCCAGTTTGACCCCCAAGTTTTTCTTTCACTAACAGAGGAGCAGAGGTTGGAAAGACAAGGTACTTACTGAAGAGCAGATATGCTGAAACAGAACTCCTTTGTAGTTCCTGCCAGTTTCCACTTCAGTTGTACTTGGATGTCGCTCATCCATTGGGTAGCCAGTGACTCTCGTCCAGGAGGCCAGTTTATGTACCCTGTCACTGGAGGTGCTCAGCAGGACACTTCCTCTGGCACTGTGGAGTCTCAAAGCTGGAGAAGTCCAGCTTCACCAACTCTGCAGAGGTGTGACTAAAATCAGACAGGCAGCCAGCAATTGCCCAGCTGTTTTGTTTGATCTCCTCTCTACCACGAGAGTAAGGGATTTATGTAGCAATTGGCCAAGGTAGGGATATCTGTGGCAATTTGCATGGGCAATCCCGTGGCAGCATTGATCTTTCCAGTGTGGAGTCAAAGGTGAGGACATGAGTGCTTCCTTGTACATAAGCTCCCTCAGCACAGATCATTTGGCTGTTGTTATCCCCATTTGTTCTGAAATGGCCAGATCATCTCTAAGCTGAACTTTAAAAATACATCTGTTTACTCAGAGACTGTTGATCCATGGAACAAAGTTCAGGGGTCTGGATTTGACCCCCAGTCACTAACCTTCAGTAATATACTAGTTTTCTTCGGACTTTCTAGATCCTAACAGGCCCCACAAAAACAGTTGGAAGGGACAGGAACCATCATCTGCCTCCACACCCATGATGAAAACACAAACCACAACCAAAGTAAAACCAGTCTGCTCCTTATGACCAGCAGGACAGATGGTATGGTTCCAAGCACCAGAAGCTATGTCAATTTGGGCAAGATGTGCAAGATGGCCCTTCAACACTCTTCTCCCCTTGCTCTCAGACATCTAACAGGAGGGCAAGAAGCACTGGAAAAGATTGCTTGGGATTTATGGGAACCTCTAGTACTAGATTTTTTTTAAGAACCTGTTAGAAAACATATGTCAAGAACAGGTTGCAGAGAGATGATCCCAGTTTGTGAAGGAGGAACAAATTAAATGCTTCTTGATATCCAGCCAGCCTCGATGTCTTTGATTCTGATCTCTCTTTCATCTGTTCTATCTCTGGTCATGTCTGTAGGACAGGTATGAGAGTTGGATTAAAATAGGAACTGGTGATGGTGCCAGCATAGGTATTGCTCTGCTATGAAGTCACCTACAACACAGATGTCTGAGATCAGGAACCAGGAAAGGAATGAGCAGTGAGATGGGGACTGTTCATTTGACTAACTGCTCTCTCCATGGTCCATGAGAGGTAAATCCAGGAAGCTGGCATAGCGAGAGATTAGCAGAAATGCAGTTATCAAAATGCACAGATAAATGGAATGAGCCTTCACAGGCCTCAGTTACTGAGTAGAGAGGGTAGCAGCTTAGAGCTGGGCTGTGTGTCTTGAGAGATACCTGCCTGTTAATTAAATGACAGTCCTTGGTGGGGGAAGGAGGGGTTTGCCTCTCTCTCTGTCAAGGTGCAATTAGGGGAAGCCGGCATTTGTAGAATAAGGTGTCATTTGGGGTCAGGAGGACAGGAAAGCATCTCCTGTTAAACAAGGAGGAACTCTGCCAGCTAATGAGAGCATGTCACAGAGTAGGCTGAGGCATCCCCAGATGGGCTCTGAGGGAGAAGCGTGTCCCAGGAGGGCCATTAGCAGGCTGTGTGCACAGGGCTGTGGCGATACACTTTGTGTGGGCTGGTCTGCTTGGGATCACACAGGGGGATCAGCCCCTGAGGTTGGTGTGCTGAGGGGTTATCCCCAGCAATGCAGAAGTAATCTGCTCTGCCTTGCCCTGGATCACTGACTGATGGACGCTTCTGCTTTGTCTGTGCCCAGGCCCTGCTCCCTGGCTCACCCTGCCTTGGTGCTGACAGCAGTGTACTTCTGCAAGCACTAAATCCTTGTGCTCTTTGAAGCTTTTCCTGCTGTTACCCTGGCTGGTCCCTGATGGTATTTGCCTTCAAAACTGCACTGCAGTTCAGCAGCACAGGATAGGCAGAGGACCATTCATCCAGCTGACGATTCTTGTTGGCACACCATGGCAATCCATTACAGATCAGGAAATGTCTACCTGCTGTTTTTAATCCTAGCTGCCAGAAAGAATAATCAAAAGCATCCAGTACGTCTGACAGCATCTCAGCACAACCATAGGTAATAACATAAGAAATCAATAGCCAATTAAAACTGATCCACAGCATTTGATCTTTCATAGTGCAGTGGGAACAGTAATTAATGGAGCTTCCTTGAAACAATGACAATTCAAGCTTTCTGCCAAGACTAATGGGGTTTTGTTTTAAATGAGCTTTGCTTTCTAGAGGAATTGCCGGGCTGAGGTAGCCTTGGGGTGTTATCTAGCCAGGTCCCTTGGGCCCTCAGCATTCAAAGGATTTAGGAGTCAAAGTCACAATGAAATAAAAAGAAACTGAGAAATGAGGTGTCTTCAGGATCTTGGTCTTCATCTGTATCAATCCCATTCTCAAAAGGCAAGCAGATGTTTTCATTCAGGTCTACACAGTCCCCCAAGGTACAAAGCTGGAAGAATCACTACTTCCTCAGTTTTGAGAAAGCACCAAACCTGCATGTTGGCTTGATGACACCCTAAAGGCAGAGCACAAGGCAGAGAAGTTCAGCAAATGTCTTTGGAGGAGAGACCTGACAGCAGCCCACACAGCAAATGTGTGTAGCTTTGGCATACCTGGAAGAGATCTCCAAGAATATACCAAAGTCTTTTGTGCCTTTCAGCTTGATGCACTGCTTGCCATGCTCTTCATGTATTTCTTACCCAATTTGCGTGTAAACTGGAGTTATCAGGAGCTAATTGGAGTGGCAGATCCATATCCTACTTTCAGAGCAGGCAGTTGGGATAAAGCTAGGCAGCAAAGTTACCTTTTCTTCACCATGAACCCCAGTTCGGATACATTCAGCCACAGTGTGCATGCTTTAAAAACCACTGAGCAAATCATTGATCTACCAGCTGTACAAAGGCTGTGTAGACAGGAACAGTCCCCACAGGGCATGTTATGGGGCTCTCAATCCAGCTGGGCAGGGCCTTTCTGGGGAGCCATCACTGTGGGCCCTGTAGCTGGGCCAGCATCAGGAGAAGCAACGCTGCAAAGCTGATCTGCCCACCAACTCCTTGGCTGCTATCCAGGAACAGTGGCTGCTAGGCAAAATCAAGACAAGCCACTCCTCTGCCCCTGAAAGAAGGGACCTATTTTTATCCACTGTTGCATTGATTGTTCCATAAGAGAGCAGAGGGCAGCCGGCACGTGTGCATTGTGTGCTGCCAGCAGTGGGCAGGGCTGCAGGGGCTCCGTGTGCCCACAGGACTCCAGCAGAGCTCCAGCCACTCTCCACAGAGCCAGCACGTCGCTGCTGAGCAAAGAGACACAGCTTTGGACCTGGCTCTGAACCCTCTCCCTCTTTGCAGGGAACAAACTTGGCTTCCAGCACAATCTGAGCAGCACCTGGGCTTTCCCACGTGTGCATTCAGCTCCATGCTCCTTCCCCACATCCATCTCCAGCAGGGTCCCACTGTTGCAACAGGGCTCCAGAGTTGTATCTTATCGTGAATAACCATATGGTGCTCTCTGCTCCGGTGGATCAATGTGTTTAGCATTTAATGAGGGCAACATAATTAACATTTTTGAAGGAAGAAAGGAATTCTTTTGCCTTGTGAACTGCATCTTGTGCTTTCAAGTGTGATACATTACAATGAGAATGGTGCTTTCCTGTCACTAAACTCCTTGACAAAATCAAGTGCCTGGTGTTCCTGGGTTAAGTTTCCATCCGTGGGCAGAGGCAGGAGCACTCACCTGCCTGTCACAACCTCTTCACTATGGCGGGAAATTCCCTTGTAGGCAGCTGGGAGGATCTCCCATGCCAGCTGCACAAACTGTGCTATCTAGTAAGGGATGAAAAAAGTCCTCAGTTCTGTGCCAGGCTGTGTTTTTCCAACTGCCTTCTGTCCTGTCGCTCCTCCTACTACAGCCTGCATCCCCCAGACACATTACTTCTGGAGGTGGAAGCTGTGGTCCATGGCAAGCTGTTGTGGCTGTAGCAAGAGAATTCAACACTATGGTCAAAGATGAGACCGTGTCACCCCCCCATGCACAGTGGATGAGGCTGCTTCTGGTGTGTCCCCAGCTCAGTGGGGAGCCAGAAGCAGAGGTAAGCAGAGATTCATATGAAGCCACATTAATCAAGCTCTGGGATCACCTCTTGGAGATTGATTGATGATAGCTACCTACCAGCAGAGTCATCTTTCAACCCAGATACAACAGGCTGTAATGAAGACTATTGCAAACAGGCATATGGGCTAATTTGCTAAATTTAATTCTTCCTGAAAGTTACTCCCTGAAGCAGTGCTTTTCTTCTGCACCAGGGCCCACAAATGACAGCCACAGCCTGAGCCCCTCTGCCCCATGGCAGGATTGGATCCACAGTATCCATCCTATACCAGGTGGGGCAACTCACTCTGCTTTCTGTGTTCTCCAAAGCTCTTCTCCAGCTCTTCTTTGCTGCAGGTTTAGCCACACTCAGCTGCTTTCACTGCTATCATACTCATGAGCTCAGCATTGGCACATCCCAAAGGTGCAGGTAAATCCTTACCTGCCCCTCAGCCTCTGTCAGCATTCACTCATCTGGATATTGCAGCCATTAAGTTCTTCAGCTCTGATGGAAGACCCTTATATATGCAGAGAAGCAAGGAACATGTTTTGCCTTCCTAGACATCTTAGCTAGTAACTGATCAGAAACGACAGACCCATGTCCTCTTGGCTTCTACCACCTTCATTAATTTTGAATAGTGCTTCTGTGGGAGAGGTGAAGACCTTTGCAGGGGAGAAGGTGGGGCGAGACCTGTGGGGACATCATCAGGGAGCAGAGAGAGGCTGCAGCACCCAAGGTGAAAGGCTCTTGGAAATCTCACAGAAATCCTGGGTTTGCAATGAAAGATTGTTTCTTCTCATGGCTGTGGAGAACAAAGCAGCACAGGATATGGTTGCACAGGATATGTTGTGTGTCCCAGGAACACATTTATCCCAACAAAAGGCTGGCCGAATTGCATCATGAACACCTTCTGCCTTACATCCTTGGGATGCCTCCCTGCATGTTGAAGGGGAAAGATGCCCACACCTCATTCCAGTGAGGCAGTAGAAGCAATCACAATGCACATGCCAGCAGGTGACATCAGAGGCATCTCAGCTCATGTGCCCTAAGTTACACTGGGGGATGGCAAGGGTGATCTGTACTCATCTTTGTGTCTCTCCTAATTGGTTTGTATTTCTCTTAGTGAAAGAGCAATTGGAAGGTAACTGGAATAGTCTGGAGGAATTTGGCTCAGACAGGACCTGCATCCCTTAGAATATGAAAAAATTGTGAAGCTATTCTCATTTTTCCTTACAGAATTTCATTTGCTAATAAAAGCAGAGAGGGAGGCATTAGTTCTACTTTCAATAAGCAAATGTCATGTTTTGATCATTCTTGAACAAAGCATTTTGCTTTAACATTTAGAGATGACTGCTCATGCTGAGTATTTCAAATTCAGTGTCAGAATTTGGAATACAACATTTAAAAAAAATCAATTCCAAATGAAACATTTTAACCTGTCTGCAAATACACGTGTGTTCTTCCATTCTGGGGAACAATATGATTTTTTCAGGTCTCACTCCAAGCAAGTGTGAAGGCAGATTGCCAAGCCCTGCACAGCACAGTGGTGTTGTCCAGCTTTCCTTTTAAAGGAGTGTCCCTGGAATGTCTGAGGATCAGCACGACTGCACAGGCAGTGCTTTGGTCAGAGTAACATTAGCTATAGCATAGGAAGGTTCAGGATCCAGACATGGAGGAATGGTTTCCATTGTGCAAACAGAATGAAGTGGAAGCCACATGCTTGTTCTCTCCTCACCATGAATATTGAGCTCCAGGGACTTCTGTAGGGAATATCTGGGAATCTGAAGGTAGGAAAGACCCATAAAATCACCTAGAGACCAGTGCTCTGTTCAACCTAGCTTGAAATTATTATTTACTCCCTTCTTTTACTCCTTGCAGTATCTGTCATGCACAGAATGAGTGTCTTTCACCTCTTGAACAATGCCTTTTCCAGATGTGAGGTGTTGCTGTTACATCCTTTTTAAATTCCGAGGGAAAAAATGTTTCCAAGAGGATCTACACGGTCCTAGCTACAAAGCAAGGAGGGGAAACTTTGAGAGCAAGAGGGTATTATGATTACTGCCTCCAAGCCCTATTTTGGCATGGTTATGGGTAGACACATAAGTGGGGAATGGTGCTGGAGAGGCATGATTCAGAAGTAAGGGGTTGTTCTGTTGGTGGAGCTCCCATCTCTGTTTATTTATTTGCTTTTTCCAAGAAGAGTCTCATTTATTGCTGACTGCATAACTACAGACTGCCCTTTAATCCTCTGCTTTATCATGCCCTGTGAATTAAATACCACAGGAGTAATGAGAGCCCTTTAGGGCACAACATCCACTTTGCTGTAGCTGTCCACAGCCAGCTGAGTTTATAGGAGTACTTTGGTTTGTATCAGTACTTTGCCTGAGCAAGGATTTCTTTGGGTATCATTTTACCTATTTTCACTGTTATTTCTTGTTTTGGTTTAGGGTGTTTTTTATCACTGTTCTGAGGCAAGGGATAAAAAAGTATTGGTCTGGGCAGTGCAGGAGGAGGAAGTTGTGGTGGTTGGTAGGTTGTATGTTTACAGCTGGAAGTACTGTGGCATCTCCAGGGCCATGGTGTTGCTGTGTGCAGCTCCAGCAGTCAGCCCAGCTCCTCTGTCACATCTCTGCAGGACAGCTGGTGTTATTTTCCCATTGCAAACAAACCATGTGGGAGTGCTGAACAAAATGAAATTTCCTTTCCAGTGGACACCTCTTCTCAGCTCCTTAGTTTTGCCAGCGTTTCCTCATTTTAGGTCTTACCAGCTTGGCCCTACAGAGTCCAGCCTATGTGTTGTGGAGAGCATGGCTGAACAGGGCTGCCCTGGGATGGAGACAGCACCTCACAGAGAAGATGCATTACTTTGCAGCCATAAAAGCTCCCCAAATGCTTCTACAACACCCTGCCCCCAGCTCCACAAGCTCCATGACAGGCAGTCCTACCTGTCAACTCAATTCATCCTGCTGGATAAAGCCTTCCTCCTCCCACAGTTACAAATCCATGTCTGTGGGGTGGACAGCTCCCACTTCCAAGAGGAAGCTGTGGCACCCTGTGCACACAGGAATCACTGCCGCATACTTGTGTCACATGAACTCGTGACATGCTGCAGTGTCACAATCTGGAAATTGTTTCTTGCCATGTCGCTCAGCCGCATCCTGCAAAATCACAGTGCTTCCTGGGGGAGGGATGCTGCCAGCTGCCACACCAGGCACTCCTAGCAGTAATAAAAGAGCTGCCTCCTCTCCCCAGCCCCCCATACTGCCCCAGGATCACTCAGCTGGTGGAGCAGCTGTGGGGGCTCTCTGAGGTGCCAGCACACTGGATCCATGTCCCACCTGGCAGCGCTCATGCTGCCTCTGGGGCTGGGTGTTAATGGCTGCAGAGAGCTTGGCATGCAGCAGAGTGACCTGCCCAAATGGGATCTGCTGCTCCCGTGGCTCTGCCAGATGGACTAGGAGAAGCAGGGAAGGAGAAGGGCTGTCACTGCACTTGGGGGATGGGGTGAAGGCCCTGGCCCACCAAGGGCTAAGGAACTGCTGAGGCACAGCAGCCTTTGAACGAGGAGAAATGAGCTGTAATAAACACAAGGTCTTCTGGTTAGTAGCAGTTGAAGGTTATGGGCCAGCTTGTTTTTGCTGTAGTGACCCAAAACGGAAGAGTCCAAAACTCCATAAAATATTTCCTCAAGAATGGGAACAGCTTCTCTGTGTACACTGGTGGGAGCTCTTCCATGGCCATGGAAGTATCAGTCTCTGAGGGGCTCAATTGAGTTTTGCTGGAGTCATGGCCCTGTGGCCTAGGAGATCCAAGCATGGCATCCACTGCTGGGAAAGCTGTGTGACAGTGAAACCTCACTACAGTCAATGCACTGTTTTGTCTTCCCCAGATCCATGGGTTCTGTGATGGCCATGTCATCCAGTGATAACAGCACTCAGCAGGACTCCAGCCATGCACACATCCCTGTTCCACTGAGCCAAAACACAGTTCAGATTCATACATAGTCAGTTCTTTAGACATTAAAAAAAAAAGGTGCATTGAGAATGATTGATAAGAAAATGCCTGATTATAATCAGCTAATTATTTTTCCATATGTTAAGCATTCGCTGAAGCTCTAATCATTATGAATACATTTTCAGTTTATCTCATTCAATGCTGGCAGTTGCTAAGTTTCTCACCCTCTAGTACAGTTCCAACATTATTCAGAGCAGACCTTTGCTAGAAGTCATGTGGACTAGAGAAGTCCTGATCCCTGGTCCTGTGTCTTGCAGCTTCCAGAAATGTCTAAAAGACAGCACCATATGTTCCAGGCTAACCATTATGAACTACTCCTGTATGCATGGTAGACTGTTCAGCTCTTGAAACATTCTGTGACAAAAGATCTATTTTGGAGAGTGAGGTAACAGTAATGAAGGAATCTATACTACCTATTCGATTTCCCCAGAAAGCAAAGACTCTGTGAAAATTTGAATATATCAGTAGTTTGTATGGGAAGCAACTGTTTAATGAAAGCAGTCCAGAACTGAAAAAAAGTAAGATGTGAGGATAATGGACTCCAGAAAAGCAGCAGCAGCCGCCCCAGGGGAGCAGAGCAGCGAGTGTCTCTTGGGAAGAGAATCTGAAGGATAAAAGAGCTGTGAACAGCTCACAGCTGCCAAAAGGGATGATACTAAAGGCACAGCAGCAAACTGTGCCTGTGCAGGGGGAAGCTCAGAAGCGTGGGAAGAGAGCACAGAGGCTGCATCAGGAACTCTTTGAGGACCCAAAATCAGAAGCTGCAATCACACAAAAGGCAGAAAGAATAACCTTCAACTAATGAAAAGTCTCTAGAAATCACACAGGCTTGGGGAGCTGTTGGAGTCGAGCCCCAAGATGACCATCCCAAGATTCAAAAGGCAAAAAGAACTGGATCCATAAGCATACATGAAGAACAAGGCAAGTCTAAGACCTCAAAAACTATTTGATAACAAAGGGCCAAATAGTTAAATGTTGCCTTTGTTTCAGTCCTCAAAACTTAACTAAAATAATTTTAATGAGGAGAAAGGAGCCCAGGGCAGAATCAGAAAAGAACAGCCTCAAACATATTCAAATGAGTTAGCTCTGTCCTTGCCAGCATGTCCTAATGAACTTCAGAGGAAGCTGCAGGAACAGTGGCTGACCCATGAGCATTTCATCATCAGGAAGTTGAGGAGGATGCAGGAGGTGCCAGGCAGCTGGGGAAATGCAAGCAGAGTACCTAGCTTTAAATATAATCTCTACTGGATAATGAAGGTAGGCACTGAGGATCAAGGAAATGAAGGGCAAATCAGCTTAACTGATTCACAGAAAGATACTGAATATTTTTTAGCTAACCAATTGGTGAGCACAGGAGTATAACCAGATGTAATTTGGAAGGGTAATTGTACTAGTGGCTAAGGAGGAAGCCATTAGTTTAATATGCTCCGACTTGGGCAATGCTCCTGGTGCTTTGCCTTTGGATTCTCCTACCAGAGAAGCATGCTCTAGATTAAATAACTATCATGCAGGTGTACAGCCAATGGAGAAACTGCTTCCTCAGTAGTTCTCAGTGATGTGCTGTAAACTGGAAACACATTTCAAGTAGAGAGTCTTTTGGACTCTGCTCTCTTCAATATTTTTATTAATGACTTAGATAATTAAATAGTGCTGTTATAAAATTCACAGATGACATCAAACTTGGAAAGGCTGCAAGCACTTTGGAGGATCAGATCAGCACTCGAAATTTGAAATTATCTTGGAAAATTGGAGGAATCTACAAGATGTAATTGAATAAAGAGAAGTGCAAAGCATTACCCTTAGGAATGAGAAATCAGAATCCCAAACGCAAGCTGGACCAGTCACACTGCTGAAGACAGTGACATGCCAGTTTATTTCACCAGGGAATAGAAAGGCAGGTAGGGTGTTACAGTACTGATTCTGCCCCTCTCTGCTCTGGGGACTGCACCCTGCTGGAGAGTTCACTTGCAGAAAAAGGGGGATGAAATGAAGAGGTCCTGCAGACGATGAACAGAATTGAGGAGAAGGACATTAACCCATTCCCAGCCTGGTCAACTCCAAGGTTCACAGCTCTCCTCCAAATCAGCCCAAGTGCAGAGTCACATTGATGCCATGACATTGTTTACAAAACTCCTGTCGTGGTCCTCGGTTCACCCTCTTCCCCGTTTTCTGAAGAGCGCAGCTCTGCAGCCTTGAGTATCAGCCACAGGAGCATCTAAGTATGCCAGGCTGTTCAGAGAACTTGCAGTATTCAGCTGGAACTGACCTGGGCACAATGGTGAGGGATGCCAGATACTTCATACCCCTTTCCAAGCCTGTATTTCCTGCAACAGATCCTTCTGGCTCTCTTTCCCTGGTTTATCATCAGCCTCTTTCCTGTTCTTAGGTCAAGATAAAAGGCAACTAAGGACAGAGCAAATAGGACAAGATTAAGGCAAAAAGATAAGTGAGGGCTCAGCTGGTGGAGCTTTGGAAACAAAAGTGCAGAAATTTGAGATTGTCACAAAAGATTAAAGAATTCGCAGAAAGGCAGGGAAGGGTTTGTATATGCAATGATGTCAGTAGAGAGAAAACCTGGCAAATAAAGTGTTATCTCCCAGAAATCTTGGTTTACCTTGGCCTGAGTCATGACTGCTGTGGAGGCAAACATTAAGCTTTGATCACAGCTGCCATAATCTTCCCCTGACACCCAATAATGAAAGCAACAGAAACAGGCTGAACCATGGCAGCTGTCTAGCTGAGATGAAATTGCATTTGAAAAGGAAAACAAAAAGGCAAAGTCCTGCTGAAGGTAGAAACAAGAGGTGACAGGACAGGGCCTTTTTGAGAAAATGACTGGCTGGAATGGACTGTGATTTTTCCTCCTATAGATAATATGAGTGTCAGTGCAGGGGCGATGTGCCACCCACTGTCAGCAGAAGCCCTGTTTTGGTGATTTTCTTTACTGGCAAACAGGTGAAACAGTTCCTGCTCCCTGCTTCTTTCAAGAAGCTTCTTGAAATGTACCTGCTTCTTTCTAGAAAATGCATGGCAAGTGTTGGAATAAGAGGAAGGTTAATTAGAGGCTGAAAGTTCTGGGAAAAATATTACTTGGTGGCAGAGGCTGACCATGTTTCAAGTGTTCACTGCATGTCATTCCTGGGAAATTGCTGCTCCAAAGTTACTTTAAATTGGAGGTTCACAACCCTCTGGGTTAATCTCACAGGATGGTAGTACAGCAACTGATCTCCACTTCCCATCTAGAGACACAAACACAATTCCCTTGTTACATCTGCCAGTCTTCTTCCAGCAGCCCTTCTGGCTCTTGGGCTGAGGACCTTTCTCTTGATCAGTTTTCTTACAAGCCCACTGACCCAATGCACCTCTGTCTCATCTAATCCCAAGAGAGTCCAGCTTTCAACAGTTTTTAGAACAAGGAATTCCATCCAATGCTGGTCCAGCCAGGTCTCTACATGAGAAAACGGGAATGAGAGGAGCACATCATGAGTGCCCACATTCCATGGGACTTCCGCTTCACCAGCACTACAAACTAGGGATTTCATGATGTAGGCAACAATCTGGACTAACAAGTTTTGTGTACAACTCACAGAAATTTTCCTTCTAAAGAGGCTGGTTTTCACAGAGGATCCACTGAGAACAGATTTTGTGAAGCAGAAGAGAGCAAGATAAAATGAGGAATAGAAAAGGACCAGAAACCACCTGAAACTCTGATATAGACATTTCTGTGTTGAGAACTGCACAAAGAGAGACATTTACACCGACCTGCAGTCTCACACACACAGAGAATTTGGCTTATGGAATAATTGCTTCTAAATGGACACCTCAAGTTGAATACAGTCCTTCCTAAAGGACTTCCCACTGAATTCTGGTCTTTAAATCGAATGTTTCACTCTGTCAGTATTATTGAGGGAGAGAAGTTTTTGTTAAGGGATGCACAGAGCTCAGTGTAGGAATTCCAATCCTAATTTATCTGAGGCAGACGAAGTTTGTTTCAATGAGAGCATTAAGCATCTTGCAGCTTGATATTAACTGGCAGACTCTAGCTTACTCTTGGCACTTCCTCTTGTAAATGAATCACTGTTACTTCCGCTTTCATGCCCACCCCTCCACTTGGTTCCTTCTTAATTTTACAGCTTCCTGAGCTTGACACTGGGAAATCGATAAGTAATTTAGAGCCCAGTAAATACAGATGAAAACAAGTTATTTTGTACTTTTATAAATATTTGGAAACCAAAACTATCTAAGAAAACAGCTGCTCAGTTGACTCAGCAACCCATCCATCAGTATCACACAGTTAATTGCATAAGATCATAAACATTTATAATTAGAAGGCAAACAAACAAGAATTTTATAAACAGCCCTCTTGAATCAGGCTGCGCATTAAATATTTGTGATAAGGTAATTAAGAATAGATTTACAATCCTGGCTCGGTGTTTAATACTTTGTAGAATGGATTTGATTCTATGGAGAATGTTCTACAGCCAAAGAGAAAACATTTGATTTTGGCTCTTTTATCCCAGGCTTAAAGTGGTCTCTGAGAAACACTGAGAAACATTGATCAGAGTGGAATTTCATTCATTAGAGATCAGACAGCTCATTTAAATGTATGTCTAATGTCCCTTGTCATGGGCTGATCCACTTCAGGCATGCTTCAAAGCTCTGTCTCCTTGGTTAAATCTGCAGGCTTTCTCTAAGTCCTGCTTTTTATGGTTGATGCTTTGATCAAACCACGTCAGAATTCTCAACCATGTTTCAAAGCAGGGAGGAAACCCCACATATTTCTGTTATGACATCATGGGGTTTAGTTATAAGAAGCCAGCAGCACTGCAGCGTTATGGCTGTGCAATCTCAGTGGCATGTGGGAACCAGAGGGTAGAGCTCTCTCATACTGTAGTGCCCTACACAATTCCCAGTCCCAAAATAACCAGATCTGCATACAAGCTATCCAATGGAGTGATTTGTACAGTGAGGAGGCTCAGCATCCCATTTCAATGAATGTCAGTCCCCCTGAAACTAATGTGATCAAGTCAGCAGGGCTCCTAGTTATGCTTAGAACCAGGGAGGCTAGAAACTCAGTCTGTACTGAAGCAGTGATTTAAATTCTCTAACATCAGATCTAAGAAACCAAGTGGATGTATCCCATCAGTGAGTAATGGGGAGATCAGCCCTAAGGGTAAGATGACTTTCAGATATTTTGGGGTCTGATGTGGATCACAAACTAGAACTATCTGGAAAAGGTAGTTAGTGGGTATAGCTGTAACATTTGATTAATCATGAATAGCTGCAAACCACTTTATTCTGTGATACCCATCATCTGTCTACACATTGTTGGTCAAGTCAGCCCCTTTGTTTAGGCATGAGTTTGATTCTTGTGAGTCTTGTTCTTGTATTTTTATGCTTGCAACAGGAAGGCAAGAGAGCTACTCTTCTTAGAAAGGTTTTTGATAATCTTGATCCTGGCCCAGAACGGTGAAGCCTTCGTCATCAAGGACAATGAAGCCATCGATGTGCTAACTCACCCGGTCCTGCCTGCTGGTCTGGCTTCAGTTACCTGGGACACAAAGGCACTTTCCTACGAGACAGATGGCTTCAAAGCAGGGACACTCAGACTCCCCTCATTCCATATAAATCCCATTCTCTAGCAAAGCTTGTGAGATATAGTACAGTGTGCCAGCTAAGCCAGTCTGCAGGAGATGTTGCCGCTTCCTCCAGTTTCAGTGGAGAAGAAGACCTGTGTTGCAGCGACTGCTAGACCTAATGCTTCCGCAGGGTCTAATCAGTGTCTGGCAACTTCCATAATAATAGCAGAGCTTAATACTCAATACTGTCATCATTCAAGTAACTAAAATTATTTAATTCCTTAGTCCTCATGCAAGGGTGGGGAGGATGGTGCAGACAGCTGGGAGATGGGATAACTGCTGGGTTATTGAGGGTCCTGAGCTGCTCCTTCTCTTATGAACACAGAGACCATTAGCAGTGTGGGGTCCTACAGACCAGAGCCATCCCCAGACATCAGCCCTGTGTGTGTGGGTGGGCAGCAGGACACAGGCACTGTCTGCATGCTCTGCACACACTGGGAGCTCCTCTGCCCTTTTTGTCAAGCGTGCTGAGCTCCCCCTTGAAAGGAGGCGGTGACGTTCAACGAGGTACAGCTCTGCAGATGAGCAAAACTTTGCCTTGGATAACAAACTACTTATGGGTATAGACAGACCTCTTTTTTGACTCAGTTGCTGCCTCTGGCCTCCACAGGTGTGTCTGCTCTGCTGCTGTGTGTGTGGGGAGAGACACGGGCTGTGCACACACACGGCGGTGGTGCAGCAGCCGTCATTGACACGTCAGCTGCAGTTACACCCCCTCCAAACACACGCCTGAGCTTGGTGAATCATGCCTATGCAGCATGCAAAATTAGCCCAGTGAGAGATAAACCTTGGGCATTTGTTGGTAAACAGATACTCTTTTGCTGTAAGAGCATAACTCTTACACTTACTCCATTTACTATCCGTTTATTGATGGCTGAGATAAAACTGTAATCCCTTTAATTCAGGGGGGAAAAGGGATCCAGCAGAGGAGGATCACCAGTCGGTAATTAAAATGCAGGATTTATCATTGAGAAAGGACTGGCTGGAGAGCTGAGCTTAACCAGCTAACTGGGGGAAGGTGCTGGGGAAGGTTTATGGTTCTTTCTAAAGTTTTGTTTGTGTTTTATGTTTATTTCTTTCCACCTTCCCTCCAGGTCTAATAATACACGAAGGGCCCTCGGTTTACCGGATTTTTAAACGGTGGCAGGCGGTCAATCAGCAGTGGAAAGTGCTGAACTATGACAAAACAAAGGACGTGGAGGAGCAAAAAACAGGGACCAGGACAAATCAGCGCCCCTCCTCCCAAAACACCCACTCGTCCTCCACTGGTGGTACAGCCACTAACTCCGCTCCAGCCGACAGCGGGGCACGGGCTGCCGGCCATGCCACAGGCACCCTCTCTGACCACCACTGTGCTTATACCATCCTGCATATACTCAGCCACCTGAGGCCTCACGAACAGAGGAGTCAGTCTAGTAGTAACAGAGAGCTCGTCATGAGGGTCACGACGGTCTGAGCCGAGGAATTCAGGAGGCCTTAACACGAAGCGGAGGAGACAAAGAACTCGTAAAGCAGAGGAGCATGGTGTGCCTTTTTCTTTCTCTTTCCTTTTCTTTTTTCTTTTTTTTTCCTTCTCTCCTTTTCTTCTTTCAGTAACTGCACAAGATATAAGAGGCGGCACCTGGCCAGCTAAGGAAAAAAGCAGGTGGAGGGAGAGCTGCACACTCATGCTAAAGAGGTTAATGTTTTCCAGCCTGTTTAAAAAAAAGGAAAAAAAAAAAAGAAAAAAAGAAAAAAAAGAATAACACAAATCACAAAAAAAACCAACAAAACAAGTGCAATACAGACTACAAACTGAGTAGGCAGAGTTCTGGGGAAGCAGAGGAACAGACAGTTTAGCATGTCTTACAAATCCTATTACCTGGAATAGGTAACGCTCTGTGCACAGCCCCCGTACACACACGCACGCGCACACAAACACACATGTAGTGTGAGATTTATAAAAACATGGAAGGGAATGAAATATTTGGAGTGTTTTTATTTTCCAGACTCCAGTTAACCAGGGCTATGAGTTGTTTTTGTTTCATGGGTCACTGGAGCCTTGTTTGATTTACAGTGGGGTACCTGAAGTGAAATAGCTGGGGATTTTTCAGTATTGATTTACAGAAGAGAGATTGAATCATCTCACTAAGAAAATCTTAACAAAATCCAGGCATACCCAAATTTCACCAAGAAGCCTGTTTTTTTCATAATGTTCCTGACAAGGGGTTTGTGAGGGTAGAACTGGGAGGGGGGAGGGCGCTCCATGACCTTTATTTGACGTATAGGCATTTTTGGCAAATTTTGTACAAACGTTCCGCAGGTGTTTCAAGCACAAGTACTGGTGTGATTCATGCCTTCATAACCCCAAATCCAGCATCCAGACCTTGCCACCCACACACATCATTTGCCATGCAGACATTCCAGGTTAATTTCCTTCCATTTTACTCTAATCACAAGAAGCTGACCCATCTCTGGTGGGTTTCTGCTCCCTTGCTGATTCAGACACTCATGCATTAGAGATGTACTTTTTTTTTTTTGGTGTCTGTATCTCTGCTGCTCAATTTGCAACAGTCTCACTCAGTCTTGTAGGCTGATCCTTTCACATCCAGTCTGTTAGTTTATTACAGTCTATTCCATTCAATCATCCAAAAGAGAGTTAGTCTGAAGAGGGAGCACAGTTGCTGACTGACTGTGTAGCACATCTAATAAGTCTCCTTCTCTGGGATATATCCTCGAAGGTATTGGTCGCTCTTCAGGAACATTCTCTTTCAATGCACAATGGCTGAATCATTTGTGGATATTAAAGGGACACTGTCAAGTACTTTTTAAATAGTTTTTAGGGTTTGGGCTTTTTTTACTCTCCATTGTTTGTAATATTCTCTTACAAGCTTGAAAATAAAATTTCTTTCCCTAATGATTTTGTCCTTTTCCATTTGGGCATGTATGGTTCTCTCCACTCACCGCATTCCTTTCACCATCCCTGTCCTTCTCCTCCCCACCTTTCTTCTGCAACAGGAGGAAATCCATATTTCTGATTTCCTCATTCTGTGGAGGGTATGTCTCAACTCTACAGGGCTGAGTTATTTTGCAGCTGCCACAGAGGAAGCATAAGAACAGGAATCCTAAAAATACAGAGATTAGCTAACTGAGGAGCAAAAGCTATCACAAAACAATGACCCTATAGAGATCAAGCCTGAACCCAGCTCCCTCCAAAATCAAGATAATGTCTTCAGCCAGACTGCATCCATTTAGCAGCAGTGCCAAGCAAGGTTGCACGATGGCTGAATGCAGCTGCCCTCCATCACCATACCAGCACCTCTCACACCTTCTGTGGAGACAGGGCAAATGTGGGCTACGAGCTCCTTTGGCAGCCAGGTTGTCAAAGGTCAGGTGTTTCTGGACTGAAGAAGGTGTCAGACTTCAGCCTCTGTGTTTGAACACAGCAGCCATTCTGCAACACTGAAGATGGAGATTAGCAGCTTATGGCAAGATCCTATTTTTCACCTCGATTACTTGACAGTGTCCCTTTAAATATCAGAATGCAACAGAACAGGTACTTACTTCTCTGGCAGAGAATGTGGGAGGTGGAACACCATCCAAGAAAGCCAGCTTACTGAGGACCAGTGTGAAACAGCATGGTTTCTGAGGCCAGTGTACCTTTGTCTGACCAGATTTACTATCTACCAAAGAGTGCTTTTGGCAGAGGAGAGAAAAGAAGGTGGTGGGCAGAGGGAGAGGGAAGGGGCAATTTCAATCATCTCTGAAAGTAGCTATCCCCCAGAAGGAAGGTGTTGAAATGAATGATCTCTGGAAGAACTGCTTCAGTAGAGAGAAACCTGGCCAAAGCAAGCAAATGCAGCAGCCTCTCAGCCCTATGCCTGTTCTGGAAGTTGTCCTCATTCCAAGAGATGAGCAATTGTAGTGGTTTTGGGAAGGGGGAAGCATACACAGGTGAAGGGACGGCTGTTACCCATGATGTTATTTCCCTCCCTGCCCTCCACTCATTTAATATGGAGAAGTCAAATTCCTTTAATTTGGGTAACAGATAAAATTTGATGAGGTCAGAAGCACAACTTGCTGTGAAAGAGTGGTGTACTCTGAGCACACAGGACTCTGCATACTCTCACTCCAGCTCTGCCACTGACTCTGTAGCCTTGGGCTGTTTGGCTCAGTGCCCCCTCCACCCAAAGGGGGAATAACAATACGTACCTACCTCACAGGGGTGTTGTGAGAATCCACGTTGGTAAAGCCTGTTGAAGTGCTAAGTCTACCCCCGGTAGTCACGAGGTGTGTGGTGGGGGTGAGCAGCGCTGCCCTTTTGCTGGTTACAGTCTGAACCACAGCGGGAGTCCCGCCGGCCTTCTCCTGCTGGGAGACCCTCCTTGACCTGAAGCGGGGGCTGTCGTCCGAGTGCCCTCTCCTCCATTGCATGACATTTTAAGCGGCTGTGAGGTGCCAGGGTAGTGACAGACATGAAGTCCTACTTGACCAGGGATTTGCTACAACGTTTTCTATATCTGTGGGGTTTGTTGGTTTGTTTTTTTCCATATATTGTGCTTAGAAATAAACTTTCCACTTAGGGCTGGCGGTTTGGGGTCTATTCTGTTGCATGGCAATGTATACAAGTCTTATTGTCTGTCTTACTGTGCAAATGATCCCGCAGCCCAGTTTCAGAGATGGGCATGGTCTGAGCCTTTTCACAGTGGCATAAGACTCAAAAGCCTGTCTAGACTGTTTAATATTTAAACAACACTATGAATTTGTCAATTGTATGTGTTCTGTGCAATACAAAGCATGTCATTAGCTGGCTTGATGGGCAGAGGGGCTAAAGGAAGGTCAAAACTTGTTCAAAGAGCTTCATACATGTGCCAGCATGGAGCCGAAGGGCTGCCACCAGCAAAGCAAACTCGGGGGAAGCCATTGGAAACTGTTTTCAGAACGGTTTCCTCCAGAACAAGGTACTTCTGAGTTTACAAACTTCTAGGCTGCCAGCCTGAGAGAACAAGTGCAAATTTAGTGTGGGGGTTGGGGTTTTGAATTCCCTTTTTCTTTCCTCCTCAAAGTTTTGATGGCAGAAATACTGATGAGGATCTCTTCCTTCCATAGCACAGTTCTCTCACCTCCCTTGTGCCGCCCCCTTTGTGCTACTATGCAGGACTTTCAAAGGTGCAAATGGAGACAGTACGCTCCTGAGACATGAAAAATAAGTTGTGTATTGGGTGATTTTAGCAGATAAGACAAGATGGGGCAGAGCTATGCTACTGAGGCATCTCTTCTTTCCCATGTCTTTCTTCTAGTCTTGTCTGCTGGGTCCCTGAAGAGAAGTTTCCTGTACTTTGTTACAAAGCTGTCAGATCACCTTCCACTGACAAACAAAGCTTGCAGAGTTTGGCAGCTGTTTCTCCCAATGGAGAAAATTCTGGGTCTTATCACTGTGGAGACCCCTCAGTTCTTGGGCTTTGTGGTCCTCCAGCATTGTTTGGGGGTGGTCAGTGTGGAGGACTGTGTTCAGCCATCATCAGAAATCGTGTGTGTATGGTCCTGCTCAATCTTGTGATTTCTGCCAGTCCCCTGATTTTCTGTCAGCTTTAACAAGTCTTTCTGGTAATGCTTTTCTGGTTATGCTCTTCAGAGGTGTTTTGCTCTGTGTCAGTTGCCAATGCTGTTCTTGCCTACTGAAACATCAGTGCTGGCCTCCAGTTTCCACAGCTCTTCCATTCTTGCCATTTGATCTCTTGGTAAATACTCACTGCCAAGTTCAAACCCTCTTCCTCTGTGCCTGCAAGGGTTAAAGCACATGCACTAACACAAGGGTTACCAGAGAACACAGGGACTGTTCAGAGTCTGTATCAATAAGTCAAACTCTATAACCATCAGTCTGATATATATTTACTTTGCCAGTCTCAGTGCCTGCTGTTAATTGGTTGCTACTAATGCTGGCAACAAACTCATATACCCACCTAATACTTGATTTCCAATTGTAAATGTAAAAAACTATGGGCTGTTTTTCAAACAAATCTGGTGGTGTTCCCTGTTGTAGTTTCCCAAGCAAGGTGGTGAAGAGGTTCTTGTTTTGCCTTACTATGATGGAATGGGCAACCCAAGGAAAGAGGAAGTCAGCAGCTTAGATTTGAGTCAAGAGACGTGTCGGCTGTCCTGTTTTCACTCAGGGAAACAGGAAAATACTAGTCATGCCTGCCAGATCTCTGGCCCTTCTCAAAGCCCTTGATCTGGAAGAAGTAAAACACTAGAGCCAGTGGCTCTAGCTGGAGGACCTTTCTGAAGACTTTCCAGTTCTAAAGACCATCCTCTGTCCACATCTAGTGGTCAGTCATTCAAGCATCCTCTCTTCAATTTCCTTGAGAGAAAAATTATTTTGACTAAGGAAAGCACTAATGCTCTTCAGTGTAGGATAAGGGTGCACCATTAGCACTTCTAATCTGTGGTACATCTACCAGAATTCCTGCCCATCTCCTTGTGAGAATGCATGGTCAGAAGAGCTGCTCCTTCCTCTTACTCTTTTGAGTCAAGCACTTGGAGGAAAACAGTCAGCAGTACAATTTCCTTAGTGACTACTGGCTGAGCATCCCAATCTCCCCTCTACTGTCACCTCCCCTGTGACTGCTCCTTCTTATTCCTGAGGCAACAGATGCCTCATCCCCTCTGCCATCCCTATACTCTAGCCCTGAAGATCTCATGAGCAGACACAGAATTCCTCCTAGACTGGTTTTTAAGTCTTCTACATCCTTCGTGTTTGCAGACAGGCAAATTCATTCAATTGATAAACAATGACATTCGAATCATGAGAGGACAGGCAAGTGTAGGAGCCTATTGCATTGACCTTCACCATTTCTTACATGCTGAAGGAAATATGGTGAAAACACCAATTGGTTTCCTCCATTTGGCAGCAATGGACCAGTGGCTTTAGGAATATTTCCCTCAATAATGCAAGTCTGACATGCAGCAGTTACTGCCAGCAGTCTTTGATCTCACATCTATCATGTCGGATAAAAAGAGAGCAGAATCTGACAGTTCTGTGCTGTTTACACAAACATCAAAAACTATCTTAGTTCATTATTAAAATTACCTCCAGGTCAGTGGGTGAACTTCTTCTTTGATGAAAGAATGATGTTTTCACTTCCAGAACTGGAATGCAAGATAATCTATACTTAAACATATACATATATATTAATAAACGTTATCCTGAAAACATAAGAAAACCTTAATAAACCTAAAACAATACTTGATTTTTTAATAAGTCTTGACAGGAGCTAGGGAGCTGCTGTGTGAAAAATGTGACATAAGGTTTGACTTCAGGCAAAGAGAAGACATAAGAGGGAGGTACTTTTATGGTACTCTTGTCCTATCTGTTGTTCATGCTTAGTATTGTATAGCGTTTATTTAAGACAATATGTGGAAAACAGACACTCAGCTCCAGCAGCAGGAAATGGACTAAAGGCCCCTCAAACTTATTTGAGCCATACTCAAACAAGCACAATGATGCAAAAGCACAAACAGCTGCCATCACAACTGCTTGAAGAGAGATGGATTTCTAAATGGGACAAGAACTCAAAAATTCTTTTCCAAGCCACATTGTCAGTATTTTTCCCATATTTCTTACTGAAAAAGGGGGAAAAAATAAAAGGAGGGTTCTGATATCCAAGTCTTAAGCAAGAAACAGTAGAGAAGAGGTGCTAAGAGAAGATGCTCCTTTATATGCTATTTTAATGCATCAAGATGTGCTTTGCCAAACAGAATTAGGACATCACATTCAGTTCCCTGATTGCTCAAAGTCTCAGTGACCGAGTTTGCTCAAGGAGACTTCATAGAGTGTAGCCTTCTCCAGAGGCCCAGAGCTCCCATCTGGATAGGATAGGTGGTATCAGGCTGTTTGCCTCTAGCTGCACTCTCCTGAGGCAGGATCACCATTTGTTGTTAGCAAATCACTGTTGGGCAGTTTCAATCCACTGATACAGGTTATGATGTTAATAATCACAGAAGTTGCACATGCCCACCGTGCCCCTGCAAGTGACCTGTCTCATCCTGTCACAGCTCAAGTTTGGTGAGAGCTACTCTGCTCTTTGGTCTTCATCACAGGAGAGCCTTCCTTAAAAATCCAGCCTGCCACACTTCTCTTGGAGCTTTTCTACTACACTTTATAGAGATTCTTTTTCCTGTAAGGATGAACAGACTTCTAACCGACCTGATCTTATTTTCCAGCTAGAGAGACAAAATTAGTGTTCTCTGACCAGCTCATCTCAGTACCTATGTTCTTATGATATTATATTCCCCCTCCCCTTTCACTCACCACTCCATAATCTTCACTTTCCTTTGAAAAGGGGTGATTTCTTTGCTACCAAATGGTAGAACACTTCTCTGAGATGGGAGTCTGGACAGCCCTTCTACTCCTTGCTAACAGGCACACAAACCTTCCTCCCATCCCTCTAGACTAATGCGGCCAGCAGAACCCTTTTTCATGGAATTTCGCTTCTTGATCCAGAAGAGCAACCGCTTTCGAGCATCTCCTTCACTGCTGTGGGATAATGGCATGGGGAATCTTTTTTTCTTAGCCTCAGGGTAACTACAGTGGATGATGTACCTGAGCCAAAAACAAAGGACAAAGCACTTCTGTTTTAGGTGGTGGTAAACCTGGGTGAAGCTTGTTCTGATGACAGGAGAGCAAGAATCTTTGTCAGCTTTATACAGTAGCAAATCAAAATGGCCTTGTTCCCTTGTGTTTTTAGCTCATTTACATCAGCTCTCCATTATAAACAAACCCTTTTGTAGGCAATGCAGGCCAGGCCTAGGGAGGAAATCTTCTTCATTCCAGAAGCACAACCAGCCCATAGCTATGCATCAATCCTTTCAGGACTTTTGCCCCTGAGAGGCTGAGTGCAGGAATGGAGGTAGCTAGCAGGGCTGGCAAGAACACTTCCCTGGATCTTCATCCCCAGTGGGCAAATTTTGCATCTCTACATGTGAGTCCCCTTTGATATCACTCCTAAGGCCTTCTTCACTACTACAGGGTCTGCCCAGGAGAGAAAGCAGTGTCTCTGCATGGATCCCCCAGGTCTGTTGCTGGGATCCTCATTCAAGCCTGCAAGAAATCACTATGTTCACTGAGGGTTGAGGTCAGTCAATGGTGTGTCCATGCAGAAATACTCTCTTTGAGACTACTACAGAGATGTCTGTGGGTTTGGGAGGGAGGGGGTGGTTTTGTCCAGGGCAGGAAGCACGGGGAAGGGAAGGCTGCAGTGTGAGGAAAAATCAGCCACAAGGGAGGGGCTGACTAAGAGGAATGACCATGTCGACTGTGTTACTGTCCTGTCATTCTCCGGAACCCAGAATGGAAACTTCCAAGTGCTCTTCATGAGCTTACGTTTATTAGAAAACTATTCCTGGGTGTTCAAGATTGTTTTCTAATGAAAATATACATAATAAAAAAGAAAATTAATGACTCTTGGTAATCTTTTCCTTTCCTCTCTTCACCTGTAACACATTGTGAAATTCACCTCCTTTCTCATTTGTTTGCTGTAATAAAAACTCTTTCTTTCTGATCACAATCCACTCAGGACCTTCTTACACAGTAAACTTTTATCTTCTCTTTACACATCAGAGGCCAAGACTTCACATAAGCAGATTTGAACAAAGGGACAGTACTCAGCATGCATTGCACAATTTGTTAGCACTCTGACTTATCATTTATTTATGGTGTTAAACAGCAAAAATTGTTTAGCAAACATCACATCATAAGGCTCCTGTGTAGTGTTCTCCCTATGTTGAAGAGAGAAGCTTCAGGCAGTCACGGTAAGTACATGCAGCTATTTTCAGAGTACCCACTCTGATGTGCTGTGTCCTTCCCAGTTCTGCCCTCAACAGAAAACATCTCCTGTCCAAGTAGTGCTGGAGTCAACCTCTACTCCAGGGCTGTGTCTTCCACAGATTGCTGTGGAAACACCAAGGCACAGGGAATGCTCAGAGCAAGCATGCACAGGGAAAGGGGGGACAATGGAAGCAATCACCAATGACATGTTTGGAAGGGGATGGTAAAGAACTGGGCTAGATCCACAGCTCCTCTCCTGAGTGCACATGGCAGACAAGCTGTACCCCAGGACATCTTCTGAGGCTGCTCCTTGTTTCTGAGGTGCCTGCAGAATGCCTATAGCATCACTTGTCAAGGTGATGTGCCTAGAAGCCCAGTGCCATCAGCCACAAGCCTTCCTATCTCAGGAGAAAAGCAAGGGCAGCGTTTCACCAGAAGATGGTCACAAGGAGCTCTGAAAACTCTACTTCTGCCAAAAGATCTTCCCATGCTTGCACATGTGAGGATACTTCTCTGTATAGTTAGGCAGTCTGTTCCTCATCCATCCCCTGGAAGCAGATAAGTCCTTTTCTTCTCTCCCTTTGTGTGTGTTTGTTTGTGGTTTGGTTGTTGTTGTTTCTGTTGTTGTTGTTTTAATAAAGGTCTATTCCAGTAAGTCAATTGAAATGCAGAGAGAGACAGAGGGGGAGAAAGGAACAAATAGAGAAAAGGAAATAGGCAGGACAAGGAGGTGCCCATAAAGAAAAAGCTGTGCTAATCAGAAATGAGGGACAAAGAAGAAGGACTATGACATGGGAGCAGAGAGGGAAGAGAGAAGATAGGTAGAGAGAAGGAAGATAGGTGAAGAGGCTGGTGGCAACTATTAAGTACTGCAGTGATAACACTGATGGTTTGGAATAAAGAGGATGAGGTCCTAGAGGGTTCTCAGGGAAATGAGGAAGGAGCCATGAAACATGGACAAATTGTCTTCAAGGAGCCCTTTCCAATGCCTTTCTATGAGTCCAGTACCAAAACTGGTTCTTTCACAGACTGCAGCCTGACAAACTTCTTGCTTCTTCCCTGATTAACAAAAACCTGCATCACCCAGGCTAGACAAACACAAATTACTGCACACATCATCATACCTCTAACCCAGTTATTCTTTATAGAATGTATTATTCCTAATTCAAGGTGGCCTCCGAGGACTAGTTTTATTCAGTGCACACAGCTCCATTGCTAAAAATCATCATGTGCCCTGCACCTGCTCAGACCAAAAGTAATTTCCTACATCAGCTAACCACAGCTCTGCTGAATAGTAGCAGCTGTAACACACTGTGGTCTTTGCCACCCCAGTGGATTTCAAGAGAACTGAAACATAGGGTTGCTCTACAGAGATGTAAGATAGTCTATACAACTAGGAGTTTTGAGTGATATTGCAGCCTGGATTCCCTCACAGAAAGGAGTGTTGCCAAAACATTGGGATCTGAGCTCAAGCTGCAAAATTCACAGAATTGCAAAAATCACAGGCTCGAGAGTAAAAAGCTTTAGAGGCAAATGTGGTGGCAGGAAGATGTTTTAACCCCTGGAAACACAAAAGTATTTTGGTTTAGAAATGAGAGGAAATCTCAAAGCCTAAACTACAATGAATGTAGGTATAATCTGAATGGGAATATATTTACCTGAATTTTAAAGGGAATATAATCTAGTTTGAGAATTTCAAGCAGCAAGTCAGTGCCTCCCATCCAGAAGTTACTGGCCACTTCTAAAGGCAATGTAACAGCTGTCCACTCAATGGCTAGAGGATGTCCTTCTCTAACGAAGATGGCAAACAACTGTCTGCAATTACAGTGGTAAAATTCCCAATGTAATATAAGTCTATCAGACAACCAGTTCATTAATTTTGAATGTGATCACCTCAGGGGCTGACATAAACCTGACTGAAATCACCAGGATTTTTCCTCAGGCTTGAGTGGGCACATAAGATCAGGGCTGTGCCCTTGGGGCATTTTGTTCTCCCAGCTCCCCAGTACTTTTTTGGTTTTGCAATCCTTAAGCAAGAGCACAGGAGAGCAGTAAGTGGACCAGCACTGTGAGGTCAACTGAGCTTGTCTTGCTGCAGGATTTCAAAAAATTACTTTTTTAACCACACAGCCCCCAATCCCTTCCACACCCCTCCCCGCCACCATGTCTCCCATTGAATTAATAGTCTTTAATTTTAAAGCATCATGTTTGCAAAAAACCTCGTGTGAAGCTACACAGCTACATCCAGTCATGCCTACATGTGTAAATATGTGCCTGTGTGAGGTGGCACTGCTCAGGAGCACACAAAGTCAGTGTGATGACTCCTGGCATGCATTGTCTTACTGCCCCATGAACTGGCATCAGCCAAAGTGGAAACATAGTTAGGTACCTGTACCTGCAGGGGGAAGGAGCCTGTTCACAGGCAGATGTGGTAGATCAGAGCTGAAATATTCCGAGTTCTTACAATGGTCAGTTACGTTTGTAAACGAGGCCTCCCATCCTTAGAAAGAGCCAAAAGTAGCCCTATGCATCCAGGCAAGACAGAGTTGCACACCTTACAGAGAATCATAAAAGTATTTCATTCACTGTCATTTCAGGTTTAGCTGGGAGCAACAAGCACTGATTACTTAATGTAAACAGTGCCCTGGTTATTTAATGCATTAAATAACAACAGACATCCCTAAACTCACTTATTTTATGTACTATTTTTTTAATGCCCAACCTTCTCTTGTGACAACTGTCAACTTTATTGCATCACTAAAGCCTTATCAAACTTTGGAGTAGTCTCAGGTCAGATCTATAACTGGTGTATGGGGAGGAAAAAGTCATTTTACTAGCATGCCACTTTCACATACAATCCATGTCTTTTCCATTCAGATAAGATTTCTTGGTAGTCAAAGATGCCAGATCTGGAGCTGTGTCTGCACACAGCACGTGGAGTGACCCTTGAAGTCCTCTCTGTCCTCAGTCTCCAGTAAACCACCTCTGCAAGCTGAGCAATGCTTAAGGCCATCTATTTCCACCTGCCTTTGTACATATTTAATGCAGTCATCCACAGCTACAGCTCACCCAAATTTATACATCTAAAGGCCACTTGTCAAATTCTAAGCTTCCTTAGTAATCATCAGAGAAAAATAGGTGCCTCCTAGGAATTATTCATCTCAATTGTATTCAGCACCAAACTGCCCACACAGTTGTCTAGTATGATTTGAGATACTTGACTGGCCTCCATTGTCTCAATTTTAAATTGACACCTATCTGTAAAATTAGGAAAAAAGCACCCATCACTCTTTTGCATATACCATGTATCCAGCAGTTGCATCTGTCATCTTTCCCTGACTTCATTAATCAGAGAAAGCAAGTTTGGCTGCCCTGGCTGAATATAAAATGTGGTCCCCAAAGCAATTGTTTCTTCACTTACTGAAAAATGGAGAAGGAACCTATGGCAACTGTAAGGTTCTCCTACTGTCCACAGTCAGCATGAGACTTCAACTACCAAACCTCTCAGCCCTGCAGTTAATTGTGCTTAGGGTCTACAGATCATTGCATCTATTGCTTGAAACCTGCTTCCTATTCTCAACTTTGGTACTGAATTCACAAAAAGCATAAAGTAAAATGCTGTTCAGCTTTTCCTAAAAGAACCACTTTCTAGGGCAATTTAGCGCCCCAAATTACTGTTACCTCCTGAAAATTCAGGCCAGAATTTCTAAACACTCAGAGGAAATGCAGGATATTTTAAACAGCAAATTCTTCAAGGCTGTGGATGAAGCCTGGCAAAAAGTGGTTCTCTAAGCAGCAAGGCAGCTAGTCCTATGCCTATGTCACCATTTGTGACTCTCATCATTACAGCACATCCTGTAACAGAAGCATCTTCCAGAGCTTTGGGGAATAGTTTGTTTTCTTGTTTAATGCCTGCAAAAAAATAGTTTTTTTTTCTTGTTTAAAGCTTGCAAAAAATCCCGAGAAAACAAAAAAGGAAAGGTAGAAAGAGGCTGAGTACCAGACAAAATGGAGCAAATAAAGCCACCATAGCCAACAAATTGGCCTGATGGAAAGCAGAGCCTCATGCTAAAGGACAGCCTCGGGATTAGAAACCATGCCTGAAAATGTTCAACTAAGGCATTTGTCTGACAGCCAAAGAAAACAAGAGGCACATGGAGGTGTTTTGAGGCTTTGAAATACTATTTGCATGGTTGAAGGAGATCAGAGGCTCAACCAGTCAACTGCTAGTGCCCATTAAATTTTCCAAAGTAACAAATCTATGAAAGGGAATCAGTCATGATCTCACACAATAAAGAACTGATGTTTTCAGGGAGAGCTCTGTACCCAGGAGACATTCCTTTTCTCAGCTACCCAAACAGCAATGCTCCTCTCTTATCACTTGACCTGCAGCTTGTCTCAGCCTCCCATTCTGGAAAGCCAAGGCATGCTGTTCTCCTGCAGGGCAGGAGCAGATGTCACTGACTTCCTGTCCCCACCAAGTGGGCTTAGGCTGAGCTCATAAGCACTGGTGGGATCAGCCCTGACCTGCACATCAAAGGGTACCAGCAACCCTCTTCTTTGCCATGGACTTATTTGAACACATCATACTCCATTAAAACTACAGCCCAGTAAGTATTTGAAACATTAATAATACACTCTCAGCACTCTGTTTCTGAACACATATTAAAAAATCCCATTACTTTACCTCTCCAGAAAAAAAAAAAAATCTACTGTTTCCTTTGGCATCTGTCTCTACACTTCTTCCACACTTTTCTCTGCCCTGTGGTGGTGGTGGTAATTGCTGCTGTTACTGAGATGCACGAGATTATGCAACTGTCTAGCATTTTGATTTAATCAGCATGGGGAAAAAACCTGCTCCAAATTCTATTAATAACTACCAGCCAGCTCCCTCCTTCTCTCTCTCCCCAAATTCCCATGGAAGGAGGATCACAGACAGATCCCTGCAAGCACAAACTATCAGCCTGACTGGATCAATAACATCCATGGTGCCAGGAATCTGCAGTGAATTCTGGGTAATTAATCTGCCAGGGAAAGACAACCTTAATTAAGAACAGCCAAGCTGTTCTTTTCCAAAACCTTGTGCTTAATAAAGTCACAGTATTGGTTTGGCTGGGGATTTTTATCTAAATTTTAATGGCTTTTTTGTTCCTAACAAATGTTTTGAAAGCAACAATGCAGGAAGCAGTAAAATCTTCACACAACAGTCAGAGATATGAACTCTTTACTTTGCCTTCTTGATGCCACATTAAAGGTGAATGCTCCCACTATTTAAGATGCCTCAGTGCTGGAGAGAAGCACTGGCTTCACAGCTGGGATGGACAGTGCTGTGGAGTGGCTGCTGCCTCCATCCTCATGTAAGAGGCCACAGTTGAGATAAAGCTGTGACCTTCCCTCCAGTTCTTAGGAAGAGCATCCAGGACAAATGTTTCCTCAGTAGGCCAAAGTCTCTGATTTTTCACCACCTTTCAGGCAATCTGGGAAATACCATTTCAGCCCTATCAGGCTGCAAGCAGCCATTTGGGTACAGACAGTTGTGCAGATCACTCCAAAGTTTCTGAAGCAGCTGCTGCCACAAGACAGTCAGAAATCCTCTCAGGCATCTCACAATGATTTAGGAGGAGTACTGGTTATATTTCAGATACACAGAATTTTAAGTTTTCTGTTCTTTTGCTTCTGGTTCTACTTCAAACCCTTCATTTCATGCATGATAAGTACATCTATAGCAACACTTACTCTAGTGTGCTCAGAACCTTTTTCTGGTGCCAATGTCAATTGGTACAGACTCAGCCAAATCCAAACTCTTATTCCTCAGGGCAAAAAAGTCCAAAGGGTGGCCACATCCAAACTGTCTATTGCTCCTGAATTTTGATGGATACCCTAATGCTGACAGCTTGGGCCAAAAGCATGTCAAAAGCTGTGTTAATAACTTACCAAGATGAGCCTGGGAGTGTTTCCTAGGCATCCATTTGTGATGAGGACATGTCTCAAATGACCTTGGTAGGGCATATTCAGAAAGATCCAAGAAACTCCTCCCAGACTGGCACTATATCCCAGCAGGGACTGGGTCAGCTGCAAAAAAAACCCACCTGAAGCAATTTGCACATGCAGTTTTGAGGGCCTAAAATGTGTATTCCAGAGACTTTCAAAGGGATCTCTGATTTCACCAGCCCTGCTCATCTTTGCAGGTCAAATTCTACTCACCTGTCTGAAGCCAAGGGGGGCCTCCATATTTATTGGCAAAAATCAGCATTTTCCCTAATGGTATCCTGGACAGAGGGTAATTATGGTAAAGACTGATGAAAATCATTTAACTCCTACTATGGGGACAGGATCATGACAGCTAGATTAAAGATGTCCTTTATAAACCGTCACAGAGCCAGGGAACATGATAATGAATGAGTTAATTACACCAGCATCTGAGGCTGATACTGCCCATCTGCCGCTTTGATTAATTAAAACTCTGATGGACAACAATGAGGCCCTTCTCAGGTCTGAAAGCAATTAATTGCCAAAGTCCTCAATAAATCTAACAGCATCACTAACTGAACTGGCAGAAGAGTCCACTTTGAACAGTCCCAGAACACAGGCAGGAGAGCATATCATGGAGTTTGAAGCATCCCCAATATCATACATTAATCTTCCGGTGTCGCTGGGAGCTGGGGCCTAGTAATTTCAACTTCTTGTTCAATCACCTTTTATTTCCTCTGAACATCAGAAGGGGCAGTCCCAGTAAAGGACATGAACTGCTGAGGAAATTAAGGGCTTTGGCCCTTTTTGTCCTTTGTCCAGATTCTCCAAGCTGTAATGAGTGGGTTACATTTTTTGCTCTTGAGTGTCTGTTCTCCTTGGACTAGTTGTAACCAGTCCTGACAAAGAGGGATTTTAGAAATGCAATGGGAAGCCAAACTCTTCCAATTCTTCCTGTATTCCTCAATCAAAGAATGCCAACAATCAGCAACAGTTGCTCAGAAAGTGGGGGTAAACTGAGCACCTGTGGGCAGGTCAAGGAAAATCTGAGAAACCAGATACAAAGTATGTGCCTTGATTACATCAGAGCAAAGACAGGGCATGAAAGAACCACAGAACATCCTGAGATGGAAGAGAGCCATAAGGATCATTCATCCAACAGGATGAAGCTGATCAAGGTACTTTCTATTGTGAGAAATCCTAGACTACAGAACCACTTTTCAAAGAAGGGAAAAGAGGAAAGCCCTAATGCACAACCAATTAAACCCAAAAGAAGGTGTCACTCTACTGCAGAGAAAATGCCCACAGCCAGAGGGGAGGAATTAGTGCTTTTCCCTTTTTGCCTTCTGTCTGCGCAGAAGTTTTACAAACTAAGCACAAGTACAACGCAATGGAATTTTGAGGGAACACCACAAAAGACCACTTGTGCAATAAACAGAGCTAGAGGGTACCACATCATCTTCAAAGCCAGTAGAGCTCACACATGTGGTTTGGACACCTTGCAAAAGGTACTGCTTTTTCCCTGAGATGAAGAGAAAAAGCCTTCCCTTCCATTTTTATCCTACTTTCGCATTGTTAAGCAGTTCTTGCATTTCACCTGGAACAGTAACAATTGAGGAGCTAAAGCTTTTTCATACTACAGATCCAAGACAATGCTTAATAACAATTACCAGCAGTGATTAGTTAATATGGCCATAAGGCAACAGTCCCACTGCCTGCCAGTCAATTGGAGGCATCAGTGCATTGGATCATGATAGCTGCTCTCATTAAACATTGCCTCACTCCTGAGGACAAGAGTCCTCTGCAGCACCAGTTCAGCTCAGCGTGATGCAGCTGCAACTTCCCATAGCTTCCCAGGCTGGAATGGCACAAGAAACAGCAAGTTTAGACATGCTGAAGTAAATACAGAGACTACTGCTTTATTATCATAGAACAGTTTGAGTTGGAAGACACCTTAAAGATCATCTTGTTTCAACCTTCCTGCCTTCCAAGGGTTGGGGCATCCACAAGAGGCAACCTGTTCCAGTGACTCACCACCCCCCTATTAGAGAGAGGGTGGTTATACCCAGGGTGCATGGCTCATGCTTACTGCTGGGTCTTTAGTTCAGTAATTGAAAAGGAATCATGTATCAAGGGGTAAGACACAATCTGGTTAGCAGAGGACAAATTACAGTACCTGGTCCTTACAGTTTTTCAAAAGGTTTCAATATAGAAAGGAACTTCTAACATACAAGTAGAGTATCAAGAGGCCCCTTTTCCAGTTACAGAAAAAGGAAAACAGTCAAGGAAAGAAACAGATCTGAAATGGAGAAGACACTTTCCAACAGATGCTGTGGCCATTTGCAAATAGTAATAACACTTTATCTCTATCTAAGCAAAGGAGGGTGAGAGACAGATGCCACATACATACCTCTATTTCTCAGGAGAAGAATGGAAGAGAAACTAGAACAGACCAGATGTTCAAGGATTAAAATTTCTGAAGAGTAACTGAAACACACAAGGAGCTGTTTTTGCTCAGGTGAGCCCCAGCTGCCTCAAGGTATGTCTGTATCATGCAGAACAGAAGCATGCAGAAGTGCCTTAGGCATCTCAGCTAGGTCAGAGCTATGCAAGTATCTCCTCAGAACACTGTGCTCCCCCGAGCCCAAAGGGCAGGAGGAGGTTAATCTTCCACCAGTGCATTTTAAGCCATCTTCAGGAAGCAGATAATGTGGCATGTCTCTGCAGATCAGCTGACGTGACAGATAGGTACAGACATGTGCATCCACCGTGGACTGAATCCATTACTCAACCTAAGATTTGGGTCAGATTTTCTGACTCCACCTGCAGCTCAACTAAAGACCACTCCAAAAACCAAAGAGAAGGATGGGGCAGGGATTTGGGTTTTTCACATCTTTTTGCTTTCTAACTCTTCCAAGTACTATATATTTAACTCATCGAATTCTCCAAGAGCCCTTTCCTTGTTGTCCAGTCCCAAAAGTATGCACATTCAGGAAAAGTATGAGAAACCATGTTCCAAGGACAGTGATTTTTTTTCTTTGTCCCAGTTTTAGGTTTAAGCCCACTTCACACATTGACTTTAAATGTTAAAGTTTTAGTTCCCCCCAAAAAAATCATGTTAGAAGAAACACCTTTTCACAACAACATTAAAACCTTACCACACCCTGCAAGGAGAACTATCGTTCCAGGCTCCCTGAAGCATTTGGCCATTACAAGGTAAGATGGGGATGTGAGTATAACATTAGCTTAAAATTTCTTACTTACCACTGTCAGTTTGAGGTAAGCCCCAACGTTATTTTTATCCACTGTATAGACCAGGTGCTACAGAAGAACTTGGTGTAACCTGCCACACTGCAAAACAAGTGTCATATCGAATTAGTGATTCTCTACTACACTTCTGTCCTGTTCTTCCACAAGCAGTCATGTAGTAGAAGAATAATAAAAAAATTAAAATTCACTTTCTAAATCGTGTTTTATAAATCAGTTAATACCTCCAGTTACATAGCATTGTTGTCATGGACAGTCAAGAGAAGCACTAATTAGACTGGCACAATAGACACTTGTTAATTGCATTGTCAGTTCTCAATGTCAGGAAAATGTCTCATTTGTATCTTTAGAAGCTGTGTGAGGAGGAAGAGGAGAAAACAAAACCAGCTCTTCTCTGATGTAGTAATGACTAACTACTAACTACTAGTATTAATGTAGTTCTTGACTACGTAGTTACTGCAGTGTAGCTGCCTTATTTTTGTCATAGATCCATCTGGACATGCAGAGTGACTTACTTTATTCACAAGAATATACAAAACAAGCATCTCTCTGATGAAATCAATGAAACTGTATTGGTATGCAAACCACCAAAAATAAAATCAAACTGCAAGACATCGCTTCTAGCATTTTTATCTTGATCTGAGATCTTCAATCACAGATGATGTCTCAGACCATTCACATATGGCTGGAGTTGAGCAGTTTGGTCTGGTTCAGCTGATAAAACTCCATTGAAGACACAAAAACACCATTTAGATTTGAACGAATTAAAGATAATAAATTTTGATTCAAGCTCGCCTCTAACTTGACCTGATTTCCCCCTCACTCATGTATATAATACAGCTTTTAATATCTTCTTCTCTAATAAAATTATTACACTTTTCTCATCCCTTTCCATCTCATGTACTTAACACTGCATTTTCACAGTTCCTTCACAGGAGGCCTCTGAGCCAGGTATGCCTTCTGAGGCACAGAAGGGGGAAGGATGGCTGTCCAAGAAACTGTCAAAGATCTGTTGAATCTACCAAAGGTTTCAAGAACTGTCCAGTAAGTTGCTCTCAAACAAAAGTGCACTGAAAGTGCATTGTCCCTCCAGCACAAAAACTGAGCAAGCGAAAGGGTGTACCAGCACTGAAAGACGATTTTATGTGATGAGCAGCGCTGAAAACTGATGTAAAAGTCCTGTTCAAAGCTCTGCTCAGAGAATTGACCTGAATCACCTCCCTGAGGGGAAAACTCAGCAAAATTACAACTAAATCCCATAAGCCTTAATCACAAGTATCACCAATTAGCCATCAGAACATAAAATACATTTGCTAGCACATAAGATCTTTGAAATGCTTTTATATGCTTTGTTTTGCCAAGCAGAGAGCAACACCAACTCCAATGACACATTCCTGCATTCTCCTCCATCAGCCACACCGCAGCAGACAGGAGAGTGCATGAACAGCCCCCCGCATTGAAGCAATTATATCAGGAACCCTCTTGAAAGCTCACAAGGAATTAAACATAAACAGATTATTGAATTCCTTTGATAGTTTTGAAAATGTTTTTTAGACATTTTAGAAAGCAATCAAGAGAGTTAAGGCTCCCTTGAAAGGGATTATGTTCCTTTTGGAGTGAGCAGCTCAGGCAGCTGCATGAGACAGCAAACACCTACATACTGGGCTACAGCAGTGTCCTGCTTTTGGCTGGGAGAGAGTTAACTTTCTTCTTAGTAGCTGGTACATGGCTGTGTTTTGGATTTACTGTAAGAATAATGTTTAGAACTCACTGATGTCTTAGTTGTTGCTAAGTAGCACTTACCCTAAATCAAGGACTTTTTAGTTTCTGGTGCTCTGCCAGCGAGCAGGTGCACAAGAAGCCAGGAGAAAGCATGGCCAGAACAGCTGACCCAAACTGACAGAAGGGATATTCCATACCACAGAACCTCATGCTCATTATATAAACTGGGGGAATTGGCCAGAAGGTGCTGATCAGTGCTCAGGAACTACTGGGCACTGAGTAGTGCACAAACCAACTTGGTGCCAATAAAGAAAGAAAATCCTGCAATGGGTTTTCTTAGGATACCAGACCATCTTGCTCATTGCTAGATCAACCAAGTGCAGCTCCTCTTTTAGTTGCACTACACAAAACACAGCTCCTCCCAGGCAACAGTGACTCCAAAAGTTCCAGTGGGACAGACTCTGCTCCAGGCCATCGCTTTTGCAGAGTAGGTGAAGAAGTGTCACACAAGCAGGTTGAAACTTTTGCTTTAGGATCACAATTTTAAGTTGATATCTCTGCAGCCTGCACCAGCTTTTGGTCTTGAAAGCATATATGGGTGATGCTCTTTCCTTCCTCATGCCAATGTATAGATCAATATGAACCTCTTTATTAATCTAATTATAGCTGCAGGGGGGCTCTTTGCTGCTCAGGTTCATTTGTCTCCCTCTGATGTTAATGCAATCAGGCACAAAGATCACTTCATTAGAAGATCATCTATGCTTGGTCTTATTTGAGCTATAAAAATAACTCTTTTGTCATACAAACTGTATGGTCAAAACTGCCATCAAGCTAGATGACTCACTGTAACCCACGGAGCAGAGTTCAGCTCCAAAGAGCAGCTGGAAGAGGAGCTGTCACTAAATAAACACAGCACTTCTTACATGATTCAGATGGAGGATTCGTCCACCGCACAGATAAATGGGCATTCTACAATCAGGTACAGGGAGGAAATGAGGAGTACAGTGAATGTAAGGTGCAGAGTATCTGTGGCAGAACCCAGAGCAGAGCTTAGCTCTCTTTTACTGTAAAATAATGCCCTGCTTTATTTAGTCCACCTCCTTCCACCTTCCTACTACATATCCCTCCTGAAGTGCAAAACACAGGGTTTGTTTATTTATAAAGTGTGGTCAAACAGAAACTGTCCTTGGAGCAAAGGGCCTCTTTTTCTAAGCAGCTGGTGGCCCAGAGGGGATGAGGCCTGCAAAGGAGGCTGAGAGTGTCCCACAAAATGCAGCTCTAGATTAGTACTTCAGAGTCACCACACAGATGCAGCTTCCAGCTGGTCACCCTGTGAATATACCTTTATACAAGAGCAGAACTTCAGTGATAAAGACACAGACTAGATACTAACAGCCAAGAGGAATCAGGTAGACGAAGGATTTCAATTTGAAACTCTGTTATTGCTAGAAAATGCTTTAGCCTCTTGAGTAGAACAGACAAAAAGGGGCTAAGGGAACAGCACAACCAGTTTGCCTCCACTGGATTTTTTTCAAATCTAACCTATTTTTGCAGACATCATCTGAGGACACCTACCCTCAAGGCCTGTGGGTAAAGAACAGCTTCTTTGTTAATTTTGCAACGAAATCAATGAAGCCTTGGGACACTGTAACATGCACACAGAATACGCAGGCAGAGCACAGCCTTTGCCACTGACTGTGCCCCAGCCCAAAATGGGTATCTTCAAAATCCTCCACAAGAACAATCTTGCTCTGCTTCTATCTGCATTTCTACCAATACTGACCTATCTGTGTGCATACTGCCTCTCTACATTACAAACCACTCAGCTGAAAAACAGGAGCAACACCTAATGTTCTTTTGAAAACTTCAGGATGAAAGTAAGCTGTTACAGCACTCTCTGTGCCATTAAGTTATTAATAAACACAAAAAGTCCTGAAATCTTTTTAGCAGATTCTCACTGAAAAAACCCCTACCACCTGTACATGCTAGAAATTCAGCAGCAGGGAAACTAGAATGTTGGTTCATTACTCAGAGAAGTTTCTGGACATCAATTAAATACATATGATTAACACCATAACTGCTCATATAGCAGCACCACAATGTGAGTTTTTCTCACCTTATCATCCAAAATGATTTTCAGGAACTAGTAATCACAAGAAAACTCAGGGAGAGATAATTATAGGTCATCAGGTTGACACTGGCATCAGAGAGCAGAGATTAGTTGTACAGCAGGAACAAGATGAAAAACTATAATGGAGCAGCCTAGTACAACTCATTGACAAGAACTCTATCATGCAGCATTGGAGAAATAGTTATATCCCCAGAGAATGGTGCCTTGGTACCCTTCTGGAGAGGTGACTTTTGAAAAGCCATTAAGACAGGATTTGAGGGGTCCCATTCCAATCCCCAAGAGTCAGAATCAGATGGCAATTTCCTGCAATTAATGTTTTTTAGTCCCAAAGCTGGAAGTGCAGCACACATTGCTGATTTTATATGAAGGTAAGACCTGGGAATGAAGGATACCTGCAAAACTGGCTGGAGGGGGAATCACATGGCTTGGAGATGCAACCTAGCAGAACTGTTTTTTCAGCTAATATCTGACTTCAAACTGTATATGCTGAGTTATCTTTCCCATCTTTTCCTTTCTCAGCTCCCTTGATGCCTTTAATTCATACAGGGAACAATTCGTGCTCCACAAGCATGCCTGGCTTGTTGGGTACCAAACAAATCCCCAAAAGAGCATAGAGGAAGAGCATTCACAGCAGTTGTGCAAGCTGCCACCAGAGCATTTAGAACCTGATCAACCAGGCTGCCAGTTCTAGGTGTACCTGGGGATTTTGCCTCAGTATCATCTGTGCAGTCAACGCGACCCA
The DNA here is from genome assembly GCF_009819655.1 of Sylvia atricapilla. NCBI lineage: Eukaryota > Metazoa > Chordata > Aves > Passeriformes > Sylviidae > Sylvia > Sylvia atricapilla. Next base: position 24,207,010 of record NC_089146.1, read on the forward strand.
GAGGAAAACTGTGCAATGAAGACATCAAACTTCTGTCCCACTGGCTGGTTTCATGCTATCTCTGAAAGCACACAGGAAATCCTCAGAGACTTTGGGAATTTTTTGACTATAGCCAAGGGTACATTATCTTCAGATGCATTTGCTCTTGTAGGAATTGGAAAGCGGGGTTGATTGTTTCTTTAAAGAAACACTGTAGAGGGGCTGGACTAGATGACTTTTCAAGGGCCCTTCCACCCACAGCTATTCTATTACTTAAAGCCTAACAAAATATAGAATTACATCCCAGCAATTCCTGCCATTTTGCAGCTACTGAGTGAATGATAGAACTGTACTTTCCTCAGTATTGCTCATCCCGTAGGATGAGTTTTTGTACCAGTTACAAATCATTTGCAGCCTGGCCGAGAGTACTTTTTTAAGACCAGATACTGGCAACCTAAAAGCCAGATTCCATCACAAGGAAATACCTGCACAAAACCAGTTAAACTACAGAGAAGGAAATTATTTTGCTTTGGATAACATGTTTTCTCTACGTAGTTGCAACTTGGCGTTTCAATTCCCTCTACCCCAAATCTCTGAAACTGCCCACAGCTCTTCTGTGAATAACTAGATTCTGCAGAATAATCTTCCCTTGAGGAGTACACAGCTGTCTAGAAGGTAAAGCTGGTCCTGCCTTCCAGCACACATTCAATCTGTGCATATATCCATAATGTGGTTCCCTTGATTTCCAGTGGGCCCTTTGGGTATGTGTCATTCTTGTATTTTAAGTTACAGTGACCTGTTGGTAGCAAAAGGTCATTTCTGCATGTTTTTCTCTCACCATGTTTGTTCTTTTTCACATGTCCTCTGTCTCATCACAGTTCTTACTTCTGAATCATCATCAGCTTTAGGTGAACAGGGATTATACACAATCTCATGTGTAAACCTCGAGCTGTGAGTCATTCGAATGCTAAAGCCTATATTGCTCCCATTTCCTGAGGACTGCGGAGAAATCTCTTGCAGACAAGCTACAACCCAATTACACATTGTCTTGCTGGACTAACCCTATTCCTTCTACATTGATTTTGTCACTGCTGCCCGAAGGGAACTTCACAACCATTTGCATTTTTAAATAGGTCAGTGTGTGTGTCTAGGAGAACTGTAAGTAAATGCTCATTATGTAAAACAGATCATTCTTTCTGGAATGTGAAAAGAGATATAGAAAGGCTGTTCTTTCCAATAATAAGCTTTGGAACCTCATCTGTTTCCTCTCCTTGCCTTTCAAAGTCATTAAGTGGAATAACTGCTTCTCCATTTCTCCAGAATACCTCAGTCTTTGTCTGTTTAATGTCAGCCTCTTATACATTCCTGGTGCCTGTGGGACACTTAATGGAACTCCCACCATTCCATTTCTCCTCAAGACTAATGATCGTGTTCTCCTCATGCCCAGGGAACATCACAGTAACTTGCATTTTTTTCTTCATTTATTCCCATCCCCCCAAATCTTTTGTCATAAAACTTCTGCACTGACATACCCTCTGTAAATGAACTCTCAACCAACCAAAGTCCATCAAAATCTTTCATCTGCCTTCCTTGGAAGACATCATAAGTAAATAACTTTCCCCAGTTGCAGAGGGAGAATAATTCAACAGGCAGAGATGTTTTTGGTCAGAGCATGGTGCTAACAACACCAAGGTTGTGGATTCAATGCCTGTATGGGCCATTCACTTAGAAGCTGGACTGGATCATCCTTGTGTGTCCCTTCCAACTCAGACTATTCTGTGAAACTGTGAATAAATGGCCCTTAATAAGCCTTCAACAGAACTAGGAATAAAACCCTACTGTTGCTGTCCTCAACAAGTGAAGCATATTAGCTCTCTTACAACCTTAAAACAGTGAGAAAATTTTAATTCAGCTCTGGAGGACACTGCCTGTTTCCCTGAGTGTTTAATGTATAGGTTGATTTAGATGGAATCATTGAGGATTATTATAGAACTTATTATAGAACTGACCTCTTCTAGAGTACCTCCTTTATCTTCCAAGAAGCCTGACCACCAGATCTCACAGTTTTGAGCCACTCCTTGTGGGAAAGCCAGACCCCTTACAAACAACCTGCAGCAAACTCACCCAGCTTAGTCATGCTTATTATGGTCCCTGTAAGTGCAGGTGCTCCCCAGTTTTGTTTGTTAGCCAGCAAAAGTACTAAACTAAAAGTACTAGAAACCTTCCCTCTCTCTGCCTCTTCAAGACATTTCTGCAGTAAGTGCATTGCCCAAAGATAATGTTACTGTTGCTATTAAGCAATGGCTTAATAGCTACAAAACACACTGACAGCCCTGGTACTTTAAGTGATAGCACATAAAACAAAAGCAAGTTCATTAAACATGTAATTTCCCCATCACCAAACCCACTTTCCTTCCCAAAATCTTTATTCCTCTTACTCAGGGAGAAAGAGGATATACTTGCTGGCTGATGTTATCTTTGATCAATTCCCCCCAGCCTGCCCAAGAGAATGAAGTAAATCAGCAGGTTGAGCTGCTAGAAGATCACATTAGTTAAAGGTGGGATTAAGATGATATACAAATTTGTACAGTACGCAGCACAGTTTTGTGAAAGGTGGATTACTATCACTTATGCTATGCTCTTCTTGGAGAGCATTCAGCCTTCTAAACCTTGGTGTTAAACTGAAATGTAGAGATTCCACAGGTGGTAACCACTCAAAGTCCCCAAGGAGCAATGGGGAGGAATTTACATCACAATCACCAGACAAAGATCACATGATTGCTCAACTCACCTTTGCTGAGCCGTTTTTTATCCTTTGAAAGGAGAAATTACATTTTCTCAGCATTCAGGACAACAGTGGACTAGAAAATCAAATTTACACAGGACTCACAGGTGCAGTATTAAGGCATGACAGGAAAATGCTCTTGGCTGGCTTTCACCCATTCAGATCAGGGCCTTCAATGCTGGCCTGCTTGGGACTAAAGAAAAATATTCTCTCCACCCCACTCCCTCCATTCTCAGTAAGTAAAGGGTCCCTAAGCATTCTGATACAGGTCCTGTACCTCTTGTGAGAAGTCAGCATAGGCGCCATTTCTTCACATTGTGGATGTACTCACTCCATGGGGCGAGAACATTTGTCATTTGACTACTTGCATTAGCAGGCTGGAGAAGGCATTCTGATACATCCCAGTCATATAAAACTCTAACAATCAGGTACTAACAGCTATTTTACCTTTCTTTTTCTAGCATTATGTCTGATCCACATGCTTCAGGCAAAAATATCTGCACCACAGTTGGTCTCCTCAGGGGCTTGTGCTCCCTTTATGCATTGTCTCAGACAGCAGACAGAAAATGTTTCTAGTTATACCCTATATTGGAGGTATTTCTGTTTTCTGTTAATACCTTGAAAGCTGCAAGATTCACTCCCTTCTGGAGGAAAAGAAAATGACAGTTATTACTGCCTATTATTGCACGTTAAAATAGGAAGAAAGAATGAGACAGAGTTGGAACTCAGTGAGACCATGAGGAAAACAATCCTTTGGTTTGATATATTTAAAGCAACAGTGAATAAATTTCCATGGTCAACCTACTAATTCCATTATAGATTCCCCAAACTTTCATTGCAGTCCATACAGCTGACTTGGTGCATATGGAGGGGTCATAAGAATTAATATACCAGTAAATATATATGTGACCAAATCTGAGTACTTTTTAGTGGTGGGGCATAATTCATTATTTGGTAACAGCAAAAAGTACTGTATTTCAGGTTGCTGGCAAAAGAGGTACTTTTGATGGTCAACTCCTGAGACTTGTAATGGGGAGACATCACAAAGAACAGAATTAATTTTACTATGTCTTAGTCATGCTGTCTTCACAAAGTTTATTGGGAAGAAGCAGATTAATTTCTATCCAGCTTAAGTCACTAAAGTACAGTATGTGCAGAGTCAGATGAGCAAAGAGTCTATTTTAAGGCACTCATCTCACAGATGCACTGAAGTTATGCCTGGTTTGTAAAAACAAAATTGAGATGTTTTCTAGTTTCCTGTTTAGTTCTTCTATCTTCATAAATGCAAGCACTATTCCAAAATAGTAAAAGAGGGAAGGTGGAGGGGGACACTAATCTTTCTGCTTACAAAAACTTGCTGCTTGGAAAAATATGATCAAACTTTAGCTAAGCTTTCTTCAAATGTTTTCCAAGTAATTTTCTTGTAAAGAGTATTTCTGCCTCTATGCTAATTTTTTATGCAGAGTTCAATGTGGTTTTTGATCCTTTGGGAAAGGTAAGAGAGGCTAAAAATCACAGCCTTGCCTTTTTTAATATATCTATTTTAGTCCTTTGTATCAGATTATGACAGCATTACAAAAGAAAACTTCACCTATTCTGGTTTCCTTTATTTTCTTTAATATGTGGTAATCTATTCCCCTAAAATTTTCAGGTTCGGTAATCACAAGAAAAGAAGAGCCCAAACTAGTACAGAACTTCCAGAGCTGCCTTCAAAACAGTGCAGAGAAATGCAATACACAAACTCCACCCCTCAGAAAAGCAAGTCACCTCTTGCAGAAGTCAATGCTGCCTTCCTCTACTAGCACCTTTAAGTGGTGAGGGCTTGCTGAAAGAACTGTTTATTCTGTGTGGTAGTTCTTCAAAGAATTTAGAAACAAAAGCCTGGGTGAGCCTCCAGTCCCCTGCTATTACTGGGAACATTTTGAGTTTTTTAAAAAAAAATCTTTGTAACCCACATCTCAAAAGAGACACAAGAAAACTTGGAAGTCTCCTGTATGTCACACTCATAAGTGCTCCCAGCACTGTGCTCCATTACTGTAATGGTACCTAGAGAAGAATGAAGATGGAAGGGGAAAGGAAGCAAAGTTGAAAATTTAGCGGAAATGAGTTTTCCACTGTCACAAACCAACAGCTGAAGTTACCTGCTTATTTCACAGACAGTGGTGAGGCTGAACAAATCCAAACCCACCCTTACAAGCACAGCAGCAACATCTACCAGTGTATTTGCCAGCTTAGCAACGTGCAAGTCAAAACTCTTCTTTCCAGATTATCTTCAACCTTATTGAGATTACAAGGAAATTTCTCCCTTGCCTTTTATCATGTGCAAATGCAGAATATAAAAGTGGCCCGTGTCTTTAGAATTCACAACTGAGATAACTGATTTTCCTTCCTCATTTTCTAATACCAAAGACACTGCTGCAACATCAAACAGACAATTCTGTCAAAATGCAAATACCAGGAAAGTTAGCAAGATGTAAATCCACCCTGGCAACTACGGGACCACAGTGCAGCAGAACAGGTCTCTTCACATTAGAAGTGTTTTGATGGTATGTGTAATACTTTTGTGCCACATTTTAAGGACAGAGGTGAAGCCTTGCTTTCAGAATTCTCCAAACATGTTGACACCATACTGCTAACCTGACATTAATTTCAACCTGATTAGTATCACACAAATCACAAGTCTTCAACTATGTAACATTCTAGAAGTTATTTTTTATTACTGTGGCATATTGACAACTGTCCAAGAGGACAAATTTGGTTTCTGAGTACAAAAAGGAATGAGACCAAACTTGAGAACAGCGTAACAGGTAGCAGACCCCACTACCCAGTGACAGAGCAAAAAGCTTTGTGCACAATTGATATAGCCTAGATACTTAGAGACTCACAGCATATTGTAACCAGAAGAGTCTTACTCTTCCTCCAGGACTCCCAAACCCAGTATTTCGTCCTTTTCTGTGGAGTACTCTCAGTTCCATGCTATGGTCCCAGCTCCCTCACATGTTACTTACGCTTTCTGGTATAATACCTTTGGATATTCTCCACCTCCCACAGTCCACACTGCAAAATACTTTTTTTTTTTAGCCCACACCCCTCTTCTAATTAAGGAAGAGAAGAAACAAAAGAACCTGCAGACTAGGCTGATATGACATAATGTTTAGGCTGTTGGCTGGAACTCTCAGCTGCTGGGCCAGACCAAGAGAGGAGAAACTCTCCTGAAGCTGAACTCATCCCTCCTTTCCCTTTCACCTCTTCCCAGCATCAACTTCCACAAAAAACTTTTACAACCTAATGCTGAAATCACTGCCTCTCCATCAGAGCTGATTGTGCCCAGTGAGCAGCAGATTAACAGAAAGACAGAGACAACAATCATAAGCTTTGATCTCATGGCAAACAAGGCTTACTAAGATTACTGGTTCATACCACTAGCAAAGAGCTTCCAGAGAGGCATTATTTCCAGGGAGAAAAAGAAAATAAACCAGTAACATACAACAAAAATCATAGTCTTCTTTTTTGTAAACACTGATAATTACTCTGCCTATAAAGTACATGACAAGGGATGTTCTGCTGCCTGCAGGAAAACAAATGCACTTTGTTTCCTTTATAGCTGCTTTTGAAGTGGACAACTAACTGCTCTAGTGCTTCTGAGGACTGGTCAGTGTGGCAATTGAAAATGAGAATTCTCAATGTAAATAATGAGTCAGACATACTAAACAGTAAGTCAGACTTTGCAACTGAAAATGTGAGCTTGAACTAAATGTGAGATCTCTTCCAGTCACTGAATGAGAACCTGAAAACTGGCCCTTTGCCAAAGAACACATGTAAAATCAGGCTGCAGACGTGACAGACCCTCACTAAGATCAGAAGCTTCTGAAGACTGAATGCAGAAGGCTGGGCAGAATGAAAGATGCTTTTCTTGCCTTCCAAGAATTCACTTTTATTTGTTTTGAGTCAAAAATTCTCATTCATCTTCTCAGTACTAGCAACTCAATCACCACACTGAGCCTACATGTACATACTGTGCTGTACAGGTAGCAAGAAGATCTATGCAGGAATTCTCCATGAACTAAATGTATATTCCTTGACCAAAGCCATACACTCTAGAAATGTGGTCAGTGAAATCAAAAGAAACAAAGTAACTTCATATTCTGGTAACGAGGTTCCATATTCCGGGTGGTTTTGACCAAGATTTTTTCATTATCTTATGCTTATTATGGTCCCTGTAAGTGCAGGTGCTCCCCAGTTTTGTTTGTTAGCCAGCAAAAGTACTAAACTAAAAGTACTAGAAAGTACCTTTAGGTACCGCATAAGTAGTCACCTGATTTTAGCAAACATGGCTCTGAAGACAAAACCCAACCTTTAAAATATTTTTATTAAGCAAAACCAAACCACACAAAACAAAACCAAACCAAACCACAAAAAGAAAAAGTGCAAAACAAGCCCCCAGCCAGTGTACTCCATACATTTGCCTTAAAAGACATTCAAAACACTGATCAAATAATTCTTATTTACAGTTGAGAAAAATATCTTTTGGTGATACAAAAGCTATAAAGGTCTGCAAAAATCACTAGCTCCCTGTCATCTGCATTTGAGAAATTATTTCGACTCAGTCAGGATAGGATGCAAGAGAGGACAGAGTAGGTTGCTGTGTAAGGAAGTAGGGGCAAAGAGCAATTGCTGTTTCCCACACAGGAGCTGTTGGCCAGTATAAAGCGTAAATATTCCACAACATTTTGCAACTACAGATCAAGATTTTTCCTTTTTTTTGTGATCTTAGTACCATTTTGCACAGTATATTTACACATTTATAATAATGAAAGAACAGCTTTTAACAGAATGAATCTGGTTGTAACAGATGAGCATGTGTGAAGGTGTCATTACTGCCTCTTCAGCTCTGCAATCACACTTGAATGGCTCTTTCTAACCAGCATTTGACTAGTTTGGATTGCTCTGTGTAGACATTACTCCATCCTGGTTGCCAGTATTAACTATTATCATTTATCTATCACAGCTGTCAGTGTACAGCTTGGAGGGCTTTTTCTGCTCTGGGTTAGCAGCAGTTCTCAGCAGTGTATGAAATGGGCATAGAACTGATTCTTCCTTTTAGCACCAGGAGCATTGACAGCAACCGTACTAGTTGGAAGTCTAAAAAATCAAAAATCCCAGCACATGAAACAGGAAAATGTGTAACAGAAAGGGACAGAGAGCTTGGGCTGCTGCTGAGTTGACAGGACAGAGATGACCATAATTACTGATCTGGGGACAGTGGCAAAATCAGCACACTTGGCTCTGCTGTGTGCTTTAGATTCTGTTGTGTATTTCAAACTATTAACTTGTGAGTCCCTGGCCTAGAATTTTTTCCCACAAGCATCTGTGGTGGTTTTCATGGTGCTTTGTTGGCTTTAAGTTTTTTTGCTCTATCTTGTTTTTTGTTTATTTGTTTTGAGTTGGTTTGTTGGCTTTTTTGAAGCATGAAAATAGAGACTTTTCCCCTTCTGTAACAATAAACCTATAGGGTTACCTTCACTAAATATTCAGTATTACCTTGTGACCTCGCTGGGACACTTCTGTCTTCCTTCCCAGGCAATATAACAAGAATTTCCAGCACCAGAGCAAATTCTCATTCAATTTAGTAGTGTTTAGCTAAAAGCAATACAAAGGACAAGCTTTATAAATTCAGTGTTCTAAAGAAAAAAAAGATGCCTTAAAAGTATCAATACTTTTCAAGTACTTCAGACAATTTCAATCTTGTGTTCCAGTTTTGAAAGTCAGATGACATTTATGCCAGCTGGAAACATTTCTGGGATTTCCGTTCTCATTTGAGAAAATAAAGATGGATGTACTGTCTTCTCATTAGCATCTTTTTTTGTGCCCCACCTCATAGAGACATCTCTTGCAAAACTTTGCTTGTATAGTCACTATATATCACCAGTCACATCATGTCCAGCTGCAAACAGAAGAAAGAGATTTGAAAGAAGCAGCATTGAAGTTATTTCTTACATGTCTTTAGTGCTGAGAAAACCAAGCAAATCTGGAAATCCTTATCATGTAACATAAATGGATTGCACAGAATTCAGTACTTATCTTCTATAAAGTACAAAAACAAACCTAAAAATCTTCACATAATCATATGTGCCATTTATAGATTTTTAAAAGTACAGTCCAAATGTAGAAATCTGTCTGTTATCAAAGCTTCCTTAAAACTATCTACACCATCAGCTTAAGTCATGGAGACAGATTTGTAACAAGTCAGCCTGTAAAAGATGGCTAAAATATTTATTAAAAACCCTGGTATCCTTGAATTTCAGCAAGCCTATATAAATAAGTTTAATTCAAAATATTAAACCATCTTTTTAAAAATGCTTTTCAATTTTCAACCCACATAACTAGCTGTTCAAGATCTACAAACTTTTTAAAATGCTATTATAGTAAATTATACCAATCTACTACTAAATGAGTGGCTCATTGGCACTTTTCAAACACAGAGGACACATTTTACCTCTGTAAACACCTATGTTACCACATTACATAGTATTTGCCATCCTGAAATTACACACCTGGCTAAGTTTTACAATAGCAAGTAAGTAATTTCACGTGGCTCTTCTGATTTAATTCCTTAGGTGTTTTCTAAGCCATGCACTCTAATATCTACTGCTTTAAGAAGCATTTGCCTCTCTCATTGCACCTTTCACTTAGAGCTTAATTCTAAAGCCACACCATATCTTTATGGTACTCACCAGATCATCAACATCACCACCTTCATCTGTAGGAGGCGGAGTTTCATTTTTCTGTTCCTTTGGAGCCAAGAACTAAAAATAAAAATGTATTTATGTGATACTGACAAAGCTGAGAGCCTTTAATGTTAATTTAAAAGAATGTCTCCTCTGTGTATCAAAACAAGCCCACCTGAAATTAAAAATCCCGAAGTAAGTTTTTTTCTGGTTTCCACCCTCCAAAATCATCTTAAACTACAAAAAGCTTGGTAAGACTTGCTTTTAAAAGGTTTTATGGTGAAGTGTGTCAAAAATACAGACAAAAGGATATGGTTCTTGAGACAACACATGGTTAGGCTGTAAAACACCCTGTGATAAGGATGCTGCAAATATTATTCCCTAGACTCAGGAGAAGATAAGGAAGATGCATAGAAGAGAAATAATTTGAAGTCTACTAACTCCACAGAAAAACAACCTCAGGGACAAAAAGTTTTCGAGACATCAGTGGCTGCAACCTGGAACTTTACATTTTTTCTACCCAACCCTTTCTGTCCACTGTCAGATACGTGATTCTGGATTAGATGGAAATTTTATCCATTTTAGTTCGACCAGGTTTATATTTTTGAAAAAATAACTGTGTGCAGCTACAAAATGCTCAGGGATAACAAAATATCCCCAATGATATGAGTACATACATGAAGGTGACCAATGGCTTCTTTGAGACATTTCCTACACACAGCATTCTAGTTCTGGGTTAAATTTGTAGGCTTCCCCATTTAATTCAATTAACATTTACCAAACGAACAAAGATATGAATTAAAAAAACTCACAACCCTCTAACATGCAAGACTGTTAGAATGCCAGTCTCAAAAATGGAAAATTCATTATGCAAAATTACACTGCTGTAGCTGCTGATACAACTCACCATATGCCCTTCACTTGAAGCATGACATTCATAAACAGAAGATAAAGGTAAGTTGCTCAGATACTATAAAAACTGAAATCAAACATACAGACAATATCTGGAGTACAACCACGTCCAAATTATTTCATAGATTTTTCTCTTACCCTAAAAAAACCCAACCAAAAACTAGAACAGTAGGAGAAAAATAGCAATACTTAACTCTTACTTTAAAAAACATCCAGTTTTGTCTACAAGTCTTAGTTACTACCTTTTAATCAATATCCTTAATATAAAACCTTTTTTTTTCCTTATTAAAATGCACCAGAATAAGTATACAGAGCCAGAAATAACCCTGTCCCCCAAGACTACACAGATGCGAAGCTAAGGAGGAAAAGTCGCATTTCCAGACTTGAAGTCCTGTCATCCTTAAGTCAGAAACATCTTTACTGTAACTCCAGATGATGAAAAAGAACAGCTAAGTAGAAAATAGCCACATTAAACAGGCTATAAATACCTGCTTAGATAACTCTTTTGTGCTCCTAAAAGGGAACTGCTGTTCAGCTGGGGACTTCAACTATATCAGCCAGAGAGTGTAAGAGGCCATGGAATCCTTATTAACTAACATCATCAATCTCTGAGACCATACATTTGTAGTGTGAAAAAGCTTAAACATTATTTTTAATAAACGAAATATCCTGATTCTTCTCTAGAACTCTAGTGACAGCTTTAGACATGGAGTAAAACTCTGTGACTTTCCTGTTGCATACTCTGGGACAAAAAGCAAATACATGTTTGGGTAACACCAAAGACAGAGGATATAGGCAACCTCTGCCCTGCTGTCTCAGTGACCAACAGTCAGACCTTTACCACATCCTAAGCAGCAACATCCAGGAGGAATACAGAAATCTCATTCCAAAGACAACATTCATGTTCTAACATGCTGAGTTTAACTTATCATAGAGATTCTGTAGCTAAAAAAAAAAAAAAAAAAAAAAAAAAAAAAAGGCAGGGAATGTGACAAGGCCAGAAGGAATTAGAATTTCAGGATGCCATATGCCTGTGTATCTTTTTTGTTGGAAGAGTTCTTAATCTAGTAGTAATATAAAGCACATACTATGAAACTAAAAACTAATGACATTTGTCAGCTCTGAAAGGCTTTTTGTGCCAGATCATATTTCCTTTTTTCACATTTAATTAAGAGTCAAATGGTATTTCTGGAAGCCACACATTTTTCAAAATTTTTACAATCAGCTTTCTCACACTAAATTATGCAAAGGAAGCTAAAAGCTAGAGAAATGTACAATGAAGATCTGCAGTAAATTGAAATCTGAAGTTTCTATCAAATGCTGAACATCCAAAGTTGGGGCTTTTTTCTGAAAACCTGTTTTACATTTATGCAAAAGCAAATTACATATAATAGCTGTGCTGAAATCCATTATCTTCCCTAAAGCAACCAGTAAAAGCACTTGACATTCCTGCTCTTTTAACCTACCATCCTCATGCTCTAAAAAGAGAATCTCACTATTACAGGGGAAAAAAAAATCATTTTTCTCAGTGATAGTAAAATATGCATGCATAACCTACCTCAAGCAAAAATAAAAAGGAAAGTTTGACCTGCCTAATAAGCAGCCTGGTAAGTCTTCCTTTTTCCTGCAGACAGCAACCCTATAAAACCTGTAATCTTACAGACAAAACAGTCCTGAAACTACTAGCAGCTAGTAAACAGCACATAAGAAAAAGGGCTTTTGTGTCACAAGGGACTACAATACAGACAACCCCATGACCTACAGACTTGCACATAACCTCTACAGAGGTGAAGAAGACTTGCATCTTACTCTGATGGAAGATATTTGAAAAAATACAACATAACCCTTAAGTGAAGGGTATTGCCTTCAGTACAGAAAACAAATGAACCACTTTTGCAATCTGCTGCTAGACCTAGGAAAATGCTGGTTTTGCATCACACAGGAAACCTGTGGTAGGGTTTAAATGGACCAAAGAGGACTAGATTTTATACCAGCCCCACAACACCAAGATAAAATATTCTATCCCTGCAGACCTTACTCAAAGAATACAGTCTTGCAGATTCTTAATGAAAAAGTCATATGAGCCCTTAACAGACAATGGTAATTAGGGTTCTGGGTTTGGATTTGGACAGTGTGTGGAGAGGTGGTTATCTGGTAAATACCTGGAATTGCCAATTGCTTGGTTGGGAAAGAGATGCAATCCAATTATTCTGGACTGGAAGGTAAGGTAACTGCCATATTAGAGAACTCTGCTGCAAAACTGATTTCATGCAATATCTTGTATTCCCTCAATTTAATGGGAAGATATAGCTATTGTACGACCTTCAATCAATCACAAAATGACCTTCACTCACATAATAGTTTCCTGTATTGCAAGATATGGTGATTGCAGGATGACGGTAAACAAAAATGTAAATTTGCAGTCAGTCTACAAATGCTTTGCTCCAGCTTAGCCTGGCAGCTGTGAATCCAGTCCTTGATACTCTATCATTTGTGCTGCATTGCTATGCAGGCACAGTATTTTTTAGTCACCACAAGCTCACAGTGAAGACAATGGTATGCTGCAAGGTCTTTGTGCTTAGTAGAGATTTCCTTAAGGAACAGTGGCTATTTCACATACCATTAGCATATTTTTTGAGCATCAGTGATAGTTTCAGACTAGAAAATAAAGTTCTCAAGAACAATACTGTCTTAGGAAGTTTCCAAGTAAATTCATAGCACTTGAAGTAGATAAAAAAGACTAATACTCTTTAAAACCACCACTGGGGGAAAAGTTGCTCTATACATTTATGTGTAATGATAAATAGCCAGTAGATCCTTCATGTCTAGAAAAATCATCACAGCCTGTCATTTGTATCCTGCACATGTGCTCAGCTTTCTGGACTCCTAGTTTGTTAGCTTTTAATTTTCATGACATTTCTGTGCCTTCTTCACCTTGAGGTAAATTGTTACAGATGAAAAAAGCAGTTTCTAAAATACAACCTTTTTCTACTCATCAACTAAATCAGGGAGAAACTACTTCTACCCACTTCTGGCTACTGCTAATGGAAGGCCTGGAAGTTGCAAAAATCAATGTGGCACCCTTTATAAAAGCTACTTCTCTGCAAAATGGTGATTTTAGCCACAGTTTTAGCTTCAGGGGGTCTATGATACAAGGACCTTTCTCCTAAACTAGCAGCCTGATACAAAAACATCCATCTTATCCTCTGCACACAAATACAACTTTTGACAGCAGCTCTGAATTCTGCTTCCAAAGAGAAGGCACCATTCTGCCTGTTCAAATTCAGTCCTTTGTAACTGGGACATGTTTAATCCATCACTGTAGTTACTGAAATGCTACATATCTGTACAAATGATACTTGTAAATAGTCCAAACCCCCCATTTCCAAAAGGATCTAATATGGTCACCAATAGTACCCCCAGCATCATGAATAATGTTCACCAATCCACAAGAGCTGCATAAAGTGAAAATGTTGGTATCACTGCATGTATGGTGAAACTAGCCTCAACAACTTGAATTGCTGGAGTTCACTAAACCTTTAAAAAGAAATATTGGATTTTTGGACTTGTGCTACCAGAGAGAACATATTTCATTCTGTGAAGTTCCAACAGTGCTCTCACATATGTAAATAGTACTCTGCCGTTCCACTACACTCAGTTGCTGAAGTTCCTATTCTTTGTAGAGGATATTTTCAGATAATTTCAACACATGCTACTTTTTAAAGACCAATTAAAGTAAAACACTGCAGTACATGCTAAGGTGTTTTTGCTCTGAAATGTAGAAGCTTCCATTGTGTGGCAAATGAACATTCTTATTTCTTCATATGGATCTTATTTCATTCAGCTGAAGATTTATCCACGTAAGAAAGTCTTCGGTTCCACAGCAAGGGCTCTATACAAACAGATGCTCATTAGAAAAACTGTACCTTCTCAGCCTCTTCACCCGTCACTGAACTTTCCTCTGCTTCATCTTTAGTGATCAAAGAAATTCTGTCTGAAAAAGAAAGAAAAAACCCATAAAAATATCATTAGAAGTCTTCCCAAAAATTCACCTAATGTTAGAAGTGAAAAAAGTGTTCCATATTCCAACTTCTGGATGTGTCATAATCACCAGCAAAAAAACGAGTATCACTCAAAGGAAAATGTGACTTGCATAAATGAGTCAACTATGATATAAAATATGATATAAATATAAATTAATGAGCATATTCATAAGCTTGTGGAAGTATCCATTTAGGAAACTGCTAATATTGTGACAATCAAACTAATGAGACACTAAAATCATAGATCACAGATGAAATGCTGAAAATCTATTAGAAATTACACTTTTAGTCATTCACAGCATGCTCTTAGGTCCTCAGAAAAAATTAACTCCTAGCATCCAGACACTTGTGCTGTGATTATCTATAATCTGACTACCAAAATGCTGGTCCTGCCAAAGTCTGACGACCAAAGTCTGACTGACAACCAAAGTGCTGGTCCTGCCCCACTGTGCCCCTTGGTTGTGCCAGCAGCACCACCCTGGTGCAGTGACATCCCATCTCCCCCCCCCCCCCCCCCAAAAAAAAAAAAAAAAAAAAAAAAAAAAAAAAAAAAATCTCCATTTATTTTGATCCCAATAGCTTTTCCAGTCTAGGTCATCACTTGGCCATACAAATGCTTGTGCCTGAATAAGCAGCTGTGGGTGTGAGAGCAAAGAATAAGAGATTCATAAAAATCTCAGCAGCAGTGTAAGTGTATCACCTTCATGTGCCCACAGAACCACATGGCAGGGTTTCATTGAAACAAAGGAATTTGTCAAAGAAACCTGCCTTTCTTCTGAACCACTAGCTCGTTCACTTACATCCATTTTCTTTTGGTGACTCATGACAAGACCCAATGCACACCACATTTGGTAGAAAAGAAGGGATGGGTCATGTGGCAACAATGAGAGAAAACAGGACTTCTGCTACTGTTAGCAGCAAGGAAAAAGCAATTTCAGCTGTCCAGTGAGAGCAGCCAGATTATGCATAAAGCATCAAGATTTCATTTCACTATGCTCTCAAAGGAAAAGAATCTATGCTGTATGAAAATATCATCTCTCTCTGTATTTGTTTTTTGGTTGATTTCTTCCTCAAAAATGTACTCCAGTTCATCAAAAACTCTGATTTATACTAACTAAAAATGATTCATGGCTTTGAAATACCCAAGTTCGCTACTTTCAAAATTTATTAGTTTCTTTTTTCAAATTCATACAGAGAAGATCTCCTACAGCACTACTGAATATAATGTTCTTGTCAGTGTTGTCCTGTGCTGGTATTTTCACATTGCTAAAAAAATTCCCATCCTGTAACTGAAAGAAGTTGGATGAAGTAGACATTACAGCATGTCTGGAGTTCACCAATTGGAATGGTACTATACAAAAACACATCACTGCATTTTATAACATGCACCCTTAAGAGATACAGCTGAGAATTTAACAGATTTTCTTAGCATTGGTTCCAATTAAAAACAAGATTATGACACAAAAGTGGTTTTTTTTTAGTCCACTATATTTTCTATTTGTGAAAATGTTCCTTTATTTATCACTGGCGCAGCCTCTGAATGTCTTTTAGAAAGGCACTGCCTTGTATCTCCCAGTTTAATCATCAGCAGGTGTCATATTACCACATATTCTGTCCTTCAGGCTACTTAAATACAAAATGATCAGTGACACATTTCAACGCTATCTATGACTTTTTGGAAGCTTAAACTGCAAGAATCTTTTTATAGCTCTACTGCATGAGTTTTTTCCATTTATTCTGAAATTCAGCTGAAATTGTGTCTTCTCCCTACCCCATAACATTTAATTTGTCTTTTCTTCCACAATTAATCTACCATTTCAACAAGACTTGGCAATGTATTATGAATAATGCTGATATGAAACTATTAGTGCAGAAAAGGAAAGGAAGCTGCAACATGAAAGTCGTTTTGTTTTTTTAAATAGGCTGCAGGAATGAAGCATATCAAAATGCTGCAATGGAGTTAGTCTAAGCGCCCCACTGCTAATGAAGTTTTCTTACTTAATGGATAAATGCATAATGCAACTAGAAATTGTCTTAATTTATTTTAAACGCCATCCTACCTTGTACCATGATCTCCCAAAAATCAGATAAGGCTTTATCTTCCAACTTTGATTTCAGAGCCTCCAGAAAGTCATTAAAACACTGCACCTTGGACAGCTGAAAAAATATAACAGCAAAACTAAGCAAGAAATACTAAAACTAGTAAAGAGCACTGCAAGCTTAATTCTTCATGAAGTCATTTAACATGGTGAACGCAAAAGTCTACAGAATTTGGATTTCTATTAAAAACCTGAGTTCTAAGGAAAGGTGAGCCACAAAAAGCCCCTTTCAGAAGGCTAGTAAAACTTTCTTGTAACAAGCTTTGTTGAAGAAAATTGTAGGATTGCACTTTTAACTAGCACAAGCATCAGGTTAGAGGCCTACTGTTTTGTTTTTTAAAAAAACAAACAACAGCAAGTAATACCAGAGAGGTTTGTCACCATTCCAGTAAGAATAAACCCCTCCAGTAAGAATAAAACACAACTCTATTTCTAAACTATGAAACATATTTAAAGTTAAATTCTTTTTGCTGCAGAAACAGATTATCAAGAAGAAAGGTTCATTATGCCTTTAATTTGAAAGAGACAAGAGTATTCACACATTAACATTACCTTCATGGCCTCCTCTCTAAAAGCTCTGATACAGTTGATCCCTTTCATGTAGTACTGTGAACCTTTATTTTCCAAGAACTGATCAATGCGGTTTATCAACTGCTGACTCACTGGAAGACAAGGAGAAATAAATAGGTAAATAAATAAACCACTGCAAACAGACAAGAGAAAAATGTCACTCATGAACTCTGCAAATCCAAACTAATTTCTGCTGGATTTTAGTAATTTATTTTCTCTTCAATGTTTATTTACATTTGAGGAACTGTCCAATTTAACCCTCTGGCAGACACCTCAGCCACGGGAAAAAACAAGTGTGAGGAGGATTCAACACTGATCTATAAACTCAGAAGCATTGTGAAAAGAATGAATAGGGAATTGATAGTGCCCTGCCTCTCTCAAAACAAGAGCCAAGGTTTGGGTTAAGAACAAACAGCAAAAACAGAATCTCTTGAAACATACATCAGTTTACCCCTTTAGCACAGGCTGATTTAAGTTTTAAAAGCTTAAAAAATGTTTGAAGAAATTCTTAGAATTCTTAAAAGAAGATATCTATCAAGGGAGATTAAGTGTTGTTGCCATTGAAAAAAAGATTCAGGAAAGCCTTCTGATCAAGTCACAGCATCTGCCTGTCCTGCTCTTGTACTGTTTAAGAGCAGTCAGTGGATTAACAGAATCTTTCCCCTGACCTACAGCCCTTCCCAGCTCCAGATGTTATGGGCATAGACATCACTTCAAGAATCTCAGCTATGGAAGCATCAACAAAGAAAATCACTTGCCAGAGTGGTGGAAGAAACAAGAAGTAAACACACCAAGAAGGAGACATTGTTTAAGTACTGTGTTCCGCTCTGCTCACTGTGAGTATGCACAGCACTGGCTGTTATATTATTTTCTATTAAATGCCTAATTGAACTGAATCTAAAGGACAACATCACTGAATAGTGTGAAACAAGGCATGTTTGATATTCTCCCACTAGCTTTTGACAGTTTCTAGAAAAGGAGGCAGATAATGGTTCTGCCCAACAGCAGCTACAGCACAAGAAAGTGTGCTAAAATGCCTACTGCGCCAGAGGTAATCAGCTCACTCTCTATTTATTTCACCAGTAGCTGACAAACTAAATTGAAGTCTAACTACTTAAGCTTCCCAAGTTAAGTCAGTCCATTTTTTTCATGGTTAATGATTTTCTCATTAAATGTTCTAATTTCTTATGAATTGCACTAATAAAAGCAAGTCCTGCTGGTGTTTTCAGTGGTAGTGGTGGTTTTTTTAAACACTGCCTTCTCATTGATGTGTTAAATTAAAACCCCAGGCACTATGAGGGTGCAATAAAAGTCTTTATTGCCAGAAAGATTCCAGCATACTGTTTAAAATTATCAGACATTCTACTACTTCTTTCGCATTTAATTTTTTTAAAATCCCTTTCCATTTGATTGCCCTGGCAGCCATCAGAAGAAAAGACTTTCTTGCTACTGTGAGGTGCCTCCATCTGAAATCTGTTGTAAGGAACCAAAGAAAACCTGCAATGTTTTACCAGGCACTGAGAGTCTATAATATAGGCAGCAAACAGGTTACACGGCAACAGTATTTAAAGTCACATTCCTCTAACATCCTGAAATAGCTTGGCTAAAAAGTTGGTTCTGTCCATTGGGTTTCTCTTAAATGATAGGCCAATAGTGGATGAATCTAAAATAGACAAAAATCCCTGTGTTCTGATTAGCCTACCAAATTACTTCAAGGGGCCAAAAGTAATACTAAAGACAGTAGATAAGGATTATAACTGGAAATTCTTTAAGTGGTTGCTGTTCCTTTACACTTCTAATCTGAGAGCTTCGTTGATTTCCTGCTGCCTTTTCATTAGTCTGAATCTTTGGGTCTGGATGCTGCAAAAAATAGATGTCCCTGTTTTTGGAGCAAGGCATGTTCTGCATAAAGATGTCTTTTTAAGTAAGCTGTGATAAGCATTAACTCTGATGTGCCCCAGACAAATCTCAGGCATTGAGCTTTTGAATAACAGGCCCTTGAGTTACAAACCAACAGCCTATCCAGGCCACTTTTGTGTTATTGTAACTTTTTTCTTCTCTCCCAACTTCCCTCATTCCACATACATTTAAGGAAGTGAACTAACAACAGACATATTGCATTAACTGGAATTTCCAGCACTCCTAATCACCACCACATTCTGCAGAACATCCCAAGAAATTTTAATCTCCTCTTTCCTCCTTCTACTGTACCTGACCGGTTAGATAACAAATATAGTTATTACGGGTTGGAGAACTGCAGGGGAAAAAAAAAATCACTGAATAGAAGATCTTTTAGTTCTAGCAGAATTTTATCTCTTCCCCTCTGGCATTCAGATACATTTGCTACTCCAAAATACATTCAGCAGTGCTGTCATTTTTTGTGAAATATGCCATGAACAATTATATTCACTTGTTATCTCTGAACAGCTACGGTACAAAAGTGCAGTTGTATTTTTGTGTTTTTTCAGTTCAGCTCTTGGTCTTGATTACTATACCAATCAGATTACACAATAATAATTGCCAAAACTGTCTATTATTACAGCTCAAGTTCGCTTCCTTGGGGATTCCCCCCCCCCCCCCCCAAAAAAAAAATACATAAATCAGGTTAAGAAAATAATTCTTCCTTTTGACAAAAGACTCCCATTGTTAATCTTCTGATTTACGTACTGCTGATGGTAATGATTTGTATTCATGGACAGTACTTAAAGTGTGATTCACTGACAAATCAGTTAAATCATCTGATAATTAATTTTAAAATACCACTCTGTATCATCTTTCTAGAACTAAAAAGAAGAAAGAAATTCTGAACTGAAAACTGTACTAATTTTTAAGGACCTCCTTCATCTTTAAGCCAGGAAATACGGATTTTAAGATCAAGAGCTGTTGGCTGTTGAACTACTCCAATACCCTATGAGGTGATTGTTCAGTTTTGAAATGGTGTCTCTAAATGTCCAGTGAGTATGGATCAGAATGATTGAGGCTGGATATCTGAAGAACATATGACCCAAATCCTGCTAAAAACAGGGTTCACTGTGGAACAGTGCTCCACAGACTTGAGTTCTGTGTAGCTCCAAAGATGGAGAGCCTCCAAGTCCTCTGGGCCCCTTTTTCTGTGTTTGAGTCCCATCATTGTGATCTTTATTACCTTTTCCCCGATAACATCCAATTCAAATTCTGTTTGTTGCAACTCAGAGCTTTGAGTCTCACCCAATTGCTATGCCCTTCAAAGACAAAACTGGCTTCATCTTCTCTGTGAAGCAGATACACAGAAAACTTCAAAGTCATTTTATATACTCAAGTATTTGTTTTGCAAAAGCTCTTCTAATGACTGAATCATTTTCATCAAACCAGTCATTGCATTTGGCCTACCTAGAGTAGAGCATGAATAGTCTCTGAAACATACAAAAACATCCAGTAAGATAAAAATGCAGACAAACTGCAAAAACATGCCAACAAAGAATGAAATTAAGTTTTAGCTTTTTAAAAAAAGCTATCTTAGCTCCAAGAAAGGTAATCAACTATACTTATTTCTACAGAAAACCTTACAATAAAATATCACCCTTGTTCACATGCAGTTACTGATTCCTTTAACTATATTTTTCTAGGAATGGCTAGGAAAATAATATTAACAAGTTTACTGCAAATATAAAAACGAGAGGTTAGTGCAATTTGCCTCTGGACATTTTTCTTAGGTCCATAAACTGTTAAGTTGTCATTGCAGATTTCTCTCTCAGCTGACAGAAAAATAAAAAAAGCTTTTTTGACATCATGTTCTCAGACAGGAGTACTGTAAGATGCAATGAAATGTGGCCTATAAACTCACACTGAAAATTTACAAATCAAAGAAAATAGTATGCATGTGTCAATATCTTTTTCTACTCCCCTAATTCTGTCTTATACAGAAGCCTATGAAAATACAACACAATACATCAGATATGATCTGCTCTGCAGAGATGCAGACATGGACAGAAACCTCCAAATAGGAGGATGAACTGGTAGTACGTGGCTACTCCTTTGGCATTACAAAGATGACAAGCACTGACTGTATTTGAGAGTCTTCTCTGAAGCCACAGCAATGAATGAACTCATTGTACACCCTTGGGAGCAACAATTAGATTCAACTCAGGTAAACTAATCTATTTTATGTGCAGTCATTGACAAAAATGTCAGAAGCTGTTATCAGAAGACATCTCTTTGTGATGACTGTACACTTGTGACTTGCTCAAAATAAGACCTGCATAAAATGACATCTCTCTGGCCATGAATGCAAATAAGAAAGTAAGGATGTCTAGAGGGGAACACAATTCCAGCTAACCAGTAAGCTGATGCCCTCAAACATAACTCAACATGTAACCCCTAAGCAGCTCCCTACTGTAATAAACTACACAGTTTTCAGGTAAAACCAAAGTAAATTACTACTTCAGGAAATTCAGCCACCAGTCCAGAAAACCCATCTCTAAAATCCTTACCAATCGGAAAATCTTTGATTTTCTAAAGAGATATATTTAGGCATTGGTGGCAAAGTTCTCACACAGCATCAGACACAGACTAGCTTCCACTTAAGACTTCTGCTATGAAAGGTACAACCCCAAATTTATGAATCCCAGTGAGGGCACTGCAGGAAATATACTGATGCCTATTTTCAATGATAAATTTACCATCAGGACTTCCTACAAGCTGTTTCAGAAGAAAAAGAATCACCTTGCCATCCTCTGGTACTGCTAACTTTATAATTTTGGTGTGAGTGTGCCATTAACCCGCAACTTAATTAAAAAGCAACTGTAGTGGCAGTATTTAAAGTACAACTCTTCCTTACTGCTATGACTTCTCCATCTACTAAAAAGCAACCCTCCTCCAATCAAATAGTTGAAAGGTCTTTCTTCTCCCAATGAAAGGACTGCTGTTATACTGAAAGGTGAATGTAAGCTCTAGTCAATTAGGAAGCCTGTAGCAGACACTTTTTTAATACAAGAAAGAAAAACAGAATGCAACTTAGCAGTTCTCCTGTCTGCATCCTGACACATGCTACCTTTTTTACAATGAAGCATTTGAATGTCACAGATTATCCTTTTCTGCAAAGAAATTTCATATTTCTTATGTTCTAGCAAAGGGAAAAAAGTTTCATCATTAAATGACAAAATTATACCAAAAACCTCTTAGAACCACTGAATAGGCTTAAGGCAGAATTTACTATTTACATAACCAAAGTGAAATACAGAAAGCCATTAAAAACATGCCTGCAATGTTCAATGTATTAAGGTGCCTAAAAGGCTCTAAAGCACAAAAAGGATTATCCAGAAGAAAGAGATAATATGCAAAACATGTTTTTATTTATAGTGGCTTCTCTCCTCTTTAAATGGGTAACTGCACTACATTCTGTTTAACTACACCTTATCATTACAGAGCAGATCACACAGAACAAAAGCAAATTGCTCAGAATTTCAGAACCTTCCAAACATGTAGTGCAGCTATCTCCAGCACAGCTACCAAGTGGACATATTTAAGCACTCTTTCTAGTTAAACAATCTTCAAGGGTAATCACTAAACTTATTTCTGCCTTAAAGCTTTCCTACATGATAAAATTTATCACTGTAACAAAGTGATAAATAAAAAATAAATAAAAAAGTGATTAAAAAAACCAAAGAAACTGTCCCACAGTTTCTGTATTTTAATGTATTGTACAATGCTTTTTTACTGCATCTTAATATATCTGAGACTTAAGAATACAACTCCAAATATTTTTTCAATGAACAACTTCTTCTGGGTCTAATGAAAAATCCATGTGAAAAAGCTAGCTAGCTGTCTTAGAGGTCTGGAAATTCTGGAGAGAAATAGGCTTTAACAGACCATATCACAGCTCAATATACTACTAAACACACTCCTGAAACTACATCCAAAAGTACCAAAGGTCTTGCTTACCAGCACCTCTGCAAATCTTTCTTTGAAAAGGAATGCGACATCAGTGGCTCTTTGGCAGATCAGGTTTACCCTGCCACAACCTTCAAATCACCCTTTACAAGATAAAGGACCCCATCCATCTTGTGCATTCTTTTTAAGATACCTTTGGATTACATAAATATCTGTATAGCTACCATACAAACCAATGATAATTTCATTCCATTTTCAGACTTAGGCTGAGAAACAGTGCTTGACCTGTGCCTTGTGTTCTTCCTCATCTCTGAGTCAGTGCACACAGACCATCCTCTCAATTTCAGATTACAAATACTACCTGCTTATTCCACTCTGAATTCACCTGTACTCCCTTTCGCTCACAAGCAGTAAGAAATGATGGTTGCATGTAAAGATTTAAGTCTCAAGCATGAGAGTCTCTTTTTTGTTGATGGAGAATGAGACAGGTTTCTCACACTGTGCACATCCAAAAGCTCTCCACTTCAGGTCAGAAAGATCCTGGGAAGGAGAAGCTGAGGTTCATTCTGAATGAGATAGTCAGTGAATACCAATGGGTCTTCTGCTAGAAACACCTAAGGGGTTGCTCAGGTGCCTCAGAGTAGCTGTCTAGTGCCTTCTTACCCAAACACAGCTGAGACTTTTCATTGGGGAAGGCAAGTATTAACAAGAGAATTACGAATTACACCTTCCTTGGCTGAAGTGGCGCTACGAGCTAACCTGTAAATTTCAGAGCAACTCATATTGCACTAGAAACTTACGTTTAGACAAATGGATTGCATTTACTGAACCCCAAAGGTGCTACTAGTATAATTAAGACAGACAAAAGTAATTTACCATCTTTGAAGTCAGCATTTTTCTTCCTCACCAGAATTCGGAAATCATCTGCTGGGTTAACGCTGCCTACCTACAAAAAGTACAAAAAAATCAATTCAATTGTCTTCCAATACCCATCTCTTCCTTCTTGTCAAGCAACAAGAATCTTTAAATTTCTTTTTACTTTAACATGAAAACAGAAGCTGTGTACTTCTCTGCATTCAGACTCAAAAAATGCAAGTCTTATAATGGGTGCTAATGCACAGTACTGCTGGCAAAGTTTGGCTATGACACGAGCTCTGCTGCACAAGCTGATCACTTCTCTGGTGCCGAGAGGACAGAAACACAACAATTCAGGTTATCTGCTAGTTCAGCTTTGAGATCTTCTGTAGCACAGGCCTCTTAGACCCCCCTATTCCCACCAGAAGCTTAGTGAGGAGTGTGAGCTCCCCAGCATGTAGATACAGAATCATTGGTTTGCCACTCCAACAGGAACCTCAAAACAAACAGCTTGCACTTAAGTCATGTAGGCTTTGTGGCAGAGTCTGACATCTTAAAGCCAAAGCTCTAAATGGGCATGCAAGTGCAGAAACCTTTCAAAGGAACTTAAACCAGGTCAAATATAAATAAACATTGAAAAATGAAAAAAACATTGACTTGAAGGGAAAAAACCAACAACTCTATATTGCTTAAAATTCCCTATTCAGCAATTATAATTTTCCTACTTTATTTTTAATTTTTATGTTTTGCTGTTCAAAGTAAGTCATGGACCTTGCAAAGAAGTTTGCGTGGTCTGTATTTCTTTAAGATCTAGCAATGCCACTTTTCAGGAAATATCAATTAGGAGCACTGAACACTGAAATCTTTTTAGACTTTAAATATTTTTGTGAGTATCAACAATGCTTTTTTCAAAATGAACCTTAAATAGCACATTTGAAAAGAAGTTAGCTCAATATTACTACTTTTTTTTTTTTAAATAACAGGCAAAAAAGCAAATAAAGGAAGGTGCACAGTTATGATACAGATTTCATCCACCCACAAAATTTTAAGTTAGATTTAGTGGCAAGATGAAGCCAAATTTCTGATTTAGACCCCAAATTAATGCAGAGAACAATGTCTAAAATCCCAGCAATACTTTTGATTAAATACACAGAGGCAACTTCTATATTGCAGAAGATATGAAAGACAGCAAGAACAAAATTCAACCACTGAGCTCCAATTCTGTCTTCTTCAGATCCTCAGGCTTTCCTTTTAGAGTTCTAAACACCAGGAGAGAATTTTGTCCTAAAATATCCACGACTGATAAAAACTTGTGCTAACACATGCCTAAGGGCAGAGAAAGTTGTCTTTACAATCTCTAGCAGAGAATCTCAAATGTACAAGTAGACAGTATTTCAGTCATGTTTCAGCTAGAAACTCTCCTTTTATCAGGAAGTCTGTATATTCACTATAATAGACTTAGAGAATTAATCTTCCCCTTGAATAATCAGACTTGTAAAAATATGCTTACAGAGGTGATATTGCCTTCAGCAAGTTTCATAATGCTAAAGCTGCCTTCCTCATCTTCAATTTTTGGTTTCTTAAGGCTGGGTTCATCTTCACTGCAAATGAGAAGGACAAAAATGAATATAAACACTTGAAGAAGATTGTCCTGCCTACTAACTAGGGAGCCAGTAAATTAATGAAATATAAACTAAACTAAACTTCATTACATAACTGTTCCAAAATCAACACTTAAACCATGCCTCATGTGTCCCTTGGGCTGCACAAACCAGACAGTAAAAACAGAGATCAAACTTCATCTTAGCATACAGCAAAGGCATCACTTGTTAAAGGTATGAAATAATTAGTGCTTATTTCAGGTGCGAATTTCCTTATACAGACCTTCTTCATCTTTCTAAATACAGAATAACTCCAAACACTTTCTTTGGAACCTCTGTGTTGAGTTAATCTTGGTAATTTACAGTATATAACATGACATTTGGTATTCTCACTAGATTTTTTTCTAAACATGAAATGTCAGTGAAAATTTACCATCTTAGCAAGACATCAATTTACAATTCAATCACTACCTGCTAGATCCTGTCTTGGAACTTATAGCTAATACAAACCTGTTTACAGAGTGGCTTTTCAGTCTAATGAGCACTATTCTCCATCAGCACGAGAGCTCTGTAAACTTCCACCTTATATTTGTTAAAACCTGCTAGACAAACTCCAGTCAAGCAGATCAGAACTCTCTTAGGACATTTTAAGCTACATCTCAAAATACTTTCAAAGATTATTTTTTTAAAAAAAGCTAATTGTGATTTTGGGCTACTTTCTTGCTTTGTCCTTACAGGTAGCTTAGAGTAAGGTATACCTTCAAACTAGGAACTTAATTCTAACATGTAACATGCTACACTTTAGAGCACATCTCAGCAACAGAAGAAAATTCAGATATTCACAAAAGGAGAATAAAATCAGAAGCTGTCAGGCTAGTGACACAGACAAATTTATTTCAGTTTAAGAATGACTGAAAGCTACTCAGCAACCCAAAGGGAAAGATTTGTATTCAGTGAATCCCAAAACTTAGTAACAAGTTTTTCTGAAAAATTCTACTACTGTGAAAAGAAGAAACTGCTTGATAATGTAGGGACAAAGCCAGAGATCCTGGACTAGGAGCCACTTTTCATTCTGCAAGATTAGAACTGATTGCAAAAACTGCATTGCACATTGCAGAAGCAATCAACTATTAGAAAGAACTTGTGGAATCTTTATTTTTGCTTTCTATAGCACACTCCTCCCCTGCTTCACAATCATTGTCTACTTCACTTCGTTTCAGCAATCTTCTCTGTCCTTTACTTAGTTTTGTCACTACTGAAATGAAATCCCTTCTCCTCAGCAACTCCTGTCATTCAGCATAACCTTACTTATCAGTCTAGGAGAAATGATGACTTTAGTTATGCCTAAGGACAAGGATAGGATACCTTTGCTTCACTCTCAACTCTGCTGACTTTCTGGCTAACCTTGAACAAGTTACTTGATTGTTTTGAATATCCAGTGTGTCTTTCTGTATAAGGAGAAACTGCTACTTATCAACACCAGAGAGTTTGAAAGCTCTACTGGAACCAAAAATCTTGTATATCAACATGGTTTGATGAAAGGTGTAAAGAACAACAAAAATTCTCTTTTAGAATATTTTCCTCCAAAAGTATATGGCAATCAATTTTCTTCTTTTTCTTCCTGCATTATTTTTACTGATTCAAAATGCTTTGGGATTGGAGGAAGGAGAAAATAAATGATGATGCTGCATTTAACAGCCTAGGACCAAATCTACAGTTGTTGTTAATCAGTGCAGCACAGCAGAAACTAATGAATCCATAGCCATTTATACCAGCCAAGGATCTGACATTTAGAATATGCACTGATTAGCAGTATTTTTAAACTGCAAAACGTGCAATTACTATTTGAGAAAAATTAATAAAATACAAGATTAATTTAAAACACCCACTTCTACATTAATATAGAAGCCTCTCACATCCTACAAAGCTGGATGAGATAACAGCCTCTCCACAGCCAACCTAAGAAGGAAAAAGTAAAATGTTTTTTATTTTACTGGTATTTTTTTAAAACTACACAGATCTTAAGCAAAAGTGATACAAATGAATATTGAAATCTCTACTAAGACATCATGCCTACAATTATGCTGCTTTAGTCCCATTAGACCTTAAAATTAACCGAGAAGAGTATGGTCAATATGATGACAGGACATACAAATCAGTTTCAGAAAACAAAAGTAATGGTCAAGACACCTTCTAAAAAACTTTCTCCAAATACTTCAGTGCAATCTATATCTTAGTATCATTAAGCTGAATCTCATAGAACCACAGCATTTAGAATCACAGAATGGTTTGGGTTATAAGGGACCTTAAAGATCACCCACTTCCTACACATGGCAGGGACACCACCCACTAACCCAGCTACCCAAAGCCCCACCCAGCCTGGCCTTGAACACTGCCAGGAAGGGGCAGCCACAGCCTCTCTGGGCAACCTGTGACAGTGCCTCTCTTGTTTAATATTTTTCTTAATCACTGCTGCAAAGTGATGTACTTTCCTTTATCCAGTGAATAAATTTTATCATCTCAGCTTTTCCCCAAACACAGGGCAAAACCATACAGTTAAGACTGCTGTTGTATCAATGATAAAATACTACCAGTCCCATTCATTACTACACCAATATCATTTTCCTGCAGTTTTTTCAAAATCTTAACTATCACTCATTCTTCTTTGCATAGTTGAGTCTCTATCCTTTCACTTCCTTTACAGATTTTTTTTTAAAAAATGATTTTAATGCCCTACATCAATTTCTATCTAAATTACTTTTACAGCTGCTTTTATCACCTGTCTAAAGGAAAACAGTTTTTAAACAAAATAGATTTCCTTCTTGCTTGTCAGATGCTTTTGGGAAGATATATTTTACAGCAATTAATAGTAATGGGTCGCTACTTTTTGTTTAAATTCTCTCTAGCTTTATTTGAGCCCTATTTTTTGCCTTTTATTTCTAAACTGGCTCTATCACTTTTTAAGACATACGTATAAATGTATACACGTACATAAACCAAGAGAAAGTGGAGCATGGAGTAAGGAAAAGAGAATTTAATCAGTATGAATTCACAGACACACCAAGGCAACAGGAACACACTGAAATCAGCAACAACAAAAAAAGCCAGGTGTTTCCCAGCCCGTAGAGCGGAATGTGGTCACTAGTCTCAAGCAGCAAAGCAAGGAGTCCTGTGTCATGTCTTCCCAAAGACAAGATGCTGAGGAGGCTCTACTCAGCCCAGGAAAAGATAAATGACAGCTGAGCTAAGCAAGAGCTCAAAACACCTCAAAGATGTCGTTCCTAGTGCTGGAAGGACTGAACGAAAAATGACAAAATGAAGGGAGAAGGAGCTAACAGAGAACACTCCAACATCTCAGGGACATACTAGTTATATTATAGATTTCAATAAATGAATTTCTAAGAAGCAGATTTTGTTTATGCAAATTGATTTGGCTGGGGTGACAATACAACTGCAGTAACAATTTAGCATTTATTCTTCTTATCTGCAGCACAAATAAACTAAACACAATAAATTCAACAACAACAAAAATACCCTGTCTTAAAACTGTAGCTTCAAACAATAGCTGTTCCAGGAAGAGTCCATAACAGCTCGATTTTTTTGAAATAACCACATTAATTGCACAGCAGATAATAACGAAACTGCTTTTCATTTCATATTCAAAATGAAAGCTAGACAATGACCTAACTCAAACATGCTGAGAAGAAAGGCTCACCTTTATGGCTAATCTAAAGCACCATGGCATTTATTCTAAACTAAATTAGACCCTCTGTTAGTGTTATTTGAACAATTTTGTAACCACCTCTAGGACAAACTATCTCACCAGCAGACAGGAAACAATGCAACAGGTTGCCCAGAAAGGATGCACAAACCCTGAAGGTTTTCAAGGCCAAACTGGGTGAATTCCTTCTTAGATCTCACAGGTGGTCTTTGAGCAACAGGTTGACCAAGGAGCCTCCTGTGGTACATTCCAACCTGATGGAATTTGTGATTCTGTCACAGCAAATACAAACAGGATGAACACACTGCTTCCTAGTGTGTCTTGCACTGCAACAGTATAGCCACCACTGTTCACAAAATACTCCGTTCTGTGGCACCACAATATTCTCTATCCATCAGCATTTTTTCCACTGTGTAACTCATTGATTTTCTGTTCAAAAGATTCTGAACCTGCTTCATCCAGCAAAAACAACCTGAAGTGTTAAAAAAAAAAGTTTCAAAAAAATCCATAATACATCTCCAACTTACTTGTCTTTGAAGATCTCCTGTGCACTCTTCTCTTCTTTTTTCTTGCCAACTTCCTTTAGGGGGAAAAGCGCTTTTACTCTTTCCAGAGGAGCCTGACACCTTTCTCTTACCACAGAAGGCATCTCCAGCATTTCTAAAAGGTGCTGGTCTATCGGCGGCAGTGGCTTATCGGGGTGAAAAGCCTTGTGCTGCAAACACTGCAACAAACAAAACAGTCTGAGCAAAGTAGAACTTTCAATTATATTAAAAACTTTTAATATTTTCCATATTAAAACATACTACCTTTGTATTGCTGAAAAATATTCTCTCACAGTGGACTGAAAGTCTGTGATCAACTGTTTAAGGAGATCATTAATGATAGTCAACAAGAACACTGATGCAGTTGAGTGTTCCCACACTCACTGAAATGAGTTATATGAAAATTATTAGAAAAATCCCAGGAATGAAACAGTCATCTGCAGTTGTTCATGTTTTTAGCTTTCTTCTACCTTTAAAAAGCAGTTCTCTTATAAAACAGTCACACAGGAGAGATTTCTATAAATTTCAACATTAAGTAAATGAGATCTACCCCAACCGCAGATTCCAGTTATTGTAACAGTTAATTGTCTCTCAAAGAAAATATTTCTTCTTTGTCAATTAAACTCAGTATGCAAGGAGCAATGTTCACAAGCTTAAGAGAGAATAGAAATGGAAAGAGAGAATACTAAATGTGTACAGGTGAGGCACAGAATATATGTATGTTTGGAACCTAGCTTTGAAAGAAATAGGGAATGAAGGGGCCTGACAGATGCACAAAGCTGGAACAGATGGTGAGAGCTACAGAGAAGGATTTTTCACCCAAGTGTAGAGTCAGTGCAGCCAAGCAGAGGGGGAGAGATGAGGTTAATGAGGCAGGCTACAGAAATTCCATGGAGGGTTTTGAAAACAAAGTAAGTATCTTGACAATTTTGTGAAGTGTGGGATAGCAGTCGAGAGGTATGTGCATTTACAAATACACACACAGATACCAGTGCATGCACACAAACACATCAAAACATGTGATGTACAAAGGAGACAATTTTCTTCCATGCCCACTGTACAGGGTACATTAGACACCCATGTGAAGTTTATCTAGTTTAACTACTCAGTAAACTACGGATACAGCAGAGATTTGCTCCCCTGTTGGCTGTCAGACATTACACTAATTTAAAAAACAAAATCAAAGCAAATAAAAGCCCTTATTCACACTGGAAAGCTGCCAATACAGAAAATCAAGACTATGTGACACATTGATACTGATGTGTTTTCAGGCTGCCATTAGGATTCTAGTCCATATTAGAACATACTATCAAAAGAAGGCAGTTGTTATACAAGGCTACTGATTTGGAAACACTTGTAATGATTTAAGGCACAATTATTTTGAAAGAGAGCGAAAATGTTGCTGGAAGCTGCAGTAATGGCTCATGATACAAAAACAAAAAATAAAAAGGTTAGGTAATTGAATTAAACTCACAAAGCAAAAAAACTTAAAACCCTTCTTATGCCTATCTGTTTCAAGTTTTTGTAACTGAAAATGTGTGCAGCTGCAGGAACAGAGCAGACTGAGTGGCCACAGCATCCACTTTTATCTGTTTTTAAAGTAGATGAATACATCTGAAACCTGGGATGGCAGGTACTGTCAAAACTCAAGTGCTAAATAGAGACTAAGTTAAACAGACAACCTGGATTTTCCAAATCAACACTGTCCCTCTCAACCTTCTTAACTTCCCCCTTCCTTCTGTGTCCAGCAAGAACCACTCTTACCTCCACAGCTAGAAGGCAACCCACACTATAGCCCTGGTTTTGTGCCCGATATGTTTTGGTTTTCTGAAATTTATTCCCAGGGAAATTTCTGTAAACAAGAGACATCTCAGGCATGAAACCAGGGTTACACCACACTGCCACTGCCTTGCAGACTCACTGCTCTATTCATGCATATTGTCACCAAGGCACTGGGCTCCTCATTGCTTTTCCTAATTTCTTAAATTTCCACTTCTAGAGGCATAGCCAGCTTTCAGGAACAGAGGTCACACCAAGATACTGGTCAGTGGATATAATGAAGTGGACTTCACATAATTAATTCCATGATAAGCAATGACACACATACACCAACACATCCATCTCTGTACAGAACCACCACTGTTGAGCAATTTATTTGGCTAACAAATAAAATGTACTACATTCCCTAAACATCTTAGGTGCTTTGAATCCCTGTATTTGAGACAGACAACTTTAACAATGCTGGAAGTCTGCCACTACAAAAGCTACAGAAGTTCACTTAGTTTTTTCTGGAAGCAAGGAATAGAAGTTGAAAGTCTGGATATTGAGTATTTCTCCACTCCAGCAAGCATTAACAACTACTTCTCACCCACTCTGTCATTTCCTGATGCCTACCACTACTTCCAGAGATATAATTTAGCTTGATGTTTTTGTTTAAATTCAGGCTCTTGTCACTTATCATTCCAAATATCTTCATGAAGCAACAAAGCCAGGAAATGAAGTAGGAGTTCATCCTTTTCTTCAGTTATTTTTCAAAACCATTTATAGGTTCTATTCAGTCCAATCCACTTATTGGCTACAGTCAAAAGATAATGCAGAATTTTTCTTCATAGTTCTTAAGGAACCAGCAATGCCACTTGGCCCAAGAGCAAAATACTAAGAATCTGGAACATTTTTCAGCAAAGGAGAGAACAACTTTCACAGATTTTGGAACAAGACACAGCAATTTTGGAACAAGACAAACAAATGGGGCTGTGTGTGGCCAAAAGAAAGCACTAAAAGGACTGACAGTTTAGGGCTTTCACAACAGCAAGGACAGAAACTGTATCCTACCCCATACATTCAGTCAACAAGTATTTTTTTCTACCAGTAGTACTGACCCTTACAAAATTCTACTATCCTCTAAGGAACTTGGTAAGCTACTCAGTTACTCTCTTCCAGCAGCAATTGACTCAAGTGCTGGAACACCACCATCACACTGCTCCAGAAGACAAATAGTATACCTAAAAAAACCCACCATCTTTCACTGGTAGGTGACATCCACTAAATCAAAAGAATGCAAAACTCTATCTAGCAATATAACAGAGGAAATTCTATCCCTCGAGTATTTAATTTACAAGCAAAGCCCAAGTTTTACAATATCCAAGCATAACAATTCTTCCTAAAATAAGAGTTGTGCAGAGGTCAGTCCATTTTAAGTTCTTGCCCTGCAATAACCTCCAACTGATCAAATCTTGCATTCAGTTACACACTGTCTTGTCAATATGACTGGCAGAACTTGATGAGAACGCAGAGTTCTTCAGGTGTCAATCAGAGTAGGATTTGAAGACAGTGGGCTTACATGTGTTCCTGAAACACACATTGACCTTCAGATCCTTTGGTTATTCTGACAACACTGAGGAAGCAAGGCTTTGGGAAGCTAGGGTAAATTTTCTTAATTTAAAAAAGCATCTTCTTCCTACTTGTAAACTGAAATAAACCATGTGGAATTGCTGAGATATGATGAACATGATTGCTATAATACCATTTTTGGTCAATTCTCAGAGCAGAGTCACACATTCAATATATCTCCATGGTTCTGTATACAGTACAATTCTGCAGTTGCTTAAATTGCAGCATAATTTTCTTTATTTTTGAATTTGCTGCGTCATTTTTTTAAACACTTGAATTCCAATGTATAATTAAGTCTCTCATCCTCACAGTTGCAATGAAAGTCTTCACAAAATGAAAGGAATGTAAATCAAAATGGAGACAGCTTGACATAATAACTGCAGGAAGTGTGAACTGTTCTGCTGGCTCGTAAAGTGCACCAGCTCAGACACCCCAACAGAACATATTAAATGTCAACCATGTTAATAACCATTTCTCACTGATCCAGTTCACCTCAGACTGACCTGGTTTGGAACACTGCTAGATGCAACAATGCACAGAAAAGTGATGGGACACAGAATGATAAGATGAAGATATCCCAAATTTTCAGCCAATTCTCTTTGTCCAAAAGCCAAAGACTGAATCTATGTCCACAACACAATGTTGAGAGGCAAGTTTTTGCTTGCCTCATCTATGTACTTGTGAACATCACTGATGTAGACACCTCAGCACAGGTATAATTTCCCTTGCTTCCTGGAAACTAGAAATCTTAAAGATAAATCTCTGTCAGGGACAATACAGAAATCACTGGTTACCACATACTTTTATGTCAGAGATTTATATCTACATTTTCACAATATAGATCTTTCCAACGTGAATCAGAGAAAGATAGAAAGGTGAAAAGTCTTAAGCAAAAAGGTTTTTGAGAAACACCATATAGTTCACCTCACCTGATATAACCTCTGAAAATGAGGGTTTGGAATTTTGCTGGGATTAAATAGGTCCTCAAAAGTTTCTCCATCTTCATGAACCAAATTCATAGAATCAATCAGGGAGTCAACAGCAGATAACTGATCCACTAAGGCAGTAATTACATACAAAGGAAGATTAAATACACACGCAGATGAGCATTTCTTGAAACAATTTATAAATGAAGATTTGCTTCACAATGTGAGATTTTCACCAAGTCATTGCAGGCCACAGAATACACTGCAGCTATAGATGTGCCAATAAAGAATATGGATAATGGACACAATAATAAACCTCTGCTTTATTTAAGGACTACAGCATAAAGTCATAAAGCTTTCTTCTTTTTCCCCAAGACCTCAATTATTGTTGCCTTGCTGCTTTCTCTTTTCAAGATGTTTTCATTTGCAACAGAAGGTTTATAGGCCACTTAGAAAATAAGGAGAACAGTTGGTTTGCAAAACTAAATGGTGCCATATAAATTTTTAAAGTTATGATTGCAAATTAACACAGTTCACAATATCCAGCTACTGCTTTGGTAGGGTAAGTTTTAGATTTGTTATCAAACTGCTGGTTACAGGAAAGAAAACAGAAACTGCTATAGAAACAAACCAGCATGCTGTATATACCCTGATGTGCAGATGCCCATTCAATGCATCTCATAACAAATGAAAGAAGCAGGAGTGGATTTTAAACTACATCCACTTAAGACTCATTGCTGTGCAAAACTCTCAGAGCAGCAAGTCAAGCTTTGTGTAGCTGCATGTTCTCCAAATATGCCATCCATCTCAATCTGGACACCAATAAGTGCATGGTTTAATAACACTCCACAGAAAATATTTTTGCCTTTGTACATTATATTAACAGGCCATACAGCAAACGGCTACAGGACCAGCTTTGCACCAACAGAGCAGCTGCCCCTGTTCTAATTCTAGCTAGCTAATCACACACAGTAGATCCCACAAGGTTTGGTCATTTACTCCCACAAATGAGTTCAAAGATCAAAGGATACAGAGGACTAATCTCAGCTCTCTATCACAGGATCCTGTGAGACTCATGATGCTGTAACCTGAGCCAGAAATCATTAAACAAGACAGCTGAAATACTGCCTTGCAAACTTAGGACTGCTCAGTCTGCACCAGAAGTGGCAAAGCTTTAATTCACATTTACACTTCAAGACGACATCACCAAAATGGATGCCCAAATACCTGGGTGTTTTCCTAAGCCAAAATAACAACAAAACTTATGTTTTCACTGGAGAGCCAAATATTCTCTTTTAGAGCATCTTAGAAGACAACAAGCAGGTTATTTTTCCAGTTGACCAGCAAATGTCTTACCTGTAGGAGTGTATTTTTTACTGTTTTTCAAGGACGAAAATACATATTGTCTTAGGTCTTCCATATAGGGTAGCTGTACATAGATGAGACACTGTGCAAGAAGAAAGAAAAAACAACTGAGCCTGAAAAAAAAAAAGAATACCTGTATCCCCAGAGTGCCATATGAGGGCAATATAAAACATAAGAAAAATGTGAAGATGCTATGTGCATCAAAACACTTAAAATATTTACAGTGCCACACAATTTCAATCAGTATAAAACAGGGCATTATATTTTATAACATAGTGATGGCAACACTCAATTTTTCTGCTCGTGGAATAAAGACCTCCCCAGCCATCTGATCCCTTTTTCTTGTGCAGAGTTCCAACTACCCACGCTTTAAATATCCAATATATTGGCGCTTTGGGAGGTTTTATCACAGCTTACTGTATTTCAAAGTCAAAAGCTGGATTTTTTTTTTTTAATGTTTCTCTGCCTCGTTTTTTCTTTATTCAATTACCTCCTCCAGTTCATACCACCCTAAATAATTCCTTTCCATCCTTTATGTTTATACCCTTCATAAGTCTGAAGATTGTTGTGTCCGCCCCCACCTCCGTCACTGCTCAGCCATGCTATACATATTTAGCTCTTTCAATAGTCTCTCGTAAGAAAGATCAGGGGAAGCATATGCTGCAAAAGTTCTGACATACTGTGTTGCTTCTGGGTCTCTCTGCAGAAGGGTAAGAGAGAAGCATTACCTCATATGCATCCTTAATACAGGGAAAAGCTACTCCAATTTGTGGGTTGCATCTTCTATCATAAGCATAGCGCACTACAGCCACCACTTTCAACTCATCCAATGCACGAACCAGTGCAGAAAAAGCAACTGCTGCAGACTGGAGAGAAAAAAGAAGTCCACAAAATCATGCAAATTCTTAATCATGAAATACATCTTTCACAGGGAATTCAAAGGCATTGATTTAGTCAAGACTAGTTTCCATTTCAGCTCTACCTTTAACACATGCATTTTTTCATGTTCATAAATCAAAGAAGCTGAAAGGTCAAATCTCATCACGATAGTGGATCCATTCAAAGCTGAGCCAACTTTAGATTCAGCACATTCCACCTTTTTCACCAGGTGTGAACTCTCAGAGGTTTTGCAAGAGATAGAGAAAGGGAGGGAAGTCAGACCCATAAGGGAACATATCAGAGCACCACAGTGAGCTTTTTACCTCCAGTACTTTGGAGGTCTGTTCTAAATAACACAGTGACAGGGCACACTGTGGCTCTGAATCACAATCGACTTTAGCACCAATTTCAGGTTCCTCATAACCTTGCTCAAATGTAGTATCTACCAGTTTTTCATTATTCATGAGATACTGTATTTATTTGGGGTTTAATGCAACTTCTTTTTAACCTACTGGGCAATGAAATAAGACATTTCTGTAAGCTGCATTAAAAGTATTTATTAATGCAGAAAGACAGGACAATCTCGAGTATCACTACTATTATTTTTTGTTCTTACAGCAAAATAAATTCAGCATTAAACTTCAGTTCACCTTACCTCATCACCTTTTGCTGCAAAGACCTTCAGAGCCTGGTTGCCCATGTAATAATGCCTCTGGATCTAGAGATTCAAATGGTCAAGAGTTAGCCTGACCTAAAGAAAAGGTCACTAATACAACTGGGCCAATTAAATTACAAAACAACTAACATTACTCAAGTCAGAATCCACCAAATTTAATTACAGTGCATAGAGGTTAAAGCCCTGTATGTGTCTCATATCTCCAATTATCACTTAATATGGACATCCAGTCATATTGGGTAGGATATTCTCACAGCTTCCTAGTGATAGGCAGGAATGAAAGACAGCGCTACTGGCAGCTGTTACCAATCTGAATTATACTTCAGTAATTCAAAAGTCATTGTGGAAAACTACAGTAGTTAATACAAGACCTAAACCTAACTGAGACCATACTTATGCTATTAATTTTTTCTAGCAAAGATACATAAAAAAGAAGCTGCAAAAAGTCACATCCTTAATTAATAAAGCTACTTCAACAGCAACCCAGAGTATATACAGCTGTGCTGGCAACGAAGGACTTCTGTTAGCAGAGTTTATTCTGTTCATGAACATGGCTGAATCAAAATCAAAAAGAAAAAAATAGTTTCATCAAGAGGCATCACTGGATTAGTTGGAGCTACAACAGCTCACACACACAGAAACCCTGCAATCATAGAAGACCGGTGACAAAGATATCACACTACTATGGACACTGGTTAAAATAACCTCTCCTTGTTAAAGAAAAAACTCTTCAAATTACAGTCTCAGAAGTAACTTCATTATAGCTTTGATTTTTCTTTCACTCATTTAATCTTTTAATTTTATCTTCTTTACTTAGCAAATTACCATAAGGCTGCTGAAGTCAGTGACAACCTGCACCACCGCAGATCTGTTTATTGTACTACAGCACAATTCTTCAGCTCAGATTATTCTACCTGCAATCCTTCTTTCCTGTTCTGTCTCTAAATGCTCAGGAAATTTTATGTGCAGTATAGTATAAATAAGCAGATGCTTGTATCACTACATCTTTTTTTGTTTGCAAAAGCAATTTTCCCTTTGTAATATTTTCAAGTATTATTTCTTGATTTACATGGCATGGCTTATAAATTAAAAATCAAAGTTTAAGCGGCCTCTGATCTTCTTTCCTGAGGGATGTGAACAACTCAGGAAAATAATATAAGGTGGTTCTAGTCCGTATTTAATTATGTATTTGGAGCTGTTCCAGTTTTTCTTGTCAACAAAGAATCATCTTTCCATCAAAGTTTTTTAAAGAAACAATTTAATATAAAACATACATTTGAATAGTGTCAGTTTTATTATTCCAAACAATAAAATTTAGGAGGCGAAACTTAAGATAACACACGGGTCTTGAAAATTCCAGCTGTAGTTAAGAACTTCCTGATATCATTATCTATACACTGTAATTTAAATCCTGCAAGCATGCCTGAATAATTTTATTCCACTAAGGAGATGTACAGCTACTACTGGGCATAACTACTCACACTCCTGGCTACAGGACCACAGCACACTTTAAGATATAATTTCTGTTTGTTACAAAATCCGAAGACAAGTACATAATAAAAATTAATCAAAAGCAATCAATATTTGGTACATTGAAAAAATTCAAAAACAACTTGTTAATTCTTTTATGCATGTTTATGTGACTCAAAAAGTATTCCTAAAATTAACTGTAACTCTACAATTATTAACTACACGTTTTAAGGTTTTACCACACTATCTGACCCATGATGGGAAAATAAAAGTCCATGTGCAATAACAGTTCGCTCACAAGAACATTATATTCCTCATCTGCTTTTCTCTTATTTTCCATTTTCAAATAAAGTCAGACTAACTTGAGATAGGAGGCAAACCTCCTCCAGCATAAGAAAACTCTGCACACAGAGAAATACATCTTGCAGAACTAAATGACAACAGTAAGACTCATCTGGAGGCTAATAATGTATGAAGAGATCCAAGAAATTGTCCCATTGGAACACTGGATTCAGACACACTTCACTCATCAGATCCAGTTTCTGGTACGGGAGGTAGTACTCCCTAACACCTCTCTAGCACTGGCCAATACAGGGTACATAAGCTCAAGCATGAGACATTTCCTGGATCAATCACTTGCAGTCAACAAGCTCCCACATTACTCAACAATTAAGTTTGAAAGTTCTCAAGGAGCAACCAGGTTACAGCTTCCACTTAGGCTCGCTTCTCATTTCAGTACATCACAGAACTCCCTTGCTCCTCAGTTATTATGGTTTGGAATACTGCACTGGAGTAGTCTAATGACATATTTAGTAACATGCACAAGGTCTCTGTGACACCTGTACTGTAAAGTAAGATGTTCAGTTACATCCATTTGGGAGTAAGCGCCCACAGATGCCTCCTATTTCATTAGCATCTTTCCTTAATGGTAAAGGTGACAATGCCTGAGCCTTTATCAAGGGTTCTACTTTGTTCAGGCAGAGAGAGATTTCAAAGAGCAGGAGGGCTGCGAGCTGTGAGAACACAAGGTGCAGAACTGCCCTACAATTTCAGTTCAGTTTTGACTGGTGAAGAGAACTGGCTGTGGATAACTCCAAGATGAATAAAGTTTCAGTCACCCTGTGCAATATCCTGAAGAAAAAAGATGGGGAGCAGCTTCACATTCACAGCAATTACTTGGCATTTAGCTCTCTGTACTCTCTCCTCATATGTCCTGCTTCAAGAACAGTTTTGTTAAGCCTTTGCCTAGGGCTTTGCTAATGCTTAAGTCCTGGATTTTCTGAAGGAAATCACCTTGTGCTGGATAACAATAATAAGGTACTTGCTTAAGGTAAGTTTCTTAAAACCATCAGAGACAACAAATAGCAAAGTCAACACCACAGGT
Organism: Sylvia atricapilla; assembly: GCF_009819655.1. Lineage (NCBI taxonomy): Eukaryota > Metazoa > Chordata > Aves > Passeriformes > Sylviidae > Sylvia > Sylvia atricapilla. Next base: position 24,246,806 of record NC_089146.1, read on the forward strand.
AGAGCTAAGTGCAATACAAACACCAAATATCTCATGGAAATATGGAGAGTTTTTGAACAATGCTACTACCTTTGTCTAAGTTCTAAGAAGTCTTCACAACATTTAAGTTTTGTCACAATAGAAAGAAGAGGCAAGTCATGGTTCACAAACTAATCCTTATAGAATTGAGAATCAATGGAGTCAGTTTTCAGCCTTGCTTTAACATTAAAGTAATGTTGAGGGAGAAGCTTCTGTTAAGAAGCAGCCATACTCTTGGCTGGACAAAGCCCAGAAAGGCTGCTACCTGAGCTGAACAGAAGACAGACCATGAAAGTTTGTGAGATGAAATGAGACCACAATATCTGTCTCCACTATGCAGAGATCTGAGTTCAGTGACTCTAGCTTCATTTGAGGGTCCCATATTTACGAGCTTCTCTTCTTCATAAGACCACCTACTGCTTACATGTACTAGAATCAGCAAATAAGTCACTCCTGCATACTTGAGTGGAGATGCCCCATTCCCAATACTGAAACCCAATACAACACCATGACTTTGAATTCATTCTTGAATTCAAATCAAGATCAATTTTCTTGAATGACCCAGGAAACTGAATAGGAAGACATTTAGTATTGTACCTGAGAGGATCTAGCAAATCCCAAAACAGAAAAACACTTTCCTTCTGTTTTGTATTTCATTTGCTCTTCATCTTCCTTGGAAAAAGGAACTATATCACTCCCATACCGAAAACCTAGAGAACAAGAGAAGAGCATCTGGTAAGCATATGGGACTACAATTTTAACACCAAAATTAGCTCTCTGAATATTTTAACAATGCATCCGTGCCCCACAGCTACAGTTCCACACATGCTCATCAAATTACTTTCCCTGTTAGGAAGAAAAACCAAACACCCATAGACACATTTTGTACTTCACTAACAGCAGTTGCAATCCTTGTACATTATTTTATGTAACACAAGTACCCTGAGAGAGCAGGAAAGAAAATAAGGGAACATCTTGCCTAACAAAGTTATGCTCACAGAATAGATTTAAGCAAATCAGAATAGATTTCAGCAAACAGATTGCAACACTCCCTGCAAACATAATACAAGCAACCTCAAACATACCACAAATCATACCACACGAGGCAACACCAGAAGAGATTCAGAGAATATGCTAAAATATGCTAACAGTGGAAGCAAAGTACACATTGGAAAACCAAAACACTCTGTATGCAGGACTGGTCTTTCTACATATTTTTGCGTCTTACTTCCCATGCCATACATTACAGGTGTATGTCCACAAAAAGCTGTACAGAAATTACAGGAAGCTGTAATTTCTCAGAGGTATCATCTGTTCCAACTGCTTTTTCTCCTATCTCAGCCTCCAGTATCCTCCCTGTAACATCATACTTTATTATACTGGCACAGACTAAGGACGATATCCTCAGGTGTGAAGAAAGCAGAAGGAACAGAGATAAATCCCTGGATGAAAAACATATAAGCAGATACATTTTCCTACAAACTGAAAAGCAAACACACATACAGAATGAAAGAAATTTCAGTATGGGTGCTGCAAATACAAAATATTGTCTACTTACGACATTTCTCAAAAAATTCACAAAAGTCCAGGAAGCATCAGCAGCTCTTTTAGCATTAGAAATATCACACCACTACTGACAGGGAAATCTTCTGTCTCTTTTGTTCACAATGAACTGCTCACCACTTCTTTTTACTAGTATCCCACAACTACTTAATAACTTAATCAGTCAGAAGATTAGCTGAGAACAGTCATAAATCCTTCAAAATGCATTCTCTGTAAAAATTGGATTTTTTTTTTACACATAGTTTTAAAGTTGTAAAACGTAACTAGACCATCTTTTCTGCTTAAAAAAAAGAAGGTTACATTGTTGTTGGGACTTTATCTGATATTGCAATTAAACACCTATGAATGCTAAAATTCAAGCAGATTAAATAAAAAAAATACAGCTTATTCTAATTTTCAATTTATGTTATTCATTTGACAGCACTCTCTACACTGTTATCTGAATAGTTTTCTGCTCTTTATAGTTAATATACTTGCCCTACTTGCAGGGGATTGAAATAGCAATGGAAAGAAAAAAAACTAGTAACAAAATATATCTACACAATCAAAAAAAAAGGAAACAGATTTGCTTAAATCCTTTTTTAAAAGTAACTACACTATTTGCTGCTGTTTCTGGGGCCTGTAGAGCCTTCTAAGGAAATTAATCTGCTAAGAAAGAAGCTGCAGGTCATAGAAAGTATTTTGCATATCGCTACTTCAGATTGATCTTGTTACAGTACAGCAAAGCTACTACTCTTGAACACTAAACCTTCCTTTGATGGCTTCATCTTTCCAAGTGTAGAATAACTAGAGCAGTTGCTCATCTACAAAAAAGCAGCACTATGAAAGCATTCATGTTATCAGTACTACTGAAGATCTAAAAATGGAATAGTGGTAGCAGAACTACTCAATACAGAACTGAGGTATGGCCTTCCACAGCATATAGTTCAGAAAGCTGTAGTGTCTTCCAAGTTCCATCTGTTGTTTTTATTATTGTTGTTGTTGTTAGTCCTATTATTATTGTTCCTTTTGTCATTATTATTCCTACTACTGGCAAAGTAAGAATTTTTAAAATATGTGAAAACAAAGACTCTCATGTAACAGTCTCTGTGTTCCGGCAGCTTACAGAGCTTACATTCTAAGATCACAGCTAGGCTTCAAGGTATAGAATGAAGAGGCCCTTAGGTGACCTAAGAGTACAAGCCATTATCTTCCCTTTTTCTTCAGGGTGCACATAAAGATGCCATACCTTGAATAGTATCATCCTTCTGAACCTCTGTCTCATCATCATCATTCAAGCAGTAAACGGTTTCTTTTTGCACATCCTCTTTTCTGTGGGTTTTAGCATCAACAATTGCCCAAAGTTTTTTCACCTTCTCTTCTGTGACCTTGGTATCAGAATTCAAAGAAAATGAATGTTTAAAATTTCAGTGGGATCCAGAGTACTTACCAAAAATACACAAAAAGTCCTTAGCCTGAGCGCCGCCTTGTTTTGCCAATAAAGAACTAATAAAGTTAGCATCAAATAATGCATCCCTGGCTGCCACCACAGTGCTTTCAGCTCTGCTTCCTCTGTATGAGACCTAACACGTGAACTGTAGCATATTGACAGCATCCCTGTCCTGATTATTCATTAAACCTGCAGGTTAAGCCATTTGTGGAAGTCTTTGAGTCACAGGATACCATGTAACTTGCTTGCTATTCAATTTACTACCTCCAACTGTATAAATACTTTTGACAAAGCATGAAGAAATACGTTAAAGATACAGTAAGACTCAGTATTCCCTCAGCTTGCTTGGCCAAATTTTCCATCAGGCTTACTACACTACAGGATAAAAATACCTTGTATTACTGCAACTTCCCCAAAAGGCAAAAAGATCCCAGTGCGTTACGGGACTTGTGAGGTGAAGAAGGAATAAGTATCTACAATGAGTGAACATTTCCCTACTACATGGGGAAAAAAATTGCTTTCTTTTCTCTCTGTTTAAGTGAAATTGATAGTATAGTTAGTACATGAGGAGAAAAATGTAGAGCTGAGTAGAAAACAGTACAACAGAATAGATTATGTAAGTACTACTGCATGACCTCAGGCCAGTCACTCAGTTCACCTTGCTTATTCTCCCAAATTGACTTTACTTAGTGTGTAAACATCTTTGGGAGGGGACTCTTTCTGTCTATTTGCACCAGTCTGGCACAATAGCCTAATAAAACAATTATTAATAACTATAACTAGAAAGTTGATGTGTTTCAAGGCTAGTATACCCAGCTCTCCGAATTCAGATATATTTCATCTTCATAATATCAGACTCAAGTCTTTTTTGAAATAACAAACCAATTAATTTCCATCTCACCAGATCCATCAATACTGCCACACTACACAGTTACCTAATTAACTATTCTATAACTAGGAATTTGCACATTTTCTGCCTTTAAATACATTTACTTTTTCCTAGCACTGATTAAAGGAACCATATAAACCATAAGAAACAGACTGGGCCCAAGCTCTCCCAAACAGTACAAACAAGCTGAAAAAACAGAACTTTTATTCCAAGTCTGAAATAACAACAGATGTGATTTGAAACAATGGCTGGTAAAACATTTACACCCACCATTTTAGGCACACATGTCCTAAAATTCTTCTCATGCCTAGGGCTTAAGAAATATATATGAAGTCTCACATATCACTGATGCTGAATGTAAATCTTTAATCACAGCATTCATAATCAGGGTCATCAACTTCAACACCATTAAGGGCCAGAGTAGATAGCAATTACTCCTATTTCTGTAGCTTATGAATTTCAATTATTTAACATGTATGGTGAAGTTAAAGTTGCTGTGGGAACCACAATTTTAGATGTACTGGCTTCTAACCAAATAAAAATCTCCATCATAATTATTTGGATCTTGTTTTATCTTTATTTTCTTAGCTTTAAGGAAAAAAAACCATGCAGTTACACGTAACTTGCTGCTAAATCACATTGAAACACATGATTTAATACACTTACTGATTTGTAGGCCACAATCCTTATAGACAAATTAGGACCAATAGTGAGCTCGCAGGGCCAAGGCATAGGCTTTCTTTCTATTTTCTTAAACATTGAAAGACGTTCCAGGCTCTCACTAAATGAAGGAATCAGGAAAAAGCAACGAACTCTGGTGAACTTGAATAAAGTATTATAGACAATACACCCTCCTTTAGGAAATGCAGGAGTCCAAACTGTTTCGGCTTAGATTTCATAAAGCAAATAAACTGTATCAATAATCCTATCACTACCCATTGTCAGAAAAGAGAATGAATAAAAGAGATTGTACAGTAGATTATCCCCATCTTGAGCCCTTATGATGGTGTAACATTAGGACTTAAAGGCACTGTGTTAGGTCTAGTGATAAAGCTACACAATTGCTTCTTAAGAATTTTCCATTTATCTCTGCTCACCCAATTAGGGCATGTAGCGAGTTGAAGAACACAAATTAGAAAAGGCAAAGTGGTAAAATGCCTTCTTATAGTAAAGCTGAAGAAATAAAGAATCTAGTTTCAATTAACAGGATTCCTCTTTTTCACATTATAATAAAACCTGGAATCTACCCCTCTCTTGATTAAAGCACTTGTCTGGCAGAAATAAAGATTAACTCCTAAAAAGATCAGTGGAGAATTCAACTGGGCATTCTACTTTTCAGATTTTCTAGTATGAACAGGGTTGTTTTTTTAAAATTCTAAAAGCACAGTGAAACACAAAAATGCACTGGGATTTTTGTATGAGATAAACATTTTATTACCTTTTTAGTTTTTTTTTTTTTTCTTAGGGAAAGGAAGATTTTTTTTCTAGCAATAAAGACATCAATACAGGATCTTAAAAAAGAACATGGTACTACATCATCAGGAGTACTGCAACACATACATTCAGGGATGAGTAAAAAAATCAAATACGTAAGTGCCAAATGCCTAAAAATGTAATTTAAGCTCAATTTATTATCTCTATCCTTTAATTTCTCACATTTACAGAAGAAAAATGCTGCCTGTTATCAAAGATGATCCAGTCAATAAAACCCTTGCAAAAGTACGTTTTAGCTTGTATTTTATGAACACAACCTTTCTGATCCGCAATCCCTTCCCCCAAAACCCAGAGGCAGCAGAAGTACCTCCTGTCTAATAGGTCAAGTATCACAACTTTAAAAAACACAACAAAATCTCCTCACTCACTTCCCTGGCATGGCTAATTTATTTTTCCAAGACTTGAAATATTTTTACCAGCAGGAATACTGAATCTAGGAAAATGAAGAATGTATCTGCACTGGCCAATTATCATGGCAGATTTGCAAAGCTGACTTCTTAAAGCTTGATAAGCAATTTAATTGCATCTAAAACCTCACATATTCTTAAACAACTTTTCCAACTAAAGCTTTAATCTACTAGCCAAATGCCTATTTATCCAGAGATTTTGGATTTCCCCTGAAAGTATGGCACAAAGACAGCTTGTAGAGTAGCAAGAGTCTGTGATAAAAAATATAAAGAGGCCAAGCCACATGGTAGGTTCATGCATATGGATTATCCTAAAGGATAAATGGGCCAGGAAAGATTCTGCTGTTCTGTGCAGTCTTTGAAGCAGTGACAAAGCCTGTTTTTTTCTAGAGACTCAGAATGCTCTGTTGACTAGTGCAGAGCACAGACACAGTGACACATGTCTCTCCCCTAATGCTCAAGGAGCAGCTTCTCTGGCTGCTGAGGTGCAAAGCTGACCAGCTGAGCTGGGGGAGGGAAGGAAATCCCACAAATAAACTGATGAATTACAGCATACAAACCTACAGGGACGACCCTCAGCTAAAAATTACCTTTGATAACAACATTACAGCTATGGTCTGCTAAGCTTCCTGAAAACCACATTGTCTAAAAGATCACTCTTCATAATTGTAGAACAGAATTACTGAAACAGTAACATCAGACTATGATAAAGCATGTAGACGCATTTTTGCCTGTTTCCCAACTGAGACAACACCTATGTAGAAAAGTCTGGGATACATCATTAGCTACTGTTTTCCAGAGATACACGTACACTTTTATTCTTTTATTGGGGAAACAAGAAGTGAAAAAAATCATCTTTCAATTCTTGCATTCCTAATGCAAGAAAAATGAAAAATAAAGTATATTGTTTGTCATACTGTCACACTACACTGTCATTAAAGAGCAGGATTCAACAAACAACACTTACTCAAAGAATTAGTGGGAGTTTATCAAACTAGTGAGCTAAAAGAAGTCTGTGACCAAGGAACAGAGGCTACCATTAAATGCAGATGTTGAAGCTGCACTATGCCACAAATTCCATCTCTTTCTAAAACACACTTTTGAAATGACATTTACAGAAATGTTCCCTCCAAATCCTCCAACACTAAAGATGGAAGAAAACTGACTTTTTTTTGTTTAAATACAGATACAGGAAATTCATTTTCCTCTGAAATCTCTAAGCTCTTCTACTTATTCTAAAGCCATTGAAGAAGCTGTGTGAAAGGGACTAAGGTACAAGTAATAAAATTCACTGACTTCAATGAAACTGTAACACAACTGATTACTTAACTTCATCTTTTGGAGAAGAAATCAGAAAGTCTATCTAGTACAATAACCAGGATTAGCCAGATTTACCTGAAAGTATAAATTTCTTCCAGCCCTCCTTCTTCATCCAAAGTATACATGAGTTTCCTCACCACATCAATACCTTGCTTTTGTTGTTCAGTTAAACCCTTCCTTGGAAAAGAGCTTCTGTGCATATGAGCACTGGCACTTGCATCTCCATTTCCATCATCACTTGCATCTCCACTCACTGGAAATGGCAGACTAAGAAAAAAAGAAGCAACAGTTAGTTTGGTAAGTCTTTTTCCTTATTAAAATAACCAGTTGAAACAAACCAGAAAAGTTCTCAGGATCAACAATGTCTATCTAGCTGCAGACATGTATAAAGAGCTACAGGACTTGCAAAACAAATTAAGCAGTATTTCAAGTCTACGTGGCATTGTAATGTCTTGACCAGACTGATGCACCAGTCCTGGGTATCGTGCATCGATAACGAGATCCATGTACAGGAATAGATTAGACAGTAAAGCCAGTGCTGATTAGAAAGCAAGATCCATTAAAAAAGATTGAACAAAATAAAGCCCATAGAGAAAGGAATTAGATGGCAAGACAGCCTTAAATAGAAAAAGCTGTTGTAGAGAGGAAGGAAACAATCAGCTCTTTGCATTCTGCCTGCACTCCAATCACATCGTGGAGTCAGGTCATATAGCCAAAAACCTGATAAAGGCATTTCAAACCATAATCTCTAAAACCAACTGCCTGAGGAGAGAGAAGAGTCTCCATCACTGCAAATCTTTATCAGAAGGTTAGACAAACACTGCTCAGCAATGACAGACACACACACCTGACCCAGTCTGAAGTAGGGGATTGCTCTAAATGACTTGTTAAAAGCTGTTCCAGGCCTGTGATTCCGTATCAGCTCCAAATGCCAGCAAGCAGGACATTCTCTGCAGTGGAGCTATTAGGTATTTCTGGAACAAATGTTACTCTTTGAGATTTTAATAGCTTACAACACCGGGTGAATTTCTGACTGAAGATGACACATTTTCCCTGCACTTCATCAGATTTTAAAATTTAGCCAGGGGTTATAGATAAAATGATTTTGCTGCTCTTCAAAATATAGGAGAGTGTTAACTAAGTATAACAAACACAGAAGAGAAAGATGTGGCCTGTGCCTCTGAAAACACCTGCAGATTTTTCAGGTCTTTCATCTGATCCAATTCTGAATGAACCATATGATACCTTTTAGCACAATTCTACAAAGTGAAATAACTTTAACAATGTATTATATTTTTTAAAAAGCAGCCTACACATCTCTACCATACTTTCACCTCATTAGTCCCCACTAAACTTATCCATGAAGCAACACATAACAAGCAGAGCTAACATTAAGCACAACAGTGTCACACACAGCAAAATTCAAGATCAAGCTTCAGCAGTGTTTGGTACTTTTTAAGGAAGCAGATTCCACTGACAAAATATAGAAACTGTATTTTTAAGCTGATATGGCAACATCAAAAAGCTTCAAACCTCTGACAGGTAAAAGTTAGGCTACGTTCACTATACAATGCCCAGAGACTACTGTGATGAGAAGTACGTAATACCCAGCACCACACAATGCTCAGCATGTGCCTGGCACCTGGAAACAGGGAGGAAAACCAAATATCTGCTGCAAGTTACAACCTAGTCTATGAACAGGGCATAAGGGGATGCAGGCATAGGTTATAAAAAAAGGTTTAGCAAGCAATTGTTTTTAAACAAGCATTTTACATTTGTACAAGTAAAGATCAAATAATCCTTTGCTCCTGTGGCTGGAAGAGAGGGTGCAAACCTGGACCCAGTGCTGTAACAGCAGTATTACTTTTGTGCTTCACAGACAAGGGAGCAGCAGCTGAATACCAGGGCTCCAAAAGATGTACTGCGACTGGCAGAGGTACTCAGATTCATGGTGTTGCACCTCTACTGCCTCCAGTGCCAGCACCAGCTCAAATAAGCCAGGAGGGGCATGTCATATTGGAAGCATAACTGCTTCTGCTGTACAGACAGAATCTGACATTTTTGCATCCAGCCTCCCCTAAGCAAAGGCAAAGATTTTTTTGTAGAGGATCAGACCATGATTTTCCGTCACATTTTCCTACCTAATTCCTCTTTCATCTTCCAGATAGGTTGGCAAATGGCTTAAATGAATTCATTATGAAGTTCACAAATTGTTCCTTACAGAATGCTGGATCTAGGTAAATGTATATGGTCAAAAGTAAAACTAGGGCTTTAACTTTCTTCTGTGAAAGTATTTATTATAAACAGCCACATAAAGTTTTGCTTTTAAATAAACGCCTCTAGAAGGCTCACAGCTTCCAGCTGCCATCACATGCAAGAGCTGATATAGACCTTAAAACCACTACTGATTATTTGGATCAATGTTTGTATCTACAGTATGACAATCAAAGGATTCCTGTTCTAACACTTAAGACATTGTTTCCATTTTCCAAGCTCATCATTATGAATTTAACACTTCTCTTCAGACCTGCTCCTCTACTGACACCAGAATCTAGCTATTAATATCTGCAACACTACCTTGTTATTTCTTCCCAGTAACATCCTTACCTAAAAGGATCTAGGCTGTTGCTGTGACAAAACCACTGTTTCTGAGGCTATTTTTGGCCTTTTGTTTCCCAATTCTCTGCTTACATTGGGTTTTTTGTCTCTTATTTTAGATTTTGGCTCTAAGCTATAAGCTTAAATGTAGAAGAAGCCATCATCTTAACATTTATTTGCACATTACTTAACCAAGGGGACTTGGATCGTAACTGGAATTGAAGTTATAACTGATAGAAGTACTTACAATAATTATATTAATTACTGATACACTTCTAAAGAAACCATACAGCAGCAGATCACCAGCTATTTCAAAATAATTATTAAGAAAGAATAATTTCTCTTTAAAAAATGGCATAGTACTTACAAAAACTGAAGTGAAGTTCCTGTTTTCTTCAAGTTAGCAATGATAATTCCCAGCTGATCCTCACTGACAGGACTACTAAGGTCTGTAAACACTTCAATGTGTCTCTTCTGATATTTTTTTCCTCTTAAAATAGAGAAAAAAATTTACATATATAGAAAATATTACAAGGCAATTTTTAAATTATTTCCTTACAATATAATAACAAAAGTAACACATTTGTAATTACTTTCACCGAAGAAATATACTTGTAAAATGAAAGAAAGCAAATAAACCTACTTGGTAGAAATTGTTTTATCATAGCATGTATTATTTATCCTAAGTGTTTATATTTATATGATTCCCCTTTCTCCCTCCTCTCCTTAAATTGAGGACTCTAGCCCTGTGACTGTATAAATCACTAACTACATCTAAACGAATGGATTGCTGCCAATTTTCACCAATGTGGATAAAATGGTAATACAATATGTTAGTCTGTTTATGGATTACACTGGCTATTCCCTTTGCAGGTCTAAGTCTCTTCTTGGGAAAGTGTATTTTAAAGTACTGTTGCTGGTGGAGGTTCCATTTTAGTAATCTAATTCAGTAGATTTATGGGAGAAGATGGACTTTCAAGACTATTTAATATACTAAGAAATAGTACAGATCAGGAGGCCTGGCCAATGACAGAACAGAATTCAGTTTAATTGGTGCTGTTTTGATTTGGATAATCAAACATAAAAGAGTGATTTTCTTGAATTTTTACCCTACAGTATTTTCTCAAATGAAGGCAAACTCCATATCAAAGGGATTGGTGTATACAGGCTACAACAAAACCCAGTGCTCCACAGTTATTCAAGACTATAATGCCATAAATAGAATAATTTTCATTCACAACTCAGTTTTAACCATTAATTGGACACAGCTTTCCACACTGATTAGACTTTATTCATAAAAACACAAATTGCATCACCAAGTCTAGTGTTTGCACTCACAATTAGATCATATAACCTTTTTAGAAACATGCTCAAACTCTGGTTTGAGAGGAAGTGCAGTTACCTTCCTTTCCCTGCACCACTAGTTCACAGTGTTAGAAACACCTTGCCAGCCTAGGTACATTCACTGACGACTTTGTAACACTGATGTCAACATTTTTTCTCAGCTTCAAGAGTGTTTTTTCCTACTGTATCTTTATTTCCCACAGCCTGCATATTTACAAACAGCCACTTCATCTCCAACAGTCTTTAAATTTCTAGGCTGAACAAATTCACCTTTCTAGTTTAGTTTTCTTTTTTTCTTTCTAAAATGTGCCATCATATTTAAATCCAGTAGCCATTTTCTAAGCGTTTTAACATCCAGATTAACACTTTTTGAAAGCAGAACACAAGGAATGTGACAGGAAGGGAAGGCTTTGTGCCTTATATAATGGCATGAATACTCTCACGGCTCTACTAAAGAGCTGCCAGTTGCCTCAGAAAGCTCTCCAATTGTCTGGAGAAGTCAGATGTCTCACAAGGATTCTTTGGAGGCAAACTTCTGGAGTGTGCCTTTATCTTTAATTTGTTTGTTTGTTTTAAGAAAGCACTTCCCATTTTTATACACACTGGAAATATAAAACTGACACGAAGACAGATCAGTGTAAAGTTAGACATCTGTGTAAGACTTCAGGTTACATACTCACATTGTTTGCTTCTGAAGCAAGTCCATGCACACAATAATAGCATCCAAAACTAAGCAAAATTAAGAAAAATCTCAGAATATGAATCAAGTAATGAAAAGTGTTTTTCACATAAAACAATTTTACATTTTTACTCCCTCTCAAAGACTGACAAACATGCTTTTTAGTTAAGAAATACTCTTTTGAGATACTTTTCAATAACTAATAATAATAACTAATGTGCAACAGGTTCCCATATAACTTGTGTGTATTGTGATCTCATCTCTGCCCTACTTACCCAGTGGAACACTAAAAAGGCTACTTCAGATCCCAGCCTCTCAACTGTGAATGAGAGGCTCAAGTCCAAAGAAGAGACAATCTAACCTTTAGAATGATACTCTGAATCCACCAACAAAATTTCAATCTCTCATTTTCTCATGCAAGTTTTTCTTCAAAGCACTTGCATCTGACAATCTCTCAGTTTCTTTCTCATTACAATGTCCATTGGGAATATATGAGCCAGTTGACTGGCTGCACACTCCTCTCAAACAGCTCTGACTGCCTGGATGGAGCTGGGTTTTTATGCAGCAATCATTTTATGGCCAGAGAGAGACAACAGCAGAAACTGAACTTCATGTAAATGAAACACATGAAGGAGCACTATAAGATCCCCCTTTAAAACTCTTCACCTTATATGTAGCTAAGATCAGAACACATTCAAACATGAATGGCATTCAAACCAGGAATTGTATTTGGCAATGTTAGAAATATTTTAAAAATAAATCAATCTGATAAAACTCTACTCTGCTTTCTCTGGGGTACAGCTAGTTTTCTTCATAGTAGCTGGCATGGGGCTGTGTCTTGAAATTGTGCTGAAAACAGTGATGATGATAATATAGGGATGTTGTAGCTGTTGGTGAGCTGTGCTTGCAAAGAGTAAAGGCCTTTTCTGGTTCTTGTACCACCCTGCCAGTGAGGGCATGGGAAGCTGGGAGGAGACACAGCAGGGACAGCTGGTCCCAACTGACCAACGGGATATCCCACACCACCTGGCATCACACTCAAAATGCAAAGCTGGGAGGAAGAAGGAGGAAGGGGGGATATTCACAGTTTTGGTATTGGTCTTCCCAGGTAACTGTTAAGTCTGATGTAGCCCTGCTCTCCTGGAGATGACTGAACACCTGCCTCCCCATGAGAAGCAGTGACTAATTCCCTGCTTTGCTCCGCTTGTGTGCACAGCTTTTAACTTCCCTATTAACCTGTCTTTATCTCAACCCATGAGTTTTCTCCCTTTTACCATTTCCGTTCTCTCCCCATCCAACTGGTGGAGGAATGAGCCAGTAGCTGTGTGGGGCTGAATTGCCAGCTGGGCTTAAACCACGACAGTCTGGTTTCTGGTACTTCTGCTGACTTATTTCATAAACATTTTTATTAAAAAGCATAAACCAAGTTCTGTAATGCTATTTTTAAAAATACATGTCTTATTTGAGGCCTAAAATTATATTACTATCTTTGTTCTCTTTAATTAACAGAACACTTCATAAAAGCAATGATTCCTTTTAAGGCCAAGGCTACATCTGTTAGCCTAAAAGAACGTCAAAAAACAGCTAAATCTGCTTTTGGACAAACTTAAAACCACAAATTAGCTCAACTCTGGTAGTAGTTAAAACTTGGGAGGCTGAGCTCAATTTCACAACATCGACTTCCTGTCTCCTACATAGCTGAATCAGTTCAAGAAGTGCTCTGCAGCAAAAGGATACAGTCTGCTTGTTTAGAGCCTGCTTTAATCACATTTTGAATGTCTTCCAGCAGATCAAAATCTGGCAGCATTAGTGACCTATGCACAGTAATGTTTTGGTATTGATCCTCACTGGCAAGGCCATTGCTAGTGCCATTAGTGCCAAACAAAACTACAGCAACTTCATCTTTACTCTCAGCAAAAACCTGCAGATACAGAGAACACAAAAGAGGTATAAAAACACAGGTAGATTCACACACAACTATGTTAGGCAGATTACAGCAAGCTGAACTAATTTTAAAACATCAATTACAATGGATTTACTTTTTTACTTATTCAGTTCTATCCTTTCAAAATGTAATCTTACAGTGAGTTCACAAAGTCATATATAATTTAACTAACAAATTGACAAGAGGCTATCTGGGATAAAGCAAACAAAATTGACAGATTCAATCCTCAAAGTGAGTCTTCTGTGTGGTAATTATTAAGTGTCACAGTATTTTAGAGAAAAGTACTACTTTTCCCTAAAAATTTCTACTGCCTTGAAGAAAAACGATGACCAGCCCAACTATCACATCGCATGCACAAAAAATACAGCTGAAACAAAGAGCACTGTCACTCCTGCAGAAACAGAGACTAATTCTCACTCACTCCTCATTTATTTCTATTACTAGTAACCAAGAAAAATGTTTCACAGTTGTTATTGTTTCCCCTCCCTTTTTAACACTTAGGGAGTCACACACACCTGTCTCTGCACAAACTTTGTCATAATCTTCTTGGCTTGGTCAAGTGAAGACTCTTCACCAGGGGAAGAGCTGCTCATTGTAAGGCCTACATCCAGGCATAGCACTACTGCCACCTGGAAAAATGAATAAGGATAAAAAATAAAATACAAGCATTATTACTCAAAAGGTTAAAAGGGTACATACAAAACCTAAAAATGAAACTATATTACAAGTGGTTTCTTTTACAGTAACTGTTAGTAAGACACAATGGTGGAAGACAGAACTGGTATAACTACACTGAAAAGAAAATATTTTAATCTTGTACCATCTTCTAGACATTTCAGTGGAAAATTTAAAAAAATCCTGTTACACAATAACCTGTAAAGGGCATGCAATTTCTATACAACCCCATGAATGTATCAGGGATCTAAGTCCTAGTGCTTTTCTGCACTAGGACATTAAACATATATTTTAGTTGACAACAGCAGGGACAAATTCCAATTTCAATTTAGGGGCTTAAATCCCTCAAGTCAGTCCATGTTTTTGCATTTCTGATTACCTCTTTAACTGATCTATACAAAACACTGCCCAAATCTGCCCATGAATTGAAACTAGAACTAAATAAAATTGTTTCTTGCAATTTCTCCTTTGACTTTAAGTTCCTCTAAAGCTTTTCACAGATTCTCCTTATCTTGATTAATCATCCAGATGAATGCACCTGGAAGAAGAATTCAGCAAAATGAAGCCTTGCATGTCCAAGGCCGGGTCAAATTTATTCTCATGGATTAAAGCAAAGCTCCCTAAATATACATCAAAACCTTGCTTGGTGGGATGAAATTACAATGCCTGAAAAAATGGTTTACCAGAACAGGAAAGTAGGGTATTACCTAAGCTGGAGCCAGCTAACTTGTTCTAAAATACAAAATATATAAAATTCCAGAAGAAATTAAGTTGACAAAAGGATGTGGCCAATAATCCTAAGTCTGTCAAGTGACACAAGATGCAGAGTCTGCTTTTGCAAAGCAAAATGGATGAACAGAGAGAAAATGTGCTGGTCTAAGCTCTACATATGACCTTGCAAGCAACTCCAAGTATCTTTTTTAAAGACCAGCTGAAAAAACCTGATCCTTTTTGTCACCCAAACACTTAAGTCTCAAAACCAAGTTATGAACAACTTGCCCAAGTCAACAGTCTAATGCTCTGCATTAGCAGCTCTCAAGCTATTTTATTACCCTCCTTCTTCTCCCAGAATATATTGTGCACCTCCCATGTCATTTTAGCAAGCACTGGTTTAATCCCCTGCATCATAAAAGGAGAGGAAGAGATAAAGAAAGAAGGCTGAGCAGCAGAGCTCCACAAATTGTCCAGCAGGTTATACTCAGTCTCAGCACTCTGCTCCTCACCCTGCCTCATCAGTGGCTTGCCTGGGAGCTGGGAACGAGTGTCTGAGTCAGCCAGGTCTGCAGAAGCTTGGAGTGGAACAGTCAGTTACCGAGGCCACACTGCATTCTCACAATAGCCTTATCAGTGCCCAACTCCAGCCTGAGGAATTACTCTGCCCACAACAGCAGCTGCAGACCCTCCTTGGCTTGCTGCTGTGCTCCCTAAAAACACACAGTGGCTGGCAGTCAAATCCATCCTGTTGTCCAAAGGGGGTAAAATTCTCTTCACAGATGGCAGGATGACAGCAGAGAAGCCAAAGAAGCGCAGGAGTGAGGAGCTGCTGTTCTGCTTACGCAGCACATGATCAAGCGTCAAGCGCCAACATCCTCTTCTGGAAGGAAACAAACCCAAGCTGGGTGCCCCTTCAGGTATGTGGAATCCTCCTTCAGGAAGAGGGCAGCTCTTTAGATAACCCTCCTCTATGCCTCTCTTCAGCTGTTATTAACCTGTGGGCATCTCACCTGAGCACCCAGAGCTGCTGCTGGCAGGTGCAGGGCCCTGAGCGACACTCTCCCGATGCTCCGTAGGTGTGACCGTAGGACAGCACTGTCCCACCTGAACTAAATCAACCTGCTCTGCTCAAGCACTGATAAGGGTGATATAGAACAAGCCTGCCTTTATCGCTGACCTGTCGGTGCTCAAGTAGCTATAATAAAGCAAAGAGAGAGATGGCAAATGTAGTACAGATAAAACTGCGTTTAACAGACACTAAACTGCCCTGTATCACAAGAGATCTTAACGCAGCTTTCACCAAGTTTCCTTACACGCACCACACATACAAACTGCATTTTCAACAGAGCAAAACCAGCTGTACCATTATTCTACCAAGAGCAATGGCAGTCACTGCTGCACTGCGCTTTAAACAGGAACACTGATTCCCTCTGAGCCAGTCAGCTTTGCACTGGCAGCGGCTCGGCGACCAGCACGGGGAGGGGTTACCCGGTGCCGGGGTTACCCGGTGCCGGGGTTGGGTGCATGTGGGTGCCCGGAGCCAGCGGGACCCCGACCCCCGCCCTCACCTTGCCGCCGCGCGCCATCGGGCTCGTTCCGGGACGCGGTGCGCCGCGCTCAGCGCTCCGGCCGCCGCCGTGCGCCGCCCGCCCCGCGTTCCCTCCGGAACACCGCGACGGCGCCTCGCGTTCCGCGGCGGGGGCAGCGCCGCCTAGCGGCGGGCGGGGGCTCGGGCAGTGGCCCTGCGCTGGCGCGGTTCGGGGCGGGCCGAGGGGGAGGCTGAGGTGGCTGTGGTCGGGCTGGGGAGAGGGAAGGGAGATGTCGGGTGCCCCCCGCATCTTTCTCCTCAGGGCTCCTCCCAGCCCTCCCTCAAAGTGCCGCATCTCGCAGGCGTGGCTGGCATTTTGGCCATAACGGGGGCACAGCGTAGCCAAGGACAAGCCCGAGGTGAGTGGACTGGGGTCCCTGAGGCACGGCGGTGGCAGGGCGAGTGTCAGAGAGGCTCTTCTGTCCTGTCCTAGAGCACCTCCCGGTTCCCCCATCCCTCTGAGGGGAAGCAAGAGTCATGCACAACAAGCAAAGGAAGCCAAGGCATTAATTCACTGCTTCCCCAGGGCAGACAGGTGTTCAGCCATCTCCAGGAGAGCAGAGCCCTATCTCGTGTAATGGTGACTTGGGAAGACAAACTCCATCACTCCAAATATCCTCCCCTTCCTCCTCCTCGTCTCCAGTTTATATACTGTGATGTTATATGGTCTGGGATATCCCTTTGGTCAGCTGGGTTCCTCTGTCCCAACTATGTCACCCCCAATTCCCATGCCAATGTAACTGTACAAAATGCAGAAAAGGCCTTTGCTCTGTGAGGGCTGCTCAGCAATAACAAAAATACCTCTTATATTATCAACCCTCTGTTCAGCACAAACCCAAAACACATCCTCATACCAACTGCTGTGAAGAAAATGACCTCTATCCCAGCCAAACCCAGCACATCCCCCCAGAGGGGCTGTCTGCAGGGCTCTGCAGCCTCCTCTTCATGGCACCCCAGAGTCCCACAGGACACAGCCCGCTGGGGAGCAGCCATTCCCCTTCATCACAAGGACAGGGACTCTGGCTGTCTGAAGCATCCCAAAAGTTGCGTTCTGCCCATGAATCACCAGTGGATCAGGAGTGTTTCAATAACACAGGCACAACACTGGCTTTCTCCCACCACTAACAACAGAGAGAATTACTGAACCACACTGCATCCAGGCTGTTTGATCAAACTGGAACTCACTGATTTTAAGAATTCCTAGTAAAACAAATCTGCTATATCAGGTATATCTAGGTGTCCATTGGCTATTAAATCATTAGAGATGTATGAGCATGGCAAGTATTTCATCACATGTATTGAATACTTCTTGTTCTGCATTACCTTCCTGTATCCTTTGAGGATAGCACTACCAGTGTCTTCCACTTCTAGGTATATCTCAAAACCCACATATTATCTATAATTCTCAAAACAGAGCTCGAAGTGGTGATACTAGTATAGCTACAAAAGAATAAATCTCACACAAACGCTTCAAATATCTTGTACCAGAAGACGACCCTACAAACACAAGTGTTTCCTTTTTATACTGAGTGATGTCTGAAGACAAAAAACCCCTTTCCCTCTTTACTACATTGCCATGCTTTGGGAATACTGGTAATTGAGGGATTCTCTCTTCAGAGCACTTTGCATATCAAAGGAACAGAGCAGCTTGGCAATGTGACAAACATTTTAGGGAAAACCGGTAGACAAAAAAACTCCAGTCAGCTACTGCCAGAGAAAATCTTGCATTGTCTTCCTGAATGTCTCTAAGGAGATTTCAGATTAATCAGCCAAGGAAATCAGGCTGCTTACTATCATTATTATTATTCCTGATGTTATCTCAGTCCAAAAACCTCCCCTTGGGCTCACGACCAGGCAAACCTCACTCCGGCTGATTTCCAACATGGCTTGAATTCCAAGCACGAGACAGGAGATGTGCACACACACGAGGGAAGAACAGAGAAATAAGAACTCATCAATTTCATCAGCAACAGCTTTTCACACACCAGCAGAAAAGCGTTTTGCAAGGCATCATGATCAATGAACATTTTATTTTTGTGCTGGGGTTGGAAAGTAAAACCCCAGCCCTGACTGCTGGAACGGAATATTGACATAAACTCCTTCTCTCTGAATCCTAGATTTGACATGAAAGCTGAATCCCAGGCTTTGGTCCAAGCTCTTGCAGCTAGAGCTGTAATTGCAAACATTACTCAGAGAAACCAAATTTGGGCCAGAACTGGGAACCTCTGATTGCAGGAGGTTTGTATCCCCAGCCCAGGCCCTAGCATCCTATTTCCTTACAAAGTCTGAGTAAAACTAAAGACTCCTATATGCTTTAGTTCTCAGTCTGACATAAATGGAGGCTTTTAGCTCTCTGGCAAAATACACAAACAGTAAACCCAATCATTTCCACTTCACACCTTCATGCTGCCAGGTTTCTTCAGAACTGTTTTGACCATTCAAAGGAAACTGGTTGATCATTCCTGAAACAAATCTTAATCCACATTTCCTTTTTTCTTTACGAGTCTGAACAGAGCTCTCTTATTGGTAATCATCAGATCTGACTAATCAACTCCATCTGAGGGCACTGGAGCTCTGTTAGCCTGGATAAAGATTTGAGGATCTTTGCTTGTAAAAGCGTATAAAAAACATCTGGGATTAATTGTCCATTTCTATTGTACAAATGTTAGTCTCTGGGTGTAAATAATAAATATGTGACATCTTAGAGGACTTGGGATCGAGGGTGATCAGCTGTAATCTCATTCACACCAAAGTGAGTCCCACCTTAGTGTCAGTGAGGTTCTCACTCATTACTCTGCTCATTTCTTTTTTGGTTAAAAAACCAAGCCTGGATTAAATAAGCACACTCTTGGGAAGCAGCAATGAATGGTCTGCTTTGTGCTTAACTTCACTCAATGCCTTTACAAGGCAGCAAGGAAAATGGCTTCCCTGTTTCTTTACAAGGAGGAGTGTATTACCCAGAGAGTTATAGCTGAGACCCAGCTGCTTGTGGTATCTCTTACATTTAAGCAATTTACATTTGCTCAAAGTAGTAAGATGACTTGGGCTTTCTCCCTCTTTACCCACAGGGTGAAACTTTGGATAAATGCCTGGTGGAAAGATAAATACCATAGCCATCTGGGATCTAGCCCAATAGCTTTATTGAAATGGATACATGAAGCAGAATTTTCTACAGAAAAATAGAATTAACTTTGCAATCATCACCTATTCTTTGCCTGGGATGATGCATAAAAGTGGGTGCTAACTGCAAACTGAGGAATTATGAACTGAGTTTTCTACAGATAAACAAAGCAGATAAACACACTGTGACACCAATCAGCTTTGTATTTCCACCAGCACAAGCTTGGCAGCAAGCTGGAAGACAAAATAGATGGGAAGTTGGCACCCAAAACAAAGCAGAGCTTGGAAGCACATCGGTTAGTATCCTCCTACACTGAGCTTTGTGAGGTGCACAGTTGTCTTCTCCCAAGAGGCCTTTCCAAACACCTGCTTGAAAGCACATGCCAGAACTGTGGTGCAGACTAACACTAGTATTTATTGTGTCTGTTTAGTGATTTCTGATGACCCTTCCAAAGGGCTGCAGGCCTAACTCACAGTGTTTGCTTAGTTGCTTCTGTGGAATACACCTGCAGGGAAAAAAATCTCAAAGAGCCACTCTCTAAAGCAAAATTGGTCTTTGGCTTTGAGGTACAGGTGTAAGTCCACAGGGCTTGTTCTCTGTCTATTGACTCAAAAACATTTTGCACATTTAAAAACTGTGCCTTTAACAAACAGAAAAATAACTTCTAAAAAATCTTTTTGAGGATTTAACAGTTTTCATCTGTTGACCTACCTGTTCTGTCCATTTTCAGTTTAGTTCATGTAATGCAAAGAAATGAGCCTCTTAGGAAACAAAGACATTACTGCAGTAGGAAAATCAGCAAAATAGGAAAGATTATAGCACACCATCCAACCTTGCCTGAAAATGCAAAAGAAAAGCATAGGAAGGAGAGGTAACGAGTGAGGAGAATATATTGACTCGGGGTGTGTCCTGTCAGGCACATTCCAGCTCAGGGGCTCCTTAATAACGGCGGATGGGTGGATCACAGCTGATGAACTACTTCAGTGCAGCACACCCAGAACTCCTAATCCTGTCACACTGCAGAGGAGAAATGGCTCTTCAAATCCTTCTGCATGGATCTGAGACACAGAGGTCTATGTTTGCAATTCTTCTCCCGCAAGGGTGTCACGGTTGCTTTTCTTCCTCACTGCTCCCCGCCTCAGCTGCTGAATTTACAGTTTTTCCTTCCTTTCCCTTCTCCAGATTATGCGGTAATTACACATTTCTAAGGCAGAAAAAACACCCCTTCCACTGGCTGTCATACACCAGCAAAGGCTTTATCAGGGCCACAGAGAGGGAAAGCATGAAATCACAGGCCGACAGTGATTTCCCATTCCCCCCCTGTGTTTTTTACCTTTTCCACACTATCATGGAGTCACACTTCAGAATCACACTCTTCTGTAGCCTGCATGTACTGTCCTGCAGAATTGCTCCCCATCCAGTAGTTCTTCTGCCTGCAGTTTTTTATTCCCATTGAACTGAATGGCACATATATTAACAAGTTGAATCCTGGTTTCTTTCCTCTTTCAATCCATTTATGAAATTGCAATGATTTTTTTCTTTAACTCTAATCTTCTCAGCCACAGTGCTGCCATTCCCCTCATTTTGGTGAAATTCCAGATTTCATAAGAACTATTTTTTCCTTCAGCCTGGTCACAAAAGGACACTGTACAGCCCAAGGTGGCCAGTCCTGGGAACAACCACTAGACACAGTTGAAGATATATCACTCTACCTGCTTTTGCAGCTATTTTGTCATACACCAAAATGCACAACAGTTCCCAGCCTTCACAGGAGAATATATTTTAAAACAGCATCAAAGCCTTACCAAAAAAAAAAAAAAAAAAAAAAAAAAAAGACGGTAGAAGAACAATTTGACAACGTGTGCCCTTAGCCCCACTCCCGTCCCCCATTTTCCTTTTACTTATTATGTTCTGACTACCTACTAAAGGTTTAATTATTTGGTATACTACTTTCCACTGTTTGGAACACAAAGAATCTCTAACTCCCAGACATCTTTGCCCTCTCATCCCTTTTCAAAGTAGGTGCTATATTTGTAATGTCACACATGATTTTCAAGGGAAATCATTAAAGCTTGTTTTGGCCAGTTTTATATTTGCCCTGGATGGAATTCACCTGGCACAGCTGATTTGAAAACATCTCCACTGTTTAAGCATGCTCTGACATTTCCTGTTTTACCTCTAATCACTTTTTGCTGCTGATGTTAATTGTGTTGCTGCCTGGTTGCAGATGACCTTTGTAAATGGACAGCCTTCCACAGCTGTCAATTATTTAATTAGCTCAAAAGGCAGAAGCATATGCTGTGGGTCCAAAGGTTCCATCCCAGCTGAATCTCATGTAACTGTCAGGAGGAGTCTATTTACTGTAATTTCATTTTCTTTATTTATTCATTTTTCTGTAAGAAGTAAAGAGAACATTAAAGTTGTGAAAGTCCATCTCCAAAATAACGGGAATTTCTGACATTAAAGTTTCTTTTCAAACCTTAACCAAGCATTTCTCTACACTGTGATGCCTGGTCAACTACAGGACCAGATACCTTTTGTCCAGCAATGTCATAGTTGAGTTTAAAACGTATTGGGATAAAGTTAGGGCTGTGCACTAAAGAAGTCACGAGACTCTTGCCTCATTTATTACAAAAATTGGGAGACAGAGAGTCAAAGAGAAAATTCCTATGATTATGGTAACTAAATGGCACTTTAAGAATTAAACTCTGCTTTTGTTCAGCAGATTGCCTGTAAGCTGATTTACATATCACTTGAACCAAGTCTCTCACCAGTAAGCACTGGGTGTGTGAATCACATTTTCTTAGTGCTCAGTTTGAGATAAGTCAGATCTGTGTAAGTGTTGAGCTCTCACAGGTGTTTGTGCATGGAGCTTCTCTTTCAAAACAGAAAATGCCTCATTATGCTAAATGTCCAAAAAATCAACTACAAGGAGCAGCTCAGAGAGGCACTGAGCTTTCTTAGACTTTTGTATCTATTAAAATATTGTGCCTTTCTTGCCACATATTAGTTTATCAGCATTTATGTCACGTGCTATTGGAAAAAAAACCCTCAAAAGTATTTTTGAGAAGAATGTGTATGTTACAGTGGCATGTATTTTTGAGAGACTGCTTTGCACAATCTGTGAAGATGGGGCTTGACCATACTTTCAAATATAAGGACAAACCGAAGTCTGTATTTGATTCTCATTAAACATTCTCCCACGGCCCACTATATAAGCCTGGGAAGCCAGAGAAGGAGCAGCATGACCTCCTGAGGATGAGGAGTGTTCCAGATTGCATACCTACAAGGAACAGGAAGGGAGGGAAGAATTAGCTTTATCTTCATATATTAAAAAATTAGCATGACATAAATTCTTAGTATTTCCATTCCAATTTCACGGTGTGTAGACCTCTCTGGATGCATTTCTAAAGCAGAGAAAAAACACTGCAGTGGCCTTTTATCCCCGTTTTTCAGTTTAGCCGCTGGAGGGCAACGTGATCCCAGACACCAGGCAGAGGCAGCCCTGCAGCCTGCTGGAGTAGGGAGTATCACCCAGCAAGCACTGCCCAACTGCAGAGGAATTTCTGCACGAGTCCGGCAGAAATTAGGCAATAGCAGCAGCAAAAAAACATATGCTTTTACGTTTTAGGGAGGCAGATTTAAAAATTTCTTCTTATATCTAAAATCTGTGTTTCTGTTAAGGATTGCTTCACGAGTTCTAAATCCGTGGATTAGCCAAAGTATTTCTGCAGGCAGTGATGCAAGGGCCACTCAACCTGGTATCACAAGAGGTGAAATATTTCCTCCTGCTAAGTAACTGAAAAGCCCCAGACGTGTCTGCAGTGGAAACAACTCTGGCAGACTTTTCTGGATTAGTTGGTAAATCTGTTACAACTAATTATTTCTTTATTACATTTTACAGGACTGTCTGCCATGTAGAATCTGATTTTCTTTCAAATAAATAGAAAGAGTTGGGCTCAACTGAGCTCCTGGGTTCTTGCAGAAGACCAGAGAGACCACATCAGGTATATTTACCTTAGGGAAAGCAACAGCTCAGCAAAAGGGTAGCAAATAGTTTTTGGAAAAAAGTTAAAGCCAGTGTTTTATTAAGAGGTAGCAAGTACCTTGTGGTTGCTGCTGTTTGAGATGGGATTGTTGCAGAAGCAGAATCTCATCCATCTTGTTCCCCATGTGCCCTTTGTTTCGCAGCCTTTATCACACTGCTGCCTGTGCCGTGTCTTTGTTGGCAGCCATGAGCAATCCAGCTGTGTTTGCAGGCTCTGGAAAGCGCTTTCATGCAGCAGATTGTTCAGGACAAGCTAGCTGGGATAACTGAATGTGTGAAGGATTTGCTTAGCAGATGCACAAGGATAAGCCTTTAGTATCCTCCCTTTTACTTTCATCCTGCCCTCACGAGCATCGTGCATGTATGCATGCACACATGCACACGTGGGGCTAATAATCTAATTTAATCCTCACAGCACAGGATTTTGTTCCTTATCCATTCAGCTATGGGAAGGGATGAGGAGTCTTCAGCTGCCAAATGAGGCTCTTTCTCAGCTGAGAGGATCTCATTTTAAATTTCTGTTTGCCTGCACCTGGAAGCAGATTGAAATCAGACTGAAAGGATGAAATCTCATATCTTTTGAAAAATATTTGCTTTAATTGCACTTTCAAAATGGAGCATTGCAGCAGTGACGAGGGGATGTCATGTTCTAAATCTTTTAATTCTTATAAGTTTCCAGTTTGTACTGCTTTCAAGGACAAAGCAGCGATGTGAAGGAGGGAGCTTATATTCGAGAGGAAAGAAGGGATTAGGTTTGGTTTCTATTTGTGTAAATTGATGCTAACCCATTACACTAGCAGATATGTGACAGTGCCAGATGTAGAGGCAGGGGAAGAATAATTTCAAGTGTTCCCTATCAGTTATTTTATGCTGAAATTCCTTGGAAGAGAGCTATCAAGATGGACAATGATTTCTTCAGGTTTGTTTTTTTTTTTTTTGTACTAGACATTTAAGACAGACTTTAATTTTTTTATAACTTTCTATTGAAATAAATGGCAAATTTAGCCATCAAAACAGACTTGGTTTTAGGGTGGAACTAGAGCCTGAGAGCAATCCTGCTGTAATCATGGGGCTGGCTGAAGTCATCACCATGACATGAAACTTTTGCCTTGGAGCCTGTTTCAGTATTAGAGTCCATCACTCCAGCAGTATTTAATCGCATTAGAGAGAAGCCAGTGCTATAATCACTGTGAGTCACTGAAGGCAGCTCTACCAACACAGGTTTGGGGAGAATTGAGATACCATTTAGCAATGACACTATGTGTGCCTTGAGATGATACTGCTCATTATAGTAAATATTTCATTTTTTTCTTCGCAACATGTAGATACTACAAATTATTTCGGCTCTTTCTTAGGTCACAGAGGAGCTCATTTTAATAAATTAATGCAGGTTAAAATTGTTTGTGTTTATTAATTCTGCATGCCATTTTTGCATGGATAAAGTGTTAAGGAAAATCGCCATTATCATGGAGGGATATTCTAGTAATTGCCTGTAATTATAAGGACATCTCACTACAAATACATTTAAGTACATCATTAGAAACTGACACTTCCATACTTCAGAACAAGAATGTATTTTAGAAAGAAAGAATGAATAAAAGGCATGCTCTCTTTAAGCTGACTACCCCAGGAGCTGTTGGATTCATGCCCAGCACTGACACTATAAAAGGCATTCAGTTTATTTATGATATTTGGGGTGTTCAGATCACAACTGCAGGTTATTCAGATAATCAGGCTAGAATAAATTAAGCTATATTTGTGTTATATCCTAATGAGCCAGTTTGCTGGCATTTTGTAGTAGAAATAATTGATTCTTTTACCTTATCACTGTAGGAGCAGAAAGAATTTGGCATATATATGAAGATAGTCAAAGGCACCTTCAAATACATTGGTCTTAATATACATTACAGCTGCAGGAACTTGTAATGAGCCATGCTCTGGGGGAACATGTTGCCTGGGAGGTGAGGGGTTCATCCTATTTGGAGGCAGAACATACTATCAAAATCAGTAGTTATCCTTTTTTAACTTGTGAAGCTAAGTCTTCACCTGGAAGAAATGGCTGGGAAAAGGAGACCTAAGACAAGGAGATCACATCTAAGATTTGTGCCTTAAGGGGCTCCAGGCCAAATTCATCCATGGCATATCTAATTTCAACGGATGCAAACCACAATGGATTTTAGCTGCTGCACTCTGGGAGTAAGGTTTTATGTTTTAGCACACTAAAAGCAAGGGCATTTTTTTAACACAGGGAAAAATGCATGCTTGGCCTGACTCAGGCATTCTCTGTATTTTAATGCAGTCTGACAGACTTCAGCTACCGTGTAATGACATGAAATTAGGAGAACTGAAAGTTAATGGAATGGGTGACCGGGGTGGGGAGTACATGAGAGACCCTCAAGCCTTGTTTCTCTGGACTGCTTGTTTGCATGCAATCACACTTCACCTGTTATGTGGAAGGATGCTCTGGGGGCTTTTTGAACCCCCTGGTAATTTATCTGGACCTAACACACAACCACAAGCCCTCCCTCATCATTAAGCAACTGCCTGTTGGAAGAGAAATCATGCTTTAGTAGTTAAGACAAGCAAACACAATGTCTATTCTAATATTCTAATTCACCATATTAATTGAAAAGTTGTTTTCAAGTGGATTATAGCCGTCTGAATTTGATTCAACCTCTCTCACTCTTTTTTTTTTTCCAAAGTTCCCTTTTCCATTCAGGGAATAAATGTGCATGGACTAATATAAGGATGAAAACATATTAATACAACTGCCTCCACATTGCCAAGTGCTTGGAAAGAAGCAGGGAGGGCATTGATCTGAGCCTGAGACAAAAAGAGATTGCATAATTGTTGAGCCAAATTGTTTCCATCAGAGTGCAGAACTGTGGGCTGTGCACCCTTATTTTCTCTCTGTAATTGCTTCAGTGTGCAAGAGCACATTGGAGTAGCTTTCTTAGCTAGTGGTTGCAGCTTCCAAAAGGTACCCATGGGGGGGGTGGTTACAAGGATCCATGGTGCAAACTCTGATGATAACCTTACCAAGAAATTGCAGGATCCTAGCCTTAGGATTCAAAGCACTGGCTGGAGGGCCTAGAAGGGTGAATTTGAGGGACTTACTGTGAATAAAATCACATTCATGCTGTTATTGTTTCAGTCCTCAAAGAAACTGAATGGGGTGGGTAAGTCAGCAGGAAGAATTAGATCTCCTCTTGCCCTGGTGAGATACATGGTGCAGTCACACCGGTGTGCTTTGCCTGATGCAAAGATCCTCAATAGGAGTCTCTCACTGATAACCATTATCTTATAAAATTATTACCTCACACCGCAGGAAGTGAGAACTGCAAAGGCTAATGAGCTGATTGTCTGGGCCCACACCTCCATCTCACTCTGTCACACCAGAAAGCTGAGTGCCCTTCATTATATTCTTCACTGGGGGTGGGAGGTCCTCAATAAACATCTGCCACAAAAGGAATTCTGTTCCCTTGACCGTGTTTGCAGCAGGCATCAAACCAAAAGCATCTTCCTGCTATTTCCAGCTGTTGCACTTCCAGTTTGAGGGAATCACCTGCAGGTAGCTTTTTGGCTCAAAGAGCTGTTTTACTGAAGCCCACCTAGCTAACCCTCAGCTAGGAATTTGAGTTTTCTGAAGATCCATCTCTCCTTCTTAGAACAAAGAAGATTTCAAATAAGTGTTTTCCATGTGCCAGCAGGAGGGTAGGGTTGTAATAAAACTATGTGGAAAGATCCACAGGTGTCATTTAATTCTTAGATACCTTGAAGAACTGTACTGGTAGATTCTCCTTTGACTTACCAGACACATGCCTGAAGTACCCAGGAATTGTAAGAAATCTTCCCAGCACAGCTGTAAATAACAGCTCTAAGTCACAGACACACAAACCATGTTTGTAGAGTTAAAAGTACTTCCTGTTTTGGTATGGAAGTGTGTCCCCCCCGCCATAGATCCTTGTGGCTAAAGCTAAATAGATACCCTATGAGTAAAATTAAATCAAAAGTTTTCATTTGTGAGCTATGAAATAAAAGCAAATAACCCAGGCCCCAGAGATATATGACAATTATGGATAGGCACTGTTTAACAAGGAGTAGAACTTAAGACCCATTTCAGACACACTTTAAAGTGGATCTTCAAATATAATTAATTCTAATCAATTATCAGCATAGAATGACTGTGTCTGTCCCACAGCACTGATTTTAACAAAGTCAAGGAGAAGCATGAGAGCAACACTCCTGTAAAGCCACATATATCTTTATTCTCCACCCAGGCCAGCAAGGAAAAGGGAATGCAATTTAAAACAATCAGCAAACAGTATTTTTACTCAAAAAAATACCCAGACTAGAGCAGCCATAAACACACTCAACAATCAAAATAACTGGAACTCCCTACAGTCTGACAGTGGCACATAAGCAGAAATTACTTGTGAGTTTCTGAAAGCAGGGTAGAACAAGACAAAAACTTGTGCTTTTTTTCTTTTACAACGATTGATAATGATTAGATATTTTGCAACAGGCAAACTGCTACAGAGGATAATAGGCAAGAGGGAAAGCTATCCAGTTGTTTAGAGAAAAGTCTGAATTTAACTTTTACAAATAGCACCAGAACTAGTCCCAAGCACCAGAATTAACCCCAAGCTTAAAATAGCCCCCACCAAAATCAATGACAGAACACCTTGAATTTAGCAGGAGCCAATGCAAGCTTAGTTAAGTGTAAAGAAGTAGAAAACACATGATGGATTGTCCCAGAGTATCTCCCAAAATGTGACCTCCAAACCCAGAAGCACACCTGCCACTGCAGAGGGAGAGTACTATGTCTCCTCTGACACTCCTTTGTGCCTACTAGCAGTAAGAGGCACAGATTTGGTTTTGTCTCCACTCCAGCGGGCAGTTAGCAATCCTGAAAGCAAATCCTGCAGCTCAGCAGACATTTCACATGGATGTATTCTGTAATGAGCTGGTATTTATCATTCAAGCCCTCTGTAAGCTGAAGGCTCTTTGTGCTACTGACCCCAGCCTTTCGTCTAGCCTTGAACAGCTGCTCTTTGGCAGTGACAGATGAATTGGGTTTTCTCCCTCTGCAGCAATGCACACTTGCCAGCCATCCTTTCCCCAAACTTGTCTGCTGCATGTTGGGGCCAAGATACACAATCTACCCCTTTCATGCCTGCAGCGTCCCTTTAGGCAAAGCGTGAGAACACTTGCCAGTGGACCTTTCTTTTCCTTAATGCTTGTTAAGCATCACTTATTCCCACCCTCCAGCCATGTGGTAGCCTGCAATTTCCATGTGGAGCAGTATTAAGCAGAATGGCTGCGCTGGGTCACTACAGACTGCCAGCACTTGCATGGCTTATCCTCAGCATCTCCCATTAATTCAGAGGCTTATCAGCCTGCCTGATTGGAACAGGCCTGTGAAAGGCATTCCACTGCTTGAACCAGCCCTAGGCATATGTCAGCCCTTTGAATCCCACTAAACTACCTGACACTGTCTCGCAGGTTAGGGTCTATTTTTTTTTTTTCTGGAAGCTGCTTTCTCAGTTAAGTGTGGGGCCAAGACTGCTCTTGATACTTGGCTTGTGCATTATTCACTGTTAAGCCTTCAGCCAATGCTAAAAGGTTCCTTTGACTTCCCAGGGACCAAAGATGCAGCAGGAGCTACTTATTTCTCAGTGTCAGGGCTAGAGGATCAGATGGACTTGTTATACTTCACCAGTTCCCAGATGTTCTAACCAGGAAAGTCAGTGTAGTCTTGAGCTCAACCTTAAAATGCAACACAAAGCATTAGTTCCTGTGAAATCCAGCTTCTTAATGCTTCTTTTAACCATCCTAAAACGAGAGCAGTTCTCCCAACAGGGAGACTGAGGAAGTGAGACACCTACAGGAGTGACTGTGCAGCTGACAGACTGCTTGCCATGGCTTACCTACCTACACACACGCAAATGGTGAGCTCCTCTGCCTTGGGGCTCACAGACTTTCCAGCAGCACCAGCTGAACTGGAGAAAATTAACCATGTTTCAGATGTGTTACTCAGCCCGCATTAGAATCTGCTATGCCTCTTATTTTGCTCATCTTCTTAGGCCAAAATCCCAATAGTTGATTGAGAAAAAAGAACTTTTCTGCTAGTAATTTTATAAGGACACAATTAAAATTTCTCCAGCCTATGGCGGCCACCTCAGCCTGGTCAGGAAGCCCACTATGATGCCATGAAAAATCCAAAAAGGAGGGAAACCCATTACGAAAATGAGACACGAGGGGAGGAGGGTGTATGATCCATTGCTCTTCCATATAATTAAACAGGAAAAGGGATGAGGTGGGGAAGGCGACACAGATTTCCAGAGCTGAGACACAGATAGACATGAACTTCTGGACTCCTCCATTCAGAAAGGAGATGTCCAACAGCTCTTCCATAAGAGCAACTTTAAAACCAGAATAACTTGTTTCAGAGCCCTTTGCATCCCAAGCACCTTCAACTCCACCTCCCTAAATTCAGGTGCTGCAAGTCCACACCTGCATTGCAGTGAGATGTAAATAGATTGCCCCTTCCTTAGGGGCAGGCACCTCCTTAGAGCACGTGTTTCCTCCCTATTAATGTTTGCACTGCACACTGTCTATTACTCCTGTAAATGGTTCCTCCCTAGCAGTGCACATATCAAGAGATCCACTGCAGGTATGTTCCAAGCACCTATCTGAGCACCTGCAGCCACTTGAGGGTTCCTGGTGACAGCCTCATCAGGACCCCACACACTGCATTACAAAGCAAGCCCTGCTCTTCCATTTTGGAATGGGTTTTTTTCCAGTCAGTGTAGAACTTACTTGCTTTTGTTGGCAGCTATGCTGTCCTCTCCCATTATTCCAGTGGTCTGTGACACTGGACTCTGACAGTGTCAAAGCAGCCAGCCTGCCTAAGTTAGCTGCTCTTGCTGGAAAACTGCAGGAACATCACACATTTTGCAATTTAGCCTTCACCTCTGAATGGATTCCTATCTCTTGAAGTTTATCTCCTGAGCAGAGACTTCTTTTCACTATCATAGGTCACTACTATGTCCTATTGCTGAAAAGTAAAGTCTATATTGACAGAAATGGACTTTTCATAATGTATCTCTGCTACTACACAGCCAGAGCCCTGCAGATCTGGATTTTCTAATGATTTCTGGAAGCCATAATTAGCTACAACACATGACAAATCCTTGGAAAGCCATGCACCTCCCCACCCAGAGCATGTGAAGCTAGCATTCTTGCATTCTGTGACATTTAAAGAGGACTCTCAGCCCAATATTTTATTCATTAAGTTTGTGTTTAAATATAGATATATTTTTTTAAAAAAATCAGTGTGTTATTTTCTAGGTGAGAACACTCGCATATGACCAAAATAGTCATCCGGGGCAAAGGCTCAGACTGCTGAGGTCTCAACCCCCTGTGCAGAGCTCTTGCCAGAGAGACTACCTGAGATATTGTCAGAATCAAGCAGCTCAACAATGCTGTACGGAGAACAATCTTCCAAGCCCAGCTTGCTGCAGAGCCAGCCACAGAATCCTTTCTCCATATCCCTGACAGCGTGCCACCAGTACCCAAAGGACCATGCTACCTGGGCTACAGCTGAATACAGGCCTAGGGAGAAAGAAACAACCATAATTATAATTGGGTAGAAGATAATCAAAAAGGGACAAAAGGTGATTTTGTGCCAGAAGGTCCTCTCTTCATTGTACACCAAGAAGATGTTGTACCATGTAATGGTTCCATAATAGAATGAAACCACGAAGGACACTACAAAAATGATGGGGAGGCAGATGATGGTCCAGAGGACAATGTGGGGTCCTCTGTCTAACCCAACTTCACATTTCTTCTTCTTCTCAGGTAGATCTTCTTTAGGAGGTTCCTTTGATTTAGCCAGTTCTTGCAGCTCTTTATCTGTTAGTGTGACATGGATGTCCACCATCTGACCCTTCTTCTTTCCCCTGGTGATCGTTCCAGTCAAGGTGACATATCGGCTGTCTAAAGGCATGTTCCAGACACCTACAACACAGATAAACTCATCTACATCAGATTTATTTTCTGTACAAAGTATTTTCTGTAAGTCCTCAAATGCCCCAAAGATAATTAGATAGTGCATATGGAGTTACAGTTAAAACCAAATTTAAAAAGATGGAGGATGAGAAGAAATGCAGTATGAAGAAAATTACCACAGAATAAAATGGAAGAAGAGCTAATGAGGAAAAAGACAGGAATTCCAGATGATAGAAATCACAAGGGAGAAAACTCCAGTATCTCCACTAGGGACCATATGTGAAGGGAAAATGCTGCAAGAGTAGAGAAGTATGAGACAGAGTAACTCAATTGCAAATGGTATGCCTGTTTTCTCTGTTTGCATCATGGATTTATTCCTGAACAGCCTGGACACTTGGGTTTATTTAGTTAAATATCACTGAGACTCTTGCTTTGGAATAAGCACATCCACACATGGAATTATACCTGAATAGCTAATAGTTCACTTTACATTTGCATTGTATCTCAATCCAAATTAATTTTTGAAGTTTAGAAAAACTTAACAAACTGTCATAAAATTATCTTTGCATTTTAAGAGATGAGTAGAGGGACCCAACTGGACAGTGCTGTATATGTGTTAAAGTTACAAATGGACTGCCTTCGCTTTCAAGTGACACTGGTGTCAGATGGGCCATGCAGTGGTACTGGCCATAAACTCCTCTTTGGGGCTACAGTATATTTTATCCTGGTCTTAATTCTGACTAGCTTGGAAGAAGGTCTTCAGAAATTCTTAAAAAGAGGCTGAGCAGCTCAAAGTGCTCCACAAAAGTAGGAAGGTAGCAGGCAAATCATGAGGATACGGTGTGGAATCATGGGGGAATCTGGTGTATTTGGTAGACCAGGAGCATTTAAGCCCCTCTCAGCCTGCACTGCTGAGTCAGAAGAGTATTTAGCCACAGGACCTGCCTTCCACACTTCTTCCTTGCAAGGGTACCCAGGACAGATAGCAGAAGTGAAAGTGACTCAAAGATGCCCCATGATGACCTTGCCAAATAATCACCCTTCAAAGGGAAGCCGTGCTGGGTGCATGCAAACAGAAGGCAACAGCAAATCCTAGATAATGAGTTAAGTTCTCTATCAAAGATAGAACCACTAACTCCATCTGCTTCCATCCTTTCACTTAACAGGTAGGTTTTCAGGCATGGACAGTGGCTTAGAATGACATCGTTAGTTTAAAGCATGCACAGCACTGCAACCAGCACATCAACCCCAACCAGCACATACATTTAAAACTAAGACTGTAGCAACAACCAGACTTTGCAAAGAACTGCAAAATCAGCCTGTAATGCTTTCTGTTTCAGAGCATTTTCATGTATGAACTCAAGCTCTCCTTGCCTGAAGTCTTGGAGGGTTGGTCCCACAGTCACTTCCATTTGACTTTAGAGCATGATGGCATCAAAAAGGCTTATGGGAAGTGAGTGTTCTCAGGACTACGTACCATCTGTCATAGACTGACCCAGGAACTTGGAGCCTTCCTCAGAGCTCCTCTCCCCTCCTTCTTCATCCCCCTGTTCTTCTTCCACTTTATTGTCACTCTCCGACCGATACACTATTATTGACTCGGGGCGTGACTCTTTCTTCTTCTTTTTCCTCCGGTCCATAGTGGCTTCCCCATCAAAGGTGACAGTGGTTCCCACAGCCCTTCTCATTGTGCCACAGCGAGGGCTCTGGCCTCCAGACTTGCTGTCTTTCTGCACAGTGTCCTCCATCCCACTGCTGCTCTCAGTCACCTCACCTGGCATCTTGTTGCACCTGTTTCCAATCCAACAGCACCAATTCTGTACTTAGAAGTCATTGATTAACAATGGTCCCATGGATGCTTTGTTCTGTTAAGATGTCCCACTGCTGGTATCCAAACTACGCACTCCATTCCCAGCCTAAAATGAGAGACAAGGGTGAAAAAGTGTCTTTGTCTTAACAAGCAGAAAAGATTGGCAGAATTTTCCTAAAAAGGGTTACTTCCAACTGGTTTAAATGTCATCTGACGATCTCTATTACTGTCCTGAACATCAGCTCTCTTACATGGATATATGTTTTGTGGTATCTAATCTATCTTGATTCTTAGGGTCCAGTTTTCTGGACTGTAACAAACCAAAGCTACTGGAAAGAGCATTAACATTTATAAGAAGAGATTAAACATAGCCAGCTTACTGGATGAATTTAACATTCCTCTCCAATGCTGGAAACAAACAGAAGACAATAGTTTTGGCCCAAATGCATCAGAATAAAGGATTGAAACCATAGATGAAAAAGAAGTTGACCGATTTAAGGGACTGGCCTACACACGACTGCAACAAGAACACTGTGCTTGCCCAGCATTACAACAGCTATATTGGCGCCAGCCTTTCTTATTTTGAGAGTCTAATGATTTACCCCCCCTTTGCAAGGATATTGCAAAAATTAATCAAATTATGTCAAAACTAGTGTTGTTTCAAACTTTAACAATATGTAGTGTTGCCATACTTTAAAAATACAAAATATACAGTGAATTTAAAGCAAATTATTAAGATGACTTTGCTGGAGAGGGAACTGGGAACCACAGCAAATTCTTCTGACTGCACAGAGAAAACAGCACAAGTCTTCACAAATCTTTTTAACAAAAATAAATTTTTGCTCCTCATTCAAGCAAAGTTAACAGTGATATCAAGTGAAACTCTCATCCATGGGAAAGCTGCCCAAGTAAAAAACACATAATTAAACATGCATCGAGGCAGGCAAATCCTGCTCCATGAATATGGAAAAAGGATTAATGGTTCTCAGATTTCATAACATTTAAGGAAACTGACTGTGCCAAGCATTCATGAAGCATTTAGGTACAAATCTGAATACAATGAATAACATTTTAACAACTCGGAAGAGCTCTGTTGAACATTTACATGAACATTTGTATTTAAAAGAATGCATCTGACCAATAATTAAGCTTCTACCTAGTAACCAAGTCTTTCCTTTAACAGGAAACTAAGAAACACAGGTATCATAGTTTATAGCCTACATAATGCTGGGGAAATTGAATGGATGACAGAAAAAAACCTGAGCATTTTTAAATTCGGCAGTATGGTCCTGGTCTTCCCACAGATTTAAGATTTTGCTGGTATGTTTTGAAATTTTGTGCAGAACTTTAGATCAACTATTTATGCCTCCTACTCTCACACTTACACACACCACACCCACACCAAACTGGTAATTGTATCACTTTAACACCTAAGACTGTGCCTATTTGGCTCTATGGAGGCTTGAAGAATTCAACAACTCAGATTATTTTTGTGCATTAGAGAAAATAAATCTTCCCTAGTGATCAGAAGACACACAAAATGGACTTAAAAACCCCTCAAGATTCAGCATACCCCAGAAGCCAGACTACTTCTAAATCACTGGGCAGATAATATTTTTAGCTCTGCAGCATGGCTGGAAAGAGGCTGTTTTGATTGCCATCACACCTGCCATAAAATATGTATGCCTAACTTAGCAGACATACTGGAAAACAGAAATTCATGTAAGCTTTCATTTGTTGTCGTTGAGGTTTTTTTGGGTGTTTTTGTTTGGGTTGGTTTTGTGGGTTTTGTTGTTTTGGGGGGGGTTTTGTGGGTTTTTTTTGTTTCGAGGTTTTTTGGTGTTTTTTTTTTTGGTTTTGGTTTTTTTTTTTTTTTTTTTTTTTTTTGGTTGGGTTTTTTTAATGCTTTTAGGGTTAAATGGAAAGAATTTATGCTATGGAATAAACTGGCTCTTTGTAGTAAATTTATTCAGGAAGTACAATAGGTTCTAACATTTTTCTCTGAAAATCAGCCTTAAAACCTCATGTCTTGCATTTATAAAACTCCGAAATTACCTGATTTAACCTAATGAGTCAACAGTGAGATTCTGCTTCCAAAAGTGAGGAAAACAGGCCTGGAAACAGAGAAACCAAAAGCATCACTTCTGGAATAATCTACTAAAAGTCTGGAGACACAGAAGCTGATTAGATTCCCAAAGTTCCTGGCTGTAGTTCCATGTTCAGTCCCTACTGACTTGAGAAGGGGATGACTTACAAGTAACATTTAAAAATAACACAAAGCTACAGGCAAATATTTGCAGTTGGGTTTTTTGTTGCTTTTTTTTTTTTTTTTTTCTTAAAGTTGATCCAGCTGTGGCCTTACTTAAACTCACAGTGGATGATAAGCTAATGTTAGTTCTCAGTGTGATGCCAAAGCCCAAAAGACTATGTCAGCCTTGACTGTGCAAGGTGATGTCCCTTTTGAATCTCACAGATAGGCACTGGCAATTTGTGTCCTGCTTTTATGCTCACCAGGCAGGCAGAATGATGATTAATGACCAGAAGATGCCTATGATCCCCAAGTTATTTTGCTATGTCTGATGTTCCCATCCCACTATAGCAGTGTAACAGTGTGTCTTTTCGGAGTGCAGCTACAGCCTTTCTAAATCCCAGTCAGCCTCTCCGTAGAGAAACTGCTTGAGAAGTATTCAGGCAGCAATCAAGCTCACACAACCACATAGGTTACCAGGCTAGCTCAGCAGAGAGGCAGAAGACTCTCAGCCCCTAATCAAGTTCCAGCAAGCGTTTATTCCAGTGTACTGAAGGTGAATCCGGAGCCAAAGAGACAGAGAACGTGTTTTTTCTTATTTATATAAGGTCCCAGGTTCGTGGGTGGTACAAGGGGCAGGGCAGGGTGCAAGTGACCATAGGGAAGAGAGGAACAGGACACCAAGCCCCATAGCCAATGGGGAAAGGGAAAGGGGAAGCCATGGGGTGGGTGATAGACTTGTGAAACCCAGGGAGAAGATTGCACAATGTCTGCAAGAATCCATGGCGGAGAAGCTTTTTTACACCTGGGGTATCTTTAATCTTCACTTTTCCAGGGAAGGGCAGTTGAAAATTCCTTTAATGGCACGAGGGTCTCTGCATACCAGCTACTGCCTCTGTGAATTGCCACCAGGACTAGAAATACCTCCACAGCAGGGTAATCTGAGAGTGGCAGCTCAGTTTCTCCTCTTGCTGATAAAAGGAGAGGGAATGGGCAATGGGGGACAAGCCCCTAAGAAGCACTGTTGCTGTGGCTGAGTCAAAGCCCCTGGGATAAGGAAGTAAAGGAGCCCAGATTATTCTGTTTAAGGCACAAGAAAGTAAAATCTGATGTAGGAGATCCTTGTGACCCAGCAGAGGAGGATGCAGCAAGATAAAAAGCTGAAAGATGCAAATACAGGGCAGACGTTAGGTAGGTGTTTTAACAAAGTGGGTAGGTGTCCCTTGGTATAGATCACTGGGGGATAAAATGTCATGGGAAACTTCCAAATCTGGACTGGCTATCTTGGCAGAATTTTGGTCACCTGTACTTGATCAGAAGAGGGGAAGTCCTGTGGTTTGCAGGGAGCAAACCTGCAGGTTTAGGGAGCAGTGAGATTGAAGATTGCAAAATCCCTCTTGATCTTAAGCCTGTTCTCACAGTACATGTATATTTTTCTCTCATCTGTTTCCCAATGAAGCAGCTAGAATATCCCCTGCCAGCTGGTTCAGAACTTCTGAACACAACACTTCAGAATACCACCATCAGCCCTACATCCCACAGCAGTGCTGCTGAGTTGAACAGGTTCAAGCCTTAGTCCCATTTTTCCCGGGAATCTTTTCTCTGTAGTTGCAAACAAGAAGTGGGCTCTTGCAGAAATCACAGCAGTGTACAAAGAGCTTAATCTTCCTCACTTCCTTTTCTTTACAACTTCTAAGAATAAGACCAGCCCCCAGCACTACACAGCTGTCCACAGCATCAATTTCTTCAGCCACATCCCAAAATCTTCACCCTTTAAAAGCCTTGCTGTGGAGTTGAAACATTAAGAATTGCTGTGCATCTCATAGTAGTGGATGCCTCCCACGTGGGAGCACAGGAATCTAATAACTGTCCATGGGAGGGAAAGAAAAGAAATGGTCATATTTCAGAGCTAGCAAGGAGCAGTTTAGTAGCAAAAAAAAAAAAAAATTGTTATTAATTTCCATTAATAACATTTCCATTTTGTTATTAATTTCCATGAAAACAGATGGAGAACCCTGGGGAGGCTGCTCTGAAAAAACACTTTATAGAGTAATTTTTAGAAGCACAGTCTTCTGTTACTATGCAGGAAATCTATGGCTGCTTATGCTTCCTGTGACAATAATAGTCTTTGACACACAAAACAGGAGCCTAAAAGCTTGGCCTTGCACCATTTAGGTCAAAGGAAGCTTCTTCCATTGGTTTTCAGAGTTTGATCCTCCTGCTAACAGAAGAGAAATTATCTAGTTTGAATGCAGAGGGGAAGGAAGAGCCTTCCTGCAAGCTAATAAAATCCTTGATCTTAAATCCCTGCTACAGCACAAGTAACCTTTTTATGACTGCTCAGAGCAGATATGAGAGGAAAAAATGTAGACGGTAAGCAGCAAGGAGAATAAATTTTTATTTTTATAGTCACATAAAATGTACAACACATAAGAAGAACTGGCACAGCATCTTCACTCACATCATGCAGGGGTTGTCTGCAGAAACAAAAAAACAACCTGTGCTTTAGAAGCACCATGATTTATGCAGGGTGGGGAAGAGATGAAGGGAAATCTACCCCAGAGACACACCTTGAGAGCTTCCCAGCCACAGATCTTCCTTTGCCTGCTGCTTTTACTCCATAACCTCTGCATCCCTGATCCCATCTCCACTCAACCCCCACCTCTGATTTTGTGGATGTGCATCTGTGTGGTTTTGAGCATCCCAAAGGATCTTTTCCAAACCTTAGTATTGTTAAAGGGGTTATCTGCTGGCAAATTGTACACATGAAAAATAGGTGGTATTAGATGCATCCAGCTGTTCAGGACAGATCTGTCTGTCACCAACCAATCATGTTATGATGAAACACATTGGTTTGATGCAGAACATGCAGCCTCCAGGCCCTAGAAAAACACATGACAAGACATATATAAGAAAGCACATTTAATTCACACATTATGTAGGGCCAAATGGTAGGGCTCCCTCCACAGCTTTGGATCTGTTTTAAATACCTAAATGACTCCACGTTATCTTTCACACATGCATCCTCACCTGCTAAAACAGAGGATGCCAGTTATCTCTTCATTTCATGGTGAAATATCTCAAACTAGATTACACAGTTACTTGAAACTAGCAAATACTCAAGGCTGTGATAAATGACATATTAGACAGTGAGGCAAGAACAGCTCCTTCCTATCAGTACCAGGGTCTGTGCAGTTTGTGGTGAGCTTGACAGGGGATTTATCTTACGGAAAATAGTAAGATGTTATTTTTAGCCATACAGATTCTTCACCAAGCAGCTCCTTCTATAGGGAGGAATGTCTAAGGAAGGAGGGAAAAACCTACCTCTCCTGGCAGTGGCTGATTTCAGACTGCATTAAGTGTCTGTATAACAACAGCAAGAAACACAAAGGAAAATATCAACCTCTGCCACCCCAGCAAGGTAAAACAAAAAAAACCACCAAAGTTCAAGGTTCACACTCGTCTTTCCCTCCCTGCTTAATCCACAGGCTTCCAAGCACTTTCATTTCTTGGAAAGATAAAGAAGAAAAATGATCATGCTCTGGGCGTGCTCCCAAGCAGGAGCAGACTTCAAGCTGGACTGCCAAAAGCAGAGGATGACACTAAGCAGCTAAGCAGAGGGGATAACACAGTAAGATGACTCGAGTCACCAAAAACTTTACAGGTGTTTGGTAGTGGAGCTCCCCATGCCTTCCTCTCAGGAGCAGAGGGTGCTAAAAGCTCAAGCTAAAAGCAAAGGGAGGTGTGGGCAAGCAGCATGATTTCTGTGAGCAAGCACTGACAGACCCAAGTTTGCCCAATCTCTGCAGTTTATCACAGGCACACAGTTCCTGCCTGTTGGCAGGTGCCATTAGTGCCAGCTCTGCACCACATCATGAGTCAAACCTGCTGTGGCCAGCTCAGCTGTTGACCATCACTGGAGCTCCAGCAAGACTGGACTTGCTTGGGTGTGCATTAAGGGTTTCCTGGCTCCTGGGGCTATGCTGGGTGGCTCAGGACCCTTGGCTCTCCCTTCCATTCCTCCACAAGATACCAAATGCTTGCTGACAGCATTCTACAGATACAGACAAAACACACACACACACACACAAAAAAAAAAAAAAAAAAAAAAAAAAAAAAAAAAAAAAGTATGGAGAGATGCATTCCACGGTATCACTATATTGTTTGAGTGACATTTTCCAAGGATATTTTTAAAAGTCAAGGACATTTTACAGAGTATCTGTTTTATGAATCAGTTCTTTTTATTTTCCTTTGCTGTTCCATAACTTTTCCAAATGTCACAGAACAATAACTGCTGTGTAGATCACTTATTCCTGAAGACTGGAAGACAGCATACAAGAATAGCTGAGCATTTTTATTTTATAATAAATGGAATGCCCAATCAATTTTCTTGCATCCAAATTTTTTAAGACTCCCCCAACTATACTAGTCTACCTTTTCTGGAGCAAAAGCCTGAAATGCCCTCGTCTTCCCACTTATTTGAACAGACTGCTAGAAGAAAGTGAAATTGAGATAAAAGACACAAAGCTTTTCACTGCCTCCACATGGATGATATCTGTTTCTTTATGTTTATTATATTATGCTAAAAATATCAAGGAATGGCACATTAGCCTTTAAAGAGAACCAAAGCTTTAAAAGGAGCCTGATTTGGAAATGAAAGGTTTGAAATCTTCAGAGCAAACCAAGCATTTAGATATGAGTCTTGAATAAACTCAACCAAAGTCCCTAAATTTTGTAGGAAAAACTAGATTTCAACTGTAGAGGCACGCTTTCTGTTCCCCTGCTCTACCCCTCACCTCCAGATTTGCCAAAACAGGCCATCCTGCACCTCGAAACAGCAAGTGCTCATTGCAATTCCATCCCCCAGGTCACTGCTGGATTACACTGTACCATAGGAACATCTGACATCCCACCAACTTTAGTCAAAAATCCTGCCTCCATAGTGCCTTTGGGTTGGGATCAAGTGTAGCATCTATTTTTGGTTTTTTTTGGTATAAGACCAAATTTGTCCTTGGTTGGGATTGGAAGATGCACTAGAAACCTGCTGCATACACAAACCAGTTGTGTCTCCTCCCCTCCAGGCATCCAAGCAGATGCTTAGAAGACAGTAAAAATAAGTAAGTAGTACATGAATATAGAGCTTTCAGCCCCTCACCTCCCACACCAGTGTGCAGAGAAAACACCTTCTACACAGCATATACACACATGGGGAAGTAAGAAACACTGAGAGCTGCTCCAAAGCCATGAAACACCAGTGGTGGTGGGTGTGCTGACACTGGACTTCTGCTACAGAACTGGCAGGGGATGCCAGCGAAGAGCTCCAAGACCTCCATCACACAGTGCTCTCAAGAGAAGGTTTTAATGCATGCTGGACTCTTTTCTGACTTTTACAATAACTAGAAGCAAGGACCCTAGTTAACACTTCAGGCTCTTTTTCCTTCCTTCCTACTCAGAAGATCCCTGACCCTCTCAGTCTCAGTCCCCTTTCTTGCCCTGCTCTGTGCTGGCAAAATAAAGCACCCTAGTGCTTTACTCTGACAAAATAAGGAGAAACCACACGTTAAAATATCTGCAATTAGAGAGGAAGCAGTTGCAGCCTTACTGCCTAATGGAAAATACAGTCAATTGTAAATCCAGTCTGGAAAGCATTATCTGAAAAATACCAACAGCAAGCTACATACATCGTGTGGTTCTGCTTTAGGTAAGATTTTGGGGGCTTCAAATCAGAGCTTTCTCTGAGTAACACCTGGCTGCAGCCCAGGAATTGCTGGAGAGCACAACTGAACAGAGAGAATATTCCCCTGGGAGTATTTCAGGATTGTTTAATGCATTGCACAGTAAATATAATCTGGGATATTTAGACAGTATCTCCAGCAGAGATACTGAGCCAGGAATGACTTGGCTCAGGGGAGTTATAATTGGATAGAAACCTGTGATGCCAGGATATGAAAAATGCAGCACTTTGAACTGCAGAAAAGTGAATGCTTCAGTATCATGAGTATGATATTAGCAGGTTGTGTGATTGTTTAGAAAATCTATCAACATACCTGTTTCAAACTGTTTGATGCTGATATTCTATATCTTGTACCACTGCAAACACTGCTTTGTGTCTTGGTGTCTCCTCCTTTCTCCTCTCTCTCTCTCTTTTTTTTTTTTTTTTTTTTTTTTTTTTAAATCAGTGGAATGAAATTGCCAGAGATAATGATAAAAGATTGTAAAATCCTGTTTGTCTTCCAATTAGACAGAAATCCTCCAGGACATTGCTGAGACTAAGGTGCCTTTCCAAAGAGGAAGTCCCTAAAAAGATGAATTGACCAGAAAGCCTGAACATCAGCTGGAGCTGACCAGGAGGCTGCTCTGACATGGAAACAAGAAGCCACAAAACAGAAAGGCTCTTGCTGTTGAGAGATGATGAAAGGAAAAGCAGCCTTAGGAGAAAATGTACAGACAGGAGGTGAAAGTAGCAGGGATTTCCAAAGAGGCCTGTTGCATAATCCCATGGAAAGGTCCAGAGAGGTAAGGACACAAACTCATGCCAGCTTTCATTTGGTTTTGGCTCAATCCAAGCATTTCTTGTAATAGGTATGAGGAGGGAAGAAATTATTGTTGTTATACTTTGTGTGGTTTTTTGGTATCCCAGGAGAAGAAAAATATGAACGTGGAGCACCCATAAGAGTGGGGTCTGGGAAAGCAGAGGCTGCTGGAGTGTAAGCTTGCACTTTTCTGAAGGTTAACTAGCAGAAACCCCCTATGAAAAACTGTCTCGAACCTTAAAATTTTATTTCTGGCACTAAGATGCTTTTCATTAAATCTCTTCTGCCCTCACCTCCTTGTGAGGCTGCTGACTCCAGGGATACCTCTCACAGGGTTTGGACCCTGTGGAGGTTTCTATCCTGTTTGGAGCCACCTCTTCTCTCACATCAGGCTGGTACTTAACTACTCTGGAGACCTTCTCCCTTGCCAACGTAGATTCTGAGTTATAAGAGGGCACAGACATCCTGAAGGTAGCATGCCATAAGGAATTCTCAAGGCAGTACATATCAGTACCAGGATTTTTAAAGCAAAACTGGACTAACAGGAGTCATCAGATGAATAGCTGAGCCATAGGCTGGCAAAACACAGCGTCAGCTACAAAAGTAGCCTTTTCTGAAAACGCAGAGTTTTCTATTCATCTCAATAAAGTGAACTACTTCATTCAAAGCCAAGACACAATCTGGGAGCTGTAGAAACAGGAAATCTAGTTTTTCCTC
Source organism: Sylvia atricapilla (assembly GCF_009819655.1). NCBI lineage: Eukaryota > Metazoa > Chordata > Aves > Passeriformes > Sylviidae > Sylvia > Sylvia atricapilla. Next base: position 24,289,959 of record NC_089146.1, read on the forward strand.
TTCAATATGTAAATAAAAAAGTAGATGTTCAAGAATGACATATGCTAATCCTGCAACTCCAAAGCTGACAACTGGAAAAAACTACTGAGTTATTTTTTTTTGTCATTTTGACTTTTGAATAGTTGATGTTTAAAATGATAGTTATACCAAGGCAAAAAAAGTCACATGGTTAACTTCAAAAAACAAAAATGAAGTCTCCAAGGCTTTAAATGTAGATTTATTCTCTTCCAAATGCAAGCTGACATATGCAGAAAAAATAAATAAAAAATAAGGTGTCTAATCAGACACTATTTTCTAACACATAAAAATTCAGAATCTTAACATTAAGTTTATAGAGTAACATCAATATGCAAAAGCTTTATGCTTACTGAATTTACCACTATCTGTATGGAGTGACAGACCGGTATGTTTTAATGCTATCAATAAAAGACAACATTCCATTGTGATTAAGAAAGTACAAGCATATGAGGAGATTAAAATTGATTTCAGTTAATAAGATTTTCTTACTTTCAGCTTAAATAACTTTGAATTCAATGACTGGGATCAATTTGATTCAGACAAAGTTTGAATCAAAGGCAACACACACAACAGTGAACAGAAGCTGCTGCTTTGCTGAAAACGTCTGTGAGCTCTATTTTTTTTTGGATACATTTTCTTACCAGAAGGGGCAACCCTCCACTGCATGCCAAGGAATGGATGTCTATTTTTCCCTCCTCCTTCCTCTACAGTCTTCACGCCTTTCCCCTTTCTCCTCCCACCCATCACTCACAGAACCTTAACTCATGTGTTCGGCCCCTTATTTATGGCATTTCTGTGGCTATTGGGAAATTCCAGAAACCAAGCAATATATCCTGATAGGGAAGAAAAATTCTTTGGTAGTGCTCTCCAGGAAGAACATTGAAGTCAAGGAGGTCACATGAATAGAAAGGCCCACTGGATTTTCCTTGGAGCCATGCAGCTCAGTTGGGATGGCAGGCAGGCTGGAATATGAAGATCTAATTCACCAGCACAGATGAGTGCTTCTCCCTGGGATTAATGATTGCTCTGATACGGCCTGCCTGAGATATGTAGGGCAGCCAGAGACAGTTAATAGGGATCTGCGAAGTCTCAGATTGGGAAAGATAATTAAAGGGAGGGGAAAAAAATTTTTTTGCAGTGTCACTTAGTGCTTCACGTTTACCCCCCAGAAAGTGGAATGCTTTAAATACTGAAGTATTCGGCAAACACTGACCCACCCAAAAAGGGCAATTTTGGCTAACAGTTGCCTTATTGGCCTAAGTCATCATGCAGAAATCCACCCCGTCTTGAATGAATGAATGGTGAATGAATCTGGACACACTGTTAACTTCTCCATGCCTTCCCTCCCATACACCTAAAAGCAGGGTATACAGCTTCCATCGAAACATACTGAAGTTCCAGACAAAGATGTTGTCCTAAAATTGTCCCCGATTTAACGTATTAAGCCTTAAAACATGCTTTTGGAAAAGTAAATAAATTTGTTTCACAAATGAAAATCCCAAAACAGACTCAGTGATTCTACTACTTTACTTTTATGTCTTTAAGGAAAAAACTGAACCAAACCAACCAACCAACCAAACCCTTACTCTCTTCTCACATTAGCCAACTTTCCTAAGGTAAAAATAACACGACAAAATTGAGACATACTTTCAAACATCTCTTCTATTGAAAAGAACAGAGGAGATGCCTGGAAAGACACTGAATGTGCACACACATGCTGTTGGGCACATCAGCGCTGGTTAAAATCACCTGCAATGGACAAAGATGCTCTGTCACTTCACTGTGAGATAGAAAAGAAAATAATGTTGCCTGCCTTCTGTGTCAACTGAGCTTACTTAGGGCCATTTTAATGGAGCCAGGACGGGGGGACGGACATCACCCCCACAAAGGCAGTTTAGCCCAAAATGACTCTACTGGGGACATGGCAAGCGCTATCACTCCGCCTTCACGGCCTCTTCCCGGCGGAGTCCATGCTCGGAGAGAGGGCTGCCCGCGGGTCCGTGGCGGGCGCACACCAGCACCTTCCTGCTCTCCGTGACACCCGCCGGGCTTTCCACCGGCTGCTCCCGGAGGGGCTCCGCTCCCGCTGCTCCTCAGGGTGCCTGCCCGCCTCCACGGGGAAGGTGACCCGAAGCGGAATGGAAAACAAGGAGACCCGTCCCTTGCAAGCAGACGAGGCTGCGGGCAGGTGGGCGCTCACTGCGGGGCTGCGGCGGCGACCCCGCGGCGCCACCGGAGACACCGACCCCTCCCGGGCGCCGAGCGATCTCTGCCCCGCCGGGTCGGGCCCGGGCGACACCGACAGCGGACGGCCGCCCCCCCGTGCCTTACCTGCCGCCCGCGGTGCCGCGCTGTCCGCGCCACAGGACGCCGGCACCGCCGGCACCGCCAGCACCGCCAGCACCGCTCCGCCGTCCCCGGCGCCGAGCCCCGGGCGGGCGGGGCCGCGCGTCACACGGCGGGGGCGGGCGCGGCTGAGGCGGGCAGGGAGCGAGGGACGGAGGGAGGGGGAAGATGGCGGCGGCGGGGCGCGGGCTGCTGGCGGCGGGGCTGTTCCGCGGGCGGGTCGCCATCGTCACCGGCGGCGGCACCGGCATCGGCAAGGCCATCGCCGCCGACCTGCTGGCGCTAGGTGGGCGCGGGGCGGCCTCCGTAGGAAGCCCCAGTGGGGCAGCGGGGCGAGGCGGGTGTTGGGAGGGCGGACGGGGAGTTCGAGGGGCCGTCAGGGAGCGCCCCCGGGCTGTGCTGCCTTCTGGGGGCTGACGGCGCTCGGGGACGGGCCGCGAGGTGCCCGTGGGTGGGACATTGTGACGGGGTCGGTGAGTAGCAAGGGGCACGAAGTGAGGTTTTGATGTGGGGCTGTGCCTTTTGGCCCGCAAAAAACTCGCTATTTTAAACACAGAGGTCAGTGGGGTTATCTTAAGCCAGGGCCTTTTTTCTCAGATTCTCCCTTCAGTGAGTCCTCATCTTGCTTTAAGCGGAGGATTTACAAAGTTGTTGAACCTTGATCCTGACAGAGCAGTATCCTGGAAGTGCTGCCCACACAGTAACATATTAGGGACGTGGTGCTTCTCCCAGTGTCTGCGATTTCAGGAACGTCCTGAAATTGAAGAATATCTTCATGATGCACGGCGTAGGTTTTCTTTCCACGCTGAATACAGAGAAGTGGTAAAACCTAGAGTGAAAGACAGTCTCCTGACTTTCTGATGTGAGACCAGAAGAGATAGAAATGACTTCTACATCGACCTTGCAGCACCTTTCCTGCAGATTTCAACATCAATGCAAGGGTTTAGATAGTTTATTGTCGTGATTAGATTCCGCGCCTTCAGAATACCAACGCTAGTGTTACATCTCGGTGTCACACTCCTGCGGTTTGCATTGTTGGAATGTGCGCCACTGCACTGCATAGTAAAGAGCTTTCTTTGTTAAGGCAGTGCTGGGAGGCATCTCTGCCTCTCCTGGCCTTTGTGCTGCAGCTTTCCACTTGCTTTGTGGAGCTGAACGTAGCATTAGTTGTGTTACCTTTGTATTACTGAAGAACTAAGTTTTTTGGGTTTTTTTTGGGGGGTGTCCTTAACGTGCAGCTTTAAAGAGGTGCTTTTTAAGCATCATCGCACTGTTGGTTGGTGATGTTACCCAGTTACCTTAAAATTGTGCCTAATTTGATCTTTGCTGTTTTTCTCAAGCAAAATACAGTAACAAAAGCATGTCCATAATGGCCTAAATAGAACGCAATAGAAAACAAATCTGTACAAAGCACATGAGAAAAAATGAAGAAAGAGCTATATAGGGCTTGAGACTGACTGAGTAACCTTCCTTACCTGTAGGCTTGATGGCTAGTCCTGACAAGATGATAATTAGGAACTATTTCCTTGTATACCCTGCATTTCAGGTAAGGGGGGCTGGTTCTTACAGGAGCAGTGACAGATAATGTCAGTCATGATATACATTGTTTATATAACCAGTCTCCTTTGAGGCCTTCTGGGCAAATTTAAACCTTTTGTCTGGAAACATGTGCCCCTTTCCCTGACCCTATCAGGAAATGGTCTGGTCATTCTTTGTGAAGAAGATTAAGTGATGTAGTGTCACCACAGTATTGCACAGTGTTCTTCAGTGATTAGAAGCTCTCCTTCTCCCAATTAGTATTAGCAAAAATTAGCAAAAATACAGTCTTTTACTGGACCTTATTATATATCTGTGTGTGTGTATTAATAAACACTTTAGTTGGTAAATACAACTGGGCCACTGTGATTCAGTGTTTTGTGTTAATTGGTAATTGTGTGTGGCATGTTATGAACTTTGTGTTAGTTAGGTGGTTGTGCAAGTGACTAGAGTTCTTAATTTAAAAAAAAAACCACACAGGAGACCTCAGAGACTACTGCCTTTAGATGTATTGTTTTAATGGCCACTAATTAAAGGTGAAGTTCTTATTCTTAAGGATATGTAGTTGTAACACTACCCTCTGGAAGAATTAAACTCCTCTATTTTTAATATTTTTAAAAATAAATAGTTTCACAAGACAACCTGAGTCAAATGAACAGCTTGCTGCTCTTTCCTCCCACTAGTTATTTTGAGTTGATTCTGGTGTTTGCTTGATCACATGAGAGGCCAAATTCCACTCTGCAACAGAGGGGGAGAAAAAATCCCCACACCCGGCAAGATGTTAACTTTTTCCCTTTTTTTGGCTGGTTGAGGATGGTTCATATTAAAGCAGATGAGCAGCAGACCTGATATGAAGAAGAGATTACTTCTGAAATGCTAAGATTATGGAAGGAGCAAACTGGGAGCAAGACCTCCTTGCCTGCTTGGCTACTAATTTGCTTATCCATTACAATTGCATGCCTGCTGGATTTGCACTAGGAATTAATTTGGTGTCCTTTGGCTTAGTCTGTGTAATAGCAATTGCTGAAGCCTTAAAGCTCTCCTGAGTCCACTAGTGTGACAGAAGAAATTAGACTGGTTGTAGTGTGAGTGCTTGACTTAAATTTGGCACCTGTATTGTTTTTTCTCTGTAAAATGAGTCCTCCTGCCTCCAAATGCTAAAAAAATAAATTAAAAAAGAGTACTTGAGCTCTTGCCATTTTTTTTTCCTCTCTCCTTTCTGCAGCTAGGATTCTGCAGTGCCACAGGGAGGGCTCTGTTTCCACTGTCTGTAGACTGCAGATAGGGATTAATCTTGTGAGGCTATTATCCTTTCCTTCAGTCTCTGTAGAGTTAAAAAGCAGACCATTATATTTACTCACTGCTAGTCAAATTACAGCCAGTTGTATGGAAAGATTATTTTTCTGGTTTTAGGAGCAAGCGTTTTTTGTAATCAAGACCTGCTGAAACATCTTTAAATCACTTAATTGATAGATGAGGCAGCTGTGAGCAGAAGCAGCAGAAGTGATGTCTGAAAGCTGCGTTGCTGACTCTGCAACTCACAGGCTATCTTTCCTTCTGCAGGAAGAAGAGGAAACCTTGTGGACATATTTTTTAAATTGCTCTTTTCCTGGCACAGAGGGATCTTGTTGCTAAGAAGCACCTGACATCAGTCATTTCTCTGTCTTGCAAGAACTTCAACACTGTATTTTCTAGTCAGTGACTAATAAATGCACATCCTACAAGATATCTCCATGATGTTACTCAAAAAATAGCACAATGGTGTTAGCTGAAGGATGTTTCATTTTGTCTCTACAGGTTGCAGTGTTGTTATCGCCTCTCGTAAATTTGACCGATTAAAAGCTGCTGCAGAAGAGCTGAATAAGAGATTTGCTTCCGTGAGTCCTGCCCAAGTGACTCCCATAGAGTGCAATATCCGCAAAGAAGAAGAGGTAAAGATTAGTGATCTTGTTCTGGGGCTTAACATATCAAAAGCATATTGTGTGTATAAATTCTCACATCTCTAAAGATTTCTGGCCTTCTCAAAAGTAGCTCAGATCAGGGGGAAAGGTGGAGCAGATCTCGGTTTAATTGATCCGGATAAATGTGCTTCCCAAAGGAAGACATTTGTTAGCCACCTAAGCAATAAAGCATTTGTAAATATTGGCAAATATTTTTCTGACCATGCTTAATATTTCAGGTATTTTTGGAAGACACAGAAATCTCTCTGTCCTTGGAACTGGCATGCTCTACAGCAAGCCAGAGCCCACTTAGCATGATTCTTTGTCACATTGCTGTGACAGAAGTGAGGGGGTGTAAACTTGTGAAGATGGAGACCTCAGAATAGTTCCTTCAAACAGGAAGGCATGGCATGGCATCTGAATGCTTGTGACTTGACAGAAGTGCCCTGCATTGTCAGTTTGGCTTGTAGTAAAGCAAAAAACTCCACAGATATATAATATTTAGCCATATCAGAAATTTTGGTTACAGTTTGGGGCATGCCTCATTGCAAACTCTGTTACTATTCAAGTTGATTTTTAAATTTTTTTTCTTCCTATTACAAAAAATGGAAGATCAAGAGCAAAAGTATGTAATACAGGTTCTTCAGTAGCCTGCATGCACCTCCTAATTTTTTTATCTCTGTAATTAAATATTTAAAAGTCCAACTTCAGGTTGGATTTTTAATTTTTTGAAAACAGCTAGAAAATCTTCCAGTAACCACTGATTGCTACATTTTTCTAAACCTCTCAAATTCTCTCTTCAGTAGCTATGAAGATTTTGAAAATATCCTAATATATAGCCATAAAAGAAATAAAAATTAAAATTTCTTCCCTTGTGGAACACTTCGTGCCATAAAATATTTATAGTCATCTACTCAGACTTTCTCTCCTGGAGGAGATGAACCCTGGGGCTGTGCAGGATGTCACTTCACCTACCAGTGAATTTAGGTGTGTATTTACTGGCATCAGCAGTGCAACATAATAGGTTATGGCAGATGTCAGAGGGCAACTTGCATGATTAAAGCTACAGGAAGGAAAAGAGGTAAAGAGGAAAAAAGGTTTAAGCTTTTTTTCAGATATTTCTTGCAGAAAGTACTCTGGCATGCTTAATAACCTTCTGCAGGTGAATATTATTTCTGTATCAGCCTGAAATTGATTAGTGGGAACTGCAGCATTCTGTGAGATGGTTTGGGGCTTGCTTGGGTGGTGAAATGAGGTAAACTGCCATTCATTCTTTGTTTCCTTTTTAAGTGGCTACATACCTCTTTGACAAAAAAGGCTTAAGTGGCTTTGGAAATTTTCAAAGGTGCATTTCAAGCTTTCTTTATAATGCTGTGTAAAGTGTTTAGGCATTATTCTGTGTTATGGGTAGCCATACTGATACTTGAAGAAACTTCTGTCATTGCTATTACTTTCCAGTTTTATCATAGAATTGTCCTGTTTCCATTTGAGTTTTAAACTCTACCCATTTACAGACACACCAGAACTTTCCTAGAACTTTTCATATGATATTAATGAAACTTCTACTGGATGTCTCCTGTCAGTGGAAGTTTTCTTCAACAATTGTCCTTTCATGTCTATTTCAATAGAAAAGAGGCTTCAGAGGAAAAAGGCAGATTAAACTCTAGTCTTCAACTTTTCAGTCATTGATTTAGTCCTATAGTGTGAGTCACTTCAGTTCTCCAACTGATCTTATTTCTGTTGAACTCCTATTTAGAAAAAAATTGCTATGAAAATTTCATAAGCCTTTTGCTGACAGTGTGAATAAGGAATGCAATTTCTGTTGCATGTTAACATATGAATTTGTCTACGTGTTAAATATTTCTCTATTCCAGATGCCCATCTCCAAGACAAGATTTTTTTATTGGTTAGAGACATCCTATGATTTTTTTGTTCTTTAGCTTGTACCTTTCTGGGTCTGTTCTGTTAATGCTGAGATTATCAAAGATTGCTAAATCCTGGCCATGTGTTATTTAATTTCTAAATTTACTGTTGGACCAGAAATTTGTGTTTTCAGCTCTTAAATTTGTACTGAGGATAGCACTTCCTTACACTTAGGTACTTTGGTTTGTAAGTTGAAACTAGATAAAGTCAAATTAACAACTGTTAACTTACACTGCTAAAAACCATCAGAACTGAGGTGTATGGCAGGTTTTCCACATCCCACTGCTTACTATTGCTTATTTATTATGTTTCCTAGAGCAGCAATGGTTAAAAGTACTTTTTTTTTGTAATTTGCACTTGCTTGCCTTGTGGAAACTACTGGAAAAAAAACCTTTGGGCTTTTACTCTGATTCAAAGAGTATTATGCATCGACTTTCAAAACCTACTCCATTCTTAACTTAAAATTTAGTGCCTGAGACTTGGAGTCATAGGAATGGGAATCTGTATAAGATGTCACTAAGGACTTTTCTAGCCTAGGAGGCAAATATTGAGTAGAGGTAACGCAGTAATATAACTGACTTCAGTATTTTCACAGATACAGGAAGAGCTTCCTGTTACAGTGGTTGAGGGGATGAGAGGGCACATAAACTTTTGGGTTCCCTCACAAAAGAAATGAGACGGGTTACAGCTGTGTTGGCTCTGTGTACTACTCAGTAGTAACGTTACAACTCATTGTTTGCTTTCAGTTTAGTATGAGTGAAGAGTATTTCCCTCAGAAATCATGGGAGCACATTGGTGGGTAGAGAGGAACAGCCTCTGCAAGAATTCCTTGTGAGTCACTACATCCTCCTTAGCTCTTACACCAGGTACCAAAGAACATGTGCAGGAGAAAAAATTATGAATGTTTCAACAGGAAAAAAACCCAACTTTGGAGTTCAAGCTCCCTTAGATGTCAGAAGTGATCTATCACAAGCTTCAAAGCCCAGGAAGTTTCCTGAAGAATACATAATTCATCTATATGTCATTCTCTCTGACATCTCACTGAAGTCTTTTCTAAGAGTAAATCTTTATTTTAAAGGAAGCCACCCTGATCACCTGTAGAAACAAGCCATTTGTTCTTATTATAGAATGCCATTTTTTTTATCCCTCCTTCTCTATCAGTTGTTCTGTATTTCTCTAAAGGCCTCTATAAATTATGTCCTGGTTTGAATTTTATAAACTGGAGGGAGGGACTTTGAATAGGGAAAAATTTAAGAAAGATGAAGGTGCTTTCAAATCACCATATTATTTTTTGCCTCCTATTGCAAATCTTAAAGTAACTGACCTACTTTGAAGATGACATGGTTCATGCTTCTAGTTTGGATCTGTGAAATTCAGGCATTAGAAGGTTCATCCCTCATCATGTAGTCCAGGATGTTTGTTAGAGCTCTTTCTGGCCTAAGAAGAGGCAAAGAAGATGCAGTGAATTAATTGCTCAGAAGCTTGATGGCAAATATCATGGGAATAGCCTAATGAATTCACATTTTTAAGTCTCTAATCTTCATCCTCAGAAGCCCTTTTGCTTTCTAGCAAAGCTTACTTTTTATTTAATGTGCAAAAAATAATCCTGCTTGATGGAGAATTTTCAACCTCTGTGTAACCTGTCCGGGTTTATTTTGTCATGAGCTTGCTGCTGCTTTTGACTAGTTTTCCATTGAGTGTTCTGTAAAGGATAAACTCCATATTTTATTTTTAAAAATGGCAGAGTAGAGGGTTTTGGGATAAGGACCTGAGGTTTCTTTACTCTGTCATCAGAATATATATATCTGTATTCTGTCATGGGGCTTTGTCCTGGAGCAACCATTGTGCACCTGTTCCCTTTTCCTGTGGTTTGGAGTGTATATAGTGAGAGATGTTGCTTCTTAGTGATTATGAAGCTGAAGTGATTTTTATTGTTTGCATACTTCCTGGCACTGCCCTCATAATGTGTTGAGAGCAGATCAGTTTGCTCTTGCTGAGATGCAAACCAGACAGCTCTGTGTGCATATGTATCTTTCTTTATCCCTTTTTTGTGTCTTAAATTTTGAGCTACAGCAAAATATGTTGACATACAAGACATGAGGAATGAGTGCCTGAATTAAGGGGAGGAAGGGGGAGGGTGAGACAGAGACCAAGCAGATGATAGTCTCGAGCCGTGGATGGAGCGGTGTCCTGTCAGTCTCCTGGGGCATCACCTTCATACAGGGCAAGTTTTGAGTATCCATGGGGTGGTCACAGGTGCCATTCTGTAACCTGGGGTGATGTGTATGAGCAGTTGCTTCCTTTCTCACAGTTTGCCACAGTGGTCACTTTTGTCCAGATGCATTAACCAAGATGTGCTAACTCGATCTTACCTCTGCTAATTAGTGCCTTTCTGTTGCAAATTCCTCCTTCTCTGCTTCTGTCAAGTTCCTGCTTTGGTGGCTTATTATTTTATGGTTAAGTTCCTTCTGTGGTCTTGACAGTGTTTTGAGACAGGCAGCTGTACTCTTTAAATCCTTACACTTGTAAAACCTTTTTGCTGTACTCTGTGGACAAACATTTCTTTAACTGGCACCTAGATAAGTCGAAGCTTATGTGTCCAGGTAAATGGAAGATAAAACCTTGTACTTCTGGTAGGCCACAGCTGTTCTTGAAATCAGCAATTCAGAATTCTGTTCACGATTTCTCCTTTCCATACTTGAACTCCAGCGACAGAACCTGCTGCTGGACCAGACTCCGAGGGTAAAATCTGTTACTTGGACATCAACAAGACAACTTCAGACAGACTCAATACAGTGCTACTTAGCACATACCTTGTGTCTGAGTTCACTAGTAGCTTTTCTTTTCCAATAAACTTTATAGCTTAACATAGGCTCAGTTGGTTTATAAATACTTAATGCCTGTCTGTGTGAAGCCTGTAGTGAAAGACTGTGGCTTGGTGGGGAGTTGGGGATAAGAGATTCCTGTTGTTGTATTTTTAAATAACACAGCAGTAACACAGTAAAAATACCTGTTACCACTGTGCCAGAATGCCTCTTAATTCTAGCCACCAAATCACAAATCTCTAACATTCTGTAGTGGGTTGTTTACCTGTGTATTTCAGTGACTCGGGGTGACCTGTGAATGCATGTGGGCATTTGTCCCTTTTCCCTGAGTCAGTGACTACTGTCATCTCAGTTATCTGTGAATATTATGCTACTGCATAATACATCTAAGTTGCAGTCACACACAAAAGTTCCTTGTTGCAGAGTCCAATCTTCTAGTTATGTGTGAAGTGCCTGATTTTGTTCTTTTCTGTCTTTCTCAGAAGAATGTCCTGAATGAGTAGCTCTACCTTATATAGTTATGCTTTGCTTCCAAAGAGAGTTTTTAATAGCTTTTCTAAGAAGTTCATACCTAGTAGATTTTTTAATTATAGCACTAGGAATCCTCTTTAGTACTAGTCACTGTGATTTAAATGTGTTCTACCAGACCCTCCTTCTCCCTGTGCTGCTGGCAGTTGTCACCATATTTACTGTAACTGGGAGAAGCACTGCAGTAATGCTTTTTCCACAGCATGGAACAGTTGTGAAGATTGCTGCAGTTGAAGCCATCTGAGCTGTCACAGAAGAGCCTTCTGGCCTTCCCTGGCTTTCAGAAAGCAGAACTGAAATGTGTTTGTTGTTGGGTTTTTAATTTTATGAATATGGTGCAACACGTAGTTCTTTAAGAGCAACATATGAACCATTTTGGATTTATATGCTATAGTATATAACATACATTTTGCCCAGCTGTTGAAAACTTGCTTTAATGTCTCTTCTCAGCGAATTTTTTTGTTAATTTGTTTTCTGTCTTTTCTTTTTGTCATTCTTAGCATTTTTCTTTCTCTCTCTCACACACATCTTTCTACAGTCTGAATAGCCTTAGTCTGTTCAAATATTCTTTGTACTGAAACCAACTTTTTTTTTCCATAAATGAGCCCATATTTCAGTTACTTACAGAGAATCATATGCAAAGCAAGATTCTCAGACTGACAGGGAGAAGAGTTTGATATTGCTGAGCAAAGCATAACTTTTGCTGCCTAGCCAGACATGACTTTGCTCACAACAAGACAAAAGTAAAAGCCAGAATGTCCTTGTGGCATGGCTGTTCTTACAAGCTATGAAGTAGCTGTATCAGTAGTGATACTTCAATACTGATACTGAAGTATCAGTACTGCTGTCACTGATGTTTTGGTTTTCTGGGTTTTTTTCTCACATTCCACAACCTGCAGTGACTAAGATGACATTCAGAATTTGAGGATTGGGTTTAGGTATCAAAATTATTTTTTAAGGCATTTTTTCTCAGCAGGCACTAGTTTTTCAATCATTATATGTTTGTTTAGGGTTTTTTTTTTTCTTTCAAGATATGCATCCTTACAGAATCCATACTATCCTGTTAAACCATCCTATGCTGTTAGCAATAAAAGATGTAAGGTAACTATTTATGAGACTGGGTTGGTAACACTGAGTGTGGGATACAAATAATGCATTGCTTACACTTTTTTTTGTTTCTGATATTTTCTACTGCTAACTCAATACAGAGAAAGGCTGACTGATATTCTTCCCCTAGCCCAATCTATTTGAGTGGTGAGCAGCATTGCTCCACTTGTTTGTTTTTTTGGGTATTTTTATTCTCTGTTTTTCTCTGACCACAGATGCTAGATTATCTTTTTATCCATGCTTGAGTAGGAATAACTGATGCATGGTATCTAGTTATGATTGATGATGTAAATAGGAAACAGTCATATTGTCCCATTTCTTGAGATAAATAATAAATTACTAAGTTGTTGCAATGGAGTTCTTAATACTATCTTGCAATAATATTTTTGCTAAAATAGATAACTTGTTTTTCCAGCATTTTTTAGGGTATGTTAGCATGTTTTGGAGGGTAGTAACCTTCTTGCTCTGTGTAAGAAGACTGGCTATTGCCAACTCATATGTCAGAGCTGTAGTGTATGTACTAAACTTGTAGACAAGGATGATAAATCCACAAGATGAGTTGTGTTTTCTATTTAAAATGATCAGGTATATGGTCAAATAAAAATAACAGTAGCTACCTTATATAGAACTCTTAGCATATCTCATGTGAACGTCCCCACTCTTCTGAAGAGCATCAGGAGATTCTTAGTAGGCCGTATGTAGTGGGCTTTAGTGTCTGTTTTATTTTACAGATCTTCAGTAGCTTAAATCCTCTTCTTCTTTGGGTGCTGGTACTTTATGCAGCACCTGCATTATACCAGCAATTTCCTAAGTAAACATGGATAGAGCCCAGTGCTTCTTGGCTGGTTAAACCTGTCATACCAATCTTACAGCCTCTCTGAAGGCTGACCTCCTCTTTTTCTTTGAAAAGGGAAATGAGGGAGAAAATACTATCTGAGAACAAAATTGGGTGTAGACCTTGATCAGCGTACCACACTAACAAATACTCTTTTTCAGGTAGAAGCTTTGGTGAAGTCTACATTGAGACTGCATGGGAAGATTGACTTCCTGGTGAATAATGGAGGGGGCCAGTTTGCAAGTCCTTCTGAAGCCATCCGTGCAAAAGGCTGGCATGCTGTGATAGACACAAATCTGACAGGGACCTTCTATTGTTGCAAAGCAGGTAAGGTCTGAACATTAAGCTTTTTGTGTTTATTTGGTTTTGTTTTTTACAGTAATACCAGAAGATAAAAAATGTGAAGTTTCCTTAGCTTCTTCTTTTCATGCACTTATCTGACAGTGGATATTTGTTTTCTTAAATCTCTTTTGAAGCTTTGCATTAAATGGTATATTATATTTGTTCCTAAACAGAAACATACATTTAGGCAAACATGATCTTCTGGTTAAAGCCAGGTTTGGGAAGTCAGTTGACTTGGATACTCATTTAAAAGACTATAGGAAAACCACTTCACTTTTGTGGCCTGTATTCACTGTGTGTAACATAGGAAAATACTTTCTTCAGGGATATAAATTTAGGCTTGAATTTAAGTGTGGTATGTCATTCTCAGATAGCATTTGGATTGTGGAAATTAAAGTAATTTACATGGAAACATGAAATCTTCTTTTCCAACTAATGCTTCTTCTAGTCATTGAGTCTTTCCTGGACCACCCTTGTTGCCTCATGGCCTTACCTCTGGATTGGCAGGCTGTGGTACAAACAACAGGCTGCTTTTTTAAACCAGTGTGACAAATGCGTAGTGTGATTGCAGTTAAGACTCCAAATTTGTTTTCCAGTTGGCAAGTTCATTTGTATGCATTTCTTCTGATATTTATAGGTTCTCTTCCTCCTTCATACAGTGTACAATGCCTGGATGCAGGAACATGGAGGAGCCATTGTCAACATTACTGCTGCCGTGAGAAATGGCTTTCCTGGAATGTCGTAATATATATTTTCTTTTTACACTTGCCTATATTTTCCCCAGAAGGACTAACTGTTCCTAAACACTTGAGAAAGATATGTACTGGGCAGCAGCAGAGTATAGAAATATAGTAGTTAGGTCAAGAGAGAGCAAGAGTATCACTTGCCTGTATGTGTGGGGATCTCTTATTAATCCAGATGACATCTCTGGTCTCTCTCCACCTGTTTGTGAGAAACTACGAAGCAAGACTTGCCATTGAAGCTTTAATTGGAAATGGCTCCCTTTTCTGCTTGGGGTTTTGTTTGTTTGTTTGTTTTTAAACTTCGAAATTTAGTTTCTGTTGAAGAAATATTAAAATATATTTTGAGCAAGTGTTGCATTATCTCTGTCCTCATTCAGGGTTGAATGGTTTCAAAGACAACAATTTTTAAGGAACAGCAGAATATTTTCTCACTAGCTTGTTCTTCACAGTACGGAATAAATACAGAGATCCACACGGTGGTGCTGAAGCTACAGTTATTTCAGTATTTCCACTGTGGTATTTGGTTCAACTGTCATTGCAAATAGGCTGAAGATGCTTCAATTTGAGTTGAACTAAGAGGAAAAAGAAGCTAGTTCTGAATAACGCTGGAAAAATTTTCCTAAGTAACCACTGTATGTAGATGGATAGACAAAACTACTTCCAAATTAAATTGAGTTGAAACTTCTGGCAGAAATGTACTGTTGAAAAAGATATGCCTTTACAAGTCCGGCAAGGTGTAGGAGTTCATTCTGACTCTCATGTCTCTAACTCCATCCACCTACAGTAATTGTTGAATAGTAACTTATTTTAATTGTATGTGTCAGATTGTTTAAATCTTTCAGGCCACTGTTCTTCCAAGTGTTGCTTTACTTGTGCAGTCTACAGGTAGTTTACACGGTTTGAACTTCAGTTGTTTCTCTTTTTATAAGCCTCCTCCAGCAGTAGAGTTTCCCCATGTTGCACTGGGAAAGAGATTTTAAGTATTTGTAGCAATGACAGGAAATCGCAGCATGGCTTGGTTATACAGTGAAGCTATGGTCAAACTTGGAAACTAGAGAGTCTCTCTCTTCCAGATGCTTGGTGCAGCCACAGAAAACCACTCTGAAGTGAGGCTGCAGTAGAATTAACCCTGGACACTTAGCTAAAGGAACAGATTGCTTCCTTTTGCTTTCTTTTCTCCGTAGGCACTCAGGAGCCGCAAGAGCTGCAGTGGATAATCTAACCAAGACTTTAGCTTTAGAATGGGCACACAGTGGAGTTAGAATCAACAGTGTTGCCCCTGTAAGTAATGGGAAATGATCTGATTAAAATTAGCTATTACACATGTTCATAGGTAGAACTTTTGGAGCAAAATGGATTTTTAAATTTATTACCACACTGTGTGTGGATTATTTATGTATTTGTTTATTTATAATTCTCTTACTGCATTCTTTGGACCACTTGACAGTGTTTTGTACTTTTAGATGATGAGTCAGAGGATGTGGGATAAAATTGCTTCTGCTTTCTGCCTTGACTTGGCACATTTGGTTTTTAGGTTTTTTATAGCTAAATGAAATGATACTGGTAGGAGTTGGTGACCTGTTTTACAAAGCCTTGACATAAAGTTACTGAATGCTCTATGTTTCAGTAATGGATACTTTACTTCTGGGTTCAGGAAACTTTCTCTCTTTGAGGTTCAGGTATGCTAATGGTTTCCACCTATGCTTACAAACTTATTTTGAAAATCTCTGAATGCCTCACATAATGCCTTTTACTTTGTCTCCTACGTGTTAACTTAGTTTAGCTTTAGGCATATAAAGAGACTGTAGTTGGAGTGTACCTTCTCTCAGAGAAATCATATGTAAAAATGTGTGTTTTGATTTTTTTCTTATCAAATTCATGCAGACAGAAAACCACTATACAGGTCAGCTAAAATATGCCTGCCAGATTTCTGAGGAAGTAGACAGCAGGTAGAGTTGTTTTAAATAACTGTATAGAAAGTGCAGATACATTTTGTAGTGCTGCAGATAGAGAAGTTATATCTCTAGCCTTGACATGTGAGAATGTGTGATCTGTTGTCATTCTCTCTTATCCACAATTTATTTTGCACATTTAGTCCCTTGAAATTAAAAGAGAAAACCTAAGCTTTGTCCAGCTACTTCTACAGTCAGAATTTAGCTTATCTCACAGTGAGTGTCATAAGTGAAGCATCATGTTTGTTTAAGTGATCCCTAGGAAGATCTTGCTACAATTTTTGTAGAATGTCTGTATATTCTTTTGTGCCTTTTGTCCTAAAACATCTGGCTTGCTTTGTTTGGCATAGCATAGAATGCTTAATGGCAGATGTGTGTTAATCATTCAGGTAAAGTCTTTTATGTAACCTTTGTGGGACCCAATTAATCTGGAGATGTGTTCAGTATTAAGATCTACTGACTTGTATTTCCTGTTTATCTGTTTTTTTCTGATTTGTCAAGTCTTGGGGAAGTAAGTAATTAAGACAGCATTATTATGTGAATATACTTTTCAGGCATGCTAATTACCTAATGAATCATGCTGATTAGATATTATAGCACATGTCAGAAGAAGTTTTTGACAAGCAAGCACTTCAGGGCTTTGGCTCTTTCTGAAGTATTTGCTAGCTTTGTTACTATGCTGGTAACAAGTCCATGTTGTGGTTACAATAATACTTCTGTCACCTTTCTGGACTCTTCAGGTCTGTGGTACCAAAACAAAATTGTTACTGTTTTATGGGAGGAGAGTAACCTGTAGGGAATGGATACACAGAGAGGGAAGTAAGTGTGCTTTCTGAAAAAAAATAGTTTCACATACATTATACAGGTATCTTAAAATTCTTAGTATATGCTTCATGGGTGAATTCAAATTTTGCTGTTTTACTTAAACTTGAGTCATAAAAGTTCTGTCCTAACTGGTGGATATAACTGTGTTCACATTGCCATCTTCCTTCTCAAAACTAAATTGGACTGTGTTGTCAGCAGAGCAAACACAGTCATCTTTTTTCTACTTCTACAGCAGGTAAAGTAGGAGAGTCAGAATTCTGACTGAAATCTCTCTGCTTCTGAAATTCACAATAAATCAGTCTAGTGCTCCTACAGATGACAAAAAACTTTGGAGAACTGGTTCTTGGGGCCTTGTAGTTTCCTGCTGTAATTTAACATGAAATGCTTGTAATTTCAAAGCAGCCCGAGTTTTTTTATACTCCACTTTTTTGTTATTGAAGTGAGAGCGGAGATTTGGAATAATCAGAATTATTGTGCTTGAACAGAGATGTGGCTAGCAGCCAAATTACCTTCTTGTATAAATTATACTATGCCATTACATTCAAAAACTTGTGTTCAAGTGCTCTTTAGTTAGTGCAGTCTCACAAAAAATCAGTAATGACAACTTCACAATTTTAGAATGATCAGTTCAAATGTATGCAAGAGAACTTAAGTTTCTCTGTGCTGTTTTTAAATAGGGACTGGTATTTTCAGAAACTGCTGTTGCAAACTATGGAGAACAAGGTGTAATGATGTGGTTAAAGAGCATACCAAAGGTTCCTGCCAAGAGGTCGGCTGTTCCCGAGGAGGTAATGTATTTCAGAATGCTTCTGATATGCCTACTTCTGTGTCTCTATTTTGAAGCCACATTATTCTATGGAGAACAAAAAAGATTTCATTTTGCACTGTGATGGAATATTTAAAAAGAAGAAAGCCTGTACCTATGTGTGGTTGTGCCAAGTGAGAGACTTAACCAGTAGTCACTGTTATACAGAAAATTTAATTCAGCTGTCTCTTGCAGCTGAAATGTTTGATACTAGATATTATTTCTTGAAAAATTGACTTCAGCAGGAAGGACTAAAAGAATTAATATTAAGGGGAAAAATGTGTATCTTAAAAGCACTTAGTTCTCTTCCACCAAGAGTGTGCATCTTTGATAAACTGATCAACCTTTTTTTGTTGTTTTTTGGTATCTGATGCTCTGTGACAGCTTACTGGTTTTCCTCTTTTAAATGCTTGATGTTTGTGGCTGGAAGGATGGCTGTTACAGTTTTCATTACTAAATGGAAAATGTTACTATATCTTGCCTGTAAAAGTTTTCACAAGCTTCTTTGACATGAACAATTCCCAGCAGTTTAAGAAAGATTAAAATTGTCATTCTTTTGCTAGATTTCTCCTGCAGTATGTTTCCTGCTGTCTCCAGCTGCATCATTCATAACTGGGATAACCATGGTCGTGGACGGTGGCCAGAGTTTATACAGCCATGCCCTAGAAATACCTGGTAAGAAATGGGCTGCAAAATAATGCCCTTCAGGTGACTGAAATTGTGCAGTGGGAGGAGACAAAAGTAAAATGTTAAGTTTCTCAATCAGCTAAGTAAATTCTTCTACTTGTTTTCCTCAGATCATGACAGATGGCCCTCACCACCAGAAGGAAAAAATTCTGAAATGTTGAAAAAGCTTCTTTCTGGCGAGTTCAAACCGAAGCTGTAAAAGAAAGATTTTTCCACCAATTGCACCCTTGCTGATAATCACCCTTTGTGATTTGGCCTTACTATTCTCAGTAATAATTTTCTTTGCTCATATGTAACTATTAAGCGCCTTGATTTTTGTTGGTTTATATTTAAAACTTTTGAAAGGCTTTACATTTTACATCTCTTCTCTGAAAACATCCTGAAAACATTCAGTCTTTTGGGAAGGGAAAAGATATAAAAGACAAATTATCTATTTGCACAGGCATTAAGTAATGAAGAATCCCAGCCAAAAATAAATAAAAAGAATACTTATTTTGCAGTGTAGGTATCCAAGAAGGAATGTTTAGGAATCCTTCTGTTCTTGATGTATTTATGAGAAGGTAATTTAAATATTTTACTGTTTGTTGCATCAGTAACCCTTGGGTAAGTGTTAGCTCTACACTACTTCTGTTCAGCCACGTACTGAGTGTTCAACAATGGTTTTAAAGACCAAGTAGAGTAAGTATTTCTCTGAAAATAAATAAAAATAAGATAGAATACTCTTATTAATGTTTCAAACTAATATGGCACATCATATTTGGAATGTTTTGAATTGTTTGCAGATATAATGACATAATGGAGTTAAGCTGGCTGCAACTTAAATTTGATAAAAGAGTAAGCAGATAATAAATACAGATGGAAAACACTGTAGATACAGCAATTTAACCTTCAAAATCTGTGGTGTATATTGCAGTGCTCTCTGCAGTATGATACACTAGTAAAGGAGAAATTTGGAATTCTTCATTTGTCAGCTAAAACACGTTTTATCCACACTGTGTTGTCTTACAGTGTTAACAGAATTTTGCTCATGACTGTCTTCAGGTATGGTTTTTGTGAACACTGCAGACATGCCATTTAAAAACCAGAAATCTTGTAATACATCACGTGAAGAGACTATATTTGTGAATTTTTTATTTACTTGAAGGCAAACGTTCCCATGTCTGCTAACTGTAGTGAAAATATAAAAAATAAGTAATGACTGTGTTTGTTTGCTGTAAACACTGAAATTCCTGGAATCAAATTGCTGCTATAGAAGGGAACTTTTAATACTTCATTTTGGACTGAATGTAAGAGTCCTATAATTGTTTGTCCTCTGCAAAGATCTTTGACTTTTGTGTCTTTCAATAAAATATATGTTCTTATATAAGTACATGTAGATTGCTGTTTCATGAAAATTTAATGAATGCCAGTTTGAGGGGGGAAGAGGAGTTTGAGCCATCACGTGTGTTTTTTCTGCTTTATCCTCCTTCTTTAGTAACTGGACAGTCGTTTATGTGACTGTGAGAAATTGGTTCAGAGATAAAGTCAACTTTTATCAAACCTCTTGTGCAAGGTATATTTTGTTTATTGCAAATATTAGTTCAGGGTACTCAGCAAGAGGATTCCTGGAAACAAATGCACCTGTTAGATAACTAATTCTAGAAGTCTAGCCCATTGCAGTCAAGTGAAATTATTTAGCTTATTAACTCATTATTTTGACATTCTTAACATCTTTCTGGAAAAGAAGGTTAAACATGAATAAGCTTGAGTCTTGTGGACCTTGCTTTCTCTTTATGCTTGACAGTGAGTTCCTATGGTACGTGTGCACTCTGGATTTAAAGTGAAATGGAAGTGAATTGATTACTTTTATTATATCCCAGAAATGTTCACTGAAAGATTTTAGTACAGACTTGGAAGTCATCAATTTTTAATCTTGCAAATTTCCTCTTTAGCTGTGCTATAGTTTGAATATTCATAAAGAGGGGAAGTTTATATAAAATGATGGTGACATTCATCATTCACCTTAAGAAATCATGAGAACATTAGAAAGGTGAGCATCCTCCTGTGTGGGAGACAGGTTCAGTCTGCAATTAATCAATTCCTTCACAACTAAAACTATAACAAACCTTTCTGCTCATGCTGAACACAATTTTACCTTGTCTTCTTCAACTTTCAGCATAGCAGTGGATGTTCTAAGAAGATGTAAGTGCTCTTTGGAAGAGGATGTGTGGATGTGTGCCTTTTTTTTTTTTTTTTTTTTTTTTTTTTTTTTTTTTTTAATTGGCAGGAAGTTGAATCAGGCAGCATTTGTGGAGCTGTAATGTACCTAGCACAGTGCAATAGGAGAATATACTCAGAATACTCTTAAAGGTAAATCTGATTTTAAAATATAGAAAATACATCCTCAGAAGGAGAAGTGGACACATCAGTGTTGTCTGCTTTTTTTTGCCTTTTTTTTTTTTTTCTTCAGTGATAATACCAAGATTCCCCCATGAGCCGAGGCTTACTGTGCATAATATTAAAATGTTTATCACTAATTTTTAGATATTAGGATAGTAACTCTCTTGCTGTAATGGTTTTGCAGTAATCGCAGCCTTTTTTTGTGTGTTTGGGGGGTGTCTTTTTTGGTGTTTTGTTTTTGGTTTTTGTTTTGGTTTTTTGTACGTTTGGGGAGGTTTACTTTGTGTGTTTTTCATCTTGCACCATGGATTACATGAAGTGTTTAACTCTTAGAACAGAGGTTTTATTTTGGTCTTGTCTCTTTGGTCCATTTTTATGTAGATTAAAAGTATTTTAAAAGTTCTGCAGCACATTGCAGAAACTCAGTATTGTGTCAGCTGGCAGCAAGAATGTTTCACGTTTCTGCTGTAGTGCTGCAGATAATATCAACTGCAGTGAGGCTCTTCCTACGCCAACAGCCCTTGATCAAAGGGCATAGAGAGGTTAAAAGAAATGGGTGTGGTAGCAAAAACATCCTTGACCTTAAGATTGGGGTATCTGGAGTTCAGAGAACAGGGCTTTATTTTATTTTTTTTATTTTACAAGGAAGGTGAAAGCAACTGTGAGAAAAGGCCTAAGGAATCTCAGGAAGAATCAAGGAGATTTACTGACTAAACATTGAAACTTAAACATTTGCTGCACAGTATAATTGTAAAAAGCAAAGAGAAGAATGTTAGAATGACAGTTACACTTGCCATTCTGTTAGAAATCTCTTTTTAGTTGCTTTACTATTTACCTCTGGCTAAGCCTGTGCCTGTTCTGCCTTTCTCTTATCAGATATTCATCTGATGGATGCATAGGTGCTTACCAACTGCTACTTTACTCCACTATCTGGTGTTATATTTGAATATGTGTCATAGAACTTTACAACTGTGACAGTAGTGTAATTCAATGAAAGAGAACTTCTGTCAATTTCTGTCAACTGCACTTGCCTTGCGTTTTACAGATCGCTTTGTCTTGAGCAGAATATTGCTCATTCAGGGTATTTATTTAACATAAAGTGAAGTGATTATTCGGTGGGTTTACTTAGTGTATAGTGAAGTCCATGTTGTAAAAATCTTCATTCTTTAAAGATTAACGGTTGTCTTGTTTGCTAAAGGAAGAATAGTCTGTGTAGTGTCACTCTGCAGTAAGGTCCCTTGTCTGCTTTAAGATGTAAATGAACAAATAAGAGGCAACCATTGCTTGTTACAAGCATTTATGGCTGTTTAGTCTTCTGAACAGTCACACATCATATCCCCTATAATCTTTAAGAATGATTTAAGAATCTCTTTGCAAGATAGTGTAATTTCATATACTTCTAATTGGCATTTCTCAGTTTCCCCTTGCCATCTCAAATAGCAGCCTTGTGTTAAACGGCTGAATGCTGCAGATGTTAGGGGAATTGTCTTACTAGTAAAGTCAACAGTGTCTGTATTCTGGATTGCTGAACATGGCTGAGTCCTAATGGGTAAATGAGTTGCTTCATAAACTTCAGGTTGGAGCAGACAAACCTATCCGTATTTCTGCCCAGGATCACTTAGTGTATATTACATTTTTATGAATCTTTCAGCAATGGTTTAGGACTGTCCTCCCCAAAATATTTGCTCTTCCTTTCTTTTCACATGAGCCTTATAGAGATGATGCATTTGTATTGGGTGGAAGTACTGAGGTGCGGGCACTTGTTTCCTTCTGTCATGGCAAGGCACAGGAGCATAGCAGACATGACTAGCAAAGGTTTGAAATAATACTGCTGTTTGCTCAATGCATGGGAGCTGGGTTTAAGTTGTTTATAAACAGACTGTTGGCCCTCCTGATGGGGTGGAAAGACTGGATCATGTTGTAATGTCCTGGCATCACAAGCTTTACCCTACTGCAGTAACCAAAAGAAGCCATTTTGACTCAGGTTATTTGCTCTGTCTCCAGCAGCTTGTTCCTTTGTCAGTTAACCCCTCATTTGATTAAATATATATTAAAATAATCACTAATTTACCCTTTTCTGGATGTCATTTAAAATGTGGTAATACGGTGCCATCTATAGGAAGGAGTGGTGGAGAGGCAAAGAAACTTAAGAGAAAAAGGAGAATGATGGCATGGCTCTGAAAAGGGGCTGGTTTGTTCCTTTTTAAAGTGTTTAGATGCTGCGGCTCAAGTGTTAATTAATACAGGCGCTTCATTAGCCTCAAGCAATACATGTGGAAGGTGAGAACCTCTCATTGTAATGAGGTATTGATTCTGGAATTCAGGGAGAGCCATTCTGCCAGATTTCAGTCAATTGCTTGAGTACACTATCCTGAGATGTGCTTACTCTATAATTTTCACCCCCACCCCCCCCCCCCCAAATTCTGTCAGCAGTACAGGGTTTGAATTGAATGAATAAATAACTAATATACTTTATTTCAACTCCTGACAGCTATTTCTGTTATTTTCCATATCAGCAATTACACTGTTCCTGTAAGATTTATTTTGCTCTAGTAGCATGACACATGATCCCAGAACATGCCCCTGGGTTTGGGCTGAGCTCAGTGTGAGTCAGTGTAATAAGTGCTGGCCCTTGGTGTTGATAGGTATATTTTTAATCTCAAAGTCAATATTAGCTGTTTGTCTTGCTCCTGGTACTGAAGATGCTCAGAATTCAGGATTCTGGCATGATGGCATTGCTGCCTGTCAGGATGTACATCACCTCTGCAAGGCATTCTCAGGATGATGCCCTGACTTTGGGCAGGTTTTGTGCAGCAATGCAAAGCATCACATGGGCAGAGGAATGTGGGATGATTCTCCACAATCCTTGCTGGCTTCTTCTCTAGTGTGTCACTGACTTTTTTAGCTTTCTGATGTTTGCCTTTTTGTAGTAGAGGTTTTTACAGATTTTCAGGTAAACAATGTTTACATTTCTCTCTAGAGGAAGAACAATTGATGGACTTCTAGTTTGACCAGTGTAGTTGAAGAAGTGTTAACTTCATTGCCCAATCTGTAATTTTTGTCTAAAAGCTATATAAATAGAGGTTGAAAAATAAACTTCCTTCTTTTGAAAAATAAACTTCTTTTTGTCCTGATGACCTAACAGCGTGTGTGTTGTTCATTTCATGTCCTATAACAACACACCCTATAACAACAAGTAGTGAAAGAACTTTGTCTTAAAAACCTACTATTCCCTAACCCCTCCTCCGTCAGTTAAATCCAGTTACAAGATGCTAAAGCTGACAAATAGCCATGAAATGGAACATTAAAGCAAGGGAAACAGTGGATGTGTTTTCAAAGCTGTGTAAGCAGCTGTGGCTCATTGATTTTGCTTGATGGTGCAGGAGCATCACACGTCAGCATTTTCTTGGCTATCGTTTGGCAGAAAAGGTCACCTTTTAAACTTCCTGACAAGTGTCATGACAAGTGTCTCATCAACACCACTGACAATTTTCCTAAATCTGGAGCAAGGTGTCTTAGCTTTGAGATGACTATGTTTCCTGCATGATGGCTCTGGAATCAGTGATTCAGTGCCTTGTGCCTTTCTTGGATGTGCTTCATAAGTTGCTCTTTAACACTGTCTCCTTCAGTGTCTTTTAAAAAATATGACGGCATTTGCTTTTATCATTCTCTGCAGCCTGTTTTGGTTGATTCTCAAAATAATCAGGTTATGGACCTTGGGCAACTACTTAGTTTCATATGTGGACCCCACTGGAAATTGATATGTATATCTTAAACTTCTGGTCAAGTACTATTTCGCAAGTTTGTTAAGGGTGGCCAAAGTAGCCCCCCAACCTTGTTTTGAATAGATTTTGAGGGGTTGTCCAGGATTTGCAAACCTCTTGATGTCTTACACGTTAAATATCGCTTACCACATGCCCAGAAAGCAGCCTGTGAGCAGCAGCTCAGTGGGGATTACTGGGCTTGCAACCAGGTGCCCCAGCACAGGTCCCTGCTGTCTCTGTACAGCTCTGTGTGAACACACGGGGCCGGGCAGTGCCTCAAACGGTGTCCGCTAAACACGCACAGGTCACTTGTGTCTCTCACACACAATGGTTCATGCCTGTAAGGTTACTGTTAAATCTGTAGAAAACTAATTACGGTGCCATGCTATTATTGTAGTCATCGGCTACCTAGGACTGCAAGGGTAGCTGTAATAGGTGTCCTGCTACGTATGAGGGACTGCTTCCCCGCTGATCAACTGCGGGCAGCATCCTTCTTCCTTGCACGTATTGACTTCCTGAGGGAAGCAGGTGCCTCCCGCAGAGAGCGGGCAGTCTGTGCCGGGAAAAATGGGCGACTTGAAGGCGGCAGAGCGACGT
The DNA here is from genome assembly GCF_009819655.1 of Sylvia atricapilla. Classification (NCBI taxonomy): domain Eukaryota; kingdom Metazoa; phylum Chordata; class Aves; order Passeriformes; family Sylviidae; genus Sylvia; species Sylvia atricapilla. The sequence continues at coordinate 24,315,111 of NC_089146.1, forward strand.
TCTAAATGGTCCTAAAACCGTGTACAGTCCCTGTAAGAGACAACTCAAGCAGCGCTGGGCTGCGGTCGGGGCCTGGCAGAGACGGGGGATTTGTTGAAGCGAGCAATGGCAATGGTTGCACCTTCCCATCCCGGCCTCGCACGGCGCCGATCGCGCCCGCAGCCGCGGAACGGCACTAGGCCAGGCCTCTCTTACGCTCGCTAGTCCGGGACCGGCAGCTGCTCCAGACGGCGCTGCGGCAGCGGCAGGAGCCATCCGGGCCCGGTACCCTCGGCCCGGGGACGCCGCGGAGGGTCCCGGGCGGGACTCGAACCCCGGGCGGGACTCGAACCCCAGGCCGCAGCCCCCGGGCGCGCGCCGCCCCATCGCCGTGACGCCGCCGCGCGGTGACGCCTCGCGCTCCCGCCCCGTCACGGGGCCCGGCGCGCACGGGGCGGAGCTCGCGGGCGGCAGCAGCGGCGGCCGCGGCGCTTCACGCCCGACGCGACCCCCGGCCCGGCCCGGCCCGGCCCCGCCGCGGCCGCAGCGCCCCGAGGCACCTGCCCCGCTCTCCTCCGCCCGCCGAGTCGCGTCGCTCCTTCCGCGCCGGCCTCGGCGCCGCCTGTCACCGTCCCCGCCGTGCCCCGGCGCGGGCAGGCCCCGGGCCCCTTCCCCCCCTCCCCCGGGGGGGTGGGCTCCGCTCCGGAATCCTGGCCGCTCCCTCCGCGCCGCCCGCCCAGCCGGGGCTGCGCCCGCCGCCGCCGGGAAGCGCGGGGTGTCCCCGGCGGCCGCCCGGCCTCCGCCGTGACATAGGTCGGTGCGCGGGGAGAGGGCGGGCGGGGGGCGGCCCGAGTGCGGGGGAACCCCGGGGCGGGTTTGCCCGGGCGCCTCGGGGGGCCCTGGGGCGGCCCCGGCGGTACCCGGGCTGGGGGCAGCGCCGGCCCGGCCCGGTGCAGGTGTGGCTGCGCGGCGATGTAGTTGTTTGCGGTGCCGGCAAATACACGCTAATGTTGCTTACTTACATTACCGCTGCAGCATCTTAAGTGTTCTATGTCACCCTAAACCTTCCCGTGATTGCTCGCTGATGTTCTGGTTTCTTGTCTTTGAATTGCTCTGCAGTGGTGGTGCTGTGAATTGGGTATGTAGGTCAGATTCTGCGAGATGTTTTTGTCAGGGGAAAAAGTGAATGTTGGATTATTTATTCCCGTGTTGCTTTTGAAGTGCATTGCAGCACCCACGAGGTCGGTTTTTTCTTTTTTTTTTTTTTTTTTTTTTTTTTTTTTTTTTTTCTTTTTCTTTTTTTTTTCCTCTTGGTTTCTCTTGCTTCATAAATCTGCTTTTGGTTTTTGGCTGTGGCATTACTGAAGATAAAAGCGCTAAATTGCAATACTAAATTAGCTGAGCACTTCTAAGCTGTATTGTATCATGCAGTGTCCTCTAAGAGGGTGCTAAAAGATGATCGAAGCCTCCTTGGAATAAGGGGAATTTCTAGTCCGCGCAGAAAATCTCTCAACTACAACGTTTCATTTCTTTAAACAATGCAGCACGTTGCAGGGCTTTGGAGGCCTTCGGAATTGTGTTGCTGTGTGTATGGGAGAGACGCATGAGCGGAGTGAATGTCTACAGGCTTGTCTTGTACTACATCTTGGGTTCTCTCGTGGCAAAGCGCTTACTAACGAAATGCCCTAGAAAGTGTTCTTCCCTGTCGAGTTCCCTGTGGATATTTTAAGGGAAGGGATATTGATGAGCTAGTATTTATGCCACACTGAAAAACCTTAGAATATTTCTTTGTCGTTGCTGTTTTTTTCCTACTTTCACCTATACCTTTCCTTACAGTGACTTTGTAATTAACTGATTTTCTCTGAAATCTAGTTAAGAATCAGAACTTGATGTAAGTCGTGTTTCCTTTACACTGTGTGTTCTATGATGACTGCCCCCAATATGTTTTGAACCCAGACTTGATTCAGGTAGCAAAGCTGTATATGATTAATTTAATTTTTCCCGCAAGGTTTTAGTGTATGTTGATAAAGCAGAGTAGGAAGATAACATTTGTTGGATTGGCTCATTGCTTGAACAGAAGAATCTCTGCAGTTTGCCTTGATGAACTCTGTGTTGGTGTTTGAACAGGTGGTTTACCTGGCACTAATAGAAGACTAAGGTGAAGAAAACAGAAGTTTTTGCATTGCTTTTCTTGGCTTGCTGAGATTTCTAATCTGTCAGAGGAACCTTTTTTTTTCCAAGGTAGCTTGGTAATCTTAGGAGTTTTATAGTTAATGTTATTAGGTAAAGAGCAGTGACAGAATTTATTAATGTGGTGAAATGAGCATAATGTTATTGTTTAATATCAGTAGGCAAGCTGTTTTGTTTTTGCTTTATGTTGTTAAAACTAATTTATGGTAGAAATGAATAACCTTTCAATTTTGGTCATAGATGTGTCTGGTTCTTTGCTATAAATGTTGGGAAATCTAGTCAGTGCACAGGTTTGTGGAATTTAAAGCCTAATGATGCTAAATGCAGGAGAGATTGTTACAAAGTTTTCTCTGGAGAAAGCAAGCAAGTTGGTCAAGCTGTAACTTTAGTACACAGTTACATTTTTTTTTTCTGATCATTCCTAGAAAAAGTTGTTCATATTTAGGTAAAAATCAGAATTACTGGTTTTTAAAACTTTAGCATTAATAGTAAGTATTTGTGGAGAACTATGAAGGAAGAAGCTTTGAAATCTTGGCAATCTAAAGTTTTATATTCTTTTTCTGTTGTATTAACTGTAGGCTGACTTTTTACCTCAGCAAACAAAGTCAAAAGTAATGACTAATCTGTTTTTGTGACAGGTTGTTCAGTGGCTCTCTACTTGGGCACCTCTGAACTTAGATGTAATGTTTTCTTATAAAATGCAGCCTGATCATAAATTGATTTCCTTCATTTATTCCCCCTCTTCCACAGCACACAGCCAATGGTGTTCTGATTTATGGAGAGGTACCCATTTAGTTTGAAGTAATGAACATATTTTCTAGTAATATCTTCTTAGATGTTTCATACTACTAACATTATCCTTTGTTTAGCCTTTTTGGAGAAAAATAAATGAATGATAAAAATTTGACTGTTTGATGTAGTTAAGTATCTTAGATACATTTGCAGAAAATGTCATGTGTTTTCGTATACATGACAAGCTAATTTAAATATGTTATATATGTTATATATATATATGTTATGTTTCTGTCCTGAATGTTTAATTTCTAAATGCAAGCTTTTAAATTCTGAAGTAGAACTGACACAGTATTACACACACACACGCACAAAAATTATCTGTGAATTCTGTTAAACACACTGATTTTCCTGCGAGAAGAAAGAAAAATCTCTTTAGAAAGAAATACTTCTTTTGCTATTTTAATATTTTGGTATTTTGCAGTGCTAAGGTCAAAATAGGTCATGCATGCTATAATTGCACACAGCTTCCAGAATAACATGGGAACATGTTCAGAATTCAGCATGTTATTTGTGATTCACTTCTGGATCCTGGCATGATTTAATATGACAAATGAAGTTTATGGATCTATGTAAACCATTTGCAGAGGGTTTACATAGACTGACCATGCTTATTTGCAGGGTTTTCTGGGATGTTTTAATATATTCATCTTAAATGTAATCTTTTAGGAATGGCAGGAAGATTGGCAACAATGAGAAAAGGAGAGATGGAGTTCTGTATTGTGGTATTGCAGGGATTCCCCTGGGAAATGGGAACCACTACTTTACCTGATCCACAAATACACATGTGGCATAGTTTGGGGCCCAGATTGATGAGGGTATTTGAAGTTGGACTTACTTGGGCAAGGCCAAAGCAGAAGTATCTGCATTGTCCTTTAAAAACCAGCAGTTGGGGATTGGCAATGCAGGGAGGCCTGTAGAGACATGTCTTTGTCCCACCTGTTTGTGAAGTCTTACTTATGTGTACTTCTGTATCTGAAATTGTTGCATATTTTTTAAGATACACCAGCAAACTTTATTTTTCTCTCATATGAAAACCTGAGTTAGTTTTCTTTAGGCTAAAATATTTTTTATTTACTGTAACTCTGTTTTCAGCTATTTTTTTCTTTGAATCCTTTACGGTATCTTTCTCACTTGCTTCTCTTCCTGTATTTTCAATCATCACTTGTCCGTTTTTGTGGATTATCTGCAGTAGTAAAAGATGCTGCTTTTTGTTTTCCTGAGATGATTTGTGCCAAGTATACTAAAAATCTGACAACAGCAATGTAATAAAATTCACATGCTTCAGATGTTTGTGTTGGGAAGACTATACTTCTGAAGCTCAGGTATGATAACACTGATGAGCATTTCTCATTTGGATGAAGGAAGAGATGATGGATGTGTAAGAAGGGAGGGGATTTCACGAGGCCAGCCCCCACCAGAGGCAGAAGGAAATATGCTGAAATCATGTGTGACAGGCGTTTGTCTGATCTTCTCTTAAAAGCCTCAGAAGAGGGGAATACCACACCTCTTCACTGGTCTATTTATAGCTGGTACATGACTACTATTGTTGTTAGGAGGCTTTTCTTAACATTCAGCTATGTCTTGGTGTTAGTTAAGCCAGTTAATTTTCATCCAACTCTTATTACTCATGCAGGATAATGGTTTCTGTGTTCTTTTCACCAAATGTTTGCATACATGGAGACTTCCTCTGTCTCCTTTTGTTTTAGACTTCTCTTTACTAAACTGTGCAAACAGGATTTTTGTTGTTCAGTGTCACTGTGCACTGATTTTTCTGTATCTTTTTCAAAGTTCTACAGACAGTTTCTGAGCAACAGCGTAATTAAGTTACTCTGTAAGTAGCAGAAGTAACATGACGGCCTTATTAAAATGTCATTCTAGGGTGTGTGCATGCAGGTATGGCTGGATGTTGTTTTTGTTTTGTTGTTGGGGCTTTTTTCTTTTCTTGCCAACAGCATCAGGTTCCTGGCTCCTGTATTTGCTAACACAGGAGCTCATACTAGTGTTTGTTGTATCAGCTATTTCTTTCTTCATATATGTGAATTGGAGTTATCTTTTCAAGGAATATAACCTTATACTGTATTAAATTCAATCATTATTTTGGGTTAGTTTTCTTCTATTTCTTCTAAGCATTTTTAGACTTAGCAGAATATGCACTTGCTGCTCTTGCCTATCTCTTTCCCAGCACGTGCAATCCCTGTGGCTTTGGAACATAAGCCTGCTCTACAACAGGAAATTTGATTAAGGACAAATTCTAGGGTTGGATGCAGCTTCTGTTGGCAGAAGTGTGTCCTTGCTGCTCTGTCTTTTGAGGTAAATTATATTGCTGAGGTAACATCTGTCAGTGTTACCTGACAACAGTACCTGAACAAGCCTTTTGCCTTTTTGAGATGTCATATGGTCCAGTGACATAGCAGAAGAAATTTTAATCCTATAGGCATGCTTTATTGGAAGAATTGCAGAGTCAGCTATGGAACAGATGTATTCAGCATGTTCCTTGGTCTGACTCCATTTTATCAGACTTCTGTAAATGATTTTATCCATAATTTTAGAGGGTAGATCACAGATGGGACAAATTTTGCAATTTTTTCAGCAATGTGTTCTTCACAAAAATTTAAATGGGCACCGATAATAATTACCAATGAAGACCTTTTTTACTTTCTTGCTGGAAGAAGTATTCAAGCAGTCAGTGTTGATTACATCTCTCTCACCTGTCCTTAAAATTATTTAAAAGTAATTTAGATAAGAAGTCTATAGATGGTAACAGTTTAAATGCCATGTTACCAGAAGTCACTATAGTCTCATCTTTGAACAAGCATTTCAAAACTGGAAAAATCTGGATCAAGCTTTTTGAATTTATAATAATAAAAAAATGAGAACAGAGAGCTAAAATACTGACACAAGCAGAAATTAAACTTCTAAAGAAAATCTAAAAAAGAAATACAACATTCTATTGAAGAGCGTGAGATTTTTCACCTTAAATATTTTATTAATGCAGTGGCTGAGAACAGGTAAAGTTCAATCTATATTTCGTTGTTGTTTTGTCACACTGTCTATGTCTATGACTATGTGTGTTTTTAACAGTGCCACAATTTTTGTAACTCCACCATAAGACTTGGTTTTAAAAAATCAATTTGAATAGCAAACCCCCATGGGAATTGTGGGGTTTTTTTCTATAATAGCTTGATGAAAACTGTCTTGGTGTAAAGTTGGGTTTAGAAAAGCCTTTTTTGCACTGCCAGTAGCAGTAAGCACAGTAACTTCAGGCAGGGATGACGTGGATAATGTAATGACTTCTTAATGACTGACTTAACGGATGCCTTGCTGCAGCAAGTTCCTTCATGGGATATCTGTTATGCTTCTGTGTCTGTCATACTGGCACTGTGATGAATACTGAATGAGACTTCAAAAGAAGATTTATTTATACATTTTTGGTGAACTGTCTGGCAAGTTTTAGGTAAAGCCTTAATCCGTGATGGACTCAAACAAAAGAGAATCCAGTATTTTTCCCTCAATGATGAGCATGAATGAATGTTTATGGAGGAGTGAGAACAATGTAAGCATTCTTAGCTAGAATATTCTTTCAATCCCTGTTTTTCGTAAAGGCTGGTTCTAAATCTGGTATCGTTTTTCTGTAGCCAGTAATGTTTGGATTTTTTTATTAGACTTTTTGCATGCAGCTAAATAAATTTCTGGCATCCAAATATCTTTTTGTAAAAAATTCTTTAGGTATGTAAGTGGTTCTAGTAAAAACTAGTCTTTTTTTTTTTTTTTTTTTGTACTTTCAAACGTTTTTACTGAATTCCTTTGGCGCTACCATTCTTTTGGAGGAGAGCGGACATTCTCTGTGTATTATAATAATACATCTCTCTGTTCCTTGTGCAATTTTGTAGCCCTTTATCACTTTCTCCCCACACCCAAATGTTACTGCAACCAGAGTCCTAACTTGCCTATTTCTTTTCCCCTGTAGAACCAGTTCTATGCCTTTGATTGACTACCACCTCTACTATAGTCAGTCCTTTTCTTGCTCTCCTAAATAACTGGAGTTTCAGAAAGTTCCTGTTTCTTGGATGATTTAGAATACATTGAACAATTGTTGTGGAGGCCCAGTGGTCTCCTCCTTCTTTATGAAAACAACTATGTCTGTCAGGTCTTCTATATTTTTACCAATTTATTCATGTAAGGGTAGATCTTTCTTATGCTGTGATTGCAAGAAGGCCTTTGGTGAGACTTGTCCAGCATCATAAATCCAAGTAGACCATGATACTGAATGAGATGAGTTCTTTATGCATATACACAGAGTGCACCAAGATTTGAAAGTGAAGATCTCTTTTGGGACAGCCATGTCTGCTCTTCCCTGTTCTATTACATATGCCCATTATTTGTAGTTTATTTGTTATGTGTGACACTTATTATTGTGTAATTTCCTGAAATCCCTGCATTATGCATGTCTTCTTTTTAAAAAGATCTAGATCTGTGCAGTGGCCAAGAGGGTTGATCCAGCACGAGTTCTTGCTCCTTTGTTTGTGTTGGCATTGATATTGTAGAAATATGAGACCAGTTAGATAGGCTGATTATTAACTAAAATGTAAAATCTTTTCGGCTGGATCATCTGTTCGCCCCAGGTCTCCTGCTTGTCATGAAGGTTCAGCTGGACAGCAGCAGTTACTGTAGACCAGCAGGACTACTCTCTTGACAGAAGTGCAACCTTAGCATTGGAACAGTTGTCTTGAAGTTGATGGTTAGAAGTGGGCACAGACGTAGTAATCCTTTCTCTGGAACTTTTGAGTCTGTAGTTAGTTTTCCTTATTAGCTGTATTTATGAGTTTTTTTACGTTTTTATCACTTGAGGGAAAAGTATAATAATGAGGCATCATAGATGTCTTCATAATTTGGTCCCCGCTGCTAAAGGCTGTGCAAGTGCAAGAAGGGAACCTTCTTCTGACAGTATGTTGTTTTTATGTCTTTGCATGTAATGCTGGACTGTTTTGACAAACCTCGGTTTCTATTTTGATATTTTGGTTTATTTGTTATGAGGGTTTGGGTTGAATTATGATTTTTTTTTTTTTTTAATTCACAGGGAGCTAAAGATTATTACCAAAGTGTAAAGTGACAGAGTTTGCCACTTGATAGCTTAGCAATGTCTTGGTGTTTTAGCCTCTGTGAGCCATCCAGTTTAAAGCCCAATGCCTACTGCATATGGATAAAAACTTAGCAATTTGTCCATTTAGACCTGTGCATTGAGATGTGCTTGCTACAAAAATGCTGCACAATCGTGTAAAAGAATATTTGGATTTTGCATGCTATGTATTACCTGTGCATGTACACATGATTTTCTCAGTTTCCATTAGTGTATATTAATGACACACTTAACTGTCTTCTTGGTGGTATTATTGATCTCTCTGTACAATTCCAAGTGTGAGAGGTCTGAGTCTGTTCATAGCTGGGGCTCTCTGGTTCAATTCATTGCTATTTGGTGTTGCATGTTTTATTCTTGAATTGGAGATAGATTCGGGGGTATTTTTTCTGTGCTGTGTTGAAAATCTGTATGGCTCATGAATATCTGATCTACTTAAATATTCCATGTTAAAGTATTATGGATTTTTTTCTTGCATTTTATATTTGTTCTGAGGATAGAAAAAATGAAGGAATTGTCTGACTGAATGTGCAAAGCTAATTTGAATTACGATGAGAAGAGCGCCTGGAGTATTTAATGAGGAAGAATTGAGTGTGAGCCAGGAAATGCATTTCAGGCAGAAGCTCCAGGTGCTGGTGCGTCACTGAAGTAGGAAAACATTACAGCAAGGCAGCAGAAGATGAGAAAAATCGTAGTTGTATTACTGTACTCTGGATTTCCTCAATGTATCACTGCCTGAATAGTGTGCAGGAATATCTGTGCTTTGAAAAACAACTGTGGTTTGAGGACTGAGTAGATAGTATATAACAAAGACTGCTCACTGAGGACATTTTCTCCTTTATGTCTTAAAAAATTTGGAAGCTGTAGAGTAATTGAGACTAAGTTGTCTTCATGGTGAAGACACAAAAATGTCCTTGGAAACTTAGATTCTGTTCTTACTGGTGTCACAGCAAAATGCGAGGTGGATCATATTAATCAAAAAGGCTCATATGTATCTTTGTGTTAATTTTTTTTTTGGTACTCGATTTGAAATGGTGATGTGATTTGCAGCCATGATTAAAACTCTCAACTGCTGCAAATCCAGAATAGTTGAGTTTTGCTCTGGATGGAAGATTCTGTCAAATATAACTCTTACACTGAAGAAAAACAAAGCTTTGCAGTTCCAGTACCTGAAGGTAGATATTAAAACTAGGTATAGAAGTGGAGAGTGGGTTTGTTCATCTGGCTTATTTCCCAAAGTGCTTATATTTTAACCCATCACAGTCACAAAACCGGAAGGTTAAATGAAAAGACTGAACTAGTTTCTGGAGTTTAAGGAGGTGCTTTATTCCGTATGTCCTCAAAAGCCATATCTGACTGATGATTTGCATGTAATCACTCTTGTACATTAACTGAAAGGCTATAGTTGTTAGCAATACTCAGTAACTACTGGAAGACTGCATTTTTTTCTAACATACTTTATTTTTGTTCATAGAATATTGTTGATAGAAATTGCTTGTGATAGGTTTACTCTTTTAGTGAGTGTTTACTCTTAAAATCCATTTCTTTGTTGCTGGTTGTAGCATGGTCTCCCATTCTTAGAGTAGTGAAGGTTGCAGGAATCATCAGTACTGGTAGTGCTGATAGGATTATGTTTGTACTGTGTGTACAATTAGTTCTTTGGCTGAACTGGGATCTTGAATGCTGTCACAAGGATGAGAGCTAAACTGTGTTTTAGGGTATATGCTGTGAACTGTCTGTTGGACAAAATCCCCTCCAAACAGTTATCTTCCTGTAGGACCTTGGATAGAGCATGAGCAATTGCATTTGTAGTGAGGAATGGTTTTCATTTTAACACCTTTAGCCCTTCTTCACAAGTATTTTGGCTTGTTAGTCTTTGGTTTGGAGTAAAACTAATATTGGTGCTACTCACAACAGCTTCAGCACAAGGGTTCCAGGTGGCAGCCACAAGTGCTGAGCCAAGAGCACCACTTGAGATTTTTGGGAGGAGACCCTAATCTCATAAGTAGACACTCACTGTAGTGCATGTTTGTTGGGATTCTAGAGTCTAAAATTTCCATATACCTATTTTGTTTAAGACACCTTCTGTGCAGCTACTCAGTTCATATAAGATAGTAAATTAGGATAAAGTTACAAACATCACAGAAGTGTTTTACTGTGCGTGTTTGTCAACACTCCAATGTTGTCCTAATATATTGAGTTAGCCTTAAACATTTTTATGATGTGGATAGCACTAGGCAGTTTGTTTCATACAGCCCAGCTAATGGTAAGGAATGTTCGTGTTGTGGTGCTTTGGGGCTTTTCCACCATGATGGTGGTGATAAAATTTCCAAGCAGCCAGAGTGCCCTGGAGGCAGTGACGCAGTTATGTGTAGCCCAATGAACTGTTACTTTTGGACATACCTTTGTGAGAAAATCTGGTCCTGGATAAGAGACGAGGATGAACAGTCGATTTGCAGCCACTATGTGTTGTAAAATTGACAGCACTAACATATTTTGCAAAGTGTCACTGTGGTGCCTGTCTGCAAGTTTCAGCTGCTGTGACCCTTCCTCGATTTAAAGTTTTTAAGTTTAAAAATTGTGAACAAATCCTAAGAAAGCATCATAACTTTTAAGAAAGATTTGCTTGATCTATCAGCAAAGTAATTTTTTATTTAGGTTGAGAAATGAGTAGCTGAGTGCTTTGGCTGCTGCCGAGGCAATGACAGATACAGGAAATAGAGAAGTTCTGTAAAACTCCAATTAGGTGAGGAAAGAGATCTTGTTAAGGAAAGTAGATGTTTTTCTGTTTGAGGCAAATTACAGCCTTTTCTTTTTGGTGTACTTGAAATGGAGTGGGCCTATGAAGATTTAGCTAATAGAGGGTCTTGATACTGCTTGGAAAGAAGAGGTTCATTCAAAGCAGGAAACTTGCATTTAAGTGTCTTAAAATCTCCAAATATGCTTATCTCTCCCTGTCAACTGTAAAGGAAGTGTAGAGAGATTAGCTTTTGTAGACTATGGTTACTCTTTGTGGATATTGCTGTAAGTGTTAAGATACTTATCTCAGAAGCCTAATTTTGCTATAAACTCATCTTGAACTGCTGCTTTGCATTTTTATGAGAACAGTCTTCAAAAACTATCCTTACATTATCAAGCCTTCCAGCACGTTGTAAGTTTTTCAAGTCAAGATCATGGTTCGTCAAGCTGTTAAATGTTACATGACTCTGTCAAATTACAGTTTATAGAAGAGCAGGACTAAAGATTTAATCTGAATGAAATTCTGCTGTTGTCACTGGGTGCATTGGACCCTTCAGTTAATTCTGAAATCTGGTTCCCAAGGAAATCTGAGTGAGAGCTGCATTTAAGGTGCTAGAACGGACAGCACTCATTTTCAAGGTTTTGTTCTTCCTGGAACTGGGAGGGCACCATCCATTTTTGTTACTTTTTTGTTGGTTTATTAAACTGAACTCTGGAAGGGGTACAGCTAGTAACCAGTCTTTTCATAAAATAAAAATCAATTCATGTCTGTAGCTGTATAAATGACGTAAGTCTGTATGCTCCTGTGGGCTCAATGACATGTAAATTCACTTGTTTTTTGCTTGCCAGGAAGATTTAAGACTATTTTAGATTTAGAAGATTTAAGAATTTTTCAGTGTAAGAAATCACAAGTCTGCTCATTGTAGAGATACCTGATACCCCTGTACCAGCCACAAGGATTCTGATGCTTCAGCCATCCCACACTTGCTGTCTGTACGGAGCACTGTGCCTGTAGGTTGTGTACAGAAGCAAGATGACTTCTGCATACACTGCGTTTTTATACACACAAGGATTTCAGTATGCCTCTTCAATGTGTATTGCACCTCTGTTAGATAATTACACACTGGGAATTAATAATTCTTCTCAATTGTATCTTACTAAGACTGTCCAGTCTTGTGCCTGCAACTTTTTTCCAGTTTCCTAAATGATTGTCTTTATGTCAAAATACATTCAATGCAAAACCATTACTGAGCAAGTATAATAAAACACAATATTTGACTTGCATGAAGTACAGCTTCTAATTGTGGGTGCTGCCCTCCTGGGTTCAGGGAGTATAGAAATTCAGAAAGCATTCCTGTCAGTTTTAGTACCTTAAATGCAGCTAATCTCATTTTTAAAGTGCTTTCTATTATTTTTAATTAGTAATGGATGGAGAGTAACCACAGTAAATTATTATATTTATTTAAAACATTTAATGGTATTTAAATACATTTTGCTGGACAGCAACTGTTTTCACACATGATTCAGGTAATTTCCTTAAGCCATAACTTGTCTGTCTTGTTCTGCCTGCCTGATCATTGTTGGTCTCCAGGGGCCTGCAGTGGAAATCATGTTCATTGGTGTTTTCTGCTGAGTAGGAATGTGGATTTCTTTTATTTTAGTCCATCAGCTGGGTTTCCTGTTAGTTAATTCAGGTTTTAAAGCAAATTACTAGAATATCATGTGATATTTAGCCAAATATGTTCAAAAAACCTAAGTAGGGTGATTGCTGCAGCTAGTTCTGTTAACTAATCTGTAATTATTTCAGGAAAACATATTTTGCTTGGCAGTAATAATAAACCTTGAAATCGAGGCTGAGATTTGCTGTATTTTTAATTTATTACTATGGAAGAAACCAAGCTAAGTATCATAATATTCTATTATTATTTGCTGTAATGAGAGTAATTGGCAACTTTTGGACTCTTTCTTTTCTCTGGGAATGCAGTTATTTATACAATATTTACAATCCAAAATTTACAATCTAGAATCTTCTGTTTTCCAGGTATTTGCAAATATTTATATTACAGCTATTTACAAATATTACAAATATTTGCAAAAATTCATTCCCTTGCAGTATATTTCAATTTTAAAAGATCCCATAGTACCATGATAGGAATAATATTCCTTTTATTAACTCACCCAGTTAAACAAAATTTGTAATGTTCCAAATTTGACCCACTGAGTCCTATTTTTTGTTTTCCCAATGTTGCCTTAATTTAGCAATGTATCATTGGCTTTTGATTAGGATTAGTTTAATCTTTTTCTCCCTTTTCTGCTTTCCCTGTGAATACCTTTTTTATGTATTGTTACAAAATGTTAAAGATCCAAGTTTTTCTAAAGCCAATCTCACATCCAAATGTGTTACTGATCGGCTTTTTCTCGTTACCATTCTTTGGTTCTCTTTTTTTCTGTCATTTGTGATTTTGTGCTACTGCTGCTGCTTTCATATTCTTAAAAAAGGATGGCCTTTTGTCCAGTGTTCATTTGTGTGTACGTCCATATACAATCCTCCTCTTTATGTTTTATCCTATGGAGTTACCTTCTTTTAGGTATCTTCTAATGGCTTGTAACAATACTGACTTCTATGCTTGTCACACAGTGTAGTGTCATTATTGTCATTTAGGCCAACAGTTGCTTTGAGTTATGAAAAATGCCACAGAAGTTCAGATTTAGGTATTAATCTTTGTCTTGTTCATTGTGATACTATGTGTATTTTTTTAAATAAAAACCTTAACAAGCAGTGCTGCACATAATTTTGGTGAAAGGTTAAGTAGGTATATTTGACAAGGTGATCACTTGAGATTCTTTTCAGCCTTGCTTGCTGTGATTTATAGGAGGTTGGTTGTGTGAGACCAAACGTGACTGTTTAAGAATAGCATTTTTAGAGTAAAACCATTTTATCTGGCTCATTCTTCTTGCTATGAAATAAAATTTTGTAGTCTTGCCTTATATTCTGTTGCCTATTCTGCAGTCTGAAAAATCACCTGTGAATGCTCACTCTTCATTTTTACTTGGCTCTTTTTGCTTTATCTATTGTAGACAAGTGTGTCTCTGAGTAGCAATGCAAGCAGATACTGTTTTCGTGTTGTCTTGGTTTAACTTGCTTGTGTCTAACACAGAGTAATTCTGATTTAATCTTTACCTGGGACTGAAATAATTATAATGCATCTTTCTTATTTTGAGTTCACATTAGGTCATTTTGCTTCGGTGTAAGGGTTGGAAACCATTTATCCTTGCACTCATTTATTATTGTGAAATTTTAGTGGAGGGATTGATATCCTTGAGATTCTTGCCCCACTATTGCAACAGGTTTGGACTCTGAAAGTGTAATGGCCCTTTCTGTCTAGGTGAAGTGTTCCTGTGTAAGTCTGAATTCCTTACTAAATCAGGCTAAGCTAGATTGCTTGCTTGACTGGGATTTTTCTGTTCTTGATTTAGCAACTGAGAAGCACCATGTTGTGGCTATTATAGAAGTGTGTGAGAATGGGCAATTAGCTCAGGGTGTCTGAAATAGCTACGTAGTCTGCATGGCTTACTTGTCCTCAGGCTTTGTTTCATTTGCATTGACAAAGCCACCGAGGAAAGAAAATATCCAGGTGATTCCTGGAAATAATTTTTAGGTTTCTCAGATTCTGAAAGACTTCCAGACTCTGGAAGGTGGCTGATGGGAAGTGAATCATGAATATGAATCAGCATCTCTCCACCCTTATATCCAAAATGCTGTTGCTAGGATATTCTTCTTTGATTATGTGATAAGACTGTAGCAAACACCTTTTTGAAATTCTCTCTGTCATCCCTTCTTTAATTACATTCAAATTCAGGCTTCTTATGTCTCTCTGCAAGACCTTGACATAATTTTATTCTACCTTTGCATCTGCTCTTTTTGTTTGCAGCCTTTGCTTCTCCTAAGTCTTTTGTCTGAGTTTCAATATTTCGTTTCACTTCCTTTTTTTTTTTTCTTAGATTTTTTACTTTCTACTGAATTTATATATACTTGTTTAAAAAATGTTGATTTTTGTTATTTTATTTTTGCTCTCTCTCCACAACCACCCTGTTCTTAGAACCCATTGTGCAAACGATCACTTAAAACCAGAAGTAATGTTTCATTTCACAAGGAGGATTCATAAAGTTCTTAATGAAATTGGCTGAGTCATGTTTTAATTAAAATTTTTATCTTTTTAGCTTATTTTTAAGGTAACATTAAATACTAACACAAAGATTGTTAAAGTACCTGATTATACTTCATATTTAAACAGAATTTTGGTTAAAAGGGGTGATAAAATAACATGTGTAACTTATATAGAGACTTTAATATTCTTAGGGTTTTTTTAAGGAGTTGGAAGTGGAGGGGAAAATAAATGAATGTCTTATTAGTTTATGTTCTAGTGAGATGTGTCACAGATTAATACTGAAGAATGAGTTGTTGTAGCTGGAGGAACTTGGAGGAGATGTTTTTTTCTTCAGCCCTATGTGAGCCCTTAAGCTCAAATATCTTCAGCTTCAAAGTTTGAAGGTTTCTTTCAGCTCGGTTTAGGGAAAACATCCGAGGTGTTTTTGTTTGGAGATTTAAGTAGGTTTTGTTTTCTTCAGGAGTGGTAGAAGATTTAAAATGCATCATAGAACTATTGTATTTCTTTGAAATGCTTACAAAGAAATATTACAGAAGTACTTCATCCAAAGTCATGAAATACATTGTTATGTTTAATTTATAAAGTCAGCTAATTAAAACAGACTCTTTTAATGAAAATTACATTAGCTCTCATTTAAAGACAGTTGGATCAAATGCAAAATTGAAAAGATGTTTTATAAGCACATCAGTGAATAATTTTTTTGAAGATTCTCCAAGACAACTGCTGACACAAAAAACGTGGCATAGGAAATCATTTAATATATGTTCTGCTTTTTTGGACTCTCAGGGATGCAAAAGATGCAAAGAATTGCTCATGGGGAAGAAATGTTAGTTCTGATATTTAAGGCCATAAAGGTAATCCCAGTTCCATAAATAAATCAGATCTCCTGGCATGCTGTGTGAGAGCAGGGTTCAAAGATACAGTCCTTATTTTGAGCGATATTGGCCACTATCATTCAGCAAATAAGTGAAAATTCAGACCATTTTCCTCTCTGAGGATTAGTACAAGTCCTGTGCTTTTTTGTCTTCATGGGCTTTCTTTTCTGTTAACAGGGCAGCAGAACCTTTTTAGTTTTGTTTTGGGTGGGTTTTTTTGAAAGATTTTTCTGTCTCCTGCTGTGGTGGCATCAGGAGGCTGATGCCATTAGTAAAAGTTGGGGTTGTGCCTTGAGGCTGTGGGCAGCCCAGGCCAGGTTTACTTTAAATACTCTTATTAGGTTTTAATATTTACAAAGGATTAGATGGGAGTTTCTTTACCCCAACACTTGGAAGCACTTTCAGGTAGTGTTGTGAGGCTGTCTGTAGACTTGGGAGTATGTAACTCAGAATACACATCAATTATATTTTCAGCTTTCTTTTAGTTCTTGTGTGCTTTTTTGTGTGTTCTTTAGCTGAACTGATTTCTGATTACACAGTGGGAGCTCCGAGACTTCCTTAGGAGCTGAAACTCTTCTTGGTTATTACGGGGTTTGTAATAGTAGGTGACTCATCTGATATTCAGGTAAAAGGCAGAAGTTTTCTAGTTTAGGTAATCAGTATATATTGATTACTCCTGATTTGTGCTGTGAGTTTCATATGTATTTATAGTTATGAACTATATGTATATAGTTCTGAACGCAGAACTTTGAACACCAGATACAGGGATCTGTAGAAATAGATTTTTTTTAATAATCTTGAGTTGTGGGTAGCCCATGGTAGCAGAGTGTTATTGTTAAGCTACTAATCATCATTTGGGGGTGTAGATAGAGATGAAAATCAGCTTTAGTCTAGAAGAATATTTAGTTCAGGCTTGATGTCTTCAGAGGTTATGTGTGTTACTCAGAGGCTGGTGAGGCTTTGGGGTAAATATCTGTTTTCTCCATGCATCGTATGTGTGCCTTATGCAAGCTTATTTGTAGTTTATATGTGTGTTTGCTATGTAGAATCTTAGAAAAACTGTGAAGAGTTGACTGTTTTACATGGCTGTGATAACTTTTGTAATTGTGGGGGTTTTGATTTTGCATTTTAGGAAATAAAATAATGCTGATGAAGCAACCATTTCCCTGAAGTTTGAGTTTTCAGACTCACTGCCATAATGGGTAAGTCTTCTGTGTAACTTAACATAAAAACTTACTACAATTCCTGGGAAATGTGCTTTGGCTGTTTGACACAATGTACCATCTATATATGAAAGGCAGTGTTCAGCAGCTTCACTAGTATTGAAAATATTCCTTTTGAGGTTTTGTGGGTTTTTGGTTGCTTTTGGTTTTGTTGTTGTTGGTTGGAATTTTTTTCTTTCCTTATAGCGTAGTACTTTCCCCTCATCACATGATAACTTAGAGATTCAAGTTTAGGAAATTGAGATTCATGGTATTAGTGTACTGAGCAATACTTATTGTCCACTAAGTGGTAATGCTAATGTTAGAAAGAATCAAACTCAAAACACAAAATCTGCATGTAAGAGTTTTATATTATTGCCTTGCGTCATTACAGTGCAAAGCCACTCCTGTGCAGATGGTTGGACTTGTTATGTGGCACATTTGTATTACTTTAAATTGCATGTCAATTTTTCAAGATGTGTGTTTTTAGTGAGTTGACCATGGTGTTACTGTAATAATTTCTTGGTGCTCCCTCTCCAAAAAATCCCGGCAGACCAATCAACCACGCCACAAACATTTTTGTATTGTTTTTGTTTATCTTTTAATGTTTTGCCAATTTTTTCTAACCTTACACTTAATAGTCAAGTTGCTCGGTCTGGGAATACAGCACTCTTCAGATTTCTGATATTCTCTGACATTTTGTGTGAGAGACGTGATTGGTTTTGATTCTTTTACTAAACATTTTTATGATTATTTTACTAAATATTGGATATTTGGTAACTTTAGATGCTTTGCCACAGTACTTTGATTTCTTTTGTATAAAATATGCAATCTAGTAACCACTGAAAATTCCAACCAACTGCTAAAGCATTATTTTATTTTTTGCATTGCTGAGCACTAGAATAGGCCATAAGACAATAAAATAGTTCAACTATTTTAATTGTGGCAAATTTTGAAGCGTGTTTTAGTGTGAGAAATTAATAATGTAGCTGCAAGAACACCTTTAGTTCTGCTGTTAAATATTGCTGGTAAAACTTGCTTTTATAGATTTGCATATCTTATTAGAGTTATGAGTAATGACAGCATGAGTGATGATCAAGTTACTCGTTTTCAGACCAGATTTCTGTTCTATAAGGAATCTATTAAATTAGAATACATAAATCCCACAATTTCATTATATGATAAATATATTTTGTTATATTTTAGTAGAATGCGAAGGAATTCTCATTGTTGCTGAATACATGGGATGCTTGCTTGCTGCTTTAAATGCTGAACTTTTCTCAGGTCCATGTTTGAGAAATATGGTTCTTTGTAAATCACAGCATTTAGCAATGAATTCTTCAGCAAACAAATCCATTGTGAAAGAGCATGAGGGCACACAGTCAACACCTCTGGAAATAAATTTTGTTATCCAGTGTTCTAGATACATGTGAAGTGTAGTACTACTGCTGTGACATGGAATGAATATAAAATATTAGAAATAAATTACTCTTAATGATGGATGTACAGGCTTTTCATCTCCTAAGCACTTTCCGGTCTAAATGAGCATTCCAGTTCTAGGGCAAATAATGTCTATCCTGACATCAGGACATCACAGCTGCAGCAGGTTGCAGGATTTAGGATTTTTTTGTCAGCTTGATACTGGAGTTACGTAGCATTGAACCCCTACATTGTTCCCTGGGTTCAATGCTTCTGATTCCCCTTGCAAATTCTTCCTTTAAATCCCAAAAGTCCTCTGTATTTCCAGTCCTGGAAAAGTTCTGTGGTGGTTTTTTTTTGTTTGTTTGGGGTTTTTTTTGGGTTTTTTTGGTTTTTTTTGGTTTTTTTTTTTTTTTTTTTTTGGTGGTGGGGTTTTTGTTATGGATTTTTATTATGCTGTGTGGGCTATCAGCAGATGCTCAGGCAGTTGAGGTGTGGGAGTTTGTTGCCACTCATGGGCATGACCATACCTGTTCAGGACAGAGGAGAAATTGTTTTTTATTTTATTTATTACAGAAGAAGAACTTGCTTTTTATTCTTTATTTTATGGAAAGGAGTGGGAAATATGATCTCTAGTAAACATCTCAACTATGGATATTGTTTGAATTGAAGTAGACGAGGCTTTCCCCTGCATCCCGTTTCTCTTATTAATACAGCCTACAGTTGAGTAAAGTTCAATCTTTGTTATGACTTCAGTTTTTTTAAACTTGTTATTGAATTTGGGTTACTGATTAAGCTGTTTATTTCCTTAAGCACTGTTAATGATAAATAAAAATGTTTACAATGCAGCAGTGATTTTTTTTTTTTTTGGGAATTATGTATTGAAGTGTAATGCAGACTTCTAGATTTTTGACTAACGCCTGTCTAACTGTGAAATGAGACAGTAAATGCCCTTCAAAAGTAACAGTCTTTTACACTTGTTTTCTCTGAGCAGATGAGCAGCAAGCTTTGAATTCAATCATGCAGGATTTGGCTGTGCTTCATAAGGCCAGTCGTCCTGTATTGCCCCAGCAAGAAGCAGGAAAGCCAAAGTCGTCTTCACCTAAAAAACAGGTAATCTTCAATATCCTCACTAATGTACTGAACATGGAATGTCCTGCTGTGACTTCTGTAATTATTTTTCTTGCCAGACCAGTGAGCATACCAGAATGAGCTATTAGTCTCCCACGTGTGCTGCCATTTTCTTTGTTCATATTCTTGCATTAGCAGCCAAATGAAATGGTGGCATTTCAGAGCAGATCATGAATACATGAATTGAAGATTATAGAGGTATTTACACCATATGTAAAGTGATTTTATATTCGTTGTTATTATTATATCGGAACTACGCTATTTAAAATACCATGGAATAATTTTATAGATTTAGTAGATTACCCAGTTGTCACCTATATGACACCAAAGAACGTCAGTACAGCAGCAGAAGTATGCTTAAATTCTTTTCGCTGCATCTTTGGCCTCAATTTCTTGTTCATGTGCAGGAAATAAAGAGTTCTTTCCAGCTGCGGGTTTTTTCCATAGATACTGAACACAGAGAGAAAAGTAGTAAATACTTAGTTGATAGGTTTGAACTACTATATGGAGAGATTAGGAGAGGATGTAGACTTCTACCCAAATTGAGTTAACTGCGTGTTTATTTGATTTGATCCTTAATTTATGGTTCAATAACTTCAGTTTGTGCTTATTTTAACCTTATAAAAATCAAAATATGCAGATATATTTGGCTCTTAAACTGTCAAAATCAAATGTCAACGTAATTTTCATTCTGTGCTTTAAAAGTTGTGGGAGTTCAGTGTGTAACACCGTGGTGCTTTCCTACTGTCATGAAACTTACATCTAAGCTGTGACTTTAGATGTTGTGGTAACATGCACGTATTGTCTAATCCATGTTTAGAAAGTTATGAAAAATGTTTATCACGGTTTCAATTTGTGGATTTTGAAAATAATAATTTGAAAATCAATTCTTTTGGAAGATGAAACACTGTTACTTAGATAAATTTTGGGGTTGAATGCATTTATGTGGGGATTTTTTGTGTTGAATGTGCATGTGTTTTTTCCTTCAATAGTTTCTCATACCATTTGATTCTTAAAATTATGATCTTGCAAAGCAGTGTTATTTCCATGTAACTGCAAATATATAGAGAGGTGGTTATTGGGACGTGTATTGCATGACTGCTGGCTTAATTACATGCATGGGTTTCTGTGGTAATGCTTATGAAACATGATATGTTTCCTAGGCCTGGAACACTCAGCTGCGAAGTGTACTTACAAACACATTATTGGTAGCTAAATCTATCTGCCTATTCAGGATAGAGAATTCTTGGATAACCAGTTCCACATTAAATTTGAAGTCATAAATATGTTATATATAATATTAACATGTATTGATAGAAAATAATATGGTTATTTACAGAGGCATTCACTGTACTTCAGAATAAGTTTGTATTTTAACAATGCAGATTTTTTTAAATAATTTTTGGTTTTTAACTCTTTAAGCCTCTATCATGTACCTCAGCAGAAATAGCTTGTTAAAATACTTGATATATTGAAAAGGACAGAAAATTACTATGGAATTTAGTTCTAGTGTAGGAGTATTGAATGGGAGTTCATGAGCTTCATCAAAAGAGGTAATAACATGCTTACAGTGGTTCCTTTACTCTTTTCTTACAGAACGATGTTAGAGTCAAATTTGAACATCGAGGTGAAAAAAGGTGAGGAAAAACAGTCTTGTCTGTTTGTTTATAAAATTTTGTTGTGATCCTGTCATAAAGTTTCCAATTAGCAGTTTGAAATGTTTCAGATCGCTAAGGTTTTTTTTTTCTTTGAGGTTAAATTTAATTCTTATATGAACACAATTTAAAGAGAATTAATGGTTTAAAGTGTGGGTTTAAAACACCTAGATATCATCCTGTAACTATGTTCAGTGTACTGTCCTTCATTGGTTACTCTTCAGATAGATGTTTGTAGCCTTGAATATTACTTGAGGTCGTTGAAATAGACTTAAAGTTTGAATAGACCAGAAAATAATTCTTTGTCCTTCAGTGTGTAGGTAATAAATGTGGGATAATTTATTAATACCCAGAGGAAGAGGTTGGATTGTGCTTCGGGGGTGCCAGTCTGTCAAGTGTAAGAGAAAAATTATTAGGCTCAGATTGTTTTCATTTAATCAGTTAAATTTTATTTACATTTTGTTTGTGAGAGGTGGATGATGCACCTGCTGAAAGTATACTAACATCTGTCTCTATATAATCTCTTCTCTGGTGGCTGCTCAAAAGCTTTTACAGAATTTGATGTGTAATTCCATGCAGAACTGGTTTGTTGACAATTCATTTTGCCTGTCACTTCCTGAAGGTGTGAAATTTCATTCTATCTATAGAGGAATTATTATAGAATAAGATCTTTGAAAGTACTTACAGAAAAACAAGTAATATCTTAGGCATGCTGTTTCTCAAGAGAAATAGTAAATTCTTTAAGTAAAATTATCTTCAATAATCTATACTGGTTCTGGGCGGTCTTTAGTGTGATGTGCAACAGTTGAGTGCATCAATGCTGGCTATAGTATGTACCCTCTCTTCACATGTAGCAGTGAAAAAACAGTGTTCCCTAGGTACCAGCATTCTTCAGCTTCTTCCCGTCACCTCTCTGAACATCACATGTAAAAGTGCATCAATAATGGTTGAGTTTTCTAAGTAATTTGGAGGATATAAGTATTTTTGAAAGTTTTGAGAATTGAGGTCTCATCTACCTAATAATTTCTTGTGAAGTAAGAGGAAGTATGCACTTAAAACAGAGGAATGTTTACTTGCTGCCAGTCTGCACAAATGGTGTGTTTTGCAGTTCATCGTATTTCACTTTCACAGAACACTAAGTTAACCCATTCAGTATTAATATAAGCATCAAGTCAGTGCTTGGAAAGATACCTTTCCCAAGTTTTTATGCTCATGGGCCTCACTCTATTATGAAAAGCCTACTTGCCATGGGGTACTGGGCAGCCTAGGCTCATTGCTCACTTCTGTTTGGCTGAGCATGTAGCTCTAGTGAGCGAGTAAAGAAATCATGCAGGAAAGAAAAGTTATGCAATGGCTTTCTCACTAGTTTTTAAAAAAGGGAAGTGAGAAAGAGAAGTGATTCCAGATTTGATTTCAGTGGTGAATATGGCACTTTGTTCCAAGGAGCATGTAGTGAGATGGGTACAGTTGCAGGCTTGCTGCCCAAATTGTTAGTTACAGTGAGAATTGGTGTTAGTTGATTTTTTTGGGCGTTGATTTGTTTGGTTTTTTAGGGTATTTTTAAAAAAGATTTTTTAAAAGTAATTTTTAATTGGAAGCAGCCTGGTTTCTAGCCTCATTTCAGTGAGAAAATTGTCCCCCAAATCACTATACTACTGACTGAACTACTGATGAAAGGAACAGGTAACTTATCTACTTCACAAAATTTGAGTGCTCTTTCTTTTTTACATGTGAATTAAATGTATCTTAATAGCTTAGTCACTATTAAAGGCTCCTTTTTGTTTAATGGCGTTGTATGCTCAAAATGGTTTTCTACAGTAAAAGGTTAGTTATTGGCAGTTTGGATTAATTGGTTTGTTGGGACATTGAGTTAAATCTAAGCTGTTGACCTACAACTGCACCATTCTTACAGGAGCACATTTGAAGCACAGTTAGTGATGGACTGGGCAGTTTGAGTGTGTAGTTCATTGTGGTAAACATGGTGGCATTAGTACCTTCCTCAGGTAAGATAGCCTTTCAGATTTCCAAAAAATCAGACTACAGGAGTAATTCCTTTCTGATGCCTATGTTTGTCATTGTCCTATGGTACTCCATTGTTATAATACTAACTAAACTCCATTTAGTTTTCTAAAGTGGAAAAATGTAGACGTTTCTAAGAACTTCCCTCTGAAATGGAGGCTTGCAAAGCATTAAGCAAGCAAAATACTTGCAGTGAAATCTAATTCTATATCTTATTATCCCTTTTAGATTTTTCACTGCTTTTCTTTCTTCTCAAAAGAAAGTCTCAAAATAGGGAGGACAGAGAATAAAGTGTAGTCTCCTATGGTCTTTTTAGTAATAAATTTAGTTCTGAGATAGTTCTGACATAGTTCTTAAGTAATGAGTTGCCAGATTTTCAGAGGAATGGATGGAAATTCTTTATAACTTAAATTGTGTTTCAGGATCCTGCAATTACCAAGGCCTGTTAAACTTGAAGATCTTGCAGCCAAAGCTAAAGTTGCTTTTGGACAGACTATGGATTTACATTACAGCAATAATGAGGTAATATTCTGTGTCCTCTAATTTCTTACCTTTGACATTGATAATTTTAAGGCTGAAATTTGCTCTTGTAAGGAGTCAGAGCCACTTCTGTCACCAAACTTACTCCTGTGACAAAACCCCAGATTTCTAATGTGTGTATGTGTGTTTCTCAAACATGGAGTCTGTCCAAATTAAGATAGGCAGGAAATGCATGAAATGTTTCATGAGTAGTATAATATTGATGCCTACTATTGATGTAGTATTATAATGATGCCTCCAACTTGTTGAGGAATGGATAAATTGTCTTCCTGATCTGCCACAGTCCTGTTTCGTAACCTTGGGAAATTCTTTACCTCTTTGAACTTTGTCAGTTTGTAAATTTGAAATAGCATTTGTCCTTTTTTGTAGATAATTTTCTTAAGGATTAATCTTGTTTGGTAATTGGTAGAATGCTGCATTTAGATAATACATAGATTGGAGAACTAGGCTTAACTGTTGCTCCTCTAAAGTGTCTGGTTCCTGCAGATTTCTTGGTAACAGGGCCAGCACTGTCAAGCCACTTATGCCTGATCAATATTACTTCTGGCTTTCCTTTAGAGTAGGGATGGAATTATTAATAGCAAACATATTACAGATGCAGGATCCATTCTTAGAGGTTACATCTGGCTTTTGCATTGAGTCAGCAAAGCGAGTGAAGGCTTATTTATCTGCGTGGTTAAGCACAATGTAACTGCTGTATCTACTCTGCATCCTTGCAGAAGAAAATGCCAGTGATTGCTGTTTGTTGGTTACTCAACTACATTACTAGGTACTTCTGTGAAACCAGTCCTCATAATTAAGAATTCCAACAGAAGGTTTTTGGAGGTTAGGAAGGTGAGGTGAAATGGCCCTTCATAATGCTTTAGCCTCAGCTCCTTCCCTAGTAGATATTTTGGCATTTGAGTAGGTTTTTTTGCCTCTTGCCTTCTGCACTAGTTGGCAAATCATCCCATCACCTTTCAGAAATGCAATGGTAATAATGTGTCACTAGTATTAAAAGTGCAATTTAACAAATAAGCATACTCTTCATTTTGTCAAGATCTTCCTCCCCAGTGCCATCTCTTTTTGCATAAAAAGTACTGTATTGTATGAGTGGTGTTGTATTTAAGCATCATTGGCTGAGTAGAATAGATTTAAAATAGTAGAATAGAGTTATTCTACAAGTACAACAGATTTAAAAATCTGTATTCTGTTATTCCTTTGTTACAAGCAGAAGCTATAACTTACACTCCTGAGCCTAATTTTAATTGTTGGAGCCTAATTTTAATTGTTGTAGAATTCAGATCTCAGCTGCACATTAGTGGTATAGTTTTCTGTTCTAAAGATATGTGTATGCCAAGTTAATTCTAGTCAATTAGATCCAAGTAAGATTCTAGTGAGGACTAAAGTTGTTGCACATGAATCACATCTTCCTTAACAAATGCTGTTTTTCAGTGGAGAAATTCAGTTAGTGAGACGAATTTAAACAAGTTTATTTGTAATACTCGAGACAGAAAAATCTACTTTATACTTTATGAAATAGGACTTTTGTTTATCTTACAGACTTGTGTTAATTTAGGCATTGACCCAATTGTACCTATTTTTCTGAAACTTTTGGATATTTAAGTTCTATATATGCAAAATGGTTGCTTCTTGTGAAGATTTGTTCCACTTAGTAGAGGAATCTGAAGGAAGAGTTAAGGTTGAACTCCAGAATTTTTAATACTTACTTATGGGGTCATTTAATAAGGTTTATTTTCAAGTTGTTTGCTATGAAAGGAAAGATTCTTTTTGTTTTTCTGCACTTGAAGGCCTCATTTCTTTCTTGTGCCCTATTCAAAACTTTTTTTCCCCTGCCCCTTCTTTTGTAGCTTGTAATTCCATTAACCACCCAGGATGACCTGGACAAAGCTGTTGAACTACTTGACCGTAGTGTACATATGAAGAGTCTCAAGATACTGCTTGTAATACATGGAAATACACAGGTATGAGTAGACATGCTAAATGTCTTTTTCCTCAGTTTTCGTAATGAAGTATAATTTGTATATTTTCTTAAAGATGGTGTTTTCTCAATTGAATACTGATTGCTCCTTCATTTCACTTTAAGCATCCAGTAGCATTTTCTACTGACTCGGGTTTAGCTCTTTACTAGATACTGTTCCTGTCTTTTTGTTTGCCTACCCTACAGTGGTAGAAAGGTGAGCCTATGTATGAAAAAAGCATCCAGGATTTAAGTAATGGTAGTTATTTGAAACTGTTCTTTAAGTCATGTGTGGGAAGTTCAGTATTTGTTGTAGCAAAGACTAGTGGTCTATAGACTAAATGGTGAGATATTTTGGTATTATCTAGCAAATCTTGGCATTGATATTCATAGGATTTATGTACTGGTACATATTGAAAATGAATTGTAAATACTACGAATGAGCTACTAAAATAGATGAATTGTGATGTAAATTGACAAGCTGCTTGTTTGTCTGCTTAAAAAATGGAATGTACTGCAGGAAGCTGGTAAAGTTTACAAAGTATTTCATTGTCAGGAATGTAAAACAGTAACTGCAGGTTGTACTACTTATGCATTTTCAGTCACCCAGTGTAAATAACGTCGAACCCTTGCCCTCACTGGAAGATTTAGATAATACAGTGTTTGGTGTGACAGACAGGAAAAGGCGACTGTCTGTAATAGGTAAGCTGCACATTTCAACAGCTTTAATTTTAAAAATGTCTTTTGTAGTATTCTCTTCATGAAAACTTTGCTCTTAACATGGACTGTCTCTTCTACTCATCAATGACTACTATAGAATTTTAGCTTGAGGGAGTAGATTTTGAATATTAAGACAATAGTGTTTTAAATATATATAATACAGAAATCGTCAAAAAAAACCCCACAATTAAATAAGTATATGTAGAGTTATTTTAAGGTAACCTAAAAAGTTGATGTTAGTACTCCCCTTCATTTTCTGATATGGGAACAAGCTACTGAAAAATGTGCTTATAGAGCATATGTTTCCTTGCTCAGTTTATGACCTCCATTTTTTTTACCGTGTGAGCATTTGGTTAAGATACTGATTTTGGGATTGATAAAACCTTTTTGCTTATTTATGTTTTAAAGCAGGGTGATGTTAACTTCCAAATTTAATTATGAGACTAGAGAGCTTAATGAATACTTTTCCAGACAATTTAATTAAATTATTATGCATTTATTATGAATATATGTATTTATATTCTTACAGACTTAATATTCAAGGAAGAAAAACTGAAATTCTCAAAGAGTTGGAAAGCTACATGGGTAGAAGCGTTCGGATTTTGATTTTGTTCAAGAGAAGGAATTTGCCTATCTAGATGTGTGGGCAAATTATATTTCTGTTCCTGTATAATGAAAATTCCCTTTAATGTCATTGAGGCAACTCTGCCCCAAATTTTTTGTAACTTCTGGATTGCAGATCTTAAGTCTTTCATTGCACAGGCATTTAGGGGATTCCTAAAGCAAGAAGTGATCCAGGCAGGCTCAGTGCCTGTGAAGCATTTGACTAAAGCTTGAATTCTGGGTTATAAGAGAGACTCTGACCGGCCCTTTCTTTCAAAAGGTTCTAATACTCGTGATAGGAGTTCCCCTCCCCCAGGATACATTCCAGATGAGCTGCATCAGGTGGCTCGAAATGGGTCCTTCACCAGTATCAACAGTGAGGGTGAATTCATTCCAGAAAGTATGGATCAGGTACGTCTGTGATTATTGAAACTGAAGTTTTTCTTAAGTTTATTTATGAAATACTGCTGTTCAAAAAGAATATGGAATTATTAGGAAGAGCAGCAAAAAACTGGTGATAACTCTATTGGTGATGTAAGGTTGAAATAATTGTGCTGCTTAGTCTTGCAGAACCTGGTTGGTTTTATTTCCTCTGTCTCTTCATTTTTTTAAATATGCTGTTACAGGGAGGACGATAATATCCTTAATTGCCACAATATAGTGTGATATAGTGATAAATACAAGTAACAGCAGAGATGCCTACATTAGAAAGCACAAGCCTCTTTATTTTACTGAGAATGATATGTAAGCAAGACCAGTTTTGCAACTTTTCCAGATAATTAAAAGGAGATTTTAAGAAAGAGTTGGATCTGTCAGAATTATTTGGACTCAATTGATACTTGAGAGTTGGACTCAATGATCCTTGTGGATTCTTTCCAGCTCAGAATATTCTGTGATTCTGTGCAGTAGATACTGTGTTGAGGTAGAGGCAAGGGGATGGCAGTAGGCCTGGCATAAATAAGCTCTGAAAGACTTCCCAAATTCACTCTTTGGTGTGTAAAGATCACAAATGTATGTTATTTTTTCTTCTAACTCACCTGCATTAGTGTAAGATATCAGCATACTTAGCAAAAATAAAAACCCTACTTTCTGAGTATAAAAAATTGCCCTTCAAAACAGCAGGAAAGGAAGCAGGAATGTAACTGCTCACAGAATTGGCAATGGAAAAAGAGATGTTTCAAGGAGGAAAGAAAAATAATGCTGCATACACAAATCAGTTCAAGTTGTTGTTGACATTGGCAGTATATTTACAAATGGCAAGAGGCAATGGTTTTTATGAGCTGACTAAATGAGAGACAGATGATAAAATAAAGGCAAAGGGATAGTGCAGTTTATTGCACAATTTTAATGACTGAGCTGAGAATAGAGACTGAATCTCCTACTTTCCAGACCAGGGCTATTCATTATCATAGCCATGTGGTCAGATCCAGCCCGAGTCTGGATTCATTCCCGTGAAATAGTTACTTTTGGTGTGGGCAAAGTAATTTCTGGTCACTGACTGGTCAGACAGACAGATGATCCCTTAAGCCTGGGATGTCCATTCACTCGTAAGTATTCCAGAAATATATAACCTGTCATCTATGCACTGCTGTGTAAGCTGTCAGCAGGTTTAAATTGATGAATTTTACTTTCATAAGAAGCCAGGTTAGTTCTGCCTAAGCAGCCTCAAGAGCCAGTTTGGGGTGGTGGGCTCACAAATTCTGTTTTCTCCTGTCTACGTTGCCACATCACCTTGACAAGTGTTGGCCATGCTGCCTTTATGTGTCACAGCCTGCCCAGCAAAGACAAGAAGGGAATTTGAGAGTGGAGGGTTTTGCTCTGCTCTGCTGTTGATCTGCCTGAGCACAGCTAGTTCCACTCTGATCCCACACTTTTCTTTGAGAGACAAGAGGTGGGATAAAACCCGTGTGCTGCCAGTTGGGCCATAGTGCATTGGGTTAGAGAGATAATCAGTATGGTTCAGCATGAGACAAGATGAATTAAAAATGCTGAACCTGTGGTAAATGTTGTCCTCCCCAATGCAGAGTTCATTTAAGTGTTGGGGTTTGCAGAGTGCAAACTCAGTTTCTGGACACTATTTCTTTAATAAATCCTTGATTCGTGTATGACAAAGTGTTTGCCCAGGACCTTTAAAATTCAGCTCAGACCATAAAAATTGGAGGGATAACTGCTTCATTTACAGCAAACGACTGGTATCCAACTCATAGAAAATAATAGATGTCATACAATATACCAAAACAAACTTCATTTTAGGAAGGAACTCATTTTAATGCAGCTTTCCACTCAGTTTTTACCAGTTCTTATCTGATTTGGATTTGTTTCCTGTTAGCTGTTGTTTGCTGTTTTATAGCAAAACCCTTAGCTATTTAGAAAAAAAACAAAAAACAAAAAACAAAACAAAAAAAACAAACCAAACCAAAAAAAAAACCAACTTGAACTTGTTGATCTTCTTCTGTTTGTTATTTATTAGATGCTGGATCCATTGTCTTTGAGCAGTCCTGAAAACTCTGGCTCAGGAAGCTGTCCCTCGCTTGACAGCCCGTTAGATGGGTAAAAATTATTTACATTAATTAATTATCTTTATTAGATTGCATAATGTCTCAGTTGTAAAATACAGCTCCTCTTGAGTGACAGTACTTCTTCCAGAAATTCCCTTGTAAGATCTGGAATGTTTATAAAAACTTATTGAAACTTAATTGCTTACTAATACATGGAAAATACTGTAGCGCTTTTTTTTTTTTTTTTTTTTTAAGGATTTGTATTTAAACCACAAAAATTTAGATTTAAGATCCTAAAAACATATACTGAAGGTTGTTACTAAGTGTTGCTAGGTCTTTCATATATGTGGTATATATTCCTGGCAGTGAGCCACTCCAATAAATTTCCAGTTCTTAGGCACTGCCATATGAAGTAGGCTTTCCTTTGCCAAAGCAGGGGCTACCCAATTCAGGAAGGAGGGTAGAGTCATTTACAGGCTTCAACAGGCAATCCCATCCTTTCCTTTGCAGTTACTGTCTGTTCCTCTCCCCTTGTTCCTGTTGCAAACTTTCAACCTTTTTTTCTTTGTTAAAGCCTACCAGTCAGCAAGAGACGGTGTGTGCTGTGGGGTGTCTTTTTGGATTGACCTCTGAGGAGACTCTTGTGTTTTGAGGGGGTCACTGTCCACCAGCCAAGTCAAGTAGAACATATTCCTGTTTGGTTTATGGTGGTCAGGCAAATAACCTTGGGTTTAATGTGGAGATTTGCTCTTTGTTTGTTACAAACGGTGAAAGAAATAAAACTGCTAAATAAATATTTTATTTAATTGGCAGAAAGGTGAACAGTTGGAGGTCACTGCCTGTGGCAGTTAATCAGAGCTGTATTATTCAGTAGTACTATTTCATTTCAGAGTATGTGGTTCAAGGACACAAATAGTTTTGATCTAATAAATACGGTTTTGAATTTAGTAAGTCTGCACAAGCAGACACAAGCAAGAAGACAATAGACATGAAAGGTATTTTGTGGGTTGAGTGTGGTAGGTTATACATGCACAGTGTTTAATGTAGCTCCATAGAAAAGAAATTTTACCTAAGTGCCAAATTTAAGATTTTTGTGGGATAGGAGTGAGTGGAAGAAGGGGGAACAAAGCAAACTTAATGTAACTCATATTTCTTTTTCAAAACTTCTTTTGGTTGTTTTTATTTACTTAATTTGTCACCTCTACTTAGTTTGTTTTCCTTTTTTTTTTTTTTTTTTTCTCCCTATTTAAATATTTCCTACAAAGATGTAGCTACGTTTTGTGTCTCCATTTAGCTTCTGTTACCCATTAGAGAAATTGTTCCCAGAAAAAGGAGGACACTGTTTTGGTATGTTTATGGAAATAAACTGTTATCGATTGCTCTGACTGGCAATCCCATCCATTCCTTTTGGTGGCTGGGAGTTACATACCAACTGTAGGTAAGAAACAATGTGATTATGTAAGAACCAAAAAATTCTTCATCATTCTGTAACTCAATAAAATCACTCTCTTAATCCTGTGACTTTCTTGGAGAGAAGAGGAAATGCTTATTAAAAGGTTCTACATTTCTTTGGTTAAATTTCCTCAGGAGTTTTTGTAGTCTGTATAACCAATTTGCCAGTCTGTAAACCTTTGTGTTTAGCCATAAAGGTGCTAAACATAACAGTGTTCCTTTGTGGCTGTACTTGTGAAAATTCATGTTTTTTACTAATATCATCGCTAATTAACAGAGTCTGTTGCTTTCTTACCAACATTAAGCTCAATAAGCAAGCTTTGCCCTTGTTACTGATTCTCAACTGTTACAGTTACCTACTAGTATTGAGTTTCAGAATTGAGTTCCACCTTTGTAAACTGGTGCAGCAGCCTGTATAGCAGTGTCTTCTCATCAGTAAGAGGACAGTAAGCGTAAGTCTAGATTAACAGTAGTTTTTAGATTCTGTGTATTTTTACACTTCCAGGGACAACTATCCCAAGTCTCGGATGCCAAGAGCACAGAGCTATCCAGATAACCATCAGGAATTTTCAGGTAGGCAAAAATCACTGGAGACACACTAGCTTCCCAGAAAACTGCTCCTCTTGCAAATAATAGGACTTAGAAGAGATGTTCACATTGGGGAAGTATTGTATTACACAAACAATAAGGTGAAAGAGAGCAAAACAACACCAAATGTACACAGTGAAAGATAGCACGGAAATGCAAGAAATTTCACATTTCTTCCAGATTATTGTGAGTGACACCACTCCTAGTGGGTGTAGTATAATAAAGTAGTATAATATAGCAGTGTATATCTGCCTCTAAAAAGAACAAATGTTGCAGTGCATAAGGACATACAACACTTAGTTGAATTGGGCTGTCATATCTATCTCTAAGTTGGTGTGTAACTGTGGTTAATTTATTTTATTTGGAGGTGGTGTGGTTTAAACCCAGTAGGCAGCTAAGCCCCACACAGCTGCTCACTCACTCCCCCATGTGAGATCAGGGAGAGAATCCAAGGGGAAAAGTAAGAAAACTCATGAGTTAAAATAAAAGCACTTGAATACTACAGCAAAAGCTACACACACAAGCAAAACAAGACCATGAATTCATTCACCACTTCCCATCAGCAGGCAGGTGTTCAGCCATTTCCAGGAAAGCAGGGCTTCATCACTCCTAGTGGTTACCTGGGAAGACAAACGCCATCACTATGAGTGTCCTTCCATCCTCTATCTTTCTCCCAGCTTTTGTTGCATAGCAAAACCTCAAATAGTATGGGATATCCCTTGAGTCAGCTGGGGCCAGCTGTCCCAGCTGTGTTCCTTCCCAGCTTCTTGTGCTTCCCAGCCCACTTTACCAGCTGGCAGGGCAGTATGTGAAGTAAAACAGCTCCTTGATTCTGTGTAAATGTGCTTCAGAAATAACTAAAATATGTTATGAACAGTGTTTTGGCCACAGATCCAAAATATAGCACCATAAGAGCCACTAGGAAGAAAATTAACTCTATCCCAGCCAAAAACAGTACATGGAGCCTTTGTTTTCTTTTGTGTGAAATAATAATCGCTTTGAAGCGCTCACAACTTTTGTAATTGAAAACACTGCAGAGTTAAAGGATGGAGAGCTGTGTGCTGTGCCTATAAATTAATCTCACCACGAATGCTTTTTTTCATACAATACTCTGGGCTTGAGTCCAAGTTGTTGTGCAAGGTTCAGGCTGTGAAGTGCAGTGGGTAACCTTGAAAGTGCTCTGAAGTGTCTTCTCACAGTCATGTTTCACGACAAAATTATGGTGTTGAACAGTAATTAGTTTCCAGTAAATCAAAGGGGTTTTGTTTTTCTTCAGTCTATTAC
The DNA here is from genome assembly GCF_009819655.1 of Sylvia atricapilla. NCBI lineage: Eukaryota > Metazoa > Chordata > Aves > Passeriformes > Sylviidae > Sylvia > Sylvia atricapilla. Next base: position 24,348,063 of record NC_089146.1, read on the forward strand.
ATACATTGAGGCTTTTGTTTTGATTTTGAAGGTTTATCCAGATAAATGTGTGATGGTGAGTTTTTCTTTTTAAAATTTGAGAATGCTTAACAGATTGCACCACTTTTAAATAAAAACAAAAATAAAACTGTGTAAGAAACATTCATGTGGCAGAGATAAGTACCAAGAGTTGGAAATGTCAGAAACTACTTTGCCTTTTGTATAATCCTAATCTAGTTTATTTGTGTTCATTACAGTTACTTTTCTAATAAGATCATCTTACAGTATTTTTTATGGGAATTTGTTGGGTTTTTCCCCCCATAGCATATTCTGGTATGTTAACAGTGGGATAGACAGTAGTCATTAATTCCATATTCAATATTTATTATCATGATTTGATGTGTAACAGAAGCAGAAAAAATGTCCGTCTGGCCTAGATGCTCCTGCCACAACCAGTACTGGGCTTCTACAGAAAGATGTGTCGTGTTCCTTTCTCAGAATATATTCCTAGTCACATATTGCTCAAGGGTTCTGTAAATGTAAGATGTTCTTCTGTGATTTGATAGATTTGCTTTCCTTCCACAAATTTTTCTTGTCTCTATTTCAGTATGTGTAAGCTTTCTCAGCATCAGCTGTAGGTTGCAATGGAAAGTTGTGCAATTTACTGTGTTTTATGAAGAAGTATGTGCTTTGTGACTTTTTTAAGGCTTGTTTTGTTTTCTGTTACAGTTTTTCCTGTGGATTTTTTTGGATTTTTTTTAATGGACATCTTTGCTCCCTTTGAGCTGTTGCTTTTCTAGTATATAGAGGCCTACATTCCTTATGGAGAAGCAGTTTTGTATCTTTGATCATCTCTGTGCTTTTGAATTTTTTCCAGTTCTACTAAATTCTTTAAAATGGAGTAGACCAAAATTTTGTTCAGTGTATTTTACAGCACTTAGTTTTCTTCTCAGCTAATACAAAGAGTACAGGTGCTGCTTTTTTGGAAGTCTATCACACCTTTACGGAAACCTACACTGAATTTCATCTGCAATGTCCAGTCACATAGACTCTTTAAGGGCCTTCTCTATTTATTCTGCTGGTTTTATTTCTCAAAGTGATTTTGTCAATTCACTGTTTTTTGTTCTGTACAGAGAATTCATGGATAATTAAACTGCATGAGTTTTTAGCCCAGATTCCTGTGGACTGTTGACTATTTCCTCCCTTCTTATGTACTTGTCTTCTAACCAATTATTTATGCTTGAGGGACTTTTTCCCTTATCTTATAGTTTTCCTCCTCAATAAATTTTAAAACAGGATCTATTGAATGTGTTTTAGTAATTCAAGCTGTGTTGACTCATTCAACAGCTTTTTGTATTTATACAACTTTAATTTATATTCTTTGGAATAGATTCTTCTCTAGAAAGTATTTTTAAAACTGGAGTAATAAGGCATGCTTTAGTCCTCTAACATTCTTTAAAGCAAGAGCTTGCAAACCACTTGAGCTGTTGAATTCTTGATCCTTTGGGACTTTTGATTGAGGTCCTTTCAGTTCTTGTGAGTTGTGTGATTTTGCTTTATAAATCTCTTTTTGCTCTGATGCTTCAACCTTTCATATCCTCTGATATGTTCACCCATTTTAAGTTTGTATTACCGAAGTGATTAATTTAACATGCTTTTGTCACATTTTAAATTTTGAAATGAATCCTTTTGTTTTCTAGTAGAGTATGATATCCCAATATTTGAAAAATTTGGAAAGGGGGGGACTTATCCCAGAAGATACCATATTTCATATCATCAACAAGACTATAATGATGGTAAGTATGAACACTGCAACAGTTTTAATTATCTGTTTTTCTCATCTGAAAATGTGAATAAGATTGTAAGATCTTGATGAAGTTAAATGAAAATGTTGAAGAAATTGAAAGCTTAAATTCTTTCCCCAAACTCACTTGCTAAACTTCTAATGATTGATAGAACCTCTGAGCAGTTTTATCTCCAATAAAGTAATGGATTACACAATTCCTGACTCATGCACAACTGTAGAAATGTTTGCTATCTTTGGTCACATACAAGTCATTCAGTAGAGATTTTTGACCTTTATGACCCTTTCCTAGCTGAAGTAGGTACCTTAGTTTGTAATGTCATGTTTTGCTTTAAGAAATCCCAAGTATGGTGGAGCTTCTGTTAACAGTTTCTTAGAGTAAAAGAGTAAATAAAACTTAAGAGCAGTGATGAAAACTGAGAATTAGCTGATGGAATAAATTGTTGGAATGCAAGGCAGCACCTGCTAATGTGTCCACAAAACTGGTTTGGACAGTAATACCATTGATATAAATTTAACATGTGTTAAATTTCTAGAGGAAGTAGAGAGGAGCAGCTGAAGGATTTTCCTACTTCAGGGTGTGTCAAGTGCTAGTTGAGACGTGTTAAGAAGAAATGTCTCCCAAGACCAGATGGCTTCACTTGCAGTGTGGAATGAGCACAGCAATAAATGGAATTACATTGCAGGAGTCACAGAAATATCAAACCGAGGCATTGCAAAGTCCAGTCCCTTGCTCTAAGTCAAGATTTAAAGAGGCAAACATCTGTCACACTGACTTTCAAGTAAACTCTAAATTGAGATCAACAGAAGACATACACTCTTTGTTACCAACTTCCAAGATAGCTTATTTTATAACTCAACTTTCTCTGTCTCCCAAAACATTTTTCCTGCAAATGAAAATAGTAGCTAGTTACTCTATTTTAACACAGTGAAGAATTGGTCATTGCCCTTATATATCACTAGATCACACACATACCTGTTTTCTTACCTTAATTTTCTTCTCCTGCCCAAGCTGAGGCTTTTCTCATAGCCCTTTATTTATAATATAGGATATAAGCAGAACTTGGTATGTAGCAATCACATTAATATATTGCAGAATGACCCTACTTTCTGGTCACCATTCTGACTGCTCTTCAGTCTTTGGTTACATTTCCTATATCATTTTCTTCATGACTTCAGTCCAACCAATTGCTTTACACTTTGTTGTTTCTGCATTAGATTTCTCTTGAAGTATGTATATTGTACTTGCTTACTGAATTTCATTTTGTTGATTTTTGAGTCATCTCTAACTTCCAATACCGCTGTGAATTTTAGTTTTTATCTTTAAATGGACTTTGAGCCACACTTAACATGATGTCATCTGTAATATTTCAGTGTGTTAAGTTCCATCGTATGTACATCATGAGTTAAAATAGTGGATGGAAGTGGACTGAAGATAAACTGCTGGAGATGTCCACTTAAATTATCTTCCCCTTTGATGAGAAATCACTGGTAACTGCTCTGAATCTGTCTTGAATATAATTTGCTGGTCTAATATTAAGCTGGTCTGCAATACTTCACAAGTTGGCTTGTGAGAATGTCCAATTGAAGTGGGAAAATTGGATTAGCTACATAAGACAAACCAATTATGACCAGTTTATCACATTTTTATCTTCTCAATGGGGAATAAAACTGCTTAATAACTTGTTTGCGTACCTTTCTTGGAATTTAAATTGTCCAGACTAGTACATAATCTGAGTCTACTATTTCAAAGATATTTTATCTGCTTTGTTTAGTCCTCTGGGAACACCTCCTCCAGAGTAATACCTAATGAATCAGAGAATCCTTCAGTTATTGCTGAGTTCTGTAGAATGAAACTTAATCAAGAGATGCTATCCTAAACATAGTTGTGTTATCTAACTAGATTAGCATAAATTGTATTACTCGTCTGGTTGTAATTACATTAACATGTTCAGGATGAATGCTCTGGGTTTTTATTCTGATGCCATAGCCATCCTCAAATTTTGCATTGCTTGTGTTTTGGTTTCTAAAATACTTTTGTGATCTTCCTTTTGATTCCATGTGTCAGTCTTTCTCTGCATTCAATTCTTTCTAGTTTACAGAAGGAAGAGGCTGGCTTGGGTGCTACAGGATTGTAAATGTGTATTTTGTTCTCCTAAAAATCAGAAATTTGGTATTTGCACATTAATGGAGCAATAAAAGCAGAAGCAGGGCATTTTCCTTTCTCATCTTACAGGTCTCCATGTTTTTTCAGCATGTTGATTATATTTCAGAAGAGTTCCAGAATTTGGTCCTAATTTTCATCTCTTAAACATAGGTTTTTGATCCTGTCTAATCCTTATATACATCTGTGATGAATGTTTGTTTTCTTCTAGGTGGAAAGTTAAACTAGTAAATTTCATGATGATTATGTCCTGTCCTCCTCTATGGCAGATTTTAAAGAGCTGATGTAGAATTCATCAAGTATTTGCATGAACAGCTCGCATTGCAGTCTCTTTTTGTACTGTAACATTTGTCTTCTGTGTTTATCTTTGAAGGTCGTAAAACTTTTCCAAGAGCCAGGAGGACTCAGGGGAACAGCTTCCGATCACCGGTTAGTTTCAGTCCCACTGATCACTCGCTGAGCACCAGCAGTGGGAGCAGTGTCTTTACGCCAGAGTATGAAGATAACCGAATGAGGAGGAGGGGCAGTGACATAGACAATCCTACCTTGTCAGTCATGGACATCAGCCCACCCAGCCGCTGTAAGTTTGGGCATTTTGTGATCCCTGCTATAAAACTATTGCTTTTCAAGTCTGTCATGTGAAAACCTATCATGTGTCATCCAAACACGTGCCATTAAATAACATGGTTTTATTTCTCTAACAGGCAAAGGTCAAGACTATGCTCGTCAGTATTTTCATTTGCTTACTATTTACATTTGCTTACTTCACTTAGACTTTCAATTGGAATTTACATCTGTGATAAACAAAACATTGGAAATGTGATTTCTTGACTATTTAAGACCTGAGAAGGGTTTTGTAGGTTGCAGAGACTATTTATTTTTGCAGATGTTGGTCATGTTTTCAGTTAAACTGTACCTTTTTAGTGTTACTGCTTCATACTTGTGGTAGAAATTCAGGAGCAAATATCCTTTGTGATGACTTCAGTAGCTCATACCTTGTAATTGTGCCTGTATTTTTTAAAAGGAAGTTGTTTGTTTAACATGGTTTTTCCATTTTCCGGATTAGCTATTGCTAGTTGTTTTAAGTATGTCTAGTTCTACCACAACTTGTTTTGTAAATAAATTTTTAGTAGCTCATGTTTTCCATCTTACAGGGAGTTTCATTGATCATTGTAATTTAAATGGTGAGGTTTAGGACGCACAGTCTCTGTTGTTGAAAAAGTAGTCTTTTAAAAAATTATTTTCTGTGTATTCCAGTTTTTCTCGATCAGCTGAATAACAGGCTCATTTGAAAACCAAAACATACTTATATTTTCAGCACCACGAGCTCCAACTAACTGGAGACTTGGTAAACTGCTGGGTCAAGGTGCGTTTGGCAGAGTATATCTGTGTTACGATGCTGATACTGGAAGAGAACTGGCTGTTAAACAAGTTCAGTTTGATCCTGACAGTCCAGAAACCAGCAAGGTAAGTGATTGCTAAGAGAGACCTTAGAAAAAGCTTCTGCTGAAGTGGTGTGTTCTAGACCAGACTCATACTCCTTTCCTTGAACAAGATGAACATGTTTTGATCATGTTTTAATCCATGTTGTGTTAGGAAAACCATGTCCTTGTTAGGAATTCTGTTTTGTTAGTACCATAGATAATGAATCTGCTTACTTAATTTTAATATTACATCACATTTTTTAATTTTCAGACAGATCTTTATGATGTGAAGATGCATAATTTGATTTGGTGCAGTCTCGGTCTCTAAAATTAAACAATCTATTATGAAGTGTATCTATCTATTAGATAATTAGTTATACTAACAGGAATTGGAAGAAGTTACTTTTATAAGCAGAAAAGGCTGTACTAGTATAAATGTTTCTGAAAACAAATTCCTGAAAACAAATTGGTTTTGGCTATGAAGACAGTTTGAGATTCTTACCTGTTTTTTCATCTTTTTGAGGGGTATTTCTGTGTTTGGGGTTGGGTTTTTTTTGTTTGTTTTGTTTCTTTTAAACTTTGTGCATCAAGACCAGCTGCTGTTGCACACTGTGTTTCTCCCTAAAGAACACAAGTTTCCTTGTTAGTTTATTCTCATTCTAATATTAAACCTGTCCATCTTTAAATGCTCGATGCTGAAGGAGATAAACAATTTTAAAGTAGCACCAATACACTGTTTCTTCTTTTCCCAAACCATACTTACTGCTTTTTACAGGATGGGAAGAGAATTATTACTTTCCCTACATTATGACTGCGTTCTGCACTGTGGGGAGCAGGGCTGTGGAAACAATTGGTGTAAGCATGATTGCAGAACTGAGTGGCTGCCAGTTATAGTTGCTGCTATTAGTGGTGTAGGATCAAAGAAAAAGTCAAGAATCATTGGTGCTGTAGATTCCTAGTGTAGTTGTTGTTGCTATGCTACTTCTTTTAAGAAGTGTAACAGAACAACTTGTTATGTTTTGCAAATGTTAGAATATGCCAGTATCTCTCCTGAAGCAACAGTTTCGTGAGCTCACTTGTCATAGCATTTTGTAGTACTATGTGCCTCTGTGTGTAAAAAAATCTATTTTCTTTCTAGTCTCAGAAGTGTGAGGGTATCCATAATAGGCTATGACAGATAAAAATTCAGGTTTTGATGAAAAACTTGTAGGTGAAATTTGGAATCTAGTCAAGTTTGACTTTGTGGGTTATATTTTTCCAGCATCTAATTTTACAGTCCATTTTAAAATATCTTGCTTCCTGTTTGCAAAATTTGTAGTATTTTGGATGGCTCTGGAGAAAGCACCAGCTGTTAGTGTGTTTTCCTTTGTTGTGTTTCATTATTACATTATCAAGTAGTACTCAAAGGCATTTTTCAAGTATAGTCTATCATCCTGGAAAAGTTAAGAATTAATGCTAATTATTCCACTACAAAGATTAAAATGGGAGGGGCATTTCTGTGTTTTGTTAGTTTTTTTTTTACCCAAGTGGAGGCTTATGACATGTTGCATAATGATCACTGACCTCATGCACATATTGGTATCTGCTGTGCTCTGAAGCAAACGTAACTTCCAAGAGAAGAGAAGCAAGGAAAAACCAGCAAAATCATCTCAAAAATAATGTATAGAAAAGACATAATTTTTGTTGGTTTTAATTACCTCAATTTAACGTTGCTATTTTCTTGTTATAAAATGCAAAAACTTTACATTACATGTAGAAATATTTTGTTACTTAGTTTGCGTAACACTTCAATATGTACATACTCCTCTGCTTGAAAAAATTCAGATCCAAAATCCTTGTTTTACTACATCAAGCATGGTAAATCTGCCTTGTTTTGTCCTTTCAGGAAGTAAATGCACTTGAGTGTGAGATACAGTTGCTGAAAAATCTGCTGCATGAAAGAATTGTTCAGTATTATGGCTTCTTGAGAGATCCACCTGAAAGGACACTCTCAATATTCATGGAGTACATGCCTGGGGTAAGCAAGAGAGAGCTCTTCCTCTTCAGCCATCGATTGTGTGCAGTGTGATGAGCACCCAAGCATTCAGCTTTGCATAAGTGCACACAGAGATTTAGAATTGTCCAAGTTAAAAACACTGAAGATGGGTACTGATGAGTGCTTGCAGCCTGCCATCTTCTCCATTGCTTGCTTGGGTTTTCAGAATTACAACTGGTTCATACAAAAGCTCTTTGTGTTTGGTTTTGGCCTAAGTGGTGCCTGACAATGTCTTTGAAAAGACAATATTATCCTTAGTAAACTCCTAAATCTCCCTGAGTTTTATTGCTTTGTTTTGCCATGCTTCAAGTATTTCTGGAAAACAAAAAGTAGCTGAGATGGGAATGGGAATAAGTGCATACAGAAGGTGATCTTAGTGCTTGCTTCTTGTGTGGCACCTAGTATATGCTGAACTGCTGTTCTTCTGCTTTGTTAGGACATATTATAAGGTCAGAAAACTGTAAATTTTCATTTTTCTCACCAAATAGGGTCAGCAGAGCTAAATAAAATGTGCTTCTATAAAAACAGTATTTCTGAATAGTTACAGCAGTCTACTTGCTATGAGATTCCAGAGGGGGAGAGCAGTGTCTGGGCATTGTTTTCTTGGTTGTGGTAGGTTTTTTGTTTGCTTTTTTTTTTTTTTTTTTTTTTTTTTTTTTTTGAGGTCTGGGCCATGTTTTGTGGGATGACTTGAATTTTTCTGAGATTTGGAGGGCACTGTGACAGAACTAATCTAGCAGTTTGTAACTCGGTGTGGCAAAGACAGGTTATACAGAAATAGTTGGAAAAAAACCAAGAAATTTTGATTTAATCCTATTTTAAGCTAAGATTTGCTTGCCTCATTTTTTTTTACCTAAAGCACCACCATATAGCACATGGTGATTTTTTCTTGACAATGTTTTTTTCTGAGTATAAGCTAACACAAAGGGTATGTGTTATGTCCATCCTGAATATCACCTCTTACCCATCAAAAAGTTTGAGGGTGCTGTTCTCATTCTGTGCATTGGACTGGAACTATGCAGCTGCTTGTGAGTTTTAAGGTTAAATCAAGAAGAATTGTTATTTTAATTGTCCACATTTCAGGCATAAAAATAATTGAATTTCAGTTGAATTCTAGAAGTGTTAGTGCTTTATACTCCTGTGCCATAGGGTTCCATCAAAGACCAATTGAAATCGTATGGAGCACTCACAGAGAATGTGACTCGTAAATACACACGGCAGATTTTGGAAGGAGTTCACTATTTGCACAGTAATATGATTGTCCATCGAGATATCAAAGGTAATGATAATTCCGTGCACACTTCAGTGCTCTTTATTACTGATCCTTTTCCAATCTTATGTGAAGCACTAAAATGCAATTAAGTTTGAAATACCAAAATACTGACTTGAAAATCACTGTGATTCCTTTCCATCTTTCAGTCTGGTCGGTGTTGTAACCTGGGGAGGGAAAAATAAGCAACTTTGGGATGTTCTAGCTGAGTTCTGGCAATATTTTTTTAGTCTCCATCTGGATGAATTCCTCAATAAGGATGAATTTCTTTCTATACAAGGAGTGACCAGCAGAGGTGACTTGCCTGATCAGACTTCTTCCATTTTACTGCTAGGAATCCTGGTGAAGCATTTACTTTTTGCAGATAGGTACAGGTGACTTGCAAGTGTTGCATAAGCAAGGTGTGAATATGTTGGAGGATGGCGATGTGCAGAATAGCTGTGTTGAACACAATGCTGTTGTATTTTTACCGTTTTTCTGTTGCTTTGTATCAACAGTGTTTTGTTCCAAAGCTGGTTAAGATATCACAGTCCATTTGTACATCTTGTGCAGATAATGGTTTTGAATAAATCTGTAACATAGTTTGAGGTTTTGCTTTAAAATAGTACGGAGACATTTTCAGTTGTGTGGAAACCCCTTTCCTGTTTCTTTTAATGTCTCATGTATGACATATTCCTAATTTTGTCAGGAGAGCTTTACAAAGAGACTGCCCCTTCCTGGAAAAGGCCTGGGATGCAAACCAGTGTGTGTAATTCATTGTTTTCTGAGCTCCAGAATAGAGTAGTAGGAATGAGCAGAGTGTCAATTGTCTGGCTAGAAATCCTAGGTTGACATTGAATTGTATCACTGAATCCAAACTTATGTTACTGTTTCCCACACCAAAACCTTGAGTCTTTCATTAAGGTAATGCTGTGTTCCCTTCCTTCCAGGAGCAAATATTCTGCGGGATTCAGCAGGCAATGTGAAGCTCGGTGACTTTGGTGCCAGCAAAAGACTGCAGACTATCTGTCTCTCTGGTACGGGAATGAAGTCTGTCACAGGAACTCCCTACTGGATGAGTCCTGAGGTTATTAGTGGAGAAGGGTACGGCAGAAAAGCGGATATCTGGTATGTTAAAAAAACCCTTCTCTATTGAAAAGTGTCATTTCATTTTCAGCAGAGAGTAGGGGTTTGTTATCTGAAGCTGCACTGTTTCACCCTGGGATTTAAGCTGGAGAAGGTAGCAAATGTGAGCATTGACAGTCATATTTGGAGTCTTAACACTGAAATTTAATTTTTCATGTGGCAATTTCTCAGCACAACACTTTAGAGATTATAAGAGAATCCTTTCAACTGACCTTGCTGAAGTTAGGATTACCAAACTGTTTGTTCTGGAGAGGTACTGACTGAAAACACTACATGAAGCTTTGAAACATCAGTTCAGTCAATGTCTTGTAGTGAAACTTCAACACTGAATTACCTTTGACGCAAAGTAGAAAATAAAATTCTACTCCTCTAAAAGTTGAACACTTAGGAGTGAATTTGCCAGATTTAAAAGGGAATACAAAAAATAATTTGATTGAAGTTGTTATTAAATACTTAAGAACTAAAAGGGAAAGGTAATTTTCAAACATGGTTAGTGAAACATTGTATGTGCCACATTCTAACATGGCTCCAGCCCAGTGGACAGATGACTTTGGCAATGAGACCCGTTTTGCGCTGCAGCTGATCTGTGAATATGCAATAATGGGCAGGCAGCAGCAGACAGGCAGGAGTAGTAACATGATGTTGAAAAAGGAACTACATTATATCCAAGCAATATCAATACTTTTAACTTCAGGGAAATTAATTTCGGCTACTTCAGATTTCTTAGTAGTTACTCTGATGTACATGAATAATAGGTCAACCCTATAGGATCAAGCAGCTGACTTGTTCAAATACGAAGTATTGGTACCAAGGCTATTGTGTGTTTTTTGGTGGAAACTTAAGAAAAAATACTGAAGTTGGACAGCTGTCAGTCAGTACATCCTTATTGTGTAATGCAATGTACCGCTGTTTAAGTACAAAACTTGTTGCAAGCATCTTGAAAACTATTCAAACTTTGTAAGAATTGGGAAATTATTTCAGCCTATCCATTTTGTAGTATCATTCACTTGTTATTGGGAGATACTGATCTTTAAGGACTTCTGGAACAAAGTTTCTCTGGCCATATGTATGCCCTTCTTCCTTCCTAAATTCTTCAAACATTGTTCCTAAAAACAGATTGTTTAGGAACTTAAAATTTTTGTTTGTCAATCCAAGTATATATTTATTATCCTTAACTAAAAGAGAAGATACCATGAAGTAGGGCTTTTGTTCTTCAGCTGCCATATGATGCTTGCACACTATTCACTGGTGATAACTTGTGCATTTGGAATGAACTGGTAACACATGTGGCATGCATGGAGCATTCCTGATGCTTTGCATTTCTGTTTGGCCCCAAGGAGCAGGAAGGCTTCCAAATGCAGTGCCGAGTGTGGCCTTTGTCATCCTGCTGAGCACTGGATGCTGGCAGCACCCTAGCACAGTTGGTATTGCCTGGATAAATATGTAATTATCCCTACACTGAGGTAGTAGCTTTCAGCCCAGGGAAGTAATAAAGTGGAGACATAGGTGGTGATTTGTTAAAGGTATAGAAGTACATGCTGGTTTTTTCCCAATGCCTGTTTCGTGCTGAAACTATTGTTAAGTGGACACTGCTTATTTGTGATATTTTAGTCCCTCTCTGCTATTTCTTGTTTTCCTGGAAAGGCATGACTCAATTGTAACCTGCTGTTTCACTTCTGCCTCTGTTTCAGGAGTGTAGGTTGCACAGTGGTAGAAATGCTCACTGAGAAGCCCCCATGGGCAGAGTTCGAAGCCATGGCTGCCATCTTTAAAATTGCCACTCAGCCAACCAACCCCCAGCTCCCTCCCCACGTCTCCGACCACGCTCGGGATTTCTTGAAACGGATTTTTATCGAGGCCAAGCTGCGACCGTTTGCAGATGAACTGCTGAGACACACGTTTGCACACTATCACTAACACCTGCCTCAACTCAGCTTGCATCTACTGCATTTATTTTCTATTTGACTGCACTTTTATTTTTTATTTTTTACAAAGAAAAAGGAGAAAAAAGACAAGAGAGAGAATATTCTCTTGAATCTTTGTTTCACTTAGATTGTAAACAATCTAAATTTTGTATCTAAAATGAGAATCTTCTCTCCCCTCCTCCCACCAGGACTAGAACTTTTTGTTTCTATAATGTGCTGATGTGGTTGATGTAGATAAAGCACTTTAGTACATATTTGTTCCTTATTTAAAGAGGAAAAAAAATTACAAATGTTTGGACAGTCAGGAACTGTGTGACTTTTTCTGACACCGCTGACTGACTCAGGGTGCAGGGAAAAATAGACATGCAGCTAAAGGACAAGGATGCTTCTATGTGATTCTTATCTATATTGTAGGTACTTGCAGCAGAGAGTTCTAAGTTCTTCTATTTTAGCATTTAATCAGTTTCTGAAATTTACAGCTTAAGCAGGAACATGTGGTTCTGAGAGTTAATTGATGAAGCTGGAAGAACTTAGAACTCTTTGTACAGCAGCATGTCTAGCTGGTACTTCTATGTGACCAAAAGAAAATAATAAAAATGAGCTCAAATCTGATGTACTAGTTAGAGTTTTTGGTGTAAAATTATTGTATTATCTTAACAGGAAAATAATTACAGGTAAACAGATTATGGGCCCAGACTCCTAGAAACTACTATACTGCAAAGGGGAAATTTTCCATGCTAGGCAAGGGTTAGCTATTGGATGTAAATAGTTAGGAGAACACCTCCTGCTCTATCTGCCAAAGAGAACCTCTGTTGCATAAGCTTCAAGGGAGAGTTATCTTAGCTGATAAAAAATACTGATGTTGAGGGTCAGTTCTCCTCCACAGTCCCATGGATGGCTGCAGGGGAAAGGGAGTGACTAATCCTTGTGCAGTATACGAGTTACTGGATTCAGAATGAGCTATAAGAAATGTTTTCAAAGCTGTTGAGAGGCGCTAGGATGGAATGTATGTCAACATCAAGTGCCTGAACAATATAAAATTCTTCCTAGTCTGCACTAAAAAAAATTGGTTTAGTAATGCAGGTCAGTCATCTAGGATGTGTTGAACATTCCTGAAATAAAGTCAAACATCTCTTAACATCAGGAATGAGTCACTGAGAAAGCTAAGACTCCAGTTATACTTTTAGTAAGGTTGCACTGATGAATCCTATGAAGAAGGAGGTACAGCACAGAAAATTGTACAAAGAACAGGCCAAAAGTGCAGAGAGAGCCAGCATTTAAATAACATGAGTGTGATTATTCCAGCCTGATAATCCAGATTGGTGTTTGTCAGATTTCCAACTGTCATAAAGTGTACGTTAATTACTTTTTCTATTTCTGAAAGAGCATATTAAAAGAAGTAAAAATCTGAAATATTGCTTCTCAGTTGAGAAGCCCAGGTGTACTGATCAGGTGTAGTGAATAAGTGACTTTTCACAACAGAAAAGTCAGACTCTCGTATTTTTGTAGAAGAACAGAACATAAATAGTATAATGGGGCATTTGGAAATAAACTATTGGACAACAACTGAAATTATGTTTACTGTTTTGGATGATTCGTTGCTTGCTTTTGTTGTTTTTTAAAGGCAGAGCAGGCTGGTACTGTGACCCTTGTCTAGTCTGACAAGGCTCTACCTGTTCTGCATCTTTAGAGGACTATCAGGTTTACAAAATGCATGCAGACAGAACAATAAGCTTACCCATTCCCACAGTCACTCACATACGAGATTTCTAAATTTATTCTACTATATTTCATATATTTTACCAGAGCATAAGCAGGAGTATGGATCTATCCTAATCACTTTACCTGTAGTGGAGTAAGAATGACTTTTTTGTGGTCATCTCTCCAGAGACTGAGAGTGGTGACTTCTTCAGCTTATGTGAGTATTTTACCCAACTTACATTTTTCTCAGTCAGAGTACACAACTCTGCAAGGTTTCCTGAGCACAGGAGGAACTAGTCACATCAGGAAAAGTGTAAAAGGCTGAAAGGAGAGGCAGCTTGTAGTGACTTGTTTGTTTGTCTGTCACTAGACAAAAGCTATGAAGCAGCCTTTAAGAAGAATGGGCATGTACTCTGATGTAAGGGACCTTTGCTTTATGAGCAAAATGTAGTGACAGTAGGGATGGGAAGTTTAATGTAGAACCTAATAGTTTATGTAGGTAATTTTCAAGGTCATGTAATTGAAATGATTTATTTCAGACTAAGAAGGTACCAAAACCAAGGTGAAAATGTATATAAAAATCAGTAGTGGTCAGTGATATCTGAAAAGGAAATTTTAAGGAAATTTTATATTACCAAAAATATTAAAGGACATTAAAGGGAAAATGTAACCAGGTTTATCTGTAGCATTCATAACATTTAAGTATACTATTCTGAAGAGAAACTGCACTCTCTGAAGCTTGAAAGTTTTCAGAATCTAGTTTTCTTATAATGTGACCTTTCTGTGAGACAGTGCTGGATCATGTATATTGCAATATCACTTCCTTGTGATTTTTAATTACTGAACAATCAAGTTTGCTGCTTTTGTGCCTTTTCTAAAAATGGCATTCAGTCATGACAATGGTCAGTGTTTTGGAGCCAGGAAAAAGCCAACTTTCAGAATACATTTGTCATCATGTCTTTGGCATGTCAGAAAGCTGCCAGTGTAAAGACTGTGCTTCTTAAACAAAGTTGACGTTTTCCAGTTTGAGTGATTCTAGTAAAATTTTACAAATTTAACCAAGGTTAGGCCTGAGCTATTTTTTTTTTACCCTATGGAGAATTTCTCTCCTGACTTAAATAACTTACAGTAAATTAGTTGGTTATTAACACAAGTATTTTGAGCTAGAAATGATTACAAAGCTAAAACAGACTTTTACCAAGAGGTTGGCATTACTTACCCCGAGTGGGGTAATGCAGTATAACGAGCTGTATACAGGGTTTGTTAAATTCTTACAGGGATTCCTTGGGTGATGGTGAATGACCCCTCATTCTAGAATTGTGAGGGTGCATGGAATTTCATGCTTTAAACTCTATTGGAGGAGGATTGCAGAGCCAAGATCCCTGCTCACAACTTCTTCTATCTCACTTAAAAAGCCAGCATTTTAGAATCACGAATTGGTCTTAATTGTTGAATCCAATTATTAAAAAATGCCGGTGAAAGCAATACTGCTGCAGGGTTGGTTTGCTTTTCTGTAAATGCCACAATGAAGCTGTACTCTCAAAAAATAAGGATTGAAATTCACGGTGAGTATGTGTATTTTCAAAAGTCTTACTTACCTAATGATTTTCTGTCTGTTGCACATACTAGGTAACAAAAGCTACTTCTGTGGTATGGTTTTAATGGTGTAACTAACAGTCCTGTTAGAGTATGACTCAAAGTTTCAGTTGTGTTGTGTCAGAGAAAGTTGGGTTGGTTTTTTTTGGGTGATTGAAACATCCATGGAAGAACCGAAAAAGGTATGGATCTAATAACTGTATAGTTAAATCTACAGTCTTTTCTTGACAGTTAAATTGAGGCGTAAAACTTCTAACTTGATTTCCAATTCGATTTGTAGTTGAACAGTCCTTTCAGTAAAATAAAATGAAAAGTTTGGGGTTTTTTAGCTAGTGCCTTTTTCTCTGTATGCCTTAATTTTGTTCATGTTAGAACACCATATTGAAATATGTCAAACAATTCCATGTCACCAAGGCCGTCTTAGAGAATGGGTTTTTTCAAAGTGCCCAGAGCAGAGTTTGCCTAACTGCATTGAAAAGTATGCTTGAGTTATAATCTGCAGCAGACATTCAAATTCAGAACTTTAAAGTGAATTTTGGCTTCCTATGCTAATACACGTTTCCTGTTTGTATTCTGAAGATTGTACACCAGTGCACATGCCAGAAAGAGGATTTGTCTGCATGCACAGAAGTAACAGGATTATCAGGATTTGGCTTCCTGGCTCTGGGTACCAGACTCTGCAGCAGAGTTTCTTACTGAGTTTGAAAGCAAAGTTGGTACGTTTGTAAGCATGGTACTGTATTAAAAGCTGTTTACTTTCAGTGCACAGGAATATGATCTGTCCAAGCAAACCAACAGCTTTCTTTCCTGTGCCTTTTGGATGAGCCTAATCCTGCCGTTGTCTTGACTGAAAGCCTTGTAGCACCCATAGGTACAGTGCAGTACAGCAAGCCATTCTTTTGGACAGCATAGAGTAGTGTCTAACTGCAGCTTCAGAGACTTGAGCAAATTGGTCAGATATACAGTTATTTATAACCAATTTCTTACTTTTTTAATCTTGAAAGACTGTGTCACGCATATAGAAAAGTATAATGTGTGTGCTTGAATGTAAGTCCCTATGATGTTTCTGGAAAAGCAAAAGTATTGCTGCCAGTGTCATTTCTTCTTGCTGGTAACTTGCTGCCTTGTGGCAATGACAAGTCTGCAGTGTAGAATCACGTACAATTACCAAAGCTTTTCTATCCCATATACATATAGCCAAAAGTGATGTTTCCTGTCACTTACAGGTAGTGTATATCCACCAGTAAGCTGTTGCTGATTGAGTGAAGCAGGTACTAGTAAAAAGTGAAAGATACTGCACATATTTCAAACGTGTGGGTGTTTATAGTTGCTGTTCTGATAGCAAAATTCATGCTTGTATTAAAATGAAGAGTGTTCTTTTTAAAAGCTCTTTCTAATTTAATCTTACTATTGTCATTCTAAAATTACTGCATAAGCTTGGTGACTAAAACGTGGTGACTACTGTAGCTGGGTTTGAGCCTTGGGACATTTCAGGAACACCATAAAGACAAAAATTGTGACTTGATCTGTTTTGTGTGCCATAGTGAGAATGCTCCAAAGCTCTCTGAAGCAGCCAGTCCTCTTTATGTGACAGCCAGATGTCACCTACAGTTACCTGGGTGTGGGTCTTGCCTTCAGGAGAAGTCACTAATGTGCGCTGAGGGCGCAGACAGGTTTGCTGTCAACCCAGGGTTTCTGAATCAAAATTTGTGATCAGAAACAAAGGAGCTCCTTTCTCACTTGATATCCCCCATTTGGCCCACACCATTTATTTTTCTTTCTAGCTGGCAAAGCTTAAGTCCTGCATAGGTGGTGGCCTCTGATTGCTCCTGAATACGGTGTGTGTCCAGTTTTCGACCAGGGAGCCCATCACTTGAACCCAGGACACTGCAGCTACCAGTTTGCTGGTGCAATCCTTGGGTTTCCTCTAGCAATATTTATGTGTATGGTGTTGAGGGATAGATGGGGTGGAGGAAATGATATTTCTCATGTTTCAGAACAGTCACACCTTGGCTTAGTTTTCAGAAACTTATTTTGAAGGGAGGGGACCTGGATTAAACAGCATAAAAATTGTATCTCATAGTTCAGCCCTTAAGGTGACTCCACAGATAAGGATTGGGGGTCAGGGTCTTCTGTTGAGAGATAAAGAAAAGGATACTCCACCTCATGCGTGGATAGTCATAGGAAATACATCAGAGCTTTTTTGTGCTTTTTACCCAAAACTAGATGATCCTTTTCCCCCAGAAGTTTATATAATGTGGATATAAAAACAAAGATTGCATTTTCTTTTTTGAACAGCCATTAGATTGTCAGTTCCCTAGTGTTTGTTTCTTGTTAATACCAGTGAAAAAAGGTGGTGTCACCCTAAAATTGGAATGGTTTATTAAAGCATAGTGTCTGTCATCTCAGACCTCGCAGGAGTCGTATAATGGACTGTAAATATGTGGAGGAGACCTAGATTAATTGGAACGTAGGCTTTTAGTTTTCATGAAGCTATGAATAAAAATTTGTAAATTTACTCTTGATCTAATGTACATTTTTATGTAGCCATTAAATTCTCTATTTAATCTATCAGTTTCTCACTGTAAATGTTTTTACTCTCAGTTGAATGCTGGGCACAGTTTGTAATGTATGTACACAAAGGTGTTTTTTTCTATCAACGTTGACTTTTTTGCACATTTTTGGAAATATTTAATTTGTACACTGATTTAATACTCTGACCAATTGTCGATGGGTGTATGAGAATCACGTGCGTGTGCAATGTACTACTGTCTGGATGTATGGGGTTTTTTATTACTTTTGAGATGTTGCTACCAGTAACTGCACTGCTGTTGCTGCTTTACATGGAATATCTTGTGTATAAAAAGAAGATAAAAACAATTTTAAAATTAGCTTATGGTTATCATGGTTGAGGAACTCAGGAGTTGGGCATTGCTTGCTAGTTCCGTTGTCTAACCTTCCAAACTTAAAAACCCCGCCTTGTAATTCTGTGTATGCATTGAATGTGTGTGTGTGTATATCCCAGTAATCTTATTCCACAATTTCATTTCTACATTTTTATGAACTTGTTTTTTAAGGGTACTATGTTTAGTTAGAATAATTAAATATATAAAAGCTTTGAGAGATGATTTACTAGATAAATATATTTTCAGCTGGCTGATGTTCAAAATATTTTTTTAATTTTTGTTTTTAACCATTCGAAATGTATTTGTATTTCCAAAATCAGACACGAATTGTACTTAGAAATATATTAAAACACTCTGTAGGGACAACAGTGTGATTTCTCTTTTAAAAATTCTGTACTTCAGAACACTGCGCAATGTCACTCTCGTATCTCAGTTCTGAGTTGGCTTCTTTATTGTTATTTACGGCGCGTTTTCCGGAAGTTCAATATCATTTATTAATTTTTAATTATTTTTCCTCATTTCCTGGTGGTGCGGGCGTGGCCCGGGGTGCGGCTGCCTCCCGTATCCGAGGCGGCGCCCCGTGCCCGCCCGCGCGTCTCCCCGCGGCGGGGGCGGCCCCGGGAACAGGGAGCCGACGGTGTCTCCTCCCCTGGCTGCCTGCGGAAGTGACGCGCGGGCGGGCGCAGCGCGGCGCGCGGCGGCCATGGGCAGGAAGGAGCGGGGTGAGCGGGGCCGGGGAGCGGCGCGGGCCGGGCCGGGGAGGGCGGACCCTGCGCGGGCTCCTCACACCTCCCGCTCTGCTCCCAGATAAGAAGAAGTCCAAGAAGCGCCATTACGATGACGACGAAGACGATGAGGACGAAGGTGCCGGCAAGGAGCCGCAGGAGGCGGTGCCGTCGGCGGCCGGGAAGCAGGTGGAGGAGAGCGGCACCAAGGTGGACGAGTACGGCGCCAAGGACTACCGGCTGCAGATGCCCCTGAAGGCCGACCACAACTCGCGGCCCCTCTGGGTGGTGCGTGCGCGGGGGGCGGCGCGGGCGCTGTCACCGTGTGCCCGAGAGCGGGACACGGGGGGCCGCGATGGCTGAGGGACTCGGGCTCGCCTGGAGCGGGCTTTGGTGCGGGTCGGGGCGGGTGTGTCCCATGCAGCGCCTGTGCGGGGACAGCCGGGGCGGGAGCCTCGGCAGTGCCCGGGGAATTGCTCCAGCCCCGGCAGCCTCCAGGCGAGGCGTCCCGCTGTCGCCGGTGTGCCGCGGACCGGGCAGGGCACAGCAGCACCTGGGCCGGTCACGTCGGGGAGGGCTGTAGAACAGCGCGTTGGCTGATGACACGAGAGAGACCTGTCACTGCAGTGATACAGCGGCAGGGTTTGTGTGTTGGAGTGAAACAGCTTTAAGACAGGCTGGCCTTGTCTTCTGCAACTGCTGCCGTTTGTTTTCTCTGCCCTTTGAAAGGGACGTCAGTAAACTTGCCCAAGGTCTGGCCAAGCATCTTCCTCAAGCATCTAGGTGGTTTCTCAGCCAGTGTCTGCAGGGTGCCTGTCACCGAGTGCTGTACAGGCACCTAGTGCTGTGACACCCAAGTGATGTCATTCATTCATTCATTCATTCATTCATTCTGTGTAAAACGAGCATGGAGTTTTATTGTTCCAGGGGAATGGGACTGGAGGCTTGCCTCTACTCAAGCAATTTCTTTAGCATTAAAAAAGAAGGAATACTCCAGCATGTCAGTCTGGAAAAGTTTTATTGATGTGGATGTGATTTATTCATAATGCCATAGAAGGAACGTGAGCATATTAACACCTGGACCATTTTCTGAAGACAGAAGTTCCATGTTCTTTTTCTTGTAACTTTATTATGAGATTCAGTTCAACTAATGCTGTTGTGCCTTCAGCAGTTGTTTTGGTTTCTGTAGGCTCCCGATGGCCATATATTTTTGGAAGCCTTTTCTCCAGTTTACAAATATGCACAGGACTTTCTGGTTGCCATTGCTGAGCCTGTGTGCAGACCCACCCATATTCACGAGTACAAGCTGACTGCTTACTCCTTGTACGCTGCTGTGAGTGTGGGCTTACAGACAAGTGACATCACTGAGTATTTGCAGAAGCTCAGCAAGACTGGTGTCCCAGATGGAATAATTCAGTTTATCAAGGTAAGGCTGTTTTACTGGCGTTGGAAATTCATTTGTGTCTACTAAGGAACTCCTTTCCTGCTGCCTCTGCCTAATTGATTTATTACTTTTTAATCATTCATCACTTTTAACTGTCTTATTCTTCAGTCATTTTTTCAAGAGAACATTATTTTTTTCTGTCTTTTTGTATATGATATTGCTGCACACATACTATTTTCATAATATATCCTTTGTGGGATTTACAAAAAGTGCATTTAAGTGTCTGTGTAGATAATTTCAGCCAGTATAACTTGTACATGGGGAAAGATTCCTCAGATTTGCTCTGAAGGAAAATTGACAGTGCAGGAAGCAGTCTGTAATAGTGGAGCACTGTAAGACAGCCTGCCTTATTCTGCAAGTGTGTTCTGACAGTCTTGCAAACAGTTTGAAATAAAGTATAAAAAATGAGTATCTGTGCCTGATCTCCTGTGTGAGACGATGTGAGCATCTTCTGAAAATACCTTTTAAGGTATTTTCTGTTACATTGTCCCATGAGCATAAAAGCAGTGCAAGCAAATGTTTTTTGGTGAGGTGCTTCCCCACTAAAGCCATTGCTGTATTTGGTCCTAAACGTGGAGCATTGGAATCTCTCTTTTGCATGTTCCTAACGACTGCTTTCTTTATAGCTGTGCACCGTCAGCTATGGGAAGGTGAAGCTGGTTCTGAAACATAACAGGTAAGTGACTTCTTCCTTAGCTCTTGTGGCAGGAAGCCCTCCAAATGCACACCTGTGTTTGAGTGAGTGAGTGCTCTCAGCAGCTCTGGAATCTCACAACTGCCAGCTGAGTGCAATAGCTCTCAGGTATCACTTTTACAACTTCTGGAAGTATATAATACATTAGCTGATGAATTGTGTTTGGCTGTCCTAAGCTAGTACTGGTTGTTATATTTTTAAAAGTAGGTTGAAAATTTGATATTGTAGCTTGTGTCTTTATTGCTTGGACTCACAATATGTCTTGGAGGTTTTTCAGGGCATTTGGGAAAGATAAGCAAATCTAGTGGCAAGAGGTGAGTGCTTGTGTCTCTGTGGAATCAGATCTGTTTTAAAGCTAGAGGATAATGCTCCAGGAAGGAGCCCGGAGAAGTCAGCACATATTTTATGTGATCTCCAACCAGTGTCATCACTGAGCAATCTCCAGGATGCATTAGTTTTAAATTTTTAGGTGATTTGTGTTTTGGAAGTTTGGGGTTTTGTCTTTTAGGCTTTTCTGGTGCTGTGGACAAGACTTGAAAACACCATTTTCACAAACTGAGTTCAGTCTCAAAACAATTTACTTCACTTGTGTGTCACAAATAAGATGTGTATGTGAGAGGTCTGTGTGGGCATTTCTGCTGGAGTTTGCCACTCATGTTAGGTTAGAGAACATTCGAGTAAGATGGGGTGGTGGCTGCACAGTACATGATGCATTTGGTGAGAGACATCTTTTAGAAGTTTTATTTTTAAATTAGCACCCCAAGATTGGATGCTTCAGGGTGCATCTGGTACAGCTATGCATTTAATCATCTATGCTGCTCTTCCTGTGAGTTATTCAGTTAATGAGTTCATTAAAATGTTTTCCTTTTTTCTTTCATTTTAGATATTTTGTGGAAAGTACCCACCCTGATGTCATTCAGCAGCTTCTGCAAGACCATGTAATCAAAGAATGTCGCCTGAGAAATGCTGAAGGTGAAGAGACAGAGCTCATTACAGAGACATTCACAAGTAAATCAGCGGTACGTCCAGCCATATTCTAAAATTACTGCACTGACTGGAGGTAAACTCTTGAGTAGTTTGGAGCAGCTATTATTTGTTGATTGTATCAGCTTCATTTTGCCAGCAACAGACTCTGCCTTTTTAATGAGCCCAAATTTGGGGAGCCAGAGTGTGTCTCTAATGAAACTGTCAGTGAAAATTCCTCTTCCTCTATTTCAGATTTCCAAATCCAGTGAAGGTGGCCCTGGTCCATCAACTTCACAGGGAACAGATGTTCAGAATAAGCCAGATGTCCCAGCTGACTTATTTGAGTTTTATGAACAGATGGACAAAGATGAAGAGGAGGAGGAGGAAACACAGACGGTGTCTTTTGAAGTCAAGCAAGTACGAATATTGCACAGAAGCACATAAGCATGAGAACTTACTAGGAAGTACTGTGGCTCTTTGTTTGGTAGAGGAAATCACTGGAAGTCATTAACATTTCTTTCCTTTTATCTTCCAAAGTTTAGAGTTCTTAGAGGGTGGCAGTCTGGGTGTTGTTCCTTCGCAGCCTGCAGAGCACAGAGCTCAGGCCAGAGAGGCTCCAGGGACTCAGGGAAGTTCCTGTCACGTGTGGCTCTGTATCACTTAGTGCAAGATGAGGATTCAGTGGAGGGCTGCTTTCAGAGAGCTTTATTTCTCCTTCTGCTTTTGTTTTGTAATTCATGGTTGCAGAAGGAATTCTTTCTTGGTGGTTCCAGCTTCATGACTTGAGAAGAGGAGCTGGAGGTTGGAGCACAGTCCTTGCTTGACCTTTGGGGAGTTTCTAATAGAACCTCTCAAGTTATTTTTCTACTTGGTGATTCTAATGATGACTTAGTGGGGGAAAAAGGAATCTAGAAAAGGGTAACTTAGTAGCCGTTTCATTTATTTGAAAAAAGCCAACCCAAACCAACAGCCTCTTGGTGACTGATTCAGCCTGTCAGTTTCTTGGAGTAAGTCCCATACAAGGAATGGAGGTTTTCAGAGATACAGATGTGCAGCTTTGTGTAACAGAGAGAACCTTTTTTTTCTGTTACCAAACTCTTCATTGCAGGACTTAAGGGTGTAGTTTAGTCACTGCTGGGTAAGCAGCAATCTGAGCTGAATGTGTCATGCTCTTCCATCTGCCTAAAGAGCCCTTTCTAATATTAACCATCCTTCAAAATGTTCTGGGGGGTGGGGCAATCATAGGAAAAGCTTCTGGAATAAACTTTTGCCCTTGAAGACCTCATAAGCTTAAAAAGTAAATGTAACTTTGCTTGGTACTATGTAGCCTAGTTGTTTTTAGGGAAAAAGAAATTAATTCAGATGCCAAGAATTTATCAACTGAAGCTTTGTTTCCTGTTCAGGAGATGATTGAAGAACTTCAGAAGCGCTGTATCCATTTGGAGTATCCCTTGCTGGCAGAATATGATTTCAGAAATGATTCTGTGAATCCTGATATCAATATAGATCTGAAACCTACTGCAGTCCTCAGGCCGTATCAAGAGAAAAGCTTAAGGAAAATGTTTGGGAATGGACGAGCCAGGTCTGGTGTTATTGTCTTGCCATGTGGTAAGTCTCTGTGTTGGTAGTTAGACAATTTGTTCTTTATTTGCCTGTAGAAAAGAGAATTCCAAAGATGACAGCTGCCTGGATTTCAGACAGCAGCAGGGACTGTTCTGGTCCCAGTGTGCCGAGTCCTGGTGGTTTTTATTGAGCTGGTGGTGAGGCTGTGCTGAGGGAGAGCTGGTCACAGAGCTGCCAGTGTCCTGGCAGGGGCTGTGGAGCAGCTGTGCTACCTTCACACTGCCAGTTGTGCTTCCATTGTGCCCTCTGCCACCTCTGCTCATCTTCTTGTGAAATGTTAAGCTGCTGGCATTGGAATTTGTTCCTTGCTTGAGAATAGGGAAGCTGGGAATACAAAGGTGGCATAAAGGGGCATCCAAGGAAGAAAAAAGCTTGTGCGCACTAGAGCTGGGCAGGGGAGATTGAGGCAGAAATGGGAAACATGCTGAATGAAACAGCCTACAGAAAATGGGAAAAAGGAGCTAACTGACTGTGTGCCAGTATGCTCAGTACTGGGGGAGGAGGAGGCACATGGGACATGATGAGGGCCTTGAGAGTGTGTGAGGGGTGCTGGGAGAAGTGTGAAGGTTGGGAACATTTAAGGACTTGCTTTATAGGGGATGTGATAACTGGCAGAGACAGTGGAATAGAGCACCCCTAGGGAAGATTTCTGTAGCCACCTGTAATTTAACATTCTTTTGAAATTAAAAAGCATTAAAATGATTGCTTGTAATTGTCAGAACCTTTGTTTACAGTTATTCTCTTGAGGAAATACACTTGTGTTGTAGAGACAGTCCAGCTGTATTTTTATGAAGTGAATACTTGATCTCTTTAAGACTATTGTAGCAAAGAAACAATAAAGAAATTTGCCTTTGCACAATTTCATATCTTTTCATGGTTTTCCTGTGCTCTTTTGATTTGTTCTCCTCCTTCTCCAGTGGTGTCTGAGAGATGACTAATGAGTGTCGCTCCTCCTGCCCTGCAGGTGCTGGCAAGTCTCTGGTGGGAGTGACGGCTGCATGCACCGTGCGCAAGCGGTGCCTGGTGCTGGGGAATTCTGCCGTGTCCGTGGAGCAGTGGAAGGCCCAGTTCAAGATGTGGTCCACCATCGACGACAGCCAGATCTGCCGCTTCACCTCTGACGCCAAAGACAAGCCCATTGGCTGTTCTGTTGCCATCAGCACATACTCCATGCTGGGGCACACCACAAAAAGGTCTTGGGAAGCAGAAAGAGTAATGGAGTGGCTTAAAAGTCAAGAGTGGGGCCTTATGATACTGGACGAAGTCCATACCATCCCTGGTAAGGAAAAGGTGTGCAAATCTTCGGTGTTGCACACATTGTTAATGTCCTTTTGTTCCTGTAGAAGTAGTTCTTTTTGCTGTTCTTCTCATGATTAATGTAGTGAGTAAACCCATGACTCAGGGTTTTGAGATAAGTAAACTGCCTCGTTCTATTCTTTTTTTCCTCCTGATACTGCATAGTTTAACTGACCACTAGTTTTCTGAAACCCTTCAAATTAGACACTGTGTTTTCTATTATAGCAGTGCAAAGTACAAGTTCTTCCCTGTAGGTTGATAAAGTACTCTTAAAATACCTGAGTTACAGTTGCATAGTTTTGCTGTAGGCATATTTAAACAGGAAAGGAATTAATCTGCTTTATTCTCTTATATGCAGTGGCACTGCAGGCCAGCTTTTAATATCTATGAGTAACCATAGTGATTAACATCCAGAAATAACTGTTGTCTTTGAAATTTCTATGTAGTTGAGATCTGTACTACTAGAAAGCAATAATGTACTACTAAGGTGTCTGTGGAATAATCTTGACTAAAAAACCACTCAAGATTCTGTTAGCTCTTCTTCCTTATTCTTATTTGAATATATTTTGGTGTCTACTGAAGTAATGGATTTCAGAAGTAGACCTTGGTGATTATTTTCCATTTTATCAAATTGGCATCATGCTGGCACCATTCTGTCACTTTTGTTGTTGCTTGGTTTCATAAAAATGAAGGGAAAGCAACTCCTCTATGATCTCTAGCAACACTAAAGATGAGTAATTCTGCCATATCTTGCAAGTGCTGAATGTGGCAGTGAGCCAAGGGTCCTTGTGTCATAGTTCTTCCTAGGAAATAATAGAGACCCAAACCAAGCCATGTAACCTCTGAATAGATTCATTTTCTCTTGGGAAATGGGAAATAATGAAGATGCCAGAAAGTTTACTGGGATTTTCAGAGTAGACTTGACAATGCTAAGTAAGGCTGCAATCACTGTGAAATTTTGCTGTAACAGATCTGTTAAGAGTGTGTGTGCAACAGGGTACGATTTCCCAATGCTCTGCCTTATGTTCAGCAGTTGATGAAAATGTCTTTCAAAGTTACAGTATTTATCTTCTAAAACTATTCAGGAAAGTTAACAAAAAATTTGTCTTGGATTTCTTAGCGAAAATGTTCAGACGTGTGCTGACTATTGTGCAAGCTCACTGTAAGCTGGGGCTGACTGCTACCCTGGTCAGAGAAGATGATAAAATTGTTGACCTCAACTTCCTGATTGGACCAAAGCTCTATGAAGCCAACTGGATGGAGCTGCAGAACAGTGGCTACATTGCTAAAGTCCAGTGTGCTGAGGTGATGCTCTGCTTTTTGGTACTCTTAGTGTTTATTTAGTGTGCTTATAAAGTTGAAAAAATTCTTACAGCTCTTATAACAAAGAAAGATAGTAGAAATTTTAAAACACATAAGAAAGCATCTGCTTTTTTCAAGCCTGAACATATGAGAGTGAAACTTGAAAACCAAACTCATCATTCTTTCCAGTGTAAAGGTGTGACCTCTGTTCTTTCCAGCATATGGATGAGAGGTAAATATGTTATCAAAAGAACTGAAAATCTTTCACATAGACACATTAGGATGTTAAAGTAATCTTTCTGGATAGCCTAATTCAATGTAATGTCTCTGATAATTGACATGGAATTTACTTAGGGAAGAGTATAACTTTCTCCAAGTTTTCTGCTATTTACAAGATTTCCATGTAAGCATCAGAGAATTGCTTTTTCATGAACTTATCTGGTCTCCCATTGAATCGAAGTAGTTTTAACAGATGCAATGTGTTACGGTAGAGTTCTACAAAGGTTTCTTGTCTATTTTGTTTTCTTCTTTTTTTCTCTGTTGTTTGTTGGGGTTTTCTGTCTTTGTTTGCTGAGGGTAGGGTTTGATCGGATTGTTTTTTTGGGGGGTGGGGGTTTGTTGTTGTTTGTTTGGGGGGTTTTTGGCTTTTTGTTGTTGTTATTGTTGTGGTTTATTTTAAGTCTGTCTTGCTAATTTCATGCAATTCCCCCTAGCTCTGGTACTGGATTAAGAGATGCGGACACAGGTCAGCTGATCTCCTTTTGAACACTGTGCAAACTGGAGGTTGTAGAAGGGAAAAAAAAACTGCTGTTTTGAACTCATAGAATGCAGGTGAAAGGCAATTGGAAAATAACTCTTGAAGGGAGAGTAACCAGTCCTCAAATTCAGATTTGCATTAGGCACTTTGGTTAGTTCTGCTGTGCAAGCAAAATTCTCAGTCCCTGAACTGCCCTTTAGTCATTGAAAAGTGAAGCATGGGCTACCTTTGGTTCTGAGTGATGGGAAAATTCTGCAAGTTTATATTCCTTAGTTAGTGTTTTGAACTAACATTCAATGACTACCAAAAGCAAAGTGCTGTTGAGTCCAATACATGCACAACTGCTTTGCATATTTGTTTGTATTTCCTTGAGGAATAGCATCATTAATCAACTTGGTTTATTCCTCTCAGCCAGGAAGGGTGTCTGGCTCACTATTTAAGTGCAGTTCTTCCCAGGTGGCCGGAGAGGGCAGTGCAGATGTCTCATAGGACAGGTCATGGTTGTTGCAGGTATTGCTCTTTCACTGCTCTAAAAGAAAATGAGCAGCTAAGTTTAAAAAGTTACACAAAGTTTAAAAAAAGACAACAAATCTGTTCTTTGCCTGTTCTTTCAGAGTTTTGTAATTTACAAATAATCTCTTTCTGAGCAGCCGTACTAAGACTTTGGATTGGAGTGCCTGTCTTGCAAAATGTAAAAATGAAAATATCATTGGAGTGAGAAGTAGATCTTACCCATTTCCTAATCCAGAAGAGAGTGCAAAGTACATGTGTTTGCCATGCAGTCAGGCATTGAGCAATAGATGAATTTTTTTTTTACTGCAGTCAAATATTCAGTATTTGTATCTCATTGTCACTTTGATGTAATTGTCTTCTGGTTCAAGAGTTTTGAGTCTTTCATGTAGACAGCACACAACAACAGAGCCTATTCACTCCATGAATTTAATGTAGTCAGAGGATAATGAAAACATCATCTGGCATTTAACTCACTTGAAAAAATATTTTGAAACAAAAAATTTAGGTCTTATGGGTACAGAACAATTCCTGGTGTTTAAATAAACTCCTGTAAATTGTCATTAACTTCCTTAGCTGGATGGTGGTTATGAAAGAGGCTTTTCTCTGTGGTACTTGTGGTACCTGGGGTGACGTTATTGTCTATTGAAAACGTCTAATCAATCCTAGTGTTTTGGATGTTCTAGACTCCATAGGTGTTAAAATAAAGGTCACTCCTTTGTGGATATATGAGGAAAGATGGGTGAATTTGTTTTGTAATGAAGACAAAATCTGTCTCAGCTTTCAGAATATGGATGAAAATTAGTCTTTATGGGAAAAAGCTTTAACTGTTGTGAAAGGGTGATTACACAGACAGTTTATTCCCTTAATTACTACTTTGTAAGAAGTAGTAGCATTCAGTAAATTATTTAATCGTGATCATTAAGTAACTATCTTTCAGTCTTGTTCCAGTCCTATTGCCTATTTCTGTCATGGATCTCAATGCCAAAGCATCTTGGAAAAGCAGATTTTAGCAGTGCAGGAGACTTCACTGACTGGTAGCTTTCATTTTGACACAGAAATGACTGTTAAAATCTCTGACCTGTACTATACAGAAAGTCCTAATGCATTAGCATCCCCCCAATACCTTTTCAATTCCCACAGGGATTAAATAAGTAAATAACAGTGCTACTTTGTTTGTGTGTTTCTAATTGTAGGTCTGGTGCCCGATGTCACCTGAATTTTACAGAGAATATGTAGCTATTAAAACAAAGAAAAGGATACTGCTCTACACCATGAACCCAAATAAATTCAGAGCCTGTCAGTTCCTGATTAAGTTTCACGAGCGACGGAATGATAAAATCATCGTCTTTGCTGACAATGTGTTTGCACTGAAGGAATATGCAGTCAGGCTTGGGAAGTAAGTGTTCACAACCAATGATAGCACTGTTGTTTTCCTCCTTCCATGACAATTTCCTTGCAGTCTCACAGCTTTCAGTCTTTAATATTTTTTGTAATGCTGTAACTCCAGTTCTCCTGCATAAAAAGCTCAGGAGGTTATTTTTGGATGGACCTTATTGGCACTGCAACAGAATTTTGGTGTTTGAAAAGAGTCTCTGTTAAGCATTTGTTTCAGAAAAGCTTACATCCAGGATTTTGTGGAAGATTTAGTATTTTTATTTTGTTTTAATCAGTAAAAGCCAGTGGAAAAATGAGGGGCTTCTAGAAATATTACTAGAACGGTTTCTTTAACAGATGGTAGCTTCCCATGTCTCCCTGAGACAAAGGTTTTCAGATATATACTCTCGGGATCTTTAAAGATGTTCTGAGACACAGGACCTTCCTCTTCGGGTTCTGGAAAGGTCTTACCCCTGTCTAAAAAAACTAAGACAAGATTTTTTGGCATCTGTGCTGTACTAGTTCTCTACCTAGAACTGCAGTAATTGTTTAATAAACTAATGGGCATTTCTTCCTAGAGCTCCTTGGTTACCTTAAATGACTGCAACATGAGTGTAGTTACAGGAGGTTGTGCAAAAAGTGTTTAATGAGGGATCAGCATCAGTCTGTTGGTAGGATTTGGGGAGGGACAGTCAGGGAGAGTTTGTCAGGATCGGGCATAGAGCGATTATTGGGAAACATATAAGCTGGCCTCATCCTTTCTTTGACAAGCCCAAATAATGCCTTGCTTGCTGGAAGTTGGGGGGCATTTTGATGTTTGATTTCATGTCTAGAAATTTCAGCAGTACTCGTTAGCAAAACCACAAACAAGCCTTACACTTTCCAAAATTCATGATCAGTTTTGACTGCAGTTTAAGGGGCTGTGTTGTGCTGGCATGCTGTGACATCAAATAGCAAGCAGAGCTAATGGTGCTGGATGAATTCCAACACCCGTGGTCTCTTTCATCATTTTTTTAATCTGTCTGGACAGAGATTAGCTGTAATGATGCCTCTGGAATGTCTCTAGCAGTGTTCAGTGTACCACAGACAAAGGCTTTAGCACAGGCACTGCTGGGAGGGAGGGATGCTATGGAGCACAGCAGTTTTAAGTGGGGTATATGCTGTGGAAGTGTGGCAGAAAAACCAGTTGAAGAAGTAGTAGGTGGCCCCTTTTTATATTGTGGAGTGAATTCTTGTTTCTCACATCATTTCTGGAGCTCCGGGTTATCTAGCTGTCACTCTTAGAGAAGAGGCTTGCAGTGCTGGACAAAGGTGAGGGAGCCTTTGTTTTAACCAGAGAGTTTTGTATCAGTTTGCTGTGAGCAGGCTGAACCACAGGGAGCAGTTAGTCTGTGCAGGGCAGGAATTCCATGCATGGAGGAGAGAGCAGCCCCATGGGTGCAGCAGGGGTGCTGTGGTTGTGTGCCCAGCAGGAGCACAGCTCCCACTGCCCTCCCATGGAGGGAAAGGTGGCCACAGTCTGGCTGCCTCTGCTGGCTCCTCCCTTCACCCCCTTGCCCTTGGTAGTGGAGAACCATCATGGAAAGACCATGCACATGACAGGAATTACTTTGACTCCAGTTTTTGGGCCAGAGAATCCAAAGTTGCTTGGCCAGCTTTCCCTCTGTCATGAGTCTGTCATCCAGTATAGCATAGCTCATGTACTGACTAGCTTTATTTGTGTTAGGAATATGTTTAAATCAGGGTTTCTGAGGGACTGTGCCTCTGGTTTTGTCAATTCTGTCAGTTAATGGGAGAGGAATCTATCTTTGCAAATCCCTCAAATGTCTTTTTGCAGTGAGGAAAATGAGTCATTAAAAAAAGAATCCATTTAGCACTTAATGTTCTAGATTCAGAAAAGTACTCAGGAATGCCAGTGAATCACTGTCCAGTAGGATCTGGGCAAGTGAATGAAGGATTGATAGCCAGGAGTTCAGGATTATTTTGTTTTTAATACAAAATGTATCTGAATGCCTTCTTGGTGGTCTTAAAAGGAAGGCTCAGATCTTCAGTTTAGATCTGCCATTTAACTTCACAATTTAAATACTGCATGAAATTTAAAATAAGACTTAAAATATTACTGAATGCTAACTGAATAGTGAATGTTTTGTTTCAGAGTTGACTCATTTGTCACTTTCATTTTTTAGCTTTTTTTTTTTTTAGTCTGCTAAAATACACTAAATAGTGTAAAATCTATTTAAATACACTAAATAGAACAATTAGATGAGGGGTGACTAGGATTGTTTGGTAAAAAACCCTAGAATGAAGTTTGTAGTAAAGAGAGCAAGAGGAGCCAGTGCACAGGGATTAGTTTGATAAGAACAGAAAACCTTAGTCCTGTGCACTACCATGTTTGTGTTCAGCTACCACTCGTGTGTGCAATACCAAGTGGAAAATATGAGTTTGGTTCCTAGTGTTAGAAATAATTTATGGAAATGTGAACAAAACAGTAATTGGAAAACTTAACTCCTATTGTTTGGAGATGCTTGGTAACCAGCATTTGGAAAAGTAGTGCAACAGATGACAAAGCAGTGGCAGTGCTATCCTGCGTGCAGCTCACTGTTTTTGTGTGGGCTTTGCTCTTTTTAGCTTTTTGTTTTTTTAACTTTGCTTAGGCAGAAATAAAACAGCCAGCCACTGGAAAATTCATAGCAGTCCAAGTTACTCGTGAAGTCTGTAGATGACAGAGTTTGTGTGAGCCTTCAGGACTGAGACATTAAATGTTCCATTGTCAGACATTAGAAACCATAGGTGAAGTGTCGCAGTGAGCTGCTCATGAAATATTTGAGGCCTTTTTCTCGTTTCAGTAGGCCTAGAAAGTATTAAAAGGGGCGAGAGGTTAGCTTTAAAAGCAAAAATAATTTTCCTGGAACAACACCCAGCAGCCTGTTTGTGACACCCAGCATATCCTTGATAGAGAAGCCTGTATTTTCAAGAGTTTAAATAAGAAGCAAAATTGCAGCTGTAAATGTGCTAACTCAGTACATTTGAGGACAAAAAAATCTCTTTAACAGCTGCCTTCAGTCTTTCATGTAGGCTTAGCATATGTATTCAGTCTGTTGATATACAGCTTCATTGGTGCATGTAATTGCAAAACATTTGTAACTGTCAGAATTTCTTTCTGGCTGACTGGGTTGCTGCAGAGGTTTCCACAAACCCCTGGGCAGCTGCCATGAAGAGCCAAACAAGCTAAAAGTAAACTGAAATCTGTACCAAAATCTGGTTTGTTTTCATATCTGCTCAAATGTGTCCTGCACTCCCTGCCATGGAACCTCATAAGAAACGAGTGAGAAATCTTGAATTTATTTCATTTGTATATGTCGTGTTCTTTTCAGACCCTATATCTATGGTCCTACTGCACAAGGGGAAAGAATGCAAATTCTACAAAACTTCAAGCACAACCCAAAAATCAACACTATTTTCATTTCCAAGGTGAGGGAGTACATTCGCTGTGTCCTTGTGCCTATCTTTGGAGTGAACTTTTTAAGAGTCAGTTGCACATGCATGGTTTGCATTTGCCATCTTCACATCACAGCTCACAAAGAAAGCTGTGCCTAGTGTTGGCTGGGGAAATGTGGAAGTAAGAGACTGCTCAGAGGTTGCTGCTCTGTTGCAGGTAGGAGACACATCCTTCGATCTGCCAGAAGCCAATGTGCTCATTCAGATTTCATCCCATGGTGGGTCACGAAGGCAGGAGGCTCAAAGACTGGGCCGAGTGCTGAGAGCCAAAAAAGGTAAAGGAGGTGGTGGTTGGGCTCTGGGCCTTGGATCTTAGAGCAGGAGAAACTGGGTGTTCAGGAGGTTTCTTTATACTGTCCTTGCATTATGTTTTAGTCAAAGAGAATACACCAGTGAATGGAAATGAAAAAAAAAAGCTGAAAGAAAACTGAGTTTCTATTCTTTGGCAGTTCTCTCACTCTTTCATTCCTTGTTATTTTGTTCAACATGAAGCTGTTTGTGAAAAATCAAGTATTCTAATGAAGCAAGCCTCTAGAAGTCACGTTTTTGATACTGTAGATTACTTGCTTTTAAAAATTTGATTTGGTTTTTGACTAGTGTGTTTTTGTAAAACATGGCCAAAGGAATTTTTTTTGTTTAGAACAATCACTCTTAAAATACATTCTACTCAGACTTAAGCTCTGCACACGCTTACTTTATGTGCAGTTTGTGCTTGTTACAGGTAAGGCTTGGTTTGAAAAGGTAAACAAAACCCATGTTACTGAATTGACAAAGTCTTAGTGAAACCCTACCCTGGGTTTTAAAGAGAACCCTTCTGCCAGGGTAACAGACCTTAAGGGCTGAAAGTGTTAAAAAAAAAAATTATACACAGCCTGGTGTATGCGGGTCATCAGATAGTGCTATGAATCCTTAGCTGAGTATATTTGTTTCACTTTTGAAATTCAAAAACACTGCAAACTCTAGTTCACATGGATAAAACTTTTCCTTTGTCTTTTTCTGTTGAACTTTTTTGACATGCACTGTGGTCCTTTCTCTTGACTTTTCACTTCTTCTTGACATAATACACAAAAACAATTTTATCTTTCGCCTTGCCTACCAGAATAAAGCAGCAGATTCTTTGTAGAGCACCTGTGTGATTGTGTTAGTCTACATTTCCTTTTCTGTTTTTGTCTTTTCACCTATCCTCAAGTTATTAAGAACAAAAATAGAAGTTTTCCATGCTGTGTCAATCAGTTTATGCAAGGTCTGAGTGCAGGTAAACAATGGAAATAGTTTTTGTGGGGACAAGTTACTTAAGTTCCTGTTTTCAGTATTTATTCCTTGGTTGTTCTTCGCTGCAGTGTTCCAAATGAAACTCCTCACTGAGTGCTTTTGTCTCCTAGGCATGGTTGCAGAGGAATACAATGCCTTTTTTTATTCCCTTGTATCCCAAGACACTCAGGAAATGGCATATTCAACAAAACGGCAACGGTTTCTTGTAGATCAAGGTTATAGCTTCAAGGTAACTCATCCCTTCTCTTTATTATGCTTGAGGACTAAGAATGTAATTTTCATATTGTTTAATGTTAGTGTTGAGAATTCAGGTTGTGGAATGCATTAATGAAGGTTTTTCTTGCAAGCGAGAACTGCTGCGGTATTGTTTTATCATCTGTATTATTGTGAGGGCAGATCCAAGTAGCTTTGTACAGCTTCAGGAAAGGTAAGTACTGTAACTTCAGAGCAGGCACCCTGCAGAGTGCAGTGCATGTTCCTTTGTGGTTGGTTTATGTTCGTGTGGTTCAGTTGTCCATCTGTGCAGGCCTCCCATTGTACAGTATCACACTGGGGCTGCCTAAAGCAGTGTTGGGTGTTGTCAGAGTGGGCAGCAGCAATTTAGACAACTTGCAAAACTTAAGAAGTGACAATTTTCAAAGAACTCCAGTCTCAGACCAGTATTTCACTAAAGCTCCTCTGTATTATAGATTTCATGGTGTATCTCATTTATTTTTATTTTGATGCATGGATTGCCCTGTATGCTCATCTCTTAGGCTGTAAAGGCAGCAGAGTATAATGATAGCTCTCGGGTTTAGGTAAATTACTCCTTTGAAAAACTGGAGTTTATTGCTCTGATAAGAAGCAGTGCTGAGGAGAATGAAAAATAAGGCTCCCACATCTGGCTGTTCAAGAGCTTATCTGCATCAGGCACCAGTACAGGACATCATCCTGAGCTGCTGGGCTGGAGCAAATCACTGCTCTGCAAAGACCAGCCCATTAAAGAGCTCTTTAGAAACAGACCTGTCATGGTCTTCATAGGTGAAAACTTTGTTTCCCTTTGTAGTGAATGTGTTTCAACAAAGTTGTACATCAGTACTAAGCTGTAACTAATTACAGCAAATGCATTTGTGTGGCTATAGCCAGGAGGATTAGAGCAATTCTTTACTTATATTTGAATGCCCTGGATTCTAGAACTAAGAAAGAGGTTAAAATAGAGGGATTTAATTTTGCAAGGAAGGAGCTCTTAGTCCTAGGAACTTTGGTGTAATGTGGAACAAAAGCAGTGCAAGTGGCCAGCTGAGTATCTGGAACAACATTTTTGCTGACCAGTACTGGAATGTTCCTTATTTGCAGATTAGAAACAAAACATTAGAGTATCTATTTTCTTATGTTTGCCAAACTTAGTCATAGCTGGCATCAAAGAATAATAGGGCTGAAAGAAACTTCCAAAAAAAAATCTATTGTGTTTCTTCATTCCAAGCAAGGATGAACTGTGTGTGCCATTCCCAGTAGATGTCTGCCTTCTTAGTATTCCAAATATGGAGACTCTACTTCTTCTTTAGGTAATTATTTCAGTGCTAATGTCCTATCCTTCAGAATTTGTGCTCCTAAATAACTGAAAATTCATTACTAGTTTAAAGGGGTAACAATTTTCACTTTTTGTATAGGACTTACTTTCTTCTTGCCATCTCTCAACAGCTTCATTCTCTGCCTTTCCACAGAAAGAGAACTGGAGTAATGTTTTTGCTGAATCCACCTATCTTGTCTTTGCTTCTTAAATATCAGCCTTATTACAACTTACTGATTGGAGTGTACTGCTACCTGGTTGGTTTGGGGGGTTTTTTTGGTTAGCTAACCAGTTGCCTTTCCTACTGTATTGTATTTTTATTTAGAGATCAAATGTAGGATATAGTAAATTTTAAACCAGTAGCAGAAGAACTCTGTATATTAAACTGTAATATTGGGGGTAACTTTTAAGCAGAGCATCGGCTGGACATCTTAAAAGATGATGCAGTGGGAATTCTTTTCCATTCTGTGAATCATGCTAGCAGTGTTTTGCAACCAGAGCTAGAAACAGGCAAATGCAACTTAAAATGGATTTTTGTGACTCTTTTTTCCTTATTTTTGAGATGACTATAGCTTATATCCTCCTAAATACAGAAGGAGTACCTTAGTGTTCCTTTAGCCATGTAGGACTGATTCCTTCCATGAATGAATTCTTCAGGCTTTGACATTTTCTCAGAAAACATCCTTTTTCAGACTAGAAATTCCCACAAATAACAGCTCACTGCACTGATTATTCATTCCAGTGTTTCCCTAACCCATTTTTTAAAAATGGTACTTGGCAGCTAATATGGATTTCTTATACCTTAAGCTTTGTTTACAGTGTTTTTATGATCTGCTCCAACCCAGACTGCTGAGGTAATTAGTTTCTAATTGTATTGACTCAAGAGGTAAGCAGAAGAGATGAGGATGGAAAACACTGCATAATCAATGGCCGAATTAGAATGTCTTTCTCAAAACCTTGTCAAGTTGGGAACAGTGGGAAAACTGAATGTTATGTGTAAACATATGCTTACAAAAGGCATTTAGCTACAGGGAAAGTTCTTGTGAAATTTTCACAATACCTCTGGTTAAGAAAGTAAGCTGCCTGTTGTAAAGCTTTATTACAGAAGCTTGAGATCTTTTCAGTTCTTCAGAAGAGGAGGTTTGTCAGCTGACAAAGCCCATGGCACTTCATTGCCCATAGGTCACATGTGCCCTGCACCCACAGTTACCAGATGAGTTACTGAGAATTCCAAGGAGAACAAACCTCACTGAAGTTACCCAGTGTTTAAGTACTCAAAGGCTGGAAGAGTCCTTTTGCTCTGTGGCTGATGGTCTGTTGTAGGTTGCTGCATTGTCTCACAACAGCTGTACATCTCAATTTGTTAGGGTTTTTTCCCCGTTGTCTTGAATGCTTCTTGCTAAAATTCTAAGTCTCCGCAGGGCTAGTGGATTATTTCTGTTAAATGTAAAAGACTGGTTCTTAAATGAGACAAATCTAGAGCTTACAAGCATGACACTAACCTTGCAGTAAGTTGAGTATATATCTAAGTTATCTGTGCTTTGGTCAGGTTCTTGGTGAAGCTGGTAGATACAGTGTTTAGCTCACATGCTCTGCCCAGAGCTTTTCTTTTTTCTTTTCCTTCCTCCCGCTTCCCACCTTGCCAAAGATTTGTCTTTTGCATTTCCAGCTAGAATATATCAAGAGATGTCTGTGTATGCATATGTACATCACTTAGCAAGATTTTATTTGTATCTGTGCCATCTGTAGTGTGAGGTTGTTGCAACCATTAATAAAAGTTGAAGGCAGTTCCAAAAGGATATAGGATCAGAAATACTTGTCCTGGTTTTGAATAGCTGGCCATGAGGAGGAAGAGCCCTCACCTTGTAGTGTGCTCTGCTTCTTAGGTAATCACAAAGCTGGCAGGCATGGAAGAAGAAGAACTTTCATTTTCAACCAAAGAAGAGCAGCAGCAGCTTCTCCAGAAAGTCCTGCAAGCATCTGACCTGGATGCTGAGGAGGAAGTAGTTGCTGGAGAATATGGTTCAAAGTCAGCTCAGGTAATGAAGAATTCTTTGAAAATGATGATCACAGCTGGGATGGAACCAAGCCATTTTATTTCCATCCAATTCTAAATGTGGTGTTCTCATTGGTGGCCTGGTATCTTTGTGAAGCATTAGAGAACATATTTACTTTTTTAATCTTCAGTAGCCTTTAGCTATTGGAATAATTCACTTGTTGGGCATTCAGAAGAAATTAGACATGGAATTGATGTCCTTCTCCATCATATTTGAAGGAGAAGGTAGCAGATCTATTGTTAGAGATTTTGAAGTAAATCTTCTACGTTACATGCAATGAGAATATTTCAAAACCTCTGCCTGTGCTCCTTGTACTTGCAGGTGTCGCGGCGTGCAGGCACCATGAGCTCCATGTCAGGAGCAGATGACACGGTTTACATGGAGTACCACTCCTCACGGAGCAAGGCGGCTGCCAACAAACACATCCACCCCCTGTTCAAACGCTTCCGCAAGTGACGCCCTTCACGTGGGCGTCCTGTGCAAACTGTGGATCCACGTGCTTGTTCCTGTTACTAAAAAGATGGAGTGAAATTCATAACAGGTCCTTTAAAAGACTTTTATATGCATCTGTATAGCCACATATTTACTTAGCAATGTATGTGCTCTTATAGGTGAATGGGAAAGCAAAGAAGGAACTAAATCTTGCCACGAAAATATTTTTAGAAACTTGTTACAAGAAGTTACAAATATGTCACAGCACATAGGTTTTTGTGTGGCACTGTGCTCCTTGTCTTATGACCTCATTTCCTCATGGCCAGATGGCAGAAGTATATGGACCACTTCATTCAAGAGAAGTACTTGTCTGGTTTTCAGGGTAATTAATAGATTTTATTTTTATCAGCTGAAGATCCTTTTTCAGAAGAGTCCTGAAAAGGTTTTGTAAATGAAGTTTGTACTGATGTAATATTATTTATCTGATCCTTGTGTCTGCTCAACAAGATACTGTTTTTCAAAATGCTTAAATAAAATCATTCAGTGAGCTAAACAAATCCTGAGAGGAGCACTTTACATTATATTTTTAAACTGAGAACTGATTTATACTTGTGAGTTTACCTGTATTAAAATCCTAACAAATTGGTCAGAAATACTTTAGTTTGAAGACGAGAAGAAAGAGGGGCTCTGTCTCCAAAGGAAACTCAAGGAAAGCATTAGTAGTAAACACAAATGACTTCTGAGTTAATTTTCCTTGTTTTTCTTGCTACTGTTGAGAAGTTGCTCAAATAAAAGCTGTTTCTCTTGTTATTTGTATTCTATTTATTAACCATGCAATAAAACCTTGATAACTGCTGAACAGTGCACTGTCACCACAGAAGTTATTACTGAATCAAAAGGCATTTTGTCTTCTCACAAGGTGAGTTGGAAGAATGCGTGAAAGAAAGATGCCTGACTTGGTTTTTTTAAATGAAGACTTATAATAATTCTAAAAAACAATAAAAGAAATGGTGGTGGTTTGTGGCAGAAAAATGCTTTTTAAGTAACATCTGCTTGATAATGTTACACCCTACTTGGTTTGGTATTAAGAGGTGTTATTTTGCTTTTTGTTTGTAGAGCTTTAGGAACAGCCTCTGTTGGTTAAAAATAGGTTGGTATAAAGGTTGCCCATACTGAAAGGAGCATGCATGGTACAGGTATTCTGCTTATATGGCAAATGTGCTTCAGAAGAATACTGAATTCTGTTTCTTATTAGCATGAATTCGCAATTTGAGAATGGAGAAATATTGGGAGCATTTAATAACTGAGAACAGATGGTGCTTAGTTTTGGTCTCTGTACCAGAATCAGGTAATTTTTAAAAAGGGAACTGATCTGCTTCAGTTTAAATTTTGTTTAGGCTCCGAGCCCTGCCCTATAACACTTGATCCTTTCTCTTGTGGTGCCTCACAACCTGGACCCAGCCATGGCAGTGCTCAAGTGGCTTATACAGAAGAGCTAATTGTGCAGTATTCTGGTGCTGATTTCCTCTCCCCAGTTTAACGCACTATTTACTTCTGATAGTAGTTTGGACCAGCTCTAATGGCAACAGTTAGTAGCAAAATGGTAATTTAGAGTAACAGGAGGGGCCTGTGACAGAGGTGTAGCTAACCAAGTCAGGCAGTGTCCCTCTGCGTAATTCTCTCCTAAAAAGCTTTATGAATTGCTTTGAAACTACTCCCTAGCCTTCATAAACTTGAAAAAACCCACAACCACCTAGTAAATGCAAATGGCTTAATACTGATTCCTTTTTTTGAAATTGTGGGATCATTAGTAGTAGCTGGATTTAGGACCACGGTACTTCATGTGCAGTAAATCGTGACTAATGATCTCACTCCTCTAATGTCTGTGTGGGATGCAGTACATTCAGCATCAAGTAAAGCATAGTAATTTTACGAGGTATGAATGACTCCATGCATTAGTGATAGCATCTTGGTGTTCAAACTTTAGAATTCATTACGTGGATAAGATTAAGTATGGTAATTACTTCCTGCTGTTACTCCAGGCTGTAGCAGCAAGGTGCATTTACTCACCACAGCTGAGCTGCTGCTGCCTGTGGCAGCGCCTGTACCATAACAGGGTCGGGCAGGTCAGTCACTGAGGAACTGCTGGCTCCTCACTACCCCTGCACTCTGGCAATGCACCCAAGGGTCACAGTAGACAGCTCCAGATCTGTAATCCCAGTCCTCTAGGAAACGAAACTAATAGATAATGTGGCAGAACTGTGATTCAGATTATAAGTGATGCCAGAGGCAGGTGAACTCGGGTAAGTAAATTATTTCTTGGAAGTCTGTGGATAAAGGAGGTGTGATTTTCTTGGATGTAATTCAGGGTTTCTTGCTGGAAGAAAAGCTTTTTCTCTGTTCCCTGGCCCGCTCCTTAGCCTGAATTCCACACTAAGGAGACTTAATCTTCTTCAGGAATTGTCTTTTTTTAATACTTGCTGTTTGTGTTTCTGATAGGCTACAATACTGAGGCTTGCGTTTAAGTGCCCTTCTTGTGATAAACCAGCAAGTGTCCATATGAAGATGTTAACACTTGAAGGGTGCTGCTGTTAGTCATTAAAATAGCATTCTTGACTAAAAGGGCAGTGATGATGGGTTGGCAAATTCACAGCATTACAGCTGACCAAAGCACCCAGCTACAGCCAGCTTCTGTTTCTGTCTCCTTATCAGAATCATTAGGTTGGAAGAGACCTCTGAGATTATCAAGTCCAACCTTATACCCTCCTGATGGTTATATTTCATAATGCCATACTTTATGTGTTTAAAACTCTGGACTTCAAGGCAAGTGGTTCTCAGTATGACTTAGTG
Organism: Sylvia atricapilla; assembly: GCF_009819655.1. Taxonomy (NCBI): domain Eukaryota; kingdom Metazoa; phylum Chordata; class Aves; order Passeriformes; family Sylviidae; genus Sylvia; species Sylvia atricapilla. The sequence continues at coordinate 24,388,344 of NC_089146.1, forward strand.
TCATAAGCCCTGGGAGGCACAGGGTGAGGATCTAAATCTGTAAGAAGTCTGCAATTAGAACTGAATTCTTTACAGTTGATTCATGGGGGTTTTATTAAAGGCTGAATAGTAAGTTACAGCAGCATTGGCTTATTTGTTTTGATTTAAATACCTTCTTTTTGTACACCATTCAATTAGTATTTACCCTTTGAAGTTCAAATTTGTCCGTTTTTTGGGGGGAGAAAAGGGAATTTAGAAAGCATTTAAAATTCCAAAGAAGTAACTTAAAGGATCTTTCAGAAGATGGGTTTCAGGAGAGTCAGAAAAGGCAAAAATTGACTAACTGTATGGCTTTTTTTTAAACTACAGTGAAAACTTTTGCTTACATTTCTGACACTGCAGGCCTTTTCCAGCTTTTCTTTGCAAATGTTCTGAAGAGCGTGTCTGTGTAGTCTTAGCTGAAGGTTTTACTTGGGCAAAGCTAAATGCCTCCAATCAAATCTCTTTTATGTCCATAAATTATAAATGATTTATACTTGTAACTATTTCAACAGTTATGTAAAACATACAGTATTTATTATACTGGATATCATAAAATTATGTTCAAAAAAATTTCAAACCAGATCTATCCAAGACTGTTAAAAGGTGAGAATAATTCTAAGAAAACAGAATTCCTGGTAAGATGATAATGTAACCATTGACTCTGAATACCAACGTTATTGACACAAAGAGCTTCGACTGAACTTTGTCAGGGTTCATGCAAAGAGGAGGGCAAGTTTAAATTGGATTTAGAAATAACTAAATGAAGGTAACAATGTACAATTAATCAGACCATTAGGGGGTCTAGACTGAGAGAACAGCAGGACTGTGGGTTTGAAGACAATTTATCCAAAAATAATACATAATCTAAAGTATCAATAAGCCAAGTTCAGTTTATACTGTGATCCCGTTACATAGCAAAAGTTAACTAAAACTGAAACATGTCTGCTGTGAAGGGACATGTGTTCCAACTTGTTTGAAATAACAAAAGTCCCAACTGATTTGTTACATAAAACATATTTTCAGTCTCCAAGGACTAACAGGCTAGGACAAACATTGTTTAAATTTAAAGAAATCTGAGTGTGTTTCCGAGTCAGTGTTAAGATGTCTGATAAATATAGTGGTAGATTGTACAAGTAGGAGAAAATATTTATCTCTTAAGTCACATAAATGTGTTTTGGTTGGCTTGTGCTGATGGCATAACTCCTCCCTTCTTTGTGGTTTGGTGGCTTTCTGTGGATTGGAAGGCTGTTTTGTATAATGGCTACGGTACTCACCATTATTCCTTTGAATTCTGTGGCACTACTACTGGACTGTATTCTATTACCTGAAACAAGTCTGTGTTCATATTTGGGAGGAAAATGTGGCCAGACAATGTCAACCCTTCCACCACTTTAGGTTGCCCTCTAAACCTTTCACTCTCTGCTGCTCTTTCAAATGTTTGTTGGCTCCTTTCCTTCATTCTTCCTTTCTCTTTTTCAAGTCTATTCTAGGAAACTTATTTCGGTTTCATGCATCTCTTGTCACGTAAGTTTTGGTGTTTACTCATAATGTTGGCTACTGAACATTCTGCAGTTTGTAAGTTTGACCTCCAACTTTATCACATCCTTACAATCTGCAGCAGTAAGGATGTGAAGTGTGTCAGTGAAGCAGGAACATTAGTGGCACATATGTACACTAAAACTCTAATTTGAAAGTCAAACAGAACCACACAATTATGATCTGGCACAGCAAAGAGAAGTGAATGGTTTAATTACACATTCCATGTTGTGGTAGCCCACATGTATTCACTCACATTCATAAATATTCCCTTCCTGTACTCAGCTATTGAACCACCTTACCATTTGGCTCTTGCTGTCTGGAGTACTCTTTTTGTACAGTTTACTTAGAAAAAGAAAATTGTGTCTGCCCTGATGGGTTGCTGTGGTATTACTGATAATTATTGTAGAGCAATGTTTTAATCGTGTGCCAGAGCTACATCTATTGGTGGCTTTAATTTTCTACTCCCTCTGGCAAACTGCCTAGAAATATCTCTTATTTATAAATATTTTTGGCCCACTGGTCATCAGACCTACCTCTGGGCCACCACCTGCACTATAAAATAATTGGTTCTGTGAGTGTCAATCCATTCATCTCCTTTTGTGCAAGGAAGGTGCTCTGTACAGATTTGCATAATGGTATCTTTACATCTTTGCCAAATTTCTTTGATATAATAGGATTTAAAATCTTCATCATTAATGCATTGCCACTTTGTGCTTTCTTAATTTCTTTGTTACACTCTGCTATTCCCTATAATGTACTCTGAAAATTCCTCTGGATGATGCAGTTTTGGCTTTGCATATCAAATGCTGATGTCTGCTTGTAGTAAAATTACAAGATGGTAAGCAGTAATGGAGGTGTCTCACAGACACTCCTGGGTCAGGACTCTTCTTAAATGGCACATTCCACTCTTTCTTTAAACTAGACCAAGTGTAAAAGCCTAGTCAAAACTAATTTTATATGTTGGGACTGCGTTTTTTTGGTGGGTGGGTGTTTGGACTTTTTCTTTTAGGTTTTCTGTAATTTTTGGTGATTTTTTTTTACAGTAATAAATAAACATCTGCATGTGACTAATGAAATGTTTCAGATCTTACAATGCTGAGTGTCATATTAAAACCCAACAACATTCTATACAGACAGCAAAGAATGAATCAAATTCCTCAGGAGATGTAGCACAATGGCTTGCTGGACTCTTTTCATTAATTTGGCTCTACTGTAGTTGTATAAGCTGCACATATAAACTTGATAGTGGGTAATCACGGAATATTTGACTGGTATTAAAAATTTGCTGAGGTTTGCCAGTAATGGGACTTGAATGTGCAGCTGCTTTATAGGCTGCACCAGGTGAGCTCCCTATTTCACTGAAATCACACATTCTCTGAGTGTTTACATGTTGGTTTATTTAAATGGGGTCTGTGTTTGAGACCATTTAATTGCAAACAAATAGAAATCTTACAATAAGTAAACAGAGAAGAAACTGAGTGCAGGTGGGGTTATAAAGCACAAGTTCCTATAGTGGGACTACTGCCACCTCCAGAAATTTGTCAGAAGGAAAGCAAATTGTTCCAGTGAAGTATTTCAAGGATAAAGCTTCTGAAGCTTTTTCAAGTATCCTGGTTAGAAACAATATGTCCTACAATGATTTTCATGAAAAAGGGGTAATGTGGAGAATTCCAAATATGGAAAAACTGGAGAAAGGTACAGAGAAAGCTACCAGTTGCAAAACTGAAACCTTTACAGCATAATGTATCTAAGTTTATCTCTGTGGCATATTAATAGCAGCGGATGCTTTACCTTAACCATGTATGACTTCAAACTGAGAAAACCCACAACCATACTGATAGCTGTGGGCAGCAGTTTCTAGGAAGGGTACACATATTCCCTCCAGCAATCTAGAAATTACTTAATATAATTTAAAAATCTGTTTAAGTGTTTCTCTCTCTCCAAGCATCCTTAGATAAATATCAAAGAAATACTGTAGCAACACTGCATAGAAAAGTAACAAAGAGAACTTCAGAGGTTCCCAGATGATGTTCTCAAAGGTGTTCTTGCAAAGCTCAGTGACAGCAAGTAAGTAACATCCCGCAGTGTCTTGGCTACCTGAAATGTGAGGTACCAAGGCTGCCTGAAAGAGTCATCAAGAAATCTGGAGCTGCAAACTAAGCCCACTATTTTCTTTCTTTTCTCTCTGACATGCACCTTTTTTGAACAAAAGATGTACACATCTGTAGGCTGTTGTCATGGATGTGCTAGTCATTTTTCTCAGATGAAATAAGTCTCTCAACCTCCTTCTGTGGTTTTTAAAAACCTTCTCATTTATTTTTCCTGTTGGTCTTCTCTGGACCCTTCAAGTATGATGAAGTCCATTTCAAAGACATGATTTTAGCTTAAACCAGCACATACTTTAAGAGGTTTTTTTCCTGTAATATTTACTGCTGTATCCATAAAGACTGATACACCTAACTTAAGAGTTATTTGTTTCAGCAGTTATCAGTGGTCAAAGTAAGCATGTACACAGAGCTTAATCAGAATACAGCCTCAAAAATCTAAGTGATTTTTGGATGATAAGGAAAACAAAAGCTAATAATTTTAATGCTTACTAGATTTACTTTTCCAGCAGTTTATTTGTAATTCTGTTCTGGAAGTGTGGATCTTCCTTGAGACTTTCCTTTGTCCTCAAATTTTATCAGAGTGTCTGATTCACTTAAACACCAAGATACTCTTCCATATCATCTCTGAAACTAATCAACATTTTACAGATAATCACTAACACCTTTGGAATTATACAGAAATACATATGAAAATAACACAAATACTCTTTAAACTGTGCAGATTTCTACAAAAGTTGACACAAGCTGCTTATGGAGTATATCCTGTCCAAAAGATAAATCATTCTGCAATACAAATAACACCTCCGAATATTGTAATTTACAGGATTTTTTTGTAAGACCAGTGCTACTTACTTGTGGATGCACAAATGTTTTTCATGTATGCTACAGGATAATTAACGGTTCTAAGAGAGTTTCTTGCAGAAAATACCCTATTTTCTAACACAGGTGAATGAATTAATGCCACTGAAAAAAATAGGCTGAATCCTGCCTTTTTAAAACAGGAGAAAGATGGGGTGAGCTTTTCACCAAACTAATGGATGAAAGAGGCAAAAACTGAACTTTGGCTGCGTGTATAATGGGTAAATTTATCTGATTTGAATTATACAAAATAATAGGTTCGTTCTATTCAAGTCTCATCCCAGACCCACCCCCCTTTTCCAGCCCTAGGGGAGGGAGCGTTAAATAATGGTCTGTGTAAACTGATGCTCATGCAGTAAGAGTTTGGAGAAGTGCTGCTTGTACAAGTTAAAGCAGGCACTGAAGAAAGAGCAACCAAATAAAAAGCAGCTGCAGGAGCAAAGTGGACCCTTCTGAAATTGAAAGACATGTCTTTCTTCACCCGAGTTTTGACGATGAAATGCAAGCAGACACTTGAATGCGAGAGGACTTACTTTTTTTACCAGGCGCTTTTTGCCAGCAGCAGGTTTCCCGGGCAGCCCCGGCTGTGCAGCAGCCAGTCGCTGGAGGTGCGGAGCAGCCCGCGGGCGGCGGCGGGGAACAAAGGCTCGGGGCGCGGAGCGGAGCTGCTGGAGCCCCCCCCGCGCCGCCTGGGCAGGGTGAAGAGCCTGCACGAAATGCCCGGACCCAACACCCTCTACAACCTCTACGAGTTCTTCTGGAAGGACGGCTTCGGCCGCATTCACGAAATCCAGGTACGGCTCCCCTCGGCTATCATCACGCCAGGATTACTTAAAACTTTTCCTTTCCTCCCCTCGTAAAGCGCTCGTGAATCGCCGGGTTAGCAGCACCGCAGCTGGACATCGCCGCGCCGCCTTCCCGCTGGGGAGAGCCGGGTTTCAGGGGATCCCCCGCTCCGCTCCCCGCAGCACCGGGGGGCTCCGGCACTTTTGTGTGGCAGGGGATCCCACGATCCCGGTTCCCCGTGCCCTGGCGCCCGCCAGCGCTCCCAGCGCATCTTTGTGCGCGTTCTGAGCCTCTGGGAAGAGCTTCGAGCTGAAAGACGAAGAAGGGGGGGGGAAAAAAAAGTGCCTTTTTTAAAAGATTTTTTTTTTTTTAAACTGGGCTGTTTCACAAGCTTGCAGAGGGCTTATTTTTGGCGGCAGGGCTGGGAAGCGTGGGCTCCCCCGCACTCAGACCGCAGCGCCCAGCCGTGTGGTGAAGCTGTGGGGCACCCGGGGCCGCCCCAGCCCTGTCGCGCCTGAGGCGCCTCCGCCGCTGCCCTTCCCTCAGCCCGGCCCGGCGCTGCTCCGCCGTGTCCAGAGACCATTTTGTCTCTCCTACCCCGGCCTCCCCTTACATAAATACACTTTGCCTATAGCGGTGCCCTGAGGGGGCGGTAGGCGCGCCTGGCCCCGCTGCCGTCAGCGCTGGCCGGCCCCCGTCCCTTCGGCGGGAGGCGGGCGGTTTGAACCTCGCCGGGGGGGCGAGGGCAGGCCCGGGAGTGGCGGCGACTGGCACCGCCGGCCCTGCCGCCCCGGCCGCGGCCGCCACATTGGCGCGGGGGAGGGGAGCGGTGGCGGGAAGCGGGGCCGGATGGCGGCGTGAGGGGAGGGAACGGGGAGGCCGGAGCGGCCCCTGTCACCTGGCGTGTGGCGGGGCTGGAGCGGCGGAGCCGGCCGAGCGAACCAGGGCCCGGGTGGGGCATGAGAAGTGTCCTGCGGCCTGGGCACCTCCCCTGCCGTGTGTCCCGCGGGCCGCCGCCCGTCCCCTCCGCGGGTCGCACCTGGTGAGGCTGGGCGAGGCGCGTTATCCCTGCGGGAGCTGGGCGGACAAGGATCCTCCTCAGCGCAGCGCCTCGGTGATGCTGGCATGGGCAGCACTCTTACCATAAGGCTATCGCTATCCAGAGATGAATTCTTTTGGTCGCTTGGCTAAACATGTGGGTTTCATTCCTAAAAAGTCACAGTGCGTCTCCTGGGGCCCTTTCCCTGTGCAGTCCAAGCGATTCTAAAGGAAGCACTTTGTGTATAAGGGAGTAAAGCCGTGTGTTTCACTCTTTTGCAGCTGTGGATCCGTAGGCTTTCCACTGGCAGTACAGATCTCGTTGGGAATACCTCAAACGGGGCATTTCGTATTTTGCTTTTCTTAGTGACCTTTCCCAAGTCGCTAGGAAGAAATTCACAGTCAGCCCCAAGACGTTTGCTGCCTGAAAATTACTGAAATTTCAGGAAGAAAGGAGAGAAAGGAAAATAAAAATACAAAAGGGAGATTAAAGAAAACAGAACTTGGTTTGAGAATCAAAACTTGAAAGTTAAGATTTACAAAGGGCCTAAAAACACCAGAAAGAGGCAGGAGATGGAAAAAAAGAATCACATAAGTTAGTTTTGTCCAGCTTTCTTATATTTACCATCTGGATTTTTAAGAAGAACTGTTAGGATGTATGCTGGATTTTATGGCAGCCAAACTAGATTGCTAATGATGAATTGCTCAGCTAGATTGTTTGCTAACTAAGACATGCAGATAAAACTTGAAGACAACTAAAGCTCTTTGTTTCATTCTCTTTCTTTTTTTCCTCTAACTCTGTGGTATTGTACAGAATTTGAGAGGTAATCATCATAGTTTCATAACACTATAAAAGATGCTACAATTGGTTTTAAGTTCTTTCACAGTCAAAACAGTGAAAATTATTCAAAATGTGAAAAAGAATATAAGACATCCTAGATAGTATATGCTTTTCACTACTACTAGCTGACCTGGGTATATTCTTCTTTAGTGAATACTGTTCCTAGAAAGGAAAGTGTGAGGAAGGATGAGGAGAAGTTGCAATGTAACACTAATTTTTATTCTGCTTAGAGTCTCAAGAATCACAGGATGCCCTGTTTGCTTACATGTAGAGTGCAAGTAGGCATTACATTTAACAGTCTGTTAAATTTAACAATACACTGAACATCAGGAATGAATTAATCCCAAACCCTTTGGTAACCAGCACAGCTACTTAAAACGATGTCCTTTGGTGCACACAAATATTTGCACTCTATATGCAGAAGGGGTGGGGAAGCCGAGCACTCTTTCACAAAGGAGGTTCTGTTCTCAGTAACATGATTCCAGTTAGTCCTGGCCAAAGTAAGAATGCCTACAGCAATTATGACAAAGGGAAAGTATTTTTAATTTGATGGGGTTACCTCTCATTTGTCTCATCAGTGCTATGTAAGGATAAAGAAAAGAAAGGTGAGGAGGGAAGGATTTGGATGCTGGCAGTTTGAATTTATGGTGTGTGAAAGAATGACTGGTGTGAGAGCTGTATGTGAGGCACTAGAGTGGAACATTTTCAAGGTTTGGAAGACGGGAAAGAAAAACCCATGTTGTGATAGAAAATATGGCAATAGAAGTCCTGGGCATTTTTTTATATCTGAAGTTGACAGAATGGTGTTCAGTCTATTAAAAGAAAGGGATGTTCAAATACTTTGTCCATGTCCATATCTGGTGTAAAACTAGTATTTAATTTATTTGTTTGGCTAGCTTGTCACTTGATTTATTTTCTGTTGAAGTTTCTTGTCCCATGTAAACCTCACCATCCATGAAAAAAATAAACTGCTCCATAAATAATAAAATTTGCTGAATCTGTTTTTCTGTGACTGGTGACCCTCACTCCACTGAGTTTTCCTTGCTGCACTCCTTTCCCAACTTAAGCTTTCCTTTAAAGACACGTTCTCTCGAAGTTATTATCTCCAAGTTCAGTATTCTTAAAGTATTTCTAAGGCAAGAGATACTTTGGGTTTTGGTAGTGCTTGTTCATACATTGTTCTGTCTGTGGTGTTGGTTAGGAGCAGACCAAGCAGAAATGACAACTGAGTTCCTGCTGTAGCATTTCCCTCATCAGGATGACTAATACATGGGTCTCATATGGTCCAGATGCTGATTTTTGAAAATGGTAAGAATGTTGTTCTGGGAGACCTTTAGAACTTAGATTGAAGTTGGCCATTGTGTTCCAAAAGTAGTTAAGAGGTGACTGGCAGAGACCACAATTACACAACTCATGTTTTATTTGGAAACTAGACAAAAAGAATTACATTTTTTTATGTCCACTTGGTATCGCATTCTGAAGAGTGATTCATGTGTCTTAAGCTTATTGTTGGCAATTAAACAATTCATCTCTGGAACTAAGATTGAATAAAATAAATTTCACGTAAGTTAATCTTGGGCAGTTATACACTTTCACAAGTGTTGTTGGTGTCAACTATCTTGGGTTTATAATCAGCATAACTCTGTATGCAGATGTCTTTGGATTAGAATGTAGGTAATGTGTCAAAGTAACTGCTTTGCAGTTTTGATGGGTTTTTTCCCCCTCTGAAATGAGGATGTACCTCAACTCCAAGTGACTTTGCAAGGGTTGAGAGTTACACTCCACGACCATGTCAGAATGAAATTTATTTGAAATAATCAGTAGATATATAATCAAAAGATTTCATGGGGCAGCGATCGTGCAATCTTACTGGTAAACTTTTTGGTCTGGCTTTGTTTCTTTTAATATATATACACAGTTTAATGTTTTCCAGTCCTCTTTATTAATTGCCAGTTGTCTTGTTTGCCTCCAGCTTGAATCACCTGATTTGTGGATCGATCACTCAATAAACCCCTGTTGTGCTGTTATTATTCATGGTTAGGTGTGAGAAACTTGTACTTAGCTTTTATAAGCCATTAAATGATAGAGTAAGCAGTTATTTACAAAAGCTATTACATTATGTCTTTGTATTTTATTGGTAATTTAACCCAATATGCTTCCACGTTTGTCATTTTTGCAGACATTCTTTCTAACCTGTTTGATCTGAAGGGATTTGTTTTAAAGTGCACCAGGTCCTTTCATCTTCTCAGTGTTTGGTTTCACTCACACTCTGTGCCTTAGAGCTTTGGGTCTTTTCAGTCAGGGTCCTGAACTGTGTGACCTCTCTGCTTTCCTTGTGAATATTTCACAGAAATGCTTAGATGCTTCTGACATTTCAAACTGTTCCTTGACTGGAAGGCTGGGGATCAAATTCTAGATGTGAGAGATTGTGTATGACAAATTGTCAGTTTCCTTTGTGATAGTTTTCCTTAGTAATACTTGACTTCTGTTTCTCTTTGTTGGTTTTTGCTGTAGCAAAAACACACTCAGGAATATGGAAAGATCTTCAAGTCTCACTTTGGTCCCCAGTTTGTTGTATCCATTGCAGATCGAGACATGGTTGCTCAAGTCCTCCGAGCAGAAGGCAGAGCACCACAAAGAGCCAACATGGAATCCTGGCAGGAGTACAGAGATTTACGGGGGAGAGCCACGGGGCTCATTTCTGCGTAAGTGCTGTTAGTCCGTCACTTTCCTTGTTGCCTTGTGATTTAAATGTAGTGATTTCTGAAGGACTCTATGGATCATCTGGGAAATCGGGCTTCTGTGTGGCGAAATTAGTGTGTCTAGTGGGGGGAAGGGAGTAGGTATTTGTGGCAAATGCTGTGAATTTGTTCTGCTGTGAAGTTTCAAAGGGGTGGTAATGATGTGCAGTTGAACGTGCAGGGAGCTACTTTGCGTCAAGACATTCTTTGGGAATGTGTATCAACTGGAGCTGTCTGAGTTGACTCACTTACCTACAAGCAGTTTTACAGACTAGAGCTTACTAGCTTTGGCACTGCACTGCATGAATGTGGGTTTTTGCATCAGTTCTAGACTGTTCCATCTGCTTGGCAGTGTGTTGTGTGGAATTGTTGGCTCAGACTGGTTTTAGCTTTATTCTTCACAGAAGTGTCCCCTCAGTAGACTAATGTAAAGAATGGTGAATTCACACTGTACTGCATCACCACACAGATATTTTTGAATCTGGCTGGTTCCAGAGGAGTTATCTGTCTCTACAGCTTGCATAACCTGGCAGCACATGTGGGTGTGGTTAATTGCCACTATGAACTACTCACAGTCCCCAATGACATAGGGTGTTTATTTAGAGGGAAATTAATTTCCTGAGTCATGGACAGTCTGTATTTTCATGGTAGCATAAGGCTTTATGTATTGCACTGCAGACTCAAATCTTAAGCTGCAGTTGAGACTCAAACTAACAGTTCCTCGATACTTGGTGAAAAGAGAAATCAGGAGACTCACAAAATATCTGTTAAAGATATCAAATTCTTATGGTGGCTGATAAGTTTCTGTTGCAATGCCTTGCAACAGCATTGCTCTAGGTAAAAAAAAAAAAAAAAAGTATTGGGAAATATAACAATTTAAAATAAACATATAAAAGATAATTTCCCATTTTTGTAAGGAATGGAACCACTCTTCCCAAATACTCTGCCCATATGGAGTACATAGATACTATAATTCAGATTTTTAGTCTTCAGCAAAAAGGTTTCCATGCATAGCTCAGCTAAAGCAGACTCTGCAGTTGTAAGTTGTTTCTCTACAGGTAGGTCTGCTCTCTTATTACTGTGTAGGTTTAGGACTGGGATACTGAAAGTGATGTATCAGTAATGGAATTTATGGTACCAGCTCAAGTCGTTGATTGGTCAGATCTGAATGTGATGCCTTTATTTTGTAATAATGTACTGGTTCTGTGTAAAAGCAATTTTGCAGACTACCCATTCAAATGTTTATTTAAAGTAATTTAATAGAATATTTTACTAATTTCTTGCATTAGCCATTACTAACAGACTAACATAGAGACACTTGTCAAATTCAAAACACAGAGTGGGCAAGTTCTGTCACTCAACCCAGAGATTGATTTACACCTGAACATACATGTTGCAACACTTAAATTTAATGAGGATGTGTAATAAATGCAGAATAAAGTTGTAGGAGCATAATACAAAATATGCATTGTCATAATTTTCATTTTACCATTTGCTTTCATTTGATGTGAAAAATTGCAGTTTGGTTGCAGAGCTCTTACTCAGCTGATGACTGTTGAGGAAAACTATGTATAGACATTATTAATAATTTCTTCTAGGGAAGGGGAGCAATGGCTAAAAATGAGAAGTGTACTGAGGCAAAAAATTCTGAAACCCAAAGATGTGGCTGTTTACTCTGAAGGAGTCAATGAAGTTATCACAGACTTAATTAAAAGAATCCACACCCTCAGAAGTCAAGAGGAGGATGGGGAAACAGTGACCAATGTTAACAACCTTTTCTTCAAGTATTCAATGGAAGGTAAGCCCAGGTTGGATGTGTAAAGAAAATGGGTGTAAATAAAATGGGTGTAAAGCAGTGTGCTTCTGGTTAGGCATGTTTGCCAAATGACTATGCCCTGTTGTGATTAATCTGAAAAGGGAAGTTTGATATTCTGCCTTCATGTATCTTTCTAGTTAGAGCAGTGGCTATCAGTAGAATTTCTTTGCAAAGTCCAAAGACCTGGTACCTTGTATTAAGGAGCAATTCCCATGGAAATGTTGATGGATAGGTAAAATGTTCAATCAAAGCCTTGAACAGTCTCAGTACTCAGTATTTCTGTGTTAATTTCTCAAGAATAAGGGTGCTGACCCTCTAACAGGTGGCTTCTAAGACTAATTTCACAATATACCAGCCAAGTTCCAATGAGGAATTCTCATGTGATGCATCTAAATTCAGTTCATAGCTTAATGTGGAAAAAGATACTGCTTTTCCCTGCCTACAGATGTCAAGTATGGGATTGTCATGCTTGCCTTATGATCATCTGCCACTGGCTACCATTAATGAGGCAATGCTGAATGGAACCCTGGCCTGAGCCTGTATGACATTTCCTGTGTTCTTACAGAAATCTCATGGTGATACATATGTAATGTATTTCTTCTGACTGCATACAACCCCATCTTGTTATATGTAATGCCTTTTAAAAACATTGATACTCTTTGCTGACAGGCAGCTGAGTAATTTGGGATTTGAAGAATTTCCAAATTGCTCACTTATGAAGATGTTGTGTCAAATTGCTGGCTGCCTGCTTGGTCTGTTTCACATTAATAATGTCTAAAAATGGCATTTAACTACCAGTTTATAGAATTTCAAACTGTGAGCTTACAGATTCACTATAATTGCTGGGTTAGTTTAAATTCTTCACATTCTTTTCATTTTTAATTTATAACTTGTGCCTGGCACACACTTATTTTCTATACGACTTGCTCTTTATATAACTTACAGTGTAACTGTTCAGGGAACCAAGTAAGATGTAAGATTTCTTTGAAGGGACCATGTAAACAGCAAGAAGGTGTAAAAGAACTAGCAGTTTCTGAAAGAGGCACTAAAGAAAGAAAAGACACAGAAAAACATCTTCCCAGAAAGGAAAATTAGGAAAGGAAGAGTGAGTTGAAAATAACAAAGTTTTAAAATTATTTTTCTCAGTAAAGATAATTTCTAGTGAGGGGCCTGCAGAACTGCAGAAAAACATCTGTGAAAAATTACATCAAGTCAGAACAAGAGACAGTCAGCTTTGTCACTTACAAGAGTGTCACACTTGATGTTTTTCAGTGCTGGGTCTAGCATGGTGTGTGTAGTAAGAGCACTGTCTGGAGTGCAAGATTCTTATCCGTTTATACAGACTCAGCATTCATTTGTTACCAGCTGGTGACAGACACAGCCTCTGGTAGAAACTCCTGCATTTTATCAGAAATGTCTTTGGACTTGTGTGTCCCTGTGTGTTCAGAGGCCAACAGAGCAGGCTCAGGATTCTTAGTGCAGTGCAAAACGCAGCGAACAGGCTGGAGGCTGCTCTACTCCTGGCGGAATTGCTGGCTGTCTTCTCATGTTGAGCATTATTGACATAGCAACTACTCTCTTGCTGCTATTTCACTGTGCTTTGAATTTCTCTTTTTTTTCTGTTCCCCAACTGAAGTAACAATAATAATAATTTCTTATAAGGTAATTCCAATTTATGTTAGTTAATTCCTTAAATTATTAATATGTATTGTGTGTGTATAGATGTGTATAGACTTTTCTTTAATTTTTTTATGTGCAGGTGTGGCGACTATTCTGTACGAATGCCGGTTGGGCTGCCTGGAAAACAACATCCCACAGCAGACTGTGGAATACATTGAGGCTCTGGAATTGATGTTTAGCATGTTTAAGACCACTATGTATGCAGGTGCTATTCCCAAATGGCTTCGTCCACTTATTCCAAAACCCTGGAGAGAGTTCTGCAGATCCTGGGATGGACTCTTCAAATTTAGTAAGATTTAGTAGTAGAAAAGTTCAGCTGTATTTCTGCAGGTTCTGTGTGTATTTGAACGGGACAAGCTGCATTTCTCTTCTAAAATTATAAGAAGACATTGTGGCAGAAGTAAGTTTCATATTAAATGCAGACTGGCCAGGGGAACTGTTTTAAAAAATATTCTACTGAAAACAAATTTTACCAGTACGTTTCAAAACTCCTCTATTTTATACTGCTCTTGATTTATCTTCATCTGTTTCAGCACCCACTTGTCACTCCAGGTCCAAGTACTTTGCCAAGGTTTTATCTTAAGCCACTTCAATTTTAATGCCACTTCAGCATAATTTTAATTAAGCACCCTGACAAATAATCGTCACTAAAACTGACTAGAAAGTTAATAAACTAAACTCTGGCAATTAATTAAACACTTTGTAAAGTTGATTTATATATATACAAGTGTATAAGTTGACATCAAAGTACATCGATGTACTACAATATGGGGTCTTTTTGTAAATAAAACATTCTGGGCTACTTTATGAATCAGTTTTCATGTAAGTAGCAAGAAGGAGTTGTCTTTGCAATTTTATTTTTTTAATGTTCTTGAGTGCTAAAAAAACTTGAACACTTTTTCTCTCTCAAACACTAGAAAACTGCATGCATTTCCTTTTTTTTTCTAAGCTCATTCTGTGAGCCATTACCTTTCAGAGGAATTTTTCTCTTCTTAAATCCCTTGTTTGACCAAGGATGCTGTTTGCAGTCGCTGGGGTATACATGGAACTGTGGGTGAAATTACTCAGCGTGCCATTCACAGAAGTTCTTGAATTTTTGTTGTTACTTGATGCTCCTCATCTTTGTCTTCAGAGTAATTATATTCTGTGTCTTTGACTTTGTGGTTGCTGCTAGCACCTTGTAGCAGCCTCTCTGTGCTGAGTTGCAGCATGCTCTGCAGAGTTCACCCCTTCTTGCAGTCATCAGGAGACAAGCCAGGTGGGCATAAAAACTTGGCCTCGAGCTTCCCTTGGGGAAGGGAACTGAAATCTCTTGTGCCCTTTCTTTGTGCTCAGCATTCTCATGCTGTGAGCTACCAAGGTTCCTGTCAGCTCAATCTTTCCTTGCCATGAGTACCCAAGGACTTCCACCACCACTCTAGGATTTTTCTGTAAGAAAAAAAAATTTCCCTGAATGTGCAGTGTGGTGTAAATGAGAAATGTGATTACTGAATGGAACCAGCAGAAAAATCAAAATGGAGGCTTAACAATTTTTTTGAATCCCAAAGGTCAAATCCATGTTGACAACAAATTGAAGGCTATTCAGTCTCAGCTGGACCAAGGAGAAGTAGTGAATGGTGGGCTACTTACACACCTCCTAGTGAGTAAGGAACTTACTTTGGAAGAGATCTATGCCAATATGACTGAAATGCTTCTGGCAGGAGTGGACACAGTAAGCTTGTTACCATTTTTCTTGTGCATAGTTGTTTTTGTAAACCAGTGTCACTGGCAGCTTTCTTTAGAAGGATTACATTGTTTATGAGGATGTAATTTTAATACATTTAAGCCATGACACCTTTAAAGTGATAGAAAATACTTCCTGTACTGTGTAATCTCTCCGTTGGAATGAAATCAATGTTCTGATCTAGCTGTGGTTTTCAAGAACTCATCATTTGGGAGTCTGTTCCACAGTTTATTAAACAGATAAAATAGCAATTGTCTTTCCATTCTGCTTGTATTTCACACATTCGCTTTTTAGTAATTTGCTTATCAGGTTGGTGTTTGTGCTGCTTCAGGTACACCACAATAGAAAAGCTAGCTGAGAGTTAGCCTGAAAAAAACTGATCAATAAACTCATGTGTAGAGTTTGGTAAAGGATTTTCATGTGTGGCTAATTAAATCAACTGGGACACACATTATGGATCAGATACCTGCTTTCTGCTGGAATCCATTAGGATGCTGGGCCAGTGATGATGTGGATAAGGCATAAGTTGACTCTACCCCTTTTTGTTCTGGCAACATAGGGTCAGGCTGAGGCAAAGAGCTGTAGTAAAGACTCAGGATTAATGGGGCTGGTGTATCCAGTATGTTAACACCTAGGAACCCATTTCAAGGGTCTCTCATTCTTCATTCTTCTGATTTGCCATTCAGACCATTTGAAGAAACATTAATGTCATGTGTGTTTCTTCCCTCTCATTCCTATATGTAATGATATGTAGCTCAGTGTAACTCAGTACTGGCTGCAGCATGACAATTGGAAGAGCAAGGAAAAAGAAATATGAGTAATTTTTTGCACAGTGTATACAGAGTTATTTAGAATATCAATGAACACAGCTACTATAAATGATTGTTACTGAAAATATTATTTTGAAGAAATTATATTAATTTAATAAAGAAGTGCTATGTAGTACTTAAATAGTCTCACAGTAGAAAAGTATAAAATAAGTAAAAAAGTAAAATGGTCTTAAAGGAAAGAAAAACTCTCTGGATAACTGAATTCAGATTTTTTTTGGCTTAAGAAAGTTTGTAAGGTTTCTAAATAAAAAAAAAAAAAACCAAAACAAAACAAAAAAACCCAAAACAAAACAAAAAAACCAAAAACAACAACAAAAAAAAACCCAACAGCAATCACTTTTGAATTCCAAAATAAGGAGCATATATAAAACTTCTTTATGTGCTGAATATTACTCCACTGGTTAAATGTCCCAAGGGCTTATGAGTTTGCAGAGCTTTTTGATGTTTGGTCCTTAAGCAAAACACAGTTATTCATCCCATTCATTTTCTAATCTTTCAGACCATTAATTTTCCATTTTTAGTGTGTGACATTTTTCAATAAAATAAAATTACAATGTTCATGCCAACAAGAATTTCCCTTTCCATTTGGCTCAGCTTTCTCGGCTGGCAACAGACTTTTTCTGAGAGGATGATTCTTCTGACTTCCTCATTTTCAAGTACAAAACAAAAATTGAAGGAATCTTTTTTCCTCTAGCGCTGTCAATTCAGATCTCATTTTTTCATAGAAACTGAAAGAGGTTTAGAGGATTATAAAAGTATTCAACAGACTTGTGAGTCAGTTGTTGGCTACAAGCATTTTGTCAGTTGCTGGAACAGCCCTAATTTTTAAGAAGTTATGAAGGAACTGGGAAGCTGGGAAGGAACACTGTTTGTACCAGAGAAGTTCTGTACACAGCTGGCAGAATTGCCAGCTCCTCTGAGTGGAATAGAACTGGGTTGCATTGTAGAAGGCACAACCATTCAATATTGCAAGAAAAACAAGAAAAGCTTATGCAAATGGTACTTCTAGCATTATACCCCAGTTTGAAGACAAGACATAAAAGGTCACCATCATTATGAATTTGCATTCTAAATTGATCTTAAGACCAAAATAAGACATTTCCACAAGCTGATTTTTTTCCAGCTGTGGTGAAAAAGGATTAGATGATGAGTTTCTTAAAATCCTCTTATGCTCAAAGCTGAACTATGTCCTGCCTCGTGTTCTGTTTCTTCTTCACATAAAATATTTTTAAATGATAGTGGTGTAGCATTGCTTAAGGATAAAGCATAATCTTAGCAGTGATTATATCAATTCTGTTGTGTGGATGTTATGAGGGGACCACCATATGCTTAAAAGGGATTGGAAATGTTCTGAGCAGTATTTTCTTATCTTGTTTCCTGTGAAGTGTTTTTGTTGGAAGGAAAGGTGAAATGCATATTGAAAACTAAAAGCTAACTAAATCCATCGCTGTTTAGAGTGTTTATGTTTCAATATTGCTTACATAGTTGGGTTTGCATTTGGTTTGTCTGTTGCTTTTTATATTTCACTGGGAAAATATCAACATGGATTGTTTTGATATGCAGTGGACTTCTAGAGGGAAAAGGGATGAAGGAGGGGATGGCAAAGTCTGGCAACCTCCCATTGAATCCAGATGTGAATCATTGCCAGCTTCTTTCATAACTTTAAACTTATAAAACACATAGTTGAAAGCTGATTGTTTTTCTTGGCTTGAAATTATTTTTAACGTAATCTTGTTGGGCTTGATGATTGTCGTTTTTTCCTTAGACTTCTTTTACTTTGTCCTGGGCAATATACTTGTTGGCAAAACACCCAGAGGTGCAGCAA
Source organism: Sylvia atricapilla (assembly GCF_009819655.1). Taxonomy (NCBI): domain Eukaryota; kingdom Metazoa; phylum Chordata; class Aves; order Passeriformes; family Sylviidae; genus Sylvia; species Sylvia atricapilla. The sequence goes on from NC_089146.1 coordinate 24,406,150, forward strand.
CGTGTTTATGAGGAAATAGTCAATAAGCTGAGGAAAGATCAAGTTCCAGTTGCTCACGATGTCCCAAAATTGCCTTTGATTAGAGCTGTCTTGAAAGAAACCTTGAGGTAAGTGGCAGACAACTAAAAAATATAATTCCGTTTTATTCTAATGAATTTTGAGTCCATTTTAGCCTTTGTAGTTTATTGTTGCTACTGCTATTTGCTGTTTCCACTGTTATTTATTTCACCAGTATTGTGTCCAAGGATGCTCAAGCAATGAATAAGGTAGATTATATAATGTTTGATGTTTCTAAATATGGTAGAAGTGGTATCACATATGTAGGACATGTCTGTTAAGGTAAGAAATGGAAAGCTTGAATTTCCCTTTAGTCTGTATGATAAAATATAACAATCTCCTCCCCTACACTGATACTTTGCAGTACTGCTTCAATAATTTCAAGCTTTTTGATTTAAATTAAAGGCATGTGACATACTTTAAAAAAATATGTTTATACTAAACATTCATGATGTGAAGAGAGTTAAAGGATTTTAGAGAAGGCATCAATAAGGCTTTTTCAGCTTTAGCAAGCTAAAATGTCTCCAGCTTGACCACCTTCATGATTGTACATGTGTAAAGTGAATAAATGCATGGACCAAATAGCTCAACCTTCAGTTGCTAATAAATAACTTTTCTCAGATGATGGTCATATTCTCACAGATGATTCAAGGTCTTTTGAAGCTCCTAGGTGTTCTGTACTCCTGAAAAACACTTTTGGTGTGAATGAATATGGCATTCATCCTGCATATTTGTGAATACAATTTGGAATCTAAACATTTTTAAATTGTATTAGTTATTACTGTTGAACTTCAGATAAATATTTCTCACTAGGTTATATCCAGTATTGCCAGGAAATGGAAGAGTGACCCAAAAAGACTTGATCATTGGAGGATACTTGATACCTAAAGGGGTAGGTTCTGTTGCAGTCCTCTGCAGAGAACAGTTTAATTTTTTGCAAATGAAATATGATCTGCTACAACATATATACACTTCATTGATTTTAAAATATTTTACCACACTAGAACATTAAGAGGAAAGTATTTCAGTAATACCAATTTATATGCCACGAATAGATTTTATGATTGACTTGTTGCTGTTGTTTTGATATTTTTTTATTTGGGTCCTCACCTGGAAATGAAATTTGTCATCATGGCTTCTTAATATTCTTGAGAGTGGAGCCTGTTAAAAACATATCTGTGTAATGGTACAATTCAATTAGAAAAGCATGAATTTCATTATTCTTGCAGTTTTCTAATTCTTTGTCTGTTAATTCACTTTATACAAAGTTTCTCCCTTTTTCTCATAGCAACTTCATGAAACAATTCCTAATACCTGTGACTTGTTCCCATTTCCTTCCCCACTGCATCTTCTCTAATATATCCAGCAACTCTGAAAATAATTTGAAGATTATTTCATTTGACCAACTGAGAAAAGATTTGATTTTTGAGGTGTCCTTTTGTCTTTGGAATTACTCAGAGTTGCTTAATTTCTGTCACCTCTTATTGCAGAAATTACAGTAATTGCAAATGCTTTTAAATTTTGCTTAGTGCATTGGAGTTAGCTGAATATAAATATCATTTATTTCCTCAGACCCAGCTGGCACTTTGTCATTATACTACTTCATACAGTGAAGAAAATTTCTCAGTGGCAAATGAGTTCCGACCTGAGCGCTGGCTGAGGAAAGATAATTTGGACAGAGTAGACAACTTTGGCTCCATCCCCTTTGGTTATGGCATTCGAAGTTGTATAGGAAAAAGAATTGCAGAGCTGGAAATTCATCTTGCACTGATTCAGGTTAGAACTGTCTGACAGCATTACAAGAAGAAAAGTGAATTTATATATTTTTTTTTATTAATGCCATTTCTGGGTATCCTACAGTGCTCAAAACCTTTGTATTGGGGTGTTTTCTAACTTGCTCATGCTGCAAAGACTTAAAAAATTGAAAATAATCAAGCTTCAAGTGTAGCATAGTACTTAAACTACATTGCAGATGGTATGGTACACATGATGTAAAACTAAAGGTAAATTTGTTAAGGAAATATACAGATTTGGCACAGAAGGCTTTTGTAAGCAAATCAGAAATCTTTCTTAATGTATATTAGAATGGCTACCTAATCAGTTTCTGTGCTTTATTTAGAAGAATTCAGAACTTAGAAAGATCTAAAATAGATTTTATATCCATGTACTGACCACAGTGTGATGACAAACAGTATAATTTTTCTATGTTCTGGGCTTTTCTGTCTCTTCTTGTTCTTTCTTCTAACTCATCATCAGTTTAGCTATACATAATTTATAGTTATATAAATAGTACATATTGAGATACATTGTTTTTGATTAGTTCATATCATAAAGAAAATGTTCTCAACAGCTGCTACCTTTTTTGTCATTTACAAAACAGCCTATAGCTCAGATAATGAGTCCAGATTGTGCAATCAAATAATGAAGATTTGGTAACTATAGTTACTTAACTATAAAAATATTTAGATCCATTTTATGTAGTTAAAGGAAAGCTTGATTGAATTTGTCTTTGAATTTCCTTCAGTAAACTTCTAGAGCAATCTCTGAACAGTTAGAGCCTGTCTTTTGGAACTGAGAGTCAGAAAGCACCTGGGAGCCTGGTAAAAAAAAATCACACTTCCATCTTTTTGAAAAGGAGACTCAAGGAAGCAATAGAGAACCTGCTTTGTTTTCTGGAAAGAAACTAGAACAAAATAGGACACAACCTATTTACAAACATAGAGGTGATATTTAAGTGAGTTAAAATTAGAAACACACAGAGCTTTTCAAAGAGAAATTCAGACAGGTCTGATTTCTTTCTTTGACTTGATCACTCACCTCATGTGGGAGTGTAAAGTAAGTCATACACTCTGACTTCAGGAAGTATTTTCACACGTCTTTTATGTTTTTCTCTCTAAATTAATAAAATTTGTTCCAGATGGAAGTGCCCATAAAATGCATGCACAGCTGGTTGGAAAAAGGAAATAGCTGGAGGCACTAGCTATCAAATATTTGCTGTTGCACTGGGAAAGCATTTAATTAAAATTCTATAAAAGTCTGTCCTGCTTTTGATTTAAGCTGTTATTTTCATTAACAATGTAACTAATGGATTAGAGAATACTTTTACAGTTTGCATGGGATACCAAGCTGATGTCAATTAAATTAAAATCAGGGGATGTGAATATAGAATTCTGAAAAAAATGAGAAATGTTCCAAAAGCAACACAAAATTATTCCCTAATGACAGTTGCAAGTTAGTCCCCTTGAGAAGAAATAAATGCATAAATACAAATTTATTAACAACTGTCTGGGTAATATTAATACCATAGGGACAGATTGGAGGGATATAGTAAAAAAATAGTCAATTCTGACAAAGCAATGTGATTCTTACATAATCTTAGGAGCATTAACAAGCATTTTGTTCGTCAGAAAGAGGAGCTAAATTACTGTCTTGCCAAACACTGAGTCCTCACCAAGTAATGATAAACAGCCATCCTCATGCACTGCATTTTAAGGACAAAATAGCCAAATTCAAGGAAATATGGAAGATAAAGATAATAGCAGGAGGGATTTTAAAAAGAGAAAAATTAGATTAAAGTTTTGTCAGATATCAGACACTGAAAAATGTAGTTACATATAGGAAATTAATGCCTTGGTCATCAGTCATACTAGGAGAAGGATAAGAGATAATTACTTAATTTATAGAAAAAAGTGAGATTTATTATTAGGTAAAATTGAGGATGTAGCAGTACTTCTCTCTCAAAAGTGTAAAAGTAGATAGCTGAGGTATTCTTCATTCAGAAAAATGTGTCTGATGGGATTGAGATTCCTATAGCTTTCTTAATAATTTCACGTATTGATTGATATTAAAAGAAGTGAGACAAAAAACATAGAGGAGAACCTCACAAAGTCAAAGACCTTTGTTTCCTTGACAGTTCAGACAGTTTAAGCTGGTTATGTGGAAGTTCTTCAGAAGGGACTTGCTCAGTCCTCCCTCCATCAGAGGAGGAAGATTTCCTGGATGGGAATCATAGCACTTAAACTCTGCCTGATGGGCAACACGAATTTTGCTTGTGATAGTCTGTTATGTTCTCTTCTTTAAAGGCTACTCTTCATTGGTAATTTTGCAGTTTTTCTAATACTTATCCTGCTTATGTTCACAGCTACTTCAGAATTTTGAAATAAAAATTTCTCCCAAAACTGAACCAGTTCATGCCAAAACTCATGGACTTTTGACTCCTGGAAACTCCATCAATGTCAGATTTTCTGACAGGAAGTGAAACTCAAATGTTTTGGAAGTACTTATACAATTTTCATGGAAACAGGTTTGCATTTTGTGGAAATTTAGAACATGCTTGTTCTCTGGTTTGTAGGTTTTGACAATATCATGAAGTATTATGTTCTGCCTTGATTCTAGCAGTACATAAGAGCAATTACCTCTCCTGTAACAGTTAATAACACATATGAAAATATATACCAAAAAAATTCCTTCTTGCACTGAGAATCTCCTTTCATCTAGGAGAATTCCTAGTAATAACAACACATGCATTGAGAAAAGCCAACCAAAAGTAAATTCAGACACGTCAGTATCATTCAGTGGTTTTGTTACGCTGCTACTCGGTGAGTGCATTTGAGAGCAAGGGGATTATTATATAATATGTGGAAATCAGCTGCATGTATAAGTTTGTATTTTCCTGTTTCTCATCCTCCAGTGTTTTTTAAAAGTTTCCATGTAACAATGAAATTATGAGATCATTTTTTAATATGTAAAAACATTTATTCTACATGTATTAAAAAAAAAAATCCAGTAATATGAAAAGTAAGGATAGAAAAAATACAACTTACGTCATGTTTGTTTAGACTTGAAATACAGAACATATACAAATTTATCTAAACTTAATCCCCATAAAATGTTTCTAGATAGCTTAAAAAAATAAAAATCTTAAAAATGAAAGTTTAAATGTCACAATGGAGAGTTTGAAGCCACGCATTGTTCTCATCACCAAAGCACAAGCCACTTTCATTGTTCTAGCTAATATGCCAAACCCAAATGTAAATACTAAAAAGAAGTAGTTGTTACATTTTTATCACTTAATTAAAATACTACTTTTAACTTTATTCCAAGTTCTTCAACAGTAAGAACTGGAAATTTCCCATTTTAACTTGCTGAAACCATAGCCAAATACAGAGTTCTGTAGGATGGAAATGTGACTACTGAAGTATTCAGAGAGGTTTTTTTGCTATCTGGTGCCTAACAGAAAGAGTGGACACCTGGAAATTTGGGCTTTGGGGGTTGTTTTGTTTGTTTGTTTGGTGTTTTTATTATTATTATTATTATTATTACTTTTCCTATGACAGCAAACAGAAAACTCTCTCTTGCATGATACTTTGGATAACTTTAGTATCACTGCAGTAACCTTCCATTCTTATTTTTGAGAGCAACCTTGTACCCTGTATCCACCTTATGCCTTGAACAATGTTGAAACTTGCATATCCTAATATGATACATATGTAATTATATACAGTTAACTGTTTACATGTCAGGCTCTGACTGGTTTGGTGAGGTAGTTTACATACTGACAATCATAAGTATTTCAGCTAAATAAACTTTAAAATTTTGCAACTTAGTTCTTAAAATTACAAAATTTTTCTTTGGTTGTCTTCCCTTTGTCTAGGAAGTCAAAGACAAGTTAGAAATTAAATAATACTGTTGTTTAATGGTGTACACGAAATTTCACATTGCTAGCTAGCTGTTGCAGTCACATGGTTATAGTATTTTGATACCTTTTTGTGGTGTCTTTTCAAGGTTTATACAAAAGAAAAACAAAATTTCCTTTGTATGGATCTCATATAAAAAATAATAACACTAAACAAAATTGATCTGATCTATGAGAGGATTAAATGCTTGTCATAAGGACTTTCAAATGTTCTTCTTGTATTGAGCACATATGTCTATTTTAAGAAAACTAGGTATTCTGCTAGGAGTATTTTCCTTGAACAAGACTGCCTTCTGATTTTTCTGGGTCTTCCAATTCCATCTTTCTTATTTTTTCTTTTTTTCCCATTGATATTTTCAATTGTCTCCATCTTAAATCAAATTAAGAGATTTGTATTTGCCAGAGCCAGCTGACTTCCCAAAGGAGATGTTTTGCAAAATCTGTTTAAAAGTCTATGGACTGAGTATTTGACTCCATAACTCTGCCTGGTTTTGTTGACTTGGAGACAAAGAACTGCTGCCTCGAATCCAAATTTGGATGCCATATGGTGCCTTCCTTTTGCTTTGTCATAGCATCATTAGAAACATCAACCACTGATATGTTGCAGTACATTTGCTGCTTGGTATGAGTCCCTAAGTAACACATCATTGCAGAAGATGGAAGAGACATCCTAAAATGCTTTTTATAGCATTTGAATCTTTTCATGAAAACAGCCAGTATTTTGTTCTAATAGAGCACCTATCCATGTAAGTTGTCTTTTATACATTATAAAATATTTATACAGAATTTACAAGTCTTGGTTCTTATTTTAATGACTATTTATATTTGCATTTTTCTTTAGCAGCTTAAAGTCTTTAACTTCTTGTATTGAACTGAAAGATTCACTACTCCATGGGAAATTAATAGTTCAGCTAGAAAATGTGAGGATTCTTACAAGAATTTAAGGTGTGTAATGACTTGGCAGAAGTGGAGACAACATTATATTAAGAATACTGTCGTTGTGGAGGAAAGGTACTGGCAAAGCTATCAAAGAATTACCCAAGGACAAACCATGCTATGTTGTCACATAATGTTTATAACTTTAAAACATGCTGTCATATAATTTGATATAATTACAAGAGATTTATGTCTTTGTTAATGCCAAACTTTGCCAGTGCATGCCCAGAGAAAGACTGGGAAGGGCTGTAACAAACCACTGATTCTCAGTGTTCAAAACAATGTTAGTTTGCACTGGCAGGCTCCCAAGGTGGCAGATGCATAGGAGGGTTTTTCACTTCCTGAAGTGTCACAGAAGTGTCAATAGAGGATTTACAGGGGCAAGTGAAAAGCAGATGGTAGGATGATTTAAAATGCTGTCAAGTGATGCCAAGTTCACCCAGTACTGTACAACCTCTGAGCATAGATTAGATATAAGTACACATGCCAGTACCATCACTGGGGAGGGCAACTGGTCTTACACATTGGAGCCTTCTGATGTTTGCAGTGAGCACCTCTGTCAGGGACTATATTTATTGAAGCAAGGTAAACTACAGTTCCCTGGAATGTGTGTTGGAAAATATTTGGGAAGTGGTCCAAAGTTGCTAGATATTTCTTATTTGTGTGTAGGTTTTCATCTAAACCTTACATGTGCAGTAGTAAATAATAAAGTTGGATGAAAAGGTGTGAATAGTAATTATTTTGGTACCTTATAGTTTAAAAATATTCTACATATATGTACAAATATTTGAATATATTGTACATGTATATCTGTACAATAAAAAGAAAAATATCTGCTGTGATTAATGCACATATTCACTTCACTTTTTCCCTTTCAGAGGGTACTTACAATAGAAAGTAAATATATACATATATATATGTACGCTAAGAGCTTGCAAATATCTATTCATGTTCTTGCTGGAGAAAAAAAAAAAGATCAAAACATGTAAATGTTATGTGGATATTTCAAAAATAATTTCAGCTCTGTTTCCCCTGGGTTTCCAATCGGATTTTCTTCAGGAAACCACTGAAAATACTTCACTGTGGTTTTGGTACCACTAGGTGGTGCTGCCTTTATAGTATTCCTTAGTGAACGTCTGATCATGTATTTATGGAAAAAAAAATTATATAGCTAAGAGCAATGCACTTATTATGGCTTCTTAAGGATAGAGGAGTTTGGTTGCACCTGTTTCACAAGGACTCTTAGCCCCTGTACATGTAAACGTTCTGAATTTCTGTTCATCTTTTGCATACCCTTGCTCAAAATGGGAATTTGAATGTGGGAAAAAGTACAGTATATCCAAAGTTTCACATGGGAAAAGTTTTGTTAGAGAAAATCCAGCATTTGTAGTGCTGTATGGCTTCTGCTGAGATTTATCTTTAACAGTTTGTTAATCATTGAGCTTTGACACTCTACCTGTTATCATGCAAAAATTCAAAATAAAGCCAGTTTTTCTCAGAAGAGATCACAGTCTAGGTGAGATACTAGTAAAGGAGACAGGAAACAATTAAGGGGGATATTTGTGTGGTTCAGACACTATTGCAGTAAACATTGCGGTAAACAGGAGATCATCTGACATCATTTAGAGGGTGTTGCATCAATCTTGGCAATGTTTGAAACACAGTGTTTGCTGTCAAATGTTTATCTAGTTGGGAAACAATTACATTGAAGTGTAAACTCACTGAAGCAGCCCACTTTACTCAGACAAAAGGAAGGCTGGAGTCAGGGATTTTGGAAAGAGCGCCCAAGGGATAAAGGACTGCAAGAGAATGTTTGCCACCACAGTTAAGTATGGAACACGAAACATTCAGACAAGCCTTTCTTACTTTCAGCAACTAACTTGTGAAGCTCTTTGTCTCCTTTATGCAGACAGGGTGAACATTTGAATTTGCTTGAAGTTTCCCACACAATGCAAAGACAGTCTCATCCCAGATGCAAAAAAGAAACATTAAGTCTAATTGATTGGAGAATCAGAAAGGTATGCAGGGAATCATTTACACATATCTGGAAGGACTTGGCAAAAAATCTTCATTTAAGAAGATACCACTGAAAAGGCAATCAGTATTTCAGTATCACATTTATAGATGCTTTCTTATGGTCACAAATTCATAAATAACAAAGGCATAGTAATCATGATAATTCCACCAAACGCCTGTTATTTTCAGATGAAGTTGTATGAAATTATATGCATTTCTTTTCACAAAGAATGAAGGCACTAAATTTATCCAAGAAATATTCATTCACTGGTTGCTAATCAGCTTAATTTTGCAATATAAATAGATATGAGCTGCAGAAAGTGTGGGCAGCCATTCATTTCACCGCTATCCTACGTTTTATTTTTAAAATGGTTACAAAACATCCCAACTTTGCAGATATCCGAGACATAAATCTCAGCTGGCAAAGCTTTCTAACTCATCCTGTGATGCAGAGATCAATCATCACCTCTGCAGGGAATGGCTACACTTACCCATCCACTGGCTATGTCAGATTAAATTGTGGCAGGAAATATCTAATACAGCCATGCTGCTCTATCAAAGCAGATGTCTATGTTGTTTGCATGTTTTCAAGGCTGTAAATTTTAGGCCCATGCTGAACAGTTTCATTGTGTTGAATTCCTCTTTCTGCATCTTCTGGGACTGGGTCATCTTGATTGACAGTGCTTCATTTGGCAAATGCACAGAGATTAATGTTTTGATCTGTCACGATTCTGGGTCACATTGGAATGTGAGAGTACTACTTGTAATTACTGCAATTGTGTTGATGTATAAATTGGCATTAAGTACTTTCATTATTATTTTTGATGTTGGCATTTCACCACACAATACTATAGGCAAGACCAAATGGAATTTATGCTATTATTTGGCTAGTAAATAATTACAAATAGCACATTGTCCTTTTTCTACTGGAACAGAAAATAGCGGGCTACTAATGAGTTTCTGCCATGAGAAGTAATGAAATATTTATTGTGCAATTCATGTAAAATTAAAATTAATTAAATGACAGAAAAACATATAGTGGATGGGGGATAACCTTACATTTCCCAAATGCTGGGTTAAGTCAGGGGCCTCAGGCTTTTTCACTGAATTGGCTACTTCTCAGAGGAGAAAACCTTCCTAGGCCTTTCTTTGCTTTGTTTCTATGACAATTATGTAACTGCATAGTGGTAAGAAAAAAGAGAGGAGAAAAGAGTTTATTATTTTTAGATGTCTTGAGGCAACAAATGGAAGCATTCCTTTTATTGGTTATCATCATGTACTGACATCTAAAGTTTGGAAGTTTAATGTTGAACAATTTGACTGGAAAGAGGGATGTTTAGCGTTAGCACAAGGGAGCAATGAAAATCCATTATTTATTTCTCCAGGATCTGTAAAGAAGGACTAAAACAAGGAAGGCTTGTCATGCTTTAATGTTTTATGAAGTATTTTTTAAGGAGATGGCAACTCATAAAAGGTAAAGAACTGCTGGCTAGAAGATACTTCCTTTGGGTGGTTTTTGTGATTGTGATTGGGTTTTTTAGTGACTAGTGGTTGTAACCAGGGGCCCAGAGAAATACATCAAAGACAGCAGTGAGTCAATAAAGTCTTTGTGATCAGCTTGGCATTCCTGTGAGATGAACAGCAACCTCTAATTGCAAGATAATGTGGGACTAGTATCTAAACAACTGCCTCTAATGTTACCTATTAACAAACAGGAACCCGTAAAACATTTTTTTATAAAGAGAGCATAACTGATCTGATTAGCTGTATCAAGACAGTTCCATCCTATACAGTATAAAGCACAAACTGTGTGCATTTCCATTTATATATTCTGATATTTATATAAAAAGATGAAGACTTGTTTGCTGTGATAATGGATAGGATAGGATATAGGCTAGGATAGGATAGGGTAGGATAGGATAGGATAGGATAGGATAATGAATAATTAAATATCTCCAGGAAGCATTTCATTAATGGCAAGGTCAAACCTTCTTGTTCTCTCCCATAAATAAAAGCTTTCTAAATACAATAGAAATGTGTAATTTCAGCATGAAAGAACTTTGTGCTTTCTAGGATTACTGCACCCTTATGAGGCTGTGAGTTGGTGTAGTGTTGGTAGGATTTGCAAGTGGATTGTACCTATTTGTTGCTCTGTCTAGCAAATGTGGGGTTGTTCACCATTCTAAATGTTTATTGTGTAAGTCTTGGTAAATCTGGATCATGCTGGCATGCTAGGAGGGGATATTTTTGCTTGTTTGGTTGATTGTTTTAAATCTAGGATCTCAGAAGATCTGACAGCACACATACAGCCAGAGGATAATGCTGTGCAAGATTATTCTTATCCAGGCACTTTGCTTTGTTTTGCTGTGATGCAGCTCACTGCTGTTATGTAGACCAAAAATACTGTTCTCTTCTGGTAGCTGCCTTTTGGGTTTCTATTTGCTACTAGTTTCTGAAAGCTTGTTTTACAAGCAGCACATTTCTGCAATATATATAATAAATTGATCTTTACCTCCATGTCCAAGAGATAAGCATCACATTTGCTTCTTCCTCAGTTTGTGACTCAAGGCTGTGGATACCTTAAAATATATGAAAATGTTGAAGTGGTGGCTTAATTCTCCCAGTCCTTCTTTGGTCTCCAGTTTTTGTGATTCAGATTTCTACTTTTTTTTTTTTTTTTTTTTTTTTCCCCTGTCTGGACCCCTATTCATGTGTCCTATTCACCTGTTCACCCCCACCAAAAGGTGGGGTTTTGAGGGAACATCCTCTATTGAAAAACTCCTAGTAAAGATGTTCATATGCTGCAACATTTCCAGACTTGTGCTTTGGCTTGTAGAGTACAGTAGTAGAAATAAAATATATATCCTTCACTTGTGCAGTGACATGTTAAGAAAAATTTTCACAATTTATTATGTTCGGTTCATTTATCTGGTAGTGTTGTCTTGTTTCAAAATATGGTTCCAAACAAAGCAGAAATTTAGCTTGATATTTATCTATATTCTTCTACCATGCTGATGACCCTGATATCTGTATACACATGGCTTTTTGACTCATTAAACTGTAGAGGGTGCTTGCTTTAGGACTCTGAATGTTCTCTGCTAAATTTGGCAGGGAGACTTGAAGATGTCACAGCACTGAATGATTCATTAAGATGTCACATAATTTGGGAAGAGAAATATATTAATTCTAACTAATTCTAGCTATTTGAGGTGTTCACTGGTTTTTTTGCTGAATCTTTATGAAAGCCTTTTTATAGAGTCGATAGAGTTGTTACAGATAAGAATAATTTTGCAGTTTTCTGTCTTGCGTTTTCTCCAGTTCAGTCCTGATCCAGGTCAAGGAAAATGTTATTATAAATGTCAGTAATTATTAAATAGAATAGATTGTATGATTAAATTGTATCCAATGTTTTATTATGTATGTCCAGAAAAACAGGATTTGCCCAGACTGGACAGTTACCATCCTTATTTTCTGAAAAATCAAATCCCACACCTCAAAATTAAAGAGTTGGATAATTTTGAAAACTGCAAAGATTTGAATTGATAGTAAGCTTGCAGTAATTGAAGGAGAAATGGCTCTTGGAAGTAATGCACAGTGAATAAGTCACTCTATTTCGTTGCCAAGGAAATAAAATGGGGCTCTTGGTAAAGAGAAGCAAGGAGGAAGGCATTGCAACTGGGACAACTGTTACCATTACATAATCCACCTGGCATGGTTTTCACAAGTGTGGAACCTTGTGGTTGTATGTTTGACAGAAAATATCAAATACCTCCTGCATTTCAGTGACAGTTTGTGCTGTTGATATGGTATCCTGGTAAAATGATATCCTTTGTGTGATTCCACCTGCCGGGCCATGTGTTCTACTGTAGATATAGATGGGGATAAAGTGGTCTGTCCATTTGAGTACATAATTATTTCTGGTTTTTTAGATATTTCAATAAATAGTTGAAGGCTTCCAGAATTCTCAGAATATTTTGCAAAGAAAGAACATGATTCACTTGCCTGTTCCTTGGTGATTGGTGATAATTAAAAAGTAAAACCAAAATTATTTCATATTTGCCAGATCCCTTAATTTCCTGCACAATAGGGTACACAGAAATTTTGATAAGCTTCTTGGAAATATATTTGTGCAAAGCTTACAGACCATTTCAATTCTTTACTCACTTCATTTAATAGCGAAGTGTTGCTAATCTGTCACAATTTCAGGGCCAAAGATCACTTTGTGATGGCTAAATCCACACAGGCAGAGAAAAAAAAAGTTACATGCAGATGTATCAAGCGTCCAAACAGGTATGTGGATGGAAGAGAAATATGATCTGAATTTTGAAGTTGTGAAAAATCTGCCAAAGTTTGGAGGTCCCGGTAAGACACATCATGAATACCACATAATTCCCTGGAATTCAAGCAAGCTTGCAATCATGGAACAGTCTTCAGTGAGACATGAGACAAAGTTTTAATGCCATTTTATTTCCTCCCTCTTCCTGATTCTGAACAGATGAGTCTAGACTACACAGGCAAAGCTCTCAGCTTTGGAGCCTTCCCAGCGCTATAGTATTAGGTTTTTTGGTGGGTTTTTCGTGTGTTTAGAGCATGAGAAGAGTAACTTAGGTATCATCATCTTCTGTTCCTCTTAAAAGATAATGGAAAGATCCAACAGGAATTGAGTGTTTGAGATGTGTGGGAGGAAACACCTTCGGACACTATTTTTAAATCAAGGTTCTTTCATGTTGCTCTTGTTTTAAAGGACAGAACATGTAATCAGCAAGTTCTTATCTATTATTTTTAATGCAGAAACTTCCTGATTCTTCCCTGCACCTTTCTGTGGGAGAACAAAGGGAGAGAATACAGTCAGTAAGAAAGGAATTCTAAGGCAAACCAGATAATTGATAACCAAATTATCCCTGACAATGTTATCAGGTTAAAAGAAAAGGCAGAAGTCACCTTTGCAAGCTCCTCTGGAATGCTGTCCCAGAAGAATGCATGATCTGCAATGGAAAGAAAAAGGCAGGGAAGGTTTGAGTTAGAACTTGATTAGGTTTTGCTACGTAATATATTTAGTGCAATTTGTTGTTCTCAAGATGTTGGATTTACTGTCTCAAATTAGTCCTTCAACTGCCATCACTGAAGCAGGAGAGTGGTGCTGAAAGGGAGTGAGGCAAACTGACCTGTACTGTTAGAACCAGAATTAGTCAGAACAAAACTACAGATCCAAACAAACAGGTTGTTTAATATCTGAACTTCAGCTTTGACTACTACAAGAAATTGAAATAGACCCGTCTTGCATTATACAAGTACTTGGGGTGAAGGGCTTTAGAGTTCTTCAAACGGCTTACTGCAAATATTATTTAGTACAAATATAACATTTAAAGAATTAAATAATTCCATTGACATTTAATTAACTGAACTCTACTAAATATTTTCTAAAAACTGTAATTATACACTTAAAATCAGAACTCCTTGCTGAAAAGAAACAAAAATCAATTTAACTAGCTTTTAATCTTCTTTGTAACTGGACTAGAAAACATATACTTCTGGTTCCATGAATGGTAGAAACCATTACTACTGTTATTTTAGATTTATTTTATTTAAATTAATTGGATTATATATGAAAGAATTTGCCATCAGTAGCAGGGAAGATAGTTTTAAACATATGTATGACAATGAATAGGTTCAAGTCAGAAAAAAATAAAAATAATAATGGATAAATTGCTGAAATCACTCTCTGAAAAATAAATTTTTATACAATTTAAATTACTACAAATGAAGAAAATATCCTGCTCCCAGATGGACAAAACTGGCAGAACAGGAGTACTAACAATAATGAAAAAAAGAGCTGGAACAACAATTTGTGCAATGAAGGGAACAAATTGTACCTAAGCTACAAAATAATGGACTCCAAGCCAGTGAGCATTTAAGCATATGTTTAATTGTAAACAGGTGAACAGTTTATCTCCTTTTAATGAGACAACTGAGAAGTGAAATGCACTTACGGGGCTGAGGCCTAACATAGCTATTATTGACTAGAGTATTAATCAATTAAGAAAACCATAAAAAAGCAGTGGTGGGTATGTACATGTTAAATATGCCTGTTTGTGCTAGAGCGTTTGACAGATTTGCTTCTTCCCTCTGAACTGTGGAAATGAGTCATCCTGTCACCAAGGAGATGGACTACAGGTGGGTTTCATAACCCATCTGGCTTTCTTAACTTTAGCTATTTAAACTATTCAGCTAATCTCCCTCTGTAGCTAAGGGGGAAGGGAGACATTTCTGGTTTACCTTTTATCAGCTTTGGAGATAAGGATTTCTCTCTTTTGACTATAAAAGGAGTCAAGGTGACTCAGCTTAAATTAAGTATGTTTAGCTGGTTACAGTAAGGTGAAATGAACTGTTCAGGAGCCCAGTGTTACAATAGATTAGACAACTATGTACATATTGAATTTAAATGAATCTCATTGCAGGAGATACTCATAAGCATTAAGTTTGATTTCTTTTAACTCCAGTTGTGCAGAATCTGTCACAAGTGGCTCCCAAAAGGTTTGACATCTCTGTCTCATGATGCCACAAAGCATAAACCAAGCACTATGTTGGTAGCCTGTATATTCATTACTACATAATTGCACTGCAGACCAATTGAAATAATTTACATTTATGAGCTTTTAAAACACAGTAAACTTGAAATAGAAAAATGGTGGATAGATACGAGACTGAAGCCACTCTTGTTCACAAAGCAACAACCTCCTCCATGTATTATCTGACTGAAATGGCTTATAGGGTCATTCAGTTGCGTGACCACTCACAATACATGGGTCATGCCAGGGAAATACCTTTTGCAACACACCTGGAGCCCAGCAAATGCTTTGCAGCTTTGGTGCTGATCCAATCAAGCACAGAAATAACTGGGAAATGACTCATGCTGAGATGTGGATGCTTGCTGTTAATCCCAGCTTTTAAAGCATACACAGTTTGTCATCATTTTTCATTGTTGTGAACATGCATGTCTGGCTGCTTTTGTTCATGACTGTCTGATGTTTGCTGTGGACTCTCTTTTCAGCTCATGTGCTGCAATCATTTGCTTTTCACTTGAAGGGATGTAATCAGACAAAAATCCCTTCAAAACCAGTTCCACTGAAGAAAAGACTTAAGCAGGAGAAGCAAATATATGAGGTAGGTTGGAGAGGAATGTGTTCTGACCCTGCAACATCTGCTCTTTTGAAAGTGATGTTACAAATGTTTAACCACATGTGCATCTTTCAACCTTATAAACTCAGCTAAGGCAGGGGAGGTTGGGGTGAGAGAAAAATCATAGATTATACCCAAGAAGAATGGTAATATAAAAATAACTATTAAGGCTGAAATTATGGAAAAAATCAGATGCATTTGGGACAAATACTACAGAAAACAAATGCTAAACTAATAGTAAACACTCATCATACAGATAGATAAATACTAAGTGTAAAGCCAGGAAGGAATTGAATAAATCTGCAGTTTGCAATACAGGTTGGCAAAATGGGTACTCACACAGTGAATATATCTTGTATCATTGTACTTTTCTCATACGCAACTGAAACATATGCCCTAGTATTTTATTAAATGGGCATAGTATTTCTAATAACATAATTGAAGTATACCATGGATTTAAACTGGATTCTGAATGAAGGTTCTGTCATTAAAAAAAAAGCCATTGTCAACACAGGCAAGAAATGCACAGGCACTGTCTCATGAAGCCTTACAAAGAGGTGTTGGCAGGTTCTCTGCCCATAGTTTCTAAGGGCTCTGGCAAGACAATTGTTTTAATTGTTTTTATATTTATTTTCTGTTCGGAATGAACAGAAATAGTACTGAAGCAGAAATGGAAAACAATAAATGACATATAAATTGGAAGACCTGCCCTAACTCTCTTAAGTTATCACCTTCAGCATTATCTATTGCCTTACACTGCAGTAGTGCATGCTATACTATTACCTGTGTGTGTGAAACTGGACATAACAGTCTTCACCCGGAAAAGCAATGATTGTGTGAAATGGTCTGGGGACACAGGGAGGTTTTGGTCCCATCGTTTAATTAAAATGGGTGTTGCCATCTTAAACAAAGGTAAATGCAGGTTATATATCTCAATTTTCTGCAGAGCACTGGATTGGTTGGTAGTGTACAGGATAGTGAGGGCACATAGTCCCAAGCTCCCACAGAGATCTGGGATGAGTGCAGAAGCAGGATAGGAAGGAAGGAAGCTTCCCCACCACTCACCCAAGCCCTGGTGTGTGGCACTGACGGAAGCCTGGGGGCCGAGTATTAGGATGTGAATGACAGCACTGAGGTGACTTCCTGTATTCCAGGAAGCAGAACATTGTCCTGACGTGTAAAGGAATAAAGTTTCACAAAAGGTATTTGCCCAGTAAATCTAGCAAAGCAAAAACAAGGCCAGGTGGCCAGGAAGGCCAGTGGCATCGTGGCTAATGGCATCAGAAATGGAATCAGTGTGGCCAGTACCTGGCACTGGTGAGACCACAGCCCAAATCCTGTGCTCAGTTTCTTGGCTGCTCAGTTCAGGAAAGACATTGAGGTACTGGAGTGTGTTCACAGAAGGGTAACAAGGCTGGTGAAAGGTCTGGAGCACAAGTCCCATGAGGAACAGCTGAAGGTGCTGGGAAGATTCAGGCCTGAGAAAAGGAGTCTCAGGGGAGACCTCATCACACCCTCTACTCACCTGAAAGGGGATTGTAGCAAGGGGGAGGTCGTTCTCTTTTCCCAGGTAACAATTGACAGAACTAGAAGAATTGGCTTCAGGATGTGCTGTGGGAGGTTTAGATTGGATATTGGGAGAAATGTCTTCACTGAAAGGGTGGTCAGGCATCGGAACACGCTGCCCAGGGAAATGGTGAAATCGCCACCTCTGGAAGTGTTCGAAGGGTATGATGAATGTGGCACTTGGGGATATGGTTTAGTGGCGAACACAGTGATGCTGATGTAATGGTTGGATTCAATTACCTGGGAGGTCTTTTCCAACCTTAATAATTTTCTGATTAAAGGATGGAATCTTCTGACATTTCACGTCCCCTTTTAAAATCAAGCGTTTGATTCGCTTCCAGGTACCCTTCCTTAAGGAATTAAATTTCCCCTTTGTGCTTGTGAAGACCCAGGAGTAATTTAAGAAGTACCTTTGTCCTATGAATTTGGACAGTCAGAGATAATTAGCGGTACAGATTTCTTAAAACAAGAGTGCCGTTTTGCTGCGGGATGAACGACGACAGCAAACCGATTTCACTACCTAAGATGAATCCCTTGCGATGCTTCCCACACTTTCCCACCGCGTTGGCTTTCTCTGGGACAGGCGGCGGCGGGGGCCCCGGAGGAGGCAGGAGGCAGGCAGGGTGGGGGAAATGCGTCCAGAACCGGCCCCCGTCGCTGTCCCTGTAAGGCAGCACTATCCCTTTAAAAGGCGGCCGGCGGCGGCCGGCGGGCGGGAGCGGCGGTGACGGCCGGGGCCATCGCCTGCCCGCCGGGTTTTCCCCCCCTTCCTGCCGGTCCGTCGCTCGCAGCCCGTTAAAAAAGAGGAGGCAAGATGGCCGAGCTGGGCAGCAAGGGGGTCACGGCCGGGAAAATCGCCAGCAACGTCCAGAAGAAGCTGACCCGGGCGCAGGAGAAGGTAGGGGAGAAGGGGGGCATCCCCGGGATGCGGGGCTGGCGGGGGAAACGCGGGTACCGGCGATGACAGCCCTCCCCGGAGCAAGGGATGCTTGCGGGGGGTGGCAGCCGCCTTCCCTGCCCGCGGAATTAGGGCTCCTGTGCACCCTGAGAATGCCGAGAATCCCTGTCGGAGCGGTGAGGGTTCACCGTCCGCCCGCGGAAACATGGATTCGGCCGGGAGCGGCGGGGAGACGGAGCGCCGCACGGCTGTGTGGATCCGCAGATGCTTATTGTTTCAACAGGAGGAGACCTTCCCGTTGTGGCATTTAGGTTGTGCTTTATGCAGCATTTTCGAGAGCAGTTCTGTGTTTTGTGGTAGCGCTAAATGCGTAACCTCAAAGATGGTGAGGGAGAGGAGATGGACACTTGGCCCTTATCTTCTGATAGCATCGCGTGATAGTCGCTACTTGCTGTGCTGACCTTGAGCTCCTCATTTTGGGATGGTGGTTAAGCCAGAGCCATAGGGCCTTTAAAGACTGTGCCGATCTGCTGAGAGAGGGGGGGAGTTTTGAATCCCGGGAGCCCTTTCGCTGCTCTCCGCCCACCGCTGTGCCAGCAGAAGGTGCCAGGAATATGCAATGGATACTTTTCCTGTTCATCTCTCTGGCATGCTGCAGCTGATGCCAGATGCCTGCTCTGTGTAGGGATTATCGGGCGTTTTACGCAGGGACATTGATCAGCTGCTTTTAATGCAGGCACGCTCGTCTTGGTTTTCGGTGGTTTGCTGTGAGATGACATTGACTGAATAAGGACTGGTGCATCTTTGAAGGAGGGCGGGCGAGCAGATCTGCCCACTGCTGCTCGTATTCCCTGGGAGTTATCTTTAGCAGCTAGATTTAATCTAGGAGGGTTGGGATTAAATGCAGTGCAATCTCTGACACTGCTCAAAAACGCTGCTGGGTCAGAATGGCAGCCCAAGCCACTTGGATTTAATGTTGTACATGCTGCATCCACTACTTTTAGCTCAGTTACTGAGACTAGGAGCATCCCTTGAACGTGTCGGACAGCTTGGAAAAACCCCAATGACTGCCAGATCCAGTATGGAGCTGCAGCAGCAAGGTCCTGGCTTCACTCTGTGCACAAGAGTGAGCATGGCCACATCTGTGGTTTTCTCTACCCTCCTGTTGTTCCAGAGGGGACAGGACAGGGAATCTGGTCCACCTTGAACTCATCACAGATGCTAACTTCACTCAGGGTTAGCCACCAGATGGCAACCATATTTGTAGTTCGTATTGGGGTGGGTGTAGAGGCTGAGCTCCTGGGCCTGCCGGTGAAGTTACTGTATTTAGTGGTGCAGCTTGGAACCAAGGATGTCCTGCCAAGCCCTGCCATGTCTCTTATCGAACATACACAGGTTCTTTTCCTAGGGAGGATTTCCCACAAATTTCTGTCAACTGTTGATCTAGCTCATTTCCTTGCTCACGCCCTGGTGGTGTTTGGGGATGTGGGAATGACAATAATAATCGAGAGTTAGCTGTGTATTGCGGGTGATTTGCACGATCTGAAAACACTTGTTTCTGTCTTTGGGAAGAGAAAAGCATTGCTTGTTTTCCTCTGAGGAGAAAAGGAAAACAAATCCAAAGCACTTGCTAGCACAAATTCTAGACTCTTCACTGTTGTTATCCTGATGCAAACAGTACGACTTTAATCTTTGGGCTCTCATAAAAAGAAAAAAATGGCATTCTTTGCTTCATTGTCTTACTTGCCTCTACGTACTGCTACAGGATTGTCTGTAACAATTTCTCTTTTGTGGAGCATTCAGTATTTTACCCATAAGGGACAGACTTTCACTAAGGAATATACATTAGTGTTAACTTTCAGGTGGTGAGGAGAGATACAGCTGAATATGAAGTGATGTGGGAGCACCAGTGGTTATGACACTCTACACTTGTGGTATTTAGTTATAAACTGAGATACTGTGTTTAGCAGGAAGGGTCAACCATGTGTCAGGAGATAAAGATCAGGTGTTGAATAATTTTAAAAAACCGGTAAGCAGAAGTGTGCAGAGTTGGATCTGGTAACAACTTAAAAACATGTTAGATTTTTGTGAATATATTTTGGCTAGGGTTGAACTTTTCCTTTTTGAGCCTTAAACAAGCTGACTGTTCCTTTTCCATATTGTATTTTGATTTGAATCAAGGATAAAAAAGTTTTTCTCTTGAGAATATCTCCCTCTCAACTTGAGCCTTGCAGCTTTCGCCTCAGCAGTTCTCTTCATGGTGAATTTCAGCCTTGTGTTAAGGAAAGAATGATGTCTTTTTGTTCAGTGCAGAATTTACAGTGAAACACTGTGCACATCCTTTTCCCCTTCTGAGATGCCTATTATGTAAACTATGTAAGATATTCCTTCAGAAGTGCTATTTGTTTTGAGCCTTTCAGCAAAACTATTGGCTATTTTTGGAAGGCGCTTGAGCAACTCCACAGGAAATATACGATGGAATGGTTGGCTGTGCTTTTTACAGATGGGATGGACACCCATTTAACCTCCCTATCTATTCAGAAGTAGTCTCAAGTACAGTACTTGGCAATAATTTGCCAATTGTCCAGTGAAATGTGTCAAATAAGTTGATGCTGCTATCCAGAGAAGCACACCTTACAGAAGGAACTCATGCAACTGTTTCTAACTCATATCACCTTTTTCAGCTAATTAGGATATTTCAGCTGGAAGTAGTGATCTGTTAATCCTAAATTTAGATGAAGGATTTTCAGACTGAGATGGTGAGCTTCTGGGCTTTTTGTAATTCTAGACTTCTTAAATATGAATGAAAATGTAATGTATCTTAGAGGCAGCCTAGTGTTTGCAGCTGTTTTAAACTTTTCCAGTGGGGCTGTGAAGTTTTTTTACTCTTTATGTCTGTAATCCATCATCTTGGTTAAAGTTTCTGTTTCTGCTTTGTGATCAAGTTTTATCTTCACACTTTGGAAAATTTTAAAAATCTCCCCAGTTTCCACAATTCCCATTTTCCACTAATAATATTCTGTTTCTGAAGGTGTCTATCTGCACATGCACGTCTCTGCTTTGAACAAATTCAAACAGCATTTTGGTGACTGGACGCAATCCTGGTGTGAGGGTAACTCCTCCGTGAAGTTCCAGCAGGGAGCTGAGCTCGGTGAGGAAATGACTTGGGGTTTAGTAGCTTGGCTGACAGTCAGGCTCCTTGTCACAGGATCAGGCTCTTTGCTTTTCTTCAGCATGTTAAGTTCAGTGTGGAAAGATGTTTTTGGTTGTACAGGCACCAACTCTTCAATTAAGTTGCATACAGATTAATAGCTTTGTCTGAAGAGATGAACTGTGAAATTGACATCAGAAAGAAAGATTTTATTTTTTTTTCCTTTGGGAGCTTTTTTTGTGTGGAAAGGAATGAACTTATTTTTGTTTAGACTGAGAGTGGGAAGTTCTTATCCCATAGTAGTGATGGTCTCTCTCTTTTTGTTCAAAGCAGGGCAAAATGAGGAGTCTGTGTTCTATGACACGAACAAACTGTTGTATTTTTGTTGTTGTATTTTGTTTGTATTTTGTCATGGGTTTCTTCTGATGTGCCAACAAACCAAGGCATCCCCTTTTATCCCTCTCCATCCCTAACCAAAGGGGAAGGCTTTGTTTTCCACACAGGACCTGGCAAAGTTTAGTTTGGACATCCAAACTCCCTTGTGTTAGAGGGTAACATTTAGGTCATAGACTTCCATTTATAGTCATAGACCTTGACTTGTTGTGTTGCCATGAAATGTCACTTGTGCTTTCTGCTCTTGGTTTGTTAATTCCACTGAGATTTACCCACATTTGTTTGAAGTTTTCCTGGTTAAACTATCTGTGAGAGCTAAGTTCTGCTCTCTGGCTGCACAGTCCAAGGAGGCCGGGCTGTAGTCTTGGTCCCACAGATTGTGGTTTGGGTGGAACAGGGTTTGCAGGAGGCATGGTTTGCATTTTGAGTTTGCCCTGATAAGACATTTTTCCTCCTTATAAGTCAAGCTCCAATAGGTGGAGCATTGCAGAAGGAGACACCTGGAATGAAATTTCAGCCCTGTTGAAGCAGGGGAGAGTCCATACTAATGAGCAGTACCCAAGAACCTTAAAGCAAATTTAAATACAGCTGTTATCAGGATTCACCTGTCAGAGGCTCCCTGCTCTGTAGAAACTGCAGACAGGAGGGAACCTTTCTATAAAAATGGTAGAGGCAGAAAGCTTTCTTACTGAGAATTATTAGGTCTGCCTGCTTGACAGAAGTTCCTAGTTGGTTTTCCTTCAGGATCCTTCTGTCTCTTCAAAGCTTCTATGTTTTTTTCTTGTCTTTGCATAGGCAAAGGGTAGGATGGTTTGGTGGCAGTCTGCCTTGTGCCAGTGAAGAACAAATAGCCTAAAGAGCTACAAGTATTGTTTGCCTACTGATCTGGCAGGAAAATTGATGTTTTGTTTTTTTCTGGGGACTCCCCAGATGACAAAGACAGGGCTTTTTACTTTATGTCTGTTAGCTTGCTTTCTTAAGAATGCAGGGCTTAGGGGATGAGTAGAGTCTCAAAAGGACTTCGTACCTAAAGGTTGCTGGAAAACAGGCACTGGATACAGGGGGAAGATCTGAATTAATGTCCCTAACGTTCAGATGATTCCAGTATGAGCTCAGACTGTATTACTGGTATCAGATAATCTGCATGGTACAGGGAGGAGGTGAAATAGGAAACCAGGCTCCACATGTCTCCTTGCCCATGGAATGGTTTGATTGGCAGAGCACTTACAGTGCCGTGCTGAAGGTGCCCTTCTGTCTGACTATTGGCAACAGATTTCTTATATGAAGGAGAATCTCATGGATGGATGAGTTTTCTGATTGGAAAAGGCCCAGCCCTCTTCCTTGTCAGTTTGTCTTCCCTTTGAGTTCTAGTCTTGCAAACAGTCCTCTTCAGTGCAGTTCTTGTGAGATCAGGTTTGTACTGCAGGATGTGGAAGATCTCTTTTCACTGCAGACTTTTAAGGAGGCCATACAGAGTTAGTGTTACAGACCTCATCTCTCAGGAGTTGACATCAAAGCTTGTCTGGCCTCTCCCTCCATTCTGCGTGCTGTTAGGCAAGGTTTGTATTTCCAGACACAGATGTTTCTTTCTAACATCATGATTGCTCTTTGCACATGACATGGCTCTAGCCAAGCCGTTGAGGAAAGCTGGGTGCAGCCTGAGATGTTCAGCATCTAACTGGACTAGGGTCTTTGGGAATAACACAAGTTTTCTTTTGTTCATGACTGTTTAGACAGAGACACAAGACCCTATTGCTTGGGGTCAGATGTATAATAAAGCTCTGGTTCTAGAAATGTCTGGAATAACAAGAGGGTCCCTTAGGCTAACAGGTATTGAAAGTGGCTATTTTTTCCACTGTTATGATGGTGGCCAGACACCTGAGCTGCCTGTTGTGCGAGTTCTGCAACTTTGGAAGGATTGTCTCACAGTCCTGGCTGTCTACCTGTACACAGAGGGATCAGCCTGTCTTCCCAGAAGTTCTGTGCTGGCAACCTGACATGATCACAAAGCCAGAGCCAATCTGCCAAGCAGAACAGGCAGGTCTGTCACCCTGGGCTGGCCACAGCTCAGCCCCGTAAGTGGGCTGGCCCATTCAGGGTGTGCAGACCAGCAGTTTCTAATGAGGGATAAGACTGTATTAATATTGACAAGGAGACTGTGCATTCTCTACCCCGGAGCAATGAGATGGGAACAAATATTAAAATACGAGTAAAGCCTCCTTGGAGCACTGCTGGCAGGTAGAATAGTGCAACAAGGTCCATTCTGACTTCAGGCTGTGTTTTAGCCTTCTCTTGAGGGACTGTGTATTTGAGTTTCTCCAGCAGCTGCAATATTGAATGCACGAGTGCCAGCAAACCTGTACCATTCTGGCATTCCTACTGCTGAGCTAAAGGGGAACATTTCTCACAGGAGGGGGTTGGGAGAGACAAGAAAGTAATTTCCGTTGTCTCACTAGTCAAAATCAATTTTAAATATGCTATTTGTTGAGTAGTTAACACTGTCAGAACATGAGAGAGGAACCTCTGCAGATTTGCCTGAACTATTGGCATAAGGGATGAATAAATCTTGTCAGGTGTCTTTTCAGCAGGTGCATCCAAGTGGCTGGTGGACCTCAGACAGTTCAGGTTTCCCTGGGCACTTTCCTAGCCTCTGGAGCCGTTTGATCTTCACAAAGTTGGCAAGGACTGCAGGGTAGGTCCTGTGCAGCATTTCTGAAGAAAAACTTGAAATGTATTTATTAGCAGAAGATAGGATTGATGACCATTTTTTGTTTGTTTTGGGTTATATTTTCATCACGCCAGCTTGCTTGCATAGCTTTGTTTTGGCTGCTACTCAGAAAGTACCTCTCTTTAGATTTGTAGTTCTCTTTAGATTTGTAGATTTGTGATCTGAAGGAACAAAAGGGAATATAAATTCTTCAACCTGCTGAAGTTGTACAGTTGTTTATTTTCTTCTCCCTTTTCTCTCTTTTTTTCCCCCCTGGGTTTCTCCTTTATTATGTTGGGAGCTTGCATTCAGGAATGGTTTGCCAGAGCAGAGAGTTGCTTTTTGTGAAAAACTTGGAACCCAGACCTTGGGGCATTCACAGACCTAGACAGAGGTCTCACAAAATCATTATGAAGCAGCTTTATGAAATGAGAAATAGGTACAGTGTTTGGTCAGAACTCTGCTAGTACACATGTGCAGCACAGAACTTTCTGCTGTTTAGGCTGGGTTGGAGTGAACCTTGTTCAGACCTGTGGCTGGGAGGCTGAAGTTTCTCAAAGTCGGCTTTTCTGCAGAAGTGCTGTTGGGAGAGTCATGAAAGCCAGACAGTGTCGCCTTTCTTTTTGTCCCATTCTTTACAAGAAAAGAGAAGTCTGGGTGTCAGTGTGTTCTTAATATAGGCTGCCAGGCAGGATGGAGAGTGCAAACTTCACCAATAAGGAGGAGAGCAGCATTTAACAGCCACTAATCCCTCTGTGAAAACCATGGGCTGTATTTAATCTCTTGATAAGAAGTGCTGCCCTCTCTGCAAAGATTTGACAGGCATTTTCAGAAAGCTGGTAACCTGTTCTGAAATTCTTTAATTTTTTTTGTAATTCTGCATTGATCGTGTATGGTTTGTTTATTTTAAATAGGTTTAGAACTTTTTGTTAAACTTGGCTTAAGACCCATATTAGTTTCTCAGTTGTTTTTGAAATTAGCTCTTCAGGAGGGAGATTATAGGTTGATACAGCTGAAGAACAAACATTTTTTCACTGGGCTATTGCTAATACTCTGCTTTGGAACTGTATTAAACAGAGCTGAATGCTTGTTTGCCAGCAGGGATGGAAGGGGAACTTCAATGGTACAGAAACTACAGTGTTTGAAAACACAGCTAAAAGTGTTTACGCTTTTGGTTTTTTTTCCTTTGTACTACTTGGCTTGACTGCACATTTTATCAGGCCAGAAACAATGTGTGACTTAACCAACTCAAAACTGACTTGGATGGTATTTGCTGAGTGAAATAGCAGTTCTTCCCATTGGATTTACTTGGAATGGTGCCAGCAACAGATGTAAACTTATACTGAGGAGGTATAAAGACTGACATTTGAAGAAAATTTAGATCTCTGCATCTTTTTATTTAACAGATATGCTGGTCTTGTAGCTCTCCAATACCCTTGTAGGTGAGGTTAACCATTCCTGTAAATTGTTATAAGTTCTTTAGTCTTGATCTGGTGAACTCCATGAGTCTTGAGTGTGGAAGGACTAACCTTATTTCCATTCCTTCTTCAGTCATTGGGGAAAAAATGGGCAAAACCTTGAGGGAAAAAAAAAAAAAAAGGATGTTTTAAAAAAATGCAGGAAATTCCTTTACTGGAATTTGAACGTTCAGCTCATTAATTTTGAATTTTCAGGCAGTAAAGTGTTGTCTTGAAGAACTACTTTCTTTCCCCACTGTGGGTACAACATGACCCCTTGGTCCAAGTGTTGAGTCTGACACATGAGACACAAAAGGGGATTTGAGTTATTGTATGGAGGGGCAGCATATTTCAAAGGTTGCTTGAAAACATGTTTTTGGAAAAATGCTCTTGAGAGAAATGGCAGCTTCTGTAATAGGAACAGTGCTCAAAGAGAGTGTAAAATTATTCAGATGGAGAAATACACTTGCGTTCTGTACTGAACCCCTCCTTTAGGTACAGTTTCCTCAGCAGAGGAGTGAAATGGCTATTCTTCAGTGTATTGAACTGACCTCTGCAGTAGAAGAATACTAGGGATTTTTCTTTTTTTGTCTGTTTAGACTGGACAGCCATTGTGAAAGGCCAAGCTTAACTCTGTGTTTATAAACTTGAGCTATTACAAGGATGTACTCACTCTGATAATGCCTCCTACATCATGCATGCAGTCAGTATGATTATTTGTTAGTATCTGCAGTGTAATTGCATTACGTATTGCCAAAAAAGGCCATTCCGTCTTCTGAAACAATTCCAATATAAATATTGGACAGTCCCAGTTAATAAAGATAATTCTGGTTTGTTTCAGTAAAAGTGTATTCCAAAAGGCTTAAAAGGGTTTTCAGCTATTTTTACAGAAGTTTGTTATGGATTGTTTTGTAGGCAAAGGTGCAGGACTGTTTTTGAACAGTAAAGTAAAAATTTTGTAAAAATCGCTGAAGAAAGTGGAAAAAGAGGTTATCTTTCTTTGGAGAGGAAGAACAGTTTATGTGCAGGGCTGGGAGGGGAGGGTTTGCAGACCTGACTGTGGTGGGAGTCAGAAGGTCAGAGAAGTGATGTGATCCATCAGTCGTGGAGCTCTGGAATGATGTGCTGCACCCAATTGCTCATGGTCTGGGACTTCTCTATGAATGGATATCAGAGTCAGTTGCCAGACTAGAACTTTTTGCCAAGCTAAAGGATTTTGCTCTCCTTATTCCATGACCCTTGGTGGCCATAAATAATTCAGAGAGGAAGTGTGCGTTATCAGGGCTGGATGCCCTTACCATGAGGCTGTGGAGAGAGTAGGTTAAAAGAGCTGCTTTGTCATGCTGGATGAAGGTGACTTAGAGCTGGGGTGTTGTAGCTGGAATGTCTTCTGTCCCAAGTCTCCAGCTGAGGAGGCTTTTGGGGAGCACTTTGTGGTGATTTTTTTTCTCCAAAACTAGTGTGGCCCAGATTCTTAACAAGTGCTCTGTCGAGAAGGTGATGGACTTAACACTCATTCACAGCCAGAGGACTCGCCCTATCAAGCCTGGTTCTCTAATTTGCTGTTCCTCACCCTTCAGCTCTGCTGAAGGAGAAACAGACCTTTTGAGTGGAAAGGAGAAGAGCTGTTCAAAAGCTGCTACGAAAGAGCTAAGAGATCTGTTGATCCATATGTTTGCACTTTGATGGGACAAACCACGTTCTTTAACTCAACCTGGCCCTGGAGGGCACTCTTCCTAAATCCCCTATGGCATAATCTCTTGCAGCTATTGCCTTCCAGTTCAGGGAGTTCCAATAGCTGATCCAAATGCTCGTGTCTTTTCTTTGCCCCATTGTGCGTGCCAAATCTGTCCTGCATCTGAGAAACTCTCATCGTTGTTCAGGAAGGTGGTGGTGAACCTGTGAAGGAGCTTTCCTGGCCTCTTAAGGGCTCTGCATCCAACCTGTCCCTGCTGGAGTTCCCCTCTAGCGTTGTTTCGCCTTGTTAAGAGCTCTTTGGCCCCTCTCCCTCTGAAGCATGCACCTGCTCCTTTGTCTCTTTCTCCAGCTCAGTCATGGCCTCAAATGCCTTTTATGTTTTATTCCTGATTTGGTTGCTTCATTTTGCATCAGGGCCTGTGTAAAAATAAAAATACTTCTTGCAAAAGTATCAGCATTTAAAATGAGTGTGGCAGAGGAGGAGGCAGAGGAATTGAGAAGGGGAATTTGTACAAACAACACTATTTATACTATCTATTCCTCTTGCTACTGTTACTGTTGGCTATAGATAGGGTTTAATTAAGCTATGTTAAATGCCCACCCAAGTAATCGACATTGATGTTGTTGAAGTCCTGTTGCCTGGAATGTCACATTGATGCCAACTGAATTAAATGATGCCATTTGGCTTTATTAACAGCAGAGCTATAATGCAGTAACTATCCAGCTATCTAGCTCCACAGTTGTGCCACTTTTTTTGGCCTCTGTTTGGTGTCTGCTTAAGGCTGGGGCAGACAGGAGGGAGGCTGGAAATTTACCTGCTTTGTCGAGACTGAAATTTCCTCCTCCTTTATTTTCAGGCTGTTATTAGATACATATTCTCTCCAGTTTCTGCTTTTTGAATAGCATGAACTCGGGAATACAGTGTTTTTAGCTGCCTGCTTTGAATAAGAGCAAACTAAGTAGGAAAAAATTGCCCCCAAAGTTATGAATTAGGTGTACAATTGCATATGGTTAAGATGGGCAGGTGTGAGCAGCACACTTGAGAGCTGGGAGGTCAGTGGTCTGTCTCTGGGGTAGTTATGGGGCAGAGTAATGGTAGAGTAGTACCTATGTGCAGTTTGGCACCCCAGACTTGCCAGACTGAAGCTGACCCTAGCAGAGCCTGTGTCTCCTGGTGAAGCTGTATTTGCAGCACCTCAGGATCTGGGCCATCTGCTTAAGGTGTCAAGATTAAAGCATTCAAAGTCTGAAAACTGTGGCTTAAGCTCTTAAGATACTTTATCTCCCACGCTTCTTGAGGCAGGTGCCTGCTCCTGGCAGGGGATTTGTTCTGGTGGGAGAAGTGACTACTTCTGAATGGTTATCTTGCTGCCCTGTCTTCTGCTCTGTGCAGCAGCTGCTGGAGCACTTTCTATGTGTCTCCATCGGCTTGCCTTAGATAAAGTCTTTACAGACTGAAGTTTAAACCGACCCAGCTACTGCTGAGACAGCTGATTCACATCACTCTTAAACCACCACTGTCACCGAGATGTGTCATCTCTAGCTGCACCCTTTTCCTCCTCTATTCTGCATTCTGCTGCTCCATTATCAGCCCTCTGGTTGTGCTGCTTTACCTATTTTTCTTTCAAGTCGCTCCTCTCATAGGTGGATTTGGTGGTAAATTCTGGATGGGGGACTAGAGGGCAGCAAAAATATGGGAACAGGGAAAAGACTAGCAATCCACAGGACCACAGGGCAGTGGCATGGTGCCTGAGCTGGCCCATTGGCCTCTGTCCCAGCTCAGCTCAACTAGACCTGTAGCTAGCACCCAGCTTCTTAATTTTATGTTCTCTTTAGCTTATGTTTTGACTGCCTGAAACCCCTAACTGAAGGCTATAATACAGATGAGGAAAAAATTGGAAGTCAAGTTTAAATCACATTTGCCAGGATTTGTTTTTGTTCTCAAAAGCTTGATTGGTGAAAAAGCAGGACATTTTCATGTCCCTAAAGATAAATGGGGGGCTGTGAAGAGTAAAGTGTAGAAGAAGAGGGAAATACCTATGCTTTCTTTTTAACTGCTAAAAGCTGTAAGGAAAAAAAAAACACACCATTTTTTTCCTAATAAGTTTTCTATTTATCAAGGCAAGCTCGTGCATTTTTAGAAGGGAGGAAAAAAGTCCACTAAATAACACAGTGAAATAGACTGGAGAGAAGATGATGTATCAGTCGAATATTTGGGGATGCATGGGGGGATGGGAACACAGATATATTTAAGAAAGAAAAAAGCAAGGAAAAAAAGCATGTTTCAGTTTGTTTTATAATATTGGTTATAACTGAGAACCAACCCTTGAATTCATCCTAGAGTACAAGCACAGTGCTTGGGCTGTACCTACAGGGCAGGCATAATGCAAAATGACCTAAAGAAATGAGAGAGAGGAGTAACATAACAAGATAAATCAACTAACGTAGGAGGAGCCTTTAAAAGGAACCTGCTTTTGAAGGTGCTTGGATGGCCTCGGGGTAAGCAGACACTGAACTGCATTGCAAGTGTGTGTGTAGCACAGTGTGACTGCAGAGACCAAGCATCCTTCCAGGGAGGAAGAGAATTGCTTTTCCGTGCTGTCTGTCACAGCACCACTCCTGCTGTAGCATCACTTAATTTAGACTTGGCTGACGATAGGAGCTGAACTGCAAAAACTGTGGGTGAAGAGGGAGGGAGGGACAACCTAAAATGTTGATCAGGGTGAAGGGACTAAAATCTTCATATGAAAAAATCCAGGAATGTCAGGACTTGTCAGTGCTAGGTGCACACCAGGGGTCCCCAGCCAGTTCTGCATCTCGAGGCTCATCTTGTTTCTAAGTGCCCTCTGTGGGAGAGGAGATGCTTGGTTTGAGCCTGTGGTTATGTGGGTAAAAGAACCTTTCATCTTAACTGATTGGCCATGTGCAAAGGGTGCTTGCAAAACATCCGGAGAACCGGGGATTTATTTGTATCTTTTTGTAAACATGCTGTAGATTGCTTTGAAGCAAATAACTGTTGCATCCTGGAGATCTGTTCTTGTGTTTTCCTAAACTGCCAGAATGGCTGTTTTCTAGAGGAAAGTGATCCTTACAAAGGCTGATATTAGGCATATAGAAGGTGCATTAATTTTCTCTTACAACAGTGAATACAGACTTTTAAGATAGGTCTTTGCTTCTACTCAGATTTCAGTTTAGGTCAAACAACTACTGTTCACCTATTTGCAAGGCTGGCTTTTTGTTGTAGTGCTGTTGGGCCCATCTCCCACTTGTACTGGCCTTTTTGTTGTTGCTGCAGCAGTTTCAGAGGTTAGTGCTACATCTCAGTAATTTCTGAAAGTCACTTGAGGGATTTTAGGTAAGAAGCCACATCCTTAATGTTAGTGTCCTCACCTAATTCGTTTTGGTTTGTTTTTAATGTTAAGTGGCAGCAAAAATCAATTTTTACTGTCCGATGAAAGACTTTTTCTTTGTCCTTGGTTGTTGAATTCACCGAGTCTGAGCTCCTCAGGCTGGCAGGAATGGGTGAAAAAGCTGCCCTGCTTTCCAGCCTGTTCATGTACAGGGTGAGCTGACTGTGACTTACTGCACAGAAGGGAGAATGAGGGATGAGGATACAGCTGCACCAATTAGTGAAATTTAACTGGCTCTTGTCTTGGGACAAAAGAGAGAATTAAATGTTACAGTTCCTTGCCGCCTTAATTTCAAGGTATTTGATAGGTGCTAACAGCAGCTTTCCATTTCTGCTGGTTCGTGGTGCACCAGTTTGGTTTCTCCTGCAGTGGGTACCAAAGCCTCCTTTTCAGTTCCTGCTCCAAAGTCAGTGCTACCAGGGAGTCAGAAAAGCAGATTGTTGTGATGGTGAAGATTCCCAGTGTCTTCTCTTTTGGTGTTCCAATGCACTGACTTTCTGACAGCTGCTGTATAGTATGGATGCTAATGACCTGGACAGTTTACCAGGAATGAGGGGAAAATCGTGCTGCTAGCTCTTCTCGAGATGATTTTCTTTCACACAGACAGAAATGATTCATCCAATGTCACTCTTAAATCAGGTGAGATGTCGTCCAGGAGGTTGGAGGAGGGGAGGGAACACTTTGATTTAGGACTGCAGTAAGTTGCTGTCTAGCCAGGTGTATTTGAGTGTGCCAGGACACTCAGCAAAAGTGCCTCTTCTGCAGTACTCATGTCCTGCTCTGGGGACTCCTTTCCATAAATGGATTATTTGGAGGATCTGGAGCATAATATTCCCCGTCACGTTACCTACAGGGTCACCATGCCCTCTACCACACCTTGCAGAGAGAGAGTGGCTTTGCCCTGTGTTTTGTGTTTAAAGAGCATTACTCTGATTATCCAGGAGGGTGGATTAATGGGAGTTAATGGATACTTGAGGAAGGAAGGAAGGGAGAGGTGCTCAGGAGGTGAATTTGAGCTGGCAGACTTGTTAGCAAAACAGTGCAGCCTGCTTGGGAAAAAAATCAACCAAAGGAGCAGCTCTGGGGGAACTGCTCTGCCCTGAAGAACTTGAGGAGACAGATAGTAAGTAGGGTGCTTGTATGGGGAGTTGGGTCATTAAAACTGTCACTAGTGAGTTGTGGTGATGTTTGAGGCACCTGGTAAAGTCTTCTGGAATAAAACAGGAGAAAAAGAAAAGATCCTTCTGTCATGCCAAATCTTGGCAGCTAAACTGTAATTTCTCTAAAACCTAAAATGTTTCCTAGCTCCAGCCCTCTCTCCCATGGTGTGAGGAGCAGAGTCCCACCTGGTGGGACACTAGGATCTCGATGGAGGCAGTTGGATGCTGCACAGATCTCTGCCATCCCTGAGTGGGCAGGCTTGGTGAGGAGCTGCCCGTGGCTGTGGTGGGCAGAGAAGGCCCTGGGGCAGAAGGGGGTGAAGGAGTGACCTGGCCATCAGAAACCTTTTGACGTTCCATGTCTGAGAGCAGGACACTGTGCTGGGAGGAAGGGAATGGAAATGTGCTCCCTGTCACAGGAGAAGATCTGATCGTGTGAAAGGAACAAATGTTTTAGGGAGCTGAATTGAAGAACAGGGTCCAACAGCACCAGGAATAATGAAGAACAGGAGAGAGTGAGGGCTGGAGTGGGGCTTCCAGGGGAGGAAATGAGGCTTTTTTCTTTAGGGAAATGCACTAGTGCCGGCTCTTATCTAAAGAAGTGCTACTTTAGAAGGACAGGAAAGAAAGGGATTGCCAAAGAAATCCCTTGAGCGTGATGGTCTGCCTTTCTTTTCTGCAGCAGGTGTTGATGGGGGCTGAATCGTGCTCTGAACGGGTTGTTAACATCACTGCTGCCCTTGGCAGAGGCTGCCTGTGCAGTGTCCCCGTGCCTATCCTCACAGCCCTGCAGACACAGATGCTGGGCACCACACTCAGCAAGGAACAGCAACACAGTTTGGTTGCCTGGGTGAGTTAAGGTTTACCCATCATGAATGGAGCTGTGAATGAAAACCAGGATGGGACAGTGGAAATAAAGCCCTCCCTGAGAGCCTGCAGTATCTGCCTGCCAGTCTGCAGTGATGGGCAGTGGGAAGGAAAGGGACAGCTGCCCTCTGTGTTGAGGGAGGATCCCTGCAGCACATTCTTGGAGCCCAGGGATGGTGTGGGCCCAGAGCCAGTCATGCTCTAGGTATGGAAGGGCATCAAAAGCATTGATGGATATTTTTAGCCAGAACAAGTAGGGGCAAGGGTTGAAGGGGCTAGAAAAAAAAACAAATCCTGCCTTTTAAGTCTGCTGATGCTGAGGAACCAGGTGTCCTTTTAAAGGGATGACTAATTCCTTGTTTCGTGGAATGGAGAACAGAAAGAAAAACATTTTTTTTCCTCATCAGATGAAACAAGTACTTGTTTTTGGAGGTGAATTTGTCATGTTTGGAACCTGCTGCCTTCAGAGCTTCCTCCTCTGTTCTTCCTTGAGCTGTTGGTGGGTCTGTGTCACTAAGACATGTCTTTATAATGTGAACATCAGCTACCTCCCACATGGAAAATCAAAAGACTTGAGTGATGTCCCTTTCGTTTTTTTTAAAAAGTAGGGTTAGAGTTGGAGGGAAGGCTGTTGAAGCAGACAGCATTGTTCATTTGCTCTGATCTGTTATTGTAGGGTTGGGCTGTGCATAAGTCCCAAGTCTTTCCTGTTCCCTTGCTGACTTGTCCCCCCCTGTTCCTTCCTCCCATCCCTAAGTTTTTTTCTGTGGTGAAGCTATTGGGGAAGATGCAAAAAGGGGAAACCTGGGGTCTGAAAGATGTGCAGACTCCTGTGCCATGCTCAAAGCACTGACCTGTAAGGAGTATCTGGATGGTGGGAGATAAAAATGTGGAAAAGAAGGTGTGTGTTGAGACAACTACCTCTTTAATTTCTTCCTCCTGTGGCTGCCTCTCTTAGTTTCCTGACTATAGTAGCCTTCTGATGATATTTTTATTCGCAGGATATTGTCTCCAGTAATCATGGTAGGCCTGCTGCTCTAACCCCATGTGCATGTACCAACCCAGACAGACTTTTAGTGTGTCGTCCTGAAACTGTGGCTAGGATAAACAGGGATGTTAACAAGTGGTTGGAAACATGATGAAAATGTATGAAAACAGAATCTGTTTTCATGGTGACGGGCTGAGGCATGAAAATTCATGTATAGTGCTTTCTGCTGCTATAGTGCTTTCTGCTGCCTTTGCTGTCTGGCTCTACGGCTTCCTTACCAAAGTCCATTGATCTGCTTTCTGTTTGTTGCCGTCATTCTCTCTAGTGTTCCTTCTAGTTGTCAGTCATGCTTCAGTTAGTTTTGCCATTTTTGTAAAGAAAAAAAAGGTACAAGTCAGGATATCCTCTGTTCAATTGACTGTGACTGCTCTGGGAGGTCTTGCTGGAGTGAGAAGAGGAGGAGGAGGAGATGTTGTGAGGTCAGTCAATTCCCCTGTTCTTGTGCTTTGTCCTTGGGGCATGTGCAACTCATTTCTTTGGGCTTCAGAACTAGTTCTTGCTAGTAACATGTGGCTGCAGGAAAAAAAGAGGAAAAAACCAGCTACTCCAACCTATTTACCTGTGTTAGTATATCTTGGGACCAATATCTGGATGCTTCAATCCCTTCTTACCCAAGCAGTAAATCTCACCATGAGCATGACCATTTCAGAATGTTCTTTTGAACCCTTTAGACTAGTGTTTTTTTTTTTTTTTTTTCACTTGATGTCCTTGCTTTTTACAAGGAAAAAACCCTGTGTGGCTGAGATGTAGCCTATGCAAAGCTGACTCAAGGTTGCAGAAGTAAATAGTTTTTTGTCCCGCCCTCAACATTAAAACCCAGAAGGCTGAAAGAGAGCCAGGAACTTAATCAACGTCTTTATCTCCTTCAGCAGTAGCTGAAGAAGCCAACTGGACTTGCCTACCTGTCAGAAATCTTACCTTGCAAGAGTATAGTGCTACTATACGAAATGGCGCTGGCAGTGGTAAGGGAAAATGCTCAGAGTTGTTAAATTAAGCACCTGATTTTTTTATATTGTGCTTCCTCAGGGGCTATTAAGAATACTCACCCCATTGTGATAGAAAGGAATGGTAATGATACAGAAGGACATCATGGTTTGTACAAAACCAAACAGTTTTGTACAACCAGTGCCAATTTTGCTGGGTGTGAAGGGAACTGTGGCAGTTTCTCCATTCCTTCTGTAATAAATGTTACTGTTTATTATTCACCTACAAGTAATTTACGGTCGTTTTGTACCGTACTCCTTGTGCATACTCCTTGTATAGCTATGGCCATGTTGCTTGTTCTCTAGAGGTCTCATTCTGACATCTTCAAATAATGAAGAGGAAGTGGTTCTGTGTTGGGGTGAAAAAAGTCTTTGAGCACACGTGTGTGCCAAGCCTTTGCACATAACCTGCTCTCCTCCTGGCCGTGCTGCTGTGGTGTGGGTGAGACTGCCGTGCTCTCTGTAGCAGAAATGCACTGAGTTTGTGTTGTCTGTGCTGGTGAGGATTGGCAGAGACAGACTGCCTGCTTTCAGTGAGCGTCTTTGGTTTATTTGTGTCCCTGCTCTGAAGTCAGAGAGGAGAAAGAAAGTATTTTGTGCTTGCACTGGGGCAGTACCAGTGCTTTTCTGTGATGTGCTTGTTTCTTTTCATACAGAAGGAGGTTCTGTGTTTGTTTCAGAGGAAGATGTCCAAGCATTTTATGCTTGCCTGTAGGTGCATGTGGAAAAAATTGCTGCAGCTGGTTCTTCCCCTTCACAAGAAACTGGTGGTCAGCACTGATTCTGCGTTTATTCCTTCCTTTCATCTGCTTAGCAAAGCACCTAGGGCCTAGATAGCATCAGCTGTGCATCGTTGAAGTTCCTACTTCCACTCCCACCTTCCTTTCAATCCCACATGGTAATCCCCAGCCATCCCCATCCTTGGCAGACAGCCAAGTGCTTAAGGCCCGGGTACCCTCCTCAGCTACTGAGAAGGGCTTTCCCCAGAGAGATCCAAGGGAAGCCCTGGGAGCCTGGTCCTGTCTCTGCTCCCAGCTCCTTTTTGCTGTCAGAAATAGTGTCCCTGATTTGACTGCATTTTCTTGCTTTTGGAAAACCTGGAGCTGTCACATCAAGCAACTCTTAGAGCTTTCTGTCCTCTAATCATAGACCAGCCAAAACACAGGCAGCCCTTCCTCTTCCAAGTTAAGACTTCTTTCTCAGGACCTGTGGTGTTCCATAATAATATCTATTTAGTTGTTGTTCTAGATCCTCCTTGTTCTATTTTTTTCTTTATCTTTCTGTCATCTTCAGCCTTTGCCTGTGGCAGCTGTGCAATCAGACCAGGACGCTGCCTCTGATTCTAGCCTGCATTTAATAATATAGGGCTTTGGTTTTTACTGAGGAAATAACATTGCAAGGTGCATTGGCTCTTCTTTCATTCAAAAGTTTAATTAATGATTCGGGAAATATAAGGTTATTTTAAGCTCTTAACTGCCTTCTGAAGTTCATCCTGAGGGTAGCTACCACAATTGCAGAATGGTTTCATCAGCCTGAAAAATGTCTGCAAAAAGCTACATAATTTTAAGAACAGTTTAGATATAAAAATAATTTTGTAGTACTTTAGATGGTATCTCTCTAAAAATCTGATAGTAATGAAGTCTCAGAAACCCAGGATTCAGTTTCTTGGAAGGTTTGTCCTGAATGGACAGCAACACCTACCCCAGAAGTTACATGAACTGTGAAGATATGTGGTAAAGTTGGTTTGGAACTTTGCCATTACAGTTTTATCTCCATAATACTGGGTCATACTCTGTGTGGCTTAGAACAGTAGATTCACCTTTTTTTTTTTTTTTTTTTTTTTTTAAACACTGGAATCAGTGAGAGCTTCAAGTGTTATAGAAGGTGTGTAAATATTGAGGTTTGGAAATTACTCTTGGTGAGCAAATCCAAAGTTTTCAGTCAATAAACTAGCTGCTAAACCACTGAATTTGAATGGGTTTGTCTCATATTGTGGCTTATCTACATCTCCCTTGTATAATTAAGAGCTTAAAAAATTTTGAAACGCTGAGACCGGAATTCAATATCTTATCTTGAAAAAGAAAAAGGCTTGGCAGTGATTCTCCCTCTTTAGGAATGGGTGGAAAATTTTTAGTGTTGAAATACAGGTTTATACAAGTTTAGCAAGTCTAAAGCTTGGTGTTTTCCAGAGTGGCATAAACAGGAGACATTGTGCTGAAATAGCCCAGCCTTCCTAGTCCTTTAGCTCAAAATCCACCCTCACTGGGGTGACTTAGTGAAAACAATGGCCCAAAAATTTACAATAGGGCCTAAATTCATCAGTGGCGCTTGGAAAATCACTTCCAGCCCTTGTGAGCCAGGCCGGGACATCAGAAACTATTGGTTACTTTCAACCCAACCTGTATTGCTATTTTTAATTGCGGTTTGTTTTTCAATCCTGTTTCAGCATTTAGCCCCTCCCATTCTGGGGTTAGCACAAGGAGGCACAGTGATACAGAGGCAGGAGAGAGAGTGGGAAATGAGGGTTTTTCAGTGGCCTTCTTGGGAAAGCTTTTAAGTATTCATGAAACTGTGGCCTCTGCAAAGACTCCTCTGTGCTTTGGGAATTTCTCCAGTCCAAAGCAGATTTTCTCTCCATACCCTGAGCAGGATAGTTCCATTCTGGAATGAGGGTGGAGGGGCTCCTGTATCCATCTGTGCTGGAGAATGTACTTCAAAGGAAGATGCTACTGTTTCTTGCAGGAGATGCATTAAAGCACATCTTTCACTCTGGAAACTGCTACCATCAGGTCTCCTGGAAGTGATTAGGTGGCAGTACTTTTGAATGATTTGTATATTTAAGCTGTCTACAGAAGATGGATCCCACGTCCCGCCTGGAGGTTTTTAGGATGGTACTTCTTAAAAGCCAGGTCCCTTTGATATGCAGCCCCCCGCAGTGCGAGTCAGAGGTGCGCAGAAGGTGGGAACAGCCCAGCCTATTCTTTCCTGCCCCATCCTGTTTCCTAGCGCTGCTGGAATCGATCCCTGTTGATTCTGGCACCGTGGTGCGAAAGCCACCAGGGGACAAAGGCTCCTTTTGTTGGGAGCTGCTGCCCGAGGCAAGGACGTGCTTCTCAGCACTTGCCTCTTGCTGGGGCACCACGCTGCGATTCCAGTGCGATTTCGGAGCCTCCTGGGATACGTGTGTGTCTCGGCTTACAGTCGCCACACTGACCAGAGAGTGTTCCCTGTTATCCTGTCCTGGGAGAGGAAGAGGATAAAAGGCATGGGCGAGGTCGAGGTTTGCACAGAAGGAAGCTAAATATTGGGTGAATGTGACCCTTTGTGGCCAGGCGCAGGTAACAGTGAATCAACAGACAACAG
Source organism: Sylvia atricapilla (assembly GCF_009819655.1). Taxonomy (NCBI): domain Eukaryota; kingdom Metazoa; phylum Chordata; class Aves; order Passeriformes; family Sylviidae; genus Sylvia; species Sylvia atricapilla. Next base: position 24,444,734 of record NC_089146.1, read on the forward strand.
ACGTCGTTCCCTGTTCTCTTCTACTTTCACTCTTAAAGATACTTTATGCAGTTAATCTCAGCTGCATGTTTGTTTTGGGGTTTTGTTTTGTTTTTTTCGTAAACCCCGTGTTTGTTCAGTACTAGCATTTAACACCATCGAAACTCTGCAGGCTGCACATCACTGAAACTAATGTGTGATGGCTGGTGGGGAGAGGTGTTGGAGGAGCAGGTTGGGACTCCCGGACGAGCTGGGGAGCACCCACCTGTTAAGAGAAGTTCTCCTCCCTTCTCAGGTTTCTGTTCCCCTCCATGGGAGCACTCCAGTTCCTGTCCTTGCTTGGCTCTGGTCGCACAGAGCTGTTTAAGGAGTGGGAAGTGAAACCTGTGGAAGGATAGGATCCATCAGGAAGGTTTTGTTCTGTGCCCGTGACTGATGAGGAAGAGTCAGCAGAACACCTCTCTTGCCAGAGAGAGCTCAAAGGCTCATGTTTAATCTTTGCCGCAGATACCTGATGGGCACGAAACACTCTTTTATTGTCCAGTGTGGTGGGGAATGGAGCAGCTGCTGACAGCAGCCTCAATGCCTACCCTCAGTCTGGCGGGTGATAGCAGAAGTATTTAGGTGATGGCACTTGCCTCATGGGCGTGAAGGCGCAGAGATGTGCGCACATGCCGTTTTTGTTTTCCTGAGCCATCAGTGTGGGCAACCGCAGCCACAGAACATTTGCTGGTTGCTGTCATGACTCACTTTTTATTAAAACCGTGCTGAGCGAAAATTAGTGTGCAGGAGCTGCCCAGGAGGCTGGTGTGACTGTGCTGGAAGGACAGCCGTGTGAGCCAGCAGGCGCTGCCGCCTGCAGCAGCCGGGGCTGAGGTGCCGCGGCCGCAGCCATGACACTGCTGTGGCTGAGGCGGGGGCCTGCCTGGGTGTGTGACTTCGGACAGCTCTGCTGGCAGGCCTGGCACGGCTCTGTGTGTAAACACCAAGAAAGTGATATTAGTTAGTTCTCCTTTCTTCTGTTTGGGAATTACAGAAAAAAGAGAAGCCATTATAAGGTTTTTAGCAAGGAATTTTATCGCTATTGTTCTTTTGTTTCAGGCCCCCCCCCTCCCCCCCGCTGACTCCAGGTCTTAGTCTTTATTCATAATTAGAGTAGACTGTGTTGTGTTAGTCTTAATGAGGTGCTCATTCTTTTGTCAGACACACCAGGTACTGGCTCCTGTTGGAGGGGTTAGACCTGGAAGACTGAATAGTGCCTAAGGTGAAGGAGGTGTTTTCTGTTCCCATAGCTGAGTTGTATATGAACGTGTCAGTGGTGTTGGAGGAGGTTTACTTAAAACCATGGGGAGGAATGTACCTTATGAAAAAAATCTCAACCATGTTCTAGATGAACTAGACCAGAGCTTCAAACCTTTTCTTGGGTCATGGGGCCTTAATTTTCTTCTCTAGGGATTTGGCCTTCTCTGTACATGCCAGATATACAGCTCGCTTTCCATACTTGCTCTTCATTGGCCTTGAAGTCTGCAGACCACATGCTGAAAATCACGCGACATTCTTTTGTGTTTATTGCCAGATCTGTAATTTCAACCCAGTATCTTCTGGCCTTGCTGTCTGCTTAACTCCCTGTGCTCTTACAGTTGGGGAAAAAAAGTTGAACCACTATCCCGCAATCTAGCATGACTGTTGCAGAGTGAGCGCAGACATTTTTTTTTTCCCCTGGTCTCCTTTATCTGGAATCCTATGTTGATGTAACAAATTTGACTGTGGAGATGGTCTGAAAACTCACTGGGGTTTTCTGTCCATTCTGAAGAAGCTGGATGAATGACAGTGTGCCTTTCATGTGTCCTTTGTATTCTTGGGTTACTTTTTAAGTAAGCCCTGGCAACCCCCACTCATGCTGTGTTGAACCACTAGAAGCACAGTGTGTTGGTGGGAGCTGGACTCTCCCATCCAAACATGAACAAAGCAAAATTGCCTGCTCAGATGTGGCTCCCAGAATGGTGAGATGGCTTTGCACTGAGTGCCTCCCTCATTGGTCCCCTTGTCTCTTCTGAGAATGATGATTTTTGGTAATTTATGGTGGATGTTGGTTGGCTGATGCCTGAGTTTGCCTGGCTGTCACTGTTCATCTCACTTCCTGACTGACAATTGCTTTCTTTCATGGATATTCAGAGAAGCAGTAACTTCTATGGCAGCTCCCATGTATCGTCTGTGGCTGCGTTTTGAAGTTTCCTACGGTGCCAGATCATCTGTTGTGATTTCTGCCTTATTTCGTATATTGAACCTTTGCCCTTTCTCTTCCCCTTGGGCACAAATCTAGACTCTCCTTTGCAGGGTTTGTTCCCTGGGAATTTCATTTTCTGTGTAGGTGAACAAAACCTTTCATTTTCTGTGTAGGTGAACAAAACCTCTGGTCACTGAAATCTTAGCTCCCTTCTTTTGCTGGTTCTTGCTCTTCCCTGACTTCAGCAGCAGCAAGAACAGAAGCAGGCTTGGGAACCACCTGGATAAGGGGGTCTATGTAAAAACAAAAGTTGATCTTAGGTTACCTATGGAAAAAGTCCACTGCAAGGAACTGGGCAAATGGAAAAAGCCTCTGTTGTATTTCATGTGTGGGATTAAGAAGGGCAAAATTGCTTGCATGTGATTATCTGGAATAAAAATGCTTTAAATGTTGACTTTGTAGTAAAGATTCAAACATGTCTCTGTTCCAGTGATAAGCTTTTCAAAAAGCTGCTTGAGAGACTGATCATTACACTGGACTGTACATGACTGTCTGGAGACAGTTAATGTTTAAATGAGGCAGGTTTTAGAATAGGTAACTTGCCCTGTTTGTTGTAACAAAGCATTTAAATGTATCCAGTGGGACAGAAGTAGGAAAGCTTGTTTGGTCCTTCTTTTTATTTGGCTTTCATGGTAAATTTTGTGCAACAAAATGAGTTGAATGGAGTGCTGGCATTTAAGTACTCCTGCAGTGGTGAATCTACCTGAAGGTCACAGCTTGATGCTTTTATCACTGTGGTGGTGACCTGTACTGACAGTAAAACTCAGAACACAGCCTGGCTGGTTACTGGACAGGGTTGTAATGCATCAAAGTTAGTGAGTTAGAAAGTATATTATGCTGAGTTTGCGCTTGTTCCAGTGTGTGCAGTCTGCTCTTTGTGTCATTTTACAGTGCCATTGAGTCTTGCAGCAGCATTGCACAGCCAGCAGTGAACAGAAGACGAGTCTGCCCACTCTGCTCTGAGGGCAGAGTTGGTGCAAGGCTGGGACATACGTGTCTGTACTGCTGCAGAGTGAGTCCAGGACTAGACATGTTTTAGGAGGCTCTTCGGTCCAACTTCTTAAGTGGATTGTGCACTTGAGTCCTTCCTGCTCATCCACTGTAGTGCAAGGGTGTCTATTACATGTCAATTCAACATGTTGAACATGAAATGTAGTGTAAGAGGATGTCAATGCTCTTAGATACTGACAGGTGCTTCTCTGGTCTCTGTGTGTGACTTGAAGTGTGTAAGGTGGGGTTTCAAGAGACTGGCCCTTGGTACTGCAGAGGGAATCCAGAAAAAGTTTGTGGAATACAGAAATCTTGGTATAGAAGATTTAGTGGCTTTAGACATAAAGATGTCCTGATGGTGTTCTTGCAGCCCATGTTGAATATTAGAGGGGACTTTACACAGCTGTGCAGTTGGTGGTGGCATAACCAAAGGTGGACAGCAGTGAATGTACATGAGATGTAAGCAGGAATGATGTGGTTAAAGAAGCTTGCTGTCACCCAGAGACAGCTTGAGTTGTAGCTGGACTTGCTGGCTCCTGGGAACCCTTACCAAATAAGCTCTTGGCTAAGAGGAGATAAAAGCAACTAGATACAGTTCTAGCCTTCCTTTTCTGAGTGCTGCTGGCAATGGAATAAGTGTGCTTTAACCACAGAAGGTCAGTGAGGCCTTCGGGCTCCAGACAGACATGATTTTATTGTTAGGCTGTATAACAAGATTAGCACCAAACGACTTGCAGAACAAGCCAGGTGGTCTTTAATCTTCTGTATCTGGGTTGGTATGAAGATGTTTTCATTATCATGACAAATGTTGTGGCTGAAAACTTTGACAATATCAGGTCTTCAGTGACAAGTGTTTTCTGTGGGAACTCTCAGCTTTAATAAACAAAACGTTGAAAGAGTGGTTGAGTTTATTTTTTTAATTTTTTTTTTTTTTTAATATGAAAATTCCCATTGAGAACCCATGAGGTTTTTGAATTTTGTGCTGGGAGAGAAATCTCTGTGGTGAATCCAGAGGTGGTGCTGAACTTCCTGACTGAGGGGGCAGTGGATATCACATCTGAAGCTACAAGTTAAATGAGATTTCCTTCGGGAGTGCAGATTCCTTTCTGATTCCTGGGATGCTTTCACTTCTGTACCTACAGATTGCAAGCTCCTAGTGATTGCTCCAACATGAGGATGTAATATTCATAGTATTAAAAAGCAGGTGAATCTTCATAATAAATGAAGTCTATGCTAAATAAAGTTTGTGCTTTAACAACGCAAATATTCCGCTTCCTATTAACCGTTCCTGTGATCATGGCTGACCTTTATGGTGCAAGACCACAGGGCACAGCAGCTTGCTCCCATGCAGGAGTGAGCTCAGATCTAGACTAGAATATCTTTATTTTGTCTCCATTTCAAGCCTCCTGTCAACAACACAATTGACTAAGTCAAAGGAATAAATCAGAACCACCCTGAAAATATCAGTTTGTATGTCATGATGAAACCATTCTGGAGTTTTCCTTATGTCGAAGTGAAGCTAATCTAATTCTCTTTAGAATGAGGAACATTAATCTATGTAAATACTGGGTGGGTTTTGCTTATCAAATACTGTGATGGCATGGGGAAAGGAGTTGTATTTTAAAAGCTGAGATCCTGGGTTGATAATGAAAATGCAATTTGAGTTAATAATTTCTGGCAAGATGACTTGTCCTCCTTGTAACTTCACATCTTTCCCCTTTTGCTTATTATCTGGGCACGGTAATTTTATGGTTCTTCATTGTAACTGCTCAAGAAGTTTGCAAAGGACTTTGATTTGCACAACTTTTGTGGGAGTGAACAGAGAAGCCCAGACTCTGACCCCTGAATTTCCAAGAGGCCCCTTAAACACCTTTTGAAAGTGTGCTGAGAGGAAGTGAGGTGTGCAGGAAGGGTGAGAACTGTGTGCTGGACTCTTCTGGCAGGAGTTGGTGCCATTTGTACCAGATGTACCAGATGTATACAAAAACCATGTGAAGATGAACAGAAGAATGAGAGCAAGAAGAGAGGCCAGGACAGAGTAGCAGGGTCAAATATCTGACCGATGTTTGTATCATTTTAGTTATGACTGAGGATTGAAGGAATGGTGATGATGTTTGTAGACATACTGGTGCTTTTTAGTGGATAAACAGAAAGAGAAGTAATGTGGTGGGCAGGGAGTGCTCAGGCACTGGTGGCTGTATTTCCAGTGATACACATGCCTAGGGACCAAGGTGAGGGATGTAAATCCCCTCCCTTAGGTACAGCCCAGCTTTGCTCCATGCAGAAAACCACAAATCATATCTTCCTTCTGGTTACTCTGCTTTTCCTATAGGTATTGTCTCTGCTCTGCTTTAAAAGGTCTGTACTGGAAATGTCAAGTCTGTTGTGTGTAACATGACATCCCCTTCTTTACACCCTTTCATGTCCTAGATGCAAAACAAAATGAGTGGGCCCACTTCTGTGCACAAGCACTGCCACAAAGCTGGAGTCAAATAAAAGCAAGGGGGTTTGCTCCAGGTTACTGAGTATCCATCCACATGTTTCCCAGATAATCTTACATTCTCAGTGAGCCTTTTTTGAGAGATGAGAGACTGCAAGTACCAGGCTGCCTCCGTGTCACTCTGTAAGGGGATGTGAATGGGATGGTTCTTTGTGACGCCTCCCTGAGTGATGAGGCAGGTAAACTGAACATGTGCTTGGCTCAGTCCACTTGTGTGCTGCTCTGCAAACCAGGGGCAGCTGCATTGAGTTATATATAAAACACTTATTTTCTATGAATCCACTTGAAATTTCAGGCCTTTCCAAGTGAGGCTGTAACATGAAGTGGCGGCTGGGCTTTGGGAGAGCTGGAGGTTGTTGACAGTTCCCCTGGTTATTAATGGCCACAGCAAGGGCTCGCAGATTCTGAGAATAGACCCTGTGTTTGCTTTGGGGGAGACAGCTGACAATGATGTTTGATACAGCAATATGTCTCTGCCTGTCCTTTGATTGACAGTAACACAAACTTGTTCTCCTCCCAGCCATGGCTTAAACCTGGTGACATTTACAGCAGAGTTAACTTCTCTGGTCTAAGTTTAGATGGTGATTTTGTGTTTGTCTGCATGGGTGTGCTTAATAAGATAGAAAAACAGGGGAGGCCTTCTGCAAATGAAAATGTAACAGGAATTTAAAACATGCTGAATGTGAAAGAAGGAGGTGTTAAACCTTCATGGATTTTCATGGACTAATTGCTGTAGATTCTCATTTAAGATACTGGAGTGTTGAAAGGTTATTACCTATTTTGGCACTTTGGGTTTGCTTTCATTAAATGTGTGGTAAATATTCATAACTGTGGGACTGTCAGTATGACTGGGAGGTTTTGGGTTTTCTGGGCAAGCTGAACTAAGAATTGGCTGGTAGCCTTAGCCCCACCTGTGCACAGCTAATGACGTGTTTCGTGGGTGTATGTCTGTAAGCCATCTGGAAATAGCATGTGGTCTTAGCTGACTGCTGAGGTTTCATTTCTTGCCTTCCATCCCTCTTACTCTTTAAGAAGAGTCTCCTCTTAATGAACCTTGTTGCAAGAAATTCTTGCCTCCCACAGGAGGCTAGACTGAAAGAACAGGACTGGCCTTGAAGGATGAAGAAACCTGTTCTATTTGAATCTTCAAGCAGATTGTGCTGAGGCACAGTGAGAGAGGAGCAGATCCTTGTCCAGTGATAGCTGAGGCAGAAATGTCCTGAGCTTATACGTAATTTGACACTGTTAAATGGTGCTTGAGTTGAGAGTACCTTTTGGTCACTATCGCTTAGAAGGCTATTTCAGATGAATTACCCTAAGATGAATGGTTTTGCTTTCCTTTACAGACCTTTGTTAAGCTTCCATTCTTTCAGGAACATGACTTTCTTCGAATGCTGTCTTCTCCAAGGCCTGGTCTGGCAGCAAGTGTTTAACCCAAATAGAAATATCTGTCTCTTTGACTAGGCCCTGATGCTCTATATCCTCCACTAGATGTGTGAAGGATTTGCACCAATGTTCCCCTGACATTATGGTGAAAAATGTATTATAAAAGCTGGTGGAACTCCTCAACCCTTTGTGAACATTGTGAACAATTTACTGGCCTCATGTTTCTGGAGAGTTGACCTGTCACTTCAGGCAGCGCAAACTTGGGCAGAAAGGTGTGGTTTCAAGTGGTGTCCAGAGAAGCCATATGCATAAACCACATGAACTGAGAACAATGCCAGCATTTAGAGAAGTGATTTCATCCATTCTTTATAAGACAGGAAAGCTCCTGGGTTTGGCTCCTTTTTTGTCTAAAATGAGGGTGCAAATGTACAATCAGGGTAGAGGGACTGGGTTGCATCAACCCCCTTTAGAACTCCTCTATAATGTTTGCAGTCCACATGTCTTTGTATCCACCTTACCTCACTTCTGTGTTCCTGGTCAGAAACAATTGGACGCTTAGGACAGGTGGCAAAAATTTGCTGGAAAGGGTTTCTTATCATTCCTTTTCCCCTCTGTTTCCACTTCTTTCAGTCCTTGCTCTTCAAGTTTGCAAAACTACGCTTACGTAAGCAGTGCTAGCAGTGTTACCCATTGTCACTTGATATTTCTGGAGTGAACTGCATCTTTTATCTGTAGGAGACTTAAGGATTTTCAGTTACATGTGCTTTGCAACCCTTCTGCCCTTTGCTAAGCTGGACACATGGTCCAGTTTCATTCTTGTTAGTGTGATAGTGCATTAGTACTGCAGCACTTCTGAAGAGTAAAACTCCAGGGTTGGGATCCCACTGTAAACAAAGCTGGAACAGGAAAGGCCTTTTGCCTTGAGGTCACATCTGATGAACGATGATGGAAACAGACCACGCTTTTGCAGCTGCACTGATGCTGTAACCAGCAATCTTGGTTGCCTGGATTTGGGATTTTCTAGGGCATAGAGTACCAGGTGAGAGAGAAGAGCTGGTCCGTCAGCACTCCTGTGAATGAAAGGTACTGAGTTCTGCTGATTGAGGAATCCTGTTATTTCAGTAACTTAGTATGGGATAATACCAAAATCCCATGGCATTCCATGTGGCGTCTATAAAGATATGAGTGAAAAGGTATCTAGATCTATAGATACAGATATCTACACTATCTATCTATGTGTCTATCTGTAAAGGTGTCTACAATTGGTACTGCCTTTCTTGGACAAGAAAAGAAGAGGAAATACTTTTTCTTTCCACCGCACTTCATCAAATAAAGAGATGTTTTGAGCCATTTCTAGCTATGTGATGCTCTCCTTGAAATACTTTGCAACAGTTTTGTCTTTCCTGTGTCGTTTCATGGACCTGTTTTAATGTTGATGAACGTATATTGCACAGCAGGAATAAAAACAATCTCAGGATCTTTTAACAGACTCCCCTCCAACTGATTTTTAGTGACCAAATTTCCTCAGTGTGCCTTTTTCTTCTTAGGGAGTGGCAGCTCATGTCCACTTGTTTGTAATATATTCAGCATCTGTCGACACCCTTCCAGCATGAAGTTGAGCAGAGCCATCTTGTCCAAGGCTGGTAACTGAGCTCTGAGACTGCTGTCAAAAATAAAAGCTGCTGAGCTCGAACCAGATCTGGATATCTGAGAACTGGAAACTGTGAAGAACAGAAGTGACTGGGTTGATAACTTATAGCACTGCATGCTTTGCCATGTACCATGTTTAAGGATTTAGCAAACAATTGCTGTTGCTTTAGCTTAAGAAGCAGCCCTCTCTCTTTAAAAAACAGAAGAAAAAAAAAGGGGCCAGAGCACCCTGAGGTGCCTCTCCCACTGTGGCTTCATCTCCCAAACTCACAAGATGCGGACACTCAGCTGTCCCTGGTGTCTGGTGTGAGTGTGACAGAGCCTCAGCACAGCACCCTTGCCCTGTTCTAATGTCACCTGAGCTGGGCTCTCTCAGCAGCTCTTGGCATCTTCTTCCATGAAGGAAAAAGACACTTGAGAAGTCTGCACAGCTCTGTGTTGAGGACATAGTTGTGATCCTTTGGGGAGAGGGGGCAGCTTAACTCCCATGTCACTGTCTGCTGTGAGAACATACGTGACTGGTAGTGTGGAAACAGCATCTCCTTTCACACTGCTGGGAAATCCCTACCTGCTGTAGGCGGGGAAATGTGGAAGGGCCCTCTTCTCCCCAGATGGTGCAGTCAAGAAATATCATTTATATTGTACCTGATACAGGTGTGGGGAGTGTCCTTCACCTTGGTTTGTGCTTTTAGGAGAAAACAATGAAGCATTCTGGATGTGACCTTTTGCAGAGATGAAAGCATTCGCTGCCAGGCCAGCCATGTCTTGAACCAGTCTCTTCATGGTATCTTCCTTCTAAAGATCTCCCAAGTTCAGGGTCCATCTTGCTGGTATCTAACAGAGCAAATCTGCTTGATGCAGATGTGTTCACAGTTGTTGTTGGAAGGAGACAGCTTGTGCTTGGCAGCCTGTTCTTAGATGGAAGAAAATCTGGGGACTGGTGATATGACTTTGAAAACCTGCTGATTTGTTCAGAAATGTCTTTTCACCTATTGACCACTGAGATGGTGTTACTTTAGAGTCTTGAATATAAAAAGGCTCTTACATTGCCAGTTTTAAAAATTCTTGCAAGCACATCTTAAGCTTTTCCTAGGACTGCTAATAAAAATTACTGGATGTACTTCTGTTAAGGGAGCATTTCTATTTGTGACTTTTCTCTTTTCTTTTTTAAAAACATTACTTTGAGCAACATTTTAGATGGAACAATGAGGTTGGGGTGTAGCTTTTAAATATATCCCAGTGATATTGGAGAGTTCGTGAGTTTGAGGTTTTGGCTTTAAGTTTGTACTTTTTTGTTTTGTTGTTTTTTTTCTTAAGAACTCAACTGGAGCCATTCAAGAGTAATATGAACAATTTCTTTCCCACTGAAAATGCTTATCTGAAGTAAAAACAAGGGAGTACAATAGAGCTTGCCCATTCCTTCAAAGAGCTTGTTATTTATAGGCTTTTTGCCAGAGCTGATGCCAAAAAAAATTTGACTTAGCCCCTGAGCTTTATGTACTTGAATATCATCTTTATCTTTTTCCTTATTGAGTCTGTACAAGACTAGATTCAGCACAGATTAGCTGCACAGTACTTACTGTGCCTTTTGGTTTAGAATTCTGACCTGCACGAGTCCCACTGCTGTGTTCTGGGAAGCGGAGAATGAACCCATCCCACTTGGATACTGTAGCCCAGTTCTGTGAGCCTTGCTGTAATGTAAAGGACTATGAACATTTTTCTTCAAGCATGACTTGATGACAATATACTACAGTTAGAGACACTAATAGCACATAGTGAAGGCTTCCCAGAGTGGGAGTGGCATTAAGGCAGGGAAATGTCAAAGCCCATTTTAGATAAGTGATTTGATCACAGCATGGAAGTTGAAGGCAAAGTGTTCAGTATCTTCTTTGGGAAGAGTTGAGTATGATGGGAATGGCCTGGGAAGAAACTGTCATAGATTCTACACCAAAACCAAAGATACTTTTAATGTGGATTCTCAGGGACATTGGTTTTGCTGAGACGGAGAGCAGGGTCAGCAGGTGATATTGCAGATTCTGAGAGCAGTACAAATAGAGGAGGTAACCAGGGAAATTAAAATCATCCTGGCCTTTTTCCGAGCGCAGAAGATGAACTGGGCTTCTGGCCCCATATCCAAGAGGACATTTTATCTTGAGCATAGGGTATGCCTATGTGTATAGCAATTTTGACCAGCCAGGCAGAACAGGAGTTCTCCAACAAAAGCATGGAGGACAGTGTCTTGAGCTCCAGGTGCAGGAACAGCCTGAGATACAATAAACCCATGGAGGTAGTTGTGGGAGGAATGTCCAAAAACTGGAGTTAGACCTGATTCTTCTCATTGTTGTCACCTAGGGTCTTAGGACACTTGATGTCCTGTATATTTTAAGATGCAGACTCCAGCCTGGTGACACTTGTTACCATGAACTCTCTCTTGAGCCCTTTACATTTTCCAGGAAACACGTTTTCCAGGAAATGATTGAGTGAGAAAACTGGAACTTTATTTTCTTCTGTATTGACTACAGAGTATGAGAGAAGGATGAAACATGAAAGGCATTGCAACATGATCACAGTGAGTCATGCTAAACTTGAGAGGTGTGTCCTGAAGGTGGAAGTCATGGTGAGGCTGCTTTTAACATCTGTCAGAGGCAAATACTTGAGATGAGCCTTCAAGGCTATGCAGCATGGCTGGCTCCTACAGAATTTTTTAAATATAGTGCTATTTAGGGAAGTTGATGATTCTTTGACACATACCTACTGTTTCTTTGGATATGCATGCTGTTAATATCTAGTCACACTTAGGTTTATGTTGCACTTTGTGTTATATAGAGGAAGGAATGCGATCTTTTTGAGCAGGATGTTTGTTTGGAGATGAAGTGATTAACCTTCACTGAAGCTGTCATCTTCTGTATTTGGGAAAGAATAGCTTTGGAAGGGCCTTACAAGGTCTGACCCCTTTGTAGAGTGGGACCAATCTGGCTCAAATTACACTTGAGATGCTTGTCTTGAAGTCTTTCTTTAGCAAAGGACTTTTCATTCAAGCTATCCTAATTATTTAAATTCCTTGCTGTTAACATGTTTTGGGGGATATGTACAGAAAATTGTCTTTTCAGTCATTTGTGGTTTAGAATATGGCTCTAAGCATGCAAATTCTCACATAGTTTAACTATAGGACACCTGTGAAAATCCAGCTCAGTTTAAAATCAGACTTCAGCTGAGCACCAAAATCTGGTCATCTCATCTCTCCGTTTCTCTTTTTACCATTTGCCAGCTGGAAATGCCAGGGATAAATTTGGTGACTCTGTGACATACTGACCAAACACTCTTCCTTACAGCTGGATGGATGTGACATTAGACATGGCGTTTCCAGGTCATTCAGGAAGTCTCTAACAAAATGCAGTATTGGACCCTCATTTCCCAACACTTAGTTCTGTAGCAGAGGCAATGTCCTGTCGTTGTGGGATCTATTGAACCTTGTTAGCAAGCAAGAAGCAAACAAGAACTGCTCTGTCTGTGCCAAGTTTGACATTGCCCTTTCCCATCTTCCGGTGATCCAAGGGTCTTGGTGATTGCTCTGCTATGGGAATAATTTCCTCAATTTAAAATGAAGCGTTCCTATGTTTGGAGTTTCTTCCTTTCCACCCCCATCTTTCTTTGTCCAGTTGTTTGGAAGAAAGACTTAATTGTGTCAGGCTTGCATGAGGAAAGCCAGGCTGTCCCCAAAGCCAGCCTGAAGTCAGGCATGGAGGGCAGGAGGACGTGCCCTTCTCCTGGGGAGGGCTGGAAGGGGAGCAGATTCCCACTGCTGCTCATGCTTTTCTCCCCAAATCTGAATGCAATAACGAAAGTATTCCATGAGCACAAATATACTTCATTGAACAAGTCACATTGCATCGGGGCATAGAAGAAATGAGGTTTAAAAAAGCTTATGAAACTTCCTTTGTTTGTACCTGATTAAGTTACATGGTTTTGTGCTTTCCATCTGACTTGGACTTTATTTTCTTCTCCTCCTCTTCCGGGTAGAATGTCTTCCGGGGAATAACAGGCAGCAGCTTGAGATCAAAGACTTATTTGTTCTGTTGCTAGTTGACCCATTGGCACATGCCAATTTATTGCAATTCAAAATTAGTCACAGTAGTTACTGGCTCAGTGCCCGTTTGGTACTTGGAGATTATGCACTGGAGTTGGCAGACACAGCAGCAGTCAGAGGTGTTGTTGAGAAGGGATGGAGAGGTCAGGAGATGGAGTGATTTAGGGGCAGTGGGCCCCTGTCAGTCAGGTGTAAGTGCAGCCCCTCTCTAATACTGTGTGGATGTGGATTTGTAGGGCTGAAGTTCCCTGGCTGTGGGCTTAATGACTTCCCCTTCATCAGGGCTGGACCACGCTAAATTCAGATGTTTCAGAGGCAGATTTAGCTTTGCTTGAGATGCACAAAATAAATGCATTTATTCTATTGCTTTCCTGCTCATTGCTTGCATTCCCTAAACTGTCTTTGACCAGGGAGACCCATATGTCATGGAAAGTAGAGTTTTACTAGGTTATTGGTTAACATAATGAGTCTACATGGGGTTTGTTGAGGATATTTGGGGTTTCAGTTAATATTTAGGCTTTTGTTATATTTGAGCATTGATATATTAAAAGGGAGCAAGAGGAGGTGCTGACTGAGAACTGTGGCTGCATTAAGCAGCTGGCATATATTTCTTTATTAGAAAGCATAAATGTGGTTGCAGTTGCTTTTTTGAGCAAAGCAGAACTGTGTTTTAGTTGGTCTGATACTGCTTCTTGATGCTGACAGCTGCTGCACTGCCAGCATGTGTTTGTCCTTCCTGGGGATTGCTGCTCTATATCAGAATTTGATGGTTGCAGAGCTGCTGTCCAGATCTCCATTCCCTTCCCGCCCAGTGCTTGAAGCAGAGCCCTGGAGACCCTATGCTAATCAGTGTGGGGGCTTGCCCTTCAGGAATATTTCCACCTGTACAAACCCTGGGAGAAAGAGGGCTAAACTGCAGCCAGAGAAGATGCTTCCTTTTGAGTTGAACAAAGTTGTGGTGTTTAGGTAATGATCAGTCATTGTGTGAATCTAATGGTTTGAGGAGAACCTGCAACTTGGATAGGCCAAAGCAAATTTTGAAATTTGCTAGGAACAGCTATTATTTTTAAAGGCCATTTCATGTCTTTATTTTTCTGATCACTGCTAGCAAATGCCACATCTCTGGTATGAGGATTTTCTTATTTCCCTTTCATTTCTGTGTTACCTCACTTCTCGAAGTGTAGCAATTTCAAGTTTACTGCAGATGGTTCTGCCCACAACAGCAGATTACAAACACATCCATGATACGAGAGGAATGTGATTGTTTAGTGATTTGTTAATAGCATCTTGCCTACTAGCTTCTTAAAGTGCTTTTAAAACTTCAGTTGAACTCTGAGTTTCCTTGTTTTGTTTGTTGCTTTTATTCAAATGCAGGAAAAACTGAGGCTCTGTGGGTGGAATTTGGCTCTCTTTGGAGATGCTACAGTAGCTGGTCTGTTCCTGTTGGTCTTAGTGTATGCAGAGCATTTGCAGGTCTAGCTCTAATTATTAGAAGAGACCTGGTTTCTAAAAATGCTGGAAATCTGGTGCCTGAGGCCAAAAACACTGGCTAGGATGACAGCCCCATCCTGCCATAGTAAATCAAGACTCTAAATCAATAAATCATAGTAAATCAATCTACTACTGTCATAACCCACAGCAACACTAGAGCCTCCTCTGAAATCCATTTCATTAGGTATTTTGTGGGATTCATACAAAGCATTCCCTCCTTCACCCTATCTTACACCATCTTGAAATGGTCCCTTATCCTTATGCAGGGCCAGGACTCCTGAGGTCAAGGGCAGACCAAGGAGCCTGGCCATGGTTGGTGCTTAATCTTTGAAATGCCAGATCCATGCCTGCTCCTGGTGTGGTTTGCCGCCAGACAGCAGCTGACGCATCACACCATCTCTGATCCACCCTGAGATTTGGGAGCTGCGGTGGAGCCCTGTCTCCTACCCTGGTAAATCTGCTCCATTAATAGCTATCAAAGAGCCTGAAGTTTCCATCTGAACTTTATCTGGCTTTGCAGTGAGCTGGGGGATTAAAAACTGTCGCAGGGAGGGGAAGGGAGGGAGCAGCCGTGGCTCACCCGGAATAGCCTGACCTATGACGGCACATACCAGCCTGGGGAGGGGAGTTGTCCTGTGAGCTCACGGGTTATTAGCAGTGAGCACAGACATGTCTGCAGTCAGCAGCACACTCAGGGCCAGCTGCTCCATCCTTGCCTGCTTCAGGGAGTCCAGAGGGATTTGTTAGTACAACTTGCCAGTGCAGCTCTTTGATGGGGGGCTGGGAGTAGGTTTGAGGACCAGCGATGTGGCGCCATCCTTCTGTGCTGCTCTTGGGATTTGACCTCTGGGTTGTTCAGTGGGGCAGATCTGGTTATGAGGGAGAGCATTATGAGGAGATAACCACTGTCCTGAGGCAGCCCAGGGCTGTTGTCTCTCTGCTGCATCATAGCAGGTTAAAAAAAGGATCATTGTATGACTGGGGCTTGCCTATAGGGCCAGCAGACATGGGGCACAAGCCTTCATCTACCATATGGGGAGTAGTGTAGGAAGCAAAAGCAGTTTGTTTTTTTTTTTTTTTTTTGTGTAGCCATGCATTCACTTCTCACAGCCTCTCTCTTGTACCTCGTTTTGTTTTCCTTGCTTTATTTTACCTGTTTAGGAAATCTGTTTCACCCACCCCTTGTCACCTTGTGGAATCACCCAGGGTTTATTCTTACTTCTTCCCTCCTCATTCAGAGCTGCTCCTCACGTGAGCTTTCCTGTTACAGCAGGAGCTTTTTCGTTAGAGACAGGCTGGGAGTTAGAGCCCTTTTTCAGTGCCCAGTGTTTTGCAGGGATTGTGCAGAGCAGCTCAGCACAGTGGAACAAGATTTTCCCTGCTGGCCAGATGATCCCAGACTAAGTGTGCATATTCCCCTAGGGGCAGTAGAACTGGAAATTAACTCCTTGGATATGATGCAAGCAGGCATGTGGCACCGTAATGAATAGTCTTTGAGTGCTGCTCAGTGTTTTACACCAGGAAGCACTGAGGCTGTTTTAAACCTTTGACCCTGGCGACATACTCCAGATTCCTCCCAATTAAATGGTCTCCTTACCTCCCCTCCAGGCCTGAAAGCATCTCATCTTCTGACTAGCCAGACAGATGCATGGCCCTGTAAAAATCTCCTTTGTATCCCCAGTAATTCTATTGATCTGCACATTGAGAACATAATTCTGCTTTGGAATTTACAGCTTGCATACTTTATTGTTATCAGTGATGGGTGCTGTTGGTGTGCCTGCTCTTTGAATACCTAGAAAGTCATCCAGCAGGTGGGAAATCCCTGCTCCATAGATCTGACAGCCTAGGGGAGTGCAGCTGAACAGTATCTGGAGGAGATTGCCCAAACCGCCTGATAAGAATACCACCTGAATCCTTCTCTCCTGCTGGTGTGGCAGAGGAATGTGTAACCTCGGAAGGAGTGTTGCTATGGGATGTGCTCCCCTTTGCTAGAGTGGATGAGCACAGGAGACACCAGTGTCTGGTGTACAGACTCTGCCAGTACAAACAACATTGCCTCTTGTCTCTCCAGCAAGCTCTTATGTGACAAGGGTTTGTGAGGAAGAAGGGAATTTTCATGCTGTCTATGTCCTGCTGTTTACCAAGCACATTAGGTATTTGTAGCTGCAGTGTTTGTTGCTGGCATTTGAGCTGTAGAAAGTTTTACTTCGAATTTTGGTGGTTCTTGATTCAGCTCTTGGTGGCAAGGAGGGCGCTCTTTGTCTGTGTGTCCTTTTCCCTCCTTTTGCTGGCCCTGGAATACCTCAGCAATTTCTGGAGGTGAAGAGAAGCTCTTAACCAGAGGGAGAATGAAAAACAGTGGTTTCCTGCTAGACATTTAATCCCAGATGAAATAAGGGGATTTAGGAGCTGGACGCTGAATAACTGCACTGATTTATCATGTCTTCCACTAGAGTCAGTTACTGTGACCAGGAGTGAGATGGGAACATCCATTCATGTATGGGGGAGAGAGGATCTCAGATTAGCCAGATAGGCATAACAGGTGTCCTCCACCTCAACAGTACATAAAAAAAACCCCATGAGAGTGGGCCAGTAGGTACGTGTCCAGCTGGACAAAATTATTGTTGTAAGTAACTTCAAATTGAAAATATTCTGTTCTACATCTTGTTGCAGGATCCTTTTCAATTGCGTTCTGGGGACTGATCATGAAAGATTGATCCCTGCCTTGCAGGGGGAAAATTCTGTGTATGTTCTCTGAGAAGATCCATGGGTAGCAAAGGCAGCTGGAGGAAACTGGGTTGGATGACTGTCATGGCTCTCTGGCAGTCCCTCGGAGTCTGGGAGCACTTACTGATGGTCTGCCTGAAGACCTGATGTCAGTAACAGGGACCTGCTTTATTCAATTTAATCCCCTTCTCCCCAAGAGGGGCTGAACATATGATAGCTGGGGTCTGCGGGTGAAGGGCTGTTCTGCTGTGCTCAGAGCAAGGGAGACTCCATCTTTCCAGTGCATTCTGCCTCTTGGGCCGTCATACCCTTTCAGACACGGCTGCCTCACTTGTTGAGGTGCTCCCTCAGCTCCCTTTCTAGAGGCTTTTTTTTTTTTTTTCTTCATTGTTAGGTTTTAGTTTTGATTCAGAGAGATGATATAATCAGCCTTATCCAGTTACAGGGTATATCCCAGTCTTCCTGCAGCTGGAGTCTAGACTTTTACCCTGAATTGCTTGGGGCATGGCAAATAGCTGCTGCTCTCCTCCTCAGGTTTGCCCAGACTTCTTGTGATGAATGTACCTGCCAGCCCAGAACATGAAATGCTGTTTTGTTCTAAGCCTGGGAACAATCCACTTAGCTGCATGGAGAGGGAACTAAGAGAGAAGGGTGATAAGAGAAGTAGTCTGATAAGGATTTTTTTACAGGCTGTGGGGAACTGGGTTATGCAGGGAGGTGGCTGTTGACACTCAGAAGTGACACTTGGACTGAGTGTCACACAGATTAATGGTGTAAGGCCCCCAGTGGCTCTCAGCAGCCAGCTCTTGCCAAGCATGTGCATAGTGAGAAAAGGTGGAAAGAAGGTGGGACTTTCACTTCTCCTGCCACTCTCCCTCCCTAAGATCTCTGCACAGCTTTCTGTGTTTGAGGACCATCCTGGGAGCAGAACCCCACCCTGTCTGGACTAGAGACTGGTGTTAAATCAGGGTAAGTGTAATTGCACAACATGAGGCTTATTAGGGATGTGGTTTGTGTCTTGCTGGTTCAGGAGATAACTGGATTGCTATTGCCTTGTCTGCAAAAAGCATTAGATCAGTGAAAGACAAGCCTCAGTCACGCTCTTCAGTACAGCAGAATGTAAGAGGTCTGAGTTCTTCATGACTCATCTGTAAATATGTCTTCAAACTATGACTGTGTGTAAAAATATTTGGAAAATTTTGAGCACAAGAATAAGGGTGACTTTCAAATTTTTCTTCTCTCAACCTAAGGACCAAAAACATGTAACTGTTTCTTTGTCTCTGCTGTATCTGTGTTTGAAGTCTCCTTTCTTCTCTTTCTCCACAGGTCCTTCAGAAGCTTGGTAAAGCAGATGAAACAAAAGATGAGCAGTTTGAACAGTGTGTGCAGAACTTCAACAAACAGCTGGTAAGATCATTTGCAATATCTAATTGCACCCTGGGTATTTGGTATTAACTTCCAGTCATCTGCTGCAATATGTAATTAAAGGCCTTTAAATTATACAATGACATAGGTCTATTGAAGTGACCTATGCCAGTGCCCAGCCACTCTCAGGGTGAAAAACCTTTTCTTGATATCCTACCTAGATCTCCCCTGCCTCAGCTTCATCCTGTTTCTTCAGTCCTGTCACTGGTCACGAGAGTGAAGAGATCAGTGAAAATAATACTTGTTCTAGACCCAATTTTAGAGAGATAAATAGCTCAACCAGAACACTTTCTTCAGTTAGCAGCTGCTTTGTAACGTAATTTTTGCTGCTCTGCTGGAAGTGGAGATATAAGAGCAACGTTGTGTCCCTGAAAGACAGATAGGGTGGGAAACAGATTAGATATAAAAAAATAAAATGGAACAAGGCAGTTTCAGTTTCCTAAGCACAGTGAAGGGCAGAAGACACAAAGAAAGCAAATGGTGAAGAAGGAACATCCTTCCATGGCTAAAATCTAAATCTGACTTCTTCCCCATGCTTGCACAATCACTGCGTCAGGCCTGAGTCATTATTCTTCTGCCTGTCTGCCTTGTCCCCAGTATTTTAGCCCACAGAAATATTTTAACAGTGTAGCAATTTTCCCCCACTCTCCTACTTCCACAGCAGTAGGTTTCCACCTTCAACTGAGTGTGTTTTATTTTTTATCTGGAGGCTTCAGTCTCCCAAAACGGAAAATACCAGTTATCTTGTGAGTTTTGTTGTTAGGAGAAGCATTGCTTTTGTTTTGTGGCAGGAAATGTGTGCCACAGCATAGCTTAGGTAGTGCTGAAGAAATCTGTTGCCCTTTTGTGGCCTGACACATTTAGGACCTTTTTCTAGAGCTGTTAGTGGCAGCTGCATCACGTCTGTTGAGACTCAGCAGATGTGGTTATGTGTCGCAAAACCAGCTGAGTAGGGATTTGCCACAGCTGATTGTAATGAAAATCCTTCAGTCTGGCTTTGACTTATGTGTAACCTGATTGCAGATTCCTGGACACTAATGCTCGTTTTCTTGGCAGCAATAGGAGCTATTGCTCCAGAAGTTCATGCAGCATGTCCAGCAATGATATTTTCTTGTACACAGCAGAATACATTTAACTGCTTTCTGACAACATGACATTACCAGATGTAGCAGAACTTTTTTGGTATAATTGTTAAGCAATTAAGAAATAACCTTTTTAAAGGAGAAATAAAAAAACCCCTCAAACCCAAATGTCTAGATGTGACTGTCTGGGATGACTTTTTCAATTTCCAAAGCCATGAGTTCCAGTGGTGCAGTGAGGACTCTGGTAAAGAAGCACTGCATCTTGTATCTCTTACATCTGATTTTTTTCCCTGTTTTGCAGAGCAGACCATGAACTAAATTCCACAAGTAATTAATCAAAGAAGCGGAGGCTGCTCTGCATTTGCTGTTTTGCTTAGGCCCTCAGTTTCCCTATTACTAAAATAAATGCAGACAATGCCTGTTTTACAGGGCAAATGATGAGTGTGAGTTAGCTGGATTCTTGGGATATGCAGAGCTGAGGACTAGGGGAGTAAAAAATCAGCTATATATACATACATGCACACTTGTTTATGTTCTCATATGTATGAGGTGTGTGTAGCATAATTATCTTTGAGATTTCTATGACCTTTCATTACAAGGTCTGCTCTAGTGGGGAGTGGAAGTCTGGAGGAAAGCTGACCTTTTGCTGCAGGCTGCTGACAAAACAGCACTGCTTGCTGGTGGAACTGGCTGGGGTGTGAGCAGGCAGTGACCTTGTTCACTGGCTGATTAGAGGCTGCTCTGACTCTGATGACTGTTTTGGACCACTTTGACACATGTTTCTGTGTGTGGTCTCTTGAGGAATGGAGTGCAGGTCTGAAAATCACTTAATCGTTTTCAACCAAGGTATTTGTGGTTCTCTCAAATAGTGGTTGAGTGGAGATGAGAGAGGGTATTGCACTTCCTTACTCTCTGTCCATCTGGTTCATTTAAGAGCACCACTCTGAGGTCCCTGAATGGTATGAACTTTTTAGCTGAGATGGATTTGCTTTGTGACAAGAGAACTGGACACGGGTGCAGGGCTTGCCTGTGTCTCCTGAAGGCTTGACTATCAGCAGAATTAACTCTCATTACTCCCTTGTGGAGATTCTTTGGCTATTAACCTACCCAAACATCCATCTGAAGACTTGCTCCTCCTTCCCTTTCCCAATGTCACTTATGTTCAGTCACTGGCACAAGGATCTGTCCCAGATAATGTCCTTGCTGACCTGGGAGCAAGAGTCTTGCTGTGAAGGTGCAACTCAGCCCCTGCCTGAAGTGTGCCAGGCTTTGGCTTCTCTTGCCCTGTGCTGAAGTACTCACTCGAGGGACAGTGTGAGGCTGGTGGCAGCTCTCACACCTGGCACTGCATGTGTTTCTGCCTGGCAGAGCAGCTGGTTTTTGGTACCTTTCATGAGCTGCCACTTGTGTGGAAGTTCTGGGCTGGTTTACAGCCTTTCACACCAAGCACATGAGAGGGAAGCTGCTGCTGGCACGGGCTGCATCCCTCTCTGCTTGCACCACACTGTGTTGGGCACAGCCCCTGCTGTGAGGCAGTCAGTGGGGACTGCATCTTCCCTCTTGCAGAGCAGGTTCCCATTACAGTTGGTAGCTCAGAGAGAGGGTTTCATCCCAGACAAGAACCTTTTATGCCCAGCACTTTCCATTTCAGCCCCACGTGGCAAAACAAGCTTAACAGCCTCCCTGTGGTACCCCAGGGTGGAGCTTCTCACCAGTTTTTCATGCTCTGTGTCTTAACAGTTCTAAAGTTCTGCTGAGTGGGGGCTTACCTGGAGCTGTTGTTTTAATGCTTCCCCTCCCTGTAATTACACAGTCTGCTCTTCCAGCCTTGCATTAATCTAATCTGGAACAGGACATTACCTTCTGCCCCCTGAGATGTTGAACATCCCTGCTGATAATAAAATCCTTCCCACTAGATCTGCAAAACCAGAGAAGTTATGTAAAGGGGTTGCAGTCTAATATTAGGATGAAATAATTCCTTTTTAAGATTGGGGGAAAAGAGTTTTAGGAAACCTGTCTACTACCAAGAACAGCTCTACAGAAAATCACATACTTAGCTAGGGCTGGGTTTCAAGATAAGAAAGCACAAGAAGATATCAAACCACTTCTGTGCTTTTCTTTCATGGAGCTGTAAGTAATACATGGTTCATTATTAGGTCTTTGGAAAGAGAGATAGGTCCTCTAGCCTTCCAAGCATAGCACTTTTATTTTTAAATATGCATCTGTACGCTGTCCTTCATGCTATACCTGGTTGTGTTATAGGCTCATGGGCTTGAATTACACTGTGATGGCAATATCTGCTTGAACAAGGTGACACTTGCGTGATTAAACATCTTCATATTGAGCCATACCTCTGTAACTTCCCTCTGCTTACTGGTATCTTCAACTATTTGATAACTGGGAAGTGGATTTATTTTTCTGATTCCAGTTTTACTCTTTTCCATACTTTTTTTACCACTTGGTTTAAGAAGCATCTTTTAAATGTGCACTCAAGAGTGTCGAAAGTTTCTGTTTTGTATAGTATTTGACAGTGTCTGACTGTGTTGTGAGAGGTATTTTGGAGAGAGCATTGGAGCAGGCTCCTCAGAGAAGCCATCCCTGGAAGTGTTTGGAAAACACATAGATGTGGCACTGGTTTAGTGGGCATGGTGATACTCAGTCAAAGTTTGGACTTGATGATCTTGGAGGTCTTTTCCAGCCTTAATGATTCTATGATTTATGCAGAATTGTGGGAGTACTTGACAGCTTACTGTAGGCTGCTCATTGAAAGAAGGTGCTGCATTCATAGAGAGAAAGCAATGGTCTTAAGGTTACCCCAAATTTTTACTGGAAAGCACTAATGCTTAAAATAATTTTTAACAAGTCCTTATGGCAAGGAAGCTGCTTTACTGATGGACGAGCAAAAACAACAGAAACGCCAGAGAGGGAACAGATAGGAGCCACAGGTACCCAGGGGAGCTGGGAAAACAGGATTCAGGCAAAACTCTGAACAGGGGTCACTCACTGAAAATCTTTGTGCTTGCAGATCTTACGGGCTGTAAAGTCTGATCACTCTCTCTGTCAGACTTTGTACTTTTAAGAGACTTAGGTAACTCCATAGTGACAGAGATCAGCTGTAACTGAGTTTAAACATCAGCAAGGGGTGTCTGAGACTGCTCCAGCTGCAGGATGCAGCACCACATACTGGTGAGGATGCCTGGAGAACACAGAGGGCTGGTTCTGCATTGCTGCAATTGCATGCTCCAATTTTCAGCCCTGGCTTGTAGGTTTTTCCTGTGGTCTATCTAAAAATATTGATTAGACATTTATTTGTGGTGTCAGTTTTCTGCTCAGAGAAAGATGTTTGTCTCCCTGGCTTTGGAACTGGGTATTGAGACTTGAGGAATTCTGAGTTTGGCTTGTATCATTTGCTGCTGTGGCAGGATTAGGGCAAACATGGACACGATTTTAGAGGTGACTTCTGATTCTAGATGCCACAGTTTTGAGTGTTACTACTCCAGACACTGCAGAGCCCAAGTGTGTAGTGGGCAAGTTCTGCAGAGGACTTTCCCTGATGATAGTTTTTGATAACCTCCAAGTTACTTGGAGGTACTTACTCACTTGTGAGTTCAAATTTAGTTATTCTTAAAAATGTTACAGCTGCAGGGTGATAATGTATCCGTTGGTGGGACTTTGCATATCTTTTGCAAAGCAAGAATGCAGAAAAGAGACCACTGCACCTCACAGCTTGCTGCCATTCTTCTTCTTTCCCAGTTTGTGCCCCATTGAGGGAGGACCCCAGCATAATGAATTTTGACAGCTGAAGCCAAGTCCAGAGACAAGGGAGCTCACAGGACATCTTCAACAGCTGCCTCAGAGCTACTGACTTCAAAAGCAGATGTTTCCCATCAGCTCTCCCCACCACTCAGTCACCTCTTGTCTCAACTGAGCTCATGCTGAGATCCTTTGTGCTCCCAGTGCAGCTGTGCTCTCTAAGCAGAGGCTAAATCTGCCCAGCTGTTGAAGTGGCAGTGATAGCATAACTTTGTGAGAAATCCATCTGCTTCCAACAGTATGGCCCAAATTGTTTTCCATGCCTCGAAAATTCTGGATGAGTTCACATTTGTTCTTTTCCTACTGCCATCAGCAAAGGAAATGAGGGATTGGAAAGAGCTGGCCAGTTTTACAAACAAAGTCTCCTAGTCTAGTGAGGCGTTGGGAACTGACCCAAAGAGAGTACAAGAGGAGAGGAGTTATGATTACATTTGCTGCAAGAGTCCTAAAAGTTCCTAGAACACAGAGCAAAAAAATGTAAAAAATGTGATAGCTTGAAGTTTCATGTGATCATAGGACTGGTGTGTAGCCCATCTGCAAGACCAGTTTTCTTTAATTAGAAAGGCTTGAGTGCTTCTTACACTCTCTGTAGCTGAAGGAATAACTGATGATCTCCTTATGTTCACAGTCTGAAGGCACGAGGCTGCAGAAGGACCTCCGGACTTACTTGGCTTCTGTCAAAGGTAAGGTCTGCATGAGCAGAGGTTTGTTCCCCTCTAATGCTTACCTGCAGTGTGAGGTCTCCCCAGGCATGAGTCACAGGACAGGTCAGCTTTGTCAGGGGAGGAATCTTTCAGCATCTTTTGGGACCAGCTGGGATGGAATGGGGTTGTGCTTTGATGCCAAACGCGTGATGCTGTCTTAGCAGATGGACCTTCACATGTTCCTCTAGGGGAGGATGAACACAAAGGGCTTGATGCAACTGCACCCTTGGTTCCTTTCTCCCTCTGGTTACCTTCCACCTCTGTATCATCAAGGGTCAGACATTTAGTAAGGAAGAGCACAACATTTGTAGTAATGCTCCTGTGCCTCCATTCCTCAGGATAAGGGTTCAGCTGTGAGGAACACGTTATTTTCTTCTTTGTCTGAACAGTTCCCTCTTCTTTCCTAGCTATGCACGAGGCCTCCAAGAAGCTGACAGAGTGTTTGCAGGAAGTTTATGAGCCAGACTGGCCTGGGAGAGATGACACAAATAAAATAGTAGAGGTAAGACCGTCCAGGATGTGGGGATGTCCAGATTTGTTCTGTCAGCAGAGATGAGCTTTGGAAGCTATGTCTGTGCACCACATTTCTTCGGGCATGTGACTTTGCAGAAGAATTGGAGACAAACTCAGCACTGTGAAGAAAGGAAGATTGAAAGGATGTGGCCTGTATT
The DNA here is from genome assembly GCF_009819655.1 of Sylvia atricapilla. Taxonomy (NCBI): domain Eukaryota; kingdom Metazoa; phylum Chordata; class Aves; order Passeriformes; family Sylviidae; genus Sylvia; species Sylvia atricapilla. The sequence goes on from NC_089146.1 coordinate 24,469,526, forward strand.
TTTGTAGGAGATTTTTGCCAGACGCTTGTACATTACACAGAATTGTACACTTATGCCCAGAAGCTGCTTGTTCCCCTCAGAGTGGCTACATGGGGACAGAGGATTCCGAAACAAACTCAGTAGGGTCAACTGGGTGTGCTGCTTATGTTCTGTGTAGGTGAAAGGGGCAGACAAAACTATGGCTAAAGCAGTCAGAGCAGCCGATGGTGTAGCTGCAATGACCCCTCATGGCAGTGCCTCAGCTGCGTTGTTTCAGTTGCTCCCTTGTTTGTCTGAGCCATGTGTCACCCCAAACTGCTGTTGTTCTCATTCCTTGGTGGAGTGATGCCTGTCCAACTTGTCCAGGTGTTTCTGTGGAGCTTGGGACACAGCCTGTCATTTGGCAGCATGGATCCCCCTTGGCCTGTGCCTGTGGTGGGTCCAGCTGGAGGCAGCACCCTCTGCTCTCTTGCTCAGCTGTTCTGCTGAGCAGCAGCTGGGGCAGTTCAGCTCTCTAGATTCATTTGCCATGAGGCTGCAGGGCTGGGCTCATCTGCAGCTGTCTGTGGCATTGGAGAAGTGGTGTAGGAGTAGACAGGAGAGCAGGAGGAGGATTCTTTCTTTCCCCTGCAGAAAATCTCACCTGAAATAACATCTGTGTCTTGCCTAAGAAATAATGACTTCAAAGCAGGTAATTTAAACAAAACCTCAATGTTTCCAGGTCAAATTTGTCATTAACATGGAAACTTTGCTTTCGGAAGTGCTGTTGCAGTAAATAATGGAGTTGCATTTCAGCTGGTTTAGCTTCAGAGTCTCTGTTGGCCTTGTTTCTTCCTGAGCCACTGTGGTGCCTCCTGAGAGACTGACCCTTCAGAAAATTTGAGCCAGAGAAGTCAAAGGGGACATGAATCCTGAGAATTAACTGTAGCTGCCCTTTGGGTTTGCAAGAATATTTCCATTGTTCTACCTCCCCCTTTAATTCCTTGTTTATATTTTGCTTGTGAAAGGACAGGTGAGAGAGAAGAGTTATTCCTGCCAAATAAAAAGCATAAAGTGGGAATGTTTCATGAATATTTTAGCCAAAACCCTTTGTTCAAGTGGAAAAACAGGAGAGAGGGATAATTTTCACCTAATCCAAGGTGTTGAAATTACTATGCCTGAGCTAAGGTCGAGGGTAAAGTGGGCACAGCTCAGGGTGCAAGCCTTGGCTGTAGCCTCCGTTGGGCTGTGGAGGCAGGAAGTGTGAGGGCTGAGGACTGCTAGTGTAGCTTTCTGTTGTTCATGATTTTCTAGAAAGCTGTACTGTAATGAAAAATAGAAAATGATGCCTTGTGGTGTCAGGTGTCCCTTTTGTGTAGCTGCTGGGAGAAGGAGGCAAAACCAGCCTGACAATTATCTTCCGTTGTACAGAGCTTGAGTTTAATATTGCAGGGGAAAGATAGGGCTTCAAATGCATTTTATCCAGGGAGCAGTCACTTGAAGTAGCAGCATCAGGCTTTCTCATTTCTGCCGAGATCTCTGTTACCATTAGTTTTCCAAAGAAATTACTGTTTCTTAAGAGCTCTGAGTGCCCAAGAGTGTTTGCTGTAGCACTCACAGAGAAACACAGAAACGTGGAGAACTTGTTCTTAATAGTTAACTCATTACTTTTGTTTTTTAGAACAATGATCTCCTATGGACGGATTTCCATCAGAAGCTGGTGGATCAAGCACTCCTTACCATGGATACATACCTTGGCCAATTTCCAGATATTAAAGTAAGAGTCTCTTTACACTCTTTGATCTAGAGAATCGCAGCATATAAAAGCTCTGAAGATCAATTTCTTACATACCTACCTTCTTTAGGAGAATGTGTGCTGCACTTTTCCAAGGTCTTCTTTAAAAGCATCCAAGATCTCTGCAGCTCTGGGTTAATTGAAAACGTTTTTTTCTATTTTTGGGCTTAAGAGTGAAGAGTTCAGGGGAAGAATGCTGAAGAGAAAATATACGTGTGAAAGAGGAGGATCCATGAAATTCCCTATTGCATCAGAGTGCAGGGGGCAGTGTCAGCAAGAGCTCAGAAGGTCTCAATCTCTCTTTTTGGTCCTTTTGTCTTTAACTACCTTGTAAGCAGAAAACATTGAGGAAGCAGTTAGTGGCAAATGTACTTTATGAGTACAGGTTGGTGTGGAAGGCAGATTTCTGTGAGTCCTTGAAGTCTTGTTTGTGTGTGTAAGCAGCATTTTTCAGGGAAGGGAGAATGCTGGATTGGTGTCTTTTTGGGAGACAGGGCCCTAGGTTTGAGTGATGTCCTGTGACCTTCCCTTTCCCCACAGCTATCTCCTCTCTATTCATTTCAAGGTTATGCAGGAAATGTCTTCACCATATGGAAGCACTAGTGATGATATCACCATATGGGAAGTATCAGCTTGGCTACTTTCCAGTGAAAGCAACCCTTTCCCCACCACATGTCTCTTAAAACGTGTGTCAATATTTATTGCTTCAGGAGGATTGTGCTGTATCAAACGGGGGCAGGTCACGGGCTTGTAAAATCATCTCTGAACAGCAATGTCCTTGTCTCCTGGGACTCTCTGTTTTTGCTTCATTTTTCCAGCCTCTTCTGCCTCTGGAAGTCTGAAATGGGGAAGGGCTGTGGCTCTCTACCCACTGAAGGCTGTAGGGCTGATCTCTCTGGGATGTGATGCCATGTGCCTCAGTCAATAGCCCAACCATCACACATGCCTGAAAATGCTGGCCTTTTCTCTCTGAATTAAACAATCATGTTTGTTTATATTAGAAGAAAACGTTATGATCTTTGTACAGAAGTTGTAAGTATGTCTGCAAACTAGGATTCTTGCTCCACCATTTTCTGACACTGATGGTTTCACTCTGTTGACGTCACGACAGTTGGCCTCAGCAGCCTGAATTTCAGCCATAGGTCTGAAAAGTATGGGAACAAACAGGTATGCAAAGATGAAGAAATATTAAAATATTGCTAGTGGCAGCTGATTTCTGAATGGGTCACTAAAGTGCTTATTAATGTTCTTTCTCAGTTGTCAGATGATGCCCTAGAGAAGGTGAAATTTATATTACTGCATAAAAACAATTTCATGCGCAATTCAAGTAATGTTTTAGAGAGCACTACTCATCTGTTTCCCTTCCTAAAACAAGTGGCTTTATGTTGGTTCTCACAGTAAGATACAGATGTGTTTTGCAAGAGTTGACTATTCCTTTAAAATGGACTTTAAGTGGCATGAACCCAAAAAGGTCAGTATGTTTTTATTCAGCTGGATGCATCATCCTCCTTATGCTAGAGCAGTGCGAAGTGCTCAAATCAAGTCTATTTTTGCAAAGTCCTAGAAATGCAGTTGTTGAGCACTGCTGTGCCTGTACAGAAGTATGGTTAGGCCTCACATAAGGAATTAGCGTTCTTGAGATTGGCAGGAAAAAGAAGCTCCAGTCTTACGTAATTTGCAGAATATTTGAGTTGGTTTTTGTTGTTGTGATAATAGTTTTCTGGTTTTTGTTTTCCACAAAATGATATTTTCTGCTTTTCCTGCAACTGTGGCATTAGTCTGGTAAAATAAGTTGACTTACGGAGAGAAGAGTATTTTAATTTAGTTGTGAAAAGGCCTGCTTTTATTAATGGCCCAGTAATTAAAATGTGTGATGAGTTAGATCATGCATGCATTAATTTTTAGTTCATTCTAACATGTTCTAAATCCATCTTTACTTAAGGGGCTGTAAAAATTCCCTTGGATATTTTGGAAGTGGGAAGGGATCCAGAGCAGGAATGTGGAAACAGAGTATGCCTATTGTAAGGAATTTCTGTGTGTTAAAGAAAATAATTTATCCGATGTTGGATTTTCACCCCTGAACAAGGCCTCTCCATCTTCTCTAACTTGACAAATGGGAATGCAAAAAGTACTTTAAACTTTCTTTGCAGCTCAGCATCTGTACTTCTTGGAGTAGGACTCTTCTTGCATAATCTTTACTATTTCTGAGTGAGTTTTTGGTTGGTTTTGCACAGTGCGCAATAAAAATACAGTCCTCTGCAGTGGGGCCAGAGAAGTTAAACTATAGACCAATTCTGAATAGTTGTGGAATTGGGGATTTTCTGTCTTGCACTGAAACTTGTGCTCTTCTAGCTGTAAAACCAGATAACAGTAAAGAAGGGTGTGGAGGGCAAAAGTTTTTTGTGATGGCTTGGCTTTGGTTTGTGTTTGTTAGTTTGTTTTTTTTAAGGATGCTCAAATTAAGATGGATTCATTGCAAAGTAGTAAAGTCTGTTGGAGTTCAGGTGGTGGTGGGTACCTGCAACTGTTTTGGAGTCATACAAAGGAGCCCTGCAGCCTCCCAGGGCTGGGCTAAATCCTGTTAGTGCCACCACAGGCAGCAGTGTGGTCAGTGCTTACTCCAGGAGGAGAACACACACCCTGTGTGTCTGTACCTTGCAGTATTTCCCTGGGCTCCAGTAGAAACACGGGGATGGGTGTGTGTTAGAGGTTTTGGAGCTGCATAGACATGGAGGAGTTACTTTATTTGAAAGATGGGTGACACTGAATCAAACTCCCTGGTGGAAAACCTGAAGTGGATGTTTGCCATGTCAGAGGTGGGGAAAATTCTAGCTGTCTCTACCAGGCTGACCTGAGGCAAAATGGTATCTCTTAAATTCCAGATGGGGCCATGTTTCCTCTAGTATAAGATCCATTAACTTGCATCTCAGATTGCTGTGCAGCTGGATGCCTCCTCCAATACCTTGTGTCCTGGCTGGCAGTGTGACATTTGGGAGGTGTTTTCTAGTGACCTTGACTGTGGGGAGGCTCAGCCTCTTCGTGACTCCTCTTGGAGTGAACTGAGCATTTAGAAGAGACTTTGGGTGTGCGTGTGGCTGAAATCCTGCAGATCTGCTGTGACTCACCCGGAGCTGCAGCAGCATTTACTGGAAGTGCAGAGGAGCCTGTGTGGGAGATGTGTGAGCTGCTCCCAGCTGGTCTGGCAGAGCCATCAGCCCTGAGTGCGGTTTTGCAGCATATCTGCAGGAGCCTGGGGAGAGGAAACCACAGCTCCCTGCCAAATGCAGGAGAGAAGGGGATTCTGCTTTTGCAAGTAAATCCCAATGCTGATTCCTCATTCTGCACTTTCTCTGTCGCTGGGTTTTGTGGTTAGTCAGAAATCCTCCTGGCTCTTTGCCATGCCTTTTCACTCTCTTATCCAGCCAGTTGCTGGACTGCTGATTACTGACACTGGTCCAGGCTCTCTGACCTAGGGGGGAAGTGTTATCGTCAGGCTAGGAAGACTGTGCTCCAACCCAGATAATCTGGGGTGTTTGCAGACAGTGTGGGAGGCAGGGGGGCTGAGGAGATGGCTAGTTCCTAAAACAGGGAAGCCCAGTGGGCTAGAGCCTCAATAAAGTGCAGCTCTGCTGGGAGAGAGAGCCTGAAGCTCCTCAGTTCAAGAAGGGTAACACAGGATCAGGCCACAGGCTTGACTGTCTGTCCTGGATTCTCAGCCATGGATTTGTCAGGACTCCATTCCTGAATCTAAGTCTGGTACACAGTCAGCTCCCTCCTTGTATTTTTTTGGCTTCAGTCTTGTGCGTTGGTGACTCACTGCTGCAGGTTTTCCCTTGCACTTCCTTTGCATAAATGATGCTGACAGGGGACCTCTGCCTGTGGCTGCAGTCACTACTGTGTGCAGCTTCTGTCACAGGGTCCAAAAGGCTGTCCATGGCAGATCCTGAGCATGTGGATGAGTGCTTTTGCTGTGCTGGCAGCAGAAATGCCTTCTTTTGTTGAACTTAATCTCTCAGGCTTCCGCACAAACTAGCGAGCTGATCAGTTAGAGACTGGATGCAGCCCTCAGGAAGCCTTGAAAATAATGAAGCATTACCTGTAGGATGCAGGCACATTGTGGGGTTTAGGAAGCAGTGGAGCTAAAGTTCTGAAAACATGCATATCACCTAGAGGTGGGGCCTGTTGGCTGGACCCCTTTACCTTCCTTTCATGGGTCCTCTCTCCTCCTGAGCCGCTCCCTCTGGAATGGTGCTTGCCACAGGTGGCTCCCAGGGCTTCCTCTCTGGGCAGCCTGTGTGAAGGATCCAGGGAGAGGAGTCCTTGCATGGGCAGAGTGTGGGGTGTTCTGGAAGCTGGGTGAAGAAGAGGGTTTTTTCCTGGGAGGTTTTGCAGTTTTGGCTGCTGGGGAAGGTTGGTGTGACTCCTCTCTCCATCTTTCTAGTCTCGTATTGCAAAGCGAGGAAGGAAGCTTGTGGATTACGACAGTGCCAGACACCACTTTGAAGCCCTGCAAACTGCAAAGAAGAAGGATGAAACTAAAATCGCAAAGGTAAAGCAAGCAGGAGGATATGCAGCCTTCCTTTCTTTTTGGGAGGTCTGCATTTGCTGACTGAGCAGCTTTAAAGTTCACCTGTACCTCTTCATTGTGTTTTCATAGAAATCATTCATAATTGGAAAGGACCTGTAAGATCACTGAGATGTTGTGAACTGGTGAGGTTTTGCTAGGTATTTCCTTCTCATTTGTTTAGTTTTCCTGGAAGGCAGGATGACCTCTGTTGGGCTGGTTCAGACCCATCATCATCAATCTGCATGTCTTGGTGGCCAAATACTTGGGTGTGGGTTTTGTCACGTGCCCAGGACCAGTAACCTCTGGCAGAAAAGCCAGTGTGCCCCTTGAGGAAGCAAAAGTTTGCAATGCTCCAGAAAAATGTTACAGTTTGTCTGTTTCTTTGGACTCTGTCTCCCTATCCTGGAGCAGCAGTAAGAATGTTTGACTGTTACTTGAGGTTGGTTGTGTTTGTGAAGTCCTCTGATATCCTAGGGGAAAGACCCTTAGGAGTGTGAGTGACAAGTACATTGATGGAAATGCACTCTGTGCAGAGCTGATGAATGTATTCTGTTGTCTATTGGTTGCAATTACTGGGTAATAAATATGGCTGAAAGCAGAAAAATAAAGAGTTTTGTCTTGTCAGGTTTCTTTCCTGCCTGTGAACAGCTTGATCCAGGGCTTGCCTAATATGCAAATGAAGGATTTTATTTTTAATGAGATTTATTTTAATTAAAAATAAAGTTTACATTTTTTTAATGTAGCAGAAGAAAGATAATAGGGCTAATTTCGTTCTAGAGTAGACCAGTCAATGGATTGAGTACTGCCCCTAAAATGAGCTATAGATCCCTCTTGTACCCTAAGTGTACTTGAACCCGTGTGCTTCCCTTCACAGGACACTTCTTGACACAACAGAATAGTCCAGGACTGGGGAGACATCTTTTATTCTCTTTAATGTGGGCCATGGTAAATTGTGACTTATCAGAGTAGAAGCAGTACAGGAAGGAAAGACCCTGAATCTGTAGTTTTTAACCAGGCTGACAAGAGTTGTCATCTTTTGCTTAGGGTTATTTCTGGTAGGAGGGAATATGAGCTATGTAAGAGATGTTGTGTTTTTCCTGCATAGAAGAAATTAAGATGCATCTCTACCCCAAATGAAAGATGTGCGTTTAGTGGCCACAGTACTTTCATTGTTGAGCTGCAAGTCATCAGTCATCTACACTGCACTGCATGCACTGTGATTAACCTTGACAGACAAAAGGGGAGAGAGATTGATGGCCCAAGTGTCAGTGCATCACTTGTGTGGCAAAGCAAGTCTTGATTCTGTATGCAAGGCATGAGGCCCAGCTGGTTGTGCCTTCAGTTCAAAGAAGTAGTTCATTGTGTTTGGGGTAAGAACAGACTTTCCCTGGGGCATGTTATTTTATTGGTGCATGCCAGTGGGATCTTTGCTGCAGTGGAAATGGTTTTTGTAGGAATTGATCTACTCAGGTTGGTACCTGGTGCTCTGCAGCAGAGGTTGGCTGCCTTTTATCACTGCTGGATTCACTGTTGCCCCAGATGCTCAGCTAAGATGATACAACAGGTATGGAAAAAAGTGCAGTTTGAAGAGTGAGATATTGGGAGTTAGGAGCTGGTGCTCTATTCATGATTTAGCCTGTCTAAATCAAGAATAGGGTCACTGAGTACCTGATCAAACTCTTCTTGTTAGCCAAAATGTGCACTAGATCAGATCTTTCCATCTTCTGTAATCTAGGCTGTAAGCTCATGCACAGGATAATACATGACACATTGCACTGTCCTGATTCTGCAAAGATGGGAGCAGCAAGTCCCAGGGAGTTAGGTATGTATGTGTTGGCCTTCCCAAGTGAGCAGTTTCCACTGGCATTTGCAGTCACACAGCTCTACAGGGCTGTGGGCAGCAGCCGGGGCTCAGTGTGCACTCAGCTGCTGTAGGTAGTTCACCTCTCCTTTTCTGTGCTGGGAGTTTTGCTCCTGTGACCTTTAAGTAGGGTTGTTCCGGTGTAAGTTACTTTGGAATGTGATGACAGACCCCTAGGAAAGAGAAATCACGTTTCTGACACAGGGTACAAGTGGGAACTGACTTGATTAAGGTTTCATGGTATAGTAACAGCAACAGCAGTGCAAATACTTTTTGGCACTTCATGGTTTCTTTTATTCTTCTCTAATGTTCCTTTCCCACCCAGGACCCCTGCCACTTACTGCTAAACTTACATCCTGCTATTAAAATAAATCACTGTGGACTTTCATCTGTTGCATGCAAATAATTATGATGGTTAATTAATCCTGAACTCTCTTTAAGGAGCTCCAGCTTCACAGCCATTGCCTTGGAGTAAGGTTGTCTGTGTGCTAGGTCACTAACAACTGTATCTGTTGCTCTTACAGCTGCCTGGCTGGTCTGCAGTATCCAGCCCACATGGGAACATTAATTACTGCTAAACTTGGCATGCTTCAAAGGATTCATAACTGATCAGTCCCGGGATATTTGTTTTTTTCTCTCGCCTTGGTGATACTGGTTTGGCCCAGCCTCCAAATACACTCTCTGTTGTGATTTTAATTTTTTTATCCTAAAAGATATATGTTTGTGTCTCTCTTGTTCTCTGTTTATTTTTTCTTTTTTTTTTTTCCCACTCAAACATGCTCCCTCCCCCAGCCTGTTTCGCTGCTTGAGAAAGCTGCGCCTCAGTGGTGTCAAGGGAAGCTACAAGCTCACCTCGTTGCACAAACTAATCTGCTCCGAAATCAGGTGACTGCTGATCTACCTGGCTCTAACCCTGCATGCGCTATTTTGGGCTCTAGACTGTACCATGCAAGTAATCTCTAGGCAACGTTCACTCTAGTCCTCTCTGATAACTGTGTCCTTGACACTCCTTAGCCACAGTGGAAGCTGCTGACCAGTGAATGAATCTGTGCCTGCCCAGCTGATTTCTAGTCAGGTGTGTTAACACTAGGCTGTTGTTTTCTCCCCCAAAATGAGATGTGGATGAAGAAAGGCTGTAGAATAACTCTGAGGCAGAGGGTGATGTTGTACACAGTTCCTCCAATTACCACTTCCATTTTTCTCTAAGAGAAGCAGTCAATTTTTATTGTTGCTGTTTCAAAAAAAGGAAAAAAGGGAATACTGAAAAATTGGCCTATGGATTCATGTCATTGAGTAAAGCCACAAAAAAATAACATTACGATTTCTGTGGCTGGTGAGCTAGCTTGCATCATTCTCCTGTGGTAAAGTCCATGCTTCCCAAATGAGCACTATCCTGGCTATTGTGGTTTAAAAGAGCCATTTTTAGATACAATTTCGATCTGCACAGAAGAAGAGATAGGGTCAGATCAGGCAGTTTGCACCCTGTGTGACGTATTTGAACAGTTCCAGACTGAGTCAAGGTGATGTCATCTGGCAGAACTTAGGTTATAGCACCTTGGGGAACATGAGCAGCTCAGAGGAACTGCAGGGAATAAAATTTCAATCCTACTTGCATAGAAGTATGACTTACTGATGAAATCTCAATCAGTGTTTCTGTTGGAACACCTTAATGGATAAGAGGGAGTTGTTAGAAGACAGTCAGTGAGAAGCTTCCCTGTGCTTTCAGTGAGCAAGGGATAATAAATTCTTACCCAGACTGGGAGAGCACCAGTTACCTGCTCATAAGCGCCTGGTGAGTTCATCTGTTCTCATTTTAAAGCTCCTGTGTCTTCACATTCCTTGTCCATGGAATGAATTGCAGTTTAGAAACTTATACCTCTCACCTTATGAAGCTCCTGGGTTTTTCACAGTCACTTTATGACTCTGGATCAGGGAAAAGACTCCATTACCACATCAGTAAGGCTTGGGGAAAGAACAGCTGTTAGCAGCCCTGCTTAAGATGCAGAGCAAAGGGAGGAAATTTGTATTCATTCTTGATTGAAGGGAGAAGGATATGTGTCTGGCTGCCGGGGGCTTTTCCTGTGCCTCACTGGCCCCGCTGGGAATTGTGTACAGTTGTGGTTCCTGACTGGTCTGTTTGACTTGTGGTATTTCTGGAGGACTAGAAAACATGTATGGGAAGTTTCTCAAGTCACAAATAAATATATAAATCTATCAGTTCTTGGGTATTTTTCCTCTTCTCAGACTTGGCTGTGGTGACTGCTATAATAGCTGCATGCACAGACTGGCCAGAGAGGCAGTACCTGTGAGTGCCCCCTCATCCACTGCCTGTGGATCTTTGGCTACCAGGAGTCACTCCATAATTTCACTGTACTGAGTGACTTTGCCCGGCAGCATGTGCAAGGGACTGTGTAATCTTTCCACCCACTGCGGTGCAGGGGCAGTAATCTCCTAATACACAGCATTAATATTTTCAGTGACCACAGATATTTTCAAAACAGTCCCTTTTATTCCTCTGCTAAGTAATGCTATTGCCTACCCAAATTTTCTGTTTTTATTTGTGTAAGTATTTGGGTTTTTTCTTTGTTTTTTCTTTATTTTAATTTTACTTTTGGTTGGAAACTAACAAACAAAAACCCTAATAAAGAACATTAGTTGTGTTTTGAAGCTGTACGTTTTCCAGCTTGCCTACACAAACATCAGTAGGTAGGCAAAAAAAGGCTTCCGTTTTTGCACTTGTGTGATTTCAAGACTGAAGGTGTTAATGACAGCCCTAAATCTCATTAACCTCTTGAGAAAACCAAGGAGGGCTGATGACACTGGATTTATTGAGGAGCTTCAAAATGTTAAGCCTAAGAAAAGTCTCCTTTTACCAGCAGCTGTGTTGCTGTCTCTTCTTGCCCGATGATTTTACAACCTCCATGCAAAAATGGGGTCAGTGAGATCTGGTGTTTCTACTGTAAAGCAGTCCCTCTCTCCAGTGCACAAACTCTTCTGGCTCTTTAGGCCTTTAGCAAATAATAACAAAAACAACACAGTGGGGATTTTTTGTGAAGTCTCCTGTGGGAGTTGCTATTGCACACTCCCAGTTAGAAATGTCAGTAACTGCTTTTTGAAACAAAGAGGAAAATGGCTTACTACAGCAAATTCCTGCCTTTTGACTAAGCTCTGCTGACTTGTTTAATGCAGACTAAAAAGCAACATCCTTGGTGCTGCAGTGATAACAGAACAAAATCTCTGTCTGTAGGAGAAAGTCAGCAAGCTGAGAGGCAGGTCTGGTTGGCACTGGTGGGGCTGGGGCCTGGAGAGAGTCTTACTGCTCTGATCCTTATCCCTGCCTCTTGGATATCTAAATTATTTACTGAACAGTGCCTAATTACCACAGTTCACAACATTGTCTTTGAAGTGACATGGTCACCAGAACTGCCTGAGGGCACCAGGCTGGACATAACCAGACACTCAGGAGGGCTGAGATGTGTGGTAGTAGCAGAAACAGTGTGGAACAATTTCTCCCTACCACAACTGAACTGGTTGTGCTTGACACTGACCTTTGGCTAGGTGGAATGTCAGGAAGGCATTTGTTGTCCATCTCCTGCTCAAACTTTCCCCCTTTTAGGCAGGGAGAGGAGAGAAAGATTTTCTGAGATTGTATTTCATGGGTGTGGGCATTAAGTCCTTCTGCCTCGGTTTTTCTGAGGGTGGTAAGGATGACAGCTGAAACAGAAAGTGCACAGATGTGGCAGTGGGCTCTGCCCTGGAACCTGTCTCTGCATTTCCCCACCTCACTCCCTGAGCCAGCTTTTTCTCTAGAAGGGCTTGTGACCAGGCTGATGTCTGGCGTTGGCTCTGGCTGGAAGCAGTCAGGGTTATCAAATGCCAGGATTCTGGCTTCCAAGCAAAATAAATTCCACTGGTGAAGAAGATCCCTGGGCTGACTAAGGACTGAAGAATTAATTCAATACTCTACCTGGGAATGAGACTAATAGCTGAGCCACAGGTCCTGGATGGTCCTGGATTCCTGCAAATACTCTAGAGTGAACGTTGCCTGTTGCTGATTTTGTCTTTGCCTCGGGATGTCACAATATTCACGCATTGCTTTCTAGGTTCTTTGACCTTATAAACAGGTAAATGAGAGAGGGAAAGAATGTTGTTGATACTCACCACGTCTGAAAAACTAACAGCATTCAATGATGCCTCATCTCCCAGCTTTCACATCTCTTGGGTTAATTCTGGTTCCAGTATAGTTTGGAAGTTAGAATAAGATAAATCCAAAGGGTGGACTTACTAGGATCTTTTGTTTTCTTTTTTTTACTCCCTTTAAAATGGTTGCATTAGAAACATTCATTCATAAAGGTGTTTTGAGGCAGAATGAGTCTTTGTGATCGTTGTCTCTCATTCAGCATAAATTGTGTCTCTGTTCAAAAGACTTTTTGTTTGTTTTGTGCAAATCCTCTTGGAATGTTGAGTTTTTCAGTGAGTGTAGCAGCGAAACAGGAGTTTCTGGGTGGAAGCATCATGACCCCCTTCTCCCCTTGCCTGTTCCTCACCAGGTTGTCTCAATTTCTGAATACCTCCCGGATGTGTCTTTTTACAGGGGAAACTTTTTCCCCTGTCTTGAGTACAGAGCCTTAGCCTTGCCTCTGGCAGCAGTGAGCAACCCTTTGACAGGTGGAGCTAGCTGGAAAGTAGGAGCTCCTGTAGTTTGCTCTTGAGTCAGGAGAGAAAGGGAGAGTGAAAAGATCCTACCCTATATAATGGAGAATGATTCCTGTGAGGAACAGGATTGTGAACTGCAAAAGATTTTTAAGCCCTTTCTCCCATCATTCCTATCGTTGTATATAACTGTCACTAAGGAGCAGTAAGCTGGATTTCTTTAATTAAGCTGACACAAAGAAGATAAAATTCGATTTTATAGAAGGTGTAGGAGTCTGACTGCAGGCTGGTAGGGAGATCCAGCTTCCATAGCTTGTGGGCTCTTTGCAGAGGCCTGTGGTGTTGTAAAATTCCCGCTGTTGTTGTGTATATAGACACTTGGTGCTGACCTTCCAAGTTGCTCATGTAGGAATTTTTCCATTCTACATCCCACTGCATGGCAGAATGCTGTGCTGCTATAGATTACAGGATAGAAACATTTTAATTAGAAAACTTTAAGTCAGGGCGCTGAAAAGAGAAAGAGGTCACTTAGGACAGATGTAGAAAAGGGCATGTGCTTGTTGGTGGTGTCTGCTGTCGGCAACAGAAACCAGAAGTATCCACTTTGTCACTGAAACCTGACAGAATTCATCCATCAATGTTGAGATCTGTCAGTGTCTAGGTCCAATGAACAGATCAAATTTAAATTCTCACCTGGGAGAAGGAGATCCCTTTTGGTGTTGGGGCTAACAGCCAGCCAGGGATTGTGCTTGTGTGAGACCACTGGAACCAAGAGGTGCTGCTGAAGCCCTGCAGCCTGGCCTCCTGGCACGACTCATGCTTTGCATACCCTTCCTTGCTTCTCCAGTCAGCTTTGTGGGAGAGTTCAATCAGCCAAGGGTGCAGACCTCCTCTCTTCCTCGTAAGAGATGGGGCTTTGGCATGACCTTACCTCAGCAGAGAGTCCCCACAAGGGAAGATTCTTCTCTAATGCCATTTGGGATGGATTTCAGTTCCTTCTGAGATCTGGCAAGGGACAGAGGCCCCTATTACCTTCATCTATATCCAGGCTGGAGGCTGAACAGCCTGACCAGCTCCATTCAGTTTTTGAACTCAGGAAAGTTTAAAGAACTTGAAACACATTAGTGGTTGTTTGAATTACTTGCTGAGTGTATAAATGGGGAAATCCATTGAGAGAACATGAGAGGAACACATTCAATCTGAAATGAATGTGGTGCAACCCTGGTTCCTGGGAGAATCATTTGGGATGCTGGTTACCTCATGCCGGAATTTTGCCTGGTCTCCCAAAGAAGTCAAAAGAGTCACAGTTGTTCCAGCCCAGCAGGGTACTTGTCTGTGCTGGAGCTGACAATCTCCCTTCTCTGTTACTAAGGCTGAAGAAGAGTTAGTAAAGGCTCAGAAGGTGTTTGAAGAGATGAATGTTGATCTGCAGGAGGAACTGCCTTCACTATGGAATAGGTGAGTGCTGGAAGTTTTCCCAAGGGCTTGTTGGAAGGAAATGAATATCCAAGCTCTGGGATCACAATTCTTTTTAGCCTGGGCCAGGTGTCTGCTCTTTTTTTTCTGGATCATCTCCATCTTCCTAGGATTCCCCCCAGCCATAGGTTCTCTCTTGTGCTTTACTTTGTGATTTTCCTGAAAAACATGATTTTACCACAGAGAGAAACTGTATTTCTCTGCTTTGTCTGCTTAATCCTTTTGCCCTATGAACTCTGCTAAACTTCCTTGAAAGACCTGAGACCATGGGTTTGCCATACCAGTGGTTGTGATGATGAAAAGGCAACTGAAACAAGGACCAAGATTTAGCTTGGGGGATGAACTGTAGGGCAGCTGAAGCTGATTTATGGGGATGACACAGTGGAAAACTGGCAAAATCTTCCTAGCAGTGCCCCAGTTTCTTATTTTTAATTGCAGTGGTCATGTCCAGGTTGACAATGCTGGTCTGTAAGGATTGAGAAAGTGGGCAGCAGCAGGGTGGGAAAGCAAAGTGCTGATGTCTGCCTTCACTCCCCTTTCCACCCAGCCTGAGTGCAGGCCTGGCTGGAGAAGGAGCTGGGAGGGATACAGGCATCTGGGTGGTTCCCTGTGCAGAGTCATGACACTGCTGGCCTGGGACAGCCTCTCCCTCCTGCTGTTGCTGTTGGGCTGGGTGCTGGTAGAACACTCTGTTGGCAGCTGGCAGGCTGGTGACAGGCAGCTGCTGGGATTTTAAGGTGCCATAGGTTTTTCACAGGCTTCTGCTTAACAGCTGATCATTCTGCTTCCCTGTTGCTCTTTGTGCTGTCCTTTGCTGTCTTACTCTTTCTGCTCCTGCAGCAAACAGTTATTGCTTTTTTGATACCCTAGTGCTAGGGGACTTCTGGATGAATTAATATCTGTCCCCCTGCTAATTCCCCCAGCACTGTCTGCATCACAGCCTCTATCCTTTTTTCTTTCCATCTTGCTACTGCCAGTGTAAATTCAGATCCTGCTTTACTTGGTCTCCTCTCCTCCCTGGACATGTTTGTCCTGTGCCTGGCCTTTGCTCCATTGTTCCATTTCCTCGCTACCCTCTCTTCTTGCATGTACCATACCTGACAGAGTTGAGTTTGCAGGGGAATGGTGGTTGGGAGGTAGCAGAAGGGGCAGGATTGAAAATTTTTGAGAGAACATTGTGTCCATTCAGTTCTTCTGTCTTGCTTTTTATTTGGCAGTCGTGTTGGTTTCTATGTCAACACATTCCAGAGTATAGCTGGTCTAGAAGAGAACTTCCATAAAGAAATGAGCAAGGTAAGGCAACTAACAGCTTATCCACTAACTGTCTCTTCACTGTTAATAAAAGAGAAACAAAACCCAAGATCTAGCAAACAAACAAAACCCAAGCAAAAAAAACAAAAACAAAGGAAAAAACCCCAACCAATCAACCCCCCTCCCCCAAAAAACCTCAAGCTAAAAAACAGCTGGAGAAAATGGCCCAATGTTGGAGCATAATACAAACCCTTAGTTTTTTGCTGAGCCATTTGGGACAAAGGCAGACTGACATAGTAATGTAAAGGGATGGAGCACAGGGAAGAGACCACAGGGTCACAGGCAGCAGTGGGGAGTTCATGTCACTTGGCAGCACTCATTTGCAGATCCACAGAGGAAAGAGCAGCCACTCTCAGACCTATCTCTTGCTGCCTTTTTCAGTTCATCTGTATTATAGATCTGTAACCTATAACCTGGTCAGGATAAGCATGGTATCTATTTTCCTCCCCTTCTGCTGCCTGGCAGCCAGTTGCTGTGTACCCTCATTGTTCCCAGGTATGGGGTTAAAACCAGCGGGGAGTCTGCAAGTTGGCTGAAGACTGAGACATTCCTCACTCCAGTCCCTCAAAAAGGCTCTCCTCCACAGTACCTCTCTGCTTTGGCTTCTTTGCTGCCCTGTGACCCAAAAGAAGGCATGGTAGTACTCAGCATGGGCCTTATATGGGCTACCAGTGTGCCTTGAGCTGGGAATCACAGCAGAAAGCAGTGTTAGCAAGTCCAGAGGAGACTTCAGGACCAGTCTGTGGGAAAGTCCCCATTGCCACTGTCATTTACAGATATGTTACTGTTCTTTCAGTTAAGCGCTAGAGAAATCTAGAATTCCTTAGGTCTGTATGCTGATTGAAAATGTAAATGTTGCACAAATCCTGAGGTGGGACTGAGAGCCCAGCTGGAAAACCCTTGTATTCCCTCTGCTCCCTAATGTCATCCTGACAACAAAACAGCCACTAAGCAACAGGAAACATTATAGTCCTTCAATTCCCAGCAGTCAGGGGCCCTCTGCCTTTGAGTAACACATCAATTTTGAGCTTTGCTGACGTTTTATGGTGTCTTTCCCAGTTAACAGCCTGCTTTTCTCCACTGAGGGATGAACTAAGTGTTAAGAAAAGGGAGGATTGTTACAATTACTAGATTGTTGCTGTTAACTTAGGTTCAGCAAAACATGGGAAAGATGTTTGTTAGACAGGAATTCTCTTCCTGTATGATTTTTCTTGTCAAGATTTTTTCTTTCTGGAGGAATTTTGTATAAGGGCAGGGCTTTTGCTTTGTTCCATAAGAACCATCTGTTTCTTATTACTGCTACAACATCCAATTAATTGCTGGTGTTGTCTGAATAGTGCCTCCAACCTTGACTTCATGGGATCCCTCCTCTTACCAGTGATAAATCCAGCATCTTGTCTTGTTTATGGATTGGCTGTTTGAGAATAGGAGTGTCTGGAGTGACTGTTGCAGCCTTCGGTATCAGGGAGAGTTTAACCCCTAATATTGCAATTCTGCAAAGCCATCCAGGTTCTGCCTAAGCCTAGATGGCGCAGGCAGCTGGTGAGGTTAAGGGCTGTTTACCTGAAGACCAGCTGCCTTTGGCTCCACAGTTGAAATGGCCATATCCCAAGCTTTGGTAAGCAGGCCTGAGAAACAGCTTTTGGCTACAAATCCAGAGTGAAGTTCCAGCTGTAGGACACAGATCTTAGGTAAATAATCAACCTGCTTCTGCAGTGGTAGCTGGCAGCACACTGGTGGGCCCAGGTGATAGGGGAGCAAAGAGGATGATCTGTAAGGAAGACAGAGCATTCCCAGGGAGACCAGCAGCTCTTCATCAGCTCTGTAGCACTGCGTACCCCACAGAGAAGTGGAAACAGATTTAGGGCTGTCCTGTCTTGGGCTAGCTGAAGAACTGTGCATATCCTGCCACAAGCCTGTGTTTGGTCAATCTGTGCAGGCCAGCCCAGCCTCCCTTCTGGCATCTGAGCTCTTCTCTCATTCTTGTTCTGTCTTTTGTTTTTGTATTTTGCAGTTGAACCAAAATCTTCATGATGTCCTGCTGGGTCTAGACAAGCAGTACTCAGGCAATGCCTTCCCCGTTAAAGCACAGCCCAGGTCAGTAACTGTGGGTAGTGTCTTTCCCTCAGCAGGGGAGGTGGGACAGGGATATCTCTACCTACCCAGAGGTATTGAAACCTCCAAGCTGTCAGTTGCAAGTGATTTGCTCATCTGCCAGTGCCCTCCTGAGACTTCCTAGAGCCATGCTCAAGATTGCACTTGGCACTGGGTGGTGCAATGCAATACCTCTTACCTTTCTAGGATAGCATCTGGAGGCCTGAACTTTCACTAGGTGCTGATATTTAGGCAACTGACGCTCAGCTCTGCTTTTAAAGTCTCAATTCCAGCTACTGAGCTGCCCTTTCTTCTGGGTCCAATTGCCCAGCAGCTGTCCTGTTCTTTCCCTCAAAAGCTCCCACCATGTACCTGCAGCTTGTCAGCTGGAGCACCAAGAGCCCATTTCCCCAGCCCCTTCTTTGGCCCTCCAAACTTGGAATCACCATTTTGCCAAAGCCTTATGCCCATCCTGTGTACCCAGCTGAAGTGTGTTTCTCCATCCTGTTTGTTGTGGAAGTAGTTGCAGCATCACTAATACGAGGCCTCCTGAACTCAGAGCACTTTCAGTCTGTGTGTGTGCAAGGAGTGAGTGTCCTCTGGCCTTCAGTTTTCTTTCCTCAGCTGGGTCCTGTCCTGTATGTTTGAGTGCAAGTCTGCACATTCCCTAGCACTGAGAAGGGAGAGAGAGGTTGGGCTCTGGATTAGGCTGACTGGCTCCCATCCAAGTGCACAAGTGATGAAACAGTGTTAGGCTCTGTCCTCCAGCTGCTGCTAATCCCACGTGGTGGGTGAGCAGGAGCACTGCCCAGGTCCTCAGCTGGTGTGTTGATGGAGGGAGGTGGTGAAGTCAGCATGAAGTAAGGGCAAGCTGTGGTCTGAGTGCATTGGTTTAGAAGGGGTAGATCAGCTGTTGAGACCTCTGTTCTCCCTTGTGTCTCCTCCCAGTTTAACCTGTTGCAGTCATGCATAGATGGCTTGCATGTCTTCTTCCAAAAATTCTTCCAATGTGGTGTTTGCCAGCTCTAAAGAACGAGGAAGTTTGGATTGAATTTGGCCTCTGAATTCTGGATTGCTGACAGCAGACTTCAGTGATGTTAGCTGGAATGCTACTTGTGAAAACAATGTCTTCTTCCCAAGTTAGCATGTGGTGTCTGTTGATCATCACAACCCAACTAGACTGAAACCTTGTGAGGAGACTGTAGTGCCCATCCTCTTGCTGCCATGGGCTGTGTTGTCTCTGTTAGCAGCATTCTCCAGGGTCCTTGGAGGAGGATGAGGTAACAGGAAAGATGAAGGCTATAGCTATTGCTTTGCCCAGCTCCTTTTTCCTCCTTTCTCAATTCCTTGAGGAACTGATTGTAGGCAGTAGTGACAACCTGGCCTGGAGATGTTAATTGCTGTTGTGACAGAAAGTTTCTGGCCTTAAAGAGCTTTCAGTGAACAAATTATCTGTTTTTACAATTCCTGTCCCATCTCTGTGCAATTTCTGCCCCCTCAAACTGCTAGCTTCCCCTGGGGCTTTAGCAGGTGTCTCAGCTGCAGTTCTGTGCCCTCTGGCTGGCCCTAGAACCTAAAGCTGAGTGCAAGCACAGGGATCCCTGTGTGGGCAGCAGTCTGAGTGCTGCTGTTTTGTCCCCCATTCACTGCATCTCAGCTGAGATGCCAGACCTGTCCCAGAGCAACTCTTCCTCCGGAGCACAGTGAGGCAGGGTGTTGTAGGAGGATACACCAAAGGTTTGCCAGGGTGGTTTTGCAGTGACCAGGAAATGCTGTGAGGTACCTGTGTGTCTGCTGCACATCTGGCCTCTTGTTGTGGCACAGGGCTGGGGTGAGAGTGTCAGGAGGAAACAGCCCTCACTCATCTGATGGCTTATTGTGCTCTGCAGTAGGAGCAGATGCTTCCCTAACCCTTTTTACTGGGAAGGGGATTGGAGATTGATACAATGGCAGGAAATGAATGAGGTGTGAGAAGAGAGGCAATTATCTGTGCATATCATTATGGCATTCATGGGAGGCCCTAAAGAAATCCTACTATGGCTGATGTATCTGGTGCTGGCAGTGTAGCACAGTAGCACAGAACAGCTAGTGTATTTCTGGGATCCTCAGATGTATGTTTGGTATTTGCTTCTGAAAGAGTTCGAACGTTCAGGGCTCAGATGCCTTGAAGACTGAGGAAACCTGTGGGATTATCCTAGTGTGATGGGGCAAACTGGGAAAAGACATGGTAGGAAAGCTGCTGATGAGGTTCCATGTATAAGACTGCACAGACTGCATAAGAAAAGAAGAATGGGGAGCTTGTTTCTTTTGCAGCAATATTCACAGGGGAGAGTGAGGAGCTGTGAAAGGATGTTTACAGTTTTTGTTTTCTTCTTATCCATTTGCATCCTGGCCCCATATTCCAAAGTGCAGGGAAAGTTCTAGTTTGCTTATACATACATATATATCTTTGACAGGGTTAAAGAACCTTCTATTACTTTCTCCAAACCTTGCCATAGCTTTCTAGTAATGAAGGGAAATGTGTAGGTGTATACATGTGTGTGTGTGAGTGAGAGAGAGGAGATCCTGTCATCTTGATTTCAGCAAGTTTTGTGGCACCAACTAAATGGGTGCTTGGAAGCTTAACTTTTCCTCCCTGGTTTGACTGTGCCATCCTGTAACTGAAATGATTTGCGTGCCATCCTCAACAGAAAGAAAACTAAACTGTTCGCCAGGCTGAGGAAAAAGATGAGCAGGTACCGGTATGGAGAGCAGCATTTCGATACATGTTTGATTTAGTTCCTAAAAACTGGAGAGGCTGTTGATGGACTCTAACAGCCTGGCACGTGTTAACCCTGTGGTGGGAGAGGGGTCCTTTGCATGATATGGTGTGTTTGTGGCCTGCTGGGTCCTGCTGAGATTTCTCTGTGTCTGGATAATCCCATTAACTGCTTGTGTGCCTGGTTTGAATCCTTGCTTCTTTTCCTATCTAAGAAGGCAGTGTGAAAACTCAGGCATTGTCTGTCCAGTTGTTTTTGTGTGATGGAAAATGCAGTGCTGGGTTTTCCATGGGAAATATAATCACTTTTGGTGCTTAACAGCTTCTAGTTTTTCCTAGTGGGTTTGTCCTTTTGAACAGGTCTGAAATGCTGCATTCTCATCCCCTGCCTGGCTAGGGAGGACCAGTAGGAAGGTCTTTCACATTCAGAAGTCCTGTCCTATCTACCGGTTGCAATTGGGAGAATGATGAGGTGGGAGAAGGATACTTCAGCTTTGCTCCTTACTTGCTCTGTTCTTGAGGATCCTCACTATCTTGCTCTGTCCATTTAAAATTTTGCAGGGCTGGAGGAAAAGGTAGCCTCTTGCCTTGTATAAAGACTAATGTCTGCATCTTGCCTTCGAAACAGTGATGGCATTGATTACCTGGGTTGCTACAATGCCTGAAGTTACTGTAGGTCAAGGACTCTGACAAGAGCATGTTCTGGAGGAAAGTGGGAACTGCTGTATAATGGCATGGAAAATTTCTCTAGTTTTTGTTTTTCTTACTTTTTATGTTGGTACTCCCTCCATGGGATCCTTACAGGAAGAAAAAAAAAAATTATAATCATCAAGATGGTGTCCTGCCAGCAATAAAAGAAAGTGCTAATGGATTCGGATCCTTGTTTTTCCTGATCCAGTTTCCCACTGACTGGGGCAAGTCATGCAGCCCTTCTCTTTGTGTCTGCTGTGCCTGCTTTGTAAAATAGGAGGTTGGAGAATGAAGAGTAGTAATTTCACAAGGAAGCTGACGGGCAAACTTAGATATTTGTGTCTTCAAATGCAAGTAGTAAAGCAATATATTGTGTTGTTACTATTCTGAAGTTTTCTACTGTAGGAAAAAGGAGGATTCACTGGAGTGTTCCTCTGGATGTCTGTCTCTGGTCTTGGTTGGACTGGTGTTGTATCTGTACCAGGCAGGAGGTCTCATATTTCTAGTCACTGAGAACGAGTATATCTCCCTTTGATGAGCTCTACACACAATGGGTTCCTGCTCTGCCTTGGTAAAAGTCCAAGTGCCCCAGCAGTTAAGGTGCCTGACCTGGGCTCTGCTGAGGGTTTCTGCTGTCAGAGCAGCTGCTGGGGTCACAGAGAAATGTGCAATCCCTAGTGCAGAGAGGGAGGATCTGGAACTCAGTCAGTCTTTGATCTGCAGCAAGAATGTACATTTGTGCCACCATAGGTTTGGTACGTAGGTTCGATTTTCTTTCTTTTGCCCATCTTCTCCTTTAATTTTTTTTTTTTATTTCTAAATAATTCTCCAGCATGCTCTGGTGGTAAAAAAATTAATTACCTTTGGCTAAATGGCCCAGTGCGAGCCTTAACTGAGATGCCAACCTTTTTTTATTTCTTAACTTGAGAACTTGGCAGGACATGACTGATCTGTTTTTAACATATTGGAAAGAAGGCTTTAGCCTCTATGTAGGATTGTTACAAGTGCAAGGGAAGCTCATCTGCAGATGTTACTCTGCCCTTCAAGAACAAATGAGGCAGCATGGAGTGTCTGGGATCTCAGCAGCACTAAAAGAGGCTGGGGGATTTTGACTTTTCCTTCAGCTGCATTAGACCCAGCGCTCTTTCCAGCTTTCTTTTTGCAGAAGAAAGTTGACACCCCTTTTCCTTCCCTGCCTGATATTCCTGGAATTGGCATCACTTCCCATTTGCTCATGAGAAGGAAAAAGACAGAGCAATGACCTTGTTCTTTTGGCTTGCTTTTACTGTGATGTTCGTGTTTGGTCAGTAGGTAGAGTCCCCACACTTGTGCTTTTTCCGCTGTTTCCTGGAGTAATTATTTAGCTGGAGACAAGACTTTGCTCATTGTGGACAGTGTGTGCTCCCTGGGGGCATGTGAAGGACAGAGGATCCTGGTGACCATCTCACTTGACTCTGGTTGCACTGGCTAAATTCAGCGAAGTTGCAAAGCAACAAGTGCAGGAATGAAGGTGCCACTCAGGGGGCTGAAAAAGGCTTGGCCAAAATTAGCATTGGCATTTTACTAGGGGGACTGGCCAACACATCAAACAAGCTGTAAATAGTAGTGACTTAATGAAGGCTTTAGTGTGGGGCCCTCACAGCACAGTTCTTCCCCTCATCCTACATGGGCTGACTCACATGGGAGTCTTTTACCAATATATCTCCAAATTAAGTCACTAACAGGCACTGGAAATAAGTCACTACAAAACTGATCCATGGCCTTTAGAAAATAAGCCCGAACTCCTTTCTCACTGGGAGAACTGGCCTTTCCAGGTCTCTAGAAGAAAAGTCTACCCTTGTTTTGGTAGGCCAACTGGTTGCCAGTAGTCCCAGTATTCCCAGTGTAATCTGGGCATTTGGGAAGTTCTGGCACTGTAGATCACTATGTCTCCTATCTTCTTCAAAGAGCTTGCAACTCCAAGGGAGGTAATACGTACTTCCCCCCCCCCCCCCCCCCCCCCCCCCCCCCCCAAGCTATAGCATTAGAGGATGTTTTTTCATGTTTCCTGGTGACTGACTCCTGTTTAGGTCAGGACTTCACCTTCACCCTCCAACCATTACTACTTTTTACTACTTTTAATCTGTTGCACAACTTTGCAAACTTTGGAGAATTCTTTACAGAACCCATGTATTGAAGTGATTTCTGGGAACTTCTGAGGAAGGACACTGTTCAGTCAGACTGAAGAGCTGCAGGGGTTGGCATATATGTTTTTAGTCTCTCCTCTTCCCTTTTCTTTCTTCATGTGTCTCTTTCTCCATTGGTGTGTGTGTGTCCCTGGTTGAGACCTGCTGGCAGAGAATGTCACTGGGTTTGTTGCATCATGTTGGTGGGCTGTTGGCATCAGTGTCATCAGAAATATCCAACCTGCATGTGGACCTGAGAAAAAGTGCTTTGTGTGTGTGGGATATGGGGGAAGAAGGTTGGGGGAATGGGTGAGGGTGAAGTGAATGAAGAGGGAATGGGATGGGGAGCTTGAAAGCTGGAATGCTGAGCAGGATGAGATGCTTGCTTGTAAGAGGAGGTTTGTTGAAATGCCTTGCTATCCCTTCTTCCTCTTGCTATCCCCCATTTGCAAACAAATGTTTAGGAATGAGGCCATCATGCATGTTGGCCAGTGACCACCACAACTCAGGCATCCAAGTGTGAGTGGATGTGTTTGAGGCTCTGGGCTCTCTTGAGACAGAGCAAAGTAATAAATTACTTGATCTCCCTGCAGAATCAGATCTGCCTTGCTTTAGTGCTGGCTCTGTGCCAGGATTTAGTGCCTCAAGTTGTAGGAAAGGATCTGTTTCTTTTAGCTTCTCTCAAGGCCTTGAATTTCACAGGAACTGTGACTTTACTTTATAAGTAGAGTCAAATATCACTCGCTGTAGATGAGGTTGCACAGCCCTTTTGCAATATGCTGTGATATTATATTTTCATCTGTGTATGGTTTTTGCCAAACTATAACCACTTCTGCTAAAATATCCCCCAGCAGTGAATTTTCCCTGTCGACATTCTCTGGTAACCAACTTTTTACTAAATCTCTCATGATTCTGTATTTTGAAGCAGAGACTTGACACCTAGCCAGGGCACGCCTGTAGGGAAAGGCATGTGTCTCTTGCCATTCCTTTGAAGAATCTGCCCAAATCTCTCCAAGCTGTGAACCAACAAATGCCATTGGCATATGCTTTTTGCGTCTTAATTCCCTGAAGAATCCCTCTTGACTATGTGTCAGAAACAGTCTTGGAATAAAGACCAACTAGGGAGACCTTTCATAATAGAGAAATCTCTGTTAGTAGCCAGAACCTCACTGTTCCTTTGCTGTCTGGAATGATCTGTGGAACCTCTGGCTGCTTTGCCTCTCTACTAGCTTAATCAGTTCATACAACATCAAGGAATAAGATATTCTGTAATTACAGCCTTAGTTCAGGTGCTGTGAATGTATTAGTCATAACCCATGCAGATGTCAATATACCACCACACAGAAAAATTCTAGTCTTGTGGAATTTAAAACTGAATGAGGAGCACTGAGCTCCTTTCCTCATCTGCTTCCCCAGTATTAAAGACTATAACTTAAGGTCGGGTATCCCACAGTTGGGCACTTATATTAAAATCTAGCAAAATTAAGGATGCCTGGTTGTTTTGTTTTTATTTTTCTGTGTTTGAGGCAAGTGTATCAATTCTGTAGGCATTTAGTGAGTAGCCTGCTGCAAAGTAATGCTGCTGCAGTGTGTTGGACTGCGAGTGACTCAGCAAAGATGCTTCTCAGAAGCTCCAAATGTCTTCATTGTTTATCTGGGCAGTGAAGCAAAGAGATAATGGAGGCCGCTGATCTGTGCTGGTTAGCACAACTCCTTCTAGGCCTGGCTCAGACTTCTCTCTCTTTTTCTTCCCCTCTCTCTCCCCCTCTCTCCCCCTTTCTCTCTCCACTTCCTTCAGTGACAGCACCCCAGCGAAAGCAAATAAAAGCCCCTCGCCTCCACCAGATGGATCTCCTATCACCAGCCCTGAGACCAAGACTGTCAACCATGAGCTGGAGCCATCCACTTTGGAAGCACCTGGGGCAAGCATCCCAAAGTCACCGTCTCAGGTAGTGTCCCCATGACATTGACCGTGTCTCAACTGATGGCACAAGCTCTGTGAGTCAGACATCCATCAGTTGCTTTTTTAGACCTCATCCTGAGCACACAGAATATAACATGATGGTTGTTCTCTTCCACTGGTTCCTGAGAAAGTTCCCAAGAATGCGAGTTGCTTATTTTCCGTCTTTATATTATAAGAACTGAGTGTCTTTGAATGGCTTCACAAGGGGAAGGCCAGTAAGACATTTTGCTGTCTGAAAGGGTGGCCAAGAACATCCAGGGACGATGGAGCTGTAGCTAAGTGAGGAAGCTTGTTCTCTACGTTTGAATTAACCTGTGAAATTCAGTGGTCCAGTTTCTTCTCAAGAACTTCTGTAGTTCAGAAGGGTTAAAATAAAAAAAGCTTACTATTTTAAGGAAAACACTTTGGATGATGTTTCACTTTACTATCAAGATACAGTATTATGCTAAAAAAGAAAAGGGATTATATTTCAATGCAATGAAGAAATTAGGTGGCTTCCAGGAAGAAGATAGTCTACTATATGGAGTCTGATACCTTCCATATGGCCTTCATTAGGCCTTTCCTTACACAGGGAATATCCAGCAGCATGTTCAAAACAATAGATGTAGCTACTCAACATATCATATATGTTTTACTTTGGGAAGATGAAACACTTACTGCATCTTCTTGTCCTTCTGTTGCTGAGTGGGGGAAAAACTTAGTAGGGAAAAGTAGTAACTAGGCCAAAATTACATTGTATTCCAATCTTTGTATCTCAGTAAGTGGGACACTAGCAGTAGACTTCCAGGAAGAATTAAAGCTAAGAGGGGTTCTGGTCAAACTGGTAAGAAAACCCACTGCCTCTGAAAAGAAATGGGTGCAACCCAGAACTTCCTTGCTGTTCTCATGCATAGTAGTGTGATTCCAAATCCAAGTGTGTGGGGTAGTTTATCTCCTGTTTCTGGATAGCCTCTCACAATATTTTTCTCTCCACTGCATGTTTGATTTTTAGGATTATTGAGGGACAGGAAGGGGACGTGTGGCAAAATTTCTTTTCCAGCCCTGTGAGATGTGTGGATGCCTGGCAGTGTCTTTTCAGGATTTCTCCAGGGTCTCTGAACACCAGCTGTGCAGAGCCTAACTATGGCTTCACCACCAACCTGGTTAGGACTTTTGGAGTAGGCTGTGTGTATGAGGGAGAGAAGATGGGATATCCAGAATTGCCCTTCTGTTGCATGGGTGTTTTTTTTGGTTTTTTTTCCCCAGAGATTTCCAGAACTTGACTAAAATTTGGAACAAGAAATCATAGATTAATTAAGCTGTTCACAACAGACTTCACTAATCCTGTCTGTGGACTTATCTTGCTGAGTTTGGTTTCTTCCCCTTCCTTTAAATAGCTCACATAACCCTTGTTTTTGCCAGCCTGCAAGTGCTTCCTCCTTCACTTGCAGTCTGCTTGCCCACAGGAATGGGGCCAGAGGCACCCCTTGAGGAGGCAGCAGGATATTCCAACACAGCCCGGGCTTGGATGGCCACAGGCAAGAGTGAAATGACATTTGCAGCGAATGCTGCCACCGCCTGGCAGCTCTTTCCCAGCTGTGTTTATTTCATTCCCCCAAGCATCACTACAGTGAAGAGCAGGAGCTCCACTCCGTATTCACAGTAGCTGCTAAGAGGTGGAGTTGGCTCCAGAGGCAGGGAAGACAAAGGCAAGAGTTTCACACTCAGAGCCGAGCCTGAGTCTGTACTGATAAAATCTAGAAACCAAGTGTGTGTCAGCTTGCCAGGCAGCTGGGAACACAAGTGTCTGCTCCCTCAACAATGCCCGACTTTAACACTGAAATCTTCACAGGTATCATTACTTCTGACCTATGGGTAAGTGATTTGCTCAGTGGTCCTCCAAGGGAGGCTGAGGGGCCGCACCCTCTTTGGGAAGAGGGAGCATAAGGCAACAAGCAAGAACAATTCTCTGGCCTCTTTGTGTTCTGAAATACCAGTGCAGAGTGTAAGCAAAGGCTGTGGAGAGAATGACAAGACCAGGAGTGATCAAATAAATGTTAACTACATTTTTAACTGTTCCCAAAACAACCCCAAACTCTTTACTGCTATTTAATTTTTAAAAACAGTTTATTTCTGTCTTTTGGAAGAAGTGAATGCTCTGAGCTCTCTGCAGAATAATTTGATGATGGCACAAGACTTCAGGGTAACTGTGAAACTTAAAAGGTCAGACTTCTGCTCTCAGTTACACCACTGAAACTCTGTAATGAGACTTTTGAAATCAATGCACCTGTGTTGAATTTGGGCAGGTAAAGCTCTGTGAGATCCAAGTCAGCAGAGGAATTTTAGAGGATTTGTTTTATTTTGGGCAACAAAGTTGTTAGTGCATGATGAATTTATGGGTATAGCCCAACATCATTGTGCAATCATCTTGTCTTCGAAATGTGGTTTTAGACTGCTGTTGGAAGTAATGCTGGATAGTGTGGAAGTGGCGATTTCCAAGATGTTATTGCATTGGAATGAAGGAGGCTGACTATCCATATTAGAGAAATAAATAGTAGAAGAGTTGTGATATTTTAAACTTGAGAGTAAGTAGTTGGAGCCTTCCATTTCTGCAGAGGGTGGTTCTGTTCTGAGAACAGCATTTCCCTGAAATTTCTGGTCTCATCTTGCAGTTGACAGACAGGGGGTTTTCAGGAAGGGATTGTTCTCGGGGAATATGGACACACCACCTTCTGCAAACAGTGAAGAGTTGGAAATGAACAGGCTTCCATTATTTCCCCATGCTAGCTATTCAGGGGAAAAATAAAAGTGTGTTTTCATGTACAATCACTCTATCTAAAGTAGGTTAATCCGGTGAAAAAATGGGCATGTCCTTAGAAATCTGAATAAAAGTTTTGTAGAACTCAGTTATGTGCTGGAGGAGTGTGAACACAGGCCTAGGAGTAATGGATTTCTGTGTTTCATATCTGAGCTTGACACTGATACACTGAGTGCACCTTGTCAGGTCTCTGAGTCTTGCTGCCTTGGATCCAGTAAGAAGATCAAGAAGCTGGAAAACTTAATTGTAAATGGAAGGCATTGTCATTGCTGAGAATTGCTGTGGTGCTGGGAACTTGTATGGCTGATTTATTCCAACACAGCGGCAGCTCCTCAAAGTCTGATTTGATCTAGAAATGATCATTAAGCCTTGTGCACAGCAAAGTATGAAAAGTATGTGGATGGGTTAATCTAGGCAGGATCTACCACGAGTTCCATGGGGTTGTGGATGCAGTGTCAGGCTGAATCTTTAGCATGATGAGGGGGATTAGAATGGGTTAGTTAGAGTGACAGAGTGAGGTGGTTTTATGTATTCACTGGGATCTCCATTTGGAAAACATGACTTCATTACTGTCAATGTTCACTGGTGGAACTGAAAGCAGAGTTGGGCTCACAGCAGTCATTGCTTCTCAGGAGTTTGAGTTGTTCTTGCCTAAAGCTGAGATGCCATCAAGAACTCCTGCAGACCTTTCTTACAGCACACTGAAAACCAGTGCACAAGGGAGCCAGTATTGGGCAGGTCAGTCTGTCCTCATGGCCCCCTGCTCACTGTAGGACAAAATGGAGTCTGTTCTCCCATTCCCTATGGGTATGGTAAGTATGGCAAAGGGAGGCAGTGCTGGCCTCTTCTCTTGGATCATGTTCTCAGTAATTGGTCTGCTCCCTTCCCAGTGGTTGTTTTGAAGGTTGCACATGCTTTAATTATGTATGCATGTCCTGTCGATGCATATTAATTGTGTTACGCTTCTCCTCTGCAGAGGGAAACTTGCCCACGGCTGAAGTGTAACTAATGATGCCAAACCTTCTCTGGAGGCGTGTGGTTATTTACTTTGTTTTGTTTCAGTTCAGCCCTTCAGTCCTTCCCCTCTCTCTTCAGATGGATTTGATTGGACCCTGCTCTGTGCCAGTGGTTGTGATTTCCCTCACCTTCAGTTTTTGTGACTAACCTGGTTCCTGTCTTTGGTTTTTTTGGGTGTCGCCGTCTGTGCTGTGGCCATGTGCTCACTTGCATGCAGTTGAGGAAAGGGCCTCCGGTGCCTCCGCCTCCAAAAGTCACCCCCTCCAAGGAGATCAAGCAGGAGAACATCATCAGTCTGTTTGATGACAATTTTGTCCCCGAGATAAGTGTGACAACCCCCTCGCAGGTTAGCTGCTGTGCCCTGCCTAATTTTTCTCTGCCTCTGAACTCTTCCTTCAGACCTTTCTTCTCTTTGGAGGTGTCAAGCCATGAAACCTGGTCAGGTGAAGGAGGAAAGCAAGTTCAGCATTGGATCTCAGAAGGCAAAGCATTACTTAGGAGCTGACTTAGAGGGGAGAGTACCTAAAAAGCAGTAACATGTTGCCCTTTGAGAGCTTTCATTCATAGAAGAAACAGGAGAAATGTACCTGGTCAAGATACCAGAAAGTGGTCACTGCATTTGTTCAGCAGCAGTGCATGTGGATTATGACTCTCTTCATATCCTGTGGTGTGGTTTGCTCTCTCCAGACCCACTGATCCTGAGTGTGGATGAAACATGTTTTTTTCTGCTCATGTACATCCTGAACTGCTTACTTTGGCATCTCTGCCAGTTCTGGGAGAAGACACTTCTGTTCTCTCTGTGCCTTCACCCATGAGCTTTGTGGTTTAAAGCCCACATCTGCACAGGAAAGGCCAAAAGGAATTACCAAAGTTCTCTTTGCAAAGAGCAGCTCATGCAGTTAGATGGGCAGGACTGTGCCTGCATTTAAGACTGCTGACACAGTCTGTCAGTGTTGCCAAGTGTCACCTTCTGAAGCCCTGAAAAAGGAAAAAACATTTTCAAATTATAGATTTTCTTCTTCACTTTCCCTTTGATTTAATGTCACTGCCAGAGAGGCTGTCCAGGTGGGAAGTTTTCTGTTGGATCTAGGAGAATGGCAATCCTTATGTATA
Source organism: Sylvia atricapilla (assembly GCF_009819655.1). Lineage (NCBI taxonomy): Eukaryota > Metazoa > Chordata > Aves > Passeriformes > Sylviidae > Sylvia > Sylvia atricapilla. Next base: position 24,499,744 of record NC_089146.1, read on the forward strand.
TAGGAGCCTGACCAGATTTCTGGCCATGTCATGACATACCTGCATCTACTTTTTTTAAATATATATACACACATATATATACATGTGGATATATATTTTCCCTAAATGCTTGTTAAAGCACAAGCCATATCTCTATCAGTGCTCATCTGTGATTCATTCCTTAATTTCTCCTTGCATCACGCTGCTCCCTTGCCTCTGGTTTGCCACCTTCCACCCAGCTGCTGAGGAGCAGAGACAGAGTGGGGAGGGAAGGAAGTCTATATTAGATTCGGCGCTGCAATAGATGAAACTTGCAGAGTGGAGAGATGATTTGACATCATCTCTCAAGGTGGAAGGTGGGGACTGCAGGCAGCTGAGCAAATCTTTATCATTTTCTCTGCTTCCTTCTCCTGTATGGTTATGGACAGCTCTGTCTGCCCCATGGTCTGTATCATGTGTTTCCATGTGAATGCCAGCCCTTAGACATTATTGTTCTGCACCTGATCAGTGCTCTGAGCCAGGAGGGGATCTGCTGTGACTTATGACCAGATGGGAGTTCTGAGGGAGGACTCTGGTTTCCAGAACAATCTTCACTGAAGGGCCCAACAGCCCCTGGCATTCAGTGTGTTGCCCAGGGCTGTTCTGTTAGATGTCTCAGTTCCAGTGAGCTGTCTTGTGGGAGATTTGGGTAAAGGTAAAGGGTGTTAGCCCTTGCATTCAAGTCTTGAATGACAGGTAAGACTATTCCATGGCTACAGCCTTTGATATCTCACTACCAAACAAAGCTAAAGATTGGGGTTGTAACCTCTCTGGTGGGTGGCCTGGATGTGCTGGAAGAGCATACTAGAATTACTAGAATGCCAGTTGATTTTTGCATGTTGGTCAGGGCTCATTACTGTGAGATGAGAGAGTTTGGTTCCTTGTCCTCATCCTGTGGATCTCAAAGTTATGTTCATAAGGCAGAGAAAAGTCTGTAAGAAATTTGGGTAAGAGGAGATTAGAAGAGGTGAAAATCATGGTGATGTCAATGGTATTCAGAAGACTTACATTAAATGGTGTCTCTTGCTACTTTCCAGAAGTAGGATTGTGGGATTTTGATACTACTGTGGAGACCAACCTGCCAAAATTTGTTATTGAAAAGGTGGCTGAAGCAGTAGGGCCAGTGAGCTGGGAGGTCATAGGAAACAGGGGCAAATCTTCCTGACCTCTCAGAGACAGCAGCTTCCTCTGAAGCTGAGTAGAAATCAATATCTTCTTTTGGGTAGATAAATCTAAATCACCAAAGTGATAGTCCAGCTTTAAATTCTAATAGCTTGTGTCCTTTGTCATAACGATTTATTAATGGTAATCAGCAAATGTGATATCACTGTCTTCAGGTAGAGCATTAATTGCTCAAAGGGAATTATTCTTCTGACTTTGAAGAAAGTAGCAAACCATCTCAAATTTATGTTTTTTTAGAAGACTTGTATGTGTAAGTTTATGGGATGCACAGAAATGAAAACAGCGTTTTTGAACTGGAGAGGGATTCAAATCTCTTAGCTAGGGAGATTTGCTGTATTTTATGTTTCTGACTCAGAAGGTGGGAGGAAATGAAAAGCTTTAGCAGTTAGCTCTGAGGTCTCTCAGACTTCCCTTACAGCAGTTTGAGTGGTTTTCTGCCTGGATTTATGTTCCTGAGATAGGTTGTATGGATGGCAGCTCTTTTATCTGTAGCTGAGGAAGTCAGTCTTGGCCTGTCAGTATAAAGGCAGCTGGATGAGCTGTGGGGGATAGATACACATAGAAGAGCAGTCCTTCTGACTCGTCAGTGGCAGTGATCCTTTTGACCACAGCAGATCAGGTGCTCACGCCATGTCAGCTCATTTGGCCAGCTGGGAAGATGAATGAGTGCTGCGGAAAAGGCTTGGCTTTGGTTTACAGGGCCCCCGTGAGAACTGCCTGTGCCTGTGGGCACCAGGCAGTCAGGAGTCACATCCAGTGTTTGCACTGCCACCATTTCTTCTGCGCTTGCAGCCTCAGCTCCGGGATCTCACACACCCTCCCTGCACTCCGCACGCGCGCCTGTGTCTAATGCTCGTACTACTTTTCTCCCTCACTGCTGCCAAGTTTGATGCCCCTGGGCCCTTCCAGGAGGGAGCCAGCCTGTTGGATCTGGATTTTGATCCCATTAAACCAGATGCCACTGTGGGGAAGACCCCCACACCTGCCTCCCAGGTTGGTTCTTATCGCCGTTCCTTCTCCCTTCGTAACTGACTTGCGCCCACTGGAATGATAACGTGGGCCTTGGGTGTGGGTGCCCAGGATGGGGACCCCTTGGTCTTCTCTGCTGGATATGCAAGTCCAGGAGGAATCAAATGGCTGCTGGCCTGGCCACAGTCTATCACTAGGTGTTTGTGGGGTGCTTGGGCTTTATGCTGATGATCCACTTAATGTATGTTCCTCCCTAGAGCAGCATCCTCTGTATGCTGTATGTATTTAAGTTATTATTCTGTGGATGGAAATTCAGCCTGAGCTCTGTGCTCCTGCTATAAATTGCTCTCAAATGGATTTTTCAATTAACGGACACTTTGATAATCTGCAGTTACTTAAGGTGAATAAAGCTGTAAATAGATATTCAAATGATATGGGGCCCTTCTTTTTCTGTGTATGACACAGCCTGCATCCATAGATGAGAAGCAGTTTCCTGCCTGTCACAGTGTGGTATCAAAAAGGAAGGTGCCTAATTCTCTTCTGGCCTGTACCTGGTCCAGTCCTCTGTCAGAGGCAGGTGGACTGTGCCTCATTTTATGTCTAAATGATTGGAGACTTTGAAGTGCATCCTGGATATGGTTGTTGTCCTCACTGAGACTTTCCATTTTATATGTGTGTACTGATTATTTTTTGCCTGTGGATGCCACTAAAATTTGTAATAAGCATAATTGTGTTGTTTATTGTTTGTCTCCAATATCATCACATTAAGTAGGTCTGTATGGCACAGATCTTTGTAGGAATAAAACTTATTTTGTCAGAGAGATCAAACATTAGATATTTGATTCTCCTAAATTAAAATACTGTATCTGCAAGATACTAGTTATTATTGTAATTTGATACACACCAATGTGGCAAAGCTATATTTTTTTGGAACTTTATGTGGAGACATGAGCATTTTGTGTCTACTTGCCTTCCAGAACAAGCTATATGTCAGGATAAGCTATTAAAAAACCCAACTTTTTGCTTTTTTTCTGAGTCACCGGTTAGAACTCAGATAATTGGTTGAACTGACATAGGATACAAGTATAAATTTGACTTAAAATGGAATTGTTATCCTTCCAGCAAGCAACAAATATTACGCTAAGTGGATTTTCCAGAAGTGCTCAGCAGTAGCATATTTAGTGTTTTATCCCAGTTATTATTTGCTTCAGAAGTCATTAAAAGAGAGTCAAAAATCGATAATTTCTATCTGTAACCAAACTACAAAATATAGTGAAAACCACCTAGTTATCAAAACAGTCAGATTTATTTCCTATATGGTGGGCAGTATGGCGAAGTGCTTGAGCTATTTTACTACTGATCCAAGACACCACAGAATCATAGAATGTTAAGGGGTTGGAAGGGACCTTAAAGATCTTCTGTTCCCAGGGATGTATAAATGTACTAACGGATATTTTCAAAACGTGCAGTGATAAGTGCTGTTGAATGTGTATGTCTGCTTTAGTCTGATCAGTGTCTGTAATGTTTGTACTCACTGAAATAATCATGTATAAACATGTTTTTTTGTTGCTCTTTGACATGCTTAGTCTTTACCTTGGGATTTATGGGAGGTAAGAAATTCATACAGCTTTTGTCTCTCATCATGTACTGTTCACATGCCAGTGCCATCCCTGTTCACATACCTGTCTCCTTTCCTTCACTGCTTCTCTTTCCTGCACATCCCAGACCAAAGTTGCTTTGTGTGCTGCTGGACCCACTTTTGCACCTTGTATGAAGCCCCAGGGCAAACCACATGTTTGCAAGTCTGTCTGGCACTCTAAGGCTTAAAATTCTACCAGTGCACAAGCCCATTGCCTTTCCCTGCTAACCCACTCATCTTTCCCTTGGCATAATGCTGTGACCTTCACCTCATACCTAATACTGCTGTGGCATCATCCTCACTCTCGTCAACACAGTATTTCCTAAACTCTCTACGTCCTGTTGGTCTTGCGTGCGATGCATAAGTATCTCAGCTGCCTCTCATCATTACTGCCTGTGCCATCAGATATATATGCATCTGGAATTGTCTGTGGTGTTTGCTGTTCATTGACCATCAGTGTCAGAAAGGCTGATGTGAATTAGCTCACCCTGTGTCTACACTGGAAATTAACTGCAGGCCCAAGACTTGCCTGGCATCTGCCTCAACCTCAGCTTTGGAGCTTGCTGACAGGGAGACCCTGCACATGCCCTGCATCTGGACAAAAACCTGACCCTCATTTATGCCCTCTTCACATATCTGGCCTGGACAGGTCTCAGGTTACTGCAGATTACCCCCTTGAGAGATACTTCAAGCACAACTACTTATGAGTCCCTCCGGACTGACAGCCAGCAGTGTGGACAGAAAATGTTTGATCTGGGTACTCAGGCCTGCTGCTGGAGCTGGCTGTATTCACTGAGTAAGCTCCTGGCCTTGGCTCATGTTGGGGAATTGAGTCCTGCCAACCTTCCCATTCCCGAGAGCCAGACCACCCCTGGAGTGACTGCTTGGGAGGACATGAATTTGCCCTGGCCTGAGGACTCACTGTAGCTACTACTGTCCTTCACATGGGCGTAGGTGATGTCAAGGAAGAAGGTTTCCCCTGTGTGTTTTATCAACCATCAGTGTTTAACATCTGTATGTGCATTGTCAATCTGTCTTCATAGGGAAGAAGAGACTGGCTAGGAAAAATCTCATTCCTTTCAGGTGAATGGGCAGGGGTGAGGTATGACTGTATCTGACTGGGCTGTGCTTACAGTCTTGGCTGGTAAAAGTTTTTTTGGACCACTTCTTTCATTTTGCAAACTGATTTTACCCAAAGGAGAATTTGCTCAACCAGGAAATGCTACCAGTCAAGGTGTTCACACTCTACCAATTCCCATCGTGGCATACCATACACAAAGAGCAGAGCTTCCTACAGCTGGGGAATCTTCCTCCTCAAGTCTTCTGAAGTGTTTTTGTTATAAATGTTCTTAGCTGTTGATGAGAGGAGGTATGTTTGTGGTTCCTTAGTCCCATAGGCCATGAGGTTAACAGCTGCATAGAAACTTGAGTGCAGCACAGCTGACTTAGTTCTGCAGACTGGGAAATGTGCGTTTGGTGTGCATGATGCTGCTGTTGGAATAAGCAAAGCTTTTAAACCTGGTAACAGCAGTGAGCAATTCTTCCTCTCCCTGTACTGTCTTTCCATGACTGAAAATGATTTTATAGGCCTCAGGATGCCCCACAGGTATATAAAATAGAAAAATTGGTAGCTGAAATGTCCTTTGTTGAAATCCAAGGGATTAATTTAGATCCAGTTTCTCTAATTATTCCATACTATTTTTGCAAATCATCTGCTTAAAAAAACCCCACAAACCGTCACATTGAGCTTCTTTTCATTTGTCCGTATAAAATTCTTGCTTGGTCAGATAGAGCTGGCCTGGCATTTTGTCCCAGTTCCAGTTTCACTGAACCCAAATAAAAACCTGGGAGTGAATCTAATTAAACAGGAGAATCCTTTGTAGCATTTCATATGCATATATTTACCTTAGCACTACCAAAGCTGCTGAGGGAATCCTCTGTAGGATGGGAACAGCTCTACTCTTAATAATATCTTCTGGCAGTATAGGCCTGTGGATAAGGTGATGGGGAGACATGAGGAAGGATGTGATAGGGGAGGATTGCATGTGTTATGTGACACCACTGGAGCAGCTGAAGGTAAAGTAATGGCATTTTATTAAATCAAGCATTTATTTATTTATTGCTGCTTTTATTAGAATGCTGCTTGGAGCATTGTGCTAGTGCATGGCTAGTAGCCAGATGGGTGTACATTTAAGGTTTACCATGGTGATTGCTTTACTCTGGGGTTTTGTGAGGTTTGGACTATGAGAACTGCAAACTTAAGGAATCTGGACAATGCCTTGTTTTGAGTATGATTGCATTCAGTGATTGATTTAACTGCAGCTGGCAGCTAAGCACCACACAGCCACTCACTCATTTCTCTCCCATTAGTGGGATGGAGGAGAAAGTTGAAAGGGTAAAAGTAAGAAAACTTGTGGTTTGAGATGAGACCAACTTAAGTAAAGAAAAATAATAATAATTGTAATGAAAAGGAAAATAACAGAGATAAATGAACCCAAAAAAACCTCAAGAGAGGCAAATGAAAAACAGTTGCTCAACACCAGCTGACTGATGCCCAGCTCATTTCTAACCAATGGTGCCTGATCAGCTTTTCCCCTAGTTTATACACTGAGCGTGATGACATTTGGGACACCCCTGTGGACAGTTGGGGTCAGCTGTCCTGGCTATGTCCCCTCCCAGTTCCTTGTTCCTCCCAGCCTCCTTGCTGGCAGGGTAGCCTGTGAAGCTGAAAAGTCCTTGACTTGGTGTAAGCACTGCTCAACAACAACTACATCACCAGTGCCGGCAACATTATTTTCATCCTACATCCAAAACACAGCCCTTGTACCGGCTATTAGTAGGAAAATCAACTATCCCAGCTGAAGCAGCACAACAGGTGTTTATCAAAGGTATGAGGCATGTAGGTATGCTGAAGCTGGGTATTCCCATGTATTAAAAATAGCAAATCTTGGGAGTCTTCCCAGACACTGCCTGGCCAGTCTCCCAAGGGACTGATTTGCAGCCTTGGTGCTACCAGATCCAACATACTTCCTGCCTTGTTGCAATTTCTGGGAGGAGCAAATTAGTATCTTTAATTTTGTGTTTAAAAGAGTTAACCTGGCTAGACAAGGGAGAATAAAAACTTGAACCACTGGAAGCCTGTCACAGGTGTTTGCTTGGTCTTTTGTTGTGCACAGAAACCCCAGTCCCCAGGCTTTTTAGAACAGTCTTTGCCAGGCAGTGATTTCTGGGTGATACTGAATCTTCTTGGTGGTGGCAGTTTTTGTGCAGTAGAAACTTTCCATCAACACAAATGCATTACACATTGCATGTGGAATATTCATAGAAAATTCTTAGTAATAGAATATTCACAACAGAATCCAAATTCACAACTCTTTGGGCCTGTCCAAAATTGAAGGGAGTGAAAGTTGATTCAGTGCTAATGTCATTGATGCTGGGTCTGGACTAAATTCCGTATCTGGACGCATTATTGCCGTGCTCTTTTGTTTCTGGGAGAAGGCGAGTACTTAAATATTCTTGATTGTTGATCCTTGGAAGTAGACTATGGAGAGATCCTTGCTCTTTTGTGTGCAAGAGAACTTGTATTCTCTTACAAGTGGGAAATATAGATCCAATCATAAATACTCTGTGTGTGTGTGTGTAAAGTAGGTCTGCAGTTTAGATCGTGAAGAGAAAGAGGCACACAGAGGCACTGTGTGATCAGAAAGAGGCACTCTTTGGCATTTCATTGATTGCCTCTGAATTACTGCCTACTGGGTGGCTGGAATTGAGGGATTCTGGCTTTGTTGTGATTTCCATGAGCTAGAGAGAAAGGGGGAGACAAAAATGTAGCAGATCCTTCGGTGTCTCACTGTTAGTCAGCAGATGTCTCAGACAGTGGCACAGAGCACTTGGGCAGGCTGGGCTGCACTTTGCTGCACACACGTGTGGCTGGAATGAGAGTAACTCCCTACCGGGATGACTTTTGTATTGCAGCCTGCAGAAGCAGCCCGTGCAGGAGCTGAAGCAGCTGGATCAGAAGCAGCAGCTGGAGCTGAAGCATCTAAAGCTGAAGCTGACTCAGGATCGGTAAACACCTCAAGGGACAGCATTCCCTTTTGTCCATCCCTTTGTTACACAGCACATGTGGGAGGCTGGGCTGGGAAAAGAGCTTTGTTGCTGCTTGGAAAAACACATTGCTGCCACTGGAGGACTTAAAATGCTCTTATTCAGGGACCAGGCTTACTTGTTGCATTTTGTCTGCGTAATGTTTAGGGAGAAGTTCTGTTGGAAAATTCAGTAAAAGAACTGTCCCTTCACCCATGTTATGAAGTCAGCCCATAGCTCATGCTTCCTAAGCTGTGTTGTCAGCTGGATTATTTACCTGCCCTGTCCTCTGGGCTCTGGCTGTGTCTCCTGAATATCAAGGCTTCCTCTCTTTTTGGTGACACTGCTGTGCTTTTAGGGGATAGGGGTACACCCCATCTCATGGCAGCTTGGTTCCTACAGGCTGTCACATTTGAGTTGTCTGCTTCAGGAGGGCTCTATGAGATTGCATTGTGACCACAGCAACGGGGAAATGCCAGGCGTTATGGTCTCAGGAAACCTACAACTCATCCCTGCCTTTCTGCAGCCTTAGGCAGAGCAAGACAGCAGTCACCAACCCTGCCTTCTCACTGCTGCCTCTGCTGTCTCTTGGGGTGTTTTTGTTGCTGACTGGTGTGCTGGGAAAACCCACTGAAGCCATAGGATGGTTGGGGTCTGGATCTTCCAGGGTGGACTTGGAGTTTGAGTTTTGGATTTTCTTTTCTCAATGACTTTTTTTCCCTTCCTTCACTGCCAATGCCTACCAGAGCTCTCTGCCTGCTGTTGTTGTGGAAACTTTCCCTGCAACCGTCAATGGCACTGTGGAAGGAGCTGCATCATCTGAGAGAGCTGACATGCCCCCAGGATTTCTGTTCAAGGTGAGTGTGTGGTTGTGCAGCATCAAGTTCCTGGTGACGGTTTTTTCCTTCCCTGTAAGGCATTAACTGCTTTCACTCAGCATGGCCATGGGCTAGGCCACGTAGAAAGGCAGAATGGAAGTTGAAGGAGAGAGAAACTTTCCTGTCCAGCAGTGCAGTTTCATGGACTTCCAGATGTTTCAAAGGATTATATAAGAGCATCAGCATCTAAAGGTCTCGTACTGTGCAGCAAAACCTGTTCTCTCTGCTGCAGTGGTTTCTGTCTTGGTGGTGTGGTGGTGTTGGTCACAGACTCTGAATAGTGGATAAAATGTTGTGTTCCTGACAGGAAAATTAAGCTTTGGTGCAAGTGCCAGACTGAGAAGAGTTGGGAACACCAGCAGGAACAGAGAACTCTGTGTTTGGAGAAGTTAGAAAGCCAGGATTAACTAGAGAAAAGTATTGGACTAGACAGGGAAGTTTGGTGCATATTCTGAATATGCCAAAGATTGCTTCCAGCAGAGGTATGGAGGAAGGAGTGATTTTGGGTGAGAATAAGCCACAAATTTAATGTGCATAAGGGAGTGTGGTAGCAAGAAAGCACAAATGTGTCATGCCCTGAAAGTGAGAATTTATACTATCTTACTATAGGAACACTTCTCTGCTTTAGTCATTCCTTTTTTTTTTTTTTTTTGTGGGTTCTGCTCAAAGTGCAAGAATGCCAGAGCCCTGAAGGAGGCTCATAACATTTGGTCTGGTTTGAGGTGGCATCATAGGCTGTAGTGCTCAAAGTGCTCCTTCTGTCCCTGCAGGTCCAGGCCATGCACGATTACACGGCCACTGACACTGACGAGCTGCAGCTGAAGGCTGGGGACGTGGTGCTTGTGATTCCGTTTGAGAACCCTGAGGAGCAGGTGAGTGGGGGAGGCAGGGTGTGACCCTGGGCCAGGTGGAGCCAAGGGGATTTCCTGAGCTGCTTCTTTCTTCACTAACAGTTGGCTGGCTGGATGCTGAGCCATTAGTTTGTGGCTGGAAGCTGTCAAGAGAGCCGGTTGTCCTTGAGCTTGGCTTCCTGCAGCAGAGGGGAGAGCTCTGCTTGTTACTGGAAAGTAGAGACATTATCGTGCATAAAGCATGTGGAGTAGCCATGGGTTCTTGTCCCTATCAGAACATTTGAGTCAATACAGTGGCTCTCTGGAACAGGGAGCCCAACAGAACCCATGCTTTGCCTCCTGGCTGCCCCTAAACTTGATGGACACTCCCTATGACTGCTACAGCATAGTCTGTGGCATTGAAAGAAGTGACTTATACCTTATAAAGTTTTCTTCTCTTCTGAGAAATGTTGGAGCTCTGAGAAAGCAGCTGGTGGTGGATGTCTTGCACTTAAGCACAGTAGTGGCTGTTTCCAAATGACTGTGTTTGGTCAGGAGATGGCAGCAGAATCAAAGGCAAGAGCAGGTCTCAGCTCCGGAGGACAAGTCTTGCTGCCCATCTTCAACCTGAATTTACTTGGTCATATTTTTCTTTAATTTTGGGTATTTAATGCACTTGAGAAAGTGCCCTCAGTTTCTTTGTTTGAGGGCACCCAGCTGACAATCTACAGCAGTTTTACTACTTTGACTGAGAGAGGTGGTGAGTTTATAAAATCTCCCATCTCAGGTTTCTGTTTGGAAAAGAGAGAGAATCCTCCAAATCGACTGAGTAGTTATCAGCTCTTTGGGTTTGGCCAGGTTCAGATAGGATCTGGATTCCCCAAGGGGTAAAGGGAAGGTGATGTAGTTCACTAACTCAGAAGATGTGGATCCTCTTTGTGGCCCAGCTGTTGGCTTTGTGAGTTATGGAGGCAGATCATGCTGATGCTTGTGAAATGGAACAATGAAATGCCAGTAATTCCCAAGCAGCTAGGGGAGGAAAGGTATTTGGGGAACAGGCACTGATTCCTTCTGGAGACAAGACTCCTCACTGGGTGGGGCTGCCCTGCACAAGCATTTGTGAGCATTTCTTTCTCAGAAAGTTTTCTGGATGGAAATGAGTGTCAGCTCCCCCAGTCTCTGTGGTAGGAGATGGCGTTTGTGGAGCAGATGACGTTTTTGGATCAGAGTTTTTCAATGCCCTGTGTTTGCACTTTAGCTGGATGTGGGTGCAACAGCCATGAACTCAAGACTCTCCAAGCTGCAGAGGGTGAGCTCTGAGTGTTGCTAACATGACTCTGTAGCTGCACTGAAGCCCTCTAACCCTTCTACAGTGTATCCTTTGCTACAGCTCATTTCCCTAACCTCAACCATACCCAGCCAGGAATTGCTGGCTGTTAACATAGGCATGAACTGTGCACGTGAGTGGAGGGAGCTAAGGATACTAGACTGATTCACGTCCCTACCTTGCAGCTTAGGTGTCAGTTTGTGGGTATGTCCAGGCCTAGATTCATCTCTCTTGATAGAAGAAAGGGTTGAGGGCAGCAACACTTCTAAGCTGGCACTTCTAGTGATGTGGTTTAAAATTGTCAAGGCCCCATCAAGGTCCTCATATCTAATCTTTGCAGCTGAGGAGACCCTTCATAGCAGGATATGATGGGAGTGATGCATGCTATATGGCACAGCACTGTGTGCAAATGGATGAGTTTTTGTGCCTGACATGCTGTGAGCTGGAAGCTGCCTTTTAGACACTTGGGTGCAGTGTCTTCTGCCTTGTTGTTTGTCTTCCTGATTTATGGCATGTCAATCCTTCCACAGCCCCTGCAGCTGGCTGCTGCAGATGGGCTCCCATCTTGTGTCATTCCCACGACATCTCCTGAATGTTCCAATCTAAGGCAGCAGTCAGGGCTAAGTGAGCCTGCAGGCTCTGGGAGCTGTGCAGTTCTTGTGCCTCATGCTGCACTCTAAATCCATGGGCTGCCCCACTGCAAAGGAGTGGGGTATGTACATGCTGAAGGGAAGCTTCTGTGGTGGCAGCTCCAAGGCATGCAGAAAATAGAGTGGTTGTACACCTGAGCTGCAAGCTCAGGGCAGCCCTTCCACCTCGAGTATCTTGAATACCTTGAATATCTCACTCATGTGCCTAGGATGGAGCAGAAATCTCAATGCCAGACAGAGGGCATTGGGTAGGAAGTCTGGTTCTGCTCATGATCAGGTTCTGCCAAGCAGGGTTCCTTTTTCCTGAGTGAAAATTCATCTGTGTTTGTAGATTTGTAGGTTGGAGGCTAGGAAAGACCTTAATCTAGAGACCTGAATCACATATAGCCAAAATTTGGGGAGTTTTGCTAACCTCACCTTGCATCAAATGAAACAGACTGCAGAGTTTTGGGAAGATGAGTTGGGTTCCTTAGCTCCCAAGTCCCATAGATGAGGATTTCAGGGTAGCAATTAAGACTAATTTTGCCTGTATCACCTCTAAAATGCCAGTCATCTGTGTGCTTTGACTGGAGCAGGGATGAGCACCTCCTGGGGCTGATTCATCCTTTCCAAAGACTTGTGCCTGAGATGAATGAGGTGAATTACATGCTGGAGGTACCTGTCTCTTTTATGGCTATGGAGAATGCAATGTGAAGGGTGAGACAGGTGATTCCCATCCTATAGCTCTGGAGTCTCTTTTGGCAGAATTTCTCCTGCTTCAGTGGGTATAAATTATGACATGTTTCTGTTACACTTGCTTATTTTTTACTGTGTCTGCACAGTCTGGGTCAGATGGAGCTTTGGTATGAACTCTGGTGGGATGTAGCCTTTTCTCTGTTTAAAAGGAAACAAAAGCATTTTTTCCTTCTCCCCTATACTCCTCCTGGATTGTCTCCAAACCAAATAAGTGCATGGCTTTGGTAGTGCCTTGACACCTCCTTGGCCTGCACTGTGTAAGAAAAAATCCCTGCTCACATCTATCCCTTAGCATCTGATCTCTGTCTTTTCCCGCAGGATGAAGGATGGCTGATGGGTGTGAAGGAGTCTGACTGGATCCAGCATAAGGAACTTGACCAATGCCGAGGGGTTTTCCCTGAGAATTTCACAGAACGGGTGCAGTGAAAGCCCAATCCCACCAGCTGCATTTCTGCTGGAAAAAAAGCAAGTTTTCTGGTAGATAATTGAAAAAGAACAACGAAAGGAAAAGAAGAGAGAATTTTGAAGGAATAGAAGCCTGAAAAAAGTCAACTTAAAGGGTGTGTTCTTCTCAAAGGGCAAGGTTTCAGAAGTTAATTGAAATTCAAAGTGTTATTAAAATATATACATATTAATAATAATAAGGCAATTCAGATACCCTCTTCCCCTTTGGTTTAAACAGCATTTGGATTCAAAGGATTGATGCAGAAGCAACTCAGTGAGGTTCTCCAAGTACTGCATTGACTGAATTGTCAGATGTCAATCTGATTCCTGGAAAGGCAGTACTTGTCAAACGGCTTGAGAGTAGAAGCTGCATTTGCTCTTGGGTGGGTTAATCTGTTTTGTCTTGAAGGTGGCTTGCATGGCAACCATAAGAATTCAGCCTTCCCTACATCTTCAACCTACAGTAGGCCAAACTTTCTGTTATGCTGTTGAAAAAAAAAATTTAGTGTATAGTGTTCACCACTACAATGTACGTGTGTGTGTGTGTATTTTATTTTCTTCCTTTAAAACAATGTTACATAAACTGTGATTTTTACATGTAAAGATAGAAGAAACTACATGGAAAGGGAATGGAGAAGGTGAAATCTGTGAAGCTGTGCTCAGTCCAAAGTTCTTTCAAATGTGGACCCCTAAATTCTCACAGTAGTGTTGGCCTGTGAAATCCGAAGGGGAATGGACAAATTCAAGAGGAGAAACAAGACAAAACAAACAGATGCCATTTGGATGTCTCTGAAATTTAGGAGAGGGAATCCTCTACCACACACATCCCCATCCCCTACACCCCCTAAAAAAACCAAACCCAAACCTATTGGTGGTTTCAGAAAAGCTTAGATTCGTGTAGATGGAAAATAGCTCTAATATCTACTGGTTAGAAAATTTGCTTTTAAAGACAGAGATTAGGGAAGAATTTTTTTTCTGTAAGAATATCAAAGAGGAAACACTGACAAAAAAGAAATTACTTTTTGTGCTTTTCACTGGCATTGTTTTTTGTGGAATTGTATTTCTTATTTTCCTTTGAAGAGTTCTGTAAGTGAAATATTGTTAGATCAGCTTTCTCCAGTGCTGTGCTGATGATCAAGTTAACCTCTATGAAAACTGGACTCTTGAAATGCTCGTTTAAAATGGCTATGTGACTTCATGCTATTGTAATGCGTTAGAAAGGAAGGCAAGAATATCAAAGTGTCAGTGTCAAGTAGACACTCTACAATCTAATACTGATGCTGAGTCCTTTCCTTTACCTTTCCTTTGCTTCTGTTTTTTGTTTTTTTTTTTTTTTTTTTTTTAGTTTATAAAAGCAGATGACAAGGCTGTTTCTAAGTGCATATTACACTTGTTAATATAAGCCGGTCTGACTCTCCAAGACTCTAAAGTCCCACAAAGGTACTTTATAAACTTTACTTGAATACTGATGCAGCTGGCAAGCAAGTCAGGCTATTTTAATTTTTTACAGCTTCTCCTCCTCCCCCATGATTGTTTTGCCCTGAAGGGATTTATAACAGTGAAGTCACACCATGCTCAGGATCACTCTGAAATTATCTTCCAAACTGGTAGGAGTTGGCTTTTGTCAAAGCTGCACAAAATGCTGACAGAGTACTGAAAATCTCACCTTTTCCAATCTGTTTAGATTATTTGTAGAACAACAGAAAAAACATTGTAGGACGAAATTTGTGGTTTTTTAAAAAAACCTTAGTTTGGTGGAACAGATCTGATTTTCATTCAAAAAGATATAGATGGAAGCATTGTTGGAGTTCCTTCTGCTTTCAGCTTGGGAGATGATCCATGGTAGTTTTTTTACAGCAATGTAACAGGCATAAAGTCTGTCCTATATAACCAAATCCCTTCTCCTTTTTAAAAGAAAAAATGTTCAGGAGTTTATTTTGCATCACTGTTAGAAACCCCAATAGTAATTAGGAGTAACTGCTCACAATACAGAAGGACTGGACTCCACAAATTATAGTATGGTGAGCTGTTGCTTTAGAATGCTGCCCTGTTTGACTTTTTTTTCCTTTTTCATCAGGGTTGTCTTTATTATTACTCTTTTTTGTTTTTCAAAATATCTATTTTTATGCATTTGTGACTCCCATTACTCCTTTAAAGATTATTCATATAAAAATATACATTTAAATATACATAGAAATATATATATATTAAAAAGCGGGTTGATCCAATTAACATAATGCTGTCAGCTTAAAGTGTTTATTTTTATGCAAAAACTGTGGATAATAGCTTTGGTTTTGTTTTTTTTTAAAGGACAAGATTCTGAGTTACCAGAGCTGTGATTTTTGTCTTGTAACTATTCTAGACCATTTAGAAAGCTGTGCTGATACCTAATTTATTGTGGTTTTTTTTTTTTTGTTTTTTTTTTTTTTTTTTTTTTTTTTTTTTGTTTTTTTTTTTTTTTTTTTTTTTTTGTTTTTTTTTTTTTTTGCTGTTGTTGTCCTCTTCTGTGCTTGAACCAGATGACTGTCCCAACAAAGATCCTTGTAAGGCCTTTTCATTTTATTGAGCTTGCAGAGCAACTATCCAGTACTGTATTGTCCCTGCAGAAGTGGTGGCACTCTGCAAAGAAGGGATGTTGTTTTCAGGTCACCTGAGTGATGCTCCAATGTTGCTGGTGGGGAGAGTGTTGTGTGTCTCTCTCTCTCCATTTGCTTCCCCTGACCCCGAAACCCCCAGTTCCCTTGCTTAGAGCAGGTTAGGGTGGGTTACCTGGATCTTGCATTGCTCACAGATAAATGGTGTCCAGCACATCTCAGTCAGGTTCTGAAAATGCAGGATCAGACCCACAGTTTATAAATTGCCTTATGTGAAAGTAGGATGGCACAGCAGGAAACTTGGAGATGGCAGTGTTCTTTAAAGCCAGGAGATCTGTCTCCTGCATTGTTCAGCCCCTTGTAAACAGCCATGGTTGCTCCAATTTTCAGTGTTTTTACATCTCCTAAATACCTTGATTCTGGTGGTATTACCTGGTGAAATGAACTTCCCCTTTTCTTTGGTTTAGATCTGATTCAAATAGAAAGAGGGACAGTAAATGCCCAAGTAGGCTGTGCCCACCTGGTTTTTCAGTTTGCAGGCTGAACTGAAAAATCTGAGAAAAAACGTAAGGGTGACCTGAGACATTTTTTTTTCCATTTTCTCAGTGGAATGAAAAAGGGAAAAACTGAAACAAACAAACAAATCCTTTAATACCAAAATGAAACATTAATTTCTAGGGTTGAATTTCAACTTTTTAACAAACATTATGTCTTGGGCTGTAACAAGTTGCTTTGAAGCAAAAATGTGAAACGTTCTGTTTTGAAAATGCTGAAAGAAAATGTTTTAATGTTAATAGTCTTTTTGCCTCAGCCTTTTTTCTTAATCTGATGACTGGTTTAACTCTAAACTGTATTTTTTTGCAAATACATTATCCACTGAAGAGAACCCAAAGAAGCCCCGTTCTGCTCCACTGACAGATACACTGGACACATTTCAGGGATTACTTGGTATCTGGCCCATCAAAGCTGCTGTTTTCCCCATTTAATAATCTTCCACTTGATTGTTCTACTGGGTGAAAAATAAAAGCATCTCTTATCCCGTGCCATTGACTGGTTTTGTAGCTGGGCTTAGACATTCTTGCTCTGTTGGCTTCAGATTGGTTAGATTTATGATACTACTCCAGTTTGAGCCTAATCCTAGTATGAAGTGGGAATTAATATTTACCCAACTGATAAGAAAGAAATCAGGCAATTCTTTCCCCCCCTTTTTCTATCTTAGCAGTGTCAGTAATATCTCTATTTGATGGAATTAAGGAAAGGTCCCAGGGTGAAGAAGTGTGTGGTGTTCCAAGTGAGACTCCCACATACTCTGCTATTTTCCATGGGCATTCCTCAGCTGTCTGCTTTTATCACCTTTGTTTTGCTTGGCTGTTGAGGTGATACAGTAAATGGGGTTGTGCAGGTTCATTTCCAGCTGCTCAAAGCAGGTACTGCTTTGTGTGAATTTTGCCCCAGTCCTTGAGGCTTTGTTCACTGTTGCAGAACCCTTTTCTGTCCCACTATCGTAAGACCTTGGCCAAGGCAGACAGCCCCAAGTCAAAGGGGGCCTGGAGCCAGGAGTGAGGGCTCCACATTCTACCTGGAACTGGGATGTCAGCTCAATTAGGTTTTGCAGTAGCCTCTTGGAGGGAAAAGGCCCAAGGCTAAGGAGATGGGAGACACTGGAGGGATGATCCATTATATTCTTCATCTTGGGTTGATGTACTGACTCTCTCACCTCTTAGTTCCAGGGAGAAACTGTATAGGGCTGAGAACAAAATGAGAATGGCCATGAAGTGTGTGTTCAATCTGATAACAGGTGCTTCTTGCCTGCGAATGGCACTGAGTTCAGAGCTTCCTGTTTCCTGCTCTCTGCCAGACAGATACAATGCTCTGCCACAGATATTTTAGATGCTGTGCAGTCAATGCTCCAAAACAGTGAATGTCCTTGTCTGAAGAATGCAGAGGTGTCTCTCAGCTCTTTCTAGGAAGACCTGTGGATCTCCCGCAGACAAGGCCTGTGTGCATCTAATAGTCACCTCTGCTTTCAGTAGTCTGGGCGTCTTTCAGCACTGGCCCCATTCTCCAGCTCTTCTCACTTCCCAGCCTCTCCCATGCTCTTTGAGGATGATGGCAGCGTTGGGCACGTCCCACCAGCCAAAAAGTGCAAAGCTGGAAGGTGCACAAACATGTCCATCAGCAAATCCTACAGAATGCAGCTTGATAATGCTGATATCAGGAAAACAAGCAATAGCTTTTCTTCTCTGGGCCACCAAAGGGAAGCCACACAGGTACTGTCACACTGGGTACTGGTGCAGATACCTCTGCTTGCATGCTCTGGTTCACACTTTTTTGCAAACTCCTGAAGGAAAATAGTCCTGGGTGGTGTCCAGAGCTGGATTGTGTCACCAGCCCTCACAAAGCATCGGGTCTAGTTGGCACACAGGGGCTGAGAATTGGAAGGCTCATTTGGGAGTTTTGCTTATGAAACTAAATGGAGAAACTACAGCTGTGAAGATTGGTCTGTATAAGCTTGTACTTTGGTGTATCCTATGGCTATAATTCCTTCACCTCCTTTTGCAGCTTATTCTGCTAAATGTGACCCTAGTGTGCATTTCATGTAGAAGGTCCCTACTTGAAACTTGCCGGATGCAGTCCTGGGCTTATTGCTTCTCTTTAGCTGAATTAAGTGGGAACGAATTTGGCAGTGTATTAGCAATCTCTTTTCCTTCTGTTAATTCAGTCTCTGAGTTTAATCACAATGACCTGAAACATGTTTGGGGGTTGAGTGGTTTTTTAGTTAATTTTTGTTTTGTTTAAACAAAGCTGAACAATTCCCATTGTATTTAGAGCTGTGATGCCCAGTTCCATAAGTACTAGATGAATTTGTCCCATCTTGTTTCTTGGTGATGTTCAGAAATATAATTTGTGTCATCCTAAACCCTGTGTCAGTTTCTCTCTATATTTTCCCCCTACCTTTATATTAAGAAGCTGAAACAGTTCAGGACTTTTTTCTCCCCACAGAGGTGAGTAGCTTCATAGATGTTTGTCACCTTTAACATTGGGAGTTCTTACAAATACGTGGGATGGAGAGGGTGATGCTGGTCCTTAAAACAGCAGAGTAAGCTCTTGTAGCAGCCATCAGTTCCAGTTTGTGACACCAAATGAATGTAGTGTAAGGAAGGACTTGAGATCTTTCCTTTTTGTTAGCTACTGACCCCAAAGTGATGTGGCCGTCCTCTAAGGAAAGTCTGTTGGTGGGACTGTGGCATCTCAAGGGCACTCTGTGCCTCCTGCCCAACCTTTTCTCAGCTCCCTCTGGCCTGTTGCCACACCAGTGTAAGCTCAGTTCCCAGGCTGGCTTTGGGTTCTGCTCTTTAAATGGGATGTTCAGTAGGTAGAAAGGGAGTCTCTGTACCTGTCAACCACAGGGATTGAGGGACAGGATTGGAGGGGTTCACAGGTCATAGCTGACTGTTTTGGGGGCCACTCCCTTGGATGCCTCATTCCAAACAGGCTTGGTACAGCTGCACGTGGGACTCAGTGTGTAAATAGCAAGTGCTGGCCAAAGGCCAGGCTGGGGTCTGATGTAAATTGTGCTGGTTAGCACTTTGATGGATGGACTGCCGGAGTCCACTGCTTTAGGATGCAGCTCCACAAGCCCTGGAGCCAGTTCAGTGTGCTGGCTAGGCTCTGCTTGCACCATTCCTTTACTTCCAGACAGTCTGGAGGGTTTAGGGCCTTTTAGCCTCTCACCTCTATGGCATTTGGATGGACCAGAGTCACATCTTGTGGCAGAGGGAGAGCAAGAGGCAGTCTGTGCCCCTGGGACTGTTGCTGCAGTTGGTGACTCAGGCTCTGCCTTGGCTCCTGTGAGGCTGAGTGGGGCCAGCTCTGCTGCGGATGGAGGCTCACAGGGCAGGAGCAAGGCCCAGAGGCACCCTGTGCACACTTTCTGCTTGTCTTGCCTCACACAGTTTCATTCCCATCACCTAGAAATACAAAGGAAATGGAGAGGAGAAGATGGACGACTCAGAGCAGTGAATAATTCATTGTCAGCATCTCTGCTCAGCTGCATAATTCATTCCCAGTGATGTTTTGTTGCTCCAAACAAGCAGCAGTTGGTGTCATTGGCCGTATGCAGGCTGTGGCCACATAAGCCCTGGCACCACATCTGGAGCAGGATCAGGCTCAGGGGGCTGTGGTCCAACCTCAGTGAATCTCATCGCGCTGAGGGAAGACTGGGCTTCCCTCTGGGAGCACAGCTGGAGAAGGAAGCCTCTAAGATGGAGGAGACACAACTGGTACCAGGTGAGGCTGGAGTGCTTGGGAGTGGGAAAGGTGAAGGCCAGGGCAATGGACTGACAGTGACTGGTGTCAGTCACTCCATGACATACCCACAGGAAGGGTCAATTTGGTACCAGGGCTGTCCTTCAGTAGCAGCCCATGGTGCTTAAGAAGACTGTGTGACAGGAAGCTTGAGCCCCATTGTGGAATTAGGAGTCAGTCTGCAACGGTAAGAGGATGGGAGTTTGGGGCAGCACTCAGCAATTTTTGCTGTTTGCTGGCTGGGTGAAGCTGGTGCCCTTTGCAGAGCAGAATTGCTGCTTCAGCAGGTGGAGGAGCCTCTGCTGCATGGCCCAATCCACAGAGCCATTAATAAGAGTGTGGGAACAGAAATTCAGCAAGTGCCCATGATTAATTAGCTCATCACGGGCAGTTAATGGCCAGGCTGCTGTCCTTGGCCCTGTGGTGCAGATAATGGAATAGGCATCACTTTTCACTGGACGAGGTGTAAACCCCTGCCAGGAGCGATGGGCAAACTCTTGTGAGTTGTTCTGAAGGGCTGCTGAGAGTTTTTGGGAGAGGTTGTCTTTTTGGATGCTGAGGGAATAGATCTGTAAGGAAACTTGTTAGTTATCAAAGTCAGGTAGGCAACTCTGGCACAGCCCCAATCTAATATCAGCTTTCCTTTGCCTTGCTCTGGTGTTATCATGTCTTGCTTGTGCTCCCTCTTACTGAGGCTGACTTCTTCATACTTACTCTGCTTGTCTCAGCACTTCCTCACAAATTAATATATAGAAATTCAGGTGCCACCTATGCTGCATCAGGCACTGGAGATGACAGAGCCTTGCAGTAACGAGGACATGAAAGCAAGGCTGCTTTTTGAAATCCAAGTGATGAGGAAGCAATCTGCTGCACTAGTGACCCTACCAGGGAGAGGGCTGAGCTCCACCAAGTGCAAGTGATCGCAGCTGCTGTCCCAGCTGCTTAGCAATAAGATAGGAGAAAGAGAAGGTCTAGCAGGTGTGCAAGGATTAAAAATTAAATTGCATGCATTTTCATCGTTTCAGCAACATGACAATAGCCCAAGGTGTGAAATGAATGTGATGGGGGTGAGACTGCTGCTGTGCCAGTAAGGAGTGCAAGCCTTGTTCTGTGTCCCAAAGGGACATGGTCATGTGCCCGTTCTGTGACGGTCACTATGATGGCTATTACAGCAGAAGTGAAGCATGTTCAGAAACCTCTGTGCCACAGACTGTAATTTCTCCTATCTCAAATTCAGAGACCTGTGAGAGCCTCCTGGAGTGACATCCCCTCTCTAATGTCCAGGATTGCCTCTGTACGTCTCTATTAGAGGCCCCCAGGAGAGACCTGACTATCGATTTTGCACAAAGTGCTGTATTTGCTGTTGAGGCCGATGCTGCTTTAGGAGTGAGCTGGCCACACGGAGGCACTCGTGACGTCCCTGAGCTCCCTGTCTCAGTATGAAACATCCCGAAGGTCTGAAAAACATCTACGTGCCAGACTTCTGGCTGGCTCCTCTGGGGAGATCTGAGGAAAGCTCAAATTGAGAGTATCTATGCTGGGAGCAATCACAGTGTTTTAGTGGCTGGGCCATGGCATTGCACTTGATAATCACATTAGCCAGAAATGCTTCCAGCCCTCTAGGAACTTTCCCCATAATGCACAGCAGCAGCAGCCTTTGCTCCTCTGTGACAAGTGACCACCTTCCTAAATTCTCAGCAAGTTTCACTTGGAGACATCTCCTGAAGTGTCATGTCCATCTTCTGCCTGCTAAACGTCCTTCCTGTGGGAGGCACATCAGGGAAGGCTTGGCCCACAGAGGCAGTGATGTACCATACCAGGAGGACAGGTATTTAATTTGCCTTGCTCTGCCCTATCTGGCAGCTCCCAGCATTGCTCACTGTGTCTCAGGCTTTCTGCTGTGGCTCTGACAAATTGTTGCTTTTTCCCATATGATACAGATGTTTTTGGAGGACTGTAAATTACTCCCATCCAGTAACTCTTTTATGAAGCACTTTTTCTCCACACAGTAAAGAAAAATGCAACTGAAGAGGTAATTAAATGTTTACTGTTAAGTACTTTATATATTATATACTATAGATCATTCCATCCATTAAACAATCCATTTAACTCCCTTTAACAGCATTATTGTCTATTATTAGGTTAATCAGCATTCACATCCTGTAACACTGCATTTCTATCTAATTAGCCCTTCTTTCTTACTTCATATTTCTATTTAATTAAGCTCAGCATCAGAGCTGAATTCCCTGTGCTCAGCACTAGCAGAGGGTTTGATCCTTTCAATGCGTGAGGGGCCAAGGGGCACTGAGTTTTCAGCAGCCTCCTTGGGTGTCTGCTAAAGTTTTCCTTCCACAGTCAGTCCCTGCTTATCTCCTGAGAAATTTGTGTCCATGTAAGCAGCTGTACGTTTGTGACCTTCTCAGTTATCTCAGATTATCAAAGAGATCCTGTAGGTGTGGTGGCTGGAGCTGGTGTTTCTGCAATGATTGCATGCAGCATCCAGGCACCAGCACGGCATGGTAATGGATAGAGATTTCCTTTATTTCCTGGCTGAAAAGGCAGGGAGTTTGTGTTGTGAGGGGCTCACACGTCACTCTGGATGTTGGGGTAAGGATCAACAACTGGGAATAGCTCATTTCTTACTTGATCAGGGCAAAAATGTACATGCTGATGCTCTTCCATGTGCTCTGGGGGTGGTGGGGCAGCACACAGGACCTGCCCGTGGGTAGGGTTTGTCAGTGTGCACCAGCTTTAGATGTAACTCTACAGGCCCCATTTGACAAACCTTTGCAGAGTCTCTCAGACTTTGATCTGCAGATCACTTGAAAATGGTGTTGGTGGGCTGGTGGCCCTGACCCATGAAGTGTGTGGGTGTGAGGACGCTGTGGCACTGCACGAGGCTGCCTGAGGCTGCCGTGTTTTGGGGCACTGCTGGGACCTGAGCTCACATCCTGCCTGCTGATAACACGCTCCTTTGGCATAAACATGTGCTCTGTTCTCTCAATCCCCAAGCCCTGGAGTCTGCTACAGGAGGCCGTCAATTATAATCTCTCCCCCTCAGACGTTTTTGGGGATACCCAAGGCACGCAACGTGACAGCATCACAGGAAAGCAGATTAAACAGCAGACAGGGAACACCTTACTTGTCACCACTTAGCATCCAAGCTGCAATGGCTTTGAGGAATTGTCTGGGCCCTTCCAGAGTCCCTGAGCAGCTCTTTTTGCTAGTGCCAGTCCAGAACAATCAGCAAATTGAGTTCTTTTTATTAACTTTAAAAGAAGACATTAGCCTCAGCCAGGAGAATAAAACCAATTTATGAGGCAATTAGCTCTGCAAAAACATTTCAGTCTCCCCAGAGCAGCCATCTGAGGAGCATCTTATTCCAGCTGCACAGCTTCTTCCGGCCTTGGGTTTACAGCACACTTCATTTATCATAAATAATAATAATAATGAATAAACAAATGGCTTCCTGATGAGTGTGTGAGACAGCCAGGAAAGTCTTCTCTACCTGAAATTAGACTATGTTTTTACTTCCTCCTTCCAGGTGTCATTCTTGTGGCCTGTTGCTTGATTGTGATTCATTTTGATACTCAAGCTCTTTATAAGCAGTATTACCTTATTCCTTCTTGTGGGATCTGCAACAGGGGTACAATTCGGAGGACCTGGACTACACAAAGGTGCCGTAGCAGCAGAGTCAGAGAGGTCTGTGTGTGTTTTCCAAGTCCCTTTGTAGAAATTGCACTTTTCCCAAGAACTGCCTATTAATGCTGGATATTTGGGCAAAAGCCAAGAATGAGGTCTTCTTCTGACATTATTGTTATCATACAATAAATTCTGGATGGTGAAAGCGGTGCAGGAATGGATGGGGATTGGAATTAAACAAAAGGTTGATTTTCTATTTCTGGACTATCCTCAGACTTCCAAATTTGCCTTAAAAGCAAATTGAGATTAAAAGTTAAAACTCAGTTTCAGTGAGTTGATGCATAATACCAGTCTGCCAAGCACAGAACTCTGCTGTATTTTCCTGTTCCAACTTTTCCCTTTTTATTATAAACATCTATTTCCTGATTTCAGTTACATAATGCTATTGTGGAAGTGAAAAGTAGAAAATCAAAACACTAGAATATAATATTTCTCCTACAAATATTCTATAAATTTTACAGTTTTGTTAATTAAGCTTTTTCTTTTGTTTTGATGTAAGGTGATACAGCTGTTGACCAGCTTTGTTTAGCTTATATATGAAGCACTCCCAGGCAGAGCCTTTGGCTTGCACCATTTTTATCTCCAGCAGCAGGAAGGAATCCTGTAGATCATTGTGTGTGCTAGGAAACTCAAGGGGAAAGAAAGTGCAACTGCTGTGATCTTATTAGCATATCTAGAAAAAGAAAGAGCTAAATCCCAAGCTCTTCAATAGGAATCAAGATGCCCAAAAGAAAAATTCTTGTGGAGGTTTCTCAGGTGTTCAAGTTGGGTTGCCTGTACTTCTGTTTCTCTCTGAGTTCTGCTTCTGAATCTCCAGAAATATGCATCCAGGCCTGAAATGCAACCCTCCTTATCATTATTAGGCTAAAGAGCATGAAAGGTCAGGGGAAATTGATGCAAGCCAATGTTAAGAGTCACAACCAGCAGCAGTCCTGTTGCTGTGACTCCTGGATACAGCTGTGGATATGGCACAGGATACGGTATGAATACCTTTGGATTAAAGATCTTCCAGGACCTCAACCTCAGGCATTGTGGCTGCAGGCCCTGGACAGGTGAGCTCCTTGGAGGAAGGCAGTGTGAGGGATCCAATGTGCTCAGGCCTTTTGCAGAAACTTCCCGTACAATTTCCAGTTGTGCGTTTGCCTCATGCTCCACAATGAAGATGGGATTTACAGCCACGCAGCAGAGATGCTAGCAGTAGCTTGACCAGCTCAAGTCTATCAAGACTTTAAAGGAATTTTTTTTCTTTACTTTTAAAAATCCTTTCCTGCTCCACTTCTTCCTCCATCACTGAGTTAAAGGTCTCTTAGCATCTCTTTGGATTAATTCTGCCTTTAAATTTTGATGAGTCAGTGAGTCCATGCAAAGCTTTTAAAAAGCTTTTAATTCTAAGCTTTGGGGGTTTTACACAGCCAGTTTAATCTGTAATTACTTTTCTTCGTTTCCACTTGAACTTTCTGCTGTTCTGGTGCTGTTCTGGTGCTCTAACTCCTGCAAAGCCTTACTTATGTTCTGTTGAAACACTTGTGTGGGGAGATGAATGGTTCTTCCAATACCCCCTTTTTATAAATGTTTATAAGTGATGCTGCCACTGAAAGGATTAAATGTAGCTTGAAGAAGACCTAACCTCCTCAAGTGCTTGCTGCTGCAGCTGCACCTTTCTTTGGGGAGTCTGTAGCAACTGAGCTGCAGCCTCTGTGTGTGTGTCTGTAACAGACCGTGCCTGCACAGCACAGCAATCATTCCTGCACCTCCCCTCCCTGGGCACAGTAAAGTTCATTCAAGCAGGTTTTGCATCTTAGGGACATGGATGCTTCAACAAACCATCTCAGCCTTCCAGGAAGGACCAGACCCAGCTTAGTTTTTAAAACTGAGGCGTTGGTTTTGTGCTAAGGGATGGTCCCAACCATCACACTTGCTGAACAGAAAGATTTCAAGCTGCAGGAAACAAAATTGGGCTTTCTATGGCTAAAAGTGAAAGGACACATTGGCACAACAGTAACAAAGAGAGCAATGTTTCAGTGGCCTTCTCTGCAGGACAGACAGCCAGGCCAAGCCTTTGTGACACATGGAATGTCTCACAGCAGCAGCACCCCTAAAGCACCTCTGCTTCACCTGTCTCTTCAGGTGTAAGACAGTCACTAGGCAGTTGCTTGGGTCGAAAAAAAAAGGAAAAATAAGCAAAGAAAATGAGGGAACAAAGGGTGATTTTTGTTGTACTTTGAAACCATCTTCTGTTGTCTGTGTTGTTGCATGTCTCAGCTTTGATATCTGCTTAGTTATCTTCTGGCCAAATGTGATGTACAAAAGCTGTCCCCCTTTGATACTCACTCACACAAACTTAGGCACTGCTGTAGTGGAAGCAGCTGTCAGCTGGGAAATTGCGTGGAGGCATCTGGGTTTTCATGTCAATTTTCATGTCAATTATGCAACTATTCAGACATCCTAGTGGGAGGTTACACTGTGATGTTTGGGCTGGATTTTCTACTGTGTTTAAGTACTGGAGGATTCAGATAAATACTTGTGGGGACTGACTGAGAAGCCTCCATGCCTACATCCTACAGAAATCCTGGGTGTTTTGCTGTCAGATGTGCCAAGACACTTCTGAGAAGTCCCATTTTCAAGTAGGAATGTTGATCACGTGTCACAGAGAGCTGGCAGCTACAGAAATACCCAGTGCCAAGGGAGAGTAAACAAGATTAATGTATCAATTGGTGTCCTTGCCATTGATAAAGGATTGCCTCTGCAACATTGAAGATCATCTCTAAATAAGGGTAGGTGGGCCAGGAAAGGAAATTCAGCTGGAACAGGCTTCAGGAGGGCTGGCTTCAGTCAGCCCCAGACTTGGTGCATAATCACAGGAGGTCCTGGAATTCCAAGGCTCTTATGAACACAGCAGCTGAGGCTAGTTTATAGGTCTCTCACCCTAAAGCAATGCCTTTTTTCAGCAGAAAGAGCTCACAAAGACCTCAGCCCTGCAGCGTCACAGCTTGACTCTGAGTTTAGGGGAAAAAAATCAGAGTGGGATGGAGGCTGTGGAGCCCCAGAAAGAGCCATGCTTCTTGCATCCTGTCTCATGCTGTGGCTAGAACTTGTCTTGCAGGTGTCACTGGTTGATGGGATGGGATGGAAGAAAGCTAGCAGGCCCCATCTCACCAGGGGAAAAGGAGTTTTCTAATTAGAATAAAGCCTTACAGCCGCCAGAGTTGTTATTTCTTTTCTGCTTTCTTACCACCCACTCCTCAGAGGATAAAAGTTCTGTTGTCTGAGGATGGATCACACCCAGGAGTGTGGTCCAGCCATCAGGTGGAGAAGGGCAGAGCATGATGGCAGCTGGGCAGATCTTTCAGCAGCAAATAGAAGACAAGGCCAAATTCTCTGATGAGAAGCTGTGGTGTGTATGTTATAGTTATCAACATGGACTTTTAAAGTACCAACAACTCCCTGTGTTTTTTTAAAAGTCCAGTCAGTAGCACTCAATAGTCCTGGCCCTCTGCAGAACTCCCTCAGCCTGTTTGTAGTCACTCCCAGCAGTGAGACTGGTAGATTTATATAATTTTACAGGTGTACAGAAGAGTTGCTTTGCAGCACAGCACCATTTCCCCTTAATGGACTTTGTGACAAAGCAAATTTTGGTGATGTAAAAGTGCCTGGGCTGCTGGGGCAAAGTACTTCATTTGCAATACCCTGTGGTGAGTGAAAGCCACAGGACTGGTTATAGCCATGCTGAAAGGTTGTGAAAGCACTGATCACACCAGGCACTTATAAAAGCCAGATTTATAGCACTGACCTGTGCATTATAAAGAACAGCATACTTTTTGCTCCTAAATTCACCCTAATGTTAAAGAGTCAGTGTGCTGAATGTCATACAGAGTGTTGCAGACAGGGTATCTCCATGAACGCTTCAGGGGAGTGCTGTGTGTTACACATGACATTCCTTCCTTCAAGATGGCTCAGCTTCCTATGAGGAAACAAGAGTCCCTGTGAGGTGGCCATGTCCCCTGGGAGCAGCAAAACCCCTCAGACATTGGAAAGCTGGAGGAAGCAGGTTGTGAACAAGAAAGGATGCTTGAAGGGTGGCCCTGGCAGAAGAATAGTACACTGGGGAGACCCTACAGTCAGGGTTGAACCATTGCCACAGTTTGCAGATAAATGTCCAGGTATGTAACTTTATGTCATGATGACAAGCAAAGTCTCTGTCCTTCAAAAACTATTTTTTTTTTTTTTTTGGACAGCAGAATTTCTCCCAGTGAGGAAGGCTGGGAGGCTCAGCAATGGCTCTGTTGCAGGGAATCTGGACTGATGGATTGGTGTCACAGCTGACACCTGACAGGCTTTTATCTAGACAGCACAGCCTCGAGTGCCATGCCTGGTTAACCAGGGCTTTAGGGATGAGATACATCTATGCCACTTCGGTATCTCGTCTGGCTGAAGCCAAAAGCAGTTTGAGAGCTTTCTTCATGGCTATGGGAGCTCCCGCCCAAACCAGGTAACACAAGAATCCTGTTGCCTTATGCAGCCACACTTCTTGCTGCTTGGCCTTGTTCCTGCCGTTGTGCATCTCCGCAGGAACAGCTCAGGGTGGCAGTGTTGCCCTGTGATTTGCACTGTTCCCTGTGCTCATTCCATTTTCTTGCTGACACACCGGAGTTTATCCCCAGAGGGAGCGTCGGGGGTTTCATACAAAATAGTCCACAGATGCAAAGTGCAGAAATCTGTGTCCTGGCATGCTGGGTTTAATTAAGGGCACTCTGGAAAAGTCCTTGTTCGGTAACATCTCTCTTTCTCCAGTCATATTGTGTTGGAATTCAAGTGGCTTTATGGCAAGGCTGAGTTTGGGCTCACATCTGGCGATATTAAATCACTGCTGCGTAGAAAGAGAAGGTTATTTGTATTTTCTCTATTTTTTGCATTTCAAGTGACCACGTATGCCAAACACACATTTCTGCTGTAGGTGGTAGAAAGGGAAAGTGTGTAACCTCTGCAGGAAGTATTGGAAAGGAGCACTATAAAATGCCACACCACTGATCATTAGCACTGTCTAGTCCCAAAGGAAAGTGTCTCCTTTGAGTGACAGCTCTTCATCCCGACATCATCTGGCTGAGAGGGAGCAGTGGCACATGAATCTGGAACAGACACAGCCTCGTGCTGCGCTGGTTGCTGTTTCATTTGTGCTCTCAGCACTGACCTGTCTCTTGGGGATGATTGACAGAATTTCATGGGTTTGAGAAACTTCAAGCATCTGATAGATGGATGTAAAATCTGCCTACTAAATATGCTTAATTTCTTTTCATGTGCAATTTGTTATCTGTCAAATCCATTTATCCCATATACCCTACGTACCTACCCAATTAGTTGTATAAACAAATATAAAGGCAATGGGACATTACATTTTCTCCTAGGCATTTTATTCACAAAAATCGTTGCTCAGTTTGATGTTAAGAATTTTCCTTGTTTTTTCTTGCATTTTCAGTGTAGTCTGACATAAGTACCTAAGCTGTACTGTTAGCTTTTCCCTAACAACATATCTGCTGTGTGGATGCTCTGTGCTTTTTATGTGATACCTGTGGCCCATGTACTTAAAAGCATGTATACCGGTCCAGGGGCTCACAGACAGAAATAAGGCAGCCTTCCTGATGTATAAAGAGATATAGAAATACATTTACCTGTCTATATATGAATCATAAATCCACCCACTGCTATTCACAGTGTCTTTCTGTCAATTTTGCAGGGGAGGATTTCAGGAGCCCTGGCAGGGAGGTGTCCTGTCACAGGCATCTTGCTGGGTGGCACAGCACACAGATGAGTACATGTGTGAATCGCCATGCTTCTTCTCTGTAATACATCACCCATGGTTATCCCAGCCTCAAAGGTAACATCCCATCCTGGTGAAGTGGCAGATTTAAGGCCTGAAATACTCTTGAAGCTTTGGTTATTTGGGAAGCAAAGCTTCTCCACTTGTTCTAGACATCACCAGAGCTTCCCCTGAGCTTTGGCATTGCCCAGGGCAGCTAGCTGGATTTCGAATCATTATTTCTTCTTCTCATCCAGCTGGAGGCTTCCCTCAGCAGCTCCTTTCCCCTTGCTGTGCTTTGGATCTGCCCCTTGTACAGTGAAGAAGTGACTCTGAGTCATGTGTTGTGCTGATACAGCAGTGCCAGCAGTGCTTGGGCAGAGCAGGTCACAGTGGTGGACAACATCTCCACTTGTTTCCAGATATGGCTTGTATATCTCTGTGGCTATGTGGAATCAAATCCTGAGCTGCCTAAGGGGAAACAGCTCCATCAGAAAGAGGATTTGCTTTCTGTTCCTGCATTCACTTCCCCTAAGCATAAACAGCAGGGGTATTTTACTGAGGTTATAGAGGCTCTTCAGCTGGAACTAGAAAAAAGGCAAAGCACAAAAAATAAAGAGAAGTAGCAATATGTAAAATGGAGCCAAAGTCCCAGGACTTGCAAACCCCACAAAATCTAGGCAGGGCATTTTATCCCTAAGAACAGGGACAGCAATTGCTTTTTTGGAGGATGAGTTATTCTGTTGACTGTCTGCAGCACAGGTCTCTGCTGCTGTGTCTCTCCTGCTGCTGCTAGAAAGGGAGCACAAAGGCTCCTGCTTAGAAGATACGGCCAAGAATTTCTCCAAAGCATCAGATGTCAAATCAACATGTTCAATCTCTTCTCTCTGCCTGAGTTACTTTTCCTTCATGTTCCTTTCACTGTTTTTCTCCTTCTAAATCTTCCCCCTCCTTCTCACTGATCAAACCCTTTCTCTCATGGCAAACATCATTACTTTAGCAGGTGAGATGAAATACGCCTCGGTCTACCTCAATCCCAGTGCAGACAGAAACCCAAGAGAAAAGGACAAAGAACAGCAAATAAGGAGGTTTGCAGAATGCCAACACAGCAATGACAGTGAGAAATACAAGACAAAGCAGTTAACCACACAAGGAAATAAATGCTCCTGTGGGAAAAATCATACACTAATGCCTATTAGCTTAATAGCCCTGTGGTTTAGGCAGAGGGCTGAGAGACAGGGGGTCTGGGCTCTGTGTGCTGCTGTGCTGCAGCCTGGCTGTCACTTGGGAGGCTGGAGCCTCACTCTGCCCTTGGCCATCTCTGCTTTCAGCTTTGCCACTTTCCAGTGTAAAATGGAATTCAGTTTCTCATGGGGCTGTCAGACACTGGCTAAGGCCAGGAGCACCTGGAAGAACCCGTGCTGCTGGATAAAGGATTTCACCAGATGTATGCACACACTTGTGCAAGGACCAGGTCTGTCCCCATGTGTGGTTCCTCACCTCCCATCTTATTCTCTATCCACAAGTTGGAGGTGTGTGAAGGTCTCCAGCACTTGTCTTTAGGGGCCTCACACAGTGTGCCCAACCCAAACCCCAAGTGCTCTGGTGGTTTTTTATTGGTTGTTGGGACTTTGGGAGCTGAACCTCAGAGCAAAAAGGTCAAAGCAAAAAAAAAAAAAAAATAGATTAAATGGAAGCTAATGGCAGAGCCAGTCCAACAGAGAGCAGGAGATAATCAGCAGCACCAGTTTACCAGGAAGGTTTATGAGGGAAGAAGAGCAAAGATTCCCTCGGAGAAAATATAAAGAGGCAGATTATGATATACTTTACTTCATAGTGCTTCCTGAAATGGAGCTGAGGGCATTGTTTTCTGCTTTAATATATTGTGTTAAACATTAAAGGAATGAAGGCAGGGAGTCTGAGTAGCAATGAGTTAATCTGAAAAGCAGACTTTTTTAGGCTGGGGAGTAGAGGAAAGAAGAGCAACTTTATTGGTTATTATTAGACTTTTCAGCTCACAATAGACAAGTCAATATTTTTTCTTTTTACTTCTGCTGTTTCCTCCTTTGATTGTTAAATCCCCTCTCTGCCTAGAAATACCCTGCTTTGAACAGTGTCTGCTTGTATTTAGCAAATGGCCTGAGAATGCTGAGCATTAAGTCTGTGGGGCACATGACTGGGGGAGGTATTGGGTTAATAAGAGATAATACCCTTGCTCTAGCTCTTAGCACGAGGATTTGGGGCAGGAATATATCAGCTCCCAGCATCTTTTTGTTGTGGGAAGGATAAGACCTTAGAGAGGATAAATAAGGGGATGAAATTCTGTGTTACAGGTTATGAATATTCTGGACAAGAAATTTTAAAGAAAAATGGTTGAATGGAGGTCCTACTAATAGTAACTCAAGGTATGAGACCTTTCTCTCTCTTCAGCCTTCTAAGACTGCCAGGAGTTGGCACAAAAATAATTGTTGGACAGTGAGTAGATGGTGATGCTTAAACACCCCAGGGGAAATTGAGGTCTCTAATGATGATGTTCCAAACACTGCCAAAGGTTTCATCAAGACAAATATTACAAATAACTGCTGTCAATTATTGCTCCTTACATTGCTTAAGAAGGAAGGACAAGGTTCCCTATACCTGGAAACTTCTACAGGAATGGGGATGAATTTTGAGTAGATATTTATAAAGAGGGTGAACTATTATATGTTTCCTCTTATGACTGTGCCACGTCAGATTTACTGCCTTGCAGTGGCTGGCAAGAAACTTATTAGGAAATAATACTGCTATCTCAGAGCTAGGATATTAATTTTTCATTGATTACTTCTTTGTGATGGTGATGGAAGTGGAATATCAAAGATGGGTGAATAGTGTAGCACATGCTCTTGCTGTTCTGGAAGCACATGCTAAGCCTCAAGCTGTTTTTAAGGCTTTCTTTTCCCAGCTGGTCAAAATAAGATGTGCCAGCCTTCTCCTGCATCCTGCTAGCTTGTGAGCATCTCCCAGGCTCAAATACATTCTTTATCACCATGCCACCACAGGTGACAGATGGAGAAGCAAGGGCAGGAGGAAGGGTTAAACCTTTTGGTTCCAGCAGGAATGAATCACTGAAAGATGGTTTATGATACTGATGAAAATGAATAGAAATTCCCTGGCAGAGGAAGGAAGCAGAATTTGCATCACTCCATGATCTGAAGGGGACAACCAAAGCATGACACAGGACACCCAGGCTTGTTTTGGAAGGGAACTGTTGTTTGTAAGTACCACCAGAGAGACATGAGCAGGGCAGCCTGGCTCCTGCCATGGCTTCTGCACTGGAAGCCCAATGCCACTCTAGGTGACACTAATAGGTGTCACCAAGGTCCAGCTCTTCTGTTTGAGTGTCTTCAGGCTTTCCTGTGAGGTGGGTACCCAAGGCTTTAACCAGCTTCAAACAAATGCTTCCCAAAGACTCCGGCTGGAAAAGCAGCTGCTCTTTCCCTCAGGCTGTCTTCTCTACCTGCAAATCATGTTATTCACTGTAAAGCAAAGCATCTGTTGCCCACACACTGAAAAGACAAAGTCTGAGGATATAATTGGAAGGGAAAAATTTGCTCCAGCTGTAGCTGCCAGTGGGGAGCAGCATGTAGTCAGGGAGGCTGAGAACCAGCCAGAGGAACACCAGCCCTCAGACCCTCTCTGGGTAAGGTCCCTGCCAAACCATATTTGACACAAATGGTCAACTGCCTTGCTTTTCAATATTCCACCCAAGGAAATGGCCCCTCTATGCCCCTAGCCCCTAAAGCTGCAATAATTTGGCCACTAATATAAGTCATGAATGCCATTTTCCCAAAGCAACCCGTATTTTTCCTTAGAGACTTCATGAAAGAGTTACGAAGTAACAAACTTTGGCTTTCAAAGAGCAGACACATCAGAGCTTCTGGTGGTGGGAGGACGTCCATGTGCATGCATGTGTGCACAGATGTCATTTACAAACAAATTAGGGCTTGTTTTCCAAAATGACTTAGCTCCTGATTTTGGTGTGTTTGGCTTTGAAGCATAACAAATCTTTCTAAGGTAGTAAATTCCCCCCAAATCCTTTCAATCCACCTTAATCTGACTCTGTGATCTCAGCTGCATAACAGTTGGGCCAAGGAACATGGCTTTCAGCCTTCTCTGAAAAATGCAAGAGGAAAGAGCTCATTGCAGCTGACAGGTAGAGATTGATATTTTGTGAGTTCATGTGTGCACCTATGTACATTTCAGCCCCAGAAAACATAGATCTGCCACCTGCTTGGAAGCCTGCTTGGAAGACTCAATGGGAAAGCAAGGAACAATGGGAAATGTGAAACAATTTTTCTCCTGTTTTCTCTTTTGGCCTTTCTGACTCTACACAAATTCTCCAGTGAATGCTCTTGAATTTGTAGAAGCTTAGTTGGCAAGGAAAGGACAAGTTAGAAGTAATGCAGAGAGTTGCTGTTGGAAACTTGTTTTATTCCTGATGGTTCTTTGCAATATCCTGGATTGCATGAACACAGTGTGTTTCCCAACAGGCTCACGCTGCAGTCTTTCTCCCTCAAAGGCAAATGTTGGAGCTCAAAGAAATCACAGATCCAGCTCTGCTCCCTTATTGCGGATGTGCATTTAAGGGTCACAGATGTAGGAGAAAGTTAAAGGTAAGTATGCTTTCACACCCTTCATCCACGGGGCTCGCAGTGAGCACAAACCCAGGCTGTGGCTCCTTGCCTGTTATGCAAAGCAAAAATCAGTGTGTTTTAAATTCTGTGCAGTCACAGACTCCCAGTGGGGCTTGTGACAGGCAAAAGGTCACAGCTGGGGGAACCAGGGGTACATTCCTCTGGCAAGGGTCCACCAGATTTGATTCCAACTGAAAAGGGACTCTCTAGGAAGAGGCAGCAACTTGTCACTTTCTGTTTTCAAGAAACACAGAGACGGAAAAGGCTTCCCAGTTCCCATCAGTTTTACCTTTTCATCTGACTGCTAGGTGCTTGTTGAGGGTCTTAAACCACAATGTGGAGCACCTGACTCCAGCGGGAGCTGGATTTCACTGCTCTGACTTAGTTGAGTTAGAATTTGTCTCCTAGAAACTGTCAGAGGCATCATCCATTACTGTCGTGTTTGGGTTTGGATCGATGAGCGTCATCTCTGCCCACAGGGACAAAGCTGTCACTGGCCAGCCTGGACCAGAAGAGAAAAGAAATCTTCTGTGATTTCAGAGAAAGGAATATCTACTTTCTGGAAACCAAGTCTGCTAGGCTCTTCAAAAAGTAGCTTTTTTTACTGATTCATCTTTCTCTAAAGGATAAAAACCAATTCAAGAACAAGAAAGAAGGAAAATAGAAGTAGGGCTTACAAGCAAAAGGAGTCTATTGTATAGCAGGACTGAACCCATCCTCAGGTTTACATTTCCCTGCTCATCTTGGGGCAAAATTCAATCCTGAGGTTTGCCTTCTCCTCTGCACTGAGCACAGTGATTATGTTCATCCTATTCAGATTTCAGACTCAATTTTCCTTTTTCAAAGGCCTGTGCTGTTATTTTCCTTCCATCCATTCTTACAGTTAGAAAATGTACACTTCGGAGGCTGACTTGATTTGCTCTTTCCCTTGGGGAATAATAGATGTCATGCTGTTTAGAAAAATGAAAAGAAAAAAACCCCTTTCCATGCACCAAAGGGTGTGGGGACAAAGCCCTATTAAAAACCTGCATTCTAAATACTGTTATCTAAAGCTGACAAAGAGGGTCATGGACTTATTTTCTTCTTCAGGCTCAACCTTCCTTAAACCAATATAAAAATTTCTTGTAGCTCCTGTCTCTCCAGGGAGTTTGACCAGCATTGTCTCAAGCTGTGCTTTCCTCACTATTAATAGGTAACAATTGTGTAAGCTCTGACTCTTTTTGTTAATATTCTAACAAAACAGATTTTCCAAACAACCACAACTCTTTTGTCCCTTTCAGTCCTGTCTGATACCTCATTGTAGGTGTCTGTGAAAGGCAAATAGACATCTGTGGAATCTAAAGAGGAGCTCTGGCAATTTTACAGTCCCCTACTGCCTGCCTCCGTAATCTGACAATAAAATTGGATTTTTGGTATCTCTTTAACACTCCAAAAAGTAAACCCCTTTCATAACGTGTATCATTTTCCAAGGTAATTTGAAGAGAGTACCTTTCACTTTCAAATTGCCCTTTGGCAGCTTTGAAGCCACTGTTGTTTTGTGAAAGCTCTTGGCATTTAAAACTGCTTTGTAAGGAGGAGGAATAATAATAATAATAAAAAAGCTCCCAACCCTGGCTACTTCACGTTCCTTCTGATCTGTCCAGAGCTTTTCAAGTGAATGGGAACACTCTGACGAACGCATTCTGAAGAAAATCTCATTTCGACCCTAAATGGTTCTTCACAATTTCCAATTCACGCTGTTGCCATTTTTGCAGGAATTGATGGCTGCCATTGTTATCAGAGCTGACAGGCCCAGGGTAGGTTGCACAATCAGCGCAACCTGCCTGAGTCTTTCATTATTCCCAAGTGGCAGGTTCTCATGATATCTCTCTTTTATAGGCATTGCTCATTGCTGTTTTGCATTCGACAGGGCTGCCCCGCTCGCTCGCTGCCGGGGCGCCCGGATAAAATGGCTCCTCTGAAGTCAAAGGAACAAAGCTCCCACATGTGCCCAAAGTGGTTGGCAGCTCCTGTCCTTCCAGCACATTCCAGATCAGAGGCTGCTCTCTTTATGGGAATTAGCAGTTGGGTAATTGCCCACTGCTCAGCTCTGGTGTTCCAGCAGTACTTTGCAGACATGCAAGTGCCCACTAAAAGCAAATCCAAATCAAAGGCTTGGGGAGCTTTTGTGTTTACAAAAATAAAGAGGACAGTGTTTTTGTTGAGATGTTTTTTCCCCCTAAAAGTCTCTCTCTCTTTATCTCAGCTGGAAGAACCTGAAAGGGTGCTGAAATATCCCCCAAATGACTAAACTGGCCATCAGACTGTGAAATAGGACGAGTGAGAAAAGAGTGCCCCAGGAGCATGAAGGGACCTGGATGGAAGATAAAGCTCCCAGCAGCCAAGAGCTGCCTTTTTTGCATGAGCACAATTCAGGCAACCTTAAGGGGTCACATCCCCCACCCTTACACATTTTCTAGTCTTTAAAATTTCAGTTAGAGGTTCTGCTCAAGTCTGTATAGGGCCTATGATCACACGAGTTTCTTGTGTGACAGAGACAGCACGAAAAGGAAAAAAAAAAAACCCAAAAAAAGCCTTTTGACTACACCTTGACGAACCTAATTTTTCAGGATTTTACTCTGTAAGATTTGTATAATGTCAAATAGACGCTTCCTGGTAGATCTGGTAGGAGATCCTCCATTACTATCTGAAGGGTTTGAGTTTATCCTTACCAGATTCTCACAGAATTCTCATCTTGCTGTGCTTTCAGCCTGATTTTTTTTTTCATTAAAATTATTTAGCCTGGAATTTAACTTCGAAGTTTTCCTTTATGAAGATAACTCTCTGAGAGGAGACTGCTGTGGTTACCAGCGGTGTCTGTCCTGCTCAGAAGTGCGGGATCTGACCTGCAGTGGCTTTCTCCCCACTGCTGGACTTGGGGTCAGCTCTCTGAAGTTAGGAGCCACCAACTGGTGAAGGGGACCAGCTGTATAAATGTAGTTCTGCAGCTGTTATGTGTTTATACACTTACACAATTTAGAGGCAATATGGGGAGGAGGGATCTCAGCTTCTGCACCAAACCAGGCTTCTCTAGATTTAGTTGTTTAACCC
This sequence comes from Sylvia atricapilla, assembly GCF_009819655.1. Classification (NCBI taxonomy): domain Eukaryota; kingdom Metazoa; phylum Chordata; class Aves; order Passeriformes; family Sylviidae; genus Sylvia; species Sylvia atricapilla. The sequence goes on from NC_089146.1 coordinate 24,536,663, forward strand.
AGCCTCTGGTAAGTGTTTAAAGCTTAAATGCGGAGGAAATCACTTTTCGCCATAGGAGAGTGCCCAGTGGTTGCAGCAGTCGGTGAGCACCACAGGGATGCAAGGGAAAGGAGGGTACAGACTCACAAAAACTACAGTACCAGAAAAAGCAAAAGAAACATCTCCCCCATCTTCTGGCCTAACATCATGAAGGCAGCTGAAAACCAAGGCTTTTATGGTGTGACCCTTCTTTCTTGTTTCTGGTGCTTGAAACATAGTCATAAAAGAAGATCTATTGCTAAATAGATCTTGAAAAAAAGAAGGAAAAATCAGCCTTGCAGGTAAATGAAAAAAATATTATGAACATATAAATTAGTGAGCATATATTGACAGATAAGTAACTCTACAACCCCTGGAAACATAATCACCATAAATATTTGAGATAAAATCGGCAGACAGGGATCATATATTTTCTTATTAGATCAAGAGCCATATCTAGAAAAAAAAACCAAAAAACTGAAGGAACTGGTGGGCACAACTTTTTTGGGCCTAAAGCACAAGCAGCCTACTTCCAGGTAAATAAATGTTGGGGACAATTGTCGTACTTTGATTTAATTACAGCAATCAGTGAAACAATTAGAGTGAAAGGAGTTGCTAAGATCTCAGAAACAGGTGGGAACATTCAGGTTTGATTTCCCAAGTCAAGCATTCATGATGACACTGAGTCAGGCATCCAAACCTTTCCTTCCTCTTGCTCTTCCTGGTCTTACCTTTGCTGCACAGACAACACTGTCTGTGCAAAGGCACTGGAACAGGATTAGAGAACCGAGTGAATTAAAAAACAGTGAAAAAAGATTATGCTTTTTCCCCTCTTTAGGTCACAGGACATCTCTAGAGGTAGAAGGAAAGGACAGTCTTTGCAAAAATTTCAACTCATGCCCCCACTGCTTCCAGAACTTCTGCTATGAACAGCTGATGTCTATTTGGCTCAGCTGGACCTGACATCAATGGAAATTAGCAGGTAGTGGGAAAGGGCTGTCTGGCCACTGTCAAGAGTCGTAGGACACACAGTGTTGTGGCATGCTGTCCAAAGGCTGCTTGTCATGTGAGCTGGAACTTGAGCTATGCCCTAGAAAGAGCCTGAAGACAGGAGGACTTTTAATGATGGATGGTAGAGAAATAGATGTATTTGGTATGTGCGGGTGGGGTTTAGGATAGACACTATTTACTTTCTCAAAGTTGAAGAATAATGCCGCCCCCCCCCCCCCCGCCCATGTAATTGTGAGAGACTCAATTTTAATAAATGTTTTTGATATTGCTGGAGGCCCAGATGTGCTGTGAAGATAACGGGCTCTTACCATCTTGCTTCAATAAACCAGATCTTGGCCTTCGGCTAAAACTCAGAAGAAAACACATTCCTGATGAAGCAAGACATTGGATAAATTTCCTTTTTAAGCACTGAGGAAAGATCCAGCATGGGAGGAGTTCAGACTATTTCTCACCTGACAGGAAGGCATGTAAGGCATGTGGGTAGCAGCAACAAACACAGACTCAGAGCTTATAAACAAGCCAGGTGAGCAGAGAGCTCTATACCTCTATCCCCTGCCTGTTACTCCTCTATGGAAATTCTTGCTTGTAAATTTTCAAAGGACATGCTGGAGTCTCATAACCTGACAGAAAACTGGTAGAGGATGCTAGTTGCAGACTCCAGCTACCCAGGGCACTCTACTCACATCCATGTTCCCTACAGTTCCTGCTGAGAGGTAGCATCAGTGATGAATTTCACACTGTTCACCATCACAGAACAAAGTGACAGCTCCTTATTTGGTGCATAAATTATCACCTTTCATGACATTGGATGCTTAAACATATTACTCAAAGCTGCATTCTTCTTTGTTTTAAGAGGTTTCACTATTTTTAATGTGACAGAGAGGCTTATTTATTTATTTATCAGAGGATAAATCTCTTGTTTAGAGGATAAATCCACTGCAGTGCACGGTTATCTGGAAATGAGAGAAAATATTTTTTCATGGTTATTCATCCAAAAGTCCCCAACGGCTGTGAACACACATCCAATGTGGTTGCAGTCCATACACCATCAGTAAAACAAAGTGCCAGAAATCTATTGCTTTCATGGACATCTCACAGCAGCTACAGCTGTTATTCATCCTCTAAGTTTTTGGGAAAGGAAAACCTCTGTGCTCTGTGCTTTTGACCTGCCCCAAAGTAAAGCCCTGGCCCAATTTGTATCTTTAATTCATTTGTTGTACTGCTGAGATGAAGAAAGCCTTCCATGTCAGAGATTAGTTCTTCTTGTTTCCCTGAAGCTTTCTGCTCTGTGGGAAGCGTTATTTAGGTGAGTGACTGGAAGATAATTCAATGGCAAGTGTCTATCAGCTGTTAGAGGTAAGGACTTGAACAAGCTGGTGCCAGGTATTCCTTCTCCTGCACTGCTGGTCCTTGCCTCCTTCCTGGGGATTTGCTGTCATTACTGCTTGTCTTTTCTGCTTCCTCTCACTGTTAATGTGACTGATGGGCCATATATGGAGCCTGTTATCTCTTCCTGTGGTTTAAGCAGCATAAGATCTAGGCTGAAATCACCATCAAGTGATTTTTTTTTAAGGAGTAATTTATATTGGGTTAGAGGCAAAGTGTGCCATGCTCTCCTGCCTTCCTTCTTCCTGATACAAAATAATTCCTGGTTTGCCAGCAAATACCAGAGTTTTAATGGCACTTGTTGAAAAGAGAGATTATATTGGATGAAGTAGTTAGGGCTACAAGGTGTCATTCTCAACACTCAGGTTGTCCTGATGAGTCTGTTTCGTTTTTTTTTCCCAAAGTAGACTGGAATGCATTTAGACAATTTCCAACGTGATTCTGTGATGTCCCTTATAGCTCTCTGGGATTTTAGTCTTTTTATCTTCTAATACTGAAAGCTCCTAATACTGGTCATCACTACACAAGAGATACTTTTATGTGCAGATCCACGTTTGGACAAGGTACATTTGAAATATTTTGGCATTGAACAGAGCTCTTAAAACTGTATACCCTTGAGCTTGCAGCCAGCCATGGTGACAAAGGGGCTGTACTTGACTTTGTGTAAAATCCAAGAGCTGGAATGTTAACTCACATCTATCCCATCTCCTGCCTGATTTGGTATTTTGGGGAAGGTCTGAAAGAGAAGTGACTTCCAAGCTTTCTTCAGATACTTTTAGACAAACCCAGGAGATGTTTTTGGAACATGCTAAATAGCACACTTTAACAGTACTACTGTGTCAGTAGATTACAAATATTAGCCCTTTGTAGTTACTATCTTCAAAGTGACAATAAATGAGCCAGATTGGCACATCTATAAGTAATTTGCATTTTGTGTTATTTTTGTACAATTATGTGTTTGAAGAGAGAGATTTTTTTTCTTCTTTTATTTTTTCACCCTCCCCTTCCAAAACTCCCTTAATTACTTTCAGTTCAGGTTGACTTACCATCTTATTCTGAGTAATGAAAGTCAGATGGGAAATAGTGAAACTTAGTTAAAGTCAATCAGTCTGTTAAGTCGAATACAAAATGCACTTGTGGTTCATTCACTCTTGGTCGGGAAAAAGAGATGCTGACAATTCCCACTGAACACCTAGAGAAGAAAAAAATCATTAAAGCAAATATCAACACTGCAGATAGGAGAGGGAACAAACGCAATATGCACTCTGTCTCTGAAGCGCTACTGCATTACAAAAGCAAGGGAAACAGTTCACATGAATTTCAGAAGTTTCTACTTTTTTTTTCTTTTTTTTTTTTTTTTCTTTCCATTACAAAAGCATGGGAAACAGTTCACATGAATTTCAGGAGTTTCTACTTTTTTTTTTTCTTTCCTCCTGCCCCAGAAGCTCCATCAGCCCAGATTATGTGTGACATGAAGAAACGGTACTGTCATTGCAATTTGCATATTCCTGTGCATGAGACTAAAGTGAAGTCCCTATGACTAAACCTTTCTAGAGCTGTGCAGCACCCTTAGAAGGGAAAAGAGGAAAGGACTCAGCTCTCTCTCCTCTAGCACACAGGGAGGGATGGGAGAGGTTGTGATGTTTTGGGCTGTTGAAAATAACCTGTGTGTCCTTATGCTTTCAAGCTTTCTTCCCTACCCAGAGAGCTGTAATTGATTGATAGAGGTCTTGGGCAGAGGCTGGCAGCTGCAGCTGGACCTCAGCAGCTTGTCAGGCTGTTCTCACCCCCAGCATGTTCCTGCTTTTGGCAGACAACTTTCTAGGATACTTCTATCTCCCAGCTCCCTGATGAAGCAGCGTGGGCTAGTGGAACTGCAGACTCTGCCTCTTCAACCCTGATCAAGTCAAAACCTGTGTGCATGTTCTTCCACAGGTGGGACTCATAAGAGACCGATTCTAGTGCTACTGTGCCTTTCCTTTTGTGCTTCACTTTCCTCAGCTCTAAGATGAGGGAAAGATTTCCAAACTTGTGAGAGCAGGTAGTTCCAGACCAGCTGCATGTAGAGTGCCACAATGAGCTTAACTGTGCACTGGATTCCCTGACCTTCTCAACTCCTTTAGCTGGAAAGGTCTGTCTAAGCAGAGAAATTCTCATTTTCAATTTGCAGCCTGCATATTAAAGTTCCAGCAAAACTTCCAAGGTAGGGTGACATATGTAAAGTATTGTAACTGCTGATTTCTCTCTGGTTTGCAGGTGTTTGGTTTGTTTTCAGCTCATTGCCATTAATTGGAATGAATTTTAATGGTTCATGTGGCTTAGAATTGAGGCAGTTATAACTAATTCCATGTGTACATGCCAGATACATGTGCATGAGAAATCTCATGATGAAATAATTATTTCCTTGCAGGAACAAGAGCTGACAGTGCCAGCAGCTACCTAGTACCAGCATGGATTATGTAGCTTGAATTAATCTGAGGCATCAAAACCATCTCCAATTACTCCTAATCCCTGGGACCATGATTCACTTCAATTTCTCCTCTCTGCAAGGATGTCAGTGCCAGGAGCCCCTTTTCAAAAATGGTTTTTGAGATCACTTAACAAATAGTGCAGTGTGACCAAAACCAGCTATAGAACAGTTTAAGTTGGAAGTCCAGTCAGCCTAACACTGCCAACCATGTCCCCAAGTGCCACATGTAGGCAAAGTAAGTGGAAATCACTCCAGGAAAGGGATGACAACTTAGCTTTCCATGACTATCATTTAGTGGCATCTGTGAGAGGCAGGGCATGAAGGAAAATTGCACATCTCAGCATCTCTCACAACTGGGGGCTCCATTTACAGTCCTGATAGAATATCCTTTCCTCATATGAAGAGACTGGGGTGGAAAAGTGGCCCGGTGTTAATTTTTCAGGCTTCTTCTGCCCTTTCCTTGTGCTTGATTATTTATTTTCAGACGCAGGGCTTTGTGCTGATGAAGATTAAAAGTCTGACCTTCCTTGGTGCAGGCATAGAACAGGTCAGTTGTTGTCAGTATGGCTCTGGCTTTCCTCAGGCCCTTGTGCCAACAGCTCATGGTCTCACAGAGAAGAGGACAAGGGGCTGCTTGAAATGACCCATTTGTCTCAGCAGGCAGAAGATGTGAGAGGCTCCTGGATGGCTACAGCACACACGTATTCTTATGGGAGCTTGAAGTTAAACACCCCTTTTAATGAGGATGAGACACTTACATTTGCATAAGTGTCAGCCTTAGTGGACTTTAAAATGTGTAAACCAGCCCAGGGATTGCTCCTGTACAATTGGAGAGGCTGGTGAGATGGGCTAAGAGGAGTGATGCACATGTCCCTGTCATTGAGGGTAATGCTGTGATCTTCCCCAGCACCTGCACAGGAACCGTAACAAACTGTGCTCTATAAGAGACCACAAAACAGCCATAAGCTACACAGCCTAATATGACAAACAGTCTCCAGCATGCTTATTAAAAGAAATACCATGAAATATGGGGCTTAGACAATTTTCTAAATTAAAGTGGCTCAGTATGTCCCTGGGAGGCAGCTGGGCACTGCTGACTGCCCCTCTGTTCACATGGTTTTAATCTGAGACTGGAGCAGTATGATGTAACCTTTTTCCTGGGGATAAGCCATGCTGTATTATCTGGGATGTTACCAAGGCTAAGGAGGAGTACAATTATTGTAGCCCTGCTGCTGTGTAATAATGTACTGATCATCAACATGTTCTGCTCCAGCCTGATTCTGAGCCTGAGCTTTGAGTGTGATTCAGTCTGAGAGTCCCTTGGGTGGGTTCACAGCTTAATATTTTACTCAAGCTTGGGGAGGGCTTTCTAAGATATATCTGTTTTCTTGCTGCCTTGACTCTGTGCTGTCTTTTTCCAAACTGGAGGATGTGAGAGCCTGCAGGAGAGCCATGCTGGGTTTGACATGATGGGCCAAGACAGGTCTCAGCAGGAATGACACAGCTGAACTCCTTGTTGGTCCTGTGGCGATAGGAGGTTCTCTGAGGTGAGAAATTGAGTATCCACTGATGGCCAAGAAGAAAGGGTCTTAATGAGGTGTTTACCCAATTTATCTTACGAAAATATTCCCACAGAGCTGCCACAATCCCTGACTGGACACTGATAGAAACCTGCCTTTTTCTCCCCATGGCTATGGCTGCTCTGACCTACCACAACCCTTCTTTGGGGATCTCAGCAGGAGATGCTAATTCTGGCTCACTACTGAGCTAAAGCAGAAATGCAGTTACTAAAAGGGTCCAGTAAATCAGAGACTGGCCAGGGGGCTTGGATCCAATCCAGCTGTCAGTGTAGACATAGCAAATAATATATTGACTGAACTTGTCTATATCCCTTTGCAGAGATCAGATCCTGGTTCCTGCTTCACAACTACTAACACTGCTTTGACACAAGTGACTGATGCCTTTAGATCCCAGAGTCACAGTTCAGCTCATGTGCATGACCTAGCCAATGGACTGCAGCATGGTTTTGCAGAAAACTATTTCATTGCAGTATAGATTTGGTTTCAGATTCTTACATGGGAATGCTAGTGCCTCAGAAAGGTTATTGTGTAGCTGCCTTTATTTTTGTCAAAGGAGTTTTTTTTTTATTTTTTTTTTAATTTATTTTATTTTTTATTGGATCTGCTCTGTAATAGCTATGATTATAAATCATATTTGATATAATTTTCCAGCACCTTAAAATTCTGCTCATCTGGCCCTTGGTTTAGCAACCTTTGATCCCACAACACCCCTTATCCCTTTTCTTGATGTCAGCAGTAGCCCCAGTAGAGCTGGAGTCCAAAAGGCTAATTGACTAAACCATAATTATTGAGTTTATTCTCCCTGGTGTGAGCTGGGGACATCCCACACTAGTGATGAGTCCTCCGAAAAGCAAGTTGGGTAGCAGGGAGATAGCTTGCTCATCGACCTGGTAGCTTTGTGTGAGGTGATAGATTCCTGGTTCTGTAAATGTTTTCAGGTTCAGCAGCCTGAATACTGCCCCAGTCTAATCCAGCAATATCCAGTTGGCCTGCACATAACTCCGTCTTGCAGACAACCTGATCCCTTCTGCAAACCTGTGAGAAACTTTGATACCTAGTGGGTCCCTGAGGCTGGTAGGACTGTCCAGCTTGGGAGTGCGGGTGGTCACAGTGCTCCCCTGACCCTGGGTGTCTCTCTGGAGCAGTTCTGAAGGAGCATGTGGAGTCACGATGTGGCTTAGGATGTGTGCATTAGGAGCTCAGGCACCATGATTTCCCAGAGAGGTTTCCAAAGAATGGCCAGCAACTGGTCCTGGTGCATGGTGCACTGAACTTTGTGATCTTGAAATTAAAGTGTCATTGTAACCTCTCTTCTTCAGTGGCAAGGAGCAACATGGTGAGCTGGGATTTGTCTCCAGCTACTGCAGAGGGAAACAGAGGTAATGCCTTCAGCTCTGCAGCCTTCCCATGTGGAAGGGAAAGGCTGCAGAGTGAGGCTTGGAGGCTGCTGGTGGTAGGACAGGTGCAGTCTTCCTGCTGTGAAACCTTGGTCAGATGTGGAAACACATGTGCCTTTTGAAAGAGAGTCTGTAGGGAGGAAAAAAAAAGAGGAGCAAAAGGACTCTTTCTCTCTCTTTATTTTTTTTCATAAGAAGAGAAAAACAGCTGTCTCAGCCCAGTAAGGTACATTTGAAATGGTTTTGAAAGGCACTGTAGGGAACTGGCCTTCTCTTCAAAAATTTTCTGCCGCTAAATAAGAAAAAATAACAAAACCTGAAACAACAGTGAGGAAGTCCAGAGGCTTCTCACAAAGTTTGCTGGTGAAAGACAAGCTTTCCCTGTGACTGAGAGGGTAACTGCTGGCCAGAACAATCATTCAAGCATCTGAGCAAAGACAGAAGCATATGTGTGTGTGTGCATGTGTGAATCCTTTGGAGAGCTTTGAGTGAGGAAAAAAGCCTCACTGAAAGTGGCAGGAGGCAGTGTAGGAGTCAGCATCATCGAATGCTCCCCCTTCTTTCTTTGAAAAATCACACCAGGCTATGTACTTCCCTCACAGATTAGAATGAAAATAATGGGTTTTCTAGTGAAGCCCACATGTGGTGAGGGAGGCATTTTCTATACATATGTGCATATTTTTATACATACGTACACAGCGACTACATATATAAATATAGTCATATATGTATACATGTATGTGTAAGAAATTTTAGACCATCTATTTATCAGTTTATTTTTGATCATCTACTTCCCTGTGCATCTTTATGCTGGTTTTTTTATGCTTTTGTTTCCCACTAACACATTTTCCATCTTTATCCCAAATCAGAGCCTGTGTGGCCAGGTCCTGTCTTTCTGCCACCAGCCCACTCAGAGCCAGAGGTAAGGAAACACAGGGCTTTGCGTATTGTGAAAGAATTTCCCATTTTCCTGGATAACTGAAAATAAATAGTGATTAGATTAAAACAAACAACTATGCACTCCTATACCAAACTACTGGACCTGAGAAATGGAGGAGATTGCTGGTGTGGGGCTGTAGTAATCATAGCTTGGCATGATGGAGCACCCTTCAGGCTGAGGAAATAGACCCCCAGCTTGCTACGTGTTTTATTGTTCCCATCCTGTGGCGCTGTGTTGATTTACCACAGCAGAGGAAGCTGTGTTTTCAGATGTGTGTTAGCAAAATCAATTCCCCCACTCCGGAGCACAGGCTGGTGGAGCTGAGCACAGCAGGGGCTCCATGCCCCTGGCAGCAGGAGGATGCTCAGGACAGCATGAGAGAGATGGAGGAGGCAAACACATGAGAATGGTGGAACTCAGGATGTAACCAGGCAAGCAGCAAACCTCTACAGTGATGCCATTCCACCAGCTCCTTGACTACCTGATGAAAAGCTGCCTTCTACATGACCATTTCTGTTCCTCGCAACAGCCTGCCCTGAAGGCTTTTTGTGGGGAGCACATTATTGTTGCGTTTGATTTTTTATAAAACCATATTTGGTTTTATAACCAAATTTCTATTCTGTTTTTTTAACCAAAATTCCAACACATTATGACCTTGTGGACATGACCTTTGCAGCTAAATGTTGTAACGGGGGTTCCTTGCTGACGAACACTCAAAGACATCCAAGATGAAGCATCCCCAGCTCCTGTCTCGTGAGGCAACGGCAGGAAAGGCATCAGAAACCAAGCTGATTGGAGGAAGCTGGGAGTGGAAAATCTGAATTAAAAAAAATTCTGTGAGCAGTGAAGTGACTGAAATGTCCTCGATCATCTCTTTCCCCCATTCTTGTAACACTGTAATCTGAGGAAACTTTTAAGTATCTCCTTGCACACAACAGTGCTATGGGGCAAGGAAAAATTCAGCATATTACTTGAAGCATTAACAAGTGTGGAGAGAGAGGTTTCCTGAGATGGGGCCTGTGGAGTTTGCAAGTTAGCTGAAAGCACAATGAAAATGCACCACTTAGGGAATATATAAATAATTCCATACATTATTCTATAGCACATCAAAACACAGAGCCAGCCTCACACGCTTCAGCAGTTTTTGCTTCTGAGTGTTTTAAATGAGCTTGAAACTCTTTCAGATGCTTTTCTTCATAGGTGAATGGCTATCCAATGTACCAAAAGCAAAAAGGTAATTAAACTTTAAACTCTTAAAATGCCAAGTACCACTGGGATAACACAGGGGTAAAACACAGTAATTGTTTATATTTACTCTACGTCTAGTTACCATTTCTTTTCAGGTGTCTGCCAGAACTGCTGGCTTGGGAAAGGCAAAAAATGTAAGAATCAGTTTGTCTTTGTAAAGTCAGAACTTCAAAGTCTTTATTGACTTTCAATGGGGTGTGATCTCATTACCTGCCTGCTGAGAACAGTGCTCTACTTGACTGGTAATGCAGGGGGGCTTCTTTCCCCTATATTTCAAAGCCCTCTCCTTCCTCTAAAGCCCTGGCAGCACTGCATCCTAACTCAGAGGATCTGAGCATGCTGTGTGCCAGGCCTTGACACTGAACTTTTAAAAGAGAAGAATGAGTCTCTGCCCTGTTTCTCTCAAGTTCTTTCCCAAGTTGCCACAGCCATGGCCACTCCAGAGGCACTGGAAACTGCGAAGTCTTGGCGTAAGAAAAGCATCTCTGTGCTATGTTTTCTGTTTAGTAGGAAGAAAGGAATAAAGTTGTTACAGGAATAAGAGCAAAGGAAAGGGTGTTTAAATTACCACCACAAGGAATTTTTTGCTGCCAAGCCACATGACAAATCACATTAGAAGTGTTACAATCAAGTGTGAGGCCCTGTGTCTCAAGTGTGATGGTATAGATGCCTACTCTAGACCCAAACAATCCTAAAAATATTTTAGGGACTTTTTGAATTTATGAACTGACTTTGACAATATTCTCAAATCTCTGCTCTGTTTAAGAATAAATGTTTGTTACCTTTCCAGTTCTGATTTTAATATCTTAACTGTAAAAAAAGATGCAGGAGAGAAGAGTGAATATAAATTAACTCTTGTTTCTTGAGCACTGGCTTAGGAGAAGGTATGAAGCTTTTTATTCTTTGAAGGGGTTACTGTGTGTGTTACTGGCAGAGGCCATGTAGTAACTTTAATGAGGGAATTTTTTCCCTTCTTATTTCTTTCCTGTCCCAAAATGGACTTTGGCAATATAAGCCTTGGTTTCTAAGCAAAGGTGTAATGCACAAGGATGCCTTTTCAACTTGGCCCCAGCCTGCTTTTGAGCAGATGTGAGTGAGTCAAATTTTCATACTAATGGGTGTGTTGAGCTTATCAAGCTTTCAATTGAAAACTGTGATAAACCATCCTCGTAGCAATTGTGAATCTGTGTTTGTCAGACTGCTCCAGATTACTGACAGTTCAGGTGGTCCCATGAGCTCCCAAAAGATCTGCCTTTGCAGGGCAAGTTCTGCTAATGCTCAGATATTTCACATTAAGTACATTGCAGACTGCTACAGGACTGTATCTTTGTTTAGAGGAAGTGAAAATCTTGTATAACAATCCACTCTAAAGATCAGACTTGCAGTGTATTTCTGCAAACAAGATTTCTGGAGTGATCAAAAAACTGGAAAAGCCTTTTGGAAAGTTTCTGAACTTCTACGGAGGTTTGATTAGTTTTCAAGGTGGAAGATTCCCTTCTGTGTATATACATTCTCTCCCCTCAGTAGTTACTCTAGAACACCCCAAAGACCTGATCACTGGGTAATGAAATTAAAGCAAAAATAATAATTTTACTCCCACCCTCTCTTTATAAAATGGCTTGTAATAAAGTCTTGCAGTAAAGACCAGTGGAATCAGCATTAGAATGATTGTAGGGGTTAATTCCAAAGAGATTTGAATTTGTTTGTTTGTAGCATTTTTTTGGTTTCATTGCTGATGTTTTGCTTTATTTGTTTGTTTTCTTTGTTCATTTTGCAGTTACTGGAGCTCATTTAGCCACCCAGACTGCAGACATCTACATCAGCCTGTCTGTTTGTCCCTCTCTTACCAGAGAGACAGTGAGAGGTACTTCCAAGGGGGTCATTCATGCTTTAGGGAGTGCTGCTGGTGGGAGGGATTAAACCAGCTCTGTTCCCTCAGGAGCTTCTATATGAAATATAAATGATAAAACCACAAGGCTTTTAGCTGTGTGGTCTGGGGACCTTAGTTTAAATTTGGTAGCAGTTTGCCTCTAGACACAATTTGCACATACTGCAGAGGCTGGAGAATGTGTATGGGTAGTCCCTTGGCTTGATCATAACAAACTTGTGGCAATTACTATTTCTAGGTGTAATATCAGTCTATCCATGGGGAATGGGAAGCCAATTGCTTTAGAAACCTTAGTTGAATGCTTTGGCCCAGTCTTTCATTTCCAGCTTGCCTAGATAGAGATGAAAGACCTGTGTGCAAGAAAAGGCTTATCCATTCTGTGAGCACTGTGCAGCAGGGCAGCCAAAAAATCAACTGAAAACCAACCTGCAGAAAGGTGGTTCAGACAGGCCTGAGAGAATTCTTTCCTTCTAACAGCAGGGAGTCTGCAGGCTTCCCATCCAGTGCTGTTTGCTATTAGCAGCCAAACAGCAAGACACAAGGATTTCTGCCCTGTCTCCAGGCTGGGGGGTTTTGATGGATGGATAGAAGGAGCTTGGTTTGGGGTGAGGTGAAAGGTGAGCAGCGTGAACATTCACCAGGCTTGTTCCTGCCAGTTGCTCTGAGCCAGGCAAAGTGACATAATCACAGAGAAGGCAAACTAGGCAGATCTGAGGAATCATGGGTTTCCCCAGCTCTTTGCTGTCATAGGGAACTGCCAGGGCTGTGGGGTTTGGACTTCTTGAAAGGAAGAGATACCTCTGAGTCAGAGGACTTGGACAGTCAGAGGACTTGGACAGTCAGAGGCTCCTCCCTAGGATCAATACTGTCCCAGAGAATTCTGTCCCAGACAAAGTAAGTTGGGAAAATTGTTAACATCTTAATGCTTGTTTCAAGATTTTCTCTGTGCTTATGGATGAAATAAAGGCAGAACCTCTTGCAGAAAGCCAGAACCAAAAATGAACCAAGGTGTGAATGCCTCAGCATGCTCCCTTGGCTTTCCTAAAGATTCACATCTCCTGGGATGTAATGAATTTCTTTTCTTTGCACCCATTTCTTTGTTTCTTTCAGCTCTTTGTCTTTCTTCTGGAATTCACTTCCGCTGTCTCTTTTCAAATTTCTCAATCCTTCTTCTTCTCTTGCCCCGTATTTGCTTTCTCAGGCTTTCTCTACCGACTCCACACTTCAGCCATTCTTGTCCCTTTCTTTGAGTCCCTGCCTTCTCCCCTCATCCCCACAACTTCTCTTTTGTAGCTTCAGTTAATCTATTGGAAATCCTTTTTCACTTTGCCCATGCCCTGGTCAATCTTAAGCCCACCTATATAGTTTTCTTCACACATGATTTCTCACAGATGATTACTCATCCTTATTTCTTTTTAATTTTAGGATTTCTCTCATGCACTTGTGAATTCTGTCACATCCTGAGTTCATCTTTCCTATATTGCTTCATTGCAGGCAGGTTTTGTAGACTCTATTGATCAGCTTAGTCTTATCTTCTCAGCTTCTCTGTGACAGGGGCTAAATATATTCTATGTGTAATGTGGGTTGGGTTTTGTATTACAATGCTGCTAAAATGCTGCAGCCATCTCAGGCTCCATAAAGGTATACAGCATTATACTGTATTATGGCTTTACAATATAATCATGTTTCCCAGCAGAAAGGCTGCAAAAAAACTAAGCTTACACTTCTTCCTACTAGGTGGTGAATTGTGATTAGAGAACCCCACGGAAAAATTGGGTTGCTCCATTTAGTCCTGCTCTCAATTCATCAGCCTGAGAGTTAATCGTTTGCCTGCAGCCACGGCAGACTGAAATAGCACCATTTGTTCTGGCAAGTGGGCAGAGAGGACAAGGCTAACCTGCTGAGCTTCTCTCTGCCAACTGGCTGCTGTTTGGAGATGTGGCCTGAAGTGAAGATCTGCTTGTCTGTGCTTTGAATCTAATTGTGTTTTTTGACCTTCTGACTTTTTCTGTTGTGAATCAGATCTAAACCTGGAAGCAATGTGCTATTTTGGTAGTCAGGCAAAAAGGGCTGCTTAGGTCCTACCTGTGTCTTTGTGTGTCTGGGAGTAATGATGAGTGCTTTATTTTCATGAGATTACAAAATCAGCTCAAGAGGGTCACTGAATTCTTTTGGAAATATATCTTGAAGTAGATAGAATGGTATTTGGCTCTTAATTAGTTTTTGATGAGGTTTCTATAATGCAAGGCAGCATAGATTGATGTTTCAGGATTGTTATCATTATAGTTTATTTCATGAGGTTAAAAGGAGAGTATCCCACCCTCTCTGTTTCTCCAGCACCTTACAGACATTGCTGTGCAGCCTTTTATTGATAAGGGCTAGAAGGGTTACTCACCTGGCTTCTAAGAATTATCCTGGGTATATCAGAAACCCGTCAAATGACAAATGTTAAATGATGGTATCTGGGTACCCAACTTCCGAGTAGCCTTTGTGCTTTCTATCATACTCCCAAGTCTTTTAATCAAGGATGAAACCCTGAGTTGTGCCTCTCTGTTTCTCTGTGGTTTGCTTACTATTAGATTTGAGTGAAGTAACAATAGAACAGAGCTATGCCATTCTGTTAAAATTCAGTGTAACCCTTTAAATTTAATATGGAACTTTTATGGGGGTAAAAGGAAAAAGGTTCAGAGATTTGATCTGCTCCACATTTATACTTTCTCTCTATATACTCTGGAAATACTGTCTTTGTTCTTCTTTTCATCACAGATGAAATGGGTCCACTTCAAGCTGTCCGTTGTTCTGTATTTTCAAACCATTGCTAGTAAGAAATTATCTTATAGTACATTCTGTTTCAGTGAACTGTGTTTCAGAAACAGATAAAGAACTCCTGACTGTCAGTTGAGGAGATACTAATGTACAAATGTGAATAAATACATGAATGCACATATGTAAGTACATGTAGGCAATCCAAAATCAGAATTGTCATATTCAATTCCTAATGGTACTGCTCTAATGAACACTGCTTCTGCCACACAGTTAAAAGCACAGTGGTTATTTCTGCAGTTTCCTCCCTCTCTCTGAGTTTTTTTTGTTGTTCCTGTTTCCTAATTGGTCTTAGTAGTTCAAGTTTGTTTCTTGTCAACAGTCAGTTTCATATTTTGTTAGCACAGCCCCTCTAATTTTTTCAGTAGTGCAGCAGGAGATAACAAAAGAGTAGCTATTCTCAGTTGGGATTTGTTTTCTTGCAATGTTGTGGACAGAACGGCAATTAAACAACATTTAGTTTTCTCATTCAGAAAACTAAACACAAAGTACCTGGACAATGGGTCTGTGCAGTACCTGAACACAGCATTAAGGTATTTATCTTCAAGAAAATGTCTTCTAGAAGGTGATAGTGCAATACCTGTTTTTGCTGATGATGAAAACATGCACTAAATGATTGACTTCCGAAAGACACAGGAGGAAGAGTCACAAACTAAACTTAGGCCCCTTCATTGCTGAACCTTTATCAATGAGATCAAATTCCTTTCAATAGCTCATGTATTCTATATTCAAATTTAACAGGTCCTCTAATTTCTGTTTGTGTGTCTATCTGATACTGCTGGCTATGATTTTGGTGTAACATCATTTGATAACAGTAAGGAGGAAGAATCTCAACTTCTAAAGTTTCTACCCGTTTAGGAATTTTGTTGTTTGGCATTACAGAAATAGGAATCAACTACTTTTAGCCAAGTGCTTTTCCCCCAAAATACAAATTATATCTTTTATCCAAGGCTTTGGATTTACATATTTTGTTGATTTGTTCAAATTGAATATGTTTAGAGGACAGTAAGATGAGAAAATATTGGGGCCTAGTTGTTTAGACACTCAAGTTTTTTTCTAAGATATTAATAGATCAAGTAGCTATAAAAAGTTTGGGAAAACATTTTAAAAAACATTGTGACCTTAATGATACTAAAATTATATACTGTTAATGTAGATTAATTTTTAATGAGTGCATGAAGAACCTTCATATATATCTAAAAATATATTGAACTAGTGCTTTATGGGAACTACTTGGTCTAAGTTATAAAAGGGTAAGTGTAAGAAGTCATTTTTGGGTTTTCTTTAGTGTTAGATTTCTTTAACAACAACAGCTCATCTGCTAGTCTAAGAAATCTGTGAATGTGGAAAGACCTACAAGCTGCTTGCAAACTTTTTAAAAATCAGATTGTTATTTTTTAAAATATTGTTTGCTTTTAAAATAAAGACCATTAAGATGGCTCGGATCTATTTTGAACTGTGACTTTCTAAAATGACCTGGCAGAATCAAACCTAACCAAAATAACAAGTGTTAATTAAGTTCTGACTAATGTCATGCAGTATGATTGTTGCGACTCTGTTTTACTCTCCTCATTCTTTCCCTCATTCAAGCCCAGTCATTGAGTATATTGGATGCCTCTTCCTCACAAGTCCCAGCTAGAATCAGGCAATAAGATTTTTTAATGTGAAAAAGGCACAAACACATGAAACAATTTGCCAGAGATCTAAAAAACAAAGCAGAGAAGTGAACAGCTCCGCCTACAAATCTCAGTCCCCAAGCAGAATACAGAACATGGATGTTTGGATAGTGTTTTTTTGCTGCTTCAAATTTGGAGCTATTCCATTCATTGAACACTGTAAGCTTTCAGGGGTGCTGGTTTCAGGTCCCAAAGACCATGTGCTCTTCATTAGTCTAAGCTGCAGTTCATCACTGTCTTACTAGAAAACAAACAAACCCAAACTCTGTGGTGAACTGATAGTCTGGAGCATTTCCCTTTTCACTTGTTTTCCTTTTATATTACAAATTACCAGCATTCGCAGATGATACTGGGATTTCTCATACTGGTTTTCTGAAGGAGATTTGCTTTCTCCCACTTTCTCTGTAAGAAAGTGGCAGTGGGTGAACAAGGTGTGCTTGGTCTCAAGCCAAGAAGATCAGGTGCAGGTGGAAGCAGTGCCAGACCTACCACAGCTCAACAAGTGGTCACTGCCCAGCTGATCTGCAGCACAGGGCTGTGAGTCCTCAGCTAAGAACTGTTCCAAGCTATCCTGCTGGTTGGTTTTTAGCACATTTAGCTGTGCCCTTGGAAGAAGCTTACAAATGGGTCCATGACCGTGGTGATGGGAGGAAAAACAGTAATGCATGGAGGGGCTGTAACACAACCTCGGGTTATCCACTCACAGGGCAAGGCTCCCGTTGCAGAACCAGTGTGGGTTTCTACCATTCCAAAATCAAGCAGGAGAAGCTGGTGTGACCACGTGGGTATGATCTTGCCCTATAATACCATCCTATCTCTGTTTTCTTCCTAAAATATTAACTATTGCTTATCAGCAGCAATATCTAAAAATGTCATAGGTCTGCAGCAATCTGGTATCATGCTACAATAAGGCTTGTGTCTAAATAGACCTTAATTTCATGCTAAAGGGGCACTGTGATTACCTGCTCTTCTGTCCTGTCTCTTGTAAGGACACTATACTTTTTTGGAAGCTGCAGCCCAGGTGCAGTCATTAGTTCAGGCAGCAGTTGTGAGTGAGAACTGGTGGACAGCAAAAAGAGGCAGTTTCAGTGACTAGAGCATCAGGAAAACAACAGATGGGTTAACTGTGGCGCTCGTTGTCTGTGTAGAGCTTTTGTATTCATGACAACCTACTCATTTGCAAAGAGCACAGGAAATCAATCAAAATCTATACCAAACAAAGAAATGATAAATTAATCAATAAAGCCATGGGCTAATCAAATGGCACCCTTCTCAATTACTCTAATAGAAAAGGAACAATTGCTGGCTCTGGCTCCTGATTTAGAATGACAGTATTTGCAAACAAGCCCTGATTCACACCTCAGTTAATTAAGTCAAGTGAGCTGTATGGAACAGGATTCCACTTCGTGCTTTTTTCCGTTAATGAGATAAATGGATTCAATTTCCCAATTTCATACACCTTTCCCAAAGACTGAATAAGAGTACATGAGTTTAGACACAGCTGTACATTGTGTAGGCAGGACTACAGGTCACAGAGGAGCTCTGGTGCACTGCAGAAACGTAAGTTTTTACACTATATAATCCCTGTCATACATCAAAATTCAGCTTCAAAACCATTAATCTCTATTTGTCTCGTTCATCTATCTAGAAATTGTCTCCTTCATCTACTAGAAATAATTCCTAGTCTCCACATGATCTGTGTCTAAACTACTTTGTACTTAGTTCATTCAGAATTATTCACTTCTTTCCAAAAGCTGAGTGTCTGTGCTGGAGTTATCTTCACTTGTGTCTGATGCATAGTTGGAGATGCAATGGTGGGCATTTGTATCACAGAGAGGATCCACCTCGTCTGTCAAAAAGCAGGCTTTGATAATTTTCTGGTCCAAATCTTTCTCAATTTACATGGGATACTCAGAAACAATATTACTCTGTTCATCTGCCATAGTATATTCCTTTGTTCACTGTTCAACTTTTAGTACAAAAGCAATGACAAAATTCTTATTCCAAGTGATTGGAATTGGGGAGGAGGGGATTAGAAAGGAAACTATACAGGTTTAGTCGTGGGCAATTACAGTAATTTAGTGAAGGATTTTCAGGTTTAGGTACATGGGTGATCACACAAATTTCTTTGGCCTTTATCCTCCCTGAGGAGGCAGAGCAATGGATTTGATTCCTCCAAAGTCCCGGAGGGCTGTAGGACTGCCTGCCAGGCCTAGGCTTGTGTATTCCATGGGGATATGTCATGTGCTATTTGGGTACTGCAACAGACTCTGTGCTTTTTTATCCTTCGAGCTCTGGGCATAATTTCAAACATGCAATGAGTGCTTTTACAAATGGACTCGTCATCAGTGGTGCTGCACCAGATTAACTGAAAGTGTTTCCTAATGTCTCCTCTTATTCTGGAGGAACCTAAGACTGGGAACCAGAAGCAATATTTGCCTTTAATCTTGTCCGGAAGCTTTGCTTCCACAAAGTTTTCCATGAGTGTTTTAGTTTTAATTTTTATTCTTTTCTGAGAGTGAACCTTGAGTGAAGATAACGAGCTTCATGCATTCAAATCAGTGCTTGAGTGTTAATTAGGTCACTCTTACTAGGATGATTTATTGACCTATATTCAGTATTAGCAGCCCTAAGTTTACCTACACAGAGAATCAGTGAAAATTACATTCATCATTCTTTGAGACATTGATAATCTTATTTTTTTCTCTATTTTAGGTTTGCAGAGCAGATTAATAAATAATGTAATCTGAGGGACTGATTGAGTAGTTTTTCAAGATGTTGAGAGGCCTCAAAAGAGAAAATAAGCCTTGATTTTTAGGTTGTCAAAGCAGATTAAGAAAGATCAGCTTTTGGAGCCTGATTAACTATTTTGAGCTGAACTGGAGGGCTTCCATTGATTGCAGTAGTCACTGGATGATATTAAATATATTGTACATAGAGAAGATGGCCCAGCTACTTATATAGGAAAGGAGCTTACAAAAGTCCCCAAAGCCAGAATCAAATATCTTTGATGTTTCACAGTGTGATGGGTAGCTTGTAGAAAGAGAGTTCAGACTGAGAACTTTTACTCCTATACTTTTTCTTTTCTGGGTTTCAGGGTTTTTTCAGAACTCTTGACACGAGGGTAAACCAAGTATTACTAGCCTTCAGATTTGTGTGTGTTTGAACATCTAACATGACTTGTGAGATTCTGATGTTGGTCTCTGGAGTAGCCTGCAGGCCAGATCCTTTCTTGTACAGACTGGGGTTATTTATTTGATTTTTTTTCTAAATCTAAGGAAATACAACACCATGCCTTTTTCAATATGGGGGCATGAAACTGTCGTGGTGCAGTCCTAGAGAAAACAAAAGGAAGTCATCTTCACAAAATGTATCCTTAGGCTGTGGAGTTCCTTGCTGCAGTTGCTGTAGATGCTAGAAGTTTCCATGCATGCAAAACATAAGTGAATAAATTCATCGGGAAAAGAAAATCCTTTAATGGGTATTCCCTTTGGTTTGGGAAAATCTTTAACAGGATTTCCTAGAGGCTGGAAAAATACTTGCAGTATCATTGAATTCTTGTCATGTTCTAATATGTTTCCTCAAATAGCTAGTATTGATCAGCATTGAAGGAAAATCTTGGATCAACTAATGCTCTATTGTGCTGCCCTTGATTTATGTGACTGTGCTTCCTGTGTCTACTTAGGCATGTGTGTTCATCTTTTACCTGTATGAATTTTTTGAGAGGGTTGAATTGTCACCAAACCTGGCAGAGGGTAGAAATCTCAAACATAGCCAGCTTCTATGTATTTTGTAAAAAGAAGTGACCTGAAAGAGGTTAAGGAGAATTTTTCTGTGTTATTGTATGAACACAGCTTTTGCTAGACAGTAGAGTCCACATAAAGGTACACTGCTATTATTGTCCAGACTTTGGAAAAGGCTTCAGAACTCACAATCTATTAGACATCAGAAAATACAGAGACAGAGAAAAAGCCAATCAAAGGAAAAGAAAAGCTAGAGACAAAGCCAACCAAACAACTCATTTAACTTCCTTTCATTTCAGTGTTTTCACTGCAGAATCAAACCTGCAGAAATTTCCCTGAAAGAAAATTGCCATCTTTTTCTTTGGACCTGATCCAAATGGCAAAAATGGACTCTTAGGAGAAGTGAGGTCCTCTCTCCTCCTCATGAATTCAAGGATCATTAAGCACTTTTAGCAATGATCCAGGATTGGTCTCTGCAGAGAGTCTCCACACCATAACTCTTGTATAGTTCAATTTTTTATTTAGGTATGTAGGAAAGGCTTGCAGAGAACAATCAAGCCCGAAATCCTTGCATTGGAATAGCTGAATCAATAGGAAAATTTAAAGGCTTGTTCCAGCCTGTGGTTAGGAATAACAAATATATGCAAGGCCAGGTTCTACGCCCTTTGCAGCTTCTTGTTTAGCAGGTTCTCTGTCTGGAGTCCAGCTGAGTGCAGTGGAACCAGTCACTGCTTAGGCAGGAGGGACAGAAGCAGGTCTGAAATGGACTGGCTATAAGGAGGCAAATTGGCTACAGGCCTGGGACCCAAACCCAGGCTTGGTGGTGCTCCAGGTTCTCAACAAACCTTGCTGGGAGAATGTTCCTGTGCTAACAGCCCCTCCTGGAGCTGGTGCTGCTCTCTGAGAGCAGGGCTTAAAGGCTACATGGGATTTCCCTGTGGGAACAGGATCTTGACAATGTGTATATATATATAATTATTTTTTTTAATAAAATCCACCAATACCAGCCCCTTCTTTATCTCTTTTCACACTCTTGTCTCACAGTTTCCATTCTAATAAGACCAAAAGGGCATCTAAAAAAAAAAGCTTTTTTTCCTCGCCTAGTGGGCTTTCTTCTCCAGCATGTTGATGCTCCTGATAACTGATCATCTCTTCTTATTTATTCATGAGAGTGATTCTGGCCTACAGATGCACACAGCTGATAGTGAGCAGGCACACTCTGGAGACATGACTGGACAAGAACAACTCAGTGTTACACAAGGCTGGGAACATTTGCAGTGAAAAGACTTCTCTGGGGAGGTTGGAAATGGTGAGAATGTAATCTGCTCAGGATCTCTGTATAAATGCATATGGATTGGTATTTAGTTAAATGGGAACAGGGAAGAGGGCACTTGGCTCTTGTAACACCAGTACAGATTAGCTCCAACTAGTTATCATAAAGTAACACTGAATTTGAGCTTCATGTAATTAGTTATTATGTGCAAGTGTTAATGAACATAAAGAAAATGCTAATGACTGCTAATGACTCATGGAGGGAAGGAGTGCCTGAGGGGAAAGTTTGGTATAAGCTCACTTGACCTCCTGTGCTGTGGGAGGAGACTGGGCTGGACACTTTTTTAAACTCAGACTGACTGTTCTGAAGTTCTCATATAACAAAATGGACAATAACTTTGACTAGAAAAAAAAATCTATTTTCCTTTCATACATTTGTGTAATAAAGAAGGGAGAGAGCAAGATGGATTGGAAAATGTGCATCAAAAAAATGGCTGGAATGTGGAAGGGTTTTGGCTCTCTTCTTGAGTTGGAGATGGAGTAATTTGATTTTGTTGATGCATTTCTAGCTTTTTGGCCTTTAAAAAAGTTTCTAATAAAAATCAAATCCCCAAAAGAGAGCAGCAATTTCTCAGAGGTGGAAAATAACATCAAAGTAGAAATGATTTTTAGAGCTGGCATTTCTGGGATGTTTAATGATAAGTCAAACTTGCCAGAACAGAGAAAAGCTGAGCTAATGCACAACAGTCAGAGAATTTTCCCTTGACTACCACAGCTAATATTATCAACAAACCTGCATATTCCCTGCAAAGAGCAGATGGGAAATCATCAGTTAATGACCATATATACAAGCTTGGGAATCTCTCTTTTGCAAAAATGCAGATAATTCTGGTGAAAAAATTCATACATATACTTATGAGTAACTATAAAGTGAAGGTCAAATTGATTGGACAGAATCCTTCCCTTCTTCCCAATTTGGAGCTGCTCAAACAGCTGAGTCATGATGGATGCAGAAATCTGGTGGTGCAATGAGTCATCAGAAGGAAGAAAATGGGAGTCCTATTGGGCACTTAGGTTCATTGCCAGATTTTGGAGAAAGATGGTGAAAATCCTGCTGATCCCTCCAGTGATGCTCCAGCAGAAGTGAGCAGCCAGTAGAGTTCAGCCCCCAAAGACTAAATGAGAAGCAGAATGAGAATAAGCACAGAAAGAAAGGAAATTGCAAGCATGAAATGGAGGAGTTGCAGAAGGACTTCTCTGATTTTTTTACTATTTTACATTACACTTTTATTACATGTTATTTTAACGTAGGGTCTGAACTGGTTCTCATATCTTGCAGAGCTCACAGCACCTCTGTGCAGGAAAAGATCAGAGCAAAAAGAATATTATGTAGATATTTGGTTTTAGTCCAATGATTATCAGAGACCTGCCTCCTGGACTCCTCTCAGGAAACTTGTTCCCAGCCCTCACATGGACATTCTGCTTGCCAAAAAAAGTAACATATTTTAAAAGAAAAACCTACACATTAAAATGAGAATATGGAAAGGCCAGTTGTAAATGCTGACTTGAAACAGAGATTTGAAGAAAGCAGGGATTATTTTTGGTCTTGCTATTAAGAGCGGTTTAAGATTTCCTGTCAGTATTTGGATATGACATTTATTAAATTAGCAACTGCTTCTGGTTTGTGTGGAGGACATACTGCTGGGTTGAGAAGCTCATTAGCAATATTTGTTGAATTCATATTTATTCCCAGAATCAATACTTGTAACATACTAATTAAATCATCTGTTTAGGACAGCCCCATGCTGTACCAGGGGGAACCCGTTCCCATCACGACACATGCAATACAGCATTTAGTTCCCATTATTATTAATGAGCACTGCAGGCTTAATTCCTGATGTGAGCCTCTGAGCAGGCATGCACAGCCTCATCCGTCTGCTGAATGTTTTAAGCAGTGCTTTTTCCAGCACTCAGGATGCATTAACCCTCTTGGTGCCTTTGCTTTGGGGTTCTGAATGGACTTCAACAGCAACTCCAAAAGCACCAAAGCACCCTTCATTATCTTGGTAAACATTGGAGGAGGGCAGAGGGGCCTATTCAAGGAACCCAAAGGGACAAGTTGGGTATGGTAGACCTATAGAACTGCATGGAAGAGCAAGAGCATTCAGATTTCCTCACACTCCTGGAGGCTGAGTCATTTTAAGAGGTAGATTTTGCTACTGACTATTGGTTGTCTTGGCCTGATGTTAAAACAATGCTTTTAATGAGTCCCTGTTGTCAGTATTCTTTATTATACCATGAAGCATTTTATAACTTTAATTTCTTTTATTGTGCTAGGATACAGCTTTCTGTCCTGGAATTTGGCTGCTCAGTCTTCCTTCAAGGGAAGAAGATGTGCACTGGTGTCTCTAAGTCCCAGCCTGCAGCTGCAGTTCCCTTTCAAGACAGAGATTTCTGCAGCGCTTCTGCCAGACCCTGACCAGCAAGTGCAAGAAATGGGTTCGACTTCCAGAGGTTACTAATTCATCAGCTCCAATAGCCTCCTTGCTGAAAACCAAGAAGCAGAGCCAAGTGTCTGTGTGTGTGGGAATTGCTGTTGACCTGGTGCTTTCTTCTCCCACTGCAATTCCTTGCTCGCTTTTTGCCTTTGTCAGAGTGGTAGAGGTGAGTATCTCTTCTTCACAAAATTTTGAAGTTCATAGCTGAAAATTACTGCAGCAGGGATGAGTGGCCTCTTGCTCCAGGATTTGTGGCAGCTTCAAGTTTTTACTCATTATTGCAGAAATATAAATTCCTCTGCCATGACTAGACTTTAGGACAACTTATGTTATAAAAGAAAACGCACGTGGTTGTCACTGTGCTCATTACTCTCTCTTCTCCATCACTCTTTGTTTCTCTCAAATGCTCAAACAGGTTCTTGGGGGCTTCTCTCACTCTGGGATTTTCTGGAAATGGCTGAAGCTCTGCATGTCTGCCAGATACATTCCTTTGAGCTCAGGAGAAACCATATACTGCTGGAGGTGCTTGGCCCAGGCAGCAAGTGTGAGCTCCCCAGATGTGGGAGTGGGTGCCCAGAGAGCCAAGAGATGACACTTTGATGGTCACAACAGGTTTGAGAATAGTGACTGGGAGGATGGTGGTGCTGGGAGATGGGGACATGGTGGGACTGATTGGAGGAGACGTGTGACTCCCAGGGCCTGTGGAACACTGAATTCTGCTTACACTAAGCATAATGCAGGCAAGGTTTCTCCAGTGTTACCACAGGCATACAGTTTCTGTTATCCAGTTGCCCCACTTTAAATCAAGACTTTTGGGAATGTAGTATGGGCTGTGCTGATGTACCAATAGCAAAATCCATGACTTTTAAGTGATGGGTTAACAAGGAATTCAGGGTTAAGATTTTTCATCCTGTCTTTGAAGATTGTCTTTGGAAAAAACAGAAACTCAGACAGAAAGGGTACAAATACTGTGTGTTTTGTTTGTTTTGGCTTTTACAGTGCCTTTGTTTGGGGATGTCTGTGTATGTGCCCCCATACCCATTGTGTGTTAAACCCAAAATCTACTGTTCTCTGGGGTATTAGACCACTGCCTTTGATTAACCAGTATCACCATCTGTCACGAGGCCAGCAAAGGAGCTATGGGCACCTGGCCAAATTCTCTCCTGGGGTTGCTGAGATTTCTGTGAAGTTCATCCTGAAGATCTCACTCCATTGTGATAAAGGCATATCAGGGAATGAGTGTATTTTCGGCCTGTTTTACCTTGCTTTTACTGGTTGTTTTTTCAACTTCCATCCTATTCTTCCTCTTTCTCTCCTTCCACATAACTCTTAATATTAAAAAAACCCAAGCCAGCCCTGCCTGATGCAATTTGAGGCAAGACCAGCACATTTTATTAAGCACTGCAAAACACTTAGCAACAAGAGGGTTTTCATGTGTAATCAGATGCAGCAATTGGCTTGATTGCAATTGCTTCTGGGTCTGTTGCACAGAAGCACCTGATTAGATTTTAGCAGTGCTGCCAATTCCGGAGGAGCTTTCAGCCTCAGACGTGAACGGGCCTGGGGGAAATCATCTACCTGGTCCTTAGTGCTGCCACCTGGAGAAGGGAGAGAAACTCTTGGGTGGGAAAACCAGATGAATTTCCAGCTCCTCTGCTTGCTCAGTTTAACACTGGGAATTGCTTTCTTGTTCTTCATTCAGTTTCTCCATGGTTTTGGAGAACTTCGTTCCAGGCTCCCCTCCTTGACCACAGAGCACCGTGGATTGTTGTGTAGTGTCTCTGCTTTGCTGTCATACCCACACCTTGGCGAGGTGGATCAGCACTGCCAGACCCTTTTCCTGATCTGTCCCTTTGTGTGGCTGGGGAGCAGGCAGCAATACTCACCTGAATGGGGAAGCAAGCAGAGGAGGCAGCATGGTGGTGTCAGGGAGCAGTCAAGGCTGGAGACAGCTGGGTAGACTCATGGCCAGGGCTGTGCTATCTATTCCACCTACAGTCATAAAGTGCAGGGGATGTTGCACATCTCTGAATTCTCAGAGTCTCTTGATGTCAGATCTAGAGCTCCTCAGCTCACATGGGTGGTGAGCCCTTGAGAGGGTGTTGTGTTGTTCCCAGACACGGTGGATTGGGTGGTGCAGCACTGTCCAAGTGCCTGGGAAAGGGGCTGTGGCAGGACTGTGCCCCCCTCCCAGGCACTCTGGGGACTTCTGGGACACAGGGCCAGTGGTGGACACAGTCATTTCATCTGGAGATTGGGAAAAGTTTTTGAAAAGGTAGTTTGGGGCTGTGATAAAAATCAAATTTTTGTTGAATGTTCTTGCTCTGGAAAATCCCAGTTCTGAACTATCATATTGATGAATAGTGACACCTATGATCTAAACAAATGTTGATGTTCTTGGCATTTTTGAAATGTCAGTGGAAAGTGAAAATCCTCTTATTTGACTCTTCTTCACTAAAAAAAATAGATCATCAAGTTGAAACAAAGTTTTCCTGTGAAAAATATCACCTTTAATTAAAAGAAAAAAGCAGACTCTTCTGTCATGAAGTACTTTATGAAAATAATTCGACCTGCTGTAAGGTGGTCAATTCAGTATTCTTCACATCACAAACCACCTACATATTATTTGAGGGAGCAGAACTTCAACATCAGACTTTTTATTGCACTGGTGGAGATATTTTAAAAAACCCAGATTTATACAGGTGAAGTGCTCTGAAAATCACTCACCTTCTGGCTGTTTCCAGTTGGATGTTCAGAAATGCCCTGTGGCTCTGGAAGCTCTTGATGATTTCCAGCCACTGAGTCCCACTCTGGGAACTCATACATGCCCCTGCCAGAGAAACTGATGAAAATTTTGCCTGAAGAAAGTTTGCAGCATTGGACTTGCTCCAATTTGTTTTCCATCATGTATAACAAAGTGCTTATTTACTTTTTTTCCACTTTGCCCAGCCTGGACAATTAAACCCCTGAGTCATTTTGCTTTTATTTCCAATCAGTTTTATTCCCTGGTTCACCGACTTGCCCAGAGTTTTATAACACTCAGATACCAGAAGGGAAAAATGTCACTAAAATCCCTGAAGATGTTGAAATTCATATGCTTGAATTTACAGTGCTTCGGGGCTGTCCATTAATTTGATGAATTCTTTGAGTTCTCTGTATGTTTCTGTGTGTGTTCTTATTAGTATTTTTAGCAGCAGTGGGATCTATTAACAGTCATTCACCTCTGGAGAACAGAGCTGTGTGAAGTAGCAGATGCAGCTGAGCAAAGTGGACAGCCCTGAACCTGGGACATCAGATGAACCCCGGCTGAGATACGATGGCAGGAACGTTTGTGGGGAAATAGCTTCCCACATTAAGCACTGAGGGTCTGCCTAAGGGAGGTGAGATATACATCTCATTTACGACAACAGAAATAAGTGAGAATTAAAAGCTTTTATGGGCTAGGAGCACTTTTCTTATACTGCATTTAACACTTGGTGATCAAAAACATGGCAAGGATTGATACTTTCCCCACCAACCTGGCTGCATCTAAGGATTCTGCCTCTTTCTTCCCATGGCTGGGACACTTACAGCACAAAGTTCTGTTACATTCAACCAGTTAGATTTTAAAACTTTCAGCCCGAGAAGAGATGCCAGAAACGTGCACATGGATAGATGTAAGAACACAAGGATGGATTAGGTGTTCACAGCTTTAGAAAGCAAAAACATTTCCAAACAGTTGCAATTTGTTGACTTCTAAGCATTTCCCATGGAGACTGAAGAGGTGCTTTGAAATTCTGCATATACTGTACAGCACACATGACCTTTTACTTTGTCTCCTTTCACAGGTGTTTAGGAAGTAGCTAAATTGTGAACTACTCCCTCAGTGTGAGACACTTCATTAACTGCAAGGGAAAGACAAGAATGGCATGGGAGAGATAAGGGGCAGGTCTGCATTTTACTGATGGCAAATAGCAGCTTCAGCTGTCTGTAGGAGGAGAACTTGTCAAGTTGGGATGTTTTCAGCAGGGCTTGGCATTAGGAGGAAAAAAGCAAGAGAGAGAGAAAAAAAAAAAAAAAAAAAAAAAAGAAGGAAGAAAATGGTGAAGTCCAGGTCAGAGGTAAAATAGAAGAGAGCATGAAGCCAGCATTTTCCCTCTCGTTGTTATACAAGTCTTTTCTGTGCCTGACGGTCTGTGCTGCTCCACAACAGAGGTGACCCATATTGCTTCTTTATTGTTTAAACAAAGGAAGTCGCCAATTAAAATATCTTGAGTTTATTTCAATTCTTTGCACTCTGGGGGCCTCATTGATTGGAAGTCTGCTCTGCTGTGAAGCAATACATCCTTTCATGTACATCCTGCTTGTCCAGCTTTTGTTAGGAAACGTGTCAAATCACAGATAGCAGATGTATAGCAGAGACTCAACAGATCATCTAATCCTATCCCTCCACCCCAGAGGCTGTTCCAGGACGATGTTTTTCTACATGGTTCATAAAACCCTTCTGCAAGATTCATCACACTTGCTTGAGCTACCTAGTTCCTAATTCTCCTGATATCTAATTTAAATCTCCATAGCTACAGTTTACACCCACTGTTTTTGCTGTAATGGGTTCAAGGGGATGTTATAGCACAGAGTTGGACAGCTGTTGGGTGAGCAGTCTCCTTTTCAAACCTATTTCTAAAGTCAAAGCAAGAGGCTTTATCTCCCTGGGTGACAACTGTTAACTTATTTGAATACTGTTACCAAATCTTCTCCCCTGTCCTGTATGTAGTTTGGCCTCCACTGTTTGAATATTCTTTGTAGGTCACATTTGTTAATTTGTGTTTGTTGGTCTTTTCTGTGTTATTAGTCACAGCTGGGTATCTGAGGGATGATGTCTTGGATATGTGCCTGCACCTGTAGACAGATAATTTCGAAGAATAAATGAAGAAAACCAGAAGTTTTTCCTTGGCAATATCAGTAAAGTGAACTTAATTCTGCATGCTGGGAGTAGCAGACTGAGTTGTGCAATCTGAAACGCAATGAAACATAAAGGGCAACAGAGTCTATGCTTGGCTTTAACCATTTCATCAGGCCCTGGTGAAGGTAAGAGCCTCTCAAGCCTCTTTTCAGAGCATGTTGGCCTACTTGTCTGGTTGGCATTGCTGTGACTTTAACCTGCTGTCTCACCCAGCTTTTCTGCTTGGTGATAATGTGACTCTGAGGAAATAGACTGAGCAGGAAGGAGCTGGAGCTTTTGCAGGATCAAACTGACAGGTAGCACATTGGACCCTGGCTGTGAGCAACAGGGACCACTTTTACACATTGACTCACATGGTCGTTCAGATATCTTGATGGACAGGAGAATTGGCCTATAGTAATCTGGCTGAACATAGCTCTGAAAACTCAAGACAAAGAAGCAAGGAAGTCAAACTGCAGTGCTGGCTTATTTATCCAGGAGTCACCTTATCTGTAAGAGGTTCCTTGCCCCAGCATGCAACTACTTCTAAAAGATAATATAATTTTTAACATTTGCATGTTCATAGTGTGGAGGAAATCCAGATATAGATCAGGCTCCATTGTGTCAGGTGCTGGAGGACCAGAGAGAAGGGAATTCAGTGATTACAGACAAAATATATAAAAATATAATAGAATGATCCATGTGAACTTAATACAACGAAGATATAAATCTTGCAAAGCAGTAAAAGCTACTTAATGTTTACATAGTTCTGGGGAGCTTCTGTGGCACAGGATTGTTGTAAGAAGGACTCAAGGAAGGAAGATAATGCAGCTGCCATAAATTTAGCAAATTGTCGTAGCTGCTGTATAAGGATTGTATTTGTCACAGTTAAAACTAAGATTTTCAACAAGCTCAGACACATGTACAGTTACAATGTCAATAACATGTGGGCTGGTATTGTTGTATCTTATTGGACAGGTATTTTTACTTTTATTTTACTTGTTATGTTATTAGACAGTGATCAGGACAACAATATTCTACCTGTAGCCAGTTCTGTGTCTCCTAGAGCATACAGAACATTCCTGAAATGGCAACTAAAAAAATAAAGTTGATTATAATTTGGCTTTAATCGCTGCAGGGGAATTCTCATGCTGGCATTAGAATATGCTTAGACCCCCGCAAACCAAAAGAAGTTGAAAAATCACTAGCATAGAATGAATAAGCAGGGAAGGGTTGCACTTCTTGTTTTCATTTTCCCCAGCAGATGTTTGGTTGTTGAGGCACCAGAGCACCGGGTGCTGGGAGAGGCGTTTATGGATGACCTGCTGTCCTGTATCAGTGCCTCTGGGGGTGCCACCAAGCTGTGCTGGAGGCACAGCAGCTGGTGTGTCACCATGGGATGCTTGGGGTAATGGTTGTCATTTGCTGGACTGGTGGGAGTCACGATGGTCTTCTGCTCAGTCGCCACCTGGTCCCTGCCACATGCCACGGAGATTGACATAAATCAAACCCTTTCTGCAGTGGGGGCCTTGAGAAAACAAATGGATGTTTTCAAGTGCAAGAAAGGAAGTGTCAGAGATGTAGCCCTGACAGGCTGGCAGTGAGCTGGGGGATTGTTGTGTTTCTTGAGCTGAGTGCTGATGGAAGTAATGAACACATGAGAACGTCTCTGGGAGCATTGGAAGAGTAATCAAAGGCTAAAGCAAGACAAAGGACACATCTTCCCTTATTGTTTATGTGAACTTCAGGCTGAAATAACAGCTAGGGATGAGATGTACTCTGCCTCTGAAGATATGCAGGGCACATGTCAGCCAAGAAAGTAGCTTGTAGTGAACAACCATTTACAAGCTTCCAGGAGACAGGAGACCTTAAAGCTCAGAGAGCTCCTGTCACATACCTCATTTTGAACCAGTGCACCTTGACAAGCAGGTGAATCAAATGGTATCCTTCATCTTTGTACCTGATGGTCTAGATTTGCTTCTTGTTTATTAAACATAGCCTCAAAGTCTGTCTGCATGGTTAGTCTTTTCCAGTTGGTCTCAGGGGTGAGAGAACAGAAAACCAACAGAGTATTGGATGTTCACACCCCTTGGAAAATTCAGGGCATATATGGGTTCTTGTGCCCAGTACTAAGCAGGACATCCATGACCTTTGTCTTTGAATGAAAAATAAAAGTGGAAAGGGAGAATTCTCTATGGAGTGCATTTTCCAAGACTCCCATTTATCTCTGTGATGTCTGCTGCCTGAAAACAAAATGCAAAGGTTGTCTCATCCCATCCCTGGCAGGAGCTTAGTCAGAATAGTCAGTGACTCTGTTATGGATATTTCTACAAACACTAACAAAAGGGACAGGTACAGATGGTTCAACAGCAATCAGATCTACATTAATTTTTGCATGCTTGGTAAAAAACCCAAAACAAAACAACAAATAAAGAAGAAAAATGTAATTTCTATTTTGATAAATCTGGATTATTAAAGTTCCCCAGTGTAAATCACTCATGAAGCATTAATTTTTATGACAGTCAAGGAAAATTAAGTGGCCTAATCACAGTACACATTCACCACTTCAGGAACTGCAGCTTTTCCTATGTTTGGTTGGAGGCTATTCCATTTGGCTGGATTCTTTTGACACTGCTTTGCCTGTGTGTGCAATTATAAGACTTTTTTTTTTTTATTAACCAGTTTTTACATTACACTCAGTGGCCCCGTCACACAACTAAATGACCCGTTTAACAAGCATGATAAAATCCTCATTAGGGCCTATTATAGGATTTAGTGGAATCTTCCTGCTTCACTACAGCACAAGCCTAATCTAATTAACTCTGCCACTTAATTCTCTCCCTCCCTCTTCTTGCTGTTTATTGGGCTTTTTGTGGAAAACAGATCCAAGGAACACAATTAACGTAATTTATCCTGGAAAATCCCCAAACATTAACAAGCTACAAATGTAATTGGAAAAGGCCTCACAGAGTTCATGCATACTAGGCAATTACTCCAAAACTACAGCACTGCATATTATCATGTTACTTCTTATTATACTTTTCCAAGATGAGTAAGGAGGTAATTCTAACAAGTGCATTCAAAGCCGTAATTAAGGGTCATCTTTGGGCTTGAACAGCTTTCATGTTTAATCGAGGAAAAATGTGTGCCTCCAGGAATGAAGCATTTTGCTAGGGTGTGCAAAATGTAAAGGAACTGAATGTTGTGTTCCTGAGCCCATTGGTATAAATGACTCTGCTCTTCGGAACTGTAGATGTGGCTGTTGGGACTCCTAGTTAGATACCTGTAAGGTGAGGCTGCTGTCTGAATGAAAAACTTATGATACTTCTGTGTTAAAATAGGTGTAAAGGTGACTGATATAGGAATATGGTCCAAAATGCAAGTGGGAGAGTGGTCAAGAGACGGGCGATGGTGTAGAAACATACAGGTCTTGTATAGATGTTCATTTTAGTCTAATTTCTAGTGCTTGTATGTTTGCAAAAATGAGAAAGACACCGAATTAGCCCCTCTTACAGGGACAAAAGGAGATAGGCACAAAAGTTTCCCCAAGTCATCCCTTACTTAGAGGGGGTTGATTTTATGGGTGTTTGCAAATAAACCATCTGTGGACCTTGACTTCCTCCTCCTGGAAGAAATTGTGAAATCCCTTGGCTACACTGAACAGCAGTCAAGTGTTACAAGCAAATAATCGAAGCATAGGATGAAGCAGAATTCAGTCCACATCTCCCATCTTTCTCTGAAGTGACAGAGGGGAATTTTTAGTCTTGTATGCATTTGGTTTCTTTTGAAATTGTCAAATCAGGGCAAGCTGCCTTTTGGGCAATGTGCTTTCAAGCCACTCTGAGTACTAGATGGAATAATCTCATTTGCATTATGTAGGAAGTGGGACAAGATGACATGACATTCCCTTGGAATTTTCACTACTACATGATATTAATCTTTCTTATTAGCTTGGGCCTTGGTTTTTGGAAATTTGACTTCCAGGGAAGTTCAAAACTTCATTGAATGTAGAAAGCTTTTGAAAAATTAGATATAGTTGCTACTGCTCCTTCTAGAAACCCCACTTTTGGCCTGTCTCCTCTAGCACAACTTCCTCTAAGAGTAAGAATTTGTAAGGATGCAACCTGAGGATAATCAGACACTGAAACTCTAGTGGAAAGGATTGGAAGCCAAGGCTGAGCTATACAACAGCCTCCTTACCCAGGAGCAAGGGAATTATTGTGTCTGAGCCAAATTCTTTAATGAATCAATGCATTTTGAATAATAATAATTTTCTATGTGAGGAAGAAAACCCTTAATTAGTTTGCAATGATCTGAGAGGCATGATGTGCCCACACACAGCTGCTCTGGCATGTGTGCATCAAATCAACAAGAATGTCTCAAACGTTTTTTAAAATTTTTTTGGGACCTGGTGTCTAAAAAATGGAATTAGCAGCAGGCAAGAGGCACTGCATATAACCTAGCTTTGTGGAATCTCTGCTGATGTGGAAAAGGATTGCTGCTATCAGTTCTCACAGACCACCTTAGGACAGTGAGTGAGATTTGGCAGTCTGGTACAGAAGAGGTTGATACTCTGGGGCCAGGTCACGGGCACACCCCACTGCCTGGAGTTAAGCTCTGTCCTCCCCACTGATCCTTCTCCTGAGCATGGAGGCTGAGTTTGCCCTGTTTTGTTGGGATGCACCAGAGTCAGAGGAGGCATTTTGGGGCGAAAGAAAGACACAGCTTACGTGCCCAGCAGTAGGTAGGACTGAGTGACCTCCAGAGATCCCATCCCACCAACACTTCTGTGATCCTCTGTATTATTTTGCTAAGTAGGCTCCACAACAATAAAATTGATGTGTCAATTTATTATCCTTGGAATGGGTTTAAATAAGTTGAAAGAAAAAATGCTTTGATATTTAGAACAGTTAATGCACTCCATCAAAGCTTTTTTCTTTTTTTTTTTTTTTAACTTCCCTCTTTGTTTTGTTTTTCAGGTTACATAAAATACTGGTGAGAATTCACATTACAGTGAGGTCACTGAAAATACAGTTGTGGTAAGACAATAGAGTATGATATCCTGAGTGCTTTTGTGACTTCATAATTGCTGCATTTACCTAATTAATAATTATGTTAATTAGGCCTTTAAAAGATAAAAAATAATAGCCACCTTGAGTGGTTTCCTAGGGTGATGTTGTAGGAACTGCTGTTGGTCTTATTTTCACTGTACTGGGGCTGGAAATAAGAGAAAGCTTCCTGTCATTAATGCTGAGGTTGATTTCAGCAATAAAGGAAACTGGCTCATATTTTGTTTGTTTGTTTTTTCCCTGTGCAAACACAATTCCCTGTGATAACTTAGTGTGAGACTACTAAATAAACAGCTTCATAAAGAAAAGGAATTGGAAACTTCCTTCAACGATGAAATGGATCTGCATTCACAGTCACCCTGGGATGGAGTATCATGGAGGAAAAACATGCCAAAGGATGTGTAAGTACTAAACTATGGCAGCTTCATGCTCTGCAATGTGGTGTTGTTTGTTACCAATAAGCAGGTGTGCTCACAATGTGATCATACCCTGGCTCATGCCAGGCCAAAAAATGTCCCAGTAATTCTTGCTGGAGTCATCTCTGAAGTGAGAAAGGAAGATGTCCTGGTTTCTTATGGGTATGACTGTAGAAAAGAGTCCCAAACAACACCATATCCACAGCTGGGCTCAGCAGGAGTGGGCTTTGCTGTCTCTCTGAAGTGCGTTGCCTGCTTGGTAATTACAACTTGGATTTTGTGTTGGAGGGATGTATGTCCAAGGCAGTGTGATTCCAGTGCTCGGGCAGGGATCTTCTTGGCAGTGAATGAAACTGCTGTACTAAACCAGCAAGGGAAATATGGAAGCTGCAAGTAAAATAGGCCACCATTCTTGTCCCTCATTCACTGAGAAATATTTTCTGGCCAACCCAAGCAAACTCCCACACTGCAAATATTGTGGTAGGCACCAGGTGTGCGTGAGCAGCCTGAGCAGAGTGCTCTGGTGGAAGGTGTCCCTGTGGTAGAGGGTTTGGAATGAGATCATCTTTGAGTTCCCTTCTGTCCCAAACCATGCTATGAGTCTATTAATACCTGCACTTGGTGGATGTCTCTTTGAAAGGGAGTGGTATCTGGGCTTTCTTGCCTGGGATTTCATCTGAAGTCAGCTTTAGATTGTTCCAGAGCAATTGGTACTGGAAGCCACTGGAACAACTACAGAAAAATTAATGTGGCAGCAAGCTCACTGACAGCTGATATCAGTGACCATCTCCCTTTACATAAGCACAGCGCAAAGAGAGAGCTGATGCTTCCTTCTCAGGCAGAATTTCACGTCTCACTCCAAACTTTTCTCTTTGTGTTAGGAACATGGAAGCATTTGGGTTTCAAATACAAGTGGAGGATAAGGAATTACTGGAAACCAGTTTGGCATTTGCTGGTAGACACATCAATGCAGTGTGATCAGACTCTGCTGGGAGCATCACATCAGACAGCCATGCTGGGCTGGAAGCTTTGGCTGCAGCTGGCCTGGCCTGTGGTTTGTGGATCTAGATGAGTCAGCTTGGAGAGGTTTGCCATGGACACAGGCACAGGGAAATGATGTCTACACTGGGAGGAGCATTGCTTCAGCTTGGAAGACCGAGCAGATGGAAACTCTTGGAGCTAATGTTGTCAGAGTGTGTGTGCTCCAAAGGGGTCATTTTTAGGTTGTTTTATG
The DNA here is from genome assembly GCF_009819655.1 of Sylvia atricapilla. Taxonomy (NCBI): domain Eukaryota; kingdom Metazoa; phylum Chordata; class Aves; order Passeriformes; family Sylviidae; genus Sylvia; species Sylvia atricapilla. The sequence continues at coordinate 24,572,253 of NC_089146.1, forward strand.
CCTTTTAGGCTTCTGGTCTGACTGTTTCTTAATTCAGAAGGTAAAAAAAAAACCCTGCTGTAACTATCTGTTCTGATATTTTGTGTTTGGTAGACCAGACTGCTTCACTGTATTGTCTCTTGTTTTATCAACAGCTTGACTGGAAAAGCTGTCCAGTCTTGATTCCAGGTCTCCCATTGATAGAAAATCATCACAAGTGCAGGTAGTCATAGCTCTTAATTACCAGAATTGTTATGTATTTCATTCTTGTTACCTCACTGCAGTCTCTGTTTGTGGGATTGTTTTTGTATCAACCTACTGATTTGGAGTGCATAAACCAAGTCTGGTTTCCTGGATAATTACTGAAAGGAAGACAGTAGCTTTTGCCTTGGCCATCTCAGCTCTGTAGGGGACAGCTTGTCTCTCAGGTGGGAGGACTGAAGGAGAGAAATTTAACTGTATGAATGAAATTATGGGAGACATGGGAAACAAATCTACTCAGTGTCATGTCTACCCCTAAAAGGCAGGAGCCGACAGTCAGGTCTTAATTTTCACAAAGGCACGGAGAGCTGTCTGATGAGAATGTGTTGTGATGTGTCATTGTAGCTGGAGGGTAAATAAGCAAGCTCTTATCCAAACACACCAATTTCTGCTGTGCTGACTCAGCCTAGTCAGTAGTTTTCTTTGGGGGTACCTGACACTCAGCAGGCTTTAAAGACCACACTGTTTTGGAGGACTCTGGGTGTGTTTGAGGCAAGGCAGCTGCCTGTGGAGGCACTCAAGGTAAACAATTCCCTTTAAAGAAAATGAGGACTGGTCTCCTCTGTCTCATTTGTTGAAGAGCACAGAGCTTTCTTGGCCCTGCAGACTCAATGTGACAAGAAATTCCTCCACTGTGGAATCTCTTTCTTCTTTTTCTGTTTCATTTTATGGAAAGAAAGCTGAAATAATAAGGAATTCCATTTTAACACGTCACCACAACCTTAGTCTAAGTAATATTTTTGATTTAAGCCCTCAGAGTGTTTCAGGTTTTGTGATAGCTTTTTGGTTTGCTGTTTGCCAACATTATAGCAGGGAATGAGTCATATTCTCTGTACTGAAGGAGGGAATGCGCAAGGTTTTGTTCCCACTGGCAGACTGTGGAACACACAGTAATTTGAAGTTCTGTCTCCCAAAGCAAGAGTAGACTCAAGCACTAGAAAAAATGGCCAGTCAATTTTTCTGCTTAAAAATTAGCTTTTAAAAAATAAATGTACCAGTTTGCTGGAGAAAATAGCTTTTGATAAAAATGTGAGTACCATGAAGACTGATTTTTTTCTAAGTTAGCAATATGTCTGTGGTACCTCCAGGCATCTGTAGTTCAAACCTTGTTTTTTCCTAAGAGAAATGAGTTCAGCTACACTTCCCATATCAAATGGTGGAGCAGCAAGAGCTCTTTAAAACTTGCAATGAAAGGCTCAACTTTCTTTTTAATGAGTTTAGTGTCTATAACTCAGTTTCCCTAGTTGCTGAAGTAGGTGCAGTCTCTATACCACTGGGGTACTCCATAAGGCATGGCTAGTTAAATCTTGCATTCTGTTTCTGAGCTGAAAAATGCTGTTTCCTTTCCAGCACCACAGTTGGGAACCATGACCAGGTCAAGGGAAGGTACCTTTAAGGGTTTTAAATAAATTCCCTTGAGTACCAGTAATGCTGTGACGGCAAGAATTTGCTCCAGGCATTTGCTTCCTCTCAGCGTGGGGGACAAGAGCCACCAGAGCTGGAAAGTTCCATTTGCATGGCTTGTCCCTTGCTGGGGCTTTTGTTGGCTGGGACAGGGCATGAGTGTGCTGAGGCTGTGGCTCTTTGCTGGGGGAGCTGCTCTGGATGATCCCTCTGGTTGAGAGAATACCACCCAAGAGACCTCCTCTTTGAGACAGGTCAGAATTCTGTCTTTTCCATCTTTTCCACACCTCAGAATGTGACTTTTCTGTCCCTCATTTTGCTGCCCTGCTTGACTGCTGCTTTACTTTGCTGGAGCTCGGGGTCAGTGTTTCCCAGGATTCAGCCTGGGCTGCAAAAGCCAGCCAGTTGACATGGACACTCACATCAGGAAAATGTTACTCACCTCTCCCTCTACAGCCCTGCAATATAGATGTATCCTTAGTGAACTTGCAAATCAAATTCAATTTCTTTCTCCTGCTCAAGTAATAAGGAGATTTTGTTGTTAACTGACAGGTGCCACTTTGAATTTCAGTGGTGAAGCTTAAAAGGGTTTGTATGTAGGTCAAGCATGGATTACTCCATTTACAAACGTGATTTGGAAGAATCTCTTCTCAGAAAGCTTTTCTGCATTTTGAGGTATATGTAGACATTGCCATAGGCTAAAATGAATCAAAATGTTGCCAGAAACAGTGTGAATGAGGGGTCTAGTCCCTGTTTCATAACTGTAAAAAATTTTTAGATTAAAAAGAAGGAAGAGGCCTAAACGTCTCCCTGCTGCTTGTGTTCTTCTTCAATCCCTGTAAAACTTCTGCAGTAGAGTGGGCCTCTGTGAATTTTAACTCCCTCAGAAAAAAATGAGCAGCGGCTTTTTAATCTACCCATGCATGAGAGAGACATATGGAAGACAGAGACTATTTTGGTAGAGGAGTATCTTTTACTGAGTGCTGTTACAAGGACAGCTCCTGGAAAGAGAAGATGATGGGAGAAGTGGAAATTGTGATTTCACTTCACATAAAGTAAGAATTTGTTGACAAAAAAAGAGAATTTTTAAAATCATCCAACAGATTTGGGAGTTTGAGTCTTACCAGTCTCCTGTTGGGTATAGATGCTGGATTTGCACAGACATTTTTGAGGGTCTGAGCACAGATGGTGAATAACAACATTAAAGGACGTGAGGGGCTTTTTATTTATGAAAGCTTGCCTTTTTTTTTTTTTTTTAGCTTTATGAGTTGTTCTAGTAATTAATTACATTAAATTAGTCTTCCTGAAATCTATATTTGCTGACGTACAGCATCACCTTACTAAAACTTGAACTATTTGAGGTATACACTGTGTTCTAGTTTCTTGTCCTTGGACATTGTGCCACCCTAACTGGAAGCACAGATAAGTACTGGGATGGATAACATTAAAAAAAAAGGAAATTTCTGGACTTGAAAATGTTTAAGGAGGAACGAGACAAACCTCTTATAGGAGATGAGCTACATCTATTCTGTCCACTTAGTTAAGGGTATGGAGCAAGCCCTATTATGCTCCTTTCAGCTATGAATTTTTAGGATCCTACCTGAATTTCTAGGATCCTAGCTGAATGCCCTTCAGTTATGTGTTAAGTCCTGTATTATCTGCCTTGTGAGTTCTACTTTTTCCTTTGCTTGCTGAGGGAAAGAGTAGCATGAGCATGAGAAGAGTCATGCTTCTTATGAGCTTCACCCTGTTTTTTATTGCTTCAATCACCCCATGCCCCTTTTGAGGAAAGCAGAATGAAAACACATATATGGTACTCTCCAAAAAACTTTGAAATTGTTCTTGGTCTTGTGGGAGTCTCAGATAATTCTTGTTTCTTGCAGAGACGAGATTTACAGTAGAGACATGACTGTGGCAGTGGAAAACCTGAGACCTCTCTTCCCTGCTGAGAATCTGTTCTTTCCACTGTTCAAGGCTTTTTGTGCTTAGTGTCTTCAGGAGCAACTAAAAGAAAGGCAATAAAACTTCGTGGGATGTGTGAAATGCAGGATTTGTAAAGCTAAGTCTGTGTGGGAGAAACATAATTTTAAAACATTAGGTTTGATTTTCTGAGTGCGTGAGATATCAGGGTCCCAGGCATCATAAAATATGTCCAGATGGAGATATTGGGATCCAGCTGTCATTTTACTCTCATGTTATTTCTAAGCAACTTTTCAATTAGCCATTTTGGATCCAACTTCAAAGTATGGTGATGAAAATTAAAAAGCAAATATTTAAAGAAAAAGATTATATGTATGAAGCTATTATCCTTACTTATGTTTTTTTATTGCTCTTAGCAAAAATGCTTTTTACTTCTTAAATTCATAGCTTATAGTATTGGAGAATTATTAGATTTGAGTGGATCAATGTTGTCATCCACTTAGACTTCCCACACTCTAGAATCAAAGCATTTTGGCCACTTTGCCTGTTTCGAAATTCCAGACGTGAAATGTGCAACACAACTGATTTGAAAAACTCTTCCACCCATTGCAGAGCTGTAATTTCACTCCCAGTTTATCAACTGACAATAGATTAAAAATCTCATTTTCAATTTGAGGAGCTCTGTCTTGTAACAAATTAGTCTGAAGATTTGGGTTTTACTTATAAAGGCAGTGGAGGGAGGTTAACCTCAGAGAGGCAGTGAACCTTTGCAAAACCAAATTGTGTGAACAAGCAGCTGCCCAAATTGTAAGAGGACTCTTATGAAACTTCATTAGATGAGAAAGGTTTTTTTTAATGTCTGTGAGTAAGAAAAGAAATTTGAAACTCAAGAGTTTTTTGATTCAGCCAAAATATATTAGGCTGCAATCCAGTATCTTCTTCCAGTATTTGATGTCATTGAGCAGAACAGAGGAAGGGGTACAGTTAAAAAGAAATCAGGACAATTAAAGTGAAGAAAAGGTCCCTCTGTTCAAAAAGGCAGTGGCGAAAGCAAATTATTAAGTTATTTTGGAGGGTGGTTTTGGACTGTCAAAGTGAGATTAACTCTTGTGAAAGTCTTGCTCTGAATTCTAGTTTTTAGCTGTTTTTTTCATTTCTTCCATTCTTTCTTTGCAGTTGATACGGAAATGGTTTGTTTGAATCATCTATTATTCCATATCCTCCATGAAAACAACTTGATGAATTTTACAAAAGAAATCACTTCCGTGGCTTTCATTTTGCAGAAGGAAAAAAGCATGAAAATTGACTTCAGATAGAACTGAAGCTAAATTTTGTGGGCCCTATGAAAATACAAAAATCCTCAAGAAGTTCCACTGTGCTTAGTTAGAGGCATTTATTCTGTCTGGATCCCAGAGGAGAGTTGGTTCTGTGAAGGGAGGTGGGGAGTGCCTTGCCCCTAAAACAGGAGCTGCCTTGGCAGTGTGATGAGACAGGAGTGATGAAACCTGATGGTGATAGCCCAGAACTGGATTGGAGGGGATATCTGAGTTACAAGTGTCATTTCCAATCCTATCCTCTTTGACATATTATACATTGGGTCAATCTTATGAAGCTTAGAAATAGTCTTACAACAAAGCTTCAGAAATCAGAGTTATTTCAGTGGAGTAATTAATAGACACATGGATTTTTAAGGTCATTAAGAGCATATTTCCAGCATCCTGTTCAACTCTGGCTGCAGAATTTTTCCTGCTTTCTCCTCAAACATGCTGAAATAGATCAAAGCTCTTTTCTTTCTTGTCACAAACCTGCAGTACTAAAACAAGCTAGAGAATTTACCATTTAAATGTTATCTCAAACAGAACATTTTTTTTGTGGGATGTGGGGAACTACTGAACTGTTGAAACGACAGGCAAAAAACCCAGGCATCTCAGAGAATAAAAAAACTTATGAATGGTTTTTACCACTGGGTAGAAGATCTTCCCACCAACAGAGATGTGGAAATGTCTGCATGTAATTATGTATTCACTTGTATAAAAAAGGAAATTATGTATTTGGAATTAGCTGCACATGGTAATATCCAGTCACGCAGATGAAGGAGATAAATGGAAATCAAAGAATATTATGAGATGAACCAGAACACATTTTCAGAAGTAATAGTAGAGATGGACTAGACAGAAAGAACAGCAAATAACTCAGAGGAGTGAAGTTGTCTAGCTTTTGCCTAAAACTATATTAAAAAAATCACCAAAAATCCTTGATTCCAGTGAATCAAGTTTCTGTAGCCCTGACTTAAGGATATGAAGAGATGGAGAAATCATGCCTTCCTTTGATTTCTTAGTGCCATAAATTTGGCCTAAAGTGTTCCCTATACATCTGTTTGGAATTTGCTTGTCTCTGAGTTAATTTTACTTTCTCAACTGATGCAAATATCACACCAATTCCACTCCATTCCAAGCTTGAGCCAACCAAAATGAGTCATGAGTCAGTGTCAGACAAACCATGAACAAATCATTGCTCATGCATTTTCTGTCACAGCCTGCCTACTTCAGGAGCCAGAGAAAGAGAGGGACAGAAGTATCCTGAAGGGAGAATTCACATCAGAGGCAACCAGTGACATTGAGCCTTTATGCAATGCTGTGTCAGAGCCAGAACAATGGAAAGAAATGTGAGTGAGTTACACAGGACTTCAAATACAATTTTGGGAAAAAAAAATCCCAATGCAGAAAGAATTGTTGCCTTTGAGATACCATAGACTGTTTCAGGGGAGGAAAATTTCATAGCGTACATCATAATCATTGGTTGATATGGGAAGAAGTAGAGCAGCTGCTGCTTAGAGTAAAAGCAAACCAAGCCATAAAAATTAAACAGGCAGGAGAAGTTGTGGAAGCTGCAAAGAGGTCTCCAAGGCTGCAAGACAGAGCAGTGGAATGGCAGAGTGCTGGGGCTGAGAGAGTGTTGACACAGGTAATCTATGCTGTAGGACAGGGAAATAGAGGGCAAACTTGCTATATTGCTAAATCCAAGGAAAGAAATGTAGAGGATGATTCAGAGAGCTGATATACAGATATGGGCTGTGTACAAAAGGGGAAAGTACTATGATTCACACAGTTTAGCAAAGTTGCCTTCAACTGCCTTGACATGAAAAGTTTCAGAATGGGCCTAAGAGCTCTGGAAACTAGTTGGAAAGTCTTCAAATTTGAAGGTCTGAGATTATGCCAGTATTTCTGACCTTGCTTTTACCCAGCATCCCCTGCTGAGCAAATTCTAGCCTGGATCTTTAAAGTGTAACAGTCATATAATTCCTGCTGCTCCTAATGGAGATATTCTGCTGCCTGTTCTGAAGGCAGGTTTCTATCTCTGTCCTGTGGTTTGCAGTGGCATTTAGATAAATTGTTTGGTGCTGGGCTCTGTAATGGGCCAGAAGGCACAGACAGAGCCTACAGCAATTGCACTGGAGTACCTTCCCTCACTAATATATGTACTTTCCAAAGTCAGGTGAAGCAGAGTCTGGCCCTTTATAAACCGCCTGGAGAATAATCATACTTTCTTTGGATTTTTTTTTCTTCTTATATACATGACTTTTTCCAGGGAGTTTCCTGTCTGTGAATTTTCTCATAACACTTCTGAGTGTTTGCCAAGGAGTGGCTTGCCTTGAGACATTTTTACCTGCTTGTTTGTTCTTTCTGGACAGCTCCTATTAAATTAAACCATATATCCATTCATACAGACAACATCCCAGTAACCAAGTCAATACACACTAGTCATAAATTATTACAGAATGGGTCCAAATCCATCACTCAGGCATCCATTGATTATCTATACAGCTGCTCTCTGTAAGTGAACACTTTGTATGCAAGGTCACTGTAGAAATCCAGCTATTTTTAAAAGGCCGTTAATAGCAACACGGAAGCAGGCTTTGATTGAACTGGAAGTGTAATTTTCAATTAAGAGCCTTCACTCAGTCTTCCTTCCATTAGGGTCTAATTAGATTTCAGGAAGACACGAAGTTTCAGACGCTTCAGCCGTGCAGCCTCTCCATTAGCTGACACCATATGCTTTGTGGTTTCCTTTGTGAAGTCCCGATTAATTTTCCAACGTTAATTTTAACTCTAGCTGAGATGCTTCACCAGGGACCTGATTAATGGACTAGCTGTAACCAGCCCATCCCTGCTTCTTTCTGCCATCAGTTATACAGTAATGAGGTTAGTGAACATCAGACTGATAAGTTTTTTTTCTCTACTACTCTGGGAAATGATATATTTCATTTGGATTGTGTAAGGAAAGGAACAGTCCCACCAGTTTGTCACCTGGGTTAGCTTGTTAGGTTACAGACCCTCTCCCAGCCTACTCCTTCCTGCAGTTTCTCTCTCTCTGATGCCTATACTATCTACACAAACCACGGATCTGTAAATACACCTTGGAAAGTAATTTTAAAATAAACTATCATGCTTCCTGTCTCACCCTTTCCCAAATGCTTTGCTTGATTCAGAGACTGACAGTTTGATAGAGCATCTCTAGTGTGAAGCCACAAACTTCACCTCTTCTGATATTCTTTCAGCTGAAACAAAATCTTCTGGGACTGTGGTTGCTCATACAAATAGAACAGGTTCTTGTCAGTACTCCCAAAAATGTTGATTAGTGTAAAGATTTATGACAGTAAAAAAATGGACATGTGTGGTCAAAGAAGCATTAGCTGGAGATCCATCTCATGTTGATGATGAGAGGTGCAAGAGACTCGTGCTCATTGGAAGGGTTTTTGCAACACAGACAGTGTAAATCAATTTTGAACGAGGACCAATTTTTGTTTGGGAACACACCAGATATCACAAATTAGATCTTTGGATGATGGTCTTTTTTACAGCTGTCAAACCCTGGGATTTGCACTGCTCTTAAAGCAGCTCTCTTTGAAAGGCATTCAGGTATGCCAAGATATGGAGAAAGGGTGTGACATGGGCAGAAGGGTGATGGGGTGCAAACTAAACAGGTAATCTTTGACAGATTTTTCAATCAGTAGAACATCCATAAAGCATTTCTTGCAGCTGTATTTGCTGTTTATATTTCAGCCCAAATTGCACTGGCTCCTCAGCATAAACTGAATGATCTGCAGTAAATAAAAGACCAAGTTAAGTAACTTTTGACTTGGAAATAATCAAATCCACCACTGAAGTATAATCTAGTACAGTGATTTTCAGTCTGTGAGGATCTTGCCTATGATCCACTGGGAGAAGAGCTGCAGCAGGGCTCTGTCTGGGAGGTGCTATTGTGCTTCCATAGCTTGTGCTGCTGTGAAGGACCATAAGATCACCCAAGCTGTGCATCAAGTCCATCTTTATGACATTCAGGTCCTGTATACTGCTGCCTCAGACACACTTGGGAGGTAAACACAGACCTTCTGTATTTAGGGGATTCCTCCCAGTCTCCTTATTTCTCTGTGTGGTTTTGGCTGCCAAGCTTTCCTTTAAAACAAGACACTGCAGTAATATCTTATTGACTAGGTTTTATAGGAAAAGAAAGAGTTGCAATAACTTTTTATTGACATTGTTCTTCCAGAGAGACATAGAAATAAATCACCAGCCTGCAGGAGTCAGAATTCTCTCATTCTTTCTGGGACCACAATCTATGGGTTTCACAGCAGGAGTTACCCAACATAGAATCATAAAATATTCTGATTTGAAAGAGACCCACAAGGGTCGTCTGGCTATTTGCTGTCAAAAAAACCCCTCACCAAATGTGGTTGAAACAAGCTCAAAAGAGGGAAAGATGCTGGTCTTGTCACTGACAATAAGATAGAGCAATAGAGCTTGAGAGCTGAGGCTCTCTCAGTGGCAACCAAGAAGCTAAGGAAGGGTTAAAAAATGAGATATCCCACACAGGGAACCTAAGTACAATGTGAAACTTCTTTTTTTTTTTTTTCCCATTTGATTTTAGCTCTTTACAGTGTGAATCCTGCAAGGAATAAAGGAGCTGAGGGAGGGAAGAACGGATAACGTATTTTGGGTATAAATCAGATAAAGAGAATGATTAACAAGTGTAGGTTTTTGCTACAGTATTTTACCAACTCTGTCAATAACCTCCCTCCTTCTTCCCTTTCCCAGCCTCAAAGCAAGGGCTTAAAATTAGATAGCTGATTAAGGAGAGCTGCAGGGTGAACTAAATCCATCAATCTTGCTTGTAATGAGGAACATGGGTACATTTGTGCAATGATGAACCTCGGGGCCAGGGGTGGCTGGATGCTGAATGTTTTCTGTATTGATCTTCCTGTTACTTCCCAGCGTTTCTGAATGGCTGAATCTGATCACAGGAGCTCTCTGGGAAAGGAGGCTGCTGGGGACTGAAGTGGGCAAGTTTGGTTTTTTTATTCAGGGTGAAAGAGACTGAGCAGCTTTCTAGACTCTAACTTATTTCCCAGCAAAATGGGCTGTCTCATGACCATTTCTCCTTTCACCTCTCACCAAGAAATGTGTAGCAAAACCACATTGAAAGGTTCACCTTTCCCTAGAAAGCCTTCTTTTTCCAGTTTTTTACCCTTAAAGACACATTTTATGGTCCTTTTTAAAGACTAATGGCCCATTTCATATGCCAGATGGAGAGCTTTTATTAGATCAAGAATAAAGATGTGTCCTGTATCACAGGAACAGAAATCCACCAGAGGGAGAAAAAGCCTGAACCTCCTATAAGAAGAAAGAAATAAAGTTCTACTAAACAATTTGATTTATAAATTAAATTAAACTAAATAATATTATTGCCTATGGCAAATGAAACATATTCTGGGGTCTAGGCCAACTCCAGAATTGCCCTTTCTCTTATAAGCAGAACTCCCCCTACTAAACCTCTCCTTATGCTCTGATACAGTTCAGTCACATCTAGGAAAATATTTTAGGAGAGGCCTGTGGACTCTCCTGGGATTTAGGATCATCCTAATAGAAGATTGGAAGGTCAAAGTGCCTTAGAAGCACTTTGTGCTACACTTAGAAGTGTACTTAGAAGCAAGTGCCAAAATATGGAGATGCAATCCTTTTAAGTATCCACTTCGGCTTCTGCCTTAACATCACTTTTTTTAGACTTGCTTTGTATAGAGTTTGTAGGTCTTGGGAGAATTTTCATGGTTCAAACTGAGCAATCCCTTCTGACTTAAGCCAGAAGACTAACCTTCATCTGCCCACGTTCCTGGGCAGAGCAGGAAGTTGTTCCAAAACAGATAGTCCCATGATCACCCAGATAATGCTTAAGGAGAGAGCTGTAGACTTATGCCACCTATGGGCTCTGTTCCCAGAATTAGACTCAAAGCCTCTTGTCATAGAATAGACAAATCTTGTCTATTTTATCTTCTGCTCTGCTTTTTGTGGGGGAGCAGCAGTTCCAGGAGACAACAGCACAAACACAGCTAGAGAAGAAGAATTTCTCAGCCTTTTCTGGGGCCTGAGGACTCTGTGATACTGAAAAGTCATCTAAGGAAGGGAAAGGTATGACCACGTAAGCTTATTGCTGCCATTTGGTTGGTCCATTTTTCATTGTGCTTGGAAGATGCAGGGGCAGGTAACCCAAGAAAAAAGTGCTCCTGGACATAAGTCTGACAGAGTAGAACATCACAGCATGCCAATAGACCCCAAGTGAGAAGACAGAACATCTACGCTAAGAAGATACTCTTTCACATTCCTATCTCTTGCAGAATACTTATGGTCTCTTCAAATTCAAGGCTGAAAGCCACTGAAATCTCTGCTTTCTCCAAGAGAAAGGGCATCTGCTTTCTTATGCTTTCAGGCTCTGGGTGTCAGAACCACATTTCCCCTGTTTGCTTGCTTCCTGCCACTCCTGACTCTTGTGGCTTGAATCACTGTTCCAGAGAGGAAACAGGGAGAATTTCTTTGAGAATAAAGAGCTCTGTGAAAAGAAGCGAGGGGGAAAAAAAGATGGGTGCTTCAGTTTAGCGGTTAGTGATTTGTGTCCTTTTCACTCTTCTGTCGCCAAAGGAAAGAGGAGGGAAAAAAAGAGGAGGAAGAGAAAAGCTAATGAGGGATAGAGTGCACAGGTCTGTTTAGGCTGAAAACTTGAGGAAAGAATTTAGTATTCTGCACAATTGCTTCTTTCTTCTTCTTGCTGCACTTGCTTCTCCACTTGCTAATTCATCTTAATTATAGAATATTTGGACAGCTCAGAGCAAAGTCCTCTGTTGACAGTATTTGAACAAAAGAAAGTATTTGGGCTCATGAATAGACACTGTGCTGAGGAACTCTAATTGGCTTGCCGTGACTGACAATGCTACAGATTACACAAGTGGGGCGGGTGGTGCGCCTGGATTTTGCACAGTTTTCCTTGATCTGTCTGTTCTCTTACCTTTCTCCCATATTCTCCTACCCTCTCTGTGTCACCTTGCAGCTTGCCCCTCCTACAGGGTGAAGTAACTTGGGTGAAAAGCTTCAGGTACCTGGAGGGTTTTAACAGGATATTTAGAAAACAATGGAGGGTGTCTTATTCCTGAAGAAACCCTTACACAGCTCTGCTTGATCCTGGAAACAGGGTATTAACAGCAATACATTAATAATATTGATAGTTTTAGTAGCTTGATTGCTGCAGAAATAAGGTCTCAAGTAATATGACATTTATGTCTGGATAGCGAAATGATTTTCACCTTGGATCCACAAAGAATGACCAGAGGGCCGAATGGAGGGTCTGACTCAGATCACTATGGCTACAGAGCTGAGAAGGAGCACAATTCAATGCCAAGAAGCAATAGGGCTTCTCTTCATCTCAGAGGATGTTGTGTCCCTGTGCTGGTGAGACTCTCTGCACAGGGCTAAGATGCCCTCTGCTTTTGGCTTGCCCATTTTCCTTGAAGCCACATGGTTCCCCTACAGATGAGTGGGAAATATTCTATTTTAAAGAGGTTATTATCTCCCAGGACAACCAAAGTGAAATTGCCACTCTCCTTGGAAATAAGCAGTGGTGCTTGAATGCCATGCTATTCTAATGCATCTCAGTCCTGCTGGGAGTGACCTTCCAGAAACTTATTTTCTCTGTGAGAGATCTCACCCCCAAAAGCCATCCCATTTTCTCCTGCCTATCTATGCAGACCAGAAAGGAGGTCTTATTTAGGTAGCTCTCTCTCTGCACTTTAGGCCAATTACATTTTTTTTGTGTGTGAAGAGCACAGGGAGGTCTCTTTCAGCATAAGAGGACGCCTCTAGATGGTTTTGAATGATATAAAACAAATGACACAGTTTATTAAAGAGGAGAATATTTCAGGGACAAGTGGTCTAAAACAGAGTCTGCTTTATGTTATAATATGGAAAAGTTTCTGTTATAGTTAAAATGCCACTTTCCATCTCTTTCCCGAAATCTTTGTATTAATGTGAAAATAGTTACACCTTTTTCACTCATGAGGAACCTCAGAGACAGCCACGAAATGGAGTCTATTCACTCTGCAGTGTCCAGTGCTGATGTTTCCTGTGTCTCCAATGCGCTGGGCAGCTGGGTATGCTCCCCAGCATTCCCAGACACACTCAGAGCAGGCAGAGGAAGGCAGTCCTTGACCTCTCCAAGTCACTGAGACACACCTGTGGTAAAAAGTCAACCAGAGGAGAGGGCAGCCCACTCACTGCTCTGTTACTTAGATAAGATGCTGTTAGTATTAATTCCTTTATCACTGAAATCGGAATTTTATTTTAACAAACACAATGTCAGAAGCACCTGAAGTTTCAAATTCCATTGAAAGTCTAAGGAAGTTGAGCAACTTTAGGATCCCCTTGAAATTCCAACTTATGAAAGCAGAAAGCAGTCCTATTAAATTGGGCAGCCTCTTGGCACTGCCAAAGAATAATACAATACTTGCTGGAAATGTGGATGGAAAGATTTTTCTAGGACATAACTTTGTCCAAGGAGTACCATCTTCTGTAGTAAAAAAAGAAGCAGGAGGAAGGGACAGTCACATCACCTCACCCAGATGAATACTCTGGGCAGAATCAGATTTACCCAAACCACTACTGAGAGATGTCAGTTTATTTTGGCCTTGCCAGCTTTTTCCTGATGTCTCACTTAAATCCTCCTTTCCTGCTTTTAAGCCAATACCTTCTTATAGCTACAGTAGACATGCATTTATTTATTTATGACTCACTCTGCCGCTACCTTCAGTGCATGTAAAATCTGCTACTCTAATTCCCCTCTTTTTCAATCATTGGAGACTTAAATCACTTGATTTCTTTCAGCCTTCCTAAATTAAGTCAGACTTTCTAGATATCTGCTGACCCTTTTTGTTCTGCTGATAATTATTTTCAGTTAGCTAGATTACATCTTTGTCAAAGAAAAATGGTTTCCAAACCTGAATGTAGCACTGCAGCAGGGCAGAGAAGGAACATTTTACACCCTTGTCCTACAGCAATCCTATATAAATAGGTACATTAGCACTTAGTTTGATGCATCTTTGTCTGTGTGTAAAAACACAACAGGATGCCAGGGCTCCACAGAGTTCTCTGAAATGCTGAGAACCAGGAGTGAGCACAAGATGCTGTATTTAATTGTATAAGGTTTTTTTTTTCTTTTTTTTTTCTTTTTTTTTTTTTTTTTTTTTTGTGGTGCTTTTTGTAAATTTATTTATTTATTTACTTTAATTTTTTTTTTAATCCTTAATGAATTAAAGAAGGTCATACCTTTTTAGGTCATAATGCTCATGTTCCCATAGAAGACTCTGAGGAAGAGACAACTTGATGTCTGGTTCAGACCTGTTCTAATCCCTAGACCCAGCAGTAGTTCGAGTTGTGCTGCCAACCAAAAACTTTGGATTAGAATTTTGCAAGTGTCTGCACATGCAAAATATCTGTGTGTGTAAAATGAAAAGGAGGAGTTCAATACTGCATGAAATAAGATCAGTATAGATTATTAATACTGACATAATGCCTAAGTAGGTAAAATATTTGAAAATATTTTTATGAGTTGGAAATGGACATTACCTTGTAAAAGACTTTGAACTTTCTCTTTCTTATGCGACCTTTTCCATACTTAGCCCAAGTCAACATTTGCCCATCTGCAAGTTTGGAGACCAACAACCTCCCCACCAAGGGCTGCTATGCAGGCATACAAATGCATGGGAACCCTTTATTGAGTTAATAGAGGACATGCATATATTCAAATATGAATATATGGAAATATAAGAGTGTGTATGAAATTTTGTTATGAGTTGCATTGTTTTTATAGGTTCTGTTTTTTCCACTAATGCTTAGAAATGCTATAAAGCAGCAACTGGGCTGGCTAAGATGTGAGTAGGAGAGTTGGCACGATCAAGGTAATGGCCATTTTTCTATTTTCCATTTTATGATAGCTAAATATTGCTCTCTTGCTGGTGTTAATAACAAATAAGCAATAGTGTCACTTTTTATGCTACTGTTCTCATTAACCTTGGTTGCAGGATACCATAATGCAGGTCACTCCTAGGGCAGGCCAGCAAGGAAAGGTTTCAGTGAGGTTTATGATGTTCTGGTGGGACTGGATTCACATGTTCCTGGGATAAGAGTTGACCATGATGGTAGAAGACTTTGATCCATCTTGAGATAAAAGAGGGAATAGGTAACAAAGAGAATTAGGAGAGGAAATGTCCTCAAAAGGAAAATAAATGTATAATCAAGTTTAGCTGAGATGGGTGGGGAGCCCAATAAGGCCTGTGCTGTCTGAAGCTTAGATGATCTATGGGAGGCTGCAGAAAGAGGGAGGATGGGAGTGACCTTTGGAAACCCCAGTGAATGCAGTGGCTCAGCAGCAGCTCCTTTTCACCAGATTGCCTCAAGAACATTTTCCTACCTTGCCTTTTCTTTTCTTTGAAGTGAGGCACTGTCAGGATTACTTGTACTTTTTGTTTTCAGCTGTCACCCAGTCCCTCTGCAGTCAGAATTGAATTTATCAGCCCTGTCATGAAGGTGCAGCCACTGAAATAACTGCAAATAGGAAAGGCTTTGAGTGCTGAGGCAAACAGCTCTGTCTGGATGGGCTCTCCTGAGAAACAGCATTCAGATACAACCAGTGAGAATTAGGAAGCTACTGAGCAGGATGGGATGTTTTCTCAGGAAAATGTATCTACCTTGTTTGGCTTGGTTTGTAGCAGTTGGAAATGGATGGATGGATGGATGCATGCATGGATGGTGCTGTATTCACCTTCTCTGTGATCTGGCTCAGCATAACAGTGGAGAGAAGTACCTGCTGCAATGGTTTACTGTGGAGATTTCTGTGTGCTAAAATATCTTTGGTACCAGACTTTGGGCATGTTGTTATGCTGAGAAAATGTTTAAGTGCAGAAGTCAAACCTGCTGGCTGGACTTTCAGGGAAGATGGCTGCAATAGCTGAAGAGGCTTCTTCACCTTGAGTATGCCCATTACTTTATGACTAGCTGATTTTTTCTCTTTTAGCTTTGACATTTCAGGAGAGTGGAATCTCAGCAGCAACTGCCCTTTCTCTACTGGAACTCCCACCAAGGAGGGAGGGCCAAATAGCAGCCCCAGCCATGCTTGGTTGGAGGGTAAAGTTCAGTGACAAGAAACACAAACCTCCTGTTATCCCTATTGGTCTGGGCTTCTGTGTCAACAGTTTACAATGCTCCATTTATTGGCAGCAAAGCTCAGTGAGATATTTATTAAGGCTTTTTGTGGGGGAATGGCAAACTTCTTTTGAATGTCACTGCTGAAGGTGAGGAAATAGGAACAGGTGGCAAAACAAGCCCCTGAATGTATTTATTGCATGACTTGGCTGAGAAGGAGCATCCCCAGCTTTACAGCTCTTGGAATAGCCATGGCAGCTGCAGCTGACCTGCAGATGTTGGCCTCTCAGAGGGACCCACTGGCCACCTGCTCCAAGTTACTTTTGCCAGGAGCTGGCTTGAAACAGAGATGCTGATGGCTCCAGTGGGATGGAGGCTTTCTCCTGATGGACACCTGACCAAATCCAGCTCAGCAGGGAGTGATCAGAAATTATTTATGCTGTGCTCCTTCTCAGTCAGATGGGTGCAAAATTGTAAGTAACACTGCTGATGCCAGTAGTTACTCAGAGGTAACTGTGGAGAAGGGAAGCAGGCAGGAATTTGTCTGCCACTCCTCTTTTTCCTCTGGAGTTGCACTGCTCAGGTAGGTCTGTGTGAAAGAGACTGCTCTCCTCCTATTCCTTCATCCTCACAAGCTCTTAAGCTGAGGCTCAAAAAGTGCTGTAGTTATCCAAGCGAGTAGTTGTGAGGAGATGTAAACAGAGCTGAGAAATGCTTTACTGCAACAGCTTTTTAGTCTTAAGGTTTTTGGGGGTACAGCTGTCCCTTGCTGGAGGATAGACCAAGATGCAGCACTGATTAAACCTGCAGGCACAGGAATTTTTCTGGTTCTCTCACTTTAACATAATTTAACAAGATGCAAAAATCTTTAATAAACCATATGTGAAAGTGTGTGCCTGAACAGCAATAAAAGGAAAGTTTTCCAGTACCCATTTGGTGAAGGCAGGGCACTTGAGCTGTGTCTCACAGATTATAAACCTATTACACATTTACTATTTTCCTCCTGGAACAAGCTCAGCTCTGTGAACCTCACGCTGTGCAGAGCGTCCCATTATGAACTGTGTGAAACCAGCAAAACAAAACCATCTTCAATCTTTGTGAATCTTGTTAGCAATGAAATGCCTTGCATTTACTGCATACTGTGGCAATAAATACAAGGTGAAGTGAAAAGATGCAAATTATTAAACTACACTCCTTAATGGATTTGATATCATCTAATGTCTAAGTCATGCAGCATTGCTGAGATATGAACAGCACTTGATACAGCAGAGCCCTTTAAATTGAGGGCTTGATGAAAGAAAAGTCCCTCTATGGTAATACCTATTCAGTGTCTGACAGCATAATGCCCCATTATAATGGTAGGACACACATCTTCCTTCCCTCTGTGGAACTGTGATTACCATCCTGGACTAAAGTGGGCTTCAATAATATGGACACTGCTTGCTCCTGCTGTGTTTTTCTGCTTTGAAATTGGAGTAATTTGTTGCAAATCTCTCCTACTCTTGCTGTCAGGATCCTTGCATCAGGAGAGTGGCTAATTGACAATAGAGCTCATCTAAAAAACAATAATAGAAATGGTTGTTGAAGAAGCCAGCCAATGTTTACCTTTTTTGGTTTAGAAGAAAAAATTTAACCATATTAGAAAAAGAGATGGTAGTAATTGTAAAATATTTTTCTGAAATAAATCTGAAGGGGTGTGGATAATGAAATGCATAACTGTCCTTAGAAAAAAAGCAGATACTGACTTAGCATTCCGTGCTAAAACCCCGATAGGGTACGACTGCCTGGACTATGTGCTGCTTGCCTGCGCTGCTGACTCCAGGCAGGGCTCATGTGACTCGGGAACTATTCAAGCAAGGAAAAAGTATTCAAACAACGAAAAAAAAGCCTGGTGGGATGGTCCTCACCCTTTAAGCCTTGGGGATCTTCTCCTTGTCTCTCCCGCCCCATGGCAGAGAAGGAGCTGCTCCAGGCCTTGCTAGCCTGGCGTGAGGTGCAGCCCCTGGGCTAGTGACCCTGCACTGTGCCCACCCAGCCAGGGCTCCTGGTTCTGCTCCCTGCCACCTGCCCAGGCAAACAGCTGGGTGGGCTCTGGCATGATGGGGGTGCTCCTCAGCTCTTGCCCCACTACCTCATCCCCCTTTTTCAAGGCCCTTTCTTACTTCCTTGCTGCATGTGTCCTTCCCTTTCCCCCTTTTACTGTATCTGCTTGTGCCATGGTTGCTTTCCTGAGGGCAGTGGATTGCTGAGCTGATTTTTGCTGTAACAGCGTGTTCTGACTCAGCCTTGTGTTAGCATGGGGCTGTGCACAGTCTGACAGGCTGCCTCGTTGCTGCCACTGGCTCTGGGGTCTCTCTGGGTTGTATGCCATGCTGTGGTGCAATCCAGCCTTCAAGATAACAACAGAAAGTCTTGGAATTCCGGTAATAAACTTCTTGTGATCACCAGATGCTTCACTTTTATTCCCTCACCTCCCTCTCCTCTACTGACATTTTTATGACTATCTATATACTTTCTGGAGAAAAAAGAAACTCAATAACATATTTTTCCTATACTTTTTATTAGGCCAATATTGAATTAAGGTATATTTATTTTTAGTAACAGTTATTTCTACTGTTCTTTTCCAGAACACAAGAGGCAGCAGTAAGTAAGACTGTACATTAGCCCATGACTGTGTGTGCAAATGTCACTGCTGCACAGAAGCTCCCTCTCTTGCTTTCTTTTGTGCTGTGTGTCACCTTCACACCACTGCCAGCAGCTCTCAATCACTCCCCTTGACAGAAGTCAAAGAGCACTTGCAAAGTCCTAAGTCTTCCTGGTGACAGTCCAAGGGGCTGCTAGAGCACTTTAGACAGCCTTCCTCTCCCTTTCTTAGCCTTCACAATGAAAGTTGCTTTTTTTCTGACCTGGAGACACTTAATATTTCCTTAGTGCTGTGCTAGAAATAGTGTCAGGTGACAAATTGTCATGACTCATTTAGACTGACTTTGTCTGGACTTATTTCTTCATAGGATTTCAGCACAGCAAAATCCAAGTGTAAGTTGCTGGATGATTCCCTCATCTCTACCAAATCTTCAGTTAGAACATTCTGGAATGGCTCCTAAATTCAACACCCTCACCATTATGGGCACAGCAAAGGATTCCTTGTAATGTATCAGATTAGCAGCCAGAATGCTTTATGACATGCTTATCTAAAGACTGTGGATAACTCATTTAGCCTTTCTTGGCTTCCACTGGTGACTCATAAAGTGGACATCATGCTCTTCCTTCTTTTTGGATATTCCACAAAGTTTTCTGATTATTCCTATCTCCATGCTGCGTACTTCCTATGTAATTTGCAGTTTTTTGGGACTGGGAGGACCTGGGATTTCCCATACAGTATTTTTATGCAGACAGAATGCACCCCATGATGTGTCCTTTTGATTAAGGAAAAAAAAAAAAAAAAAAAAAAAAGATAACATTTAAAGAAGAAAATTTTCTAAAAACGTGAGTGTATTTGGCATCAATACAATTTCCCTCTGCAGCCATGAAGCCCCACCCAGGAATGGAGAATTTAGAGAACTGTGGTGCCTGAGACATCCTACCCTATCTCCATATCAGGCATGTACTTATCCTCTTGAGTAACCTTCTTACACCAGATAAGTAGTTTTGTTTGCATTTGTTCTGGAAAAGTGACCTGGAAAAGTATGTTGAAAGGCAGCAAGTGTGATAATTCCTTCCCAAGGCTGGGCATCATGGTTGTGTTACACATAACTGCTCCAGGTAATGTACTCCAGCACATTTAAGATTTACTGTGGCACTCAGTCTATGTGGCAGCTGGCTGTAGAGGCTGCCTCAGGGCTACCTTTAGTGTGCATTGAAGACCCAGTAGCCACA
Organism: Sylvia atricapilla; assembly: GCF_009819655.1. NCBI lineage: Eukaryota > Metazoa > Chordata > Aves > Passeriformes > Sylviidae > Sylvia > Sylvia atricapilla. Next base: position 24,592,211 of record NC_089146.1, read on the forward strand.
CAACAAGGCACAAAGAGCACCTGAGTGGCCTGCACAGCAGTTATCTCGAGCTGGCTCCATCTGTGTGAGCCCCAACCACAGCCCTTCTGAGAGGTGCACTGTCCCCCATCAAACAGCCATTTCTCAAAAATTTGGGTGGTGCTTGCCTTGGCATGAAGACAGACGTTCATCCATTTCATTTGGGCAGGAAATCCATATTCTGTATTATTCTTGTGTTAATAATACAGAGGGCTAAATCAAAGGTGAATTGATTTCCTGAAGCTGAACATACTTTTGGTGTTAGCACAAATACAGCCACAGTCAAAGAGCAGACCTTTCAATTTAGCTCTTCTGCTGTCGATGTAAATAAAATTGCTCATGAAGCAAATTGCAGCCAGTTATTGTCTGCACTCAGAACCATTATGTTCTTTGGAAATGATCATTTATGTTAGGCAGTGGATTAAGTTTCTATGAAAGTGTGTAAGACAAATGAAAAACACAATTTACCTTGAAGGTCAACTGAATATTGGAATTGGCACTTACAGGTCATTATTATGCAGCTGAAATGATCCCAGGGAAAGGACTGATATTTGTGAAATGATACAAAACCAGAGATTCTTGATTAGCTGACAGAAGCAAGAGAAAAAGCCACATGGACTGTTAATCCACAGGAATTAACACGGTGGGCTGGAGGTGAAAGTTCCATATAATTATCTGGCTTGTGTGGGCAACACATGGCTATGAGAAAACATCTCTGTAAAACACAGTGAGGTGAGTGAGAGATCTTCCCTTTGGTGCCTCATATTAAGAGAAGGACTTAACTCCAATTTATGCACCATTAAGGTGGGGATTTGGGTAGACAGAGCAGGAAAGTAACCCTGAGCAGAGAGATGGCATTTCTGGCAGAGCAGAGGATCCATCTGAATATTTCTGTGTTTTGGTCAGCAACCTTACTGTCATCTAAGGAAAATGATTAGCCACCCATCTTGAGGCACAGCCTCCTCTTCTTCTTCCTAGGAGGAAGAATGAGTTACATACAAGTACACCTAAAACGCTGCTATGAAATACTACCATTCTCCTCAGGCAGTCTTGGTACTGGTGCTTGTGGCTGCATAGAAGACCAGTCACCAAAGTTCTCCTTAGTTTCAAGTGCACAGTGTGATAAGAACTGGGTTACTGTGCCTCCAAACTTCTCTTGGAGAAAGCTTGAGCTCAGCTGGGGTCTGGGTTGCCAGCCCATTTTGTGCATCCTGACAATGGGGTGTACTTGCAGTGGTGGTGTCCTTGCAGGGTGTCCTCAGTCCCATAACAGTGCTGCAGAGACAGAGGAGGATGGATCTGCTCAGGCAAGCACCACACAGGAAGAGAGAATCCCTCTATAGGGCAGTGCAATTGTCCTTGGAGCACACCCAGAGGTTGCAGGTTCCTTTTAGGTTTTCTAGCTGGGTCACCTAAACCTAACTCTCACTGTCCCTTCCACATGGCTGACCAACAAAGAAAATAGAGCAGAGCCTCACACTCTTGAGGTGACTTCCCAAAACGCTGATGTTGGAATAAAGAAGTTTGCTGAAGAGAGAATCTCCTTTCAAGAGTATCATTGTGAATGATCCCAGATAAGTCTGCCCACGGGGCTCTCTGCTGCAGGCTGCCTCTTGATGTGAGCACAGGGACCAATCCTCTGGCACAACTGGTTTGTGTACGCCCTGGGTGTGCAGCCTCTGCCTTAACAGCACAGGCTCCAGCAGGTTCAGGAATATTTTTCAGCATTTATTGGAGATGCATGATGGCATTCTGTTCAGCAAAAATGAAGCGCTTATGAAGTGCTTTGCAGCTTTGGAGAGAAAGAAAAACTCCCAGAGACTTGCCTCTATTGTCATTGGCTGATAGCAAACTGTCATGAATAGCCATTTAAAAATCCCACAGGAAGCTGCTTTGTGCCTTTAAAGAGAGCAAAAAGAGTCCTGAAGGCTCTGAAACAGTGACTACTAATCCTGGAGTAGGCACCTCCAGAAAATGGGAAATGGTGGACCTGGCTGTCAGAAGTAATCACCTGGAAGACATATCCCAGTGCCTTTTCTAGACTAATTGGAAGAGATACTGCCATCATTTCCAGCACAGGTCTGGTGTTTGATGGAAATAGCACAGCCATGACCTGTCAGTATTGCTGGTCCCATGCTAATGGTTCATGGGAGAGGAAAGGGGCTATTAGTGTAGTTTTGATGTATAAAGCTGGCTTCTTTTACTTCCAAGCTTACAGCAGGAGGTAGGATGGGAATTGCCTTAAAACACTGCTGGATACTGAAATAATAAAAAAAACAACCCTCCGTAGATTATGAGTGAATGTCCTTTTCAGTGGTGCTGTCCCTAATGAAATATAACTCTCTCACCTCTGTCATAAGTTCCCTTTTTCTGTATGTTAACATCAGACAATCAATCTCGTCCCATCAGCTTCAGCAGTATGCAACTCCCCCAGCTTGCTGGGGAAAGGCTTCTTTTTTTATTTCCTCTTTAATTAAGCTCTGTGGCATGCTGCTTTGCTTGCAAGACTCTAAGATGTATGTATGTTGCTTCAAACAAACCATTGGAGAGAAGAGCATTAAAGATAGCCCTCTCTAACAGTGAGTGGTCCAGAGCCACAGGTAAATGAAGGCACAGGCAACAGCATCAGCAACAAAAGGAGGTAATGATATGCAATTACTGGATTTGCAAACACTCTGCTGGGATCAGGACATCTAAACACACTATGCCAGGCTGCCAAAAGGTTGAAAACAATTTTTTTTACAAATGCAAAGCGAGTGAGGACTTAGTAGCAGCACACATGATATGGCAGCTTCTTTGAATAGTATGAATGGCTCTGTCAAGCAAGCAAGAGACGGGAAAAGATAAATGTTTTCTATGCAGTTTTATTATTGTCTGCATTATTGTTCCTAAAGCGTAGTCAGAGGTGATTTTAAGCTTTTGTCAACAGGTAAAACTCAGCCCATTTAAGTACACATTCATCAGGCACCTGCCTGATGATAATCCAGGTCTCTGTAGATGTGAGCTGGCCCTTAACCATTTCCCTCATTGCTTGAAATCATTGCCCAGCCCATGAACTTGCTCTTAATTATTCAAATAATAAGTCTGTGCCCCATTACCTCAGCTTAAGCCTGTCCATTCAATAAAGGTGGTTGGTTGCCCTCTCTCAAACAGTTCACCTCATCCTTGAAATGCTTCTCCTTCCCATGTGCTGTTGTGCTGTCCAGCCACTGCTTGAGCATCCATATGTTGACTACAATCCATGTTTTTGTCCTCTGAATCTGGGCCATTGCTGGAAATACTGGCAGACATAACTACCGACTGAGACTTCACAGTGTTATCTATATTTAGACCCTGAGACATTGCTGGTGGGGTGAATAGGGTTACATAATAACAAATTGAAGCAGAGGTTAAAGATTAGGTGCAGTGTGTCTGTCCTTCCTGACCGTAAGCCCTGGGCCAGTTATTGATTCACCCTTGGCAGTGCATAGGAACTCTTGTGTCACAGAAGGTGCTGAACATCAACACAGAAAGACCAGCACCATTACAGAGAAATTGCTGTCTAAATAAGCAAGCAAGTAAACTTACAAATGTCAGAGCTCAAGAGCTGGGTCTTTGGTTGTTTTCCACTTAGATTTCACTCTATTCATAATGTATCTGTGCTGAAGATGCGATATTTTCCTCAAAAGGACATGTGGGATCTTCTGCCCAATTGCCTATTTTCATCCCATTAGGAACTCAGTATCCCTGGGATCTTTATCCTTCCCTAAATTTGCCTGAAATTGGTGAAAAAATTTTAACAGTCTGCTGTGGAAGGGCGAGGTTGCATAAACAGTAAAATAACTATATTGATACTGTTTCATTAGAAGACTACGCTGAACAACATGGAATAAATTACTATTTTAATCCTTGTTTTTTCTGGTGAGGAACATAAGTAAAGAGCAGTGCAATGAAGTACTTTGAAGGATATGAAACATAAAAAGCACCTTGCCCTGTGAATTCTCCTGTTACTAGGCTGTTTATGAAAATCTTTTTGCACAAGAAAGTATCTGGTGGCTTCAGATTAGATTATACATACCTGTTAGGAATAAAGCAGAAGAGGATTCTGATAAAAAGACCAAAGGCATAACCCATAAATCAAGAAGCCAAACAAAAATGGAACCTGCTGCTGATGGAATTTCCATTGATTTATTTGAACAGCCCCAGTATGAATAATAACTTAATCTGTCTCAAGACTCTCTCCCCACAGCACACTGATTTACAGCAGCCATCCATCTCTTTTCATAATTAGCAGCCTCTGACAGTATTTATTCTTCTCTGCCCACCTTCATTACCATTAAAATTTAGATTTTCTCCCTTCTCTGGAGCAACCAGCATTTGTGCTGCCTGGTGCACTGGGATTAGTCAACAGTTTGATTTGTGGAGGTGTTTTCTTATGCCAGCCTCCTTTGCACTGGCAGGTAGAGTCTGCTGCTTACAGGAGGAAACTTTTCCAGGAATTCAGCAGAAATCAACACAGCTGTGGCATTGGTTGACAAAAAAAGGAGTGGGGCTGTAATGCTGAAAGTCAAGGTGTGGAGCAACCAAGTCTCTGCCCCTTCAGCTGCTCAACAGAAACAAAGGGAGCCAAGCTGGCCTCAGTTAACAGAGTAAATCAGGTTCCTTTGTTATAGGTGATTTTCTTCAATCTCAGGTTTATTTCCAGTCTAAACTTTAGAGAACCCATATTGTCTAATACAATGCAGAAGCAGGTAAAAAATTATTGACACATTAAAAGGATAAATGAAGATGTATCCTTTAAATTTCAAAATATATCTCTAATAGCTGAATGTAAGAGCAAAGGGTAATTTTCTATTTCAGCATAATTACATTGATGATGTGTCATTATATCACTGGATAGTTTGATCCCAGAGCTGATTTGCTAAAGAGAAAGTAAGACTGCCTGTCCAGAATGCTAGATGGGTCTGAAGTTTCATAACTAACCTGATTATATACTTATTTCTTGTTAACAGGGTAAATCAAGAGACCCATTTGTGTTAGGCATTTAATCAGCATGTAATATTAATGTGGAATTAATGAAATAATTATTGACATCTCTATCTAAGTGATTATTTTTGATTATTAACTGAAGTGCAATGAAGTTGCTTATGGCAATGTGTGAAATAATCTCTAAGGGTTTATTGGAGACACAAATAGAACCTCCTGTTTGAACCACATATTTTGGGGTTCAGAGTTACCTCCTTCTGTCTATGGAGTGTCAGTGGTTGAGCATGGGCCTTATAATAGACAAACTCAACTTTAATTGCTCAAATCGTTCTGGGTGAAACATTTTGTTCATTTTTCTTCCTCTTGTAGGAACTGTGAGAAGGTGACAGGGTAACCAGAGCAGATATCCTGGAGGATACACACTAAACTGATTCAGAAGTGAAAACTGTGGTCTCCGTTTTGGTAAGTCAGAGAGAACAAAGTCAAATACATCATTTATTGCAAATTCTTCTTTCTGCTTGAATGACTGTGTCCATTTTCTGGATACGGAGACAGACTATAGAGGTGAAAATGAAGTGCCTGTCTTGCCCTGTGAGCACACACATTGACACGCTGATGAAATTTCACTTTCTGTTCCCTGATTGTCCACCTTAATCATAGGCCCAAACATTCCAGCTCCATTGAGAAGCTGATTGCTCATGAATGTCACCCAGCCCCCAAGACTCTTACAGAATGTCTCATCACACATGCTTGTTTAGATAAACAAATATTGCTGAGAGCAGCACAATGAATGAAACCTTTTCTGCACAGCTTTGTAACTTGTGGCTCAGCTTGCTGGTGATTAGGAAAGGACATGCTCATCCTGATGAATTTTCATAGGTGAAGAACACAGATTCTTCTGTTTTGATGATGCAGATTTTCATGGAATATGAAAGATGTGCATTTGAGAGCTCAGCTCCTCTGTCAAATTTGGCTGAATTCAAGTGATGCTTTTGGAATTTATTGTTGGGGTGACACTCAGGGTCTGGGTCTTCAGACTGAGAGTAGGAGTCATAAACCCTGTTTTCCTACATGAAATAGGCTATAACCATTCCTTGTAGGTAAACCAAAGAGTATCAAGACATGAAGCCTCATTTTGTTCATCATGTCTCACGTCATCATACCATAGCCTTTTTAGTTATCTTTATTGTGACAGAGCCCATCATGCCCCTCTCAGAAAGCCACCTTCACAGCACTTTGCCAGCAAGTTATTCACTGGTGTAAGTGCGTCTGCTGATTTATACAGTCCTTCTGCATAAGTATGATTTCCAGTATCACTGCTCTTTAATTTTGTATCTGAGCTAGTTTAACACAGGTCGTATCTTAAATATCACTTAGATCCCTAACCTCATTATTCTATCACACTTCTCTCTTTAGTTGTGTTTACCAGGAGGATTGAAATAAAACATTATCCCCTTTGCTGATTTTCAGTTGTAATGTGAGATCTTTGCTGTTTGGCACAGTCTTGATAAAGGAACCCAGAGAAAGCTATTAAGGCGTAGTTTATATCAGTGGTCAATGTCCCTTATAGTGCCACCTCTGAAAAACATCTTCATTCAATTGCCCTGTCAAGCAGCAAAAGCAGCAATAACCACTTCCACTGATTTGTGGCAAAGCCAAGAAAAAAAAAAGAGTACTTCCTCACCTTTGTTGTGTGTGAGAAAGGAATTTCAAAATGTCTGTGGGGAACACCTACATGTTTTTAACCATAGAAAAAGATGTGTCTGTGAAGAAGGGCCCCTTCCTAAAGATTGCACTTTGGAAATGTGGTGCTCAAAACAGCAAATAAAATGTCCAGGGACTGAGGGAGGAGGGACCTCTGCAGTGACACACAGACCTGATGGCAGGAGAAGAGTTAAACGGGGGATGCAGAGGGAGCAAGGTCACAACTGCACACCGAAGCACCCACAGGCACCCACCCTTCATCCTGACAGCATCTGGGTCTAAATGAACACTGTGTTTGTCTTACCTTCCGGTTATCTGGTGCTTTTTTCTGCAGCTTCACTATCTCTTCAGCAAAAAAGAAGCAAGTTTAAGTTCATAGAACCCTTCAGAAAGTGAGTTAGGGTCTGTGGAGGCAGACTGAGAGTGTGAAGCAGATTTCAAGGTGCAGAACAAAACCATATGCTCATCTTTAGCAGACAGAGAAAGCATGCTGTATTCTTGTCTCTTGGGAATTTATTTTTGTGTTCATTTTTGTCAGGCAGACCTGCAGGAGGAAGGAAAAAGAAAAGGAGATTCACATGCAGAATTATGAAGTCAGATATCTCAGTTGTGAGGGGCCCCTTAGATAAACCATGTCCCAACTTTCACTTGTGTGAGTGCACAGCATCCACCAGTCACTTGTGCTGGAATGACAATACAATTCTTGTAGTTGGTCCTGAACACCACCAGGCATCACTGTAGCATTTTGTGTGTGACTGGGTGCTTTCCAGGCAGGCATGGAAGACACTGAAGATATAAAATTACTTCCAGAAAAGGTCCCCCTCTGCTCCCATGCTCATGTGAACATATGTTCAGAGTTACAGCTGTCCTTTCAAAAGTTTCCAGGGGAAAGAGGCCAAAGAACATTATTTTGGAGCTGTGTAAATTTCTGAACTGGTAGCCAGGAGGAAGAAACAACATTGCCTTCCATCTCCCAAAACATACATGAGACTCTATTTCAGTTCTAGCAGGATTTAAAACCATATCTCTTCCAGAAAAAAAAAATAATATTATTCTGAAAGATATTTCAGTATTTGATCTTCTTTTCTTTAGACCTACTTTGAAGATTTTTATTAAGAGAAATTTGGAAAAGTCAGTTTACTTTGAAGTCGAATAGAGAAGCTCACTGTGCAAAAAAAGCCACTGAAATGCTTTGGCCTTTTGTAAATTACAAACAATGATAAGGCAAAAAATTACAAACGCACAAATTCTTTCAGACAACACAATGTGCCTTTTTTTCCATCAAGAACTGTGTTGCCCTGCTGTCTCCCTGCAGTGAAGAAGCTGTATCACTAGCCTTGCCTGACCTCTCCATAAAAACGGCTTGATTAATGGAAAGGGAAGATGAGGCAAAAGCCTTCCCTACAGATAACAGCTGTCTTCTGACAGTGACAGTGTCTCTCCTTTTCTTTAGGTACGGGGACCTTTTACACTTTGGGGAAAAAGGAAATAAGATTCATTTCAAAGAACTGCATTCAGGCTCATTTAGAGTTTAACAGCCGGTGCTGTATTAATGGGTGTCATTTTCTTCCTATGCTCGTATCTGCTGACACAGGCTTGCAGCATCCTCATGTTCATCAAAGCTGTTCATCTACCCCAGCCTGCTCCAAAGTACACCCCAGAGTCCAGAATGAAACAAAGTGATTCTTTAACTGCTGCTTTTCCCTGGACAGTCAGGGATCTGTCACAAATGCAGTCTTACAAATCTGAAATTTAAAAAATCGTGTAGTAAAGGAGATTTCTGCTAGCAACAGGCTTACTTCCAGCTGAGAACAAGCTAATGGGAGCTTGAAGAATCCTGTGCATTTCAGAGGGTTCTGTAATTTCTTAATTATTTGAGGTATAAACTTGGCTGCTACACTGAGAAGTATAGATTTCCTAAATTAACAGCACTGTCCCTTGCTTAGCCATGTCTTTCCAGCAAGTAATTTCTTGAGCATTTTGAAAAGGTAGGCTTAGAAAATGGTGAGAGTGTTGATAGAAATAATAACTATGAAGTCAGGACAACAGAGCAGGTGTCTTGGATTAACATCCAAGACAGCAGCTGCAAATTAGAAGATATTTCTAGTTTTATTGCTCAGTGTGAAGTACCAAGAGCACTGAAAGGTATAGGAGCTTGTGACAGACCCTCAAATCTGTGAATGAAGAAAATATTCATCAGACCCCTGAAATCTCATTTGAGATTTTCCAATTTTTTGTTAGCTCTGCCAAAATATTCTTTAAGAAACTTATTTTCCTTTTCAAGTGAAGATTACGGCAAAGAATAAATGAAGAAAAATGTGGTGTGCGCGAAGGATAGATAGAAAGCATTTCCAATGAAAACAAAATGCAGATAATGAGACACTTCTCAACTGCAAATTATTAAATACAAAGCATTTGAAACCCTCCAGTTGCATTTTGCTGGAAGATGGAATCCTTGGATTATTGATACGTATCCTCTTCTGTAGAGATCTGCTTTTGATCTGAGGTAAGGAGGCAGGACATGGGACTAAGCAGACTTTTGGTTCATTGTTGTTCAGTCTGCTATGTCAACTGTTCTTCAGCACATCGGGTTTTTAGAAACATGGTGAGACCGGGGGAAAAAACCTTTTCCTAACACCACACAAAAGCGTTACAGATACAGAAAAAGGGGAGAAAAAAGGAAAGCAACTCATGTATTTACTCTTTCTTAGGCTAGGGTTAGTGGGTTAGGGAATAGACTTGAAAGACATCTTTTAGTTTAAAGGTAAAGCCAAGGCATTGATTTGACCCATTTAGTTAGTTAGCAAAGCTAAATATCTATGTTTTACATTACATTGAAAAGAAATTTTATTGTTCCACGTGATTCTTTCACTTGCTTCAAAACATCCAAGCACATAATCCTGAAATAGGTCTGTATACTCCCATTCTTGGTTTATCATAAGTTTGTATCCAGACACTGGAAATATTTGAAAGGTGAGGCCATGTCTTCCTGCTGCCTCTGCATCAAGGCTGCCTTCACGAGGCAATCAGACTCCTTTGCTTTCTAAGTGGGTGGGCACAGAGCATTTCACTGCAGCGTGACTGTCTGACTGCCTTTCAAGGTCATTGCAAGAGGTACCATGCAGAAATGAACCCAGCTCAGAAAGATTGCTGGACTTACTGATAGAGCTGCAGCATCTGAGGAGAGCAAAACAGTTGCAGCATGCAGAGAAAAATACAGTGCAGTAACCAAAATATTCCGGGAGCGAAAAAGGCTGCGGGATAACTTACAGCACAGGCTGGCATTTCTGTACTTTCCTTTAAAGGATGGCACTCACACCATGAGTGACATCTTACATGAGGCTAACCAGGTGGGAAGTGCACCTGGATCACAGCCTTGCTCTGGCTCTAGCTGTGATGGATGAAGGGCTGCAACATCAGGCGTCAGCTCAGACATGCAAAGTGCAGGGGGTGGCCATGGCTTGGAACCTGCCTCTGAGGCAATCACTAACAGCACCTCTTGCTACCTCATAACAATGACAGGTGGAAGATTCAGGAGAAATGGTCTTCATTCCAGCTTTCTTCTTGTGTTTCCTACAGTGTAAAGGAAGCCAATCCAAGGGGCACAGATATTTCCTCGGTATACTGTGAGACCTACCACTCATGCCAGAAACATGAAAACTTGCTAGAGATTTTTATTACACAAGTATTTCTGTGACAAATTTTTAGTTTTGATATCAGAGTTGAAAAGTTTTGAAAAGTACTGGGCTTCCACTAAATAGGAGAGTGGGTAGAGACGAGTGAAAATGGTAAGAGGAGAAACCACCCATTGTGTAAAACCTATTTGATATTTTACTCTGAGTTATTTTACTTGTTTTATCTCATGATGAGAATCATGAAACTGCAAGACAGAAACCTGAAAACCGATGTATCTCACAAATAAATCCTACTCTGCTACAGTGGCTGATCTAGCAGCTAATTAAGTGGTTATGATAGTCTTCCCAACTGTCTCTTTTTTTTGTTTTGTACTGTGAACTCCAGGCCATGTTGCAAAGATTAGAGCTTCTCTGCCTTTAAATTGAAGCACGGAGATGGTATTTCTGATTGAAACATTAAATATAGAGAAGATCTAGATGCGTTTTCAATCTCAGATGTTACTTCAGCTAATCTAGGCACTTTTCCTCTCAGCATTTCATGCCAGAGTTACTAAATAATATCTTAGAAACAGAATTGCTGGAGGGTTTTATGCACCAATTGGATAGTGAAGAAACAGAGGAAAAATTAAGCCATCTTTTTTGCATGAACAGTGGTGGACATGCTGACTTTGCAACCTGATGGAAACGCCTTTTATTCTGACGTTTTGTGAGCTTTGCTCCTCGAGAAATGTTTTCAACAAGTGAAGCTCTTTGCAGGGTCCATCACAAGGCTTATTGTTGCCCACAGGCAGCCTCCGAGGGGCTGCACAATACTGAATTTCTGCCTCTGTTTCAACCCTTTTTTTCCTTCAGGGCTTTCCATCCACATGAGACTGAAGGCATCCTCACGAGACGAGGTAGGAGCAGCTCATCAAGCAGGAGGTTTTGGGGCTCCAAACCCAGATCCAGCAGCCACACACAGTATGAGGCTCCTGGCAGTGAGAAGGAAATGAGACAGCCCATTCTTGTTTCTAGAGGAAATATATTGCTGTGTTGAGAGACATAAGGAAGGTTGGGTTTTTAACAGTTTTTTAACCTTCAGCAACTGTTATCTGTAACCATCTGTTGAACAGTCTCTGCATGACATCTTCCTACCCCTCCCTGATGTCTCCTGGTGAGGCTGCCCCCCCTGTTGAGCCACCAACACCTTCCCCAGCCATCACTGTTTGCCAGAAACTTGTCATGGGCTTCTAAAAGTTACCTCTTGAGAGCTTCACAGACCACAAAAGCTTGTGTTAATCCAGAGGCGTTGGCATGCCTCTGAAGTTCAAATAAATTCTTCCTTTTTTCTTTTATTCACCAAAGTTTTGGCCTGAATTATGAGAATATAGAGAAAAAAACATAGTCCTATAACAGCAGAAGCAATGCTTAGTTTTGAACTAAGGCCACTTAAGGTAGAGTATTTCTTCTTCCTCTACAAACAGAGCAAATTTGCCCCTTTTTCCAGCTCAAGGCAAATATTCTTTTAAAGTTGCACTCAAATTATCTTGTTCCTCTTGTAGACCAGAGTGGAGGAAGGAGAAAGAGAGTTAACACAAAAAAAGTAAAGAAACGTTGGAACAGGAAAAGGAAATTTTAGGGTAGGTCGGCATGCCCTATTCATGTTTCTGCTCTCCATATGCAGAAAGTATCCTTAACTGTCCTGTCCAGTTCTCTTTTTCTATACATTCATTTCTCATCCTCAAACTGCAGCCACCCAATGAGTAAGGGACACATTTGTAGTTCTCCCCTCATACCAGTCCACATGGCACTGCAGCTTCTCCTCACAGCTGGGCTTAGTCACCATCCCTGGCAGTGCTCAAGGCCAGGCTGGATGGGGCCCTGGGCGACCTGGTCTGGTGGAAGGTGTCCCTGCCCATGGCAAGGGGGTTGGAATAAGATAGTCTTTAAGTTCCTTTCCAACCCAAGCCATTCTGTGTCAGCCCATTCCAGAGGGGGAAATTCTTGCACTGCAGAGTCACATGTTGCAGACTTGCATCTGTGCTAATGCCTAGTACTGAACAAGAGCTGCTGAAGGCATTTCATCCCTGTCAATCCATCTGCAACAACAACAGTTTGGAGACTGGAGATGCTCTGAGCACTCTGGAGTCCATGGCTGGGTGGCCATGCCTAGTGATCCACCAGCAGGCTTCAGGGGCACAGGCTTCACTTGTTTCCCAATAAACCCCAGTTACCTGCAGGTAAGAGAGAGGAAGAATACCAGCTAATTTAGGGATGTTTCCTCTGGCTGGCAGAGGCTTTGAGAAGCTGTGCTCAAAGGCTGCTTGTCTTGCCAGCCCATCCCCAGCTACCTCTCCAGAAAGGCTTGGTCTGCTGTAGTACCTGTGTCAAGTTTGCAGCCTCCTAGAAGTGTATCACATGCCCTGAAACATTTGAAATGGCTGCAAACATCTGTGTTTGTTACTGAATTGAGCCTAGAAATCATGCTTGTCACAATTTAAGCCAAGAATCTTCTGTTTTCTGCACAACTTTGATTTATTTGAAGATTGTGCATTTCCTCACTTGACTGAGAAAACTCTTAGATTTTCCTCACAGCTCATGTTTTCAAGTCCACTGATTACTCTTATGTTGTTATTTCCCCTTTGTTCACTCATTTCACATTTTGTTTTCTTTTGAATATGTTCCAGACTGGACATGATGCACCATCCTTTGCTTTCGTACCAGAGAGAAGAAATTACTCTTCCCTTTTCTGTCTTTCCTGTGACCTTCCCTTATATTTTTATCTCAGAATAAGGTTTATTTTTTTTTCTGTATGACATTATTAAATTTAGCTTTGGGATCCAACCTAACTTGCAGATCCAGTTGTGACTGCTCCAACAGAAGCCCAGATCTTTTCATTGTCTTTGAGTTATTTTTCTTCCTCTATTTCTCCACTAATTGCATGAGAATTTTGACCATTTCACCAGAGTGCTGGAAGCCCCTTCCAACCCAATATCACTGCAAATTCAATAAGTAGCACAACTACTCCTTCAGCCAGATCAGTGATATACAATAGAATTGGACTGGACTGCTGTTTGACCCCAAAGAGCTGCTTTTCCAAAAAGTTTTGTACTTTTCCATCATCATAATCATAATCATTGATAACAATGTTTTTGTATCAGTTGATTTGCACTCATACTGGAGGCGAAAACTCCTCTTTGTTTTTACCCATGGATTGTTCAGGAACTGCACTCCAAGCTTGCCAGGCTCTTTCCGTCAGGTGTTGCAGAAATCACACGCACTGAATTGAGCCTGCCCTTTGTTTAGTTGTGTGGCAGGATCCCCTGCATTTCTGCTGTATTTCACACAGTAGGAGGCCAGCCTGGACTTTCCAAGGTCAATCTTGCTGCTGAAGACCAATGGCTCTCCTGCTGGGCAGGTGTCACCAGTCGAGTTTGTAGCAATGCAAACTTGTCAGCTGCTGAGCAGGCTCCGGCAGTTTAAGTGCATTTGACCGGTGAAGACCCTCAGTGCCTCAACTTCATTTACTTCTCTGCAGGAGGTAATAAGGAAAAAGAGGATGAGACAGATGCAAGTGAAAGAATCTGTGAAATTGTCAGTCCTCCTATCAAAAAGGCAACAGGAGCATAAACTGTCTCCTGGAAGTACATACTGGTGGGCTTAACCTGTAGTCTTGGATCTCAGCACAACAAGCTGCTAGGGAAATTAGGATCTGACCTGAATTAATCTCCTATGTAGACAAAAAGTCTGTGTGAGGCACCTGGGGCCTGTATTTCCACCCTCTAGTCTACTGCTGATGAATTTAATGGGAGGGCAAAAACAATTAAAGTTTGTTAGACCTCAGTTTCAAAATAGATGAAAAAATAACTTCAGCACTGATTTATTGAGAAAAGGGTTTGGGGACTGAGTGCCATGGAAATGGGTCACTGGGAAGAGCTGTCACAGGATGACATGCATGAACATGGGGCACCATGTAAAAACTGTTTGCCATGGGGCTGTTTGAAAACAGTAGACCTGCACAAGGGTATCATTGTGCTGGAGTCAAGAAGACCTGCCTTGTGACTTTTTGGTGGCAATTAGCTTCATCCAATCAGCCTGTTAATTAGTGCAGTTATTTTGGTCATGGGACAAATTTAGATGTCTCTCCATTGACCTCCACAGTAGAGAAATGGAGAGGTGATCAGCCATGCTCATTATTGAATTTATGTATATATCAAAAGAGCTTTGTAAAGGTGTTCAGTATTTTATACAGGTGCAAAGGGATGCAGGGCTCAATAAGGAGCTTACCCAAGTTTTCCAGTGGAACAGCATCAAAATCAAGGCTAGAATAGAGGTCCCTATATTCTGGCTCAGCTTTGTAAGCTGTTCTCCAAGAAGTGAAAGGATATGAGCACCACAGGTTATTCCCAGCTCATGTTCTGCTGTAGGATGCTATGAAGTCCCCTGGGTTCTGTGTTACATGTGTCCCAAGGAGTGATCATAATCTTTTAAATCTCTTAAACTTTTAGAGAATGATTGTGATCCTCATACATTCTAGATTTACCACTCTCATGTGACACTGATGTAGCAGGATCCCCATTATGGCAAAGACATTGGAAATATATTTAATGCTCAAATCTAACTCTGTGGGAAAGGGGAGAGCTGAGTAACCCCAACAAGGCATTTCATCCTGAATTCCAAATGGAGAAGGAATCAATTGCCTCCAGTTTTTATGGCTTTGTCTTGGGACTGTGTGTCTGTCTCAGCCTAGATAGGTGAATTTGGTCTCTAGGGAAACACAGCTCTGGCTCTGGGGAACTCATTTCCTTGTGGTCTCATTTTAGGCTGTAGTCAATAAGTGGTTGAAATACGTGTCTATTTAATGATGGTGAAAATTGAAGGTGTCCAGTAAAGCAGTCGTAATTGTGTTTAATGCTGAGACAATGAACCTAGTTAAGATTCAATTTGGTCTTCCTCTTTGTTCCCCTGTTCCAGTAATAAATGGTTAATTACCAGTTTCAAAGGCTCAGTGTAATTTGTCAGCTCCAGAAATCACAGTGATCACCATATTGTCAGTAAGAAGTTTGACCCCATTGTTTTTACAGACAAAAATATTTATTCTTTTATAGAAAATGCTGAGCAATCTCCTGACTTGAGCTATCAAGGCAAAGCCTTTTTGAGCGGGGTGGGGGCTGACAGAATGTGCCCATCTACTGAGTGCCGTGAAAAAAGCTTCAACACACCTCAGCTCTGTGCTGATGTGACTTCTTCTCCTCTGCCACCAGGAGATCCCTGGCAGGACAGAGGCTCAGCACCAGACCTCCCGTCACCCTGAGATAGTGGAACCCCGCAGTAAGGTCCCATATTTGAGCCCTCATTTGAACTGAGTTTTTAGCTAGATTTGCTCTCTAAATATTTCTATTGCCAAAAGCCCTGAAGCCTAAAATTCCAAAGGCCACTATATCCCAGCTGATCCATATTTGCTTGTCTAGAAGGAAGGACCATTGGCTCCAGGGATGATGGGACTGAGAAGTTCCCTTTGCTCCAAGCACCTGCATTGCAGAAGTGGGGTATTTTAGGCAGTAATGACAAAACCACTGTTTACTTGTTATTGCCTATGTTTAAAGTGTTCAGTGGATTGTGAGGAAACCTCAGCATGAAGTTTTCAGTTTTGGCCAGAAGCTGTCAAGTAACTTAACTGCATATATGGTTGTTGATTAATATTATTATATTATAATCCAAATTAATTTGAGAATTACAGTTAGGATTTCCTTATTTCTGTATTTATCAGAGATAGTGAAACAGATCGAATTTGTATAACCAGGCACAGCATATCAATGTTATACTCTTGTTGCCACAAAGACATTCACCAAGATTTCCTGCAAACAGCTGTAACTGCTAATCCTCTAAGCCAAAGACACTGTGAGCACAAAATTAACAGCACCTTGTTATGGAAATACTGAGTGCATTTTAGATAGACAGTAGCACCTACCTATTATGTTTTACTATGTGTCACTCCAAAACTCCAGGCTCTTTAAATATTTGGATGGAAAATATAACTATTAAAAAAAATAAAGAAGTCTGAGGAGATATACCAGAGCACAGGAAAACGACAGCACGGTTTCCATTTTGTAGCATGCTCTTATTTTCAGGTTCTAAGTTTCCTCCAGGAAGTAATCTGCTGACTGGAATTACTGCCTGAGATAGCTTCCTCAAATTTAACAATCTTCTCACTGCAGGACAAAGAAAGGGTTGTACCTCAGTAACTGGGAAATGTGTGGAAGGGTCAGGGTAGGTACTAGTCTGCTAAACCTGGCATTTTACTGCACAAAACCAGCACGTACAAAAGGCATTTACATCTTTTCTCTATCCCTAAGAAGACAATTAAAATTGCACCTTGCCCCTTGCAGCTGAAAAAGAAACTAACCAAGAAGAACCCCATTTCCTTTACAAATATTCCTCCTACTTTCAGAAACACTGACAAGCACCATCCAAGTCTAACAACTTTGGGAAGACTCATAATTAGGACACAATGTCATTGAGCTACATGCTCCAAGTTTAACAAGACAGATCGCAAATTAACAAGCTTAGATCTTGCAAGTTGCTGATAACAATGAACAGTGGGGTTACTCACTGTCTCTAGTTTTTCTCACGCCTTTCATCTCTTGACCTGTCCTGTTCTCAGAATATTCCAAGCTAGCATGACAGGTTTTCTGTAACTGATCCATAAACAAGTAAGTGAAGGGTGTTCCTCTTAGGGAATAAATTTGATTTATAATCCTTTTTCATAATTAAAACCCCTAAAAAAGCCTCAAATTGTGCACATTTCTCTTAAACTTTTAGTGTCTCCTTGCACTATAGAGTCTCTGTTCTGCCTCATCATCTATCTGTGAAGTTGAATGCTTCTACAAGCCTTAATTCATTACCAAAATGAGAGCAGAAAAGCAAAACAAGAGGTATCATTACAATCTTGAAAGCAGAGTGCAGGAGCTATCTGCAATTTAATGGGTCCTGCAATTACATCTTGATTGAATGTGCTGATGAAGCTTTCTTGTACAACATGGCACTCATCAGCACACCATGACCTAGACCTGACTGAGGATTTTAGTTAGCATAGATGAGAAAGGGAAAGTCAAACCTGGGGTAGTGTTTGCCTAGGTTCTAAACTTCAGTGATTTTCCTTGTATTCTTTTTGGCAAGTGTCTTGTATCAGACTCGCAGTAGGGAGTGAGAAAATTTATCCAACATTTTTTCTTCCCCAAGTGTTACTGTAGTAAGCACCTAGAAGCCTTTATCAGGAATAGATCCCAAGGAAAAGTATTTTCTGTTTCCAGTGTAAGAACCAACTTTAGTCCTTAAGAGCTACCAGCCTAAAGAAACCAGTCAGGGAAACATCTTATTAAGATCCTCTTCACTATGTAGGAAAACTGAGGCTCAGGAGCACAAATGTCACAAATGTCAGAGGAGATGCTGGAGCAGACTTGAGAGCGAACCTATTTCTTCTTTAGATGAACTCCAAGTGATGTGTGGTGGAAGAGGGGACTGATTTATGCATCTTGACACACACCAGTTTTAGATCCTGGCTCCATTTTCTGCCCGTGGCCTGTGGCTGCCTTTAACCTCATTTTAGGTGTGCTATGATATCTTTTCTCTAACGGTTGAAAACTCAGAGGATTCTGAGTTTTCAGAACCCTGAAGAGGCTGAGCTGCTTATTGCTTGTTTGAGATGTGACAGCACGATGCCATACCAGATGAGTCAAAAATAACTCAGGATGCCATACAAGATGAGTCAAAAATAACTCATGGCTACCAGAACACTTTTTGCCTCTCAGGTCTAAGCCAGGGCCAGCTGGAGTAACTTTCCCGTGGGTTACTTTCTAATAAGTTTGATGCACTTTGGGTTAGCCTGTAAGCTGTTGCCGTTTCTCCTCTCCTCTCTCTGCTGTCACTGTCACTCTGTCAAGCAGGTGGAAATGTCGTGTTTTTAGAAATCAATAGTTCTAAGAGAAGTAAAGTAATGAAGGGAACTTAAGTTACCAGTTTGGAGAGATGGAGGAAGGATTTAAAGGTGTGAAGACACTGACTAACAAATCAGTTCTCTCTGGGCTGCAGTCACTGAAGTCCAGATGGTACCTGGGCATCTCAGATGCTGGAGCCAAAGATCCTCATTATGGTGAAGGGGGAGGACCAACTGCACAGAGAAGGGTGGCTATTACCTTGCTGCTGCAGCTGCTTCCTGCTGGAGTCTGCTACAGGCCCATTGCTTTGGTAAAGGTTAGCTCATGCTGGGGGGTTTTAATTGTCTATTATCTGCCCAGAAGGAACTAACTATCTTAAACAGAGCAAGGCAAAAAATCGTCTTTTTCTGGCCTTTTTAAAAGCATTTTTCAAAGAAATGTGTACATTAATCAAACTCATGAACGAACAAAGGAACGATAACATCAGTGATGTGTTCATTGGGGAAGGAGACCCTGGGTCACACAGATCCACCAGCAATGAATCTAAATAAAGTCAGGGAGAGTGTCACTGACTACTGCAATTATTATTGCAGTGATTGATAATGTAGTTCCTCAGCTAATGTGGTGATGTGCGTGGTCTGAAGGTCAGCAGCACAGCTGGTGAGGTGGAAAACCATGCTGTTGTGATAGGATGGGCTGATGCTTCATGGTCTAATACCCAGCTCCTGTAAATCAAGATTGATTTGGATTACAGTGCCCTGATCCTGGGCTGTCCTGCATGTGGTAGCTCTGCAGGAAGTTTGTCCAAGTTCAGCATTTTCAAGTTGGGTTGCTGACTTTTATTGATCCCTTCCTTTGGTTTTAAATGTAATTTAGGTTTTGGAAGAGAAATAGAATGGATTTATCTGTTTCTGTCAAAGAATAGTAACATAAGAAATCTTTTTGTACGGGTGTGACTGGTTTTATTCACTTCTGAGGGATGCAATGAGATTTAATGAGTGATTTGGAGAGGAATGAAGTGCTGTGAAATTCGTGGTAGTTCACTCACTGAGGTATCATGGGCAAAAGAAAAAGAGGTGGAAGACCTGAGGTGAATGCTGGATAACCTGTAATGATGAAGGAAACAGTATACTGTATTATAATAGAAAGGGTGCTGAGGACACTTTTCAGCGCAGATTAATTTCTCTTTTATTCCAGAAGTTCAAACACTTGAGATTACAGATTAAGTCAATGATTTAGAGGCATGGAGGAATGAACATATGACATAACTGAAGAACAGGAAACTGGTGTAAATTGATGAAGTAAAAGAAAGGAGCTCTGAGCTTTCCTGCTCCCATAGCCATGACTATCATCCGAATGTAACCCACTGCTGTAGTACAAACTGAGAACTGAGAAGAGAAGGAGAAGAGACACTGGGGTTTTCTTGAAACTGGTGAATTCAAGGTTCTCAGAAAGAATGAAGGACAGGAAACTTTTGCCACAGTAGCAACTGTAATCATCACCTTCTTATTTATTACACATAACCAGCAACAGGGACATTTGACCTGTCTTAGTACAGTGTCTGAATGTGCCATATTTTGTTACATCACACAAATGTACATTTTCATTTGCTGCTCAAATTTCCTCTCTGGATGTTTTGAGACCTTAAATATTTGGGGCAAGCTTTCTAAATTATTTAGGCTGAAATCGCATAAAATAGAAGATTGGACAGTTTTACAAGCAACTAGAAATCTGAATACCATATTTATTTATTATCAAATAGGGAACAAATTTGAAGCTTCTTTACTGCATTGTTGTATAAATATTGACTAAAGCACTGCTGTACAAGGAAGCATGTAAGTTATTACTCAGTCCCCTAAAGACAGAAAGGGAGAATCTTTCATTCATTTCATTGTATTGCTGAGCCTTTGAAGTCATTCATTCTAGGAAGAAGAGACTCTTACTGGTAATTTGCTGTATTTGTGCCTTCTGTCCCATGGGCTATAATGCAAGATGAAATGTCAGCTTCTGCTTTCAGTATTCATTTCTCTTGCATTACTCCATCCTCTTTGTCTGAGGTACTCTTCAATGTAATCATTATACAGCAGTTTGGCTCCCTGCAGAAAGCTTGAATGGTATCATTTGCAGTAAAGGCATTGGTTCCTTTACCTGAGGATTCTTCTGTTCCTGGAAGTAAATGGTGAAGCCAAGAGAGGATTTGCCTCTGCAGTGGAGACACTGCTTTGAGATCCATTCCGACTCCCAGGAAGGAGCTGGGCACTGTGCTGGGGGTCTTCATCATCACAGCCAGCTGCTGGACATGGAGAAGGGCCAATGAAATAAAGAAAGAATTTCTGAACTAGAGATGCAGATGAGCCTTTTTTTGTAAAAAGTCAAGAAGTGTGTCTGTAGACACTTCCATTTACATGGAGAATGCAATAATTGGGCAATGTCTTCTGTTAAAGAAAACACCACTGAAACCACATGCAAGAAAATCATCATGGACAATGCTGCTTCTTTGGAACTGAAGAAGATCTTGGTGGAAACAGAAAACGGATGCCTAAACACTCTCTCAAGGCTCTGCCACTCAGTTGCTGTACATTGTACTGACTTTCATCTTTTCATGTACTGGAAATGTAAAGCTCGTGAAATGTTTGTCTTCCATGCCCTGAAGCACAGGCACCTTTGGGAGAAACCTGGTGGCTGTTTGAAACTATGATTAGAGATGTGGATAATTTCTGTTTTATCTTCAATTAAAGTAGTGAGTACCTTTGGCATAAGAGAGAAGTATCCCATTTCTGGATTGGATTCACAAGTGTATGTGTGTAACCCAGCTGACAAACCATGGATATGTCTCCTCAGCAAACCTGTCAGCAGGACAGATGGTGCAAGCTCCCTTTAGGTTAAAAAAAGTTATTAAAATGGTACTCTCATGCTCTTTCTGTGGACAGATATTATTTTATGACTGAGTCCTCAAAAATGCACGAGGTGTTGGCCTGTAGATGAAGGTCCTTGTTTTCTACAGATGTTCATACAGAAACAAAACATTTGTGACATTTCTGAAGTGGTCTATGGCAAAGTGGGGATATCTCCCTGGAAGGCAGGGCCAGTGTTTTACTTCTCAATATTTAGGGGTATGACTGAAAAGATGCTGTTCAAGGGAGCATGAGGAATGATAGTTTTGGCAGTGATGGAATTTTTTTTTCTTTGAAGAGGGAAGGATGTGCAGTGCTGCATTATATGGCCCAGGCTGTGGGATCTTCTGCTCATGCCTCTCACTCTAACTCTCCTGTGCCTCTGTTCACCATGTAAAAAGAGGAGCTAAAGGTCATGTTGTAACTGTTTGGTTGTTCAATGATTTCTACCTGTAGGCACACAGGATCCCATCATTGGCCAAAAATCCTTGGTGTTTCTTCCACAGTAGAGGAGAATCAATGATTACCGTACCTATGACCTTCCCCTCAAGAGAAATGCAAAGTTTGTCTATGTGCATGGGAAAAACAATCTTCTGCATTGAGAGAGCAGAAAAAGACAGATAGAGAAAGAGGGCAAAAGCAAAGCAGAAGGATACTTTGATTTGGTATGGAGTAAACTCAGCAATAACACTTTCTAAAAAGGAAGAAGGAACTGTCTGAAGGAGTTCAGTGCCCCCATTTCTAGCCTCTCTGGAGCCTGGACCTGGCAGATGCCTTTTGCAACGCCAATTTGCAACCTCATATCCCTGCCACAGCATGGAAGGGCTGGGGAACATGTCCCAGCCCAGTGACTACACTGCAAACACCACTCTATTATGCTCCACAGTAGTTTTAGCATTCTCCTGAACTGTTTTCTGGGTCAGAGGAACTGTTTTTCTATATCTTAATGGGTAAGGTTATAATATTTTACATATGTAATATATGTGTATATAATTTTAAAATTATTTTAATTATAGTTTTTTCTTCTGGAATATCTCAGTGTCCTTCTTCTGAAATGTTTATTTGGGATCAATTCTCTGTCCTTGGACAAATGTAATTTTTCTTCTGTTCTTTCAGTGGATATATTGTTATTCTATTCTGTTCTAGACCTTATACCACTGTTACTCCTGAAGATACCAATACCTCCAATATCAGCTAACAGTAAATGCCCTTACTGAGCTCAGAGACTAAATTTAAAGTGGAAATTAAGAGTGCTATGACACATGCTCAACTTCAGCTCAGGGTATTCTCTGTCTCTCCTTCTCAGCAGCTTCTCACCCTGTCCTTGTCCCCCCAGAAAGGTGTAAGTCCTCAGCGAGGCTAACTGAACTCTGCAGGTATGGAGCCCTAGAGACTGAGCTCACAGTTAGAGCAGCACTTTGTTCTCAGGAACTGTCAGAGTGAGGTCATGCCATGTTACAGGAAGAAGGTTCATGATACCACCTTAACAGGAGAAAACAATGTAGCCCTGAGCTGTGTTTCGAGAGATAAAAGAAATGGAACAACTAGGGGAAGATCCATCAAATAAGATGAAAGAACATCACCAAGAAAAAGAAGAAGGAATGAAAAGACCCCTGTGATGTACTAGTCTATGAAGCACAAAAGTAACAATGAAAGTAGTAACTTCAGAGAGTGCTATTCCTTGTTCAGGCCTGCCTTTGATCTTTCTTTTTGATTCCCACAAGGGCATCCTCACGGTCCTTAGATGTGGAATTGCTGGTACTGAGTCTTCCCCCATGGGATGGCAGGGCAGCCCTCCCTGTCCGTGTGCTGTGCTTTTGCTGTGGCACGAGTGCATCCCCTGAGCCATCCCTGAGAGCCATGCATGAGAGCACAGCTGGATGCTGAGGTTCACAAAGGAGGGAACATTTCTTTCCTGGCCCAGACCCAGAGCAGAAGTGTACTGTTCCCCTTTCCAGTGTCATTGCTGTAGGTTGGTCAGAGTGTCTTCTAGGCTTCTTTTCCTAGGACAAGCTCATGTGCATCTTCACAGACCTCCCCTGTTCTACCTGCTGTGGGGCTCCCCCAGGAGCATCTGCACCTACTGAGGAGGCAAACCCAGAGTTCTCCTTTTGGAAAAACAGCCTCTGTGATTGCTTCTCATACGGTTTTAGGAAGAAAAGAAGAGGTCAGAATAACCCTCAATACAGAAGATGTAGTATTGTTCATGGCTTCTGCTGTCTCTTCCTTGCTTGCTGTCTACTGGTGAGAAGGACTTGGAGAGTTTGTCATCCCAGCTGAAAATGAAGGCACCCTGACTGTGCAGGGAAGGTGATCACCTACCTCTGTACCATGACACCAGTGCATGGGGCACCTGAGCGTCCTCTGAGCAAGCAAGGAAGTAAGAGCTAAACCAGGAGCATTCTGCAAACCTTGCAAACCGGTGTTTGATTAATTTCAGACAGTTTTAATTAAGAAGTATTCCCTCCTCAGTTAATTATGTGTTTTATGGAAAGTGGATGTGGTTATCTGAAATCAAGCAAGGGATGGTGTTTCTGTAATCTCATCAATACAGGGTGTATCACCACTGAGAAGCAAGACAGTGTTAACAAATAACCAGAAACACTCCCCCTTTCCCACTCCGCCCTGACACTAATAGATTCACCTTAAATTAATATTTGAATTTGCTTCAGTATACTACATTTTACATGTGATATACTATGTTTTATATTAAAGGCTATCTGTCTTTCTGTTGATTGCATTTTAGTTTTTCTCTAATGCTCTGTGTGGAAAAGAGGATTATTCAGAAACAAGGTAGGGCTCAAGCTTGTAATGTCTGGAGCAGATGTGCTTTTAGATGCATTATTTCTAAAGCAAAACATTCAGCTTGTAGTCTCTAAAAGTCTCTCTTTTTAACCCTAAGTGTGCTTGATCTTTCCTTTCTTTGGTGATCAGGATCTTTTACAATAGCTCATGAAGGCATTCAGATACCAGACCTTCTAAATCAACTGTAATTACTGAAAATTTAGACCATGCTGAGGAAAGAATAATAATGTAGGTGCTCTTTAACTGCAGCAAATGTGTACATACAAGCAGATGCTCCTAGTGACTTGATTATGGTACAGAATCATGAAAACAAAAATTTTTGGTCCTGTAAGTTTTCAAGTTGACAGACAAAGAAAATGCAGCAGGTGAATGACAAAAATGAAACAGAACAGTATAGGAAGTTGACAGCAAATAAAATGTGATCACCAGGACAGCAGGAATCACATGGACCACTGCCTGCTTATTTTCCCCAGACTCTATAAATATGTTTTTCTGCAACAAATGCAGACTCTAGAAAACTAAAAATGTCCACTTTTATGACTTTTAATCTCAGCCATGAATTGAATAATTTACATTACTTAAGAGTGAAACAGTGCAAAGTTTTTTGAGCATTGAAGATTAATTGACGTCTTTAATGGGAGACATTTTGAGAAGGAAAGGTGTGGGAAAGTCAAGATGTGTAAGCAAGACACAGAGTAACCTCAAGGTTGATGTGCTTAAGCTTCACTGAATAAACAACAGAATGATTTCATATCCTTCCCAATAAGCTTTACAAATATTCTTGCACTGTCTGAAAGTATTTCTTACTAGCAAGCTAACAGGATGTCAGAAGTGGCAGCATTCACGCCAAGAATCCACTCTGCCATGCTCCCCAGTTAAGTGCAGGGACAGTAAATTTCACAGTATCTTTAATCTTTGTCTGAAGTGTAAATAACTTCATATGGGCTTTTTAAAAAAAAGAAAAAAATTAAATAAAATTCTTGCCTTCTTGCAGGTTTAATCTCAGTGCTGATGCCTGTTGATGGTTCAAACACTCAGTCCCCTATTTTTAAATCATTTAACTGGTTCAATAACTGTCTTAGCCTTTGCTTTGATAGTTAACTCAATTTTTAGGAAAGAAAATAAGCTTGTCAGTGAATCATACCCAAAGGTCTACCTTCCTTAGAGCCAGTTGCAGATTATATAAAATAAATTTACTCTGAACTTTCTTGAAATGAAAGGGACTGAAGAGATCAAATGCAAGAACTCCAAACCAGAAGCAGTGAGAGGTTAGTTAGTTGCTATCATGGTACCATAGATGGCCACAGACATTTGTATCTGCTGTTTGCAATGAGTGGCTGCCATCACCACACCTGTCCATTGCTATATATTTGCAAGAAAAGCCCAAATGAAGTGACATAAGACAACTCTCATAAAAAATTAAAACAATTAGAGAGCCCTTAGACCTGAGGTGGAAGTCCTTCCCCAGGAGAAACCTCCATGGGGCTTGAATCCACAGAGGGACCTCAGCAGTGGGAAATGCATTTGTGTCTAGACAGCACTGTAATGAACATCAAGTAGCCCTGGTGTCTGATTTATAAGAAAATGGCATAGCCTATACTTCTCTCTCTCTCTCTCTCTTATACTGCTCAAATTTTGTGGCTTTTGGTTTTTTCCTAAAAGTCTGGTTTGTCATGAGATGACTGGGGGAGGTGTATGAGGGGGTTGCTTGAAAGATACCTCTGGATGAAACTTCTATTGCATTGGTTCTTGGTATTGCAGGGCATTGGACTTAAGGACCTAATTGTAGGGACAAAAACATAATAAAGAGAAATAATCTCTTGTCCTCTAAAATAAGACACGTTAGTCACTCAGGTCAGAGTGAAGGCCAGACAACAGCATAAGATTTTAAACTGTTTCTTTCTTTTGACATTTATTGCTTCTGGCTACTAAATCTCTTCAAGCTTCATTTTTTTTTAGTTTAATAGAAGATAATATTTCAAAATTTCAGTTTCCCATGAAAATGTTTTCAATTTTCTAATATTTTGGGGGACAAAGATTGAACTAATTTAACAACTTATTTCTTTCCTTCAAAACTGAATGAACTATAAAAGTTTGTTTCTGTTGTTGCCTTTCTTGGTCTTTTGAATTTTTCACAGATCAGCAGAAAGAAGTTTTGTGACTTTGTCTTGTTTAAAAAGTTTAAGAAAGTCTCACAGTGGAGAAATTAAAAAAATGGAACATATAATTAGAATGAAAACACTAGAACAGTTTTAACAATCACCTTGATTAATGAGACACCCTGAAAATGTAGCTTCTCCAAGACTAAGGAAAAAAAATGGGATGTTACAGTTGGAAATATTCTTTTCATGATTTCTCCTGTTCAAATATATAGAAGTCTGAAGTCAGAATTTGGGTCATACTTTTCCAACTGGAGCAGCATTTTCTGAAATGAGCCCTGCATTATAGCCAAGAGTTATACATACTTATAAAACATTTGAGCAACATTATTTGCTTTTAAATGAAGATGGATTTTAACTTGCTGCTTCCAATTAGAATAACAATAAACATTTTCCCTAATGATGATGACATGCAATAGTGTTAAATTGGAAATGCAAAAGCTTTTCCTGTTCATACAGTATAAGTTACAGTGTCATTAAATATATAATCAGCTATTTATTGCTTGTGTTATTCTTGAGGAACTTAAATGAAAAGTTGATTTGTCTCTTATTAGGCCTCAATGAATGTTTCTTTAATAGTCATAGGGTGTTTTACTGCTTTACAGAATCATTCTCGATAAATTGAATGCAAGACATTGGATTTAACTAAAAGAGAAATGGAAAAAGTCAATAAATCAGGATAATAAAAGCATTCTTTGTGCAGTTTGAATTGTGCTGAAATGTATCTGTCTCTAAAACTGCCTCAAAAAGGCCAAAGTAGCTCAATTGCATTAAGGCTAGATAATGCTGAGTGAGTCAGCTGTGAGAATGTGGCATGGAATGAGAGACAGTGGAAAGGACCAAAACTCGCCAAATAACTCAGATTAAAATCCTGCAATCAGGGAAGAAATGGAAATAAAGAGATAGGAGAAAAAATTTGAAGAAATGCAATGTAGAAAAACAAATAAAAAACCCCCAAACAAACAAAAAAAACCCCCACAACAACAACAACAACAAAAACCCAAAACCAACCAACCAACCAACCAACCAAAACCCCAAAAAACAAAACAAAACAAAACAAAACAAACAAAACAAAACAAACAAAAAAAAAAAAAGGAAAAATGCCAAAACCCAGTGAAATCCAAAAAAGTGAATTTCCTGTAAGGAAATTCTTCCTTTCAAGAAAGGGAACAAAATCTTAAAATCAGAGAAGCAAGTCTACCAAATGCTCTGGAAAGGAGATATGATCAAAAACAGTGTGAGTGACAAAACTGAGAAATTTTGGAAATGAAGTGATTACAAGCAAATGGAGTGAGATGAAATGAGGGGCAGTGGAAATGATCTCCAATGGAATTCCTGATGGAAATCAGGAATGAAATGGAAATGATGAGAAAATTCCACATACAAATTGAGGATTAATTTTTCTGCTGTATTTTCATACTTCTCTCAGAAACAATTGCCAGCTTAGAGAAATAAATTGCAATGACTTCTGCATTATGGGAATCTTTCTTCAACATCAGGGATATGTGGAAAATGCATGAAGCACTATTCCTGAGTATCATTCCTTGCCTTTTTGTATTTATTTTTTCAGTATCTGTGGGATGCTCTGGCATTCAATGCCAAGATGTGAAATGGCTCTCAAGTACTTAATGAGATATCTTATTAAGTATATAAATGATATATGTCTTATATGATGTACAACATTTGGTCAACATTTTCCTGAGAAGCAGACATTGACCCTAATATTTTTGTCCTAAACATCTCAGAAAAGCTATCTTTGCATGAACTTCTTTAGTGTAAACTTTTTGCTGAATTTCTCCATGTATTTGATTTAAAACATAATATGTTCTTTTCAGTCATGCTTTCTTGGCCAGTTTAGTAATCCAGATGAAAAGTAGACTTTTATAGGCAAATTGTTAATGCTCAGTCTTTTTCTGGTTTGACTCAGACAAGGATGTAGAGACCTGATCCGTGTGAAATGAGCTAATTTGCACAATGAGCTTGAGCCAGGCAGAGGGGAACAGTGTAGCAATCCAAGATTGATTACAAGAGTTAGACACTTGGAGCTGCTGCACTCCTCCAAGTATTTTGTGAGCTGCCTAGAGATTGTTTTGTGCATCAAAAGCTCTTCACACATCCTTCTGCTCTTAAATCTTTGTGGGTTTTTTTTATTAGTTAAGTTAGAAATCTCTATACTAGTAAGTCCTCTTCTTGGTAGCCCTTCAGCATTCAAATAGCTAGAGATGAGGACACACAAAACCCTTGTTTTCATACTTTCCCCTCTATTATTTGGTATTTAATTGGTCAGCAAAATTTGTTACTTGTGGATGCAAAGGGGAAGATAAATATAAAAAGAACCCAGTAGTCATGGTGACAGAAAATATTTCATTTAGTCACAGAGCATGTATGTAGAGGTGGGCAGCAGGAGCTTTCCTAGAATGGCTGCCAATTCACTTACTCTGTAAATAGAGAAATAAATACAGAGGAATAAAAAATCCGTGAGCAATGACATGTCCCTATGCAGCTGATTTAGCTTCAAATCAGAACTGTCTATCATGTCTAGGAATTGTTTACTTCCTTCTGACCCATTATGTAAATATTTTTCTTGAAAGTGTGCTTTCCCTTACTTTATGATTGAACCTGCTTCCTTTTATTGAGAGCTTAATCCCATAGAAATATGACAGGTTTTTATATTACTGCAGAAAGTAAAATATTACAGGCAGATAACTGCTGATGTCATGCTCTAGAGATTTTCCAGGTCAGAACTCTGACATGGAGACTCATGATTTCTTTAAAAACTATCTCAGATTCCAATAAATCCAGCACACACCAGTCCACAAAGTCATAAAGCCTGGTGGTGTTGCATATTTCAGACCTTGTGATACTGTGATGCACAGCAGTGAGTATACCCACAGCCACAAAGTTAAAAAACCAAAATATACATATATATATATATATAAAAGTAAAAAAGCTGAAAACATTAGGGTTAAATATTTTGCAGAATTCAGGGAAACAAAAGAGACTCTTGATAGTCACATTATTCCTCCTTTTGCTCCCCATACAGGAATTTTCTGTTTAAACATTTTCCCCCATAGACTTTCCCCCTTGTCTTAAAGAAGACCTGTAATGCTGCAAACCTGCTTGGGAAGTGAGCAGGGGGAGTTGCCCTTTTACATGGGAGTGTGCTGGGAATGTATGGAGTTTTGCCTGGGATGGATGATGAGCCAGTTTATGGTTATCAGTCGAGGTTTATCAGTTTATGGGTCAGGGTTAGAGAAAGAATAGACTAGACTAGAGAGAGGCCTCTGGAAACTGCAGTGCAAAATTCACTGGGTAAAACCTCCATTTACATCTGTACAAGTAGCCTGGATTTTTTTATTCTCTAATCCCATTAAAAATAGGCTACAGGGAGGCTTGAGGAGCAAGACTAGTATCAGATGGTAATAGCTGTAGGGAGGTAAGTTTTCATCTCAGTTATATAAGTGTAAAACTAATTAATTTTTCCAGATTTATTATGGTGCAAGAATAAAATTAAATTAGGATTAATTAAATTAAAATCAGAACAACCACACTGTGAATTAATAATTCTAAAGTAAACTACCCTACCATTCTAGTTTCAGAGGGATTACATTGGTGTCCTAGGAAATAGTATATAGCTACTTTTTCCTGGGAGAGAACAGCAATTTTTCTCCAGTGATCTGAACTCAATTATTTATTTGTATTACACTTCTTTTTTCCTTTCTATGTTATTGTATGAGAGCTGGCTTTTTTTTTTTTTTTTTTTTTTTTAATTTTGACTAGCAGTGATCAATCTCTTTAAATAAAGAAGCAACAAAGACAACACACAGGAAAAGAAATTTAACAAAAGGCATGATAGTTCAGAAAGTCCATCTCAAGTCCATCTCAGATAATTTGGAAGGTCCTTCTCATGCTGAATGTTGAAGACTCATCAACATTCAAAAGTAAAAATTTGCAGAATATCTTATCATCTCTTGTCTATGGCAAATGTGATATGCAAATTAAAACAGAATTCTGTGCTTTATGAATTTTCAGTTTTAAGTACAGAAAAGACATGATAAAAGGAGTAATGTACTAAGGAGGAGCTGGAAAGAATTTAGATCAAAAGATAAATAACCCTTCTGCTAAATCACATCTGACTCTCAGGGAAGAAAACTTTGTTGCTTCATAGATGATGACAAAATGCAGTACTGAACAAAAACTTTCACCGAGGAATTTTTCCTACTAAATAATTGCTTGTTACCAAATAGTATGGGAGTGGGAAGACTTAATTTTTGTGTGGCTCTCCTTAACTCTGTGTGGCAGTCATATAATTTCAACAGTCAAATAATTTCAACAATATACATGGTAGGCTACTAACAGACAATGTTATTCCCAATTAGAATCACAATTTCTGCTAAGTTGGCAGGTAGTACTAGGGGTGAAAGTCCAAAGGTATAAAATTCTGGAGGGGAATGCTCTTGCATGTGGACATTGTGAACCTCAGATCACTGAGTTATGGAGGAAGATTTAGCATATACAATCTTATTAACTTGGAGTCCAACCTCGTCCCCAGGACTAGATTAATTTATCCTCCCTAGTGAACCCTCACACTCACATCCTGGGATGAACATAAAACTGATGGACAGCCTAAAACATTAGTCTGTCTACAGGCTTTTGTATGTGAAAAGGACAGCAAAGCACAGACAAGATTTATTTCACCAATTAACTAGTTATTGCCGTGTTGGGTTTGCATGCTCAAACAAGAAATCTGCTGGGTTGGAAAATATTCACTTTGACATTTCTTTAAATCACAGACTGATTTTTCTATCTCCTTTTTGAGGTTCACTGATTGGGCTTGCTGTCACTTTTGGTGTTACAAATAAAGCTTCATGTGAACTCTCTTCAAGCCTCTCTGTAGTGATTATGTTACACAATTGTGCACTCTGTTCACTATAAGTCAGCTGAAGCTGAACTGAGCTATACCCCAGGCAAAATAATTTTTTTTTGGTAGAATCTTGAAATAAGAAAAATGAAGAACCAGGCACAGGTTAATAAAAGCAGGACTAATTAGTCTTCAGTAGAATTGAATATAATTTTTTTTTAGTGGAAACACTGAAATATTATTGAGACATGCTTGTATGCTTTACTACAGAGTTTGTGAGTATGTTTACCAGAAGAGAGCTTTTACTAGCACAGATCCTTGTGGAACTCCACTGTTAACTTCCATCACTTACTACTATACTTTTTTGAAATACAAAAATTATTTTGAAAGGAAAAATTAAAATTTCAATGAAGTAGATGTATTTCTGTACGTTTGGAAATTTTCTGTTGTATTTCAAAATTATTCTTTGATGGAAAAACATCCGTTCCATGATTTAAACTTGCTTGAGATTCTAACTAATAGATAAAGGAAAAAAACCCCAGTGAACTCTCATATGTCAAAGGACTCCAGTGGTTATCTGTGAGGCCCTGTAGGGTATTGAGGCAATTAATTTACATTAACAGTTATAGATACTGGTCATTCATCTCAAAGAGATGGTTTGGGAAATCTCAGCCCTGCTGTAAATTGTGACATCATAAATATTTGCCTGAGTGTGTCAATTGCTCATTATATTCAGAAGATCTGGACAAAGCCCCTGAAGAGAGATTAAAAGACTGAAGCATTTAGAGCCTTACAGCAATACCAAGGATTATCAAAGCATCTCTGTGCGGGAGAGCAGAATCGTTGTGTCAGACCATCTCTGTCTCCAGGAGGGAGATTGGTCAAATCTCTTTGTAGAGAAGGGGAGCACAGTCTCTGTTAGGATTATACCCAGCAGGAGACAACTTAGCTCCCTTCGAAAGAGGAGCTTTAAAAGCTTTCATTTGAGAACCAGTCAGCTCAGAAAACATCGTATTACAATTGAGGACAATTAACATCTAACGAGAAGCGTGTGGGGTTCGTGCTTAGTTTACATTTCTCCATCTGGGGGGTCTCCTCTGTGCTCTCTCTGCCAGTTCCTATCAGCTTGGATTACACTAAGCTTCAAGCATCCACACAAGCAAAACGTAATTACGTGAAGAGCAGCAAATCCAAGGGAGAGTCTCAAGGATGCTCTTATACTTAAGGTGTTGCTTACCAATGCGTTGCTTGTGTCTGTTACAGGAATTCACAGTCAAGTCATGCTAGGAACTTTAAATAAGTACAAAGATCTTTCAAATGAGATGTGTAGTTTTGCAAAATACATATAGTACACCAGGATGATTGCTGTAACAAAATGGAAAGGCAACCTCAGATCACTGCAAGCTCTCAGGATCTCTGCTCCTCCTTCAGAGTAAGTCCTCCTTCAATTCTCAAGGCCAGTTCACCTGCCTGTCTGAAAAGAAAATAAATTACAGTGTAGTAAAAGGGGTGAAAGGCCACGTGTTTCTCTTCACATAACCTCTTTCCACTTTTCAGGCCTGGGAGAGGTATTGGCCTATGAGAGGATCCTAGATGTTCTCATAGTCATGAAAAGTGTCAGATCTCTTGTTTTTGAGAAACACATCTGGATTTCAGATTGGCACCAAGGTAGAGGATCTTTGGTGGCTCTGTGATCCCTATTTAATTTCTATTATAATCTGGCCATGCTGATCAGATTGTCTGCTAAAGAGTTTAGGTTAATGTGGTATTTCTCATGTCGTTCTATCTTTGTGTTGTGCTTGAAGATTTGGGCTCAGAATTATCTTTCTTTCACTATTCCTCTGCTCTGCTGACCCCATAGTCACTTCTTACAGACTCCTAGGTGCTATGAGTACTTGTTTTCAGTCAGAAACTTCAGTTTGTTTCCACCCACTTGCTGCTGGCTTCAAAATGTTTTAGCCTAGTTCTGTTTTCAGTTTGTACAATATAACTGTATATAAGGATCTCTATCTCTATCTCTATCTCTATCTCTATCTCTATCTCTATCTCTATCTCTATCTATATCTATATCTATATCTATATCTATATCATCTATATCTATATCTATATATCTCCCTATAATATAGGGAGGTGATACAGTCTTTGATTTAGGGTCAACATTTACAAATTTCCTTGCCTGGCAAATACCTGGCTAATCTGTTTTGTGACATGAAATATTGTCTGATACAACCCCTCTCTCTTTTTAGGTAAATGTTGCATTTGCAGCTTTTTATGTGCTGCTAAAAGCTTTAAGCCATTTCTTTCTCACAGTCTCTCCTGAAAAAACCTGTTGCCTTGCCCACTTCACCGCACCAAGGTCTGGAATTACTGTGGTAGTTGGAGATGATGCTACTCCTTCCTCACAATGGAAGAGAAAGGTCCTATGCAGTGTCCCATATCCAGAGTGGGCCAGATGCTGTCCACTGCCCCAACTCTTAGTTTGAGACACCTGTACCACACTGCTTTTCCTTGCAGCCATCTCCCGTCCTTCAGAACCACCTTTCTTGCTCTGCCCCTGGAATTTCTGCAGGGCCCAGTCGCCCACTGCTTAATTGGCCAGAAATGGATAATAAAAAATATACTATTGAAATTTCTGATAATTAAAAGCCATGGAATAAAACTGTATGGAAATATATTGAAAAAGTTTAAATGAGAATGACTTTAAAATGATTAATTTTCCCAGCTGAAAACCCCAAAATTCACAGGATCACAGAACTACAGAATGGGTAAGGTTGGAAGTGAGCAGTGGAGGTCATCTAGTCCAGGCTTCCTGCTCAAGCACAATTCCCTAGAACATGTTATCACTTTTGGCAGTCATAAAGACAATAAGCAAAATTTTGTAGTTTTTAATGTGTAGAAAGCTTGAGACATTTTTAATGAAAAGGAGTTCTAAAGAAAATCAACATTTTTCA
This sequence comes from Sylvia atricapilla, assembly GCF_009819655.1. Classification (NCBI taxonomy): domain Eukaryota; kingdom Metazoa; phylum Chordata; class Aves; order Passeriformes; family Sylviidae; genus Sylvia; species Sylvia atricapilla. Next base: position 24,626,119 of record NC_089146.1, read on the forward strand.
TGAAGGGCAAATATTTGGGTTGTGACAGCATAAAAAGTTTGGTTTCAGTTTTGCTGGTTTTATTCTCAACATAAGACTGATCACATTTTCCTATCTATTAGATAGCAGCTAATTAGCACAAGAATCACTAAGATGGTTGGTACCACAGCCTATAAAGCCTGGTCAGCCACCTGGGATAGGAACTGAGCCCTTTGCTTAATCTCTTCTCCACTACAAATGTTACTAACAGAATAGAATAAGATTTTTTTGAGCCAAGACTTCTTAAAAAGTTAATTAGAATATTCATTAGGATATTTATTCATTGCTTATAAATTTAAATATAGCTTTTGAATCAGAATTTATTCTTCTGAGTAAGCAGAAGAGGACAGAAGAGTTCAATGGTGAGAGTTCTTTTTCTCCCTTGTAGTTTAATCTAATGAGTAATTCCAGAACCTGAACTGACTCAAGGCAGTAACACAGAATTACATTTTCCTTCCCTGACAAGTGAAGAAGTGCAGTTGAGCTTGCTCATGAGAAGTAGAAATGGCAAAGCTGGGGCACAGTGATCCTGGGAAGCCTTAGAAATGGCTTTACAGGTCACCTTGCCATTGGGGGGGCTCGTCAAGGTACTTATCCCATACCTCCAGGAGGATAGAAGCCCTTGCCTCCTTGGAGCTGTGCCACAGCCAAGAAAGTTGTGGGGCTAACGTTTCTTGATTGGGGTGAACACAGTTTGGAGTGAGCTGCATTAGATACTAAGCATGTGAGTTGTTGGTGTCTATGAAATACATTGATCTGCCTCCAGTTCCCACTGAAAGGTTTTCCACCTCACCACTGGTGCTCCTTTCATGTCCCTCTTATCATTGCATTAACTTCTGAGCTCAGAAGGAAAGTGCATCTCCAATTCATAGAGGAGGGAGTTATTCTGTGGCTGGCTTACAGCTCATTTGTTCCCAGACCCAGTAGAGCTGAGGGAGTGTAGTCTGAGAAACAGCACAGCTGTCTCTGTGAGCCCAAGAGTATTTGGTTTACAGCACTCTGGTCTGGTGAAACCCTTAAGGATGCCCCCAAATAAGTATGAGGCATAAACCTATATTTCCTTGAAAGGAAAATAAGACATAATGTACTCCTTATGCAAAACGTTTTATTCTAGAAGTCTGTCCTTGCAATGGAAACTTTGAAGTTGCAAGGAAAGTAGGCTTTTTTTCCCTTCCTACAGACTGTGTCCTGGTGCTAATTATGTTGACAACAAGAAAAGTCACAGGCAAACTGAGTGTCCAATCTCTTAGGGTGTACATCAGACAGGTGAAACCTTTCAAGGGATACACCTGGAAAAAAATCAGGATTGGAATGGGATGTTGAAAGAAAAGGGCTGGGAATGGTGGTGATGTTGGAAAGGGACTGTGTCAGCCATCTAAACACAGCAGGACATCTTAAGCAGCCTATTGATCTTCTACTCTGAATTCATGCAGGGCGACTCCCTGTCATAAAACATTCAGCAGCCAAGATCAATGAGAGATGTGGAGCACTGAATCTTGCTACTTCAAAGTCATACTTGAAAACAACAACAAAAAATATCACTGCTACTCAAATGTCACCGGGGCACCGGCTCGGTTTGGACCCACCTCAGCAATTTCAGTGATAAAAGTTTTCTTCCTGTTTTTCCAAGTGGGAGTCCAGCTGGAAGGTGACAGGAACTGGATTCGGCTGTGTGACAGGGAATCTATTTTCTACCCCTCTCAGTTTACAAACGAGGTTCAACAGGAAAGATAAACCTAGATACCATGAAGCACTTGCTGAGGTAGAGCTTGTCTTGTGCTGTGAATCTGCCAATGTTTAGCAGTTCCCTGGCCAGGAGCACATCCTTCAGCTGCAAAATGCAAGGGGACTGAGAAATGCATTATATCACATCACAAAAAGATTGTGTTATCTTTACAAAGATACCCTCCCCTTTACGAAATGTATCAAGTTGCTCAATATACCCATTCAAATATAACACCTAACCGGAGTGGCTTCTGGAGAATCGATTGCCCACTGAAGTTACCTTTCACATATTTCAGTGTTGTTGTCATGTATCTCATTACTCTCTTGCAGACTAAACAATGCTAATTCTTCCAATCTCTTCTCTGAGGTCATATTTTCATATATTTCTTCTTCAACAAAGGTGATTGGCATCTGACAGTCTTATGGCACAAAATATTAATTCTGTCCTTCCATGGCTCTGAGCCCAATGGTTGCCATCACCTTGTTCAGCAGGAAGTGGAGGATTGCTTTTAGTAGTCAACAAAAACCCTGAGTGTTTGTTCCATTTCTAATGATTTCCAGAGTAATTGATGCTGCTAGAAATGAATACTTTACAAAAGCACAAATTGGACAGCCAGGCAAAGTGACAAAGCAGGGATTCAAGAGGGAATATGCAGCACTGAGATGAGCTCAGAAAGCATCTGTTGTCACAACACCATCTCTCCGTGGCAGATACAGAAGCACAGAAAAACCTGGATGCAAAAGTAATAAATACAGGCATCAATGAAAATGTAGCATTTGAGTTCAATAGATTTGAATGGCTGTACTGTAGGGGCTCTGTCTTGGGATGGTACGGTGTGGTAGCTTGCCTGAGATGGCTGTAAACAAAAAAAAACAAATTGAAAAGCCACTGAGGAATAAAATCAGCTTGTTTGTGTAAAGCTCCATATGATTACAGCCTGTTTCTGATGTCAAAGCTAAGCTGTTCAGAGCCATGGTGGCTCATCTGTTAATTACATGCTGATTTTAGTACCTGTGTTTATTAGGATAAAGGACTAGTATTAGCTGGACAATCAATAAATTAACTTCTATAATGTTTTACTAGTTAGACCAGGAGTCAGGCTAAATATTCTGCAAACCCACAGTTTCATTAAGTATTTTTCAGTTCTTGAAGCTGTTGATTCCTATTCATAGCAAACATAGAAGAGGCTTGGATTCTTCATTCTCTGTTTCTCTGTTCCAAGGTCAATAATTCTGTTGCTGACTCTTTCTGAAGAAAAGTTTCTGAAGGGTGTTCTTGTAGGTGACATTCTAATTTATGATTCTGAAGGAGGCAGGGGGGAATTAAGTGACATGATGGAAAGTTTGTTAAGTGTAATCAACAGTGAGGATAAATGCTGTTAGAGATTTCTGCATATTAATCTGGCTTTGTTTTGAGCTACTGCAGCACCTGTGACAAAACCAAAGATTATGAATTTGGAATCATAAGCTTTGCCTCTCTGGCTTAGTATAATATAGATCTCCAATCAATAAACTGATTGAGCTTGACTGGACTGATCTCCAGGACACACAGGGGGTGGTGTGGGTATTTCAATCCACTGCTGTGTACAGTGTGTCTGATTTACCACCCTTATCCAGAACAGAAAGACTTTCCTATGGGTGCTGAGCCATCTCTGGCAGCCCCAGTGGATGTCTCAAATGGCACTACAGCCACTGGAGAACTGGAAGTGCCTCTGTGGGGTTCAGCTCCAGGCTGAACCTCTAGAAATTAATATACAGTGGTGTTTGCATGTGAGGGACTGAGCTCAGTCACCTAAGCCAGAAACCCAGAGCATTTGGGATGTGGCACCATATCTGTGATTCTCCATGGGGCAGGCAGTGGTGGCACAAGGACTGTGGGGGACTTGGGCATGTTTTGACACTGAGAAATGTGGCTGGAAAGGAGCCCCAAGAATAATTAAACACAAGCTCATTGGAAGTATGGGGAGAGATGGCATTTCTGTCTAGCAGAAAAAGGGTGGAAATTTAGGACTCTAAGCATAGGACTCCAATGCTTGATTCTGTTGACCAGAGACATCATAATTTAGAGGGTCATATTTTTTTTAGAAATGATTTCTATATTTGTCCTGCATCCTTGTTCTCACATAAATAATTTCTTTTTCCTTTTCTTAGATTTAGCTATTCTGTTTTAGACTGTTTATCTTGTCTACCAGCTCTCTAAAGGATTCATTAAAATTCTACTTTATAAATCTTAAGTTTTCAAAAATACAAAAAAAAAAAGTTTGCAAAGAATAAATTGTCATAACTTGAAAGTGTCCCTGATCAGATACAGGATTCATGATTAACCCTTAACTTTCAGATGAGAAATACATTTTTCTAATTGTTAGGGAAAGTAGTCGTGGAACTTAACTACCAAAGGTTACATTGGATTCTTCAGTACTAAGCATTGTTTTTTTTTAAGATGGAACATATTTTTGAAAGAGTTTGTCATTTTCATCATATGTTATTATATCTACAAGACTGTGAAGAGCTATGTTTCTGTTTAATGGATGAGCCAGGTTCAGCTTGGAATGAACACCTAGAGAAGCCAGGTCTTTCATAGTGATGTGGAAGAGGTGTGTAATCATCAAATTGCCCATATCTAAGGCAGACACAGTTTTCCTGATGCACAAGTGTGGTCCATCCCTCTTTGCAAAGAAGGTTGTTTTTTTTGTTTTTGTCATGGGCACCTGCATGAATGGAGAGACACAATTCCATCCTGTTTATTGTGAAAATATGTTTTCATCATGTGAGAAATAGTGCAAATCCTTGTTTTCAGATTAAAGATCCTGTTCTGCTACTCAGAAGTTTTTATAATCATTACCTCCCTGTGCTTGGTTTACCAGGCATCAAACAGCATAGGAGTCTTTTCCTGCCATCACTCTTCAAGGATGAATAGTGACTGAGAAAAGACTCTTCTACTCACACAAAATTTTCCACTCCCTCTTGTCATCTTACAGGAAGCATTGATGTTATTTTGGGGAAGTATTGACTCTTTTACAGAATAGAGGGCTCATTAAATCAAAATAACAGCAACATTTTCAGCTGCTTCATTGTTATCATTGCTATTGTTGCAAGCCACTGCTGGAAGCTGGGAAAAAAAAGAAAGGAGAAATAATGCCAATAAAGAATAGATATCCCAACATATCCTGAGCCCAAGATAAAGTGCAACACATCTTTTTTATGGCTTTTAAATACTTGGTACCACTGGGTTCATAATCATCCTGAAGAGGCGGCAGTGCCACTGAGAAGGACAGGGGAGCTAAAATTTATAGAAAGAATGATAAACTGGAAATGACAGAGTCACAAAAAAAAAGGGAAATACTGTACAGAGGTTGTGTTAATGAAAGTATCAGGTATTGCAAGAAGAAAGAGGGACTTTATTCCACTTCCATCAAAAACTTATGCAGAGTCAATTTAGGGGTAAAAGGTGTCATTAATTTTTAAACAGAGGGGTCAAATTTTAACAAGTTAGAGGGAAATCAAGGCAAAAAAGTACAAAATATGGAAAATGAACCATGTGGAACCCAGAGTGGCTGGTGCCCAGGAGAAACAGAACTGGAGGGTGACCAGATATAAAGCACAGCAGGGAGCTTTTCTATGTTTGCTGGGAACTCTGCAAGAAATTGTGAAAATGGGAGGATTTCTCATTAGTATGGAAATCTATTCTGGGAAAGAAGTAACATGAGCAGGAAACAGGATATTTTTTAATTGTATGGATTTATGATTTTAGGACATGCAGCAGGGAGTAAATGTAGTAATCCAGGAAATCCATTTGGATTTTTGATGTGCTTAAGTAGTAAAAATCTATGTTTCTAACTATCATTCCTGGTATTTGGAATCATAACAATCTCCTATTTACAGGACACCTCAGAGCTGCAGAACAAATGAAATTACAAAGCAAAATGGGAATAAAACTCCAACAGGAGTTTCAGACGAGGACTGATGGGTCTCTACCTGCTATATCTTAGAGAAGTTTATCCAGCAGTGTCACAAAAATCTGCAAAAAATCTCAGGCTGAACACACAAAGTTGTGTCAAGTGGCTTTTGAAATTCTTGGTCAAGGCAATCTGCTTCACAAAACAAGCAGTTTACAGAGGTAAGGCTTTGCTCCTGGCAGTCGGGGTTTAAGCTCAGCGAGCAGCCCAGCCCCAGGTCCACTCATTTTCCCCCTTAGTGGGACTGGGGAGAGAATCAGAAGGGGAAAACTTGGAAAATGCATAAGTTGAGATAAAAGCAGTTTAATAGTGAAAGCAAGAGTCATGCACAACAAGCAAAGGAAGCCAAGGCATTAATTCACTGCTTCCCCAGGGCAGGCAGGTGTTCAGCCATCTCCAGGAGAGCAGAGCCCTATCTCGTGTAATGGTGACTTGGGAAGACAAACTCCATCACTCCAAATATCCTCCCCTTCCTCCTCTCCCCTTTATATACTGTGAAGTTATATGATCTGGAATATCCCTTTGGTCAGCTGGGGTCACTTGTCCTGGCTGTGACTCCTCCTAACTTCCTTTGCCAGTGTCAGTAGGAGAAGCAGAAAAGGTTTTGGCTCTGTATAAGTTCTGCTCAGCAACTACAGAAACATCCATATATTATCAACCATGCATTCAGCTCAAATCCAAAACACATCCCCAAATCAAATGCTGTGAAGAAAAATAACTCCACCCCAGCCAAGACCAGCACGTTGACCAGGGTCACAAATGGAAAAATAGGAGACAGGGATGAAAAAGAATATACAGAACTGATATGATATAGAAATGCTCATTAGAAATATATCTACCCTTTCAATAGAGCTCTACAAAAGTAAGATCTGTGTCATAGTGGCATATGTAGATATAGATCTATGTAGATATAGACATAGAAGAAGTATGCCAAGTATGCAGCCTTCTCAAAGAATCAGGAGGGTAGCAGCCCATTTTCATGCTCTCTTTCCAAAGCTTGTTCTCGTACCTTGCTGTTTCTCCTATTTTTTTTTTAAATTGTTTACTTCCAGTTTTATACCTTGGCAACTCAGTGGTAGTGATGGCTCAAGGATGCACTGGAGGAATAAAAGTTTCAAGGCAACATTCAGTGAACAAGGCAGCATTGAGTATGACTGACAGTTATTATTTCCCAGAAATTCTCTATGAAACTGAACACAAGTGTTACTGCTGCACCTGCAGTAACCCATAACATTTAAAATGTCTAGCCTATTAGAAAGTTCTGGATTCTCAACATTTTTATTGTCACATAGAACTGGAAAAAGCACCAAACCAAATTTACTTGAGTTTTACTTTCTTACTCACTGTCACTCCAGAAAAGGTCAGGATATGAATGCCTTCAGCTCAAGGAGAGAAGCCTGCTAGGAAAACACTGGATATATTCTTCCAGTGTTGACCTACGCACCCTTTAGAATCGTGAAGCGACCATCTGGGTTTTTCCAACTGCAGAGCTAACCAGGGGCACTGCCACCTTCTGTCACCTTGCTTGTCCTCCACACTGGACCTTGAGCAGGAATATTGGTGTGGGGTTTCTTTTTGGCTGGGATTGATACCTGCAGTATCAAGGTGCCAAGTAAACACATTGCCTGTGGTCCTTGGGGGTTATCCAGCAGTCAGGATGTTGTGACACCTGTCAAATGGATTTTCACTTTCTGGATGACTGAAAAGCAAAATCTCTCTTATCCATTTTCAGTCGAATTGGGGATTTCTCAGGTTTCAAGGTCATGAAAAGAGTGATGTTTATCCCCTTTGATGTTTCAGGATAGTTTTGACTGCTTCTGCACTTTGCATGGATCTGATGCCCTCTCCTTTGTTATCTCTCAAGAGATTAATTGAGGTTATTCATGCATCAGTGGCAGCCTGTTGGAAATGTCACCAACATGACATGATGAAATGTCGGATGGGATAAAACCTCTTTGGCCAAGCCCAGACTGGGTAAAGGCAGCCACCAAATCCTTAAACATAGAACTGGAACAAAACAATAATAAAATATTGTGGAAAGGCTAGTAGAAATGTAAGAAGTTTCCCAGAATTTACACTGGAGAACTTTTACAGGACATTGAAGACCAAGCTAGGGTGTAGGTTGTAATATATAAGTGCTGGTATCTAAGTTCTATCCTGCCTTGCAAAAGACATCAAATGGCTGCTCACTGGACTTGGTTGCATGAGAAAAGAACAAGGTGAAACTGTTCCTTCAATTATGAGAATGGATAAGGTAGTTAAAAATGGTTCCCTCTGTAACACTCCACAACAGTATTGAAGGCTTCCTTTCTGTAAATACTACTGCATATTCTTCAAATACTGCCTGTGCAGTATTTTCTCCTATAAATGACTCAAGAACACAGCTTTACTGCCTATTTTGCAGTAAGGAGCCTTGTTTTCCTAGCCCCTGCAAATACTCAGAGCAAAAGAGACAGTTCTAATGCCACAAATATCTCTGGCTTTTAATATTTGCAAAATGCTTTTTTTTCCAGCAAGTGAAATTATATATGGTTAATTAATAATGCAGCATAGAAATTTCTATGCAACTCTCATGCAGAGCCCACTGGCATGATTTTATTTTGACCATAGGAATTTAATAGACATCAAGAATTTTTTTGCAATACAAAACTTCTTGTGTTGGCTGCACTCAGCCAGCAGCTAGGCTACTTCAGATGTTGTTTTGAAAGTGGATTGAAGCTAGTTCTTGTGATCAGTTCCTGTAGCTGATCTGATTTAATGCCTTTGGAGTGGATGAAGAAGAGTTTCATTGGCTGAATTCCCCCAGCAATACCAACTTCTTAGTCAAACAGTGCTAATCCTTGAAGGGTTTGGGAGGCACGACCATGGAACAGATTCTCATCATCTGCAGCGTTCACTTCCATTTACAAGAAACAAAGTGTAAAACTGAATGGACAAAATTGTATTTTGATTATCAAAGATGATAATAGAGTAAATCTTTAGGTCTCCTCATAGTTCAATCTTCAAGGCTCTAATAGAGTGCCTACCCTGAAATCTGACCTTCTCAAAAGGTGAAGAGGCTGTGACTCTTAAACCTCCTTGGTTCCTGTAACAGATAATTGGGTTGTTCCTGTGCTGTGCCTGGTCCCTCTGTGCACCTCCCTCTGCTCCCATCCTGTGCTGGCACTGAGCATGGCTGACAGATCCACCTCAGGTAGGGTGAGATTGACAGCCAGGGAAAGGGATTCTGAGGGATCAATAAGCCTCCATTGGGAAAGGGTAGAGGCATGTGGAGATCAGAACTGTAAGAAAGACTATTACCTTCTACCAGAGATAAGCTCTTGGTACCCCAGTGACTGCAGACCCTCATGGAAGGTGAAGCTCAGGACATCCACCATTGCACTGCTGCTGTTGAGTGTCCCAGATTGTCTCCGTCCTTCAGCCTTGCTGCAGGCTTTAGACTTATAGCCCTTAATAATCCACCACTGTAGACAGCTGCCTACTCTGCCTCTATGTAAAACACACTGTGGTGTACAAATTAGTTATAAATCAGTGACTTGCTACCCTGGTAGGCACAAAAGGTGCTATGAGTTGTGAGAGCACAGAGGATCAAGATCCTAGTCTTAAGTGTAATGCCTGAAAAAAGAGCAATAAATACAAGAGGCAGCAGCAGCATGACCAAAACAGAAGAAGTATAAATCATGCTGTGGAATGAAGTGCAGTGATTCACCTGCTATGCTGGGTGCTGCTGCCCTGCAGACAATCTGACAGCACAGCAGAAAAGAAATGCAACACACCAGAAATAAATACTCATCCTGAACTTACACAATACTATTCATTTTCTGTTAATATTTCTTCTTGAAATTCAGCTGAAACCCACGACAACAAATCATCCCAGCATCAATACAAGGTAAATGTGTGTGATTAAAGAAGGAGAAGGACATCAGCACAGTTGCAACCCTTAAAAATTAACTAGTGTTTCATCTGCATGACATGGATCCTCTTTGATAGTTCACATATGTTGGCTTGCATTTCATTCACCCTTAGGCCATCTTTCTACATTATTTGTCATTTTAAAAATTACCGGTTTCATTTCACAATGTAGTCATCAGCATGACCAGTAATAAGGTACAGTCAAAGAAGATACAACAAGTGGCAAAGACAAATTCAGAAAGGGAGTTACAATAATGTTTAAAGTAAAGAGTCAAGGTACCTTGAGAGATGGTCACCTAAAAGCTGGAAGTCTCTGGAACTTCTGAGAGCAAAGAAGTCAGGACCCTTGGGAATCACCACTGGCTCTGGAAATAAGTGTAGTCAGAACCAAGCACTACAGTGTTCACAGGCAAGTAGGAGGGCTCTTAGGATTTATATGTGAATCAGCAAAAGCCAATGAAGGTATACATCCCTCCATTTTAGAAAGGGCTTTGTAAACCTATTGCTAACTTGCTGTAAGAATCCGAGTTAATCTCTGTAATCCAGTAACTCGTGTATCCACATGATAAACACGGGAAGTGTTATTTGCCCACCTGGAGGATTGTGAATGCTGATTAACACCTTGTGAAAATGTTATAAAATTATTTGGAGAAGGTAACTGTGCCTTGCCAGTGCGCAACAGCAGATTATTCTGCTGCCAGCAACAATAGGAAGTGAATTGTCTCCTTTAGCCTCTGTATTCCTTCCCCTCATACCTGGTCTCAGCAAATTCTTTCTTGTTCTTGTTTTCTTTTCTGATAGAAAAATGACTTGCCAGACCTGGAGGCCAAAAAGCATGTATCTTCCATTTTCCAAATTACTCTCTAGTTACTGTATACTACAAGAGCACAGTGGCAGAAAAAGAGTTCATTGGGTTTTGCAGGTCTCTATGGCAGGATGCGTCATTTAACTCTAATTTGCACAGTGGTTTTTTGTGCCCTATATGCCTAGTAAGAGTTACATCCTAACAATTTTTTAATAACCAATATTATCTATTAAAAAAATCCCAAACTGTAAAAGAATGTGATCCAGATACAACATGAAATTGTGTCTTATTATTAATACTTACTATTATATCACTGGAAATTCACCTCACAATGTTCTTTTATTTAGCTTTTTCTTTGGTCATTCAGATCCTCTGCCATTTTTTTCTTAAAAAAGAAAGCCTCTGCCCTTGATTTAATGTTGGTTTTCCGAGATGTGGCTGACTAAAGGATAATTTTTTTGGGAGAAATGCTCTTAGAAGGGTTCAGATTGTCTAATTTTATGAACTCATGAATGCAAATGTGCAGATATTCTTGTACAGCAAGAACATCTCTGGATTTCCCTTAAGGACCAGTGATTCATCCCACAGCCACAGGATCATGCTACTAACTTGCAATCCCTGCCTCAAGGTTTTTACCACCCTCCCACATGGAAAGAGAAATGGTTTGGGAAATGCAACAGAACACTGATAAAAAGCTGAAGTCCTGGCACACTGAGCACAAAAGTGGTTCTGTCCAATATTTCATGGGCACCAGAGGTAAATGGAAAGGAGGGACGCAGAAAGAGGCAGTCCACTAGGGCTGTAGAGATTTACAGGTAACGTGTTGCAGCAGGTGAGGCAGTGATGGAGCCATAGAGAAAACTGCACAGACGGGCTGAGCTTCTCTAGAGCGTGTGTGAACTCTTCAGCAAATGAAAACACAGGAGACTACAAAGACTGACTAGAAAAGCCACTTGAGTGAGGCACCTCTGACTTAATAGAAGCTTGTTGGAGGAAGCTTTGCTTTTGGGTTTTGGGACCTTTGGAGTTGGATGTGTGAAGGTGGCTAAGCTGGCCCATGTCCAGGGCAGGGCACAGGCCTTGCTGTGCTGTGTGTGACAGAGCTTGCTCTCACATGACTGACTTCACCTGGATTGAACACTTCTCTGAGAGATCTCCTGAAGCTGAATCTAGGCAGATATTTTCTGCGCAACAGAAAAATCCCTGCAGTGTTTTTCCAGTGCTCAGCTAATGAGGGAGAGAGCGCGTTTTATCTTTGTTACCACGGAAAGTTAACCACAATCCAAGCAGTGATTCATAGGTAATGAGTCCTGTCACACTTACAATTCATGCCTTACATGAAAGTCATCAGCATACCTACCACTGATCAGATATCCAGGTATATTTCTCCATGTTTTATTCACAGTCTAATGATCTGCCAAGGAAAAGGCTGGATTTAAAGCTGATTGCTATCAACATTTACATCTGTGAATGCATCTGAATGCCAAGGAGCATTTAGGAAATCAGCTGTCAGATGATTGCAGCAGAGGATACTTCCATTGAGTGAGGTAGGAAGGAACTGTAAGGGGCTTAGAGGTCACTTGGAAAGAGTGAGGAGAAGAGGAGCAGAAAATAAAAAATATCTTTTTTGGACATTGGTGGTGGGACTGCTAGTGAACAACAAATATCTGCTGTCACTCCCACTTGCCCACAGCAGGATGGGGTAAGAATTTCACACCTGCAGTTGGTTTAGAGATAGTTTTGTCAAGAGATGGTTGCACTGGAAAGCTTGCCATTTTATGTGGAGGGTTAGAGTGATACCAGACACTCAAGGGGAGATGTTCCCATGCACAGGACACACTGGCTTCAAATCCCTTGGCTTGGCGTGGGGGTAGATGTGTGGGAATGGGGAAGAACCCCTCTGCTGCCCACTGTGGGGTGAGCAAGTGGAAATGTGCCCATGGGAGGGACCTGTTGGCTCCAGCGACCAGGCAAGGAAGGACATGGGGCTGCTGTCTGTACGTGTAATTAGTTTCTGTTCTGCACTGTTCCAAAGGTACTCTTTGGAGACCGGTCCTTCCTAAGAGCAAGTGTTCTGCAAGCAAATCTGGTATTTGAAATCCCATGAATTAGTGCATGTTTATTTAATTAGTGCATGTTTCTTTATTTAGTGCCCTGTCAGCACATATCAAAGTCACTGAGAGTATTGTCATTTCAATAGAAGCAGAAACAAGTTTTGCTTTATTTTATTTATTTTACTGTGTAAGACTGAGGACAGGTTAGGAATTTATCAGCAGAGCTAACAATTACTTTCTTTTTGCCTTTACCTGGGGCAAAAAAGGCAAAGGAAAGCAGGACAAGAGATGCGTCATTTTCCCTTACACTTTTCCTGCACAATTGTGGTCAACAGAATACATTTTTCACACTTTTAAAAAGTTGTCCCACAGCTTAATTTATTTTCCACCTGCATGAACAAAACATTTAACAAACGAAAACACGTGGATGTTTCCAAAATACAGCAAGCTTTACTATTTTTATAAAATATAAAAAGGAAAACACTGCAGTATAAGAGGAAAATGCAACAAAAGAGAGTGAATTTTCCTTTATTCTTTGTTATGATTATTTAGTTACATGCTTATTTAATGTTATGCTTATTTTTTAAAGTCCCCTTTAATTTTAATGTAATAAAATGTAATTATAAAAATATGTTTCTTCAGTTGTCTTCTGCGATATGTACTGACTGTTCCCAACAGTTCTCTAAGCATATGCACAGTAAGCAGTGAAGAGACTAATGTATTCCCCAAATAAGATGCATAACTTGAAAGGCAATGAGGCAAAATTTCTTCTGAAAAATACCCCATCTAAACTATTTTTGACAGAAAATTTGATTGTAAACATTTTTCATGTTATGTATGTCATGTTTCTACACTAATCTGAAGATGTACTTGAAAGAAAAGAATCCAAATTAAAGCAAAATTCTGATTTTTTTTTTTAATTTTTTTCAATAAAGTGTTACAATGCCTCTGAATGGCAATGATTTCTTTAATGACATTTTCCATGGAAAAATTAAATCTCTCTCTGATTCATCATGTCCACCGTGTAACACATACCATACAATTTGCCTAATAGAAAATACCACCTCTCCTTCAGCAAAGAAAATGCACTCACACAGAATCATATTCAATTAGAATCCTGCAAGCTCTCTGATTTAAAACTGATGTAGCTACTGCATTCTTAAAAATCAAGGTCCCTTTTTCAGGAGAAATAATGTTCTTTTATGTTACCTTCCAAAGTGCTTTAAAGCCTTTTTAAATGATAAATGCCCAACCCTATTTTGTTTAAAGGTGACAAAAAGAAAAACTCACTTAAAGAAATGGGGACTGATTTACTGTGAGGATCATTAGCCATTAGCAGAGTGTCAGATATTGCAGCACGGTAACTCTACTGACACTTCAGGATTCCTTTTTCCCCCTATGGCTTATTGGTAAATATTTACAGTATTATTAATGGACTTTTTATTTTCCATGGGAAAATGCAGACTTTTTTTTTTTTTGTGGGAGAAGAAAGAAGTGTCAGAAAACCAGGACGAAATGCTGGTTCAGACCGCCTCGAGGTCGCTTTGTGCTTGCATGAGCTGCTAGAATGCCACTGTGAATTTTTTTGTCAAGCACCTCAAGTTTGTGCTGCCAGGCACTGGAGGAGCGTGGCTGATGGCTGTGGGGGCACGGGCCAGGCAGGCTGCTTTCTCTGGCAGCACAAACACGCATAGCTCAGAGTCAAGCTGAGCCTGAATGTTGCAAATGACATTTCTTTCTGAGATGTTTGCTGCAGAAAAAAAAAAAATCACCGTTTCTGCTTCTTGCTTTGAGACTGAAAGCATTGATGGAGTTTGCACTTCTCTTTTTCCTTCATCTTTCATGAGGCAAAGGAGGTAATGGAGGAGATGGAAAAGAAAGGATATAGCTGGGACTATGAGAAATTTGGGTTTACAAAGTGCAATTGCTTAAACTGCAGTTTAGCTAATTGCATGGACAAGATCTAACTCATAAAAGGTATTTCAAGGCTGGCAGAGACCAATTCTGATCAGCTCTTGATTTTTTAAATATGACTTTTGAAAGATGATGAAGGGTACAAGGAAATTGTTTAGATTCTTTGGGAATGCATAGTCCATACTGCCCTGAAGAAACCCACAAATTATTCATCTAAGTGCTCAGCACTTTGCAGTATCATCCGCTCTAGAGGGGATTTCATCAAGCAGTATGTGATCATTTAAGCTTGCAAGTTGGGAGGAAATGTTTTGAATTCAAAAATACCAAGGGAAACCAGACAAGGTAGAAGTGTGTGATGTGAAATACTTTAGCCTAATTGATTGATGCCTCAATTTTGGGCTGTTTTTGCTGTTTATTTATTATTGTTTTTGTCTCTTTATTGAGAAAATTAATTAAAATAAATCAATCAGCTTTTTTTGTTTTAGGCAGGAGAAAGATCTTTAAAAAAAGCCCAAACCAACTAGAAAATGGCATTTTGATTTAGCAAGCTAGAAAATATTACCTGAAAGACAGGTGGAGGAATTTCTAAAATATTTTTGGCATTTCCTTTGCCTGCAAAAGTATAATTATCTGAAAACTGGTCTCTCTTTTGGGCCTTGTCTGCAATTCTTATCCCCAGCTTATGTGCTGGAGGCAGAATTGAGAGAGAAAGGACAGGGAAAGCTGGGCTGTAGCTGGGGCATGGAGTTTCTGTGTCCATTTTGGTAATCCTGCCTGGATGTGGGTCTGGAAAAGCAAACAGATGAGACACTAGCCTTCCTCTTCTGTAGCCTGTGTATCATATCGAAACGCTATTTTGAGAAAGGTTTAAGAATCACACATCAGATAGAGTTGAAAAAGCGACATTATATAATGATGATCCTTTTTTCT
Organism: Sylvia atricapilla; assembly: GCF_009819655.1. Taxonomy (NCBI): domain Eukaryota; kingdom Metazoa; phylum Chordata; class Aves; order Passeriformes; family Sylviidae; genus Sylvia; species Sylvia atricapilla. The sequence goes on from NC_089146.1 coordinate 24,641,433, forward strand.
AATAGAACTTTGCCTTGTAAGGAGACACTGGTAGTTTATGGGAAAAAGATGGAAGAGTGGACTGGAGTAGTGTGGTGTATGTTGAAATTTGATTGAAGAGCCAAAATGGGACTGACAAATGTGACAGGAGCTGAAGAAAATCTGGAACACAAAACCATTGGCAGCACACTGGGATCCCAGGGGGCAGAAGGCCAGAGGAGATATTAAAACAGCATGATGTCAATTAGAAATTGGTTTTATTGTGGGATAAGCATCCTTCCAAAACCATCATTAATGGGAACCTCTAAAATACTGAAGAGGGTGATAACATTCAAATATGATGCTTTAGTTTCAGTTGGTATCCTGGGTAGAGGGAAATAATGACAATAATAATGATTGAAGTAATAACAGTAATCACAATAAATATGACCCTTTATCGTTCTCGCTATCTTTGTTTATGCTTCTCAGAAAGTTTTGAGACAAAATAAAAAAAAAGATTTTCAGACTTTGATTAAGAGGACTATTACATTGCATTTTCATCAAACTGCTTCACAAATCTGAAGCCTTGAAATAGCTTGAGTTTGCTGCAGAACATGGTGTACTTGAGGCCTCTGCTGTCCCCTGCATGACAAATTTGCATTGTACTCAACAGATAAACACCGTTATTAGTCTGAGCTTTTAGGGGATGAGATGCAGTCAGTTTTGCTTCATGCCAAGTTTCAGTCAGTGTCTCATAGTTTCAGTAAATAGCTTCTTAATGTGATGTTAAATCCCTGCTTTTCTGCAAATCTCTCCTCTTTGGAACGTGGCTGGCTTGGCAGCCATGAATGAACACACAAACCCATCAGCCTGAGAGTGACACAGGCAATTGCTGCACCACGTTTGAACCTTTTCTGAGCAGCCTGAGTTGGCCTTGGATAAAAAGCCTTCTTCCAGCTTGGCAGCACTAGGAAATTCAGTGGTTCTTTTGGAGATGAAAATTCTTTCCTTGCCACTGCCAGTGGGGCCAGCCTGTGCAGTTGGGATTGCCCCTCACTGCCCAGAGGTTGAGGCTGGGGCTCTGCTCTCCCACCATCATCCGAGGCAGGTTGGTTCAAGTGTGTTCCCTCTCTCACAGTGCACAGTCCCACTGTGCTACTCCTCCAGACATCCAGACTGCCTCTGTGGTACCTCTTCTCTGGGCTCTGCTCCCCCAGCAGGGGATCCAAGTGTGAATAAAAGCTGTGGTGACTTCATGTCGAGCCATTTGCCTCCAACACAGGCAAAATCATATTTCTCTGAAGACCACAGAGCATCCCCAAAAAGGGAGACAGCCAAGATAGGCCCCTTGGTCTGGACAGGGCGCTCTGTGCTCACACCAAAGACACCCTCTCTCTGTGACTCCTTCTCCCAGCAGCAGGATGGAGATGAAGATTTCTCTCAGCTGTCATGTCAGACAAGAGCATGGGCTCTGAGGTCACATTACCCCCAGATATACTTCATTAACATCAGCTTCACCTTCCACCTCTTCTCACTTAGAACCTGTCACTTGGACCATGCAGCAAATAGACCTTTTGCTCTCCTATCACTCAAGCACTATATTCTTGTCAGGAAAAAAACCCTGATGCTGAACATTTTAGCAACTTTCAAGAAAATTGCTGCTGAATTTCACTCTTACCGAGTCAGTTTTGAACAAGTGGTGATCACTTATTTCCTTGAAAAGCATTTCTTTGAAACTATTAGAGATGAAGTGCTAATGAAATATATTCAGAATGCAGAATGTGGGTGGAGGATAAAATTAATGTTAGAGAAAGCCACTATAAATAGGGAACTAGTAAAAATCCTCCATGGAAAGGCCCAAGCATGCGTACTAAACATAGATAATGAGGTTAACAAATAACATCAAGTAGCACCATCTTTTTCAATCTTCACAAACATGGTTTGCAGATATTTTGGTAATTTATCATCCTTCTTGTTCTAATGTCATGCTTTGCCCCTGAATGCTTTGAGGGATAAGACAAATTTCTTACTAATATACTTTCATAGAAAGGAGATGAGGGCAAACCAGGCCTGGGATATAATTCTGCTCTGTTGGTTTTGTGCTGCAGTGATTTCAGAACACATTGAAGTTCAAAACTTACAGTGGGAGCAAAGCAGTCCCTCCAGATGAGGAGGGTTAATTTATGAATCTGTATTGATGGAACTCCTTCAGCAAGAAGCTGGCACTGATCTATGCATTTATCTAACCTTATCCAATGAGCAAAAAGTGTCTCTTCATATCTTTGCATGATTGAGGCCATTTACTCAGGAATAGCAGAATGTCTGGACTCTGCCTCCACCCCTACATTTGTTGCACTGGAAAAATAGACTTTTGTAGCCTTTTGTCCTACATCACAAAATTCCATGATGTGAAAATATCTGAAAGAAGAGAGGAACTGCTCCAATTCTAACTTTTTTTGCCAAAATTCTTTTAGAAAAACCAAACCTTCAAAGCTCCAAACTTCTTTTCCAGTAGTCCCAGCAAAAATACATTCTAAAATGAATTATACACCTATACTGATCTTGACTGATCAAACATTTCAGGTCTGTGATCTTCATGCTCAAAACAGATTCTGAGAGCTGAACAAGAACTTCCTCTACTCACCTTATGGTTAATACCTGCCTGTTTAGGAATTTAAGGTGTGTATACATTTCTCTGGAAATTAACTGTGATGCTTAAAATATATAATAGATAACATATACATTAAGAACTGCAAGAGGTACAAAAGAAATAAATAATAGATTTTTCATATTATTTATTCACTTTTTGCTGAAGTAAGCATCAGTCTCCTACCAAAAGAAGCATGAAATGTTCTGTTTTTATTTTGTGGGGAGGGATTGTAAATGTCCCTCAGCACATGAATTCACAACCTTGCCATTGATTCCCAGTATGTACATAAAGAGAACTTAGAATTCCATTAAATCTCATCAGAACTTTGCTGTACATGAAGACTGAATTATGAGTTTCCCTATAGTGACTGTAAAGCAGAAAACTGAAAGCTTGTTCTCTCACGTGCTTACTAGAGATAGGGTGGGACCAAAGTGCTCAGCAACAAATATATGAAAAATACCTGGACTAGTTGTAAGAAATCAGCCGGTGCTGAATTGAAGAAAAAAATATTTAAAGAAAAAATATGGTATTTGTGATTGATCCTTTAATGGAAGATATCTATAGGAGCTTGCCCAACAGTGCAAGTTCCCAACACCTTCCATGACAACAGAGAGTCATGGAATCATAGTCTTGGTTGGAAGGAGCCTTAAAGACCATCCACAGGCAGGGAACCTTCCACTAGACCAGGCTGTTCAGACCTCCAGTGAACCTGGCCTTGAACACATCCAGGTATGGGGCATACACAGCCTCTCTGGGCAATGTGTTCCAGTGTCCCACCACCCTCTGAGTAAAGAATTTCTTCCTCACATCCAATCTAAATATCTGAACTTTTGGTTTAAAACTGTTACCCCTCCGTCATACCACTATCTGCCTGTGTCAAAAGTCATTCTCCCACCTTTTCTATAAGGCCCCTTTTACAGCATCCACAGGTAAGTACATTTTAGGAATTAGGAATGTTCCCTCTTTTCATACAAACTGCCCACTTTAGTCTGAATTTAACTCGCAGCATTTCTACATGAAGAACCACAGACTTTCCAAGAAAGCAGTCCTGGCTACAGGAGTCACCTTCCACAAGCAAACTGCTGCTAGAGGCGTGTTGCATGGTGCATTCACACCCACCATGCTGGCATGGGGCAGAAAGCAGGGGATGGGTCAGCCTTGTACCTGTTTGGTTCTGACACTCCTCTGGGGCTGGGCCTGTGCTTAGTGCCTGCAGAAGGTGAGCATGGGGCTGGGTGGTCCCTTGGTGATGGTATCAGACTGTGAGGGCTGGCTAAAGGGGTGCAGTCCTGCTGCTGGCTTTACTCAGAGCTGATAGCTCCTGCTGCTCTGCAGGGAGAGCCTGAGATAGTTGGGACACTGCTGGAGGGGAGAGAGGCCTCCCAGAAGGGCACCTGTCCTTGGTCTAATCCAGCCAAAGCAGTCCCATTTTTCTGAAGTATCCTCCCACACTATTATGATCTTTTCTCTCTGGGGTTGAATTTTGTTCTTTATTTGGAATAATTCTTTCTTCCCAAGGGGAAATTATCTGCCTGTTTTTATTGTGGGGAGAGCCAGACCCTTTCCAGGTATCTGGATCTAAAAGGAAAGATCAAAACACAGAATTGAGGTGAATAAAGGTGGACTTTTGACAAATCTATGACAAATAATTAGAAGAGTGAGCAGAACAGGGAGCTCAGCAAGACACAAGAGTATCCAGTGGAATAGTCAAGCAACAAGGGTAGAACAAAGGTAGAGAATAGCACAGCTCAGCTGTAGAACAGTAATTATTTCCACTACAAGTTTTACCAATCAGTAATGAGTCAACCCCCTCAAACAGCTGGACACATTTATCCATCCAAGGCTGGATACAGAGACAGGCATAAAATCTTTGGCTCAGGAAGTTTCCACTGAGCAGGCTGGAAACCCCAGGGCTGCATGGCAGGGAAGGATTGTTTGCTTTATCCAGTATTTTCATACTGTTATCACTTTCATACCAGTGATCACTTTAACCAGTGCTTTCATGGCTGTGAACCAGCTTCTCCCCAACAAAGCTTGCATGCAGGGTGAGCAGCTCCTCTCTGTTCACGGCCACAGCTCACAGGGTTCCCCAGCACAGGTTCACAAGAATACACAAGAGATGGTTTGCATTACTTCTTCATCTAGACTTGTGCTCATGTTACCAAGGCACTGGGCCATTTTCTGCTAAAACCAGCAATACCTCATGCTCTGGAATGCTTGAGAGTAAAGAAAAAACAACAAAAATGTCTGAGTTTTCTCTTCCCTATTACTGGTTTTCTTGTCTTACTCAGTTGTAAAACATACCAAGGGAATCAGATGGTGTAACTACCTGGCATCCTTGACAGGAGCCATGCAGAGACAAAATACACACTACAACTCAAATCTGCTTTCCCACACCTTTCAGTATTCTTGGAATGAGCAGGTACTAAATTTGACTTGCAAAGACATAGTTAAATCAGAGCCAGGGGCAAAAGATATGAGCAGATATCTGGTTGCCTGGGAGAAAAAAAGCCCAACAACCCAAACCCCCTAGAACAATAAAAAGAGGGCAAAGAAGCTGCTCTTGGTACCAAAGATGCAATAATAAATTTTCAATAAACTTTGAACTAAGGATTTATTTTCAATAAATCTTGAACTAAGTTGAGAAAAGCCAAGAGTTGTAGCTGGGTATCTATTCTTCTGGAATATAAGAATCTTCCTTTCCTAGAGCATCCTCTTGCTGCAATTTTTCCCTATGTCCTGTAGAGTGCAGAGTGGTGTTTTGGAATTGAGGATCTATTAGTCTGAAAATAGGATAAAGTCTAAGCCTGCTTGAAATTCTCTTTAGGCAGGCTGCTCTGAGTTATGAAGGTGGCCTTTTAAAAATGGAAATAAACAGACAGAGAGAAGAGATGACTTTAATGAACAACTACCCGTGTCTTTTTGGGTCTCAGATTCCATTAGCAAATGGTGACTGAAAAACGAGAGCAGTTCTGTCAGCAACAACCAGTCACCCCCTCTGCACCTGAGCATTCCCCAAACACAGTGCTTTCACTGCAGAGAAAGCCTGAAATAAGGAGGGACATCCACCTGCAGTTCCCAGCTTAGCAACAGCCTCGTTATGGCTGTGAAAGCCTTTGAGAGAATCAGCCTCAGCTGAAGGGGCTCAGGAGCCAGGTCCAGGTGCCTGACTGGACCCATCTTCGGTTTTGCTTTTGGCTGTGCATTCCAGGGGTCACCAGGCATCCCAAACACCTCAGTTTGGGGGAACTGATGTTTGATGTGAAAAACTAAATACCATCTCCTTCTCTGGCATCTTGAACAGCACCACAGCCCCTGCAAGACACACTTTGACTCATGTGATATGAACTGCAACAATGTAAGGGGCAGATAAAGTGCCCCTGGGTGTCCTAGAAGGGTGCCCCTCAGACATGTGGTGGGGTAGTGGCTGAGGCACCGATCATTTTCCTGTGCCACTGTTTGTGGGCACTGGAACAGGCTGCCCAGGAAGTGGTCATGGCACCACGCCCATCAAAGTTCAAGAGGCATTTGGGCAACACTCTCAAGCATGTGGTGTTATTTTTGGGGTGGCTTTGTGCAGGGACCAGAGTTGGACTTCCATGATCCTTGTGGATCCCTTCCAGCTGAAGATGGTCTATGATTCTGTGATTGTGTGATTTCTATCACTGCAGTACTGCTCAAGAGGCCATACAAGACACAGATGTAACCACAGGAGCCTGAAAACAAGGGTAGTGTTAGACTGTGGCAGGCTGCAACAATATGGAACCCTTTTTGACATTAGAGAACAAGCTGACATTCTTCATTTTGTACTTGTACTGTCCTGTTCCCAGAAAAAGCTTGTCTCAACTCATGGCATCCTTACTACATCCTTTGCTGCTGTGAACAAATGAGAAAAGGAAAACCTGAAGAAGGGATCTGGGATAAGACTTTTTTAACCATCTGAGCAGTTCACAAGATACTGCACTGGAAGTGGAATTGTGCCAGACTGCGCTAGGATCCTGTATGCCTGTGCTGACTTGTCTCTCATGTTCCCTCACTACCACCTCCAAATCTTGCAGCACAGAGTAGGTAGGAAAACAAAGCCCATAAATTAGCAAGGAGGATGGGAAAAAGGGCAGCCTGGATCCTACTGAACAGCGATTCTATCTTAGGTCTGAGATGTCTGCCAATGGAGACGAAGTTAATTCAGACTTGCCAGTTAGCTCCAGGAGACTTGGGGACCTCTTGCTTCCTCATGGCCATGACATGCAGAGCTGCACCTGTCACAGATACCAGATGAGACAGATCTTATATTATTCTTATAGCTTTAGGGCAACTGGAGGGAGAAGGAAGGGAGAAAATCAAATCAAACACAGAAAAAGAACACAAACAAAAACTTCCCAAATGTCTTCTACTTGACAGTGACCAAAAGTGACATTTTCTGGGAGTCTCTTCTGGGAGCTGCTGTCAATTATTTATTAACACCTTGGACACAGCAGAGTAGCTGAGCATGTTGTGATCCAGGGTTTCTCTGTGTGAGTATGACTGAAGTGTTTTGCAAATCAGGGCAGGGAGAAGAAGAGATACTCTGCCCTTCAGGGCATACCTTTGCAATTCTGCATGTGGCACAAGAAAGGCAAACTCCTTTTCCTTCCTCCCTCCCTGCTTCCTCCATGCAGTGACAATCTCTGAAACCCTCACTGGACTTATCTTTTTGACTGCTGGAGGGAAAAGCTGCCCATCCTCATGGCAATGCCCTCCCTTTCCAGCAAGTCAGACCACATAATTGGCATCAAAATCTGAATCCCTTTCTGGAACAAGACAGGGTTGTGCCTGTGCTTTCCAGTGAGTCCTCTCTTAGCTGAGAGCAGACAACACCTTGATCTTGGTGGGTGCGGACACTTCTTTTTCTCTCCTTGCCTTTTAGGTCCTTCAGGTCAGCTGCCTTTCTAATTTCTAGCCTGAAGATCCATCAGCAGTGGGAAATGTTGAATCTGAGCTCTGTTGGTGGTGTCTGGACAATCCTGTGGCTAAACAACTGATGTAAATAATTGACAGAGCTCAGAATCGCTGTTTCCCATTGCTTCCCACTTCCTGGTGCAAATAACTTACACTGGTAAATCATTGCAAACGACTGGTAATTCATTAGATGACTTGCACTGTTAAGCCATTTACTTTGGTTTTGTGTTCTTGAGCATCTGACAATGATTGAGATGCTTGTGTATGCTCAATGAGCTCCTTATGGCTTCATGATGGCTTCTTTCCCTTACAAATATTTTGGCCTCCACATTTTTGCCTTAGAAAGAAGGACTTAGTTATTCTTATTGCTTAGATCTCACAACAAAAAGCAGAACAACATTCAGACAGGTCTACAAAGGGGATCCTTGGAAGTCCCAGTATCATTGTAAGGCAATTGATCTTCAATTTCTGAGGTCACCTTAAAATTATTATTCTTTCATTTGTTTGAGGAAATGCTGTCCCCTAATTTAGTGTTGCTTGCTGGTATAGCATCAGCTTTATAAACGATCTTATGTATTTTTGGTGCTGAGGAATGCACATTGGACTGTTCTTCTGGTCAAAGTTCCTTGTCTATGTTTCCTTTGCTGTCACAGGAGAGATGTGAGTTCTGTCAGGAAGACAATTTATCCTCCTCTACAAACACCTTAAGTTGGGGAAAATGCCAAGGAGAGCTCACCTTGCTATTCACTGAACTCAGAGACAGCCTGGGTAGTGTGGTTGCCCTTCATGCCGACTCTTCAATACAAATATTCTGATCCCTTGCCTTTAGGATGCAAAGATTTCCCAAGCAGGTCCAGTGATTTCAGCAGGACAAAATATAGTGCAGAGCATGGGTCTCAGTATGCAAATACCTTTTGAAAATAGAGCTTGTTTTCTGTGGTCCTTTCTTATGTTTGAAAATACTGCTTAAAATGCACTTAAAAACAAAAGGGAAAACATAATACAATCCTAAAGAAAGGAGATTTTTTTGTAAAGCTGACATAAAAGGGTAGATTTACAAATGCAGCAGTATTAAATCACTTCTAGAATTAATAGTGGGCTTTTAATCTGAGAAGTCTCTGCTTGGAGACATCCACATCACCATAGGAAGGAAAGGTGATTCCATGCTGTGAGGTCAGAGAACTCCACCTGAAAAAATGAATTGTAATTTTGATCAATTCCTACAAATCTTTCACACTTGAAATGGATTTGGAACCAAGGGACACCTTAATTGATGATTCCCCAAGATGTTGGGATGGGAGGTGAACATCTAGCTAGTTTTTAGAACCCATAAATTATCAAGACAGTGATATATCAGCAACTGAATGAATAATGTAGAGATCAACATGGCTTATTTAAATTTAGCTTAACCTTTTCTTCCATGGGAGAGCAAAAGAAGAATAATTGCCTCAATTAAATTTTAATCTTGGATATGTTGATCTGTAACTGGGCTTGCCACAGCCTTGGTTTCCCTTTCCCATATAGATGAGGCAACGCATCTAAACTTGAAGTCTCCATACTAATATTGACTATAATATGCCCAGAAATTTTGCAAGGTAGACATTTATCTGTAGCAGTACACATACCAGCTAACCCAAGGGTATTAGTTTTGTGTTCCTATTTTCCAAAGCATCATGTGCGTAGAATGGAGATTATAATGTATTTTCAATACAGCACATCAACAACACCCTCAAAAAAGAAAAAACAAGGGAAAGTCTTTTCATCTGAAAATTATTTTCATTCAGGTCTCTGCTGTACATAGATGATTTTACTTGAATTAAAACAGAAATTAATATTAAAAAGGCAAATGTTACAATTGGCTGGAATTAATGGTTATTTTCTGAGGTTGCTTGACAAGAAGCAGATTCCTTTGTGGTCAGCTGAGCTGTCTGTGAGCATTACAATTCCTTGCTCGTTGTTTCATCCAGGTGTAAAACCGAAAACAGACCTCACAGTTTGCATATTGTTATTCATTGTTATTTTCTTTTAAAAGCTAAGTAGCCCATATCTGTTAAACAACTCAGGGACTGAAAGTTTTTTGTGCTGTGACTGCTGCTGCATACTCAGTATTGCCAGCAGTGAGGTCCCCGAGCAAGAAATACCTCTGGGCTGGGAGAGGCTCTGCTGTGCCTTGTCCTATTCTACTGTAGTAGCAGGACAAAAGGCAAGTCTTTTACTGAAGCTACAGAGGAATAAAAGCTAGAAAATATATGCATGAGATCTATCCAAGAGTTTAGGACTCAACTGGCAACTAAAAGATAATTTCTGAGATGACAGAGCTGGAGATCTGGTAGCAAATCAGTTGGTTCTTCTTTGTGTTGATTGAGCCAGGGGAAAAGGAAAGAGAAATAGGTTTGAAAAGAGGTGGGTGACTACAAATTCTTCAGAGTATCAAAGGAGTTGTTTTGCTAATGATTTCATAAACAGGAGAATTGAAGCACGGCTCAAAGAATTCTGTATTCAAAATTGCTTGATTGAAAACTTCACATCTGCTCCTGTTTAGGTGTCAGCCTGTGTTTCCGAAATGAGGATGCCTCTGGGTGCAGGCTTGTTGCCTGGAGAAAGAGTTGCCTGGCAGAAAGCATTTAATGCACAGATTTTGAAGCTGGAGTGCAAGCACGTCACTTCCTAAACACCAAACCAAAGTAGCATCTCAATTATTTTTGTGCAGAACACAAAATCTCACTCATATATGAGGGGAAATAACAATCTGGTGTTGACAGAAACATTTGGAATGCTTGTCTTCATACACTGTATCAGAACACAGTACTACACCTGTAGCTCCAATTGCTCTTCTAACACAGAATTATTTACTATTTGGGGTCTTATTGCATCAACCAGCCTTTAAGAGTTACCTCCTCCCTTTGAGGAAGCCATAGTTTATTAGCATCAATAGCACAGGGAATGCAAATCATAGGACAGATAGGTGAAAGTATTTAGACTAGGTAGAGATGAGCCTTTGTGGTATCACACTTCATTAATATTTGGTCTAGACTGGGATTGCAAAGGTGAGCAGAAAGTTGCTTATAAAAACATTGCTTGGTTGAAGACATAACTGGGATAAAAACGCCCCAATCCTTAGACTTCTGCCATAAATACATTCTCATTCTGTCATCCAAAGAACATTCTCTCAATTTTCAAAGGTATTGGTTAATTCTGTTCAAAGAGAAAGTACTCTAGGAGAAGGAGGGAAACATGAGGAGGAAAGCAGACCTAAGTGGAAATTATAAATGAAGCATTATTATGTAAGGCCAGTAACAGATTTTCACTATAATTAAGATGGATTACTTTAATAATCCTTAAGGGCTTGATTCAGAACTGCATTATAAACCATTTATGTGGGACTTCTGCACTCATTGCCTCTGTGAGGAGATTGCATGTGTTTAAATAAAAGAAGGCTAAATTCAGAGTTTTTATATTTCTTCAAGCAGCCTCCTTTGGTTTGGAGAGATGAGTGACTGCCTCAGATTTATGTGCTGAGGAGGGCGCCTGAGCCTTGATAGAACTCTTGGAAAGTAATTACCTTCTGCAGATTTTACACCTGAACATATATACAGGGCATGGCAATTTGGCTAGGGAAAAAAACCACCAAAAAACCCCACAAAAGCTTTTGTGCACAGAAGAGCTGCTGTTTGGATTAATGAACTGCAGAACTGACTTTCTCCTCTCCACAGATGTCACATGTGCCTTTAGAATATACTTGCTTCCCTTGAAAACACGCAAATGTTGGAAGATACTGTGCTACATAAGTGAGACCATGACTATCTGGGAAACCAGAAGGCAATGTTTCCATTTTCACAAGAACATCTTTATGTGAGAATGAGAAAAATTATAAAGAATGCTAAAACTCAGAAGAAATATTTAAGGCTAGGGTATTTCAGTGAAATGTTATAATCTTTTGAACTTCTGTCTTAGTTTTATCTGAGCTCACAAGCATTAAAAAATAAGATTTCTTTGATATTTTTTTTGCATGGGAGATGGTGAGGATATCACCCCCCTCTTCCAAATATTTGGAATCAGAATAATTTCAGAGCCCAAGGACAAAGATTTTCCTGGTGAATATATAGACCTTGTGAATGTGAAAGATAACATCTACTTCTCAGCCAGGAAATGCATCCAGGTTATTGTCACAGACAAGCTGCTGTGGGGTTTGCTCCATACTGACACGGGCAGTATAGAGCAAACACCTCCTGCAATATCCCCCTATGAAGGATCTGAGGAGAAAACCCTGTTCTTGGAAAAGATGATGAATGCCAACTCATTGATCTGGGGCAGTAAAACCCATCTGTGGGACCATCTGTTCTGTAGGGATTGATAAATCCTTAGGCTGGGATTTGGGAGATGCCAAAATGCCCATATTGTGGGCTAGAACTAAGCAAAGCAGAACTATGTGGGGAGCCATGTCCAACTCCATGCCTTGTGATGGCCAGCCCCAAAGGATCTTGCTTTCCCAGCGAAGCTCAGGATGGAAACCTGACCACAGATGCAAGAATATCTTGGTCCCTGTTTTCTTTTGGTTTTCTTGTTTCTTAGTTCTAGTTCTGCATTATAAATTTCTAGTGAAATCCTTTGTGCTTCACTGTCTGAGTTTTTTGAGAGGTTGTGTGGGGAGAAGAATCACAGCATTGTTTGGCAATCTTGAGCTTTCTGTTCCTGGAATACTCAGTGTTAGGCAACCCAATGAAACCATCATTTAGTAGGGTCTGATGAAGTCTGACAAAACAGAACTGATCATTCTCATATAGGTGTTTTTATTGCTTTTGCTATTTACCAGATCGCTTTATTTTCCTCCTAGTTGGCCAGAGCATGCTACAGACATATTTTGATTCCTAACTACTGAGGTCAATGAGAGTAAGGTGGCCAAATATTTTTATGGATATGATCCTAAGCTGTATAGAAAATGTATCTTCTTAAAAGCTTCCTTTTGTGATGTATTGAATTCTTAAAACGTTTACCCTATAATTTTATTAGTTCTGCAGGAGCTCTGTGCCTCATTTTTTTAAAATTTTGTTGATGCCCAAGAGTAACAAGCAGCTGCACTGTGTATGCAGAGAACTGACTTACAGGGAGAATGTGCAGTGGGTTGACTGAATATAACTCCCCTTAAACCCTTTCAGTGCCAAATCCAACCCCTCCACTCCAGCTCACTGCACTGCAGACCCGTGTCCACTCCAAGCATCTGAGCAGCTGTTGGGAGTCAAAGCCTGCAGGGTTTGTCTTCAGTAGTGGGGGTACCAGGAGTAAGAACAGAGGAAATTTCTGTAACAATTACACTGAATATTATTCAAGCATTTATTAATAAGTGGCTTCCTAATGGTAAGTCTCAATCAACTTGTCTTTCATTAGTTTTTCTGTTCTCCCCTTGATTCCAATTAAACTGTTTTCATCTCTAACATCCTAAGTTTCACAGCCTGATAGCACACTCCTAGAGGAACTACACATTTGTTTTGAGCTTACCTCCTTCAAGTTTAATTTGAATCTGCATAATTCTTGCACTGGAATATAGATGCCTTCCTCTGATACATCTGTTCAACATCCATGAAAGTGCAGTATAAGAGTTTTTGAGTTGTAAAATTCAGATGATCAGCAGTATCAATAGCTCCTGATGGGCCCCTCCTTCCTGAATTTTGCCTACTTCCTTTTTGAATCTATTTACATCTTCACCTGAAAGAGATTCACACAAAACAAATATGTCTTACTCAGAAAGCTCTTTTTTCTGTTTGCTCTGAAACCACTGCCTGATTGTTTCCTTGGTTGTCATGTGCTGGGAAATACCAAATACATTATTTGCTATTTGTCTTGTCTGTGTCTTGTGATTTTATAGAACTCTGCTCCATTCTCCTGAGTCATCTTTTCCCATGCTGAAGAGTCACAGATTATTGACTTTGCTCTCTGAAGAAGCTACTTCAAACCACTGAGTATCTGTGTACCTCTACTCTTCCTCTCTGTTTCTTCACTGTGACCCTTTCAAACAGGTGAGTGCAATTGAATGTGGCATCCAGGAGATGAACAGAGAACTAATACATTCACATCATTAAGTTACTGTCTCTAATGTCACAGGGCACAAAACAAGTATGAGTGGGTTAGGGGTCAAGACCAGATAGCACAGGAGGTGCATTGATTTCATAATACCCCTAAATTTCATATTTATGTGTGTTTCTTACATATATATACAATTTTCTTTTCCTTTTGCATGCCATTTTCATTCTGTTTTCTAATTTTAAGATAAAAATATGTATGCTATGCCATTATATTTTCCTGAACAGCTGAAGTTTTTAAATTATGTTTCTATTTACTGTGGCCAAGGAAGTTCAAGAGAACACAAGGAATTTAGATGCTTGGTTCAAAGGCACCTCAGTCTTTGGAAAAGTCAATTCTTGATGATTTGGTAAACCAAAAAAGGGATCTAATGCAATTCCTTACCATGACTGAGCTATACCCTAGTCCAATAACAAAGGAAAATTATCACCTACTATTTCCTCTGACATCTGCATCGTCTTCAGTTTGTTTTCCAACAGATGGTTATTCAAATTTAAAAAATCAGAATAAATTCTTGGCATACAGAATCTCATTCCATTCTTATTTTTGTGGTCTTTAAGGAGAGAAACTCAAATGCACATTCCCTTCAACTTGGAGTGATACTTTAAACTTGGACACATATTGTGCAGTATCCACAACTTGCTGTTCTCCTCGAGGTCCACAGACTCAAGGCCCCAGTGAGAGGAGTCTGTGATTTCCTCAATAAATTATCATGACAAATCTGCAGCCTTATGAATAATACATAGGAAGGAACAGGGATATCTGTTGCCATTTCTGTGGATGCTACTAATAACCTGTAAAGCCTCTCCTCTGGGAATGCTGTTCTGAAAGAGCACGGGGCTAAGGTTGCAGAGCATCTTGCTTGGCATGTAGAATTGCTGTTTATAATGCAGATTGAATTTGCCAGCACACACATAGGCACACACACGGACAAAAATAAAGAAAAAGAAAAAGAAAAAGAAAAGATGGGAAGACGCAGCAGATCTCTTACAGCTGAGAAGCAGAAACAGCCTTTGTGCTATGAGGTAGAAGGAGAAATGATGGTCCTGTAATGTGCTTTTTGGCAAATAATCATTTAGGAGACATTTGAGAAATAAGTACAGTATGAAATAGAGTGACATTTTTTTACCCTAAAGGGGATGCCTCTTATTTAGTAATGCTGTTGAATAAAAGATGAATCACACAGAAGTTTTTTGTACTTCTGTATTCTTATTAAGATGCTTAGGGTTTACATCTTAATAAATTGCCCAAACAAGAAAAAATGGTAATGGTGTTTTTATCCAGTCTGGATTTATTTAAGATATAGCATGCAAAGTCTGTTTTCAGAAAGTGGGTTTTAATTTAAAAAGCCTTCTGGTCTGTCAGTTCTTCTGTCCCAAACAACCTACAGCTGATATACTGCTTTCTGATAAGTCCTTCTCCATCTTCTGTTTTTGGTGAAAATTAGACTAGTTTCAAATCTATGTGAGCTTGTGTGAGACAAAGAAACAGGTTTGATCACTAAAACTTAGTATCTTTGTGCCTATCAAATACAAAATTGACAGAGGTGGGCACCACACAGCCTCCTGGAGGTTCAACACCCTGATAACACTGGATGTGCATGAAGCCAATACACAGTGAATGGAAAAAAATATGTCTCATACAAAAAAGGAGATGTTCTTGCAGCTATTCTGCAGTTAAAACCACTTTATACTCCCTGTACATTTAAACAAAGGTAAAGGAAAGAAAACACTGACAACCCCCCTTAACAGCAAAAGAAAGGCCCTTTGCAAACCTGAGTGTAGACCACAAAGCCAGGAAGGTAGAAATGAATTCTCAACAGGCATGGAAAGATTTGCATCATTTCCAAAGCCATGACATGACGAGTGTCTGTCCAGGAGAGACTTCCTTGTACTTGTAAAAGGGAAAGATGACTTGTGGGCAGGTTTCTTTGGTAGAAGAGAAGCTATCGTTTTGCTTGAAGAAACACTTAAAACACTAACCTGCCTAAACATCCATTTAACATCTTAGAGACATTTTTGCTGCTCCAGAACAGGTGGGCACAAAATAGGCTTTGATATTCTGCTACAACCTCTTCTCTAATATTTTCCAGCCTCTCTCCATATCCTTGGCCACCTGTCAGTTGCAAGGCAAGAATCCTAATTGCTTTGCCACAATCTGTCTTTCACAACACTTTCAGTTTTTCTTCTTTTCCCTTTGTGTGCCATTTTGCTTGAGCAATTGACCCAATTTCATTCTAGCTGTTTGCTGACAGCACTGCTCAGATATCCTGCATGTGTCTGTGTGTGTATGTATGGGGATTGTCAAAATAGGAGTGCTCAAAATGCATTAGTTAATCCCTTTCCCTTTCCTGTCCCTTGTAAATGCACAGAGATCAGTTAGTATGAAAGGATGTTTCAAGCTGGAGAGGATCTCAGAAGGTCAGCCAGTACAACTTCCTGCTTAGTGCAGGATCTGCTGTAATGTCACAAAGCTTTCTTCTCATGCAGCAAATTTCTTTGTGTTGGTTTCTGGGTCTGAATTCATTGGGATGAATTTGAGAAAAAGAGACTTCTGGATGCTTCCTCTGGTACCCCAAGACTGCCAGCCCTGCACTGCTCCAGAACATCTGCAGACTCTGTGCTATTGTACTGCAGAGCTCACAGATGCTGGATATTAAGATTGAAGTTTTCAAAGTCTCTGAAAGACACCATGAAAAGTAGTACTCACTCAGCCCTTCTGTGTTCAGAAAACATTTATTATGTGAGAATTTGAACTTTGCCAGAACAAACACAAAGGAGCACCTTCAGATAAATCCAGTGTCCCTTTGTGTTGTTTCATAGGGAAGAGAAAAAAATTGCCTAATTTTGACATCAAGTAGCCTGACAAATCCTGAGAGCATAATTAGCCCAAGCAAAATCATGAGAGACACACATTACCTCCCACTGTATGTGGGCAAATTCGTGATCCGATTAAATCAAAATAATATGTGGACTCATCCAGATATCCACATCTCTGTCTTTTGTCCAACACCAACTGCTGAGAATAACTTAATTCTATTTGCAGACTAATCACCAGGATGTTTACTAAGAGAGGGGAATATTTTTAAATTTAGAGTGTAAATTTATCAAAGACACTCATAAGTCCAAAACCAGAATCTGCTCACACCCAGGTTGAACATACAGGGTCAGATGCATTAAAGGTGTTAGAAGGATTAAATGTGCTAACACAGAGAGAGTTAAGACTAAGACTTATGACTAAGACTAAGAGAGATGAATATTATTAAGCTTGGTGATTGTACATATCATTTTGGGAGACAGGGTAGTAGAAATGGAAACAAACATCATTAAGAGCAACTAGAAGAACAGTTTCATCTACATGCATAAATATTTCAGTCCTTGCTCTTCCTCTGGGCTGTCCTTAGAGTAATGCTAGAGAAAAAGTAATAATAAAAAAGAGCGTTCATTCTGAAGGTATTCAACTGCGAAAATGAATACAAGGTTAGGAAATGTAGGGAGAAATAAAGAGTGAAGGGCCAGGCTGTGAACACTATGAAAGCAGAGTAGTGTTTGTGACATTTGTACCAACAAGAACTAGAATCTGAGTCTGCCATATTAACGCTGAGTTTTTGGAACAGCAAAATGTACATGGGTTTTGTTATTGCTTTGTGAATTTCAATGGCTGGAAACTTGCTCGCAATTATATCTGAACCTGTGACTTTAGTGGGTGACTTGGACCAAACCTCTGAGGATGTGAATTTCATAGGTAATTGCCCAGAGGCCTCCTCATTGTGGCTTTTGCCATCAGCTATTTAAAGTGAATGGAAATGCAACATGGCAAGTTTGTGCGTGGTATCAGCACAGGGGAAAGAACACACAGATAAGATTTGCTTGGCCTATGCCACGCCCTAACACAGCACCCAAATCCACTCTCCCCTCAAGGTACCATCCCATTGTTCTTTCCAGAACTAGTAATGGAGACGTCTTGCAATAGTCTCCTTGATGTGTCAGTTTAAAGTCACTGCTTTGTAACTGTTTCAAAGCTTGAAAACGAGGGCTGTCTTTGCTATAGTGAAATGCAAATCAGCTTTCCCAGGTTTATATCCACAGCACCACTGCTTTTGAAAGTAGCAATAAACTGTTTGCTAAGAAGAACCACTTCCTCTCTTCCCTGTCATGGATGAATATCACTTCAGCATGATACTGGTCTATCTGTAGAGTCAAAGCTGGCAGGTAATTCATCATCCTGCACCAAGCTGACTCATTAGAAACCCAGGAAACTAGATATTAACTAGCTCTTTTAATATGTTTCCCTTTATTCTCATTTCACAGTTTCCTGTGCCTCTGTTTCGTCCTCTGTTGCTAAATTGCAATTATCATGAAACTTTGATCTCTTCACCTATAGATGGCCCACTCATCCATCACCACAGTGATTTTCTTTTACAACACTAAAAATCCAGGACTTTCTGTGGGTTTAAAAACATTCAAAGCTAGCTCTTCCCTGTAAAACAACTATGCAGGTGGTATAAAGGGAGGGGCAAGGATGCAGGGCTTTACCAACTCAAAACAGTAAAAAGATCATTTGTGATTTAAAACGTGGATTTTATTTAAAAGGAAATGTATGTTTGTAATTTATATTTTTTAAATTCCTTTAGTATTCAAGATTTCATTTTTTATTTCTCTTTCTTTCTTATAAGTAGTAGTGACTTGATGGCCAGAAATGAGGGTTTTACAGAAAATATCAAAAATCACAAATAACCTCTACCATGGGCTGCTAGAATCTCTAGTTCTAAATTGGAGATGCTACCAAACAATTTCCATCATTTTTTCCTGATTATCTGGAGCACGTGTAATCAATCTAAAGCTTTCAGCTGGATTTACTGTGTGTAAATTGAATAGCTAGACAGCATGAATACCAGATTTCTGTTCAGCATCTCCCAACAGTGTGATACTTATTACAGATCCAGGGTAGACCTGATTTGTAAAAACATTATGAGACTGCTTAGATTTTTCTGAATGTGGATCAGATCTGTTAAAACTCCCAGAAATAAAAAAGTAGAAATTATCCACAAATTGCTTGTGCTCATCTCTACACAGAAAGAATATAACTTGTCTCAAGCAATGTCTACTTTTCCCTCAATATAAGCTTCAACTATTCTATTTCAAGACTACATTCATTTCTCAGAACTCATTTTTACCTGCAGTGAGTTATGTTTGAATCTACATCTTAAGAAAGATTTAGTTTTAAAAAGAAGGGTAACACAGAAAACCAATCACAAATTCTTCTCTCTTCCAAGGCCACATTTCTATCCTTATGAGACATTTTTTAATTTATTTTTTTTCCTTCATGTTTTATCCTTTTTAACTAAAACTTCATTTTTGCGCCAGCAATACCCAATGTATCTCTTTAAAATTTTAATGGAATATGAGGGCTGATTTTCATTCACATTCCACCATCCTAAGGGGCAAAAAGGAGGCATTTCAGAAATTACCATATTTATTTATTAGCACATTGCTAATGAGTGTGAGAGATGCCATCCTCTGTCATTTCTCTGCAGCTTATGCTCTGCCTTGGCCATTTCTAAACCATTCCATGGGATTAATCCTGCATCGCCACAGTGCCAGCACCACCAGATTCATAGAATCACGGGACTATAGAATATACTGAGATGGAAGGGGCCCATGCAGTCCTTCTGTGGCGTTCACTGGTATCTCAGGCATTTGGAAACTCAGAATTTCCAGCTGAAAATATTTTGTGCCTGAATATGATGTACAGAATGTTCACATTTGGTCAGGAGAGTGGGGAAGTCTTACAATAAGAACAAAAAATGTTTAATGCAATTGTTTGGGAACCTGTACCCAAAGTTGTGCATTGGTTACTGACGTGGGAAAGCAAGCCCTGCTGCACTTCAGAATGCTCACTGGCTCTAGAGGGGAGTTATATGACCAGTGCCACATACAGACAGTTCTTGTTGTCAGACAGAAGCCACAGCACTGGTACTGGTAGAAGTTTTCTAAGGCACCATGACTGGGAGGGAGTACCTTTAAAGTAACCCTCCAGAGTGGTCTAAGCTTAATAATAAGGGCTCCATGAAGTTCCAAGCATCCTCCCTCCCTTTAAAGCTCCTAAAACTGAAGATTTCATTGTAATTTTAGAGGTAGGGTACCTTTGTGAAAGCTTTAGTCCCATGGCTGCTGGCCTCTATCCACAGAAAAGCCATGGTTGTGCTGATCTCCCTGTCTTTGGATACCTCCTCCTGCTTTAATTGTCATTGATACTCCTGTGATTGGACTTTTATTTTCCTTGTTAGTTTCCATCAGGTCCTTTAACCATCTCACTGCACAGTCAGAGTTCCAGTGGTAGTACAGGACTGGGGAATGTCCACCTGGAGATGGAGCACAAGACTCATCCAGATTTGCTGGTCTTCTCATTGCAACTGCTGAGTTTGCAGCCTAGCAGTGCGCAGTCCAGAGTGTTGACACTGCCTTGAGGCCTGGAAAGACATGTACGGGCAGAAAGGGACCTGAAGAGGATTGGTTTGGGTCCAGGAGTTGTCTGCAAACATAGACACAACCCACTGTGCTTCTGTGGTGGTGTCTGACAGAATCACATATCAGAGGGGATAACAAAAATTTCACAACAAAAGGTACATTTTGCTTGTAAATGCAGTTAATAACTACTAGCCTTTTGGAAATGCCAATACATGTCAGAATGAGTCAGGGGGGGTTGTTTGTTTGCTTGTTTGCTTGTTTGTTTTAAGGCAGACATTGTAAGGCACCCACCATCAGCCTATTATTTAGGCCATTTTTGCTAAGCTCTACTGTCTGCACAATAGTACCACTTTGTGCTTCATGACTTTGGGCAGACTCATGCAGCAAGGGCTGTAATAAGGTGTGAAATAAAGATTTAGTAGCACAGCATTGCAAATGCAGTCTAGCAAAGGAGTTCATTACAGTTCCATTAAGACTGCAGAGTTAACATTAAAAACAGCCAAGAAACACAAAAAACGTATGGTATTAACCTTCTTGGAGCAGTATTAAGTCAGTCACATTGTACAATCAACAAGGTCTGTTCCTTGCTCTGGGCCAGATTGCACAACTTTCAATTTTAGCACAGTTGTCTGATCATAGTCATAGGACCTTAAGGTCCCAGTAACCATCAGCCCACAGGATTAGGAGCTCTGCCTAAGTGAAAGAGCCTTCGTTTACTTTGATGGGCACCACTGACCTTGCACAGTCCCCCAGCACACAGCACAACTGGGAGGTGTCAATCAGAAGGAACTTAATCAGGTCAAACATTTCAATTTGTATCAGAAATTTGTTTGAACAGGAAAGAGCTGCTCGTGCATCTATGAGGGCAACCTCTTTGCTCTCATCAGCTCTTGCTACCTTATTCATTTCTACGTGTTTTCAGTCTTGACCTCCAACAGAATTGGAATGGAAGTGTTTTCAGGGAGTCAAGATTTTGCCGATTTCTGGTTTTGTCACAGATCCTCCTTTTGTCTTTGGGCAAGTACTTTGACTCCTGCTTTCCACTCTTTTAGGAAAGAGACACAGCTTTTGGGTTGGCTATAGAGGCTTTAGATCTCCTGCCCAGGAATAGGGTAGATATTATGCCCTTAGTTCTTGATATTAAGTGGCTAGGGGTATCTCTAAGTTCCATGTGGCTATAAGCCACAATCACAAATATTGCCCATTAAGAGAATTGGCAAGGAAATATGTGCAATCTTCACTCTCTGAAGTGAAGGCTGCCAGACTGAAGCAATAGAGATTTAATGTATTCAAACATTGCAGTGCTGTGTGTAAGTGGATATGATTTAAGGTAATGCATTTTAACACAGCATTATGCACTTGCCAGAGGGATTTTATATAAAGTTATAGTCCTGCTTTTAAATGACAGTACATCAAGACACATCTTGAATTAACTTGACTGAAAGCACTTTTTGATAAATAGCTGGTGCAGTGGTACAGGTTACAACTGACCCAGGCTCTGCAGGGACAACATATCTGGATTTTGGGAGATTACTCCAGGCTGGTGAAGATGAAGGCTTGAGCCATGAGCAATGCCTTGGCTTGAACATTGTTTCTCTGTGCACAGGTGCACAAGAAGGGAGAAAGTATCCACCTTCCCTGCTCCACTGGTGGTGCTTTGAGGTACACTGGGGTGCAGGCTTGGAGGCTCTGTAAGCAGGGCCAGGGGAAGGCAGCTGCCCTCTGGGGTCTCAGTTGCCCCAGAAATGTTGTATAAGCAGAATACAGACCTCTGGGAAGCTCATCGCCAAGTCAGTGCCAAACTCATGACTCTCAAATTCGTGAGCCATGGCAGATGAATTTGACAGGGGATCAATTAAGAGGCTGATGAGTCTCCTGCCTGGCAGTGCTGGCTGCTCGGCTTGAGCTGCCCTAAAGGAGCCCCATTGTAGGGGAAAGCTCTCCTGCAGTGCAGCTTATCCAGAGTGTTCCCTTTAGATATTCCAAATGGGGAACTCTTTTAGGGGTAGCATCAGGACTGGCATCCTGGTGCCAGCTAGAACTCTGGTTTCTGCAGAGAGCATGATAACTGTCAGCAAAACCAAATTAACAGTCTTCACAGCTTGCATCCAAATTCAATGGAATATTAATTATGACCAAACGTACAAATGTGAAAAACATCTCCTTTGGAAAAAGAGATTTATCTAAGTAACATTATGAAATATCAGTTTATCAGCAGCTTGACATAAAACACATAATTATATCAGTGAATCATTTAATAATTAGAACACAAGTTAATTGACATTATTCAGCTGCTGAATAAAATCTCCATGAGGCAAACAATGGCACCCACTGGGGTGGCGGTAATTTTAACACAGTTCTTCAATTAATAAAGTAAAAAAATATAAACCAAACAATATTACAGTGGTTGACAGGAATGTGTGTGTGATTGTAGGGAGGAATAGGAGTTCCAACAAACTCAGGGCAGTAAATTATCAAAATTTAATGATTTCTCCAAGAACTCATGTTCCGAGGAAAACTACTCTGACAAAAGACATGAGAAGAAAGAAGAAAATAAAAAATTGGAATAGAATAGCATTAATAATATCACTGACTTATTCTGAGAAAATCTGTGGAGAAATGAATGCCTGATATTTATGAGCTTTCCACAGGGACGAAAAGAATTTATTTGTGATCGAAAAAGAGGGAAGCAACAAGCAAAATATCCCTATAGCTGCTTTGTAGAGGCTTTTTTTTTTTAAAATTCTGCTATTGCAACACATTGTCTGGATGGGGAGTTTGGGCACTGAACTACTTCTCAAACTGATGGTATTGGAACAATTATTCTGAAATCATGAATGAGTTGTTCCATGTCTCTCAGCATTATCAGATAACAAGGTTTCTAAAAACTGAATACTCAGATCTTTCCCTTTAAAGTTTTGAGTCTTGAAATTGCTTTCATATAGCAATTGCCAGATATTTTTTTTTCTTCATTCGGGCTAGAAGAGCACTTTAAAAAACAATAGTGAATGTACCAAATAGTCATGGTATTCCAAGAGCTGGGATTAAGGAAGCAAGTAGCATGTTGCCAGGTTGGCAGTAGCTGCAGGGGCTGCAGAAAAAGTGCACCAGGAAGAAGTGTTCCTCCAGCTCACTTCTGTGTCATGTCTGATTCCCTGCCTCCCCATTGCCTTTGGTTTTAACTGACACTGGGTAATGACACAGCCAGGTAATCTCAGCTGAACTAGATATTCAGAAAGGATTATAGGAGCATATGGTTTATTTGCTTTCCATTGGTTACACACCATTCTGGACAGGCAGCAAACAGGTTTAGATTGATTTGATTTATCTCTCAGTATTTTACATGAGAATGGCATTACTCCCATGTCTATAATCAATGTGAGAAGCAGAAAATCACAGAGAACCCATGTGGACTTGTTGTAGTCCTACAGAGGAGTCTGTCTTTATGCTGGTGGAAGAATATGGCCAGACTGCTCATCACGGTCAGCCAAGTGTCAGGTTGTGGGGACTGAACCCAAGCACAAGGATACAGACATGGGGAAACCTCACCACCACCACTTTGCAAAGGTAAGAATTGTATGTCCATCAGTAACCTGGGATTTTGTTGTATCACCTTTGCTAAACCACAGGCAACTCCATTTTACCTCCTCCTTCTACTGTTTATCATTTGTACTATTATCCCAATCCAAACTGGGATTCATTGTGAAAGAAGCTGTACAGACACAGGGTGAGGGATAACACAGTGACACAAAGCAGGTGAGAGAAGCACTTGCTTTTGAAATGACCTGCCTGGGATGCTCTGTCATGGTGCTCAGACTAGGACACATTTCTGTTCTGTTAAAGGTACATTTAGATACTTAAACAATGTGAAAGCTTTCTCATTGTGAGTGAAGGCGGCAGAATCCATTATTATCAATTGAACTGTTCCTGGAAATCTGCTAATTTTCCTCTGCCTTGTGCAAAGAAATAGAAGAGTCAGAAGGAAAGAGACTTTAGAAACAGAAGTTATAGAGGCTGGGTTCAATTAGACCATTTCTTGATATTTTAGGTAAGAGAGATAAATGTGAAATGTAGACAGAATATTAAAAATCTAATATTTGCCTGAACATTTAAATCAGGATACTAAAAACTAGGCTGGGTCAATGTGTTTCAGACAATAAGTTTCCTTATGGAATCCTTAGCAGATCCTTTGGAGAGGTGAGGGTGCATGTTGAGCCATAAGAACTGTAAGCCAATGAACCACAGGTGCTTGCTGGCTAGGAGCTCTCAAATCACCCATTCCTCAGATGGAACTTGTGTTCTGGGTATCACCTTTAATAGCAGTGATGCTGACACCAGTGACTAATTAACAGACAGAGTATCTAAATAAGTTGGCATTGGAAGTTATCTTAATTTTGTAATGACACTGAAGATTTAAAGAGCAGCTTAAATGAGAGGTGTTACTCACTTTTAAAGGAGATGGCAGAACAGTAGAGATGCTACAACAAATATGTGGAGCTGTGGATTAAGTTGCCTTGGCTCACTCAAAGGACTGGACCCAATTATGAATAAACATGCTAGAACAGAGTAGTCTAGCTTAAAGGATTGTACTCTGAATGATAAAAGTCTGGAATACCATACCATTAGCTCTCTGAAGCTAATTATAAGAGTTAAATTAAAAGGTCTTACAGGCTGTTGCCCTGAAATTATTCACCATACATAACAGTTTGTTGAGGGAATAAAAATATGGCTTTGGCTAATGTTGAATGAGGAAAGACTGCAAATGTCCTGTAGAACCAAGATGGAGACCTGATTTGGAAAAGGAAATAGCATGCAAGTCAACGAAGTGGTTGCAATGTGCCCTGCCTCACAGGAATAATTGACAGTGTAAATATAGAAATGAAATGTGAGCCAGGTAGTATTTTAGGGAGGAGAACAATTGGAGTAGGATAATAAATCAAACAGTTTCAGACCATGCAAATAATGCAGATCTCATTCCAGGATATAGACTAGAAAGATTTCTTGTAGGCTGTTTGAGATAATCATTCTCAGGACTCAGTAAAGGCTTTCTGGGGTGCCAGAATGTGAGTCTTATCACTGCATTTCAGGTGGTGCAGATGTTGAGAGCCTAGAAAGAGCTGAAAACTTGAAAGCTGCTGCCAGGAAAGTTGAAAGAGACTGAGCGTGAATGGCCTAGGGAAGAGATAGCCAAAGGCAGGCATCCATCACACAGTCTGCTTCAAGGCAGAAGGGAGAAAATTGCTCTCTTCATTCATTGTGAAAAGGAGTAGAAGCAATGGCCTTAAAGTGTAGTAAGAGATGTTATGTGTAGTGTTATGTTACACACTAAGGAAAACTTTGTAGCAGGGTAGTAGTTATGCCCTGAAAGCAGTTGTGTGGAAGGATGATGGTTTTTCCTTACTGAGGTCCCGAAGAACTGGATAAACTCATGTGGTCTGATTGGCAGTAGGGAAATATTGGCAGAGGAGGGAGAGAATTTGAAGGTCTGTCATATAAAGAAGCTGTAATTATCTGTATTCTATATCCAGCAAATTAAAACCTCCCTGTCTGAGAACTGAATAAAGGCACATTCTTTCAGAGAAGAGCATCCACAAACTACCAAGCCCTCAACCAGCCACCAGTGTGGTTTCTCCAGGATAGGAGATGTGTACCAACTCCTTGTCTATCTGAGAGATAATCAGTGTTTTCCCTAAAGAAATTCTCATCTGTCATTCAGGTTTTTGTTTAAAGGATGGTAATTAAGTGCTATTAACATGAAAAAGTATTTTATCTGGCCAATGCTAGTGCTTGATTTGCACAGGCATTAACCTGGTTTGGCTTGGTCCATGAGCATGATACACTTGTGTATGTAGTAATAATCATGACGGTAATGAGAGTAAAATTAATAAAATGAGCAGTTATTTCTTGAGCTATATACATCTATTTACAAATGCATATTG
The DNA here is from genome assembly GCF_009819655.1 of Sylvia atricapilla. Taxonomy (NCBI): domain Eukaryota; kingdom Metazoa; phylum Chordata; class Aves; order Passeriformes; family Sylviidae; genus Sylvia; species Sylvia atricapilla. Next base: position 24,667,466 of record NC_089146.1, read on the forward strand.
CTCTTCAAAGGTAAGAAATTACCTTTTCTTTTCCTTGTGGAATTCTGAATTAGTTTCCATTTCACAGTGATAAGCATGTCACTTTTAATTTTTTCTGTTTTCAATACTTTTCTCAATTCTTTCATATCCTTTTTCTACTTCAGGCTTAAAAAAGATTTTTTTCTTTGTTTTCCAAGGTCTTTTTCCCTCTATTTCTTATGGAAAATTATCTTGAAAAATATTATGATTAAAAGGAGGCAAAAAAGTACAAAATAATGGGGAAAGACAAAAATGCAAACAATACATACAAATCATTTTTCGAGGAAAGGTAAAACCAGAGAGGCTAAGGTAAAAAATGTGTTACAAGAGTCAATTAAAAAACCTAATTACTAGGAAAAATATGACTACTTCTATAATTTCTGGATGTGAGTTCTCTTTTATATACTTGGTATTTAGAAGAACCCCAAACAGTTTCCTGTGGCATTGGAAAAGTGTATTTTTCAAGAGTGGAACTTAGCAGTCTCTATCTGTTTGCTACTCTCTCCTGATTTAAGATTAGAAGATAACACCAACTTGAAAATGCAAGACTAAAGGAAGCAAACTAAAATGTTATCTGGTGATACAACACCACTAGATCTGCAAAATTACCAAAACCAGAGGTCTCCCCCACCTCCTCTTCCCTCTCACTGTTTTAATTAAAACTCACTTTCACTTTCCATCCCTCAAAACTCCTTGCTCCAAACCAATAACCTATTATTACTCTCCAGACTTAAAATTTTGTAGGTGTTCCTGTGCTTTCTTGAAGTCATAATGAGCATTTGATATCTAGGACTATTTCTGCAGTTAATAACAATAACTATGTGATATGCTATAAGAACTTTCATATCCATCTTACTTGGGTAGAAGACAAAGCAAGCTCAGGGGAAAGAAATCTTAATGTAATAATATCTTGGGTAGTGGCAGAGTAAAGAAGTGAAAAATACCAGCACAGCTAATGCCTCTTTGTGCAATTATTCCCACTTTCATAAGTTTGCCCCAGTGTGAAAGTTTTCTGCTTTAAAATGGGCTGGCAAAGATAATCCATTAATTCAACAGCACTGGAAAGTTAACATTTTTTCCCTTCATTAGCAAGTTCAAAATTGCATTTTATTTCCATTTTGATGAGATTTTTATGAGTTAGAAGAGAGGAAGTTGAACCCCAGGAGCTTAATGGACCTAGAAAGATCGCAGATACAGGATTGAATTCAATGAACTATGAGGAGTTTAGTAAATTAATTAAATTTAAGAAAATAATGACTTTTTTGTCTGCTGGATTAAAAATGCTAAAATGCAATGAAAAGTTAATTTAATGCTAAAACTTTTTCCCCTAAATTTATTTTGCATTGATATTAAAAACCTTCTTCAAAGCTTAAAATGCAGAGAAGAAAGAGGGGAGAAGACTTCTAGAAAATGAATTATTACATTATTTTCTGATTCCCTATTGTAATCACTTCAGTCTGAGGGCTGTCCTTCAGAGCTATGAATTGCATTCTCTGGGGTGTTGGCAGCATTTCCCAAACCCACATTTTCCCTACAGCTCTTTTTTACTTGGTCTTCTTGCAGAAACAGCTCAGCTGTTGAGAAGTGGCTGTGTTCTCACAGAAGATTCATAGCCCAATATTTTCACATGTATGTGTGATGCAAAGCCCCTGAAGCAGCTCACAGAGCTACAAGACCTTCTGGGGTCAGAAACTGTGGTTTTCCTTTCCAAGTGAAAAGGTATAAGTGTTTAAATTTTCCCATTAAGCTCTCTGTGTCCCACTGTAGGCTGGTGCAAGTTCCTTCTCTGCTTGGTTCCACCCAGTGTAAGCCCTTTGCAGCATTTCTCACACCATATTGTAGAAAAATAGAAACATCCAATATTGAGGGCTGCCTTCCTGCATTTTTTTTGGAGATAAAAACAAAAAGAAGGCAGCTCCCCCAAATAAACATTAAACTGTTGAATGAAGCTTATTGCCTATACTCCTCGACCCAAGAAATTGTGTGAAACAAAAAAATCAGTGGACATCTAGGTTCAAGAACTACTTTAATTCTCAGAAACTCAGTATTTTCTTTCTATTTTCCCTTTTCACACACAATGTCAGACACTACAGAGCCAGCTTTTCCCATGTCATCTGTCTGAGCTGAAATAAAACAAGGAAAACAGAAAATTCCAGCAATTGGTGGGTGGTGTATAAATGGCACTGTGGAAACAGGCATGAGAAACCTGACAGAAAGAAAAGTAAAAAACATAATTTTGAAAAAGCAGTATTAAGTCCCTTTCCCTTCCTGCTTTTCTTCCTCAAGAGAATCCTGTTGCAATGAGTGACATTTCAGGAGTCTATCAGTATTGATGATATGACAGATTCAGGTGCAGTCATTGGAGGAATACGAATTTATTCTGCATTCAAAAGCAATGCATAAATTTTCTCTAAAATGGCTTTGTCCTGTGATTAATGACCTGCCACTCAACAGCAGCCAGCCAATCTCCAAGGCATGGCATCCAACAGAAAATTAATCAGTTGCTGAGAACGGGTGTGACCAAAACCAGAGAAGAAACCTCCTAAAACCTATCAGCAGAGTTATGAGTTGAAATCAATGATATGTTCAACTTTTATTGACAGTGTGCATTCAGCACTGCTCTCCAGTGGAGTTCAGCCAGGGAGATGGGCTCCAAGATCATTGGATGTTGATGAAACCCCACAGAAAAAAACCTAGAAATTACAGTATTTTTCCATGATCACCAGATACCACTGGACTCACAATGCTCAAGGGCTGTGAATTCATATGCCATGAGCTGCTGCCAACTGGAAGTGTGCCCAGGCTTCTTGAGTAGAAAAAAATGATTACTCGGTTTAAAATACATGCAAGAGATAATAGCAAAAGATGACAGTTCACGTGAAAAAATAATGCAAGATGTAAGGGACAGATTATGCACGTGGGAGGGGGCATAATTTGAATTCATTAGATTTGGGATCCAGGATATTCAGATCTCCTTGTGCATAGCTGGCAATTGATGCACCACATCAAACTTAGTTCCATCCATTCTGCAGGAATTCACTAAGCAGTGAATACAGATTTTAATTCAAATCTGTGGTTCAAAGCAACTGACAGATACAGGGTTTCAGTCAGCAGGATTCTGTAGCATCTCTCTATCTATCTGATGCAAATAAACCCCAACACCTCCAAGAGCAGCACCTTTTCAAGGGTTATCAAGTAATAATATTACAGAATATAATGTTTCCATGGAGGTGCTGAGAATCACGAAGTCTTCTCCAAAAGAGCATATTAAAAAAAAAATTCTAATCTCTTATACTGATTCAGTACTTTAATTACCTTAAAGAGCTTTGAAACACTGTGTGGAAATTCGGAGAATGATTCTGGACTCAGTTTATGAATCCTCTTTGATAGTGGGAACTATCTGTAAAGGAATGCAGAGCATTCAATTTTTTTTTTTCCCCTTTAATTTACCTTCCTATTGAGCCAAAACAAGAAACGAGACTTTTACCCTACTAGACCAGGGCTAGTACCAGTCTGGCAGTGAGGATGATAAACTTTGATAGCCATCCTTAAAATGAAGCCCCCTTGAAAACAAAATATCTCAGCTTAAGAGGAACCATTCTTTCAAGTCTAGATTCTTGGAGGATGAAGAAGTAACTAAACAATGAATCAGATACTGAGAGATTTTTACTTTTTGCTAAGATAAGGCTTGTCAGGGAGTGCTGTGGCTGTAGGATTGGAGGTTAAAAGTGTTCTCTGACCAGCCATGTGTGAGGAGATTTAAGCAGAGAAGGTCAGTTGAAAGAACAGTTCAACAACACCTCTGTTCAGAATGGAGCACATTCCCTCATCCTTTGCAGGATCTAATACAATATCCAGAAGATGTTCATGGCACACCTTCTGATGGCTAGGAAAGTGAGGAAGCCAAATGCACAAAACCACATATTCTGTCAAGAGCCCTGTTTTCCTGTAGTGGTGAAAGCAAAGAGGTCTCGAGGTGCCCCATATGCTTTCATTAAAGCATGTCATTCAAACAGACCAACTCAGAGCCTGTGTGAATTCAGTCTTGAAAAGGATTGCTTCTCATGTTTGAGGAATCAAACTGAGGCAACTTAACCATCAGGTCCCTTTTAAACAAAGAAGTAACAAGTTCCTAAGCATGTTATTCCTACTATTATTTGCTCCCACAAAGGAGGCTTGAAGGCATCCCACAGAATGAACAGGAGTGCTTCTTTACTGTAGTGCTGCCTTGGTTTCCTCAGTCTGTGGAGGTTTAGCAGATCTGTCTGCCTGCTGTGTAAGGACTCTCAAAGAAGGTTCCCTCAGCTTAATATTATCACAAGATATTTTCTTCTAATCAGCAAATAGCCACATGATGAACTCCATTCATCCCAGTTCGCATTTAACTCCTGAAATGGGCTGGGATGTGCACTTCACATATCACCTTAATTCACCCTCTCTTGCCTTCTGAACCTTTACTAGCAATTGTAATATTCTTCAGTTATGGATGTTGTGGTCTGTATCTTGCTCTGCTTTTATTTTCTGGGGGAAGAATAAGAAAGCAAGTTTTTTGAAGCCATTTATTAATTTTCTAGTGTACCACTATCTTCCTGCAAAGTGAGAAGTAATGGATAGAAACTCCAATAGACTGTTAGCACATGGATGCTGAGAATAAAATGGGATGGATAAAACTTTAATGGAGTCCTGAAAGCATCTGTAACTATTTGTAGCTTAGAATTATACCTGGAGATTAAGCAGAGCTCCTGGAATATGTTACAGCACCTACCATGACACCTACCACTTAGCAGCAAGCAAAATTTTGCAGTGAAGAAACAAGTTGTTTCTTGTTGGACTCACTTGGAATCTGAGGGATTCATGACCACTGTGACTTGGTTTAAAGTCTTCAGGCAGAGAAAGCAATGGGCTTGGCATCCTCTTGTCATGCCAGTGGCCCTGGAGATGACAGGAGAAACACAGCAGTCTCTGTAACACATTCCAAATCACCAAAGACATCATCAGCAGGGCCTGGTTATAGCCAGAGCTTGGTCTCATTTTCTTATTATGGATTTTCATTGGGTTACTCACTCCCAAGTGGCCAGCTGCCATGCCCCAGGGGCAGGCTCTTCTGCCCTTGCTGGGAAGGAGAGGGACTCACAAGACAGATGCTCTGTGTGTGTTTTTGGTTCCCGTGCCTGAGGTCTGTCTTAGGACAGAGCAGAGGGTGTTGGGCTCAGAGAAACCCTTGTGATAGGGAGCCAGATGTGGGTCAGAAGTGGTGTAATTTCCCCCAGGCTCTCCTCCCTGTCCTACAGCAGTGGCACTGCAGTGCAGATCTTTTGGTGCATGCAGTAGCTGTTGCTGGGGTAGGAAGCCGCTGTTCAGAGGTAAGTCAACAGCACAAATCTGTCCCTCTGTCCATCCTCCTTGTCTGCCTGCATCCCCATGGCTGTGTCAGGGAAGAGCCCAGCACTGGAAACTCAGTGTCCTGGGGATGGAGGGACCTGCCTGTCCTTGGGTAGTGAGGAACTGGCCCCCGAGGCAAGGGAAATGAGCTGTTCACTTACATGTAGCACACTTGCAGCTGCTCTTTATATTCCATACCCCAGTGCTTTATCCAAAGTAATTTAAATGTCTTAAGCTCTGATGCCCCTGTCACTTTACCATTTGCATTTTTCCACATGAAATTAAGGAGAAATCTTCCCTCTCTTTCAATCCCTTAATTTCACTGAGCCCTTTCCTTCCAGTGCCTCTTGCCTCTCATTCTGGCTCCTTTCCTTCGTTTGTCCCGAACAGGACAAGACAGGCAGAGTGTTCAAAATGCTGAAGCAAAGGTAGGATGGGTTACTTCTGTCTCAGTAACATATGCTAGGGCACAAATCTGAGACAGAGGGCCACAAAGTGCTCAGCCACTGACTTCCCTCTATTCACTTCCCTGTTCCTTAGCACCTTTATAATCAGTAAAGTGTTTCAGAAGAGAATTGAGGACTGCTTTCATGCCATTTAGCACTTCGTTTAGGGCCAAGTGCCTCTCTTCTCTTTTTGTCTAGAAAGATACCCTAGACATCACCATTTTTGTACATAAAATAAATGGGTTTTTGGGTCTGGTTCAATCATTAGAGAAGCTACTGTTTACACAGGATTTGGATGAGTATTTGAAAGCAAAAATCAACATAGAAAGCATGTCCAGGTAGTTTTGTCATGCAGGTTTTTAAAAGACTAAAGGAAACAATCAAAGAATTTGCTAGAAATTATGGAAATGTTGTTGGGCAGCAGGGACTATTGATTTCAATACTTTTGCATGAAAATGAGAAAGGCCTACAGGCAACCTGAGACAACCAAAGGGATCAGTGTTATTTACAAACTGTAATGGTATCCAGATGTTTGGGGGTTTTTTTATTAGGATCCCCTGAAACAGAGATTGAAGTGGATTTAGGACTGTGAACATTTTGGGTGTGCTATAACCTATGGGTTTAATAACAATAAGTCGTTTTCTCTGGCTGATTTAAAACCTACTTGTCCCATAAATGTGTGGTGGATGGTTTTAATTAACACCTCAACAAAAGCAATTTTTCAGGGGGGGCATTGAAGCGTGGGCTGCATTTAAAATTGTATCTGGCAAAAGGAAATCTATTTTATACTTGTTCTTCCCCTAGAACACAATTTGTCACTGGAACTCATTGACATTAGACATTGCCCATGAGAACAATTTGATAGGAAGAACAGTAGCATTTTGACAAATTATAGACCCTTCATTGCACATCTACAAGGTGGGAAAAGAAAGTCTTAGGATATTGATCCTTGTGCTTTAAGGCATAACACCTCTCATTAACGAAGACTTGGCCAGAAGTTACCCCTATATTATTCCAATTTTAATTTATAGGGCTCCAAGAAACTACCTTTGAAGCTGCCAGTGTTTTGGAGATAGGAACATAGGTGCCAAGGAGCCCTACTCTGAACTAGATATCCATTTTCTCCTGGTGGAATCTCCACTTCCCTTGGAGAAAATATGCAGAAAGAAATCAAGATCTTTTGTGGTGCTCACAGTGTGATGCAGTCTAGTCTGACCTATGGCCAGTGCTTGTTCATCCTTCTGAGAGACATAGTCTTGAGGAATGAGTTTGAATTAAGTAACTTGCTTCTGAAATGACTCAAGGAAAGCATTTCCCATATGGAGGCCTGGAAAAAAAAAGTGTCTGATATGGGTTTCTTGCTATGTTCAAGTAGCAGATGAAAGATTTCTTCTGATATATTTTCCTATCCCCTGCCCCAAAATAGATATAAACCTTTTCATTGCATCTCCTTGAGAAAGAGTGCCACAGAACATCACCAATTTTTCTTACCATCTCAGGAACCTGTGTTTTAGATGTGCTTTTGTGTCATTCTTTTGAACATGCTCAGGGGACATAGTGACCCTTCCATTTCAGTCATCTCTCTGTAGTCATTGGCTATTAAAATCCAACTCACACTCAGTAATATTTGAAAGTCATAAGGGAAAGGGGTCTAATTACTGCACAATGAGAAAACTCTTGTTAAACACCTTGTTTTGACTGCTAGACCCTCCTGGGGTGCCTGGTGAAGTCATGCATGTCAGGCTGAAGAGAGATGTGGGGAAGTGAAGCAAATGCAAGCCATCTGTCTGGAGAGTTTATGAAGTATTTTTTTCTCTTGATAAATCAAACAAACAAAATCATCTTTGGTATCAGCATGTTAAAGAAAGGAGAAAATATGAAGGATTTTGCTCACTACAGTCTCATCAGTTAGAGGTTTGAATACGTTTAGGTGCTCTAATGATACCCATACATACAAATGGAATGACTTCAAGAAACAAGGCGAAGGAAATTTTCCTTTTATTTTTAGATATTCTCTTTCTTGGCATCTGCCTTATCTATTACCTTAAAGCAGAAATGCATCATTTGAGCAAGATGAGCATTTAAGCAAGATGAGGCAATCTGGATGAGTACAGGAAACGCTGAAGACAAGGCTGTTGAAGAAACCTTTACAGTCCTGAAAGTCCACTTGAAATATCTGGTAGCTTAGAACAGGATGTAAGCGAAGGATGACAGATGGATGTGTACATGTTCAGGTTAATACCTGCAAATGCAAATTGAACAGGAATCTAATTACATTTACAAACAATATCAAAGTAGTCCATTGATCTGAAATCAGAACTTCTGTCTTTGTCTTTGAACTTGCTTTTTGCCAGCTTCTCGTCATGGAGCAGTTCAGTGTTACTCTTGCTCTTGGGAGAGTTCAGTTCACTCATGTCTGTCTGGCTCTCACTTCTGTGGTTTAGTCAATTTACTTCTCTTATTTTCTCATTATGGAGATAATATTAGCACTTCCTCTGTCTTTCCCATTTAGATAGCAATTCTTTGGGTGCATTTTATATCTTCTTATTTCTCTGCTTAGACCTGTGCAAAGGAGAACCTGCCTTTGGTTAGCACATACATTTTCTCCTTTATTGGTTTCTTACACAGACTGCTTTGAAACTCCCCCAAAATTTTGTCATGTCTTTCTGCTAAAAACACAGCCTTATCACTTTGTCTTTATATTAACTTAATACAACTTAACACTTGCTAGTGCAAACATAGCTTCCTTTCTTTCTGTATATCCCTTCTCATGTCTGTATATCTCCATTTAAGATATGCTTCCTTTAAATTACCGTTATACTATGCCAAGAAAGACTGATTTCTCATCTGGAATAATCAGACCCATTTACTTTATGTAGTGTTTCACCCTGAAACAAAGTAAAAAGTAGATGTAGATGTGTCAGAATCAAAAAGGGGCTATTGTTTAAAGGCACATTCAAGGTGCAGGTGGAAGCAAGGAAAAGAACTCTCTTTGGTGGAAAAGGCTGATAGCATGTATACAGGAATGTACAGGACATGCATCTCAACTTGCAAAAATAACTCTGCAAGAGTTGTATTGACCACCAGACATCGAGACCATGGGTTTATGAGCCATATCTCCATTTTATTCTAGCCTGAACTTGTATCCAATTGCAAGTTGTTGCTTTCAGGTATTGCAAACAAAGAACATTGTGGGTACATATTGCATGTGCATGTCAATAAAACCTATTTAGAATATGGTTTCATTTCCTTACTGCCACCTACTAGGAAATAACTACCAGGTATGAAGTTTAACAGCTGCCCCCATGATTGGAAAGTGATTTTCATAAGGTTCTGAAGAAACACACAGAGAAAACATTGATTCATATTCAGCCTCATAGCAAGCATACAGGGAGCCTAGATTGATAAGGATCTAAGACTGGTAAATCATAATGTAAATAAAAGCACTATTTTTCATGCAGTTTATTTACAATGGCTTTAGTATGCTACATTTCCAGGGAAATATATGTTCTTGTCAGGAAACTTCAGGGGAAGTAAATGAGTTTGAATCACATGAGTAGGTTTAAATGCCATGGCTGAAATTTAGTAAACTATTTTGCACTATCTCTTCTTCTTCATTAAAAGTGGAATATTCTTCTCTGCCTCTTAACATACTTAATAATAAGACTGGATTACCCCATGGGATGCTGGGTAAGAGCAGCATCCTTTAGCTTTTCTGAAAAATCTCACACTTTAGCAATAATTCCTCATCATGAGTCAGAATCTGAGTCTGAATCAATAAATAATGGAGTCTGAATCCATGAATATTCTTGCTGGTTTCTATTTATCTGTGTATCACATAGTTTGGGACCCAACTATCAATGCAGGATCCGAGCAATTTCTGCAGCAAAGAATTTAAAACTTTGAATATACATGCTGCTAATGAAATCCCCAACTTTTTCTCAGCTTGGGGTCCAAGTTTTGCATTTGGTAGAAATATAGCAGCAAGAGTTTGGGAATGGCAAAAGACATTTACTTTATGACCCAAAGAGATTAATGTTAGGGTTTCAGATGGATAGTGTGCTTTCACATTCCGGGTTCCTAGTGTCACACAGAAGTGACAGGGTTATAGGATGGTATGGGACACTTGACTGCATTTCTGACATTTCATGGCAGTTTAGACTTGCAAAACTGGATGCAACTTGCAGAAGTCACCACATTCTTCTGGCTGCAAGAAAGCAGAATAAATTACACAGGTCATAATCTGAAAGGTATTCATGTAAGGTAATAAATACTTCTTAAGAACAGGATCTCACAACTTTCCTAAGGAAAACTGAGCACCTTCCCTACTATCCACACCAAAGGGTCTTTACTGATTTTGGAAACATTTCCTGAATTTTGATGTAATAAAATTCTCTCATTTGGCTTTTAATTTCACAAATTAGATTTTGGAATTAAGATCCCATAAGCTACCAGACTCTGAGAACCACAGGACACTGATCAGTTTCAGAACCTGTAGTCTAAGATCTTCTCTCCTTTTTCTTTCATTTTTAAAAATTATTTTTCATTGATACTGCATATTTGTGTTTCAAGCTATCCAAATCCACACTCAGCATTGGAGTCCTATAGTACAAAATGATGAACAAATATAGCAAGCAGATGTCCGTGGGAGAAACCTCTCAGAAACAGATAGCAGTGGGAACTGAGGTGAGATGAACAAGGCAATGCTTTGTGCAGTTTAGGCAAATCTGAAGTGGTTTTTTTGTTTGTTTGTTTGTTTGTTTTTGTTTTTTTTTTTTTTTTTTTTGTTTTTTTTTTTTTTTTTTTTTTTTTTTTTTTGTTTTGTTTTGGTAGGGTTCAAATTAGAAAAGAGGTACAAATAATGGTGGGGGTGGGAGAAATTATTTTGGATCAGGAAGACTTGTCATGTCCTTACCAACTATATGGATCAGCTGAATCCAGTAAATTCGGAAATCTTCATTCTATGATAAAACCTTTCTGCCTGAGTAGAAGTGGCTCTCATACTCCTTGCCACATGATTATCTCAGACTCACTAAAGATCTGGAGCTAGTAATGAGATAAAGAAACCAAATCAGACGTGAAGCATTCTTAATTCCTTGTGAAGACATATTGTGCATGTACCAGACAATTCATGATTACCAATTAACTTTATGTGGAAGGTACTAGGATTTTATGAAGATCAATGACATAATAAAATTCATACTGTAACTTAGGATGGGTGGATGGTTTCTGAGTCTTGAATAGACTCAAGTGATAACTGAGCCTGACTAGCTGTACAATTACTCACCAAACATTGCCGCCTACAATTTTTAGCAAAGAATCGTTGTAGACTCAGTGAATTGAAAATTTTCCTTTAAATAATAATACTTACATAGTCTGTTTCATTTTCCAGGCTGTTTTATTTTTCTAAAACTTGTGAACAGCACAGGCAAGACGCTTCTTTTCACTTAAAGGAGATGGAAGAGAGGCAGAGACAGAGAGAAATAGAGCAAAGTCAGGGAGAGCAAAGAAAAAATGAAGGGTGCAATTAAAAGTAGAGATGCAATGATATTCCTTTTGTTTGTTTTTGGAAACACTGAATACCTTTCTCAGATTGTGTTTTAATTGTCCAAGGTGTGAAAAGTTCTTTGGAAATGGGACATTGACCAACAGAGATGTACAACAACACCCCACATCCAATGTAGTTAAGTCTTTTTCCCTAGGAGATTTTCCTGATAAAAAAGAGCCTAAAGGTAAATAGAGAAAGATACCTTTCTGAATTGTCACCATTCTCAGCAGCCAAGAGATTCACCATTCTTTGAAGCTGCAACAGTATTTGTTACATATTCAGTCTTTCTCCCAGATGAGTCCTTCTCTATAAGAGTCCACTTCCTCCTATAGATTAATAAATATTTCACTACACAGGAACCCGAGAAATGTGTATATATTCATTAGCCAGAGCTCATAAAAGACACAGCACTTTCAGGTGAGTGATCAGAAGGACCAGGAGGTAGTGTCTATCTGCACCACTAGTCCTTCTCTGCCTTAGTTGAAAGGCATCGTCCTCAGTTGCAAATGATAAAAGTTAATGACTTTTTCTATTGGCTCTAGGGTGAAGCAGATACTAGAAAGTTCAAGTAATCTTTCACAGAGTAATAATTCTTCAGCACCAGGCAGGAATTAAGTTATAAAATGCGGGTTGAAACCAGCCTTTCTTTAGATGATCAAAAGCATGGACATGTCAGATGGTGTAAGCCGAGGCCGGCCTGGCTTTGATCCCATTTTAGTTGATGCTTCACAAAGGATTGATACTTCCCAAGTGAAGTCCCTGCTGAGGCTTCCAAATGTCCCTCCTTCCAAATAAAACTCCTGTATTGCAAGACCAGCTGAAAATGAAGTTCTCTTCTTTGAGAACAGGAAAGTGGAGGGTCACACTTGAGCAAGGTGATGCAGGGAATCGAAAAGAAAAATGGTCTTTGCCATGGGGTAAAGATTTTTATTCTGATTTATGTAAGTCTAGTTATAATGAGGTGTTGGCTTATGCCTTAGATATCTTAGTTGTTCCGAAATAAAAAAGCAAGCAAAGTTAGTCAGGAGAAAAAAAAACAATTATTATTTCCAGTCCACATAATAAAGCTATGTAAAGCCAAGTAACTCATTGCTTCAAGACATACTAATGCAATTTCCAGTGCAAATGATAAACATGTAGGCTCTTTGCATAGTTTTCAAAATTACAAAAATTGATACATAAAAGTGAAAAATAAGTAGAAAAGTTTTTGAATCATTATGTAAGCCCTCATTTAATGGGTAGGAGTTAGATAAGGTAATGCATAATTGTCAACTGTGAATTCCCTTACATTTTCCTCCTGAGAATTTCATATCAGACTTTGTGCCAGAGAGATGATGCTGTATTAAATCATCCATAATTTTCTCCAGCAAGATGATTTCTGTGTTTCCAGTGATGTCTGTCAATGAACAAAAGGCATGTCTCTCTAAATCTTTCATGAAGTGGGAACTGGCTGCTTGCTAAAATACAATGTACCTGCAGCACGAAATAGTTCAGTTTCCAAACTGCACAATATTTAATAAGCAATGTGATGCACAATGCCATAACTATTAATAAAGCCACTCCACTGGATTGATTTTAGCACGATTAAACTTTTCTTTACCTTATTTCACAGTCCATTTGAAATGTTCTATTTTTCCTTTAATGGCAAAGGAAAATCTGATCTTTAACAAAACACAGCAGCATAAATTCAAGGCAGCATATGGCAAGATGAACAGAAAGCTTTATCAGGAAAAAGGCAACAGCACCAAAATCAAAACTCCAAGCTGTGACACCATGTAATTGATTTAGATAGAAGAGCATCTGTACTCATTGAGCAGTGAGGAACTGTCAGCAATGGGCAAAGTTACAGTTTTTCAAAGTTTTTTTGAGAATATAGTGATGCAAATAAATGCATCTCAGTGGGGGGCAGGAAGAGGAGAGAGTTTGCAAGAGATTTACAGCAGCTGGAGCAGTAGTTGACATGTTCAGTTTTGGTCTCTTTTTGGGCAAAGGCCAGATCTGTTCAAGACCATTCCTCCTCTGCTCACCATGGAAAGCCCCTTGCTTCAGCAGAAAAACCCCTCTAAATGCAGGCCAAGATTTGCAGTATTGCTCAGGGTGAGGTGTCTCCCATTTGCTAAAAACACTGTCAAAGCCAGGATGGCAGGGTTGTATTTTTCAGGGCAGCAATACTGACCTCGTTCCTTATGGAAAACCATATTGGCACAGAAGGGATGGTGGATGACAACTATCTGTGGGTGAAAAGCAGATGCCGATTTTTAATCTGAGGCTCAATTTAGAAGACCAGTTACCTCAAACCAGTTACCTCTTCCTCCCTTTTATAAGTTGAAGAGTTACAGCACTTGCTAGGTAAGTGGGAACTGTGGGTCTGTTTTATCAGCATGAGCTCTCTAACCCTTAAGCTTTGGCATGAGATAGGAATTTCTCTGGTAGACCTTTGCAAAATAAATATAAGCTGTTGTGCATGTGGTCCAAGGCCATCTGTATGTTATGCAGTTAATGCCCTCTGCCACTGATACTCATGACAATGCACATCCAGTTTTGTCAATGGTAGACTTCTGCTCCAATGACTTTGTTGGAAACTGCACAGGCAGTGCTGCCTAAAAACTTAAATATTAATGAATTAATAGTGCTCACAGTGCAGTGCAAGATTAAGGTGTGTAACACAAAGGCTTAGCTGTCTCCAAAGAGGGGTGGTTTTGTAGGTGTTGGATATGGCCTGTTTTGGAAATGAAAACTGTCAAGTATAGGGCATTATAGCTTTGATAAATGACTGATGACCTGAAACTGAGGACAAAAGTACATGATGGAAGGCATTTACCACCTGCAATGGATCAAGTCCTTTCCATTAGGAGATCCAGTGTGACTGATCGAGCACACATTCACGCTTGCTTCGGCTGTAAAATGAAATGTATTAACTTAAACCACCATGGTTTATATTCCGTTGTCCTTTCTAACAGGGATAGGTTAGGAGTGTTCACAAGGTCACTCCTGGTGCCTCAACATCTTCACCAACAGATGGCAACTTGATGAGCTGTGGTAATGCCATCATTTCCACTCATGTGCCTGTATCCCGAGGAGTCCTGAGCATTTGCAGCTCAATAAAATACAGGATCTTACTGTGCCTCAAAAGAAACTATTACAAAGGACACCACTTCCCACCCCATGGGACCACAAGGAGCAGGCTGCAGAAGTTGCCTGAGTTTTCCATCACAGCAGAATCCTTTTTGCAATTCATTGCCATTGATGTTTTCAAACCTGTCTGTCTGACAGCCCCTGTTACAGCAGACAGACTGTCTAGGAGCTGACAGTTTTATCTGTATCTTTTTCACGCCTCTTAAGGGATAATTTTTGATGTGAGGTAGGTTTTGATCAACTGCCTCCTCTCTTATATGCTCAGCTAAACAAGCAATTTGATTTTATATATATATATATTGTGATTAGTAAATATGTCACTCTAGTTGTGGAACATGTTGGCAACAGGAGATGTAAATATGTCTTAGCTGATGATTACAAGCCTCACTGATCATCCTGGGCTTGAATTAAGGGTTATTTTTGTACTGCCTTTTCATACACTAGCAACCAGTTCTACTGCCTTTGAAATCCAAGGAAATGCTTTGGGACCACATGAAAGGAGCCACTTTCCATAAATGTAGAAGACACTGGTATTTTTCACATTCATGTGTATTTTTTGTACATGGGAATAAATAGGGCCAGAGAGAAGCAAGTAAGAGAAGCTCTCCCATGTGAATTAGCCAAGAGGAAAGGGGTTATGGAAATTTTCTTAGATGTTCTTGTCATAAGCCCTCCCCTCCTCCTCCTTGCTATCACTTGGGCAATCCAAGTAATCCTGCAGGAGTCAACAGCAGGAATGTGTTTTTCCCAAGTGTGACGCCTAATGAAAAAACACTTTTTATGCTCCTGTCCTCTGTACACGGGGGGAGGGTGGTGGAGAGGGTGGTGGGAAGGGTGTAGTCAGGAACCTCACCCTTAAATGTCAGAAGGGAAGTAAAAAGGGAAAAGTAAAGATGTTTTGTTGAAAGAAATCAGATTTTCTTCTAGGGACAGACTTCACGACGCCTATGGCTTGCCCAAAAGTCTTTGAGTCCTTCTGCCTCTAAGGGCACAAATTCCTCTAACACCATCCTAGAGTATGAGCACTGTGCACCAAGTCTTCATGTCCAGCTCTGTCCCCTCCTACAGATGATATTGTCCCAGCTGAGCTGCATGACTGTAAAACTATTGCTAACCAACATCTGTCTTTAGCTGACTCTGGTGAACTTTTTATTTTATTCCAAGATCAATACTGGCGAAGTTAGACTGAATCTTTAGTCTTTCTTCAACTTAAGGGGTTCTGAGAACTGCTCCTACAGGGGTTTCTGCTTTGCTTTATTTTATATTTTTTTCCTTTCCTCCTTTTAATTTTTTTCACTATTTGTATACTAAAACAGTGGTTGAAAATCCACATGCAAGTGAATGTCACGAATCAAGATTTACAGTCTGTTAATGTTCCTTAAAAATGTCTTCTGATGTGAGAAATGGAAGAACACCTCTATCTTTTCAAGCCAACCACCAGCCTTTGTTCCAGCCAATTTCCTTGCTGATAGGGTTATGTGTTGTAGCCCTGTAAACTCCACATGAGCAGCGGTTTTGACAAGTTGTCAAGACTAACCATCTGGACAGATATCCTTGTGTATTTTTTTTCCACACTTAAAACCCCAAACAGAGAAAGCCAGTGTAATGATCATCTTGTAAAGTGATGTCTTAGAATCATGTCAGTGGGGAAACAAATGTGCTAAGAATGCTGTTAAGCCTCTCTCTCATGTGGTAGCATAATTGAAGGTGTTTACTGGGGATTGGTCATGAAAAGAATAACTGACTTAAGACAATATTGCTCTCGAGAAAGAAAAGGTTTTGAACTTCATTAAGACAAAATTTTTGGACCTGGCATAATTAGACTTCTTTTCTAAAATTAAAAAAAAATTAGGATGGCCTTTTCTGCGATCATGAAATATTTCTGATAAAGCAGAATACAGATTTCCTCTAAAAGAGTGTGAAACTATCCAGTAATGGATCCTGAATTTGGGGAGAGGCAAATGCCTTTCTCCGAAAGGAGGGGAGAAGGGATTCCCCCACACACTTCTCTTTGCAAGAAAGCAATATTGTCAGGGTGGGTGTTTTTTGTCTTGAATGCTGGTTACCACCACCCTGAGGCTACTGTCATCAGAATGAAACCATAGCTTTGGGTGCCTTTGTGGACTGACTCTTACTACACTGGCAACAACGAATGCACATTCTTATCTGAGGCTATCCAAGGATACATGATTTGTCTATTATTAAATTTTAATTAACAGATGCTTCTGCACTGACTAATTAGCCATTGTGCTATGAAGACCCATGTCAGTTAATTCATGTCTTCAGTGAAGAACAAAATTTTTCACAGTGGGGACTCATTGCTCTCAGTTTGTGTTTGTATAGCATCTATCACAACAAGGGCTTGATTTCACTTTTTGGTCCATTGCTATAGGATAAGTATTGCAATAAAAATTGGAACAGTGTAATTATTCACCATCATAATTTTCTGTGAATGTCTTTGTTACTTTTACCAAATAGACTTTGCAGTATGTATCAAAGAAATAAACAATGTATTTTTCCTCAGCTTTTTGAAATTGTCTCTTAAAATACATCTGTTTAATATCTGTCAATCAGGCTCTGTTGAGCCTGGGAAATCCACTTGGGGCAGAGCAGCTGAGATATGTTAAACCAAAGGTGCTGTGGGAGTTGTTTCCCTTCATGATTAAGTCCCCTCCCAAAGGCTGAATGAACAGGTAACTATTGAATAGAGGTCTCCTAATAGCCGGGCATATTTGGTTCCTTGTAGAATTAATCCAGAAATTCGCAAAGTTCCACTAAAAATTAGTAAAAACGTGGAGTCCTGAGCAAAGCAGAAGTCTGTAGTCTTAGAGATCTCCACCTGCATCCCTGAAGGCCAGTGACTCTTGGGAACTGGGAAGAAGCCCAGAGAACAGCGATGTGGATTTGACCAGACACCAGAGCTCCTCACAGCACCTTCTGCAAGTGTTACTGGATGGAGGCATCTTACAGCCCCTGTTGTCCGGGCTGAGTGTGCCTTGCCAGTGATGCTGCAATCATTCTCTGAAGCCCTTCAATGGATCAGAACAGAAGACTATGCAGTCCTATAGGACTCTGGGTTACAAACCACAGAAGTAATTAATTCTCAGACAAATGTTTGTAGCAGAGATCTCTCCTCAGTATCTATAGAACTGTTGCCTGGTTTGTTTATGCATTGTGCATCTCTTTTTAACAACCTTCTTATTTTTATGGCACACTCTTTTGTCTCCCATACTCCTGTTTGTTCCATATATTACATGCTTTATGGTGTGCTTTATTAGTGGATCTGAACCTCAAAATTGTCAAAACTAAAGCCCTTTTGCTGTAGTTTATATTTCCAATTTCTTGTATTTGTTTTCATTAATCATGCCTTTCTTCACAGGTGGTTTCTTATATTACATTATTATTGATGCGAGAAAAACACAGGGTTTATTTTTTTTCTCTCTCATACATTTACTTTCCCCATTTGAATTACGCATGTTGCATTTATAAATGACCATACCTACAAGGCATTTGGGCACTTAGATGAGAAATGCTGATGAAAGACAGAGCTTTGAGACACTCTTGTCCATTTGCGGTTAATTTAGGCAGCATACACAGCTCATGGATTTCTATTTATCTGCATCCAAATCTCTGGGTGTTTGTGTTCTGCTTCTTGCATTGCAAATAGGACAAGAAAAAAACCACAAAAAACAACCAACCAAACCAAAAAAGAGAGAGTAATATACAAGAGTACAAGGGTATAATGAGAAAACAAGTGAAGGGTCAAAATGGTCTAAATGTACCATATTTTTCTCCATATGCTGTAAGAACAATGTCTGTTCAGCTTTAGGAAAAGACATATTACAAACTTGAACATAAAATAAGGTATGTATATGAAGGCAAAACTGGAATAATTTTTGGTCTTTTTTACTGATAGGAGTTGTGTCTACTGATAGACAAATGTTTAAACACATAGTTCCTTTTGTGCTCCCCTACTCCCCTTTTCCTCAGGGGGTAATAATGAAATCAGCCTTCCAGATTTCAGATGCACAAAAGGGTTTTAAAGGTACCTATTTTATTATTGCGTAATGAAAATTATAACACTTATAATGTATATAGCAACAAACCCCCAAACTAAGAATTCCAGTATTCAGTGCTGCCACTTCTCTTTGTTCTCTTCATGTGAGCAAAAGGTCTAGAAAAATATGAGGGGATGTTGTTGAATCTTACTCTACTTTGACAGAGTTAATATAGAAGGAATCTTATCATTTTGGTGGCTGGGGAAAAGAGGACACATTGGATCACAAGAAAGCATTCTGCCATGCTTGTATCAGCAGAACTAACAGCCTGAACTCCAGCTTGTGGTTTCTGCAAACTCCCACAGGTCCTTCAGCTAAGCTTGCTGGGACCTGACAAGACAGGGCTGAACCGCAGCCTTAATGATTTTTTTCATAAATAACACTCTGGTACTGTCTTAAATATCTAGGAGTGAAAATTTAAATGTAGATAGCACACAATTAAAACAGATACCTTATACTGAGCTCCCTTTATAGCCCATTTAACCTGCATGTCCTTCATCTTCCACACCCAGATCACAGCTCTGTTTCTTTTGGTCACCTGTGCATGTTGTTTCACCTCTCCTGTTACAACTGAATTCTGGTCCTGATCTGTCGAGACTGAAATAAATTCTCCTTTTTTGTTAAATAGGTTTGGATCAGGGTCTCTGGGATGAGAATGGCAGTTTAATGGGTGTCTTTGGCTTTGGAAAGAGAAAGGAGGACTTTTTCAACTGACAGCTATTATGGGAGCACATGTAGGGCTCCTTGCTGTCCCTGTGTCCTTCCTTTTTCCTCCTCAGTCTATTTTGAGAAAAGCAGATATTTTCTCTCTTGGTGCATGATGTGGCACACTTTTCACCTTCCAGCAGCATACAAACCAAAACCATTAAAACAGCCAAAGACCACCATAGCAGCATGGCAGGATCATAAAAATGAGTTCACCTCTGCTCTGGAAATGGCTCAATTTTGTTTTCCACCTGCCATATTACCATAACAAATAAGAGCACACCTACAGACCTGTGGGAAGAGCATCCATTATTTCTCCATCCAGGTTCCACAAAAAACTGAGCTCAGCTTTTGTGCCATCCCTTTCAGCCTCCCTGTCCATTATTAATCCAGAGATTTACTGTTGCTTGGGTTGTATTTTTACTGCATTAGCTGCTCGGGGTCAGATCTTACTGGCTTGCAGAATCTGTAGTAAAGCACCTGCCTTGTCTTCTAGAGTAAAAAAATCTGGTCCTAAATGTAAATCCAGAATAAATATATTTAATTATCTCCTGATTCTTACTGCATTTATCCAAAAGAATTTAATGAATTCTGGAAGATATAAAGCCGTCTTGAGAGCAGTCAGAAACTGGTTTCTGGTAGATTCAAATTCCAATTCTTACCCATATTTTCTTCCTACATCTGTTGAAGAAAATCATGGGTGTTAACACACTGATAACTTGCAATCTCACTTGCAAAGCACAGAGTAACACAATGTAACAAACTGAGGTAGAACACTTAGGGAATACGTCTATAGGTACTGAAAAAAATGTATTCAACATGAAGAATACAAATGCCATTTTAAATGAACAGGTAAAAACTTTGCATGGGGCTTTCACTGGCGTTCTAGTCTACATGGAAGAGAGTTGGCCTATATCTTGCCATTGCTCCAGGGTGACCTGGAGGCACTCTCTGTCCTCTCCTCTCCTTTTTCTTTCCTGGCTTTTTGCTCCTTCAATTTGTATGCACACTGGGATGTGATGGGACTCTGATTAGGCTCTGCTGTAATAACAGTAGCAGGTTGATTATAAAAAATTTTGTTTTCTTCCATTTTATTTGATGAACCTTGCAATGCTTGGGACAATGGAGAAAAGATTAGGTCTTTGAGCCCAAAATCTATCACCTAGAAGACAAGCAAAATTCTCCCTGCTTCCCTTTTGAAGCCACCCCTATCTATGGTTCAGGGGCTCCAATTCTCAGTTTTATTGAAACTGCAGTCCAAGAAGACAAAGTGAAAACCATTCATAGTTTCTTTTAAAAAGAAGCCGGTCTATACATGTAAGGTAAGTCCACATAACTCCCTACTCTTCTGCAAAGCTGGGACAGCCAAAAGGTTGGCTTTGCACTGCCTGCTCTGTCTTGGATAAACTTCCCATCTATCAGGCAAGCAAATGAACACCCACTTGGGAAGGCTGCTTCTTTGTCAGCCAGCCAAGAGGCTGACATTGCCTGCCGTACCAGGGCTGCCAGCGTGCAGAAGCGGCACTTTTGCAGCACATCTTCCTGGCTGGGCTGCATGCAAGTGGACGTTCATCTTCCCAGATGTCTTGGGTGCACTGATGCTTTGTGCCAGTGGCATATCTTAGCCTTTGTAACGTGAAAACCCCTGCAGGCTGTCTTATAGCATTTCAAAGAGCAGGACTATCCTGCAATTCTACAGTTTGGGTGAGAAATGGCAGCACAGGGTGGATCCCTGTTGCTGGCTGAGATAGGAGCTGGGTCTCCCACAGGTAACAAGCCTGAGCCCGCTGCAAACAGCTGCCTCTGCCCTGCCCTTCCCCTGGTCCAGCAGAGACTGGCTGCAGCTAGAGATTGGGTCCTGTTTTCTGGTTCTCCAGCCAGCCTGGGAAGACCTGGCACAACACAGTTGTCAGCCAGATTGGCCCTGACAAGCATCATATGCTTTCCTGCACCCGTTAGCCTCCTGCTTCTCTCCCCAGCCTGGCTGTCACTCAGCCCGAGGAGCAGGTGCATCAGCATCTCTGTGAAACTGCCTAAGAGGCAATAAATAGCCAGATTTGCCAGGTGTAATTGTCATTCAGCAAAGCCAGGGATAGACAGCCTTGTTTTTACTCTGCTGAAGACAGGCTTTGCCCCTCTCTCCCTCTCACGGCCTGTCCCCAATGTGTCATACTGTGGTTATTGAGAACGCCTTTTAAATAATTTCCCTGCGGTTGGAAGATGCCCCAGTGCTCACATTACTCACACTTGTCAAAACCAAGCAAAGATAGTAAAACATCCCTCTGGTGTCCTGAGGCTTTGGGCTGTGTTTCCACATGTTGTACTTGGCTTAAAGTACCCTCTGACTCTCGGTTTCAGGATGAAGAGGATGTTTGCATGCCTGAGGGAGAAAAAGGAAAAGTCCAGACAGGACTCTTGGGCCCTATTCTTGCTCCTCTGAGCTGTGAGGGACTTGTAGGAAAATTAACTTTTTGACTACAACACAGTCTTGCACCCGTTAACACCAGCCTGTGATCCTGACTTTACATTTTTGACCTAGTTTACCCTGGAACTCATTTGGAATCTATTGTCTGTGTGTAAGGACATTTCCTTACACGGGATAACTTTCTGCTTCTTGAATTTATCAAAGTACATGTATTAAGATATTTGGAGCCTTAGCTTGTGTACATGAAAGCCAAAGGCAATTGTTGAGTGCCTGTGCTGAATTAGGTGCTTAAATAATTTAAGGACACCTAAGATATAGGCTTGTTCAGATTAAAGCATGTTCTTAAACTGCAAAATTGCACAGCATCTTGTCCAATATAGCCCTGATCACAAACAGCTTTGCAGAGAAGGCATAGGGAGCACACTCGATATTGTCTGCCAGTCATGCTGTGTAATTAATAAATGTACTTCCTCCCACACAGCTTTAAAGTAGCTGTTTCCACTGAGTCTGATCCTGAGTCAGGACATGCAATTTAGGGGCAAAGTGCTATTATTGCTAAACATCAGTGTAGAGATTACCTTTCCAAAAAGTAATCTCACCTCTGCCCCCAGTACGGAACCTCAGTAAAGTACTGCACACTCCTCATCAAACTGGCCAGCCCCATACCAGGTGTTTTGTTTACCCCAGTGCCCTTGCTCCCTTGCTGTTTTTATTTTGAAATAACTCTCTTACAGCTCAGCCTTATCTTAGGTGACATCTGAGTTTCATTTAATGCACTGTTGAAGCACAGGTTCAGTCTGACTCCTTTAGCTCATCCAGGCACCTTTTCCAGAGTAACAATACCTCTTTTGAGAGGGCAAATCGGTTCCCCACAGCGACTGGAACATGGCAGCCCTGTGTGACAGTCCAGCACCGTGTCAAACACCCTGTTTAGCTGGAGGGGAGGATGTCACTCAAAGAGGAAATGCCTCAGCTCAGCGCTAAGGTGGCATGGTTCAAACTCTGTGTGTACAAATTGGTGCAAGAAATGAGTACTTCATACTACCTGTGTTCCTCATGATGAGACATAATCCATATGAGACAAAGTCCACAGGGAGTCTGCTAATTTTCCTCCATCAGGACATTGACATTTACACCTCTAGCAATTTCAGTGAATGTTGCTGCTTCACTGTCTCATAATGACAGTCCTTTGGCTCTGCCATCCTGCCACAGAGCTGAGAAAAAGACTTCGGATATTTTACCAGCACATGAGCTGGACTGACCTGCTGCTCTCTGTTTGTCCTGCTGTGATCCTGGGGAAAGCACTGGCTAAATCCAAAGTAACATCATTATTCATAGTAGTTTTGTTATAAGTCATAGTAACTTTCCCTGTGATGTAAAGCATCATTTTCACTGAATTAGGTATTTGAGATGGAAGAGCTCAGCACTCACAGCAATTAAGAGTCAGAAGGGTATCCCTCAGCTGGGCAAACATCCCTGCTACAGGCTGCCATCAGAGGATGCTGTAACACCCTGGAGAGAGCTTTGGCTCAGGTGATGATATTGGCATATACACACTGTAAACACCCAGGTTAATACAGCAGGAGGCTGACACGTGGCTGGTGTTGGGCTGAAACACTGCTGGTGTTGGGCTCCTCATGAAAGGTGAAACTGGCAGGGTGTCTGTGCACCTGGGTTGTGCTGAGCACCTCGGGTCACTGACAGGATTGCTGGGGCAGGAGAAGTCTTTTGGCAGGGCTGCTGCCTGCAGGCACATTTGCCTTCCTTGACTTGCTCCAGTGTGTGCACCATGATGGGGCCAAAGGCTGATGTTTCTGGTTTTTCCAAGGAAAACTGTGTTTGGATTTCCCCAAGGTGTATGTTTTCCTACAGCAAGATGTTAAAGTCCTGTAGATAAAGCAGCTGACAGGTCATGCTTTTTCCACTCATTTGCAGCAAATCATCTCCACTGTATCAGACCACAGCACTGGTCGATGCCAAGCAGAGAACACTAAGCCCCAGGATCACCTTCAGCATTAAGGGCATGAATGTGGAGAAAAAAAAAGTTAGGAAAAAATGAGGCTAGGAGTTTTTTCTGAATGTTTTTATATGAAATCCACTAGCAAGGAAGAGAACACAGGAATGGGGTGTGTCATGTAGGTCATTGGAGTGATGCTCCTGGGACATTCCCTGTTGATTTCAGCAAGCTCCAGGTGTTACTCTGTGGCATACAAATTCATTCCCTTTCCTACTTCTCTCGTAGTAAATTTTTCCCCAACACACTGCAAATTCAGAGCCTCTTTGTATCCTACCTCAACCCTGTGTTTCTCCTACTTGTATATCCTCATAAATGTCCTGCTTCTGTGGTGGTAAGGACAGTATGATGCAGATAGAAATAGGAGGAAGACAAGGACAAGGGTTGATTTTAACGAATATTCCCAGGAAGTTTCCTAGGAATATTTGTGTATAAGTGTCTGGGTACAGTATGGCAAGGAGGCAACTGAGTGGAAGAAGATAGAGAAAAAAGGAAAAAAGGTAGAGAGAGCAGGCCATACTTGTTTGCCATTTTCAGTTTCTAAACTAGCTGTGGAGAGGCAAGTTTGGCCTTTCACTGTGCTCTTGGTGTTTTGTTTCACTCCTGCTACCTGAAAGAGTGTATTTCAGTAATCAACAAATGTGATTTCTAGGCACTACCACAGAAGAAATGGTAATAACAGAAAGGGTGAGACTTCAGATCTGATGGGCTTAAAATTGCTAGTGCCTACCACTGAACAAAAACAAAAAAAAAAAGCCTGATGCAGACAGGATTTTTTAGGGTGGGTAATCCACCAGTGGCACTCCCCTGATGGCTGCCTTGTTCCAGCTGTGTACCTTCAGCTAAGAAGCTGTAAATTATTTACCAAGGCAGCAAATTAATGGAAGCAGCAGCACCTTAGTGCTCAGTAAGTCATCCATAAAACATGCTTCCTTGTGTGAGGGCATGGTGTGCTGGTGGAAAGCAGACTGAGGAGAGGAGGACTGTGAGATGAGGAGCTTGGGGTGGCAGAGGTAAGACTCTTCAAGAAAGGGGAATGAGAGAGGGGAAGAGTAATTCTATGTCAAGCTAATGTGATAGTAGGCAAAGAGAGAAAGTATAAGCAAAAAAGCAGTTTTTAATACTTGGTGGGAATTATTAGAGGTAATAGAGAGAATGGCTTAATTTATTGCTCCCTCCTATATGTGTTTCTATGAGTATGGAATATGATTGCAAAAGTTTTTGCCTTTCTGAAAAAACCAGCAGGAACATAAAGTAGCCCTGGCCCTGGGGTGAAATGTGCTTCCAGCTCCACAGACTCCTGTTTTGTTTGCCTCTTCCTAAAGATTCTGGTTACAAATGTGCTGAGCTCTAAAGCACCTCTGCTCTAAGGCAGTCACCTCACACAGCTGTGCTTGGAAATCCCTCAAGATCTTGCTTGCCCCCTAGTGAAATTCCCCTCAAGGCCAGTGACATGAAGATATTAGCCTTTTTTGGGTTGATGAAGCCCTAAGCTGCTGCTGACTTTTTAAAATCCTATGGCCTGGAAGAAGTTGCTGCGTCCTCAACTGAGTTTGGGGATAGAACCAACTTATCAATCCATCTATTGATGTAAGAAGTGAAATACCCCTTAATTTGGGTAAGGTTTGTCATGGTCCTCATGCTTTAATGAAGAATTATTTTAATGAAATGTCTTTACAGACAAATCTGTCTTGGTGCTGGGTGGATGTTGGAGAAAAAAATGGAAGCTGCTTTGAAAGAAAGCAAAACATTTCTGTCAGGCTAAACTATCAGGCTGTGGGCAAGCATGAAAGATCTGGTTTAACAGTGCAGGAATAGCAATTTATCTGCGCCATTAATTGGTTATATTGTGGCTAGAGCAATGTTGCCCTAGAACTTATCATCCTAGCCCTCTGTTCAGGGGTTACCTATAGCAAGGGGCTAAACCCCCTCAGCAGGTTGTCAGTGGAGAATTTGCTCTGTGGTCTCCAAGAGCAGGCTCCAGTCAGCTGGGGCCCTTCCACCCCCACCATGGTCTGGGCTCAAAACAATTTCTAAATTGAGCACAAGACACTAGTTGTGGTAGGCAGTTCTCTGCAGTGTCTATGTGAGTATGACTTTGTGAGCAATCTAGACAGCTTTTTAAATGTCTGCAGCTTTCTCACAAATGTGACAAGCTGGAAAAATATTTCACAGACAGGACAAAAAATAGGGAAACACACATTAGGGAAATGGCATAGGGAGTAGAGAAGAAACTTGTATCAAACTCTGCATGTCCACATCAATTTAGAGGTATATTCTGCTAACCAGCTCTGAAAATCAGTGCAGTTTAGGAAGGTTTTGGGAACCCCATTGTTGTGTGGTTTTCTTTTTATTTTTTTCCATCAAAGCAAGCTCTTGCAGGAATACTTGAGCATTAAGCAGTTAATTAAATCTGACTGTCCTCACAAATAGCATTAGAAGGATGACACTTCAGAATCCTAGTATGCAGCTGAGGTTTGTGTGGGCAGTTAATTCTCCTTGCCCTGCCCTCCCATGATTTTCAACAAGTTCTCTCAGGGTTATAATGAGGCTGGTGATTGCTGGTGCCCTTGCCCATTTAATAAATTAATGGTAATAACAAATGTCTGTGCATCCTTCATTAGGTGATATGGAAATGACTTTACTCTGAAGCTGGGATTGCTGGAGCTTGACAGCTTTGCTGGTTGGATGGACATGGGGGTTAGTTACTCAGTTCATTATGTGTGCAGCACAGAATTTTTCCTCTCACCTCCTGGAGCTCTCAACCTTGTGGGTATTCACTCTTAACTTTCCCCAGCAACATAGTAAAAAAAGGAAAAAGGTAAAATTCCAAAGACATAAAATTGGTTTTTGCATTGGAATAGTGTGAGGCAATGTTTGGTTTCACCCTCCCAGAATCAAAGGAAACACAGAATCTTGTTCATTGTGTTTGAGGAATGCAATTTTTTTAATCTCTGGTACAAGACTTTGGTGGAGTGATGGCTGGAGACTTATTTCATCTGAAAACTGTGCAAGAAAAACTCAGAGCATCTGTAAGACCTTCATTATTTAAGTGCAGAAAGAAGGTACAGTCTTTACTTCTGAAAGAGATCAGAGGCAAAGCAAGGGAAGAGCAAGCAGGTTTGAAGTCCATCATGGCTGTTGCATTATCCATCCTGCACCAATTGATATTTGGCAGTAACTTGTGGCAGTCAATCCAATGACACCCCGCTCATTGCTACTCTTTGCACTGCAGCAGAGAGGAATGCGAGATGAATGTGACACCAAGGCTTAACCATTGTAATTAAAGTCAAATTAATATGCTGTGGTGGTTTTTGCTTACTGTTTGGTGACATGTAAGCTGTCTTTTCATCTCTTCTTTATTTTGGAGATCAAGTATACAGAGAGGAGTTCTGAAATATTTTGAGGAGGGCAGAGAGGGGATCATTGAGTTGCACTGCTCTCTTTCTCCTGATATAGACATACTCAGCCTCTTTGCCCTGGTGTAATCTTAGTTATTGTCCGGTTTGGGTCTTCTGTTGTACTTTTATGAGCCAGGAGAATTATAGTTTGCTTTATAGACTATTGTTTCTGATGGTTCCTTCCATTTTTCAAAGCAATATATTCCTCTATAAATGCAGGTGCTGACCAAATGTCCAAGCTGATCCTTTGCTAATAGGAAGCAAAGTTTTAAGAAACTATGAAACCAATCTGAATATCTCTTGTCCTGGTCCTTATTGCAGGAAATTAGTCATGAAGTGCAGAGAAGTGATGGAAGGAGAGTAAAAGTGTTCTGCCTTGAAGAATATCCTTATTACCTAGTCTCCAGAAAGCTGAGATCTAGTCAGGAGGATAATGTAGAAGCAGAGTCTTCATGCTGATCCTTTTACATCATTTCCTCACCAGTCTGCTCTCAATCACACAACCCTTCAGCAATGTCTTTGTTAAGACCTGGTTAGCAAACACATGGGAAGGCAGAGCTGGCCCAGCTGCAACATTGATGGGCCTCACACGGACAAATGTGTCATTTCTCCTGCCTAGCTGAGAAATTAAAATGGTCCTTTCCCCCTGCTCTCAATTTTATGGTGTGCTGCTCCATCATAAAAAATCAATTAAATTGCATCTGATGGAGGCTGGCCCAGAGAGTTGTCTCTATTTGTGTCACCCCAGGCAGGTACTGTCAACTGTGCCAGAATGCAGGAGGGCCGTGGAGCGCAGCCAGCTCACAAATGGGATATTCTACAGGAGCCCAGCCTACTGCATGGCAGCAGCTCTGCTTTCCCTGGTGACCCCTTATGGCTGGACTCTGCTTTATCCTAATTAGGCCAGATGAGGGATTGTCTGGCTTTATTATCTCCAAAAATAAGTGACCAAAACCTTGTGGCTGCTATTCTGCTCAGAGGATAGAAATAGTATCAACATTGGCAGCTAAAACTGAGGGAGCACCAAGTGACCTGTGGATTTTAGCATTCAGTTGCTCAGGCTGAGAAATTTGAGGTAGATAGTAGTGTAGCACTTTTTTAATCTGCTTTCTCATGGTGTCAATGGTATGATTAAATTCTTGTATTCTTTGATTTTTCTAGTAGCTGCCTGACACTGTTTTCTTCCTTCTTATAAGCCTATATTGTTGCTTAGAGAACACAAAATTAAAGTGGCTGTGTAGTGTGTTTTAAACAAACCACCCTGGGAGTAATTTCCTTCTATTAAAAAATATTTTCAACACTTTTAGAATGAAGTTTTTGTAGGGATACTTCATTGCCCTATTGCATTTTTCTCCAGGGCTTATTGCAGTTCCTGAAAATCTTTGAAATCCAGACTGGGTTATTGCATAAATAAAAGAGATGTTAGTATGAAGATAAGATATGAAACATGGTCTTTCCTACGGCTGTATTACCTATTACCCTGCTCTTTATCTCACCCCAGGAGTGTTCTCACTTTGTTTTGATCCTCTCCCCATGCCACTGGGGGAGAGAAAGGGTGTCTGTGTGGAGCAGAGTTCCTGGCAATGCAGCACAATATTGAAACATGTTTCAAGGGAACATGTTATCCTCATGTGCCTGCTGTGAAGTTGTTGACATATTGTTGTGGTTTGGTTTTTTTCTTTTGTTGTAAAGTCTTCTCTTTAGTTTATGCCCCCAAAAAACATTTAGTAGAGTACTTTGGTCAGACGGGTTTTTAAATTGGATGGAATCCATCATTATTCTGCAGACGTGATTAAGACCTTCTCTTTTACAGCAACATTTGTTTGCTTTCCATCAATCTTTTTAGGTTTTAGAAGCCATATATTGTCAAGGTATACATGTTTACAATATGAGGACTGTATTTAAAGATTAATGGTAGAAGCCCAGCTTTTCAATACTGCCATTTTCTGAACCTAACTCAGGGGAGATGATGGTTAGTTCAAGTGTTAACTGTTCTCCACAACCATTCTTCAAGTATGTTTTGTGCTGCTGTTACAGCCTCTTGCATCTTCCCCAAGATTGCTGGTCAACAAACAAGCCCATCCAGGCGTGATCTAAAGAAGTTTTAATGTCACCCTTGACATCTATCTCTGACAACCCTACCATTACAGACCCATAATTCATTTGCCTCAGTAAACTTGAGGCTGAGTCTTCCAAAACTTTTAATTCCTTTTCATTTTGGAGATAGATGTATAATCTGGTGTGTCACTTACCTGACACAAGGAGATAAGAAAAATCCTAGCCTTGAATTTCTTCTCTAATGGATATTTTATTATTTAGCCTGACTCTTACTCTTGTGAACCATGCCTCTTTCTTTTTGACAATACAGGACACTGTTTCTGAATTACCTTCACTTTGATTTTAAAAGTAATTAATCACACTAGGAAAATACCCTGTTGATTATTTTTTTAAGAATTGTTAATTAATGTTAATAAATAATCTTGTACCGAGTGTCCAGTCTTTCTAAGGTGAAGGTTTTGTTTCTTGCTACCTTCTGTTTTGGGGGCATGAGTATTAAAACCAGTTAAGTGGTTAATATGGAGCGGTAGGTAAAGATTTACTAAATTAGCACATCTTTCAGCAGTCTGCTTTTCTATCTTCATATATTTTGAGTCTCAGGTTAAGAATACCCATAATGCAAAAGGGAAACTGGCGTAAGAATAAATAAAAGACTGTTTTAAGCTTAATAATACAGTTGATATTTGTGGGACCACGACAAACAGGTCAGCAAACTGAAAGAGTGCCAAGCTGCAGAAGTAGGAGCAGAAACTTGGAGAGGAATGGGGCAGGATAGGATTGCCCTGTACTTTACTGTGGAGCTGGCATCTTATGGAACTATAGGCTGGGGAAATTATGCACCACAGTCCCCAAGGTGCACACTGACCTGGCTGCTTTGAAGCTTGTTGTGCCTTTGAAGTGACACTTCTTATTACCAGAACTTTTGCATAGTTGAAGATGAAGGAAGGCAAAGAACTTGAAGCCAGCCCTAAACACAGACACAGAGATGTGAAGACATGTGACAAGAGTATTAGCTCTCTGCTGCTGCTTCTGAACTTATTTTTTCCCCCTTGAATATAGAGAACACACTTATGTAAACAGAAATAAATCAGAAATGGATCTTATAGGTTGATTTTCAGCTACTGCAAAAAAACCTCTTGTCATTGTGAGTGATTGCAGAAAAGCTGACATCTCAAGGTACCTTTTTTCCTTACTACTAGTAATTAATTAGTCTTAAGCAGTTTGAGTAAACATTGATTTTAATTTTTAAAAAAACCTTCACATCCTGTTTTAAATATTGATCCTTCACCTTTTCCAGGTGGGAGGTAAAAAAAGATTTGTTGCACAGGTTAAAATTATTCATATTGGTTTTCCTTCCAACTTAGCTAGTTACCAAATCCATATTTATCTACCAAGAATTCATATTTATATACCAAGAAAGAAATGCTCTAGCCTCTGTGTTACACTGATTGTAGTTTAACAAAACTTAAATTTTCTGCAGCAGTTGCTTTAAGATTTCCATTTTAAGTCTCGGGGGAAAAAAGGGAATTTAGTGAGACTATGAGTTGGAAAGTTCACTGTGGATCAAGTTGCTGACTAGAGAAGTGACATTTTTACTGGTAGTAGTAGTAGCATCAAAAGAATATGCCCCAGATCTGAGCCAACATGATTTCTCTGTGACACCAGATAGACACACACATGATGGGAGAAAATTCCTTCCCAAATCAATTTTCAGTAACAATAGCCAAGATGAACAGAGTAAACTTTTCCAGCCTCACTTTTAGGCATGATGAAACAAGGCACAGAAAGGCTGACTGAAGCAGGGCTTTCCTGCTTCATGGGGAATCTACAGTTTTGGGTTTTTGCTGTGCATCCTGCTCATTTGTTTCAACTGTAAGAGATTCCCTTTCTCACCTGGAAATGGTAGAGGTGGGTAATTCTAGTAGAGCTGTAATTCTGCATAGTCCAGCACCTGCTAACTCAGCCTAACAATGTAATCCTACAAGTGCAGCTTGATGAAAAAGGGCACTTCTGCCACCAGGGAGAGAATCCCAGGTATTGTAAACTTCCTGACCAGAACAATTTTACGAGGCTGCTCTTTTTTTTCTTGTGGTAATTTTGTTTTAAAAAATACAGCAATTAGTCCTAGGTGTCGAGACATCAGACAACTCACACAAGGTAGAAATGCAGACACCCTATTTGTTGCAACCAGGCTCTTTTCTGCAGTGTTTTTTTAATTGCAGTGAACTGACGCTATCTGAGATAATTTTCATAGCAGTGATCTGCAGGTCTGCTACAGCTGTGGTGTCGTGGGATGACTCAGATATTTGTGATCAAGTGAAAATATTCTTAAACACTGGGACCTGTGAGTGCACAGTTGTTCTGTAACTTATCCCTTTCTATTTACAAAAGCATGGAAGATTAGACCCCTAGGAAAGATGAGGTCTGATAGCAGGCTATTGCTAACAGACCAATTTATTTAACCAGTGTGTTGTCGTAAAAAGTGTCTAGGAATGGACTAAAAGCTGTAGCAATTGCCCTTTACTTGTGCAAAGTTTGCAGGTTAAAGGATGAGAATCTGATCTTTGCAGAATAGTCCTGAATTCTCTTGTTTTTTTGGTTCCATGGCCAAAAAAACAAATTCCAAACTCAAATGAACTCTAAAACCAAGACTGTCCTTACAGCTTCTATTTTTTAATGCTGTACTATTCCAAGAGAATGGATGGCATTTGCTTTAGAAGCAGCTTGGTACATAATGATTCTCAAGTCCCAGAACTGTGGAGAACAACTTACACTGCAGCATTTTTGATTGGAGCTGGCAGGCTATGCCAGCAGAATTAATTAAGGGTGTTAATTTCCTGTATTAGTCCTTGGCTTCTGTGGCTTCTTTTCACCTGTACTAACTGTAATTTGTGCAACTTCCTTTAACTTTGCTTTAAAAGCTATTTAAACCCTGAGCATCTCAGGAACCTGCTGCAGAATATAGATATACTTTGTTGAATTGTTATCCTGTCTCCCAGTAAGAGAGCTTTGTGCTGTTAATTACAGCCTGAAGCTATTGAGTGCTACTGCTGTGTTAAAGTAAGTGGAAGGAATGCTCTATGTCTCTGAACATAGGCCACTGAGCATGATGAGTTCTTTATAATCTTGCTAATTTTTTTTCTTTTTTTGGTGATAATTTCACAATTCTTAAGAAACAATTTGTCATATTAAATGATGTGGTTGAAAGTCCTGCTTAATTATTGATGCACTGAGAGCATCAGTATGGATTTAACCTACCATCAGATGGTGACTTTTTTTGCTGCACAGTGAAAGTTTCAGCTTCAGGAATGGTGTGTTGATGAATTCAGGCAGGGTTCATTGCCAACATTATCTTGTATATTTTATGAGGCAAGGAAATGATGGGAAAGGTGGCTGATTTTCCTCCTGGAAATTCCACCTTTTAACAAAGATTGAGGCTAAAGGCAAGCTCTCATATCCCTGAGAGAAAGTTTTCATGTAGAGATCAACTATTTTACTCTGCTCTGGGTGACATTTAGCATTGAGAGGATGAATCTGTCCTTTTCAAAGAATATGCCTGACTATTTTCCTAACTTTGTGAAAGGTGTGATGACTGACAAGCTTGATCAGTGCTCTTCTCTGTGTTGGCATATAGCAAGGAGTGCTGATATTTTTCCTGATCCTTTCATGACACACCTGCTTGCTGTACAAAGTCATGTTGAAGATGAACTGACATCACTATAAGTAAGGCTTGAGAGGTAAATGGATGGGCGTCCAAAGTGATTATTTACCAATACTGTGCACACAAAAATAATTCCAGGGCTTTGGAAAACAGTTTTCCTGGGCCAGCGAAGCTATAAGACAGTGAGAAAATCTGGAAAAGCTTTGAGAAACTGAGGGAATCATCTGACAAGGCATGCTGTGTCTTGGTCTTACATTGCCCTTTTCTTAGAGAGCAAAGAACTCGAAGCCACAACTCAGAGTAATGGATTCTTCAGCTGAGACCCTAAAGGCTGAGCATTGAAATATTTGTTGTGTAAGAACTAATTTCTTTCTGTGCATCTCAGTTTTCCATTTCCTTTCTTGATGGTTGTGCTATCATTTCATTCCATAGGAAAATTTAGAAATGATATTGCTCTACAGGCTATGGTAAACAAAGGCACTTCCTTCAGAGGAGTCCCTCAGAGGTCAGAGGAACCATGGGCTAGATGGCTCTCATTCAGCTCATCTAAGGCTGATTTTGGTTGTCACCGTCTCATGGAGCAATGGCAGTCCTTGCCTTAGGCATTGGCATGGTGGCCCCTGATCTGTATTTAGGATTATGAGGCCCAATACCTGATAATTATTGATAACTGCTCTGAGAAAAATGCACTGAAGAGACAAGGAGATTATCTGTTCTTACGCACTCATCATGGCAGAGGGGCAGCACAAATCCCCTCTGCTATAACCTGCCTCTTTGGAATCTTGTAACAAAACCTATGGACCTGGAAGAGCTTCCAGTGAATATATTATCAAACTGTCAACAGACTCAAGAAAACTCTGCAGATCCTCCCAGCCAGTTGTAGCCAGGTACCTGTCTGAATTAGATCCTCCCAGCCAGTTGTAGCCAGGTACCTGTCTGAATTAGACATGGGCAGATTTATTCAACCATACTCAGTGTTATTTTTACTTGATTTTATGCTAGATCTGGTTTGTGAACAGGATTTCAACACTGTACTTGAACTGTAATATCCAGTATAGACATATCTGATAAGAGGCTAAAGGTCTGAGCTTTCCCACAAGTGTGCAGACAATTGTATTGGAAAATTACAGCAATCTGCAAATTGAGAGCTGCTTCTATACTAAGTCACACAGCACCACTGAAAGAACACCAAAACAAAAACAACACAAGACCCCCAACCCACCCCCCACTCCCGTCCCCCCTACATTAAAATATCCATCACTTAGATACAAGAATTTTTTCTCATTACCCACCCACTCACCTCAGCATCCTTTGTGAAGAGATTAGCTGGGAACGTGACAGAGCAAAAAGGCTAAGGCATCACAGTAAGCATTTGGGGTTTGTTGAGGCTGATCACAGTCAAAGTGGGGGATAAGCTTTGCATGGCATTTTGAAAATATTTTAACCCATTCTATATATCAAATTTCATAATGTACAATTCAACCAGAAAAGTAGTTCAAAAGCTTTTATTTTCTCTAGTCACTGTACAATGAATCAGTTTTGAAGGAAAAGCTTATAAACCATAATGGAAGAGAAAACACACCTGAACTATGCAGCCAGTCCATCCTGTGCCCAAAGCACTCTGCTCTAAGAAACTTAAGCAACTTGGGGAGGGTGAAAATGTCACTGAGTCTGATTGCTGTTTATGAGTTTTTCAGCTTGTGTGGCTCCAAAAGAGCAAGAGCAGGGCAAAAAGGCCATATCATGATGCGTTTGCCATCATCCTTGTGCCCAGACCCTAATGTCATATCCTGGAGCTAGAATTCGAGATGGCAGCACAGAGATAGTTACAGCGGCTCAGTTGGAAGTAAAAAGAGCTGGAGCTCTTCCTCACCACCTCTGCAAGCCTTTGTGCCTGAGAAAATGCATAACTGCACTTTTATTTTGAGACTGATGGGATCTGAAGCTTAGCTAATGGGGCTGAGGGGTTAGGGAATGGAAATACAGGCAAATTCAGACTGCATCATCAGTGTAGGTCCCTTTCTACTGAAATATTTTATACCACAGTTAAAGATCAGTAGATTCTGCATTTCCACCTGGTTTCTTGTGTCACCTCCTCCATAGCCAGGCAGTGCCAAGATTGACCTACTTTGGAAACCAGCATGAAAATCTCTTGCTTGAGCACCATTATATATGTATCTATAAAAATTTAAACAAGAAAAATGAGTGCTTCAAAGTAACATATTTGATTATATTTAAATTCAATCTCTGTCTAAAGGAGATTAATTTTAAGCCTGCCCTTTTGAAGGAAAACAAACAAATATCCCCAAAGAATAACTGCAGGACTCTGGGTGTTTGAGGTTCCCAATAGAAATGACATTTTCATTTGATGGATCTCTTCTGGGACTGTTCCTATCAGGGGTTTGGCTTTGCTTGAAGGAGAAATTTTCCAGTGCCATAACCTCAAAACATAACTTATGGAATGTCAGACACTAGGATGGGCCTCAAATGACTGGGTAAGATACAAACCACAGTGCATAAAAACCCCTTAATCCAGTTGCTGAGGGAGTGGAACCTTTTTGTGTGTGGAGTAGGGCAGGGTAACTGAGTCATCCTGAGACTGGATGTTGGAACACCACTCTTGCTGCATCTACCTAGAGCCACCTCAGCTTTGGAAGGATGTTTCTTTGAGTGTAAGTAGTCTAGCTTGTGAATTGGGCAGGGTTTTTTTTAAACCACCTGGCCTAATGCTCTGCTACAACATGGCACATCATATGGTGAGAGGTCCAAATGAGCTCTTTCAGCTGGCAGTGGACTTGCACTCACTGTCAGGCATGGACAAACAACAAGTAAATATTGAACTTTCTAGAATGGAATAACAAACTCTTAAGCATGTGTCACCAGCCATGTCTGTCATCAACAGTCTCTCACTCCAAGCTCTGGTGTCAGAGATGAAATGAACAAAAAAATAAACCCAGAAACATCTTATAAAAATATAATTAATTTCAATTCAGGAAAGGAAATGAAATCTTGTGATTTCTATGAGGATCAATTGGGCAAACTTTGGTCCAGTTCCCTGCACTTCATGTTATCCTATTCACTCTTATTGTTTTCACCTGGTTTTGAAAGTTTTCTTCGCCTCTTTGTTTCTATTTCTTCCCTGGTTTTGGGATTTCAATGGGAATAATTTTGGCCATTCTTGGTCTTTTTACTGAACCCCATTTCATCTCAGAACATTTGGTTTTAGTCACTCCATTGCCAAATTTTCTGGTTTTTTTCAATTGCATTTGATTTCCTCATATGTGTTTGTTCCACTTGGTTCTCTGATTTCAAGATTTCATTCTCTTTCTGGAAAAGAAGCAATCAAAATAAATTATATGCTTAAATTCTTACCAATATAATGTCACATGAATCTCAATTAAAAGCATCTTGAATATATTTCTTAGAATGGATTATAAGATGTATGGAATGTATATGATGAAGTAACATGTCAGTTTTGTCTGTAGCAAATTGTTTGTACTTTAAAGTCAATTAAGTATTTATGTTAAGTACTTTAACTGCCCATACCCTTTTTTTTCATGTTTCATTTTTTTCTAAATATCATGTCTTTTTCATGTTTTTGGGGTTTGTGTTAGGATGACTTTATTTAGTACTTCAGCTATCTGCAAATTAACAGTGTCATTGGTTGGGGAATTTTGACAAACTTTCCAAAGTCTGAATATTTAGCTGATCCTTTTTAGGTTTGAAACCAGGGTGGTTATCTGTTGTGATTAGCTTTTTTTATAAAAGAGCTGTCTGCAAAGAAGGCATTTGTGGAAGAAAGATAAATTTTTACATGTGAAGATGGATGTTTATTGCCTTCTTTCTTCTGTTTTAAAGACTAGCTAATAAAATATCTTGGTAGGTTCACATAGAGAGCTTCATTCAACATTTATTATGTAGACTAATTGTGGTCAAATCTCATTTAAGGTCAAATTATGTCTTATTTGCAGTAGTCGTAGTCATATTAAAACAAAATGATATTTCCTAACCTTTGAATGTTTTTAAAAGGCCAATTCTTCTTGCACATGTGCTACAAATGGAATCCCCTTTTTCATTTTTTAAAAAGCTATTATGAATAATTTTGTTATGTCTATGTGTTTCCATCACCTACCTTGCTGTGGATGGAAACATATTTTGCCCAGACAGTATGTGCAGGGTTAGAACACTGCCGCTGAAATTGTATTGCTCCTGATTAACAGCTTTCCCTTAATTTTAAGGGAATATGTACAAAATTATTGCCAGAGATAAGCATTAGTAGCTGAAAGACCACCAAACTCCAGAAACATGTCGATTACAAAGAGAGGGCACTATTTCTTTCATCACTAGTTGGAAAGATTGGTGCGCAGTGACAACACAGTTCAAACATTTGTTCATAGAAAAGAAGGTTATAGACCTCCTGTCAATAGCAATAGTCACACGCATTTTATTTTCAAACAAATAATACTTTTAACAATTCAAAAATTCTACTGAAAAAATTGGAAGCCAAAGCATGATACTGATAAATCATGATACTGTTAAATTGGATCAATAATTATAAAGGTGAAAGTTATCATAATTTTTTATGATAACTTTAATCACTAACCCTGCCTGCCTGCTTAACTGGCAAAATTGGAGCTGGAGTCAAAAATTGCAGTGAAGAAAAAAATGGGCTTGGACTGTTTTCTCTGCCCCTTTGTTGCTTAATTACAGCAGTGACTTCACCTATTGAGCTCCCATGCTTACATCTGACTCACGTGTTTGGAATGGCTCTGAGCCCTGTGGGATGCAGGGACAGGGGTCTTTGGGGTGCGACATTCTCATCTTGATCCTTGGAATGAGCACCCAAGGACCATGTTTAAACCATCTGGATTCAAACAGGGGAGAGAGCTAACAGACATGCAGCATGAATGACAGAGACCTGGGCCCTGGACAGGGGCAGTGAGCTGACCAAATTGCTGGTGTTAAGTGATTCTTGAGAACCAAAGGGACAACAAATAGGTTACTACTGATTTTAGAAAAGGATCTTGTGAATTCAGTGAGGAGAGTTGTTGGCATCCCTTGCTGTGTGTGCATTCCTACAGTGTATGGAGACCTCTTGAACCAAGGAGTTCAGTTTATGGTTTTTGAAATTCACTGACTGTATGTTCTTAGGTAAGTGGCTTCACCTCTGAGCCTTGGGCTGCCTACTAAAATATGTTGTAAGACTAAAACTGTAAATGTAATTCTGCAACCAGAATGTGCTTTGAAATCCACAGGGGATAACTGCACTAGTAAGGGAAAGCATTACAAGGGGTAGGAAACTCAGCTGCTCTTTTTGCTGTAGCCTTCTCCACGTGAGTTTGATCCCGGACTAGAATAGGTTTCAGATTTTGTGGGTATTTTTCCCACCTCGGCTTCTTTGTTGTTATTTTGTGGGGCATGGGGTTTGGTTGTGGTTTGGTTATTTTTTAAATCTGCTTTTACACCTGAGACCTAGAATTTATTAGATTATCCAGCCACCTTTCCTTTTCTGCATTCTATTAAAATACCTGAGTGTCTTTGGGGCACTGTGACATGTTGAGTCAAAAATTACAATAATTACCATGATCTCTGTGGAATTTGAAGTGCACACAATTTATGCCTCAAGGGGCTTGAATCCTTGGAGAGTCTATTTTCTGAGACAGCAAGAGCTGTGAAATATACAACTCCTGATCTGCACTCAAGATCAGAGTCTGATTTGTATGGTTAAATAAAAAAATGCTGATTTATACAATTTGTTCCTGGGTCATAATTATGGTCTAGAATTAATTGAATAGCCTGGAGGTTTCACTACTGTACATGGCAATGATTACTAAAAATTGATTCTCCCCTATATTTCTTTATTAACTTATCTGAAAATGACATATAGTGAAGAACAGCTTTAAATATTGCTGTGCTGAGCAACTTTGTAAATTGCTATTCAAGCTGTTCATGTTGGCGGTTTTTTGGTTTTTTTCCTTCATTGACTTTTGTAGGTGATTTATTAGTCTATAAGTGCCTGAGCTATACATTTAACCAGAAACACAGCAAGAGGGGTGTTCATGTTTCTGACTAACGTCTTCTGGAACAAGATATTTGTGCCTTTTAGGAAGACAGGCTGGATTGCACCCTCCAGACACAAGGACCTTGCACCCCCATGTGGCACTCAGCATGGTTGGGCTAGCTCAGCATGGACTAGGTGCACACAAAAGCAGCTGAATATCAACCTGCTTTTGGCCACTTTGAAGATGGAAGTTTTGAGATATTTGATTTCTGAATGGAGTGAGTTTAATGCATAGCTACAGATTTTTTTTTTTTTACTTTTTAACCTTTGTTGATTTTTATTATTTGTTATTATTATCTCAATGGGTTTCTCTGGCTAGGCTCCTAAAAATGGGGTCTATTTTTGTCTGGTGCAGTCACTCAACAGGCAGTTCTGCAAATGCAGAGGTGGAGGCAATTACATGGAAATTCTCTGGAAGAAGAAAGAAAACAGCCATGAAAGTAAGACCAGATTGTCTGAAATTATAAAGCAACCAGTAAAAATAGAAGTAATCTTACCACTGCCCTTTTAATACTATTGTCATATATGTTTAAGTTTTGTTATTGACATAATAGATATTTTTTCTCATGCTCTGAAAAGCATATTCTCAAACGGTTTCATTCCATTTGTCCAAATGTTTAATTTAGATGAAGGTTGACCATGGCAAACAGATAGTATTTTACCCCTATCATCAATAGTATTATTTCAAATATTACTCTAACTTTTAGACAGATGGGAAATTAGACCATACTCACTCCCCACAGACCCCCACTTAGGCAGAATTTTTCCAGTGAAACTTTGCAATCAAGTTATTACTATAAAACTTTACATTTCATCAGGTCAGCATTTTCCTGCAGCCTATTGTTTTACTGGGAAGTTTTCATCTAGTTCTTAATTTGCACTGAATATTCTAATTCCCAAGAAAAAAAATGAAAGCACTTCAACACGGAGTGTCCTAAATCCCAGAAAAGGATTAGGGATATTAGTATATTAGGGGACTAATTAGGGAAGTAGTCTGTTTTTTTTCTGATGCACAGGAATAACAGTCATAATTAATTGATTTATCTGCATTTCATTTGAGTTGTCTTGATTAGACAGTGGAAGAAACCCTGTTTGTGACCTCAGTGGGGCTTCTTTGGCTGCCTTTCAAAGGTGGTGAACTTGCTGCCTTCTTCACCTTCCAAAGCCACTAAGACTTGACCTGTGCTGATGTCTGCCAGAAGGCACAGATTGTCACTTGCTCTTCTCAGGTCTGTCATAGCTAAGAGTGCAGGTAAGAGGCTGGCACAGTACTCCCTCTCCTTATCAGCTGCCAAAATGATGGACGAGAGATAATGACGGTTTCTTGCTTTTTCCCGGATTGGGAAGAGCAGGGCCTGGTGAAGGACATTCTCCCCTGTGACAGTAAAACCGTTGCAGATATGTCCATAATCTCCATGGTATCTTCCTATCTGATGGCACCACTGAGGTCTGGCCTTTTCACCCCGGAGGCCCCTGTATTTTCACAAATTCCAGCTCTGGTCAGAGGAGCAGATTTTACTTTACATCTCAATGACAGTCTCACTGTCTGTGTGCTCCATGCCTTGTGGCACTTGCAGACTGCTACTTCCTTGGCTTTTGTGAGTTAGAGCTGCTGGAGAAGGGTCCTCTTTTATCATATAGTAGGCTGTTTCCATGAGAAGTGAGCTGGGTCAGAGGTAAAGGTGCTGCCCATCCCTCCAGCATGTGTTTACTTTCACCAAAGTAATTTGCAATTTCTTTGGAGAGAAAGGGCTGAATGTCAAGGGATGTAAATAGCAAATGGGGGTCTTCACCAATGGCTGCAGAGACCTGGCAACAATTTTTTGATTGCTTAGGACAGAGGCAGGGACAGATGGTGGTGTACATTGTTGTAAACCCCAATCTCCCCTCTGCATTCTCAGCCTAGAAAAATGTCTTGATAGAGATATGAGAAATTTCCTTTCCCTTTTACACCAGAAAAGGAGTAACTTGGCAGAATAACCTCTTTTCTATAGCTGAAATAAACTGAGACTCTATTCCTCTTGGGATACTCGTGGAAAATTAGCCCAGTTTGTCTTTCTGACATGAAGGGAATCTTCACACCAATTATTCACGCTTCCCTGCATTAATGCCACCTCTTCTTTTCCCTCTTTCTAACCCCTCTTAACTCTGCTGCAGGTTTCCTGGCTCTTGAGGTCCTCAGGAGAAGTACAGCAATAGAATTTTTTTTTTTTTGCTCTGTTATTGTTTCCTCTGTTTTGTTGTATAAAAATGTTGCAAGGATGTCAGACTGTTTATCCGTTTAAGTGCTCTGGGCAATGCTAGTGTTCAGGCTATCAAACTTTGAAGGGTCAGACTCTGCAGAATGTCTTCTAAGATCTGTTGACATATTTGTGTTTCTTGAAAGGCTTGGATGGCTATGGAGGACATCCATTCCTTCAGGCAGAGCTGAGGATCAGGCCCTAATTGGTGTTAAATTTAGGACAAATAGACACCAGTGTTTAGCAGGAATATGTGTTTGCTGGAGAGCAAGGAGATTCATGCTGTGTTGATTGATGCTGATTTTCATTCCGTTATTTCAGGATGT
Source organism: Sylvia atricapilla (assembly GCF_009819655.1). Lineage (NCBI taxonomy): Eukaryota > Metazoa > Chordata > Aves > Passeriformes > Sylviidae > Sylvia > Sylvia atricapilla. The sequence continues at coordinate 24,708,944 of NC_089146.1, forward strand.
TCACTACATGCTATCAAGAGGCCAATTATCAAAGGTTGTTTAAAAGACACATCTCTGAGTACTGGGATTCATCATTAATTCAGGGGGTTATGCTTCTGCCTTTTCTGAGTTCTCTGTTCCACCCACAAACAAAACAAAAGACTTGTTTTACCTGTATTTCCAAATTTCCACCTCTGAATGTTGTGCTTGGGTTCCTGTAGAATATGGTTCTTTGCTTGGTGAAGGATCACACTATGTTTGAGAGAGTTTTGTCCTTTGCAGTGACATTGGTCCCAGAATATCAGGCCTGGACAAAGAGGCAGCAGCAAAATGATGGCTCATCCCAGTAGTTTATACAAAAGGCAACACTCCTTGAGAAAACAGAACAAATATTTGGTTCAGTTCAAAAGGGACTAATCACTACAGAATTATTAAAAAATCTTGCTAGCAAAAAGCCACCCAACTAAACAACTAATTTGTGAAGGGGAAAAGCAAGTTTTTGCCCAAGAGAGGTGCAAAATACTGTGGTGTAAATTTGTAAAACCTTGTCACAGTTCCACTCATGCCATCCCACTAACTTCAGCTGATGTAGAAGAGATGCTGCCTATCTGATTTAATCATACACTTTCAAAATATTGTGTGGAGCCAAATTCTACTTTTAATCCCTGTGAATATCTGGCAGCAAGAAATTTAGCAAGTTTGTGGGGTAATTTGTAGCACTTGGGTGAAGTTGTTCCAAACTGTGCCCTTCCTGGTGGAAGAAATACAGACCAGTCCTTTGCCAGAGTGAAGTCACATCAGGGAGGCCAGAGGAATTGTGAATCAGATGTCTAAAAAACTGGGATCCTTGCACTGACAGCCAGAGATGTCACCTGGAGGAGGGAGGAGGTAACTCTGGTGAGGCAATGCTGTTGGCTTCATCCTGTGCCAGGCAGATGGGATCAGTGTGACTTGCTCTTCCACCCTCAGCTCAGACCCTGCTGCACTCCCTGAGCTCATCAAGACCTGATTAAAACTTAGCATTTATCCAAGTCTCTGCACATGCAAACTAATTAATAGTCACAATACCATGGTGAGGAAGATTAAAGCAATATTATTATCCTAATTTTACACATGGGGGCACAGAAGCAGAGGCTGATGCTGAGCTAGTACTAAATGTGTCAAGCTCCCACACTCACAGACTCTGCCCCTGCTGTACTCTTTACTACATGTTATGGATGTATATGTATATAATGAGCTATCCATGGGGTTTTCAGGATGCTGACTTTGCTCTAAGCCTTGGTTGCAGTCACAAATGTGGAAGTGTTCACCCAGTCCAAGAATGACTGTCTTTTCAAATTTCAGCCTATCCCTAGTGCATGCTGTTTCCTTCCATTCAGGTGACTTCATTATTCTTTTAAATGAAATCCTATCATTGTGTGGCCAATATTCATTCAGATTCTTTCTGTAAAATCCCTGGTTCTGATCTGAATTTACAAGGAAGATTTCTATGGCATGGAAGAGAAATTAAATCAGTCAAAGGAAATTCCCTCTTAAGCTACTTCCTATATGATTGAGAGAGAGGAATTTTAAAACCTATCTAATAAGTGATTGTTAGAATGAAATGAATTCTGTTCTATTCTGTAGAATTATCCAAAATTAACTGTAAAAAATAGTATATTTTTAAAAAATTCTGTGCATTAAGAGAATTTGTTCTGCGTCAGTCTGTCCTTCCTGTTGTCACTGTTACTCTAAATAGATTTTGGCTAATGCTTCTGTTAGAATCAGTACACTGAAACAGATATTTTCAGAGCAAAAACAATTTCATACAAATGTAATTTGGGTGAATTCCAACTAAAGAATTTCCTCTTTCAGCAAAGAGACGTGAGTTCAGCTAGAGCTGAGGTAGACGATTAGATGATGTGAAACCTCTACCCTCTGTTCTCCTTTTCTCCCTGTATTGTGCTATATTGTCATTTTCTTGTGTGATGTCAGCAGGGATTGACCCAGTCAGTGTTCATCCTTCCATGGATTCTGCTCCAGATGCTTTGGATCCTCCTGATGAGCCCAACACATGGTTGGGCTTTCTCCTTCATTTTTTAAGGGGTCTGCCCCCCATGCAGGAACATTCCCAAGATCAGTTTTCTATTTCCTTTTCTGTATTACTAATTGTATAGATTGCTGCAGTATCCTCAGGGTTCACAGTTCCTGCAGTGCAGGGATGTGACCCTTGTGATAGCACCACTGTGAAGTTCTCAGTAGCTAATGGTCACATCCTACAGAGAGATTGCAGGCTCACCTGGGCTTCCTGGTGGCACTTTATGAGTCTCCAGCAATGCTCTCATAGGCAAATAAATAAGAATTCCCCAAGCACTGAGAGAGAAGAGGGCATTGCTGTAATGAGTCTCCAGGGCTTTACAGCACGGTTTTATTACCTTGCTAAATATAACTGCTTGCTTCTTATTTGCCCAAGAGAATGAACAGGTTATTTAAGGTATATTTTCCTTTTCTTTCCTCTGCCAGACAGACTGGCATGTGTGTGAGTGTATGTTTTTGTTTATACATTATATTGAGCAATTTTGGTGGCTATTTGCCAAAAAAGATAATAATGTTGTAGTTTTAGTGTCTGTTTATTTCTCCCATCTCTTCTCCAAACCTGTCTCTCGCCTCCCTATTGATTTAGTGCAGCCAGTGAAGTTTTACAGCCTGCATTTAAGGAGGCTGCTGTTTGAAATCCATGAGGGGCTGCTAATCAGAACTAACTGCAAGCATCAGGTGCAGTTGGTGACTCTGTCCTGGCCTATTGGCTTAAGAGAGCATGAAGGGCTAATTTCATGGCTGATAAAGCTTTCTGTCAGGGAGGCTTCCCAAACAAATGAACATTGACTTTTCTTTACAATGGAAATAAAAATGGTCTTTTATCACAACTGCCCGCTTGTGCAAGGTACGAAGTCATATTCCTGTGGGCTATCACTGAACACTTGGGACTATTTGGGAACTTGCTAAGGTACTCAGACAGGTTTTACAAATGAACTTTGGAACTTAATTCCTCATAGGTCATTTTCTGTCTTGGATTTCTTGGACTTTTTTGATTTTAGGTCCCGAGGTGATAAAAAACCAGAGGCAGAGCTGGTTTTCTGCAGGCTTTGCAGCACTTCCTTAGGCATTTCCTAGGAAATAGGAACTGGATGCCTAGTTTTTCCTTTCAGAATCTGGATCTTTATTGCTTTGCCTCTTTTGGTTCACCAGTTTAATGTCTCCTTTAATGTCTCCTCTGTTTCATCTGACCGATCTCTTCCTGTTGCCCACACTCTTACACCCATCCTTCTGTTTCCCTCTTCTGCCAGGAGTGTGGGGTTTAATTTCTGCTTGAAGGGTGCATTTATTTGCTACTCTTCTGAAGAAAATAATACTGATTATCTTAAAGCACATGGCTAGAGGGCCTTTCTCTGAGAGGGAATGAGGCCAACTTGATATAATTAAGGTATTCTTCAACTCATTCAGTCTCCACTCTGAAAAACTCGTTTTTCTATTCTGTTTTTCTATGGCATGTTCATCCTTTTTCTACTTCTGTTTCTTGGAAGTATAATGTAACAAGTAGTTAAGTGTGCAGTTAAGACTGAAACTTTCAAGGAATTAATATACTTGCATAAAATTAAAAAAGGCCTCACATACTTCATGGAACATGGTCTTGAAGCTTTCAAAACGGTAAAATTCTTCTTTTGTTCTGTCATGTTTTGATAAAACGTAACTTCAGCCAGAAATGCACTTTTAAATTATTTCTTTAAAGGACAGGCACTTTTCCACCAAAATGTTTATTTTGCCAGTGTAACTTCATTTACACAGAAGAGGTTTGCCAGAAGAATGATGTCTACATATGCTGCAATTTTCTTTCCTGCAGCTTGTCAGTACACCTGAATGCTATAACATGGACTTGGCTTTCAAATCAGGCTGTTGAACAGCTCAGTGAGACTGCAGTAGAAGTTTTTTTACTATAAATCCACAGAGTTTACTCTGGTCTTTGTAGTTCAAGCAGTCTCCCTGGTAGATCCAGCTTCACCAGTTTGTTCAGGAATAACAATCAAAAGTTCTGGATGCAATGCAGACAGGTGCATATCGTTGGCATTAGAAACTGGTGTGCTTTGTCTTCACTCTGCCAACCTCTGAGTCACTTGGCACTAGCTGAAGCTTGTACCTAATTGTCTACATGGTATTTTTCTTGCCACCCTTCTTGAGTGGCAAGCTTAGACTGAGACTTTTCCCCTGCTGTGCTCTGAATATTGGTGGTGATGTTTTCATACCTGTTCTTCAACACAGACTGAGGAAAAAGTTGATGTCACAGGCAGACAATTCCCTCAGGACTAGATACAGACTTTGCCAAGACTTTTGGGATGATGTATTTAAAATACCACATTGGTTTTTGAATGTTCTATATATTTAGGAAAAATGGTGCTGAAACAAGCTTTGATTTCTATCTCATTGTATGCTATTGTTAATGCAGGATACAATCACAAGTAGTAATTATAGTTTGTGCTAGCAAACAGGGCTGGCTTTAGGCAGAATTTTGCCCTGGGGTTTTCACTGTTTCCCCCAGTGCCTGTATGAAGACCTTATTTGCAGATTTCTTGCCTATAGCACAACTCTTTTCTTTGTGGTGTACATTTGTTTTCCAGTTAAATTAACAATCTTCCCACTTAAGCAAAAGATATTCTTTTGTTGGTGGGCTGTTTACTGCCTGCCTTGCTTTATGTTATGCCTGAGAATTGAAGGCTGCCCTGCAGCCAGGCAGATCAACAGAGCTCTACTGAAATAAATGAGTCTTCAGAGGACAATCAATGGTCATAATGTGCCTGGGTAACTACAGTGACACCTCTAAAAATGTCAAATAGAGATACTGATCATTTGCAGACATGATCTGCCGAATAGACAAGTTTCATACAGGGCTCGGCATTTCCATTTTAACCACTGGGTTCAAAGAAATTTACAAGTTTTCCTTCTTTTCACCACCTTTATCACCTAATTTTTTTTTTTCTTTAAGCCATTGCAAAACTATAAAACTAGTTGAAGATTAAAATGTTTCATGGTGAGGAGACAGATATGATTACAAATGAGAACACACCAACCCCCAAGGAAGCCTCGTGTTCCCCTTTCATCACCATTAAAGAACACTCCATATGAGAATATTTACTTCATAGTTAATGTCAGTGTATATTGTTTATGAATATGTAATATACACTTACATTATCTGGAGAAATACACTGCATCCTTTTTTACTTCTTCACTTTCTCCTCTATTATGTTCCCTGTAATATGTTATTGCAAGGTGACTCAGGGCTTGCTTTGATAAAAAAAAGAATAACATATTGCTCTGGTAAAGCAAACTTACCTTTGACTTTTAAACAGATGATAAGGAAAGTAAATTGAAAGATTAATTAGTTCTAATAGATAATTTTTATTTCATGTGCATTCTTCAGAAATGTACCCTGTGAGGTTGGAGGCTGTACAATTTACATAGTATAACTTTACAGATTTTGATTTCTCACTTGAATACCATTTTGTGAGTGCTGCAATCATTCTTATTTCCAGTTATTTGTTCTGGAAGAACAGCTTGAATCTGCAGAGACAATGTGAGAACAGCACATATCCTTCCTAGGCTAATGAATGTGTGATAGAGAGGTGTGGAAAAGGACAATAGTTCTTATGAACTCAGGCCATACATTTGCCTAGGATGGATATCAGATATTAGTCTCTATGGTTTAAATTCAAGGGTCACAACTGATTTAGACCACTTGGGCTGCAGGACAGTCAGACAGTGGCTCCCGGGACAATGAGCAGAGAAAAGCTGGTGTACCTTGTCCAGGGTTAAAGAGGACCTGATACAGCACTCAGTGGGGCTGTGACTTGGGAGCCTTAGCAATTCATTCATCATTCCTCTAATGTAAATGCCTGAGTCTCTCTAAGGTGCTGTAAAAGGTGGTGATGGGGTTGAATAGGGTCCTTGCTCCTGGCAGCTGGTTCTAACCCAACAGCACTGAGAAAGGAATGAGCTACTGGAGCTACTCAGCATCACAGTGCAGGCTTCAGTCCAGCTTAAGTACACATGTGCTTAAGTACCTCGATGAACTAGGGCTTTAGGCAGCAGTTTAAATGTGAGTGTAAGTTCATGGGTGTTTTCTGTGTGTGCTGAAAGACAGAGGTAAGCTGAATTTCCCAGCTGAATATACAGAAATCAGAGGAGTCCTTACTCTTCCCTGGACCTTAAACTTCTGCATGGTGAAGTATCCAGGAGCCACAAGGTTCTCAGCAGGACTTTTCAGGACAAGCCAAGGGAGAACTACAAGGCAATTGAAAATTTAAGCATAGGCTCTTCTTTTCTCCAAGTCCTGCTGAAAAAGGCAGCAAAGGGCTGTGTACAGTGCCCTCAGGAGGAAGATTAATCCATTTGATGTGCCCTCACTGATTTTGGTGCATCGCTCCAGCATTTTGTGCAACAAACAAGAAAGTGATAAGAATGCATTTGGATTTCTTGACAATTGTCACCTGCCATATGCCAAACTTAAAAACAGGCTTTTGTGGATTATATGTGCTGTCTCCTCTTGGCAATCATGGCCATTTTAATGTTTTGATACTTTCCCATTTTCCACCTGGTAGATTTACCTCTTTTCCCAATGAAATTGTGTTTTAGCTGACTGGCAGCTTTTGCAATTTGCCTGTACAGTGTGGAGGTCAGCAGGAGAGAGTAGCAATCCCTCACAATGTCTCAAGGTTCTTTCTCTCTCTCTCCAAGGGACAAATGCACAGCGATTTAAGTAGAGCCCTTTCTCAGCAGCATCTGTAAACTGCAAATATCCTCAGTCCAATCTATTTCCCCATGTTTCTCTGAGAATTCCAAACTTTTACACTGTTCATGTGTCAGTTAGATGCAATTGGACAAAAAGAAACAGATTGGTAATGCCTACAGGGTTACTTTGCAGCACACAGCAGTGACCAGCCAGGTGCACACTGAAAAGAATATTTTATTCTCTTTGTTCTGACTGCAGGGACACCCTGACTGGGACACAGTTGAATTGTTTAAATGCAAAAGCCCAGGTTTCACTTTAAAAAAATTTAGCAAAGCCTTGAATGAATTACTGGCCTATTTGTCATCCTGGCATAGAAGGCATTTTCCATTTCTCCTCCTGAAGCTGTTCCATTTAGTATAAATAATGAAATATTCAGTGAGCCACAGAAAAAGACTGGCTCTGTAGCCTGGGGGGCTCCACTGAGTATGAGAAGTCCAGGTGAATAGCTTTATCATAGATGTATTGGCTATACTGGGTATGATCTGCTAAAACTGCCAGAAAGCATTTTGGCTTTGATCCAGTCAGCCTTTTGCAACCGGAAGAAAGAAATATTGTGGAAAATTTTTCATCAGCTCTATTATAGATGTGCAATACAAGTGATAGCTTATAAGGAAATGGGAATTAGAAGAAACAGCACTGTGAGTGCTACCACCTTGCACAGTATGCCTCTCACTGAGCTGAGCATTTCTAGGCGATAAAGAAGTTAGAAAATTATTCTGAACTGCAACAGATTTGTGATTTCCTGAACTTGAAGGGGATCCAGAAGTCTCCCAAGCCTATGAGCTTTTATATACCAGAGCAGTTTACACTACTAGTATGCAAAAAAGGTAAACTGCATATAAATGAATACTGAGGTGGACTAGCTTGATACTACTCTCCTGAACTTTAGCAAGTGTGAAATGAAAAGTCATACAGAGGATGAAAATCGTTCATTCAATATATATATTTTATAGAAATAATGTATAGAGATTACTTTTATTCCTTTTTTATAGCTAATTAATTTTTTGAAAGATCAAAATGTCTAAAAAATAAAAATATATTATAATATACCAGACTTACTCTACTCCTAAAATGGCATAAATCACATGGTCATCACAGCCTTTAGAGATGTTCAGCAGACCAATATGTAGCCCTGTATCTTCAATTGTAATAAATCTTAAATTAATGTGGGAGCAGAGATCCTGGAACAAAAGAGAAGTTGAAGAATTTTCTATTAGTCTGAGTTTAATAAGAGACATATCATATCTCCCCAGTTAAGGCATTTGTACTTTCTTTGCAATTATCATTACAGCTAATTAACAGTAAATGCTCACATTCACCAGCTATACTTAAGAGGTGATGATACCAAGGAGGAGTGGAGGGAAAGAGAGATGTAAATTTTTAATACCTTATTTGCCTTACGTCTGCATGGGCACCCTGAATAATTGATGGTAATGGTGGTTAACCCTGAGCCCATCAAAAGGATCTTTACATGTTATCCATTCCCCAGCCTCCTCCATAACAGCTCTCCCTGACACACAGGGTGGCTTTTTGAGGCACTAATCTGTGATGAGAGTTGTTAATACCAATTAAGGATGTTGATTGACAGCTGCTCTCTATACAGAGGTTTCCAGAAAATGCTGTGGCTCTCAACCCTTCTCCAGCTTCTTGTCACAAGGGCTGGGGGTTGGTGTCCGCTCAGATTTGCCATCTGATCAGCTCAGGGGAAGGCTGTAACTTGCTTCGGTCACAATGAACCAGCTGAGCTCAGGGGCTGTCAGTAGAAGGTTTTTACATCTTGAGCCCCTGTAACTGGAGTGGGTCAGGGTGACCTGACTGTTGGGTGTTGGAGTAAGTAGCAAGTGTGCTGTTTAATTCAGCTTGTTACATTGGTGATCTTCTGCAATGAGGCTGGCCAGATGTTTCCTTCAGCTGGACAAAGACATGTGAATTAAGGCATTGTTCAGAATCTGGTGAAGCCAGCTGGACTCTCAGGTTACATTTGTACAAAAATGAAATGAGAAAGGAACTGTCCCCTTGACCTAGGGGCAAAATGTCAAAACTTCTTCTCTTCCTCACAAATTGAGACTGTCCATAGACAATCTTAACAGACACAGTTTCTGGTCCAGTCTGTTTCCTAAGCTTCAGCAAAAGCTCACTGACACATGCAAAAACCGTGCTACAAAACATGGTGAAAAAAACCCTAAACCAAACCAGACTGGTCAATGAGCCTTGCTCAGTCTGCTGATATTGGGATAACCACTGTGGCACCTGAGCTGTCTAATGCAAAGATGAGAGAAGTTGTCCTATTTGTAGTCTCTACCAGAGAATACTGGGCTGGGATAGAGCCCCAGTCACTCAGTTTGACAGCCTTGTTCAATTATTTCTGAACAGCATAGGGTGTCCTGGAACTGTCAGGGAGCTCCCAGAGTTTGACATCAAAGCTAGGTCAGATCTGGCTTTTTTTTACTGCTGAGTTGTGGACCTGTGATAACCTTGTCGCATAGAAAACTCAAGGCCTGGGACACTGCCTGTGTCAGACGGTTTTTTAACTTAAAGTGGAAAGGAGAGTGTGCTCTGGGGCTCAGGAGTCCTATGTGTTTCAACAGGATCAGGAAGATGCCTGTTTACTCTGTCTAGTTTTGGCAGAGGTACCAAAGATATCTACTGAAAAAGTCTTATCTGGGTCCACGAAGCTGTTTTACTATTTTGGGCTCTTAACCCTCTCCAGTAACAGGCAAGATATCTGGAGGAGCTCCTCACTTCACCTCCAAAGCAAACCTTGTCTGAGGGGTCTGATACATTGGCTAGCCTCCCACACAACAGTGTAGAGATGGAGAATCACATAATCCACCTTCCCTGGTCTGGCCAGTTTATGGAGCTGGATTTTAGTGCATTTCTCAAAAAGCTTGTGTGGTCTAAACCCTGTGAAGGCTAAAAGCAAGCTAGAAGCTGTTGGATACACAATGAATTGACTGGATCTCTGCTGCTGGTCAGGAGGAACCCGATGTTTGATTCCATGGGTCCAGCAGGGTGCCTTAGCTCCTAGTCACTAAGGCTCAGACAGTGGGCAGCATTTTTGGGCCACTGCACTTTATGCTCCCTTTGTATGAACACTAAATTATGGCTGTTTTGTGCATTGTATTCCAACAGTGTGAGATTTGGGGCTGATTCAGAGCCTCTGGTGAAACGTTTTGCTCTGAAACACTTAGCTTAGGCTGGCTTTGTGGAGCTCTTCTGGTCCATAATAAAAAGCAGAATAAGCAGACCTTTTGTCCCTCACAGCAAGCCAAAACTGGAACTGTTGGAACTGGGCAGGTTCACTCAGTGAAGTGTCTCCTGTCCTTATTCCCCAGTTACTGATGGACAGTGACCAGAGGCAAATGGCAAGCAAAACTCACTGCCACTGTTTGCCTTTCTCTCTAGGGAGACAGGGAATAGAGGTAAGGCCTTCGCTGCTGCCATTTGCTCCCAGGAAATTTGGATGTACAGGAATCTTCTTAGATCAGCTAACCTCACTAAATTTTAACCCTCTTCTGGCCTTTGAAAGCTCCTAGGAGGAGTGATTTATAATTCAAGTCTCTGTGTTATACCTCTGCTCTCCAAAAATGCACCTTTTGCTCTCTGGACCAGGGACAGAGCCTGTGGTTGCTGACGTGTGCATTGACCCTGGTGGCAGCTGTAGCCCAGCATTCTGCTAAAGCCTGGTGCTTTGAAGTGAAGACGTGAACTGAGAGGCCTGACTCGAAGGACACAGTGGTATAAATCTCCTTCCTATATCCCACAGGCCAGATAAGGAGCATCCTGGTGAGATGGGCAGGAGAAGATGGAGAAAATGTAACAAGCTGAATTAAACAGTACACTTGCTACTTACTCCAACACCCAGCAGTCTTATACAAATAGTTTGGGTTTTTTCTTTCTGCTGCCTGGTATTGAGAAAAGGTTTTTTTCCAACAAGTTACTGAGATAGAGCACAGCAGCTATTTTCCTTTCTATGTGTGTTTTTCCCCTCACAGGGCTTTTTGCCAAACTGGGAAGGGAGGAAAACTCATGTATATACATAGTATAGCCACTCAGGAAAAAGGATGTGGATTCAAGGGTATTTATTCAACTCCAAGTTCTGGATGCAAAAGGTAAAGTTTTCAGGGCTTATCAAGGAGAAACATGTTTCTCCTTTGTGAGAGACACTGGCCTGGAAACTCTTTCTGGGATGGCTCTATTTCAGATCTCTTCCCATGTGACAGTGCTTGTTCACTGCTAAGACCTTCTCCAGAGGGTAATGAGGGCAAGGGTAGATAGGGATGGGTGAGCTTCTCTGGCACCTCCAAAGAAAAACACCCGAGTCCCACATCCCCTGCTAGCATTAGTCCCATTTAAACAGCTGGATTTTGCTTTGAATTTGGGTCTGCATCAGTAGAACTGCTGGGGAAGAAAACTGTCATCAGTGAACACAAATTCTGCTGTATCTGAGGAGGAAGAAGTCACTGGCTTTGGTGATAGGTGAGGACTCCAGTGGGGACACGGTGCCCCTTGCCATTTACAGTCCCTTCCTTGGCATGGGGTGTGCAGAGAAGAAAAACTTTCCCCCTCTTTTCTAGACCCACATTTAGAGGATCTCTTGTGCTTTGGGCTGTGCAAACCAACTGAGATAGGGAGTTACTGAGGAGAAGGAAAAAAGTTTTCCTTTTGTCTCCTGCACACCAGCATGGGTGAGGGAGGCTTTCACTTTGTGGCTGCACCAACATCTGAGAGACCTCTCTGTGTCTGAAGAAATTTACTTTTCAGTATTAAGAAAACAACAAGTAGGACAGAATAGTTGAAGGAAATGTGTCTAATCTGGCTCAGTGATGATAAACCTTTCCTCTGCTCCATCTTAATAAAGCTGTAATTGGCAATGACTGTTTTTTGATTTCCCATATGTGCCAGGAGATACTCCCCCTCTTCCTTCAAGGGCTGGGTTTCATCTCGGCTTTGTTTGGTGAGACACAACTGATGTTTAGCACATACTGACTGTCTAGCCTGCAGCACTGGGCTGAGCTGGGAGGATCAGCTGCTGTGTTCAGGGGTCCAAGGAAGAAGGCTGATAAGGCACCAAAGGACACATCTGCACCAGTGGGAAAGATGAAGGATGGAGCAAGGCAGAGGAAAAGGGATCAGATGCTTTCTGTTGTTGAAACTGATGTGAAGTCCCCTGCACTGTAGTTATAAAAAGAGGATTTTACTCTCTGGTGGTGCTAGAGCAGATGCTAAACCAGCTGGAGAAAAGATTTGCTTTGGGCTGGTTGGCTGAGCAGGAGTTAGAGGCTGCCTTAGAGGCATGGCCCAGGGAATACACAAAGCTTGTGGTAATTTCTGGCACTACAAGGAAAATTTATGCAACAAACAACTCGGGGGAAATGAAAGTTGCCAAGAAATGCCTGACAACATTCAAGGGCTGTCTAATTTTGGTGGTCACAGCCATTAGAATAAAGCGTACACTTACTTTCAAGAACTCATCAAAGTTCTATTTTCAAGAACTCTGATGCTGCTTCCTGCTACTGATCAGCCACTTTGGGTTCAAGTTGGATGCTTTCCATCTGCCACCTCCATCTCCTGGGTGGTCCAGCTGGGAGAGGTGGATTAACACTGCTCCCTTTGTGCAAAGATCAGCCGGCATTTGTCCAGTTTAATGGGATGTTAACTCTGTCTCCATTGTGTCTGGAGCCATGTGGAGAGCAGGCTGCAGCCTATGGAGACTAGGCTGTAAACTAACTGGATTGTGGGCTGCAAAAAGCTCAAACTAATTACAAATTCTAGGTAAGGATTTATCAGACCATTTTTCATTATCCTCTCTTAAGTGGATCAGACCATGCTGGTAGAAATAGAACAGTCATGGAATGAGTGTAAACCCATGCCAGATCTGAATATATTTGCCTAGTTATTATACACAGAGCAATGAGAGGCAGCAGGATTCCAGTAATAGTCAACTTAATGTGTTGTTAGTTTCAAGTGATGGTACATCTCTTCCCTGCAGAAGAATTGTTTGCTACACAAACACATTACATTTAGGAATAAATAAAAACAATTCTAAAATCATAGCATTACTGAGGATTTATTTTCTGTCTCCTGGGGCATCACAGATCCAGTGAACTGATTCTGGATGAATTCTGCTTCACTGGGACACTGTATGCAGTGCAAGAGCATCTGTAAACCTTTCATAATGCACTAAATGTCGTTAAAAAAGATCTATGCCTATAAGGGATATCTTTTATCCAAAAAAGAGTGAATTTCTTGCCAACTTTACATTGCAGTTCCACTCTTTCCCATTTCAGGAGACACACTTGAAAAAAAGTCACAGTGACCTGCTGTCTAAAGGAAAAGGCTCCTGTTGATCAGAGTATTGCATACCAAAACCTGAACAGTTTTGGGTCTGGTATTTTAAAATCGTGATTCCTAGGAATAAAATTAAGGCGAGTGCGAACAAGAAGTAAGGTACTGATGACTCTGAACATTTTGGGAATATCTTTCACAGCTTCACGTCTGATTTTCAAAGCAACTTGCCTTAGAAAACATGTAGAGTTCATAATAGATGCATTAAATTCACTAGGAAGGGAATCGACTTTGTTGATCAGTAAATTGAGTTTACTGTCCTAGCAGAAAAAGGAGCATTTGACAAGTTGCTCTCCAGTGATCTGAATCTCTAAAGGACTCATCACAGACTATGAGAGATGTGTAAACATCTCAAGTAACAACTTAAAGTCTTCTTTGTTATTAAAAAGAGAAAAAAAAATATTCTGCCCTTTTTCCTTATGGAAATTGCCTTAAAATATTACCCCTTTGCTAGGACTGACAAGTCTGTAAGTGAAAATAAATAGGTAAAATTACAGTTTGCCTGAAACCTCACCAGCTGTGCTGTTGCCTGATGCCTCCCCAGCTACCACGAAACAACTCCTAAGTCAATTAAGCTCCTGGCAGAGCTGTGTGTGTGTTTGATGGGAGCTGCCACATTTTTTGAAATTTGGGCTCTTTTTTACATGTTAACCATCACTCTGAATTTCTTGGGGGTTTGATGGATGTTTGTAGAAATAACAATGTTCTGTTTAATGGTGTTATCTATAAGGAAGGAGCCAAAAGATCAGAAAAATAGAACAGACTTTCTCAACCTGAATTGTTTTCTACCAGTGTTTCTTTGCATGCCTGTGTGTTTTCCATCTTTCCTCTGCTTACATCCATAGCCTGGAGCTGGTAGTTTCTTTAAGGTTTTCGAAGCCACTTCCCCCTATCCAGGTCTGCTTGTTGTGGGAGACATGAGGAAAGGGCTGGACACCAGTGAATAAATAGCAAGGAGCTTCTTAAAATAGAGTAAAATAGAAATATAGAAATACACACTTTAAAAAAGTCTGTAAATTCAAACCCAGAATTCATAGAATATTTTTAAAGTCCAATTCTGTCACAATCTTCCCACTTGGGTTAGGGCACATACCTTAGCCTGTCCTACACCTATGAGGCCCCAGCATGTGTATTAGGAAGCATTTTTAGCCTTAATTTCAGCCGTGAAAATGTCTCAGCATATCTAGGGGCTCATTGAAGTCAACAGGATCAAGAACACAGTTTAAGCCAAAAAGTATTTAAGTGAACTGAGAGGCACTACCTCTCAATAGGGAGATCCTCTCCTTTTTGGAGGATTACCCTTCCAACTTCAAATGTTCCAGATCTCCCAGGGATTCAGATAGTCTCATTTTCAAGTCTTTACCCTACCAGGAAAGGTAATCTTTGTTTTTGGTTTTCTTTATAACAAGCAAAGTAGATTTTTTGTGTCTGTTTGTCTTGCCCTTTATGCCATTAAAATTGAAAAAAAAAACCTGTCATCTTATTTTACAAGCAGGTTCCATATTCTTTCTCTAATCTCTTAGTTCCACTGATTTAGACCTTTTCTTTGTTTTTCATAATTAGCCCTGCAGATTAAGAACATGAGAGTTTCTGCAAAGGCTTATTCATTATTGGCAAAAATTGTTCTCAGCAGAACTGCAGATGCTTTTAACCTAAGTCTGGAAGAAGAGAGGAGGGAAGCATGGACTGATTTTATCCCTCTTCCTCTTGCAACCTGACATACCTGTAATCTGAAACATTTCTTGACACCTAAGTTTTCACCAGAACCCTTAGTGTGCTCTCTTTTAACTCCCTACTAATCTCTACCCTGCCACAAGTGGATACCTCCTCTTGGCAACCTTCCCCTTTCCTTCCTTTTCCAGATTTTCCTCTTGTTGAGGCAATTGGTCGCTCCACAGACATTGTTCTCTCAAACTCCTTTTTTTTACTGTTCTCTTTCCATCATTTAAAGGGATAAAATCCTATAACTGCCTTGTGTGAGAGCCAAGACACCAACAAGGGACCTACATTCTGATGGCATATTAAAGGTGTCACTGATAGACCTCTCAAGCAAGAGCCAGAGGAGCCTGTAATGTCCACAAGAGGAGGCTTTGGGTAAGGGCTTCAATCACTTCTTCACCTGTGCTAGGTTCTCTCCAAAGCTGCTGTGTGTAGACATACTCTGTTTTATAAAAACAGTGTAAGGTGGGGTGGGTGAAGCTTTACAGCACACGATATTCTGGGAGATGAACTGTGAAGTCCTCAGAAATAAAGCAAAAGCTTGTTTTGCATGAAGCAAAAAAGCCACACTTGAAGAAAAAATGTACTTCAGACTCCCCTTGAGACAAATGTAATTAAAGATAATATATGCCAAGAACTGAGGTAAAGAATATCCAGAGGAAGCCATTTGTCATGCAGAACAATGACGCCCTATTTTAATTGGTCTAACAAAACCCAGTAACTAGGCCATGTATTATGACATCCGTCCACTGACACCTTCTTAATCAATCAGCTCTTGGAATACGTGCAGATATCATCCTCAAACAATGGGAACTCCATGGCTCTTTTACAAGGTGCACCTGAAGGTGAAATCAGCCACTTTCTCCAGGTGTGAAGGGTATGGGCACAGGGTTGTTGAAGAGCTGCCAGCTCTGTAAAGCAGGCAGAGTGTGCAGAGGACAGTGCTTCAGTGTCAGGACAGCAGTTCAAGGAGGGAAAATATTTGCTGAAGACCCCCATTCCCAGCCCTTTACAAACATACACATATTCTCTCCTGAAAAGCAGTGCTCAGCCATTGCACAAGTGAATTCTTGTTTGTGTTGTGGTTTGTGAGATGTAGTTACATGCACAGGCTCAGGGCTGCTGGAGCACTTGGCACCAGACCTGTTTATACAGAATTTTGGTGTCATTTCCTGCTTGATTAGGAAGAAGTAAAACTGTGGGTGTTTTGTTTGTTCATTTGTTTTCCAAACAACTGCCACTATTCGTATTATTTAAAAACTTCATGTTTCATTACATAGAGTCTCTTGAGAACAAAATGTATTCTTTGGCTGTTGCATCTCAGTGACAGCACCTTCTCTGTATTAATTTCTTCTTTATAAGCCTTGCCGGTAAAGTGAAGTACATGAAATAGGAACAGCCATTTGATATTCCTTTGGAGATTCATCCAGAAATAAGAGTTGGGACTTTTATATCTGATGATCACTAAAATCTAAAGTTGTGCTGGTGCCCCAGTGCCTGTTGGCAAGAGAAATGAGATCCCAAGGTTGGAGCTAGCCAGGAAACTCTGGGAAAGTTCTCCTGACTTGCTGTACCCTCCTGCAGTACCTGGAATAAGCATAGGTAATACAAATACAAAGCTGACCAAGTTCTTATTTAAGGGTGGTGTTATGTGTCTCACTTTAAGTAAATATAGATATGATAGAAATTTGAGACTGAGATATTCAAAGAACATCCAAGGATATTTTCAAGATTAGGGAACCTCACATTATCATTTAACAAGTAGATTTTAAAAATCTTCTTTTATGCTTCAGTAGATAAAGTTCTAATCTGAGAGTAATACACATGCTTAATTGTCTTCAAAAATCAAGGTCTCAGAAAATACCTATGGTGATAGCAATGGAAGGGACAGCTGGTGTTACTGTGTCCAGCTTTCTGGTACTGCAGGCAACTGTTTTACATCATTTTTTCATACACTGAATCATATTTCCTCCTGCACCAGTTAGGAAGTTAGCCTTCCCTATGGCTGGGTGTTCTTTCCAGTTTCTTGCTCTCTTGGACAGGAAAGATTTTTTTTTAAGTCTAACTGTTTTCCTGGAGAGGCCACAACTATTGCATGTTAAAAAGATCAGATTCAGAGGCTTGAAATTTCCAAGCTCTTTTTTTGCTTCTCTTCCTATCTCTCTTTACTACATGCAGGTGGTACATTTGTTCCCAAAGCATAGAGTACCATTCATAAAAACTTGACAGATTTATTAAAAATCCTTGTACCTGCAATTTCCAAAGGTGAAGATAGTCTGACTTCTTCAGTCTTATCTCATTCAGTTCCAAATTTTCCTTTTGCCTCAGATATAACTGTGCTTTCTCTGCACTCTTGTCCTCACCCTGTCTTTGTCCCCTTGCTCTACATTTGTCCTCACAGCCGACATTACTGCCCTTATTGAGCACTAAGACAAAGTGCGCAAGGACCATGCTAGGCCCATCTTTAATCCCTACTTTATCCTCACTGCTTAGTGGCGCAATGTGTTGCCTGTCACCTGAAAGAGCATCTGAGCCTTAGGATTATTGGTTGCATTTATTTTTCAACATATGCCTGGGAGCCAGTCTACCTTAATGACACAATTCTCACTAGTCTGTCTTCTCCTCTAATAACATTACAGAAATTGCTATTCATATCCAACTCTGAACCTGGAGGGGGAAGCATCTATAACAAACTCCCAGCACTACTCAATAGAATCTCTTATTAACTTTTCTCTAAGCAATTTCACACAAATGTAGTCTATATTATCCATCCTACTCCTTCTCATTCACTCTGCTGCACCAAGCAAGGCCACTCGGCCATCTTTGCCTTTCTTTCTGTTTCCAAACCCATTGTAACTATGGTCACTATTTTGTTATGTTTATGTTACTCCATTTGTTTCTGATTTGACATATAGATAGCATCAGTGTTCCAGGAGCCCTGCTTTATTGCCCATGTAATGTGCCTTGGATTAACATATGAAGTTTCACTGGTAACCCTCCATGCCTTGACTAGACCAGGCAAGGTCATTTTAAGAACTGTATCACCATCCTGACAACTAGAGAGTCTCAAATGTGTTTGTCTGATAATATGCCTCTGTTATCCTCTGATGGAGCCAGTGGAGACTACTGTGCAGTGAAACCATTTGCTGTAGTACAGGTGATCCTTCCACTGTGCCAGTCTCATTCCTTTCTCTTTCCTGTTCATTTTCCTCCTCAGTTCTATTCCATTCATTTCTTTTTCTTGTATACTTGATTTTCCTCTCACCCTCCAGTAAATGCAGGGGTGGACTCAACACGTATAACTCTCTTCCCATTATCTAGTTTGAAGCTTATCTACTTCATCTCATCTGCCTTGACCGCATGATGACCTGGCAGGGTTCAGGAACCCTGACTTGCACTGAGAATATTACAGGCAGCTATGCACAACACAGGAAACAAGGAGGCAGGTTGTGGAATTGTGAGGCAGTGGACAGAAAGCGAATGAAAAGATATATTTAATTCCCCACACTGCACCATTAAACCATTGAACTCAGGATGTATTCAAACAGAGGAGTTCAAGAAGAGATTTAACAAACTCTAGGAAAAGATCTGCAAATGCTTTTGTGCACAAAGAAACAACCTGAGGCACAGGATGACTCCTAGTGTCTTCGATTTTCAGAGAGCACCACCCCAGGGATGTGTTGTCCTGTCCTTTTAATCCATCTGTAAGATTCAAATGATAGCCATTAGATGGGATAGGACCCTGAACTATGTAGAATTCATGTAATTCTGATAATCTTGGACCAGTTAGGGAGAGTTTACCCTTCTGTGCATTCCCAGTTTGTAGACATTTTTCTAGTGATTCAACTTTGATGATGATTGTTCTGACTTCTGACTATCAACCCCCATTTTTAATTTTTTTAATAAGGCAAATGGAAATGAAAATGCTCTTGTTCTTGCTGAATGTGTTGACTATGTATTCTTCAGGCAAATCTTTAGTGCTGGCATTACACAACAGTATGAAGTAGTAGCTGAGAGAGAGACAGTTTGCATTTCTCATCTGGCCAGGTTCATTTGTTTGGCTAGTCTAATGCATTCTGCAAAACAGGGAGAGAGAGACTGCTTTTGCCCTCTGAAAAGCAGAAACTATTATGAAAAATAATGAAATACAGTACAGTCCTGATTGTGCAGATGTCATAGGAAAAGCAAAATAAGCCTGGATTACAGAGGTTTTAGAAATTCAAGTGACTTGTCAGTAGAAGATTCTGGACAACAGAGAGTTGGATGACCCAGGGTTATATTGAAATACAAAAGCCACGTTGTAGCTTCCACAGCTCTCATCTTAAAAGACTTTCCTAATATCTGATTACCATCCAAAAATGCACTCTGCTTGAGAGAGAGACAGTCACCATGATGAGTACTACATACAGTAAAACAGGATCAAATCCCCTGAAGTTACTGAGGAAGGGAACACTAACTAGTGATGGTTATATGTTTTTCCTCCAAATGTGATTAATTTAGTCAAGGTGAAACTACACAACAACCTACAAAAGAGATAAGCTTCTGCTTGCTTTAATTCTCTAGGACTTTCCCCTTTTCACAGTATCCATTCGTGCAGCACATTTTTGTCTCATCACAAAACCTACTTTTGCATGTGTTGTTTCAGGTACCATTCACAAACCACTGTGGGGTAGCAGTTGGCAGAAGCTGATATTTAAACAGAAACATTTTAATGGCAATTAAAATAATTTATTTCCATTCCATTTGCAAAGTTAAGCTACGTTCTCCTCTAAACATAAGGCACACAAATAGATAAATGGATAATCGTGCAGACATCACACTGTCCAAACTAACACTGGTTGATCACAAGACAAGGTCATATTTGGCTTCTCACTCTGCAAGTGTTGCGTTTTCAGAGATATCTGAAATGTTTTCCCTACATCCTCAATAGAACTGTGTTGTTTTGTGAGAAAGTCTGCATAAGGAAAACCAAATGTTTTTCCATGCTTGGGATCTGAAAATAAACCTTAACTGGTTTTAGACTCTAAGACATCAAGAACTGATAGAGGTTTGGTCAATCTGACTTTCTATAAAGCTGTTCAGAGACCAGTTCTTTCTGATGAGGCCAGTGAAAAGTTTGCAAGTAATAGTGTTATTTAGAAAGCTCTTTTAGCAATTACTTTATTTGGAAATATAATCATATATATAAAAGTTCATTTTTATATAAAAAAAAGTCACAGGCTAGCATATTTTTCCTCTCAAAAAGCATCTAGTCAAAATGCTACTACTGACAGACAAATTCTGACCGTATCTATTTAATTTTTATACTTCATGCCTGAATAGTTAATGCTCACATAAGTAATGGAATGTTTTAACTTATTGTTTTCAAAATCCCACCGAAGAAAATGCCTCTGCTTGCTTTGGTGTGGATGTTACAGCTGTACAGCAACTGCAACTCTGTCTCCTTTGCCATGATGCAACTACTCTTGTGCAAGGTGACCACAGAATATTGGCATATGATTAAATCACCACTATTCTCACTCAGTGAGGAAACAAGGACTGCTGCCTACTTTTTTCTTTACCCCTACCACTACTTAAATTTGTGTGGCTATTCCTAAACTTTGTAAGGAAACAAATCCAGGCTAAAATTAATTTTTTGAAATTTTTTCCTCCCCCCTGCAGGAATAACTAGGAACTGCTAAGTAATTTTATTGTGTTTATCATTAACATTGTTTCATCAATAGTGACTCATTAGCTCTATTAGCAAAGAAGTTGCAAAAAAGCATGGAAAATACAAGGATGACCCCTTGGCAAGTGTCACTGTACAAACATAAGATTGAGAATCCTTCACTTTCTGTGAGGAAGGTTCAGAAAGGATCAATCACTAGGACTACACACATCTGTGCTTGAAATTAAAATATGATGAAAGTTCAAGGATGTATAATGCAAGACTAGAACATCCAGGCTTCACAAGGCAGCAGTTCAGGACTCAGGGCATTTTATTTGATATATTCATTTTTCAAGCGATCCATGCTGAATTTAAATGGTGATAACTCATACGCCTCTCTGCACTAGAGCAACTGGGTACTTCCTACAGCAAATCAACTCAGGTGATGAACATGCATTTTTTCTTCCTATCAACAATGTATTGCTTGTATTGATGGATTTATGATATGTGAACTGTGGTCTCTGTGCCATATCTGTGTTTGGGGCATTTCTGGGCTTCACTGACAAACAGGGTAAAGCCTGGAGCTCCATTTACACAGTGAAACCAGGTTTGACAGTGTATGACACTGCCTTCTTAAGGGTAACAAATTGATGCTTTTAGGGAAAAAAGCCCCCAAGAAATGCATCCCAAGAAAATTTCTGATTGCATTATGAAACATAAAGACTATTTGTGTTGTCAGCCAGGGAACATTCATGATTCATTTGGATTCCATAAAAAAAAAATCCAACCAGCTGACAGAAAAAAAATTACTTCAAGCATGAGAGGAACATTTTATTTTTATAAATACACAGGAAATTCAAACCAGCTGCAGTTAAAAATATCCTTTTTTTTTTTTTTTTTTTTTTTTTTTTTTTTTGCAACCAGCCAGTCAAAATTTTGTTTTGACAGAGTTTTTATGCAAGTATTGTAACCATTAAGTGATATGAAAGCCTGACATACCGACACAAGTCTTTATGTGCCTGTATGCCAGGTGATCCTCATCTTCTTCTGACATCCTTGTAACTAATATCACAGATATACCTCCCTCAGGACTTGAGATACCTGTAAATACTCAGCTGTGTATTTATTCTGGAAGTCTTGTTATACATGTTGATACATATACTATTAAAATATAAGTCAGATATTCACAACTAAGAAGAGGGTTGCTTGCCTTCTATTGCTATTTTCTGGATAACCCAATCTGCATCAGGATAAAATATTTTGCAGGTCCTAATCAATTTCTCCAATGTAGCAACTTTTTTTTTCAGTGATACTTTCAGACCTTGACCTACTGTTTTGTTATTAAATCTGTCCTCTTGCTTACAAGCAGTGTGGGATGGTGCTGGAGTGAGTAGGTAGGTCAGGTGCAGGCTGAAGTGGGAGAATGGATGGATGCGGGAGGAGGCAGCCAAGAGATCATTGAGGAGACTGAGAGGGCAGGACGAGGGAGCCATGGACGAAGGGATAATGAGATTAGAGGATCAGAGAGTTTAGCTGCAAACTAGCTTGGCGGGTAGGTGTGAGAGAAAGTTCAAGGAGGTCAATGTGCTCTTGTTGGAGAAGCAGTGATGCACTGCAGGGGAGCACTCGGGGCTGCAGCAGCTGGGAAGTGGCCTCTGAAACAGGCACAAAGATCATGAGCTCAATTGCTGAACTATTTGAGCAAATTAATTACGTAAATGCTGCATGTTCCTTATTTAACGAATGGAAAATTAAAGAGGCTTACATTGCAAAGCAAACAGCAATTAAACCTACTGCATCTGCACACGTGTATGTGCACCTGGATACCAAATCACTGTTACCCAGGGCCAGGACACTTTGCTTCTGTGGCAGCAGCTGAGGTAAAAATAGTAGTGATCTGGTGAGAAAAGCAGTAGCTGCTGCAATGCTTTTAGGGGACACACTTTCAACCAAAACATAAATATTTTAATTGAGTTATTTGCCATAAATCTATAGATTTATTTCCATAAATCTATGGAAAACAGATTTCTGTTTTCTAGAAATCCATTTCCAATGTATATACATGAGAGAGCGTACTGGAAACCAAAAGTTAAATCCTGTGGTACATAAACATATGTGCATGCATGCATATTGTTTTTGGAAATAAATTTGATGTAGAAGTGGCTCGTTAAGCTGCTGTAGTTTTTAATTAAAGCAAAAAGCAAGAAGGCTGGATGCCATAAACAATAACGAAGTGAGTAGAAAAGGGTCAGGCAGGGTGTCAGCCTTGAAATTCAGATTAAGGCAATTACTCAAACCAAAGGCACAAACAAGAAAGCCAGATGTAGTGAGTACTGAAACAAATACCTTCTTCAGAGGAGAGCAAGCCGAGTGAAAAGCTGCTATTCACCCGCAGTGTGATGTCCTAAGGCAGAAATATAACAGCTGGGGAACGACTGCAAAATTTTGACTGAAGTGCAGATTAGTTTGGAGTTTTGCCTCTGTGCATGGCATGTGGAATGGGCTCAGCACCCCCGACAGTGGGGACAGGGCAGCTCCTCCTCTTGACAGAGGTTCCGTCCAGGCCAGGGTGTTGCTTAGGCAGGATCAAAGAGCACTGATACCCAGTAGCAGAAATGCAATGGAAACTCAAATAAAAAGGTTAATTTTATGTCTTGTGACTCACTCCTTCTCATCTTGCTGTCTGATAACCTTTATCTATTTCATGACTATCTTCTGTCTCTCTCACCTTCTGTAGTCTCTTCTCCCTCACTAAATTAATTTCTACTCCTCTTGCTACTAATGCCCCTTTCCCTTCAAGTACCTGACTGATTAAAATATTTAGGTCAACTTGAGGGCATAATTTCTAACCAGTGGCTGCAGCTTGACTCTGCATCCTTGTTGGGACTGATGAAGGAACTGCATACATCCTAGTGTGCATGCTTTTCTACCTCCAAAGGTTGTCAGCTACAGATATGCCACTTAAAACGCAACAGCTGCATTTTTTACCCATTAAAGTAAATTTCCCCAGGAAATCCACCAAGACTTTAACCAGAACAGAAGAAGAAGAAGAAGAAGAAAAATTCAGAAGATTAATATGTCAAAGTTCCACGCTTTCCAGCCTGCACTGAATTCCCCATGTGACAATTCTCTCCTGACTAAGGGAATTACCACAGCCAACAAATCTGCTCCCCAAGGAGTGCAACCCTGGAAACACCTAGGGTTTCCCTGGGTAGGAATGACAACACTTTATTGGTAGCCTTTTTGTCAGCATCCAGGCACAAGCACAGCTCATATTTGCAGTGCTGAGCAGCACCCATCCAGACTGGAAGGGAACAACAGTGATATCTGGGAATCAGCCACAGCCCTGTTCATCCTGCTGGGCAGCCTGACCTTTCTGCCCTCCATTCTCTCCCTGGCTAAAGCAGGGGATGTCTCTGCAGGTCCTCAGTGACTGAAGCACCTATGCAGGCCAGTGTTCTGGTTTTACTTCTCACACAGTGCTTGAACCCACAGATTTATATCTGTGCAATGTACAGTTGTGAAAACACATCAGTGCTCTGACTGGCCACAAAACGCCTCATTACCTTTAAAAAGCAGAAGGACAGTTTATAGCCTGTGAGAGGCCACAGGCTGAGAATGGGGCCCTGATGTAAAGCTCCCAGCAGGAGCCAGGCTGGGAGGAAGCAGCCTCTGAACATCCCCACAAGAATGTGTATGAGCCTTCTGGAGGGAGTCCCTGAGGACCTGCCAGGAAATTTCCCCAAATGTTTCTAAATATGGCATCTGATTCAGATCAGTTCTTTGCTGATTTAACTCAGGATGAATGAATAAGTAGTTTAATGGATACTAAGAGTCTTCTTGGCCCTTCCACTGATATGTTGTCAGACACTACTGCAGTGGACTATGGTGCTCCTCTGAACAAGAGTTATCAAAAATGGAGCTGGACACCTTAAAAAACTGTACAGATGCTGCTGTTGTCCTATTGAGGTTTAGTGAATCTGTGCTGGAGTTGTGAGGTACTAAACTTTGTCTGTTCCTGTACTGTCCCTGAACTGTGAGTCTGGATTCCCAAAAGGTTCATCCAGAATCACTCCCTTCAGTGTGCTCAGAAAATGACTTTCAGTCAAGACATTAGCAGTCACAGGTTATTTGCAATTCTCTTAAATGTAAGGACTTTAAACGGATCCTCTTTCTTTTGTTCTCTCTGAGCCTCAGGGTTGTTTCATGCAGAGCTGCTCCAGTTGTTCCTTTTGTTTACTGGACTGTGTAATACCCTCAAAGAGTTTCCTTCTCAGAACCATGGGCAGGAAAGTCCTGGTGCGGCTGCTGGAGAGAGGGCGCTGCGCTTCTGTGCTGAATTCAGGCTAAGTCAAACACTTCTCTGTAACCCGAACTTGAGCTTACATGGGGATTGTAAAGGCAGAAATATCCCTCCCACTAACAAAACCTCAAAGTGCTGAGGCGATGAGTAGCATTCCTGTTTCCTTCCGGAGGGCTGTGTTACTTCAGCTACACAGGGAGAGAGAGATGGATGGAGGGGGCACACTAACCAACTTATGGGTAGTAGTCTGATAAAAGACTCATCAGGGTCAGTCTTAAGGTCAGTTTTCCACAAATTCCTGCTTTTCCCAGTGTGGCCGTCAGTGTGAGAGCTGAAACACTAATGAATAGAAAATGACCTGCTCCCTGCTGCCATTTTACCAAAAGAGTGAAATATAAGTGTCTTCCTTCAAATACCAGCTTATGGGAAAGGCAATCCCAACAGAAAATTGCAATGGTCCCCAAGGAGAAAGGTCATGAGTTTAAGCTTGGTTTTGTTTTCTGCTCTTCCACTGACTGATGAAGTCACATGGTGTTCAAGGTCGGGAACCAGGAAACCTGGATTCCTCTCTGATGGGCCTTCTCTATTTTACTAGGAAAAAATATTTGAGTTGACTAGAGAATCAACCCTCTCTCTCTCTGCCTCTTCAACACCCATAACTGCCCCACTCACCTGGGATGCTTGCAGTTCTGTTTTAACATACACAGGCCTCATGGCTCAAGTCTGCCTTTTTCAAATAATTTAGTAAATCTCAATTTTTTTGCAGGTTACCTTAACCTTTTGCTCCATATCCAAACAGCCATCCATCTTGTTAGATGGAGAACACTGCATTTTAAGGCCCACTTTCTTGGAAAGTTTTAGCAAAATCAGAAACAGACCAAGTGTTTCCTATTTTTTTACTTAGGAGGGGTTGTAATTCACCCTACAGCTTTAGAAAGTAATGCCAGGGAGTTCAATCTGTGATATGTATGCTCTAAATATGAAGAAAAACAAACCTGATAAGCAAACACAAGTGAGCCAGAATCAAAACCTGCAGATCAAAACACTTTTGGGGAAATTCAACAGAGTGTTATGGGACTACAGATCTAAATCTTGCAGGTGGCTTTTCTTTCTTTTCTGATAAGCTGAAACAAATGCCTACATCTAAAGGTCTCACGTCTTTCAAACGCCCTGAGCTTGGAGCAGTTCTGAGTTCCATGGTGGGAGCTGGGCTCCATCCAAAGATACGTGAATATAGTGCTCTTCTACAAACACATTTGCCTTCACTGACTCAACCTGGGGCTGTTCAGCATAAACCACCTGATGTTTATATGAAAAGGTGCAGAACACTGCCTTGAGCTCAACAGTGAGCTGTGAGCTATAAGGCTGATTCCCTGTTAAGACTTTGAACAAGCTACAACTTACACCACTGGCTTGAGGGTGGTGGGGAGAGAAGCTGTGAAAAACGTCTTGCTCCAGCTATAGCATGCCCAAACTGAGATCCAAAGATGTATTTCTAACTTAGTCCATCAAACATGGAGCAAAGGACTGAACCTCAGGCCAGACAAGTTTCACAAGCACCCATGATTGAAAATCTGGACTTAACAACAGACAATAATGTCTTCATGTATTTGGAAAGATGAATGCCAGTTTCAGGAAGGATGTTGGCAAGGAGCTGTCGAGAAGTCAGACACATCACATGTGGTTTGAACAGCAGCTGTTGTTGAAGCATCTCAATCAACATTTTCTTTAACACAGTGTCCTTGTTTTACCACCCAGGAAGGAATACTTGAAGCAAAAATGTTTAGAGATGCTCAGTTTTATTAAGGAAAGGGGTTCCAGTGGAAACTGATGATAAATTTGTTAATTTCTTCTAAATTTTCTTGGGAAAGGTAACTTTTTTTATTCAAAAAACCAAACCAAAACCAAACACAACAATTTTTTACATTTTCAGTTATCTGGCAAAATATTCTCCATCTTTTTGAGAGATGCTGGCACTTCTTCTGTCATCTCAACCTCTTTTTAACCTTTGATGAAAAATTGTGGCTTGGCAGGCAGATTTCTAGCTGGAGACCCCATCAAAAACAAAAGCAGCAAAAATTTGCCAGCCTCAAGACCAGAAAAACAATAAATTAAATGACACCAATAGGTTCAGTAATTACTTGCATTCACTCTTCTCTTTGTTTCCCTCTTTAGCAGCCAGACCTTACATTATTAATTTAATTACAGCTCTCTAATCTCAGGAGGCTGTCATGTATGTGTCTGAGAGCCAAAAGGAGCAGCGTGGCAGACATTCCCCCAGATCTTAATTTTAGTGGTTCAAAGCATGGCATCTTATTAAATAATAACTTAATTGCCAGCAGCTCTGGTACTTTTGTAGATCAGAAGTTAATTTTTATTTTCTCTGCCTTGCAGCAAAGCATGCCTCCCTGCAGTCACTGTGTGGTGGTGACCCTGGCTGGAGGGAAATGATGTCTCAGAGTTTTGGGGAATAACTTCCTTCATTCTAATTTCAGTGTCCTGGTAATTATAAAAATCTTTTCCCACCCACATCGTTAATTTCATTAAAAAACCGACAAAGCTAATCAATCCTCAAGCTTGTGTTTGGGGACCTTTTATAAACTGCCTAAACCAAACTGCTCCAAAATGCCACAGCTTTTATTAACACTGGAAAAACTGAGTCCAGCCAGAAAGGCAATGGGGCCTCCCAGGTCCTCAGCACTGTAGAGGAATTGGCCTCTTAGTGAGAATAGTAAAATGCACCCTTTTCACTCTGTCTTGCTCAGCCTAAACAACTGATGTCATCTCATCCATCAGGATGCTGAAAATTATATAAGCCCATCATTTACCATCAGTAAAAACAGATTCAGTCTGGCTATGCAGCCTGAGTTTACTTCAATATTTAATGACTCATGTGTTGCATTTTATTTCATCTGCAGTAGTTTTCTGCTTCCTTATTTATTACAATCATCTTTATTCCCTGTAGTAGCACCTTGCAGTCAGACTGTATTCCCAGCAGCTTTGAGGGGATAAAGAAGCCAGCTCCACAGCTATGATGATGTGAACAGAGAAATTGAGAGGGCAAAGGAAAGACAAGATGGATGAAGAGCAAAGGAATGGCAGTTGTGCTGGTCCACCTGTTTTACATGATGAAGTAGAGGATTTTTCAAGGTCCTTTTCTATCCTATTTGCGATGGTTCTACTGTCCATAATAAGCTTGTATGTGAAGGTCTCAGAATCTTCATGACACTTTGCCTTACTTCATTTCTGTGAGATGCAGCAGGACTCTTACCTGTTGTATGATGGGGAGCTGTGCACTGCTCCCCGTCTACCTGAGTATCTCAGATGAGTTAGGAGTGGTGCTCCTGCGAGTGGGGAAGAGAACTCTAAGGAAAGTCTCCAGGTAAAGCAATTTCTGGAACAGATGGCAAATGTAGAGAAGTTGTCAGGGTCACTGAAACAAACAGCAGCTTTGGGCTAAGAAACTTACCCTGTGTAATATTTTAAATCCAAACAACTAACATGAAATCATGAGGATGAAATCAAAGGGCTCCCTTCTATCTCAGAATGGGAAACTGGGATTGGTGTCAGGGTCTGCTTAAGAGATTTCTGGTGAAAGAGGCTCACACCAGTAGTAAATCCTGTACAAGGTTAATTGCCACACAGAGCCTGAGCTGAGCCAGTCCCATCCAACTCTGAGGGTTCAGCTGTTTTCTTCCTCAAAAGGAAGGACTCTCACAATAGCCTGGCACATAAGGATACATAGTGCCAAGGTGAAAGGGGCAAAATGTAGTGAGTCAAGCAGCTGTCCCCTGACAAGACAGCCCTGGAGTCAGAAACCTGTCCTTGAGAAGCATTTGGAAAGTCGGTTTGCTGTTGAGATAATATCGGGAGGGATGGAAATCACTGAAGACTTGCTATGAGATTGTCGCCTTTGTGTCTGCCAGGGGATCCTGGTGTGGGAGCTACTGAGACAAAGAGGGTTGTAGAACAGGTTTTGCTAAATTTGAAAACACTTTTTTTTTTTTTTTTTTTTTTTTTTTTTTTTGTTATTGTTGTTTTGTTGTTTTGTTTTTTATATATCTCTGCACCTTGTAGTTAACTGGTGTCATAAATTTAGCCAAAGCATAAGAACAGTGCTAGATAATTTAGGTGCTCTAGATAATTTAGGTTATCTGTTTGAGGACCTAGTGTATCAACATAGGGAGATTGTGATCTGAGAGATTCCTGCACATCAGCCAAGCTGTTATCAACAAAGGCAAAAGGCAGCTCACATCTTAGAAAATAAGGTACCTCTTCTATTAAGAGTGCTGTTACACCAACCCATCCCCTGATTAGCACACCCTCACCCACATTCCAGGCTAACATTCCTCCTCCTAGTAGGAACTCTCCTGTGGACTTTTGCAGGGTTAGTTCAGCTCACTAAGATGAAAACAATCAACTGTTTCACCAGTTTTTGCCACTAATAGTAGGTAGAACAGCTTTCTGCTACCCAGATAAATTGCTGTAGGCTTCTGTGGCAATGCTGCTTCAGGCTGTGGTTCCATGACTATTTCTTTCGGGTGAGATGAGGTCCCTCTGCTTTAGCTCACCGTGCTGCTGGTGAACTGCTTTCCTCTGATGAAGACCTGAAATGGGCTATGAGGATGTCAAGTTTTTGCTCCCACTGGACAGCAGGTAGTAACTCTTACAAAGTCATGCAATGTAGTTTGGATTATGTGAAATAGCAACTTGTTACCTGCAAAACTGCCATTTTTCCCCTAGGTCTCTCAGTGATAAAGGCTACATGGATTATGGTGGAAAAACAAAAGCTTCCTGTGCTTTGGTCAGATCATCAGGTCTGTGTGTATGCAGCAAAAAAAAGAGAGAAAGTACCCTATGTTTGAATAGCTATTGCTTTTCAAAAATCTGTGATTTGTTCAGTGCCTTGAAAGTAGAAAATACAGAGAAGTCAATCACAAGAAAATTCTTTCAAACACAACTCATATCATGAAGAATTTGACCACTTCAACTGATAAATGTAAGCAGTAATAAGCCATTAGTTTTATCTGTGTTCTTGACTAGAGTGATCTTAACTTCAGTGTTGTCTGTTGCAGTCAGGCTTGCAGAATCCTTAATGGCTAACGGGCAGCCTGACCAGGAGAAGAAATGAAGCAGATCTCCAGTGTCCATATGCTCCTGGCTCTCCTAGAGACCCTGTGTGTGTCTGACACTGACACACCTTTGTGCAAGAAATGAGATTTTTCTTCTCTCTTATTTTGGTTGACTGCTTTGCCAGAGGGAAGGAAAAATTCTCTGTGGGAAAATGTTTTCTCAGTAAAGGAGGATTAATTAATGTTAGCAAGAAGGTCATATTATTTAGATCAAGATCAATTTGTGGTGTCTTAAGGGGGAAAAATGTGCATCTGTATAAAAACCAGAAAAATCCACCCCTAAATATAATCATCCTCAAACAGAAGATGGAACATTTTGCTGTATGAATTTTAAAAGATTCTGTTGACTTTCAAAGCCTACTCTTTAGGAAACTCAACCTTGGGAAAATGAAATTGAAAAACTGTTGCTGAAGTATATTTTTTCCAGTGAAGGTCAGCTTGTGTATAGAGGTTTACTTCAGAAGACAAACCAGTGACTTGAATCTTAGAGAGGCAGGTGATAATATGGTATAAATGGGCCACCTTTAGAACCAGGATTCATTAGAATATGACTTTACAGGATTTATGTCTATTTGTCATAGGTAGATTTAGAAAGTTTATTGTGTCCTCACTGAGAAGGGGTATGATTTCTGTACAAACAGAAATAATAAAGAAGTCTGCCAGGGAGAGAGGTGCCATATGTGAGTGCTCACTGTATTTCACCTTTATGATACCTGGAGCTGCCTGGAAAAGTCTGTCCCAGCTCAGAAGGGAGGAGATAAGAGTAGTTAAAAGCTCTGTGTCACCAGTGATCCAGTGCTATAGAGGAGGCAGCATGGCCATAGGTACAAGATAGACTCTAAAGTCTTCATTATACCTTTCACTGACATAATTGGAACCAGTAGTGGCTGCTGTCTTGATTAAATCTGAGCAGCCTTTGGGTTTCTCTGACTCTGAGATCGGTCCTGTACAGCATCATGGCATAGAGCTGCATGTCACCCATGGGTACTTTGTATTTCACAATGTTCCCATGACACAGGAAAAAATAACAGGAAAAAAATAACAAAAACAAACAACAAAACACACTTCAAAGCAGATTAAAGGTAAAAGTCAAACTCTAACAAATTTGTTAGTGACACAAGTTAAGCTGTCCAAAGTTTTTTGAAAAAACAGGTCTTTTGTACAAACTCTAAAATGTAGAAGGAAAGGAAGAAAGCCCCAAACAATGTGATGTAGAAACTAATAGACTGACACATTTAGATGAACTCTTGTTATCAGGACTTCAAAGTAAAGAGCGTTTAAGGATTCGTACTTTTGACTTGAGTGAAGAACTGTAAATTTGCAGTAATTTGTAATATGTAGATAGACTGGGTTGGTCACTCTGGAATGAATACGAAATGGATAGTTCTCAGTTTTACTCATTTAGAGAGTTATTAGTGACTTATAAACTGTAGATTTTTTTCCTAAACACCCAGTGCAGGTAATAAACAGAAAGTTAAAAAAATTTATTTGTCTTGGTGTTTACAGTAGAGAAATGGGAGAAATCCTGTTTCAATACAGGGAGTGAATCTGGGAAAAAAGGTCTAAAATTGAAATTTCACTGTAAAAGAAAGTTTTATATCGTTCATTGAAGAAGTCAAGGCATGGGCTGAAAACAGTGCCTTAGGCAGATTAAATATGCTTGGGTTTTTAGGAGGCTTTGGGATGGTATAACCAAATTACTGGGGTGAAAAAAAAGGTGCAAATAATCATATCTGGGTAAAGCATAAAGTCATTGTGAGATAAGATAAAAAGCCTTATCAATTATTACCTGTTTACTAAGATCACCTCTTTGCAAAGACTGCAGTTAAGAGGAATCCCAACACAATGAGGAAGAGTGAAACACACCAGGGAACTGGAGCTAATCAAGATATTAATGAAAGATCTGAGGAAAGCAGGGAGTAGTGAAATGACAGAGTTTGTATTAGCACAAAACTTATTTAGATTTTACCATCCTGAAGTTGATGGTGCAGATAAATGATTGTGGATGGATGAAATAGAGAGGCTGAATAATAAAATGGCAAATGAAATTCAGTGTTGTTAGTTGCAAAATAATACACAACAGGAACAATAACTCCCGCTATCTAAGTTAGATCTAAGTCATTGCAGATTTCCCTGAAAACACTCCTCCTACTTGGCAGGGGTCAAAAATATCAGTGAAATCAAAGTATAGAAATGTCTACCAGAAATTGCGAGGAAAGTGGTAAGAAAAGGTCAGAAAATACCATTAATTCAGTCTCTAGATCTGGGCTGTGCCCATGTTTCCTGTCTACAATATAATGTGAGCGTAGGGATGACACAGTTTGGGTATATGGACCAGGATCAGTCTGTTCAAGTGTTGTGCTGGGACCATGAATTTCTCTGGGACACAGCTGAAATAGTTCCTCTCAGGGACAGGAAAGAGGCATATGCAAGGGCTGTCCCCTCCCAACACCTGCATGAGATAGTAGAGGATTGTGGATGCCATGAAATGCTGCTGGCCCTCACCACCTGCTGCTGACCCCTGATGGAGGCCAAGGGCTGGAGCGTGGTCACCTCTGGTCCAGTACAATGGGGAGGTTTGTTTGTCCCACAGCTCCAGCTGCTTCAGCTGCAGAGCAGATTGCTGTTATTTAGCTTTGGTAAATTCTTGACTTTGTAATATTCCGATTATGCAGCCAGCTGCATTATAGACTATTAGGTCGAAGCTGCTTCTCACTTGCTGTAGTTCTGCTATAATAAATATTCATAGCTTCATTACAGGCTATGGTTTTCCAACCTACGTACTAAGGGATTATTGGGAAGTTTTGCTTTAATGATGCACAAAAACTGTAATAGTCCTTTCAGCATCTTATGCAACAATATGTTTGCTCCTTCTAAAAGCTAAATAACTCTTGTTTTGAATGATTTAGTAGCAAACTCACTTAGTCACTGTGCTGTGGTTCAATGATCTGCAAAATTTTCTTTTTAGAAATACAAACCCATTATGTAAATACTAAGGAGCATCTTCAGGAAAATTAACTTCAATTTGTTTTTGTCGGGGCTTTTTTTGTTTATTTCAAATTTTATAAGCTTGAGATCACTCATAGAGCCTTTTCCCCCCTTAAAATATGCAAAGCAAAATTGTTAGCTGACTCAAATCATTGATAAAAGTTTTAGCCGTGAAGCACTGCTCAAAGTGAATTTTTTATCTCCCAAAAATAGAGGATGGAAGAAGAGGGGTATGCCCAGCAAATCCCAGAGAAAGGATGTTTATTTGATTAGGAATTGTGGTTTCACAGCCTGGTCAACTTCTGTTATTTGGTCCCTCCATCTTCTTTCTCCTGAGTTTCCTACTTCTGAATGCCTTTGACCTCAAAATGCTATCATCTGCAGAAGGGAGGGATCTAAACTTCATACTTGTTCAAAGATGTGAGAATTGATTTTTCTGTATGTCCAGCTTCTTCCACAGAGGTTTTTTGATTTTCTCTAGCAGTTTTATATACTTGTGGAATACAGTCCTTGATAAACAATTTTCAATGCCAGAAAAAGATTACCTGGTCAAGGATGCTCACAACTTTAATGACAATAAAAGCTTACACTGAATGAATTTCAAGGCTTAAAAATACCCTCACTGAGAGGACTCTGTTAGGGGAAGTATTTTGACCATACAGAAATGAATAGGGTGGGTATCTCCTAGCATGTACTAACTACAGGATTCTCTAAAATAGACACACCTAAAGCCAAGAACACTTCTTTTTTTTTTTTTTTAGAGCAGTTGGGGGGAGATTGAGATACTGACTGAACCTATTCTTCACACAGTGGCATTTATTGAGCTATTAAGTCCATGTTATGAAAAGTCAGGTCATTAGAAGAGCGGTGCTGTGCTGATAAAAATAAAATGTGTTAGAGGTGGCAATGGCTGGGGAGGAATGTCACATTTTGGTTTATTTTTCCCATTTTAAACAGCACAAAAGTAAAGTGTTTAATTAATTGTTTGCTCTGCATTTAACAACTTTGCATTAGTTCATTTGCTTAAGTGCAGCAGCAATCAAGAACACATTAGCTAATGCTGCTGCTCAGCAAGGGGGGAGGCTACAGGCAGGTGCTGGGGTCAGTGTGTGCAGAATCAGGGGACCATCAGTCTCCTCCTGTGTTAATTTGTCTGCAGGAGTTTTCCAGAGTCACAGCGGCACAGTTGGAGTCACCAGCCATTTCCAGCTGGAGCAATGAGGGTTTTTATGAGTAGATCCAGCTGGAAAAGGTCTGAAGTCAAAGAAGTGTATACTGACGAGTGACACATTGCACTGCCCTCCTGCCAGTCTCTATTAATTCTGCTGTGTGCTTCATCCCCTGCCAAGAAGAATGGTGAAAAAATGAGAGCACTGTGCAGGAGCCATGGAGATTTGAATTAATTTACTTCTCTTCCCTAAACTCCCTTGAACAAATAATTCATGGCAAGATTTGAAAAGGAACACGAAGGTATGGTTTCAAACTTTCAAAAGATTTAAAAGAAGTCATTGAATTATCCTCATTTGGCTTCACTTGGACCAAGGCTCATAGTCTCACATAATTTTCAGATGAATAATATGAGACATTGAGACTCATCTCAAGTCTGCCAGATGCATTGCAAATGAAGTTTATGAGAACTCTATGGGAAAGAACCTTTAATAGGGGACCAAGAAATCTTAATTGTCAAGGGATTTTTCTCAGAGATTTTCTTTTGATTTTTTTTTGCTTTCATCAGAACAATGAATATTTTGGATTTCTTGAATACGTATATTCCAGATACATCTGCCCCAGAGAGGCCAGCTGGGGAAAAGCTGACACACACTTGTCCAAGGTTTACCTTAGTCATCCAAATCATGATCTATGGTGAAAATTTAAGCTCCTGTTTAAAAGCAGTGAGATGTGTCTGAGAAGTGAGAAATTAACATTAATGTTACCCTCATCAACTGAACAGCAGTAACCAGACACATATACTTCAAATTCATTTTAAATATGGCACAAGTGCCTTGGCTTCAACCACCACAACTAGAGGCTGTACATCACATTTGCTGTGTAAAGGAGGAAGGCAACTGGCCTGTGTAACACTAAGATGAAGAAAATGCTCTGTATTTTCATCCAGATGTCTGTATTGGAGAACTTTGAGCCAAATACCAATGCACTCTGTTTTTTTATAGCTTTTCTTTTAGGTCCTTTACTTGAGTGTAAAACTATCCCAAAGCTGTATCCCGAGTCTGTGACTGGAGAGACCCTGGAAAAGGGCTCAAAGAGGTCTGAATTAAACTATTGAGACACAGGAGCTGAATGATACATTTGAATACATCAAGTAGACCTGATAGGCAGAAACTTCTTTTTTTTTAATTCTTCCCCTCCTCTGGGTAGTTATATGTCTCTAAAAGCACGTTTAATCTTGGCCAATTAAACTTGCTAACATTCAGCACTTAAAAGGCATTTTCTTTTTTTTTTTTTTTGTTAGCTTGTTTTTAAAGAATTGCATTTGTTCATGATAGTAGCTTCTCAACCCAAGAGGCTCTTTTTGAATTAAAGCAGATAAAGGAAGGGATCATTAAGAACAAATATGAGTTTGATTTTTAATTTTCAGATAATTAAACCTAAATTAATTTATTTTTATTCCCTGCTGTGCTTTAAATAATTGTGCTACATATATCTGCTCTTTTAATCTGATCACAGTGACAGGCACAGGTGACTGCAGAAGAAAGCTGTCTGGAAATGCAGGACAGAAAAAGAAAAGGTTTATAACAAATTCAGAGTATCCCTCCTTTAAAAGTACAGTGAAAATCCAGGAACACTTACTGAATGAAAACCATAACAAAACTCTCTCCTGTTCCTACAGTCTCACAGTGACACGTGTATTTGCAATCATCATGTCTGTTCCCTTGCACCACCTCAGGACTCACTATTCCTGAAGTTTTAATGGCTCCTGCCCCTTTTTGCAGGGGTGCTGTTGGGTTAAAGCTGTTGGCTGCAGGCTGCTCTATCTGCAGGGGCTGCTGCACTAACCTTTAGACAAACCCTGTGTCAAAGGCTTGGAGCACCAGGCTGCTGTTGTCATGTATGAGGAAAGCAGGAACACCTGGATGATCAATTCACCACCTCAGTGCC
The DNA here is from genome assembly GCF_009819655.1 of Sylvia atricapilla. Classification (NCBI taxonomy): domain Eukaryota; kingdom Metazoa; phylum Chordata; class Aves; order Passeriformes; family Sylviidae; genus Sylvia; species Sylvia atricapilla. The sequence goes on from NC_089146.1 coordinate 24,744,997, forward strand.
ACACCTTGCACCTCCTGCTGCCACTCTTCATCCCCTCATCTCTTCTCCCTTTCTGCAGCAGGAACGGTCTGACCCAAGTAATCTCTTGAGAGCCAATATTCAGCTTTGCCTACATTTGAGAGAAGTGGCCTTCCCACTCACCACAGCACAGCAGAAAAGGGGCTTCTCCATTTCTGGATGGAAATCACCAGTGACAATGGCTGCTTTGAGTTGCCTGATCATCCCACTGCCTGGCCCAGCTCTCTCACAACAAAGTACAGAAAAAATCTACATACAATTTTTTTTTTTTTAATATAATTTTTAAAAGGCCTATTGAAAACTTTTACAGCATTTAAACACTTGTCATTCTCAAATTGGTAGATAAAAGAGCACGGTTGCTGATTAACTGTACCACTGCAGAAGTTAGTTCTGCAAAAGCATGTAGACTGGGCAGGTGTAAAATATTCTTTGATTTAAAAGGCAGGAGTAGCAATACAGAGCTTCACTGCTAGCGGTAACGTTGATATGCTTCAGTCTCTGAAAGCTTTCAGATTTTTTCTAGTTTGTCACAAAAACACTTGCAGCTGGCTGTCATAAATGACTGGAAGAGAGGAGCCAGGGGTGGAATCCTGTCAACAATGATGCCAATAGGAAATTCCAAGATAGGGTGCTACCACACACAGAAATATGATCCCAACCTCCAGGTTCTTCATATTATCTTCATATTTAGCATCACTATTTACATTCCTGTTATTTTTCCTTTATTTATTCAAATTCCATTTCAAACCCATGTCAGCTTTTAAAATCACTGGCTAGGGCAAAATCTGGGCCAAAACCTTACAGCAGGACTGCCTAGTATAATTTCCTTAAGTTTTCCTTATTTCTTTGCTTTAGATCAATAAAGTTGTAAGATGAAATGCAGTCGAGCTCTTCAAAAGCCAGTGGGAATCTTCCAGGAGGTGCAGGTTGCTATCTCTCTCTCCAGTGCTGCTGCTGGCACAAACTCACAGCTTGCCCCAAAACGACATTGGTAAAACAGGGTCAATAAATTCCATGTTCACCAGCCTGGAGGGGATCTCCTGCTCGCTTGCCCATGATGCATGTTAAAAGCTTTAACAGGATTTATGTAAAGCTTAAGCCTCAGGTAAAATGTGTGAGTTGGGCTCTGGTTTATCCTTTCACGTGTGAGTTGCTGGCATGCAGAGTGTAAATAGCCAAGGAGGGGATATATCTCTGAAAGGACTCCACGGTCCCATTCCTGGTTCAGTCCACTGCTCAAACTGCAGTGATCCCAGCTCAGGCATCCTGCTGCTGCCTGGGAATACCCAGGCATTCATCACATCATCAGAAATTACCTTACATGTCTCCCAGCTGGCAAGAACCTGTGTTTATGGCAACACTCAGGATAGCAAACTTACAAGGACAGCATTTCTACAGTGAAGTTTAGAGCCTCAGTCAAAAATAATGGACCGTAATATTCCAAACTGCCCATTGGTTCAAACAGTGGGTTGGCAATAAAAAATACTTTTCAGTGTCCTGTGTACATCAGACCTATACAGTAATAACCCTGTAAAAAAGAAACATTTAATGAAGTAGCTGAATAAAGGACTTATATGGTACCCATGGAAGCCAGTGGGAATATCCCCTCGATATCATCAAGCTCTGGACCTTCAGCTGTGCCCCACATTAGCATAAGGACAGCACATAGTGCTTGATCCCAGAGACAGATGCAGTTTTCAGTAAGGGTAACAATAATTTTTCTATTGCCTCAAAGGTGACAGGCCATAAAAATTGACAGCTTACACCAAAGCTGTAACAGTATTTACAGTGAAAGGACCTCTCTGTTTTCTTTAGTGTACATGGGTGTTTTACCTATTGCTGGAACAGGAGAGTGTGAGAACTCCCAGCTTCCTTCCCTAACTGTGCCTCAGAATCTCTTCTCAGCTCAGAGGGCACCAGTTTTTATTTTTGCTCTGAGTCACACAAAATATTGAGTCAGGCCTGGGGCAGATGAAGACAACAAATACTCAGTTTTAACGGTGTCTCTCGTGGATTTCTTCTGAGAAATCCTCCATCTGCTCCTTATGGCAAATTCCTTTCCTAGATTTTATTCTGCCAAAGCCAATGATGAAGAAAAAACTCTTCTTCAGAGTTTCCTGCTCTTTCTACTTGCTTTTTTTTACAAACTAAATAATTGTGGTACATCTTCTAGAGCTGGAGCATTTGTTCTCATTTTGCACGGAACTCAGATGACTCTGAGGAATTGCTGTGTCACAACAACAGCAGCTGTGTTCTCAACTAACACACAAGTGTCAGAGGCTTTGACCAAGCACACATGCACAGCATGATGCCTGAGATCTGCAGGTCTGATACAGTATTATTGCTGCCTTTAGTAGTGAGCGATCTGCTTGATGTAGCTCTTTGCAGCTCTTTGCAAGCAGTGCCTCAGAAAATCCTTCCAGTGTGTTGAAGGTACCATTGTGCACCCTCAATGTCTCTCTGCAGTAGGAGCTGAACCTTTCATTACTTCCATCAGCAGAAAAGAGGAAAGTTGCTTCACACCACTACAACTTTCTGCCCTCTAATCTAAACCTTTGGAAATTCTGGGAACAGGGACTGCATTTACTGCATGTGACCAGAGCTAGTATCAACTGTAAAGACTTTGCAGTTGAAAGAAGTAAAGAAATCCACGGTGGAGCAAATTTTCACAATGGAGTTGACAGAAGATGGCAACCTGTTCAGCCCATAATGAGGGTTTATTGTGATATCCATCAGTATGGCAGCTGGCTCCTGGATGGGCTCCTGAGCATTATTATAATATAAATCACTCATGGAAAGAGAAGTAATCCCACATGGGATTGTCCTGGGCTGTGGATCACAAACAGCCCACATTGCTCATGTGGCACTGCCTACGCAGGTGAAGACCAAGTCTGCCTGGAGTATGACACACTCAACTGCCCAGGTGAAGTTCTAAATTGTCTGCTAAGGACACTGCAAAGTTCAGGATGTCACAAAGGCCAGTTGAGTTGGCCCAACCAGACTCCATGATCAAAAGTTTTGTCACCTGAACTGATGGTAAACATCATCACAAAAGCCCTCAGTGGATCGACTAGGTAAATGACAGTAAAACAATGGCACTGGTCTCCAGTGCTGCATCAGAGGATAGTCTAGTGACAATAAAGGGAGAAGAATTATGGCCACCAAAGTGTTCATCATTACTCAATGAGTGGTGCCAATGAGCTCTATTCAGTGTTGGTTGCCATTTTGTTGTACAAGCCAAATTTTCCTCTACACCTTTTTGGTCAAGAGAGTCTAAAACTCACACATGGAACAAACTTCTTAATACTTGAGGTGTAGTCATGAGGTTGAATTGTATAGAGTAGGCTAACTTCAACCCCATTTTTGCTGTTGCAGTGAGGACATCTGGATTACATAATGCTGGTAAAGACAGTTAAATCTGACTCCTTCAGTCCTGCAAAAGCCTTTCTTTTTTAATTACTGTGTTTGAAACACCCATATGAATTTTATTCAGTTTTTCATGGAGAACAGCAAGTCTCTAGAGAGGAGAACCCCAGCATGTTTGGCGCACATTTCAGAGGTAGATGGCAGCTTTAGAACAGAGATTTTGTAAAAGTATTGAAAAGACAACCAAAACATCCCATGAACTCAAACATGCTTAAACAAAATCAGACGAAAATCAAAGCAACAGGTTCTTGGGAATGTGTGGGGTACTAATGAGCATTATATATCAAAGAGCCAATGGTAGAGTCTCCCTGTGTTTGACAGGCTGTGACTGCCAGACCTAACAGCTACCCTGTTGATGGCAGGCAGCTGAGGGAGTACTCAAAAGAAATGACAGCACCATTTTCAGAGTTCCCAATACTGACTTGTGCTCAAATATTCTAGTTATTTCAGCCTAAATTGCTTAAGTTTTCATTTTCACAGAGATTAATCAAATCCTAATGCATAGCAAATGCTGAAAGTTAAAAATAGATTGCAAAATTCAATGGCAGCCTCTCCTGTGCCAGCAGGAAATGTGACATGGGTGCTACTGTAGTGCAGTACTGGAGATGAAACCATGCTATGACACCCTGAACCACATAACAAGATGAGGCAAGGTGCACAAGAATTATTGCCCTCCATATACACCACAGTTTTCATGGAAACAATTTTTATGGAAAAGGACAAAATAGGGATTGTTAATTTTGTTTCAGTCAAAATCAATTTTACGTTTTTTGTATTTTATATTCATGCAAACCTGTTTTTTTTTTTTTTTTTTCCTCCTGAAAGAGTTTTTAATTGACTATTTTTCCTTTTTTAATTGACTATTTTTCCTTATTGATTATGAATCATCTCAGATGAAAGAACCAAAATTATTCTCCCCGGTCCTAAGCCCATACTGCTTTGAATTTTAGTAAAACTCGAAGTCTGAAAGTCAGAGAGTGGTGATCAGCTCAGTGCATGCTCATCTACAAACAGCTTAGAGCTACATGCTAAGAGAACACCAAAAGCTGGAAAATAGCAGTTCACATAAGGCAGGGTAATACAGGATCGTGGCATCTCTCTTCTCTAATAGAACTGGAGAGTCTCTTCAGATTTGTGGTTTTGAACAGAATGGGGAGGGGCTCTGTCATATGTTCTCACTTTGTTAGAGCTTCCTCCTCTCTCAACACCTCCAGTTTTGTCTGTTTTTTTCAGTGAAGGACAATTAGTCTACAAATTAAAACAACCCTATTACAGAAACAGTAAGGCTTTCTAGGGGAGACAAGGGCAGCTCAAACCCTGCCAAGCAGGGAAAAGCAAATCTCAAGCTTTCTTTCTAGACTTCCCCTCCCACCCTGTGGCATCCTGCTGCTACCTCCAGCTTTAACCTCTCTGCCTTTCCCTCAAGAGGTTCAATTACTTTCATCTTTGTGTTTACAGATCTTACAATGACCTGTCACAACATGAGCTCCCAGCAGCAAAAGGAAAGATGCTGATTTAGACTGAGGGTGGCTGAAAGCTCACTCCTTTATTCTTTCAAAGTCCCATTGAAAAGAAGAAGTAAGAGTTTTCAGAGAGAGAGGTAAGACCTCCTGGGCTTCCCAAAATCCAGCTGTCTGTAGGTGCCTACTTCAGAGCAGTTCATCTGTATTTTACCAAGGTCCTATGATCATAAGTACTTTATGAAATAAATAAGAGCAATCCTGCTATCCTGGAATAAAATTTAATGATCAGGTAGCTGGCAATTTTATTTAATTGCCTTGCAGGAGGGAGGTCTGCAGGTCTAAAATATGATTATGTTGATATACATGGCCTACGCTATTTCTATCACCTTTCAGTCATTTGAATCTTAATGGCTCAGTTTTCACAAAGCCACACTGAGATAAATAGAAACTTATTTATGTTGGGTAGGGAGGGATGGCTGCAAAAGTCATCCCAGAGTCCATGTCCTCCTTTTTGCACGCATGCTGAACAAAAACTTCTGAAAAATTACACAGAGCAGATACAGAAATACCTTCTCCTGCACTTATTTCTACTATGGTGTTACCTTGCAGGAAATGTGCCAGGACTTTTGGCATGTACTGCCCACTGGGCTGAGTCCATACCCTAGCAAATGCTAAATTTAGGGTTGCAAAATGCTTAGAATGCTTTGTGTCCAAGGCATGATACATGTTTAGATGAGAGTTCCCAGTGCTGCAGTGAGCACTTCATCCAAGAAAAGGGCAGGGGTCCATTGTAGCATTGCTCTAGGCAACACTGATTTAGGATACAGAAGAGATTCTTGTCTAAAGTATTTAAAATGCAGCAGCCTGCATGGAATACAAACAGAACAAAAGAAAGTATCAGTTATGAGCTGCTAACACAAGTGGTAAAAATCCCGGTCTCCTAACTCCAGAAAGCTTGGCAGGGGGTGGGAAGGGAGGATAATCTTGTCATGTTTTCAGTGCACAAATCAGGTGAGAGGTGCAAAACCCTTTTAATAGAAACAATTATGATTGTGAATTGGTGTGAGAAAAAAATTCACCACTGTAATTTCAAAATATTATCAGTTAGTTCAGTTTTATTTATTTCACTAAAAGCCAATCTGCAGATAGTTTTTTATCATCCATCCATCAAAATTCTAAGTCAGGCACATCAAAATAGGTAATTTAAACTTTTATTTTTTCAATGAAAAATGCTTTTCATGTAGAAGTTTCGTCTAGATCCACTAACTCTTGCTGAAATTTTGCTTCCAAAGACACAAGCATTTTTTGAAAGCTAAAAATATTTGGTAATAGAATTTCCATCTCCATTTAAAACACCAAAAAAAGCTTAAGAAGAATATTACAGCAGTGTTGCTAGAAGTCGAGGTAATGTGCATAAAAGGGTTATTCTGTCTGATCTGTCACAACTACTTAGTGAATCTCCTGAAAAGTGCTGTAAATTAATCTTTAGAAAAAAACCCCACATGGTACATGCTACATTCTGAGTTCCTGGACTTCATCACCAGCTCTCTTGATTTTTCAGGACACATATTCATTTTCATCAAAACACTTTTGAACTCACAAACGTACCTGGAATAATTTGGTAGGAAGAACAGCCTCTTTAGGACAACGTGTGCAATAGGCCCATGTATTTGCTGTTTACTCAGCAGCATTTACTGCTGAAATAAAGGAGAGGTTTTCTATTAACATCTTTGGGCTCTGGAGCTGGCCTGTGCAGGGATGACATGCTTTCAAATGGTGGTGTTAGAAAGACTGGTAGATGAAAACAAAATTTACTAGAGGTATCTAAGATGGGAGGTTATTTCGTTGGGCAACTGAGTTATGAGACAGCAACAGAGAGGTCCTGCTGATTTATAAGTTGTCGATGTCTGTACTTTACTGTGGGGACCCAGTTTTCTGCTGCCTATTAACTTACATAGTTCAATTTGCAAATAGGCAGACACATGTAAGTTATTTTGGGTGTGCTGCTATTCAATTTGCATAGCAAATAGAGCCTGGGACATGCATGAAACACTTCCTGGACACAAGCTTTTTGAAACTTTGGTTTTGCCTTGAGACATGCAGGTGCCTGAGTGTTGTCTCAAGGAATGGATGAGATTTACAGCATTCCTTTCACAGGTGTTTGCTCAGAAAATAATATGCTAAGGTTGTTTTGGAACTTCCTCAGCTTAAAGAATTTATGTCACACAGTGTATGTAATTTCCATGCAAATTTAGGGAAAATCTTCCCACCCAACACTACAGAAATTTTATTCCTCTATGTAAGTGCTTCCTTCTATGGAAGTGTTGTCCTTTCCATGAGTACATTTGAAGAGGTGTTCATTCAGATTCCCCTAAATCCACTTAATTAGTGACTCCATACCTCATTGTCAAGACCCTTTATTACATTCTGACTAATTCCTGTCGTTGACATTGGACAGAATGTCTCAGGTCTCCAGAGCTTGGATGACACCCTGGAGGAGAGGAACGACCCTTTGATGCACTCTGAGCTGGACTGTCTTCTCCCCTGCTGTCAGTCAACTCTCCCTGTGGCAATCCATAGAGCTGCTCAACTGGAAAAGAAACACCAGGAAAAGATTTATTCTTTCAAGTCTTAAAGCACAATTAGCTACCTAAGAACAAGCCAATCTCAGAATGAAGTATCCTTGGAAGATCACAGACCTCATTTCAGTAACCTCTGCTACCTGTGTTCATGAATGACATCCTGCCTGAGAGAACTTCCAGCCTTTTGCCATAAGGTAACCAAATGGTGGCTATCGTAATAATCCATGTGGTTCCCAGTAAATAATTCCTTCTTGCATACCAGACACACTGCAGATAAATGACTGTGATGCCAACAATGATTATGGAACTTGGAAAAAGATGAAACAAATTTCAGAGCCCTGTGTCACCTCCTTTCCCCAATATCTAACTGGGATTACACTCTTCATTCTTCAGCTGCGAAATGAGGGCCACACTGCCTCTTTTCAGTGATTCAACTATGTAGCACAATATCTCACTATCAGTAAATTTTCATTAAAAATAAATTTTCCTTTCCTCACTTTGATTTTAATAAATTCTCTGTCAATTTTCTCTCCAAGAGACAGGTCTACACTTCCCAGATTTTCTAATATTTTCTTACAGATGCTTAGATTAATAATGATACTCTTTTAAACACATTTTCTCATTTAGATGTACTTACTGCCTGGAAATCTTACTTAGGCAGAATTCGAGGGTGTAGGATATTTGTCCAGAATTTCTAGCTGGTCTGTACATATGCATGAGCACAAATGACCCAAACCATCCTGTGTTTCACAGTTTCTTCCTGATTTTATCTATTTATAGCCTGGAAATATCAGCTTGAAATTTGAAAGTCCCATTTATCAGGCATAATCTCCCACACTGAGTCTGCCATTGCACCAAAGCTGAGTAAGCAGCCCAGATCAGATATAGCAAAATTTCTCAGCTGTGGGGTAGAGCTCAGGTGTACACACAAGAGGCACCTAAGGCAGGGCTCTAGAAGAAGCCATTCTGTTGCCAACAATGAAATATGACCTTTTGCAGGCAGGGAAAAGGGATCCAAGTTATAGATTTAATTTGGAGGGGGGATCTGTGAAGTATTGTATCCAGGAGAATCTGCGGCAAATAGTATTTGCATCAGCTTCTGTGTTGCTGCTTTAGGTGAATTCGCAACAATAAGACTATTCATTAATTCATCTCTTTCATCCCCCTCTTTGTCATTCCCATTTTCCTTCTCTACTGAATTGATTCAAGCAAACCACAGAGTCTGAAGCATGTGCAGAGAAATTACAGCATCTGTCTTTAAAGTGACCTGCTTTTCTTTCCAAGCAATTCTGTTCCTTACACAGACTACGGAGGCTCTTTGCTAGATAATGTAAGATGACACTAACTGGGCTATTTATATCGCTGCAAAGTAGTACATGATGGGATAATTAGTAATGCTGTATCTGCTGGAGTGAGCAATAACACTGTAACAAGTTTTTGTGTTAAGCAACACAAACAACAATACCTGCAGGTTAAACAGCACCTGAGAAGCTGATAGGCCTCCTGCATTTTTATTTCCAGGAGGCAACAGCTACTGGCTTCACTCATTCATGAGGCACAGCTGTGATGCTGTTGTATTACTTCCTGGAGTACTTGCTCTCTGTGAAGGTAAGTGATTTTTGCAATCAGGCTTGCTTTGGGAAGTGTTGGTATTCAAGACATTTTGTGAACAGGGAAAGCTGTGTAGATTTGTAGATCTGCTAACAAAACATCACCCTTGGATGGAAAAGATCAAGTGCTTGGCCAGTTGATCACACGCTTTTATTCCTGGATGGAATCCAACAGCCTCTACTGTGTTTTGGCTTACACATTGCTTCAGAAATGTATAAGACAGCCAGTCTTGACCTGAACCCATAGAAGTGTGACTGTGATCCATTTAAGCCCACATCTAGGCTGAAAGACTGTAACTGCTGATGAAAGCCTGTTTCTGGTTTTGTTTTTTTTAAAGTAAGTATTAATACAGACACAGGCACAGAGATCAACAACTTGCTATGCTCTGATTCTGTGTATTTCAATGGTTAATCATGCTCATTAAAAAATGTTTAATATTAATTTGCTCAATTTCAATTTCCATAAATTTTCTGTTATGCCTCTCTCTGCAAGATTAAAAGACAATTTTGTGTATTCTATTTTCTCTTGAGGAAGTTTACTAATGCACCAGTCATGGTTGTCTCAGGTCCTCTTTGAGATAAGATCAAATTCACTTCCCATAAATATTTTTCTGCATCCCTTGAGCTATGTTTGTGACTCCTCCCTACACACCCTGTAGTTTTTCAACATCCTCTTTAAAATGTCAACACCAGAACTAGGCATGTCATTCCAGTATGCAGGAAATGTGTCAGCATCAGGTGAGCAGTGCCAAATAGGGAAAAAAAAAATCATTGCAGTTCTTATCTGCTGATGCATCCAAGGAAGGTGCTCATCCATTATATCACCGTTGCAAATTATGTTGAGTTGTTTGGTTGTTATGAATGATAAATTTGTCGCACTGGTTATTAGCGTTCTGTTCCTCACTTCTTTAGACCAGTAATGTTACATTTCATTTAATGAAAATGGACTTTGTGAGATGGACAAGCTTTCAATGCAAAACCTATAACTATCCTTACTAGACTTTATTCATCAAATCACTGATGAATACCTCCAGCCCACTGATGTGATACCTCATGGGAAGGTGGAGTAGGACTTCTACAGGCTTGCAATTCCCTGGTTCTAATGCAGAGCTGATTCATGTTTCATGGAAAGACAAGAGAAATCCTATTTAGCATTGCCAAGAATAGCTTTATGGTTGTGAAAAGAAACTGGAGAGTGATGTGTGCAACTCTGATGGGTGAAACATTCTGATAATGTTCCCATGCTGTCCACTAGTGAGAAATTTGCTCCATAACTAGATCTTACCTCCATAACTAGAATTTACCCCATCTGCAGCCTGCAGCTTTTTTTCTCTTAGCAGAGATTCCTGCCACAAATTTATCTGGATACCATTACAAAGTCCATCCAAAATAAGACAAACGTAGGGCTCAGGTCTCTTATGTACCCATCAGTGCTTTGCCTTGCAAATTATCTTTGTTCAGTCCAATGAGTTCTGTTCGTAATCTGGGGAAGAGAACTGCTTTACTGCAAAGTGTGGAATCCAATTTTTTTTTAATATCAAAACTACACATGAAGACAGTCCTGAAAACCCTCTAGTGGTCTATAATAACATGAAGATTAAAAGGCTGTCTGTTGCATAGAAGCCATGGATTGCAGAGTGTTATCTTCTTGAATAAAGCTGCTGCCACAAAGGTAGTGTCTTGCTGACTATATTATGCAGAGAACGGATGTCAAGCTTTAAAAGACTCATTGAACAGAAGTTGAGAGCAATACAAAAAAAAAATAAATCTAAAGAATGTACCTTTCCAGCTAATTTAACATTTTTTGAAACTGCTGCTGTAGTTTTCCTCACACAAGATAGGTCATGTTACTGCTGCTGTTTTAAATAGCTTTGCAGAGGGTGGACAGGGCTTCCTAGTGATATAAGGACCACCAAGGAAGTTAATGGAAATAACTCTTCTTCATCTGTTCTGATCCAAAGTCTACTAGTAGTCTGCTGAGAAACTCAGGGACAGGCTCAGAACAAAGAAAAGAAAGTACTGCTTTATTAAATAAATAAAATTGTGTAGCTTATTGCTTCAGTGAGTCTGAGACACAAAGAAGAATTAAGCTAATTCAAAATATAACCTATTATATATTAACTAAAAAATTAATGGAGGAAAACCCTTACAATCTGAAAACAAAACCTTCTCCTGATATTAGAAATCTCTAAATCATAAATATTCAGAGTGTCTTTTAGGGAAATTGCACTGTTCTTGTAGCCTTCCCTTACAGACCTATTATCAGTAAAGATTTGGAGATGAGGTTACATGGACCTTTTTTCTATCCCACTACAGCTCTCTTACAGAGCTACACACATTCCCTCCACTACCAGAGTCAGCCTCTAACTGCTTCTGAAGTTTACTCAGATGCCACTATGAGGAAGGTGAGAGAGATTTGTTGACCTGAGTCACTAGAGACAAAATAAGCTGGAAGAAAAGCTCACCACACAGGGAAGCACAGAGTATTCACTGGTGGGGAGCAACCATGCTAGTAGCAAAGAAACAAGGGCTGGAAAACATCAAGATATTGCCAGGAGAGTAACAACAGGACAGCAGGGTAGAAGAGGCCAGCAGACCAGAGTGTGTGGGCTGTGCTTGGCGTAGTTCATTCCTCAAGGGGAATGGTGCAGTGCTGAGTTCTGACTGAAAAGTCCACTTGACACTGGATCAGGTGAGTGGGGAGAGAAAAGGTGGTTGGAAGAAATTTTTCCTCCTCTAAGTATCCCAGTCTGCTTCTGTAAGAAAATCAGCCTTACATAGAAAAGCCATTGCGAATTATACAGAAATATGGACCTGCTCTTTTAATTCAGAGTGTCCTGCTCAACAAGAGCTATTTTTAGGAGCTCTTCACTAAACATCACTGTATTTTCACACTGCAGTTTTACTTCCTTCAAACTTTTCCCCATACTTCATCTTTGGCTGCAAATACATTCTGAAATCCAAATGAAAACCACGCTGTTTTGCACCCCTCTAGTCAAATCAAAGGATGAGTGAAAAACTTCCTTATAAAATCTTTTTCCCAGCTGTGACTATTTGCTAAATAAGAGAGGATTTGCTCCCTAGTGGAAGCAAGCACAGAAATTTAACTACACCTAGTTGCTGTGCTAGATTGCAAACCCTAGGTGACTGGTAGGATTCATGACTCTTGGATAATAGCAGTATTTTGGGGAATGAAGTCTAGGTGTGCAGCAATTGGGTCAGTGTCAAGAAGCAAGGTGTGCTGGGAGTTCTGAGTCATTGATAAAATGCTTCTGGTCATTGAAGCCTAAAATAACTTTGGTGGAATATGAGTTTAGGCGAAATGAGTTTGAGGCACTTAATGGCAAACTGTTATTGCCAGTCTTAGCAGCAATGTATAAATAAAGTATTTGGTATTAACCCTACTTGCCAGTAAATCCAGACTTTCTGAGATACCTCAGGTGCAGAGGTTTACCTCTCAAATGCACCTCTCTTCAATTTTCTCTTAGGTCTAAAGGATCCAGCTGTGTATCTCTATTGCTTACTCTGAAGCAGCTACTGATAGGAAGGCTGTTTCTGAAGATAGGGTTCAACTCTGACTTAAAAACTCTAATCAAGTCAGAGGTCTTCAGGCAGCTTCTGTTCTCAGTTATCTCTGTGGAAATTGAGCAGCTTTATCAAAACCAGCTGATAGTTTAAGAGCAGAATGGTGGGCAGGAACTGCTCTATGTAACTTTGTCTTCTAAATAACCTTCCTTGTACTGCTACTAAATCACTATATTCCAGTTCAAAGAGTACCTGAAATCACTACTCTGCAAAACCCAAGGAGCAGGAAAATTTAGAATATTTTTCTGGATTGTGTTTCACTCAGTCCTGTACTCAATTAAAAAGAAGAAAAAAAATAGAAGAAGAAAAAAATAACCTAATCATTCAAAAATAAACAAAACTAATTTAGTGAACATTGGACCTTCACTTGCAGTTCACAGATTGGTGTGGGAGAAGAATGTTGATTTTCCTCTAATTTTGTCCTTTAAATTTAAGGGTGATATCTTTGCAAAGTGCTTGGGTTATGTATGATGGTAGAAAAAATTCTATTTCAAATTTCTAATTTTATCTATGACTAACTCCAAGTTTTACCATCCTTTTCTGTTTGTGGTAATTCCTGGCTGCCATATGAACAGGATTAACCATTTGAAGCATGATAAATCCATCAGTCAACTCTCAGATTGCTAGGGATTCTGAGTCCGAAACTACATTGTATGTGGCCTTTTAACAGCAGTAGGAAACTTAGATATAGTTGGCTTTTTAAAATGTATTTCTTCTAAATCAATGACTTTTCAAGAATTTTGATAAACTAATTGCACTTATAAAATCCATTTTTTTCTCATCTGTTTCAATTTCTTGCCACTAACTTATGCTGTTGCTCTTCACAGAAAATGTGAACAGTTGCCTTCTTTAAAGAGACTCTCCAGCTTACACCTAATGCAAGATTTTTGCAAGAGGTGAAAAATCAATTAAAATTATTTTTTTTCGTCCTCCAAGACATTATACTCTTGTGACGTAAAACTTTCAAAATTTTCCCCTTGATGTGAATATTCCTGTGAGGTAACTAACTTTAGACGGGCCCATAAATAGTAAAATGTTGTAAGTAAGTCTTCTTTTTCAAATGAGCAGAAAAACTTGTTTAAAGCACCTTCCATCTTTGAATGCATTTTCCCCCTCATAAACCTTGAAGTGCTACAGCAAAGCTGGCACTGTCTGCATACAGCAGCCTGCCTGTCACTTGTGGAAAACTCAAATTTCATGTATCAAGAGCTTGTGTGAAAATTGCTTTGAGTGTTAATTGCCCAAATGATTCAGCTTTATAAGAGCCTCTCTTATGTACTGAAGTATGTCTCATAGCATGCTGAGTGCCAAGCTCCAATAGAGAGCCAGCTGTGCTCTGCTCCCAGATGTTTAAAGAAAATTCTTGCCCATCATTTCAGTCCTCCATCACAAAATCCTGAAAATTTTGTTTAATGAAGTCATTAATGCACAATAGCATATTTCTTCCTTTTTTTTTTTTTTTTTTTGTGATACTCTCCCAAGAATACATTCAAGTTTGCCTTGGCTTATAATTACAGAAGCACATTGTCAGATTAACTGTTCTGAGATTAAAAAAAAATCAGTTCTGCAAAATGAAGACTCTGCCAACATAATTTAGAAAGCATCAGAACCCTCTGCTTTCAAAGATGCTGGTTTTGCTCTGTTTAAGGTAATTTTCATTCTACAGTTTACCTATTGCAACATTAATTTTTCCTGGAAGCCTAACAAAAAGCACACTTTAGTCCTAAGTGTTGGATTCAAGCCTTTTCATAACTTCTCTTCATGCAGATCTCATTTTTCAATGTGTTCATTGGTCCTTGAAAAATTTACACCGCTAAGGTTTTTTTGGGTTGTTTTTTTGGTTTTGGTTTTATTGTCTGTGGGGTTGTTTTTTTGAGTCAAAGTAGCTGAAGTGAATGGCATTGAAGTGAAGGGCTCTGTGTTAATTTATACAAGCTGCTTGTGGGCTGAGTCAACCCTCTGGATACAAAAAGAAAACAGCTTTTACATGGAGATCTTGCTTGGATTTTGCTTGTCAGTTTGCAGGTGCAGAGAATTTAATGGAGAGGTTTTCTGTGCTATGTCATGATAAAATATTTGTGAGAACCACAGCTTGATCTTCACAGCGAGCGACTACCATCAATTCCTGCTGCTTTCTGACTCAACTGTCAGAAGAGATTTCTCTTAGATATCGCTGTAGCTGAGTTTGAACAACCACAGATAGGTGGGGCTGGGATAATTCAGCCTGTCTTTGTGGTCATGCTGCTCTCGAATGCAGGTATGTAGCTGTGTTTACACAGTGAGGTGCTAGGCAGTATGAATTTACTTTCCACCATTCCCAAGGTACCAGGGGAGAATTCATTGCTTTCCCAGGTCCATGTGTTTGTGTGTTCACCCACCAATGCAGCATTTCAAGATCATAGGTTGCTCTGGTTTTACTGCCTCTGATCCAATTGCTCTGACAAGTTATGGACTCTGCCCAGCATCTGTGACCTCTTTCAGCTGTTGCCATAGTTAATGCAGAGTCCATTTTTGCTGTTTCAATTGCAGGTAGTAAGACCCTCTGGAAAGCATTTTGTCAATAGCTGATGGCCCTCAAGTTGGGGGCAGAGGCTGATGTGGAGGTTACTGATATTTGAGACTTACGAAACATCAGAGGTCCTTCTGATAGTGATGGGATGGAGCAGCTGCTCTTTTACAGAACTTCTGCCTCTCAAATGATCCAAAATGAGGGCACACACCTGTGGATAAAAGTAATTCCCTCATGTTGTTTAGAAGGGTGTTAATGGGCACAGTGGAGCAAAGCTTAGCTTTCTCTATATGGGCTTAGCGTTATACCTTAAGAACAGACGTGTATGTTCTGCATCCCAGCAGTTGGAGGAGGAGAAAGCTACATATCTTTGGAGGGATTATTTTGTTTTACTCGTATCAGGAATTTTGGTGGCTGGGCTATACCGCTTCTACGAAAAACCTCCAAAAAACAACAAAGAAACAAGTAAAAACCCCTGTAACCTCCCCCTCTTTATAGAAATGCCAGAGCAAATCAAGGCACATGCAGAGGTATTCCTCACGGGACTAATGGAGTCTCTCATTCCTGCTTTTCCAATTCACTGTAGACTCTGTTGTCTTTTTGGCTGGGAATTCTAACTTGAGAGAGATACATGCTAAATACACAATTTTAGGAAAGTGTATAGCATTTTCTCAGCAGTTTAATTTGCCATAATAATATCAATAAAATGGAAAAGAGCACTTTGGAAGATGGGAACTTTCACCTGAACTCGGAGCTAGACAATGAATGATTATATATATTTTCCCATCTCCGCCTTAAATACAATTCGAATAGAGAGAGGGCAAGACCCTGAAAGACACTGCACAAAAAAATGTTTATTGGCTAAAATGACACAAACACATTTCATGAATGTTCCTGCAGAGAGAAGATGAAACAAAATATTATTTTCCTTGTACAGTCTTAACAAATTTTACTGTACAACACGGAACTGCTGGAAAAGAAATTGTTTTAGTGACTAATGACCTCTTGTTCATCTGGTTGATTAAAAATGCTTTTTCTTCAAACTGATTGTTTATTTACTCTCTGTTTCAGAGAGTAGACAAATATGAGGACTTCAGAGGTTTTTTTTCAAAAACAATTCAACTTTGGCCAAAAATCTTGTTTATAGAAAAGAAATTGTTTGGTCCATGTCAAAAAATATTCTAGTACTGTTTTCTTTTAAATCTTCAATGCTCCTATGCCCCTAAACCGAGACACACAACTATTCCGTTATCTTCCTTACCAGAAAGCCTGACCAACTGGAGTTTAACAAAACAGTTTTGTCAAGTTTTAAGGGTTTTTTTGTATGGGAAAAAACCCAACCACAATCAATGCAACAACAGTATTTTCTGTCTCCTGAAGAGTGCATCCATGAAAAGATCAGCCAGAGTCTAATAAGAAAATTCCCAGTCTTACAGCAGGAGAGGATGAAAACAAGGCTTGAGGGCTGGAACAAAATGAAAAAATGAAGACAGGCTTTCAAAGCCCATGTGACTTATACCTGTGAGTGGAGCTAGGACTAAGCTGACTTGGTGGGTCTGATAAGGTTTGAAGTAATCTGATCCTGAACCATTTGCTCTTATCCTTTTGCCTGTAATCCATTTTTCATTGCAGTCAGTAAAGTTGCAGAGATGAGAGATCTAGTTAAAGTTAAACACAGCTGCCAGATGTTTCTTTACAGGGAAGAAGGTGAGAGAGGTATTGAATGAGAAGACAAAGAAAAATAATTCTGTCGAGGCTTTTAGCAACATCTTGCTGTTCAGGGGAATCCACTTGTTCCTGATTGTATGCTGTGCCTTCCATTTTTCATTTTGCTTTCTTGCATCCTGGTGTCAGAAGCATTACTCATGTCATGCATGAAGAAAGACTGAGAGAATCCTGAGCTCCCTTCATGGAACAACGGTGTTTATCCCTTTACCAGAAAACTGAGAGGTATAATAATCTCTGATTCTTCAAATTTTGTTCTGCTAGGTAAGTTGTGCTGCTGCTGAACAGAAGAAGGGAATCGAGGTATTTCTACTCTATGGAAGAAATTCTGAGCACAAGTCTCTATGCAGAATATTACAGGAGTATGAGAAAAGGTATGGAGAGCCCTGAGGATCTCACATGCACCTGTGAAACAAAAACTTATGAATGGAGAAGAAAGCAAAAATTGTCAGTAAGGAATGGCAGAAAGTGTAATTTAATTGAAATACAATATAAAATCTTATTTATGTTAAATATGAATAACAGGGGGCTTTATTAAAATACTATTGATCACTCTGTTAGGTGTTAGAATGAATAAAGATGATTGTTCCCAGTAACTAAGAATGTGACACCGAGCTGCATTTTATCAACATACCTATATGTCACATTGAAAAGTCCTTCCAAGTGAATTTGGTACCAATCCCTCAGCAAGATTAAATACTTTCCTTTCAAGGTACTGGAAACTGAGTGACCATGCAGGTGTTCCTGGTCATTAAGCAAACATCAGAAATTAAGAAACACCTCTATGCATAGTTCTAGCAAGATTAGTTGCTAAGGTGTGAAACCTTTCTTTTGAGGATGAAATAGAAATGCTAATCAAAATATTTACTGGGAAACAGATTTATTACTTCAAGGTCTAGACCCTTTTCTTTCTCAGTGTAGCCCAAATATCTTGTGCTGAAGCTTTAGGTTATAGAATAATTATGAAATGAATCATATGTTTGTGTAAGGTCATGCTATTTGATGGCACTTCATTCTGAAAGCTCTTATTTTCATGTACTGCCTTTTATTTGCTAATATTTTCTTTACTCACCTATTTTTTTCTGCTGTAAGCTTGTCAGCTACTGGCCATCCATAAAGGATTCATTTGGTGTGAGCACACTTTGATTATTCCTTGGCAATTAGCCCATGGCCAGTCTCCACAGAATTGCCATGCTGTGCCCCTGGTAACAGTAAAAACCATCACAGATTTGGGCTGCTGAATTGGAAGCACCTCCAGACACTGAATCCTGTTGTCTGACCGGGGTACAAAGTACAGGTACAGTTTATACAATGTTGGCTAATAAAGGATCTGGTTTGTAGTCTTCAGTAGCCTTTCCTCTTTTCTTATCTTTGCTTCATCATTAGAACATTGCTGATGAACCTTTTGGCTGGTGCTGGCCTCCAAACAGTCCACACATCAAAGTCCTGTGGCACACTGAAGGCCCATTGGGAGAGTTTCTTTAGATATCAAAACTTAGGTGATCCACTGTCCTTCTGGACCCTCCAGGTTTCACCACTTTGAGGTACTGTTTTGACCCAATTACATATTATCTCAAGACCGTTTCTCACTGACAAGAGTGATCTTTGAAAAAGGGCTTGGCAGTGGCAAGATTATTAATGGTTGGACTGGATGATCCTATAGGGTTTTTATCAGCCTTAATAATTCTATTACAATACTTGTCATACCAGCTATATCT
The DNA here is from genome assembly GCF_009819655.1 of Sylvia atricapilla. Classification (NCBI taxonomy): domain Eukaryota; kingdom Metazoa; phylum Chordata; class Aves; order Passeriformes; family Sylviidae; genus Sylvia; species Sylvia atricapilla. The sequence continues at coordinate 24,763,633 of NC_089146.1, forward strand.
TCTCAGTACTCTTTAACTGGGATATATTAAGACAAAAGGTACTTTGTATGGAAAACACCAAGAACAAAGAAGAAGTATTCACATTTGGTACCAGCTGGGTGAAAGGCAGGTCAGGCAATAGCAAATAGCCATTAGATGTTTATAATCTGCCCAGAATTTTTAAGAATACCATGCCTTAGATCATAGAGCAGTGCACAGGTCCACACCAGCATCCACAGAGTAATGTTTCTTCAGAGAGAACAGTTGTTTGATTTCTCATTTGAAGATTGACTCCTTCTTAAGATTTATCAAAAGCTTCTCTTGCTTTTTAATGCAAACACCAGCAGTATATCTTTTAGGCGTTTTGTGCTCTATTAAGAAAAATTCCAACTGTCTATTCTTTTTTGATCTACATTCTCATGAAAGCAACATAATTGGCAATTCTAAAAGTTCGTGATGTTCTAAAAAAGAAGAAAAATATGAGAAGAGCCTTTTAAATGCTGAAAATTACAACTTTAATTATAAAGTTATTAATTTCTTCATATTTTTTCCATTCAAAATATAGTAGATTTACACCATCAGTGTATTCATAGCTTTGGCAAATACAAACATTATAGTCAGCTTTAACATAAAATCAGCAGTAAGCTTTGGATCCTCTTTTTCTCTGTTCTTTTCATACAATGCTGCAATCCAAACAGGCTTTAGTACAACATAGTACAATCACATAGTAGTAGTACATCTACTATCACTAAGGTGTATTACTAGTACACCTTAGTACATTTCAGATACTTTCCATTGTACATACAGTTTGAAACAACAGAAAAGATGTGAAGGCAAGAAGTTATGCTGAAAGATCAGCACTTATAAAGACTTTATTTTAATTGAATGTATTTCTTTCTGACATGCATGGAAATACAATTTTTTGCGGGAAGGATAAATGTGATCAATAAAATGCTGGTCCCACTGAATTCAGTGGGATTTTGGCCCAACCACACAGGAAATGGGCACATTGAATAAGAATTCCTTATTTTCAGTCACTTACAGTACTACTGTCCTGAACTAGAGAAGGATCTCTCCTACCACAAATATTTAAGTTCTTTGTAATATGGTTGGAAATTTTTCTCACCATCTATGTTTTATTTTGGTATTGTTAGCTTCCTTTATTTACCCAAATTTCCAGACAATAGATGTGGGTCCATTGCTTGTTTGGGTATTAAGTATTCTGTTCTTAATGAACTGTTGCTGTGAGGCTTCTGCACTTATACAAAGATTTCTAATGTGAAGAACGAGAGATTTTAGAAAATGCAATGAACAGCTTTTAATACATTTAATGTGAGTGTTCTGTTGATTGGACTTGTACACACAAGGAATCCAAACATCTCATTTAATTCAAAGAAAACACCTCATATAATTGAAAGAAATTTGTTGTCAGCAGTTACAGTGAGCAGATACACTGATTTCTCCAAACAGGACTATCTATTTTGTTTGAAGAAAAACTTCTCTCCTTCCCTATTAGCGTCAGATTACCTTTTCTTGCTCTATGCCTTTTTACTGATTTTCTCAGCATCTTGTCTCAGTGTTTCCTCTGTTCTGTGAGGGATTCTTGCAGTCTTTAAATAGTTCAGTCCTTTCCTGCTTATCCTGAAACTATAAACGTTTCAGCCCTTGTTGAAAGAAAATAGTCCTTTTTATTTGCATGTACTGATGTACCCTCGTGATCCCTACATTTAATTTAAGAAAGAACTTGATGTTCTGAGAAATCCCATAGTCCTATTTTTAATAGTATCCCAAAGTGATTTGGTCTTGGTATTCTAAAAAGAAGAAAACTACACATATGTACATATGTCTCATTTCCTTGACAAGTGGCTGACTAATTTCTCCTCAGGTCTGTTTCATGCAATGTCATATAGGACCTGGGGAAAACCTGGAACAATAGAGGCCAAGCTCCAGAAAAAATACATACCAGGTCCATGATCTGGTTGGCCAGATACACAATTGGGGCTGACTTTTTTCACACAGAGCTACTCTGCTGAGCTGTAATGATGCTTCAGAGGATGAGATAGATAAGTCGTTATTTTTTTTGCAGGGGAGGACTTTCAGTTATGCTCATAAAATTAGAAGAAATTGAGTTCCAGATGTTAAGGCAGAATGTCAGAATATTTAATCTGTGAAAACTTTTTTCAAAGACTGACAGAAAGAAATGGCTTAAAAGGAGATTAATTTCCCTTTGCAAGGGATTATTTTTATCAGTGAAAGAATTTGAAAGCTTCATGAACCTATTGTTAAAACTCACTAATGTCACCAGAAATACTATGGTTACTATTCTTGTCATTTCCATATATCTTAAAAAAGTATCCTGTGTTCCTACAGGATCATATTTATTTTCTGTCTGCCAACTTCAGCAAATATTGGTCATTTTGGTGCACTGCTTTCCCATACATCATTGAAAAATAACTTATACTTGTGAATGTGGACCTGTGACTTCCTATGCAAAGTGAGATTCAACAAGTTTTCATAGGGCATTAAGGCATGAGGACAAAATCAAGCGGCTTGAGGGATCATCATCATTCTCCCTTGTTTAGGGAGAAACACTGGAGATGATAACTGGAGATTTTTAGCACTAAATTTAACAACTACAGAACTTGCAATGCTATTTTTAGACCCATTGTCTATAAAAATGTGGCATATGTGATAATTCTGTAAATCTGTTTCAGATCAGATTGGTCAGGTTTGCTCAAATTTGACATACAATTGGCAATCCAAACCTAAAACCATTTTGAAAATTTTTACTGGCTAGCAGAGAGGGGCCTTCATCGATAAAAACAGATAAATAAATACATAAGTAAATGGCTAATCCTTTGCCATAGAGAAGGCAGTAGAGGTCCAGATGGGAGCTGGGGGACTGAGAGCAAGAACAGCAGCCACAGCTGAGAAGATGGAGCACCAAAGAGCTTTAGGACAACAGGCCACAGCATTTGAGGAACACCACATAAAAGTATGGGGGGGGGGGGAAGAAGAATCTGTTTCATTAATTATTCTATTCAGGAAACAAATTTTAAAAATCATTAAATCGTCAGTGATGAAAAGCTGCGTCTGCCAACCGAGATGTCTCAGCATTGTACACAATGTTTGTGTTAGCACAGCATGCTGCTTGCAGAAGGATGTTTTGCTAATTAGTTGTAGAAGTTATCGAAAATTTGTAATGCACTCCTTTTACAACTGAATTGAATGACTCAAGACAGTAGAGTTATTGTGTAAATAAAAAACAGCAGGATGAGGCCATTAGAATCTGCCTGCCACCAAATATCATGAGCTTTCTTCACTACAAAGTTTTTCCCCAAGAAAACAAAGAAACAGAAAATCTCCACAAACCATTTCTTCTCTCTGTTGGGTGTGCTTGAGTAATTTTTAAATACACAAGACCCTGAAACCCAGAAAGACACAATGAAGAAATAAATTAATTGAAACCACAGCTCATGACAGAAGTGCTACTGCCCAAGTATTCAAAGTGGCTCGTTACCAACAGGGAAACTATTCTGGAGTGCTTGGACTGTTTGTCAGCCTACATTAATAGGGAAAGTGAGATAAAGATTGTTAATTAAGCTACTAATAAGAGATATAGTCAGAGCCCAGAAGCTGCATTCAGTTGAGATTTAAGGGAAGCAATGACACAAAGTCTGAAGTTGACTGAACTATTAAGGATTGGCTGAGCTCCTCTGAACTCATGCTACACCACCAGAAAATCTGGCCTCTACAATTCCAGTGCGGCACTTTGTCTAAAGCATTATAATAATCTCATAATTAAAAACTCACACCCACACCAAAAGAAACACTAAGTCAGGTTCCCGTGTGTAACAGGTACGACACAGGTGTCTAATTAAAATCTGCAGGCTCAACTTGCAAACCCCAGAATTTCATGACTGGGGAGAGAGGCAGGAATTTATTTCCTGTGTCCATCACAATTTTCTCTAAAGTCAATTTTCTTTAATAGTTATAATAATGTTACATGTTCTGAATGTATGAAAGGGGACAAAAGGCTGATAGTCCTCTCTAGGTCCTGCTGTGTCTGGAGGAAAGTTCTTTGGTGTTCCCACACTTTGTGTGGGAGAGGCAGCAGAGCTCAAGCCACCCCAGTTATCCTTTTCTCAGACGAAATATTTACATTTTTATTGAATTGGAGGGTCAGGTGTCTTCAGTTTTATAAACTCAGTCTTACAGTTGAGCTCAGTGATTTTTTCCAACACTTGTCGTGGGGAAATAAAATAGTTCCTATTTCAAAAGTAGTAAAATGATTAAAATATTAAGGGGTCAAAAAAGGAGACAGTCAGGTCCATAATATCAAAATATTTGAGCTCTGTCAGTACTGTGTTTTGTGCATTTTGTACTGCACTAGCCACAGAATACAATATGGTTTGCAATGGTACGGAAAGTATCTTAAGCATTTAATAAATTTGGCACAAGTTTCACATTCTTTGGTTAAAATGCTGACACATGCAGATTTAAGATTCAAAATTAAAGATATCTGGATTCTAAAAATAATTCAGAGTCCATCTTCTTCAAGTACTGACAAAAGACTGAGATTGTGATTCAGACAAAAATGTCTTGTTTCTTCTTCTTCCTTCTTCTTCTTGTTTCTTCTTCAGAGTCTTCCCTTACCCAGATCTCTTACAGCATTTTTGAGACCAATGTCAGTCACAAACATGAGAGTCCAGGAGCTTTCCACGCTTTGGTGCCAAGAAGTGAGCACAAGTGATCAGCAACAGTATTTTTAAGGCACAGCTGTAGATGACTCTCTATATATGTACATACATATATAGATCAAAGCACAGGAAAAAATATATCAGCTTGAGCAGAGCTCATCAGTATCTTATTTGTTATCTTGTATTTCTCCACCTCTATTTTCAGTAGTCCAGAGCACCAAGACAGCTGTGGATGAGCAGGTGCAGGGAACAATTATCATATTTCTGGAGGTAACCGTGGGCTTCAATTAGGAAGCCAACTTACTGGGGTAAAGAAACTCATCACCGTTGATTCTTAGGTGAGGAATAAGATCTTTTTATGTGACCCACCATGAATAATCCATTTATTTATTTATAATAAAGCATTGATGTCAGTGTAATTCTCTGGTCTAGCACACTGCATAGAAGCCATACAGAGTGAGAAATAAAGCCAGTGGGATGCAGATGAACAAGTTTTTTTATAGTGACAGTCATACGGTTGCATTTGTGAAAGATGTACTCATATCTGCACCAGAACTGAATTCCTCTCCCTGCAAAAATCCACAGTCCTGCTGGTGGTCACTCAGAGAATTTTCTAATGCAAAATAAATAAATAAATATTCAGGCAAAAATATCTTACATAAAAAAAAAATGGAGCTGAGTTCCATTGTTTCAAAGGGCCTACTCAAACCAGGATTCTTTACCTTTTAATATCTATCTATTTATGCATATGTGCAGAAAACCCACAGACTAACTGGAATCATATTTGCGTGTCTACTGACTATTATATGCTACATTGTAAATTCCAACATTTTGCAGTTCTCAAGCTGCCATGCAGAGAAAGTCAGTAATAAATCCTTCACTCTTACCTTTTCCATGTTTTCCAAGAGTTTTATTTCTTTGAAGTGTCTTCGATTTATATATATATATAAAATTCAAAAATTAAAAAAATCCCAGTGTAAATCCCCGAACAAACAAAATAAGCTCCCCTGTGCCAATAAAAAAGCACATTTAAGGGGGTGGGGGGGATATCTGGGCTACAGATGTATTTTTTTCAAGTTAGATCATCTCTGTCTAGTTTAATGTTTGTTCTGTTACCATTTGAAATTCAATTTCAGGTAGTTCTTCATCATATCAGAATAGGATGCATCATTAACTCTAGGAGGATGTTTTCATTTGGCATCTGCTATTTTCACCAAATGTCAAGGCTTGACATTTGCTATCTTTATCTGGTTTTGGTGTATCACTCATACTGAGATTTTGTTTCTTCTTATCTGATATTGATTTCAACTGTGACCAGCTGTGTTTCTAATAAAATCAACAGGCAAGTATCTGGCATTTAGTTCTTCACTGCTAGAGGAAAAGAAACAACTCAGTGACAAAAAAAAGTAAGGAGATACTTTTCAATTAGGATGCTCGCCTGTATCCTCACATTATCCACCTCTTAGTACTTCTGTTGATGTTATATTTCTGATTGATTCCCTCGGGGAAGTCTCCATGGAAATCCTTGTCTGTCAGATGAAATATTCCTTTTTGCTGTCATCCACTGCTTCCTGGAGAGCGGGGTCGTTTTTCAGCGCGGCATCCGCGCTCTCGGCGAACTCGGTTCCCTTGGCCTCATTGGTGTGGTAGGTGCCCTTGTGCCTGTACATGTACCTGACCATCACCACCAGCAGGCAAATGAGGACAAATACCACGGCAGCAATCACACCTGGAGGAGAGAGATCACTTAAGTGTATCACCAGTGATAAAATACGAGAAGCGTCTCACAGCCAGACATTACGACTTGAGCTGCTTGCTGGGGAAAAGCCCCTGTGTCATAAGGGGTTTGTGTGTTGCAGTGGCCACAGTCAGAACACGCTGCAAAAACACCAGATGGGATAGAGATACTGCAGGAATACAGGAAAAATTCTCACTAGCTTTCTTTCAAATCAATGGCTTGATTTGGTTGAACATATTGGAACTTGAAGTTCATTACAAATTGAGGAGAAATAAAAGAGCATAAAGGAAAACCAAAAGGTTTCCCTCATCCTCCTGGAAGCACACACCCAGGGTGGGGGTGGTGGTGTTGCAGACAACCCAACCCTGCCTCCTCAAGTGTTCTCAATTTCAGGGCTGAGTATTTCATAGGGGACATTCAACAAATAGCAGGAGCTGCATGACTCTCTATTTGCAAGCTGCCATTTCAATTCCATTCTGTGCTCTAATTAAGAAAGTTTGATTGTAATGAATGTGGAAGTGACACCTGGCAGAAGGAAGGGATTATGGGTAGATCTTTCTTGTCTCCTGGACTAAGGCTGATTTCCAGCTATGTGTTGAGTGGACAAAAATTCTATAGATGACGCCAATGAGTGTATGACTAAATGGTGAATGGAAACACCGCTAGTGAAAGGAAGTAAATTCAAGATCCTTTTCCAGTGTGAAAGGTAGTAGTTCATAACAAGTCCTGACAAGTGCAAAGAATGACAAATCCATGACAAGTCCATTCTTTAAAAACTTACAAACTCTATCCCTTTCCTTCCAGATAAAATTATTCACTTATAAATAGTGAAGCAAAATTAAGTGTTTTGAAATTTATTCAACTTCTGTGACTTTTACAATTTTTAAACACGATTTTTTGCATGGATCCAGGATGATACTGAGCTGATTCTATATTCATATGAATCCTGGAATAAGCCAAACATTAAAGAAATACAAAATAAAATGAACTGGAACAGAGCATTCCTAGGGCTTCCTCTGCTGTCGGTAAAAGGTGTGTGTGTGATCATTTCTTCTAGAAGTGAATTTTATGTTTTGTCACAAGAATTCCTTCCTGAAAATGCCCACTACTCTGCAGAGACAATGAAGGGAAGGTAGAGAGTACCTCTTTTCTGCATCTTATATTCAAGGTAAGTGGCAAGAGTGGGTATGTCCAAGCTTTAGATTTATCAGCATCAATAAACTGAGTGGGGATACCCTACAGGCATAAAAACATAGGAACAGGCAGAATATTAGCAGGGTAAATAAAGATTATAACTCTGTCTTTAAAGATACGCCTTAACATTATTGTCCAGACTTCATGGTACTCGGTTCTGGAGTGCAAAGTTACTGCTAGCAGAAATGAAATTGCTTATACAGAGAACTTCAAGCTTAAAATAATATCATGGTTGCAGTGTGGGCTTCATCAATTTTTAGGACCTCACTGGTATCCCTTGACACAAGAGGCTCTAATAGGCTTTAGATGTAGCACAGTATTAATAAGCCTAGGGGACTAAGTACAAATCAATTTACCTGCTACTTGTTCATAGAAAGCTGAAATTAAAGTTACAGGAGATGGGACCTGAGGGAAATATAGCAGAACCTCACCAATTTGCACTAATGATTGGTATAGCCCCTTGTGAATGACTGAAATTAGTGTGTTAGCATGGAAATGAACAAACACAATAAAAATAAAAAGACAGGTTCACTCCGTGAACATAGCTTTCCTCATTTATTCTGACAACTGTATTTAGTTTAAATGCATGAGAGAGTTTTAATGGAACACCAGGAAATACAGTGTGGTGAATTTTGTAGCAATAAAGGGTCAGCTGGTATAAACTAACATGGCTCAAATCAAAGGTGCTACACCAGTTCTGTACTAAAGGAGAAGCTTGACCCAGTGAATATTGAAGGAAATCAAAGACTGACTCTTCTGTTGAACTGTTTGATGTTTTGTCCTAAAATGGAGAATGGATGAGAGTGGTACTGCTCAGTATATGGTTTATGCTCATTATCTCATCTTGTTATCTTGCCAATAGCCCCTCTGGGAGCAGATTTCCCACTGGCCTAATTAACTCTAATTGTGCCGCTCCTGTTGTCTTGTCAGCAAGGCAGGGATTTTGCAAAATGCAAGAAATCAACAAACCTGCTGATTTAATTCTTATGGTGATACTTAGTACGGTCTGCTACTAACCTCCAATAACAGCCACATCTGCTCCAGCTGTGGGGCTCTCCACCTCTCCATCTATAAATAGAACAGAATGTAAAAAAGTTAATTTTAAGAAAGAAATTGGATCATATGGAGAAGCAGTGACTGCACTGGTGGTGTTCTATTATTTTAACCTGTGAAACTCAGAACTTAATATCTCTTGTTAGCAAAAGGCATTTATGAAACTTCACATTAGAGTTAACCTTACAGTAACAGTTTTCTGCCATCATAACACTGGAAAAGAAATAGCTGGCACATTATGCAAATCATTATCGCCCTCAGGGAAACACCTACTGTTTATTATGAGCACTTACCTGTAACATCCTCCAGTGAATACTTAAATTAAGAGCATTTAGGTACTGTGATTACTCTCTAAAAGGTAGTTTTGGGGAAAAAAAGGTTGGTGTCTATTTATTTTCCATTTATGGCTCTCCAGAGTACGGTCCAGATCTTGATTTTGTGCAAATTATTCCGTGTGTATTGATTTCAATTAATATATATTTATCATTACTGTCCTGTTTTTAATCTTTGCATTTGTTTTCTTTTCAGCTTACACTTGACATCACAGCAGGCCTCTCATGTGTGTGGTACATAACACAGTCCCCACTTAGAGTAAGTCTGAATTCAGTGCTGATAAATCAAATAACATTATTTGCATTATAATTTATGAAAAGAACCCCCCCAAAAAAAAAAACAACCAAAAAACCAAAACCAAAACCAAACAAAAAAAAACAAAAACAAAAAACAAAAACAAAACCAAACAAACAAAAAAAACCCCTTTACAATATAAATGCAAAAGAGGAGTACCTGACCACGTTTTTTTGGGAATTAAGAAACTGGTCTGAAATGTAAGCTGCTGAAAGAGCAGTTAGAATTTGAGTTACACTTTGATTCTACTTATAGCACTAAATAAGAATAGCCAAAACAACTAATGAAAGCTTTTTAAGGGGAGATGAAAAAATATCCCAGAACCAAGTGAGGATATTCCTCTCAATTGTATGATACAGACCTTAAGTAGAAGTAAAAACATACAGACAAGCATTTCTTCACCAACTTCCACTCAGTTGATCAGGACGGAACTCTGAATTATTTTCTGCTCCTTATTTCATGCCCACCTAGTTATATGGCCCATATAACAATATCAGCCCACCTAGTTACATGGACATCTGAGAGGGTGATAAACTCCTTGAGTTCTGTGCTATTCTAGGTTAATGACAGGATACTCATGTCTTTATTTAGTTTTGTATGATTTATATAATTCTAAATTATACTGGCTTTGGAACAAGAAAAAAGGCTTTATGTGAGGTCTTTTTTTTTTTTTTTTTTTTTTTTTTTTTTTTTTTTTTTTCCCTTGGTAAATGCAAAATAGAAAATGCAAAAATAGAAAAATTCTCTGGAAAAGGTGAAAATGTAACTCCAAATCCTTCTACAAACTTCAGAGTGGCTGATACCTGGAATGCCTTTTGCCATATCTATATATATGATTCAAGAACAAAACGCTATCAGCAGTTTTCTCCCTGCTCATATCCAGTCTCTAACATCAGTTTGCAACAAATCGAGGAGAGCTGAGATTCAAAGGATTCACCTCTTCTCAAACATGGGAAGTGCTTTTTCTAGAAAGTAAGAGTACTTTTTCCTCCCCCAGAGATCCTTCGTGTATTTTCTTCCATCTATATACTGACGGAAAGATTGAGCACATCTTGTGTAATTTAAAAACTGTTATTATATCTATGTCTATTCAAAACCCATGTGCTCAGAAGAGATTAATTGCCTCAAGGTCAAAATGCTCTGTATTTCTTTACACACCAAATACACGCTGCGTGCCAAAAAAGCAGGCTCCTCTACAGCAATCAAATACTTGAAGGTGTGAATTCCAAAGTGCTTCCCAAGCCACACAGCTTGCTGCCAAACATTAATTCCAGATCAAATTATTATCCCCTTAATTTAAAAAAGGTTTATGAGTAACTCTCTGCTCGTACCTGGCATTCTCAGGTGCCTCTCAGATTCAGATAACAAGCAGGTGCCTTATCTCTAGTACTTGCCATCACAGTGCTTTTTGATAATGGATTACACTATCATCACTTTGCAGAAAAGTTTTCATTTCCATCTTTATGAGTTTGCAACAGAATGCAGGACTCATCTTGAGCTATGGTATAGCTGGCACTGCTCTGCTAAGCTGGCAGTGCTGTGCCCTTCAGCAACCAGCTGACATGGTGATGTGGTTTCTCTCACCACAGTTCCATTTTGCTACAAGAAGGTCCTGACCTGAATACTCCTTTCAGTGTCTCCTTTTGACCACAGAAGAAAAGGTTTTCCCAGACAGCCTTTTGCTGCATCAGTCGGAGTGCCAGAACATTGCAGCTACCATCAATGACCAGACGGTAAAGTTCTGCTCCCCAGATCAGTTTTGGGGCAATGTTGATGGAGGGCACAGAGATTCCCTTAATCCCTCTTTCAATCTCTCTGAAATTTCATTTTGTCCAAAATATCTATGAGATTCATGGCAACATTACAGTATTGCTGGGCAGGTGTGAAAGTAGTGGCATTGCTCGAGGTTCAAGCAGTGTGGTCCCTCCTGAAATACGACTGAGGGACACTCAAGGCATGTGTGATGGAATGAGACCATCCTCCCTGAGGAGGAGTGAAACAGCAGTGTTGTCCTGAAGGGAATCCATGCTTGGCCAGGAGCTCCAGCATGGCCTCTCTAAACTCAGTTTGTGTCAGAAATACCATGCATCATGGTAGGACTGAATTTTCACTTTCTGAAGCAAAAAAAGACATCCAGCTTACTGAAGGGATTTTTACCTCAGCAATGGCTTTGGCCTTCTTGTACCTTCTTTATTCTGCTCTTCTTCACATGCAGAGTGCTAAGAGTCTGTGTTTCAATAGATGTTATTGCACCTGTTTTGATTGTTTCCCTTTGTTTCAAGGACATCTTTTGTGTTTTCTGTTGCTAAACTGTCCTTGCAAAACTTCCTCTCCCTGTTATACTGGCCCTTGTCCAGCTATAATCTGGTTCTGAAAGTGTTTAAACACCGTTGTTATTTACTGCCACTGGTTACCATGACAAACAGAAATCAAAGGATTGTGGGGAAACATGTTTTTCATAAAATTTCTGGCCATCAGAATAAGTTGACTAAGTCAAGAATAGAACACACAAATCAAATTGTCTGTTGTTGGAAAGTATGTTTCTAAAAGCCAGTATGATGGGAAAGAAATGCTTTAGTGTCGTGACCCGAAATTCATCAAATTCCAGTTATGCTCATAAACTTACAAATAAGGAGTTTTTGCAATAGAATGACAATTGCTACCTGTCTCATTCTCATCAATCACATCCTGCTGAGAAAGCAGCAGCCTGTGAAAGTCCCAGAAATATTTTTGACTTAAATACTGCAAGCAGATCTCTGGCTTTGTGCTTCACAGGTGGCACACCAGTACAACTGACTTGTATGTTAACATAGCTAGTGGTGACTTATTCATGCTAGATTTGTTGGTAAATTTGTTAAACAACCTCTTCCAGGTGAAATTTTCCAATAAAACTTGATTTTTAAATGAATTTTAGTAGGTTCCCCCTCCTAATTTTAATCTATCCTCTTCCCTTTTGGCTGAGGAACACTTCTTTGAAGCAGGAAGGTCCAGCAGTGAAAGTCTTTGCCTGAGGTTCAGCACACTCCTATTCTCACTATGCACTTTTCTGACACTTGTAATGATTTCTTTGGTTCTATAAATTGCAAATCTGAAACAGTAAAAGTCATAAATAACTTCCTGCCCCAAAATTCTTTGGCTTTAAAAGAAATTTGTTTTATTTACACTTTATTTTGTATCTGAGCTTCATTCAAGTAGATCTTTCCAGTTCTTCTTTACAATGCTAAGAACTAAATTTGCTTTGCAAAGTGAGGTTTCAGCATGATTTTGTGACACCAGAAAACAGGTCTTTAAGGAAAACACACAGTATTATGACAGTCCTGATAAAGATGCAAGACTTATCAGCGATCTACTTTAGAAGCCTAACCATATTAAGACATTCCAACTGACAAGCTGTTCAGCTCAATATGGTGATGGGAAAGGGCATATTCGTCCCCCAAATGCTTTCTCCCATTCAGCATAGAAAGCTCCAAGTTTCGATCTTGCTCCTTGTAGGAAACAATATTTTAAAGTGATTCTGTGGCTATCAGTAACACATGGAATAAACTTGTAGAAAGCTTCCCGCTTTCTTATTTTCAGGCATCATTTTTGTCTGCTAAATTAGTTTCCAGAAAAAAAAAACCCAGTATTTGCACTCTTGGTGGTTCTGCAGTCAGGACTTCAGTTAAGAATACAAGCAGCTACATCTTTGGTTGTTATGGATTTACACACGGGAAAAGCATGAAAGGAAAACCATACCTGCAAAGGGATTCCCATTTAGCACCTTTGACAGGAATGCATGGGAATGACCCTACAGGATGGATCTAATCTACTGGTGTGAACTGCCAAATCTCTACCGTTCAATCCACAAGGGCAGTTTGATGGTATAACCTAGACCTCACCCCAAACTTCATAAGGCCTCTCTAATTTCCTAAGATAAAGTTCCAGACTAAATCTGGTAGCGTTGAGTAGAGAATTAAAAACCCGAGATTACACCTCGTGTCATGATTCCCATGCAGCTGTGGGTGATCCTGCACTTTTGAGTTTGTCAGGCTAAGTTAATACACAGGTATCTATGTGTAGATATCAAAGCCACTCAGCAGCAGTCAGGCAGCACTGCTCCTGCTCCTGTTTTTCAGGATTTTCCTACTCACAAGCTTGTGCTTTTGATTCTTATCAACTCCAGCATCTCTTATCACGATGCCCCATTACTGACTGCTACAATCTCAGACAAAGCCTTGGCTGTTAAATTACATTCAAGTAGGTCTTTAAGTGCTTTCTTGGGCAACCTTTTCTCTCTCTTGATGTGCCTGTTCATTGCATAAACGCTTGAAATTCATTCAATCCATGTGAATGATGGGTCGAATTCCTTAAGGCAGTCATTTCCTTCTCAGGGCTTTCCAAGGCATGCAGACTAGGAAACACACAGGAAGATTTCATCTGGAATCAGCTCATCTAATCACTTTATGAAAAACTGCTGCTAATGGGAACAACCCAACCTTATCTCAGTGTATCCAAGTATCTGCTTTGCAGGATCATCCCTATACTGACGGAGTTTTTGCAGGCAGTGGTGTAGATGCAAGTCTCTATCTGTAGGCCGAAATGTGTCTTTATGATTTGGCTATTAAATGTTCAATGGTTTTGTCTTAAACATTCATACTATCCGCCCATGCCTGTCCAGTAAACAAGGGAGATGTTCAAACTGAATGATAGTTCATGAATCCAATCTATGATTCAGACCAGATAGAGATGGAATCCAGAGGAAGCTTTTACCTCAGTATTGATTTTTCTTTCTTTCTTCCATACCTTTGAAAGAGAACTTTGGTTATAACAAGACAAATGAAATACAGTTTACTTAGTAATACAGACTCGAGTAAATTTTTGTCTATTTGTTTGGTTTGACCTAGCACAACATACCATACTAATCTTTCCTTATTTTTAAAAGGTTGTAATTTAAAAAGAAGACTCCCTTTTTACACAAAAAACTTTAATGAGTTTCTAATTACCTCCGCTCAAGATGATACTAAGGCATTTGACTGGGTTCAGTAAGACATTATGAATTTCTGAAAGCACTGAGGAGTATATGGAGTCTACCAGGCAGCTTTTGCAGTTGTTAAAAACCCTTTCTATAACTACCAGAATTTAATCTTTTTAAAAAATGTTCTTTATATAAAAATGTATTTAGCATAACTGTACCTTTCCCAGGGGCTCTTTTTGTTCTTTGTATGCTCTTCTGCAGTCATTGTTCCTCTTGACTGGAAGAGCGGGTTCTAATGTGTTCTTGTTTTCTCCACTGATGCAAGACTTCTTATCACACACTCAGTATAGAAAAACTAATGAAGTCTTAACATCTCCATTGTTTATGCAACTGTGGTATGTCCTCCTTGCCCTTTGGTTTATATTTGTGCCTTGCCAACACACTGCATTCATGAGAAAATCATTAATCTATTAACCTTAGCACACTGATTTAATTTACAAGCTATAGTTAGAACTGGTTCACTGCAGCTGCATCTGTAAAAATGAGTTGAACCAACTTCTGAAAACTTCATGTTAGAAATATGTTAATTGCTCAAGCTGCTCTCTGGCCCGTTACAATATCAGATGCATCACACTGAGGCCATTCTGAATGAAAAAAGTCATTACCTATTTTACTATTTGCCAGTGAGTGTGCAGTGCCCTGCCAGAGCTGGCATCTCTTTTCCCGAAGGTCATCAGCCTGAACCCATCAATTTGACATATTCGGCTGAAAAAGTCATCACCATCTCCCATTAGACTATGAAACACATTAAGGCTGTTCTTTCAAAATTAAGGAACAGTTTCTCATCTGTCAATCTGGAAAAGAGACAGAATAATTTGGCTGCCATTTGTATACTAAATTATTATAAGGAAAATGATTGGTGTCATACAACAACAATCACATGATTTTTTGGGCAAGTAAATGGATTGTGTTGAGAATATAAGTTACATCATGCAGATCAAAAATACCTACAAAGTCAAAATGCTCTGGGCCCAATTCTCTTGTCATCCCAGCTAACAAGTACTTAGTCATTAATTCTAAACAGACAAAGTACAGTTTCATTCAAATAAAGGTCTGTTCAAGATTTTTGACACTTTATAATCTAAAAAAGATAAAAAACAATTATCAATTTAGTTTAATTCGGTTGGGATTGTCACATAATTATAATTGCATTTGATTCTAGTATACAATGTTAGCAAAATAGTTTTTCACCATTCTAGAATGTTATGAAGTAAATAAGTGCAAATATGTTTTACACTGTTTGTGGAAGTAATGGCTTCACTCCCACAGTTTCTTCTTCTTTTGTGAAGCTGAATTGCCATTGGGTCTTGGGGAAAATCAGAGATGGAGGGATACACTAAAAATCATCTTGTCAGAAAGTAATCATATAATATCCCTTATTGATAAGAGGGAAAAGGAGAAAATATGAATGAAATTTGGGAAGCTATTTTAGGTTAAAAATAATATGGATCTTTTAAAAGAGAACAGGTATTCTACATTTTCAAATAGAAAACACATATCAAATTTAAAAAGAGAAAAAAAAAAAAAAAGGATTATATACACTAAACCCACACAGTTCTTTTTCAGTTCTGCTGGGAGATAAACGAAAAAGTTGGTTTAAAAAAATCTGACAGTGCCCTCAAATTCCCCTCTCAGTTTGAATAGTTTGAACCATATACTGGTTTTTTTTTTTTTTAATTTGAAGTTACTGAAGACTTTAATTCATTGCTCAGGGTGGCTGAATACCTACCACCAATTTTGATGGCAGTTAAGTCCATCTAGTAAGAGCATTAAAATGGCAATTCCCCCTTAGAAGTACTATAAATGGTGCACTGACCAGTTTTTGCTGTGCTCCTATAAGAAAGCTGCTCAGATTCTGAAGACCAAATGTTGCCTTCTTATCATACAAGGGTGCCTGAAGTGTGAGAACCTGGAATAAGGTCCAATCTATAAAAAAAAATGCTGCAGGTGGCAATTTGGAAGTTGCCTGACTGTTTTGTATGTTTCATATGTATAGTTATATCACTACAAAATTTCCTTACTTTTCCATTGAAATAGGTTAATGTAACTAGGCCATCATTTACATTTTTCTTTTATAGCCGTCAAAGCCAGCTCATATACAACACATTCCTGCGGAAGATAAATTGACCTGGAATTGTTTCATTGAGGGAGTGACAAACGGAGTATGAATCAATCTGTCATGTACAGTCCACAATCAGGACATTTTCCTACCTTTGCCTATCCTCCTCCCACCTTTTTCCTTTTCATCAGAGCAGAGTACTCATTTTGAAGGTTTTATAACTGGGGAGGTTTGAAAGAAACACTAAATATCCAGTGAATCTGATGATTCTTGCTAATTTCTGACTGACTTTCCTCCAAAGTCAACAATTTTAAGTTCTGTTCATTTTTTGTTGAATCAAAATGGGACCAAACCAGCCATTTGCTCCTTCACCGAGGTCAAAGCTGAACAGACAGGAGTTGCTGGCTAAGCTGATTAATCATTGCAAATGTTGCAGATGACCATAGGTAATCAAAGCAGCTGACCCTGGACATAGTGAAAGCCCATCTCATGACTGTAACTGATATTTATAATTCTTAATAAGCAGTTCATGAAAAGAGCATACCCCACTGATCTAAACTTTTCATGTTAAAAATATAAGCATAAAAATTTGTGTCAGAATTTTTTTCAGTTTTTAGTGAAAAGTCAGAGGCCAAGAGATCTTGGAGTAGGTGTTTATTCCTTCCCAATCCCTTGTGTAAGTGGTTACATGAAGCACTAAGACAACTTAACTGCTAAACTGCTTGTAATTATTTACCAAGACAAGCTTTTAATTTGCACCTAACAGATCTACCAGCCTCAGACGTGACTCTCAAGCTTTTTGATCGTATCATAAGAGGATAAGGTGATCTCTGTTTCTTAATGTTGTTGTGCTTGATTTTATGACTGAAATAACTTCTAAAGGTTAGGGTTTGGTTTACATTTGAAACATACTCTCTTTTATGGACATGGCACTAAGCATTTCTGGATTTGGCACTAAGACAAACATTACTTAAAATTATTCCCCTTAACTAAGGCAGTCAGAACTGCTTGTTAGAATTTTAAACATTTCATCAAATATATTTAACAGCGTTGTTGCACTGATTTTCTCTGTTCCTGCTATCTGCCTAACTGTCCTTTTATCCTTCACAAATTTTGACTCCATTATTCAACTCCAACTGTTTTTAAAGGAAAAGCAGGCAAAGACAAGGACTGCTTCAATTTTCATGAAAACTGCAGACTGGAGAGAAAAGGGAGACCAGAGCAGCCCAGCACTAAAGGAAATGTAGCGAGGACTCAGCATTTTTTAGCTCTGTTTAGCAGCAGTCAGTTGTGCAGTAACCAGGAGCTTTCCAGCCATCAGGCACATGGATTCAGAGGCCCTTCTGCTGCTCCCCCTCCCCATGGGGAGCTGCTGAGGGAGGGAAGACTCTGTGTACTGGGGCGAGATCTAGGGGCAGAGACACAGATCCAAAAGCAAGAGTGTTTCACTGACTGTTGCTGGCAGAAAACTCATTTTAATGAACACAGACATGCTGAGATAGAAACAGGGCCATTATTCTATTGGGGCTGATAAATGTCTATATCTCATTGAGATGAAAAAGCTTGACCTTGTACTTAAACCAGAGATGATATGATCAAACTACACATAATGTCACCTAGAAACCACCTGGAAACTGGTGAAAGCCTGATAATATTCTAAGAGTTCAAAGAATGCAGCACCAGGCTCCTATCCTTAGATAAGTATAATAATTTTCCCAACAAGGGCAGGTTTCTTCATTTATGCTCATTCCTGCTGTCAGTATTTTGTAGCAAAGCGGTCCAACAGGTGATAATTCTTGGAAATGGGAGTTGTCTGTGCTCTGTCCCCTGGCTTATTTGATATGAATTGTATTCAGCTCCATCCAGCTCATACACCAGTGCTTGCCTAAGGCACTGTCTACTGTGCGTTGCAAGTGGAAATGTCAGGATGTTTAGCATACGCTCTTCAGGGACACAGAGATCTTTCCTGGAGCACAGACGAGATTAATATTATTAATGGAGATATCTGTGGTGGAAACAATCTTCCAAATGCTTTGAATATTGAGCATATTAAACAAAGAAAATAAAACATATTGAAACACCTTGGAAACTTGCAAGGCAAATAGTAGCTCAGGGCAACAACATTTATTATTTTCCAAGGTTTCTTCAATGAATATGCAGGTTTCTTTTGTGTATTTGCTCTGAAGACAAAGGCCACATTATTATCTGAAAAGCAATTACGTATCAGTTCAAGCTGTCTGAACAGAGTTGAGGAATTTTAGCAAAACTTCTTTACCATCTATCATTCATCTGAGTAATTCTAGACAGATTGTGCAATAATTGTTGGGAAAAAAAGGAAAAAGGATCATTTGTGTATTATTTTTGGACAACTCTCTGGCATTATTTGAAAAATAGCATATTGAACACATTAATGGAGCTAAGCATGAAAAGGCCTGTACTGAGGCCATACACTGAATGCTTTTCAGCACAGGCTTATATTGTTGTGGAACTCATTAACAGTTTATTGCTAATGTTCCTTTCTCCTAATGCAACACAAATGTCAATGACCATGTAGGTGGGAGGCTAATAACCAGCCTGACGAGGTGTTTGACTGCTGGAAAAGAGCCTGTGTGATCTCAGTTGTTTCCACAGGTGCTGCAGGAGGATACTAATAGCCAGTTGGCTGAGATGATAGCTGTGCGTCTCTTCCAACAGGAGCTATTCTGTTCTGTCCTGTTCTGACACGCCTTCTTGCAAGATCTGTTCAGCCTTCACACAGTGCAGAGAATCCTGGAGTATGGTGTGGGAATTTCCTTCCCATCAACCAATATGTAAAATTAAAATAGCTTAAAGAAGCCTAGCTTTCTAGAGTCTATAATTAGGGAAAATAAATCCCAAACGTTATTGTTAGCACTGCTTAACCATCCCTTTCCAAAGCTGGTGCTGAGGGCTTAACCTCACTATGAGGTAGTGAGACCCATTTTTTTTGCAGAGCTTTCAGCATGTCCTGGTCAGAAGGGCTTGATATCTCCTGTAGGTGCTTAAGTGGGGTCTTATCCTCTGTGTTTTGCCCGTGAAGTTGGAGTCATGTTTATGGAAGGAAATTAATAACGCCAAATCTTGATGCTGCTACATTCTTAAGTAGAAAATAATTTAGTTCAATCTCCTAATAAGGAGTACTTTTTTGTGTTACTGTTCACATGAATCACTCTCTGTAGACAGTGTTAACTTTCATGCAACCTGGAAAATGATGATAATTTCTGAGGCTCTTGTTTCTCTTTCAAATCAGGTTGAAACTGGTCAGTGGACCTGAAAGTTCTTGGTGAGAACTGGCAGATGGATGAACAGATGATTAGGCAGACAGACAGCAGGAACACATAAGACTCATTTCATTAGGAAACTGGACTGAAAACAGAAGTAGCAGTGGGTACTTGGATAATATTCATATTCTGGTCACTAATTTAAAATGCCATGTTTTTGAAACCATTTCAAAGCTTGTAGATGACATCCTTAGTGCTTTAAACAGCAAAGGAAAAAACAAAGGAACATTGCTGAGATTTTTTCCAGCTTTTTTTTTTTATTTTTTTTGTCAGAATGCATTTTTATAGTTTGGACTGTATTTTAAACCTTTAAAGCCAGATTCAGCTTGGACAGCCCTGGAAATTTCAATGGAGGATTAATGTGTGTCATTAAGCAAAGAAATATGGTCTGGTAGTTTTCAATAGCAACAAATGCTTGCTATGGTACTTCTCTGATCAACATATTTTTCACTTACTGTAGAGCCTTTGAGCTGCTCCTAAGTGTATGAAATGTCCATGCAGGAAAGCTGACAGTGAATTGTTGTGATTTGAGCTGGCTGCTACATTCCTGCAGCAAAGGGCATTCTTGTTCCTAAACATTTTCCTTCCAAGCAGAAAAACAACAGAAAAATGGAAAGGAAAGCCCCTTCTCCCATTTAATATTTATTTATTTACTCATATTTACTGTTTACTCAGAGGGCTATTTACTTATTGGCAAATTGATCCAAGTCAATCTGACTGTCTGTTGATCAATTAACAGGGAGAGGTTTGCTAGGTGCAGACAGAGAGGGCAAAAAGAAGGAATGGTCCTTTGTGTGGTTGAAATGCATCATAAATCTACATGCAGGGAGAACAAGTTCCCTAGAAGAAAAGCATAAAGAGAAAAGCAACTGTTTAAATCTAGGGACTTCTTTTCTAGAGTGCTCTGAGCAGAGCAGAGAACTCCAGACATTCAGAGTCCAGTGAATCCTTTGAACTACAGTAGCTCTAGAAGGCCATGGAAAAAGTCGGGCTTAGTATTTCCTACGTAAGATTATATGGGAATGCACTAAGATAATTCTCTTCTCATTCCCTCTTTCAGCTGTCAAATTGGGACCCTAGGGCAGAGCTCTACCCTGTGCCATCCTCCCTTCAGGGCTGCTGCTCCTCCACAGCAGGGATGGGGCTCTGTGGCCAAGGAGCAGCAGCAGTCACTGCTGGACCTGCTGGCTCAAGGCAGGGCACTTTCCCAGCCCACAAAGTGAAACACCAAGTGGTTCATATACAAGGTGGGATTTGCAAGAGCTCTCATTGCTAAACTGCTTCTGCTTCCTTTGGAATCAGTTCTCCTACATATTCCACCTGCTCAGTAGGGCCGATGGTGAAAGTTTTGAAAACTACATCTTATGAGCATGAGAAACATGATAGAATCAAGCCAGAAACATAATGTACAGCCTCTGTCCACCTTCTCTGCTTTCCCGCTTCCCAGTTTAATTCACCAGTTGATGCTGTCTAACAGGTTGCAAAAGCCTGGCTTCTCAAGCGGTCATGAGACAGCCTGCAAATTTCTCAAAGCACTTTCATAATATATCAAAACTATTTACCACTGCCTCCAGAGAAGTATGCCTTGGAACAGACTCATAAGGTCAAGTTATCCCACTGAAACACCTATTGGTATAAAGAGAAGGAAAAAAAAAAAAAAAGAAAGAAAAATGAACAAACCAACAGCAGTAGCACAGCCCTGGAAAATATGAAGTCATAAGTAGAGTTCAGCCAGAGCAGACTCCCATTAAATTTTGTTTAAGAGCCAAATTCCACCCCAAGATATGTGTGAGCTGCAGTTTATTTCAGGGAGAGCTGTGCTGTACTTCATGCCATGGCAAGGTTTGGACACAAGTAAATATCTGTTACAAGAGAGGAGTAAAGCCCACTTCCTTTTTGCATTTTTTCTTTGGTTCTGTCGGTATAGATGAAATAGAAAACTTAAATAAGTAGATAAAACAGGCCACATGCCCCAGCTTTACAGAGCCTCTCTGTCAAATTTAATTCCTTCTTCCACAAGACCTGAATATCTCTCTTCCTAAATCCACTAGGCTCCTTTCACAATGTTAAATGTGGAGGTCTTTCCCTGTTTCTCTGCTACACACACGAGTGTTAAACACACAGGCAGCAGCTCTAAGGATTGCTGTTCTAGCTTCTTTGCTCTTGAGAGTCCCTTTAGGAGACAGTCAGCAAGTCCTCCCTAGGAGATGCACATGCTTTTTAAAGAAGGGTCATACACAGCAAGTCTGGCTTTGACCTTACTCCAGATATTTTTGCCTGAGAAGTAGGAGGCTGGCTTATTGAGGAGCGAAGAAGAGGTGGCAGAGATGTTCCTTACCCTGGCTGCATTCCAAGACAGGGGCTAGGTTTACCAGCACCTTTGTGCTGTGCTGGGTTGCAGAGCTGGCTTTAGACAAAAACCTTTATTTATCATTGCTGGGGTGGGCAGCTGCTGCACAGATGGAGGGGACAAAATGATAAAATCATGGTCACACGCATGGAGGCACTGGAGTTACCTGGGAGAACTGACAGAGGAGCTCCCTGCTCCCTGTCACCAGCTGCACATTCAGTAATGCTGAGATTCAAAGGCTGAGCTCTTTCAAGTACAAGTTAAAAGACTTCATTCAAGAGGAGCGGCAGACAAGGCTCAGTCCTGCCAAGCGCCGAGTCTGGATGTGAGCAGGAGGTTAAAGTATTTCATATGAGAAACTCTGGGAAATGCAAGAGCTTTTATACCCCAAGGCAACCATTTAAACACTGAATTACTAATTCTGGCTCAAAACTTTCCCATTCCTCAGATCCCTTGATGGTTGGCCTGTGCTTTAACTCTCCATTAAGCATCTGCTGCTGGCTCTAGTGGGTAAAACAGCCCATCAGCTCCATGTTCAGTGCAGCACTTCCATGGGCAGAGATGAAAAAGCTTTTAAGTCCTGGTTAGTCAAGAAAACCCAGCACCATCAGGATAAAACCCACACTGGCCACCAGTTGTCATGGATTCTGTAGCAGATGGGAAGAGGTGGCATTGCCCGTGGGAAAGGAAGACTCTTTTCCTTAATGCTGGTGTAACCTAACAGCTGGTGAGGGCTAAGGGAGACACACAGGCAGCTCTGGTCATGCTACAACACCACTTCATCGCGCAACAGCAATGAAACAAAGGACAAGGAAAATCCCATTAGCTAGGAGATGGGTTGGAAACATCCCAGCAAGGCTGGGGAATGGAAAAGACAGATACGTGTGGCCTTGGGAGTCTGGAGATGCAAGTGACATGCCACGGCTTTGTGCCTGTTACAGGATGGAGTTTGCATTTCTTCCTACATCTCCTCTCACCAAGGATATTTTCAGTGGAGGGGGAGTGGGAGGGAATTATCCTCTGCGTGATATGGGTGCTGATGTCCACAGACAGCAAGCTGGTACCCTAAAGTGCCAAGTAGTGGAAAACAAAATCAATTGCAAAGCTGAACACCCACATTTATGCAAATTTCCCTGGCGAACTTCCCTCAGCCACCCCCATGTCCTGGACCTTGCTCTGTGCTGCAGGCAGCAGGGCACGACTGGGAAGAGCTGATCCCCAGCTTCTCCCCAGGTGTGAGCTGTGAAGGAAATCACTTGGGTGGAAAATGGCATGTGCAGCCTGTTACAGCTTCCAAGTCTCTTTTTCTAATTCAATGAGGAAAATATATCCCTCTCTCCTGGAATAAACCACAGACACAATCTTCAATTACTGAACATGTGCTTTTCCCCCTCCCACATCTCCCCCAATGACTGCTGCAGTTTCCTATCGGACAAAAATAGCCATCCAGACCTCCAAAGGGAGGAGCTTGTATTTCTCCCTCTGGCCATCTTCAGCAGCTGGCAGCTCTGCAGATTCCTGGGGTTGCACCACGATTGAGAGGGGGGAAGATTCACCCAGATATTTGGTACTCAGCTCCCTTAAAACAGCCCAATGGGAGCAGCAGCGTGGAAGTTACACTGCTGTCTGCTCTACTACTGGACTCTGGAGGAAACAGGACACAGGATATGCTTCCTGTCTGGGGAAGGCTTGCAGCAGCCTGGGAAAGAAGGCATGACCTTTTCCTTAAAGGAAATGCAATTCGTGGAGAGGAATAGGGAGGAAAAGTCCAGGCTGTGTGTTTTTTTCTTAAAAACAGTCATGCAGCTGTACCTCATCTCACTTACTCCCCTCTTTAGAGTTGATCTTTATTTATTTAGCAATGCCACATTTTAAAGGGTTTCATTACCTCTCTGTCACCCATTGTTGCTCCAGTCAGTCATGAACCTTCTGACACAAGTCAGAGGCTGTCAAAATGAAAGGTTTCATTCACTGCAAGCAAAGGAAGCCAGAGGAGGTACCTAGAGAGCAGAAGGGCTCAGCTCATGCTCTATTTCCAGCTCACAAATGGTTATGTCCCCAGGATGCAGAGATTAAGCATTTCACACAGAACGTGGGAGAGGAAGAAGAGTCTTTGTCTGAAATTCACAGATTTTAATGGATTCCAGAAGGGGAAATCTTTTACCCAGGAGCAACAGCAAAGTTCAGAGAAATGTAAAAGCATTTATCTCCCCAGTTATATTCCTGCCTGCCAAAAGCAGGAGGGGTGATTTACTCCTCCTTGGTACAAAGAGTTCCTTTTGGATCATTAATCCACAGGGGGAATGAGCTCAGGAGCCACAGACATCTTTTCTTAATGTGTAAGAACCTTGAATCAGCGGGGAGTTTTATTTGGGAGCATACAGGATCAGTTTATCTTTATTTGCTCCCCACTACCCCCAGTCTTCAATAGTGTTTTCTACAAGAGTTCTAGTTACCATTAATAAATCACCTTGCCTTCATTAAAATCTGTGGTGATAGTAGACAAGGCTGCTGTGAGCTAAACCAAGGTATTTGAAGCAGAGTAGTATTAAAAACTTAAGATCCAAAATCAGCAAATTCTGATCCAAACTCCAATAAAATCAATATGTGCAATCTCAAGTTCCAGGGTACAAGTATCTCAACAATACTGATTTCAGCACTACAATGGCAGCTTGCAATAAGTAAAGCATTTCCTGAGAAACTGCAGAAATGGGAAGGACAGAGAAATAGTAGACTCTTTGTTTACAGGCTAGGACCTCAGGTGATCTCAGGTGATGAAGTTTTCTACTTAAAGCTAGAGCTGTACAGAAAACACGCACCAAAACTTATGGTAGGAAAGGGGTTAGATCTGATGGATACCACTTGTTAATATTTTCTCATTTCTTTAGGAGTAACAAAAAGAAAAATAGTCTCATTTTGTCTCACTTTCACTCTGTGAAAGCACCTGAAAATAATTCTATATTGCTAAGTTCCTAAGTGAAGAACATTATAGATTCTGTCTCTCTATATATATTCACAATATGCAGACTTTTACAATATGCCACAGTTTTACGGTGGATGGTATTTTATATACTTTACCTCAGCAAAAAAGAAGTGCAGGAGGGAATTAAATTTCTATATTCAAATCTCCCAAGAAGCACTCCATGCTTAGATTTGCCAGGTTCCACATAAGACTGGTAAATACACATCCTTGTTACTATAAATGACTTACAAGATCAGAAATGTGGCTGAAAGGAAAACCCCAAAGTTGGCTGGTGTCCTTGGGTTTTATGCTCTTGTGTGTGTCTGTATGTGCCCACAGCATCCTTTATTTTGGCTCTTTGTCACATAGTTAGGCTTTGACAAATTGAAAAGTATGAAGATGAGAACAATCATGTTTACATGTTTTACCACCTGCTACTTCATTTCTTCCATGGTACTTAAATGTTTGGGCATGTGGCTTTGAAACACGGTACCTTTAATGCACTTAAAAACCCTGCTGGATTTCCAGCTCTCTTTGATCTCCACAGTCTAGAGACTATCTCAGAGAATACAAATAAATGTGTTTAGGGAAAAAATATTTTCAGGGAGAAACCCCTAAAGTCTTTCCAGCTTGATATGCATTAGGAGTTGATGTCATACCTAAGGTTGTTTTTTGCATTTTATCTTCATGCTTCAGGAGGCTGAAATCGCTATCCAGAATCAGCAACTTGATTAGGTAACTTGGGAAAATAGTCAGAGCCACATGAGATGGAGGGAGAGATGATTTGGCCCTGAGAAATTTACAGACTAAACAAGGCAAAAGGGATACACTTTTGCAATGAAGAAGACTGTATTTTGTCAAGAGGAAATGGGAAGGATGTGCGTGGAAAACTTGCTATTAATCATAAGTAGTAAGGAGATGTTAATTGTAGAGCTGGAAACAGAGGAAAGCCTCAGATAACCAAGGGTATGAAAACAACGGCTTCTTTTGGGGGCTGTACAATACCATCTTTTCCATCTCTCACCATACCAAGTCACCATGTCTCACTACCCTTGTGGTAATGGCTTGGACTTATAGTAATTTCAAATTATCCCCTGAACAGCAAGAAGAAATCAGATCTGCGTTCTTGGGTCAGGGGGTGGGATGGTTAACTTGGGAAGAGGAGTTTTGAGGAGCCAGATTCATTCAGTTACAAAAAAGGTAACATAGAAAAGTATTTCTCACTTTTTAAAGGATGTTCATGGGTCCAGTCACTACCCATTGTTTGAGCTGTAGGTATGACAGCTCTTAGTGGGAGATGGTAAAGTGCCAAAGGCAATCAGCAAGGTTTCAAAGGAATTAATTTCTTCACATTAGGTGAACACAGCCTTCACAAGAGGGACCTACCAAAAACCCTTTGGATCATATAATCATGGAATGGGTTGAGTTGGAAGGGGCCTTAAAGACCATCTGTTTACAACCACATCCCCATGGTCAGTGACATCTTCCAGTAGACCACGTTGCTCAAAGTCCCAGCCAGCCTAGCCTTCTTCTCCCTGACCTGGTGGTGCTCTTCTTGGCTTTGGTCATGTTAGCAGAAGTGTTTCACTCCACTCTTCATGACTGGAGCATAGATAGGTTGAGTAAGAGGAAATGTGAGAGTGTCCAGAGCACACTGAGTGGTTTTGCAAAAGAGTGAAAAAATCCCTTTTTTCCCAAAGCAAAGGGGAAGCTGGAACTTGGTTCCCAACTGCAGATTTCTTTCCTGCTATACTCAACACTTTATGCAGGGTTTTCTGTAGAGAGAGATACAACCTAATTCTGTGTAGCCCCTCTCTCCACTAAGGGCTTAATTTCCATCAGTAACTGGTAGCATAGCTTCTTTAAACTAAAAAAAGTCCCTATGAATTCAGTGTGGGGAAAACTGGGGTTTTATGCAATAGAGTCCAAAAATCAAAGGCCATTGACGTAATTATGGAAATTCAAGAGAGACAGACAATAATCATCTCTTCCAATCATGCGATTCAGAATGTAAAAAGCGTGTCCCAGTTGTAAATAAAAATTGCTGTGTGATGACAGGAAAGATCTGGAGAGGGGAGATGTTGTTTCAGAGCTAGCTGTGAAGATGAGAGAGCAAAGACAAATGAATAGAGAAGAGGGAGAGTGGAAGAGAGGGCAACTCTCAAAGGAAACAAAGGTTCAGCCCAGATGGTGACAGGGAAAGATCTATGTCTTCCTGTCCTGCTCTTTTCTTCCTTCCCACTGGCAGCACTGTGGAAGGTCCTTGAGAGAAGGGGGAATGGCTTTAACAGCAGGGATCTGCATGTCTCATATGTTCAGATATAACCATTTTCTTGTGGGCCAAGAAAGGGACGGACAGGTAGGATTAGGAGGTGCAGAGGATATCTGAACTAGACAACATGAGAGTGCAGGTGTGAGAGAGGCCACAGAGGCATCAAGGATTTAATTTCCTGCTTGCTTTGTTGGATGGGGCTGGGACTGTGCTCATTACTATTGCATGAACCATCAATAGAAGAACAACCTCAGTTAGCTCATGAGTGCTGGTTATAAAGTTTCAGGAATAAAAGGCTAGGCTGTCTCATAATAAATTGGTAAACTCCTTGCCCTAATACATGCTAAGAAAATCTTGAAAGCAGAGTTCAACAATATATTCTACAAGATAGAAATAAAATACAAAAATCCAGTATGTCACTTTAAACATCAGAATTTTTGGAAATGTACACAAGTTTCCTGAACTCTTGGATGTGACTACATTTTTATGGTAATTCCTCACAGTCCACAAGAAATATGTTTTCCCTCTACTCATTCATATACGTAACTCTTTAATCACTTGTGTTTAAGTGATTTGTGGTCTATTTGTCTCACCTAATGATTATGTGGTTTATCTAAAGTCATCCTTTTCATTCCTTCTTAAGTGATAGAAATTTTTGAAACTTCCAACTAGCAGAGAAGAAGAAAAAAAAAATTAAACTGGAACAACAGTTCTGTAAGGATCTCTTTTGGTATAAATTAATCTTCTCAACTGTTTGAGGAATTATGTAATATGATTGAATTGACTCTTGAATAAATATTTTGTTTCCAAAGGAGGGTCATTTTTTAAAGAATGATTTTAATTTTGGTATGAATATAATATGATCAGTGTTTCTAGAAAGCTGTCCTAAAGATTCAACTATCAAATTCTCCCAGCACAGATGAGCTAGAAGAGGAATATAAATCTGAACAAATAAAGCCATATGAGTACTGAAAACGGTGGGGGGTATAAATATATGTGTCTTTGAACATATATGCATATAGATATAGGGTATATTGTATATACATACACTCTGGGTGTGTATTACATGTGTGTATAGACAGAATTCAAACCTGTTTTCTAGGTTTGGTGTTACTAAAAGAGTCTCTGCTCTCAACTCTAAACACCTAGACATATGTAAGGATTTGATGTCTGATTCCGCATGGCTGTGACCTTGTCACACATGTTCTTTATGGTGCGGACTGCCTCATAAAAGTAGATATTTAAAACATGTAGTCCCCAGTAAAATAGGCATTTATCACTCACAATAACAAAGAACTGTCTCAGGGTGTGTTCAAAAGCCCCCCTGCAACTTGCTGATAAAAAGCTTAACTCTGTTTCAGGGCTTATCTAGAGAAAAAAGAGGTAGAGACCCTCACGAAATAACTGAATTTTTTCCCTCTTAAGATGAAAAAGAGAGGCAGAGGAAAGGAAAGAAAAATCGCTTTAAAACTCCAATGCAGCAGAACAAGTTTAACCCATTGAGATTTTAAGTGAAGTTTTCTGCTTCATCAGGAAGAACCCTGTGGTGAAACATATGTCAGAAGAGAAGAAGATATGAGAAACTGGCCTCCTTTGCATATAAGATGATTAATTAAGAGGAAAATCACTTAGCCAGCTGTCTCATTGGTGAAACTACACGTGCAAGGTACATCTGCAATAGCGGAGCAGTATAGCATAGGCAGTGAATTTGATTTCCATGCTAACATAGCAGAGATGGGAGGAATCTGGTGTGGATTAGATTGTGCTGACTTCTTGAGAAACAGAGGAGTCCAGATCTTATTTCAGCCTCAAATTATGAGCTGCATGTCTGTTGTTATAGCATTGCAGTGTTGGTACTTGATGCAGTTGAGTTATCAGTTAGAAATAAATTATCCAAAGAAGAGAGGCTTTTCCTCCATTCGTGTTCATAAATTGTTGGCAAACAAAGCTCGATTTCTCTAAGTGACACTTTGCTCCATTCTCCAAGTAGTTTTTCAGAATGCTTAGCAGCTGGTGAATTTTTCATCTACTCATTACTGGGGTAATACTGTCAGATTCCTCTGACTTAAAAAAATAAGTAAAACACAATTGTCTTCTGCCCAAATACTTGCCCTCCTAAGGTGTTCCTATATTCTTGTCACTGTGGCATCTGGGTTGTTCATCCATTTTCTATCACAACTTGTATGTGAAGCAAAAAATTGTAAACAAAGCTCCTACTTATGGCAAATGCTGTTTTCAAAAGTTTTCTGGTCTTTCTGTGGGAAACAAGCAGGCCAGTTGCTAAATAACTTCAGAGCTATGTTTTTTCCCTGAGAATGCATTACAAAATTAGGGAGTGGGAAGCAAAGAGCTGTTGCCCCAGTGAATCTACTGGAATCAAACCAACTCCTGCCTCCCCAGCTTTTCCCAGCTAAAAGCTGCCTCACCAGCGGTGTCTGTGGAGAGCAGTCATTTCTCTCCCACCTGTAACCTCTCCTCTTTACCAGCCCTTTGAAGAGGTGACTGTACAGCACCTAGCACAATCAGATCCCTCTCTTGGCTTGAATTTCTCTATGCTATAGGAATACTAATCCCTCCCCAACAATAGAGACAGGCACTGCACAGAGCACACACACAAACAGACTTTCATTAGACAATGCAGTGCTGAAAGCACGTTTTACAAAAGACTTTGCTGATTGGACTCAGTCATTTGAACAGTGATGGATACAGGGTATATTACACAAGAGCCTAGAAAGAAAGGTGCAGCAGTATCAGCAATGAGATGCAATCACTGCATAATTCTGTAATTTTAACAGGCTTAAGCACACAACTAGCCATAACCTCAATCTTTAACATCTACTGTGTATTTTTTTTTTTGAATGATGCCCAGCAATGCTGAAAATTGTGTATTTTAAAACAGCAAACTCCTATTTGGGTCGACATCCTCCCTATTCTCTCCAACTCAGCGGTTTGCTAACATTTCTGCTGTTAATTACTGAAATTTCAGGTGCATTCTGAGCCTTTCAATTGCCATACTTTCACATAAATGTGTCAGACAATGAGGGTGTCAGGAGAGCCCTGGGGTACAAAGCCAAATTCTCCAATTCATATGCACAGTGGTGGGAAACAAACACACAAGCAGAGACATTCAATTTACATAAATGCTTGTAGGATATGTTTTGAGATTTCTGTGCTAAAAATGAGACGTTATTATAATCTGTAGGTTTCCTTGTGCATAAATGCTCACAGGGTTACAAGTGAAGACCAGATTTTCATAATCAATAGCCTCTGTTTTTGTTTATCACTTACTGTCACAGGCAAGCAATTCTGTTGATTAAGGGCAGGGAAATCACATACATTGCCAAGGTGTGAATAACACAATTAAAAACCTAAAGGGTTCATTCAGGGCTTTTCACACGCCCTGTGGGAAAGACAAGTGGTATTGCTCCAGGAACATATGAAAGAACCAGTTTGCAGGCTCCAAAATATATCTCATTATGAGTTAAAGATGTGGCAAGGCTGTTCTCAGAACCACACGCCCCATTCACAGCCAGAAGTCACTCTGCCATTATCTGAGGCCACCTTTGCAAGGTCTCAGCCTCTGTGAGGGGACAGCCCACACTTACATGGCTCATTTTTCCAGAAGCTCTGTCAGGGAGGCAGCTGGAGGAGCTTGGGCTGATGGAGCCAAGACCTCTTGCTTGTAAAACAGAGGCAGCACCAGACTCTGCCCCCCTGAGCAGCGCCTGGGTTACTGCTGGAGAGCTGGCACTGCAGAGGGAGTGTATACAGCCTTACTTCACCCTCTTCCTCCTCCTCTTCCTCCCTCTGCAGCTGGGGCATGGCCTGGGGACCAGCCTTGCTTCTTGGTTTCCCTTTGGGCCAATTCTTCTGCGTTGCACACATTGCTTCCCTATCCGCCCACGAAAAGGACCTTATCTGTTGATGGGTGATGAGGAAGAGAAGCCTCCACAAACTGCTCTCTTTAATCACTAACTCCTTTGACAGCTGGCATTTGGAGTCTAAGAGACCCCAGATAACCATTCCCAGCCTGCTGGGAACAGATGAAATCCTGTAAATTGCAGAGCACCTTCTCCAAAGGGGCGAACACCTTCGACCCATACAGATGGCTTTGCACGGATCACTGCCTCCCCAAGTTGAATCTTTGACTTGGTGATGTTTATTGTCCTAATCCTTCACCTCACTTGAGCTGTCCCACTGCCTAAAAATAGGGTCACTGCAGTCTAAAAGGAAGAGGGCAAAAGCTGCCAGCTGAATTGAGATTGCCAAACCTGTGGAGTTCCTCAGGTTTCATAGTTGAGTCAGGCAGCTACTGCTTGTACATCTGAGCAGGAAGCAAACGCATCACAGAGTTATTCTCTTCCTCATCTCCCTACAGAGAACCCACTCAGATATCTGGTGGATATCTGAGTTGGGCACGGGAAGTGCCCAAGGTGAGATGGTGGAGCATCCCCATATAGAGGGAGAATAGATTTTCAGCATTCACGGAGTTGAATATTTAAAACCTGAGACAGCACATGCTTCAGCCTGGATTGACAGGATCATACTGCATTTATTGAATGAATAAAAATTCCTTATCAGCTGTGGGAGAAGACAAGGAGATAAGCAAAGTACATGAGCAATTAGGTAACTTAACACTGTTCAGTTTACATTAGCTGGCAGCTGCTCTGTGGTCGCACCTGCAGGTACCCAGCAAAGAATTTATATGTTCAGTATAGTCAAAAGTTTTTGATAATATTTTAATGCATTTTCACACCTATCTCAAAGATTTTCACTGTGGCTATGAAGCAGATTTGTTTTCCTAGTTATTCTGCCTCTCTGGCAAACATCTGCTGTCCACGCTGCTCAGTGCCTGTCAATACACTGAACTTTCAATTGTTTTTTGTCTTGTTTCTTGCAAAAAATAGCAGGAATTTTACTAGGAAATAAGAGCCTTTCCCCAAAGACCTTCACTCAAAACTTCAACCATTATCAATGCACCAAACTTGAATTATACAGAGATATGGTATTATTAGAGTTCCCTCTAACTTTTGTTCATAATCTATAAATTTGATCCATCTAATTAAAACAAAACCAAAAAAAACCCCACAAACAAAGGCAATATATTGTGACTATTTTTCAGCCAGAATAGTTCTAGCTGAATTGCAAGCAATTTATTTTCATAGAGAGAATCATATGATCTTAAAATAATTCAAGTTGAGAATTCCTGTCCACATTTTGGAAAAACACCCAAGAGAGCCTGATGTATCTTCTTTATTATGAGCAGACAAGAGGCTCCATGGGGCACTAACTCCTCATCATCCAGTTTACCCCTAGGGCCTTCTGTGGGGTCTGACAACCTGGGTCTGTCAGAGAAGTTGTTTGTAATGAATTCAGCGCCCTAGAGCTGGTCCTGGATGTGTCACTTGGCCAAGCCTGTCACTAAATATACAAGATTGGTCTGGACCCTTGCTGATATTTCACAATACACAAGAAGAACCTCGGTGAGTCATGACCACTCTCCTGGACATGCTCAGAGAGCACCAATGGCAGAAATTTACACAAGCTTTGACAAACCCAAGCTCTCAGAATGCTGAATTAGCCTGCCTGTGTCTTTCCTGGCTATAACAGAAGACAAGCAATAGAAAACAAGCTATAATATTCTAAACTGCAGAACGAAGTAGAATAAAATATAAAGGTAACATCTAATTTTTCATGTTGGTTAGAATCTCCAAAAAGGATTAAAGAATAATTAGAAATTGCTGGTTGGGATTCCAGGGATTCTGCTTGCTGTGTCTTTTCTGCTGGATCAGCCTGCCTCATTCAAAGCTTGGGAAACATTGTCAGTGTCTACAGCCATACAGAACAAATACCCTTACAGCAGTATCTGGATCAAACCCTGAATTGGAGGCTGCTCCAGCAGTGCTGTCTACACTTTCTGCCTTCATTACTGATACCATGGTATGATAAACAATTCTGCTTTGGCAGTTTATTTATTTAAACAAAAAATAAATAGTACTTTCTTTAATTAGAACAAGAAAGATCACACTAAAGCCATAAGAAAAAAAAGAAAAAATACATATTGCAGTACCAAAAACTCATGAGTTTTTTGCAACTTATTAAATGATAATCCACCCCCTTTCCTTCACTTTTCTTTTTAATACTGTCCCAAAATGAACATTACCATACTGCAGCTGAGCCTCTGTGTTCACTTGACTGTTCGGGCCAAACTCTTTTAAAATTTACTGAAATACGCATAGTTATGCAAGCAGAGGACTTGCCCTCCTGTTACCCTCTCTTGCTGAAAAACCAAATTGCTTGTCCTTAAGCCCACGTTTCTAAATTTCTAGGAGCAGAAGCACATTTTGGCTTTAAATATAGACTGTCACTTTGTGTCTTGAGTCTCATGTTACACACAGACAGCTTGAGACACTAAACGCAAGTTGGGCAGCACCATTACTATCTTAGAAAAGCGTCAGCACGCTTTCAAAATGCTCTTTAACTTCATTCCTGAAGGCGGGGGGAGGGAAAAACATTCAAATGAAACTTTTCTCAGCTGGGGTTGAGGCAGAAACCTTACTAACTTTGCCTGCTCCTATTCGGGAGCCAGAGTTTGCAGAGCCTGTTTCATTTCTTCCCTCACACGCGCGCACACACAAACACAAAGAATTCAGAAAAAAAAAAAAAAAAAAAAAAAAAAGCCCAG
This sequence comes from Sylvia atricapilla, assembly GCF_009819655.1. Classification (NCBI taxonomy): domain Eukaryota; kingdom Metazoa; phylum Chordata; class Aves; order Passeriformes; family Sylviidae; genus Sylvia; species Sylvia atricapilla. The sequence goes on from NC_089146.1 coordinate 24,797,565, forward strand.
CTTCTTCACAACTTTTTTCCTTCAGGATTAGTCTCAGACATTCCTTGTTTTTTTCCCTCCGTACTAGCTGGGTTAGACAATCTTTTCCTTAAGCGACGGGCTGATAAATCCACTCTTACTGTAAGGGGGGAGGGGGTAAGGGTACTCACGTGGTTGAGATGTCGCATTGTTTTGGGAACTCATAATTTACGCCTTTGAAAAATGCCTTATTTGTGTTGACAGTCCCTCTTCCCTGCTCAGAACTGACGGCGGGATTGAACAGAACAGCTGGAAGAACCCAGGAAAATGCTCCTCTTGTTCGGGCTCTCCTTGCCTGGCTCCTGACCCCTCTACAACTGGAAAAGGAAACAGCACATGTGTCATTCTCTTTTGCCTGTGTAGCTCACATGAGCGGGGAGGGGCACTCATTTGCAGATAGCAGTAACTGTATGCAAGTTTTGCAAGTTGGATGTATTCCACCCCTTTGCTTTTATTAGGCAGCAACCAGTGGAAAGAAAATGCTCTTTTCATTCTTAGCCAAATCTAGACGTAACTATTAAATCTTCCCAAACCTTTATCCAGTTCTGTTGATGTTATTTAAGTGCAAAACTTGCTGCTGACTCCCTTTCCTAAAATGTCTATCATTAGAAGTAAGATTGAAATTAGGACTTTCAATTTTCTTTGCTTATCATCCCCCTTAACACTCATAGTCTGACTGATTCTGTCCTTTCAACAGGTGAAAATTCAGGATGGAATTTACTGGGTCAAAGTAGTTACATCAGCATATACCATGAATCTACACTGTGCTCAAAAGAGGGAGGAACCTCTGGCTACAGCACAGGCTGAGGCACGGGTAACTCCAGCCATGGCTCTGACACAGGCTTCCTATGGCACCTTTGGCAAACTTTTAATCTCTGCCCCAGATTGCCATTGGTAGAGTAAAGATGAGACACCTGGTTTCTCCCTAGTCTTGGTATCTTTATTTTAATGTACAGGCAGGTGTTATTTATAAATAAGATGTATTTATACTTGTATTATATTTACATATATTATATTATACTTTATATTATACATTATACTTTATATAATACTTTATATTATACACATATATTTTATATTATACATATTATATTTACATATAATTATATTTACATTATATTATACTTTATATTATATTTAGCTACAGTATACTCCACTGCAGACTTTTCAGCCTGGACTAGGGTGCCAGCTGCCTTGTTTGTGTAGCTGCCATTTAAAGCTATCTGTTTGGCTGTCTGCGTGCTGTGCTGCAGTCAGTAGCATGTAGTCACTGTAAGTGAGCATACACAGCCTGTATGGAGCTGGCATGGACTAGCACTTCTAGGTTATACCAGAATACAAGTAATTTTTAATGCATATGCCTTAAACACTAAGAAGAGTGGACAAAATTTCCATTTTCCTGGTGTCTGTCATGGAGTCAGGATGAATTAACAGCCTAGCTGCGACAGCAGAAACACAGTAACCATCAGGATGGAAGTGGAAAAAAACAGAGTAATGAAATTCAGGCTGGGACCATCCTGTTTTGCAAAATTGTCACAGGATATTTCTGTGAAACCATCTCAGTGACCTCCTACAAGAAATCAGTGCTGTGAACTTGGCTCGGAGTATTTATTTAAGAGCTATAGGATGGAAAGAACAGTGACTTATTTGCATGCCAACGGCAACTAGCAGCTTGTTTGTGAACACGGATGCAGTAACCTACTTCGGTCAGCATTTCCACACTCTGGGCTCGTGGTAGAGAGCTCTGGAACATTTAGTGGTAGAGCAAAGCAAGGCACAAAACAAAGACAGGGAAATAATAGGAAAAACTGCTGACATTCCTGCACTGGCTTCAGCTCTATAGTGTGACATTCATTTACACCTGATAGCTTCTCTATGAAAATACTGATGGGCATGTTTCTGATTACTACTCTTTCTATCTAAGAAACACAATGTACACAGGTAAAATTGTGGCTTTCTGTTGTGAGGCATGAGAATTATTGTCATGTGAAGTTTTGACATTTAAATCTTTCATCATCATGATCAAGGACAAGCTGGGAGGCCTTTGAGCAACCTGGTCTAGTGTAAGATGTCAGGAGGGTTGTAACTACGTGATCTAACCCAAACCACTGAACGATTAGATGATTCTGTGATCCCTAAGAATTTTCAGAACTTCTATTGAGAAAAGATTCCCTAGCTTCTGCAGGTGGTGTGAAGGATGTGGTAGTGATGCCTCTATCATGTTAGAGCCAATGGTCTGGACCGTCTCAGGAATTTTGTGGCAAACTACTCAAAATGGCATGCATGATTAGGTCCTGGTGCTTAACCCTTCTGCATGTGTGCAACACTTCCTGGATCTATCTGTGTTCTTATTAAAACTACTCTGCCCACCAACAAAATCACTGGAAGAGTTACACCCAGGTTTATGTAAAAGGATTCGGCAGATCTGAACTCACATGGGAAAGTTCCCTGTTGTTATCTTCATTTTCCTTGGGACTTTTTTCTTTGCTCATTGAATAGACTGGGGTTCCCAGAAGTCAGAGAGCCATTTCCCAAAGCTATTTTCTCTCAAACAGGCCATTAAGGAGACCTGCCTGACCTTTTCCACTCATCATTAATGGAAAATATGTGATGTTGACAAGGGAAGCACCATGTAGCCCAGCATGCTTCTGGGGGAGCCTGAGACTGGACACTGAACAAAAAGCATCTCGATGCTCTCAGCCAACTGATCATGAGGGACAGGAGGCACCAAAGGAACCCAGAACAAAAGATGAGAGTGGAGTGCTGGTGGGGAAAATGTGTGATTAATCATTAATTTTCAATTTGACTGAACTCTATTCTAATCTTTAAATAGCAGTTGCTTTTGGCAAAAAACAAAAAGCTCCCCATAAGGGAGAAGATAACAGAAGGATATTTAAAAGTAATTTTTATCTAAGGATTGTGGCGTTCATACAGGATTCACCAGGTCTGTGGGATAACACAGGTATGCTAGGAAATGTGTGTGTCAGCTCTGTAGTTTTCATCAGCCAATTAATTGATCTTGAGGCCATGATGTTCCCATTAACCTACAGAAGAAGTATTACTTTACCTGCCCTGGTAAATACTTTTGCATCTCCAGCCTTTGAAAGAGTCTTCTTTTGAGTAAGGAAATGAAAATTCACTTTTTTTCTCAGTAGTGCTTTCAGATGAGACAGTGCTTTCAGGTCCAAGATTGTTAGCTCAGAAGTGGGACCTCTTTTGCCTCTGATACTGCAATTTATCCTACTCCTCCTAAGCATGTAATGAATGCGTGGTCAGGCCACATGGTTGTTCTCTTTGATGCTGCCTTGCTCCAAGATAAATGATGTTTCACAGTCATTCAGGCTTGGCAAGCTGATGCCGCACGCTGCAGCTGTTGTTCCCAACAGGAAGGGAGGGTTTAGGCTGTGCTTGGAGGAAAATAAATAAATAAAACAAAGGAAAGAGGCTCTCTTCAGGAAGTTATGCTTTACAACAACAGGACATCACACTAGAAATCCCTCTCTCTGATGGATTTTCATGGCAAAACATAATGCAAAATCTGTAATCTCATCCTCTAAAGGCAATGGCAAGATTGAAAGAGGCTGAGTGGAAAGCTATCAGTGATGTCCTTCACTGCCCACCCTGCACAGCCTGCAAGCTTCAGAAAAGGTGTTTGGATCCATCACCCAGATGTTTGAGGAGAGCATGTAGCAGCAGCTGTGCCTGGCTGTGAGTCCAAGATGGGCCTTGTGACAGCACTGGTGGGCACATTCAGATGAACCAGCGGCTCAGTGTCCCACTGGGCTGTGTGCCATGGCCACCTGGCCAGCTGGCGGGAGAGGTGGTGCTGGCTTTCTCCTCTCCTTTGCTGGCTACACACTCCAGGCTGTCTTAAACATGCCAGGCTGCTGAGCTGTGTGAGGTTGAGTGGAATCCCAGATTTTGAAGAATTTGTGCAGGTCAAGCACAAGCAGATATTTAACTGCTAGGTTGAAACCTGAAGGAGAATTCTTCATAGGAAAGCATTTGGCTCTAGACATCCCATTAAATACTATTTTCTACTGAATATCTTCCTCTCTATCTCTGTAAGGAATTACAGTTCATTTATTTGTTACCTTGCATGGCGGGCTCTCCCCCTTGACTTGTTTCCTTTCTGTTTCCCATTTATTTTTGTGTTGAACGGACAAGGAGTATTTGCCATAGACTGTGTGGACCATCTCAGGTCCAGTGTAAAGTCATGGAGAATGAAACCTATGTGATGCAAAAGGGATCAATATGGACTTAGCCAGGATGGACTATGATGCTGGTATAACTCATATTTTAGGTGGTGCCTATGCAGCTTGTGACTTTAAGTGCAACAAGACTGTGAAATCCTTGGAACACAGAGAAGGAATTTTTGTCTACATTCATAACACTTGACAAGTTCTTGACCTTCATACACGGCCAAAAGAGAAGAGTTTACCCTGAAGATAAGAGATCTACTCTCCTTCCTACTTTGTATCTCAGGCATTTGTCTTTATTTTTACCACTCCTCTGACTTCTGCTTGAACCTTTGGAATATATTCTTATCCCTGGAACATGTATATCCCCTTCTTTTGCCTTATTGCACAATTATTTGCAGTTAAAGGAGGTAGTGTGCCTCTTTGTGTTTAAGGTCCCCACTTAATCTGTTAGTTTCTTTGGGCCAAACTCTTTTCCATTTGTGTCTGGACTCAGGGGAGCCTCCAGTGTCACTACAATTAAATACTTCTCAAAACGTGCCATCTCTCTGTGAAATGGAAATATAAGGAGGCTCCACATCTGCCCTGTAGCCTGGTGCTTGGCTTTCCATGAACTGTCATTCATTTAATGACACCATGGAGAGAAGATGTGTCAGGTCAAGAGTTCAGTGGACAGTGGTGTAGAGTCTCTGTTACTCTATAGTGTCGTCGTGTCCAAAGATGAGACAGAATGTTTTAGAGCCGCTGTCTCCCCTCCTGTCTAATTTCCAACACCACTGGAAAGCACATCTGCTCACACTCTAGACCAGTCAACAGGATGTGGACATGCAGTTTGATAGTTCATATTTGGAACAGTGGTAATGTCATCTGGGTAGATGTGGGGAGGGTGAATCATACTGTAACTCTTGCTGAGTTCAAGAAATCAGAGCAGACTTTGGCAAATTGATTTCTCATAACAGAAGAACGGAATGATAAATAAAGTGAATCATCCTGTTATTTAAAACAAAAGGGAAGCCTTGGTCCCACAAAGCAGAATTAAACACTGGAAGTCATAATTCCTGGAAGATCTGGTGTGGTTGGACCTTCAGTTTGACTGAAAACCTTTACTCTTCCTTACATAGGTGGGACTGTGTTACTGTCACATAATTTCCATAAGTTGGGTTTTTTAGTTGCATGTTAGAGAGCGTCCAAAGGAGAGCAGAAAAAATGGTGAGGGGCCTTGAAGGAAAGTTGTGTGAGGAGTGGCAGAGGTCACTCGGTCTGTTCAGCCTGGAGAGGAGGAGACTGAGAGGAGGCCTCTCTGCAGTCACGACTTCCCCGTGAGGGGACAAGGAGGGGCAGCCACTGATCGCTCTGTAGTGACCTGTGACAGAACCTAAGGGAGCAGCCGGAAGTTGTGTCAGGGGAGGATTAAGTTGGATATTAGAGAAAGGTTTGTCACACAGTGGGTGGTTGGGCACTGGGACAGGCTCCCCAGGGAAGTGGTCACAGCACCAAGCCTGACAGAGTTCAAGAAGCCTTTGGACAATGCTCTCGGGCACATGGGGGACTCTTGGGGGTGGTGATGTGCAGGGTCAGGAGTTGGTCTTGATGACCCTTCTGACTCAGCATACTCTGTGATTCTGTGACTACTCTGAAGTGGCCAGAAAATTGAAAGTCAGGAGTTCTGATGATTGTGGAGCCTGCTGTGTTTTTTTACCCAAGTGCTGAATTTTGCTTTTGTGGCTATTTAAGTGCAGGTGAAAATCCTCTCAAAAGTTGCTAGTACAGCATCTGGCCTGTCGTTGTGTAACATAATGATGGGCTTGTCTCAGCCTGAGCTCTCTGGGAAACTGGATCTCCTGTACTTTAGCAAGGGCTTCAGCCTGTTCTACCCTTTTCTATAGCCCAGATGTATCAGGCACTGAGGTGATACATCCAGAGCAGAGATCTTTCTAATCACAGTGTGAATGCTTTGGCCAAAGCAGTAACTGGGTTGCATCCAAGGTGTTGGATAAGTGTGTGTGCTTAAAATCCATTCCTGAGTGCTGCTTCCCACCTTGCAGCAGCACTTAGCCAAACAGACTCAGCCAGATTGACTGAAGATATTTCCTAAAATACAGTAACACTGAGGCATTTGCTCCTTTATCTTGCATGTACTATTCTCTCCAGAGAAAAAGGCATCAGCTTAAGATTACTTTCTTCTGCAAATGTAAGAGCAAAAATCTTATGTTTCCCTTTTCTTCAGAGATACTTCAGTGAAGTTTAGTGTTTCAACCCACTATGCGAGCTCAAAGCTGGCATGTGGTAAAGTCACAGTTACACTGAATGAAACTAGGGCTCCATAAGGACGTGTGTGATGACCTGAAGACTTTGTTGCTTAGCACTGCTCCTATCACTGCTTTAAAAATAGCTCCTCAAGATTTTTAGCCCAAGGGAGGCTTGAACTTCATTTTTCTCATAAGTAATGTGACTTGGGTTGGTTTTTTTTTAAAAGAACCTTAAACTTCAATATTTTTTCTTTTGTTCTGCAAGTTGTTTGAACTATTGTGAGGATGTTTGTGTTTACTGACTTGGGTTGCTTCATTTGTTAAGTGATTAGTAAAATAATTAGAAGATGCAGTCAAAAATCCTAATGGAGTTCATTAGAATCCCACAAATAAGGTGGCACTGTGGAGGGAAGAAAGGGTTTACAAGAGATTAGAACAGACCTTAGTCCTCCCAAAGTGCCTCAGGGTGCATTCTCTTCTGATTCCTGACTGTAACACTTGCAAATCCTTAGGCTCTTGGCGATAATTCCCAAAGTGGCAAGTGATTACTATATTTACTGTGTCCTGTATGCAGAGCATTAATACTTTTATGTTGGTAGTGTTGGTTTTACCCTTGCTAAATGGGTGGCTGTAGTTCTCTCAAATAATAAAATATTAATCTCACTGAAGTGAGGTTCCTAAGCCTAAAAAGTTTGTTTTATTGGTTTTATACAGGGTGTGGGAGAGAAAGAGTTCCCCAAGTGCAACTAAATGCCCTGGACATGGCTGTCCTTGAGGTCCACTCTCCAGTGAGTCCAGCTGAAAATAGGATATGGTTTTAAAGCCAGCTAATCTGCTGTTTCTTTTATTCGTGCTGAGTGAGTTTTTTATACAAAAATGGATATAGCTGTCTGCTGTGATGGAAGTAAAATTTAGAATGGTCTATTCTAATAATAAATTGCATGCTGATAATTTTTCTTACTGTAGTAAAGGCAATTCAGCTGTATCTGATTGGCACTAGTTCAAGATTTTTGATGTTCAGCAGGAGAACATACAGCTGCAAGAAACAAAACAACGCTAAAAACTCTCAAACTGCACATGCTGGGATGGCAACAAGCCCAACTGCAACAGCTCAGGCTCACAGTGACTCGGGCACTGGGACACACAATGAATGCTTTTGCTGGGGAAATTGCACAATGAGTTTTGTTCTCGTTTAATGCAGAGTCCAAATGTTTCCCTCTGGGTACAATGTCATGGACTTCCTCGAACCTTATTTAAATGACATATATGAATGTGGTTGAAGATTTCAGCTGTCAATTTGGCAGCACTCAGGCAGATCTACTTTTTTATTGTCCTTGTGTTTCTGTTGGACATGGTAGGCATTAAACTACAAGGGAAAGGTGAGATGCTGAAAGAGTGTATAGAGATTGTTCCTCTCTTGAAGTAAGCCACAGGCAAACTCAACTGAATACTATGCAATACGCAATGCTTTACTTGGAAATAGTTTTCTTCCTTTTTAAATCAAAGAGCTGCCCAGGAAGTTATAATTCAGAACAATAAACATAACTACAGGGAAAATATCTGAATAATCTAAACATATCTTTTCTCTATGAGGCAGATAAATATGAATTCTCTCTTGGGAAGTCAGGCTGAAAAAATTCGGGGAGAGTTAAGTAATATAATTGGTTTATATCAAGAAGTTTTGAGAGAATACTTAGTTTAGAGATCTTTAGGATCCCTGAATCTTGTCAGTTTTTTTTCAAACATTGAAATAAGAGCTGTAGTAATGCTGTGTAGCACAATGCTACACTGCTGATTCATCTCTGGAACTCAAGCTTTTATTGGGGAAGCACTGAAGAACGCTGTTATGGCTACCAAGATTTAAGAAAACACAAAGATTCCTCTTAATTTTAGGTACATGATTAGGTCTTGTTACAAGTTGTAAGCCTGCTGAAAGATTTTTCTGATTACCGAAGGCTTCCTATAAATATTCATATATGGACTCTTCCTCTACAACATCACTCAAATTAAATTTCCTAATTAGACTCTACAATGAGGCAGTCTATTGAAGAAACTTTCTAAAGATTCTAAATTCTAAATGATTTGTGTCATTTTATGCAAATTTCGTGTTTGAAATATTAGTCACATAATCTATCCTAGTCTTCTGCATACCCTCTGGAGTAAAAGGAGATAGAGGTTTCCAGAAAATGATTCACTCTGTGGCTAAAATTAGATGAAATGGACTACATCACATTAAAGAATTTTCTGTCCCCTCTAAGGAAAAAACAACACCCTTCATTCCTGAGATCCAGACATATAGGATGTTGTAGCATTTCTATGAAAATTTAAATTTGCTATTTCTATTCTGGTACTGTTTTGTGCTCCTCCCAGAGGCCATTCTGCTTGTGCTTAGCAAATACAAATGGACAGAGTCCGTGTCTTTATGATGTGAAAGTGCTGTTATGCTTTGGAACAGTGGGCAATCAAATCCTCATTTAGTAAGTGTAACTGATTACATGCACTGTGTAGCACGAATAAACACCCTGTGTTAATTAACACTATCAATATTCCACCATTTGAATTTTTGACCGCCACAATCTTCTGCTTCTTTTTAACTTCAAAAACTAGTTTTCAGATGTCCTCTGAAATGTCTTGCTGTGGTGGGTTTGCCCTGGATGGACTCCAGGTGCTCAGCAAACCTGAACCAGCTCTCCCCTCCTCAGCTGGTCAGGGGAGAGGAAATATAATGGAAGGTTTGTGCATTGAGATGAGGTCAGGGAGGGATCACTCATCAGTTACTGTCATGGGCAAAATAGACCTCACTTAGGAAAAAAAATTAATTTCTTGATGGTCAAATCAGAATAGGATAATAAGAAAGAAACCCAAATTTTAAACCACCTTCTACCACACTGCTCTTCTCCCCAGGGCACAACTTCACTTCTGATTTTTCCTCCCTCTCCCCCACCAGTGGCACAAGGGGAGAGGGAATGGTGTCAATCCATCACATGCTATCACTGCTGCTCCTTCCTCCTCAGGGGGAGGGCTCCTCACATCCTTACCCTGCTGCAGTGTGGGGTCAGAGGAGAGGCTGCAGGAGCTGGGCCTGTTTAGTCTGAAGAAGAGGAGAGAGGATCTCATCAATGCACATAAATATCTCAGAACTGGGTGTCAAGATGATGGTTCCAGACTTTTCAGTGGTGACCAGTGACAGTATGAGGAGTAATGACCATAAACAAAAGCACAAGCATCAAGTTCCACTCCAACACGGGGAAGAACTTCCTTACATTGAAGGTGGAAAAGCCCTGGAACGGGCTGCCCAGGGAGGTTGTGAAGCCTTCCACTCTGGAGACATTCAAAGCCCACCTGGATGAGGTCCTGTGTAACCTGCTCTAGGCCACCCTTCCTTGGCAGGGAGCTTGGACTAGATGATCTCCAGAAGCACCTTCCAACCCCAACTATTCTGTGATTCTGTGACCATGTGTTTCTAACAATCCTCTGTAGTCTGCCAGTGAGCTGACATTGCAAAATTGCCATTTTCTGGCACAGACCTATTATTTGGATTCCTTAGAGGAATAGAACATCATCTAAAATGTACTGCCAGAAAAGATGGAAATGCTGAGTATTTTGATCTCCGGGGAAAAAAGATTTAAAAACATCTTGCACCGCAAATATTATCTATAAAGAGAAGTACACCTAAAAATATTGAGCTATAAGGGGCTTTTCTCCATTTAGAAGTTACATTAGTTTGACATAAATTAAGTAAAAAATTTTATGTCAGAATAAAAATTATATCAACATGGTCTGTCTCCTAGTAAATATACACAAGTACAATGAGAATTAAGCTCACTTCCACTTTACTCTTAGCTGATGTCTTTGCCACAGGTAGGTATTGATAACTCTGCTGAGGAGTTAACTTTCCACTGGGGTCATGGCATAGTGCTGTGGTTAGAGCTCATTCCTTGTTAATTTTTCCACCACCAGGCATCTGCTTTGAATAGTGCATTAATCACTGTGAAGGCAGAATGTTTGCTATACAGGATTTGCTTGGGTTCATATGTAGAGTTTCCCTGAGCCCCCCAGTTTCTAGGCTGGGAGATTCATGTGGGACCCACTGAGTGTGAGAGGGTCTGATCACCCCATGGAGAAACAGGGGTTACTTGTTGAAGAAGAGCACAGGAATATGTCACTTTGGCTTACTAACTTGCCTTTTGGTGTCATTTAATGTTCCTCTGTTGACTGTACAGGGACTTTAACTCCCTTTCATACACTGGCTGAAATTCCTGGGTAGGCCATTTGACGCCTGGTAACTGAATGTGTCTTTCCACTTCTACAAAAATGTCCCATCAGCTGTAGTTCTTTGTAAAAAGTCTGTGATGAAAACCTCGTGGCTGACCTCACCGATTCTGGAAATTGGGGGCTTGAGTTAACTTCTGTGATCTTGTCTACAGTTGAAGAACAAGAAGCAACAGCATAGAAGACCTCTCTCTTTTCCATCTTTAAAGAATGGCAGATAAACACCTTATAGAATATTGGCCTCATGATTCATATAAATCCAAGGCCTTGCTGCAGAAATGCCTCTGTTTAGCTTATCAGAAAGAAGCAGTAAGTTTATTGCTCACAAGGATCTCAATGAGAAGCAAAATTCAGACATTAAAAGAGGTTTTGGATCTAGTGGAATAAATGTTATTGAGTGTTAAAAATTGTGCAATTGTTCTCTAACAATCCAAGTGATAAAAAAGACACAATTTTTTAGCAACAAAGATTTGGAAGAAAGCACTGAGAAAAAAGCTGTATTTTTCTATTTCTTGAAATCTTACAGACACCCTCCTGAAAGATTTATGAGTCAAACGTAAGTTATTAGTTCAATATCATTCTGTGGCCTGAGTGGCCTTGAAGATATTAATCTGTGAATCAGCCAGTGAAAATCTATGGCCTGTAAAGGGCAGAGTATCCACCAACACAACTGTGATGTCTCTTCTGTCCCTACAGGCCCCAGTCAGGTGAAAACATCTGTATTGGCCATTCCAGAGCTGACTGCTGTAGCACTGCTCAAGAATCTCACTGTAAACCACCCTCTTTGTTCTGCTTTTTTGTGCATATAAGTAGATTTGGGACCATGAGTACAGAGGGTGCGGGGTGTCACCAAGCAAGCCATCATTGTGACATTTCCAAGCTGCTGGCTGACTGCAAAGTGATATGTAAGCATATACATGAAGCATATGGGGAGGCAGGAGACATATATCAGATAGCAGCTGGCATATCAGGTCCAGGGCGGCTTCTACTGGGAAAAGAAAATAGATTGCAATTCCAGGCAGAGTGTCTTAACTCTTCTCTCCTCATCTCTGAAGATTTTAATTTCTTATATTTGTATAATCCAAATAATTTATGTCCAAAGTTAGTAATTTTGCTGTATTTTTCTTCTGTTTTTAATGCACCAAAGCACAGCTTATTTTCTGTTATCTCCCTGTAAAAGTGGGACAAACCTGTTGGATTTGCACTCAGTAGTCTAAGCTCAAGACTAGAGTAACTTCAGATTTATCACTGTGCAACCAAGAGTGGTATTAGGTATTAGGTTTAATATCACCCATCCCTGTGTGAAAGAGAGGGCAAAATTCTCTCTAATGTAAAGCAATAGGGACTCACTTGCAAATAAAAGAGATTCTGACCTGGTATTCAGAATACTTAGAAACTACCCAGAGAGAACAATTGAGTAGGAAGATATATTGTTTTCTACTTTATTCCGTGATTTCAGTACAACTACTTTTCTCAGCTTGAGACCAAGTCATCAAAGTTTCTCACTACAGACTAGTTCACTACAGGATTTCTCTGCTACCCTGCTGTGGATGATGCCATGAGCTCTCTTTGCACCTGCATTTTCAGCTCCTAAACAGATTGGTGTCCCCTGGAAATTATGAAATATTTGTCCTTGAAGTATAACCTCTTCTTCCCTGGTGTGAAATGTGCTCTACCAAAAATAACCTGCTTGTTGTTCCTTTCCCAAAACGCTCTTGGAGGGATGTGGTGTTACCACCAAAGGTTATGCTGACAAAACATACGGCAAACAAAAGGGTCAGGGAGGGTTTGGTACCTGAAACTGAGAAGTAAGAGATTTAGTAGAAGATAGCAAGATAAAAAAATAGTAGTAGCTGAAGAATTTTAGCATGTGATATTGATGTACACTGATTCAGAAGAACATTCAAAGGCGAAAAAAAGGGAGCAGAGAAGAACTTCTCCTTTTAGAAACAGGCAAAGGAGGAATAGAGAGAGACTGAGACTATTCTGTTTGGTGTAGGAGGGTAATAAAGTTCGCCAAGCTACCTCTGAATGAGATGATCTGTCTGTTTCTGTCCTTCAGCATTCAGGAACCGGGGTAGATGTGCCAGTACCGTGTGGAGCTCTGGAAAGGAAAGCAGCTCTGGCAGAGCTCTGCACTCCTACAGTTGGATTGCTGCTGGACACAGCTCCACTGAACAAACCAGCATTTCATGGCATGCCCTCCCCACACAGAGCAGGCCTTTTCTGTGTGCCCTGCAAAGGTCGACCAGGAGGTTCAGACCAGTCATCCTCCTGAGCAGAGTTCAAGGACATGAACCACAAAGGCATCCATCCTCTTGTTTAGTGTAATCAGAAAGCTAGTTTTGTGTTGGACCCAAATTTATGGGTAGTCATGCACTGAGCCAGCTCCCCACTGCCTCAAATGCTTCTCAGCAGTGAGAACTGGAGTCCTTCTTCCCTGGTCTGACTCCAAGGAATGCAAAATATACTTCTTTTTTTTCCCCCCTCCTCCATCTTGTTTATAACTTGTGTAGTTCATATTCTGTGTCTGGTCTGTCTTGAAAGTGGTTGTCACCTCAATTTTCAACACTGTCAGAAGTGTTTATCTCATTAGAAGGGCTGGAAAAACAGCGCAATAAAGTAAAATTAAATCACTAAAGTAGCTTGGATATTAGTAACAAAGGAGGAAAATGAAGCAACAAGAATGACTGAGGAGGTTTTACAGCTTCCCAATGCTTAACACTGTAGCAGCTCTTCAAAACAACCCTTATTTCTATTTCATGTCTGCTTTTAATATCTACTCCTTTTTTTGGCACCAGTTTTCTCCAAACAATGTATTAATGTTTCTTCCTTTTATGCTTTATGAAATCCTCTGGAGTCTGTGGGTTTTCTAACATCTGAATGGTATTTATGAGACATCTCTTCTCAAAGCTGAGAGCACCTGCCCCCAAATTTCCTCTCTGAATTATATGATGTGCAATTCCACTGAAGTTTCTGGAAGGAACTTGTTTCAAAGTGGGTCCATATGCCACAGGATGGGGCTGAAGACTCTGGAAACAAATGGGACCCCTTTGGAAAACTCCTTGTATTATAGTGCAGTTGATGATTTGCCAGTAGATGTTAAAGGTCTGTGTGCATTTCATCAGAAAGGGAATATATCCTCGGGACACAGTGAAGAAAAAGATGGAGACCAATGCTGATGTCTCTGGAAGCCTTTTGAAAGAGAGAAGGATTCCAAATCAGTAATATCAATGGTAGATCTTAGTATTCATTTTCCAGACTAGTGCTGGTGGATGTTTTCACTTGAAAAAGGCTGCTTGGTTGATGTCTGGGCAGGTATTTTATTATTCCTTTATGCAGGGGAACTTGCTATAGTTTTTCATATGTAGATATGCCATTGCTTATCTGAGTGTATCAGTAAAATTGTCTTGGCAAAAAGCTTGAATCATAATTTGCCTTTTGAGATGTCTTTTATTACTCCTTTTCCTATGATGAATATTTTTCATAATTTTAAAACTCGTGTGTCTAGATAATTCTATGCCAAACATGGAAATTCCTGTAATTCCTCTCTCTGCAGAAATATCTGAAGGCAAGAGAAATAAATAATAATATCCCAAGTAACTGAAAACTCTGAGGTGAAGATTATGGCAGAAATTCTCATCTGTGAGGTTTGCTGATACACTAGTCAACTAGGATATAATGTGGGAAAAAGTGAATGCAATTATGCATTCCAAAAATGGTGTCATTTGCACATCAACCACCCAAATATTTCTCTTACTTTTCAGCATGTGTAGGTCCAGCACAGTGCATTCACAGTGGGACCCATCCCAGTTCTGGGACACTTGTTCTCTCTTGTGGTGCCATAATCTGGAGGCCAGAAGAGAAGGCAGCCTCTCTCAGCATGTCTCACACAGTTCAACCCCTCTAAGTGCTGAACGCTGGTGTAATCTGCCCGTCTTGTATCTCATGTGACCGACTGCAAAGTGGTCATGTCTTCAGTGACACATTTGCACTGTGCTGGCTTAGACCATGCTAATACCCATTAAAGTTTACAGAAGCTGAAGAGTCTGTGCCCCTTAACACTGCAGAATTTGCATCCACTTGATATAGAACAATGTTAAATGTCCGATCAGAAGGGAAATGTTTCTAAACAAAATGTCCCAAAATGACAGGAGTTTCTTTTATGCCTCTTCTGGGCTCTCTGATGTGTTGTCCACTAGGTGAAGCAAGCTGAGTGCTTGCTGCTTGCTTTCAGATTGTCCTTGGAAATGAGAGACCATCTCACAGCTTTTTCCTGTTTAAAAACAGCAGATCTTTCCTTCTATTTTCTTTTCCGTTCTAATTTTGGAGTTGATCCATGGAAAGCAAATGTTTAAGAGGATTCTCAGAGGCAAAGCAGCTGGGTCACTCTAAAGAGCTGCAATTTCTCTTAAGATATCTGAAATGATAGGGAAATCACCTTGCAGTTTTCTTCCCTATATTCAACATATTTATTCTCCTGAGCTTTTTGTGGCCTCTTCTTGTTTCAGATCATAAGGCTGCTCAGCCTCTTTCCATTCATCTACCAGGGCCTGTTAGTCATTGAGGCCTGGCTCTGTGCTGGGGGCTGTTAATGGTTCTGTGTGTATGTAACACATAAATACTGAGTAATATAAATGGATGTAATTACTGTATTGCTCATTCCTAGCCCCACCAGTTCCTTTAAAAGAAATTGAGGGGTTTTGCTTAATTGAGGGTTTGTTTTTCATCTTTCTGAAGCCTTGAAAATCTATCACCTCATCAGTTTGTTATTCCCCAGCTAGCAAACACTATTTGAAATTTTCTGATATTTTAATTGTTTAAACTAATATAATTAAGGTTTGACAGCTCCCAACTGAGGCTCTGAGCCTGTGTATCCTGACCAAATCTTATTTTTTACAGAACTATCATTTATTGCACCAATCCAGAACCAAGGGCAAGAAAAGCATGGATAAATAACAACAGATCCTTCCTTTCTTTAGATTCTCATGCTGTGTTTACTAGCAATGATTTCTGTGTACTTGCAATGCTTAAATGTTACATCTTTGGTCTTCTTCATACCAAGACCCCTGGTTTGTTTCTCTGCCTTTGCTGACCTCATTCATCACCTTCCCATGCACAGTGATGTATTAAATCCTACTGAAATCTCTGTAAGTCACATCCACTGCCCTGAATTTCCAAGGGTGCTGTATTATACCTTCAAAGACATGCTTTATGTTATTTTAAAGTGATTTCAGTAAAACTGAAAAGTTCCTTGCCTGATAAATGTCTTCAGTTTCCTGGTAAAACACTGCTGCAACTTAAGTGAGCAACTCAGAAGGCTGCCTCTTACAGCAAAGTTAGTCAAATGAACTTATAATTAATGTTTTGTCCTCTGTGACCCAGTTTTGAAAGTCAGAGTTATCTGACATTATCCAGCTGGGTCTTACCCCTCTGCTGACATTTAGCACGAAGAGAAGGGTTTTGAGCACTTAATACAGCCTCCAGGGAATGGTGACACTTCCAGGGGCTGTGTTTATCCCCATCAGGTCAGCAAAGAAAAGTAGGACAAGATGTGACTCAGACATAGAGTTCAGTTTTGGGTCCTCACTACAAGGAGGAGGTGTTGGAGCCAGTCCAAAGAAGGGCAGCAAAGCTGAGGAAGGGTCTGGATATTGATGGATATACCAATCATGTTGATTCATTTTATGACTAAGGGAAAGCAAGAGGTGTTTGCAAGCCATGATTCATCTAGTCCTTTTGAAACGTGTAATTTGGACTCTGACAAAACACCACTGAGAAATTCCTATTTCTGTCCACTGTCTCTAAGGGGAGTCTAGAAAATTTCAGATATGGGAGCTAACCCTGAAGATTTTACAAGTTAAGTGATGTACATCTCATCTGTGATGAGACTCTTACCATCTGTGTTTCTATTGCTTGTTGTTTTTGGCAATAGATGTAAGGATGTAAACTGCATCTGCATTAGGTGCTGCAGTAAGTGGTCTAAATGTAACCTGAAAATGTTAGCTAGGATCTGCAAGTATCCAAGTATGTATATATAAATATATTTGCACAATAAAACCACAGTGAATGGCACACAATCAAAAAAAAAAAAAAAAAAAAAAAAAAGATTTTACTGCATGAGGTGCCTTTGAATAGCTTAGATTTCAGTTCTTTATTTGGCTTAATTTTAATTTTACTTATATATCTGGACTAGATTTTTGGTTTGATCTCCCCCTCAAGTAGCTTGTCCCCATTATCTCTGAAAAACAAGACAAGAGGAGTCTGGCATGGCTGGACAAATTACTTTGTACATCCAGGAAGGAGGAAATGACTGGGTTCATCATCGGTGGGACAATACTAGGAAACTATTTATGTTCTTTAATAAGAAAATGCATTTTACCAGGCCCCAGGAAAAAGAGACGCTGCTTTGTGCACTTTGTATCAGCTTAGCCTCAAAGCAAAGAAGCAGGAGAAATGGGGTCCAGCTGACTTGCAGGCAGGCAGTGAGAAATATTGAACAGTCAAACCTCACAGGACATTTTCCTGTTTCTGTTCTCTGTCCTCAGCTGTGAAAAAATAAAACATGAGAGAAGGAAGGGGATGCACAGGGACTTTGTGAGACAGCAAAAGAAAATGAAGGGAGAGAAGGAGGCTTATATGATGAAACTGATATCCAGTGGATATCAACTGAGAAAAAAGCAGTGTTTCAGTGATTCCATCTTCAAAAAGAATAATATTTTGCCTGTAATTTTGCAGTCATATCACCCAAATATATTAACATTTTCATGAATAACCTTCCTAGTGCAATAGAATCTGTGTTTATTAAAACTGTTGAGGCACTTGCAAAGATACCAGAGAAGAAGATAAGAACGCAAAATAATTCTGGTACGTTGGTGACATGGTTGGGAAAAATCTCTAATTGCACAACATAAAAAGAGAAAGAATGAGGTGCCAGAATGAGAAAGGAAAAATTAAGGGTGCAAAGACAAGGTGAAGAGTAAGTAATAGTTCTTCAGACAGATGAGGAGTTACAACAATTGAACAAATCATGTCCTATTAATGATGTAACGGGAAAAGCAAACATAAAAGCAGAAGAATTACCCACAAAATACAGGAAGTTATCTGAGCATTGACAAGGCTTCACATGAACTGCCATGCAGAGCTTTTTACACTGCACAGTAGAAAAGATGTGAAGCAACTGAAAACTTCAGGAGAGATTGAGTGAATGATCATGACTCTAATAAACATGACCTGTAATAAAATGCTGGTGGAAAATGGGGGTTTAGGCCCTTGGCCTAAAGAAAAGACATTTAAGTGAAGAAATGATCACAAATATATAGATTTATAGAGAGATGCTGGTTTTCATGATTGCAGAGCCAAGACAAGAAGTAACAGAAGCAAAATGCTGTAAAGGTAGTCTTCTATCAGTCTGTTAATGGAGAAGAAAAGGGCTCCTTAATTCACTGCTTCCATACGTGCTTCCATACCTAGGTTCTGTTCTAAACATTGAGCCAAAGCAATAAAATAATGTTATATTCTACTCCAACATCAGGAATGGTAGAGAGGAAAAAAAAATAATAGGAAAAATTACAACATGAGGAGGAAACCTAAGTAGTCTTACATGAATACAGAGAAAACATTATTTTCAGTATGCATATTTTTTAAATTTCATGTTTGTTTAAAAGAAATAATTTCTCACAGCTGCTCACTTGAAAGTTTAAAAACAACTTGAAAGACTTAAACCTGGTAGTATCAAAAGGAATTAATTAATTCCCCTTGGTTAATTAATTTGGTTTAATGGACTTTAGCATAGCAAGGCAGGGTGGTATATTAGATTAGATTCTCCAGCTATGTTTCAAGTCATATAATGACAATAACACAAATCCTCTGTTTCATTTTGAGTAGTTGAGAAGAGGATTTTAAAACCTTAATTTAAAGTGGGTGTTTGCCTTTCCGGGCTGTAGCTTGGATTAGTTTCTTCTGGAGTTTGAGGGTGTGAAACTGGGAACACTCACAAACTGTGTTCAAAATTAAAGCCTGTCTCTAGAAGGTGAGGAACGTCATATTAGCATTTGTTTTGAAGAATCTCTTGATGTCAGCAGGAGCTCTGGGATTTTTATTTTGCATTGAGAAGAAAACACAATGCAACTGAAGCTGAAAGTCTTTTTCCCCGGGAAAAATTCTGATTATCTTAGGCCTTGGTATTTAAAAGAACACCAGAATATTTTACTCCCCTTTTTTCCATTGCCAGTTGTCTTATCTCTGAATAATTCTGCAATATAACATATTCCAAATTATTATTATTGTTAATATTGTTGTGGTGGTGGTTTTTAGTGTTGTTAGCATTGCTAGTATTGCTATCTTTGTACTTGAAGACCTAATTTTCATCATGATGAGGCCCAAACACAAAGACCCTGAAGCTAAAACACAAAACCAGCAGCTGGAATCATTTCCATGGGAAAGGAAAGGAAGGGGTCAGGATGATGTCCTGGGATCCCTAACACTTGCACTGGCTTTTTCCTCTCCTCTTAGATTCCACTGAGAGGAGCTTTGCAATCACTGAGGCAGGAAGGAGAGTTTGGCAGTCACTGCTTTGCTCCTGATTTCCAGGAAGAGCAGGAGGAAGGATAGAGCAATGCCTGGGTAACCAGCAAGACAGGCAGCCAAAAATATCCTTACCGTTTAGTCATCCCAATTTGTTCTCTATGCAGCTCTGGGACCCCAGCCTGTATGAGGGCCAGAACCCCAGGGTGGGA
The DNA here is from genome assembly GCF_009819655.1 of Sylvia atricapilla. NCBI lineage: Eukaryota > Metazoa > Chordata > Aves > Passeriformes > Sylviidae > Sylvia > Sylvia atricapilla. The sequence goes on from NC_089146.1 coordinate 24,817,041, forward strand.
AGATGGACAGTCATCCTCCCTTCCTAGGGATGCCCTGGGCATCCTGCACAGACATATCCCTGTCCATGTAGGACAACAGCCCACTACTGATGGAGCCCCATGCAGTCATCTGCTGGAAGATATGCTAAGGGACATATCACAGTATCTTTATTTTCTGTTTGCTGTCTAAATATTCCCCTTCAGAAAGAGATAATGGCTTGAAGAATGTAGAACTGTGTTTTCGTTTTGGAAAACTGTTACTTTTTCCTTTTTTAATGTCCAGTTTGGTGTTCTTCATTACTTCTCTACATTGCCTGTCATAGCTTTTTACTCTTTTCACCCTGCTCCACTTCTTGCTCTCCTGATTTCTTACTTTCAAGAAAAATGTAAGAACTTCTTGCATTCACTCAAGCCTTCTTGTTTAAATTTCTCAACCCCCTAGAGCCTTTTTTTTTTCTTCACATTAGAAAACAAACAAAAGGTTAAGCATCCTTCCCCTATCTTTGAGCCAAGGCATCCTGAAAGAAGAAGACTCAGATAAACATCTATTCATCTCCACAACTCCCAGATGCAGCTCAAACCATCTCCTTTATGGATTAAAGATAAGACACTATCTGTAGGCAGCATTAAGAGCAAGAACTCTGGTCACCAACAAGGGAGATTGCTCCAGCCCTGAGCTCCTGTCACAAGGACTGACGTCTCAGGAGTCAGAGCTGCGCTGGGAGAAGCACGTCCCTCTGACACTGTGTTGTAGCATAAGATACTCTTCTCAGCCCAAAGGCCAGAGACAGAAAATAAACTCATCTCTGTATTACATGAGAGGCTTTCAGGCAGCCTGGGCTGCACATCTGAGTAGGTGGGTGACTCACCAGAGCCTTGTGAGGGGGTATTTCAGTTCCTGTGTCCATAGAGCTGAGTCAGCCCTGCATAAACACATCAGAAGAGGATGCAAAACATTGAACACCACAAGCCCTGGTCTCAAGGAGTTGTTTTAGAGCAAGGAAAATACATTCCAACAAAAGCCTGGTTCTGACACCCTCCTTTTTCTCTTTGCCTTGCTTAGGAGAATTTTCTGTCACAACTACTCAGTGCCACAGCACTCTGCTTTCAGTAACCCTGATTGGGAGGGAAGGACATCCCGAGTGCCAGGGGCAGATGTTTGTGCTGTTTCACCAAAAGCACTGCAAATCCATGCTTTGGGACACTGTGTGTTTACTGGGGCTAACAAACCTTCAAAGTACAGCAAAAGGAATCTAGGGAGGAATGTTGATATAAATGTCCCACTAAAGGGGGGCTAATAAAGGAGAGGTCCTGGATTCTGAATGCCATTCAGCTGATTTGTGTTTTCTTTGCTTTCTTCTGAAATAAAAAATTAGGGAAAAGAAGAAAGAAAAAAAAAAAAAAGGGAAAAAGTGATTATTGAGGAGGAAACCCTACCTCAATGACCAGGAAACCCTACCTCAATCAAATGACCAGGACATCTGAGTAGGATGAGGAAAATGTTCTTCTGAAAGCAGAGGGAGGCACATAAGCTGTTTTTTCTCTGTGGTATCAAACCTGACAGTGAAATTTCAACATTGAATTCCCTCTCCATAAGGTTCAGGCTGTTTACTTTCATGTAAGGTTGCCTCTCTTATTACTGTCAGAGGTCAAATCCCAAGCAGTTAAAAGAAGTATGTTATTTTAAAGCCTTTTATATTTCTAGGCAGGCTTGTAAGGCAGGACTGGCTTATCCATAGAAGAGTCAGTGAAGTGCAAGCTCTTTCACATCTAGGAAATGAGTCGGGTCTGGTAGGAATCAAGCACTGCAAGTGCCTGGCAGCTGATGGCCAGTCTCTGTGCAATGACCTCCTTGCTCTGACTGCTCTGTGGCTGAATCAAAGTTGGCAGTTTCAGTCAGCAGAAGGAACAAGGAGGTCAACTTGGGCTGAGTTGTGTTGTCTGTGACTTTGGATCTCTGACGCTTACCTGAGCAATTGGCCCCTTGTCCCAGTCTGTGCTGCTGGCCCCTGGTTCAAAAGACACAGCACAGGTGTCATAAGAGCCACTGCCAGCAAGAATCTTAGGCTCATTCTTGCTTCACTAAACAGGCACAAATCCTTTAACCACCCTTTGAACATTCTGTGCTTCAGGTCACTGTTCTGGGAGCCACATGTGGCTTGGTTTTACCTACCACTTCATAAAATATAAGAATAATTTCTGATAAATGATAGCAAAATGCCTAGATTTTGAAGGTAAGCCTCATCTGTGGAAGCCACTTTACAAAGTTATCACATAATTTCACCTCCTGGGCTCAGCTGGAGTATTAGCTGAGAAAGGATTCACTTTATACTGAGTCAATCTGCAAATTGTCTGAGCAAACAAAGCTGCTGCAGCGTTTATATCATATGTGTGTTTTTCTACAAGATATTCAGGACTTTCAGATTCAAGAAGGAAAGACCAGAACCTAATGTTTCTCCTTTAAACTTCAAAGGTCCCTTTGTTCTCAGTTCACTTTTTGTGTCAATTAAAGGCAATTTACTTCACCAGCTCACTTGTGGAACCATTTATTCAGGACAAAACAATAACACAATGCACTGAGTAAAAGGCAACTGAAATTATTGTCACACTCCCTCCCTACTAGCAAGGAGATTGGTTTCTGATCCACATTCCAGACTTGGATACCTTGCAGACAGTACCAGCATTCAGGCTTTTGTGGTGCAGAAGTGTTTTTTAAAAAAGATTTTTATTAAATTTCTCAGAGTTTTTCAATTTTAAAAGCATGGTGAATCAGACTACTTCAGAACATTCTTTTAACATGTTTGTTTAAAACAATGTTGACTCTTAGATTCCTGTTTGAATGCACAAGTCATGATTTGTTTGACCTTTTTAATCAATATGCTACTTTGTTCATTATTGCTCTCTTTTCCAAAATATCTGCCAAGTCATCCTGTGAACTCGTTACTTGACCATGTGTTTGTTCATTTAGGGATGAAGGAAGTGGGAAAAGCGAAAACAGTCTCACAGTCTTCCCTGCTAACATCCAGTCTCAAATATTTGTTTTGCTATAAAGTAAATCAAGCATGAAAGGACAAAATTGTTTAAAATTAGTAGCAAAACCCTCAAAAGTCTTAAGAAAATATTTTAAACCCAGATACTTTCCACTGGAAACTGCAAAAACAGGAAAGTATCCAGCAGTGTGTCACACTCTAGAGTAGTCTTCACGTCCATGAAATGAAAACAAAGCAAATCCTTCATCAACAGCAAGCCAGACTGCAGAAAATTCCTGCTCCACAGAGTTATGTTAGTCTTTCTTTTGACACTGTGGATACCCTGAAAGAAATTATTCAATGTATTAATATTTGAGGAAGCAAGAAAAAAGACAAGAGAGGATAAAACAAGAAAATAACCTGCACAAGCAAACAAAATGTACCTTAATGGGAAAATAAGAGTTATTCAAATGACTATATTTATTTTCTGTGTGAGGTGGTAACTCGGGGTGCTTGGTGACTTCACAACTCAAATGTTACCTTGTGTTGTGGGAAGCAGATGTTCTGCCTCCGGAACTCTCCAGGATCTTGTCCCAGAGGTGCACATCCAGCACATCCTCATGCTGCAGGGCTTCGACTCTTCACAGCAGAGCTGCTGTTGGGCAAAGTTAAGGAAAAACATCCTTGAGAAACAAACCCCCAATTCTGACAAATATCATTCCTTTCAAGGTGTTGCAACACCTTCTGCCTTCTCATTTTGAGCACTTTTTAATGAAGATCTGCCCTCTATTCACATCATTGCTGCTGCTGATCAGAGCCCTTCTGCAGCACAGGAACCACTGGCAGCAGAGAAATACTTAAGGGATAGGGACTTCAAGAAATAAAAGAAGGGCTTTGCATCCTTTATTCAGGAGTAGCCTGTATTTCCATCTGAGGCAGATATGCTTGTTCCCCCTAACACTTTTCTGACCAATTTTACCTCATGCTTGTAGAGGAAGAGAAAAACAGACACATGGTAAGCCACTTCCTCTTGAAAAAATACCATTTCAGGGATAATTAAGTTCCCAAATCAAAGATACATGTTCCAACTGAGGCCTGTTCAGAGAACATGCTCCAATGCCTAACAAAATCCAAGGAGGAACAGGATTACTAAATCAGAAGTGATAAAAAATGATAATCACCATAAAAACCTACCACCAAGACCCCATTTTCATAGACTCCCCGTGGAAATATTCTGATAGATTTTGATAAGACTGGATTGTTAATATTTATGAAGCCAGGCAAGACCTCCAGATGGAAGCTGCTCTATAAGCAGAAAGCTTTTCTATTAATATTTATTAATCTGAAAGTGCTTATTTAGCTTTTAGACAATTTTTCCTCCATCCTTTTCCTAAGCAAACTAACATTAAATCTGTGGGATCTGTGAGTTTTTAGCTTCCCACTGCTGTCTGTGATGTAAATTGCACTTCAAAGAAAAATGAAAAGAAATACAGAAAAAGTTCATAAAGTCACAATGCGAAGGCTCGAGAGCTGCTTGCAGAGAGCATTCCTGGCAAGTACCAAACGTTTGGACCCCACATTGAGCAACATAAACAGAATTTCCAAACCTGATCCTGTGGCCTTTATGAAGTACAAAGTCACAGGGAGAGGATTGTGCCCACAGGAGGTTCCTCACAAGGTCCTGGATTGTTTGGGTGTATTTATGCTGATGGGTGTTCCCAGGTGATGTTTCAGGGTGCCAAAGATGAACATCACATTCCTGTCTGAGTGATGTGGTGGTGCTTCAGTGGTGCTGGGACTCAGGGCAGTTATGTGGGGACCATGACTATGTCTACACTGCAGCTTGGGTCGTCTTTGTCTCCTGGTCCTGTCTGTGCCCATGTTGGGATGTCCTTCTAGAGGAATCCAGGGAATTAAACATAGAATTTTGTCACTGTGTCCAGCTGGGAGATGGCCAAGGGATGCATCCAGCAGCCAGGACTTCAGAACAGTCACAGCCAGTAGTGCTCAGTTCACTTATTCAAGGGTCTCAGTTGTGGTACTAAGTTTAAAAAAATCGAACCCTTTGACAAAAAAATTTTGCATTCAGCAGAAGGATGAAAGGAACCAAAATCTATGTAGGCAAGTTAAAGTTTGCTCTTCACTCATCAGACCTAAACTTAATGAATAGGAGGAATTAATGAAATGTTCTGCCCATAATCTCACTGATTTGAGAGAAATTACTCTAAAGTGCAACTCACAGAAAGCTCTTTTTAAAATAAAGCTAAATAAAGAGAGACAGAAACTGTAGTCTCATATAAAATATTGTTTTGTAAATGACCATCCTGATTTTAGCCAGTGGGTTCAGATCAACTTTTTTGTTGTTGGTGAAAAAGAAACACAGAGTATTGTTAGTTCTCTTTTAATCTGTCAATCATATATCTTTTAATAAGATACAAGGTCTGGAAAAAAATTACCTGCTTGTAGGGAACAGTAAGCTGATAGTTTATTTCTCCATTGGCATGAATGTGCTTCTCATGACATACCAATATTTTCAATAATTACCCTTGCTTATTTAAGAATCAAGATTCTGAATCTTTGCTAATATAGTTCATATTATATTCTCCCATGAAAACAAAATAAACCAAAACAAATATTTTTCCCTTTCAACAAAATATACATATTAAAACAATTAATTTTCAAAACAAAACAGGACAAGGGAAAATCCCCTCATGCACTGAGTCTTCAAGCTAGCACAGTATTATCAGAGACATGAAGAAGCCACTGAAATTTCCAGCTCTTGATATATAACCTTTTGAACCATATAATCATAAAATGTCTTGGGTTGGAAGAGACCTTGAAGTTCATCTAGTTCTAACCCCCCTGCCATGGGCAGGGACACTTTCCACTAGACCAGGCTGCTCAGAGCTCCATCCAACCTGGCCTTGAACACTGCCAGGGATGGGGCAGCTACAGCTTCTCTGGGCAACCTGTTCCAATGCCTCATCACTCAGTAAAGAATAACTTCCTAACATCTAAACTAAAGCTGCCCCCAGCATGACATTACCTGCAGATCTATTCTTCATTCCATCATCCAGGTTCTTCATAACTCAGGCTGTGAGACTCCTGGGAAACCTCACACAATATATTCTTCTCTTTAAAAAAAATATTGGTACTTGCTTTGTGGTATAGTTTTATCATATTTCAGTTTATTTCAAAGTAGAAATTTTTCTAAAATTTTAATGACAATTCATTGAAAGGATTACTAATGTAAAGTTGTGTTAGACATGCCACTTCTCTCCTATTTGATGTAATACCTCTCTCCTGTTTGTCTTGCATGGACAGCCCAACACCTATATTCTTTTATTAAGTTGTTGAACTTCGTCTTACCAGTTAAGTAGTTAATGTTGGAGATCAATAACTCTCTCAATAAACTGCAAATTTTTCTGTTCCTTAAAAAATGTAGTGTACTTATTGTCATGCTTAGCAGCTTTTGAAATTATGATAGTCTTCAATGAATAAAATGGTTTTCAAATTATGAAATTCCCAACTTCAGTTATCCAGAGAACTAGAAGAATAACGACTCTTTTCTACTCCTTTATCACTTCTGATTCTTAGATCCTTCTGTTCTTACTAGAAGCTTTTTCACCTCCTCCAGTGGTTTTTCCTCATGGGTGTATGTTCTCTTATGATGAAACAATCCTTAAAATGACTCTGTCAAGTGCAGGTAAGTTCTAGTTCAAAATGAAAAGCCATCTCTCATTTTTACACTAGGATAGTGCATGTCCCCCATAGCAAAGATCCTTACACTTCAGCCTCTGCCTATCTCTTTAATCTCCACTTGTATCTTCCCCAGGCATTTTCCTTCTAGCCATGATTATCCCCTGAGCAAGTTCCATGCTTCACACTCAATTTTTTTATGAGGCATCTCCCAGTGCATACAATACTCCTACAGAGAATTTGGGTCTGAGGCATCTCTGTCCCCCGTGCATGTGCCTCGGTCCTTGTTATCTGAGCCTTTCAAGGTGGGAACTGCTCATTCTGATTTTCAGAAAATGTAGTTCCTAGTTCAAAGTGTTGTCCTGATAATACTGTTTGGGGAAAAATCTTAAATTAACTCAGTGACTATGACAAATTTATTCCATTATACTTTTTAGATGTTTGGAATAGAGACCTTGGGATCACTAAAAGCACATCTTTAATCTCTAATATAATTATGACTATGGCTTTAGCTTCTTCTGAAGAATTTTGTTTTTCTACTTATTTAAAGAAATTCAAGTTCTTTTGAATTCACCAGAGATAGCAAAGTGACCCCCAAACTGCTTTCAGATTATAGTCAACTGGTAGAGTCCATGCAGTAACATAAAGTGTTTATATTCAGGTAGAAAACCAATGAAGTCAGAAAATGAACCTTCATGCATTATTCTTCACACATGGCGACACATACATATTTGCTCACTGCAAAAAGTCTTTGCACCATGGCTGGATGTTTGGTCTATCATACACATTGGTGAGAAACAACCTTCAACTCATGCTGCTTCTGCAGAGAATGCTTTTTCTTAATGCGGTCTCCTTTTGGAAAACAGCTGCTCACTGAAGCTGTGGCCCTGAGAGAAGTGGGCACCTCAGGCAGACAGGCGGCATTACAGTTACAGTGTTGCGTTTTAAAATCTATTCTTTTTATTTATGATGGATTCTGTTACCCATTCCATGCATGCACACATACACCCCTCACCCCCACCCTGTTTCCTTCCTTACTTTCCCCTGCACTTGATTTCAGGGTTTCACAGCTTCTATGTGTTCTTCTTGTGCTGCTCTAATAATTTTGGAAGGTACTGCCTCAATAAACAAAACTCAAAGCCAGTGGAGGGATTGAAAGGAGCTGTGCAGTTACTGGTGTGGAACACAGAGCACTTCCGCAGGATTATTCCCACAGATACCACAGGGGCAGCTGTGAGAACTACTGGAATGAGACAGCTGTGTCTCACAGAAAAATGGTTCCAACCATGACAATAAGGATTTTTTTCTTCCCCAGAGACTGCAAAGGGGTTGTATCAGACTTTGGTCTGAATTATGTGTAAGAAGAGCTGTTTCACAGGACATATGGCTCTGCTGGTGAATCCTTAGTTACATTTTCTCGTACTCTGTTTATTGCATGTTGTGGTAGACATGCTTTGAATGCTTCCATTCTCCCCCAGTTTATTCCACACCTACTCTGTGTAGCTGCAAATCTCTATTCAGAAACAGGCTTAAGCATATCTCAGGGTGAGCCAGAATTGAGATAAGAGTGTGAACACAGAAGTAAAACCTCTGTGTTTCCTTTTTGCTCTGTGCCTACCATCATATAGCTCATTTGCTTTTGCAATGTGTGAACATTAACAAAGCCTTGTGGGGTACTTTCCAGACAGAATTTCCTAAAATATGCCATGAGGGCAGCAATGGGTTAGCACAAGACAACCGAAATTTAAGCTGCTTTGCATACAGCCAGGATGCACTGCCCTGTGCATTGTGTGCAGAGGAGGATACACAAGGTGGGAGGGAGGTCACCCAAGGCATGATCTGTGCCTGGACACTGATTTTGTTGCATGGCGGGGATTAATCATTTTGCCAAGTGCAAATACTCTTTACAGTACAGATCTCCCTTTCCCATGTGCTCGGGGTATTCACCTCATGAGTTAGGGTTCAGGTCTCTCATTTAACTGAAGTCTGCTGGGAGCTGCCTCTGTATCCGAGGGTAAGTGAGGATTGTTATCACCACTACCCACATCCTGTCCTGCAACTTATGTGATTGTTTGGTTTGCCCTGAGAGAGAGATGCATTTTTCTTTACTCTAACATCCATTATTTTATCCAGAAACAGAGAAACAGTTCTTTAAAAGAAGCTGGTTTTAATTATTGTAGCTTTTATAACAATGGATCTTTAACATCTGCTAAGCCTGGTCAGTCCCACAGCACAATATCCTGTTCTGTTTTTAAAAAAGAGTCCTCATATTATCAGTGAATATGGAAGGTCTGCATCTGAAAAAGTCCTAAGCCTCTAGAAGAGATTATTGTGTAGTGAAAATTTGTATTGTGAAAATTGTCTATTTTGCGATTGATTTTCAAAGTCTTGCACAGATATCATAACAAATGCCATTTTGTTCTTTTTTTACACTTCTTTCTAATCTCCTGCTTGATGACTCTTCATTTCTTCCAACAATCTTGTTAAGGAGTGCTGCAGATGCAAAAAAAATTGCATGAGTTCTGGACTGAATGAGAGTTTGGAAGAGGTAACCTTTGGGGAAGTAGACATATAGCATGGAGCCAGAAAATCCTAAAATGAAATAAATGGAGATGAGGAAAGTATTAGGAAGGAAATATCACTTTTTGTTTGTTTTGCTTTTGTTTTGTTTTGTTTTTTCCTTGCCCTGAGTTCATGTGAGTTCAGTGTTGGACTCTGGATAGAAGCACTCTGATGCTAAATCAGCAAGGCATTTCTTATTTCTTTGCTTGTGGAGGGTGCTGATCCTAGAGATAAATATTATTTGATGAATACCTACTTTATTCCTCTAACTCTGTTCAGCCTCTGTTCCAGATGGGCTCTTTAGGCATGAGTGTGAAAATAGTTAAATAAGTGGAACTGGGAAGACAATAAGAGAAACACATTTGCTGACCTGGACTGAAACCACTTACCACAATTAGGATAAAATTCGGATTTTTACCTAATTTCAAATATCTTTTTACAAGCACTGTTCCAGCTCTTTGTATGATGACTTCAGTAAGTCACTTAACAGTTGAATGTTTTTGCTTCACTAGATTTGCATTAGACACTTAAAAGACTGAGTCTCTCTATCAAAGGTTTCACATTTCACTTAGTGTGACTATTGTATTAAACAGCCTCTATAATGTCGTTCATGCAAATTATTTCATTTTCATTTCCAGCGGGGCTGTAGCAGAACTGTCTGTTCATCTTGCATTCTTGTATGATTTGCTACCATTATCTCAAGTGCTGTCTTAGCATACAAAGTTATTAGAAAGATGGTGCAATTTGAGGTGGGTAGTTAAAAGCTGCATAGATGCAAAAACTGATAGAAAATTTGTGTAGCTAGTTGGGTGGATGGAATACAAATAAAAGTACATAAGATTGTATGCAGAGTGCAGGTAGGACACTTATCTTTATCAGCACAAGGCAAAAATGGCTATCACAAACAAAAAGGCATTGAGAATTGGCCATTTGAAGCTGGTGTCTGTTAGGAAATGATTTGGATTGAGTTGAGAAAACGATGAGCACTGGCAGCCTTTGGAGACATAGACAAGTACAAACACTGAGCACTGGGAGGATTGCAGACTTGACTGGAAGCTTGAATTTACACAAATTTTCTTTATTTTTAATAAACACACACAATGCAGACAAGCACAGAAACACTTAAATGTAGTGGATTAAATATATTTAATGGCACCAACAGATCAAAAGAAAAAAGTAAACAAACAATAATTTTTCATTTCTATTCTAAAGAAGAGCAGACTGGCAATAACAGCTCTTTAGAATTCATTTCCTGTGGTAAATGACTAAAAATATTTCATAGAATTATAGAATGTTTTGGGTCAGAAGGAACTTGAGAGGTCATCTAGTTCCAACCACCCTGCTGTGGGCAGGGATCTTAGAGCACTTTTTAAAAAATCTTTTATTTTAAGAAGTGCCTGTTTCAGAACCAAATGAAGGAACTTCAGGAAAATGGTGGGCATATAATCTACATAATTTTAGTACCAAGAAACACCAAACCCATGGAAATGGTTTTTTAATGTGTGTCTTAAAAAAACCAGTGAAAAATAGCCCTAGACTCAAGATAGGTATGCCCTGGATTGCTACAGCAATGGAAAATATGAATGGCCATTGTCCTGTTTTCACATGGGTAGAAGCAACAGCATAAGGAAAACACGTTATTTGCTGGATGACAGGAGGAAACTGTGACAGAGTCAGGATGGAAATCTAAACTGTTCAGATCGCCTCACTCTGGCTTCCCTCCAGTTCATGAAGATCTTGAGCATGCGAACAGAGCCAAGACTGAACTTTTAATTTTTAAAGTGTCATAGGACCTCAGTTAAAATATCTTATAGCAGTAGCTCTCCTGTGCCACTCCCTCTGAGCTACGTTGTTTCTGCATTATTTTTGTAACCTGTTTTTCCCTCCAGTTGTAAAGACTAGTTAATGACTCCTTTATTGGGAACTTGGGGCTGTGGCTCGAGCTTTGACGCAAACCACTGCCAAGACAATTGGCCAAAAAGTTTTAATCATCAGAGGTTTGTCTATAGAAACTTCAAGGCTAATCAACTAGCTACTCAACTTTCTGATTTTGTACAGTACTTCAAGAGAAATTTTGGCCGACATTAAACTTTTGACTGTTAAATACCAGTTTGTATCACACATCACACCTCTTCAAGCTGCATTTCTTACTCAAAAGACTGATTGCCAAAGACCAGTAGTCAGGAGCATGTTGTTAACATTATTTAAAAAAAAATGTAATTTGCCTGAGAAAATAGGAAAGACCTATGAAATTCATGACTTCAAAAAAATGAGATGGGCCTGTAGTTTTGAATCAAAGACACAGGTTTGTTAACAAACTGTGACAGATAAGGAAAACCTGAATGGCTGTCTGTATTACATCAGCTATGATGGAAAGTAATTGTGAGTCATCAAAAGTAAAGAGATCACTTGTTCATTTATTGCACACAAATCTTGATGAGAAAAATGAAGTTTTCTAAATTGGAATGGGAAATCCAGGATTTTGTGTCTTTGTGGTAGATCAGGAATTTTCCATGATAATGTAAATTGAGTTTTATGCTTTAATTAGTGCTATAAGGGAACTGGAATTTTAATGTGCAAGCACATTATCCAATTCAGAAATTATATTTTGCTCCAAATAAGTTTCAGATATTGGCATTTCTTAGGGAGGAAAATGTTAGTTCAGGATCAACTAAATTTTTGCAAATCTATCTTTAACTTGGCACAACATTTTTAAGTATGGTGGGTTTTGGAAAGGCTTTCACTTGGTTTTAATTTTGTTTGGTTTGGTGCTTGTTTTTTTGGAAAATATTCCTATCAACATGGATACATCCCCACCTAATGTTTTTTTATCTGTTTAGATGAACTAACATTCCTGAAGGAAAACATATTACGCAAGATTTATTTCTTGGATGTTTGTGGGTTTGGAGCCTGTTTTGTTTCTTCCTTCATCTGTAAAAGATGAACTAATATAGCCTGAGCATGTGTGTTGAATAAAGGGCAGCAAGTAGCTACCCTATCTCAGAGGAAGAAATGGGAAAAAATTAATCTCAGCAAGTCCCTGTAGCTGGTTGAGACTGACATCATTTGCTGAAGTTATTTCCAGACATACAGTCCACAGTGTCATGGGATAAGTCAGTCATTCAATTGATCTCACAAGGTAAATCACATTTATAATCCCTCCCTTTAGAAAAGTGCCCACAATATTTTTCTTTACCTCTGGCTCAAAAATATCTAACATATAAAGCACTGTATTATTAAACAGCAACATGCAGTTTTTGAAAGATATTTGCCAAACACTCATTGAATTACTCAATTTATCTCTTCAATGTCAATAACCAAGCAGTGGTTGGAGGTGATAGTGCTGTGGTAATTCAGGAGTAATGCACTTCCATTCATTATTGCTTTCACTGGGACACAAGGCATGTGGCTTACAAAGACATCTTCTGCCACTGAACCCAGCCTGTGTTATTATAGAGAGCAATGCCATGTAATTCCCTTAAAAAATTACTAGCATTTGTCTTAAAATTGTTTACCCACTGATTTTCCTGAATGCCAATTGTACAATCTTGCTAACCTAGTGAATGGGTAGGAAAATTCTGCTAATTTAAAAGTTTAATATATTCAAGGCAAGCCTCTATCAATGTATTAATGGTCCCAAATTATCACTCAGTTTGAAGAGCTCCTTTGGCTCCTCTTTCTTTTTGGAGATTTATCTTTTAGGGATCAGTTATGTAATCTCCCAAACTGTATTATATTAGTGGAAAAAGGACAAAATGTTCTATCTGTATGTGACAAGATCAGCCTTCCATGCCCCCAGTCAAACTATTTGTGTTATCTTATGTTTCCTGTTGGATCCAGTACTTCTTGAATGCAGGTGGCCAGAACAGCATCCAAACTTCCAGGTAAACTCTCCATATCATGAAGTTCAGATTTCTGAGTTCACAACAGAAGAATTTTGCCTGATTTTCAGCCAGGATTCTGTCTGAAGTTTTGATGTAATTTGAAATGTTGTTGATGACACCCAGTGTCTTTCTTGTTCTCTGTGATTTCCCATTCCTGACGTCCCTAGAGCCTGTTGTCAGTCTCCAGGAAGTGAGCTTGTGTTCTAATTACTTTCTATCCCAGTTCTCCCAGCATTTTCAAGGTCATCCAGCTCTTCCTGTTTAAAACATCCTCTATTAATGATGCTTTTCAATTCAACTAGAACACTCCCACTTTTGCCATGATTCTTAATGAAAATAAGTGATCCTGGTGGAATTACACTACTAATGTTTCTAGAACAATAGTTATCATTTTAATACAATCTGTTGTATCACTTTTGGTGAGCTACTTGCTCACATCAACTATCTGGAAAACATCCAATTTTTTTACGTGCAAGGAATGCTTCATGACAGAAACATCTTCTAGGGGATAACAATAGAATGTGAGGGCAAGAAGTAGAGGGATTCTTTCTTCCAATATTTAATGCTAACCTTGGAAAACACAACCCACAGTCAAAGTACAACACAGAGGTGTCTTCCAGTGTTAGGGGGTTGGACCAAGCAAATAAATATTTCTACATTTTGTGGCAATCTAAAGAAAAGTAAAAGAATTTGTGATTGTATCTAAAATAAATGTAACTAGCCTCTGCAATGCAAAGTATCAGTTGAAATCAATGTAACTATCAGATAAAACAATATCCTACTGTGTCTTGTTAGCCTGTCAGGCTAATCCATGCAAATAGTCTTTATGCATAACTGTCTTATTCAGATACTTGGATGCAATCCATCAAACACTTCTCATCCATTAAATATAATTATATGCTTTGTTGGAATAACCAGATGTTTAGTGCTAAGCTGAACAGATGTCTGTGCTTCATAACGGAAGGTTATAAACCTATTTACACCAGCAATAAAATACAAGTATTAAAATGATGGAGAAACTGAGTACTTCTCACTTCATTTTGGCTATTTGCCAGCAATTCACTTTCTTTGGATTAACTTAACAAAGGTGCTAATTTGCTACAGGGTAAATTTGACATAGGAGTTAGTAAAACTAGGCTGACCTTTTGTAGTGTGTGCAATGATGACCACTTTGTGTCCCTTAAAAAGGCTTAATTAATCTTGCAGTGAGCTTGTTTTCAAAGATTTGGGTCCAGATTTTTTACAGGGCAAAGTTAAAGGCACGTTTTTAGAATGGACTCCTTTCACTCCATGAGTATCTTTGGGGTGGGGAAGTCCATATTCTCAGAACAGTCTTTTGAAATGCAACACTGGGTTTATGGAACCCATTCCCCTTGTTCAATGCATCTCCTTCTCTTCTTCCTCAAAATTTGAGTTCCAGATTCAAAGCTTTTAAGCAATCATCTATGTCTAAGTGGTTTTCATTCTGAGACAAAAAGAAATTATAGCCTAGAATTTGTTGTCTTTCACACAAATTTACGTAATTTGTCCTACTTGCCTGTACTTCGTTTTAGTTTCAATATTTTATCTGCAAGTAGAGCTCTGCTGAAAACAAAATTTCCAAGTGACACTCTTCTGGAATCCTGAGTCTGATGGTATTTTAAGGTGGTAACTAGAGCTGTCGGATTAATTTCCACAAGCCTTCATCTGCTATGATGTGCCTGCAGTCCAGCAGGCCACTTAAATGATTATGTCATAAATACTTTTACAGAATCCAACTTATAGAAATTTATCAGACATCTACAATTAACATTTTTGTTTAAAATATCTTTGATTATCTAGAGAATTATCTTCTTTTTTTGTCTACAGAATTTCTTTAATTTCTAAGCATTTCAGGAGCATGATGTAATTATGTATGATGAAATATATGTATTTCTTCAACAGAATAAAGGTAACTGCGACAAATAAATACTTAACACATCTGTTTTTTTCAGTCAAAGCAATTCAGGGTAAATGGTGTCAGAAAGAATGATTGATAAATGGAGGATCTTAGAGCAGAACAAAAATTTAGGAGCCCAAAGAGGAAGGGAGATGGCAAGGAAAACTTTTTCTGTGGAAGAGTGAGAAGAAATCCTCAAGCAGTAGAGGAGACATAGAGGAGACAAGAGGGAGCAGTTAACTCTGCTGGCATTCAGAAGAAAATCCTCAGGGAGATAAACTGTGCCCGCACTTAGAACAAGGAATGGATAATTCCTTGTTCTGGGGCAGAAAGGGAAGTTGTCCAACAGAAAGAGTTGGGAATAGCAGTGGAGGGAACACATGCTCATTGACTAGACGTCTGTCTGCCTGATTGGGCTTTATCTGTTTTACACAGTGGCATTCCTCTATGGTTAGTAAGGACCAAAATTTCTCAGACGCAGATAAAGAAGGTGATATGACATTGGTCAAAACAAAGTTACAGCCAAAGAATCAGACAAGAGTCTGAAGGAAAAGAACATATTTTTGTGAAAAAAGTCACTCCAGGGATTGAAAGATGGGGAAGATGCAGGTTTTTATAAGGCACAAATAGTGTGGCTCAGACCTTGGCTCAACAAGAAAGAAATATTTAAGACAATGAAAAAATTTCTCTTTATTGATTATGGGAAATTGCTCTGAGAAATGACATTACATTATTTCTGTTTCCTGACCTGATGAGCATTTCAAGATTTCTGGAATCAACTTTTTCTCAGTGGTCATTCCTGAAGATTTGAAGAAAAGGCCCTATTTTTTTCATGCTCATAAAATATTATCAATTGCAGTTATGCACCCTGAAAATGTGGCTACAATAGCACTTTGCAACTAAGCTTAAATTGGGATTCAGGGCCTTTCCTTTCCCTTAGAACACATCCTTTCCTCTGTCAGAGTCTGAAGAAGAAACAGACGCATTTTAAATGTTGTGAAGAAGACAGCTTGTCATTGCATGTTAGCTGACTCATTAAGATTTCTATTTCAATGATCATCTAGGCTGATGGAGGGCCATTGAGCTGTTAAGATAATCTCACTCTAATGTCTGTAAATACAAGTTGTGTTTGAAAAGTTTTCATGTGGTTTGCAGTTATTGAGTCATATTTTTTACTTTTTCTAAATGAAGTGATGAAATGTTATTTCTGAAATGGCAAAAGTGTTTGAGATGAAATTATTGAACAGCAACTGTTACCTCTGTATTTGTCTTCAGCTACGGGCAATCCTGTCTGAGCAGCTCTGGTCTGAGCTTTTGGGTGCTGGATGCCCAGCCTCTTTGACATTCTCCTAGTTTCCAGTACTCAGCACCAGGTAATGCTGATGTAAAAAGGAGGGTGGTCTTGTGACAAAGAAGTTGGGTTTCTTTCTGGTCTCAAACTGGTGCTGTCTAGAACAAAGAAAATATTTTGCCATGAAGAAATCACATATAATATTAAAATACCAATATCTATTTTATTAATCTGGACCAAAACCACATTGATATAAATAAATTGGTACATTTCACTGAAATAGGTGAAAAAATGCTGAGGTTTATTTCTGCATTTTTAATTGTACAAGACAATCAATTAATGGTCTTGCTTCCCAGGGATCCTCTGCCAGAGGAATGGTATTCACCAGGGGATTCAATTATCACTTCTGTTCAGTTTGATTTCATATGACACCATGATAAATGGCTCCTACTGCTTGTAATAACAATACTGTGCACACATTTATTTTCTCTTGTTTACTTAATAATTAATATGCCACCCACAGTGACAATATGTGGGCTTGTTTATAAAACCTTCAGTAATCAATAATTGTTTCCCATATGATACTAAGGATAAATAATCCGAATCATTGCTCTGAAAACTCTTATGCTCTCACAGTAAGCCTTGTCTGGCTTTTGACACTCATCACCCATCAGTCCTGGAATAAGAAGGTTGAGTAGTTGTGGTGGTTTCTGCTCTATATTTAGGAAACTTGCCTCAAGATGGCCAAGCTTGCTTGCTTGGAGCAATTCACTAGTGGTAGCACAGAGTGCCATTGGGCAAATCATCTGGGAAATAAGATTTTAGGAGCAGTTTGGTCATCTCAATAGTATTTCATATTGTGTAAGACAGAAGCACCCAACCAAGTTCTCTAAAAGAGGCAGCAAAATTCTTACCCACTTTTATCAAAACTAATGTAGTCCTCTGTGAAATACAAGAAAAGATGGGAAAGAAATAGCAGTGCAAATGTTTTTCACACACTGCTTAAAAACTACACTGCTTTGGTGGTCAGATAGTTAATTCTGTGTTAGGTGGCTTATTTAATCTTGTTGTCTTTGTAAGGATTGAGAGATCAGAGAACAAAATATTAATTTACTGAACTACTTCAATATTAACATACTCAGTCAAATGGATCACCTCTAACGAGGCTGACTCCTGATTACCATACCATCACTAACCTGAAATTCACAGTGATTTCCAGGCTGGGAGGCACTGGACTGCTCAACCAGGTGCATGTGCAGTGTGGATCAGCAGCAAACCCAGCACCTCCTTCATTGCATTCAAGATCTTTGTACATTTCTAGGAAACACAGGCTTTTAGCTTGTTGTTTCTCTGATATTCCAGGTGCCATTGCCATTTTAGTAGATTTCAGGTAGAAGAGGGAGAAGCAGTAGCATACATGGCTGAGGATAGTGAAATGAAGTTATTAATCTTGTTTGTTTCCTTGTCTGGTTTTGCAATTAAAAATTTCATTTTGGAAGTTGTGAAGCACCCTTGAACCTCCCTCCTTCCCCCTTTTAATATCCGGTCTGAGATCAGATCTTTAAATATTTTATCTGAAACTCTATTTTTCTTCAGTAAAACTTGCTCTTTATCTTAAAAAGAATTAAATAAAATAATTGCAGAAGAGAAAGGGTTTGCTCTAGTTTTGTAGAATGGACTTAAATAAAATGAGTGCCATCTACTGGTCGTGAGTTCTATCCTGTAGATTCCTTAACCTCCCATGCACTTTGGCATTGCTGTGCTTGCCTTATATTAGAACTCATCTTTATGCAAGAAAGATAATAAAATACTTCATCTTTCCACTGTCTCATGCTTCTGGATGAACAAGAGACGTTCCATCGTAGTCTTAAATTATAAGTAAAGACACTTTATAATTAAGAAGGTGCCATTAATCAAATCAGCCAGCAGTAGCTCAGTGTTTTAATTATACACAAATATTGTATTTAGTCTCTTCCTTTTGGTTATTAATCACCTCCATCCACTAGACTGCTGTCTGTTTATTATTTATTAAGTCCTACTGAAGACTTGTTATATTTTTTATGAGTATAAAAAGGGTGTCTTCAGAATTAATATCAACATTGCTTTTTTAACCGTAAAGCAGAAAGTCACATTTATATTTATAACTGGATTATGTGTACTGTGCTCTTAGCTGTATATCCATTTGCCTGTAGGAATAATTTCCATTTATTATATATAGTGACTTTTGATAATTCTACTTTTTCTTCCAGACTTAGAGTGCACCCACACTAAATGGGATTTCTAATGGATTATTCACCTTTCCCTTAGGTAACAAAGTTAACTTTCAGAATAAGGCAGCAGACAATATTAGACTTGAAAATTATCAAATCAACAATATGCAACTTTAATCTTTGTAAACTTGCAGTCCTGAATTGCATAAGGTTGTCAAATCCATTCAGAATTAGCATGAATCAAGAACTCAATACTAGTTTTAAACAACCATTAATAATGTTTTTCTTACTAAGAAAGCAAAACAGAGATAAAAAATATCAGGTTTGAAAAGTTATCAGGTTTCCAACCTATTTTTCGTTTTAATTACTGTAAGCTTTTGACTTTTCCAAACAGATACTTGTCAGGTAAATAAAATCACACTCTTAAAATTATATGATTCCTAGAATCTGAGGGGTGCAGGATTTACTCCTCACTAAAAAGACAGATTTCAACCTGAGTATGCTCAGATAGCAGCTCCACCATGCAATATATATTTCAAGCAGGCTGTACTTTGAAATGAAATTTGTGTTTTGGGAAACTGGTGAAGTCCAGGATAAATTCTGTTTCTAACATTTCTTTCCAGTAGAGTGTTCCAAACCCTTCAGATGTACCCAGCCATTAAAAAAAAATAAAAATAGTGGAGATATTGTGGTCAAATCTGGAGCTATGACCCAGCACTGTGGGAAAATTAAACCTTGGTGTTATGTTTTCTTTCTAATGTTAAAAATCATGAGCTTTTCAGGATGCTCATAGGAATTCCAGGCACCTCACTGATCAGCAATTTGACAAATATATGCAAGCATTAAAAAACAGGAAGGAAATTTAGTCAGATAGCAAGAGGCTGGAGACACCTGTTAGGAAAGAATGAAACCATTACCTCTTTCTCCTTACAATGAACCAGTGTCTACCTGCTCTGTACTCATTGATTATATGTTTTTCATGTTCTGTGATTGCCAGCTTCACTTATTCATTCATTCATTCTAGTTTTGATGAGCCTTAAAAAACCAAATCACAAAATAAATATAAACAGAATTACAGACAGAAAACCAGATCCATTAAAAGATGGATCTGAGCAGAGCATTAAAAAATCAGCATTTATTCTCACTGATTATTTGAAGGGCTAGGAACAATTAGCATTTTCTTGTTTGTAGCATTTATACATCCAGCTTTCTTTCTGGACACAGCCACACAGCCAACCTTCCTTCATATTTAGTACAGGGAAAGAAAAAAAAAAAAAAAAAAAAAAAAAAAAGAGGAGAGGAAACTTAGGGAACTCTATTGTCCCTGAAGGTATTGCTCTTGATGAGGCTTCCTGTTCTCTTCTCAGTTGCTGGGTCCCAGACACAGATGTCCAGCAGCATTTTCATAGCCAGAAAACAGCCAGACTGTCTCTAGGTTTGTGAATGGAAAAATGACAGAGTGGGACAGGGCAGGATTGGATCTCTTAGGGTCACTGGTGGCACATGTCCCTGTCCAAAGTATTTAGTATCCTTTAAGATAGCAATTGCTGCCACAACTGAGTGGAAAGCAAACTATTTGTTTGCAGCAATTCTCTTGTGACCCCGTGGACTGATTGACAGCTTTATTTACAAGTTGTGCCATTTGGCCTTGGCCTTTTGACAACTTCTTTCACAAAGGGTAGCTCATGTCTGAAGGAAAGTCATTGAAATACTTCTTTTGATGGCAAGATAATGATTCAGTCATTTTTTGTGTGTGCTTGAAGGGTACTGTTGGACAGATCAATGCAAGAGGAGAACTTAAATGCCATAGATATTGTGGGGCAGTACTATCATAAAGCTCAAGTTTTAAAACAAATGTAATGAACTGGACTTCTGAGAACTAAATATACACAAAAACATCTTTTATTAAGCAGCATGCCCTTTTCCTCCTCATTTGATCTCATCACTAACCTCTATCAACAGTAACCTATACTGTCCTACGGATGCTTTCATAGACATGTTGATTTAATTTCAGCTAGTTTTAGTCTTCCTAAAAATAGGGATTTAATTTGATGGCCATCAGAGGGAATGGATATCCCCCTCCAAAGATGCCTCCCAAACACCTTTAGACAGGATAAATGATTGCTTGTGTCCATCTCATTTAGAAGGAGTCAGTGCCACTTGCCCTGTTTCCAACAGCCATCAAGTGTTCTTGGCAGTCACAATCTTCACTATGAAATCTTTTATATTTATCCTGCCAGTGGCAGGCTGAACCTGCCCTGGTCTATAGAGACTGCTTTATTTCTTTGTTCTCTCCTGGTCTATATACACTGCTTTATTTCTTCTCAAGAAATGTACAAAGACAAAGCAACCTGGACTCATTTGCAAAACGATTGCTGTAACCTCAGATTTAGTTTCTGTTTTTCAAAACGACTTCTCTAGAGTCTATCAGTCTATTACATTTGTAAGATTTATCTGAAGTAGAAATACAAAAATGCGAAGTTTCATTAAGGGTTCAGTTTTACAAGGTTTTGGGGGGTTGGGTTTTTGCTGTTTTGTTTTTTTCTTTTAATTAAAAAAATCTACTGTTTACATAATAGTAATAACTGATAGCTAGTAATGATAGTATGAAGAAAATATGTATGAAAAATTAAAATTAATAACTTGATTTAGAAAGTACTTGGTCTAAGTTTTCTGGAAAAAAAAAGGTAGAAAACAACTCCAGTACACTGTGAAGTGCTTCATGCATAGTGTGGCAAATAAACCTTTAAAAATGTGTGGTCACAGCTTTTCCAAAAGCTTCATCTTCAATTCAAAGTGAGTTGGTGCACTTCTGAATGATTGACCTGGAGTGTCTATAGTGTTATCTTTGGACAGAAAAACTCTGTGTGGTTTAACACAGAGCCAGAGATCCCACCCTCAGAGCCAGCTCTCATCAGGGATGTAGGACATGGAAGCCTGTGTGAAGCAGTTGACATGACACTGCACCTTGATGAAGAGTGACCCATGGTGGCTGGCACCCAGCCGGCTCTAGACCTACAGAAAGAATAACTAATGGATATAGAGACCCTACTGAAGCAGCCCCTCTGCTCTTAGTGCATGTTTTTCTTCACTTCTAAACCACAGATCCTGGTCACATGAGTTTGGTTAAGCAGGAGTTGGAAAGTGTTTGTGCTACTCTCATTTGTCATTCATCTCCTAAAGGGAACAGAAATAAAACTGTACTCCCTTAGAGCTGCTCACATGCACAGAGGCCAGGACAGGTAGGCATTGAAATTCACTTTTAAACCCAAAATAAAAACAGCAAATAAATAACCCCCCAAAATCTCCATAGCAACGTGCCTCATAATGGATAATAGCTTGCAGAAGACAGGAATGTGATCGAGTTTCTTTTGGATTCTAGAAATCTTAACTCATTAATCTATGTAATGAAATCTATTCTCCCTTTCTGTCTGTATATCATCCAAAGAGAAATCTAGACTTTCCCAAGGCTGGGCATCTAACAGGTTGTGTAAATTCCAACTTCAAGATTATATGTGAGATGGAGTCTTTGTCCCTTTCCAGCAAATGCTTAAAGCCAGCTTTGAATTGGAGAAAGTTTTGTGTCTGCTGCTTATGGGGGAGGGAAAGGTAAGCTGCCACTTCTAGGTGTCTGTGTGAATACCAAACAGGAAATTTGCCTGCTGTGCATGTTCAGAAGCATGTACATATATTTTATCAGTTTCATGAATGGCTTTTCACCACCTTCTGTAAAGTGATTTATAATGATGACTCATTAAATACTAGTTTCATATTCAAGGGCAATTCTTCTTCCAAAGCAGGGTATAATATGGCTGCTCTTCATATGAGAATTACTTTGATAGTGAAAGCTATATTTATAACAGTGACAGTATTCCAAATCTGGAAAGGTTTGCACTCCTGATTTTTATACTTTTTACCTGAGGGATAGATTATGTTATCTTTATTGAGAAAAAGAGCATGTTCATGAATAACTCCTGTGGATAGGATACATCTCACCTTAACTCTGTGTGAGATACTCAGTTTAAAGGTTCTCTGTTTTGTCACAGAGAAAAAAGAAGGAAATCTAAAGGGTGATCCATTTGGCTTTTGTGGTATCCAATCTCTCTTTCTCTAGAGTGGTTTAATCACTGTTGTGGTTTAAACCATACAAAATGATTAACTGAAACAAGGCATTTGGCTTTTCAGCAACAAAAAATGAAAGGATAATTAAGCTATAACTATGCCTTTGGGGGTGGATAAAATAGTAGAACAAGGAATAAGTGGAGGAAAAAAATTAAACCAAACATATATTTTACCTGTCCTGTTAAGATCTCAATTTAGTGGTATCCTCAGTCATTTTCTACCATTCTGTAATTATCTATTTCACTGAGTCAAAATCCATCATCCTGCTGTGCAACATGTCTCATCCCAAAATCAGCACCTGCCAAGTGTAAACTATTCTCACTTTCATTGCCTTTAATTTTCATGTCTGAAGGTTTCTGAATGTACTGAGGAGTTTTTCAAAGCTAGAACTGAGGCTTGACTGCCAGACTTGTATAATTTACTTATCCCTTTTCCTTAAAAGTGTTTAGGAAATATTCCCTGGTTAGAAACCTGACTTCTTTACTGGATCACCGTCATTGATAGAAAGCAGCTGTCATCACTGTGATCTAAGGATTTAACTCTGAAATATGAAATTGTCTACTGAAGAAAGAGTAGAGCAGTGAATAGTAGATTAAATTAATAAAGAAGGGAAAAAATCAGAACTCTGACTCATGATCTCAGTAAATCTAAGTAAATCTAAGTAAATCTCAGTAAATTGTTGTGGTTTGGGTTTATTTTGCTTCTACTTCCATTTTAAAATTGAGCCCTTTTGATGCAATTCTTCTGAAGGTAAGATTTGTCCACTTGGTGTTAGGCACATGTTTCTTCTATGATGTTCTGCTTTAATAGTTTCCAGCATGAAAAATAATGACCCAAGGAATAAACTCCAAAAGAAACAGGATTGAGTGCAAAACATTATTTTTTTCATTGATTAAGAGAAAAGATATAGAGATGGTCACATTTAATTGGTAGAAAAGTCATCTTGACTTAACTTGGGCACATGGTCAATAAATTCTGCTTGTATTGTTTTCGCTGTATGTTTGGTTTCTTAGTTTCTCAGTCTTTTATTCTGTACAGTTCTGTACATTTCAGGGAGTGGTAGGATGTCTGTCCTGTTAATGAATTTAGAAAACTGATACCTCCTCAAGATATGATCATCTACACTGAGATTTTCTTGAATGATATTTTGTATGAAAGTATTCTCTGGTCAATGGAAAACGTCAGTGTGCCAAATCAGATCCTGGCAGTGACAGGCCATGATACTCTAGAAGAAAAGTGACCTCTTTAGAAGCTGTGGCTTTAAATTGAAATGCTCAGTGTAAGCTCTTTCTTTTGCTGTGCTCTTGAATAGCATAAAATTTTAATTAAAAAAAAAAAAAAAAGAGAATCAATAAAACCTCACTAGCCCTTCTTTTCAAATTTCACGCTTATCAGTATATCCTACTACCCTTCTCCAAAACACAACACTTAGCTATCCTTATAGAAATAAATGGAGAATTGTCCATATCCTCATTGTGAATAGAAAAAGAAAACTATAAAGCAAGTCAGACCAGTATACCGTGGTGAGCTGAGCTACTGCTAAATAGAATTCTTGTTAGGTTTTGATTTCATTTGCAGAGGATGTTTTGACAGAAGTGTGTCAGCACCACATTTCTAGTCTCAAGGCAAATGATGAGGAATAAAAAGATTATTACTGGTCATGTAGTATTTTATGAAAGCCATTTTTTTCTTCTGAATAGTAGTTCAATGTGACTTAAAGAAAAGTCTGAATAAAAATGCATTTCCTTTATACAGATATTTATATAACTACAGGTGTGTATGTGCATGCACAACTCTATAAATTTCTTTTTTGACTTGGGAGAAAGCATGTCTACATCAGAGAAGCCTTGTCAGAGTTCAGTGAGCTTATTCAAGGACTGGGAGAAGTACAGCTGAATCAGTGCAGTGCTGTGCTTGTCCTACTTGCTTCCACTGAGAACTGCCTCCAGTGTACATCAGTTCATCCAAAAATAAGTTATAATCCCTGTGTGGTGTAGGACTCTGGTGTGTTGCTGTGCCAGGGTCACTCAGGGCCAGGCTATATTCTTCTTTCAGGAATTGTAGTGAGCCAAGGAGATGTATCAGGTAATTATTGACTGTAAAGTGGATGCTGTCTCAGTGGATGGCAGGGACAGTGTTACCCTGAACTGTCCTGCCACTTTGTTCATGCCTGAGAAAGTGCCTGTTCTCAGTGGATATGAGTAGTCCATGCTGTATCTTACACTGTCATTCTAATCAATTTATACCTCATGCCACTGATGGAGTTTATTTTATGTTCATCTATTAAAAATTAATTAAGTTGGTCTAGAGTACTTTTTTTTTTCTTTTGTATGTGTGTGTGTTAAAATTGTTAGATTTTGAGGCATTCTACACCCCCCTTCCCAATTCCTATGCATTATGGACATTTTTGGAAGAAACATAGCAGAGAACTCACTCAGAGGACTTAACAGAAATATTAGGTATTTCTAATAAAAATGAATTTTGTGGAAAATGGAAGAAAATAGAATCTCCTACTGACTTTTTAAGGAAGAGGTTGCTGGAGATAGTCTTGTAAAATCCCCAACAACCCCTGTTCAACCTGGGCCATAATATTAATATGCTGCTTCAGGTTTATGAGGATAGTGACTCAGTCAAAGAATCTATATTTTTAAAACAGCCCTTGAAACAAGGATTTCTTTTAGATCTGTAGATTGCTAAAGTAATGTGAGATCTTTTTTTCTGAAAAAAGTGCATAATATAGCAAAACTTTATTGACATAATTTTATAACTTAATCTTGCATCCGTGCTTCTTCATTATAGTCTCTCTTTGAAACTCAAACACTAGTACCATACATACTTTATTCCAACAATATTCTGAGGCACATTTCTACGAAAATACCAAAGGAGGGAATTGTTATTTGTAGAAGTTCATTAAGGTAGAGCCAGGACTACAAGATATCATTTATCTCTATTCTGTGAGTTAGACTATTGATGTTGTTCCTCACAAATTCCAATAACATTGATAGAAGCCAATCAATCCATCAGAGACTATAACATAAGTAACGTATCTTATACCTGTTTTTTTCATCATTAAACTGGAATATTGTTAATGGAATCAATGAAACAGAATCAATTGCAACAGCTGAGTGTCTGGTACATCAATTTTAGGATGCTTGGCAACCTGTCACACTCACAATACTCCCTTTGAACTCAAAGAAAATTCCGGTTTCATAGGATGAAGCAGTCCTTGCATTTCAGATTTGTATAACTTGGAAGCAGTTTAATCATTTGGAGAATAAGGATTAAGACCTTGGGAAGTTTGCTAATTAGATACACTCTCCTTAGCCTAGTAGGTAGCAAGAGTTTATAGATCACCACTTTTTTTCTTTTTTTTTTCTTTTTGGAACCTTTTATAATTACGGTGACGGGTAGCAAGCCCCAGAAAGGAGGAAAAAAATGAAGCCTCCTTAGATCTGAGCATTAAGACTTTCCACTCAAGATGCCTTCAAAAGCACTCTGACATTACAACCAACCACAACAAGCTGCCAGGAGCCACATGAGATTCATGTCAAAAGTAAAGCTCCTAGGAAAAGAAATGGGAATAATATTGTTGTAGAAAGCGAAGAAAAGAATTTGCACAAAATAGAGAATGAAAGGACTAAATAAAGGCAGAAAAAGAAGCAAGGAAGGAGGAAAATTCAGCACCATTGAGAATTAGACACCAGTCTTAATTACTTCTCTGAAATTGCTCCTGTATTGAACTCACAGTATATTAATTTATATCACAATATTGCATGCAGTTATATCCAACAAAATGATCTGGTAGTCTTAAAGGGACAGAGCTGGTTAATATACATCCTTTCATTATGATAAAGTGCTTTAAAATGGCTCCAACATTATATGAGGCGAAAGGTACTGGGAGCTAGTGAGCATTCTTTGACAAGCTGAGCATCTTGACCATGGGGAGAGTTTAAACTAAATTCCAGCCTTCTTCCTATTGATAACCATCCTTGGAGAAGTTGGCTGAAACAAATCCAACCCATTGTGTGTTCTGATATTTCAGTGATGGAAACATCAAAATGTCTTAGTGACAGAGGGGAAGAAAGACTGGTGAGAAAGAAGCACATCAGGTTGTAAAGGCAATACGAAAATTTCACCCATTCAGCACATTCTCATGACACATTTTTGTTATGTTTTTACTTTAGAAAGTACAATGATCTGTTCTACCCTCAGTGTATTGTGTGGTCTCTTACTATTATATTATTTTGCTCTGCACTTCTTTAAAATTTTAACATATAAGTATTGCTACAATATTACTTATTAATTTTCAGCAGAATATCCAAATTTGACTCTGTAGTTTTCTGCAAAAAGCAGGTGATAAGGTCAAGCTTCTTTAGGACCACTAACACAAAAAAAAAAAAAAAAAAAAAAAAAAATCAACACACCAAAGCAACAACAACAACAACAACAAAAGAACCCACAAAAAACCACACACATATATACGCACACAAATATATATATATAAATAGAGCAGCTGAAGAAAAATAAGTGAGTGAAGAAAATAAGTGAGCTGAAGAAAAATAATGCCATTCCAGAGTTACACTGAGTTATACAGTTTACGCTTCTTTTTGTAATGATATGAAGTTTTTGGAGTGACAAAAATGTTAATGTCTACCTTTAATTAGACATGTGCTTCTTTTTGACATGGATACCAAAGATTACGATTAATTTCTTTTATGACGTCATCCAACTCTGGATGGAAATAAAACATATAAGATGCATACAAAATTTTAGAGGAAATATATAATTGTCAAACTCTATGAAGCTTCCTTGATCATAAATTTGTATATGAGCTTTTTTTGTTTCCTTATTTTTTTTCCCTTTGATGCAACTAGTCAGCTCGGTAAGAAACTTAGGGAATTTATCTTTATTAACCAATGAGGCTGTGTGAAAAATATTTATTGTTTCTCATTTCAAACAGTCCTCTTTAGTCATAAATGAGTATAAAGGAAGCATGACAAGCAATTTGCTGCATGGTAGATGATATTAATGACCTGCCATGCTCATGTCTCCTTGTGTGATATGTGGCTATTATTTTTTTTGAGTGACAGATTACAACAGAGAATGTTTTGTGTCAGTTGTGTCCTATTATCTGGTTGTTGTTAATAAGAAATGAGGAAAATAACTTTATTCGCTGTCAAACCCACACATCACCAGCACTAGCAGTGTTTCTCTCACAGAGCAGTTAGTGAATGCCCAGGAAAAGATCTTAAGAGACTGGGAAACCACGGTGTCCTTCTATTTAACTGCAGCATCTCTTTTTGTTGATAGTGGTAGATGCTCAAACTTTTAATGACAAATATTGTATTTATTCAGTTAACATGCCAATACAAATAACTCCATAAATTTATAATGTTTTATCACCAATACCTTATAAAACTGTCATTTTACCAGGTAAATAGAGCTCAATAAACCTTTACCAGACACAGGAAAAGGGAATCTGCAGAAGGAGCAATCCATCTCGCAGTGAGTGCTAACATAAAAGCTCCAGCATTTACAACTTGCAGGTCGTCACCTCACACTGTTACCTCACCACCCCATCACACCACCCAGGACAGGAATGGCCTGCTGTGACACGATGCCATTGTGGTCACACTCAACTGTGCTGATCCACATTCACCTCCTCACAACCAAACTGACATTACTCTTTACAGTGACAGCACCCTGAGCTCTCTGCAGTTGTAAGTTAGAGTTGAAAGAGCACAATCCCATACCACACAAAAAGAAGATATTAAACTGGTCAAAATTGAAAAAAATATGCCCAAAGTATTGTTTCATTTTACATCAGAAATCATGCCAAATACTTTTGACCTCTAGCACTCTAAGTGATGGACTAACTATTGGTAGTTGATAAAAATACCACAAAAAAGCTATCTAAACATGATTCAGAAAGGGCTGTGTCCGTGTGTAGACTGTAATCTGTAACACGAAAAGTTTTGAGTTCTGCTATAGGATGTTAGATATTTTGCTTTTATGATATATTTGATAAAAAGTTATTTATTCTTTTTGGAGACCAGATTTATTAAAAAAAAAAAAAAAAAAAAAAGCAGCTGATGTTGTGTACAGATATGCAGCAAATAAGAGCACATATTTAATCATTATGAATGCACCTACAGGGCTCAGCCCATGAGACATCTGCATAAAACTGCCCAGATTCTTTCAACTGAGAGATAGGCACAAGGCAGGGGTTACATCTATGAAGTATATTAAGTTAGACTGTAATATATGGAAGGGTCTTACAGTTCAGCTAATGTTACACTTGAGGCTGTTCAGCAAAATATGCCATCACAATTAATGTCAACACCAGATAACCAGTCACTGTAAATACCCTTGGAGGGATTTCTTATATCTTTTAGGAGAAATCCCATTTAAGAAGCAAAATTTCCAAATATATCCCTGCAAATCAGAGGTCAATTCAATAACCTACCAACCAGCAGGCAAATTTCATCTCCTGTTAAAGACAAGTGTTATCCACTTTGACAAGAGCAGGCTGGTGGGAAATGAATAAATAGATGTCCTTTTTGCCTGGAACAGACTCTACAGTAAGCACTTGGACCATCCTTTGTGTTTCTGTTGTATTTGGCCATTGCCAGGCTGGGCCATACCATAAGCAGCAAAACAAGTCCCTTTTACACCACAGAATCTCACCTGTCCCCTTCAGGCCTCACTCGTGAACCAACTGACTCCACTGCCTCGCTGACACTTCTGCCTGAGCAGGACCAGATCTGTGTTGCTTTACATAGATTTCATCTCATTATAATGAAGCAAATATTGAACACTATAATTTAGAGGACTAGCTGAAGACAGAGATTTCTATAGTGTGTGTTGTGATATGGTGTAAAAACACACCAGAGATCACGCTTTCTGTTTTGAAAGGTGATAGATAAGCAGAAGCAAAGAACTTAACCGTAGCTTGTTGAAGCCCTCCTCGTTGGCACTGCTGCTTGGTGTAAAACTGAACAGAGTGATTTTCTGACCAGGTTGCATTGAGTTTCCCAGCAGCTTGATCCCCTTCATGTCCCAGACTGAGTCTCATTTCTTAGCAACCCTTTTTTCTGCAGCTCTGTTAAAGGACAGCTGCTGTGCTACTATCAGAACTTCCTATCGATGTCCTTTGTATTATTTAAACCTTTACATTTCCATTTACTCTGAAATCCCACTAAAACAAGTTGCTAAGGGTAATTCTAGACGCACACACTTCCCTCAGCCCACGCTAGATGCTCAAGAAAGATATCTACAGCGGAAAGACAAAAATTGGAACCCAATATGAACACATGAAAGTTATCAAAAATCTCCTTTTCTCTGTCTGCTTCTTTTCAATATCCAAGATTCTCTTTCAAGCAGCTGTGATTGAACCAAGTTCTGCTTGCCATGTAAAAACTGCAATATGATGGTTCTTACAACCTACCTCCCAAAACAATGAAGTGATTGGAAACACACAGTGTCTCTGCACCTTTTTTTCCTTTTGTTGTTTGTTCCTATAAGCCCCATTTTAGTGCAAGACAGAGACAATTCTAGTTTTCATCAACTATTGCAACCTGATTGAATTCTAAAAAAATCAAGCAGATATATATGGATTGCAAAAATTATCTTTGCTCTTGGTTCTTGAAAAAGGCATTTGAGACTTCAGCTAATTTTAGATTGACAGTAATTGCTAAATTTTGCAGAAAAGTGTTCCTGTGTTTTTGAATTTTTTAATTTGCCTTTTTTTTCCCCAAATAGAGTAGTACTTAAGTGAAAAAGAATCACGGCTCAGAAAAAGTGAGGTTTCTTTTCGATCTTTCACTTCACAGTATGAATCTGTGTGAGAAACTTAGACAGTGGCCTTAGATGTGATTAAGAGGTAAAAATATTTCTAAACTATGCAGGACAATATGCCGAAGGTGTGCATTTTTAAATTATTTTATGAAGCATTTCCATTTTAAATTATTTTAAAAATAATTTTGGAATTGACTGTGCATAATTAATTAAATGTTTTTTTAATGCTTAAGTCTCCAATGCATTGTGTCTTCTGACCTCTGACAGACACTCAGAGGATTTTATCTCTGAAAGAATATCTTTAAATCTGTGCTACATGCTTTTCACGTAATTTTCTAAACAATAATTTTATTTTACACCAACAGTGAGAGATGAGTAAATTATTTAAAGTAATGGGTTAAAAAGATCTGTAAACATGCAACTGGCTCTTTTTAAAATTGTAACTTTTTGAGATAGTTTAGCCAAAATCTAAAGTACCTTTGACAGATTTAGCAACATCCCCCTATTCTCTGAGGAATCACTTCAGCTGCCATCCAGCAGGAGCTGTGAGCAGTGGAGGTGGCACGGACATAACCGGGTCCATTTTGTCCATAAACTTTCACACTTGTTCTTATCTGCCATGGAACAGAAACAAACTTTGTTCTGTTGTTTTGTGAAATTGTGTGAAACGATCCAAGTCTGAATCAAACAGATACTTCAGTCTGCATCTCTCCCCACTCACGTGAAGCACACGTCCTGCCCTCCTGGGCACAGCTGCCACCACTGGACGTGGCCTGGCAAAAATCAATCCAATAGAGAGGCACAGAGATTCCTGGCACCAGCTTTAGGATAAATAATTTTAAAATCTTGAATATGTGTGTAGTGTAGTATAGTGCCATTGTATGTATGGAAAAATTGATCAACTGATGAATTAATCAAAGCCATTTAATGTCAAAAGGCTCTGCTTGGCTTTTTTAGAGTTGGATAATCAGACAGTGTAAAGTCACTTTTCTTTTCCAGTGAACTGCAAAGAAAATTGTAAGCTATAATTTCTTTAGCCAACTTCAGAAATCTCAGAAACAGGAGAAAACAGAAGAAATCTCTTTAAATTTTAAGAAAATACCAAAATTACCTCACAAAACTGATTAACAGTGACATGAAAAGTACTAGCCTGCTTCTGGGATTTTGCACACTTTCATCATGTATCCTGTACAACCATTCTTATAATTCAGATAAAACTTGATTGGCTCTAATTTACAAACTGTAAATTCTATTGAACTGTAAGTAAGTCAAGGGTTTATTACTCATGGAAAACCTGATGAAAAGAAATGAAAATATGACAAATAAAAGACCTCTCTTCATACCATTGAAGTGAATATAAAGAATAAATACCTTTTTACCAGCTGATTCCTCAGTGTTATTATCTTGGAGCTACATCAAGCGTGTGAAGCAACATTTGTTTATTTAGCTTTAATGCAGCAGTTATTTTACTTTATTATATTTTTGCCTTATGAGCCACGTCAGGTTTATCCTCATAACTGAATATGTGTTCTAGGTGGTGTCTTTACAGCCCAAGCACTACTCATGATCAGTGAATGATGGAGCATTTTATCCATCCCTTTATGAGGTGATGATAAGGATAATTCCCAGACTTCTGGGCAGTTAAGAGGCAAGCGAGTGATGGAAAGCAGCTATTTGCTGCATCACTACTTGCCAGCCTCCTCCCAAAAGGATTTCTGTAAAGTTTAACTGACAAGCTTGAATATTTCTGATTAACATATTTTTGTATTTAAAACCAAATTATCTTCTTTTCTCTGATTTTCTTTTCCCATGTTCTGCCATACACATAATTTGTTGCTACAGTCCTCCCAGCTGTAAATCAAAACAGCTCACTCTACTTTGGTCGAGCTTTACTGATTTATATTCACAGTGGACCTACTACAAGATCTTAGTTTTTCATTTATATTTCTCATTTCTAAATTCAAAAAAACAGCCAAAGATTTCAGCCTAGGCTCCAGTCCATTCTCTAATGGACACTGGGCCATGTAGGGTTAAATCTGTGAAAGGAAACAGCCTGTCATGTTTTCTGTAATGTCTCTGATGGAAGTGTTCATATTCTTTTATAGTTCGTCAAGACAAATACCATGATGATCAATATAATAAGTATCACAACTCTGATAATTTTGTGAATCTTACATTCACTCTAATTCCAATTATATGCTTCTTTGGCATTAGGTCACAGTGGAATGGAAATAGATTTTCATTTGACTACATTAGAGACAATCTTAAATCTCATGTTAGGTTGAATCGTGTCTCCTGATCAATTATAATTCTTTTGTTTTATTTTACAAAGTTACCTCCAGAGAAAAAAAATAGAGCGATTTCAATAATTAAAAGAGTAATTTATTAATATAAAACCCTCAACAGAAGGCTGTAACAGCACTGAGAGTGGCAAGAACCATAGGAAAATCCTTCCGAGTTTTTACGATTTTTATCTTAGTATTTATCTTAAAGAATTGACACCAGAGGCAGAACCAGACTGAGGTGAAAGAAACTAAAATACACGGTTTTTAAGCCATTGTATGGACTTTATGTTCTTGTTCCTTTCATCCCTGAAACATATGGGGAAAAATAAAGAATAAAGCTGTTCTGAAAGAGCATATGAATCAGCTAGATCTGGATGCATATTTATTTTAAACATACAGATACTTTCATAGATCTCAGCCAAAACTGCAGATAATTAGGGCTGGCAAGAAAAGAAGCTAAAAACCCCTTAAACACAGCTCTGAATTTTAAAAATCTTTCTTTCCCCACACACCCCTCTTCACCCCTCCCAGGCTTTTTTTCTTCAT
The DNA here is from genome assembly GCF_009819655.1 of Sylvia atricapilla. NCBI lineage: Eukaryota > Metazoa > Chordata > Aves > Passeriformes > Sylviidae > Sylvia > Sylvia atricapilla. The sequence goes on from NC_089146.1 coordinate 24,850,303, forward strand.
ATTTTAACTGAAATTTTATGGAAATTACAGAAATAAGTATTTAGTGTTTTCAAAACAGATTATTTACAATTGGTTCAAGCACTGTTTCTGAAGTAGACTCATATTTCAGGAAAATATAAATTTACTGTAAAAATATATTTAGTGATACAAAACTAGGGGCATCAATGAAAAAAGAAATGCAAAATGAGCAATTTTATTATGTTCCCCACATCACTTTCTGATATTTTTCTAAATAAAATTTTAAAATTCAGTATTCTGAGAGGATTTTGCATTTTAAAAACAAGTAATTTTTTTTACCATCATATCTTTGCTGCTAGGCAGGTATTTTAATTATTCTCTTACCTGAAACTTGAGGTGTAAATTTATATTTCAGAGGGAGCATACAATTTTTTGAGTAATTTACAGAACTTATTGATGATGAAGTCCTTTATTGTTTTACATCATATCTTCTGGGGTTATCTCTGGCCTAATCTGCTTCAGTTCACTTGGGTTTTTCTCACTCTGCTTTGACCATGATCTTAGTAATTGAAAATAAAATGCACCAGACAGAGATTTTTTAAAATATCTGATTCTCTAGTAAAAACCTCTGAGACTGTACAATTCTGCACAAATCCCCAAATTCCTCCTTGGCATCTGAAAACTCTTCTCTGCTTTGGTAAAAGAAAGTCTGGCTTTCATTGCCTGCGTTCCCCTGGCCCATAGCCTTTCCAGTGATCACAGGAGAGCAGCAGATTTCTGGGCAGTCCCTAGGAGTCTGAGATCTGGCCTTGGGGCCAGCAGGAGGGTTGGAAGGGGAAAGCATCAAGCACCAGGGTGTTGAGAAGGCCAAAAACTGCTCAGACAGGTGTGAAGGTCTGGTGCTTGGGAACATGTTCATCTGCATGGATGGTTGGTGGAGCTGGACCATATGGAGAGGAAGAGTGAGACATAGTGATGGAGAGCATAGACACCTAAAACTAGATGGGTTTTTTACCCAGTTGTTCACTGTAGAGGATTTTGAGTCAGAATTAGTGGTATGATTATGGGCATTGTTCTCAGGGAATAGGTATGGGCTCTGCTGGGACCCAGGAGGCTGGAGTCTAGTGAGGACCAGACTGCTACAGAGCCTCCACCAGGAAGGAACATCAGTCAGAACGAGCTCAGACAGTGATTTTCTCAGTCCTCAGTCTTCCCTATAATAATCAATTAATACCTGCCACAACACACTTCACAGGTGGTTGATGAGGACTGAGGTTCTGGCAAGTTGGCAACTGGACTTGGGCTCAGAAGCTAATAATTGATATTCAGAGCAGAACTCTGAATATCAGTGATGTCTCATGCTAGGAGCAGGCAATTTGCCCTCTAACTTGACCATCCAGGAACCTTGGGATGATATTTGTCTCAATGCAAGCCTTTTAAACAAACAAAATCACTGGAACATGTACACAAAACAATGCTGTTAATCACAGGACATGTTAACTAGGTTATTTAAATTTTTCCAGTATTCTCAGAGCAATGATTTCGTAGGCTGTTTCTCTTTTTCTCTCATCTCAATCTCAGCATAAACTCAGGTTTTTTATAGGTTACAGTACCTAGGGTTTTATTCATGAGTTTGAATTTAAGTACATGAGCAATTTCAATAAAGTTTGCAGAATGACATTAACCATATGTTTCACTGGATTATTGGATCTGGGCTCTCACTTCATCACCACTGAAGAAAGCAATATCTACTCAGAATCACAGCTGAGCAGTGTTCTCCTTCAAGGCAGAATTTAGACCAGAGATATTCCCAAGGTCATCTCCAGCTAACACTCCATGGTCCTGTGAAGTAGTAGGTGAGAATATCCACACAGAATGTTTGCTGGAACTTGTGATTCATACAGCTGAAACCACATTGATCTTGGTGTGTCATAGCCCCTCCAGGATGGCATGGTATGAACAGCAGGTTAACGTATATTATTGAAATAAATTTAAGATATGGACATGGCTACACATTAGTGATTGATATTCGTTTTGGATAAAGTTTTGTTGCAAAAAACACCCTTGCTTAAATCAGCAAGGCCAGCATGTCTGGTTAGCTTAAGTGAGGATGGTAAAGAGATCCTGAGCTGGTACAAAGCAGAGCTGAGAAGTGTCCATGTTTCCTGCAGTTTCAAAATCACACTGGCGGAGTGTGAATATGCTATAAAGATATATAAATCACAAATGAAGATAGAAAGGTGCAACTCAGAATGTCTCAGCTGCCCAAAGACTGCCAAAATTATTTGTGACTGTATGAATGTTGAGGCACCAGCTGTAACACTGTGCTCTGCTTTAAGCACAGAATTTTGGCAAATGTATGGATCATTTGAAGAATATCAAGACTTCACCAAGAACAATGTAAGACCCTAGGAGCATGACTTGTACAATAACTCTGAAAACACAGCTTTTGAATACCATATGAAAACTTTTAAATTACTTGATTGACAGTAAGTGGATAAGAAACATGATAGTGATCTTCAAATATATAAAACATAGCTGCGAAAGACAAGTGAATAACCTTTCCTTCATGTCCACTGTAGACAGTACAGAAAGTAATGGCCTTTTTAATAGTGGCAAGGAAAATCTAACTTAGACATTAAGAAAAAAACAACTTTGTAACTGAAAGCATAATTAGAGAGTGGAAGAGACTGCCTGAGAAGGCTGTGGAAACTCCATCATCATCAAAGCCTTTAAAGAGCAAACTGGAAAATGGTCATTTGGAATAACTAAGATCTAGTTGATCTGTGGAGAGCAAGAGATGAAAAATACAGTTGACTGAAGGCCTCTGTAGGTTTATTTTCTACTGTTTGGTGATAATTGTTAGGCAGTATGGAGGATAATATGTACTAGTTAAACTCAAATCAGATAGACTTGACAGAAGCAAAAAGTATTACGTATTGTTTTTTGATAGAAAGCCATAAAAATAAATCACATGGTATCGCATTTGAATAACAAATTTGCTCAATGTAATTTTCAAAGTTCTTATACTGTGATGACAGATATATTGGAATATTGTATATGAAAAATAACTAGACAAATGCAAGATTAGGAAAAAGCATGTCAATTCCTGTGGTACTTTTAAATGTAATTTTAAACATATTTGCAACAGTAAGGGGAATTAAGCAGATTAGAGATCTCTTTATGTTGAGGATTGTAGAAGCAAAATATCAAAGTCTGTTTCTTCCTACAATACTTTATTTGCATTATTCCAGATTTCCAGAGCTATAACTGAGATCAGACTTCATTTCCTGATCCTTTACCAACACCATATCCAAGTTCAATTAAATCTTTTTCAAGAAGTTTGTGAGTACATCAACACAGGAGCAGGAAATAGTCTTCTGACTTAGTGGCTTACATGGAAAGGGAGATAACCAAACACGTACAGTTATTTCTGTGGTCTCGCTGGGGTAACCAGCTCACAACTCTTGAAGTACAAGCCTGCTGTAATCATTAGGGCATGGTTAATGAAAACAGCTCATTATTGTCTTGGAGATACTGTCCTCTAGCAATGCCCTTTAAATTGAAATGTATGCAAATGAAGACTATTTAGTTTAGAAGTTTTACAATGTAGACCTTGTAAATATGAAAATTTAATTACTAAGTTTAATATTTATCATGAGGAGCTCTAGCTCTCCTCTTTATCTTACCGAGAAAATGATGAAATATTCCTTTTGAAGTAGATGATTATTTAACAGATGCTTCTGTCCAGTGTTTCCACAAACTTGGACAGATACACAAAAAGCCAAATATGTATAGATTTATCCTCTTATCCTGTAGACCATTATACCAGCATGCTTCACATTTTCATCAGAGTCCAGCATTTTTCAGCTTCAGTAAGAGAATTTGCACATCAATCCAGAAGAAAACAAATTGCTGGGAGTAAAAGCATATTGTAACAAAACTGCTGTCTGACAGCTTGAGAACAATGAAGGGCTTTTATAAGTAAATGGTGCATGTCTCATGATACGTTCTCAGGCAGGGATCATCTGATGTGGCCTGTACAGAGAAGAAATGTTTCAGACACAAATATTATCCTGCCTGTATGGAGGAGATTTTGAGCTGCTGGAATAATCAATAATTTATTGTTTCTGCACTTCCAATAAATAAATGCAGAAATCCACTGCGCTTGGATGGATAAAAATTCTTTGTGTCTAGGAAAATTTTGGATGAATAGAGAAGTTGAAAAAGCCAGAATAGTAAACTCCACTTTATTTTTATTCAGTTGGTTTTGTAAAATAGAACCACTGTTGACAATGTGAAGCTAAATATTGAAAAATCTCCAAATTTGATTCTTAAAATAATTTAGCCTAGACTTTTTTGACATTTCAGAACTTCCTCTGCTTTTTTTTTTTACCTTGAAAAATTAGAATAAATTAAAAAGAAATACTGGCATCACCAATTTTTCAACTATCTCATCTGTATGATCTCCTCTTTCCCTCTTGAGTATAGAACACAAACAGATAGGAAACAGATAGGAAGCATTTCTATTATCACAAGAAGAATTGTTTACAAAAGTAATAGGTGTTATTAAATCAGTTGATGTAACTGAGGGAAAAAGCAAAATGGACAAGATTTCAAGCATACAAGCACTTCAGATCTGAAACAGAATTGGTCAATGGAAAATAAAATACAATTACTGAGACTTTTATGGTCTAGTAAAACATATTCCTCTTCCTTCAGTATTTTCCTTGCTTGTATCCTTGGATTTTCACAACTACAGTGTGGCTGCTACTACCCACGTAATATTTTCAGTTGAAAGTTATTTGCTAGTGCCCAGGAGGTGGGCAAGACCTATGTGCAGTGAGTCTCAGAATTAAGCAGCTCACCAGCCCCACTGAGTCACCTGGGCTGTCTTTTCTGGGCAGGCACACATGAGAATAGTGAGGAAAGGCAGAATAGCCATCGCTCTCAGGAGTGGCATGTTTGTCATTTTCTGATTCTTACTTTTCTCTGGGTTTTTTTGGTTTTTTTCCCTTTAGGAATTTCAGCTTCTCCAGCCAGGATTTTTCCTCTTTAACCCTTATGTTCCTGATTATCATGATTGTCTCAACAATTACAATGTTGTCGGTATTTGTTTTTTCTTTCTTGCATGATTGCACATCATGGACTCTCTCAGACTTTAACAAAAATTTTCTCAGGAAACTTATGCAAGGTCACAGAGCTGTGCTGAATCAAACTGGCTTTGGGTTACAGACAGCTGCTCCCCAGGGCTGAGCATTTCAAGGTGACAGTGAATCCACATTTGCACATGAGCAAAGGAAAATGTTCCACGGCTGTGTGCATTGCTCTGAACTCAGAAGACAAGAATGTTTTTGTTTGTCTCTTCAGATCCTCTTTGCTTTGAAGTTGAAGCACAGGAAAAAACAAGGACTTTTCATAAAAGCTTCCAAAGACCATCTCTTTCTCTTATTTTTCAAATCACTGAAAAAAATTAAGAGGGAAAAACACAAAGATAACCGTGTAATGACTCACATTCATTTAGTGATTTTAATCTCAAGGCACTTTAAGAAATGTCATAACCACACATATCCATGTTGTGGGTTGTCCTTCAATTTATATTACAAATGTCAGACATAATCCCAGTATTAATCAATATAATTACTGCTCTGTTTAATTATTCTTCCATACTCAGCCTCACCATTCTTTTAAAACTGGAAAATAGTAGCATGGCATTTAATATGTGGCAAATTTTTTTTCTTTCTTCTTTTTTTAACTTCTAACCTTTCTGGAGAAATCCCATCAGAGTAGCTGGATTGTATGAGAGGTCTAAGAGACTTTCCTCTGCAATTTTTGAGCTTTATTATCAGCAGAAGAAGGAAGATGACCCTTGCACAGGTTATTTTGGGTTCATATACTACTGTTTATTCTGCTTAAATCAGTCAGTCAATAATTCTGGCATTTGAGGCAGACAGAGACATCTGGAGCAATCCTACTCATTTACAACCCAGGGAGTGCTGCCTTCAGAGCAAACACCAGTGTGACCTCCAGGTTATGAACTGGTGCCTCTGTGAGTGATTCAGAGTGTGCAAAAGGTAATGCTCTCCAGACTCTCCACAGGTGGATCCTTCAGGAACTACCTTCAGCTCTCTTAAAATCTATCTCATTGTTTCTGTTTTAGTGGCATCTGGCACGAGAGGATAAATTTCATCTCTCCACAGTGCTCCATACAGATGGGAAATGAGAGCAGTGCTTGCTAGTGAAAGTATTATACAGTCCAATTGCTACCTTAGCCCTGCAACAGACCTTTTGCACACAACCCATCATTCTCCTGAAATCCCCCTGTTTTTTTCATATCCAACAACCAAACCTCTTCCAAGAGTTCCTGGTTGTTATCTCTGGGCGTGAGTGGACGCACCATAATCTCCTGCTATGTAACACCCAAATTTTCCGATGCATGTGGATTGAAGGCTTTTTTTCTTTGTTTCTGGCTCAGTACTGATATAAAGATATTACATATAAAATACAGAAATATAAATCTCATCACTGATAGAAAGACCTAGGATGCTTCATAAGGCCTATTTCACTACTCTGTCAGGACAGTAACAGCAACTCAAGTCACTAAGCTTATTTGTAACCATGTTGATCCCAGCAGCTCTGACCATGCTGACATGCCACAAGCTCACAGGCTCATTACTTAAGGATGAAACGTTTTTCTCAGACCTCTGCTGAACCCAACATCTGTGTTTATGGATAAATACTTTGAAACTCAGCTCACACATGATCAAGTTGTTGGTACATGACAAAGGATACTGGGAAATAACATGTGAATGATGTACTTACTTTGAACCACCAAACTGTTTCTCTTTTTGATCTGATGAGAGTTTAAAACTTTATTTCTTTATTTTAATTTTGGCCCTTACATGCTAAAATTACAGGCTGGTATACATGTATGATTCAGGGAGAGGAATCCTAATGCAATGATGGCTCACAACACAGAAAAATGGGAGTACATTTGCCAAAGACCAAGGCATCTCCTAGATGTGAATGTCTTTAAAATGAAACTTTACACAGGAACGAAAACATTCAATTAAAATTGATATTATGAGAACTGCATAAAGAGTCTTGCCTTGGAAAAATCAGGAAATAAGATAGTTCATTTTCCAAGAATGTTCTGAGGAAGTGAATGACTACCCATAAAAGACCAAATACTTGAATATCAGCTCGCCTGCTTTCCTTTGAAGAAATGCTGCTCTTTGTGATCCATTCATTTCACAGAATGGTACTTAGTAATTTGTTCAGAGAACATCTTTGAAGGAATGTATCTAACATTTCCAATTACATCTTGAAGGCTTGGCACAAAGAGGGATGAGGAAGGTCTTGAAAATGGGGAAATGAATAAATAATTCAGGCTGCTCTTCCTCCTCCCTCACCCTTCCCTCCCAGCATTCCTCCCCCATTTAAGTTGTGAACAATCTGATCTGTAGTTATTAGGAGGCTTTATTTAGTAACTATGATCATCAGATAACAGGTTCTGAATATAATAAACCTACTCAGGAATGAGAATCCAGTGTTTGGTACCCAATATCTAAATGAGTTCTCAGACGCATGTATATCTCAGCTGAACAGAATAGTCTTAAGCGAGTGATAAGAGTGAGCAGCAAAGACATTCACTGCTATCATAATCAAGCATTTCATAATGTAATTAATTAGATAAAGCCATAATGCACCACAGGCAAATACTGGTGTTGAATCAGTATTCACATTCTGTTCATTCAGACACGAGGCTGGGTATTGTATTTTCCTATGCTGTCATTCAAGACCCTTGTAATCTATGTAATTGATTCCTGGATTTCATTAGCCAATGCAATATGCTGCGAAAGGGCAAATGTATTTATGGGTTATCTAATCTAGGAAAGGAGAAGAAGAGGGAACACATGAGAGAAATCTTAAAATACGTAAGAAACAGCTGTCAGAAAGGAAGGAATATGTTCCCTTCAATTCCCACTTAGAAAAAGACATACTGAGTTTAAATTTCAGCAGGGCAGATTTGCTTTAGATATCTGGAAAACAACTTTGTCAGATAAAGGACACTGGCTTAAGGGTGTTGTTGAGTTCATGCAACTCTGGGGTCTTCATCTGTATAGTCAGTTTTTGTCAGAAATGGTTCAACAGTAGACCACCCTACCATGGAGCAAGGTGAAGGACTACATACACAACTCCTGAAGGATTCTGCCAATGTGATTTTCTCTAAACTTTCTCTGGTGCAACATATTACACTTCCCTTTCAGTCTCCATCTTGTCATTCCAGCAGGATATTACTGAAATTACAGAAAATGTGCAATGAAAGCAGTATGTGTATTCTCCCCTCAGCTCACCTCTGGATGAATAACATTTTGTAGCATTGCATGTATCAATTTGAGGTGAGTCTTGGCTCCCATGTGTGATTTGCACTTACAGCAAACACTTGGAGGCTGTGGTGGAGTGAAAGAGTCTCAGCTGTCCAGGAAAACTGAAACTTCCACTTACCTTTCAGTCACATGTTGCTCAAATGATAAGCTTTACAAAGTTCTAAAAGAATCTTGCTTTTAACAAGTGCACTAAAAGCTCCTTTTTGAAGCATGCATTATACAAAGCTCTCAGCAAGAATGTGTGTCTGAATGGGCACTGTGAAACCTGCAATCTGAAGAAGCCTCAATAAAAAATCACATCTCTCCTGGCATGGTTTTCTGCACTGGCATGTGCTTATTCTCTCTGGGAGGTCTTCTCTTTAGCACTCTGTGTCTGGAATGCAAAAGGAGAAAGGATCTCCTATTCTAAAGTGAAGGAAGTTTTCCTGGAAAGTCTTCTCTGGAATATCTTTTTAAAGTCCTTAAAAGTTGCTACTTTTTTCTCCTTCCTTTTTTTTTTTTTTTTTTTTCCCCCACTTCTTAGAAGTCTCTGCTTTCTTAAAAATCTCAGTCTTAAAGGATTGTGACAGTCCTTTGTGGAAGTCTGAGTATCCTGCATTTCCCTTTCATCACTGTTGCCAGGGCTTCCCACTTGGATTATTTCTTCTGTGTTGTTTGTTGTGCCAGGATTCCCACTGCACATCTGGTAAAGTTGCAACTGAGACAGTGAGGGTGAAGCATGGGAAGTGTAAAGCCCCATGGAAAACTGGGAGGATGAGAGATCAAAGCAAGGAGATATTGCTGCACTCTCTATGCTTGGGGCTGAAGGAGAGGTCATGGGGAGAAGGAGATGCCCACGTGTATTTGGAAATGCTGGGTCTGGATCAATGCAATGCTCCTGATCAATTTAAGACCTGGCTAATACTTCTGCTAGGTGCATAAAAACCAAGTTAGTAAGGAATTTTTCCAGGCAGTTTTTACAGCAAATTGAGTTGGTGTTTGCCCAGGGGTGCTGTCTAACCTCCAGAGTTGCCTGCAACATGGTGGTATAAAGTAGACAAAACCCTCAAGTTTGGAAACAACCTTTTGTGAGTGAAATGATGGAAGCTAAGTATTTGGTTTGTTTAACAGAGAATGTTGACAAAAATTACTCCCAAATTGTTTTGTCATGAGGTAAAATTTCACCAAATTTAGTGACTGTCATCAAATCTTGACAAGAACTACAAAGAAACCATTGTTATAACACCCTGCCAGCACTGGCTCTGTTCAGAGCTATTTCATACAGGTCTCACAGATGGTTTAATAATTTTGTAATCAGAAAACATTTGCACTTGGCCATGTATTTCCTGCAGGCAGCCCCTCAGTCTCTGACAATTGAATCAGACATGCATTTCAGGCAAGTGCAAGAAAGTCGCTAGCTATCCAGAACTATTTCCAAAAATAAGAAAAATAATTACATGTACAATAGCTGCCCCCTGGGACTCTCTGTCATTTTGGGTTTTGCATGCTCTCGAAATGTGAATATTAGATGGCTTGCCCCTGTTTAGAACTTCTGCCTTCTTTACAATTATTGTTATATAAACCTCAGGTCAGCAATTTGCTCTTTTATTGTCTCTTCAGTTAAAAGTGCTGTAACATCAACCAGGCTGGAGAGTGCCTCCTGCAAAAGCTGTTCTGGCTACTGACTTTGGTGAACAGTGTGGTTTTCCAGGGGCTAATAAGGCTGAAGCTCCCTGTGTATCACTTATGTATATCTACACTCTTGGCAACAATCTTTTGTTCTGTCACATTTCATTTACTCCAGCATTGGTCCAGATGACACTAATGATGTTGAAAGTCAGCAGGATGCTGTTAATAAATGTGGTCCAGAGGCTTGGTATGTATGTGACCTTTTTCTTTCAAATGACCTGTGTAAATTCAGTCCAGTCAATACACCTAGATAGATTGCTGTGTATCCAGGGCTATGAAATTAGGTTAGAAAATTCCAGGACAAGAGAAATTGAGGGGAACTGGCCATTGCTGCAGTTTGTCTGTAGGGACTCACTGATGTGATACTTGGGTCCATCACACCTAAACATGAATGGATGAGGATGTAGCTGCCTGCTGAAAGTTATTAAAAATCTTAACTGTCTATTAGTCCCTGTATCCTGGGCTTTATCTTGATGTTTTTTTCTCAGAGTTTCATTAAAGAAAATGAGATGAAAGGATTGATTGTTGTCAGACCAAGAGTACTGATAGCTTAATGCAGAGCTCCCAAAAGGGTCAATTTTGGATGCTTAGGGAAAATCTGGTACAAGCCTGACAGCACGGATTCTTTCCTGGTTATGTAGTCTCTGTGTTTTATCCTACTTCCCTTGTCCTGGTGAATGGTTCTGGGATATCTACTACATTTAAAGCTTGATAGCTACTCACAGATCCGATTTAATTGTTGCTAACTTGTTTAAGACTATACCTAAATAAAAAGATAAAATAAATCCACTAATACATGTTTGAAATTTGAATACAATTGAGTCTTCTGATAAGATAGGCTGATGATGTAATTTTTAATATTCATGTTAAAATGATGCTGCACTCACTTTCTGGGAACACTTGGGCAGCAGAGTGTAGCTGGAGAAAAATGCTCATGAATAGCAAATATTAAGCTTGAATGCTTGAATATTCCCTGAAGACAGGTTCCAGGTTGTCTATTCCATTTTGTCATTTGCAGCTCCTTCTCTAGCTGTACACAGTATAAATCAGCCAAAAGCAAAGGAGTCAGCAGTAAGAAAATTGAAATAGGCCTACACCAAAATTCACGCTGCAGCACATCATTCACTAAATGATAAAAATACAAGAGTAGTGTCTGGAATGAAAATACACAAGAAACAAGAAACTTACAAATACAATCTATAAACAACAAAACAAAGGGTTGTTTTTACCTTTTTATAATGATTTGTCTGTGATCAAAATTAGCATCCATTTTATCACTTCCATGGAAAGATGACAAAATTAAATATTAGTACTACTTTAACAGTAATTATTGGCTTGTCAAAAATCACCCTGAGTGGTGCCCAAACTCCATATCCTTTCCAAAGGGTTTTTAGTTCCCATCATTTCAACAGGTGCATCCTCACCTGAGCAGTGAGTCTGTACGTGCTACTTTGGCTGTTCCAATTCATGTGTACACACCCTCATTGTATTTTTGCCAACACATCTTTCATGTTCTGCATTGCAAAGGTGTTTTTCAGATTTCCTGAGACAAAAGACTCATGCAAATAACCGACCACAAAACACGTCATGCGGTTGGATGAATTTACCTCATTTAGGATCTTATGGGGCAGAAATTGATGGGAATGATTGATCCATAGACAGAGATCAATCCAGAAACAGTTAAGAAGCCTGATTAAACTTTTCAGACTTCAATCTCATCTTAAACATGAGGTCTGCCCTCTCAAGAAAGTCTCTGAAAAGCTTCACATGTAACATCAGTCTCAGGACAGTTGTCTTCTCCATGCAAGTAAACTTCATTCCAGTTGTCAAAAAAAATGTTTTCTCTAACATTAAAAAAAATCAAATAATATTTGATTAGTTAACCACTGTGATGATAATGTTAAAAATACACGAGAATTTTAATAATATTAGGATAAAAAATTCCTGTCTATCCCATCTCTTTCTAAAATGTTCAATTTTGATATTTAAATATTACACACTCACTGCAAAAAATATATGTCCTGTCTAAGGAGGATAAGCCTACTTCTTCCTTTTAAATATTCTTTGATTCACACAAACATCCAGTTATCAGTTATGTTATTGTCTTTCTTCAGATGCAGATTAATAGGTGAAAAGCAAAATCAAGGATCTATAATAATTGACATTTTCTCATCCCTCTTCTAGTAATAAGCTGATCCTGTCAGAAAATACCAGTTAAAGGGAAAGAAGCAGAAGAACAGTGAATAAAATTACTCAATATTAGGTTAAACAAGTGCAACTGATGCCAGGGAGATGTTAAATAGACAGTATTTTCCTGATGAGTTTAAACAGTAAAGTGTATTTTCCCTCAGTAAGCTAAGAGGAAATGGTAAACTAACAGCATTGATCATTTAAAATGTGACTCAGGGTATAAGGATACAACAAAATGTTTTAATGAACAAATTATAACAGTGCCAAATCATTAAGATCATGGTGGTAAAAATAATTAAAAGCAATTACAGAGCAAAAGTAATTTAAGGGTGTCAGGGGAAATATTATTTTATTTCTTTAAACAAGCTGACTCTATAAACAAACATTTTTCAATTCCAGAAATGCTATAAATTTTATCATCTTAGCTTCATCAAATTACTGCATTCTACCAGTGGAATGAAATATTAACAATTGTATCAACATTCTAGTTAGTCTCCATTCAACCCCAAACTTTAACAGAAATAACCTGGAGGATTTGACTGAGTGTGATATTGCTAGAGAAGCCTTGCATTTAAACTGTCTGTATAAGGAAAATTGCATGGTTTGTGAAGGCAGTTTTCAATAAAATGGAAATTTTGCTTCTATCCCATTTAGCTGTCAAAAGGCCACTTCTAATACTTTCATAAAGCTATTGCCTCCAAAGCAAAGATAAAGACCTGGAAAAGTCCCCCAATACAATTCCAAAGCAAATAACCAAAATACAGCAACTAGAAAAATTATCCTGATTTTCTAATTTCCTTTGGTTTTAGTTTATATTTGAGTGTGTGTGTGTTATTTCTTGATGAGACTTAAATGTTTTTAAAATGCTCAGGATGATTTATTCCAATTGATTATCAGATTGCAGCAAGGTTATTAAACACATTCATTTTAGTTAAGATTTTAAACTGGGAAACAGCAGAGAAAAAGCAGAGTGACATGCAAATGAATGATAATTAAATTTAAAAAAATTTACTGTTGAAGTTGCAGAGAAACTTACATCAAAATAGATTAAAAATTGTAATCAGAAGCTCTGGACAAAGCTGAAATGAAGATTGGAAGTTTTACAAGATGAGGGAAAACGTAATGTCTCCTTCCTAGCAGGAAGAAAAAAGCTGCTTGGACTCACGCTTGCAGAACATGATGATCATATACACTGAGAATAATTTCACATTAAAGACACAGCTGGCATTAACTTAGTGACTAGAAGAATTGGAGGAGCCCTTTTTTTGCTTTTTTTTTTTTCCTCTGCAGCCCTACATGGGATACAATGCATTATCTGTCTTCATCTAATCCCAGTATGAAAAAAATTAGCATCCAATGCACACTTCTGATGATTTTAAGCCCAGAGTACACTATACTCCTCAAGTGACCTCGTATATAATTCAGAGCAGGGTGTTCACACAGGTGTTTGAAAGAGTGGAGCTATTTTTCCTCATTATAGTGCTGCCTCTCACCCATGCTGATCCTGCACTGTGCACTACAGGAATCGTAACACAGACACACACAGACCTAGAAAGGTCTGAGAAGAATGTCAATATTCACTCAAAAAATGAGAAGTTTCTGGGGGCCAGATATTGACCTAGCTCACTGCCCCTTTACAATGCTCCCTGAGGAGATTTCCTGTTTGTTCCTTGCCGGAGAGTGGGTGTAAGAGGAGATGTCAGTGCTGTCATCTCTTTGGCCCTTCTCATGAACACAGAACACTTGAATAAAAATGTTCAGTACTCTCACACAAATCATTCTTCAGAACCTGGCTTGTGCCCCTCTTCAAAGCAGTTGCTGCTCTACATCATGGATGAACAATAATCATGAATGGCATACCCACTGATTTGGAACACAATATGTGCATATTTTTAGACTTTAGGAATATTCCTGTGGTGCTCTGGGTTTCAAGGAGAACATTCTTCAGGATAAGAAAGCAAAAGAGAAAAATCACAAAGAGGGGAAGGAAAGGATTTCCTTACGTAATGGAAGGGTATTGTTTTTACAAGAACACAAATAGAAGACTGCATTCTGGAAGGGAGGAATTTCATGTCCAGAAGCAGGAGTTCAGGAGGTGTGGACATTGGAGGTGTGAGGAAAACAAACCAGAGATGTCCTAGTTCCCAATTCTCTAAGCTGCAAAAAGATGAGAGCCACAAGACACGTGATAGACAGGAAGACCTCCCTGCAGCTGCCAGGGGAAATTGCTGGGGTGGCTGCATAGGGAAATGGAGTAAAGGACCTCTCAGTGCCTTTGGATTCAGTCCCCCATGTCTACCTTAGCCTAGCAGAGAGGAATGTTGATTTTTCAGCCCCTGTTCATGATGAAATCGGGCATCAGAGCTGTATTTGGATTGTTCAAAGGAAACATGAAGTGGGTGGCTATGCAATGGCCACGCCTGCTGTAGGCCATGGGCCTCGAGGACACTGGAGGAAGCCAAACATTTTGGAGGCATCATTTCTGGACAATGACTTCCCTTCACAGGCAGAGATATGCAGGGAGAGCTCTCTGTGTGTGCATGTGCTGCCTGTGCAAGTTCTCATGGGCACATCTCGGGGTGTGGATTCACTCTCAGCTGGTTTGTGACCTGTCTCTTGCCAAGGATATATTTTAACTTTCCTTTCTTGTATTGCTGGGGCAAAGTACCTCCTGAAGGAATTGCCTCTTAGTCTGGCCTGGGTACAATGTTCACGGGTTCCTGGAGATGGTGGTTTATAGTAGGTTTGCTATTATTACGGAGTGGCAGCATGTCTTCTTCTATAGTGAATATGACATCTCACAGTAACAAGACAAGTAAATGTGATGAGATTTCATCTCCCAGCCTGGTGTGGATACACTTGAGTACAAATTGTGTAAAAATATGCTAAACTGAAACAGAATATTTCACTGAGAGAAGGAGACTGATCTACTAGCATGGATTATTTCCTCTTTCATCAGGTAAAGACGAGAATATCCATGTGAATTAATTCATCAATTCTGTTTCACTACAACAGGTATACTTGCAATTCAGACATGAAGAAATGTTACCATCATTAAATAAACAGCAGAAAATAGTGGGACAGATTATAAGCAACATTAAACTATAAGAAAAAGTAGGCTAGTCTTTTTTCAGCAAAATTCTTAATTGTGTGCATCACTGTGAGCATGTGAACAGTCCTGTGGACATCAGTGAAGTCAATCCTCCTCCTCATCTCACTGTTTCGTTGAATGGGATCCAAAAGGAGAGCAGGCAACAAAGATTGGTTTGTGATATTTTGGAGAGAACATAAGTGTGGCTCTAAACCTTACAATAATTAGCATTAACAACAGATTTATCTTTCCATGGCAAAGATTGTTCCTAATCCAGCAAGGGATTAAAAATATCATTATTTTGCTGTCACCCTTCTGCTAGGTCCTTTTCCGCCTAGTTGACAGCTGAGATAACAGACAAGGAGACTCTCCACCTGATATACAGTTTTCCTTTCCTTTAAAATGATCTGTGACAGTTTCCACTTGTGACAGGCAGGCTGGGTTAAAGCAGGCTTTACTTCTCAAGTTCAGCCTCAGAATAGACATGCTTCTATTTCCTTGACCTGCATTATTTTAGAGAACACTTGTGAGACTTAGGAGAAAATAAAAACTCAGCTCACCTTCCAGACTATAAAGGACACAGAAGTGGAATTCATACAGGACAGAAACTATTGAGAAGCAGAAAGCAGGGAAGCAAACAAGCAAACAAAACCTCAAGTCAAAGAAGCAGCAGCCTCTGCAGGTCACTAAGAGGGGATGTTTTGCTTGCTTGTTTGCTTGAAGTCGTCAAGTCCTAGAGCAGTTCTCATTGTCCCAATTAAACTGCAGACAGCTGGTTACATCCCTGAGAAATGAGAGGGAGCAGCTGCTGTAAAAGCAGCAGAGAATCAGAATTTGAAGTGCAAAAGTGGCAGTGTACTCATTCAGGGATCACCTGCACGGTGGGCAGCAGACACAGGAAAACTTCCACAAGGGGTTTATTCTATATACCCTGTTGACAAGGGTGCTTCAACACTGATGTTTCTGAATACTTAAGGGATATGGGAGAAAATATGCCTGGAAGGGATTGTTAAAGAGGTTGCAGGGTTTTGGGTTTTGGGTTCCACTTTAACAAAATGTACACTTTGTTAGAGCTGCTCCAGGTCAGCACATCCCTCATCTGTGCTGGAAAGGGCTGCACAGATTTCACAAGTACAATAACACCTGTTTAGAGCCAAGGGACCACAGCCCAACTAAAGATACCTCTTGCTTCAGTGTGCACTCTGCTGGGCCCTGGTCTCTTGTGCTTTGAGTCCTAGCATGAGTTCATTTGTCATGGGGAGCTGCTAACAGAAAATATCTAGTATAAATGACCCAGAGTTTCACAATGTTCCTTATCTATCTCAGATTTAAGAACAAAGAGTGATGCTTGATTTCATTCTTCTGCATGGAGTTTTAATTTATGGATAAAATTTTTTCTGACCTAAGAGTCCCCGTAATGGAAGACAATAGTCTACCCTTAACAACTGTAGAGTCAGTGAGGAGAAAACAAATGCCATTTTCCCATCTGAAATCTGTATTTCTTTCAAAAGATCATGTCTTTTGAAAAGAATGACTTTTTCAAAAAAGTCTTTTTTTGAAGGCCTGCACTGGTTATGTCTTCATTCAATACCTACTCTGCTGAGTATATATATTTTATTTATTTACTGACAGTGCAGATTATGGAAGCTTTTGCACTAGTGACTATATACCAAATAAGCTACAAAAAAGATTCTCATGGAGGTGCATCTACTATTCTTAACTCTAAAAATTAATCTGTAGAGCTCAGGAGATTATGACCACCTAAAGACTGCATGGGGTCATCCCAGCATATTGAAGGTGAAGTTGAAACTAATAATTACTCTCAGAATCTTATGTAAGTTTGAAAACTACAAACAAACAGGACTGTACCTCTTAATTATCCACAGACCACTTTCAAGAATGAGTTTGTAATATTCATGAAGTTTGAGTTTAGAAGATTTGAAGTAGATGCCTAAACCTATGTTGCTCAGCAGACAGCCTGAATAGCTTGGCTATCACACATGCTGTGGGCAAGCTCTCCTCATCTTGCCTCTTGCATATGTTTTAGTTTACCTCAGTAATTAAACATTCATTGGACAAGAAAGAGGTTAGGGGAATCAAGCATACAAAGAGAAAGCCAGGTTATTGCTTCAGTGGTTATAAATTAGTTAAACTAAGTTGAACAGTTTCAAAGGGCACGGCTGAGGAGATCTAGTAAGCTTGTTGACTCAGATATTCTGCTGGAGACACAAAAAACTTCTGTTGAAATCCCTTGCCCATATTAAGCAGCCTGAGGACAGAGACTGGATTCTTTGCAAATGGATACCCTAAATCACTGTTACTTATGGAGACATAATGAGGGAGAAGCAGATTTCACTGGATTTGCAAAATCAAATCTAGTTGGAGAGCTGGTTGGGAAATGAGAAGTATGTCCCATGCAATTGCCAAATGCATCCTCTTGCTAGGCTGAGATCTTCATGTGGATATAAATGGAGACTATCAGCAGCACTCCCCTTCCAATGCTCATTTGTAAATCATATTGAAATTCAACACATGTGTTGTTTGGAGTGTGTTGATAAAATGCCTTGGGAAGCCTGTACAGGAGTATTCTGATGAGGACTGTATTAGAAAGGGAAGGAAAGGACATCTTGATGCTCTTTATAGCATATATTACTGGGGTTTTTTTGTTGATTTAAAACCTCCTAATGGCTTTTTTCCTCTAAGGGATTCATCACCTGTTCAATCATTTACACTCTGGTTAACAGTAATTCAGTATCATCTAAATGCTATAAAAATTGCTCTAGTTTAGTAAAGTATCTTACACTTTGATTTATCTTTGCAAGTCTCTTCTCACATATTTTTCCAGCCTACCAATGAGACATGCAGCAAGGTTCCCAGAGTTGTTTCAAAGCACTAAATCTCCAGCACTGGACGTTCTGAGGGAATAGGTAAAAGATCTGTCAGTTTTAGACTGTTGGATTTGTGAGTTCATGAAAGGGAATGACATACAGAAGAGAGAAAGGAGATTTTCTACTAATGCAGAGATGAGGCATGAGAGCACAAGAGGCAACAGGAATGTTGTGACTGTAGGAGTAGTAACCTCAACAAAGCCTAGTTATATTTTACCCACTGCAAGAGAGAAAATAGTTTGAAGTAGGGGATGCATTGCTACAGAAATATCTCAGACTCCCATCAGCCAGAACTTTGTATTTCTTTAGCAATCAGCGGTTTTATTGTAAGATTTTTTTCTGACTTAAATATCTATCAGACTCTGGAGGATACTGGAAAGTGAATGACCAAAATGATGAGAGAATAAAGCAGTGAAGGAGGGCTGAAAAATAGTAATGGCCTTGAGAGTTTTTCCCTTCTAGATCATTGATTTTGTTGTAACTTGGGAGAGACAAAAAATTATTACTGAACATTTAGTTGCATTGGCAAGATACCTTGAGCATTTTCAGTCTATTTCCACCTATTAGAAATTAGATGCCCCTTTGTCAAAACCAACATTTCAGCTTGCACTGTCTGTGGAAACTGATGCATCAGAAGTGGATTCCCACTCTTGGAAAACTCCTGTTTTACCAGACTGGGAAAACAGGACTAGAAAAGCCTTGGGGCATCTATTCCGTTTAAAATGGACAGTCCAATTCTCTGCCTTATCTGGGAACTCTCATAAGAAAAGTAAAAATCAAATTCATTTTCAAAAGATGGTGTATATCAAATTATCATTATTTGCTTAAAATCATCATAAGGATCTAAGGAGTCGTTTGAATTATCCAGCTTTATTCTTCACACATTTCTGTTTCTTAATGAGCTTGCTTAAGGATAACATTTTCTTTTTTTAATGAGACCACTGGGGACAAAAGGTGGTTGACACAGGGGGATACATATCGTGACAGAGAAAATTCCTCATATATAATGCAGGGGATGAGTTCTGGAAGTAAAGACTAAAGTGATGAATATGAACACTTACTCTGTGTGGCTGAAATAGGAAAAGTTCAGTGACATTTCTACCAGCCACGTCAGAGCATTAGACAAGTAGAAAAGTGCTTTTTGACTGGAGTAACTCTGGACAAGGAGTTTTCATTCCAAGGGTTTTTCATCTCCACCTCCACCATCGCACATTAAGGCATAAATATGTATGGGCTGTGAGACAGCTGTTGGATATGTGTGATCCCATTGCATCCTGCTGCTTGACAGCACAAACCTGTGCCCTCTGCCCTGAGCTGCCTCCAGCCACTGTGAGCTGCTGGCAGCTCCTCAGGCACTGCGGGGCTCTGTGGGGAGGCCCCTGCTCAGAGCCTGGACCGAGGCTTTGAGGAAACACTGCCACAAATTGCTGAGCTTGTCTTCCCTCCAGAGAGGTCACTGAACATTTTAATGGTCATCTCCCCAATACTATTGCTTCCATCTGCTGATCCATTCATGCCTCTCTACCCTTGGAAATCCATCTACTTTTAAAATGAATTTTCCGTACTTCACTGTTCACCCAGATTACTTATCTCATATGTTCACTATTGTTTATGAAATGGCTATTTGTTTTCCTTTCCCACAAGTTTCCCATTTTTCAGGTTTACATATGTATTTTGTTCAGTCTTAAAATTATGCATGTCCTTATGGATTCATCATCAGGGTCAGTATTCTTGCTATTATTACTGTTGTAGGTCAGGTAATTTTGACCAATTTTGATAAGAAATAACAACAGGGCTCATGCTTTTCCACTCACCTTTGTTTTGCTTGAAGGAAAAATCTATATCTGATATTTATTATTTCTCTATATAGCAGATTCAATTTCATTTTATTTTTCTTCTCACTTTTTTCCCCGAGATGAAAACTCAGCAAAGTCAGCATCTGTGAGCTGTGTTTTAGTCTTTGAAGGGTCTTCAGGACCAGGCACCCTAAGGAAACAGATGAAATCCTGCAGTTTAGGTCTGTTTTAAGATGCCTTCATCTCCATGTGATACTCCCTTCCTGAGTCCAGAGAAAGGAAGCTATTTATTATTGCACCTTACTAATAAGAATACAAATGGACTTTAAAAGGATTTTAAGGCCCACTTTTATCTTTCATAATTTTATGAAGATGACTGCGACAATTGTGTCAGAGGTGAAATCCAGTTGGACTCTTCTTGCAGTCCTCAGGAGGAGAGGGGGATCCTGGTAAGTATTGGGCTTGAGCATCTCATCACTCACAGCCCTCTCTGACCTAGCTACACACTGATAAAATCAAAGTTCCACACCGTTTGGGATGGTGCATCACAGAGTTAAGGAGTTCTGCTAGACTGAGGAGGAGTTGTGTTTAAGTATTGCCCTTGATTCTGAGTAGATTCTTGAGATATTTTCTCTAGCTCAGGAGGAATATTAATTATAGATTTACAGAGTTTTTTCCTTGTAAAGCCTGAGAAATCACATACAAAAAGAACTTGATTGAAGGTCTTTCTCTGAACCTGGGAAAACACAAGTCCCACGCTTGTAAATGCTTTGGTGGGTTAGTCTGCTGCAAACCTTGCAGCTAGAGGAAAGCCAAAATTTTCTGGCTGCACAAAGCAAGGAAAAAAAACCAACCCTAAAACCTCTTATTTCAAAATTTAGTTGAATTTTTATTTAATTTATGGGTTTGCATTACTAGACAAAGAAAGGACATTTTCCAGCCAGTACTACGATTACTTTGCAAGTTTTCTCTTCTAGCACATTTAATTCAGTTACTCAGTCTTCAACTGTGTTATGAAAACTCAGAATTTCATAAGGAAAAAATATAGGGAAGGATGGCACTGCTACTGAAAAGATGGGAGGACACCAGGGATTTGGCTTCAGGCACAATGAAAGCTAGGTAGTGGGAAAGCTGTGAAATGTACCCAATTAACTGGTCTGTAAGAAAGGCTTTTCTCTTGCCTTTTACAGCTGAAGCAATTGCATCTGTGGCAAGAAAGCTATTTCCTCTTAATGTGGGTGTGGCTTTTAAATTCTCCTCCAACAATTAATTTCCCTTCGCTCAGGCTTCTGGATATTGCTCCTAAAGAAGACATTGTGAATCCTATTAATTAAAAAAAGGAAAAAAACCCCAAACAAACAAAAAACCAACAGCTTCTTCTTTCCTCTAAGTGCTATTAACAGAAAAAGCTATGTTATAACATCTGGTTTAGCTGCTGGCTTAACTGTCCAAAGAAGAAATAGAGTATTCAAGTGCAATAAGAATGGGAAGGAGTTTTGTTTCATGCAAGGTAATGGCACAGAGATTTGCAAAAGTTAGGGCTGAGCAAGTCAAAAAGGGTGGAAAAGGGAAAAAGCTGAATAGCGAGGGAGAGGGTGGTAAATAGACTTTTGGATGTGGTAGCTGATATAAAAATGACTTGCTTCATGGGAAAACATCATACTTTCAAAATCTTTAAATCCTTCCACGAAACATTATCAAGAAGCCACAAAGCTTAAAGGAAAGGAAAGAAGGAGTAAATCCTAGAAGCACAAAGAGTCATCTTCGGGAACCATAAGAGTAGAAAATAGATTGTAACTTTTCATAAAGAACAGTTCTGAAATGTCACCCTGAGAGCAAGAAGGTTTTAAAATGAAATCTACATTCATAGACTTCTAGCTATTATCCTGTAAATGTAAAGATGAATCTCAACTGAGTTTCTATTGCAAAGTCCCCAAAGCTTTTGTGCCTTGTTAATTACCTTGGCATCTTTGTATGCATTTGGAATACAGCACTTAATGAGCAGATCATATGAGCAGCTGCCTTTTATTTAAGGCATGTGGTTGCAGATCAGATCTTAATTATGTTTCTGTATGAAAGAACAAACTACAAACAAGGTTATGCTTAAATAGCATCAATGGGGGAAGAAAATGGGGGGTGGGATTTGCATTTTGCAGCCTTTCTTAATGGAATTTCAGGTGATTGTTATAGGCTTTTTGTTACTGTTTTCAGAACACGTGTGTGTTTTCCTAAGGCCCGAGATCCTGGAATCAGGTGAGACTCTTCACTATTTTCATTTCTACTAGGTGTAGAATGTGGAGCGTGTTAGGCTTGAATTGGCAGGTGTGGTTCCTGTTTGCTGGGAAAGATTGGTCTTCTTTTCATTACATTTCCTAAGTGAAATTTTAATCTTAATTGGTTTCTAGGAGTTTGATAAAATTTATTGGAGTGCTTTGCATATGCGCAGAATGTGTTAGATGGTTATAATCAGGCTCTTTATCATCAGCAATTTATACCAGCCACTGAAATATGAATTTTTCAGCTCCTCTCACTAATCAGTGACTTAGGCAAAAGTGAGACCACTTTTATGGTTTTCAATAACTGATGTGTATTTTTTCACTAACATTTCAGAGTTGACACGTAGGAATAAAAACATTGAGAGAACAGGATCAAAAAAGAGAGAAAAATGAATGAGTGAAAATCAGTCAGCAGATGATTATTCCCCATCTCCAGGGAATCTGTGATCTATATTAAAGCCTTTGACTCTCAAATATAGAGTAGCAATTAAATTTAAGTAAATAAACCCAAGCTAACTAAGAATGATTGAAATTCTCTCTTTCATAAAACCTAATGTTCCTCAGGCATTTTGTAGTTGTCATTCAAATCAAGTGACAGAAAATGTGGTGTTTACAGAGTATTTAACTCTCAGGCTGTATCACTGCAGATAGTTGTTTCAGGGTTTTTCTTTTTAGTTTGGTTGGGGTTTTTTCCCCACTTCAACTATTTTCACTCAGTGCTGCCTGTTGAGGTGTTATGTTTTTAGTACAAAAAATACTATGGTGGGTACAGAAAGAACTCCCGTAGAGGAAATATACTGAAACTGGAATGTGAAAATTTAGTAGGTCCTGTGGTAACTTCTCTTGTTAGTTTAGAAAAATGGTTCCTTGCCCCACTCAAAAATGCACTTTTCTTTATTATCTGCCTTTCTGGGGGGCATATCACAGCTGTTCTTTTCAATCTGGGAAGTCTTTGCCAAATTTCATCAGCTGAGGATCTGGCTGATGTTCTATCAATATCTTTGTTGAGAGAAGACACCCTTATGCTCTCTCTGTGAGGTGGGAGATATTGCTGGAACCAGCTCTCAGTGGTGCAATGTCAAACTCTCGAAATGTCAGATTTATTTGTGCATGTGATGGTATAATTTGGCCTCCTGCTGTGCAAATGAGAGGATTAATTTCCATAATTTAGAAATTAACAGTGCAGTTGATATTTCTTTATCTCTCAGCTGGGGATGACAGCAGCCAGCTTAGTCTCCTTTTCGTCCTCCCAAGAAGCCATTGGTGAAGACACTTGCCCCAGTTAAACAATACTGAATGCCAAATTGGTGTTATCATCTCCTGCTCCATTTCAGTCTTTGGCTGCCTGGCTCTGAGGCTTCCATCATTTTCAGTAAGTCTGCCCCTACCTGAGCCCAAATAGAGAGAGTGCAGGGCTGCTCCACCTGAGGCTCTGAATCCCGTGTGTGATGCACAGGACAGTGAAGCCAGTGAGGGTGCATGGTTCCCTCTGCAAACTCTGCCCTGGGGATGATATTTGGGGTCAGTCACATTTTAAGCCATCTGGAAGAATACTGCCAAGGCCTTGCCTCTGTTAGAGCCTTTACGATTCTTTTTATAGATTTACAGGTGATTCAACAATATGATGTACTTAGCTAAAGACATGACAAACGCTTTGAGCTCCCATGGGCTGTGGGGTAAAATCTTCTTTTTGCGGTGCAACAGGTCCTTGAATACTATCTAGAAGTTCTTGAGCCAATCCACTCCTGTGTCTTTTGGAAAAGCCTGAAGTGAATATATAAGAATATATGGTTCAGTTTGGAAATTCAAACACATCAAGAAGGCTGTGGAAAGAAAGGAGACTTAAACTCTCCCACTTCTGTTCCAGAGTCGGATCAGCTCTGGAATTTTACTCAGCTGAAAGTAACAGTCTCTGCTGACATTAATTGTAGTGAGTCGCATAAAACAGATTACAGGATCTGGATTATACTTTTTAAACTAGCAAAAGTACATAAATGGATTACAGAAGCTTGTATGTGACAGTAATTCTTCAAGGATTCAGATAATCAACAACATCTTTTTAGAACATAAGAGTATATTGAGGCATAATCTCAACACACTGGGATGAGCTTGGGCTTCTCCACTGAACTAGAGGCATTTTTGCCAGGAGTTTCACAAAGTGCAAAAAACATCAGAATTTTAATTTTTAGCTCTTAATTGTTAGAAAAAAATAATAAGCTCTGCATTATGCCTGTCTATAAATAATCAAACCCAAAAGAGGTGTGAGAATTAAAGTATTAATGTAAGTTAACATCCCATACTCTGACAGTGAAACCACCTGGGATTCAAGCCTGTTTGATGAAATAATAACTGAATGCACCATATTAAAGAAAATGCCCTTGTGGTTTGATTTTTTTTCCTCGGCTAAGCATATCTATGATGATATATAAATAAAAAAGGAGAGTCTGATTTTAAGCTCAGCTAGGAAATAGAACAGCACAATTCCAGGTAAGCTCTCATGTTGATCTATCAGACTGTTTTTTCCTTTTCAAGTGGGAGTTAAATGTGGCATTATAAACTTGTTAGACAGAGGAAGACAGCAGTTCTTAGGGATGACAAAGACCCCAGCCATTTCTAAATTCATAGCTCAGTTGGAGCAGGAAAATGGACCCTCAAGCTTTTGCAGATTCTCTCTTACTCGAAATTGTGACTCAGTTTCTAGACTTTCTGCACTTTTTTGAAAAGAAAGATATTTCCTAGTAGGCGCTGAGACCCTAAGCTGTCTTTTAACATTATTTTCAAGGGTCTCTTGAAAGTTCCTATAAAGCCACTGGTGCTGGGCATCATGAAAAGCTGCTGTGATCACCTTGGGTCAGTCTGGGGTGGGTGGTCTCAGTTCCCCTGAAATCACAGCGTTTAGCAGGGATACCGGTGACTAATTGCTACCAATATCAGCCTCAATACAGTTGGGAGTTTAGTGAGTGACACTACACACTTGGAACCCAGAGTTCCCTGTTTCCTTCTGCTGGACTCATTAAATGTGTGAGGAAACAGCAAAACAAGGAGGAGAGTAAAATGATGGTACTGTTGTGCTTGATGTGTGTAGGTTTTTTCAGTCTCTAACAATATAACATCCCCATCCAGGAATACTAATGTCTTCAGTACATACTTTGCCACTCAGTGCTTTCCATGGGCTGCTATAACTCATATGGCTGAAGGACATCATGAGTTTGATTTTTCTAAATAACTTTTAAAAAATAAGCAAATATTAAAAATATTTTTTAACTATTGAAAATGTAAAATTTTCATGCTTGATATAATGACCTTACATGCAATTTCCATTCTTTTTATGAGATCATTATGAACTTGTTGCAATGATTAAAAAAATATGCTTATGTCTATCTTAATATATGTGTATGATATTTGCACAGTAATTTGTTCAGGAGTTGCAGCCTTGAAAAGTGCCACTGTGCTCAGGACTGCTATTACTGAATTCCTTCCTATATGATGATTCTTAATGGGTTGAACCTGTGGAATGATTCAGAAATGCTTTAGTGAATGAAAGGGATACATTTAATATTATGGAGTGGGGTCATATTGTTCATTGGACAGTACCTAGGCAAACAAAAACCAATTTCTTGGTGAAAATATCTTCCCTTTGAGAAGATAAGTGCATCAAACAGTTCTGATATCTGCTAATAATAATTTCTTAAAAAAATCTAGTTGTTTTAAATGTGTGGATCATCTGCACAAGAACTATCTTAAGCCAACAAAATTTTCAGTCTAAATTTTCATCCCAGTCTTGATGTACCATAGGTGGAGAGAAGGAAACAGAGTGAGTCCATCCTAAGATGTGTCTCTGTTGTGAATTGGTCTCTAGAGACTCTTCTCTTTTCTCATTGATTGTGAACTATTAAACTGCTGCACTATCTCTGAACAGCTGAATTTTACTGAGACAAATCTGCTGGTGAAGGAGCAGAAGTACTAACAAGTGGTGTTGGTAGGTGTGGGAAGAAATGAGCAACTCTATTAATTGTTATTCAAAAGCAAAGTGGGTTAGTTACAAAGAACAAATTGCATGAAAATAGTGCATTTTCACTAAGTGCATTTCCCACTAAGGTGGGAAGCACTTTTGAATGAAGAGTTATTGACCCCAGGATGCCGTGTACCCCAAAGTCAGTTCATACACAATGTATACCCATGGCTGTGCCCATGAGAGCCCTGCAGAGTGATTACTCTCTGCATTGTCACTCTGAGTTACTGTCTGGTCATGACTTTGCAATAACAGGGAAATGCTGCATGAAGCTTGGAAACAGCATAACCACATTAGCAAGTGAGCCAGGGCAGTTCTGCTGTATAAATATTAATGATTCAGTGTCTCTTCACAGGTCTGTACTGCAAAGAGTTCTTCTGTCTACACTTTTGGGTGGTTTGGGATGAAGCCTATTCTGGCTTTTCCTTTCTAATTCAAGTATGATATTAAGGAAAAGAGATAACTTTCTGAAAGAGCTGTTTCAACTAGATTTCTGTTCCTCTGGCTTCCTCACAGCAGGCTCCAAGAAGCACACATCTGCTGTACTTCCATTCTCTTCAGAGGCAGTAGTGACTTGTGGCAGCATTAATGACACTGAAGGAAAAACTAGGATGCTCAACAAATACAGACATTTGTCTTTCCATAAAAGAAAAATACAGTTCAGGTAGATCTATAAATGGCTTTACCACCTGACGAACTCTGCAGGCATATATTAAATGATGAGATGACGTGGACCTGCTTAGTGTGCCACTAAGAATTAACTGGCTCTTGCCCGCCTCCTCCACCATCCCAAAAAAGAACATGAAATAAGAAATACTTCTGGGGATCCTACAGCAAGCTGAATGAAATTTTGGTTGGTTGTTGAATAGCTTTTTGGGTCTTTATTTTTTATTTTTTTTTCTTAACTGAGGGTTTTTCTACATAACTTGCTCCCCTTATGATTCAGCTCAACTACCTGTGCAGATTCAACCAACAACCTTGAGTGAAAAAGAGAACAGAAACATGAATTTGATGAAATAGAATGTCTTTTTGCTCCTTAAGTATATTTCTTCCTCCCCATCCAGCCAGCTTTACACTTCCCTAGCCAGTCAGTGTGCAAGCTCCCTATATTTATGCTAAGCTTGTAGCCATGTAAAGTTCAGATACCCCAGAGTATCTTTTTGCTTCTGTCATAAATTAGCTGTGACTTAGTACAGCTCTCATGTTTAAGACTGTTTTTGCATGTGCTTTCCTGCTTTCCAGAGGGCAGGGTGGGCATTCAGACTGACTCAGTTATACGACACAATATGAAAAAACAGCCCTTTGAGGCAGTACACTTTATTTCCAGGGTGAGGTCTTATGCTTCTTGAAGGTAAATCCAGAGCAATACTATTGGATTTTTCCACTCACATGGTCACAGAGCTGAGCAGGATCTCCTTCTGTAACTATTAATTTAATGGCAAACACACTTATGAGAAGTCCTGTCCCTTTCTTTCCTAATGCACAGTGCTGTAATAATTGCACCAAATGAAATCTCTTTTAGCAGTCAGTAGGAACAGATCTCTTTTAAAGGGGTGACCCTGGCAGGCACACTGACTACGTCATAAAAAGCTAGCAGAGAAAAAGTGAGAGACCCCACTTAGCAGGCAAAAACAGGTGTTGTTTAGCTCGTCTCAGTATGTATTTTTCCAGTGATCTTTTACTGTAATGATTTACCATTTTCACACCAGTGCTCTCTGAAATATGATCTAACTGGAAAAGGTGTTTGAGATTCTATTTTTCTAATGTCATATGATTTTTCTACTCATAAAAAGTGGAAAAAGCTTTCCACTGCTGTTTTCTGCAAACCTATAAGAGTTTTGATAACACTTTAAGATTTTTTTCTTCCCCATATAAAATTATTGAATTATTGTTTGAATTGAAGAAAATATTTTGAAAACCTTGTTTTTTGTTCAAATGCTTTTTTACTTTTATTATACTTATTTTAGGAAATGCTTATAGGTAAGATTTTTTGTATGCTTTAGCAAGGCTTGTAATTGTTGATAAGAGTATGACGTTATTGCTTATCAGCAAGTTGAGTAATCTCACTAGCAGAACCTCCAGGAAATGGAGTCTCAAATATATATATAAATACGTATGTCAGTGTGCATACATCAAAATTTTTTTGCTGTAAACCTAGAAATTTACAGTGTACTGTAGACAGTTAGGTCTGTCTATTTCAAATTGTCTTCTTTGAAAAGACATGTGAATGCGTTGGAAAAAATTTAGTTCAAAATATGAGAGGCGAGAAATCTAGCGTGGTTCCTCTCTTAGTCTGAAAGACATGAGAAATGTTTTTTTGACATCTATAGGATAACAGTGTTCTACTTTTCAATCCTCAATAATCTCTGGTGCCTGTATCAAAAATCAATTTGCTCTGGAGGACCAACTTGGGCAGTCCTGGGAATCAATGCTCTAAACTGGGGGGTAGAGGGAGGTTTGGTCTGTTTGCTACTCAGCTTTGCATTTTGAATGTCATCTGCACTGTTATGCTCCATTCCTAGAAAAGGAAGAATGAGTTTTGAAAGGAGGGCTGATGCTTTTTATATGAATATAATAATTGAAAGTTAGAAATTATTTCAGTAAGTGTTCAACAAATCTGTGGGGTGTACTATCAAACAAAATATATTCTGTGGACAGGGTGGGCACTACATTCTTATTTATACATGTTCTAATTTGAAATGAAATCTGCAGGTTAAGCCAAATAAAGACTAAAGCAGTGTAGAATGTACTGAATCAGAACTATGCTGCTAATATTACAGATTAGGCCTTTAGTTTGAATAACACCTCTGCTCCTCTCTTTCTCATAAGAAGCAGCTTTAAGCTTGACAATACCATGTTGAGAATCACCAGGTGGAGTTATTGCACACATTTGAGAGATTATTTTTCTGACTACATAAGCATTGTTAAAGACATGGTTACGTCAGTTTTCATTTTGTGAATTAATTTCTGACTGTAGGGTGCATCATAAATCACAGAGGATGTTATTACCTCTCCTTACACTCCCTGTTTAGACTCTTTTCTCTTAGTTCCCTGGAAGTAAACTGCTATATCTGGTCCTACTCTCTCAAGACAGCTGTCTGAAAGTTGTTTAGCTTCTCTGTTTAGGACTGTGTATACAAGGTAAGTAAACACTTTGCCCCATGTATAAACCTGAACTGTGCATCAGACAAGTTTGTAAAGATGAGGAAATAGCGTGAGTAAAGGATGGGGTGTGTTACTCTTGGGTAAGGCTGAGTCATTCTGTTGAGTGTGGAAAAGGAATCAAAATGAATAAGGATGGGGGAAGATGCTGTTTAGATGCTGCAGGAGAAGAGATGAGCAGAATCATGCAGGGATAAGGAAACAGAAAAAAGGCATAATGGTTGTGTGAGGTAATAAACATGCTGAGGGCCTTGGGGTATAGGGCAGACAGGCAGGCCCAAAATACATTTACAGAGAGGGCTCTGGCCTGGGTAGGGCTCATTCTGACTGCAGTGGCAGCAGTGCAAGGTTGGTGACAATGACAGGTGTCTGTCACCATCAGGCTCCTTGCTGGGGGGATGCAGGAGCTGCACATATCCCAGTCTAATGAAGGCATATTGATTAACTTGAAATCTGTATGCAGAGTTATAGCTATTTGGTCTTAATGTCAGTGAGATGATGTGAATACTTACCTTAAATGTTAAAATATTCTTCAGATTGTAATCACATGTTTCCTTTGCTCTTTGGAGTCAATCCACTGAGATCTCTGACTCAGAGTGATCTTTCAAAGTCAAGTTGGCATTTGAATGGCACTTAGTATCTGCCCCTAAAAACCTAGACTAAATATCCAATAAATGAAGACACTCAACGTTGCACTCTAAACTGGGGTAACAGCTACAAATACTTCAGTAATCATTTAGGAATTAGGGAGCAATTAAGAGGAATTAACTGATTGCTTTCTGAGGTATTGTGGGCTAATTAGGATATCAGTCCACCTTGCAAATAAGAGCATAACAAATTAATGAAGTCAAATTAAAAAGATCAAAGTATAAGTAACTTTCACTAAAGAGCTTAGCACTGGATATGCTGCCTCTACAGCTCAGGTGTGCTTTGCTTTACACCAGAGAGTGTCCCACATCTCACTGAAATAAAATAAGAGATAGCCATTTTCCCAGTATCATATTGAGTTAGAGACATCCTGGATGTTGCTGTTGTTGAAACACAAGCTCTTTACTAAACCTAGAACTGCAGGACCTGAGAGAGAATTCCATATGGCACTTACCCTACTGGGTTGACAGACAGACAGACACACACACACACACACACACACACACGCAACCCCCTCCCAAAAAACCCCAAAAAACACACCCCTAAGCAAACAAGTAAACAAACAAACAAAAACGAACAAAAACCTCCCCAAACCAAAAACAAACCCACCAAAAACCCCAAAAACCAACCAACCAAACAAAAAACACCCCAAACCCAAACCAAAAACAACCAAACAAACAAACAAAAACAAAACAAAAGACCACCCAAAAAAGAGAAAATGCTCTAAGAAACACATGAGGACATATTGCCACCCTCCTTTTATATCATTCATGTTTGTCCATCTTCCTCTCCTTCTCTTTGTGCTTTTTCTCAGATGATGTTTTATTGCTCTTCTGTTATTAAAATGATATTGCAAAAGATTGCCTATTTTGAAGCTGGAAAAAGAAATATTGCCACTGGCTTCTCTCACCTTTCTAGAAGTTAAGGTTATTGAAATAAAGATTAAGGGCAGGGGGAGAAGAGGGTAATGGGATAGAGGAAAAGCTAACTGGAAAAGATGACAGCCCTCTGTCCAGGAGGATTCTATGAGAATCCAGGGGAGGTGCTAATCAAATAAGTGATTATTGTCCCTTTTGTAACATGAGTGTCTGTATATAATTAGGAGTGCAAGCTGGCAAATCTCTTAGAAGGGATGCCGTGGGATCTGAATCATCACTGATGATTTTTCACATTATTGGCATGAATGCAAGGAATGCTAATACTCCTGCCTGTTTACCTTTCAATAGATGCACATTTTCTAGCTGCAGCTTGTTGTAGAAGTATATGGAAAGGAGAAGAAACTTCTGTTAATTCCACTGAAGAATCTACTGATATGATTTCACCAGGAAATCCTTTGCTTTCTTGCTTGGATGTAGAAGAGCAATAGAATGCCTATAGTCTCCCTGCATTTTATTAGAGATTTTTGCTATAATTATTTTTTGCTTCCAAGAGTAAAAAAGGTTGCATTGCAACAATTTTAGCAAATGTACATGCCTATATTCTGCTTTTCTCTCTGAAATTCCCTGGGAGTGAGAGGTGCTTTGTTAAATACTGAGGAGGGGCATACAATGTATGAAGAGTGCTCAAGAAATACAAATATTTGGCACTATTTTTTACCTGAGATCCAATGGCTTGTTCTGGGGGTTCCTGTGTGTAACAAACCAAGCTAAGCCTGTTGCCACTGAAGTTAAATTAGCAATATAATATTCTGCACGGAAGCTGTAAATTAAATAATGTTGAAAACTTCTATGGTCTGGTAAACAACTATTGGTGAGTTCCATACCTAGCTTTTGTGACAACACAGAAATTATTTCTAGTTTTCTGAACAGTTTGAAGAGGCTTTCTTTGTTGTCCTGTTATAATTGTACACTGGAACAACCTTGAGAAACTGAAGGGGAATATCAAAAGATAATGAAGTGCCTTTGCTTCTGTGCTGTACGCTCATGTATTGAAAAAGTAGGCAGTCTCTGCTGAAAGAAAAGAAACAAAGATCTGTAGATCATTAAACTCAAGGCCAAAATGAGAAATCAGTGAATTTGGGTTGCCACTTCACATGTATTAGGATGTTAATAGAGAGCAAAGAATGTCAGCCTTGAGCCTTGAATTGTATGGAGGGAAATCTTCCTATTTTTCAGAGGATTGACAGCATAGTACAAAAGGAAGTAATAGTGAAAACTCCATTTTAGGCTTTCTCTCATGAGAAGGAAAAGTTTTTTTTTTCTTCCAAAGAGGAAAGATTGGTACCTTAACTAAATGTGAATGACCACATATGGCCCTAGTCTTAGAGTAAAAATTGCTTAAAGAAAGGCAGCTGTTTATGATATCCAGAAGTAGGTACATCAGTAATATTTAGATAACAATAAGATAGTTTTAGGAATCAGAATGCAATAAGATGGAACAGAATCATTCTGTTCTCCTCTGCAAAGAAGGAAAAATATTCATCTTGTCACTCAAATGGGAAGAAAGGTTGGCATTCCCTATCTACAGTGGGTGGGAAGTAGAGCAGCTATAGGAGTACTCCACAGAGTGTAGAGCTCCTCCACAACCCTTTCTATAATGTCTTCTCCACTTAAAAGTTCTTCTCTTCTGTAAAAGTTTACTTGTAGAAGCCTCCTTTTACAATGAAAAGTGCAGCATCTTGAATCAGCCAGTGGAAACCAAAAATCCCCAGTCTGAAGAGAGACTGCAGCTCATGACAGTAATCTCTGCCTTCATACTGGCAGGAATATATTGCCCAGAAGGACAGTGACCTTCAGTTTGTGCTGTTTATGAGGCACTTGTCAATGCAAACAGTGCAGAGTTTATTCTGAGTTGCCTGTGGCTGATGTCATGCAAACAATTATGTGGGTTTACATGCTTGAGTGGTCCATTAGTTCAATGAATCCTCTGTTTACTTAAGAATCTGCAGGGTCTAGCCTATGAACAGTGAATTCTGATTTAGGATGTCCTGTGCATCACCTTACACAAGCTGATAGACTTTATACATGTGGTGAGATAGTGTCCCACTGGTAAGTGGAAATGATACACTATTCATTTGAGCCTCATTCTTATGACATGGATGTATCTGATGTGGGTCCCTTGGCTCCATAAACTCAGTCCTGAATGACTGAAATTTGTCATAGTGGAGGGGAAATACACTTGCAGGAGCTATAATGACAATGAAAATATGCTCAAGAGAAAGCTTAAATATCTGCCTTCTAAATTAATGTTTTGTCACTAAATAAACAACAAATGCCAAACCAGCTGGACCCATTTAACAGCACCCCTCCCCAGCTAGAATCAGTAAAGGCATATGGTTGACAGGCAGCCAAGCTAATTGTCTCTGGTTCTGTTCATGTTCAGTTTCTGGCATGTCCCGTTCATGTAGTTCTTGCCTCAAGCTATTTATCCCCGGGCCAAATGACTCTAGACCCATCTGATCAATCTGCTGATTGGCCTGGACCTTGCAGTGGACTCAAGGTCCAGTTCATGGGGTTGGAGAAGTCTGTGTGGCACACCATGATGCAGATGGATATCTTCACTGTGCTCCAGTACTTTTACCCTCTGTTATCCAGTTCCTGTCTTGAGCAGCCCCGCTGGTGAGGCTGGGGCTCTGGGGACAGCTGTTCATGGATGCAGTGGCAATGGCCTCAGCCTGCAAGCTGCACTGCAGATACATTAGAAATTATATGGCCTCCAAATGCCACTGTCCAAAACCCCGATGGGGAGTGAGTAAATGCTCCCAGAATATTTATTTGTTAGTTACTAGGTGGAGACAAAGTTGTCAACAATGATATCTCCTTCCCAATTAAGCTCATCGTTACAGTTCATAAATCCCAGCATGCCTTCCTGTGGGGAAAGAAAATGTGCAGTTTCTGAAAATGCTCATCAACATAATATGCAGGAAATAGTTATGTTTTTTTAACCAAGCACAGTCCATCATATTGCCTTA
The DNA here is from genome assembly GCF_009819655.1 of Sylvia atricapilla. NCBI lineage: Eukaryota > Metazoa > Chordata > Aves > Passeriformes > Sylviidae > Sylvia > Sylvia atricapilla. Next base: position 24,884,292 of record NC_089146.1, read on the forward strand.
ATACAGAATCATGACCAAGTCTATTAAAGAGACCAGGCACTTTAATGTGTTACGCTTTAATGCCAGGTGAAGATCTGCTAAAATGTTTTTCTCTCAAAGAAGCCTCCTGATAGTTTTGATTAGTATTGTCTTCTAGCCCTTTCCCACCAAATCACAGAGAACAGGACTACAGGGACGCCTGTTCCCTTGTTCCAGTGCAGAATCAACTCCACTTGTGTCTGTCTTCATAAGGACATTCAGTGGTAGGGCTGCCTACACCTTTCCCTGGGAATTGATTCCAGTGCTTTGCTACTATAATTCAGGAATTTTCTATTTTTGACTGTGCTGATTCCTCCATGCTACAGTATGAGCTTACTGCTTCATATCTTGGACTCTTTCAGTTAGACTCAGAATTCATCATAGAAGATTGGCGTTTTTCAGTGTTATTTCCTTGATATTTTTTTTTCCTTTGTTTTTCTTGTAAGATAATGACATGAGTATTGTGGGCCTGCTTGTCCTTTACACATTGGTACATGACAAGATGGTACAATTTTAAGGTGAGAGGAAGCACCCCTGGACTGGGTGTGGGATGGATGGAGTGCAGATTTGCTTTTCTGTGTCCTTGAAAAGGAAGAAGACTCCCATGGTAATTCACAGCTGGTGATTACGTCCCAGACATCCAGTAGTAGAAAATAAGCAGCATTTTTGTCTGTAGAAGTGGTCTCACAAGGTCTGCTTACTTTTCAATCTGTTTAAGCACAAATGAAAGAGTAGGATCTGTAGTGAACACTTGAAATCCTGTGTAGGCACCAGGAGAGTGGATAGAGCACGTTGACATTACTGACAGGGACTTGATATATTAACTGAGTCAAAGAAGAATAAAGATATTCTTATTTGAAACGCAAGTCTGTCTACAAAGGACTCCACAATACTCTTTAAAAGAAAGCATCCTTTATGAAGCTGTCATTGTTCAGGAAACCAATGTTCAAAGATCAGAGCCAACCTCTGGAAATGTCCTGTAAAAGATTAAATTGGAGATTGTGATAGTAGGATTTTATCTTCTGATCTGTGTGTGGTAAATTATTTTGCTTAGGTTCCTAAGCATTAAAAATCTAATTAAATGCTACAGTCATCAAAGACTTGGGATAGGGATGGATGTTGACCCTTCTTTAAAAGAGATGTTAAGACAGTGATTGTTTACTACCAGGGAATTTCAAAGACAAAAAATCAACATCTTTTTATTAACTTCACAACCTGGCATTTTTCACGGAAGCAGGTCTGAAATCTGATGCAAGAGCTGAGATTGCTTTTCAGAAAGTTTTTTTTACCTTTTATGTAATATGTAAGTACTGGTTATGCTAATACATAAGTACTGGTTTTCTGGCATATTTTATTGTTCTTTATTTTTAAAATATTTTAGTCTTTTGAAAATTAAATTTTGAGCTCCAGCTATGCAAATAGCCTGACACATTTGAGAGGGCTGTGAGGAACAAGCAAATCTGGTTGAAGGCAAGAATGATAAGCTAAATCTATAGCAATGAAGAATTATGAAGCCTTGACTAGTGAATGTGAATCTATTCAGGATATGTTTTGGGAATCATCAATATTTAAGTTTGGATGTGTTCAACCAGTGCCATTAGACTTGAGGGGGACCTGCATTAGAGAGATATTCCTTGTTTTGTTCACATTTTCCTGCTTCTCTTTTCTTACTGCTCTTCCTTTCAGTGATGGATAGGCTTGTGCACTTTTTGTTTGCTAGCTCCAAACCTTGCTGTTTGTAATTTGACTCTGTCCCATACAGTGTTCTGAGATGGTGTTTTCCAGCAGGAGCTCCAGGATTTTCTCCTGTTTTCTATTATTATTTCTTCTCTTCAAGTGCTGTGGCAGCATTTGCATATCCCAGGCTATTGGGACCCTACTGTGCTGGGCACTATAGCAAGCAAAGCAAAGAGGAGAGGAATCCTGACTTGGGTAGCTCAAATGAAATGCTGAAGGAAAGCCTGGCAGAGAACATAATGGCATAAATTTCCAACAGTTGTACTCGGTAAAACACCAGGACAACATTGTGAGGAACAGTAGAGATAGCTACTGAGGGTGTCAATAGATTTGGAGCTGTCCTGACTGATCATGATTTTGTTCTGATTTTTCATAAAGCTGGTAAAGTTCCATGTTTCACTGCCTATTTGCTAGCAGCCCTAATCCAGTTCTGTAACAATCCCAGCCACCTCATGGGTAGCTGATAGCTTCTAATTGCTACAGTTTGGATCACCTGAGGATCTTAAAGGAGTTGTGTGGTTCTGGAGATTATTTAAAACCAACAAAGTAAAACGTTAACCAAATTAAACTCAACAAAGATAAAACAGTAATGGGAGAGAGAGGCTGTTCAGGAGGGCATCTTGATTTGTATGTGTGTTATTAGTGTGTGCTTAATTACTTATGCCCTTAACTTTGTCCTTGGGAAAATTACAGCAGCTACTGGAAGATAGGAGAAAGTTCACATTTCAGCCTGAGTCGCTGCAAAATGTTGCTTTTAAGAGCAGAGAGAAGAGAAAAAGGCCACAACATATTTTAGGCAAAAAGGGTGAGAACAGCCTCTCTCTCCAGCTGTAAAAGTGTGTGTATATATATTTATACATATATAGAGACCTATAATTTGTAGGTCCTAAATAGTTTTGAGGGGAACATGTAAGAAATTTTTGCAGAGCTCTAGGCACTCTGCTATGGCTTGTACAGCAAACTCCTGACTGGTGCTGCACTAAGGATACTGAAGCACATTTGCATGTGTGAATATTATTTTCTTTTAAGTGATGTCCATAGCAGATTGCTTATGAGGGCAAAAGTAATTTTTTGGGGGGCAAAGTAAGAGGATATAAGGGAAGAGGACGGAGCAGAAGACAGGGAACTTATCCCTCTCAGTGGAGGGTTATTTAACCATGTGGCTTTACTCTCAGCGGTCAAAAGATCATTCCTTCTCAAATTTTAATGAAAGAAGTGTAGTTTGATGTTTTCCTCATTCTGAGACTGCAAATGAATGTGACTGTTGCTATTGAAAATACCTTGAGGTGCTGAAATGTTTTCTATCAAGTGTTTTATGTCTGGTAATACTCACCAGAAAAGGATCTGAATTTCAATGCATTTTTAGGAGACTTGTTGATCAATTTGCTTTAATACTGCCTCCAGAATCTGATGATAGATCAGTACAAAGATGGGCTGGAGGATGCTATGGCAGATGCAAGTGGAGATGATTAGATTTGCAATTTTGAATACGGTATTTAGTAGCATTCATAAACAAGGACCTAAGCTTCTGTAAAAATATTTTAGTATTTTAGGTAATATTAAGATTTTCTTCTGTGACCATGAGAAAATTATTGGGGAAGGAGGAAATTTTTTGACATCTTTAATATTGAGTAAAAGGCTAAAGTGAATAAATTTAATATGTGCCTTGAGGAATAATGCTTCTTTTTGTGTTTTGAAAGATGGAAAGGGTTGATTTTTTTTTTTTTTTTTAAAGCAACAAATTCTACTTAGTTTCCATCACTAAAGGAAATTCACTTGAGTGGTTCTGATCTTTGAGAAGCAAAAAAAGGAGCCTTAAGGACAGGGTAAACAAGCCAAGAACTTTGAATGTAGCCTTGAAAACAAAGTTGAAAACAAAGAATGAAAGAATGACATTATTCGCTTTGAAGAAAGGTCACAATCTGTAAAGCACTGAAGAGTCCTGCATTTTAGTATAAAAATGTGTAGTTTAATGTGATACTTGTCTTGAAGCATTTTGTAACTGGGACAGCATGAAACACAGGTGTCTTTCAAAAAAAAAAACAAAAACCTGTTGCTGACAAAAAAAAAAAAAAAAAAAAAAAAAAAAAAATCAGTGTTCAAGTTCCCCAACATTCAAGCCAGTTTCTCAGAGCATGCTATGTGAAACCTCATCATGCCTACTGAGCATCATGAATACACACTCTATAAATCACTGGGGAGTCTCTCAAATTTCTAGAACTGGGGGCTGAACGAGGAGAGAAGCTGTACAGGGTCTGAGTAGAATGAGGAGAACCTCATAAAAACAATTCGAGTTTGAGGCCTGTCTGCCGTGGAGGAGGAGGAATGATGCTGAACCTGGAATGTATTTATGAAAGCTGTTCAGAAAAAAAAAGCCCTTCAAAGTAACAAATTAATTTTGAGCTATCAGAACTGTAGTGAAAATTTGGACATATTTTCCATAAATACCACAGACTACAAATATTCTGATCAGCTCTCTTAGTAGTTAAAAAAATAAGGTCCCATTATATCTTTTTATAGGCATTGAAGATGATGTCATATGTTAGGATCTATGTAATTTCTCCAAGATTTGCAATGAAAGCATTCGATCAGAGATTTGGAGATGGACTCTTGTGGTCTTTGTCTTCCTCAGTTACCTGAAGCAATGTATAACTTCTGATGCAGCACATGCCTGCTAAATAATTAGCCAGACTGTTTACTGCTCTTATTTACTGCCAAAGGCTGATGACTCTGTGCTATGTTAAGAAGATAAATATGTGGAACCTGTCTATTGCCTCACTCTTTCATCAGCCCAAGGAAACCATAAAATGTAACCATTCTAAGGTATGACAGTACTTTTTGTCATGGAGGGACAAAGGATCTGAAATATGAGAAATAAACAGTGAAGGAAAGTGTAGGGCCCAGTTTTATGGCCCAAAGAGTCATGTTGGGTGGAGAAACAGACATTTCTTAGAAGGAAGGTAAGGAAAAGAGTGTTTCTCTATTCCTAGACTCTGTGAGACTGGCACTGATCTGGGATCTATGCTTGAATAAAGATGTAGGAATACAGTATACTATGTAAACAAATTAATCTACATGAATTTTGAATGCACCTAGTCTTGAGGCTTTCTGACCCCATGAATCAGCTTTCCCAACCTGCTTCCTGCAGGAATTGGTGCACTATGCAGCAGTGCTTCAGCATGCTGCTGTTTGGCATGAGGAGGAAAAATCTTGATGGGATCAATTTTGCAAACGACTGACTTCTAACAACCACTGTAAAGTGTAGTTCATAGAAACAGTGAAAAGTCAAACCCAAGAACCGAGTCCTAGAGGCTCTGATGTGTCATTGATGCAAATGACTAGAAGATCCAAGGCTTAAGAAAATTAAAATGTCATGCTTCAGTTCAATTGTAGTGCTTAAAGGTATGTTTATTTCCCACTATTTATTCATGCAATCTTTAATATGCTTGCAAATGTCAAGGTAAGTGTTATTCTTGTTCATTAAAACATTTTTTTTGGATCAATGCTTTCAAGATGTGCAAGGAGAAAACAATAATCTCCATTATTTCCTATTTTGACAGACAAATTATCTTTCCTATACCTTCAAAGAGATCTGGTGATAACAGAAACACCTCTTTTACCATATATTCTAAATATTCATTAGAAGATCTGAGCAGTCAGTGATTGCTCATGAGACAAATCCTTAATAGAGCAATAATTATGGTAGGAAATACAAGATACCCATGTGCCTCTTGTTTTATTTCATCTCTCTTTTCAAAATGTTGCACTCAGGCCCTGGTAGCTGTAGGGCAAACCCTCTTTATTATTTTCATTGTCTTTAATAGTTGAGTGAAAACCGGGTCCTTCATAGAATAAATCACTGCTTTGATATCTTCTTTCCAAGTTAAAAAATTCACACCAAACTAATATTTTTTTTTTTTATTTAAGTCTCAATTTGGCTAGAGAAAAAATGTATTTTGGCAGAAAACACAAAAGAAGCCATCCCAGGTTTCCCAAGAAAATAATTAATTTTATTTACTTACACAAAGCTTTTGATGTCAATTAGAGTGTATGAAGATTTGCTTCATTTAGTAATCCTCATTAATAACCTGGTATCAAGTTTTGAAGACTTCTGGAAGAAGTTTTCTTGAAGTAAATTATTTTTATGCAATTAATTGGGACTTCTGCATCATTCTTCTAGTAGTCAACTGAGCCACCATGAATATTTATTTAGATCTCACTTTATATCACCATTACTTGGAAGAATTATCAGAACTGTTCTGACAAAGCTTTTACTTGCATAATAACCACCAATCATGCTCTTACAACAGTTTTGTTTTGCTGAAGTCAAAGCAGTTACTGTCATAAAAAGTGAGTGAAGGAATGAGGTCTCTGACTCATTGCATGATTATTGGTTTCTGGGGGAAAAAAAAAGAAAGAAAGCATATGATTGATTGATTCATAAATCGAAGTTTGATAGATGTAAATTTCCTAAATGCTGAACTACTTCCCCTAAAAACCAGAAAATGTCAAAAATGAGAGAAAAAAAATAAATAAGAAAAGGGGGATACTTTTTAAATTACACTTAATATTTGAAGGCTTTTATAAATGCCACTAAATTTCACAGAATATTCTGGTGGACCTCTGTGAGCTGCAGGGGAACAGCCTGACTCACCATTGTCTGCACCACATGTTTCAGGGGAATGTCTCATATATTGTCACTCCTTTCTGGCTGCAGTTGCCACTATGCAGGGTGCATTAAAATATATATGTATACACATATATGGTAGCAACATCTATTTTTAAACCTCCTGGCAAGAGAACCATTTGGAGGAAAGGAAGTCTAAGGGTAGCAATTTGAGTTCAGCTGTACTCTCGAAGCTAGAAATTTTGTTAAATAAATCACAAAGTTTTCAAATGGCTAAGCATCATAATAATCTCAAAATGCTCCTCATTTCTTGAAGTCAGATTCATCTTTTGCATTTTAATTAGCAATTTATCATAACAAGATTTATGTTCCAATACCTTTAATTAATCAGACTCTTCCCCCTCTAATCTACAACTGACATCATCTGTGATGTTGGATTTTTTTTCCCTTCTTTCCAGCTCTGTCTCTAATTCACCTCTCTCTTCTCTGGATCAAGTGAGATATTTCCTTTATTTTAATGCTGGTGTTTTGAAAATTATTCCATGGATGTGGGTATTGAGCTCTATTGAGATACATTAGCTATTCTGAGCATGTGCTTGTGAAATTTTATCTCTGATCTATGAGTATTATTGCATTATAATATGGACAAAGCTTTTTTTAGATATATTTGATTTTTTTGTGTGTAATTCATTGTAAACCTCAGTTCAGATCTCAAAAGTTAATGAGTTGTCAGATTAAATATTGTAAGTTATTATTGAAGGATTAGATAACAAAGCACAGAACATCACTGTGCCATTGTCTAAGGTTGTGTTATGTCTTGAATACTGAACACATTTCTGGCCATCTCATCCCAAAGGATTTAACAGCATGAGTAAAAGTACAGAGAAGGGCAAAAAGGCAGATCAAAAAATTGGAATGGCTTACATAGACTGAATGCCGAGTAGAAAATAGAAAGGAATTTTAGAGTATATGGTAGGAATGCATGAACTATAATAGGAAAAATGTACACAGAATGTGTATTCACTATCTTACAACACAATGACTAGGAACCACTGCAATCAAAAGGTAACCAGATTAAGCAAACAAAGATTAACCTTGCACTGATTCAATTGTGGAACCCTTGGAACAGCATGTCTAAAAGAAAAGAAAAAAAGGGATTTGAAAGAAGAGAAAAGAAACTCATGGAACAAAACTCTTCAGAATGCATTTTCATTTGACTGTTGTGACATGGGTAAAGTTTGACTCCCAAAAGTTACTTTGTCTCTGGTAGGGAAATACTTCCTGGAGTATCTGTAGCTTTTTCCTTTTCCTCAGTGCTGCAATGAAACAAAGGCAGACATGGAACTCAGCTAATGTTGACAGCAAAGTTAAAGTGATAACTTTAAGGCTGCAAAGATGACAGAGACCAAGAGTGTTGTGGTGCATTTTTGACTTTACCAAGTTTCTGCATGCTTTTATTCTTTGTTTTATAATAGTTTTTTCACTGTTTTACTCTATTATGGTTTACCCCAGTTATTGTTATTAATCAGTCATTGTTTATGTGACACCTGGGTCCTGCCTGTCACTTCAAAGCCTCACCCTGACCTCTAGAAAATTCTGGTGAGGACGTCAAGTGGTTGGTGGGGTCCAAGTCCCCCTTCCCCCTTTGTCCCTTGATTTGTCCTTTAAGTTATTATTTATGTACAGAGTCACTCCCTTCCCATTCTGGATTGGTTCCAAGTTGTATCCTCCCTACTCCCCCACCCCCATATTTAAGGTGAAAACCCGTGACTTTAGTTGGCTTCGGTGGGCTGAATCCCGGGTGAAAGGAAGTCGTGAGAATTTAATAAAACCCAGTTGAAGTCCCCCACTGGAGTTCCATCCCTTTATTTCTCACATTGTTCACACTTCTGCTGAGGCAAGGACCTACAGGATCAGAACTGTGTTCCAGAATGTTCCTGTGTTCCAGAATACAGGACTGGACCTCTTTGCGACGCTGGTGCCAGATTGGCCAGGGAAAGAAGGCGAAAGCCCCGCAAGAAGCACCTCACCGTCACACAAGAGTAAAAAAAAGCTTTTTCCAAGATGTCTTTGTTAAGTTTTACTGCAGATCAATCCTTCTTTAAAAACAAAACGCCCTTTCCCCAAAACCCCCAAAAAACCAACAAGAAAGCCCACCAAGGAACAACCAAGTTTTTGAAGCATCAGCTCACTTAATCTTAAAAATGAAATTTGACACTGATTTTCTTTAACATGACTTTGGCTGCTTACTCAGATCACCAAGCTTTCCAGCATTTTTGGTACTGCAATCTATATTGATTTCTCTCTGGCTTTTATAAGGTCACTAAAAGTGAGTATCACAATATCATAGCCTCCATGCATTATTCAGTATTTGTTGACACAGAAGGCAGCTAAATAAAGGCAATTTGATTGCTTTTAGAAGAAATTCAGAGAGACCTTATTTATAGAGTTGATAGATAAATCTCCCATTCTGTTTGTCTTAGATTTAGAAAAAAATAGGGGAGATTATTTTAAAACATTTTCTCTGCTTGAAATATCATACTTGCACCTTTTCTTTTAGCCTTTTCTTTTGTTTCCCAAATCCTTTCTTGAAGGTGATCAGCAATCTGTTAAAGTATTTTTATACTTTTTATACATTTTATCATGAGGAAAGATCCTTCATATTCATCAGTCCAGCTCAAAAAGAGCAAAATAGTCCATACTTTTTAATGGAGATTTGGCTAATGAGGGTATCCCTTCCTTAAATAGCTATTATGAGTAACAAAATCCTGAAAAAAATATTCTCTTTCAAACAAAGAAAGAAACAACCTCAGAACCTGTTCATTGACTAGAGAAATTCCTCCATGCTGTAAATCAAATAATGAAATGATTCTGCTCTAAATCCTTGAGTGATTTGCTCCTCTTTGGGCTGCATCTCTACTGAAAATTAAGCTGTTTCAGTTGGACACTGAAGGCCTCTATATCCAAAAAAATTAATCCCAAAATTGAATCTCCACATATATTGCCTGTTAAGGAACCTCAAAAATCCTGACTGCTCTGAGAAATTGCATACAGCCCGTGCTAATTACAACAACCCAAACATACAAAAAGATTCTCACCCTTCAGGAGCATGAGCAGTCAGGTTCCAGCAGCCAGGACATTTCCAGATCATGCCTGCAGTTATCATTTATTGCTGAAACAGCTCATGCATTGACACAGAGGAAGGTATGGTAACAAAAACATACTGCAGGTAGAAATGTTTATTTGAGACTCATTAGGTTTTCTGAATGAGCACCACAAGTAGTTCTAAAAGGTCTATGATTTGGATGATCATCAAATTTGAGCAAGAGGCCCTAATCATCTACAGGCTGTTCCTTTCTAACACTGGAATGAATCACTGTAAAAAAGCAGTAATATCACAAAATATGAAGATATGCTGGGTATGTCCTGATGTCCCGTGCTCCCTCCCCTAGAAAACTTGAGTCCTGTTTTACTTTAGAATTCTAAGCCTTTAATAGAGTAGAACCATTTTTTCCTTATAAATCTGTGTTTTCAGCTCTTTTTTTGAACTCTGTCTAAAAGAAACTTAAAAAAATGACAGTATCCTGCAACATGGTTACAAAGAAACAGATGCTTTTTATTTTACTGAAGCCTGTGAAATAAGACAATTTTTGGTGCCCTTGAAAGGAAAGCTGAGAACACCATTCCTCAATATTTTTTTTTATTATTATTATTTCTCTCTGACCAATATTAACTAGCTATTACTTGAGCCCCTTGGGAATTCTGATTAAGGCAAACTCTTATTCAAAAATCAATCTTTCAATGGCAGGCTTTGTTAATCTTCCAAATCCAATTTCCATTTCTCACATTCCAGGTTTATTGATTATACGTCAAAATTCTCAAGTTGTCTGTAGGGCTAACCAAATTACTCTGTGTTTAATAATTTAATTGTTTTCAAAAACAGATGTGGCACTTCCATTGAATGCTAAAATTTTGTTGGAAATATCTAAGGAAATGGCAGCACACACTCACATAATTATTCAAAAGCATTTAATTACCTAAACTTTCAAGTGGAATTGCAGTGAAATGGTGAGCATAAAGGGGTGACAGGGTAGGAAGATTGCATCATGTAAGTGAGGCAAGTCAGGTCCTCTTTCTGCAGCTTTGCCACAGGAAACTTTCACTTCCAGTCAGATTTTGAGGAGAACAATAGATACTTTCTTATGAAGAAATTTCACCGTAGCTCTAAGTGAAATTAGGTTGTATTTAAATGGACATGGATGGCACAAATACAGACAAAATGAGAAGGGGAAATGGCTTGTCTGTAATTATTTAAGCAAAAATTCAAGGACCTGCAATTCTTTATATATAAATGAAATATATATATATTTCAAATATATATATATTTGAATTAATTAATTTAAATTAATTAAACTGAGACTCATTGGAATGATTGAACTGGCATAGTTCACACATGTGAGTACAGCTTTTTTAGGGAATGAAAGGAATGAGGAAGAGTGTGTCAGGCAACAATGCACAGATACTTTGTGGTAATCTTCCTAGTGCAAGGTGGTCCTGGTGAAAACCTGGGTGCCAAGGATTCACAGAAATCTTCTCAGCACTATTATGGTGGGCATTTAATTGGAACCATCAAAAGAAAGGTATTTTTATAAGCAGCTGAAAAGTAAAGCACAGTTCAGGTCTTGCTGCTAGCAAGGGTTTTTGACACACAGGCTGCTGCAGGGAATGGAGCACATCAACACTCAGATAATTTTGTTACAGAAAGCAGACAAACTCTTAGAGGAATGCTCTGTCGATTTCATTCTAATCAAGTGGTAATAACCCATTGAGAATATCAGAGGAGAAGATAATTTGACTGAGAGTAACCAGAGAGAATGCACTGGGTTCACCATAGGGGAAATAGGAAACAGAAATAGCAAAGTCCAGTTCTATTATCCTCAGCTACTCAGTAGGTAAGGCTTCCCTAGTAGCTACTACCCCCCAAAAAATACATGTTGTAATTTATTTTGACCATAGGAAACCTTCTGATATTTTCTCACATCGTTTTCTCAAAAGCAAGATAAGGAAGGGTTTTCTCATGAAACTACCACAAGGTGGATGCAGAGGTGATTGCTAAAAACTTCCTTTCTCTTTGGACAGCAATCTCAAGGACTATTGTTCTTAAAAAAGTACAGGAATTAAATTGCAGGAAAGGAGGCTGAAATTTCAGTCCGGAAAGGTATGTGGCGGTAAGGATTGTGGAGCACTAGAAGAGCTTACATAGCCAACAGATGAAGTGGTGTTTACTGTTAAAAGACCTTAAGAATTGTATAGAAAAACATATGAGAAATTATTCAGATAAGGGTAATGTCACTGTGGTTTAAAAGGACAGAATGAGCACTTGAGGTGTATTCCAAGCCTATAGTTTCATGATCCACTATTTTTTCAGGAACATACAATAGTCTGTTATTAGGTGCTTTTCCCATGGTTCCTATCAATAAAATTTGGGGTTTTGTACTTGAGAGCATTTTCACACATTCACAACATAAATTGTTCTAAATGATAATGTCATGTTCTTGTTTTTAAGTATCTTTTGAATGTATAGAAAACAGAAGCATGAGACAAAAGAAATACAAAATACTGAATTGTAAACAGAGTACGCAATCGATTCTCCAAGTCAGAGAGGGTTCAGAATTCATAACCCTGTTCAATAATTCACAAATCAATTAAAATAACATTATTATTCTCTCTTTCCACTTAGCAGTAACCATGTGTAAAGGTCACTTGCCATCTAGTTAGGGAAAAGGCAGCAATTAACATCAGAGTAAAACCAGAATATTCATTTTCTGTTACACAATGTAAGCGTGACATGATTTTCTACTTGGATGGAGCCCTCAGCAATAGCAGGGCTGAATTTTCACCTCACAGAGAAATTAAGGAAGAATTTTTCAAATGTTGCACTGACACTAGAAATGTTGTAGTTTCTTGTACAAATACTGGAAGCCAAAGATGTCAGAGATGATTAGAAGCCTGATTCCTTTTTCCTTAAATGACATCAAAATGATGTTTAGGAAAAGGGCTGAAATATGAAAGGAGATGCTTTTTTCTACTTTGTTCACTTACGCCACTGTAAGTGGGAATTCATGTCAGAACTATGCTAGGAATGGAAGAATTAATGCTTTGCTTCTGGAATGGGGTTTCATTTTATTTATTTTATTGCTTTTCCAATTTTTTAAATTTTTAAATAGAATCTATTTTATTTTGGGTTGAATTTTATTCATTCTATTTTTATTTCTTATTAATTTATTATATATTTATTATCTGCATTTTTATTTTTTATATTTACTTTCTTAGCTTTATTCTTTGTAATTTTTTATTTGTTTTGCTTTTCTTTTTTCATTTTATTTTACTGATTAGATTTTGTGGTTCATCTTTATTTGGTTTATTTTTTAATTTTTATTTATTTCTATACATTTATGTTTTTATTTTTTCTTTTTATTATCTAATCTATTGTAATTGAGTGTTTTATGATTTATTTTATTTTTTTATTTTTTTAAATTTATTTTATTTATCTCTATTTAATTTTTATTTTATTTTATAATTTTTAAAATGTTATTTAATTTCTTTATTCTTCTTTATTTTATTTTGTTATTTTTAGAATTTATTTTAATTTATTTCATTTACTTATTTTAATTTTTTTTAATTTTTATTATAATTAATTTTTTGCTTTATTTTAAAACTTATTCTAAAATTATTTTTAACTTATTTTTGTTTATTTTATTTTTATTTAACTTTTATAGGGTTTTATTTCTTATTTTTATTAATTTTTAACTTTCTATCTTATTTCATATTTTCCTAGTTTTACTTTTTAATTTACTTTTAGTTTTTTAAAATACTTTTTTCCTTTTTAGATATTATTTTATTTTACTTTTCACCCATGAAGATTTCCCAGTGAAATTTCTCCTACGCTTTTCTCCCTGGCCTAACAGGCTGTGGAGGTGAAGGCTGAATACAGTGAGAACCAGCTTTGTCTTGCTGTGGAGCCACCTTTAGATTGAGAAATGGCAGCAATTTTCCTCAGACAGCCTCCGTCTGCTGTGACTGTGCTGCATTCCCTCGGGAGCAGGTGAGGTGCACCTCCTGTGCTGGCTCGGAGTCCTGACACCTCTGCATTCATTCTGCTGCCTCTCTGTTACTGTGCTTCGTTTCCCACTATTCATTCCAAGATTTTCAGCAGTTTCTGACAAGTTTATGCCAAGTATTCCGTGGCTTTTTGTGGCTCCAGATAAATCTCAAAAAATAATGAGAAGAATGGCTGAGGTTTTTTTCCCAGTTATGAATGTTCTTTTCAACAAACTGTAATATTAATGTTTATGCTTTGAAATGTCATAAAGTTGCTAATGCTGCATAGGAAGCAAGGGATAAATTTGATCTTTGTCTGCTAAAAATACGTCATTTAGGTAGTGTCACTTTCAGTCTTCCATCTTTCTGCCTTCAGTTTACTACCACAAAATGTTTTGCAAGCTGTTAACCAATTTGTATTGATACATTTGCCCTCAAAGATACTAAGTTTCTTCTAATTTTAAGGAAATAAGAAAGGGGAATAAAGGATAATATTTATTAGTACTGTCTGCAAGACACAGAGACATGACCTCAGCTGTATTCACTGGTGCCAAGGAATCCACATGGGCAAATTCATATAAAAGGCCACCAAAAACTTGGCTTTTTGTTCTATTAGAAAGTCTTAGGAAGATTTGATATAAAACTGCAAAATGTTGTGGTTTTTTTCAATCCCTACTGTGTCCTGGGCATAAAATATAATTTAGGCTTTTTTCCTCCCTCACTGTAAGAAAGAAAACACAAGGAATCAGATGTCGAACAAGAGTTTTCTCATTCATCTTTAATGAGATTTCTTTCAAAGACAAATCAGCAAATGCTTTCTGTGTGAACTTCATAATTTTCCAAATACAGAGTTTAGAGACACTGAACTCTTTTGAAAATGTAGTGTCACATTTGTCTTTTTCTTTTCCAGTGACACATTTAACAAATGTTAAGCGTTCCTGTCATTCTCATGCTAGCGTATGAAGTGCGAAAATTAATTTTACTTGCTAATTGTAAAGGTAACTGGTTTGGGGGTAGCAATTGTCATTCCACCAGGGAGAAAAAAACCTAAACTCTGTCTTCTGTGAGCCTGCAGGAAGAGGTAACGTGGATGTTGTCTGGAAAAAATCCATGTGTAAATTAATTGAAAAGGGTGTATAAGATGAGTGTTATGAACCCACCAGTTGAATTTGATGAAGAAGGAACATTTACTTCTAAAAATATTCCTCTTCTAGAAAGAGATTAATGACTCTACAAATATACATTGCTATTGCAGAAAAAAACCTTGGGAGGTAACTAGAACCCACACTGGGATGTGGACAGAGAGTGAAAAATGTTGCTAAACAAACATCGTCCTTCCCTCATCTACTACTGAAAGAAATCTGCATAAAATGCGAGGAAAAGCGAATGCATCAAGAATAGCGTAGAGTTTTCCTGCAATCAGTGCCTAACACATCATACTTGGTGCATTATTGTGATGTCAGTTCTTTTGATTAGTTCAGAAAATTGGTCTCAGTTGTGCACTTTTAACTTCTTGGAAAACATGGTGGCTTTCTGCCACACAGCTTTTTTTTTTTTTTTTTTTTTTTTTTTTTTTTTTTTTTTTTTTTTCCCTGATCTGTTTATTTCACAGTGATTTCAACTTAGGCTGGTTTCAGTGGCTGTCCTACCTACTCAGCAGTTTTGAAAACCAGCCCAGTGACTTTTGTCTCCTTTTTCTATCTATAAAAATAAATGTTAAATATTTGGCTACGAGTAATAACTTGTTATAAGAATAAAAGCTTTATTGATCATTGTAGGTGCATTCATTATAAAGGCTTTGTAGAGTCACTGAATTCAACTATAGGTCGAAAACTAAACAGAAATTAAGACGTTTCAACTAAATTTTAAGAGCATTATTGGAATACAGAATTATTTGGTTATTCTGCAACATCTAATCATGAAAAGTAGAAAACAGCAGCAGAAGGAGCTAACAAAATGATCACAAAGGAAAATCATATAAATATGTATTAATATCTTTCTATATGTTAAATATTACATAAAAGTTAATGAACCCAGACATAAAAGGGCTCAAAATAAGTTTGTTTGCAAAATAACATTTTGGGCTGAATATGAATTCCTTTGCATCAATGACAACATTTTAGATTAAATACTGGTTGATGCGTCTATGTTTTAAGGGGAAGCTTTCTGTTGAAAGAATTAATATATGGAAAATACATTACCTGGAAAGCTATAGTCAGCACAATAAATTCACCATTTCTAATCTTTCTCTTTACATGTAAATCCTTGTTGTTTTCATGATATTTACTATAGAAAGTATTAAAAGAATACTTACCCACCCTAATCAATTTAATTAAAACATTACATTACTTACAGAATAAACCCCATATTATATATTTATAAGGTTCATAAACTCTCAGGCAGGCTAATAATTTATTAGCAATCTACACGATTTTTTACACAACTGATTAGAAGATCTTATCAGGGATTGACCTGGTGAAGTATCCTTTGAACGTTTTATAATTGCAAAAGCCTTGCCAGGAGGAGCTGCACTTGAAATGGGCACAGGAAGTATAAGGTCAGAGGGAATTCAGAGCTGTGGGGACATAAAATGACTTTGTGAGACAAGAACAGAATCCAGAAATCCTCACTGCTCCCTCCAAAGTGCTGTCCATTAAATTGCATTAGTGTAATTGCATAATTCTCAGGTCTTGAACTTTCTGTTATTTTAGTTCTGTGTCCAGTACAGTAGATGCTGCCTTTTTAAAAGCACTTGTGGCCAAAATGTAGTTTTGGCGGGCTTTTTACAGAATGAGAAGTTGTTTAAAAGAAAAAAGAAAGGTGCAGGTCATTAAGTAACAGGAGACATCAGAACCATCAAAAGGGCATTTTTTTCAATCTGATAGAATTATATTCATCTACTACAGTAGGTGAATTTCTGAATTATTATGAAATGTGATCTAGAAACAAAGTAGCTGTTCTGAGGTGTACACAAAGGGTGGTACAATTGTCATATAGGAAGCCACTAATGCCACTTGCAAATCTCAAGATAGATTTCAGCACACAGAAGTTTGTTTGAGAACATTGGGAATAATCTAATCTACTCTTTCAAATTTAATTTAGTTTTAAGAAGAGGCTTTCTTACACTTGCGCTGTGTCCCTTCCACAGTTACATACTGAGTGTATCGCTCATCACATTAGATCTGTTAGATCACATAAGGTCTGTTAGCAGAAAGAAGTCCTTTCCTTCCTCTGTCTCTTATTCTCTTTTAAAATGAAACATCACTGCAATTTTGTGATTAAAACCCTGTGTCTTGGAGCATGATGGGAAACCCTGGCTGGCTTCCAGCTGTGATTAAGGCTATGATTTTTGGCTGAAAGGTTCACGTGGAATCCCAACTTCACTGACCCTTTAATCAGAACTGATTAAGGAGTGATGGCTTGCTCGCTGTTTGGTACTCCATTACCTGCCCTGTGGAGCCAACAACAGGGAGATATTGCTCTGTCAGCAGCCCTAGGAAAATTCAACCTTTGGAGGACTCTGTGGACAAGATCCTTCAAACTGACAGGGAATTCTGAGTACTTTATCTTTCAGTTAAACAATTTGAGAGGAGAACTGAGTTTTAGAAAGCCTTTAGAAACATGTTGATGGAAAGGTGACTATTTCCCAGAAATCTTTTAGATGTACGGACCTGAGGTATTGCAAAATTTTTCAGGTGTTTGATGTGGCTCACACAACCCTTTCCAAAGTGCTGTACAGGCTGATGATGAGAAAAGGGAGCAATGGCAAAAGTTTAGAATTCACTGTTCTGCAAGTAGTTTGAAGGGGCAATACAAAAAATAGAAATATGGAGAAATAAGTGATAACAAAGAAATATCCAATTCATGAGTTCATGTCTCACATATGTTCGTATGTCTGCAGCCTCTTGGATGAAAGGCCGCTAAAATGTTAAATAGAGAGCCTTCTTATTTATTTGGTGAGTAGATTTATGAAGAACCTTCATAGTTCAGCCAGGAAATTGGTTATCACAGAGAGTGGAGCTCACAGGAAGGGTTTCCAGTTATCAAAAGGAGAAAATATTACACTGAAATAGGAAAATACCTCCCCATATTTTTAAAGCTTCATAGTAGAAACTGTCTTCTAGTAATCTGAGACTTTTGAGAGTCTTCCTCTGATACCTAGCCAGAAGAGGAATGTGGAAACATGAATTTTTCCGCCCCTGAAAAGCATTTTTCTCCTCTTCAAATTTGGCTTGGACATTGGGAGAGACAAAAAGGAACATTTTTGTCCATGTTAATAGTGTGTGTGTGTATGAGTGCATGCGTGTATGTGCATATATATCTATGTATATATGGGTATTATCTCAGTGATTTGAGTCTGGCTTTGCTCTCTGAATATGGCAGCCCAGAAAACCAGGTGGGCAAGTGACAGTATTTGGTCTGCTCCTCTGGTCAAGTCAGTGACCATGGTTAGTCAAATGAACTAAGTAGAAAGATTCCCATCTGCTTTATTAGGGAGAGGCCAATGGTAATCTGATGGTGTGTCAAAAGAACCAAAGAATTGTGCCCTTTTAATGGACTCCATACTCTTCTATTGGACAGTCATTAAAGGACAATTTTCATAATATACATAGTACAGGGCTTTCTCATTTTGCTTTAAATGTCATGCAGGCTTGGGTATGTATTAGTATGCTTGATAAAGTATATTATAGCCAGGGAAGTTAATAGCTTTAATATACTGGGCAGTGTTAGTGAGTCTATGACTTAAGATCCTACAGTTCAATTAGAACAGACAATGAGCCAGAAAAAATAAATATTCTATGAAAACATTAGAACTGATAACACCACGAAGGAATGACTTGGCTAGTTATTCTGCGTAGCAGTGTTTTGGCAAACCCGGGAAGGGCTGGTTATAACCACAACACCACCCACTTCCAAACTGAAATATATTCTCAAGCAAACCATTTTTAACCACATAAAAATGCCAAGGAGATGAGTAGTAGTCAGCATGGATGTATCATGAACAAGTCATGAACATATGATAACATGTGAACACAATGTGATAAACATAATTGTACTTATATTCTATGATGTGCCTTATGGATAGAGTGGCAAATGTGTTTTTACAGCAATAAGGTTTCTGAGTCTTACATGATATTCTGATATTCAAAACAGAGATACACTGACTAAATAAAATTACTCTTAGGTGCGTGGATATTATACAGTTGGGGTACCATATGTAAAGGGTAGATATGAGTTGTTAAATCTCAACAGCTCTGTGGGATCTGTGGGATCTGTGGGTGTAAGCTCTGGATATAGGATTCTTTGGAATTATATTTTCAGACTAAGTCTAACTGAAAGAAAATTCAAATATGTTGGGAGAAAAACATTCAGAAATATTAAATAGATTTTGAAGTTTTAAACTGTTCAAGTATATCATTTTAGATGACCAAATGGATTGTATAATTTCTAGAGTGTTTGTTTCCTATTATTTTCTTAAAGAGGAGGAAATAACAGGAAATACACACAGCTAATGGAGCTCACAATTGAAATCAGTGGGAAGTTTTCTGCTGGATGTCAATATATGCAAAGACAGGGTCAAAGCTAAAAGTGAACCCAAGAGCTTTGAATTAAGATTCTCTATCTTCCTTGGATATTCATGTACCTTTTCTTATATTCAGCATGTTTTTTATTCCTTGGACAAATTTCCATAGCATGCTAACTGTTTGTCAAGAAATTTCTCATAAGAGTAGTTTTAGCTTACTTTTCCTTTATTCTGCCTCCTTATTGGGGTTAGCTGACCACTAAAGACTGATTTCCCACAAAGGTACATGAAGGCTGTGAGATCTTCCCTGGACAAAATGAGACAGCAGGAAAATAAGAAGGTTTCTGTACTTCTTTTAAATGGGTAATGTCTGGAGCAATATTTATAGGGTTTAATGCTGACATCAGAATGTTTCCAAAAAATTCAACTTTTCTCCATTGCTTTTCTATACTTTTCCATGCTTTTTCTATAACATAATAAAGTATAATTTACTTAAGGGAAATTAATCAGCCCACCTACCTATGACAGATGTAAAACTTGAGTCAAAAAAGCAAACAAGGGAAATTACATTGTGTTTAAAAGCTGGAAATTAACTACTTGAAATACCTCCAATTGTCTGTAACAGTAGTAACTTTATTTTCTTAAATGCCTTTGGAAGACAAGCATGCAGTGTCTTATAAGTTCTTCAAAATAATTCCCAGACAATGGTGTTGTGTCTTTATTTACAGCTACTTTTACCTCAATATAATCCCATAGACTTAATATGATATTAGATGATGGTACATTTTTTTTCTCCTTTCTCAGCACGGATATTTTCAGATATTCTCTTCCTTCTGCATGCAGAAGGCTTCTGTGATTCATCCTACTTTGGTGCTGAGTGAGATATTTTAGCTGCAAACAAATCATACTTGAACTTATTGTTCTGAAGACTAACTGGAATGAATGGATTCCTTAAATTCTAGAGACTGCCTGAAATACCCTGATACATCTTCATCAAATTCACTTTGTTCATTGGAAGAATAGTTGTCTTAATGCATGCTGCTGCATGCTGTTAATATTCTCAGATAATTTTCAGGGCCCCATGTCTTGTACTTGTTACCCAATCCTTGTCATGGCTTCAATACATTGGAATGAAAGGTGCAAATTATTCATATGGGGAAATGTGAGAGGAGTGACAGTGAACAGTTGAACTTTGTGTGTTTGGTTATTAATCTCATATTTCTCCTTCTGTTTTTTGGGGTTTTTTTTTTTTTTTTTGTTTGTTTGTTTAATTTTTTATTTTTTTTTGTTTGTTTTTTGTTTGGTTTTTTTTAAATGGGGTTTTTTGTTTGTTTTTGGGGTTTTTTTGTTTGTTTTGTTTAATAAGCAAACATCAAAGAGTCATGTATGCAACTTTTTTGTTGTTGTTTCTATGTGCCATTTTATGTGTACTTTGTTCAAGAACAGACTCACAGTCTAAAGATATGTGACCACTTCAACAGGAGCCCTTATCTGTTTTTTAATGGTATTATCTCAAACATTTTGAGGCACATTTCAAGTTGATAAAAGGATATTCAAGTGAGCACCAGATAGTTGTCTTCAGTGGTAGGTGCAGAGCTTCCTGACTCTTAAGTGCATTCAGGAAATTATTCTATGCTGTGGCAGAGACTGTGTTCTAACTAAGGTATTTTGAATGGATTCTCATACTTCTAAAAATTAACTTCAGAGACAGTAGAATGAAGGATGTTGTTTAAGTGTGACTCAATTGCTTTCTAAACAGTAAACATTAACTTAGGTTATAAAGATTGGCCAGAGAATGTACATTTATTTCTACCTGCAGACATTCAGCCTGAAAAGTTCATCAACTGTATTGAAGTAAAGATAAAATTAATAAGAAATTGACAAAAATGTTCAAGAACTTCAAGAACTGTGTAATTTTAAAACCACAGAGAGGATGTGAAACAACCTCCCAAACTCCTAAGGACCAGATTTACCACAGGCCAAGAGAATACAGTGTATTTTCAAAGGTTAACTGAGTATCAAAAAGTCTGAGGCTACATCTGAGTATTTCTTTGCACTGCTCTTTTTGCAAGATTGTTGGTTAAAAGAGTTACTATTTGAAGTAAAACATTTGGAAGACTTTTATTAAAACTATTTTGCCACCTAAAGATGTTACACAGTAGTTGGACACTAACAATTGCAAAAATAAGGTTCTTTTTTCTTGTGAGACTTCCGAGCTTAAGTATGAATTGTAAACACCCCCTAAAATGACCTAAAAGTAATGGGGAATGGAAAATGGTGTCTATATTTAAAAATAGCTCCAGGAAGTTACCAACAAGTAAATGTGACTCTAATTCTGCATTAAGTGTTGTATACTGTAGCAAATAAGAAAATTATTAAAGGTGTTGATTAACATATTAAAAGTGATAAAGAAGGTATTCAAAACTCCTACACTGTAGAGAGGAATGTGGAAGAGGTGAAGAAGAGTGCTCATTAGACCTGAAGAACTGGTAGATGCTCAAAAGGCAGCCAGTCAGTCATCTAGAGAAGCTTAGTTAAAACCAACATGTGATACTGGCAATATTCAGAGAAGCCTCTCGCTCTTAGAGAAGATAATGATGAGTACATTTCAAATCACTTTGGAAAGTGACCTGCCATTATCACTATTTTCAGCAAGAAAATTGGAAACATGAAAAGGGAAAGGTGCCTGACAAAGGTCACACAGGAGGAATATGGCTACAATACAAAACAAGTCTCCTAAGCTCCCTCTCAGGACTTGTCCTGACACTAATGGGAGTCAGAGCTTTGACTGCAAATAGTGGTGGGTGAATCAGGGTTCCCATTCCCCTCCAGTAAAGGTGTCTGAGAGAGATGTGACTGAGGGTCCTGTAATTGCATGGCTAATATTGAAAGATTTTACACAAAGTAGAAGACAGGAAAAAGCCTTCATTATTCCAATTAGGAGACTAGGCCATGCATAATGAATTCAGGCAGGAAAGCTGTTCCAGTTTAGGTTCAGAGAAGGGTGAATCAGAACTTTTTCTGAGGGCTAATTCTGAGAAGGAGTGAAATGTAAAACAGAGCATAAGTAAAGGAACTGTGCAGATGGTGAAGGACTGTTATTTATTAACTACTTGAATTTTGCCGATGTCCTATTTGGAAGGGCAAGGTAGGGCGTCTTTTTAATGGGGTGAGTAATGACTGAACAATTATCCTGAGAAAGATAAACTAGGATTCACTAGAACTCACTGGTACTGAAGAGTATGAAAAGTGTCTATATCTCATGAGCTTTATTCACAACTGAGGAAAATCTATTCTAGCACTGTAGGGCCCTTTGATGTAGCAAACAGTGATGAAGTAACTGAAAGCAGGAGAATAAAAAAAAAAAAAAACCAAGTCAGATCAAATAAAATGGACCACTTCTTTTTTCTCATGACAGTCCAAGTACCATCACAGCAGAGGTAAGTCTTGGGGGAGTATCAAAGAATGCAAGTTATCACAAGGCTTTCTACAAACTGTGGCCTAATTTGATTGTGAATTGGTGGATTTTTATATAAGGTTTCTGACAAAACAGGGTAAGTTTCTACTCTGGCTTGAGTCAATTTTATTTGGCTTGTGCAGGAGTTCATGACTTTTCTCGTTTGTACCTCCTTGAAGCAAATGCATTTTTAAGGGATGGTAATAGATTTAGAAGGTTACCCTGATAAAAAAAAAGCATACTGTGGACGTATTTTCTATGCCATTTTTTCCCCCACATAATTTTTTTCATAAATCCAGACACTTTTCCATGCAACATTTTCCTTCTCGCATTCATTATGGACCTACTGGTCTGTTTGGATTACAAGCAGCTCAGAAGTCTTGTCTGAGTATGCCTTTACTGACAGATATTGAAGAAGTTGAATTTATTTGGCATCCCTGGGTGTAGCCAGCCAGAAGACTTCTCAGGTGCATCTGACACATACAGAGACTCTGCAAAGGAGCTGGATCGTGTCTGAGCAGCAGGAGAATGTGTAAAGTGGTCAGATCAGTCTGTCCCATCAATCTGTCCTCTTGTTCTGCAAGACCCTGCGTAAATATGGTTCTTTATTTTGAAGAAATGCTGAACTGATGGCGGTACATCTGGGCACAGCTATTTTCTCTAGCACACATCAGTCTTCACTGCACAGTATTAACAGTTCCACTAAAAAGTGTGGAAATATTCTACGAAAGGAAGTTTTTCCTAATATTTTTCCATATTTTTCCCTGTTTTGTAGTTTTCAAACCATGCAATACTTATAGAATAAACACATTCAACAACAGGTTCTGAAAACTGTTTGACCCATATTTTAAAAGGGATATCCATGTCTAAATTGTCACCTCATTCTGAAACCTTTCTTATTTAGTTAAGACTTCTGGCTTTCCTTTAATATTCTGACAACCAAACTCTCACAATGACATCTGAAGCTGAAAAGACAACATGCATTAAAAATATTTTTACTCTCCTAAAGTATGAAAACACTAGAGATTTCCAAGCATCTGTCTATTTTGTTGTATTAGTGAAACATGCAAAGGAAAACCAGAAATCCAGAAATGTACAGACATGTCACAACATTCTGTGAAGTGTTTTAAGGAAAGCAAATAAAAAAAATAATCGATTCGGTAACACTGGCTAATTAAACAAATAAACAGAGCATAATTTATTACTTTCAGACTAGCTAAAGCGTAGGTTTCCAGGAGCCTTTTTTAAATTTCTCATATGCTCTTTCCTTCTGAGTGAGATATCTAATTAAGTCTGTGTTTAACAAGTAGATATTTTGTTCCTCAGTTAGGCACCTTGTAATTTTGCCATTAATGGAAGGAACAATGTGCCAAGTACTGCCTTTTCTACCCTCTGTGCTTTTGCTCCAGCTGTCCCTGTTTTGGCTGGGAGGACCTGCTAGAAAAACATAATTCCTCATCCTCTTGCTCTCTCCTCAGCCCTGGAGCTGAGATTTGGATGCTCCTTGCTAACCCAGCCTGGGATTGATCTATTTTCCCTGACTCTGCCAGGCAACCAGGATAAGAGTTTGTCATGCTCCATCCCTCATTAGTAAATAGTTATTTGTTTGCCTCGAGTCTTCACACCAATAGCTGTGGTTGTCCTCTAAAGCTTGCTGTAATGTTGCTGGAGTTTTCCAGGCTCCAGCCGGTCACGCTTTAGGGGCAGGGGCTGGGAATCCATCAGGGCACTTCAGGAGCTGCATCAGCCTGACTGACACGGGCTGGCACCATCTGAGAGCACAACATGACAGCTTAAAATATGGCAGTGGGTCATCCCAGCCCTCTTAAAACTCCTCGCTCATTTCAGACCCCAGTTCACCTCTTTCCCCCTATAAAATAGGAACACCCGCACTTCAGAAAGAGGAAAGAGAAAAACCCTGACAAGCATTACAACAATTTCTATGGTTTAGCAATGCAGATTTCTGATTTTGGATATTTACATGAAAATTTGGTGTTGATAATCCTTTAAAAAAAAAGTACTTCTAAGCTAAAAGCGTGAAGGGATGAGTCAGGTAGAAAATGCATTGAACAGAAAAAAGGTGACTGAACCCTGGCTTATGTTTCTGCCCTGCTACAGCCCTCTGCTCCAGGGCTGGTCACTTAGACTAGATTTTCAAAGACAATTGGTTGCCTAGCCCTAACTTGGAAATTCCCAATACCATTAAATAACTTTGGCCTCTGACTAAGTTTAGTTTCCCTCTGTCTGAATTGCCTTTTTTAGAAATTCACTATTGTCTGCCCACTGTACTAAAAAAAAAAAAAAAAAAAGTTTGGTGGTATTGCATGAATAACTTGGGAAGATGAGTGGAAAGTATCACTTTTATTTTTCCCCATTTTGGTAAGACTCCAGACATAATACTGTGAACATTCTGGTAAATTGCCTTCAATACTCCCATATTTTTCCAAGGGTATAATTTTGGAATTCTGGTACTATTGTTTTCGCATCCAGAATTTACTCTGTGCCTTTCCTCACAGTGTCTCATGTAGCTACCATGCCATCTATATTTTGTCTTAATTTGAGACATGGTCTATTCATTGAAATTTGAATTGGATGACAGTCTGCAGTTGTTTCCTTTTTTTAATGTCTGGTAGGGTTGTGTATAGATAGGAAAATAAAATTCTGTTTCTATAGTTTTTCTATTCCTCTTCTTCATTTTTGGCCACCATAAACTTCAGGTTTTTAAATATCTTTCTTTCTTTTGCAGCACATGAAGGTCATCTAGTCCTTGCTATCTCCAATCCCCCATCAACCCTGTTTTCCCTCATTTTTACTACCTCCCATATGCATAGTCATGACTGTTTAAGAAAAGAAAAAATATATCCTGGTTGACAGCTGTGACAAATGTTCATTCATTACTTTCATGCATAATTAAATTATTTCCTTAATTGTATCCAATTAATTTTTAAACTTTTTTTACATTCAAATTAAGATACTTGACTTCCAGTAAGAGAAGTTTCTCAGAATTATGAAGGACTGAAACCACACTTCTTGTGTTTCACATTGAAACTAAAAGGAAAAGTTCAGAAGTTATGCCTGAGACAAAACCAAGGAGAATCCATGAGGATAGTATCCTTTGGTATTCAAAGTGCACTTAGAGCCCAAGTCCTACCATTTTCAAATTTATGCATAGTTAGACACCTCGATGAAGCTACTGATAAGAGGAGCATAAATCATACCTAATAACTGAATGCATCTAAAATTTGGGGTCACATCTGTCTGCCTTGCTACATCTGGCAGAGTGTAATAATTAGGTTTTCTCACAAAGAAGAGAATTACAAAAAAAATTTATTTGTAGAGATTATTATCCCTTCAAGAGATTTCAGATCCATTTTTAATTGATGTAAATAACAGCTCTGCTGAAGCCGGTTGAACCCTGCTGTTAGCTGACGGCAGGGAGTCTGTCCTTCCATTCCCAGGTCAGATTTGACAAGAGTTGCATGACCCACAGTTGTTTTTGCTTTGACATTCTCCAAAACATTTGTTATAATTATGTCTTGGTGAGAAGGTTTCTTCACTCTGTTTTGATTTCAGTTTTTTTAAAAACAAAAAGTAGTTAAAGTATACAGAAAGTTTAAAGCAGATTTGTTTACACAGACAGTGAAATGTTTCACTAAAACCATTAGAATTATTTAGCTTTGGACTAAAACATTTCCCTGCAATTAACACTGTCTAATTCTGTTCAAAGGCACAAAATGCCTGTCTACATCTAATACATTTATAGAGAATGAGAGAGTATGTTTTCAACTCATAAAAAGAAAGTTTCTTCACTCTGGGTAAGTAAAATGCTAGAGAAAAAACAATTGATATGTCTTTTTATGGCTTTTTGCATATAGTTGCATTCCATCTTAAATACAAAGTTAAATGCAGGATGGCTGCCTTTCCACATGCTGGGGGACAGTGTCAGGTGACACAATGCTGTGTGCAGAGAGCAGCTACAGTAGATGGAACAAGAGAAGGTTTTTGCCTTCATTCGTTTGCTTTTAAATAAAGAATCCTGTCCAGGGTGAAGGATGAGTGTTTACTAATGTGTAGGGAAGAAGGTCAAGAAAAGGTTTCTGTTTGCTTTCATAGAATCAAGCCCAGAAATACTTTTGTACAAATCTGTTGTGTCAAATCCAGCTTTATAATGCTAGGATTGATCAGAGAAAAGAAAAAAAAAAGCCCAATGGGAACCGAATTTGCAATGTTATCATATGGGAAGGAATGCCTTCTTGACCCCAAGTTTATGTCCTGAAGAATAAAACCTGATAGAAGCTGTCAGTGTTATCTTAAGCTGCAGAGCTGTAAGGATTATTTCAGCTGAGGATCTTAATATTGGTCTCTGCCTTCACACAAGAAATGACACTTATGTAAGGAGATAGCAAGAGCTTTAAGAATTAAAATGAACTTAAACCACAGGCTCTGTAGGGTTTTGGATGCACTTTCTGTCAGGATTCACACACACACACACACACTGATACTTTTTTTGTTGTTGTTGTTGTTGTTGTTGTTGTTGTTGTTGCTTCTTTAACTTTCACCAAAAAACAAGTGAAAACTCAAAGACTGGATGCAGCAGCTGGGTTGTCTTTCCTGTATGCTGTCCCATAGCTGCTGGGAGAGGTTAACTTGGAGGGGATAATTGTGGTTTCAAAGTAAAATTCTCTATTTCTATTAGTGAGAGGTTGTGCCCTGTAACCCCAATGCCTCTGCCACCCCTGAGAGGAGCTGTGCTTTTTCAGGAGATGGAAGCCAGGGCTTTGGAGCCTGCAAAGGACATGGGGAGCAGTAGATTGTCATTGGTCCCGAACAAGGAGTCAGGGGAATGATTTTTGCCACCAATAAAATGGTGACAACAAAGTTCCTTTTTCTTACCTTAAAGATGGGGATTAAACTGGGAGGTTCACAAAACATGCAGCTAGAGACATGGAAAAATGTAGGTGGCAAAGAGGAGCTCAGAAATCATGTCGGATGAGAAGGTGAAAATTTCACATCAGTTGCACAATCAGGATGTGTGCTGGCCAAAACCTTTTCTCTACCTCAGTGTGCCTCAGGAAGAACCAGCCAGGAGAAGGAAATATGTAGCAAACTGCAGGTGGAGATTGATGGGTCAAAGACAACTTTGGTTAGCATTTCCCTGTAGCTCACTGCTGGAGACCTTGACTTTGGCTCTCAGTTACAGAAAAGATTTTGGAGGACGCTAAAAACTATCCTGGATGAGGAGCGGAAATTAAGGACTATTTAAGTATCTCTCATTTCTTGCATATTTTCCATTGGGAATTAGGAAATAAAAGAGATTTCTTAAGGTGAATGGGTGAATGCCCTAAGAAAAGAAAAAAAAAATTTAAAAAAAGAAAAAAAAAAATATCTGTTGGCAATCCTGGATCTCTCTAGGCAATTCTGGTACCTATAATAAAATACTTTCCTAATCACCATCACAGCTGCTTGTTTGACTAAATGGGATTTTTTTTTTGTCAATACAAAATACCAGGTTTAATAACTTTTGCAGTTTGCTATGACTGTGAAAATTCTTTCTGATATACTTTTAGCAGCTTTAGAGATTACTGTCTTTGCAAAACCAGGCTTTTCAAATGAAAGAAATTATTTTTGTTCAATTATGAGGACTTGTCCATAAGATATCCAGCATAAGACATCCTACAGTGCTCTGTTGTTCAGTAATACTATTCTCAGTTAAAACTTCATAATGATGGGTCTCAGCATGTTCTAGAAAATCTCTGTGGTTAGCCCATGATCTTCCAATGTTGGCTTAGAGTTATGTGTGCAGATCAAACTGCAGTGCTCACAATTCCTTATTCCTATTATTAGGATCTTTAAAGCTCAGTTCAAGGGTCTTTAGGCATCGAGGAAAGTTGTCTTGCAGTAAATACTCAACATTAGATATTGGTTTAAATTTCCTAATCTTCTCTTTTAATTACAAATTTGTGGTATTCGTCCTCACAGTGTCTTCTCAAAGATTCAAATGGTATCTATTGAGAAATATATTTTATTATAATAAGTAAGAGCTGAATAATTTCATTTTTAGGGGGGTAATATAATGCAGGAATCATTTAATAATAGTTGTGCTGTAATTAGCTTAAAATTATGTAAGCAGTTAATCTGTAATTCTTTTTCTTTTAAATGGATTCAGTTTGCACAGAATATTAAAGCAATGAGCTGTCATGCACTGTAAGAAAATAACATGGCTAGACACACAATGAAGCACAGTATTTCATAAACACCCACTGGAATATTTTTAAATAGTCCAATATTAAAAAAGATTAGTTAGAAGAATACTCAGAAGTTATGAATTGTAAACAAAGATATTTATTAAGATGTTGACACCTGAGATACAAAAATTTCTATTGTTTGCAAGTCTTAGAATAGCAACCAAAGTTTGGTGATCTTGTCGTATCTAAATGGAATCTTTGAAAGTTGGAAAGATTATAGAAGCACTTCAGTGTCATAATAAGAAAATGCAAGGGGGAAATACATACTATAAATTTAAAAAATCATCCTGTTTGAACATTTTTAGGCAAGCCTGTCTATATGTCATTTATGGATAAACCAGATAAATCAGAAAAATATAATCTTTACTCTGTTGAAGAAACCTCCAGAGCCAATGGCACAAATAGGGGCCCCCAAACCCCAAAGTTATATATATAGAAAGGGATTTGGTTCTTTCTCACCAGTCTAAAATTTGCTCCTAGAACCGAGTTAAAATAACAAACTCATGGCAATTAGAAACAAATGAAGAAGCACTTTGAAATCTGTGTTATCTCTAATTAATTATGGAATATCCGAACAAAGACCAGATTTTTTCATAGTTCTCGGCTCTCTCTTTCATGCAAAACAAAATATTTCCTGGGTTCACTGGTTCAAATACTCACCAATTTATAATGAGATTTTTCTCCTCCCATCCCCTCATGTCAAATTATTCCAGCAACTTTGGCCTATCTTTCTTTATCAAACTTTCTTGAGTTGGGTTTTTTTTTTGAATTGCTGCACTAATCTGGGTTTCATGTTTTGGGTTTATAGTCATCCAAATTCTGTCGTATGTTATTTAAAGGAACCCTGGAGCTGCTGCTGGACAGACATTTGGTATCCATGTGTGTCTGGGTAGGGGCATAATGGGAATCCTGCACCCTTCTGGACTTGCAGTGAAAATGGAGAGAGATGAGGTAGGACACAGTCCCCACCTGTGGATCCATTGGTGTGTCATTCATCCTTCTTCATCCTGGGCTCCTTGCTGCTGTGGGTTCCAGAGCCTTCTGAGCTGCCACTTTTACACAGTCCAAATTCTGGATATCCATAGTGGGTGGTCATAAGAGCCATTCCCATAACTTAGGGTGATGTATATGTGAGTTGCTTTCTTTCCCACAGTTTTCCAGACTGGAATTTTTTGTCTGGACATGTTAATGTGAATGTGCTAACCCAATCTTACCTCTGCTAGGCCTGGAATTAAGGCTTTTCTGTTGCAAATTCCTCCCTTCTGTGCTTCCCTGAATTATCCCTGTGGTGGCTTATCATCTTACGGCAAGTTCCTCTTGTGGCCTAGACACTGTTTGAGAAAGGCAACTGTGTTGTTTAGGCCCTTTCAAATAGCCATTCTTGGAAGTTTTGCTACAACTGTCAAATAAAATTTATGGAAACTTCTTTCAGATTTCAGGGAGGGCAAATTAAGGTGAATGAAATTATTTCTAGACTAAGCATATTGTATGCACATGTTAGCTACCACAGCTTGCTTAGTGCTGGGATATCAAATCACATCATGTAACTTCCTTCCAGTTCTGGCATTAGAGGTCTTTGTTAAAAAGCAGCAATCTTTTTAGCTTTTGCAGCATTGAGAGTATTTTTATCAAACACTTTGTGAACATTCAGGCATATGAATGAGACTGTGCATGGAGCAGGGTATGTGTTATTAGTGGAACCATATGTACAGAAATGATTTCTTAAGAGTGCTCCAACACTGTAGAAGATAGCTAGAAATTAGGACCTGGTTAGCAGTCTTAGCTAAGCAGAGTATGTCATATTTTGCATTATGTCCCCTTATTTTATCAACGTGTAATGTACTGTCTGGCACATCACATTAGAGAGCTTCCTCAGCTGATGCAGAAAGTGACTGTGACAGCTGTTTTTATTGCAAATCTCTCCTCCAGTGTCCCCTCTGCTATAAAATTGGGAAACAAATGAGGGAACTTGATGAATAGCAGATTCAGTTTATTGGCAGTTACATTTATTTTTCTGTCTTTATATAAAACATGAAGTATCAATATATCAATCTTTATGTATGTGACTGTAACCATATTTTTCCAGCCTGTGCACAGTGCTTGTATTCTAGGCTCATAAGGTGTGTGGGAAAAGGCCCTCTGAGTGTTTGAATAACTCTTAGAACAATAGAGCTTAAAAGATGATTTGTGCCTTTGGGCACTGCAGCCATGTAAGTAGGGAACATCTGAAATATATTCTGGAATGTGGAACTGAAAATTAGATGGGAAATGCTCATTATATTGCATGCATTATGATCAGTCTAATTTGTAAGTACTGAAGTGGTTTGTCTTCAGAGGGACATTAGGTAATATCTGGTCGAACCCAAAGCAGCTTTGGCTCAGATTTACAATGTTATTTGGGCACTTCCTCACACTGATTTCCAAATGCAATGGAGACAGATTAATTAGACTGTAGTGACCACCACCATTTTTTTTTTTTTTTTTTACTGAGGGGATGCTTTGGAGCAGATAGGTTGCACAGTATCTACCTGGTCAAATCCTGATCTGCCTTGGCCAGGTGACCAACATTGTGACAATGAGCCTAGGGAAACAGAGAACTCTCATCACAAACAGATGCCAAAGTGACTATTTTGGCCTATTGAAATCTATACTTGGACATTGGTTGCAGACTTAAGCATTGGAAAACCACTGACACACTTCTTAATTCAACTCAAATCTCATGGTTTAACTCTTAATGAAAGATCTATGTATGTTCTTGAGTGGATAGAACAGGATAGGGGGATAAAGGGGAATGCTGGGTCTAAACCTGGCAGCTGGGTTAGGTACAAATGCCCAAAGTACAGGCAGACCAGGAAAGTAGGCTCTAGCAGGATATTGATGCTTGTTGGATACATTTTCAGTAGCCTAGTTTAAACATGGAACTGAACTTCCTCTATAAACCTAAGTACATCATTCATTATGTGGGTCTTCTGCATATCTTTTGAATGCTGAAGACATCTTTGCACGCTATAAAAAATTATTGTTATTTCACATAAGACACACTAACCATACTCCAGGACTGAGGTGTTATTGATTTAGCCATTACTATTCACATTTCTTCTTTACCCTTAGAAGATTTGCTGCTCAGTGCATTTTATAATTATTGCACTCTGAAATTTTAAATGCTCCCAGAAACACCTCTGCCTTTCAGCTAATAAAACAAAAGACTAGTGCATTAGATAGGATATTTGTTTTTGTTTTTAATCTCAGGTTTATGTCTTATTTTTATAATATCTGGATATACAACAAAGTGAATCATTATATATATATATATATATATATATATATACACAATCTCACTGGCCATAAATCTCTAGGGAGGAAGATCCCATCTTGACCAGAACCTTGTGCTAGGCTCTGTTTTACAATACTGACCTGGGAAGCTGCAAAGAAATAATGTAGCATCAGCTATCATAAAATAATCACCACCTTTCTCCTGTCACTGTCCCACACATTTTGAATTCAGTATTGTCTCTTTACCAGGAGCATGCCCTACCTGCAGTTGCACACACCACACCGCTGCATGTCCAAGAAGGGGAAATTACAAGCATTCAAGATAAAAAGCACCTTCAATCATTGAAAAATGACAAAGTTTTAGTAGTGTTTATGAAGAACAGGAAGGAGTTATTAACTTCTTAAGAGATAAGCAGGTATGTATTTTCACACGTGCAATGTAACTATGCATGGATTTCTCAATATATGTGCAATATGCATGTGCTTACTGAAAAGATGAAGAAAGAGTGAATGCTGAATTGCTACTTCTTTATTCTGGTCTACAGATCCATTCTATTACCCTCCTTAAACATTTTATCTTTACAGTGACCCCATTTTTTATTTCTATAAAATGGGAATACTAGTGTTTACCAGCATATGGTGTTGGAGATACATGCAGTCAGGACAAAATCACCTGGAAACAACATAATTAGGACAGGATATGAGGCATGTGGATATTCATTTGTGCTTCTTGGTTGCTCATGGCCAAGGACAATGCTCAGTGTTTTGAACACTAGTCTGTGCTCACACATGGCAAGGATGTAGAGTGAAAAAAACAAATTATGGAATTGGAGCACTGTGTGACCTTGTTTTTTCCTTCTCTGTGCTTTAATTTCTCTGCCTTTCACAATGAATACTGGCATTTCCCTCAAACTATAGGTGAATTTTGAGGTCTTAGAAGAAAGGAAGAGTTCTACACAAAACCCACATTGGGTAAAAAGCTATAACTTGGAGCTAATCTTGAGAATATTTAAGTTAACGTTCTTCATGTTCTTTTAATGAATAAGAACACAAGTTCATTTTTGGGGCCATAAATTGTCATAGAACTTATGGGTTTCACTAGTCCATATTTGTGACTCCATAAAATACTATATCTAATATAGTATATATCTTGTGTAACAAGGAACAGAATTGTTCCAATGTTTTATTTTCTCCCAACGTGCTCTTTTATTCTTTGCTTTTGTGTTTGGTTTTGAGCAATTTTTGGGACACTGATTTGACACAGGCAGAAAAAAATAATTGGACTTTTTTTCCCACTAGTCACCAAGACAAGATCCAACTGCTTCATGGAAACATAAACATCTCATTTAACAGTAAGCATTTTTCTCCCTTTCTCCCTATCTTCATTGTGTTACTCAAGAGGATATTGGCATCTGAAAAGTGCTCAGTGCTAAATTAAGTGGGTCACCCTGTGACCTGTGCTGAACAGACCTTACCTTTCAAATGGCTTCCATGGTTCTGGCATTTACTGCCTTAGCAGGCTGGGAGGAGGAGGGTAGGAAACTCATATGCAGTAATTATACAGCTTATTGGCATGAATACTGTCTTTTTAAACAAAACCAAAATTTGATGTCTTTTCCTTTAACAAAATAGTAGCTAAGTACTTGCAAGCAAAAAAAAATGTACACAAACAAACAAAAAAACCCAAAACAAGTATATTTTAGTTCCCATACCAGAAAGCTGAACTTATTTTCCCCCAGGTTTCTGGCAGAAACATTAGAAATTCCTAGAAAAATATGGCAACTACTAGATTTTTAATATGAAATTAATTGAGAAAGCAGTTGTTATTATTATTATTATTATTATTATTATTATTATTATTATTATTATTACCTTATTCATGAAGAGAAGTGGAGGGCCAGGCACTGATTTCTGCTTTCTGGTGATCACCTATAGGACACAAAGGAACAGCCTGAAACTGTGTTAGAGTAAGTTTGGGGCAGATATTAGAGAAATTTTTCTTCAATGATCCTTGTGGGTCCTTGCCAACTGAGGAGTTTCTATAATTCTAAATATTTTTCACAAGCAGAATGAATAAACATGTCCATACTAAAATCAGAAGAACCGTGATGGTTATCAGCAGCCAAAAACTTGCCTTGGAAAACACGAGTACAAGGTATTTAAACAAGTTAATCTTTTGGCTTATTTTTTCCTCCACTGATATAGTCTTTTCTCGGAGTCCATTTGTTCAAGCTGGGATCAGCAGATAATTCCTCCTGAGCTGCTAAAGATAACTTTATGTTATACAACTCATGTTAGTGGTATTATTTTAATAACCTAATGATTAGTTCATTCCGCTCTTAATCTGTTCCATATGCAACAGGTTAGTCTACTTTTACTTTAAGCAACATAATTTGAATTTCAGTCTCAAATTTTGGTTTCAGTTATAGCTAATCAATATCAGTTTTAAGAATTCGTGTTTGTAAAGAGTATTGTAATCATGATTTCTGTCCTGATGTGATATCCATTTTCTATGTTTATAAGTATGTAAATAATTAGGTTTTGTACACAATGCATAATATAACCTCAAATGCATATACTGGCCCATTTATCCTGATAATTACCTACATTTCCCAAATTGAGCCATTCAGTTACTCTTATTTGTAACACAGGAGGTCTGAGGGAGAGATGAGATATGAATATGAACCCACATTTTTCAATGTAGGTTCTTAACTATGAAAGCATCTTTTTCAAAAGGTAGTAAGAGATACTTGGAAATCTAAGCACATCTATATAAAACTATTAGAAAAAATACTTTTTCACCTTCCAGGAAAAACAGGTTGCAAGAGCTTTCTTAGTGTCCCCTAACCATCACAAATATATTTTCCTGGTTTGAGAGCAAGAAGCATGAGATAAGACAAATGTGTAATTACTTCTTGACCCACTCTTCTGGGTTATACATTTTCATGAAGTGCCATGATTCATTATTTGCATTGATATGTACAGAAGGATGGGGCTGCTTAGTTGATATTCATTTATTCAACAGTCTGTAATCTATATTTAATGGAGTACCAGACTGTGGCATAATAAACCGTTTAAAAAGATAGCTGCTGCTTACACAGGGGTTATTGCTTGCATAACCTGTACTTACTTTTCATTACAAAACTAAAAGAGCAAAGCATAATTCACACAAGAAAATGAAGTTAACATTTAATGGCTTGAAAAATGATAGTGTACCATAATGCTGTGCAGTACTCTGAACACTTATAAAACAAAACAAGGGAGAAAAAAAAAAAAAAAAAAAAAAAAAAAACAACCCAAAAAAAACCACAAATAAAAAGGCATTAACAGTGCACTGTGAAATATGGGCACCAAAGCAAAACAATGCATTCTAGTTTGCCACCTGCTTAGCAGGACCACTTAAAGATTGCTAATTAATCTGAAGCAAGTTACTGAGCACACCTACAGTAAAAAAAAAACCAAAAAACCCTACAGTGTCACAAATGCTCAGATAGCTTTTGTTACATTTTTTCTTACATTTCATACATTTCTGTTCTTAATGTTTCCCTCCATGGAAATAGAAGTCTTCACATCATATATAAAGTGTTGTTTGCACTACATATAGCCATGGAAGCTATTGACAAACATGCTTGCCTATCTTACTGTAGGTCAGATACCATCCATATTTCTTAAGATGAAAAGTCTGATTTTGAAACTGATAGCAGAATGAGGGAGGTGTGCCCTGGTAGCCACCATCAGTGAGGAAAACTCCAAGGCAGTTGTTGAGTTGATGGAAGTAAATCCCAAATTTTGGCGTGCTTACAAGTCTAACACCTTTGACTATTTCTGTAAAAACAGGGGTTTGCAAGTCATCTCTTGCTGGACTTCCCAATCAGCTTAGCTTCTATAAAAATGCTGTTTCAGGCAGCATCTGCAGCCCTGCAGAATTCTGAAGTTTCTCAGACTGGGAAATATGACTTTTGTTTTTGGTGAAATCTTGACAGGAACATGTTCTTGCATACACAGGAAGTTATTGACTGACAGCAGCAGCAGAGTGTGGTTCAGCAAGTCCAGCTCCTCTTCCTTTGGGAAGTCATGGAGTCCCCAGCACCACCCTCCACTGAGACACCACTGGGGAGACCTGAAAACCAAAAAAACAGATGGAAATGTCAGTAGAGGAGCACATCCGTGGACATTTGCTGGCGTATGGAGGTGAGTTCACCTACAATGACTTGAAGGGAAATTTTCACCTTCTAGGCAGCAGAAAATTGTTTCCTATTAAGTGTGGCAACTTCTCTTTCAGACAAAAACCCCCCACAAAATCTTCTTAGATTAATGTCAGGAGAGAGAAAAAAGCCAGTTAAAATAAATAAATAAAAGAAAACTCTCAAGGGCATTAGAAATATAATTAAATTGGTGGCTAAAGGTTTTCAAGTGCCAATTAGGGGTCATTGTAGGGTTGAAGAAATTGGAGTTCTTTTTAATCCTTACATTTAAGAAGCTTTTTCCACTTGTAATGCTATCACATTGTATAATTCAGTGAGTAAACGTGATATACATAGAAAATTAATGATCATGCCTTGTTGCCTTTTTAAGCTCCCTTTTTCTCTGTATGTCTGCTGAAGAACTTTTCTATTTTAGTGTCTTTACTTGCTCTCTTCTGGGACTTGCATAAACACCACAGAAAGCTGACACCTGGGAATCCTTGCAGTTGCCTTAAGGGCAATTAGCTATAAAAGATAGGGCTAAAAGCTAATTGCTCTGGTTTAGTTCTCAAAGTGCAGGTGAAGTTTGCTGAGAAATGAAAGTTGGAGGGGAGAAAGGCCAGTTAAAAACTTCTCTCTTGAGTTTAACTGGAGCTGTTAGGGCTGCAAACTTCCGTTGGTTCAGCAGTAAATTTCATGTTCTAGTATCTGCTGGGTTGAGGTCCTGTGTTTTCATTTTTTTATTTCCATTCTTGGGGATATTTAGTGCCTTTCCATCCCTCATCAGGGACCTTGCAGAGAGTGAAAGGGGATCAAAAAATGCATGGTATGGAACCAGAAAGAAGAAAAGACAAAAGATTGTCAATGTTTCTAGAGCTTGTGTGCCTGCAAAGTGTGCTGGGATTTAAATTGGGTGTATGATGACAACAGGAGGAACCAGCAAATGGAATTTGTGATACTCCTCCTTTGGCTTGATAACTAAAGACAATACACTGTCTTCCCAGGAAATTTTTATATTATATATATAATAAAAATGGATGTTTAGGAAAGATTTGAACCTGGTTCTATGTATTTGAGTTTGCATGTGGGGGAAGTGCAATGGAAAATTATAAAATAACTGTTATATTCTGAACAGTCAACTCACTGGAACTAGGAGAGGAAATGCCTTCCCATCTCAAAATCTCTGAGTTCTCAAATAATTTTCCTGTCATGACTAAAGATTTTTAAAATGCTCAATTTTCAACAAACACACAAAATGTTTGTTTCAGTGTCTCTAAAACATCCTGTTTCTACCACTTTATGGGTTTTTTTTTTCTCTTTTTGAAAACAAAATTGAGACAGAAGGTTTTCTTCTATTCATTTTGAAATGTCAAGAAATATTGTATGAATAATGAGTGAAGGAAGGAAATCACAAAGTCTGGATTCAGAAATCTGCCTAAATTACCCAGTTCTACAAATAGCACTGATAATGCAACACATGTCTTCAAAAAGCTCCCATCTGGCTCTATTTCCATAGACCTAGATTTACTGACAATCATTTACTGACAGTGTTGAACAAACTGTAGTTTGCTCCCTCATACTTCAAAAAAGATGTCTTGGTGTAAAGTGTATATCCCAGAAATGGCAGGGTGTCTATGTTTGCTGTCTCCCTCTTCACCACAGGGATTGTTGTGTTTTGTTCTCTAGTATTTATCCAGCTGCAGAAGATTGGCCAAAAAGAGCCCATTCCATGCACTTTTTTCTTTCTTTTTCATGCACCTTTTTCTTACTTTCTGATTAAGAGAAGTTATTTGACCTCTCCTGCTACCGTGTCCTTTGAGATTGTGCTTAGCAGTTTGGACAGGAGAGGAAAATTAGGAAGGGAAGAGACCAGGCATGTTCTCATGACCTGACCAGATCTGTTACATTTCCTTTGCTAAGACTGAGGCAGTCTAGCTGTTGGAGACACTATGACACTATTTTACATTTGCCAAATTTGTGTCCTTGCTGTAATGAAAGATAAGACAGAGTTTAGGAGTAAGGTTATGTAAGAATGGTTAATAATTTGGGAGGTTTGGACCCAGATACAGCAAATTGACTTGATAAGTGTCTGCAAACCACCTCCTACTGAAAAATGGAGTGAGGTCAGGTCTTGAGATACTCTGGAGAAGGATGCTCTGAGACAGGTAGATACATGACTTGCTAGAGAAAGTAGAAATTAATGGATTTGTGCTATGTGCTGTGGAAGGATATGGTATTAATTTTGTATGTTCAAATGCAAATGTGGATGAGTATAATCGAGAGAAGCTTGTCACACTACTTGAATGGAAATCCAGAAATAGTTTATCCAGATTTCAGAGATCACTGTTGAGACTAATAAATTGCTGGTTCCAACCTTTCTAAAACAGTCAAGTGGACTTCAAAGGTGAGATACGGCTTTATCCTCATTTTAATGAAAAAAGCTCTCAACTAAAATATGTTTTAGGCTAGTAGTTAGAGCATGCATTCAGAGAGAAGGGTTCAAACCCATGCAGGGGAGGGAGAAGTTGGAGTGTAGGGCTCCTCTGCTACACTCTGCAGATGTAGCCTCAAGATAATGGCTGGAGAGGCACCACCAGTGTCTCCTCTCTCTTCCACACCTAATAGAGAACTGATCACCTAAAATTTGTGTTGGTTCCCAGAGGCCAGTTAGCTGAATAAAAGTGAAGATAGCAGCTTATGTTTTAGCTATAGGTTCAACTCCATGGTTCCTCATCTTAAATACTCTGACAGTTCCTGGCAATGCTAAAAACAGGCACAGGAATCATCAGAGACATTTAAAATGTACGAAAATAAGTGCCTCAAGGATCAGAAGTGTGAGAATTTTCATATGTCTCCCTTTAAGATTGGGTTGTTTTGTTGTTTTTTCACGTATTTGATTGTGTTTTCTTGGTAAGTGCACTTTTCTAGGATAAAGCTGAATAAGGCTGGCAAAATCAACTCCCCGTGTTCAGCACTAGGAAGGACCAGTTGCCTGCAGAGGCAGCCAGCTGCTGCAGGGGAAGGACCAAGGTTTCCAGGCTTGCCAGGCTGATCCTGATGCCTTTGATGACTAGGTCTGTCTGGAGCTCCAGGAGCAGGTGGGGGCCAAAAATGAACCAAAGAAACGAGTAGCAGGGGAAAAACATCAGGGCATGAAAAGGAAATGCTTTCTACTTTGAAAACGCCATTTCACTAAATAATTGAGTTCCCTCTCCACAGGCATGCTTGTTCCATATGCTCAAAGTTTAAGCTAAGTATTTGCTTCTTTTTATTACTTCTCTGTTATCAGTACAAACATGTAATCTTGGGCTTACTGCTAAGTGTGTATCTGTCTTCAGGTTTTATGCTCCGTAATTCCCAAGGAAATCAGTTCTGGATATCTTGCATTGAAAAACTGTGCTCACTCTGCAGGCTAGAGGAATTTTAAAACTGTAGGCAATGATGGTAATCCTTTGTGTAGTTACACTGGCGTAAAGCCTGAGTAATTTTAATGTAGCAAAGAGAAGCATTAGGGTTGCTATTCTCAGGAGGATGCTCACTAATTATTTCTAGATAATGTGGTGGGAATAATCAGTGCTAGATATTGGAATGAACATTCAATGTAATTTGTGTCAGCATAATAATGCCAACATCTACTTCTGTTCAACTTCTATTATCACTTTTCTTTTTTTCCTTTTAAATTGAGAAGGTACAGGAAAGCTTACTAAAAAACCTGAAGTGAACTGTTGGCCCACTGCAGATCTGTATCAGGCAATGAGGTTTATAATTAATATTAATGGATTTGTGTGGCAGACACCACTGGCAGCTGGATCACCATGCAGTTAATGTGGTAGAGGGGATGTTGCTGACTTTGAATTGAACTCAGTGGCACTGAGTGCTTGGATGGAAGCTACAGAGAACAGGCTGACCCACCCACTGCTCCTCAAGGCAAACAAGGAAAGTGACACAATTTGGGCTGACTGACAAGTGCTTGGTTTCCCATGTTGGTCTAAAGCTATATCTTAGTTCTGATCAGTTAAGAATTATTCCTAATACACATTTAAAATGGAAGTTCTGCTCCAAATGAAATTGCTGGGTTTCCAGGTTGGTTCTCTTTCCACAGGGAGCCTAGTGAAATACAGGACATTTTACCTTTTCTTGGAGCATAGCATAGTGAGATAATTTGTGCCTGGAGGCATCAGAAGCTTATTTCTCACAACATCCGCAGAAGGATGTGGGGATTGAAGTTGTCCTAAGTGTAAACATCTTTTTCTGAGTAGCCATCTGAAATAATTAGGATTTTTTAACATCTTTCTTTTAGTTTGAGGAAATTCTTCAAATCTTGCTCTCTTCCTGGAAACTGCTGACTCCCAACAGTGCCTTGCACACTAACACCTTTTTTTTTTTTTAGAATTTTTTACCCAATCAGTTGTCAGCTGTAGGAGCTTACCCTGGCAGGGTGCCTATTTTGTTCTTTTTCCTTTATAAGTCTGGTTTTCAGTACAGGTTTGGGCTTTGTCAACCCAACCCCAATACACTTTCTCAGCTGACACTTTTATGTACCTTTAGAGATAGCCGGGTGCTGACACTGAGGGACACTGATATTAGAGCTGTCTTGTTGTTACAACAGTAGTGACCTCATGGCATTTCACCCGTAATTTCTTTTACAGAATCCCCTGTATCTTCAAGTTCAAGAATTGTGTATTTTTATCAGGCCTTCAGGTGATGCTCCCACTCAGCCATCAGGGATCATCTGGAGACCTTCCCTTTCATTCCCTGCAATCACCATGAGATGGCAGTTGTCACTTGCTGGACTTGTTTTGCTCCATTTGAAGCACAACGACTCAAAGCTTATTGATCCTGGGAGACACTGAGCTCTCCAGCTCTGCTGTTCGCAGCATGCAAGTGTGAAACTTTACAAGTGACTTTTAAAGGCAGCCAAAGAATGTGTGAGACAGATTGTTAGGAGAAAAAAAAAACCCACGAAAAACCCCAAAAACAAAACAACAACTCAACATTATTTAATTTGATGGTGCAGAGCTTTATGCCAAAATAAGGCATGTGTTTGCTGTTAGCAATCAAAGAGGTTTAGCAATGAAAAGTGACATTTTTGTTTATGGGATTTTACAAGCAGGGGCTCCCTAGGGAAATTAATTTGGCCCTCTGGAATGCTGCCCTCCTCCCTGTCACTTTCCCTGCAGCCCCAGCATTTTTTTACCACAAAGCTTTATATTGGTTTTCGGGTAGATAGAACCCAGAGGG
Organism: Sylvia atricapilla; assembly: GCF_009819655.1. Lineage (NCBI taxonomy): Eukaryota > Metazoa > Chordata > Aves > Passeriformes > Sylviidae > Sylvia > Sylvia atricapilla. The sequence continues at coordinate 24,925,699 of NC_089146.1, forward strand.
AGGGATGTGGGTGCAGTAGGTAGCTTCCCTAACTCTCATTGCATTGTACACTCATGGCAGGTCTGCAGCATCTTCATAGTACTCCCTAATAAATCATCAGACCCAGATCCTGGACTGCAGCTAATAAGCTACCATCTAGAGAGCTGGGTTTTATTTTGTCCTTTCAATAAAATCCCAGAGCACAAACCCCAGCTTTTTAAAATAGTGGTCCCCAAACATAGCCTGGAGGCAGTCTAAATAATTTAGATCCTTCTTCATCTCTGTATTCTGTAGAAAAAAAAAAAAAAAAAAAAAAAAAAAAAAAAGAAGCCTGGAAATTCTTAACTTATTTCTTAGTAAGAGATTTCTCCAATTTGTGTCTCCATTCTCTCTAGCTATATTCCCACTCCATTTTCAGCTGCACAAGTTATTCTCATCTTTTCATGAACTGAATGTCCTATAATTTTCTTCAATGTGTGTTTTCAAACTGCTGCTTCCCTCCATCCCATAGGTAGTCAAATGATATACACAAATAAGTACATTGCTTCTTAGTAATTTCTTTTCTTTTGTGGAAATCACTAGTCCCTTATATTTATAGCTTGAAAATTTCATCATCTAATTTTCAATATAGCTTTATTTCTTTATTTCTAAAACTATGACAGGGTACTATAGTTATAAAACATTATCACCATCAATAATTTAAAAATAATCAATAAATGACACCTTGGTTGATTATATCCTGGGTGTTCAAGAAAAGGAAAGTGATAAAAACTTTTAGAATTGCTGTGTTTTCAGCCATTTTCTTGCAATGCCAAGGCCTTGAAGTGATCCTTACACTGTCAGCTATCTTGATCTACAGGATTGATAATGGAGGATGAAATTGTATTTTCCAATGCTTAGTTTACTCCTCTTTGAAATGAGTCCCCAATTTATCTGGGCTAGAAGGGAGTGAGATGTATACGTCTAGGCTCTTCTATAGCAGGATATTAAATTTCACCCTTGTAACAGACAATTTCAGAGTATAAAGTAAGATTTGGTTGAGGAAAGGCATCAAATCCTGGCTTTGAAGAAGTGATAAAGGCTCTACACTTTCCTCAAGAGTTTCTCAGTCAATCTCTTTGTCAAGCATGCGTGTAGCAAATTTCTCAGTCTTACATATGTGATTCAGTTTCCAGACTCTGGTTACACCTTTCACCAAAAGATTGAAGAGTTCTTTATGCACCATGCCTCCTCTCTTTGAACTTACATATTTCAACCAAGTTGTCTTTCACTCTTCTTTTCTGATTAGTTAAGCAGATTGAGTTCTCTGAATACCACAGTCAAGCATTTTTTTCCCCAGTCTTTGAAGAAATTCCTGGGAGTCACTTTATACCTTTCTAGTATAGTGCTTCTCTTCTGATTTAGCCTTGCTCTTCAGCACCCTAAAAAAAAAGAAAAAGAAAAAAAAAAAACGAAAAAAAGAGGTAAAGGTATTTTGCAATGTCTGGAGTCTAGAAATCTAATGAGCTGCAAAAGTTTGAAGCTCTAAATAAATGTAAGAGGTCTTTTAGTGACCAAACTTTTCCAACCAGAATCTATGAGGGAAAATCTCTCATTCTCCCTTGGAGTCCATAAAGGGAGACAATGGTAAATAAAGTTCTCAAGCTAGCAAAATCTGTCATCTTAGAAGGAAAAGACTAATTTTTTCCCTCTTCCTATTTAAAATTATGTCATAGAGTTAAAAAACAAACTAACAAAAAACGAAGAACAAAACAAAACAAAACCCCAACTAATTTTAATGGAAAAAATAGGAATCCATTCCAGAATAACCAGGGTCTCATGTTTGTCTGTCTCCAGTGAATTCCCTAGTTTCAATGTGACAGGGTCAAATATATTTTTCCAATGTGTCTTAACCACTTGACATGTGTCTGTTTCTCTCTTTATGGGACAAAATCTGTCGTTCTCCAGGTTATCTGATCCACCAATGTTTCCTTTCCAATTCAGAAAAGGGTGGAAAGAGCAGTTACAGAGGAGGACAAGACTGGTAGATTGGTAGCTCTAGAGCCATACTGACTGCCAGTTGGGATGTTAGAGAACTGTGAGCTGTTCAAGAATTTTCAAGAGTCTGAATAGAAGAAAAGTAGAGAAAAAAAATAAAAGTAAGCAAAATTTTGGATGGGAGGGGTATTATCCTGTCTCTCATGAACATTTCCTTTGAAGGAGTCTCTGCCCTGATTGAGAGTTAGAAATTAGAATCATGGGCAGGAAATAAAGATGAATAAAGAACTAGGGAGGAAAAGAAACACAAATCCAACAAATCAAAATATCTTCTCTCTGGCAATTTTTCTAGAATATTTTTGTGAATACCTGATGGAAAAACAGCATCGTAATGTAGAATATCAGGATTTGTTTTCTGCTAAGACGAGAAGGAGGATATTTTACTAAGAAATTTTTTTCCCCTAAATCTGACTTTAGCAATTCAAAACTTTCTTACAGCAAAGAGTATTACATGTTTATATATGTATATATATATACACATACATATACGTGTGTGTTTGTACATACAGGCTTTTGATATAGCTTTAATGACATTTTAGTCTTTTTCTCTCTCCCTTCTCTCTTTCCATCTCTTTCCCACCTGTTTGGTTTAGCAGTTCTGTTTCACTTCCAGCAATTATGTATTATGCATGCACAATTCAGCAAAGCTAACAAGAGTTCTGCAGCACGCTATCTTCGTACATAAGTACTTCTCTTGAAAGCATAAAATCAGATTGCAATTGTTTAATAACAACTGCTTTTGTAATAACAAAAGAAATTGGAATCTCTGAGACATTTTTATGGGGACATAAGCCCTGTAGATACTTTGCTGGTTTTTTATTAATATCATGATTCTTTGGTTATACAGAGAAAAACATTTAAAAGAATTATTTGTTTTGCCTGGAAATTGTCTTTTCCTATGTGTTCAATGCTCAGTATAAGTTCCCAATTTGGTTAATGTTGCACTTGCTTGATTTATACTACTGACTTTGCTTATATAGGTAGGCATATTTCTTAACAACCTACAAACCAAAGTCTTAAAATACTAGAGCTTTGCTAACATTTTAATGCAATGAAAATGTATTGGTTTTAGAGAGGATATTTTTCAGACCTTATAACAGGAATTAGACTGTTTAGATTTTCTTTACAACTCCCAAATCTCTAATTTTGGTATTCTAAATGTACTGGAAAGACAATTGTTGCCTTTCATTGAGAATTTCTGGACATGTGTGACTGCTAAATGTGAAATAGATTTCATATGAAAAGAATAAAAAAGAAAATCTCAACTATGATGAGCATTTAGGTACTAATAAAGCATTTACAGGAGAATGTCAGTGTCAGTGGTTGGTGGCTCAGAAATTCATTGATGGAAAGGAGTAAACACATTTTGTCTTTCTTCAAAGTAAGCAAACCTAACATTTGCCTTCCAGGAGGCATTTCTGCCTTAGAGGACTATTTCTGGTTTTGGGGAAAAACAAAAGAAAGGAAAAAACACTCCAGGATTCTGTCTCTCTTTTTATTTTCCTTTTCCTTCCTTTTTCCTTTTTCCTTTTTCCTTTTTCCTTTTTCCTTTTTCCTTTTTCCTTTTTCCTTTTTCTTTTTCTTTTTTCTTTTTTCTTTTTTCTTTTTTCTTTTTTCTTATTTCTTTTTTCTTTTTTCTTTTTTCTTTTTTTTTTCTTTTTCTTTTTTTCTTTTTTGTTCTCTCTTTGATCTTTAAAGGTGGAATGGAAGAGGAAGGAAGAGGAGCACACCTGGACAGGCAATAACTATAAGGAAAACTCCTACCACATTCCTGTATAAAACAGAAGCCAACCAGTGAGACGTGAGAAGAAATATAATCCTTAATCTGTTAATAGTCCAACAATACAAATAAGACACAAATACATTTAAAAACCTTGTAGTGCAATTTTTCACTTCTACAGATTATTTTTTCGCTTTTAAAAACCTTAGCAACCTAGTAAAAAACAAAATTATTCACTTAATATCTCCAAGTCGCAGAATCTGCGCTTTAGGTTGGATATTTTTCTTCACTTTCATTTTTCAGATGAAAAAATGTTTTTCATCTGAAACCCAATTCCTACAGCATCAGCAAAGCAAGGGGACAAGCCCAGAGTCCTGCTTTGACGGTGTGTGTGTTCATTTTGTGTTTGCAGCAGCTGTGATCTAGGAGCAGGCTGGGCTGAGCAGAGGGATGGGGCCCGGGGAGATCGGGCTCCCTTTGTGTGCCGGCTGCTGGCAGCAGAGCCGGGAAATGCCCCGGCAGGAGCCGGGAGAGTGGCAGACACCCGGCAGCGCCTGTCACCGCCTCCTCGCTGCGACTGCATGCGGGGGACTTCAAAAGCTGCACTTCTCCAGGCATGCCTTGAACTCCTCTTTGGTTTTTCTTTTGTTGTTATTGTCGCTGTTCCCCCCCCCGTTCTTGACTCTCTGCTCGGCTTTTCCGTATTGCTGCATCTTCTTCTCATCCCGTCTGAGTCCAGGTGGGAAGCTGTGAATATCTCCAGGTCCTGCGTCTTCAGAGGATATGAATTTTTAGTTATTATTGCCATCCGTAATCATCATTATTTCATTGCATTTATGTAGTGCTGCTGGCCTGGCTAATGGTTTTAGAAAACGAGGAAAAGGAAGGTCCTAGCCTGAAGGATTTTACAGTCTATTTGTGAGATGAGCGACATCACAGTCAACACGGTCTGGGAGCTGAGGAGAGCACTGGGGTAATGAAGCCAGAGGAAAAGAAAGTATCATTTAGAGCATGTTTTCCTCTTAACTTGTCTGTTTATTGACTTGCCTTACCTTGCCACAAAAAAACTTCTGCGGGTTTGTCTGGTCAGGCGTGAAATTGGCAGCAGAAACGTAGAAAGATAAACACAAAGGCCAAAAATCCCCAGAGAGACTTCATGCACTTAAATTCAACTCAGACTGACACAGTCAGGGCCACCAGCCCTTTTTTGAAGGTATTCTCCTTTGGCTTTGTAAATTTAGGGAGCAGAAATTACCAGTCAGGTGTGGAAGGGAGCTCATTTCAGCCAGTGCCACATCTTAGACCACTTGGTTTAGAGATGAGGACCTCTCTGACAGATTTGTGGTTGTCTGTCTTAAGAATGGGTCTGGTCCCTGACAGCTTCAGACACACAGGTCACTGCAAACTTTTAAATTGCAAAACACGTATTTTTTTCATGGTAGCCATCCATACTTTCTCTCTTGCGACACAAGTGGCTATAGGAAAGGGAATTAAACCACTTAGACTCATTTTCTTGGCTGATAGCCCCAGGACAGTGTCAGCAGACATGATGCTGGCACAGGTAATCCACTTAACATGAGAGTAACAAAATTTTTACAAATGCATGGGTCACTGGAATAAAGACAGGCATCCAGGGGTTGCTGTAAAATAGATGGACAGTGTATTTGCACTGAACTTTACATAGGAATGTCCTGGTTTTATCAAAGGGAGATGTTGGTCTAGACAGGGACAAGAGCTGCAGAAATATAATGCAATCCAGGAGAAAGTAAAAGTGTCTTCTTTCCTAACATGTTGGTCAGAAAATTGAGGAGAGATGATTTTTTTGGGTTCTGTCTGAAGATCACAGGGAAATTTCAGCTGAGGAAGGAGATGGCTCTGACTGCTTAATGAAGCTTGGTGCCATGAACAGATTAAACAAACTTCCGTTTGCTTCTGGGTGCAATTCAGTGTAATTTCAGGCAGAGGATGATCTTCTGTGTCATTCTCTCTTCGCCACCACACACACGTGCACTAAGATCAATGGAAATTTGCAAAGGTTTCAATTTGTTAGAATTTGTGATGGGACTTAGGCATTTTCCCAAGTAATGAATAATTTGACTCCCACTTCAGGTTAAAATTGTAAAATACTCAGCCTTTTTCCCAGTGATCATCTTGATGGATTTTTTTTTTCTGTACAGAGAAGGCAAAACCTGTGTACAGCAAGACAAAGTAGCTTACGGAGCATTTGTGTAAAATTTATTCTGAATGTTTTTTCACAAAAGCTTTCAAGAATGTCCCTTCTAAAAAGAATGCTGGGAGAAAAAGGTTTATCTCTGGCTTAGAAAAAAACCCTTGCATATTTGCTGAGTTATCAAGATGCCCTCTATTTTCATGTTCTCATTCTTTAAATTATATTTCTTCTGACAAACTCATTTTCAGTCACAGTAATGAGCAGATAAACAAGGGGTAGCAGTGGATAGCTGCAGAGTGAATAGAATAATTCAGAAGGGGAACTTTTTTCCCTGAAGAGCATGTCAGCTCCTAAAAATTTATGCATCTAGCCTTGAGATATGCAAGCCATATGCATAAATAAATAAGCTTTTGAATGCACACTGTAGGTTTTGGCAGTACTGGAGACACCAGGTGGGGGGGAAAACTGAAAAAAAATTCAAATTTTCCTGACTATTGAAGAGGTACAATTATTAGGTGTAGTAATTAGAGAATGAAGCTGTCCCCAATAAATCTGTCTTATGGTTCTTGGAACTTTGGTAGCCATGAACATGAGGTTTTTATCAAGCACCTTACAGTCTTCTGCTGGGCATATTATCAGCTTACGAAATTTTGGAGAGGAACGTGTCCATCCCATAACTTCACCATCAGAGGCAGAAGAGACAGAAGTTAATGACATTAAGAGATGCATTGCCTTTTCAATGAACTAGATGTGACACCCACCCAAATCTACCAGCAGTGGTGCCTTAAGCAGAAAAGCTCAGAAGTCTCTGAACCACCTGACTCTGTGCAAGGAACTATTTTGGTTCTTTAATTTCGAGATGTGTTTATCTGCCTTGTGGTACAGGGATCCTGAAGTATTCTGCAATACTTCTGGGATAAGATTGAAATCTTGAAACTAATCTTGCTTCTTGTATCACACCAATAACATCAGTGTGACACTGGGCACTGGCAATAGAAAGGGACAGAAAAACAATCATAGGTTCTCCTAAACATTCTCTTGGTTTTTGTCCTTGGGTTGGACACATCGCCAATGCAGTTTTATTCCTGAAGACCTGGGGCACCCTGACGGCCAACAGAGAGTACATGCTGCATGCCGTCAGAATAAAGTTGTAATTTCTTTTCTACCAACCTGTAGAACCCCGAGCATTAATCTCAGGTAGTGAGAAGGGAAAAGAAATGGGAAATTGGTAGGTCATGAAGAGAGCCAAACATCACCATTTAAAGCTGTGACTGAGGAGTATGCTGCCTCAAAGAGCTCATCAGAGCAGGGGCACTTGCTGCCAATTCTGTCACCTGTCCCTTTGCTGATGGTGCCAATTCTGCTCTGCATGTTTGTGCCTGAGACACTGTGCAGAGGGACTGGGTGTGTCACGGCACACAAAGCTTGTGGTGTCCCATGCTTTACACACCTGAAGGCTGCAGCTTAGTGGAAATGGTGCAAAAAAGGACTTGGGTGTCAGTTTTAATGTAATGGACATGGCGGTTTATAACTTTTGAGGCCTCATTGAGTAACACTTGTTTCTGCTGTGGGGTGGTGGAGGTATTTGGGCATCTGTTTTGGTAGATAACTCAACCACCTCCATTGCTTTTATTGAGACAACTTCCATTCCTACCAGCTTGGTGTATAAACATCTGTATTTGAAAAGAAAACTAAACTAAATTCACCCTTAATCTGGAATCAATTTTCTCAGCAGCTTTTGAGGATGATTTCTGAAGATTAGGTATAAATATCCAAAGGATTTAGATAGACAGTAAGAGACTCTGGATTGAAATGGAAACAGCAAAAAATATAAAAAGATAAATTTATGATCTTATATTTCTGTTGAGTCCCAGCAAGCTAGAGCACATAAACTTTTAAATGCTAACATAGGGATTTTAAAATCAATGGAGTGTTTAATAGAATTCTGTACAATGCATGCAAAACTGGGGAAATGTGACAACAGGCAAATTTGGAATGAGTGAAACCTTGAATGTGGCTTGGTTACATAATTAAACTAGACAAACAAAGGAAAATGTCAATAATCCAACCAAGAAGTCACACAAATATAGATTGGTGTCTCACTATCAAGAAAAAAAAAATTAACTAATCAAAACCAAGCCCACAGCTTGGAAAGCAGATGGCATTTTGGGAACCAGTGAAAATAAAAAGGATTAAAAGTAAGAGTAATATATGAATTGCTCAAATTATGCACTGAACTCCCCAGTATATGATTCATTTGAGAGAGCACCTGGGATGACCATCCTGATACACACATCATATGTCTGCCCTCTGGGGCGTGTAGCCCTAAATGTAAGTTTTTCCCTCCTAAGAGACCTGGAGCAGGGGATTAAAAAAAAAGTGAGAAACACAGACGTGATGCTATTACAGCAGAGGAATTATTTCTTTGGATGACCACCTCACATGGGTGGGAGGTCTGAGGCTGAGGGATTGGCAAAGATGTCTTAAATTTAAGACTTTTACATTTTGGCAAAACAAGAACAAATCCAGCAAGAGCCATATTGATAACAGACCAATCCTTTCCATCTCAGAACTTATCTTTCCTACAGAAAGAAACATTCTTCATCTTTTAGTGTAGCTCATACCCTGTTGTGCCTTTCCTGGATGCCCAAATGGGATGGTTTTCCTCTGGACCCTGCCTGTCCCCTAGGACAACAGCAGACAGAAAAGTGGAATTTATCATGTACAATTAGGTCCAGCTGAGGGACTGTCTTGTCATGGAGACACTGCCTCGGTTTCTGATTCAGGTACTCTTGTTATGGGATCACGACTAATGTTCCCAGTTTTTCCATCTTGTCCTCTCATTTGGCAGAGAATCATCCTCACTGTGACTCAGTAGTACCCCTACTGCAGACTGGGGCATCTCACTGGAACAGCAGTTACATTGCAAACCTTCTCTGTGTGAGAGCTTCAGTGACAAAAATGTGGCTGATCTCAAGAGTTTTAGGAATTAAAATGTACTCTGCAAATAAGAGGTTTGAAGAATAGCTATTTTCACGGATTATGGGGTACTTTAAAAAGAAGTACTTGGATTAAAGGGCTCTTGGTTTTATTTTAGGAGTCGAAGACATGTCATACCTTTTTAGCAAAATGTTATTAATACAAAATTTTGCAGTTGATTCCTAATATTAACAAGAAAAACCAGGCAGAAGTGGATAAAAATCCAGTCATCTGGATATTTCACTTCATCATCTATTAATCCCTCTCTGAATGAGAGGCATCAAATACAATTTTCAGGTAACATCACATGAGCTGGTACTTAAGGGTTCTCTTTTCTGACTGGACAGCAGTAGTTCTGCTAAGATTTAGTACAATGAATTTATTTGAGCAGAAGACTCTTTCTTTAAACCAGGTGAAAGGTCTGTACACCATCCATGCTCAAAAAATTTATTTCATACAAGCAGTTTGAACTAAAACAAGCCAATTTTCTCTCCTGTCTAAAAATAACATTGTTATCCATCATGGCCAGCACTTCTTCTTTCCTCAAACTGAAAAATAATTAAGAGCTTCATCCTTTCCCTCCATCTCCCTGCCCAGCTCTACAGTATCTCAATCCATTTTTGCATTGCTATTACCAATTTTAATTCATCCATATTAATCCTGTGGTCACCTTCAGTGATTTCAGTCCAGTCAGTCCATGAGATGAGCCCCTAAGTCTCAGATGATTTGTAGGACAGGGGTTTTGTTGGTTTGTTTTTTGTTTTTTGTTTTTTGTTTTTTTTTTTCCATTACTAATGTTCTTAAAGAAAAATAGCATTCTGCCCAAAGAAGGATGAAAATACATTTTCCTGACAGGCAGAGAGGGAACATTTTTGTTATGATTGAAAAAAGTCTCAAAAGTTGTGGGGATAAAAAATTATGAAATTGGGATGCAAAAATATTGAGAAGACATCAGGGGAACTCACTGCACAAGGAAAGTGCCAATACTCTGGGCCTGTTTCTGCCATCATGGATGATTATCAGGGATTTTGCATGGTTATGTTTCTGATCTCACTCACATACATTGGCATTATCACATCAGAGCTTGTCCTTTAAGGCCCAGGATTCACCTGCCATGATTATACTGCACACCAGAACAGGAGTGAATGCTCACATGGGAGACTTTCTGTACCTTAGGGAGTGCTTTTTTTCAGCACTTTTTTCAGCACTTTTTTCCAGCAGCTCTGGGTAAGGCTCTGAGTAAGAATACAAAAGATAAACTAATATGGATTCACAGGAGAAAGGGGCCAACACTCACTGTGGTTACTGAGCATTGAGAACACCACAGAATCCCTATGATGCCTCTAATTGAAGGAACAAATTGAAAAGTGTTTTTTCTATGTAAACACACACTTAATTTATCTCCTAATCTGGGACCGAACCAGGAATTCAGGTTGCACAGAGGGTTGTGGTGTCCTTAAGGACAAAGTGTCCTAAGGTTGATCATAGTGTACATACATATTATATATGTAGTGTCACTGAATGCAGTCAGTTACTCTTAGATGTGAGTACTGTTTAACCAGCAGGGATGCCAAAATCTGTCTGCTTATTGCTGACTCTCAATTCATGTTTGATCAAAGCCCCACTGATACATCTATCAAACTCGCTGCTAACTTAATCCCTACTGCTCTCATTTCAAGTGACTGAGTCATTTCCCCCTGTTATGTTCAGCCTGCTGTAAACACCAGCACTTTCTGTAAGTCTCTTTTCACCCTGCTGTTTAATAATCTCCCCAGCTTTTTTTTTCCATGAAAAATGTATTCATATTTCTCAAAAATTTTCATGCCTATTGCTTTTGTCATTTAAGCCCTCCTAGCTTGTTGCCCTCTGTTACTTTCTTTGTTGCCTACTTGTGCCCCCATGATATGAACAAATGCTCATCCCTCTGGATTTTCATGCTTCCTTTTCACACTTCTACTTACATCCCACAATTTGCAAGTCGTCAGTATGAAAAATTATTATATATAATGGCTATCTGTGATGAATTTGTCCCATTTTTGGGTTAAAACTCAATCTCTTCATCGCATAAACATTTATTCTCCTTCATTCTCAATTTACTAAATAATAAGGCTGGTTGATGGTTTAATGTATGGATTCAATTAACTATTATGTCCCTAGGCAATTTTTTAAGGTAAAACTTGACTAATTCTTTTCAGAGATGTGTGATATATCCTCAGGCAGAAAAATCTGCTTGTATATTTTATAACTCCTGAGCCTTCATGCAAAGTTTGAACATTGCCTCTTAATCCTCCTCATTTTACATCTTATTTATTTATTGTTGCACAATAGGTGTTATGTCATAAGACTGACTAGGAGTTGGAAAGAATATTTTGAAGAACAGTTTAGTTAAAGACAACAAAAAAAATCCATACACCAGGGGTTCAGCTGTGGAGATGCACCTTTATATATATGTATCTGTATGTAAATATATGTGAGTATATCAACACTATGTATGTATACATGTGTATGTAGATTTTATTTAATTATATTATAATTATATTTAACAATTATTATTAAGATATTATTTATTATTAAACTATAAACCAAGAAATTAATTTAACATGAATTATTAAATTATAAATTTATTATAAATTATTATTAAATATATTATTACATTGTATTGCATTATTGCTGTTATACTTTATTATTATTATTTTAGGGAAGCAAGTAATCAATCGACACATATGGTATTGGGAATATATATAAGCTCCCCATAAAAATGATTGAGATTAAAAATAATTTAAAAATCCAGGAAATATAAATTCGTATTATGACAATTGGATTTTCAGAGAAATCTTGTGAATTCTTTTCTTTTGTATTTGCAATGGCCAGAATGAAAGTCCTCATGATTGATGTTAGCTTTCAATTCTATGACTTGTTCCAGTTTGTGTCACAATATTTGACTGATGTAGGAGTGTATTGTTCTTTGTTTGGATTTTTTTTTTACTCAGTGATGTGTGACAGCATCACTTTGAAATCAGTACAGAAGCAGGGCACCATGTCAGCTTGATTTATTTAGCTGTTTTTCTGTTAACACTCCTCATCATGTTGGTAGAATCATGAGGTAGCTGGCACTAATGTCATTATGCAAGGGGCATTTTAATAATTCAACAAACATATATAATATTGCAAAAAAAAGTGGGTTTTCTCACATTTGGGAAGACATGTTTGCAGGAAGTTATCCAAGACATGCCAATCAACAAGAGAGTGGATAAGACCAGTTGGACGAGCTATCTTGTCTGATTTGATACCAACCACATATTTTGCAAGCTGCTGAGCCACAAGGAAATACTGATTTCAGTCGTAGCCTTTTACAAAAAGTGAATCTTCATTAATTTTCCTCAGCAGACAGATTCCAGTACATGTAGATTTATAATTTGTACTACATTTCTGCCAGTTGCATTTCCCTGGACATCATGGTATCTGGATTAAAAATCAGTTGCTGATATTATTCAGTAATTTAAATAGGGCAAAGAAAGCACCATTTAAAGATCTTTTCCCTGGTTTGAATTCTTATTATCAGTTTTCATTGTTCCCAGGTCTGGTTTACATTGGTAGTTTATATTGCCACTGGTGGGCTTATTCTTGAGTCCTTTGCACCAGCAATCACAATATTAATTTTGACAATTTTCAAGATGATTTGATATTTTATGGTTTCTTTTAATCCTTGAATGAAATTGCCTCCAGTCTTATGAAAGAGCTCATCAGCCTTGCTGTATCCAAACAACTGTAGGAAGAATGATCTGTAAGTTTAGTTTGAAAGAAGGGGCAAGCTGTCTGCTCATTGCACTGGGAATATCTCACAAGTGTCAAGTCTACAATGAGTGTAAATTAAACATCAGTCTTTCTGATTAATTTACATAGGTGTCACCAGCTTGTTCAGGTTTTCAATTAATTCCTCCCACCACCCCCCACTCCAACTCCAAATGGCTAGAATTAGAAAACAGAACTTCATTCTGAGCTACAAATGCACAGCTCTTTGCTTGAAGTGCCCAAGAGGGCAGGTAGATGTGTCCATTGCAGAGTGTGCACGTGAACAGTTTCACCCACTGACAGGAGTGTCCCACATTTCCAAGGAATGACTTCAGTAAATTTATTTCCCAAACTCTTAAGAGCACAGAAGAAATTGGATAGAGAGTTCTCTTCACTCTTATTATTCTCTCTCATATTTTTTCTTTGGTGCTTCTAGGTGTTTATTAATGTTATACTGGGATAATTTGAAGGAACAATTTTTTTCTACTTGTATAGAGACACCATCATCTGATATAGTACATTACTACCATGGCATTAAATAAGATTAAAAAAAAAATCCTTTACTCTAAACTTTCCTCTTCTACCAGTGGTCTGCAGTTGTTTTCCTTTTATTTATTTATTTTTTTTTAATTCTTGTTGGTGAAGAGTCTTTCCTGTGAGATATGAGAACAATTTTAGAGAAAAACATGAGAAGAATTTGACTTCACCTGTTTATTTTGATCATTTCATCAATCCTGTGGTGCCCTTGAGTACATATTTTCTTTAAAGTGTTTCATTGCCATCATTCCTCACATCCTCTGCAGTATGAGTTTTCAGCTCTCTCATGAAAGCTTCATATATATTCATCTTAAAGAAGCTCACACTGCACCACTGATCCTTGCTTTGCTCTCACCTATAATTCTTTTACACTTAATAGATTTTATCCATGGACAAGTATTGTTTTAGGCTTTTTGCCAATGTTTAGTCCTGTGAGCCAAATTTCTACACAAAGCAGTTAGAGCAGCTCTCTGTGAAGAATATTCTGGCCTTTGCTTATACTGAGAGATCTAAACCAGCAAACCTGCACAGAGTAATATGTAGTGTTAAGAAGACACAAATCATTCCTGGACACAAATGAAATGTTTTAACTTTCGTAAAGAAAGAAGCTGTTGAGTTTCCAATTTTCTTTACCTAATCACTTTGAGAATGAAGGAAGTTTCCACATTTCTCAGACCACTTTGTCCCTGTGGCTGGTGCAGTGTGGACTTGGACATGTCTGTGCCAAAGCTCCTCCTAATGATAACGAGAGAGAGCTGAGTCATAGCCACAGTTCACTTAACAATGTGGACAAAGGGATGTTGAGAACTACACACTCTGAGAATCTGTGAGAATCTAGATGGAAGTCCTTGTTTTTTCTTTTTTTTTTTTTTTTTTTTTTTTTTGAATAAATTATTGTGGGGAAAGATGAGGGGGTGGGTATTTTTTGTTTGTTTGTCTCCTCTCTGTTTTTTCTGAATTTGGTACCTTGAAAAACAGGAACGTGCTATTCCAAAGTGTTCCTCACCTCCCACATTAGTTTAACAGCTCCTGCACAAACATTTTGTGTAGCAGGAAAAAAAAAATCCTTAGGATAACCTAAACAACATTTCAATAGACAGCATATTAACAAAGTTGAAAAATGTTTGGAAAAGAAAAGCTGCAAATCAAAGAGCATTCATTTCAGAAATCGAGGTGATCAGAGAGGAGTCTGGGAAGAAATACATCAACAAATGCAAGCTATTAAAATTTATCTTTTTTTTTGTTGAGCTTTAGAAATGCTACAAGGTGATTGTTTCACCTATTTTCAGGCTGGGTATGTGGAGTCTCTGTAACTAGAGAGGGACTATTAAAAGCATGTGGCATTCGAATGGCAGATACAGAACCAGGAGCCATTTCTCTGAAGTTTTACTCTTTCCCCTCTAAAATAATATTCTTGAGAGACAGATAGTAGTTCTATATATTTATATAGATGTTTATGTTTGTGCTTAAGAATACTGTGAATCATATCAATTATGAGAAATATATTAAATGTACTGGTGCCAAATCGATTTATGTCAAGTATTATTGATTTCAGTGAAGTTTCAGCTCAAGATATTTGTGTGGTTTGTTTGTTCATTATTTTTACTTGTGGCATTTCTAAAATCTAATTTAGAAAAGGATTAATCTTTATGTCAAATAAAATGGTTTTATTTTAAACATTTTTAACCTTAAAAACTACAAGTGGAAGACCCGAATTGTGGATTAAAATGGATTAATTATTTTTTCAACATGTTTCATTTCAACAAAATTAAATTAAGTATTTCAATTGCATAGAATTTTTTAATATAAAAGTGTTGAAAACAGCGTGATGTTGCAAAATGTTGCATTTTCTACTTTCATCAGAAAGGAAGGAAAAGTGAAAAATAGGTAGAAAATTTTGTTTCCTACTACCTTTCTAGAAATGTGGCTCTCTAATCAAGCTGCTCAGATTCCCAGAATTATGGTGAATAGCAGTTAACTTCAACTCCATGTCAAATAGGCTCCATATAACCCTTTTTGACCCTAAAATTTTTTAAAAGCCCTGACCAAAATCCCAACAGACCTGGCAAGTGTTTTTTTGTCTTTTATATTTGAGGTGATAATTGATAACTAGAGGAGGAAGACTGGTTGTTATTAAAACACAAGAATCAGCAGGAAGTTAAGAAAATCAATAATTGCTTTTTGGTCACAGAGAAAAGTGACTTCACATGGTGTAGAAACATACAAAGCACCAGGGGAGAGCAACTATTTTGGAAGATAAGCAGTAGAGACAGAATCTTTCGCACTTTTGAAACACTCTCTCTGCTACAATGTAGGATGTTTTGGGATCCTGACTATGGCTGAAGAATTCTTGGGGTGGCAGTGTGAGTGTCAATGACTAGTCATGGACTTCAGTGCATCAGGAAAATGTATGGTCTGGACACACTGTACTGACTAGCTGCCTTGGTGACCTGACCAGATGCAACAGTCTGTGTGCTGGTGAATTCAGCAAGCCTGGTGACAGGGTTGGGAGCCAGAACAAAATATGAGTTGCTTCAGGGGGAAAAGTTTCAAAATTTCAGTCTATTTTGGTTTTTATTGTTCTTTGTTTTGCTGTCTCCACCCTGCACTCCTAACGGCAAGGATTATTTTTGCTTCAATTCCACACCAAAATGAATGAACCGTCGTAGCTTCAGTGGGATAGTAGGATATGACTGAAACTCCTCATAACTGGATGTGTGGGTTTTTTTCCCTTTTTATTTCTCACCCTCTTTATTATGTAGCAGGTAGCAAAAGAAATGGGATGAACATTTTTCTGCTTGCTTCCAACCAGCTGGATTATTTCTAGTTGGCTGGCCACGTCTCCTACACCTAGTGATATAAATGATGGGCTTAGTTAAAATGGTCTGTGCTTTTTAATTTATTTTCCTTTTTTATTAAGACAATCCAGCAGATGGCTTTATTTTTCTTAACTGCAAAAGAAAGAGCATGAGTGAACACGCCTGGACTCCTGGTCCCTGGAGAGCAATCACACATTTGTGCAGACATGCTCCTTGACCCTGTGCTAAAAGGATAATCCTAGAAAAACAGGGCAATGAGGTCTTTCATTTGTGTTTTTTTTGTATTGTTGCATTCTCTTTCACCAGGTTTGTGGTGGTGTATTGCTCGGTGCTTTTTCATAGAGTCAGGTTGCATCCTCATGCATCTCAGTCCTTTATATAAAGGTGTATATTAGCTCCTTCAGTGTACATATATATTTTATAGTAATATTTGAGAGTAATAGTTCCATATGGCCTTTTATCAGCAACGTTGCAAAGCTGAAAAAAGATACAGACCCTGAATTTCTGTAACAAGCCCTGTTGCAGAGGAGTTGAGTTTTCTGCCATGCTTGGTGTGACCAGGTATTGCGCAGTCTGGGTTTTGGAGCCGATGATCTAGTCAAAATTTATCCTAGGTTCAAAATTTTCACAGGGGTGTGCTAAATGATGGATGTTTCTCTTTTCATCCTCCCTTTCTAGTTCCTTCAATGTTCTCTCTCCTACTTGATTCTTTTTCCCAAAACTTGTGTAAAACCAAAACCAAAAATAATATAGGCAAAACAGGGGGAAAGCTCCCAAACAGAGTGTCAGATGGAAGTCATAAACTGAAGAAAAATTGCTATAATGTTGTAGTTTAAGATAAGTGTTTTTTTGGCTGAGAGTAGGAAAGCTAAATTCTAGTGCCTGATCTTCAGTCTTTTTTTCTTTTTTATTGTTATTGATAGTAAGTCTAATTTAAGTTCATGTGTGTGCATGCACATGTCAGTTCTGCCTAATAACTTCCGAACTTGTTGCCCAATTTCAACCAAATTTGACACTGGTAAAAATGTGATTTAACCATTTGTGTGGGTTTTTTTTATCTGCTTGGGGTTTGTGGTTGGGAGCATTGAGCTTTTTGAGGCTCAGGGTTGTTTGTATGTTTTGGGGTTTAGATGTTTTATTTTGTGGTTTTTGTTTGTTTTTCTAATGGAATCAATCACTGAATAAAACTGTGGAGAAGAGGAATGAATGAGTGCTTCCCAGGAGAGAAAAGCTGAAGGGGTAAACTCATCTCTGGGTTTACACACCAAAGAATCCCTGCTTTTCAAATTCAGATTGTTCTCTGTCCCAGGAGCATTCAAATGCTGGAACAATGGAGCCACCTTGCTTCCCTCTTGGTTTGTTGTTGAACGGAACTGTGCAAGTGGGTGTTTTCTCAGTTAATTGGCAATTTTGGAGCAAATTGTCCAAATTCTATGGCATGATGTAAATTAAGGTTAAAAACAATTTAAGTATGCTTTAAACCCCCTTAACCCTTAAAATATTTCTTACCAAATAATGAAACATAAACTTTCAAACAAAAAATAAACTAGCATGTTCTGAGATAATTCTTGAAAAAGCATCAAAACGATATCCTCAGATAAAAATATTGCTATATGAAAAGAATTGCCTGTTCCAAATGGAGGCAGTGGTGAAAGTTTTTGAGGTCAGTTTAACAAAAGTAAAACAACTTCTGATTTGTTTATACTCTTCATCCCACCATATTTCATTCTTTTGCTTTTGGAAGCCAGTAAGGAAAACGTCCATCTTGCTCCTCAGTGGCCATCTAGGCTTGATTCAATTTCTTAGTCCGAGTTCTTTCTCCACTCTGCCCTGCCATGAAAGAGCTCGAGGTTTCTTGGAACACTATTTAAGGATTGGCAAGCAGTGAGGTTTGGGAGCCTGGAATGGTTGAGGACAGCAGACTTGGTGCATGGAAGTTCCAGGACTGATCTCTGTGGAAGGAATGAACAGAGATGATGTGTCCCCATTGATTCCAGAGTGTACCTAGAGAGATTAAGAGGTTGACCTGCCTGGTCTGTGCAATTGCTTATACCTGAGATGTGTGTGCTGCCCTGGGTATATTACATGTGACAACTGATTCACAGTATAAGGGCTCGTGGATTTACACAGCTCTTTCTGCAGAAAGCAGGCTCTGAAAACGCCCTAAGCAGGACTGCTTTGCTGCCTTACACTGCCCCGTTTAGGTGCACACATGGGCACATCGGGGTGTCCTTGCTGGCATGGCTGACTGAGGAGGAGTCGGCGAGCCCTGGTACCAGGAATGAGAAGCTTTTTGTGCCTGCTCTCTCTGTTGGCGTTGGCGTGCTGCCTGCTTTTGCAACCAGCAAGGCAGGGACATCCTCCCCAGCAGCTCAGATCTAAATCCCAGATATGGAGATTGATTTCCAGCACAGCCTGTGCTGTGTATAAATCCTGGATCAAACAGGCTAATCACTGTTAATCACTGCTAATCAGCATGATGGTGCCTGTAGACCTTGCAGCCCAGTTTACTGGCTAGGGGGGACAAACTGCCAGTAGATGCTAAATCATTAACAGTTGCTGTTGAATTTAAGTAGCTGGTGGTGTTGAATTTAAGTGACTAGTGCTACTGTCATACGCTGCCAAGAAATGAAATATTCCAGAGCTATGGCATCACTGTGCATTTTTCTCAGCACGACTGTGACTCAAGCTGAGAAGCGTTCATCTGCCTCAGTACATGAGCAAACTTAGTGGAAAAACTCTTTCCAAACAAACTATGGAATGCTACACTGCTGATTATTTTTGAGGGGTTTTTCGTAACTCCGTCATAGGTTATGTTATAGCACTCTGCTACCTGCAGTTTAGCATTTACACTCAGCACTTTGGTTGAAAGGAAAACTAACACTGGATCTCAGACTCCATTATCTACCCTTGTTGTTTATTGTATGGTTTATTCTTGGATATTTATGGAGTCTGGTAAACTTTCCTATAGGCTACTGTGATTTTCATACTTCTATTCATACTACACAAGTTTGATTGTCTTTCCTTTTTTTCTTTTTTCTTTTTTTCTATTTCTTTCTTTTAATTTGCAAATTGTGTTTCAAAATAGGAAGGAAATGTGGCAGGTTGTATAGTTGGAGAGAATTATGGCCCCACTCTGGTAGTTAATGTACCCTGAGCTTTTGGCTTAGGTGCCTCATAATGCCACATGAGGCATGCGGAAACTGCTCAGAAACACATTTGTTAGCTGTCATGTCAGTGCTTAATTATATCTTACTTCTGTTTCAGTGCATCATGCGTAAGCCTGCTAAATGTTCTGTGTGAATCCAAACCTGATTTATGGGCACAAAAGTACCTTAGAGAATACCAGTGGAATAAAAGAGCTCCCCTTAATGTGCTTTGCTATCTGCAGAGCTCAAATTTAGTGTAACTTTGTTAATCTTTGAATCGGTAAACAATATTGCATACAGTGTGTAGCTTTAATTTAAGCAGATTGCTTACTTATGATCTTGTTCTCAGGTGTGCTGTGAAAATTAAATTTTCTTTCTTTGCTAGATTGTAGGAAGAGTTGAAAATATGGTGTATGTGTTTCTAGACTCTCCACTGCTGCAATTGAGGGCAAAGTCCTGGCAATACCACTGATTTATACCATCTAGTGTTCAGATTTTGCTGTTGTTGGTGATGGAAAACAAAACACCATTTTGAGGCAGCAGCTTTCTCCCTGTAAGTCCCTGAACTAAGGGAATAGGGAGGGCAGGAGGGAGGAGATTGTGCTTAGGTAAGGAAGTGAGGTCTTGCTGCTGAGCGCTGCGGGTGTTGCTGCATTCTTCTCAATAAATTATTTTAGTTCTCTCAGTTGGTGGCAGCAGCTTCAAGATGCCATAAGTGCTTTTGCTCTGAAATGAGATTTACCGAGTTCATGAGCCTGGAGCCTGTGAGCTTTTGGAAGCTGCTGAATGGTTGCTCTCTGCATGAGTGGTCTAAGGGCAAAGTAGTATCACAACATTTGGAGAGTGCTCTTCTCATGTGTCCTATGATGCCAAATAAAGAAGTTTTTTGCTGTTTACCAGTGAGGACAATGCAATACCTCAATGCCTATCCAAACACTTCTGGGGCACTGGATAAAGGCATAAACCTTTTCAACTTTGAAACTTGTGGGGAGCCACATAAAGGGTTTCAGAGAGAGTCTATTGCTTAGACTCTTAATACACAGGGGTTTCTTGCATTGCTAGCTGAAGCCTGTGCCTCCTTGCACTCAGTCTTGTCTGATCTCATACATGTGAGAGGGTGTTAGGCCTGCAGTTTACCAAATACCTGGAAGTCCTGAAAGATACTTCTCAAAGGGCTGGGCGGTGGAACTGAAACATCTCACCTCAAATTTCTTGGTAAAGGAAGACAAAATATGCTTGACAGATTTTGGGACCAGTGACAATTGTGGAAGCAGGCTAGTGATTTTGGTTGAAATTTTACTGATTTCCTTGTTAGTGCTCTGATAAGAAATGTTTTTGGTTTGCGGATTCCTGAACAGGTTTTCTGTTAACTGCAATTTCTCCATCAAGCTCAAAGCATATGAGAAGGTAAGGCAGACATCCAGAATGGGGATTGTTTTTCCTGAGAACCTGGTCAGCCATGAAAACCTGTTGGAGTTCCTGTGGAAGAGTTCAGGAGTCAGTGGTTCCTCTTGGAGTGGCATTCAGTTGAGGCTCTGTCTGGAAGCAGCTTGTGGGAATACACCCCCTTAAAGAAAAGAACAAGATTTCTTTCACGCTATGAAAGTGAAGTTAGTACTGAAGTTTAGAAATGATACCAAGAAGTTAATTCCATAAATTAAATTTTATTTAAACCAATAGACTTTTGCAATAGCTCAACTGACCTGGAATTTTATCCCACATAGCTCATGGGCGTAATGAGAGCAAGTGGAAATAACAACAAAGGTCAGAAATGGGCTTTTAATTATCAGCTTTTAATTGGAGAAAACTGTGGAGAAGCCACATATTGCCATTTCTTAGAACAAAGTTTGAAAACTTTAGATTGCACAAGGTCTTTTTGGAAGAGAGATGAAATGTCTTTAAGTGCTTTTATGCACATAACGTATAAGGTTATGAAGCTTTTTTCCTTTTTTTTTTCCTTTCATCATGGTTGCTTACCACAGGCATTTCCCTTTTTATACTTCATACTATAAACCCTGGTGCAGCTGCATTGTTGTTCACCTTAGCAAAATATAAACCAGGGAGGATTTGCATAACTACAGTTGCTTATCTCTCTGCTGTTATCTCACCATGCCAGCAGGCATGGTAGGAATTCATCATTTATGGTGACTTTATACAATCCGTGAAACCCAGAAATTTCACTAGGAGAGGAAGTAGCTGAAATCAGTCAGTCTGTACTGTTTGCAAGGCAGCTCCTCAATGATAATATTTGCAAGACTATTTAATGAGGATGCCTAGGTTTGGTTATACAAATTTACACATGTGAAAACCCAGATGATGCCTTTTATCTTGTTGGATCCCCACATTCGATTTCAATCTGTGCAGTAAGGAGTGAAACACCATTTAATTATTGAAGGATAGACTGTCTCTGCAAATTAGCTCCCTTTAAAATTTAGAGCAGTTTAGGGCTTACACGGGGGTCTTGGAGTCATAGTCTTCAGGGCTTTAAAAGCTGCTGGGAGTTTACACATGAAGAGGGAATCCAAGATTATTGCTGCAGTATGCCAGCCAATGAAGTCAGCTGTGCCTAAGGCAGACACATCTGCTACAACCTTTGTGCTTGAATTCTGCATAGGCACCTAGAGGTTCCAGCTATTTTAGTGTAGACTCAGTTTGAAAAGAAAGGATTTGGTCCCATGGACTCAGCTTCACGAAAGTCTTGATCTGTGTGCTCTGCATGCTCAACTCAGCACAATTTTGATGAACTACCATCAACACATAGGACAGGGTAAACAAATTAAGGTTAAAAAGTGTATCTTAGGGTTTGAACATCTTGAAATGAAGACCTTTGATTCATTTGTTTCAGATGAGTTCTACTAAATATTTAGCAGGGTGTTGCTTAGGTAGAATAACACCTCTTAAGGCAGTAGGGCTATTTTGATGGCAAAACAGTTTAATGAATGCAAAAAGACTAATGATGAGAGTAAATGATGCCCATATAATTAGAGAATGCCAGGACTTGAGTTCATTATTGCTCATTATTAAAATAAATCATAACTTACAGATATTATTTTAAGATCAGCATGGAAAATGGGGATTAGATTAGTCTTTAGGATTGCATTCAATTTTATGATTTTCAGTACCTGAGCCCCTAGAAATAAGGTAAAATTTGAATCTTACAAAAAATAGAAGTGATCTGCCACTGCGCTTTTTTTAACCTTTAACAGAAACTACCTTTTTGTTTAAAGTTGAAGTCCAAAAGACAACATCAGGTGCTTTTCATAAATCATAAATCCCAAGCTATTAAACATAACTTCCAGACATCTAAAAGAGATGTTTTTTTCTCTTGGAGAGCTTAAATTTAGACTTCAGTGTCTGTGTAAAAGAAGAGATCAACTTTTGCTGCATACAGTATATTGAGTGAAGGAAGATATAAGAATGCAGTTGTTCAGGGAGCCTTTGATCCTGAAATCTGCTGCCTCTGTCAAACTCTGGTCAGTCTTGTCAGAAATGATCAATTTAGGCCTTTTCTATCCCGAAAGAAAAGTTTATGGGAGCTTTGTGTTTCTAATTCACTTTATGTAATTTTGGTGATTGAAGAGAGGTAAAGATTGTCTTTCAGTGGCAATAGTTTTTGCTTCTTGAAGGACTCTACTAGGAGATATTTTCTGCGTGATTTTCACATAGCACCTATGAGCATTCACCATTAGATGCATAAATCTGAAGTAAAGCTCTCTTGAGGAACATGTGATGAATTCAGCCGTCTAATGAAAGGGAATAAGATATTCCCCAGATAGGACACTCTAATGCTGGACTCTTCTCTGGAAATGTATAAGAAAATTGTCATTTGGTCATAATTCACCTTGACATGAGTGATGGAGAATTCATAGGGGTAAGTGAAGCCTTTGAGGGCATGGGCCATAGTTATTAAATCAAGCTTTTCTATGAATACAAGATTTCATGAGGTTGCTCCTGCAACACACAACCTTTGTATTCAGGCAGACTGTGGGGAAGGAGTTAATAATATATTTGTGAATGTTTGTTTGCATCTGACATGTTCATTTAGTCAGACTTATTTAAGGCTTCTCACTTGCCCTGCATAGGGTATGCAGGTAAACTGAATTTTGTTTGCAGGGTTTTCTGTTGTTTTCCAGAGTATCTCCTAAACACAAACGTACAACTGTGCTAATATCAGAATAGAAACTTTGTCACTGGTGTCCTTTCTTGATTAAGTTGCTGCCCACCCTCAGTAATAAAAGAATCTAAGCAGAAACTGTGACCTGCTGCATCTTTGATAGACAGAAAATCATTGCAATGTACCTGCCTACAAAAACAAAGGATGATTATTATTCATGCAGAGAAAAGTTGTGGATAAAGGACATGTTTACAGAGATCAGAATGAGTTTGCAAAAGATTGCATGGGAGACTTGCTCCTTTTTTGAGTGCAGAATCCTGATTGTGCAGAAGCTTACTCTGTGACCTGATCACCTATTTAATTATACCTTGGATAAATTTGTTTTACAGTCTCATGCCCAAAATATTTAATTGGTTTCAGTTACAGAAATAGGATCAGTTAGCAGCAGCTCATTTTTCTAGCTGTTAGCATTTTTACTGTACCATTTGTTGGTATAGAAATGTCCTATGTATGCTGCACACTTCTACAAATCATTTAAAATCTTGCTGTCTCTTTGACATATTTGTGACTATTTCAATGTACAGTATCTCTCCATTTTTTCAATCCTTAATCATATACAAAGAATGAAGCTTTCATATTTCTGTCCAAATTTTCTCAATGTACAGTAAAAAATTGTCCTTTAAGTATGTGGATTTTTTCTATGTAATTGATTGTTCTTGATAATGTGTAAGAGGAGGTGAAAGGTAATCAAGTCTATTACTTGCAAAAGGTCACACAGAGCTTATCCTTTTAAAAGTTAGGCATCTGACCAAAACAAATGCATAACTTTGCCTATAGTCTTTAAAGAGGAATTATCCACCTTGTGAGCAGAATCGTGTGTCTGCAGCTAGTCTCTAACAGATGCTTAGTTTAAGTAAATATCTTGATTTTTAGAAGTAAGTTCTCATAAACAAATTTCTTAATTAGGTTTGTCCCCCCCTCCAATCATCTACTCCAAACTCTGTGGTCAATAGCTTTCCACAGTCTGTGTTGGATCAATTTTCATGCTCCATTACACCTGATTCTCTTTCCTTTTCCCTTGGAATGAAACACTGGCTACCAGCTGGAGTGTTACTAGAGATTTCACTCAGCTCTCTGTGACTGACAACAAATAGTCTTCCAACGTCCTTTGGAGCTCCAGTGACTATGCTGATTTATATCAGCTGCAAGTCTGGCCCAGCGGCTGTAACCAAACTATTGATAAAATCCAGAAGTTCAACTAATGCAAAGAAATTGATTTTTTAATATACATTTCTATTTGAAGGGTGGTCCTTAGAGCCATTCTTTGACTCTGAGTTGTAATCATATTCGTGTTGTTCAGATGATATACTGTGCCTGGGGTTGCAATGCGTCATGAAAACCGCATTGTGTTGGATAAAAATACAATCTGCAGTTGAATAGGACTTTTTTCACTGTTGTCTATCAAAATTTCTATTACTAGCTCAGTCATTCATTAGCAAAAATACAAAGCACATGTTCTGAGTTCTGTACAGGACCATCAATTATGCTAGTCTTGTAAAGAAGTGCTGGCATTCATTTTGAACTGGACAGCAGATTTTTTTTCTCTTTTCACAAGGCTATTTTTATTCTTTTTAAGTGGAAACAAACATCCTAGCTCATCTTCCAGGGCATGTCCCTGACACAGTACATGGAATGACTCATTTATAAAGAAGTAAAGCTGTACTTGAATCCAGAACTTAAAAAATTTCCTTCTTAAACTTGGCTCCTGAATGAACACCTCTTGAGAGAAATGTTAAGACTTTTGTATTGTCTATAAAGAGCAAGAAATCTTGGACAGAAGAATTCTGTCTGTCAGAGAACTGCAACTTCAGTTTTCTTGTCAGTTCGTATCTGTGGCTATTTTTGGCAGACCAGAGTGCTTTAGGATTTTTAAATTTTTTGTGTGTATGTGATTGGACCTTATTTCTAGACAGGTCTATTGCCTTTGTTAATTATGTTATAAGTTACTATTTTCATTGTAGTAGATTAACTAAATCATCATCATTTGAGGGACACTTAATCAAGACCTTTGTGAACAATGGCTGGTTACCACCCAAATTATTAAATAGGTGGAAACATTGCTCCTTAAAACCAAGTAGGGAGAATGAAGCACCCAGTCATAGTGAAGAATGACGTAAAAGACAGCAAAAAAGACAGCAAATAAGCCAGATAGCAGAAAATGAAAATGCATAACATGCTAAGTTTTTCTAGACATTTTTCTGTACCAGGTTAATGTTTTATGGTTAGAGATTCATGATAATAGCTTCTTTAAAGTTAGGAGGACTGAGTAGAAAAGCACACATTTCTTTGAAATTGAAATCTCTGCCTATCTAAGAGCATAAATTAGTATTTTAAGAACTGTATCACAGGTTTCTCTATTTTTTAAAAAAATACTTTTCAGTGTGTAAATTGGAGCTTTAACAAAGGACATTAAGTTGGGGGTGGGAGAGAAGTAAGAAGTGGAGTTTTTCTTTTTGTTAAAATTCACAGGTATTCAGTCCAAAATCATAGTCTTAATAAGTAATATATTCTGCTGGAGGAAATCTTCTAACCTCTAACCATCAGTTTTAAAAACTAGGAAAAAGAGGGTAGGAATAGCCCATCATAGCCCATTCATAGGCAAGTAGATTGAGAGGAAAAAACAGGGCAATGTGAAAATATGTTTTCTACGATTTACTCTTGTTGCTATTAAATATGACAATGCACCATTATGAATAGAATGGCTCACCACATTAATATTGTATCCCAGGCTTAGCTAGAAGCCTTTTAATGATGCATTAATAGGAATGTATGGGGATTCCAAATAAGCTATACAATTCTCTGTTTCACATGCTTGACCCTAATGTCACACAACACGACAAGAGCACCAAATTTAAATGTTTACCAGCTGTTAGCAACACCATCACTTGTATTTGTCTCTGCGCATAGCTTGGTGAGTCTCATTGTTTGTTTATGATCCCTGCTCTGCATTGCTGTCACATAATTCTTCCCATCAATAATAATCACAGACATGTTTACTTTTGTAATATGGGGAATGAATATGCTTTACTTCAACCTAAGGGAAACTTCATAAATAAGCACCTGTGAGAGAAATAATGAACTTGCTGATAAACATATGTATTTTTTACTGAAGACTGTTAAAGCATTTATTCATGTGCCTTTTGAAACCAACTGAGGAAACACAACTTCATGGTAATTCTTATTTGACGGTGACTACGATAACATATACCCTGCATACTCCTTTTTTTTTCATTTGTTTGTTTTCCCCTAAACACTTTCCTATAAATAATGAGCCAGGACTGAATTTAGTATGGCAAGTATAGATTATTTTGTTTATTGTGTAATATAACTTAGGATTTCTAGCCTAGCATCTTGCCCTCCCATTTTCTTGCTCTTCCAATGCAGCCAGGGAGAAACAATCTATTGCGCTTCATTAATCCTTTTAATATCTGTTGTCTGCATTATTTGCTCTTTGTGGTTAGAATTAATATTTAACTTTCATTATGCAAAGTCCACTTAGCTGTATTAAATTCTATTTGCTAGACTTCTGTGTCAAAGTGCTGCTGGGACAGCATTTAGAACCCAATATCTCTTCTTATGCTAATGTTCAGGCAAAGCTGTGAATAATGTTTATTCAATTTCTTGAATTTCCTGAATGAATTCTTATTCCTTCATCTACATAAGTGATAGAAATGGAAAACAAGAAGTATCCTTTCTACCCTCTTTGCCTCCTTCATAAACAATTACATATTACAACTTGATTTCCAATTTCTAGCCTATTTTCTGCTCGACTTGCTGGTATTTTTGCTTAATTCTGTTGGTACAATTGACAACAGGCACTTTTTTTCTCATATATGCTTGTTTGCAGAAATTTGAAGTAGACTGATTCTAAACCTTACTGTAATTGTGAAGACCTGGATTGGAAAGTTATTTGTGTTCCCTCTTCATGTATATTAATGATGGTTCTTAATGGGGCATTCTTAATTTTGACTGCAAGCACACTGGGGAGGTGTCTTGACATGATGGGACCACTCTAGTTGCATGTTGAGTAGCCAAATTAAATGGGCACAGTACTGCTTAGGCAGGGATCTCATCTTGGCTACCAGAAACTCTGCAGGGTACTAACAATCAAAAACCACCATTTCCTGCATTGTATGTGCATCAATGAAAATACCCAGCTGTCACTAAGACACTTCCTTTTCACTTTGGAGAGAATATCAGATCAATGGTGTTTTCAGCTCTATGAGAATTTATATACAATTCTCCTAATTACTCACAGACTAGCTGTCAACAGGCTTTATGGATGGGACTAATATAGCTGAGTAAAGACTCTTAAAATTTGCTTTCATTCTTTTCCCTGGAAATAAAACAAAGACTCTAGATGAATGAAGAAATGTTTTTTAAACTACCCAAGATTCAGTGTTAAGTCTTTTCTAGTGTTTCCCAAATTAATTACTGGACCTTCTTGTATGTGTCCATAGTACAATTCTGGTCCTGTTCTTGTTTTGAACTAAGCAGTGTGACTGCTGAGAAGTTTGAACAGGACATAACTCTGTTGGTTTTCAGGAAGCATCTTAGGGTGGAAACAATGCTTTTAACTTTCAAGAAATTCTAGGAAAATTTAAAAAACAAAACCCCCCACAAAACCCAGAATCATTTTTCTGTCTTAGAAGTGTATGACTTTTAAGAAAGATTGCTTTGGGGTTTTTATCTTTACCAGGAAAAGTGGGGTTCCAAATGCATCTGGAAATCACCAGATGGGGTGGTAATATTAATTCTGAATCCGCATGGGAAAAAATGGAACAAAAGTAAATAGCATGGAAAAATATTTGTAAATAAATTAATCAAGATCAGAAATCAGGAAAATTTGGAGATAAAGTCTTGGAACTTGAATCTAATGAGTAGTAACTGCTTCAATGATGCAGTGTGAAATTTGAAAAAGATGTAAGCAAAACAATAAACAAATTTGGGAGTAGACTCTAGGTTTTGGGAAGCTGTCTTGGAGCAGAAGCTGAAGGTTTGTTGGATAATAAGAGGGGAAAAAATCCTTGTAGATGACTGCAATGGGATCATCAAAAAGATTGTGATCAATGAACACATTGGGAAAAAAAACAGAGAAGTAAGCAAAAGTGAGCTCCTGTTCAGAGGCAGGAGCCCGGTGCTGGGGCT
The DNA here is from genome assembly GCF_009819655.1 of Sylvia atricapilla. Classification (NCBI taxonomy): domain Eukaryota; kingdom Metazoa; phylum Chordata; class Aves; order Passeriformes; family Sylviidae; genus Sylvia; species Sylvia atricapilla. The sequence goes on from NC_089146.1 coordinate 24,954,203, forward strand.
GCCCACAGTTCTGAGGTTGTCCCAAAATGTTTCCTCCCCAGAGGAAGCTCAAGCCTGTCTTTCAAATTAAAAGGAAGAGGAAACAATTGTAAAAAAGCCAAGCTTTGCAAAGTCAGCTCCAGCCTGCTGTCTTCAGTTTCCCCTTTGTCAGCAGAAGCTGTTCAGAGGCAGCCTGGCAGCCCACCTGTGTTTGTTTTTCAGGTTATTAAATATCAAACCTGAGCCAAACAGAGGGGAAGTTAGAAAATATGCTAGAAATAATGGATGAAATTGTAAAAGATCAATACCGTCAAGTGTCACAAGACTCATGGGAAACATGTTCACTTAAATAACCCTGAGAGACACTGGCAGCTCTCCCGTGCCTGGTCAGGGTGTTATTATGCTTCAGGTTTTCTAATATTGTCTTGATAGTGCTTTAATTAGTGCCTTACAGATAGGAATGTTCTTATCATTTCTAGGAAGCCACTTTTACAAGAATCTTGGGTTTTTTTGCATACAAGAGACTAAGCTAACCTTGGATTCTCTTCAGGAACTATGTGAGCAAATCTTTATTTGTGTTTTGCAGTTTCTTGCCCAAATTACCAGTCTTTGTCATGTCAATAGATCTTCAGCTGGTGTAAATTGGTGAAATATACTATTCTTCTCACCCAATATTTTTTCTTTTTTTTTCTGGACAGTGTGTCTCTGTGCTGAACTCAGTCTTTAATGTGCATTCTCTGGCTTGAATGGACTAGATTTGAGAAAGTGTCAGGTCTTCAGTACGCTCTCCAATATGAAGTTTTGAGCTTTAGTTCCATCTATAAGAATTTGGGGTACTCATATTGACACTATATGATAAACAAAGACTTAAACATCAAGGCATCTCACAAAGTATGAACTGTCCCACATTTGACACCACCTTGTATTGGGTTTGTACGGCCACATTTTGGTGCTGGGACAGCTACAGCCTTGGTTTCTGTGAGAAGATGCTGGAAGTTCTCTGCATGTCCAGCAGAGCCAATGCCAGGCAGCTCCAAGAGGGATGTGCTGCTGGTCAAGGCTGGTCCAACCAAAGATGGTGGTTGGGCCTCTGTGATAACTTATTGAACCAGAGGAAATGTTTTTGTAATTGTAGTAATATGTAATTGTAGTCTGAATAAAAAACAGAGCCATTGCAAGAATGAGAATCAGAAAACACTTCAGTTCTGAGTTTATCTAAGGAAAATCACATTCATCTTCCTTCACTCTTCAGCAATGGAGCAATTAGTTTTTGTTTTGCTCTTGTTTGGTTGGGTTTTTTGAGAGGATGCTTTTTTGGTGATTTCTCTCTTTGGTTTGTGGGTTTCTTTGGTATTTTTTTCCATTGCAGAATGCCTAAATAACTTTAGCGAGACAGAGCACATATTGTGAATATCCTTTCCATAGAAAGTAGCTTTTTTTAAATTCTTGATTTATTTCAAAGGTATTGCAAGTAATTATGTTTCTTAACTTTTAAAAATGCAGGCTGGAATCCATCACTCCAAAGCAAATGTAGGGGCTGTGTTTATTTCTGGGACTCAAACAGGCAGGTGAAGTCACTTGAGCTGTTTACTTCTGAGAGACAAAAGCTGCATTTCTTATGAAAGTATCAAATAACAGAAATTTCATAGTATGCTCTTCTGTGTTTTGGAAACTGATATTTAAATCAGAGCTGTAGAATGTCTTGGGAATCATTTGCTGTGCATAGGAGAAAAAAAGGTGGCTGATTTCAGCATTCTCTGCTTCTCCACCTCCTCTGTGTGATGTATCATCAGTGTAAATTGTTACTGTGGAACAAGAGGATAGCTTGAGTTGTACAGCTTGAAGAATTTCTCCTGATCCTTGTTCAAGCTGACAAACAAACAAGATGAGGAGGCAGAATAGGTTTTCCTAGATGATTTGCATAATGGGTTTTTGAGCCTTGGCATGCTGGCCTGCAAACTGCATGCTCCCTCCTTTTCTTCTCCACTGTGGAAATGTAATCTGAACTCTTGTCATGCATTTGGGAAATGGACTCAAACTTGTGATTTAAGGCAATCAGGATGCAAATCAGGTCCTATGTCCTATCTCAGCTCAACTATATGTGAACAATGATTCTGACCGAATCAATGATATTAAAGCGAAGTCCCACTCTCGTGTGTGTGTGTCAAAAATCAAGGAGGCAATAGATTCATTCTTATTCTCTGAGAGTAGAGTTTGTCTTGGTTTCATTACTGTTTAATTAAGAGTTTCAGGCACTGCTATAGAAATGTTTCTTGCACTCAAAATACAATCTGATCTGCAATTTGTCACGTTTTCTGATATGTTGGTGTTTCCAGTAATATTTGTAACAGGAAGTTTTAAGAAATCCCAGCATGTGAGGATTGCTCTTATATAATTAGTTCATGGGAGACACTCCAAGACAGCACAGTCGAATGAATAAGGCTTGCTGAGGGAAGCTAGAAACTCTGCAGTTTTCACTTTTCCAATGCTGAAAATGTCATTGTGCTGGGACTGTCAGTATTGCAACTTGGGAAAGGAAAGAATCAGATCAAGAATATTTTAAGTATTGGCCTTTTCCTACCAGTCGTGTTCCCACTGCTCTTGCCCCACAGCCTTGCCTTTGCCAGTGCCCCTGCACTGAGCCAGCACTGAGGGAAACGCAGCCTGCAATGGGCAACTAGTCCCTATTGAAAAGCAATTTATGCTCACCTTAGGGACTGCAAGCAGTAAAGTTGTGTCTGGCTGCCTCAATGGCAGTCAGGCACCTTTGAAGAGTGCTTTCCTTAGGCTTAGTCTGTACCCACTTGCTACTTGCCCAGGAGCTGTCTGTGATAAGCAGAAAACCCGGCTGTTACATCTATTCCTCTGATGCCTTTAGTCCTTGAAAAGTCAGAAAGGTGACTTTCCAGAGAACATTCAAAACTCATCCTGAGGGTCCCCTTACAGCCCTACCTTAATTGCTTCTTCAGCTCAAAGTGTCTTTCCTCCTTTTGCCTTGCTGTGTAGCAGAATCTCCTCTTATGCTGCATTATTTAATATCTCAAGAGTGGGCACTGTGACTTCAAATGTTTTGAAGCCTCCAAGCCAACTTGGATTATTCAAAGAAACGAGGGATTTCTCTGTGGTTCTGACAACGAGGTTATAGGAATTTTTTTTTCTTTTGAATACTGGACCATGGATAGCAAATACTCTGCCTGGATAAGATGAAGTTGTTCATCTTAATTAACAGAGAAAAACCTCTTCCTGTCACTTTGGCTTCAGCCCCTCGTGGAGAGTTCCAGTGGGCCCATATAAGCAACTCCTCCTTGGCTATACAGTTCTTGTAAATCTGTGGGAATTACCAATGAACTTTTGAATTAGTGCCAATGTTATGTTACATGGAGGAGGGAAACCCCACAAGTCATTAGTGAGTATGGTAACTGTGTTAGGGTGGGGGTTTAGGGGTGTTACTTGATCAAATCTTAAGCACAGCACTACAAACCAACAAAATCCTTCTCCCTTTTGGAAGAGCTCTTACCTTATCAGATTCCTTTGGCTGTAAATTTCAGTTCAGATGTAAAGGGACTTTTCCAGATCTTTTCATGGAAACGCTTTGCTGATACAGTACCTTTTCTTTTTTAGTTTTCATTGATTTCTAATTTACAGATGAGCTTGCAATCCATGAGGAGGACCTTTGCCATGATATTTGTGTACCTCATCAAATAGGATGATAGGACAGTGCTGAGAGAGAAGTTTAAGTCAACTCAGTTTAACTTCAATTTTAACAGCAAAATCTTCTCTTTCATTCTTGTAGTGAAGGCACTTCTGATAGTCTGTTTTTTGATACCAAATCAGAAAGTGTACATTTCTATTATTAATCCCTGACAATTATTAGTGTCTTGAGCTATGTGTGTTTTTTATTGGTGTGCAAATGACTTGTTCCTGACTTGATATGAAGAAATGCTAATCTACAGTGGGAGGTCTCAGACTTCAGAGTGCACAAATTTGGTAGGCTATAAATACTGTTAATATCCATAGTATCAAAGATTAATAATAGTTTTCATTTATTCTACAGACAGGAGAAACTTCTCATTTAAATTTAACCAAGTAAGATAATCTTTTTGACACATGATGTGAACATGTCACTGAAAAAACCCAGGTCATGTAATTTATTGATTAAAACTTATGAATACTTTAACAGTACTTAAAGGAATTTTTGTAGGGATGTATGTTCCAGTGACCCAGTAACTCAAAAGATACAAAATTGAAAGCTCAGAATTCCAGATGAGTTCAGGAGGATACAGCTGGAAAATAATTTTTAGACACTAGTCCTAAATCATGTGTTTATTTCTACAACCTGAAAGAGCTTGCAAAGCCAGTGACTGGTCAGAAACACTCCAAATCTCTAGTTTATTACTTTTTCATTTTCTGGAAGAAAATGGGAGGCATTTGATGTTTTCTTTTGTATTAAATAGATCTGATTTGCATGGGGAAACTATTGATTAAAAGAAACAAATGAAAAAGAAAGTTCCAGACATTTCCATCAGACTTCTGGTCTTGCCTGACTGTTCATTCATGTAGAAACTAATTGTTAGAGGTATGATTCTGGGGATATTTCTGGGGTACCTTGCCTACATGTCTACAGATTTTGATAAAAAAACTTACGTTTTTTCTTTGTTTGATGGCTTTCAAGGGCTTGTTGCTTTGAAGGTAGAAGCGTAGCACTTTTTTTCCTCTCTACCAGTTTTCCAGCTCAAAAGCTCTTTCACAATGCATAGAGATGAAGGTTTCCTGCAGTCTGATTTCTGCAGTGGTGAAAAAGGCACAAGAGAAGTCTGCAAAGTTCCTTGGTTTTTATTTTTATTGTGAATAATTTGGTAGTCTTTAAAAGACTTAAAACGTTGGTAAATCTAAACTAAATTTTATATATTACAAAATGAAAAAAAGAAGAAGAAAAAACCCTATGATTTTAGCTCTTTGCTCATTATCTTGGGAAAGACCTGCAGTGCAGGCTTATTCTAAACTACTTAGACCGTCCTCTTAAATGTGACTTTGGTCTGTTAGTGGGCTGAAAGTACCAAAGACATACAGAAATCCTACTGCTTAGAAATGAGTGATGACAACGCTAACAGACAAAAATAAAAAAGTATTTAATTTAACATGGCTGTCAATTTTTCAAATATATTGTATGCCAGCAATTATGTGAATGTACTTGAAGTTTGTTAGAGTATACAGTGTAGCTCCTGCTTCACCAGAGGTGATTGCAATTGTAATTAAAGATGTATTACTGCATTTAAATATGAAAATCAACAACCATCAGTCAACAGAGCTGGAAAAAAGTCTATCAGAGGTCATTATCCAAACTTACCTATGAGCTGTGTTTTATCTTTCAACATGCCTTGAGTATAGATTTTTCATAGCTAAGAAGCTATAAAAAGTAATATTGCCCTGAGAGGTACTCCTGAAACCATCCACAGCATCTCAAACCTGTCAGGATTGTATGTTTCAGCAATCTAAAAATTTATCATTCTCATCAGTCTGTTTGATGAAATGAAATCTGTAAGTTGGTTGCTGGATATAAATTACCCGGGAGTCTGAAGATTAAAAGTAGCTCCTGAACAACTAGAATGAGGAAAAAAAAAAAAAAATTGAGCCACATTACCCCAACTCACTGGATTTTTATATGGAAACCTATTCCCAGGCAATTGATTTTACATTATTCATTATTTGTTTGAGATTTGAATGGCAGCTAGAATATTATAAAAAATAATGAAACTCTCCAAAGGCAGTGGAAATACAAATTCAAGCCCAGTTACAGGTATATGGCTCAAAGAATGCTCTCATCCTTGAAAATGAGCTTCATTTATTTTCAATACACTGAGGAAAAACAACTGCATTTGAAAACTCAGTGTTTTGTTCATTAGCACTTTATCTTACCTGTCTTCTTGTAAGCTCCCAAATCCTCTCACTGTTCTGATTATTTGCCTGATAGGGTGTGATTTCAGCTGAAATTTAGGAGATCAGGAATAGCCAACGAGGTAATTTATTCTTGAAGAGCCACAGGAATTGCTTGGAGCTTGTGAAGTTGAGCAGAGAGGGGGAACTCTATTCAATCACATCCATGCAGATAGAAACATCCTAAGCTGGGGTAAGGGGAGTTTGGACAGTGCTGGAATGATCCATTTTGTCCTACAGATAGGGAAAGGCTCATCACTTCCCAAAGTTCTGACACTAAACTGAGGCTGTGGTGTGTGTGAACAGTTCCATAAGTTCTTGCCAGACCATTTCTGCAGAAACAACCATGGTGGTGTAAGACTTTATTCCTTCCTCCCTCTTCTCCCATCAATACCTTACCATTGTTCTGCTCTCAGCTACTGCCTAGGCAGCAAAGCTGAGGAAAGAGAAGCACAAAGGCTTAAGTTTCTTGAAGGATCAATGCCAGGTAGTTTTGTATCACTTCAATAAAACCTTATTTCTTTTTAAATTGTATGTTTGCTCTTGGAAATTGCAGAAATATGTTCACTGATACTTTCTCAATATGTTTTCCTGAGGTAGAGGCAAATGTTGGGAAAATATATCCCAAATGTTTACATGTATCAAAGTTAGAAGCAATCAAAATGTGATCTATCGGGCAAAGCCTGGTATTGGACATTGCTGTCACCTGTGAGAACAGGCAAAGTGTTAAACACCTGAAATAAACAGAAGTCAAAATTACATGGAGCTTGCTCTTCTCTGCTCATGAAAGCAGAAGCTTTCATATTGCAACTGATCATTGTGTTCAATGTAGATTTTCTTTTTGTTGTTTTATCATGTAGAATCATTCAGAGAAGGCTTTCAAATGTTTTTAACATATAATGACTTTTAAAATGGTAGTGAAAGAGACTGGCACAGATTTTAAAATTTTATTGAAATGTATTATTTTTGAAAAATTTTGACTACATTGAAACAAGGCATTTAAAAAGCTAAGGAATTCTGAAGTCTGTTGGCCACAAGCAGCTTTATGGGAATAATTGCTCCCTGTTCAGCAACACAGACCTTGCGTGGCTGCAGCTCACAACCCTGAACAGGCATGTGCCACCAAAAGGTGTCCTGGTCACTTGTTCCTCTCACACATCCTGTGCTGAGTCTAATATTGATGTGATTACATACTAACCTAGACTGAAGGATTTTTTCAGCTGAAAACATAAAAAAAGAAAGTAAAAAGTTCTTCCTTGACTATTTGAATAATTTCAGTTGGAAGAAAGTATTGTTCTCAAAAAAAAAAAAAAAAAAAAAAAAGGGAAAAAAGGCTTAAGAGGAAAAGCCTTTTCCCAGCTCTAGCTGTAGTGATGGATTAGTTTTTCTACAGGTTTCTCTCTAGGGCTTTTACAGCATTAATTTTCATAGGCAGGAATGTTGCATTAGGACTTAAAATTGCTCAGACCAAAGGGCATTTTGTGATGTTGGGTTTTTTTTTTACTTCCCTTTTCAAAGACATTACTTTGTTCCTGATGTATCCAGTCTAGATTTGTTTGTTACCCAGAGGTGTAGCTTAACTCTGCACTACACATTGGGTGATGTAAATGATGTTTATATGATGCCAAATGAAGTAGAAATTGATGTCAAATCTTGTGGACAAATTTTGTCCTGTAATGAGGGAACCAATAATGTCCTATAATGGGAGTAACCAATACATCCAGAGATGATTTGGGTATGATAGGTGTTTGTCAGATTTAAATATTATTCCTTCTCATATCCAAGGCTTATGAGACATCCTGTTTAATCCACACTGAAGTTTTGTGTCTCGGGTTTAATTAACCCTGATGTAGCTCTGATGACTTCATTAAAGATGGACTAGAGCACTATCTGAATCATTCACAGGAGCACAAATGTGGTATTTTAAAAAGATTAAAAAAAAAACCTAAATCTGTGGCAAGAATCATCAAGAGAATTAATTTTGACTAGATTCTCCAAAAGTACTGAACAATTTCTGCATTTCTGTTAGTGAGTTGTATTTCAACAAAGACTAGGATTTATTACAAATTCGTATTTGTCTTGACCAAATAACTAGAGTACAAGAATAAATCCCAAAACCATCAGATGGGTTAATTAAGTAGGATCGTTTTTGACTTGTGTTCAAAGGGGGCACTCATTCCTGCAGATGATTATTTAGGTCATCTCTCAGAGGTACACTTAGAAAAGGCATTGCTCACACACACCTCCCTCGTCTCCCAAGGGTGTTTCTCTCTCAGTTTCCTGACAGAATCGCATTGCTCCTCATTTTCTCAGAGTCCTTAGATGGGTCATTGAGAGGAGTCACTGTAAGGGTCTGGAAAAGTAAGTGAAAGCAGGGACAGAAGCATGACATGAGATGTGAATAAACTTCTTCCAGTGAGATTCAGAGAATTCCCCACAGTCAGTTCTGCTCTCACAGTGTAAAACCAAGTATGAGAGGGAAATATCCACCGGATAATAACCTTTTACTCAGAGAGAGTCATCCTAGGCAAATTTTAGTCAAGCACTGGCTAAACTAATCCAGCTTGACACCAATAATAAATTGTGCAAATTCCTGTGACCTTCATCATTCTTATTTTGTATTAAATGTCATCTTGTTAGATCATGCATGAATGAATGGCACAATATGATAGATAGCATGAATTATTGTTCACTAATAGATTTTGTTAAAATGTCTCCTCTCTGCGCTGGTCCATGAGAAATATGCTCAAAGTTATTTCTTAGCAAACCTTTGAAATCAGAGTTGAGGCATTCATAGGAGTCAAAAATGCCTTCTGGTTGGTTTTGGTGTGGAGTTTTTTCAATTTTGGTTTGGTTTTAGGGTCTTTTAGGGTGTTTTTTTGTGGGGTTTTTACTATCTTGTTTTTTTTTTCCCCCTTGGTTTAAGACATGGCTTTTTTTCTGTGCTTTTACTACTACATGGTTGTGGACACTTGAAGTGATGGACATAAATCCACAAGCTTGACTTGGACTTGACTCTGTAGGTCATGGCAATCAGAAACTTTGAGAAAGTAAGACAGACTATTTCTGAAAGACATAAGGAACACCACAGACTAAGCAGGGTGGTGATTAAACTGAGAGCAGGTGAAAACAGATTTCTGTTTACAACCCTTTAAGGCCCACCACTTCCCACCCAGGCTATTTTCATGCTCCCTGCAAAGCCCTGCCCCCTTAAACCTCCATTAGAACAAATGCACTGGAAGTGTGTTTACCTCTGAAATTACAAAATCCATGCTATTAGATGAAAAAGGTATTCACTTAATAGTTTAGAATAATTAGGATGATACCTATGCTGATCTGATAATTTTGTCTCCAAATTGTTTTTGTCCCTAAACATATCCATCTATCTCTTGGGGTATAATTGAATTTTTAAGTTAACTTTTCACCAGAAACTACTGATAAATATTTTTAATATACTTCCAGAGGTTGTCAAATAGTAAAAAATTTAATTGCTAGTGGCTTTCTTAAAGAAACAAAAATCCCCTAAAACTGTCATCTTTAAGGCTTCAAGATAGCAGATAATTAAATGTGATCCATCTTTAGCCCAGCTCCTTTTGCTGTCCACAGTTCTATAGAGATACAGCCAGATGATGTTCAATATGCCAAACCAAATTCCACAAGGCCCAAAGACACTGCTCTCTGGCTCAAATCTCCAATTTCCAAGGTGAAGGATTTTTTAATGTGGTTCTGTGTTACAGGGTGTGGTTTTAGTCTGAGCCATTTCCCTTCACACACACATGGTATCTCTGACATACCTAGAGGCCCTCTAAATGGGTATTAGGAAATTGAGACTGACTGCAATGTCAAGTTTTCTGATGCCTTTCTCTCCCACCAGGGGTCATGTTTTTCTTGTCAACCAGCATAGCTTGAAGCCATCTCTAGGCTGCTTTAAAAATGTTGGTGTTCAGAACTGATACCTGGAGTTCAGATGGAAAAAATCCCTAATATTGAACTTTTGTTTGGATGGCAACAACCTCAGCTTCCATAACAGTAAAATCCTTACTAAACGTTTCTGCATATCTAGAGTGAATTTCTGTCAATGTACTCAAATGTCTTTGAGCATTTTTAGCCTTGAATAAGCAGCACAATTTTATTTTAACAACTGCATTTCTGTAAAAATCTTCTGATGTGTCATTAAGTAGCAACCCATTTTGCACAGGAACTGATGTTTCCCTCTTATCCTGCTGAATAATGGAATTGTCTTGGGCTCTTTCCACTCAACTGCACTTTAATTGGGTGTCACAGAAGGTAAGTGGGAGGCCTAAGAATGTTCCATCTGAATAAACTTCAGAAAATTTGGTTAAGAGCAGAAAACAGCAAAAGGAGCATAGTGGTAGGCTCCGCAGTGGCTGCAGCATGTCTGGGATAACAATAAAAATATCAGATAAGTCTTAGCACATCATGTGTCACAACCCTGGGGAAATGATCATATAATTGAATAGATAGTTTTCCCTGCCTCAGTGTTGATCTTGGTCTTAATCTTTTCCCCCAATTCCTTCAGTCATTCTATTATAGAAATGCTGAAAATGATTATTTGAAAAACTTCAAGAAAGTGTCAAGAAGGTGTTATTTCTGAAGTATATTTCTTCAGTCATGCACCTCTTGCCTGAAACCTTGAATATAATCATAAGGACAGTTGGTAGAACAGAACAATCAATTATAATATGACAACTGGAAGGGATGGAGTGCTATGTTGGTATTTTTTTTGCTAAATTTTACTTATCAGACACTACACTGAGTACCTTTTCTGTTTGGTTTTGATAGGTATATAACAGACTTGTTTGTTTGCAGGGTGTTCTTAGCGGTGTTTTTTAATCTCCAGAAACTTTGTTGTGTTTTGACTTTGATATGTTGCCAGTTTGATTTAGATGCTTCCAATGTGAAAGTGAAATAGTGACTAGTAAAAGTTACTAGCTAAATTGTTCTTTTGGGACTATGCCAACCCTAAATAAAGTCCAAAATCACCTTTGCCTTGAAGGCAATACAGTCTTGCTTAGATTTTTCCTATGCAGGGTATGAAAAATAAACTTCAAAAGGTGGGTATTCAATTTAGTCTGCTTTTGGCAGGGATAAGATTTATCAAGACTGTAGCAGGTGTTTGTAAGAGTGGCTGACCTGAGATTGAGAGTTGACATGGCAGCAAGAACCTGCAGTGAATTCATTTCCCAAAGATTTCAGCAAATCTCATCCAGAGGTATTTAAGGTCAGGGTGTCCCTGAATTTAACACAGGTGTTTGATTTCCCATGAACCTCCTGCTTCTGGGACTGGGATGCTCTTTCACATTCACTTTCCAATGTCTCGTTTAGTAAGTTCTTTTCTCAAAAGAGATATTTGTAAACCCTTAATTCATTTATTAAATCTTGTTGAAATAAATGTGAGTTTAATTCAAATGATGCTTCCAAGGAAGAAAATCTTAAAATTAAGTAAGTGTTTACACGACACAGCAGTCTAGCATTTATTCTTATCATGTAAACAATCAGGATTTGGGAAAATTAGGCATGTTGATGTACCAAAAATAAACTTGATCCTGACACTTTGAGAAATTTAGGGTTTCTTAGCATTAGAAACAGTCTAACGTAGCTTTAATTGAATCACTGAAGATATAAAGGGTATATAAAGGAGCCCAACTGGTCCCAGATTTTTACAGTCTTTCACAATTAAAGGATGTGAGGCCACATGAAGATAATTCATGATAAAATGAAATAAAATATTTCTTCACAAAGCACTTAGATTATGCTGGAGGTCAGAATCAAACAATGGAGCTGCACTTCTAAAAAATGCCAGCTAACCTTATGATCATCCATAAAACTTTAGGCCTGGCTGCTAGATTGGGTTAGTCTGAGTTCATGACTCAGGACATTAGCTGATTACAAAATGATTAAAAATATTTTTTTTTCTCTATGCAAAACATGGTCTTTTGGCACAGTCCAAAAAAAATGGACCCCAAAAACCAACCCAATCAAAATTGCCTTTATTTTTTAGCAATGCTTTTAGTAACAATACAGACAAAGAGTGATGTATTGTTAAAAAATTATGCAGGTAGCCAGGTGCAATTTAAATTGATTTTACTTCAAACTCTTCTCAGAGTATATTGAAGTGACATGATGCTTTTTATTTGAGCTGATAAAATAATATCCACACGTGTGATGCTGTAGCTTAGCATACAATTTTAAGATACTAATTGTGTTCATCCCATTATTTCAGTTTTTATTAGGGTGCACTTCTTCAGGTTTCATAGATCATCAGCATGACATTCTTTTGTCACATTGATATAGAATACTTTAAAGTCTTTCCCATTTTAAGAAACTCTGAAACCTTCAATTGTTCTGAAACTACTATCACTTTGGAAACCAGCCTTAAGTTGTCATAAGTTGTCATCTTATCTTTCAATGTGTGATCCTACTGTGTAGGACTATGGAACATTTCATTCAAAGATACTTTGAGTCATTAAGGCAATGCCACAATGCCACTGAATTTCAGAAATTATATATCAAATCTAGTTTTAAAATATATGAGGCTGAAGGAAATAGACTGTTTGGCCTGGAGCACATCACCTCTGATGTCTTCCCAGGTTCACCAAAATCCAGATTGTTTCACTGCATGCCTGGCTGCTAGGGCTGGCTCAAAGAAGGTCCTAGGAATAGGAACACCGTGTGGAAATTGAACATCAGCAAGGCTGTGAAACAAGAGGTGGGTGCCCAAGCCTTTTAGTCAGTGTAAGATAGTGAAGAGTAATTATCAGGAGCAGTTTCTATGAATATTTATAACAGTAAAAAAGTGTTTACAACCCCCCCCCCCCCCCTCCAAAATCCAACTGATCCCTAAGGTTCTATACATAGGCCATGGAATCACTGTTGACCCAGAATAGCTGTCAGCAGGGAAAGCAGTGGTAGCTGCTGGCAAAACTGCTGTTACTTTAGTGGAAAGGATGCAATAATATCTGAGACATCTTCACTGTTTTACAGTTGGAAACACGAAAAGAGGGATTGTTCTCAGTGTTAAGACACTTAAACTAATCAAATATTGCTTAGTTCTGACAATGCATTGATGTTCAACAACAATCTGTAACAATTCCAGTGGGGTTGTGGTTATTTCCATCAGAGTACTCTCAGGAAGCTTAACTTTGGGCCCTTACCTGCAGTCTGCATCCTTCACCTGTGAAACAAATGCACTCGTGACTGCAATGAATTTCACTGTCTGCTTGCAGAGTGGTGACCTTCCCCATGGCAGAGGTGACTCGTGTTTGCCCCTGTGCTGTAAGCAATAGAGGAGGTTGCAAAGTAGAGAAAGGAAAGCAATGAGGGAGGGGGAGCCCCTCAGATATTTTATTACCCAAAATAATTTATTGACAAGGGTGCAGAGAGTTGTTTTGTTTCATAGCAGCAATTTTCAATCTGCAGGAGTGCTGGGTAAGTGGGAGGAAAGTGACCCATGAGTTTGAGACTGAGCAGTCTCCTGTTCTGGGATTACCATTTAAACCCTTGAAGGAAAATTTAAGATTGTTGGCTCCTCAGCTAATTCTTCAGTGAGGAGGGAAGGTAGGAAAAGAGTATCTTAACAACATGAAAAGATCCTGATTTTTTTTTTCTCCCAGCATATTTGTTTGATCATGCTGGAGCTTTGAGGCCAAATAGCCTGCAAATTGCTTTCTCATTTCAGATGTTTCCATTGCTGCGAAACAAAGTATTTGTTTTGCAGCTTTTAAATGATCCTCCCAAGCATTTCTGCTTCTTATCCAGTTTCTCTTCCTTGCTTCAGCGTTTTCACTGCTGCTGCCATTCATCTGCATTTCATTCTCCTTTGATATTTATGAACTCAGCTTCAGCAGCAGAGTTCAGAGAAAACATCCCCTCCTTCTCTCTGCAAGACAAGCCATGTAAAAATAGTTTACTCAAATGAAGGAAGGAGACAAAAAAAATCTTGGTAAATCAGGTCCTCAGGCTAAATTTCACGGTGATGTGGGAAGTATTACCTAGTTATCTTCCAGGGGAAGAGGTCTGGAATTAACCTGCCTTCCTTCTGAGATGTAGAAAGATGTCTCAACCTAATTTAAACTCTTCCCAGGAGGAACAGTCCTAAGGGAATCTCACAGGAAGAACAGGACAGACCAGCAGAGTGAGTTTTCAGTGGCTGAAGGGTTCCAATCCATGAGACCTCCCTGGTCTCTCATGTTCTTCTAAATAAGTTCCTCCATCTCTGTACCACAGTGTCTTTTCTCCCACTCCTATTTCAATAATATACTTGGACAAAATCTTGTGGAGACGTCTGGGTGTGACTATTCCTGCCTTAGGTCTGCCTTCAAGGCAGGTAGTAGTTCTGTTATGACTACCATGACTTTCATCTCCAAGGTGCCTAAGAGACCCCCAGTGTACAGGTTTGTTGATGTATGTTTAGAGAGCCACTTGATTTTTTTTTTCCTTCTTGTATTCTTTCTTTTAGACTATGGGATAATTTTTCCAGCCCATAATGAAAGCAAAAAATATCCCAGATTTGTATGGGCAGACACCCCTGTTGGAACTGGAATTATGAGAAGGGAAAGAGAGAAGGAAGTTTCAGAAGTTGGAATAGGATGATCTTTTCTAGTTTTGTTGTCATTTAGTGTTGTGTTGCTTAAATTAACATTCACAGTGAACAGGCTGAGCTCCCAGAAAACATGAGTGTGACAAACATTCCTATCTATAGGTAATAAGATCATTTTCTCTGAAACACCCATCCCCTAGCTGGAGGGCTTGAGGCATATGATGCATAAAGGGGAACTGGCAGCATTTTCTGGCAATTCTTCACTGACTTTGATTTTTTAATTTTTTTTTCCTTTCCGGATGTTGAATTATTTTAAATATTCTGGATAGCTAATTTCTGAGTTTGTATATCTCTGTGTGTATGTGTGAATATGAAATCTCAGAACACTTTATTTATGCAAAAGATTTTTCTCTTTCTTTCACTGCTAGAATTACTGCATGAAATCCAGGCGAATGATTCTGTTATATGAGACATCAAAATAAATAGTGTGAACAATCTCTTGCAGCTTTAAACATCTATGAATCAAAATCTATTTGCTCTCTTCATTGTTATATTCCTACATCTCGATTAATGAGATTTCTGAACAACAGTCTGGGAGTAAGAGATTTTAATAGAGTAGATAAACTGAAAAAGTTGAAAGGAAAAAATGCCAGAGTGGGAACAAAGGGACTGTCTCCATCCCTTGGATTGTTAATATGCCTCTCCTCTAACTTCTTCAGACATTCTTCTTGAGATCAATTAAGTTTCATTTTAAAGTTCACATTTCCTCACATTTTGCTTTTCTTTCTGGTTAACACTTCTCATTTTCAGATTTATTAGCTGTGTCCTCAATAATCCTCCATCCTTCTCTTGTTACTCATGCTGCCATGAAGAGAATGGTTGGGACTGTGAGTCTAAAAGATATTAACGCTTTAATTTATCTAAGGATGTATTGCAAGATAAAAGACACAGTAGAAATCAGCCTGGACTCTTCCCAAGCCACTACCAGGACTGAAGTAGAAGGAAAGCAGCATCCCCCTCAGTCAGCAGTAGGCTGGAAAGAGAGATTGTAGGTGATGCTGGGAATCACAAACAAATGTGCAGGTGGGTAATACACAGTCAGCATGGATGGCCCATGCTGCATTTGATGGTAGACACTGTTCCACTCCTCTCAGTTTAACTTTACAGTTTGCTTTTATGTGCAAGCATCTTAAAGACACTTTGACTTCTTCCTTAGTCTCCATAAATGCTGGCATGAAGGACTCCGCGTGCCTGAATGCTTTATTAATTTGTGTCTCCTCTATCAGTTACTTCTCTGTGTAAGGAGAGGTCTCTCCCTGTTCAAACCACCACCATATCTGTTACTGTGCTAGAATTTCTGGTTTGAGCTGAGAGCAAGTTAGGATTTAACTCTGTTAAATTTAGGAAAAAAAATCCAACTTTTCTGTGACCAGTATAATAAGTTGTATTTCTGGCTAATAATTGATTCTTGTTTATCATTTTAACTTCAAGCCATGAGGTTCAACTCTTATGGGTAAAGGTGAATCAAACTGCTTTTATTTCCAGATTGTTTTTCAGTAGGCAATTAGAGACAGTAAAAGGAACAGTAATAGAAGAAATACAGAAAACTGCAGGCACAGAAAAGTCAGGAGGGTTAGATATATAATTCATGTGGATATATTTTCAGGACAATAATCCATGTTTTATAGCATTTTCTGATGTTCATTTACTTACAATGGGGCAAGTTTTTAATTAAGATTTTTATGATATTTTCATTGTAAACTCCCTTAGATTACAGCTTCTGCATGTTGTATTATTAAATTTCAGAAACAATGCTGTAAGATGATGCAACCACCGTTTCTAGGACTGAAATAATGAGAGGCAGCTTATGAAATCCTGTGACATTTCTGAACCTGCTAGAAATGTGCTGAAAATGAAAATGATGGCAAGATTTTTTTTCTTTCCTCTAATACATTCTAAAGATCTATAATTTCAGATTGTTACAGTATATCTGGGAGAAAGGAGAAATGTGACTACAGATTCCAGCACTGCCCAAAACAAAGACAAGATAATTGTTTTAATAACTTAGCCAGTGATCAATCCATATACAAAATGCCAACCCTCTCTCAAGTGGTCTGTGTTCTTCAACTACTTCCCCTAGCACCCGATTATTTTATTTGCTTCTCCCAATAGTCTTGTGTTCTTCTGCCTGTGTGAAAATTTCTTTCTCTAGTTCATACCTTCCTTAGGTTTCATCTGGCTGTCTTTTCCTTTTTTGCCTTCTTCCATCTGATAAAAATTATATTCAGCAAATTTAAAAAATGTACTTAAGGCTCACCCCAAAAAAGCAAGGAAATAAGCTAAAAAGAGTTGTTGGCTTGAATAAATTTTGTTCCAGCATACTGAATTCTATGAATTTTTTTAAGATTTCTGAAGCAGAGAATGGAACAGTATTAAAAAATAAGAGCAAATGTGTGTGCTGTGGGTATTGTTTGTCCACTTGCTTTGAGCAGGGAGGCCATTCAGTATATAGTCACAGGTAAGCACATGGCTGAGTTCCTGTCATTTGTAGTGATTTCTACCTTTTTCTTCATTAACTCTGATGAACCCAAAAATTAAAATTCAGGTTTTTCAAAATCTGTTGAGACTACTTGTCAAAACATTAGAACCTTCTAATAAGGTAGAACTGGTTTCCAAGCAAGCTTAACTGGAAGTAGATATTGCTTTAACTCAAAAGCAAATCTGTTTTTTACCCCACAGGGCTATCTTGTTGTTACATATAATACCAGTAGCTATGGAGGTAATCTGATTTTCACCCAGGAAATCAATAAAAAGCCTTTTAATCAGCTATTGTGTACTAACAAATTGATAACTCGAGCAGCCTGTTACCACCCGTTGGCTTCTATGTTGAAGAGGAATACATGTTTTGTGAATATTTCCCTGGGGATAGTTATGTCTAGATTCTTCCTGAAAGGCATGCAATAAATCCTTCTAATCGCCAGTCTGCAAGCGTTTGATTTCTGCACACTCAGCCCAACCCAGCCCATGAAAGGTGAATGCAAAGCTATGAGTTAATGAATCAAACAAACATTCAGCTTTTGTCAGAATTTGCATGGTGGTAATATTGGAATAAATGATAAATCCCAAATGAAATTCAATGAGACTGAATCAGCCTTCCTGAGATTTATCTATCTGTCTTTTTCTCCTTGGAAAGTATCCTAGAACAAAATGTTTATTCTTTTTTGTTACCTTTTTTTTGGATTTATTGTTAGACTAGGCAGACTGGATCTGACCCAAGCTCTACACTGGCGAATATTTTGTCCTCACCATTGACAAATGACAGAGATTTCAGAATAAGGCAAAAGAGATCTGTAGAAAGCTGTCATGGTCGTCTTCCTCCCTGTTTCATGATGAGACGTTATCCCAAACTGCACATCACTGCAGTTGCCCCTAATCATATTTTCAGTGGTGTTTTTCACATGGAGGTGTTCTCCACAAGCAGAGGAGCTCTGGAAATCCCAACATAAATGAAGATGTTTAGACACTGGCCTCCAAGGTTGTTGTATGGGCTCTCCTGCTGGCTGATAGAGAAAGATGGGCTCTTGTAGGATGCAGTTTATCTTGCTGTAAGGCAGACATCCAAGAGATCTGTCTGGTGCCTAGGAGAGACATTCAGTGAATTGTATCTTAGATTAGTCCACTTCTTTCTACTGATTGCAAAAGCAACCTGTAAAACTAGCTCAGAGGTAGACAACTGCAGCTGTGTGAGATTAGTCTCACTCTTGTCAGCTTGAAATATGTAGGTAGGACATGGTGTTGATTTTTTCAACTCTAAAACATATTTTATCCTTTCTTATAAAATGCTGTTAGGTTAGAAGTTCCAGAGTTATTAGAAACAGGAGGAGAAGACCACTGATGTCCAGGGTTGAGATGACAGTGATAATAATGAGAATTGATGTATAGACAAAAACCCAGCTGTTGACAAGTACAGGAGTGCAGCTCTTCTCCTGTTGGTTTTTCCAGTGTCTGCTGCATATGATGTGTCACACTAAGATAAAACCAAAAGAGATGGGAGAGGCAGAACACAAACCATAGAAGGTGATGAAAGAGTGCTGGAAATCTTACTCCTTCTCCTCCCTGGCAGCGAAATATATGTGAATACAATGAAGAAAGCAATGGCTAAATAGTTCCTGGAGATGAGCACCAAGGGCCAAAGATCAAACATAGCAAATACTTGAGTCTGTGTGGAAGAACAAGCCTGGTTTCTGAGAGGAGAGAAACATCTCTCTCCTATAGGCAAAATATATATAAATATTTTAGCCTTTTATCACCTTATTTGGAGGGGAATTTTTTAATGGCAAGTTACCAAAGTGCAGCTGGAAGAGTCACACTTGCCCTTTCCCAGAATCAGTGAGAAAGTTTTTCCCTCCCTTTTCCATTTCTTCTTCTGTATCAAAACTTGTATGTGTCTCTTCTAAAGAAGAGTATTTATGTGGTTGTTTCAATGCTTTCCTCTTTTCACTTACGAGATTTATTTAAAATCCATGTTTGGGAAACTTGGAAAGAGAATCTGTTTTATCCAGGCAGATACTTAAATGTTTGAAGTACTTCTAGTAATCTTTTTCTTCTCTTTTTTTTTTGCATTGGACAACGCTTTCAGCAGGCAGAGAAAAAGGTGCTCCAAGCTTTCTATGGAGAAAAACTTGCTGGATACTTTATGTAACACTTCATCACTGCCTGTGTACACAGAATTCAGCTAACTTTAGGAAGCAGCATTTTGGTATCATTTTTTCTAACAGGACATGTCCAAATAAGAAAATAATTTATCTTTTCAATCTTACTCTCATGTATATTTTCCATTTTAGTTTAGCTTTCCATTCATCATGTGGCACTGGTGCATATTGTATTAGGGTATTAGATCAAGCTGTCAAAAAGCTGACTTTTTTTCCCCTAAGCATATGCATTTTTGGAACAGTAATTAATTCAACCAACTGGAAGTAAGTAATTAGTGGCTTTTTTCCTTGTGCTTGTTGCAAGTTTTGATATGAAGTATTTTTAAAAGGCTGCAGTTTTAACATCTGAAAAGTCCTTGTTTTTGGGTATCTTGGTTATACAAGAAGATTGTGTGATCTTAGGGAGTGTATTAGCACACATGATGCTAAACATGGTTTTTGGAGGGAGAAATGCTTAATGACCTTAGGAAAGAGCTTTAGGGATTGTCAGTGGCTGTCTGCATAGGTGGTTTGGATATTCAAAACTCCATGTTTCATAATTATAGCCAACTACTATGGTTACATGTAGGATTAGTGTGTTCCATTCCTGAAGTTCTGTGTGCTGTAGGTGACAGAAAAGTTACTTTAGATGAGCCCCACGAAAAGCCCAACTGTTTGGGACCAGTGAGATTGTGACTGAAAACCAGCAAGGTAATAGAATCAAAAGCAGAATGTTTGTGCTCTGAGAGGGCTGGAAAACTGTGCACAGGAAGGGAATGCTGACAGGGCAATGCACAAATATAGCAAAGAGATGTACACAACATAAACTGAACCCACAGTG
Organism: Sylvia atricapilla; assembly: GCF_009819655.1. Lineage (NCBI taxonomy): Eukaryota > Metazoa > Chordata > Aves > Passeriformes > Sylviidae > Sylvia > Sylvia atricapilla. The sequence goes on from NC_089146.1 coordinate 24,974,208, forward strand.
ATTTAAAAGATGGTCTTGAAAGAATGAAAAGCTTTGCAAAACCTGCATCCTGCATTGACCAGGATGGCCAGTTTAGAGTATTGTTAAATTGTTCAAGTGATACAATAAATAAGCAGAGGATACAAATACTCTTCTCTCCACTTCCATTCTGATCTATAACTTTAATGAAGAACATTTAATCTATGATTGTCTGGGCTGAGATGTGCTCACCTCTCCCTTACACTGTCTGTCTCAACCTGTGACTTTGGTGTATTTACACCATAATGTGGAGAAATTTGAGGATGGTGAAGATGAGTCATTATCTCTTACTAAAAAAGGAAAATTTGTGACCTAGATAAGATCCACGATTTCATTTCACATGACTTGAGGTTGCTTAGTTTTGTTTAGTGCAGCGAAGGAAAGAAAGGAAAAGAAAAGCTTTGTTTGGGGTTTTTTTGCTTCTATTATTCCCAACTGTGTGATATGGTTTTCCACACCGCACAATGTGGACCCCAAACACAAGGGTTTATTGTCCCTTTACAATATTTATTGGAAAAAAAGGGGATGGGGGGGTTTCTCATTTTTTACTAATCTATAACCTGCTGAAATAATTTCAAATATCTGTTTAGACTCCATAAATGCTGAACGAAATCCCCACCCTGTTGTAGCAGTCTGAACATGGAATGAAAGCTACTTTGAAAAGGCTTTCATTTTCATGTGATATTTACCTGGCCTCCGACCATTGGAGTCTCATTCTTGGTGAAGAACTGGACAGTTCTTTAATGTCAGTCTAATGTCAGTCTTTTTTTTTTTTTTTTTTTTTTTTTTTTTTTTTTGTATTATAGATCTGAGATAAACTGTTAAAAGAATAAAAGGTCAAGTGTGTTGTTTCCTTTTACAAGAAGGTACCCTAAAGAGAATGAGATACTTGGGCTAGGGGCTACGTCTTCCAGCTGCTTAGCTGGCAGAAAGTAGATAAATTGTAGTCATTTATGAAAAAATAAAAGAGTGAACCCAAGGCTTTGTCCACCATTCTGCTCCTCCTCTTTTAACCCACGTGAGTTGCTGCAGATCAATGGGATTGGGATAATGGGCTATCCATGCTTTTGTAAGTCAATGGATTACTGACTTTTTTCCCCAGTTTGTAGGGAGGCATGTTACAGATAAGAGTAAAGCGTTCATGCACGCATGTATATGTGTGTGTCTGTGCAGGAGTATGTGTATTTGTACAATATAATTTGTGTTGGTATGTATGTAGTGTTATTCTTCCCATAACCTTTGTCTGACCTTGTCTAGAAGACAACAAATATTATATTAACCTTGCTGTTTCTGTGATTTTTATGAACTTTTTCTAGCTGTTTTAATTTTCTTATTGTTAATACCTCCTGTAATTCAGGCACAGTACTGCCCAATTGCATGGTAATTTGAAGCAGGGGGAAGTCAGGCTCTTTAGTGACCTTTTCACTAGAAATTTCTCATGAAGGCAACTGTTAGCAAGTTTGGATGTGTCTTTTTATAACCTTTACAGTTCAATGTGTGTCCTTCTAATGAGCTATTCAATAACTCAGCGCCTCAGCTCTGCTAATACTAATACATGTCATACTCAATATGTTGTGGAGCTCTGAAATTCATTCTTTCTTTTTCAAGGCAATGCTGAGAGTCTGGTAAACAGTTTGTACTGAGAGTTTTGTTGCTGGGAACACCTAAGATGCCTCTAATTCAACTCTTGAAAAATAGACAGTAGAAAATGCCTTGACATAATCTTATTTGAATAAGGCAAACAAACAGCAATTCTTACATTCTCTTCACTAATCTTAAAGAATTTTTTAGTGATCAATATCTAGTAGAACTTGATCATGGTATTTTTCTCCCATAATTTTATCAAATTAGGTTTGAGACAATATGAGTTTTGAAAATTTTCAGAATTATTCTTCCAAATACATTTCACCTGAATTATTTTGTTGGTTTTGTACTAATAAATAAATATGTTGGAGATTTTGAATTTTTTTCCCCTCCCTGTGGGTCATTTTTTTAGCCATTACAATACCTGGTTACAGACCCATATTTTTTATCATTTTGTGTCTGGCTGGCTCTGCCCAAGGGTTCTTGCTGAACAGAATACTAAAACTCTTACCCTGATCATCTTAGAAATATTAGTGTGGCAAAATTTGCTGCTTACCAGTTTCTTTCAAAATTTAATGATTTTTGGTGTATTCCAAGATAGTCCATCTCTGGTGTCATCTGAGCCTGGTTTTTATGTGGGAACACTGATAAAGACAAAAAACATGCTTTTGAACTTGACATTTGATCAGAGATTAAAACACTGGGCTGTGGCTTAAGTAATGTAGGTTTCATTACTAACTTTAAAACAGTTTCCTTATTTGATACAAATTTTTTGCCCACCTGCTTTATTTGTTCCAATAGGGCCAGTAACAGTTCCTTAATCTGCAAGGATATTGCAGTAATAAATTTCCTAAAACATCAAAGGAGCAGGTTACTGAGGGCTGAAAAAGTATCTAAGAAGAGCAACTGAACAAGTTACAGGCACACTTTTCTCAGCACTGTACTGCAATAACTTTTTAGGAGTTTAAAAAAAAAAAGAAATTATTTTACCAACTAGTCTTATTAAGTTCACGTTTCTCCATCATCCTTCTCTGCATATCCTGTTGTCTGTAACAATCATTTCAAACATAAAAAGGCCCAGAAAAGTGCAACTTTTAAGAATTGTAGCTTCCGGTCATGTTAGTTTGGTGCTTTGTAGGCTTTTCTCTTAGGGTGTTTCTGTTCTGAATTGCAAGCAGCATGTCAGATTCCTTACATGCTCATTTGGACCTGCTGCTGTCTTTGACACAGCCTCTGGTCCTAGCTGAAGAGTTTTATAGTTGTCTCTTATTTTTCTTTTCTTTTCTGGGGGAAACTTGCAGGTGTGAAGGCTTTCTTTTGATGAAAAACTTCTAACAGAGAGGTAAAAGGCCTCTCTGGGTCCCTCATCAACAGTAACAGCCAATTAATAACCAGGAAAAATCATTATTGAAGCCACGGTCCAGCTGTTGAAGTAAGATCTCTTCCTCTCATTTGTTCCATTTAGGAGAAGGCAAAGATTTCTTCCCTCATTGTCTGCTGCTGACTAGAGGTTTCACTTGTCATTCTAGATGAACCACATGTCGAAAAGATGGTCTTGAGACCTTTATTCTGGATAGTTCAGTGACTTCCCTGAAGAAACTAGAGAGTTTATGTTTTGTGGATTTGGGAATCATGAGGGTACTCAGCTGGTAGAAGATGTATAAGACCCATTACATCCTGATGCTGAGTATCTGCTGCTGTAATGAGGGAACATCCTGGACAGAAATGCAGGAGGACTAAAGGCATGATTTCCACACACCCCTGCCCCCCTCCTTCTCCTGTACAGAACTGATCCCAGTCACTTCCTTGAGAGAGAACTTTGCTATTCTAAGCTCATTTTATCTGTAAAAATTCTCCTCTTGCATTATTTATGTGGGGGCTTTATTGCAGCAGTGGGCTGATTGCCAGCTTACTCCCAATCACTCAGGTCACCAATGACGACAAATAGAATGCAATTTCCTAATTGGTTGTTGTCTCTCACTTCCATGTAAATAAAAAATGTCTCTCAGCTACTTTTCATTAGAGGAAAGTACAGGTGATAACTCTGAAACAGAAAAATGGTTTTTCCCTTATAGTCTTCTGGTCATTTTTGGATTATCAATCCCTCTGGGTGAAAAAGCAATCTGGATTAAGTTAGATATTTTATTTAGAGTAGCTAATGCAAAATAAACAGCTCTATCATCTTTTTCTTCTTTTCCTGGAATCCAGCCAGATTTCTAGCAGTGTTGTTGAATAATATCTACTCTTTCAAATAACATTACATACAGTGCTTAGGCTAAATTGCAAGTCACTCGGTCTCTTCTTTCTAAAATCAGAAAACTGCAAATTAACCACTAACTTTAGGCAGAAATTGTTTTTATCTGGGAAATTATATCTGTGTTTTACAGACTTAACCACCAAGATAAACACACATGCTTTTCTTTACTCTGCCTGTGGGTTGTCAGGGTGTTATACAAGCTGAAAACCAGGTATGGGGTCTGGTAAATAAAGACAACGCAGCTGGAACACAAGCTGTCTGGGATGCTGTTTATTGTAATACTCTTTCTTTAGTAGACTTGTTATTTGAAGACTACCTGTAAACCCATGGATACTGAAATTTAAGAACAACTTGTGGTTACTATTAAAGCAGACTCATTTTGTTTGTGTTTTCAGCCTAGGTTCTAGTCCTAAAGCAAATCTACTGTGCATCTGAATTCACAGGTGCAAAGTTTGTTGGCTAAATATGAAACTAGGTGAAGTCTTGTGTAAAATAAAATGTCTCACTGCCCCTCACAAAGAAGAAAAAAACATTAAGATAACATGAATTTGTTGTTGACTTCTCAGCCAAAGGCAGCAGGGAAATCTGTAGCAATAAGTATATTCACCTAGAAGTATGTATGTAAAGGGCAAAGTTGCACAGATGACAAGCTAGATGTTTTGAGATGAGTTTTGCTGCTGAAAAGCATAAAGAGTGTTAGGACTTGTTATATTTTTTTCTGAAAAACAACTGGTGACACACTCTAAGGTCAACATGTAATATCATTTCCATGCTCTTCTAAAAAGTCAGATTAGTCCTTTCAGCAGTAACCTTTCTCACATTGACTATGTTTGCTTTCCTGCTTTTAAAATTCATCTTCTCTATTTGTGATTCTGACAGCTTGTAGGATTACATTGTCCATATATCAATGTAGATGTGCCCTCTTTGTCATATTTTGATTAAAAGAAGTATACTTTTACTTATGTTAAGATAATATAGTGTACAGCAGATATATAACCTTTTAGCAAAGCCTTCTTTTTTTTTTCTTTTTATATTTTTAAAGAACCTTCAGATGCCATTTAACTATTCAAGCTCAAAATAGAAATACTCAAAGATGGTTTGGTGGGTTGAAGAAGAGATTGTCTCTTAATCTTTAGACAGAAAAACAGGAAACCAGGAAAATGTGAAATAGAGAAGTCCTTGGGAAAACTTGAGTAAACATCTGTCACATCCACGTTAGAAATGATCCAATAAAAATGGGTTCATTGCGCTCATTGTCGCTTACTCTATAGTGGATAACACTTCATTTTGAGGGCTTTCACATCCTAGCACAAAAGCCATGTCTGCACACAAACATGTTCCTGGAACATGAATCTGAAAGAGACCTCCTGGGCCACTATGTCCAATATAATTATCGCTTTAGGCAACTGTAGAATTTGTATGGTCTGTTGAGTTTTCAAGTGACTATCAAAAAGAAAAGAGAATAAAAATTTGTTTACTCAGCTAGCACAGTACATTTAAAAAACATATATTGTGTTTATTTTTATTTAAAAATAAAATTGCCAAAGTGAGACATGGTTTAATTATCTTTACTCTGAAGATATTTATCTGATTTTGAAGACTAGGTATCTTTCTTATTTAATTCTTCCAGCTGAAGGAAAAAAGTGTGAATATATGGTGTGAATGATAAGAAATCATCCTTTGTTCTAAGCAAATTTTATAAAATATGTCCTAGTTCCAACATACCACTGTTTGTCATCATTAGGACTGAATGATATTACTGATGTTAAATACCTAAAAGGAAAGTAGTTTCTCTGATTGTACCAAACAAGGTGATAAGATACCTAACTGGAAGCATCCATCCCAGTTGTGTTCTCTGTCCTTTGTAGAAGATGCTTTCTTTCTGTCTGCATTGCTCCATGTATTTTATTGAGTTCTGTAGGAGGTTTTCAGTCACATGAATAGTTTTTATTATGGGTAGCTAAACAAAGAAGGTGTTCTGTGGATTTGCCCACCATTCTCCAAATATTTTTAAATCGATTGATCAGCTATCACTAGATTCAGAATCAGGTGGATGTCAGCAGTCTGTGTAGCTTCGTGGAAATGTAGGATTGGGCAGCTCCTACATTATCCTGATTTTACAGTTTTGTGGGATTCTTCCCACTAAATGACTGTTTTCTGCCTTAGAATGAGTGAACTTTTCCTTGATGCTTTTTCAAGCAGGATGTTGCAAAACTTTCCAAGCTTACAGACCTTTTCTCTTCATTTTCTCTGTACTTTTCATTAGGTCCAAGCTGTGCTGCTTTATTTCTTCTCTAGCAGCAACCTTGAGGTTTCAACATTCTTTTACCTTTCAGTCTTTTGTAATATCTGAAGAGAGCTCTATTATCACCTTTTTCCTGGCTAATCAAGGTGAAATCATTTAGTTGCTACAGTGGTTTCTAAGTTACCTTAGGTATCCTAATGGCCAGTCTCTTCATCTGTTACCATTTGAACAAATTTCTCTCCAATATAAGTGGCCAGAATTATGTTCAATATCCTGGATGGAGGCTTTTACAACATCGTTAGTAACTTGTGTCACTACTAGAACTGCCTCATCATTTAGATCCTAGCAGTGATCTAAAGATCCTAGCAGTGATTTGACTTTTTCATGATCACACCAAATTAATTGCTTCTCATCATCCTCTCATTGAAAAGTGCACATCAGGTCTTTCACCTCTATTTTTTCTAACTGATGAGACATCAGCATAGATCAGATGGTCTTGATGTTCGTCCCTATGAGTATGACCTTGTACTTTATGAATGCACAGTCTACACAGAGCTTATTAATGCTGAGGTTTCAGATCATAAGGACTATTACTTAGCATATGCAGGCCTGGGTTTACTGGAGGAGAGGGTGGAAAAGCATCTCTGCTCCCATCTTCACTAGCACCATCTTATGCTGGGTGTGCTTTCACATCACTGGCCAAGAGGCTGCACAATCCTTCTGCACAGACTGAGATCATGTTAGCCATTGCATTCCTACTTGCAAGGGTGACCTATCTCTCAAATCTTCAGGATGACTAGTATTTTTATTATTATTATTATTTCAGTTCCTCTCCATTGTTACAATCAGGATCATAGACCTTGGAGTAAGATTATTTGTTCCCTTGAGTCCCATCAGACACCCTCCAAGAGGTGAAGATTTTGTCATTCCTTAAGTATAAGAGAGGGTTGTGGAAAGCCTGCTGTATATTTGGAGAAAAGCCTAGGGAAATTAGATAAGTCCATGCTATATCCTATGGTAAAAATTAACTGGTCACTTTTTCCTGATGAAATGTAGGCTTCTAATGGGCACCAAAGTGTTTTCAATTTCACTGGATTTTAGCATTTGTTGAGCTTTCCCTGAGTGTTCATTAATCTAATTGCGAAGCAAATGCCAGCTTCAGACTAAAGGTGACCTAAATGTCGCACCACTTTTAGCACTAAAATAAAGAGTGTTCAAGAATTAATGAGTGTAGTGGTCACATTTCTTATGCACAGCAACTGGTGAATCTCAGCTCGCGCCTCTGACACAAAACGCTCCTCAGTCAACTCTCTGTTTCCCAGGCGAGTTGCTTCTCTTGCAGTTGTCAGACAGCTTTTTTTTATCAGTTTATGACAAACCACAGGGGCTGTGGATCATAGGAATTGGGGCTTTTGATTAGTTCTATGCAATATGAGAAGTTTCCTTTCCTTCAACAAAATCTGTTCAGCTTTCATTTCAGTGTTTTCTCCAAAATTACAGGATATACTTAACTTTCCCCTGAGATACTTGAGAATAGCAACCTGACTCCTTTCACTTCTCTTTTCAGATATAGTATTTCTATTCTCTTTCCTCTTTCATCTTGCTTTTTATCCTTTGTGAAATGGCAGAGGACAGTGCTATGACTAACAGTGTAGAAAGAAAAAAAAGAGGAAGAGACATTTTGAAGGGTGATGTGAATTACCCGGTTAACAGCAAGGCTTATATTGGAATAATAATAAGTCTTAAACATTTTTAACATGTCTGTGGTATATATGAGAATTAGGAATTCGGGCTATACCTGCAATTAGAAGAGGGAAACTGGCTGGAAAGGGCAGGGAACTCACTTTAACTGAGTGTCTGAGTAGACATTGCCTGAGGGCAACTTTAACCAGTGCTAGGTGGGAGCAGAGCTGTAGGGCAGCAGTTAATAGGGACCTGAGCTGTTATTCCAGAGATCTCCCTCCTTAATGGTAATCATCAGTCATCTCAGAGCTTGTTGCTTTATTGCTGAAGTGATCACAAGGCCCTTCAGCACTTCCATGCAGTCTGCCATCTTCTTTACTGCAGAATAATTTTTATTGGCAGAAGAGTTTGACATCTCTCACTGTGAACTCCAAGCCACTACAATGACCTTGGGCATGAGTGTAATTTTTAAGTTCTTCTGTGAAATACTGGAAATTGGTCCTCAGTAGACTCCAGTGATTTACTAATATTTAAGTTATTGGATTGACCATTTAGTGTTTGGGTAACATTCTCAGTAATAACCAGGAATATGTCCTTCTGGCACTAAAGTCTGTGAAGCTCTAAAATACACTGAGACCCCAGGTCACAATAGTGAGCATCTGACATGTGAGCCCTGGTTTTCTATGTATTTATTTCATATATCCTATGTCTCTGCACTGCAGTCATTCCAGCTTCCCACACCTTCTGTAATCACTATTGTTAGAGTACATTTTCTGTCCTCCTATATCTTATGGGCTAAGCCAGAACACTTTTTTTGTCTAGTTAAGAACTACATATGTACAGGTTGGCAAGCTGCCATGCATGCCCAGGTGGCCAAGCTAGTTCATGCATTTTAAATATGCAAGGGTTGAGTTTGGTCTGTCTTTTCCCCAACTACAAGAATAAATTTAGAAAAGTGATGTTAATCAACCATCTAACCGTTTGACACAAGTATAGAAAATTATCCAGGGTATTTCCATTTCTGACTGAAATGCCTGTAGGAAGAAAAATCATTAAAGCCAGATAAGTGGATAGCTAGCACAACAGCACAAACTGTGCTGGTTTAGGCTTGTGCAAGGAGATGGCATCCTATCCCCAGGACCTATTAAGATAAGAAGTGTATGGGGAAAGTCTAGAGGATATCACGTGGTGAGGGTTTGAGAATTGGGAAGTGAGGACAAAGACCAAAGGGACTGATGTCTTGTATGAGTAAGGATTCCTATAGTAGAGAGGAGAGGACTAGGAAAGTCAATAGAAGTGTCAATATTTTTGAGCTAGAGGACATCAGCAGGTCTGGAACCCTTTCTACTCTATCTCACACTTATTGCAACCCTATGGTATTTGTAGTCTCCTCCTGGCCATTGTGCTGTGCATGACTGCAATTAAACAATTAATATTGCTGATTACTAACCCTCTCACTCTTCTCTCATTCAGTGCAATTCATATGTGCCAACTTCAATTTTTTGGTGTCCTGTGCCATGGTTTCATTAATTCTCCAAAACTCCTTTCACATCCTTGAAAGGGGCTTATTAAGGGTGTTTTGCCTTGGATTTTGGGGCTTATTAAGGGTGTTTTGCCACTGAAATTCTGTGTGCAATGGCTGTCCCAGCTTTAGAAGAATCTCTGCAGCCATATTTGACAGCTCTATGGCTTAATGTGTCTATAAGTCTCTTAATAACTGATTTAAGCTTCTAACTTTAACACTGCCCCGTGATGTCAAATAAAAAAAAACAGCTTTTAACTTGTCATGCTGAATAATATTTGACATTATACTACCATTTTCTTCTACCTTCAGCCTGTCAGCAAAGAACTGTGGGGAAATTTAGCAATCTTATTTGAATTTTACTACAAATAAAATCCATTTTCCATTTAATATCCATTTATTTTCTATTAAATGGATACAATAGCATTTTGCAGTTATAGCATCACAATATGTGACATGGTAATTAAAATTCATAACATCTTTTGTTTGATCTTTGTTGAGGGAGAAGAAGGTTGATGATGATGAATTGCAGCAATACAGTCAAGAGTTAATCTAAGAATTGTTTCTCAATATTTAAATAATTTTTCTTCAAATCTATTTGATTTCTCTGATAATATATGATCGCATGGTAAAATAAACATTAAAACATGTGATAGAGCCTTAATAGTATATGGGCTCTATGCTAACAAGTGATGATAAAAAGTAAGAAATTTCAATAAGTACATATACTCACAGATATCTAGAAATACAGTCTCATCAGTCCACAGTCATTTCAAGTAGCAAGCTCTAACTTCTAAATTTAGGGGAATCTGACAAGGTCTCATGCTTTCATAAAATTTGGATACTACTTCCTCCCTACAAGTGCTTAGCTTAATAATTACCATATCATTACTGAAATGGCTGCCCTTTCAAGGTCTGTCTTTTTATTAATGTTCTTTTCTGGTAGCTGGCCGTTTAAATTTGGCCAGCATGAGCTGTCATGCAGTGCAGTAAGTGGATATTGCAGTTTTCTCCCTCCCATCTATGCAATATTTTCCAGCTAAAGAGCACATGAGATCGAAAGGGATTCCTCAGCAATGAAAAATGAAATAATGGTGTCAGAAGGATTTTCAATTTATCAGAGAAAAGGCATAATGAAATCCAGTAGCTGCAAGAGAAGGCAGAGACAGACTTACTAGAAATAGGGTGTGCTATGGAAGATAGCTGTCTATTGGAAAAGCATATCTAAAAATGCAGTGAGATCTATTCTACCTGAAATCTTTATATATAAAAATTGATGACTTTTTAAAATATACATTTTAACTTCAGGGGGCAATATGAGCCTCTTTTTAAGTGCTATCCTCTGTTCTGCTCAGTAGATGAAAAAATAAGTGATAACAATAACTGTTTTTTCATTTCCCAGCTTATGAATATATGTTCTGCTGATTCTCAAAACTTTCATTTTTGCACAAAATGAAGAGGGAGTGGGGGGGATCTCTGGCTGCAGTATGATATGTCTTTATATTTTTAAATATGTTTTTAATCCTATCTCTTTTTGATCCTTTTTGCCTGCTGAGAGGGAGATAGAGAACACTTTTCACCTAGAAAAAATATTCTATTGGGAAGACAGAAACCAAAAAGTTGACGACATTTAAAATAAATTTTTATTTAGAGATGAGCAAGGAAAACAAATTAGAACACCCCATCTGTAACTGTTTTAACTAGTCTTTTATCATAATCTTTTCATAATGAGCCAGCACAAACTAATCCTAAGCATGTGGTGGGTGGCTGACTGGGACCTCTTAAGTACCTAGTCCAGCAACTTCAAAGAGAAGTGAGAAATGTTCAATTATATCTAAAGCATGTCAGGAGAAAAGGTGAAAATTCACTAAGTACTCACACACCATATGATGAGGGGTGAAGATGACCTTTTCTACCCCTAGTTCAGGATTTTTGTTGAAATAGCATTTTTATAGGGAAGGGTTGATAAGGAGACAGGATGTGTTTTTTAGTGGTATTTTTCTGCATCTTTTTTCATTGCTACACATGTCATTCCTCCAGCTGATTGTGACTGTTTGAAGGATTGCTTTATACGTACAAAAAGGAGTTATCTGAGTTTGTCTGTCGTTCTTTTGTGTCTAGAGATCTGGTCAAGTCTTTCGCACTTTTAGAAATTTCCCATTGATTGTGGTCCACAGCCCATGATGGAAGGAGGTGTCATGTGTCTAGTGAAGAGTTTTCAGGCCAGTAATTTTCATGGTACATTTAGAGATTGTTTCCTACAAGAAGTGTATCTGTATATGAATGAACCTGTGATCTTTACCCTTAGTTTTTGATAACTAAACTCATCCACCAGACAAATAAGAAAGACTATTGCTGATGACACAGGCCACCTACACTATTTTTTTTTACTTAATGGCTCTATATTTTGGGCAGAAAAACATTTTTTTTTCAGTTTTTTTTTGTCCCAGATATACACAGTATCACCATTAATATGTATATGTACTTTTATAAAAGGAAACTCCAATGTCAAAATGACACATCATTGATATAAACGCAACAGGCTGATAGAGGATAATTTTTTCCTTGTTGAAGTGCTAACGTGAAATTTAGACCGTGTTGCTGTAAAAATAAGCATTTTTGGAGTTTGGAGTGGTGAGTCATGCCCCTCTCTCCCAGAAAGGGACTGCAGATAAAGGACCTATCTTTAATTGCAGCTTGAGATAACACTTTTCTAATGCTAGGTACAGGGCAGCCAGGCTAACATGGAGCTAATGGCAGGTGGCTGAACCAGCTGGAGTAGAACTGCCACCTGCTGCAACATCTACCATTAATTAACTAACTCATCAGTAATTGCATGGCCTTCTAACTAAGATAATGTGGAATATCTGTATATTATCTAATGAAATCTGTGCTTCTGCGTGATAAATCTGAACTCTCCTGGGGACTGGTTATGACCTAATGCAGACGACGTTGGATGCATGTTTAGAGAGAAGCCAAAATCCCAGAAATGTGGAGTTCACAGAGCCAAATCTCAAGCTGTTTTGTTTGGGCACAGTCCCAAGTTAGCTGCCCTTTGGGGTTAGGGGGCAAAATCAATTATGGCTTGCTGAGTATTTCAGTCTGGAGGCCTGTGCTGAATGCAGCTTCATCCCACTATGATGATCTACTTCTCCTGAGACAGAAGGTGATTATCAATCACAAAAGGACCTAAATGCTCTGCAGTTCTTTACTGTAAACACTAATCAATAGCAACTCTGTCCGTTAGCAATCCAGAAACTTTTGTTCTCTTGGCTTCTGTCAGATGGTGAGGTTTTTGTGTTTTTCCTGTACCAGCTACTTAGCTTACACCTCCTTTTGTGATAAGTTTCAATCATTTTGAAGAGCAACATGAGTCAAAGAAGCAGGGGTTGAAGTACCAGCAACAGGCATGGCTTTGAAGCTTCAAAATAACAGTTTGAAATTAGGTTAGGAGACCTTGCTAATTTTTAATACAGCTCCTTAAATTCTACCTAAAAATAGGTTGGTTGTTCTTTAAATATTTGTGGATAGAAGGATGGAGAAGATCTTCAGAAACCCAGCTACTGATGTAGTAGTAGAAACCCAGCTACTGATCACTAGTAGTGACTGAAGACAGAATGTCTAATACTTTTATCTTGCTAAAAAGGAAACTTTTTGGCACTTTGAGTAAGTCCTGTCAGTGTTCATCTATTGTATTAGCAGCTGAAATTTTTTCTGTGAAGCACTCATGAAAGAGAAATCCAGGAGAAGGAAATTTTCTCTTCTGTGTTTATTTAGGCATTGAAATCTTAACTGATATGGATGCAAATTGGAAACTACTTGAGTAAACTATCACTGTAACCCAATATATTTGGATGTTTTAAGACAATATTTATCTTTTACATTGGGTCTGCATGATGTAGAGTCAGCATTTTGGAGTCCAATTCTACTGCCTATGTAAATCAAGTTTAAGTGCAAGTGGGAAGTTTTTGCTAGGGGCACTTACTGCAAGTTTTCTGCTTGGCAATTTCTAGAATCTTTTCTGGTTCACAGTCAAAGGCAGACATTGTGGTTTCACTGGAATAAATAATGTAACAAGCCTGACCAGCTCGGGAAAATGGCAGGTTTCTGCATTTCAGGTTAATCTCAAGCCGGTAATTCATTCTGATTCTTAACTGCTGTTCTTGCTATGATGCCAAAATACCAGTTCCTAGGCTGATATATTCATATTCTAATTTTCCAGTAATTAGTGTCCTCCTGAAAATGGGTTCTTTTTACTTTATTTTCAATCACAATGTTTAATTGAAATTCAGAAGGGAAATGCTGCATCATATTTATGGATTGAAGAGTGTGTGGTAGACAATTATCATAATTTTAAAATACAGCTTGCTTAGAAATAAAAAATAGGTGTTCTGAGTTGGATACATTCTTTGAATTTGAAATGGAAATTATTATAAGTATGTAAATAACTTGAGAATGAAATGAAATTAGTTTTCTATTTTTGTCTATTTTCTATTTTCATTAAAAAACAGGAAAAATGAAGCTCAGATGTTAAATGTAATTATTTTTAAAAATTAAAGAGAAAATACTAAACAATTGCAGAAAGCAAAAATTGCACAAAAAGTTGATCAGCAAAACCTCACAAATCCAGGTCAGAGAGAAATCCTACATGAAAAACAGGAATTTTATTTTTATGTTTATTAAAAAGGTCTTTAAATCTACAGAGACAAGGACAATGCTCCTCACTGCAGAACTGGTTTAAAGAGAAGAGAAAGGCAATTGTCTTGATGCAGAGCATTTTAATGCACATTTCTACACCTTTTAGTTCTGATCTCAGTTAAGTTGACAAGCAAGATACTGAGCCCGTTCAAAGCCCTTAACATGGGGCAATGGAACAAGACAATTATTCTGATTTGCAAGTGGAATAGGTGTTCAGACAAAAATTGGTGTTTCATGTAAAATGGTCTTTTCTTTTTCTCACTAAAAATGGGCTTGTGTGTCTTTCTGTTTCAGGAATGTGCAGCTTTTTTTGAACAGCAGCAGTGTAAGATGAAGGAACCTGGCCACTGTGTGGGTTTGGAGTGGATTTTTTTGTTTGTTTTAAAATCAGTGCAATTTTCACAAGAAAAAAAAATATAAGAAAGTGGAATGTGTGGAATGGCATAAAGCTGTTTTCTCTGCTCTGGGTTGAATGACACAATGTGGTCATCAATAGGAGGTTAGTGGAGATATTTTCAATAGAAGCAATTTTTTTTCTTACACTACGATGCCCTGATATTTCTGTAGTTAAATCAGAGAAGATGTAGATGTTTTTAACAATTGACGAAAAAAAATTTAATCCCAATTTGGAATTTTTTTTTCTGATTGTCGGAATAATAGCAGAAGAGGTGATCCCTTTTGGGAACCATTGCAAATCTGGACTCACCAAGATATATTTTTTAATCTCAAGAAAAGCCCACCCTAAAATAAAGAAAAGCTCCACTCCAAATGGAATAAAAGGGTCCTTTAATTATCCTGCTTTGTGATCTTCAACTTCACATGGTCCCTGATTAGATCCAAGATTGCCTTTTATTCTCAACATGGCCAAACCTTGATATTTGGTTTTCAGATTTCCCTGCATTATGTCATCCTTAGTAGCTGTAATTCATAATCCAGCCTTGCATCCTGCCATGTTATGGCATCTCCCACCTTTCACAGGGAAAGGATTTATTTCCCTGAAATATAAGTATTTTTAGCTTTCCTGGTGATATAACCTTCACACTGACACTCCTCTTAAATTGAAGAGGAAATATTCTGAGATATGATTTGAAGATCTTTATGGCTGAAGTTGCTTCTATCTAAAAGAGATCTTCTTTTC
This sequence comes from Sylvia atricapilla, assembly GCF_009819655.1. Lineage (NCBI taxonomy): Eukaryota > Metazoa > Chordata > Aves > Passeriformes > Sylviidae > Sylvia > Sylvia atricapilla. The sequence continues at coordinate 24,989,353 of NC_089146.1, forward strand.
TTTTCCAAGATCCACATAGCACCTGGGAAGTGGCAGTCTTGGAGTACCTTGTGCTTTATTGTAAAAATGCACACCACTACATCTGTGCAAAGGGTTTCCTTTTATCATCGTTCAGATATGTCTGTTGTTTCTCTCCTTCTAAACACTTTCAACTCTGCTCCTCAGCAATATGATTAGGCATATATTATTATGAGATAAAATGTTAATAGAAAAATAAAGATTGTTTAGATGACATAGAACTAATTTATTCCATTAATTAAAGTGAAGTTTTACGCAGTTATTTAAAATAAGTAGACATGTGAGTTATTCAATCACTTTATAAATTACCATAAAGTCTACACTAAATCTAATATCTTTCAATTCCTCTAAGATGAACATTCTGATATCAATGACTTTAATAAATTCCATAGAGGCAACTTCACTTTGGCATAAACACAAACAGCAATAGAGTTAATAGGAAGTGTGTTTCTATACCAATTAAATTTGACCTTGAGGTCTAGAAAGTCAACTGAAATCAGGTGGTGGATACACTTTTTAGGATATTTCGTCCTATTAAATCCTTTGATGATGTAAATGGAGTCCACAGAGAAATAACATTTTTATCTTTCTAAAACCAGGCTGATACATGATTCATTCCACAAACCTTCCTAAAATTAGTTTAAAAGTCTTCATTCAGGACTTTTGTTTTCACAGAAAAGGACATTGCAAGGTACCTTGGTTAGATATGTTTTCTCAAATTATTTTCTGTCAAAAATGAGATCTTCATAATATGTATTTTCAAAAATCTCCACTACCATGATTTCTTAAAAAATAATTTATTTTGTTTCTGCATAAATGGCTTATTTTGATCTCTAAATTAGAAAAAGATATTTTGTTCTCTTCTATAGAGCAGCTTCCTCTGATAGCTCTATATACAGTAATAGAGGTCTTCAATTATTGCAGTCTTTAAACGTCTATTGCTGAAATTGTATGTCAGTAGTATATGTTATGAAATAAGTGGAAAAATAATTCTATGTAGAAAATATTTTTAAATTAGTTCCTTTTTGAAATGTCACAAATTAGCAGCTAACTTTTTGCAAGCTAGGTTTTTCCACAAGTTCCCGAGATATTATTTTCGTTCTTGGCAATTTGACACAAAAATAAAATCTGAAACCTTGAAATTTTCAGGAGAAGGCAAGATTTGGTTGTTTTGTTTTTTAATCCTCTAATCTTTCTGCAAAGCTTTGTAATCCCACAAATCCAGTTTGGTTGTCAGTGTGGAAAAAAATCACATAAATGTTAAATTAAGTGTTTTACACTGCTTAAATCTTGTGTTCAGGTAGTGGGTGGTTGCTGTTTCTTGTGAGAATGATCCCTAATCATTCTTCTCTCAAAGACCAGCTCTTGTTTAGCACAGAGGATGGCCTTATTGAACCCACAGCAGCAATGAATAAGTGGCCTTTCCAGAACCTCCTGAGCTCAGTTTTCCTTAGCTTTTTAACTTTCTTGGATGGCTACAAGTACCAGCCTGATTTCCCCTGAGTCTGAAAGTTCAGCATCTGTCCTAAAATTAAATGGAAAAAGTCTTTAATACATTACTGAAATATAAATTAATAAACACATGGCTCAACCCTCTTGTCTGGTGGTAAATGTTGGTCCAGCTATTTAGTTAATGAAAGTACCTTAGCTCTTGCCAACTTATTAGTGTCAGCTGATTGCTTTCTGGGTTCAAACCCCACAGGTATTCAGTCTAGAAAGCAAGGACTACAGCAACAACTGGGTTTAAACCTGAATGCTGCAGACTTGTCATTATTTTTATGCTGCATGCCTTCATAGCAGCAGGAAGATATCCTTCTAGTAGTTTTGAAATATGCTTTAATAATCAATATTATTTCAATATTTTCACATGATTTTTTGTAATATTGATATATTTTTCCCTTACTTGTTGAAATTAGTTGTTCTTACATGTTTTATGAATGTGGCATCCTATTTAAGAAGAATAATTATTTAGAAATACTCTTATATAGTATCTTCTCTTGTGCTAATTTAATCAGAAAAACTGGTTCTGACTAAATTTGAGCTCTTCAGAGAAAATAACGTTTCCTGAAAAAATTGGATTCTGTGACTGGTATCACTTGTGTTGTTATTAATGTTTCACTGGACTAGTATTATCTGTAAAGTAATAAGGGCTTGTCTGTGAATCAATACTGAGGATAGGTCTTTGAGAACAAGTAAGCCTATTCATTTTAAAGTGTATTACTAACCTGAATTAAGATTGTGAAACAATACTATCTAAAAGAATTAAAGCCATTTTAAATTGGTTTAACATAATTCACCTTAGAAGACAACAGAATTAAATTTTGTTGAATCCAGACTTCTTTATTTATTTAATCTGGATGAGTCTGTCCAGAGCAGGTCTTCAGTGACAACCTCTGCTAGATACTCCGTGATTTAAATGCAAAATGCAGAGCTGGGTGCTGAACTTGCCGCATGGGTGCTGAAGGTCAGGGTTCTCTTTGTCCTCCCTATCTGATCTTCCCAGGAAGGAGCTGTCTGCCCACACTGGTGTTCTATTATCTTCATCTGTGGCTCCAGCTATGGCAAACACAGGGAGGGAGGCGACATTCCCAGCAAGACTGTACAGCTTTCCTTTAGCTCTGTGCTTGGATGACAACTGTGTACATAACTCTTCCCGTAAATTGTGAGATCAGTGGATTTGGGCACTCCCTCAAATTCACCTAATAAATCAGTGAAAGCAGGTTTTCAAGACGTGCTCCCTGCTCTAAAAACAGGCTGAGTGCTGGCAAAGGAGTTAACTGTAGATGCTCCATATGAAAGGGGAGATGGAAATGAAATATATGTGATAGGAGAGGATTGCAAGTGGGATCCCAGCCTGCTCCAAGTGTGATGGATAACAGACAGAGATGGATGAGGAGCAGCAGAGCTGTGAATGTTCTTCCTGGCCAGGATAAATAGCTGGAGAGTCATGTATTGAGGGCAGCCAAAGGAGATGCAGTGATAGGAGGAGTGAGTTAAAGATAGATCCACCACCAACCCCTCTCAAATGGCAGTAGAAATTCCACAGGATTTCAGAGTTAAACCAAAAGATTTTTGAACATTTTTTTGTAGAAAGAACAATTTTTGAAGTGTGTGTGTATATATATATCTGTATGTGTGCATAATTTATATATAAGTATACTCCCGTATATTTTCTTCTGTAACTTTGAAGTTGCTTTCGAACGGTAATACCAGAGCTCAATTTATTTTTTATTTTTTTTTAATTTTTTTTCATTTCCCCTCAGCTTTCCTCTCCTCAGAGAAAAAAAACAAAAGGGAGCAGGAAGATACTAAGATTATGAGCGGTGAAGGGACTTCTTTTCCCAAAGCAATTTTATAAAAGCTACAAAAAAAATGCTAATAGTGTTGAAGTTTGATATTTATTCTAGGAGAGAAAAACCTCCAAATAATAAGAACAGCAGGGAGTTAATTCCATTCTAATTCAAATAGATATGGATAAATAAATAAGTCACAATGACAGAACTTTAGCTATTGGAGGAAACTACTGGAGGAAATTGTAGATTTTGTAGATTTTGAGTCTGCAGACAAGGTTTGTTAGCAGGGGTTTTGATGATCTGTCCTATAAACCCTTATTGTTTGAAAATAATTGGATTTCACATTGTTCTGAAAGTAGAAAGTTCTGGAAAGGAACATGTCAGCTGCAATCAAAGCCACCTTGGCAGTAGCAAGCAAGTGATCAGGCAGCAAACAGGAATAGTCTTTGTGAGTTCTTTACCAGCCAATGCAATGCACCAGCCTCTATCCACAAATTTCATGGACAGAAAATTACTTGGGTGGAGGCAGAGGAGGGTATAAATACCAGATAGAAATTGAGAGTGGTGGTGGAGAGGAATGGTAGGCTGGGTATCTGCAGAGCAGGAGACGTTCAGGGGGAAGAGTTTCTGCATGTGTACCTCTGGAAACTGAGCAGGGAAACAGCCTGGCAGTCATAGGGAGGCTGCAGTACTGTGTGGCACATGCTGAAATTTAATTTTTCACTGTGTTGAGTTTTTTTTTTCTTAAAGCTAGCAACTTTCCTTCAAGACTAGGTGTCTGTTGGTAAAAAATGAGTTTTAGTTAAACATCAGTTAGTTAAACATCATCATTTTCCTTTTGAAGCTCACTGAAGGTAACACGGTAAAAGGTAACATTGTCTGGCATGTTAGATGGGAAGGAAAACTTGATGAACTAAAGATCCCTTCTAGCCTCAAATCTATGAATCTATTACTGGCTTGACTTATCAAGATTAAATGTTTGTTTTCCCTCCTTTTCTCTTGCATAGCAAGAGCAGCAAGGGGAATATTCAGTGTGTTTGGACTGCTGAAGAAAAAGCGTTATAGAATTACAATCTTAGTTATCTTTTAATTTGCTTTATCCCAGATTTTTTTGGAGCAGTGTCTTACTATAATTACAATTAATACTCTTCTGAGTAAAAATTGCATAGCTGCAACTCGAATTCAGGAAACTGCAACAGCAAAAGCTTGTCAAGTGATTAATGCATGTGTGGGATTTAGGATGGCACATTTTTATAACCTGTCTAGGAAGCACTGACACTGGTGGATAGCAAGCTCTCAAAGAGCAGTCGAAGATGATTATAGATAGGGTCGCCATTGGTTACAATGATGGAAGTACCTGATTAATGACTTGCAACAGTAAAGAAAGACCAGAGATTAAAGTAGGCAAGGCAGTCAGCCTGTGCTGATGGAAGACAGATGGTTTCAGGAGAGGAGATGATTTTTGTAACCCAAAAAATATGTGAGTGAATATGTGTGATAGCAGAAGCGTATAGAATTAGATTTTTTCTGTTGAACGATCTGAGTCACTACTATGGACCTAATGAAAGATCAATGGATGTAACACAAATAAATGTATCTTACTTAAGAAATTGCACTTTCTGAAAATTAAGCTGGTACCCTATAGGAATCAAATGTTCTTATGATGGAAATCACTACATTTCAGTGGGATAATGTTTACTCATAGCATTGCAGAATTTGTTCAAGACTCCAAGACTCATTTAGCATTGGCATTCTGTTTTGTTACTCTCCACCTGAAATCAGTGTCCACTAAGTAAGATAAGTTGGTCTCTGAGGGAGCTGAAGAGCATTATTAACATCAGCATCACAACAAACTTTTGCCTACTTTGTGATTTTATTATCAATGATTGCAATATTCACCATATTTGCTTAGCACCTATTTGAAGCAAGTGAACTCTTTTCCTGAGTGAACTCCATTCTTGAGAATGTTGCTCATTCAAGAAGGCTCAAGTTTTGTCTTAATTTTGAAAAATGTTTATGCTTCCCTGACCAAGGCCCCTAAGGAGTTTCAAGATCTTTCCTGTTCTGAGGAGTTTCTGATCTATCGTGAAAAACAACTTCCTCAGACTAATTGTGTTCTTTATTTCCATAATATCTAACTGAAAATACATGCCTATAGAAAACAATTATGAAGTTCCTGCTCTGATTCCAAGTAGCTTAGGGCATTCTTTATTTTTGCTATAAATTTAGGATAGGTGATTGGTACGCTTCAGCCATCCTTGAAAAAGTAGCTTGTGCATTTCAGTGCAAGAGCTAAAAGGATGTGCTAGTTTTGCTAGGAAAGCAACGTGTCAGGGACAATCTTGTCAATTATCCTACAGTCTTTACTCTCTCAATATCAAAGGAAATTATTGAGGAAGGGGTGAAACTTGAACACCTCAGGAGTCCTTTGCCTTCTCTAGATCTGATTTTAGCTAAGATAAATTATCGACCATGTGCCAGACTTGCCTTGTGGAAATGACAGAAGATAAAAGACAAGACAGTGATTTCTGCTTGTGCCTTCAACCCTTCACAGTGGTAACAAAGCTTTCTATGTCAACGGGAGATTCCATTTTGTAAAGCTGGTAAAACAATTCCATTTTGTGTATGAATCCTGAAATCACTGGAAACCCATTTAGTTGGAAAACATGCACCAGCATTGCTAAAATGTTTTCTGGAATTCAGACTGAGCATAGTATTTTTTTTGGTTTTTTTTTTTTTTCAACCTTCCCTTTTTTTACACTATTACCACTTGTTCTGTGAGGTCATTACTACTTTGCTGTGCCTTAGTAGTTTGATATATTAGATCATAGTATTGTCTCTGGTCATCTCCTGCTGAATGTGTACATGCTTAATATCTGTTTGCAGCCTCTGGTGTTTGAGTAAGGGTTATTTGGTTTTCCATATGACCTAAGAATTTATTGCATTTCCAAATGCCTTTTACTCATACACTGAGAAATAGTTATCTAGTAAAAATTACATTGTTGTTTTAATAACAGAAGTCTTTAGAGCTGAAAAGAAAATCCCAAAAAGCAAAAAAAAAGAAACCAACATAATTGTTAATTATTACTTAATTGTAAATGCAGTGACAACCCAAAGGTTAAATCAAGGAGATTACATCTGAAGGATGGTGTTGATCCATTTTGGATACAAAACCAGACGTGCATTTACCATTACATGCACTTTTCCCATTTGCCAGAGCCCATATACCATCTTGCATAAAAAACATGATTAAATGGCTTAAAGGATGGGAAAAGAGCCACAGGTATGAAAAATTTTACCTGCTTTAAGTGACTGATCAAAAATTATAGTCAGTACACACCTATGATTTACTTTTTTTTGAGGATCAAGAGAAGGAGGTATAGCAGGAGAGAATAGCGAAAGCAGGATAATTTTCAGTATTAAATTATATGCATTCAATTGATGCACAAGAGTTGAAGAAATCCGTTGGCCCACGTTAAAAGAAGCAGTTGCATTCTGCTACTGAAAATATATTGATGTGCCTGTACTTTGAAGCAAAACCAGGGATGTGCTTTTAGAACTCTCTGTGATATTGGTTTACATATGTTCCATAATTCCTTAGATCTTTCGCAAACAAATCCCACAAAGAAAATATGTTCCAGTCCAAGGAGTGCAAAAGCTGCAGTCCCCAGGGATGCTGAGACTGTGGTGAACATGGGCTTGGGCACACTGGATGAAGAACAGTCTCTCCAGCAGTCTGTAGTGCAAATTTCAGAGAGTGACAAAACAAGCCAGGAGGATTTTGTGCAGAGGAAGAAAGTGGCAAGATCAGGATTTGAAGTTTACAGCATGGCTTTGAAGAAGGAATATCTGAGATTGTTATTATAATTCTTCATGTTCTACTTTGAGAATTCTCCCAAGCTTTAGGTATTTGTCCAAAGCACCTGCACACTTACCAGTGCATTGTCTGCCCCAGTACTTCTATTGATTAATGTAGCTGTGATCAATCTGATCTTTCTGAAGATCACTGTGTTTATTTGTGTGGTTTATATTTCTGTCCAGGAAATTCAGAGCAGGTACTACTTCCAAAGAACTATTTCATAGCTCATCTTGTCCTAATTTTTTAAAGAACATTCAAACTCTAACAAACATCTTGCACAAATAAACCCAGCAATTCATGATTATAGTCGGCCGTAAATCACAAATGCAATGAGACCACTAGCTACTGATGGAAAGGGCCTTGCATGATCTTCCATCAGAAAGGACTTTGTGTAGATATCTACTCTGAATTTTGCTTCAGATGGGAAGGTTTTCTTTGATCTGACTCTGAGCTTCTCCTAGTGAAGGATTTTATAGAGTTCCTCCAACCTATAGATGAAAGAAGTATTTAAATGAGACATTGGAGGAAGTGATTTAATTAAAATATTAAATCTTAAGGCACCAGTTATTTGAAGTACAGACCATAATGTATGTCAGAACCTGCAGCCTTTTGCTTTTAGATGCTCATTGCCTGTCCTAAATTCTGGGATGAACTAGATATACTCTATTCCAGCTCTGGTCATTAGCAGCCATTTCATCAGCAGGTTTTGTGCTAAAGTTTTAAAATGTTTCATACTTGTTCCGAATATTTTTTTTCTTGTCTCTCAGGCTTGGGAATGATACCAAGGTTTAATTTGTTTGGTTTGGGGTGTTTTTTGTTGCAGTTTGTTTTTATTTTTATATTTTGTAAAATAGGCACCTCACTAATCTAACAGTTAATTTTTATCTGAACCAAGAATAATGTCAAAAAATAGCCAATAAAACAAGATACAAAATACTTAGCAATATGCTTTGAAGCTTACCTTCATATTTGTCTTCATTTAACTCCTCTTTCTCATCTGATCTATTCACAAGCTAGTATTGTATAATATATAACAAAAAGAACAATATTATTCTGGTCAGAATAGCAGGCAGAAGTGAAAGGTACTATCTGTCCTGCTAAGTTACCCAGTTCAAAGAATCTCTCCAGCTTAACCTGTCTTTTTCTCTTTTCAAGTGATACCAGTTGATGTCTACGAGATTGTTGTACTCCGTGATGCTAGTGCCTACCTCTGAAAATTTCACCAAGTAAAATTTACAGTCTTCCGGAGAGGGATAAGACCAGCCATCACTGCAATCTTTAGATTATGGTTTTAGCTGTTACAAATTCAAAGTTCTTGGTTCTTTGCCAACTAAAACATTAGCACAAACTTTATGCATTAGGTGTTTGCTGCAAAACAATTCAGACTTGAAATGTATAGATCTTCCAAGAGGAAGTTTCCCTGATATTTATGTTACTAACCTTTGCAATTTTGTTTTGCTGTTTGAGAGAGTGCAGTCTATAAATAACAGAGGTAAAGTTTTAGGCTTGTAATCAGTCAGCTGTTATTTAAAGGAATTGAAAAGTGCTGGTTTCAAATTCAGCCCAAAATAAGTATCAGTGTCTGACAAAGCTGCAAGATTTCCTGCAAAGCAAGATTTAGTGTCTTTATTTAAGACTGTAATTTCTGGAAAGGTCTAGACACAACTGAGCTTAAAAGACCACAAATAATTTGTCGATGAGCTGCAATATTCTCAAGGATCTGTTTCTCTTCTGCCTGTGAGTCTATTTGGGCATATCTACAGCACCTTTAATATAATGTCATTGACATGGGAAAAGTGATCATTTGACCTTTTATTTTATTGAGAAGTATTTCTGACATATCAGTGAAAATTGAATTAGCTTTTTCAGTTTAATACAGGCAGATTCATAAAGCTGGATGATAGCTGAGGCTGGTGCAAAGCATTTGCAGATGGCTTAGCACTGAAGATGCTGTCACTAGAATAATTTCATGAATGAAACAGAAGAAACTATTATTGAAGTTTATACAGAGGGTTTTTTCCTTCTTCCTAAACTAAGTGCTTCAATATGGCCTTAGAAGAGGATTTTGTATATATGTGGCAACTGCTGCACCATTTTTATCAGTGGTATTGTTTCCAATCAAACAAAACTCCTTTTTCTTAATCAATCAGAGCGAGAACAGTCATAATTAACCACTTAGGTGTCTCTGATGCCCTCACACTCTTCTTTCCTTCCTTAAGTCAGGTTTGAGGATATTTATCAAGTTCAAGTTCAAGTTAGACCCACAGAAAAATGACTTTAATTCTACTTGACCACAACTTCCAGTTCTCACCAGAAATGCTTTGTCTCTAACTGTTGCTTTTGCTCTGAGGCAAACTCCAGGAAACCTTTTTCATGAGGAAATCAGAACACATGGTATGCATCTAATGGGAAAAAAATTAAAATTCTTATTCTATTTTATCCATTATATTCCTGATGTAAATCTTTTGAGTAAGCAGATTGCTGGAAATGCAGACATTTGGACTCTACATTAATAACACACATGCTAAAATGCAGATGCTTAATTAAATTACCACATTAATGGTAATTTAATGGTAATTAAATTATAGTGGACTAATTTAGGTAGGGATGTGCCAGTGGAGGTTATGTTGTTCACCATGCTTCAGCTCAAACAGACCCAACTAACTAGGCCAAGTCAGGGCTTTGTCCATGTAAGTTTTCAATGTCTCAAGGAATAGGGTCTTCTATTTAATGGCAGACACTGAGTTTGATCCTCCTTTGCCTTTTGCCTCCTGCAATTCTCAGTGCCCGAGCAAAAGTGACTATGAAATGCTTCAGGACTGAAAGGCATTTTGTACATGCACTTTGCAGAGGCCTTAAAATCTGCAGTTAAATCTCAAATCTTCCCTCAATCTCAAAGTTTAGAGACATCTGTGGCATTTCACCACTGTAAGCTCCCCAGGGGAGGCATGGACTGTGGAGTTCCTGTTCATCTTGAAAAATGCTTCTCTTTTTCTTTTCTAAAATTCCTCTTTGAGGAGTTGGTAGTGGCCTCCTGACCTGCAAATATCTTCCACTTCCATTTTAAGACCTATAATCTTTCTTCTAAGAAGCCTAGCTGTAAGGCATCTGCTTTCTCTGATAAAGGATCTACCATTTATTTCATTACACTGCTGCTCTGTCCTGAAGGTTTGTAATCGTCCTCGTGATGTCAATGCAAATTCCCTCTTGAAAGTCTCAAATTGTAGAGATTTGTGGTAAGCAGAGACAAGATGAAATAGTGATCACACTAAAACAGGGTGTATTGCACTGTGGTTCAGGCTTATCAGAAAGCATTTTTGCTGTTTTTAGAGCAATGCTGTAAGACAGTTAATCCATTGGGAAGATGTTAGTTTTCTCTTTGATGCTTGTAAGAATTAAAGGTGCTAAGCATCTTCCAGGATGAAGTGTTTAGAAAAATAACTCTTAATTTAATCTTGTAATGAGTCACCCTTGCAAACTTTTAAAGAAAACACTTGTTTTTTTGCTTTATGCATATAAAGAATCATGATAATTGGTTTAAGAGATGTCTGTATAATAAATACTACAGTATTTCCACTTACTTTTAAATTAAGATGTATTAAAGTAAAATTCATCATCTAAAAAAGATTGGGAGAAACTAGTCTCAGATTTTGAATGAAAAATACTTTACTCATGTTTCCTTTTTTGAAACTAAGTTAACATTTCACGTGTTATATCTGGAGATATGGTTCAGCAGCATCACAGACTCTTTTCCTTGACTCTTGCTACTGGTGCATACACAATGTGTGGACTAAAGCAGTGGATTGTGAGGTCTGGGGGATCCTGCATCCTGCTCCTGGCAGTCACTTCCCTCCTGCTGCTCCTGTCTTCCCCTACATGCCCCTTCCCAAAACTGGTTTGTTTATATTTAGGGATGGCATAGCTTTTTTGTAGCTTTGCTACAAATCAATATTTCACATTTTCGCCTACAGTGCTGATCCTCAAAGAAATGTCAGGGAGGTGGAATGTGCATTTTGGAGCAACTGAAGATGGAGTGGGAATCCAAACTTTGAGGCAGAGGGAGAAAATATTTACTGCGTAGCTTATATTTTTTTTTTTCCAGTCAATTACATGGATCCAAGCAAGAGGGAAAATTTGCCACAGTATGGATACATCCTGCTGAGAAAACCTTAGAGGATTTAAGATCCAGGCTTCCTCTTTTATCTGTACCTAGAAGTCCATCCCCTCCATTAGCACCACTGCTGTAAGAGATTGGCTCAATGCAGTCCTGGAGGGCAGAGCACCAGAGCCTGCTCCCACTGTCAGCATAACCTGATGTTCCCAGGTTTTCTCTCCTCCATGGACTCAGATATGTTTTACCTTACTCTGTAAACACAATACGGCAAAAGTCATGAGGATAATGTTGCAGGTGGAAAATAAAATGAATATGTGCAGTACTTCATGCTGTCATTTTTTATTACCTCAAATGTCAGGTCAGTCTTCATTACATACAGGACTAAATGCATCCTTTCTCGCCTTGCTTAGTGGCATTTTCTACCAGCCCTCTTTGTTCTGTATTTCTTATCTCCTAGTTCTCAGCAGCTTTCAGCCTGTTTAGTGCAGTGATATTCCTCTCATTTTATGTAGTTTAGCAGGCCAAATCTATGAGTCACTATTCCTAGCTTTATGGTGCTTAAATCTGTGTCTGTATTGCAGCAATGAATTGATAAATTCTGTGATATTATTTCTAATATGATGAATCAAGCCACAATGTTTTTTGCAGTTTTCCCCATTTACCCAATCTCTGATGATTCAGACTAAAAATGTACAAGAGATGCATCTTAACATCTATTTCAACAGTTTCTCTACATTGATTTTTTTAAAGTTTCTGTATCCTATATTTCAGTAATTATTTCTCCTGGTTTGTTCGCTTATATTTTATTGGTATCTCCAGTCTTTTAAGCACTTTGGGATGCATAAAACAGTTCACAAATGCAATTAGAGATAAAGCATGCACAATGAGATAAAGACATCATAAAGCATTAAAGTAAATCTCAGTGATCTCGTGACTGGAGCCATGGGAAAACATCAGAAGCTTGTTTCTTCTTCACAACTTAGCCTAGGCTACAAATCTATTTCATTGAAGATAAATCTGTGCTGAAATGCTGAAGCTCAGGACAGTGGGGTTTACCTTCCAGCTTTACAAAGAACTTCCTCTTAGGCTCCCACCTGAACAAGCCACCAAGTGAAATTCTCTGTCTGATGGACTAAGACAAGGCCCAGAGAGGATGGCAATTAACTCTTCTTCTGCCTCCTTGGTAACACCATCAATTTTGTGTCTTGAAGCTATACCATTTTGTAATAAATTGGAGAGTGAGGCGTGTTTCTCTTGGATACATAAAGATGTCTTGTTTTGCCAGTTCTTCTTGAGTGATTTCTGTTTCTAATGTGCATGCGGAAAACCCCTAGGCTGAGAGGACAATTTATCCATCTGTCCTTCCTGGCACCTGCCTCCTGCAAGCCTCTCCATCCCTCCTCTGTCACTTAGGATGAAACCTGTCCTATTAAATACAGGAGATGGCTAGATTCTTGTCACACACTGATTAAACTTCAGTTTCCAATACAAAGGAGTAGTCTCCTAGGCTTCTGTGTAAAAGAATCTTGCCATAATAAACAGATGTAGTGAAATTCTTTATTTGAACACTATTACCAATCTAATCTGAAAATCTAATTCTCTTTAATTAGTCGTTATTTCATATTTATCCTGAATGGCTTGAAAATGCAAAGCAATAATTCTCACTATCATAGCATATTGCCAGTTAGTGTTTGGGTAGAAAAAATTCTTATGATTTCCTAGTTGGGAATGTGGACTTGATTTGGTGCACAGAGTGGAATAGGTAGAAATGTTTTTGTTAATATGTGCAAATTCAGGTTTCTCGTATTGCATTATGCAAGAAAGCAAAGCAGTGGTGGAAGAAAAAATCAGCCTCATAAATAAAGATCTTTCTTGTTTAAACCTTTTTGAGGAGCAAGGAGGTTTGTTATTTTCTTATCCCTACCCATTCATTTGCATTGCACTCCAGCTACATAGCTTCTTAAAATGAATTATATCCACAATGATAAATGGAGGAGTTTGTATTGATTTGCTAAAATCACACTATAATGACATAATTAGTCTACTTATGAATTGTATCTTCTGTGCATTTAAAAAAAAAAAAAAAAAAAAAAAAAAGGAGAGTGAAAAGAAGCTCCTACTTGCTCACTTAACACTGAACAAACAAAACCCAGGCAACACTTCCACATAACATTATGACAGAGACTTTGAAAATGCTCATTTTTACATTCTCCATGGTTACTCATACAGATTTCCATTGCAGAGTTCCACCTGTAGAGTTCTTTGACTCTCATCCAAGAAAGCACTTAAATATTTACTGAGCATTTATGGTTGTTGCTTTTTTTGGCACCCAATTCACACATTCTGTTTGGGTGATTAGACCACCTCCCTACCACGGCACAGGGCTACTGCATCTACAGGTGTGTTCTGCTGGGCTGGTAGGAAACATCCATTCCGTTTTTTACAATAAGTTTAGCATCTGCTCGGGGTTTAGCATCCCAAAGAACCGAGAGCCAAGCACAGGCGTTAACACTGAAATTGTAGAAACAATGCAGCTTCTCACTTCTCTTGTGCTACACCACCTTGAACACGTTTGCAAACTGCAGGATAGTAACGTGAATCCTGACTCATGAGCTAATCGTAGGTGACAGCAAGGAAAAGAGGACTGCTTAAAAATAAATTTTAAAAAAATAGCAAGAGAAAAGGGAACAAAAGACTGTTTGATCAATTGAGGAAAAGCAGCAAATTGAAATAATGAGGCAAGCTTTTTTGCAAAGTCCTGAAAATGTATCTTCAGAGTATCCTTTTTGCTTTTTATCTTTATTAAAATAATGCTTACCTGGGAGGTGATTAAGATAGCCCTGAAATTTTTAAGTGAAAAACTGAAGTCTAATTAAGCCCTTAGCCCAAATTTTTGAACCTTGTATTCAAGGTGGTGATATTTTAACCTTTGTAATCATAACCTGATAATACAATTTTCTAGCTAAAATACCACAGTGGAAAGTATAGAAAAAATGTATAATAAATCTCCATACATAAATACCATAATTTTTATTATTTGTTGGTTTTTGTGGGTTTTTTGGTTTTGTTTGTTTGTTTGAGTTTTAAAAATTTAATTAACATGCTTAACAGGTCTGAGAATATACAGCTTTTGTTTGTGGCACTGACTGGCATTAGCTGCTTTAGGTGGTCAATCTGAACTCAAAAAAATAGAGAAAGAAAGAAAATTCATCCAGTGCAGAATTCAGGTATACTGAGAAATGAAAAAGACTTAGTGGTAACTGAAATTAGGACACCGGTGTCTACTGATCCCCCAGTTACTATCAGATTGTGGCATAAAATATAATTCTACTGTACTCCTCAATTCTCCTTGAAATTCTATCTCCTTCACAGGTCTGAGTAAGGAGGAGGGTCTGCATCAAGTACAGCAATCTAAAAACAATCCATGCACAGACAGACCTATGAGGAAAGGCACATTTCAGAGATGAGAACGTCTGAAGAATTCACCCTTCTCCCTTTTCATGAAAAGACCTCAGCCCTGTAAGCATTTTCTCATGTCTGCAGTGATGCCTAGTTGTTCAGAAAGATAACGAATGTTGTGTTCTATACAATCCAAGACAACCACTGGCTCAGAAACATCATTGCAAACATAATGATATGGAAGGGGAGAAGTGGTTGGGTATTTGTGGGTTGTCACTGACCTGTGTAAAAGACTTACCAGCTGTCACTCAGCTAAAAGCACAAAACAGTGAGGATAATTCCCTTTATGCCTCTGCTCAGAGGTGTGAGTCTTGGACCACTGCCCAGTTTGGTAGCAAGAAGTTTGTAAGGAGGAGATTCTGATTCCTGATTTTTATAGGCACATGGCTGGCAACAGTGGGTCCAAAGTCTTCATAGGGAAGTGATGTTACTCAGCCCAATTTTTAATTTCTGGAATTTTCTTCTGGTCTCACAGTTTCTGAGTTGTTGATATCTCTCTACTATGAACCTCAAAATCTTGTGAGATTTGCCCATAACAAGGGTAATTTCTTTGCTGTGTTCATGAGTTTTAGGCAGCATACTGAGAAGTGTTTTAATGAAGACATCACTTTAAAGTAAGCTACTACCATCTGTTCTGCCCTCTAATTACAAATAGGGAAAGGAGAGAGAAAGAAAGAATAATTTGCAATTGCATCATAGAGACAGCAAGGATAAAGAAGTGGCATAAAGGTGTGCAAGTCTCCAAATGTGACCTGCATCACTTATGCTGCTTTCATGATTCATATACAAATGGAAGATGAAACTGTTCCCTTGTGAAAGGAAAAGTTCCTTGTGATAGTAATTTGTTTTCAGGATATCTGAAATGACACATCTGTAACGATGTGTTCTGTTCTGGTGTCAGTTACTTAGTCCTGGGGAAAGCTGTAGGTGTGAGTTGTGTGTGTTTGAGGTAAAATAAATGGTAAGAAAAAGATGATCTGGTAGGCAGTGTATTTAGACTCCTAAGAATTGAGTTGAATTCCAGTTTCCATTCCAACCTAAATAAACAACAATTGGGTGTCATCAAACTCTAGATTTGATGTTCTGTGAGCCTTACATGGAACTTGCTCGTATACAAGAATAACAGCCCCATATTGCATAGAAGTTTTGCCAGGATTCAGTCAATTTAATATTTGTGAGACAGGAAGGCTCTTGCCTGACAGGAAGCATGTAAGATGCACTGAGATATGAGAGATTTGATTTGATTCCCTGCAGCCTTTTCTTCCATGCTCATGGCAGCAGTCGGTACTACTTTTACTTAGGCCTTTGCAGAAAAGATGGGATGGATCGACACAAGAGTGCTCCTCAATCCCTCGGTGGTGTCAAAACCACATATCCTTGTTCCCAAAGGTGCTGCCCAGAATGGTTCACACAGCTGCAGTGGAAAATCTCCTGTGGTTGTAATGTTAATCAGAATCTTCAGACATGAGAGGAGTGGCTAAGTAAGGAAACCATCAGCTGCTTGAAGACACTTTCTTGTCCCTGATTATCTCAGAGGTATGAGGGCTCAGAATCTCTCTCTCTGTCTCTGTCTCTCTCTCTCTCTGTCTCTCTCTCTCTCAGCACTATGCTGCAGCACCTGACTGGCAATTATGTGCTGCCTTAAGCTGGGGAAATGATGACCTCCTGAAGCAAATTCCTGCAGGTCCTGTGATGTGTTTATGCATTTACTTAATCAAATTATTAGAGGATTAATCGGAGAGTGCCTGAGCACACTACACAACCTGAGTGAGAACAAATTCCCATTTGATGCAGGAAAACAAATTCAAAAACATGCAGCAAAAACGAGACTTGGATGATAGTTAATTGATCTTTCCTGTCGGGCAGGATCAGTTGGTATTTGATCAGTGTGGGCAATCAAATAATTGTGTATTCATGCATCTTTTCTTACATATCCATTGGTGATTAGGTGGTAGGTGTTCAAAAGGAGGAGAATCAGACCTGTAGCTCTTCCTTTTTTTTTTCCATTTTTCTCTGTTCCAGCCTGAATATCTGGGAATGTGCTTTTTGTCTCCCATCTGTAAAAGGGTCCATTAAATCTTTTACCAAAATATTGACAGTGAAAAGCGGAGCAGAATTCTCTCTCTATCTTCTTCCCCCCACCAACCCCAGTAATAAAAGTGAAGAAAACAAGTTGTTCAAACACATGTCCATTTACCAGTGTGCAAGTGCAATCAAGTATTTGTCCCACTGAGGGGTTCCACCAATATCACTAAATTGTGTTTGAGAAAAAGAAGGCATAAGATCCAGACCTGCACTAACCAGCAATAATTTTCTGCAACCATATGGTGCCAGAGGATTTCAGCCACGGTGAATGCTCTCACATGCTTGTTTCAGTTAATGTCTCAGGCTCAGAAGGGATTGCAAGTCTGGATTTAATCATGTTTCTAAAACTAGTTGAACTCTTAGGCACCATAGGAATGCAAATTACTATTAAATTTGAATCCTGAACATAGATCTCGGAGGCCAGTGTGCTCTTGACGCCTTTCTCTATATGTAACTGTGACAGATAAAAGATGGTGCATAAAAATTCTTAGCCAGCACACATATATATATCATTCAGCTTTTCCTTTAATTATGGTCCAGGATGATCCTGTGAAAATACTCACTAGGAAGCACTGGAAATCTACCTACATTTGTAATTATGATTTTGGTTCTTGATGACTAAAAGGCTGTGCTGGGATGGGGCTGCTCAGAAGACAGGCAGGTGCTGTCCTTCAAATTCCTGCCGAAAAAAGACATTTGTATGGCTATGAACTCTCTTCATACACAGATCATTGCTGCTTGGAGGAAAATCAGTGGGCATAGGACATTGTTCTGGCGTTAGGGTGAGTTCAAAGTACCACACAATGCACGAGGTTGGAGGGGATGTCTGGAGCCCTTCTGGTCCAAGGTCGAAGTGTAGCTACATCAAGCTCTCCAGATTTACATTCAGCAAAAGCACCCAAAATTTTGGCATGAATTGGGATTGGGGGAAAGGAGAGGAAAGGTTTCAGCACTTCTGACACTCTCCTGCAAAGAGATGTGCTCTAAGTCTCCCCCATAGCTCCCGTGAGACCATGCACTCTCTCTCAGAAGAGAATGCAGAGTCTGAATATTAATGCCATTTTGTAACAAAGGTTCTTGATTGAGCTGTGTGAGCAATATTCCTTTACATAGCTGAGAAACCTTCCTAGCCATCTGATTTCCCAAAATGGAGATTGCAAGGTCAACCTGTTCCAAACAGAAAATGAAACAAGTATTGAAAATAAATGTAAATGATAAATGATACTTCTGTGTTATTATATTTTTCTGCAGTCAGCAGACCATAGTGAAGAAATCACCTTGGATTACTTTCTGGTTCTCTGCAAATACAGAAATTAGTTTGTAAGACAAATACTTCCAAGAGTCTCTAGTGTACAGATAATATGTCTCTAATCTAAAATATTTTCTTTTATCTAAAATGCTCCAGCAAAAGAAGGAAAGACATTTTATATCTTTCTGTGAAACAAAATATTTTGATGGTCAGCAGTGAAACTAAAATATAAAACTGCTTCAACACTCCAGGTAGTGGGATTAACAGCTTTTTAGTTCTAAGTGAGACATAAAATAGAAAGGGAAAACACATCCTAAAATGTACAATAATCCCTCTTTTATGATTGTTTGGATCCACAAATTATGTCAAGGAATATACAGACAGCAGAAAGAAAGTAGAAAGGACAGCATTGTTATTATTATAATTATTGATTGTTATTGCTATTAATTATTATTATATCTGCTTTTTGCCAATATACTTGTGGAATCATAAGAAGTATTTCCAATAAATTATTTTGAGGTTGCTTTATTTTTTTCTGAGCTTGCTCAGAGCTTAGAAAAAAATTTGAATTTTGAAGTGGTCCTTGGAAATAAAAATATTTCTGTTCCCTTGTTAAGGCATGAAATTTCTATTTTGTTATGCTTTATGTTTTGGTTTTTTTTAGAAAGTTTGATATCTATTGGTTTCTAAACATATCTTAGCACTGGAGGAACATTATTTCAAGGTCAAAAGCTAAATATTTCTTTTGTTGAATAAGCATAAATGCTAATTGGGTTAACAAGTTTGTGGGTTGGGTATTCAAGCTGAAATAATTGGCTTGAAAATTATTTCAGGAAAGAATGGCATCTTATTTAACAGAGCAGATCTATATATTTGTTCAGTCACAGTATATTTTGGCTAGAAAGAGAAAAAAACATTTAATTTAGTTTTTATTTTTCTATTTATTTTTCTATTAGCTCTGTATACTAGCTCATTTTGCACAAATGAAGTTATCTTCTACTTCTCTCTGCAGCAGCAAAATAATCCCTCAAATATCACCTACATTATTCCCTTGCTTTCTGTGCTGCTTTGAGGCTCTATGAAAGCACATAGACAGACTCCATACACAGTTTATATGAAATGTTTTTGTAAATAAAAATTTTCTGTGTTTTATGCAGTCACTTTTGATTCTTATGTAGGAAGATTTGAATCATTCACTGTCACAAATCTGCTCGCTTTACTCATTATACAGCAGTCATAAATGTAAAAAGAAGTTATAATGTCAAGACAGGACGAATGAAAATGGAGAAGGGAAGATGGAGAAATTCAAATGTGTAGAAGAGTATACTCTAGGGAAGGGTATATTTGTAAGAATAGTGAAATGGGTTTCTCCTCAAATATTTCTTCAAATGCTTAATGGAAAGTAATAGCAGTTGAAAGAATATTACAGTGAGAATAAAGTAAAATTGGAAGCATTTTAAGAAAAAAACATCCTGACTTTTTGAAAGTAAAACCTCTTTTCCTTCATAATTCTAGAGCTGCTTGACAAATAGAAGGTTGTTAATATTTGTGTTTCATCTTTTCTCAGTATTTTTGTAACCCTCAGATTTTGACACAAATACTTCCTTTCTAAAGGTGGAAAGGCTAAACTAATGGGTTTAGATTGGTTCCTTCAGCTGTCATGAAAGCAAAAATCAGGCTTTGGAAGCAAGGAGAGAGCCAAAACTGATGGATATTGCCCAGTCTGACCAGTTGAAACAGCACAACTTCACATTTTATCAGGATGTGGGAGGGAAAGAAATGTGGCATTCCTCTCCTCAGGAGCTTCGACACTGGCAGTTCCAATGCTATTCCCAATACTATTCTTCCTCCTCTGCTCGTTCAGGTTAGGAAGAAAGGAATAATTTTGTTCTCAGATCCTGTTTGATTTTTAATTAAGGGCTATGTACTCTCAAGAAAGATCCATGATTATTAATCACAGATGGAAGGAGTCACACTGGCTTTGAACACTGGGCAAAGCAAAGTATTTAGAGAACTTGCTCTGGGAAAATCACCCAGGTCCTTCTCCCTGATTCCCAACTCCTCTCATGTATCTGTGAACATCACCACAAATCAGGCCCTGGAGTAATTTTGTGGGCCAATCCCTGTGTTTAGATGCTCAGATTTTTTTCATGAAGCCCAAGAGCCTTTTCCTCAGAGCTGACATCTTGACATGATAATGAGAACCTTATGTATTTCGTCTGAGAAAGTGCAACAGGGAACTGAGACATCAAACAAACTCCACTCTCATCTTAAAAAAGCATTGCTTGTGAGCACTGCATTGTGGGCTTGTGCTGGAAAGCACGAATCCTGAAGGTGCCTAAATCAGGCAGAGGATATAAAAAGAATACTGAATGTATTTTATAGCTTTTGAGGTCTAACTGATGCTTTTCAAGCCCTTGTGTTAAATTTCACAAGGGCCTGGGATTGTTGGTGTGCATTAAACTTGCTGTGATGAGAACTGACCAGAGCACGCCTCACCTACATAGATGAAATCCAAGGCTGAGAAATTTCTGGATCCCCTCAGTGGTTTGAGACTACCCTGCTGTGATCAGTAAAAGCTGCCAGTGCCTTTGGCTGTGTCAAGGCAGATTTATCCAAGGACATAACTCTTGTGACCAAGAGAGGCCACAAAACTTCAGACATGAAAGGACTGAAGTCCTCTGGGATCAGGAGTGTTCTGGATTTTAATTTTCAGTAGGAGGATTTCATGTGCTGATCATGTCCCTTTTGAATCCACCCTAAGCTCCAGTAGCAAATCCAGCAAAATTTGCCTTTCTGGAGTATTTGGGTGCTGACTCCTGAACTAACGTTTTTAGTTTCCTTGTTTTTTGGAGTGACCTAGGTAAATTAGGGAATTCTTCCACTTCTTCCTTACTTTTTATGTTTTTTTCAGTAGAAAAGAATAGAATAATGAAGGCAGGTAAGTTGTTTAGTGTGCTTAATTGCATAGTCAGTACAGTTCTCAGACTGAGAACACTCTTTAATGCACGATTTTCATTTGGTTGTTTTGTTTTGGGCTGTTTGGCTGGAAACACTACACTTACTAATTTATATTTTTTTTATAAGAAGCCTTTTCTCATGTTCTGAAGACTATATTTAAGCCTCTTGAAATCACAGGAACAAAACCAGGAGTCAAC
The DNA here is from genome assembly GCF_009819655.1 of Sylvia atricapilla. Taxonomy (NCBI): domain Eukaryota; kingdom Metazoa; phylum Chordata; class Aves; order Passeriformes; family Sylviidae; genus Sylvia; species Sylvia atricapilla. Next base: position 25,010,588 of record NC_089146.1, read on the forward strand.
ACCCTCTCTCTTCTGGCAGGGATGGATTCAGTGCTCGTGTCCTCTGAGAGCAGGTCAGGATAAGCATCTCCAGCTGGCTTAGTGCTGCAGAGGAATTTTCCCCCTCTGTTATGATTGGCAGCACATTTCAGCCTGGTTTATGTGAACAAAGCCAGCGAGCAAGAAGCAATAGGGCACGGATCATCTGAGGCTTCAAAGCCAAGCTTTTCCCACTTAAATGTCAGTCGACTGCTGTTTGTCAGCAACATGGAAAGCCCTGACAGAAGGAAATTGAGTCTTTTCTGCTGGTTTAATACCCGTGTGGCAGCGGGCGTTGTGGCACACTGGGAAATGAAGCATGCCTGGGAAGAGCACAGTGAGGAGAGGTGCCCCCAGCACCCAGGGAACAGACCCTGCAGCAGTGCAGGGTGCCTGGCCCTCTGTAAATACTCACCTCAGGGGCAGGGGGAGGCTTTCAGTCTGCTTGGGTTTTGCCTGGAAGAGTGTGTCCTGAATGCTCTTTCCATACCTTGCCGTGCTTTTGATGCTTTCCAGAGTGGGCAATTATTCAGAGAGATCCAGGAACAAGTGAGAAATTCTAGGACAGCCTCTGGCCTCGTGTATGAATTTGTTCTCTGGCTCAACACTGGCAATGTGGGAAACACCAGCAAAGCTCTGTCTTGTCTCTAGGGGATGAGGTATTCCCATATATGAAGGCAGGAAGGTTAGGGTTTAAGAACAGGAGCCTTCACTCCTTGCTTCCATCACTGACTTTTGGGGGGTTTCCTTGGTAATCAAGGACACTCTTAATGCAAGTGAAGCTCTTTGGTAGGAAAACAATTCTGAATCTGCTTGTCTACAGCAGTGCTGAATCAAGAATAGTGTCTCTGTCGTAAAAATATAAATTACAGTCAAAAGACTCACTCTGATAAAAATTTATATAAGCCAAGTGCTGTAGATGAGTCACTGAGTGAAGTTCATACTGCAGGTATCACCGTCTGAATAAATAATGCTATTAATTGTTTGCATTTAGCTCTGTTTGTAAACTCTCTTGCACATGTTATTTGCACTTGTTGTCAAGATAAATTTGCACCCTACCAACTGCAAACAAGGACTGCCTTTCCCACCAGTTTATTCATGCCAGTGGTTTCAAGTATTTGAAATCTGAAATACATCAGTCTTAGAAAGAGGAGTACCATACCTAACAAGTCATATTTTCCATGTGTCAAAATAGCAATATCACAATGAAGCTCTGATGTCATTGACTAGAATAGAGCTATGAATAACAGTATCTAATCAAGATATTAATTAAAACTTGTAATATCATCTTAATGGGAACACATTGCAGAGTTAAATTGGATTTTTTTTCCCCTTTTAAATTAGCACAGTCAATTAACAGGTGTTCTCCATATGTAATTATTTTCAGTGGAATGCAAAGCTGAGTTAAATGTTACAGCTGTATAGAGGTAGATTACAGTCAGGCACTTTGAGAGAATGAAGGCTGAGGGGAGTGAAAATGTGGACCAGGATGCTCTGGCTAAATTCCAGCTTGCTAATCACATCCTACTTTATCAAAACTGTCTGATAGTTTCAATTAGTTGCTGTGTTGTCCTCATATTTCCTTGGAGGGCTAGGTGCTTTGCAGTATAAAATTGAACAGCTCCTTCTCCCCATGTGTGCCTGCCTTTGACTCTCAAGTGGAACAAATTTAAAAAGCAGATCTATTTCAACTTCATTTTTGTGTGCAGGAAAGGTTTCTCAATTTCTCTCTCTCTGTATATGTATGTATCTATGAACACACTTATCTATGTTTTCCTTTAGAGGCTACCTACAAACTTAGCCTTTCTGTGAGTAAAAGAGTGCTTTGCTCTTCTCTTGGAACATTCCTGGGTGAAAACTTGGGTCATTGTTTTTGTCCAAAAACGTGGTTGTATATTTTCCAGCTTTCTGGTAGTACAACTGACAGCCCCACAGGCTAATTCAGCTCTCACTCAGGCTGAGTCTGAATGTTCTGCCAATGATGGTCAAATACAGAGCTTCTACAGCATGGAGACTTTAGATTCAGTAGCTTTTGATGGGCACATGATGGCAGGAGATAAAACAAGGTGTATTGGGTCTGAAGACATGGATAGAGGAAAATTTTTTATTGCTCTAGGTAAACCCAGATATTTTGTTGCCTTGGTGTTTGTGAAGTAGACTGTTGAGCATTGATTGCTACCCACATGTAGAGTCATCGGTGTGACTTGTTCATGTGATTTATGTCACACAAACCTGAAGGGATGGATTCATTCTTCAAGTGAGATAGCAGAGGCCTTTCAGAATTAGCTCTATTTACCTTATAAAAATGAATATTCAAGTGAACAGAATCGATTTCATTCAAAATCCAAAACCTGCCAAAATCAGTGGAAGACTTTCCACAATCTTCAGAGAACTTCAGTTATGAGTGAAAATAATTAATTTTGCAAGAATAAAAACATCTAGGCAGCCTTTACAAGTGAAAAGAAAATCACAGACACAGTTTGTATTTATACAGAATTCTTCCCTTAAGGATTTTTTTTCTTCGAAAATTGACTCCTTGAACAAATTTTGACTTCATTTAAGTATGCATACATATAGGAAGAGATTATTTTATTTAAAATTTTTTTTCTTTCGCCCACCAAACATAACTTCTTGATAATGCATTTTTCTCCCCTCTTTCTGGTTTCTCAGTATTTTTCACCACCTCTAGCCAGACATTAGATTTCCTAAGACAGCAAGATCCATGTCTTGACAGGTTATTAATTATCACAGCTGGAGGTAGGGTGTTGTGGCTGCTCTTTGCTGTTTGTCATTCGACAGTAAAACCAGATGAAAAGTAAGGCTTTGGAAGAAAATAGAAATAACCCCAACATTTGTATACAGTGCACATTGGCTGAACAGCTGCTGAGCTGTTTCTCAGACCTTCGGCGATATCTCTTATCCTTCTTCCTTGAACTTCTCGTCTCTGAACTCAGAGATATTAAAGCAAAGAATAATGTGATGGCAGAGCAGTACAGAACATAGTAAAACGTTTCTGAAAATATCTTGCCTTACCTAAAGATATCTGGGGATATCATCACCTCTGGAAATCTGGGGAGTGATGCTGAAGTGGGGTAATGATGAGAAAATGAATGGAAGATCCCTTCCAAGAAGAAGGCTATTTACCAGGAACTATTTGGGGATCCTTAAATTCCCTACCTCCCACTCTTATCTGGAATCCTTCACTTGGGGGAGGTTGATTTGATTTGATTTGAGGTGGTCTCCAATTTCCCAAATGCCAGCAGTGGCTGGCTCGGTGAGGTGGGTGTTTGCAGAATGATGTTTGAGTTGCCAGGCAGTTCACCTGTGCCCCTGTCACATCAAGGTGAAGCAAGGCTCTCAGAGAAATACATGGGCCTCGAGGAAATTCAGCCCAGAAAAGGAACGTTCCAGCATTGGTGCCAGGAGGTGCAAAGGCAGCCAAGCTCTCCCACTGGGAGCACAGAGATTGTCCTTTCCTGAGCTTTTGAAACACTTCTGGGAGCGCTGTCAAGCGAGGGCATAGGAAAGGTGTTGGAGGAGTTTGTATAGACCATGCCACGCCATCTCCTGAGAAATCTGAATTTGTATTTGTGTGAATTTTCCCCTTTTCCCTGACATTCCAGGTTTAGCTGCTGTAGGAAAGCTCTGAAGAGCAGCGAGCATCCAGGAGAGGGCAGTGCTGCTCTCAGACAGCCGCTGCTGGAAAGCCAGGACCGGTGTGGAAATAGTGAGGTGGATTGCTGTTATGCAATCAGTTCAATTAATTAGGGACAGATTCTTCTGCCATATATGCATTAATTTTATTTTTGTATCTGGTCAATCCCTATCATAGAAATAATGATATATTGTCAAGGTAAATTGTCACAGCAGCGTTGCCTTCTGGTTTTTTTATTTTATTTTATTTTTTTCCCTAATTAGAATAAGATCTGGGAGTATGAGAAGGGGTGGATGGTCATAGTAAGTTTTTATTTAGTAACAGTGCCAGCAAGTAAAGAATTTATTGTGTGAGAAAAACTTTTCAATGTTTCCTGAAAGGGAACAAACTCTATCTCCTTTCCCCTTTCTCCAGAAGTTTCACTGTGCTCAGATCCCTCAGCCTGGGTATCCATCACTTGTAACTCACTCAAAAAGTGTGCCAGGTTTCCTCGTTCATTGCATCTCAAAGGACCCTGGCAGCCTTCACTACACTCAGTTGTAACTAAATCAGTTGAGATCAGGTCCTTTTGTTGCTTTGCTGCATGGTACCAAGGCCTTAAATCGTGGAAGCAGGTAGGGACTGAGCTGATACAGCTCCTAAAAGATGGAAGAGACAAAGCATGTGTTAGAACTAACTGGAGCCAGACAGTGAGCTGCAGTGATCTACACTGGACATGACAAATGCTCAGCTCACCCTGGCCTCCATCTGTAATGAAGGGAAAATGACAGATACACTTTGGCTCCCAAGGAAAGATGCATCTGTGGTCTGAAGTGTCCCAGGAGCCACAAAAAGTGTCTTGCTCTCAGTGCTGGAAAAGAGGGTGTTTTATGCCCAGCAAGCTGAGAGACTGGGACACCAGCCTGTGTTTGTATAATGGATGCTGGAGGTACCTGCCATTTGTCTCTTCTGTACTTGTTTTCCAAAACAGCTACTTCTTTCCTGTCTGAGTTTCTCTTGCCAAGTGTCCAGCTCCTGCACTGAAATGGACAACTGGACAAATCCTAAAAAAAGTATCTCTTTCAACTCTGATAATATGTAGTTTAGAAACTAAACACAGTTTGAAAAGTGATGCTCTGAGCAGTCTCCATTTACCAGCCTTTGAAAGACTTCTATTATATAGGCAAAAAAAGAACAATGTGTTGTTACCTACGTGTTGTTGAGTTTTCATCTTTATGTAACCCAAACCTCATAGTGCTAGTTAGTCATGTTGTCTATTAGCAGCAACATTCAAATAAAACTTGTTTGCAAATTTCTCCTGAGGAGAACCTAATGAACATGTTCAGTAAATGACCTCTTTTTGAGTTCATCTCCTCTCTGAGGGCTTTTTGGGGTCACAACAAACCTGAAGACATACTACTTAAATGATGATCTCAGACTCTGCAAATCAAGCAGAGTAAGGACTGGGACATATTTAACTGTAGAAACTTCTAAGACAAATCCAGCTATCCCCAGGAGGTGACATGAGAATTTCAGAGCTGAACCAATGTCACTGGATGATCATTGTTACTGACCTGGCTGCTTTTCTACAGAACTTCACCCTTAGGTAATGCTCTTACCTATACATAAGGATATTCAATGATGCATTTGTAATTGGAACTCCCTCCACCTAGTGGGAAAGCTTTCAGATGTTGGGTATTAGTCTGAAAACTTCCATTGAATCCAGTGAGGTGATGTAATTTTTTAAATGTAAATGGGAGGACAGGTGAACATAAAGGAAGTTTGCACAGACAATACACTCGATTTGCTTGACATATGCTGCAGGGTCTGAAGTGAAATTTTACCCAAATATATCTAGAGTGCAAATAACTGGGATAGAAAATGGCAAAGTATTTCTTATGTCAGTGACAAACCCTTTCAAAGGGAAGGGCTTACTTGGGGCCTTATCGTAATTCTGACTCATGCTTTCTGAGAGAGACAGTCATTTGGGGATTGCTGAATTGTTGCTGTTTTGAAAATTTCAGAAGAGGAAAGGCTGAAATCTGAGCAGTCGTCCTCTGATTACACCAGTTCCTCCTGAAATGTTAAGTGTATATAATGCTTTTTCCTTATGGAGCTTAAACTGATAACAGCCTTGCTATTAAAATGCTGTATTGTGTAATGGAAGAAGCTGATGTGTTCTGCTGGGTAGTGCACTTTTGTCAGTGAAATTTCTGTAGAGGTGATGGCTTCTTTAATATGCTATATCCAGGAGGCTCTGTTCCTAGTTTGAATATTGGCAAAGTACAGACAGCTGTTTCTGCAGAGGGGAATAAAATTCCCTCCCCCACCTCACTGCTTTATTGCACTGAATCTCAGCAGCAAACACGTTGCTGGCAGCCTCCTATTTACCATGCACGAAGGTCAGTCAGTACCCCACCAGTTTTCATTCTCCCTCCATAATTGCTTCTCACGTTGGAAGAAATGTTTTTTTGTAACTCTCTGCCACTGTGTGTTTGTGCATAGCTCATGTCATGGATTTATTTTCTCTTCCGGCTTGCTGCCATGGCCAATTTAAGTTAATCTTCTAATTCTTTTTCTAGGAAAGATTTTTTACAACTGTATGTGTGTGTATAGAAGGGATGCAGGCTTCAGTTTAGCAGTCATCCTTTCCTGCTGGCCCCATAAGTTCAGCCACATTTGGGTCAATATTAAAGAAATAAAGCAAATTTACTAGGCTTGTATTCCAAGTTTTAGAGACAGTTTATTGACTGGCAAAATATGTCAGCCACTTGCATTTACTACTTCATATTATCTTGCATGAGTAAAGTATGCTTTTGAAAATTCCCTCAGAAAAGAATAATCTGGGAAAAGTTATTTAGTTTTTGTTACTCTGTGTTGCACAGCTGAGAAAGTCTGCCTTCAGCCAGAAACCAAAGTTTTGTCATAAAATCTAGATTTTCTATAAGAAAACAACAAGACATTTGGGGAGAAAAATAAAGAAGGTATTGCTTTTTTTTTTTTTTTTTTTTAATGAAAAATCCAGTTGGGTGAGTACTAATGTGTCTGTATGGTTATGGGGGCAGTATTCTCACTGAACATTGCTCAATGCATGATCTAATAGACACCTAATTTTTGTGAAGTCTCAGTGTGCTTGCAGACCAGGCCAAGGTAGCTACATATGCTGTCATGATAAGGCCAGAGTCAAACTAGACTTAAAAATGCAAATATAACTTTGCCTAAAGCTGAACTATCTTGGTCATCAGAAAAGTGGTGCTTGCAGCTCTGGTTTTGGTGCAGGGAAACAAACTGGAGCAGTGCTGACCTCCCTGTGCTCAGAGCCCACCCTGCCCTGCATCTCTGTTGGAGCAGGCAATATGTGCCCAACATGCTTTGAAATCTTCATTTTACATGCTGATGTAAGCCCAGCTCCAAGGGTAGCATAAGGTAATATGTTTACTCCTGACTTTTGTGTCCAACCTGTAAGCACACAGTCCTTTATAGTGCCTGGGTGTGATAAGCAGGGAAAAAAAACACCTTGTAACCCCAAGCTGGATTTCAAAAGCCTTTAGTCTCTCTGGGCCTGTCTTCCTAAAAGGAGTTAGGAAGGTGTATACCTAAAGCTTCCACAGTGTGCCATATTGAGTATCCCAGATGTGAACAAAGCCAGACTGAATAGTGACTGGTGTCATTCTCAGCATTGAAAATTTGAAGCATAATCTGTGTCTGTTATTTTTTTCCTGGGTTTCCATCTATAGCTAGTGTACCAGAAAGCAAGTTATTTAAAAGATCAGTAATTTATTCTTCCATTCCCAGTGTCAAAATCCCTTGCTGATATGTTGATGAAACTGTACTCAGATGAAGAGTCTAATTAAGAGCACAGCAGTTGACAAAGCTGGCTGAATTCAGACACCATCCACTGCAAAGCAAGTCTGACCAATATAAAAAGGCAGTTTTTCTTCTGTGGGTTTTTTTTCTGTAAGATATTAAAACATAATATAATAATAATAATAATAATAATAATAATAAACATAAATAATAAAAACATAATAATAATAATAATAATAGAAAATGAAAATAAAAATTACCAGTTATATACTATACTATATTTATATTATGTATAGGTACATATACATGCATGCATGTGTAGGTTCATATATAGTTAGCTCAATGTCTAAACAGAAAAAGAATTGGATTGGTGTGATTGTCAAACTGAGTGACTACAAATCCCTTGTTTTTTTGCTGAAATGATAAAGATTCAGTGTTACAGTGGCTTTCCAGAAATTTCTTTGTTTGGCAGACTTCTAAAGCACAAAATAATAATTTTGAGCCTTAGCCAAACCCTTCCCCACCAAGTTCACTGAGATCCCTTTTGCTGAATAAGAGCATAACATTACCATGTGTGTTTATGGTAACAGCTCTACAACCCTTTGGCTGGAAAATTAGTGAAACTGCCCATGCTTTTGACTAATTGATGAGTAATCAAAAATCATCTAATATCCAGTTTCTTCAGAGAGCCTGCTCATTAGGACTGAATTATAGAGCTGAGAGATATAATTTTCTTTTCTTAGCTATCACTGAACTGACATTTTACTGTTGGCCAGTTTTATTTTCTTGCAGCCTTTTTTGTGTTGTTTGTTTTGTTTATTTGGTGGACAGATACAATAACTGAGATTTTCATTGGATTTAACACAGTTACAATCCAAATTATTCTCAAGAAGTATGCTGCTGCTTCTCCTTCCATCCCAGCCTATCAGTTTCCCTATTTGCTTTTTGCCACACCAAAGCTGGTGTTGGTCACTGATGAGTCAGGCCAAGGAGCTGCTTTGGCTGAAAATGAACTTAAAAATAAAAAAATGGAGAGGTTTATGCCAGTCTTGAGTACACTGTCATAACATAAATGGGAAAGGTGAAATATGTCCTGCTGCACAGAGCATAGGTTTGAAGAATCCTCAGTTATCCAAAACTCATATTATTCATAAATCACTACGTTGGTGGTGTCTGTATAAAAATATTCAGTGTTAGATGGAGCATTATTGGGAACCAGAGCTCAGAAATTCTTCATGAACACTTTAAGCTGCCCAAGATGGAGACAGCTCTGGTCCTTTCCTGCAAGTCTTGGTTCAGTATAATTATCTCTCACCTGCCTGCTTTGCAAATCCCCTAGAGATGAGTGAAATTATTTGCTATTAAATCTTGCTAAATTAATTAGGTTATTTTGATGGGCTACATTTGGTTCATTTGAGAAGCAGCACTCCAGTTTCTGCAAACCACATCACCATTCTGAGTGCATAATCTTTGACAACATATGTTTCTTTCGTGCAGATTTTTGCAGCCTAAATCCAGCACTGGGCAAAAAGCAGTTTTATGTTCAGAAGTGAAGTTGTTTTAAGTTTTGTTTTTAGCATAAACCATTTCTAATTCTTGTATTTTGCTTTGTGTAAGGAAACTGGATTGAATGATTCATAACATAATCATTTGGTCATAGTTGTTATAGAACAATAAAGATTTTGCCTTCTTTTTAATGTTCTATCTGCAAAGTGAGGATAGAGTTTCTGTCCTAGAGAAGTGCTACAAAGATTTGTTGGTTACTGCTTGGACTGAATTTTATCTGTGTTAAATACCATATAATTATTTAATGTCCCAGTTACAGATGGTTGACACTGTCTTGTATCCTTGGAGTATTGCTCACTTATTTTTCAAGGCTGAGTCTGAATGATAAATCGTAAGCATGAATGAGTGCAATGTTTCAAACATCAAAGAAAAAATGTGATGTTTTATAATAATGTTGAGAATAATACAATACTTCAATGCATGAATTTTCTGTTTGGTCCTAATGCCCAATATGTTTCTATCATTTTATACCAAACTGAAAAGAATTCTTGCTGTGCTTGTTTTTAATCTCAAGAAGGCTCTTAGATATTTTCTTCTTCTTACGGCCTAGATTGTGACATGGTTTTATTGCAGCACTCTCCTTTAGAGGATAGAGCTATTTATATGATCAAATTTCAGGTATGCTCAAAAACAGGAGTGCAGTGTTGAGGAGTCTAATAAAAGCTCATCACTTATTAATTGGAAACTAGTTTTAGTATGTGCAGCTGAGCACAAAAAAGTGAGATTGAGTCACTAAAAGTGCTGGTAGAAGAAAGTCCCTTTGCTTTTTGTAACAAGTTGAGGGCTTCAGGCCTCAACACCACACACTCCCTGGTTGTGGCAGTCACTTGTAACGAGCAGTGTTATTCTGAAGGGGTTGCATTTATTTGATTTCACTTTCTGGGGTCTCTAAGCCCAACACCAGACAGCCCAGATGCAAATGGATGGAGAGCAAAGCAAGCAAGAGCATGTCTCAGTGGTCTAGAAATTGTGAATCTACTTCACATTCATAGTTGCTGATTTATAGAAGAGATATAAATAAACAGAAGCAATTAAAACATTTCCTGTATAACCCAGTTGCCTTTGATATACCCTCCTAGGTGTAATGTTCTGACTGTGGCACCAGAGAGTCATGTTCTTCCTTCAGTGCTTCTCTGAGTATGAGATCACTGAAGGATCTCATACTGCTGAGTTTGGCCCTGGGTGTTGGGTGACTTTCTCTCCTTCCCTCAGAGTGGTGGGACACCCTCCAGGGGAGGGGTCTTGCTGTGGCAAATGGCTCTGTGGTAAAGATGTGTCTTACCTTGTACTTACTACCTAGAGGTAGCCCAGGCTTTCCTTGCACACAGACTGGAAAGCAAACAAACAGCCTCTATGGTCATGGCTTATTAAAAACATGTCCTAGGAATTTTTGTATCAAAATAAGATCAGATACTGATAAACTAGATTGTTAACTAGTGTTACACTATACTCTAAGACTTAGAAATTAAGACATCCTTCAAGTCCAGTTTTAGATATACAAGTTTTATTCATTGGACCTGATCTGTGGGTTTTGAAGAGTTTTGTCTCCTTCAACAGTTCAGTTCAGATTGCACCTGCATTTTCATGGCTTTCTGTAGTTGGTCCTAAAACTTCCTGTTGCCACCGATGAATTTCAGAAATTCAGGCTGCAGACAGTGATCCAATTTGTCACTAAAAGACATCCTTAAAATAAGAGTCTTCAGGTGTGAGATACATCTGTCATGTATTTACTTACATTCTCCGAGATAAAGGGTCTTATGGAGGGACAGACTTCACAACCCTTCATTTAAGGAAATCTTCACATGGATAAGACCTACCTCAAACTACACTTTCAGAACCTGCATCCCCAAAAACCGGAATCCCAAATTTTTAAATCCACCATTGTGGATTTAAATCCACCACATCTTTCTAAATGGGAGCTACCACAGCATTTTTCTTTCTCATTTTCTGTTATATACCTTTGCTTCTCCGAAACATATGCCTAACTACCCTTGGCTCTACCTTTTTTTAACCTCTTGGGAGATATGATTGCTCTGGATGTGTTTCAGTCTGCTGTCTATGATCTCATTCAGCTCCCAATTCTCTGCTGTCCAGCTTTCTAGTCAGTTGGTCACTAGCTTGACAGAGGTCCTTTGCAAGATGCTCCCCATTATGCAATAGAAAACTACAAGAAACAGAAATTTTTACCTCCCAAAGATCAGTTGCCATGCAGTGTCTTGTTCCTTCTTGAGGCAGCAACTCCCAGCTCTTGAACTTTGCAGTTCATTTCCATGCATATTGCTGTCCAAAATTGATGCCTTTCACATTTCAGCATGCTAAAATATGCAGTTAGAAAACCAGCACATTTGATAAGCAAGCAGATCATGAGCTGTTTGTGAGACACTTTTTGGCCATCATTATTATAGCTAGCTAGCTAGAGAGAAACAACAGAAAAAATGCCCATAGTATCTAAATATGGCAGCTTTCAGAAATAAATTAACATTTTCTTTATCTTTTGACAACAGAAAAGTATGTCTTTGTCTCTCCTGAAATTCCACCAGAGGTACAGCAGGGATGAATCTGCTCCATAAAAACAAAATTACACAAAAGAAAATTAAACTAATAAAAAGAGAGAGAGATTACAATAACAATAAAAAACAATTGGCAAAAGGGAAAACAACTCCCTCTCCTTATTGTTATGCATTCAGAATCAGTGTCTTACTCATTTGTTAAACTTTTATGGCACTGGCAGTCTCAAATACTAATTTTGTTCAGCATGAAAGTGCCCTTTTTAATGGGATGAATATGATGCTTCCAGTGCAAGCAAGAGCAAGCATCTGGGCCATGCTAATGGTATATTCTACTCTGCTGGAAGTTCTGGACAAAACACCTTTGCCTCATTTTTTCTTCCACTGTTGTTCTACCCTAACCTGCTGATGCTGCAAGAACATCTGGTCAAAATTCACGAGTTAAAAACAGCTGTAAAATAATTTTGATATCAACATGTTACAGTTTTCATTGTCAGGCTAAAAAAAAAATCACTTTTCCAGCAAGTAAAATCTTTTGCCTCAAAGGTGAAATGGTGTCCTTGTGGAAATGACATATGCATTCCTCGTGGGAAGTGGAGCCAGGTGATAATCCTGCCATGGTTGTCCATGAGCCACCAGCTTTCCATGGGATGTGATGGAGGGAATGTCTCTTGCACCCTCCGGAATGGTGACTCATAGAAGGGGTTATCCTAGGTACAGGGAGAGAAAGAATCACTGTGAGTGATATTTATTTGCCATAATGGCAGTTCCCGTAAGGAAAAGGATGTCTTTCATCCTTCTGTGAAAAATGGAAAATTCAAGTTTTACAAGTGGCAAACTGAAAAACCTGTGTACAGCGATGCAAGGCTTTGCTTCAAGGTCTTCATATGGGTAAGCATACAGCTGAGCCCAGCCTGACTGAAATTCCAGCATCCATAATAGAAATAATTAGCTATACTTGTTCATTTGCACAGGTTTTCATTATTTGCTGAGCTTTATTTCGTGCCACTCTCTGTATCCTAACAATACACACAGCTCTCCAGGACTTTTGAAAAAGTAGGCCATTTAAACAGGCAAATATCACAGGGTAACCTTAACTATTGGCGAGGAGATAGGCCAGAAATTATGTTCATGGCCATATTTGCAAGACTCTGATGATAATAATAATAATAAAAGAAGATATCATGCCATTGACAAATAGAAACAATTTTATATCTAATAGGATTTAAGTAATAAAGGCTGAAGGGCTGCAACAGCTGCAAAGAGATTAGATACGTTATGTTTTCTCAGTGTAATAAAACTTGTCAAATAAAGCTGAATAAAATCTTCTTATCTGTGTCTCTGGCTTATTTTTCCTGCAGCCTCTTTCTTTTCAGCTGATTGCAGGAATCACCATTTCTCTAGAATGGTTACACACACGACAGTTCAATTAGAGTCAAGTTAGTGAAAGTTATTGCTGGATTTGCTTTTGGTTGCACCTTTTTTTTTTTTTAAAGTAAAGGCAGCATTTGGAAAGAATGAAGCAGATCAAAAACCCTCTCTGCCAATCTCTGCTGATATCAGTGGGCAACTGGACTTAACTCTGCATATCCATGTAGTATCATTTAATTTAGTACTGCTTTACACAAGATCTGGTACTGATTTATAAATAAACCCCATCAGAATAGCAAGAAATCATTGATGCTGCCTTGGCTCCCCCAGGGCTGCCCTTGTGATATCTCCCTTTTTTCACCTGTCTGTTCCCTCCTCTGGGCATTGTCTGGAGTCTTCCTCCATTCTTGCTGCTCCTCCTGCCTCAGTTTCTCCCCATGCTTAAAGAAAGTGTCATGGTTTGTATTTCTAGTGCTGGTGAGTTAATCTTTCCTGAGACCTTTAGGATATGCAGATGGAATTGGCATTCAGAAGTGTGAGTTGTTATTATTATGGTTAATTAGATGTGACAGGCTGACATTCTGCTAACATTTTCATGAAATCCAAGGCCAAACCTTTGTCTGGGTTAGAAACATGCTTGGATTTTCCATGTGATCCATCCTTCCGTCCCGGTCAGTATTTCTGAACTTACCTGTGTGTCTGATTAAAATTGCACAAGCATTTAAAGCAGGGGTGTTGTTTTAAATTCCGAATGGGAAGAGCAAATGGTGTGCATGTTTAAACAGTGCTGCTGTTGCCTTTGGCACGTATTTGAACAAAGTATTTACTCCCCAAGGCAAAGCAGTGAACCTAGCGAGAAAAGCCGAGGGATCTGTCCAAGCTGATGTAATACGTAAAGACACAAACATCATCCATAAATCAATAGGCATCGATTTAGGTAAATGAGAGCTTTGCCCTTAGGTGAGAAAAAAATATACTTATTTGTATGTATGTGTTTGAAATATTTAATGCAGAATTTCTAAGGACACCTATCCAATATTAATTAAAATTTAAGTGTATTGTGTTGGTGCCCACAAACCCATTATTTAGGATATTTCTTTTTTTTTTTTTTTCAAATGAAAGCTTTTCTCCTTCATTTTCCCCTCCAGATAGAAGGCTCAGGAAACCAGTGCATAATGACAATATGATAACCAATTAGGGAAAAAAGCCTTAAAACCAGTTGCTGGTGCTGAAACTGCTGTCAGAATCTGCAGCGTGTCTGTGCTGAAACAATTTCTGACCACTCTTTTTAACAATGCTCTTCCTTGGGGGAGGAGGGGAGCAAGAAAGAAATTTCTGTATAAATTTAATCTAATAATTTAATTCTGTCAGTCCTAATTGCATGGAACTGGGAAGACATTGTATAAAGGTGAGTGTAAAGCCTATGTCACCCTGCAGAGAAGTGCTGCAGTCAGTTCTGAGTGAGCCAGTGTGAATCCCCAGGGGGGGTAACTGCTTAACCAAAGTGTTCCAAGCCTCCAAGCTGGCATCACAGAGCCTGGATGTGCAGGTTTATTGGAAGGATGGAGGAGATTCAGATGCTTCTTTTCTCTTTATAGCACAGGAAATCTGATGATTGGAAGGATGCATTACTCTGAATTTGGGGAGATTGAAGCAGCGAAACCAATCCATCTGTCAGCAGGATGTGTAATGCACATCACTCTCATCTTGCTTGTCTGATCACAACTGCAGCCCTGGCCTCCAGCATGGACCAGGCTGAAACCTGAACATGCACCAGGTCACTCCGGTGCTCAGCATCCCAGAGGGTCCTGGGGTCTCTTCTCCATCTCCCTACTTCTCCACCTGTATGTTTGTATTAATATTTCTATTATTCTGTTACTGCAAGAATTACTTTTCCTTCCTCACAAGGTAAGGGGGGAATTTTATTTGGAAATTCTCTTCACAGGTTTAAATGAGACATGACTCCACTGAATTTAATGTTGTTCACAGAATCATAAAATATGCTGAGTAAGAAGGGACCTATAAGGATCACCAACTCCAGTTGTCCCTCCATAGGATAAGTTTGATTGGTTTGTTTCCAGCTGAAGTTGTCATCCACTCATTTAGATGACCTTCAGTATAGCTGATGAAAGGTATTATGATAGTAATTAGGTGGGAGTAGTTAGTAGTTAGAACAAGCAAACCTTCCACTTTTTTCCCTATTCTGTGGTATCAAGTTATTCACAGTGGCTCAGATAGAGGGACATAGGGAAGAGCCTACAAAAATTGTCCAAGGAGGCCAGCAGCACCGGGCCTGTATCAGCAATAGTGTGGCCAGCAGGAGCAGGGCAGTGATTGTCCCCCTGTACTCAGCACGGGTGAGGACACACCTTGAGTGCTGTGAGCATTTTGGAGCCCCCCAACTCAGGAAGGACATTGAGGTGCCAGACAAGAGCAGCAGAGCTGTGAAGGGTCTGGAGCACAAGTACTATGAGGAGCTGTTGAGGGAGTTGAGGGTGTTCAGCCTGGACAAAAGGAGGCTCAGGGAAGACCTTATCACTCTGTACAACCACCTGAAAGGAGATTGTAGCCAGTGGAGGTAGGGCTCTTCTCCCAGGCAGCCAGGGACAGGATAAGAGAACACAGCCTCAAGCTGCACCAGGAGAGGGTTAGGTTGGCTATTAAGAAGAATTTCTTCACAGAAAGGGTGATTAGACATTGGAATGGGCTCCCCAGGTGGAGAGTCACCATCCCTGGAGGTGGTTAAGGAAAGACTGGACGTGGCATTCAGTGCCATGGTGTGGTTGACATGGTGGTGTTTGGACACAGGTTGGACTCGACAGTCTCAGAGGTCATTTCCAGCTTAATTGATTCTCTCATTCTGTAAAGCCATTCCTTTCCCTCACCCAATGTTTTTCTAAAAATCTCTTCTCACAAAGGTACAGTTTTTCCAGTTTTACAGGAGATTTTAAAAGGCACCTGCATGGCTCAACCCTCTGCACACAAAACTGTTTATGTAGTTACAGAGCCATCTTGTTTTTCTAGGAATATGAACAGGAGTCAAGAGAGCATATATAGCAGAGAATTACATTCTCTCCTTAAATTTCTCCCTCTTCCTCTCTTCCTTCAAGGTCATAAAAGAATCGTGTGTGCAAGTAGAGACTTGCTTTAGCTCTTGTCAGAAGTTCACATTTTAATATTAGTTTCTTTCTGTTTTGTTTGGGTTTTCTCATTTTCTTTTGCTGGTAAAATTTAATGAAAGGTAGCCTGACAGAAAATGCTGTGATCCAAGCTGTGAATGGTTTACTGCCACCAAAGTCCTTTGAGCCTTAGAATTCATCCTTATTTCTGCTATTGGATATAACAGAATTTTCAGATTACTTTCTGCATCAGTTTTCACACATGATTGACAGATGTAATAAACAGGTAGGCAAGAAACTCAGCTTGTTGCAGGACAATGGATATGTGCATTAGAAGCCTTCTGAAATGCAGAATGTTACTAAAAGCCATAACCTGATATTAGCAAGGAAGATGGCTGCGAACCACTCAGTGCATTTCAGTTCTAAGTATTTCATTTTTGTTTGTTGCTTGCCTTTTGTAATAGATCAGTGTTCATGCCCTCAAGGCATTTCTTGCATACCAGAGGCCCCCAGGACATGGAAACCAATTAAAGACATTGATATTCTTGCTTCAACATTAAGCCAGGGAAAGAACTGACAGGAATTTCAAGTTCACTGTGCATGCAGGATCTGGTTATAATTTCCATATGGCCCTCAGACTGTCTCACACTAAAAACCACACCTGAGGGAGACCCAGAATAGTCTGGGGCACGATTTGCTCAAAACTGCTTTTGATTCCCACCAACACAGTTTATTGGAAACATTCTGCATTTTTTTGGGAAACATTCACAGCCAGTCTAGGAGCTACTGAAACATATTCCTACAATATAAGAGAGATTTTGAATAACAGAGAGTAAAGTAGCCATGCCCAGAGGTTGGACAAAGTACGTTGTGACTGTCCTTGCAGCAGGCCCCAGATCACATATTCACTCATGTTTTCAGTCACTTGCTTTTTGGTTTTGGCTTGCTTTGTTTTTTTTTTATATTGGACATTTAGAAGTCTCCCTGCCAGGCCAAGCTGGAGTCCCAGTATCCCAGCCTTGCACAAGCAGGATTTCACCAAACTGAACAGCTGCTGCTCACATTCCCCAGCTGATGCTGTGTGATGGTGTCCAGGGAGGAGAAGGTGGAGGAAGGAGATCGTTAAGGACTAAAGAGGTGATTATCCATATGATCTCTTAGCTCAATACATTTTGCAGTGTAGCCATATCCTCAGGCTCTACTCAGGAGCATGATATCAGCTCCAGCATCACTAAATGAACAGCATTTTCCTGCCTGAAAAAGGAAAGAGGCACAGATCTCAAGGATTTCTGGGGAGTAGCTTGACACTTCTAATCTCCTCTTGCCTCTTTTACCCTCACCAGCAGCTCCTTAGTTTTTAAACACACAAAGCTTGAATAAACATAAGCACTGTATTTCTCAGGAGGAACCCCATAAATTAATGGAACAAAAACATGTTACAAAAATGTCAACCTTCATTTGATATGTGTGTAAGGTCCAATGGCTGTATTATAGATGACAACCTTATGGAATTACGTTGCTGTTTTCACCTGTTCTCATCCCAGTGGCAAATCTCATTCCCAACAAGTTCTGACTAAATAAAAGGGGGTTGCTCAGACAACTTTCAAGGTGAAATTATAGTATGAGCCATCCTCTTCTTGCATCTTTTCAGTCCCCTATCTATTCCCATTTCAGCTCTAGGCAAGTGAAGACTTATGACTTGCTTTTCCCCAGCAGTTTCTAGGTATGGTTACATGGCTGCTGTGTTCCTCTGCAAAAGTCATTGTGTTTCAGAGAGAGGTGAAATGGTCCTGGTTATACTTCACTTTGTATTTCGAGGTTACCCAGATACACATCTGAGATAAGGGACCAGGGATGTTTCTGATTAATACTACCAGAGTTTGCTGTCTGTGCAGCAGCAGAGATAGAACTGCACTGCTCCCAGTGCAGGGGGTGCAGCTAATGAGAGTCCGTGGCTGTAGAGAGTGAGGGGCAAACATTCATCTCTCTGACCTTGGCTATCTGCAAGATAGAGCTCTGATCTGACCGCCTTGTCCAAGCTCCCTCTGTACTTGGTGGAGAGGTTAATAAGTCCCTCCTGTTCCAGACACTTCTCTCAGGCTGAGATTAATCATCTCAGGTGATAATCATTCTCTGTTGGCTCTAGTGGAAGCTGATGTGACTAACATGGATTAGATAGTTATGTTTCAGATGACTGATTTCATTATACCATTAGGTTTGGTAAACGGAAGTCTTCTGTACAGGAAACAGCCAAAGCCATCATTTCATGATTTATGGTGCCAGGTAGTGTGACTGTCAAGTACCCACACATTTCATTTCTTGCACACCCAGCTTGGAACAGGAACAGGAAATTGGATTGTGATTGTCGCTCTTCTGTAATTTCTCCAAATAGCAGATCGATAAGTCAGCACAAAATGGATATTCACAAACATGTAATTAATCCATTATATGGCAAATAATAATGAATGGATTCTTTTGGTTGGGATTTTCTTATATTACATAGCATACTAAGTTTGTTTTTAATTGTTGAGGCTAAAGAAACATATAGATTCTGATCAAAATATAGATTTCTGACTGAAAATATAACAGCACTGTAGTATTGCCAATTCCTTCTGACCCTGCGGAAGAATGATCATAAAAGCAACAATACTCAGGACTCAAGGTGAGATTATCTGTCATTCTCAGAAGCAGTAGCTGCTCAAAATGTTAATCAATGCTGTTTCCAGCTTGGAGCTATTTACCTCCAGAAGAAAGCACCTAAAGTCTTCAGTCCTAAATTAAGTTGTCCCAATGGCATATCTTTCCTTCGCACTCTGCTTCTTGTACCACTCACTACAGCTTCACATGTAACTGTCAAGGGCTTAACAGCCCTTCTTCACTCTTACATCTACATTTACTCTCAGTGAAACAATAGAACAGGTCACTCAGAGAGGTGGGAGTTGTCCCATCCCTGGCAACATTCAAAGGCAGATGCAGCAGGACTCTGAGGCACCTGATCTAGTTGAAGATGTACCTGCACATTGTAGGGGGATTGAAATAGATGGGCTTTAAGATTCCTTTGAATTCTAATTGTTCTATGATTCTGTGAGCAGTTATCGTGGTGAAAATTGACAAAATCGAAATGAGAAATTAGGAAGGGTCATTTCTTTGTTCTGGCTGGGAAAATGTATTGATATTGGGTTGGATGCCTCCATGCTATAAGGTCCTGGTTCTTGGCATTAAAGATTCTGCCACAGTATAGGTGGTGTATTCATGCCCCACAAATAACCAGGAAAAAAAAAATAAAAAAAAAAAAAAAATAAATAAATAAATAAAAAAAAAGTAGTTGAAACCTGAAGCTTGCAAACAGGAAAAGCTCATAAAATTTGGCATCATCTTGTGGGCTTTACTTTGGTCAGTCTCTAAGTCTGTCCTTTCCTTCATGGTTTGTTCAGACACCAGCTGATGTAAAACCTCCCATACCTCTGCTGGACGTGTTAATATCCCTGTCACAGGCTCTGCTACACAACTGCACCAAAGAGCACAGGGTGACTCCCCCTTCCCAAAAGGCTCCCTCCAAATATACAAGACCATGGCAGGAGAGCAGAAGTTCTGTGTGTGCTCCATGCAAGGAGAAAGGCTCTGAAACCAGGAGTAGCCATTTGCTGGCAGACTGATTTATTTCTATAGCATGACATTTAAAGGAGGAATTTGACTTCACTTGGAGGAAAGGACCAATATATGATTTTTCCCAACTTTTGGAACTGAAGCCTTGTTTAAAGAACTTTAATGAGGGTTTAGGTTTAAATCAAAGACACTGCTAGGAAGAAATGGTGCAGCATCTGCATTTTCATCACTTATAAAGGAAATCAAGTAGCAGCACCATGAAAAACCAGCATGAAAAACACCCACAAAAATTTTCCAATTTAATTATATATTTTATGAACAGGAATCTGCTTATTTTTTGGGGAACTGCAATTAGAATTTACATGTTCTGCTTATAAAGAGTTCTTGGGACAACTTATCTCTATTTTCAAATGACAGTTTCCTTCTAAGTATTTGCTGTGTTTATCAAACACCGGAGTGATAAACACAAGTTCGAGGGCATCAAGACTCTAACACTGCATGTGTTATTTTTTCCATTTTTCTCCTCCCCTGTGTTTTTTTCTGCTTGGGTTTTCTGACCTCTTAATGCCTTTGCTCTCTCACCTAAAACATCAAGAAGCATATCAAATCTCCATGGTGGAAAAGTACTCTTAAAAAAAGTACTTAAAACTTGTTTTGGTTTCTAATTCAGCAGCAGCAGGAAGTCAGAATACTTTTTGACACAAATAACCTCCATCTTTAACCTGCAGCCCTGCTTTACGTAACGTTCAGTGGTTTTGCCAACAGGTCAAGGAAAAAAAGTATTCCTGGATTTTTCTTCTTTGGGGCAAATAAGAGAGCATTTGTCAAGGAAAAGCACTTTAATATCAGAATTACGTCTTTTTATTTTTCATCTCCTGTACTTCGGTCACTTTAGCAAGATTCTTGGTTCTAGGTGTTGGTGTTTGAAAACAGAATATTTTTAATTTCCTTTCATTTTTTTGAAAATGGATGCTGCGTGCTGTAAGAGTTCCTGTGGGACATTTTTTGATGTGTGTGCATTCCTAAACATGAACTTTGGCATCTGCCATAACGAGTCTTTCTGTCAAAACAGAGAGGAGCTGCTCTTGTAGCAACCTGGGATCAGGGTCTGGGAAGCAGCAGCACTGTGCTGTCTCTGGAGGATGTTGGCTGCTTGTCACATGTCCCCTGTGTGGCCTTGGGCAGGTCATTTGAGAATGGTCCAAAGCCAGCGAGTTTCACAGGTTTGTAAATCTGCAGAGAGGCTGTGCTTGTCAGTGAGTGTTTTCTGGTCCTGTAGGATTTCTCTGATTGAATTTATCTTTAAACTTTGTTATCTCTTTGAGTAAAACTCATGTAAGCCTGTCTTAACTTTTACATGCCCAGTAACACGACAGCTCCCAGTTCTCATTCCCCAGGTTAATTACTATTCATATCAAAGAAACCTCAGTGTTCTTGAGAAAACACAAAGCCTGGAGTTTACATATTTATTTTCCCTCTATAATATCATTACATGAAGAATACAATAGAGGAGACAGGATTTAATTTCTGACTCACAAATGCCACTGCCTCAGCAATACAGCAATACCTAAGCTAGTTGGATGTGAGAGTCCAGCTCCCAGTGCAGTTAAATTGAATATACTGATTATTAGTTCCTGCAGCCTGAGTTGTCAGTCAGAGTGGAATTGTATTGAACAGTGGCACTGACCAGCTTGTGGCTTCTCACCCCAAATACCAAGAAACCTCTTCACAATTCCTGTTGGTGCATGCCATGCTCACAAGGTAGGCCTATTAGGACAAGCTTTTATGTAGAGATCAAATTTTGCTTACAGATATCTGGAAGCGCTGAGGAATAATAATGCAATACTGATACTCAGGCCAGGCTTCCAGAATCTAACCAAGTCCAGCATGTGGCCAGCTTTTAAGTGCTGAGCTCTCATTTAGCCTGTGCAAGAAAGAGCCTTGAAAATGCACACTCACATCAGGGATGCTGCAACACAATCAGATAAACAGTATTGTGACAGGCTTATCCTCCATGTAGTTTGAGCAGGATTAAGGTGCCTAAACATAAGCATCATAGGGACCTTGCCAGGTCTCAACTGCTGTTTTAAATGTGTGTTTCTGTTTATGCAGAACAAGCAGAAAATGCTGCTTGGAATTGTCTAAGGGCATCAGAAACAACTCTAGGCTCCAATGTATGGATATTTCAATGACAGCAACATTAGCTGAAGAAGAACTCCTAAATCTACTTGAGGTTGATCCAGAAGTATGGTGTAAAAACTTCAGTGGTCTATTAAAACATCTGCTTCACAAAGCTAGGCTGCTTGAACCCAAACTAATCTACTGTAAATTTAGTCTTATAAAACAGGATTAAGAACATGTGTACCAGTGTCCTTCCTGTGGTCAGATAAATGAGAGGTACATCTAAGAGTTTATCTAAAATCTAGTAGATTCTACATGGGATAATTCCAGGGTTTCCCAGCTACAGATTCTTGGTCAGGTACTTTCTACCTAGATGCTTATTTTGATCCACATGGGATGGATTTTTGCTCTGCAGCAGCACTTTCCCTGAAGTAGAAGTTCTGGATTAATCCAAGCTTGTGAGTGACTATCCTGCAGCCCATGGAGCTACATCTGCTATTGAAAATGTGTGAGAGCAGAAGCAGGTGTCCCCATTGTTCAGAGGAACAATATGGGTTTCAGATAAGATCCAGCATTTGTCTTCGAGAAAATCCCTGGTGCACCTGGTGAAATGTAACTCTAGTTGTATCTTGTTACCCTTTTGTCATACAGATCAGAACTAGCCAGATTCAAAACAGCTCTGCTAGTGAAAGGGAGAGGGTGGGGGAGAGGAGGAAACTTAGTAATGTGTGAAATGACATTTCAGTGAGAAGTTTGCCATTGAGCTGACAGCTGAAATCTAAATTTTTCAAAGATGAGGACCATGGAGTTACATGGGCAGACCTTACCTGCTGAAGGAGCTTGAATTTTTGAGGTATGAACTGATATGAAAATGACAGTTTTACAGGACATCAGACCCAAGTGGTGGGAGGAATGGCCCAGCAAGGGGAATATCCATAGATTGCCCGCATGTTTTTTTTATGATATGAGCTTTTTTGAATGCATTTGTGTGATAAATAAATAAATGAATGAAGTACATCACTGTCACCAAGGGACTTTTCTGATATTTATCAGAGAGACATACTGTGGTTTTCTTTTGAATAGCAATGCTTTTTCTGATGACAGATTCCTGTAGGAGATTCTCAAATTCTTAGAGGAGAATTGAATAGATTTTTCAGCAGAATTAAAACATAGCAAGTAACATATTACAATGGTTTTGCTGACTTAGCAGCCCCAAAACCCCAAGAAAATTAGATACAGAAAAATCCAATGTATGTCTGAAAGTCTTGGGGCAAGTCTAATTTCTGAGACATAAGAATCAAGATATATTACATTGTCATCTGTGTTTTAATTTGAATGGTGTGTTTTTATACCATTGAATAACTATTGAAGTTGCTCTGATATTTATAGCCCTTTTATACCATTTTATTGGGTATTACTGCTGATAACCTTAATTGGATTTCAGTGGTCATCGCATTTTTTCTTGTGGAACGTGGTCTGATCTCTAGTTTCGGATGATATTTTTTTAAAAATCAAATTCTGTACTATCCAGAATTTCTCTGACACATTATGCTAAACTGACAGTGCCCTGCCCTGCCTATAGACACGCAAATAGAGAGGCAACACATGGGTGCTCCAGACTGTAGAACTGTTTAAGAACTTGGTAAGCACAGTGAGTTCCTGTTATTTACTTCAGAGTTCTTCAGTGCAACTCTGCACCAACTTCCCACCACCAATTCCTCAGCTGTGCCTGCAAACTTTCCTGCCCCTTGTTAGTGCCAAAAAAATTGTTGTGTTTATTCTGCACAGCTTTGCTTTCTGCTGTACAGCAGCACTTCTGGCTCAAAGAAACATTTCTCAGCCATTCAAGTGCCTTGGGGTGTCGTCCCCTCTCCAGCCCCCATTTCCAGTCTTCACCTTCCAATGTGGGAAAAGAAAGAGGTGAGAGAATTGAGGTGTTCAAGCATGAGTGAAAGGACAGAAATTAAAAGATGGGACTTGTATTGAGCATTTTCCAATCAGCCAGGAATATTCCCTTGAAGGAGACAGACTGAAAACAAAATTCAACATTAAATAATTAGAAGAGATCCTTGGCCTTCTTCATCACTACTTTGTAAAATGATACACTGGGAAAATTCCTCCTTCTTTCCTTTGTCCTTCTTTCCTTTGTCCTTCTTTAGTCTTTTTCACATTGTTTTGCGTGTGCATTTTGCAAGCTCTTACAGGAAGTTTTAAAAAGTAGAGTTTTCTATTGCATGATTGTAAAGACTGTTACATACATTTACTGATCTGACACAAGCCAAGGATCCATAACATGAAAGCCTCAGAGACTGGGATGTAGCCTTAAAGCTGTGCATGCCAACCATCCAAAGGTGGTAGAATGAGGTGCAGTTCTGCATTAGCTGCTCCCAGCTTAAAAATTGGATAGGAGATGAAGTCAACTGTGTGTTTCTGAATTAGATTTCAGGAGATGAGGCTTCAGTTCCCAAGCTGCCCAGCAAAGTTGTTGAGTTGTCATCCTCAAGGGTATTTAAATGTGTAAATGTCACAACGTAGGGACATAGTTGAGTGGTGGATTTAACAGTTGGATGTAATGATTTATAATTCTTTTCCAAGCTAAAGAATTCTATGATTACAAGATTCATCATGGAATTTTTTCAAGACTGGGAAAGTAGTTTGTTGTAATGACACCTTAGTTGACCATTATTAGTCTGTGTGATGAAGCTGTCCTATGTTCCAGGAATGTTACTATGGCCTGAATCTATCACTGTGTATAGGTAGTTTAATAATATGGTAAGCCTCTTTCTTCAGAGAACAATTTACTAGTCATATGAAAAATGATGAAAATTATGATCAGATGAAAACTCAAAACATTGGTTTATATTGAAATAATTTTCAAAAATAAAGAATATTTAATCTACTTTTTTTCTTCCTCGGGTTTTCTATACAAATCCTACAGTTTTCAAAGAAAAAAAGTCTTCATTCAAAACATAATGTAGGTATTAACTAAAATCATTGTTAAGTAAATTCCTTATTTCTTTAGAGTTTCTGAGTTCCTGACTTCCCTCGTTCTCCCCTGTTCCATATATGTAGTGATTTCTTTGGGTGTGTATGATGCAGAGAACTCATTTAATCTTCCCAACTGTTTTAGAGCTTCACTTAGATCATTCTATTCCATATAACATTATTTTTTTAATCAAATTGATCAGAACTAACAAAAGGTGGGTTTCCTCCCACCCTCCCTTCAGATATACAAAGGATAACTTAAATCTGTTGTTTATTCCTGCTTCCCAAAGCTAAATCTTAGGTTCAAGCAGATGGCATTTTTTATATTTGAAGAGGCTCAACCTCTGCAGACAGTGAGAGAGGGTAAGGGCAGAAAAGTGATAGAAAAGCTGATTTATATCCTTGGAACAATATTGGTCTGCCACTTATCCTCACTGTGTTTCAGTCTGCAGAACTATGAAATTCAGTAAGAAGCTGTGAGCACCACTTCTTTATTTCCTTCATTCAAAACCTCTTTCTTCCTTGCTCTCACTTTTTAAATTATCTGGGTTAAAAGAGGTCAGGCAGAACATTTCTGCTTCACACTGCCTTAGGACAGGAGAAGGCTTCAAGCAGTGTCCAAGGGACCCATTTGTGGTGGATTGGTGTGCTCAAATTCACCAGTCTCCTGCTCTGATAAACACAGTGGTCATTTACATGCAAGTGCCAGTCTGGTTCTCATTTAAAATTCTTAGAAGAAGTTTTGAAGTTTCATTTGCTGTAAAACAGAAACCCTCTTCTCTCCCTGCCCCTTCTGCCTCTAGCTGGCTGGTAGATTGCTGATTCCTTGTCTTTCACTGTGGTGGAACAATACCAGCAAGAATATAAATACTCATTGTTTAAATCTTTTTTTTTTTTTTTTTGTATTAAACTAATATCAAAATGTTGTGACAACATCAAGGAAGGGGAGAAACAGAGATAGGAACCTTACATATAAAATCTCCCATCAGAATGCAACTAACCTGCTGCTCACCTTCTCCTCTATGGACTGAAACTTTCCAGTATTCATGTCATGGCAACATAAGCATTTTTTTCTTTCTTGCTTGTCATATATGAAGATCCAAACAGATTTCTGTTGATACTCAGCTGTTGGGTTCACTCTTGTTTTAAAAAGACCTTGCCTGAAGGTCACCATAAGCTGGGAGAGGAGTCCACAGAAATACCATGATAGGATTGTGTTAACTCTGTGTTTGGCCTTTGCTGTTTGCACTTGGGGGAGGATCCTGCGGTCAGTACACAGCTGGGCTGATGTTGCCCAGCTGCTGCTCTGTATCTGTGACTTAGAGAAGCTTTCAGTGGATTGGCAGGAGCACAGTGATTTTGCTTTACAGTGCCTGACAGTGGCTTGCTGCAGGTCTGGACCTGTAAGAGTTTTGATTTCTAATGCAAGTGACACATTATGGTTAGATGCTAAGTAAGTAGTTCTGAAAGATCAGAATCCCATATTTCCTATCCAGTGGTGCAGAAGGACTGTTGAATATGGACACATATTCTCTTTTTAGGTCCAATGAGACTGAAAAAAGGAGCAGAAGAGCAAAAGAACATCAAGGCCGGCCTTTATAATGAGGAATCATATATGGATATATATGAATCCATTTTTTTATTCCTCTGTTTCTGGTCCCTACTGATTTTTTATAAGTGTAAAGAGTCAAAAGAGTTAAAAGAGGAAATGCACCCCAAAAAAGTAAGATTTTTGTTTTAAATTAAAAGTTTTAAATTATCATTATATTACTACGGTAATGTAATTGTACAACATTATTTCCTGGGTTCAGGTGAATTCTAGCACAAATATAGAAAAGTTTCCTTTTTTTTTTCTGAAGCCCTCCCATGGGAATATAAGAATAGACTACAAGGACAAATTCAGTAATAGGAAAATAAAGAGCATGTCAAAATTGAGTGGCTGGTTAAAAAACTTAGCTTTGCAGCATCTTCACACACACATCTTATTTTGGTTATTTAGTCTTTTGTAAAGCAATTTGCTCTAAAAATATATGCACACAGAGGAAAAACTAATTTTCAAGATCCTTTTTTTACAATAAAATTGCCGTGTCAGCTCACAAAACCTCAGAGGGCCCTGCTCATTCCACTACTGACAAACCTATGAGGCTGAGCAAATATCTTGGCTTCTTTTGCCCTTATTTCAGCTTGCAGAAGTGGTTTGTTGCTGATAATTTTAGTATTTGCCTCTTGGTCAAAGTGTATCTCATCTACCTCCTGCTATGCTACATGTCTGTGCAGCCCATAGGGTGCCTGTGTCCCAGTCCTTTGCTGTCATTGTAGTGGTAAGAAAAATAATAAACTATATTAAGAATAACTAGTAGCAAAGCTAAGGTGAAATTTTTGTAAACCACAATTCTACTTTGTGGGCTACAAATACTAAACCTGATTTTGACAGACAAAAATCAGAATAATGTTATTAGGTCCAAAAAGCTGTTCTAGTTTACCTTATATAATATGTAAACTTACTTGCTGGAAAAATCTTAGGCACACAGTTTTTGCAGCTATGAGGTTTTTGCTCATTTTTTCCCCCAAAGAACTGGAAGAAAGTTTACAGTCTACCAAGAGGACATCTAACATATTAAATTAGATCACGGACCAAATATATTAGATCAAAATCTGTGCTCCCACAAGAGGCTTGCATACTGTCAATAATACAACCTGACAGCTTTAGGATCAATCATCTTATTAAAACTTTCTTCTCTCTCTTTTTCCTCTCACTCTATCACTCCTTGAAGGAGCTTGGCAAGGTTTCTGTTTTTGGCTGGTAGCTTGTTTTTTTCTGCTTCAGAATTTTTCTCACTAATACTTCCATAAGAAATAGATTTGCCTCAATTAGCTTGCATTAATCTGGGACACAATAATGAATAAATATTTGGAATAAATAATGCATGATGTCTAAGTCAGATAATTATCGTAATGATGACTGACATCCTCCTGACACCTTCCAATCCCAAATCCCAAGGCACTTAATTGAATGACTAGAGATTTGGGGGCTGGGGGAGAAGATGGGGAAAGATCTTGAGCTGCAGCAAGCTGTCAAAGCTCTGATGTGGCTTGGGCTTCTTTGCCATGCAGGCAGTCTGCTTTTGTTGGCAGGACCCTCACCATTAGCTATAAATTAGGAGGCTTTTTTTAATAAAAATTGCTCCTAAAAATATTTGTTTTTTGGTGGTGGCTTACTGGGTAAAGAGATGCAAAAGGCCTCTACTTGGAAGAACTTGCAGGGCAGTAGGAGGGTGCACAGAATTCAGGGTACCAGAACCTCTGGATTCCACCTCTTGATGTAAAAGGTGTTTGCTGTGGGCTCTTTTTTTTTTCCTCTCAGCTGGCAGCTCTCAAAATTAAGCACATTCTGTGTTTAGCTGGCAGGTGTCACAATGACCCCTGGTCAGAGGAACACTGCTCCTCCCGTTCTCAGCAGCCTATTTAGCACTGTAAAGTTTGTGAACCTTTCCCAAGTACCAAGGTTAAACCTTAGGTCTCAGGGATATGTCAACCATTTTAAAAGTCTGCTTTGTCCCCAGGTGAATTCTAATGGAAGAAGAAAATCTTCCAGATAATGTAGGGTTGATTCTGAGCCCATATGATCTGGAGCAGATCTATACCAGAGGAGCACAGCAGGGGCTTCTTCAGAGAGGTGTAGAGATTTATCATCAGGGTCACAGCCTTTGACGAGTCATACACATCCTCCATTTCACGAATGCTTCAGTGAAACTGTCCACAGGAGGAAAGATAATACAATGATTTGCCTATATAAGCATGACAGACAGAAACACAATGTGCAGAGAGCGATAAGGGAAATTGATTTCTTTTTCCTATTCCTTTGCACTTTATTTCTCCTGCTTGGCAGCAGCAGTTCTGTTCAACAGTACATTTCCTCCTTCTCACATATGGGGGCAAATTTTCCAATGGGCTTGAGCCTCCTGGAGGTGCATATATGTATAATCCGCCCTCTTTGAAATAGAACTGAATTTTCGTTAAATCTGCTGTGTATTGCATAAGTAACTGGAACATTTTCCATTTTTTTAATATATATTTTTCATCGAGCTGTTGGGCAAAGGGCATTTTTCTGACTGTCGTACAACTGTCCTAATCGGCTGCTGATTTGGAGAGACACGTGCCACCGAATCCATGGGGTTTCTTACCAGCTCCTCTTGGTGTGCTAGACATGGTATTAAACTCTTAACCACCCATAAGATTTCAGTGCAGCCTCTGCTTGTGTTTAGGCTGCAGATGAAGCAATGTCAACACAAGCATGATAAATTGGAGGTTTCTTCCCGGAGCACTTGCACTCACACAAACAAACACTTCATTAGCAAGACGATAAACAAAACAAAACCCACAGCAGTCCCCACGAATGTGTCAGTAAATTGCTTCAGGGTGAGAAAACACCCTCTGCATCTACTTCAGGATATCATGGGACGAATTGCCAGGCTGGAAGCATCTCTTGGCGCGCTGCCTCAGTCAGAGGAAGCTGTAGAGTGGAAATTCTCCTCTTGCCCAAAGGGCAGGTCCTGCTGGCACATTTCTGGCTCCTGCAGCTCTCCAGCGTTTGGTTCTTGGCCTGTAAAGCAATCCTGTGGAATTTACTCCAGATGGAGTAGTTGGAGTTGCTGAATTCTGCCACTTGTGAGCTCACTCTGGGCACCAGTTTCTCCCTTCATTTTAACTGCAAGGTTTGAAATTCACCTACAGGGTCTGATGCCCAAATTCACCTACAGGGTCGGTTGCCCCTCAGGGAGAAGGGAAAATTTGGGTTGCCTTAGGTGCAAGAATCACAAGAGATTTAGAACATCTCTAATTAGAAGTTTCGGTGCTGTTTATATTTCTATAATCACTTTGGAGAGAAGGGCTTAGGAAATACACACAAACAAGTCCCATTAGGAAATATGTTTGTTCCTTATGATTTTTCTTTTTTTAATTTTTAAATTTAACTATCATTTAAAATGTTAGCTAATTTAACAGTTTTTGCTGTTGAGTAAAACCAGGAAATGTTGTATCTAGGGGGATTCAGCTCTTTTCCCCACTTACGTGTCTGCTCAGCTTCCTTGACCTGTTAAAAGGCAAAGTAATTTTATTTTTTGTTGCCAAAGTGACTTAAGATGCATCTCAATTTTTTGAATATGCATTTTTACATTATCTTTGTCTCAGATTGTACAGCTATTGATTTCAAAGGTTGTAAATTTAAAGAAAATTAAATGAAAGAGAAGAGACAAAGAGGGTTTGAGACTTATTCATACAGGAGAATTTGGAGCTGAAAGTACTAGAATGAAAATAATTGAGTTGCAAGTATTTAAAAATACAAAAGAGGAAAAACAAATTATATGCTAAATTTCATGAAATAAAAATAGTACACTATTGGTAGGTTGTAAGTATGTTTCCTTTAAGGGGGTTTTGAAAGGATTTGGGCTGGATTTTTTGATGAAAAATTTCCTCTGTGACTTACCAGGTTCATATGCTAACTTTAGACAGTGTGATGATTATATCCTCTAGAATCAAGGAAGATTAGGCTATCTTCACTCATCCTTTTCATTTGCTGATTCAAACTATTTCATTAGGTGAATTCTGTGGAACTAAAAAAAGACACACCTCTTTAAAAAAAATTTCTTCATAAGAACTTGAACAAATTTGCCACTGTTGTCAACTTTGAATGTTTTATGTTACATATTATTTCTGAAAAAATACAGCAAGGTAGGACACTGACTTTTCTGGATATATAATCCATACATTTGTGTTCTTTGGACAATTTTTAATTTTTTTTTCCCTTTACCCCCTTCTGCACACTTGAGCAGAGCTGTCTTTAAGCTGGTTAAGGCTTGCAGGTTTTTGGTTTTGCAGCTTTATCTCAGTGACCCGTTTCCGTTTCCCTGCTTCTACCTAGTGAGTATTCTATTTAATTTTATGGGTGCATTTGCAGTTTAGATTTTGTTAGTGTTGGTTTGGTTGGTGTTTTTTGGTGTTTGTTTGCGGGTTTTGTTTCTTGTTTTTTTAATTCATGGTACTTTGGTGGTTCTGAGAATGTTGTCCCAGAATATGCAAACATCCAGCTGAGTTTGTTATGGGGTGCAATAATTAACTGCTTATTCATAAGTATACCAGTGTTCATATTGCATAGGAAGCCTGAATCTTGCACTGTGAGTGAGACAACATTTTCAGTTTTAGCATTAAAGCAGGCTAGTACTTAAATTCCTTGTGTAGTATGGTTTCTCTAAAGAAGGCACTGAAATAAAAGGCATGAATTCAGGAAAATGTATGTTGGACCTGTCAAACAATCTTTCAGACATACAGTTGAACTGTTTGTCTTGACAGGTAGGTTTCAGGCAGTTTTCTGTGTGGTTGTAAATGCTTTCAAAGACTTCCTCTGAATTTTTTTCTTTAATTCAGATTTACAGAAGTTCATGCTATTTATTGCTGAAGTCTCTTTTTATCTCTTTCTATGTATTTTTTAAGCTTGTTTATATAATCTTGTGTCATGGGTGGGACTCAACTAATGAGGAGCCTGAAAATCTGAATGTGTAGTAACAAATTTCCTCATTTTAAGATTGATTTTCTTTTGTTTATTTTTCTTTTTTATAAAAAGATCAAGTATGACTAAGAAATTATCTCAGTTTTCTTCCCTATTAAAAATATTTGAAAGTGTGGCATGAGCTTCTCACAGGTTAACAAATTTTATACCTGTAATGAACTGCAAAAAGTATAGGAGTGATCACATCAAATGTGTCTACAGTTGTAGCCCAGTACTGGAGAAGTTCAGTACTTTGTACCATTTAGCTTCTTGTTTATTATATTGCTTATATTAACTCTAATTATTTTCAGGCATTTAATTAGTCATTGCACATAGAAAATAACAGTTCCTTTAATTTTATCCTTTAAAATAAATATCACCAAGACTTGTTGTCTCAGACCTAACTTTGAATATAGAAATTTGATGCTGACTCTGGCTGTAGTGTATTTATATCACAAAAAAAGAATTATTAAATGAGACTTTAAGCAAAACCATCTATGCCAGATGAATTAATTTCATGAAGTTTTGTGTTCCATGTGTGAATAATAGTTCAGCAACATTCTTTTTCAGTTTGTGCTAAGCCTTACCTTCTGTGTTTGCATTTGGTATGATGTTGGAAGTTCACACCACCGCAGTCTTTTTCCCACTTCCCTCCTAACAATATGGTAGGATTTTTGCAGGGATTTATTTAGCAGTTCACTGGGAATCTGACTCTTCTGTTTTATCACTTACTTTTCTTCCCATTTTTGATACTTATTGCCTGAATACAGATAAGGTCTGTGGCATTTAGTGCACAGAAAACTGTGCTTAAAATAACATTACTGTGTAACACATGAATAAATCCTGAAGAATTCATTTGAAAGGCTGAAATTATATCATTAATTTACATGCTTTTGCTTTCCCTTGTTAAGAACAGTGGTAATGAAGTGTCATCCCTAGCTTTGAATTGCCCAGCATCTGTTGGTTTGGGGCACAGCCCAACCCCAGAATTATTTAAATTTTTTTTGTGCATCTGAATATTAAACAGTGCCCGGAAGATTCAGTTGGGCAGTCAGGACTATGCTAGTTACAAGATGACAATTTCTCTGTGCTCATTTTGGGTTTATACAGCTATCTAAATCGTTCAGTACACAAACAAACAAAAAACCCCCACAAAATCTGACAGACACCCCCACCAATAAAACCCAGGGAGAAGGAAATCCAGATTGTATTTGTGGAAATACCATGGAAGAAGGGTCTGTTTCTCTCCTTTTAACCTTCAAGTTAAGTCTCCAGAGGAAGGATACTTTGAATTTCTCACAGTGCTCAGTGTCAGGTTCGCAAATTGCAGAATTCCTCTGTCCTTAGATTTGCTTTGGTTTTCCTTACCAAATTAATAGCAAAACCCACATGCATATGTATAATAAACATATCAGCTGAGAGACCCTGAAAGCTGAAACCAGTTTCAACCAGAAAGAAAAGGTGGAACTAATTTGGGAAGAGACCCACCACATTCATCTCAGCCTGCAAATGGTAGCAAATGCCTCTGTCAAGATTCTGTTTTCATGCACTGCCATGACTTTATATGCGTTTACACAGGTTTAAATGGTTCAGTAACTGACTCAAATGCACAGATGGATTGCTAAAATTTGGATTAAAAGGAGCATTAAAAATAGGGCTTTTGAGAATGTGGGGTTTGGTTCATTTCTTAGGATTCACAGAGGTCATTTTTCAGACCAGACAGCTTATGTAGATACCTTTTTTATTTCAGAAGAACTGTTGCTTACAGATAAATGAGCTGCTTTGATAAAATCTGTGTAACACTGTGTAAAAACTTGACTTTTTTATGTTTAGATTTCAAATTTGTGACATTAACCAAGTTTGGATTTTTTCCCTATTTTAAAAAGAGATTTAGAGTCACCAATGAGAAAAAAAAAATGCTGATACAATGTTGGAACTAGTAAATACTTTTTTAATTGAAAGTATTGCTTCTTTTGAATACTTGTCCCATCTTGAATTCCAGGTAACTTCAGGTGGCTTCTTCTCAGGGTAAGTGCTGGTGTTTTCAAGTGAAGAAAATGCCTTGCTGAGAGGAAAAAAAAAATAGGAGCAATCACATTCTTTCTTCACATTCTCTGCATTTATTCATGTCTCTTCCTCTTAATTTTTCATCTTTCTTATGTGGCCTGGAGCAGAATCTCATCTATTTACAATAATGGAAAAAAATATTGAAAAATAGTAGATCCTTTTCAGGGTCCATTAACTAAGCAATATGATGCATGTTGATGAAAGGTGCTGACAGCCTCTCATAATTCAGGTCTGGAGAGTGATTCCATAACCAGTGTCAGCTCCATTGCTCTAAACTCACCCTCAATGCTGCTGCTTAAGGAGAGCACATGGGGGATGCCATGCTTTGGCTGTGCTGACTTTGGCATGAAGCCTGCAAGGCCCTGGATTCCATTCCTTGTTCTCTTGTACTGGTTTCTTGCTGGTCTCAGGGCAGTGTCTTGTCAGACCGAGAGCCTCAGGACCGCCGAGGTAACACCATCTTTGAAATTTCTAAGCGTCAAGAACAGGTGAGCAAATCATAGTAAATGGTAGAACTACTTCAGCAGGGCGCCCTCAGGCTCTTGGATCATCACTGGTGTGCTCTGGTTTACAACAGGTACTAGTTTAAACAAGCTTAAACCACCATGTCCTGGTTGGACGCAATTTCTTCACAATTATTTCCTTTCCTGCTTAAGGAACCACTTTGTGAGACCCACCAGAGCCTGCTGGTTGTCAGTGGTATCCACAACTGAATCACTGCATGTAGACATGAAAAATGTAAATCACATTGGAGGTGAAATGAAAGAACTGCAATTGAAACACATGTGCCTAGAATTATGTAAGGGCAAACCAGTGAGGGCTGGTTTGCCACACAAGTACCCACACTATGCCAAATGTGAAAATTAGCTCTGGTTTCCAACATATTTTCATCCAGAAAAAAAGAAAGAAACAGATTCAAACAAGTATGTTTTTCATCCTACCTATGTTGTTGCTTCCCAAGGTGTTATTCTATTATGTGAGAAAGATGTGCATAGCATAGCTGTCAAAACAGCAAACAACCACATCCAGGCAGTTGCTGAACACCTGCAAATCCCACTGAAGTTGTGGAAGCTGCAGCTGCCAAGCTGTAGCTCAGCTCTTTGAAGGGATTGACTACAGTGAATAATAACAAAAGCAATTAAGAGTCACAACTACCTTGCAATGTCTATTTTAGGGAGATTGGTCATATATTGTAGAGAGTCAAACTCCATTTCTGCATTGGAAATAAAAAGAAACTAATTAGCTGTTGCACTCCAGTGACTACTCCAGTTGTTATCCAAAGCTTGTGTAGGTTTTTTTCCTGCTCTTTTATTTTTTGATTTCATGGAACTTTTGGTGTTTTTTGCCTCAATAGCAGTTATGCCAAGTTTGAAGAACCTGAAACTCTAATAAGTACCTTATTTAAATTGTTCAGAAAGATAGTACATAACTTTTAAATAAAAAACAGTATCACAAAGAGATTGTCATACCTCATACCTACAGAGGGCTGTAGCCCGCATAGCACTCTCAAAATTCGAGTGCTAAATTTAGATCACAGGATCAGCAGGAGATTAGCAAGCAGTCATCAAACTGAGATAATGAGTTTATGATTAAAGAGGTAAAAATCACCTTTCCTCAAGAAGGAGCCACATGAAGGCCTTGAGGAGACCAGAAAAAGGCAAGCTGCATGAGGCTTCCAGAGGTGTCAGTAATGATCTCTGCCTTCATTTGCCTCAGTGCAGTACAGACAGGGAGGGATTTTCAACACCTTGCAGTTTGTGTGCAAGGGCCTGTTCTTACTCCAAAACAAAGTAGAGAAAATGGCTCAGAAGGCTTCAGGTTCTACTTCATTAGAAATATTTTACTTAAAGAGGAAAAGGCTGCTTGATTCTTCAGAAATTGGGTTATGTGGCCAGATTGACCAGTTGGTAGATTGCATTCACTTCAAATCTATTTCATTTGCACCTTGTTAAGTAAATCCCTTGTTCTTATATCCATTTTTGTCTTTTGGAAAGATGCAAGTGGTGTTCTTGAAGAAAATACAGATCGTTGTTGTTCTGGACATTTTGCAAGCCTCTCAGTGGGGCTTCTGCCTTTCATTCACAGAAAAAGTCATGGTTATGAAAACTGCTTTGAGATGCCCTTTTAAACTTCCACTCTGGGACAAAGGATGACTGCATGAGTCATCTTCTAGCTTCATTCATGAAATTCTCCAAGTAATTTCAATTTTACAATGGCTCTGCATGACTCTGTGTGTGCTTCCTTCTAATACTTTCTTCTATTTGTTTTAAGGCCACACTGCACAGGACAAAAAATACTGCATCAGTTATTTTATTAATGGATGCAGGGGAACTGCTGGGAACTTAGAGAATAGAATTGATTTTTTGACTAACTTTCCCTTTGTACTTGTCTTTAAGACCAGCCTCATAAAGCAGGCGACTTCAGTAGCAGTGCATGAGCTTCAAGCAGAAAGAATCATCTTTGTGTTATATTTTCTTTGAACTGTCATCATGTCCTCGCTTCCTTTAGTTTTTATTTTTTCTTGTTGGATTTTTTTTGTTTGTTTTTTTTTTTTTTCTTTCCCCTTGGTTTTCTTTTCTGTCTCAGCCCTTTTATATTCTTCAATTTCAAGTTGAAACGACCCGTGTGTAGTTTGCAACACAAACAAAAGTTTGAACAAAATTTCATTTATATTTGACAATTAACCAAGAGGGAGCAAAGCTCAATGTCAAATTAACACTACTTTGCTGTACAACTCCCCAGACTTGCCTGAGTTTGTGTGTGCATGTGCAGTTGGAGGGCAGGTTGCTTTTATTTTGGTACAAATATGCTTCCTTTTCGGTTTGGTTTTTTTTTTTAAAGAAGTGCCAAGAGCTGAAATATCACCCTAAAAATAAGGGGGTTGTGTTTTGTGTCTGGTTTAACAGTGTTTTGTGTCTGGTTTAACACACTCTTGCCATTATGTCTTGGCTGTAAGCTGCACCTGGTGGAGGGATGCTTTGCTGAGGATAGGTGTGACACTGGTGGAGCTGCTGGTGTTGGGGGGCTGCAGCCTGGCTGCCCTCTGTACCTTTACAGGCTCTGGCCCCCAGACTGAAGGTGGGAAGCATATGCCACATCCTTTTTGTTCAAAGTACAGGAAATGTGTGTGTACAGGCACAAACACAGCATGAGTCTGTGTGACAGCCACACTGTTCTGATCATGGCCGTGGGATACAGCAGATTCCTGCGGCTTCCCTATATGGACCCTGTGGATGTGACAGTCTGGCAGCTCAGTAACTCTGTAAAAGTAAAGGGGTTTGTCATGTCAGGTGTTTTCTAGTATTTCTCTGGAGGAGGACTTTGGGTTTGGACATGTACAATTTGTTGAGTTCTGTAGTTCCCTGGGCCCATGTGCTGGCTCCCCTGGAGCAGTGGGGCACACGTCTAAGGGCTGTGCCCAAGGGAACACTTCACTGCAAACCTGTGTGCTCACCACAGGAAGGCTGAGAGAAAATTGTTTTATATCCTACCAACTTACACTGCAGGATAACAAGGAAAAGACTGAGGGCACCAGGAGACAGCAAAGTGCATTCAGTTCTTAAAATCCTATTGGCTTAATGGACAGTGATCTTGCTTTTTAAAAAGGATTTGAGTTATAGAAGTAAGTTTCATACAGGCTTTTGGAAAATATGGATGTTGATATTCATAAGAGACTGTTTATTTGATAAGGCAGATCTTGCTGTTCTTCCTCAGTTCCTTTCCTAGAGCTCTGGTATATCACAAACTGGAAGCACTGATTAAACAAGATATTAACCACTTAAGGATAAAACATTTTCTTTTCCTACAGACAAACTCTTCAGACTCAGTAAAATATTTATGTCTTGTCTCATTTTAATACATTCAAGAAAATAA
This sequence comes from Sylvia atricapilla, assembly GCF_009819655.1. Classification (NCBI taxonomy): domain Eukaryota; kingdom Metazoa; phylum Chordata; class Aves; order Passeriformes; family Sylviidae; genus Sylvia; species Sylvia atricapilla. Next base: position 25,047,806 of record NC_089146.1, read on the forward strand.
TGTTATTTTCAATTGCTTCAAGGTTGGGGAAGAAACTTTGTATCTGCCTAATTTGATGTCAGGGTTAATGCATTCTGTAGGTTTTTTTTTTCCTATATCTTCTATTTGCATTATGCCATACATTTTAGGCAGCTTTCAGCCTGTATTCAACTGTCACAGATAATGAAGACTTTACCATATCTATAAGTAGTTTCTCCTAGTGGCTAATCACTTTGCTGTTAACAGATTGTTTTGTAACTTTACTGTGATGATTTTTTTTTTTTTTTTTTTTTTTTGGTCTGCTTCAAGTTTCCAGCCATTGTCTCTCACTATCTAAAAAACCTGACTTGTCAGTTGTGGGCAAGTTGCTTTATTACATTATATTGGTTAAAAGATATTAAGAGACTTTCTTTGTCTGCTGTTTTACTGCAGTTACAGAAGTGTTGGTTTATCCTCTGGCTCTCACAGCCAGTGACTCTCTCAGCCTGGAGACACAGTGTGGTTCCCAAATAACTCCAAGCAGTACCACAGGCCATTTTTGGTACTCCCCAGTGTATTTTCATTATATAACACCCAACCCATATATCGATAGCATTATACTGTGGGCTTGTTGTTGTTGTTTTCTTCACCAAACCTTGCTTAGATGACTGGCTGCCTCTGGGATTTGGATCAGTGTTGTGCTACTTCAGGGTTCCCCCAATGCTTTAATAGGTTTTGGGAAAATATATGTTGGAAGAAGGAAAAAAGATTTTATGAGAGTTCCCTTCTCTCAAAATGTAAAATGAGGATTAGTGGAATTGTAAAACACTCAGGCTTCTGCATAAGTGCTATGTTATCCCAAGGCTCTGTAACTCTCTCTCCTTTGTGTCTCCCACCACAAGTAACTTTTTTCAGATACAATTCTTTAAAAATATAATTATCTGAACACTGACCTTAGAGTAAGCTGACCCATTGGCTCGGTGCATTTAAAACTATTAAATCTCTGCTAACATATCCATTAGAAACAAATGAAATAATGATGTGGATGAAGCTCAACCAAAGCACACAATTAATTAGATTTCATTTTATATTGTGATGGATTCCTGGAGCTCTGTGGGCACTGACCAAAGATACATTTGCTTTTCTCATGCAGGGTAATTGGATTACTAGGTAGTATGAGCCTTAATCTTTGCTGATAGAGTGAGATAAATGTCTGCTAAATACACTGAGCAAACAAGAGTAGCTTAAGAAAAGAATGACAAAAAGGGTGTTGTGAATATAGAAGATTAAGCAATATTTCTTCTGGTGATGGAGAGGAAAAAGGAGTTCTGTTGTCACTTGGCTGGTTAAACACACTGTGACAACAGGGGTAGCTGCTTCCCTGCACACTTTAATAGTGTCTCCCTGGATGCACTGAATTTTGAAATTGGGTGTCTCCTCCTTGTGCCTGCATAAATGTCTTCAGGGAATGGGTGTTTGAAAATACTTGGAAATTTGTCTCTGTGAGAAACTCTGAAATTGAGGTGTTGGTAGTCATTTCTAGGGCTGAAAATGAACACCAGTTTTTCATCCTGTGATCAGGGATGAAAATACAGAGTGTACTTTGGTAATTTGGGGTTGGGGTATGTGTTTTATTTTTTACGGTATTGGAACGAAAAGAAATATGACAAAACTGAAATAGCTTGGCAATTCTGGCAATTCATCCTACCAATCACCACCCTGTAAAAAACAATGTCACTCATCTATGACTAGTCATAGGCTTGCATTCAAGCAAAAACCAGAGCACAAAAATAAAGATTATGGGCTGTGCTGCTTGGAAGGGATAAATATATAAATTGGTGTTGGCCTGTTTTGAGACTGGAAAGAATTTCCTGTGGAAGACCTTTCCTCCCAAGCTGTCATTTATGCCTTGCTTGAATACTTAGGCAGAACCTGATTTCTTTTGGATATCTGAGAAGCACAGGAGGAAACACAGATGTAATTTCCAACTGTGGGAAACAACTGAGATCTGAGTGCCTCTTGCAGAGCTCCAGGGCTGTCCTACACTGCCAGAGAGAAGGACGTTCAGAGAGACAGTGTGTGACCACCTTTCCTTAGAAGCCACCTGGGCAGAGTGTTCAAAGCATCCAGGGTGCCTGAAGATGAAATCCCTTCAAGGAGCAGCTCTGGATTGACTTAACAAATAGCTGGAAATCCAGTCAGGGGGCAGATGTCCTCCAGAAGTGTTGATATCCTGAAATCCTGTCTTAAGGCAGCTCTGGGCTGTGGATGAACTCAGTGGGCTGCTCTCATTCTGGAGGGATCAGATCACTGCCAATTACAAATTCAATAGGAGTTCATTACCAAATTCACTTGTTAAAGCTTGTCTGAATGGGTATCCTAAGTTTGCTCCATTTAAGGAATGCCACAAAGGTCTGACACCCAGATCACACTCCACAGATAAACTTCTCTTTCTGGGTCATTTTGTGGCTGTAGGAGTCTGGGAGACATGGAAATATAGCTTGAACTCTTTTATAAATGCCAGAGAGGTCAATCTTCTTCCCTTGCTGTTTCACAAGAAAGTGATTGATGCTTGGCACTTCTGTATAATAATAAAACATTTCCAAAGCTTATGGTCAATAAATTTGTGTAATAAATATTGCATCCCAATGCTGTTATAGTTCATACTTCAATAACTTTTCTAAGTTATTTTCTAAGGCTAGGATAATGGAAATTTTATTCATGTTTATTTTTCCTTCTCAAAGAGCAAAGACTTTGAAATTCCTTTTTAAGCCTAGCGCATGTTAAGGTTAGTGTCTCCTTGAACTAGTATTTCTGCTGGAGTCAAAACTGTGATTTTGATTTGAATTTCTGAGTGTCTGCAAAATGGTGTGATTTAAGTGTGCTCCAGATATCTTCATGTTGCTTTTAGCTCTAGACACTTCTGAATACACTTTTTTTTTATTTTTTTTTTATTGAAGCAGCCCACAAAACTGGCTTTCTGTTCAGGTATGTTTCATGAAGTGTTCTGACATCCATGATCTAACCCAAAGAGTGATTCAATCACTGGATAACTCTTCACTGTTGCCACTGATATATGAATAAAACCCTCAGGTAAAGTGATTTTATAAAAACACTCATCTTTCTTCCAGGCATAAAGGTTAAAAGATCTTTGTTTTTCTATGTTCTTCTGTTTTCTCTTTTTTGTCTTTTTTTTTATTATTATTTTTTTCTTTTTTTTTTTAACTTTTTCTTTTTGTGGTTTTTTTTTTGTTGTTGTTTTGTTCTGTTTTGTTTTTGCCGGCAGTCCTTTGTTTGTTTTGACTTTGGATTCAGATAACAACAGTAAATGAGGCTGATAAAGGTGAGGACTCCACTCCTGTTTCCACTGATCAGGATGCAAGTTTGTGTTAAGAACTGCAGGTCCCTAATGGTTCACAAGAGGAATGTAATAGAGATTGGAGACCAGATTAGTGCGATTTTCAGTCATAAAAATCCCTAACTGTTCCAGAGCCACATTTCAGACAGCTTTAGAAATCAGATTAGAAGTTTTCAATTGCTTTGGTTTTCCTTTTAAGACCTCATATCAGCTTTTGTATGTGTTAGGCACCTTTTTGCCTTTGCTGTTTTCCATGAAACCATGAAAATTTGTCTCCAATTCAGTTGCCCGAGATATACAAATACAATACAAATACAGAGAAAGGGGCTTCTCAAACACTGCAGAAGGGGAAAGTTACCCTCTGTATCCTGTGCCATACCTGGTAGTCTCACCTGAACACCTCACAGAGCCTGCAGCAGCACTAAATCTGTCAATGTGTAGACAACTGAATTGATATCTTAATGTTTGCTTTTGGTTCCTTTTGAAAATGTGACAGAAGAAATAAAAGTCTGGACTTGAAAAAACCCTGAATTTTTCTTTACTATTAATTTAAAATTGAACAAGTTTTGAGTAGTTATACTTGATTTGACCCCTCTTTTCTCACAAAACTGAAAAAGTTGACTAATAAAATATTTAGAACATGAACTAGTAAAGAACAGAAACTGCTTAATTTTCTGAAGTCCATCTTGTAATAAGCTATTCTCTAAAAATTGCTTCTGAAAGGCAGTTTCAAGAATTTTTTTTTTCCTGTAGCAGATATTGAGGATTCATAATATTCTGGGATATTTGTCTGTTTGGGAATGCCTGTTCCCTGTGAGGTTGCTCAGGTTTGGTGGGGCAGTTGTGGAGAGACCCAGGAGAAACACAAAAGAATTAGAACTGAGACTGGAGGAAGATGTCAGTGGACAGCATTTCAGACTTTTCTTGACAAGGGATTTATCTTGCCAGGCCGAATTTAGCCCACTTATCCAGGTTCCCCTGAGTGAGAAGAATGATCTCCAGAAAACAAGTTCTCCCACTGTCCTGAGACAGGTTTTAACAAAACCAGAAGTCACGTGAAATTGATCCTAACCTACCTCTTCATCTTTCTCTCAAGCTGACTTTGTGACAGGAAAACTATGACTTAACAACTTTGCTTTCTGTTTTGATAATTTTTTTACCATTTCTTCTTCAAGCAGTCTTGTCAGGAGATGGCATGTGATCTCTGCTATGCCCTCGTGCCTTCTGTCACATTTTTCCTGTTCTCCTGCATGGTGAAGGTATGTGATATAGCGTTTTCTATCCAAAAACATGTAGAATCACATTTCTAGAATTATACAGTCCTGTGCAGTAGCTCATATCTCTGTCTTCTATCTTTTTCAACCCATTCCATAAAGGCCAGGGCAGAATTCTGTGCATGTAGACAGTCCTTCAGCCTCGCTGTAGCTCTGGCATCCCTATTTATAATCTAATGCCAGCTGTTTTTCCCCTTTTGATTTCCCCACAACAGCCACCTGCAGGGAACACTGATGCCTCCAAATTCATCCTTGAATTCCAGGGATTAATTTAGGCACACAAAGTAAGTTCATAAGGAATCTTCAATGTTAGTGTATAAAAATACTACAGTAGATTTGCAGCTTTTGAGACATGAGTTTAAAAGAAGAAAGCACAGTAGCTGATGGACAGGAAGAGACTGCATGGGGGAGAAAATACATGGTCACTTGCGAGCTGCTATCTGCTGAAACCCAGAGGGTTCTTTTAAGTTTATCTTTTCTCTGATCCATGGTTGTTTATTTCAGTAGAACATGTTTTTTGTCCAGAAGATATTTTGTACTTTGAATAAAGCATGCAGCTTTGCACAAAGAACTTTCTATTTTAAACTGGTATCAACCTTTTGTGTTCATTGTGGAAACTGCACAAATAGAAATGTGAAGATTCCAAATTTTAAGGACAGGCTTTTCTCTCTGACTGGGTAGGTCATTGTATGTATCCCTTTTCCTTGTAAAATTTGTATATTGCAAATAAAAGAATTTGAGGCCTCTTTCTAGCAAATAACAAAGAAAGGACAGTTTTTTCATCCTTGGACTTAAAGCTGCTTGTGACCTTGTTCTATGAACTGTTGTTACTTTTAGGTAAAGAACTCGGGCTTAAATTAGAAGTATTTTTCTTTGTATAGGTCCTCTCTTTTTTTGTTTATTCTATTATAGTCAAACTGAATAATGCTACAGAAACTGAAGCACACTGTATGCAGTGTTATAAATAATAAGTTATACTTTCTGTGCTGAAGAAACAAACAGGCCAAAGAGAGGAGAGGATACAGAGGGGGAGTCAAGAAAAATCACTCACTTTGTAATTGCTGGGAACCCAAGTTCAGGACTCGTTCAAGGTCACTCAGGATCTGAACACAAACGATGAGATTTAACCAGGCTTTCCGAATCTGAGGCCAGCCTTGCAATCATTGGAATATCTCCTCAACCAGAAGTTTGCACTCACTTGACATTTGTGTTAATGTCTGACACTTGACTTCAGCATTTCAGCTTTGATAAGGCCACACCACCTTCACATGAAAAGTGTTAAAAAAATAAAAAAAACCTAGGGAACTGTTTGTTGTGCAGGCTCCTCCATGGAATGTGAAGAGAGCTCTCTCTGTCAATAAATTTGTATGAGAAACAGTTAGAGTAAAACCTTGCTGTAAGTGTAGAGCCTCACTAGATGAATATGATCTGACTAGTGGTTGCTTGTACTGCCAGCTAAGACAAAGGAGGCATCTTTTCTTTTCAGCATGAGTAGCTTAGGGATATAGTGTCAAGAAAAATTAGAGGTGTTTCTGTGCTTTTTCCACACCTATTTTTTATGTCTTTATGGCTTTTCATGCTCCTAAAGTCTTTTTTTTGTGTGCTGCCCAGTCCTTCAGGGGAGGAAGATGGGTTGGGATGAAAAGCAGGAGTAAATCTGAGCCTGTGGGGCACACAGCTTGTGCAGGGGTGTCACTGCAAGCTAAAACGATTGGCAGAGGCCACCTTGTGGAAGCCCATAGCACAACTGTACCTTTCTGCAAACCAGAGGGAATTTTCTGGTTTTTTGACTGATTATTAGCTATTATTCACTAGGCAGGGAAAAAAAAGAGCCCTGTTTTTGAGACTTCTGTTACTGCAGTTTCATGAGCTGACATACAGAGTGCTTAAATTGTAGCATTTAACCGAATGGAGGCAAAGAGCTTTGCAATTTCAGTATTTTCAGGAATATCTGCTTCTCTTTTCCTTACGTTTTTCTTGTACCCCATCAATTACTACTGTGAATCTGTTTATTTCTAATAGGTTTTAAAGAGGCGGCTTGTCATAATATCGGCAATGACTCTCCAGGTTTCTAATTTATTTCTTGTTTTTCTAACACTGCTTGTCTCTAAGTCTGCTCTTTTCAAATGTTCTCATAGCTGTTAATTTTCTGTTGGATTATATTCAGAAAATTGTTATTTTATATTACATAGTCCGAGTCACTTCCCAGTTTTTATAGATAGAGGAAGGGAAGAGCAGTTATATGCAAAGATTAGCTGTTATGTACCAAAAATTACATTAAACAGGCAGTCAGTGGCAGGTTCTGCGAACAAACAGCTCCTGCCAAGGTACACAGGTTCCTATCCTAGGGACAAAGCCACAGCATTGAGGCAGGGTATCAAGTACACTGAAAATTTGGGTACAGTGCTCCCATGTGTTTTGGGGTACAGTAGTTTCTTATACCTCCTATTTTCCTGTGGATTTTTCCTTGTGCTACCATTCTGGAACACCAGGTGAGTGAGAGTCACTGGTGGCCAAGGGTTGCCTTGAGCAAAGCAAGGCCACAGAAGGTAAATGGTGTATGGGACATTTTATCAGATGGGATAAAGAATGGTTTGCTGTGTTCTTTTTTGGGTTTTTTTTTTTCCCTTGGTAAAGGGGAAGTATAAAGTACCCATGATCATACAATGGGATTAGTGCCAGCCTAATTTCAGAACCTAAAGAAATTGAAACATGCACAAAACATTAGTAGGACTAGTGTATATTTTTCTACCTGAAAGGAATAGCTAAAAAGAGAAGTCTTGTTAGAAATTGAAACAACACCTCTATTCAAGACAGTTAAATTATTTTGTTTAAAAATATTTGAAGTAATCACACAGAATAGAAGAGAGGGACCTGTTTTTAACTGAAGAGGAAACATGTCAAATGAACTGTAAATACCCTTGTTGAGTTTTCCATTTGGGAAGCCAGAGACAAGTGGTTTTTAAAGTACCTAAATGAGGGTTGAGTTGTTATATGACATCTAATAAATTAAAGGCATGACAACTTGTCTCCTGAATGATTCCTTGCAGTCACCCCTGCTGGGATCCTAGGGGAAAATAATATGAGATTGAGTCTTTCTCCTGCCTGGCATAGCAGTAATGTGTTACAGCAGAATGCTGAAAAGCAGACCAGTAGAGTGGTGGAGCCTTCAAAAATAGAGGGAAACAAAAAAAAAAAACTGTGCTCAGTCAAGGAATCTGATGGGTAATAGCAAATGATGCCTCATCACTGTGCAGAGAGGGCCAGGAGTTGTTTGTCTGAACACAACCTGCATTAACACAGCCTGTAAATCAGTGGGCTCTCCATGAGAGGAGTGGTGGGTGAGCTCCTGTTAATGTCAGATTTATGCTAACATGGGCTGAGGAAATCAATACAAGGTAGCAGTGTTTGCATAGGGCAAACAGATTTCTGGCATGCTTGCTGCTTTTGATCAGCCAAAGCTCGTGTGTGCAGAGCTGTGAGTCTGCACTGCATTGTGCAAACCAGAGGGTACTTCTGTGAGAGAAAATAACACATTTCAATAAAGCATCAGAAAGGGCTTAGAGCCAATTTCCTTGTTGCTTGGCACAGGGGTAGGGGATGCCCTTTACAGCAGTGTTTCTTCAGTGTGAATTGTATTTGCTTGCATGTTGACTTGTTCTTGGGGCAATCTCTTTAACTCTGCCAGGAAAGTGTAAACGGAATTGTTTGTATGACGAAGAGAGCATGTGGGAAATCTCAGACAAAACCAAAATAAAGGACTTAGAAAAACCTGCTCTAAGGGGAAACAAGTGCAGGCAAGGATGCACAGAATGTTCCAGCCTTCACCAAGCAATTAGATCTGAAAAGCTGTGCGTAAATCTAGTAAGAAATAGTATTTGATCCCAACTTTTAAAGTGCTTTTTGAAATCCTGATCTGCTCTCTCATTAGTGGCCAAAATTTCTATGAGCTACAAGCTAGACTTTTAATAAAAGTCGAGAGAATTTGCATCTCTGTAGCTCTGATTTTTTTCCTCCCATATTGTGGCAAAACCTGTTTTATACCTTTAATATCCAGTTGTTGGTTTATTGTAACTTCTTCCTAGGAGAGCTTTTAGTGAGTCTAGTCTCTCACCCCTTAATGAACCATGGATTGTTTACTGCTAATGAAGTTCACAGTAGCCCACTTTAATTTGAGGCTAATTTTCCTGGGCCCAACCTATAAGCCATAAAGAGTGTAAGTGGGACCTGACTGAAGGCCTGAAATTGTTCAGTCCTCAGTTCTCTCTTCTGCTCTCATGCTGTTAGAAGTTATTTCTTTTCATAATGCGCCAAGGATGTGACATTCCCAGCAGGATGGGGCTGTGAGGAAGTAGGGAAGGTTTTGCCAGCTTTTAGCTGCTGCTACTGCACTGGATGGGCTGGGCTGGGGTTTGGGGCTCCAAAGAGTGCCTTTGTACTCCAGAGGCAGGACATGTCAAGCTTTAGGTACTGATTCTCATTTTTCTTTTTCACACGCCCAGGTCTGGAGATGCTTCCAGTTTGGGAGCTGGTAGGTTGCATCTGATCCTTCTGACCTGTTTGGGACCAGTTTCATTAAAGCAAAAGCTTTCTCAGTGAGAGACATCCAGCACATCTTCACTGAGGAATTTCCTTCTATCCCTCTCCTACCTTGACTGAGCAGTTTAATTTTGTACAGAGAACTGTTGGGATGTGTTTCCTTTTAAAATGATCCACCTTGCTGATCTCAAAAGTGCCCAATGTCTTTTTGTGATGGTAGACTTCTGCAGTGTTTCTTGTTTAGGTTAGAAATGTAAAAAACAAATTAAAATGTTGCTCTTTGCTACAACTTCAGTCCAGACACAGCAGCATCTGTATAATTTCATTCTCCACTGTGTGGTATTTGGTTTCTGCACCACAAGAAGAAAGACTGATTTTCTCCCTGCTTCTCCCCAACCCATCAGTATTAATAATCCAAATAATAAATCTAAAAAGGAATCCTAAACTCCCTCCCTTACAAAAATAGCCTCTGTGTGTTGTGTTTTGGTTGATATAATATTTCTGCTTTGTTTAATTCAGATGCATTTATTTTCCCTTCCATCATTCATTTTACTGCATTAAGTTAGCGGTTCTGTGGGGATTCAGTTGATTAATGACTAATTTCCATTCTATGTATGCTCAAGAGGAACCTACTTTCACAGTACTTCCCTCCAAAATAATATAATCTTGAGGGGGGGGGGAGCAAAACCTTCAAGTGAAAACCAAAAAAACTAGTAGAAGTGTGAAGGAAAAAATGGGCTGAAAAAAGAACATTTAAATTTCAGCAGTTTCCTGAGTGTGAGAGAACGTCTCCTGACCTGGACGCCTGTATTCATATCCTCCTTTTTTACTGCCCCAGCAGCTGAAGGTGTCACTGTCACCTACCTATTGGTGTCGTGACCCACTTGGAGGTTAAACCTCTACTGGCTTACTGACTGTCTAAATTCTTTCCAGCTTATTTCAGTTTCCCTCTTAGAAAGGTAGAAAAGGATGGGTAAACACAGAGTTGTGATCTTTACTCCCCTGAGAGGGAACTGAAGCAGGGGCAGAAAGTGCATTGCTCTACGTTTTGTTACAGATTGGTGGCAGTCAAGAATTTGTCACAAATCCACTTTTCTGCTTAGCTCTTCACATTCATTTCTGGTACATCTATCCCACTGCTGGTCTGAGTTTCTTCAAAATACCCCGTAAATACTCCTTCAAATGCTAAATGTACCCTCTGAGGCACTGAAACCCAAGAAATGAGCAGTCAGCTCTCAGTGATGACGGAAGATCTCCAAAACCCCATGCAATGTTTGGAAGTGTGTGACACTTCTGAGTGTCTCTGCCTGTGCAGAGAGGAGGATGGGGTCTTGGTTAATGAAGTGAGCCTGGAAGTTTACAGAAAAATTCAGTCAGGTCCTGGTAAGCATTCCTTTGTAGGAGCATCAAATTTTTTTGCTTACAATGACCTGAATTCCATTGTTTTGCACATCACAAGAGCCATAGTCATATATCTGGCAAAGATACCAAGAAACTCATGTCTGGTTACTTCCTCATGTTTCCTCTGAGAATGCAATAATCTTTTAATAGGTATTGCAATGCAATCATAGATTATTCTTTTTTCCCCCCTCCCATTGCTGGAGATGAACCAGAAGCAGAGCTCCATAGCTAAATTAATTAGAAAGAAAACTACAGGTGCTCTTGCAATGCTGCTTGCAGGAAGGCAGATTTCCTGATAAATCAGTTTGTCTGACACACTGTTAATGAGAAATTAGGAACTATATTGAATTCTGTTCCTGAGTTTGACTGACTTAAATTTCTTTTCTGACTTCTTTGACTGTAAAGCATTGTGGAGAGGGGGAAGGTATAATTCCTCAATAATTCCTAATGCAAGGTAAATTTTTTTCTCAATATGCACATTTATATATGAGTCTAGGCACACGCTGTTAATATCTTGATAAGGCTTTCATTTTCCAACTGCCACGGTATACAAAAATTGTTCTCTGATTACCAGCAACTAAAACATCTTGTCAAAATGTTCTGAAGTAAACCTGTGAAGTAAGATATTAGAAATGATTATGTAGCATCTTACTAAAATCAGAAGACATTAGAGCTGTAATGCAGAATCCATCCCCAAAGACAGTATTCCTGTTTTGAACTTTCATCTTCTCCTTTCTTAGGCTTTGACCCCGTGCCTGTGAGCTGTTTTGTGAGTGAAGTTTTGGTCAACTGTGTTGGATAGACCGAGCCATGAACCTTTAGGTTCTGATCCTGCAAAGCATAAAGTGCCTTGTAGGAGCTGAACAGCATCTAGTGTCAGTGTGATGAGAAGTGACAATCTTCAAATGCTGTGTCTCTTGTTATGAATGGAAAATATGTGTTTTGGCAATAAAATGGTTCTGTTTTGCTGTTATTGGACCACATCAAGTGAAAAATAGGCTCAGTCTCCAAAACAAAGAGTCATGCCCTTACCTCACCAGCTTTCCTGGGAAGTTACCATCTATACTAGGACAGGAAAAAGAGAAACAGGATACTTCAGCTGTCACAGGTCACAGCCACAGCACAAACAACTTCCCTGGGCATTAGATATAAAATGCCAGACTGAAATGTAACAATGGAACCATCAGCACTGATTCCCCTGTGTTACCCTCCATGCACAAACTGATGATTGCCCCTGGATCTGATAAGGTGTTAAACTACAGCAGTAAAGATATTTAGACCCTCTCTCCATCAGTGTCAGCAAGGACTTTTGCTATGAATTTTTTTTTTTTTTTTGCAGTTTCATTTTCTGGGTTGTTTTCATTTGTTGTTTTATTTATTTTGTGTGGGGGAGGGGATAGTGTTGGGGTTTTTTTCTAGTACTGAGAGCAGTGAGCAGGTTGTGCTGGCTTTAGATATCTAGACTCTCTCTCAGCAGAAGGTAAGTTTCATGTTGGGTTAACTTGTGATTCTTATATGTTGCAATTTTATAATAGTGTCAGAAATTTGTTAATTATGCATGGGCAGACTGGTCTCACAAGATCATTTTTCTTCTACAGATTACTATTTTTCCCACTGGATCTCACAAAGGAAGTGTTTATGCAAACACACACACACACACACACAAACATTCTATTTAAAAAAATTTGGTGTTTCATTAGGATGTGGGTAGATAATCTGCATAATCTGTGGGTAGATAATCAGCCATACATGCTTTGTATTCAAGGACTCATGGTTTACTGGATAGATTGCTTCCTGTCTGTCCTTTTCTTGGTATGTGTCTTTGGAAAGATACCTTTTGTGTTTGACACAAAGTAGAACCTGAATGATTCTGATGAAGTAGCTGTTAAAGGCATGGTCCCTCACATGGCAGGGTAGGTCAGTAGTTAAAGGTGTGTTCATGCTTTGCTAATGTAGATTAGAAGAGCTCTACTGAAGCCAGCAGAATGGAATCAGCTTTTACATAGAGGTGTGATCAATATATTTAAGGATGGAGTGAGCACTTTTACAAAAGCGAGTTAAATGGAATTTTTTTTGGTGACTATTCTGTTGGTCACACCTCATGTGCAGTTAATATTACTTTCATGGTAGACTAAACCATGCTGTGTTACCATACAGATCTACATGGACCTGGGTTCATGGGAATGCCAAGCTTATGACTTTTGCTTTTATTTTTGAGGTAAAAGTTAAGAGCTGAACTGCTAGATGAATAGGCTAATATTTAAATAACAGTCTGTCAACACAAAGTAACTGACCAGTCACCACCAGCTGGGCCTCACAAGAAATTATATTCTGTGCTCCATGATTAATTACATGAATTCAAGACAATCTGTCTGATCTTTACTAGTCATTTATGAGGAAAAATCAAAGTGTGATTCTACATCTACATCAATTGCTGAAAACTGCTTTTTTTTGTTTGTGGATGCTCTTTGGCGCAGTGCTAAGGAGGTTCTCATTGTGTCCTTGGTAACTTGAGAGAGGCTGCAAGGCTTTCCCTCCATTAAAAGTGCTATAAAAAAAAAAAAAAAAAAAAAAGTGTTGAAAAATCCTTCCAGGACAATTAACCATTAACCTGAGAGGATATATTAATGAAAGGACTGTGAACAAACGTAGAGATCAACCCTTCTCACCACTAGATATGTGAGCTGCTGAGCAAGATCAGTGTTTCCGCTCCAGCACCTGACGTGGTATCATACCATTCCTACCAGGCTGGTAATGTCCATTTTATCTTCTACTTCTCTGCCTACACCCCTGAATAAGTATAATTTGCAGTAATTAAAGGCCTGACTATCATATCATTGACCTGACTGGTGAAACTTCACTGATATTAGTGGTATCAGATAAAATCCCAAATAATTCCATGTATTACAATAAATCACCCAAACCTTGTTTTCAAGGGTTGCTTAAAGAAGGGATTCCCTAGGGCCAGAACAACAAGGTCCTACCAGCCCTCACATCCTCAGCTAAACGCCCTTTGACTCTGGAGTCTTATCCAGTCACTGCTCACCACATTCACTTGCACCTAATGATTGTGAACATTTAGGGTTTTACAGAAAAACATGCTTCCATTTTCCCCACAGGGCAGATTAGATGCTGAACTCTTTTTATCTTTTCTCATTTTTATCGGCTGGCATACATCCTCCCTCACCAAAGAATAACCATGTACAATAGCAAGGCACTGCTTACAATAATTTACTTGTAAGCCTTTGAAAATGGTGTGTGGTCACAAAAAGCACAGTGTTATACAAAGGAAAACACTAGAGAAAAACAAATTCTAAGCAAAGAAAATCAGAATGTGTGTTAAAGATAAATCTTATGTCACGACCTTAAAAAGCTCCTGCTGGGATCCTGCTATTCAGAATAGCCTTTGGAAATTATTTTCAAAGGTTAGCTGCATGTGGAAAAGGAACAAAATAAAGTTTGACCACCCAGGGATTTGCAAACGTGTGTGGGAGCCACCAGAAGCCCCTGATGAAGATAAAGAAATAGTGCAGCTTTCCAACCAAGCAAGAGGGAGTGAGTGTTCAGTAAAAATTTGAATATCAAAGGAGGCCATTAAAACCATAACCTGACTTCACAGAGAGCCAATTTAATGAACACATACAAGAAAAAACGTAAATAGCAGGCCTGGAATACTTGGTAAGATCACACCATTCTGATGTCTGTCATTTTCCGAAGACTTTTCTGTGCAGGTCAAGAAACAAACTCTGATCTAAACCTTGTCATACAACTGGTAGGGCAAGACAAAAAAGCTTAGGTTCAGAAAGGACCTGGATTAATATGTAACATTTGAGAATGCACCTGGAGCCAGCTGTTACTAGAAAAACAATAGACACTTGGTGTTAGTAATCTTTCCAGCAGGTTTAATGAAGCTTTGTCTCACATATAGTCCCTTCTGGCTTATAATTCCTTATTACTTATTGCTGAAATACGTAAAATTTATGAAAATATATGAAAATACATGAAAGAGAACTACCTAAAAACTGTGTTGAATTCTGGGCTTGGTTTTTGAAGCATCCTTGCAAGTGAACATAGGTACAGAGAAGCCTTCAACAGCTGTCATATGGATGGGCACCTTGAGGGGAACAGTTCCAGTGTGGTGAAGGGGAAATGACATTCCCATCAGCTTTGTACCACAGAGCCCTATGCACCAACAACTTTCATTTACTTCCAGTAAATTAAATGCAAAATCATGAGGAAAAAAACCCAATAAAACCCTCATTCATTTTAACTTCTTTCATTTCCCCTTTATGGAACTCATTTTATCAGGGTTATTTTGAATCTCCTGAAGCTTCACTTTGTAAAAGACTAAAGCAAAGAAACCCAGTGTCCATGCACACCTGTGTAAAGTTTCTCACCGGCAGAAACAAGAAAAAAAAATTAATAGTGTCAAAAATACAAACATGTTCACCAAAGAGTTAGATAAATTCATGTCTCTTAACTGTAGCCTGGTTATTGCTTCCAACTCCAGATGTCTCTGTACCATTAATTACAATAAATCAGGAAACTGCACTGAGGAAAAAATTGCTCTCAATATGTCCTCATTATTACATTTCTTAATTAGCTCCAGACCCCTGGTGGAGCCACAAGGCTGAACTCGATGGGCTCAGCTCCACCCCAGTGTAATGCTTATGTTCACCTTATGAGTAATACCTTTACAAAAAATAGTCTGGTTTTGATATAGGAAGCCTGACAACAGGCAGAAGCAATTTAACTAAGTAGGAAATACAGGATCAGAAACACAAGTATGATCAGAGATAAAAAGGAAGGAAGAAATCTGTTAATACAGATCCACTGACGGCAATGAAAATGTGCTGGTTCACACCTCTTGTAGTCTTTACTGAGGTAACACCATAAAAGATCTCTGGGAATGTGACAAATGTTTCTCTCTGGGCCCAATGGATCACAGCCAGCCATGGCTGCAAGCTGAGTGTGCTTACACCAAGGTTCAATTTGGCACAATAGCTCTAAGCATGATGTGGCTTAGCAACTGATTTATGCTGGCTTTGGAGGCAGCTGACAGCAGACACCTCCCAATAAAATCTTATCAGGGAGTTACAGGAAGAAGAGAGGTGAATAGAATCTTGGATGGTGTGGCCACCCACATCTGTACAATATTTGTGTTTTCTCAGTACATCTCTGTGAACAAAAGCTGCAGAGGAAATTGATGACCAAGCCACAAAATCACTGGATCAGGGGTGGGCAGGATGTCATATTCCCCTGTGAAGAGTGTCAGAAGGGATAGTTCTCCAGGGGTCATCAGGTGGGGGTGTTGTCCCTGTCTGTGACGCTGGGTTTGGCAGGGAGATCAATCAGTGTGTTCCCAGACTGGCTCTTTTCTATGCTGCAGCTGGAATGGAAGTGAGTGTGTCCTTTTTTCTTAAGCATTAGCTGCAAATCCTCAGGTTTACACCGATGTAGATCAAAACTAAAATGCAAATGGGAAGTCAGTAATGCACAGGCAGTTACAAGGCACCTGAGGAATTAGCAGGCCACCATGCTTTGGTGGATAGATTTTATAAAGCTTTCTCATGTGAAGGATTATTTTATTTATTGTTTGTGTGAGACGAACTGAAGATACTAGATGTGACTAAAAGATACTGGGGGAGGAGGAGGAAGAATCATGCAATAAGAGGAATTATTTCCTTAAGAGAAGCTTCCAAAGCTCTCTTTAACTTTGGCTTCGCCTCTGTGTCCTCTGTTAACTGTAGCACCTTCCCTCCTCTGCCTCCTTTCCATTCTCACTGACCTGTGCTGAGAAGTTGGTTCAGAAGAAAAGCCAGGACTCTTCAAAATCCTCTTTTTCTTCAGAAGAGGATTTTTCTGTGCAAAGTTTTGAGTTAGTGTTGCTGGACCACAAGCAGGATCTGATAAACAGCTTCACTGAACCTGAGATTTGTACTTTTGCCATAGCACCAGCTCTTCCACATCCCTTGGGATCCTGGTATTGGATTTTGTCTGTGTAGCCGAGGAAGCAAATTTAAACAAAACAGCAAGTCCATCTAAAATGCAGAAGATCAGAAGCCAGCAAAGAGTGTGAAAACTGTATATAATCCTGTAATCCTTGGTCCTTGTTTTCTTCTTTTAGAGAAAAAAAAAAGTACTTCCCTACAGTTTTTCTCCCCCTTTTAAATTTTGCTGCAAGCAAAATTGCTTGTGGTTATTTTTTGTGTACGTAGTTGTTTGTTCTAATTTGAGTGTTGTTCCACTCTATTTGCTTCAGCACCTTTAATTTAATTTTATTTTTATCTGATTTTTCAAGTCAATATTTTCTTAAAATCAGTGTTAGTTGGTAATCTGAGATACATTTAAAGATCTGAACCCAGTTAATTTTTTCAGAGTGGCAGGAGAGTTTAAGATTTCATCAGGAAATAGAATGTAGGTCTTCCCAGTATCTTAAAAGATACCCTAACTTCACTATCCAACAAAGAGATTAATATAGCAACGAGGCTGGACAGCAAGACTCTCTTCATGATTCTTTGTCTAGCTTTTCAGCTTTTCTTCTTTCTTCCCTTTCCTTATCTTTAGTAGCAGCAAGGACTAGATTCTTTTTACTTCAGCAGTGTTGCACAAATATCTTCCCATCTGAGACCATCACCAGTCTTAGTAGAGCTGAGGGTTTAATTTTGTTTGCTAGTAGGTATAAGCATTCATTGTCTGACGCTTGCTTTTCTGCTGTGTTTTTCACCTTATCAACCTTGTTTATATTCACTCTCTTTCCCACTTAATCAAGATCCTGTCCCATTCTATTAATGGCATGTTTGTTAGTTGTAAAAAATTTAAAAATAATTTTAAAGAAAACCCCAATTCATAAAAAATTATTGGTAATTTTCTCCAGTTGTCTCAGATTCAGTTTCAGCACCAAATGTAATGCAGAGTGCAAATACCCTTCACTTTGATTTGTGATGTAGCAGCTCCTGGAAGTGCTTGGTGGGAGAGGTGCTGTGCATAGGTTTAATTAAGGCCCTAAATTGCAAACACTCTCAACAAACAAGACTGAGTCAGGAGGCAAATGAGAGTCTAAAGACTGCATAAAACCAGATGGTAGCTTGCACTAGGTCAGTAGGAACCCTGCTAAATGGCAATCAAGACTTGGCCTCATCTTGCCCAAGTTAAGAGTGGCCATCCTCTGCCTCATTTGAAAAACCACCATGGAACAAGCTGGAATTAAATAAGTACTGTAACTCTCAGCCCATATCTCCTGCACTAGAAGTGAAAAGTATGTTTATATAAGAGCACTTTTTACTGTTCTTACACTTTCCCACTCTCAGCTAAAGATATTAATGTTATTCTCGCAGTATTTATTTATAAAGAAAATTTATTCTGTTGGGGGGGGTGACATTTATGCTGATTTTACCACAGCCTTTTCACTGCCTGTGTCTTTTATTAGAGCTGTATTTCTTTCATAGCCTGATGTTCAGCCCTCTTAGAAGTAAAATATTTTACCAAGCTGACCATCTGATGAAACATTTTTTCTGCTAGCTTCAGAATATATTTACGAAGTAGCATTGGAGGAGTGAAGGCATATAACACTTCCAGACAGTGTGCCACAGCATAAGGGTGATAGAGGTTTATGGGAGATATAAGAGAAAGGAGGGAATCACTTCCTTAGGGTGATTAAGCAGATTTTATTTACAGCACAAACTGGAAACATGAAAATTGTGTCTCTATTAAACACAACGCTGCTTTAGAATTTAAGGCAGGTGGAGATGAATGCTTTGGTATTAATTTTCACCTAGCATATAAATGTTAGATCAAGTTAAGGTTTAGGATATGTCAACTATTTTAAGTTTAAAAAAAAGGCATAAAAAGTGGGATTTTGCAATTATCCCCAGAGAAACCATTGCAAGTACAATAAAAAGAAAATGGAAAGTCAAATTTTCAAGGCAAGTAAGCCATATAAGAGAAAGAAGTGCAAAGCTGAATCATAAAGGCTATTTAAGGTTTGCCAGCCAGTTTTTTATCATAGCTCTTTCACACCATTGCAGGAACTGGTGAGAACTGGTAGAAGTTAGGTTTCTTTTCCTGTCTTGCCTCTCCCTTCATTCTCAGTCTTGGTTCTCAGCAGAGTAATCTGTGCTTCCCACTGCTGCTACTCTGTGCAGGAGTAGGGGAGAAACTGAGGTTCCCTTCCTGGAGGAGGAGGCATTTGGGTGATGTGCAGAGCGCAGCCTAGGAAGGAAGAAAACGCTTCAGAGGGGCTGATGGAGGCCCAGAAGGTGCAGAGAGGCTGGACCACCTGGCTCTGGCGCAGAAACTGCTGATTAGAGTAAGTGGGAGAAATTAATAAAAGCCAGTCTGGACCAGACCCAGATCAGTGAACAGTCATGGTGCCAGCTGTTCCCCCAGCCGTATTGTGAAACTGCTTTTTCCCACTTCAAACTAGATTGAGAAAACACAGCATGCGATTGTGACTTTAGGGTGAATTTCCTTGCAGGATGATAGAACAGGGCCTAAAGAGCCTTTTCTCTGGTGGGCCTCAGAGCTGCCCCCAGCTCACAGCATTTCTTACACCACTCCAATCTCATCACCCTGAGCTGCTGCTCTCTGTAAGCTTTAAATCCTGTGAGCAACACCAAGGAGATCCTGCTCTTGCTTGTTCATGCATACATTTCATGAATAATGCAATTCTGGAGAGTTGGACCCATGCTTCTGACAGCAAATAGGTAAACATAAAGCAGGCAGTCTCATTTCTTTCACTCAATACCATGTGCTTTGCACATATCCCCCCTCACCTTCTTCCCAATTTTTTTCACAGGAACAAACAAGATGCTAAAATGTAGGAGATAAAAAGCTCACTGACTCTACAGGTTTCAATTAAACACATATATTAATGTTATCCTCATGTGCTTATTTATAAACACAATTTATATTTTTCTGCAAGTCATTCATGGAGCTACTATGAAAATGCTTCCCTTGACTGCATATTTTATTATCAACATATTTCCTTAGCTACTTTCCTTTCACCCTACCTTAGAAATAAAATATTTCATTGAAATGTCCATCTGATAAAATATTCCCCTTTAGACATATATTTACTTGAAGAGTATTTGAAGAGTAAATTTGTGTAGTATTTAAGGCAGGAAGTGGTGCCAGCAGCAATAAATTAGCAGCAGGCTCACCTGCAGGTTTGTAGGCATTCTCTTCCTGCAATCATATACACTCTGTCATTGTTAGCAATGCACGCACTCCTATAGATCCCAATTCATGAAAGACTTATGCACAGGATTTGAACAGAGTCAAGTGCTCCAGTTATCCAGACTGGAAGGGGGTTTAAGTACGTATTTGGACTGCAGAATAAAGCTTCCACGGGAAGTCTGGGGGTTCATAAGGCCATGTTCTTTATGACTTCCCACATTAAAAGAGCATTTAGTTAAATACTGAAGTGAGTATTTATTACATGTGAGCACAGTGTTCATTGTAAGTTTAAGAATGGCTTTTAGTTAGGGAGGGGCTGTATTTTTCTTTCAGAATTCAAATATATCCGAAACCCCTCAATAGAATTTTCCATCAACCCGTGAATTTTGCAGGAGGAGCTGAATGCAATTAGCTCCCAGTGCCCACATTTCAGATAATGGTGAGTTGTCCTTCCCTTTGGCTGTGCTACAAAGCCTAAGCCTAGTTTGTGCCCCACTCACTTCCAAGTTAGCAGAGCCAACATGCCTATGTGGCTGAGGCAGGAGTTGCCGGAAGTTCATTTTACACAGCTCTGCAGTGCACAAATTCATGGTCTAGTTCATCTTCTTCCTCTCAAACATCTTTCTAGAGTCTCAATTATGTGTCCACCTGGTAAAAATGGTGTAGCTGCTTGGCTTAAGCATTCCCAGTTCTTCTCCCTGGAAGACTATAATGAGTCTTCAGTGTGACTGAACTCAAAACTCATAAGCACTTTAAGGTCCTGAGTGGGACACATCGTGAAGTATACAGGCCAGAAAACAATACAAAGGTTTACCTTACTGTATGTAAGTGCATTTCCACAATCTCCTGCTTGATGAGTTACATTTGCTGCCCAAGGAAGCCTTCGAACACAAAGGTTCTGAGTGTGGGGAAGAGCCCCAGAGACTAAGTTAATGGAACATGGAATTTAAAGATTATATTTTTGTAGTACCAGTCAGTATGGACATGGCACCTTAGGTTTGCATTAGCTCAGAGATCCTGCTTTCCCAAATCACTTCTCTCTTCATCAGAGAAACATCAATGTGTGCTTTCAAAGCCAAATGACACTGGAATGCTGAACATGATCTCATATCTTTTTCTTTACACTGTTTATCTCAACTCTTCTCTTGTATAATCCCCGTCAATGACCTGGTGGGTTAGAGCTGCATGACAGTGCAGCTCCCCTCCCAGGGGTATGCCCTGTTCACCTGTCTGTGCCCCAGTTAAATGTGTAATCCTCTGTTTCTGACAAATTAATCTCTTTTCTTTGCAAGCACTAACCGTGGCATTACAGGCGAGGGATTATGCTTGCATGCAGTGAAGAAACAGCAGAAGAACGTGCACTTTAAACACTCCTTGAAGTTCCTGTTTTCTGTGTATCTTAGTAATAAAGATCTATGCAAGGGTGAAAAATGAGAATTTCTAAGATTAATATAAGCTGGTACATCCAATGTGTATTTTAAAGGCCCCATAAAGTCTTTTTGCCATGTGAAACCCTTAAGTAAATTAATATTGCATTTTTGAAAATCTGGTTAGGAATATCTCATCGAAACAGATTTTGAATTTTGAAGGAAGTTTTAGATAAAAAGCACAAGTTTGATTCTAGAATGAGAAGGTGGATGTACAGTTTTTTGGGGGTTTTCAGTCCTTGTTTGTCAGTGGTCAGCCAGAGTGACATGGACACCCTGTCTGCTGGCAGGGTACCTCCTTTCCTGACGCTGCACTCTGGTGGCTTATGACCTGGTGTGGCTGAGGACACTGGCTAGAATCAGAGCACTTCCTCACGTTTTCCTTTCCTTTTCATCTCTTTGCCTCCAAATTGTGCCTGGGGTTTAACACTAAACTCAGCTCAGGAGTTTGGCTTCCCACAGGGCTAAATCCATGGTTTGTGACCCTGGGGGTGGGTGAGATGTCTGCCCCACTCAGCGCCATAGAGGGAGCTAAAGCATGACCCCAGTCAGTCTCTCTCCTCCCCTTCCTCTCCCCTCTCCTGCCCTTTTATGACATAGGAAGATTAGCAGGATTTGCTGCAAGATTCTTGCTGATCCTCTTCCCACTTCTGCACTTCTTATGAACTTCACAAAAACCCTGTTTTGTCTTGCAGCCACAGCAGCTTTTCAGGGAGGGTGGAAGCAGGTGAAACTCACTGTCTTGGACAGAAGTTTTATAGCAGTGGAGTGTTCAGGCCACAGATATCTTTAGCTATTTTGTTTATGGCATTGGTGCACTACCCGTGCCCTTGATGCTGTGGAACCCAGAGTTCAGACTCTAATGTGATGCAGGATGACGCAAATATTAGTAATTTTTCATTCTTGGCCTTGCCTTTCTAGGTCTTCTTTTAAAACTCCACTGAATCATCCTAGAATAAAAAAATAATTTAAAAAAATGATTTAGTACCTATCCAATAATTTACATTGAAAAAAAGACAGGATTATACTGATTTTTGTAGTAAAATCTCCCTATCTTATTTTTCCTCTACTGAAATGATAATCAGCATCTGTTTTCTGTGAGGTTGGGTGAAAGAAAGATAAAATATTGAATACGTATAGGCGGCATCTAATTCGTAAAAGTATTTGTCCTTGGGTCTAGCTGGATACATTATAAGTTAAGTTGGGGATACTTAAAATGAAGGAGAAAATTCCTGATGGTGATCCCAGTGATGCAGAACACAGACCAGCATCTATAATGATGGATACAGACAGTGAGTAAAGCTGAAAACCAATTTTCAGCTGCTTATTTGAACTAATTCCTAAAATTCTCTAGAACATCTCATATTTGGGATGGCATATTTCTATAAAACTTTGGGAAAATTTCTGTACTTTGTTTTAAGAAGCATTTTAATTAATATTTTATTGCTTTTGCAAGAAATACCTTTGTATTTAAGCAGTGAAAGAAAGAAAAGGAACAACCACAGGTGATAAATACTTTTACAATGCTATGTTGCATTGATAAATACAGGTTTTTCTAATAGAGTTTATGATTATTAAAAATACAAACTGTTTGATTAATTATAAATTATAATTTGATTTATAAGATGGTGTTACATATTAAATAATGCCAGATGGTGCCATTAAGGCATTAGCTCCCCATAATAGATTCTGGATGACAAGGGAATTAAAAGAGGACAGTCCGGGAACCAAATTAAGCAAGCAGTGAAAAATCTGCCAGAATAAAAATAGTTTCCAAAGCATTTCTCTCTCTCTCTCTCCTTCTCTCAATCTCTCTCTCTTTCTCTCTCCCACTCCCCTCTTTTTAAAAAAAATTAAATAAACACCCCCAAAATTACTTTTTTTTTTTTTTTTTTTCTTATGCCTTCAGCACTTATGAGTGCAGTACTCCAAGGCAGTAAACCACGGACTAAATTTTCAATAACTTCATGTGCCTTACATGCTTCCTTTAATAGTTTTGCATTGGTTAGTTGCTATGTACGATATTTTGAAAAATGCTTCTGGATTTATTGCAGCAAGGTTTGTTGCTTCTACTGCTCCTGGGTAATGCAGATCCCTGTCCCCACCTAAACACCGGTGGCTGAGGTGCATCATTGTTGAAATGTGCAGTTCGTTCTACACAGGTTTTAGCCAAGCACTCACCACATTGGTTTTCCTTGTAAATAGGACCTCCAGGGAACAAAATATATGCTTATACACAGAAAGCTTCAAGTACTACTAATGTGAATAAAATAAGCTTCCTTTCCCAAAGGCGTGAGTGTGGTAAAAGAACAGAGGATGCAAATATATACATTAGGATTACAGTTATATAGAGGTGTTTAAAATAATTTTTAGTGTTGGTTTTTCAGTAGGAGTTGCCTTTGTCCAAGTCTTGTGTGGAAGGGGATTCTATTTCAGCCCTTGCCTTAATAGTGGCAAGAGCCCTTGCATCTTCTCCTGGTTCACAGTTCTGACTTCTTTTCTGGTCGGTGTAATTAAACACCTACCACTGCCTATGCTTTCTTTGCCGTGGTTAGCTCCACTATGTCTTTTGTCTTAAAGGGATATTCTGGAGTCAGCTAAAACCTGCATCTCATAGTGGCAAGCTTTATACTGAGAGATTTTCATTTGGAGTTTCCTTGTTCTTTGTCCAGTGCCCTACTAGTGTGAGCAGTGTCTGCTGGTGCAGTAACATCCCCCAGAGCATCGTATCTGCAGCTACCCCATCAGGGGTATTCTCACATGCTTCTAGTTTTGAGTTCAGTGTCCTTATTTTGGTATCATTTTTTAATATCAATGGAGACTTCTCTTTTCCATCCAACAGTACCTGGAAGGCGGGGTGGGTGTATGGGGCTGAAAGCTCTGTGAAGAGATCCTCGTTATGAGCTTCAACAAGCATCTATGGAGCCTGAGAAAGTCTTTAGGCTTAGCAAGTGCCACTTTCCTCCTGTGCCTCTTTCTATTTGCATCCTTTTTTTGGGGGGGAAAAAAACCCAGTGAAATAGTAAGGCTATCTTTCTTGAACTCAGCCTCATGTATTTTATTTTGAAGTGTCTGATTCAAGAGCAGCAATCTTTTTTCTTGTACTCTTGAAGTTCTTGTTTTGATATATCGTCTTTCTATTGAAAAATGACTGATGACTGTAGGCTCTGCCTTACAGGCTGTGTTTATAAATGGATCAGAAAAGCAACATTGCATGTATTTGCATAAGAAGATAAATTAATAGAGTTGAACCAATTTTATCTCTGAAATTCCCTATTTAAAGTGTACTGGTCTTCAGTGTCAGATGGTGCATAAAATGTTGAATCTGGACTTCTTGCCTTAAACTTTGAATTTCCACTATAGGTGATTCCAGCACTTCCAAATTTGCTTAGTACTGAACAAATTGAAAAGTTACATTATAATGCAAGTTAGTTATATTATAATGTATGTTGTGAAGGGAGGTAGAAATTTTGTTTTGTTTATTTCATTTTGAAACTAGCTGAATAAGTTTTCTCTTCCTGATAAGGCTCAAAATTTTTATTCCAAACACAAGTATGTGTTTGCAAGTAGTTAAATGCTGATTTTATTTATTATCCAAAATGCATAGAGTTAATGTATTTCTTCTTTGTCCCTGTGTACCACAGACAGTAGCAAGAACTATTTGAGTCTCTTGAATTTCACACAACATAGTTTTTAGCAACTTGGAAAAAAATAGACTTTAAAAATTACTTCTGGTTCTTCTAAGCTTCAAATAAAGACAACAAATTTCAACTTTATTACAGTTGGAAGGTGTTTTCTGGAACTCTCCAACTTCAGATTTTGTTCTGGTCATGTCTATTAAGGATCTTGTGTTATTTGATTTACAGTGAAAGAGAAGTTGCTCTTAGAAAGCCTCAGAAGCATGTGTGTGCAGTTTTAGATATGTTTTAATATATATAATTAAGGTAATTGGTACTTTGAAATAATTTTTCATAAAAAAAATGTTTGTTTCAAACAGCACTTTGTTTCAACAGCAAAGAATGATGGTATCTGTCATGTAATAGGAAGTTGAAGCCAGAGTTTCCTTCCTCTTGGAGTCTTATCCTGAAATACTCTTCCCTTCTTCAGCTTCTGCCTCTGATTTTGTGAGGTGAAAGGCCTCTGTGGCTTATTTTTAATTATGCATATATATAAAGGATTATATGTCAGCTAAAAAAAAAAAAAAAAAAAAAAAAAAAAAAAAGAAGAAGAAGAAAAAGAGGCAAATACCCCAAATATTGGTGGCCCAGCATTTGATCCTGTGGTCCTGAGCTGTATTACTGAATGGCTGCCCCTGCCCCACTGCAGCTGGACTGCTCAAGTAGGAAATGGGTTTCACATCTGCTGTGTGCTCAGAGGGGCTGGAGGCTTTATTTGCCTCCTCCTGGGTGTGTGGTTGTATCTCTGCAGCACAGGGAGCCCCTGTAGCATAGGCTGATGTGGACCAGCAAGAAAAAATGACCTGGAAAATCCCTCTGCCTGCTGTAATCCTTGAGCATTCCAGCTGCTCTTCTATTGCAGCAGTAGTGGGTAAGGACAGGGAAATAAGCAGGATTTGGAGTATGAGAAGGATTCGATGCAAAAGGAAACTGCAAGTATTGAAGGAGTAAATAAAAAAGAAAAACTGAGGGACAGTAATAGATTTCCAAAGGAAGGCTATCCAGTTGCTTGTGTTTCCATTTTCTTCTATTATTTAATAATGGAATAATTAAAGTCTCCAGAAGGATATTTAAACAGACTAAAGGAAATGTGTGTCTTATCATTTTTATTACCATATTAAGCATTGTATGACAAACTTATGAAATGTTATCCTGAAGGGAGGGATTGGAGGATGGAAGCTTTTCTCTGAATCATTTGAACCAGTTACATTGGAGATAAATCTCTCTCAAAATGTTCAACTTAGTTTTCAGGTTTCTTTTAGTCAGCTCATGTCAGGAAGCTTGTTTTCCTTGCTCCATAGAGGTACCTTTTACAAAATATCTATGAAGTACCTCAGTCTAGCTTCCCATTGAGGAAGACTATTGATCCCATTTGCAGCTGCTATTCATATATCAAAATGAATAATGTCTACAAATAATTCTCTACCCCACAATTACTTTTAATACCTGCTCATGAAAGGGTTCTTTAGGAAAGCACATTTTGAAGTAATTTCTTGTACAAAGACCCTGAAAATAAACCAAAAAATGCCAAACAAAAAGAGAAACAAATGAACACAACACCGCCCCTCAGAAAAACCTCCAAACTAGATAAATAAAAGGAAAAGCTGTTGAAATTAATTTGGCTTCTTATATTTAGCAGTTGAAAATATTAAACAGTTACAGTGAAAAGAACCCAGCATTGTTACTCCTACTCTGGTAGGTTTTTTTCCAGGAGTATTTTTGTACTGTCAGTCATCACATATATGAAATCAGGAGCATGTTTTATGTTGTGAACTCTTTAAACAACAAGGAAATTTATTGGTGTATATTTCCATGGGTGTGCATTTGAGACCCAGGTAAGCAGCAAGCTGGTGAGATGTTGGGAGAACAGAGAATTTACTCTGATATAAAGTTTAATTGACTGTTTATTCCTTCCATGAGTATCAACTATAATAGAGGTGAAGAACCTCTAAATGGATTTGCTCAGGTGACATGACTCCATTAAGGTCATTGTTCTTATAAAAAGATTCATCTAGGCTGGGACTTTAAAAACAGAAGCTTGACAAACCATGAAACATTGTTGAAATATATGTACAATTAATTTAACTTGTGTTTCTAACAGACACAATACCAGGCATAATTTCTTTAACCACCCCTGCTTTCTCTCTCTATTCATTGCACATTTAAATTCATTATGAAAAAAAAAATTGGAAAAAAAATCCTGGTAGTTATTTTTATGATCAAATACCTTTTCCAATTAGTCTTGGCACCTCACTATAATCACGATGAATGTTATTAATTCAGCAGTCTACATCCTATTAAGGGTTTCATCATAGCAGTGTGTTCAGGAACTTAATGGCTTTTGCATATTAATGCTGCAGCCTGTGGTCTTGTGTCCATTAGTGCTGTGTAATATGATGGGTTTGCACTCAAACATAGATATACAAACATGGAAACACATGGTTACACACAATTCTCAATCAGGGGAATGAAAGGTTATGAAACAGTATTTGGAATTCATGCAAGCAACTCCTTTAAGATTATTGTACATTCAAAACATTCTCCGTGTAACAAAAGAGGTAATCAGATTATAAATTAGTAGGATTTCAGTACAAAAACATGCAAGACAAGAGTAGTGGTTGTTGCCAGACATGGTGCACATGGGGGTGGTGATCTTAGAGGTCGTGGTAAAAGTACACTTCACATTTACAATATTACTATCAAGGCCTTCTGAATAAAAGAGTGGTTCAAAAAGGTACTTTGTGAGAAATTGTGAAGGTTTGAAATGATTTTTGGGGAAAATTTTTGGAAACTACTAGGCAATAACAGTCTGTCCGCCTTGCTTTCTGTTGACAGCAAAATAATTAAGAAAACATTTGTGCTGTCCAGCCTGATCCAGATCCTCGCATAACACAGCCTTTTGTGCTCTTTCTTATTAAAAAAGAGGAAGGCAATATACCCTGATAGTGCCACTGCTGTAAGTCCCCTAGTGCTGGGAGGCTTAGACTGGGAGGGAATGGCCCTATTTGCTTCAAACCTGAGCTCTTCCCCTGTCTTCCAAAAGGAACACTACACAAGATCTATTTAGGTATTATACCCTCATCAGAAAGTGCATTTAGAGCTGAGCAATGAAATAGTCCTTGTATCACTAATTAAAATTCAGTGATGAGGTTGCTTAATTACTCCCTCCACTGAAAATTCTTACTTTACTTTTCACATTTATTCTGGTAATAATGTGTTGAAAAGCTCATCAGCCGCTGAAGGAAGGCAACAATTTTTCTCATGTACATAATCATTAAACTGACAAATAGGCACAGCACCATACAGTTATCAGTATTAGCACTGCAGACCCTTCACTGTTAAAACCCTTTGCAGCAGAGGATTAAGTGCATAAAGGGGGTGTGTGGGGAGGGGGGAAATGGTAGGAAACAACCAAGTTTGAAATCCTCCCCTTCCTTCCCTTTTCTGTCAAAGCAGTCACCTCAAATCAATTCATACTGAAATTCCTCCTTCCTGTACAAAAGCAAGATAATTGAGTGCATTTGATTCTGTAAAAAATTAATGATCTTATTTGCTTTTTCTTTGTGGTTTAGAGAAAAGACTAAAATGCTTTTCTTTTTGTCTTTTTTTTTTATTATTATTCATTCATTTTCATAAGATCTTAAAGCTGATGGATGTGTATATCTGCCTATCTGCCTGCTGCAGGCTGCTTTCAAAATCAGTCACCAGCTCTGCCGGTGAAATAAGGGGGGGTAGAGGGGAAAAATCTCTGAATTAACTTGGGTTGGTTGAAAATTAACTTGGGTAAAAGAACTGCTTTGCAGCTCCTCAACCATCCTCTCTCTTCTTCTTCAATGCCACCAGGATAACTTAGGAAATGGAAGACCCAAAAGATCTCCTGTGTTGTCATTGTCACTCCCCCAGGCAGAAATGCAACCTGTGTGGGACCTGAGGGATGTGTGGTGTGGACCCAGCTGCAACTCCTCCCTGCTTCTTCTAATGCAGAGCTCTGGACCCAGAGATCTCCACACACTGCAAACAGGCATGGCAGCACTGCCAAAATAGGTAGTTTAGAAGCACTAAAAGTCTCTTTGAATAAAGAAGGAAATGATAGCAAATTTAAGCTGCTCAGGAAAACAGCAGCATGATAAATAATGTATGGAAATAGGATGTTTCCTTAAGAGACGGAGGAAGGAATGCTGAAGGTTTTATTGAGCAGTTAATGCCCTCTCTACTTATCTTTGAAGTTTTAAAACCTCATGGCAGTCAGACATTTTAAAATTGAAGAATTTCATCTCTTCTACTGTAAAAAAGAGGCACCAGAAATGGGATTTGATCTTAAGTTCTAGGATGTTGGGTTAGTTTTGCAGAGTTTGATGCTTTCTTTTGGCTTGCTTTCTTGGTATCATTTTACTATGGGTCCACAAACAGGGAGTTAAAAGCCAAGACATATATCTAAAGTGTGTTGCCTACCTTTCACAGGCATTTTTGCCTTGGACAGGCAAGTATTTCCTATAGGGTAAAAATTGCTGTGTTTCTAAGTTTGCTGGTGATAAATCAGGTGAGGCGAAGTGAAGCATTTCTAGGAATCACACCTTGGGCTAGTATTTTGAATCTGAGACCTTTGTTCATTGTGATGACCTTGGTCTGTTACATACTCAACTTTATGTTCCAATCCTTTGAGGTACATAAAGAGCTATTAAGAGTAGAAAATCCTCATGGCTTATATATTTTTGGCAGCATTGTCAAAACTTTTGATTCAGTCTTACAGTTGAATGTGCAGTCTATGCCCAGAATCTGTGTGTATCCAAATATCCCCATTGCACCATGGAATTTAGAGGCAAACCATTGAAACACTGTGCTAAACCTGTCAGTTTGGATCAGACCCTCTGAAAAGCTTATTTATTCTAATGCAGTCTTTATTTTGGACACATGATTAGAAAGAAAGCACTTGCATTGAAGTGCTAGATTGGATTGAAGGACTAGATTTCAGGTAATGGCAGACATGCTTTGTTTGGGTATTTCTAATTGCTCTTCATTACATTGTAGCCTGTCAGAGTCACTCCTGGGTGAACCCTCTGGGAGGGAATGGCGGTAGCTTCCCCACTTTGAATTATTTAAAACCAATTTCTTCCAGCTAAGGTCATTTGGTCTAATGAGGTGCTAAAGCAGTATTATAGGTGCAAAAGACCAGATGTAACTGAAAACTCTCACACCTCTTTTTCTCATCTAGTCTGAGTTACATTGAATGGAGTTGAAGAAAGCAGCAGAATCACAGGCATGGCTTCAGATGAGGGCTTGGATAACTCAGGCCCAGGCAGAGCTTAGAGTCTGGAATTATGTTTTCATCTAGGGAGATGATTTGTCTGAAAACTGAAATTTTGCTGGATATGTCATCTAGCAATTATGCAGTCCTTTATGCTTTCAAATCAAGAGATAGATATTTGCTATTCTTAAGCTTTCTGAATTTATTTTTTAGGGGGGAAAGCAAGTGAAAGCCATTTTCCCCAAATTATATGCTCACATAGCAAATTAAACAAGCATAAGGGTCATTCAATGAATGTCATACTGTGGTTGGCTATGTCAGAAATGCTTCTATTAAAAAATTATATATATATATAGCAGCTCCCCTCCCCAAACCTGTCTGAGGTTAAAGACCTTTCAGAGGTTCCAAACTCTAATTTATTGTGGTGTATAACTAAGGATCTCAAGAATTATTACACTTTGTAGGATTTGCTACGGTGTAATCTTCTTGCTAAAGGATGTTTACTCTTTTTATGTCTGTCACTAAGCAGTACTCAAAATGCAATAAGGATTTGTATTTTCTTGCTCGTTAAAAAAAAGAGAGAAAAAAAAGAAGAAAAACAGAAGAACAAACGCCACATCACATCCCAAACATCCAGAAAGCAAAGAGCCAAAATAACCCTGTGCTGAACCCTCGTCTATTTGCAGTGACAAAGTACAGCTGATGAATAAGATATGATTATCTTTCCTACTTTCCACCTACAGTGTCAATGATGGCATGCAAAGCTTTTTCTGACTGGAAAAAGCCTTTTCTCTGAAAGTATATTGAGATATTTAATTTGGAAGGATGGTGGTGTAATCAGTTACCTATCAAAATGAAATAAATGGAAGTGACATTGTGCCTGAACTTTGATATCTTTCTAACGAAAAAAGTATTTATGGCTGTATTTTCAGAATTACACCATTCGTAAAATTTCCATTTGGGAAATCATTTGTTGGAAGGTTACTGAAAATTCAAGCTGTAAAGGGACAAGAAAATCACAGCTCATATGTCCAAAAAATGTACCTGGTATTTTTTTTTTTTTTAACAGTGGAATATTATTACGTTTTCTACATAATTTTTTTTGGACCAAGCAATATGTCATTAAACATAATTAGATATTGAGTTAGCTTTAAGAAAATCCCTGTGTTTTATTATCAGCTCTGCTGGTGAAAATGTGAGTGGTCCCTGAAACTGGAAATGTGATGAATTCTCTTCTATATCAACTTTTTTCCTTTGGTATTGAACATACCATCCTCACTGGTGAAGAGATGAGAGAAATTTCCTCAGCAGAGTATAGCTTGCCTCACAAGTCTGAGAAAGAAAGGTATAGCCCAGAGAACTCCACATGCTGATTAGGAAAATATTCTGCTTGATCAGTAAGGCATTACTGAAAAATTAATGCCTGAAGAAGATCTGAGGGCTTCAGTGTAATAAACAGCTGTAGCAGTAATATGTAAAGACCTCTTCTAAGTTGACTAAGTGCTAAGACTCCTACCCTTGCAAGTAAAATCTATAGGATTTGAGCTGTATACTTGTCCACACTTTAAAGCACAGTAGAAATATTCTTTAAAAAACTGCTTGAGGGGTTGTTTTTGGTGGTTTTTTACTTTGCAAATGTGTGAGACAAAATGTTCAGTATCTGTTTGAAATGGGAAGTAATGAGCTTCTCAACTGATGAAGCTTGAACAGTGACTTTGTGTTACCCCAGCAGAGCTGATGAGCACAAACAAGCTCTAACTCAGTGCAGATCTCAAAACTGCCAACTATGCCAAGCAAGGGGCAGAAATAATAACAGCAGATTTCCGTGAGTTTCGTTCTGGTGTACAACTTTTGGAGTCCCAAGTCTTGAGCTCTAATTAAATATTTTTCAGCTCATGGGCTATTTGCAACATCTGTTTTCCTTTCCAGCTATCAACTAATAACATTTGAATTCACAGCGCAGTTTTGAGGGATTGGGATTTTTTTTAATGCTTTTATTTTTTCTCATAAGATAATTAGAGTCTTGTTCCTTTAACTGGTTGCTGTTTATTTTCATGTCAAACTCCGGCTGTCAAATCTGCCTGATAGAGGCCAAAGAGCTAAAACAATGTTTAGAAAAGCACATGCACAGACCAGCATTGGTAACATTTTCTGAGGAAACAAGTGCTGCTGGTTCCTGGATCCCTTGACCACCAGATGTCCAAGAATGTTTTAGTTCTTAATGCAGCATGTCAGAACAGAGCAAAGGGATGGAGCTCGGGTCAAATTGCCAGCCTTTGAAATGAATTTCCTTCTTTTATTTCCTTTCAAAAAAAGAAAGTATTGTGATTGGAATGCAGGATTGAGATGTTCAAAACTACTCACAGTTGTAGTTGTTGAGCTCAAAATCGGGCAAACATACTGAAAGCATCATTGCAAATGTTCATTTTCCTCCTCCAAATGCCTTCATATCACACTTCTTTCCTGGAAAAGGAAAATGCAAAACTGCAGAGCGTTTTTGTGTGTGAGTGTGTGTTATAACCTGGTTTCTCTTGTGGCTGTAGTTTACTGACTAAAAGTTTATACAGATTCCCAAGCACCAAATGGATTGCTGGGTCACCAGCTGGGTCTGCGGCTTTATAAGCTGTCTTGTTGCCAGGCTGCTCTCAGCAGACACAGCACTCCTGGGCATGAGGTTATAAGGATGAAATGGAGAGAAGAAGTAAACAGCAGAAGAGTAAAGAAAGGCAGAAGGCAGACGGGAGTGGGACAGGAGGTTAAGTGGAAAGCATTCGTACAGCGCTCTGCATCCTGAGGTTTCCCTGAACCCAAGCAATGTAACAATGTAGGGTTGTGGATTCAGCTGGATGGTCACCTCCTGTAATGCTGATTATTCCTATTATTCCTTCCTTCCATCTGTTTACATGGTGGATAAGTTTCCTCTGTGTAATGCCAGCATGTGACATTATTTTTTGAGCTGAATATCTTTGTGCTTTCTTTTGCTCTTCTTCACAGGAATCTGTTATTTCTCCTAAATTCAAATTATCTGTGAATTTAAATAACATGAAGTTCGTTACTTCTGGAATGTTAATTATTACATTAACAGTCCAGATAGATCCTTTCAACTGTCTGCATTACATTATACTAAAGCATGGTGGTAATTAGTTAATGAACCCTTCTAATGAACCTTTCATTCTTAGACCCGATCTGTAAATTAGCATCAGTACAGGGCACTACACATCAGCTTGGCTCAGCCTCTGCTTACTCAGAGAGGGCAAAATGCAAACACTGGATCACTGAGTCTACTGAATCCATGTGAAGGGATTACTTGAAGAAAATAACCTCCCTGATTCAGAGACCACACTCTATCTCACCACAGATAGAAGAAGAAGGTCATTTTGTATTTTCTTTACTGGGGATTTCACCAGATTTAGTCACAAATTAGATTACTACACAGTAGGGAGGATGATTGGCAAAACTTTATTCTATTTGTTTTCTGATTTTGCCTTTGAAACTCCTCTTCCTTTCATCAATATAAGGAACAGGCAGACATCAAATTAAAGATATGGAATGGGAGGATCAAAAAAATCTTAGTGGGCTGTAGGAGAGAAGAGAAATTATTTGAAATGTCCAGTTATCCATGCCATAGTCTCTCCTGCTCCATGGTAAAGTGTCTGCCAAAGGCTTTGGCTATGGAAGAATATGGAGGTCTGCTCATGCAAACAAGCAGCAGTTCATGTGTTTAAAAGCTTTGACCTCCCAGCAGCCTTGTGCCACTGGGGAACTAAGACACAGAGATGAGTGATTAGTCTGTGGTTACAGCAGGTAGAAGACCCCCTCACCATTGGTTCTCTGCATCCCCTTTTCTATTAACTAATGCCATACCTAGTTGTGGAGATCAAATCTATCCCATTTTCTTCATGAAAGGAGAAATGCACTGAATTGCTTTCTAAAATGTGGCTGCTTATAGGTGTGGGACACCTTTTTCTTTTATAGCTTGAGCTAAAATGAAGTAATTTTCAGGATGTGGTACTTAATTGTTGAAAAGGGTTATACGGTTGTTCCCTTTAGAAGCAGCTGGTATTATCCATTTTTAAAGAAAAATAACGAGATTGCCCATTCACTTTCATCTATAAAAAGAATATATTTGCACTCAGTCTTTTATGTTTATATTTTATTGTAAATATTGCAAATATATAATGTGCAGAACTGAAAAATGCTCTAGTTTTTCTATGGTACATTTTGATGTTCTGTCTACAGCTTCAAAGCATTCACTTCTTGAATTATTTGTAAAGAAAGAAATTTTTTGTAAAAAAAGAAATGAATGGTAACAGCCTATAATCTGTTTGCATAACTCGCTCATGGTCTGTTGTGGTGTGCACAGGATGTGATATGTGTGATGGTTCTCAGCCACACTGGCAGGGAAATCTGAAACCCACTACATCTGTGTGAGGAGACCCTCTCATTCTGTGCCTTGTGCTAGAATCGTCTCTCTTTGTCCAAAATTATTTTAAGAAATCCTGGGGGGATGTTGACAGTGACTTTTAAAAACTATGCTATGAAACTTGGCTTTCTGGTTGAATTTTGTGAAATAAGAGAGAACAGTTTTGGGAATTTATACAGATACTTTAGTGCCCCTTTCCAGATGAAATGTAGTTGGCTTTGTTTTTATTGAAAATTCCAACTGATTTTGTAAAATTTCTCTTTAAAAATCAGCAAGAGACAAGAAATTACATTACTGCTCATGGTGAATGAAACTGGTATTCTTATTTTTCTCTGTATTTAAGTCCCAGGCACACCTTATCTCTGCTTTGTAGTTTGGTGTGTTCTCCAGTGACTTCTGGTGAGCATCCAATCTTTTGCACACCAAGATTTTCATTGCAATAAACAACTAAACCCTTGTGAACATGCTCTAAGTCTTCTAAGACCAGCTGAGACAACTCTGACAAACACAGACTGAATCTGTTTATTGTCAAAAGATGTCCAAGTAGAATACTTTAACTGAAATAAGACCAATTATATTAAAAGGTCTATTGCTCACTAGGGGATCTCAGAGTCCCAAAGTAAAAAGAAATGTGTGGATTGAACTCCAGAAGTGTTTCCCTTCAATGTACCTTTTTTATTTTTTTTTTTTTGCCTGCTTAATTGCTTCCTCTGTATTTCTGCTCTGTGGGAGAGTTAGAGAGTGATTCTGAAACAGGAGGATGTCATATTTATTCTGTAGGCATTAAGAGTTCTAATTACTCCCTGATGATTCTCATACACAAAGCATTATATTTATGATGCTTTTTCTTAAATGATTAAACATGTATTGGTTAAATGTTTGCTAAATATAAGGGCATCACATCCTTGATGCTGCTTCCCAGTAGGAAAATAAGAATAAGGAAATAGTAGGTAGCTGTTACAGGAAAGTCTTTCCCAATAGACAGTAACTATTTATCAGAATGGTACTCCCTGTCCTGTTTTTAAAAATATATATCTAATTATACCACATATTTTTTAATATGTGGTTCCATCTAACTTGTTTTCTTTTTGTTGTTGTTTATGATTTTTTTCCTGTTTCACATCTGTTCTGTCTGCTCTTCATCACATGAATAAAAGCTTTTGAGGTTTGACTTTGTAAAAATATGTCTCAGGTAACTCATTAGAGTCACTTCTTTGTTTCCAAATTGGCAACAACATTTCTTTTAAAAGTTCTTGCCTTCAGCATGCTGGAGATCAAATGGAGTGTGTGCAAAGAAAACCAAACTGAAGGGCATAGAGCGGAAGTTAAGCAGGGAAAAGATCTGAGTGGCTGCCCTAGGGATGGAGACCTCATAAAAGTTGTCTCTGTATTTCCATTTTGTTTGGAACCTGCCCTTGCCTGCTCCTTTTCCTCCCTTCTTCCTTATTTCATATTGACTCTTGGGATTCCCTTTATCTAATTTGTTCTTCCCTTAATTGACATTATTTCCCTTATCCCCTAACAGCTCTGCTTTCTTGCCAGCTCCCCAGCCCCTTATTTCTGAATCTTTGGCTACTTATTTCCTTATTTCAAGCTGTCATCAGTAGGAGGGGTGACCCTTGCATCTGATGCAAAATTCTGCACCTGCACATCATCTCCCATCCTCTGCTAGAACATGGTTGCCAAAAGCCTTGAATGATACTCTGAGTGTATCATAAGAGGTACAGTGGGAAGAGCTGGTAGAAAAGCATGCAGGGGCATGTTTGCCGAAAGCATTGTCAGTGGGGAGATGGGTACAAACTGCTCAGGAAAGCCCTTGCTCCAAATCTAAAATCTGTTGAATCCCTTTCTCCACCTTTTTTGCAGGTTGCTTATATTCTGAGTTTTTGGTAACTTCTTCCATGCTCTCAGTGTGAAATACATGCACATCCTAAACATCCTAAAATGATATTACTTTAATCTTGATGTAAATAAGGAAGGAATGATATATGCCACTGTCATCATTATATCTCTTTCATCAAGCCAATAGCTTTTAAGAAAAACAAAACACAGAGGCAGCAACATAAATTACTCCTGGTAGTGCGTAAACCAGGTAAGCTAAAATAACCATGATCATCATGGATATTTGATTATTCCAGTAGAACATGTCAAAACAGCAGGGAAAAAACACTTAAGGTGTTATCTATGGAATGAGGATAGGGTGAAGATTTCAGCCCCACTTGGACTTAAGACCTGAGGTCTTGTAGGCCAAACAAAAAATGCTTTGAAAAATGCTGTCCTTCTTGGTGTAGTGTAGAGCAGCACTCCACAGATGTTTGTCAGTGGGAGAATAAAATGAAGTTGTGTGGGCAGGAAGCACAGCTTCACCATGCACTGAAGGCTGAAGAGAGCCGTGGCTGGCTGGGGAAGCAGTTTATTCCTTGCAGCAGCCACTGGACAAACACCATCATTCTGAGATGTCATATTTCATTCCTCTAGTTATTGACCAGATCTTGAGAGCAGAACATCACCAAGAAATGCATTTTTCAGTGCTGAATAATTGGTAAATTTTCTGAGCCTTACATGTGTGACTCTTTGTATGTCAGGAGCAGGCTGTGCATGGGGCTGCAGATAAAAAGACAGGATGAAATGGATTTCTTCAAAGCATTTTTACTTCCTGGGCCAACTGCACTGGATAACATGTAAATTCATAACAGCTCCACCGAATCCAGGGATGGATAGCATTTACTCTGCTGTGGGTGAGATCAAAGTGAGTCTGGAAGACGTATTCATTTTAGTGCCTGTAACGTTATGTATTATGCACACAAACCCGCAACGCCTGAGCTCAGTTCCTGCTGTTAAGTGCCTTCCTCAGAACCTGCAAAGGCAGATTCTTTAATTAACCTTTAAATGATAATTATTTCACTGGCAGTGCACCAACCTAGAATTAAAGTAACTCAGTTCATCCTGTATTACACTTGTCTCTGGAAGATATGTTAGATTACCTGGAGTACCTTGGTGAAGCTGAAGACTGCTTCACCTCGTTGTTTTTTTTTTTCTGTATCCTGGTGGATCTGTGGGCAAATAGGATGAGGATGGGAAGATATATGGGGCAGTGCAGATGACTTGCTTTCCTGAGAACACAGTGGAATTACACAGTGGAAAAGGCAGGGTGCAGTGAGGAGTCCTTGGGGAAGCAACATGAAAAAGTCCAAAGGAAAACTGTCCAAAGTCTTTGTGACTTTGGAACTTACCTAAATGGACCTTACTGTGAGAAGCATTGTGTACAGATAGGGAAAGGTTTGCTATGATATTTGAGAGACAAACATTCATTAAATAAATGATACCACTTTCTGTCACTTTGATGAGCTGAGCACAGAGCTGTTCTGTTGTGCAAGTGGCTGATTCTCACACCTGGCGTATTGGGGCTACAGAGAGCAATAGGTTAATTCCTATCAAAATAAAGGAGATAAATTATTTCCCTGGAATTTATCATATTTAATTTGTGACCATCCCCTCATTCCTTGCTGAATTTTATGCAGTAAGTCCATATATATCCTGACATTTCTATACAATCCCCTGAACCAAACACGTGAAGAAGCACTAGTAAGCAAAAAGATAAGGGCAGAGTGTTGCCTCCTTTAGGCTTGTCATAGGGTAGTGTCCATAAAAGCTGTGGTAGAATTGTCTTCCCCAGCCTGGGATAAAGATGCCACTGAAGAGGAAACAAGTCCAAACATGTTGCTATTCACCGCAGAGCCATCATTTTAGAGTAGGTGACAATGTCAGGGCAAGCAGCCTTCTCTTTTCCCCACAAATTGCATGTTTCCTCCAAGTTTTTAGGAAGAAACTACCACGAAACAAAAGAGCAGAAATGGTGAGTAAACCATCTTCTGCTTTCAGGGCATTTTTTCAATCTGATTGGAAATCTCCCTGAGAGTGATGGTACAAAATGTCCTAAGAAGCTTGATGCTCCCATCTTCACCTTTTTGATTCTGTCAGCAGCACATCTCAGGAGGTGTGCTTTACTCTTCACTAAAGCCACATTGTGGCTGTGCACATAATTCACTGGTTCCCATTTATTCCCACGTGCTCATCAGCAAGTCTCTCATCTGAATGACTAGAATATATTGCTGTCTCCAGGCTAGTAAAGTAGGAATAAATGGATGAGACCACGTTCCTTATCTCCAGACTGCAGAAACTTTTGTCAATCCACAAGATAGACTGGGCAGAAGCAGAATGCATAACAAGATCATTTGGGGTCATGGTACAATGATTAGATTCCTGCAGCCTGTGTTACTGTAGATTAGTACTCTGACTCCCTGGAGGAAAAACAAATTTGAAATTCTGCTCTGCAGCCAGCCAGATGCCAGGCAGACCATCATAAACAGAGTGTGAATCGAGGAAAGACTCACGTCCTTTTTAAGGTACTGAGATCTTTTCCCAGCAAACTCTAATCTCAGTCCTAAATGGAAATCTCAGTTCAGCTTGCAATGCTGTACTCAAATGGGACATTTCTGGCTGCTTGCATGGATCACAGCTGTGGTTTGGTAAGCTTTAGGGGTGGTATTCTTTTTTTCTCAAAAGAGGGAGAGAGGTCAGAAATGTAAAAAAGCTCTAACTCTGATAGAATGTTTTCAAAAGCTTTGTGGTAAGACCTAGAAAAAACTGACCAGGGATTACCTTTGTGTCATGGACTCAGCTCTGATATCCACTGAATACATGTGAGAAACCCCAAGGTACTGCTTAAGAACAAATGAGTACTGAGCATGGGACAGGCAAGGGAGATGGTCTTTATTCAGCACTAGCAAAGGGAAGTTTTCCAATTTTTGGATGTCTGACTCTGGTTTCATAACATGCACAATAAAGGGCATTCTGCAGGTCAAGGCTGATGTTCATTTCTAGTCTGTGCATTTGCTCCTGAGACAGGGATTTATTAACGTTCGAATCCCACCTGACTTTTGCAGAATGGTAGCTGCTTTGGATATGGTTTGGCTCGTAGAGAAAAAGGGCTTAATCCTGATTTAGAGGCAGCCCCTTAGAGTGCTTGAGAGCAAGTACTTTTGTCCAAAAATCTTGGCATCATATAATGAGAGGAGTTCAGATTTCTCTAGACACATTACATACCTTCCATAGAGAAGTACTGTTGTGGGAAACTGAATTTTTAATACAAGCATCAAACAGGGAAGTATAATTAAGCGTCATATCATAAGAAGAAAAATATAATTCTCTTAACAGGGCACAAACCCAAACTCCCTGATCCTTCCTTTTTATGTGGCAAAGGAAAGAGAAACCTTTCATCCTGCCAAAAAACAAAACAACAACAAAAAAGGTGTTAGCAAATGTGATCTTATTCCAGCAATGTCCAACCTAAGAGTACAATTTGTGCTTCTGCCAGTAGATACTGCAATTGGATACTATTTTGTGGCAGCAGAATTGTTGTAACTGCTGTGAAGGCACAGCATGCTGCTAAAAACCTGGCAACTTTTATGAATGCCATTTATATTACTGTAGGCTTTCTATAAACAGTGGCAATAAAAAGCTAAACTGTTTTAGGAATAAGATGCAGATATTAAAGATGAGTTTTTCTGCAACAGTAATGCCTTTTGGCAAGTGTGCTGACATTTAAAGAAAAAATAAAAATAAAAATAATAAAAATATCTCTTGGAGATAAAGACTTTGTAACTGCAGCCTCGACAGCAAGCAGAAACCCTTCCCCAAGACAGAGCACAGCTGCAGAAATTAAACAGAATTAGTTTTTCTGCTAATCTTGCAAGACCATGGGGACAGAGAACTGCTCCCAGGTAGCACAGGCATTTATTTTATGGATGAATATCCACAGGGGAAGGAACAAGTTTTTTGGCTGCCCTCTAATGCATGGCTCAACTAGGCAGAGCACAGCTTTACAGATATTTATGTTGACCCATTTGAATTCATATGTTAAGAGTCTGAGACCAGTTTGTTTGGCTTTGGTTTTTGGTTTGGATTTTTGTTTGGGTTTTTTTTTAGCTGTTGCATTCTAGGGTTTCACTTTGAGTCAGTGGACTTTCCTGAAGACCTTGGAACACTTATTTATGGTCAACACTGTAACAGGTCATCCTCAAGTCACTGATATAGATTTGAAAGTTTTGAACTACATCAGCTCTGTTAGTTTTCATTCTAGCCATAATTTCTATTGATTTCTAGAACTGGAGAGCTTTCCTTTCAGTCAGGTTCAAAATAAATTGTCTCGAGAAGATCCCTAAGCCAAAAATGGCTGGAGGTTAAGGAAGATGTGTGGTCTAGTTTTCCATTTTTCACTTTTCATGTCCTTTTAGCCATCACCAGAGACTGGCTACTAGGCTTTGGTCTGAACTATTAAAGATGTTCCCCTATTCACATTTTCTTGTGTGCTGGTGATGTTTTCCATCAAACAGCTGCTGGGCCAAAAGAAAGGGAAACATGATGGGAAATATCTTGCTGGTTTTAAGCTCCAGGATCCTTTCATACAAGAACAGCTGTATACTAGAAAATCAGTCATGTGGACACTGACACACCTTGCAAGAATGATCCCTCTACCCTAGGAGCCCTCAGTTTTAGAGGATGTGAACAAGTCTGTTTTATGCTTTCCAGCATGATTTAAAATATTAATAAAATCCCACTCATGCCTAACCACAGAGAATTTAGAAAATTTGATATATCCTAAACTTATGGGGTACTTATAACCATTTACACTTAATGATGGGCTAATGGAGTAGTGTGGGAATGGTGCGTGCAGATTTCCCAACAGAAAGCTGCTGCAAATACACGGGGCACCTGCTCCCCAGCCCAGCAGTGGGGCTCAGGTTTGCAGGACTGTGTCTAAGATTAGTTTTAGTTCATTGTCTGCAGCACTAAAATTATGCCTACCCAAGCTGTGTTCAGTGCCTGCTATTTATCTTACCTGCAGCAGGATAACAAAGGTCATGATACCAGTGCCTACTCTCCTGATCATAGGTGATTATTTCTCCCACGTTGTAGGAGGCTGTGAATGTAAATATAGTTAAATATAGTTTTACCCCTATTTTCCTATTGTTCCACACAAGCTTATATTCTCTCTGCTGCATTTGGTATTAGCTGTCTTGCAGAGCTTGGTACAGTATATAACACTTTTTTTTTTCGAAAATAAGACTTTATTCTGCCTTCTATTTGTGGACTTCTGGTGAAAAGATCGACGTTTTCTCGAAGTTATTCAGTATGAGAATAATTAGAGACATTGAAGCATGAAGTTTGAGGAAGAATGGAAAAGGAAGGCTGATTTGCTGGCTGTATATCACTTCTTTGGGGATGGTATTTACTGAGCACTGAGATTCAAAATCCAAGCTCTTTGCATTCAATCCTCTGACTTCAAGGCTTTGTTTCTCTTGTTTGAATCGTAAGGAATCCAAAATCAGCATAGTGGAGCATTTTTTTCAAAAATAATTGCTCACTACATTAAATCTGAAATATTTGCTTACAATGACATTTTGAGTAAAAGTTTAAGCCCACATAAATTTGTGAGAATTGGGTGATATGACTTAAAAGGTTTATGAATATATCTTAAGAAACTTATTTAAATCTTTCCTGAAAAATGAAGAGAAATTACTTTTTTCTTTTGGAGGCTAATCCCCAGTTTATTCATTAAATAAATGTTTCTGCAATTTTCAGTTGCTGAGGAAACAAGTCCAAAAACTACCAAGAGTCACTCTGCTATTAGTAGTAGTATCAGTAATTAGATTTGCCAAATCTGTTTGACAGGAGCCTCCATAACCCTCACATGCTTTTCCTAGTGGGCTCTTATACCTAGAGCTCCATCAAATTCCTGTGGCATTCTTTAGAAATCTACATTCAAAGCTACACTGAACGAGGCTGGACAGAGTGTGCAACTGAGCCCTCCACACACAATGACAGAGGTGTCATTTGGGCTGCCTTAGGACACCAGAGCTCTGTGGAGGTGAGCTGAGGGGAATCAGGGCCAGCAGAGTACCAGAATCTCTCTAGAGGATCTGCTGGATACCACTCAGCACATCCCACACCTCTGGAATGACCTTAAACATATTTTTATAGAATCACAACATTGTTGAGGTTGAAGATCATTTAATTCAAACCCCATGATCCAAGCAGGGACAGCTAGGGCAGATTGTCCACAGCCGTGTCCAGTTCTTTCTAACCATTGCCTGGGATGGAGATTCCATAACAACCCTTTGCAACCTGTTCCAGTCATTGTGTACCCTCACACTAAAAAAGGGTTTTTCCTGTATTTTGAGGTGTTCAGATGCCAGGGCAGCTTAGAATATTAATCCTGTCATGTCTATCCTGAGTGCTGTGGTCACCAGACATCTTTCATTGACATATATTTCATGACCTTTTTTGCATAAGGGTAGGAAGAGCAGGCAGCTATGTGCAGGTCTAGGAGCAACATGCCAGTGACAAAAGATGTTTCAAACCAGTGTCCTTTTAGTTGCTAAAATCAGAGTATATGACATTAAATTCACAGTGGTCAGATTTATGTGATGGGTAACATGTGATGTCGTTTTAATTTATCTGATATTCAGATTTCCTTGTGTCCCATCAGAGCACTTATTTTTCCCAGTACATGCTAGGATATTTAGAAGTACATTCCACCTGTTCAATGGAGCAGAGGGTCTGGGAAAGAAAGGAATCATACCTGTCACTTCCCTGC
Source organism: Sylvia atricapilla (assembly GCF_009819655.1). Taxonomy (NCBI): domain Eukaryota; kingdom Metazoa; phylum Chordata; class Aves; order Passeriformes; family Sylviidae; genus Sylvia; species Sylvia atricapilla. The sequence continues at coordinate 25,090,944 of NC_089146.1, forward strand.
CTCCACCAGGAGGGCAGGAGCTGGGAAATCTCAGCTAACTTCTATCCAAAGGAAAGAACATCAGCATCATATACATAATTCCTCAAATTTGCTAGTGGCATAAACATACAAGGGTAATTCACAAGGCAGGGAGGAATCAGTTATGCTATAGGAAGGCACCCTAGGCAAGACCACATTGATGGAGCTTTTTGTGAAGAAATAGCAAAAAGCAAATAGCTTCCCGATTCAGTGCAGCAGCCCAAGGATGTCAGCTGCAGGAGCTGATTAATCTGAGGAAAGCAGGGGTGTGAATGTGAGTTGTGGAACAAGGACTTTACAATTAGAAATTGTACAGCAGGTATGTTTTATTTCCAGCTGGGACACACGGGGGAATATCTCCTCCAACCTGTGTGCACCTGGTCAAGACAAGGTCCAGGTTTAAACACACATTGATTCCACAAACCCACACCTCCCCACTCACCCATTCCCTACCTTCTCCCACTTCGTATTCTAATTAGCTGCCACACCTCCTGCTGGTGGTGAGTTGGGGTCCTGGGAGGAAGGCCAACGTCTTCCTCAGGTTGATCTTTCTTCTGGGCAGGCTCAGTGGAGGTTTGGCTCTTCTTCAGGTCACTTTGTTCTTGCCAAAGATTAGGAGCTTGGTTTTGCTGGATTCAAGTCATATCTTTCGGCTTTATTGATTTCTCAAAATTTTTAAGTCTTACTTTACTGAATTTTCACAATATACGTCTTCTCTTAATAGTTTCTCCCTAGCATCTGAATTCCTGTGTGCGCTGCTATCAGTTCTTCCTGTGTAACAAGTTATGCTGTTCTACTTTTGCAAAAATCATTACACAAATCACATATATTTCTGTTTTGCCTTCACCTGCTTAAGCCTGCTATATGCTTCTAAAACTCTGAACTTTCATAGCCACATACATTCCCCGTTCCAGAATGCAGAGCGAGCAATCCCACGGTCAGTGCCGGAGCTCAGCTGCTCCTGGCAGCAAAGGCACAGCAGCTCCTTGTGTCATGTTCAGCTCCCAGGACCTGGTCAGTGAAGGGAGGAGTGAAATATGACATCTCAGAATGATGGTGTTTGTCCAGTGGCTGCTGCAAGGAATAAACTGCTTCCCCAGCCAGCCACAGCTCTCTTCAGCCTTCAGTGCCATGGTGAAGCTGTGCTTCCTGCCCACACAACTTCATTTTATTCCCCCACTGACAAACATCTGTGGAGGTGCTGCTCTACACTACACCAAGAAGGACAGCATTTTTCAAAGCATTTTTTGCTTGGCCTACAAAACCTCAGGTATAAAGTCCATGTGAGGCTGAAAGCTTCACCCCATCCTCATTCCATAGATGACACCCTTAAGCATTTTGTCCCTTTTGTTTTGACATGTTTTACTGGAATAATCAAATATCCATGATGATCATGGTTGTTTTAGCTCACCTAGTTTATGCACTACCAAGTGCTGAGTAGAACCAAGGGGCTGCCCTGCCTGAGACTGTCACCAAAAGGGTCAGCATGATTGTGTGAGCCTGGGAACTGTCTGTGGGTGGTTCTTCTCGTGTTTCCCTGCACGTGCAATCACTGGTTTAGCAATGTGAGGTTGCACATCCTTGCCTGTTGCCTTCAGTGTCTGTGCAGAGCTGTTTGCCTGGATTTATTTTATTTCTTTTGAAGATGTTGGTATTACTTCCTGTCTCTAGCTTCCTGTGGCAGCAATTTTTGTGGATTTTTTATAATTTAGTGGAATTTTGGGGGTTTTATTGTTTGATACTATTACTATTATTATTATTATTATTATTATTATTATTACATAATAATGTAGCTTAGGGCCTGCTCTGAAGATCAACACTATCCAACACTCACCTAATGTGACAGCCCTTGGTACCTTTCCAATGAAGGACACCAGCCATTCCCTTCTAGTCATTCTCTGCCTTTCTTTCATCTTTCTATGACTGGAGCAGCAACAAAACCAGGTTTTACCCAATGGCAGGATAAGGAGGGTTGCAGCATCTCTTTCTGCTCCAAGATGGAGCTGTATGCCTGCTAAATGGAAGCAATTAATTACATCACTGTTGCTATGGTCTGAGAATTTTATCTTGTGTTGATTGGGTACTTGGTAACTTACTGATTGTGTCTGGTAGAACAAAGCAGGGTGAAGAAAAATCCATACACATTTATCATTTGAGTCAAAATCTGAATATCTCTCTCCTAATCATTGCAGATGTGATTATATAAACCTAGGCTGTGGTTCTGCATGACCTAAGCTCAGATAGGACAAAATATGTCCCGTGATTCTAAATCCTTGAGGACAGGGATCATGTGTCTTTTTCTTCTAGAGATGCCTTAAATATTTAAGGACTTCATCCTGCTACTATCTACAGGAATCTCACCTTGTAGTAACACCTCACCTAGTAACAGCACACCATTCAAGTTTTGCTAGCATGAAATTCTCACAAAAAGAGAATTTCAGAGCCATGCATGTGATGGTGGATTTTAACCTAATGCTCCAAGAAGGAGAATGGAAACAGCACTATGTGATTTTCCTGACCTTTGGAACAAAATTTTAGCGTAGCTCAAATGGCTCGTAGTAATCCATAGGTTTAATATCTGAAACAAAATATCACTGTTTAAATCTGAATAATGGATTTGTCTGAGGAACTCTATCCTCCCCAGTGATAAGCAAAAATAAAAGGTAAAATTTATCAGACACACTATTGGGAATTCATTGAAATCTGTTCTGTGGGAAGTGATGTGGGCAGATATCTTCCCCCAGAAGATCCATAAAGCAACTTTCATAGAAATAATTGAAACTTGTCAATTCCTTTACTACCATAAGAACTTTGCCAGTTTTTATGAGCAAGAGTTGGTGAAATTCTGCTGCTTGCTATTGCAAGCACTTGATCAGTCCCTTTGAGCAGAATTTTTTCTGCATTCACAACCATCTTGGGTTCTTCACAACAGGAATAAAAGGATTACAACTTGCAGTTAAAACTTGATGATTATTTTTTTTTCTTCCTTTGTGAGGAGCATAGGAAAATGAGAATAAGGTTTTTGTTGACATTTCCCAGATTATTTTTTTATCCTTTTACTTTGTGAAAATTTTAGGAAGCAAAAATCATTCAGTGAAAGTGGATGTCTCTATTAACAGGAAAGGTTCTGTAAAAGCAAAAACATTCAAAAACTATTTATCCTCAAAAACCTGATTCTCAGATGTAGTCCATCCCCCTGAGAAAACTTAAGTTTGATTTTTTCAGCTGTGAGGAAAAGCAGTCTTTGGCACTCCCTTACTGTTTTTTTCCACTTGGGATTTGGCTAACATGGTTCCCCATGAGATTTGCTGGCCATTTCTACAGATATCTGAAGTGTAGATCTGTTTTGAAAAGAGCACATCTAGAGAATGAATTAATCTGTCCAGGTGCACTTCATACTCTTTCTTTGCTTGAAGAAAATTTTCTTTGAAGGCTGAAAATAATGGTTTTTTTCTGTCAGGTGGCACCAAACACAGTGTGATCTGTATCTTGATGTTGTTAGGATGTTTCTCTGCAGTCTTTTGGCCTTGGTGCCAGCTTGGAAACAGGGCTGCAAGCACAGAATATCTGTTCTGGTTTTGTTCTCCACGTGGTTGATACTTTTTATTCCTGCCCTGGAGAAATCTCTCTGCCTGTATATAAAACACATTGCTGATTTCTTTGAACTTCATTTATTTACATTCTCACAAATCCCCTTTAATCAGGCAATTTACTAAATTTGTTTTCTCCAGAAATAGCACAGCATTAACTTGTGACAAATGACATTTCAGCTTGTGACATCTCTCACTTAAATTAGTTTCAAGTGATTTTGAGTAAATTTGTGATTACATTAAGCATGGGTTTTAAAAGAATATTTTGCCATCCAGTATTCCACATAGTAATGAGGTAGAAACCCTTTCCCTCTCACCTTCCCTTGGCAGTATGTAATGAGCTCAGTGAATTCAAGGGCTAAACCATTAAGGTTTTGCACAGAAGAAGAGTTGAATCACAGGGCACTAAGAAGAAAAGATGATAGAAACATGTCACAATAAATCCAGGTTCTTAAGGGCCTCTTAAGGGGAGTGGGAGGGAAGATCCCCAGTAATCTCTATATATCTGACAGGTATCAGAGGGAAGTGTGTATCAGTGTATCACTCAAGTGCTCTCTAATCCTGCTTTGGAATCTTAATAATCTGTAGGATTTTATGCACTAAGTCACTTCTTCTCTATTGTAGAAAATAGCATTTAAAAACATAAAAATTCAGCATTTTAAAAGTAAACATTTAAAAATGAGAAAGAAAATGATTGTGATTAAGTAGACAGATTCTGAATTAAAGTACTCATTTTCAAAAGACCTAAGAGAACAAGACATCAGCATGCCTCCATTTCTCACCATGGAGGCAAAAAGAGACCACTGGAAATGCCTCTAAACCTAAAAATCTCTGGTGTTAGGTGTTGCTTACAACTGTTGTGTGGCCTCTGTCTGAGGCAGGAATAATCCTTACTGAGGCCCAGAAAGGAGATGTTTTGCCCCTCTCCCAGCAGTGAGCACGTGCAGAATTCCTGGTGGAGAGCCAGACCCTGCAGCTTCTTTCCAGGAGCAGGGGGAACACGAGCCCTGCAAGAACACTTGTGGGAAAGGCTGAGGCTGATGCTCAACATGTGGCTTGTGCCAGGTCTTCTGGACAGACAGACAGCACAGGGTAGGCTCAGTGTGCAATTCAAATGTTATTTTACAGCAGAAACCTCCTGCATACTCTCCCAGCAAGCTCTCAGACTGCCTGCTAGGTGAACAGGGAGCTTTATTTAGCCCAGACACATGGAAATAGAAGGTCTTTCCCATTCCCCAGCACTGTAACTCTTCTATTGACTAAAATCTCAGTTAAACTAACTGCTATTCAAGCTGCTGATATTCTACTATACAAAGTTTCAGCTGTGTGTTGCTACACATATCAAGGATTCTTGAAAAAAAAAAAAAGGAATTAAGAAGCAGCTGTAGTGTCTACCCGAAAATGTTTTAAGAGTTTCCAGATCCCAAGAGGTTGTGAGAAATCAGAGAAATGTGAGGGTTCTTTTAATAGCAATAAAAGTCTAGTTGGATTTTAACTGATTTTTTTTATCACTTCAGACTTAATTTGCATTTATGTCACATTCTCTGTCTTTTCTCCAGAATCGCAAGGAATGAAATCTATTTGAAAAACAGTGAAAAAGCAAGAAAAACAAAGCCAAGGCAGAAGTGTGAACTGGTTTAATGTTGTTGAGCTTAAAACATAAAATATTTTGAAACCCAGAAAGAAATGTGATGCTGTTCCCTTTGTTTGGAAAAAGAAAGAAATCCTATTTACCTATAAACAGCTCAGTTAATTTAAAAAACAAAAATAATTGCTAATTACAACAAACAACCAAACAATCATTCAGGAAAGAAATAGTGAATGGCAATTAACCATTCTTATTTCATTTGCGTGCAGTTATTTCTTCTTTTTTTATATATATATTCTTTTTATGAAATGATTGTGTTTAACTTGAAAGAACCTTAAAAATTAGTCACTTTGTCAAATAACCACAAATAAGCACCAGAAAACAATTAGGCTGTGGTAAAGAGGATGTGCTTTTTTGTACTAGGACTTCTGATTTCAGTTGCTAGAAACCTTTGTTGCAACTTTGTTGTGATGAATCCATCTTTCTTTTAACAGTATAACAAAAAGACACATAATTTTAGACTTCAAAACTCTTTCTATACATTTAAGTTTGTTTTGGTTTGCTTTTGGGTTTGTTTCTATGTCCCTGCCATTGACAAGCAGTCAATCTTCAGTACAAGCTTTATGATTTATAGTACATACAACTGGATGAAAAAAGCTTGTGAGGTTCAGGTTGTTATATCAGTCTTCCCCAGAACTACAGGATATAAATAAACATGGAACATTTAGGCTGAATGTGATAATAAAAGGTCACACATCTTGACTTCTGCATTTAGCTACTAAAAGGCAGGAAAAAGCATTGAATATGCATGGAATTTTCAACTTTAAACTGGAAACTTTATTTATCAATCCCCTGAAAGCCTTCTTAAGGCTATTACAAGTGTGAACAAACAGAAATAATACTGAAATCAAATGCTGTTTGCAAACTCATTTGAAAGGTGAGGCACTGAAAAGATTCTGAGTAGAAGGAGGACTTTGCATGGTGGAAGAATCCATAGACTCTACTAGCTTTAAAGCTTGATTTGCTCTTCTTTCTGTTTTCCATGCCACAGTGGTTCTGCTGCATGTTCATCCTCAGGGTCTGTTTCCCACAGAAAGGCCGGATTCTTCCCTCTTCCCTCTGCACAACTGTGTAACTGCTGCCCTGACAGTCAATACAATGGTACTGGTTGGTGGCAGCGGTAATTTTATGACTGGGATCGTATATATTTCTTTCTTTTTTTTTTTTTTTTAAAGCAAAATAAATAATCTGATTTTAAAAAAAATTAAAAAAAAGGAAAAAAATCCAGTTTTTTATTTATTTTGTTTTTGTTTATTTTTTGTTTATTTTTATTTTGGGTTTTTTTTGTCTAAAGTTTTTTGTTTGGGCAATATATCCCAAAATATGCTGACAAGAACCATATTTCTGACTCAATTTTCAAAGACAGTTAAATTGAGAGGAGTAACTATATAGCTGTTCCTCTCACATGATCAAAGTTTAGGTGAATTTTCATAGTTATATGAAAGCTTAGAAATAAAAAATGCATCAAAAATGTTTGAATGTGTTGGCAGTGAGCACAGAGGAAAACAAAATCTGAAATTTGAGTAACAGTTTTAAAACTTGTATTTCTCATAGAGGAGTCCCAGAAAACATTCCACCCCAAAAAGCAAATAATGAGTTGTTTCCAGCTTGCTCTCTGCTATCAGGTCAGGTACTTATTTTTGACCTCTTTATCCACAGACATTTTCAGCCTAAAAAAACTGGGTGAGTGCAGCAAACTGCTCTATGGAGAGGCAATGAAGCTCATGCGGTAAGAATAAATTTATCCGAGGCAGGTACCTGCACAAATGGCCAGGAACCAGGCAAGCCTTTTGTGATTCCCATCTAAACTTCTGTCAAACCTGGTGGGACTTGGCTGGCCATTCCCAGGCAGTGTAAACTATTCCATGTTCATCAAAGTCTTCTCTGACTTGCAATGATGTTTAGCTGGCTCATGTTACAGCAGGAACCTTCAGGGAGAAGAGTGTTGGGAAGTGGAAAGTGAAGAGGAGAAAGAGGTTGATATTTTCATCTGAAAGTGTTTGGAGGGTGTGCATGAGGTGGGAAACATGAATTCACACACCAGGCAGAACTGAGTTTGTTGAGGATTCTGCTTATGTTAAGATATCCAAATTGCAGATGAGCAGAGTTGTTTTCATTAAAACTATTTTATCATATGAGTCTCAAAATATGTCAGAAATACAAAGAGATTAAGAAACTAAGGAGTCTGGCAATGAAATAATAAAGACTAAATACATTGATCGTAAAGATGTGATTGAACATTTTTCTGTCAAAATGTCTCTGTGGAGATAATAGCCTTTTTTAAAAAGAATATATTTGTCCAATATATTTAGATTTCAGTGGTTTCTTATATATTAATTTTAATAAAAGTATAACTAAGAACTGAGAGAAGTGGTTTGAAATATTTTTACTGAGAAATTAATCTCCAATCAAATAATATTATAAGTTCTGTGAACACAGAGGAAACTTCAGTGTTTCTTAAATAATCGCAAAAAAATGTAATAGCAAAATTAATAGCAAAAAAGCCCCCAATACTCATATAAATTTGAGATTTTAAAACAAAATCTTCTTTTCCATTACTAAAAGTGTTTTCAACTTTGTGACTTTTAAAATTGAAGAGCTGTCAAGAAGAAACACCTTTAGGTAATGCATTGCATTTATATCTCTCTAAAAGAGGTTGAATTCAGAGTATTGATTTACGTAGAAAAAGAAAAAAGCCCTTGCAGGGTCTCTAAACCTTTTACTTTTTTGGCTTTCTAACTTCAAGGTTTTATTGTATAGCAGATTTACATCTGACATTTGGAGTAAATTTCAAGAGGTCTCAGAAGAACCTGAGCTCTACATGCATGCAGTACCCTTTAAAGTCTAACAGCAGAGTTGCTCTCATCCAGACCTGCATTAAAGAGAGCAGAGCTGGGTGATTTGATGCTCTCAGACTTCAGATTTGTGGGTTGTTGTATCCAATCAGCGTAATCATTATAGTGTTATGCCCAAAAAAATGTTGTTCTACAGCACCATCTCTGCCTCACTAACATAATAACAGATATGGGGCTTCAGTGATGTGGTGTTGTTTTGAATTACTTAGTATGGTATGAGTATACATAAACAAATATACTAAACTTTTAATGTAATTTCTTTCAAGTAGGAAAAATAGCAATATGGCAACTTATGCAGACTGTAAACCCATTAAGTAAGCCATCAGCATGTTTTATCAGTCCTGCCTCTTCCTGAGCCATACAAAATCTTATGACCCTTCCAAAACCCCTCACAGCCTTCACTGGTTTATCCACAGGGATTTCTGTGCCTGTCCATGTGCCCTCTTATCCAGAGTCTGCTCTCACACATGGCTGGAGTCAGCATTTAACAGAAGAACCAGAGAGGTGCCTACACAAACACAAATCTACCTTGTTATTGTTTTTATTTAAAGCTTTCCCTTATCCATTCCCACTTCTCATTCACTTTTTGTTGGACTAATCCCAGTGCATCTGAAGATTTTTCTTTGCTATGACAATCGTCTCAATTTTCTGTAGTTCCCAAGCCAGTATAGCTGGACTGCAGATATATATGCTTCTGGGTACATGGTTGTGTTTTAATCCTTTTTCATTCCTCTGATTTGTGACACTGCAAACAAGACATATGTCTTGTTTGGGCTTCAGAGAGGGAAAATGCTATAAGAGAAGTAAGATTTTTTTTGCGTCTGTTTTCCTGGCCTCTTCCCCATTATTTTGACTCCATTACTCTTTGGAGATTTTTTTTTTTTTTTGCATATCTGGGTAACCATCAATCTGCAAAAATAGCATTTAGTCAGAGGCCATAAACAAAAATTTTGCTTTTTAAATTTTGCTTTTTAAATTTTGACTTTTGGTTTTGATTTTTTTTTCCAGTCCTATATGGCTGACTAACTCTCTCATTTCCCAACAAAAGCGTTGTAGATTTCCATGTTTGCTTGTTTGTGAGCCAAGATGTTAATCTTTTTACACTGTTATACTTCAGCTGAAAAGAACATTCTCGTGTAGTAAAACCAGCAACGTGAATGGAATTTGTGGGGCAACAGAATGAAATATGGCACAGCAAAGTGGAAGGACAGCCCAAAGACCTCATGCCAACCACTGCATTACTGCACACCTCAGCTTCCCTGCCTACACAAATGCAGTATGTTGCTTTTACCTTTTTCAAATCCTGATAGTATCAGGGCTCAAAAAAACAAAACAAAAAAAAAAATCAAAAGTGAGTATCAAAGCCATGATGCTTGAGGTGACGTAAGAAAGATTTGCTTTTATCCTGTTGTCATCATCTGTGGCTGGGAGTGTGTCTACTGGCAGAATATACGAGCAACAGGATGCTCATTCCAGCTGCTATCTGAGGTTGCATTTTCTTCCATCAAGACAAGTCAAACACAGATTACCAGCTGCCTGACACTTCCTTCATGAACAAAGAATTGGATCCCTCAGTAATTACTTTTACTGTGACTGCTATAAGCCTCATGTCAGGCCCAAAATTTAGATTAGAGTCGCATTTCTAAGAGCTAAAGGGCTTACCTGAGATGTGTAGGATGTATGCTGGATGTGCTCATAGGGATTAACAGTGAAATGAATATCCAGGTCCCATAGAAGCAAGCACAAAAACACCACTAATGTCAGCTGAAGCTGGATGGGACTGCTAAAAAATTTTCCTAAGTGAAAATAAGACATTTCTAGTTATACCCACAAGGAGAACGGTCTCTGGAGAATTCCTCCCTGTAAAATAGTGATGCAATATTTGCAGAGTTTTTGTTTCCTTATTTCACTTTTTCCTGTAGCTATCATGCAAAGCCAGATATGAACTAGCCTTGGAGCCTTGTATAACATATCATTATATTGTTTAGAAAGATTCATTACACTGTAGGTATATTTAGGTCAAAGAGCTTTCTCACAGTTCTGCAGTTGAGTGTAGTAACATAAAAAGATAATGTAGATGTGAAAAATAGTGCAGTTTGAGGTGATTTCAATGGGAAAAGGGCTTTGTATAAATCACCAATATGTTGCAAATGGTCTTCATCTTATGCAAGCACAAAAATATCTAATGCCTTCACTTGGAATGGAAGAACTATAGAAACAGAACTTCTTCCCTAATCACTCACAACAACCATCAGCTACTGGTAGAGGGGGTGAAGGAAATATTCTAAAGCCCCTCAAAATCAATTGAAAGATTTTAATAAATTCTGTGGATGTTGAATAATTTGGAGTGAGCACTGAAGGGGGAGGGGCAATTTCTCTGAGAAACTTAAACTTCCTTGGGTGAGTTCTAGAACAGACATTACTGTCTAAAAGTGCTCAGATCTCTTTCATGTTCAAATTTGGCTTATTATCACCTCAACACTCCTTGAAGCAAAGCACTTCATATGTCATTAAAACAGGAAAAGGGATAATATTTTTTCCCTTGTTCAAGCTGTATTTGTATATAGTAGATACAAAATAGGCACAATCTAAAAGAGGACAATGATATAAAAAGCTCTAAAATTAGTAAAGATGAGAGATATTGGAGATTCTCTCTTCAGAAAAAGAAAATTCATAGTAATTTGTTGTGGTGTTCCCTAAATGTGAAAAATATACCTGGAAAGATGAAGAGAATAAACTTATTTCTGAGGATAACATACTGAATTCAGCTACATGCAGGTTAGACACTGAGGAAAGATTTCTAGTAGTGGGAGTTGGGAAGCACTCAGGGATTGCCAAGGGACACATAGGATCAAAAAAAATTAGAAAACAGCTTTCAGGAGAGTTGGGTAGAGCCAGTCTTTCTCCTGTGTTACCTCTCTTATCTCCTAAATGAAACCAGTTATATCTGTCGACTTGCAGCATAGTTCTCCTTGGAGCATTAATTACCTACCACTTGCCAAGACACCAAATTTTAAACAAGATTTCATTTGTTATTATCGTGTTCATCTCCTACACTAAATTCTATGACTGTCTGTGTATTGGTGATCCAAATCCTCATTAAATCAGTGATTATATTTTTTTTAAATCCATGTACAAATTCCAAATCTTCTTTTTTATTATGTATTCACTCTGCAAATTTGGAAAAGTAGTAATTTTGTAAAATGATCTTTGTCTTGCTGAGGTTACTGCTCATTGGTTCTGGATTTGCTTGTATTGCTGTTCAGTGCAGACAGTTGACCTTATTTTTATCAATTTGTTCCCCAAAGAATTTTTCATCTAAAATTCTAAAGTAATTCCCATTTAATTTTATACACATTATTGTCTCTGGCTGCTAAGCACCAGACAAAGTAAGATTAATCTTCTTTCAGAAGGGGGTGGGGTGGAAGGAAAAAATGTGCTCTTGAATCTGTTATCAGCCAACATGTGTATTTTCCCAAACTCTTGTCTTTTGCATTATGCAAGCTCAAAAATTATAATAGTATTTAATGTTTCTTAGCAAGAATGGGTTGTGCCTAATGCATCAAATTATCACAGTGGCAAGATAGCAAAATTAATTTTTTTCTTCATTATCTTCCATAGTGCTAGGTATTTTAAATCCATCATGTATATGAATTGATCTGAATTCAAGTTTCAATGCTTTATGAGGACAATTGTCTCAGATCCTCCAAAAAAAAAAAATTCAAAAGCGGTAGTAAGTTAAGTTATGATCTTTATTGACCTGAAATGATACCCTCATGACAAGTTCTTTCCAACATGTTCTTAAATAATTTCATCTTAGCTTTTGGCAAAATTTCAAAGTTACATATAAATGTGGGCAATGAGTTTTCAAACAGATTGTTTAGAGCTTTTCTAAATAGGTTTATTAAACCCTGGTAATGAAAAATACCATTCTGAAACATAAATATTGAATTTAAAATTAAGCATCCCTACGTTTTGGATAATATCTTTTTTATTGTAGTCTTGGGGGGTTTTTTGTATATGTAAACTTGGACAAAATTTATTACATTATTACATTATTATTTATATGATGCCAGTATTAAAACCTAGGTATGGAGAATAGTGTTAGTTCACGTGACATGTTTGTTAGTTCAAAGCCTGACATTTAGTCAGCTTATAGCTCACTAAAAAAAGTCTTGGTGCATGGTCCATTTTTATTTGGGAGGGATGTGGCTTTGTGTGGGGGAGTTCCACTGATACTAGAAGGGGTCAAAATTGACCTACAAAATGTCTCTGTGTACAGCAGACCTGACATGAGCAGGAGAATCAGGACAGTTTTGGGGATTTAGACTTGGAAGGGATATGACTTTTGACTCTTTAACAATAAGGTCCCAATGCCTATTTGAGACAAAAGACAGTTTAATAATTGGAGTAATTAATCTAGAGATAAGTTGAATTCTCCATACCTGAAAATCAAAGATTGGAAACCTTTTGAAAAGTAGATCAAATTATAATAACAGTCTTGACGCAGAAAGGCAGACAATAATTGACTCATATTGTCCAAAGCACAAATCTGCAATCAAGAGTAAATAAATGAGTCAGTTATTTAGCTTTTAATATGGAAGATGCTGGAGGAAATTATCAGCTGACACCTTAGTCTTTAAAAGTGCTTCAGTCTTTAAAATTGCTACTTTACATCATGTTTTGGCTTTATTAACTCTTAACAATCAGACTATTGTCTAGAATTCTTTTATGTTGACCTTTTTTTATGGCACAGTTTTCTCTCTATTTTTTTTCCTTTTCCTGTCCTGGTCATGTCTTATAATCATAAAGAGATAAGAAATTAATTTTTAATTTATTTGTTTTATTTAGTTGAAAACGTGCTCATAGATTATAGGAATTAGCTCTCCAGAAATAAGTAAAAAACAAATTGTTCTGATTCCTGATAGTATATTTTTCTGATATGATATTTACACCTACTAAGAATCCAGACCAGCAGTGACATGTTTTCATATCAGATTGCCTTAACATGGCAACTCAGCAGCTGAGAACCACCAGAGTCAAATGAGCTAAAATATAGTCAGGCAGGTCATTTCCCTGGAGAAGCAGAGCCCTGCAACTTCATACTTCCTTCACTCCTTGTATTTTTTCATAACAGGGTATCACTTGTACTCTTATGATAGATACTGCCAAAATTGCTGTTTGTGTTAAGTGTAATAAATTCTGTCCAACTCATAGTGCTTTGGGACCTGTCACTAAGTCACTTAAAAATCCTTTGAAAAGCATTTTTTTTACATGAGAGTATTTGGGATATATCACAGACTAAGCAACCAAATGAAAATAAACTGTGTGATTTAAGCAAAGTAATAACTTTAACTTAAGGATATCTAAATACCATAGTTTTATGTCCTTTATTGACCCCAGGCATGGGAAACAGAAATACTGCACTTCCTGGGTGATACTTTCAACTCTACTGGAATCCAAATTCCAGTGTAAAATATAATTTAATTTTAGAAGCGAATTTTAAAATCCATTTTCTTAGGAACAACAGTGCTGTGACTGACCTTGAAAGATTTTTCTCTTTATAGACTTACTCTAAAGCATCCTGCCACTTCTTTTTTTTTTTTTTTCCAGTGCCTAAAGCTGAGATGTATTGATGTTAGTTTTCAGCACTATTATTTGCTCTGCAGACTGAACTTATTGTATAATTATATCTAACTGTACCAGTAGCTACCATCAACTGCCACTGAAACAGAATTACTGGGTAAAACAGTCCTCCACAGAAGCCTCTTGCAGTTATTCTTGTGTTAAATCACACTGTGTCATTCCTAAAAGTATCCCACAACCATTTGTGTGCTGCATCCTAAGGGAAAGGGAACAGGAAATCACAATTCTTTCTAGACTAAACAGAAATTATGGCAGTATCATCTTTCCTTCAAACTCTTTCTGGGCTTGCAAAGAAGCCTTGCAAAGAAGTGACACATTTGTGGGGTCCCTAGAATGTGCTGATAACACTTTGCTTACAGTATAAAGATGCCACAGAGAAATTTGAGAGATAAGCAGCTGTTAAACTCAGGCTGCTTGTTGAAGGGTCACATGTGTTAGGTGTGTTATCCACTGGCATTTGGGCATAAGCCTTGCCTGTGATTACTGCATCAACCAGTCATACATAAAAGGGAGTATTGCCAGGTTTTTCTTATTAACAACCAGTGCAGTGTAAAAAGAAAATGAACAAAAACCCCCAAAACAACAACAACACCATAACAAAAAATCCCCCCCAAAACCAAAAAGCAAAACACAAAACAAAACAAAAACAAAAACAAAACCCCAAAAAAACAAAAACAAAACCAAGAAAACCCCAAAACCCCAAACCAACCAACCAACCAACCAAACAAAACACCAAAAAACCCCCCAAAAGACTCCACCACCACCTCCCCCCCCCCAAAAAAAAAAAAAAAAAAAAAAGCTCTAGGAGTTGATTTAGTTGATTTGATGCACTCCATTAGAGCTTTCAAATCACAGATCTGCATGGCAGGTGTGCCAGCAAAGAGGCTCATGCAAGTGGCCAGCCCCAGCCCCCACATCTCTGCCTGGCAGGTGATGGTGCGCCCATCTCAGGAGTGGGACACTCTTGATGGCAGCTGGCCCATGGCTTTGGCCACAGGGAGCTGCTTGAGCACACACCGTGCCCTTGAGACAATGCCTTGGGCCTTCTAGTATAAGAATGAGGCAAATTTTCACCTAGAATATGCCACTTGAACACATCAAAATGCTAACAGAGGTATTCCAGCCTGCTCCAGGTGCCTGCTGTGCTCGTTCACTGTCTCATACCATCCCTGGATTCTGCCAACAAAAAGCATTCCACAAGTAAAATGCTCACATGCAAACAGCTCTCAGAAATTTTTTTAGAACTTCTTAAACGCTCATAGCAGTGGAAAGCTCAGTGCACTCAGCATCTGAATGCAATATAAAGCACTAAAGAAATACTGAGCAAAACAATTCCTGTCCACAGTCAGCCACCATCACAAGTACTGGCAGCACTTTCCCTGTGGCAAGGACCTCATGTACCTTGAAGTTTCCTATCACACCAGATGCATACACAGTTCTGCTTTGACTTTATATGAGACATACTTGTTTCATCAGATATTTTCAAGGATGGGAAAACTATAAGAATGCTTGCTGTTCTGTGTGATAGCAGTGGGGTTTTGTTTGCTTCCGTGCCCTTGAATAGCCTGAGGAGTTCACAAATGCATTTGATTTGCATTGAGCGAAGAACCTTCGAAACTGCTGGCAGAAGAAAATGAAAAGCACAAGAGCAGCAAGCAATTGGTTGGTGTGCAACTCTCATTCATTTCTTGGAAAACTAGATGGTTTTATTTATTTCTCCTCTGATGGCATATTTTTGAGCTGAGATCAGAGACAGGTAGTTCAAGACATCTTATAGATTGCAATGAAGAGCTTACAGATCCCTGGAGTTCACCCCTCATTCCAGGAAGGGTATGAACCATGGGGTTTTGCAGACAGACCCACCTGCAGATGCTCTGAAGACATCTTCCTCATGCAGTGTCCAGTGCTTGATTTATGTACAAACATCTGGAAGCCTACACACTTCACTTCATCATTTCACCACAAGGCATGGACAAGCAGTTCTTCCAGTGGGAAATTAAATGTACCTCTAGACCAGTCTCTGGAGTATTTATTGGCAAGTATTTATTGACTGTCCTCTGGGGCCTTCCAGAGTCTCACAAAAGATTAAATAGAGACCTCTATCATGTCCTTGGAAATGCTGATTGAAAACGGTGGATCAACGATTACACTGAACATGGATAAAAAGTAGTCATCTATCACTGGTGGTTAATCTCTTTTTCAGAAAGGAGAGCATATTGATCAGAATCAAAATGCTTGAAGTTAGGTACACTTTAAATGACAGTATTGGCACACAGGCATGCATCAGTAAGGCTATTTTAATGTGTCTTATTTCATTCTGCCCAAATTATTTCATTGGCTCTTCTATCATCCTTCTAAAAACTTATCGATCTTTTATTTTCCTTTATAGTTGTTATATGCCAGGATGTTCTCTGTTGCGCTTGCAATGATGTTGCAGGTTTCCAATGCTGTTTTAATTTCACCAAGATTTTTGTTTAAGTTGCAGTCGCAGAGTGTAAATAGGTAGTGAATCGAATGGACTTGCTTTCAGTCTGTGTCTCTCAGTCCCTGGTGCTGTTGTTGTTAAAGCATCTTACTAGGAAGTTCCAGAAAAATTCTTAAATTGTTAGATAATGCTGAAAAGAAGTCAAGGATATTTTTTTCTAGTTTTAGAGGAATGAGAGGAGGAGAAAAAAGAATAATTCTATGCCATTTTTTACATTCTTCTTTTCTTTTATTTTTTTTTTTTTTTTGGTAATTAACTTCATTTAAAATGGTGACATTCTTAGCTTTTGAATCTTACTGCTCTTTCCCCTGATGGACATTGAGAACATGATGAGAAAACATGGTTGTGTCCAAGTTTCAAACAGCCCTGAGTGTTAGCTAAGGGTAAATGCAAAGGGAATACTTCAGTAGATCATCACCTCTGACAGAACCCAAGGCAACTATAAACTGTTGAAAAGGACATAAACCAATTTTCTACTTTGTATGGTTCCTTTCTTTGCAGTAAAAGGGTGTATAAACACTATCAACATTTCAGGCTCTGGAAAATGTCTCAAAGAATTCACATAGGAGATGAGAAAGTGCTGAAACTTTCTCCTCTTGCTGTATTGGCAATATCTTCCTGCAACGCAAGGCCATTCATAGTAAAAACAGGGGCTGGCTGGATGTGGCATATTTAATAAGTAAAGCTGGCACTGAATACATGATTCAATTTGTAACAAAAGTTAGCCTTTTTTATTTTTTTTCCCCTTGCTGGTTGAGGGAGGGAGCTGTTTTGTCATTTGGCTTCTTCCATTTGAAAGTCCATTTGTAGATTTTTCTTCAAGGTAAACATGTTTAGGTCATTAAATGTGCCTTGCAAACACCACTGTTGATAAAATAACCTGCTTGATTCCACACACACACAAAAAAATGCTTTGCATGTAGGCTACACTCCTTATATGTAAATATATGAAGGGAGCACACATTACTGACATTACAGGAAAATCTTGACAAATTACTGCTCTGGACCTTGGAAGAAGAAAAACACCTCAGAACTCACTATTTTTAGGGCAAAAGGATGAAAAGAATGGTTTGCAGTTCACCATAAGTACTTGAAGAGGTGAGATTAGTCTTTCTGTCGCTGGGATATTCACAGCTAGCACATCCAGTTGTAGCTAGAACCTGCAGTTTACTAGGCTGATAGGCTGTTGGTTGCTAATTCTGCATCAGTTCAGGCACTAATCTGCACTGTGGCAAACAGTCAATATGACATATGTCATGGTATATCTTGCAGCAAACTAGATGTCTTTGGATATGAAGTAAGTTCCAGTGTAATTTACAACCTGCTCTAGAGTTGCTTTCTTTGAAGAGAAAAAAAGATAATAAGAAAAAGAAGAGTATTCACTCTTCTACTTTCTGTGCCATGTAACTGAATATAATATTTGAGGTGATTTCAAACAAGTATTTTGGCAATCAGGACCATATGGTACGTAAATTGTCCATCAAAGTCAGAATGCTAATATGAGTTGTTGTTTGCTGCTGCTGCTGTTTTTCCCAAAATCAACCTTTCATGCAGAATCTTGACAATTTTGAAGAAATCAGAAGAAAGCACAGATTCTGCCACAAGTTCCATTTTAAGAGATCTTTCTTTAATCTGTAAAACAAGTCATAACATACTCTGGAGTTATGTCTTTTAAATTAAACATTTGGCAAAATGCTATGTTAAGGTACTCTGTGATGCTAAATGAATAACAAATTCTCTGGGACTGCCTTTGTAATTGGATAAACAGACTTGCATGCCATCACAAAGACCTTAATTTACTACATTTCATATTGGATTCAGTCATGAGCTGTCAATTATTGGATTGTTTTATGGGGGGGGGATTGTTTTGGTTTTTTGGTGGATTTTTTGGTGGGTTGTTTGTTTGTTTGTTTGGGGTTTTTTTGGGTTATTTTTTGTTCTTCATTGTTATCTGTGGCTCAACTGTTCTCTACAATTTGTGACACAGTTGTAAACTTCTGACCTTTTGGAAAAATCCTCATTGAATCAGCAGTTTCTGCTATGTGCTCTCAGGCTAGATCCTTCTTAAGTGTGTGTGCTGTTTCTTTATGTATGGTTCACATTCTAAAGTCTTCCCCCCCAACAGCTGCATTCATTTCACCTGTTGTTAACCATTCTCTTGGAAATTCTTTTAAAAAGGCAGAAATTTAAATCTGCCAGTGACTTTGAAGGAATTGTTATCATCTCATTGCTTGTCTCCTGTTAGTGGGCACAGCAAACTGTACTTTGCCATTTCTAATGCCCAAAAACAGCTCTCTTTACCTTACCATTGTTGTCATTATCTGTTGCTTGCTAATTATAATCTCCTACTTCTTGTAATGATTCCCAAGCAAACAAAGTCAAAGGCTAGAAAAGGGCAGTTATTTTGCACAGTCATTGTTATTAATCTACACAGATTGCCCCAGCCTACGTGGCAGGACTGCCTGCACAGTCAGGCCTGGGCTCAGTCCATCCTCACTTGTGCTTCCTCTGGCTGTGCTGGCAATGGCAATGATGTGCCTGAACTGCAGGGCTTCAGCCCTCCCTTGGTAGTGCATTCCTGGACTCTCCTTGTCTGTGGCTACCCACTCCTCTGTGCTTCTCTTTATGCTCTTGTATATCTTTTCCTTTTCTGCAAATGGGAAGAAATAAAAATGCACAGTGACTGTATATAATTTGCATACTATACATACTGTAATTTCTCCAAAGGTGACATATTGACAGCATGTGTAAGTTATTTAGCTGCAAAAGGTGTGAGCTGAGTTTCAGAGGAGTCTGCATTGCTAGGAAATAACTCCCCCTTCAAACCCACACCAGCTGCTTCCTTTTTTCACTGAGGTGTTTGCATCATGTCACCACCTGACATCATTTGCCCTGGAGGCTCCAGGAAGGAATAGAATGGTTGCTATGTTAATTAGAGGAGAGTGATAAAACCTGATGTTTTATTTATTTTCTTGAAGAGGGATTTGTGTTTCTTATCTTGTTTTATGGTAATATTTTATGATGAATTTTTTGAAGTTTCGCTCAGAATCAGTTCTCCTGAGGAGCAAGAGATACAGCAAATTACAGAGGCCTTCAGTGCTTGAGATTTCTCAGTAAAATTAACCCACCCATGACCACAGTTAATTAACTGTCATCACATGCTCAAAGACCCTAACTAAGCTCCTGATGTTATAGATAGAATTAGACATGTGCACTCCTAAAGCATTTATCTTTGATGTCTGAGATGGAATTTGTACTGTGATTAAAAGCACTAGTTTACAAACACAGCAAATACCTGACAGTTGCAGCACGTTATGCCAGGAAGGCAAGAGAACTGTCTTGGTCCATTTCACAGAGGTTCAAGATCCAAACACCTTTGTGTGGACATTGGCTCACAATGGTTCTTTTGCCTTTGGAGTAATTGATTTTTGGCAGAACTCATGGAGTATGGTTATTACATTGCTGTAACTACAAGGAGAAATCTGGATGTAAGAGTGACCTGTGGCAATTAAAAGAACTCTCCTCTGGGAACAGAACCGGACTAGAAAGCCAAGCAGACAGAGAAGAATAACTGTGTTTTCTTTGGTCTCAGATTTGTTATATTTCAAGTTAGGCTTCAGACTGTGCTGTCACACATAATGAAACCTTTGTTGAAAATCAAAGTTTTAATCCCTTCCTTGTGAATTTCTAGAGGAATTATTTAAACACCATAAAGCAAAGACCTGACTTTTATGGATATCTTGCTTTGCAGATCCATTTTACAGTAATAATTTGACTGGACTAATCCACAGTGCAGTCTTGGTATTTATATTATATCACTTTTTAAGATCTCCAAGCATGCACGTTGCATCATCTTTCTAATTACCGTGTATAATGCAACTAGAAGATACAATTTCCAGAAACATCTATAACACAAAAGAAAGCCTGGGCGGTGTCCTGGCTTTGGCTGGGAAAATTTTCTTCTTACCACACTGATGTTTTAGTGGTTGCTAAATAGTGCATGGTCTAAATCAAGGACTTTTCAGTGTCTAATGATCTGCCAGTGAGGAGGTGCACAAAAAGCTGGGAAGGAGCAAGGTCAGGACACCTGACCTAAACTGGCCAAAGGGATGTCCCATACCATAGAACATCATGCTCAGTATAAACTGGGGGAATTGGGTGGGGTGGCACCAATTGCTGCCTGGGGACTGACTGGACGTAAGTCAGTGGTGAGTGAGTGATTGCATTGTGCATCACTTCTTTTCCTTGGATTTTATTTTTCTCCTTTTCGTTAAGATTATTTTTATAATTGTCATTATTGTCATTGTTTATTTTATGTTGCTTCAATTATTAAGTCATTCTTATCTCAATTCACAAGTTTTGGGGTTTTTTCTTCATTTTCCCCACCATCCCACCAAAGAGAAAGTAATTAGTTCCCAACTGGGGTTAAACCACCATGGGTGGAAGGAAAAAAAGTCCAATGAGACAAAGGCCATTTAGTTCACACTAAATTCAAGCGCAGATTAAAATCAATTGCCATTCAGCAAATAATTTAAGCATCTCTCCCATTAAATTTAGCTCACTGTACATTTGGGGCAAACACATGGTTTTACACTTGGGTAAATAATTTACCTGAGCAGGATTATGATTGTTGATTTGGGCTACTTGAAGCAATTGCAATATGAAAGACAACAAAACCACCAATAATTATCATTAATTAGTATCAGATATTGACAAAAATAGCTCTGAAAAACACCTTCCTTATTCCAGATTTTTACCCTTTTTCGTAGTTTCTACTGGAAAAACTTTTGGATTTACCTTCAAGCTCTTTGCCCTGGCTGTGATTTTAATAAGAAGGGGCTCTTTTATGCAAATAGCATATTATTCACAAATTTTCAGCGTCTTGTGCTTGATTACATTATCAGCTTGCCTTCTGTGCTTGCTGTCTTGCTGCTAATAATGTTACAGATCATATAATGAAGTTAATAATGAAAGCAACTGTGTCACTTTCATCATCTGTACCACCATTGTACACAAATTAATAGAGACTGCTGCAATAATTTTGGAGACTTGATAACCCACTATGTGGGAGAGGTTTAACCCATCAGGTGTGTCAGCTTTTGGTCATGTTGCACCATTCTTCTCCAACTCCATTTCTTGCTGAGAAAAAAAGAAGAATTTTTTTTATTCTTAGGAAACAGAATACTGTTTCCTAAGGATCTATCTTTAGATTTTATTAAAATTATTTGGAAAAAACAAAAATAGTCAGACCAAAAATGTTACAAAGAAACAATTTATCTCTAATTGTCACAGATTTGAACAATATGTTCCTGCCAACAATTAAGACAAATCACTTTACAAAGCTGTTTATGCAGCACGTGAATTACTTAGAATAAGTTTCATTATGGTGATTAATATGCATGACACTGCATCACAATATGAAACCTATGAAGCCTGGTTTGTTTATTTTATTGTTGTTGTTGTCATTCTTTTGATAGAATGCCATTTAAAAGCAAAACCACCCCTGCCAAGAAGGTCTCTGTATCTTTTCAGAGGCTCAATCTCAGTTTGCATTTCCAAGAGGTGATCATGTTTTTGAAAAGCTAATTTATATGCATAATACCTTTGTTACATACACTTCATCAAGAGCAGTTGGGTTTACAATATGCATGGGAAATGATTTTTGCACATTTGGGGTTTTGAGCTTTATGATAGATGCTGTAGAGTTGCCTTAAAAGACCTTCAGTTAAGGCTGGCTGAGGATCTGCACACATAGACATGTGAGTTGGGTTTGCATCTGAACTCCAGGTGAAAAACAATTTGAGTGGGAATTGCCTTGATTTGCTTCTTTCTGCTCAAAGCCTTGTAGTGCTGTGAATGCTGCCAAAACCTTGACCCTAATGTACAATTATATCCTTTTGAGAAACTAGAAGGAATCCAAAGTATGGTATAAAGCATAAGATCCAATTGGTTTGGGTTTCATTTTAAATGTTCCTGTGAGTTTTGGTGAAAAGCACCTCAATAGCATTATACCATTAAAAACTCCTCATCAGTCCAGGCTCCGTAGGTGTAATCTAGTTAGGTTTCTGTGAAGCTTTTCTTGTTTTGCTATAAGAAAAAATGATTGACTAAGATCAAAAGGAACAGGACTACTAGAAGGCTGGGAAGATGCATGAGAAACTGAAATACCACTGAGGAAATTATTGGGCTGAAGGGAGCTTTTTAATTGAGATCCTGATCTTGCTTCGTATGCCAAATCACACTTTTCATTGTGACCGGTGTGATATGGAATGCTTTTCAAACATGTTAATATTTCACAGGTAGAAAGGATACCAATAAAGAGTAAGGATCTAGGTACTACACAGAATTTGCTGACTGATCTTGAGATCCTGAAGTAATGGCAAGAGAATGTCATGCATGCCAGAAATAATAAAAAACTTTGGGCAATATTTTTCACTAGGAGGAATGGAAAACACCTTCGGTGTTTGCTCAGCCATGGTATGACACACCTATGGGAAAAAGAGAATATAATTCTACTGTGTCTCTGTCAAAGTGTTTACAGCAGAAATAGCAAAGTATTAGCACCAATATGCAAAGCCTGTACAGTTCTTAATTCCTGCATTGGGGTTGTGTGGCAAGTGGGGGCTACCATTTCTGTGAGAAACTGCTTTAATCTTCTTTCATGTCTGTTGGAGTGAATGCCAGATGGCTCCAAAGTGGACCTGCTGATGGCCAAGGTCTGTCCCTATCTCAAGCCCCAAATTTTTTGTTTTATTTTCTCTCCCCTATTCAGCTGAGGAGGGAAGTGGCTTTGGTGGGCTTCCTATGTCCAGCCACAGTCAACACACCACAATTCCTTATATATTTTTCTACTCACTTGTGTTAGCAAATGATTTGAAACTGATACAAGTGGAGAGAAAAAGAAAGGAATTATAAGTATCTGATTATATAGGAGAATTAAAGATTTTTTGCTTTTTTAACCTAATAAATTCAAGTCTGTTCCTCCTCTAATTTTCTCAAGAGAGGGAACCTGAAGGATGGGTATCAGATAAAGGGCAAGGGGGAAAAAGAATTAAGTACTTATAAGCTAATTATGTTGGAATTATATAGACAAACCCCACATTTTCAGAGCTATGATTTCAGAGCTATCAAATGATATAAAATATTTTATTATTGATATCAGAGATATCAAATGATGGAACCTGCCTGTGTAAGCACAGATCAGCATGCTACATTAAGGGCAGGAATTAAACGAGGTGCCAAACGTGGACAGGACTTTGATAGTCTGTGAAGTGCCTGGTGACTCAGCTGAATCCTGCCTAGCCTTACACATGCCTCTCACCCCAGCCGACTGTCATGCTGTGAATGTGACTTTCTCTTGCAAACTTTGGTATTTGACAATCCATCCTACCATCAAACTGAGATATGAAAAGGGACATTACTACTACAGATTGTTGCCTTGTAAAATTTTGTGCTTCAGAAGTAAACAGAAAAGATTGCTCTTGATAGAGCAAGTTCCAAAGAAATCACAAGCATGTTTTTGCTTCTTTTGGTTTTGATTTCTCCTTAGAAAAACAGTCAAGGGAGTAGAGTATTCTTAAGGATAAAGAAAAAAAAGTAATTGAAGCATGGAAATGACACAGCTAGCACTGTCTCTGTCTATAAATGGTGTCCTGGGTTTCAGAACAGCTTCTTAAGTCTCTAGGTATCCAAAGGGGGAAGATCACTCTGCCCAGCAGAAGGTAGAAGTGGTGATTTGTATTTCTTTTCCTCAATAGCATAGTTAAGTTTTGGTACACGTCCACTGATCTACAAGAAAGGTGAACTGTCAGGATGTTGTGACTCACTAGAAATATCTGGTGTCAAATCTTGTAAGACTAAATAACACAGAATGTATTAGAGGCTAATAAACAGCCATTAACCACCCAGCATTCAGATTTACCAATTACCACACTGTTCTAGGCCATGGACCTGCTCTCTGTGGCTGACAACATCACATTAATGAATCTCAAGTCTTAACCTCCTTGAATTCATGAATAACAATTTGACTCCATGTAACTTGATTACTACGAAATGGAAACTTTAGTTGAGTCTAAACAGTGGTTATGAGGTTGAGATGAGAGAAAGACAACCCTACTCCATCAATGGTAATTTAAACTCATATGAAACCGAGCACCTGTCACAGTGATAAATGGGTTTTCTTGTTATCTTGCTGTCGGTATCATTTCCCAGTCAGATTACTATCAAACACCCAGACAACAGTGTGGAAACCAAGGTACAATTGTCTTCATTTTATTTCTCTTCCAGAGAAACGGGTAAAGGTTACAAGATGCTTATAAATGTGATTGATTTCATTTTCTTTGAGTCATTCCCAGAACACAGTTTAATTTACTTGTATATGCAAATGTAAGGTTTTTATAGGCGCCACAGAAGAGAGAGCTGCTCATTGTTTACTGATGCCAAGCTAAAGCTGCAACCACCCTGAATCAGGAGGTGCCCCTGTGGGTTACAACTTTCAAACTCCATTTCACTGTGAATGATTAAGAGAAATAAATTTTTAAATCTGTTTTGCTTTAGATCAGTACCTCAAAAATTGAAGTGTCTTTAGCCTGAGGAATGAGACTGAAAATATAATGTGGACAAGCTCCTTCCTTGTGATTGCAATGGGGTTTTCTTCCAGGCATGTTATATTTTTTCTTGACTCAATTTTTGGTAGGGTTTTTTTCTTGGTTTAATCTTTTGCAGAAAAGACGTAAAAAAATAAAGAAACAAGGCAGGAGAAGACTTCCAATATTTAAAACTATTAAACTTGGAAGAATTATTTGTTAAAGGACATGTCTGAATAGACAATCACTGTGCTCATTTCTCAGTGTAGAAACTGCACAAGCTGTCACCTGGTATCCATATGAATAAAGATCTATCTGATGGGTTTAGGATTAGCTCCATAATGCTGCAAAGTATTTTTATTCTTTTACAACCTCAGTGCCATCCATCCAACAAGATCATAGTAATTTTTCATTCTCTCTTGCTGGGATGTGGTTCTAAAATATATATATGAATGTTTATGGATTTTCCTAAAAGTTGCACAGAATAGCTTGTAAACATGGAATGAGCCATCCAGAGATTAGAGTAATATTATGGATTTCTTTTAAATTGTAGCTGATTTTCTCTCTTTTATACAAAACTTGAAACAAGCAAAGACTCAGATTCTTTCTGTCTCTACCTGTTGATTTTCCATATTCTCTCCCTAGAGTGATGCAATTAGCAGACTGTAGCTTGGTTGCTCCCTGTTGAAACTGTCTCTGTGTAGAAAAATTATTTATATTACTTGATTGTGAAATAGGAGGTGAGAGGAGTGACAAATTTTGCCTGACAATCAACAGTTTTCTCTCAGTTTGTGAGAAAGGAGCCTACTTTTAGAAGATGCTATAACAAGTGTTGCTGCTTGTAAAAGAACAATCCTGGAGAAAGGAATAGAAGGTTCCTTTTAAAGAGTGGCAGCACAGTTTGTACATTGAAAAACAGATAATCCAATAAAGTGTCCTCAGGACAGTCTCCTGTGAGGGGCACAGCCCCAGGTGGAGCAGTGCTGGCACTGCTTTCCAGCAGCAGACAGAGCTGTCCTGCTACAGCCAGGGAAAGCAGGAGAAAAACACAGCAGAAAAAGTCCAAAGTGGAGATGGGTAAGTGATGATGTAACAACGTGGCAATTGTCAAAATGCTCCACTGTAGAATTTCTCTGAGATGTGAAATCAAGTCCTGTCAGATAGAGCAGAGAATAGAAACCACTTCTTGGTGAGCCCTCATCTGCTAAGTCTCTGCGTATCCAGGGCAAGTACGTGATACTTCCTCCTCCAGTTAAGTGCGGAAAGGAAGGACTGAAGTGTGCTAAGCTCTTTGAAAAAAAGATCCTGCAAGCCAACATTTCAGGAGGATGTTTCAGGCTTCTTTCTGACAGGAAGGGGGATAAAAGTTGGTTTTCTCTTCTCTCCTATTGCCTACTGGTTAGATGTAAGATGTTCCTCCTCAGCTGCTGCCTGCTTTGGATACAACCTGAGCATCTGAATTTTCCTTCAGTTCCGTGCAAGGGTTCAAATCCCAATTCCCACTCTTTAGTTATTGTTGCACTTCTCGTTAGGTCATTAGTGAAATATTTTACTTGGCTAAGAAATGTGTGCTGTATGAGTCATCACAAAGAATAAAATCTTTAGCATTTTTATGTTTCCTCAAGTTCCCCTTTCATCAATGGCCAGGCAAAGGAGTCCATGACTCTTTGGGATGTAAAAATGCAACATAGCTAGAAATCTGTAAAGTTTTGTATTTATTTAAGTTGAATGTCATCCTTTCTTCAAAAAAGGCTAGGAAGGCAAGGAAGAAAAGTATAATTTATCCACTGTATTGACATTTGGGTTTGGAAAGTACAACATTACATGAGCTGCCTGTACTATTAATATTAATAAAGTTTAAAAAAAATCCTTTCACAAAGGCTTTGTGTTAATCTTACATGATTCAGCTCCTGGCTGCATAATGAAGATCTTACATATTTAATAAGCAAATTGAAGTAGTCCCAAACGAGCGAACAACATAACGCTGTATAAAGAAATGGGGCAGGGGAGGGGGAAATCTTGTCGAATGAGGTGGTTGAAAAAACACTGATCTATTGGCATTTTTATGTCTCCTATCAAATGTCATTGTGAATTGAAAATGGAATGTCTGAAAAAAAAAATCAGCAAGTTTCTATATAATCTCATGAATGTAACTCCATTGTTTCCATGAAATCATATTAAAAAGGTCATCACTCTACGTATGAAAATACCATGGCAGTTATTCTATTGCTCTTTCAATTTGGAATAGGCACTTGAATGTCATCAAAGAGAAATGGCTTATATTCTATAATTAAAAGTAGATTTTGATTCACAGTGGGGAAGATGATAAGAATGGATCCTTCCATGCCGCTGATGTAGACATGCATCTTATCCAGGAATAAAAGAAACTGTCTGGAGGATGAAAGGAAAATATGATTAAATTAAAATGTCTGGGATATAAAAATGTGCATGTGAAAAGAACTGAAAAAATTTCCCCTTCTTGTGGTGTTCTACAACTAACTCCTTTGGGTAAAGCCTTTGCCATAGCAACAGATAAAACCTTTATGAGGTGCAAAGTTTTGCTAAGAAAACGAAGGCTTTCCATTCCAGTTCAGTTGATGTCTTCAAATGATAATAAGTCTGGCATAAGATTACCATCAGTTTAAAAATGCATTTTTAAAGACTATAACAACAAAGAGTCTGTGGTGCTTTTTTCAAAGTAAGATACACATGTGTACTGTATCTTCTGCTGGAGATGTAGAAGAGAAATCAGAACTCAAAGGAACTGTGGCTGTGCCCACTGTTAACAGGCTTACCTATTCTTTCTCTTTCATGATTCATCTTTTCTGATGTCTTCATTGCTATCTTTGCTTTTAGCCTCTCTATTTCTTGTACATTCTATATTTTTCACTTTTTTTTACAAATAGTTACAGATACAAGGAAGCACTGGGAAAGATTTTAATGTTAGGGTGTAACTTTTCCTAGTACTTCTGCTAGCTCAGTTCTTTGCATTACATCCCTTTCTACCTCTCACTATGTTGTCTCCTTTGTCTGTGGAAAATCAGAGATCCAGGCCTTCCCTCATGCCTTGTCCTTGATTTTGTTTTTCAGTCAGCAAGAGCTCTCCATGACACCTGCTCCTTCTATAGGGCTTTTGCTTCTCTTCATGGTGAGGCTCTCAATGCCTTTTTTTTTTTTTTTTCAGGATTTCAGCTCTTGCATGTTGTCAATATTGCCTCTGTGGATAGTCTAAAATTCAAATTGTCTCATTCTGTGCATTCTTATGAAGGCTCCTAAAAGCAGAGCTACAAAGGTTTTCATTATGTCATCATCCTCTTCACTGAAGGACCCCGAGCTCTTCACAAGATACAGGCAGCTATCTCAGAGGATTAGGGTGAATCATAAGAGGACCATCTGATTGTCTGACAGTCCTGTGAGTTTCTTGGCATTTGTGCTTTTGGAATTTAAATGGTGTCTATTATACCTTCACATGGAGCTTTTCCTCAAATTATGCCAAAAAACACTGATTTATCTTGCCTTTTTGCCTCTACATCAGTTAGCAGAGTGGAAATTCTCAGTGCTGGAAATTGTTGAACACTTAAACACCCTCTCCCATTTTGCATTTTTTGTGCCCTGGGCTTCATAGTTATTTCCCCTCTTTTGTCCTTTTTCATTCCTCCTCAGATGAGGGATCTGTCCTGACATTGTGGGACTGGGATTGCAAGATTGGAATGGAAATGTGTGAAATGCACACCTCTGTCTATCACATTGCAATCAGCACACTGCACTGCTCTTTCATGGCTGTTATCAAAACTCTGAGTTATGCTTTTATCTGCTGGTTTGCTTTTATTTTTATTTTTATCATCAGCTGGGTTCTCGAGTGCTTTTTTGAAGTCTGGAAGGGCCAGTTGAGTTTCCTCTTCCTATCTTTGTCTTGAACTGAGCTGCTCAAGGTGTCAAAAGTGTGGGGCTAGAGAATGGAACTGGGCATCAGAAGCCAGGGCTGTGCTTTTGCATTTGTCAGCAGTGGGTTGTGATCTGTGCCAAGGAGGATTCCTACTCACTGTCTGTCGGAATAAATGAGCTCTAGGGAGAGCAAGGCTAAATGCGGGTCATCTCATCACCCCAGTCCTTGAACCACATTGTGGCTGAGGCCCACACTGCAGTGCTACCCTGGTCTTAAACTGTTCTGCAGAAACTCATACCATGGGAAGGAGAGACTGCCTCAAAAGTAAAATAAAATTGCAAAACTGAAAAAAAGATGTTTTTAACAAAAAACTTTCATCCATTCCAACTCAAGAGTTTTCTTTCTTGTTAGTGACAAAATACTCTATATACTCTTTTTCCTTATTTTTTTTTTAACCCTGAGGTGTGTGATTAAACTTACTTTTCAGAGTAATTTTGGTATTAAAGCACCTTGTTTACTGCCTCTGGCACTTCATTCAAAGAGAGGGTGTAGAAAGAAAAGTGAAAGCCAAATCCATTATATGGGGGGGAAATCAGTCTTTTCTTTAGAAAACCAATTGTTTTTATTAATCGCCATATGATTTATTTTCTTCTAGCTGGTGTGTAACAGTGGGGAGAGTAAAGATGTTGATTTCTAGATCTTTTTGTGCTTCTGGTTCAGTGCAGACAAATGCAGGTTTTTACCACCTGCTTCCACATGTGGCTGCTTCTTTCTTTCAGTGTGCCCATTGTTTTTGTTGGATGTTTTGGACTGCATTGGGATTTATCTTGTTATATATATTAATAATTTGACTTTGAATTGATAATTAATTATTTTTTTCAAGCAATTACTTTACTTCCCCAGCATTCTGTATGTGTTACAAACTCCCTGAACAATGAAGATCACAAAACTGCCTTTTGGATTCAGCACAGTTTTGAATGAACTGCAATCTGCTGATGTCCCAGCGTAGGAATTTTTCCGATTTTCCCCCTTTCCATTTCTCACTGAAGTTCAGAGCTCTGAAAAAGAGCCTTGTCTCCCCCTTCCTGTAGGCAATTCCCAGAAATACAATGAGGTAAGCAAAATACACATCTACGTTCAGTGAAAATGTCAAGGCTGTTCAGAATCTAGTTTTCTATAGCAATTAGAGGCCCCACATGTTAAACAAAGGCTCCATCACTCAATCTTCTGCTTTCTCAGCATCGCACTGTACATGGAATCCAAAATCCAGTGTCTTCCAGGAAATCCAGGTCACCAATGAACAACAAGGATGAACTGTGAAAGGTCAGGATCCAGACTGCTACTGTTGCTAGTTTCAAAGTCCTGAAGGTGATTTACAAACCACTTAGGCAAGTAGAAAAAACTCTCAGAGCTTTAATTTTTTTTAATTTTTTAATTTTTTTTTAATTAGTCATAGAGTGGTCCAATGAACACACATTAGCACAGATTGGCCATGCCTGTGATCCCAAAAACTGACCTGGGGCACCCTGGGCTGGGATCCTTAAACCCTAATGAAAGCTAAATGGTGACAAGGCCTTCTGTCCATGGTCGGGCAGAAGTTCTTTGGAAGCACAAGGATCTGAAGCCAGGTCTCTTCAGTCTCAGGACATTACGTTTATTTCTATGTCTCCTTCTGCATTCATCCTCCTAGGCTTTATCAAGCTACTCACTATTCATTATAGACTAATTTCACCTAATGGCTGAAATGCTTTCATTGCAGTTTGTCTTTAATCACACCAGTTGGCAGTGTTTATGCAGCGGTCACTGCAGCAACTTCATGGCAGCATTTGGTGTTTAGCAAGCTCTGAGCAGAGCTCAGCCCTGACCAAGATGTTCAGGAAAAGCAGGAATTCCCAGGGCACTTGCCCTTCTGTGCAGCATGTCTGACATCACTAATGCAATACCTTCAGTTTATTCAGTTACCCAAAGGTATAGTATATCTCTTTGAGTAATGCCTGTGAGTTCATCACTTTTTTATATGGTACTGAAGTGTAGCTACCTTCAAGGCTCAGAGTTTTGGTATCTGGGTCTTGGAAGTAGCAGAACTAGAAATGCAAGGGTTTGTGCATTTATTTAATTTTCAGTAAGCAATGGTTTATTATGAGTGATGACCTTATATTTCCTGTTCCAGATGAAATCTTTGTGGGGATCAGATAATAAAGAGTTCATCAAAAAACAACCTGAAGTAAATCCCCTTTATTTTAAGTTCCTCAGTTTATGTCTCACCTGAGGGATTTCTAATCCCAGTGGTCAGGTTAAACTGAAAATCTAAGTGTCCCCTACATCACCAGGCCTTTCAGATTCTTTTGCTTTGTTTTTGTTTGCTTTTGCTCCACATTTTCCAGTATCGTTCAGGAAAGTGAAGAAGAAAAGACAGAGTTAATTTTTTTCTTGCAAATGAAAATCCCTCAGCACTGACAAAACCTACTCTGCTTGTGCCAGGTCTCTAGCAGCTTGAAAATCAAATTAGGCCCAGAATTATTACAGACTCTGTTTTCTGTCAACAACCTGGGAAAAAAGAACAAACCAAACCAAACAAAACCTTAAACAAAGAGAAAAAGCTTTCTTCGGTAATCTCAGTAAGAGCCATGCTTCTCAATCCATTAGAAGTGTCTCACTCCAGCTCTGGTGTTCCCGGTTGGCAAGTGGCTGGAAACAGGGGCTGCAAAAAATGTTTTAAAAAGTCATTTGAAAGGGAGCAGAGAGAATGCATGCCAAATGGAAAGCACAACAGCAAGAAATCTTTGAACTTGCTTTGCCAGTAATCAGAAAAACCTCACCAGATTCACTCTAGGTTGGGTTCACTGGGGTGGTGGGGAGGGGTTTAATCTCAATATTTGTTAGTTTCTCAGTGTAGTGGTTTGTGCTATTGATGGCATTTTTTCGCAGGAAAGATGAATGCCAGTGCTACTTTAGCTGTGGCCACCCTCCTTGAATGTAGGAGTACATACAGTGGGTCAGATTTAAAAAAAAAAAATTCCTCTAGCCAAGCCTCTAGCTTTGGTACAGGCAAATGTCTAGAGTTTTGATGGGTTTTCCCTCATGAGTTTAATTAGTTCATTGTTCAGTGCATACCAACTGTTGACACAGCATTTTCTAGCTTCATGTTCTATGAGTCTGCTACACTCTAAGGGGCAGAAAATTCCTGTTTTCCTGTTTGTTTTGTTTTTTTTGAACTTGTCAAAGAGCAGCTTCTCACAGCATGCCCTGTATCATGCACTCATGAAGAGATGACAATGAGCTCCCATCTTAACTCTCAATCCTCTTCGGTCCTCGGGTTTTCAATGTCTTTCCTTAACCACAGGAATTTCTGTATATTAGCTAAGCATTGCTGCTCCTCTCTGAACTTTTTCCGGTTCCAATATGTGCTTGGAAATAAATGGCAGGACGGGATGTCTTGCTGCACAGTCCCTGTTTTTAGCAGAGGCTTTTGCAGCATGTTGCTGCTGTTGGATTTGGGCAGTCATCACCGCTAAAGCTTGAGGCAGTCAGGCAGCAGCAGGTGAGCAATTTCAATTTTAAAGAGTTTTTCTTTTCTCTCCTCCCCAATATTACTAAGCCAGCTCATCATATCAAGCTGCTTTTTTTTTTTTTTTTTGGCTTCGAAGTTGTAAATATAATCTTGCCAATGTGTGGTTGCTACTTCCCAGCAGGCAGGTAATGCAGGCATTGTGAATCAATTCAGATCTTAGATTTTTGCCTTATTGTGGGAAAAAGGGAAAGACAAAACACACACACACACACAAAGGAAAAAAAAAATAAAGGAACAATAATTTTATGTCAAGAAAGAACCTAAAAGAAACATTTTTCAAACCTCGCCTTGCCTCCTTAGAGTTACTAGGCAAGATTTCTATAAGCTTCTTCCAATTAATCAGAGAGGGTATAAAGAAATAGAACTTCTAAGTATGGATAAATTTTGTAATTTTATGTTGTCACTCCCTCTAGACATTTTACCTCCTTTCATTGTATCATGTTGAAAGGAAAGTGTTTGGTTTGATCTCAGCTTTTTTCAGCATAGTGTGCAGCTTGTTTCTGCAATAGTACTTAATATCTTCCAAGAAATCCTGTTGAGGGTTTTCAAATGCCTCTTGTTTGCAGACAATAAAAAATAGTTAGAAGTGGGTGGAGAAAATATATAAATGAGCTGAAAGTGATGAAAATATTTTTAAGAAGAAAGCTGCTAAAACTACAAAGGAATATTGAATTTTACAATTGGTCAATTAAAATTGGACAGTATAACATATCCATCAGAATGTGAATTTGTGTTGGACTTGAGTGGTAGGTGAAACACTCTAGTTGGATTTGGGGTTGAGATTTTTCAAAAGCAGTCAATCTGCTCTTTCTATTTAAGTGATAATAGTGTTCAGCCAGCACTCGGCACATTTTGAATATCCTAGGATTTGCCCCTCTGGTTTTATAAGCGGAATCTTCAGTTCCTTATCAAAAGAAAATACCTTGCAACTCAAACACAACTTTTCCTGAAATTAGGTGTTCAGTCTGCTAAAATTCAGTCTCATTTTGTAGTATTTTCAGGCCTATAAAGGAATCTCTTGTTTTTGCAGCATCTTGGATCACTGTTGAACCTTTTTTACAGTCAATTGTCTCATTCCCCCAAAGGTCCTTTTGTGTGATCAGCTTTTGCTGTAATATTATCCTAATAAATCCATCACTACTACAGTTGTGGATCCCTACCTTTGGGGTATATTATATTTAACTCTGATAATGGAAGAGTAGAAAATCTACATTTAAAACACCCCAGTTTGATCAGCCTTGGAAAGAGGAAACTAGAAACCTTACAAAGACTCGCTTGACTTTCTTTGAGGAACATATGGGAACCATCAGCATGTGCTGTATCAATGCATCCTGCTGTGCAAAGCAGGGCTGAGTGGAGCACACATCACAGTGTTTCCTGACCCTGACAAACTGCAGCTGCAATTGCCCTTCTTGGGCTAAAGATGAAGCCTGAGCCAGTTGTAGCACCCGCAACTTTGAAGGCAACTTTTCTCAAGTTGTAGGCTGATCTTGATATCTGCAGAGATATCTAGCTTCCCCATGACTGTGATTTTGGAAGTGTCAGTACCTTCAGCCATGTCCTCGGCTGTAGGGATTCACTGAAATTATTGTAGATCTGTAGTTCTAAAACGACCGAAGGACTGCTCTCGGTACTGATTTGGGAAAATGCTGAGGACAGGGCACTGTCAAGACATATTAATGTTCGAGGTACACCTTTACTTTCCCAGCATGTCTTCTAGGCTCCTTCCAGTCCCAGTGGATCCTGGTATTTCCATGTTTCTGCATGCTTTTATCTTGAGTGGAACCACCTATAGATTTCTTGCAATATTCCTCTCAGGTTTACATCTTGCTGTCACAGCTCTGGCTAAAAAAAACATAACAGTGAAATTTGATGGAGCTAAAATAAGATATGTATGATTCCTTAGACAGGTTTCAGGTCACTGAGATTTAGCAAAAAAACAGTAATCAAGTGGGAATGGTTGGAGCTAACCTGCAGCCCAATAGATAACACACTTCAACTTGTAAACAATCTAATAACAAGGCTTAAATTAAAATCACACTCATCCCAGTACTGCTTTTTTTTTTTTTTTTTTCCTCTTTATCATGCTTCCAGGTTCCTAAAGTGATTATTTGTTTCTTTCTAGGTTGCCTCTGAAAAGGGGACAAGTCTGAAGACTTAAAAGACTAGTGAGATAGTAATCATTGGTTCACACTGTTTCCCTTCCAGCTACTTGCTGTAAGCAAGAACAACAACAAAAAAATAAATATACAAGACAGAAAGAAACAGAGCCTGAGGAGAGAACATTCATATTGTCATTTAGATGAACTATGCAGCTATCTCTCTTGACACACCCATTCCACCAACATGCTTCTTCTCAACCTGGTATTCATTTTCTGTCCTTCTTCATTACATTAGTGATCCTTTTCTCCTCTCCTGCTCTGACTACAGCCTGAATCACTGGCTTATTTTTTGGCTATATTAGCCAGGTTGTTTGTATTGCTGTCCCACGGGTGACCCAGCAGCTCAAACTAATAACAGCTCAAACTAATAAATGTTTCTTTGTCAACATTTTACTCTCCAAGCTTGTTGAAGACATTTTATATGTCCAAATTGCAGTGATGCATTTTGGGGATAATAACACAGAAGTGGAATTAATGCCTTTTGAACCTTTCCTTTCTAGCAAGATTGGACTGGCCTGGATAAATGGTTTTCTCACCTAGCCTATTTTTTTCTTTTGTTTCAAACCCCCTGAATTTTATACTGTTGGGTGTTCTCTTCCAGACCTCTTAATAGAATTTCTTATGTTTGTTTCATGCTGTTTGTTCTTGAAGAGCAGGATTTGCAAGTTCTGGTTCTAATTAAAATTAGGATAGATTGAGACATTCTGATATCATGAAGGTGAGATTGGTTTCATTTGCATTGCAGAAACTCTTGGGGCATTTATGTATCTGTAGAGTATCTATCATAATGAGGTTTCCTGACTAGAAATCTGGTGTGTGTCTAAGATTCCTGACACATGATTGAGACAATGTTCATGATAAAGATAAATCAATTTCAGAAAGAAGGTAGAATTATTTTTAGTCTCTCTCATTTATATTATCATTAAACTTGTAGGAACATTGTACCTTCAAAGCTATGACAAATTTTGTTGAAAATGTCCAGTCAAGGCAGATGGGCACATAAATGTCAGATGATTACAGGAACTTTCTATGTCTTGAGAAACAAGGCTAGGGGAGAACTGGCAAAGAACAGTTATTTCTTAACTATGTAATAATGCAGAAAAAGATGTGCTGTTAGAGCACATTGCAGGTAAGACACAGCAACACATATTACTCTGTAAAAGACTGACAATCATTATTTTTTTGCAAGCAATATTCACAGTCCTTATGAAGTAGAGATAAGGCCTTAGGAAACAGAGATTAAGTTTGATTATCCTGTGAGACTCCAACCACATGCAGGAGCAAAACTTCCTGGTCCTACAAATGTTAGGATATGAGAGCATAGGAAGGCAATGGAAAAGAGTAGAAGAAAATAAATTTACCATATTTTTAGCACCTGGAGGATTTATATACATTTTAATTTAATTCCAGAACCTCACAGAAAGTTAAGTGCCCTAAGGCTTTCTTGGGAATTAGGTACTTAAAGCCTTGTGAAGTTTTGTGGGGGTGACTCACCCAAGGAGATGCACGTGATCTCTGCAGGGCTGACATCTGAATGAGACCACATAAATGTCACCCCATTGCCTCATTCAGCTTAGTTGTGTAAGGTAATGTTGCTTTGACTGTGTTGTATCTCACCTGGATGTGATTTCTGTATTCTTCTAATGCTACTGATAGGCAGAAGCAGAGGTTTGATTTGGTCTTAACATACAGAAACAAGTTCTAGTCATATGCTCATGCAAAAAACCCCAGTACAAGCCAAAAAAAGTTCAATTATAGACCATTAACATATCTAGTCTAACTTTAGGGTTATAAAACATAGAAATTAACTAGTGAAGTTAGGACCTAGTGCTGTAGGAAGACTGCTGCTTTGTTTTGCTGCAGATTACCAGCAGTAGCTCAGGCTATATATAAGAGGAGCTTATTCAGCTCCTCTTCCAGGTAAGGTCTGTGTGAACATGGCTGCTCAGGTGCTGTGCCTCACTGGTCATTAGCCAGACCACTCCAGTGTGGCTCCAGTCTGGAGCATCCCAAAAGTGGGATGAGCAATCTGCTTTTTGGCTCCACCCTGCCATCAGGGTGGGTACAGCTGGCTCCATGCATTGTCTCTGCACACTCAAACAAGCTATCAGAGACAATGTAGTTCTTTGAGGCCAGGGAAATCATGAGGAAGAAATGGCTATTTCCTCACAGAGACCAATCATACTTAATTTATTGAGGTTGGCAAAAAAAAAGGGGAAGAACCAGAAGGCACAGAGGCAGTGGAAAACCAGGCACGTTAATATCATTAAAAATGGGCATAAACTGGCTATAATAGAAATTGGATGATAGTTTCTGACCTCTGGAGGTCCCTTTGAATAGCAGGGCAATGTTTAAAAGACCTGACTTGTTTTAAGACAATATGGATCCCTTTTCAAAAGTACTCTGTCTAAACAGCTTAGTAATTTCCTTTTCCTATCCGAGGAACATGACTTACCACACAGGGAACATTGTGGGGAAAAATGAATGCATGTCTGTGGGATGCTAAAAGAGCTATTAAATACTAGGTAGCCAGAGGGCTTTGGCTGTGAATATTGACAATAGCTCATAGTGTAGGCTGTAGGATGTCTTGTCTTCAGGCCATCCTGAAGTTTATGCTACTGTATCCTTCTAAATCAGCCAAGTCCCAGCAATATATTATATAATGTACATGAGCCAGCAGCTAGTGAAGGAAAAAAGAAATAGTAGTTAGCACACTCAAACAGCAGATCCTTGTAGGTGAAATGAGCCACGGTGTTTGAAACGTCAAAATGGTTATTGGCTTTGCATTCATCTGGTGTTAATTTGTATTTATAATTGAAGCAACAAAGTGTGGAAGGAGGAAGTGACACGCTTTCTCCAAAGTATCTACTGCAATCATGTCTTGATGATAAAAGCATTTAGAATATGTCTAAGAGATAAAAGAGCCTTTCTGATCAACTGAACCAAGTGTGAGGGTTAAATGTCTCCCCATGTTCATGAGATATATATTTATATACAAAACCCCAAAGAAGATAGCTTTGATATACTTTAAGCCTTTTCAGGAGGCAGATTTTAACAGCTTGTGTGTATCCTGTCAGTCAAAACTCTTTTGAAATGTGTAAAGCAAACTCAAAGCATTAACACTGGGTTTCAGGAATCTCTGCTGGAAGTCAGGGATCTTCCATTCTCAGTCAGTAAAGCTGTTTCTTCGGGTGTGTGTCAAACAGCCAGAAGGGGAAAAGGAAAAAAGGAAAAAAGAAGTGGTTTCTACAGTAAAGGAAATAAGTATTCTTAACATGTGTAAAGCAATAGAGTTCCAACACGCACAGGGATCACAACCCAACCTGCTCCTCTACTCCACAGTGGTTACCAGTCCTACAGGTCCACCAGATTTCCTATTCTAATCTGAGGAAATAGCTCAATGCCAGGGTAAATTTTCCTAACGTGCTGATTTCTGGTGACAGCTTGCGCAGAAGGCACCAGCCATCTCTGACCACACGCTCCAGAAAGTAGAAATAAAACCAAGTTATCTCACTTGAGCACTTACCCAACATGAAATTTTCATTTCATCAGGCACAGTGTTGGTGCCTTGAATTCTAAGCATTTGGCCTTCTGCTGCTGTAAACTGCTCTGTGAGCTCTAAAGCAGACCAGTGCACATTTTTCGTGTGTCAGTGTTCCTCTTTATTCCCACACCAAGATAATTCTTGGCGAGGTTGCACAATGGGCTTTTTTGCCTGCAAGCTGCTGCTTCAGAGCTCACTGCAGAGAGCTCCAAAATCTGAAGTTCAGCACTAGTTCTTGTTTATCTCAACTACAGGGAAAGGGGAGCTACGTGAAAAGAAACCATATACTTTACTTTTTTTTTTTTTTTTTTTTTTTTTTTTTTTAACTTCATCGTATCTTGAGCTGCATTTAGTATATCTGTGTGCTTATGTACAAGTATGCATATACTTATTGGCTTGTGACTTGTATAAATTAGGCACTCATTTTGTTATCATCCTTGTCATAAAATTCCTTTTACAAGAGTAAATTGCTGTTTACTGCCCAACTCTTCTGGCCTCACATGAGAGAATCAGAATGTTTTTTGTTTCTTTATTATTGCTGTTGTAGCTGCAGGTTTGCTCATCTCTAAGGTACTGGGAGTACATTACAGACATCATTAAATTTATGGCTCTTGTGTTTTGGAAAAAGAAAGAAGTGGTCATACTGCTGACAAGTTTGTATCAACACCTGAGCAATGTCAAATATTAAAAGTTAAGCTTAAGAAATCTTTGCAGTTCCTTTCTAAGTACGTTTCCTATTACTGGCATTTGATGTTTGTCTCAGTTACTCATCAATCATGAAACTTTAGATATTTTGCCAGTCCAAAAAAAAACAAAAGAAAAAAAAATCAGGGTGTTAGTATGGATAGACTTATATAAATTTATATAAATATAAACTTAGACATATTGTTTCTTTCTTCCTCTCTCTTTGGTTTATGCTTTTGAAAAGAGTTGGTTAGTGTGAGGTACCCAAATTCAATGAATTTCAGTTTTGAAATTCAATGAAATTTGAGGCTGTTTGTCTGAATAAATACTCAGAAACTATGACAATAATGTAAAAAGGGGAACCTAAAAGGGTCCCTGAAGTCTTTATTTAGCCGTTGGATTCTCCTAAAGAACTTTCAACTGTGCAGTTGCAAATTATATTGGGTAACATCATGTTTTTTTCTTAATCTGAAAGTGCATTGAGCTATCTTAGTTGGATTCCATGTTTATAGAATAATGGCTGCATTTCCACTTAGTCACTTCATGCATCAATATTAGGAAAGTATTAAAGAAGCCAAAGAACCAGGTATTTTTTCTTCTCTCTGTAGCTGTAGAGGCAAGTGTGCCAAGAGCCTGAGCTCCACTGCCTTTCTTATGGTCGAGGGTAGTTATGCAGCAAAAATAAATTCACATCTGTAAATTTGATTTGTCTTGCTCTTCTAAGGCAAGAGAAGGGC
Source organism: Sylvia atricapilla (assembly GCF_009819655.1). Taxonomy (NCBI): domain Eukaryota; kingdom Metazoa; phylum Chordata; class Aves; order Passeriformes; family Sylviidae; genus Sylvia; species Sylvia atricapilla. Next base: position 25,130,355 of record NC_089146.1, read on the forward strand.
TGTTTGCCACCTTTGCTTCATGTGCACAGGCTGAGATCTGTGGGAAAGCCTGGCAAAGCTCTTATGTCTTTGAGCAGCAAAAGGAGATTTTACCTGCAGACTTGATGTTGATTCTAGAATGATGAAATGCAGAAAGGTGTCCCCATTACATCTGCACTGAACAGCTCCCTTTGGACAACAATGGGCTCACTGAGACCAAAGATTGTGACTTTCCTTGTAAATATGCTCAGAGGCAATATTGAGGGGCCAATAGTTAAACTATGTATATTTTTTCAGCTTTTCTTCTCCTCTTATATTGTCAGAGTAGCCAAAGCAATTTTTCATGATGATCATTTTGCAAATATGTGTGCTGGGGAAGACCTGTGAATAGTTGCCCAGTGCTTCCTTCATCAGAGCTGCTGGGAATTCCTTTCTATTGCATTAACAAACAGAAAATTATTGAGGATTTTTGTTTTTGTGTTTGCATGTTTTTTATTTGTTTGTTGTGCTTTTTTAATTAAATGTTGCTGCAGTGGCATTTCATGCATGCAATCCTTCAAAGTCTACAACAGCTGGTGAAATGGCTAAATGATGAGCCAGCCTCCCTGTTGTCAAACCAGAGCACAGCCTTACAAAATGAGCCTGGTGTTGTTTCCTTTCCTGTCTCCATTGATTTGTGAATCCATACTCATCAGAAAGTGTGATTTTGTTCTTGTTTCTCACACTTCTCCTGAGCTAACTGTGACTGTTATTGTGTTTTGGATTTGGCTTGAGATTCCAAGTGAGATTTTATATCTTTGATACAGAGTGTGAATTTAGGGGGGAAAAAAAAGGAGGAGAAAAAAAGGTGTTTTGTGATGTCTGTGAGTCTTCTTGTAGTTTGAGGTGCCTTTCTAGCCTGATCTACACAGGTCTTTCCTTCCTGATTTACATCCTTTAACCCCACAGTAAGCATTGCACTTCATTTGGTGAGCATGGATTGAAAGGTGAGTGGATAGGAGAGTTCATCTGCTCTGTAACCAAGCCCATGGAACAGCTCTTCTCCCACTGAGCTGCATGCTGGTGCCTTGGATCACCACACCATAATAAGTCTTTTTGCTTACAGAAAAAAAAGAGGAGTGAGGCAGGGAAGGAGGAAAGCTGAAATTCAGGAGCAGGAATTTGGGGATTGTTTCCCACAGGCTTCCTCTGCTTGATGCTTCTATTTCTCTACAAATATGAAAAATATTGAAATATATTTAAAAATATATTTTAATATATAAAAAATATAGAAAATGTGAAACTCAGAAGCATAAATCTTCCTCAGATGTGGAACTTAAAGAAGTTTCCACATTTGAGGTGTTGAGATCTTATGGGGGGAAAACTAAGAGTTATACCCACTGGGGAATGAGCAAATATAGGACCTTAAGGAAACCTTAAGGTTTATCTTTATCAGTAAAAAAAAAAATATTTATACTCTGTATTCTGCCTGGAAATCCTAGGCTCAATTTAGATCTCTAAGTATGGAACATAAAGAAGCCAGAATTTCTTGTCTAATTTCTTGAGCTGACACAGAATCTTCACTATTCCAGTTTCCTTTAGTCTAAAATTGAAATAATCTATCTTCTAAGAGACAGCATGCTGATGATTTGTTTCATATCTCACTCTATAAGTGACATATTATTATGAATCCATCCCTTCTTGCAGCAAGTGTGTGATGATAAGGAATCACTGTACCTTTAAAGCAAAGGCAAAACGTGAAATAGTTGCTCCTTTGGAATTGATGCGCTAAGCTGGATTTTTTTTGTTGTTGCTGTTGGTTTGTGGTTTTTTTTTTTTGGTTTTTTTTTTTTTTTTTTTTTTTTTGTATCCCAGGATATCCAGATTGAGGAACTCATAATAAATTGCTAGTATTATATTTTTTCCAAGGCTTCTTGTTACAGAACTCCTTTGAAAGGTTAATTGTTAAACTTTAGGTTGGGATTGTGTAACGTACTTCAAAACTCCATAACTTTACTGAAGTATTAGCATAAATATGGTGAGTGATAAAAAGAGTTTTTAATATTTTTTTGAAAGCTTGAGCTCATATCATTATTCATGATTGAGTAAATAGGTTTTCATTCCAGGATACTAACAGCACTATAAATACACATTTTAAGGCATATGAATCTCACCTGAGTCCCACTAAAGTAGATGGAAAGGTATATTTTGACATGCATTTTCTTTGGATAATATTCTTTACCTGGGATGACTGCAATTCATGTTTTCTTGGTCGTTTAGGGCAGTATTTTCAAAACTCTCACAAAAAAATTAAGTAAGAAAGCAGATGGTGTTTAAGAAAATCTCTTCTCTGCCCCTGTAGTGAAGTGATGGAGGAATTGTACAAATTGCAATTGGTTGTTTCCTGCCCTGCCTCATATATCAGAAAGGTGTTATAAGACAGATCTTTTTTTATAAAAGTCCTTAGAAATCTGTGAAGGGAAAAGTGCTACTCAACAATTAGACAGAAAAACTATTGCTGTTCCTATTAGTTTTCATTTTTCTCTAACACTGTGTACAGACTTGTGTCTTCTGAGCACAAGAACTCGGCTGAACAAAGCCACCATCCAAATTTCATTTTGTATTGACTGCAACACAAATGTTTTAAAAGGTAAGGATAACAAGGAGCACTGACTCTCAAAGTACCCTGGAACAAATTGCTTAGAAAGGCTGTGAATGATCCATCATTGAGCATTTTGGAGGAAAGGGCAGAGAAACATCCATCACAAAGGAAGACGCTTTATTGGGAAGGGGCAGCAGAGTACAGAGAAAGTTGAGTTCCTTCCTAAAGGGGGATACTTTTTTAAATTGATTCTGAACATAGTTTGAGGCCAAATAACAGCGGGTTAATAACCAGGCCATTCTTTTCTTCAAGTTTCTGTTATTTTTGATGCTACCAATTCCAAGATTTCGGAAATATTTGATGGCAGCTGTTCCTGTGGAATAACAGCATTGCAAGGGGTGAGTCCACACTCTACTTCTAATTGCACTGAACAGGATGATCAGTCAGTGTTCAGGGTGTCTGCTGTACTGCTGCTCACCAAGGAGAAGGCAATTATAAAGGATACAGGGAAGAACTCACCAGGGAAAGTCACTCCTCTCCGTTGCCAGGTTCTTTTATTAGGTTGGCAGAAGCTAGGCTGAGTGTCTGTGAATCACAGTGAGGCACAGCACTGAATGTCCAGCAAGCAGGAATATCTGGGCACCTACAGCACTGCCAATTGCTCCAGCCATGCAGCTGGGGATGGATGGAGCCTCAGCTCCTCCTTTTCCTCATGTTGTGTCCAGCACAGATAAGTTACCGCTGACACAGGACTTAGCTGTGACAGAGAAGTTGGGTGCAGCTGTGTTCCCTGAGAGTGAAGTCATCTTGAAATTGGTCATTCCCTTTTGGTTGGGAGTTGTTAAAATTTATGTGCTGCCTTGCTTGGACCAGGCTGTAGGGTGGCCTAGATAATATCTAAAATCAATTAAGAATGTAATATATCTACATGTGTGTGTTTATGCATGCACATATGTGTGTATATATATTACACACATAAGTCTACATATAAAATACAGAAATATAATAGTGCATATACCTATGTGTACCTAGTGAAGACACAGTAAAGAGATGTATAAGCCAAGCAAGTAATAAATGAAGTTTATGTTTGTTTTGGACAGTACTTTCATGGCAGGAAAGTTCCTATAGATCATTCTGTCACAGGACTGTGGTGAGGAGTTGGCTGCATCTCTGAAAAAGTCCTCTGCAGAATGTTGTCTTCTGCAGATAAAAGTGAGTGGCTGTTTCTGTAAAGGAATTTTGTCTCTCTGAGCACAGTTTCAGGACACAGCTGCATTTACGTGAACCTTGTTATAGCATGTCTTAGATCATACCAGAGAGAATTATGGCCTTCATAAAGCCAAGAAGGACAAACACTGCTGCTTTAAAAGCTTTTAGGAACTGATCATTTTTCACGGCCACTTGTCTCTGGAAGTTATAGTAAATTTGCTGTTCTCTGCATTGCTCGAAGATACAGTTTCCCTTAGTACAGAACCATAAGAACAGGAAAGGGAAAGGAACATGGGAGGGGAGAGCCAGGCAGAGGAGGGCAAAGAGCAGGGAAAGGCAAAGAGCAGAGAAGACTCCCCAGATGACTCCCCAGACAAAGAGAAGACTCACTCAATGACTCCTCTGATGCCTCACCATGTGCCTCACCACACACATGGCTCCTTTGGGAACACCTGATGTCTGGTCCCACCTGTAGCTCTTCTTTATCTAGGTGGAAATAGTTTGTCTTCTCCTTTCTGGGAGGTAATGGGAGGGTCGGCAGAGATAAAAACAATGCCCTACCCAGTTTTCATAGCTGGCTTGCTTCCTGAAAGGCTGGTGCCCTCTCCCTCCTGGAGGTTCAGCAAATAAGGAAAAAATACCTTCCCAACTTGTCCTCTCTCCTCCTCTCTTCTCATCTACTCTCTTTTAATATATGTTTTAATATGTTTTAATACATGTTTCTTAGATCCAGATGTGCCTAGAAGTATTATTTCTGCTATAATAGTAGGTGCTCACCACAATCCAGAATCCTGTTTTGCTCTACTGTGTGTATTTCCTAAGGAACAAGACCATTCAATCTCAAAAAGTGTATGATTTCTACTGTGTTCATAATTGTAATTATTTATTAACTAAGCAGCACAGTGATTCCCAACCTTAGGATTTATTAGGCCCGAAGTGAATTGACAAACAGAAAATATTATTGCCACAGAAAGCAGGAATCCAAAGAATTTACCTGGAGCTGCTGAGCTGTGCTATACAAATAGAAACAATGCTCTTCTGACACCAAATATCTTATTAATTAAATGTAAGACAAGATAAAAGGTGCAGACTTTTTGGAAACAAAGGTAGAGTTGTGATAAGCTCTCCTGAAAGTTCAGTCTCAAGGAGACCTGAGTCTTGCTTTATCTTTCTTATCAGTGCTGTGATATAAATAATTGACACTTAGCTAGAAAGTGTCCTTCAGGTAGAAATATGCAGTCAATTAAGCTGTCCTTCGAATTGTCATTCTCTTTAATTCTAACAGTTTCCGAAAACAGTATTTGTGTTCCCTTTTTTATTAAAGACAAGACAGAATTCCAAAAAAGCACAAAATTAACTGTACAATAATTCCTGGATGTTTGTTCTGAGATGATTTGGAATGTCTTAGTTTGTTCATGTAGCAGTGGGCTACATTTTTTTCCCACGTGGTCCTTGGAAGGGTTTCTGCCATCAAGTCTGCAGGGTGATATGTGCCTGGGTTTCAAAAAAAGGCTCAGTTTCTGAATAGAGCTTAATAGTTCAAAATTGAGATTGGAAACAGAATATCCTCCTGTAGGGATTTTCACAGATCTTGGACAAAGGCAGTAATTTTTGTTTTTATTGATATTAACCAATTAGACAACTTAAAAATATCTTCCCTCTGGAGTAAAATTCTATAGAGCCCTTAAAAATTCCAATTTATCAAGAGAACAGAACACAGGTCATTTACTCTTAATTTTCATAGCAATTATCCTTAAAGTTTATGTAACTCAGATATGTCAACATTAGAAAATAATATAATATATTAACAGAGAAACAGGAAAAAAAAAGTCAACAGCTCAGTTTTTTTTTTTTTTTTTTTTTTTTTTTTTTTTTTTTTTTTTTTAAAAAAAAAAAAAAAAAAACAAAAGGGAACAACCCGCAGGAAAACCAGGAAAAAACTCGATTTATTTCAGAGACCTGTCTTAGCATAATAGAAGGGATTATATGACGATGTGAAGCTAAATCTCACATGAGAATGTCGTCTCTGTGTTCATAGTGCTGAGCTGGCTGTGAGGGACCTGCCCATGCTGGTGGGTTCTTGGGTTGATCAGAGTCACAAAAGATAGATGCACCCCCTGGAGAGGCATCACTGGAAGAGATTTTTGCCAGCCAAAGATGTAGAAGAACCGTCTCAGGCAGTGGAAGTCAAGATCTAGGGAATTTATAAAAGTTCAAGAAAGAAAAGAAAAGAACAAGATGCTAAACAAAACAGCCTCAAATGCTGAGGCACTTCTTTTTCAGAAACCAAAGCTGAGCACTTCTATGAACTGAGATGCTACAAATGCTGCAAGATTCATGATGAATTATTGAGAGCTGGTAAGACTGCCAGTTTTGGAGTTAAAGGAAGTGAGACCTATGCCATGTGAATCCTCCCTGAAAGCTCACTGTCACTGACACTGTATATACTTTACTACACTAGGGGGGAGAAAATACCCACCGGGGTTTTTTTTTTAGTTTTTTCCACAGACCTATTCTGGAGTTCAATAATGATGATTCACAATGTGGTATCAAACATTAATGTTCTTTACAACACCTGGAAAATACTGACTGGAAAATTAGGAGGAGATTAATGTTCCTTCTGATATTTTTATCCTCTTCACGCCTCATCATCATCATGCCCACTGTACCATGAGATCAACAAGATTAGATATCTTTGAAATATGCTCACCAGTAGAATGTGATATTCAGGCTGAGGTAAGAAAATAAGAGCAACTGACCTGCAAGACTAAGGTGACAAATTAGACATCCAGCAGGACGTCTTTATTCTAAATAAGTGAGGTATGAATCCATGATGCATAGTTGTGCTGACTTCTCCTCAGCTGAACCGTAATTCATTAAAACTATAGACAGCATTTTGTTTCCTATTGTTCATGGTTCATGTGACAATGAATAACATTGGTCAACACAGAAGATGGAGAGAAAGAAATACAGATCTTTGAGTAAATAAAATGAAAATAATTAATAACTAATGTATATGTAAATTGCATAGTATATAATAATGTAGCATATAAAATAATATATATGTAATATATATCTATAAGTAAGATATATTTGATAGATACTAGATTTATAGATGCTTAGTCAATACATTTATGTATATAAAGTGTATGCATATAGCCTATGCAAAGTCTATGCAGAATATTTGCTTATACATGTTTACGTACATATGCATATATAGAGAGATAGCTACAATGTAGATATAGATATAAATAGATGTAGATATAAAATGTATGTGAAAATCCAAACAACCCATTGTCCATCTTCCTTGAGAAATAACTCAGGAAGTAATTGGCTCAAAGTGCAGCTTGATAGGTTAGACCTTAGGAAAAATCCTAACAATTACGCTTATGGATCATAAGGAACAAAATAGTTTATGCTGTCAAAAATGAGCATGAACATCTGCTGGTCATGATACAGATACATTTTATCCTTAAGATTGCCTTTCAGCGCCCTGCCAGCCTTATGATACTATATCCTTCCAAACTTTTCAACTCTGGACATCAATAATGTGTTTAACCGAAGTGGTACAGCCTTGAAAGGACATATTGCTTCTTTGGGTTTATGTATTATATATATAAAGGGGCTATCTAATGAAGAACATGCTCCTCTGCCCAGCAGAGTTAGTTATTGTAGGATTTATCCATATAATATAAAAGAGCACCTAAGTTTAAGTGACTGTGCATCATGAAAGTGAAATTAAAATTGAAAATGGGCAGCATTTCTGGGACAAGGGGGGGGCACGAAAAAGCCAAACAGCCAGATGTATTTGTGCTAGTGATTAAATGTTCCACTCAACATAGGTTTTAATATCACAGTGGGAAAAAATCTAAGAAATTTTCTTCTTTCTGTCAATTACTTGTTATTAATTGCTCAGAATTTTTGCTATGCAAGCACATAGAGGATGACAAATGCATATTTTTTATGATCATCTCCAAGATTTGTGAAAGAATATTGCAGGATTTTCAAGATCAGATAAAAAGGAAGTGGCTTGGAAAGGGCACAACTAAATAAATGCATTCTAAAATAAATGTTGAGTAATTCAATCATCAGAATGTATGAAGAAAATAAGCTCCAGAGTGAAACACAGTGACCAAAGAAATTAGTGGAGTCAAGTTGCTAAGCAAAGATAAATAGGGGTCTAATTGGTTTTATACATCTCAATTGAGGTACTTATTCATGTGCGAAAAACTCACAACATTAAAAATAATTTGATTTAGAAATTGTTTTCATGGAAAGCATTTGGTATGAAGCTCCTCTATCAATGTAATATAATGACAGCAGAGGAGAAGATATTTCCAATTAAACACTTGAAATCTTCATATCCGTAAATTAGTTGGAAGGCAATAGAGTTTGTATGAACTGTGACTCTGAATGGGAAAATATGTTCTCTTCAGAAAAGTCATGCAATTGGATGGCATAAACATGATCTGCAAATTCTGATAGGTCAGTACTTATCTTTGCAGTTAAATGAGAATTATGCCTTCTAATATGTTTAGCTGCTGACTTCTACTGGATGATATCAGAGTAGCTTCAAGTATTTGGGTGCCCATATGACTCAAAAGCAACAGAAGTATCAGAATCACAGAACATACTGAGCTGAAAGGAATCCAAAAAGATCACCGAGTCCAACTCCTGGCCCTGCAAAGCCCATTCCTCATTAACTACCGCTTTGGAACTATTTTTTATCAGTCAAAATTAGTTTGGACTGCCATTACCCAGGATTTTCCAACCTCAGGCAGATAAAACAAGTAAGGTAGTAGCTAGATTATCCAGTATCATGCCCTAGGTTTTCACTCCTGTTTTGTTCTTACCTAATTCTTGCTGCTCAGATAGACAAGAGGGGTGAGAGCAACATATTTAAGAGCCAACATATATCCAGCTGGTGATGGATGGGAGCTTCAGACCTGTCCAACCCAACATGGAATTTAACATGGATATGTGACCAGATAGGTTCTTCAGTTGCTAGAGTTTTCAAGGTGACCTCTGTTCTCCTATGTGAGGAGTCTCAGCTGGTCAACCTCCTGCGAAAAATTCACAAGGACCAAGAGCACGGGTTCCAACAGTTTTGGCCTCACTGCCTGGGTCCATGTGGGCCACATTTCTGATGGAGGGAGATGCCCAAATGGGTAACTTCAGACACTTAGAGATTAGGGCAGGTTTCATAATGAATTCAAACTCCAGCTTTGGGCTATATGTTTCCAACCTGCCTGCTTTTATTTCTCATAAGGAATGCTGTGGGCACAAGAACCCTGTATCTGTTGTGGCTTTGTAAAGGTGCTTAAAACCACATAAAATTTGGCCAGAATGCTGAGAAAATGCTTAAAGCAGAAGCTCAGTAATGCATTTGGTAAATCAGTCGAAGATGAAATCAGACACTGACCTTCTATGTTCTTAGATGGAAACAAGAAACTCATGGGCACTGCTGTTTGCTTCAATTTAATGAAACATGCATAATTCAATGAAAAGAAAAGAATTTTCTGGCTGAAAAGCATGCTTTCAAGACAAAAAGATATGTCATCTATCATCAAATTAATTTTGAGTTTTGAAATACTAAGCTTTAATCAAAATTGTATTTCAGTAAATGGAAGGTTGTAATAGTTCAGATAAAAAAATGTAGAAGGCTTTTCTCTAAATGGAAATTAAGCCTGTTTCATACCCTTCTAACAAAGTTTTAAAATATGTATTTTGTTTTTCAAAACAAGGTTTTGTGTTTTAAGTGACATAATGGTCCTTGAACGTTCTGAACATACATGTAATAATGTTTATCTCCTATATAATTTTCATCAAACTTAATGTCCTAAAGTCCATTAGTAAGGAAAAAGAGTGGAGAACTATTTCTTAAAGATCTGTGTAATGAATACTAAATGACAGCTACTCAGGAATACAAAGAATTTATTGTTTTTTAATGAAAATCAAGACCATCAGATTGCTAGCTTTGCTAAAGAGCGTTGTCATTTAGTACTCAGCCCAGTCAAAAAGGATATCAAGTTGAAAATTTTATGATTGAGGTGAAGACATGGTCTGATTCACCACACCTCACTTTGGAGTTTTGAATTCTGAATAGCAGAGATTTTTCCCTGAATGAAAAGAGTAAGTATTTTTGTGAAATGAAAAGCCATTTACCCACCTCTTTCCCTAATAGGAAGTAACCAGGATTGGTGACTCAACTACTTCCCTGGCCATCCTGTTCTCATGCTTGAAAACCTTTCAGTGAGAAGCTTTTCCCAATATCCAATTTAAATCTCCCCTGGTGCAACTTGAGGCTGTTTCCTCTTCTCCTATTTCTTTTTATTGATGAGAAGTGATGACCCTCACCTGGCACAATCTCTTTTCATGTGATACAGAGTGATAAGGTCACCCCTGAGCCTCCTTTTCTCCAAGCTAAACACCCCCAGCTCCCTCAGCAGCTCCTTATGAAGTCTGTGCTCCACCAGCTTTGTTGCTCTTTGGACATCTTCAGCAATGGAGGTGAAGCCAAAGCAAATAAACCCATCTTCTCTGCTGAAGCACTGCAAACTTCTTCTCAGGAAACCTAAGGGAGGGAATGTATGTCAACCAGGAAAGAGAGTAGGCAACAAAATACTTGGGAAAAGTTGTCAACCCCCATGGCACAACAGGTGACTGCTCTGCTTTCTGCCAGGTAGCTGCTTCAGGAAGATTTATCATCTTGGTTGGAGCCAGTTATCAAAAATTATCAGTTTGAGATTATTTTTCTTGAATTGTTTTTATTACACGTTCCCAGTCAAAGGCAGCAAAGGGCAGAGACTGCCCCAAAACCTGGAATTCAGTGCAAGAATTTAAACTTTTCATAGGTTAGTTGTGATATTTTTCTTCTCCTTCATTTCTGGGCTTCATACCAGAGAAACAATCAGCAGAAAACTAGTTAATTTGACCACAGAAAGAAATAACTCAATACTCAAAGTTTTTCTAACCTGTCCACCTTTAATTTCCAGCAACAAGGGAGTGTGACCCCCCTTTGGGAGTCTGTTCCCTTTGCTTGAGTTAACACAGTACAGTCAATTTTCCCACTCATGTTTCACACAGAAGGCCATTTCCCAGCTGCTAGAAGTAGATATTTAGCTGCTTTTAAAACTTGATGAGTTCTGTAATTGAAACACTAAGTTATTCTGTGCACAAAAAATCTCAATCAGTTGCTGCTTACACAACAGATGCCGAACTTTTTGGTTTGTGTTGTTCTACTCCTTTTTCTAATGAAAACTTTGCAGAAAACGGACTTTTTCTTCAAGAAGAGGAAAAAAACCCACCTATTTTTCTAGTTTGATAGTCCTAGCAGATTTTTTTTCCATGACCACGTTGAAATGACATGGTTTGGTCTACTGGTTAAAATGAGAAGATTTCATGTTGAATGTATTTCACATGATCAAAGTTATTTTGAACTGCAAGAATGTTGTATAGGATCTGGAGTTGATACTAAACATGCTGTTTACCAGAATTAATGCTCACAGCTAGAGAAGTTTACAGCTGAGTTTAGTCCTGCTATATTGAACAGGGCATATACTTTTTAAAACTTCTCTTGAAATACAAAATAGTGTTAACAGCTGTTTGCACATTTTTATGTATTTATCTTCCAGGTGTGTGTGTTCTCCTGATCTCTGAAGCTGGCTGAGAAATAATTAAATAATGTTTTTAGAAAGTGTGTCTGTAAAAGTTTTCAAGATACTGAAATAAATGAGCCATTTATAAAACATTATGCATTCTAAAGCCATTGACTTTTGAATATACCATATCAAATAATTTATAATCTTTCTTGAGGGTATATGTTAATTTTCTTACAAGAGAAACAGCCCAACTTCTTAAAGGTATTTTACTTTCTAATTCCTAGGGAAATCAGTGTGGATTAGGGACTTAAATTGGCATTAGACTTTTAAATAATTTTGAGAATCTGAATATCGTCTCTTAACCACAATGGCATTTATAGCAATTAAGAAAAATAATACTCGAATTATAAGTATAAAGTAGTTTTCATAATTGACTGAAACATATCTGTCAATACACCAAAGGAAGTCCCCCAAATCTGGGAACACTCAGCTGTTTATTGAAATTGTTGTATGTGAGAAGGAACAGGACTGAGCCATGGCCAACACCTGGATAGAGGTTACCTGTTAAAAAATGAAGAAGTCTTTCAGCTGCTGCGTGCTGGCTCCTGAGGGATCCAGTGAATGTCACCAACGCTGTCCAGCCAAACCCTAGTTCTGTGTTTTGTTGGCGTTGACAGCTAGATTAGGTCACTTGTCCTGATCCCAGTACAGGCCATCTACTTGTCCCATCTTCCCATAACTTCATTCAAATGCCGCATTCCGTTTTTGGTTTTGTTTTGTTTTCTTGACCTTTAAAATTTTTACTGTATGCTACCAAGTGACGGTTTTCTTCTTCTCCAAAGGTGGCTGCATTCATCTCTGTGGTGGCTGAAATTATCCTTGGGCAACATTCACATCCATAAGATGCTCATGGGCCCTCAGATGAAGGGATGGATACGGTCTACAGGGAAGAGTATTTCTCTCCTGCCTGGCTGACACAGGTGGCTGAATTAGGTCAGCTGGTGTAAGTATACATATACACACACAACTCTATTCATATGGCTTTACATAGCTTGTCAAAGGACTGCATTTTCACCAAGCCATTGTGAGTTTTTCCATTTCTGCTAACTTGGTACAACACAGCATTCCCATGCATTTGTTTTAACAGTCACTTCCTTTTTTTATCCAGAAACTGTCCTTTCAATTAGCTGCTGCTAATTAAAAAAACCTAACAAATATCCAGCCGGTTCTGAAAACTGGTGATAGTCTAGGTATTAAATGAATAAGGACAAGTAGAAGTTAAGCTCATTAAGGCTTACAGGGGTTAACGAGCAGGAACATTATTTGAGCATTGCTCAGAATTTTAAAGAGGGACTTCACTGGCATATTAGCCAGCACAGAGGCTAGATCTGAAGAGGTGTGTGGGGACATGAGCAAAATATCACAAGTGAGGGCAAGGTGATACAGACTAATGTCTCCAGAGCTACTCCAGAGATGTTTTATGGAATGGCCAGTATGTTGTGAAAACACAGGCTAGGTTTCCCTCTGATGGAAGAAGGCATTGACTGTGTCTTGCAATGGCTGAGAGCTGTGAGACTTTTGTGTGGGAGAAAAAACTTTTGCATGGAGGCCAAGCACAACAGGGCCAGAAGTGCCGTTAATCCTAACCATTTGTGTCTGTGAGGAAAATCATGAAGCCAAGGCTTTTGGGGAGGAGTGTGGCCAGCAGGACTAGGGAGGTGATTCTTCCCCTGTACCCAGCACTGGTCAGGCTGCACCTCGAATGCTGTGTCCAGTTCTTGTGCTATCAGTTTAGGAAGAACATAGAGATGCTGGAGTGTGTCCAGAGAAGGGAAACATGGCTGGTGAAGGGTCTGGAACACAAGCCCTGTGAGGAGCAGCTGAGGGAGTTGAGGGTGTTCAGCCTGGACAAGAGGAGGCTCAGGGGAGACCTTAGCACTCTGTACAACCACCTGAAAGGAGACTGTAGCCAGTGGAGGTAGGGCTCTTCTCCCAGGCAGCCAGGGACAGGATAAGAGAACAGCCTCAAGCTGCACCAGGAGAGGTTTAGGTTGTATATATATATATATACACACACACACATAAAAAGCATGTGATGCTTTATCTAACTGCTGAACCTGTGCTCAATACCACACTCTGGTTAACTACAGTATTCCCAAGCAGCCCTTTTAATGTCCAAACTGCCAATTGCAATAATCTCCAGGACAGGTTATTTAAAATAAGCAGACAAAAGCCCTAAACCAAACCAAATTAAACAAACCTGTTTCCATGTTGTTTCAAACACACCCAACTAGTAATGCCCTTAAGTTAATAAATGTTTCATAAATTGGGTTCAGCCACACAGATGCTGTGACTGAAGAATCCAATAGAATTTTTATTCTGCAGTAAGGTGGACACTATTTTTGTAAGGCAGCAGAAGATGCCTGCATTGGCAGAAGGAAGGTAATAAATGTCATTTCCATTCTTCCAAATGTGGATGATAAGGGGTAATATGAGGGTGACTGGGAATAGGAAAACCAAATCTAGGTAGAAGCATAGGTGGAAATGACAATTAGGCAAGAGCAAAATTGAGCCAAACCAGGCCTAACAACAGCAAAGATTTTTTTTTTTTAATGGAGGACTTAATTAGAAAAGACTGCATTCCTCATATACACACAGAGAACTCAGTCTTCAATTAGGCTTTTACAAAAGGTGTTTGCTATTGGTATCCTCTCTGAGAAGTGGCTGGTGGTTTTAAGGTTCTCTCACACAGAGAACTCAGTCTTCAATTAGGCTTTTACAAAAGGTGTTTGCTATTGGTATCCTCTCTGAGAAGTGGCTGGTGGTTTTAAGGTTCTCTGTGAGATGAGGCTTGGCTGATTTTAGGTGAAGGAATGGGCTTGCTTTGCATAAAAGTACTAAACTACCTGTATTAAAGACTTGGACTCTCAGATCTCAGGAGAATCAGTGACATTTACTTCAGGTGTTGACCGTGCTTTAATCGTATTTGACCACTGCCTGGTATAAATTCTGTTAGGGGTAGAGTGCATTGATTATTCTAGAGGAAGCTTCCTCCAGTAGTCAGTTGAGAAAAAAAACAAATCCCTGATGACTTGCAAAGGTCTTGGTCTCTTCCTGATATTTTTAGGTAAGCTGAAGTATGAGGTCTCTGAGGCTCAACAATTTCATCCTGGGTTCCCTGGGACCCAGAATCCTGTATTACAAAACACCTAAATAGGAGTAGCTTTTTAAACCTTACCTGACCTTTGCTGCACTGATGTGTTTTTGTAATTCTTCATTGCTGATAACTTGTATGCACTACATTCTATGGGGGGAGAAGGCATTAATAATAATTAAAAAAGAAAAGTATCCACTGAGTTCTCAGCAGAATGGTTGCATTTGAAATTATTCTTTCCTTTTCTTAGGTCTTGTATTTTAGGATCAACGAGTAAACAGAAGTAAATTAACCTTCATCTGGCTCTTTTGTGTGCATCTTATTAACCTCCAGCGTGTAAGAAAATGTGTCTGAACAAAGATGCAGATTATCAATATTAAAAGGTCATTTTCATTATAATTAATATAGGGGAGCATAACTGTAGTACTGAGGGATGCTGTGGTAACTATTTTAGTTTGGGGCTTAGGGACTGGAAAGCAGCCAGTTTGAGCAGCACAAAAATATTACAGGAAGTTCCTTTGAAATGGTAACTTATTATATTGAATTGTAGTACAAGATTAGAGCCTCTACAAGTGGCACCATCTTTGCACAGTATAAAACCAATCTCCTGCCCCCAATAGATGGATCAAAATGGGACAGCCAGAAAATGCCTTGCAAAGGCCAAACCAAGTGCCAGAAAATCTAATCTGTCTGCAAAAAGATGCCACACTTCTGTTAAGCCTGGGCCACGACCCAGTCTGTCTTGAATCCTAAACTGGACAGTTTGTCAGTCACAGGCCAGCCCTCCTCTGGCTCACGGTGTAAGGAAGGATTAGCACTCCTTTCAAGGGGCTAAAGCCCACATTGCTAGATTATGTTGGCTTTTTTATTTTCTTTTTTATTTTTTTAATGAGTAGCTGGAAATTCTTACAAGTGACAAAGCACATGGGATCTTGGATTTGGGCAGGGTGCTGTGGAGGTCTGCTGCTTAACCCTTGGTGGTGACTTACACTGAGGTCTGTTTCCTTGATGGGGAGATTGGTTCCTGAGCCTGCTATTTGAGGCACTTTTTCCTGATTTGTGATTTATTCTTTCCTTCATGGGAAATTACATCAATTTGTTACAGATCAGGACCACTACAAGTGCAAAAATCCTCTTTTGAGATTTTTCCAGATGGTTTTGCAGATATTTGACTTCTTGAGTAGGGGAAGGTTTCTGCGCAAGAAAGCTCACCAGAATTGGGGAATTTGTATCAGAGAATGTAGCATCATGTTTGTTTCAAGTCTTTATTTCTTTAACATGTTTTGAACCCCCCCCCCCCCCATCTTTTTGGTAAGGGTTTGGAGAACATACAAAAGGATGTTCAAACCAAATTTTGCAGACAGTGCTTGTAGGTATTTTGACTACTGGGGGGTTATGTCTTTATATAACCTATATATAACCTATATATACCTATATATATATAGGTTATACCAACCTATAACTACTACAGGGGGTTATGTCTTTATATTTTCAACTACTTCCAAGTTCTATTATAACTGAGGGGAGATGGAAATGCGTAATATTTTTGGTCCTCTGAAGAAACCAGGCTCCTGATTCATACATGAGAGCAGTGGGTGTATGAGATACCCTGAATGCTGCCCACCAACTAAGGGCCATTATGGATTGGTAGTGGTGGTTAACACCACAAACACATTCCCTGTGGGTCAGTCCTATCAGGTAGGAACACTTAGTCATCAGGAACCAGGAATGCATTACCATTATGACTTCTAAGGCATATGCCACTGAGCCTTAGAATACTTTAGTAGATGCTCTGAGCTACTTTAGGGTATGAAAGCCTCCAGGTGAGAGAGCTGGGATGATATCTTCAAAGGACTTCTTCAGAACTGATGATATTCAAAGTTGCCTTGAAGTTATTTTTAAGTCCACACTTTTCCTAGTTATCCTTTGCTTAGGTATCAGATATTTTAGAAAATTTGCTTGAAATTCAACCAAGTCTTGACAGAAAAGAGTAAAAGATTATTTTCGAAAACTAACTATAAAAAGGGAGGGAAGATAATTAGGAAATTAGGAAATAAACAGGGCTTAGTGAAATTAACTAAGATATATTTATAAATTAGTTTTGCTAATGAAAATCATAGAGAATTACAGAGACAACTAACAAAAGTGTCTTGCTTCACTGTCTATCTTGAGAAAAATAAAATATTTAGAGAACTTTTGTGGAAAATCATCTTGAAAGCTCTGGGGATGTAGTCATATGATCTCAGAGATCTGGGTTTACTGAATATGTTCTTTCAAGACTTTTCCTTACATGGGTGAAGAAATCAAAGCAGGAAGTTGCACAAGAAGAAGAACAAATGAGATCTAGTTCTGCATGGCTTTGTATGTTCTGATTGAATTATCTGCTCTCATGTAATGAAATCCAGGATTAAGCTTTTCCCGGAGTTGGTTCTAGCAGCTTTCTTCAGGCCCAGGGCAGGAGCTCTCTTTTCCTATCTTACACGTCTCTGTGTTTCTTGAAACTCGTAGGAACATGAATTTGTTGCATCGTCGCGCTGCCAAACGCCAGAACGAAGGATATTTGTGTGCCTGGAAGCGGCTCCCGGGTGTGGAATACCAGTAGATGGCGCTTGGGAATGTGCAATCTGCACGCTCCGGGGAAAGGTGATTTATTTCTGCCTCCACTCGATAAAGGGGAGCAGCTGAGACATGACTGTCTTAAAGAAACCATGGTAACACGATGACCTGTAATTTCTTAAAACAGAAAAGGGCAGACTTTTTTTTTTTTTCTTTTTTTTTTCTTTTTTTTTTTTTTCCCAATACACCCTGGAAATATTTGACTCATTGTATTTCCCTCCCAATAGATCCCAACAGAGATCCCCTGATGGCTCTTGGAGGGGAGGACTGGCAGTGTTTGTCTTTGAGGTTCAGAAACCTTAGAGGAAGATTCACCTGGATAATGAGACCATCCCTGAAGCTCCCCCTCCTCTTACAGTTTCCTCCCCTTCTGGTCAAGGGATCCCCTCCAGCTTCTGTAGGGGAGCTCTGCACAGTACAGGCAGCATGAGCAGAGCATGGGCTTTAGAGAGTTGCAACAGCAAAAAAACATTAAATTTGGGCTATTTATGATGGTGGGAATCAGTGCTGAAGCAGCTGTATCTCCTCCCTGTTCTTTGAAGGGATTACAGCTCTCCTGCAACAAGACATGGGATGATTCTGTGGTGAGTCCCAGGGAGTTTACTGCTACAGGAAGAGTTTTCTACTTCTTTGTGTCGCCTGCTTTAAGGGAAGGGTGGTAAAAGTCTGCTGCCTTTGATGACCTGGTCCCCACACCTTGTCCCCCACACCTTGTGTCTACAGCAGGGCTGTAGAGCTGACAGGCTTTTAAGATCCCTTGGATTTTTTTCATTCCATTTGTGCTCTGCAGAGGTCTAGTGAGTTAAAAGTCCCATAGTCCATTACACAACAATGGCTAGGCATTTATTGTGGCTGAACAAACAGCAGAAAAGGAGAAAAAATGTCAGGTGTAGGGGGGTGGTGTATGGAATTTATGCAATTTTTCATAGATATGACTTACCATTTTCCTAGCAACTTTACCACAAGGGACCTCAGAGCTGTAGAAGGAGGCAAACAGCTTTGCTTTAATGTGACAAAGAAATTCCACTAGCACTTTGCCAGAGTAATGGGCAAAATTATGCAGCTTTGTCCCTCGATAAAGCTGGCATTGCAACAGGCCTTTTTATCCGAAATGAGCAGCTGAATAATATTTTTGACAACTTATTGTGAAGACAATTCAGTGTTTTTGAGAAGGGGTTTGTTTTCTTTCACACAGTTGCAAACAATTTTACCTTTTCTCCATTGACGCATAATATACATCTGAGCACCCCTTTCTAGTCTTATTAATATGGCATATTTCATATCGTGTAGATTCTAAATAACTTACTCAGGGAAATGTTGGCAAAATCTTCACATTTCTGCAAATTTTATATATGCAAATAAATCACTGCTTTTCCATTAAAACCACATCCAGAATTCTTATTATTACCCAGATTTACATTTGTTTTCTATAAACCTTTCCCTTCCAAGTGGCTTCAGAAACACTAATCCATAAAACCTTGCAGCCAATCTTGGTGACCCAAATCTGAATTTCCATTTTATAATGGCTTAGAGTATTGGTTCAAATACAATTATATCAGTGAGAAATTTTCCATGAATCAAAGTCACACAGAGACACTTAGTGTACAAATATACAGGTTTGTTTTCTATTCCTTGAAAGAGGAATTATTCCTACTGCTTTCAGTTTGTACTGGAGCAGGTACTAAACATTTTGGCCAAGTTAAACAGTGAGTCAGTTTTAGTGGAACAGATTTCAAGGAGTTTTACTACATTCTCTCTACATTCACATAATTTAAATCCTGAAGAGAGATCAAATCATTCATTAACCTCCCACAATTAGCCCTAAAATATTGTATAAGATTTAGAGCCTTCTACTTGCAGTGAGGTGAAAAAGGTAAATAGAGAGAGAAGAGTGTGGGTGAGAAAGGGAGGGAATATCTCATTTAGGTCTAGTTGACCCTTGAGCACAGATTAAATGGATGAAGAAGAAAAATGAATAACTGCAAAAGTAAGAAAACAGAGAATTTGACATCTCTCTGGGGGATGAGGGTGAGAATGTATGCATGTTAGGATGCTTGACAATTCTCAGCATTCAGGGCAAAGCTGGCTACCATTCTGCAAAACCAGAGGACTAAACAAAACTGCAAAAGTGATTATCTTTCAAAAAACAAATCTGTGGGCAAGGTAAGGAATTATCTGGGGAAATTCCTGTTGAGATACGGTGGTAATGGTTTAGAAGGTAATTCAGTAAGTGTAATTCCATGGAAGGTGTGTAATAAAAATAACAAGGGAATTTAGTTCAGGGAGAAATGTCCTAGTTGGGTTAACAAACTGCGTCACTATCTATTACTTGGTAGAGAAAAATATAAGCAGCTAATTAATGCTTTGGGGACTTAGGAGGAAGAAAAAACAACAATGAAAAAACCCAAACCAGAGTTCTCCTTCTTCCCCAGGGACAAGGAAATGCAGGAGGTAGAAAATGATTTATTGTTTTATGCTACTTTATTTCAGCCAGAACTTTGTCAGAGGGCTACAAAGCGTAACTCAGCTTTAATCAGCGTAAATTTTGAGCTTGATTCATTTCTGAGTAGCGTTAAATTTCACTGGGTTTATAATCATATAAATGCAGAGCTCTCAAGGTGATCCAGCCCTTAATAGTTACTAGTGAATTTGGCCCAGACATTGCATTACTTAGCTGTACCATAAGGATGCTTATGAGGGGAAGGGTAAGTCAGTAATTCTTTGCTAGCATAACTCCAGTGAACTCTGATAGAATTTATTATGCTGTAACTTGTTTTTTCTGAACAGCATAGTCTGTAGCACAAAATAGCAAAAAGAACTTTTGGTTGGGTGGAGAAAGTTAAGATACATATTTAGTAATAGAGGTTATTTATAGATAAAGAAATAAAACCCACCAATATACACACACAAGCCAGAGTATAAGCCATGTAAAGTAAAATTTCAAATACAGGGTTTCTCAGAAAGAAGTTGTTAAGCACTTTTAATGGAGATAAGCTGTAAAAATGTAATGATACTGAGAGGACATGGACTGTTTGACACTTCTGGGTAACGATAGAAAGCTGCTGGAACAATGGAAATGGGAAAAGTATGGTCCCTTTTGACTTACTCAGAAGATAGTTTTGACCTATTGACGTAACTCAAGAAATTCCTGCTGATCTTCTAAGGAACAAGGTACTTTGATTCAGGTACTGATGAACTGTTTAAAGGCTCCTGAGCAGTGATGGGGTGGAGTGAGAAGGCAGGGGACAGTTTTGAGTTGAAATATCAGTGTCCTGACATCCCAGATGTAAGATTTGTGAAAAGCCATTTCACCATTTCACCTAAATGTCAAAAGCTGCAGTTTGTATTTGGTAACATTAGCTGGGAAAAACAGCTGTTCAATATTTTTTTAACTATGCTGATAATTGTTAGTTCAGTGCCTCTTTAAACCCAAACTGCTCCCTTTTCACCACACCTCTGAGAAATCTACCTTCAGGCAGAACCCCTTTGAATTTTTTTTTTTTTGTCTGTAAGGTGCAGATGCTTAGCAGCAAGGCTATTTTCTTCCTTTGCAACCTTTTCTCCTGAAAATACAAAAGAAAACTTCACTCAGATTTCATGCTGTCCATGAAATCAGAGGGTTATCTGGCAGACTTGTGAATTCACTAGATTTTGTGCCTGTGTGTGGAAAAAATACAGATTTGATTAAAATGGGATTAAAATGGGAATTTGTGCTGCAAAGATCTGCATGTTTCAAAAGGGTGCTATGGCGTGTTGTATTTCAGCTGGCAGTCTGCATGCTCTGTGTGTGTGTCTGTGTGCCATTCTCACATGGACACACTTGCTGCAGCTTCACATTGTTTGTGGGGGACTCAGCCTGCAAAGCAGGATGTCAGCATTGCTGTATTGACAAGGAAGTTATGGGTGAAATCTGGTTGCCTAAATACTGGCATCTGGTGGTATTATGGACATTGGTTACACTGCTGCTTCTTTATCTAGTATTTTGGAATTTCACATGAAGTCCTCCATCATGTCTGCCAACCATATATTATTGTTGCACAGTGAAAATGCCATTAGGACTGTATTTTAAGGAAGCAAATTGAACCCATAATTAGGTTATTCACCATGAAGTTGAATCCCACCCTTACCAATTAATCATGATAGATTTCAGCCTCACATTCATGTAATTTTTCAAGTAGAGGACAGTGTCTCACCTTAGACAGGCATCAGTTTCTCTGTTTAATCATTAGAAGGATTCTGTTCCTGTCTTTTTTATCTATGCTTAGTAAGTATTAGCACTCTGTTTGTTACCTTCTAAACAGACAAAAGTCCTTTCTAGTCCTGACCAGGCTGCCCATCCTTATGGGTCTACACATGCTGCAGGTTTGTGTTTGGGCTCTCAGTCATGTATTCTGAGTGAGAAAGTAGCAGACAAAGTGCATGAGTATGAGAACAAGACTCAAAATATATGTGATAGGATCTTCTAGCTGTGAAAGCTTTTTTTTTTTTTTTTTCCCAATTATGCATGGTGTTAAACCTGCAAAGCAACACTGATAATGAAACTACTGTTTTTGCATATTCTCCCTCAGGCTCTTTTGTGGTGCTAAGGATCGAAAAGTCCATGGAAACGAATTATATGTTTGTGTGGTTCCTGCCCGCTGACCCTGCCCAAATGGATTGAATTAGTGTAATATTTTTGAACTTTAAATTTAAGCTCTTTTTAATATAGCTGGAAAGTTCCTCTGCTTCAAATTTTGTGGTTGATAATATTTTTAGTCTTGGTTCTGGATCTCTTTCCACAGTGTATGCAAGGCAGTTTATGTTTGAAGGCAAGGGTGAGCTTGTTGTATCTTTGTATTTTGGTGATGATAAGTTAGCTCTTCATAGTATTTCTCTAGAGACTTTTTCTTGTACTAGACTAAGAAAGAAACAAAGAGACATTCAATAATGGAAGCTCTCATCTGAAACTAGCAGATGTTGTCAGTTTTTTTGCATAAGATGGTGAATATCAATACCTAAGAAAACCATCATGGAGATTTGGACTCCAGAACCACAAAAGCTTTAAAAATATTCACAAGTCTTTTACTAAGATTTTAGCATATTATGAGAGCACTGTCAAATCAAATGCAAATTACATCTAATTAATTCCCTACAAGGATAGCAAGCCCCTCTGCTGTTTAGTTTATAAGAATACATTGCTAGACTGGGCCGGAAACATAATCCTTAGCCAGAAAATACACTTAAAAGATGGCTTCAGATCCAGAAAGGATCAGACCCCACTTCGTTGGTGCATACATGTAGTGCTGCTGTGAATGTTCGCAGTTTCCTTCCTGTGGGCATCCCCACACCCAGCGCTGGTATTGCTGGGGTGGGAGAGCAGTGCCCACAGGGCTGGGGAGACTTTGGCCCTCAAAATCACCAAAATGCTGAGCTCAGGAGTCCCCTGGGCCTCTGCAGCTCTCCTCCAGTAAGGCTCCCTTTCAAACTCAATTCCCCCATCAACAAAAAGCTGTCTTGCTGCTGGACCTGCCAGCCCCAAAGGCAGCAGAAATCTGTTTTGCAGATCTTGTTTCAGAGAGCTGCTGCTGCTGCTCTTCTTTGGAGCATTTCCATTATCTTTTTCATAGAGCTGCCACTCAATGAAAAATCTTCACAAAGCTCTAAAAAAATTTTTTCAGAGACGGTTTTGTAATGAAGTTGCAATTTGATTCTTCTCTGCCTTGAGATGTTTGGTCTTTTCTTGTAAGAGCATCAGGTTTTTTGTTTTGTTTTTAACAGTAATCTCTCATAATGGAAAGAAATATTTAATATTGTCTTGTATTTTTTATTTTAATAGCATCAAAATGTAAACTTACCAGTAGGCAGCAGCCACGCTAGCGTCATGAGATGCACAGGAAACACAGGGGCTGAAGCAAATATTAAGGAGACTTTTGCAAGCACTGTGATTATTATATATTGGCCAATATGTGGCTTATTATCTCCTGTAACTTTTAGTGGATCATAACACATTTACTAATTGTCCTCAGCATCCCCATCAAAAGAACAAGTTTCAGTTCTGTCAGACACACACCACACTAACCCCACGTGTCACTGAGATTTAAAGCAGAGCCAATATTTCCCTTCACCTCCTTGTGCATACAGCCAGCAGCTCAGCACTTGAGCCTTGTCCCAGATGCATGAGCCCTGTGGGTATTTTGTGCCAGTCGACAAGTGGGATTTAGAATGTTACATATAACATGGGATAGGAGGCAAGAAGCAGTGCAAACTTCTTTTGCTTTAGCAAACTCAAGTTCTTCTGCTTTAAAGGAGGAAATGTATTCCAAGGAAATAGTAATCAAGGGTTGTTTTTTTTTTTTGTTTTTGTTTTTTTTTCACTAGCTGAGAAGTGGAAATGTATGCCAGAGAGGGCTTAGACATACTAATATATATATAGATATACCCCATACATAGGTACACGTAGGTGTAAGTATTTTATCTGGTGTGTGTATATGTATTGGGTGGGTGGGTGAGTATATATATATCTGTTTGTATATGCACATATAAACTAATATTTGTCTTAAGGAATGGCTAATTGTCTTTTTTTTTCACAGTAGTGTCTCAAAGTGATATGTTTTGTTTCAGATCCCAGGACCATCACCTGCCCCAACAGATACATGAATTCCCTTTGGACTCTCCTTTTTGGTCGGCAGTTTCATTACCTTGATGGTGTTGAGGAGCCTCTGGATCGCATTGTAAGGATCCTGCACAACAGTCTGCTCTGGAAAAAAAAATTCTTTCCTCCTCTAGTAATTATTGCAATATTTACTGAACCCTTGGCAGTGTTGGTGGAGGAAACAGAACCCCAACATCATCTCTTCCCTGTCACTTTTTAAATGGTCTCCTCCCAGCTGGAAGCAGATTTCTTTCTTCACAAGAGCTTGCAGCCTTTTAGGAAGGTGGGGTAAAGTAGTAAAGGAAGATTTTTGCTTAACCATTTGGGGCTGAGGTGTTTCTCCGTCCTGGGCACCAGCAATAATAGGAAACAGAGCTGATGTCTGTGCCAGGTAGCTCCTTTCTGATGCATTAGCATTTGTAGCAGACTCTTAAATCATATTATTGATGCTCCATCAGTGTTTTGGTTTTCAGGGTAGTTTGGCTGCCATCACTCCAGAGGTCTGAAAACATTTTGTTAGAGAAGAGTGTCTAAACAGATAGTTAAGACAGTCAAACAGGAGAAGGGCTGCTGCATGGCAGGACAGGATTGAGCTGCTCTTCCCATTGCTTTGGCAATAGGACAAGTTGTAATAGGCTTAAACTGAGGCAAAGGCTATTTAATTTAGGCTTTGGGAAAGGGAGAGAAATTATCTCAAGCTAAAAAGAGGTAGATACAGACAGCTCCAGCATGGGGGTTTGGAAAAAAAATGACCTTGTATGGCTGCTTTTTATGATTACTTGGAGGCTAACAGGTATAGAAAAATAAGCACTGACTGCAGCTGCCTAGTACTTACACTGTGGGGAGAAAGCAAAGTGCCACAGCTGACTCCAGCAGGGCTCCTGCTTTTCTTTCACAGCAGTGTTCACTTAATAGTATTTGCCTGTATACATCTGCCCATGGGCCTTTGGTTGAAAGAACAAAGCTTTAACATAAAACACCTGCTACTCGTGGAAGTTGAAAAAGAGGCTTTTTTTTTTTTTTTTTTTTTTTTTTTTTTTTCCTTAATTCTGTCTGGTGATAAAAAAGAAGAGCAGGTGCTGAGGAGATTTGACCACAACCCACAGTGATATCTTGTCCCCTCTTTCAGACATTGCTAACTAGCCATAAACTGCAATAAATGAAGTTTTGTCAGTCTGCCAAAGAGATATATGCATTTCCATTACACAAGTGCAATTATTTAATGTAACCTCTGAATAGTATCTTTAACTCATCATGTTCCTACTCAGGAAGAAAGAAGCATAACACATTGAAAAAAAATACCGAAAAAGCTCAAACCACTCCAAAATCATGGGAATGACTAAAGCACCCACTTAAGGTGTTAAAGGAAAAAAAAAAAAAAAACAAAAAACCAAAAAAACACCAAACAGTTTTTCTCGCTCCACTCAGGAAAATGAAAGTCAATTAACATTGACATTTCTGGACTGTAAACCAGGCAAACTTAATTTCCAAGGTCTGGATTAAAGATAAAATTGTAGATTATACTGCCCTTACAAACCTTTGTAAGGTTACTGCTCCCACTATATGAGCTATGAAGAAATCTGAAAGATTTATATAGTTCTCTCTTGCCTTTTTTTTCCCCCAAGGAAAGCAATTTGGTGTGGAATGAATTGTTACTCGAGGTTTTATCTAAGAGAAGTGATACCTAACCCCACCTCCTACAGCCACCAGGGACGAGGAGGGCTCTGTTGGGTAGGAAGGTTTTGGTGCATGGCTGGTTGTGGACTGGGATGCTTGGGCTAGGCTGGATCAGCCCCAGGAGAAGGGCACTGTGCCCCACTGCCTGTAGAACCCCAGAGCAGGTACTGCAAAGCTGTCCTGACAGATAGCCCATCTCCAGGCAGGACTACAAACCTGTGTTAACCCTGCCTTCTGGGTGACAGGCTGTCCAGAAATGAAAGGGAAAAACAAAACTCACAGAGAAATGCCTAAGATAATGGGAGCCACATCACCCCTGTTAATGTGAAAATCTTTGGCTGGCTGAAACACAGAGCATGTAAGTACTAGAAGTTTATGGTGAAAATTGCAGCAGATCCAAACGTGAAACTCTTGAAAAAGAATCCTCCTACCTGTACTTCCTAGCATGTGCTATTTTCTCAGTTAGAATTTACTGGTTCTTGGTTGATAATATCAAACACTGTGATTTTCAAAGAAGACTAAGAGATTTATTTGTTCAGCTTCCAAGGAAGGGGAAAAAACAATCAGACCAACCACCCAAAGCTATGACAGAATCCCTGAGACTGAGCTACATCCCCATTTATCATGCTAGGGACACGTGTGGAGGCAGCAGGATGTGAGTGTGATCCTTGTCACAGCCAGAGGTGCATCTGTTGTGAGGGGACCTATGAAAGAAACAGAAACACTGGAAGTTTCTGCATGGCAGAACATGTGTGCACACCTGTGAGTGCAAGTACAGAGCTGTAACTGGGCAGGTTTTCTAACCAGAACCAAGGTGTGTCTGCAGACACAATTTTTAGTCTGCCCACCAGCATTATTGAGTTATGTCAGAGATGTGGATGATGACCAGATTTCCTCTGACATTAACTTTTAGCCATAGCTGAAATCAATAAATCAACAGTATCATCCAGTGAGCTGTGTTGGCTTGGAGTTAACATGTAAACAACCTGAAAATTTGTTTTCCCATAATCAGCACTTTGTAATGTTCATTCAGCTAGAAGATAAAATAAAAACACAAGAGGAGGCATTTCTCTTCGACACAAAATCATACAAAAAATCTTTTTTTATTAAATATACATTACTTACAGCTTAAGTCTTTCTTCTGTACAACAGTAACCATAGAAAACGAAAGAAGCTAAGGCTAAATTTTTTCAATCCCTTAACAGGGTATTAAGACATGTTACATTGTCTACAAAACTGACTTAGACTGAGGCAACGTCCTGTGGAATTCTCTTTAGAAAACCAGATAGTGAAAGGGGAATAATCTAAATCTCCATTTTGCTTTTTACTGTAACTGAGAGACTCTTGCTTTACCCTTGGACGAACCATTAAAAAAATGTTCTTTTTTTTTTTTTTGCTTTGTTAATAAAATGAACAGAGCTCTGAGAGATTTATTTAATACAATCTGAGTAGAACAAAGTAAAATGAATGATGAAAGGCTCATCAGTAGAAAGAACCAATTTTTTATTATTACAAGTACTTAATCACAGCTGCCATTTTGCCCTTTTTCTTTTTTTTTTTTTTTTTTTCTTTTTAGGGTGCCTTTATCTATTAAAATCCTATTAAATTCTTCCAGTGGGTGGGCTCCTGAGTTGGTTGACATGACACCACCCACAGACCAACCTTCCCCAAATACAAATTTTTAGAAACTTCTGAAGGTGACTTAAGCCATATCATGGGGCTTTGTGGAGATGAAGGTCATTGCCCTATCCCAAATTTTATCCATAGTTCTGATGACACAGTTGTGAAACAACACAATTTCAGTGAATGCAACTCTTGTTAACAGCAGTAAGGGATGACAAATACAAGGTCCTGACTTGGATTCATGTATGTCAGCCTCAGTTTGCAGGAGATCATCAAAGCAAGAGCAATATGAGGCTAAATTCATCTGTGATGTATCTACTGTGATGTATCTATTGACCTAAACTGGATTACAACCAGGTCTGAAGCTGTCTCTGTTTCTTTCACAAAGGGGCTTTCAAAACAGGTGAGGTATGACAATGTTAAGGTTCTCACTATCATTTAGATATAACGGTCTGTGTTACAGATTTCATTTGCAAAAATCTCAAGAGTAGAGATTTTTATGACTGGATGTCTGAATAAAAAAAAGTACCTGCTTGCTCTCCTGAGCTCCTGAAACTTCAATTCCACTGTGTTGTGAATGGAAAGTGAGGCTGTGACTGGCTGTATCTATGCTTTACCTAAGAAACCTTCTACCTTCTTCTTTCTTGACAACATGGGTGCTGCATTGGCAGCAATGACAAACACATCAGAAAAGGGTGTGCCTAAAGAAAGCAAAAAGGAGCTGTAAAGGGCATGCAAAAATGAGTAAATAATTTCCCATGCAGAATTTGTTCCAAATGGACTCTATTTAGGGCTGTGGGTTTGAAATTTGTGGAGAGTTATGACTAGAACTTCACAAAGTAAGTGGTGTTGCAATGTGAACAGCAATCAATGGATTAGAAAAAAGCTGCTACAAGCATCCTGAACGAGGGAGTGGAAAGTCTCTAAGCAAATACTATTCTTTGGATCACCTATTGTACCCAGCATTTGATTAATGTCATGATTATTTGAGGGAAAACATCCCCAATTCTCCTTTGGGTTATCCGGGAGAGTTCCAGTGATTTAACTGGGAACATTCGGCTCTGGTATCAGCCTGAGCTTTGAAATCCTCCCCCATGTTTGAAGCACATCTCTGGTACTTTACAGACCACCAGGACAACTAAGACTATGTTTTGGCAGGCTACGTAACAATTCATTCCATGGCAAAAACCAAACACTGAAAAATACCTGAGAGCCTCATATCCACCTGATGGTTACCATGCATGGCTTCAAACAGTGAATGTTTTCCAAGAGCTTTTGTCTCCTTCACTGCACCATCACAATGATAGTTTGAAGTGTTAATGTCCTTTCCCCTCAGAGGTCATCAGCTCTAGGTGACTACATTTGCACGATGGAGGGCAGTCTCCCTTCTGGGAGACACCCAGCTGACATTTTGGTTTCTGTGACTGCCAGGAGAAATATCATGATCTTAATTTCAATTTTGAAACAAGCTCCTCCGACTCCTACCAGCAATTTGATAGCTCCACATGTTGAAGAAAAAGGAGGGATGAAGAAAGCAGAAGTGAACTTGGTATGCAGCAACACTGTCAACACAAACTGTTGCCTTAATCCTTCCTTAGCTCTGCTTGTAGACTCAGCACATTACAAACAACAAACAACGAGCTTAAAAATTACAAGATTTCACCAGAAAGTGTGCTTTTTTTCCAATTTTTGTTTTCGTCAGAGTAACTTAGTGCAAAAGATCACAAAAATAAGTACCAAAACACGGAAATATTCCAACTCTCTATATGCATGTCTTGAGATAAACAATCAAAGAAAAAAGCTGCTTCAGACCCAAAAGAAGAATGTGTTTAGAAGTTTCATGTACAAAAGTAGCAGGCAGGAGGGGGCCGCCCACACCAAAAGAGGACATGAAGAACTTTCCACTGGGAAAGAAAGGGCAGCAAACTGCAGAACTTAAGAGAACAAATCATGTTTGAAGCTGTGATTGCAAATTGTGAAGGAAACCCCCAAAAACTTCAAGGGCATGGTGCAACTCTAACTGTCATCAAGGAAGAGGGCCTCCCACCAACCTCTGAAGACTCTAGATAAGGTCCTTGGTTTGACAGGGGTGTAATTTTATCACTTGGCTTGTTTGACAAGTAAGCATTAAAAAACTGCATGAAAGCTTTGAAATAGCACTCACAGGGTCTCAGACTTTGCTCAAGTCTTTTACAAAGTGTTGCTTTCAAAGAAAAAAACCCAACCTCCTATGTGTCTGTCAAGAAACAGCAGTGCAGCAGAATACTTGAAACTGGTCTTGTTTGGGGTAAACTTTGTGTAGGTGAGAGCAACAGACAATGGCACGAGATGGTAGACAACAAAGAGGCCAAGTTCTGCCTCCTCTACACTCTTGTTGATTTGAAGTGGAGGATGCATGTCAACTGACTGGCTTCCTTAGAGAAGAAGGTTGATTTTGTTCTAAAGATAGGATTTATTTTTTCAGGAATTCATCTCATTGAGAACTTAGGGGTTCTGGATGGGAACTTACTATAATTTGAAAAGCCAGAAAGTATCAGACATAGCTGCTCGGGGTTAACAGATGCCAGGATATGACAGACAGGAGACTTACATCCTTCCTGGAGCTGCAGAGATACTCCAGTACCATCTCAAATGGCACCAGAGAGGTAGAAAGGCATCTAAGGGGGCTGAGTTCGCTTTAGATTCAGAAATGTGTGGGTCTGGCTTCATGTATGCTATCTGCCAAAGCTCCCAAGTGAGGCAAAATATGGATGTTGAATCTACAACAGACTGAAAGGAGAATTATCCACTTCCCCACAGATTACTGATCAGATTGCCACTTTATCCATTAAAATCCCATAAAATCCTGCCAGTGTTAATCGGTGGGCTCAAAGCAGTACTTTGAAGGTCAATTTTAATGTATTTGGCTATAAGGAGATGTATACATTTACTAGGCAGAGCTGTTTAGTGTAATTTTAGATGCAAGGTGTCCTTCCTTGACCCCAACTGTAACCTCAGTAAAAAAAAAGTCACTTGTAATACCTGTGGAGATATGTCTACTGGATCTTCGAAACTATTGTAAAATTTGGATTCATAGGGAAATTCTGCTAAAAGTGACTTATCTGTTGCCAGGAGACCACCCTGTCTTTATAATCAATGGAGAGAAAGAGGCATGTCTAGTCATTAATTTAATCTCACAGGATGTTTGAGACATTTGACCTGTCCTCACCAGTAAAGGACTGGACAGGGTTGGATGACAGTTGTAAAACAGGCAGTCAGTAAAATCAAATGCAAAATGAAACAAACCCCAAAGACTCAGATAACAGCAATATCCAAGTGCTTCATAGGTTTCAATCTTATCTTCAGCAAAATCAATAACTGACTTCATTAGGAAAAGATTTATAACCCCTCACCATAGTGAAACAATATGATATATTGATTGCTCCTCATCCAATATGTGAAATATGTGATCAGCTAAATGCTAATATAGTCAAAGATCTCATTAAAGTAAGGGTTTGGATTACACTGTAAAAATTGAGCAATTGATAAACAGGATGAGTTAAGTCTATCTAGATCAGGTTAAAATAAAGTCAAGAGAAAGCATCATATTTTTGTAATCTGGTTATAGTTTTAACTTAAATATCAGGGGCATGTCATGACTGACCACACTCTGATAACAGCACATCTCTGTTTGTCTCACTTTTACTGTCGTATTTACCCAGGTGGGAATTCTGGCTTAGCCCATAGGAGTAAAAGGCATGTCTTTTATTTGTCTTTTTCACTGCAGCCATAACTTCAGTGCTGAGCCATGGCAAGAGTGAGAGAAAAAAACCCAAGAAACAAAACCCCAGTGTACATGTTAAAAATTGACCCAAAACACTCCCACTTTTCTTGTCTTTAGTAAGTGAATAAGGCCAGATGAAATACTAACTGCCAATTACACAGGTAACTTACTTAGGACCACAGTTCTATTTCCAAAAGAGAAATGGGACTGACTTTTTAAAGGCATTTAAATGTCTTGTAGTATGTTAGAACATTTCACAGAAAGGTAGACACAGAAACTCAACTGAAATTAATTTGAGTTAAATGCTCATTTTGTTTAGTCACTTTAGCATTGATCCACGTCCTCAAGAGACTAAATTCCTTGTAAAGCCTATCTTTCACCCAGGTGACAGCCAAGTTAGCTGGAGTCAGCTTTCTGACATCCAGCCTTCCTTGGTTTTCTATAGCCAGTCACTGGCATTTACAGAGATCTTCTGGGCATCCAGCTCAGACTGCATGATTTATCTTTATCAGGATGGCTATTACTGGTCAAGCCTTTTCTGGAAAACAGGAATTTGCAGCACCTAAATCCATATCTAAGATACCTTGTAATTTCACAGTCAAAAAATCCTTGCCTAGCAATAATAATTTTCAGAAGCTACATATCCTATCACCAAAAGAAAAAAAAAAGAGACTTAGTGTCCTTCTACCAACCCCTTACTTTTATTATGAAACACATTTTGGGGAAGGAAGAAAACCCAAACAATGCCTCCAAACAACTCTTTGACAATCTCAGGTTTTTCACTAAAACGAAACCTGAAATTTTATGTATAAAAAGTATTATCCTCTGGCTTTACTGAAAAATATTATCTAGACTGACAGCTAAAAGAAAAAGGGAAAACATCCTATTTAAAGAGAAATGTTGATAAAAAATAGCAGAAATGGTTTTAAATAGATGGGAAAAAAGTTATCATTTGATCTAAGGAAAATTAATTTTAGCACTAGTAGATTTTTTCAAAACTGTGTTTCTTCTCTTTTATAAAAAACTATTATTAATTGCCTTTAACTGGTACTGAAGGAAATCTGAGCCTGCCCTTACTAAAGAAAGCATTAGACCAAAACAATTTAAAAAACAAAAAGGAGTTAATTTAGAGTACTTCATTTAGTATATGTCAGCTATCTTTTAATAAGAGTAATTGTGACATCCTGATTTAGAAGTCCATACAAATGTGTTCATTTGTTCAGCCTGTAGCATAAAAATCTTCCCATCTCAGTGCATCCACAGGTATAGATGCACATGTCTCTGTATACTCATGCATGCATTCCTGTACAGTTCTTTCTTTTTTCAGATACACCCCAACCTAGCAAAATTTTCAGTTTTAACTTCCTATTCCACTCTTCATGTAGCCAGTTAAGCACATTAGTACATCAGAGATATCTCATATAGAGGCCATTTCAGAAAAGATTAGTCAAACAGAGGCAGAGGTGCCCATGAACTCTTATTCCTCCCTTCTGCCATGCCAAACAAAGCAGCTTGATCTGGAGGAAGGAAAGAGAAAAGATAACTGTTTTGCCAGGATCTTACTGCCAAAGACAAAGCAACATAAAGAGATTCTGAAATAAATACTCAGTCCATCATTCCAATACTCACCACACAGAAACACTGTCAAGTAATTGTATTTCCCAAACAGCCAGTGTGTCGCAAAACGACTGCAGTTGACCATGGCTGAGGAAGAATGGCACTAAACTAGTTTCAATATAGATGGCTCTATAAAATTCCTCAGTGAAGAGTTCTGGTTAATATTGCCTCATATTCCTCTTCCTTTAAGAATGATGTCACTCCACCACTGCTTTCTCTTCCCTGAATGCTCCAAAAGAAGTGGTAAAGAATCACCACATTCAAACAGTCATTTCTTTATTTATTCTTCCTTGTCTGGTCTCTCCTCTCATAAAAAAAACCTCAAACAAAAAACTCGAACAAATAAACACCTACATACCTTTCCAATGGACTGCCTAAAAGAACAGCACCTGTTGCATGTGCAAGCTCCTCTCTATTTTGCTGTGGGTTATTCTCTCATACTGGGATTCTTTAATTATGGAAAAATGAGGACTGTGCGGAAACCCCAGGATGACTGCACAGAGTGTAGGGCAAAGGAAGAGATTCAGCTGCACAGTCAATTGTCTCAAATTAATTATTACCAAGAGTACTGCAATGAATAAGATTTTTTCCCCCTTTACTTTAGCTCTCATTCTACCACCAGTAAATTCTACACACCCTATAGAAGCCCTGCAAAGGCAGATGTCACACAGACACAACAGGGTGCTCAAAACCTCCGTGACTGAGACACCTTCATTTTTTACCATTAGGATGTTTGTGATTGAGAAGGTTGTTCATCCTCACACTGTAACCATCCAGCACAAGTAAAATGGGCAGAATTTGATTCTTTTGTAGTGTTCCCAATCAGGAAAAGACAGAAGACAAAAAAAAAAAAAAAAAAAAAAAAAAAAAAAAAAAAAAAAAAAAAAAAAAAATTAATTTGAAGTAGAGTATTTGGGATCTGTTTGTTTCCCTAATACTCTTCCTTGTAAAGGGGGTTTATCAAAATTCATCTTTTTAGACATGATATCAGACCTCTCTCTATTTATCTTTGGAGAAGTTATTCCAATTTCTATAAACAGGAAATATCAATCAATCTTTCATGCAGTTTTGGGAGGGTTGAGTAGTAGGATTTATTTTTTCTTTTTTTAGAAGAGCTGGCAGAAGGTATGAGTCATGTTTAAGATCAAACTATTTTGGTTTTGTTTCTCATCTATGTTCTTTTTCTTTTCCACAGCAGCAACAGTGTTTAACCTCAGTGTGTGATAATCCTCCATGTGGCATGAACAGGCATACGCTGCATTTCTAAAATTTCAGACAAATATAGAGCACCTAAGTCCTAGCAGCTTCCTAAACCCTTTGGAAATTCAAGCTACTATTTTCCATGCTTCAGCTAGGGTTATACTAGTGCATGTTTGGTCTACATAGCCAGCCTTATGAGATGGAGGTGAAAGAGGTGCATGGAAATGATATTTATTGTTGATACATATATTGTTGGAAAAGTACCGAGAAGCCTAAAAGTTACAGTAAAAGGACAGGAGGTTGGGGGAAGGAGCTTAATGAGGACAGTTTTATTTTCCTTTATGTCATACCAGCTTTTCAACTGGTACAAATTAATTTAACACCATTTAAACCAATAGACAATATATCAATTAGTAACATTTGAGAATTTGGCCGGTTCTGGTTCTTTATGATTGTTGTAAATGAGCCCATGAAATAAATCAAGTGTTTTGATCTCATTCTTTCCCTCTATCCTGTCCCAGTATCTGCAGAGCTATGTGTTCAACTACTTTACCTGTACTTTACATAGTCCAGCTCTAGTGTAAAAGCAATGACTTAAATGGCTCCAGAGGAAAAAAAAAAAACAAAACAAAACAAGAAAAACAACAAACCAACAAATAAATGAAGGGACTTTGAAACATCCAAGAACTGACAGCAGAAACCAGGTGTGCATGATGATCTTATTTTGTGTAGGATGGGATAACAGGTCTCGAGCTGCAGAAGCAAACTGTGATTGCCAGGTTCTTGTGCAGAGAATGAGGCACTGTGATTGTTCTCAGTGTTTCCTGTGCAGGGCGGTCTTTTCCAAATGAAAAAGAAGCTAGCAAAAAATGAGTGTCAAAAAAAAAAAAAAGAATTCAAAAAGAAAAAATAAAGGGAGAAAGGAATAAAGAAAGGGAGGTTAGGGGAGGAAGAGTAAGAAGAAATTTCATTGTCCATCAGATAAAATATTCCCGTTTACACTCGCTCACTGTGTTTTGCAAGTCAATGTCAGCTTTAAAGGAGCTCTCAAGGTTTTCAGGGTATTCCTTCTCCTTTTTCTGGCTATTTCGATGTGCTTGTTTGTGTTGATAGAGGAATCTGCTCATGATGGCAATGATGCAAAAAATTATGAATATCACAACTGCTATTACACCTGTAAATAAAAAAGGAAGGATAAAAAGAGTGAAAACCAAAACGAAATGCTCAGTTACCTCAAAAATGCATTACCAATGCACAGCACCTACCTGGTATGATAGATCAGTTCATCTCAGTCTATACATAATCACATGCCTCTATCAAACCCTTCCTGGTTATTTCTTTTTCTGTTTTGTCACCTCAAGAACACTCAAAATCTAGCATGTATTGATATAATTGACCTAATTTCTGTAAAATTATGCTTTCACTGGAAATAGGCAATTCAGCGTGTTTGCTTTTAAAGCACTAGATCTGTATGCTCGTAAAAATGTCTGCTCTGTCATATTTTCTTCTGTGTTATCTCTGGGAACCTTGCACAAGCCTTGTACACTTTGGTTTATAGCTTCTAGATATTATCAAAGGCAGCTCACTACAGGGCATGTTATAAAATAAACAGAGATAAATTGTATTCTAGGCCGTTACAGGAAAATTAAAACCATACATGAAATTGTGAGGACACTGTTCCCCAGTATATAAATATTTCCATATGACTTGGTGAGTTCCACTACACCACCAGATTACAAAGACAGAGCTCAGGAAGTATGGGATATGTGAACTCTGCAAAGTATTCACCAGGATGGTGTCAAGAAATTGCTGCTTAGCTGGTCTTGGAACACAGACTCACATGGAATCACAGAACATTTGGGACTTCTGGAGATCATCTTGTCCAGATCCCCTGCTCAAGCAGGCAGACAGACAGAGTTTAGTTATATCTTAGAAGACTCAAGTCCCTGATGATCCATGTGTGACCACAATAACCCATAATGCAGTTGCCTACCTAGGTAGCTTGACACAGATACATGCTAATAAACAGAGCAGATACTAGACCTAGCAGATTACAAAAAAAAACCCCTTGGACTAGATTTCATGGAGCCCAGATTTAAAGTCTCCTAGATTTTTCCCTTGACAGAATTATTTTTTGACTGTAGTCTTTAAAAATGAAATTACCTCCAATCACAGCTGAATCACTTCTGACTGCATTGGTGAGAGGTTCTCTTTCATCTGTCTTCCCAAAAGGATCTGCAGTTGATTAAACAAAAGAGAACTTATTTTCTGTATCAACTGATCATTTTCTCTATGGCTTAGCCAGAAGTGTCCTCTTACTCTCTTGAATTCTAATCTGTTTTCAAAAGATATGATTTGGAGAATTGGAGAACTGAAGCAGAAGGGTCTGAAAAATAAAGTGAGTTTGCAGAACAATTTTCTTTTACACCTTCAAGAGCAAATTCTCTTAAGGGTATATTTAAAAGGAAACAGGAAGTTTCACACTAACAGCTGAAAGTGTTGTTACAATTCATCAGAAGAATCATCTAATCCAAAGCCCTACTCAAATCCAAGTCTATTACAACATGTTTTTCAGTGCTGTATCCACTTGGGTTTTGAATATATCCAAGGATAAAGACTTTGCAACTTGTCTGGTTGTTATGTATCCTCTCTCAAGTCTCTATCCTATGGGATTTTTCCAAGCTGGTCCATGAGAAGGTCAAAGTCATGCATTTCTCTCTTTTTTTCTTCCTTTGAGGAGCCTCAACTTCACCATCTCACAGTTGCTACAGCCAAAGCTGTCCTGGCATATCCCTAGCCAGTCAGAGCTTGTTTGGAAATACCAGGCCCAGCACAATTAGCACAGTGAGATGGAACTTCACTGTTAAGGGCGTCTTTCAGAAGCAAATCTTTTCTGTTTAGTTCCAGACTTACGAAAATATTTGACTTTTTTTACTTTAAATGCTTGAAGACCTGCTCTCAGCTGAAGCGGACAGGCAGCTCAAGACTCCACCACTAACACAGCTGAATCTCCTCTGTAAATTTTACAGCATTTTAATATTAGGAAATCTCTGTCATCTCCATACCATCAATAAAGAGTTCAAAATAACAAAATCTTTACATGTGCCTCAGCGAGGAAGAAGGTGATCTTTGTTAAATTTCAAAACCACAGTAAGTCACCTCTCATTTTGTGTCTCCTAATCAAGAAAAGTGTTCAGATAACTGTGTGAATGGATTTTATTCCACGTCTGTCTGCCAGGAAACTTTTTTGAGTACAAGTGTTCCTTTCTGAAGGAAATAGCTTCAGTTGTTTTCAAGTTACAAATATAGAAAGCTTTTTTCACACACTTAAAGAGTTTTCCTAGTGGGCTTTTTTGTTGTATCTGCACATTAGAATATCGATGCAGACATGTACTGCCTCCTTTGAAGTTCTATTTTTCTTCTCAGACACTCAATAATGAGAAATTTGGTAGTGATGAATTGAGATACCAGCACTAAATTTGAAAGTTAATCCTTGACTCTATTTTCTTTTTATTTCTTAAAATGTGTCCTTTCCATGCAGAAATGTAATGTGTGAGTGCATCTATAGAAATTATAATTTGCTACAAATTGGAAATATTTTTTAAACAAGAATCAACCGCCCATTGCTTTTACTTTAGCATATAAAGACATGAAGTCTTTAGAGCTCACTTGTTCTAAAGATCTTATTCAGGCTTTAATCCAATCCAGAGTGAATAGTGAGACTGGAATGTCAGATAATTCATCACATTGAGAGGAAATCATATTTTAGAGCACAATGTGCCAAGAAAGGCATGAGTTTTTATAATAATTCTGCATTTCTGATGCAACAGTGCTTAACCTTAACGATGGAGTGCAACTGATTGTATGCTTTAAATATTTAAGTTCAAATGTGACACTCTGCTCTGTGTTCTGTCCTGAAATTCTGAGCCTCAGGTTTTACTGCTTTCTAAACTCCTTAGAAAAATTAGATCATTGAGGTGACAGATCACAGGGCAAAGAGTTCATATTTTCAGTATGATTGCCCATTCAGGACTCACATGACAGATTTGTCTGTGCGTCAGAGCAGACACCTCGGACAACTCGAGGCAGTGAGAAGGAGATGGGGGGTGGGGAGGAGCATGGGCACACTGGCAGCCACTCTCCAGAGTAATCAGCAGCCTTTTTTCCTATGCAGCATGCTAATAGCATCATTTGTTTTCTGCCGAATATCTTAGGCAGAAGCTGCGGGAAATGAGGATTTGATGCAAGTACAAATGTGAAAGGAATTGTATTATGATCTAAACTAGAGTTTTAACAGTTATCAAAAAGGAGAAAGTAGCTTTATAGGTTAAGGGGCAAAAAACAGCCCTTAATTTGCACCCCTTTCTGGTCATTAAGAATTCTGCCACATCCACTGGTGACTAAAGCAGTAACTTGATTGTCTCTGTTCATGTGACAACACTTCCAGCTGCTCTCAGTTTCCTTCTCTGCATACAAATTCACATATGTAAAACACTTCACATTCCCAGAGGACAGCTTCAGGATTGCAAAAGATACACAAACAATTGGGATCATCTTACTGGTGTTACTCAAGTAGTGCTCTCTCCCTTTAGTCTAAGAGAATGAAGTACAAGCATCAAGTTGAAGTCACATGCGCCAAGGGTTTTGTGCAAGAGTTTTTGCTCATTTCTGTCAGGGTGGGAACAAATTTAAATTGTGTTTTTGTATGACTTTTATTGCTTTATCACTACTGGGATATACAATCTATGTAACATTTATGTTCTCCTTTGAGATCTGCAGCACCGAAATTATCTGGAGTGGACAGGAATGACAAATCAGTTGTGTAACCAAACTTTCCAAGCTTTTCCACTACACCTTTGGGATTTTTTCATTTGTTCTAGGAAGGTACGATTTAGGCGATCCAGGAACTTAGTCCAAAAACATTGTTTCAGAACAATGGCTTTTAAAGGGGCCTTGACGAGTCCTGATGCCCACCCTCAACACTCCTGATTCCGAGAGAAAAGGCAACTTCCCAGTTCCACTGTTCATACTGTCACAATTGACATAGTCCATACTGTCACAATGTGGTACAGCAAAAAGAAAGGAAACTGCACTCCACAGTGTCCTTTAAACTCCCCAATCCCCTCCCAGCAGGACACACCTGATGAGGAATATATTGTGGTTGCTGTGTTCACGTCAGCTTCCATCATGGATGCACAGTTGGATTCTGTCAAGGAACCTCTGACAGTCACGGGAGCAATGCTGGGATGGCGTAAAGCAGCTTTCAGGGGAGCAATGTGGTTGTACTGCACAGAGGACAGGCAGCCAGTGAAGCCATAGGCATTTGCCTTGGAGACTTCAGGGTCCAGGGACAAACTGTCTGCAGTGCAACAGAAAAACATCTGGCAATGGACTGTTTTAGGAAGGCATTAAGAAAATGAAATTCTCTTTTGCCTTACCCACCCATTTTGTATCTATTATGCAATTTCAACTCTTCAGGTTCTCCTTCAGCAGCCTAAAAGTTCTCCTTGGCCTGATTCACAAGGTTCCTGAAGTTCTTTCTCTATAATGCTACTTACCTTGAATTGTCATGCACATAAAAGTCTGCACTGCACTTTTTTCCTCATCTGTTTTCTCTACTAATGGACAGTATCTAGCACATCTACTAACCACAGCAATTACAACAAAAACATCAACAGTAATAATAATACTAGTAAAAAAAAGTAAAAAAGAAGCTACATTAAATATCACAGAATTGGGGGGCTGATAGTCTTTTGTATCTGCTAACAGCATCAGCTGCACATATATGGACCATACCTTCAAGGCATTCTGCTCCTCCGCTCTTTGGATGAAAGACCCTACTCTCTATTTTCTGTCATAAAATGCTTTATATGGCCTGTCACTGAATGGCTTTCTACCTCAGCTTCCCATCCTTCAAGAGTTTATTATTCAACAACTCTGAAGCACCCATTCAGGTTACTACTTTTTTACTATGAGAATTCCTAGGAATCTTTCTAGTTATGAGTCAGACTCTCACTCTACCAGCCCCATTTCACTAATAAAATAAAGACTAAAACTATACCTCTTCTTATCTAAATCAAAATTAAAACAAATACCTCTGTGTTATTTTCCAGCCTGTAGATAAAATAGCACAAGTAACTTATCTGTTGGTGTGTGTTCAGTTAAATTTCACAAAGACAAAGCAAATCAAAGGCAAGGGGTTTTTACAGAATCATAGAGTGGTTCAGTTTGGAAGCAACCTTCAAGATCAACTTATTCCAACCCTCTGCCATGGGCAGAGACACCTCTTACTAGACCTGGTTGCTCAGGCCCCATCCAAGCTGGCCTTGAACACTTCCAGGGATAAGAATCCATAACTTCTTTGGGCAGCCTGTTCCAATGCTCCATGTTCATGGTAAAAAATTTACTTCCAAAAGTTTTAATATCAAAGATTGTTTGGGAAAGTCAGGGAAGGACAGTGAAGCCATTTTCTGTTTTCTCCAAACTCACATTATTTACTTTCCAGAAATTGAAATTCATGCTGCTCAGAGGTCTCAAACATGATGTGTTTTATATCTAGGTCAATCAAACAAGAAAAAAGCCTACAAATGCACACAGATACAGTATCCAAACTTATTCAAAATCTTAAAAAATACCTGCTATCAGAAAAAAAAAAAAACCAACCTCATAGCATTGAAAGTTTTGGGAATACTTCCAATGATCATGGGAATTAAGGTTCCTAGCTTTTCAAGTTTTACTTGTTTTCAAATCTTGAAAGAAAAAGCTGCTAAATTTTAAAATAAGGTCCATTTTTTCCGTTATTATTCGAATATAATGATTTTACAAGTGCTCAGGACTTAGGGGAAAAAAAAGCTTTCTCTCAAAAGCTGACATTGCTATTTTAATTATATAAAGTTCTTTTTTGTATGAGAAAATACAGAGAAATCTCAAAGCCAGCCCAAATCATGCAGTTTTTGTGCTCAAGATTTGTGGCTGTTATGCCATGCACCCAGAGGGAATTAGCCAAGAAAGATTTCTAATTATGTTTGAGTGTCTTTGTGGAAGTATAACACAAAAGAGTGTGGCTGTTTCTCAGCAGAGCAAGGTACAGTATCAGCCTGCTCTCCCAGGAGCCTTACAGGAGAAATGCTCAGTTTGCAGAGTTGTCAGGGGCACAGCCTCTGAGCTGCAAGATGGGAAGAGAAACAGTGAGGCTTTGCCCCTGGAAAACCTTCAATCTTGCAGGAGTTCACATTTGCTCTTCTGAAAGTATGAAAGAATTGACTGCATTCAGATTTTTAATGAAATTTTGGCTGAGATGTTATAAAACAGACAAAGAATTGCTTCCAAGTTCCTGCAAGAAGGTTTCTTTATACTAAAAGACTGATTTACAGTGTTTGCCATCTTTGTTGAATTTATAAACCCTTTGTAAATATTCCTACACTCAGCCTTTATTGTTTTCTTAGCTCTGACACAAAAGGTGAATTTGTTGCTATCTTTTATAACTAGGCAATCTGAGTTGCTCTGTTCTACCCCAATGTGCAAAAAGTTAAGCCTAAGAAATAATGTGTTCCTCTTTCATGGTGCAGTGGTTTGAAAAGTCAAAGATTCAGTTTTTTTGCAGGCATTTTTAAAAGTTACATTAAGGGCCAATTCCACAAGCCTTTTGTCAAAGTAAGCTTTGCATGAATGAGAACTTGGAGGTTTGCTGTTGAATGATTTTGAAATTTGGAAAAATAAAAAGAAATCAAAAGAAGAAACCAAAAACAATCCCAGAGTCCTCTGGTAAAAATTCCACGTGCACAGATTCTGTTTGCCTTATTACACAGCTTTAGGTGTGCCTAATGTCTGTCAGAAAGGGGGGCTTGCACTGCTCTCAACAAGAAAGCTGCACAACTCGGATGTGAATGACTCGTGCTGCCCTCTGAATTCTTGAGAGGATAATGTAAATCTGTGATTATAACATGGTTAGCTCTATGAAAGGCTTATTAAAAGACAATCTGTCATTTGGAGTTTTTGCATCACAACAAAATGTTTTCCCAAAAGGTGTTTTCACTACATGACTACAGTGCTCAGTGAGAGAAGCAACTTGGTGAAGTTCCATTGTTCGTGCTGCAGCCAAGGTCATGAGAAACTTCGGTGGCCCTCCTCTGACCTGGCAATGCTGGGAATCTTTCCACGCATTTCACTGGTCTGGAAAATCACACTGAATTGCTGCTGATAGCTTGGTTTGATCTTCTGACATTTTAGCATTTCATTTCTGTTCCCAGCACTGGAGAATGAGATATTTTGGCTAATTGCTACACAGAGAATAAGAAGGCAATCTTTTTCAGCTTTCAGTAATTAAACTGCTCATTCTCCACAAATTAAGTTTACCCCTACATTTAGGAAGCAATTTTTAAGCTTTATCTGCTGAGTTGAGCGTAAGTTGGCCTGGCTTCTTGTTGGGTCCTGTAGCTGATCCCTGGAAGCTGTCTGCCATGTCACAGCTCAGCAGGATTTATGTTGGTTTTCCATGGATTTGCAAGGACTTTCCATGATAATGATGATTACGTCTAACATGTGGTTGTATTTTTTAAACTTTATGGATTGTATCAACATAACTTATATGCTGATTTATTCCTATTCAGAAAATCAGACATCCTCTTCCCCTGCTGTTTCATTATACCCCTCTGCCACTTACTTGTTGTAAGATTTTAGATAAAGCAATTTTAAGTCTTCATATCTCAGTAATGGGAAATTAATTTTCATCATGAATAGAATTCCACGAGAATTCTCTAGAACCAAGCACCAATCTTGCTCAGTAATGAAACAGCAAATTGACATAGTAAATGATAACAAGTAGGACAGGTAACTGGAATCAAAGAGAAATCAAAAGTGTTATTTTTGTGCAGGGAGAGTGGGTAAAATACCCTCTTTCTACAGGTAACATTGTGTAAAACAGGACCATAAACATTATTCAATATATTTTTGTTATTTCTTTATAAATACTATTTTAATTTTGCTCAGAAATTTAAACCTCATTTTGCCAAGCTGTTGAACAGGAATGGCAAGATTATTTCTTGGACATAGTCACCAGATTTGAACCCATGACCTTGAGGTAAAAGACACTTCTAGTCTCCACATACTGCACCTGTCTCAGAAGAGCTCACTACAAGGCACTGTGAAGATACCTGGAAAAATGTGC
The DNA here is from genome assembly GCF_009819655.1 of Sylvia atricapilla. Lineage (NCBI taxonomy): Eukaryota > Metazoa > Chordata > Aves > Passeriformes > Sylviidae > Sylvia > Sylvia atricapilla. The sequence continues at coordinate 25,173,172 of NC_089146.1, forward strand.
TGCTGTGTCCATCAACAATCTCAGCAAACATTGCTGACATTAATCATTCAGTTAGAAAGGGTAGAAAGTGTATCTTGAGTTAGCCTGAAACCCAAAATCATAGCTTTGGAATAATGTCATTTCCTCATGTGAGTCTGCCACAAAGGCCGTGAAGTGAAAACCACAGAAGTTTTTCCTGGTTACAACAACTGAGGTCAACCAGTTTGACTCTTGCCATCTCGGTCCCAAAAGCTTCTCCTCTTTTATATTACACAGAAATTTCCATTTTCCTTAATGCTTTACTAGGCTACTAGGAGGAAAACCAGAGACTTTAAAATTCATCTAAGAGATCTTTTTTCACAATATGGTCTAAAAAATAAGTATTTAGGGCAAGAAGAATTTGAAATAAAGAACTGAGCTTTGCAGTGACCAGAAGAGTCCGGCCAATATCCCTTGCAGACACTGATGTATTGCTTAAATAGTAAATTGAGATCTGGTGAGCTTAAAAACAGGAATGTCTTTCCATAAAAAAAAAAAAAAAAAAAAATGGACTTAGGCATTTTTCATAGAAACTTTCTAAAAGAAGGTAATTCTTTAAATCAGCTTTTGTATTTCTGAGTTAATGACAATTTACCCCTTGTGATTTAATTATCCCATTATCATCTATTCCTATATAATATCCTTGGATGAGCTGCTCTGTGATCTCTTCAGTGTATAGGTTTCATTTTCTCCCCATGAACTTTTAATAAGAAAAGCTATTGTAGAAATCATAAGAATTGTACTGCACCTAGATAATGATTTTAATAAAATTACTTTCCAGATAAACTTTCTTTTACGTACACTTTATATCAAAGCTGAATGACTCAGTTGAAACTCGAGTGTGTTTTAGCTCAGGCTTTTGGAGATAAAAGATATCATGTTCCTGTGCTAGAATACACAATCATTTATGCTACCAGTGTGGGAAGGTCTGCTAATTGATCACTTTGAAGACAATAAATAAATAAAATTTATTTATTGAATAATTTATCGAGCTTAATAAATTAGCTCAACACTAACAGGTTCTAAAGAAATACTTGCAACCTTTTTCTTAAAATCCTCTTGAATCCTTTCAGTGCTACCCTTTTACTCTGGTATCCCTACACAGCTACTATATTAAATTGCCCAGATGTAAATACACAAACAATGAAATTCATGTCTCTGCATCAGAGATTATTTTTCTCAGGGACAATAATGGTGAAAAATTTAGACATGTTGGGGCACAGTACAAAGTTTTCAAGGACTCATTAAATTAAACCCACAAACAAATAAATTATATTTTCCACTGGGATGGCAGCTTTTTGTAGACAACACCTAACCACATGCAAATGTGTCTCTGAGATTGTAAAATTACAAAATAATTTAAGCTGAAAGACATGTTTGAAGGTCATGCAGTTCAATCCCTTGTTCAAAGCAGAGCCAGCCTCACAGTTAGGTCAGAATGTTCGTGTGGTTAAATACAGCAGTATGATCTCTGCAAGGAGCACTTAAAGTAAATGAACTGGGACTCTGGTTAAGATTTCACTGAGGCTTTGCCATAAACTGTATGACCCACTTGGGGCCTGAATCCAGTGCTCACTAAAGTCCAAGGAAAAATCCCATTGATACCGATGAGCTTTAGATAGGTCCTTTTGTGTCCTAACTCTATATTTGTGAAGTAAAAATGACAACTAACTACAGGAGAATAATATTTTTCTATTGCTGTTGGCTACGGTGAGGATGAATTCAACAGACGTCTGCTGGCTACTTGAATGATGCTTCCTTTTACTCCCTTGTCTTCAAAGCCACACTTATATTTAGATTGATCTTTCTAAGGCAGCTATATGGTCCCATTACTGTGTATCTGAAGAGCTCACAGCCTTTAATGCTTTTATCCTCCCAGCACCCCTCTGATGCAGGATGTTCTATTATCTATGCTTTACTGATAGAGAAGGGAGATAGTAAAGCTCAGACTGGTTCCAGTGGGAATAAAATGCCTGCTTACCTTTATATCTGCACATAAATGGACCCAAGGTCATTCAAGCAGTCTGTGGCAGAGTGAGTGTCCCTATGTTTTGAATTCCTGGTGAGACTCCTCTGCCTCAAACAGAGGGTTTTTTTTCCCAGAATTCACAGCTGGGTATAAGGCAGCCATTGGAAAAAACAGAGCCGGTTTGAAAAGAGGAAAAAATATTAGTGTAAGTACCTAAAGTAAGTGTAATGGGGCCGGGGTGGGGAAGGCTAGAAGCAGGGTAGAAGCACTATTATTTAAAAACTGGTCATTTTATAAAAGTGCACTTTTCAAAAGTTCCAGCTGTGCCAAAATGGCTATCATAAGAAAACCTGGTGAGGAAGAAGTTTCAAGCTTTCATGATGTCTTGCTGGAAGACTTCTTTGAGATCTCCCAGTCAGTGGAAAATTAATGGCGGAATCAAGAAAAAAGGTGGTATAACCATCTGATTAAGTAGCCAGGATCAGGCTGTTAGAGCAGAGAAAAGAGCAGTGGTGTGACAGGAAAGAAGAGAGATTTTCAGAAGATTACAGCATAGATATGTAGGACTTGTAGAACAGAGAGTTTTCTACATAGTCCTCTTTCAGTGGACACTTAAATTTTCTAATGAATGCCTTTAGGGGTGTAACTGCAGTGGAATTCAAAATAAACACTACAGGAAGTCTAGGTCTAATCCAAACTATCACATGCCTCTGGAAGTTTATGTTTTGCTGAGGGCATCAGCAATGAGAAGGACAAACTTGGTAGATACTGGTTTAAGTCGCCTGTATTCATCTGGTGAGCTGTCATCAAAAGAAGCTGTAGTCCACATTTTACCCATACAACAGGATAAATAATGATTTAACATATTTATGTAAGTTCCACAGTCCCAAAATGACAAAGTCCAGCTCTCCTCTTTGTACAACAAAACAATACCCTTAACATTGGGGATTTTTGGTTTGGTTTTGTTTCTTTCAATCATGGAAGAGTGTTAAACATGAATAAGTTTGGAGAAGATACAAAATGGTGGAGAGCAGTTGGCAGACCAGATGGTTGTATCAGCATTCAGAGGGATGTTGACAAGCTGGAGGAATGAGAAAACAAGAACACTGTATTTAAAAAGGAAATGTGAAGATCTGCACTTGGGATAGAAGGAACCCCATCCAGCAGCACTGGCTGGGGCTGAGCAGCTGGAAGGCAGCTTTGCAGAGAAAGACAGCTTCCCAGTGGGAGAAAAACATGGACTTACTGGAGTGAGCTCACTGAAGGGCTGCAAAGATGATTTAGGGATCAGAGCATCTCTCCTATGAAGAGAGGATCAATAGAGCTGGGACTGGTCATCCTGGAATAAGAAGACTGAGGAAGATCTGTGATTTTCTGAGGGCACAAGGACTCTATTCAGCATAGCTACAGCTGTGGGACAAAACCTGGAAAATTAAATCCTAATATAGAAGAAACAGTTTGTGGAAATTCACTTAGCATACGAAAAAGAAACTGGAATTAGGATTAGGCTGGAATTAAAGTGACTTGGTAGGATGCATTGTGTCATTTCCAGTACAGCAATAGTATCTTTCACCACCTGGACAGCCAAGTTTATGGTTTTAGTGTCATTACATAATATGAACTACCGCTATACTAAAACAAAATCCCAATAAACTTTGGGGCAAGAGAGACATAAAAGAAGGATAAAAGTTGGTAGTGTTCAGTGGAACAGAATTTCTGACCTTTGGAGATACACCTGGGCTTTTTGGCTTTGCAACAACTTGCACTTGTGAAGTTAATCATATTTTTGTGACTGAATCTAGTTTTTCTCCATAATGCTGAGCTGCACCATGTCAGTTTGCTGGATACATTTTTGAAGGTCTTTGTGCTACCTTCTATCTTTCTGGTTAAAAAAATCCTTGCTTTATTGATTTGGTGTCTATATCTTGAGTTCTAGGTAGAGGTCAAAATGAGTAATGTTCTTTTAGATTTTCAGCACTAAAGCTAAACATTGACAAAATGGAAATTTTAGCTTAGCTCTGAATTGGGCTGAAAACTGTCAGGCTCCCAAACCTGTCCACAAAGGTTTGGAAGACAGCTGTATTCCGAAAAAAACCCCATTATATATAACTAAGGGGATAATCAGGTCCTGCTCTAAAACTGTTTAATAAAATGTGATGCAGAAAGCACTACTGTTACTCTATGGAGCTACACTGCACAACCAGGAACTAGAAGATGTGTGTAGTGTCTGTCTAGCTGCCAGTCCCACAGGCCTCGTGAGCTAATAATGAAACAAATAAAATTGCAATGGTGAGACAGATGTCACACTTGATATGGAGGTCCAATTTGAACAAAGGACTGAAATTTCTGTAAAGAAGGAAGCATTTAGAATTTTACTGTGAAAGAACAAGACTTTATATAAAGGAATATGACATACTTGACAATAAAAAAGAGGAGTTCTACTTTCCAAATTTCAGGCAGGTCTTGTAATGGCTTAAAGGATTAAAGTTCAAGAAGGTCCATGTACAGAACATGCAGAATCGTGGCCTAAGTGCTATACGCAATATTCCTTGCAGAATTCAAATGGCAGTGAAAAAAAGATAGAGAGGATGAAGGCTCATTGTGCTGTTCTTATCGTTATTAAACAGAAATGGCTGGAGAGGGGCAAGCTGCAGTCAGCAAAATGGTATCATTAGGCTAAGATGCTGCCCTGTGCAGCCACACAGGCTGTGTGAATCACTTCACTGGAGGGAGCAACTGGAGTGCTTAATATTGCTATCAGTGCAAACCAGTAAAGCTGCCAAAGTTTTGCATTGATGCAATATATATATATATAGGAGTACTGGAATGTTCAGGCCAACTTTTACAGCAAAACCATCCAAAAAAATCCCCTTATTCTATCAAAAACCCAGCATACAGCACAGGCTAATTCCAGCATTGTAACACCTCATGAATCAGGAATATTTTTGGTAGAACCTACCTGTGACCTTGCCCAAGGTGAGTGACTTAATGGCCTTAAAATCAATCTCAGAAAAGTTGTGTTTGAGTTTGAGAACTTGATCAACCTGGAAGAGGTCAATAAAATTACTTCAGTACAACAGCACATGGACACCCCTAGATCTCACTGTACTGCAAACTTCTGGGAATGTCCTCAGCTGCAAATCAGTTAATTCTGCCCCCAAGCGTGATTCAGTTTCTAAAGATAGCAAAGTGAATGTGCTTTGATTTTAGCAGGAGAAGCTTAAAGGTATACCAGAATAGTCATATAAAGGACTTTGAAGAAACTTCCCCTGCAGAAAAGCTTAAAATGTTTGACCCTGAAATCCCCCTGCTTCCCAAAATCCATGTCTTGTCACTTCAGAATACACTCAAAGGAGACCACTCTAGAAATGTATTGTTAAGAATTAGTTCTGTGCAGAAGAAAACCACAGAGCAGTAGACAATAGAAGACTGGTACTTGAGGAAAACCCTGGCTTTTAGCATAACCTTTCTTAGATAATGAGGTCTACTCATTGTAGTTGTGTGATGTGTTATTTTACCACCCAGAGATGGAAACTGTAAAAAAAAAAAAAAAAAAAAAAAGCACAGTGCTGTGTGTTTTTGTCTTCTCATTCTATTCCTTAAGATACAACCTCTCTATAGACCCTGCCATGCTCTCCTGTTAAGTGATTTTTGCTCAAATGTAGCCAACCTGTTTTGCAATATGGATGGCTATAATTAGCCTTAGAAGAAAAGCAGAAGGAGCAGTAAGATGGTTTTGTTCTCCCTGCCTTGGAAAAACAGGTGATGCAGGGGAGCAAGGCAGAGGAGGGGTTTTGTCTCTCATGATGCTGTCACACTCAGCATTGCTTCTAGTTTCTAGGATGGGGCACTGCCATGTACATGGTGACTGCATCTTGCATTCCTTCAGCTTTTCCTTTTCTGTGAGGATAAGGCAGCTGGGGTCATGTTCTCCCTTGGGAAAAACACCCAAACAGAACCACTCCAGTGGTCCAAATGAATTTCTGTCCAAATGTGTTTCCTAATTCACATATTTTCAGAAGCAAGGGAAGGACCCTTCAGTGGAAAACACCACTGCTGGGTACTCTTTGAATAGCGTCCAGATGGGCTTTGCTCAAAGCTACAGGGCTGCTCTGCTGCTGACTCAGTGTGAAACCTTTGCCTCCTGCCAGTGATCAGGCATTGAGATCAGGGAGTCTGAATTCCAGAATTCACAGAATCATTCAATGGCTTGGGTCGGAATGGACGTTTAAAATATCTTGTTCCAACCCTTTTGCTGTGCACATGGACACCACTCACTGATAGCCCAGGGTTCTCAGACTCCATCCAACCAGGCCGTGAACACTTCCAGAAATGGGCAACCTGTGCCAGTGTTTGTGGCCTGAAGTGTTATTCAATACTCAGCACGAGGCATGGCATACCTGAATGACGAGCTCTCTGCCTTCTCTGTTAATCTTCACATGGTGCAGCTCTCGGTTGGCAAAATTTCCAGAATCAATGGTGAAAATGAGGAGCCCATCCTTACTCAGCTTGTATCGGACCTGTAAACTTCCTTAAAGGCAGAGCAAAATTGTATGTATAAAACCTGTGTCAGTAATGTGATATCCTTCAACAACTTTACACAACAAATAACTCATTTTCTTTTTTATTGCTATGCAGTAACAAGGTTAATAAGTCAAGAAGAAGGTCAAAAGTTCAAGCTGTAATGAAAAGTGTGAAGAAAATAATGCGCTGGAGGAGCTTTACTTCCTACTGGGTTAACAAACTACTATGGAAACACATATCTTAATGAGTAACTAAGTATATCAAAGGCGAGGGTGTCTGTCTGCAGGTCAGACATCCAGCACTGCCAGAAGCTGATCTACATCATCCTGTAAGGGAATACTTCCAGCAGAGGGCATGCAGGGCTTGCACTGCTCTACTAAACTAATAATGCCGTTTTTTATCATTTCTTTTCATCCAGATGTAACATACAGCACAGAAGAAAGTGACAACTGTAAGAATTATAACTTAATTTCAAAAAGTTAAAGGCCTGTACTTCCATTATCATTTATAGATAATGAAGAAGTACCTTTACTTCCAGCATATTTGAAGGAATTAATGTAATTCATATAAAAATGAATCCCAGGCATCTCATTCAATCTTGCTATCAAAAAAAGCATTGTGACTTCTGGTAAATAACAGTACCATAACAAATCAAAATGCATGAGGAAATAAGGAATCTAGTATGAATTTTAATCCTTCAACAAATGACTACAGGGAATATGTATATGTGATAGATATAGATAGATATAGATGATATTAGATAGATATAGATAGATACAGATATAGACACACATGGAGCTACATATGGCATAATCTAAAAGAAAAAGGATCTATTCTGGTAAAATACTTCCAAGTATACTTTTCTGAGAATCAAGTAGCAGAAAGGAAAAAAAAATAAAATTGAACTCTTTTTATGCATTGGCAACTAAAATTCATGGAACTATGGTACCACAGAGGTAAAAAGCTTTTCTGGTGCTATTTTTAACTGTCTCCAAAGAGAAAAGGAATACCGACAGCACCCTGAGAAATGAACTTGCATTTATTTGCTGTTCTGAAAATTGTCAGGAACTTCTCCACCTCTACACACCTCACAGTGACGTTTCAAGATGGAATCCCTAGTCCAGTTAAGATAATTCCCCCTCATTTTGCCTTGCCAGGATGTTTTCCTCCTAAGAGCTGTACTTAAAAAAAAAAAAAAAAAGTTCTACAAAATTCAGTATATTCCAGATGAGCACTGACATTCTCTGGGATTTGTAGGATAGAAAAATATCTTCCAAAATCAAGAAGGAAAATGAGAATGAGCTACTAGGATGAAGGCTTTTTAGCTGATTGAGAGGTCTGCTGGATCAGGAGAAATTTTGCAGTGAAAATAAATAAAAAAAAGCGATAAAAGGCATTTAAATTCTCACACATAGCTATGGACATTAGAGGGGAGTTTGTGAAGACATCAGGGTCAGTAAAAACGGCTAAATTATTCAGTATGATATTATAGGTCCCAATTCAGCTGCCTGAAATCCTGCAAGCTCCCAGCCCTCATTGCATAGTGAGGGCAAGGAGGTGCTGTCTATCACCATGACTGTCACACTCAAAGGTCCAAACCTAAATCACAATCACATTATCTGGTGCTGAACAAAAGATGCATCAGCAGGGATTAGCAGTGTAAACATCTTAGAAACACTTTAGAAATACATGAGAAAAGAAGTCCAAGTACAAAGGAAGTTCAGATTTGCTGTGGGCAGTGAGAGAGCTGACATAAAGTCGAAAGGTTGACTGACCCTGCACACCACAGCCAAGATGACCACACACAGTAAGCTGGAACTAAAATATGATAGTCTAACAGACTGGGCCAAACTAAAAATCATGTCTCAGCAGAAACACTTTACAGGCTGCCTCTTACCTGGAGACTTTGAAAGGGATGTAAAGCAAAAGATGGAACAGGGCCTAGGTGTGGTCTGTGACCTTAGTTCATAAATGTGAAAAAAGCTTCTGTGCTCTTTTTGAAGGCTATGAACACACACGTATATAAAATTATAATTGTACCACTGTATGCAGATGAACAACAACAACCACCAGCACATCTGTGTTCAAAGGGAGCCAGCACGACATGCAGTCTATCCAGGCTCTCAGCTGCAGCAAACAGGGATTTACCCATTGACTTTGTCAGGGAAGCTCTGATTTTAAACCAGAAACCATCTGCTCCATTTTTTGGGACACAAAGGAGGAGGCTCTTGGCATGCATTAAGAATAGATCTTACATTCTAAAGTGGTGCAATTTAACCTTAAATCACGTAAAGAGATCTGTGAATGGCATTTTATTTTATCAAACTGCTTTGAGTGGCAACTTTTCTTATGGACAGATGCTCTTCAAAACTATCGAATTCAAGTTGGCATCTTGCATGGGGCCAAATTTGCATTAATATAAACCAGAAGTACATGGGCTCATCTTTTGAGGTGTTTTGAATTTTCACCATTGTAGACGAGACCTTGCTGTGCATCAATACTAAAACTTCTGTGTTCAGATTACAGAATAATTTTCCTGGCAGATTAAATTGCCATTTTATTATTTGACAGGCAAAATAAATGGATTTTTAATTAGGATTATTATTAAGAATTTTATTTTGTCCTCTGGATTTTGATTATCTAGTCCACTGACTTTCTCCATCACATCAGCCCAGTGTCAGTAACTGCAAATGGAGATCAGTGCATAAACCAGCTCTATTCTCCCTATTCTGTATTTTGCATCATTTTTGCCTCACAAGAGGGGTTCACACTAATCATGAGCAGTGTAATTTCAGTCTAGTCATATTGTAGTCAAGCCTGTCATCCTCTTTTTAGCTCTCCATGTCTGAGCATGCACACCTGGAGTGTCATAATGCTCAAGCAATGCACAACCAGTTGTGTTCCATTGCTAATGTACAGTGAATTGCTTGGAGCAATTGTTATCAAGTCAATACAGGAGAGAGAGAAAAGAAAGAAAGATATCCTTCTTTTTGGGCTTGGGATGGAAAATTTTAGTGGGCATATTACCCCAGCAGTATTAGGTAAGAGTAGATTCACACATGATTACTGCAGTTATCCATCCCTTTCAGCTTTGAATTCTGCCTCTAGAGCAGCCTGAGAGGGGGGCAGGCTTAGCTTACCCACAGAGTTACTGAGCACAGCGTGGCCTCTTTTCAGCACTCCCTGGAAATGACTCCATGTGGGCTGCCACGCTGCTGGGATGAGACCACTGCCAGTGTCAAAGCTGCCTCGCTGCACACTGCTGTGGTCTTCAGTCTGCAACCTGCCACAATCCACAACTGTAGGGCTGAGCGACATCCCCCTGGTGATATCAAACAGCTAAGAGCCATTTGAACAGGATTCTTGGGGGTTCCCTTGTGCAGAGGGATGTCCTGGGAAACAGACTAAAGGGCAGTATTTATGCCATCCCATGCTGGTGACTTAATCTGAGGTGGCCCTTCTGAAACAAAAGACTCCCAGGACACTCTCAATGATGATGGAGGCCAGCACTTTTACTTGCTAGAAGAACACTAATGATCAATGTCAGCATAACCAACCTCCAGGCAGCTACAGGAACAGCGTGGTGCCTTCAAAGTGCTCCTTTTTTCTCAGGATAAGCTGCTGTAGCAGCTCTTATGTCTAGTGGTAATAAGGATACAAAACTGGTTAGAGATTTCAAAGTGTTCAGTCTGAAGAATAAAAAAAAAAATATCCCAGACTGCATAGTGTGAAGAAATAGCTTGGTCATGGTGTTACGTATTCTATGTCCCAAACCTGTGCTGATTGAACATGTTAACAGAAGAGCTGCCTTTCTTTTGTCTGTGTCTACAGCAGTGCCTGCGTGGAATGTCAGAAACCACCTGCTGGCTTTGTGGCCTATGCCCACCAACTTTACATTCATTCTGGACTGCAAAAGCTTGTGTTGAAAATCAAATAGTAATTTTTAAATCATCATCTAGAAAAGGGAAAAGGCTACACAGAGCATTCTAGCTCAGGAAAAGACTCGTTTGAAAGACCTCAGCCAGTGCTAGGTATTTGGCAAAAAGATTACAGCAGCTTTGCAAGAAAGAGAAACTCGTATCAGGAATTTGGTCTGTAAATCCATCATTCTTAAGTCAAATTCTTGTCACACATGTCACAGGACCACAGGTCTTGTGTCATTTCATCTTGAAGGACCAAACAGCAAGGAAAGGAATGGCACCAGTTGGAGTCTGAGACTTCTCTGCAGGACCTTTATTTATGGAAACTGGTTTTAAACGAGCCCAAATTGAGCCCAACGACTCTCACCAACTTCAACAGCACTTTTTAACGACTTAAACTGGCTGGAGCAGCTGGTGAGACATCTTGCTTTGCTCACAGAAGCTGAGGTTAATTCAGGGAACACATGTGGGTGGCACATGTAGAATGTACAAATATATCACCATTGTGTAACATCAGTTACACATTTAAACCAGGGCAGCTGACAACTCTGATTTGGGGAAAACGTGTATGTATGAAATAGTGAAACACTGCATTAAATAAAAGGGCACTGTACTACCCCTGCATGTCTTATTGCCTCAGAGTCATCCAGAAACATGTTTAGGAGTAACAGAATTTCTACCAGCTGTTTCAAATTGACAGTCACCCTTGTGGGACTGCTAGATTTTATCTACACCACCACATACACCCTCCAGATTCATCCAAGCTATAGCTGAAAGAGAATAATTAAGGCAAGCACAAATTAAACAAAGGGTGGTATATATTAGTGAGGCTACTGATGTTGCTATTATAAAGAAATTAAATGAAAAAAAATTAAATTATTTAGCTTGAAAGCCATTTGCAGTTCATGAGGTATAAATGTTTGTTTGCTCCTGATTGCAGAACAACACGTGACACTTTTCAGTTGTCTCTGCCACAAAATATATCTCTGGGAACTTGCACAGTTTCTGTGTGGCAGTGTCCCTCTTCATAGCCTAGATATTTAAAAATGAACCACCATTTTCTCAGTTAGGAGCAGCTGGCTTAGAAACATGTTCCTTAATTAGCAGCTTCTCCCCAGGGATATTTGCTCAGTAAATTTACTCTCCACTGGAAGTGCTGCTGGTGATTTTAGGAACAGAGCCCATCTCTTCAGAGTCCAGTGGCATTTAACTAAGAAAGTACTTCCATTTTTTTAGGGGATGACTCTTGCTATTTGTTTTGCATGGAAAAAACAAAGAAGAAAAACTGTTGAACATGTTTGCTTATATCACTACTCAGCCATTACATTTGTTTAGACATTACTGTTTCATAGAGTTTAAAAGAAAAATCTACCACTCAGTTTTTTTGCAGTCTCTTCCTGCAATACAAAAAAAGCCCCAAAACAACAAAAACCACCCAAAAGCAAACACACAACAACAACAACAACAACAACAAAAACCTCCCAAAAAAACCCACAAAAGAAACTCCCAAAAACACCAAAACCAAAAAGGAGGTTATTTAAATGCCTCTCACTCAATGCTTGAGACATTCAGGACTAAAGGATCATATTCAGGCCGTCCTATATTAAAAAAAAAAAAAACCAAAAAACCAAAAAAAAAAAACCAAAAAACAAACAAACAAACAAAGAACCCAACACTTTCTCTTCCCATTTGCATTTCTTCAACTTAGAAAAAAAAGCCCCACACAGCAAAAGGAGCCTATCTGGAGACCCATGACCTCAGTTCACTTTACAATCCTGTTAGACAGCTGGACCCAGATTGAGATTGTCACTTAAACATCAATAAATGTAGCTGGTTCCCTTACATGACTGAGAAATGTGTTTAACCTTCACAGACATCTCATTCCTACCAGCTGCTAGTTGGCTGAACACAGACTGACCAGCAATTAACAAGGAATGGGCAGATGCTTCTTGCTTCAAAGGTAGAAAATAAAGCAAAATCTAAAAAATGACCCAGAGGATCACAGTCAGAGAGCTCACGATGCACATACTGAGTGCCATAAACACAGAGCTTATTCCAGTGATTTTAGGGGGACCACTTATCTGAACAAAACAGCTCATGTACGTGGTGATGTGGCTGGGTCTAAAATGGGAACAGGACTAACCCACGGATGTGGGAAAATAATAAACACTGTCTCTCCAGTTCAGCTCATGGGTAAGCATACACAGTGGTGCTTTTATGTACCCTGGAGGCAATAAACACAGCACTGCCACAATTTGGGATCTACCAGCTTGATGGCTGCTGACAAATTGTCTTCCTTCTTTATGCCACAGTTTATACATTGGTAAAATACATGAATATTCATCCATTGGAAAACTAAATGAAACCTCTGAGGGAGGAGCAATTAAAAAAACCCACTATTAGTCATTAGCATTATCACCACGTTCCTAGGTATTTATTTTTGGTGAAGAAGTATTTACTCTTTCTTTTAAAGTGACGCAACATTAACTATCTTTTTTTTCCCTGAAGGTAACTGAATATAAAGATGAAGAAGAGAACTGAGGGTTTCAGTTGCAGTTAAATCTCCCTGAAAGCATCTGCTTTCTGATGGCAAGATTTATTCCAGTAAATTTTAAACCAAACCTTTTCTACAGATTCTTTGAAATTTTAAAACACTTTCACTTTAAGACCCTTCATTAACAAAGGCAATCACAGAATCATAGAATGGTGTGGGTTGGAAAGGACCTAAAGATCACCTAGTTCCAACTTCCCTGCCATGGAGAGGGACACGGGAAGGGACACCTTTCATTCAGGTTGCTCAAAGTCCTTTTCAACCTGGTCCTGTACACTTCCAGGGCTGGGTATGCAAAACTTCTCCGGACAACCCATTCCACGGCCTCAGCACCCTCACAGTGAATTTCTTCCTAACATCAAATCTAAACATACGATCTTTCAGTTTGAAACCATCTCCCCTCGCCCCATCACTCCATACTCTTGTAACACATCCCTCTCCAGCTTTCTTGTAGTCCCCCTCTAAGTACTGGAAGGGTTCTAAGTCTCCTCAGAGCCTTCTCTTCTCCAGGCTGAACCCCAGCTCCCTCAGCCTGTCTTCACTGGAAACACCTGAAACACCATCTGGTCATTTCTGCAGCCCTCCTCTGGACTCACTCCAACATGTCCACGTCCTTCTTATGCTGGGAGCCCAGAGCTGTTTGGGTGCTCCAGGTGGGATCTCACTACAGTGGAGCAGAAGGGAAGAATCCCCTCCTTTAACTTGCTGGCCACACTGCTTTGGATGCAGGGACCATGCAGGGTCTGGTTTGTGAGATCACGCTGCCAGGTCATGTTGAGCCTCTTATTAACCAACACTCCCAATGTTTCCCCAGGGCTGGCCTCAACCCATTCTACATCCAGCCTACACTTGTGCTTGGGATTGCCTATAATCGTGTTCAGGACCTCGCACTTAGCCTTGTTGAACTTCATGATAGGAAGCCTCTGTGTCATACTTTTGGACCCAATACTCATATCTCTGCTCAGATCTCCCTTTCTGCCTTTAAACACACACTGGATCCCAATAGTCTGACACTCAGACATTCAGCAGTCCCAATGGTTTACTCACCTTTGTATGAAGAAGAATCTTGCCGGGCTTCCATCTCTCTCTATACACTTTACTTAAGACTTGCAGAGCAGCCAGGATGGCAGGAAGAGTTTTTGTTCCTTACTCAGTGAATGGAATATAAAGTATCATCCTATGAATTTTATTCCAAAAGTTCAACCTTGCTTTGGAAATTATGCAACATCATTAATGCTGTGTGAACAGCTCTTGGGAAAAAAAGATAGAACTGTTGTTGTGATACCTTTAAAAAGTCATCCCAGTCTGCCCTCACAGAGATTCTGACTCACAGTTTCCATTTTTCCTAATATCTTTTAACCATTCTTTTTTCCATTTTGGCAGTACAGATGCCTGTTAAAGCAAGGACTTGTTTCATGCCGACCTAACAAATAGCCATTATGTTCAGCAATGAGAACACAGAAAAAAAGATGGTATGAACAGGAAAAAAAGAGGCAATTTGAGCACTGCATGATGCCTGAGTAGGAGAGCGAGCAATAATCTTTTAGATAAAACTAGTGAAAAATAATCATATGCTTCTTCTGAAACCTCCTTCTCATTCTCAACTCATAATAAAGGCAGCACAGAATTTTGTGGATTAATGGCTTTCTGAGGTTAATAATGCTTGTTTGTGTTGAGCTCTAGAGAAACTGCCTGGCTGGTCAGGAATCTCTGGGAAATTTCTGCTGCTCCTACCAGCAAGTCCTTCTAAGGATTGCTTATTTCATGGGTTATGCCAGTCTCTATGAATGGAGAAGTCAGATCCTTTAGTGAGTGACCTCCTGATCATCACAACCTTTCAAGGGAGATATCTGAGTTTGGAACTAGCTGCAACCACTGGGATACAAAGACTCATGTTTTTAAGTCATCTAATGGGAAAAAGCAGAGGAAGAATGAATAATTTACCTAGTGAAACTCCTTTTGTAAGACCTATATAATGGTAGCATTGTAATGATTTTCTCTAGTCAAATATATATGCTTATACACATAAACTTCCAGTAATTTACCTTCAAATGCATACCTTTGTGATTTTTCACAGAACCATGGAATGGCTGGGGATGTAAGGGATCTCTGGAGGACATGCTGTCCATCCCTATCCCACTAAAAGGATCCTTCAAGCCAGCTGCCCATGTTCAGATACCTCCAAAGATGGAGACTCCACAGTTCTCCAGACATGATGTGCCAGTACTCAGTCATCCTCATGCTGAAAGTCTCATATTCAGATGAAGCCTCATGTGTTTTGGTTTGTGCCCATTGCCTTCTGAGTGGCCTTGCAACGACATCTTTCAGTTCTCTCAGCACTTGTGCGTGCATCCCACCAGGGCCCACGGATTTATGTGTGCCAAGTTTGCTTAATGCCCATTCCCTGATCTGATCCTTGTTCACCAACTGTACTTCTATTGTGCTCCAGACTTTTCCCCCTGCAGTTCCTGAAGGCCACTCTCACTTGTAAAAACTAGGACATAAACACCCAATTTCACCAAGAAAGGCAAGATGATGTAGACAGGGGTAACTGATACGCTGTTGGAAAAATTAACATATTAATAGAGATACCATATACAAGACAGAGGAGGAGATTTGTTTGGACCCAGACTCAGTCTTCCAAGTATTAGGAACGCTGTTGTGTACAAACAGCTACACAGCTCCAAGGCAGCACTTAACTCAATGGTTCTGCTGGACCACAGTCCCTAGCACACAGCTCAGTCTGTCCACAACATAGATAATTTTAAATTTAAAGTAACTGAAAGTTGACACCTATCAATTTTTAAGGATAAATCTTTCAATAAAAAAGGAGTTCTGAAACAGCCTTCTTTCAGGAATACTGAAGAACATTTATATATATGTGTGTGTGTGTATGTATATGTATATATATACACATATATGGAGCACCTACTCAGACAGGACCCTCTGCCCTTCCTCTCATTCTTTTCAGGACAGTTCTATGGAAATCCAACCTTAAAAATTACTTATCAGTTGGAAAATGTGAACTAGGAACTCAAGTCTTACGGGAGATAAACACCTCCTACAAGCAAATGGCAACACACATTTTCTTCCCAGCCAATTATCTGCAGCCAGTGGTCTGGAGTTTTATGCCAGACAGCAGTAAGTTCAAAGTCAGTCTGTATATCACCAGAACATAGAACAATTATTCAGCCTGTTCAACCTTTCCTGCTCTACGTAATCCAATTACAGTTCCTTTGTTTTCCCTTGTGAGTGTTCAGAACATCTACTGGCCCTTCAGTACGGCAAAATAATCTTCATGAGTACAAACATGTCCATGAATTCTGCTAATGAGACAGATCTTTCAGTTCCCTCCTCCTGGAAAGCAGAGATAAAGATCTGCCAGAGTCCTTGGCTGAAAGTTATGGCAGCTTCTTCTTTCTAGTTAATTTTGCACACTTAGAAATTTAAAGTGCCATATGCTAACACAAACATGATAAAATTTGGTTTGGATGCCAAATCCACCTCTTGCCTCAAAGACTTTTTAGTACTGGATTTGAAGTGAAAACTCTAACCAGCATTCCTATTTTCTGTGAAGTCTGCTTACAAGGAAACATCTAAGTGACCAATATGATTTCTAATAACACAAGTTTCTCCCTTTAGATAAATAAGCTGACAGATCTCCTGCCACTCCAACCGTGCCTACTCATGGTACCAAAGCCAGCTTCTCATTTAAGGCAACTGGGAAAAATTTCTTTTATATTCATCATTACTGATCAAACTGTCTCTGGTCCCTCACTCAGAAAATAACATAAGAATTCAAGGGCCAACTACAACAGTTGCTTGCAATTATATTTAGAAGACATATAAGCTATTTGCCACATAATGGCTGTGAACCAGAGCTAGACTGGGAACAATCCTCAGTCACTCACAGTTACTTGTCTCCTCCACAAAGCTGTCTCCTACACTTCCTAACATGATTTTCTTTTCTGCTCGTAATCTGTTAAAAGTAACTATACCCAAACCCTTCAGGGACATAAACTGGGCAGGTTGTCCAATGCCTGCTGCAAGTCTGTAAGGCACCAGGTGTTCTCAAAAGAGAAGACAACTGCACAAGCAGTAAAGTAGTTGAGAGGGTCTTTCTGAAGCAGTTAGTTAATGTCCCAAAACTAAGACAGGAAGGAAGGGAAGGAAAGTAAGTAAGGAAAAAGAACCAGAAGAATCATCCCCTGAAGTCCATCTAAGTCCTATTTCCCCAGTCTTAATTTTGACCCATAAAACTTCAGAGTGTGCAGCGTGAACAGAATCAAAAGATTCCTTGCCTCAAAGATGGAACTGGATCTTTTTGCATCTCTTTTCCACTGAGTGAGAAAAGCTTTGCTCACTGGAGATGCAGCTCAACGTACTGGAAGGCAAAAACAAAAAGGAAAATTTACACACTTTCATTAGAAAGGCTGTTTCTGACCTACAGACAGGAGGAGATTACAGGAGATAATGAGTTTATAGAGAAAAATGAATCAGTAGCTTCTCACTGACAGTATTTGCGGTTTTTTTAGAGTGTTAACAGCTTAGCTCTGTTACACATTGTGAATTGTTTTACTATTCACTTCAAATACCAGATGATTTCAAGACTTTATAGGTCAGGGAAGTGGAGCTGATATAAGCCTGTATGTAATGTTGTATGCTGAGGATCAGAGACTTAAGAATTACTTAAGATGCTTTCACTTGTACTGCTGTTTTTAACTGTGCTTTTTTCCTTGTATTTAATTTTTCCTATGCAAAATCAGAGTCTTGCTTTCCAAAAGAAATGGAGAACATAGCTCAGTGTAATGGCAATAGATACTGGAAAGGTGGAGAAAAAGGAGTCAAATTGTTCAATTTCTTATGAGATTAGATAATAAATACAGATAATTTTTCCATCACTCCAGCATAGCTTGAGATTCTATCTCTCTTCTTTGATGCTAGCTATCTGCTTCTTTTCTAGATTAGAAATCATATTGTTTCCATGGAGAAAGCCAACAAAACTAAGAATCAAAGATTCGTGAAAACATTTTCTAGACAATATATTTCATCATATTCATATCCCATTTGATTATTTGCAGGAGGGGTAGGAAAAATGAAGAAAGAAGAAATAAAGTTTATTTCAATATTCTTTCTTTTAACATTTTTCTCTCCCATCACTTTTTACCCTTAAGGAGCAAGGCAAAGATAATATTTCAACTTTGTGAAATTGTGTAATTGCAAAAATGTACAGTGAAAAGCTAGCTTGAGAAAGAAAAAACCCCACTCTTTTCTTGGTAGTATCTTCCCATAATATGGATAACTTCCGTGAATTGATACACTGAGAAGACTAATTAGAGATGTTTACCCATTTTCTGTAGCTTAGTAACAGGCACTATAATTTGAATCTTCTACAGAAAGAGATATTAAAAATGCCAATCATTGCAATACTGCTAATCTCTTGGATGTGGGAGCAATGGGGCTACATGAGCTTTACATGCACACCCACCTACACGTGTGCATGTGTGTGTACATATACACACACCCATCTATATACAATACATACACATATGTATGTAGCTGTAATTTAAAAATCCATGAAAGACTGGAGAGGAATGGAAAATGCTCTTATATGCACACAATTTTCAAATTACATGTATGATTTCAAGGCATAACTATTAACTAATGGAGGAAACAATCCCTAAGTCATTGTTAAAACCATCAGCTTATGAAACCTTACCTGTAAACTTCCAGGACATGAGCCCATTGATCAGAGGTAAGCACAAACTCTGTGGTGAATATGCTATATATATGTTATATATATGGAATTGCTTCTAGAAGTATTTTATGTATCTCTAATTTTTCTGAAATCAATAGGTTTTAGGAAATATTTCATACTTGACTGAATTAGACTATAGCTGCCTATACAAGGTCACTTTCATATAAGCCCTTCTAGTATAATCTATCTAAAAATAATTCTTGCAAACAGTTTCATTTCTTTAATGTCTAATATTTAACATTAGAAGTCAGAAGTAGGAAAAACATTATTTTCATAGTTAATTTAATTAACTAATAATTTGCCTAGTTCTTTTGTGAATAGAAAAGAGGAATAACAAAATACATTAGTAGTAGCTTGAAAAATAGTTACAAAAGATGAAGTATTAAATTTTATATAGACTATTCCTACGTATTTTTTTAATAAGTGGAAAGGGACTTGAGATTATTGGAAGGAGTATTACCACTCACCTCCAAAGTGAGAATGCTCATTCCCATCTCTCCAGGAGCCTAACCTTTATTTAACCAATCAGCTATCCAGCAGGGACCTGCTTATGTCCTACTCTACACTTTCAGACTCAGCAAGATTCCTTGAAAGTGAGCCAATAAAAGAGAAGGAATCACACTCACATTTAATGCTACAAAGGACATTGATATTCATAGTCCAGTAACTTTATGGCAAGCATAAACCTCTTGGAGGAAGAAAGAGTAACATATCTGAACACTATTTTCATTGGAATAATTTCAATTCCAACAAGACTAAAAAGTAAAAGGACATGAAATCTAAGAAATTATTCCATTTGGGACAAAAGGCAGAGAATATACATGACTGAAATGACTGTCTTATAAAAATGTCACAGAAGCATGCACGGGGTAATCCTGAAGGAGATTTTCAGGAGTTAACAAAGGTCAGCTAGTTACCTTAATCACTCTTTGCATATAGTGCTACACTATATAGTCCAGAATTTTGGAGCCTGAGATCTCACCAACCATCTAAACAACTTTTACCACCATATTACAGGTGAATAAAAAGAGGTGCATACCTGAGAAAAGCATCATTGTTTTTACTGCGTGACTGTGCCAAGACCTGCTCCACCTGATTTCCACATGTACTGAGAGTGCCTGTCTCTAAGTCAAAGCCAAAATCTCCAGATGCTGCAGCTGACAAAACGAAAGTTCATTTTCATTTTCTCAAGCTGAGCTGCTACAGGACATCCTCATGTCTTGATCCCAACCCCTTCCCCAAGCACTATTAGAGACCCCTTCTAGAGCTCCACAATTATAGGTTACTTATAGTGTATTCTATCAAGAAAAGTCAATTGACTCATGTTTCTAAGGTCATTTCAGACTACTCTGGCAGCAATAAAGGTGATTTAAATGGATATTACATTGTGATTAACTTTAGGGCTATTTCCTACTGCCAGAGTGGCATCAAGAGACCTGAGAGTAACAGAGAAGTGGATTCCAAGGTTTTACCTCAGCAGGGGTTAACCTCCATCACCCTGCAGCTCGACACTAGAATATTCATACATCTGAAAATCATAAACACTTGTCTACAGAAGCAAATTAGAGATGTAAATCTGGGACTGGACAGGAGAGGGTTAGAGTGTCCTCACCAGTCCCACCTCCCTGCCGAAGCTTCATTTTGAGTAGATCCATTCAGGAAGTTCCTATTCCAATTGCCTCTCCCAAGGATTAGAGTGCCAATCCACTATCTCAAGCCAACCTCAATGCTGACAATACCAAGAAAGAAACTACTGAAAACTCCATATCAAAAAAACTTTTTTTTTTTTTAAAGAAGAAAAAAAACCAAACAAACCCACAAGAAAACTCCCCCCAAACCCTAGAAACAAACTTCAGTGGTTTCATTTGACGGTACTTGAACTCTTAGCAATTTTGGAAGTTTCAAGGCTTCAGAGTGGTCTGGGTCATTTGGTCAAATCTACATGTCCAAGCACATTACATTAACTTCCTATTGTTCTGCCACAGGCTACTGACTCACCAATATGCTTATTCATCACTTCCAGTGCTCCAGTGCCTGATAACTCTTGAAAAATTCAGATTTCTCCATTTGTCTAGGATGATGTTTGTTTGGAGCAAGTTTTCTAAAAGCACAGCAAGGACTCAGGAGCCAGAGTTTTACTGAGAGGACAAAAGTCTATGCCCCTAAAATCTTTACACATTTTCAATGTACCCACATCAAGTATCTTTAAACGAGAAATCGATTTACACCTCATGTTTTGGTCAATTAACTTAGAAAACTTTGACGTAATCTGGCTTTAATATTCAGACAAAAGGCCTTATTCCATTGAAACAATGCAGTGAGGAGCAATACATGTGCCAAGACAGAAGGCAAAGGATAAAATGATAGTATATTTCTGCACCAAGCGCTCTGTTCTGTACATGGTATTTCTCATTCCCTTATCTTGGTGGCCTAATGGATCTCACTGTGGAATAAATAGCAAGGAATTACTACTGTACAATCTTGCCAAATGGAAGTCAAAGCACATTTTAAGCCCCAACAACATGATTACTCAAAGACTGATGCAAGTGTAGCACTGAATGCCTAATAAAGGGACATAAACAAGAGTCATGGCTATTTCATGAGCTGAACACGATGATGTTGATAAAGTTGAGGACACAGAAATGAACTTAAATCAGGGCAGAATTCTATACTATTCTCCCTCAACACCCCCCCCCAAACAAATAAACAAATAAGCAAAAAACCCCAAAAAACTTCATAGAGTTATACTGGTCTCCCTTGAGTAGCAAATCAAGAGTACTTACCATTCTTGGAGAGAATCACAGCCAAATATTCATGAAAGTAGGTGTTAATGTACAGCAGAAGGCTTGGAGTGTGTGCTGTGAGAAAACTGAATGCAATATTCTCCTTGGACACAACAGCATCCACATAAATGGCAGAGCTTGAGGTGCTTGCATTCTTCGTGACAGGATAAGGTTCTTGGAAAGTATAGGTAACAGAAGTGCCAACTTCAAATAATGCAGAAACCTCTGAAAGCATATATAAACCAAAGGGATTACTTCAGCTACTGCATTTTCAGATCCTCCAGGCAGGAATGGACAAGAACTAATTGCCTCAGAAGTAGAGCACTGCAAAACACCCTTGATCCAGCTGCCATCACCCTTCCTTCACTTGTGTAAGAGTGTGTCCTTCCTTACAGATTGTTTGTCCAGCACAGATTAAAACAGCGTATGGAGACATAAATTCAACTATTTCAGTGCTGGAATCAGAATTCCACAAGACGGAACAACGCAAATGCCCATCAGCCAAATAAATGCTTTTCTCACCATCTTCTGACAGTGACATGTAAGGCAATATTCTCCGTCTTGCCCCCACAATAGAATTATTCTTTCCAGTCTGCTTTTTAAAGAAGTTAACTATGAAAGCAACACATTGACTGAAGACTGCCAGTGAGGGAAGCTGTCTTTTGGGAGCATCAAATGAAGAGAAACATCTACCTGTGCAGCCTCAGATCCTTAGAACTCATGCTTCTGTTTTCATTAAACAACTTGGCTAATTTACACCAGCAGATGATGCAGCCCACTTAGCAAAGTGTTTGATTTTATATACAGATTTTATTTATATATACAAATACTGTTGCATTTGTGAGGTGGGGTACAGCCATGGAAATTAAAAATTCACACTGTACCTTGCTGTTACTGAGCACTGATTTTGTTAGTTCCAAAAAGCATGCACTCTAAATTAGATGTTCCATATTTGCCCTGCTTTTTACTGGTGTTGACAGCATCTCCTATAAACCACTAAAAAGGTTCAGTGAGGACACATTCACCAAAGACTGAACCATGCAAATCAGTTTTCTCCTGAATGCTTCATGCCTGTTTCAAAAATTTCTTAACGTTTGGATGGGCTGTCACAGGAATGGAAATAAGAACCCCATAAAAATACTACCTCTTTTTGTCACATCAATGCTCTAAAACTTTGTAAAGAAAATCCTTCAGGACTTGTTAAGGTGAGCAAAATAAGATGGGTTTAAAAACCAAGCATCCTAAACATTCAGACATGGTCAAACACCTGCTATAAAAAAATTCAGCCCTATTTCCTAATGCCTGGGGATAGTTACATGCAATGGAATACAGGAATCATAGTGGTAAACTTTATTAGTACAACTAACCATTTTAATTTCTGAGGTCACTACAGAAGTCAACAAAAGGAGGTGTTAGAGCCTGCTTAAGAAAACATTTAGGAACACTGAAGGGACAGCTCATAATAGAACATAAGATGTGGAGGACACCAAGCTGACATGGGTGAAATGGTGCTGTAATTCAGTTACTGAACAAACCACTGAAGTCCTGGGATCAAAGGTTACTGCCTACCTTCCTTGCAGAAAGGTCCTTCATAGGCTGAGTTGGTACAGTCACAGAAGTAACCATTATACTTTTCCACACATTTTCCTCCATTATGGCACAGATTCCCATAACTGCTGCAATGTCCTGGGCACCCAGGTTTAACACCAGGTGTCATTTTAGCTCTCTCCTCGAGGTCAAGTTTCTGTCCATTTAAATGCAGAGATCGAATACAGCCCAAAAAGCCCTTCTGTCTGGAAGCTGTTCCCCCTGAGAAAGAGAGAAAAAGGCACTCATTGGTGAGCCTGCACAGTAATAAAAGCCATGAAGTTCAATCCTTAGGTACAAACAGGAATCCACAAATTTTTTTAAAAAATTATATATTAATGCATACAATGGCAAAAGATGCCAGATGGACAGCCCTGGAAACTAAAGGTGTCTATTTTTATGAAAGAACTAGAAAGCTGTATGTGACACTTCTTTTTTGTCATTCTTCCCTTTTTTGGCTTATCTGTTTTCCTGTCTGGCATTGAAACCACAAATTCATTCAGGAGAAAGATTAGCTTCTTTATCTTATGTCTGCATATCACCAAATACACAAGAAAACCAAACCGAGAATGTTGGGGTTTTGTTGTTTTTTTCCTATTTGTTGCCCTAATACAAACAACACCCTAATCCCACCAGCAGGAGAGTTGCACATGCTGATGAGTCCAGATAGCAGGGATGAATCATGTTCAGCACAAGCCTGCTGGCTGAAGGGGAATGACTTGAGTGTGAATTTATGCATGACTGCCCAGCCTGATGTGTTGCATGTCAACAACGGCTGTTGTAGGCCTGAAACAAGAGTTCAGTTCACAGGTGTGTTATTTATTACAACTGCTAAACATAATTGCATTTCTTCCTGAAGACCAGACCTGTATGAAGAGGGCAGTTCAGGCTCTACAAGCTAACTAACTTCATATCTGTCAAATGAAACTGCTAACAGTGCTAGAGTGAAGGCACTTTTCCATAAGAGGTAATCTCTGAGAATGATAATAATGATGATTGTTGAGATTCTCTATGAAAATATAACCATTTTTCTTATCATACGCTTTTTTTTTTTTTTTTTTTTTTTTTGACAGTTGCCAATGTTTTGCTTTTAAAGATACTGCAATTTTGATTGCTGCTAGGAAATCTAATTCTGGTTCAGGAGTTATCAGCATTTGCAGACTCTTAAAAGCTAGCTTTATTGGTGATTCTCCTGCAAAAGCAGTATGAAAGAAGTTGTTATTATTCTTCTGTAGAAGTTGTCTCTCTTGCATAGAGTATGGCTTAAGATATTACATCACTTGATAAGCCCTAGCAGAAGAGCATTTGTGTTTTTTTCTATAAATTAATTAAAACAAGGCTTCTGCAAACTGAAGTGGATGTAGCAACAGTCTGAAAAGGCCTGGTGTTCTACTACACCATTCTGTCATACTTATCTTTCTGGAACACTAATAGCAGAAATACTGGATGTGAAATAAAGTAATTGAACTATAGAAAGTATGCATGAGACACATTTATTTCATGCTCATTTTATGACACCTTTCTAAGAGAAATAAATATCTTCAAGTTCCCCTTTAGCCAGCTATTACTTTTTTTCAGGTGAGCAAATGTTAGCTCACTTATTTTAAAAGCCTTCTGAGGACAAGAATCAGGCTTTCTGCATTTGCTGCACTGCACACACAATCCTTTTGTTTGGAGATTTTGTCCCAAAACAAAACATACCATACAGATTTTTCAGTAAAGTCTATGTAAGTGGAAATGGGATTTCTTCCTTTAAGGCTATTGGTTACTCTGTTTTCTTTTGCATTGGAGGCCACCACAAATATTACAAGGATAAATGACAGTTTCCTTGCCTCTTTTCTGCACACACACAAATCCCAGCTGTAACATATAAAAAATGAGTAAAAACTGTTGCTAACTGTTCTACCAATGTCATGTTTATTGCCCTACTCATATTCTTACTGCTCTCTAAAGCACTTTGGAAGGTCATATAAAGTTTCTCACTCTTCTCTTCTATTTTCTGGAGAGTGAAGAGCTTAACACAGACCAGCTATATGATCCTAGACCCACACAGCATTGATTAAGCAAATCCATTGCTTATTTGGGCAGTTTTCTTCAACTGACTAGACCTAATCTTCATATACATTCCTGCAATGCAGAGGAAAAACTGAAAACAAATACACAAAACTCTTCCCCAAATTAGGCTCTGCAGATTCTTCCAACTCTGATAGGAACCTAGTGGACAAGAGACTTTAATGGATAAGACCTAAATGTTTTATTCAGGAGAAGAGATTTTAGGATAAGCCTAAGGATCATGAACACCAAGGTTAAGGCTGTACTTTGCTGAGTGGAGGCAACAGTCAAATGAGCCAAGCTGTTTTCAGCAAGGTGTTTATGCAGCTGAATATTTGTGAGGTGCCTTTGGGAAAGGAAGAGTCTGAAAGGAGGGGACAAAAAGCTCACAACTGAGCACTCACAGCATAGCTTGGTGACACAATTGACCAAGTAATTAACATTCAAGCAATGAGTTGGGGATTTGTCTGAAAAAAACCCCAACAAAGTAGAAACTGGATTAGGGAGGCTGAAAATAAGCATTAGGAGCATTTGTGTAACTAATACAAAGAAAGGAAAAGACAGAGAAGTATAGGAATCATAATCAGGAGAACTTGCTATGGTGCTCCTCAGAAGACCTTGAAGTCACACTTTATAGTCTCAGGCTGAAAGATCTAGGAAGCATACAGGATACACAAAGAGTTAGGCATTAATTCCTCCTCTTGCCCTCCAAAATATTCCAAAGTGTCTATGAATGCTTTTAAAACCAACAGCAGAAATTAAAACTCCTTTTTTTCCTACCATTCCTTCTCTCTGTCTCCAGAGAAAGTTTCCCAAATGTTGACTTTCTTTGGGTTATGTGGCCTTCAGACTGTCTACAACAGACAAAGATTCACCCAAGGATTCATTCCTTGCTTACTTCCTCCCAAGACAAAACCAGGAACCCAAACACTTAGCTTTGCTGTTTTCCTAAATGTACCAAACAAATAGCACAAAAACTTCTGACCAACGCTTTGTACATCAGATTAATTTCTCAAGATTTTTATTTTGCTTCTCTGATGTTATCAGTCTGAGTTCAAATCCTATCCTCAAAGTTGCCTGGGAGGACAGTCTTTCCCGTCTCCATGTTGGGAGTCTTATGCTCATGCCTTCACTTTCATCTCAGATCATACCACAAGAAGAGACAATGACACAACTACTCCAGGATCACAGAGAGAGCTGCACTATACAAAACCATGTCACACGCATTGAGTGCTGAAAACAACTGTCCATTGAAAGGAATGGCTTTTGCCTGCCCCTTCTGAGCAAGTAATATGCTGAATTGGCTTGTTACCGGACAGTTTGGTGCAGTTGATGTTACTCAGCCTGCACATTTGTTTGGGGTTTGTTCCTTCTACTGTACTTTTTTCAAATTTACAGAAAAAAATCTGGCCAGGTGCAAGGATATCCATGCTCTGACAGGATTACAATGCACCCAGAAGCAGTTAGATATCCAAGACGCACTAAAAGAAAGTGAGCAATGGTTTTGTAACTCCTTTCTAACTGCATTAAAATCCAAGCTTGTTTGACTGTAGTGGCAATGCAAAGTCATTTTTCTCTTCCACTTCACAGACACACAGAGCTATCTCAAAAGCCTGCCACACACAGTCATTAAGGCTGGAAACCCCTTAATCACTGTCAGTATGCAGAACGCTGCAGAGACAAATATGTTGTGGATTACAGGGGGAGTAGAGAATAATATTATGTGCTGCTGCTTCTTTCCTTTTTACAATGGCGTTTATACATTTATTTTTCAGATGGGTTAAAACTCTCTCTGCATGGCTGAGGTATTAAATCAGTAGCTTTTTATTACGAGATTCAAATGAGACTTTCAGTAGAGACAAACTATATCACATCTGTGTATTGCTGGACTTCTGCCACATTTCCCTGGAGCACCCAGGGACAAATAGTGCCAGAATCAGAAGGCTGCCCAGGTTTCCAACTCTTCTGACAGCTCTCAGGAAAACTAAGCAAGTCACAGATAATTTTGGCCTTCAGTATGGCAGAGTTAAGGCCTGAAAAAGCACTCCCAAACTCATTTGTTTTTCTGTCATTTTGTTCATGGTTCAGTAAAAGTGTGGATGGACAACAGAAAGCAACATATTTATTGCAAAGCGAGATCTTTTCACCTCTTGGCTAAAATAAATACCTATATCCTAGAGTTTTCTGTAAACACTCACTACAGTAAGAGTACAATCAGTTGGAAGTCCCTGCTGGAATAGTTGTTCCAACCTGCTCCTTAAAGCATAGCTACATTCAGGTGGGGTACAAATTCACTTCTCCACCAAAACAAATGGGACCTTTTTGGCAGAGCTGCTCCCCATCCACTCACTCCCCAGCTTGTGGGGATGCTGCTGTTGTTCTGCAGCAGATGCAGGGCTTTGTGTTTGCTCACAAGGACTCCTGTTGGCACACTGCTCTGGTGAAGTCCCTAACTACCATGGATCTTCATGACACAATTCATCAATTATGTCAGTTTAAAACCACCATGAAATTCACACAGGTAAGCTGTTTATTTTGCTGAGTCTGAGCAGCAAGCTTACAGGCAGATACTACTTTTCAGATGTGAGATGGTAAGCAGTTGATATACAGGACATATCTAATAGATGACCTATGATAAACTCATCATAGGGGTTCAGAAAGCAACAACCAAAAAATTGCAAAGTCTATTCAGTCACTAAATCTCTAATTTTCTAACTGGAAACAGTATGTTGGCTAAGTTTCTTTGATGCTTCTAAGGTGTCTGGCAGCCCAAGCATGCTGCCTCCAGGCTTGGCTTCCCACAGAACATGTTCTTAGGATCAACGTAGTATTTGAAAAACAAGTGATTAGCAGCATGCTTCATACCAGAAAACAGAAACCTTGCGCTGTGACAGTCTCAAGCCTCCCTTCTGTGAGTTCTCCTCTCCAGCTGAGTCTAACAGAGATCATCTTAGGTAAAAATCAATAGCTGTGTGGGAAGGACTCCTGACATTGATGCAGCCATATCTATTTATTAACAGATTAATTCTTTATGTTTGGAGCCCAGTAATTATTGCACACATACACAATAAAAAGCTCAAATGAATACCCCAAAAGCTACTTAAATATAAGGGTATGAACATAGAAGTACACTTTATTAAAATGCATTGACAGATGGAGGATTTCTACAGCATTTCAGCTAAGTAAAAAAAAAACAAAAAAACAAAAAAACAACATTTTAAGGAAGGAATCAGAAGTTACCTGAATGACCCTACATAAGAACAGTTACATCCCACTTCATAACTGAGCAGATTACTCAGAAAGACAGCATTTGAATATGGAAAAGAGAGAATTCCCTTTATAATCTATTATCAAATACAAACTAGTCCCAATCCAGGTTTCTTGTGTGAGGGTGGCAAGTAAACAAAATACATGCAGAGATTTTTCTTTCCTCTTTTAATTTTCTTTTTTTCTTCTTTGAAAATTCGCTTTCAGATAAAACACCCATATTTGCATTTACTGTGTTCATACTTCTCTCACTCATGGACTCTTCAGCCAGATAAAGGTTTTGGCAGATATGCTTGAAGGAAAAAACTTTAAAGACCATACTGTCATCAGACATTGCCCCAGAAACTTGTATGACAAATATTCAACTTTTACAATGTGCCCAAAGAGAGAGGTCACATTTTTTAAAATATTTTACACAGTCAGTGCTGCATAAGAAGAAAGGTTATCAACTTTTTGGCAATAAAGACATTTCAAGAGTTTGACCCTAAAAATGCCATCAAGCATAGCATGGTTAAACTAAGCTTTGTGCTTTGAGTGTAAAGAGAGTCATTTGGGTTTACTTCATGTTGCTTAGGCAGGAATAGAAGAAGAGAAAGCAAAATCAAGCCACCACATGCAAAGGCCCATGGCGAAATAAAGAGCATCCATCACCAAAGTATATGAAACACTGTTATCTACAGGAATCCTTGGATTGTCCCTACCTACAAATAACTGGCTGTTGAGCTGCAGGCGGAAGTGTCCCTCAGCAGGGGCCTCCAGGACCTTCTTGGGGAGGTTGTCCACCTGCAGAGAGGTTTGCTTGAGGTTCCTCTCTGCCCGCACATAGTGCCACTGGTTGTCATTCAGGGCTGTGGGAGACTGCACAGTGGCTTCTGTGGGGCCATTCCCGACATCTATGGAAAAGGTGATCTCCTTGGGGGCTGGAATAGACAAACAGATGTGAAGAGGAAGTGAAAGTCTGAATTAAATCATGGTTTTGACATCAAGAAATCTTATATAAATATAGGGTCCATTAACTTTTATGTCAGCAAATAGTACAGGATCATTTACTTCCCATCTCCTACACAGCAGCTTATAGATCAATTTAAGCCTGCAGCCTCACTGTTTGATCTCTGCTGTGATTAGGCTTGGTTGTGGGTACCCATCTTTTTTTGCTATAAAAATCACAGTGCTCTAGAAATGGGACTTCTCTCTTTGAAGTAAAAGTGTCAAATGCTGCACAAAAGTCACACAATGGTCCCAAAAGGTTTTGGACAAATAATGCTAAGATGGGAGAAAGGATGAAGATCTTTCCAACTAGATCTTTCAAAATGCAGGTAATTAACCATTACATAACTTGGCTGCATGTGGTACAAGAGAATCCTACAAGCATTTGTTTGCCTAAATCTGACCCAAGATGAAAAAAAAAAAAAAAACAGATGAGTGAAACTACTTAATAAGTGATACTAAAATAAAGCTGTATATGTAACACACATCTAGAAATAAGGCTCCTAGAAACAGGACAATAATTGAAAAACAAAAGCCACATACAGGAATCCACCTTGCTCTGCTGGAATCCCAAAAGAGCACAGAACTTTTTAACATTCTTGCTACTGAATATTTTCCTCTTCCTAAAATGCTAAATGCACCACAAAGACCAAGAACCAGGTCCACACATCACACTATCAGAAGGTTGTGGACTGAAAATTCCTAAAAACCTTTTTATTTCAAGCCCCCCAAATTGGATAAGTCTGGTTTTTGAAGCTGCTTCTTAGATAGTTAAGATAGGAAATGCTCCACAGGGATAGACAAAGATCTATTCTGAGCCCCCGCATCTGCTAAAAAGTTGTTTCCCTTTGAAACAGCTGCTCCATGGAGCTTCCTTGATACAAGGCCTTTAGGCTGCAAATTCCATCTGGCAGCAAGAAGCACAACAACAAACTACTGATGAGAAGCCTAAGTCTAAAAGATTTTTTCCCAAACTTTTAAGTGACTCATTTCTCTAGGAGTACAGATGTAACACACACCCAGAAGCTTTCACTGAACAATCCTCTCAGTTTACAGTATTTGTTATACTTGATGCCATTTTTACTCCTGTATCCCTGAGAATAAAATGCACTACCCTGAAGTACAACTGAAATGGACCTTGATGTGCAATTAACAGTAAATCACACCTCATTACCTTGTGATAATCCACCATGACATTTACCACTGGTTTAATGAATCAAAGGGCCTTGGGGCCCTGTTTTATTAAATTTTATTTTGGGGTTATTACAAGCATATTATCAAGTGCATAGCACTCAGTTTGTTTTCCCTAAGCTTGACAGAATTTGGAATACACATGTCATATTTCATGTCAAAGCCGCCGTACTCTTTTGTCACTAATAAATATTTGAAGTCATCAGTACAGGAGTGAGGCAAAATCTCACTAATTAAATTCCCTGCTATTTTCCTTATACACTGAGTAACAGTTACGCTGCACTCACTTAATAGATTTTGAAGTATTAAAGATCCATTACAACTGTGACTAACTTATCTTTTATTAGTGGCCTGTCCTTCCTACACTCTCACCTCGTAGCTCTACCATACACACACTGAGTTCCTCTGAAACACTAGGGCTGCATCAGACTGGGTACATTACTGATATGAAAATAAAAGTAACTATCAGAAGAGTCACATTAAATTTTTCAACTTTAAACTAAAAACAGCCTATAGGTACATCTAACCAGTAGTTTTTTATCCAAAGAGCAAAAAAATAACTATCAGTGTTGAAAAAATAAATTCAAACTCTTGTTTGTTTAAGAAAGATTAATCTAGCCATTACAAGATTAAGTTTAATGATAAGTCTATACAGAGAAACTCTGATAAGAGAAGTAGGCAAGTCTCAATAAAAGTCTTTATGTCTCCATCTTATCCTCCCCGGGCACCTCCAACCACCTAAAGATGGCAGAAGATAACATCCTTCCCAGTTCTCTGCATGTGTCAAATTGGGCAAAACCACCAAGAGTTCTGAGCAGTGGAACTTACAGCTTATTTCAATTCGTATGAAGTCTTTGATCCCTAGGTTTTCCAAGAACACCCCGGACACGGCGGTGGTTTTGAAGAAGAAGGAGATGTCCGCACTGACCTCGGCGTGGAGCGTGGGGAAGTGCAGGTAGGAGGCCTCCGTGTTGAAGGAAGCAGCATTCCAGAACTGCCCTGCAAACACAACCCCCTTCTCTATAGTTAATTGGCACAGGACAGCAGCTGCAAGCCACCTTATATCAGAGAAATAAGGTTTTTTTTAATAAAAAAAAAAAAGACAACAACAGCAACAGAAAAGGAACATTCTGTACCTATGGAAATGGAGAAGAGCTAGTACTCACTGTCGCCATAGCAACGCAAAGGGCCGATTTTCCAAGCAGCCTCAGAATTTGATCTGTTTGTGTCAGTGATCACAATCTGAGTTACAGGCAAATGGTCTTTGAAAGTAAGGAGGCCGGTATCATTTGTCCTGGATTTTAATACACAAACAGAAAGAGACAGATTAATCACAGACAACCCCCCCCAGCATTCCTCATGCAAGACAATACTAAAAAGACGGTTACTTAAAGATCTTTTGCAGAATTACCTAGAATAATTACGACAAGTGCACACTGTTTAAGATAAATAAATCTCCAAATAAATCAATATCCAAATTTACATCCCCATGTGTGCTCTATGTTCATATGTAATACTGACCACTGAAGATATGATTTGGATGCATAATACTGGCTGGGATGGGCTCTAAATCTGCTTCAGCCGTGCAGAACCACTGTGAAGCCAAGGAAGAGCACTGCCATGCTGACTAATGGGCATTAATGGAAACTGGGCTCTACTGGGTTTCCTCAGCATGATGCATTTGCTGTGGATGAGGTCTAAGTCCAAGTCTGCATTTCTGTAAAACTAGCTGGAGATACATAAGAGTGTTTTATGCTGGGTTTATGCTTTACCTGAGCAGGAAGAGGACAGGCAATGCCTGATCCAGCATGCTGTGAGCAAGGGGAAGCCAGACAATTACTGATCCAGCTTCAAGATGGCTGGGACACGACTGACCCTGCATTCTGCAAAAACAGCTGAATGGGCAGAGTGAGCTGGGACAGAATTGATCCTTTGCGTTGCACGCCAGGGGACATTTTGGTTTGGCAACTGGAATACTCAAGGTGGATTTACTGCATTGTCAAACTCCTCATGTTTTTTTAGCTGGGTGTGTTCTTCAGCTGTGACTAACTTACACATGGCTGCTAGAAAGGAAAAGATTGATTCTTAAAGTGTAATTTCTTTGTTTTTATTCTGAGTCAGCTGGACAAAAGGTTGTCCTCAAAATGAAGTGTGATGTTTCGTGGCAGGTCCTTAAGCCACCCAAGTGGCTTTGGCTCTGGCAGGGTACATAGACGTGCATCCAGCCCACTGCATTTCATGCACCCAGCTGAGTCCCTCAGGCACCAACCCTGACCTTACCAGAGCACAACTGCCCTTTTGAGTTCTCTCTCTATCGACTGAAAATAGAGAGGTGAGTTCTCTTGAATCTCATCTCCACAGTGATGTGTTTTTTGTTCTCCTTTTCTCAAGGTTGAGATTTGTTGTACATTTGTACATCTGGGCCCAAAAGCCTGGCAGAGCTTTTTTTTTTTTTTTGCATCCTTCATGGAAGCAAGTCTCAATAGTTTTGGAGAAAGGATCTCTACCTCTGCACAGCCCAGCAGGGGCTGGACTCAACTCACCTGTCTGTTCATAGGTGAAAGACTACATCCAGGATATGGGCATGGCAACACATCCAGAATGCCAGTAATCCCAAATTTATACCCACTGCTCTTCCAGGCAGGTGTGACACAATGCCAGAGGAAACAGGTATCACTATTTGAATGATAACACTGCCAGAGTCTGGCATTCCAGGCAGGATCTCAGACCTGCCCATATCCTGCTTGTAATGCCAACTTCCATAAATATACCCCTTGGTGTAGTTCCAGATAGGGAATGGACACAGACATCTAGCAAAGAAATAATAATCAGGACAAACACTGCAGCTGTGCTCTGACACACAACCTCAAATGTTTGCTTGACTAAGTGTTCTACTCTGATTAATGTTAGACAAAAATAGAGTATTTTGATCTTTTTCATACAGGCTGCATACATTGCATTTATTTTTCATTGCTTATAATTTGCATGCAGCATAGTTAATTGCCTCATAATGCCAAGGGGAAAGGAGAGGTACCCTCTCTGAAGCTAACATTTTCTTCTTGCTCCAGTGGGTGTCTGACATGCAAATAATCACAGAGAGCAGCAAGATGAAATTCCCAGGCATGAGGCAGAGTGAGGCCTTCAGTACAGACTCAGGAGAAAAACTATCATGTATGAATCAAAGGTACACGGTCTCCAAATCTCTTCAGGGCAGACACTCAGTATCATACTCATATCAATATTTGAAAGTTAGCGTAAATACTCTTAACAGATTATGAAACTGCTGTGACAAAAGCTAAATTATTTGAGTATTTCTTAGGGAGATAATCAAATAAGGTATTCCAGTGTCTGGGTGGAAGAACACTAGGCAGAATGCATGAAAAAAGGCAGAAACATGCATAGTAATGGCACATAAAATATTCAATATACATATGAGTAACTAAGCTGGTGTTTTCTTTTTTAAAATAATTTTTTTCAAAAATTGCAAAATATTAAGGGAGAGATTCCTGTAAATTTATTTAAATTTTAAAAATAGTGCAGCCTTTTTACTAGCTATGATCAGCATTAAAATAAAAATCAGTATCTTTCTACAGCTAGCACTCAAAATGTCTACAAAAAACCATGAAATGGTGACATTTTAAAGATATCTATTCCACATCCCTGAAAACTGCATTGCTTATTAGATATTCTGCTGTATTGCATGAAGTTCCTTTATATCAAATTTTATGACTGAATTTTTAGTACTTATATGCTAGTGTCACAGTGAACTTTAGTAGCATAGCTCAAGTGTGAGAGAGAAAGATATTCTAGAATTAATAAAAATCTTCACTTTGTTAATGTCTTGAAAACTCAATCAAGCTTCTCTTCAAACTCAAATAGCACATTTTATGCAATTTATTCTCTCACACGTCGAAAAATACTCTCATATAATGATACATATTTTTCACACAAGCAGACACTGAAATAAAACCTATCAGAAAAACATTCTGTCCTTCAGAGAACATGTCAGTATAAAGAACAACATATATATCGTTGCCATTAATTATTACTATTATTTCATAGTAAGAAATCAACCTTTTGGTGAAAGATCAACACCTAAGCAATTTCAACTAAGAAAAGCAGAAAAGAGAGTGGAAAACACTGCGAGTGTTTTAAATTCCTGGTATTCCTTAAATTGAACTTATTTCAGACTCCATTTCTTACAAAGCACCACGATTCCTTTTCTTTAGGTGCTACACCATGGCAAAACTCTCAAATACAATGTATTATTCCTGAGAGAGGAGCAAAACAGCTTCGTGTACC
The DNA here is from genome assembly GCF_009819655.1 of Sylvia atricapilla. NCBI lineage: Eukaryota > Metazoa > Chordata > Aves > Passeriformes > Sylviidae > Sylvia > Sylvia atricapilla. Next base: position 25,208,081 of record NC_089146.1, read on the forward strand.
TGTACAATAACTTCCTGGAGGCACTGCTCTGGCACTACAAAATACAAATATACCAGGGTTTGGACAAAACATTTAAAATTTTGCCTGAAGGGGGCTTGGGGATCACTTTTCATGTACTACACTTTTCAAGTAAAATTGCTATTTTCTGATAAAAGGCACCTGCACTCTGATGTGCAAATACATGATTTTGTCTTTTAAACAAAAGTAAACCCTTGTTAGATTAATTATTTTTGTATTTGTTCCCAGAGCTCCTTTTTACTTACGTGTATTTTAATTCAGCACTTCACACACTTGAAACCAGATTATATTGCTTTTCCACAGCTGCTTCTCAGGTCAGCCAAGCCCACTATATTCCTCCTTAGTGGGTTTCACATGGCATTCTGTTGCTACCTCCACCAAGCCCACCCCTTTTAAGTCAAGTCCTGATTTCATAAAAATCAAGGCAGGTCTTATCACTTTCCTGAGAGGAGTCCTCTGCTCACAGAAAATGCTATGAATAAATTAATAATCTTCAGAAGTTGACCTCCTGCTTACCTGACTTGGCACTTAATTTGGCACAAAATCAGATGAAAATCTGAATGTTTTGAAGGTGGAAACAGATGTTTCTCTGAGCTCTTTGCATAAAGGATAGTGTCAATTTGCCCTTTCCACAAGCAAAACCCAAACCAAACAAATCCAATAATGCCCTTTAAATTAAATCACTGAAATTTTTTGTTTATGGGTATTAAATACAGAAGGATGTCATTTGTTGATCCATGTCTGAAGATTAATGCTAAATCTACCCAAAGGATTTCCTCAATAAACTATGAGGCAAGTCACACAACAAACAAATGCTCTGTGTATGGACGAATTTTAAAAAGATGAAAATCATTTGCTACTAAAGGTGATAGTGCAGCAGCTGGATACTTCAGGTGTAGTAAAACAGACTCACATGTAAAAGACAAACAAGTATTTGGATGCTAACATTATAAAAATACTTTTCCTGGCTACTACTAAAAGTAGGCTCAACAAACCCTTGCTCGATGGTGTTCTAACAGTGTAGAGCCATCATAAATTGCTCATCTCTAGGTAGCCATTTCCATATTTCTTGTAACAGATGGTAGAACTGTGGTGCCATTACATATAATTTATTCTCATATGATCCCCTATTGGTATGTTTTTCTCTTGCACATTAATGGAAACTCTGGCGGGATCTGAGCCTCAGTAGCTCAGACACTCAGTACAGATTTTCAGGAATACCGTACATTTGGGGAAAATAATACTATCATCAGCAGATGGCAAGAAAGCACATAAGGAATGGGCCTGTGGCACAGGATTCCATCAGGAAAAGTTTTGAGGCCTGTGCAGGACACACCATTAATAATCCAAAGGAATACATTTTAATTGTTATCTTGCCCATGAGCCATATAAATAAAATGCTTTACTAGATAAAGTAATGTACAGTCACGATAAACTATAAAACACCAGCACAAGGGGACACACCTAACAGTTGAAGGCAAGATGCACTACCTATATTTGGCTGAATTAGAGAAAGAGAGTTTGGTAATTAGAGTAATGAACTGATTCTTGACACCTCAGGGACCTGCCACAGTCAGCTCTCTGCAGGCAGCTCTTCCTGGTTGTTGACAAATGTAGTCACGATGGCAGATATCCAAGACAACTTTATACAGGCCAGGTCACCTCTGGCAGGGGCTATTTATGAGCTCGTGGGCTCTCTGGAGTTGCCTGCATTGCCTCCCAGGGAATGGATTCAGTGTGGGAAAGTGGTTGTGCAAACAAAACCTGTCAAGTCTGGGCTCGTCAGGGTTTCTCTGCCCTGCTCTCCTCAACTCTTCCAGTTTTATCATACTGGCTCTGGCATAGCTTAGCACAAATATAGCTCATCCAAGCAGGGCTTCATTTCCTTCTATTTGACTTTGCTCCTCCTCTAACAAAGCTCGATATACTCATTATACCTCTGGGAGACAAAGTGGGTCTGACAATAGCAATATTCGCCCTGTATTTTGTTCCCCGTCTTATCACGTCCTGCAGTTTTCCTTATTCTTCTGGTGCCCCAAAGCCACGACACAGAGGAGAATGCATGTTACTTTGGAAATGGCAAGACTCAAAGGTTTAGTTCCCCAGCAAAGAAGACTGCTCTGGAAGACATAAGAGGAGGATACTCCTCCAGTTTGAATACTAAGACTGCAGAATAGAAATAAAAGATGGCAACTCACTACTTATTTGAATCAACACCATCCACCATACTTTGCTGAGATGCCTGAGCTTCTTGTACAAAATGAGTTCCAAAAATACCTCTCTGTACAAAATAAAAAGCTGCAAAATTCTTCATATTCACAATGTTTCCAGCTAAATACCATCAACATGGTTTGGTCTGACAACTGGCTTCGGTCAAGGGTTTGAATTTGAAGTGGAAAATGGATTCAAGAGAGACCAAAGTATCAAAAGGACTTCAGGACATTCACCTCACTTTCATGCCTCACCTTGGCATGAAAGAGTTTCCTCCCATTTAAATGCAAGGTTTGGTGAGCAGCAAGACCTTAATTGCCAAGGCAAGAGAATTTTGCTTGAGATGAAAGACCACCTGGGAGAGATATTTGAAGATCAAAAAGATCTCATGATAACAACTATCCTGTCAGTATTTCAGTAAAGCTTTATTCTGCAAGTCAGTTTAACATATTTCCCCAGTCAAGAATGCATTTTTGTTTGAATCAGGGTATATATTTTGAAAGACAATCACTAATATGTCTCATTATATATAACTTGTCCCAACATTTAACTACTGTCAGTGTGGGGGAAGAGAAAGATAGGAAGACAGAAAGATAGACAGAAAGAACATTTTCTGAACTAGGTTTAGCTTCAGCTTGAAGCCACTGGATTTTTTATGAATGTTCCCATCAAATAGCAAGTGCCTTCAGCAGTCAGAAATCTTTCTCTTTTTTTGGCAGCATGCAGCTAAGGTATGTCTTACACCTTTTTAGATCCCTTGCTTGGGTCAACAAAAAGGGTGCAGTTGCAGGTGCCTCTGCTTCCTCATCAGAGATCTCCCATTCTCCAGAAAATACCATGAAGGTGCTCCACTATTCTGAAATGACAGATTTAGCTGTCATCATACTGTGGAGTTTGGAAGCATGACGAGCCATATGGAAAAAGATACTTATCAGAACAATGCTTTAATAAAAAAAAAAAGTGAAAAATACAAAAGCCTCCCCCATCTAGAATGACTAATTATAGATCCCTATTCATCTGGCCAGGGGGACTAACTTGATGTCAAGTAAGAGCCCAAAAATAGCAGCTGGCTCAGGTGTCTGCTCAGACATCATTTAAAAGTCAGCATGCTTAGAAGTGCATAATATGTGCTGCCAAACACCTGGCACAGGACTTTGTCAGGTCTGCTTTCCATTGTTTATCATTTCTTACGCTGCTCTGAGAAATTAGTAGCTTCTTCTGCACCCAAGATTTAGTCTAGGGAAAACAAATCAAAGCAAAATCCTAGGACTGTCTCCTCTTCAGGAAGATGCTTCAGCTATTCTGTAGAGTTCCTACCTTGGAGCATCATGATTTATCTAAAAGGAGCAAAAATGATTTTCTGGTTTTCCACTCTGCAGCACCCATTTTATTTCATGCTGAGGCAAATAAATGCATCTACTGCTGTCTTGCTCCTTCCACTATAATGTATAGCAGGTTAAAGTCACAGTTCAGATCTCAGCAGGTTTCAGATTCGAATGCTCGTTATATATCAGGGGGTCAGTGTTCTAGCAGGGAAACACAAAAGCAATCTTCAAGAGGCATGAAATTTCTTATGTTTAGAAACTCTTCATAAAGGTCAGGGGTTTTTTTAGCTTTTATAAAGCCAACCTCCAGTTTAGAATACCACCAAACAAAAATTTTCTCATGGATTAAAAACCTAAGCAAATGAATCCCCAAACCAACAAACAGTAGGCAGTTTAGTGGAGGTAACTTGTAAACATATTCTGTTATTATCATGAAATTAGGAGAAACAAGTAGCTCTCTGAGCTGCCAAGCTAACGATGCATGATTTCTAACATCTTTCTCCCATGAGGGTTTTCCAAAATCTAATAAAAGTGTATGCTTCCTTAACTTCCTTCTTGTGGGCTTTAATTGGCTTTTTGCCCTCAACCTGGCATAAATTTTCATAGAATGTGTAATTTGTAATACTTTTGAGACTTCTCCTTCTCTGTCCAAGATATTTGAAACACTTCTGCTTGTTCAAAATCATTGGGGGGTGTGGGGAGAAATGGAGATAAACACTCACAGCATAACTTGTCTCATTTCCTGAGGAGACTCAGCTGAAATATTACAAAACTGCATTTACTTTCACCTCACATTGGTTTGTATGACCTAGTGGAGCAGTGCCCTGCAGTCTAGGACTGTTACCCCAGTGTCTGCCAGCGTAACACCCTGCTCTGCTTGAGCAGTGAAAAATGGAACGTGGATCATGAAAAGAGCCAAGCACCAGCAAAAACAGATGCTTGTGATGCTCATGAGGAAACCTCGTCAAAAATGCATGTGAGAACCAAACACTAAAGAAAAGACAGATTAACATGCACAGCCATGCTATGCAATACAAATCACATTCATAAGCCAATATTTACATAAACATCTTCCTGAAGAAATCCCCTTACAGCTACAATTTTGAAAGTGAATAGTGACCCTAGGGATACAAAGGGTCCAAGCAAATAATCACACTGTCTAGAAATCAAGCAACCAAAAAAGCCCAACACTTACAGTGACAAGTAATTTCTGATTTTTATTTTTTTGTGCTTTAAGATCCCTTACTGTTCCTTTCTGCTCATTTAAAGTGAAGGTTTCACAGTGCTAATTCAGACAGTGTTTCAAACACAGCAGCCCATGACAAGAAGACATTTCTTGTCTACTTCCATTATTCATAATTTCTCAACTACTTGAGGTTAACATATCTTTTTTTCAGATAAAGGACAACGTATCCTAACAGTGAGTGGTCTAGAGCGGAGACTGAGTAAACAGAATTTTCACGTGTATGTTCAGTGATTTAAACTGTACTTCCAACAACACTCATATGGCATCTCAGTCCCCTCAAACACATTTGGAAAGTTCACCAGCTAGCTCTTGGTGGCTGGAGTGCCTCTGAAAGTGAAGAGAATGACAGAAGATTGTGAGGGGTGTCCTGGGTTGTAGTTTAGGATTTATTCTATCACCATCTTCAGTTAATGGCCCATCAGTGCCTTGTGCATAACTCCCTCTGGGAGTTATCTCTCTTTAATGGGCCATCAAGGCCCTCTTCCATGACTCATCATCCCATTGTGAGAGGCTCCGCCCATGGGGAGGAGCCAAGCATTCTCACCTGGATATAAGCTGGGATTTGGGACAGCAGAAGCAGCCTTCATCCACTGGATTTCCAGAGGATCAGAGCTATCAGACCTTTCTACGAGATCACTGCTTCAGGAAGACCACCTCGTCTGGACTGCTTCCATCACCCTGATCAGGTTGTTTTCTGACTCTGTCAGTGGTTTTTCTTTTTGTATTTATTTTATTATATTTTTTTTTCCTTTTCTTCTCATTAAATTTTATTTCTGACTTAGAGCCTCTCACTTGTTTTGTATTCAAACCACAACAGGGGACCTTCCCAAATTCATGCAGCATCAGAGCACAAGAAAGGTCAGAACTCAAGGAAAGCTCTGAATTTTCATGCTATGACTTTAAAACTTCCATTGGAGACTGAATCAAAATCTACAGAAGCCAAACAACTCTTCCTTATTGATGTTAAAAAGCTTGAGATACAATGTAAAAGAAAGATAAGGCACATTATACTGTTTCATAAGAAAAATATGAGGCTGTTAAGTAGTACATACTTCTTGTTTAGCTGTATCTGAGTTTTGTTGTCTAGGCCTCAATTTTCTGCTCCGATGTACACCTATGAAACAAGCTCATAGAGCCTTTATTCATGCAATGATCCAGTTGAAACAAAACTTTCAAGCAAATAGAATTACTGGATTTAGCATTCAACAAAGAAGATCTTTTTGAAGACTGCCCATTCCAGCAATCTGCTTCAGCCAGATGTCTTTAGTTCAAAAAAGAAATTTAAGATTAAACCAGAAGTCCAAATTCTACTTTCATTTTCATTCTTATCAGATTATACTCAAGCCATTCAAGCTTCCTGAACTGTGAAGCAGGAAAGATTGAAGCCTTCTTGCCCTACTTCCTATCCCCAGCTCTTCACACAGACACTAAACACGTTAAAATTATTACCATTCTTCTCTATCTGCGTCACAGTTGCAAAAATATCTCATATCCAGACAACTTTCTTCCAATCCACATGCACACTGTTGAATGCCTGGAAGAGATCCTCCCCAGTAAAGATGCTTTTCATTGGCACGGCCAACCCACCAAGCAAATGGCATTCCATCTGGATGAAAGGGAAAAAGAGGGTGGGGAAGAGAAAAGAGAAAAAGAGAGAGAAAAATAACTCGATAAGCAAACTGGATTCTCCCGAGAATGCAAAAGAGAATGGAAGTGGACATGTTAGACAATACTCAAAGAAAAGATGCAAACTGCAAAGTACTGAACCACAAACTTTGCCCCAACTTCCACTTTATGGAGTACATGTTGAGAAAGCAACAGTTCTGTTGTAATCCCATTTGAGACACAGCTGTTTCCCCTCAAGGCTCAAGTGCCAGTTACTCACGAGAACCTTGGCACCTTCCAGTTGCAAAGATTTCAGAATGGCAAACTCAACACCAATGTCTGCACCAGCGGTGTCCAGTGGGTTTTCTGTGACACTGTGGAGTAGATCTCATCACTGAAGGAGACTGAAAACAATTCTCCTGTCACAACTCACACTGCACAGATTGTACTGTCCCATGCAGTATTGGACAAGGACCTCTTCTAGTGTCAACTGGTTTTGCAGGAGCCTCTAGCCCTTGATCAGGATTTCTTACCTTAACAGTCAGATATAAAGAACAAAATTCTACAGAAGTAACACCCTAGCTGACCTATTACTATGAACTTAAAACAGTTCCTCTCAAAACTAAAACTAAAATTTCTATTGGTTTCTTAGGGAGCAAGATTAGGAATTTTAATGTGTTCTCCATGGGTAGAATATGCAAATGTAAAGTTCAATATTAAAACAGGTAGGACATAAGTGGGAAAAAATACCTCCCTGCTTGGGAATAAATTTATCTCTGTGGAGCTGTTTTCTATCTACAGGAGCTTTAAGATCTATGTATTTATATAAACCAAGACAGATTTTTTTGTTCACATTTCAGAATCCATTATGCATCAAGCATTAATAGTCAGATATAGTAAGCAGAATCTGATGTAATGAAATTCACAGATGAACATTTTCTAAGACTGACTTTGTCTTCCAGCTCTGCTAACTTTTTCATTGACTCCTTAATCCTTCTATCAAGAAATGTAATCAGTTATACATACAGGTGGATGGAAAAATTTAACAAAACTGACATATCAAGACTTTTTGATAAAAGGAGCTTGGAAAAATAAACTGTATGGCTAATGAAGAAAGATGCATCAATTTATTCTTCTGATTTACTAACATTATTAGTAGGGAGTATTTCTCATTATACAAGGCAAGAAAATCTAAATTATGAAATGCAATCAAGGTTAACTGTAGAATGTAGGGGACTAATTAAAATGAGTTTTAGAATCACTTGGCAAAATTAATTCATGTTTATTTTTTTTCTAAGCTTAGACTGCTGAACTGTAAATGCATGAAAAAAGGAAAATAAAAATAGGAAGAGCAACTACATTCTCATGATACCAACAATTAAGACATGAAGAATTTGACCAATACCCAGAGGTACTCATTAGAAAAACACAATCCAAGTACATCTAAGGATTCATCTTACAAAAACATACATTCATTTTAGGCCTCATATTATTGTCAACACATATATACTTTCTTTTCTATTCAGCTGATTTTCTTGCAGAAGTTGATTGCTGCAGCCAGTGAAACAGTTCTATATGATATTATTGGAAAATTACTCAGTAAAGCTTGGAATAGTAATGTTAATTGAATAAAAGAATGATTTGTATAGGACTAGAAATAGATATTATACAGAAGTACTTAATTTAATTTTAAAAGTGCCCATTCTGGAAAAAAAATATTCAGATAAAGATAAATTCTTCAGGCCAACAGCAAATAATGGTGTTCATTAATCAAATACAATCTGTGTCAGTTTCCTTTGGAGGAAGTCATTATACACTTAAACATAACAGTGAAATAAGCAATCCTTTGCGTATATTAAGAATAAGTAATTTTCTGACATCTTTTTCAGATCTGTTGTTATTTGTTTTACTGAGCAATACCAAGCAAACACATGCACACTCAGATTTATGGTATAGACTGGGGAAGTGGTAGAAGAACCACAGTTTGAATCATTTACAATTAAATTAAAAACAGTGCTAGAAATAGAGCAGTCAACATTATAAGAAACAATCTCAGATTGTAAAGGGAACAGGCTATAAAAACCCAATGTCTTTTCCAAAATTCTATTTATTAGGCAGAGTTCTGCCACCTTTACCCAAGACAAGTTGATTTTTTTCACTAACTAGTCCTCTATAAATCAATTGTAGTATTAAGGAAAATTATGCCCTGATTCTTCAAAATTCTTTTCCAAGTGCTTAGTTTTTAACACATGAGAAATCAGAGCTTTTCAGCAAAACGCTTCCAAATCAACGGTATTTCATCAGTACCTGCTGAGTTAAGGAATTCTGAAACTTATATTGTATGTCACATACCTGTAATGGTGAAGTAAGGCAATACTTCACAAGCAATGACAATCAATCTGAGTTCTTTCCAGAAAGTTTACACCATTATACCTTGGCAGAGCTAGAGGATGTCTTGCACTGAGATTGAGTTTGGCCAGCTTGTGTTGATTAAAATTCTTTTTTCTACATCTGTAGATTTGTTGCAGAATCTTCACTTCTGTAATCATGGTACTATAATTTTTTCAAAGCATTTTCAATTCTCCATCACCTCAAAATGAATTAATTTCCCTTCTGTGGTGAAGCCACAGACCAAATCAATGACATTAAGCAAGGATTTAAAATTATCCCATCACCTAATGGTAACATAAGTCAGTAGAAATCTACTTTAATATTTCTAAGCTGAAAAGTCCATTACTAAGAAGTGCTACTAATTCTTCATTATGTACTTACACTGCTCCTAGCAACTTATTATTTAGTAAAAAAGGTTGTCAAAAGCCTACTGCACAATTAAAAGTATTCTTTTTCATGCATTTTTTTCTATTTATAATGGAAAAAAAAAACTCTGTAGGAAAAAAATTTTAATGTTGTCTTTGAACTCCACGCTACAGTTTTGAAGTAGAATATGTGTGAAAAAATATCCCAAACCAAGCAAAGCAAACAAGTCCCAAGCAAATGAATTCACCAGTGGTAGAACAATGACCAATTTCTTTCCAGCAATTTCCTTCTGCACCACTTAAGCTGGCTTAGGAAGTTTTCAATTTTGATAACAAAATCTTCAAAAAAGGCAATTTTTTGTTGAATTTCCTGCAGACGACAGGATGGCAGCAATGCCATTGTCTGGAAGCCTCTAGAAACATCTGTGACATTTACACCACTGTTTTTTACCAAAATTTAATAGAGTATTATAATATATATAACATTATCAAAATGCAAGAATATTAATAATATAATGATAATAAGATGTAATTATAATGAATTATGAAATAGTAGAAAATAGCAGAGCAGGCACAGCAAATATTGTATCAAACCAAGTACTCTATGCTGTCAGGCACAGACTATAGAAGGTATGTCTGGCACAGATCTTCTGAAAGGAAAGAATAAGGGGTGTCTTCTTCTGTGGATTGCCTGTTCAATAGCTGGGTGTGTGCATCCAAAGAACCAAGAAAGTCTCTGGAAGCCCTGACAGATACAATACTGCAGTACATGGACAAGAACTCAGTCTGTGTCCATCCAGCAAGGTAGGGAGGGTCAGGCTCCTCTCAGCACATTTCCCATATCTTCTCCATCAGTGTGCTGAACTCAGCTGGTCGTCGGTAGCTCCTGTATGGAATCTGCCTCGGCTGCAGCAAGGCTGGCACCAACCCTATTGTCCAGCACAGAGGCTGAGCACTGTGAAGTGTGTAACAGACGTGGAACTGGTTTCCTGTGATCCTTAGGAGATGGAAATTGATATTAAATTCACCTGCACTGCATACTTTCCTCTTCTAGGGACAGGAATGGCTGAATATGTATTTGGTGTCCTTCCATCAGCTTAAAAGAACTCTCTTCTTAAATGCCCCTCATACTGACAGTTCTCTCATTTTCTGTATTAGGAGGCACTGACATTTGTAGGAATACATGTTATTTTCAAAAGTGTAGGTTTGCTCATGTTTTAAATGGCATTGTTTCAAAAATTATTTGCATAGGCACTCAGAAGCTGAAGGAGTAGCAGAAGCAGCAAATTCCAACAGCATTTATACACATTATACACATATCACTGTGTGTATAAATTCCAAGCAACTCTGTGGACTCAGTTTGCCTTTATACAGGCAGAAAGCCTTAGTACTGACTTTTATGTTTATATAGTGTGAGTTAAAACAAAGCCATGCATTTTTAGAAGCATTATATTTAAAATATTTGTCAAGATTTGTCTGCATGATTTGTCAGTTTGTTCTTGCTCTGGCAACAAACAAAAATCTAATTATGGAAACATAGCAAGATAAATTTGATCCTGTGTTAAACTTCTGTGCTGTATAAACTTAAGAGTCTGACACAGCACTTACCCCTAAAACAGTCAAGGTTTTCGGGGTACCCAACTTACTGAAACAGGTCAGTTAAAGGTCTTTTTCACCACCACTTGATGTCAATTTATTTGCATTTGTCTTTTGAAACACTGAAAGCATATTGTATTCAAACGATGTTGTCTTGTCAATCTTCATGCTCACTTTGTCCTCCAAATTCAAACCAAGTTCAGCAGAACTGAATTTGTAGAATCTTACATCTATAAATTTTACTGATGAAAATGTAAATTAATTTACATGTATGCTGTTTTCTCTTAAAAGGAAAGATTCCCATATCAAGAGGTAGTAAAAATTAGGAAAATACTGATTGTTGAATTGCACAGAGCAATAAAGGCCAATTCTTTGAAATCTCACTCAAAACCATTAAATATCTGTTTGAACTAACCACTTCAACAACATCAAATCCTGCAAATGGCTTACCTGATACACTGAAAAATATGTGAAACAAGCACTTAGCAGATTTTTTTCATACTTATGTCTGTATATATACACAAACCTATGAGGCAATTTCAACTGAGTAACTGAATTCAGAGGCCAAATCAGAGTACGAATTATCATCTCAGATAATCGTTTTTTAAAGTCTCTTGAATAAATGGAGAAAGCAGTGATAAGGAAAAACTCACTCAATATTTTTGCAAGGGTTTACCAAGATCTTGTTTGCCCACACTTAATTTTTTGCATCATAACACTTATACAGCCTTTTGTACTGGAATTTTTAACATTCAATTGACACAAACCCAAATTCTTCCCGTTCGGCCTTTCACCAGGAGAAAAAAATACAGTTTTGATAAATTAAATAAAAAGTATTTAAAATAATTCTGGGAAAAAAAAAAAAAAAAAAAAAAAGACAAATTGGAGAAATACATAATTTATGCCTTCTTAGAGGCTGTTTGTTCAGTGAAGTCTGTGGTATTAATGACTCAGAATCTGTATTGGTTTAAACAACAACTCCCACCACTGGGAAAATAACTCAAGGCAGGGTGAGCTCAGGCTGTGCTGCATTAACCACGATGTGCTGCCCATTCTTTGGAGAGGATGCTGAGATTTACCAGTGCAAGATTTACCAGTGCTGAGATTTACCAGTGCTCTTTGGTCTACAACCCTCGGCAGGGGTCTCATGGCTCTGCCCCTGCCATGTGGAAGCAACACTTGCCCCAGAGATGTCAGGCTCTCTGCGCCTCACAGCTCTGCTTTTAAGTGAAGATCAGGTTACCTTGGGGAAAAAAAATGCAATATGGACCATGAAAAAATGAAAATCCCCAGTGACATGGTTCCTTTGAACATTATTTACATGGTCACTCATCAAGTCACCCACCTGGTTTTGTAACACTCTACCCTGCTTCTGTGGGGACACACACCTGCTTTATGCATGTCTCATCTTTTTTCAGTGCAGACATAATGACTATTTAATACTTCCTTCCTTTACTTAAAACCTTCCCCATGGCAATTGTACCAACCAATAGTTTTGTAGTCCTTTTTCTCTCTTAAAACTATAACCCAGATATCACTGTCCTATTTTTCAGAGACGACCAACATGGTTGTGTTGGAAATCACAAGTGGTCAAAAACAAAGATAGTCACTTTTCATATTGAGTACCAACTGTGCCAGCCAACACTGCTAAGCATCTCAGTGAATTTGATTAGAATTTCTGTCAGGTTCTGTCATTATTCAAATCAGATATCCAACAGTGAAGTGGTCCTGATAATGCCAGTGGAACTATCCAACAGGTAAGATCACAAAGTTTGCTCCTCATTCTAAAATGTTTTTGTTAAGTGTGGTTAGGAAAAGCAGGGAAAAGGCAGTAATTTGCTGACATTTTGTTTCTTGTTATACAGATTTGCTGCCAAGGTGCACTGCTTTCACATAGTCCCAGGCTGAAGTAATTGGCTTTAAAATAAAAAACAACAAAACAACCAAACCAAAGGAAAAACCACACAGTAGCATTTGTCTGCTTCTCTTAAGCAGAGAAACTGCTCTCCCTCTGGAGCAGCTGTTATCACAGTGTGCTCTGTTCTTCTGGAGTTGTTAAGATATTCTCCTAGATGAGAATGGGCAGGAAGAAGGTAAATAAACATGGACCTTTGCTTCTTCTACATTTAACAGGAGCCTAATGAGCCGAACTGCTGAGCTGCAATGACAGAGTTAATGCCACTGCACACTTGGAGTTGCTTCACCAAAAGCAAAATCATCATCAAGCCTCTGAGAGACAGATTTGAGGATGAGCATAAGGATTTCAAACCCAAACACTTTCAGATGTTGAGGAACATTAAAGCTACATCCAAACTAAAATTTTATGCCTCATGAATGTCCCAGCTGAAGGCCTAAGAAGGCTGAAAATGAGTACTTGCATTCTCCTCTGCCAGCCCAGGCTGGGTTGTTTTCTCAATAAAATTCTGGCCAAGTGACAAGTTTCCTGAAAGATGCAAGTGGGACTCCAGCAAACAACAGAAACTATGCGAACAGCTGAAGGCATGCAGGTTGGGAAGGACAAGCAACAATAAACAACCGAAAGAAGATTATAGCTTTTAGGGACAAATGACAAAAAAGGAAATGGCAGCTTTGAATCCTCAGCAGTTTTTCTGAAGATGAATTGGATATCTTACCCTGCTGAAACAAAAAAATGTATCTAATTTCCTTTATTTTTTGCATTCCAGCTTACCTTCACTTAAAAACTTTCCCTCTTACTTTCAATTCCTTTTCCTCTTCCTTGTTCCCCTTTTCTTTTCCAAATTTCTATTTAGCCTAATTTCTCCAGGTAAATTCAGATAAACAAGCCTGACGCTGCCTTAACAGATAAGCCTATGACATTGATGCATGTCCTGCCACATCCTTACTCTGTACTGGGACCAGAAACGCATCAATGCTCTGGATTCAATTGCAAGTGAATAATGACCATGGATAAGCCACAGTGAGCTCCAACACAAACCTGCCTGGGCCAGAGGAGCAGCTCTTGCTCAGCAGATGTCTGGATTTTTTTCCCTATGTTATAGGTAGAGCCAGTAGGAATAATGGCAATATGATGAATCCCATAATTTCTTGCCCTCGCACTGCTCAACCAGCTCTTCCATGTTCATTCTCATCCTCATTAGCAGTACCTTCTCTCCCATTTCCACTGGAATGCCACCTCGTGCGGTGGCTCAATCAGTGCCCAGGAAATGGTATTTCACTCTTAATCAGTTTCTCTACAGAAGTATAAAAATGGTTAGTGAGAATAAATACTGCTGAATTAACAGAATAATAAAGAGAAGATAAACCAGATTATGTAATTCCAGTTCTTGCTATGGGACAATGAATGATCATGTGTGATTTTGGGGTTCTCTGCACCTGCAGCTGACCAACACTGGTTCTCTAGGGCCTGAGGAAGACAACAGGAGTGACATTTGCAGCCATCCTGTAGTCAGACAGTAACACAACCCACTCACTCAGTGTCCTACTGAAGTGATACCCACATTATCTTATGAGCTAGCTGGTTGAGGTGCCCACATGGAATGGAGGAAAGCATGGAAGAGATGAGTGAGTTTATAAGTTTAGACACATCATATGCTCTTCAGAGCTTTCTTTTTAAAGGATTTTATGATGGATGTGAAAGGGCCACAGGGAAAGGAGAGAGAACTGAACTAATGCACCTTATAAAATACTGCAAGGTGAGAGTAGTAGTTTATCACAGCAGTTTTTGTTCTTAAATGCTATTTAAGTTTTCACAGATGAAAGCACTTTCAGAGGGTAGAAATAAGATTGCAGAGAACAAAGGGGAATAGTTGAAGCATCAATGACTATGAACGGTGCATCAAACCGTAAACCAATCATTTTACCACAAGAAAACATGGCATTCAACAGAATACCAAGAAGAGAATAGAATATCAACTATAGAGTATCAACTAATATTCATGGAAATGTCGAAGTGAGAAAACTTCTACAGAACAGTAAAACTGTATTATAAGCAACTGTCCCAAGAAAGACTTGCAAGAAGAAACACTTGGTAGCTCATTCATTTATTTTTATTTTCCAGGAAAAATAATGGGCAGATCCAGCAAGCAGTAAGGAACCTTCCAGCTCCAATGAAATCAGGGTAGCCATGCTGATTTGTGCTCACTGAGCATCAGGCTGCTCACAGAAAGACAGAACAGCTGAGGCTGGAGAGGACCTCTGGAGACAGTTTAGTCAGCCTCCTGCTTCTAACTGTTCTGAAACAGACTTAGGATGTAAGAATTCCTCAGAAAAAACTCTGTGGCTCTTACTGAGTCAGGCAAAAGCACCATCTGCAGGTATGCAGCAAGAGATATACAGGCCTGCAGGACCCATTTTTAAAGGAGGTTAAAAAAAGTTACATATTTAATCCATCTACTCTTGAATTATCCATTGTGACAGCTCGAACACTTGGGACTGGGCATGGATGAAGGACCTTAACTGTAGCATTTTGCACCTCGTGCACTCCAAGTAGTGCAACAATGGAGTCCCCAGCTCTGCACAGCTCCCAGGCTCTGGTGCTCTCAACTTGCCTCCAGCCTGAGCCTTTCACCAAGAAAGTCCAAAAAACCCCCAGAGCTATACCCTGGCCTAGGAGTGGTCTGAAAGTGAGGGTAGAACTCGGAGCAGGTTGCTTGTTTATGAACACAAGCCAGCTGGAGTAAAGTTGAGCTAAATGAATCAAGGATTAATACAATTCTTGTTAGAAATCATGGACAGTTGGCTGGATTACACCCACAGTGAGATGAAACTGGATAAACTAGAAAAAGAAAATAGATAAAATGGGGACATTTGGGACATTTAATAGGAGACTGGATGAGTTACAGAAAAACATGCTGTGGAAAGCAATCTTTGCTTGGTCCTTTGGGAGAAACTACATACACTAATAACAGTTCTTCCTCACTCTTTTATTTTGAAAAGTGTCTGAGTAAAAATGGAATTACCTTACTCAACAGAACTGTTTCCTGTATATGCAGTTTTAACTACCAGCATTAATAATGAGAAAAGGATCCTTATTATTACTTTTTTTTACCCCTGCTCACATTGCACCAATACAGTCACTAGTGGCTCAAATAGACTACCTTCAGATTTGACAACCCTCCACAAAAGACAGATTAATTTTGTTCCCATTGCACTTGCAATGGCAGCTTCTAGGAATAATAAAATCTAGATTCAGGGATAGAGAATCTTTATTAGCAGTATTGATTCATGAAGCAATGAGAACACACCTTGTCCTTCAGCTCCCAGGTTAATACAGCACAGCTGACAGTTAGAGAATAACATCTATTTACATGGTGTGAATCCTACCAGAAAGTCATTAGGACAATGTCATTTCCACAGTGTGCCTTTTTGGAGTGCAACCACTGGCTGGCTCCTGCAAGTGGGTGATTATAACTACTGAATTTCATGGCTCAGATTGATCTTAAAGAAATCAGAAAATATTATCAGTAAATATGCTGAATATCTGAACTGGAGTAAAAATAGAAAAACAGTCTTAAAAGAACATAAATTAGAAGAGATAATAACATATTGCTAATCACTTTAAAGCTGCAATCCCTAATTAAATAGAGGATTTTGTTAAAACTGATAGTAGCACTCTCAGATATTATTAGGATGGTGTTTCTGTTTTGAAAAGACACCTTTGGAATATGAGATCATATTTCAAGTTCTTTATCTCAAGTTTCCTGTAATATTACCTATGTAAATGAGAATCTTGGGTAAGAGGGAAGTCCAGTATCTCTCCCCATGCATTTGTAGATAAAACGCCCGAAGTTTGGGGGTTTTATTTCTTTTGCTTTGGTTTCAGATTTTTGTTTGCTTGGTTTTTTGTTTGTTTGGTTTTTTTTTTAATGGCAAAAAAAAAAGCTGTAAAGTCTCTGGGAAGAACATGCAATATACCAATTGTCTTCCACAAGACAAGCACTGTAAACAACTACAAAATGACACCAACACCCAGAAGAGAGCTTAGAGAACAATATAAGCACATATCTGAGCCTTACACCAATTATGAGCCAACAAGGCAGCTTGGACAGTGTGTAAACCACACTCTGAGCCTCTCCTCCTACCCTTTTGTCACATCCCTACTGAACTGAAATCTCACAGGGCCAGTTGAACTGGATTGCTTATTTTTTGTTCTCAAAGTGTTTTAGTCGGCAAAAGACACCTCTGAGTTGTACTTCCTATGATCAGAAAGTCCAGCACAGCAGTGCAGAAAGTCTGGGTTTAAGCTTTATAAAAAAAACACCAACGAAAAAACAACCAAACAACCAACCAAAAAAAGTGAACAAAAAACTTCCCAATAACTTGTCTAACTGCATTCCAGTATCTCTGAGAGGCATTACGGCAACTCATTAGGCTTCTTTATGGTCTGATGTGTTACAACACATTACAGAGCAATGGTAAATAAATAACTGCTGATTTGACACTGCTTTCAACTGCAGAGCAATTCTGCTTTCCTCAATGTTACAATTAATGTCAGCAGTTAATGCCTTAAGTGGTGGAATCGGAAACTCAGCTACGATAAGCACATGCAGTCAGATTTCAACTTAAGGATATATCCAAACTGCAGCACGGCATTAGCTCAGCTGTCCCTGTCTCAGGCTGCAGTTACAGTTCTGTTGGTCAGAGCAGCAGGGGCACCATTTGTCATCCTAAGGAAGGCTGGAGTGCTGTGAAATTGGGCACTTTGGAAAAATGCAGCTGTAGCAGAACATATGTATAGGCAACACCATGAAATGAACTGGCTTCAAGCCAGCATGTAAAGAGAAACACAAGAGAATGTAAATGAAAAGAAAATCATAAAACACTGTACTCAGAAGATGCTTCTATTGATATATCCTGACCAGCCTTAAAGGTCAAGATGACAACAATCTGTCTTCTCTCTGGGATTGCTTAATCAATTTGCAGCTCTTTTTTCTTCACCCTGTTAGCAACAGGTTTACATCTTTCAAATAGATCTTCTATTTTTTGCTATTTAATTGGTCTCAGGTTTCCTGAGTGTATCTCTCTATACAGCTATAACAAACATGGGTGTATTTTTACATTCCTGCACTGACTGTAATGGACAGAATATGAACTGTTCAGCTCTGCTCTGTAGCTCTGCTGTCACTGACAGAGATTATTACGCAGCTGAAGACAGTTTTCTGCTCCTGGAGCTTAGGGAAGAACCGAGCTGTACTTTAGCACTGCAGTGAACACTGGAATGGGCAGAAGCTGCAGAAGAATGAAAACCATACAACCTCAAGAAGCTCTAGTCCTTCCTCTCAATCCCAAAGCTGAACAAGATCAGATCCAAGCTTCATATTTAAAATATAAATCCCTGAGGAGCAAACTTCTTTAAAAATATATATGAGAGCCCCTCCCTCCAACCTCTTCTCTCTACAGATATGCTTCATGCATATGTACGCCTCCATAAAGGAAGTTTTTCTATGCAGATTTATATTAGGAAATTAATAAATACAAGTTACACATTTATGGCTGTAATACACTTCAAGGATTTTCTACCATCTGAAGAGCAGAACAAATGCAAAGGCAAATATTACCCTGATGCATGCTTCATTACAAACAGACTGCAGAAACAATCAGCAATAAGCTATCTCCTGCAAAGAAAAGGGACAACCTCCCTCCCTTAATCTCAGTGCTATTTTTCTTCTCTCAGCCAAACAGCATTTAGCAATGTTGATGTGCTGTGTATTTTCTTCCACCCACAGGTAACTGGCCAAGGTAAGGTGCATTTGCCCAGAGGTTTAGGTAAGAGGTATCTGTGTGATGCTGCAAATTCAGAGATACAGAAAACTGATGAGTATAAAGGAAGCCACCCCTAGCACAGGGAGAAATGTATTTATCAGAATTTAGGTTTCTTTTCCACACTGTGAGTAAAAATTTTAACCATAAAGCTTTGCTTTTAAATGGAATACATAAATGACTCCCAAACAGCTGTCCTACTTAACACTACTATGTAAACATCTGTTCACATTCCTGCATGCAAATGAGAACATCAGCTTTCAAGTCTCTTAGACTCAGATTAGTCTTTATCAAGTCCTCACAGAAAACATGGGGGTGGAGGCCAACAACTGTGTGAAGTGGGAGGAAAAGAAATTCTTGAGCCTTTTTTTGAGAATGATCCTTGGAGAAAAGATGGATGATGGAGACTACCAAAAACCTAACTACATGCAAAAAACCAACATTTTTCAGTGTTTGCTTAAATGGAAGTTTCCATTCCTATCTGTTGGTTGTGGATTCCTACTTCATCACATATTTTAACAGCTTGTTTTATAATTGGACTCTGTGCCATATTTTTATCCTCCTTTCTTTAAACCATCCTTTGAAAGTTCCAGGGTCCCAGACTTGCTCCTGCTGAGCTAAATGGGATTCTTGACATTGAGGTGAATGGAAACAGGACTGGGAAGGCTGTACGCCTCATTAGATACACGATTCCACAGCACCCTCTAAAATTCTGCTGAACTCTCCCTTTCAAGCAAATAAAGCTGGTAAACTCAGAGGCCATGAAATGTCACTATTACATTTCAACACTTAAACCGAAGTACCTGATGAATTAGCCATCTTCTTGCCAGGCATCTTAGAAAACTGCAGCCCCTGAGGGATTTCCCCTGGCCATTACCACTTATTGCAAAGTCAAAGAGAGAAAGCTGAGGTTATTGTTTTGCCTGTGGAATCAAAATATGCTGAGAGGGCATGTTATTCCCCAGACTTAGAGGTTTATTGCATTTCTAATTCACACCTAAGGTCACCATATGTCAAGTGAGTATGCATTCTGCTACCATGGCTACTGCCACCATTTTAATTCTAATGCTAAATAGTTCTAGATTGCAACAATACCGACTTGGAAACAGCGTAATTTAGTGCTTAGAGCAGAAGACTGGTCTTCTGAGTAATGATGGAAAATTAAATCTTCAGGTTCTACCCTTGCATTTATCAGACTCTCCAAAATCACACAAGTGATTTAATCACTCTGAATCTTCATTTCCATATCAGAAAGTCAAAGAAGTAAAAGGCCTGAATCACAAGAGCAACCAAAGCTAGTACAGCAAAAACTGTGTCTTCTCCATTGAGAAAAGCTAATAAATTGATCAGTCTGTGATCAAATTTCATTCAGCATTTAAAAATACAATATGAGGTCTGAAATCTGTTACTTGTGTCCTGACAGAATCTCACCATGGTGGAGATGCTTCGCTTTGCATAATGCATTAATGTGAATTTGACCACACAATTGTCATTCCTTGTCATTTAAGTAGTCTTACAGTTAAGCAGCCATAATTGTCCTTTGGGTGTTATCTTAAATACATTAAAAAAGAAATTGAATGCTTTCACCACATTATAGCTGGGACACTTTTTCAAAGCTAATTTCTATGTCTGTGAATTATTCATAATACACTTCAAACAGGCTCTTCCGGATAAGGTAATTGACCTTGTCTGCATGAAGCACCTACTACCTTGCCTTGGGATAATTTAATCTACGATGTGGTCCATTATTCAAAGGTAATGTCTTTTCATTAGGTTAGGCAATATATTATCACTCAACTAGCCACCTAATTCTGCATTTAACGTATTCAAGTTTTCTCTTTTTTTTTCATAGGTTACACTCATCATAGCAATATCTCACATTTAAGTAGCATGGTGTAACAGTAAGACAGCATTCTTTTGATAAATGGAAGTAGGACTTTGAGGACTCTAATTTCAAGATTTACTTGTGCATTTTAAACCTCAGTTGGCTTTCTGTTTTCCATGGGTGAAAGCAGCAAAGGTTATCTATTCAGTAAGAACTAGTGTAAGGTCAAAACACAAGTACAACTAATGCACCGGGTGGCTGAAGTTATGTAAATTCACACCTTGTTCTGCGGAAACACTTGTGTGCTGATGGAACATATGCTAAATCACATGTATGACACATATAAAACACTTCCACAGTTTTATTTTGCTGTGTAGAGAAACCCCTGGTTGGTCTGCCATGCAAGGAAGCAATCAGCAATGCTGGCTTTAGCTCAGGCTGCCTCTGAACCGCTGCAGCCTTCTCTGTAACAGACCATTATTAGGACCCAATTCCCTGCTACATATTCCCTCGAAAGACCTTGCTCAGTGAAGACCAAAGCAACTGATTATGTTTTGCATATGCATGGAGTGAAATCTCTGAGAGAGAAAGCTGAACAGTTGAGCACCCAACTCTCTCCTGTGCTCTAGCTACTTTGAACCACTTCAGCAGAATAAAGCAGCTCTGAATCTATTTTAGTCAGTCACTGACAAAGTCCTCCTGCATGAGTAAACTCTTGAGTGGCACAGCGATCTGGAGGAGCTCCTGCATCAATCCCACTCCTGGAGCCAGCAAATGGCCAGAGATTGTATTCTAATCTATATTGCACCACTCCAGTAACCAGGCTTAAAGATGCCTCTCCACCCCTCTCTGCTTCAGTATTCCAGGGTACATCTCTTTAAGAACACAGTGCTGGCTTTTTCAATCTATCAGTGCTGAAGTGTTAAGATGCTGACTGTAAATACAGCATTAACAAGCTCTGGATGAACTTGTTAGCTCCTCTAAGTATCTGAATTTTTAAAATGTTTCTGTGTTTTTTAGTTTGTTTTATGCTAAAGTAGAATTTAATGAAAGATGTAAAAACTAAGGATTTAATCCACCATTTTACTTGCCTTAATCAGTATAAATATACTGAATCCAATGGGTCTGATCCTGCATATCTTTGAGCTTTGTAATATTTTTAGTTGAATCATTCGTTACTGTAGCTTCTCTCAAGCTGTCCATTAATAGAATATTATGATTATGTTAGCTATTCAAAGCTTTTTAATCATGTTATATAAACACAGTTCAGTCTATGAATTGTTTATACTGATTAGATATTGTTTGAGTGCTCACTTAAAATTACAAAACACTGCTTTAGATCAGAAATAACAGCAAGACCATCAAACATTTCAAGGTGTTGGGGTGAACATTTACTCTGAAGGTCACTGGCTGAATTCCTATTTGCATGAATATTCAGGAACAATCTGTTCATGCCTTGGGAAATCTCTGCAAAGACAAAAATCTCAGTATCACTGTCCATATTGATACAAAAAAAAAAAGAATTATGAAAATTATCAAAGTGAAACTGAAATTCAAGTAGAACAGGAAGGAAATAGCTGACATTTATAATTCTCCATCAGCTAAAAAAAAAACAGCCAAGGGAAGTGTTGTTCCAAGCAAGATTACCTGCAACTGGCCTGGCTGCTAAATCATATTTCACATCGGTCGAGTGCCTTCCATTGTGTAACCACAGTTGTGTACTGCACATTGATGGCTCCTGTCGCTATAATATGGTTATGTTTACCCATTAGTTTCTGCTTTTGTGCCACAACCCAGCAACTGTGACATTACAATTGTTCTAATGGTCTGTTTCACTTTGTTCATTTACCTATTAATTTTGCCAATGGCATATTTCACGGAACATAAATTTCATCCTCTGAAAACATGACAACCTGTAGTACAATATGGTCAGACAGATTCTGGAGCTTTGTATGGAAGCAAAATGAGCTGTCCAGGGTGGTGTTTTGGAAAGAACACACCTCCCTCTGGAGGCATCACTTGTATCTAAGGTGATTGCTTCAGCACTAACAGGATGTAATTATTCACTCAGTAAAATCCTGCCTCTATTAAGTAGGTACTTCTAATGTTTTGCAAACTGACTAGTGGCCCTAGAATGTCTCACAGAGATAGTAAACAAAACGCAACACAATCTCTTTGTCTGAATCCAGAACATAGAAATCCAGTGCACTGGGAAGAAAGCGACCCAGAAAGCTGCCCACTGCTTTGGACAGGGAGGCTCTGGGCAACAGGACCCCCAAAGGAGGACCAAAAAAATGCTCATTGCATGAGAACCTTTTCCAGTTCAATGACAGATATTAGAGTGGCAAAACAAATGAATAAAACTCACTTTGCATTGCTAGAAAAAAAGCCAAAGGGGTTGAAATAGAACCTACTTTAGAAGACAGCTTCTCCTAGAATCCCATCCACTGAGAAACAGTCCCTGAACTTCTGCCACACCCCAAAAGAGTTTCATGTGGATAAAATCTCAGACTTTTTAATCACAGTGACAAAAAGGAGGCAAACAAGTGCTAATGGACAGAAAGCCTTCAGCTCAAAGGAGAAAAGAGTAATCAACACTATTTTGTCTTGTACCAGACCTGACAATATCCATGTGGCCCAAAAATTAATTACAGCCAAATTCCGCTCTTCTTTTTCCTCAAAAAAGAAGGAAAGTAGATTTACATATACCTACATAAATATGAAAACACACACTTTCCCAAAAAGAGAGGCCTCTATCTGTATGAATACAAAACTTTATGGACTCTACTGACCATTTGAATCATCAGATGAAGGAAACATTAGTATTTAAAGCAAACATATAATGAAATTGATGCTACTCTTTTTTTCAGAACCACTTTTTTGCTCATTTTTTTAAAACAGCCCATCACAGGCTTGGAGTTATCAGTAAAACAAACCTGTCAGACCTGAACTAGGTTCAGTAACACAGAACTGAGAAAAAGAACAGCCAGGAACTGTTATTTTTTCCTTCCCACCAACAAATGTCACTATGAATATTTTGATCACATTGAATGAGACAGCCTGAACAAAACTGGTTGCGGTCTAAACTACTGGGAGCACTTTTCATGTGCTATTAATGTAAATATACTGAAATCATTGCATGTTATAAATTAGACGTGTCATTTCAAACTTTTTGGGGAAATGGAAGATTTAGGAAAGGGGGACATGGAACTAAGCATCCTGGATGAACAAAAAGTCAGCATGTGAAGACGGCCTGAATCTAGCACAACAGCAATGGTCCAAAGATCTATGAAAGAACAGGGGGTAGTGATGAAGTTCAATTATGAATGTTTGGTTTGAGCTTTTGTTCCCACAGGGGCAAGGCACAAGAGGTACCTACAGAAAGCTCACACTAGGAGTGAAACACATCAGGGGTGTTCAGCTGAGAGGAAAAACTTGTATGGCTCCTTTTTATGGCTACAAGAACTTGGCCATTTGTTTTAGAGGGGTACATTTAAATCAATCTAATGGCCCATTCGAGTTTCAGGCAAAATTGGTGTCAGTTGCAGTGTGATGCTTCAATTTTCTTCTCTGCTAAACAAGAAAGCCACCTTTAGAGAAGTGCATAGATTAATTGGCTAACCTTTCTAAATGCTGATTTAAAAAAAAAAAAAAAAAAAAGAAAACAACAAAAACCATTTCTTGTGAGGCTTCTGAATTCTGCTCAAGACTAAAAGGAAGAAGGCTCTTGATGTTGTTTTGAGTCCTGGACAGCTCAAGTGGGAATACATAACTTGGCTAAACCAGTCTGAGTCTTTCTCTTGTCAAAAGGACTTGGAAAAGATTCAGGCTCAAAAGCTTTTTCATTTTTGTTCTCAATCTTTTGGGCCAAGCAGATAACAAAAAAGCTTCTCTAAGGAAGATTTTAAAGGGGTTATTTTCTTTCAGGTCACCACATCTTTCTAGCTACTTGTCAAGGCTCAGTCAGATCTGCTCCTCTCCAGATCAGTCCAGGTTGGGAGGATGTAAACAATTCTAAATTGCTTTTAGGTGCTTCTTGTGAGGGGAAGAAGTATGCAACTTTTTTCCCTCAGTGTCTGGAGACATTTTCTCAAAGTCTGCTTGCTTATCTGCTACATTTTGGGGTGTTGCTCTTACAAAAGGAAGTAAGAGACACTTAGAAGAGCTACTTTTATGCCCTCCTTAGCACCAGATAGCTCATGTAAGAGTATTTAGTTCAGTGTTTTGCTTAGGGAAGATTTTTTGTTCCCTTGTTGTTTGAACACCAAGCAATGTCAAAATGCCGCCTTCAGCTGATTCTCATAGATTCTTTTCTCCTGTCTCTGTGTTCACACTTTCAAACACAAAAATAAATTTTCCACAGGCTACTTTCAAACTGCAGTGGGGGTAAAATTCCTGGTCTTCACATTTACAAGCAATGAATCTGAGCACTAACCTAGTTATTCAGAGCAAAAACCTGTCTTTTTTTACCATGGAGTTGTACTTTCTTTTCTCCTAATTACTGATCTGATTAAGTTATGCTATTGATGTTTCTGTGTATAGCCTCCTAATACCTCTGTTTTCCCACAAAGGTCAAACCAATTCAAACAAAATCTAAGCATAGGAGTTCTCTCCCATCTGATTTTCTGCTGGTGTCTTGCTATGCACCTTTCTTCCCTAGGTCTAAAACAAGAGTCAAATGAACCCAAAATGCACAAAAAACTGAGAGACTACAGCCACAAATGCTTTTTTATCCTCAAAAATAATGTAAATACCAATGAAAATCACTATTGCCATTTACTGTTGCCAATTATGCAGCACCTGAGTAGAAGAGGTTAGATGAGAACTCTTCCACTGCTATGATTTACATCTTCTGCTCTGCAAACTCAGAAAGCACTGGCCTAAATTTGACAGACAAATTAGTTTAATGTCAGTAAGACAATCTCAGTCTAATGGAGCTCAAGATGTTTAAAGTAGGACAGCCAAAAGAAGCAGACAAATGGAAGTGTGATGAGAACACACTCCCTGCTGTGGCCCTAATGAGGGAGAAGACACACTTTTCTGCTCAGGCAGCAGTCCTGCTTTCTTCCATGAATGGAGAACAGGTTGCTGTCATAGCTAATGACCTACTAATATAACAAACCATGGATTAGCTGTTTGTTTCTAATCACCATTATTTATTTATTGTTAACAATATGCTAAGTCCTGCAAATTTAAAAATAAAATAAATTAAAAAAAAACGACTATTACTGCTCATGATTAAGGGAATGTTGGCTGGAATAGATTCAAAGAATTCTGTCCTTCCCTTCTTCAAACTGTGGGTATGAATAGTTTATACTACTGGGTCTCTTAAGCCAGAGGTATCATTAAGATTTTTTTGGTCCTGGCACACATGTGTGCCTCATAAAACTATCCATTCCCAAACTCTTATTTGGACTGCAGAATCCCACGAACTCAACGTTTTTGTGTTACTGAGCTATGAGCATTTACACAGTCCCAGAGGTTTCACAAGTTGAACGAAAGATATCACTGACTTTACTCCAAGCCAGAAGTTCTTTGGGTTTAAAAGTCCCAAACCAACAGATTGCAGAGGTCAAGTAAATATCTTGCAACATCAGTTCACAGCACTGACTTCCACAATAATAGTGCATGCAATGAATTCCAGATTCTGGGCAAAAATCTGTTGTCTAGATTTACCTGTCCTATGTACCTGCATTAATTCCCCTGGTTAAGCTTCCTGTATACTGGAAAAGTTAATTCCCTCATCAGTAAAACATTAGATCTATTTAGTTTGGAGTGCAAATATGTTTTCTATGTAAACTGTAAAAGGTCTCAAATTAAATGAAATTTGATAAAATAAAATAAAATAAAATGTATAATTCCGAAATTGCTCCTTAGACTTACAAAAATAAATTCCTTCAAGGAAGGGAGAAAAAGGAAACACACAACAAAAAAGCAACAGAAATATCCTGTGACAGCAGAAGTGTATGAAGGATGTATTTGACAGAAGCAAACAGGAGTTAACCATAGAAGCTCTCTCCTCACTACTCCATCAGTCTTCACTTTAAGAAGTATTTTTTTAAATTCACCTGACACATTGTGTCTACAGCAAACACAGATAATGGTGCTCCAGGGTTCACTGGAGCCATCCCAGGAGACTCCTGCCTTGCTGGTGTCACTGCAGAATTATGTCAGGCAGCATTATAAGCCTGCCCTCTCCTGCAGTGGGTTTCAAGGAGTGAACACGCTTCCCTTTCACTGCATTAGAAGACATCCAGTATCTGGCTGAGCAACAATTTATTCCCAGGTTTCTTCCATTATTTAGCCTCTTGGCTGCATTTCCATCTCAGAGAAACACAACAAGACTGGATGAGAAGTAATGGCAGCAAGCAGCTGCCATTCCTTATTTGGCAGCTGTAGTACACTGTGCCTCCCTGCCAGCCACAGAGGATAGTACAGGGCAAGGGGAGTAAAGGGTCAGAAACTGGGATAATGGTATTTCCACTACTCACAGGTGTGTGCAGGCTCCAGGCCAAGTTACCTCTGCCACACCACAGGTTTTGCATTCTGCCTAGGCCCTCTGCATTTTAAACAGCTGCACACAAAACCCAACATCTTTAAAAATGGCCTCCAAATCTCTCCCTACAAACAGAGGGGGTGTATTTCATTACTGTGGTGAACTCTGTTCCAAAGTCTCCAAATATAACACAAGTTGTCTGAAGTTTTGTTTGTGAGAAGCTGTCACTGCCACTTTGGGGGGAGAGACAAGGTATGGTGATGGAAACACAGATGGCAAGTCAATCATTCTCAAAAAAGGGATCCTAATTACCCAAGAATAATCACAGCACACAATCCACACCTGCCACCTATCCACCACTCCCTCAACACAAGCCACTTTTTGAGGGCAGATTGCCCTGTTCTATGCTATTTTGTGCAATGAAAAACAGTTTCCTGGTAATGCAATAACAATTTAAAGTTATTTTGTACAAGGACAAACAGTCCCCTGGTAGTGCATTAACAATTGAAAGTACTGGAATGATAAACTGAAAATTATACTTATAAGGCATAAAATACTAGCAAGCAAAACCCCATTGGTAAATGATTGCTTGTTATGGGTCATTTTATATCACCTCCTGATACATCTATGTAAAATACTCAGTCAGAACCCAGGCTTCAGACTCCTTTCTTCAAAAAGATTTACTCTAAAATGGTCACACCTTGGTGCAAAAAACTGTGGGCACAGGTGAAAAAATACTACAGTTAGTGAAAGTCCTAGATGAGTAACTAAAAGCACTTTAAAAGCTCTGGATGAGCACAAAACTGTGTTTCACTGCATCCTGTAATATAAGAACTCAGTGCACTAAGGAAACAGTAGTTAAAAACACATTAAAAAATGCAGTTCTGTAAAACAGCAAGTGGGAATCTCCTGAAACTTGCTTTCCTAGTAGGCTGCAGGGCAGGCAGCCTAATAAAGACCAAAAAGTGATTAGACAAGTTTATGAACAACAGATCCATGGTGGATACTAAAATGGATTTGCAATAGCATAAACACTAATGCCCTTATCTGAGCAGCTGTGGGTGATGGGGACTTATTGAGGGATGTAGTAAAGACATCAACTTGTGTACTGACCTTAAGCTGCATCTCCCCAGCAGCCACTACTGAAGGCAGGGCCCTGAAAGGCATTTCTTAGCACCTTATGCCCTCACATCACTGGCCTCATCTGGAGCTAGGGAGGGAGCCTGCACAGACAAAGCTCTAGCAATGGAATTAAGTCTAAACTGAGATTATTATGTGTTCCCTTCTGTGAGGCAGCACTACATCTTTCCCTCCAATAGAGAGTTACAAAATGCAAATGCAGTGGTTCACCAGTGAGGACAACCACCCCTGGCATAAGGGGTCACAGGCTGTGGGACAGCACCTGGTGCAGCTGGGCTCTGAGGTATGGGACTAGCTGGGAGCCAAAGAGGAGAGGAAGTGGAAACCTGGGCACATGTCATGTAATAGTGGGACTTGACAGACCATAATTCCAGGGAAGAAGTGTGTAGTTTAGGATGGATGTAGTTTAGGGTCAATGTTTGAAATAAAAGCTTAAGGTGGCATGGTGTAGGAATTCTACTGGAAAGAGAAAAATAAAGAAGAAGTCAGGAAAAATCCACCGCCTACAGACATTCCTATTTCTTTGATTTTGCTCTTGGACTGATCTTTTATCAGTCCCTGCCTACACAAATGTGCTATGAACTTGACAGACTGTCAGCCACGTATTGTAAAGCAAGCTATGCTGCCACTGATACAGCCGTCACTGTGCTAAGGCCTTGATAAGGTGGATGTGAGGAAGCTTCCCAAGTGACAAGCATTTGAGCCCACCTACTGCTTCTAGAAAACTGAGCAAATTCAGTCAAGGGCTGGGGGTTGCTGCAGTTAATGTTTTCATACCATATTGTATGTTAACAGTTTAATTTAATGTGCATCTCCTTAGGTATTGCCTGAGATGCTCCATGAATTAAGGAAATCAAGGCCCTGGGGGCTATGCTTCTTTTCATATTCTCAGAATACAGAGAGCACATTTAGAGGTAGCTCAACCTTCCTACCCACCCCAGTCCTCTCCTGCTAGCTTGACTTGGCTTCTGCTTGTAAGAATATGTCTGCAATTGTTTCCTAAGAGTGTGGATTACTTTCCTAATTAATGCCTACTTGGGAAAGTCACAGGAGACTTGTGATTTCTGGTTACACAAGTTTCCTTTGCCACCTTCTTAAGAAAGCCAGCTATGCCTTGATGAACAGACATCTACTGTGGTGCTCACAAACCTCCTGAAAATCTGTTTGATGGCAGAGATATACAAAACTACAGTTCAGGGCAATTTAATTTTTGCCTTCACAGACACGCTTGCAGCTAAGCTGTAGTAAGACAGGGAGAGCCAATAAGGCTGTTCCAGACAGCAGGAGGTGGAGATGAGTAAACTCCTCTGCCAACTGCCAGATTGCACGTCTGACACACTGCAGATGTAAATCCAAGAAACTCAACGGGGATACTACACTCAGTCACACCCGCTGAGGATGTGCCTGTGTCCTCAGGGCAGGAGGGAGCAGCAAAAGAAGAAATTCCTTGATATGAACTAGAAAAATTTTATGCAAGCCAGGAGCCTCCCTGAGCTTCTCTCTGAGGCAGCCCAGAATGCCTTGCTTGTCCCATTTGCCCCATGTCAAAGCTGTGAAAGCCAAAATTGTTATGTAACAACATACATCTCTGCACTCTGATGCAAAAGGAAAGAAAAATGTTTTTATTGCTTCTCTGTGAAACATGATGGTATTTAGATCCTAAAGACAAGGATTTGGTGCACTGGTGCTACCAGCTGTAATATCCTAATCATATGTTCCATCTCTTTGTGGGGGAAAAAAAAAAAAAAGAGACCAGAATGAGTGTAAGCTCAGAAATTAATTGAATTTCTTGCAGGAAGAGGAACTTTTGTAACTTTGCCAAGATTAGATATACCTCTGGGAGATGCCCTTCCATCAGGCATTCACCATTGGTAATGAGTGGAGACATTCAGCAAGCTGGATTAGGTCAGGTAACATTTCCAGCTGGCCTACGGAGACAGTAGTGTCATTAATACGTGGGCATTACATATTGAATTCTACAGTCAGATCTGAAGTGTTGCTCATTAACAGCAATTACACATTAAGGTACCCTGGCCTTAATGAACAGGGGGAACACAGTGCTTCAGGCATCCAGAAGTCTAGGTCAAATGAAGAAACAAACCCCAAGAGTTGTGATCTTTGTTCTGTTGCTCTGGCCTCAAATCTGGCAAAAACAACACAGGTGAGAACCTTCTGCAGCAAATCCAGCAGAATACTCTAAAGTCACTCACACTTGTAGCTCATCTTTAAGTTTAGGAATGGAAATTCCTTAAGTCCTAGAACTCTTCAAGACACCTATAGTCTTCAGCCCTACTTGGTTCCTCTGTAATACAACAGCATTTCACTACAAAATAAATATCAATTAATAGAGCGTGGGGAAATAATATTTTTCTACAAAAATACTTAATATTCAGATAAGAACAAATTACCCTTATCTTGTAATTTCAAGAAATGAAATGCTATTTTTGAGCATGTTTGACATCTTGCCAAATTTAAAGCTGTAGACTACTAAGAAAGCTAAAAAAAGGAAAATTCAAAAGTGCAATTAAAAAGCAAACAAAAGGAAGAAAAAAAAGCGGAAAAATGATGGTGTCTGCCACACACACAGCACTAGATTGCAATATTTTTTTTTTTTTTAATTTCTCAGCTGGAGCTGCAGTAAAGGCTAAAGTTGTGCAATTCTTGTGTGGTCAGATGTCAGGACCACAGTTGCACTGCACCAGCTTCAAGAGCACAAACCAGACTGCTGGACATCATCCCCACATCTTTTCTCTTAATGAATCAGCCAGGGCCTTGGTCCTGGACAAGTGGAGAATGAGCTGCCTGACAGGTGCCCTCTTAGCCAGTCTGCCTGTTGTTTGACAGCTTTAGCCCTTGGTGATGCACAGTTTACACACTGTCAATTGATACAAGATTACCTTTACTTTTTTTTTCTCCAAAAGTTTTGTTTCTCAGGAAGTGCTCCCAGCTTTCAAGAGGCCCCACACACAAGAGTCTTCTCAAAACTCATTCACAGTGTACATTCCTGCACACACACAATCAAGTGCCTCACAGAAACGTGCAAAAATAAACACATTAAAGCAGACCTGCTCTAATATTGCGGCATTTATCTTTAAAATATTTTGGAAATAGCCTCTGTGGGGTTTTATCTTTATGCCATATCAAGTGTGGTATGGGATACAGAAGCCAGCAACACTGAGAGTACTTGTAAGACATCAATTCCACTTCTTTATGAGCAGTTATGCCCACATTTTGTTTTCTCTTTGTTCTCTACCCCGGATGCTGATATTAACATTTCATTCTTTAAAAAAAGATTAGCAACACAAGCAACTCTTGCCTGGTAAATCTGATGACAACAAAAGACAATAATTCACAGCTTTTAAAAATAAACTGACTGTAAGGCATCTGATTACTGGATCCATAAACATTCAGTGTTATTATAACTTCGCTGGAACCAGGAGGCTTTTAACACATCTCATTAGGCAATGTGGTTTTGAGACAATAGGAACTCCCACTGCAAGCTCCCCTTCAGGCTTTCCATGGTCTGTCTTCTAAACTACCAACAAACATAAGAGTTGCTAATAATCAAATAATCACCAGGTCAATACAGATATTACTAGCAACAGAGAAGACTTTGAGGACATTCAGAAGTCTGCCCTTAATGTCATCCATCTCTCCACATTAACAAACATAAAATTCTGACATCAAGGCAGAGGTGACTGGAAGCCAGACATCCTGAGTAGCCACTGGAAATTTGGTACTGCAAAGAAACACAAATTCGTGACACCCTCTGCTTTCTTTTTTTCTGTTACATTAAGCCAAGAGAAAAAATGTATTCTGCTCTATTGCAAGGGGATAGTTAGTTTTACCCCAGAAACTGTACTACCAAGCACTCTGAACATCACATTCAGGGCTGTGGGACTCAAAAGATATTACACTCTTCCCCTACATAACATGATTCTGGAGCAATCTGGATGCTTTTTATCTTTAATAATCAGGCAAAAACTGTAAATGAACAAACACATCTATTTGCCACCAACTAAATACACTTTTTGTGGTTTCTAGGTGGCACTTTCCATTGCAGAAATTTTCAGAGTCTGGGCATGCATCAACTTCCAGAGTGAAAACTCCCCTGTGAAGCTCAGACCCTCCTGCACCAGGGCACAGGCACTGCACAGTAGAATCCAAAATGGTAAAAGCTTTTTCACTCTGTTCCATGTTGCCATACTAATTTGGTGGTTTTATTGGTTTGGGTATTTTTTTTTCTCCTCAGCTGCACTGTGGCCTGCACCTGCTGTAAAATCAATAGGAGTTAAGAAGGAAAGATGTGGGAGGGTGGCACTTACTCGGGGTGTTGAGGAGCCGTGACTTTTTGCAGTGGTAGGCTGCCTCCTGCTCGCAGTACTCAGCACTGTTTATCACGGCCTCCAGCTGCTCTGTGCTGCTGTTGTAGTTGATGGACATGGTGTAGGGCTTCTCTGGACCAGCTCCTTGTACTCTGGTCAGCCCTGTGCTGTTGTGCTGCACTGCAGTCCAGATCTTATCTTCTGTTAAATGAAAAACAATTTAACAAGAGGTTAACAGCAAAACATTTCCAACAAGCAGGGAACAAAAAAAAGCACCAACTGAAATCTAACATTTTACTGCAGTGGACAGAGAATCAGCAGGACCCCAGTCTCCAAAATAGGCACCAATTGGTGTGACTTCATTACAGGTCAGTGTGGCCCACAAAGATGTTTCTCCCTGAACCAGCTCAAGCAGACACTACACTACCTGCTGAGCAAGAGTGAAACTAGAAGCTTCCTGGGAAGCACAGGAGAGCTTCAGCTTCTTCTGTTACCAGGTATCTGCATAAAATTACATATCTTTCAACTGGCTTTGTCCCTGAGAGAAAACATAGAGTAATATGACTCATGGGGGTAACATTCACGTTTTGCCTGAGAGCACAGCCCATGCTGTTGAAACAACAAATGGAAGCAGAGAACTGCAGCTGATGAGCTTGCACAACCTCACCATGAGCAGAAAGCACAATTTCTTGCCATAAAGTTAAACTGAGAGTATATTCTTACCATCCAGCTGGAAGTCAGATCACTCATTTCACTCAGTTCTCAGTTTTTTCTGCATATAGGTTGAGTGATGCCCTACTTGGATGATGGTACAGAACGCCATATGACTTGGCATCTGTAGTTAACTCTAAATATTGATGCTTTTCCATGCTGGGGAGCCCATTCTCATTTCTTTCATTGCATTTACTGCCAGAGCAAGGGATTGTGTAGGTGACAGAAAGCAGAACCTAGCAGAACCTGCACCCTACAACCCAGCTCACGATCAGCATTGGGGTTGGCATAATGAGAACATCACACTTACGAGCAATTAGCTTCCAGGGAGGCTTTTTCCCAGTTGGTTCTGGTATAGCAATGGGCAAGGTAGAAAGGACAATCTGAATGGCCAATTTGCTGAGCTGACACAGAGTTAAAGTCGAACTCTTCAATGAGAATTCACAGGGCTGAGCCTGCACATGTCCAACACTATTAGTAAGAGTGTCAAGTCAGATCCAGAAAATTTCCTCTTTATCAAAGACTCTGCTTGCCTAGGGAGGATACAAGTTACTGACAGGGCAAAAATTTAAGGCAGCAATTTTCAATCATTTGATGAGAAGCAGATTTCGATCTCACTTGCAGAAACACGCAGACAGTTACAGAGGAAGAAGTGAGATCTAGGCAACAGATTTCTATTTTGTTATTTATGCTTCATCAGGGAAACACTAGATAACAATGAATAATATATTTTCTAAGCTGATCTTAAAAACTGTGCATTTAAGAATTTGGATGGCTTTACCACATTCCCTGGCCTGAGTTCTCAGGCAGAGCCTGAGCTTTCCAGTAACTCCCCAATGCACTGGCATGATGAGCCCAATAGCTCTGTGGACACCACAATGCATTGCAGTCGAAGTATTTTTCATTGAGCTCCAAATATCCCCCAGATTACTTCAACAGAATGCTAATAGGTGTATAAAAATCCTAAATGGACTATCTGTGCAAAGACACTCAGATGATTTAATGGATTGTCATTATGGAAGCATTCAAATGACAGGCAAGTAACAACAACCATCTGGAGACTGTCTAAAGAGGTCTGTTCCAAGACCTGGCTGCTAGTCACAGAGAAATTAACTTGCACTAACTGTAAGGACAGTTTACACACAGCAAACCACACATTCACTCACAACCCTCTCATCGTTTCTGTGATGGCAAACAGAAAGTTTGCTCATAGGTCTGCAATTCTGTGGCTCTTACTGACTTCAGGGAGCTGTCTGTGGACCCTTGGAGCTCAAAGAAACATTGCTGCAATGTGTGATACACAAAAGACAGATTAAAATGATAAGAAATACTACAAATTTATTGCTTGCAATACTTGTCCCAGTGGTTGTAATCACAGTGAACGCTGTAGCACAATACCCTGCACAGTCCTGCACATATAGTGCTTCCAACACAATATAACTCAATGACTTTGTATCAGACATCTTGTACATCTCAAAGTAGCAATCCTTATCAGCCAGTCCCTCTGTTTGCTTTTGCTCTCTCAAGGCAATATTGACAAGAACAGAGTGGATTTTTCAGAAGCAGCTGAGGGCAAGTTAACTTTCACTCACAAAAGCTGATAGAAGTTTAACTTTTGCCCTAACTGAAATAATTATTAAAAAGACCAACACCAAGTTGCTGATGATGTGAGACATAAAACCAGGAGATGATGGAATAAATGGCTGCTGAAATTCCAGATGGGCTGTCAAAAGCACCTCCCCACTGAGAGTTCTGAACATAATTTTAAGAAAATGCAATAAAATCAATGCTCACAATAGTGGCTACAGTGCTGCTCAGGAAGTAGAGCAGCCTAATGCTCTACTTGTACATCTTGATGCTGTGCATCAAGAAAGGTGCCATGTGGGTACCTGAAAAGTCAAAAGCATCAAGGGCTAGCGATTTAAAAGCAAAGAAGAGTTACTATGAAAAGCTAATTAAAAATAGCATAGCACAAAACTGACTTCCCAAGAAAAAGTGTTGGAAATATAATTAATTGACACGTTTGAAATGAGGTTGGACAAGGTATCAGCAAACATACTGTAAGCAGCCAGTGCTCATTAACAAGAGTGTTGGACAGGCAATGTGACAGGTCTTCCTCTTATCTTCCTCTGTGATTGTTTATTAATTTCCAGCAGTCTTGTTATCATTACGGCTGCACACAGCTGTCCTGAGATCTGAACTTTGACATTCTAGACCTGCTTTTCTCCACAGGATCATTTAGAAGTAAGTTGACTCATTTTCCATCCTCTAGTTTACAAAGGGAAAGGAAAAACAAATAAAGTTTCTTACTGTATTCAAAGTGATTCTGATTTATCAAGTATAACAGGACAGAGTTAAGAAAGTTATAGCAGAAGAGAAGAATTCTGAAGTTACATTTCAGAGATTTCCTACTCCACACATGCCTGCTCTGTTATACAGATAACATCTGTGCTTTAATGGTCACTTCAAAGTATCCCTCTGCATTTCACCTTTGAAGTAAAGGTGACCATCAGCTCAGGTTCTCAAAAAAGATCTGTGTTTTTCCTGTTGATCTAGTGACAGGAAAGTCACAGCCACCAGCAAGCAAACCTCAGATCAAAAGGGCAACTCAACACAACATAGATACAAAAGAGCTGGTGGCAACAAGGTGAGAAGAGGAAAAGGAGGAGAAATTTATTCCACCATCCCAGTCATGCTTTTTCCCACTTCCCAGGGGAAGAGTAAGCACTTCCATTTTAGAAAGCAGCATGTGAGGTGTGGAGGAGCGAGGGAATGCATACAAAGCCAAACACAACCTGGTACAAGAATAAAGGATTACATTGACATCACAGTAAAAAACCCTCAAAAAAACAAAGTTCCTTTTTTCAAAAGGAAAACATCTTTTTTTTTAAAGGCAGCAGGTGAGACTAAAAATTATTTAAACTTTAGATTACTTTGGACAGAGTAGAAGAGCCAACAGTGCTCCCTCCTGCATCTCCACTGGCTGAGAGAGAAGTTACTAAGAGCTGGAGGGCAGTAAAACCTTGAAGCATTCCAAGACAATAGCAAGACTTTTGCACCTGCTTCCACGGATCAGAAAACCACTCAAAAATAATCCCAGCATTTCTTCTGAAGACCATCACCTTTCAGATCAGCCCTCGGGGTTTGTTCAAACCCCAGATTCTCCACCTCGAACTTGGCAACAATTAGAAAAAGATCATTCTGTTTTCTCAAATTCACTTGCACAAGTTTAGCTAGGGCTGCTTCCAAAATATCACTGCCTGCCTCAGAATGAGGTCAAGGCATTCTACCCTTCCTACTGAACTGACAGGTCCTCTGAAGCCTCCTGACAAAGATCTCTGACCGGGCACTTCAGGCAGGTTCAGGACCTGTGTAAGACACGTAGCTGCCATCTGAATGTGCCCACAGATCCCTCCAGCAAACACTGCAGCAGCTGTCTGCACCTTAGATCCGTGTTTGGCATTTGCCTTTAGAGGCACACCTCTACAGAACTAATGCCCACAGCTTTTGAAAATGGGGCTTCAAATACTTGTTGCTGTTTCACAATGCAAGGAGTTTTACTTCATCTTTGCTCTGTTTTGTTTACATTATGTTTTTACACAATGACACTGTAACCACAGATGCAAACCAAGCTGAGTGCCACTACGCCCTTCTAATAACTTCCATGCCTGGAAACCATTAAGCTACATAGATAAAGGTCTCTTCTCATGTATTTCAACTATGAAGTATTACATTTTTATATCTGTCCATACTACACACCTTTTTCCTGTTTACTCCATTTAATGAGCTCTCCTTGCACTTATGAATCTGCAATGAGAATTAAAAAGCTGTTTCTAGGCATAGGTTACTGTTTATTTTTGTCTCCTGTTACTCCATTCTATTATTTTATTACTTTCCCAGCTTGGTAAAATTTCAAACTAAACACAAGCTGGAAGTCATTCGAAACCAAGTAGGAGACTGCAGCCACATCTTCTATTGTATAATGTGGAATAGTTTAATGCAGCCTTGAAAAGCAGATTTCCTAAATGCTTGTTAAATTATTTCCATAATTCAAAGGTGACAATGCTTTAATTTCAGGGTAATGCTACAGCTTTATGACTTCACAGTTTTATTTAATGGTCCAATTCACTAGGATATTATGCTGTCTGCTTTTGGCCCTAGGAAATGCTTTTACAGCATGGGACTGCAATGCATTAAGCACATTTTAGACTCTCTGTTTAGCCTAGCCCATAGTTCTATCATCTTGCTGGAAACCTCCAAGTTGCTTTTGACGGCACACAAATTAAATTGTGGGAAATTAGAGCAGCTGGAAAACTGGCTTTCAATGAATTCTGTATTGTCTAATTCTCATTTTTATTCTTCAACTTGAAATATCCCTGTAGAGCACATTCCACCCATACAAACTGCATCATTCCTTTGTGATTTAGGAGGTTTGTCACAAAACAAGATTATTCAGACTGATTAAATTGCCAACAAGCCAAACATACGGTAAATGCTACATGAGAGAAAAAAATAACTCTCAGAGCTCATACAATGCATTTGTTTCATGGTGCTCCACACTGAATGCCAAATTTTATCCAGAATGCTGTACCTATAACTACAAAAACAACCACAAAAAAGACAAGACTTTCCTTCTTAAATGCTGCTTTGTTCTAAGCTGCAGCTGCTCTAATATACACTCCCTCCAAAGGATATTAAAACACCAATTTCTTTTCACAGACAGCTTTAATTCACTGACTCCAAAGAAGTGTTTTCTTTCTTCTCTGAAAGAATCCCATTACTGTTTTTTATGTCTACTTTTCTTTTTTCTACTGGCTGACCCAGAAATACATGCTCCTTCAGCTTGTTTTCTGCTCATCAGCTTCCTCCTGAGCTCTGATTCAGCCACGTCAATCCAGTGCAGAAGGACTGCAATGCATTCAAGGCAACTCTCAGCAGAATAACCATGCCAGATGTCTCTGATGGACAACATTAAGACCCCTCTTTTGTGACATCTTGCACTCTCCTCTCCCATGTTCTGCTGAAGCCCAGAGCTGGCAAACCATTGTCAGCCCAGCTTACTTCCCAATTGTCCTCCATTTCAGTAGTTCCTCAACAGAGGGTATCGGAAAACGAGCAGTGAGAAATCTTCCACTCCAAAAACTGAAGAGGCAGTCACTGATCGACTTCCCAGTGCAAAGTGGACACTTCTCCACTCACTGCACTCTGCCTCAGTCTCCTTCATCTAGGGTGAGTGTTGAGAGACTCAAATCCCTCTTCTGATGTTTCATGTCTTGTGATGGCTCAGATACCTGCATGAGCCTGGCAGACAAGAAGAAGAGCTCACAGCAAACCTGCTGTTCTTCAGCTGCCATACCAGGAGGGTGGGGTGATACCTGCAGGGGTGCAGCAGGGCAGGAGACACCCACATCTGGGGCAAATGGATCCACCCCTTGCAACCAAGACAACTGGAGTGACTTGGACAGAGCCACAGCTTACTTCTAACTTCTGAGCATTGCAGATGAAGCAGGATTAAGTTGCAGGAAACTTTTGTTAAAAGGTAATGGAGACAGAAAAATATCAAGTCACATTCTTCAGTATTAGAACCTCCTTAGGGGACACCTGCAAATGTGACAGTGAAGGCAGCCTTCAGGACTTCTGCCATGATGCTCATCCAAAAAACCACAATTTCATTGTAAGCAGCAAGGCAGCTTTTGACAACACAATGCCTTTGACATAATATTCACATTAAAGATTTTTCATTCTGTAAGGTTCGGGAAGAATATTTAATGAAAATTCAGAAGAGAAACATATCAACTGTCAAAACTACAGTGTGCCAAAAGACCTGCAGTGTTTGAGAGATAAACTGTAAATCTTTAAGAGCTGCCTTTAATCTAAACAGTAGTAAATAATTTGTAAGGAATTTCCATTTGTTGTTTTCTACTGTGATAAAGTCAATCATAACTACAAACAGTAAGCTACAGGACAGAGGGTGTTCGATCATTTAAATTGTTGCTCCAAAATCCTGTATCTGCAGGTATCAAAGGCAGAATTAAGGGCATGACCTCCTCCTATCTGTTCTTCCTTCAGCCTGCCCAGAGGCAGCCCTCCTTTTCACACGAGAATTTCTCAAGTCCAAACGAAATGCAAGAAGGGCTGAATACACAGTGACCCCTGCATCCATGGAATTGCTATACAAAGTAAAAGGAAATGGCTTCTTATGGAAAATAGATTAAGGAATTATATAAGCAGATGAACTAAGATTCACATCTGGATCAAGGGGAAACAAGGGGAAAGACGAATGTCATGGACAATAATACAATTGCTTGTTTTAGTAATATCAATGGGGCTATGTACTATATGGAAGAATAAAAACCTTAATCATTGTTAGCTGAATAAAGAAAAAAAAGACACAATTTTTTAAAAATTGTAAGTATAACTTTGACAATCTACTTCAGATCTTATTAGAATCCCTTACTTTTTCTGAGATGTAGACACGGTTTCTATACAGTTTTTTGAGACAGAGAAAATATAACTTTCTTTTTCCTCCATTAGAGTAATTAGCAGTATTTACACTTTGAGATGAGACTACAAAACAGATCTGCAACAAGTAGAGATATATTTTTAAGGTTTTTTTTTCACCATGGCAGTTCCAAAACAGATCTTGGACCAGCAGCAAGACCTGAGATAATGTTGTATCTTTCCACAAACTGCAAAATTGGAAGGGAAAAAAGGGAAGAAAGCAAAGAGAAACTACTTGAGGACTGGAAAAATATCTAGAAAAGATAAACTGAACCATTGATCTAGTCATGGCAATTTCTAAGCATAACTGATTTGATAGCCCAGGGTCTGAATACTGTACAACAGCATCAGTAGAGAAGTACAGTGACAAGATGACTCAAATGTAGTGTAAGCAAATCTTCCAGATTTCAAGGGCAAAATTTATGCAGACGGAGATGAGAAAAGGTCATTTGAGTCTTCAAACAGGACAGCAAAACAAGCACATGGATGTAGATTGCACATCTATAGGCTTTGTCCTGGAGAACATGGTTATTGGCATTTAAGTAATACTCCAGACAGCCCAACAGATTTCTAAGCAGCATGAAAAAAATAAGCCTCACAATGACAGACAGACTGCCAGACCTGAGGTTCACAAGGTCTATCAGTCATTTATCTATTGACTGTTATGAATCTCCAATTAAGATTAATTCAAGTAGGCTGATTATCAAACAACCAGCCTACAAGGAAAATCTTTCCCAGCCCCGGTGGCTGTTCATTACCCCAAAGAATGATACAGTACATCCTTTCTGCACTTCATGTCAAAAAGGTGTGGCTATAGACCTCCAGGAAAAGCAAGCACAGCTAGCCTACAGTCCCATGTGGTTGGCCCTGGAAACGTGCCAGATGTGTTCCCACAAGATTCAATGCAACCACCCCAATTTAATAATCCCTGCAGGGACCCATTCACATCCTCATGGCATGGAATGGTGTCCACCTACACCCAGTCATGGCTTGGTCATGTGTTGGTTCACTTCCCATGAACAGATGCATATTTGGTGTGGATTCCTCAGTGTTTCTTACAAAAGATTAATTTCCCTGTGAAAGTGACTTTGCTCTGTAGACAACGGGTATATAAGGTGAAGAAAACATTATGTTAATAAGGTGCTGTCTTTTCCTTTTAGATCTAGTTTTGAGGTTTTTGTCTTTCACTGTCATTGAACTGCCTCTCTTCTATAGTAAGAAAATGCAAATGAGTATTGCCTCTGTCAGTGAGACCCGTTCACTTTGAGTCTTCCCATTCTAAATAGTCCTGGATTATTTAGTTTTAACCTCTCTTTGTACAGATATATTTCTATGCCTTTAATTGATACATTAGTGTTCCTGACAACCTCCTATTTCAACAACATTTTACCTTTAGTAGAAGTAAACAGCCCCCCAGGTAAAATCCTTTAAAAGTGCTTCTTCTCCCTTCTTGACCAATAAGCATGTTATTAAATAGCAGCATGTCATCTACAGTTTTTGTCACCTTGCTTTTTCAGCCACTTCTTCAGACAGTGCATAAGTACATTTACCCACTCTATTATCAGCTATTCATCAGATATTCTGTGACACTACTGTTAAATTTCTTGCCATGCTGAAAATTGACTTTATATTTTTAATACTTTTTTCCTTTTTTTCCTCCCTGTAACATTTCCTTTCCCTTATCTCTCTCCCTCTTTGTATAACTGTCCAATTCCCTCTCAATACACACAAATATAATTTTCTGCTTTATTCAGAATTTCTATTCAGCAGTGGGCTGCTAAAGTTGACAGGCTGAAGAGAAACCACTGCAAAAATAAACACAGTAAACTAACTTGTAATGTTGATATTTCCATATCCACATCAGACACTGGATACCTATGACCAGACACCAATATGAAAGAAACTTGGTGTTTATCTACTCCAGTTAATAACTGCCTACAAACAAGTTCCCTATCTGAATCCGTTCAATTAAACAGGTAAAAAATGCTGTTAGAAAGAACTTAAAAAATTAGAAAGAACTTAAATTAGAATTAGAAAGAACTTACAAAAATGTAAGTGAACGTCAAGAAAAAACATTTTTCTTTAAATGCAATGATGCTGCTCACTTCTGATGGTCTGATTTCTTCTTTGAATTCATTCTTCACCGATTAAAGGCACTGTAATTCCCAGAAGGCATTATCTCTCTGCGCCTCCACTTTTAAAAACACTAAATGAGTCATTGCCCTGAATTTTCCATTCCACCTCCAAATTCTTCAGCTTGAACACATTTTGGCACAAAAAGGTTACTGCTTCTTGAACTGTATACAGAAAGAACTGCCAGCCTGAGTAAAATAAAAGCTTTATTTAGCCCAGGAGCCCACCTCTGCCTCTGAGGGTGAAGAGATACCCAAGGAAGCCAAAAGGTTTTCCTGAAGCTCATTCCCGTTTCCCAATGGTCTTTGCCTCACAGCTGCCTGAGTGGGAAGTTGCAACTAAACCTCTGTATTTACTTGCACCTTCTGAATCTATCAAACAAGGCTGGGGCTTTTTCCAGATGGGTCTTACTCCCTGTCTTGGTTCTGTGGTGGTGTCAAGTTGAATTCACTACATCAGGAAAAAACAAGCAAACAAAAACTTCTCAGATCCTCCTATGTAATCATTCAAGTGTCCCTTATCTCATCTGTGATGAAAAAGAACCAATTCCTATGTGTTTTCTCTACGCCACACATGCTCTTCACTCTCCTGTGACAGTTCCCCCAACCATCTTTTTAATTTGTTTAGTCTCCCCACACATGGAAGCCATCCACATTTTCCCAGCCACAGGAGGCGTGGTACAGATTTATGTCACTGAACAATACTATTTTTTCTGTTCCTTGTATGTACCTGGTGTAACAACAGAGAATTTAATATTTTGCCTTTCCCTGAATATAGCGTATGTTCAGAAAACTAAGCAGAAGCATCATCTGAAAAAAGAAGCAAATTGAGAATACATCCCTATGTACACAAAGTAATTTTTTTCCTACTTTGCACTTAATAGATTACTGTAAACAATTTTTACGAGAATAACAATAAGGTTATTGTTATTCTCATAAAGAAGAAGAAAAAAGAAGGTCTTGTGATTAAGGCACCCAAACAATATTTTGTTGACACAGAAGCATAAGATTTCCAGGCTAGGAGATTCTGCCAGTTTTCCCCACCTCCACTTTTCTCATAACCAATGTTATTAGAATGTCAGCAAGTTCATTACAGATACAGTGAAAATCAGGTATATGCCTTCTGGATTTCTGCCAGATAAAGTTTATTGGAGGAAAGCAAATGCAAGGTGTTTGTCAAAAATCCTACTTCTTCAGCAGAGATAAAAAGCACTGACAATGTTTTGATCACACATATTTATATGATAAATAATAAAAAATGAGCACATTTCCCATATTGAAGATCAAGGAAGGATATTCAGACAGAAAGGTGAAACTCTGTTTCAGTTCTTAAGAGATTCAACAGTGAAGGAGACACATCTTATTAAATATTTGTTACACTTGAATAAAAAACATACTTAATAATTAACTGTTGTGCATTTAATTAACATAATCATTGCCCAATTAAATAAAAATGAAAATTTAATTTGAGGCACTTTAAGTACAAGGAGATTAAAGATAAAATATGAATGTCCTGAGTCCTCAGTTTTCAGCCCTGACTGTGGAGGTGATATGTGGCAAAGCAGTTCAGCCAGAATTAGCAATTTAGAAAGGGTAATAAAACATTCCTTCATCTGCACCTGGCCACAGGAAGCAAAAAATGCTAAACAGGAGATGGTGTGGGAAATTTCACCTCCATTTCAAATATAAAAAGCAGACAGGGAGCCCTACCATCTATCCCCATCCACAATAAGGGCCATGTTATCTTTTC
Organism: Sylvia atricapilla; assembly: GCF_009819655.1. Classification (NCBI taxonomy): domain Eukaryota; kingdom Metazoa; phylum Chordata; class Aves; order Passeriformes; family Sylviidae; genus Sylvia; species Sylvia atricapilla. Next base: position 25,251,458 of record NC_089146.1, read on the forward strand.
TCATACTCTTGACTTGACAGTCCTATATACAAAACAGGACCCACTTAAGGGGAGAATTTGCCAGACAGGTCTGTTAATTTGAAACAATTCTTACTTTAAAGCTATGGAACTGTAAGGTTAGAAAGTCTCAACCAACAGGTCACCTTGCCAGGCTCTTGCTCTGCTACCCATCCCTTTGGTGTCCCTTCTCCTAAGATCATCATGCATTCTCCTCCTTACAAATACCAGGGACAATCAAGGCTTCCACTCTATGGAATACAAAAGGCAGCACCCTTGTACGAGGGGATGCATTGCTACGTCAGACTAGAAGGGTTTATGGCTAGCTCAATGAGAAGAGTTTAATAATAATTCCCAGATCTCATATTCTAATAAAGCAGAGAAACCATTCAACTACAAAAGAATGGTTTGGATTATAAGGTTCTACCTCTTTAGTTAAAAACAAACAACTCATCAAAAGTTACAATATTATGAAGTGCCGTTATAAGGTGCAGACACTGCTGTATATATTACTTAGCAAGGAAAGTCCTTCAAACTTATTTTTAAAATCACTTTTACACGGCTCTTATTTACAGAAACACCTCAAAGTGAAACCTTGGTTACAACATCCCTGGTTCTTCCCCACTACTAAGCTGCATTATTAATGTGTCTATCATTCTACTCAGACCATCTTTAATCAAATTAGACCCGACATCAGGCAGCCAAGTCGAGGTTAGGTCATTACCTGTTATATTGCAAAAAACACGGAGTGGTTCCAGTGGTCCACTTCCATCAGAATCAATGTAGAAGAAACCTGATGTCTTCCCTTGGTGTCGGTAAGCCTCACAGGATTGTTCATAGACAGCTTCAAAAGAAAGAGAGAGTGATTGCATCACAGACAGACAGAACACAGACAGACCCGTTTTATACATGAATTCTGTGTCAATTATTGTCATAATGTACCCTGTTAGCACACAGTTGATTAGCATGTGAAATCTTACTGCATTTGGGCCTGAATCCATGCTCAAAATCAGATATTTGTTAAATAATTCTTTGAACTTAATACATCATAGCTTTAAAGAGACAGTTACTTGCTTTATTTTGGATTAAAGAATGTCAATAAATAAAGGGATATGTGTTGTGGGATTTCTTAGTTCTTAGAGAGTGAAAACATGATTTATATCTGGATTAATTGAGGGTGAGGAATTTCAGACTGGGCCCTTTGCAGGCCTCGATGGTGCAGCAAGAATTCACATTTCACGTTAAGGTGTCCCAGGGAATAGTGGGTTTCTAAATGCAGTATTATCGCTTTGACACTTTAGCCTCCTTAAGACTAAGATAAATAAGGCTTGCTTGCATTCTTTGTATACCTTGTAATTGTAAACTATGTTGTGAATCTATATAACTTGCTGTCCAGAAACAATAAAGTGGGAGATCGACACGGTAGCCACATTGGTTGAGACGTGTCTTTTGCTCTGTCCAGCCTCCTATTAATTAGAGTCTCTGCTACAGATGTGAGCTTTCAAATGTGACACATCTAGTTAGGGAAGGGTACATATATTCATCCATGTATGGCGTTTTAAAAACATACCTACATATACACAGGTACCCAATTTACACACCTAGGTATACACTTAAGTCTTGACAACACAGATAGTTTTGCCAATCCTCATCTTCCCTGCAGGAGAAGGTTAACAGGGAGCATTAACGCCCCTATCATAGTCTATTGTGCAAATGAAATCCATTGTCCTCCAACAGCAAGCTCAGACAGGGTCCCCAGCCCAGGTGATATTTTTATGCATTAGACCTAATTTTATACAACCAACTCTTTCTCTCTGCTTATAAATATTCTTCTCTTAGAGTAGCAGTGCCCATGAAAGTCCAAGAGTTTCATAAAACAAGTACAGCAGGTCACACCAAGAGCAAGAAAAGAAGGAAGAAAAACTCACAGCTCAGTACAATTTGTGTATTTGAGGCATATTTTCAGGAAAGATGCAATTTTTACTTCATATGGGGCAAAGAGAAAACTCCTGCAGAGAGGCAGTCCAGAGGTATCAGAAAGTCACATGTATGATCCTGGACCTTGAACAAGAACCTTAAATCTCACTTCAGGAGAGCTGATTTCTTTTTTTTCTCCCCACCTGCCTAAACACTTACCTGATTATATTGACAGAATTATTTTCCATAACAGTTCATGACTGCTGTGTTGAGGTTGTAAATACAACTGCAAAAGGAACTCAGGGACCTTTGCAGATTGATGGAAAAGCCAGCAGTTCCTCACCACTTCTAAACACAATCCCTGCAGAAGACAGCAAGTGCTCCACAGCAGCAGGAATAGCTCCTTACTCCCACTCCTGTGCACACATGGACTCACATCCCTCCTTTTCCCTGATTCCCTTAAAGCAACTTATCTAATGAAACTTTCAAAAAGGCATAAATGGTAAGCCCTGAAGTAGCCTTGTCTGAAGAATGCTGTAAGACATTTAGCTCATCACTTAGATATTGGCCATTTCTTCACTTCTGCCTACAAAATAAAACCACAGTTCTAGGGGTTCTGGTCCAAACTGGCTATGGATTAAGATCATCAAAGGATTATGGATTCAATCACTCGTACACTTACCAAAATATGCTTTCCCCTTGCACATTTCTTGCCTGACCAGATATCTTTCGAAGACAGAACATCACTGAGTGCTAAACAAGCACAGCACTATTGGTCCCAGAGCTTAGAAGCTGCTTAAGGTACTCAGCACCTGATGAGATAGTGCCATAACTAGCATTCACCTCATAATAAATAGAATTTGGAAAGCTTTTTTCCTTACAGCCTGATGTACTCAAGCATGGTAGGAGGCCAGAATATCTCTAAATTTCCCCTGTGACAGCTGGCCACAAACACATATTAAATGCAAGTTAAATAAAATCCCCAAACCAGAACCTATTCTTCCAGTGTTCACAACCTGAGGGGCTGAGAGAGAGTCCCTGAGTTGCAGAAGTGCTGACAGAAGCAGTGGGCATATGGAGGTCAGCAGAGAGATGGTAACAGGCAATTAAGTAAGCAACCAAGGAATCATGGTTTGATCAATTTGCAAAGTTCTTAAACTGCAGTTCACTTAGTGAATTTGCTGTCATCATCGTTACAGGACACTTTATCTTGTCTCATTAGGGAATATGCCAATTGCTTCCTCTGAATTGTTTGCTAAGTGTTTTTGAAGACAAAGGATGGTGCGAGGGGTAGAGACATAAAACAAATATCTTGTCAGTGAACTGGCACAGCAAATCTCATTCTTCATCACAGCTTGTTCTTCGTAAGTGTTCTTCTTCTTGACTGTCATTTTGGCTGGAGCTCAGATCTACTTTTTACAAATTAGTAAGGAAAGATGTGAAGATTCTGCCATTAATAATGTGGGCAGATTAAAATAGAGATGATCTACTCACCTTTAGATGGCTCCTTTGTCACTGTAACTTTAGGGAAAAAAAGGCTATATAGAGCTAGAAATCAGGCTAAGGGTGCTCAACTGGTATAAATCTGAAAGGATACACAAGCTTCCATAAAACTACAGTTATGTCTACCAGAAGGAAATCCATCCTGGTATGTTTGCCTTTCAGCTATATGAGAAATCCAGCATTACATACTGGGAAGCAGCAGAAGAAATGGGAAAAGGCTATAAACCTCGAGCTCTAGCACATAAAACATATTCCATCATGATTAGTGAAAAGCGGTTTTGGTGGGTAGTTTATTTCACACCTGCACACAAAGTCTCACATGTCAGTATCTGCAGCATTTGGCACTGCATACTTCTGGATTGGAAGTGGATGGGCCATTGATTTTAATTCTCTTTTTTGCTATTTTTTTTCTCTATAATGCATCAAGAAGAAAATTATTTTTATTTTTCAGTCACCGTCAGGTGCCCCTACAGACATTTTGAGTGCACCAACCATTCCAAGCTCTGTTCAACTCCTTTGTGGCCTGAGATTATTTCTTGCTCTGGAATAGTTATGCAATTCCATTTGCTAAAAAAGGCCCTATTATGCCAGTAACAACAACTTGAAGTCATCTTTATGGGCCCATGAAAGACAAGATCTTTTTGCAGTCATTTTTCTCTTTTTGCAATCAGAAATATCGTATGAAAGTAAAAAACAGACAGTCAACAGTGACTGTTAAGACCCCAGAACCTCAACTTTGAAAACTGCCTTCATATTTATCTTCTGTTTTGTGTCAGGCTTCTCTGGGGTAGATGGAGTTGTGTTCATTTTGGGAATGCTAGGGAAATCATTATTGTAACTGTCATTAAAGAGTCACCAACAATTCAGGCATATAAGGCCCCACTTCCAAAACGAAAGCGCCAAAGGTAATGATGGAACTGTTGACAAGTGCAACATTTTAACGGCAAACAGCATTTGTAGTAACTGCACCTTTTTAATAAAGGAGAGGTATTCATCAGTACATTCAGAGTAGAACTCACCATGAATTTCCAAACGTTATTTTTAACAGTATTCTAAATTTTTAAGTAAAAAAAAAAAAATAGAAAATAGTGATTTTATTCCTTTCCATTAAATATTTCAATGTTTCAATGGAGTTTATACTATTATTCCTTCCAATCTGTTTTCCTATTGTAAAATGTTCACCCAAATGGGACTGAAACTACAAAAATAGCCTTCTTGATAGGCTGTTCATGCAAAGCTTGTTTTCTCATATTTAAAATACTTTCTAAAAACATAGTTTCGAAAATGAAACCTTGAAGTTGTCTTCTGTCTCACAGGAGCAAGACCAGATTTCCTGCTCCAATCCTCCCAGGTTTTCTTTTTTTTGTTCTTGTTGTTTTTCTTGGGGCTTTTCTTTTTCTTTTTGGGTGGCTTTGGGTGTGTTTGTGTTTGTTTCTTTGTGTGTGGGTGGGTTTTTTCGTTTTTTTTGTTTTTTTTTTTTTTTTTTTTTTTTTTTTTCTTTTTTTTTTTTTCTTTTTTTTGGGGGGGGTTGGGGTTTATGTTGTTGTTCTTTGGTTATTTTGTTGTTTGTTTTTGGTTTTGGGGTTTTTTTGGTTGGTTTTGTTGTTTTGGTTTTTTAGGGTTTTTTGGTGGGTTTTTTTTGTTGTAGTTGTTTGGTTTGGTTTTTTACTTGTTTGTTTGGTGGTTTTTTGGTTATTTTGGTTGGCTTTCTTTTGGCTTATTTCGATTAACGCCAGCCACTGAAGATAAAATTGTGGCTTCCGACACCATTTGTTTCAGCGAGCCAGAAACCCTGAAGATCACAGTTCAGGACTCTGAGCTCCTGCCCTGTTTCCTGGGGCCATTCTGGGAGGGAGCTGTGCTGCCAGGAGCAGAGGCAGCAGGGTGCAGCTGACTCACGGAGCTGCATTCTGATAGTGCTCAACAGAAAGCGATGCCAGCAGCCCCAGAAACCCGCACCACCCCCTGCAAGCTTGGCCTGGACCTCACAAACAAAAAAAAAGCAAAAAAAAAAAAAAAAAAAAAAAAAAAAAAAAAAAAAAAAAACAACCAAAAAACACAAACCCAGTGTAAAAGGTGTCACAGGGCTACTGCTGGTAACTGGCTACACCATGAAACCCAAACAGGGAACAGCTTGACTCTAAGGTCCCAGATTTAGTAAGAGAAACAGCATCAGAAAGATCTGTTTTACTTGGTCACAAAGGATGTTGTTCATTGCCTTTTTTGTTTTGTTTTGCTAGAATCACTTGTAAGTTATTGGATAGACCCTCTGCTGACATTTTTGCTCTATGAGGATTTTTTTTAAAGGCTACTGCTGTATTTCACAAAGAAATTTAAAATCCTCCCAGAGCTGGCTGCCGAAAGTGATGCAGCCTGAGAGCCCCGTTCTTTAGAGCAAGAGCTGCTTCTCTAAGTGCAATCTGTGCTCTTGACTACCTGCTAGGATGGGCTGTGCTGGTGGTGGGCACTGTACTGACAGAGTTCAAGGTATCTATCTCCCAGCCCCTCATAATCCTGTAAAACACATACAGCGAATTTCTCCCTCAGGTATCTCTTTCAGTCTCAAGTACCTCAAGCTGAACTGGCTTTTCTGATCAACAGCTCATCACATCAGAACATTCATTTGTAGCACTGCTTTACTCACTGATCATTGTGCCTATCTTTTCCTTCAGTTCTCATTGTTCATCTTCATAGGTGCTTAGGAAATCTTTTGTCAAATTTTGATTAGTGTTCATAAAATAAACACCCAGTCAGAGCAAAATCATCCAATCCAATGTGTTTTCTCATATTTTCTGCAATATAAACATTCATAAGCTCAAAAATCAAAACTATGGCTCTCAAATGTATACATCCCATGTTTTTTCAAGCCAGACACTACACCCTCCACAGAAATATCCTAGCAAAACTATAAATATTCACTTTGATTGGTCATGGTTCAAGCTATAGATCCATAATTCAGACTTCAGTGTCAGAAAAGCAGTATCAGATTTTAGTATCATTAAAATAAAACCATTTTTTTTATCTTTTGTGTATAAAAACCTTACAGAATTTCATTTCCTAATTTCTGCATCAAGAGCCTTATGGCTGCCCAGCCACAGCACATGTAGAAGCTCTCTGTTACTCCACAGTCGGGTCTGAAAGGGCTGGGGTCTGTCTTGATTTGGGTCTGCAGCTGAAAATTCAACCTTTATTCAGCATGCTTCACAAGCCTGAAGGTTTTAAATATGAGCAATTGCATCACTGTTCAGTTCTCTGAAGTACCTTGAACCTTTAATCCAACTGTTTTAATTACAGTCCTTAAACCAGAGGTGATTTTATCCCTGCCATAGCTGAAATCTATAACAGTACATGGCTCAGCATAAACATTTCCAAGGTCAAACTTCCATTTTTTCCCAATATAAGATCTTTTTTGTCCAGTTTTTCACTGGCTGCCCCTTATTATATTGGTATCTGGCTTCCAATCTTACTTTTGCCCTCTGCAGTTCACCTGCAGTCTCCATGGCAGCCTTTGCTAAGCACAGGTTTCCTGTTCTACTGTGGAGCTGCTCAGCAGATGTCTTTAGATGGTCTCAGTTCCTAAGCTCTTGGCTCTGTTTCCTCTGCCCTCATGTTCCTAACTTATGAAACCTCTTTCAGGCCACCTTTTTGTTTTTTCACCCCCAGTTCTACTTCTGCTAAAAGAGGAAAGGCCATTCTTTGCACAAAGCCTTGAACTTCTGCAAATAACCCTCAAGGAGCAACATATTTAAAGCCTCCTCTCTTCGACGGGTGAATGAACCTGCTATTCAGCCAGTAAGATGCACCTCTCACCCCATATTTAAAATCCTGCTTGCTGTTGGACTCCATGTAAAGGTTACAGTGACACTGTTCAGTTTTGCTGCTGGGAAGACCAGGCAAGGTGAATCTCCCTCTGCAGCACCCAGCAGTGCATTACTAATATAGACACCACCAAAAATGTTAAGTTCCAAACAGAAAGCAATTTTTGTTTGCTTGGGTTTTTTTTTTCCTTTAGAGGACTCAGTCCTTTTCAGATTTAATGGACACCAAGATAACTTTCCTCAAAAAATAAAAGCAAACCTTAAAATTCCCAATATTTTGTTCCAACTCTATTTCCAATTACTTTGGAAATTGATTTCATTGCATGAAATGTGAGCTAGGGATTCAGAATTTGAGATGTACTAGTTATGATTACCAAAATGAATCCTGCAGTATTCCTGCTTCAAGATTAGATTCTCATAATCTAATTAAAGTAGCTAATAATTTTCAATTTCTCAGAGGGAGAAAACATTTTATGGTGATATAATAAATAAAATACATTAAAGACACCTAAAGAAATTTAATTCTTGATTTCATTAGGAGCTGCTGACACTGTCCACTTCCCAGCGAAAATGTAGCAGCAGTGAGTTGCTTTTATCATCTCTAAAAATTGTAAAGTCATGAAAAAATATAAACAGAGTACTTTTGGCAACACCATTTCAAACTCATGAAATAATTTTTCAATTTTTTGCACTTTAGACAAAAAAAGCAATAATAACGCCTATAATGATAATTATTATTGTAGTCAGAGGTGAGAACTTATGTACTGGTTAGACTGGAGAGGCCAGTAGGAGCTGGGGATTCTGCCAGGATATTCAACCAGCTACAGACTGACCTTGGGAAAACAGATATACACAACTGCTGAGCAGGCCAAATTAAGCATTCTCAACAAAATGCTCAGAGCTCTTGGAGGAAGATCAGAGATGACTATTTCAATCTCTGCTCATGTACCTCAGTCCTGACATATCTGCTCTTACAGACTTGGAGTAATGAGCAATGAACAAAAGATTTTTCTGAATAAAAAATAAAGCAATATGCAACGGCAGGTTTCTTATTTCAACAACAGAGTGATTAGTACAGCTATGAACTCAGGGAATGATCATCGTTCTCACCCTTAAAATACAATTGTCTTGTTAAATGCCAGAAAAATGTACTCTCAAAACCTGGATTGTGACAGCTCTGCTCTTGACAGAATAACACAGGCTCTGCTGTGACATGCCTGGATGACAGACGGCTTATTCTTTCCTTTTTAAAATATGTACTTACTCATAAAGAACATGCTATTTCCACAGATAGAATTAAAATGCCTTTTACCACAGGGTCACCTAAATGGTTGTTCAGGAGAGACATTCCATTTCACCTGGTTTTGAGACAACCTCCTACCATCCAAACTAATACTCCCCCCGGCCAAGGCAGGAAAGGTCGTGTCAAGCCATCCTCCCCTGTCACTTCCCTGCTGTGGCTGGAAGGTGGCTGTGACAATCACAGATCCCTGCTTGCAGGTCCCCTGCAAGCCCTGCTGCTGCAGGAAAGCAGCCAGGGAGAGCTGGACCATTGTTAGGGTAGTGTTGGGGGATAGGAGTAATCAAAGGGGTGAAGGGTGCCGTGAAAAGTGCCGTATTTCTGTCATGCTGGAAAGTCCACGTGTCCCTCAGAGGATGGTCACACCTGAGGAAGACTGGCTTCCAACAGCACTGAGTGAGTCCTTCACATAAAAATCCCAAAGAGGAATATTCAACGTGTTAAAAATCCAGCGAAGGGAAGAACTTTTTTTAAATGAGCACCACTGAAGGGAAAGCATTAATAACACAGTAACTTATTACAAAATAAACAACGAAAATTCACATTCCAAAAGCATGGTGTGAACAAAAATATGCAGGAACACCAAGTACAGTACTGAAGGTTTGATATGAATGTTAAATATGTTTTCTTTAGTCAAAGGAAACCAATGTGTTTAAACACACATGGAAAAAAAATGTTCCAAGAACCTCAGACAGGAAAATTGGCTACTCAGGACATGCAAACTGCACTACTAAACTCACTGTTTGTGTGACTGAAACTCTCAAAACCTCATTTGCCCAGCCAGCAGACTGTACATATCTCCCTACCTTGGAGCACAAGAGAATCACCAAACCCCCAGCTAGCATTTTAAGATGCAGCTCCAGTACTGCTAACAATCTGGCTGAAGCTATATTAAGCTTTCCAGATAAAAAATGATATATGCAGTAAGCATATTAATATTAAAAAATACATTTTCAAAGCCTGAAGTTATGTTAAGTTTATGCCATATCAATGACAATATGACATTTCCATTATTGGATGACTCTTTCCTCCAGCAATTACCTAGGCCAATAAGACATATGCCTGTATGTGTGAGACAGCTCATACACCAAAGCAAATACCCAGAATTAAATTACATTCTGTTAATTATCACCTTGCAAAGCTTTGGGACATGTTGACAACCCCAGAATATGAGGAATAAAATCATTATTTTATATTTCTCAACATCTTTTATATCAATGTTCAGCACTCTTTGGAATTAAAAAATTCATGCAAGACTAAAAACCATCTGAAAGCCATCATAAATAAAAATAATAGAAATACAGAAGGGCAAGATGAGGCTTTCTAAGGGACTAGCATAACTCTCAGGAAGATAAGATTACTAATCATTATCTTGCAATAAAGTTACAACATTCTGTATCTCAGGGCCATTTTACACTGGTCTACTCTTACTATCACATGATAATTACAAGAATTATTAATATGAGAGGAATGACTATGCAGCTTTTAAACTATGCACTTTCAATTAATACATATATTAATTTATAGGTACATATATAGGTATAGATATAGATATAGATATATAAAATTAAGATCTGTAATTCAGTTATGTAGGTTTTTCCACCTATAATTTTGACCTACCTTCAGTTGCCTACTCTATGTCTAAGCTAGGACAGCCTCCCAGATTGCAGACTTCAGAGGTGGTCCCTGAACCATGGACACCCTGTCTCACAATGAGATTAGTTAAGTTCTGAAAGGAGCTCACACCCCTTTTCACATGTAGAGAGCGACCAGACCACTCTCTTAACTTGGATGTCACAGTACCAGGCAGCAAAAGATGGATTAGCTGAATCCCACCCAGGCCTTTTCCCCAAGCCGTGTACTAATATCAGTGTTTGTATCTAAAGGAGGAAAAGAGAAAATTAACATTGCATTATTATTTGTTTTGCTATGGGTCACACATGTGATTACATAATGGATCCTCTCCTATCTGGATTTTATCAGGCTGCTCCAATACCTGACAGATCAGCAGGCTACCCACCACACTGGAGAAACTGGGAAAGTATAAATCATCAAAAGGCTTCAGCTGAGCTCATCTTCCAATCCATCTAAATGCAAGCTATGTGAAGCACATTTAAAAGATAAAGCAAAACCATACATTTTAGAGATTGAAATACGATTGTATCCTCAAAGCACTGTCTCAGCTACAGATAAGCTCAAGTAGCAATAAGTTGGAAAAGAAAGAGCCCACACAATTTCAGGAGATGATATAGATCACACACCTTTTAATGTATCTGCAAATTGGATCCTATTTCCAACAGAGGTGGAGAAACCAAGGCACAAAAACACTCTTACACAATCAAATGTAAATCACCAACAGTTGGCTTTACATCCTATACAGTTATTCCATGAGTCCTGGTTTCCCCAAAATATGAGCGGTGAAAGGGGCATCTGGAGACAGTCAGCACCAATTCTACATTTACATTTTAATTGTACATCCACATGCATTTGTGAGAGCAAGGCTGAGAATGTGCTTTGGGGTTTCACAGCTACAGAGAGTACAGAGAGGGAAACACAAGTGCTCATCAGTGCTGTGACTAGCCAGGGAGAAGATGTGAATTGCACTGGAAGGTGTAATGATGAGATGTAAATCCAAAAGGGGAAAAAACCCCAAAGCCAAAACAAACCACAACAGCAACAAAAGACTTGGAAGGTATTGATAACATTCCATGTGGCAGCTAGCAAAGGAGGATTAACTGTTACTAAAAAAAGAAATGTGCTTATGGATCAGGCAATAAGCTTTGCAAGAAACTACCTGTTAAAAACAGTGAGACTAGTGAAACCCAGAAAACACAGACAGGTTTTAAGATTTTACTTGCATTTACAGTTAAGTTCAGAGAAGAGGAGAATGGAGGCAGGACCAGATGACACTTCAGTGTGAAACTTGCCTGCTACAAAATAACTCTTTAATGGGACAGGACCAGATCCCATTTCAGTAGTGGACTGCATCTGGACCAGGCAGATAGCCAAACATCCTGTGGCAGTTTAGGAGCTTCAGGATCAGAAGGGGCTTGGAGTGAACAGGAGGATACCTGAGGTTTGCAGGCAAGTAGCTGCCTCTAGTAAGATTTTATTAAGGCCATGTCTAGAGTTAGGTAGCTCTTTCCATATGTCTTCATGTGCATGCTTTTGCTTCATCCACACATCTTGAATTTCAACTACCCATTTTCAGATATGCCAGACACAATTTTGTCCTACATATCTGACACAGTCTTGCAAACACTGTCCCAACTGTGTCTTCTATCAACTTAGTGTTCTTTTCTGACACTGTCTAATTCCCTCATGTTGCATCAAATGCAAACTATTTATCTTTGCTTTTCATGGCACATTTCCAACCTCTTTACCTGTCATGACTCTGACATTTGCCTTGTCAAAAATGTCAAATTCCTCTGGCCATAGCCTTATATTTTTCAAACAAGCACATTATTGCTTTCTCCCATGTCACTCCATGTCTGCAAGCACTCAATTTCTTCCTCTTTTTAATCTCTACGTTATGACTATTTTGCTATAAGAAAGCCTGGAAATAATTATGCACCTAGTAGACAGAAACTGCCACCTGTGATGCTGATGAAGCCTTTCTGGCATTCCACCTCCTGTGCCAGCATGTTTTTATACCCTCAGAAACTTAGCTGCAAACTCTTTGGAGAAGAGAGAGTATGTATTGTTAGCTGCTCCTCACAGCAGGATCCACTGTGGTCTGTCAATATTTGGAACTAAAAATAAGTGTAGTGGTTTCAGGTTTGCCAATTTCTGTTTCCCTTATTCCGCCAAGTTTCTGTTGCTTATGTACCAACCATAAAATGTATTTCAACACTTCATATTTGATGACAGTAAGTTAGGGGCAATTTCTCTCAAGATCTCAGTTCTTAAAATGGTAAGATCTCCCAGTTTGAGGTGGTGAGAGATAAACCAATTAAATATGGCTTGCAGATGCATGTCATGCAGTTCCACCTAAAAGCATGACAAAGAATGGGTCTTTTTATGGTTTTCAACCAGTGGCACCCACTTCTTACCATACCAAAATGAGGCAAAACCTACAGTGATGTAATTCAGACAAAAAAGAAATCCAGGCAGCACTGAAACAATTCACACTGTTTTGCTTGCAGTAGATTGCCAGCTAAATCTTTCCCTTGCTGCTGCATAGATTTGGGTCTGAAGGGCAGTTTAATAAAAGGAATAGCCTCTCTATAATGGTATAAGTTCAATTTCAGGCCTGTCAGCATCACTGTTCTAGAAAAATAAAAATCTCTTGAGGTACTGTTTCATACCATACAGAATTAGATGTTTTACTTTGATAGAACTACACTGAATTACATGATTGGAGAGTTTCCCATACATTGAGGATATTCTGGAGTTATGCTGTGATCAAATCTGTGCCTTTCATTCACCTGCTAAAAGGTATTCCTGCACATCAACCACTATCAGCTGAAAGTGATAACGTCTCTTGTTCTGCAAGTTTCTTATCAACAGTCTGCGTTTGCCCACCGTCTTTGAATTGGTTTCATTGTATATTTCAAGCAGATGAATGCATTTCTCCAGACTAATGTGGCCGTTTATCAGCACTGCTTGGCTCACAGGGTAGCTGGCTCCACAATCTAGCTGGAATCAAATTAGCTGCTGATAAATCAGTTGTAAATAAGCTGAGCAGGTGAATAGCTATACATCACAGGTGTGCACAGCTCTACACAAGAGCTCCCTGAGAAAATTTTCAGAGTAGTCTCACATCAGTGAACCTTAAACAACAGCAGCTATGTACGTGCCTTTGAAGTGTAGACACGAGTTGACAGAAGCAGGAGGCTTCACTAGCTCCATGCAAGTGTCTGTGGGGAAAACTAATCATGAACCAGTTCTCCGTGGCAATGAATGGTCTCCTTTGGACAGAAGCCACACTGAGATGGCACAGACACACTGAGCCTCAGGCCCCTAGCTAATATGACAGCACAGATGCAGCCCAGAGTTGAGAGTCCCTAATCACCTTTGACAGTCAATAGTGACAGCTTTCCTCCTTCCCCAGAGAGCCTCTCCCTTCTCACCACCTGATCTGCCCACCTAGTTCTGTGCCAGTCATCAGCTGGTGTAAATACTCTGCTATGGCCCTACAAGCTTTGAAGAGTTGTGATGCCTTTTGGAACAACAAGAGCAATGGAGACAAAGAAGCCCTCTTTTTAAAACTACAAAGTCAGCCTTTTCCCTCTCCCTCTCTTCATCTGGCTTGGCGTGATTTCCACACAAAACCCTTGGCTTCCTTTGTGTTTACAATGCAGAGTTCAGGTGACAAATCTATGAACAGATCTCTCAACAGATTCTCCTGTCAGCTGCATAACCCACAAATGCTTTCACTGTTAACTAGTAAACCATTAAAGTCTCCAAAATGACAGTATGGTTGCCAATATTCTCAGCTTCAAACCACTAAGTACCTTTTATTCTCTTCTGCTTTTTAGTTTAACAGGGGAAAAAAAAAAAACCCATCTCACCAATGTCATTCTATCTGCAGTCCAAGTGCTCATCAAGCATCCAGAGTGGTTACAGTTGTATTCCTGGAATTGTTAGACTTACTCACTGTTTTTTTTTCTCTTTATTTCCTTTGTTAGAACTGGAAGTTTATCTTCATTTTCTATTTTCCCTTTTAGTCAGCTGTATGAAGAGGCTTTATTTTGGCTTTTCCTTTCTCTGTCTTTTACCAATATCCAAAGTATTTTGTGCCTCTACTGTTTGATGGGGGGGCTAACTTTTAAGACACCTTAATATTCCTTTTGCTGTTGATTTCAGTAGCTGAATGTTTCTGTATTCTTGCTAATAGCAGCAGCCCAAAAAATAGTTCAGCAAAATTTCAAAATCATAAACTGTCAAAAACTGTGTTCTTGCAACATAGACTTTCATATGATCTAAAAACAAAGCCCAGGGTGGTAAAATTGACTTAAAGCACCACACAGATTACAATCAGCCAGCTCAGCCCAGCTAAATTCTAATAAATGTCTAATGACCACGTGATTATGATGTGGACGTAATACAAATTAAGACTGCATGTGGGTTTACTTACAGTTGTGGCAGGTGGCTCCCATGTAGCCTGTATTGTTACAGTCACAATAAAAGGTGGTCCAGGACTGGGAGCATTTTCCTCCATGTTCACAGTAGTTGGGTAAACATCTAAATTGAGACAGTTTAAAAAAAAAAATGCAATTAATTATAAATGTTTCTGCAAAAATAATGTGCGGGGGGGGGAGCGGGGGGAAGTCAAAAAACCAGAATCGTCTCAACTCCTCATTGAGGCAAGAGTTTCTCAGGGCTGAATCGCTGTGTAATTAAGTAATTATTTCTTTCTCTGTGATTGACATCCAAGCACTGAAGAAAACAACATTTAAGCTATCCAGAAGATAGGTAAAGATCACTCTAAATAAAAACATTCCACTTGTTAGCAATTAAAGTGTCATGAACTTGCTGAGCACGGAGCAAGGCAAGAAGCAGGTGAAAATGGTATTGAAATCTTGTTCCACAGAAGAATCCCGTTCTCTGATTAAAAAGGCACCACTGTTATCAAAATTAGGCTGAGTTCCATTTGTGGTAACACTAACAGCATGCAAATCTCTGAAGTGAGAGGAAAAATATGCTTCAATTATGGGTTCTGTACTCTTCCTCATTTTAGTTGGTATGCCTCTGAAGTATTATTGTGAAACAAATTATTAAAAGAAGAAAGAGGCACAACAGCATGCAGCTCGGGAAATGAACAGAAATAAAAGCTGTGGGAGATAAATTCAATCTCCAGGACAAGAAGTGAATGCTGATCTGAACTCCCCTGGTATAGATGCAGGCAGTGCAACAGAGTTACACCAGCTTAAATGGAAACAGATTGTTCTCTTATTTGCCTTTTTTCATTTTATTTTTTCCCTCTTACTGTATATTAATCTCCTTTATACAGTATGTCTGACTTTTGAAAAATAAGTAACTTGCTTATACTGCTGATTCAATTGTGATGGGTGGGTGGAGAGGAAACAGGCAATCAACTTATCCTTTACACTACAGAACTCCATTAGGATTTGCTTTGCCATAATTTGAGCTTCAAAACTCTCAGTGCCCAGATCTTTCCAGGGTGCTTGTGTGAAATCACTGATGCCATCTTGATTTTCTCTAGCTGAAGACATGGTTTTACTGTGGTTCATCTCATCTTTAGGAATTTTTTTTTTGCATTTAAGTGTGTATTGCCCTTAGCAGTGGTTTTCAATCTGTTTCTTCCAGATTACGTACCATTAAAACTCATTTTATGCATGCAAGCAGAAAACCTGTATGTCACTAACAGCTTTCTTCACCAGCCTTCTGAGCCTCATCAGCCAAGTTTTCATCAATTTACTTGAATCCAACTCTGTTTGGAGCTGCCAAAACTTGACAACCCAAAGGAACCTGTTTATGTGCCCAGAGGCCTAAGGGAACAACCTCTTGTCCTCAGTATGCTCTGTGCTCATTCATACAAACTTACATCTATTCATCTCTATCAGTGAGTCTAAGATTCATTCCAGAACACAGGTTCACTTTATCACTATTTATACCATTATACATTAAATCATAAAGCCCATATAAAAATAATGACATGAAAGATTAATTATTTTTAGTAATGCTTGCTCAATTACTGCAGTAATTATTTATTACCCAAATACTAGAAAAATAAGGAATTCAAGAAGAAAGTATGTTATTTATAATTATCTGTAACATTTTTTAAAACGTTTCTAAGATATATCAGTCTTATAAAAATCATTGTCATGGCTTCTATTAATCATTGATTAATAATAAACACAAAAGGAGGACAGAGTATGAGAATTCCATTCCTGGTTTTCTAGCTTTCCAGGAAGCTATTTCCACTGCTCTGGGAGAACTTGTTCCTAAAACAAGAAAGAAATGAAAGGGAAGGCCAAAACCTCTGGGTTTGCCCTACCCTTATAAGGCAGGAATTCTGAGAAGGGATGAGATTTTGGCAATGCTGGGCAATCATCTATCAGTCCAGCATCCAGCTTGTACAGTGAGAGCCCAGCCTGCCCCTCTGCCATCAAATCTACTCCTGGCAATACTGAAATGAGATTTAAAGCTTTGGGTGGATGCTGAAGAGAGCAGAAACATCCTTCTGGGATGGTGCAAACTGCACCCTGCTGTTCCCTGCAGGACCCTGTAAGACACCTGAACCAGCAGCTCCATCCCAGAGGCAAAGCTCAGGGGTACAACAGGTCTGTGGTGATACATGTGATATTCCCCTCTGGGAGCCCATTTACTCATATTTGTAGTTCGGTGGTGCCTGCCCTTGCCCTCAGCACACTGCCATTAATTCCGCTTGCTATTCAGTGATAAACACTCCTTTATGTCACCTGTGCAGCAGCAGTTCTATTCACATCACAGTGAGGCTGGTGAGAAGAAACATATGATGTTAATAGAGTTCTCTGGAGAGATAAAAAGAAGAGTGCCGTGTTATTACCATAACTTATATCATCAGTGTAAGGGACAAATATGCTTTTTGCCTACTTTAAACTACCTTTTATTAATTAACCCAGTGCAGCAGAGCTAATTACTAGCCATTTGTGGTTTGCCAAAGGCCTGTATTAGAGGCTTAGCCACATTTATTCCCTTAAAACAGTTTCCTTTTAAAGACTTTACAAAGTTGAAGGTCACTTCTTATTTCCACTTGTCTTACAAATGCAAACACTTTTTCTTCTCCCAACAATGCACAAAATGCAAGTCAAACTAACCATGTCAGCTTTTAATGATATTCATAAATTCAGGATTAAATCTTTTTTTATTCCCTAGTCTATTTGCTTTAATTAGCACCAACTGCATTGATCTTGTTTTTGGTCAGATAACTAACCCTTCTAAGAGCTTATGAAACAAATTTCTTTGCAACTCTAATAATTACCATAATCCCATTCTAGCTGAGCAGTTGTGTCTTCATTAGAAGCAATTTTTTTCCTAATTGTGAGAGAACTCAAAATTAAGAAATAGCTATAATTAAAATTAATCAAGGCATGGATAAGTCACAGATTGTTCCATTTGTGAACTGTCCTAGATCCTCATGTTGAAGAATTTAAACACATGTAATTTAAAATATAAATTAATATTTACATTCCAGTAGAAACAAACTCTTCCAACAAAAAAAATGCAGTGGTATCACAGAACATTTCATAGGCAAAAATTTGCATCAGGCAGTCCCTGACCTATTTGCAATTGAAACAAACAAACAGCTCAATTTTTGCAAGTAACGTAAATGAGACACTTGAAAATGCATGGATTTTCTCAATAAAGTTTGTGACAGACCACAGACTCTGATCTTCCCCGTTTATTCATATAATACATATCACAGTGAAAAATTATTTAAAAAAAAAAAAAAAAAAAGTGAAGCAAATAAATTTTTCCCTCATTCAGCCCAGCTGGAAAATGCACACCCTAGCCATCAAGCAGTTTTCAGAGCTAGCACGAAAGCCTTCACTGTCCTTGGATGAAACATTCACCTCCAAAACCATATGTGTGCTTTCTTTGAAATCAAAGGACAAACTGCACAGACATTAGGGGGGGAGAAATTTGGGCCTTTGATGGGAATGATGAAGAAATAACAATGGCAAAATTACTTGTGAGGAAGCTGAAGGAGCTCTACACATTTGATGTTACACTTGACTGGAAATAAACCCAGAGTACTTTCAATAAGCACCTCCGAGATTTTGTTATAGTCAGCACAATACATCCAGCACTAACCTCTATTCCTCCTAAGTAAAGAGGAAGGAAAGGGAACCATCACACCCCCTAAATATCAAAACTGTAAATACACATAATTTTAGATGAGCACTAAGTCTCTAAAACTCAATAATGCTGTAACAAAAAAATACATGAAATTTTGGAAGATTATCTATCAACAAAGCATTGCTTTAAATATTGCATCAAATTCATTTTATTTCAGCATGTTTTCCTATGTACAGCCGGCAGCTCTTTCATTTATAATTAACAAAATTTAACATTCAGAGATGACTTCACATAGTGGGCATATATATCTGATGAAACTCATGGTGTTTCTGTAACAGACAATGTTTTGCTTTAGTAAAATGGTGTCTTTCCACTAAACTCAATAGATTGAGGCCAATTGCAGCAGCATGGGTTTTAGCCCTGCTGTGCAGAGCTGTAAATCTGGGAAGTTCCTTGCCAAAGGTTATTTTTGATACAAGAAATGGCTTCAAGGAGAGACTAGACAATAATTTCGAAGAGAAATTTAGCAATGCTACCAGACAGGCAACGTATAACAACTTCAGAGGTTTACCAAGGGGAAAACTATGAAGATCTGAGAGCATCAGAAAAAATATTGCAAAAGCATATCCCACTCTTATTTTGCCCTGAATGTCCTTTTGTGATAAAATAGTGGGCCAGGTGTCTTTAACTAAAGAAAGAAGAGCTACCAGAACCAGAGGAAGAGAGAAAAAGTGTGTAAAAGCAGTATTACAACAGGCTGCAAAATAAGACCTCTGGTTTTCCTCAGCAGATATTTCCTCCTCATCACACACATTCCAAATTCTCTTTCCTCTTGCAACTTTAGAAAACTGACCAACAACTTACTAAAAGGTCATGTGGTGTTCTTTATTTTCTATTTTTAAGTAATTTATTTTTTTTTCTTAAATTTGTTATGTTATGAGAACTCATGGAGTACAAAGAAAACAAGAGAACGAGAATAATGTGAACAGACAATTCTTCTTTTCCCTGATGGAAATAATCTAGTCTAGTCTATCCTACTGAATTGATGTAAAAACTTCATGAAAGAACTTCTAAAATATATTATTATTTCCACTGTTGGTCACCTTGGTTCTGCACACCACTGTGAGACCAACATTTAAAAGATGTGAACACCGATGCCAACAGCCCTTGGGCATGTGGTAGCACAGAACTGTGGAGGAGGCTGTGCTGGGACTGGCACTAGTGAAGGAAAAGCCTATTATCTGTGCCTTAGATAAAAGGCATTTTTTTAAGGCTTGATTGCTTTGTTGTTAGAACACCTACATTTTTAATATAGGTAAATGTGCTGACAGTTTGGCTTAGCATCAGCAGAAAGGATTTTATATAAATAAATTTGAAAAAGAAAAAAAGGGAAACAAATAAACCACCCTGTACAGACAGCTGTTCCATTTAGAATTCATCATTTTACAAAGCAAAAGCAGAAAAGCCATCTGCAAAAATCAAACAAACAAAGAAAGATATGATATTATATTCTACTTGAATCCTCATATCTGGCCTTTAATTTACTGTGGCATTGCACATCCCATGGATTTTTACTCTAAAGGAACAGAAATGGGAATGAACTTTATTCATGTTCCCCCCAAACTCAATTTTACACTCAAGTGGGATTTCAAAACCTAATAAATTAGCCGCTTACCTACTTTCAAACTGCATTCTTTCTCTACAGGGGTCTCATTCGAGACAAATCCCCTCTCCCACCTGAGTGAGAAGTCCCTACACTCATGAGGACAAAGCAAACTTTCTCCAATTTCAGTACCTTTCCACATGTAGAAGTCACTGCAGTTATAGGAAGGTGTTCACCCTGCTCAAACCAATTTTTTGCCTTCCCTCGACAGGATTTACTGAATGAAACTGATGAATCTGAAGCATTTGTCTTTATTTTGCTCTGAAACACAGCACTTATACAGACTAGTGAACGCTTCATGGGCCTGGATTGTCATTTTCTACAGCTTGTATGTATGAAACAAGGACAGGGAAAACACAGTCAAGGAAGGGCAAGCAAAACCCATTTCTAGCATTACCCAAATAATCTTTGGAACATTCCTTTTCATTCTCCTTAAACAAACACAAAGCCTAGAAAACTGCCCCTCCACAGAAAGAGCATTTTCCAGTGTAACTGCCTTTTTTTTTTTCTGGGAATATGCTTTGTACAAATATTTTCTTGTTGTCTATCACAGAGCAAGAGCATCTGACAGTGTGAAGGTCATATCCCAGTCTAAGAGCAGGAAACTGTGCTACATGGTTTTATTACACTTCATTGTCAATCAGCCCTCAAGCTATTGGAGAGAAGCTCTGCCATTACCTGTATTATTCATCTGCTTTAAGCATTAGAATAGATATGAGGAGATGAGAGGATGCTCCTCAGATCTACAGGGATTTTAATTCCAACACCCAGGCTTTTGATGCCTGTGGGTTTGAATTTTTTAAATTCTTGCTCTGCTTTTATGCATCCTGTCCTTCCGTCTTAAAACCTGTGTGGTATTGAGAGGATTTCCAAGATCACACTTCAAAATGCTACCTACAAGAGTGTAATTCCTGTTTCAGTAGTTAGCATGGTCTCATTTGTGATACAGGTGCATACTTTAGGGAAGGACCCAAGAGACTATTCAACTCCCACAGAAAGCATCATGTTGTCCTCTATTCCTACTGCTATTTTCTTCACTGTATTGTAATCATCACAGGGCATTAGGTCATTAAGATACATTTTTCCCTTTTTTGTTTCCCACCATGTCGCGTAGTTTGGATTTAACGTATCTTCCCCATTCCATTTCTGCATCCATTTTGCATTCCCCAAACCTCATTCCAGTGCTCTGTTTTGGGTTTAGTACAGAAGAAGTAGAAAAAACCCAGAATTTCTCAAAGGGCAGTATGATGAAAAAGAAAGATACATTTCTAACAATATCCTAATTTTTGCTGAACAAACACAAAGCAAAGTGTTTTACAAAGTACCAAGCACAAGAAAGGGAAACTTTTTGAAAAATTTTTCCCAATTTCCTTAACTAATATATAAACTAGAAGAAACTTCAGTACCCCTGCACTATTTGTCCACTGAATCCTAAAACAGGCAAAAGAGAAAAAATATAAGGGGAAAATTTTCACTCATATGACTGAAGTCACCTTTTAAAGGTGAAACAAAACATCAGAAGAACTAGTTCTCTGGACCATCACATCCCTATAACTAGCCAGGACAGTCTCTTCAGCAGCATTTAAAGGAAAAAAATCAAGATCTAGGTTTTCCAGCATCTGAAGGTGTGCAGGCCAAATGCTTTGTTTTAGCTGAGGATGGAGATATAGGTGGGCAATTCTCAAATCAAACTTGGGATTTACCACAAATCAGAAACATTTTGAAAAAGGACACGACATCCCCTCTTATGTCTTCAGCTCATTACAGATTTGATCACTATCTAAATTCAAGGAATGTGATGTAAAAACATCTCACTCATTGCTATGAAACCAAGAAGGGAAAACATAAGAGGATTTCCTGTGAAGAGAAAGTAATATGCACTGTAAAATAATTGTCATTTCTGCAGAGATTGCACTAAATAATGAAGATAGAAAAACTGTAGGGATTTAAAAGGCTGGATGCCAAATCGGGGTTGGGGTTTTATAAATTATTTTTTCTGCAATGCACTGCAGGTATTTATGTGGGGTTAAATTCAATACTAAAAGTTTGATTTTTTAATCCCAGCCTGGGACTCTAACAAAAAAATTAAAATTCACTGGACATAATTAACCAGAGTATTTTTCCACTTGCATGGCCAAGCTGGGGGGTGAAAGGATCATATGAAGTTTGGCTTCTGCTGCAGGGGATACATTAAATCTAAGAGGAGAGTTAAGAAATATAAAAAAAACACTATGCTTTTATCGGATTTATCCTAACACCCTTCACCTGCAATAGTAATTAATTTCCCAAAGGCCCATTTTGACAATACAACACATGAAGCAATGTTAAGTTCAGCACTAAAAGTAAAGGAAGTAAAAAATATTCTTTCTTACAAGTAAAAATTGATAATAAAATATAATAGAATCTACAAAGGAAATAGGCATAAAGCAGGTTTTTAAAGGTCAGCTCTATTTAGCAAGGAAAAAGAACACTTTGAGCTAATTTATTGAGAAAATACAATGAAGAATTTTCACAGATAAAACATGGGTAAAGATAAAAGAATAGGGACTAGGGATGCTATTTGTGCTTCACAACTGAAGCAGTTGAGGGAAGCCAACTCATGAATCAACTCCATGTATTTCTCCCTAATGAAGTAAAACAGTAAATGCCAGCCTCATTGCAGTGATTATTGTGGATACCACATGCCCCTCTGCCCATTTGGATTTGCTGGGAGAATTGAAATATGCAGAGGAATCTTGGTTTAATAAGGACAGTAACATCAGTGTGTGCCTGTGCCTGCTCCCACATGCTACAGAGATGGGGCATTGCCAGGCTTCAGAAGAAAATATCTGAAGTTAGGTTTGTGTTCCTCATGGCACATCACTGGAATTCCCAGGATGTCCTGCAAGATGTGCCATCTGCCAAGGTGAATTCAAGACGAATATTTTTTTCCATCCCCTCTCCCCCAGGTCACTTAAGGGAACTGAAGTCCCTGGTGTTGTCCTTGACAAGCACTGTCAGTATTTGCTACAGCAAGGGCAAGGTGCCAGCCAAGTAAAAATAGGACAACCCAGTCAGAGCTTCATCAGCGCAAAATCAACATGAGCTGCAGCAATCTGATTAAAGTACCTCAGCAGCTGTACACAGGGAGAGCAACACATGCATTATCTATGCAAACTTGTGAACCTGAGCCTAAAGAAAAGCAGGATCTGGCTGCCCTCGTAGTTCCTTTATGGATAATGACAGGCTTAACACAAAAAAGGTTTTCCTAATCCAAAGACAACCCAGTCTAATGTACTCAAGTGCAAATCAGGCATAGAATTTATGACAATAACAATGGATATACAATGGATGTACAACACCGTGCTTCACCTGCCTCAGCCCCACCTCTGTCCAGGCAAAAAAATTCACTGCCACCAAAAAGTCCATCACTTCAAGGTATTTCAGTTCTGGCAGGATTGATGGAATCATGAAATTTCAGACTCCTTTACAGAGTTTTCTCTGTCACTGGGCAACAAAAATACCTCATCCTTTGTGATGGGGGCTGAGGAGTTAAAAACATGATTGGAAACAATGTCATCATTATGGGTGTGTTCCAGGAGGATTTGTCTCAAAAGCCTCAAAAGCCCGGTTAATTTGTCCAACACCTCCCTGAGGGGTAAAAGAGACTATTTCCGTCGGAAGTGCCAATTCAAAGGAAAAGGAGACCACTTTTCTTCTCACAACAGCTCTTTAGCACAACTTACCCCAATGGCAATGCCTCCTAAGCACTTTTCTTACAGACTTTGGAGGAGCTGGAAGGGGGAGCCACACCAGTTTGTGTACACAGAGTGCAAGAACTCCTGCAAATGGAATTTTCTTCTCTGAGACCACTACTAAGCAGTCTGTTCCACTGCATGCAAGAAGTGCATGAGATTAATCAAGCCATGCCTTCTGCCTCCAGGCAACACTGCAGCCCTTGCTGCTGTATTCCAAGGGGTCCATCTGTGGTAGAAGCAGCCAGCCCTGCTCAGCCCAAAGGGAGCATCTGTGCCGTATGATGAAGGACTGGAAATCCACTGTGCTTCTGGACTGAGCTTTAATGATTTCCTGGCACATTTTCCTAATAACCATGGTAACTCCTGAGCTGCAATATCTCTTGAGCCCACATTCCTGAATCTATTCTCTGAACAGAATGCCAACCACAGCAAACAACCAACTCAGCTTCAGGACTGGAGCTAGTATTTCTAGTCACAAAATCTGGCATTCGAGCCAACTGCTGAATGGGAAATCCCAGAGCTTCTCAACTCCGTGGCCAAATTCTCAGCATTTGCATATTTGTTTTCCTACCCATTTCATTTATTTTTAAATGAGAGGCTGACTGAATTTTCCCCAGCCTATGCCTTTCATTGTTGGCCCACACACACACAGACCCACACGCCCACTATTTCCACTGACACAAAGGAAGAGAAAACACAGTTCAGAACATATTAGTACTTAGTAAAATTCACACTGAAATTCAAATGTATTTTTAGATTAGCAGAGCTATGTTGAAATATATTTTGGTTTAGAACAAGAGAGGTACAGAGAGCTGCATACAATGAAAACAACTGTTTTAGAAACAGTGAGGGACTCAGGACTTTCTAGTCCTAAGTTTATCACCTCCCTTCAGACTTGCTTCAGATCAACAGTGTCTCTCCTTCCACTTCCTTACTCTGATAGTGCCACAGCAAAAAATGCTGATGAAGTAAGTTCAAGAGCATCCCACTGAACACTGTACAAGCTTCCAGCCATCTGTAGCTTATGAATTCATGTACGCCTTACTGGCTTTTTCCTTTACATTTGACCTCTACAGCATTAAACAACATCCAATTTGATGTTGTGTAAGATTTGAACTTGTGAGAAACTTCATATCCTTGTTTATTATTTGCCTCCTTCATGCTGCTCTTCCCTGCACAACTCTGCCCAGATCTCTCTTCTCCAGGCTGAAGAGTCCAAGCCCATTCATCTCTCCTTGTAGAGAACAGTTTGTAGCACACCAAAGAACAGAGTGACAGTTTTAGAAACAGCCACGAGGGCTGAATGACAGACTTACAGACTGTGCAGTCCAAGCTGCACACAGCAGCTCCTCTGAGTGGCCCAGAGAGAACAAATTTCCGGCAAAAGGCTGGTCAGGCCAAGGAGGAGGTCAGTGAATACATCCAACTGGATTTGCATTTCATCTTTTAGCAACTAAAACAGAACGCTGTGAAGGGATCCATACAGAGCTGTTATCTTGATTTACTAAGGGGAAGATGCTTCTGTAGTTACCCAGTGCCTCAGTCCCTGCCTTCTCCAAACTTCTCACCCTCATTTACACAACATCTAAAAAGAGAGACAGGCACTCCCAAGAAGTCACAAGACCCCAAGAAAACAGAGAGACAAGTAGAAGGGAATCAGGTTACTTCTTTTCAAAGTAAAAAATACCATTAACCATAATGGAGTTTAACCACCATTCTAGACATCATGAAATTTGCAAAGAAGATATCCCAAAAAAACCCCAGAGCAATAAATTCGGCAATCACATAGCTTTCTTTTTAGATGTAAAAATGAATTATGTGTTTTTTAGAAGCAAAAAGAGCAAGTCAGGACATATGACTAGGAACTGCTGCTCCTTCTCTCCCATTTCATATATACCTACATGTATCTATATATATCAGGTTATTAAAAAAAAAAAAAGGTAACTTTGGGTATACAGTCCCTACTCAAAGCTGCAGCACTGCCTTAGATTGTCTAAGAGATTACCACATCTACTAAAATGAGCTTTCTCAAAGGTCTGAGACTTTATAAGCTGAATTCCTGCATGATTTTTCCCACTTCTGGTGGTTTTTTCTTGGTTTTGTTTTGGTTTGTTTTTTTTTTGGGGGGGGGGGTTGGGGGTTTTTTTGGTTGGTTGGTTGGTTGGTTGTGGGGTTTTTTGTTTGGTTGTTTTGGTTTGGTTTGGCTTTTTTGGTTTGATTTGGTTTGACTCGGGTTTTTTTTTTAACTTATGCACTGTTATTGTTGACATTTCAGAGCCTCCAAAGCAAG
This sequence comes from Sylvia atricapilla, assembly GCF_009819655.1. NCBI lineage: Eukaryota > Metazoa > Chordata > Aves > Passeriformes > Sylviidae > Sylvia > Sylvia atricapilla. Next base: position 25,277,430 of record NC_089146.1, read on the forward strand.
AACAAGGCACAGCTGTTCCAGCTGCAGGAAAACCCTGAGAGAATGCAACAGAGCTGGAGGGAACTTGGAAGATCATTTAGTCCATGCTCACACTCCAAGGCAGGATCACCCACACCCATGTTCATTATTTCTCACAGACTCATCTAACTTTTCCTAAAGCCTTCCAGTGACAGAGGCTTGACAGTGTCCTCAGGCAGTCTGTGCCATGGCAGCTCTCCTATACATCCTGGGCAGAAAGGATGATTACTCCCTTCAGTACTGCAGCAGCCTTTCAGCAGCAAAGACCATTATGCTGCCTCCCCTCAGCAAGCTCCTCTGGTTAAAGAATTTAGTCAGTCTTTCTTTGGAAAGTATATTTTCCAGTCCTGTTTTGTGGTTTTTTTTTTTTTTTTTTTTTTTTTTTTTTTTTAGAGGGGACCTTTGAAGAAACAGTTTGAGCTCTGTATATCTTTATGGAAAACAGAAATTTAAAAGCATGACTGCTAGCAAACCTAAACACGAAGTGGCAACCCTGGTTAGTGTTTACTAAACAATGTTTGCTCATCCCCCTGCTACTCCCCACTCGGACACATTCACCCACCTGTTTTGTTCACTTGCTGATTTGTGTTACATATTTTTTTCCAGCTCCCAGTAACCCCAAATTGCAAAATGAAGGCTGCAGATGATGCCAAGAGACTAGTATTTTGGTATCAGTGCTATGGCTCAGAACAGGCCAATGCCTTCAAGCATGTTTTCCTTCTGACTTACTGTCTACAAGCAAACAATTTTTTTATGCTGCTTGCCACCTCCCCATCCCTTGACACTGGCAACCTACTCCCTGCAGATTAAGGGGCAAAGACAAAAAGCATTATTCCGTTCTCATTAGACTCCCTTAGTGCTCAGACTTTCTCCTGGAAGCCTCTAGGTTTAATATGCCATCTCCCAAAGATGCTTCCTTTCCAGAAAAACACTTAGAAGTGCAAAACACCAGGAGTGAGGACTGCGTAGTTCCTGTAGCCATGGACTTAATCTTTATCACACTGAACTGAAAATAAATTCAAAGAGTCTTTTTTTTTTTTTTTTTTTTTTTTTTTTTTTTTTTTTTTTTTTTTTTTTTTTTTTTGTCTAGGCTTGTATTGGATGGCTTTTGGTCAGAGATGGTCAACACAGTGCACATCCTGCTGCAAAAGACTGTTTCAAGATAGCTCCTTTCATCCCCCCAAAAAAGGTCTCTGAATTCAAGGACTTCATGGCACCTTCACTTCCAGGCATCTCTGCTTTGATACTTCCTGCTTTGTACCGTGCCATACAGGGGAAATGCCAGCATGGTGTACCAAACTGTGTTTTCTGACTTATTAATTCCATGTAAAGCAAACAAGTCCTAATGTGCACTCCTAACGGAGTATAAATCCTAAAAAGCCAAAAAAACCAAGAGGGACAAAATTAAATCTATGTCCTTTTAATGATGGAACAGACCTCCAAGGCTTAGCATAATATTGTCTTAATCTTTCTCTGCATCTCACTGGAAGGCAGATAGATGCTCTGCAGGCAGGACTTCTAACATTTCGTAACAGGACCAGTGCAAGCACCACAGGTTGAAACATCCCCAGAAAAGACTGAGCACTCAGTATTCAGTTAATCATTGTAAACATACTAGGACAAAAGGAAAAGAATTAGCTGGATTAGCAGAGGGCAGGCAGTGGGGATAATGCCAAGAGTTCCACACATACATTGCTATCAGAAAAATTGCTTTCTTCTACAGATTCTATTTTCCTGTTCCATAAAGCATTGGGAACAGTTTACAGGAGCAGCTTTGTCTTGAAGCAGACAAAGAAGGGAATGCTTTGCAGGGCTTGTGGAGCAGACACTGCTCTGACAGGAATAGACTGGGAATGTCTCTTTATACAGGATGTGTCACCTAAGGAAAACATGCAGGTACCATACAAGAGGATTGCAATTCAGACAGAACTTGATATGCAGCAGCAGGGACATCAGTGATGCTGGCAGGGCACTGAGGGCTACAAACAAGCAGTGTCTTGATAGGAGATAGTGCTAATGAGCCTTTTTCCATCACCTGGACAGCCCATATTGCTCAAGACCCAACCATGTCAATGTCCTACCTGCTGAACTCAGCTCTCACAGATACATCCTGAACTGCCTCTTCAGACAGGACCAGAGCGGCTACAGGGTGGCCTTGCTCCTGAAGGCTGCAAGAAACCTCTGAATGTCTCCAACAAAAGCTGCCTGCTCACAGAGGGTTCAGCAACAGGGTCACATTCACTTGTTTTCCAAAAGCACTGTCTCCCTAGCCACCAAATGGGAAGGAGGATAACTAAGAAATAGTTACTGAAGAATGGAAATAATAAATAGAGGGGACAGCAGGCATTCATGGCAAGTTCATTTATGCACACATACTGTTCAAATACTAGAGATGAGTGATAGTGAGACATTAAGGCTCAGTCCTTCAGATGGCTCCATCTAAATCAATGGAAGCTCATCACTTGAGACAGAGAATCCCAGGGTATGTGGGGGGGTGTGTGCATTATATGCTTGCACAACTGGATTCTCTCTCCAAAATGTATTGCTGGCATCACTAGTCATCCCAATTTATCATCTTCCATCATATTCCAAAATATAGTCATTAATTCTCTTTTTAAGAGCGGGCACAAGTTGCAGTGAGCTGCCTAGCCACTGCTTTCAGAGTCCAAGTCTGAATGAGCTTGGCCTACAATCCTGTAACAAATAAACTGCTTCTAAATAGAAGCATATTCCTCAAAAGAGTTTTTAGCTTAGATAACTAAGACAAATGTCCCATTTACATGTTAATTGAACTACACAATTCCCACATGCGTTAAAATTACAAAAACGTGTGCTTTACAGTGCACACAGCAATAAATCTTAGAATTACAGAATCATGGAATATGCTGAGTTGGAAGGGATCCACTGCCCAACCCCTGTTCCTGCACAGGACATCCCCAAGTGTCCCACCATGTGCCTGAAACTGTTTTCTGAACACTTCTTCCTGAACCCTGTCAGGCTTGGCGTTGTCACCACTTCCCTGGGGAGCCTGTTCCAGTGTCCAAAAACCCTCTGGGTGAAGAACTTTTTTCTAATTTCCAACCTAAGCCTCCCCTGACACAACTTCAGGCCATTCCCTCAGGTCCTGTCATTGTCACTAGAGAGCAGAGATCAGTGTCTGCTCCTCCTCTTCCCCTCACAGGGAAGTTGTAACTGCAGTGAGGTGTCCCCACAGTCCCTTTTTCTCCAGGCTGAACAGACCAAGAGCCCTCAGCCACTCCTCCTGCTGCTTCCCTTCAAGGCCCTTCACTATCTTCACTGCTCCGCTTTGGATGCTCTCTAATATTCAATATCATTCTTACACTGCAGTGCCCAAAGCTGCCCCCAGGACTGCAGGTGAGCCTGTCCCACCACAGAGCAGAGCAGGACAATCCCTTCCCTTGCCTGGCTATCCATGCTGTCCCTGATGTCCCCAGGACAGGGTTGGTCCTCCTGGCTGCCAGGGCACTGCTGACTAGTTTAATCTGCCCATCTGCCCATCAATCAGAATTCCCCAGGATTCCCTTTCTGTGGTACTGGTCTCCACCATCTTTCCCCAGTCTGTCCATACATCCAGGGCTGCTCCATCCCAGGTGCAGATTCCAGCATTTTGCCTTGTTGAACTTCATGCAATGGGTGATTGCCCAGCCCTCTCATTTGTCAAGGCCTCTCTGCAGGGCCTCTCTGCCTTGGAGGGAGTCAACAGCTCCTCCCTGTTTTGTACTGTCTGCCAACTTGCTCAATATCCATTCCAGTCCTATGTCCACATCGTTGATGGAGACGTTGAAGAGCACAGGGCCAGGATGCCAGTGGATTTCCTGGCCACCTGGGCACACTCTGGCTTGTCCAGCCTCTGTCAGCCAGCACCCCCAGGTCCTTCATTAGATGCCACATATATATATATAATTTTTTTTGTCTGTGTGATATATTTAACAAGAAAGGTGGCATTATGTAAAATAATCCCACTCTTATTATGTTTGGTTCTTTGCTCTAAATAATCTTATGGCATGATCACAGACTAATGCTTGTCATCCTTGGGACACCAAAGATAAGGAAGATATTTTCATAGTACCACTGAGTTGCATATAGCCTGCACTTGGTGACAATGAAGGCACTGGAGACGTCCCACAACCCCTTTGCATCATACCAGAAGAGTTCTCTTTTGTTTCACCATACAATCACACAAAGTGCTTTTAAATAGTACACTTGATCATAAGTAATCTGTTCTTCCAAGAAAACAGCAATATTTTCTCTCTCAGTTCTTATAAAGATGACATTTTGCTTCCTGCTGTAAAACTAGCTGCATCTTTTTCCATTCTACCTTGGAATGGCAGAATTCAATCTACCATTTCAGGTACACCAAGTATTAAATTCCCATTCCCCTGAATTCAGTCATCAATAAATGTGGAAAGAGATTTGATCAGCCAAGTCAGTAATTTCTCCATATAAATTAACAAAAAATGAACATGCAAAGATGAGCACAAAGGTCTTGCACCATAGATGTTTTGCCCACTTATCAAAAGACTGCAGCTCCAGTAGGCTAATCCCTCCTACAGGAAGGAACAATGGAAATCAGCCATTAACTTCATCTAAGTAACATATCTGAAAAAAAGGCATAAAATGTTTATGGTCCTGATGTATTTCCAAAATATCCTTATTACTCCCCTACCTATTTGAAGCACATGAAATTTCCAGAAGTTCCATTTCTACTTTTCAGAACTTAGGTAGATGATAAAAACAAAAAACAAAACAAAAAATTAAAAATCGCAGAACCTCCTATTGCACATACTAATTTCAAAGTACACATTTGCATAAATGATTCAGAAATATTTAGACACTAAAAATCCATGCAAAGCAAAAGAGAATTACAAAATACTTTAAAAAAATTGAGTTTCTTATTTCCTCTCTGCTGTTTATGGGAAAATCTGGGGTTCCTGTCAGGTCTCATCTTAGGAGGAGTACAGATCACTATTTAAACTGAAGTGTTTCTCTGGCAGATGTAGACATTCCATCATTATATTATCCCATTGAATGGGCAGTATTGCACATGAGATGTACCATATCTTCATCATGAACATGCTGTAATGGCGAACAAGAAAAATTGTAGATGATTTATTCAAGCAGAACCAGCTCATATATTAAGGGTATGACATGTTCTGATGAATCAACTAATTTTTCCTTCTCTTTCATTTCCTCTAGAACTTCAAAGCAATCAAATGTTGTTTATGCATAAAATTTAATCCTTCCACCAATCTATAGTTTGATTGAATTTGCATACTCTATTTCCTACAAGTCAATGTGAAGAGAGCCTCATGTAATTGAAACCATTTCCCCTCCAGTCCTCCTATCTTTGTTGCAGTATTTTCTATTAGTAGCTCTATTATGCCTAATATCTGTAATGTTGGCAGATTAGAATTTTCACTTAATGCAACCTGTATTTATAAACCACCAGGAAGAAAAAAAAGAACAAATACAAGAAAGAGGAAATAATAATTACCTGTCTTTGATGCCACACAGATCAATGTGTAAATCACTAAAATTCCCCAGGGAGCCTTGCTGAACTAAAATAAGGTCCTTGGGCTGATTATCAATAAAGATGAGCCTCATACAGCCTTGAAAAGCAGTAATGGGATTTAAACACTGGGAATCGGTGAAATTGTCAGGGCACCCTGTGGGAAAAAGAGAAGAGGAAGAGAAGAATATTGTAATGTTCAACTATTTCTGCTGGGATTTCCTGATGCAAGAACTCAGAAGCTTATTATTCCAAATGTTTTTATTCCTTCTGCTATGCAACCTCCCGTGCTATAAATCCTCCATTTAGGGGAAGGTAAAAAAAAAAAAAGAAAGAAGTATGAGGTACAAAACATACTTGTGGTGTGCAAAATCAAAATGGGACTTTTTGACTTTTTTCATCTTCTTCAAACTCCACAGCTGAGAGCAACTAAAATATGAGTTGTTAAAAGAGTTGTACAAAATACAAAATCATTATGGGTTAAATTCTGCTGTTGAAATGTGCAGATGAAATCTTGTGGACAGCAAGAAAGCCATTTGTATCTGCGCTACCCCAGTATTTAGACAACTCTGAGATCCAAAGCCTCCTGTACATCTTCATTTAGTGCTGCATCCAAAGGGTTCATCAAGATCAGAACCATACTACAGTAAGCACTACACAGAAATACATTAGTTTAAAAGACAGTTAATGGTAAATTAAAGTGTGCACTCCACTCCAAAAAGCAGAAGATAGTATTTTTCAAGACTTTTTTTCCATTTTCTAGATTGAGCTAAATCTACCTTCATTTTCCTCAAGATCATTTACATAAATACTTCTGTAGATTTGAGCTGTATGTCACCTAAACCCCAAAAAGTCACCGAGCCTGATGAGAACAGTGGTATCTACAGGAATGATGATAACACTAATAATTCTAAGGTCTTTTAACCAGGAAAAAAAATAAAAAACCAAAACAACAAAACCAAAAACCACCCATGGTTAATACAGCCTTGTAGTTTTTGCATATATTGTCAGATAGATGTAGGTACCCATTGACTACCAGTACCAGTAGCCCACTCTTACAGCTCTGCAATTCAATCAGTCCTTACCTTTGCTCTCAGCTGCCAGCAGTGCACCTAGGGAGAACTCAGTGGTGAGCATCTGAGGTTCAGCATCACAAAAAAAACCCTGAAACAACCCACCTCCGAAATAGTAGCTGTTCCCAGAGTAGATCCTTGAGACAGTGGTTGCATGGCTGGCGGTGGCAGCGTCGTTATCCAGTGTCAGGGTGATGCGATGCCTTCTGGCATTGATGTTCACAGAATGCCAAAGCCCATCGTGGAGATTGGTGCCTGGCAAAACACATGTACAAAGTGAAAAAAAGATGTGCAGGAGACAACTGTGCTCTTCAAATCTCCTCTTGCTTCCAACTTGTGACCACATATATGCAGCTGAGCTATAAAAAGTGAGAACTGTAGCTGAAAAGAACTCATTACCTCTGGAAACAAGCTGGCATAGAAGAAAGGCCCAGGAAAAGGGAAGTTCTGAGATTATATAAGTAGGTCATCTCACATTTTAATCTAACCTGGTAGTACTGCAAGCATGCATCAAGCTTGCCCAATCCTTCATCTTTCTGATAGCACACTGTTACCATTTTGGGGGTGTTTATGTCTATCTTCAGTCTGCTGGTAAACACAAGTCCAGAAGTGTGCAGAGATCTCTGTTGAGCTGCTGGTACTAAACACAGGTTTGAAGCTGCAGAGGATTAGATCCAGTGAGACACTCATAGCCTGTTGTCAGGCTCCAGTCTGAAACCTGACTGACTTCAGTAGCTATCAGTAGGATTTGTGTTTCTTATAAACCTCCAGCACCAATGCAGCACCCAGTACTAATAATGGATGCACAGAAGTTGGATTTCTACATGAGAACTGGGAGTGTTGCTCTGACCAGCAACCTCTAAAGGTTGAGGGATATAATGGGGAGTCTCTTTCTCTTTGAGATGCTCCTGCAAAGTAGGAAATTACCTGTCTTGTTTCCTTACTCTGAAAATCAGTGCTGCACCATGAGGCTCTTGAAATACCACCACAGAGCTACAAAGAAACTCCATATCCTGCATTCTGACAGCCATGAGAAGCAGTGGGCAAGCTTCTGAACCCACACACAGAGGTGCAGATCAAAAGTAATCTAATTACTGTTCAAAATACACTACCATCAGGCTGAAGTCGCTGAGATCAGGCACAGACAGCTAGTATTTACCCCCCACACTAACAGAATATTTTTTCTTAATATTGTTTTCAGAGAAAACAGACAAGCACTTAGGAACACAAAGAGGTGTGAGAACAGTTCAAAACAAAATGAAAAAAAAAAAAAGTGGGTGTTAGGTGTCTGTAAAGCCATTTCATCATGAATTTCAAAATGAGACTACTTACTCAGTAATGGCTGTTAACACATGCACGATTACCACAGAATTAAAGGCTGGTTTTCCAGCAAAAACCAGATGATTTTTCAACTAGAACAAGTGCATTTTGAAGTGGAATATGTCGTTGAGGTTTGAAATTATTACAAACGGAAATAGGTCCCATTTGGGGGAAAAATATGTCCATTCTTGAGCAAGCATGAGTTTAATGTGAATACCTGACATCTGCAGAACATGGCACATGTATTTTCTGCATATTTCCCAAGTACAAGTAGGCAGTTTAGCATGTTTTGGATAGGCTGGACCCAGGTTCATGATTTCAGAACTACATAAAAACACCCAACCAAATATTGACATTGTCTCAGCTTTGTCAACAATTTAATTAGGACTGCAATAAAAGCTGGAATCTCAGTTTTCAGTGTTCAATTGCAGCAAGCCACGGCTGAAGCAATCTACATGAGTAAGGATAGATGCAGGGCTGCCTCATTTTCTATCATAACGGGGAACGAAGCACGCATACAGAACAGCTCTGCTTTGACAACTCTGTCAGTTTTTTTATCTCTGCTTCTTTTAATAGATACATCTGCCCTCTTTTAGTCTGTACAGGGAATATTTTAGTATTACATGTTTTTAAACATCTGCTCTTTTAGAAAATATATTATTATTGTTGTCATCATTATCATCATTATCACTGTTACTCTCCCAAATTTTAAATCAGAGAGGCAGCCCTATTTTACCCTTTTGCATCCCACCAGCTTCACTATACAAAGCAACTTGTAAAGTGGCTAAAAAAGCCTAATAGAGAGTGTAAGGAGAGGAAGCCCATGGTCAGCCTCCTTCTGAGTGTAGCATGAAGGGGGAGCCCAAAGCCACAGTCAGAGAAAGAAAATCAGCTCTGAGTCTCCCTTAACTTCTGCTGGGGAAAGATGCTGTGGCTGAGCTGGCTCCCAGCTGATTTCTGCACAGTCTGAAGATGGGAACAGGAAGGTCTTCATGTGACCTAAGTGAAGAAAATTGAGTGTGACTGCTTAAGAACATAGAGGCTCAGCTAACTGCCAGTGAGATAGAGTCTGGAGATTTCAGGATGCCAATTTTCCAAGCTTAGATCAAGCTGTACAGATTGGCTTTACCACTGGAAAGCAGGAGAAAATTTAGAAGAGAAAGGAAGATTGGGTATTTCCTTATTGCTTGATCCTTTCATTCCATGGAGAAGAACCTTTGTGTTTTAGAAGGAAACAAGTAAAATAAACAAAACAAAAAAAAAAAAAATAAACACCTTCAGTGATTTCCACTGGGTTCTCAGTGTCCTTTTGAATAAGTAGCATCAATCTTCCAGCATGGAGGTAAACCAAAAGATGTCCTGAGTTTTCAGAGAGCTCGGTGAACAGAAGCAAGCCATCTTTATTCCACGTTCGAAACTGGAAGCTGACTGACAAACCATCAATCTGAGCAGTGCCAGGGAGCAGCAAGTAGCTTCGACTGGCACTCACAAAGGTGATAGGAACAACTTGTGGTTCTGAGCAAGAAAACGTCACATTCCCCTGAAAAAAAAAAAAAAAAATCAGCATGAATTTTGTTTCAGTCATCCCAAAATGTCTGTAGTTAAATAAGCTCATTGGATTTCTAATCGCCCTCAAGGCTGAAGTAAGTATTATTATTCAGACACATATCTTTGGAAATCAATAGGAAATGTATCTGTCCATGCTGGGAAAACATATCTAACTTCAAAATTTCACTTTTATCCCGAATGCTGAGGATCAAAAATCGAAATCTTACTTCTTAGAAGGATCTAAATGTAACCAAATGTCCTTAACAATGCCACACCTTAGTTGATTATCTCAGTCACGAAGCCCTGAGAACAATGGTGCAATCTGCCCAGAAGAGAAGCACATTTACTCAAAGCAGTCTGCAGAATCTGCAGCTGCTCTTATCACTGTCGTTGGTGGAACAAATGACTCCATCAGTTTGCTCAGCCACTGCAGATTACCCCACGAGGTCAATCAGGCCATGGTATAAAACCTTAACAATATATAAAGCCAGGATGCACTTAAGGAGCCACGTCTCACTCCAGGAGATTGTTGCAGCCAGCTGTTTTGAACTCGGCTGCTTTGTAAAATACCAACTGTAATCTGATAAAACACAGGAGTGTAAAGCTTTCTCCGTGATAACACTTCTCATCAGAGCCTGTACCTCACTCCAACAGGTAATTATAATGAACAGCACTTGATGGATGTGCAGGAAGTTGCATAGTGCTTGGGGAATTCCTCTCTGCAATCTCAGAGGGATGATGGAACTGCTCCCTATCACTTTCAAATGTTTTTCCAGTCTTTATTTTTTATACAAAAATTAAGGTGCCAGAAATAGACAAAGTTATCACAGGATGAAACAATCTTTGAGAGATACTTATCCAAATGGAGCTATCTGCATAGTACCTGTTAGGTTCAGAAGGCTACCTACCAGATCTGGCAAAAGGAATCCATGGGTATATCACATTAAAATGTGTATTGAGATATAATCCAAAGCTTATTTGATGCTTTGGAGCTTCATCTTTTCATGAGGCATTTTTGTTATTCTTATTCAAAAATCGAGACCTCCATGACATAAGGGCCATAAGTAATTGCAGTCAGAGCTACAAACCAGCCAGGATTTGTAAAAAATAAAAGGAAATAAAAAAAAGTTGAGTAAAACAATTGATGCCACAAAAAGTTACATCAACTCAACTGACTAATTTAGGAGGGAAACACCTTAAAGCAGCATTCCAGAGCAAAGCCAGATGATGTAGTTAATACACACCAGCAAGAGTTGCTGACATCCTTACACTGACCAACCTGTCTACCTTCCTAGCCACAGTAACATGAAAACCTGAAAAAGGACATACACAACTGTTACTTCGAAAAACATTTGTCCAATGAAGTGGGATAGGTTCCCTTTACAAAAATTGTTCAATATGCCATGAGTGTTATTCTCAAACAAATTATTCCAGTGGGTCTAAGTCAGAAAAGTAAACAGCTCCCTCTAAACCTTCATCTGATCATGAGCATTTTGCTTTAATTGGCAGCAGTTCTGGTACTCTCCAGGGTATATGCCAGATTTCTGGCAGACACTTGATTTTATAATTGAACCCAATTTAACTGAAAAGTAAAAGCTCATTGGCTAGGAAATGGGATAAGAACAGTCTAATCCCTAGAGAAAGTAAAGGAGACGTTCAGCTCTCACCAGCTGCTGGAAACTCTAGCTATCATGTGGCATTTGAGAATTCTATTGAGTCCATCTCCAGACTGATTAATGACTCCTCTAAGAAGCAGTGAAATCTTTACAAAATAGTTCTTATTGTTCTTACAAGAGAAAACTTCTGAATCTAAAAAGGCAATGGCATTTTTTGCAGTTTTTTCACTGGCTGCCATGACAGTTGTCTTAAGAGAAGAGTGGAAGAAGCCCAGATTTCTGCAGGCAGGGTACAGCTTTAGAGGTGGTTCTTGTTCAAGTGAGATGTTGAATGAACAGGCAGCAGCATGTTACAGCGTTTTAAAGAAGAACCAGAGCCTCTCCTATTAAAAGAGAATGGAAGAACACAGTTGCTAAGTGATGAGGATAAAAGTGGATTACATAGAAGATCCTCTGAGCCATAAACTTCATCCAAAACCGACTGGAGACTTTCCAGTGACTTCTGTGGGGCTTCAATAAAACCTATATAACTTCAATGAACCATTTCAGTCTTTTCTGGCCTTTCTTCATGTAGTATTATGTACTGTTCAATGAAGAGAAAAGACAACACCACAGTCAGGGCAATTGGTAACAAGTCCCTTATACATCCTCCTTGCTCTCAGAGAATACTAATCAAAAATAATATGCACTTGGGAAATTATTCAAACTGACAGCTGCACTGCAATTCTCAGCACTTAGCCTACCAGAGGATCCAGGCCAAGATCACAGCTTGAAAAGAAAGAACAATAAATGAGTATTTCTGAGCTCTCATTCTACCTGCAGGTTAGAGCATCAAATGGGCACTTAAACCTTCCTCATTAATCACTCTATGGATACTGTCCAATAAAAAAGGTATCTTGCTTTCTGCAGAGGATTAGAAAGGATGATTTCATATGACAGGTAAAAAGGGCCTAAGATCCCAGGCCTGGCTGAGATACAAATATGGTAAACTGGCAAGAATATCTCCAGCTTGGAAATTGGAGGAGTACTTCTAGCTGTGAAGGGACTGAGTTTGCAGACAAATTTACAAGGAGAGTAACAGAAGAAAAAGGTGACCTCTGATGCAGTTTTAAAAGGGTAAGATGAAAAATTGGCATCAAACTCTGAGAAACTGGACTTTGAGGATGAGGGAGGTCCCTTCAAGCTCTGTTTTTAAATTTACTCTCAAGCAGAACAAATGTCAGGAGACCCACATATCTTAAACACTTCTCAAGACCATGCTGAACACGAAATGAAAAGCAAATCAAAGTGAGATACCAGCTCCAGCCTTCTGAAATACTCCTGCAAACTGTCTTCAAACAGGACACAGGAGCACCAAGGCACACGGTGTTCCTTCTGCTAGGACAGGTCCACTGAGTGAGAAATCAGTCCATTCTAAGAGTAGGGGACCAGAAGTTCCTGCACTGAGATGAGTTTCTGTTTCTCTGAGAAAATATTCAATATGTAAATCTGACAGCTTTCCTGATCCAAGTTACATTGAAACTAATATGACCCTGTGATAACCAATCTTGTGACAGAGAATTGCCCCATCTCCACTTACTGCAGGTATCATGAATTCCAATAAAATTTTAACTGTTTATCACATTAAGTTGTTTACATTAAAATAGTATTCCCAATGGAGAGAAAGTAACATTTAACAAAAACAGAGAAGGCCTAAAAAACCTGAAACATTGTGACCATGAGAAAATCAGGGATTAGATGCCTGGCTGGACCTTTCCAGATGTTCTTTATCTCAAGACTCCTAAACTGACTGTGTCACTGGCCAGAGGCAGAACAAAGGATTTTACCATTTTTTATGGCCATAGTAACTAATTGTTACACAATTGTTTCATTACATAGCGCCAGAGTTAAGAGATGCTGACAAAAGATGAGAACAAATACAGAAATATTTTGGGAATATTCGACAATGTTTTTCTCAGAGAGACAGGAAAAAAGGGAGAAGACCACAGGAGGAAACACACACATTTACAGAAAATACTGACCACTTAATATTTTCTTTCTGTGGTGTACAGACTTTGGATGCCAGGTGCCCACCAAGCCCCTCTATTACTCCCTTCCTCATGAAGTGGGGGGAGAAAATGAAGCAAGAAAACCCTCTTGTGTCAAAAGAAAGGCAGTTTAATAAAGCAAAAGCAAAGGCTACACACAGAAGGAAAGGAGAACAAAATATTTAAATTTTTTAATCTATACTTCCCATGAGCAGGTGATGCCCAGCTACTTCCTAGGAGGCAGGGTTTCAGCATGTGATGCCTCTTCCCTTCCTTTTTCTCTTGGCTTTTACTGCTGAGCAGACTCATTTGGTGTGGAATATCCCTTCAGTCAGTTTGGATCAGCTGTCCTGGCTATGTCTCCTCCCAAGATCTCACCCACACCCAATCTCCTGGTGAAGGGGGAATATTCACCTTAAGCAACAAGTAGGAATGAAGCCAGCCTTTCAAATTCACCTTGCTAGAAGTGAATAAGATAGATGTCTTAGATCAAACTGGCAAATTACTACAGTCCAAGTCCAATTTTTGCTCCACTTCAAGGTAAAGTGATCTACAGCTTATTAGTTTTTATTGCCTGGAACAAAACACAGCAGCAAGGAGATTTTTTTCTTCATTATTATTATGAAACAGAACCACATCTACCTTAAAATAGAAAAGTGTATAGAAAGCAATTCCTATCAACTTTTTTTCTTTTCTTTTCTTTTTATGTATTAGTTTCCTTTAATAGATTTTCCTCTTTTAAATTCCAATTATCTGTGTATCATAGCACACCAGCCAAAATGGTTGGTGTGAACTGCACACAATCCAGGCTCCTGTCTCTGATGGGCTCAGCTTGTCCCCTTCTGTTATGCCAAGTGCCAAAGAGTTCCTAAGGCTTTACTGATTGGAATAAGACCTTAAAAAACACACTAAAGCCTTGGCTTTGCAGAAAATTACATTTTCTCCCATTTTCCTTATCCCTTGCTAACTCCTATGACAATAATTAGCCATCTCTCTTCCTCTCCTACAGGGACTAACAGCCTTATCACCTCCCACCTTGAAACATCCTCCTCTGCTCTGCAGGCACTAACTACCCTATTCATTCAAATTGACTATCCAGATAATGTAATAAATGAAACCCTGAACAATTGTTTCTAACCTGTAATTTTCTGAAGTCGGATGACTTTCAAAAAAGCCTTGTTTGCTCAGAAACATGTCATTTTTTCTGCATATCATCCAGTCTTATTAAAAAATATGGTCTCCCTCCCCAAATGACTTGTTTCACTTGTCATCACAACTATCAAAATCCTAACACAAAGAAACTTCTATATCAAGGCGAGTTTATTAATGCAGCTGTGTGCTGGATTATATATTTGCACCCTGAAATGCTTTAGAATTGTGGACAAAGCCAACTGAAATCAATGGGAAAGATGTCATTTAAATAGACTTTATTTCAAGACCTCAATTGAAGTGACACACTTAATTTCTTTCAAAATAATCCTGTTATACCCTTCAGCAACAATAAAATAGAACCTTAGAATGAATGCTATTTATACAGACTTCCTTGCTATTCCACACTGCAGGTAGAATGCAAAGGAGACTCCTCAGAAGACCCAGAGAGCACACTGGAAGATACAAGAAAATATAAAAACCTATTTTTAAAAGACCCAAATATTTCTGGAATCTGAGTTCACCTGCCTTATTTAAAAAATAGCAAATTCAGTTCTCTCTTTAATCATGTGACCAATGCTTCCATTAAATAATTGAATAAAACTTACTTTTCTTAGGAATTCAACTTGGTCTACAAGAAGTTGTGAAAAATGTCACTAAAAACTTCCAACATCTTTATATCTGATTCCTATAGTCTTATTGGAGTGCAAAACATAAGAAAAAGAATCTAACTTGTGATTCTCCAAACCCTGAGAAGGGCCTACACAATTCACCAGCCTGATGTTCACAGATAAATCAAAACTTGCCAGAGCACTTTGGTAGAACGAGACATTTGCAGACAAGTAAATTCTTCTCAGGATGTGAAGGTATCTCAAATCAGCTTAATAAAATAGCATGTTTGGATTCTCTATAAAGAGAATGAATTATTAGTTTACACTCTCCTGTCACTAGGTGTCTTTCCTTGCTCTTTGATGCTGGCAATTGGTTATTTCCCCACGGCACTACAGTGATACATTTACATGTCACCACAGCCCTGGCTCTGCTGAGCTGTCACTCTCACATGTGACATGGCAGCCCAGGACAGAAATCTGAGCATGTCTGAGAGCTGACAACTTCTGCCTTGCAGTACTCTGCACTCCTCTCCAGCCAGCACAGGGTTTGCTCTGCAAAACAAAAATGCAACTCCCATTTCTATTAGCCAGAGGTAATGGAAGAGAAAGGGAGATCGTGTTTGTTCTCAATTTCAGTGAGTAAGTAGGGCGGAACATTGAGAAGACCAAACCAGCCATCTTTTCATGACCTCCTAATTTCTTTTCATCAGCTAGACAACCTCCTATTTTGGCATCACAAATCAGTGAAGCACAAAAACAACTTAAGACCTTGGCCACAGGTCACATTTGAGCAGTTTCTAAAGGTGCAACCAGAATCTAGCATTAAGTAACCACTGGTGGAAAGGATCTTATATTTTTAGGATGCTATAGCTATCTTTCTCCTTAACTACTGCCTCAACCAGACACATTTAGCAATTCTCAATGGATTTATCTTCTTAAAACTTACTCCCATCTCTTCCTGCATCTACATACACTCTTAACAAAAATCTCTCAATGGAGACTTCTATGTCCTTGATATCAAGAGGTCAAATTTCCTTCTATGAAGAACAATCTCCCTTCTGCTTCTTGTGGCTCTTACTTGCATATTTTCTTGCCCCTACTTAATTGCCCAAGAAGTGCAACTGCTATGCGATTTCTCATAATGAGCAGTCTGCACTTCTCTCGTGCTGAGAGGACATTTAGTAAATAGGACAATCCTTTAGATCACTTTTTTAAAGCCTTTTATGAGGTTTCCCAAGGGTCCACCTAATGACCATGACAGTGGTTAATAACAGAAATTTGACTTCTTATAACCTTTTGCAGTAATTGCTTGGAAAGCACATAAAAGATTCCCTATCATTACTATACATTCCATGACCAAGGGAAGAGAAAACAAAATGAACAAAATCCCCTAAACAAACAGAACAACAACCTCACCCACAAAAAACCCTCCCAATAAAAAAAAACAAACCAAAACAAACAAACAAAAAACCACTCAAAAACTCAACCCCCAAACAAACAAAAAAACCCAAAACACCAAATCAACCAATCAAAAAAATACCAAACCAAAAAAACCAAAGAAACAAACCCCAAAAACCCACAAAGCTTACATCATGCCATCAGGGACAGAAGAAACCCCAGGGAGAAGAAAGACAGCCTGTCCAAACAGACAGTGCTATGTAGGGAGGTTAAGTATCAAGCAATACAAAAATGGAATTCTGAAGGCAAGTTCGAGTTCAGAAAGACAGGCTGCCTCGTTATCTTGAGATGCCTTCTCCAGGGGATTTATTGCAAGTCTGAAAACTGCAAATGAGTTACAGAGAAGAAGAGGCAGAATGATAATCACAGCCACCACCCAAGAGTACAATACATACTACAGCACTCTGTTATTGACAGCCTGTAGTTTCTGCCTCTGACTTTAAATGCAGCTGATATGGGACCATTATTTATATGGGTGAGGAACTGCATCATAAGAGGAAATCTATACCTCCAAAGCTGGTGTATCATTCTCCTGCTTGTATGAAAGATGTAAAAAAAAACCCCAAAAAGACAAACAAAAAACCCCAAAAAAACCCCCAAACAACCCCCCTCCCAAAACCCAGAAAAACCCCCACATACAAACAAAAAAACCCCAAACCAAACCAAACCAAACCAAACAAAAATCCCCCAAAGCTGATGGGTATGAAGCCCCCCAGGTTTGGCTCACTGACTGTGGCAATACTCACAAAAGCACAGAGTGAAGCAGAGAGTGTTGAAGTCTGACTGCATTTGGTTTGGGATTAGGAAGCCATTGCTGCTTAGAGACATCAGCTTTAACCTCCAAATTTGTCATGAATTACCTTTTGCTAGGAAACAAAGGTATTTTGCGGACTAACGATGCAGAACCATCTCAGGTGATCTCCAGTTTGTGGGGAGAGAATGGAAATATGCAATACATTTTTGGAAGGAGTAGTTCCAAGTCCCTGGTACATTTAGTTATTCTTCTGTGCTGATCCTTTCATTGCATTTCCACTTTAGACAACCTTAGTGACTACAAAGACATGAAGCAGAGAGGCTTGCAGCTCCCTGCAGATAGAGCTTGTTGCTTGAAAGCCTCAATGCACTTTGAGTAAAAGCATTTAGTGCAGAGTAACTCTGGCAGGCAGAAGACTACATTTAACAAGAACAAGTTATTTTAATTTGAGGAAGTTAATTGCTAAGAATTGCTAAGAGCAGAAAGGGAAAGGGGATCAGCCTGAATAACCTAGAACTACCTGAGAGTTGCTAGAAATAGCTGGGATGCAAAGAATGTTGGAAAACAGATTTGCAGAGCCCATTTCCTATAGAAGGGTGCTCATCTAAGATTATGAGGCACTCCAAGCATGGCAACCTTTCCATGCACTTTGCATACCCGAGTGTCACAGACACAGCACAGAACAGCTCATAAACCTCGAAAAATGCAGTACAGCAGCCTGCCTCTGGAAAACATGGTGTTTAAATCACCATTTATGTCAAAGAGATGGAAGGGTGGAGGCTCATCCCCACTACCTTAAATTGAGAAAAGGATCTGGATTCCTAGGCCTTTCATCTAGCATTGTCTGAACCAAGTGTAGTGATAACAGAGTTTCATTGCTTGGCGCCACTTACACCCAGACAAGGCCCTTCTGAGAAAAAGTGCACTGCAAATTTTTCCTCTTCCCCTTTAGAAAGGCCTTCCCATTATACAGCCAGCAAAACAACCAGCTGTTTAATGACCTAAGAAGCAGGCAAGGGCTCTTTGCTCCCCCTCCTTAGAAAGTAAACTGAGAGGTACAGCAATTTAACACAGCTCATAAGACTTGTGCCTTTGAGTCCTCAGTCAGAACAATCAAACTCAAGATTATTAAAGCAAGTCTCTAGGTCCCAGGGGAGTATCCTGGAGGCAGTCTTGACTGCCAACAGCACAGTGAGGAACTTCTCACCCATCACCTTTCCATTTTCCAGCTCCCTGTGTACTCAGCCTTGCCCTAGGCAGGGAAAGCACAGAAGGAACTTTCTTGGTCTTCTGGCTTGCTTTGTTTTAGGTTCAGTATATTCATACACTTTACTACAAACCAGAACATGCTGTGGGAGCCAGAAGCAGTTTCATCTCCAGGTTCTCCAAAGACACAGTGTTAGCCAAAAGGCATTTATCAAACAAAGCACAGTATAAGAGTGAGGCAAAAGCTGAACAGAGTTGCATTATGTACAGTTTGTCAAGGCTTCATGGGAGTGTAGTTCACTCTTCTTGCAAAATAAAATGTTTGTTATCTTTGTGATATATTTAAATATATCTGTAATTTTGTACATTATTATGTGTTAAGTTAGATTTGTAGTTTTTGCTATCAAGCTGGATAAGACTGTAGTTCCTCTTGCTTTACCTCTAGCATTCCACATTTAGAGACAGTAGTACAAAGTCAGTGGTTCTCAGAACTGCCAATACAATAAGGAACAGCAAAAAGGAGACTATTTCCAGTGATAACAGGAGTATTTTTTTTCTCCTCTATAATATGAACTGAAGTATCAAAGTGGAATTCTGCTAGTGCTGTACTTCCCAACAGTGACAGATAATGGTTCAGAAAATAAGATTTTATCTGAGTTAACCAGGAAAAAAATCTGTATGACTTCTATCATGCCATTAAATATGCACATTTTTATCTTGAAAAAAATAATTTAAATGTTTCCCCAAGCAAATTCTAATACACCAGGAAAATCAGAGAAATTCATTGGTTTCAACATGTGCCTCTGAATAACTCTCACCACAGGAGCCAGTGCTGGCTGGTGTTAACCTCAGCAATATCATTTTAACAAGCTAATTATCCCCACAGCTATCCAAATCTGAACTCTGCTCATTCAATGCAGCCAGCAGCACCAAGCACAAAAAGCGTGGAAGCAAAGAAGGAAAGCACATGGTGCTGCCTCTTACCACAGTATAGATCTGAGGCTTGCGTCTTTTGGCCAGGTCAATTATATTGACTCCGTTGTAATAAAGGTTCTCAATGCACCCATGGAAATTTTTCCTCTGAAAGGTTCCTGGCTTCCCCGGGACAGGAATCCCTCCAAAACTGAGCTTTTGGAAAGAATAAGAACAGCATTATTTATAATATTATATATATGTATGTATCTATTATATTATGTTATACATAATAAATTATAATTACATATAATAAATTACATTATATTATCATCCCACAAGCAAGAGAGTAGAACCCCACTCCAAACATCCACTTGGGGTATCATTTAAGAACCAATTCCCACCAACAACATCATTGGGAGCATGAGGCAGGGCCTGGCCATGTCTCAGGGGGATTTACAGCCCCCATTGCATCCCTGCTGCTGGAGGAACACTTCTGGCACAGAGAGCTCACTGCTTTGGGAGCAGCTCTGAAGTGCCTTGGCACACCAACCTAGTGCCACTCCCTGGAACACCCACACACAAGGAAACCTTCCCCCGGTGTGCAACCCACAGTCCCACTGGCCCAGAGGGTGACACCTGTCTGCAGCTCACAGTGCTCAGGAACCTCTGAGCAATGGGGGAATAAACTCTCCCTGCCCTCAGAGCTCTGGGTTTGCCTGGGAGCTGAGGTCACTCCTTTCCACCAGGCACATGTCTGAGCAGTTCTGGTTTCAGCCAGAGGACGGTAGTATCACATACACAAATACCCCTTGTGAACCTTACAATTCTACTGTGCTTTGGTCTCTACAACAGTCACGTGTGGCATTTGGAGTGGAGCTTTGTCATGGAGAAGTTCTGAAGGCTACACCTTGGAACAAAACTTCTGCTGTGCTGCTGTTAAAGTACTGGCAGATGCTAACACTGTGCAGGTTACAGCTCCTCACTCAACTGAAGGGGCTGAAAGCCCTGGGAGGACAAAGAGCCTAAGAAAATAAAGCTGCCCAAATACAGCATAATTGTTTAGACTCTGAAGAAAACAGAGGAAGTAAAAAGAAGGAAAAAACAACCCCACAATCTCAAAAATTTCTGATAATCCTTCATTTTCCAAATGTCACAGCTCATTTCTAATTAACTTTACTGACAGTTCTAGGAAAGCATTACTGGTGGTACCACTGAAATTTTACTTATTTTCCCCATCACAGCCAGCAGCACAGTGAGTGATATAATGCAAATAGAGATCCTGCAGCCACACCACACTTGATCAGGAGCTGTGCTGCAATCCTGCTGCATCCACTGCAGCAAGAGCATGCACTGCTGTATGGCACTGATTACATGCTAACAACTACTGGAACCTGGTCAGGTCTTTTCCCCTGTCACAATTCCCAAAACATTACCTCAGTTCATCATTACAAAAATAAAGGGCAATTTGGGTGTTATTTTTCCTCCCACTCCACCTAACAAGCTGGGATACATAAGCAAATGAAACCTCCCTGGGTAACCTTGAAAACACTTACTCGAAAACAAGTTCTTAATGAACTTGCACCTCAGTTGTTTTAATTGATCACTTCAGAGAAATAAAGAGTGAACAGACTGCTACTTTACGTCACTTGCAGGTTTGTTATTGGCATGAGGGCTTATCTGGTAGCAATGGTTTTTTTTCCAGTGAGAATCATTATTTCTTTCTAAAACACTAGACTCTCCTTCTTTCATGTCCTATTCTTCAAGTCTCCTGTTTAGGGACTCTGCACTGGGGTTTCAAAACCAGAAGAAAAATCAATATCAATTACACCAATGCATTATGAAGAAAACAGTTTTCTTTGTGATTGGTAATAATTTTAATTACGAAAGTAATGATTTTATTACCCTCAGTAAGGCCTTTAATCCCCAAAGTGTGCTGAGATAAATTTTCAGTAAACTGCATTGCTGCAATGTTTGACTGAAAGACTGTTTCAGTGCAAATGGAGAAAAAACACGCTGCGAAAAACTAAACTCAGGGGACAAGGTGTGATGCCACAGTGATTGGTGGTGATGCTGATTTACAACACCTGAAGATCTTTTCTACTATGTTCCCTATTTTGGAACATTTGGAAAAAATGTTCTGAAAATTAGACTGGAGCCTGAGTTTCCCCTAATTGGAACCAAGCAAGACATAAAGAAGTTTTATTATTTTGAAATTAGAAAAGCTGATGACTCAGTTATTTGACTTTTCCCAGCTCCATCTTAAAAGCAGTGACAGTTTTGGCCCCTAATATTTCAGTCTAAAGGTGTTGCAGAATCCCGCTGCTCCAAGTGCTGTCCCCACTAAATGTGCTCATGATTTGGTAGAGCAGTACCACTCTCTCCACCCTGCTTTGTGAAATGCAAAGAAAAGAATTTCATCTGGAGGAGGAGAGAGCAGGCACTTGCCACTGCTGAGCCGTCTGCTCTTTTCCCTTGGGTGTGTCAGAAAATGATCCTTTCCGGAGAAATGAATTCAAAGTGCAAAGGGGAGGCTTGTGGTCTCTGAAGCAGTGAACCATGCCAGCTCAACACATCCAGACAGGGGGATGTCTCTGTGCAAGCACGACCCTGAGCCTTGTGGGCAAGGAAGACTCGGCAGACAAGCACAAGGGGATGAGAATGACCACGGGTGATTCGCACGCAGGTGTGCGCTGATGGGTTAACAGATGAGGAACTGCCTTACATACAGATATGATGATATCTAGGGTTTTGAGGTGCTTTTTAACAAATAACATCCATAAGCACTGAACTGCTGGGGTGGTACAAACACTCTGCCACGCCTTGGTCTCATCACAGGGGAGCACAGCAGGCTCAGGTTTATGGGCTGGCAGATGTTTTCTCCGCTCATTTCTTCCCTGCTGAGCTGCTCTGCTTCCCTAGATCAGCATGCTCTGCAACATGCTCAGATGGGAAGGGACCTGGGTCAGGGCTGGTGGTTGTGAGAGTCATAGAATCACAGAATTACCAATATTGAAAAAATCTCTAAGACTGAGTCCAATCCAGCACCATCATGTTCATGACTAAACCATATCCCCAGGTGCCACTTCCAGGGGAGTACTCCCAGGGGGTGATGATTCCACCACTTCCCTGGGCAGTCTATTTCAACGTGTGACCACCCTTTCAGTAAGGAAGATTTTCCTGCTATCCAAACTAAACCTCCTCTGCCAAAACTTGAGGCCCTTTCCTCTTGTCCTGTCATTTTCTACCAGGGAGAAGAGACAGATGTATACTTTGCTATAACTTCCTTGCATTCTGGAGGTCTTCCATTCCTAGTGGGAATACAATAATTTTGACCTGTTCATCTCTGTGGGGCGAGCTGTAATTCAAACAAGTGGTGTCTGGATAGAGGGACAACTCAGGGCTGGAATCAAAGTACTCATGCTCAATTCAATGCAGGGATGGTGCCCAGCAATGCCATTAAAATAATATTGGAGATGATAACACAGCTGTTCCTTGAACATTGGACTAGAACCCAGGCTATGACTTCTCATTTATTCAAAGTCTGTCATACTCTGAAGTGCAAACATTATGCAAGGCATATTTGCACAGAGATTGGCCACTTTCTGATGCTGGCATATATGGAGTTACACTGACATAGTTTATGCTGGTAAAGTACGACAGGAACTCTCTAGGAAGGAAATATTAAATAATGATCTTTGCTGGAAAGAAACAGCTCATAGGGTGGTTGCTTTCCATCATATTCGTTTTATAGCAATTCATAACTCACAGGTTATAACCTGAAGGGCTTCACACACCTCATAATCAATATCCAAGTGATCTGAATCCCCCTTTGTTCGGAAGTGCTGGGTGTGCTTGTCCACTGTGAAGTTCACTTGCTTGTTGAAGCGTTCTATGAGAACCGAGTGCCAGTGCTGGTCATCCAGGAGGCTGCCCAAGGTGACAGACGTGTGGCTGTTACTGAAGTGCAGGTTGGAGTCCCCTGGAGTGGCACAGAGAGGCAGAAGACACCAGAGTTACCACCAGACTCTTAACTGGAGCATGGGGACTCGAGAGAACCACAAAGCAGAGTTCCAGGAAACAGATCCAGAGCTCTTGGGAACAGATCCTTTTCAAAGACTGCCTTAGATTCCTTGGGTCTCTTATTCACATATATTCCACATATATCCCTCCCTCCCCTCCATTCTTTCCCTGTGAAATCCTTGTGATGAACCAGGAGCTGCTACTGATGCTGCATCCATCCCGATTGCAGCAGGCAGGACATTACTACTTTGTACCCTTGGTTCTGCCAGGCCTTTTTAGTCCTGGGGCTTAAGAGCTTCCTCTGGGCAGCACCAAAATTTTCCGTCTAATCACATTAACAGACCAACTCCTGACACTTCACTGTCAACTCAGTGCTTTCTGTATTTTAGCAAGAGAATTGCACCTGTCCATTTTCACCAGGAAAAGAAAAAGCACAAGTCAATGAAGCAGTAAGAGTGTTTTGTTCAGCTCATAAAAATTCCTAAACCTGGCCTAGCTCTCCAAAAGTATAGATTACAAATCATAAAAATATTTAGGCCCTAACCCGTTAATTTCAAGCACTCTTCTGTCTTCCAGCTGGCTCCATGTCTGAACACTTCAGAGCCTCTCACTGAAAGGGAGTGTAAATCCCTTTTCACATTCCCACAGAACGGAGAGAACGCATGCTCCAAAACTGTCAGGTAAGATGCCAGCAGATTCGAGAGAAGTCATCAAAACCGTTGCCCATGACATATGAGTGCAAAAAGAGGACCTGAAATGGCTAAAATTTTGTAGAACTTGAGGCTACAGCCAAAGCAAAAAACTCCAGCTCATCTCAGAATACACATTCACAACAGTATTGCCTAATACTGGAAAAAGCTGCATAATATAATGAACTATACTATATTCTTATCCTAGCATAGAACATTTGTAAGAGGACAATTCAGTGGGGTAGATTCCCCCATTCAGAGCTTTGGGATGTAGTGTTTTGTTCCAAGTAACACCCAAATCCCAAATCAGAAAATGATGTACGATCATTTCTAATCTTTGCTGAAAAACAAAGAAGAAAAGAAAGAAAGCACAACGTGGAGACTCAGCAACTAATGAGCTAATGCAAAAATTAAGTCCAACAGCTGTGGAAAACAGTTAGTGATTTTTAAAACAAACATAATTAAGCACAAGGGGAAAAATGCCCAACTCAAACCCCTCAGTATGAGAAACATGAGTCAGCAGAGACTGCTGAGGCCAGTACTATGGGACACCCACACATGAAACCAGTGAAGATTTTGCAATCAGGCTGAGAGAGGTATGATCACTCCTACTGCAGTAGTCCCTACCATTATCAAAGTGCTTCAGTGTACTTCATTCGTCAGGGAAGAAAACAAGCAGCCTTCTACAGAAAGAAATGAACCCAGCCTTTCCTCTGATGCTCTGATCCAACATGAATGTACAGCAATACCCTTACAGAAATTGAAGAAGGAATATTCACAGTTTTCAAGAAGGAAGCATACAGCAGTGTGCAGTGTTCTGACCAGAATGTTATCATTGAAATTCTGTATTCTCAGCTCAGCTCTGAATCACTGAGTAAATGGAAAAAAATTAGACACAACCCAAAAATAAACCATTTCTGCAGTCCAAAGACCACTTCCTGAGAATGCTGTTCTTAAAAATAATACAAAAACCCACACACGTGGAAAAAAGAAAAAGTAAAAAAAAAAAAAAAAAAAAAAAAGAGGTATGTGAAGAATCAAAACTAGCCATTGAGCAGTTCTGACTTGCTCAGCACTAGTTAGCGAAGCCAAAGTCTCTTCTAGGCTCAGCTACCATGCCCTGCATGACATCAGCACACAGAATGTTCTGCTGATACCAGCTACAGTTTGCAGATACTGTCTAAAATAATTAATAGATTTACATGCAAACTAGTACCTGGTAATTACCCTTACCCAGGTTGAGGTGCAAGGAGAGCTTCCCTTTCTGCATCTCCAGGGTTATGTAGTCTCCACGTTGTCCTTCCCCATGGAACAAGACTCCATCTCCCTGCATGCTCTTGAATTTCAAGGAAACGACATCTTTGAATGTGCTCATAAGCTTCTGATTGAACCTGTAGAGAAGTGAACTTCTGCCATCAAAGTCTGCAATATCTGACTCTGGAAAGAAAGAAAATGGCAAAATGGCAAGGAGGGGCAGCATCAGAAGAGAGACTGTATTTTTTTTTCAGGATCTTTTCAAATATAATTAGGAGTCAGGAATTGTCCTGAGTGTACATCCATCCACAGGATGTACAGGTCATTTGGGCAACCACATTTCATCCATTTCCAATCCTCTGCTGGAGAAAGAGAACACCAGGATAAAACCAGAACTCCTCTGCACTTGCCTTCCTCATGCAACACTTCTCTCATTTAACTTTTGAGAGCAGAACAGGTGCCTTCCATCATATTCAGATCTCCAGAACATCCCTTGCCACATTTGCTGTTCATCTCAAATGCATTCAGGATGTTATTCATTACTTTGAACACTTCAGCACTCACTCCACTTCTGCAGCTTCACAAGTGCCTGTTGAGCTGTTCCTGCATGTCAGCCGTGCCTGCAGCCACCTCTGCATTCAAATAAGGATCCCCTCAGGCTCGGAGGGCTGGCTGCTTGCTTGTGATGGGCATTTTTCAGCCATGTTTCTGCATGCAAATTGACTAGGCTGGCAGGAATATTCAAATATCAATTCAAAAAGCTTTTGAAGAGATTTCATGGGAACTGGGCATCTAAACTGATTATACACCTTTGAAAATCCTATTAGAAACATATTTTCCCCTTCAGCCAGCCTCTAAAATCCCAATCATTCTGGTAGGAAACAAGCTTTCTGTTCCTCAGTTGCGATTAATATTTTCTTTGGCAACAGCAGCCTGCAGTACTCTCTCTGCTTTATGAAGTAGGCTTTTAAGCAAAATATATTTTTAAACAAAATTTTAAATGCATCTATAACCAGAATATTTCAGGTAACTTCAAATACTTTAAACTCATCTATTGTACACAAACATCTGACTGACATACACTACTTCAATTGCAATTTCTATCCAACTGCAATTTGACACAATTTACGTATAAAATATTCATTTTGTCAATTGGTATTTCCTGTTGTTAAAAAAATATTAAAAATTAAGAATATCAGACAATGAAGATTCTGAACAGAGGTTTACTAAACTACATAACTACTGAGGCACCTGCACAGAGACAAGTAACACCTTCCTAGTGCCCAAGAAGAAAGAACATCTATCTTTGTTTCCAAACCCTACATTTCAATGATAAACCAAAGCTATCAGTTTTGTATTTTCTTCTGAAAAATAACTGAGAGATTCTTATGACCAAGACTTCCAGTCAGCAACTGTACTGTGAGTCAAGTCAGTAATTTAAGTCACCTAAACTCCATTGAGGGTTGTTTTATCCTTTCAAGCATCAACACTAGTTTCATCTGCTCTTTTTTAAAAATCAAAACTTGTAAGAGCTGGTGGGGAGGTTTTAAATCTTTTTTTTTCTTTTTTAATAAAAAAAATTTAAGAGGTTTGCAATTAAAAACTATTAAAAGCTCAGAAAATAAAACAGCTGTTAACAATTTGTTACCATGGAAACTATCCTGAAAATTTCTGCCTGTCAGTATGACAGTTTGTACAGAAGTTTGATGGCATATGTACAAACTTGCAGGGACCACAATATTTAAATTTGATGCAAAATTGTTTAACTCCATAGCTAACTTCATTCGAAATCAGAAGGCAACTGATTTTTTTTTTTTTTTTTAAAGAATAAAACTACAAAGAAACTCAGTTTATTCAGGAGTGAATTTTTCCAAGGACTAAGGCAAACTTCTTATCTGTGATGTCAGAATTATAACATGCTGTTTCGCTGTTTCCCATCATTTGTGGAACAGTTACTAGTTTAGGAATTATCACAAATACGAAAGTCATTCAAATATCAAAAATTCCTGCCATCTGTTTTTAACTTCTGAATTAGGTCTTAAGAAACAGGTCCTTCAGAATTGCTGACTTCTCTCTATTGACACCTTGACTGCCAGTTTCTCTAAAGGGAATTAAATTGGTAGTTTTGTTCTTGTGAATTTCCCCTAACTACATTAAATACTACAATTTGGTTAAAGTAAATCACAAGTGTCTTATAAAAATGGTTTCATTTCAACACAAGCAGGAATTAGGAAATAGCTTATAAAGAATTTACAGTCTTTGATTTCCAGAGCATTTTGCAACTAAAGTTGATTTTTCTCCTAGCCCTTAAAACCAAATGCACTGTAAGAGCAAGGGGGCACTGATTCAATGTTGCTGCAAAAGCAGCCCTTTTTAAATCTTTTTCCTAAGATCCAAGACTCCAGCCAGTCTAAATTCACACTTCATTTCTTGTTCTTAACTCTCCACTAAGCCACAGTATAACAATATTTCCTTGAAGAGCTCTACTACTGACATTCACAGAGTATATCACAAAGGAAAACTTGTTTCTGAAAAGCTCTGCTCCACTAATTATCAGTTGTGGGCACACTGGCCAATAAATAGCCTTGAATGAAAGGGGAATATGTCAAATAAATGCTAACATTGGCAGCCAAAAGTCATTAGTGGAAGCTTGCATGACAAAAAATCTTTGATTCCTGATAAAAACAGACACTCCAGAAAAACTGCTCAGTGTTTGCTTAGTGTTTGTTTAGTCCATGTATGTCCATAACCCTCTTGCAGCAAGAGAACGAGG
The DNA here is from genome assembly GCF_009819655.1 of Sylvia atricapilla. Lineage (NCBI taxonomy): Eukaryota > Metazoa > Chordata > Aves > Passeriformes > Sylviidae > Sylvia > Sylvia atricapilla. Next base: position 25,305,391 of record NC_089146.1, read on the forward strand.
ATCCAAAATGTTTCCAGTCTCAGAAAATCTGTAGTAATAACAGACGAAAACACAACATGTGATTTCATCCTGCACTGCCTGCTGGTGTTCTTACGCTCCCTGAATTCAGACTTTACTCATTCTGGGCTCTTTTCTACACTGTCCTCATCAACAAGGCTGTTGACAGGCTGGCAGCAATATGAGAGCACAGAGTTTGCTTGTGCAGCAATCTGCTCCCAGCAGCACAGAAGATACACAGCCATACTTGAGAAGACAGTCCTTCCTCCTAGTGACTTTGGGAAAAGTGAACACTTACTTAGCAGAGACATTCTAAAACAGGAATAACTCTAGGAACAGTTGCCATGTGAGACAGGAACTTCCAGTCTTGCACTTGTACCAATGAACAGAATCTTCAACTCCTGGCAGAAGGGAAGAGGACAGCTCCTGGTCTGAAGAGATGTCCTGCCCAGTCACAGCTTACTGCCTTGAATGACCCTGAAGCCATGCCCACCTCCTCCCAGACCCAAGGGATGAATGTGGATGACTACTTCAGATGTGACTGTTCTGCCATGCAGCTTTATCCCTACCATAAACTTCTGCTTCCTTTGGGTAAGCAATCATTTGGGAATTTATCTTGTGTGTTTGATTACAAACACTACTGGTCAATGACCATCGGACATTAAGCAGTTCCCTGCAATGAGTTCTTTTCTGTCTCATAGGAAGACAAAGGGGAGAATGCAGGAAGGTGGGGGGAAATAAAGAAAAAGGAAAAAAGAAAGAAAGAAAGAAAGAAAGAAAGAAAGAAAGAAAGAAAGAAAGAAAGAAAGAAAGAAGAAAGAAAGAAAGAAAGAAAGAAAGAAAGAAAGAAAGAAAGAAAGAAAGAAAGAAAGAAAGAAAGAAAGAAAGAAAGAAAGAAAGAAAGAAAGAAAGAAAGAAAGAAAGAAAGAAAGAAAGAAAGAAAGAAAGAAAGAAAGAAAGAAAGAAAGAAAGAAAGGAGACAGAAAAGGAATCCAGTAAAAATATCATTTAATAAAAAAGCACAATATCAGATCATATTCCCCGAAGCAATGACAGCAAAATATGAGAAATCAGAGTCTTGAACTGCAAATGAAGAATTCTGCTCTCAGAAGACACCCTGTCTCACACCATATCATTGTTTCTCCTGTGGTATCCCAGCCTGTTAACTGCACATACACCCAATTCTGCTGATGCACCTTGGGCTGTTAACCAGTTATAGAATGTGATCAACATCTTCAATGCAGCTATAAATCTTATCCTATAAAAGCAATTGCGTCAGCAATTTTCTTTTTTCCTGTGCTAAGCTAACAAGACTTTTCCCAAGTATAAAGATACACTTGTCACCCCTTGCCACCTCCAGCATCAAAAGCAATTGGTTTGCCATTTGTCTGAGCATGTCCTCTGCTGCAGCTCTGCTTATCTGCTACAAATACACTGCTGGAGCCGCTGCTGCAGAGGGACAGCAAGGGCTTACACATATTTCTGCATGGAACTTTCCACAGAACTCATCATCAATCCTTTTCTGAACAGGAAACATTAATGTATGTTTTCAGATCATCATCTCCTTCCTATTTCAGTACCTATTTTGAGGATACCAGATGAGATCTTTAGGGGAATTTCAAATAAATGTACTCAATTTTCATTCAAATACATACTTTCTGAAGAAAGTAAACAATTAGCAGGCTATCTGTGAATTACAGATTTTATGATAGCCTTGGAGTCCTTTATTCATAGGAACTTTGATCTGTATGGGATAGGATCAGGTACACTCATAATCTGAAATAGCTTTTCTGTTCAAAACATGTTTTTTATTTTTCCAAAGTAAACTGGCAGCCAAATAGAGGGTGAAAAGAAAAAGGGAAGAAGGAAAAAAAGAAAAAGACAAAAAATGAAAGCTCTTTTGCTTGACAGGGAGACTTGAGGAATAGATTCATAGTAAATTATTTCCAGCAGAAGCAGTAAACAACACCAAGCGCCATTCAGCAGCACAGTACCATCACAGACTAAGTTACCCTTTTTGGCATCCAATGCACACAGCAGGATTCCTCAGGATGGTTTGTTGCTGTGTCCTGGAAGAGTGTCACCTGGCAGGTGACCTGCAGGACCTGAAGCCTTCCACGCTGCCCCTAATAAACAGCCATCACTGAAAGCTGCACTTGCAAAAGTTACCACAGGGTTGTGTTCCTGGGACCTCTTGAGCAGAGAACACTGCACAGGAGAGTCACATGCCAAAAATGAGATACCAGAGCCTTCTGCTGCCACAAGACTGTCACATTCACCTAAAAAGGCAGCAGGGAAGCCAAAGGTGGCTCTTACAAATTGAGCTGATCCTGTTTCTACTCTCAGCAGCACATCCCTTCTTCCAAATACAGACACATGCATGAAGATGGTGCACATTCAGTATACCTGTTCTAGTTCTGTTTCCTTCCTGCTTTGTTCAACAAGCCTCTCTCTAGAAACTTAAGTTTTGTAATTTTTAATTTCTTCCCAGATTATTAATATTTCTGGTGCTGCAACTGAACACAGTGGATGAGTTCTGCTATCAACTTTACAAAATGCACTTATATAGTTGTACACCAGCTCAGGATATGCAGCAGATATTCTGCCAGTATACAACAAGAAATGACATTTTATAAATGATCAAACATCTTTTGTACAGTGCTGGTGTGTCTGGGTTAGGAGTAGCCAAGTCAGTGAAACTATATAAGCACAACTTGTAGACAAGCATTGCTTGGCATATGCAATTTGCCAGAGAGAAATGTGAATGGCACATTTATACAAATGGAATGAATATTTCAACACCCTGTAAAAGTTTTATGAATCCCTTTATTTCTTTCCTGCCTCACTTTAATCTCATACTTTAATTCTGCACAAGCACTTTTATTTCCTGCAACTGCAGGGTACGGGACAAAAATGAAGACTTAAATGATAACACAAGGCAACTCAGCCTGCAAGTGACTCTGAAATCTTCTTTGTATCATAGAAAATACAACCCCAGTCTGACATGAAAGAAGTGCTCATGTAGTACATCACATGGACTAGCAAAAAAGAAAAATCAGCCACGAAAGTTCCAATCTTCCCTAAGTTCAACTTCTATTTGTTACACAACTGTTTGGAGTGTACACTTCACTGCAGAGGTTTGGGCATCATTAGGAGAAGAAAGCTCTTGAAAACAGATGAGCTGGCAGTTTCAGAATCATGTCACCAAGGACAGGTAATTTTGAATTTCAGCTTTCAGTGTACATGTTTACTCGTATACCTGGAAAAGGCCTCTTGCCCTAATGACTGCATCACACTAGGTCAGTCCACAGTGCCTGTACAGGTGGAGAAACAGCATATAAAAGAAGCTGAATGGATGTGACAGACCTACACAGAGACCATGAGAATCCTCCTGTGAAACCATGTGAAGCAGTCCTAAGATCCATGTGCAGTGACAAGGCCCCAGTGTCCTGGAGTTGTGTCTTTGTTCAGTGGGAACATGTGAATCAAAAAGTTAAATAAACTTATTTTATTTAGCTTAGATGAATTTAGGTTGTCTCACAAATAGTTTTTTTAAGCTTATTCTGTTACAACCGATTATCTGTGCTTGGGAAGAACAGATAAGGACCTAAGCTAAATGGGGAGATGTACCAGTACAGTGGTGTCACATAATGGTGACCTGTGCCACACCATGCCAAATTTATCAGTAAAATGCTGTTAATCCCCTGAACTCCCCACAACAAAATCTCCCCTGTTTCCAGTAGCATCTCAAGTCACAAAAATGAACACAAAGCCACCTGAGAAGCAGTTATTTGACTTGGATTTCCTCATGAGGGGACTTCCCATTTTCTGCAATGGAGCAGTCTCAGTCCTTTTTACCTTACATTCACAGTCTGCCATGGCCATAGTTAATACATCTGCAGCACTAAAACATGATTTGTCCACAAAACACCCCAATCCAGTAACATTTGCAGGCTGCTCCAAAGCCCAAAACACTACAGACCGTATCTTCAAAGACCATCACGTGTTAAGAGAAGCAAAAGAAAGCTGTCATGTACAAGCAATTAAATCAGCAGACATGTTCTCTACACTCTGAAGCTATACAGTCATCAGCCTCAAACATAACCAGAGCTGCAAAATCCACAGCACTTCACAACTAGGTAACTTGCCTTAAACTCAGAAATGAACTATTTAGGCAAATATAGCCCCATAAAGATCCCAACTAGCTTTGTGACCTCCAGGGGCAGGAGGTTTTGCAGCATGTGACTGCCTGGCACTGCCAGAAACAGCACATTGCTCTGTGGTGGGCTCAGCCCTGAGGAGGCTTCACCAGCTGAGTGAGATGGGCAGCACATCCCTGGGCAGAAAGGCAAGAATAACTGCTAAAAAAAAAAAAATAAACAATGGCAACGTATTTCATGTTACACTTTAACTCATAAAACTTTTACTGCGCTCTTTCTGCAGCACTGCCAGCACCAAGTAAAAGCTCTTTGACAAAATGTGGGTTAAGATGCAGGCACTTACTGTAAGAGCAGCCAAAGACCTCAACTCTCAGCCCTATCCGCCCACCAGCATTCCACTTCAGGGGGATGAAACGCAGGAATCGAGCCTTCATGGAGTGCAGCAGTTTGTGGTGAACCACACTGTCAGCATTGCTGTTCCCTGTGAAAACCTGGAACGACAAAGAGCCTTGGTGAGACATTAAGCAGCAAGAGGTGAATGCAGCACTCTGAACAAAGGCTGTTTCACCTCTCTTTCACCATTCTTTGTCTCAAATGTTACTTAAAATTATTTAAATTGATTATCAAGTTTTCTTCTGAGTGCAGCATCTCTTATGAAGAGAAACAAGGGAGACAGCAGCACACAGAGCACCTCAGCACAGTGGGGAGAAGTATACACAGAGTTACAAAAGCAGATTGTAGATGGGGATGATACTAAAGATGCTGCACAATTTCTCCCACCCCAGGCTATTCCCATGCACCATAATACTCCATCAACCCCTAAAACAGTCAGAGTTCCACAGGCACAGTGAAGGATGGGGCTCGATTTAGCCTTTGGTGCACTCATGGAAGTACTAAACAATAGACACAAAGCCACTGAATCTCTTCAGAGTCTGGGAAGAAGAACAGGACAGTGCACTTCCAGATACCCAACAAAAAACTCAAGCAAGTAACAGGAAGAGATAAAAGCCTGAGTAAGTACACAGGAGAATTAGCATTTTGACTGTGTTTGCACCCAAGAGCCAAAGTATGCAAACAGTAATAATAATTTAATTCTTTTCCTTACTTATTTAATTAATTGCCTGCAACAGCAAGCCAAAATTAATGGCCCTAGTCAGAATTATAACTTAAGAACAGAAAATTCTCTCATGGATGAAGAATGATCAAGGGATTTCAAAGACAAACCTACAGAAAAACATCAAGACTGTATTCCTGCCTGAAGCATTTTCAATTCATCTTTACACCCTTGTCTGTAATATTGGCCCAGGAATATCAGAGACTTCCTGCAATCCTCAGAACATTTGAACAATTCAGCTAGGATTGAAATTTGAAGCTAACAGTTTTGTAATACATAAAAACCAAAGAGAGAACACACAAAACATACTCTCACTGGAGAGACATACTTGCAAAAGAGGTCCTGTATTTTGTAAGCGTAAAATTTCATCACAAAATGTTGTACCAGTTTAAGATGCTCCTGCAGTTCAAAAATCAGCACCATTCACCTACACAATGCAATTGGGAGCAAAATTGGGATAAGCCCATTACAATAGACCTACAAATCTTTTTGATGGTTGATGGATATGTTAAAGAGATTAGGGGCTCATCTCCACTTGACTCTTCTCCTCAAATGCAAGCATTCCAATTTTTTTCCAAATGTAATAGATGGCATAAAACCTCAAATTCAGTGTGTTCTTGTTTTACTAAACTTAGCATCCAATTGTTCTATTAGAACTATATAAAATAAACAATATTCTGGAACATTTCTAAGGCACAATTTTTTGAAACCATCCCATGTAACTTGGGGAAATTCTCTTCTATATACAATAAGCCTTATTTTCCACCCAGCCATGAATGCAAAAGACCGCATATATCTCCCTTCCTAAAACATTCTTTGCATTTCATTACTGTTATTGCCTGCCTCTGAAGATGAACAACGTTACTGAAATGGTCTCTCACAATCCCAGCTACCTCCTTGAAAAACCACCCTTCAAAACACAAAACACAGCTGGTTTTGGCTGAAGTGTAGTTAATTTTCTTTATAGTAGTTTGTACGGGGCTGTGTCTTGGATTTGGGCTGGAAACAGCATTGACAGTACAGAGATGATTTAGTTATTGCCAAGCAGTGCTTGCGCAGAGTCAGGGACTCTTCTGCTCCTCATCCCACCAGTGAGGAGACAAGGGAAGATGAGCTATCCCATCCCACTGTGCTCAGCACACAGAGCTGGGGGAAGGACAGGGCGATGTTCAGACTGATGGAATTTGTATTCCCAAGTCATCATTATGTGTGATGGAGCCTGGCTGTCCTGGGAATGGCTGAACATCTCCCTGCTCATGGGAAGTGGAGAATGAACTCCTTCTTCTGCTTGCAAAAGTGTGTGTGGCTTTTGTTTTATCCATTAAACTGTCTTTATCTCAACCCTCCCATGAGTTATCTCACATTTAATCTTCCAATTCTCTCCCCCATCCCATGTAGGGAGAGTGAGCAGCTGTGTGGGGCTCAGGTAATGGTTGGGGTTAATCCATTACAGATCTGTAAAATTATTTCTATTAGGATCTTATCAGGCTGAAAAGGGGGAAAAATTGGTTATCCCAGTTGTCCTCAATGCTTTGCTTTTTGTACACCTCCTAATTCTGAACTTTTTATGCACAAGATCTTGTGTACAAGTACTATGCAACAGCTTACTAACCTCTCACAAATTTAGCTATATTATTTTTTAATGGAGATTTTTGTTGATATTAATTCAAAGTTAACTATATATGGCAGATATGTTTTGAGGAGTGGAACAAACAGTAAGTATTTCTATATGTCCTGATCTTACTCATACTGCTTTCCACATAGGAGCCAATTTCAAATTCCAGCAGAGAGTCTTTCAGAGACTTTTTCTTTATATCTCAAGGGAAAAATCTTGCTCCTCTCAATAATGAAATTGTCAGTAGAGAGTCAACCTCACAGTCATAGCTGTGGCAGTCCTCACACTTTTAGTAAGATATTAATGGATATATAAGACACATAAAGGAAACTGTTGCTTTCTGTTTGTTTGCTCCAAAGGCTCATGTTCTTGGAGTCATGTGATTATGTAAATGTCTCACCTTTAATAAGATAAAAAAGAAAGAACAACAACAACAAAAGGGGAACAGAGAGTTTCCAGCCCTCCCAGTTGCGAAGAAATGCTTAAAATGCAGTGATTGGAGTGAAAGTAAAGGTGAAAAGTAAGAGACAAAAGAAAAAATACGCCTTAATACTGTGAAACAAGCTGGGGCGTCCAGCATACTTTAGTGACTGTCTGTGGCATCAAGGAGGTTGTGGTTTTGTCAGGGAAAAGATTCACAGCTGTACAACACCCATTGTAAGCTGATCTTGCTGCCTACCCACTGGCATCTCTGCTAGGTATCTTCTTCCATCAGCACCTCAATCCAGCAAGAGCCAGAATTACTCACATTCAGCCTCCACATCAGTTCACTCCAAACCTGATGGGCAGCTATGTAAAACCATCCCTCCCATACTGAAAGAACCACAATGGTAAAAAAAAAAACTATTCAGAGGTCCAACACAGCCTTTACACAACTTTTTTTCTCAAGCTCCTCTAATATGCAAAGAGCTAATGCCCCTTCTGGGGAAAGGAAATCTACAGGCACTGCTGTACCCATTGATCTGTGCCTATGAGATGGTTTTGTGCTACTGGCATATTCCTGCTTGCTGCTACTGGCAGGGCGTCACTGTGTGTGTGCCTTCAGCATTGCTTTGATTTTCCCTTCCAACTCCCACTGCTATACAGATCACCTTTTGATGCTTTATGGACCACCTGTGGGCTGTAGACCATTGATTGAATAATACCAATTGCCACAGACGGTCACTTGAAAACTTAAGATCCACAGCTGACACAGAAAAAAAATTCATCCATTAAAGAAGATGAAACGTGGATGCAGTACCAGCTTTCGCAGCCCTGGAGGTTCAAATATTGATTAACAGTAAACCTATCGGTGAGAATGGCAGAAGTACCTTGAGGAATGGCCTCTATTACAACCTGTTGTTGATAAGGATTAATTCCCAGGAATAAAATGACAAACAAGTGCAGAAAACAAAGCACTTGCATTTCCCATGCAACGCAGTTGCTCTGGGAGGGAACACAGCACTTCAATCTGTGTCTTTTAACAAGCCCTGTAAACACAACAGACAGATGATTTACATGGGAAATTCTGCCTCTGGCATTCTGTGGGGCTTATAAATCAAAGAGCTCCATTAGTGCCAAATTTTGCCATCAGTTTCTTGAAGGCAAAAGCTTTTCCCCAGTGCCAGCAGCTGCAAGGTTAACAGCTGGCCAGGGCTGCCCCTCAGACCAAGCTTGTTTCACGGAGCCTGGCTGCATGGTGCTCTGCTGTGACACAGGCCACAGTAATATTTTATGAGACTTTTTTTATGAGCTAGCAAAGGCAGGTCCCCCTGGCATGAAAAGGTGAGGGGAGAGCAGCTGCAGTGGTTTGGAGCAGGGTCTGACCGGCTCAGTGCTGCCTCTTGGGCACCAGCTGGAGGCACGTAGGGAAGAATGGCAATGAGACAAGTGTGTGCAAGGCTCCTCCCAATGCTCAGCTCACCTGCATCATGGATTATAGTGGAATAGGACAAAATGGAATTCCAGTTCAAATGAAAAAGAAAATTTTGAAAAGAAGCATAAATCTCAAAACTGCTGTTGTTGCCTGGAATTTGCATGGATGAGTCCCTTAGGAAACACAAGGGTTCAACTAAATGGGCTATATTTACAGCTCTCCCATTCAGAGGGATCCCAAATGCTTTTCAAGGACAGTTCAGGAAAATGTCACACAGCAGCAGTGAAATATGAAAGTTCTGTGATAACCCTGAAGACACATATTTGTTTCTTTACCTCATGAATTAATTCAGAGCTATGCCAGATCATACCAGTGAGATCTGATGAGCTTTAGATCATCCTCTGGCCAAACTCAGACTGGTCTCCACCTCCCAACACAGAAGCAGAAATTGGGCGCAAGTGTCTGCTCATGAAAACCTAATTAATTCAAAAGATAAGATCAGATGCAGGACTTTATCTCAGCCTCCCCCAGTATGAACTCTCTGCACACCACATGGCAACTTATTTACAGACTTGCAGGTTCCCCTAATGGCTCTGCTGAATACATTCTGCTCTCCCACTTTGTTAGGCAGGTAATGGGATGGGTTCAAAATGAGTGTGCAAGCAGCAACGTCGGCACAATCCTCAGCCCTGCATGGTGAGCAGGCAGACCTGAGCTTAACTATCTTCTAGGGGAGGTATTTTAAGACATACTGAAAACTCTCATTTCTGCCAAAGTACAACTGAATTGAGGGGAAAGAAATAATCAGATTATAAATGTGCAGAGGGCGTACAACACAGATGTTAGCAATTTACAACATTTCAACCTTCAGTAAAAGAAATACAAGCACAGAGAGGAGCACTCCACCTTCAAATCTCAGCCGTGACATCACAGTGTGCTGTCTCCAACGCCTGAAGAAAAAGGACAAGAGGGCACTTGATTCAAGCTATCCAGAGCTTAGTGAAGGAGCCAAAGGGAGACAAAAAGCAGCTAAGACTGTCATAAATCCAAAAACTGCAGTACTTAGGAGTAAAGCAGTGTCATCCTCTCCTTTAAACTTCCTTAGCCAGATGAGAAAGATCACCATCTAGGAGTTTGCACTGTGATCCAGACCATACTTCCTGGAAAATGACTCCCAAGTACTTCAGTGTACATGCACTTTAAGAAAAGCATGAGTTTTCAATAAAGAATCAGCATGAAAATCTAAAAGAGGAAGAAAGAATTACCTAGCTTTTCACATTTTTCTGGCTGAAACAAACTGACTTTATCTTCTCCAAAGGCAATGAGACTTCAGTTCTGCTGAAGATTATGTTGCCTGGCATGCAACACAGTGGGGCTACTGGGTGTGGCTACTAAATCCAGGTTTGGAGGAAAACCAGTGACCAAAACCAAGTTATGGCACAAGTCCAAGATCTCTGCTTGTATGTGTGGAAATGGACTGAAGGCTACCAGGATAAGGACACAATACTGCCACAAATACACCCTATGGAAACCGTGCACCCTCTGATTTTAATGGGATGCTACAGGGTTTCTTTTCACAGAAAAATTATACTGCACCAGTGCTTGCTAGCTGTGCCTTAGCCACAGGCATGTGGCTACAGGTTTCTGCAACAGTGAAAATTAAAAAAAAAAAAAAAAAAACATTTAGTTGCTGCTGCAAAACACAAGTAACTGTCAGTTCAGGCAATTGTAGAAACTTCCCCGTTTCACCTCAGCTCAGCCCTAAAACACAGAAAGATGTAAAAACTAAAATAAAATTTCAAAGTCTAAATGCTTGGTTTTGTTGGGTTTTTTTTCACATTTTGCCATTTCTGCATCCTGTGAATGCCAGCGGTGAAAAATGTTGCTTTGCTTATGTAATGGAGAAAGTCTTGCCTACCACATCAAGCCAGAACTGTTAATACCTTGTCACAAAGAAACAGTGAAATGGCTTTGCTGTCATCTCCATTGCCCTGTGCCCAGACTGGGAGCTGTTAAAAGCTTCTCCTGGTTGGGAGGGTGAGTACAGTGCAGCTGCCCAGCCCAGGAGTTCACAGCAGGACCTGGCCCCTGGGAGTTTTCTCTTCCAGCATCTGGCCTTAAAAAATTATTCTGCTGTTAAAGGGGGTCAGACCCTGGGGAGAAGGAAAGGATGACAAGGAGGACTCCTCAGCTCCTTTAAGAACTGAAGTTTAGAGCTCTGTTTTCAATACCACACAGCTACATTTGGCACATGGATGGCAAACCTAAGTACTCCTTTTTCCCACCTCCCTTTCTCAAAAGTTAAATTTTCTTTCAGTGTTCTTTCAAAGCATCTGTAAAAACAAAGTAAATTTACTTGGAGGAACTTGCCTGCTTAGGAGAATAAATGGGAGATTTTTTCCACTGATTTAAGGAGGTTTCAGCCTGAGCCCAAGAGGAAACTGTCAGCCTAGTCCAGGGACCAAAAGCTGGAGGGCAGGTTGTGTCCACTTAGCATATCAGTCACCTCTGAGCATCTCTTTCCACTTCATGATTCTTTCCTATAAATGCACCACAGTCTTTATGACAAAAGGTAAACAGTTATTTCTGGTTAACAGCCTGAGCTGATTTGCCTGCTTCCAGAATCGTGATTCAGCTTCCAGCTTGAATACCTTGACTCAAGCCAGTCTAAACCTTATCCTACCTTCATAAAGAGAAGGCTCCTTTCTGCTTATATTTCTTCTTCCTCAACAGCAGTTACATTTTTCTCTGTGAAACACCCATCCTTGACAAGAACCTCAGAAATAATATCCCCTGGCACACTGTCAGACAATAACCTCAGAAACAATATCCCCTGGCACACCGTCAGAGCTGCTATTAGGGAGGAGTGGGGGGGGAAGAATAGAAGAAGCACCTGTCAAAATTATCCTCCCATAATGTATCATCTGAAGAAGTGACAGCTTTCCATCTCATCCCTCTACCCTCCTAACGGGGAAAAAAATTGTCTACAAAGAGGTAGTTAAACTTCCCTATACAGCAAGGATTAAAATGAGTCCTGATCAAGCAGGAGTCCTACTGGGGACTGCATTACACTTGTTACTTATTGAGGGCCTGACTGCTGTGCTCCAGCAATGCAGTGTCCACATGGGCTCTGAGCTACTGGCAGTTTCTGTACAAGCAGAGGAGAGGAAATGCAGTAATGTGACAGGGTCCATACTAATTCATCACTTCCCTAAATGATCTGCTCAAGTGAGAAGGTTATTTGCTGCTAATCCACCCCATTACACTGTGTTCATACCTTTCTGTCTGGTTAGTTACTTTCCAAATACAGGAACAAATGCAGTTAACAACATCATTAACAGCAGATAGATGACTGCCCAATATAAACTACATTTATATTAAGAATGCTGCTTATTATCCTTCTGCTGACAGTTGGTAGAACTAATCACAGCATTTCCAATGAAACCCATCATTTTTACATCATCAAAATATTTTGAAAGCAAAAGCATTTTAAAAAAAGTTAAAGAATAGACATTGAGACAATCTATTAAATTCTTTTCTAAATACGTCTGTATCAAAATCAAAAATGTGTGTAATGATGGTGACATTAGAAACATGAAGTTTCTTGGATCCCTTAAGGACAGTGAAACACTTCTATTTAGAACAAAGGAAATTAAACAAAATATTGGAGAACTTTTTAACCCTTTGCACATTTTTTCCCTGTTCTGATTCACCCCTAGAAAATTCTAATTTATTTTCTTGCTTTGTTCAGGAGCACCTTTCTATATTGAAATGGACAGTTCGATCTTTAAACACTTTGAATTAGTGTCAATCTGTTTCTGGAGTCTGCCAAACTGTACCTTGGAAAAGTCTGATTCTGTATCTACCAGAGACATTTCCCAATAGGCAACTTGGGTGCAGTGATCTCTTTTGAAGAAAAGCAAATTTTCCAAATGGATGATACACGAGCTACATCACTTGACCTCAGGATGAGAAAATGGTCTCTGTCTTCTTCAATTTCCTCATATAGATGTAGCCCAAGTGCCTGATCCAAGTGCCTGTAGTTGGGCAGGTTGCCCTTCTTCTTCTTCCCAGCAATGAACCAAGTGCAATTTCCTTACCATACTGAGACACCCTTGGCACACATATGTGAAATTGCATCTCACAAAATTGCCTTTCATTGATGGAGAATGGATCCCTACCTTTAGATTTTACAATCAGCTTTGTCTTTGGAGGACCTGGAGGTGAAGCTGTTATCACTGTTAATATCATCACTGCTACATAGATAAATAATAGAAGCAAGAAGCAAGAAGCAAAATTAAACTTGTAAATTAAAAGTCTAAGCTAAAAGTCGGCAGCTAATTCCTGCTTGTGTTCAGCCTCTGCGCTTTATCTTACAGGCAATCCTACATAAAGATAGTATTTTAAACTAAATCACAACAAGGATAAATATTTCCCTAGTACCTTGACTAGATTAACCTTAGCCAACAGACTGAAACTGCTCTTCTGCTGCCAACACTAATCATAGATTTCAGCTGTTCTGCATAAATCTCATGGAGACCTTCATGCTTTACATTAAATTAGAGGGATTAACAATGCAGTGAATATGTTTATGTCTGGCAGTGTTGGGGAACTCTGGGAACCTTCCCTGCATTTAGCTTCATCAAAGTACATTTAAATAGCTAGTGCTGTACACTCAGTATCTCTCTGGTTGTAATTTGCCAGACGGATCCAGCAAGATGACACTAGAGAGGTGTTAGTTATTCCATGCAACAGTGACCTCAGATGAATACTGTGCTTCATTATGTTACATTATTTCGCTGTTATAAGGTTTGATAGCGTTTGCATTTAGATCAGTAAAGTAATATCCTGTGAAAGAAGAAAAGTAGGTAGGCTTGATTTTCTCGAGTGTTCTACAAAGCACTGAAATGCAGGTGCCTACAAACACGTTTTTTTTATAATCTCCTCCCCAATGCCCCATAGCAACTTCCGTGAGGAAGAAAAGACAGGTTATAGTAGTAGGCAACTCCCTTCTCAGGGGAACAAAGGGTTCAATACACTGGACAGATCCTCCTCTTATGGAAGTCTGCACCGTCCCTGGGGCCTGGGCTAAGGACATCATCAGGAAAATTCCCAGCCTAGTACAACCCTCAGACTATTACCCATTGCTGCTCTTCCAGGTGGGGGGCAATGAAGCCACAATCCCACCCCTCAGAGCAGTGAAACCAAGCTCAAGTACATCAGCCTTAGTCTGCCTAGTGGGTTACACAGACCTGTCTCTACCACAGGAGGGCTCAATTTAATTGGCCTATTTTCCTCCTACAAAACCATTACTGTAATGCTTGTAGCATCCTACAGTTGAGTCTTGTCATTGCACTTTCACATTGAGGTCCATCATTGAACCACATTAAATTAATCTTGAGGACACTAAAGCAACTTAAAGAAACCACATCTCTTCCTCCTGCAATAGAGTAAGATGAGCTTTTGCAGCATCTTGGCAGGCACATGTGCAACGTTGTCCAAATGCATATCTGCCCATTAAGATTCAACCACACATTTCATTACACCAACCACACCAAACAATCCGCAGTAACAGGCTCTGAAGATCGTGATGTTCTCTAAACTACAGCACAAAAAAAAAAAAAAAAAAAAAAAAGTAACTTTCTGTTAGTGATCCAAGGAGAAGGCCTGAAATTCTGACTCTGAAGTGTAATTTTTGCTGGCATACAAATAACACCTGTTACTGCTGTTATGATAGGACATATGGAGTCGTGATACACTTGGCAGGCCCAAGATCACATCAGATCATCAATAAAAACTGTTCTACTACTTTTATTTTAGAAATTGCAAGATTATGGGAACTTCTTAGCGAGTTTAAAATTTCAGGGCTTGTAAAAAGCAGATTTTGAAATGAGCATTACCCCCATGTGAATGAACACACGGGAAGAAAGGTGGAAATAGTTTCTTTCAACAAGAGGAGCATCTATGCAATAGAGGTTTCTGTAAATGTGCAAACTAGGATGCGTCACACTGTCCCTAGGACCTTCAACAACAGTTTCCTTCTTGTCCTTTCCCCATGGAGGATCAACCTAAAGAACTTGTTTCTTGGCACTCTCTAACAGATGTTATGCTGCTTTTTGTAAGTTGCCTTTTTTGCCTTTCATTTGCACACAGTTTTTCTTTAAATCATAGCTAGGCAAATATGTAAAAACTACAAATTTTAGAAGCCTCTCCAATGGTATCAATATTTCCCATTCAAGTATGACAAAAGAGGTGAGAGTTGAGGAGTGGGGAAAGTATGGGAAAGAGGAGGGAGTTGAGGAGAGAGAAAATCAATAGGTCCTTAACAAGCCCTTCTCCTGAGGTGTGAAATCTAGCACACAGAGCTCTTTTATTCTTTTTATCTCCTGATCATAGGTGAAAGAAAGGATCCATGAATAGGATCCATGAAAGAGCTCGTCTTTAGAACAGGAAATAAGAACACCTAACATTTTTTGCAAATATTAAGATGAAGGCATTGTGCTTAAGGTGTTTTTCTTTTTATCCTGAAAGCAGTATGAGTAGCTACACCTTGAAAAGTAACAAAGAAGGGAAGAAAGAAGCAAGTGTTTTTAGACAATGCAACCCACAGAGAGGAAAATTAATCTATTACAGGATTTCCTTTCAAACCCTTTGCACACAGTGAGGCCTGAATAATAAGCTTGGCTAGGATGTACGTTCACAGTTCAGTTTTCAAAGATGAGCTTGTTCTCTGGCAAACAGAAGAGAACTGTGCAAATACACAAGTTTAACTTCTAGTAAAGAAGGACGCTGACATACCCTCAAGTGCTTCTGCATCAATGCCTCAGTCTCATACACATTTGAACTCATCAAGTTTCTGCAGAATAGCATTAATGAACACCTGAACCAGTACCCATGTGGAGAACACACAGCTTTGACAGTAGTTCTTTAAAACACCACTAAATCAACACATTATGACTAAAGGAAAATTCTACAGGCTCCCAGACTGTTTATTATATGGTATCTTTGGAGAGCATCAGATTAGCATTTTCAAAGAGTCCAATTTCTCCCCATACTGGTGTTTATGTGACTTACTGAGGAATGAGGAATTGTGCTAAAGTCCATACTCCAGATTACAGGAGAGAAATGGACCAAAGGCACTCTTCTTAACCAGCAAACCATGGCCTCAGGAAATTTAGGTTGAGCCTGTCAATACAGGTCTCTATGGTTATATCAAGGGACATGTGCTAACTCTGGAAGGGTAACTAACCTGGGTTATGCCTTGTGTGTTCAAAAGCACATCCCAGCAGATGTATGGGTGGAAAGCAGCCACATTAAGGAAGCAGTAAAGGGCACAAAGTTTGTAAGGATGCAGTGGGAAACACTGGTGTAAAAAGAAAGGTGCTATGTTTAAAAGAAGGGTTAGAAGCCAATAGAGACAATGAGTTATTATTGGCCACTCTAGCATCTATACAGATTGAAAGTCTTCCACATTAGTGTGTTATGGGTTATCAAAAACATGAGCAAGAGATGTTATTTTACTCATTAGCAGATAAGGCATTAAAAAAAGATCCAAGACTAGAGAAAACTGAGAGAAGCCTTTGTCACCCCTGAATGGGGAGTGTAATTGTCCTATCATCTTAAACTCCAAATTTTAGAAAACAGAAATGCATAATTGCTGGAGTTGGCAGGAAAGCTACCCAACAGAGACACAACATGTTCTTTAAACTTAACCAGCATTCAGGATGAAAACACTGTGCTGAGGAGCCTCTCTGCAACACTCTCTCCACACAAAATTGTAATTCAACACACAAATGCAGAACTATACACAAAGTATTATTTTAAAGCAGAGATTAACTTCAAGAAACAAAAACCATAAAACCTAGGATTTGTTGGTTAGAAATTAAAAGTAACCACAGGATAAATTATTTTGAGCACCCTGTAAGTATTTTAAAGTCGTCATACTGGAGATTTTAAATAAATCAAAATCACTTATGCCAAAAACAAATTTTAGTAAAAAGAAATAAGTAAATACCATCTGGTAAAATCAGACACAGAGAAGCTACTTGAAGTAGGAAGACTCTCCTCTAAAGAAGTCACAATTAAAGGATAAAATGGAAATTGGGATCAGCTCTGTAAGTACAGAATAACAGCATAACACGGAACTTCAAAATTTTTAAATCATTTGATATAAGGCACAAAAACCAGTAATAAATACCTTTCTGAACATGTGAAAAGAAAAAATAACCTGACAAAAATGCTGTAAGACAGCCTTGAAAAAGACAAGGCTATCACTGAGATGGTGAATTAATTCTTTTCATGAGAGCAGAGTACAGGATACAGCTTAGGGTATTTCCAGCTCTAGGCTGTTTTTCAGTTATGGGTGAGAAAATTATTTTAAATTGAAGTACTGAATTAGCATAAAAAACCCAGAGAAAATCCACTAAGGTCAGTTAATATTCAACCACAATTTAGAAATTCAGTAAAAAATTGCTCAACTATTTGTTGTGATGACTGTCCTATCATGGAAAAGTATTTCATTAGCAGAGAAACAGAAGGTGGCAAATGTAGGGGCATGTTTTAAGAGGCTTTAAGACAGACCGTGATGTCTACTTACAAATAAATCTGCAAATAAGAAGAAATTATTTTAAAAATCAGAAAAAACAGATAAGGAGATCATTATATAATGACTAAAAGACATCTTGTTTTTCAAGAGGAAATACAGACATTACAAATTTATTATTAGCCTTCAAAGGAATCAGTTTATGGATTGATAATGATGTTCTAATTGATACCATGTGCTTGCATTTCCATCAACTTATGTTAAAAACTACTGAAAGAAAAAAAAACCACCCAACCAAGCTCATATATGACAAAATAAAATATGCTTTTATGGGGGTCTAGTCTTATCTATGCTATTTCTGGATTCTTAAATGTCATATTGAAGAAAACACAGAGTACAGAAAGCTAGCAGAGCTCTTTGATAACACAAAAGTTGTTGGCTAGTGAAAATAAAGAACAACTGAAAAGCTTCACAAGGATCTGATTCATATGGAATGATCAGGCAGTACAATGGAAAATAAAGAGGATCAAAAAATATAAAGCATCAAACCACACAAACAAAATCATCTTCACCACACGCCCCATCTGGAAAAGGCTGGAAATCTGCTACTGTCATTCAGGAATCTTAAAGCCTTGTAAACTGCTGGATTCAAACAGCTCAGGACTCAAAATGGCCAACACCCCAAATAAGTTATTAGGAATTGCAGAAAAAGAAGAGAACCAGTCATCCAGAAAGCACTGAAATAACTTTATAAAGTAACAGTTACGTGATCCCCAACTTGAAAACTTTGACCCTTTTGTGCCTCCATTTGACAAATATATAGTGGAATTGGAAAAAAAACCCCAAACAAACAGCCATGAACTAGGCCATGATATAAAATATCTTCAGGATGTTGAAAGATTAAACAGACTGGGATTTTTTAGCATGAAAAAATTGTCTGAAGTAGAATACAACATGAAGGTATAAAATAATGAATAACAGATATAGCAGGAGATTGGGGAATTATTATTCATGTTTACTAGAACATGAAAGCCAAACATCCAACATAATTTTCAGAAAACTTGTGGACCAAGCAGCTTTTGTTTTACTAGGGATTTCTAGACGTGTTTTCTTGTCAGATTTCTAGGTCTGTCTACATGAATTGTCGAATCTATTGCTAAATTGTACTGATCTCTTCAACAACTCTCTAAAGAAAAAACAAAATCTTAGAAACCACAAAACTAATAAAACATATAAGCTGTTAGATAAAGGGGTATATTGAGATACATAATTATTCAGTGTCTCAAAGTATATGCTGACAGAAGAGTTGAAAAACATCTATTCCTTTTCCCCCAGTGTAACATATTAAGGAAATTTCTTATTTGAAGCTGGTGACATTTCATAGGAAACGGTGAATAAATGGAAAAAAAAAAAAAAAAAAAAAAAAAAAAAAAAAAAAAAAAAAAAAAAAAAAAGACAAAACCCCAACTAATTTTATTTGTGAACTATTATTCATTGGCTTATTTTCCTATAACTATACTGAACAGGAGAAATCTGAAAAACAATAAAAACATAATTTAATTTCGAAGTTTCTCTTCGAAAAATGTCACCAAAAAAGATCCTTTTCCTTGAACATAAAAACCCAGTACTGACACAGGTAGTTTTTCAAAGAGAAAATTTATCCATAAATTGACTAGTCAGAACCAGGGATCATAACTGCAAAGCTGTCTGGAAATCAAACAGAGACCAGGTACCATGATCCACTAGTTTCCTTCCCCTCCCTCCATGCAGCCCATCCTTACAAACTCTATCACACTTAGGAAGATTCAGGATCTGAATGGACATCCACGCTACTGAAAAAAATATTTATTACTTTAGAAAGAAATTTTTGCCTCAAATTCATCCAGAATTAAAGAACTGAAGATTACTACTTGAACATTTTCAGACAAATTTACAAAAAAAAAGAAATCTTTATCTTCGGGCTGGACATACCCAGCAGGTGCCCCTGCAGGGGCCGAGGGGGATTCACCAGAAAGGTGCTGGCAATCTCAGGAAACCAATTTCCCCAACTGTCCCAGTTTCCAGCAGCATTTTATATCTTTATGCTGGCCAGCATGCACAAAGTCAATTGCGAACATCTCAGCTCCCCCACCTCTGGAATACTTTATGCAGGCACCCAGACAGCTCTTCCTGCCATACCCACCCCATGTTCTTAGGCTGGGGAAAACCAAAACACTGCTCATCTGAGAGAGCAGAAAGGGAGAGGGGGTGTGTGGGGTGAGGAAGATGCACGAAGGCCCATCCATCATCATCATCACATTTTGACTAAATTGATGCTACAAAAGCAACACCTTTCTTTAATACATCTAATTTATGCCACTGCTCTGCAATGGCTTAGACAAGTTCAGCTGCACCCCAGCAAGGACCATCACTTATTTGTCCCCCAAGTCTCCAAAACATAGAGCTCTAACTCAGCCAGCAGGAAGTATCCCTCTTGGCAGCTCTTGGGGATTTGCTGACTTTCTCCAAGGTTCTCAATCCAAATGCTATTTCCAGCTCCAAATCCAAACAGATGGAGAGGCACAAACTGGGGAATACTCCAGCTTCCAGGTCTTACAGCCACACTACCTGCCTCCTCTACCCAGTGGAGAGCAGCTGGCAGAAATCAGGAGGGCCAGGACACACTCCTAATGTTCATGAGAGTTCTCACTACGTATAAAGAGAACAGAACTGGACATCTGAAGCAGATGAACTCTTCTTTCTTTCATTTTGTACCATAAAGGTAGATAGAAAACACATGGTCTATTTCTAAGGTCACCCTAACCATTAGTTTTCATCACAGTTGGGTCAAAAATCACAAAATTCTGCCCCTCCTTACCATAATGACCCAAGGCACAATCAGATCACCCCAAATACAAAGTGCCTCAAGCACCTTCATGTGCTGCACAGAGCAAGTCCCAGGCCTGGTGCTTAGGACAAAGTTGATCTGTGCCCCACTCTAGACAAACAACGGCTCAGGCCCAGGAAAACCTGCCTGTGAGCTCTGACAATCCAAGAAAATTAAATTGAAGTGGACTTGAAAGATTTTGGACGCACTGGCTAACAAATGCTGCAAACTAACCTAATCTGTGCTGGTGAATCCATTAATTATGTATTATTTATGTATTAATTTCTCTTTCAGTGAGCTTTATTAAGCCATTCCCATCCCGAACTACCATAAAACTGAGAGATTGCTGTCCCCATAGACAAATAGAAAAGGCTTTGCCAGCTGACTTGGAGGTCTCTTTAAAGGAGAGACAGTGTCATTTGATAGCTTTGCTCTGTCATGATTTGCTACAAAATCATAACCTCAAATCAAGGCTCCATCAGGAAATTCACAAACCATCATAATTTATCACTTGCACCATGAGCCATTCCTAACTGGATTGAAGGGGGATTGAGCAATCAATCTTGTTTATTACCTTCAATCAATTAAAACAGGTTTCTGTTATTTCAAGCAGGAATGTGTGGTTTTGTTTGTTTTTTAACTCAGAAATAGAATGCTTTATTTATTTAAAACACTCTAAAACCCTTTAATCTTCTGTTGAATAAATCCTGCATTTGTAAACACAAAAATAACAATTTTGCCCATAAAATGCAACAGGGTTGAGAGGAGAAAGAAAAAAAAGACAAGGCAATGAGAATGTTTAAAATTGGAACTCAGTCTTTTAACTCATTTGATTTCATTCGTCTAGATGTGACTTTTTATGACCCTGTCTTCATTTCTGCAACTTTGACTAACACACACTCATCCTGCAGATGTGTAAGCAAAGGGTTCTCCATGTGGACCCAAGAAACTGGAAAGGGCTGTAACATGACCTATGTTTATTTGTTATGCTGATGCTGTAAGTGGCTCTCAAATAGCCACTTGGACTCCTGCAAAAGACTAACTGCAACATAAACAAATCCAGATGGCTTTGTTTTGACATATGTAAAATCTTGAATCTGCCATCGGACTGATGTGAGAAAATCTCTAGCTTTTCACCATCCAATTAAATAAAAATAGCCTATTTTTGCTGCTCAGGCAGATGAGCACACAGCTCTCACCAGGGTAATATCCAGGGCATTTTAAACTCTCTCCAAAGATCTGGAAATCCTAAATGCACACGTTATTGTATCCCCATTCTGGGAATGCACATAAACCCTAGCATTGAAAGACCCACAGCAATTAGGTTAATTGACATTACATCCTATTGCTCTTTCTTTCTAATCTGGCAGAAAAATCATCTGGCCCCAGAAGGAGTTAATAATACAACACTACAAAGTGCTTTGTGTCTGTTATATATCCTCAATGTATCATGGGAAGAATGTGCTTAATTGAATTATGTAAGTGGAAAGGTTCTGTGATTTTTTTTTTTATTTTTAGCCTTCCAAGGTTTTTTCTGTTTTCTTGTGCTTGTTTATTTTAAACATTAAATGCAGGATATAGACTAAAACAAGAAAAAAATGAAATAGGGACAAATAATGTGACAGTATCTTGTTTCTTAAACGCATTACTAACTGCCCCACTGTGAACTCATTAGAATATAACTAATGTCAACTTGGAAATAGGAGCTTTTTTCACCCCCTTTTTTGGGAGAAAGTGGGCATATGTGGGAAGTGGTGCATAGCAGTCACCAAAGCTCCTCAGTTCCTAGCTGTGAAAACCTTACCTAACCTACACTGAGGAGTCAAAAACCTCTGCCAAAAAGTATGAGTCTGCCCTAGTGACTCTGTGCAGTGCTAGTTTAGGTCACTGAAAATTCTGCCCATCACACTCCCTCTGATGACTGACTCTAGCACTACCCACAGCTAGAAAAGCCACTTCAGATGGGACTGCAGCAACTACTGCCAAGGCTAGTTGGCATGCTAGGATGCATTCACTGCATCCCTGACTTGTCCTTGGTCATGCTAACCTAACATTCTCCACCAGCCCTCCACAGAGGCTCTGCCAGGTCTTGGCGTTCTGCCTATTTGCTACAGGAGGCTCCTGCAACTATTTTCAGTCCAAATCTTGGATTTGCAAGGCAAGATGTGTTGGGAAGGAGCAAAGGACACTGTTCATCAACAAACAGTACTTAACACACTGCTGGGAATGCACAAAGCCAGCTCACCTCTCAAGATTTCTGCTGATCTGAACAACAGTTCTCACAAACCCACACTACAGCTGCTGAAATACATGCCACCTTCTGAGAACACGATTAAGGAATGCCACTGAAATGATTCTCAGCAATACATTCTTTCATCACTGAAATTCTGCTCATTTCACTGGGACATACTTTAATCTACACTTGAATTTTGGATTCATAGAATGATAGAATGGTTTGTGTTGGAATGTATTATCCATTATAAGGCTTATCTAGTTCCAATCCCACGGCCATGGGCAGGAACACCTTCCACTAGGGCCCCATCCAACCTGGTCTGTGCTTGGCATTGCTGCAAACAGAGGACAATGCAAATTGCTGTGATCACAACTCCTGTGTATATATGCAGAATAAAAACTGCTGTCACTTGCATCTAAAAAACCCTTGTGCATTTCACTTCGTGATTCAGAATTGTATTTCTTCAGTCGCAATCATTATGTTTTGGGTGGATGTGGTTGTTAAAGTAATATGCAATTTAAGAAATGATACTGTAGAAAAGTAGCTTCCTACTAAAACAATTCACACTGCAGATAACAAAGATGCTCTCGCAATCTATTTTTAGAAAAAAAGCAATACTGCTGAAACTACCTTTAGTGGTGAATAGTTGTATTAAAAGGCACTCAGGTAGGTCGAGGGGATGGACAGCAAACATTTTTTAAAGCTTAAATTCTTCAAGGTGCAGAAATGCAGACATACAGTGTGAGTCTTCCCACAATTCTTTTACCCTCCATTGTACCTTGAAATAGTGTACAAGAAAATGTATCTAATTTATTGCAGTAATATGACACTTTACACTGAACAGCACCTTAAACTCTTTCAGTCTGATGCCAAATTTTCCATGATAGTAGTGTGCTTGTTCCACCTATCCCACAAACTTCCTGCTTCCTGGGATCTATGATTTTACAATTTCTTGTGCTTCAGTGCTTGTGTATCTTACCATTACTCTGCTTTGTCCTTAACAACTTGCCACGTCTGCATAACACTCAGCAATGAATATGAAAATATGAATTAGATTTACCATTATTAGAGATAGTCAGGAAATCGTATTTCCTCTCAGAAGTGATCTCCACTAACAGCCCAGCCTGTTCTACGCACATCCTGAGGTGCCCAGAGAAATTATATTCCTTCTATGCCATAGAACTATTTCTCATTCTGACACTACAATCCCTCGGCTCCAGCTCATCCCAGGCCACAGAGCAGGAGGGCTAATTCAGCATTTCTGTGTATGCACTCCCAAACGAATGCCACAGATTGACACCTTTAGCTGTTGCATCCCCAGGCCTGTTTCAGATCCCACTAAAGTGAGGAAAAGCACATGAACCCCCAGTGTTGACGGAATTGAAAAAAACCCCGTCTTTCTCGCAAAAGTATCATGTTGTTCTCCTATCAAATAACATTGTTTTCTCTTTTTTTTAAAGAAAAAGAAATCCATCATGATTTTTAGTGACACTGAGAAAATATATTTTATAATAGGCTATTAACTTTGGCATTTGCCTGTGAAGATGCATTATACAACAAAACAGAAGTATTTCAGAATTAACCATTACAGCTATTTAGCAGATACAAGGAAGAACGTTCACCTGTCTGTAGTTTAACATACCTGTGCTGCACTCAGGGTGGGCACAGCCTCTCTGGTGATACCTGAAGTGCATTTACCAAGCTCAGTGTTTATGTGGATATTTTGGTCTTGTCTCAAAATGCTACACTGACTGCTTACCCATCTTTCATACTCCCACTCCCATGCCAACAGAAATTAACTGCATAAACCGTAAGAAATTTCTAACATTCTCCAGAGCCAACTCCCTGGACTGCACAATAACAGGACACCAGGACTCACAAAGCCATTTATTTTTTTGCCACTTAATCCAGACAGTCCCCGGGTCCTGACTTCTCATCTGTCAAACAAGGGTAAATAATACCTTGTCAGTCTTTTTCACCTACTTACAGCTTCTCTTCAGGACAAATCATCTCACCTGATGGATGTTTCTGGCACATGGCAGCACAAAGCTCTGATCTTAGCTGAGAACTTGCTCTACACTTCTGTAAAAATCCTATAAAGTAATAGCCATGTAAAAACCTATCTTTTTCTCTTGCTAGAGAGCCATTATCCAGAGTACACCAAGCTATTACCACTAACTCCAAGTGTCAAGAAACTTGACATCACTTGTAAGAGCTAAAAACTGAAAAGAAGTTCTGTAATTCAATTTACAAATGGTTTTCTAGGTATACAGAAACTGCAATGGCTAAACCATGGATGAGAAAAGTGGATAGAGGAGTTGTTAAGTTACTAAACTTTTAGAATATAAGCAGCTTGTGAAAGGAAATTAATGGATTTTGATAAAGAAAAGAAGAGAGCACAGAAGGACAGATGGAAGTACAGATGGATGGAAGGCCTCTAAGAACTCTCTTGGATGTTGCACAATATTTTTATGGAGGCCATTTTAGGGGGAGCCTCTCACCTATAAATTAAATTAATACACAGTGATAGATCCCAGGGTCCTGTCACATTAACAGAAGAACTAAACAAACCAAGAGTCCAGCATATCACCTAAAAGGATCAGAATCTTTACCTATTTTAAAAGAGAGACTTCAACAATTTCTCCACAGAGTTAAATAAAATAAATACACTGGTTTCAAAGAACATATGCTTGTTTAAACCTGGAGTAACTTTTACTTCTTTGACAAGATAAATATGCTGCCTCCCTGGCTAGATGTTGAAATTACTGACACAAGCTGAAGCGTCACAATTTAGGGGATCTAAGTGCAATTATTGTAAAAGTTATTATTCTTCATTGTAGCTGCTCTGTGCACTTTTGATTGAAGGCAGAATTTATAACAATTTGCATGTTAAATTCTTCATCACAGATGCAACTTTCCCTTCCCCAACAAACAGAATTTATGTTTGTAAGGAGGCATCCTAGGGAGGGTAAGAGCATCTCCAGGATTACATTCCCCTTGGGATCTGTTCTCTTTAGACCTTGCCCATTATTCAAATGGTTTATCCCAACCCAAAATATTGCAAAGTTCATAGAGCTGACCAGGAGAAACAATATCAGTTTTACTGTGGCTTTCTGTAGGTTGTACCATGAACTCCACCCCTCCTCTGTTATATGGCCATTTATTATTTCTGCAGGATTTTCTCCGGAAATCTCCAGAGCTAGATGCAGTTCCTCAATAAAGCAGGTGTTCCCACTAATATCCTTATAACTTGGGGACCAGGGAAGGGTTGTCATGGTAAATAAGCAAGAGGAGAGGAAGCCAGAAAAAAGCAAGAGTTTCTTTCATCAGGCCTGTGAGAATATACTTTATCTCCATCTGCACTTTAGAGATGGAACTACCAATTACGAGATATCAGTTTTATGGAGACAAACTGGAAAGACAATTAAGACAGTTGTTCTAAAACACTGTTTACATTTCATCAAGAAATGGTGATTCATAGGAAGAGTTCCTAGTCTATGACAGCAAGGCAGAATAACTGATTTCAACCGCAATTTGGAAGTTTTAGGCTCAAATCCTTGTCGACCCTTATGCACACCTGGAATGTGGGCATTTAAATAGAAATCTGTGAAGTTGTTTTGAACTATGCCTTAAGGGATAAAGCTCTGGGTCACTTCATTTAGTGGTGGTACCTCTCTCCACTTGCTTAGAAACACTAATACTCTTATCATGAGATTGATCTGAAAGTGAGAGAGTGGCCTCAGTGACAGGTCATTCCTGCCTCTCAGGCAACTACTTGTATTACTTTTGCTTAAATAATTTGGAGAGGCCACCTTGTGGAGAGAGTATGAGGAAAAGCACACAGATGGACATGACAAGGAGAAGGAGCAAGCAAGACCCTGTTCCTCAGCAAAAGGCTCAGGCCCCAGCTGCCAGGAGCACACCTGTACCACCCAGCGACTTGTAAATGCAGAGCAAGTATCCATCCCTGGGAATAGAAGAGGCACTTCATTCCAAAAGCCTCCTCCCATTATCACAGCCTTGGTCTTTCTGATTCAAAGCAACAATTTTAAATGGGGCTTCCAAAGCACAGAGAGAGGCTCAGTGCCTTCATGACACAGCAAGGGGGGCAACAGCTCTCTCTGGCACCAGGCATGGTCCTGCTCTCACTTGTTTTTTTGTCTTATAACAGGTCAAATTCTTGTTTTCAGCCTATGCTGGGGGAAGTTGCTGAGAGAGAGGGAGGATAAAAAAACTATTTAAAATGCTGGGATCTGATATTTTTACCCAGCTTATATGCAGCTCAAGTAAATTGAATTTTTTCTTCAAATGCACATGAACTCATGAAATAGTTTTATTTGCTTTAAGATTCCAAATTAACTTATGTTTTTTCCTTGTGATACAATTAACTTTATAAAAAATCATGATAACCCATCGTGTCTTTTGGATGGCATGAAAATAACAAATATTTATAAAATAAATTTTCTTATGAAGTACACTTCACAAGAATTGCCCATCAAGAAATTAATAATTATGGGTCTGGAGCTGGGTTTGAAGAGCATACAGTGAGTAAAACTTAAGATGGCATATTGAGGAGAAAACAAAATATTGAATAGTTGCTCATTAATTAAAGACTATCCGGTTTCTATGCTGAAAGGAATGGATGATGCTGTGCAAAAAATAGTTTGTGATCAGGTAATTAAAACCCTTCCCACTGCACACACATTAGGGGGTCTAATTAAGTTTGCAATGACATTTTCTATCCTTTAGGTTTCTAACTTCATAGCTTAATAATGTTCTTTTAACATTTCTTTTTCATTAGCAATAGCTCTCTGCAATACGCCAACGAAACAGTTATGCATTAAGATGTTACATATAAATGCATCTGCTTTTGATCTTTCTTAGAAGAATTTCTTAGTCTTTATACCACAGACACAAAATGATATATGTAGCACTTTCTTTCCTACCAGGACATTCAATACCTCATTTTTTTCCCCATAGATACTTTGAGCCCATAGAATATGCTGTGGGATCTCCATATTCATTCCACTGCAGCTTTGGAATTAACGCTAAAGAGCTCTCAGTTGCACAAGAAACAAAGGTGATGACATCTGTACCACAGATCTATAGATAGGTGGGATTACCATAGAAAACAGCTTTTTACAAAATTCTCTATCATCTACAGAGTTCTCTGCTTTTCCCTATGAGCCTGGGCAAGCTGGGTAAGAACAGGGAAATCTTCAACCCCGTTTTGCTTCTTTCCTCACTCTTCTACAAGGCAATTTTCTCTTTTCAATTTAAAACAAACATTGTCATGTTAAGTGCAAAGTATGCAGATGCAGAAATCTTCCAGTATGTGAAACACCACTGGCCTACCTTTGCTTCTTTATCCTAATAGAGAAGGAAGTTTTTCATACTAAGCTTGAAAATCATTCAGTCATAACCAGTTGTACTCTAAGAAACCATCAGGTGGAATTTCCTGGGCAGAAACTGATGCAGACAAAGTTCCACCTGAAAAAGAGGAAGAATTTCTCTGTTGTGCAGTGACCAAGCACTGGAACAGGCTGCCCAGACAGGGTGTTGAGTCTCCCTCACTGGGTACACTCAGGAGCTTCCTGGACACAATCCATGGTCCTGCCTGAGCAGGGAGCTTGGACCAGATGAACACTGTGGTCCCTTCCAGCCTGACCCATCCTGTGAAACACGACACAGACCTCAAAACAGAGTATCAGTGTTGTGCTAATGAACGCCACCTTACAGCAATATACCAATAATCCTTCCCTCTTTTCATGAGCTCTGCTTTTCTCCAGCAGCCAACAGGCCCAGACCAGGTCCTTTTCCTCTGCAATATCTGGAGGTGCTGAGGATGCCTGGGGCTGAACTGCCCAGCTCCACACTCAATGCTACTCGAGAAATGCAGAGTATTACAACTAATATCCACACCCCATTGCCTCCATCCCTCCCCCAGGATTAATAGAACCAACCACACAGTATAAAGTACAGGTTACTTATACATTAAAGAGAGCAATGCTTATAAATAACCTCTTCTCTGCAGTGGACAGTTACAGCCAGCACATCATCTTATCACTAAGATTTTTCTCCATCTAATTCTATTTGCTGTTCCTCAGTGA
Source organism: Sylvia atricapilla (assembly GCF_009819655.1). Lineage (NCBI taxonomy): Eukaryota > Metazoa > Chordata > Aves > Passeriformes > Sylviidae > Sylvia > Sylvia atricapilla. The sequence continues at coordinate 25,333,883 of NC_089146.1, forward strand.
ATATCAACAATAACTCATTTAGCTTTAATGACATTAAAAGTAGAGACTGTCCTTGAGATAGCATCTAATTTTTCTTTATGAAAGCCAACATAAATTCTATGTATGAGGTCCCTGACAGCCTGGTAATAGAGGTGTTGTTAAAGTGAGCTAAAAATACAAACCAAGATTAAAAAAAAAAAAAAAAAAAAAAAAAAAAAAAAAAAAAAAAAAGAGTATCTTTCAGAGGAATCATTAGAGAAATTGATGAGGTCTGTTTGCTTTCCTTGCAGTCTCTGAGGACATATTATGTATATAAAGCATGGAGCTAACACTAAGTCTGCCACACAAAGATACTAGTTGAACACATCTTGACCTTTCCTTCCATCTATGCAATAAAGATAAAGGTTATTACAGGAGTTCTCCAAGAGCCCCGTATTATAATTATCTCACACTTAATATGGGAGTTAGTAAAATTGTAGCCATTTTTTCCCTTCTAGGCATCCCCATTCCAGGGGAAAAGAGGCAAATAAATACAGCCCCTGAAGTCCTAGATAAAAATGCAAATACTTAACCAGAGTAATGCTGCCCAGGCAACTATTTCCTAACTTTCTGCTTGGCTTTGTAGCCTTGCTATTTGTATTTGTATATAGTTGTGTAGATGAATGCAATTATTAATAGATTTGTGAGTTTGATAAGTACAGTTGAGTGTCCCCTACTGTGAATAACAAAATTAACAGTACAGTCAGTTTGGAATGTGGGATTTGGCCCCTCTAATTTCCTCCTATCCATGACCTCACAACATCCTTGTAGTCCTGCTGAGTTGCCTGCTCCCTTTTCCAAATGGCATAAACTTTCCTTTTTGTTACAGCTAAAGAGAGAACAGCAGCTGAAAACAGAGAAGGTGTATCATAATAATCAAACCACAGAACTGCTTAATGCGGTGTGGTGACAACACCAGAGACATTCTCACTGGCACTTCCATCAAGGAAATGCCAGTCTTCACCTGCTCTGAAGAAGACACCCCAGTCCTGGTCAAGGACATTCCTCCAGTTGATTAAATATGGATGGAAATTTTATGTTTATATCCCGAGCAATGCAAACCTTCAATTGCTTCATCATAATGGTAAAAAAAAAAAAAAAAAAAAAAAATATCTGCTGAGTGTAGAGTTTTGTGGGAGAGAGAAAACACCAAAGTTGCACATTTCTCTGGAGCAGCTACTACCAGAAGGAAAAGTGTAAAGGAGGCACATACCAGGCTGTGCTTAGAATGATATCAAATGGTATCACTGATTTTGCTCAGCACTTTTATGTGTTTGAATTACATATGTAGCTCAGGAATATGAGGTCAACATTACAGTTTGTCCTGAGTAGCATTAACTTTAAGTAGCAAGAGGAAGAAAACTCGGGGTTCATGGGAGAATTTTCTTGCAATGCCTTCTTGTTCTGCCATCTCTAACTGCTCTCCTCAGGGGGAAAAGAAAATACATTTATGGAACTCTTTTCTAATATATTTTGTCAAGGACATTAACTACATTCTTATTTTTACTGTCTGCGGGAAAAAAACAAAATCATTCTATTTACATAAAATGCTGATGTGAGACAAGAGCTGGTTCCTGGAGCAAATCAAAGTCTTGCAGCATGCCAGAGGTATATTTCACCATCGTAAATGTTATGCATGACTTTATAGTTTGCCACACACATATAAGCCTGCAATAAGGAAAGGGCATCTCTGAAGTTACCAGTCATGACTGCTAATAGACTCTCTTTACAGAAATCCTCACTGCAGTCTGAAAATGCAAATACAAATAGATGCTCTGCCTGGACTGCAGAACAAATGAGCCTCAGAGGCAGCCCCACTGCCCTGGCCCTCCATTTGTGCCCATTCCTTTTTGAAGTGTTTGTGCCCCTCCAGGCCAATGCATCCAGATTTCCAGTGGCAACAAGCACACCACAAAAGGTGTCAGGGAGGAAGATGGTGTGGCTCATGCTGATATTTGGGCTGGGAGAGGTCAGGGTACACAGGTAAATGTGCTTGTGTCTCCCCAAAGTCCTGCATTTAGGGTGGCTGAAAAACCCTGGGAAATCTCTTACTCCACATGTCTCTTAAAAAAAGAATCAAATACATCGGTTTCTTTCATCATGAAGGCCTAACCTCTTTTTAGGAACAGTTTCTCTCCATTTCCTCAACAAAAAGCTAAGAGAAAAAAGAATTAGGCTTTGTGCATCCATCCAGCCAAACTGTGATTAGACATGGAATAGTACCCAAGAGTAAATTATTCCACAAATGAACACTGAATTTTGTTTCTGTATTTGACTTCAGCTTTCTGTAAGTCTCCACTTAAGTATTTTTTCTGTTTGTGCTCCATTTTCTCCAAGTTTGGTTCCTGTTCCTTTGTTACTGGGTAGCGACAGTGACAGGGTACTGAGCTTTACAGTACTAACTCTTACACATCAGTTTTAAAAAAAAGAATTTGTGTTACTGCAAATAATTGGAGGGAAAATCAGTATTCTTGAAAATGCAACACAATACTTTTGAAAAAAATAATGATACACTGTAAAGTGCACATCAAAGACAGAGTAGCTAATTATCTCGAATAAAGATTTGGTGCACCATCGAGTTATCACTGCAAAACATGACTTTCATAAATGTTATCTGGAGAAAGCTGGTAGGAAAGACTTTAAAAACAAGTTTCTAATGCAGAGTGAAAAAACCCTGTATTTTCTGACTGTTGTTCTGGCTTGCTGGCTCTTGTTCTGCCAAGAGACAGCAATTTTCTCTGAGTCTGCAAACACTAGCATTTTAATAGCCCAGATGAGTAGTAACCTTTGACAGGTTTGGGCAGATAAGGTGGAATTAATGTCAAGTTTCTTCTGAAGGGATTTATTTACCCTCTGTTTTGTCATGGATATTAAAAGGTCAGATCCAGCCCTGATCGTGAGCATCATTATCTATCTCTTAATGCTTCCAGGCCACTTGGATATGAAAACTAAGAAAAACAAATAAAGCTAATGTGATTATTAATTTTGAGCATATCTCATAACCTCAGGAAGAGGAAACGTCCCTCTTGGACACCTGGCAAGAATACATTATAAATCTAGACTTACCTGAATCCAGGCTAAAACTCAAGCAAACTTTGTGAAGTCATGCTGCAGTGATCACTTACACAGAAGAATATTAATTTGAAACTTGGTGATTAGCCAGCAGTGATGCAGGAAAGTTGAAGGTCATGATTTTGGCCAAAAAGCATAGAAATAAGATAGATTTTTGTACTACTGGTAAATCTTGCCATATTCATTTTCTAAGTAAGTAATAAAGAATTATTTTTAATTCTGGAATCATAATTTATTAATAGCATTTCAGGACTACATGTTGAAAATTGATAAAGCATGTTCATCAATACAGTAATGAATTTAAGTGGCATCTCACAACTTCAGATCCTTTCAAATGGGTAGCCCTAATATTTTGTCAGCCCAACAAATCTTTTTGTCTGTTGTTAATTTTCAATTAAAAAAAATACAAAAAGCCTTATCTACAGTGTTTGCAGCCCAAACCCATAAATCTTATTTAACTTTTTAAATAGATATAGTTGTTTAATGAAACTTTTTTTCTCAATTCCAAGAATTAAATATAGTCAAACTTAATATCAAAATACAAAAAACTTTTAAAGATTTTGACAGTACCCATTCACAAAACAGGATCCTTTGGGGCCAGGTATTCTTTGCAGCCAACACTGCATTTTCCAGTATATAACTATCTATTTCTGCAAGTCCTACCTCTCTGGCTAGGATGTTAAAGAATTACCTTCCCTGTCCAGCTGCCCAGGAGCCACCCTGGCAGTCACACACTCGCCACCTGAGCTGTGTCACTGACACTCGCAGTCAGACCAGAGTTCCCCAACGCCTCTTGAAATAATTTCATCTTGATGCAATTACTAAATAACAAAACAACAGCTTGAGCTGGTGTGTCTGAGGACAGCCTCAGAACAAAGGAATCTCTGGGCCTTTATGCCCTCATGCTCTAGGGCAGGAAAGTCTGTGAGTCATTGGCTTCTGTCCCCAAAGCTCCACCTGCAGCTCCCACTGAGATCCCTGCACTGGATGTGCTGCTCAGTGAGAACACTTGTCAGTACCTTGCTAAAGGGAATCCAGAGGATGTCTCACTCCAGTACAAATGGCTTCCATCATGACAACAGCTTAAAAAATCAGACAGCACTGGTGACAAAGTCACCAGGTGTCCCAACTCTTACCGAAGCAACTAAATCCCAAGCTGAAGAAAGCAAATTCTGACTAACCTATGGCATATTAGAACATGAAGAGCATTATTTAGTGTGCATTTCCAAACAGGCCTTCTAAGTTTTGCCCACTGGGTAGCAGATCCAGAACTGTCTCCAACATTACCAGAAGACTGCAGCACACAAGGACTAATGAACCCTGGAAATGATCCTTGGGATCACAGGATGATGTCCAAATTCACATATAGCAGACACAAATAAAAGCCCTACTTACAGCCTTTGTTTTGAGAACAGTAGTGGACTGAAATTTTCTGTTGTATCCTAAAGTCAAAGGCAAATGAAAAAAATCCTCTCTAGCTATGTGATTACATTTTCCAGCAAATTTAGTATACAATGACTTTTAAAGAATTAAGCTTGATGAAAGCAAGTTTTTTTCCTAGGTTTTTATTCCTGAAATCTTGAGTTCATGGCATTTCTTACAGGAACAGTACCAAGGTATTCCCTTTGCTACTTCTCAGAATAAGTAGTGAACTATATTTTTTGTATGCACTACATTAATGTTTAGTAGCTAAGTGGCAACAAAACCTGTGCAATAAAAGTTAATAAAAACACTAAAACAAATAGTATGTAAGGAAATTACATCCAGCAAAGCTAGTAGAATGACTAAATAACGTAAGCAGCAAAACTATGCTGAAGAAAAAAAAAATAGAAAATAAAGGTAAAAAAACAAGGGAGGGTTTCTGTAGAAGGAACTCTACCAGCCTCTGTAAGCAGGGAAGATGACTCATTGATCTAAATAAACACTGAAATCTGCTGATCTCCATGTAAAGCAAATACCTTCATTGGCATAACCTTCACTGTGCCCCACAACAGCACCTATTTTAACACTTGCAAATTTTCTAGCTTTGTCATACACAGTTTAGCTTTTTACTGAATGAGCAACCACAGGAGTACAGCACCTTGCCTCAAAGTATTCTGCTCATCCCTCTCAAAAAAAAAAAAAATCAATATTTTATAAATATGGTTTCAATACATTTATAATTACCTTCCTGTTCTACCTGCTATTTCTCCCATATGCAAGTTGAGGGAATTTTTTGCTAGCTCAAGTGTTTTGCCCAGTGTCACTGACCATCTCACACCTCAGCATGCCACAATGGCCCAAGAAATCTGTGTCTGCAGCAGATTTTAAAGAAAAGGTCATGTCTACAATACGGAATGAGCCCCCAAATGCACACTGATTAAGCAGTCTTTGCTCCTCTCTTGCCCCTGACTGTCAGCCCTGCTAATTAGTAAATTCAAGCCACTAAGCTCCCACACCTAACATGTTCTTCTCTTCCTTTTTCTGGGAAGTGCAAGGCTAGGAGTGACAGCTCACATGTGAGATAAGAACCTACAAGCAAACAAAATAAATGCCTTTTGTTCCCTTACAGTTACTTCTAAAATGCTCTGATTTAACACCTATAAAAGAAGTACCTCTGAAGCCTCACAGAGGAAAAGAACAAGTGACAGTTCAAGTTTGATTGAGCGTGAAGTCAACTTGCACAAAGTTACTCCAAAGTTGTGCAGTGAGCCCTGGAATCCAAGATGTTGAAGGACACAGCTGCTGCAGCTCCCTCAGTGCAGAGGCTGACAGAGACAACCATTTATGCTGCTTGGTGAAACGTAGATGCATTTGCTCAGACAACAAGTGACTGAGTGGGTTTAACAAGCAGGATAATAGCTCAGGGTGTCATTTTGATCTGAATACCTAATTAAAGGGGATCAAGAAAAGGCTCAGGTTTAGAAGTGGCCTTGAATATTTGCAGCCTAATTAGGATTGATTTTGCCAATCACTGCTCAGAACATGACTCTTCTGCTTGCACTTGGTTCCAGTAAAACATGTCAGCTGCCTAGAAATCAGCATAGCTTCCACAGGCACTACCCACCTAGAAAATGGTGTGGGTCCAAACCTAGCCTATGATGCTTAGATACAAATCCTATGGGCTGCTATCTTTTAGCTTTACATTACTCACAACAAGTGCAATCAATAAGGCTTGTTAGCCTGAGGCTCAGAAGGGCTGCAGCTGTTTTTTCATCTTAGCCTGTACGTGTAATATGATAGGGCAGAGAGGGGGCACAGATGAAGTGGCTTGTTATTTATGACAATATCAATCAATGCACTCTATTGCTAAATGAATTAAGTAGCATTGCAATAACTGGCTTTTCTGCTGCAACTTTGGTTTTTAAAAATTGCACAGAAGAGTGATATTGATCTGCCTAGGTCTACTGCCATTTTATTTCAGTTCTTTTGCAGTGGAACAGAGTCCCTTCTACCATTGCCCAAAAATTTATGTAACCATAAAACTAGATTCATCTAAAGACCCACAAAAGGATTTGAGCAGATTTAAGCCTTTGAAATTTAAAGCTGGGATCCTAAACCTCTCAGGAAAGCAAACATCTGGTTCACCTCGGAGACTGAACTCTGACCATTCAACACGAAGTTTCCCCAATTTCCTGCAGTCCTGTTTCTCTGGATACCAGTCAGATATTTTTCTGCTTCTTCTGCTAATGTTGTACCTCCTGAAGGTGGACTAAACAGACAGTGGTCTCTGATGCTAGCAGTGCCTTTGATGTCATTACAAATGGAAATGGCTGGAAAAGAGTTCAAGATAACAAGAAACAGACACCTTGGGAATGAAACACCTGTGCTCATTTGGAAGTGAAGGACTTGGGTTCAGCTCTGCATCTCATCTGAAGGAAGGCTCACCATGGAGCCATCATTTCTCTCATTGTTTGCCACTAAGAGAAGTCATCTCATTCTGGCTCACTGGGCCAGAAGATCAGAAAACCACAGGGAACCTTAATGTGTCTCTGGGCCACAACCACTCACCTTATCAGGGGAATACCTCAGGAAATTAAGCATTTGGTGTTGATCAGCCGTGCTGTTGCCTCTGAGGGAGGTTCAAGGCATACCAAGGCCTAGAAGAATGACCCAAGGTCGCAAGAAGTATATGGCTGCACAGAGATGAAGAAATGGTGATTTGAGCAATATAAATGCTGCAATTTCAGCTTGCAACCAGCTATTAAGAACGTGGAAAAAGTTCAGTCTATTTGCCGAATCTGAATTACAGTGAATCCATTTAAATACCCACGTGCTTGAAAGCTAGCAGGTACAATTAGGCCAGGAAGGTAGTGATTAGCATGTGATAAAGAATGACTTCTAATTGCATGATTTAAGACAAATTGAGAACAGACGTGCCACAGCTCACTGTCTATGGCTGCTAGACGTGTAGGACTGCCTGCACTGCTCCTTCATCTGTGACATTTTGTTTATCACTCTGCCTGCTGCTGCCCAGACAAACAAACCCTCTGGGACGATTTGATGCTGTATTAGGTTTCGTGCCTGAATGCATAAGGGTCCCTAGAAGGCAGCAAGAGGATTCTAGTTACTTTGTAATCATACAGATAAACAGCATCAGAATTGATGTTCAGCTGAACGTGAAATTCTGTGGTAATATCCAGGAATTTGGCTGTGTACCTGGGGACATCCTTCACTTATTCTTTAGTATGCCTCTTTCTTTTCACCTCAAAGTCAACAGCATTTTTGGTTTTGGTAGGATCTTTTTCTTGCAGAGGGTAGAGGGCCTGGGACATAATATCCTCTGGCTACAGAGCTGTCAAAAACACAGTCAAGAATAAAATGGCCCCATAAGTAACAAGGGCTTTGGAGGCCATGAAATCAGATTATTTTCTTGAATGAAGGTATTAGGACGGAGACAACCAAGGAAAGGCTTTGGCGGGCATGAAAGCAAACACAAAGCCTGAATCCCCCTAATTCAATATAATTTGATCACTGAACATCCAGAAGATAAAATGTAGATAAAATGCAGAAAAGGTGTGTTTTGACACATGTATCAGTTAAGTTTTGATACTCACTGAAAGCATCTCCAAAGAGGAGACACAGATGGCTTCTGTGTGAGGGTATTATTGTTGAAGTTTTTTTATTTGTTGCTTTTTTTAAAACCTGGAAGAATAAATAAGTACTGCAATCAATAATGAGGATTCTGTTAGTGTAGATCAGACTTTGATTTGGTGTATGCAGCTAAAGGAAATCTGCTTCCTTCCACTTCCCTTTTACAACCAACTGTATGAAGTGAAAGTCTGGACTAATTCCAAGGGACTAAACCAATTATGATAAATAGCTAAATCTGTGAATATGTAGAATCAACTGATCATTGCATAATTAATTATACTCCCAAGGCTATGGTAAAAACGTGGCAGCAGAATCATCATTATTTTTGTCACAGTAATTATAAATCATCATCATTGCATTCTTGCAGATATGGCTGGATGAATGCCACCTGAAACTCTGCCTTCCCTGTGTCTCAGATTTGCTTCTCCACTCTCCTATGAATTTAATTTATTTTCACACATATACACACAACTGCTCTGCATGTTTGCCAGTAACTCTTCAAACCTGCCTTAAATATCTGTGAGTCTTTAATCTCATAAGAATATTCCTTGCAGATCACCGTTTCTGTTAACCTTTGTAGTGATGTATGCATAACCACATGCACATATTTTTCAGGCTGGAATAGCACACATATTTTACAGGGCTATAACCAAATAATGTCCATGGACATAAACCAGTGTCCATAAACATCGATACCATCATAAGCCTTCAAATACTAAGGCTAAGCACTAAAAGCTGACCTCCTGCTTGGCAGAGGGAAAAGAAGAAGCAAAGTTAGGTGAAGGATAGTGCAAAATCAAGGCCTTATTTCATGGCAATGTGTTGCTGATGCAGTTGGTTTTAAAAATCAGACTGCAGATATGCATTTGCTTCTAATGACTGTGGTCCACAAAACACAGGCAAGAAGGAAGCCCCTCAAGATGAACAAATTGGCAAAAAACCAGTTTTCCAGGGAAGAAAAGAAAAAAGAAAAGGAGAAAAAACATGCCTCAGAGCAAATAAGACAACTAAGTAGGTAACTTTCAAGTTCAGCAAATAGGTAATTGCAAAGCCCCTACTCTACAATATCTTATGTTAAGCACCTAATTACAGGTGTGGGATGAAATCCTGGCACCATTGGAAGTTTTATTACAGAGCTATGTGGAATCAACATTTCAGATTTCCTCATTTCTGAATTGCTATGCTTCATGGCTCATTCTGTAAATGTAAATGCATGAGTTAAGTGCCCATATGTTTGCCAGAGCACGGCAAAACCTTCATTCAGATGAGTAGTTACTTGTACCTGAATAACCTCACAGATTTTAGAAAGCACTCTTCAAAGTCAGTTACTATTTGTTTTAAGTAGAGGTAACAGGTAACGTCCCACTGAAAAGGAGGTATTAAGAACTTCAAGAATCTCTATAACTGCCTTTAGATCCTTTTCACCTTGATAATTTCCACTGAGAAATAAACATACCTCTGAATTTAACAAATAAAGGCTATCTAGGTTAATCTCTTCTATTCTGTTCACTATAACATATAATCTAGCTGGAGAAGCAACTAAAACAAAAGCAGTCTATTGTGGCCCAGTCTAGTAGGACAGAAGAGTAGTTAAGGGAAAAATTAAAATGAGAGAAGAAAAAAGAAAAAACACAAAACAAAAAAAACCCCCCAGGAAACAGCATTAATGGAGAAGGCATGAAGATGAAGCTTCAAGACATGACCTCCAATGGCCATCAGATTTCAAAGTGTCAGTTTCTTAAAGAGTGACTATCTTTCCCTTTCCTTGTGCATATTTTCACAAGTCCCACAGGTTCTGCAGATGGCACAGCACATCAGAATGTTTTCTCCTTGCTATAGTACCTAAACTTGAGATTTGCTGCCAACAAGGAGTTGCTACCTGTAAACGTGTCAATCATGAACTACATGACTGTGATACAAATCACAACTACTTGAAATTTTGAAATCCTTCCATGGGGACAGCCCTGGCTTTGGCTGACTGAACTTTGTTGAGGTTTGTTGGGTGTAATTTGTTAATACTAAGTGCTCTCTACAAAAGTCAGCTGCACACTTCAGCTGTCTGCACTGACATAAAAAGAGACTTGGGTTCTAACTCTGGGCTCTAACTCTGCTTTAGACATAACATAACTGATCTCAACACTAAAACCAAGGGGGTTGATCTCCCTTTCAGAGGAAACAAAACCAAGAAAAGGCTGCACACACATTTCAGTGCACGAATCTCAAACCTTCTTCAGCATAAATCATTCATGGGTTTGGTAGTGTGCTCGTGAATTTGTAACAAGAAATAAGCATAAGATAGAAACTGTAAAGATATTGGAGTGCTTATGAAGGATCACATATTAAATGCACATAAAAGCCTCAATACCTATATCTGGAACACAAATTAAAAGCAGGGAAAACTACCCATCGTAAAGACATAATGAACAAAGTGACAGATGCTTGAACAATGATTCCATTGCAAAACAATGCAGATGCCACATGGAAATCTTCTCTAAATCTCTAAAGAATAGTTTTTTCCAGAGACTGCTTTATGGGAACAATATGACGTGTGCCCTCTTCCTTGGAGACAAAGTCTTTTCCCTGAAGTACTGTGTGCTGCAAGAAGACAGTATCGGTAAGGTGTCCTTCAAGAGGATGATTCTTAGTATCTGCTCTCCTGACTAAATCTATCTCTATTAATTTACTAAGTAACAGATCACAGAAGGCTTCTTAGGACACATGTTTTCAGTATTTTTCCTTTCCTTATCCTATTTAACGGTTTTTAAAAGAAGCCTAAATGAGAAAGCATCTGCTGAGCATATGGAATTTGCAAGTATTACCATTAATGTATACTGCTAACATTAAGATTTTCCCACCAGGCACACACATATTCTGACTGGCATACAACCACTCCTGGTCTGAAGGACTCAGCAAGGAGAGATGAGTAACTGTGGATCAGCTCTGTAGTGCAGCATGAACATTGCTGCCCAAGGAAAACAGAGGTTCTGGTCTGACACAGACGAGGTAAAACACACTTTAAATGTTCAGAAAGTCCCCGTGTGTCAGCAAACTGTTTAACAGAAATACAAAATCTGGATCCAGAACACAGACTGCAGTTTTCTTTTCATTCTAGAAGTAAACTTCTGCCCTTCAATCTCAAGAATCTCAGTTTTCCCCCAAAGCGCCCAGAGAAAAGTTTTGAAAGCATCAGCCAAAACTGGCTATCATGCCAGTGCCAAAAGGACCTGCACCTCTCGGATCCATGGGGATTTATGGAAGGAGAGTGAATAGAATTCCTAGTCATTGCCAGAATTGCTTGAGTCTTTAAAACAGTTCCCAAACAAAAGGTGTACAGTTCTCTTGGATCAGCTTTCCTAAATAAACTAGGACAAGTTTGGATGCTTTCTTGACTTTCTATCAAAACAAAGACTCTCCTGAGGGAACCATCACATGGATTTTGAAACAATAAGTCTAATTTCCAAATGGAAGTTATTGTAAGTGAAATCATTATTTTTGCAAGCTAAACCTAAACTTGAAATACTCCAAGGCAAAGTCTTTCCATTCAGATTCTCCATAAAGTCTAGGAAACCTCAGCTCAAGACAGCTAGAATCTAGTACAGAGAAGATTTGTCTATTCTTATCACTCATATGTGAGTCTGCATATTTAAAATAAAAATGTGACTCACATTTAGTTTCTCTCAGCACTACAGTTGACTAGTTTTTATTTGAGTCAAATCTCATCTCTCCTTCAAGCTGTAAAGGAAAATGTATATATGGAACCTTTTTCATGTTTCCATTTGTACCCTCAACTCAGTATAAGAATATTTATTCCCTGAAGGGTGAAAGTTCTTCAAGTACTGCTGCATCAGGATTGACTCTCTACTTTGGTTTGCTAACAGTTTATTTTCTTGTTTGATCACTAATCCCACAAAGGTCAGCTGACTCATGAAGAGCAGGTGTAGGCAGCTCCCCAAAAGTGTCAGACACACATCAAAAAATTTCAGTTGAGTTAAATTTCAAAGGAACGTGGACAGGCTTATTTATTCCACAGATAAATTCTGTTCTTATTTATTTGTCCCTCAAGGGATCTTCTAAGGACTTCTATCTTTCCCCATTTCCTGAGAAACAGCTTTGAGAATAAAAAGTACAATTGGTATAATAACCTTCAAGAAAAATGATTATGTAAGTGCTTTGAAAGTTCTCATGCACTAAAATTTGGAAGTCACTGAAAGAATGTAAGAGATGCACTACACATATGGAAAGGCAATATATTAAAAGAGGTCCTTCATAATAATAATTGATTATTTTAAAAAAATCACCATTTTCAATAATTGTTCTTTCTTTTATAATTAGATAAAATATCTATAAATAAAATAATCTATAAATAAAATATAGTAACTATTTTTTCTATATTAATCATTAGAGAAACTGTTTCCAGACTTGGTATATCCCACTACAAGCATAAACAGTTAAAAAATAATAAATCTCATATAACTCATTTCTAAACAACAATGAAAACAAATACTTTTAAAGTTCTTTATGCAAGGTAAAAAGTCTCCTCTTCAGCCTAAGTAAATAAATCTGTATTAGCTGAAATGACTAGGGGTTTGGGAGGGAGGAATTCTGCAAAGAACATATTTCCTTCCAGCAATGTAAAGATGATGTCATTACAGAATTCCTAGGTTTAAATAAAAGCAAGAAAATATTACTTATCAGGCAATTCTAACTGTGTGACTACACTTCTTTCTTTTTTTTTTTAATATACATATATATATATATATATATATATATATATAAAACAAGGTCACCTTAGCTTACACATCAGTTAAGAAGAAAAAGCAAAAAATGGCATTGGCACCTGTGTTCATTCAAGGAAGAACATTTCATTATCCTTACAGTTCCAGAATCCCTTAGGGAAAAGGGCCCAAGGGAGAGCAAGAAGCTCCCAATCAGACCATAAAGAAGCAATGCAGCAGAATATCCACAAAAGGTCTCATGTTCTGCAAGTGTTTTTGGTTTGTAGGGGCCCCTCTGCAGGTGGTAGGTGTCTCACAACAGGAAACACTGGGTACATTAACCCAAAGTGGAATACAAATCTGTACAGATCTGCCACCCAAGGAGGAAAAAAGAGGATGAAAGAAATGAAAGACCCTCAGTTTCTGCTGATGCTGACTGAAGATGTAATGAAACTGTTCCTTATTTCCATCTTTCCAAAGCTCTGGTCACTGACTACAGCTTTCTACCTCTCCATCTGCCTCTCTCTCCCCTCATCTCCATTTCTCTCCTTACTCCTCTTTCCAAGCAGTTTACTGGTAAGTCTCATCACTAAACCTGATGTCTACATAAGATCACACCCTTCAGCCAGTCCTGGAGGGGTTTGCAATGGTTTGTTCATTGCTTGCCTCTCTTTCTCATGTACCATTTTCACTAGCCACAAGCAATAGGTTTTTATTTCTCTGCTCATGAGCTGCTCACTACAGGATTAATCCAACATTTAGAAAGGGCTCAGAGCAAAATTGGTACAATCTTGTAACAGCTACTGAAGACCTGAACACTACAACTCAATCCAGTTTATTTATTTGGATTAATCTAATCTAATAGTGAATTAGTAGAAGTGAAGTGACACAGTTTTTAGCAGCAGGAAATTTGTCTTATTTTACAGTATGTAACAGTACAATCAGAGTAGTCTTGCTAGCTGGTTCCCTACAGAAGAGTTGGCTTCTCAGACAGCTAGAGCCATCAGTTGTTCCAAAAATGTACCAAACAACTGGAAAGAAACTCCGTGAGCTCTGTAGGCATGTGGATTATGTAACTATTTGTTTCATATTTGTTCGGAATTTGTAAAGGCACCTATTTCAGCCTTCACACACAATGGAACATAATTTGCAAACAAAACCAATGAAACTTGATGTACTGATATAGAAGAGTTGCTGGCTAAACTCCATCAAGAGAAATGTCCCGTTTTCCACATGAACCATCCTAGCATGCCACAAACAAAAATTTCTGGTTTAGTAGATGACTGGAGGGGAAAACAACAGCTTTCTGGCTGTGGCAGATCAAACTGCTGGAGATGGTCAGAAGACAATCATGTTTTGGGACCAGACATCACAACCAGACCCATGCCAACCACTCTTCACACTCCAATCCATTAGGGAGTCACACCCTATAGTTGCTAGCACAAAGCAGTGGTGAGATGAGATCACAGAGAAGGTCCAGGATGTAGGAATGAGAAATTAGAGAGCATTTCTCAGCCTTCCTGTGTGAAATAGTTACAAAAAAGATGCGTTCCAGGCAATTTGCAAAGGCATAAGACTGGGAAGTCAGTAACAGCACCACAAACTGTCAATAACTGTGTTTCTTGCAATTTTTTCTGGGTCAGAGTGAATTGCTGCCAAACATCAAGCACAGAGAATTACTGAAGACACTGCTGATGGATAACATGTTAATATCAGCATGAAATTCTCTAGACTCCACCTAAATATCACTTTACAGTTAACCAACGATAAAAGCACATTGTAAGGTCATGGAATTCACACAAAATTCACTTAACTTAAGGCTAACTCCAGGATCTCAACAGTAAAGGGTTATTTGAAATCTAAGTCTATCCATTTTATTCAGACATAAATCCATACAGAGTGCACTTAACAAAAACAGATATACTGACACTTTGAATTATCCTCCCAACAGAAGAACTGCCGTGGCAATATGAAGAAAGACCGATTTCCTGAGAATGCACTCAGGAGGCCACGTTTGCAGCCAGCTCAGTAAGCAAAACTAGAATTAGAAGCAAATTAGTAACATCCAAACAGCATCGTAGAATCAGGCAGCCCTAAATCTGAACAGTCCTAATTACAATAAAAGGATAATGGTTGCCTCTTCAAAATCTTCAATAACATAGCAATGAAAACTTCTGAAAAACCTTGCTTCCCTGCAGCAAGACTGAATTGCTTTCTTCATTCCTGCTTGAAAGCAGCAATTGGCTTTTTGTTCTTTCTTTTTCTTTTCTTAGAACAAAAGTGATGGGAAAGGAAATAACCCACAGATACTCACCACTTAACACCTATTTGACTGGCAATAATTACTGTGCATAAAGGAGTTTAAATATATCTTAATGCTAGTATAGCAGGAAGCATTATAACAAGACAAGCAGAAACTCAATTCTCTAACCCAAGCAAACAATGTGAGACTTCTCATTACTACATGTGGAAATTTTGCTCTGGTCTTGCTTGGAGGGTGTTAGGACTAGGAGCTAAAAGATGCTTTAGAATAAATTAGCACAATTATAAATCTGACAAGAAGATTAATATTCTAACTATGTTCACAATAATTAACTCACCAAAACAGCTCCAGAGTCATTATCCAGCCAGGGTGGAATGGGAAAGTTTACAGCACCCCCGTAGATTTATAAGCCAATTAAGAGTGACCCTCCTTTAGATTTCATTAGGAAAGCCTCTGGTTCAGCAAAAGCTCACACGTGCAAACAAGAAGTTCCTCGATGCCAGGGAATGCAAGGGATCTTTATCACCTCGATTAAACACTTCTCCTGCTCCCCTGGAAATTATATATTTCTAATGCATCCTCAGCCTCCTGCCAACTCTCCAGCCCTCAAACAGCATCCTTGCACCTGTAAGAAGTACGACACCACTGGGGCACTGCCCCAGGAGGGGAGCTCTGCTTTATTCCCTGCATGGTGAAGGTGTCATGGTCCAACACTAGAGAAGCTCTTCAGATCTTGTGGTGAAGCTTTGGGGCCAGGGGTCACAGCCCCTCTCCCACCCAGAGCCATCTCCTGCCTTCCATGTGCAGTGGGCAGCAGATTTATCAGAACCAACCAAGGCAGCTGATAACAGCTGACCATTACTAACCAGCACACTCCTGCTCAACGTGCACTACAGCTGCATGGGACTGCACAGAGTGTGAACTATCTCCCTGCTATCTATGCCATTTTCCCTCTTCATTGCCTTTCTGCACAGATTCATTGTTCTAATATAAAAGCCTTCTCTGCCACTGTCAGAACAGTCTCCCTTTATCTCCAATTCCACAACTTGCCCTTCTCCTTTCAGAACTTTGCACAAAGAACATCTCTTCTCTCCATTTGTTGCATACATCTATGCCTGTTTCGTCCCTTCCTTTGTGCCTTCCTGCATAATTGTGTTTTTCAGCTTTGTAAAGTATTCTTCAATACAGATAGCATAAAAATTGCTATCTAAAATGAAATAGCATTGTATCACAACCCACACTTTTTTTTCCCAGTAAAATACACAATTTGGACTGACTCAAGCTGTGATGTGTATGCAGGTAAAGCAAATTTTGAATTATTCAGCACTTAAAAACACTGAAAAATCATTTACTTGTTACAAGCAATAAGATTTATGTTTTATGTCTCCCAATCAATAGCTAGTGTGTCCACACATAGCTGATTTATCCATATTGAAAATATAATTATGTCTAGTTTGCTCTGAACCACAGAGTCCTTTTGTAACAAGATTATTTAAATACAAATGGGGTTGGAAAATTGGTTTTAAATGGCTAATCTGTCTTGTCTTCAACTCCAGCTGCAGAATTTACTAACATCATAAACACAGGCTGAGTGAAAACTTAAAAGGTTTTCTGATTCTCCCCGCGATCTGTCTATGCAGTCCTCATTAACAGGGAAGTTGATGGGAGCTGTATGCAAGCTGGGAGAGGAGGATAATAAGCCTTGTAATCTCTATAAAGAGAAAGGGATTTTTACTGGTGATATGTCATATATGCTGCTGTGCAAACGTCTGTCTTACTGGCAGCCCAATAAAGAATTTATCCTCCCAGGTCTCCCAGGCACTGCAGAACATCCCTGCCATATGGGTGGACCAAACTTATATCCACAGAGCTGGAAACAACTCCTCAGAGCATCAGAGCACTTGCAGTAGGGACCATCAGACATTTATGGGATCATTAGGAAAAGTTTCATCTGGATGGATTTTTTCAGGGATTATTGAAGGCCCTGCTGTCTTTCCTGCTGTTCCCACCAAATGTGGTCAATGTCCCTGTGACATGCAGTGGGGAAAGGCTGGGCCAGTGCATTCTCCTCCAAGAGACCACTGCAGTGTCACCAAATACTTTCACCATGACTTTCTCTCTAAGTCATGCACATGGGCTGGGAGAAAATGCCGATCACGTATGACTTGGGTTGAGTAGAAATTAAAGATTGGTAACTTGCCACCTTGCCCTGATAGAGGAAACTACCACCCTAAATCCTTTGACAGACCATTCCACCCATTCCCTGCCCTGCACCCCCCGCACCCCCCCCACAAAAAAAAAAAAAAAAAAAGAAAAAAAAGAAAAAAAAATAAAGAAGGGGATAATGCTGGGTTTAGTCTTTAATTTTCTTCATACTAGTACACTTGATATAGGGGTCTGTTTGGGTTTGTGCTGGAAAAAGTCTCAATAATTGAGGGATGTTTTCATTCCTGCTGGGCGAAAAACATCACTGAACCAAAAGCCAGCGCAGATACAGAAACCTCAGTCTGGAACTACCACACTTGTGACAGATTGGTACAGTGTACGCTGCCACAGATTGTGACAGTGGAGGCCACCCTGGGGGGCTGCTTTCCCAGCCCTGTGAGATAGTCCACTACCTTAAGTCAAGGACAAGGGTTCTTTCCTAGGGGTGTGTAATGCAGAATTTCCCTTACAGCTATTCAAGAGCCAGATGTTTAGGACAAACACCGTGTTGTGCTTGTCCTCATTTCATCCAAGGGTCTGAAAAAACCTTTAACATTCAGATGGACAGCACACTTCTATGTTTCTTCTCAGCAAGAAAAAAAGGAAAGTTAGTTATCCTAAGGAAAGGATAACTGCCAATAAAAGAGGAATACTGCATAATTTGAAATTATAATTCTACACATGCTTCTGAAAGCCTCTTTGGCTTTCTTCTTTGTGCTCTAAATGGCTCTCTAGATCTAATTTAATTCAGTGAAGCAAATCCAAAAGTGCCAGGGAAAAAAAAATCAACTTTTTCTTCAGTTAGAATAAAAATTGTACAGAAGGAATTCTTGATCTTCATTAATTCCATAGGTAGACATACAAGCTCCTGAGTGTTAATGAGTTTGCCAGTTTGGGTAGACTAAACTGTATAATGAAATGTCAAATGTGCCCACTTGGGATTTGCATTATCAGATATTTTGACCAGGAAAGTTTCGTGAGGCATCCCAACAATCCCTTCACACTCTCTGGGAACATGGGGCAAATGGTTCTTTTGGGCTGGAATTACATTATTGGCTCACTTGGTCAGTGTGACTCCTAGAAACTCACACAGGGGGAAAATTACCCAAACAATTTGTTTCCTTCTCCACATCCAAAATCTATTTCATTTTTCCTCAATTATATAGAAAATTATCCTCTGCAGTCTGTGGTGTTTTCCATTAGAAACATGTACAAAAATTATCTCTCCAGACAGCAAGCATCCAGGTCTTCTGAGGCTTTGGAACTTACGTCAGGATCTGCCCTGAATCAACTTCATGCCTGATCACTCTAGTAAAACATGAGAGTTCAAATTGCTCATAAATCCTAATTCACTGTTAAATGAATTGTTCTTATTCTGCAGTATTAGGTGCCAGATAAGAAACTCATAAATTGGATCCTTAGGGCATTAAAACTTGCTGTGGCAAATTCTATGTGTTGTCTTTTCAAGTTTCCCTTTAAGAAGAAAAATTTACAAAAGAAAATAAAAGTTCAAGTGTTTCCAGAAAGAAAAGGTCTGAAAAGTTTGACATGTAATAAAAAATTAATTTGTCCTAATATAAAATTTTAACAAGCCACATAATATTTTCAGGCAAAGAAGCACTTAACTGACACCAAATCTGTAAAAATATCTCAGTATGGATTTCAGATTCCCAGGGGTGGAAGTTAAGAGACAGATTAAATGATCACTATATTCAGTCCAAAACTGAAATTCCACTGGTTTTAAATACATATATATATATATATATACATACATATATATAAAAGTATCAGAGCAAAGACAGCCTAACATCATATTTTAAGTGACAGGTGAAGCACTTGACAACTTTATGACCATCTTAGGACCAAAGTTGCTTTTCTAAGGGAAGAAAGATTTCATTGGCTTTCCCTGAATCAAACCATGACAAAGCAAAGTGATGATACAATGGATTTTAGATACACAGAGGCTCACCTCCCTGTACATGCAGCTTCACTGCCAACACACATTCCAGGAAAAATTCAGCAGCCCTCCTCCCCTCTTCCTGCTGTAGCCCAGTTCCCATCACCCACAGTCACTACGTTCTGGAAGCAAAATCCACTTTTGTGACACAGCATTTAAATGAAGTATTAACCAAAATAAAAACTTAAGTCTACTTAGTTACCCTTAACATGCCCCCTTTTATTTATGAGAATAATCCTTTTCTTTTAACACCACATATTTTCATGCTACACATTTTCAGGGCTATTGATCCACATCACATAGCATGGGGAGAATCCCACCATCTTTTACCCATTCACCAACAATTGACGTTTTCTGTACAAAAGGAAGGCTTGTCAACTTCTCTATGCACATCTGTCTGTGGTGCCACTGCTGCCCCATGCACTCCTATCAACAGCACCTGGCGTAGCCACACACTGAACTTGTGACACAGCAATGGTCCACTCTGCATCAGAGTATTAGGAAAAGCCTCGATCACTTTTAGTGTCTCCTAAATCATCTCACAACCCAGGCTGCAGCTCCAGCCTTCTCCAGCTGAGGAGCAATTTACCACCCATGTTCCTCGGCATGATCTCTCTTGTTCTGGCCAAACACACATAAGGCATAGAATTAATTTTCATCTTTCCTGGAGAAAGCACGGAGGTGATTAGCCCCATTTACCCTGGTGTGCCTGAATCAGAGCCAAGCAGGCACAAAAGCACACAGGTCATTTTAAGTGCCCTGATCATCCTCATAGTCTGAAAAACAATGTAGTCCTGAGGGCCTAAACTTGTATTACACAGACCGTGGGTGACACAACCCATTTAGATCAAAACACCCCGCGGAGTCGGCTCAGGTCTGCTCTCACTGCAGCACTCCTTGGATGTGAAGCCAGAGCTGCTTCTCCACATGCCCAAATTAACCCAGAGGGACGTGGGGCCAAAGGCACTGCCAGCTCAGACCTACCCAGACGGCGTCGTCCTGCCTGTAGTGTCTCCAGTTGCGGCCGGTGTCGCTGAACATGAGCGCGTAGCTGGTCACCCAGTCCGAGCTCCCGTAGCGGCCCTGCGTGGCCACCGCCACCACCTCCACTCTGTCTCCCAGATCAACCTGCAGCCACTGCTGCTCGTTGGACTCCAGGGGGGACCAGCCACCAGCTCCTGAAAGATTGGATACAGAGAATTTAGGTGACAGTGACAGCACAAAAAAAAAAAAAAAAAAAAAAAAAAAAAGCTTGATAAATAACCATTAAATTATTTCAGGTTATCACAGAGGACTCTACTTGAGCATGCAGCTGTTTTTTTTCACATTTTAGTATTAGGAACTACACTACATGATGCTTCCATCAGGTTATTTCCATTAACCTAAAGCTCATGTGGAATTCTGAATTTCTAAGACATTTTAAGGAAATTTATTCTTTTTTAGCTGTACAAACATCAATGAGGTTGGCACATGCTCAGTCACAAAAACAAAAAAGAAGAAAAAGAATATCTATTCCCTCCCTGCAATTCTGGGAATGTGGACTTTTAACTTGCAGTTTACTTTGATATTTTCCTTTTTGCTATGTTCTGAAAGAAATGCTAAATGTTAGATATTTTTATTTGAGCCCTATTAAGTATCTGAAAGAATTGTTTAATCACTTATAAATGCATTTCACATAATTTGTTGTAAAGCTAGAAACTATTTGATTGAACAACTGAAAGGACTGCTTTCACACTGGAAAGTAGGCTGTCTCTGACATGAACTTGTAATTCATGTTTGTATTTTAAAAGTAAAGATTTGCACTATCCCTTGAATTCCTTAAGAGGTTAAACAAACCCTGTGGTAACACCAAGCCAATGAATCAGAACTGCAACCACTGCTTGCATTTTACCACTTTGCTCACTACAATAAGTGGGAGATTATAGTTAAAAAGCAAATCATTCCAGACTGGAATATATTATTTTATGGTCTCCTGCTCTTTTTTACACCCTAAAATTACAAGATATGTTTATTTTCCTTTAACTTGTTTCTCCTTGCACCCATTTATTTTCTGCATACACCCAGTGTTCAATTCAGCCTCACCAATAAGCAACCAATGCAGCTATTAAGAACACAAGCCATCGACCAAGCTGCCAAGACAGCAAATTTTGAGGCTGCCACTGCTTCAGCAACCCAACAACTTTTTGTTTTGTCATAATAATGAAGTTTGGAAAAGCACTTCAGTATGACTACAGTGAATACAATGAATGACACTGGGAATAAAATTAAACTGATCTGTCTCAAAGCTGCTCCATGAAAAGCTCACTGAAGTGAACAGAGTAAAAATAATAATAAATGGTCATTCTATCAATGAGCTCAATTTCAATAACTCTGCACTTTTACAAACATCTTGTTTTTCCTGGATAGCATTGTACTTTTCAACCCGCAACTGAAATCCCTTTGTCTAATAGGTGTTAGAATTGCCATTATTTACAATTTATTAATATAGGATTTACCTGAACTCCTGAAACAGAACCACATCTATTCCACACCTGGAATGGAGTATTGTTCCTGCTCCCCTGGATGACTCAGCCTTCATTCTTCTATAAGAACTCTCCAGGGAAAAGAGTTTGCCACCAAACCAATGCAGACTGCTTCTTAGTGCCATGATT
This sequence comes from Sylvia atricapilla, assembly GCF_009819655.1. Lineage (NCBI taxonomy): Eukaryota > Metazoa > Chordata > Aves > Passeriformes > Sylviidae > Sylvia > Sylvia atricapilla. The sequence goes on from NC_089146.1 coordinate 25,355,837, forward strand.
TACCCTTTTCAATCACAATAGAAGTCTTCATCATCACTGGATATTTTACCTGCCTTAAATAGAATACTCTCTCCTATGATCATACCATGAAACATCTAACAAGAATACTAGGAATTTCATCACTGATTTCTTCTTTAACTAATTCATAGCTCTTTTAACTCTATATCTATACATAGCTTATATAAGACTGTAATGCCTCCTGTTAAAAGTCCTAACAAGTTTACCTTTCACACTGTCATTTTTTTTTATATATATTTTAAGTGCCATATAGAAAATGTGTTGTCTGTTTTAAGGTACAAACTACAGAGTTGTATTCAAAGACAACAAACTACAGATTTCTCCTACACACAATTGTGACTATTGCACACAAGAACCAAGGGCGAACTTCCTTTGGTTTGTAATATCCAGTATCTAAAATAGACTCTGAACACAATAGTTGCTGCTTTTTTGCTTTTCTTTTTTTTTTTTTTTTTTTTTAAACAGCCTTATTCCAGAAACTGATAGGATATAAAAATCTGCTTCAGAAGTTCTGGCAAAATTGTTCCATTTATGACTCAAAAGAGCCTATTCTAGATGTTTTCAGCACATATTAAAAAGAAAGTTGGCATTTTCATCTTCCCTGCATTCAACATAGAGAACGACAACTAGATGAAGGAAAATAACTTACAACAAAAATATTGCGTGAGTTTTCCATTAAAAAACTACAAAACCTTTGCTTCCTATGTTCTAGTTTATACATAAGTTCTTATGCCAGGCCTGTTAGCACAGACGCTTCCCAGCAGTTTGTCAAACATCATAACTAAATATCTACTTTATGATTTCTCCCTTCTGCTGCTGTGGCAGAAATGGCAGAAATGTGATACGCTTTCACACAAGAGTTTGGCTTTACTGTGCACTGCTATTTTCCAGCTTGAGCACAACACCACAGGCTTATAATTTCCAAGTCAAATAAATGATACACACTGAACTGAAATTTTGGAGATCTGTGCTGAGCTTGAGCTCTAAAATCATAGATTACATGGTGTCTCTGAACTGCATCTCTCATCTCTCCTTACACGAGCACATTTGTCTGCCGAGAATGTCACATCTTTAGATGTAAGCACTGCAGACAGCACTGACACCTGCTCGTAGCATCACCTCTCCAAAGCTGGTCTTGCAAGAAAGATATCAGCTACAGGCTATGTCTTCACAGAACAGCAGCTGTTTTCTATATTTTTTCCTGTAGAGGAGAAAGCCCACTGTGTTTCCCGCTCTCAAACCTTCCACCATTACCATTTCCACACGTGGACAGTAATTCTAGTACTAGTACCAATGGCATCTAAAATCCCTGCAACAGCAAAGCTGCACTGGCTGCATGATTGAGGGCAGAATTGAAGCTTTTCCCACAGAGCCTTTCTCACTTCTGCTAATAAAGCAAACACGTAGCTCCTGCTTGCTTCTGTGGTTATCCCAAATCCTCACCAAATACTGCTGTGAGTGCCAAAAATCAATGTTCTTTTTGCTCCACATTTACTCCATTATAAAGAGCAGGTTGCACAAGGGATACTGGTCTTTTTTTCCCAGCACAGTCTGTGTCTGCACAGCTCTTTTATGCACATCATTCCTGATAGTGTGTTACCAACCCATCCCGTACTTTTTTTAGTAAGTAGCAGAAAAGCACAACCCAAGCAGAGCAATTACTTAGAGCCCTTTGCTCCTCTAGCCATCTTGATGCTTGCCCTGTGGACTCTTTGCCAGCACAGGCCCAAGATAAAGGACAAGAAGGCTCTCATTGGTAACAACATGGGCTACTGAACACACAACTTACAGGACATCAGCTCCTCTGAACAGATACAAGAATAACCAAACATCTTTGTCCTGCAACTGGGCACAAAGATATTGAGGAGAACCGTATAACTTTTATTAAGTGTGGCATAAACACAAACCAGACAAAAAGTTTGGCTTTGATTATGCCCATCAGACCTGCACACTTGTTTTAGGTGTGTTACGATGTCACGTTACCTCTCACACAAAAACAAGAGACAGGATGCTCAATATTCCCCCTTTCTGCCCACCAGGTTCCCACTGGCATTGACAGGATCCTGCACATTGTGCTACACCATCATTCCTCACAGCTCACACATTTCACATCTTCTGGGGATCATTTCAAAGGAGGCATTCAACATGGGGAAAATACCCCAGTGGAGAAACAAGACCATAGGAATCCAATATATTGTTCATATTCTCCATGGCAACAAATCATAATGCTAGAAATACGTGGAGAGCAAGGATCTGATGGTTTTTCAGTTGGAGACCTATATGATTCCAAGAAATATGATCAAATACTTTTGTTTCTTTTTCAGACTGTTTGTACATTTTGCCACAGTTGTTTCAAAAATTGCATTTAAGCCCAGTTTTACACAGTCAGTTCTTTATGATGTTCCACAGGGCTGCTCAGGATGTCTATACTTACTTGTAGTTGATTATTACAAAGCAAAGGGAATTATTATTTCCACCCTACATGCCTTGCAAACAACTCAAATGGCTTTATAGCACTAAAAATTCCTGGACTTCCCACTGCAACTAAGTGCTTCCCTGCTGCAGAATTTTTCTTTAATGCCCAGATCAAACACTTCCTGGCCAGAAAACAAATTCTTTTTGACACTATATATACTTTATATTCTCATACATAATTGCCTACACTGACTACTCAGGCTGAGAGCTAATAAGAACTGAAAAATCTTAGGTGATACAGTCATATTGTAGCAATTTTCTTATTATTTTTCATTATTTATTTACTGCATACAAAAAAGCTGATAAATCCCTTTCATGGGCAAATAATATATTTCATACCTCAAAATCATATTTATCAGAATTATACTAGGTCTTTAGCATTACCAGTATAGATTTATCGCCATTTTAATTAAGCACTTTCAGGTGTTCACACAAAGCTTTACTCATGGGTACTTTGTGTGTTTGTTTTTTCAAAAGGCACATTCCACTACTGCAGGCCTCTTTTTTTTTTTTTTTTTTTTTTTTTTTTTTAACAACAGCCTTTTACTTATTGTTATCTCTTTCTGCACGAACTTGATGAATTAGAACTTTCTGTCAATAAAGGACTGGGTTGTGCTTTATAAATTCATCTTCACTTGTTGCATTCATGTTTACATTATGTTATATAATATACATATATTATAACACATGTATTATGTTCATCTGGCTTTCTACCCAGAGGCTCTGTTCCCTGCAGCACTGTCTTATCAATTACAAGCAAAGGTAAACCAACCCATCAAAACCTCCAACATTATCAGAAAGCCACAGCCCAGTCCTTGTTGGGAAGTATTATTCCCTGTAAAGATACCTACTATTTGCATTCAAGTGACAGTCAAAGAAAGTTTCTACAGCCACCACCTACCACTACTGCTCTTCCAACCAAGGTCAGGCAGTGCTTTGGCCAGAGTAGACTCAGTTCTCCTCACAGTAGGTGTTATAGAGCTCATTGTGCTGGAGACAGTGTTGGTAATACAGAGATGTTTCTGCTACTTACTGAAAATTCCTTACACACAGACCAAGACCTTTTCCGCTCCTCACACCACACCACTAGTGAGGAAGGCAGGGGGAAGCAAAATTTGGAAGTCGACATAGCCAGGACAGCTGACCCCAGCTGACCACATGGATATCCTTTATAACATCCTGCTCAGCACTGAAAGCTGCGGGATGAAGGAGAGGAAAAGGGGGATGTTCAGAGCAATGGCTTCCCGAGTTCAGAGTGATGGCTTCACTTTTACTCTTGAGATTCTCTCCCCCATCCCACCAGGGGAGTGAGTGGCTGTGTAGGGCTGAGTTGCTGGGCTTTGTCCATGACATGTGCCCAACATGAGCCTCAAAGGGCTTGAGATAATTACAGATTTGATTGGAATGTACTAGATTGAATTTACAGCTGTTACTGCTGGTTAGTTATTAATCAGCAGCTTCTGTGTTTGCCATGAGGCTTGCTTCCCTTACTGTTTATTAGACTCTACTGCTCATTAGTAGCTACTTTTTGCTTTTGCTGCTTGCTGTACTGCTTATTATTTGACTACTGGGCCTGGGAATATTTTGATAACAGCAATGCCCATGCTCCTGGGCTGGCAGGTGGCCAGGGCATCTCTGCTGCTCCTGTGCATTAAGAAGGCTGGAACTCCACTAAATTTTTCTAGTAGTGATCTATCTAGTGTTTCCTAAAATGAAATTCATATGTAATATGATAATACAGGGCCTTCCACTTTTAGAGGCTCTGCCTTGGAAACAAGATGACAGCTGACAATTCAAATTTGCAACAGGATGTCAAATTATGTCCCAAATATTACCGATTTCTTCTTCCTGGTACTATGCTTCATATTCATAGTTCTACCTGGTGTGGAAACTTATTATCTGGACCTCAGACATTCTTGATGGCAAATGTCTGAAAAGTTTTTCACGTTCGCTATTTCTGCAGAGTTGTGTAATCATTGAATTCCACTGGAATTTTATACTATTAGCTACTGCCTTTAACATCTACATTTTTGAATAGGCTCTCAAACCTAATGACCTTTAAACTCTTAAAATATGGGAATTCATCCAAAGCAAAAAAGACTATCTGAACTTCCTTAATGACATCTCTACAAGAGAAGTGGAGATCTTCAAAATTATTAGAAGCCTTCTATAATAAAGGAGGAAATTACTCCTACATAGCACATTCTCAGGAGCATAAATTAATGGCTCTATTCAGCTTGGCTCTGAATGCACTGCATACAAACAGCATAGAAAGTTATTCTTTGTACAAGTGATTAAAATGAATAGTTTAAACATTTCATACTGCAGTCTTACCATCTCGCCTGTTGAGTTTTGCAAAGCTGGGACTGTGAGTACTGAAGAGCTCAGAGGAACTGGTAAGGGCAGCGGAAGGTAAGGGAGATACCAATGCATCATCACAATTATCTAAAAAGGAAAACAAAACATATAGAGGTCATCATATGAGCAACACATATGTCAACCTGTGTTATCTCCAGGTGGTGCTCTTTCTATTTAGTAGACAGAGAGTGGGCACACAGCTTGAATTGTGCTTCAGTTCACACCTGAGGACTGAAATTAGCCCTCCAGAATGGTCTGGTGGGACAGCAATCACATGGGAGCTGCCATTAAGACACTGAATGCTTGAAAAACTGGAAAATGTTGTCCTTTTAGTGAATGAGATTTGATTGTCCATCCTGCAGTTAAAGAGGGTAATTGACAACCCTCTTTGACAACTGCAACACTGACAATTGCAACATTGACTCTTGTTGCAAAAGCGACTGGAAGAACGCCTTAATGCCTGGACGGACCTTAGGAACACCCGAAGTGTTATTTGTCCAGAACAGTTTTTCCACACAACAGGTGTGTAATGTAGGAGCTCAGTTACAACTTCATATTTCTGTGTGGAGGTGACACACAGAAACATGCCATGGGGGCTTTTGCAACATGTAAAAACGTGTCCTGTACTTCACAGGTATCTCTGGCTGCACTAAAATCTCAAAACCTTAACATCTACATCATTTCTTCCCAAAACTCATACAAACGTGCAAGGCCAAATTAGTTTTGTTCATTCACATGAGCAGCCTCTACATTTCTCCACTCCTTTCACCTCAGCTTCTGAGGACAGATGGGCTATGCTAACAGACAAGTGGAATTTTTGAGCCCATAATGTTTGAACAGGGATGGAATTAAATAAAGTAAATTTTCTCATTACAATGCTGTCCCATAAATGCTCAAGAACATTATGCAGGGTTTCAGTAGGGAATAATAACAATAATATAATAATAGAAACCTCTCATTTTTAATTGACTCTTCCATGGAGCAAACATGGACCTAATTACTGAAAAAGGCCCACAGGTCACCAGGATCTCAGGTCACCACAGTGTTCTTGCACTCAGGGAGTAAATATGCAGTTTGCAAGGACTGGGGATAGGGAAAGGAAGGGCTACAAAAGACAAAGAATAAAAGCAAAATTTGCTTGATAGTTATAGAAACTAATTCAGATTATTCCAAACAGAGTGATACTTTTTCCATGTTGAGACAGATTACAATAAAACATTTCACATCTGTTTCTACTATGACTCTCTAAAACAACACAGATATTTTTGCAATCAAAATCCAGCTCTATATGAAAGAAAATCAATGTAATCAATATAATTTGTATCAGTGCAGTAAATGATAGATCTCAAAAACCAAAGTTCTATACAAAACTTTTTCTATCTCTTTGATTCCCAAGAGTAAAAAAGCCTAGCAAGAACTGCAAGATAGATAAATTAGGGACAAGTCTGCACTGATGCTGTAGCCACAAGGATAACTAACAAAACAAGTATCATGGTCCTGAGCCGACTCCCCATGACTTACACCCTTTGAATCTCAAAGAGATCTTCTGAAGAGTCTGTGGAGTGCCAGTCTCCTGGTACTCCATGAGATCAGGACATGAGATTACGTTCTATTCAGACTTAAAAACATCCCAAACAAAACAACTGTAAATTGAGGGGTTTAAATTCACTGTCATGACCTGAACAGAGATTGAAACAAATATTGGAAATGGTGAGTTCATAAGGGCACAGTATTTACCAGACTTCTGCATTCTATAAAAACAGCAGAATGGTTGGGAACCTCTCAAAAGAAGGTCCAAAATCCTAGCAGACAGATCTACAGGACTACTCAGCAACACTTAAAACATGAGGCTAGAAATAACTGACTTGAAATAGCAGAAATTTCACCTTAAACAGTGACTAGACTGCTGGCTCTCTTCAGTCCCTGTGGTTGCTCCTAGGCCACAAGAGAATTCAACATATCAATCACCCTGTGCTCCAGTTGTCCATCACTGTTCCCCAAAGGTAGGACTGGATACCCATGGGACACCAAGTATCTCAGCATCACAGCAAGAGGAAACCATTTCAGAGCAACACATTTAAGGTTTTCCCTGGGATCTCTAGAGGCTCCAGGCTGAGAAGTGACAGTTAGCTCCTGTAACTATGAGATGCTTTGTCTAAAATTCCATATCCTTTGCTTCTGTCCCAATGCACATGCATCTGTATCTCTGCTGCTACAGCACTGCAACATCATTTCCACACTGAATTCTGGGATGCTTATTTTGCTTTGTTCTAAAAAAGAAAGTTAAAAAAAAAAAAAAAAAAACAGCTGAACTACAGCTAGGAAACCTTCTCTAAATTAACATCTAGCTATAAAAACATGTAAGTTTAAGGCTTCAGGACTTAGGACAGCATTAAAAAATTGATGATAGTTCTGAGAGCACCAAGACTAATGCAGCCCAACTTTCAACAGATAAGAGTGTAACGATTGATTGACTCAGAGTACATGCTGGAATTTCCTCCAAGTGAAGATTATTTTTGAATGGATTCTCTGACAAGATGCAAGGTCACTCTTCTGCCCTTCATTCAGTCAAAACTAACTTTGCACTGGAGGTTGAACCAAGAGCTCTACATGCACAGACCTACAATGCAGAACATTGGCACAGTTTTCACGCAGCAAATGAAATTCCAGAGTACAGCAAAGTGCTTGGGATGCACCAGGCAACTTATATATGCACAATAATTCAGATCATTTGCAGAACAGTTCTGTACATCCCTTGTCAGAGGGATCATCCCCTGTCAGAGGAACACATTTGAGACTGATACCTTTTAGTAAAACAGCTGAAATATGGTACAGAGTTCAAAAAGGTGGGATATTCACGTACAGCAAGGGTCATTCCATTGGCCCTGCTTCCATGAGAAGGCAATATTGAAAAGCAAACAAACCACCACCAACAAATCTCTCATGATTAAAAAACTCTCCAATAAAAGATGTTATTATCATGGTTCCTTTTGTGATGGATGCAGACAAGAAAAAGATGAAAAAATTTGTGCTTATGCAAGATCAGAGAAGACCAACAGTAAAACCAAAAGCAAAACCAGCGTATGCTGATTCCCACCACATAATCCCAGCACACACATTTCAAGAGGCTTCATACCCCCCAACTTGATGTGACATCATTTCAGGTGCTCCCACATTTACAGCTTCTTACCTTTAGTTCCTGACCTATTTCTCCATTTGCTTTGAAAGTTTGCCTGTCAGAACAGGAACTTTACTTCTTGGAGTTAACTGCATTATATGCCTATTAAAAACATTGGGTTTAGAAATGAATAATTCTGCAACACAGAACCATTTAAAACATCTGGACGCTCACAAAAGCACATTTACTAGCCAGTTGTTCAGTTGTTTTTTCCTGTGTTTTCCTTGACAGGATAATTAGCAAAAAAATAATGGAAAAAGGGTCTAATTGTACCTATAAGCCAATTTTTTATGCAAACCACACAACAATACAGATGTTGATTTGCATTTGAGAAAAGGGTTGACCCTTTTGACTTGACTTTGAATATTCAAACTTCTGAAAAACAAGCAGTTACCAAAAGCATTTACAGTGTCATGAGTGTTAACAGAACTTTCATAAGCGATCTTGCTTCTGGAATTAAGAAAAATAGTTGCATATATCAACATGAATTTTCTGGGGCTTATTCATTAATAGATTTTAGAAAATATTGATTTTTGTAGCTTTAATTACCCTTCAAATTAAAGCAAGGAAATGTCTTCACCTTCTTTGGCCATGTATTTTAATTTCTTTACAGAATTCTTTGGACAATCTCACAAATATAAATGTTATCAGTTCAAAATCATTTAAGTGACATTTAGACACTAACTTCTAGGCTTTTTTGAAACATTACAGATAATACAAGCTTTAGCTGATAGTACACAAAATGGATTTTCAGAGATGGCCTTTTGCCCAAATACCTGATTAAGCTCTATATGTTGTGAAGGCCTACAACATCTGTGACACGTATGAAAAAATAACTGAAAAATATGTATCCAAGTCCTAGACAGACAGTATTTGAAATGCTCTAGAAGAAGAGCAGGATTCTATAATACAGCTAACATATTACCAAAACAGATTTTGCACAGAAATCAGAGATTCAGACTCTTTCTTAGTTCCTCCAGAACACATTTCATACTGGTTTTGATACACTTGGCATGATCCAGTTTCTAACCTTCAAGGCTGAGACAGTCTTCATCAGCAGCAATTGGTACAAATTTAGAAAATTTCTGATTAGTGGGTACTGAAGATATTTAGAAAATCAAAAACCCCAGAAACCCATAATGGTTACACTAATGCTTTGAAGAGGATCAATCTCTGGAGCACAGGCAGGGTCGTAACAGGCCCAAACTGCAATAACCTGTCCTGCTCCTGTTTCTCTGGTTCACCTGAAGAGTCACTGGGACAAAACACCTTGATTTCCACTTGTGAAGGCCATCCAGAAAGGTCACTAACACTTCCTGAACAAAAGCTTTGATAAAGAGGACGCCATCAGTGAAACACCTCCAGCCCCTGGGCTCCACAGATTTTCCAAACATCAGCCTCTAACTGATGAGGTTCAGCTGATTTTGGTGCTGCTGTACCTTCACCAAGACAAATGTGCAGAAGATACTTGACTGCAAATGGTTTTTTATGTGGTAGTACATTGTATGTCAAGATCTCCTATCATTATAATAAGTAATTACTTATACTGGTACATACATCAACAATCTCATATCACTATCAATGCAAAGTACATTGTACAAGACTCAGATCTATGCTGCAGCTACTCTATCAGCAACCATAAGCATCACAAAATAATTACAAATACCATGAAAGCAGCACTCAGAGTAGGAACATGGGACTAGTGTCACCCAATGATGCAACTGAGGGAAGGGTGGGGGACAGGACATAGCATGCAAACTTTTAACAGAGCCAGAATTGTCTACTGTCTGCAAAATATAAAAATTGAAGATGAAAAAGGAAAGAATTATAGCCCAGACAATGGTGTGGTTACACCCCATGATGGAGTCAAAAAGACAAATTCAAAAGAGGGTAACTGTCATGCTTCCTGCTCTATCCCATGGCAATAAAAGCATTTGAAGGGAAGGTAAGTGCTCTACTTCAAGAACACAGGGCCTGGCACATCACCAAAGAGCTCCTGCAACAGACCTTGCTCATACATCTCTGCTGAAGCAGATGCAAGAGGTGCAATGAGGCCAGGAGTGCTTGTGATCTGCTGTGAAAACCCCTGCCTGAACCACAATCCCTGAATTTCAAAGGGACTTTTAGAAAGGCTTCACAGAACCACAGACCTTTTGCACATTGATAGCTATTTAAATACAGATATGTCCATTTTATAATAAACATGAAGGAGATTTCAGGATAAACCAGAGGCCTCGTAGCTTAGTCTTAAGAGGTCTCACTTGGAAATTAAAGGTATATTATTACAGTGAGACTTTTGTTGCCAAGATATAATTTTATTCATTATTAAAATACCAGCAGAGTTACAGATGGTACTGAAGTTAAATTGTGTGCATCATTTTGATTGCAATTGTAAATTGTCTCTGCACTGGGATTTGAAGTTGAAAAGATTCACTGCTATTTATAGGCTAGATAAAATTCCTCTTAGCATTACCCACTTAATGGCATACTTTGTTTGAAAGATGTAAACCATGCTTTTTGTACCATGCCTCTTAACAGTCCTCAGGAGTGACCACTGATGCCTTTCACTTCATCTGTTTTTCTCCTGCCTTCTGTAGGTACAACTCTCCTTCGAAAAGACAAAAAATACATACTTGGACTTACTGTGGAAATTAACCTTCACTGTTATGGTCCAATGAGATATATGTGCATAGGAAAAAGAGGAGATTGTGTGAGGGGTAAAAATGATACATACACAAAAGACACAAGGAAGTGCAGTAACGTGGAGTATGTCTACAGATTTGGAAGAGATTGGGAGATTATTTCTGTATCAACAGTCCCTACAAAAAGCCTCTCACGGCAACCACTACCTACAACTAGGTTCTACTACCAATTTAACGACCTTAGTAAATGATGCTTGAAAACATGACAAGAGAAAATAAAATAAAACCCAAACAACCTCTTTTTCTGTAAAAAGAAATTCCTTCATTTTTCCTTTTTTTTTCTTTTTTTTCCCAGAGACTGGCTACACGTACATGCACAGCTGTGAACTCCATCTGTTAGCTGAAACGCATGGCATATTTTTCAAGATATAAGACACTAGAGAAAGTACTTAACAACACAATGTTCCTTTTTCTTTTCGCGCTATACTGCAAATAAACGTCAATAGTTAAGCTAATCATGAGCTCTTCCTAAGCAACTGCAAATTACATAAGTGTTCTTTCATATGCCTGTAAAGACATAAAAGTATTACTCAATCAATGCATTTATAGAGTCTCTTACAATACAGTGTGCATGCATAACGTTGTTTCACAAAAAATGGTCAAGTCTGATTCTGAGTGACTCCAGGGGCACTCATAAAACTGATTCAATACTGGGTCTTATTTTTTTACTGAAACAAGCATGTCTGCTATGTAACTCCTACTCACAATAATGAAGTAGAATTGCGTTTGAGGAACAGAGCGACAGGGCTCATACTATGAATTTCAAATAGTCATCAGTGCAGATCCTTGTAAACTAATATGCAGAAGCAATTCTTGTTTTGAGAGGGTGAAAGAACATCAGACTAAGCCAATTACCAACAAAATATAGTTAAAGAATGATCTGAAGTTAAAGGAAGAAGTGTTCTCTGATTTCAGCTCATTTAAGTGAGTCATGTCTGCAGCTACAAAATGAAGGTACCATCACTTTATCTTATACTACATGCTTTTCATTAGATCAGAGGCCTGTTGTCAGACAGGAGGGAGCTGTAGTCAATGCACAGCAAATCCATCACAGAAATCCATTTTTGGCACTCAAAAATTACTGAAATTGCTCTATATGGAAAACAAAAAAAGGACCACAACAAAAGGATGTGCTGACTCAGCCTTCCAACATTTATATTTCAATGAACAAGTTGCAAAATTATTGTCCAAAGTTGTGATTTACTCTCAGCAGGTGTAACAGCAGTTGCCAGAGATTCTTACTACTTTCTTCTCAGAATATAATGCTTCTTGTGCCTATTTGCCTCTCCTTTCCACATTTCTGATATCCTGTTAATGTAAGAGTGCTTTCACCTTTGACCTGAGAGCAGAAACCTACAAAGCTGACACAACAGACAGAGCAAATTTTATACCTGACGTCTGCCCTTTTGACATTTAACTCACTTTAGGGAAGAGACATTATAAATCCCCTCATATCATGGTAGAGAAATGTATCCTGAGATTACCTTTCTGTACAGGAAAACACAGGCAACTGGCTTTTTCAGCACAGGGCATTTTTTGCTACATTATGAAAACAAAAATCTAAGAACATGGAGGCCCTTTTCTCTGGCCGTACAGCATCGCATCATCACAAGCACTTTTTTGACTTGGCCTAGATGAGGCTTGTTACTCACGCATTTCAAACAAAGTTTTAGAGTTTATATATACCAAAGATCAACACTGTCTTTAACATTTCAGAAGTTTCAGCAGAACTTACAAAAAGAGAAACTTGACGCCTTTCAAGCATCAGACCTTGCTACAAGCATGCTCTGCTCACCAGAGGCCATTCCCTGAAGGATTTCAGGGCACCACTGATTAAGCCATGGATTCTAAAAAACAGAACAGCATTTGCCTTAAGACACCACAGAACAATTAAAACAACACTAAATTTGCAGGAAAAATGTTAATGCATGCGCACCCATCAGCAAGGCTGCCAGGATTATTATTAGAAGAAAACACAAGAATGATCAGAGCCAGTTGGACTGAGTTCTATAGACCTTTACCTACAGAAAATTAAAATGCAGAGTGGGTACAGCAGATTTTCTGCTGATGTTACTCAGTGTTAAAATTGTTCAGGAATTCATTGGTGAAGCAATTTTTCTAAGTTTTATAAATACATTTTTTAAAATGGAATGTAAATACCTGTTTCACTGAGAATAGGGTTTATTGAGGAAAAACCCAAACAAACAAGCAGGAGAGAAATAAGAAAAAATTCTGCACAAAAGCAGCAGCACATAGGTTATAATGACTAGAACATGAAAACTGGTTTGGGAAACCCAAGTGCTTTATTTGAAGGTGGGAGAAAATTACCATTTCAGATAACTAGCATAACTAATTTAAAAAAATGATCCATTTTCTAGTAAAATTTGGAAAAAAGAATTGTTTCAATTATTTATGTAGGGCCATTACATCTTCTACCACTTAATGTTCCAGAAACACAGTTCTGACTACTTAGAATCACAGAACAGTATCACTGAATCATTAAGGTTGAAAAAGACCTCCAAGAGCATAGAGCTGAACCTTTGACTGAACATCATCACATCAACTAAGCCAGAGCAGTGCCATGTCCAGTTCCATTTCTGGAACATTTCCAGAGATGGTGACTCTACTACTTGTTGGGCAGCCCATGCCAATGCTTAACCACCCTGTCAGTAAAGAAATTCTTCCTAATGTCCAACCTGAACCTCCCCTAACACAGCCTGAGGCCATTTCCTCTTGTCTTGTTACTGGTTTCCTGGGAGAGAGGCTGACCCCCACCTGGCTGCAACTCCCTTTCAGGTAGCTGTAGTTAGGGATAAGGACCCCCCGAATCATCTTTTCCCCAGGCTTTTCTCACACCTCTCCAAGCTGAGGAATCTTCCATACAGATGGACATTTATGCTATTCCCCACATTTTGAGTCACCTTCAAATTGAGCATGTTTGTGGGAGCCCTGCTGCAAACCTCAGTGCAGCATCTCAACACCAACTGCTTATCACTACTACACCTGTGACCATGGATACCTGAGATCAGAGCTGTAAGTGAAGACTCTGCTGCCTTTGTAGAGAGGCACAGTGTTAGCTGGGGTACCTTAGAGAAGAAAAGCAAGAATCCAGTTACCATGATAGGCTTCCTTTTGGGGAGTCACACAGTTTTCATTAAGTCGCGGATGAATGCGGGAAGGAAAATCATGGAAGAATCATCCCTTTGTAAATTCTTATCTTGTCCTGCTTCCCCAGCACAGCACCACAGTTCACATACTCCCAGTTTCTTCGAAATTACACAGTTTACCCCCACCTTGGAGCAAGATCCAGGAGTATCTGCATGAGTGTGATTGCCTCATTCCCATTCTCTCTCTTTTTAACCCAACCACTGCTTTAGAAGAGCAATGAGGTTGGACAACATCCATCACATGGGAAACTCAACCAGGCCGCAGCTTTCACCTTCCTAAAGAAGATTTTTCTGTTCTGGCTCCTATGGATCTCTATGGAAAAGGGCTCATTTATACAGGCAAACTTTGCAAAGATTTTCAGACAATGCCATAACTTTGTCTAGTAAGGTTATATTGTGCACATCTAAATTTAGAGCTGCTATCTGTAAGCAAATAACAGAGGCAGATTGTGAAATGCTGATGAATTTCACAGGCATGCCCAGCTAACAATGCACAGCAATTTAAAAGCCATCAATAACCAAGAGGCTGTCCCCTGAATTTTCAAATAAATCATGATAAAATGAATTCAATTTTTATTTTCCCTTTGAATCTTTGGTGAACTCATGGATAAAACTGATTAAAGGGGGAAAGAATACACAGCATGGGATTGACTAAATGTGTTCTGTTTGGAGGGGTTCACTAAATGTTTTCAGTTTGGAAGAGAGTATCTTCAAATTGTACAACATGCAGGATGGCACACTGAAAACCAATTACATCTCTGAGAATTTCAGTGCATCCCATAAGGCTGAGAGAATGTTCAATTTGCAGGCTGTGAGCAAGGATTAACAGAGATGAAGGTAGCAGTAAGTGCCCATGTACCATTGCATTTAAATGTAATGTCATTTCAAGGGATGATAAGTAATCATTTCATGTCTCAATAACCTCCAACAAAAATGCCTTATTTAGCCCCGAAACACCAATTTTTAAGACTCTTCTATGCAAGTTAATGGTTTAGATAAGGGACAGGATTGAAAAAAGTTCAAAATTCCCATTCTGAAGCAAGGTGAATGCAGCTTTGATGTCAGTTTAAAGATGAACATTTTCTTCCAGGCATTTCTTAGGGCACTGTGCTCTCTCTTCATCAGTCACAGTGGTGTTTTTAGTGACACAGGAAGAAAGAAACATACAGATCTCTTAGATTTCATGTAAGAGCAAACAAGCAAGACAGGTTATACAAAAACTTTTCTAACTACCCATGATTATGTTGAGGATCAGTATTTGAGACTATATTGATGCAGTCTTCATTACAAACTTATGCAACTTTAGGCTCCAATGTCACGCCCTGAACAAGACTCTTGGCACTGTATGACCACAGTCCTCAGCCTTTACATCACTGTAATTCTAGCCCACAGCTCAGAACCACTTCAGCATCTCTCTCACTGTATTTTCTTTGAAGTGGAAGGTATTTCCTAACCCTCTGCAAAATATACCTGCTAATTATCATGATAATTTGAACCCATCTAGTGTTTTCTGCATTATTTTCAGAGACAGACAGTAACTCCTGGATTTATCACAGAACATGGAGGTGGAGGAGAAAACTCACCATCTATGTGAGTACAGAATAAAAGAAAAAAAAAAGAGGGAAAGGACATACTTAGAACAAGTAGGACAAGTCCACATGAGGATAATGCAGAACTTGTTCTGCAGCAAGTTCACATACATTAATAACGGAATTAATAAATAACAGCTATAAAATACACTGAGGATTGCAGTGCAGTATTTCTTTCACACAGGAGTAAACAAAACCAGGCATTCTTCATTTTTTAAAAATCACAATGAAATTTCAAGCAACTAAAAATCAAAATGGCAAAACTCAACAAGATGGCAGTTTTGATTTAAGTATTGATTAATATATCAGTTTGAATGCCAGCAGAACTCTAGCAGTCAGCTACCTTTTGTTTTGTCTAAAGAGGCCATTTTTCATCAAACAAGGAAAAAGGTTCACTTTCTATCAGTAGTCCTCCTTGCGAGAAACTTTGCAAACAAAAAATTATAAAAGTCTCAATTAAAGAAAAAAAAAATCAAACCAACCAAACTCTGTGCTTCATTGTCCCCTGTCACAAACAGTATACAAACCTGAGCCATCTTTGCAAAGTTATCATAAGAAGCCTTTCTAGATACAGTTGTCAGATGTGGAACAATTTGGGTAATAATTTGATAACTTTATTTTCAGATATGGCAAACAGACAACTCCTCCATGCTCTCTAATTGCATGTCATTTTGTTTAGACAGATCCAATTCCTTCAATACTGAATGACTAGCTCAAATGCTTTTACACATAATTATGGCTCAATCCAGACACACTTTTTTAAAAACAAAGCAACTGTATATATTAGGGTAATAATCTTTTAAATAGAGGAAAGCTCAGCTGTGTATTTTCTTATTCACTTTAAATCAAATTCAGATCCTGCTGGGATTTCTGCTGGTTCACATCCCATTTTAATACATAAACTCCCACAGGTTTTATCTCTTCAACAAAGCAATGGCTCAAGCCATTAAAGGTTTGTTTTATGCCCCTCTCAATCCCTTGAGATAAACAGAAATTGATGTTTATTTTGGGCCTTTTGAAATTTGAATAATTTTTGCAAAGTCCTGCAGCCCTGAAACTAAAATCTAATTACCTGCAAGTGTTTGCAGATGTAAGTGTACATTCAAACTCTCTCTTCTATGTGGCAAGCTTTTTAAAGATCAAAGAGCTACCTCTAGCCTTGAGGCTCCTTATTTGAAAATGCACGTTAACATTTAATGGTGTCACACTCCAAAGCCCTACACATTGCTTTGAAAACAGATCCCTCAGTGGTGGAAACAGCTTTCCCTGCTGCTAGCACTAATCAAAGGGACAGGAATACGCTTTCAGAAGATCCACGGCCAATGCCACCAACACAAGAAATACAGAGCCTGGTAATCTCACAAGAAGTTACTGGCAGCATCACAACCCAGCACATCAGCCCAATGAAAAGGTGAAAGGGGTCTTTCCTTTCAGTTTTGCCCTGGAGGAGACAACAAGCAAGGAGACAACTGCTTTCCTTGCTATTGAAGAGGATCACTCATGAAACTCAGAATCCAAGAGTGGCTGAGGTTGGGAGGGAGCCCAGGAGACCACACAGAGTTCCCTACAGCAGCTTGCCCAACACCAGGTTCAGAGTCACATTTCTCTTGGCAAGGCTCTTCCCTAATCCTTATGGGCAGTGAAACAAGCTTGAGTTTGTAGATTGAATAAGTGAATCCTTTCGTACGACAAAATGTGGTATTCAGAAATAACTAAAATCTTGTGGTGTTCCTGATAGGCTTTGACTTGGAGAAACTCGATGACAATCTTCTTTCTGTGTCCTGCTGAGCTGAACGTAATCAGGAGAACTTCAGATAAATTAATTTTCCAGGACATAAGAAAGAACTTTAATCTGATAACAGCATCTCTAATTTTGTGTTTATATGATAATGCAGGGCATTAAAGAGATGATTGTGTGGAATTTGTCACATTTTTGAGGAAGAACTAAGCAAGGCTGATAATTTTCTTCTTTTCATCTCTATTATTCCTATTTGTTTTCTCTTTTCTTGAAAGAGAAACCAGTTCCAAACCAACATGAGGAAAAACATAGTTGCTTATATTTAGGCAAATATAAAATATATACTAATATATATATTATATAATATGTTCTATATGTATTATATATTTTATACTATATGTATTATATATTTTATATATGTTTTAAGATATATTATAATAAAATATAATATATATATTGATCTGTCTAGGTTTGTTCATTTGAAAGGCACACCTAAAACATGGAGAGATTCAGGGATATGATTAAATAATGGAGTGGGAGGAAGGCATATAATTTGGTTTTTAACCTCAGTATGTTTCAAATTGTGAAAACAAGGAAAACAAATGCATCAGTATGTTAATTCCAAGGCATATCCTCTGTTACACTTATTATTAACTGCATGAATCCTGGGTTACCCAAACAGGCTGAGGTTGGACCACCTTATGAGACGTAAGACATCACACTGGCTTCTGCTGCTGTTGAAATTGCTCCTTTCACCTACATGGTAATGAGGGGAATAATGAGGGAAAAGTATAGAAGCCCCTCCCAGCAGACCCATGAAGCTCCAGAATGACCTGAGACCAGTCCCTGTCACAGTCTCATCCCAGGAAGGTTAAGTGGATTTTGATGAAGCCATCAGCTCCAACTGCAAAGAGCTTGAGCCAATGCCAAATGAGGTCAAAGGGATTTTTTTCCCCTCCATTAGCTTCAATGAGCTCTGAATAAAACCCAGTGGGCTACAGTGTGCCTACTAATTGTTAAGGGAATTAGAATTCCAGTAAATCATTACAACTGTGGTCACTTGAAACCAGAATGACAAAGGGAAATTACATGATCCCCTGCATCTCTCTGTGTGAACCACTAAACTCATGTTCAAACCATGGTAATGTAGCAGAATTTAGGAACACCACCTCAGGCGATGCAAACCAACACCTACTACACCAGGTTAATTCCTGTTCTCCTGAATTCCAGAGCAATAATGCCTCATAAATTCAAGTGACTATTTATGTACCCACATCAAACCCCCTAAAGTGCCTCTCCTACTCTCAAAGGTAACCTTCTTTTCACAAAAAGATTTTGAAAAGTCATGTCTATTGGTACAAAGCAGAGACTGACTCAAAGATCATGAGACTATGATTTATGAATAAAAACTGTCAAGTGCAGAAGTTTTTTAAAGATGTATGTATAGTATATTATTACACATAATATATACTAGAATATAACATATATATATATAGATACAATGTAGTATTTTTAAATAAAGTTGGCCAATTTGTTAATCAAATTCTCACCACAGTGACACACAAACAGTTGCCATTCGATTTTCAGGATGAACCATTCTTTAAACATGGAGACCAACATGAATTAATGCAGCCTTTATTTAGCTATTACCTGGAGGATGTTTATAGCACTTTGTCATTGCCCTGGCTAATGCTTAAGCACGATCAGAGTCATGTCATTCCATTTCAGTTTCCTGCATGCACCAGAACAAGCCCACGTCCGTGTGACATTCACGGACACGCTCTGCAGCCACTGTCCAAGGGGGCAATGGCTGTGGGCTGCACACAGCAAATCAAGCCAAGTCTGGCTAAATGAACAGAGCCCAAGCTTGTTTGCTATTCCAGTTGTAAACAGCAGTCTTAAGTGCAGTAGGGGCCACACGGGGTAGCAAATGCAGACAGCAAGGGACCCCTTTGGAATGGTGCTTTATGTGACATTAGGCATGGCTTCCCCTCCTCTGGCAGGGCATGTCACTTTATCCCCACGCTGCAGAGATGGAAATGAGGCAGCAGACAAGGTCACACAGAAATCCTCTTGGTTAAGTGGGAACTGAACAGCCTTCCAGAGTCCCTCAACACTGAAGAGCTTTGCTATTACTTTTTTCTCTTGTTCTCATAGAACAAATAATTTGAAACTCAACAAATGCATGAAAATTGCCAGAATTGAGTCAGGGAAAAGGATGGGAAAAGAATGGGAAAACTAAAGGAAAAAATTAAGAATACAGGCATTAGGAGGGTTGAATAGGACAAACACAGTGGAAAGAGGACAAGCATGGACAGTTATAGCCTTCCATTTTTTGAAAGCGCTCAGTTCTGTTAGAATGGTGTTTGAGTAAAGAAAAATGGAGGATTGGTAGAGTGGAAGCTAATTTAGGTATATGTCTGGAGCTTAGGCTGATTAGGTCATTCACAGCCTGAAGCTTTCTGGCCATAATAAAGCCTATTCCAAACTATCCCTGCTGTGTCTCACTTCTGTTTATTTGACTAGTTCTGTTCAAGGTCCAGATTTGGCAGAGCTTCTGTTTCCCCCAAAGTGCATTTCATTTTCAACCATCTGCTAAAGACTCCAAGCCCCTTCTCTGAAATTTGAAAGATTTAATGACAATTAGCACGAAAATACTCTTTTTAATTTTATTAACAGATTGTAGAATCAAGAAAATTCACAGGGGAAAAATGTATTAAATAGTTTTGCCTTTCCCCATCACTAGACCTGCCTACCAAATGGTACGTACAAGGCACATGTGGGTAGCTGCAAAGCACTTTGAATGCAAAGCTACAACATTAATCCTGTAAGAATAATCACAACAGCCAACTTGTGCTACCATATAGCTCTACTGACTCCAGTAAGACCTTGTAGAAATGCACTAAGCCATATGCAAGTCATTCAACAGAATCATGTTATTTGGTTTCAAGTCCCCTACCTCCGGCCCTATCTGCCAGCTCCCTGCCTCCTCCCCAAGTATCAAATTCAGTAAATGTTAGAGGAAAGCATGTTCTCACACTGCTAGTCTGAGAAGTTCAAGGGAATAAGACTTCATCTGGAAAGTTTCATTGCTGCATGATACATATAGGGGATGTCTTCTACATTTTCAATACTTCAACTTTTTTAGAAAAACAGAACTATTTAAGTTTCCTAAGAGATCCATAAATTCACGACATTTCTATATGAGTCAAGGGCTTTAATTTCTTGGAAACTGCATTTTTTAAAAATACTCACTGTCACTGCAGAGATTCTCAGTTTCATAGTAATTCATGTCATTGGCAACCTTTAGAATCTTGACTTACACTTTGAATGTAGTAAAACAAGGCAGACATGTAATTATGCCCTGAAAATAAAATCTTTTGTAGGCTTGAACGGCATCTTAAACATTAACTGAATCAGTTCCACCTGTCAAGTGGTTAGATGGGCATTCTTGAGGCATATCTACTTGAGAGTATATGTCCAACTATTTATATTTCTTGCAAAGGAGAAATTATCTCTTTTGTTACACTATGAAGCCAAATATTTAATTTTCTTTCTAATTAGGAGAGAGACATCAGGTCTTTTCCTCTGCAAGCTTGTACCCAACCCTGCCTCGATGGAAAAGCAGAGCCATAGTTTACAGCCAGATGTACTTATGACTCAGATTCCACTGTGTCCTCTGTATGCCCAAGCCACTGATTCTGCACAGGACCATCCAGATCAGGGCAACTCGGGTCTGCTCTCAGAAACAACTTCTCCACAGAAATCATATGGACCCAGACTATTCAGCCAGAGTTGGAGGAAAAGCTTTTCAGAAAACTTGGCCTACAAAAACGATCTAGAGCATTTTGGGATTTCTGTTTACTTTCCTCTGAGCTATGTAATCTGAAAATCTTAGGTTTCAATGGGCTAAAGATACAAGTCAGAAGGTGAGTTACCTGTGTTCAAACAAGATACATTTTCACTGCATTATTACTGCAAGCACAACTTAGCATTTTTGGAAGTGCAGAGGGAGAAGGTTGGATTTTGGAGCTAATAGGAAAGCAACAGCTAATAAGTTAAGCCACTGCAGCTATGACTGGTGCAAAATTAGCTTCTGCATTTCCATGCCAACCAGAGTGTGCTTAGTCATTCATAATCAAGTTTTTCACACCTTATGTAGTCGAAATGGATTTCTGGCAACTTTTACTATCAAAATACTTTGCTAAATAGCAAAGACCCTACTAAAAAAAAGTGCCTTTTGATCACATAAACAGGGACTAGGTCTCTGAGTCCTGCTTTCGTATTTTATATTATTATTAAACTCCAAGCAAACAGCTTTGGTTTCAATTTCTTTTACTAACCAAGTAGTAATGAATAGTTCAACAAATACCACATAAAAATATAGGCCATTTGTACAAGAGGAAAAGTTTCATAATTTTACAACTTGTTTTATTTTGAAAACTAGCTCATTTCCAATCCTGTTAACCATTCTTTCTCAACACATTCCACAATTTTGTACAAGCAAAATCAGTTACATTTATTTTAAACAAATTCAAATACTGTTATACTTTCATATCAACTTGGCATGTGAAATAAGGTGTACCTATATCTCTCTATATATAATTCAACAGACTGGGTATTAAAAAAGCTTCAATCAACAACTAAGACAGAAAAGTACTGCAGTAAACCAGAAGTATCCAACTCCTGTTTGAACAAACATCAATATATGTATCTGCATTCCCCTCTTGGGGGAAGAGACCTGAATAATGCATAATTAAATCCCATGGACATTCTAGAAGGAATTTTCACTTTAATAATTTACTATAAACAAATATGTTCACTGAAATTTTTTTTCTGAATTTCTCATTTTAAGACCTTACACTGGAAGTCTGGATTATTGTTTTCACCCAGCTGTACCACGGACCTGCAATTTACATGTTTGACATAAGGGAAGGTTATTTTTCTGATTGCAGCATCTGGCTCAAACAAACTAGAGACTGGAATCTATTTTCAGTTCAGACCTGGAAAAAAACTGGTATTCTAAAAGCAAAGTTTGACTTTTAAACATAACAAGTTTGTGGTTGTTGGGTTTTTTTGGGTTTTTTTTTGTTTTGTTTTTTCTTGTTTTGTTTTGGTTTTTTTTTTTTTTGTTTTGTTTTGTTTTGTTTTGTTTTTTTTAATGAAACTTACTAAGCAGTATCATTTGCATTGTTCTTAAAGGTTCTCCAGCACTGGACCATGTTCTACTCTTACTAAATTTTTATTACATCTTATCTTTTATACTTGAAGGTGATTGTTCCTGTTCTAGATGACTATTAAGATTATAGTCAAGTGTCTTCACCCCTTTTTTTTTGCATTAAACCACAGGTCCTTCCAACCTCTGGAACCCAAAGGTCTTTTACATCCTGTTGTTCTGAAGCACTCTGCAGCCAAAGCTACACCTCAGCATGCTCTGCGGTGAGAGGTGGCACTCTTAGAGTCTTACTGCTGCCAGTAGCTCCTTTCTCCCTTCTTTCCAAAGGGTCTGAGAACAGCAGGTTTCACAGTGGAAGCTTATGAGACAATCCAAACCCTCCTCAGAGAAGAAAATCCCGCCACTACTGCTTCTGGCCCGTCCTTTCCCCTATCTTTGGACAGCAGCACTGGAAGCCCTTGCACAGTGCACCACTGCAAAACACCTCTGCTGCTCACCTCTGCTGGCCCTGGGATGGAGAAGCCCCTGACATAACCCTGCCAGGACCTCGAGCTGTGCCTTCACAACAGGACCCTGCAGAGACCTCTCTCCATGACAATGCGCTTCGAGCCAGATCTCACCTGCTTTATCTCTTAGTCCTCCACTGTATCACGCCTTCATTTTTGCATTACTTGCTAAAAACTGAACCATCACATAACACTCAAAGTAAGTTTGCCTTTAGGCCACCTCTTCATGATTTTGCAGGTGATTTCATCACAGAAAAGGAAGGTCTTATTTGCTGAACTAGATGCACCAAATACTGTCACCGACTTTTTCTATCCAGGCATTTTACTACAGGCTTTGTCCCATTACCAACTCAAAAAGGCAAACCCAAATCCCAGAGGATTCATTTATACTTGGGATTATTCACAACTGGCTATTAATTACGGGTGGCAAGGAAAGAAACTCCTACTAATGGATCTTTACACAGTTTTGCTCTGTACTTAGATCTATGGATTTCTGAGGATTGAAGGGACTGTTACCTTGTTTAACCTCCAGAATAACTCAGGCTCTACAACTCTTCATAGCTATTCTTACACCAAACACACACACAAAATATATATACATATATATATATACAAGAAAGAATTTGTAGTATTTTTTTAATGCATTAGGAACTACTATTTTTTTTAATGCACAATCTTGTGCTTCCTTCCTGCACTGTGAATTGCTGTAATCCAACCATTATTTTCATTTCTGCACATCTGCAGGGTCAGCACTGACTATATCCAGCTCCTCTGAAGGCAATTCTGAAAATGTTCCTTCCTGTATTTTTCCTGCATAAGAACCCTAACAAAGGTGTTATTTAAAGATCCCCCCGAGCCTCTAAACAGCAGTGCTACATAAATGCACATAAGTAAAGCTTTGCTGATAAAATGGGGAGGAAAAAAAAAATATTTGGCCCTTTAAATTACAGAGAAAATGCACATCCCTATGAACCTCATTCCACCTCTTGCATTCCATCCTTATCAGTCAAGATCTCCAAACACTGCAGTAGTGTGCAGTGCACCTGTGTTGCACTGCTGACTCTGGATGACTGCTCATAAACAACCAGGAAATGGGGATATAAAGAGATGAACTAAGTTAAGTATTTTAATATAAAAATTAATAAAAATATAATAATATAAGTAAATAAATAAGAAAATTATTTTATTTGGTTGCTATTTTTGAGAGGGGAAAATAATGCAGACAAAAACCACTGCGGTGCTGCTGCCACACAAAGCTGAAACCATCAGTGAGCCATGTCAATTCTCTCCTAGCAAAGCCAGCAAGGTTTACTCTTAAATATCTTGCAAGTCTGGAAGGAGGAGGTCTGAAATCAAGCACGGAGAGTGCTGCAATCTGCCAGCATCATTTGAGAGGCAAGTAAAGAGAGAAACTGAGAAATTACCTTCAGTTGAAGGATTTGTGTTTTAAAAGATGAATGACCTGAGACCAGAGATAACTCTGCTCTGACAGCAACACACCAGGATAACATTTTTTCAGACTATTATCACATGATTAACCCAGAGGACCCACTGGTTCTCTGCAAACCTCACAGACCCGACAACAAGCAAGAGAAGAGTGATTTGGGTAGAGGAACAGCTATCAACAAAGCAACATGCTTCCTTCAGGAACTCTTCCATGAGGACCAGATAAATGATTACAAAACAGCAGATGTGGAGACCAGTGACAAAGGAAGGTTTTCCCTCAGCACTCCATGGATCAGACTGAACTTTAGAGAATTTTATGATCAATAAAAAGGTCAGATAACTGCACAAGTGCAACAATATCTAGATTATTGCCCCACTTCCAAAGAAGTCATAAAAAGAAAAAAAGGAAACACTCAATACATTTTACTTAAAAAAACCCCAATAAACCAAACAAAAACTCCACATTTTCTCCACGTGAGAAATGCATAAATCATCTGCTTCTCTGAAGCAGTATTTTTTCCTTCAACTCTTCATCTCACTTTTCTGAGGAATATGACTAAGTAAATTAAATAAGCAAATTGGGAAAAACCAGCATGTGACTATTTTGAGAACAAAACATTTTAAAAATTAAAAGGAGAAAAAATTACCCACCAACAGAAACAAGAAACACACACATTTTAGAATATTTAAAACAACAGGAAAGTCTAGTTTTCCCTCTGATCCTATATCAAGATGCAAACACCTATTCACCCAACAAAGCAAAAGGCTACAAACATAACCAACAAATACTCTAGGTCATTATTCCTTCCTATTTCTTTCTTTTTGCCTATATCCAATAGAGATATGATGCTTCTTCACACAGAAATAGCAGGATGTAGCAGAAGGTATAAATTTTTTTTTCATTTTAGTACCTTTCACAAAAAACAGAAAGTACTTTAAAAAAAAAAAAAAAGTCAAAAAAAGCATAGCCCAGAAAATTATTAATAATTTGACAGATCCTCTGCTTAACTTTGCATCTGCCAAAATGCAACTTCTCATCACGAAGTTTTTTTTCACACACCTAACTTCTGGACTTTTGAACTCAAACACTCACAAATGCAACCATCCACTTTCTCTTAGCACAAAATCAATCATCTGTCACTCCCAGCAAATTGCACATAGCCCCAAGAGTTATACAAGCACTGTAAAATGCCTATAGAACTCACACGTTTCTACCTCCAATTTTAAATGAAAACAGTTTAAAGGGGTTGAACGATACCATGGCACCTATTTCCACCACCACCCTCCCACCAAGAATCTTGCAGTTATTTTTAACTGTTCTGCTATTTCAGCTCCTGGGTTTTGAAGACAAGTGCCATGCAGAGCCTTAAAAAAGGAATATGGCAAAAACTGTTCCTGGTGGAAACAAACAGAAATCAGTGCAGTGGTCAAGATGTTATAAGGGCTAAATTAAACCAAAGATATGCCATGTACTTATACAGAGTATACATGTAATATACAGAATTTTAACTGTAGCTTTACAAGAAGATTCTTGCCTGTAGAGCTACAAGCAAAACTCTGTACATTACTACTAGCAATAAACTCTTGGAGTAATGTTATAGCAGTGTCTTCTCTTTCAGCCAAAATAGTTCAACACAGCTTAGCACAAGGAAGACAGTAACTGCTTTTGCTGTATCAGTTTATATTTTAATGTTGCACATTGAATTTAAGGATTTTTTTAATGCTAGCAAATAGGAAGCTATAACAATCCCCAAAGAATGCTCAGAAGCAACAACTTACTGTATGCTTAGCCAAAATGCCTCTGGGTTTGTTTTCATTTGAAGGGTTTCTCTTCCTTTTTTGATAGGAATGAGCATTCTGGGTGCTTGAATGAAAAGAAGGACAAAGTTTTCAAAAGGTACTTTGCAAGAAGAGGTTACCTATACACAACCTAAGCAAAGGGCATAGCAGTACCAAGTCTTTAGCCGAATGATCACAGTTTCATAACAGAAATATTATCTAGAGGTTGGTTATGTGTGAAGCACTAAAAAACAGCACAAAGCAAAAGAAAAAAGCCTACACTGATAGTGCAGGACTCCATTCCCAGGACAACAGCTCTAGACGGAATACAAACATCTTTCTTCAGTCACAAGCATAAATCCACAATGGCAAGAAGGTTGCAGCATCCCATATAAAGTCACTCGTTTCTTTTTAAGCAAAATGAGGGCAGAACTCCTCCACATTCAAAATTAGTCAAAAACCAGAAAATAGGCAACAAGCCAGATGAAGATTTATGGAAGTTGTAGTCAACAAGATTTGGAGACAAAGGGCCACACTGTAAGATTTGAACATCATGAAGTACCTCTCCAGAAAGTAGTTTATCACCTCTCAGACACAATGAGGTATTGTCAACTTGTGTCCTTTATTCTCTGCAACGAGTCCACTTGGATGTGCTCAACTTGACGCTTGCAAATTCACAGATGTGAGAGAATTAAATCTATGATTGCAGAGTATAAACACTTAAAAAATCCACTTGCTGAAATGTTTCATAAGTATCACCTTCCCCTTTCATAAGATCTTGCTCTGATTTTTACTACACTATTTTCCCTACATGTTTAAGACCTAAAAACACCTACTGGAAGCCCTCAAAAGTGCTAGGGAGAGCAATTAGCTCTTAGGGGAAGAAGCAGGAGAGTTTTAAGATCCTGTATCTTCCTGGAGCACAGGCATATGGTTAGCTTGTATATTAAGAACAAATACCAGCTGAGTAAGGAAGAGCTTTCCCCCATGCAGACGTTCTTTTCTTACACTAAACCTCAACTGAAGGCAAATAAGGCCCATTTTCATGTGTTTTGTATCAGTGGCTCAAAATTAGGCATATTATCGCTACTCATTGTGATTAACAATTCATGCAGAGATGATGCATAGTACACAGTAAAACACAACCCAGTCCTGCCTACATAGAGTACATCGTATTTCAAGTATGATAGGGAAAACTGGTAATAATTGTAGAGGAAATGTCAGGCCCAGTTTTGATATTTACATTTGGGTAGGCTCAGAGAAAGCAACGCCTCAGGGAGTGTGAACAAAATGCAGATCATTCAGTTTCATCCCAAGAGTGTTTCAAGCAATACTGGAAATAGAAGCCCTATAGCTCTACTATTAGGAAACCACAAAGGTGTTGAAGTGCCAATGAATATCGCTCTTGAGGGGAAAATACACCTCTTTTTCCACCTGTGAAACTTTTTTCAGTTCCTTAAGGCTGACTGCTGTGCCCTGAAGGACGTGACTCATGTGCAAGGACAAGCTCAGGAGATGAACTCTGAGAAAAAGCCAAGCATTAGTAACCAGCGCAGACCAATGCACTCGGTCACTCAGCAAACATATCCTGGTATTTCCATCTTACTGGGAAGCTTCTCAGGCTGAGCTGAGCTTCCAGTGCAAGTTTTACTGCCTATAACCAGACACACATCTTCTGTCTCTATTCTTCTCACTTCCTCCCATAAAAGAAGCCTCAAAAGTTGGTAATCTGCCCTTCATTTCCCTACAACTAACCCTGTGAAAATCGACATCCTTACTAAGTTTTCTTTCATTTGAAGGTTAGTTTGTCACTTTGGGAATAATTAATTTTAAACTGAAATATGATAAAAAAATCCTGTGCAGCCCTAAATGTGAAGGGGTGCAGAAAGAGAAAAAAACACTCTTAGAATGAAACAATACATTTCTTGGGCTTTTCTACCTCCTTTCATTACAATTTTCTACCCACTTTTAGAAACAGAGGTGTTTCAAAGGGCAGTTACCCCAGTTAATATTTTTCTGAAAGACTTTATTCTGCAAATCGCATGACTGAGTGATAACCTCATCAGAAGTAGCACTTCTACTGTGGTCATATATTGAAGAGCTCACATTTATGTCCAAAAATTCTTCTACAATGCTGTGCACCCTATCTGTTTTTTGTAATAGCTCTTCTTTCAGGAAAGAGCAAGACCTATTGGTCCCAAAATACCTGTGGGGAAAACTGCACTATGCTTTTTGTTTGGTCACTGCTTTAATTTATTCTAGAATTGAATAGGAGAACAGAAAACCCAATTTCCTCACTGAAAAAACTTCACTGAAGCAACAGATAGAACTGTTTATCTCCATCAAACTCACCTATATACCCTGGCACATCAGCTTGTCATAATGAAGGCTGCCTTTGCTGATTTACCTCTGCACATCAGACATTACCTATATCTATAAAAGAAAAAAAAAAAAAAAAAAAAGAAGCTGCCTCTCGATACTATTGGAAGTTACTGCAGGCACAGGAAATTGTGCCCACTCTCTAACTCATTCTAGCTTAAAATGTATTTGCCACCACGGATATTTCTGCTAAAAAGTAACACAGATCTCAATTATTTTAAAGCTTATTTTAGCTTAAAAAAAACCCCAAAAAACCAACCAACCAACCAAAAAAAAACCAAAAAAAAAAAAAAAAACAGAACAAAAAAAACCCCACCAAGCAAAAACCAACCAAACAAAAAAACCCCACCCACCAAGCAGTTGATTACGATCTATACACTCGGGTAATTACCTTATTTCCTATCTTTAAAAAAGAATATCATTGCACAAAACAAACCCCCTCTTTAGGTGTGAGCAGGAATTAGCTGCACTCCATCACTGGCAGCACAGCAGTGAGTATTTTCGCAGTGAACGCTGAGTGGCGAAGTGGAGCTTCGCACAGCAGACGGCAGCGCTCAGCGCAGGGCGCGATTCAGGAACACCTTTAGAGCTATTTAGTGCTATAATCAACAGCTATTGCGCTTTTTTAAATAAACAAAAGGGACCAATTTATCCTGCCAGGAGTGGCAGGATAAATATTTGTGAAATGCCGGTTGAACCCTCCTGGATCTGAAGCCTTTCATGACACAGCTCCGGGATCCAGAGGGGCTCCAAGTCACTCCTCCCAGCAGACAGAAATCAAAGCCACTAAAATGAAGTCTGTAAGGTGAATGATACAAAGGAATTATCCTCAGATATTTTTCTACAGGACCACGCATCTTCACTCATGTTGGAGAACGTGAAGTGAATACAGCAGAGAATAGAAGAGAAAAGCAGTTTCCACCCTCACCTCTGCCCAGAGATCTTGCAGCTGTCTACAGAAGCAGCAAGACAGTTTCTAACAGGGATTGCTTTGTGGAAGGGTTAAAGCTTACATAAATTCACCAGCTCTGTGCAGAGAGAGGCTTAGCACCAAGATGAGCAAGCCCAGGGCTCTGAGAAGGGCGGCCTCCCTGTATGTGCCAGTCAGCAAGGGGCCTCCTCACCTTAGAGTGTGTAAAGGTGGCTTCTATTGTCACCTCCACACTCAGCACTGACAGCCTCGGGAGCCACCGCCACTTCTCAAAAAACCCCTGAAGTAACACTGTATTATATTAGCTTTTGCTTGTGCATGTCAACACCAGCTACAGCAAGATCCAAGCTTTAAAGACTTAGTTCTGAAGACACTTTAGTGTCCTCACTACCCTGGAGATCTTTTCATACAGCTTTTGGGCAAAGGAACCGCAGAGATGTCTTAATTAACTCCTTAGGGGCTTCCCAGGGTGAAGATGGGATACAGACTAGTGTCAGCTCTGAATTATCCCTGGTTTTGGTCTCCTGTGTACAACTCAGTAAGTTATGAATTGGTTTAAATGCATAGTTTGGATAAAAGAAGAATATTATTGGTTATCACAATTTATTACGTTAGTTTTCAAGGTAGCTTTGGATACAAGAAATTTAATTTTTTTAATATCATCTTTCTTTTCTACTTAATTGCTGCAGGGAACATTTTCATCCAAACAGCTGAAAGCATGTGTTCTTTAAAAATCACAGTAGGAACGACAACAAAAAGATTACGTGGGGTTTTTTTTTCTCTGCCGAGATCTACCTGACCTGGATGAAGATCTTAAAATGAAAATTCTATAATATGCATGTCTGCAGAGAGGGAAGATGAACACAGTCACTCTGAGGTAAAGTACCAGCTGCTGAAATCTAAAAATCAAATTTATCATTGATGCACTAAAGTTCTGCTAATCCTCCAAAAGCCATGCAGGTTTTAGGAGGGTTTTAGTGAAAGGAAATTGAAGCACTCCTGCCTTCAGACAAATTAGGACAGAAAATCTTCTCCTATGCTTAGTTGGTCTTAGATGATCAGATTCACAATGGTATCCCACCTTCTATTGTCACTCACTACCAAGGTCTGCAGAAGGTGGTGTTTCAAAACACTGTATCGTTTTTGCAAGTGTTAAAAGCACAAGCACACCTGAAAGGCAACAGATTTTATATTTTCATATTAGTAAAATTCCCTGCTAACTTTACATGCATGATACTGATTTACACTGATCTTTTCAGTGAGGACTAATAAATATGCATGACATTCATCAACAGAAACATGGCTGCGCTTTCTTCCAGACTGCAGTTCACCTCTGCAGTGAGAAATACGACTTGAGGCTTTTAATTTCTTCTGTTTAACAATAAGTTATGCAGAAGTAAACAAATTAGATGTCTGCAGCTCCTAGTCTCAGCTCACACTGTAGAAAGAAGATATTCTGTCATGGTATTGTACAAGACTTGTATTGTATTTCCAGTTTCAACCAGGACTTTGAATCATCCAAGCTGAATGAAGCTAGAGTATACAGTATATATTCAATTCTCTTGAATTTGTTTTTTTATCTCATTTTAAATAATAATTATGTTCTTCCTAATAACAGTGTGAATCTCATTGCATTTCATGCTTTAGGCTTTCCACTGTAGAGTCCTATACTTTGTGGGAACTGTTTGCTGTAGATGATATTAGAAGTGCAAACAAAAACTATCCTTGGATCATAAGAAATGATTGCCTGCCTTTATAACTCTGAACAATCACCTATTAAATGACTGAGGGTAACTGGTTTCAGACCTGTGCAAGTACTATAGAAGAATACCAAATTTGCTGAAACTTTACATGTGGGATGAAAAGAAAACTTTTATTTAGACCAGTAAATATAGCCCATATTGGGTAGTTGATTTATGTGCTCCCAAGTTAAAACAGATAAACGAAAGAACACTGGGACTATAAATGTTGTCGTCATGGTAGAAGCACGAAAGATCAAGAAAATGGTAGAATGGGGGCCTCAGAATTTCATTTCAGTGTTCTGAAAAGTAGTTGACATCATAAATATTATACCAAGCAGCTCTGTAATTGGGTCATTATTTACCTCTGCCAGGCACAAGTACGAATGAGTCCAACACGTTAGCAGCTGTTGAACTGTACACAGGGCATGGATTACATTGCATGCCCTATTGTTCAGTTTAAAATTAACATGCCATAATCCTCATTAAAACATCATATGTGATATTTCATTGTGGTTATTACACAGTTATCATTAAAGCAAATTGTATTACTGAGTTACATTTAATAATGCAGTGCACTGTAACAGTTGCATATATTTCAATTAGAAAGTAGATTAATTTCTTGCAGGCAGAAAAAAAATGCTAAATTGTCCTACAGGCATAAAGAAAAAAAAAACTTTTTGTTTGTTTCTTTTTTTTTTTTTTAAGTTGTGGATTAGCTGAGATTTTTTGTTTTCTTTCATGCATCTTTCCCTTATTATCCACTGTCTTTTAGCTTTGAGACTGAATGAGAGGGTGAAGGTGGAAATAAGGTCAGCAGGACAAGCTCTACGAGGGAAAAATCAGTCCTGCTCTGACAACCCTTTACGTTTTTCTCTAAGTATAGAGAAAAATTAATTTTCACTGCAGCCAATCATTCTCCTTCTACTAGCCTAAAATTTACCATAGCTCTAAAAATTTAAATTTAGTGTGTCATATTCTTATCTTAGTCAGAGGAACCTTGAGCTTCTTTTTGCTGAGGAATTGGTTAGATAACATAGTCACCTTCCCCTCTTGAATATCACCTGGGATTTGATTAAGAAAAATTTTCCTCACTGCTGTCCTCAAATGTTGCTGATCTAAAATGTCAGACAGCTTTAATTCTGGTCTGCTGCTGTTTTCAGCATTTATCCTCAGCCTGGCACTGTTTTGCTCTTCTACATGAATCTCCCACAAAACCCCATATGTGAATTGTCTGTAGAATTTGTACTTCAGCATGTTATACATGAACAACAGCTGTGTAAAATAGAATGCAGGTACGTGCTTATGGGTTCAGATGCTTTCATTTTTTTCCCCTGCTATTATGGAAATGCTTTTGTTTTACAGACTAGCTGTAATAAAAGCTAAATTTAATTCCAGTTATGAAGACTGAAGCAAAGAGTTTGTGCATGTGCATTACAGCTGAGATTCAAGTGAATGGCAGCTGCTTCTAAATGCTATGTGTCTTT
This sequence comes from Sylvia atricapilla, assembly GCF_009819655.1. Classification (NCBI taxonomy): domain Eukaryota; kingdom Metazoa; phylum Chordata; class Aves; order Passeriformes; family Sylviidae; genus Sylvia; species Sylvia atricapilla. The sequence continues at coordinate 25,388,505 of NC_089146.1, forward strand.
GCTGCAGATAGTTTGCTGGCATTCAAATGCAGACCTGTGAGACAGGGGTTCAGTAGTGTGAGCTGAAGTTGTAGTCATATGTCTAGAATGAGAAAGTGTAGCTATTGCTTTACTCCCATATACTTTGTGCAGTTGTACCTACATAATGAATATGCTCACACCCAAGAACTATTTGAGGTGAGGTCAAGTTAATCTTATTTTCCTGGTGCTGGCTATTGTAGTTTAAGGAAAATTAATTACCTGGGCATCTCCTCTCTTTTACCAACTAGAGCCTTACTTGACTGAGGCATACCTAATACTGGATGTTTTCTATCTCTAATGTGTTGAGAATATGTTCTTTAGGATGATCTGTATCTCTTGGAAAGCCATAAAGGTCTAATGGACAGTGTCAGCAGCTCAGTATAGAAGGGAATGTTTATGCTCAGTCACACAAAACCCCAGGGGCAATTTTGAAAAATTCCAGCTGAAGAATCTGACCAGGTGCTTCTGTTGTATTTAACAAGAAGGGTATTTATGTTGAAAAACTAGCAAACTTATGTGGAAAAACTAGCAAACTTATGTGAAAAGGGCTCTTGATACAATCTCAAATTCTGTAATTGCAAACTAAAGGTCACATCCTTTAGTTCTTACTTTCTTAATTTACACCAAAGTAACTTAAGTGCAAGCTGGGTAGAAAGCAAGGGTCAGTTTGGGTCTCCAAGTTTTGAGTTTAGTCTGCTGAATAAGAAAATGGGCACAAAAGAACTGGTGAGTTTAAAGGATGCAGTCAGTTTCCACTTTGGTTTTCAATCAGGGAAAACATACTCCATGGAAGACAAACAGTCTGTAGAAACTGGCTTGATAAGCAGGAAATCATGACACAACATTTCCAGACAGCTCTAGGAATGTAGAAAGGTGATCTTAACTTCCATTTACTAGTATTATAGCTTAAGGGAATTAGATAGAGAGAAGGAAAAAAGTGATAACTTCAGTACTATTGGCTTGAAGTGCTGTGCACAAATTAAGAATGTTTCTGCAGTATCCTCTACTATCTCATTCATTGTCCAGGACTTGTCCTTGTTTGCTTGCTGAACATTAAATAAAAATAAATCCTTCCTAAATCTGTCAAGTAAGTCTTCTGGCTGAAGTAATTGGCATGAGGATAAAAATATGCCAGGCTGGGTTCCCAGCAACACAGCTTGTCTTTGAAGGAGATGTGGAAATATGTACAGGACTCTGCAGTGGAAAGCCTAAAGCATGAAACACAATGAAATGCTGCTCCTCAGTGAGCAGGTGTTGAAGGTGTTATTCTCACTAAACCACTGTGACACCAAACTGGCACAATCAGTTCAATGACTCCTGCAGATTCCAGGGACTTTTGAATGAGTAAAAAAAAAACCCAAGAAAGGTTAGCCTGAATTACAGGCCAAAACAGCCATGCTTTCTAGAAAAACTTAAAAGCTGGAGGTTCAGGAAAAGTAGGAGCTGTACGCAAAAGATGATATTTTGTTTCAGGGGGAAAAAAAAAAAAAAAAAAAAAGGCAAAAAAAACCCCACCACAACCAAAACAATACAAAACAAGCAATACAAAACCAATCAAACAAAGCCCTCAAACTTTGCCAGAAGCTCCCAGGAAAGGCATGCAGAACAGAGTCCTTCCCTTGCAGCATGGTCACACCGAAGTGCCATCAGCTAGAACCGAACCTTGCTCTGCAAGGCCCTGGCCTTTGGGAAAAAACAAGGGGCTGCAAACCTTGCCAGTGTTGATCCTTTGCTTCTCTGTGACCCAGATGTTTGAGCCCCTCCCTTTCAGCAAGCCCCTGGATGGATAATGACAACAACAGGGCTTTTTTTCCCAAATACTTTATTTATTTAAAAAGCCCCCAACTACCATAAAACCCTTCTCCATCATTTTGAGGTAAATTAAGATCTCTTTCATCACAGGAAGGCGAAGTAGCTGAGTTTTCAAAAATCCTTCCCTCTCCTCTGAATTTTCAGATGATTACAGGACAAGCAGCAGACTAATGTAAAACAAAACTTCTTTTCATGCTAGGAGGATATTTTAGTAAGGCTTATGACATATCCTGTTTCATCTGAAAAAACAATACCAAAAATATCATTAAGCAACACACACTCAAAATATGTAAGAGGAATGACTGACTCTTCTCTTCTAACTTAACTGTTAGATAAAATAAGAAAATCTAAGAGGGTTTTTTTGGATTTAAATATTTTTCAAAAAGTTTGAAACCTTTTTACATGACTAAATACTTTCTTATATCATTTTAATTCTAAGTTCTAGCATGTCTAAAAACTAGAAACATTAAGAGGAAAAAAATTATAGTCCACTATAACTAAAATTTAAGAGAGGTTTTTCAATATTTCTGCTCCTCCTTCCCAGAAATATACACCTTTCCAAGATGGCACCCACAGATATACCACCCAAACCCAGCAGATTCATTGTAATTTTTTTGTTCCATGCCATTCTAAATTTCTTTAACTGGAAAGGAAACCTGAAGCTGTAAAAGACCAGACTAAAGTTTAAGGTGAAGAAAGTTGGATTTATTTGCAACAATGAATCTGGTGAAAAAAATACCATAATCTTTCAGAGACTTAATTTTGATATATTAAATATTGGTGGTCTTTAATTAAAAAAACAAACCAACATAACAAAAAAACCACCAAAATAAAAACCCAAACAAAAAAAAACCCCAAACCACAAACCACACCCCGCAAAGGTTTTAATAAAGGTCTAACTCAGAAAAACACCCCTTAACTGATTGTTTCCATATCCTGTCCACTGCCTCCAAAATGTTACAGTAAAACCTATGGTATGCACTTCTCTTTTCCCTTCCCTCCCCAAAATTGCTTGCTTTCTCTGTTATTCTAAGAGGTCATAAATTGATACAGGGATGTGCAACTTCCTTCTCCATGCTGCAGTCAGAGTCAAGACTGAAGAGAGATTTCTACAGGGAACAGCACCAGAGACAGAAACCTGCCAACTTACCCACCTCAGAGCTGCTGAGCTCTCAGCTCAACACAGCTAGGCAACCTCCCACCAAAAACTCCCAAAAACATCCCAAATACATCTGGGTTGTAGATGGTGGGCACAGTGTAAATGGCTTTCTTCCACTGCCAGTCCTGTTTCCACTTCAGGCTCTTCCTGGTGTTGAGAGACAGCAGGAGCTGTGTTCTGGAGAGACCCTCAGCTCCCCCAGACACTGTAATGTGCTCAGGTCCAGCTCTGAATGAACATAATGGACGGTTTGAATTATTCAGGATTATACGAACAGGTCATAATGTATTTAAACATGCCAAGGATGAACATGGCAGAATGTGGGCTCCTAAAGCTGTCAGGCTTTAAAAAGAGGGGCTGTGTGAATGTCTATCATTTGTTTCAGCAGCTGGTTACTTTAGAAGGGAGAAGTTAAGCTCCTTGGAAACATGCTTGACTTCTTTTGCAAATATTGAGCAACTGTATTACAGAAACACAAATGGTACTGATACGGTCAATGTAAGAACATGAGTGTCCAGCACAGCAGATTTTCTTCTGCATAATTCAGAGAGCATGTGTTTTCTGTTAAAAATCTATGAGCAGAAAATAGAATTCAAGGGAACTGGTCCTTTTGGTTTCCTCTCAGAGTTTTCATCTTTGAGGCTTGCATGTACTCAACTCTACCACAAGAAACTGGCAACAAAAATAATCTGAGCTTTCCTTCAGTGCTTGATTTCCACCTTTTGGAGCATCTAAACCTCCTTTGACAAGGGCAGGGCAATAAGGAACAAGTAAAATAGGAACCATTCCCTCACACCTGAGGCACCAGACCAACTGAATAATGTAACCTGGGTGTAACAACCATCCAGCCTCTGGCAAAGAAACTGCAAAAAGACATCATCCAGGACTGGAAGGTGGAGAACTTTCATAGGAAGTTCCTTTTTTTAAGAGGAGCTTGTTTCTAGATGAAACGCATAAACAGCAACATACATGACAAATATAATACTGGAGTATTTTATGTTGGGCTGAAGTTCTTTCTCAATGATGCTATATGGCCAAGAAAACTGTTTTCCAAAAAGTTTCATTTCATTTTGTAAGATATGCAAGCCACTGGTACAACACTCACAGAAGCTGTTATTGACATAGGAAACCAAACTTTTTCTCCTCACTGCCAATTCCCCAGCAATTATAAAGCAAATCATTTATCAACCAAACAGAAAGAGAACTTTGTCTCTCTCTAGATTTGGCAAAAAAAACACAAACCAAAACCTCACAACTTCACTGTGGAGACTGTCACCAATTTGAAACTGGTGCAAAAGCACTTTAAAAATAAGAAGTTTAAAGCACACACAGTAAGGTAACACTTGCAACAGTTTCTGAGACAGCCCAGACAGACTTCAACACACTAAGAAGGAGTGGGTTCTTCTCTGGAGTAGAGGGAGAATGCAGTGTTGTATGTATATTAAAATTTTTTATGTATATTAAAATATTGCATTTGCTCTTGAGGCATTGCCCTGCAAAACACAATGGAAGAGTGATAACCATCAAGAAGAGAAGCATTACAGAAGTAATACACGTTTAAATGCTTTGGAATAAAGACCCCTTCTTTGCTAAGAGTCATTTATTATAATTTTTAAAGTTTAAACATGGAGTACAATAAAATTCACTTAACATTTTTTTGCAAGCCCTGTGTTGCATCCTCAGTATTTCAGAGCATCTCACACTGCAGCACCTAAACCCTCCCTACAGCCATTCAGAATTACAGGCTATTGTGCTTTGAGGATTTCACATGTGATTTCCCCCTTTGCATCTCCTTTCATTCTGCAAGTTGATAATTCCGTATGAGTGTGATGGGGTTTGATCCCATCTTACCTTTTGTCACACAAAGAATGTATTCTCTGTAGATCTTTTGATGATCGTCCTTAAGCTTGCTTGGAATAGGATATTGTCAGTCAGGCACAAATGAAGCAAGGCTTTACTGTATATCCCTTGTCCCATCAACACACTTTTGAGACTGAAGGATTTGAAATACATGAAACAGTAATAGGATGTACACAACAATTCACTGAGCTGAGGGCTTGCTGTAGTAACCCAATCTGGAAGTAATAAATGTAAGTTACACCTCAACCTCAGATCTAAAGTGTGAGGGGGAGGGAAGCACACAGCTTCAAATGTAACAGAAAGAAGATGCTGCTCCACATAACATCTTATCTTTTACTTTGGAAGATTAGCTTGTGACTTTCTTTCCCAGTGTATCCTGGGTTAATTTGGGTGAAGGAACAGAGCTTTTGCTTAGGACAAGCACTCCATACACAATACTCAATAATCAATGGCCTCTCTTGACAAGCAAGCATTAAAAGGGCTGCATGTTGTTTAAAGCAACAGGTTCAAGAAGCAATAAATACTTTAATAAATACTGCGTTGGAGGCAGGAAACACCACTGTTCTACCCCTTTCAATGTATTTCCTGTATTTCCCTGCCCACCTGCTACTTCCTCATTCTGTGTGGTCTGGATTCCTTTCAGCCACTGCTTCAGTAACCATGGTCCCATACCATCAGATCCATCAATTAGCTCGTGTGGATACTTTGGGAACAAAAACACGAACAAAAAGCAGCTGCAGCAGGTCAAAGACACATAAAGCAGCACATGATCTGGTGATGGCACATCTATGACCAGGCACAGATCTGTGTCACTGGAAGCTCCACAGAACTCCTCCCCTAAACAGCACACATGGCCCTTCAGAAGTATCTTCCCTTGGGGCACCACCAATAAAGAACACTAAGCAATGATCCTACTGAACCTAAAGAAGTTACTGCTAGCATAAGAATGACTGAAATGAAAACTCATGGAAGTATCATTAGTAGCTACCAGGTTTTCATCTTACCCAGCTGAACAGCTACAGGAGCCAGGCAGATATTTTTCTACATTTCCACTACAATGGGACTATCTTCAACTCACAAATTAACTAGAAAGGACTGGTCTAACAAGCACTCACTTCAGGTTTCAAGTGCAGCAACAACTACATTCATCAGTCCTTACTCTGACTTTTCTGAAGGAAACTAACCTAATTACACTGTGACATTTCAGCTGAAATAAGAAGAGGAAAAAGAAAAAAGGGAAAAAAACCTCATAAACAACTTGTTTCACAGACAATACTTTTTTTCACTGCTTAATGACATTCTACTGCAATAAACAAATTCAGATGCTCCTCCCTAAACTAGTCATTTATCTTTTAATCTTTGTGACTTCTCTTTTGCAAAATTTCTCTCTCTACTGCAGCTCACTTATTGCCTTACTAACTTTTATTACAGCTGAGACTTCCATAATTCGCTTTATTTCTACTCCTGGTTCCTTTAGCTAATAGGCATAATTTCCTCTTTTTCTTGGGGCAGCAAACAGAGTATCTTCTTAGCTTGCCTCATTATTTTTGACACTCATCTTTTCCAGTGACACATGCTCTGCAAGTCTATGCTCCTGATGCTTTTGTTTGCAGCACTATACATTTGAAGCCTCTTTGGGCTCTGGTACGTGTGCTGCAATCTCTGAAAAATTCATTAAAAAAAAAAAAGGGAAAGAAAAAGCATACACATGGGCAAAGCAGCATCTGCTGCTTGTCCAACTTGTTGCAAACATTCCAAAAGCCCCTAGCTCCTAAGTAATTATGAAGACAGTTTGAACAATTTAAATATTAAAAATGCATTTTATTATTTAAACATTTCATAAGAGGGACATGGAATCACTGCAGCAGACAAAATCAAGGTACAGTCAGAATTCCAAGCGCATAGTATGCTGTCAAAAAGAAACAGAACTTTCCTGTATTTGGTACAATATAAATTTACAAACCCTGCAGCACAAAGAGCGAAATTGCCTCATGTTAACCTTAAGCACAGGGCTCAGTAACAAAGCTTTGGTCACAGCTTGTGAACTCTCTGCCTTGTAACCATCATAAATTCACTGCCAGTGTCTACTGAGGGAGCATTCTGTTCAAACTCAGATCAGCCAGAAATTTTGAATTGTTTTACAAAATAAGCAAGTGTATCTGCCCCATCTCAGCTAAGCCTTGATGTGTATTGCCGTGAGTGACTGTGTCACACAGTAGCTCGGGATGAAAAACAGGAGTTTGGTTTAGAGGTTTTTGCTTGTACTGGGTTTTTTTGAGATGAGAAGGAATTGAGGGCAAAACAGACCCAGATGAGCATCCAGCCTCCTTGATTCCCCCAGAGACTCACATGCACAAAAACACCAACTGCCAATTTATGATTAAAGAACATCATCTTTTAATGAGGGGACAAAGCTACAGCACCAGGACAGATGCATTTATTTCTTGAAATATACATTACTGAAGCTGTGCCTCACTTCTTGAGAGGTGCTATGGTGGCACCACTCTCAAAATGCTGCTGTCTTCCTTAAGAGCAGCAAGAGCAAAAAGGGGGCAGAGATAAAGAGGATGGCTCATGAACAGCTTGGTCAATCCCCACAGTGACTTCAGTCCTGCCTTGGCTTCCCTAACCCTAGTAAAACTGTCTCTGTTACCTGGCCTGTTCACAGATTAACCTTACTCAAAAATCCTTCCTGCTGTCCAATAAGAACCACAGTTTCCAAATGACTTAATTTCAAATATACTTTCTTTTACACACCATGGAAGAAGTGTCAGTTCTCCTTTCCTCCTCCTGAAAAAGGCTTTTAAAATTCTGGAGTTCTTTTGACCTTCTAGTCTTTGGCAAATTAAGGCTGGTAACCTATTTGAAGCTAAAGACTAGAACACAGAAGTTAACAGCCTCCCTCATTGCTTTCTGAGCACCACAATGTCTTTATCTGTAGCTATTATACGCCTATCTTGATTGGGTTTCACACAGATCCCATTAAAAGTTACAGCACTAAGCATTCATGCAAGATGTGCTTAATAAGATACCCGTAGTTAGATGAGCTTTATTTCCCTGACAGATCCCCTCCAGAGCCACAGTTACTGTATGTTATTGTCAGAGACTTCCCAGCAGCTGCACAAGCTCCACAAACTTCATAATGTGACTCCACACAGAAGCAAGAGCAAAGCAGCTCAGAGCTTCAGAGATATTGACTAAATAACCAGCTAGTGAAGAACAGCCCAAATGCCACCACAGCAGTTTAACCAAAATGTCTATTATTTATGTAATCATATCAAACCTCAGGTCTAAATCATCCCAGGATAAGAGAGCATTTCCAAGATGCCACAAGACTGCACTGAGACATAAAACACTTTCCAAACAGTGCTTGTTACTTCTAAAAACCACCACTTTCCCCACCAGGTGCTCCACTCAGAAGACAAGCAGCACATCATTGATCTTGCACGGATTCAAGCCTCTTCTTCTCCTGTACATAGACAGATGTACATGTGCTAACTGGTTTCTCAGTCTGTGTCTCACTGCTGCATCTCAGCAGCTTTCTTGCTGAGGCTTTTCCCAGGCCAAGTGTTACCCAGCCTTCGGGTTGTGAGCAAAGCACTCCACTACTAACTGCACCAACATTGCAGAAATGGGTGGAATGCAAATAGGAGCTGCTAGGGACAGTCTGGGGAGCCCTGGACAGCTGGACACTTGAAGAATCAAGTGAAAAAGTATAGGTGAAGCAAACTTGTTAGTAATCTACCTTCCTCAAGCACTGGGCAGTCCTAATCAGGTGCATTGCTCCAAATGATTCCAGCATATGTATTGAAAACAAAATCCTGTGCTCTGGATTACAATGCAGCACTAGAGAGAAGCAATCTTAAATTTGCAGTGTCCTATCTGCAAGCCAACATCTCAACAGCAAATTCAGACCTCTAATACAGAATATCAAAGATCTCAAGAGGCTCCTGTGCTTCAGGAAGAGAGCATAGAAATCTTTCATGGGTCATGAAATACCATGAAACTTATTCCAGAGGAATGTTTCTGCTTGGTCTCCATGTCTCTGCATACTCAGTGAGATTTTACAATAGTTCTCCTGGCTTCCTTTTTCCCCATGCAGCCATAATCCAATTTACTAGACTTTTCTTATTTCTTCATTACCTCTTACAAGATTTGAGAAAGGACATTTACCCCTGGATTCAGTCCAAAAACACACTTAGGCATACTTGAAACGTGAAGGACACAAGTGGCTCAGTTGTAGTGAGTTAAATAGAGCATACATCTAATTTTCATAACGCCAGCTGTCCAGCAAAGTCCCGTCTTTTTCCTATTTATTTTATAAATTTTAAAGCAAAGTGAAAACTTCAGACTGTCTCAAAACTCTAAAATGCTGTTGTTCCTTTCCCAATAAATATGACACAAGACAAAGCTTTCTGACACAAAATCTTAGAAAGCAGAAAATCTGGCTTATTTTCTCTCCTCCAAATCAAGCTGTACCACTTGAGTTGTTGCAAGACTATTTCTTTGTCCCTCTTCTTCTCAGAGCCATAGTCCCTGTTCCAAGTTCCTCTTTTATGATGCTGTGTGGTGGGATGAGAAAGGATGCAGGCAGGAATACATAACTGAGCCAGAAAGCCTGACCTAGGTAAGAGAAGCAGCTCACTAAGACTATGAAAAATCCAAATGTCTGAAACACCAAAGCATCTCCTATATAAGTACTTAATAGATCTAAAACATTTGGAATGAAATGGTCCACAAAGTGTAAACGCAGAAAGAAAATTATGAAGATGAGCTTCTGGGCAATTTTATTTTACATTTAAAAAAGTCTCAAAGATGTTTCAGTCTGAAAATATTATAAACATACAACATATATATAGAACACCCCCCCCCCCCGTACACCCCAGTCAATCTTTAAGAGAATTAAAGAGGTGAAAAACCTTAATTCCCTTCAAAGGAACACAAAGGCCAGGAAACTTAGTGATATTGTCAAAAGGCTGCAGCAAGGATATCCTGCTTGCATTTCATTTGCAGTATGTTTGGCTGCACCAAGCTTGTTTTACACGTGTCCTGTAAGAATTTTGGTTTTACCTGATTTATATACATCAATTATGGTAATTAACCCTGTGATACATACATGTATTTCGTAGCTGGCTTGGCTCCCAAATTTACATCTGATATTTATGTGATAGACAGAATGGAGGCAAAGGGAAAAAACATATGCAGCTCGAGATAGCGAAAACATAGCTTTTCTGTAAGAAAATTCTCAACTGTAAATATTCACATCATGTCTTATTCTGCAGCTTCTTATCCCTTCCACCTCCTAAGGCACTAATTCTTGCTCTCTTCCCTTTAACTGAGAGCTTTTTAAGACTGCTGTTGGCTATAGACTTTCAGTTTTGGTTTTTTTAATTTAGCTTAGAATGTTATTTTTCTTTCAGCTGCATTTGTTCATTATGAAATTCAGGTTTTTCCATTCTTGCCCTCTTCCTTTCCCTGCCTTTCTTTCCTAATACAAGCAATCATGTAGCTTTAGCTCTTCAAGTGAATGAAGCCATCCTCAGTTAGCAGGTACTTCTGTAGCAAAACATTGTTCAGATGTGCTTTGTTAGGTTGAGCTTGATTGTTGTATATGAATATGGCCAAATTGTCTGAGTAATGCTCCTGAAACACACGTGCATTAGTATAGACGGGGGAAAAAAACTTCACACTCCTACAGTGATCTGTTTCAGCCGTGAAATATTTATTTGTTTATTTACAGAGCTAAATGATCACATTCCAAACATGAGTTTGTCCCTTCAGCTCCACTGAAGTCACTGCCTGACTATCTATAAATTTGTACGTTTCACTGGAAGAATATGTTATGAACCTCTTGGTGACACTGATAGATGCTTTCATAATGTGTTGGAATGTGTACCTAATCATCTAGACATAATGGAAATTATCATATGGCCTTTAACTCTTGTAAATTACTTTCTTTACAACCAGAAAATAATCTTCCTGGTCATTTCTCACTCACTCTGGGACTCTGAATTTTGTGGACCTCGCTATCCAGATCTCTTTCCTCTCCTCTGGGCTTTAATTACAGGGTCTCAGATATTTATACATTTATATATGTGATAGCTAGGTAGGACAAAGTTGTCTCTGTGTAGATTTGTCCATATGTTCCAAGAGCTACAAAGCTGTGCCTACTTTGTGATGATCAGCCTCTTTCTGAAGATCCATCTTTGATCTGACATACATTCTACAGATTCATATTTATTAAGACTATAGGTAAAATATGAACAACACTGAAATTTATCAACAGCCCTCTGGTTTTGTATCTTAACTGACAAGTCTGATTGCAAGTGGAATAAATCTATTTCACATTCACTCCAGAAATCACTGTAGGGAGATGTAACACAGCATTCATTTTTTAAAAAGTATCATGCAGTGAACTCAAAAAGATACTTTTTCTTAATGCACAAAGGGTCTTTTCCATCAAAAATACAGACAAAAATGTAGCCATGCTGAATTAATTCTGAATTGTGATACTCACTAAGAAAAAAATAACCAGGGGAGGCAAAAGGGTTAATGACACGTGGCAAGAGCACAGTTGAAACCACAAAGGTGGCTCTGCTGGAGTACCTGTGGTTCTGTTTGTTCCATGGATCAGGATACTTGCAAAGTCAAAAGATAGTTTCTGTATTTATAATCCAGGAAGATCATTAGCAGTTAGGCAGTGGCAAGACTTCTATAAGAGAGAACAATGTAGCAATTTCAGAAGGTTGTGGTGTTTTGTTTGGTTTTGCACCCACTTCTGAATTTTCAGCACTATTTCCTAGTGACAAGCCCTGAGTGTCTGTTTCATAGTAGTTATTTTCAGAGAGTACAGTTATTCGCAAGGACTCTGCAATTATTTTCCTTGGTGTGCATTTCTCTGATGTTTTAAAGAAGGAACAATACTGGCTAATAACTCCCTATTAAATTTCAAAACTTTTAGTTTTTCAAATGAGCACTGCGTACTGCCAATCTGACTTTATTAATGAGTCTGAATTATGGAATGTATTTGCACTTGATTGCTACTCCTTATCTACTACCACAATGTATAGAGACACTTCCCTGCTAAAAGAGCAATGGAAACTAAAGCTAAGAAATACACAGGGTTTTTCTGTGGGTTTTTTTTTTTTTTTTCAAGACAGCAGGAAATATATATACACAACAACTTGACAGGCAGTAATTGCTCTAAAGTAACATGGGGAAAAAAAAAGATTCAGTGAAAATGAGTAGTATTTACATGGACAAGATGTTTATTTTTACATTGAATTATTTGCCATATGCAGTTATGTGAAATGGATCCAATTTAAACTCCCTGAATGAAGTCAACCCACACATACTGTTCAAGATCATGGTAAGTTTTCCACTGAAGAAACCATGAATATAGCAATACCATCTTAATTATGTTGCTGTAGGACATGAAAATATCAAAAGGATAAATTTAATCCTTGACATGCAGCTCGAATAACTGCATTCAGGAAAGGGGAAATGAGATTAGGAAAGAAAAGCAACTCCCACACACACCCACATGGACTTGTTGCCAGTCCTTTGTCTATCTCAAAATCACACTTGCCTGAAATGTGTGACCCAAAAAACCCTGAAATGAGGCATAGGATGTAGTCATTGTAAGATTCCAGTGTAGGAGGAAACACAGGGAAAAAACTGAGAGTGACTCTGAAAGAGAATCTCTCCCAACTTGCTGAAGCCATCAGTGTCTTTGGACACTCCAACAGCGCAGCTGATCTCTTAATCTCAACCAGCCCTGATCTAAGCAGCAGGATTCTGGTGTCTTAAAACCACAAACACCTAATAGATAATTATCCAATGGATGAGGCGATATGTATTTCTTAAACACTTCCATTTTTCAACTGGTTTATGTCCATACTGATAGTTGGTAGAATAAACTTGATGCCTTTTAGTATATTTAAGTCAGAAAACTGTATGAGCTGCAGAGGAGTACCAAGAGGGAGCTAAGAAAAATAAAAAGGGAAGAAAGGCAGCAGAAAGCAAACAGTTCTGTGCTCTGTTAAAGCGAGTCTGCAGTTCCACATCTACAGTAGAAATCCAAAGGCAAATACAGAAGTCCTAGAATGCACTTGTCTATTGACAGTTAGAGCAGAATGAGAAGGGATTTGAGACACCTTGCACAAATGTACTTCAGTGAACGTTTTGTAGTCAATTCCAGACATTACTGTAGCTGCTGCAGACATCTACTCCAAGACATCGGAATGACTGAAAAGAGGTAATGACAGGTATAAAAGACTTGAATAAAAGAAAAGAGATGTTTGGCATTGTTCAAACTCTCTCCTTGTCTTTGGTGGCATTACAAAGGCAAAACACATGACATTATTAATAACAGGTAATAAGACCCCTCAAAGGCCTCCATACCTCTAAAACAGAGAGCCACTCTAAGGAGGGTCTGCTCTAGGGGTTGGCAGAGTAGATCCTATCCCACAGTTAACTGAGGATGGAGTTAATTTATTGGGATTTTACACAGTGATTTTTCTCTAACAAATTGCCTTACACAGGCTACCCTGAAAGCCACTCAGAAGTCTAATGGTGCCAGGTGGGGCTGCCTTGTACTGTCTCCAGACTGAAGGTCTCATTTGCAAATTTTTCACACTAAACTTGGTAAATCATCACAACTTTCCAAGTAAGTGAGCTTGCTCTGAACCTAAAGATGGACATAAATGGAGCAGAAGCTAATCTCTATCTTCACAAAAGTCACCTCTATTGAACTGTTGTGAGTCTTAAAATGATGCCATCTGTTCCTCCCAGGAACTTTAATAGTAACTCACTGTAACATAGTTAAAACCAAACAAGTTCCTGCTGAAGCAAATAGGGGAGGTTGTGTCAAATAAAAAACCAGGAAGAGGAAATCAAACAGATGTTCAGAGCACTGCTACTTTTCACACCTAATAGACTGAGTGTTGAAAAAACAGTATTTCTTAATAGGTTTGTTATTTACAGGTGAAGCTGTTAAGAACTCACTAGAAAAGAATTACACTTATGACCTAACAACTTGAATCTGCTCAGTGTGTACTCAAATATAAGATGAAGTTAAACATTCATGGGAGAAGCTTATATTTATTGCTTGGCTACAGCAGAGCACATGTAAAAGACCTATTTATGAGATGGGACTCCCCTGTGCAGGGGTACCAGGGCTTTGCTTCACGGCAGGTCCCCCGGGATAATCTGTGAACATTTACTTCTCAGAGACAGGCAATCCTACAACATTTAGCCTGTGTTGTAATTACAGTGGGTTTTTTCTCCTTGTCTACGATCTTTATGGATTTTTAATGCACATCCCCAGACACAAACCCCTCCAGCAGCACAACTGAACTGGGAGTGTCCAGCATAGGGACTCATGAGAAAAGAAAGGTGCTGATGTTGCCAGCTGTCACAGATGTTTACCTTAAAAATGGCAATGATGAAGTGAAAAAACTGATAGGCAATTATGTGTGAGTAATAACTGAGATTCTGTTCCTGGCTCTGCCCCTTTTTTTTTTCCACAAGGGTCAAGGCAATCCATCCATTTCCCCCTGTATAAAATTTGGATTAGTAACATTTATTAATTTACCTTAGAGTTACAGAAAAGATTAGTTAATATCTGTGTGGTAATGTGAATATGTCAAATGGGCAATAAAGATTAAGTATGCTTCCCACCTCCATCAAGAGGCAGCTCACACCCACCTGTAATGTGTGAATTATGTATTTAACATTTTAAAGCGTCTTTCATAAATCACTCCCATTTGTCCAAAGGAACACAGATGGAGTCTTGAAAAGTCCTTACTGGCAGACATGCCCAGCCCCCAAATACAGGCACTGATGCAAAGCTTGATACATTCATGTAGGAATTTTAGATCCCCCTAGAATCTGCTAGTGTATCATAATACTGAGAGAAAAGAAAGAAAACATTTCATTTTTTGGGCTAAACCCACTCAGTTTCTCGAAATGGAGTTAGGGTGGGGTGGGGTTTCTTCTGTATGTCTCATATATTTCAGTTGGTAAATGTTTACCCCTTTTTTTTTTTTTACACATACACACACACAAATGGAAGACTTTAACCATGTATTGTACAAAATGTTGCTAAACTTATTCAAAGTCAATCTTTGTCTGTGTGCCATCATTGTAAGATTCATTTTATGGCTAGCCAGCTAATAAATAAATAAATTCAATGTAGTATTCTTCCATGTAATGTAAACTTCCTATATTTTGTTCTCAAACTACTTCTGCATTAATGAAAACATTATTACTAGCCACAGCCTAAGTGCAATTAATGTAAATGCCATGAAGATTCTACCCATTTTTTTCCCACAACTTAATTGGGATGGTGAGAGTTTTAGTAGCTCTACACCTCTTTCCCCTAAATGAAGAAAATCTCATTGTCCTTGTAATTCTTACTTTTATTACAACAGCAGCATGAGATGGATTAGGTCCCTAATGAGCCTTTTGAACGAACAGCCCTGTGAACTTGCTAAGGCACTGTAGTGAGAAATGTACATTAGTTAGGCTTTGGCCTTCGCAAATTAGCAAAAAATTCAAACATGGAAATTTCTCCCCTTCATTTTCCCATCACATTTTGAAATGCAGGATGTTGAGGAATAAAATGTCCATGAGCAACTGCATTGAAGCCTGGTATGTGTTGTCCGCTAAAAAGTGTACTTTTTTCCCTTCATGTTTTAAGATCACTCAAAGATTTTAAACCTCAGTAAACTAAAATTATGCATTAAGTATCTTCATGTCATTCCATTTTTTTAAATTTATTCTTAAGGATGGTTTTTCTCATATAGCCACAAAAGTAGAGGATAAGAGCAGGACTCTGAATGTGATGGGTTCTGTAATAGTGGGAACTTGTGTTAGTGGTGAATGTTGGGGCAGAACCTTTAATTTGCATTGGAAATCTACATAAATATGTGTGATTCAAAACAGGATCTGTCAAAACAAAAAATTCTGCTTTCTTGATCTGAAAATCAACCCACTGGAAAGACCAGTCATGGTGTAGTGACCTTGAAGTAGGAGTGTGTCTTACAGACATGAAATCTGAACCACACAGTGTTTTCTGCCCATACACTTTGCTGGGTGAATTTCACTAAATCACAACACATGCAATGACTTCATCTCCTAGCTAATGCCCACACTCTGACCTAAAAATTCCTTTAAATTTTAATAATGCTTCAGTTTTTCTCTAATGCTGAGGGAAACAACATGTAGCACCTCTGACTACACCTGTTCATACTATGAACATTCATACTGCATTGTTTACAATACTACTAAAGTAAACGCGGGAAAAATAGGTATGAACAGAGGTAAAGATATGGGGAATGTACTTTAAAATACAAGGACATTTATTCTGACAGGAGAAAGCCCTTTGTGCTTCTCCCACCATTCCTGGGTACACGTGCTCAACACCCATCAGCAGCACAGCTGCTTGAAGTTTTTTTATCCTGAAGTAGTTTCTGCAGCAAAAAAGAACAAGCTTCACCTTGGCAGAGAAGACAAGATGACAAGGGCTTCCCTGGGGCACCACTGAAGCTGATTTTCATGATGCATGGACTTTTCCACAAGGAAATTACCAGGGATCAGTGCCACAGCTGCCAGACCCCCTGCCTCCAGCCTTTCTTTTGCATTTCTATCCCTCTGTGCCAGTCCCTATAGACAAGGGCAGGGCCCATCTCCAGAGGTTCAGTCCTGACTATTGAAAAGGTGCAACACAAGGATGAAACACACAGGAATTCACCGTGAAAAGACTTAGGTAGGTCCCACGAGGCTTTTAAATCCACACAAGGTGGAAGTCTTGTTGCACAGCCTTGGTAAAGCTACTCTGAGAGGACCTCACCATGATGAGAACCAGAGATGGACCTGCTGGAGTGCCTGCCTCTTCTCCCTGATGCAATTCCACAATTCTAAATGTGCATCCAACCTGAAAAAAAACCCGTTTTACTAGCAGATAAATTAGAATGAAGAACATTTTAAAGTAAAGAAAACTTACGAGATAGTGACTAACATCTCCCCAGGTTTTCAGTGTTCTGAATGGCAGTTTATTTCCCTAGGCGTGTCAGTCCAGCACATATTTTAAAGATGTCTAATGACCAGTCTTTGTGTTACAAACATTTCTTCACTGCCTGCCTCAGGTCCCTAGAAAAAACAACCTATATTCCTGCTAGGGCATGGCTGTGTATCTGATAAGGTGTTTGCAGGTATGTGACTCTGCTTCCCTTTCAAGGGAAGGGGTTTATCTGCCCATCTCTCTCCTTTCCTTTCCTCCAGCTGGCCCAGACATAGTGCAGGGAAGTTCCACCCCCTCTCTCTTTCCCCTTCTAAAGTGCAGAGTCAGGACAGCCACCTGCCTTCAACACTGCTGTCAAGTCACACTCCCCAGACCATCAGAAAATCATGCATAATCCTTCTACAAGATTTGAAAGTTCATTGTTTTCAAGCAGAGTAGGATTTGAAAAAGTTCTAACAATGACCGTGTTTTAAAGTGGCTTTGAAAATGAAAGATTAAATGATGTAACAGCTGACAGCTGTTTCAAAATTACTTTCCAAGCAGCAAGCCTGTATCTGAAGAACCAGTTTTTAATCAGGGAAAAATAATTTTCTCTTGGGGAAAGGTTTCAGAAATGTAATCACCACACTATCCATTTACCCTGATAAAGGCTTCCCAAGCAATAAGATACAACCTGGCAAGACAACCTCATTTTTCCCTGAGCTTATGTCATAACACAGGCCTGTTGCAGAGAATCCAGAGGGCCACAAAGATGATCAGAGGACTGGAACCCCTCTGCTATAAACAGAAAGCTCAGTTTGTTCAGCTTGAAGAAGCAAAGGCTTTGGGGAAACCTTAAACCTTAGTACCTGAAAGGAGTTACATGAGAGCTGGAGAGAGACTTTTTACAAGGGCATGGAGTGACAGAACAAGGAGTAACGACTTCAGACTGGAAAAAGGCATGTTTAGGTTTTATACAACAAAGCAGTTTTTCACTGTAAGGATGGTGAGACACAGGAATAGGCTGACCATAGGAGCTGTGGATGCCCCATCCCTGGAAGTGCTCAAGGCCAGATTGGATGGCGCTTTGAGTAACCAAGTCTAGTGCAAGGTATCCCTACTAATGCTAGGGGAATGTGAACTAGATGATCTTTAAGGTCCTTTCCAATCCAAACCATTCTAAGATGAATTGAATGTGTAAAAAAAGGTGCTGTAATGAGCTTTTTGAATAGAAAGTCAGTGACCTGTTGCTCTCCGAAAAGGAGATGGTGCATTTTAGAATGAAGTCATGCACTCTGTATCAAAGGATCAAAAAACACTGTGTTTTGTGCAGGCAGGCAGTATTGGGAAAGTTTCTTACTTTAACAAAGTTAAGGGGTTTATCTCAAATACCGTGTAACCAAATCTGTGGGAACAGGTAATTTAAACAGTTACAATAATAATAATAATAAAAAAAGCTGCATTCATATAATATCAACATCTAAAAAAGTTTCTTAAACAAAGTACCCAAGTTTTGCTTCAATAAATGTCAGCTCTCAACTACATTTTCTTCAGTATTATAACATGTCAAATACTGCTAGCCAGACATCTAACAAGGAAGATGGAAACACAAGGTCTTGTCTTTGAAGATGCTCTTCAAAGAAAGCAGAAGAGGAAGCAATTCATATTCTTCACATCTAGTAGGATATTGATTGTAAAATCCAGACACAAATATTTATGTTGATAACGACATGTATTTCTGTGTGCTCAGAGAGTACCCTAAGGCTGCTCTGTCCATACAGAGATAGACACAAGGTTCAGTGGCCTCCAGAGAAGGGAAAGGCACCTGACATCAGCTGCCTGACCCCTCCTTAGGGCACTTCTTGCTCTCCACATTGCAAACAATGTCAACTAACTTCATATGGCACAGGGAAAACCAAGCACCAAATCCCTCCTCCCAGGTCTCCTTTTCAGGCAAACACTTGTGGTCAGATCCCAACACTTCCACATAAAAGTGAAGTCAGAGCCTGTCAGGAAGCCCAGCTCTAATCAGTCACTGCTCAAGGTTTTGACCAAGATACTTCATGACGTACAATGAAACTGATTTGCAGTATTTCCAATGCACCATAGCTTAATCAGTAATATTATCTCTCTGGGCAAGCTTTTGTCCATTTTGTGTTTTGTAGTTCAATTTGTAGCTGTCTAAACACACAAGCTCACATATTTGCCATGAATGAATTAGTCCCATTTATAAATTAGCCCCATTTATATGGGGGGAGGAAACATCATTATAAGCTTTGTTAGAAGGATGTATCAGCACGAGATGCATTCAGAAGTGGCTGTAAAGGCTGCTCCATTTTCTGCATTTATTTTTCCTCAGTGGTTTGCATGATAACTTTCAAGGTAAGATTTTTCCAAATGGCTGCTCCCATAGTGATTTGGAATCTGGAAACAGTTAGACCCCTCTTGCTTCACACAGCCCACTGCTAGCAATTTTCCCATGTACATATACTCTGAAATACATGGGAACTAAGAAAAACCCAGGTACCTTTCTGCTTCCACACTGTCTGCACAGTGCTGACAACAGTAAAACCAAGTACTTTCCTTGGCAGCAAATCTTAACAGATATAACCTGGAAGATATCCAGGAAAGTGATATTAGTAGCACCAAAGTACAGCTCTGATGGAATCATTCTTCTGAACCTAGAAATGCTTTTGAACCTGCTGTTCATTGCATTTCTCATCTGTTCTGTCAACATGGGAGTAATTTTAAAAAATCTGCTTGTTTTGTCAAAGGTGAAAGCATTCCTTCTAAGTATCAAGGTAAATTAAAATATGTATCCTAAATCTTTTGCCAGAGTTTAGAGTTGTGATGAATTTATTTTTTTCTTTTGGAGTTAAAAGTTATGTGACAAAATACTGAATAAATGGAAAAAATATCTGCAGTCTGGAGGAAAAAAAAAAAAATCATTCCCTTCACCTGAAATACTGCTGACTGGTATTTATGTCCAGTTCCTGGAAGCAGTGGCCTGTGGATCAACTGTGGCCCTTTATTTCAGTCATGCAGTTCACAGGAAGATTATTTTCCATCACATTATTGCCAGTGAATGCTAACATATCTCTTAATGCGCCCTGTGAAACGTGTTTGAGAATCCTGCAGAAAAGGAATTGGTTTTCTTTCAGTTCAGATGGTGCAACCCAGAGCTCACTGCACAACCAGTGCCAGACAGTGACAAGAACTGTTCTCTCCTTCCATCAAAAATGTGAATTAGAAATGAGTCAACATGGATACAAATATATGGAAACGTGTAATGTGAAAAGTCTTGTGATGTTTTGGAGACAAGTTCCAAACTACATGAAGTGTAAGGGGAAGAAAATACAGGAATCTTTTTGTAGGTACATAGGAGAATTCCTTTTGAAAGTACCCTGGGCCAGCCAGTTTGGAGCTTTCCTTTGTAGCTCCTCCCTGCCACCCATCATTGTGAAGCTCCTTTGTATTTCATGTGCACCACCTCCAAATACATTTCTTAAAACTGCTCTTACTTTGGTTTTTTGTTTGCTCTAAGGAACCTTTGCGAGTCATATGACAGGAGGGAAGATTTAACCAAACTCCTAAAGGATAATGTCATCTTTAGATCATGCTCATTATAATTCATAAGCACTTCTCCACTTGACAGCTCTTCAGTTGCAGTTTCAATCTTATGCTAGTTTTTTTCTTGAGAGCCCTTTCCAATTTTCCACATTGCTAATGGAGCCTGAGGCAAAGCTAAAAATCATTTGGGCTTCTTGAAAGGATCAATAATTTTTGTGTGCCGTGCATTTCAGAATACATCGCATCGCTGACACAAGTGCTGTCATTGCACTGATAAATATAACACATCAAAGAACATCAGAAGTTTCCACAAAACATTTATAAAAATATTCAATAACAACCTGCAATCCCATGTGCAGAAAACAGCGTTAAGTATATCAGAGACAAAAAAAGAATACTTAAAAATAAAATTATCAGAAAACCGATTGCATAAATTCTTCAACAAGCATTGTCATTTTCCCTGTGTCTTGGCTTACATGAGAGACTGTGCAGAGATAGAAGACCTAACAGAGTCACTACTTTTAGGTTTATACCACAACAAAAGCTGAATGAGCTTTTTTCCATCACCCATCCAAGCAGTCAAGGATATCTGATTGAGTGCTACGACATGCTGTACTCAGTTAGCTCAATAAATTATTCCTTCAGCACCATGCAGAGCAAATTATATTTTAGGTGGACAGCACTTTTGCTTGCAGTTCATCCACTTACAAGACAAGCAAAGGATGGCAGTGAAAGAAGGAGAAGGAAAACATCACTAACACAGAGCTGTGTTATTCTCAATTTAAAATTTCTAAAGAAACTGCTTATGGAGCATGCTGGGGCTGACAAACTGCAACTCTGCTCGTGAATATTTAACCCTTGCCAAAAGCACGTTACTTAAGATAGGCTGAAGCCTTAAACAGACTAAATGGAAATGCTTATTTCTCAGGTGGAAGCAGCAGCAGACCATACAGACCATATAGCAAATGCGGTTTTAAGTGAATTATTCTCCTATAAAGACAGCACAGGTTCAGAATACAAGAAACATAGCAAACATTCTTTACTGCTCAAAGGCCCTTCACAAAAATAGTAATTTTGACCAATTATTGTTTAGGCAGGCCTAAGAAACAACAAATTATTGAAAAAAAAATGGGTGCTACATCTCACCCCATTATCAAAACCTTTCTACTGATTCAAAAGCTTCCTTCCTGAAAGTAAGAAATGCAGAGAAACTGTGACCTGTTCTCTGTATTCAGAGAGCAAAGGGTCACAGGTGTATTGGGTCCAATTCATTTGGATGCATAAATTGAGCCATCTTATTGTGAATGTACGTGCAAAATACAATTTTTTTTCTTGCCACCAGGTGGGGAAGCTTACTACCCTTTTCCCCCACCTTTTGCAACCTGCTGCACAAGCAGTGAGAGACCAATCCCTGCCCTGAAGGAGGTGTTCTGTATGATGGAACAACCTGGGCTGCAGATTTTGGATCCAGGATTTTGAGAGGATTCCCCACCTGGGAATGCCTCTGGAGGATTCTGGTGTTGAGAGGAGACTCAGTCTCTGCATGATAGAAAAGGAAGCTTCCCAGTAGGAGCGGGCTGGACACTGAAGATGGGAAACATGGAGGGTGCTGCCCACACCTCTTAGAAAAAGGGCACAACTGGAGCTGTACATGAACTGGGCTGGGAGCACAGATGGAAGGACTGAGCAGGAACTCACTCTCTTCCATGCCAAATGATACACAGAGGTGGTGCTAAATAGAAGGTTTATGTGATACCTTGAGACCCACTTAGCCTACAATTAATGATGATTCTACTCTCCCTCCCAAGGCAGGGGTTATAACTCTTCATTAATCTGACTGACAGGTCTCCTTCTCCCTTTTGATTTAAATAAAATTTGTGAGGTAAAATATGAGGTTAACCTATGGCTTACACTTGAGTCTTTTTTAACAATCTGTAAAGGGAAATTGCCTCAGTTCACCATGCAGAAGTCCAAGTAAACATTTTCTAACCAGTGACTTGTTTTTATCCGTCTACATATTTCTTTTGCCTACCCTGTTCCTTTGCTAAATTGTTGCTTCAAAGTTTTAGTAGATGTGCCTTTAATAACTCCCACATTTATTGCTCACTTACTGTGCTACCACTCTTTCATCAGACCAGATCTCTTTCATCATTGTTTCTGAGCTAATTATTCAACATTAGCCGAACTGAACTGCATTTACTGTTCATTAGCTATTTCTGAGCCAGAGATGATAATAAGATCCAATACTTCTTGGGTTTCCTTGTGCCTTGTTATATAGGAACTATGTTCCCATGGTTTAGTAGTATGTTTAAATTTGGCTTTGAATACCATCATTGGGAGCAATTTGTATGAATAGCACAAATTGCAAGACATGAAAGATAATGTAGAGCAGCAGTAGGAATCTTTATAGCATCACCTGATCCAGCCAGCCTGCTAAAATGATGCTGACAAATCTCCAGTATATTTAGTGCTACAGGATTGAACTCATGATCTGATAAAAACGGGTTGAGTCCACCGCAGTCTAAATGGCAGAGGTTCCTAGAGGGATGCATTACAGAGACAATAAAGAACTGTTAAAGAAAAGAGCAAGAAAAAAGTCTGACACACATCCTCCATTTTTTGACTCCTCCATTTACATTTGCATTGAAATTTCATTTTTATGTTAAAAAAATGGAAACAGGTTTTGGAGAGAAAAACAATTATCAAGTCTCTCCCTCCTGCTTCTTTATTTTTCTTCCTCCAAATGGAGAGATTCATTTTCTCTCTAAACTACTCCAGCTCCAAAAAACATACAAAGATAAGAAATGAAACAGCTGAAAGGAGAAAAAGCAGGGAACTAAAAGGAGGTAGAAGAGGAAGTCTAACTGTTGGCCTCTTTGAACTAATAAAAAAACTAAATGAGAAGCCCCCTTTGTATTAATAAACCAAACTCATTTCTGTGTAACAAAAGTTTTCATTCCAACTGTCAAGCCTTTGCATATAGAAACACTTTGAACATTCTTAGCCCATTTCTCCAGTGGGATTCTGTGTGCTACACAGATCATTATTTCTCTGCAGTTTTTTCTCTGCATACTTTTCCTCTGTTAATGGCTTTTGGAGTCCATCTCCCTATGAAAGGGTAAAAGGGGATTTAAAACTCTTTCTTCTTTGAGTCTCAGATTACCTCTGAGAATTCTCAACAAAAATCCACACTTCATTTTTAAACAAAATTTAACTTTCACTGCAAACTTCATCCTTCTCCTCAGCTTTCTACCACGATAAATAGTGCTTTGAGGCCCATCATTCTCCGGTATCTTCAGCTAAGGGACTCAAACTAGAACCCATGGAGTAATATCTCCTATTCCTAAAGACCTACACACATTAACATTTGCTAACTGCCATCCCTCAAGTCTCAAGGAGACACTAAAGTCTTAAGTCTGAGTTTTGTGCTTAAAACATTCGTTGAATATTTTACAGGAAAAAAAATATTCCATGTTCAATATTGATTGTTTTCTTGAATTCAGAAGGCAAACAGTTCAGTTGCTCTGTGAGGACTGCTTGATTTAACAGAGAAAATGTTTTGGAAATCCTGCCACACTGCAGGGTTTTCTCCTTCCCAGATATTTAAAAATAAAACAAAAAAGTTTTCATCACTAATCAAATGTCACCCATGCCATCCCTGACATGGTCAATCTACCAAGACACCTGATATGGGACTGAAAATAAGACCATAGCCACATTAGAAATGCTAAAAAAGGCATGTTTAAAAGGTAACAGTGATATGAAAAGATCATCCTGCACTAGTATTTTTCTGGATGACACATATGTACACAAACCATTACAAAGAGATGCTACAACCAAAAATCAAAATAGCACAAGTGGCTTTGCTTTATTGGCGGAGAGGAGCCTGCTGCAGCTCCCTGTGGAGAATGCAAGTCTGTAAGATTACTGATGAAAAATAAGACACTGTACAAAGGCAGCAAAGCAAGCATGAGAGACACTTGAGGTTAGTTGTGGATCATTGCACTTAATCCTTGTGTTTTCCAACAAGAATGAGCAAAGCAAAACAAGAGATATTTACAACCAATACAGCTGTGGGTACAGCACAGGGAAGGGCACTGGCACAGGGCATCCATGGGGCTGTTTTGGGGGCATCTGCTTGTTCTTTGTTCCACTCCTGATATAGAGTGGATCAATGTGTTGTTGTGTGCTTATGAACATTCATGGAAATCTGCTTATTTCAGATTGCATTTTCACGATTCTGCTTTAGTAACTGCTTTCCATCATGCAAGAGGAAAGTTATGTGGGTTTTTGAACGTGATAGTTCAAACCTTTGATCTGTTTATCTTCCTTAATAGTTAACCTTAATTATATTGTAGGTAATTTCCTATTTTTAACTATGCTTCATTAGCAGAAAAAATTATTCTTATATTTGTCTTTATACATGATAAAATACATAAAATATTTAAATCTTGAAACAATTGCACTTTAAAACCAAGAAAACTAGTATGTTTCATAAAAAAAAGTAGCTGCATCAGAGAACCAAAAAAGCATGACCTCCTATCTTGTGAAAATTTTAAACTTCAATGGTTAGTTGTGGTCATTCCATTCTCCTCCCATTTCACTCTAAAACAGAACATAAATTGAAATAATAGAAACTGTATGCAAATAAGATAGGATTTGGTTCAGATCATTGGAAGATAAATTGAACAACAAAAATATCAATTAAATAAATGGGGTATCTTTATTATGTCAAAACATCCCCTGATAAGTATTCTGTGGCTTAACTGACTGAGCATTTTTGAGGAGAGAACAATAAAATTAAAGCACTACCAATCCACTCTCCCTACTTCTGTAGGATGCAAGAAGATCCAGCAAAATGTGGAGTATAAAGCTGGTAGTTTGTTCAAGCTCACAGAAGAAGTCTTTCTTCTTAATGATGCTGTCCAGCTGGCTAACTAGCTGCAGTAATTTACGACTCTTATTTCTGCATTAAAAAACCATATAGTTTTTAGACGGGACAAGTCTGTAGACTTATCTAGACTTGATATATATCTAGATATTTATGCCTTAAACTGCAAAACCTTTAAAACCATTCTAATCCCATTAATTAAAAATTTAGTATCTGATTTATTTTTCAGATGAGATGCTAAAAGCATCCTACAGAAATGCTCAGGCTCTGCTTTATATAGAGGGAGCAGAGGAGATGTAAAGAAACTCTCCTGTCTCCACAAAACCATATTGTATTATTCTATACAGCTCTGCACAGGCTTTTGATCATTTTTTGAGCATGAACATTTGAAAACTGCTATAAAATCTATATTTATTTGTTTACTTTTAGGTACATATTTGTGTACACTCATATACATACATAAAGTATAGCTAATTACCTCTGAATATTTATATACATAAACAAACACATACTTGGGTGTAAATATAACAGCATTAAAAGGAAATGAGAATGAACTTTGAATGCCAGATTCCACCAAAGTTTGGACCCCATGGCTTGGAAGAAAGGACTTTCCAGAGCCAAATAAGCAATAAAGAGGTGCTAGCCTGGAGCAGATAAAGTAGACTGCTGTCTCTGAGCCACTCATTCAGCCTGAACATTCACAAACCCCATCTGCAGTTTCAGATAAAATTGTGCATTTTACTGCTTCTAGCAGGGGTT
Source organism: Sylvia atricapilla (assembly GCF_009819655.1). NCBI lineage: Eukaryota > Metazoa > Chordata > Aves > Passeriformes > Sylviidae > Sylvia > Sylvia atricapilla. Next base: position 25,414,581 of record NC_089146.1, read on the forward strand.
GTGTCTCTTTGCTTGGAAGATGATTTTCCTGAAATGAGGAGTATTCCTAATGTTTATTATTATTATTATTATTAAAGAACCCTTGGTTTTCCTCTTCCTTCTACTTTACGTACACTTTCACCATAAAACAACACTTACTAAAAACATTATTTACCACTTCTAATAGAAGAGAGGCAGGATTGCATACATCAGCATGACACAGAGATGTAGAAAAATGCATTCAGTTCTGAGGAAGAAGTAACAAGATCTGGACACAGGCTGGACTGCAGAAAGCCAGAGGAGTCTGCAGTGGTAAGGCTGAAGGACAGGGAGGACAGTGATCCTGAACTTAAAAGTGGTGAGAATCAGAGCGATTCATGGGAGAAAAAGCAACTCACCCTTTGGATTTTTTGACTTTGAGACACAGATTAGTCATTGAATCAGAGGGCTGAGCAGAATAAGCAAGAGGAAAAGAAAAAAGAAGGGAAAAAAAGAGGTCAAGCACTTGCAGCGTGACTGAAGACAAGTTGAAAGCTAGTGAGAGGAATGACTAAATGGCAGAGACAGAAATCAGAGCACATCGCCTGCATAAAGGTCCTTCTGGATGTACTCTTTCTTCTTATCAGAAACAGCAGCAGGCTCTTGAGCAGAGAGCTTGAAGGTGGAAGGGTAACTAATGATGCCCCTTTCTAGGCAACTTCTTTGGTATTCTTAAAATCAGACATAATCAGCACAGAGTCCACCCCTGACACCACAGAAACATTTCACTGAATGAACTGTACAGTGAAACAGGGGAAGTTTAATCACAGATATTCCTTAAGCTCATCACAATGTCTTTTTCTTGGTAATGCAGAACGTCTCCTTACTAGCCATCATTAAATGAGAAATGATCAGAAGTCACAAATTAGAGTAATTCTTGGGAAGGATTGCATACAAGTCAAATTCCTAATGACTCATGTTCAAAAAAACTGTAAATGTCTAATTAACCAGGATATTGAAGCTACTCAATCTTAGAAAATTATTCTCATCTCAAAAGAAAAAAAGAACAAAAGAGGCAATAATACAAAAATTGAAATTGATGGATTTAATCAGGAAAGTCTTTCAATATACCTCGTTTTTTGTTTTATTTTAGTAATTGTAACAAAATGGATTTCTATAAAAGCAGCAACATCTAACATATTATCCTGCTGTGTATGAAGAGCTGACAGCGTGCACACCTACAGCTTTTCTGTTAAAATGTCGTGTATAGGTAAATGCACACACAGAAGTCAGTGGAAGGATCTGGAGGTATTATTCAAGATCAAATTTCCAGTGAACTAAACAGTCAGCAGAATTCAGGAACAGTGTCTTTTAAGGATTTGATCTCTCATTGTAAAGACTGAGTATTCATTATTTGATTTTAAGATGGAGGAACTAATATTTGGACGATACAATGAAATAAATAATAGCAAGTTAAAATCCTTTGAAAGAAGGGGTAGAGAGAGACCTTATATTCATCAGTTCTACATACTTTTCAATATTCAGAGTCAATTAGGAATTATAAATACTTTTCTTCCATTTGAACCCTTCTGGCTTCTGATCCTGTTTACTGGAACATTTGACTTCAGTGAGCACACAGAGTACTCAGTTCAGTTTACCGTGGCTTAACTGCGTTATTGCTTTTCTAAATGTTAAGCTAAGAATTAAATCCTCTGGACTGAACTGAAACATGTTTATATTTTAAAACACAACCTCAATAGTCCTAATGAGATTCTGTAGCCATTTACTTTTCAAACTACAAAGGCAAGCATTTAAATGTTAAAAAACAAAGCACCAGCCACAGAAAACGTGACCTGATAAATGAAGATAATTTCCCCAAAGATTCTTAGAAATAGCTCTTGAAGTGCTTCTTCACTTGTTCTTCCATCAAAACTGACCAACAACCTTAGAAAACTATTCAGCTGTTTCTAGAAGACATCCATCTGAGACAAATCCTTTACTGACCTGAAAAATACCAGTGCTTGTCTGTACACAGAGAGGTCTTTTCTACTGCTGATTTGACACACTTGATTCTACCAGAATTTCAATATTTGAGGGACTCAGCTTTTAATCTATATGAAATGATACCATGATGCCCAAGTGGCTGGATATTGCCAGATCTGGAGTCTTTGACAAGACAGTATAATTGAAATTGTTTTACCCAGGGGGTTAAAAAAAAAAAAAAAAAAAATAGGACAAAGCTGGGGAACAGCAGCCATTGCTGAGAATCTCTTGCCATCAGGAGAGGGAATATTGGAAACAGTACTTGTACAGATGGGAAAGTCCAAACTCATGAAGGAGGTGGTCCTGCTTCTTTCCTATTTGCACCTCAACATGTTCCTTCAGAAACCACCCTTTTCCAAGGCTCTGGCAGAGGAAAAATAGACATGACTTATTAGTCTCACTGAATCTTTTTTTTAATTAAACTTTTCCATCCCCCAGGGAAGCTTAATATATATTAAAAAAAAAAATCAGATTTCTGACTTGACACAGGCAGATCCACTCTAATTTGCATTTCATTTGCATAACTGAGGACTGTCTCACTTTGTTCTGATCTTGGTCACTTCAGTGAATGAAGCGAGGCAATGTGTTATGTGCTATGTATCCATAACACACTAAGTACAAGCCCAAGATTCATTTGTTAGTACAAACATACAGTAGTAAATTAAATAATAGTAGTTTTTAATCATTCTGAAAAAACTATCATGGAGTGGGACAATCACATGGCTGCATTTGGATTTAAGCATACTGGTGCTAGCCTCAGGCCCTTTTGGTACTGTGCTTCATACAAGAGCAGCTTCCATGAAATATATGGACTTGCTGATTAACATAATGCTTTGGAGAGTCATGAATTACTCCTGACTTTCTTTCATATGCTTACGAAAGAACCTCAAAAGCAAGTTACAGGAAAGGAGGAGGGCTTTTACATCACCATTATTTCCTAGCTAAAGAAAATACAAATATATTAATGGTGGATATCTAAGAACTACTGAACTTTTCAATAGCTCTTCAACAACAGCTTAGTGAGCTTCATGTTTCTTAGTTAAGGACTATTCCTAAGAACATCTCATTCCTTGAGAGTTGAAGGTTTAGTTTACTAGTCCCAGACCACAAATGTCTGGATGTATTCATCAAACTAGCTATTAAAGACTGCCACCAGTCAGTGACATACAAATTTGCCAAAGAAGCAGAAAATACATTTACATTCATACAGAGCCTTCAGAGCAGAGACTTTGCTATTATCGCTGGCATGAAGAGATCCCCCCACTAGGATAAAGACCTTGTGCTTCACACTTACTAACACAGAAAACCCATTCCTGTCCTGAAGGAGTCTAAATCAATTACCTTTCTCTGTGCATCTCGTGGAAGAGAAGAACAGGCATTTCCAGCTGTGAACTGCTTTTCTCCCTGCCTGAACACTGAAATAAGTGCCTGTCTTCGAATTTACAAAGCTTAGCTTGAATATGACTTTATAGATTTGCTCTGAATTTCCTCTAAGCTAAGATTATAGTTTCCATTAATGTAAGAAATAAATGGGATAGCCCTTCTCCTGTGCAGGTCTTGTGACTATCTTAGGACAGTACTTCATAATTATATTTAACTGATACTGTTCTTCAATTTAATAAGAATGCATCATTTTCATCACACAATTTTAATTTAGTACCCAGGCAAGCATTTTGGTGCAAACTTACACACTCTTGTAGGGAGATGAAAGTCAGCTCTACCTGCATGCCACAGGGAAATGACTGGAAGGACACACTGCTCAAAAAAGATGTTTTGTTTTCCTGGTTGTCAGCCAACGAGCCCATAGCTCCGACACTGAAGACCTCATAATTGCAGGTTTACACCAAGACCCTGTGAAAGTTGCTGTGTACTGACCCCAATAGAGAGGGCCAGCACAATCATAATGGTTTGGAGGTTCCATTATTCACAGATGTAGTTAGTACTTTTGAAAGAAGCGTTATTGTTTATATTAAGTTACTGCCTAGCATGAGAACCTCTTTCTCCAACCTCTCCTGGCAGGTGAAAGTCTACATACACATGAACATTTAGCTCTAATGAAACAGAATGGGTAAACTCAAGCTCAAAACAATTAAACTCATCACCTAATGATGCCTGGGAAAGCTTTCAAAAAGTCAAGCATCAAGCTCAAGCCTTTCAAACTTGAAGATGTCTCTTCCCCAACACCCACACTTTCATCCTAACAGTTAGGGGGTTTGTGTTAGTTTTCACATGATACATTTTTCAGTGCAGCAGCAAAACAGATAATTGCACTTGTAATTGTGGTGTACCCTGGTAAAGTCTGTCAGGTGTTAGAATACTGACCTCAGTGCCTGTGCTAATTAGATGAAATTGAAAAAAAGCCCAGGCTCTATAAATCAGATTCTACTAAGGTTAGGATGGGTCCAGGATGGAGAGGGTAGGAGGAAAATCTGTTCTCTTATAGCTCTGACTCACTGTCTGCTTGCTATCAGAGAAAGGTTTTCAAATCAGGATTTCCTTATTTAATTCACAGAAGCCACTAATGCCTGGACCCAATAGCAGAACTGGTGATGTTTGGATCAAGGCTGCAAAGGCAAGTTAAATAACACGTACTTGTGGTGAAATGGGATGAGTCATGGCAGTTGACACCACCTCCTTACAAGCTTAAGTGGAAAACTGACTTGTGTTTAGCGAGCAGGTTTTCTCTCTCTCACTTCTGCTGAGGTCTCAAGAAAGGAGGAAACTTCCATCATAATGGTTTGCCTCACCTGACAAAGCCAGCCAGCCACAGCCCGTAAGCAAAAGCACAGATGAAACGTACATGTCCGCTGCTTGTCTGAAAAATAATCTGGGCTTTTGCAAACACTTGATTATGAATGTGGGCGTGTAAAGGAGTTTGTAATCCCAACTCCTAATGGAGCAGTGAAGAGACTGCTTTGACTCATGTGCAGTCTCCCTGGAAGTGGCCCCAGAAAAGAGGACCAGCTACCAAGTGTAGGTTTCAAAAAGAAAACAGTTTATAACTTGCAAAAAAAAAAAAAAAAAAACCCAAAAAAACCCCTTATTTTATAGGTAGAATGTTTAATGTTAGGTACATGTGCTTGCTGAATTACTAATGTTACTAACAAAAAGGTGGCTACATGTTTTCTAGGAACAAATTCTCATCTGTGGACCCAGGAGCATCAGCACCATGAGCTCATACTTGCCTGGAAGAAATACCCTTGGACTATCAGCTTTTCTGAACACCTAAAATCTTTTCTGTAATGCTTGCAAAATGCTGTTATCACAGTGGAATCCTGTGTATTAGAGTGCATTACTCAACAGTACAGAAGAGTTCAGGAAACAGAGAAGTTGTTGATAAAAAATGCAAAGAAGTGCACAAAAGGGTGCACAACTTTAACTAGTTGTATTCTCAGTAAGTTGGATACAAGGGTGGCACAGAATATGACAATAGAACAGGTCAACTCACGCTCAAATGAGGTGCTCAAAAGGAACAACAACTGTTAGGAAAACTGGTAGCTCTTCCCACTGCTGACAGGTACAAATACCACCCGTATTGCACACATTGCCAGACAGATTTTAAGGAAAATAAACTTTGCAGGAGGACAATAACAAGGATCTGCATGCTGGATGAACAGGCTTCTGAGGAAAAGATGATCTGAAATTCAAGTACAAGTCATTCCTTTCTTTTTCTTGAAATTTAGACCAGGTCCTAGATGAACTGAGTCTGCACAAGAATTCAGTGAATAACTGTCTAAGAATAATGAGAATTAATATTACATATAAGATGAGCTCTGTACTTAAGAAGCAGAGCTGGGAAAAGGGAATTTGATAATACATAAATATTTGAATGCTGCAAGCTACATCTGATTGAAATTCATCAAATTTTCATTTTCTTTTCCAAACAAACAGTCTCTGTGAAAAATGCCATAGCTGTTTAATCATCCTCGGGGTTGCTGAAGGAGGTTCTTCCTCTAAAATTAAAATGCAAACTATTTTTCTACAAAATTAAAAAATAGTAAAACAACACAAACCAACCCCTCTGAACTTTTGGGGGCAGTTAGGAAGCAGTCCAGTGGCACTGTTCTTTCTGTGTAAGGTTTCTCCCTTCTTTCTGATGCTCTGTTTAGTGTTGACATAGGAGATGCACCAAGGTTGGGCCTACGGGTAAAGAGCCTACCTAGAATCCAACACACCCAAGTTCATATTCTCTCTTTTCAGAGACTTCCTATGTAGCTTTACACAGAGCACCTGAGCTCCTCTGGACACCGGTCCCTGTAGGGGCACTGATGCTCCCCTTCCCACTGACATGTCCATCCAGGAGGAGATGGGCAGACGGCCACCAGGACTATGTGAAAACACACCATCCTGCATGTTCCACAGCATCCTGCATGTTCCAGTGCTCCAGGACAGGCTCACTGTAGGCAATTTCACAGGAGTGTGGAGACCATGAGTCTTTACAGTCACTAAAAAGCTTCCATCATTTTCATTTGAGGTCATTTGTGCAGGATTATTCAGATTCAGGATCATTTTTAGGATTATGTAGGTGCACTGCACACTCTCCCAGGGCCAGATTTGGAGAACCATATCCTGTGAACAGAAGCTCCCTCTCCATTGTGTTTGCCCTTTCTATTTGGTTTAGCTTACCCTCTGCACTGTGAAAATGAGTGCTCCTTAGCTCTTTATCCTGGGGGGCAGGCGTTTATCAAAATCTATTAAATATTTAGACCTTTATATAGCAAGTAATGCTGCTAACTTGTTTGACTTAAATTATACCCCACTGGCAAATCAAATTAGAGAAGATTTGAGAAAATCTACCTTTTAAAACAAAAGCTGATTTTCTCCGTGTTCAGCCATTTGCGGGATTAACTTTTTTAATGGGTTTTTATGTGCACAGTGTTTTTGTTTTCATGGATACTAGAAGAGGATGAATTATTCATCAGGGAAAAAAACATCTACAACATGCATTTTCATAGCTTATTTGGTCCCTTTTGTCCTATTCATAAATCAATCCTGATTACTACAAATGAACGTGTTCCCACTAAGGGTTCACTGATGACTCACTTGGACCATTAATTTAGACCTCTTCACTGAGTGCATTAGGAAGCTGGTACTGGTAATAGGAAAGTGCAAGAACATTCTTTGTGACCTCCTCTCTTTGCCTGCACACCTCAGAATCCTTCTCCTGCTCCATTCCTTACTTATAATTTTATAGACACTGCACATATTCTCCAGTTAGAACATGACACTTCCCCTCCTGCTCCAGTGACCAGTTTGCACGAAGGGAAGGAAGAAAATTATAAAATAATGTTCAGCAGGTTGCTTTTATGACCTAGGAGGAGGACAGAGTGCAATGGCTCAGGATCTACATCCTAAATGGGGGCAATTGATGCCCAGACATAAAGACATCACTGAACTATTATGGGAATGACTACAGATGTGTCACTGGTCGCATAGATCACAAGGCATTTGTCTCTGTTCCTGAAGTGCTGACGAGCTGTCATCAGTGAAGAACCATTGTCATCGAGGAACAATGCTTCACCATTTAGAGCAGTAAATGGAACAAGCCAATTCTCATCCAGGCAGTACTGCATTCATCAACTCCTTATTGCCCAGCTGGGAACAAAGAGACGATTCTACCCATTTGAAAATTATTATTATTATTTACTACTTTATTGGCAACACAGTGCACTGAATAGTTTTAGAAGAAAAATTTATGCCCCGGAATTCCTAAGGGTCAACACTCAATCTTTCTCAATACAGACAATAAAAGAGAGAAGGAAAACACATTTATTTCCTTCCCAGTCCAATTGCTGCAGTGCCACGGTGGTTCGCATTGAACACCATTCTGTTTCATGTGCTGGGGCTCTGCGCTGTAACCCTAATTACCAGTGTCAAAACAGAAACGTTCCTCAGAATGATACCAGTTATTCTTTGCAGCTTCCACAGCTGTGGTTGTTGCTGAATATCTTTTGAGTATTTCCAAGTACCAAGTTGAACGGAATGCCATGTGTCCCACAGCAACTCAATGCTCTTTATGCCATAAAGATATCACAGATCCCAGGCAATTAACAGTTTGAAAAAGAGTACATTAACACCAGCTACTAAAAGCCTTTTACAGTCTTGAATGGCTTTTACTGAGCAATTACAAAGTTAGCTTTTTCTTATTACTACTTTTAGGAACTCACCTTACAGTGATGCTCATTAAAAATACCCCTTTAACCTCAGATTTGGAGTTGTATTGTCCAGCATGGGAACAGTGAAGGCATTTTACAAGTTTATCACTGGTGTAACATGTTTGATGCTGGCTGTGACAGGAGGGAGTCACAGGAGGGATTTCCCAGCAAATCTCCAGCACCTACATGTAACTCATTGATAAGCCAGTCTCTATGGTCAGGAATCTGGGCTACCCTCTCCCAACACAGCACAGTCCTGGAGCTGAAACACCCTCCAGATCATGAGTCACCATGGTGCTGCATGCTACTTTAAATTTAGTTACCTGGATAATCTCCATTCATAACCAAATAAATTGCTGAGCTGCTGTTACCCAAAGCCTGTTTCTATCAGGCACAAACAGGGTTCACTGGAAGCTTCCTCCTACGCGCTATACACCAGCACACAGGGGTCTGGTTCCTCTCTGATCTGGCACGTGCAAAATCAGGACAAAAGCTGGCCTGCTACTCATAGAGAATAGGCTAAGGGCCTAGTTCTGCTTTTGTGACATGAATAATTTCTTGGCTTTTCTTTCTATCACTAAAACCTTTTTCTCAACCAAGAAAAAGTCTACAACTCCATATACAATGTTTGAAAAGAGTAGACAATCATCTCTCTCACAAAATTTTTTTCACAAATAACTTCTTCTATAAAGAAAAATTTTTTTATCACAAATGTTCATGAACTCATCACATCCTGCTGTCCTGGCTACAGCACACTCATGGTAATTGGATTATTCAAGCACTACACAAATTGAGGTCCCTGGTGTGGCACTAGAGAATGCAAGGTTAGAGACTGGTGAGGTCTTTATTATGGTAGAGAAACACTGGATAAAATAAAACCTGCACAACTGTGCTCTGTACCTTATTTTCAGTTTAAGTACTACAATTGTACATTCAAAAAAAAAAAAAAAAAAAAGAACAAACAAAAAAATCAACTCCTCAGGCCTCTAATTCACAGGTTAAAAAATGCATCATTGTAAGTGAATGGACCAGTACTCTAATGCCCATTTAGTATTGTAGATATGTAGGTTGTTACAGACTTCCACTGCTTTATTCTGAACCTGTACTGATAATCTCAGGGCACAAAGTTCTGCAGGAGACGGACCAAGTTATACAGCTTCTAGCATATGTTTGTAAGAATGTAAAGAAAGAGCTAGCATCATGCAAAGGAAAAACACAGCCAGAAAAATGGGATTCCTCCCCTGGAACACAGATCAAGCAAGATCCTTCATGACATTTACAAATGGATTCATGCCCTCGCTTTTGCTAAGCCACCTTCCTTTATTTTTTGAGAAAATACTAGCTAAAGCATTAAATATTTTCTGCATATATTGAAATATATGTGTGTAGAGGGGCAGTTGGATCACCACACTATGAACTACCATTTTTTTGTAACTGCTTAACAGAGCAGATAATTAACAATAAATAGATCCATGTTTTGCCATAATTTTTTCCCCTCTAAGTTCTATATTGGGTTGTTTTCATCATTTAAAACATCAGTTGCACTCATCTAGTGAACAAGTGGCATTACTAGCAACTAAAAAAAAAAAAAATAAATAAAATCGATGATTACATTAATAAAAGGAAATTAATAATCAATTATATCAGCCCAGGACTGCGTACAAAAAAAAAAAAATTAAATCTTATTTGTCTTTAACTCCACAGACATGACAATATGTCTGTTGATGTTTCCTGCCTTACCAAGTAATGCTTCCAAAGCCTTCAAGATTTTAAATCTTTATTACATCATGACTGTATTTTTCTCTCACCCTTTCTCTTGGTTTGAGTAGAGGGAGCTTAGTTAAAAGCAAAAAGGAAACAGTTTATGTCTCTTAAAGACTTTACTAAAAGCAGAAGGAAAACATTCACAGGGATCTACCAGTTCTTTTCTCTTTTGCACAGACCCAGAAGAGATGAGTCCAGCAGGAGCCACATCCTATAGAGACAATACTTGTATCAGTAAGGCCACAGCAGACTCAAAAAGTGGATGCTACAGGACCAGAATATCATTGCCCTAATTCTGAGAGTGGAAAAACACAGCAGAGGTCATTATTCCTATTACTAATAAATAAATAAGTAAGTAAATAAAAAGGCGCCCCAGGTTACCCGTGCCCTGAACAGCCAGCCCAGGAACACTTGGTAGGATCCTGAAGGCTGGCAGGCCAAGGGGAAGGAAATAGACAGAGAGCCTGACACGTGTGAGCAGGCAGATACCCCTTCAGTCCTCTCTTTCTCCCCTTCTTGTGTCTCTTTCAGAGGACAGGGTAGGTAAGACTGTAATCCAAGTTTGCCAGTAGAGCTGAAACCTGTCACATCAATAGAAAATCCATTCTGGGGGCTAAAAATAAATAAATGCTACCTCACACTCCCACTGCCTTCAGATTCTTATTAATTTCAGTATTCAGATATCCAAACTCCACTTGCTTCAAATAGCAGCAGAGAAAGAAGAAGGAGGGGAAGAGGAAATGAGGAGTAGTCTATGGATTTAGAAACTACTGCATATAGCACATATGAATATGAATTAACAACAGAGAATGTGACACAACCATTCCGTATGGGATCAACCCAACTGACCCCTAAAGCTTTTTTCACATTGACTGTACATTTATCTCTTGTTTATATAGACACCTTCAGGTTCCCACTGGTAAAAGAATGATTACATTTTAAAAAAAGCTTCACCAGCCGTACACAGACTGGAGTGCTGGCAGAAGCCTGTAAAGGCCCTGTGCAGGGAGAACTTCACAAGAAGGTTGTTCTACCCACTGTATTTTCCACTTCAAGTCTATACCTTGTACAAATGTACCAAGCACATTTTAAAACAATTTCTTCTTGCTGATAATTTATAAAGAAAAGCCTTGTGACACTAAGAGGGAAGAAAAAAAAAAAAAGAAAAAAAAAAAGTCCAAGCAGATAATGTATTGGATGCTGAGATAATAACCCTGGATGGACTCCTGTAGCTGGCAATGCCATCTGCCTGGTGGATGCAGAATCCAAAGACCATTTGTAGTCCATGGAAAGACCATCTTGAGACTGATTCACAGCCAGAGAGTGCTGACTGAGTCAAAGGGATTGAAAGCTAGATACTGACAGATATGCAAAGGAGGCACCAATCAGCTGTGGGTTATTCACAGCTTTTCTCTCAGGAAATCGCAGTGTTTTGTACCATTTCTCCATCAATACATCTGAAGGCATGAAAAAGCTAGCATTTGTGTTTCCCCTTCCCCCGTATGAAACTACGGGAGGAAAGCATGTCTCTTAGTACTTTTTTTAAGAGAACATTATTCTTTTGTTAAGAATATTTACTGAATATGTACTGGAAGGAGAAGAAAAGCCAGAGATTTGTCTGATGCTTTTTACTCAGCCTGTAAGCACATGAGCCACAAACCGACGATCAATATTCTACCTATTTCAGCACAGCTTTTCAAACTTAGCATCTCTGACCACACGGATAGAAAGGTCACTGTTTAAGAGACCTCTTGCCTTTGCCACAGTGTGCTGAACAGGTCTCATTTGTGCTGTTACACAAATCCCAAACACACCCTCCTGATCTTGATGGCCTTGAATATCCAGACTCAGACTTGCTCCTGTAGGTTTTCACTTACACTTGTCTGAATCATGAGTAATTATCACCACTGCAGAGAAAGAAAGGCTAAAATCAGGCTGAACACTGGTTGCCTACAATAAATAAATAAATAAAGTTACATACACAACATCCAAGTCCAAAAAAATTATTTTCTTCAGGTGTTTTTTTTTTTTAAATTTAAAAAAACTGCACATATTGCCTATTTTTTACTGAACAGAATTATTAAAGACAGATGTGTCCTGTAAGGCCACATGAAAATCTACTGCAGAGTAATGGACTGCACATTGACCATATATTTCTGCAAGAACTTCAGTGGAAGATCTCATTCTACCACACCAGAATTTCTGCAGTTTTGACTGACATTTATGACTGGGTTTAAGTGAAAGTTTTGAAAGTCTCCTGATCAGCTAATAGGTACTGGTGAAAAGGGACAATAAATGTTAGTGATGCTGTAGGTGGCAGAGGTGGCTGTGTTCTGGAACAGAAAAATGTAATAATTTGTGAATAACTTTCACAACGGGAGTTAAAAGGTGCCACTTGACCAGGAGGTGTTTTTATAGGCTACATCTTCAGGCCATGTGTGAAAAGTCAGAAAAGAAAGAGACAAGTAAAAGGAAGGGAGGCGTAAGGAGTAAAATAGCAAGAGGGGCATTTTTAAGATATACAACACTAAATTGGGTAGAAGACCACTAATAGTTCCTGCAATTCTTTTCTGCAGCTGCAGATTAGCCCTGAACTGATATAGCAAAGTGCTTAAGAAAAATATGAGTTCATATCTCCTTTCATGTTTTTACTACTGCTCCCTCCTTCCAACTTTAAAATGAAAAAGGTAAGGAAAAAAAAAAAAAAAAAAAAAAGGCTCAACAAGAAGTCTAGACTCACCAAAGCTACTAATGTTTTCAGATCACAGAATATGCTGCTAAAGAGCAGCTAATTTGTTATTTAGCAGACAAGGCTTTGTCTCTCCTTCTGTATCTGATAAATGTTGAAGTTTCAGTTCTCCCAGACATCATACGCAGCACATTTCCAGTGTTACATACATGGCTATTAATTCATTTTCTAGTAATTAGTATCCTGGGGAGAAATCCTATTGCCACTCTATTTACCTAATTTAATAAAATATTGCAAAATGCAAAGTGGGAGGAATTTCTAATGTTTTATTAGCATTTGGCAATTCTGATCTTTCTAATGATGTCTACTGACCCCTAGCCTGTAGCTGTGTTTCAAAGCAGTTTCTCCACCAATTCTTTCTTTAATTAAAAACTATTACCAAAGAGAAAATTAGAATCAAATATCTCAGTGGCAGAGAAGATTTTTACTTACTCAGGACTGTTATTTTACAGTAAATTGAATAAGTGAGAAAAAAAAAATTTTTAGGAGTTATACAATTTAGAAGCAAGGAAAAAAAACCCCAAATTAGATTAAAGACGTATTAGATATTAGGAAGAAAATTAAATGAGCTGCACTCTCCCCCCACCACCTCCAAGCATAGTCCTTTTCAACTATACATATATATATATATTTTTATATATATATATACATATATATATTTATATATATATACATATATATATAGTTTTCTTCTTGTTCACAAAATCTGTCATAAATAAACCTGCTGAAGTCACTGTGAGCATACAAGTACTGGCATCTTAATGCAACTCCTTTGGCCAAAGTATTCAAACCGAGGAGGGTGCAGAACCAATCCTTTCCCATTTGCACTTAGCCTTTCAAATAGAAGCTTCTGACAGTCATCTGCACCAAAGCTTCTCATATGTGGAATTCTTTTTGGTTACTTTTGGGTACCTGGAAGCTCAGTAACCATTCAAAGCGATAGCACTTTCATACAGCTACTCAAATATATTTCAGGATACTGCTTCAATATTTTAGCTCGTGTATAAGCCTTCTTGGCCCAAAACCGAGGAATAGCGCACAGCCTCCCTAAGCTCCAGCATAAGGAGATGATTTATTTAAGGAGGTGATGAATTTTCATACTGGGTGCAATTATTGAGGTCCGTGCGAGCACACATAGATCTTCACATGCGAATCTAACGAGGTTTCTAGGGAACTTGCAGCTATTACAGATTCACAGGCTCCTTCACTCAGCTCCTGGGAAAGCACTTACAGCTGATTCCATGCTAATTCATTGCTCAATGAATAAGTAAAATCTGTACAGTATAATAAAACCATTGATCATCGTGCTTTAAGATTGACTCCTAAATATTTAGGAAGCAGCACATATTCAATGGAAATGTTTATTGGCACTGTGAAATTAAACTGTCACCCGTGAAATAGTAAAACTCATTAACGCGGAGTTTCTTTTTAAGTGTTAGGAATTAACTTTATGGCCGCATCCGTAATGGCAAGCCTCAGCCTTAAATCGCCTAGCCATTTAGTATTCGCGAGCGTTATTAAAACATATTAACCGTGATTTAATTGACTGGAAATTAAAGAAGATGGAGGAGGGAAAACATATAGGCAGGAAAGGAGAAGAAAGAGGAGAGAGGTCGGGCCGGGCCGTTGTGGGGAGGCGGCGGACGGACACACGGACAGCCGGACGGACGGACAGACGGACGGACAGCGCAGCCCGCGGGGCTCAGCCGGGGCAGCGCCGCCGGCGGGGCAACAGCGCCCTCTGGCGGCCGCGGCCGCCCGCGCCGCTCGGCCCGACGGGCCGCGGGGAGGCCGGAGCGGGAGCCCCCTCGGAGCCCCGCCGGGACCCCGCCAGCCCCCCGGCCCCGGGGAGCGGCCCTCGGAGCACCAGCGCCTGCTCGGGGCTCCAGCACTCGCCGCACCGCCGGTAGCCGGCTGCATCGGGCGCGCTTGCATAGAGCCCCCGCCGCTGCCCGCCGAAGCGCCGCAAAGCCCGGGGATGTTCCTGCCCGCGGGAACCGACCCCGCGGGGCCGCCAGAGATACGTGGCGAACTTACAAGCGGATCTCCCGGGGGGAAAAAATAAAGAACGAAAGGCGATTTTCCAGCCAGGAAATGCTGTGGCAGCAGGGACCGCGAGCACCACGCCCCGGGACACAGCCGCGCCCGTGGGAAGCGCCCGGGGAACCGACGGTACCGCCGGGCCAGGAGAAGATGCTCGGTGCCACCCACCAGCGCTGCTCCACCACGCTGGAGCCAGGCTGCGCCCGCAAAATCGCGGCATCCCCCGGCCCTTGCGGGAAGAATCGACCCCTCACGCCAGCCTGAGGCACGACCCCGGACTGTGGCCCGCAGCCGAGGCACGGCTACAGCGGCCACTGACCGCAAAAAGATGCGGCCAGCGAAAAGGACAACAAACCGTGCGCAAAACCCCGAGCGGCTCCTCGCAGGCTCCGCGGTCTCCCGTTCACCCCACATCCACACCGGCAGGACAGGGGAGAGCAGTCCCCTCCATCTGGCCCCAAGTTTGCATTTCTGAGCTCCACCAGCAAAGCGGAGCCGAGCTAAGTTTCTCAGAGGTCATAGCGCAATAACCCCCTTTTCAGGGAGTTATTCCCCATCTCTTCCTCCCGCCCCAACCCTAGGCAACTCCTTGCACTCCCGTTACTCACAATTTGTTGCAGTTAATCCCAGACGCCATAAAGTGAAGAGCAGCAGAGTGAAGCCCCCGTGGGCTCGGGAATCCATCTTCAGCCCCGGAGGGGGAAGCCAGCCGCCCGCCTGTCTCTCCTGGTCCCGGTCTCCGAGCGCCTCTCAGCCTCTGTACGCTCGCTCTGCCTCCGCTCATTTACTCCATAGAGCATCCAAGCACTGCGGGTGAAGGGAAGCCGGGGCCGGCCGGGGGACTCTTCGCAGCCCTTGGAGGAGCCGCTCCGGACGCCGGCGGCAGTGCCCGAGCCGAGCCCGCTGCCCCGACTGCCGCCGCGGCGATCCACCTTGCGAGCGGCGGCTGGGTGGGAAGCGGCAGCCGCTCACTGGGCACCTCCTTATAGGCGAGAGCCGCTCTGCACTCCACCTCCTCCCAGCCCCCTGGAAGTTGCTCCTCCTCGCCTTCCAGGGAGGATCCTTACTGCAATCTTCACGCGTTGTTGATAAGCATCAGAGTCATGGAGTAAATCAGATGCCTGGAGAAAAAAAAAAATTAAAATCTTCCTTTTTTAAAATATTTTTTTAATCCCCACCTTTTTCGTTTCCTTTGGGTACCACTGTGGCTGGAACATTTTAAACATCCCCCGGCTCAGATGTTTGTTTGCTTATGGATATATATGTTATATACACATACATAAAATATGCATGATATCCTGGCGCGTACAGAGCCGACACAGCCCGACGAGCCCCAGCCCCGCTGCCGAGGCTCAGCCTCACGTCCAGGGAGGCGGGATGAGCCTCGGACGGGACTGATGCTCTATCCCCTCTTCTGTCAAGCGTGGTCCAGCGCTTCCCTGCCTGGCCCTCCCGGAAGGCGATCAGAGGTGGCCCCAGGGCTTCCAGAAGAGACACGGCAACTCTCCTTAGGGCGTCCGGCCCGAAGAGGAAGGCGGCCCCCGGGATAGCGGACCCACACCCGTGGTCTGCGCCCCCCTCCTGGCTGGCGAGGGTGATGCTTGCAAAAATCAGATTTCCTGCCTGATTGACTGACTGATTACCCGACTGCTCAGCAGCTGAACGGGCCGGGATTGTCTTCCCGAGGGGCGTACGGGAAACTAGAGCTGAACTCGCATCCTGCCCTCCCCTGGCCGGAGCGCTGGAGCCGCACGGGCCGGGGAAGGCACACCTGAGCCCAGGGACTCCGGCTTAATCACTGCTGAGGTCTAACCTTGCTGCTTTGCTGCGGCGTCACCCCACATCAATAGAGCGCTGCATCAAAGTCAGGCCAAAATTGCATTAGCGATTCCGCTGTAATCTGCGAGGAGAGTGTGTTTGGGTCAAGCCTTTGGGGGTGGGGAAGGGGAAGCCGCTGGTGCTCGAAAGCCGCTGGTGCTGAGCCATAATCCCTCACAGTGGCAAGGAATAATCAGAAGAAATAGACTGTTCTCCAAAGCCATCCTGACTTGCCAAAGGAGAGCGGAAGTTTAAATTGCTGTAAGCTTCATTTTAAAAAGCAAGGAGGGTGGAGAAAAGACATTGTGCTTAGCTATTAGGCCCTAACTTTATCAGAGAGGTGTCAGGGGGACATCTTATCTTTAAAGGGGTAGTCAGATTGTAAAGCAAAAGTCCACATTAAAAAATTGACCTAATTGTTTCAGTTTCTGTTGTTACAAGTGACACAAGTGACACAAGGTTAAACAGGAAGAGTAGCTGCCTAGCACCAAGGCTTTTGGTCAGGGTCAATAAAGGACATAGTCAGACAAAACTAAGACCTAGGAGGAACTTAAAAGCCTAATGAGCTCTACTAGTGTTTAATTTTTGACTTCTAATACATCTGAACACCCAAGATTTCATCTTTGCTCATGCAAAGACCTGACCCAAAGTTGCTCTACGCTTGTGTCTGAGCAGAATGAGATTTTGGAAATTAGGGGTGGCAGTCAGACCAAGGCTAACTCATCTGCATGAAGTGTCTGCTTTCCCTTTACACAGGTCCTGATGGAGATATTAAACTGATCACACAGGAGAGCTTTATGCAAGGGCACAGACACCCTTGTGTCTGAGCAGGCCCATTTTTCAAGGTAGAGAGCTCTGCTCATTTCCCTCAGCAGATTGGGAGAGAGAGGGTCTCCTAGTTATGTTTTCTGATCCTAGTCAGAAACATCTCATCCTCTCCATGCCAGTCATATATAACACTCTGGTCTGGGATCTAAGAACTGTATTGCTTTGCTGCACTAGGCCAAGAGGCTGGAGTACTGAGAAAATTATGATATTAAATTGACTTGTTCAGGTGAGTGATCAAGTTTTAGAAGTGCTAGCAGTACTTCCAGAGCTACCACTTGAGTAAAGCTAAGCAGTAGAATACATCAGAAATCTTAAGCCAGAGTGGATTTTCCCTGGAGACAAAAGTCTTTGACACACTCACAACCTTGCAACTATGCATTCTGAAATTACCAGAGGAGTTCAAAAGAAGGAAATTTAATATGGGGAGGGGTGTTTCATGCTTTCCTTTTAAAAATAATTAAAATTAAATTGACTGCATTTCAAATATTTTCAGTATCTCTTTAAACTCTCTGGCACATTGGTACACTTTTTAACTGACTCAGAGAACTAATTAGTGGCTTGTTTATAGGAAAACAGATGTGGAAATGAATTATGCAGGCTAATTAAAAGCTATCAGTAAATATGAGCCCCATCCTGCAATGCAGCCCAGTGGTCACCAATATGGTTCTGACTGCAGAATCTGGACCCCAGTTATAATACTGGTTTTCAAATCATCCTTGTGAGACACACCTCTTCTATAATCTCCTTTGTATCATAAATGCCAGGCATAGCTTTAAGATTTGTGAATGTTTGGGTGCAGGAGCACTACAACTGAGAAGTTATGACCAGAGTGGAGGGCTATGCAGCTGTTTGTTGCAGGAAATTATGTAAATAATGTCATGTTTAAGGGCTTTTTGCCAGCAAGATTTTTATTAGAGTAAATTTATTAATTGCTATTAAAGCCATTCAGACAAAAACTGTGGTTCATCATCAATTACAGATCTGAGTACCCTGAATTTTGGGAAAACTCAGTTATTTAGTTTTAGTGTATCTGGACATAATTCAAAATCATGATGATGATTGCCACTGAAGGTGTTTCAAAGCCTTGGCTATGAGTGGAGGCTTTATTGTGCCTGTAGTTATTAATCCTCTCTGACTCACCAGCTTTCTAACTCCTTTCTAACTCTTGCATTCTCTGTGGCACATTTTCTTTTCCTCAATGAAAGCAAAACTGACCTTAACAGTGAAGACCCTGATATCTTTCCTTTCCATGTCTGCCTTTTCTTTGATAAATTTCATTTATATCCTTTTGTCAGTCACTCGATGTTCACTCCCTGTTTGTTAAACAAGGGGAGCACACCAATACCTCCTCTTGTTCCCGTGGCAGGAGGAGAAATATCTGAATGTCTGGCACCTGTTCAGAACCTGCAGTCACGGTGACCATAATTTTGGAGACAAGGCCGATCATGGTTAGGTCATCTGGGGCTGCACTGACATGGCTGTGTTAGTTCTGGGTGAGAAATCCTAACATGTGAAAAGAAATCAGCTCCTTAGTCTCTGCACCCTGATGGCAGCTGAGTGCCCCTGTTAATGCTGCCCAGGACACAGGCAGTGCAGCATTACACCAATAGCTGGTCCCATCACTGGCTTTACAATGCAAGCCACAAATTGCTGAAATTGAGCATTTAAGTTTTTTAGCCTCAGTGTCCTCAAGTCTATTCTACCAGTCTGGAGCCTTGTTATCTGAGCTGAAGGAACCATTTGTGGGAATTAATGAATAGGAGAGCAAAGGAAGGACATGAACGCATAAGGAAGAGCAGGAAAAGCTGAATGCCACCAGGGAAGTTAGGGGATGCATTTTTGCATTTCGAAGAAGAAAGCTTTTTTATTTAAATGTTTATCTGAGGAGGTAAGTTTATCTGTGATCAGATAAACTTGTTTTCTTTCCTAGAGTCAGTAAACAGCATTTGTACTGCTATAACCCATGTTGAGTTTGCCACTAGAAGCAATAGCTGTTTCGCCCATGAATACAAACAATCCAGCTGTTTGGGTAATTGCAGCTGGAAGCTTTATCTCTGACCCCGACTGTACAGCATTCATGGAAAGAGAATAGCATTACGTATATGCAGACTTAATTGTACATGGCTTTGGGACCACATATTGCAGTTTCCTGTTGATAACTAAGAACTTGTCTGAAGAATATGTTTTCCATCAAAAAACCTAAAGATCACATTAAAAAAAACCCAAAAAACCCAAAGGTCATTTATTTCTTTTTCCCTTTGAGTATTTCCCTATAAATAGAAAGGACTCATTCATTAAAGAGAATATGTGGGAAGCTTTATAAAACACACCGACCCCAACCAGGTGAGTGCAACAGCAGGCTGCTCATTATCCTTGGATAGTTCCACAGCATACCTAAGTCTGGAGGATAGGAAAATTTAATGATCTGCTGGGATAATCTGATGGCCAGTAGCATTTTTGAGGTGCATGCTGAGATTAGGTAAAAGAAATCAGATGTCAAGCTGAGCAGCGATTATTGGAAGACAAAGAACTAAAATCTCCACTTCCTCCCCCTTGCCTTCCCCCGCCATTATTTTACCACTGTCTGCTGGTATTATTGCTTTCATTACATTATCTTGTCTGCCTATGAAGACACTTGTGTCAATCATGGTCAGATACAGCTACCGGCCTTAAAAGATCAATAACCTGAGTAAATAATAGTACAAATGGCTACGGCTACAAATTTCCTAGGGACTGAAATAGGCCTTATTTGGGACACACTGCTCCCTGGTGTGATTCCAGTGACATTGTGCATTGCAGTGCCAGAAGGAGTCATAGAGGACACAGCCATGCTCTGCTGTCTGTGCCAGTTCCCTGCCACACACAGTGGTCAGCTCCAGCTGGGCCAGTCACCATTGTCTCCCTGAGCAACACTGCTTTTCTACTGAAATGCAGCATGATCCTGGTGCAGTTATTGTCCCAGAACCAGCTTTCCACCAGTGAAGAGATGGATTTCAGGGGGTGTTGGCATAACTGCAAACCCCGTTCCTGTGGTCTCATCAACCACAATCAGCCCTGATGAGAGAACTCACATAAACTGAGAAACGCAATTTTTTCCTCTTGTTCTGAAGCCATACAAATTAGAATGAAGAAACCTTTAAAAGGTCCCTGGACAGTTAGGTGTCACAGGATAGATCTAATCCTTGGAGTACAGCTGGCTAACTAATGGGAACATAGTGGAATGAGGTCTATGAGTCTCCCAGCTGAGGTCAAAGCCCAGCATCTGTCTGACAGTACTTAGAAACTTCAAGGCAAACAAGACCAAAAGAAATTACAAAAGCTGGGAGAGCATTTAGCAAAAATCTCTATTTGATAGGCATCCCAGTTCAGACTACAGAGGTGGAAGGGAGGAATGTTTTCTGTATGAATGCCTTTTCCAGACATGAAGAAGGCAGCTTTACTTGTCACTCATTGGTGTCTATCAAGACTCCATTTTGTAGAGAGTCAGTCATTCAGTCATGGAATTATAGTGTCTGCCATGTCACCAATGTGAGTAATGACACATAATGAATAGGCACAGTGATAGATTTTCAGAAGCAATTAGCTATTTTGCATGAACAACCAAGGTATCCCTTAAGGGGCATTTTTTTCAGAATGATTTGGGCCTTTACTTGCTCAGTGCCATGATCTGCCTGCTCAAAAAGACAGCTAAAAGGAGAGGCATCCAAAATCATTAGCCTCTATTGAACATTTGCACCTCAGTCTATCACTAATCCATAGTCTCATGCTCTAGGAGAGAAACAATCACCTGGGCCTATATACATAACAAACAACTTTGAATGTCTCCATGATTTTACTGAGGAAGTTTGCAAGGAGTGAAAAAGAGAGCTAATTTCATCAAATAAATCATTCGTGACAAATGGCTCATCCAGTGCTTGCACTCAGAAAATTATTATTAGCAACAGCTGGGCTGGGTATGACAACCTATATTCAGACATTCTCTTTACTTTTCTGCCTGTCCTTCACTAATCTCTCATTGTGGATAGAGGTCAGAGAGAAGTGAAAAAAGGAAAGTTGTGTGGAAGCTAATGCAATCATTAGGTCATTTTTAACCTTGCTGCAATTATCATACAGAAGGAGTCAACTGAGAATAATGAAAGGCAAGACAGTAATTTAGACTCCCTTGAAAAAGGGGAAAAAATGAATACACCTTTTCTCAAAAGCCATCAGAATTTCTAAGTTCAATCCTGTGGGAATGAGCAGCTCCTGAGCACTCCTGTGTTGCTCTCTTCTCAGCACAGGCACAGGATATTCAGAATCTTGGGCCCATGTTTTTGCAGAAACCTGCCTTTCTAAAGGCTGATGCTGTAATTTCTTTGATGCAGACATTAAAGGACATGGAACAGAAAATGAGATTAATAGAGGTTCTTTAGTCACACTATCACTGACCTGCTTCTGGACAAAGTACTTTCTGAGGGCTGAGCTGAAAGTTAATCTGGCCTAAATTATGAAAATTCCCATTTATTTATGTTGTGTATGTGTCTGTATATCTGCATATACACATGCATATATACACATGAGTTTGTACATAACTATATACAGACACACAGAAATCTGTGTAAAACAGGAAATCAAGCAAGGTAAACTCACCCCTCACAGGGAGATCCATTTATTTCCTGCCTACTGACTAAAAATGTTTATTTCCTCTAGGAAGTGAATGCATTTGCATCAAAATGAAACAGTTCCATGTAGACCTACCACTGTCTTTTCAAAGCAAAGTGATTTTTACTCGGTGAGAGATGATTATACAGTAATGTGTAGGCCTGAGTCAGACACGCTCATCTTACTTCTGACTGCAGCCAGCTTGAGGTATAGGAAGCCTCTGCTTTCTGCCAGTCTGGATTGCAGATTGCACTGGAGTTAATGAATCCCTCCTACTCGCTAAAGATCTGCTGACAACATGAGAATATTAACATATTGTAACTAAGTACAAGGGTGGATATTCAGGGGTTTTCTAGCAATCCATGTCTTTTGCTTTAGTTATTAAAAAAAATCATTAGTGACTTGAGCAACCACTATCAAAACTAAGCCAAAATTAGAAGTCCTACTTGATGCACTAATTTTTTTCTGACTCTCAGAATCTGTTTTTTTGCTTATTATAAGGGCAGTTATATTGGACGATGTTGTAAATTCCGGGGTAGGGAAGAAAATCAAACTCACTGTTGAGAATATTTATGCTCAGGATTTAAACTAGAGCAAACAAGTCCTGCCATGTTCCCATTAATGAGGATGAATCCCAGGAGGCCAAACTTCTGCTCACTTTCTAGTTGTGTGTTGAATCAGTTGAGGTTCAGGCAGAAAATGTGCATGATTAGTTCAAATTTCACAGAGCCTGCATGAAGGGAGCCTTCTTGGCTGTTTGCAGGGCTGAAGACCAAGGGGAGAAGTGCAGTCAACAGTGCCCTGGAGTTCACCTAAACCCCAGAATTTAACCTGTCATCCACACAGCGGGAATATGAGGTAAGTTTGAGCTTGAGACTGGATTCAGGCTCTCTTTCAAGGATTGCAGAGATGTATTCAAGGTCAAAAGGCAGGATCATGCCACAGAAAGGGTGGTAGAGCTAGGAGGCTAGCCCAGGTTCTATTCGTTTTCTTAATTGGATTCATTGTCCCATATTATCTCTCCGGTCTGAAAATCAGTTTCATAAATGCAACAACTCAAGAGAATTATAGCCATCTGTGGCAGCAGCATACAACTCTAATCCTATCTGAATAGGCAGAAAAATGCAGCAGAGACACTTGACTTTATTTCTCCATCTTAGGGGTTAAGATGTTCATTGCAGGCAGATCCAGGCAGCAGAGAAGCTCAACAGTGACAGGAAGGTCACAGGCACACAGCTGTGCTCTGTAAAAACCTTTAGTATTGTCTAATATGAAGAATCAAATGTGGAAATGAGAAGTATGTATTGGCATCTATGTGTGTTAGTGCCACTTAAGTAATTGAATTCATTATAAGCAACTTAATTCCCATAGCGCAATTATAACAGATGGATAAACAAGATGCAATATATTGTTCACTTTATGACAATGATCACATAATTCCAGCTTCCATACTTTTACTGTTTGCATGAAACACTGATTAATAAAGCTTTGAAAGGCTGTCAGACAAAGATATATGAATGTGTGATATGAGTGAAATTACTCCCCAGTATAAAATCTAGGGAAGCTGTATCAGGGATGAACATGATCTATTCTGTCCACCAGGTTCTCCTTTACAAAGTCTGAGCAGTAATTGCAATCAGCTATAATCATTATCCTCCACTTCCATTCTTTTTTAATTCACTTTTTTCCTCCATTTAGACCATGAGCCTTTGGGAAACAGCCACCTTCCTTCCCTATCTATGTCTACACGGGCTGTAGTTCTGACCCCACTGTGAAGGTTGTAGAATCCCAGTATTACCACAGCTCAAGGATTACACAAACAAGTAGCACCTCTGCCAGCACGGCAGCGAGCAAAAGTCACGATAACAAAAAAGGAAATAACCAGCAAGATCTAAGGAGGATGAAGGGTTAATTCATTTACCACAAACCCATGTCACTAGAGATGCATTCTGTGGATTAACATTACAGATACACCCATTTTGTTAAGTGGATACAGTTGTCTGCTGACACTGCTTCACTTGAGATGATTGCATTATGGAGGTATCTCACAAAAACTGATACCAATTCCCACTAGGGATTTTAGCAAAACTACAGCCCAGCTTTTTAAGATTTTGAGTATTTTGAAATTAAAGAATGGACCACATAACAATAATTTTGGTTCTGAATTAGAAAATGTGTTTCTTAATAATTGTATTGTTGGTGAGTTTCAGGAGAAAAAGGGATGCTTGATGAAAGATCAAATACCTGGATATCCCCAGGTGAAATCTTCCTCTTTTTTATCATCTCAAAGGTGATTGAAATGAAAGGTCAAGGTTAAATCTGTGATTTTGAGGTTTTTAGGTGATATCCTCTCTAGTTTATGCTTCTGGTACCTAAGATTTTTTTTTTTTTCTGAGAATTGTTTAATTCCCAAATCTGCTGAATATGCCCTATTGCCCTTGGGAACTGCTATTTTGAAAACTACTGCTTAAACTTTCTGGGTTAAGCATCCTTTTAATGGGACTGTATGTAGCTCCACCTAATTGTAATGCTCACTTGCATCAGCTGGACGTCATATGGTGCTAAAATGAAACACAGTATCCAAATTCTAAAAGTTTCATATAATTTTAAGCTACCTGGAGAAATTGGGAGTGTTTAGCTCTGGGATCTTTGTGTTCCCTTGTTGTACGCTGATATAAGGGACTATAACACCAAATGAAGGGGACATGGAGCAAAATTAAGAGGACATGGAGCAAATGGATTTTTTTTAACTCTGTGCTGATCTTCACCATTCTTTTTTTCTATTTTTTTATAAGGTCTTCCTAAAGTGTAGATGATAGGTTATTTACTGGGAGTAATCCTGTTAGGAGGATAGTGTTGTACACATCCATCTCTCCATAGATCTTATTCTGCAGGGACACCAACATTTGCAATCAAAGAGTGATATCTTGCTATCTAGCCCTAAAAAGAACTCCACTTTATTGCATTCCACAATCTGTTTCTGTGATGTCAAATCATGAAGCATAGACTGTAAAGCAGAGGTGAGAAAGACACTTAAAAAAAGAAAAATTTTGTCTTTTTGATAGCAAGAGATTTAGAGTGAGAGGCCATCATACAATATTCTCAATAAGTGTTGAATAAGAGATCCCCTGAATATCAGAGGGGTCTTGAAAGAGTCTGAACTAAACTCCGACAAAGACATTGAAAATCACTGCTCTAACTTCAGTGGTTTTTTTGGCCACCTTGTTTAGTGAGCTTTTCTCTCACCCCAAGAACAGACCTCAATTTTCTTACATCAGAGTGATGGGCAACAAACATCCCTCAATTCCAGAGTACCCCAAATGGAAAAAAAGATCGACATCTGGCCACAAGCTCTCTACTGTTTGGCTTTCAGTCTGCTGAAAGACTAAACTACATGCTTTCCTTCTCTATTGAATGCTTTTTCTGAACATAACCAGTTATTTTAATGGAACAGGAGATTGCATAATCATTGTGAAGTCCTTGAGCTTTCTACTGGCTGCAGATTTCTCTGTTAAAGTCCAGATGAGCTATACAATGTAAAAATATATTTGGTAAGTTTTTCATTGACATTACTAGGAAGGTGTAATGACTGTCGCTCTGATGTCAGCGGGAGGTGCTGTCAAGAAGGGTAAGGAAAAAAAAAAACCTTAAAACCCCCTGCAGACAATCAAGAAGAAATCTTGTACTCCTGAGTAATTACAATTCTCAAGGAAAAAAATAGACTTGGATAAACCTGGAGGCACCTTTATATTTTTCCTTTTGAAACCTTCCATCTTCCTGACATTACGCTTTGCTGTTCTGTCATTTCTGTCATTGTGGCATGCTGGGATAGTTCTTTTTTCAAGGGGGAGGGAATATATTTGGTCCAAATACCCCACTGTGCCAATATTTAAAACAAAGCCTTTGTAGAGACTTTTAAAAGAGTCTTTTAAATGAACAAACAGATATATTCTTTGTCTGTTGGAAGAGAAGCTGCAATTATCAGGGGAATTTCATTTCAAATGGCACGTACATTTTTCATGTGGGTGGTGAGGTAGGAAGGCATCTCAGTGGTAGGTTATAGTCATGTTTGTTATGTACTTTGAATGTTAGTTTTCTGCTTTCAGTATGGTGCTTTTTTTTTTTTTTTTCCTGAGGTGCACAGGAAGCCTGGAGCAGTAAAGAGCCTCCCTTCCATGCCATTTTCCCCCTTATAAAGAAATTATGACTGAAATCGCAGTTGTGAAGGTATGCAGTCACAGAAATTGCATCCCAGGGAGGTGTCATGTCTTGCTGAAAGTTATTGCTGTCCCTTTGTCTAGACAGAAAATGGCTGAACAGCTCTCTTGTGTTATGCTGTTCCTTGCTGTTCCTTCCTGCTCCTTCAGTGTGAATAGTTTTCTCCGTTTTCTTTCTCATTCCCTTTCTTTTCACCACTCCATCCATATCCTATTTCTTTTCAAGTAGTTCATGGACCAGTCAGATCATGTGCCATCAAATTATGCTCTTCATTATGACTCTGTTGGATCTCATATGGTTCTCAAAACCATCATTGGTGTGTTTTGGTTTTCCTTTGTTTTGGTTTGTTGGTTTTGTTGGGTTTTCTTCATGTTTGAAATTGATGTTGGCTTTAATTGCTTCTTCTTCCCTGAAAGTCCATTGTACTGTCTGCATTATTTCTATCTCTGCTTTCTGACTCTTCCATTAGTACTCCTCCAGGCTTAGAGAGCCCCAGTGAGAGCTCTGCTATCTGTAGCTTTGCTTCCTGTTCTCTACTTTGGGAGAAAGACTTTTATCCCACTAGCAGCAATTTCCCTATTCACTCTTTTTCATTACTTTGCATGTTGCTTTGTCATTACTATCTTTACAAACCTATCTTTACCTGTCACTGTCTGCCCTTGATTTAAAAAATGGAGGGCAGGCCATGTATCTTGCTGCTGATAAAAAGCTGCATGGCTAAAGCCAATGGCTAAAATGCTCAAACTTTTCTATGCAAGATTTCCCTACAACCTCGTCTTCTTGATCTATGGCTGTTTTATGACAGTGAAGCAACCACAGATTAGATTCATCTGGCCTAGTGCTTTCATATTTCATCTCTGTATATGTTGAAATGTATTCGCTATTTGCTGTGTATATTTGCTATCGCTCCTTTATATTTGATGAAGTGTTTTTGCCATCTTGCAAAGGCTCTTTGGGTGGGACTCAGCAGTGTGAGTACGGGCACAAAGTGTTATTTTAACCATTGCAGGGTTTCCTGTTTGGCCAGTTATTGCCTCTCCAGAAGGGTGTGAGGCTCTCTCAGGTTGTGTGCTCCCTTCTGCAGCGGAGTATTAAATGGCTGTTACTGACAACACAGCATCTCTCATCTTATCTTGCCATCTTAAGCTTCCTCTGGCAGCTTCTCAGGAAGTCAGAGGAGTCACACTTGTGCAAAATCCAAACTGACAAATTATAGCAAATGGGAGACAAACCCACACTACAGAGCCATACTTTCCTAGTGCTAATAATTGAGTGAAAATGCAGAGTCAGGCATAGTAATGAAAGAGAAAAATAGAAAAAGAGGTAAAATAAAACAGAACATCAAATGTAGCCTTATCAGAACTCTCTGTTAAACACAGCATTCATAGAGGTCAGACTGGACTGCCACATCCCTCTCTATGGCTTTTGTTAGCTTAACCCTCACCTTGAGAATTTTGTGCTCTGCAGGTCTTCTGCATAATCTTCTACTGGAAACACTTACTTTTTCTCCTTTTCTCTATTTTTTTCCCTGAATCCATTTATAGTCCGTTTTGGAGTAATGTTGCTGTGTGCACTGAGACTGGCATACAGGTTTATTACTACAGGGGCAAAATTATTTTCCCAGAGCGTCTTTCAAAGATCTGGGGCCCACTGTAATTCCTTTGAATTAAACTCATTAGTATGAGGTCTTTACCCATATTTATGTCTTACAAAAATCCCCTAAACATTATTGATGGATAAATTAGAATGTGAAATATATCTCCTTTTTACCATATATGTTTCCTCCTTCGATTATGGACTTCATATCCCACATGGAAAAGTCAAGACAGAAATTTCCACCTATTATTTCTTTAAAATAAACCGCCAACAAAATTCTCTGTAATTGCAGGAAATGTCTAAATGTTAGAGGTAATACTGAAATGTTGACAGGTGTCTAACTTCGACTGGTGAGGAATGAGCAGTTTAGTTAGGATGAGATAATCATGCATTTCCAGTGGTAAGTAAGCTCTCCATCCTGGGTAAAATGATTATTTTAATAAGGGTTGAAATTGCAGGCATAATATGTGCTGTGATAGTATGTAGGATGAACCAGGATGCAAAACCAAAAACACTAAATGGAGTTTGAGCAGGGATCCTCTGAGGGATTATTCAAAATTATAACAATAGTCTGTTAGCCATGGAAATATAATTTATGGTTTTGCATAAAAAAATTATTTGCAATCTGCAGAAAGAAATAAAAAACCTAAAAGCATTTTCTCCTCATGTCTTTTTCTGCCTTTTAAAAATATTTTGCTTTTTAATATTTAAAATGCCTTTTTCACACTTTATTGGATTTTTTTTCTGTTATCAAGGATGATACACAACTCAATTCTACTACTATTTACAGGCTTCAGGATATATCTCAGGCTATCATGTTAATACTGCAGGAAAGTCTATTTTTTCTAGGGTGCAGGCTGGGGTTGATGTTGTCGATGTCCTTATTGCATTTTATTAGCCACAATATTAGACAGAAACTACCCCTGGAAGAGGTTCATGGTCTGTTACAAAGCAGTACCTGTGGAGAAGCACAGTTCTCCTGGTAGCCAGCTCGGTGAAGGGTGTATCAATTTCTTCACTTTCTGGCTCTAATTGTCTCCTCACACCCTGTGTTCTTTGTAAGCTGAAAGGTCTTTTGGGAGAAGCTGACCAAATCTACTGCACAAGGCTGTGCTTGGCACAACAGGACTCGGCTCTTGGCTGGAGCTTTTTGGCAAGGCAGTGATACAGATACTGCACTGATAACACAGGTTTCACGCAGAAAGATCAATAGCTACAAGGCATAAGTGCTTTAAAGCCTCCTGTCTTCTATGATTAGTAGGGAACAATTCATATCTAGTGCATCATCCTCGTAAGAGTTTTGTGAGAATTAATTACACAGTGCTGGCACAGTGCTTTGAAGGTGCAGAGGCAGATCCCCGGCTGTGTCGCAGTTCAGATAGCACAAACTACCCTAACACAACCTAAGCAAAAAATCATCTACTGCATTCCTTGGCTGCTGGACAGCAGTTGTGGAGGTTATTTCCTAGCCTGGCTGTGAGGGTGAGAACTCTCCTGCCTCTCTCTAGGCTTACAGCTAGCTCCTCAGGGATGAGCTCAAGGAGCCTGAGGATACTGAGTGATTCCAAAAGTTCTCCTTTGTGTGATCTGGATAGAGCAGGAATTAGAGCAAAGCACAAAGAAGCAGCATTTTATGTATCAGATCTCACCTTGTTCAAGCCTTTTGTGTATGGAGTTATAATTATTGTAATTCTCTGTCTCAATGTCATGTTGCCATTTGTCACAGTGTTGAAAATAAGTGTGAACAAAAGTACAAAAGTGAAAATAACTACATAAAGCAAATCGTAACTGAAAGAATGAGTAAGGAGATAGTTTTTTTTTAATAATGTGCTCTTATTTAAAAAAAAAAAAAAAGAAAAAAAAAAACAGCTGAAGGAATGTGCCTTTTTTTTTTTAGACTCTTAATTGTTAAGGTGATTGAGTCCAGCTGTTGACCCAGCACACCAAGTCCACCACTAAACCATGTCCCAAATGCCATATCTCCACCTCTTTTAAATACCTCCAGGGATGGTGACTCAACTGCTTCCCTGGGCAGAATATTCCAATGCTTAAGAACCATTTCAGTGAAGCAATTCTTCCTGGCATGCAATCTCAACCTCCCCTGGTGCAACTTAAGACCATTTCCTCTTGTTCTATCATTTGTTACCTGAGAGAAGAGACCAACACCCAGCTCAGTACAGTCTCTTTCAGGTAGTTGTAGAGAGAGATAAGATCTCCCTGAGCCTCATTTTCTTCAGGCTCAATAATCCCACTTCCCTCAGCTGCTCCTCACAGGACTTATAACAAACTTCAGAAACATCAGAAGCACTTTTGAAACACAACACTACTGAAGAATTTGTGTTCAATTCTGCCCATTTAAGCTTTTTAATGGGTCTAGATGGACACCTTTCAAGGCTTGCACAGAGTCATAAAGCGAGGCAAATTCATGCTTCCTGAGAGTGCTTTTTTATTTTTTTTAATCTAAACCAAAAGCATTTCTTGGAAATAGAAGGAAGAACATTTCCCTCTACTTTAGAGTAAGCCACTGGAACAACCTTTGTATGTGCTTGTGATCTTCTAATTGTATTTGGTGCCTTTATAACAGAGGGGTTTCAATGCCAACAGATGTTATTAGTTTGTCATAAGTCACTTCACAAAATCTATGCCTTCTGTAATGAAAAAGGTCCTAGAAGCTCATATGCTTTGGCTTAAATATTTATGTCCATTAATTTCTGTACAGAAAATCACACCTCAGCATCAGCATTCACCTGTTTGCAGGGCAGAGCTGAAAACTGGTCTGGGTCTTTTCCACCTCTGGAAGTCTGTGCTGCAATTTTGGTGGGATAGGCACGGAATAATCAGTTCATTCACCACCAAATGATGGTGTCAGTGTACAAAAGTGATGGAAGTTAGGATAGAGAAATGTGATTTCTTTTTTCAGAAGCAGAAAAGATTCTGTGAAGAGTGGAAACCAAGCATTCAAAACAGCATGTGAGTGCTTCAGATGCTCTGATTTTGACCAAGCATAAAAATGTGAAGAGCTACTTCACAAGCACTTCTTGTCCTCCATTGACTTCCATTAAGAATCACAGTTCTTGCAAGCCTAAATACTGTATTTTTCCGTGTGTGATTGTGTGTATGTATATACATAGGTACCAGCTGTGTCATCAGGGAGGATGGCAAGATCTCATGGAGCCTTTCTTCAGAGCACCCACAAAGCACCTCCTGACTTTCTCCTGTTTAAAACCTAAGCACTTCTAGAGAAGCTGCTTCTTCCCAGAAAGTTAAGAGGTTTTATTCTCAAAGAGGTGTTTTATGAAACACTAAAATACAACAAGAGTCAAACAAACAAAACACTTCTATGAGTAATTGCACAGAAGGTGTAAGTCTTCCAGAGTAAGACACAGCGCACCTTCACTTTGAACATGGAGTTGTCCTGGGGCTCTTAAACAAGCTTTAGTGACAGATCTATTCCTTTTGCAGTTAGGATTCGAAACAATCTTTGCTGTTCTAGATTTCAGTTTAAAATATACATAGGAGTTGTTCTAAAAATAACAAAACCAGAATGTTCTTGCTGCACAAAATGTCATGATTTTTATTGCTTTCCATTTGCAGGAATACAGAAAATTAAAAATTAATTTTTTTTTTGTATCAACACAGAAATTGCAAAGTTTTGAATTGACAATGGTAATATGGAAACTTTTGAGGATGTTCTTGCACAGAGGAGTTTGCTACTTCAAAACAATTTTCTTTCCCTTGAACTAATTTTATGAAATTTTTGAATGTTCTTTTCAAGTGAGTGTGAAAGAAGTAATATGAGATTTTGGGGCAGAAAATGCTCTCACAAGTCAATAAAAGCCTCTTAAGATCTACTGCAGATACTGAAGAAGTAACATAAGTGCAACCAGCATCTGGAAAGGAGAGGATGGCACAAGTGAATCCTGTTTGGGGTCATGGGCCTGATGGTGCCCATGGGAGGAGTCAGCAGCAGGCAGGAACCCACAGGTCAGAGCAGCTCACTGTAGCTTCTGCCTTTGACTCCTGACAGGCACAATTTTCCAAAAAACTCAGCACTTCTCAGTTGCTATATGCTCAGTATGCCATTCTAGTTGGTATAACTGCAGGTATTCAGCAACTGGAGAGATTTCTCTGCTTTGTTTGGGGCCAGTCTCAAACTTTTTTTGATTAGAAGTTTAACCATTTGTAGAACAGAACTAATGATCATTTTCCTGTTGTGCAGAGACAGGCAGTAGACAGGAGATGCAAATAATTTTGAAAGATTTTGTTTTCCTTTGCTGAAAGTTATTCTGGTAGTGGGGAAATACTGTTTAACTACCATTGTTATACACATTTTTGAAAGGTCATTTTAAATGGAAATACTGATTTAAAAGGCAGCAGTCTATTTTAATACTGCAAAGCCAGTGGGGGAAAGAAGATATCCCCTCTTTTTTTTGCTGATTATTTGAGTTGCTTTTTTTTTTTTTTTTTTTTTTTTTTTTTTTTTTTTTTTTTTGTTCATAGCTATTGTAAAAACAAAATGTAAATTGCATAATTAAAGATTTGGAACAGCCTCCATTATCATTGCATAATTTACAGTGTGTCAGGGACATCTAATAACATCCTATTACGGATCACTTATCAGATAGTTGTTGAGTTAACTGCTATTATCTTCTATTCCATCCCCCATAGTTTGATGTGAATAATTTCCGCTATTTGCAGGATGGTAATAACCTTCCCACATCGTTATGAAGCCCTTTTTCTGACATTTTTGTAGGCCTCCTCTCCTGCTCTCATTCTCTTCTGGTCTGCGTTATCACACTATATAGATTATACTATTTCATGCCTGCTCTTTCCTTGCACCCGCAGTTGTCCACTGCTGTGGGTATTTTTGTTCTGGTTTGATGGGGCTCCTGTTCTGTCTGCAGTTGCTGCTGGTGCTCTGTGTGTTTGCTAATGCGGATTTTCCCAGGGTGGCTGAGAGCTCCGGAGCTCCTGCATTAGCGCCGCCTGCAGCGGACACTGTAATTGCCTTTGACGCTCCCACCATCCCATTACTGAGGCAGCGCCTTTAGTGCCTGCCACTGACCAATGCTTCCTAGAGGTGCCTGAGGCTGTGAGGGCTCGTTCCCCGCTCCCCCTGTACTCCCCTTTCCCCGCTGACAAGCACAGCTCTTTGGTCGTCACATGCTGGGATCACTGCTGCTGCACCCAGCACCTAAAGGGAGCGGTGGGAGTGCCGGGGCATGTGAGAGCACCTCCCACTCCCGACGCCAGGGAGATGAATCCCTCTCCCTTCCAAGGGCATCCTCTGCTCCTCTGCTCTCCTGAGCGCTCTCCGTGGAGCAGCCAGTTCCCGGAGCTGCTTGGAGAAGATGTCTGCAGACACACACGTAGGGGAGATGGGAAGGAACCACAG
Organism: Sylvia atricapilla; assembly: GCF_009819655.1. Taxonomy (NCBI): domain Eukaryota; kingdom Metazoa; phylum Chordata; class Aves; order Passeriformes; family Sylviidae; genus Sylvia; species Sylvia atricapilla. The sequence goes on from NC_089146.1 coordinate 25,447,789, forward strand.
GCTCTGTGATCACCGGCCACTCTCCAGCATTTTTCTCACTCCGGCTTTGTGCCTCGCAGCATTTTTCAGGTTTTGAGTAATCGGGCAGTTCTGGTCAGGAGACCCAGGTGGTGAGCTCTGTTCACTCTTAGAAAGGAAGTTTTGTGCCTGTGCAATATCTGATAGCAGTCAATGCAGGCAGAAAGTCCCAGAAAACTGATCAAGGTCTTGAGAGTTTTAGTGCAAACTTCTTACATTTTATTGTTCCCTTTCAGATCTGATTTTTAAGCATTATCTCGCACTTCAGGACTACATGCTTTTCAGCATACTCTAGTGCATGTTGTGTCTAAATATGCATCTGTTGGTTAAAGAAATCTTTAAATATTCTGGACTAGTCTTACTGAGGAATTTAATTTTCAATCAAATGGCCAAGCTGACTAAACAGTGTTTTTAGAATACTTTCTCACCAATAGACTTAAGTTGAAATGTTTAATGCATCATTAGTACTGCTTGCTACAGCAGGCTCACCTTAGACTGATAATATTCCTAACCAGAAATACCCAAGACTTATGGGATAACTGTTGCCTCTCTCCCTGTGAAACACTCATGAAGAATGCTTGAGAGTATTTTGGAAGCATTCATAGCACAATAACACAATAACAAAATGTCTTGTGGTGCATTTTTTTTTTAATTTTTTTTTCCCCAAGTCCAGATACTAATTCAGCACTCAGCTCAAGTGACCATAAAATATATGAACATATTTCTAATAAAAAGTGAAGTTTCCCTACAGGAGCAGTGAGCTGTCAGCTATCTTTCTGACTCCCTTTATTTATTTTCTGCCTTTCCCTTTTGTTGGCTCTTGTCAAATTTCTCTGGAACATTTTTTCTCTGCTATTTGGCAAGAGCAGAAGAAAAGAAAATTGGGGGAAAGAAACTAGGGGCTTTAAAGTTTAAAAAATAAACACAATTTGGGAGCTGTAGAAGCAGCTGTTAGTTGCACAGGCCATAATTTATTAGAATACACATGGCTGTAGTCAGCAAAATTAGTGTTTGCTTGGGTTTGCATTTCAGGCAACTCACCACTTTTGAAACTAGCATATAACAAAGACATCAAGGAAAGCACAGGAAAAGGGATTTTTTGGTGTATGGTTTGGTTTTTTATTTTGTTTTATTCTAGCACACTTATTTTTCTATAAATTACCCTTCTGAAAAAAAAAAAAAAAGTGAAATTTCTTTCATTTTATGATCACCATCATCATTCTGTGAATATCACCAGCCGGTATAGTTACCAGCAGCTCAGTCTCATGAAATTCTGAGCTCAGGATAGGAATAACTGTAAATGTGGGAGGTTTATGAATTAGGTGAAAAAACTACACTTGTTTGGCTTGACTACATTTCACTTCCCTTTTAGCAATGAATATACCAACAGTAAAAGCTCTTGGTGGGGAAAACCTCCCTTGCAGGATCCTACTCCAAGGACTCTCCATTCCTCTGCTTATTATTGGGAAAAAAAGAATCACATTTCAAAGGCTTCTAAATTCAAAGGGAAACGAGCTGACTCCTTCATTTCAATTCAATACATCAGCTAACAAAAATAAATATGTCTCAGGAAATTCTTAACCTGTTGCTGAATCGAAGTGGACCAAAAGGTGACCTCCATCCCCTGGCAGTGTTCCTTGTGACCCGGCCTGCTGCTCCCTTTGAGGGTCTCTGCCAATCCCACAGACTGTGACCAGGGCAGGGCAGCCAGAGCTGGGAAATCACAGGTCAGCTCTGATATTATAAAGCTGAAAGGCCAGTGCTGTGCCAGTTCTCCCACATGTGAAGCATGCACACAACTGAACATGGTCATGTTTTGTTCTGGAGCAGAAGGGGTAAATGCAGTGAATTAAAGATGTTCTTGATAGAACAGGAACTGCTAAAAACTCCAATTCAAAACACAATCTAACTTAAAAGAGGTTTTGCCCAGGAATTTGATGTTTCCAGTAATGGAAATCTTAATTCTTTGGGGGGCCCAAATGCTTAGCATGAGTCCCATGAGACACAGAGGGGTTCAGATGATCTGGTTCAAGCCTCCGCTCAACCATAATTTTTTATTTAATCTTGGCAAAACTCTGAAGATAAAATTAAGAATTTAATTAAAGGCTAAAGCAAGTTAGGCCTCCTAATTACTGCAGTACTTTTGGAAATGTTTACTCTTTGACCTTTTCTATTTTCAAAACATGCTTCAAAGTTCTTCCTTATAATGTTGCCAGCATAAAGCCATTAAAAACTGTGATGCTCAGAAGCAAGAAGATAAATAGCTGTGATATATCAGTAGCAAAAGGCAAAAAAAGCACAAACTCACTATTGTTTTATGGTTGCTGTTTGGTTCCTTAACAAAATGAGACATATGAGACTATAAAACAAGTAGCCCTCAAACAACTATCAGCACTACAAATCTGGCCTTTCTTCTTGCTTTCACTTTAAAAATCATTGTATATGTGAAAATTAACCCTACTTGCCCTTCAAACCACTGCTCATTATGACATTACATATCAGTACCACACTACCACAGAAATGTTTGATCTGATAGATATTCCACAAGCAGCACTGACCCCAAATAATAAAAATAATGGGAGGAAACAACAACTAAGATAAATTTTCTGATTAAATATTGATGTAGGAATTATTATTTGTTTCCTGACTTTCCTACATTTAGTACTTGTTAGCAGCGTCCCTCAGTCATGAAACATTAATGAGCTGTTTTTATAGCTTGCTTTTGTTCTTAATCTAAGTTATTTTATGAAACTTCTTTTTATGCTGCTGAGGATTCAGATTCTTTCTGCCTATTGAGCTACACCATTATTGTCACCTCAAGTGCAGCAATTTTTTTTTAAAAAAACTATTTTTAGAAGTAAGGAGAGTATTTGTAACCCTCTACAGATTACCCATGGTGACAAATTTGAGTTTACTGATGCTCCCAGGCCGCAGAAAACCCTCCAGACACATTTCATTAGGGGTTGTGCTTCTATCAGAGAGGTAAATCCTGCCAGCCTGGAGGCACTGGTGTACTGAATCAGTGCAGTGTGGAATGCATGGGCTACCAGCCACATGAGACCATGAGCACCACGAGCATCAGGACAGGCACAGCCAGTCAGACTGAGCTCCATTCAGCTCAGCACCCACTGGCCAAGCAGGGCTTGAAATACTTGAGAAAGAGTATACAGAGTGTATAATCAAGAGAAGGGTAATGTTTCCTCACTGTGTCTTTCCAGATTTCACCTAATCTGCATCTCAGAAACTTCCTGAGTCAGAGATAATGTCTAGGTGTTCGATGGTCTTTGTGTAGTTTTTTGTTCCTGTATTTGTTAAAAGTGTTTTCTGGGATGCACATCCTTCTGCAGCATGAGCTGTGCAAACCCCTCCTGCAAAATGCTATCTGCTCTTTGCTGAACGCATCACTCAAGCATTTGATTAGATTTGTCCAAATTTTGTGTTTTATAAAGCAATGAGCAATCATTTTTCATTGACTTTCCCTGACCTACTCATGATCCTGCAACCAGTGCCTGAGTCCTAGTTACTTTTGTCACTCCTCAAAAGTAAACTATTCTTTACATTTGATCAGCTTTAGAGCATTTTTTTTGCATTTCAGTTTTTCCTCAGAAAAGGGAAAAACATGGAACTAGTTGAAATTTTGCATATTTCTCCTTCTTTTCTCTCAATTCTGTTAGGACTCGTCCCAGCAAAGCCTGTGGGGAAATTCCTCTTTAAAGTAGCTCTAGAATAACTAGTCATCAATAAAGAAATTTGGATTTCTAAGGTCTTGAAAAACTTCTGTGTTCTCTGTTAGGTTTCATCTTACTTATGTGCAGGAAAAAAACCGCAGCAGTTCAGAGCAGATCCTCAGCTGGTGTAAAACCTAATGGCTCCCACAGCTGGTGTATATCGATGTAGCTCTATTGATTTACAGACTCCTACGCTGATTTATATCGCGCGAGGACTTCTGTGTCCCAGCAGAAGGCGGTGATAAACTTTGTTTTAGAGCAGGTTTGGGGGGTGGTTCAGCCGGAGCTTTCCCAGTGGCGGGGACCCCGTGCCGAGGAGCGGAGTGTGCCGGGCTGGCCCCGCCGGCTCCCGTGTGCCGGAGCTCGCTGTGGCCACACGGTGGCCGCGCTCCCAACGCCGCTCCTCCGCAGCGCTCCAGCGCTGGAAGTGGATTTATCCCTTTCAGATGGGGAAGGCGGTCACGGGCGGCAGTGCCATTGTGCTTAAAGCACTTGCTGTGTCCCAGCTGCCTGAGCTATATCACGGAGCACAAAAGCCTGCAGGGATCGGCAGATGCCGAGCGAGATGCTTTAACAGAGGGAAGCAGACTGGAGGTTGGCATTGTGTGAGCGGGATGTAATTCCGAATAGGTGACAGGCCACACCCTTCATTTGGCTGTGCCACATTATTCATTGGTCTAAAGACACCATCTAACCTCTGTCTGTGAGGCACAGCAAAGCGGTCCCAAGGATGGGATGCTGGTGTGTCACTGCCTGTCAGAAAGGGTGCAGTCAAGGCATAACCCGGCTGCACTTTGGGCTTGAGCCTGAAAGCATGATGTGGCCAAGGCAGTGCTGATCTGATCAGCAATCAATTTGATCAGCAATCAATTCATCACCGTGGCAAGGTGGCCATTGGGAAATCCGATGGAAAAAGCGTAGCTTTCTGGTGGGTACCACACATCTAAGATTTCAGCATAACAGTGGAGGAATGCTATTCATTCTTTAATCTTTAAGGATTTTTTCAATAATTTTATTTTTTCCATTTTACAATTAGAAACTGAAAACTCACTCAATGGTTTGCTTCACTCATCAATCTTTCAGTGATTAATGTCTGAAGTTCCTTTTTTATTTGTCTATTTTATCAATTTACATTTTATTAAGAACATCAGAGGTTTATATATTTGTTGATTTATTGATGTGTCCACTGGCTCATGCAGCAGAGGAATAGAGGCAGGAACAAGAATTTGAAAATATAAGTGTCCTAAAAAGGATTTAACTGAATATGTCTTTTTCAACTGCTGCACCCATCCTTCACATCTAAACAGAGAACATCACTGTCTCTCTGTTTATCTGCAGATGGGTGAAAGTGCCTGATTTGGCTCATGGTGGATTAATCTAAAGAAATCTCACTCTGACTTTGGTAGGAATAGAATGAGTATAGAAGAAGAACAGGGTTGTAGTAACTGCCTCTGTTCTTGTGAAAAATTAGATGATGAACTTTTGACGCCAAGTCTAGTTCTTCAGGCCTTACAAACTTCTATTTGACTCCCATTTAGAATATATACTTAACTACACAAGAACTTCAGGAATGCCACACAACAGGACAACTTATGAGCTTGTATTTATGCATGTTCTCAGGTATTCTGCTAAAACTACATTCACTCTTTGAGATATCATTTTTTTCCTTTTATTTCCTGAAGTATACTGAAAAGATAAAAAAAAAGCCAACAAAACAAAGCAGGAATCCAATCAACTGAAACTGAAATGTTCACTTGCAAAGCAGCTTCATAAATCATTACTATTCTTTTATAATTGCAACAGAAATCAGGAGATCATCAATGAAATACATTGTCTTCATTGCTTATGCCAGTCTCGGTCTGATCATAAAGTCTGCTTTTGGAGAGGTCTTTTGATATAAATGGTTTCATTGATTGAAAAACAGTGATACCAAAATACATATGAGACTTACTGAGATCTCAGACAAGCATTGAACAAGAAATCATGTAGCAGGAACATGCTTCTGAGCTGCTACAAAGCTTCATCTTCAGCAGTACCTGCCCAGCAGTCTAATTGGCATCCTTTTCACAGAGCTGTTCTATATATAGGCCTAAGACCAGGAAAATCACAATTTCTCACATTTTAGGAAAATCTTCAATTGTATCAAACATCTCTGAAAATCAAATGTTTGGAAGTAGTTTTTTGTATGTCTGCAGGCTGGTATTATAGCACTATACTGATTCCTAATTTAACTGTAGATAATTGGAGTATAATGTAAAAGGCACATACATCATAATTCCAATATTTTAAGAGAAGTAGCATAGCAAATATTAAGGTGGCATACACCTATTATTTTCTCTCTGACACTTGGAATTAAGAAGGAAGAAAGCAATTTGCAAATGTAAGTTTGCATTAGATCAAGAAACCAGTGAATATTTTAGCATTGTCTGCTAGAAATGCTTTCTGAACAGTCCAGCTGTTGTGCAAAGACAACTGGAACATCAAATACAAGCAGCATGTGAAATGCTGGCACTGTTCTTCTGATATTCCCATGGCAAGATCCCAGGTGCACAGAGAATGTATGGTATAGAGCATTTCATGCACTTGTGATCATTATGTAGTATTATCACAGTCTTCATACATTTTAGACTTGAGGCAGGATTTCATGAACATAGTGGAAGAATATGGAACAAAGAAAAATGTTCATTCCAATTTCATGAGAAAAATAAAATAAGAGAAAACAGGAGAACAGAATCTAAGAAAAAAAAAAAAAGAAAAAGAAAAAGAATCTAAGAATATTTTACGGAAGGATAAGTCATGGTCTGACAATTTATCTGTTGTGGATATTTCTTATATCAGACATTTGAAAAAAACTTCAACAGATGAACTGACAGAGGACAATGAAGTGGCTTTGTGTGTTTCTTGGGAAACATCTCCCAAGAGAGCAGGACAGAATGACAGAAAAACTCTTAAGTGCTTGCTTGAAAATTGGTCAAGTAAAATGGGGATTAGGACACATTGGGAACAGAGTTGACATCTTCGTGGTTCATAAAAAATATGATATGGAGAGAAAATTGGAAAAAACTTCACAAGAGGGACAGCTCTTTCACACTTAAATGTTTGAATGAAACCATTAAAACTGTTAATATGAAAATGACTGCAGTCCTGAATCTTCTTTAGTGAAACAAGGCCCTGCACAGCACAGCAGTCAAATAAATGCTCATTCTGCAAATCATTATGAAATATTTCTTACTGTCCCTCTGCTGGACACTGAAGTCTTATGACCTTTCCTTAATCTGCTTCAAAAGGACTCATTAAACCATTAAGGAAAGTGGATTGAATTTACCCCACTCATTCCATCTGAAGCGGGTTAGTGAATGCTAATCCATTCCCTACAGATTAGAGTTTACTAAGCTTTCCAACACCACTATAAAATCTGGAAGATCATGTTTATTTATGACCACATTAAAATAAAATAAAAAAAAAGCTTAGGCTGGACATATTTTATAATCAAACAAGTGATTTAGGGCTTTTATCCAGCCCTCGAGTTTGAGATGTTTTACAACAGGATGTATCAAGGCCCTGGAGTACCCAGCATAGCTTGTGTGGCACATGCTCCATGCAAAAAGATTTCAAATGGTCCCTCCAAAAGGAGGGAGAATACCACACACGAGGGCAGAAAACTCAACTCTGCCTGCTTGGGCTAAAGCTCCTGGAAATTCTTGTACCAGTGCTGAGAGCAATGTGGGCAGCAAATCCTGCAGTAGGCAGAATTTCACAGAATTCCACAAAGCATTGGAAAATCTCCTTAAACCAGAACAGATTTACAGTAAGACTATAAATTTACCTGCCCCACCCTTTCCCCCCAGACTTGCTGTTTCTGGTTCTCACAAACATCTGTAAAGACATGGTTGAACTCACACTTGTTTTCAAGCTTCTCCATAAGAATGCCTGGGAAACATGTAAATGCAGTCACACAAAAAAACATCTTTATAGAATGGTTTGGATTGGAACCTTTAAAGGTTCTCTAGTCCCACTCTCAACACTCTTCCTGTGAAGTAAAGCAAAGCAAAGAAGCCAATAAACTGCAGCAACTTTCCTCTTCCCAGTCTCAACATGTCAGTAAACAGCATTTCCTAATGCTCACCTGTGTCATGGGATAAACTAAAGTTCATCTTTGAGCCTGTGGCTCATCCTTTGCCAGCTTTAGAAAGCTGAAAATGGAGCCGTATTCCCAAGGGGAGGGAACTGAGACCTCTGCATCACCCTACAGCTCAAAGAAAAAGACCGTGAGAATTACAGATCTTCTGGAGCTGGGGAGGGTAGTGGGAATGAAGAATGGCCTTTGACACCCATCAATTCTATTATCTGTCATCTCTAGACTCTAGAATCATATTATGTGTCCGTCAAAAGCCAAGCTTGGCCCATCTTTGCATCATTCCAAGATTCAAACCTCTTGCAGGGTTCGATGGACTGAAGGAGCCCACCCCTCCCAACTACCATGGTGGGACTGCAGCACAGATGATCTGAGGTGGAATGGATGGCAAAGCAGAGGTCCCCTCTGGCTGCCCCTCCTGCTGACCCTGTCTCTGTGACTTACAGACATCCCCCTCTACCTTATCAGTGTTTATTTCTTCCCAGAACTCTCCTAGCCTGGGCAGAAAAAGGGTTGCCTGTAATTTTTGACATTGTCGCATAATGGTTCTGTCCTGTCAACAAAGATGGTACCTGGATGTGTCCTGGCAGGCTTGGGGCCACCAGATAATGAGCTTTTCTCTGTTTCTATTGCAAAGAACACAATAAAATTCAATGTACTATTTTGCATGTTATTTAGGAAATTTTAGGATTTGAAAAAAAAACAGCTTTCCATGAAAGGTCCCCAATTACAGCTGTGATATGGTTGGTATTTTCAGACCTGCATGTATTCTCATGGGTGATAAACTGTTTAACAGCACATGATGCAAAAACAAAATTGGTAAATTACTTGTTGAACTTGGTAGAAAAATCCGAGGATCATCCTTTGCAGAGGTCAGATAATCTATCGGGGGGAGAGAGATCCTCAGCCATTTCCCTCTTTAAAAGGAGCACCTCATTATTCGAGTTGGGTTTGAATTGTCTCCTTTGTCACAAGTGAGGTCTTATTCTAAGATTTGTTTTAGAGATTGTACTCTGCATTTAAAATCTCCTTTATGTGTCATCTTCTGCTATCTCCTTTGTTCTTGTCAAACAGATGAAGGAAGGAACTCCTGCCAATTTTTTTTGTTTCTCATTTGGTGTATTGTTATAAATTGTACGCACAGACCTTCATAAAAGATTTTATTCACCATCTTTTATTAAGGATCCTTATGCAAGTGTATGTGTCTGTATTTATAATCATCTATATTTGCATAAAGTGGAAGAGGCCAGTACTCAGAATAAAAACAAAAAAGAATGCAAACCTTAGCAGTGAGAATTCAGAACTATAAAATTGTCTGGCTCATTAAAAAATTTGGACTAATTCATGAGAGGTTTTGTCTTTGAAACTTCCTTCCTACATGCATTTGTTTATACAAGTACAGCACATCAGTTAATAAACCATATTTCTCCAACAATATTTCTTTATTTTTGAGCAGTTTTCCAAACAGTCTGATATAATGAGATGTTCTGCATTAGAACTCAATGTGATTCTTTGTGACTATTATTCTGAGCATAGTTATATATGCATAGTGCACTTTAGAAATGCAAGGTAGTACTATCTAAGTGCAATGTATTTATTCAGTGTGGTAAATATTCATGGTGCTTCCCATGTCAATAGAAAATAACAAATTATATTGTGCTTTTGGTTACAGTGATACTGATCTCTGATTATTCCACTGAGTCAACAGTAGTTTCTAGACTTTAATAAGTGTAACTAATATAGGGATATGGCCTATGTAAAAAAATATGGAAAGAAAAAGAAAAAAAAAAAAAAAGCATGGAAGTACAAGGCCTTTCTGTCTCTGTGTTCATTCTGCTTTGAATTTTGACTTAGAGAAAAATGACAGACATTTTGCAGTCAGACTTGAAATGAGAGAAACTACAGGCATATAGAAAACCTTTCGAATGTTCTTAGTAATTTTTAAGTCCTTGACAAAGGCTGTTCATAAGAAACCACTGTTTACTAATTTGATCTCTAAACATTCAGATAATTACTGTGATAATGGATACTGCCTGAGTTAAAGCAGGTAATGTCAATATGACAAAAGATGGAAGAGGAGAAAGGAAGGAAATGAGCAAGATTTTGCTCCAACTATCCAGATTGTCCAAACTTGTCATTTGTATAGCTACAGATGAGCCATAATATTGCTCTCTTTTTTCAGTATCCATGCATTAAATCTGAAACTCTGCAGAGATTTCATGTTTTAGGTATTGGAGCAGTCATCTGGTATGTTTGGTAAGGGAAGATAAGTCTGAGTCTGTCTACAGCAGGAAAGGAGAGGTTTGCAGGAAAAACACTCTGTAATACCTGTGACTCAGCATTTCTGAAACCAAATAGCCTGACTGTGGCTTTAAGAGTAAACAGTGCAGACCTAAAGCTTGCTCATGGTACCCAGGTGATTATGGGATACTGGAAGAGCTGAGTCTGGGCACACACCATGGACATCTCTTCTGGGAGTCTTTGCAGCAGCGCAAGGTGAAGTTACATCTTGTTATCCTCCATTTTTTTGGAGAATAATTTTTTAAAATGAGGTTAACTGAGAAAAAGATTATACCCTTTTAAATTTTGAGTGTTAATATGATGCCTCACTTACATCTCTCAGGAAAGAAAATCATCAAATGAGATTTCAGTGACTTCCTCTTAGATGGGCATCTTAACCTTCACCAGCATATTAGTGGTGCTGGCTCTTACTTCTTTGTTATCAAAAATTGTAAAACATTGTATTTTTGTGATTCTGAACAGAAATGAAAAACTGAAACTTAAAGAAATATTATACAAATTATGAGATTTTCAATAATGAGCAACACCACTAGATTCTAATTTAAATGGTGTTACCTGTGTAATCAGTTTATTTAAAATTGAGTTCTCACTTTTTCATAGATTATGATTATTTTTCTTATCTGAAAATCAGGGATATTTTTGTCTACCATAAACTGGGATTGATACCATAAACCTTCCCCAGCACCAAAGAGAGGCCTGTAGTTGCCTGGGTCCTCCTTCTGGCCCTTCTTGTAGATGGGTATCACATTTTCTGATTTTGAGTCAGCTGGAACTTCCTCAGTTATCCATGGCTGATGGAATGATGGAAGTGGCTCGGTGAGCTCTTCCATCAGCTCACTCTATACCCCTGGGTAGATCCCATCCAGCCCCCTAGACCTGTGTGTCTCAGTGGTGTCATGGGTCACTGATAGTTTCCATTTGAATTCTGGGGACATCATTCTGCTCCTTGTTCCTCTTCCAGTTCAGATCTTAAGGGGAGATACATGAATTATGGATTTCCTTCTCAAAGCCTTTTCCTTCTGTGATTGCTTTAATGGTCATAAGGCACATGGGCCTTAGTAGTTTTCAGAGCTGTGTCCTGTATTTATTAGGAAGGCATATAAAGGTTTCTGTGCTTTGTCGCTGCCCGCTGCCTCTCAACTGGTGAAGCACCTTTGGGATGCAAATACATGAGCTGGTCTGTGTCCTTTTAGGCTTCTTGACCAATGGGGCACCTGTGCATGCTAATATTGATGGTGGTTTCAGTGACATGGATCCAGAGATCTCAGCCTTTCCAGTCCCTTATATCCTTATTTCTTAAAATGTAATCAGAAGCTTATAAAAACATAAGATGGGTCTAGGTTTTTTGGACCAGTCCCCTACATATTTGTTTGCATCTCTTTGGAAAATTAATGATCCAAAGGACAATAAACTGCAGTTTAATTTCACCTTGCTTTAGGCAATTTGAACTGCCTAAAGGGAATATATCTGGTCATAATTACAGAGTCCAGCATGGTGTGGGTAAACAGTACTGCCAGGGCTGGAGTAGCTTATAATAAATAAAGGGAGATCCCCCATATTTGCTGACTGTTCTGCTCACCACCATATTTCTCCTTCTTCATGGCATTATGTTTATACTGGCCAATTCTGTAAGCAGCAATTTTGTCTTGCCCTCAATATCTCAAGGCAGCAAGCCCCAGAGCGTGCTCTGTGGAGTAGTAATTTATCCCCTGCATTTTACATCGGGACAGAATAATTTCTTTGTTCTGGGAAAGTAAATAAGAATGTCAGATTTACCTTCCTCAGGTCACATCTCTCTATATTGTGATTTTTTCCAACTCTGCTCCTCTCTAAACTAAACAATATTAAGCTATTTCAATCTTTTTCTATCATTAGCCATAATGGACTTTCAGAGCTAAGAGAGGTGAGACTAAATATGAGAAGAGATCATTGGGTTTTTTACAGAAAGCTGATCATATAACTTTTGTTTTACACAGCTCTCAGGTGTATAGTAATTTAGTGATTTAGCAGAGGTACAGGAATAGATAGCATGGTGGAGACATCTATAGTGAGAGGGTACCATAGCTAAACCAGTTTGCAGAAGAGATTGGAAAGGAGGAAGTGAAACCACTTATCAAACAGCACAACAAAGACTGTGGAGCATGATCAGCATGAAGAGCAGTGTGACAATGGTAAAAGAAGGGTATAAGGGGCTGAACTGAAGCATTCACAGGTCACAGCAGTAGCTGACATATTTAATGACATTGTTGGAGAGTATTTTCTTTCTTGAACAAATTAAACCATGTGTTTTCAATAGCTGAAATGATCAATTAAGATATTAGAGACATATAGACATGAATGTAATTCATGTTAGACATGAATAACAGGCACAAAGAGATGCATAAGAAAGATAAATCTAAACATGAAAATTCCCTATGGTTTTCTATACTAAATTGTCACTTTTTTTACTAAATGTCTTAAGAGTTTTGGCTTCTTGGTTCGTTTGGGTTTTTTGGTCTGTTTGTTTGTTGGTTTTTGTTTTTTGCGGTTGGTTTGGGGTTTTTTGGGGGGAGAGGGTAAGGTTTTTTTGTTTTGGTTTTGTTTTGTTTTGTTGGGTTTTTATTGTGGGGTTTTTGGGGGGTTGTTTGGTGGGATTTTTTTGTTGGTTTTTTTTTTGGGGGGGTGGGTTTTTTTGTTTGGTTGGTTTTTTTGTTGGTTTGGTTTGGTTTGGTTTGGTTCTTCAAGTCTGGATTATTTATTTTTACAGTTTCCCATAAAGAGCACTGGGGAATTCTGGAATTCTCTGTTCTTTGATAAACTGTATATTTTATAATCACTAGAGAAGAAGCTAGTGTTCTGAAAAATCAGCTATATAATCTCTATATTACTGTATTTCTGCATCAAAGCTGTCACAACAGTTTCCTCATAGGAACCCCTGAAGCAACTCCACAACAAATAAGACCAAAGAAAATATCCTACGTAGTTGTTTTTGTTTTTTTGTTTTTGTTTTTGTTTTAATGCACTAGTTTAAACAAAAAGGCTTTGGGAACTAGCTACAGATTTTGCTGAGAATGAACAAAGCAGGTGAAAACTCAGTTTCTTCTCCCTTATGCTGAATTTTGTCAGTGAAGTGGAATTAAAAACTGTAGCAAAAGGCAAAAAGTAGTTTCCAGCTCTCTCCAGACAGCAGAACAAGTAGCATTTTGACTGGTCAGGTCACAGAAGCAATGAGTGATTTGAAGTTTCAAGCTTAATAGATTTAATAGGGCATTTGGAAGAAAAAGAAACCACAATGATCCTCCTACCTTACTTTGAAGTTACAGATTTTGAGAGAGCTTTTTAGTACTACTTTTGCAACTCTTCTGGAAGAATTGTGCACAAAGGGATGCTTATTACTGTCATTTAATCTAGATCCCATTAAAATCAAGGGAACACTCAGACATTTAACAGTATATTTTCAATTGTTACATTGTCATAAGAAATGGAGCTAGAAGTAGCATACACCAAAGTGGTGTCAGTCACATTGGAAGTAAAACTGGAGAAAATTGCATGGATTTGAAGGACAGTTTAAAAACCTGTGAGGAGAGTTCTCTCAAAAATCACAGCTTTCTGTCTAGGTTTAAATTATTATTTTAGGGGAAATTATATCATCATCTGAAACAGACTATGAAATAGAATTTCTGTATTCTCTACCTGGTTCTCTTATTCCTCTGCTACACAGCTCAGCAACTTGGTCTGTTTTCTTCTCCAGTCATCTCTCTGGAGAAGAAAAGTTCTAAGTTCCTTCTTAAAGGGTTTATACATACAGTGTTGAGCATACAGAATCTGATTTCAGTAATCATTGCTACTATATAATTTTTTAACATGAGTGCTTATGAAGGCACAGTGATGTTTTGTGATGGATTTTTCTCATGAAAAAAAGTTGCACTAAAATACATCAACTGCCTCCTCCCTCTTCACTATAATGCCAGGAAAAAAACAGGAGGATAACAGGGATATATTACGATAAATTAAAAATTTTTCTGGGATGTGGTTCCAGGTATTTTTGTTGTTTAAAAATCATGCCAGATCATTTCCCTAAATAGAGGCATGGAGTAATTTTACTTAACATGTCACAGCTACTCTAGTTTTTCATCTCTGTGAAAAGCAGCTCAGTCTCTCATTCGGGTAAGTTGAGTGATAAGAGGATGTATTAAAAAAAAAAAAAAAAAAGAAACAAGAAACCACAATGATACCTGTTTGTTTCCATGGAACATATCAACATTTTGGAGAGCTGGAAAGGAAGTGAATACCAGGAGTTCCATTCTCTACACCCATCTCAATCAAAACAGTGTCTCAGGTATATGAATAAACAAACAAAAAAAGGTTCAATATCAGATGAGAGGGTTGCACACAGCTTACTCTGAACCCACTCTGGCAGGGACCTTTGTGCAATCTGTATGCCCTGATCTGGAACTAGTGGAATGAACAAACTATCACCAGTCCCTTCAAAACATGTCTGTGCTCTGACACCCGAGAGCAATTGATCTTGCTTCTTTCTACAACATACCGTTCTGTTATTTCTTTAACTTACGTGAGCTAGAAAACTCTCCTTCGAAGTAGATTGTCCTGACTCACCTTGAATTTTAAGTCTGAAATTGAGTTGCCTCAGCATGAAATTTGTATAAAGGAAGACATGGTTAATTCCACTGAGCTAAGGCTCTGTGAGGAGGAAAAAGCTCCATTGACTCAGAAGCTCTCTTTGCATAAACTTTCACATATCCATTAGTTTCTGTGGACAAATGATCTAGGGCTTGGGATCTTCTACTTCTGCATAATCTGGGAAAATAGCTAACAAGGAAAGGTTTGCAAGCAAGCAAAGAGAAAAGTGCCAAACAAACATCTTGTGTCTGTTCTCAAGCAAACAGGAAAGGTCTGTGGCATTTTCCTCTTCACTTACCTGGGGAAATTCTGCAGCTGCCTAATCTGTTTGTTTAGGGACTTGTGGAAGAGGTCATGAATGCATACAGAATTCTAATGATGATAATAATAACTTTCTCAGGAGCAGATGAGCTAAGACAAGGAAGAGCATGGTAATGAACCGCCAGAAGACCTGGCAGTAGGTTCCCACTGCATCACGCTTCAATGGCTCTTTTGCTAACAGAGCATTTAATGATGGAGGGGAAGGCCCAGATCACAGAATGGGCCAGGTTGGAAGGGAGCACAGTGGTCATCTGGTCCTCTGTGAGACCTCACTGCTCAAGCAGGATTATCCAGAGCACATGGCACAGAATTGCATCCAGGTGGTTCTGGAATATCTCCAGTGAGGGAAACTCCTCAGCCTCTCTGGGCAACCTGTTCCAGTGCTTGGTCAGTGCAAAATGAAAAAGTTCTTTTGGTAGCTCTGGGTGCCACAGATCCTATAAGACAACTTTGAGCAAGTTCCCAAGATCTTTACTGTTTCTTCTTTGACTTTTAATTTCTTATTCCACCTAAGATTCCTGCCTTACAGAGCAGTGAATGACTAGCGGTTTTCCTGGCTAGATAAACTCTTGCAAAAACTCTGATGAAGTTTGCTGATTCACAGCATTCTTTAGATCTCCTTAGATCTCCCCTCCACCATTTTGTAATGACCCTGACAAACTCTCAGCTGGTCTTTCACCTCAGCTACAGGATTCTGAAAACCTCGGGGTAGCCTTTCACTTTTTGTGACAGGGATAATTTTCCTAAAATCTTAATATCCCAACAGCCTCACATTTGCTATCTAAATCAGTGCCCAGGTCAATTTAGCTTTGTAGTATTCCTCTATATTGAGTGGGTAGAAGAAGGAGCAATTCAGAAGGTTTTGCTGTACCTACTTTATAATCATCACATGCACTGGTGTCTGGGTAGGAACAGTCACTCTCTGAGTGATTAATCTGTGCTCTTTCATTGGCTACAGGGTGAGATGAGACAAGATGCTACAGCTTTACAGGGCTGAACTTAGCACATATCCATCCCTCTGAAGGTCTGTGAGGAGCAGGAGCACTGCTCCACTGTCCTGTTTCATTGTTCATTCTTCCCTTTTTCTTCACGAGTATGAAAAAATAATGATGTGGTTCCACATTCAAAGCACTTATTACAACTTTTAGATTTTGAATGGGATGAAACAAGGTTTCCTTCCTCCAAAAGACAATAAAAAATTAAGATATCACATTTGAGCAATCTAAGTGTCTGACCTGCATCATTTAAAATTCATTCATCCTGTGAACAGAGACAGACTCGCCTGTTCTCTTCACCACAATAACAATATTTTGATTTATTCTTAGACTTTCCCCCAATTACGTGAAAGGACAAAGCACTTTCCTAAGGCTGCAGAAATCAAATTCTCAACTATTTTCCCATGTTCCTTAAAAGGTATGAACCAACTTAATGTTGCAGCCCTTTCCAAAGCCCTGATTCAAAGGCTGGTTCACAGCTCCAACAGACAGCTCTGATGCACTGTGGCAGCAGCCCAGGTGTGCCAGGGATTGGGCAAAGTAGGAGGGGGCAGAGGCTTCAGCCAAGCTTTGGAATAAAAGAAATCTGATTTACTGCAATGAGCTTTGGTCAGGCTCTTAGTTTATCTAAGAGTTTATCTTCAGCTGCCCATTCACTGCAGAACATCATCTCTTAATGGGGCTCAGTGCTGCCCTTTATTGAGCTTAGAGAATAACAGATAATGGAAAATTAATGGTGAGGAGGGCTGGAGGGATGTTAGGGCTTATACTACCAATGAATCACTGATTTTTTCTTTCCCACTGCCACCAGAATGGACAAAACATTGATGAAGTTCTTCATAGACGTCGATGATGATAATCAAGGGATATTTTAGGATTTGTTCCAGTTTAAATGATGCTCAGGAGCCCAGAAAGCAATGTAAAGTTTTTCTCTTAATGTTGATCAAACTTTCAGACAAATAATCTCTTTCTAAAATGGAGGAACGGACTATCTTCTTTTTGTCTGAGAAGTGAATGACATTGAATCCACTGAAATTCTTTCTTTTCATTTCAATACAAATATTGTCTGATTGCTTTCCCTTCTTAGATCCTTAAATTCTGTTAGGAAGCATACGAATTTTGGGAAAGCTTTTTTGTTTTCTCTCTTGGTTGTTTTTTGTTTGTTTGTTTGTTTGTTTTTTAATGCAGGTTTTGGTGAGGGAAAAAAAATTGACAGAAGGAGTTTTTACACGTGGCAGAAATCCAATTTTGTTATGGCTGAAAATACTTGCTAAGAACTAGCTTTAAGTGAAAATTATTTTTATTAGAATAATAAATACAAAATATTGCCATTCATTCATCCATTCATTCTTGTATTTATTCATTTGTTTATCTATTTTAAAATTTTAAAAAAGTTTTATTATGGGACTCCGTGACAGAAATAATGCAATCTTTCATCACTGGTGAAATCCCATCCTTAAACATATCACTCCCTTCTGGCTGAATTACACTGTATTTTGGAATTTTATTTTGATGTAAAGCTGCCTGATGTGTGACTTTCTATTCAATATGGTTGTTAGAAGGGCTTATCTGCAAAGCAATTGCTTCACAGCATGCCTGTGGCACAAGAGGTTTGTTTTTGTTTTTGTTTTTTAATTTCCCATTTTCAAAGGAAATCCACTTTGTATCCCTCATTTCAAAAGGCAACGCAAGGTTCTGAGTGTATGTAAAACTCTCCTGGCCTAATGTAATGCATGCACAAAAGCCTGCCTTCAATTTAGCTGGTTGCTTGCCTCATTTCAAGCAAGCTACTGCAGACTATTAACTCCAAAGTAAAGCTTTGTTACAGCAAGCTCCTGACCTTGCTTTCTCTCCCAGCAGTCCAACCATAATTTATTTAGTACTTGGTGCTACATGGTCCTTTGATCCTGCAGGATAACACATTGTCACTGGATACAGTTTCAACTGGCCTTTATATGGCCCAGAAAATGATGCATCAAATACAGATGTTTGAACCCACACAACCTGACTTTTCAAAGTACTGTTTTCATGCCAAAGCCATTATTGCTCAGAATCTGACTGGATACCAAGTCATCCATTCAATCTGCACCATCTTCATGTCAAAACAGCTGCAATGGGAGGGATAGCACAGAAGTAAGAGTTTGTTCAACAAAAGACAACCCTTGACTTTGTATAGGAAGTTTGTCTCCTTTACAGTCTGGCTGGGGAAAAAGACAATATGCAGCACTCCTTCCCAAGGACAGGTTATATTGGCCTTGGCACACTGCTGTGCTAATTTTCTTTCTGCCTTCTACATCAAGAATTAGCTAATGCACTTCTGTTCTGTGTTTCCTAAATCTCAATCACCTTCATATTCAAGAGGTGTTCCTCTTGAGCAAGAGAAAAATATTTAATCTTTTCTCACAAACTGCTGTTTTGCACATACTGCAGGATGTGTTTGGGTGGAGAAATTCCCACTCCTATTCCTGCAGCATCAGATGAGCAAATCCCCACTGCACCAGGCAGGGGCTGAGTAACAGTTCTTGGCTTCTCAGCAGAAGGATCACATTCACACCTGAATGGGAAAACTCAGTCTCTGAAGTGAGCATGTAAAATCTTTGAAAATCAGTTTTAAGAAGCTTGGGAACTTGTTTGTGTGTCACCACATGATTTGGCTGAAAACATTCTTAGCAAAAAGAAAGTCAGTGCGGAGAAGAAATCATTTTCCTGCTGTGCATGGCAACATTATTAATCTGTGTGATTATTTCTGTGGCTATTAAAGAAACTGCAAGGCACCCCCTATTTAGTTAATATCACTAACAAATACACATCTGTCACTCAAAATACTGTGTACTCAGCAATGTTGTTTTTACAATATTAAATATTTACTATTTATTATGATTGTTACTTTTGGTATTTATTGGCTTGTAGCAGCCAAAAACATGCCAGGCAGCCTGAGGAGCAACTAGAAAAATGTTTTTAAACCAGCCTGCCTTAAAGTGAGGCAATTAAATACAGCATTAGCTGTTTTAGCCTTGATTAACAGAAGTCCTTGTCACTGTGTGTCCAAAATCCCACAGGGTGGGTGTTAAGCACATGCTGGGGTTATTGGCTGAGGAAGGAAGAAGCTAAGAGGAGTTTTGCTGGATCATGCCTGTGGCCCATGGCTAGAAGCATCCTCCCACCTCTCACTGAACAAAGCTCTTTCCTCTTAGCACTGAAAATGGGAGTAAAATTTGATGGAGATTCAGAGATTGTTTTTCTACAGAAATGTTTCCATCAGATGGATCTTGATATTGTGTTTACACTTATTTACTTCTATTGTCATCCTGAGTAGTTAGAAATGGTAAAACTTCCTCCGACTGAGCTGCACCACTGGTCTGCAATCTATTTATAGAAGGCCCCACCCAACCATTAATGCATTTTTTAGACTTCACAGCCCTCATATCTCTTTGGACCTGCATTTCTGAATGCAGAAGTATAGTGAATAAGAAGGAAGCAGTGAACCAGCTTACAATAATTATAACTTAGAAGAATGCTTCTGATGTAAAACACTAATTTCTGTCCAAAATACGTGCATTGATTTTAGGTAGCTTTTATGCGACTGCTATTACATGGTGCACGAGTATAACTATAGCAAATACTGCTTCTTATCGTGTCATCATCTCCCTTTTCTTATGATTCTGGAGGAGCTGAATGAAGCTATGATAATAATTGCAGTGATGATAAATTTCCATGCCTCAAAAACCAGCAGAGTTTTGACAGGAGGGATGTTTCCCTTCATGATGTAAAATTGTTTAACTTTTCAGGTTCTTTGCCTTGCCTGTGAGTTCTTACTCAGCTGGCATTAAGGATAGATTTTAGAGAAACAAAACAGACTAGATAGAACTAAATGAACATTCATCCAAGCATTTACTATAAGTAAGGAGTTTTCAAATTGGAAATGAAACGGGGAAAGAAATTTCAAGCGCAGAAAAAATGTCTTCTAGTCATTGCTTTTTGTTGTTTTCTGCCTGGTGTGACTTTGTTTTCCTGCCATGTTTGTATTCCATGGTTTTTTTAATACCTAGCAAAATGAAGTCAAATTGTGTTCTCAAAGCATTTCTTTCTCAGGGTTTGATAATTGACTATATTTCCATGGACTTCCCTGAATTGTCTTTAATTGAGACCATTTGTTATGAGACAATATCAGAGCTCAAGACCAACAGCTGCATTTTCTCTTCACAATGTTGCTCCCAGCAAACAATCAAATTGGAGGCTCCTCAGAAACATAGAGCCTTTTTTAACTAGCAGTATAACTCACTAGAAAATACAGAAGGTTATAACATCTTAAAATAATTTATGGTACTGTCAGGCCTGAAGAAGAAAAGTCTTCTCTTGGGAAGCAGTTTCAGCAGGAACTTCAAAAATTGTATGTTTGATAAATAGCATCACAACTAACAATGTTCAAAGTGCAAGGATCAAGGGAACTTTAAATTAGGAATTTAGACTCTCAGGTCCACATAAACTATTATGGAGGAAGATGCTATGACCAAGGAAAAGACAAACACTTATTGTGTCAATGAAATCAACAAGAGAAACATATCTACCGATCTTTTGGGATCTGGGTTTTGACCTGTCTGTGCACCAGGACGTCACTGACAAAGAGTGTGAATTTTTATCCTAAAATAATATTTTCCTGCCATTTAAAATTTTTGAGAGTCTGAAACAGTTTTCTATGTCATATTTAGTCCCAGAGTTCAACACAAAAAAAAAAAAAAAGTAAACATAAATATAGATATATATATTAAAAATGAAATATTACTGTTATATGATTTTGCAGTTATCATAATTTTTATCTTTCTGAGATGTATTTTAGCTGATATTTAAAAGCATTGAGTTGCCTCATCTGGAAATGGTTTAAAAAACGCTCATATTCGAAAATCTAGATTTGTTTTAAAATTAATTTCATCAAGAGGTCCACAGAAACTCATGAACTACTCTGCTTCTTATTATCTGGCATTTTCCAATGAAAAACACTTTATTGCAAGATTCCTGACAAGTTCTACCCCTTGTTATAGGCTGTGACTTTTGGAATAAAGGCATTACTCGGGACATGGTATCTTTTGCTTTAAAACCATAATATGCTTACCCATAGTTTATTTAAGGATGGATGAATAGATGAGCTTTAAAATTAGTTCCTCATGATCATACCAAGTACATAAAGTGTTAAGTTTTGTTAAGGCTCATTTCAGCTCCTTTGGACATCATCACTCAGTATCCTGAATTTAGAGGGCATCTGCATTAGGCTGCTCTTATCTTGGTTCCTTTGCTAGGACCATATGCTTTGACAGAGATAAGAAAGAGAGGATTTGCTATTTGTGAATACTCATTATAACTGTAATGAATGAGATAACAGCAATTAACAAAGAAATTAGGAGTTCTGTTCTTTGGATAACAAGGTACCCTACTCCATCAATCCCTTTAAGTACTCAGGATTAAACAGGTGAGTTGTTCAACTGATTCTAGTTTCTTAGAATTTAAACACCTGTTTTAGTGTTTTATTAACACATGGACCCTGCAACAATCAAATTTTTCACCAAAAATGTTTTCTAAAAATAAAAATAATCAGAAAAAATAAAATGTTTTGACAGATTGAACACAATCTGTTCATATCTTGATGGATCCAAACAGTTGCACAAAATATTTTCTCTATGTCCACACCTTTGTCTATTTGTACATCACCTGCCAATGTTATGCTTTCCTTTGGAAGATTTTTCACTCCACAGTGTTTAGAGCAAACTTTTCAATTTCCCATTTAAATTACTATTTGAGTGATTGGACTGATTTCATGGTTCTTCTAGTAAGAATTATTGTTTTGCCACAGAGAAGAAAGAACGTGAACAGTATCTCTGAGCAAGATACCTCGGTAGCAGAGAAGGGAACAGGAGCTTCTTTCACTGATAAAGAGGTTTCAGGCCTCATGAACAGGTTTCAGGGAAGAGCACAAGCCTGGGCCACAACAATAGTTTCATACCTAAATGACCTAAATAACAAATTAAATTATGAAATAGGAGAAAAAAAAACAACAAAAAACTACCCTCCTGCTATTCCAAAGCTTTCAGTTTCAACTAGTAGCCTGTATAAACACCCAGATACTCACACAAATACACTCCCCTCCATACACCTACACCTCTCACTTCTACAGTGAGTTCTACAAAGGTCCAGACAGTTGTTCTGCTCATGGTTTGTGTAATAACCAGTCACATTGGGACTGCTGTTCTGATTACAAAACAAAAAAAAACTTGGAATTTGTCTTTCAGCCTCATTCTTGAAAGTGGATCCAGCAACACATCTGTCAGTCAGTCTCCTGGTATTTCTACTGAACTGATCACTAAGGACAATTTTCCCAGATGTGCAAAGGCAAATTACAGTGATGGGAAGTCTCTGTGTTGAGAAGGGAGTGGGCTAACAGCAGTCGTTGGGAGACAGGTGCTTTGATATGCTCTGTAAAAGTGTTCTTTAGCAGCAACAAATTGGCTGTGACCTGACTTTTCAAAGCCTCTATCATCAAAACTTCCAAGAGTCTGGGACAACTTGTCCCACACAGGGCTCTTCTTTCATAAACTTTTTTTCATTAAGTTGTTACCTCCCCGGTGCCTCTGTTTGAATGTCTCACTCTCTCAACAGTTGAAAACCTTCACAGATGTCTAAGACATTTGCCAGGTCCCACACTGTGACACGTGTGATCTCAAAAGGCAACCTGGCCTCTGTGCTACTGCTGCCTGCTTATGGCACAGTGGATCTTATTTATACCCAAAGTTTTACTCTCTTTAGGTTCCTTCCTCATATCAGTAGTTTTAGAAGTTAACTGCACTGGGTAAGCTGTGATACAAAATGCAATGTCAGGGAGCTGTTTCACCCAAACTGGAAGAGCTGCCACATTTTAATATGTTAGCCCTTCTGTGCTCCCCCTGAGACCAGGTCAGGCTTCACCTGAGAGTGGCATTCAGGAGTTTTGCTGATGTGATCCTTTGCCAGCCAGATAATCACCTCTTAAAGCAGGCAGGCAGGCAGGCATCACTGCGAGAGGAGCACATTTCATGATCGTAAAGTGCCATCTTCAGAGTACTTGCAGACCCCACACTGTGACTGCAGGCTGCTTGCCCCCCTCATCCCCCTTTAATTAAGAAGCCCTCTTGTGCTCATGCTGAGACTGTTGCAAACGTTGAACCTTGGCATTTCCAGACCCATTTCTCTTCTTTAAAGCCTTTTTGCTTCTACACAATCTGCAGAGACTGTTGCATTTCAAATACATCTTTAATGCATTCATTTGTACATAACTTTGCCCCAGAAAAATTCGCAGCAGGAATACCAAGCTGCTGTCAGCTTGATGTACACACAAGGATCAAGCTTAGTCTGACTCCAGGTAAGCAGCTATAGTCTCCACAAAGTTTCATCAATGAGATGGCAAAAAAAGAAAGATTTTCAGCATACTTATTGCACCCTCTTCCCATCTGCAACATTCGGTGTAGGTCCATCAGGCCAGGTATGGGGGAGGCTGTGGCACGTTGCACTTAGTGGTATAATATTTCTACAATATTGCAGTCATTGAATCAGGGATGAGGATGAGACACACATATAAAATGAGATGGAAGAGGAGAAATAGAGACAATCTCAACAGCAGGCTCAGCCTTATGAGACTCTTCTCCCTCTTCCTCCCCGCTCCCATGGCAGGAAGGTTACCCCACCTTCTCTTTTGAAGTGCTTAAATTCACTTCTACTGATAAGAGAACTGAGTGCTTGGAAGATTTGGAATCCAAAGAGAGTCAAAGTCAATCTCAAATAATCTTAATGTAAATTTTCTACTCTTATGGTAAGATTACCTCATTATTCAGGGATTCAAGACATGTCTGCTGGTCTTTAAAACTGAAATAGCTTGACTTTCGAAAGCTGGTCTATTCAGCTGCCCGTGGCCTTAGAAATCAAGAAAATAAATCGCAGTTTTATAAATATCAAAATAAGGCATGAATGTACATATTCATTATCAGATTTTGTCACAGTAGGATTTTTTTTTTCCTTTAGTCATTATCCAATGAAAAGTTGAATGCATATTGGGGAATTATTTATATATCACTACACTACACTTTTTGTCTCCTCATACCATTTTATAGAGGGTTAAATCTGACGTAAAAAAATGGGGAATATGTTTGGGAGTTTGTGTGTTTGTTTTTTGTTTTGTTTTTAAACAGTCCAATGTCAGCTGTAGCAGTTGCTGCAAAATAAGGTACGACCTCACCAATTTAGACAGCCTTTGAGAAAAGAAGGGATTAGAGTGATGTGTCCTCAACCTGGAAATTACTATTGTTCAGAAAGAATAATAATAATGAAAAAAAGATTAAGTGTCCATATCTAAGCTAGAATTGCTATTGTAAATGAGGCTGTAGGCAGAGGAATTGACCCTCTTAGACATAACAGCTGAATCCTTCTGTGAATTATGGGGCACCCCTACAAGTTAACATCTTTCTACAGACTGTGATGTTTCACAGTGGCTAGAGAAATGATGTGCTGTGATGTGGACCTTGCTGCATATTAGTCCAGAGTGTTAAATCTGTCTGAAATGTCCCAGACAAACTGTAGTCCCAAGGAAGTAATTCTGAAATGCCAGGACTCCAAGTCTATGCTTTCTTTCATCTTAGGGGATCTGAGAGGAAGTCCTCGCTGCCACATTCAGCCCATCACTCTTTCATGGCACTATGTTCTCTGAGAGGCATCTTCATCTGCTTTGCTTTGACTTCTAATGGTGGAATAAACACTGTTCCCAGATTTTCTCTAGGAAGTCTGAGTTGCTGGGAAATCAGCTGCCTCCAGGAAGCTCTTTTTAATAATCTCAGGCTAAGCCTGTTGGAGTCAATGTCTGTAATTCTGGCACAGAAGCAGATATGCAGTGAAATGACATTTTTGTAGAATTATCATAAGTCACAGTCCTTGCTTGCTTTGGACAAGCCTGCAAGGAAGGGGTGAGGAAACACTTGCTTTTCCCTCCGTTATGGGATGGCATTCAGGGAAATATTCCCTGGAGGCAGGGCCATGACCTGGGATGTGGAAGATTCAGGTTCAGCTCCCTGGTTCACTGCAAAGGCAGCAGATAGGAAGAATATGTGCCTACATTTCATCTGCTCTAGTTCACAGCCACATATGAGCACAAAGGCACCTTCCTTGCTCAGCCCAGCAGACAGAAGCTGTTAGCTTTAACACGGATCAGTTACCACACCGCTGCTCACAGCCTGCCTGGAAAACTTAGGTGCACCTCCAGTGGTTTGTGAGTGTCAGGACCTAAACAGAAAAGCAAAATATATTGCCACTGAGCTTGCTTAGATGGTGATGTCTGCATTATTAAGTACTGCATAAGTCTGTTCACTCTTTGATTTCTTATTGTGTCTTCAGACCTGTCTGTAAAGCACTGAAGACAATTTTAACAGTAGATAAAACATGGGAAAGAATAATGGTTTCTGATTGTTTATGATATTTTGTTCTAACCTGCCCTTTCTGACAACTCTCCACAGATTCCAGCCATGGACTTGGATGCTGTTTTCAAATTTATGTACTTTGACTGCAGCCTCGATGTCTCCCACACAGCTAAACAATTATTTGACTATTGGTTCTTTGATGTTAATACCTACCTTTTATTGCTTCATCAATACTGAGCACAGGGTGAAATAGAGCCAGCTACAACTTTTTAAGGCATAGATATTGTGGTCATGAAGATGACAGAATACAATTCAACTTGTCTATAGTTATGGGGTTTGTGCTATTCCTCACACCAGTGACATATTTTTGGCCACAAAAGTGAAATACTAAATTCACATAATGCACCTAAGGAGAAATGATGCAAGTCCTCCTATTGAATAAACATCAAGTAGCCTCAAAAGACTTAAAAAATAATGAAATTAGATGTGTAGTTTTTCTATTTTGTGAAGGAAAAAATATTGAGCCTTTTCAACAACACATTAATTTTCATTTTTCTCTTTAGCAGATTAATCCCCTTTTTTGTATATAAAATTTTGTAGCATTTCTGTCCAGATTCTCAGCTGAGAAATTTGCAGCTGCAAATAAACAAGATGTTGAAATGCTGCAAGGAAAGCAATTTGGTCTCATGTCAGTAACTGTGCATGTGTTTCCTGATCTGGAGATTTAGTTGTCAACTTTTAAAAACAAACAAATGAAGACTGAAGAATAACTTTATTCCTTTAGGACTATCTTGGAGCGTAGATAGTTAAAACCTGTTTGTGTGCTTATGTTGCCTGCGTTGCTTAAATGAATATTAATTAATGAAGCATAAAAGATCATAATTACACAGTAGTGCATGAAGCCAAAGACCAAGTACAGCAAAATTCTCTGGTATAAATCCTGTGTGAAGCTGATGTAAATGAGTGTAGTTACCTGGCAGCTCCCGGGCTACAGTTGTGCAAGATCAGCTGAGAACTCAGAAAAATGAGGTGCAAGAGCAGGGAATAAAAGGAAAAGACTTTGCAAATTGGCCTAAATCAAGCACTGCTCATCTGTCAAGCCCTGCTCCTTTGCCATCCTTGTGCAAAACCATTTACATGGAATAGTTGGGGAAATCGTCAAAACAGGTTGAGGCTTCCCCCCTAGAAAAGGTACCCAAATCACAGAATAGATAGTGTGGAAAGGATCTCTTGAGATCCTCAGGCCTGACTGTCTTGGCTGGTTGCACAGTGAATAGTCACTATCCCACAGTATTTAATAAAGTCTGTCACTCAAATATGGTACAAAAGCATAAAACAAACAGGGAAGGGTGTCAAGAAAACACTGAAAACTTATTATGATTCGTGATAAATAGTTTTTGTTGGAAATATTTGATGGATAGTGGGTTTTGATTTAAACTAATATTTTTCCAAGTAATGTTGACTTTCTTCAATTCTATGCTTTTTTAAGAGAACCAGCTACTTGAAAGGGCTTTTGTTTTAATCTGAGGAATTATTTTTCTAAAAGAAAGATATCATTAAAATGTTAAAAAATACATACATATGTATTTACTAATCTATTATCAATATTTATCTATAATATAAATATAAAATGGAAAATTCTTTCCAAATACCTTTATAATTAATGATTAACCTAGAGCTAGTTTTAATACTTTTTTCACAGAAATTCCTGTTGCTTATATGTCCCAAATATAGTCACCTTCTGGAAATACAAAAGTGGCATGGTGACTGTCCCTTTTTTGGGGCACTGTGTCAGCAGCACAGCTTCCCATGGCAAGGACATAGGGCCAAAGCACCTGTGCCCAGACCCAAATCACTTAGTAATATTGCTAAATATGAGAAATCAGAAGCTCCTGAAAATAATCTTTAATGCCATTATAGCTTAGGAAAGCCTGGAGAGGATTAAATGGCCTTTCCCACAGGAAGGAGAGATAGTCAGCTCAAAGATAGCAGGAAAGTCAGTCACAAATGCCATGTCCCATCCTTATCTATAAAAGCCTTTCCCGCAAAAGATTTGGATGAAGAAAGATGAAGGCAGAATTTCTTTTACAGATGTTCCTCGTAGCTATTTCTCCTAGGATGAGACATTTCCCTGGCCTGTCTCCTGATGAGTTACTCCAGACATGAAGACAGCACAGGGCTGTTTCCTGCCCACACTCCGTATTTGTCTGCCTTGAAGGACAACACTACAGCAAAAACCAGAGGCACCTGCTTTGGGAACCAGCAGCTCAACCATGGAGAATTAGTTTCAAGGTAGAAGAAACTTAGCAACACAATCATCTGTCTTTTTACAATGTTTACAATGCCAGGGGTTTGTTGATTTGCTCCCAAGCTTATTTTTGTGATACTCAATTTGATTAGAATGAACTTTCCCTCTGGGTGCATTGGCAAATTGTAAAGTAGAGATACATTGAAGCCTATTATAAAGTCAAAATCTATAAATAAATTTGGAGCTACATGAAATGATGCTAGGCACATGGAGCATTTTATTATTCAATATGTCTTTTTGCTGGTGGCATATCTACTTAATTCTGAGAGACCTTTGTTTTACTAAGCCCAGCAAGCATTTAATAACTAGCACTTTAGAGCAACTTTTGTATAAACAAATATTCAAAGGTGCTCCTCAAAGATCCTAGATCTTTTCTTCAGTAAACAAACAGAAATTTAAAGCTCTTTGAAAGGTTATGGGCAATTTCTAGCTCAGGAGTGAAAAAAAGAAACTTGTACCAAAACAGCTCAAACTGAAACCTATGCCTGCTTCTGCTGGAGCAGAATGTTTTTATACAGATGCATCTATAAACTTACATTGGTTTTGATGCTTAAATGAGGTGTTTAAGATTCTTAATTCAACAGCAGAGCTTTGAGTTTATTAAAACTAGTGTTTTTTCACTATTTCTTGTACAAATTAGTTCAATCCTAATCAAATCCCTTAATTTAGATGCCTAACCTTGGAGGATGTCAATACTGTATTCAGTTGAATTCTGGTATGGCATCTGTGTCTCAGAATTCTGAAAACTGATGGCATTCAGACCTTGCTATGCCATCTTTTTTGGAAGAGAAGCTGTCCACTGAGACCTATTCTCTATTTAATCCATAGCTATCTGAATGTTGGTGATTTAAATTTTAAACTATTTCTACAATTTAAACAAAGTTTTCTTGATTCACATGAAAACCAAACCACTATAATGAAATGCATCAATTTACACTCTCTGCATACTCAAAGTTAAATAACTAATATTGGAACAGGTCCAATGTAATATAAGACTTCCTTTATCACTGTAATTTTTGAGCTACTCTGTACAAAATTGAAAGGCAGAACCTCATGCGCTCTCAGCACATGTTAAAATCAGTTGCAGAAATAAAATGAGGCATCGAAGATTTAATTTCAAAGATCATTATTTTCACAACTGAGTATCCTCAGTTAAGGCCTAGTTTTCAAGTGGACTAACAAATCACACTAAAACTAAGGGATGGTATCAATGCTCAGGACTTCTGAATGTCTTGGGATTTTCTATAGATCAGATTCCCAAGTGAAGCAACCAGTAAGTTCTCTCCTCTGGTGTTATAGGAGTGACATTTACATTTGTCTGGAGATGAGCAGCAATCAAACACCATCCTCCACGTGTCTTTGAGACATGGCTTAGTTGAGCAAGAAATCTCTGCCTCTTTTGTTAGTGAATGACCCTGATCCCAGTAATTCCATGAGAAGAGGATAGCTCTGTCTCTAGCTGCAGAAAATCTGAGGACTGGGGTCAGGATGTGCCAGCTGAGGTCCTGCCCTGTGGATTTGCCTCTTCGGTTTTATACAACCTGAGTGAGGGTAGAAGTTCCCTCAGTCAAAGGAAGTCCAACAGAACTTCTTCTGAAGTCAAACAAAACTTAATCCACATCAACTTGGTAGGATTTTTTTTAACATTGCAGTTTATGCAATGATTAAGAGAGTCTATAACTGAACTCATATTAGCTTGCTAATTTCAAAGCCTGGTAAATGCTAGGGCAAAATCAAATAGAAGTCTCTGTCAAGTTTGAAACAAGGTGGACAAATGGTTTCCCCGGTAGAAGAGCAGTTGAATATGTGAATCAAGTTTGTGTTATTAATATTCCTGGTTAAAACTGTCTTGAGCTCAGTGAGTTTCACTTTGTGAGCACTTCTAGGCCCAAAAGGCTGAACCCTAAACCTAAATATATAGTTATCCATAGGTCATGTCAAACACTAGACTTGAAATTCTTAATTAACTCATTTCAATAATACAGAAAAAGTAACATTATCAGCAAACCATCAGCCTCCACAGAGCTGTAAATGCCACTGTTTTGCATATTTAACTCTTAATACATGAAAATTAACTGAAAAGTCAAGTAATAAATATTATTTGCAATAATTCAATTAATTGTATTTTCTTTCTCTTTATACTTACTAAATCCATCTCTCACAGCATTTCCAGCATCTAAATAAATTACTATAATCCCTTTTAGTCCCTACATGTAATAGAGATCAACACAGCTCTCTTATCTCAGAATCCTACCACATTTTACATGGATTTGGTGCATTCATTGCGCTTACTGTTCTGCATTTAATGATGTGTATTTATTTTTAAATCAAACACATCAAGCCAAATGCCATTAACCTACAATCAGATATTGCATGATTTTGAAAGCATCCACTCAGAACTTAGGCATGGCCTGCTGCAGAAAGACTGGAAAAGGTTGTTAATGCAAACATAAGTGAAACTTGATATCTTTTTTTGTACTGATTTTTTTGTAAATCAAAGTCCTGTGTGGAAGAAGAAAGGAAGGAAAGGGAATTCCTTTATAGCAATGATGCATTCTGTAAAATAAAGTAGTATCTACTATCCATTGTATTTTTGTTACAACTCTGGCTCTCTCGCACCCTACAAGTCACAACTGCAACAGCCTTAGTTGCTGCAGTAATTTATATTGATTTCTCAAGCTGCAGTTCTCATTGCCATTGCTATCATTGTGTCTGGATTTGTTAAAGGAAATTAAAAAGTCTCAAGAGACAGCTAGATTGAACAAGAGAGGCTAGTTGGTAGACTGTAGTTCCATTTTCTGCTTCAGTTAAGGGTCATTCTAAAGACTAGTTCTGCAGCACAAGCTGGATAGAAGTAATGATAGTCCTTTCTTCCCACCAAGTAATTTGAAAAGAGTTTTCCAATTTACATAAAGCACTGCTGAATAAATATTCTGACCTTTCCCTTAGAAAACAGCAAAATTTAAATGGACAGTTTCCACTCTTAGAATGTCTTTGTGATACTTGAAATTAAATGCACTTGGCCGTGTTTGTGCCAGGGTTGGAGTTGCCTTGGGATTCTTTTTCCCCTGAGCCTTGTGATCATTAGATCAGATTAACAAAGGAGCTGTTCAGCTATGCTGACAAGTATAGGTACAAGTTCATGAGAGAAAGAAAACAGAACTTACATGGCAGTCCTGTGAGGACTACCTTGCCACTGAATAAATCTTGCATTACAGTGGGATAAGCACTGAGAAAACTCTGCTCTTTATTTCGAGTATCTGTTTACTGTAGTTTATTTTTTAACACAGGTAAAAAAGAACAATTGTGTCAATTCTGCCATCATCAGTAAGACAATCTTTCCAGCCACATGAACAGGTTGAACAGATTATACAGCCTGTCCCCTCTTCAAAGTGCTATTGATAATTGGAATCCACATTTAAAGACATTTGAATTCCCTGTTCTGTTCCTCAGGCCTTAATGAATTAGAAAGTTTTCTCTGTTGCAAATTATGAACAAAACACCTCATATATGTTGTGCCTGAAGCCAACAAACTTGCTGAGCAAAGTGTATAAGGAGTTGTTTAACACTGGGTTTACCCAGTAAACCAGGACTCAGTAAAGAGTCCTAGATCCCTAGTTTTACACCCCAAGATATATAAAGGACTGGAGCCTTCTCTGGCATGTGACAGGCTCTGTTACAAAGATTCACATGTGCCAAGGATTTCCAGAAAGAGGAAATGGTCCCCAGCATGTTCACAATCCCTGTGAGCATCACCTGCCCTGCTGCATCGTTAGGCTGATAACTCTCTCCATCATCTAATGATTTTGCAGTCGGTAGTGACAACACATTCACTTAGTATCCAGTGGGAATCTTGCCATGGACTTGCAATCAAGCCAAGATTTTAAATCAAGTTGTCAGATGGTGAGGAAGGGAGGCACTGTTTGGGCTCTCAGTGAAAATAAGGCAGAGAGAATGTGATCCTGTCTCAGGCTGTAACCCCAATACAGCCCCACGTGGTGGGAAGTGGCTTCTGAGATGCTCAAACACTGGCAGGAGAAAACCTGCAGCCCTGGCCAAGAGCTTCTGTGTGAAGTGCAGGCTGTGAGCACTCGGAGGCTGAGCACATGACAGTGCATGGCACCGAGGACATTTAGAGGCAAGGCCCTCTCAGGAACCAACCCAAGTCCCTCCCCTGTCTGGGGACAGGACAGTGGCACTTAGAGACCCTCCGGGCTGTCTGAGCTGTACAGAAGAGCTCTCCCACCCTGCCAGCCCAGGCTGCCTTTGAGCCTTCTCTCCCCCTCCTCCACCTGCTCTGCACGTCCATGGAGGCAGCTCTACCCAGAGACAGAAAATGGTTTGTGTACACCTGATGGCTGGTGTGCTTGATAGGTTTGCTGTCAGGGACTCAGTGATGTTACGCATCTCACACAGTGCAGACAGTCACAGGTAGCTGGGTGTTTATGTCCTTTTTACTGAATTAGTCAAAAAATTCATCCTTTTACAGCTTTTACATGATCAGAACACCGTGTTCATTGGCTTATTTAAATGTAAATGCCATGATATTTTTATCTCCAGAGCCATGCATTCTTAACCTCGCCTTCCTTTTTGTGATTTGGGTTTGTTTTTTTTTTTGTTGGTTTATTTTTCGTTTACTTTTGACTGACATTTAGTGCATTTGATAGTATGATTTAATTTAATATCTAATAGAAGTGTGACTGATAATCTAACGCTTCACAGATAACTCCAAATTGCTATGTATCACTGAAAAAAATAAGGATTTAAAATAGTGCCAACATGAAACACTAATGTCAGGAGAAAAACACTACTGTTTCCTGCCTTCAAAGAATCAGACCTTCTCATCCCAATATCCTTTTATTAGGCATTTTTGCTTTTTACCTATAATTTTTTTAAGCGTGTAGAAAATGAGAACATTAAGACCATTTAAGAACATTAATATTGTCCTATTAAGTCAAATCCTTACATTCTACAGCTTAGGTTTTGTCTTGGAAAAAAAGAAACATTTAATGAGCTTTTGTGTAATGTTAGATATTATTCATGCAGGTACAATACAAAAAATGGTTTCCTACATAGCTTATAAGCAAAGAATTTCACTTTTAGGTATGTAATTTCTGAAGAAAACACATTTATTATTCACTTAGTGGAAACCTGAAGGAAAATTGAAAGAAAAAAAAGGGCTCGAATAGAGCTTTTGGGAAAAGCTGCTCTCATCCACTTCTCAGAGGAAATTTAAATCAAATTAGAACTAGCATATTTTCATACAGAATTTATGAGCATGTCGATCTGGGGGAAAAGTTATGATCTGTTTTTACTAATTATCAAAACCACTTTGATTTTTGGAACTATTCACAAAATTCAATGCACCCACATTCAGAATTACCTCTGGGTAACCACCCACCCCCTCCCCAGATGAGTTCACACTTCTGCTCTGAATGTCAATGCTTACTGAAGCAATTAATCACTTTTTTGGACCATTTTTAATCTTTGACCTGATCAGCCGCTCAAAAATTCTCCAGTGCTAATGCAAAGAGGAAAGGCAGAAAGCAGCAGCTCAGATATAATTGGTTGTTGGCCTCCTCCCCAGAGCAAAGCAGTGAGGTCTGGTGAGCAGGTTCAAAGCCTGGTGAGACCTAGAGGAGCTGGGCAGCCCCTGGAGCCAGGGAAGTCTATCCACTATTAGTGTAAAGACAGGGAAGATAAGCAGAACATCCTAGTGTAATAGATGAGCCAAGAATTGAAAATTATATCAATTTACAAACTGTATGATATGTATTTTCTATTTTTGAGAAGAGACTTTAAGTATCAGAGGATGAAGAAATGCTGAAACTGAGGCCTCACCTAAACAGTGATCACAGTCAGTGGATGTATGTCCTGATTGCTCCAGCAGAGAGCC
The DNA here is from genome assembly GCF_009819655.1 of Sylvia atricapilla. Classification (NCBI taxonomy): domain Eukaryota; kingdom Metazoa; phylum Chordata; class Aves; order Passeriformes; family Sylviidae; genus Sylvia; species Sylvia atricapilla. The sequence goes on from NC_089146.1 coordinate 25,481,539, forward strand.
TTAGATTCCACCAGAGCATATAAATTTCTTTGTTTCCAATAGTATTTTATCCTTTATTTTCCTCAAGTCCTGTTCATGAGCTGGTTGATTCCTACCTTGCCATCTTTAAGTCCTCTGAAAGTCACACCTCTTTAAAGAAGTCAGTGGGGTCCCACTTTAACAGAACAGAAAGAAGAAAAGAACAAGAATCCCATGCAACAGCTGCAAAAGGGAACCTGTGTGCACCATCACACTGAACTTCTTTCACGAATTCATTTTGTGTGAGGTAATCTAGAGAGTTACAGATAGTTGTCAATAACTATGTTCTCCCATTCACAATACATGTGAGCTCATTTCTCAGGAGGAGGGAATAAAGGCATTTCTATGGAAACTTCATAATTAATAACCCACAGAAGCCTTTTTTTCATTTGCAGATTTCTAAATATTTTCCAGTGGAATTGCAGACTTCTGTACAACAAATACAAGCCTACTAGACGCAGTTTGGCCTTTCCTACCTACAGACCATCAGGAAATATTACATAGAAAAAAAACCTGACCCACTTCCATCATGTCCTTGATTCCAAATCATTTAGGCTTTAGCTCAGTAAGTGGCTTAGGTCCCATTGCATAAATAAGCTATGTCCCATTAAATAAACACAGTCAATTATTTTGGTTTCAAATATACCTTATGTCAAATGCCATCATGTACTGATGGATGGTTATGGATTAGGGTATCAGCTATTAAAACCTTTAAGGAATAACTTCTGTATTTGTACCACTTTCATGGCAGATTCTGCTGACACTGCAGAAAAAAAAGAACAAAAATGGTATTGAGCATTCTAGATTTCTATTTCAATAAATTAAGAAGAGAATATTTATACCAAACCAAAAATTAATTATTTTTAGAGGTCCAATTAAGGTCTAAATTATTCCTGCTTGTCTGTGATATCAATGATCTTCATTTAGGTAGTAAATTTCATTCGTAATATTTAAAGCCATTGTGCTGACATTTTTTAAAATGACATGACTAAATGTAGAAAAAATTATAGATGCTCTGAAAAATTTGCTCATTTATAAAACTGAGCTTATTTACCTTGATTAGTTCCATTGCTCACATGGCCCATTGTCTGCTACTGAGTTCTTATGTGACCTGTGACCAAGGGTGAGTATGCAGGGGTGAACTGTGACACTGAACCACACTGAACTCCAAGGAATGGCCCCTTGCAGAGGATCACTCTCATGACAGATGTCAGTGGGACTGTTCACTTATCAGCCCCTTATTCCAGAACTAACAATTTTTTTAATTTTAGAAGCACAGATATAACTGTGTAAATAATTTATTTGAGTTTATTTTTGTTGTCATGAAGCACCTAATAACAGATATAGAAGAACTCAACCTTATTTTGCAGAGTTTCGCGGAAGGTTTTAGGTTTCTATGGTTTTCCCTGCATCCAATTCTAGAGCAGGTGATAAGACACTGAATAATTGAGGAAGAGAGAAACATTGTCAAGAAAAAATGTTGGGGAACTTCCAATAGTGGAGTACAGAAAATAGCCTATTTTTCTGTCCTCATATTATTTTTGCCATGCCAGTTTTGGTAAGGACTACAGTTTCTCTTTGAGAAAATAAACTAAAAGGGTTTCAAATCCTTTTAACCATCGCTGAAATGCCAGAAGATGGCCTATCCTACAAATGTGAAGATATTTATTCAAGGAATTCCCAGTTCACAGCCAGATCACTTCCACAATGATATTTTTTGCCTTAATAGTTGTTTTTATACATAGATATATACATATTTTTAACATATTTTTCAACTTTAATGATTCATTACCATAATGCGTGTGTGTTTATTCAGAAAAAAAATATTCTCCAAGTCAAATGTAGATTGCAAACCTACACTCTCCAAAACTGGAGGATTTTGGAGGACCTCACATTCTGTCAAGCTCACTCACTTAGTTTAATCATGCAAGTAACTAATGGGGTTAGTGTAAGAGGAAAATTGAGGCTGAGTATCCAGAAGGGAAAAACAGTAATCTGGACAGTCGAGATGTGCTGAGCCATGAAATTAGCCTCCCTGGGGGACTTGGAAGAAGAGAAAATTCTAAAATACCAGAGAGCTGCTGTGAGGCAAAGAGCTGCAGGGATCTGAGATCTCTGTCTGACTCCTGGAGTGATTGAACACGCGGCTGCGCTCGCTCTCCTGCCAGATATGATCACCTCCAGAGCAGAGTCAGAAGGGAAATCTGGGAGGTTTATCAACTTCAGAACCCAGCTGCACTTTCTAGGTTGAACAGCTGATAAAAACGGGGTTAAGCTCATGGTTCAGGCTGTCAGTCAGTGAATGTGACGTGTAGGCTCCTTCTGGATTGTGTCCTACATAGTGTGGGGGAGGAGAGATGGGGCAAGCTTAGGAGAACGAACATTTTAAAACTCCCTTGAAAGACTTGTCAGAGGACACCTGTCAGAGCTCTGACAGTTTTTGTGGGTTTTTTCCACTTTTTACACCCACAATAGCTTAAAACTACAGTAAGAATAGTGAGGAAAAATTAGGTTGAGACAGACATCGCCAGAAATAAAGAAATAGAAATAGATTTAAATAACCAGAGTAAATAAAATCGTTAAAGGCAAATTTACACAAATTATCTTCCACCCACTTCTGAGTTAGTCCCCATATTTAAAGACTTTCTTCCAACCCAAGTGCTCTGGTGATAGCTAGGACAGCTACTCTTGGCTCTATTTTCTTCCTTCACACATTTTTGGGGGTAAGAAAAGCTGCCAAAAAGTGGGAGTTTTATGAAAGCAATCATAAAATGTTATGGGTAATGCTAAACAAATTATGTGTTACTCTACAGAAATGGCCCTTTCTTTGGGAAAAAAACAACAGATGCCTGAGAGAGATCAGTTTACCTCTCTCAAAGCAATGATAAACCTATTGTCAAGGGCTGTAGCTGACAACTGCAGAGGCTGTGGAGGGTCAGCATTATCAAACTTACTTTCCTGATGGTTGTTTCTGGAAAGCTAATAGTGATTTGATATCTTGATGTTACCATCTGCAACAGGTATTTCCACACATAAATGATGTACAGTGCCCTACCCCGGGATTCAGGACACCTCAGTTCAGTGCTTTTTACTGTCCCAGAGCTGCTGTACTTAGACATTTTCCTCTAGCTCTATCAAATTTATTACTGCTTTACTAAGCAGGAACTACCTTTCCTTTCCCCTCTGTATACTGTCTGACATGATGGGACCAATTATCAGGACCATTACACAGTTATGATAAAAGTTGCTGTTAACAGTATTTGAGCTGCTGGGCATTACAGTTTTTGTTTTCCCCCTGTTTTCCTTGTTTTGTTTACTGTGTGCTATTAATGTATATTGCAGGCAGTTTATGACCCTGTGGAAAATAGTCCATCTCTGACAGTCAACATAAGCCCTTCCCACAGTCAGCCTGTCTTTCTCCTAGACCATACCTATGATGCCACTACAGACAGATCTGAACACAGCGGAATTCTAGAAATTGAAATAAGACCTCTGTGTTATTTAAAGAACCTGGTTGAACAATCTTAAAATTTCCGCTTAGCTGGCATCAAAATTTGGATGTGAAGAGCTTTGGTTGCCTTGAATTCTGTTTCTCCATATGCTAAGCTAAGAAAGGTTTCTGATCTGACTCACACAAGGGGTATCTAATTCCTTAGCCCTTTGAAGTCCATGCCTTGGGCACTTCTCCATGTACCACACCCAATTCATCAAATGCTTTTGGGACACCCCTACCACACCGCAGAATACTCAACATGCACCCATCTAAAGTACTCTGCAGCTACACCAAGCAGCTGAAAAGAAGAGGACCCGGACTTAACTCTTTTTTTTGAGATGCAAATCTACTATTCTGGAGAGTACAATAACTACTAATCAACTGGCTAATGCGAGTTGGCATTTTCAATTTCTCCTGTAAAAACCTGTTCCGCAGTGCCCAAAAGACTGGAGGGAACGGGGAGAGAGCGCAGCCGAGCCTGACTCCTTGTTCTCATGATAGGCACTCACCTGGAAACAGAGAAATATGGCTCTCTATCCACTCTAATAGCACTGTTTAAGCATTTCATTCCATGACTATTTAATGCAAAAGATATAAAATTAGGAGTCCATGAAGAATTAATTAATTTATAACCGTTGTTCACTGGTTTTCATCCTCTGAGAGTAGAACATTTTGTGCTCTGGAATATGAATGGCAAGTGCTGCTTCTCTACCCTCTCTGTTCCATTTGCTTTCAGTTTCACCAGATCACAAGCTCTTCTACCTACACTCAGACCTTCAGAGTTCTTCAGAGCTGCCTTGTTTCAGGTTACCCTGTGAAAGCCAGATGTGGAGGGCAAAATAGTGCACTGGCATGGCAAATAAATTAAGGGAGCTTCCAAGGGCAATGCTTCTCGTAAGTGACTTTTTAGAAGCACCATAAAAAATTCAAAGTTTCTCCTAGCAAACACAGGATCTACCTGTGAAGCTATAAATCTGTAACAAGGAACACATCTGAGGAATGCCTTCCCTACAAGGTAATCCTTGCCTTTGTTGCAAATTCTAAATTATTGAAATAATCAGCATTCACAAGTGCTGAAAAGCAGGATTCACCATGAAATTCCAGAATTCCAGAGAAAAGTTACGCGGTGTTGTCATGATGTAAAGTGCAGAAATACACAGAAATTGCCAGCAGAATAAACAAACAGCTCAGTTTTCCCAGCCTGTTCACTTTGCACTTACCCAACCACCTATGTACAGTGTAATACTCTCTTTTCTGGTAATTCTTTCTGGCCTCTTAGATGAAATGAAGAGAAATTTATTTTCGTTGCTTACTAGTTTGTACGTGTGCTATCATCATTAAGAGAGGGTCAGGAGGGTTAGCCTCATGGAAGTCATGTTTCAAGACATAGCCCAAGATTTTAAGCTTCTGAGTGCCTGTGGAGAAAGAGTTACATTTTTCCCTCTAAAAGTCTGTAGGAGAAGGTGAGGTACAAGGTCTGTGTGAGGGACATAAATCTTTTAGTTTGCAAGTATGAATATGATTTTGCTGTAATTGGAGTAGTCAGAGCTTTAGCTTTTTCTCTCCATGAAAGGAGTAGAAAAACCAGTAAATGAGTGAACTTATTTGAAGCGTAGGAGCAAGAAAAAGTCAGGAATGCTGGTATTTGCTTATAACATTCAGAAAGCCTCTATTTTATAGAATCACTCCTGTGGTGCCCTTTGTGTTTTCTAACTGCATAGGATAAAGCAGAAGATGGTGTAGGTTCTATTTGTACTTTAGCTCTATAAAAGTTATTTCGAAATATTCATTTGTCTATGTTGCTCCATACAGGTCATATCACTGCTCTTTTTTTCCTGCTTTGACCAACCTTTAGCAGGCTTGTGAAGCCTCTGGGTAATCTGCTAGTTCTTTAACTGCAATGCAAGAGAGAGGAAGAGAAATTTAGGATAGAATGAGCTAAAAATAAGCAAGCATGGGAGGTACATTTGGGAATACTGAGGAAGACATCAACCTAACAGCATCATTGAAGACAACTGATTAACACTGATTTTTCAGCTACAAGGTTGTGCTGCTTGACCCTATTGTGAACGTATCAAATTTTTCAATGGTTTCTAGAACCAATTTGTTATTTTAAACCACTAAATTTCTTCAAAACAAAAAGCTGGAATGAGCCATTAAAGATTACTTGCAATGAGATATGAACTTCATGTTTCCAAGTCTGTGTTTTCTACCCATGGCAGTCAAGCTTACTATGTAAAGACCAGAGAGAAGCTTGAGTAGACATATTGGACAAACTGAACTTGAAATTAGAAGGAATTAAATACAGCCCATGGAAATCAGCATTGTCTAGAAGTCTGTATACTTGCCCAGGATCTCAGGTAACTTGTGCAGCCCAGGCTGAATGCAACACCACTTCAGCTACACTATTATTGCTATTGCTCTAACTTGTGGAAAACTATCTCCAATTCCACCTAACGAGCAGAAGCAACATTACTGAACAGGGATTTATGATAGTTTTCAGAAATACTTCTCAAATCCAATTAATACAGTCAGTCAACCAGCATTCCCTCCCACACATGTATTTTGGATATAGTGAAGTTCTTGATCTGAAAGAAAACTTTGCTATTCTGAACATCCACTTATTTAAAAAGTGCATTTGCAGGAATTGAGAAATATTATATAACTTCATAGAAACAGAGAGATCTGACTTAGAAAACATTATATAAATTTGGAAAAAATGTGAAATTTTAAAAATTATAAAAAGAAAATGTTTTTTCCCAATTTTTTTCCTTTTTAATTTTTTTTTAGCAGGACCAGTAAACTAGCCCAAATGTCTCAAGGTTATCAATAATTAAATTCAGAAATTCATTTACATAATTCATAATGACAAAGGACTGTAGCTGAAACTGCTTCTGTTAAGAGAAATTTCAAACACTAAAACTGCATCCACTAAATAATTCTGATTAATATCTTAGGCATCCTGAAGAGACAGTGAACCTGTTACTCATTTAAACTAAGCTGGATAAACCCCTCTGACAGCTTTGCCCGTGAGATTGGAAGTCAGAAGCCCAAATTCCTTTGAGGGTCCTGGACAAAGTTTCCCAATGTTAGAGAAAATCAGATTCAGCTTAAAATGTTATGATTTTAATAATTCAATAAATGTAATAATTTACTTTTTTGGGATAACAAATACTAAGCAAGAGATACACTGCTCTGCCAGGTCTCATATATACAATAATGAGTAAGAGAACTCAGAATGACACTACCCTAACCCATGTATTATAAATTCCCAAATAGGAATAAAAAAATTATCCCAAAAGCTTCAAAAATATATCACACACAAACAAAGCCACAATATTACTTCTAATATGAGACAAGGCATGCATATAAAGATTTCCTACCGTGAGACTGATAAGATCTCTTAAATATTTTACCCTAATGTCTTTTTTAGCAATACTATTTTCAGGTTTTTGCACATTTCTCAAGGCTGAATCTGTTGCATTTTAAGACATCCTGAAAACACAACTCTCTGTGTTATTCTCTTTGTTCAGTCTCTACTCCCCACTATCCCCTCTATTAATTTCTCAGCAGCTATAAGTAAACTTTCAATACTTTAATAGTGTACAGTTTACTTGTAGAATTAGTCAAACTTTCTGGGAGGGAATGGGAGAATTAACAAAAGCCTGTGGCTGTTTCCATGGTCATAATTTGGAAATAATGCATTATTTTGTTACCAAAAAATAAAGGAAACAACTCATAATGCAGCACATCTATTTTCATATATGCATGGGAGGGGGGGGTGTTTGTAGTGTTCTGTCTTCCTGATTTCACCTCCATTTTGGATTTTAAATGCTATTCGCCACTCACTCTCCATACATAATCACCTAATACAGATATATTCTTTAAATATGGGTGGTGTTTTAATTGAAGCTAAAAGGTCATGGATCTTTATTTTCAAGAAAAATCTTTTGTGTAGAAAATAAAGCAATAGAACCTATGTTTCCTTTCCACCACCACTCACTAGACTTGTGTGGTTAACACTCTGACATCTTCAAACACTTTTCCATTTTGAAGGAAAAAAATGCATCCAGCTCCGTGAAGGAGAGGAAGTTTTAAGGCAAAAGCCTTGTTTGACTATTAAAAAGAGAGGACTGCAAGTGAAGAAAATGCTGATGTAGCCATTCAAAAACCCCACCATGCAGTATGTACTGAGAAAGGCAACCAAAGAGCTTTTCAGAGTACTCCATTTTGGGTCCTGACATTAGAGATTCATGGCAACAATTTTGTGAACAAAGTTACAAGGACAGTCTTAACATAATTATCTTACAGTACTCTAACACTCTCCTGTCTTTCCCCTCCTTACTTTTCCTGTCCTGGTGGAATCAGATGTTTCAGGTGAAATCTCAGCAGAGAATACAATCAAGAGAGACATTCCAGAGTCTGATTAACCTACAGTCCAAATAGGATAATGACAATGGAGCTGAGTCACTTGCCTCAGTTTACATAGTAAATCAGAGAGAAAGCTGGGAAAAAAGTCCATTTAGGTCCAAACCAGTTTGTGTTGATAACTATTGGATGGTGCATCTTCCCATGTGACCTCTGACAGCAGTGCAAGAGAGGAAAAGGCAACACTCAATCACCAAGCTATGCCAAAGAATTCAGTATTTTTTCATTTCAAAATGTTTCTTCTCTTACTCCCTCACATGGCCATTTGTGTGCCTTTTGAGACAGCCCCTGCAGATGACACCAGCTGCACATTAGGAAAAAAAAAAAAGCCAACAGCCTGTGGAAATAACTTGTCCCACAGTGTTCCTTACAGTGATAAGCAAAGACCCTTTGTAGCTGAGCCCTGAACTCAGCTCAACTGAGCTGAACTCAGTTCTGAGGAGACAGACCAGAAATAATAAGGTTGAGACCAGTTATTTATTCCACTTCCCAAATTTACATTGGTCAGCAGGTAAAAGATTTTGAGCTTCTGTATTTCCTCATAGTGCTGTTTTAAGGAGCTATTCCTAAACTAGCCATACTGATGGTTTCTCAACTACTGGGTCAGAACAGATGATCAGAGTCATAAGGCATTGGAAATATTATGAATCTACAGCAGACAGAGAATCTCATTCCCAAAGTATTCATATCCTTCAGGGCCAAGTGCTCTCTGTAACCTCTTGTAAATCGAGTTAGCACTGTTACCATGGACACTTTCTCTTCTCCTTTTAATAAGAAATATGTAAATTTGGAAATAAGTAGAAACAGAACTACATGATGTCCTTTCCGCCTGTTCTTTTGTTCTTCCTCTTGTGTTGTGTTTGGTTGGGGCTTTTTTAAATTTATTGCCAGCATTTCTAAGTGAACATGAAATACTTTCCCTCCCACCTCTTCCCATCAAATATAAATGAATACCAGTTAAAAGTGGGAAGCATATTAACTCCATCTTAGTAGTTCAGTGAAAGAATAGTCCCTTACCCATGTTGAACAGCACTAAAACCTCCATATGCAACAGGATAGAAAACTGAAGAAACACCAAAGCAAGAGGAAAGGAATCCTGAGATTGCAAATTCTTCTTCAGTCTTGACAAAAGCTAAGCTATCCAGGCAAGAAAATCATGTTTGTTACATAAAACCAGCTTATTCATTTATAATGAAGAAGAGGAAAAAAACATAGGAACAAGCAACAACAAAACCAATAAACATGCAAATTCCTGGCTCTGCCTTCAAAACATATTCAATTTTAAACCCTGTTTATCCTTCAGAATAGCTAAAGAAATAGGAGAGTAGAAGAAAGAAAAAAAAGAGTAATCTCTAGCTTTAAGAAATGGCTTATGGAAAAAAGCTGAAACTGATGAGACTATTGAGTGAACAAGATGATTTCGTAATACAATTTGTGCCAGTTTGGTAATGACACTAAATATGTAGAATAAAATACAAGAGCAATCATCCATCATTCAAGTCACAGCTCATTTATTTGTCTTTAATATTTTTTGCTGGTGCCAGGCTTCCTCCAGAAACTAGCTGGACTGATTGAAGCTAGACAGTGCAGAGCTTTGTCACTAATTCTGACACTTAAATTATGTTCCATAATGTGTGTGCTCCATTGTTATAGAAGTTTGAAGGAAAAAATTGTCAAGGTGTTTTCAAGAGGAAGCAGTGAAGAAGGTTACAGACTGCTTTCCTCCCTGGGAACTGTGTAGGGACCTTGGCCATTGCATGAGATACAAGGCAGGAGGGAGTATGGAGTATGAACTTTATGTATGTACTGAAATAAAAAAGTTGAATTACAGGCTACACAGAAAGCTGAAAGACAAAGATTTCTTTTGGCTGCTGAGCACGGTGAACATGCTTTATGATATAGACATCTCCCAAGGGTAGAGAGATCCAGTTTAAGCAGTCTTGGTTGGTTACTTTTCTTTTACAAATTCTGAAGTCTGTTGTGGTGTGGCAAATGCTAGTAGGATTTCACCCCATCTAAAGGCAATTGGTTAATAGTCAGTCACTTTCTGCTGATTGATTGCCTGACTGATTGATTAGAGAGTGAGCTGAGACACGGTGAAAGACTCTTTTCAATGATGGCAGATCCCCTAGTTTAAGGTGTGACAGTTCATTTTCTGTAATGCCTTTCTCTTTCCACTGACAGGAGCCTGTTCTGCACAATTGGACTGAACATCTTTGAGGCAGACAATGAATCTCCCTGCCCTTTGGCTCAGGCTGGATGTGATTCCTCATGTCCAGCCTGAGCAGAGACCTCACTTTGCTTTCTCCTTCCTACAACTTGCACCTGCTAGAGGAAACTTGCTGGGAGAAGATGAAGCCTGGATGAAGAGCTGAGGAAAGAGTGAGTCCAGATTTCATCACAATGCAGTGGTTTGGTGTTCATGCACTGGGTGTATAAGTGAAAGCTTTCCTCTGATACTTTCATCCCTCCCTGCATTCTGGGGCTTTGAAATGATTTTCAGAATGGAAATTCATACCCTGTTGGAGCTGATCGATGGCCCCAAGAGCTGACGCAGAAGGGAGATTGCTCTGGCTACAGTCCCAGGGAAGGCCCAGGACCACAGTGGTAAGGGTAGATGCAATCACAAAACTTATCTAGACTTTATGTCTAGCAGTAGGTGACATCTGGGTGAAATAAGCTGGTACTAGAGGTAAACAAAATAACATACTGATTATCAATAGAGACACTCAAGTGACACCACTTAGAATCCTGAATAAGAAAAGCTACAGCTTAGAAATGTTGTGAGACCAATCCTTAGCTATTAAGCACCAAAACAATGGGGATAGATTATTTTTGATCCTTTATGGGTATTCCCTGAGGCCAGCATTCCAAATTAAACTGTTTACACTGCACAGAGTAAGCAGAGCTGAATGATCTGAAAGGATAGGTAGAGTGACTATCTGCTTCTATATTTTTAATAGCTTTTCTATTAAAAGATAAGCAGAGACATCTGTGAGAAAGAATACAAAAGTGGAAATCATACAGTCCTGGAGTTTAAACTTCATTCTTCCACTGATTTTTTTTTTTTACCTTTGTTTTTGGGCAAATCAATTCTATTGTATCTCTTTCTATCCTTAATTATAAACTCTAAACTCACAAAATAAACAAAAAAGTGTTTTTCTGATTTTTTTAAGCATCAGTTGCTAACCATACAGCACACTGAACTAAAAATATTAACTTTTATCCTGTCACAAATATTAGGTCTTAATAATGATTCACTGAAATAGTTACTTTACAGCTGATGTAGAAGTTAGTTTTATTAGCTGACCTTATCTCTCTGCATTTGGCTTTTGTGCATTCTCTTGTAATGCCTTAGGTTCATTCAGTTAAATTTAAATTAGTTCATTTCTGTTTGTGAAAGCAGTTATTCAAAAGGTAGATTGTCTTTGAGTATACTGAATAAATATGCTTCATATACTGCTGGCAAGAATTGACTTTTAAATTCTGGGGTTTAAGTTTTTGCGCTTATGCAGAGCTGTAGTCCTCACAACAATCCATCAAATAGAGATTTTTGGGTGTGTTTTGCCAAATAAAGTTCTTTCAAAGGGGCTTATACTTAAATCTGCTCTTCAGACTATGAACAGCTTAATGGATTGTTGACAAAGAATGTAGAGCTCAAGCAGGATGTGATAATACCGGGTGTTTTCTCACTCTTATACAGTTTATACAACTTTTATTTTCATTTCATGCCTAGCTGTCACTTAGAAGAATACAGCAACAGCGATCTTGGTACTAAAGACTAGAATTAAAAGATAAAAACAGAAAGAAAATGTCGAATCAGAACTCACAAAAGAGATAACAATAGGCTTCTTGTGGCCAAAGGAGGTCAGATGTGTGTGAAAAATTGCAGTATAAAGGAAGTTCAGGTAATGGCTCAAACTCCTTTCAGTCCCCAGGTCTGCAAAGAGACTTTTTCATGTCTATCGGGGAGGGTCAAGTTTGGTTTAATAGCTGAAGTTACTAGGCTTGAAGGTTACCCTATAAAGTTTCAGCAGATGCTCTTTACAGAAGGAACAATTAAATGTCTGGGCTAAGCAGGGACACTCACAGAGTGGTAGATTCACCTCTTGCATAAATCTGCCAGAATTGTCTTCTGCCTTTTTGCTTTTCCTATTTGGTTTTGTGCCACTGTTGCTTCAGTGGATCACTTTCTAGGAAAATTCCTAATCCAGCAGAGCCATCATAAATCAGGAGAAGTTTGTTTTGTGGATAGATCCTTCTTCATGTGCACCTGGATATTGCATGTCACCACCAGCTTTCTGTTCACTTCCAAAGAGCCCCTGTAGGGATATGGTGGCTGAAATGCAAAGCTATCCATCCACTCCTAGAATAATGCAGACTGTCCCCTCAGATGATGCCCAAAGAAAAGGTCTGTAAATTATCTGCAGAAGTCTCTCAAATTGATATTCTGTTTCTCTGAATAAGATACAAAACTAGAAAAGGAATAGAGACAATCTGCTAGTGCATCTCCCTATGAAATTTGTTCTCAATGATGACTTTATAATCTTTCCAGTCTTTTCTCCATGCATTTTCCAAGTATGTTCATACTAAATCATAATTACCTGAAATTGCCACAAGAGACACTCTAATACCACTAGAAAAATATCATCTTACCAAGCAAGAGAAATGTAAAGTACTGCAGCAGTTGTACAGAAATAGTTTTTCTTTGTTTGCTAATTCAGTTTTGGGTAAAGATGGGGGAGCATTCTGAGGAATTCATTATTTTTGGGCTTTAAACTCAAGTGGACTTATATATATATATATAAATTTTGGCCATTTTATATTTATTTACCTCAGGTAACAAACACATGAGAACGTGTCTTGTACTCATTGTTTGCATTTTCTGTTTCTTTGGAATGCCAAACTGACAGTTTACAGCCTGTGCAATCAAACCAGTGCCTGTTAAATAGGGAACTGCACTTTCTATATACTACCTCTGCCATGCAACAAAAGGCATCCTCTGCCATCACACAAAGAATTAGAGATGTTTTTGCCAAAATATTTATTGTGACACTGGGAACTAATGTAATAACAAAAGTTATTACATTAAGTCACAGAAAGCTGAAAATCCAAACCTGGAGTAAGAGAAGGAGATTAGCTTGTTAGTAAGAATAGAGCTTCTCAGTCCTGGCCTCTCTTGTTTTATCTTTTAGTTCAAATGTATTTTGATTCCAAAATGTCAGCTTTACTAAAAACCAAGTCAAGAAGACACTACAAGGGGCAGGTTTGCAGCCAGTCCAGTTGGAGAAAGGCCTTATTTATATATTGGCTGTGAAAATGAAATTAAATCCTGAGTCTTTGTACCAAAATTAGTATTACAATTTTGCTGTATCCAAAGTGGCCTTGAGTTGACATTCAGGCCCAAATTTGCAGCTGCTCAGAGCCAGGAGCAAAGCCTAAATTCATCATGCCTGAGGGTCATTGTAGTGGATGGGGGTCCTCCACCAAACAGTGACACCACATCAACATCAGGTGCAGGGCTGGCTGCATTGCACAGCTTGTATTTTGGACTCCTTGTTAATGTGGTTGTTCTGATTTCTGTGCTTGTCCATTGGGTTCAATTGCAGCTGGTGGGATGACAGGCATTTTAACACCAGCCAGCACTGAGAGATGCTGAGGATTCACACCCACACACGAGGGTTTCTAAAGTATCTTTGCAGTCACAAACTGTGCTGTGTGGTATTATCATTTTTCTCACTAAGTTTCAACTAAACCATAGTCCCCAACATAAGATGGGTGGGACTTGCTGGACCAAGTCTGGAGGAAGGTCTTAAAGATGATCAGAGGTCTGAAGCACCTCTCCTTTGAAAAAAGGCAGAGAGCATTGGGGTTGTTCAGTCTGGAGAAGTGAAGGCTCTCCAAGGCAGAGGCTAATAGTGCTGCCAACAAGCAGCACTGTCTAGATCTATCACTTGTAAATATGGGTGAAGATTTCACACAATAGGGAAATAAATTACAGGCAGCTGTTTGTTTGGGGTTTGGGTTTATTAAATTCTGCTAGGAGATCTGAGAGAAATTACATTTTCAGTCTTGGATCTTTAGGTTATTGCAAAGAGGCCTGAGAAAAGAGTGGAAAGAGGCATCTATAAATTACCTGGTTTCACGGTAGTGTCCTTGCAGCCTGGAAGCAAGATGAAGATAAGGGAAGAAGGAATTCCAACCTGGCACATGATTTAGAAGACAGATCAACTTGTTGGCTTCATGTCAGCAGAAAAGGCAAGACAAAAGACAAATCTATTCTTTCCTGGTAATTTCCTCATATACTAACACTGTCTTAGCCAGTGGGAGTCTCTGACAGGGGAAAGCCCTTCAGTAATGGTTACTTGTATCTATCTATCTATATACACATAAATGTATATTTCCTCTCCTCCATAAAGATGTTCTGAAGCAACTTGTAACAAAAGAAAACATGCCCAGAATTTCCAGCTAATATTTATCCTTCTACACCTCAGATGGAGCTAGAGGATAGAGATGCAACAGTTCATGCATCTATTCAAACATAGATGGAATACAATAAAGGTCATGAAATATCACACTTTGGAGATTTCAGGTATGCAGCCTATGTTGTCAGAAAGCAAATCTCTTCCTAATGTAAATTAGGAAAGTGCTTCTGACTATATTTCCCTGTATTTCCTGATATCTATCAAATGCTGCCAAAATTCCTTTTTTTTTGCCTTCATCCGGGTGCAAAGCTCCTGGAGACCTCCGGGAGCAGATGTGGTATTTGCGATTTTGTTCTGAACAATCTGGCTGTTTTGAAAATATTCACAGTAAAGCCAGTTACAACACCAGATGTGAAAGTAGTAAAGCAGCATCTTGTGTTTACATTTTAATTTCTCCAGCTAGGAAGGCTGGAGTGTTTATGCACTGGAAACTCATAATACAGGCTGCCTGCTCTAATAATCTATTACTTTTATATGGTGCCTTTCACTTCACAGTGCTGTGCAAGGCTTCTGTGCAGAGGACCCACCCACTACATAACTGAGACCCCCACAGGTCTGTGATACAGCAGATGGATATTAATTCTTAATAGTAATAACCCTAGTGTAGGAGTAAAGGGTAAATGAGAGCTGCATTTAACAGCAGCTGCTGGGAGGGCTTAAAGTTGTCAGGTCTAGGAGCCTCTCTCTGTGTGTGTGTGTGTGTGTGTGAATTTTACAGCTCTTGAACATCTGTAAGACTCACCGACTTTATAGTGCTGTTTAGAATCAGGTCCCAGGATTCTAAATTCAATCCACATGGAGTGGAAATCCTAGCTCATCTTTTGCCATGGAAGAGGTATTTTTCTTTTTTGCAGGTTCGAGAGAGCCAAGTAATATGAAAGCAAGAAAAAAACCAACAAACATCTGGCATTGTGGCAGCCCATTTAACTCAGTGCAGGCAGTAGTCAGGTAAAGGATCTGATTCTGAAATTCATGCCAGGTTTGAAGTAAGGCAGATACTGCTCTCTATCTCAGAGGGAAGGAATGATATGGGATAGAGCTGAGATCTTTGTATTTGTTAAGAGTGGTTTCAGAGTAGTGCTCAATGTTTCCAGCAGACACAAAACTAGGACATAAAAACAGAAAACTCAAGCTGCTGTTAATGGGATGTAGTGAAGGCAGAGCTGTATGCTGATCCAGGAAACAAGGTTATATGCCCTCCTGGAGGTCTCCACAAATCACCACATTTGTCCTTTTATGTTTGTGCAATTATATGGGAGAGGGTTCAGCTTCAAGGGTTTATAATCAGCATATGGCTAGTAAAGGCAACAACAGTACAGTCAAAGATACAGAAGAGCTATTTATTGCAAAACCCCTTCTGTTAGCTGAAATAGAGACCTGGCCGTGGCAGGTCCTGCTATGAAGCCCAAAAATACCACTAGGCTGGGAGAAGAGTGCAGCCCTCAGCACAGGAAGGACCTATGGGAAAGAACAAAGTTGGAACTGCAAAGGCAGTAACCCTGTAATGCCAGTCTCTGAAATGCTGAGCAGACCACCAACACCCTCGTTTGATCCTGCTCTTCTCCACCTCAATCTAGAGAGCAATTTTTTTCCCCTTTTTGTCAAGATATTTAATGACAAGGAGGGGTAAATAGAAAAAAAATTCTTTCTGATTAAATCAATGAATTCTCACTGTGGCTGTTAGAATAGATGTTCAAGGAGCGATAGAGTACTACGTCATTGAAAATAGGCTGAGTTTATATGGAATTGATTTGAGCCTGGTATTTTATGACTCCCGTGTGAACTTGATGTGGCCAAATTGGCTGTCTCTGAGGACACTTTATCAGGCAGTTATATCTGTTGTCTAATTAACGTGACTCAGCACTAAAAGACTGTATAGAGGATTTAATGTGCAGGCTGCAGAGGCAAAGGAACACTTTACAGTGTGCTGCTACTTGAGTGAGAGGCAGTGGTGGTTTTAAGAAAACCGCTCAGGGGAAAAAGAAAAAAAAAGACCCTATCCTGTTTTTCCCGACATCATATCTATGTTTGGAAACTTCCTCCCTAAATCTTTAATGAAGGCAGAATGGGGTTTGAAAAACAGCTGGAGGACATTGATCTACACATTCCAATTTGTTTATGTATAAAACATGCATAAAGGATTAAATGCTGCTTAAGAGTTTGTCTGCTTTCAGCTGCTTTCATGCCTCTGCTTTGCTATAGCACCAATCCATGTCAGAAGATACCCTGGGGGGCTTTTAAATAATAAATAGGCTTCTTTGGAGGATGTCTTTTTTTTTAATCTAATATTAATTGGCACACAAAATGGTAATTATACCTGCTCTGGAAATACACTGTGCCACTCATTCTTCCCTGGTCGATGACATTTGCCCTGTCTCACAGCAGCTTTAGGACCATGGGAGACCCAGACTGAGGCTGGAGAGTGACATCAGACTAAATTAAGGGCTCATGCATTTATGTATCAGTATAAAGCAATGCGAATGCATTTATAAGGAATGAATGATTTATCAGGAAGTGATTTTGATGCCTCTCTGTTGCATGTGACTAATATGGTGAACAAGTCAGTTCATTGATTCAAGTTCAAGATCCTGGTTCATCTGTCATTTTGTAGGAGCTGTTTGAAAATGCTGACTTTTAAGCACTTCTTTTTTTATTTTAGTCTATAGAGGTTGGTTCACCTCTATCAGTCTGAGTGATTTGTTAAGCAAGAAATATGACTGGCTGTGCTGACCAGTTAAATGCTGCAGATGATCTCTTAAAAAGAATACATTGCATTTCCTACTCATCTAATCCTATTTTACACAGAGGCACACAAAATAGACTGTAGAGGCTGGTAATTTTAAAAGATAGGCAGCTGTCCATGCTGCTGGAGGTCATAGGCACAATCTCTGCATAAAGAACCAAATAAGTCACCTGTCAATCTGTTCAGCAGGGGCAAAATTCTACTTTGTGATGGCCTAAAATCCAAATTTCCAGCTGTTCTGCAGATACGGCACTGATAACTGACAGCTCTGTGGCATGGCACGAGGATAAGTTTGTGGATAAGATCAAAACAGTTCTAGCAGAGACGTGAGCTTCAGTCTTCTGTCAGATATGTGAAATTTGTTATCTCCCAGCGATATATCTGTCTCCAGCATTCTTGGTTCACAAAATGAGCCATGCCAAGTTACACAATTGCATCCTATAACACAGAAAAGCACCATATGGTCACATTCTTTATCCTTATTCCAACTGTCACCATGACTCCAGGGTCTTTTATGATCCAGTATCAGGCAGTAAGATCAGCAGAGTTAAAACTGAGCAATCTAATATCTCTAAAGGGATATGTTCTGGCAGCACAGGTAGGCCAGGCTCTCATCATAATGATACATCATTACTAGTACCAGCACACTCATAGAGAAACTTCCAAGGAATCGGGAGCATAAATGCTTTAAAAATCCATTTGTTTAACATTCTGTGTTATCTTTCTATTGAGGACTGACAAATTCTCCTGTAGTTTATAGCAGTGCTAGGAAAAGCCACAGAATACTTTAAGAAAAAGAAACCAGGTCTTCTGGGAGATATTCCCCCAGGTATAAATGCGAGAATTGAAAACTGGTGAAAACCAGACAGCAAGAAAGAATTGCTGATGAAATCCTCACAAAATCCCAGTACAGACCAGATTTTGCTTAACTCAAGGCAGAACTAACTTAACTGCTCAGATGCGCTGTCAAGAATTCAAGTTACCCACACAATGGAAACAAATGCTTACCACTGATCAAGTGACTGTGGCTTACAGTACAAATCTTGTCTCATCAACTCTTTTTCTTATTTCCAGTTGGATGTTATTCCTGTCTGGTTCAAGCCAAAACTGTCTTTGTTTTAATTAATTAGCAGAAGAAATGCATGTCCATTTTGTTAAACGCCCTGAACAAACATATTTAAAGTAAATAAACAAAGAAAATCTTAAAATCCAGGGGACAAGAGTTCACTTGTAAATATAAATTAGTATATTAACTTTTTCAGAATTACAAGGGCATATTCAAGAACTATGTTGGTTCAATCTATGCATCTTTCGAAGTTTTATGGTGCCATTCTCCTACCTCTACCAAATGCCATCTAACAAATTAGACACAAAGGAGTGAAATTATTTATCCCATGTGGCAGAAAGTTTGCAGAGGAACTTAGAGCTCAGGTCTTCCCACGCCCACAGTCCATCACAAGTTACATAAAAGCTTTCCCTATCCAGAAAATAGCTCACAGTTTTACGTCTGGGTCAGAAAAGCACAAAAAGTATATCGGAAAAGTATTTTGGTTTTCCTTTGCTACAAAATGATTAATTGGAAATGAGTGCTAGCTCCTTTCCCATGGACAGGAGATGACAGGTGTCATTGCTTTATCATTTGCATTATGAGATTAGAGTTTCTTTAGTCAAGATATATCCACAACTAAGCTAGAAGGAGAGATTTTGGTAGCCAGAGTCCAGGTTTCCTCAGCCTTCCATATTTGTACACTCAACTCTTTCCAGCTTCAAGCTCCATCCCTGACTGAAGATCTTTCAGCCCTGTAGTCTTCTCATCTCCATCCATTTATCACACCTCACTTGCACAGTATGTGAACCAATGCCTTTGCACACAGCCTAAAACAGCTACTCCTTGACTGCAGCCCTCGTTACTCCTGGGCACTGTTCCCACAGGCCTTTTGCTCTATCTGCCAACCTTCAGCAGATGCTGAGGGCATCTAGAACCCGAATCCACCCTTTGAAAGAAATTCTTAAGAGCATCTTAGGATTGTTTGGTCAGTATTATCATTTAAGGAATAGCAGGTGTTTACACAAATATCTCACCCTAAGGTTGGTCCTAGCCCACGTTTTCTACTCTGGTAGGTTTTGGATGTCATCTTAGGTTCATTTGAAAAAGAAAACAAAATCATTATCTTTTCTTACCCTCTTCTTTTCAATGTACTAAATATAGATATATAAACAAAATCCTCAGCTAGATAAAGATAGCAGCACACAGATGGCACAAAAAACAAAGCATTTAGCAAGCTCTGAGACACACTGTACCCATATACACTTTGCATTACAGCTTGTTGCCAGCTAATGTATTTCCACAGTAGTTAAAAACTCACTCAAACTTATAAATTGTCTCACATTAATAGTTAATAAGTACCACAAATAGGTTTCTGAGACTCTATTGAAATCTGAGTGGGTTTTTTTTTTTTTGTCCTGAAATATTTACATTTTATTTTGTGAGCAAACATTTTCCTGATTTCAACATATTTTGCTGGATGCTTCCCTTTCTGATGCATAAATCCAACCAGTATCCACACCTGCTAGTCCCAGGAAAACAGGGGCTAGGGGTGCTGAGGTAGCAGATGTTCTCAGTCTCTTCTGCCAGGCAAATATCGTTATCCAGAGTACATTTGGCATCAGATGAGGGGAAGAGCATTCCTTCCAGGCTTTGCAGAACTGCTGAGCTAAATTCTCCTATTCACCAACTAAACTAGCTATGCTTTTCTTCATCCAAGGCAGACAAAAATGGTTTTCAGAGAAAGGTCTAGTTCGCTATGTCTGTATTAAAAAAAGAGAAGAATCTTGACATTTTAATGTCAATTTTTAAATTAAATAGTTTAAATTTACATTGTGAATGTCAATATCTTTCCATATTTTAATTAATGTAGGTTGAAAGCAAAACTTTCAAGATCTTTATAATGAAAAATAAATACATATCAGATATTTTTTATTATGCGTATTATGGGTTTGTTATTTCTTGCTTATTCTCTTTACAGCCCATTCCCTACAGTAAATTAGGAAACATTTCAGTAAAAGAGTAAGGAAAAAAGAAGCAAATGGGCAAGAAGAACTGGAAGCTAAAAATGGATGGCTAACTTATAGGAATATTGGATATACACTCTACATTTGGTATAAAAAATATTAACATTTCTTTTTTAAAAGTTAGAGAAAAAATCTTGAGAACATGTGACACTTTCGTACTTTGCAGGCTTTTGTTGTCGTTGTTTTCTTATTGTTTGTTTGTGTTTTCGGGTTTTTTTCCTTCTTTCTCAGAAAGCTCCTAGAGCTTAGAAAAAACTGGTAGGATGTCACTGCTTAACAAATATAAGTGGAATTATTTGCATAATCACAGGCATGTCAGGTTTGCATTGATCCTGGACAAATTACTAGAACACTGGTACAAGACTCAATAAAGAATAAACAGAAGTTGAAATAATTAATGGCAATGAACAGTTTTTCTTTGAGATTTGTGTGGCACTGAAATGAACATGAGGTATCAGTGAAGTGCCATGGCCAAAAGGTAAGGCAAGGTCTGAAGCAAAAGACAGAACATTACCTGGGAAAGGATAGGTTATCCATACTGAGCTGCAACTGCCCATGAAAACTTGGAGTTGAAACTCAAGAAGGATATTGAAAAATTCAAGAATGAGTTCACTGGAAGATGAATCTTACAGAGGAAAAAAAAATCAACAGTATATTTAAGTCCAGATTGGATATTTTCTCCCTGAAAGTTATGTTCTCCTACAGATATGAGTTAAATCTGGGTGCCTCATCAATGTTAAAAAAAGATAAACTTAGTATGTCGATGAGTATATTTTATGAAACAGATATAGGCATTTAGAAATCAAGTCTACACTTTTTAAAATTCTGTTACATCTCTTCACTGTGTTCTGATGATTAGCTGATACCCTGCAGCAGAAAGGAAAGGAGTTAGAAAGAAAAGAAATGGAGGTGATATTTTAAAATGGAAAGTGGGCCAGAAGGGAATAAAAAGGGAAAAAAACTTTACTTTTTTCCCAGATCTTACCTAAAGTGTGCAGTTTTATCCTTTTTGGGATTTTTGACATGTAATAGTTAAAGACATTTACTTTCTTCCCCTTCTGGCAAGGCCTAACTTTCCCAAGCACATGCACTCACTGCCTTCTCCAGGACTAAAGCCTCTCATTAATCTCTCGCTTTTTGGAGGTTATCGCTTTATCTTTTTCTTGCTTATCTTCATTCTGGAACTCAATTATAATGACCACAATGGCATGCCATGAATCACACGGGCAGAACACAAATCAATGTAGCTGGTACACTTAGTTATAGTGGATGTTACAGAGAGCAGGGCTGGAGAAAAAAATCCATGAACAATTTCTAAAACAGGGGTGGGGAGAAGGAGAAGAGAGAGTCACATTTTCCTGCTACAGATCATTTTCCCAGTATGGGAAATTGCTGAAAAACCTCTTCTCAGACTTGGGATTAAATTATAGTAGTTTGCAGTGCATTGCCTGGGGATGGCTTTTGATGCAAAATAGATAATAATAGCAACAAAAACAGTGCTTAATTAATTATTGGATGGGATTAATTCCAGATGACATAGGAGAATTCAAGTCCCAAATCAAAAATGTCCTTGAAGCACTGCTCAAGACAAAGCACACCTACAGTCCCTTTGGACAGCATTGGTGACACTACACACATGATCTAAGTTACAGAAGCCTTTCAGCATCAATTGCTGCTGGGTAGATATGAACTCAAAGAACTATTTAATATTAGTAACAGACTTTGTGCCTTCACTGGAATGGCTCTGAGCAACCTCAGTCAAGCTGATAATGTAACTCCCCAGTATAAGACCATGATTTGTTATTTTGGTGAGTAAGTTGATAGCAGAATTTGTGGAACAGTAGTATGGTTTCCAAATGGAAATCTGAATTGATAAAACAGATAAATTACTTCCCTTCTTAATCTCTCACATACTGGAACAGTAGGAGAATTTTTGATCCAAAATTGTTGCCATTTTTACTTTTAACCGGAGAAGAGTGAATTTTAAATCTTTTTATTTCAGTAATAAGAATAAAATCTGTCTGCACTCTCAGAAGCCCAACTTAACTTTTCCAAGAATTGCTTTTATTACATGTCTTCAGTCTCCTTTAAAATAATTGATTAGACAATAAACATAAGAAGTACATTAATTATAATGTGAGAAAAATTTTACTTCAACCTCCAACTTGACACATTTTTCTTCCTTGAAATCTGCTAAATTGCTATGAAACAATTTGATACTGCTTGTAATAAATTTTTAAACCTAAGTTATGTAGATATGAAATGACAAATTTAACTGCTTTTATATTAAAGCAATTTTCTGCCCATCAGAGAGAGGAGAGAATTAATATGTAAACCATTAACTTACAGTCAGAAACATTGTGCACTTCAACTGAAATAAGTTTTTTTTAATGCCATTGTTTATATTTTATGGCTTTCTCAATAGGAAAATACCAAAAAAGACAACCACTGCATTAAAAGGAAACTCATTAGAAGAATATATACTTTGAGGGAAAGCATTAATAAATTATGGGCCAGCCATGACCCTTAGTCCTTTTTTGTGGGTTTAAATTTGTTTCACTAGCCTGCTAGCAGCTCAGTGCATTTCCAGGGCAGCAGTCAGCAGACATGGATACACAGGGTTGTGTTAATGCTCTGCCATGAGCCTTGCTGATGACCAAAATAAGGCAAAAAAGCAGGTTTGTTCCTTTTCTGTGTCTACTGTACCTCAGCCTTCATCGCCTCTCCATGCCATGGCATTCTTGTTGGCCTTAGCTTTCTCTTGGGTCTCACTCATGCAGCACCACCTTCCTTAGGAGCTCGACATGACTGAATGAAGCAGAAGCTCCTTGCCCTGGCCATCTGCCAGCTTATCTTGGGTCCCAAGGCTGCACCTGCAGATCATTAGAGATTTCTCACCCTGTTCCACTCAGAAGGGAAAATCCAACAATTCCTGGCCTTGCTCACTACTCACCTGCCCTTCTTCCAGTTTTTGTTGCACTTCAGTGTCATGGGGGTGATGTAGGTACTTATCTAGAAGACAGGGGTAGAAGTACCCCTGTACAGGGTACTGCATCCTGACCAATTTTGAAACTGGTTTCATGTGTATTGAAGCTAAGGCTACATCTAATGCAACTTATTTAATCAGAAGTCTAGTGCCAGAATGGTGTTTCTGAACTCGGGTTATTTTCTCTGCGAAGATAATCTTTTTATCCTCATGCCCTTGCACCCTCCTGTCCTCCCTGTTAGTGGCAACTCTTTTTCCTCACTTGTGGGAAATCCATCTCACCTGCACAACCACTGCGTTATCTGTCCAAATCAGAATGGAAAAGGATGTTTCAAAATCTTGGACATCCCTGCTCTGCTGCAAAGTATGTTTGCTGACTTAGTGTCAGTCTGTGTGCATTGCCAAACGTCTTCCTTTCTCCACTTCAGCTTTGTTTATTCCAGATACTACTCCTTCTCTCTTAATACTAGTGTCCTAAGACAGGAGCAGACACCAACTGCAGAATCAATAGGACAAAGGGACAGTGTGCCACTGAATAACTTCAAAGTCCTTAGAACAAGTTGCCACTTTCCCCTCTCACCTCCACCTTGGGAGATGGTTGCTTCTTTGTGCAGAAGGCTGTTTTCCCTCAACAGAGTACCCAGGTGTCCCACACAACAGGTCAATCATGGAATCACAGAATGATTTGAGTTGGAAAAGGCATTTAAAGATCAGCTAGTTCAACTCCTCTGCAATGGGCAGGGACATCTTTCACAAGGACAGGTTGTTCAAAGTCCCATCCAACCTGGCCTTGAATGATTCCAGTGACGGGTTCTCCACAACTTCTCTGAGTAACATGTTCCAGCATCTTACTACCCACATAATGAAGAATTTCTTCATTACATCCAATCTAAGCCTACCCAGCTTCATTTTGAAACCTTTTCCCCTTGTCCTGTCACTTCAGACTCTGATAAAAAGTCTTTCTCCATTTTTCTTAAAAGTCTCCTTAATATATTGAAAAGCTGTAATAAAGTCTCCAAGGAGTAGATCCTCAAGGCCAGTTTTTTCTGTGACTGATGGCCACAAAGAATGGATAACAGATAAACCCCTTTCCTCTCCACCCCCATGGCTCAGATTTCAGACAGGCTGTGTATGAAACAAGAGTGGGCTTCAAAAAGGTGGATAGGCTTTAATAGGTGTCTATTAAAGCTAGACACGATCATGGAATAACAGCTCAATTTTTGGAATATTTTCTTATCTCGCATCTGGGTGTGTTTTCCTTTCTTGTAATAATAACTAACTTCTATCTCAGTCTGAAAAATCAGGCTAAGCAATAGTATTGCAAAGCAAGAGAAAGTTGTGTTCTCTTCCTTACTCTTATACCATTTGCATAGTGCTTTCTTAGCTGTAAACTATGCAGAATATGCAATTTATTTCAGCAACAAGCTTTAGTTCTAAAACATACAGCCACAGGCTGTCTCACCTTCTAGTTGTTTGAAGCCTAATTAATGTTCTCCAGGTTTTCCATTTACAAATTATAAAGTCTCTGCACTGTCAAAGTGCATGCATTCTTTGTTGAAGTGCATATTGAAGAAACTCAAACCGCGGTATATTTGCATCTGTCACAGGGGCCTCTTTGACCCACTGGCTTTCTCATGAAAATACCTGTTGGCACAAAGGTAAATTATCAAGCCCAGAAATTCTTTTGGGAATGTTTCTTACACTGACAGTTGAGGCATTGATCTATCTTGGGGTGAGGAGAATGAGAATTCCAGCAGGACTGAATGAAACAGCTTTTTTTTTTTTTTTTTTTTTTTTTTTTTCTGGAATGAAGGGTCAGGATAAGGTGAATACAGAAGAAATTATAAACGTATATTGTCCTGTTCCTCAAGACTGTGAAATAGTGCTGCTGTGCCCAAATTCTGCTGCAACACGTGAACACTGAAAGGTACAAAATGTTTCTTAGACTTGTCCTCAGAGGGTGGAAATCTCCTGGGACTCACATGGCTTTTCTGTCCATGAGGAATGGATCCATTGCTTGCAGCTACACAACAATTAAGGTTCTCTTGACTTTATTTCAATGCTCTTGAAATAAAAACCAATGGGCTTTACTCGCATTTCATTGCTATTGCTGCACCTGAGTCATGTAAAATTATGACCTGAGTCATTCTCATTGTTCCAATTGAATACACAAATAAAGAAGTTCAAAATGAGGAAACACTAACAGAAGTGATTCCCTATCAGTCAAATGCCATTGTTTGAGTTTAATTACATGCTGATCTGATGATGCTGACTCCCTTCCCTCAGTTGCCAACATCAGCTGTCCTGGAAGGTGTTTCTCTGACTTTCCCAAGCCCAAGTTTTGAGTTACTCTATTTTTTCAATTGTTGTTATTTTTTATTATTTCTTTTAGATCAGGACTGTTTTCAATGGGAAAAAAAAATCACAGCACTTGTTGCAAATGCATTAACTAAAATCATATATCACAAATTAATTCAGTTTTTCATAGTGAAGGCCTGTGTGGTGTCCTCAACATGTTTTCAGTGCTGGGGTTCTGTCCACAAATGCAGCAAGATCCTCTTTTATCTGCTGGTGAGTCTTATCTCCTAGAGCCACTGCTGTCAAGGCCTTATCAATGTTACCTCAATATAGGACTTTGTAGAATTGTAGAGAGTGAGAAATTACAGTAGCTGCAGGAATAAATCCTCACTGCAGGGTAAACACAAGAAAAGCCCCACCAACATCACCCTTCCTTCCACCAGCTGGATGTGGGACGCCCAAATGGGAGACAGAAGAAAAGGCTGGCCCCTTAGCGGGCCCTTATCAACAATATGTCAGGTACACCCTGCAAACTTAATCAGGTCCTGTGGCAATTCTTTACCTGCCTGCAATCAGGATCCCCACAAGAAGCTATTCAGTGTGTGAGGTAGCTGCAAACTCTCCCACTATTTACACTGAACTGCAGCACAGTGAAGCACAGCAGAGGAGCTTGACACAGGAGATAGATGAGATATACGAATATGATTTCTCCCACACACAAATGAAGGCAGCAAATTCAGCTGCAATATGCGCATCAGGATATTTATTGCTTGCAGGTGTTCATGAAAATATATGAGAATCCCATGAGGTTCACAGATTTTAGAAGGAATTATTGTGCACCTGGAAATTTGTTCAGCAAAGTGTGGTATTTGTTTCCTGTTGTTATTTGCTGTCCATTCTTTCCTAGTCAACATGCATTATTCATGGTTCTACTTGTAGGAGAGCCAAATTCTACAGATAGTCTTCATCAACAAGAGGGAACAATTCAGATAGAAAATCCTCCTTGGGAAAGAATTACTTGTTTGTTTAAGAGATCCAGTACAGAGTGAATTTATTTTCTTGAGCTTTTCTTTTAATTCTAAATTTCTCTAACATATCTCCTGGAAAAAAATAATAAAATAAAAATAAAATAAAAAAAAAGAACTAAACAAACAAACAAAAAGAAAACAAAAGGCAAAGTCAGTATCTTTAATGTATCTCAGATATATTTGCCACATGGAACATAAAGCTGCCTTTGTAACTTGGTCTATTGTGCTAAGACACCCTTTAATAAAGATTTCAGGAAGCTGGATACAATTCCCTTTCCTTGAAGTTTTTTTGAGTGCAATGTGTGTGCTTCCCTCTCTTTTCTGGGCAAGCTGAAACACGCCCATGTTGAGCCCATCCTCACACATCTGGAGTCCCCACAGGTCACAAATCCATGCAGCCAGTTCTGTATGGATTTGTGGCAGGCCAGTTCTGCCAGCACAGTGTACCGCACCAGGCTGAGCACAAGGCACTTAAATGACAAAAGCAGTGGTCAAAAATATGACAGGTCATACACATTTAACATGACTTTTTGGTAGATTTCAGGATTCACAGCAGATCCTCAGGAGTGTGCAAGAAGTGCAGCCATTAGTGTAGTCAGAGGGATGCCTACCATGTCTGTGTTTGGGCTGCAATATTTCACTTCCCTTCAGCCTTTAGGAAAAGAGATAATGATGCCACTGGAGCTGGTTGGCCAGACAGAATAGAAACATTTTTGCAAATATTTAAAATTCACACCAACTTTCCTAAAAGAAGGACAAAGGAAAAAAGTAGCTGCAAATAGGAGGTAAAACAAATCAGATAACATCCCATAGATTGCTGATGTCACCAAAACACTGATATTGACACAATTTTTGTCAACTAACATTTACAGAGGATAAAATATTAAACTTCAAAATATTAATAAAGGATTTCAGCTTTTCACTTTTTTAAAGCACTATTCTGTACTGAAATGTCAGCTTTTTAAATTTAACAAAGATCGAAAAAATTGTGTGAAATAATGTGCATTTTCTTGGTGTTTCTGTAAAATGTATTGCTGCTCTCTCCAATCATGTCTAATAGCTTATTGTATTGGGTTTGCATAGCAAAGTTTTGCCGGCAGGAGAGCTACAGGGATGACCCTGCTGGAGCAGGGTAAGTGTGAGAGCCCTGCCCCTGGGGAGGACAGGGCAGCAGAGACGGTGTGTGATAAACTGGCTGCAATTCCTCTCCCCCATCCTGCTGTGGGAGAGGGAGAGAAAATTGTGAGTGAAGCTTTGCCCAGGAAGAAGGCATGAGTTGGGGAAAGGTATTCAAAGATTTGATTTTTTTTTCTCATTATCCTACTCTGATTCGATTAGCAACAAATTCAATTAATTTTCCCCAAGTCAGGTCTGTTTTGTGGCAACTGGTGAACCTCTCCCTACCTTTATCTCGACTCACAAACCTTTTTTTACATTTCTTCTCCTCTGTCCAGCTGAGGAGAGCAGAGATAAAGCAGCTTTGGTAGCACCTGGTGTCCAGCCACAGTCAACCCACCTCAATTGTTTATAGATCAGCCAACTGTCTATTCATGGCTAAAATTGTACTGTAGAGGACTGAGAGAATTCTGCACTGCCAACAAAACATTTCCTTCTTATCATGTTAGTTAAATGATTATAATTACAAAATAGAGCTCTTTTACCCTCTTACTGCACAAGAGGAACAAGACAGCTTGACATAATGGAGGCAAATTATTAATGAAGGAATATAAAGTACATTTTGCATGCTGGCCTTTCCCAGGGAACAGTGGGGAGTCAAATGCAAAATAGCATTGCATTAGAGGAAGCAAAGTCCTCTGTTAAGCTTCTGTGTTTTCATTCAATTTTATATACCATGCCATTGTGTTTGAAGCTCTATGCTGTTAACTGTTCAGCCTTCATCTGAATAAATCTCACATCCGTAAAAGGAGATGGCCAGAATCCTGTCAGCTTGTCTAGAGCCATTCAGTATAGCTCAGCCTGTGCTTCCCTTTCTCTTCTCATTGTTTTCAGCCCAGGTTCTTCTATTTTCCTTTTGAATTAGGGGGGCAGAGTCTGTAGCAGTCTCAATTATCTCCTTGTGGATGAGGGAGAGCATTTCCATTCACTGGAATTCAACTCCCATTTTTACACACGAGTTTCTCAACTCTGATCTCCTCTCCAGTTCCATAAGTTATGAGAAAAACAATTGTTCCATAACTACATTCCTGTCACTAGCACAGAAAAATAGGTTAGAGGCATATTCAGTTTGGTTTTCAGTCTGTTTGGAAAGGAAAGGTAATACTGCCCCAATCTGGGAACACATGGTGAAGTGACAACTTTAATTTTAAGCACTTTACACCTTTAGCAGCAGTGCCTTATCAGATCTCAGAAAATAGTTATCTGATGGTGTTTCTTCTTATGCTAGAATACTTCTTTTAATACTAGACCCTTCTTAGAGCTCCTGCTCCCTCATAAATGACCATCAGGCACTGTAAAAATATCTCTGCTTCTCTCGGCTTTTATTCTTACAACTGAGACAGGGTGATAACAGTCTCTCCACATAGCTTTGCTTTTCTGTCTGGAGAAACAAGTCCAGGCCTCCATACTCAAAGCAAATCATGTTTGGACTAAGGCAGCCTTGAAACACACTAGGGTAATTAGATTAATTAGAAAATCAACAGGCTCTGAAAAGCTTGCTGTAGAAACGTTTGTCTCCATCCCAGGACAAAACCTACAACACATCTAAAAGCTTTGCTACATTTGAAAGTGAATCTATTAGTAGTAATAGAGTATTTCTTTAGCATGCAAATTGAAATTAGGACTGTACTGGAGTAGGTGTAAATATATTGACAACAGATTGTGCTGAAGATTTTCTAATTTAAATAGATAAAGGGTGAAAAACAAACCAGAACTCAGAAGTCCAGAGACTTGCTTAGAACACAGGTCAGAAACAGAGCTAGAAGCAATCTCAGATGTTTTGACTCCCAATCCAGTTATTCCATGAATCTTTATTTCTCACTTAATCTTTTAGACAGAAATAAAAATAATAACAACAATAATAATTTTCTTACTCATTTGGAGAGAAAAAAACCCACAACCTCACATAATTTTTCATTCCATTTGCTTACATGGCTGATATTTGCATAGATAAACCCTCTTCCTCATAAACACTATTTTACATGCCTAACTAAAAATTATTTTGTGATAAAATTGTCTGAACTTCCTCATCATTAACTTCTTTAAATTATACTGTCTGAAGATGTTTATGGATTTCCTAAGTAATCTACTGTGGAGCACAAACTGCAAACCAAAGTGAAATTGAGTTCCCAACTGACTTTGAAGGTAATTAATGATTTAACTGCACAACTGTTAGCAGATCTATAATGCAACTTAAAAGCTAATTGAGAACTGTACAGCCAAAGGAAAGAGGAAAGCCTAGTGCAGCCACAGCACTCCTTTGAGTAGTATTTGGTCAGCCTGCTGTCAGAGGAAGTGGAAAAATAGCTATCCCTATGCCCTATAAAAATAAAGATACTATACAAAAATATGTGTTAGCTTTGGGGAATTGGCATTTTATGATCACCTCATTAAGAGGGCAAGTTTCTAGCAGAGCTGAATTCCACAACTTCCCCTTCTCCCCGGCCAGTAGCATTAACATGCTCCATTTCTCTCACCGCTCATAATGCATCAAAATCCACCCCAGCAAATCAGCTATCCAGAAGAGCCAGGAAATGCTTTTCACTGCCATTTTATAGCCCAGTTATCTTAATTAGTCCCAGTTGACTGAGGAAGCCCAGAAATGAGACAGTAGATTGGGTTGTGCTTTTACCTGGAGGAACTTTTCCAGATTCGTGGCAGCTGCTACAGAATCTTTAAGAACCAACAGCTCTTTTGCCACCTTACATCTGAACGAGTGTTAATCTTTTCACAGTATGTGTGAGTATTTAGCATCCTACCACAGCCAAGAAAGTGAATAGTGATTTAAGCTGTACAAGGATATGCTCCACTCTAGCAATCAACAGTCTGGAAGGAAGGCCATAGATTAGATTTACCAGAGGATGTGTGTGCCTAAATCTCACTCTCATAGTCCTCAAGCCCTATAACATACATAGAATTCACAGATCCTGAATTTTTAGAGTAGCAAGTATTAGTAAAGGCACTAAGGCCAACTGTGTAAAACTTGGTAGTATTGGAGCCCTCAGTTTTCCAGTTGCAGGCACTCCTTTAGCAACAACTCAGGCTAGTACACATTTTCCACATCTATTATCAGTTTGGACACCAGCATACAAAGTATTTCAGAGGGACGTGTCCATGTCCCCTTTTGTCACGCAGTTCCGTAGTTAAAGGGTCACCCAGAGGTGATGGAAATCCTTGGATCCCTCTCTGAAAGGACACACACTGCACCATCAGCTTCTGCCAAGGCACCTGCAGTAACCTGTACCTCACAAGTTGTTCTAAGAGTAAGCTGGGAAAGTGAGAACATGTATGTACTAATACTTTCCCCTGCAGAAAAAAGAATTTCAGCTTTCACCTATAAGCTCCTGGCAGCTGCACTCCAGCCCTCCAGTGCAACCACTGCAGCTCTCTCTGCCCATATTTCATTGGCCAGAGTGGACACAAGTGTGTTAAACACAAGGGCTGGACCACAGACCTGGCTCCTATCTGAATGTTGCTGTGTCCTCACGGGTATAAGGCACATGAGGGTCATGTCTCAGAACTTCCCTCCTCAGCATCTACTCTTGTCTGCCTTTGGTGCCTTTCCACTCCCTGTGCTGGCACTGACAGAAGTGTCCCTTAGCAGAGGCTGTTCCCACAGATTTACAGAGGACGTTGATTATTCTATTCTATGCTCAATATTCTGTTAAGCAACGAAGCCTCAAAGGGTGAAGTCCACCAGGAATTGTGGACCTACCTGCATTTATTTTATTTTTTTATTTCTAGCAGTATGTTGTTCTCTTCACCATAGACTTTTTCCTGGTTTGAAAAATCCATTATCAACAATGGAAATGTTACATGTGTCAACAGCAGGACACAAGCTAGTCTATATACACTGGTCCATGGTGTCCAGTATGTAGTTGTTTATTGGCTTCTTTTGAAACAGAACTGGCTTTCTGCAATTTGTAGCAATATTTTAAAATTTTTCCTCTAGTCAGGTGGCAGCTTCTGGGAAATTTTAGAAGACCTGTCTGCCTAATCTATTTGGTTGAAATAAGTTCAAAAGTACTTATCATAAGTTCATCATAAGTTATCATCATAAGTTTAAAAGGTACTTGGGGTCATGATTTATTACCAAAAACACCCCAAACAACAAAACTATATGAAGACAGAACACAACCTTTCAATATAAAAGTTAAAACACTGGAATCTATGCTGGATCAAAATCTTGGCCTTGCTAAAGTCAAAAACTATTGTATTTCAATCCTGACAGTGTTTTACCTTCCCTGTTTTACGAGCCAACCTATGGAATTGTATATCAAAAAGACAGCTATTTGTTTTGGTAATAAAACAGAGAGGACATACTAGTAAATCCATCAGTGTCCTTTCCCTCCCTGATGAATATATTCTCCACAGTCCCAGCCTCTGAAAGGTTAGCTGTCTCCTAAAGGCAGGAGCAATGAAATCACAGCATGCAGCTTCCTACCTTTCTGTTTCACCTAAAACTGTTTTATTTGGAAGGAAAGAATCTTAAATTTTCTAAAATCACTACTTCATTGTATATTTGATCCCCATGGTTATGAGGTAACCACAACGGGTCTTTGATTCAACCCTGAGGTTTTCAAGCACTGTCTTTTTGATTATATGTCAATACATGTGCATGAGATAATCAAGACAAAGTCTTTCCATGCTCTAACACCATGCACAAATAATAATAAAAATATTAATAACATGTCCCATGTAGATCAATTTGAAGAATCAGACCAATAGCTGTTTTCTTTTTAACTTGCTTCAATCCATTTTTCAAGCCAGAATTACAGAGCTGGACAGAATGCAGAGAGAGACTGTGTGAACAGATTGGCTAAGGTACAGGTTGTTAATCCCCTGGAAATGGCCTGTTATCACAGTTAAATCCCTGTCTTCAGGATAAAAAATAGAAAATGAGAGAACAACTCCTGTGCTTATGTTTGTGTTAATTTTTTTGTTTAATTGTCGTCTTGCAATACAAGTGATGCTTTCTATCCAAGACATTCTCAGGAGATGAAAAAGGTTCTTCCCTTCCCCCAGTCCTTTATTATGTGTGTCCTGACCAGAGCTGTTGATATGGAACAGGTTGTTGAATGAAATAGCTTTAATTTTAATGCAGTTTGTTCAAAGCTTAGAAGTGTTGTTGCTGCCGCACAAATGGAAGGAGAGCTAAGGAAGATACAATCTAATCAGGAATATTCCCTTTTGTACTTTCCCTATTGGCAGTATGGTTTTTAGATGAAAGAAGAAATCTTGCTTGCTCTGTTTGGGGAAGGTGCTTGAAGAGAAGAAGAAATATTCTTCAGATCCCTATCAAGAGAATAAGAAGCAGTTTCATCATCTGCAGAATTCTGAGTCTCTCTGAATAGTAAAAGTGAGTGTCTGCAGTAACAATATACTATCAAGGCATGTTACAGGTACCTTAGAGCTTTTAATACATATATATGACTATAACTGTACCTGTAGAAAATACCAGAGGTGCCTATATAGTACAGTAGTTATGCAAAAGCTGCTGATGTGTCAGTTGGTTCATTAGCTGCATACCAACATGTCTATTCTGAATTTAAGATTGCTCTACTTACAACCCTCTCCTTAATGGGAAGTGTGGAGGGGCAGTATGCAGAAATTACTTCTATACAGTGACTATGTATAATCAACAAAATCAAGATGATGTTCACAGTGAGTTGGGATCTCAGTGTATGAAATATTCAGCCTTATTGGATTTCGTACAGACATACTTTAGATTTCAGTTCAGCAACTGAAATTGTCTTCCACATCCTGACAAGTCCTGGCTCTTATTTACAATCTTTCATGTACTTGAATATCAACACAGTGTTGTTGTAGTCACTCTAGGAAGGCTGTGTGTAACACTTGGTCATGCTGGGTCAGAGAATGTTATTAAACAATCAGAACCAAAATATTGGCATGAGAGTATCAGCTTTCTTATGTTGCCAATGCCTCAGCCCAGAGGTAAACCAGTGAAAATGTCTATTTCAATTAAATCACATACGTATGTAACATATAATTACTTTGCTAAGGAGGAATAAATACATGCACGTTCCTTGGAACTTTGCTGAATCTAGGCCTGATATAGTATTTCTCCTTTAAACCAGGCATTGGGAACAATATGTTCTTATGATATTAATATAACCCATCTGCCAGTTGCATAAAGGCTGGCAAATTACCTCATCATTTTTCATCCTACATTACAAGAAAAATAGAGAAAAAGGAACCCTCCCCCAGTATTACTGGGATGTTGCAAAGCTGTGAAGGAAAAACTTGATGGGTTGAAAGCAGCCCTTGCTGTGCTCTGAGCACAGACCCGCACTTCTAATTAATGTACAAATAATACCCCTGTATTAAAAATTCAGGACAACCAAATCTCTGCAGGCATTAATAGTGACAGTCACAACCACACTCTTTCTGGGCCTGGCTGTGTTTTTGGAAAATTTGGCAAAGACTCCTCTTAGCCCTCGCTGTGACCTGCAGTTTAAATTGTCCAAGAAGTGAGGTATTCCCACAGCTGTAATAGGCACAGCAAAGCACACCTTTTACCTAGGCAGGTTCTCCTCCAGCCCAGGACAAAGGCTACTTTACCCTATTCAGGGTAATATTGGTAGAGCTGTGCTGCTAAATGATATCAATAATAATAATAATAATAAAGCTCTACTTTTTTAGTCCTGGGATCAAGAGTGTAAGAAGAGTCCATTCAAATCCAAGTACAGGACAGTTGCACCCTGAGGGCTTAGCAGACCAGGTGCAGCACTGCACTTATAAACTGGATTTAGAATCGAACAGGTAATTTCATATGAACTGACTTAGGTGCTGTGCTCTGCTAAGTCTCCAGATTGTCCTCCACTTTGCCCTTTCTCAGGAAAGGCAGTTTTTAGCCTTTTGATGTCAGGTTTTCTTGGGGAGAACAATTCTATTAATCTTCTCCATTGCTGTAACCCAGGGACAGAGATTGTGCTTGCAGCTGTAAACCAAACCTGAAATGGTACCCAAATTTTGTTCTGCTTCAATAAACATGCAATGGCTGAAGCAATGTTTTGAAATGTGATTCCCCAGAACTGAGAGAAGCTAGCAAGGAAAAGGTTGTTTCATATTACTCCCCATGTAGACTTACTTATTATGCTGCCTGTACTACTTACAATCTAAATAATCTTGAAAAAGAAATACAGGAATGTAAGAAAAATGGACTTTAATTATGTACATGTATTCTATTCATGAAGAAGATTTTGTATATGAACATTATTTGGTGTCAAACATAAACTCATCAGTTTACAAGGTAAAAAAAAAAGAAGAATCATGACTGTTAATCTTGGCTGACCACTTGCAGAGTAAAGGTCCTTATGCATTTGTAGGGTTGGACAGGCTAGAGAAGGTCCAGGAAAAGGCCACAAATATGGGCAAGGGACTGGGAAGCTGCCATGTGAGAAAAGGATGAGAGAGCTGTCTTTATTCAGCCTTGAGAAAAAAGGCTTAAGAAAAACAGTATCACCACATTCCAGTGCTTAAAGGGTGACTAGGAAGAAGATGTAGACTAATATTTTACTAGGAACCACATGGTAAAGGTGAGGAGCAGAAGGTACAAATTATTCCAGGGAGGATTCTGATTAGACACAAGAGGAGAAATTTTCACTATGAGAACAGTCAGCCATTGGAATAATCTCCCCAGGGAAGTGGTAGATTCCCTGTCACTGGACACTTTTAAGATTCACTTGCACAGGGTGCTGGGATATCTTGTCTAGACCATGATTTTGCAAGAAAGGTTGGACCAAATATCCTTAAGTTCCCCTTTCAACATAGTATTCTATGATTCTAGATTACCACTAGACCCATATGTGGGAATGCACCCCCACACCTGAGCAGGTGTTTCTATACAGGGAAAAAAAATTTGGTTTACCTTTGAACATGTAAGGAAGTCAAACTAGAATTTTCCATAGTCTTCTCACTGTAATTGGCACAGTGCCAGCACAGGGCTAATGTTTGGGTCTTTGGAATGTTTCTCAAAACCTGTAGCTGTTTCTATTGGCAGTTTGTCAAAAAAACCCTCCTGGGTCATTCACTGCTTAAGGATGACCACAGAGGTTCTCTGGGCTTTTTATGGTGTCTTAGCAAGATGTCAGAGGTTTCTGTGATACCTGTGCTTGGCTTTTCTTTTGTTTATGCATCATTCGTTATTTTGCTTTTATTAAAACCTTTACTTTAAAAAAACACCCCTGAAGAGCCCTTGCAATTATTTTAAGCCATTCTGAGAAGTGCAGGACACCCTCAGAGACTGATACATTTTCAGGGCTCATAACACTCTGGCCACGTGTTAAACTGTATCACCCATAGTTTTTAGCTGAGCTACACATTCAGAAAAATATATGCAAATAACACACCTTGTCCTGACGAAAAGGTACACGAATAAAAATCTTCCAAATGCCATACTGGGTCATTCCAATGCTTAATTTTCCCAATGTAAAAATAATGACTTGAAATTATTAATTTCAGTAGAGCTATAACAAATAATACCAGCTGTGCTTTTGGCTCTTGACTCGGGTTTGCTTTACATTTGCCAGGAGCAATACTGTTTATTTGTACCAGCTTCACCACTGCTTTCATTACAAGGGCATGAATCCAGTGCAGCTCTAGAGACAGGACCTCAATCCAGAAGACTGCTTAGAAAAACTGATGATAAACTTCTTTCATAACACTTACACAAGCCTGCAATAAAACAAGCAGTAACAATGTTTATGTATATTTTTATTAGCTTTTGTTTTATTTTCTTCCAGGAATTGTTTAAATTTGAATCACAACCATTCATACCATGGCTCAGAAAGGAACAATGTCATGTTGACTGAGAACTGGCTAAAGGACCATAAATGGGATGTAAGAATAAATAATCATGCACTAAGATGAGACACTATTCAGCAGGAGAGAGACACTGGTCTTAGCCCTGCTTTTACTTAACAGCATTATTAATGGTCTTAAAGAAGACAAAAACCCAACATTAATTAA
This sequence comes from Sylvia atricapilla, assembly GCF_009819655.1. NCBI lineage: Eukaryota > Metazoa > Chordata > Aves > Passeriformes > Sylviidae > Sylvia > Sylvia atricapilla. Next base: position 25,518,257 of record NC_089146.1, read on the forward strand.
AGTCTATGGATCCAACTGAACTGAGACATTTTGCAAACATCATTGAGAAAGGGAAAATTATCCAGTGGGAAAGACAGGTTAGAAAAATGAGCAAGTATCAACACATGCTTCACCTTGACCAAACGCAGGTAATGAGATGTGGGAAAGCACATTTACACATAAATATTTAGTGGATGGAAAACCTCAGAAAGAAAATATCCATATAGGCATGATAAAGTGAAATACAAATTAAAATATAAAGGGACAACTCAATAAGAAACAAATAAACAGGATAATCTGGAAAAGGATGTGGCAGTAATGCCCTGACTCCTGACTCAGGAAAATATTCAGCCTCAGCTACAAATATCAGCAGAAGTAAAAATTCTGGCTTAGATCTACAGTTTGGCCTAAACTGGACAGACCAAAAATTACACCTGAGACTGACCCTGGAATAATACTGCTTTCAGATGCTAGAGGTACACTGTGTAAACAACCAGAAGACTATTTGTAAGAAAATACAAAATGAGTCCCTCAATGTCCTTTTTAAAAAGAGGTTAAATCATAGAGCTGTCAGTGCTTACTTTTAATCTCACTTAAGAGCTCAACAGGTAAAGCACATTTCTTTAGGAGATGGATCATCTTGATTGGGTTATCATGACAATTAATAATTTCTGCTAGTATCTGATAGACATATAGCCTCCATGTCAATCACACAGACACTCCACTAATTCATTGCTCGTACTGCAAAGATGAAATAGCTACAAAACGTGAGTAGATTTAGAAACAGGAGAAAAGCATACAAGATTTTACAACAATTAAAAGCAGTTAACTGCAAAGTACAAAAGATGTGTCATGGTTTAATCCCAGCCAGCAGCCCAGCCCCACACAGCCACTCGCTCGCTCATTGTCAATCAGCACACAACACAAACCCAGTATTTACAGAAGTCAAGAAAAAGACAATAATGAAAGTTGCTTAAAAAGACGAATAGCACGGAACAAAACCTGATAGACTTGATATTCTACCATTACATGTGAGCAACTTCACTTTCATAAATCACAACTGGCAACTAGTTTAACACCAAAAATCCTATTGTGACTGACCATCAGTGTGCTGATAAGAGTGGCACATGAATAGTACAGAGTAAATGCATATTAGATACCTCTGTTTAGCAGCTGGTAAATCTGAGTGGCATGAAAATAATTGTAGGAGATTGAATCACATTCTTTCTGTGCCCACCCGTTGTAAATCCGGAATAACTCCATGAAGCCTCTGTAGTTAGTGTGGTACAAGTGTGGAATTTGTACAACTCTGCTGTGAATAGCTGGAGTTTTCCAGTTTCTCAAATGAGCACAGAATAAAACTGTATTCATTTAAATGCAAGTCATGATAGATTTACAGCTGGAGGAAATGAAAATTACCTTTGAAAAGAACACAAAACAGAAAAAAAATCCAAACGTAGAGCAAACCCAAGAGTACAGTTTTACCCTTGTTGTGTTTTGCCCTCCTTGCCAAGAAATAATGACTTGCCTGAGATCTTGTGATAGTGTTCATGTGCTAGTTTGATGCCTCTGCACTAAGAAGAAAGAAAAAAAAAATATAACACTAGCACTGGGTGCAAAGGAGAAGCCCCATGGGTAGCATCATGCAGAAGTCTGCTATGTTAAATACATCCACCCTCTTGGAATCCAAATCTATTGAGGAATTCAAACACAGCTAAGCTGAACATTCTTGGGCAGCAGGGGAATATTCTGAGAGATGTTTGCTCTAATACTGTATTTCTTTACTGGTTTCACTTGTACCAGTCACAGATGGGTCTTTTGTCTGAGCAAATTCTTCTGCTCTTATGCTCTAAAGTCATATGGCTTTATCCATAGAGAAAAGCTGAATGATGAAAATTACCGGATTTTTTTTCCTGGTGTTGTGGCATGTGATAATTTTATTTGTTTAATGTCTGACAGAACACTCCATATAATTGCCCAGCAAAACATCGAAGCACACACTAATTCAAGCCACAGAAATAAAATCTTCTGAGTTGTTAGTTGTTAGAAAAATATGCCTGAGAAGGATTCTACAAATAGATTAAGATTTTGGATAAGAATATCTGCAGAATATCTTTTTGTAATGGAATGCAAGTACAGCTCTTTCAGAAAAAAAAAAAAAAAAGGGAATAGAGGATGGCACAGTTTCCTTTTCATATGTGAAGGCAGTAAATAAAACCTGCAAGGGCTTGATCAATCCCCCTCCCCTCAATATATTAGAAAGCACCTTCATTGTCTTGTAACAGCTGTGGATGGGATCAGATAAATTTGGATAATACATTTGTTGAATATTGTTGATTTTGCTCTGAATAATACCAGGTTATGAAGCTCGAGTAGTTTTCTGGGTTATTATGGTAGCAGAAAGACAATTTCTTTTGTGTGTTGACCCTGTGCAAGAGGACAGATCAACCCATTAGACCCAATGCTAACCATTTCCCTGAGAAAGGAGACCAAATTCTCATTTAAAACATTGTCAGTTGAAGGAAGTTCTTCACATAAGTTCTAGTGGGCTGAAACTCAAATCCCTAGGTTTGTAACAAGATATCTTAATCATTCTGTTTCTAACTTGTTTGTCTTCCTGGGGCTTTAGAAGAAAAGAGTAAATATAACATTTTAAAGAGATTATAAAATGCACCAAGGTGTGTAGCTGTTCCAAGATAATTACATACTCAAGTGGTATAATGAGGGCCATGTTCCTTGAAGATATTAGAAATGTGGGTACTTCAGCTGAATAAATTCCCTGGAGTATATAGTTCTATGCTGAATATGTTATAATGTACTCTTAAGTGGACAAACCCAGAAAGGCTAAGTGCTTCTGAGGTAAGCATTGTCCCATCAGACACAGATTGGGCTCTTAATTAGTCAGTTAAATTACTTTCTCTTTCCTTTTCAGTGGCTTCTAGATGTTGTTTCACCTGCAAGCACAATTTTCATTTTGCTAAGGTTGATCATAACCACATAAAACTACAGGAACTCACAGCAGTCTAGTGCAGCCCCCTAATTACCTGAGAACATTAACAAAAGGAATAAAAGTTTACTTTACTTTCAACAGCACTAAAGAAAAAAAAATAGAAATGAGGAAAGGAGGGAAAGCAAAGATAAATAGACAAATAGACATTATCTGTAACGTCATGGCCATGAACCCATGGCAATGAAACAAACCACACTGACTATGATCTCAAACACCAGATACCATAATTATTTGAGGTGGGACATGCTGTTTGACAGTTTCTTTAATCCTCTCCTTGATTCTACAACAGTCAAATTATGATCTCACCCCTGCTAGTACAAGGCAGAGTCTGGCACAAATAGTCCCACACCAACAGAAAGCAGCAGTAAAACCATTCCCATTGTTGCTCCTGCCACCAGCAGGCCCCTGACATCCATTCCCTCATTCTGCAAAGGCTTTGGACAAAAAGGCCTTGGAGATCTTCACAGAAGTCTAGGGATTAAGATATTGAATTGTTTTAGAGAGTTTATTCATTTCTTCAAACACTCTGACATTTAAGTTTTTCATCTAAATTACTCCTCCGGTCTGATTAACTTTGGCAAGTATTTGACAAAAGGAATCCTACTGGTGGGGGCATATGCTTTTTATTCAACATGTTATTAACACAAATATATGCACAACCCAAATTTACCATGCTGCATCACATTCCCAAGGTGCAGAGCAGTTTATTGTACAAAGTACATTTGAAAACAGCATTTCCAAATTGTACTAGGCTGTAATTTTCTTTTTTTTCTTCTTTTTTTTTTTTTTTTTTTTATAATTTGACAAAAACCAGAATATTTTTCAAAAGGACACCTGGAACAGCCTTCTAAGCTTAGCCATGTCACTAACATGACCTGAGGTACATGAAGTGCTTAAGAAGTGCTCTTTATTTTTATAGCATAAAGATTTTTTTCTTTTTTGCTTCTAGACTTTTGTATCTAATTTTATGTTTATTTCTGTACCACATTATATATAAGATACACTTATCAGTAAGTAAAATAAGACCCCTTGATATGTAGTCATGATTTCCTATCATCCTGAAGAAAAAAAGGATTGCATCTGATATTCTTTATTGCCTGAGGGGGCAAGTATTAATTAGATTAATAAGAAGTAATAATTTGTGCTATAAATTTTTAATGCATAATTGGCACGTTTGGACATAGGAAATGGTGAGAGCTCAAATTTTAATTTTCTCTCCCTCTTTTCCAGGAATTCTCTCCAGCCTACTAAGTCACCAATAAATATTCTTGGAGTTTACAGATCTGAAGCATTCAGGGAACACTCAAAAGCTTGGTTTGGCTTTCTTTTCATCTCTACTATTTCTCTTTCTGCAAAGGGAGGATTTGTTCCATTCTCAATAGAATAAATTCATAAATAATTGTGGATCACATTGTTTTATTAAATAGGAGTAGAAAAATCCCTCACAACCCTGCATATATATTCCTTTTCTTGGAAGAGGAGGGACATACAACAGAGCAACAGATGTTGAAGTAGCACAAATGAAGTTTGTCTTATACTTGCCAGGAAAGGTGCGTTCAAACAATTTCTGATCAGTTTTAAGACAAAAATTTGTATTTTGGGAAAAAAAAATTCATTTCAATCTATGATGATTTTAAAAATAAGAGATTTCCTATCTACTTATTGACTAAAGATGATTTATTTATATAGAAATAAATTTAATTTTGTCTCTCCTCTTGATCCAAGAATGTAGAAATTGTAACATCTCATAATATGATTAATATTGTTCTTACTGTTTTAATCACAGACGGTTCATCTACTTCAATATTGCATTTGTATCTGCAGATAATTGCCTTCCTTCAGAGAGTGGTCTGAATAATAAGCCGGAGTAATTAAAATAAACTGGCATAATTTCAGAGTGTATTGCTACTGTACAAAAGTAACCAACAGGCACATATTGGGGAAGTAGACTTCAGTATGACTTATTCACTCACAGATGGCAAAGGCATTTTATGGCATCATAGTTCAATTTCTGGCATAGTGGAGAATTCTGCAAAGATTTGCCTGGATTTGCAGGGTTTGAAGAGTGTGAAGGAGGAAGGCATACTGTTTAGTATTTGGCTGTGTGGATGCTCACAGCAAGTGCTCTCCCCTCAAACACAGAATCCTCTGGACATTAACCTATCCAAAATTTGTGCATCCATTGCAAAAGGATCTTTTTATTTAGGCTCTTAGACAGCTACAACTGCTTGCAGAACTAATACAGATTTTTCCTCAGCCAGTTTTGGCATAAATGCAGCACATTTATGATAGGTTTTAGGCTTCTGCTTTCTCATACTGAAGAACCTAAGATAAAATTCTTTCCATATAATTTTACCTGCCAAAATGTAAGCATCTAGTTACTCAGGCTCTCTGTGACCCACAGCATGAAGTACACAAAGAACATAATACAAGCCTAACTTAAAACCTCTGACACATGCACGAATCATCTTCAAAAGGTGGCAATATCTTCCCATTGTCTATGGGGAAGAACCTACTCAAACAGCAGAAGCCTGGGCTTCAGATTTTACAGGGTTAAGAAAAGTAAGTTTCTATATCAAATCACAATACCCAAGGTACATTTTGCTTTATACCTTCCAATTACCATCCTGCCTCTGTGTCCACTCATTCCCACTGATGTTGGGCATCCTTTGTAGAAAGGCTGTACTCTGAACCTGATGCTAACTTGAGGTCCACAAAGTTGTTTGACATTTCCCCTTATCTCTATAAATTTTTATTATTTCCTATATCTGCTTCAGTTTTGAAAAAATCTACTAAAACTATGACCAGAAACAGACAGTTATTTTATCAGTCTTTTTGGCATGATATTTAAATTTTAAAATAACCTCCTTGTATCTACCACTTCTCAGGTTATAAATTGAAAGCATGTATTATCTCAGCACTGTGTCAGAAATGCTTACCTTTCCACACTCTCTATAGAATGGCTTCTGGCTGTGGAAAAAAGGTGTGAAACCCTGATTTTTTAAAATGTATTTTAATCTAGCCCATCTTTTCCATCACATCTACTACCCTTCACCTCAGCTCCCAGTTTTAGTAGCAATAATATTACATGCAACTTACTGGCAAAACTACAGAATAACATCAGGTGGACTGCTACTTCCAGCAGTGAGACAATTCAATCAGCCAATCCTTAATTAATTCAATATCTGCCCTTTTAATATGATATAGTTCTACTTTTTTCTTTCCCCAGGATATTTTGCAGTACTTAATCAAATGTTCCAGAAAAGTTGAAGAGTAGTTCATCTTTTCAACTACTCCTCAAACTTCTAGAGTCATCAGAGAAAATAAATTTTTGATATTTATTTTCCATAAAATAACATTCCTATTGATTATATTTCTTGGCCTTAATTATTTTTTAATTGACTACTGCATGAGTTTTCCATTATTTTACTTTACTTAGGGTTGCTGGTAGACTAATGATCCACAGTTACTAACATCAGTCACTCATTCCCTCCCAGGCTTTTGGCTTTGCTTCAGGGATCAAAACTCAATGGCTAGAAAAGGATATTTTCAACAAAACCCTCTGGAATTCCCAAGAGAATTCATCTGAGCTTTATCATTCAAAACATATTTTTTCTTTTAGAGAAAATGTGCTTTATTTTAAAGTTCTTAATTGCTAGTGAACTGGAAGTTGTCTTATTATTTTCACTTTGCTAGAACTGCCTTGCCCTTCTTCCCAGATACTAAACCAAATATTTATTGAACACTTCTCCTTTAATGTATTAATAATAACTACTCTGTTATCTACAGGTGTAAATGTCTTTCTCAAGTTTTAATATTTTTCCCCCAATATGCTAAAAAAATCCCCTTTCTGTGTGTCTACTTGACCTACCTCAGAACTATTTACCTGTTATCTTTATCTTCCCTTATTAAAGCCTTTAATTGCTCTGCCAGTTGAAGTAGATAATTTCCTCTTCTTTACCATCTCTGAACCACATTAAAGTGTTCTTTTACTTCATTAGATGAGACTCCCTTCTGAGGTTATGGGTCACCTCTCATTTTTCATCTTCCTAATATTTGAATTGGGATAAAAATTAATATGAAATTAAAAGATAATGTTTCCATTTAAAATTATGACATTTTTACAGTATTTACAGGAGTGAAATCAGCCATGGTCCTAACAGGCAAGGAAGAAGACATTACAACTATATGGATGTTGCTGTAGGCTTCAGCATGGAGAACATCAGACACCAGTTGGAACTTATAAGGCTGGAAAATGGATAAAAATCCCTTAGCTCTGCCAGCTCCTTACTAATAAAAACATGCCTCATTCAAGACAGGATGAAAACCTGAACACAGTAACTAAATTAAGAGCATAATTTTTAATTAGTATCAAATTTTCTTCCTGAATATGACATATGTCAAATTTTCGTGTCATATTCCCTAGAATCTTGCTGTTATATTTTCAATCTGCAAAGCTCACAGTCGTTCTCTAAATTTTCATGAGTTTCTTGCTCAGATGTTATTTTTTATCTTCCTGTCTTCTCCTCTTATATCACATTGGGCAAGATATCTGCTTTATAGTTCCAAGAAACCTTCAGTTGTCTGCAGAAGCCAAACTATTTGTTGCTTTAGTTGTTTTGCTGGATAGTTTTGAACCGTTTCTGTGTACAATCCACTAAATTTCTGTATAATTTAGATGAGTTTATTTCTCTCTGCCTGGAATGGATTTCTGCTTCAGATGCTCCTTCAGCTGCTCATAGTTCATCTTCCACATTCCAAACATTGCTTTAATCTCTTGTTATTGACTAGATATACTCTTTGCATTTAATTCGAAATGCATCAAAAAAAGCTTTCATATGACCTTTTAATTAGTTTTTGTATTGGTCTTTAATCTGTCGTTCATAGGTGACAAATTGTCAGAGCCAATTCTTCATTATTGGTCCCCCATAAGAACTTTAAAATCTTCAGCTGAAGCCAACAGTAAGGGCACAATCCAACAGCACCTCTCTGTGTTATTTGTTCAGCCTTGTTGAAAGCTGGGATCGCTGCTTAAAGAAAGCTTCCAGAAAACTCTTGATTAGTATATTTACCAATTCTACTTTCTGCCAGAAAGTAGAAATTCTAGAGATTATACCTGAGCTATATTATCCACCTCTTTATGTTTGCCCCTGGGAGTTTTGTCTTCAGCTGTGTAGATTTTTAAGGTTTTGATTTTCACATAGCTCTTGAAGCAATGATGTTTTCATTGTGTGTTAGGCTAATGTATTCTGATCTATTTGCCCCCTGATGTTGAAGGCCTAATCTGTTTATCTAAATCCATAAGAAACCCTGTCACTGCAGGTTGGAACTTCCATTTATATCATGTGGGCATCTGTAAAACGCTCCTGATGGTTCAGATTCGCCTGAATCCACATGATGAAAAAAGGAAAACAACCCAAGAAGCAATATTATATTATGAGGCTGCTAAAAGTCCTTTTGGAAAATTACACTTAAGTTACATTACACATATATCCTCAAAAGTGAAATACAAAACAAACCTGCTTCATTCGGTATTTTATGTCGAGTACAGAAGAAATAAAATATTTGTGAGCTAAGATAACTCTGTGTCTTCAGGTTGCAAATTGAAAGGAAATGAAAAGTGGTGGAGACATTAGAGGTTCCTAAATAAATTTCATCTTTGGAAAATATAAACTACTAAACTGTTCATTGTTCTTGCAAATGACCTGCCCTGCCTTTTCTGTTTCACACACAATTGGCTCTGTCCACTAAAGTCTGACTTTGTTTCAGTCTGGAAGAAATTGAAAATACAGAATTGTTTGATAACTATTAATGCTCATTGTGCCTGCCAATGAATTAGAAAGAAAGAAAGAAAGATCTTGAATCTTCATTTTGTTCCTCCAATTTTGCAATGCCATCAAATGATGTATGCAATGGTGTAACTCTGAATTAATCCCAACAGAGCAAGTGAAAGAGGAAAACACTCAGCTTCGTAGGGTTTTGTTATTCTTACTGAAATTATTATTCAACTTAATTTTGAATAAATATAAACAAATTCAAAAATGCTTATGCAGGAAACAGGCATGTACACACTGCAAGAGTTGCAATGCTCAGTGGAATTAATGATTTTCTGAGGATCAGAAATTGGTTTGCATTTCTCGTTTGACCCAGGTGTCCAGGGCTTCCTAAACCCTAAATTCATGTGCAATAACCCAGAAATATATGTCTTCCTGATTTCTCTAAGATGGATTCTTGGAGCAAGCTCTGCATTCTTGGATTTCAGGAGATGCTCAGGAAACCTTCCTCAGGTTTGACAAGACACCTGGAAAGCAAGGACGACTGAACAAATTCTTGCATTTTTACTTTTGCTAGAAAACATCTCATTAACTGCTCTGGTGGATGAGATTAATAACTTGAATTTAAGCTTCAATTTAGGTTCATTCCAGTCATATGGAAAAAAAATTAGTTTAAAAATATGATTGCTGATAAATATATATGCAATGTACAAAATGCACAGATGAGAATTACTCAAAAATAGCATGAAATTCTGTGGGAAATGTCAGCAGGAAGAATTTCTTAAACCATTTTTAATCTTTCTGCACACCCACACAAAAAAGCAACCAGAAAATATAATTCATGTAGAGATAATTCCTTGAATTAAATCAGGAAATACAAAGCAGAACCAAACTTTTCTATGGAGAATTGACTATAAAAATCCATTTTTAAATTAAAAAGAAAAGTTCATTCCAGAACTTCTACTAGCTCTAACTCTGGTGTCTTCATCATCTTCTACTTTTGAAAAAAATACCCACTATGAGATAAGTTCTCGGCAGTGTTGAAGAAAGATGCCTGTGAGTAATATCTCCATTCCAATGATAGAGGCACAATAAAGTGAAATGTTGCCAGCTTTTGTGGTAGGGGTTCTCAGAGGAACCACTCAGTTGTAGAGGGGACCATCTCACTTACAGTGTCCACTGGCTCCACTTCATTTTCAGCCACAAAGAGCAGGAAGCCCCAGTGCAGATACAGAAATTCTGCCTTATCCCTTCTTTAGTGTTTTTGAAAAAGCTTTAAATGGTGCCAAGTGATTGGGCAGGACCACAGCAGCACTCCTTCCTCTTTGGCTGACAAATCCAAGCATTCTTGGGTTGCCAACAGCATCTTATCTCAGGGACAGCAATAGGCAAAGCAAAATAATTCATGGGTTTTTCTCTCTGAGCCCAGTCTTCTGACCCAAGACAGAGAAGGTTCCAAAGAACAACTTTAAATTTGCAAGCTTCACAGCTTTTATGGTCATTTTTGAAAGCCATGTGTATTTTTTATTTTAGCTGGAGCAAGGGTAGTATTCAAGTTCAGAATATCATCTGAATATCAATAGTGGATAGACAGTTTCCTCTCTGGCCAATTTCTGCCTCCAGAGCATATAAATATGACCAGAGCTCAGTAGTGAAGTGTCAAACACTTCCTTCCAGAGGAGTGCAGAACTTGAAGCAGGGTGTCCTAAAAGCAGAGACTTGAAGGATAACCTTGTGCATGGTGGGTGAAGCAAGTATCTCTAAACTAGTTCCACTTCCAGTCTTTTACAGCATGGAAAGGAAAAAAGTCAGAGTTAGAGTCCTGAAAGGGATTTGCACCCCAACACATCTGGTTACAGAGAACCAGATATGATCTAAATGGAGCAGAGTGGGAAAATGTTGGCATGTTTCTAAACTGCCTCTGAGTTACTCTAAGAAAAGAACATTTTATGCATGATCCCTTGCTCAGGGCTTCGCCTCAGGTTGCAAGTTAGCTTTTAGAGCAGCAGTTAAAAATGTAGAGATGACTCCTGCCAGGATAATTACATAGCTCCAGTGTCACATCTTTCAAGAAGCAAAGTAATACAGAGGAACTGGGAACCTTAAGGTGCAATGTTGTGTCATTGCTTCTTTAGGAAGAGAGAAGGGAGATAAATGAGGGGAAAATTGTATTTCAGACATAGAGTATGTGCACAAAGGCTACCAGGTCCTGCAGAGAATCCTAAAAACAATTTTCATCTGCCTGAAAAGCTCAGGGGTCTGGTTAGACCTCAGTGACATTTTCATTTTCCTGGTGGGAAAATAAAATGTCTCCAGCAACGTAAACTCACACTCTTAATAAGTAACAGGCTTTTTAAAGCACAATGTTATATGATGACATTTTATGCAGAGATGTAACTCATAAACCCAGAGAGCAAAGGATAAAGAAAATGACAAGCTAGATACAGCACACATTAATATATGGCAGCCGTAAAAATCACAAAGGATGGATTGGCCCCTTACACACAGAGGTAAACATGGAAAATATCTGTTACAACAAATAGAGATGCGCCAGTTTGGTGCTCGTGGGAAATGAAATCTGAATCAAGAACCAATAGCTCAAAACTTACTTGTCCATAAACACTATGGTTTCCTACAAAGGAAGGAACTATCAACACCTGAATAGCTGTAAATATCTTATTCAGCTGCTATGATCAATGAACTCATTATCAATTTAAGCAGTTCTTGCTCTCAATGTAAAATTCATTTCTTTTCTGCATAGCTATCCGCTGAAGATCTAAAAGAGAGCTGGGTGAGGGCAGGTAGCAAGCATTCAAAGAAATCGAACAGTAAAGTCACTGGAAACCTTTTAAACAAGGAAGCACTGGACTGCAACCTGCCTCTTCAGACTAATATAACTATGTGTCAGAATATGTGTGAATGTGTTTAATAAAGACCTCAGGTGTGAAGCGAATAGACACTTATGTATCACACCCTGCACTGCTTTGAATTGCAAGGTTCTAGTTCAGTTTGGGCTCTGGGTATTTTCAAACAGCTAAAATCCTAATGCAGATATAGAGGCATGTGTGTTTATATTTATGGTGTGTATCATTCACATATGAATATTTCAAGCAAATTCATTCTCTTAGTAAACTCATTTAATTTTAAATCTAGCACTAGAGGTCATCTCGACACACTCCACCCTGCTTAAAGCAGGGCCAGTTTGCTAACTTCCTATGTAATGTATTCAGTGGATCTGTGATCTCTCTCTCTCTCTAAATATACAGTTTCATATACGTATATATGTTTTTATCTGATGCAAATACAAAGTCCTGCATATAAAGGACAGGTCTGACCTGAAGTATGAGAATGCATAACTGAGACAAGGAACAAAATTCTTAACAGGTCTCTGGAACGGCTCTGGAAGAAGAGCCCCATTTCAGCACAGCAATAATGGGACACTGCTTCCATTCATGGGCAAGAAGTAAGTGGAAATTGACCTGTTGCAATAATATTTCAATACTTCTTTCTTGATGTTTTCAGAATTACAATTAAATATACAACTTGGAAGAGATGTTGAGTATTCTTTAAAAATGGGATCAATACAGTTCATAAGCTTAGAAGACTAGAAACAGAAAAAAGCAAAGCAAGACATCAATTGAAAAATTCCTTTTGCATCATAACATCTTTTCTGATCCTTAGTCCCACACCTTGTTCAAGCTTTTTCTCCTCATCTAGTTTCTTCCTTTCTTTGTGTGTTTAGGGACACCTTTTTAAAGGCTTTTGCAGAGGGCTGTACTTTATCTCTTTTTATGTACAGCAAGAATCTAACAACATTCTTCATAGGACCATTTGGCACTCATGCTGTGCTGCCTCCTCTCCAACTTCATGCACACCTATTCTCACCCCTGCAGCACCATTCTTTATGCTGCTCTATACATATTAAATAGATGTTTTTTGACAAGGAACTAGTCTCAAACACTTATCCACATTAAAAATACTCAACACTTCTTTTTAAAGGTTGAATTTTATGTGAGGTCTATTCCATTATTCACTTCTCTGCCCAGTCCCATACAAAGTTGCTATGGTACAACTGAAAAGGCTATGACGGAGCAGGAACACAAAGTAGGTGAGGACAGAAAGCACTTCCTCAGTGGTACTTTCCAGTGACATATCCATAAACCCATTCCTGAGAGACAGCTCCTTGCTTTCCCTGTTTCTGAAGATTGGTTTGATCCAGAACTGCATGATTAGGGATAGACTTGTAAAGTTTACAGCGTATCAGGAGTTGAGGATGTGAAGGTGGCTACAACAGAAATAAATCAATTGACAGTGTAATGGAGAGAACTCACTCATCATCCACAGAAGGCAGGTGATCTACAGAGCAGGGAGAGCAGGAATCTTACCCTGAAGGATTTATAGTGACTGCTAGACTTTGGCCTGAAGAGGGTAGAACTAGCTCAGACATCAAGGGTTTGGGTTTTTTTTAAATACCATTATTTGTTCTTGTCACCCAAGGACATCCAGAAAAAGATTAGTAGATAATCAAGAGAGGTTTTTGACAGGCAAAAAGATAGATGGTGGTTTGAGAGGCCTAATACAGATATTCATTTCAATAAACTTAAAATAAACCACGAGAGAATAGTTGATGCGAATTCAGACATCCTGGAATGGCCACATGTTCTCACTGTATGAACATGTCAACATTTGATTTTCTTCACATATAATTAACATGCATTTTAAATAATGTGCAACTTTTTTTCAAGAGGTAAAATGAAAGATACTTCAAATTCCTTTATTAAGTCACTGCAAATTCCTCTGCACTAAATGATAATACATGAACTGTTTACAGTACCAGAAGGCTCAAAGTGCATGCAAGGAAAGAGATGGGAAAATATACGCTGAGTGTTTTGAAAAATGACTCATAAATAAATTATTCTGATTGAATTGTTGTGACTTGAATGTTTATTCCTCCAATCTATTTTCATTTGTGAAAAATTATTGAGCAAGCCAGGGATGATAATATCAGGGTTTCAGTCTAGAGATGCCAAGATTTTCTCACCTCATTCAAACTGTTAAAAAGGTAATTATTTGTTGCAGGTTTGGCTGAATTAGTTGTCTTTTTTACAACTAGAGGAGTCATACGTTTCCTATGCTTGTGTGACAGTGGTACAAATGTTGTAAAAAACTTTTCAAGTTTTTACAACAATTTTCTAAAAAAGGGAGGAAAAAAAAAGGTATACACCAGGAGAATAGTGGCTTGTTTTCACCCTTTTAATAACAACAAATGCATTTTTCTATGTTGACTGCAAAATTGCTACATAGCAATAAAACCTTGTTTATTTACAGCAAATCATCATAAATATGCCTTCCATTCTTTTGTGTATGTACCTGGTGCAATTGTGTGCAGTGAACTTACACACCTTTGGCTGAAAAAGCCACTGAAGTCTTGTAACTTACAGATGTAAAGCACTGCAGTTATTTCGTTTAGTTCCAATGCTGGGTTAGTGTATAAAGCAAAGGGCTGGGTTTCTAGCCATAGCCAGACTTTATGTACATATGACTTGACATGCAGAAGTTTGGTTGACCCATGCAAAAGATAAAACACCAAAAACAGTATGCCTGTGTTGTAAATGCACATGCACAACAAGAGGAAAATGGAAATCTCTGTTTGCAGCAAGTTAAATTCATTTAACAGTACATCCAAACTTTTGAAACTTATTTTATTTCTAAATTTCAAGCAAAATATATAGCCCTTGTCTCACTGGATTTCAATTAACAGAACCATTACCATGCTCAGGTGAAAAAGCTTCAGAATAAAGTTATTTTCCGATAGCACTTCCTCTAACAGGAACCTCCTTACACACTAAGCAGGCTATGGAAAAAAATTACTTTTGAGTTTTACTAATCAGTTCTACCACATTTTTTTCCTCTTCATTCTCTAAGACAGTGGTGATCTCAGCTAACACCAACATGCACTACTTAAGAGAACTCCATTCTCTCCTGCTGCACAGACCTCAGAGTCCTTAAATAACACAGAACAAATAGCAATCCCTGCTATAAACCACAGACAGGAGTCCTGGGAATACACCAGAAGGTGGGCATATTAAAACATGTGTACAATTTATAAAGACAGTATTATGTGGACAGGGGAATTAACAAGTACAAGCAAAGAAGAGAGGGTGTTTTAAAAATGGGATTTGAAAAATACTGATATAAAATGAAGTGGAGAAATGTTCCTTAAAGTACTGTATGTTTTAAAATCTACTGAACATTCTAGTGGTGTTGTGAAAATGTGTGCACATGGAGGCTCAAATATATACTTCAGATGCGTGCACAAATACACAGCAGTACATATAAATAGTTTACAAATTTAAATACACCTGCACACAGAAAGTGAAAGGAAACTCAAACCTCATCACCAAGTCATAAAATGTCAGAGATATTACATAAAATTAATGGTCCATGTTCTGAAGCCTTCACTCTGCTGAAGGTGTTTTGACTAAATAAGAATATCACGGTTTCATGCCACTGCCTCATAGTGATACTTGCAAAATAATTTGAAAATCTTGATAGAAGGTTATAGTGTCTTTTGAAAGCACTTCTCTTACATATATGGATAGGAAAAACATAATGACTCGAAATCTTCAGCATGTTCATCTTTTGAATAGCTTCTGACAAAAAGGGGTGTAGGTTCACCACATACAAATAAAAGAAACAGCAGAAGCCACAGTGAGGTCTAAAATTATTACCTGAGTCAAGTTGAAGGTAACCTACAAGGCACCAAAGCCTGAAAGCAGTATTTCCTAATCAAATCCATTCAGCTGAGCTTCTGGCTTTGAAGTTTGCTTTCTCACCACATTCCTTCCTTTTTCTAGCTTCAAGTCATGCTCAGTCATTCAAGCATTGGAATTCTGCCTGCAGCAATTTTGGGTGAAAAATCCTGTAAGACCTTTCTGATATCCAGAGTGTAGGCCTGCTCCTCTGGTTGTCCCTAACCACAGACAGCCCCAGAAGGACAACCAGCACATCTGCAAGTAAGTTCCTAGAAAGACTTTTTATTCTACACATGGCAGCACAGCCCAGATACATCCTAATGTGCTCAAGGAATGACTCACTGAAGGCAAGGGGGCTTGCCAGGGACTGTGAAGTATGGCAGAAAAGAGACTGCTACTTGATTAATTTTTTATTCCTGCCCAGTCAGCTGCAAGCAGTGCACCACTCCTCACTATTCCAGATGCTGGATAACACCTTTGTAACTCAGGAAAGTGAAGGGACACCATATTCCACGCAAATATCTATTTTGGCAGGAATAGTCTAATTCTGGATCACTTTTCTCTGCTTTTTATTTACATTTCACAGTGAGCATATTCTTTTTCTCCCCTGTCACTCCTGCTCAACTCCTCTTTTTTTTGCTAACACAGGCAGGGCAAACAAAAGAATTAAAGTTTCATTATGACTCTAAATCACAACTGGATGTATGGATTTGTGGGACTCAGAGGGCAGTTGGTGCTGCCCCTTCATCAGGGCTTCTCACAGTGTTACTGTAGCACAATAGGAGGCTCACATTAAAAACTCTCATTAGTTTAATGAGCTAGATAAAAAGCAGCGATCATTTTTACCACATAGGTGTATGGTGCTCTGTAAAAGATGGCTGTAAAATCCTACACTGCTTAGCCAAAACTTGGCTCTCAGTTTTGACCTTCAGAGGTGAGTTTATAGAAAACTGTATAAATATTAAAATTAGAGGTGAGGCTGAACTGCAAAGTTCATACCCAGATCTCATATCAAACTAGCCCAACACTTCAGTGCATTGGGAATGACTGATTTGGTTTGGGACCACCTCTAATTAAAAAAAATATATGTATCTAATAATCTCACATCATTCCCACTGCTATTTTTGCTATGTACCTTGCCCTAGGTCTCTCTCACTTATTTCAGAAGCCTGAGTCATACATTTGGGCTTTGGAGAATTGAGAGTTACAGTGCTGGTAGCTCATAATGAATACATAGTGTCCTTAGGAGAGCCCATGCACAGGCAAAGAGCGAGAGAGAAGAAAAATACAGCTGCAGTGAGAATCTACTCAAAAGTTGGCAAACAGAAAATACAGCTAAAGTGATCAAGTCTCTAGCTAGGACGCAGAGAAAATTCAACCAAGCTGTGTCCATGGATAGGCAGGGAAAGAAACAACAATGAACTGGAAAGGGCCATCAGAGAGGCAGGAACAAGGTGACTAATTTATTCAAGAAGGCAGGAGAGAGGGTTATCCATTTCTACCTCTGTGAATTTGCTGGAGGCCCATCTCTTTGGATCTGAGTGCTTCTCCCCACCCTCTGAATCAAGAATGATCTCCCTCACCACAGTCCCCAGGAGCAGGGCCTTTATTTCTTCTGGGTCTGCAATGTCATGATAACTCTGGGTAGACCAAATACAAGCCTGGAACACAAAGTCCAGAGTAATGATCCAAACTGACAGCACAAAGGAACACCATTTTAGTAGATGGAAGAGCAGCTAGGAAGCTAAACCACTACATAATGTAAGCTCTATGAGCATGAAATCAATTGAGTTCCTTAGAAACATCTCATCTCACCAACCCTTGCTGATGATAATTTATGTCCTGTCTGTGAGTAGCCAGACACCAAGATGGGCAGCAGAATCCATGAGAGGGCAATTTGTCTTATCATCTGACAGTCCATCCAGATCTGAAGAAATAATTCCAGTAACAGTGGAGATTCATAAACATATAGAAATCTTCAAGTAAGAGTTTCATCTTTAGACATCATGGCTAATTCTTTTATTTTCTACCCTACAGCCAAAAGTTATATTTATGTCAGACGAGATGGAATATCAAAATCAGTCTAACCTAAAATTATAAGATTCACAGAGCTAGGATTACCACAGGCCAGAGCTCTCCAAACAAAAACCTCCATTTATTTAACAGAAGAGAGTCTGATCAGTTCAGGATCTTCCTTGACAATTATTTTTGTTACCTGAAAATAAAAATATTCTCAATAAATAAGGATGTATTGAAGTCTTCAGGCTTTTTATGTCTAAGGAGAGTAGTTTGTTCAGGAAATTAGTTTATTTTCCTTACAATGTTGAGATTATTTTATTTATATTTCCTGTAGTACACTGGTTTTGTGTGTGTTTGTAAACTACCCCAAAATAGTTTAATTTTTCTAAGAGAAAACCAAGACTTCCTAAATGAAATATATACATTCTGAAAACATAACATTTTTTAAAAAAACTGCTTACCCTTAAAAATTGATAAGAACTTTTCAAACCGATCCCACTACTATAGAAAAAGAGCCAGTAGTTGATAGGCAGCTTCTTGGAGGTTATTTTTTTTCCTACATAAAACATAGTGTGTAAATGATCAAAAAGAACTGTAGGAGGGAGGCAATTCGTGATTAGCTTACTGTAACACAAATTGATGGTAGATGAAAGGAGGAGAATGTATGGTATAAGTAATAGGGGCCATAAAAAGAACAACAAAAAATAATAAATAAGGACACTGAATTTCAGCAGAGATAATTTGTGTAGACATGCAAGAAGTGCTCACTGAAATCAATGGAATGAGGCAACAGAGGTAAAGGACACAGAGGAGAAATGGAGAGTGTTCCTAGGTAAATTAATGTATACCCAAAGGGCTGTGAGCTACCCAGCAATAAATATGTTTGGAGGGGGGGAAGAAGGAAAGGGATGACCTATGTAGTGAGAAGAGTAATCAGATGGAAAGAAAGGGCACATGCAAGGAGTAAAATAACAGATCTAGAGGAAGAAGATGATGATTATAAAAGTTTGGGACTTTTACTTACTAGGATAATTAAAAGATGAAACAACTGCCTGGATGAATGAGGAGAGAAAAACTCCAGTTTCCTCACTGATCATTCTCTTCAATCTTCATTAGATGAACAATATAAACTAAATAAATTAAATTAAATAAACCAAAAAATCAAAATTGGTATGAGGTCAAAAATCTCCAGAGTGTCATGTAACAGTCCAAGTTAGTTTATAGAGACTAATATCAAGAAAAAAGAAAAAATCCTATTCAGTTAAATGGAGGGTTCCAGAAATCAGTGATATTTTCTACTAATCCTTCCTTCAGCAAAGCAGGGATAAAACAAGAGATTGAAGCATGTAATATAAAATAATATCTTCCTGTATTTCTCAAAATTGAGACTAGGAAGCAGAGTACATATGATATGCCAGGAGTACAAGTGACCCGTAAAAAAAGATGCAAATTCTCATAAGAAACCACACCACAGATAAAGCCAAAGTGACTTAATTTTCATACTCCTAAGCAGGATGTTTAAGTTCCATAAAATTCTGTGCATCCAGCTTCTGTATTCCATAAAAGAGCACCTATTCATACTTTATTGCCCTACTGCAGAAGGACTTGTTCTGTAGCTCTCATTATGCCATAAGCTCTCTCTCTCTTGTACAGAAATTAGTTTTGCCTCCTCTGGTGCTAAGGAATATAAGGCTTAAATTATTTAATTCATGTTTTTTGGAGGAATTTAATGTTTTGCTGAAGACTTCCCTGGAACATCGGAATTGTAAAAAGAGATCAATCACTCATTCTTTGCAAGCTCAGGTTAGACTTCAGGGAGAGGGGATAAGGAGAGAAAAAAACAAAAGACAAAATCAACATCCACTGATTCAGTGGCTGGAAAAACTATTGATCAGTTGGGTCATTCTCTAAGCTCATTTCATTCTTTGTGTGAAAGAAAACAGCAGTCTTCAAGGAATAAAAGATACTCTTAAGGCAGCATCTTAATGCATTTCCACAAAGGGGCTTGCTTTAAATCCTCAAGGAGCACTTAAAGTACTCATTTTTTAAGACACTATTTTAATACAGCTTTGGAATAGGCACATAATTATTGCTTTATGCTACAGTACCAGATAGAAGCAAGAAATAATGGTCAGCTGGGCTAGGTGCTGAGCTAATAATAAGCCATAGCCTGGCTTCCTACTGAGGGGCTGTCAGTGTGAATAGCCAAAACAGACTAAAAAGACAGGATATATTTGGGAAGCCATTTCACAGACATGAGCAGACCCACTGAGAGGCTGAATGACTTGCCTAGGGTTACACTAGAGGCTTGATTCCAGACAGGAATACAATGCAGATTTTCCAAGTCAATGACTAACACAGAAAGTTTCCTTCCTTTCCACTGCATCTATGCTCACATTTCCAATAACACCTCAGGAAAGGTAGAGTTTTCAAGGCAGGCATTTCCCATTTCTTAGGAGTCAAGTTAGAATTATAAATACCAGGCTGGGTTATAAAATTCCCGTTTCTTATGTTTCTCAAAAAAATTGGAGATATCTTCAGTCCAACTGTGATGCGTCATTTTGTCAGATGGTGACACTTGGCACTCTGGAGTAGGCTGAGGCTGCGTGACTCAGCACTGAAGCACAGAAGAGCACCTGGCAGTGCATGAAGAGAGGGAGGAATCTGCAGAGAAGGAGACACTTCATTTTAAAAGGTACTTCAATACAAGCTTTTGCCTCTGGAAGAACACGTCACATCTCTTTCTATGAAAGCCATCTGCCTCCCTCCATGCCTAGAAAAGCACCCTTCTGCACAGCTGGAGTGCTAATTAGAGCAGTGCTTTCAGGTCTTAACTAACCACAGAGTTGTGCAGAGTTGTGGCTCTGCCCCAGGAACGAAACATAATCAAGAACTAACTAATGCTTTTAAAACATAACAGTCTAAATTAACAATCGTGAGCCATGAAGCATGAGAAAGAAGAGTCAGGAATTAGCTCTGGGTCATCTAATGCCTTTCAGAGGAAAAGTCTCCTGGCCTTCAAAAAAGTCCTGACCTGCTTGATCATTTTGGCCTGGGAGCGTGAGGGTAGAAAGGGAACCATGAGATCTCTGTATTTCCAGTGGTGGCTCACAGAGCTTTTAGCAGCACCATGGTACAATAAAAGGGCTGAGCCAGAATATGAACTCCATGGTCATAGTGTGCCCCTTTCAGTGGAAAGACAGGAAACTACATCTGTTAATGTGGGAGGAATGTGGGAGGAAACCTTCCTGACAGTACTGGGCTTTCGGATCTCCGTATCAAAAGCAGAGCAGTGCCCAAAATAAGCTTCAAAGCAGCAAGTTCAGGAAAGGATATCCACTTAACAGAAGAGGAGAGGAAATGGGAGGATGCAGAACAAATGTGAAATTCCCCTTCCCTCTCAAGCTCTTCACTTGCTGATGCTCTCTGATGCAGCTATTTTTAGGGACAGGATCTTGGATCCAATCTAGTTTTCACATCCTTCTTAGGCAAGATCACTGCTCCTTGCTTGACTTTGAGAAACCATTCTTTAAAACCACAACTACAGAGAAAAGTCATTCTGTGATCTGTCCATCAGTGCACCTCTTTTCACGTTTCAGCTGCTGTTTGGATATTTTGGTGCCCTATGGCTCAAGCTGGTGCTTCAAAATATTATGAAATAATAGATTTTGGGTAGGTTTCTTGGCTATTCAGTCCACCCACAACTGCAAGTCTCTGGTTCTGATTGAAACAGAGGAACACTATCACTCACAGGCTCTGCTGGGGAGGGAGAAAAGTGGGTGTCTACCTACTCTGCAGTTCAGAGTTGCAATTACAAAACTCTTAAGGTTTCGTCATTTACTTTGCAGCAGGAGCCATGACAATGCAGCAATGGGCTGTGGGGTGGTAGCAAGCCAAGGAACTACCCAGAATCCCAGTGCTGACTTTCAGACTCTGTGCACTGCTTTCATTTCTTTCCTAATTTAACGTGCACTTGTTAAATTAGATCTAAAGCAAATATAACTACCTGAGCTGCAAGCATACTTTGGGAATGTGGAATGAGCATACCCTTAGGCAGAGGAATGTTGGGAATGAGAACAACCTTTGGTAGCAATGTTCAGTTCTAAAAATAGATGCCTAACAGCTGACAATAAGCACTTTTGCAAAGTATTGCTTTCAGATCCTATATTGGAACAGCTGGATTCTCAATCATTTTGCTTCTAAAGACAGTCTTTGGATTTCCAGAAACATCTAATGCAAAACTCATCAGCGACTGGAAAACTGACTGTTAAAAGTTTTATTGTTTGAAAAAAAATATTTACAAATGCATTCATTTTAAAATAACTGTATCCCTCCAAACAGAGATAGGTTAGTTTTATCCTGAATGTTTTTGTAAAAATGTCTTCAGATTAAACCTGTGAAATTTAGAAATCTGGCACTTTTTACTTGCTTGATCCCTTCTGAGGTTTTCAGTGTTTGCTGGTTTGGGGGCTATGTTTGGTTTTTTGGGTTTTTTTTTTGGTTTTTTGGGGGAGTGTGTGTTTCTTTTTTTGTTTTGGTTTTGTTATTGTGGTGTGGCGGGGTTTTTTTGGATGTTGTTTTTGGGGTTTTGGTGGGGATTTTTTTGTGGGTTTTGAGTGGGGTTTTTTGTTTAGTTGTTGTTCTTGTTTTGTTGTTTTGTTGGGTTTTTTTCCTGAACCACTTGGAGTTACAGAAACTGAAAAAAAAATCATAATTCTTCCAGCTATGGATAACAGTGCATTTCAGGCCTGGGGTGAAAATTTAGATAGTTATAATTTCATCTGAACCAGTCTATCCACTGCAACCCAGAGCAGGAATGCTGCAATTGCCAGAATAGATGGGAAAGGGAAATGGCTATCATTACGAATAAGGATTGTATCTCAGAAACCCTGGATTTACAGCAGAGAGAGTGGCAGTGCTTCTCTGGATATGTGCTTGTATGGTTGCACTTCTGATTGGTAAGAGAATTACTTCTGTAGTCCTTGTTTGCTTGATGTTGGATTGTGGCTTTCTTATTATTTCTCCTGGCTTATTTGACTCCCAGACCACAACTCAGATTGCAGAGATGATTAGAAATACCTGCTTACATGAGAGCTAAAGTGCTACAGACAAAACTAAAATGTGTTACAAAGTAAAGAAAATAGAATTCTTATTTCTACTGTATGTTATCTTCTTCCATTCCTTTATCTTTTTATTTTGGTATGAAAATGAATAGTAAAAAAAGCTAAAACAAGAGAAAAAATTAATAAATAACGTAAAACTGGAAATTCTTGCTTATATGCAACCAACCAAAGGCACACAGTTATTTCTGTGGTAATCCTACATGTAGTATTTCAGAGGTACTATCTTTATACACTCAGAAAAAGAAGCAAATTAATTTTTGTGGCTAGGCTTTTTCAATCTATGGCATAAACTAAGATACTCTATTTAGAATTTTCTACAATCTTTCTCTCTTTCTTCACACCCCAAATCTGCAGGTAGCACTACTGAGCAGAGATTTTTGACTCTGGTCTCAGAGGAAAGCCCCAGCACAGCTGCTGCAGTAAGCCCTTCGCTCTGTGCAGTGTCTGATGCTGGGGCAAGGCTGAGGGACCACTCCCACGGGCAAAGAAGCCTTTTCCGAACACGGCTGGCCCAGGAGAAGAGGAAGCATTTTACCAGCACACACTGTGTGAAGCATGTCCTCCGTTGAGGAACAGGCTTTGGTCTGCAGGGCTGACAGCTAAGACACTTTGTGTAAACAACACCCTAAAAAATCCTTATTTTCATGCAGTGGTGAAGCTGCAGTAACCTGAGACAACCCTCCATCCTAACACTCTGTCACACATCAGCCATATGTTTCAGTACTCACATAATGTCAGAAAAAAGTTTCAGCCTGGATCTCTGGATTTCAAGCATGTATATACATGTATAATTAATCTTGTTTGTCATTGATCTTATTAAAGGGTAATTTTCTTTGAGCTAAACAAAGAATCATTGCTCTTGCACAAACTTGCAGTATTGTCCTCCAGTTCAAGAGGATTTCCTTGGAAAGGTGTATCCATTTTTGAAACAAAATTTCCTTTGATTTTAGGAAAGCACAAATCATGCCACAGGTGACTTCACTGTATAAGAGTGAGAAGAATCTGGTCCTTGATTTGTTTAAGCTTGGCTGCAGGGAGGATGCTACTTTGGATGAGTGATGTAGTTAGGAAAAAAACCAGTTTTCACATTGCATATGATCCATGTGAGTGCTGGAAGGGCACTCACAGACCATTTGCTGTAGAATGGGATAGGACAGTCCCAAGCTGTGACTGCCAGCTCAACTGCATAACCATATCAGAAGGACGTCCAGTCCTAAAATGTACAAGCCTCTGTTTTCTCCTAAACTCCCAGCAGTTATTGAAGGAATTTTTCTTGTTGTCTTCATGCTCTTTCGAGAAAATTACTTTTCTTAGAGGTCTAGTGTACTCTCTTAGCAAATCAATGTCAAGGAAATAATACAGGAAATTATTTTTTTATGCTTTGACGATTCTTCTTTTCTGTAGAATCAGGCTGATAAAGCAAGAAAATGCCTATTTATTTTGGCAATGTGGTCTTGATTAACATCCAAATATTGTGAAGAATCTGAACATTATTAGGCAGAGATTCCTGACAAAACACACTTCCACAAGTCAGAACAATTTGTGATTGTATCTCTTGTAAATTTTTGTTCTTTTGAATGAGTGCCTTCAACATTTGAGGCACTGAGAGTCACTGCAAGTGACAGTCTTATAGGCCTGTCCAACAACAGAGATTTCTGCTATGCTATTTATGCCCTCTTAATTGTCCAGTAAGAGCTGGATGCTGAAATGGTGTGATTGGGGAAACACGTATCCAATAAATGCACTCTGGCTTTGTGCATTTATTTGCTCTGAAATAAAAAAAAACTCTGAAAAAGTGTACATAGTGTTACTTCATGAGGCTTCCTTTACAATGTCACGATGCAGGTTAATACCTTCTCTCAAGAAGGGGTAGTAAGACCCTGCCTTCTCATGGCTTTTTGTATTAAATAAATTGGAAACCCACTATAGTAATTTAAAAGATGTATATGTTTTATATTATGTATATATGTATGCATATTACAATGTAGGACTGTTTTCTGATACTAAAATTTGTTTCCATTTGTTTCAAATTACCATTTTTGAAATACAGGATTTTCCTTTGGCAACAAAAATAAAAGAAATCCCAAACTAATATAGTTTTGAGGGCTGAAGCATGGAGGTGTGAGCTGAAATCTCAATAAAATCAGTAACTTTTTAAAATTGCCTATTATGGGCTTTGGATCAGTTAAAATTTAGGTTTCACAGGATGTTCTTTTGTTCAGCAACATTCTGGCAAAATCCACAGTTAGAGGCAAAAATATCCATTATGAAGCAATTTAAAGTCACCAAATTGATTTCCTGCTGTATTTTTAATGGCATTCTTTTGCATTTGCAGCCAGTGGCCTGAGCCAAGGGGGTCATTGGTGTCCTAGGTATTAAACAGAGCCAGAAACTGCATATACTAAAATACACAGGCTCCAAACAAACAAGGCAGACATAAAGCCAGGAAGCTTTAAAAGCATTTTCTGTGTTCTTTAAACCCAAGCAAGTAAAAAAAAATAGTGATGTAATGATTTCAGACCCTGAAAATACTAACTATGAAAGCGGATCCTTAACTTCTATTAATATCCTAAATGTTTTTCCAAAGTTTTTCTTTGGCATTTTCTTATATATTCACACCAGGAGTTAGCTTCAGAGAGGAGCTTTAAAGAGAAATCTAGAAAAAATATTCTTAGTAATTTCAAAAAGCTTCATGACCACTTGTAAAACAAAATATGGATTTTGTGTCTCAGAGCACAGCCAATAAATTAATTCTGAGAAGGTGCCACTATTTCATAAACTGCATATTGCAGTTTATAAAGACCCCAATATGCACATATAAATATGTGCATATTGGGGTCTTTCAGCCTTGTACCTATTGCTACCACAGAGACCCATAAAACTTCCTCCTCTCATAAGTAACACTTGAAAGTCTTGTTTAAACTATTTTAAAAGAACATTATTGTCATAATAATGCTGTCTAGCTACACTGGGGTTTTTAAACACCAGTATTTAAGATTGTATTTAAGATTTAAAAGTACTTTTTGAGTGCACCATGCAGATAAATATATCTGTACCTCTATATTGAAATAAAAAGCTGTTTATGTTAGTATAAGGAACCATGAAAGTGCTAGGAGCACACAGTGTGAATAAAATTGCCATTTGCATTAGTTTTAAATGATAATTTCTAGCAAGTTTTCACATGAGATATTGATTGGATTATTCCCTGTCCTATGTCAGTAAATGAAAGATGGTAATATGTAGTCACTATGAAAAAGGATTTCACAACAAAACTGTGATTTGTTTCCTGCAAATTTCTGTTCTAAGCATCTCTCTTTCTATCATGCGGCTGGACAGTCCCTTGGTGTGCTGTTACTATGACTGACCAAATGCAGTGACCAAAGAAGTTTTCTGGAAAAATGCAAGAATTTTTGAAATTATTATTTTCTTCTTTAAGGAAACAGTCAACATTAAATACACATATGTGTGTATATATATATATATATGAATATATATATATATATGTACAAAAATATGTGTGTTAAGTGTGAAAACCTGAGACTAAGAGGAGATGTTGTTTTGAAATGCTGAAAATAGAGCTATTCCAAAATGAAATATTTTTTCGTCTTTGCAGCATTCCTGGAGAAATATTATCCTGAAAATTGCTGATATTTAGACCATTCTCATCCCATTTTGTAAAGAAAACATATGTCAGAATATCAACCTTTCCCGTGGAACAGGGATTTTGAACAACTCTAATCAGTGCAATTTTCATTAGCTTTTGCTCTGATGTTTATGTCTGTCTTCAAAACAATTGCTGTTGGTTTGGGTCACTCAGGGAAAAAAAAAAAAAAAAAAAAAAAAAAAAAAGCCGGGGGTCCACAGATAAGGAAGAGATTTCACGAGTTCATCTAATCTGTTCTCCTCAGTGCCATGTAAACCTGACAGAGGTGTTGTCAAAAACTACCATGTACAACAATCTGCTTTTGTTCCAGAAGAGGTAGAGTCATGACGTATCCTCCTAAATTCATACAAGCTCTTTCATCACCAAGCAAGGATTTACCTCACCTAGTCTGTTGTTACCACGAAGTTGGGCACTCAGTTGAAGCTACTCAGCCATTCTCTGTCTCTAACTGTGGCAGAGAAAGGGTTGTCTGTCTCCCCTCAATATCCACAGGCCCTGACAGAGGACCATTTATCCATTGTGGAATACACAGATGGACCACGTTCACAATGCCATTTCTCTCCTCTGACTACTATGGGGAAAAGTAGATGAAATTAGATTCTTGCCTTGATTTTTTCTTAGGTCTTCACCTAGGCATGCTCATTTTATGTAGTAAAGAATTTTACTGTGGGATCCAGTGTTAGGACCTTATACTTTTCGGTATCTTCTTTCATCCAAGAATTTAATACTTCATAACCCCTAAGTGGTTGTGATGTGGATTTTTTTATAGTTAGTCAGGGTGAATATTAAATACAAATGACATAATGAAACTTAACATTCAGTCTTTGCTGCTGATGCTATGAGAATAAGGGACAAGCGAGAGAGAAGGATAAAATGGAATTAAAAGATCCTGCATCATGTTTGGACTAAAAAGATAGTAGCAAGCTGTCCACCCACAAAGCAAGTGTCCTCAAATAATAAAATTATTATATATAATAATTATTCTATAATTATATATAATTCTATATAAAGAATTATTCTATAATAATAAAATAACATCTTAAAAGAGAATGTTCATGAAAGCTGAAGGGCAACAAGGGAGCAGGATCAGTCAATATTAAGTGGTGGAAATAAAAAACCTGAAGAATTAAAAATTCTTGAATTTTAAAAAAACCTGAAAATAAAGGATGAAGTAAAGAAACCTGGATCCCTACAAGCTTCTTGATTCTTTCTCAACATCCACATGAAGTAAGTGAACTAACAATTCCTTTTGCTTTTGAACATCCTTTTCCCTGTACCATCCTGAGTCATAGAGGGAAGTTCTCTGTTAGTGTTGCAAACTACAGAAACTTTGTACCTTTTGTCTCTGTTCAATATAAGTAGGTTTAGTGGTACGAAACAACCTTCAACAAATTGGGACTCCAGGACATGTTTAGACTACAGAAAATTCTGAGCTGTAGAAAACCCATGAAAGTAGGTTTGTTTTTGTTTTTGTTTTTGTTTTTTTTTAGATGAGACAGAAAAAAGAAAGGGGAAAAATAATGAAGACATTCCAGAACACTGGACTGTAAGAGCAGATAGCTTAGTAAAATTCAATTTTGATGGAATTGCATGAGAATCCTTGTCTAACTTGTGGATTCTAAATTCAAGCTACACTAGTTATGACATATGAAAAAGTACGAGGAACAGAATACTGAGATTTGATAAAGAGCTGGTGAAGATTAACCTCTGAATCTGTGAATCATATCAGTTGCTGTATTTCACAAGCAAAATATGAATGTCTAGATGCAGTGAAAATTAGATGTTTGATTTTTATCAGTGGAAAGATGGACATAACGACTACTGGAAAGCCAGAGATAAGAAGAAAAGACAGGAATTACTACTGTGTACTAATATGTGGCATGCCCAGATTTCACTAAGCTGGCTTTTATATTTCTTTCTTTTTAGCAACATAAGCATGAGTGAAAAAAACCACCAGTAAATATGAGGAATTGCTTATTTCCAAACTGTTAAAATTGGTTAAACTTCCATGCTAAAATTAATCTCCATGAAATTTTGTAATACTGAAACTTCTGTATATGTGAGTTTTTTGAGATTCAGGCAACATTTGGTCATTTATTTGGTCAATATATATCAGCAACATTTAGACATTCTGAGACAGATATTATGATCCATGCTTTATAGTCAAGATCAAAGACTAAACAAATGTGAAAGGAAAAAAGAAAATAATTATATTTTAAAGCAGTTTAAAGATGCCTAGATTCCTAGATATGTTACAAATATATGTGCATTTTACATATATATTACCTCTCTATAGAATATAAATATCTCAATGATGGTGAACATATAAGTTTTTTCTCTATCATTCTTTAAAAATGAAAATTAAAGTGAAGCATTTAAGGTGAACTCTATTTTTGGAGCACACCCCTTTGATAAATTTCACTGGAGCACTGGTGATGGATTTATTTGCACTTCATTCCTTCTGGAAAGTCAGGATGCTTTTTGTTTGTTTCTATGCCATTTAAACCACCAAATTTAATTGTTTGCTTCCCTGGCTGTAGTGAAATAAGAAGATAATGAGTTTTTCATTGTTCACTAATTGTCTACTAAGGATGAGACACAGTCAGCCAACTGTAAATTGCTGCTTTACTGTAATGTTTGGATATTTCAGTGCAAATAGTCACAAATACATCTGTTCCTGCATAAAGTGAAATGTCTGTGTTATGAAAACAAGCTGATGTAGAGAGCAATAAAAAAAATAACTCGAATTACTTCTGTTGATTAGAATTTGGTGTATTGTTTGAGTTGCTTTTGACATTTCAGAAAATCACTGGCATGTTTCAGCACCATAAAGACAGGTGATATTTCAGCAGCTTTTTTTGTTCTATAGTATTTAGAATTTGAAACCTGGAGCTGATATTCACAGATAATGTAAATCTTAGGATCTAAGTTACTTTGCAATGCAAAATGACAAAACCTGTTAGGGCTCAACAGGCACCATCTTTTTCTTATCTTGGATGGTTCTAAAAATAAAGGTTCCCAAGATGAGTTAAGCATCAAAGTTATGTTAACTTTGAATTTCCTGGCATGTGTCTTCTCTGGTTTTTTTCCTATCTGTTTTTAGAATGGAGTAGATTTAACATTCTAATCTGATCCAAACTTCCCTCAAGGATCCAGAAAGAGATTTTAACCCTATTGAGTCTAATGGCAGTTTCAGTATTGATATAAAACTGAGTAGGATTTCATGTTAAAATTTTCAATCACATCATCCATAATGTATAAGCTTCAGTTCAAAGGCAGAAAATGACTGTTTCATCAGCAAGCCCATTTCTCTCTGGAACAGGGAGGTGTCAGTAGACAATGTTTCAAAATGGACTTGATCCAAAACTCATAAAAGAAAAAAGAACAGACTTTTGTAAGAAAACAACTGCTCTTGTAGATTTTCGGTGACTTTGACAATATTCCATACGACCATGGTTCAGAATTGTACTGTTTCTTCCCTAGTTCCCTTTGATAAAATACACAACCTACCCCATTTGAAAGAGAAACATGCTTAATAGTTATTTAGAGACCACAAGATACTGTACTATCATTTCATAGGACCAAAAAAAGATTATTTAATTGAAGTAACAATTTGCTCTGTCAAAATCTGACTGGGAAGATTTTGACTTAGAATTTATTTTTATTTTTATTATCATTATTATTGTTACTATTATTATTATTATTACAGAGTATTCTGAGTTCAGATTATCTAAACTTAGAATGGTTTTATTTTTTTCATTGAATTTTCATGTTGTTTATTTATTTTCTCAGCCATTCCACCTTTTATTTCCATTTCATTAAAGAGAAAAATGAAAGCAGAGGTACTTCACAGAGTGGAAATTGCTGTGATAAGCCTACGCTAGCAGGACTATCTTAATATTTACTCTTATTTTATATCTTTATATATTCATGTACATCTTATCTATAAATATGAATATTTTATGTAGATTTTTATTATGGTCCATGTTTATAGTCACTGGCATCTGGTGCATTGTTTTGGTGAGAAGGGATGGGTAACTGAGGATTAGCAGGGCAGGTGCCTATTTTAAGAATAAGAGCAAACTAAAGGGCCAGGCAATCACTGCTTCATTTATTATTGGCTCCAAATGCAAAGATGTTCTTGGAGGCATCTCTGAGTCTGCTGTTTGGAAAAGGGATAGTATTTTTCCTAGGATTTATGGTTTAATCAAGGCCTTTGAGTCCTACCAAGCCAATGAACATTCAGTTTATAGCAATCATTTTTGGCTTAAGCCCAGAGCTGTAGCTCATTCTCAGAGCGGTGAAGAAGCAAGTCTTGTCCAGCTGAAGCACCTGCAGCAGAAGAGGTCCTGGTTCCAAAAGGACCAAAGCCTCTCAGGCAGAGGCTAATGCTGCTTGTGACTGAGGAAAGAACGAGCGAAATACTGGATAAGTGCTCACCATGATACAGAAAAAAGGATTTGATATGCTTAACAGCACAAAGAAGTAAAACAAACAGGAAGTCTCAAAAGCAAAGGAGCAGAAGTCACATTAAATCCACTCCGACTCTCTTCTTGGTGTTGGGGTGGTTGAGAGGAAGGACACACATCTATCCATGTTTCTCCACAAATGAAAATTTTGCGAAGATTTTGCCAAGCAACCCAGTAATCTCCAGAAGATCCAAAATCTGTTACAGAGGGTAGAGTTCAAGCAGCTATGACAAGGCTATTCTGAATTAAACTACACAAACATTTTCCATGCTTCCTCATTATTAGTGGCTTTAATAAAAGTGGTGCCTCTACATAATATTTCTTCTAAATGTGTGTGCTTTTGCTTCTTGCAGGGGCCCTTATAGCTGCTCGTAGTAAAACAGATCAACATTTTTTTCACCAGTTTCCATCTATCCTATGTCCATTTCTCATTAGGACTCTGCAGGGATTAGAACTGGTGTTTTCCAGCCACAAAAAAACCTAAAATACAATGAGTGAGCTAAATTCTTTCAATGACTTCGTTACTTGTCTACTCGAAAAATATAATGAAAGGAGTACCAGGAAAAGCATACATGTGTGTAGGTGGGAATTAATCTTTGCTAGTGGTGAATAGACTATTTGAGTTTATGCTCAGCACTTATTACCAGGCAAACACTGCTAGTCATGATAGTGTTTACTGTCTCGCTAAAAGAAGAAACCCATTTAGGAAAATGCTTGTCATTATTTGTAAAATTCATCCTATCTTCAGCCCTGTGCTGAAATGAGATTCTTTTCCGTTGATTTCTCAACAGAAAGGGCTTGTCCACTAAGAAGACTTTGCTGTCTCCAGAGGATCTGGTTCTGTTTGCTGTTAATGCTGAGACTTTGGTCTTAAGCTGGCTGGACTCTTTCCAGCGCTGTGGAGAGGTTGGTTTTAAGGCCCACCAAAGGAGCATTACAACAGCCCTGTGTAGTGTAGGTTGCTGGATGCATGCTTTGAATTAACCTGTCTCTACAGACCACAAACCCTACCCAGCTACTGCCAGTGAAGACCTCAGAAAAATACCAGGCAATTCTTCCTATTATATTTGTTCCTTCGTGTCCTACATCCTGAGATAAATTTTGCTTCAATGAATTCTTGAAGGTGACTTCTCATAAAATGCAGAAGAAAGTAAATATTACAAAAAAAAAAAAAAAAAAGGACATAAAAACTGTAATTAAATTTCTTCACATAGCATAGAAGAAAAAAATGTGATGCCTTTGAAAAAACATATAACACTTTTTTTTCCTAATCCTTTTTCTTCCCTCTAGGACCTTTATTTATTGCATATTTCAGCAGTTACTATCAGGTGATGAGTCTTTCAAACAACAATGCTGACTTCATTTATTAAACTTCACAAGGGCTAGGCATGGAGTGTAAATAGAAAACCTACTATCTCTGGATGCCAACAATGATAATTGCAGCTGCAGTTACTGTGAAGGCCATGGAGTGCTATGTAGAGTAAATGAGAGATTTTTTTTTCAGTAGATAAACATCCTGTTATAGTTCTGAGTGAGTGGAGAGATAACACAAACAACACAACTGCTTAGCAAACGCACTCCTTATCATCTGACTAGTTGAAGGGAACAGGTAGGAATTATAAAGTCAAGTAAAAATATAGGAATGATTATTGAACCCTGATCAATAAAGAGATACATGGTCTGATTTATCTTCAGATCAACTCTACATGGAGAATGAATTTTCAAGTTACATCTCTGCATTATTCAAAAAATAGCTACCTGTGTCTAGCAGAGCATTCTCCTCTCCCT
Source organism: Sylvia atricapilla (assembly GCF_009819655.1). Taxonomy (NCBI): domain Eukaryota; kingdom Metazoa; phylum Chordata; class Aves; order Passeriformes; family Sylviidae; genus Sylvia; species Sylvia atricapilla. The sequence continues at coordinate 25,550,838 of NC_089146.1, forward strand.
CCCTGAGGCTCTCTTCAGTGCATTCCCATAGGTATCGTCCCGCATTTATGACTCTCATATATCACTCCAATTTGAGGGGCCAAACTCAATGCAACATGATATTTAGGAGGGTTTCAGCAGGGAGTGAAAGACAGAGGATGGACAATTTGTTACAAAGAAAACACATTTGGGTGCAAGAGGTCTTATTTTCATGCACAGACAAGGTTCAGATGCAAGCCTTTTGAGGGGTTTGTCGCAAGAACACGGAATGACTAAAAATGCAAATGTTAGGACACTGCAAAGCAGCAGAAAGGAACTTGCACCCCGCAGTTTACAGACTCGTTCCTGGGTGACTCTTCCATTCAGTGAGGGTGAACAGACCTGTCAATGTTCTGGCAGCTGGAAGTCATTCATCATTCCACTCAAGGCCAGCGCTAGATATAGCCAACAGTGGGGTCTCCAAACCTTTTTCAGAATCCCCTCTCGCTTTTGCAGGAGATGCAAAGGACTTAGTGAGCTCAGCTGCCAGTCATAAGAGTGCCAGAGAGGGCAGAGTTCAGAGCTGGCTGTGCTTTCCTTCTGAGTGACTGCTGCAGCCTCAAAGATTAAGGAAAAAGTTTAATTGTTTACCAACATTAATTATAAGCTTGGTAGCCACCCTCATTACACCACCATTCTTTTACTAGGGCCAGTTGGATCAGACTGTTCATTTGTGGCTCAACTTCTGAAGCAACAAAATGGCAATAATAGTATTTCATCATTGTGTATCCCAGATAAAATGCATTTTAACAGCACCAAGATGCTGTTTTGTTATTTTTCCTCTTATGATAGGATGAAAGGCTGAAAGAGTTGTTATTTCTGAATGTATTTGAAGGCAGAATTTTTTTTTTTTTTTTTTTTTTTTTTTTTTTTTTTTTTTTTTGCCAGCAGTGAAAAAAAACAAAAGCAGATTTCAGGGCAGGTGGTAAAGAACCAGATGCCATTGAAAAATTAATAAATCTTCAAATAATAACAGGAGTAACTTTTCAAGGGAACTCAGACTTAAGTTTTTTTGGTTGTGGGTCAAGCTGACATATGGTTTGCTTAGACACTGAGATGACAGACAGAATCTGAACAGAAGCAATCAAAACAAAATCTGTTAAGGAACAGACAGCAAAAATATGATCAGCGAAGGCAGGAAAATTAGATTGACAGCTGAGAGAGGCCGACAAATGATAAATAAGCAATCTAGCCTTTTATTTTTTTTAATTTAAGCAATTGCCCCCTGCTATACGATTTCATAAGCTTTGGATATCTTAACAGGTTGATAATAGGAAACTAATTTAAAAGTAAATATCCTGTTTCCACAGGGTGTATAACACAAGGCATCACTGATCCTGTTTCCAATATGATACACTTCCTGCAGTTGCCTGAACTTAATATCTCATTTGCATCAATAGAAACTAGATCTTGATATATTTCTATGCCCATTTTTGCCAGACTCTCTGCTGTGCTACACTGCTGAACACATGGTGGAACTGGGAGACCCAGACAAATCTCCAACAGGCAACTGCAGCAAGAGAGTCTCAGCTTTGGCTTTCTTGGTTTGCCAATTCTTCTGCAACACTCCCCATGAGAAGGTCAGGAAAGGCAAGTGTGGCAATACCAATGTTACCCTTCAACTCCCTGTTGCTGTCCATTGCCACCCCTCAAAGAAAAACACACCATGCAGAGCTGAAATAGTAGGACAAGAGCACTTTTCACGTGCTTCAACACAGACTCAGCTTATTTCAAACACCTTTTTGAAGTGAATCAGCTACCCAAGTACGTTATATAGATCTAGTAATATTCAATATATGTAGCAAAACATGGGTTAGAAGCTATAGTTGCAATGGAATAAATGGAAAACCTTTTTCTTATGTCAGTGAAATTAAAATATCTAGTTAAAATACAGAACTCAAAGACCTGTGTTTGCCATAAATAAATGACAAAAAATGACTAGTCTTAATTCAGGCTTTTCTTGAATTCTTAAACTCATGTCTAGAGTAATCAGTGTGTGAAAGGAGATTTAGTTGAAAAATAAGTTATGATTTCAGTTTTGTATCTGTTTTTTCACAAATATACATACATATATTTGTCATGATATTATGAACCCAAAGAATTTCAACAGATTCATCAATTAGCCAAAGTAGCTGTGAAATTTTTTCACACATTTTCCTTCCCACTATCTAATTCTTAAAAGAGCAATAAACTTTTTTAAAATATTGATTAAATCTAATGTGCCACTCCACAGCTGCCAGCCACAACATGGTTTTATTATTTATAATTATAGAATAGCGGTTTCTATGACCTCATGTTCATGCTTTCAGAATTTGGAGGAGTAATAAGAAAAACTTAAAAAGTTAATCTTTGCTGATTATACTCGCAGCAGCTGCATTTCTTAGAGAAAAGCTAATTTTCTTTATGGACAAATTAATTAATGATTTTGTATTATATGTAAAAATCATAAGTGACTTTGAAGTGTCAACAAAGCTCAAAACAGACTGAGAGTGTGAGAAAGTGAGATTTAAGTCCCATGTAAATAAATGTATTCTAGAGAGGTGACTATAACCTGACAGTGTCCAGGGAAATTGAAAGTTCAATGTTCAGTAAAAAGAGCTGCACCAAGACTTTATGGATGAGACTTCAGCACTGATGATTTCCTGACTGGCAACAGGAAAGAAGAGATCAGCCCTGTGTGCTGGCTCTTAAATGAGAATAGAATATCTTGTGCTTGGTTCAACAAGCCAGAACTAGAACCAAATCCCAGGTTCTGGAATAGGCATCCCTCTCACAGCCTTTCTTGTACCTCAGTAAGGCCTGATTTCCTTCTTTGCCCAGTATCATGGTCTGAACATGAGGGATAGAGGACATTCCACCCTCAGTCCAAATTGCAATCAGGTGTTTAGGGCCCTCCCTTCAGATGCAAGATTTTTAAGATGGTATTAAACTATGAAGATCCAGGGCTTCTTTTGAGACACACATCCTCGCCTCCTTTGGTTGCCTAATTCTCACCACAGAAAAAGCATTTATGACTCTCCATCCTTTAAAGCATTTTTTTAGTTAGTCAAGGTGACCTCCCAGTCAGAAAGAATCAGACCATCATGTTGCAGCCATGCCATGGTCCCCATCTCACTCACCAACAGCTAGGGAGTCACAGCTGGATTCCTTGGGATCCATCAGTGAAATGCTGGAAATGCAAGTGTCAAAAATAGGCAGTGGTAACAGGGAAACCTCTTGGTGAGCAAAACATTCTGTTGGTAAAAAGTGACATTACTTCTTTTTCCCTACAACAACGCATTGATTTGTCATGGCTAGGTGCTCAAGTTAAAAGGATGGTTATTCAACAATTAGTACAAAAACTAGCCAAATACACATAGGGATGAAGGTGCATCTTTTGAAGACTTTTCTCCCTCAGTGAAAATAAAGACGATTTTTTTTGCCATATAATGTCTTATTAATGCTTACATTAATAAGACTTTTCTCTGTTTTTATTCCACAGGCAGTTCCAAGTTGTATATTTGCATTTCAAATTAATTTCTTTTTGTGGTTTTCTACACTTCCATGTATAAGGAATTGGATTCCAGAATAAGAATGCTGGACTATTATCCCAGACATGAAATGTCAGGATGTGTATATTTGCATTTCCTAAAGAATATATTACCTAGTGGCAAAAATTATGATGGACAAAATATAATACACATGAAATATGATAGTATGAGATGTACAGAATTTGTTAGTCCTCTGAAACACTGAGAAAAGATTTTCTGCCTAGAGATTCAGAAAACAATTTGCAAAATAGTAGAACAATAGGATGTGCTTAAGTCTGTATTAAGGCATTTTCAAGTGTCATCAAATGGATGAAAAATCCATAGAATCCACACAGATTGCACGAGTTAACAATGTTCAGATTATGATTTACACTGGAAAGAGGATTATCCCTGCATTGCAATGGTGGCTGTTAAAATCAAGACAGGGTTTGCTTTTCATCCAGTTGAAATGAAAACAGCTTAAACTGGACTGACTGGTTCATGTAAGGTAGAGGTGAAATTAGAAAAAAGATGACCTGAAAGACGGAAACTGTAACGTCTATTCAATAGTGTTTTTCAGACGGATGACTGTAATTTTAAGTTTCCACTATGTTACATTATAACATGATCCAAAATCCATTAGAATCTTTCCTTTTGTGGAACTACAGGGTTGGGAAATGTTTCTGATTGGAACTCAAAACACACACACCTCACTCAAGAATGTCACTCTGATAAGGTTCAAGAGCTCTCCTAGTAAAACCCTTACTTTGTGCTACACACACAGAATTAAAGGTTACCATTCCCCATCTGAGCTGCAGTCAGTGTTCATCTCAATAGGTGAGCTGTCTGCTACAATAGAAAATCAAAGTGTTTTGCTGAAACTTTCTGTTGTTTACTTTTTCTTAAATCACTTCAATTGGGTCATTTGCAGCTCTCAAAAATTTCACATAATCTGTTTCCTGAGTTGACCAAAACCACTAGCATTTTCTGGACTTTTCTGGATTTGCTGTAAAAGACAAAAGTCCCAATTCCAGTGATGCGTGGACCAGTAAGAAATTTATGTTAGTCCTCAAAGCACACTGGATAAAAAGTCCATTTCTTTCAGTGGCTGCCTGCTTCAGTGGCTGCTGTCTTTCTGTAAAAGTGAGACACTAGACAATTTGATTTTTGCTGTTTGAGAACCGCCAAGTAGCAGTAAATATTTTACTATCCCTTTTATGTTTTTTAGTAAATGAAGTGCATAAAGGAACTAAAGAGATTATAGCATTTTCTGTATTTCTACTCCTTCTTTACAGCCCCCCAAACATTAGGTGAAAATCTGTAAGTTTATCTATAATGTTCAATGATACAGCGCATAGATTCTAATAGATGGTATTACAGTGCATAGATCTCTCAAAGCAGAGACTGATGAGAAGGGATTTCACTGCACATGGAGTTGGAAATGTACTTATCAACTAAGTGTTTCAATAATATTAAATTCATATTAAAAAAAGAAATAGTCATTCTTGGTGTAATTCCGTGGGATTTCTAAAGTATCTGGCAGCCACTCTGAAAGAAATATCTTATTTGAAAATGACATTTTTGCATACCACACACAGACTGTATAGAAAGAACTGCAAAAGTGCTCTACTGAAAATTGATTTTAACCCTATGTTCACTAAAATGAACATTTGAAAGAAGAATTTTTAAAACTGGTGATAAAGTCCCATTCAGTACTCAGTGAGTATAAAAAATACTTCATGGAATTATTTTATAAATACTTTTTTTATCACTTGTATCTCTTTGCCCTCCCTAATTACTTAGTCAATACCTGTGTTGTGGAATTGTTTTTGCCAGGGAAAGCAATCAATGATATCACTCGAATGATACTCAATCTGAACTTACTTGCTTGGATTTAGATTTCAGGTTGGCTAAGCCACTCTCAAGACGTAAGGGGACTGCAACTTTCAGTTCACACAAGAGACAGTCACAAACAAATTCAATATTGAAATATGGTGAAGCATTATTTCGAAATAACTTCAGCAGCAGTAAGCTGTTCAGAAGTGAGAAGTGACCACAGAGGATATATTTGAGCTATTTCATTACATTTAAAAAGGAATTTTCAACAGAATTCAACCATAAAATGTGTGCAACTGAAGAAGCAAGAAAGCAAAATACTTGCCTTGCTGATTAACACACCGTATTTTTATGAGCAGTCCTGGCTCTTGGGTTGAAATTTGCAAAGCACAATTAAGCCACCATCAGGTGACCTGACCACCACAGTCCCTCAGGATATCTTAGGATTGTAAGACATGGAGCTAATGAAATTTCAGACAGTTGGTGGGTTAAGTGAATAAGAGAGGAATTGCCTCTTAGGAAACTGAGATATGAGACACTCTGGATATAATTTCAGTTTTCCATTTTACTAAAGCTGCTTTTGAGGTGAGCATGGTGGCTCTATCACTCAGATACTAGTAGTTCTCTAAGGACTTCTTACAGATCTGCCTTCAAGCTAGGAGGACCGAATGTGATGGTTCAAAGTAAAAGGAAAAAATCACAGTAACTCAAGTAACTGCATTATTCCTCACCTCTCTCCAATGTCCTTGCAAGACTTAGGGGCCCTCCTAGCAGAGTCTGAGTAGCCCAGAGCAGGCTGGGCTACTCTAAAGAGTGCATCTAATCTACACCTAAAGTATATCTCATATGTATTACTTTTCTTAAAGTTACTCCATCCTGGACTAAAAATATTGCAGTGGTAAAACCACACTGGCTGCTGCAGACACACAGAATCCTACAGCCACAAGAGCAGGATCACAGACAAGATCATGTGATGGTCACTTGGGATACAGAGGAAGTCGGGAGATCTGTAGTCAAACCTCCTCCTCCAAGTGGGATCAGCCATGAGATCAGACCTGGTTGCCCAAGACCTTTATTGAGCTCCCTCAATTACACCCACAGCACGTGCTGAAGGTTTGCAGGGAGGCACTGAGTTTGCTCTTCAGTGACTTGTTCTCAGCCAAGACAAAGGATAGGGAAGAGTGGGAACACTTACAGAATTGTAGTTGAGCTGTCAGATGAAAAACATTTTTTTAAATTTACATTAGGCCTGAATAGGCTCAAGCAACAGCTGTCTGTCCACAACACAAAGCTGATGCTCTTACCAAAGCACCAGTCATGCCTGACTATGCAAAAATGACTAAGAGTTGAGAAAAAAGCAGTTTAAGAATTGAAATGTGACAGCGTAAGTGGATGGCAAATCTAGCTTTGGCAGTAGGACTGGATGTATGTTTAAGAGCACAGACGCATTCCTGTCCTGCTCTCCTAGTGGGTACTTTTTACCTTGGTATGTCTGTCACGCAAAGACCAACACAGAACCCCACAAAGAAAGAAAGATAAAGAAGAAGGAGCAGTCCCCTGACAACAGAGAGAGAGAGACAAATAAGGCCTTTAGGTTCAGAGGGATGTAAATGGAGTGTTTTGAAGAAAGCAGGAGTGAGTTATCCAGGGGAAAGAGAAAGTTCATAGGCAAGGATCTGTTATACACAGCTTGCAAACACAGGCCTGTGATTTATTTGGAAGGCCCAGTTTATTGCTATAAGACCTAAGCAGTGTTGCTTTCAAAGTTTCCAGTTTCACAAACATGTAGTAGATTATGCTTGTTTTTCTCTGGCCACACACGTCTGACCCTGATCCACAGCTCAGTGTAGCAGCATTAGAAAAATACTCACTGCTAAAAAATCACAAAGAGGTGTTAAGAGTCTTTCTTCACACAAAGCAGATATGATGAGTGCTTTTGAATAAGCCACACTGCTGGGGTGATTGTATTGATTGGGAAAAGAGGGATAATCATGCACTGATTTTGCCTTTTTTTTTTATATATATCAGATATGCTCCTGAATTTTCTAAGCAAGAAAATCTAGTGGATAAATTTATTACAACAGTATAAATTTATGCACTGACTGAGGCAGTTGTAGCTAGTATTTTTACCTTTCCTGACTCAGTTTTTTTTGCAGTGTGGCAACATTTGTGAGCCTTTCTGGTGGTGGCTGCATTTCAGGAGTGAGAATATATCTGAGTGACCAACTCATCTTGGCTGTATAGTGTGATACAAATGCATCAGGATTGATTTATATCTTTATTTATTCCTGCATTATGTATACATGCATGTGTGTGTATGTATATATATATATGCAGATAGCATATATATATATATGCTATCTGTAGCAACATTTATTATATTCTTTCATATTATGGTAGTGCCCAGAGCACACAGGGTTCATCCAGTGCAAAAACTTAAAAGATTCCAGAAGTACAAAGCAGTGAATAAACCTCAAGAAACTGTTCTAAAACACTTCTGCTTCTACACAGGGCCATAAAAGTAAATAATTCATGCTATTGTCCATCTCTTCTTTTCAGCCCAAGAGGCACCACTGTGGGATTTGATTCTGTTTTTCAGCGTGACCCACTGACAGGTTCAGAACAATTACAAGAGCTCTCCAGGAAGCAGAGATGGGAGTGTAATGACATGATGGTTCTGCTCTCAGGCCACCTTGCAGATTGCTGGTCAGATGGGTTGTGACCGGCAGCTTCTTTGACCCTCCTCTGCTGCTCAGAGGAAGGACACTCCAGACTAGGCCTTTAAGGCTGAAGAATACACAGGGTCCAGGATACCACTTGAAGTTATCTGAGTTTAGATCTATCCTCCCACTCTGACCCTTGCAAAGCTCTCATTCCTGCAGTGTACTTGTTATTGCTGAACAGGGATCAAAACAGTACCTTGATTTTTGACTTATTTGTTCAGATTCATGTAAGACATTTATCAAAGGAATAATTTGCTCAGTCTCTCTGTGAGGTCTCCAAGGTGAAGTCATGTGGAGTCAGATCCATTAAGAGCACTAAAGAATGCAAGTGTATTCCACACTTTTCTTCATACAGAGAAGAAGGTTATCTAGAACAGTTACAAAGGCTGGATTTGTAACAAAATGTGTCAGGGCTGGATGGATGTGTGGCAGATATTGTGGAAATAAACTTGCATACAGAAGACTGCAGTGAAGAAGTGCCAGTGGCTTTGGCTGATTCCATGGTCAAAGCAAAACATAAAGCAAGATAGAAATGCCTGCTCTGCTCCAAAGAGTTTCTTTCCAATCCTGTTTGAGTGCAAGCCTCACATGATATCTATGAATGTAAATTTAGATTTTCTCTATGTTAATCTGGAGGAATAAAACTGATACATCAAAAAGTGCAAAACAAAGCTCTGTTTTGATGTCCCAAGATGGATATGTCACAGAAACAGAGCATGGCTGATACCCATATGGAAACAGAAGAGTTCTTGCTGAATAGAGCCACAGCTGTGTATTTTGGGCCTTTGTTTAAGCTGGCTGGGCTAAGCCACCTCACTAAAAAAATCTCTTTTCAAGGCATAAAGCTGCATGGCAATGTTAATAACAAATATAGTTTATTTGTCAACTGAATAAGACCGAAGATCATCTAGCATTTAATAAATTCCAATGATAGCACCAGAAGCATTTTTTCCCTGGTTAATTCTTAAGAGAACAGTATTATGCCTTAACTTCACATCCTAGGAGAGCCTCTTGCTGGTGTTAGCAATAGCCCTCTTTCTCACAAGCTCATCCTCTGTTTCCCAGCCTGTGTCTTTTGCTATTTCAAGATGCTCTTTTCTACTCTTCATTTATTGACACAATGTCTTTTCTCCCAAAAATGTATCTTTTTGGAAGAAGCAGAGTCCCAAAGAAGTGTCTTAGCCTATGAAGTAGACAAGTACACTCCAAATTCTCAACTAGTCAATGTCAGCATTTTCCACAGAAACCTGATACTTTCTTAAAACTTGTCCCAGTGCTTAACTTGTTCTCTAGCCTTCCTGGAGTCCAACATGCTTTGTGGCTGCCTCCACACTGCATCCTGACACACAGATATAAAAAAAAAATTTAGCCACAGACTTGGGCATGGGTTTCTGGGATTGCTTTCTTTAGGTGAAGGTCAGGCACTGCAGTTTCATTTTTCACAGGCAATCAGGATGCATTTCCATCCCAGCTGAATGGAGTGCAAGCTCTGCAACAGTAACACAGGTTAATTTGTTTTTAAAAGCTGGACAGTCTCAAACCCTGTGTATAAATCCTGTTTTTTTTCTTTCTGCCTCCCACAAGAGAGATGCACCAGCATTTCCCCAATTGATGTAACCTTATTTCCACCACTAGGCTGCTATGAGACTTACACCCAGTAAGAAGTTTCTGGGCAATCAGCAGAGTCACTGGCTCCATAACAACCCAACTCTATTTCTTTGTCTCACAAACTTCAGTGTCACCTATAAGACTTATTTGGAACATATCAACTTTTGCCATAAGATTCAAAATAGCAATAACAGAGACAAAATATGGTGGGTTTTGGTAATTTTTTCTTTGCTTTCTGCAACTGAAAACCATAGCATTTTCCAGTCTGTTCTGTAGTCAAAAATATTTTAAAGGTGCATGAAGCAGTCATGGAAACAGGTATTTGCAATGAAAACAGCCATTTAAATGAAAATGTTACCTGCATCCCTCCCATCCTGTCACAGACTGCTCAGGAAACTGAGCTGTTCCCTCTCTTTCTGCTTTTCAATCTGGCACCCACTGACAGACCTCCATCTTCCACTTTGAGGTATGTGATGAAACAGTCAGCCTGATTTTTCCTTGTTCCTTTTGACTGTCCTTGTGGACAGTCTTCTCCCAAGAAACCCTCTGAATAACTTCCATTCCTTGTAGGAATGCTAAAAGCAGCAAAAAGCCGCATCCCAGAGAGTCTGAGCTCCTCTGCCCTGCAGTTCAGTGGAGGTTTTTAACCCTTGACCCATCTGGGCATTCTGGTGTTGTGGATACACAGCAGGAAGCTAGGATATACCTTCATTTCTTCTCTCACAGGATCTGAAAGGTCACCTCATCACAGCCTGAAAAAGGTTTCATGAGGTTAAAAAAAAAGAGGCTGCCCTTGCTGCACCCTTTTCTGTTGGTTAATCTGTTCTCTCCATGATAGACTCCTCTCGGGACCATGCTGACTCGGAAATCAGAGCAGTAATATTTTCAATCAATATGCCTCGAAGCCAAGCAATTAACAAGTCTGACACTGTGCTTTAAGACTATGTTTTATCCTTATTTCTAGAGACTGTACCTGTTATTTAAGGCCAAAGCAGATTTCACTTATAGCAGGTGAGGAAGTGTGTCCAACTAAAAATGGTATAAAAGATTAGGATGCAGAAAAGCTACATATACTCCAGACATAAAAGTTAAGGAATAAAATTCCTTGTAATTCTTGCTGAATAAAATTGAATGAGACTGAACAAGCACCAAACCAATGGAATTTCTATGATTTGCGCCATAAAAAAATAAGAAATTTTCAAAATGTTTTGCAGGTCTACAAAGTATCTCCAATCTTTGCTTCTAAAGACAAATTTTCTGGACAACCAGTTGGACAGTTCTGTGTCTCTCTTAATTTTATAATCCACACTGTAGCCATGAATGCAAAGGGTATTTCTCACAGATATCCACCTGCTAAAATCACAGTACATTTGCCAGCTTCCAGCTGTGAAATGACACGGCACCAGGGAAACACCAAGCGCTGCTGAGAAGCCCTTTACATGGTGTTCTCAAAAATGACATGAGTGACTCTGCAGACATAAAAGTAGAGGTAGACAGAGAAGTTTCCAACCAGTGACATTTCATGTCAGCAAAGGCACTTTGCAGCTGAATTGCACTTTTGTTTACCAAAAATATACATAAACTGGAAAGACCCAGAATATTCTGGCAATAACCCTTCTCATTCAGAAAACAGGTTTAGGAGTACTGACACTTTTCCCTCACACTGAATTAAAGTGGTGTTTTGAATTGCTTGAACTAGGATTAAATTTTCGTTCTCAAGAACACATGCAATATCATAGTCTCTCTCAACCCTACACATGTTCCTGAAGTTAAAAATTCAAGTTTTAATCTTGAAATAAAAAAACAAACAAAAAACGAGTCATTTGGAAACAACTCCAGTTTTGAGGATTTTTCTTCTTCATTAGTTTTGGGCTACTGAACAAATTTTGAAGCTGCAAATGTTTGGAGTGATCAGCATCCAGCATTTCATTACTAGCTCTAGTGATGAAAAGTGGAGCCTAAGCAATACTCATGTCAGTAGATTACCATCTTTATAAATCCTGAGCATCCGCAAAAACCAGATGTCTAATGGGGTACAATACAAATCATTGGATTAAAAAACCCCACAATTTTCCATGTTTTTATTTAGAGCCTCATTTGGATTATGCCATCCCTGCTTATTACATTTTCTCTCATATATTGTACTTTTTAAAAAAGTTGTCAGATTCTAGTTTTTTGTCCCTCTTTGGAAAGATACAATTGTGCATCGCACATCTCTAGGGTTTCACACGTGATCTGTTGGTGGCATATATTCAAAAGCATGAAGGACCCATGCTGCAAAATTCACACCAGCAAACCAGGAGGCAGCCAGCTGCAATGATCTACCTGAAACTGCATTTTCTACAGCTCATCACCAGCTTTGGTCACGCTAAATTATCCTTTTTAACACATCTTCTACCAAGGAGAAAATTGTGGCAAACCATGATAATAAAAAGTCAGATAAACATCACTCCCTATTCCAGACATTTTGGGTTAAATTACTGCTCTGAATATGAATATCTTTCCAAATTGCCCAGAGGATGTGGGAAAACCTTCTAGTTTATTTGGAAGATAAGTTTTGGAAGATAGTAACACTTTACACAAATGGAGTTTCATTCTAGGAAACTTTTGCTCACGCTTCAAAATTACATATTACTGCACCTGACATGACTGCTTAAACTCTTTTCAAGAATTTCACCTCAGAAAGTTGTTATATGCTCTGACCTGTAGAATTAAGTAGCACTTTCTCAAGACTATTATAAGCACTTATTTTGGACACTGTTGTTTCTGAAGACAAATAAATACCACAGAAGGTTTTTTTGAGATAAGCTTTCCTTTTCTCTTCCCTGCCTGACACTTCCACACTAGAACTAAATTGTAGCTGAAACACAAAACTGTCAAAATGAGAGTTAAAAAACTAAAGTTGGTTCAGATGTTTGAATTCTTTCATATATGATAATATATATTTGTACTTTGTACTATAAATACCCATATCTCCATTTGTACTATATGGAGAAGGAAAAAAACAAAACAGGAAAACCTCTAAGGAAATTATAGAGGAATAATAGGGTTTATGTTTGGGTTTCTTTTCATTAACTATTGCTATTTTTAATGACTGATATGTCTTATGGCTCTTCAGAATTAGGCAGATCACCTTTCTGGGCAACAGAAAACAAGGATACTTCTTTTTCTGGCTTTGGAAGTCAAACCTTAGTTTCATTTTTCCTGCAATAACTTAATACACTTAACTGAAGACTAAAACATGTTTTTGTTCTTCTAATGAAAGTTCATTCCATGTTGCATGTGCATGAATCAGGACAGCTTTCTCAACAGTTGATTCACAGCTGGTATTTTTGACTAGCAAAAGGGATTGAGGGCCAGTGAGCAGGATGGTGTTAGCCACAACTGCTTAATTCAGGCCAGTGTTCAGATTGCTCCAGTTCATTCTGGAGATCAAACACAATTCAAGGAGCTCGTGTTTGCTCCCTGTGTCTGGTGCTCAAGAACTGAGCGGCACAGTGAAAGACATGCACAGCTATGAGAAAACTTTCATTTTCTTCAGAGATTTTTACCTATCTGCCATAAAATTGTTTATGCACAAGCCTGAAAACACATTCAACATAACTCTTTAAATGCCCAGAAATAACTGCAATTTGCTGCTTTTGAAAAGTAGTAAGGTCCCACAAATCTCAAAACATTCACTGTTCCATGAAGCAGAACCTTGGGTAAAATTTTTTCTTAGCCCTCATTGGACTAATATTTTCTTCTGAATAAAAGGAAAAATACTAATCTAAGTCCTCTTCCCAAAAGCATGATGGAGAAAAGAAATCCATCATCCAGTAAGAAAATTGGGTAAAACCAGAGCAAACTTTTTTTTTTAAATTTTAAATACTATGAGTATTTATCAGCTGTGATATGCATAGGGGTGCAAAGGCAAGTGTTGCAATATTCTAACAGAACTACTTCTAAAGCATACAGAGAACAACACAGATGCCAAGAAAAATAGTTTAAGCAGCTTTTATTTTCAGCTATGTAAACCATAGCATGGTCATTCTCATTGTGAAAATTGTAAAATTGTAAAATTGTGAAATGGTTTATTTTTTGAGTGAGGTCCTAATCAGCTGAGCATAAGGGGTTTCTATATTCCTTTTCTGAGAGGCACACGGGAACCTTGTGATAAATTCAAAGGCATGGTGTTACCTTGCCCACAGTAATCTACATGACATCCTTTTGTTTCAAAGGCACGGCCTACAGTGGGATAGAACAGTGGCAGGATAAACCACTGCTTACATCCTGACAGACATTCTTCCACATTGTTTGGGAGAAGGATCCACATTGAATGACCAGGGAAATTTACACCCAAGTCATAAACCTAGGAATGAGGGGCAATTCACAAAGGCCATCCATGTACAGTCACCAGAGAGGGGCAGGTACCAGGTCTGGTGTTTGGCTCTTGGGATACTTATTACTTGCTCCTAGTTTATCCTACTAGCTAAACTTAAGTCTCAGATTATTATAAATAAATAAGTTTATGAGTATGCATTTGGTACTCTGTCCTTGCAGCTGGGAAAAGAATCTGACCATTGTCCAGATTAGTCATTGGAAAAAGTAGGTTTTCTAAAATCCTTCTATTTTACTGGTCCTTCACCTCCATGGCTCTGAGCTACTTTAGTCCCATGGCTGCTGATCCACCTGCTGGTTGGCTCTCACCTTTTAACCCTGGCTCTTTCCTTCAAGCTGTCTCTATATCCTTATTCCCATAGATGGTAAAGAGTTGTCAGTGAGCCTTATTCTTACACCCATAAAGCATAGACTTGCTTAAAAATAAGGAAATAACTTTTTGTAAGAGAGAAGAAGGTGGTAAAAACTTAAAACCAGCAATCCCCCTGAGAAAAAAAAAAAGTTTAGAAATATCCATATTCCCTCAGCTGGAGGACATTATATGTACAAATAACACATTCATAATGAACATAAGTATTTTTAAATATGAAGTGCTATTTTGGTAATTTTAACTCAGTCTTCATTAATTTCTAATGCACAGTTCTCTTCAGTATGAGATGCCCTATAAACAGAAAGATGTGTTGCAACATAAGAGAGAAACCGCATGTTTTCTGAACAAACTGCAAACCCAACAGCTGGCTCCCAAGAGAGCTGTGCTCTCAGATTTATGCTGTTGAGCACTGGCAAATGGCCCTGTAAATGGGTGCTGTGCTTTAGCAGGCTCATACTCACAAAAATTCTGTCTGTGGCACTCCTGAAAAAAAATAATTCCACCATGAAGGAACTTTAGTCTGTAGATGGGTGCAGCCTGCCTTGAATAGGATACAATGTAAGTGTGCCCTATGTGTGAAGTTAGTGGATTTTGCTGTCTAGCTGTAGCTGCACTAATGAGGCACCAGCAGAGAAGTCAGGGTAATTTGCAGCTGGATCACTCTTAAAAAGAACAGGATATGCCATGAGGCAGATGTGTGCCAAGACAAGACAGAGAGGGGAATTTTGCAGCTGAAGGGAGCCTTTGGAGATTAGATAATGTGTGGGTAAGAATCTGCTGAGGTGTTATTTGAAAGCCTGGGAAATGAGGGTGAGTGGCTACACAGGACTTGTTTTAGTGGGGCTGAAAATATTTCCCAGCCTGTACAAAATCCCCTCATCCTGCCCATTGCTGATGGTGTGGCTGTTCAAATGCAGATGTGAGGGGTGGAAAACTGTGAGCAGACCTGAAGTAAACCAAGAATTCAACAGCAACTGAAGTAAAATAAGCTAATTTCCTTGGGCATGAGATGGAAGGCTCAAAGGTTCTAAAGGCATTTGGAAAACTTGGTAAACTTAGTATTTTTAGACTCACTCAACAGATCATATATGTTAATATTTACTGAAAAAAATATTCTCCCAGCAAAATAAAGTTTTCTCTTTAAATGACCACATTCAAAAGCATTATTTTGACCCCCACGTTCTAATTTTCCCCCTGCCACTCTCCCCTCCAGTGTCTTACATGCTACAAAGCAGAACACTCAGCATTCTAATTCAGCAACTGGCTCCTATCCAGCTTGTATTAGTGCAGCTTATCTATTAGTACTGTCCTGAGGAGATTAATATTAAGTGAAATAAACAAAAAAACAGCTCTAGGTACATAGCTCATCAAAATTGGTGACACTGCCCTTTGATGAACAATTAGAATATTCCTTTTTCATGCCATGGTTTTACTCTCATCACTAAAGTACCTCTGGTAGTAAAGTAGTTGTACAAGCTTATTCTCTAACCAGCTACTCCAAAGTAATGTAATTTAACCAAGCAGAAAATGGTGAAAGTCTACCTGCATCACTGGAAACAGAGCTTAATCACTTTGAAATTATTCTGTTTGAACAAACCCGAACTCTCACCAAAGAGAGAACGGGAGGAATAAATCAGTCAGGAGATCAGAGTTACAAGGAGAACCTGCACATCTGTAGGCTAGCAGAAGCTCATATTTAAGCTTCTAAATTCATGCTGGTCACTCATGAAACAATCAAAAGCAACATCAGAAATAAAAATTATTTTGCTTTTTAATTACCTTTTTTCATTACGCAACTTTTGGTAAAATTAGTTAGAGATGTTTGAAAATATGATAAGCATTTAATTAATTTTTCAAACTTCTGTGATTTTGTGCTGTAAGAGACAAATAAAATTAGAGTGGCAGCTCTCTTTCTTCAACTGTATTGAGATTTTATAATTGCTTCAAGAAGGCTGCTGATTCCCCTTTTCCCAAATGGGCATCAATTTATTGTTGCTATTAACCAGAAATTATATTACAAATATTTAAGGAAGGCTATGTTGATTTGACCGATTTTTTCCCCTGAATGTTGCATGTTGGGCTACTACATGACCAAAAATATCTTTTTTAATCACTGTAAAATGTTTAATATTTTTAGTATATTCTACATAGAATGAGTCTGTGTATATATCTGCTATCATAATCCATGTACACACCACATAAACCAGCAATCTTTTTACAAATTTAAATAAACAAGATATGATCATGGCCATGTTGCATTAGGAGTTGCACAATCAGCTCCCAGTTTTCTATATCATGAGCACATTCTCTCCAAAAAATAGCTTTGTTTAGATATATTTGGTTTTCAAATACTTTAGTCATTATTTTCTTGCTGTTTGTTTCCATATCTAAGCACTGATAAAGCAAGATCATTATTTATTGACTTAGCACTGAATCTAAAAGTGCACTTCTTCCTTTCTCAAGGTGTGAAGCCAAGCATTCTTTCATAGCTATGACAGTTTCAACTTCATTGACATTTTCTTAATTAACCAGAGCAGGAAAATTCATGTTTCTGCATGAAAATATCACAAGTATTTTGCAGCTCTTTCTTTTTTTTTCCCTCAGAAGAAGCTGATTTTCTGAAAGGAAGAATCTCCTCCTATGGCATTAGTATTGATCAAAGTGAAATTGTTTTCTTTGTTTGTAAAGGGTGTATATCCCATGGAATTGTCAGAGCTACACAGCTATTTTAAAACCGAAAATTATGGCATGCCTGATCCTTTTTGTCTGAGACCATAAATTATCAGCAGCCTAAAAGCTCTCTCGTCTCAGAAAAGGACAGCTAACAACGATGTCTTAGGCTACAGGAGACATGAACATCACAGCTGATTCCTTCTTGCAGAGTTTTGTTACCAGCTTTTTGCTTGATTTAAAAAAAGTCAAAAAGTTACCATTGACTCAAGATCCCCAAGCTTTGATAGAAGTTGTATGTGATTTATAATCAACAAGTTCTCTGAGAGAGACCTTAAACCATGCAGTAAAACTCCATGAAGGGAAATTTATCATTCATCAAGGATTACTCTTCCCTCAAGACATATGATGAGGGAACAGGGGCAATTAGGGAATGAGAATTACTGTGTTGCATCCCAAACAGAATTGTTCTAGGGATTTTTGAATTGGACACTAGGGAGCAGCTGAACTTTACATATTCTTGTGGACCTCAAGAGAGCCTGTTAAAATTTTACTGTAATTAAATGGCCAAAAGAGGAAAAAATAAACTTGAGCTGCAAGAAATTAAAATCCTAGTGACTCCTGGATTAAAGTGAGAAAATTAACAAGCTTATTTAAAAATATTACCCCTGTGATCATTACACAGCACACCTAATGGTTATTACTCACAGCAAATGGAAATCTGACATTGCACAAAGCCCATTGTGTTTCATGTCAGGGGGCACTCAATCACCTGTATGACTCATGAGACACTGCAATGTAGAAATCTGACACAGAATAAGGATCCTGGGGCTTAGCTCAGACTGTCTCTGAGAAGACACCTTTGCTCAAAGTTGTCTGCTTCAGAAGATCTGACTGACAAAGGGAATGCAGAGCTGTCTGCCAAGCTGTGAAGACTTGTGCTGACATATTTCTTCTTTCAAGCCTAGAGTAACATTTAAAATACAAAGATCTCATAGGGACAAATCCAGTGCACGTCCAACATCTGCACCTAAGTAGGCTGTAAGCCAGCAGCAGGGAACATA
This sequence comes from Sylvia atricapilla, assembly GCF_009819655.1. Classification (NCBI taxonomy): domain Eukaryota; kingdom Metazoa; phylum Chordata; class Aves; order Passeriformes; family Sylviidae; genus Sylvia; species Sylvia atricapilla. The sequence goes on from NC_089146.1 coordinate 25,569,016, forward strand.
AGTGGGGAATCTGATGAACTTCAAGCTGACATGTACTGGAGTATCACTGACAGACATATCCATTTATCACTCTCTTAGGACCCATTCAACCCTCAGATAATTAGCACTTGGTTTGTAAAGGCCTGTTACTCACAAAAAGCCTCTGATTACAGGTCAGATTGAATATTTCCAGCAAGTTTGACAGCTGAAACCCATACTATACTTAGATGACTTGAGAAGATATGATTCCAATGCTGCTGCTTTGATACATTTTTATGTTAAAGGCTGATGGCTGGATCTGTGAATGCACTTCAGTGCACTGGAACGTGTTTCCAACTCCAGAACCACAGCCCTTGATCCCTGATTTCAGCTTCCACTTTCTCTCCCAGTCATCTGTGGACTACACAGTGATCAATTTTAGACCTCTTGGGCATTCAGATTTCTAGTGCTGAGCTTGAACAGGACTGTTTTCATCATAACAGAATACGACCTGGAAGCCCACATCCTCATGAACATTAGACACATGAACATCACCCCTGCCAAAAGCTGTACATTTGATGAATACACCCAGGAGATATGATGAGCTCTGTAGAAAACTTTGCCAGATAAGCTGGCATTGGTACCTTCCCCATTTCAGTGATTTCTCCTAAATTCATCCACTTAAGCAGAATAAGAATTGCAAAAAATAAGAGCTAGATCAAATCAGCTCCTTTCCTAACAAGGATTCAAATTCATGTCTTCCTTGACAGAAAAGCAGCCTAATTACCAAGCAACAGGCAGTGCTGAAGCATGATGATGACATTTCTCCAGCAAGAAAGGCCTCACAGAAGCCAGAAGTATTCATCCATTAATAAACCAGAGCTTGTGTCATTAAATTTACTTAAGATGGATGCAGTGCCCAGCTCTCAAATGCTGGAAAACCTCGGCTAGTGTTTGAAAACAAATAATAATCAGCTAAGAGTTATTTTCTTTCTCTCTACTGCAGACCAAAGATTCTCTATTATACCTGAAAAACATGAATACAAAGTTCAAGTTAAAAGAAGAAATTTAAAGGTTAGGAGTTGCACTACAGTCTGTCACAGCAGTCATTTCAATTTACCCCATTTTTTTCCCAAATTGTTTGGTTCTGATTTTCTTCGCTACTTTCCTTACACACATACATCAACAACAGAGTACCCTCTGCGTAACACCCTTTCCCAAGAGAGGCAAATTTGTATCATGGTTTTCATCCCTCATTACTATCTATCCTCATTAACTTGATCCTTTTCTTCCAGTTTTGTTCCAAAAGATAAATACCAACAAGCTGATTAACTCAATTTGGCTGCAGAGAAACCTGGGCTCAGAGCAGACCTGGCCACAGCAGAATGTTTTTTTTCCTTCCTTCTTTTCTACCAGGGCAGTATATTCATGTATAAAACTGGAGAAGCCCTGCAGAACATCAGGCTGTAAAAAACAGTAGCAGTAGACCTTCAAACAGAGCTCAGGTACCCATTCAAAAAACATGTCAGTGCTACTAGAGTTTATTTCAGACAAATGGAGAAACTGAGACACGAGTCAACTAAGTGAACACTGCAGCAAAGAAGTGCAATAGCAGAGAACAGATCCAAGAGAAATTTCTTGCCATCATAAATTTCCATTTTACTCCCAAGATTATCCTTTCTTTCTCTAAAGAAATACTTGAATTATTTTGGTTAGCTGATCACCAGTTTGAGCCATCTCTGTAATCCCATATCTGAATCCATTAAATCGTTAAAGAACAGGGATATCAAGCACATCATCTAATCATGACATAGGAAGAACCAAGAAGTTTCCTTCCTTGCTCAGCTAAATCTTTATAGTATTTAGTTGATGCACAGAGTTCAAGTATTTTTGAAATAATAGTGACAAATTATATTTGGCTCCTCAAGTTTCATACCTCTTGGCACGATTACTCCCTTGACAACTGACCTTCTGTTGGTTCTCAAAGTTAAAGATAATCAATCTTATTTTATGTAGCAATGAAGCAGATGGAGATGAAAAATTATGGTTTTTAAAGGTAAAGATGGTAAAAATGCATTATTTTGGAAGTCCAGAAGTTAATTTTTTTCATGCATAGTATTGTTTCACTACTAACTATTATTATTATTATTACTACTACCATAATTTTATTCTTGTTGCAAGTTCCCCATGCTTCTCAGGCCGCCTGGAAAACACTTACTCTGACACTTCCTCAAAGGCACCTGTGACAAAAAGCACAGCATAAAGCAGCTTGGTTCTGCAAGACAAGTTCTGAGTAGAGAATTTGATTTTAAACAAATGCTGTGTCCTAGAAATACACACACACACACACAGAGATCCAGCCTATACATGCCACCTATGCAATATATCTCAAAGAGAAATCTAGCACCTAGAGGGCAGGCTAACACTGGCAAAATAACACTTCACACAAAGTGCACCTTCAAAGTGCATGATCTTCCTGAATATGGTGTGCCCAACACTTTGCAGTCTCTCCACCCAGCCTCTCTTTACAGCTTTAGGTCTCAATTACACATAAATCACCCGAATGAGTAAATGAACATACCTTGAAAGCACAGGGCAGCCTCTTAAATGCACACACTTTGCTCTCAGTTATGGTGACAGCCTAACTCCAGCAGCAAGCAGCAAGATCTCAGCTCTCTGTATTGTGCAGTTCTTCATCTGAATGCATAAAGCTCCTTCACTTTCACTAGTCACTCCTACATGACTTTCATGGATATCCACAATTATACTCTTCCCAACATTTTGGGAAGGAGGAGCTACTTGAAAAATACCCACAGTTTGAAAAATGCCGTTTGTGTTACTTTACTGGGCAAACCTGTCATGGGATTTTCACTGCTGGCTGCACAGGCTTGCATAAATGGCACAAAGGAAATTAAGCATTTCTCACCAGCTGCTGCTTCCTCTCCTTGCTTCTCTCCTCGTTCCCACACAGAATCCCACTGGGGTCAAATTAGAGAAGCTTAGGTTTACCAGATTCACCTCAGACTTGGGAGACCTATGGCTTTTAATCCAGTATGTGTTACTAGCCTTTGCTGCCACTATCACTTAATTTTCATTTCTCTGGTTGCCCTCTGCCTGACTCACCTGATGAGTTCTCTCTATTCTGTTTGCCTGTGATATTGTCACATCCTTGTCCTGTTCCCCCAGCAAAGGTCACCTGGTGCCACTGGGACCTTATTTATGCTATTCTCCCTCATTTCTGCAGTGTTCCTCCTGTGTCAGGCTGAGGATCACCTGTCCTGCCCTGGGAATGCCAGAGAAGGCTTCGGCACAGAAGCAGCTGTGACAAAGCTGCCACCCCCCTCGCTGCAGGGACACAGCCAACACTCACAGTGTGCTGCAGTCACCCACAGATGACTCAAAGCTAAGGCAGGATCAGAAAGCAGAGCTGCACTTCCCAACTGGCAATTTGAGCATTTTGCAGCCTTTTGTAGGAATGGCCTCACAGTGGTTTTTGAGGAATAAGATATTATAAAAACACCAGAAGAAAAATAATAATACAGGCTTGATTGAAGGGGAAGAAACTCCTCTGTACTGCATCATAACTTCCTGGGTCTCCTTTATTTCATTCATTGTCCTCAGAATTGAATGATACTCTTTCAAAATTACTAGGTTCATGAAGCATAATGTAAAATTAAGGGGTATGTCAACTTCAAATACACAGTTCTCCATCACAGCAATTAATTGCTGAAATTAGTCATTGTTTCATAAACTGAAAGCAAGTAAAATATATGTTTGCAATTGACAAAAATGTCAACAATATCCTTTAATTATCTTTCCAACTAAGTCATTAGTATTTTCTTTACTCTTATAAAGACACATTTTTTCGTAGTATAGTATTAGCTCACAGATATCACCACCTCTGCTTACCAGGTTGACTCCTTCCTTTTTTGTGCTGAATAAATGGCACTAAAATACAGCAATTAAAAATAAAGGCCACCTTCAGGCTGTACATGAGTGGCTCCAGATTTGTCTCAGCATGAATAAAAGCAGAATTGTGCCTACCTTTCTAACTAGGTTCAGATTATTTCCTTTCTTTATTTTGCCTGCGAATATCATGGGGCCATAACGAAGCCAAGCCATGTTTTTCAATCGAATGGTAGGAAGGAACAATTATTCTATATTTTCTTGCTATTTCTTCAAGATTTATGATGGCTTCAGTAGTTCATTAGTTCTTGACTGCTCCAGACATGCATGGACTGAAAAGATGCATTTTAAAGAGAACTCTCTGCCACTGAGAACATCCATGGGCTAAGAAATGCTCTGACTTAATGCCCACAAATTGCCACTCTGAAGTCAATTACCACTGAGCACAGACAGGTCATGTGCATTCAAGCAGTTATAACTCATTCACTTTGCTACTTGTGTTCTTGTAATATTGACTGACTCGGACAGAGCTTTTTGACCCTTCTAAAGCCACTGTTAATGAAAATGAGATTTGACCCTGTGATATTGGAGCTGAGGTTGGTTCTTTCAAAATACTTTTCAAAATACTTGCTCTTTTAAAAACATTTTAAGTTTGAAATAATTAGGTGGAAGTAGCTTCATTTTCCAAAGCTTATAGCAATGTCTAGATGAGTGAGCCTTGCTGTGGTTTTTAGGAAGTGAGGCCAGTGGCACCACATACACTGACTCTCCATCCATGGTGTTTTACAAAGCAGAGGTACCTTTTAAATGTAGCTGCTGCTGGGCACCCCAAGGTCTGTGCAGGCGTCCTCCAAGGCTGCCTAAGAGACCTTACCTTTGCACCAGGGTCTGCCTGCAGCTGCAGGTGCCAGGAGCACTCCTTGCACTGACAGCCCCCTGAGCCTTAGGGAAGCTCCCACTCCACAAATCTAGGAAGGAGAGAGAGAGAGGCTTCCAGTGAGTTGGACAACATGAAAAAATCCAACCCAGAAACACTGTAATCTTTCAGCTGCTTCATTTGACCTGTGAACTGCAATAATTTCAAGGCACCTGGATGGATGGTGCACTGGAGCAGCAGTTCATCCCCAAGTCACTCACAGCACAAACACAGTTCCAACACCCAAAGAGATTTTTGCAGCCCTGTCTCTGGGAGCTCACACCTCACTGAGAATCCAGAGGTTTCAGAACTATAAGGCACTGGTATTTAGTCCCCTCTAGGCTATACTATATTTTGGTCTTACTATGAATAGCTTTAAATGAATACACATCAGCTAAGGGAATTCCATTCCTAGACTGCTGGAAGGGTCAGGACTCTTACTTCAAAATTAATTAGTGAACATTAATTACTCAACAACAGTTATGAAACATTTAAAAAGAAAATGAATATCCAGAAATACCATTAGTAAACACATTCCTGAGGAAATTATTTAATTAGTGTTTAATTACTGGTAAAGAAATTTATTAGTTGCTAAACATTAATTACATAAAGCACCACTTTTAAATTGCTGGTGCTGATCATAATTTAAAGAACTACTTTTATCTATGTATTTATTTTCCAGCATTAAGTGGATTGTTTCTCATTAATGGTAGAACATAGTAAATGCTTTATACATGGGATTGATTGCTATTCTGGCTTGACCCCAGCAGCAAGCCTGGCATCTTAGATACCAAGACACAATTCCTATCACTTTGAACTTAAAAAACAGTTTTCTTATGTGATAGCAGAAAGACATTTCTGTCAACTGTACAACCCAATACACCCTGATTGAAGAAATAGGAACTAATTTGCCAATATTCAACAGCTGATACAAGGAATTGCATCAAATATCAGATTTGAACCCAGACCTCTTTGCCATGAATTTCTGCCCCTTTCATGACTGAGGTGACTTTATCAGGGGCACCAGGAATCCTTTGTCACCTGCACAACCAGCCCTCATCATGATGGTACTCCTTTGAGAGAGTGTTGCACTGAGCAGTAAAATAAATCTTAGTACTATTTCTGTGAGCAGTTTGGGGACTAGGAAAGCAATACTTATTTTGGTGTGTTTGCACTTTATGAGGTGTACTGATGATTCTTGTGTTCTGCCTGGAAACAGAAATACAGTAGTTTCTTCCAAGTCTTTAAATTGGACAACCTATATGGACAAATTTCAAAATAGTTACGTTTAGTATCAGATTATCCAAACCATTGGGAATAACACTGAAATACAGTGGTCACTGAGGAATGGGTATAATTCTTCAGTTTTCCAAAGGGTATCTGGTATCACCTAAGATTTCCTTCCATTCTTCCATCTGCTTAAAGGTATTTAAAAGCAGCTTGACTCCTACTAGGCTTAATTACATTTCTTATCTTACAGATATCCAGTCATGACTTTTTTCAAAATTCTTTGCAATTTCAAGATGAAGCAGGAAGAAAAAACCATATTTGCTCATGACCCAGATTGCTCGGATAAAAAAAAAAATTCTCCTGCTGTTTTTTAATTGGAACCATCTGTTATTCCTTGTCTTTCCTGAAAGGAAAAAAAGATTTAAACTTGGTCTAGGTGTCATCTATATGTGGCATGAAAAGTTAGAGCTTTAAGTCTGGGGTGGAAAGATGTTAGGGCACATTACAGCTGAAATATCAGATATCAGTGTTTCTAGAATAAAATTTAACTTTTTTCCCCTCTTATTCTTTGCTGAAAATGTTTTGGTTTTTCTACCTCCTTTAAATCTCTTGTGTACTGAGGGAAAACCAATATACTGCAACTCCTGCTTTTGGTTTTTGGAAACATTCCAATTAATTTATTTTCTTGATATTTTTAAGGATGGAGACTCTACAGTTTCTCTGGTCATCCTGACACAGGGTGGAACCATCATCATGAAGTTTTTTTTTTGTTTTGTCATATCCAACACAGTTTGACTTGCTGCAGCTTGCAACCAACGCCTCTCAAATCCTGGTAATTTGAGAATGGTTTGATTTAATCACCTAATGGATGATTCTGGAGAAGATGAGGACAACAGAAAGCCCTACCCTTGGCTTTTTCTCTCCAGGCTGAACAAAAACCTCTTCTAGCACATCCAGGCATTCACCCATCTTGGTTATTCACCCCTGAAGTCCCTCCAGTTAATCAGCATCATTCCTACACTGGGAAGACCCAAGCTGGACATTATCCTCCAGGTGTGGTCTAGCAAGTACTGAGTAGAAGAGATCAATTTTTCACCTCTGCCTACTGGCTGAGTTTTTGCTAATGCAGCTCAAAACACAGTTGAAATTTCATATTCAGAAATAAACCATGCCATAGTTTATGGAGATCTCATTAAAAATAGATAGGAAAATTACCTAGGACAGAAGACTAAAAATATTACATTAACATCTTGATTGTATATGAAATTGGACCACACAGAGGTGTAAAAACAGTTGAGGCTAAAAATGTATCCATTTTCAGATCAGGAAACATCAATGCAAGTAAATTCCATCCCAGCATGCAAAGATGCAATCATCTGTGCTGGTTTACAGCCAGTATCTCAATGCTATTTCTGAAATTATACTATTGTTCATTTCCTTTATTCATTTTTATTTCCCCCAGAGATGATCTAACACTGGGGCCATTGAAGTGGAATGGGAGTGAGAGGTGTTGGTGGGGGAGTTGCCCTGCAGATCAAATGAATAAAATTATTAAAATTAGTAATAAAAAAAATGTTTCCTGCATCAACAAATAGGAAAAGTGAATAAAATAACTTCAAGTTCAGTTTTGCTTGCATTGGAGAATCATAGCTTTTTACAGATTTAGATGATATCTATGATCACTTAGCATTCCTTGTCTTTAGATCTCTTCATTTCTGATCTCACCAGCAACATATTACTGAATTTTTAAAAATGCACACTGCGTATATGAAGCTATCACACAAGGATATTTTGTTTCAAAAGCTCTTCATGCAAACATCTACCCTAGGACAGCACAGAGCCAGCACAGGTACAGGTCTGACAGGGTGTGTTTTCTGGGGTCCTGCCTCACTATAATTTAAAATTGACTTTCATAACTCCTAAAAAAAGCCAAAAAACCCCAACAACAACTCACTGCACTGGTTTGGTTTTGCTCTCTCAGTACCTTGCCAAACTCCATAGTTTGGATTATTGCAAATCTAAAGTATTTTAAAATATTAGTTTTCCTGCTGCAAACCAAGGCATGCTCTGAAGTGAAACAGTGTTCCTATTGACAAATCACTGACAGCTGACAGCTGTTAGGATGTTTTTTCCCAAAACCTCTTTGAAGTCTTTATAATGATACCTGTTTTTTCCACTGACAATGACAATAGAAGCCAATTACAGTATTTATTTTTCTTTCCTGGATCTCTTTGAAATGCTGTGTAGAACAAATATTTCTTTGTCAGAAGGCAAAATCACTGAAAATAATGAGGTAGAAGAAGACACAAAATGGAATATTCATAAGATGTTCGCATTTGACATGATCAAACAGCTTCTAGTATTACTGCTTTTAAGCATCAAAATATTCTGGGTCAGCCTGTCATTCATTTCCTAATTCTGGATAAAAATAATTATACAAATTGAAGAGTCATGTTCAGACCTTTTTTCATTAATTGATGATACATGATGTCCATCCTCTCATAGGAAGTTCAAGTGTGAAACCCAAATGTCTGAAGCAAGATGTATAGTCAATGAGGATATGCTCAGACCATGATTCAATTAATTTAAAATAACATCTTTTTTTAAAGTAAGTGCCTAAATTCAGATAAATTAATCTGAACTGTAAATCTTTGTACATATAAAAAAAGTCAGGATTTAGGGTAGAGGCAATAGGTGGCCATTGTTGACCATGCTTCCTCTCTTGTTCTCCTGGCAAACTCTCAGGACAAAATATTCCTGCTGATTATCTCTGATATCTCATTCAGTTTAGTTTTATATGAGCATTTATTCATAAATATGGCTGAAAAGTTTTTCTGACCCCTAAAATACAGCACAGGATGTTGGTGAAATAATTTAGAACTCAGCAGACGGAAATGCATTAGCAGTAAGACCAAAACTATTCCCACAAAACAGTGAGCTGTATTCCAGTGTTGGTGTTTCCAAACACAGATTTATAGCTTCATCTATGGCCTAACTTCCTTCTGAATGCCAGTTATATTATTTGCAGACCAGATCTGGGAAAAAACTGAAATATCGTATTTGGAAAAACTACAGAACAGGGGGATTAAGGTCAAGAGCTTCAAAACAGTTTGATAATTTTGTTCCCTTTCTCCAGACTCAGTTTATTGGCTCAAATTTCTGCAATGGAAGGAGGCAGCTAAAAGAAATTAGAACTTTAAAAATGTGTCCTAAATAGCTTTCCATGACGACATATCTTTCATAACCTCTAAGATGGAACCCAAATCTCCTTACTGCCACCAAGGAGTAGTCAAAACATGATGAAAAGTAGAGCAAGTGACCCTATTATATTTACCTATGCAGCACAATAAAGCTCTTGGCACTCTCTGTTTGGAAGGCTGTTTAGCCAAGCTCTTAAATCTATGTGCCAAGACCACTACATGTCTTCCTTAGTATGACACTGAAGACCAAAGGGTAGTCTTTGAACATACATCTACAATTTTCTGCTGGGGCTCACAAAAATCCCACTTTCTCTAATTCTCCTTGAAACCCTGCAGACAGTTGTGTTAGTTGTTAACTATAAAAGCAACAATAACTTGTCAAGAAGGACTTCCTACCTTAATTCTTTGGGTCTTTGAGATGGGAGAGAAATGGGAAAAAAAAGGGGAAAAAGCTCTTGAACTCTAGCAAGACTGAGAAGAAATGTTTTTTTTTTTTAATATTTAGATACCTAGAAATGGTCACAAGTACCCAGTAAGATTCCTGAACCATGCTCCCTGTGAAATCAAGTGGGTAATTAGAAACAAAAAATTATGCTATTTGGGACCTATTTAACCTAGGAGACAGCTAAATGACTAGGATTTTGGCACATAAGGGTGATACCCATAGCAGGACAAACTGCTTCCAGTTACACTGCTGAACATCTGGGGTCACTCTGCCATGGTCACACGTGGTGATGGCTTTTCTGGAAGATCTTTTCACTACAAGTAATGCCATTAAAATCTGGCAGGAGGCACCAGCACATATTTTAGTCCTCCTGTCCTTTTGATCTGCCAGGATTTGCATGATCAGGGGTTAGCATTTAAACTGAAGGGGCTGTTTCACCAATGAAGGGAAAAGAGGCAAGCACTACAGCCAAGTCCTTTCAAGGCCTGTTGCCTTAGAACATGATTTACAATTTGAAATGAAGAGATATGAATAACAAAATAAAACTTCACTGACACACTGCTGGCTGCAGTTCCCAGAAACACATCTTCCCCCCGGATCCCCACTTTTTCTTTTCATTTTATAACTCCCAAGACACAAGACAGGAAGAAAATCTTTAAATCTTTCCCAGGGCTTTATTCAGGATAAGCCTATACTGCAGTCTGCAGTTGTATGAATATACTGGAGGTTGCTTTAAATGAGACAGGTTGGATCCTGGACTCAGTCACCTTGCAGTAGCACAATGCTCAGTGTGAGCTGATTCTCTCCCCTTCTCCAGGTTACACAGGGATTAATGCTAAGAAAACAAACACTTCTTTGGTTGGGAATACATGAGGAGGAAGTGCAGTGATGTGTTTCACCAAAACTGTCAAACAAAAATGACAATGGTGGCCAGCTGGACATTTTTTGAAAAGAATAAGTTTCCATCAGAAAGTGATGACTGGCCCTACCTGACAAGAGTCCTTAGGAAAACAACAAACTCACTGGCATTTTAAATGAGAGAAGATAATTTAGAACAACTAGAGGTCTTTTTTGTCTGCATTATGTCAATTATTCTTGTATTTTATATTTCTGTTTGAATAAGATAGTATCAATGCTCCTTGTACTGCATTGATTTGTTTTTAAAGAACTACTTCACAGGAAATTTAAAGCCCTTCTAGATGCCTTGCAAGCCACAGGATCTGCTGCATTGTCTTTTCCTTCAGTCTCACCTTAGATACCCATTTGATTATTCTGCTTGTGCTCTCCTTTACAGGATTTGACCCCTAGACACAAATGAAAATTTTCTGCACTTGCAGTAATGTTTTACTAGAACCATAACCGAGTAGTGTTTCAGTAGAAGCTGCCATAGCCTGGATATTTCCCAGTAGGAACTTTGTTCATGTATTATATGGAGGTTTGAATCAGTGTTTGAACAAATAATGAAGCCTTCAAAAGTAAACAGTGAAAAAATAAAATAAAATTAATGTCCAGCCTTGGTTCCTCCACTTCCATGGTAATTCAAAGGCATGATATCTTTTCTTTAACCCAGTATATGTTGCCCTGTCACACTATAGCTTTTTAATAAATAAAGAGGTACTTGAAATACTTTAGGGGTCATTTCCACTTCTCTGAATTACTGTATGACAATGATGATACACCTCAGTTCACACTGTCAGTTCTGTGGTAAAATAGCCTTTCCTTCATATGATGAAACCTTTTCTTGTAGCTGCATGAGTATTGATATGAATGATCTTTTTGTTTAAGATCACAGTTGGTGTCAAGAGTATAAACATGTAGCAGTAAAAAAATCCTGCCTCAGTTCATTAAGAGTTGAATTTGCACTGATCTGAAGAGATGCAACCAACCACAAAAATTACTGAGACACTGCTCACAGGATTGGTTCTAAGTGTGACCACTATTTTGATTAGTATTGAAACTTGGGGCTTCATAGTGGGCACAATCCATAGTTGCTATACAAGAGAAGATGTGCTCCAAGAAAAGGGACAGAATCTTGACCCCATATGAGGTGAATCATAAGACTTCTATTTGGCATGGCTGGAGGTATGGAGACCTTTGCACGAACTGTGAGTGCAAACTGTTAATGCACCTCTGAGAGAAGGAAAAGGTAAAAATAAGAATATGAGAAAAAATGTGACTGGGTGGCTTTCACTTCATCTTTTAATTCAGATATAGACAGAATCATGAGTACTACCACAATGAAGGCATCTAGGAATAGGAAGGGGAATTACAGCCATCTGTAAATGAGATTGGCAAAGTCAAAAACACTTGTATTTAATTTATTCATTTGTTTAACATTCTATTGTCATTAGTCGGCCCAAAAGGGACTAGGCTACTTGTTAGCAACACTGTGTTAGAGTTTTTGCTAAAAAAATGTCCAAATGAGACTAACCTGCTGTTAAAAGGTTAACACTTGCCTCTGGAATCTGAAATTAAAAGGTCCTACAGGTGCTCATAACGTGTACAAGATCCAATCACACATTACCTGTTTGAATTTTTAAAGATAGAGAAAAGCTTCAGCTGTCAGACATTTCTATTGTAAGGAAAAGCAGGTCAGCAAATACATACAGAACTGCTGAATACCACAGTTAGTCTCTAATATACTGTAAAAATAAAATGAGAAATAAACACACAGAGCAGACTGAAATTCTACAGTTCTTTCCACTTATATATAGAGACATATTGTCAGTGAAAAATCCAAGTTAAAAGCAGTTTCAGAATGTGTTCTGGTTCCAGAATCCCCAAGCAAAATGTTAACAAGGATATATTTTCTATTATATACATGCTTTTCCCTCCTCTATAAATTCCTAAGATACCCAGACTAACAACAGGATATTGTGTGAATAATTACACAAAATGATGTGGAAAACTGAGTGAACACAAGGTCAAATTGAAACATGCTGAAAAAGTGCAGAGGAGCTATGTTCTTTCTGGTATTACTTACACGATTGATGAAACTTGAAGTGGAAAAATGGTCTCATGTTTCGAATGATGGACATAGATTTTGACAACTAAACTCGGTTCTCTTGACTTCCTGGTTAACCTGAAGTTAATTCACTTTAGTTACCTGAACAATACAGATATTGCTCCTGTCATTTCTGGTTCATACTTAAATTGTAAACTTTTCAAGGCAGAGCTCTCCTCACATTATGAATGTGTTCAGCAGCTGACATAGAGAGGTCTCTGGCTCCTTGTCTACAAGTGTAGTGTTATCAGACAAAACATCCCAATTCTTTCCTTCCTTTCCCCCAGCTGAAACCAGGGAATTGGCTTACTCCCCTTTGCTGCCTAGGACTGAATCCTCCCTTACCATGCTGAAGCAATGGAAAAGAATCCCATTTCCCTGTATATGCACGTTCCTAAGTCTAGCCCTCACCACTGAGAAAAAAGATACTTGGATTCATAAAACGGAGTTACAAAGGACCCATGGAAATCATCTAGTCCACCTGCTCTGCTCCAAGAAGGGGCAAGCTTGAAGCCAGATCAGGCTGTTTTGGGTTTCACCCAGCCAAATTTTTCTTTACCATTAGAATTCATAATCATTGTTTGTGTGTTGACTTTTTGGTGTCAATGATCATTTTGGTTTGGCATTTTTGGGGTTTTTTTGGTGGGGTTTTGATTTTTTTTTTTGTTGTTGGGTTTTTTGATTTTTTGGTTTTTATTTTTTTTGGGGGGTTGGGTTTTTTTTGGTTTTTGTTGTTGTTTGGGGGGGGGAGGTTTGTTTGGTTTTTTGCTTTGTGGAGTTTTTTTGGGGGGTTTTTTGTTTTGTTGTTGTTGTTGTTGTTGTTGTTGTTTTGTTTTTTGGTTTTTTTGGTTTTTTTTTTTTTTTTTACTTTTTGGCAGGAGCTCTGAAATCTTAGCTCTCAGTCAGGATTGGTTCTACACTGAATCTTTTTTTTTTGTGATTTTAAAGCTAACTGGAAGCTGACTGTAAGTTGACATGGTTGACGATATTTTTCTCTTTCTCAGTATTTTCTTCCTTCTGTTCTATAATGTCAATGAAAATTTCATATAAGAAACTGTTTCCACATCCAGAAATAGTGACCTCAAGCTTCATCCTAATATTCTTAGTCTTGTTTCTCATTTTTCATGCTTTTTAAATTAATCATGTTAATTTGTAAAAAGTCAATTGATATAAAGGTAGTGGGGTTTTGAGAAAGCTGTTAACACTAATTTGCTTAATTAACAAATCATGTATAAAATCATGCTCACTATAAACACTGCTGTGGAGCAAATGCAATCCATTAAGATTCATAGGAAGGCATCATGTTCTGCTTTGTCACAAAGGTTTAACTGCTTATGAGCAGGGTTTGAATCCTGAAAGCTGGAAAAATGCATTTTTCTCTTGTACATCCATTAAACTCTCCCAGACTGCTACTTGGGCTGCTGACAGCTGCTCTTATCTGCCCTGTTGTCGTGTGTAGCTAAAAGGGATGTGTCATATCACAGACTATGACATAAATTACCAGTGCACCGTTTGGAAGTTTGAAGTGAGCATGCTGCTTGTGGGACAGGAATGGAGCTGTTAGGTATGGTAATAAAATCAAGCAGTGGGGTGTTATCAGGGCATGGGGAAATGGAAGATGGGGCAGGAGAGAAAAATACAGCACACCATAACCAGCTCCTCTGGTCACAGAAGAAAAGAATTTCTTCAAATCATTACCACAGATGTAAAGTAGATATTTTATTCTAGTCAACCATCTATGCATTGATGAACCAGTTCCCAAAACCCAGCAGTTTCAGCTTATCAGGACCTTTCTCACTCTGCCAGGTGAGCATGACAGCTCTGCCTGTGAGTCAGTGAGTTACTGGTCAGGAGAGGGACTGGTCAGAAGCCAGGAACACATTAGAGATTTTTCATTCACCAGGCTGGATTTACTTCTTTTAGAGTGATATTGCTTTAATGGAATGAAGCTGGTCTGATTTATTCTACGAAAGAAATTACTTTTCTTTCAGCTTCCTTTTGCATTTGATTTAGTGCAACAGTTAGCTGTTGTCCTCTATGATACTGACTGTTCATTAGCTTGCTATAACCACTATAATGGTTGACAGGTTTCAGGTCTTGCTGTGCCAAATTCAGACCCAGACTTCCAAGGTTTCCATCCTTGAGTTTTCAGAGACTCCATTATTCAGTTTTGACCAAAAGCAAGATCATCTTTCACAGTTATATGACAACAATGAGGCATTTAGACATGAAAAGAGATGAATTAAATTTCATTTTATGGAGGACACCTTGTAACAAAGACAAAGGCCAGGTAAATTGTATGTTGTTGCAAAATTGGGCAGTTGTCACAAATACAGTTCCTAAATAACCATCTAAGATTTCTTAAAGATATCTGCAAGTATATAATAAGTTATTTATAATGAATTATTTAAATTATCATGGCAGCTGTGATACTCAATATAAAAATGAGCTTTTATATTTTTTTGCCAAAAAAATATTTTAAAAACTCCCCTGGCCAAGGGTGTGCAAACTTCTACATTACATGAACTCGCTTTTATACACTGTGTTCATTTTCCTATATATTTACAGTCATCAGACAGAGCATGGAAAATGAGGAGGGCCTTATCTAGTCAGCTTTGAGATCAAGAGATTTCCTGAAACTGACTGCACATCATTTATTATAACCCATATAGCAGGCAGTCAAGGTCATAGGCATGTTCCAGCAAAATTTGGTGAAGCCCATACCATTCAAGCTTCCTGAATATTGTTATTGCTTCAGAAATTTTCTAACATGCATGAAGGCTATTTAAGAAGAAACCTGACTCCTCTTGAGATGAGTTTGTCAGAGATTGCCCTTTTCTCAAATGGAAGTCTCTGCATAAGCTGTATCAGTCCCCATTGTTTTATCAGTCCCTCTGGTACAACACACACAAAGCCAAGAGAGGATGAAGGCAGGGTTCTTGAAATCTGGGACCCTTGCCTAGAAAAGCCATGAATGCAACTAAGCCAAAGTCATAATGTTGGACAAGGACTCACTACACATCTGGTTTCTGCCTGCCAGCCATCTGTTAAGTGGATTGGGTGTTGGCTGGAAAACCCCAGTTATCAAGAGAAAAACAAAGGGCTGTGAATTGGGAAAAGACAAGTGAGAAGTAAAAAGGCCACAGAAGAGGGAAAAGGCAAATGGTGAAAAGTTCATGAAGATCACACTGACATTTTATCAAGCCTTTTGCCAGTCAACTATAATTCTTAAGAAGCCAGTTGGGTGCAAAATTCTCCTCTCAGAGAAAAGACAGCATTGGGAAAAAAAGTATTAAAATCATTGGAGATGCTGCTAAAAAAACAGTAGTAACTGTGTATTATACAATACAGCCAATTAATACAAATTATTCCTTCAGACATTCTGCTCCACTGTGTACAGAATTACTTTACAGAAGTTTTACAGGGAAAAAATCTAGTCCATCTAAGGCAAAAACATATGGAAGTGCCTATGTGCCTGTGTGTGTGTGTATGTATAAATATATATCCACCACTCTGCAGTTTCAGTGAAACTGTATTGAGTTACACAAGCCAAAGAGCTGGCTGCCTAAAAGGAAGGGGCTACAAAATATAGCCATATTCCAGAGGAAAATGAATATCAATATACAGCTTCTGTGTGATACTACTTTCATTGATTTTTGACAATAGACTGCGTATGAATGAGCTATAGTTAATAGCATAGGAAGTTATAACCCTGCCTCTCATAAGTACTGCTTATTTGTTACAACACCCAGCTCCTGAGTGTGAGGCATCCTCAGCTGCTGGCTGCCATGGAACTCAATCAGAGCTCTGTGTGCCGTGCCACACGAATTGTTTGGGAAATGAATACAGTGTGCATGTGCATGTGGGCGTGTGAAAGAAATGCAAGCCTGCCTAAATTCAGATAAATTTCTGAAGAAAACCTACAGATGCTCACCCAAGGTATACCAGGCAGACAGGCAGGCAGAGAAATTGTAACATGCACTTATTTGCTCAGTCTGTATCTCTGTTGTACAAATCTCATGCCACTAGCAAACTTTCACATATATTCTCTGTAGATCCTTCATTAAAGCACATTTAGTGATTGATTAACTTGTTAACAGGACAGAATTATCTTATGACTCCATATTAATGTTCCCTAAGAAGGCTAAACATTAATAAACTTGAATATGACAGTAAAACTTTAAGAGGCACAGTACCAGCTGAATTCCTCCTCCTTCAGATCAGATGCTGCAGAATGACTAAACATTATCCTGCTCACTTTATGTAAATGAAGAAGATGGCAAGCTAAACCTTAAGCAATTTAATATTGTCTTGATTGTATGTAATTTTGGATTAACTAACCCTGATTAAGCAAGACCTTACCAATACATCAACAGCATGCAATTAACATGCCGTTGGTATATAGAATCCCAACTTTTGTTTCTCACACTGTAAGAAACATGTATAAGTGTTATATTTCTACTTGCAATACCTAGTAGTCAAAATCATGAAATCTAGTAGATTTTTAGCACTTCTGATGTGTCCTTAGAAAAGTATTGTGAAGGAAAAAAAGGTAGTATTTCTAAAAAATTCTTAGTGTGTATATTTGATAGGTTATACTGCAGAGCCCCCAATAAACCACACCACCATGCAAGAATCTGGAGAAAACAGAGGTAGTTCGCAATTAACTTTCCAACAGCAGCTCCAGAATGAAAGGCCACAACTTGGAAACTAAAGTACAAAAAGTTAAGGTGCATGTTAACTGGCTTTGTCCTGTTAACAGAGAAATCTGCTTCACATTTCTTGGAGAGCCATATGGGATAAGAATACAGGATTGTCCATCCAAGACTACAGGAGCAGGGATCTTCAATCCCCTTTCCAGCAAAACCCAAAGCCCATTCCCAAAGAAAGCCGCACCCAAGTGGATGATGCTGCACTGGTGTCAGTGCACCCAAGTGCTTCTCTGACAGGAGTCACCATCAGTGATACCCCCAAAGTGTTCCACATCCAGCCTTCCAGCTGTCCTCCCTGAGTGCTGCAGGTCTGTTCACACACCCTTTCACGATGTCTTTCTGCCGGCTGAACAAATGACTGACCTCACCTGCCTCCAGCTGTGCTGCACAGCTTTTTCTCTCTGTCTCTGCCTGCTGTACCTCTCATGGGATTTCTCTTATCTCAGGCAACAGGAACTGAGGTTAGCAAGGACCAGCTGTTTAAAGTGCTTTGGAAAATTCGGATCATTTTAACTTAAATGGGTGAAGAAGCAATTCTTACAAGCAACTGAGCTTGCCAATCACCAAAGACCTTTAGCTTGGGTAGAAGTTTTAAAGAAGTTGTATTGACATCTAATGAAAATGCCATAGCGCACTTCCCAGCTACAAGAAAAGTGGGTAGAAATCAGGACACTGGAACTGCAGAAGGAGAGCCAAAAGCAAAAAAATTCTGAAAATACACAATTTTTCATTTTTAAGCACCTGACTCCTTTCCTCAGAAGCACTCTGCTTAGCCTGAATTGCCAGGAATGAATAACAATGCATTCCCTCCAGTGAGACTCCTGCTTTCTGAAATACTCACTTTCTACCTAGAAGCACTCAAATCATGATCAGCACAATTAGTATTGGAATAAATGTCCAAATCATGATACCTAATTTCAGTTAATGGCGTCTTTCCCATCCCTCTTGTTAGTTAGTGGCAGTTCTTAGATGATGTCTGCACTTCATAAAAGTCATGGTTTTTTGAAGTTAAAATAATGGTGATAAGACCAGTCTGTAAAAAAATTGATTATCAATAAGAATTCATAAAGATCATTTAGCAATTCCAGTTGAGGCCCATCTGTTAACTCCCTTGGGATTAGAGCTAGCTGGAAAATTTTGATTTTTCCAATAACTACTTTTGAGAGAAAAGCTGATCTTCAGTGAGTTTTTTAAATAAAAATTACTTACTTATTTAATTTTAGCCAGAATTAAACCTTTTTTCCTTCTCTGTGGCTTTGTTTGAGGGTTTTTTTTTGTTCCCTAAGGGAGCTGATCGCCTAGCATGGTGTATACTGTATGCATTATAGTATCTGGGGTTTGTCTGACTTTCCTAGGTCTTCCCCAGGATGCTTACTTGGCCAAGGGCCTTTGTCACTCTTTTTTTTTTTTTTTTGGATCTGAATGATCAAAATCTAAAGCAAAAGAGAAGGTCTTCATATTTCCCAGTGTATTAAAGAAAGGGCCTCACCAAGTTCTACTGTGAGGAATCAGATGTAGGGAAGGGAGTAAAAGGTCATGAAGAATTATGAGTTCACAGTTGGCTGTCACAAGAATGCTGACAGCTGAAGACTTTTTTAATAAATTCAGAAAACATTATTTCTAGACTTTAATAAGTAAAAAAATTGCCTTCTTGAAATGAATAATCTAAAAATATCCCTACTTCTCTGAAGGATTCTTTGGTCTACTAGCAGAAAACTTTCAGGACCAGGACATTTCCATTCCCTACATCTTCTCTATAGGATATAGACAAGCTAGTCTCTTAGCATTTAAACCCAGACTAAAAACAACCCAAACAAACAGAAAAAAAAAAAAAAGGTTGGGGAGGGGAGAGAAGGAGAATAAAAAGAGAATCTGCCTAATCTGCTTCCTGGCTTTGGCCACAAACCAATACTCACTCAGTGGTGTTGCATCTAAATGGATGATAAACAGATTTTAACAATTGCATGTGGTCAGCCTCATGCCAGATACAGAACTGGCTGGTGCCAGTGCTTGTACACTGCACTCACAACAGACAGCTGAGAAGCTGAGGGAGCTCTGCTCTCACAGGGAAGTTTGGCAGCCTGTCAGCTCTAGGATTTGTAAGCTCAGATTGTCAGAACTGCATCATCACAGGCCCATACCACATGGAGACTATTGCTTTCCACAGTCTAAGACACATTCATGGAAGGTTAATTATCTGGACACCCCTTATTGCTAATTCAGAATCTGGATCTCATGAGAAAAAAGTAGAATTTTTCTCCTAAAAAAAAAGTCAATCATTAAAAGCAGTTATTTAGTCCTTGAATTTCTTATCTGTATACATCATAAGAAGACAGAGAATAGTTCTCACTGAAAAAACTTAAGAGCCCTAAACCCATACATAGTCCCAGTTTTTTTTGGTGTTTTCTAGTTCTTCACTGAATTTCTTTTTCCCTTGGGACACACAAGATGGTAAGAATGCATGTGCAGTATGGCAGATCAAAGACAACTGTATTTAGTGCTTCTTATTTCCTTATACGACTTGCATAGTGTGCAAAAAGCAGTAAATTTTGCCTAAATCCAGCATATATCATGTTAGAGCAATCTTTTCCCTGTTCACTCCCAAAATTACAATGTGGCACTGAAGAAGTTTTACCCTTTCCTTTCCATATTTTATGCAAGCTGAAAACATGTTATTATTTGCACACTGGTCAGTAATCCTGATAAGTATGTCTGGTTTTCAGCATGGTTTGAAAGCAGTATTTTCCAGTTAGAAAAGATTGTAGAATGGATTTGAAAGGTTAAGCTACTAGATATAACTCTTGTTGTGCAGTGATTCCCAAGTACCCCAAATGATTTGTGGAAACGGAGGAAGAAGGGGAGAATCCGACTTTGAAAGTCACAACAGATTTGAATATAGAAAATGCACATAAAGAAACCTAAAGCATCTTTCCAAAGTAGCAGAACACAGCACAGTACAATGCTGAAGTTGAGGCTCTGATTCAGAGCTTTGCAGTGAATCTGACTTCACAGCAGCTCAGAGAGCTCATGCTGTGGTATTGAAAGGGTTTCATTGGGAATACAGAAATCACTGCTCTCCCCCGGCCTCCACCCATGGGACCCTAATGAATTCATTTGCTATTAATTTCAAGAGGTCACCAAAAAAGCTAAGTATCCACCATGACTGTGGTGTGAAGAGCCTTGCAAGAAAGCTTTTACAAATTCCCTGATGACACCCAGGACAAGCTATCAAACGCTGCTCAAGAGACAGCAAATTACTGATACCTACATTCTGACCTGCCTCAATTCATCAACAGTTTCACTTACTCATGTACTACACTGCACAGAGGGAGAGAAGGCAGCACAATAACAGGGGAGGAAAATTGACTCCAAGTGTGAAGCCTTCCAAGCAGTGAAAATATTTTTTTCTTTGGTTTTGGTGTTGGTTTTGGGTTTTTTTTTTTTGTTTTTGTTTTTGTTTTTTTTTTTTTTTTTTTTTTTTTTTTTTTTTTTAAGCTGAAGGAATGGCACCAGTAAGAGTTGCAGAGCACTGTGGGTCAGGGAGGAAAGGGGCAGCACCCTCCACCAAACTGAAACAAGTGATAAAGATGAGTATTCTCCTTCCTTAAGCCATCATTCACAGGCACACAGGCCACTGCAGCTGCCCCACGGTGCTAAACAGTTTGCTCTATGGAAGATCATGTTCTCTTTTGAGGGCCTTTGCAGTGCCTCAGCCTCCTGTGGTGAAGTGTCTGTTAATATATCAATCTTGTTGTACAGGGTCCGGAGATCCTATTGAACTACTAGTGTTTCCTTTCACAGTAACCTACAGAGATGGGGACCTTCCCTTCTACAGACTTGCAAGCTCTTTCATTAATGATGACTAAGCCTGTATCCATTACAGTGTTACCTTTCTTTTAATAAAAGTATTTGTTACTTTGCAGTGTCTGTATAGAGTTGTCAATATTTTTGTTAAAGTGTTCCTTCTTTGTAGTGTTCTAGCACAGTCCCAAGTGTTCTAAATATGAAAAAAAAAATCCAGATATAAGTCAGAGTAACTGGACCCTCTGGATCATTTTTAACTCTCTTTGGACACAATGGCACATTCTCTTTCTCCTCAAAAAAACCAAACCAAAACCAAAACCAAAAAAAAAAAAAAAAAAAGCAACCAACCAAACAAAAAAACCCATCAAAAAACCATCCACCCTTACAACATTTAAAAGACAATCAGACAGCCAAACAAGCAAAAAATCCCAAAAATGGTCCATGCCATTTTTCCCCTATAGAATTACTGACTATGCATCTCACAGAAAAAGAACTCTTGAAGAGAGCATGAAGTGCTGAAACAAACCCTATGTCTAGGGAACTGGAAGCTACACTTAAATGGATGGCCAGAGATTTTAAGAAGAATTCATGAAACATTTCCATACAGTAAGTAAAGCAAAAGCTGCCCTCACCTGGTTTCTGATGCCAGGAGTAGAAGGCCACAGGAGGTTGTTTCTGAGGTGTTATTTATATTGGATTTTAAAATGGTCTGAGGGGACAGAGGGTTGAGCTATCAATTATGTAACTGTAAACGAAGAACCTTTGGGAAGGGAAGCAGAAAATTGTGTACTTAGAGAATGAGCAAGACATTTAGGAGAGGTTCAAGGTTAACTCTTTTCCTGTGCTCCTCTGAATTCTGTTAGGAGTTCAGATCACGGTACAAAGCCCAGGGAACAATTCTGGAGCCACAGGAAAGCAATTCCTGAAATTGTGATTTGCTCAGCACCTCGAGGTATGTAGCAGGAGCTGTTGCAGGAGGAAGGGAAGGACAAAATAGTCCCTAGCCCACTGAAACCACTTTGTAGTCACTGCAGTTCAGTTGCCATGAACTTTGTGTAAGGCTCTTGCAAGACTTGCTGTCAATGGCCCTCAGACTACCAGCCACTTACTGCCAGCAGACTACCAGCAGTCTTACTGCCAGTACTGCTGGGAATGTGAAAAAAGTGCACAGATGTGGAAATGGGAACTCTGATAAGAAATTAAAACAGAAACTAGTTTGTGTGAGTGCATCTGTGCAAGAGGAAAAAGAGATAGACGTGGTAAATTTTCCTCCAGAATTGTAAATTCACATTGTAAAGTGGAGCAGTAGCTTCTCAAAAGCTGAGACAAATACACATGAAAAGCTTTTCTTGAATTCATCTTGTGGCTGCCGGAAATATTTAAGAGAATTTCTTTTAGATACACATGCAGGAAGCAGTGATGTGGGTTGCAAACCTTTCTCCTACCTCTTCCCTCTTTTGTTTGTAATATCCAGCCTAAAATTTAAGACGTGCCTTTCCACCCCAAAACACCATTTATTGTTCTGAGTACCTCAGCCATTTCTTTCAGTTGATTAAATCCTGCTTTTGCCCTTATCTAGAAGCACTCCAGTTTAGCCAGGGCTTTATAGCTGGCTGCTGAGGTAGCAGGTAGCTGGCTGGGCAAGGAAATTGTCCCACCTGCTTCCCACTTCCTTCCTTAGCCAAGCTACAGGAAAAAGAGCAGGGTCCTACTCTGGCATTTCCAGCAGGAAAGTCTGAGACCTTGTCAAAGTACTACTTATTTTACCACTCACCACAGCTCAAAGCTCAGGAAAATTTCCCCACAAGCATTGCATCAGATCCTCCATGGAGGGAATAAATAGTGAGAGCACTCAGCAGGTTTGGGAAGTTGTGTCCATTTCCTGCAGGACAGTAGCAGGAAAGAGAAGATATGGAGCCCTGACATGCAGAGAGAGAGAAGGTGAGGAGATACATTCTCTGTGTGGGTTGTAGGTTCAGATGTTAGGAGGTCGCAAGGATAACACTGCGGGGTTAAGAAAATTTCAGAGCCTGCACAAGGTGGTCCAGCATTTTAGGACAAAAGGCACTTCTTGGATGCTTCCTCTTTGAGTCAGAAGATGCTCTCACTCAGTGTTTGTTTGTTTTGAAATTACTGCACAAGAGGGGCACAGATGATGGAAAGGATGTGCTTGTCCTGCTGTATATTCTGGAAACTGCTTAAAACTCTTCTGCCTTTTATTAATGAAAGTACCAGGCCCAGCACAAACACAAAAACAATCACTTCAGGTAATGTTCATGGGGAATTAAGGGATGAATTCAAAACAACAATACATTTTTCTCTCCAGCTGATGGATTTTTTTTTCCCGTTAAAGAATATGAGGAGTACAGTAGACACACATTTTTAATTGAATCAATGATCTAGTGTTTCAAGCCACATCACCTAACTCAAAACTCAGTAAATGGCAGTCTTCCCATTCACTACAGTGGGCTTTGGATGAAATCCATGAAGCTGAAAGTGATGACTTGCACTTTCATATGCAGTCAGTGCCTAGAGTTTTAAAATGTATTAATATTATGTTTTGGTATGTCTCTTTAAAATGCTGCTTATTCATCATGGTGTTGTGTCACATCTAGATATATTAGATTAAAACATGGCTCTCCATTTTAAAACTCAAATTATTATTTTTCTTATATAAGCAATTTCTATTAAATCAAATAATATCATTTATCAGAAAATGAATGCTGCTTTTCTTTAGTTTTCATCATTATATAAATGATGAAATCGTTATTTTGTTGAAAGGTTATGTTTCTCTGAATGCTTAATAATACTTATTTCCAACAGTATCTTTATAATTAATAGTAGTGATGACCTTTGTATAAGGTATTCCAATTATGTACAACCTCCAACATAGTCAGTATCCCAATTCTTTGATCATCTTGACCAGAACATGCCATGGCAGACTAATTGCTTTTCCCTCCCATATGGGCATTGCATTCCTCAAACGCTGGCAAAAGAAGGAGCTTGGATGCATCAAAATATTCACCCAGTCCCAGAAGCACCTGGAAGCACTCCCAGGTCCTGTAACTTAGACAAAGCCATAAAATTTCTTTGTTCTCAGGCTTGAATTAAAGCTTGTGGTGCTACAGACTACAAAAACCCTACACAATGCAAGACTTTCCCTGTGCCAGAGGGTTTGCAGTCTAAGGAAGAGGGGCCAAGCCAGGCGTATACAGCTGGTCCCAGAGCACTGGCCAGAAACCAGCAGAACAGCAGCTGAGCTACTGTGATTCTGTCCTATATGAGAGGTTTTGAAGGTAAATGCTGCTGAAATCCATGTAGGTCCTTCTGCTCTGGGTATCACTTTGTCACTTTGAGAAAGGTCCATTGTGTTTAGCGGAAAAGATGAAAATAGTTTTTACTAAAATACAGTCTCATTTTCCCAAATAAACCTATTTAAAATTTGTAAAATTTCAGCAACTTTTGCAACTATAATTGTTGTTAATTCATGAACAGAAAAGATTAACAATGACTAATTACAAGGAGCATTAATTAATTAAAATTAGGAGAATGAATGCCTTTGTCTGAATGAATGACAACAGGGAAATGCCAAGTATTTCGTCACTGACATCCAGGGCTGAGCTAGTGACCTCTAAACCTTCCTCACAAAGATGGCAGAGCTGCCTCATGCTCTAGCTGTCTAAAACAGAATGACTGCACAAGTGTTTCCTTATTCTCCCTGGAAAGTACACAATACCAGCGCATTGCCAGGTAGAGCACATGAGCTGGCTAAAATTAAATGCAAACTCTAATAATGGCTGTCAAATGAGAAGACAGTAACAGAATTAGCAGAACCTGGATTTGTTTCATTTGCCACTGAAGCTGCCTCATCAAATCAGTAGGAATTTCAAAACCTCAGGCTTGATTGAAAAGATGAAAAGCAAATTTTTGACTAAATATACAACATCCTTTCTCTATTGAAACAGGTCCTCATAGGTGTTGTTAGAGAAGTGATGAATATCTTGATCCTGTCTATAAGGAGATTTCTTGTTACACATATGTTCAAAATACTCTCAGGAGTGTTTGGCTTTTTACAGGTGCTGACAAGAACACTCAGCTTTAATGAGAAATAACTAGGTGTGAATTGCTGTTCTGAGTCACACAGAATAGGGATTTCAATCCAGATGTGCTCCAGACTGCAAAGAGCCCTGTGACTAGCCAGGGCATCTCTCAAAGAATGCTCAAGAGAAGAATTGTATTTAATCATCCAGTTACAGGGGATAGTCTGTGACAGGGCAGTACTTAGGTAAGTGAAAACCTCTTGCAATGTCCCACTACCTCAGTGCACCCTTGGACAAGCAGGAATACAAGCCAGATGGCAGGATGCAAAATTATGGCAGCTTCAGGATGATCTTTCAAGGAACTGAGACATTTTGTTTTGGGTCTGGGTAGGGGGTTTTGATATTAATATAATTATTAAATGTAAATTAAAATTGAATGGTAACAGATCAGGAATCATTAACATAACTTACTCTTTGTGCTACCAGAATCTTCTCTTTAGGCATTTATTGGTAGGATTAATCAAGCTAGTGGAGTCATGATCAGAGTAGTAAATGCACCTGGCATAAATATCTCAAATTCTGCTTGGTTTCTGTTGAAAGATTTGAAAATAGAAATAAATTACCTGTTGACCTCAGATTAGAAGTCTTATTCCTGCTTTATAAGGCAGTTATTTGCAAGCAAAACCAAATATGCAGGTATTATGAGTAAGAAATTAACTCAGGAGCCAAAGACTGAAATTTTGTGAGGACAAAAAGCCAAAGGAAAGTAACTTTTTCTTCCTCTAAAGGAACAGAAATACAGCTGGCAATGTAAACCTTAAATACCTACTCCTCTCCCTTGCTAAATTAAGATAGAAAAGATAGGACCAAAAAAAGAAGTACCTTCAGCATAGGGATGATTTATGGATCAGAACTTGTAAATTCACACTGATAGATATATATTTTTCATCTTCTTCATCCTAAAAGTAGGAAATAATAATGATTTTGCTTATGTGGCAAGAAGAAATTAACTGCCACCAGAAATATGATATGTACTTACACCAGTCATGAATCTGCCACACAGACTTGTCCTGTTCAGTTGAATGTGTGCCCTGATGGCCAAAAGATCCCTGCCTAGTGGGGTTTAAAGACGCATCAGTAATTCAGAATCTGGCAGTTTTCAGTCTTTTCCTGGACTGTACGAATCTGGAAAAGTCCCAGGAAACACTGACCTGCTTGCACTCGTGATTTTGGCTCAGAAAGGTGGTACATGGCACACAAATCCCAATGAAAACACAGCTTATCCCCATTGAAGGATGCCCTTAAAAATGTGAAAATAGTTCAATTGCTTATAATGCCTTGTTTAACACTTAGAAAAAATATAGGAGAAGCATATTTCCCTTTCTTGGGGGAAAGATGGCAATGCAGTGAAGAATCTGATACTTGACAACTTGGTTTGTAGAGATTTTTAAATTAACAAAAATAATTTTTCCCATATCCACAGAAAACAAAAACCCTCAAATGATCTAATGACCTCAATCTAATTATATATTTGTATTTCCTTGAGAATAGGTGATGGGGTTTTATTTTCTTTTTCCTCAGAATTTCAACTACAATGAGATAAGAATTCTTTTTTTGAGAGAGAGAGATAGAGAAGGAAGCTAGGAAATTGAACAGTAAACTCAATCAGATAATGCAATATAAAGAAATGACCCATGACTGCATGAATGAAATAAAAATAACATGTTAATTGGAAAGAAAATCTGAAAGGATTATTTCCCCAAAGAAACAAAAGCAGAAGTACAGACCTACCCATGAAAATACCAGGCAGGAGAACAGGTGAAGTTAAAATTTACCACTCTGGGGTGGGGTACTTACTTCCATGGAAGATAAAAGCAGTCTATATTGAATTAAAAATAAGCCCTAATAAATAAGTTAACAACAAACATCACACCAGAAAGGTTAATCCATGAGAAACTTCTGCTGATTTTGACATCAGTAAGAAACCTGTCTAGATAGTAATGTCTGGCCTTGTTTTTGTACCTGCTCCTATCCATATTATGTTTCTTTTAAAACTCAGTGCTCATTTTGCATTTGCAATCATTTAATTTCCCTGAAAGAGTCTGGGGACTCCACAGACTCCCCCAGGATTTTGCCCTAATTAATTATCTAGTTTTTTAAGACGTTTTTGGAGAAATTTATAGATCAAGGCTTATACCAAGCTCTTGGCCTAAGATACTCTTGTAATTTTCTGTAATATTTCAACAAACAGTATGAAAAGAAGTTTTGATTCTTACATTGCAATTGCCTGAGGAGGTCCACAGAACACATAATTACTGCTAAAATGCTTTAAAAATACAATCAATAGAAAAGATCATGACATCAAATTAAATTAATTGGTAGGTGAGAAAGATTGAGACCAGATTCTCAACTTTATTTTCAATTATTTGTAATGCCCAAAATATCTTGCCATTGTACTTCTGTGCACCTACTAATAATTAACTATCATAACATATTAAATAAAGACTTAATCCTAAGAGATGCTTATGTATGTCTCCTGAAGGTCTGGATAGAGCTCCTTCAAACAATACAATGCACAGAATAAGAAGGGTTGTATAAAGAATGCATATATGTTGATTATTAGCCAAGGCATAGAAAGTCTTATTTCTGCATATATTTGACTAAGCTGTTCTGAAAATAATTTTAATTTAAGGTCACAGTTATGCAGCTTCCACAGAGGTCAGGAGAAGCAGTTCAGCTAAACCTTTCATTTTAGAAAAAAATTTTTAATATAGAAAATTATCCATTTTCTTTATTATTGAATTTATACAATAATTTTTATTTTCCTATTTTTAAAAACAACCATTTCCATCAGTTTCCAAAACTCTCCTAAATGGAAAAAACATTTTCACCTGCAAGTGCAGGATGGAATAAATCACTGCCTTCTGAACTTGGAATAAATTGATCATCTTGCCAGTGTCAGGGTTCTTGGAGTTTACAGATTGCCAGATTTACAAAAAGCCCCACATTTGTTTTCAGAGAAGTCACAGGTGCATAAGCAACAATCACTGGCACTTGGTACAGTGCTGGCCGTTTGTAAAGGGCATGAAGCACTTCAAATTCTGAAAATGGTTGCCAATATGAGACATGGTAATTTCCTGTGTATCATCGAGGAGGACTCGAGCAGAAGTTTTGTTTTTTCCTGAGCATTTCTGGTGTTTTGAGAGAAATTCATTATTTTACATACTTTATTTGCCTTATTTATTTGTTTGCCTGTTTGGATTTTACTAAGGAAGCTCATTGATGTTGGTGTTTACAAGGAATGTTTGCAGCGGACTGCAAATCAAAATGAACAAAACCACCCTGCAAGTTCAAGCAAACATGCAGGGGTTGTGCTGTTCAGCACACTCTGGGTCACACAGAAGTGATGTTCATCATTAAGAAATATCTCAAGAGAAAGGTATTATAGTCCAGCTGGAGGGTGTAAATGCCCCCACGATCCATCACAAAGGAATCAAATCTCCACTATTTGGCCACACGGGCAGTCTGGCAGTCTGTTTGTACAAGCTAAATATGATAATTTAAAAAAAATTCTGTTTATTCCATGTCTTCTCTGATACTTGAATGAATTTTCCCTGAGGCAAAGATTATTTTGGAAAAATTATATGTTCTCCCATGGATCTGGAAATCAAGAGAATATTAGCATCTGAGTCACTGATCACTCACAGCTGGGCACACCAGATCCCATGGTATTATAACCAAATGAAAGAATGAACTTCCTTGCAGAGGAATTTGTGATAACAGGAAAGCCTTAAGGAAAGTATCTTTCAGTGATGTAGAGCTACCATTCCTATAGACTAGAGCACAGTATGGTATCAGCATGAAATGAATCAAACCAGTTTGACATTTCCAAACTCCACTTTTTCGTATAACTTTTTATCCCTATGAAAAATTTTGATACTTCAGTTTTATTTTTTTCCTGACTCAGGACCAAGTGTCAAAATATCAATCTCTTTTGGAGCAGAAATTGCATTTTATATTAGCTTTTTCATGAAGACTGACACCTCATTTTCTTATTTGAATCATCTCTATTTTTTGCCCTCTCCCTTTCAGCCTCTGGAGAAAAACATTATATGGTAGAACAAAGCATTTGGGGGTTGATACTTTCATTTTATATCCTCAGTTCACATGTAGTACTTTGGATTTAAGAGGTTCAGTCTGTTTCTTTTCATAATTCCTGCTTCAGCTGGCTACATTAGAAGGCACAGGATATTCACTCTGCTGCTGGGCAGGCTCACCATTGTGTGTAGAAGTTAATAAGTTCAGCCCTGTAAAAACCACCCTTGGGGGTATTCCACGGGGAAAATGTACTAAAGAGAACACAGACCTCAAAATGCTTAAATATCATTGAGAATCCAAAAAAGGTATTTAAGCTGTGTGCTCTAGTGCCTTTTTGAGTATATATTTTGATAATTTCATATCCTACTGGTACCCACTGGAGGCATGTTTTAATTTTGACTGTAGCATTTTGCACTACCAGTTACACTGGGCTGGGGAACAGACTCAGTGCAAGAGAAAGATCCACTCCACCTCAAATTCTTATATTTCAAAGGGAAATCTTTCCAGCTGTGTAACAAACACAAAGGTAAGAGGTGTAAATTATAAACAACTCTCCGAAACAAAAAAAATAAAAAATAAAAAATCCCTTGACCACATAAAAACAGGTCCTTGGATCATTAAAATTTCCAAATTTTTGAGCTTGTGATGAACCTAAATCAGGCAGAGACAGAATACTCTGTCTGCAGAGTAGAGTATCCATTTCTCTAAAGAGAAAATATTCTAAACACAGTAAAGTTTGATGGGGGAACAGAGGTATATAGACAAGTCCTTTGTTTCATGGCCAAGTCAAATTTGATATTTCTCATTTTAATACCCTATGCAGGGACTTTTCAGTTCCTTGATGCAAGTTGTTATTAAAGTGTGACATTTTAAAACAGTGCAGGAAAAGACTCCAGAATATCATATGGATTTTGGAAGTGACAAAGAGTAATATCTGTGAATAAAATCAGTATATTTGTGACCAGCAGAAAGAAAGGAAGTTGCCTTCATATGGATTTATGCCATCACTTTGAACAATGTGCCCTCTCAGATGTCTAATAAGCAACAAGCTCTTGCTACAGCCTCTCTCATGGGAGGAAAGTAAATGGGCCTCTTGTTTTTACCTGCCTTTCTATTTTCACACTGTAGAAAATTATTTCCTTGAGACCTCTGTGCTACTGTCAAGAACGTGGTTGAAATTGCCCCGTCAGCCCAATATTATGGTGGAAGAGGGACAAAATCCGACATTTAAGCAGTTATGCACATATTGTTTCACTCACACTCATGCATACGGGATGATCAAAGAAGCCATATTTCCTTAGGAAAACAGCCTAAAAATAAATGTAACACTACTTTTCTGACAGCCATTTGGAGCTTTGGCAGGACAAATTGTTTTATTCAATAGCATTTTATACAAAGAAAAATAAGCTACAGTCTTGCTTCCTATACTCCATGAGGAAAATTAATTTGGCCTCCAGGCCTCCTTGCTATTAATCTCCATCAGGTACCCCTGCCAATGCACCCCCAGAGGCCATGATCCCACAGAAACACTTATGCCCATGAGCAGCCCTATAGATTTTAACTGTCACAGGCTCAAATTTTAGCATTCCTGAGAGATCACTGTCACAGGAAGTTCAATTTTTAAAAAATATTGAGAAGGCAGGTCTGGGCAACATGCATCACCCAGGTACATATTAATGAAACCCTCTCAACCTGCCCATTCTACTCAGAGGCAATTTGGCACCAGACATAAAGGCATTGGGGTCAGTGAAGTTAGATTAGGAGGGACTTCCCTGTACCTACAAAATGTGTAAACAGTGCACTTGGCAAAGCACTTGCCAAGCTGAGATGGGAAATCAAAGGTGGAAGACTGAGAGTTGAGTCCCTTTCTGAGGCCCTAAGTAATGTCACAGATACAATAAAGAAATCAAAATATGTATATAATGAATTTCTGGTGTGCCAGCTAAGAGCTGTCAGTCAGGTGGGTGGGCTTTTTCCCAAGCTAATTACACTTCAGAGTTGATCTAAAATCCATAGGTTTATAAAGAAAAAGCTTTGGTGGGATTATTTCAGAGTGATCAAGGTCTTCCTAAGAAGTCAAGATATGACACAAGAAAATGTATTATAAGATGGCTGTTGCAATTATAAATTATGCAAATCATGTTCTTTTGAACTCCTAATTCCTGTAATATTAAGCACTAATTTAGCTATGTGTGGCTATTTAATTGTGTAAATTTTGCAAGAATTCCAGCTCTTATCGCAGAACATATAGTTAGAAGAGTAACTTTAAAATTTTGCTGGCCAATTAAAGAGCTTTGAAGAAAAAAGTATGGACAATACTGTAATTTGCTTACCCTGCCAAGCTGGAGTATAGTGGTACAGCTGTGGATGCAGGTAAGTCAGAGGTCTTGAAGTGAAAAGGTTGCCAGTGAGAGACAGGGTAGAAGCCTTTCAAGTCGTACTTCAAGGTCTCATAAGGGAAAAGGGATGTCTCTTCCTACTTCTCAAATGTCTATATGTCCCACCAAAAAGGCTCTTTTTAGCTTTGCTTTCATCAATTAAGCAGGCAATGCCTTCACTGTAACAGATCCTTGAAGAGTTTGGAAATATAACAACAGCACTCATTTATTGATTGCTTTGATCAGATACTAGGCAGGAGGGAAGAAAACCTCAACATACACATCAATAAACAACCTGGAGCCTCTAAAGCCATACTGAGTGAGCTTGAGAACTAACTATGAGACTGAGACGCTCAAAAAAGAAAGCTTATGACAGAAAATCAATATAAAGCCTTGTGGTAAAGATGCTGAAGTAAGAAAAGGAATGTTGGGTCACTGTGAAAAGAACTCTGGGCTGCATTAAAATAATGAGGCAACTAATAAGGGAGACCATTTCCCTCTCTCTAAATGATTAGAGAGGAAGCTGGGAGTGACAAGGCCCAGGACAAGGGTCAGGGTAGGCTGAATCGAGGCACTGATTTTGCTGTAGAGTTCTGACATCTGACAAGTGGCTAGTGCTTAGAGAGGCACTAACGGTACCTGAAAGCAGAGGGTTTGGATAAGCTCTACAGGGCTATGTGAGCTTTTTGTGCTGAAATTGTTCCTGGAGTGGTTGTAGTATAGATACACTGGGGAGAAGTCTGGGAAAAAAACATGGCAGGAGATATGCAGTCCTTTATTGAAGATTATTAAGAGAAAATGATAGGAAAAGGCTTTCAACTGAGATGAAAGGAATGGTTCCTGGAAGAAACTGAAAGACATCCCACTACCTTAATAGTGTTGTTTGAAAGAGCCAGGCTGTGACACAGTCAGTGTCTGAAAGTTTTAGTCTCTATTATGTTATATTCTGTGCATTGTAAACTGTAAGGTAGAGCTGTCTATAGACTTCTAAAATTCCATTGATGTGCTTTTCAAAAGCTCAATTTCTTTTGCAAATATAAATACACAAGATGTTTTCAGAAGTCTAATCATTCTCTTGATATAAGTGACTCTAAATTCTCACAGGGAAAGCTGTTAAGTATACAGATCCCCAGTAACCTCCACTGATATTCAGTCCTAAAGTGCATAAAAGGTACAACACCTAATGCCAAAGACAGTGAACTCAGGGGTCTGAAATGGTCACGAAATTAAATGGAGGTTCAATGAGTCCTGGAACTATAACATTCCAAATTCTTGGAGCGTGTTACAAAAGAATCTTTTATCTTCATGTTCAGACTCACAGGAAACTCTCATCTTAGCTCTTTGGAGATATTTGGGAATCAGACTCATCAGTGTAAGACCATGGGTATCCTAACACTCCTTGGAAGCACGGCTATGAAACATGTACATTTGTTATTGCCTGGTTATTATCTGTGTGATCTTTGTCTCTGTTAGTTGTGGATGTTTATCTCTCAGCAGAAGGTAATTAAAATTCTCTATGATTTACTAAATGGGTACAGGCCTGCCTGCAGATTCACAAAGAATCACAAATACCATAGCAAAGGTGACCACTTGTTCATTTTGCTAAAGCAAAATTGGAAGGGAAAAGGTAGTATTTGAACTCTGGAACCATCAAAGATTGACTTGATCCAGAATTTGTGTCTTTGGCATAAAAACCTCTGGCATGTGGCAGAGCTGCCTTGTAATCTTGTTCTCCTGCAGTCTTGGTCCCCCAAACTTTCTGACCTTTGCCAAAGCTGGGACAAGATGAGTTATGCACAGCTGTCTGCTTCTGGAAGGAAGATACTGAGCTCTCCAAAATATCCAAAATAAGTTAGACAAGTTGCAGACAGACCGCTGAGCTCACAAATGGCCCAACTTCCCTGTGATAGGGACTCAGCCTTTGAAGGCCCAGGCTCCAACCAAAGCTTTTTCTGCAGCTCAGGCACGGACAATCCACACTACATGTGAATGCCATAGTGTCTAAAACCACTTGAGGTGACAGAGCAGTTTCCTACTCATAGAGGATACAAATAGATGCTCTTCTCCCTCCTGCAGATTAAACAGACACAGCGAGTGTGTGAGCTCCATCTCCCCAGGAAACAAGGCTAAGACTCTCCTGTGAACTGCTCATGATCAAAAGTAGCAAGTTTTACCAAATCCTGTTGCTAATGAGAAAAACATTCATTACAAGTGTTTTCAAAAGTTGCAGTATGCTTTTCTTCCAAAAATGTGTATCACTGGAAAGCACTATTTGTAGATATTTGGTAAATGCTTAGACCTTTATTTTTTAATTCCATGATAAAACCAGTGCAGAAGCTGATGAGCCAGCAGTGCTGTGATACTTTTTTGCTAATTATGTGCTAAGTTTTATGAAACTAATAACTGTTTTTAATAATAGTGAGGAGGAGGATGCTTACATTTAGAGACCACATTATAATTTGCACAGGTAATTGGATGGTATGGGAATTCAAGTTAAGAATAACTTAATTAAAATGAAATTTCAAAACGAATGACCCAGGTTGTTTTCAATCCCTTCACACCACCTTGAAAAAATAGTTTACATCTCAGTGTAACCAATACATAGTCATAGCTGGGTATTATGACTACAGGTGAGGAAAGAAGTAGGCAGAGGATAGCTGTATAAATGAGGAAGAGAGAATTAGAAGTTCTAGGGTGCATCTATTAAAGTTACACTCATAAATGTCCAGACCACTGGAGAAGCAAATGACCTCTAAAAGAGGCCCCCTAAACTAGGAAATCATAATTTAATTCCTTTGACTCCCCTCAATTTTTTTTCCCTCTCTACTGGCTACTTTCTTGTAGACCATCCTCACCAGAACAAATTAGCTTTGTCCTTGGCAGGATCAGGTCTATAGTCCCCTCTTCTCACTCAGCTTCAGAGCTAGTACCATCTCTCTTCCAATTCCTAATAAATCATATGCATTAGCTAGCAAAAAGTCCTGCATATCTGTGGTGTGTTTTCATGACCTAAGTTCCAATTTGGAAAGTTTCTACTCTTAGTCTAAACTTGGTACATTACCTTATCATACAACACTTTTCATATTCTTATTTAAAATGTTTCTAGAGGAAAGAAGATACTGAGCTTGTGTCAGTGTGAGTCTTAGTGATTGGAGGGTGCTCAGGAGACATCTACATGCTGTATGAAAAAGGAAGGTCTATTAATCCTTGTTATAGCATTGGTACCTGTAACCAGGGAGATCCACTGTCCTTGTGCATCCACATCCTGGCATCTGTTACCCTGAGCCCAGTAATTCAGTAAAGATGAACATAGGATCACCAAAAATAATTAATATCCCCAATTAGTGACAAGATGGAGAGTGCAAGGGTTATATATACTCAGTGTCCAGTAAACTGTTCCAAAGCAATGGAGTAAAACCAAATTCTTGGAACTACTGCACAGAAACTTTTGTTCTCCTTGGCAATGTGCAACATTTCCTCAACCAGTGCAATCCCTGAGTCACATGTCACACAAAAAACCCACATTTTCGCTGTAGAAGCGACTGGACACTGACACAGGTTTCCTGGAGGAGTCTCCATCCTCGGTGATATTAAAACATGCCTGGACATGGTTCTGGGACATGGTCCTGGGCCACCAGCTCTAGATAACACAGCAGGGGGGCGTTGCTCACAATGGCCAAAAGATGTCCCTTCCCACCTCAAACATTCCATAATTTTGTGATCGTCACCCTTCCAGAATCCCAGCAGAAGCAGTGAATGCTGTTCCCAGACCTGAAACGGGTTCTCCCTTCCTGTCAATCAGTGTTGGAAAAATCTGTTGCTAAATGGGAGGCCAGGCCTGGGGTTACAGAATGCTCCCTCCTCTGCCCAATTTCACAGTGCCTTTTACAGGACATAGGTGGGGAAATGCGGTCACTACTCAGCTTTTATTTTATTTTTTGTTTTCCCTGAGAAAACAGCTTTTCTCCAGTAGGATAAAAATAGCCTTCCACAATTGTTCTATCCCTTTAGATTTACTGAATAATTGAAGAATGCTTTCCCAGTAGTTAGTAATGAAAGAGGTTTGCTCTGAAGCTTTCTCCATTATCCGGTGCCAGCATTTTCCTCCATTGCTGAGGTTGCCAGAGAAAGCAAGAGGTGACAGGTGCTTGTATATCTCTTCATGAACAAATGAAGCAAATTGTGCTGCCATTTCTCTGGGAGTAAATCTGCAGTAATTCTATGGGATAACTGAGAAAGGCTTTGGACTTGCTCAAAAATAACTGAAAGCAAAATGTTCAATTACGTTTTTCATCTGGCATGTTCAAAAGAACATGTGACTAATGGGATTGACATGCCTATAAATGTATGACAAAGTGTCAACCCATATGGCTTGCTTTTTTTGTCAGCTCTTTCCTCCTACTGTCTTGATTATTCACCTGTGGGTACCAACATTAATCTCGAGGCATTTTTCCTGCTGTTGCATTGTGGTTCTTCTCTACCCATGTTAACCAAATTTCCTTGAATTTCTTTATTTCATGCTAAACAGATACTCATATTAGTATAAAACAGTTTCCTACAGCAACCACTGTCATCTCAGACTGTCAGCCTACAGAAGGAGAAATCTGTGCAAACAAAATTCTGCCTTTATTGCCAGCATGATTTAGCTTTCCTTCTCTTTTACGGCAAACATCTTCCTTTTTACAACCCCAGACCAGGGTTTGCTGCCTCTACATTTCACTGAAATATATAATTTTTCCCAGAGATAGGCTTGAATTACCCCACCATTCAGAATTCCAAAAAGATGCTGCGTATTGAACTGCTTTAATTTTCTTGTAATTTCTTTCATGGCTGCAATGACATTTACATAAGCTCCATCCTAAAGAGAAGACATTCATGTTACCATCGGTGTGGGGAAAAAGGGTGAAATTCTTGTTTACCCAGCCCTTGGGTTTTGGGGTGGTTTTTATTTCAGAAACTTTCCTTCTTAAAAGTCAGGAAAAACAGGGGAGCTTTTAAAAAGAGTAGGAATGCTAAAGGACACATGTAATAGACTAAAATGTAATAGACTAAAAAGGTAATAGACTAAAAATTCAAGTCCTATAAATTATGAAGGCTATTTAGGATATGTATGACTATTATGATAGTAATTTATCAATGGACTTCCAGCAGATTTAATTGTAAAGAAAAAACAGAGGAAAGTTCTGCAGCTTGAGAAGTAAGCTCAGAAGAGGAAATTAAAGATTTCCAGATATGGTGCTGAGACATTTGGATGAAGCATATCCTCATTTTCTTTTACTAGAGCTTTATGGATAGTGGAAATCTTAGAAGGTGTGAGGTTTTATGTAACCTGGATGGAGAGCTTAGTCCCAGAAAAATAAACTACTAGAAGCCCCATGCTGAGATTTGGCATTGAACTCAACTGAGCCAGTAATACATTTTTGAGGGTGAAGGAACACAGTACAGAGCAAGGCATCCTTTGTTATGGTTCCAACCTTCTTAACCCGCTGTCTCTAGGAAACTGAATGTTAAAAGGAATTGCTGTGCTTGTGTACACGGTAAGATTGCAAAAAGTAATTAAAACTTGTCCTAATTTAAAAATAAAATTGCAGAGGCAGAATCATATACCACATTTGTGAAATTGTTCCTTTGCTTTCTCTTCATTTTGTATTTGCTCTCAAATCAAACTCCCTTTGTTTTCTGGTGCACAACACTAAATCAATGGACAATACTAAAATTCACTTTATTTATTTTTGCCTCTCATCTTCATTTTAAAATTCTCATGTTCACTCCTAGAAAAAAAAAAAAAGTGAAATAAAAGCAAATGAATAGAAAATTAACTCATGTTTCAGAATGAAAAAGTCATTACTTTGTTTAAAGTGTGTCGCTGCAAACTTCACCTATTCCTCATCTGAATTATCTGACCTTTTGGAGGTTAATTGATTACAAACCATTGCAGCTGGCAATGCTGATTGAATGATCCTGGCCATTCAGGGATGGGGTGTCAGGGAGATGAAAGGGGGAAGCAAAAGCAGGAGGAAAGGCATCACACTCTTTAAAAGGCAATGAGGAAGCAGCTGGAATCTTTCAAGCCAGAAGTAGTTAACCCTTCAGTTCTGTAAGATTAGAAATATTTGAAATTTTCAGCTGTTTTTTTTTTTTCCCCAAGACTCCATAGGGTTTCATGGACAAAACCTGTGTCATTCCTGAACCTGAGAGCTCATGTCTTCCCACTGAACTGTCTTTCTCAGTGAATTACTCTTACTCACACTCATAGCCTTTCTAGGGCTTCACAATGTGCTGTGTTAATTCTTTTTCTTTTATTTTTTTTTAAAATAACCTGACCCAAAAATCTTTCCAGCTAAAGAGACTCCTTGTGTCCATGGACTTTTATTATGTTTAATGCAAAACCTAAATCACCATTCAGTACTGTCAATATTCTCATGAGTGCACATCCGTTGGGACAAAACAGTTTCTTCCTTTAGATTCTGTTAAAGGAGTTGGTACTACTTAGAGCTTGTGGAAGCTGTATGAGTTGTTAGTTAAAATGCTGGTAGGACTTCAGGGGGTAAAGAAATGAAGTGGTGCTGACCAAATAGGACTCAGCCCTTTGCCCAGGATAAACTGTCTCATCATGTTCAAGAAGCCCAACTGCACACATCTTCACTCACTGATGAAGATACTTGTCACCACAGGATAGGGACAGCTAACACTTCTTTAGCTGGAGACAGACACCCCTTCCTGTACTGCTAACCACAGAGCACTTGACTAAACCAAAACAGGATACCATCAATTTGATTTTCAGATTCTGTTCCAAAAAAAAAACAAAAGAGCAGAAGAAGGATAAGTGTCAGAAAATTACTGGAGAGGGGGAAAGGTGAATTGAAGGGAAAATAACACCGAGAGTTTTCTGCAGGCTCGTGTTCATACTGCTCAAATCTCAGTAGGTCAGGAATTTTTCTTATTTTAGAAATTGGAGTCACTAATTGCACATCCCCTCTCCCAGCTTAATTTGACATCTTGGAAATTGTCCTGATTCCCTGTACATGAAAGAGTGATGAGAAATAGTCTGCCTCCTAATAATATTGCAAGTATTTTTGAAGCATTTTTTTCATTTTTTGATCATCACTACAAGGGAAAAAAAAGGCAATGGAGACTTTTAACCATGTACTAGGTTCTGGCAGATATTATTAAAAAAGGAACATTATTTTATTTTCAGTATAGTTTTTCTGGTTACAATGCTTTGTATGATGATTTTGTTTGCTGAGTTAATATCTGTTATATGAATCCCTTGTTACATGTTACCATCTTCCAGTGTTCCCAACATTTCTTCATGGCCTTAAACTTTGTCCAAATAGATTTCAGAAGGTATGACAAAAGTCAAGCATGAAGAGAGCTGTTCTCACTACTGAGATGTATTTCTCATTCCTGCAGGGCACTGTTTGAAGAAAAATCTTCTGAACTTGTTTGATTAGGAGCTAATTTAGGACTACAGTAGTAAAAGGGAGTTGAGGGTGAAAAATCAGTTTTTGAAAAGGGGACTTTTTGTT
Source organism: Sylvia atricapilla (assembly GCF_009819655.1). Classification (NCBI taxonomy): domain Eukaryota; kingdom Metazoa; phylum Chordata; class Aves; order Passeriformes; family Sylviidae; genus Sylvia; species Sylvia atricapilla. The sequence goes on from NC_089146.1 coordinate 25,608,236, forward strand.
GAGGTTTTGTTTCATTTGTAGGCTGAGAATCTTGCAGAAAAGCTTATTCTTACTCAGTTCTGCTTTTCCATTTAGTCATATAATGGAAGTATGTATAAACCAAAACAAACGAAAACAAAAAGTGGTTGGGGGGGACAGGGGAAGGAATTGACTGGGGGTTTAGGGAGCTTTTTTGAGGAAGAACATAAAAATACACAGCTTGATATTAAAAGTTGGTTGGCTATTTTGTGAAAGAAAAATTGTTTTAAAGCCCTGGGAAAACTAAGCTTGCCTGAAACCTAGAATAAAATTTCTTTTTTCTGCATAATTTGCCAAATTTTAGCTAGGTTTAATAACATCTTTGTTCTTGTGGAGGTTCAGTGTCAGAGCTTGGTGTTCATGATGGGTTAAAGGGGAAAAAAAACAGGGAACATTACTGCCTTACAAAGAGGTTTGATTTTTACCAATCACTGTATCACCTTATTGATCATGCAGGGGTCTGGAAACATTTATGAGTAAGAATGTCTTCTGCTTTACCACATATACATGATCATGGGACTTTATCCTGCCACTGGAGAAGTCAATTAAAAAAAAAAACCAAACTGATTTTTACTTTAATTAGAGAATAAATCCCTCTCTTCAGATACAGCAGATGTGTTAATGCATGTGAATAACTCTAAGAACCTCATTTAAGTCTAGCACCAAGAGTGACTGGACTCTAGTTATTACACTCATTTAGTAAATGGGGCAAGGAAAGCTACTCTTAAGCAATATCTTACAGGACAGGATTATAAAAGAATATGATAAATATTATTTACTTCACAGTAACTCCAGCATGAATTGAAATATTTTGCAGAGTTTAATATATGTGTGTTTATATGCTGTGTTCTAAAGTATTGATTATATAACAGCACAACGCCACATTGAACTGTAAGGAAGCTTTGCAGTACTTCTTTTGGTAAAACACTCATAATCCCTTTACAAAGGAAAAATGCTCAATGAAGTGTAATGCTGCTATCCTCAGATAATTTTTCAAAGGTTGAGCTGAGTCATACATTATATTGGGGGGTGGTAGGGGAGATTACACCCATCACAATGAAAAATAATGAATGGTTAGCAGACATTTTCTGAAACCAGCAATTATAGAGGACAACTATGTGTTAGGTTGTTTGTAACCATGACTAATAATCATTAATTATTTTTTCTAATGTATTTATCTCTACTTTGAACTTATACTATGCATTCTAATAGCAGCAGTATCTAGCAATATGCATTAGCTGCTACTCAAAAGATTCTGTTTTCTGAAAGACATATTACCCTGTGCTAGAAAAAACCAGCTGTGACATGCAACCACTTTATAAGCATTCAAGAATTCAGTGATGGAAATGAGCGTTTATCTCCAAGAGCAGTTACATAATGCACCTCTCATGAAGGCTTTCTAGGTACATATTAAAGCTGAAATGTTCAAAATTAATTAAATTGTAGAAGTCATGACCTGGGGGTTGATTAAAACATGAATAACAAGGAGATCTGTGAAAAAGCATCATTCAGACCTAAAAAAGTAATCCAAAACATTTTTCAGGTTTCATCTAGGCTGCCATATTATTGATACTTCCCAGAAACCTAGGTCTGCAAGCTATTTTATGGAGCTGCTAACATTAAGTTCAGTTGACAAACATGAATTTTTAAGCAAAAAGTGTTGAAATGCTTTGGGAAAAATAAGATTACAAAAAACATCCTCTTTTATAACCTTGGGATCAACATCCTTTACCTGGAGAATACATACAGCTGAACAACCAGACAACATTGCACAGTGTCACAGAATCACATGATCAGAGAATATGTTGAGTTTGAAGAGCCCCACAGGGATCATTGAGTCCAGCTCCTGGCCCTGCACAGGACACCCCAAGAGTCACACCATGTGCCTGAGAGCATCATCCAAACAGTTCCTGACCTCTGTGGTCAAGGCTTGGTGCTGTGATCCCTTCCCTGGGAAGCCTGTTCCAGTGTCCAACCACACTTTGGGTAAATAAGTTTTTCCAATATCCAACCTAAACATCCCCTGACTCAACTCCAGCCTGTTCCCTTGGATCCTGTCGCTGTCACCACAGAGCAGAGATCAGTGTCTGCCCCTTCTCTTCCCCTCATGGGGAAGTTGTAACCAAAATGAGCTCTCCCCACAGTCTCCCCTTCTCCAGACTGAACACAGCAAGTGATATTCCCCCTGAGGACCTTACTAGATCCCTGAGGTGCTTGAATTCTGATATCCTCATATCCAGACTTGCAGTTTTGCTGGTACTTTCCCTTCTGTCAACAGAGATTTTAAACAAAATTGGTGAATGTCAGCATGGTCATCTTCGTCACATTATATCATGTATCGTGACTGTCTTAAGGGAGTGTGGAAAAGGTCTCTTTAAAGAGGGCAAGAAAGAAACCCTGCTGTCTCCTGCTCATTATTTTTATATGATATTATTATATTTCTGGTATATTATTATATTTCTGGTAATGTGGTTCTTTATGACTTGGATATTGAGAAAAGCTTTGTCTTTCTCCTGCCATAGCACAGTTAGTAAGGATGGTGGGAATTCTTGCTGGTTTTACAGTAACCTTCATTCCCAGTAGCCATGGTTGTGGATGGGATACCTGATTAAATAAAGGCACATGGATATAACTTTCTGTCTTGGACACTGTTGGTAATAGGAACTGTCTCAATGTAAGTGTACAAGGATTAAATTTGGTCTTTTCATTGAGGCCACAGTTCCCATTGAAACCATTTCTCTTGATGTTAATGTGATATAAATTACTCCTTATGCCATTCTACTACTCACTCCTCTGGTAGGCTGTACAACAGCTGACTCCATGCCACAAGACTGTTTTCTGAATAGTGAAGTGCCTCAAAATTCAAGCTATTAATTGATTGAGGATGACTTTTTTGGAGTCATTATGCTCAAGAAAGGTCTGTCAATACAGTTTACTCTAAGTTGTTATTACACCATTAAATATAATGGTGGGGGCACTCAGGATAATAACCTGCATGGTTACAGCAGTATTTGCCAAAAAAAGAATTCCATATAGAAGAAATATGGAGAAGGTGAAGTTATATTTAATCTGGTTTGCATTGCAGAGGCTGTTAGAATAAATTTAGTTTTTCTGTGTCTTTGGAAGCTGTGTAATATTCATTTATGTATCAAGGAAATAGTAATATGTTGGTAATAAATGTGTGTATTTGTACTTTAGTCTCAAAATATTAAATAGTAGCTCTGAGCTAGAAAACTGCACAAGCACACATTGCCTGCCTAATCACACAAACATCCTTTTGAAATGCATTAAATTGTGTAGATGAGGGGACAGGAATCTAGAAAGACTCATCATGTGCCCAAAAATTGACCATGAAGGTGAAGTTTAGAATTTCAGTGTGCATGGCGTAGGGGCATACTCAAAGTAGTTGATCATCCAGGCTTCTGAACGGGTAAAACATCCAGCATATTCAAACTGTCCTAAAATGAGTTCTGCACATAACCTTGATCACCTTCAATAAACCATCTGACAAAATAGTAACATGGAAACACTGGCTTCTGTCATTTTTGTGGAGGGCTGTTTTGGAAATCTTTTTGTTAATTTCTTTCAAGCATAAAGAGGAGAACTGCACATTTCAGTCTTCTGTTTTCTTTGGTTACAATCAGATGGGCAGATCCACCACAGGACATTTATTTAAAAACCTAATTAATGTTGTGTCTCTCACTCACTGAATTCAAACTCTTTCCCATTTTCTTTAGTTACTAAAAATTTCTTCCCAGATCTGCTGATTTCATTTTAACGTGACACCCTTTCCAAATGTAGAACTATTTCCCCTCTTTCTAATCAGCAACAAGATAAAAGCCCACTCTATGACTCAGATTCAAAGTCATAGGCACGAAGTGCATTCTCTTCTCTAAATTCCATAGTCTGTCCACTGTATTTTAACGTTCACAAATTTCCAGAAAAAAGCAGTTTGACAGTATTCAGACAAATGCAGACTCCCTTTCACTGCTGGATGAATTGAAATTAACTTATGCCTCTCCTCTTTTCCAAGATCAACCTCAGAGCCAATAAACCATCTTGATTTTATTCCCTCTTTTTGGATAAAAAAAGAGGCAAAGTCATGAGGCTAACTCATATCCCACAGGCTAATTATTCACCTCCAGCAACCCCACTAAAAACTGGAGAGGTAAGTCGTGATCACAAGTGTGTTATGCAGATCCATTGCATGGATGAATTACCACTCTTGATTAGGTTGACTTCTTTCTCACCACCAAAATCGTGGCTACTCTCCTCTTGTGTAGCAGAAGCCACATAGGCCAGGGATTTAAATCATTACCTCTGCCACTTGCTTACAGAAGAGAATACAAACACCTGTTAATTTGCTGAGGCAGGTGTTTCTCTCCATATTCTGCAATCACCCCTCTATACTTTGCATTTCTCCGGTTTGCAGGGGCACTGAATTAACCAGTCCAGTTCATATTTCAGAGTAAATGTAATCAATAAATCACCTATATTAGTCTGATGTCCACACTCGGGGGTTTTATTATTAAGGATATTTTGAAAGGTTCACTGAATATTACACATTGAAATAAGTGTCTGTTGCCTTGGAGCAATTTCCAAGCTGTCTTGTGGGAACTAGGACACACTTAAAAGGATTTAGTGGTGGAAATCTTTCATTTAGAAAATCCATTTCTGCAATTCACATGTTAAAGAAATAGAAAATGTTTCTTTGCCAACTTCAACTGCAGTTAATGCATGTGAATACCTCTCCACTCCTGAAACATAGCTAATTTCTGCAGGAATTCATCCCAGAGATATATTTCTGAGCAGGTGTTTTGCTTCACTGTTCACATCTTGAATTGTGTGCAATCCATCATATCTATCATTTTGCCCTTCCACAGTCAAGGAATTTGGTCTTTTCAGCTGAGTGAGCTGGGAGAGTGCATCACTTCTCCTTTTAAACATTCCAGAGTACTTGGATACTGTGTATGTCTGAAAACAGTAAATGTATAATGAAATAGCTGGAAAAACAAAGCCCAAATTACCACATATATCAAGCTCCACATTTGCAGCAGCAGAAGCAAAAGCACTTTGGAAGTATTTCCCTCTCTCCTTCCTGATAATTGCTGCCGTTGCTTTTGTCCTTGTTTGCAGAAGACATGAAGTCCTTCCATCTGTCAAGCCATCATTTCTCAGAAATGAAGATGATGCAGGAAAAGTCAGCTCCAGTTACAGGAGGAAGGCATCTCTAGGCACCCTTGGCAGGCCTCTTCCTCTGGCTCTGTCCCCCAGCAAGGATTTGCAGGAGGGAATGAAGAGCAGGTCATGCTGGTCTTTATTTGCAAGAGAGTTCCTATTTCACACTTGGCTTCCAAGACTAGAGTCCTCACTGAGGATGGTCACAAATATTAAACAAAAATGGATTTCCCCAACCTGAAATCAAATAAGAAGTCCAAAGGCCTGATCTGTCAAGGTGAAAGCTGATTTCCAGAATTAATTCTACCTTTGTTTCTATGGAAATTAAGTGTGATGAAAGAAGAATTGATCAAATTCTCAAGGCAAATTCTACTTGTAGACAACTAGAGTTTTTCAAACAAGCACTCTGTCAAGATACCTCTGGTGTGACTTCATGAAAATGTGTCACCTTCTGTAAGCCTTTTAGATTTCTAAAGAGATGATTATGTCTTCCTGTCCCATGTGCAGATGGTGAGCTAAATTTCCTAAATACTTTAGGGATCTCTGATGTAGAGTAAAAGCTCTCATTTTCCAGGCGCATCTAAAGCATTTCCATGTGAAGTTAGCATCTGAGCACTTTTCTGTTCACTATAATTGAAATCTTATTTTGGTGAATTTTGTTACTCATCATACGCATGGAGTTTAAACAAGCAACTAAAGCAATAATTTCTTCAACTTCTGAATGAAAGACTGACAGAATTTTGGGCTGTAAGACTCAATCAAAGCAATTCTGAGTTGTTTTGGTTTTTTTTTCCCATCTTGCTACTTTTAACCTGGAAATTATGTAATGAAGCAAGGCCCTACACAACTTTCTCTGAAACACTGGAATTTATTACAAGTCAGCTTTTAGATGGGACAAAGGCTAGCTCAAGTCTCAGAGGAAAGCTGCAATTTGTGAGCAAAATATCACTGCAAAGTAGTCTAATAGAGAAAAGAGAACGTTCAAGAGCTTTTTAGTTTTCTAGGATTTCTCTCTACTCACAGAGTTTTCTAATGGAAATTTACTGGAGCTAATTCTAAGAGTCTCCACTCTGAAGTTTACTTAGGAAACCAGCAAGAATAGACTGCTTGGGTGAATCTTTTGCAGCAGAATGGGAGGCCTCTGCTAGCAGGAAAGATTTCTGAATATTTTACTAGGGAAAGAAGAGTATTTGCAAAAATATTATCTTAATTACAAGGATTTTAATGCTGATTGGAACTTTTTTTTCAGCCTTGAGTAAACAGACAAAATGACACATATGATGGTAAAAGTCTGTCTAAGTTACGGAATAAGGCAGTAGCAAAGAGGTCCAACTGTCTCCTGAGAACCGACCCACTGGGCCTTCTCTCTCAGAGCAGAGCTGTGCTAAACCAGCCCCAAATGAATAACAAAAGCATGCATCCTTTGGGCTGACATTCTGATCTGAATATCTTGCCTCCACCTTTGAACCCATATCCCAGAATTCCAAAATTGAAGGTGGAGTTCCCACCAAAACAGAGGAAAAGAATACAACACAGAATTTGTCGTTCTGTCTTTGGTTTGTTTTTACTGTAACATTCTGCACATTTGTTTGATTGGGTCACTTTGCTCAATGAATTTTGTCTTCCTTCCAAACAGATGGTGTGAGGCTAGGAATGGTTTTAATAAAACTCTTTGTGTGCTGGGTATATGGCACTTATTTGGCAAATGTCACTATACAGATACACTTTAGGTTTAAGATGATGCTGTAATGGCTAAAATCACCCACCAGCTGCCACAAAATTAGAGCCACATTAATATCAACAGGAATATTAGGAGCTTTGGTAATTCAGCTGAGAACTTGAAGAACATTTTCTAGGCATTTGGAAGATTTGTAATAGGAAGGGATTGTTAAACTCTATCCTCATTTTAAGAAAGTAACAATATTAAGTGGTAAGAGTCTGAAATCCATTTCTTTACTCTTTGAGATGACCAGGCAATGCAGGTGGTCCATAGCTTATTCTTGACAGCCTGGAAGGAATCCTGCCAAGGTGTATCTATTCTAGATGAATATTATTCAATGAACTGTCAGAAAGACATCTTTCAAACTTAAGTGAAGTTTATGCCATACAGAGCACTATACTGTGAAGCATCTCCAGAAGGAGAATTTCCTAACTCCTGTAAATAAGGCTTCTATATTCCATGGAGATGCAAGGTTGGAGACACAGCTATACTTCACTGACTGTCTGCTCTGCTTCTCCATTCCTGTTCCAATTAACAGATTAGCATTTAAAACCTACCATAAACTCTGGGGAAGTCAGAGCAAGGTAAATCTTGTCATGTATCCTGCATCACCCACAGAGACAGACCAGGCCAGGAAACAAAATACAGTGCAGAGATCTCAGCAAAACTAGGAAATGTAGGGAGAGATGTGCAGAACACCATGGGATATAGACAGTCCAGATTTCTATTAGGAAGTGGAGTACTTGGGCAGGTCAGAGAGTAGGGATTATACCATGTAAAATCAGAATAATGCAAAGCAAAGACAGAATAGTGCAAGTTCAGGCAGCTCTCTGAATGTTATGTTCAGACTAACTGCAGAGGCATACAATTGTTTTAATGAGATGTATTAATCTTCCCCCTTCACCTCCCTGGATCTCTAAAGTGCCCCAGACATCATGTTTAGCAGGGCTTGGTACTAGGAGTGAATGATGTGGATGATATGCTACAACAGTTAAATGCAATTGCTAAAAATTTCCCCCATGGGTAAGGCAGTGCTATTCAGTTATTTTTACTGTTACAGCCAATGGGGAAATTATATTTTCTTTTGGAATATATGCGATTGGCTGTGCTCTGAGACGGGATATCACAGTAGATGGACCACTACAGTGTTCTATTATGGCAGCTCCTGTGTTTCAGAGTATAAGCACATTATTCAATAGGAGCAAATGAACATATAAAAGTTAAGAGGCTTTTTGAAAATGATCTTTTTCAGCCTGCAATATTACATTAATTACACCACAGAGGTATGAGAAACAATCATTAGTGCGATCACACTATAATGATGGATAAAGAAATCATTAGAAGTAGAAGGGACTGAGTAGCCAGGATAATTATGAGGTTTCCTGTTGAAAACAGTAATGACAAAAATGCAAAGGGAAAAACATAGTGCTAATAAAATATAATTAAAAAAAGGCAACTTTTAATATTACAAGAAGTCTTGAAAACAGGGCAGCTAATGGGGGTATTCACTCAAAGAGCTCATTATTATAAATCTGCATTAGCAGTAGTTTTTCAAATCACTGTTGGGTATGAAATCACAGTTTACAGATTGTAGAGAACCTAGTTTTTAACTGTCAATCTGTAGAAAAATGAGTCTATGTCAAACCAGATTCACAGCCAGTGAGTGCACTTGGCTAAATGTCTCCTGATATTCAGAGCTGAACTAATGGCTATCATTCTGACTGTAACAGGACACTCTGCAGTTTTATTAGATCCTCTTCTGGGACTTGACATTTTGAGATATGTTTTGGGAGGTTTGTATGTATGGTTATTAATTTTTTTCAAAGAAAAAACCCCAGCCATAATAAGCAGCTTCTAGCCAGCAAACATCTAAGAAGCCTTGAAGCTAAAGATGAGGCTAGTGCAGCAAGTCACAATAATAGCTGGATTTTCTGAATCTTCTATACATTAAAACCATAGTTTAACAACTCTGTTGTGTTGTGACCCACTAGACACTTGGATATACTTCTCCCAGGAACTAGTTTTTGATATGTTATCAGAAAAGTATTTTTAAGGCTTTCCAAGTTGCTAATCAAACAAAATGGCATATTTTTTTTTAATTTGAATGAATAAACAAAACTCCAATGAATTGTTCAATTTTTACAATGATATTCTTGTTGAGAAAGTAAAATGAAAGGACTAGCAATATCTTCAGAGATATCTGTGCAATTACAAACTTCTGTGCACAGATTTGCAGTCTGACTTGGTTTCTGTCATCACCACATGGCACATATAATTGCTGGGACTACATGGCAGCCAATTAACTGACCAACTCTATTGCTTTACCAATTTGCCTACTACACCTGCAGACCAGGTAACCAACCTTGCAGAGACATTTGCATGTGAAATTGGAGACACTGGTAGGTATGGTTCACTTCCATATGCATTCAGACACCAAAAAGGAAAACAGAAAAGTAATGTCCAGGTCTGGCTTACATGACTATTTTCTTTGAAATGGTTCTTGTATTTGAGAATACTTGGAAAAAAAAAAAAAAAAGTCTTGTAAAAGGAAGCATCATGTACACACACGCATATAAGTACCTCAATACACATATATTCAGAGACAGATTTGCATATATATGTGTATACATACTGTCATGAAAGAGTAACTCCTGCCTGGAATCTCCAGGATTTATCTGTGTGTGAGCAGCACTATATAACCATTAGCAGAGCCAGGAAGGACTTGGGTATTTGATTTGTGACTGCACAGAGATTTCCTTGGCTCTAATTGAGCAAACATTGGTTCACTGGGCTTGACATTGTTCTTGTACAGGTATAAAGCTGAAATAACTCTATCAAGGGCAGATGACCTTTGAGAACATAAACAAGGAGAATTATGTTCTCCATTGAATAAAAGACATGAAGAGGCACTTCTGAGATGCAAGCAAGGAAATTGATTAGGTTTGGGTGTTGTCTTGTCCTCCCTAAAGGTTGTCATTGCGACTCCAGCAGAAACTTCATCTGGACATAATTTTTAGAGACTTTCTTCTGTGGATTTTTTATTTTGTTTTATTTGTTCTAGCTGCTACACATCAGGTACTACAGCTGGGCAATGCCTCATATATATCCTGTTAAAAAACTTTGCTATGCTCACAATGAAAATTACTTCTGATCTACCGTATATGAACAGACCTTGAAAGAAAAAAAATCTTATTTGGAATGGAAAAGGGATGAAGTAAATTTCTATTAATTATATTCTAAACAAACATCATCAGCCTTAACTACAGAGGTCAAGAATTTCTCTCTTCCTCATCAGTACAATGACTTTAAATAGAGGCCTCCATCACAAGGTGCAATACCAGTTTTCAGTGCTGTACATGGACCTCATGGCAGGAGCCAAATAAACCTTCCAGTAAAGATCAGCCTCTTCACACTGATAAACATAAAACTGGTGCTGCCAACCATCTTAAAAGAAGACAGTCTGGGGACAGTAGATGAAGCTGGATTCCTTAACTTTAAATGCATTGTAACATTTAATATCTTTTCCTGTGAGGATTTTGGAGCCATTCTGTGCTTACAATTGCAAAAGGTAGTAAAATTAATATAATCATGATGATTAAATGCAAATGTTGCTTTAGATGTTACTAACAGAACTTGTGCTGCTTTTTTAAACAGATATTCAATTTTCCATTCAGTTTTCTATTAGAACATTTTCAATTCTCCTTACTTTAATTTATTTCTTGCTACACAGAGTAGGTAAGAAAAATTCTTGCTACCTTGACTCCTACCTTACCTCTAAGTTACATGCTCTTCCATAACCAAATAGGGAAGAAAAATATCCTTTTAAATTGTTCTGGCGTACAGTATCTTACATTCCAAGGCATTCCACAAATCAAAGTGATCGTGTTTTATCCACATTGAATTTACAGTCCTGGTTTCATCTGAAGAATAAAAAGGTATTTGTTGGATCTCTTGTGCTTCAAATTACATGTCAAGATTCTCTCTCTCAACCTTATATGTCCAAAGAACCTTTTTTACACTAATATCCCTCATTCCTAACAAAAAAATTATGGAAACTTTTAGACCAATCTTAAATCTTCCTGAAACAGACATGGGAAGGAACAAAGGCAAGGCCTTCCAGCCTGAGAGTGAACCTATCACTGATTTAGAAAAAAGAGTAAGTAAATAAAAAATACTACATAAAGTTACTCCAAGAGCCCCATTCAGAGATTAAGGGTTCTGAGCTAGCAGCACCTGCCTATACTGATACTCCAAACTCCTGGACTTTATGCATGCTGTATGAAGGTCTATAGAGAATTTAAGAGTAAAATACTCAGTCCAATTGATTTGGCAGAGAAGAGCTACATACAAGCAGGGAAAAGAACAGTGGAGGTAATGTCTTAGTCTATAATTTATTCCTTTCTTCTGACTTTATATTAATATTTACTATATTTTGGGTTATTTCAGAGAAATTCACTCTTATGCAAGACTTCATTATGAGGTTTTATGCAGGTTCTTTGCACAGGGGTGTGCTTTGGCTCTAGAGAATACCTTGCTAATGTAATACTCCAGGCTCCAGGGCTTCTAACCCCAGTTTTGTGCTAGGTAGTTTTACTACACTGATTGGTAGCCCTGCTGACCAAGTCTAGGAGGAGATGGACATGGAGAATTAAATTGCTGAAAACAGTTGGGTTCAGGAACAAAACTAAAAATAATGGACTGAAGGAAAGGAAGATTTCCTTGCCAAAAGTCATTTACAAAGAGCCATTTATGTCAGATAGGGATATTCTTCCCATTTGTTCAAAGCACAGAACAGTTTTCTGTCTGGACACCTCAGCATGTGTCTGTAATGCACTTAAAAGAGTCCTTGCAGCCAAGTGTAATTGGGCTTGCACCAACACAGTTAATAACTGAAGATGTTGTGGTTTAGAGTTCAGACTGCACTGGAAAAATCTATTAGCTCCATCTTCAAGTTATTAGCCTGCTCCCTGAAAATGACTGTACTGCTGTTATTACCTGCACTTACTGGTATGAATCTGCCTGGTGATACCATATCAATCTTGGACTCATGTAAAGGGATTCAGAGACCTTATGCCCAGACAAGAAGGAAGATTGTGTTCTACATCCCAAGAGAGACATCAAGAGGATTAGTTCTTAGCCTTAATGAACCCCTCCTCAAGCTTGTGCATGGGTGAACTTAAAAATCCTGTTTTACATCCACTCATAGCAATGCAATTTCGTGTGAGGAGCTCAACACCAAAGGGGCACTCTGTTGATACTCTTTAAATTACTGGGCTCACAAGGCCTGTGAAACACATGCATGTATAAGGCCTGTATACCCTTTAGGAGAGTCTGAGATGGAGAACACTCCAGGCATAAGAGCAACATATGTTCACAGTACCCAAAAAAAGTTACAATGAGCAAGGAGGCCAGAACATTTTAGCACTTAGCCCTTTAACCTTTTATCTTCCTTAAAGGTACATGTTACCCATGCAATATGTATCATTAAGGAAGAAGCTATCTATATTATTTTACTGTCCCTTAGCTCATGCTGTAGCCTATAACTTTAAATACTTTTTACCCACAGTATTTAAATATAAAAGGAGATAAGCAGTCACCACCAGCACCAGAACTTCACACTGATCTGGAGAGACATACAAGCTCTAAAATGCAATGATTTACCATTTTAACACCCAGACAGCACCAATTAAACACCAAAAGTCATATTTTGGTTGATTTTTACTGGGTTGGACTCAGCTCACAGATCTCTGCGTATTTGCACACCTTATGCATATTATCAGTTTTAATGCAGTTTCTCAGCTGACTGCTAACCTGACTTTTTTGCTTTCAAGCTCCACTGACCTGTCTATGCCTGACTAAAAAGACAAATTCATATTGGTAATTTTATGCACATTAGTGTTAATATTTTTGTCTCAACCCCTCCAAAATATTTACTTAGAAGCTGCCCAGAGGTAGAACAGGGATTAAACAAAGAATTCTCCCAAATTCTGGCTAATCTAAAATTGCATTGTTGAAATGTGTCGTGTTCTGCATGCCTCTAAACTCATTAAGTACCACCAATGTCTGTTCACATTTCTATGCTGCCAGGTATTCCCAGGAGTATGAGGGAGTCTGTACTTCATACAATACTTGAACAGAATTCACAGCTCATTATGTAGAATGGTCTCTTTTGTTCTTGATTTTGCCATGCTTGTCTTGTCTCTGATTTCCACATCTTAAGGATACAATATGAAAGTTTCATGAAATAACATCTCAGCAACATGCAAAAGCATGAAAAATAATGATTATCTGATTATTAAACATCTCTAAACGTGGCTAAAAAATACTAAGAATTAACCAGAAACTGTGCACAGAAGGAATAGTTTTCTTGCTGCTATCAATGAATATGGTCACCAACATGATATAAAATTAAAAGCCTCATTCCTCCTCAAGAGGAGATCTCATAAGAACATCAGCTTGATCTTTTTAGTTATCAGGGCCAAACCTGCTATCAGAATTTTCTTCACAAGTACTCAACTGATTATACAGGGAGAGTAATATACTCCATAAAGTACTTCAAGGGGTTTTGGTCATATTGACAACTTCTAGATTTGAGAAAAACATCTGAAAAAGACTCTTGACCAACCACCTGTTGTTTAATCGTATTAAATAAAGCCAACAAAACATGTATGGTCTTGATACACAGTAGTGTTGCCTCATTGATCTACAGGCTGAGATAGCTGCAACAAGCTACAGGTTTCCAAAGAATGCTACTGCACCTGAATTAGCTTTACTTTATTATTAGACAAACAGTAAAATAATCATCCTTCTTAAGATACACAACAAAACCATTTCAAAATCTAGATTCTTCCTTCCATTTAATCTTCTCAGATAATGGCATATCCATATTTTCAGAAAAGCCGTCTTTTTTTCTTTGTCAGGACACTACAAGGGCTAAGAGCTGAGGGGAATCTCAGAGCTAGCAGCTCTTAGCCCAGGGCATCAGGCCCCTCTGGAATCAGGCTAAGACAGAGAAGTCAGCTTGTGAGGGAAACCAGGGTCAGACACAGCTTTATGATAACAAAGCAGGGTCCTGACATCAGCCCTTGTCTGGGGAAGTCACAATTAGCAAAACCCATGACCAGGCATAAAAACCAGACTAACAGCCCCCAGCCATACCCAGCTAGGGTCAAGCTTCAGTAGAATTCTCGAGCTCATGGTTGTGGCTGGAGGCCCCAGAAGAGGCTGGTCAGAGTCATTAAGACCTATTAGTGCCCTCAGGGTTCTGACACATTCACATTAATTATTCCAAGTGCTGCCTAAACCATATTGGCTTACATACCTCATCCATGACTTAGAGGATTAAATTCCATGTTACTTGACCAAAGCCCTTTCAGATTCTCACCTAGCAGTTGTTCAAACATTGCAATGGCAATATTCTTTATTTACTGCTGAACTTTCCACTTGCTCCCCAATTTATTCAAAGGGGGAAGAGTTGCAGCACACAACCAAACACCTCTGCTAAACAAGCTGGTCTAGTTTTGCTTTTTTACGTTCAGTTAGCACTCAGCCATCATGAGCTGCAAGTGACATATCATAGAAAAAATATTTAAGTAGAATTATATCAACACAGCCAGTTGAGCCAGGCTTTAGCTTTGCTATTGTTGTGCTCTAACCTAACAGTCTCTTTGCGTGCACTATCAGCAAAGTCCATTGAAATTAATGAGGCAGACACAGAAGAGTCTGAATTGTTCTGTAAATGATTTACTACTGTATTATTACAGGCCTGAGTGGGGTTTACTGTTTGCAAACTAATTTGGAGAAGTAAATAATACTTCTGATTGAGTTAACTACACTCTGGACCAGTACCAGGAGAAATAAACAGCAGTGCAAGAATCCCAAGGCTTTGCAAATCTCTGGGACCCTTATTTGTCTGAATAAAACTAGATATCTATGTCTATAACCATGTTTAGCTACACTTCATCCTCTGCTCCAAAGCAGATTCTTAAAAATCCAATTTGCAGAGAGAGAAGCACTGGGGATACGTAGCACTCAGTGGCAGGACTTCAGCTGCCTGCACTTCACTGGGCCATACACTCACTCAAGAAAGTCAGTACACAAACTATAAGCCACAAACACGTCTTCTATGTTTTTCCACTCATTCACACTCTTCATCCCAGTCATCACAAACACTTCTGCAGACAGACCTTGCTTTCAAGCACAAATGAGACCCTTTATATAATAAAAGCAATGGGAAACAACATACATAGAGGGAAAAGAGTAATCTCTGTCAGACAGCTCTGAAAGCACCTGTGAAAGCACCTAATTTTCTGTGACAAATAAAAAAAAAAAAAAAAAAAAAAAAAAAAGAAATCAGCAGAAAATTCTGCCAGCAAATAACCTTGTGTCTCAAACAATAGATTCAGTGGGTGGTAAACACCCAGGGAATCACGTCAGTTAATCCATGCAGATTCCTATAAATGGACAGCATTTTTCACCACACTGCTCTCACTCTTGCAGCAACTTCTGCTGCCACCTCCATCTCATGGGGGATGGCATGGAAGGGCACAGGGGCTGAGGAAAGGAAACAGAGAAAAGCTGCCTGGAAAATAAATACACACAGATTTCCACTCTCTCTTAGATCCACTTTCCATGGACTATAGAGAGTAGACTATAGAGGGTATAGGATTAGGAAATTGACTGAAGAATCCCTGAAAAAGATTTGTAAACACATCAAGACTGACCTGTCACGTTCCCATTGAATTCTGATGTTGAGAGTTTCTCTCCTTATAATTTAGATAACTTTCAGTTTCCCCCTCTCTCTCTTGCTATTTTGTTCTTTGGTTTTATACCTTTGAAAGAATATCTCACTCACCCTTCTCTGGATGTTATAGTAAATTTGGAACTAGCCACATCCCTTAGGAGAAGAGAATGGGTAAATTATAATTTTGATATGGTATAAAAGTGATCATTGCCAAATGATGTGTGAAATATACCCTATAGCTGAATATTTATTAATTAGAAATCCTAATGAAATCCTGTTTTATCATAATAACTCTCTGCTTTCTATCAGGATTAGTAATAATAACAATAACAAAAGCTTTTTTTTTTCCAAAAAGTTAAAAGTTCTATGAAAAAGTGCCATGTTTTTCTATCCAGTAAGAAGATTTATTTTGAAATTATTTCATTAACTTACCCTAGCAGAAACAGAAGTCACTGGGGCATCTTCTCATATGTGCTGTATATTCACCTATGAAAAAATAAAAACAAATGTCTGCTAGGAAGAAGTATTTACACGTCTCTTTTATGATTGGCAAACGGGATAGATGATGAAATGTCATTTAAGTTATGAAATTCCACTTGACTTGGCAGAACCAGAATTTTGCCTTCAGATGTAAAAATTTCAGAAGTCACGTGCCATATGATGACAGAAAAGAAAGTTAAAATCTAAAATTTTGGCTTTTAAATGAATCATAATTCCATCTACAGAATGCTAATATATATGTAAATTACTGGTTCATTGTAAGCTAAATAGAATCCATATATTCAGGTAGGGAACTGAAGAATCCATAAATGTCATCATTGTTTATCCAGTAATGGTGCTAGGTTCAAAAGAGAAGCCAAAATTTCAATATCTTAATGTGAAAAGATGAGAGAAGATATCTTTTAAGTTAGAATCATAGAGGATGTACTCTTTGCAATTAAACAGATATCTGAGACTGTTGTAAAGTGTAGTGAAATTGAGCAAGCAATGTTAATGACTTGTGAACTGTTGTGACAATTTGAAGCTTAAAGACAACATTTTATAAAAATCCTTAGGAAAATAATAACATGGCTACTAGGGGTAGAAGAGTCATTGGAACTGTGCTTGTGGGGCACAGTTTGAAACTACATGATGTTTCTTTTCTTAGATTGGTTTAATTTTTTGAAACCACAGTGATTAATTTTCTATATAATATTTCAACTACTTTATATTGAAGTGTCTCTGCCCATATGTAGCTATATCCGTGAAAAAAAAATATAGCAGGTATTTCATTGTTATGGCTACTTCTATTTATTCTTGAGAAGTCCATTTGTTATTCTAAAAGAAAATGAGTCATCTGGAAGTCCATTTATTTGGATGGAGTGCTGTCTGCTTATTTTCATTAGTTCTCCCATTGCAGTGTTCTGGTTGTTACATAACTAGATACATTTAGCTAAAAAGCAAAAAAAAAAAAAAAAAAAAAAAAAGTTCTGCGTATCATTTGACTTGATCCATGAGATCCATGAAAGAACATACCTGTTAAACCAATATTGCTCCACTTCATAATCTGTCATAGAAACAAATTTAAATCAAATGTTGCTCAATATTTTGCATGCTAATACCTGTATGCTACATACTGTAGCTACTCAAATTTATCAGATGCAGGCAATACACTCTTTTTCTTTGAGGCTATTGTCATGTAAAGAAAAGAGAAAGGGAAATCTTCACCCTAAGTGCCAATGTGGACTTGAATCCTCCACAGACTGACATATGTGATTTTGTTACAGAGTTGATGGTGTAGTTGGAATGGCTATTGTAGATAACAGGAAAGAACACTAGAAATAAGGTAAGCAATAGATCATCTCTGAAGCACCTTCTCTGTTCTGAGAAGGAAACAAAAGTTGCTTTTGATCAGTTCATAAATGAAAGACCTTGCAAGAAAAAACAAGATGCTATAGGAATAGAATATCTTGCTTCAGAAAGTGATCACTATCTCCATGGGTCAATGAAACATGACTCAGCACTGTCAGTGAGCCACTGTCATTTATTCAACATTGAGAAGGATAGTTTGGATGAGAAATGAATTCTCATAAATTTTGGGAAGAGGTAAAGAGAAAATATCTTAACAGCTTAGAACACTTAGATTTGATAGGTTCTTATATGCCATTAAATACAGTTTTAGATAATTACCAAGAGATAGATTAAGTAAAATCCTTGCAGAGACTCATGTCCACCGATAGAGACATCTACCTCATCCGCAAATGATTAGATATTAGAACTCCTCCTGTATTGTCAAAAGGAGGTAGAATTATTTTCTTTCTGTTACACAGAGGCCTAGTGAATTCTATTGACCCAGAGGTGATTGTTGGCAGAGACGGACAAAGTTAATTTTATACGCAATACTGATTTTAGACATCTCATTGAACATCTTGCTCAGAATAGAAGTTGACCGTTTAAATTACAAACCCAAGCACAGAAATTTTAGGGCTAAATCATTAACTGAGAAGAACTTGTTTCCAGACCAAAGAAGAATGTTAGAGTGTCAGTAAAGGCAGATAACAACTGAATGTCTCTGTTAATTTCTTCTATGAAAGGAGGAACTCATGAATGCTCATAGTGCTCTGGACAAAGCTTAAACATACAGCTGCAGAAAATTTGTTTGGACCATAGTAAGAGAAAATTCATGTATTACTTTTGAAGCTGAAGTTTTAATTCTTCATTTTGGTGCTATTTCCTGTGGCATCCCTTTATATCAATCTGGGTTAAAAATAGCATCTGAAATTATATTTACAAAATAGCTCATGCTCCAATTTTATTTAAGTTCTCTGCTCTATAAATATTCTTTTAAAACTTAAATATTTCTTGAAATCTTCAAAATAAGGAACCAAAAAGACTTCAGAGAAAGAATTGTCTTTTCTTTCTTATCAACCAGCAGCAAAGTAAAGCCTGCCCTTATCATTTTGGTAAGATGTTGTCTAAGCGTCGCCAAATAATTAGTAACTTTCCAGTAAACTTCCATATTTTTAAAATTCAAACAGCTTGTTATTTCAGAAAAGAGTTAAGGATTTCCATAAACTTTCTGCATTTTTACCTACAACATCTCGGTGTTCACAATACCAGGCAATTACTGAAACAAAATATCCAGCAAATTTTCATATAGAAATTTTCAAGTAGGTAAAGAATACTTAATTGTCACCCGGATCTTTTTCTAGCCTTCTGATGTTTGCATTTTTGGAGTGGAGTTTCTCACAGATTTTCATGTAAACAAAGCAGTGTTTTTGAATTCCTCTCTTGAGGAGGGACAATTGATAAACTTAGAATTTGACCAGTGGAGTTGGAGAGATGTCAACCTCATTGTCCAATCCCTGGTCATTGTCCAAAATCTATATAAGCTGAATTAAAAAATAAACCTCCTTCTTTTTGCCCTGACTGTGTACGTGTCATTTATTTTGTGTGCTATAGTGACACTTAATAAGTTTTTTTTTTAATTATTATACATGTTATATATTCAAACAGCATCAAGATGTTCACCTTCAAAATGGATAAATTGGTTAGAAGTAATAAATACCTTCTGTGAAACATTTCTCTATGATGTTCTTAAATTTTACAGCACTACTTATACAAGAATCAACTTTGCCAAATGATTGCCTATTGTTCTTTGTTCAGATCTAAAATGAAGGCTTTCCTCTTTATGATAGGCTGAAAAGATCTTCTTTGATGGCATGCCTTACAGGTCTGACAAGATACAACATTATTTAATTCTTAGGAAACAATCTGATGTTCCTTCACACCAAATCTTAGTCACTTCCTTTCCCTTATCTGTTTTTTTGACAGAGATCATCTCTTTACCACACAAGGGTCATATAAATAAGAGTGCTGCTTTAGCTTGCTTCTTTCAACAGGAATTCTGTGGCACTTCATGTTTCTGTGAAAGGAAAGATTGCAATATTGAAAGAAAATATCTTATTCCTAGGCACTGTCCTTGTATCTCTGTAGTGAACCAAGTAGGTCACACTGGGAGGAAGAGTGGCCTTGAGAGAGAAGGAGGCTTGTGGATGGGACAGGCCCCTTTGATTCAAATTCACAATAACTGTAGGTAGTGAGCACCCTGACAAACCTCTCACTCCACACTTTCTTTTCAACTCTTTGGTATTTTACCTGTTGATATATTAAAATTGTAGTTTTGCATTCCAGATCCAAGCCCTCATTAATCACTATCCAGAAATGTTGTACAGGAAACAGAATCATTAACATCCACTGCACACCTCAGTTCTTTTCTGTGTTTCACTTTACCAGCCTGCTCCTCACCAGTGCTGGCCTCTGGAAAGTTTCATGCTGATTTGCTTTCTTCCTTCTTGCTTTTGTGATTTGTGGTTCCAGACGTGTCTGTCACTCCTTCAGAAGATGCCCAGATCAATGCGAATGGAGACTTGAGAGAAATTTTCAATAATGTTAAGTCAGGCAAAATGGGGAGCTGCAAAAACAAGCCAGAAGAGGGATTCTTTTAAGTGTTAAAGTTTTGATCTGCTGTGGCTTTCAACATGGAGAGTAGGATTTGGGGCAGTGTAAGATTTGTTATACCGCCCAATATAAATGTTCTGTTAAAATGCCTTGCACAGACTATTAGAGGTTGAATCCAAGCCCAATAATGTCACAAAGATTCCTTTAGTTGACCTCCAGTGGTGCTTAGAATATTACTTTATCAAAAAAAATGTTTTGTTGCTTGGTTTGCAGAGACTGACATAAACAACTGTAATCTGAAAAGTGTCTGAAGATGGCAAAGAAATACACTTTACAGCCCTTCTTATTCTGAAAAGTATTCACTGGTGATAGCAATCTTCTGTTCACTTAAGTTTAATGGTGTTGGTAAGTGCAAGTTGATTTTGAAGTACCACTACATGTCATTCAGCTGCACACAATGTGTAAAGGAGTGGGAAGCAGGGACATTTTATTTTTTCTTACTATATGCTATTGAAGTAATAATGACAGAACTAGCAACTCTCCTTTTTAGTATAGGGAGTTCTCAGAGATATAAACCAAATGGTTTAGTAGAATTCATGTTTTATGTGATCATTTCTTTTTAATTTTTTTCCTTGGATTTACTGTGTGCAGAAGGAATGAGTAACCAGAAATAGACAACACCCTTTGAGGCATTTTGTTAATTTAACATTCAAAAATAGACCTCAGTCTGTCTTGCAGTTATTTTGGGATGGAGTTCATGTCACTAAAACTTTTCTCAGATTGTCCTGAGCTGTTTCTAGGTGGCCACACAGCACAAACCACTCCAAAGGAATAAGAACTGCAAAAAAACATATGAAAATGACACAATTTAACATTTTCTATCAATGTTTCTCACCCACTTGCTTGGATAATTAGACAGTACTTTTTCTTAAGGGAAGAAGAGAAGATATTTTGAGAAAAAGACTCTCAGCTAACCAATATTTTCTCTCCAACCTTCCCTTTAGAGAGGATTAAAAAGATTGCAAAGGTTTGCAGTTTTTCTCTCCAAAAATGGATGACAGCTGAATTCCTGTTATGAGAACTTTATACTCTTATTGGGTAAGAGTGCCACTGGCAAACAGATATTAATCTGCCAGAAATCCATTGTTTTCTGTACTACAATCTTTCCATTAAAATAACTTGATCATAAATATCTAATTGTACTAAAGATCAGATTTAGAAGAACCAAAAAATGCCACTAATAAGGATCCCTGACAGTTAAATGTAGTCATCACTTTCCTAGGTTAAGCAGAAAGTTACTCAACTTAGAGAAAACAGTAATTAGGTCCCTGTAGGAACCTGAGCAACCAAGTTACTGACAAAGTTGCACAGAAATGAGTTCAAAAATTAATTTAGTCTTCAGCAGGGTGCTTTGCCTCACAACAGGTTTTCACACAAAGAACATCATCCCCAAAGAGAGGAAGACTGAACAGTACAGAAGAGTTGTAAATTGTGGCAAAACTGGGCACAAGGAAAGGCACTGCTGCTCACACTCACATGATGCTGTGTAGTCTGGGGGCTCATTGCTGATTCTGGGGCTGATTACTCACTACATGACTGCAGGTTTATCTTCAAAATTGTGTTGGTGGAAAACTGAAGCAATGCAGTGGAGAATCAGGCTGGCAGTGTTTATGCAGATGGGGGAAAGTGAGGACACTTAAGGACTGATCAGAAATAAAGCAGGCATACAACAGCTCTAGAGATGGAGTTCCAGGTATTTGGCTATGCTATGTCTTGTCAATACCTTTTGGCCATGTCAAAAGCTTAGAGGAATTTTGCTTCTTCCAACTGTCTTGTTTTCCACTGCATTCACAAACGTGGTGAATTTCCATTTTGCAGACAACAAAAGCAAATTGACCAGTTTATTCTCTGAGAAGTGGGTGGCATTCAACACAATGTGTGACTGACATCAGTGGTCAGTCCATAAACAACTAGGCCACAATTTTCGGCCAGAGAATCATCATCAATTGCTATTCTCTTTAAAGAATTAGACATAATTTTGTATATTTTCAGACTGTTTCCATATTTCCTTCACCACGAGAAAAGTACACAGTGTAACAAGTGTTACAAGGTTTAAGTCCTGCACAAGTCAGTGAAGTGTAACTTCTTTTGACCTCTTGAATACTACTGGTATTTCAGCCTGCTGGTGAGGGAAAGCGCCTCAGTTTTGAAAACAGCAGGGCTCTGCCCACCCCAAGACAGTTTGGTTTCCGATCTCTAATCTATTCTTCCTGTCCTCTTTTTTCCAGCTGCTCACAAGTCCTTCCCCAGAATAATTAATAAAAATGTTGATGTTTCCTCTGCTTACGTGTCTACACTACAGTGAGTGTGTAGTCAGTAGTCTGGTTTGCCAAGTGGAGTTCTTCACGTTAATTCTAGATTGAAAGAAAGGCAGTCAGCTTAAGAAAGTTACAATAGTTTTAATTTCATCTGCTCAGGGTCCCTTCCGTGAAGACCCAAATTTTAAGTTCCATGATTTGTTTGAAGTCTGTGGAGTAACTTCTCCCCTAAACAGTGCCATTGTTTTTCTCCTAAAGGATCATGTGGCAATCAGCATAAAGTGCAAACACAATTTCCTTCTTGTGTTCTATCTTTAAATAAAAATGTCATGCAAATTCCTGATTGTAACAGAAACAAAAGGTGAGACAAACACAATCAAGATACAACCCAGCATTACCCCTGTAAATGTCACATTATTTCCCCAGTTAACCTTAAGTACAAAGCCATCTTTTAAGAGCTCTACAGAGTAGTATTTTTTGCAAGTCACCTCTCTACAGACTGAATTCTGGATTCTATGTGCTAGGAGTTATTGAGTACACATGTATAAACCAAGGTCAGGATGTCTGGTAGGGAAAGTATTTTACAGTTCTGTGAAAAGTCAGTGTTTTTATTTTTGAAGTATTGAACTATCAAGAGCAAAAACATATCAGATTATGTTTTTAAAAGTGCTTTTAATTAGATCAAAGCAGGAAAGGATTATATTTCTCCAGAAAATTTTAAACAAACTAAACAATTCTTTTTAGCATTAAAACCAACTATTCTTGCAAGAAATACCGTCTTGCATACTGAAGTTTGGATGCTTCATTCTGACATTTGACATTCAGGGGAAGTTGTGTTTTGTCCAGCATTCTCTCTTAAGATACGTTCTGGTTCTCATTTCCAGTAAGATGCAAGATGAGGGCTTTGCAATTCTGTAGTTCTGTTTTACTGAATGTTAAGATGGCCAAGGAGCAATAGGTGGACAAAAGAGTAGGGCACAAATCAGGGTTTGTACAGGCTACAGTACGGATGAATAACATCCTTATAATGAATATCTCAGATAGTTTATACAAGTCCACCCACAGTGTTTTTAAATAACACAGCGATGAACAAAACCTCTGAGATTAAAGATCCTGTTGTGAAAATGAAAAATTTAGCAGTTGAAGAAGATGCAACCAGCAGCAGTCTGAGGTGATTTTCAAATTGTCAATAAATGAAGAAAAACCTTTCTTATAATTATTTTGTTATGGAAAATTCTATTTACAAGTTGCTAATGAGGACTAAAACTGGGCTTAGTAATGGAAGTCATTTGACTCCAGAAGCTGGAATCTGAATAAAAATAACTGCTTAAGCTTTTGCTACTAATCTGATGATATCTGGCAAAAACAAATGCAGTGACACAAGGAATATGGCAAATTGGAAGCAAGTGGAAAGTCTGGGGTTACAAAGGTACTTGCATGATAAGAACTGGTCAGAACAACTTGAAAGATAAATGTAACAAAAATTAGTGAGGTGAATTTTAGAGGCAAATCCATTTAGTTTTTCTTTCTCTCCAACAAAATGTATTCAGATGTTTCTCTGGATTCTGATAGCATATGTAGAAAGAGAAATAGAAGTGGGTTTTATATTCCTTGTTAGAGATCATCAGAAGATTTTTATGTAGATATTCTGATGTTCTTAGAAGCACTTTTGGTATATCTTTAGCATTTCAAAGGAAAAGCATACATATGCACATTCAGACACATATAAAATGCATTTAATTTTTTTGTTTGTTTTGCTGATGTAAGTTGAGAAAAATACTTCCTTCTGTGTTTCAAGTTTGGATAGGTAATAAAATGCCCAACTTGGATTTTATGAAGCTTTCAAAAAAAAAACAAAAAAAAGACATCACCTTAGGGTAAAAAACAAGTGTGAGAAACCTCAGCCTAGGGGGCCATTATTTTAGTTTTATGTCCTTGAAAGCAGCATCGTGTTTCTTCAACCATAACAATAGTGATATTGCCACAGTGTGTTATGACTGCCAGCAGGAGGAAGGCAGTCACTGTCTGTAATGAAGATGATTTTATCACGAAGTTGGAGAGTAATTCCTGGATATGTAAGAGTGAAGACTAATTTGATTGGCTCAGTACAGAACTGGTTTTATTTTAAAACAAAAATCAGGATTTAAAAAATAAACCGCACACAAATACAGGCAGAAAATTTAATGTGTAATATATATAAATTGCCATTCTCCTGATCTTCCTGTCCACTTTTCACTCTTCCATATAAAACTCATTTGCTTATTTTTTGTGCCTCATTAATTGGAATTTAAGCACATATTTTTGATAGGACAAAAGCACCATCTCATTATACATTTCAAGGGGACATGAAACCAAGTGAACACTGGAACAATAATCTTCTAGTAGACCGTGATTTCAAGGAAACTAAATCAATCAACTCATAAAGTTACCGAGGCTTCTTTCGAATTTAGTTGGTTTAGTGGATTGTACTATATTCCATTACCAACCTAAGCACCTCACATAAATTAATTTATCCACACCTATATCCTCCATATGAGTTTACAACAGGCATTGTTATTTTCCTTGGAACTGTAGCAAAGTGATACAAAGGGATCAGACTGGCTCAGCACTGGAATTCCAACTACATGGACATCAGTTAAATCTTCAGTAAAGCCAGTCTTCTGAACAGAAAAAATTTGTGATACACACAGGAAACTATCATATTTTTTCACTCTCTGGGGAATATATAGGGAATACAGTCTTTTTGTAGGACTGTTCTTTCACCCAATTCAATGAACTGAGAATGTCCACATTAATTATCTTTTCAAATTTGTAACATATATACACAGGAATCTTGGTATAAGTATCATAGCAAAGATTTAAGGTAAATGGACTTTAATGAGAGGTGTTTTTATTGTTAAATATTATTAAATATTCAGTCTTTACAAGTCACAAGTTTTTCTTTTTAAAAAAAATTGTTTCCATTTCAATTTAATCTGGAGTTCATAAGCAAATATCTAAATTACTTCAGTTAACTTAAAAGATTGTAAAGACTTTATATTACAAATGAAATATAAAGTGAGAAGTATTTTTAATTAAAATGGCACAAAACATATTGATTCTCTACACATGAGTGACCAAAAATTTGGATTGTCTTTATGCACCTGTTTTTCTTTTTTTCTTGTCAGCCACATTCCAAAGTAATATTCAGGATCCAAAAATATAACAGGATCCCCTGTTCACACAAATGTGGATTACAATGTCCTTCTGCCCAAGGAACATGCAATAAAGTTTCACCAGCAATGCTTGGATTTCAAACGAGGAAAAAGCATTTTTACTTTGAGTTTCTGGCACACATATATAGACAGATTTCTTGGGCAAAGTTATGGAATCTCTTTGGAATCTCTATGGAGTTTAACTTTTTTAATTACTTTACATTTTAAGCTACATGTTTGTATGGTTCCTGGTTCTTTTACAGAACAAGAATCAAATGACTTTTGGCCCTAGAGGATCATGAAAACTCCTTCACTGTAACAATAAATCCTCTGTAGTTTCTTTAAAGCTACACTGTTAGTTTTAAATGGAGTTGGTTTTTTTAGCAGCTGAACGTGTTTTAATTTTTTAAATGTGATAGATACTTTAATTTCCTGTCTCTTTTTAATTTAAATTTAATTAAAATCTGGCCTCACTGACTTTTACTTTCAGGTCCTGATTTGTCTCTGTGTTTACCCTCCAAGTGTTTCCAGTACTTTGAGCACATTAGGAATATTAAGCAGTTAATCAAGTGTAAAAAACATTAATTTGCTCCCTACCGTCTTTCATCAATACCTTTTTTTTTTAATCAGAGGACTAGCCAACAACTAAGCCTACAGATTCACAGTGAGCATTTCATCAACAGGCACTGATATTTTGCTGCACCAAGGATGGTGAAATAAATCTCTGCTGAGGTGAGTGAATGGTCTTCTGTACAGGAATCATCCCAGCCCCAGTGTAATCACTAAAATTCTCCCATACAGGTTTGCAAATATTCTAAATAACCCCAGTCAAACGATCACTGTGTGTGTTTAGAACAAGCTGATTCCCTGAAGTTATATTAAATTCCTTGCCCTATTCCTAAAAGCCCAGTGTAATCAAGCATGCCACAAGCTCCATCACTCTTTGGGTAATTTTCTCTGGTTTCTGAAGCCTGTGTCAGAATTGCCATCTGTTCTATTTCTGCCAGTGAACCAAGGCTAACCTTTCATGGGCTAAGTAACAAGAATTGGGCCAACTAAATGGCAACTACAGGTAAAATCCATTTTACATGGTGGATCTGGCCTAACATTCTAGCACAAACAACAAAGATACTGATAGAGACTTTTCAAAGAATGAACTGTGTTGATACCTTTATTTTTATTTGAGACATGGCCACTACTGGCCCAAAATATACAGCATCTAGTCCAGAAACAGCACAACTGTAGGTGTGGAATACCCATTACTCCTAAATCTGGCTTATGTCAGTGTAGGTGTATTAATTCCTGGCATAAGGCTGCTTTGCCCTCAGGTATCAGCAATAATAACCAGCTCTAGCTAATAGAAGTTTATGGATCTAGAATTCATTGTGAATTCTACTGTGACCCTTCATTTGTGCAGAAACTCTGTTTTATGAGCTGCAGTGGAGTTAGGTTTTTTTTAAATCACTTATCTAGGTATATAAAGCTTTGTGCAAAAGTTATAAACTAAAGCAACAATTCTTTAGAATATGAGTAAGAAGCACCATTCATTATGCAGCAATTCCTTTTCATACAATTAAAAACATCTAAAAATGCTCTTCTAAATTTCCCCATATCCTATTCCAATGCATGTATTTTCAGCTGACTTTTTATCAAAAATCTTCAATCTGGGGCAAAGAGGAAACACAATTGCCACACAAACTATACAGGTTTTTGGGGAACCATGAGCAGGTCCTGAATTATGCCAACTATCAGTTTCTGTCACTGGAACTAAAAAGAGGTTCATCAAATTATTTGAAGTCCTTTGTCCCTTTGTAAACAACTCTTCCAGTTCAGCGATAAACACAAAATACTTTGAGAACTCTTTAGAAATGGTTTCTGATCCTTTTATTAAATGTAAATGGGTTTTGTCTTATCTGGGAAAATTTATATAACTGACTGAATTCGTACTTTTCTGATGAAAGTATGTAAAAATATTTATCTTTTTTATTCTCCTCTATCTTGGAGACCTGGGACAAAATCCAGGTGGAAAATTCCCATGGGGAAGCTTGTGTTTATTATTAGACTTAAGGATAGAATTTATTGAGAAATTCAGTATATATAAATAATTAAAAGTAGCACCCCACTATGAAATTCTGATGAGCAAGTTGTTTTGTAAAGATTCATTGGATAGCTATTCACAGGTGAATTCAGAGTGACTGCATTTATAATACAGCTAATTCTTTATTTTTGTTTTGTTTAGTTTAAAACACAGTATCTCCTATGAGCAAACACTAATACATAGCTTTAAATTTTGCTTTTGAAAGTAGAAAATATTAGCCTTGATCCCTGTAGAAAGCTATGAAGCAGTAAATGAGCCTTGCAGTGCACAAAGTGATTTTGAAAGTCCATGTATCTTACTGCTTCAAGGTGAAATAATCCTACTGCAGCCCCATCCCAAGGACAAGCCAGCACCCTGAGAACCAGCTGATGGATCACACAACGGCCCAGTTGGTTGGTCTGAGGGACACTGGCCTCAGAGCACTGGGCTGGAAACTGCAGGGGAGCAGCTTACCTGAGTGCAGAAGCAGTAGGTCGAACAGTGGAGCAATGTCAATAGATCTGCCAATTTAAATTGCCCTTGAGGAATCAGAACTTGAGGAGTGTGTGTGTGGAGGAGAACACTAACACGCTGTAAAGCCCTGCCTGCACACACTACACTTTGGCATCTGTGTGCACAAAGCCCTTAGGGAGAAGGAAGAGAAACAAAACCAAAGAAATTAAATTAAATTAAAATAAAAAAAAAATAAAAATTAATAAAATAAAATAAAATAAAATAAAATAAAATAAAATAAAATAATCAACTGTTTGCAGACTTCCCTGTTTCTGCTCACAGAATAAAGCAAGCTGGAAGGGAGCTCTGGAACTTGTCTGGTTCAATGCCCTGTTCGAAGAAGAGCTAACAAAAATTAAGATTTGATGTATAAGTTTTTCTAGAGAACTATCAGAAATTTCCAAGAATGAAAATTTCACACATCTCTGGACCTTTTTTCCATGCTTGACCACCCTCTTAGGGATTTGTTTTTCCTGTTAACTAATTGAATTTACCTTCTTTTGCCTCTTGTACATTTATTTTGCCCCTCCAAAGGTCTGGCTCTGTCTTCTCTGTTGCTGCCTTTTGATAGAGAAAAACTGAAAGTAGATTCTCCCCACTTTCCTCCCTATAAAGCATCACTTAGAGCATCTTAGTGTCATTATGATCACATCCCACTCAAAATCATGTTTTTTAAAGTTTGTGAGATATGACACAAGAAATGTTCCTAGTAGCTGAGATTGTGCACCATTCCAAAAGAAGTGCTTTGTCAAGGTGTGTGCTTGAAAGCAGAAAAAAGATTTAAATTTGTAAAGTTCATAATTTATGTCATCTGTCTAATACTGTTTACTGGAATAGTCTTGTTCAGTGTCATCTTTTTAACTGAAAAATCACACTATTCGAGGAAACATTCTCACTGCAGTATATGAAACTCAGAAGAAACATTGAAAAGAACAGCTGTATTATTTATACTTATGAATAGAAAAATTCTGGGAAGTTGCATCAAGCCACACACACACATACATACAATACCAAGTCTGGCAGAGAAAATTGGCAATTTAGCAATATATCTTACTGTCTGGTGTTCTAAATTTGGGGATTAGATAAATATCCTCTTTGCACTCACTTCTGTTCTCTGGCAACACAGTAGAAAGCAATGCCTTGAACATGAGCTAATAAAAAGAATACTCCTCTGGCTTTTAAGCAGAATGTTGCTCTATTAAAAAAATTCATAAGGTCCTTTACCATCAAAAAAACCAGATCAGTTGTCCCTGCCTATAGGGATGCCCAGTCTGAATAAAAGCCGCTAATGGAGGCTAACATTGCCTTGAATTACTGTGAAAGCAACACTTGTCTGTTGTACTCTTTCAAGTGTTGATACTGATGAAAATACTTGTGAAGCTGCCAAGCTAATTTCGTTACAGATAAGTCAGGAACGGTACGCAAGAACCTGATTTTGGGCATAAATATAATGTCTAGCAACACATTTGAGGGAAAAACAACACAAAACAAAACAAACCAGCACTGAAAAGAAGTAATCAAAAGATCCTCCAACAATGCCAACAGTGAGGATATCAGTGCCAGGTATTTATCACTAGGATTATAACAAGTTTACTAATCTCAGTAAATTGGAACAAGAGATACATTAATTCTGTTCATTAGGTACCTCCTGCTGTTACAGTTTGATTATTATTCATAGTACTTGGACACTTCACTTAGGATTAGGTTATTAAGAATTCTAAGTACTGCACATAAGCACAATAAAAGTCCAGGCCCAGCTCTGCTTTACAGCCTTACAGCAAAAAGGATTTAATTTACAGTTTGGGAATGGGTACAGGACGAGGTTATGCAATTTGTTCTTGTTCTTCACCACAAACTGAATAAAGACATTCTGTATCAGCACAGGCCTGTACTTTAATACCCTCATACCTTATCTTCCCTGTGGGCTTCTCCCTCTGCAGTGATATTTCCCTTTTCTCTGGCGTGTTTATAAACATCCAGCTAATTTGTGTCAGCAGCAGAAGCCATCACACACTGGAATCTCAACAAACACTGACAGATTTGCACTGCTGTCTGTACCAAGGGATTCCACACCACTCCAGGAATTCCCACTTCTCAAAGAAGGTCTAGATTACTCTGTGGTAGCTCAGGTGTTACAGTGTAATTCCATTTTTGGTAGCAAAGATCCAGTTGGAAGCCCCAGCATTTACAATTGGCACAACAGTGTCATTTTCTCCTTTAGGAAGTGGCCAGTACTTCTGTGTTGGGTTTTATATTCAATAATGCTACAAAATAATTAGCATCTAAAAAGACCAGGTTTTAATGTCCCAGCTAAAATGCTGTTTCTCAGAGAACGTGTAACAGGATTGTATGAAAAATGTCCAGGGCAGAGCAACACCTCAGAGGCATTTATCAGCCAGATCTGGATCTGTATAGCATGAACTCTCAGAACACACTGTAGATCAAACTTGAATAAAGTACTGAAGTTGAGAGTCTCATCACTGGATTAACTGCATTGATACATTCCTCCTCATCATCACCATAAATATGAAACTTATCTGATTTTGGATTAAAGAGGCCTCAGTGTGAATTCTGAATGTCTTTGTGAATTATTTATTTCTCATAGTTCTTTCTGCTAGAAAAGTGATTCTCTCAGAGGGCAGAAATTAAAATCAAACACACAAAACAACAAAAACAAAACCCAGACTACCCAAGACTGTGAATAAAATTGCTTTATGAGCCTGCTAAAGGGATGCCCAAGGATTTGCAGCCTAGGCCAGAACTGTGGAGGAGTGCTGGCCAGTTATCCTGCTGTGCCCTGAGATTTTCTTTAAGCTTTTTACACAGAAGGCCTGAGCTATGGCAGCATTGTCTTTATGAGTCTGTCCTGCCCTCGGAACCACCCCACCAATGCACAGGACTCCGTCCCTGTTTGGTTTAGCAGTGTAAATCTAAAGCAGATTAATGCAAGAGATGAATCAGATGGAGAATTTTGAGGTTGTGAAAATTATTTCCCCCACTTATAATCTTTCTTGGACCTTTTTTAGGATTTTTTTATTTATTTATTTTTGATTTATTTTTATCAATAAATATATACCTAGCTTCTAAAATTTCTGAACGCTTTAATCGGATCTGATAAAAAAATCTCTCTCACAAGGTTCAAATCTGAGCCCAGAGGTGTAGTTACCATAACTATGAATCAGCTCCCTGGAGCATCGAACACAGCTGGTCAGCACAACACAAAAACCCGAATTTATTTTTACAAGATCATCAGATATAAGAAGGAACAAAAGGTTGTGCTTCTCTCCTCTCTCACTAAAAATAAAACCATTTGCACAGAAAAGAAAAGGGAGGATGAAAGAGAATATTTAATGAGCATAAGCCTAATAAACATTTCTGCTGGGAAGAGCACCCTGATGTCTGAGAGGTAGTGCTCATATGGAAGAAGTTAAAAAGCATGTTCAAATTCCATGTAAGTCTTTATGTAGGAGGGGGAGAAAAATCTACTTCCACTTAGATTTAATTTTACAAGCGACTATTAGTATAGATAAAAATTTATAGTTTCACAGCTGTAAAGGGTTTAGATTTAATTAGAGGAACTTGTTTCCATTTACATGGCAACTTTTGCAATGAGGTATGCTCTAAAAATTTGTATTAGTGTGCTTTATATAATTTTTACTGAGTTTCTTGCTGTGAGCTGCTAACTCCCAGTATCGTATTTCAGAATAAAAATAAGAAATGCAGTCTTCAATTCTTTCTTGCTTACACTGGGAATTCGGATTTTATTGATTGATTCTAAGAACGATGGCCATAGACAGGATATTTCCATGAGCAAGTCTATTGATTGGGTTTCAGTACACTTGCAATAGAAAATTTGGTATTAATGAAGTTAATGAAAAATTAAGACAGAGAGTCTTTCTAAGGGGTTCATTAACACCTTCGCATGATAGAAAGACATCATTCTGACTTTTTTCCCTCCTCCACCTTCTGGTATGTACAATGGGAGGATTTAAGATTTCTTGAGGATATATGAGTTTATATACCTTCAATGATTTCATGGTTTAACTCCAGCTGGAAATTCAGCCCCACACAGCAGCTCACTCCTCCTCAGTGGGATGGGGTAAAGAGTTAGAAGAGCAAAAGTGAGAAGACCCTTTGGGTGATTTATTTTAATTATTGAAACCAAACAAAATTAAATAATAAAATAAATATTAAAAACACCTATAGGTAATTGCAATGAAAAGGAAAATATCAAAAAGAGAGATAAATAAACCCCATATTTAAAGAGTAGTTATAGTGAAAAATAATCTCTCACCATGAACTGACTGATACTCTTGGCCAGCTTTCCCCCTGGTTTGTATACTGAGCATCATGACATGTGGTACCTAAATTTTAAAGCTCTACTAAGAATTTTCTTTATCCTGGATACATTTTTTCCTGTTTATTCTCAAACACTGTTAGATAATAATATTTCTGGGAAACTTCTAGATTCACTAATCATTCCTCTCCTTTTTAAGTTAAAAATTGTACTCTCTTCCTTAATATAAAAATAATTCTTCTTCTCTTTTGTTTTGTTTATGATTTCTTCCTTCAAATTGAATAGCGATAGCTTCTTGTCTTCTTCACAGACTGCAGAATCACAGTTTTTTGGCCATCAAGGCTTCTATCATGCCTCCTGTTTTCATTCACTTTCTTCTCTCTAGATCCACCCAATTCTCTCAGAAATCAAGCCTTCTAAAACACTGTGTATTTAAATATAGTACTACTTTGTGCTGCTCTATTTGTTTTTACTAAATAAAATGTAATCCCATCAACAGCATTCCCCAAATAATCTTTAAGTTTCAGTGTGGTGATTAAATCTTCATCAAAATGGATTTGGTGTTTGATATTTTGTTTATTAAGTTAAAATTATCTATATTTTATAAAACTAACGACATTTTATTATTTGTTTTATAAAGCTTAAAAACTGAATTTTGTATTCACAATGGTTTTTTTTCCTATTCCTATACTACTATCATTTAGGAGATTAGAAGGGCATCCCTTCACTGGAATTTGGTGGCCCATGAAAAATGTCTTCATGGTCACTGCAGACACTACATATACCCAAATGCATTTGTTTAGCCACAGTTAGTAGCTGACAGTAACATGTACACAGCTGGCCATGAAAAGGGTGAGCACCAAGAAAGCAGAGAGAGAGAAACAAGACACTGCACCAGGCAGAGCTTCATGGAAAATTCTAGTTTAAAATTATGCTCATGTCAGGATTACCTTCCTAACAGCAGGCACTTTTTGGCTACCTGGGGAAAATTGTTTTGCTCTTCCCAAACTCACTCATTTACAAGGATTTCAGCTAACGCTAACATTCTGTGAGTGTTTTCACAGAATCACAAAACCACAGAATCACAGAATATGCTGAGTGAGAAGGAGGCCACAAGGATCAAGGAGTCCGACTCCTGGCCCTGCACAGCACTATTGCCAAAAGTCATATCATGTGCCAAAGAGCATTGTCCAAACACTTTTTGAACTCTGTCAGGCTGGTGCTGTGACCCCTTCCCTGGGCAACCTGTTCCAGTGCCCAACCACCTTCTGGGTGGAGAACCTTTTCCTAACACATGGCTTCCTGCCCAGACCCTTCACCACCTTCATAACTGAGAGGGAAATCAAGTACCTTTGTAATTAAATTTTAAATCATAGGTAATGTAACTAAATCCAAGGTCCTGGTCCTCTTTTCTCAATCTCCAGCCTAGATGTCATTTTGGCTTCAGCTTTGAGTGGCTGATGTTGTAGGCAAGAAAACCTGGGGGCTGAGGTGGGAGGAGAAACGCAGGGAAGTTCTGGGTTACACTTATGCTCCATTGCAGGAACCTTGTCCTGAAGTTCACTGACAGGTGGCAGAAAAACCCTGGTGTTCAACCAGAGTAGCTATAGTCCCAGTAGAGCTTCTCTTTGTAAGGTTGTATCACATCTCCTCAGTAAACTGTCAGGCTACTTTAGCCTAACATAGAGTTTCCTTATTTTCTTTCCCACTTCTATGGCAAACTTCACATGCAACACATTTTATTGTATTTAGCTAGGGGTGATATAGTCCTTGAACAGGTTTTCATGTCTGGAAGGTACATAAAAAAGATTTATGGCAGCAATGTAAATACCTAAAATCAGCACTTCCAGTTTTCATGTCAACATTCCAATTTCCAAAATGAAAAGGTATTATTGGTGTCTTCTAGGTCCTAGGTCTTATCAGTCAACTCCAAATGTACATCTTGAAATTTTTAAAATAGATGTCTATTAAACATGTGAATTATTTCCTCTGTGGTGGTAGACAACAACTCTTCCCTATGTGTATGACCAGCACAGCACTGGTTTTGCAGCCAGTGACAAAGTTTTCACAAACAAGAAGCCTCATCATCCTGCTGGTTACAATCAATTCAGAGCTAGTGTGAAGCTACAAACTGGCCCTAGATCTTCAGGCCACTCTGAGACTCAGCAGCTGATTCCCAAACCATGCATGGCTGTGCCAGATTTGCCTGCTTGGAATTGCAGAAAGCTGGGTCCTAACTTTAGTAAGCAGCTCTCTCTTTCTACTACTGTAACTCCTTTTCTTCTCTTTCTTCAGGTATTTGCTTAACACTTAGCCTTTCAGCTTCCATCAATCCTTCATGAATTCTCTTGCATATTTCAGAGATTGCTTTTAATATCTGAAATACTCTAAAAGTATGGGTATTTTAACAGGTTTCACTGATTTGTATAAATCCAGCAATCTACCAGTCTGTCTACACGAAAATGAGAATTTAGGTGTTGTTCACCTGTATTCATAACAGGCTCTGCAAAACCAAAAATAAGCTGACAAATATGTTCCTCCACTTCTGTGGAGATCTTTAGATATGCTAATGTGCTGAGAGGTGGATATCAGGGTAAGGTGGGGTTTTTGCTCACATTGTTTGATTGGATTACAAAGGAATATATAAATCTGTCATATGGACACTGGAACTTTATCTCCAGAAGCCTCTCTAGAATATTGTGAGAATATTGTGGGTCTGGTAAGAAAAATCAGACTGTGTTTAATTAATTCTAAAGCTCTTCATGATAACCAAGTGATGCTTTCCCAGCAGCAGTCTAGTTGGAAAAAAAATCACACGTCTGTTAGATAAATTCCTGTGTTTCACAAAATAATTTCTGCCAGTATCCTAAAGACTTACAGAATTTCCCTCATCCCTTTATGTCAATGATCACTACTTTAAAATCAACTTCCCTGCATTATCTCTGTAATCCTTTATCTTTACATTTTGTTGCTGAAAGATGGAAGATTTTCTACTTGTTCTCACCTCAGTGACTACTCTACCTGCGCTAGTTTGGGCTGGAATAGTTTCTTCACAGTAGCTACTGCGGGGCTGTGGTTTGGATTTGTGCTGCAAGCAGTGCTCGTAGTTCATGGTGTTCTCATTATTGCTGAGCAGTGCACACACAGCCAAGGCCTTTTCTGTGCCACCCACCAGTGAGCAGGCAGCGGTTGCACAAGGAGCTGGGAGGGGACAGGCCAGGACAGCTGACCCCAAGTGACCACAGGGATATCCCATCCCAGATGGCATCATGCTCAGACCATAGAGATGGGAGATGAAGAAGAAAGGCAGGGAACATTTGGAGAGATGGTGTTTGTTTTCTCAAGCCACCATTACATGTGATGGAACCTGGTTATTCTGGGAATGGCTGAATCCCTGCCTGCCCTTGGGAAGTGATGGATGAATTCCTTGCTTGGGCTTTGTTTGTTTGGCTTTGCTTTACCTATTATGCTTTATCTCAGCTTTTCAATTTACTCACTTTTATTCTTCCCCATCTCATGGGCAGGAAGTGAATAAGTGAATGTGTGGGGGTCAGTTAACAGCTGGAACTAAACCATGACACCACCTCAATTTGTTTACTCTAGTTTAAAGTTGAACGGATGGTCCAAATTATTCTTAGGATTGCATAAAAATCCCAGCTGAATTATAATTAAATACAGTATACCTTCTAACAGAATTCAGCCTGGAAGTTTAGTAATTACTTCAACAAAATACAGTCTTTATCCAATTCTTTCCATCACGTCTTCTCAGTCATCAAATTCTGCTTGTATTTTCTTGAGGGTAGAGAGGGATTACAGATCAGTCTTCTTCTGTTCAAAGTCTGGCACAATAGGTCCTTTAGGTTTTACTAGAGTGCAAATAATCACCACATTCTTAGGGTGTTTAAATGTCACAGAGATGTGTTTACTCTAACCAGGTGCACAGTCAGATGAAAGGAAGATTTAATTGGAGAACTCCAGCCTCTGAATAACTGATTGGATTTTTCACCTCAATTAAAATTATTAGCAAGCTCTAATGCACTTCCTACTTTCATCAGAGGACGTTTACTGACAAATGAGTGAATCTACTGTTGCCCAGATTAAATAGAACATCTCTTAACAGCTTAGAAATGACTAAAGATTGAATTTACTGAACAAAGAAAAGTGAGTTTCTCTGGCAGAAATTCCAGGGATCTGCCAAAAGCTCAGAGAATAATAGGATTCAGTAGCCCAGAGCAGGGCTTCCAGTCCAGCGAACTGCATAATCCACTTCAGGTAACTCCAGAACAATGAGCAAAATAATCCACTCCAGTCTTCATGGGATTTCATACCAATGAACATCATAATCCAAATTTTTATTAGAAACTATAGACAAAGATAAAAGGTTTTAAGAATAATCAACATGTAAATGTGCTCTATATAGTCAGAAAGGGAATTGGTACTACAAGATGTTAATAAATTAATTTTTAACACTCAGAACATCTGTGGACTTCCATTAGCTAAAAAAAAGAAAGCAATGGCTTCATTAACGATAACATGCAAATATTTCTGTTCCAGCTGACTATGGGTGATTACCAGCCTGGGAGGACAAGCTTATCATTTCCAAGTATGCTCATTACACATCTTTTTTATCATCCAGGTACTCTAGATTGGATAAAGAGTGGTTATTATTGGGGAAAGAAAAAAAAAAAAAAAAAAAAAAAAAACAACCAACCAACACCAACCAAACCTCACCACACAACCCAGACATGAATATCTTCAGTTCACTCAGTCTGATTCCTTTGTTATTTTCTTTAAATTTTTATTATAATTGTTTCCATAGATTCTCTTGTTGTTGCCTTCTTAATTTTCTAGTATTTGTTTTATTAAAACCACCCAAAAGCTATAGAATTAAAGACTGAAAAAGCAGTTCTTGGAAAATTCCAATTTTGGCTTCCAGGCTGAGTGCTAAGGAGATTTACTCATGAAGAACAGAGGTTATGTCTGGAGAAAGGAACAAAGAACCTTGGTCCCTGAGCAAGATGATTTGGCCCTGCTTTAGCAGGAGATGGGCAAAGACCTCCAAGGGTCCTTCATCCCTAAGTTAGGCTAAAACAATGAACAAGAGTGAACTCATTTCTACAAAACTGAGTGAAAAGTGTTGAA
Source organism: Sylvia atricapilla (assembly GCF_009819655.1). NCBI lineage: Eukaryota > Metazoa > Chordata > Aves > Passeriformes > Sylviidae > Sylvia > Sylvia atricapilla. The sequence goes on from NC_089146.1 coordinate 25,645,876, forward strand.
TAAATGAAAGGAAATACTTGCAAGCAGATTTCTTCTGAAGTCACTGAAGTAACACATAAATTCTGAGTGTGGAAGATCTGTGGTTTTAGTACTTCTGTATCTCATTTTCATATATCTTTTTTAAGATGACTCTTCCATTTCTTCTAAATATTTCATTGAAATATTTTTGAAATTTTTCCTAGTAAACATGGAAGTATATGGTATGAAGCCTTTATTATGTTCATGATGAAATTATAATTTTTCAAAACAACATTAAAACCCTAAAAATTAAATAAATTTCAAAATTGACCAGTTCATTGAGAAATAATGTATTATAATACATTAATCAAATAAAATATTTGGTCACTAGGTAGCACTTCTAGGGGGTAAGGAAGGGCACTTCTTTTTTTTTTTTCCCAAAATTTCACATTTAAAATAGAAGCATTTTCTCTCAGCTGAATGAGCTCCTAAAACAGTGTTAGCTCCCATGTGTCTCAGTTTTCTGCTTATTCCTAAAAACTTTGACAATTAAAGTTTTCTATATAAATAAAAAATTAAAACATGTACCAAGACACCCCATATTTCTTCAAGGTGCAAATTTTTCCTGGTCACTTTGATCTGATAAATACTACTTTAAATGTTTTCTTAATCTAAAAGCATATGTTTGTCTTTATCAAATTTATGAATTTTGAACATGCTTGGATTCTGAATTTGTTAATGGTTTGCAGAGGTGTCATTGTGACAGGGACAATCTTAGACGTGGACATTAGTATGACATAAATGAGCTCACTCCCCTTCAAAGTACTAAGAACATGTCCTTTGAAATTAGTTCAGATTAGCCTATTAATTATTTTAAGAATGTGAAATGAAAAATGTGATGGAAGAGCAAAATGCTACCACATTGTCATCCAGATTATTTCCTTCACTTCAAGCTATGTGGTTCTCAACCATTTTGACTGGCGCCGAGAAATCTACTCAGCCACCCATGTCCTTGACTGTTAGCAATGGAGAGTGAAAACCACCATCCAGCATCTTCGGAACAAGGGTGGTTTGTGGACAGATTGTCTGGCCACCGCACTGTGATTCCCATCCAACTCTGAAAATGTTTGCAAGGAATAATAAAACTGCCAAAGGTGTTTAAGAGCAGTCAGCTAGTTTAAAGTGCTACAGAATTCAGTTTCCTGGCAAGTGCTCTAACAAGCTTTGCTACAAAATGTCAACATTTGGATTCACAGCATCCCAAGATACCTGTTAGTTGCAGCTCTGCTGAAGCTCTGAAGGTTTAACTATCTGAACAATGAAAAATTAGTTATAGCAGGAAATATAACAGCATTGAAGCCTAACTTCTCCCAAAAAATATGTGCAAAGAATAGGCAAGAACTCTTCTAAGCTGAAACAAACATGATAGCACTAAAGTGGTTTCTGTGCTTTGGTCGTGTTTTTTTCCCAAGACAAATATTATTTCATGAGTTATGAGATAGAAACTTTATCCAGTGAACTGGCTCATCATGTCACAGTGTTCAAAAATAACACCCCAGCTTTTTCTGCTTTGGTGATAAGAGAATCCATTGTAGAGCTGTGTTACAAGTAAAGGGACATGAGTGGTCAATCCCATATCAATTTGCTGAACAATAGGTGAATGATATTTTTCAAAGTGTCTACTTGATGCAGAAGCTTGAAAGCCATGTTTATACATTGCAAAAAAACCCAGAATTTCCACAATTCTTTTGATACCTTTGTTTTTATGAAGCCTTTGGCGTATGCCAAAGTTTAATAACCAGTAGTGAAATTGTCCACTTAAAATGACCAAAGTATCATAGGAATTAAGAACTTAAGTCTCTGGGACTATCAGTGGAAATCTTTGAAGACCTTGTTTATAAAGCTATTTAGGTGTGTCAGTATCCTGACTGTCCTGTGTTTAAGGATCTGTGCTCCCTTTAAAGCAGAAAGTTTACAAAAATTTAGGGGTACTACAGCATTAGGATAACCTGAACCAGGCACACATTCCTCTTGTGCTATGCATTGCACAGTCCAAGCAGTTACAGCAGACACCACATTTGCCAAAAAGGTGTTTATAGACACTATGGTAGGGGAAAAAAATGGCCTAGGCCAACACTAGACCAGTGCTTTGGGAAATCCAAGTCTGAGGCTGATTTCATACAAGTCAGGCAGTTCATGGTCTGAGCTGCCTGACTAAACAATGCAGAGAAGTAGATTTAGACCAAAGACTTTTTTATAAAATGGGGATTTGGAACTGTTGGAATAACATGACAGAACACTCAAACACACACACACTGAACAAGACCAGCTATAAAATGTATTTATTTCTGTTGGTTTTGTTCTCACAGGGCCCAGACATGGAAGTTCTGAGTTGCTGCCTGAGACTGAAATGCAACAGCACATTGCAGGACCTGGTGGCAGCATGCAACAAGCTCGGAAAATACAGAAGATGTGAATGAATCTCAGGAACTTTCAGTGAATTAGATTAGAAGTTTCACCTTCAGTCTCAAAGCATACTTTATCTGCAAATTGGTAGTAATTAACTGCAAGTGGCACTGCATATATATTTTAAAATTAAATTAACATACGCCTCAGTCAAGTCTCTCAATCTGCCATCCTGACTGACTTCAATACAACTGAACTACCGCAGAAACATGTTTTCCGTAAACATTCACAGTTAAAAAAGTAAGAAAACAAAGTCAGGGCTGAACAGAATTCCAGAGGGTATTAAAAGAATTTCTACTACACATTAAACCTGGCAGTTACATATTTAAAAGAAACTAAGCATGCATTGAGTCTCATTAGGGTAATAATAAGTGAATAAATTTTAAAAAATCTTTGAACTGAACTGGACTAAATATCTTATTGTCCCAAAATGCAATGAAGAACATATTTTCAATAGTCATGAAATAAAAAAGACAATCTAAAATTGTAATGTCTTTTGTTCCCAAGGATCATTTCTAAAATTGATGCTGGCACTTATCCTTCTGCAGTACATGTCAAGTGCTGTAAGTCTATCATCACAATATTCTTCCAAAGGATTTTTAAGGACCTTTAAACATTTTGCTTTTCCATCACTGAGCCAATACATTGCTGCTGAAGCTGTTTCCTGCAGCTATTTTCTTCCAGCCTTCTGAACCCATGTTAAGGAAACCTGGGTGTGGAAAGAACACCCAGGCTCTTTTCTGGAGCAGAGTTTCATTGCTCAACTTACAAAGCACAATCAGCAACAGGTGCTTAATAATGAGAAAATAAAAGGAACCATGCAAGGACAGTCCCAAGTGCAGTGATTGATACATGTATATATAAACCAAATAATTTCAAGAAGGGAAAATGTTAAATCTTCATGGGACAGAATGTTGATGGTTTGAACTTTAATTATATGGATCCCCTGAAACCTGATCAGTCTTTAGTGTATTTTTGGAGCTCTTTGGGAAATAAGAGTTTTGACATGATAGATCCTTCATGCTATATATTTATTAGTGTACTTTTATGAACATGTCATTAAGGAAGTCATCTTTTGAATAATGGATAGGATAGGATAGGATATGAAACTACTTAAGCATAAAAAAGTCCCATTCCCAAGAGTTCCACACCATACTAGTTTAGAAATTGTATTTTTGTGCTATTTTATGGCTGTAGAATGTTTGGTCCTGCCTAAAAGCTCAATTGCAAAGCATATGAAAAAACAGCTTAATCCTAAAATATAATGATAACCTGAGTTATTTTCCATATAGACAGATAATTACTGTATAATTACTTTGTTTGTCTATCAAATATTTCTTATATTTGAAATATTCAACTCAGAAAACCGAACAGTAAAACAAAATAGTTGAGGTATTTGGACACTTCCTAATGAAGCAGAGTTTCATTGGAAAATGTTAATTAAACAATAGAGTGTTTTAAAACATGGTTGTAGAAAATTTCTAGGAAATCTCTGAACAAAACATTTAAATATACAGAGCTACAAATATAAGGAAGAGGAGCATGTGTTTTGTAACTTTCCTAACAAAATACTTTGAAAAGGGCAGTGCAACATTTTTTCTTCTATTCTCTATTTTCTTATAAAAATCAGTTTTATTCTTCATTTACCATGCATTTAGTTTGGTGCTAACACACAAGAAAATTAAAATTTTAAGAACAAGGAAATCTCTTGCAGATCAGGAATTCTGATATCTGGCTAATTCAGAAAATACCACGTGCAACCATTTTTTTTATCTGTTTCTAATATAGTCAATTTAATATGTTGGTGTTTTTCACCAACATATTCCAAGCTTGAAAGTATCTTCAATGTGCTGTAGAATTGAGCTCAGAATTGAGACTTTATTCATTTATATGCAGAAACAGAATGAAGAAAAAAATACAGTATTTGTAGGACAGTACAGTATATTGCTTTATATTTTGTAGGGTAAGTCCAGATTGCTAGTCAGAGGCAACTGAGAGGAGGAAATTATTTGTCTCATCAGTTTAAGTAATTAATTCCTCTCTACCTAGAACAATAAGACTATTATTTTGATGGGGCAGCAGTGTGCCAGCAAAAGCCATAAAAATTTTAAAATTACTACCATATACACTACAATCCAACATTAATTCTGCAGAGGGTTAGTATAGAGATACTATTTTTTCTTAGATACATCTACTAAGTATTTTGGTGATGTGCAGAGTTTTTGACTGAGATGAGGATTTTTATAGATGAAGACCACCTATGTCAAGATGACCTAATTTAACACTCCATAGGATGTCTGACACTTAAATGTGGGCAAAGGAGTCTTAAATGAAGTCTTAAATGAAGGCAAAACCCAGCCCTAGTAAAGAAAATTTTCTAAATTTTTTTTGCCTATTTAGAATATAAATACCTTTAATTCACATTTTTCTAAAGATCAATTTTCCTCACATGAATGACACACTGCAATTCCATCCTTTTGCCAAAATGTCATTGATTCACCATAGTCATTTTCATCTGAAAACCAGTGCAATCCATATGTGACGTCTTAGGACACTCTGAAGAGTTTACTGCTCTTAACATCTCTAAACCACCAGAACAACTTCTGAATAATGTCAAAAAAGATGACAAGTGGGCCTTGTCAGGATAACAGAGATTATGTCCTGTAAAGCAGATGATTGAAACTAGTCTTGACTGACAAGTACACAGATCTATTTTCTAGTGGTCCAAGAGCTGATTTGTTGTTTAATATCTAGATCTTTGTACGTCCAGTGCGCTGTATGAGCAGGGACATTGCCTGTATAACCCAAAGAGTGCCCACCACTTGCCAAAAAAGCAGGGAGTGTAAATGGGTCTAACTTTATTGCTGGCCTCAGAAGTGGGATGAATTGCATCAGTTGAAACCTGGTCACCTATCGCAGTGATGTGCATAAACACACATATTCTGGAATATATTTGCTGTCTTTTCTGCAGTGGGAGCCTGCCTGAACACAAGAGATCTTTAGGGCTGCACTGAATTAAATCTCAGCTTTATTATAAACCATCTTGGAAGGTGACTAAAGGCATACTAAGAAAGTAGCTCATAAAGAATTGGTTTTGCATAGTGTTTACTTCATGCTATTCTCTAAACTAATCAACCTGCCTCCTGCTTATGAAAAGAAAAAAAAAAATCTTATCTACATCTTGTATTATTTTCCTCTGTTAAACCATTTCCAGAGAATACAGGATAATTAGTCTAGCTTTCTGTGTATATCGTTCATTTAATTACGCTTTCCTTTTATCATTTGCTGTAATTCTAACAGACTGAGGGTTTATTACAAGAAACATACATCAAGAAATCAGACTGACAGGAAAACAGCCTTATTTTTCCAAACTATTTCATACACATAACAATTGTTTTCAGGGAAAAAATATAGAAAATGAAGCAAGGAGAATTGAGTTCTACTCCCAGCCTCCCCAAGCAATGCCCTTCTCACCTGAGGAAAGTCACTTCACCTCGGTGTACATCTCTTACTGGTTTGAAAACATAAACAGTAATGTGTAAGTTGCTGAATTGGAAAAACATTGTGAACAAGGTGTTCTATAATCAAAGCCAAAATAAATGCCACAAATTTATGTTGATAACATAAAAAAAATTTTAAAGGAGTCAAAAATCGTCTGTATTAGCAAACACTTTGCAAAATATTTAAAGGACTCACAGAGGGGTTTTATTCTTTATGACCTTAGCTGGAAATGCAGAGTTCTATTGCTGACTCACTTGGCAGGCAGAAAAAATGGAGCCTATTAGCTGTAACTCAGAAATACAAAAGGAATCTATAAAAATTCTTGTCACAATTGAAAAAAATAACAACAAAAGCTCATATTTCAAATGTTTGTTTCTGCTATGCAGTGGATTTGAGAGTGAGCTGAAAGGGAAACAGAAAGACATATCCAGCTACCCCCACTATTTCACAACTGTAATCATTGAAGAGAGATCCAATCAAATAAAGTTTTGCTGCATATTCTGAGACCTTTAGCAAATAACTAGACTTCCAGGTTGTAAGGGCAAAAATTAAAATCCGATATATATCTGTAGCTATGTATCTATGTATATGAATGTGATGGTTTATATGTGTATCCACACATAGAGGGGTCTTGAGAAATAAACACCACCACACAAAAATTTTATTGTCTGATTCTAGTAAGTTGAGAAGATTTGAAGAATGATCACTTATGCTTTTCAAGACCAAACCAGTAAGTTTTAATATTTTCAAATTGTGGTGTTCTTTCCTTTTCACTTGAGACAGACTTTGCTCAAAGGCTCCATTAATACTATTTACCCTTGTACGATTATGTTCACTCTGTCATTCACAGAAGCCTATCTGCAAACCATCTTACTTTGCTTCTATATTAACAGTGATAACCAGTTATCAAGTGAATGTTCACACTGGCTTCATCTGGCAAGCATCAGAATTAACAGGTATGAAAGCTGTGATAAAAACAAAAGAGAAAATTCACTGATGGATGTGTTGAGATCTATCAGGTAAAAATTAAACGTTATTTCAGATGTCTGTTGGTTTTCTGTGTAGATCTGCAAAATAAATGTTAACAACATTTTTTAAATTAAGCACTTGATTTACTGTTCACCTTTTCTACTCCATTTGTTCCATTCTTATAGTATGAGTCAACCATTGTACAAATCAGCTTTAGCAGGCCACAAAAAGTAATTTTTGGCTTCAGATTCGGTGATAAATTTCTCATCAGAAAATTACACGTCAGTCTAATTTCATGGCTGTATTATCCTTCTGTCTAAAAACTTAACGAACTAATTAAATTCTGAATTAACTGAAATCGGAATAAGCCCCAGACACTAGCTGCTAATCTGGAAAAACATCTCTTGACAGAAAATAGAATTAATGTGTGTCTCATGCTTTGGAGAAGTTTTCCAAAAGCAGACCCCTTGCTGTTTCAGGAACATGGCCCTGTTTCTACCACACGTGCTATTCACTGATATAGTGTTTCTCTTTCAAAGATGCCAATGCCCTTTCCTAAGGAATTCCAGCCTTGATAGACCAAAGGGATGCAAAGTGTCAGCTTAGAAACTACACTGTCAAGACAAGAGAATCTAGTGGCTCGTTTTTTTATTCGATCCATATAAACACGAATTTTTCATGTCATATAGTGTTCTGCAGTCCTTTTGCAACTCTTAGGATGCTTGAAGTGTAAGAATGGAGAAGCTGGAGTGAGTTTTTTCAACAGCAGTATCGTGGGGTAGCAAAATGAGGAGGGTATGCCCAAAGGAGGCCTGGACAGGAAAAAACAAGGAGATGAATGCTCAGAATGTGAAGGTACACATGCTTTCCTTTTTGTTCCCCTGTGTAACTTCTACTGGAAGAGTTTCTCCCCTGCACACTGTCTGGGTGACCCCAGCAGCCCAAATGACAGGATGCAGCAGTCTATACAAAAGCTTAACTATACAGCTAAAGCAGATCTTATTTTACTGCAAAGAACTGTCTGGTAAATCCACATGTGCACAAATATCTGCTGGAGGTGATTTTCACCTACCAGGTCCCTTAGTCTGACTTTCTTCCTTGTCAATTAACAGTTTTCACTCTTGAGAATTGTACATACATCCTGTGGCTGTTGCCAGCAGGACATCTCATCTCTGCCTCCTGGCTACATTTAAATGTTAATGACTAATTCTACAGCTAATACATGCAGTTGATTTTATCTCAACGTCTACCAGTTTAAAATGTCACTGCTTAGACTTGTCTGAAATGAATTTTTCTAAACCATCTCTTGTTAATTATCCTTTACCATTTATAGTTCTATTTAATGGTCTGTGTTGTCAACTGGGCTGCTAACGGGCAGTTCTGTTTTCTGCCTTTGAGAAAGAGAGGTGGAACAGCCAAGCCTTCAAAACAAAATATAACCTGATGTTTCCTGATGTGAAAAGGACTATTTGGAAGGACTCAATAAATAGAAGCCAATAGACTTGAAGTTCCAATGCCATGAAGTTTATCTATGCCTTTAGCTGCAGAACATTTACCTAAGGGATGACTTGCTTGCTCTTGAAGCCTAATATCAGCCTCTTTTTTTGTTTGTTTTAAGAAAATGATGAACCACAATCATTAGTTTTGAGTAAAAGAAATCAAAGAGGAAATCAAACATCAATTTATGTCATAATTGCCACATTTACAGTATTCAGGAAAAATAACCTTTTTAGGCTAGCCTAATTTATAGACTGTTATAGAGTTTTCTTTAAAGACAGTTCTGTGCATGGAGGTATGAGCAGTTTTGAGAAAAAGGGGATCATTAAAAGGAAAAAATAATTTTGTTTCCATTGCTTTGCTTTAGCTTTTATTACTGTCTTGATTGTCAAAAGATTCTAATTTATAAAATAGATGAAAAGTCTCATTCTCAAGTGGAAAGGTATTTCTCTCCTACCTCCCTGGAACTCATGCTTCTTGTATGAATTGAGTACAACAAGGTGAAGTCATGAAGAAGGCAATAAATAACTAGTTCTTTATATTAATAATGCCATAGGTAAGGTTAATAAAGATCTCAGCTAACCCAGCATGTCCAAATTAGGACTCAAAAGAGCTGATGTCAGGACATTTGGTGATGGACAAAACCATAGTAATCATAATTATCATCATGTTGGACATTTTGGTGACTTGAATACACATTATACCACTAGAAGTCTCTAAGCTTCCAGTTATCTCCAGAGGATGAGCGTGGTCTCACAACACACAAGTCTACTTTTTCATACTTTCAAGGAAGGGCAATCTTGGCCTCAACAGTGGGTTCAGATTTGCATTTTTCAGGAGCAGTGTAGAGAAATCTCAGCATCAGATGCACATACAATAGTACTGGAAACAAAGACAAGATCCTGGAAAAGCATGTGAGTCTGGAGTAAGGATGAGACCTTTGACACAGCTGGACAGAAAATGCTGTTTTGGAAAGAGTTATAACACCCCATTGTCCTCACTGAGTACACCAATATTTTTGCAAATAGGATCCTCTGTGCCTTGTTACTCTGTCTGAAAACTGTAATGATAGCACTTCACCATATCACAGAGGAAGTGTTCAGTGCTCAGATGTCATGGGTGCTATGAGCCATATATTTGTTTAAGAGATTGCCTACAGAGAGATATTCCTGCAAATTAAATGCCCATAAAGACATTTTAGAGTGGAATATTAAATTCTGATTAAATTGCTGTTCTCTAAACAACATTACCTCTTGCTAGAATCCTTCTAGAATTCAGTAAGATTTCTTAAATTTTCTCTTCCTCAATATATTTTCAAAATAAACCAGAAATTAACTACTTCAGTGCATATACGCATTTTCTTGACATGTAAACCTCAGATCAACAGATTCACATTTCAGAAAGATTTTCAACAGCACGAATCGTTGGCTTCCAGGTTTTAAACAGAGGGCTTGAGTGTATGTTCTCAGATAGCTGTACATTTTCCCTTTGAGATACTTGACAACAGATGCAAAACTACACCTTTTTAAACAATTTCTGTTGATGTTAGAACACTGTGTTACATAGTGATGTTAAATCAGTGATAGACCTGGAACATTGGTTTTAAACTCCAGCAGAGGCCTAGCCCTGATTTATAACTGAATGAGAGTATTACTATCTTTTCCATGTCACAGTTGACAATAAATTTCTATATTATGAAAATCTGATCTTGCCAAAAATGAGACTCTTAGGCTGTGATATGATACATCAAGCCATGCTGCCTATTTGTTTCCTATTTCTTTTCAGTTTCTAGGATTGCATCAGATAGAAGAGAAATTTAAGAGCAATTCTTGTAGCAAAAGCTGTGTGGATCTCTGGTGGCCAAGGTTTCTCTAGTTCTGTTTACCCATGCTTTAGGTTCCTCCAGTCAATCAAAAAATTATGAGCTGTAGTTTCTCCTCTCACTGTACAACTCTAAACTATTCTGAAAAAGTCCAGTAGATACGGCTCTCTGACTATCATGATACAGCACTTAAGAAACTCCACCTCTGGTAAAGCTCCTTCTGCTCAGGCCTTCAGGAAAAAAAAAAATAAATCTAAAGATAAAGGTTCTATCAAGACTAGAATGATGGAATGATATGCATAGTGAAATACATAAAAATGCTGCCACACAAAAATCTGTTCTCGCAATAATGCACCCCTTTCTGAATTACTTTTATTTAGCACGAAAATTCATGTGTGTGGTGTGTCCTTGCTCTCTGGCTCCACAAATGCACACATACGCACATCTACACATATAACTCTGTAGAGATAGGCATGAAAGGAGGGCACCTAAATCTGCAGAATCACTCATTCCTAGAGCATCTTGAGAGGAAGCACAAACTGGAAGCAAATTTATGAGGGTTGATGACAGCAGCTGCTGCCCCCTAGAGAAACTCCAGGAAAGCCTGTGACTGGGGATGAGGAGAACCTTGAGGAAGGCAAATAATGCTGCAGACCTCTGATGCCAGAATAACTCAACCTGTACCCGCTTGTACTTGGTTAGTTTGTCTACAGTTGCCCACATAATTTTTACAAACCTCAGTACAATTTGGTGGGTAAGGCATTTTCAAGAGACAGTGGAGGACTTTCCAATTGGCAGAAGTGTCTTATTCCTCCTCCTTCTGGAAATAAATAACCTTTTCATGTGGTCAGAAATGGCTGAGACAGCAAGGAGATCTGACACGTTCTTTTCCTTGGCTACTGTTGCTGATAAGCAGTATTTAATCTTTCATAACAGGTTCTGTTCCTTTTTTATTTAGAGGAGTTTGATTTCATAGGATTTGACAGTTTTCTGACATCCTCCAAATTCTTTCAATAATAACAGAGATAATGACAATATCATTTAAAAATCTCTATCATGCTGTATGTGGATGGAGCTACATATCTGCTGTAAGTAACAGAATAATGAAACAGCAAATTGTTTTGTAGAGGGAGCTGAAATTAGATTGTACCATGCTGCCAAAAGAGACAAAAAGAGACATATGAATTTTGGAAGGACAAGAAATTGTTATACCCCTGAGAACTGCTGGTTGTTATTCCTTACCTCAAGGATGTACAAGCTCTTCCCATCTTGGCAAGAGGTAAAAAACCCTGATCAATTCATAAACCTCTAAAATTCTATAGAGAGGAAGCAAGCAGTTCCTTCCTCTTAGTGACTAAATGAACTCAGCTGAAATTTTCAACCTGTATATTTGCTGATTAAGTCAGCAAATGCCACTGAGAGCCACTGAGAATTCAAGCCCTCAGAAGCAGTCCTAGGTAATTCTGCTGATATAGGTAACTCTCCTCCCCATGTATTCCACGAGACTTTAACCTAAAGGCACACAAATGTTTTCTTTCCCAGCAGCGAGCAAAAGCCTGGAACTTGAATGGTCTTGAAAAACAAGCAGGACTACAGGCAATGTGATGGGAAACAGGGCAAATGGGATTTCTTACTTTAGTCAGCATCCTGTTCCAGACTGCAGCCAAACCAATTTTTTTTTAAAAAAAGACACCCAAAAGACTAGGTACAGGAATGTATTTCCCAGATATTAAATTCTGTGGAAAATCTGATGATTTATATATGTGTATGAAATAATAACACTGGGTCCATTACTCCTGAGGAGCACATAAAGAATACAGAGGTACAAGAGCAGTTAATTAAAATCATCATAAAGCAAAAGACAATGTACATCAACAAATAATATCCTTGGTGATGTTGAATGTGTTTCAGACCTATTTGTGAAAAGCTGTGTATTCTACAAGTTTACCAATCATGAATGAAGTACTATGTTTCACCAATTATGGCTCATATTGCAGAGGTCTCAAAACAAGGAGTAAGGGGGTGTAAAGTTTCATTTCACTTCACTTATTCACTGTTTGGTGTATGTTATGTTGTGTAAAATACAATAATGTCTCTCCTATTAACATACTGTCTAGCTCCTATACATAAAATAGATTTTTAAAAATCATATAAGGCAGAACACCAAGTACTTGAAACAATTCTGCAAAGGCTAAAGGGTAGGACCTGCAAAAACTCTTTCATATACACTGCTTACTATATTTTAATGTTGATTAAATACATGTATTATAAATTATTCAAGATTGTCTTCTGGTGTAAATTAGAATAGCTCTAGAAAATGTAAAGTAATGAAACTACTATTAATTCAATTTAGTTCCTTCAGGATTGTCAATTAAATAAAAAGGCAAAATCTAATCTTCCATTACCACATTGATACTTTTTTTCTCTTTTTGCTTCTTAATTAATTAAAAAGTGAGTTTTTCATTACATGTTACTGTGAAAATAAAGGATGGGAATAAAAATAGGCCAGAATGAGTAATGCTTTGAGATTCTAAAGAGGTATAATTTTGTGTTTAGAAATACAAAGACATAGGCAGTAAGGGGGTTTGAACTGGGGACAATACTCTCAGCTCTTACCTGGCCATCTTTCTGCAAGTAGGGTTTGGTAGAGTCGATACAACTTTTGTCTTTTAAGATTAACTTTAAAAAATATTGAGATGTTTTATGAACAAATTTCTAAGATGTAGGAAGTACTAGGCGTCTACTGGATGGATTTTCTCCATCTGGATGGGATTCCTGTATCATATTCAGAACTTGAGGAAAAGGGTCTCATGGGTATTTTCGTCTCTCACTCTTTACATTGACAAATCCATAACCCAAAAAACAAGTGTGTGAACTTCAAAACTGGACTGGATGACATGCAAAGAAAGTAATCTCAAGGGAATGAATTCACAAGGGGATAATGCTAGAAAGATTCATCAAAAGGAGAGGCAAGAAGAGATGCATTTTACAGAGCAGGAGCACTGTGCTATAATTTGTCAGATATATATGATTCCTCATTGCATTTGGCACTGGGAGCCTAGATCCCACATCTGACTGTGTAAATATCCTGGATTTCCTTGCATTGCCTTGTCTTAAATTACATGTGAAAACATCTTTTGTCTGAGTTATTGTCTTTGCAAGGAAGAATTTTCCCTGTGTGATCATTAGATCCCATCCAGCTCATATGAGAAGGCACAGGAGGTTACTCTTTCCTAGCAGTGACTCTCCAAAGCCCACCTGGTAAGGACTAAACAGAGAAGAAGGGTAAGGTAGGACAGTTTTGCTGTTATATACATACAACCTCTCCATCATTACTACAGGAGTGAAAATGACTATAATGAATCATCTGAAACTAAAAAAGAATTAATACTGAATTCATTGCAGTTATTCAAACTGGAATTTGGCCAGAATATTGTGGTTAGTTTTCCCACTTGTGGGGAAATGTAGAGGATTTTTAATGATTACAGGATACTTCTGACCCTTGTTCATCTCTTCTTCTTCCTCCCACACTGAGTCCTCACCACACAGCAGAGATCCAGCTTTCCAGTAGCCCTTTCCTAGTGTGCCACACGACTTCAATGATCCTCAGGGCATTGCATGGTTCTTTTACACACAAAACTCCTGACTATAATATATGGATGATGAGTTGTGTCAAAAAGACATGCTGATCCAGATTATTGCAGCTGGTAGGAATAAAGAATACACCCCTGTTGGTCTATAACTGCTTTATCCTAGGTCTGCTAAATCAGACCTAGAAATCTGCTGAGACACATCCTGCATGAAAAAGAATTCTTTTGTCAAATATTACAAAATAGACTTGTAATCTTCTTTGGATGTGGCTTCAGGGAACCAGACAATCCAAGCTGTTGTGATCAGTAGGAAGCTGTTGGAAAGACATTCAAGGCTTCATGAAGGCTATATCCTTTTCACATAGATTCCTGTGTCTTTCAGATTGTAGAGAGGGCTGTCAGATACGGCTCCTGATGGAAAACAGACTGCTAATAAGGAAATGTTTTAAAGAAGTGGACTGGGTGAAAACAAAATCTTTATCCTCACAGAAATACCAGTGTTGGCATGTTTCTCTGCTTCCTGGACATTCATGCCTCCTGCACAAGTGTACCTTCTGTCCATTCCTGCACTGCTCTACCTCTCCTGGCATTGCTGAGTTACTGTTCATCAGCATAATTTACAGAGAACTTGAGCCGAGAAGTGCAAGCTAAAGGATGCGTAAAGACCTACATGGAGACCTGGGGTTTCATTTCTGTGTAACTGATGGGAAGGTCTGCACTTTTTCAGTCAGGTCTTCAGATAAAATGTACGGGCTGTTTACAAGCATGGATTGCTCATATTCTTACAGAGTCTGTGAAAATGAATGTGCATGACAGTTAAATTAAGGAATATTCAGGTTTCTCACTGCATCTTTGAGCTTTTAGAAGGACTTAATTTGCAAGAAATGGGGCTGGGGGTCTTTAAATTATCTAAGGTAGTTAGCTGATATTTAATTGATTTGGGGCTCTAGGTAAAAGGAAGGATGAAAGATGAGATGATCTTTAGTACACAAAGGAAAAAATAATCTTTTAAAAATTTATTTACTAAGACATATCTTTGAAAAACCTCCTGATTTTTTTATTGCAGTAGAAAAGAAGTCCACTTCTTGGTTTTTGGTTTTTTGGTTTTTTTTCCCTAAATCTATATATTTTCAGCTTTTTCAATATAATTTCTTTGGATCCAAAGTGTCTCTTACTGTATCTGCTTAAAACTGACAGCAGGGACAACCTCACTTTAGTTGTAGTCTCAGAACTACTGAAATACAAACAAAAGGGGATAATATGTCTCAGGAGAAGCAAAGTAGAACAGTGGGAAAATAGTGGCCAAATAGGTTGCCTTAGAGAAATTAATAACCCCAAAATTTGCTGCTAATTATGATTTCAAATGCAGTATATGTATTTATAAAAATGAAACAATTTTTTTTGCTACCTAAGTCTCTTCAAAATACAGATTTGAAGTTATTTCAAATTTGATGCACTGTAACTGGTAAATTTGCCATATTTATCTGAAAAAAACAAAAAAGGAGATGTCTACGGTTTTTCATAGAAACCCCTCCTTTCCATCATTTTCTCAACTGTTTTGTCTTTCCAGTTTCTTCACCAGTGTCAAGGAGAGCATAAATCCCTTTATTATTCCTGTAGTCACAGTTGATAAAAATCTGATCCAGCTGTCATCCTGCCCTACCTTAATTGCTAAAAGCTTTTTGTCTTGTCTTCCCCCAGCCAACCTCATTCTTCAGCAAAACTCTCTTGTGTGCAAGTCATAAGACAGAATACAGATAAACCCATCTTTGAGCACATTGAAGATGCTTGTTAAAAAGCAGTGTTATTCTTCTCTTTAGTTTAAAACATGACAAAATCAATTTTAAAGCTTCACATCTTAAAGTGATTTTGAAGTTCTGAACCATTTAAGTGATGTGCAAATGGCAGAATCATATCACATTGCCAATCAGTTGCTTGCTGCTACAAACTCCATTTTTCATGCTGCTTCAAAAGCCTAGTATAATCAACAAGTAAGCCTTTAAAATGCAAATTAAACAAAGTGCACCTTTAGATTGAAACAAGAAAATGACTCATTTTTTCACACACCAAGACGAAAAAAGTCTATTTCATCACATCAATTAGAAAGTGGCACAAAGTTACTGGAGTATTTCGGAGGTCATTTTACCCAGAGGCTCCAGTACTGAACTCTCTTGCTTTCATTTTTAAGGCCTACAATTATTTAATGTAATTAAAATTTGCATGCTATCCACACAGAACAGATTAGTGTTACAAGTATCACGGAAGTATTACAAGTATTCCCGTCTGACACATTCTCCTGGCTTCAGAGAACATGGAAATGAAAAATCAACAAAGTAACGCCAGAATGCCTTTGCTATGAAAAATATGGGAGGGAAAACTTTCTGGTCCTCTCTAGAGAAGAACACACACAGGGAAGCCAAAGCCATCCAACAATGTTCATAATACTGATAATTGTGCTGAGGGAAAAGCAGGCAATTCAACTGGGCTTCTGCCCAGTTCCCCTGCTACCTCCCTCCATTACTGAGGGGGAAGTAAAATGTATTTATACTTTCTAGGACAGAAAGGATTACCCTTCCTAGAAAAGACAGTACTTCTTTTCCTTCATCACAGAAATGTGTTCAAATAGGTAACAATGCATTACCTTGCATAAACAGTATACAAAAAAAGCTCTTCTTTTTTTAAAGGCATGTATGATTGCAAGCCTGAAATCTTACCCAATAAACACTTAATTTACATTTAGTCCTAGAAAATTGCTTCTCGTTCAATGTTGACTTTGTGTAGTTATCATTTGTCATTGCTAGGTCTGGTTATCCTTTCTAATTAAAACTGATATTCTTTCTTCTATCTACCCTCTGCTATCAGATGTTTTCCTACTTTAAATAATTACCCCTGGTAATTTAAATTGCCCTTCAACTGCCTGTACAAATTTCCCTCTGCTTCCTTGAGTTATTTTCAGTGATCTTTTCCATGAGTCTTCTGCAAGTGCAAATGCCAGAACTGGAGACTGAACAGAGAGAATTTAGAAACAAAGCTGTGTTGAGGTTTGGTGTTTGTATCACAGAACAAGTAAGACTGCTGGAATGCACAAAAAAACACGTATAGAAATGAACTTTTGTTTAAACTGTATAGGAACACTCAGGATATCTTTAAATTCTATGTTAATGGGTCAAAACTTATCTGGATCTCAAAGTTGGAAGGTGAATCCTAGATTACAGAGTTACAGTGGAAATCTTTCTTCCCAAGACACCTAGCCCTTAGTTCCTCCTTACAAATATCCTCTAGTGGCAAAAGTGCTACAGTCTTGTAAATACAGGAGCTAAGTAAGTGAACTTATTATGCTAAAAGCAAGTGCCAAACTAGGCTTAATGGAGCATTAGACAAATTCAGTTGAATTAGGGTCTGGTATTTTGACTCAGTGAAAATTAGGATGTAAATACGAATAAGTCTGGATGTTTATATTACAAATACTGAACAGTGAATTCACAGAGCTGGGGACAAAGCAGCCATGAATAATTATGGCAGTTATGTAAAGTTTACTGAAGGCTCACAATGCAAATTATTTCAGCAGCTTGAGATAACAGAAGGAGAGAAGTAAGCTGAGCTTTGCACAGAACTAAGGTGTGCTAACTGCTCATGAACTTAGTTCTACTAAAGCAGTGCTGAGAAGTTTGACTTTTCAGTACTGCCCAATAAGTGGTAAATTTTGACATTTCCCTGCTTTAAAGCTGAACTTAAAGTTTTGTCACAACCACACTTGAGATGATAGCTTATTGCCTTTAAAAATAAGCCACATCCTATTATGTCACCAGTATGACTTCTGCAACATAAAGACAAGGGAAAAACTCCAAAGACAGGACTGCCTGGGAAAGATTATCCTCCAGAAAAAAAAAAAAAAAATAGATCCTATTTTTTTACCAAGGTACCAGTATACTCATTAGGTTGAATTTTCATTTTCAAAAGAAGGGAAAGAAAAATATGAACAGCAGTGCATGTCATGTGGCTCTTCCTCCTCACACCTGCTAAATGCTTTCTGCACATCAATGCCTACCCAGGAGAACGGCTGCCAACTCCCAATCTGTCCTGTGCGTGACCAGCCAGCAAGCAGGGTAGTTCTTAGCAAAATACTGATATTTGTAGGAAGGAAAATTCCAGTGCTCCTTCGACAATTGCAACCAGTTTAAATCCATCCTAGCAGAGGTTCTCATTCTTGATCCACTGAAAAATGCCGTTTGGAAATATTCATATCACAACACATGGACTAAAATAAATACCCCACTTATATGCTTTATTTGACACAAAAATTCTCTTGACATATAAAACATACAGGTTAGTGCTGAGCAGGAGTCCATGGAACCCATAATTTTGTCCACTTGTACAAAAGTGACAATCATGCCTCTATTTCAGGAGAAGCAGTAACAGAACTTAAATGATCATTTTTCCAATTAGTTTGCTTGCAGTTCCAGCAGCAGAATATGCTAACTAGTTTATTGTGAGTCTAAGGCCTCACATTTTAACTTGAATGCGAACATGTCAGCACATGACCTTCAGCCTTACAGTAAGTTTACCATTATACTTCTTTTCTTTAAAACTGAAAAAAATCCCACCTACTAGATCCTGCCATCAAGGCATCTTCTCTTTCCATTGAGTATTTCTAGTTCACTATTTTTAAATAGTGGTATAGGTCAGTTTATAATGTCAATTTTTAATGCCTAATAAATAGTCCATGATGCTGGAGCTGCTTGGGAAATACTGGAGAAGCAAAGAGATTTGTTGAGGGATTTAACCAAATTATCAGAAAGAATTCTTAAGTGTAAAAAATCTGACGTAACACTTTTAAAAAACATCTAATAAATGCTTCAATAAGCTTGGAAATTTCTAATAAAAACTAGGAAAGCACCTCAGGCTTGTGACAGTTAAGATGTCTTTGGACCCCCTTTAACAACATCGTTTGAGCAGCTACAGCTCTTTAGAGGGACCCTTTTGCAGAAGAACTTAAAGTAGCCTACAGTGTTAACAAAGTGTCCTGCTTGGTGCTGTTTGCCTGATTGAAGCAATCTCACAGGAGTTAACAGCTCCCTGGAAGCAACACCCACGAGTTTAAAAAGTTGCCATTTTAATTGTAGCTTACTCTTCATCACAGTATCTGAGCAGGAAAGGAACTCAGGGGATTACAAATGTGCAGTATAAAAGCATGTGCTTCTCTGCATCATCCATAGATCTAGTGATCCTATTTCTTCATTCTAGACTGTACTACACAGAATACAGTGGATAAATAAAACAGTGAAGTGAACTGAATATTTCAGCTTGTTGGACAAGAGAATGCCTGCATGTGTGTTTGTGCACACACATCTCAGAATTCTTTAATCTTATGTCATCTTTGGTAATGACTGAAAAATGTGAAAAATCAAAAATATGCATTTTCAGTACTGGCCAGCAATCACTCAAAATTTGATGCTTTAAAAGTGTTAAATCATTCCTTCCACTAAGTGGATTAATTTTTTCTATTCACACAGTGGAACAACCTCTGCATATTCCATACAACAGAAACCAAGGTCTGGTTGTTTAGAGCTGTTAACAATTCCAGAATACCTCTCATCTTGTTCATTGGGACTGGATTTGAAATCCAAAGCCTGTATTTCTGCTTAACCCAGCAGGGTGATTTAAAACAACTCCTTAATTTGGAAGCTAGTGACAGAATATTTGGGATTCTGCTGTCTAGCAGTTTTAGATGCAAACTACTTTTGCCTAAATAGTTGGCTGAAGCTTTCCCTCAGTCTGTATTCTCTAACAGAAAAACATCTCAAGTCAAACTGGAGAAGTCCCCTTAACAACCCCATATCACTGTGATGTAATCAATTTCTTTCCAGATTATTCTTGACCATACTCTGATGTCTTAAATATGCAACCCACTGGAAGGAAAAAAGGAAGATAATTGACATTGTAGCAAAATCATCATGAAATTATTATTTATTCTGTCAGATACAAATAATCTGAACTCTAAAAGCTGTGAGGGTGCTTGTGAGAGTATTTTTGGGTTTAGGAGTTAGTTATACAGGGAAAAAAATCAGGTGCAGGACAAGTGAGAGATTAAATTGAATAGATCCTTTGCCAGAAATCACAACCCCTCACACTGCTCACAGAAGGAGAATCACACCTTCTCATCTATAACATCTTCTGCTTACAGAAGTGAAAGCAGTAGTAGGTTTCCCACTGCTCTGAAATGCAAACAGTAGGAATGTGACTGCTTTGCTTCTCTAAATATTTGTTTCCCGATATTCCAGAGTCCTAAGGCAACTGGTTGTAGTAGTTGCCGAGCCATTCTCCATGATATTTGAAAAATCATCACAGTCAGGTGAAGAGAGAATTCAAAAATATCTAAATCTCCTCAACTATAGCAGCAGTGGGACTCTGATGGACTGCCCATGCCAAGACATATTTTGTCTCATTTGATAGTAAATTATTCAAGCTGTAATTAGCTAGGAATGGGCATTGTTGACCACCTGCAGGAATTTCTTCTGGCTCAAGGTCAGAATGCCTTTCTGAATTTACTGCTAGTTTGTTTCACGAAGAGGCAACAGACCCTAAACCTGCAATGTTCACACAAGCTGCCGGCTGCTTACATGTACTCCCAGTAATTCTGGAGGGCAAATCATAAACTCCCATAATGCAAATACATCACTGAACAGTTGTACCACTTCAAGGGTGTGCCTGTGCATAGTAATTCCATATGAGTGTCCACAAACTAGGTCTGGATAAACCGGGATTACTGCTTGGCTCTGCACTGCACTGTGTTCATGGTGATTCTCTAGTTCAGGTGTGGTAACTGTATATTCTGTCTCTCCTAATTCAATTCTCTGAATGTTGGCCAAGAGCATTTCTGCCACAGGAGCAGTTCCAGCAGTAACATGCAATCAATCATCTGCTTTAAAATCCTGTAATTTTTTCTGCAGCTGTTTTGAACAGCTTCTCTACAATTACTAATCGGTCAATAAAAGAAAGGTCTATATTCATTGAAAACAGCACAGGAAGAATATTCAACACAGAGCCAGATGGATTATTATTTTTTTTCTTTCAAAAATGTTGAGATGCCAAATATTGCCACTGTGTCATCCTCTCATTTTAAGAAAAATGTGTAGGAAAATAAGATATTTCAGAGATCTTATTTGATGTGGTGATGAAAACACTGAGCAAAGTGGTACAGAAGACTTTGAACATGAGGAAAAATGAGAGTTTCTGAAAGAGAGTTTTTATCTTGTCTCTGCAGTCAGGGAGAAAACGGACAACCTAAAAAAGGTAGGAAAGGCCCCAGGTTAAATCAGTTTCCCTTTCAAGGTAAAGCTTCCATTTTTTCACACATTCACAGGGAAAACTGCTTACAAATGTGAGTACAAGATTTATGGTTAAGGAGCAGCTTTTGTATCATAGTGAGTGTAGGCTTGGAAAAGTAGGTATTTTTCATTCAAGAGGCATAATTATCCACCCCAAATAAAATACAATTTGGCTCATTTTCACTAACTGATCTTTTTAATAACTTGGAGATTGCATAGGACAACAAATACAGCAGGATTATAGATGGAAATGGAAGCTGTGAATATGTGTACGAAAATAAATGCTTGTAATATTTCAATCTGCATCTCATATGGCACAGTGTTCAGCTCTTGAGGCTAGCCTGTGACTTTGAGGTTTAGGACCTCTGTCACACCAGCTGAAGTCCCCTACCTTATTCGTGGACATATTCCTGTATTACACAGTCTTTAGACAGCTTTATGCATCACACAGTTTCCCTGAACTCAGAGGGCTTCAGGGAAGCCCACACATTTCTATCAAATGGATTTAGCAGCTTCCCAGAACCACAGATTAAGACTGTATATTTTAAACTGTTCTGAGACTAGTGATGTAGTTTTCTTTATGTGAGCAATGTACATAGGACAGTAACTTTTTATTAGATCTCTATGTAATTCTAAAACACTCATATTTATATTGCACATGATAACATTTCATATCATGCCATGAATATTTAGCATGCATAATGGACTTCTAAAGGGCTTCATGCAATCTTAATATATTCCTATAAAACAAGCAAAATAAAAAGAAAAGACACAGAAGAAGAATTTTTGACCAACTGCGTGCTCCATCCTGTAAAACACTTTAGCATCTGCTTTATGCCTTCTCTGGGGAGTCCTTCTATGCTTAAAATTAAGCAGCCTCTTAAATGCTTTACTGGATTAGCTCCCTAGAGCAAAAGCACAAAATTCTACTGTTTGTCACAATATTTCTGATTTAATAAGTCCCTGTGCTTTTGTCAATTGACATCTGAACATTAATGTTTTCTAAGTAGAGTTGTTGCTTGAGTGAATACGGGTAGTAAAAATCTGTAGTGTTGCACAAAGGTGATTGATTCCATCCTTTCACTTGCCAAAATATATTTTCTGAACCAAATTAATAGTGCAATTTAATTGTAAAGTAGCAGCTGTTGTAGTATTCTTGAACAGTTTCTGAACGCAGTGTTAGAAGGAATTATAATTCCAAGGTCTTGAAAGACTATGCATATCTTTGCATTCTCTCTCCCTCTGCCTCTTTTTTCTTTTGTGGTCATTATTTTAATGAACAGGTTTAGCTAACACCTCGCAGGGAAGGTAGGCATTAACAGACCCAATTACTATAATATCCACAGCTAATCAAGAGCTATGAAGTGGCTCAGCAGGGAGTCTAACTCATAGCCTAGGATTGATCTCTGCAGAATTTGTGCGTGGAAATGAAATTATCAAATTCCTACCAAATAGAGCTTAAGGCATTGGGAATATTTGCAATGCTTTCTCTACTATCTCCCAATCTTCAAATCCTCTAAATTGAGACGTTGGTCCAACACAGGAAAAAGATTCCAAAATAACAATAACTGAGACTAGGAATACCAATCCCCAAACAGAGAAAGCTTTGTTCCTTCCCATTTTTTGCACTCTTTCAGTTGTTGCAAGGTCCAGTACTATGTGCTACCCTGTTGCCATGTTCTCTAAACAATTACTGGTAATAGAAATATATTGTAGGGTTGAGTCAACTTTTGGTACAGATATTTATATTTTCTTTCTCTGATATGTGCGGCATTAAAAAAACCCTGTAAAATTTTACAATTTGAGCCAGAATAAAGAGCTGGAACTGAAAGGATAGTTTAAATATACACTCCTAATTAATTTAGTAAATGTAATTCATTTCAACCAAATCCCAGTGAGCTTAATATTTGCCTAAAGAAAGATCTGGCTACAAACTTCAGAATCTGATCTTCCTTCATTTTCTTTTCACTTTTTCTTCCTTTTTGTTTCCACCATGTGAGAACACCACCATGTAAGCTTACTGATACAAGGAGTAACATAACAAATTTGTCACTTCTAAGCCATGTAAATATAGTAAAGATCACAGGTAAAAGAATTGTTTCATTTCATTTTACATCTGAACTACAAGTTTAGTATAGAAATTGAAAGGAAAATTTTAGCTGCAGGAAAAGTTTTCTGAACACTTAAAGAGATGAAATAATTTTACAGGACAGCGAATTTTAGGAAAGAAAAAAAAATTTCTTCAAGGTTGAGTTTCCCCTTAAGCTAAAGGCAGAACATTTGTTTTGAGGACTGCAATGCAGAATGTGTCAGGTTCTTTAAGAAGTGAGAAGAAAGAAAAAAGTTTTCCAAGTTGTTAACAGATGAAAAGAAAACAAGCTATATGATGAGCTAATCCACATTTGGGGTGAATCGATGTTAGCTTGCACGAATGTGTAATTTTAAGCAAAATAAGAGTGCAAGTCCACATCATTGCATTTAATTCAAGATTAAAAGGATAACCTTGGCAGCAGGGAAAAGTTCTGGCACAAACACTCCGACACGTTCAACATTTTGGTCAATCCTATTGCCCTGAGGTGTCTGGCCAGAACTAACTGCTGCAATTGTACATTTGTAGGCTGAACTTCTCAAAATGAACAAAGGTGTTCCCAAAGCTTTAATGGTTGGTTATTTACATCAAGAAAATATATACATTGACACTGGTTTTTACCCTATGAAGAGTTCAGGTACAAAGCCCTCTATGAACACCTATTTATGCAAAAAAAGATCTCCCAGAGGTGATGAAAGCACAAAGGTTATCACTAAGATGCTGATCCTTTCACTTTGATAGGAAAATATGGAAAATCTTGAAAACAAACCAGTTTGGAAAGAAACCAAATTATTTCACCTGTTACAGTCATCAGATTACTTTTTTCCTAGGAAATAAATTACCTTCTATTTAGGAACTGTATCTTGCATGAATTGCTTGTGGTTTGTTGGGTTTTGAATTAATTATTTTGCAGTACAACTGTGTATATATATACAATTATTTCGAAATATTTTTATATTTCTAAATATTTTATATATATAGATTTAGATTTCTAAGAGAAGGAAGGTGATGTTTGTTTTCTGACTTATGGAAACCTCATTTCAGAATTAGTTAATAGAAAATTATTCCTAAAAGAAGTATTTTCTTTTCCTAAATCAAAATACTTTTGACCCTCTGCACATTCTACAGAACTTGTCAATCTAGACCTGCTGGCTACTACAGTCATTTCAGAGGATGGTTCACGGTACCAAATAACAGAGAAGCAGAAAGGAACTTCCTCCATCCTCCGTCAAAGTAGTCCTTCTATCTACTTTCTAAAGCCATAAACACATCAAAACCAAGCCCTCACTGATCAGCTTTATTTGCTTAGTACTACTGCACAAATTTTAAGCCCAAGGTATTTCACCAGTTTACTTCTAAATATACAACAGTTTTTCAGTGACTCATCTTCCCTTCTTAGGAAAAATAAACACAACATTCAGTGATGTAGAATGAAAAAGTATCTACAAAATGCTTATTTTATTTTAACTTTGTTTGCTTCTTATTAAAACAAGTCATCTGTTCTCTCTGTCATCTTCCTGAGTTGCATAAAATGAGTTATTATTAAATTGCATAATCAATGAGTTATTTGAACAGATCATGATAGCAAGGTTGAAATGACCAGGTCTCTCTACTCATTCATGAATATTTCCTCTTACTCTCCTGGGAGGAATCTATATCAGTCTTTTTGTTACATGGTGCCATCATAAAGCATGTGACTAAGTCAAGGTTGAGCATCATATAATCCAACATCAGTTTACAAAAATACATCATGCTATAAATTCATCTGTCGCCTACCAGATCTCAGTGGAGTTTAAACCAGCACATTTGAAACACTGAAACTTGGGTAAAACACCTGAATATATACATAGATATAGGCATATAACACATATACTAAAAAAAAGAGATCATGATCTGGAGGTTGCTTGTTTTTCCAGTATTGTATCTAAAATAGCAAGTACAGACACACAAGAAATATTGATGAAGAGATATGTAAGAAAGTTCATATAGTTTTATTTCTAATTAATTACTTATTATAAATCAAATATGATTGACTGTTAGGTTTTTCTTCAATGAACAGGGTTTATTCATTTTTATTGCAACTGCCTCTTTTCTCAGCAACTTGTAAGGATTACTATCTCTTTCTGCAATAATCTGAAAAGAAGTCATGAAAAATGATAGAAAATGTTATCCTAACTCTAAAGATCTTTAAAAAATGAAAAGAGGTAAAAAATTATCTCTACACATGAATACAACTACAATTACTTATCAGTCTGTACTTTTATAAATATTTTTGTCAGTACAATTTCTACTGAAGTCGGTTAATTTTCACTGAACTTTAGGATTCAGCATTTTGGTTTCTTAGGGATGTTTGTCTTTGGTAAGATTTTATATATGCTCTGGGAAAATTTTAAGAAATCAAAAAAGAATTAAAAGAAAAAAATGTTATTTTTAAAGGCATAAATAATAGATAGTAAATATCTGCTGAGTGTCAAAATGAGACTTAGAATCCATATTCTTAATAGGGAATAGGCTCTGAACTACATACCTTTGGCAAATTCAACTACAAGTGTCAGAATAAAGCACGAAAAGTTATTTTTGTGTTGTGAATTCTGTCTGATTTCATTATTGATAGAATACACATGGCTATGTTTGATAATATGAAAGAGATAAATTATTGCTGAAGAGTGGATTACTTTCTGGTACATATGTGAGCAGCAAAATGCTCTGAAACTGTACTGGGAACTGAAGATTATGTCATATAGTCAGGTTAAAGTACTAGTGTTGGCTGCAGGCTTATCAGGTGGCTAAAGGAAAGGAGCAATTCTTGAATAAAACGTCTAATTCAAACTTCAGACTATTGATTTGTTTTAGGATAGAACAGCAAACAGCAACTATTGCAAGCTGGACTGGAAAGAAACCATTAACAATAAGCAGAATTTTGCCATGGGAATTAGAACACAATTTTAGTATTAATGACAATTTATTGACTACATTACAAAGACTTTATTAAATACTTTATAAAGAGTTAGTAGGTAACCAATAGATTGTAATTATCCTAACCCATATTCCTAACAGGTTTTCTATGATGACACTTTGAAGAAAAATGCCTTTGCATTTTACATCTTTGAAGAAAATGCAGTTAATTTTCAGCCCATACAGACACTTGAACTGTATGAAGTCTAACAACTGAGGAAAACTATGCCAAAGCTGTGCTGCTGATACTTTTAAAATCATGAGTGTTTGATAGAAACTGAGGTTTTAGTAAAAAAAAACAATCTTACAAGCACATTTCAGGCAGTGTAATTTTTCCTGTTGGTAAGAGTAGGCAAAAAAGAGGTGATAAAGTTAGAAACACTTTTTATACTGCTTTTTCTTTGCTCATAGTGGTGAAAATTATGATGAGAAAAAGTACTAGTTTTATATAAACTACAGTGATATTAATGTAATTTCACGCAGAAGGAAATTTTACTCAGATCTTCAAAGACATGAGAAAATCATTCAAAAATATTTCAATCTCCTTGAGTTTTCTTCCCATTACTCCCTTTTTTCTTCCCATTACTCCCTTTTTTCTCCCAGCCAATCAGCTCAACTTCTGCTAAAATATGGAGAAACACTCTCTGACTATAGAAAAGTGAGACCAGGTGGTGTTCCAAGTGAAACTGGAGATCAGTTTGCAAATTCCTCTAATTGCAGATTAGTGCTTCAAGAATGACACAGCAGGGAACTAAGTACAAACCTTATAGAAACACTATTTTTTCCCCTCAAAAAACCCTACTGTGCTATTCCCTGTGGGGGACTCAGTCACCCTATTTAATTCAGTTTCTTGTCATGTTCCGTCTTAAAAAAACTTCAAAAAGTATCTTCTTGTTTTAATGTAAGACTAAGTTTAAACATACTTGAGTTTTAGAAGATCATATTTTCCTTGAATTACATCTTCAACCCTTCCTAGAAATTACTAAAAATCTGTCAGACCATTCAGAAAATAGTCCCAACTATAACTTGTTTGGAGGTATTCATCTAGAGGAATTTAAAGCAAGTAAAAGCCCCACTGTACACCAGTGCAATGACCAGTAAAGCCTTAAGGGGATATTTGTGATGAATATGGTTTCAAAAAAGGTCATGTTTGAATGGGTATGGCTGGAAGGACAGTCCAGTCAGAGTCTCAGTGTAAATGAGGTGCTGCTGGAATGCCAGCTCTTGGAAATACTTAACTGATTAGATTTTTACCCTATAGCCTGAAGAATGCTCATTTAGACATTGGGAGTCTTCTCTGACTGAAATGCAAAATATTCACAATATATTTGTATGTGACACACAAGAAGCAGCGAGGTGTACGGACATTCCATGGACATTCCTTTCTCTAAATAAAAAAGGATAAAGCAATGAAAAAACCTTAGAAGGATACACAAGCTATCCAGCAACTGGGGGAGAAAGAGCACTTCTCAAGGTTAGTCAGAGCAATCATCTGACAAAGGAAATCTCTGTCACCAAAATAAGAGGGAAGTTTGCTTGTTGCCAGTCTGTGGCTGGTATTTTAAAGGGTAAAGCAATAAAGAGCACACAAAGTGACAGGGTCAGAGGACCATGAAGTCATGTATATATATTTGGGTTTATCAGCCTTGAAGACTCTGCAGCAAGGTAATTTTGCTTTAACTTTCTTGTGAGCAACACTGCCTGGCTCAGTTATCAAAACTACCCCAGAGAAACAGTGTGCAAATGATTAGTGAGCACACTAATCATTTTGCTCACATTAGTGAGCAAATGATTACAAAACCCAGAATAAAAGTAGGTGCAAGCATATTTCATGCAGACAGTCATCTCTGCTCCCCAGAAATACCAGCCTTCATTTGATAGATACAATTTTCCTGCTTTGTCCTTATATAAGACACATTTATGTCTTTCCTTCTCCCATGACTGGCCCAGCAGTGCTGGCTGATGTAGGTGAAACTGAAGCTGCAGTGTCAACCTGATCAGTGAGTGACTACCAGTCATACCAGGGTCATATGCTCCTGTATATTCTAAAAATAATAATAAAAAAGGCAACAAAAATAATTATGAAAGTCAAGTCTTACTGCCTTATTGGTCGAGAAGAGCTACAATGTCCACAAGATCTCTAAACTGCATTACATAAGGACTCACAAAAGGTTGAAATAGATACCTAAAAACTGCATGTCATACTTGGGAAACAATTTTTGCACTTTTCCATGAGGTATTTTTTCCCTTAAAAGTACAGAGTCACATAGTGTGAAAGAATGCTGCAAACATAAAATGAAAACCACTAATACTAATAATTTGCATAGCAAAAGTGGCCAATAATGTAGATATTTCCTTTTTTCTAACAATCTTTCCTGGCAAAAATATATAGAACTGACTACATGCCTTTTCTTTGTCAGGTAAGAGTCTGGATGTCCTAAGCCATTTTTCTATTGTGCACTGTGACACCTTGCCTTTCATTCTATTTGTGGTAGGGTGACCCTGATATTAAATGGCTACTCAACCATTAATGCTGTTTAAGAAATACAGTGGCTCATACACATCTCATTAGGTTTAGAAGCAAGAAAGTGACCATTTGAGTAGGAGAGACGAAAAGACTTCACTGTCCTCTGAACCTGGTAACTGCCTTGATATGGCTTACAGCTGTAGACTCAGGAAATACAGAGGCCATCGTTTCCATTAAATGTCAAAAGGATTTAGTACCCTTAATATACCTTTCAAAATTACTACAAAGTTCCAACCTTCTGGCTGTCAGCCACTGACACAAACCTACTAATTTGCCTCTGTCCATTTAATTGTAATTGTAGCTTGCAGCTTGCACATGACATCAGTCCTCTTCTTCAACTCTGATAAATATGAAACATAACTTGGACCAGACATTTCCTTTCTTGTCACACCAAAAGGCCAGTGAGGGACACAGAAGAGCTGTCTGCCAGCCAAAGATGACTTTCCTGGCTGAGCATTGTCCAGACTGAATATCTTGCCAGTGATATTCCTGAATGCATGCCAATGCCAAGTGGCACCACTGCAACTTTTAAATGGATTAAACATAAAAACGATTTATACCAAAGGCACAAAACCCAAATGATGGATATCACATAGGTAGATCCATTGCAGCCTCCCTCTACAGTGTTCCCCACAGAAGGGCATGCATGAGGCAGAGAAGATAACAGCAGGTCCTCTCAGCGACTACCTCTAACACAGCCCTTGACATTCAAACCCGTATATTTGCTAGAACTGTACTGCATATCATTTTCCAGTTGTGGTGGGTATTGGTCTCCCTGTGTCAACATCTCTCTATCACTGGTACTGTGGTCATGTCAATGGCTGAGACACCTCAGATCAAAGATGTTATTACTCACTTAAATATTAAACACTTCCTTAGCATTTATCCCTGAAAGCAGTTTTGTCAATGTCTGCAAAATGCTTTGAGCAAGTTATTCTCTCTGTCCAGTAGATGCCTCCTATGGAAGTTGACTTGCCTGAACCCAGTACAGGAAAACAGGGAGGCCTGCAGATAAGAGACAGGCTTTCCAGAATGAACAGCAGCAGAACCTGCAGAAGTGCAGCAGATGGGTGTCTTCTAATGTAAGCAGCACAGCGGATGACAAGGAGCACACTGGAAGCAGCTGGTACTAAAATGGTGTTCATCAAACCTTTCTTGATTTTTTACATTTTGTTTCCTGTCTTTAAGCTTTGCTGGGGAAATGGTGCCCTTTTTGTATTGAAACAATTAGCAGCTTAATGCTAATTTATTTGACTGCTATTTCACTGTGATGTTCATCCAATACATCTATCTTTTTCTCATTACAGATATTAATTTAACCTGTATGTGGAACCCAGTCCGTGTATGAAATCTTTAATCACCTTCATTACTCCTCAGAAAACACACAGACATTTACAGTTCACCTTTTGTTACAGTTATGAATAGAACAACCTTCCCTTCAGTCATTTCATTCTATGCCTCTTGACCAAACCTGAGAGCAAAAACAAAACTGAATTTGGTTCTGCAAAGTTGTAAATGGAACTAGTGGTATGAGGAGCAATTTCAGCACCTCTTGATATTTCAGGGCTGATATTGCCTGACCCTAGAATGGATTTACCTGACTACAAAGATGCCCTTCAGCTTTTCTTGGTCTTTACCCAGCACAGAATTCCCAGCAATTCTTGAACTCTCCATAGTGATATCAGATTTCTTTTGTCAAAGAGTCATCCTTCAGGACATTTTTGTGCTAACACTGTGATGTGATTAAAGGCATAACAGAAAGTATGAACTGTAGCTCAGGTATTAACAAGGTAGGTGCAAATTAGGCACCTATAATTTCCTGGGGTTCGTTATTGAGTTTCTTTAACATTCATATCCATTTCATATCCATTTTTTCCCAAGTTACTGGCCTTTCACCAGTATTCAGTGCCTTGGATTTTTGTGCCATTTTTAGTGGGTTTCCGCATCACCTCAACTACAAGTGCAGCACTGTAGTTATCATTAGATGAATTTCCCCTTTACTTCCAACTCACTAGACGAGGAATTTTGTTCCAGAACTAAAACCTGGCCCATCCTAAACTGAGGAAATGGAGAGCCTCATTTGGTAGAGGATTAAAATCATGCCTCATTAACAACAAACCAGAACACAGCCATACAATCTGATTAACAGAATTTTATTTATCTTGTAGCCTTCACTGATTTTTTCTCCTTTGTATTCACTAATAACATGCCTCTGATTTTCTGCTAACGAATTAGACTTCAGCTGTACAGCATTAAGCTTTTCTTCAGCTTGTTCCACTGAATACATTGTTTGCTTGAAATAAAGCCTTTACAAGTGAACGAATATTAGCCCTAAGCCTATACTTATGAATGAAGGCTTATTTGTGATAGCAAATTGTAGTATAGACAGACCCTTTGATACCATTATTGAATATTTTGCATTAAGTGTAAAGCAAAGATGCAGTGTTATCTGACACAGAATATTACATTAGGATAGGAGAAAAAAACCTGTTTATTTTGATTAAGACTCCTAGATAATTACAACAATATTTTTCCTTAAGGAAAAGAGACTTCATTAAAATACACATGTACTTTTTCACCTTACATATATTTCAAATTAACTGCTTTCTAAAATAACAGCTACAAGTTGGCTCATTTGAGATACAAGAAGTTTGCTACACCCAGATGACTTATTGTCCACTGGCAAAAAAAAAAAAATCTTTAATATTTTGATATCATTTGCCTGACCTCCAACTACAAAATATCATTGTTTCCTTTATACCAAGAAAGTAGGTGCAATCCCAGTATAAATGACCTATATCCTCAGTAGGTGTTAGATGCTTTACTGCATGAAAATTTGATTTTGGCAATAGGATGGATTGGCCTCATCTTCTGTAAGCCATATATATTGAAGATGGACTTCTCAATGAAAAAAAAAAAAAAAACAAAACAACAACAACTCAAACCAACAAAAAACCCCTAAGAATCCTACCATGGGAGTTTTCAAGACAAAATTCTTGACTAACAAAAGACTTATTTTGTTTCCTTGTGCACTGTCATATCTATACTAGAGAAGGAAGAGATAAGAGGTTGTAAAAGAAAAACTACATTAGCAACTTGAAACAGGCAAAGAACACTTGCTAAATATCTCACAAATCCTTAAATGGGTTTCTGCAGCAGCCATTAGCAGTTATAGGACTGACTTTTATAATTCTCAGGTGAAAGTTTAGGGAGAAGAATAATTATGCTCTTTTGAACCCACTTGCCCTTGCCAGGGAGTGTGTCCTCCTCATCCAGGCAAGGTCATCATGCACAACTTCTTTGGCTCATCTGTTTCATACTCTTATTAGTGTGCTTTTAATAATTTAATTTTTAACACATCACAAGCTGTAGGACTATTTCTGGTAGAATTTCCTCTAAAGAGCTCAGAAAAGACCTCTATTCACCTCCTTTGTTGGAAGTATGAGAGACTTTGCAGGTGAGCACCATCAAGAGTGTTCTTTATTTAGGGAAAAGATTTCTCATTCATTTTCTGGTTCTGTTACTGTGATGTGCTATCTTTATTATACAGTGTCTTTTGAATTTCAGTTTGATTTCAGTCCTTTTTAAAAGACTGATGTTCAGCAAAAGCACAGTGGCCTCAAGAAATTAACATCCAAAAATCATACTTCTGAGTGTTTAGGGAGGGGCAATGAAATCAGTAAGACAGGCAAGATATGTATATAAAGCCCTCCTGAGCTACAGCTGTTCTCAGGGAACACAAACAACAACCAATGCCCATATAAAGGTCTGGGGCGGACCTGGCAGATTTTTGACACATCCTCTAAGATTTATACAATTATAATGGCTAAAGTTGTGACTCAGTATCTGTTCTTGGCAGCATGTCATTAGACAATGTAGACAAAACAGTAAGGCCGTAAAACAAATCTTCTACTCAAGAATTTTAATCCACTCTTCACTCAACAGCCAAAGAAACTGGACTGACATATTACTAGAAGAGATCTTTTCATCTGCTACTCTTAGTCCTCAGTGACTTCTTTACAATAAAAAAATTGATGGCATTTTTTTAACAGTCAATATAAAGAGAGATTGTTGTGCTTCATAGAAATGTCCCCCAGAGAAAAAATCTTTTATCCTATTATTTACTATTTCTATATACACTGAAACAATTTAAAGTTAGAAAGATTTCTAATGTGGTGGAGGCTGGAATACAGAGGTGAAAGCCTTTCCATCACTTGGAAAGGGTTCTGAAATATCAGCCAACCAGCACCTACTCACTCAAATAATCTGCAGTCCTGATGGATGGATAGCTTAATGCTGCTATGGTACCCTGCTGATCAATTTATCACACCAGCTATTTCTCCACTATGATCCCCTCAAGGAAAAGAAGGGAGTAGGAAGAAAAGAGCCAGGGACATAAAAAGAGGTAAAACAAAAATAATCTCCATCAAGCTAGTAGCAATTTCCCAGTGGCACCAGCATCTGACAGGGCCTTTGTACAATATAATGATGGAACCTGTAGTAAGTGGTGTGTCATCTTATAGCTCCTACAGTTAAAACTGTAGGTCAGGGGGTGTCAGAATGACAACTGACAAGAAAATCTTAAAAACTAAATTTCATTTATATGGGATTTTTGACCAAAAAGAGGCAAAACTAGTTGTTTTGACTCGTAGCATGCCATTATATTTTGTTGTTGTTTAAGAAATTCTCTTTTTATGAGTGTAGGTCTCCTGTCAAAGTTGAAGAGACTGTTGCTGTGTGGGTTTTAATCTCTTGCTATATTGTACACTTAAAACTTCCAGTACTGTTTTTTAATAAATACAAGAAGATGAAGATAGTAAGCTCTACCTTCAAAGAAGAAAGTTTTTGTTACCCTGTTAGTTCTTTCTGAAATCCCTGATTATGAAATTTGGAGTTAAAAAGGCCTTGAAACATGTTCAATGTATATAAAGGAAGAACATTCAGAAAAAGCCTGGTAACCTTTTTCACATAGCACTATGACAAACTTTGCACAGTGACATATTTAAATCAGTGGTCACTTGAACTGAAGAAGTGAATACATTAATCGTAATGTAAATTCCAAGAGCTTGAGTTTGGGCAGTTTAGCTCAGTATGACAAATTATTCTGGGGGAGTTACACGAGATCTTCAGTTACTGGTAAGTGAACTGATTTTGAGTCAGCATTTAACTCCTACATTTGAAAGACTCAGGTGTAGAACTACAGATTAGGCCACTCTGGAGAGGGTAAGAAAGAAGGTCTGAATAATATTCTTTACTTTTTCAAAGTGGAAGTAGGAAACAGATCTAATAAGAGATTTGGCTCAAAGCAGTGTATATTCAGTGAAGGAGTCTGGAAGCAAGAACAGCAATTTCCAGTAGAATAAGTTCAAATGGAAAGCAATAGGCATGGATGATAGAATGGCAGTTTTTTTTCTTTAGCTACCAAAAAACTTCAATAAAAAATGACCTACAGTATTCCATTTTCTGAATGTTACAGAAGCAATAGGTCTAGATTTCATATTATATTTTTCATTAAAATGTTATTAAAATAGTTATTTCTCTGCTGTTTACAGTGATTGAAGGCCAGAGACTTTGACAAATGAAGTGAGGATTTGAAATATACTTTTAATCATATTTAATACTTGTGCAGGGAAAATTATTCCCCTTCCTCCCCAAATTAAGAAATAAATAAAGAAAAACAAAAAAACCCATCTGTAGAGTACTTTAATAGGCCTTTCGTTGTCTAATGCTGGAAGAGTATTATGAGGAAATCTATTCATCCCATTCTTTTTTTGTTTCTTAGATATCTGATACAAGCCTCAGTTGGAGACAGGATGCAGGTTTAAATTAATCTTTTATCTAATATGTTCAAGAGAAGGGTGGTCCATCACTGGTCATAGAGAGAAGGTATACTTTGTGTACCACTGGAGGTTTTCAAGACAGTCACAGAAAGTCATAGCTGAGTTTATTTTCACAATTATTCGATTTCAAGCAGGATTCTGGACTATAGATCCACAAAGGTAACATCTAACCAAGATTTCTGTACAGGATTCCATTAATATCATTATATTGCTACATTATATTCTTATAAAATAATTCTAAACTTTAAATAAGTTGAGAATAGGCATGTTAAATTTGCACCTATATTTTTTAAAGTTTCTATACTTTTTTTTTGTACTTAATAGAAAATTGAATAGAAGAAAAACAATCCCTAGAAAGTAAAGTAGTCTTTTATGTTTACTATTTTTAATCCAAACAAAACACACACTTCCTGATCACTCATTCACACAGAAATTAAAAACATACCTGAGCAGAGGTGAGGACAAATAGGTTTAAAAACACCTGGTGGTCTCCAAGACTTACCAAATGAACTGCTAAAGCATTCTTTGAATCCACCATTATCAAGCTGTGAGGAGAAATTATGGTTCTTGCTAGATGGTGAGTTGGGAAGATGGATTTGAAGTGTCATGAAACAGTTTGCTAACCTGTGTGTGGTACCTAACAGCACAGATAACCCAGAGTCTTTTCCACTGGAAAAGGTGGCAAGTAGAGAAAAAAGCTTTCAGAAGACTGCAGATGAAAACCCCATCTGCAGCAGACAACACAGAAAATAATATGTGCATCCTGCTTACATTCAGATAAAGGGAGAGTCATTGAGCTGCGCTGCTTTAAAGGCCCTGAAATCAGAGAGCAAGAACAGAGAAAGATACCATTGGTAGTGACTCGATGAATTACTATTTAGCAAACTGCTTTGGATTGCAAAAAAAGAAGTTCCTGCTGTGGGTGCTGTACTTCAGTGGAACAGTAGAGCTCATTGACATATGGTTGCCACTGATTTGCTGCCTGGTACTAAAACAAGAAGAGAGAAATAATTTCTGTGGGCTTTTAGAACATGCTCTTTTCTTTCTGGTTACAAGATGCTTATAAACAACAAAATATTTATTTTCCTGCTTCATGGGAGAGAGAAAACATTAAAAAAGCCTCAATATCCTGCATCCAGGTGTACTTTTTATTTACTAGAGGTCTCTTCACTGAGCATCTCTATTGAATACTACGCATAATGGAGTTCTTCCTAGGAAAACAGACTTTTTCTGAGGATGTTTGTTCTCATTTTCTTAGAATATTCTGTTTACTGCCATACATTGAACATGAGTTTAAAAATTATTTGCCTAGAGATGACAAAAGAATGCGAGAGTTTGTTTTCTTTTTTTGCTTCCTGAGCCCCTAACACAGGAAAAGTATTATTATATTTATTGTAATTATTTCTTTTAGACAAGGACTTTCACAAAGACACAAACATGATATCCACAGCCCCTTTAGACACCTCACATAAGTAATTGAATCTTTTGCTCTTCAAGAGCAGACTATTACAAAGCAAATTGGTGCTTTGTTTCTCTTTAACAATCTTTCTTCTCTGATATCCTAATCTTGCCAGTCAGTTAGGAAGAGCACGTTCTTCCATTTACTTGAATAAACTACTGTAAAAAGTACTCAATGACCTACATGAACATAATGTTCAATTTACTCCCTAGTAGGACTGAATGACAAAGGAAAGGTGACTTTTAATGATTCTAAAAGCATTGAATGAGATCAATAAACCATCAAAGATTTGATCCCAGGAGACCTCTTAGCAGCTCTCTTTGCTCATAGTTTCCTTTCAGAGAAGATTGTATGTGAAAATGAAGTTCTCTGTCTGTTAATGGATTTTTAGGCTCTTTCGTATGCATTAAGTAAAGTATAATTAGCACCTGCATTCTTCAAGACTTCAAGAATGTTACTTGTGTCTGTCTGCTATTTTCTCATTTTGATGAAAGCTGCAATCCTTCATCCTCAAGAGTTTTGTTATAAAAAAATACCTTGTGCAGGAAAACTGTGCCATAAGTAATTATTTGATTACTGATGATAGCAAGAATTTTTTTTTCACAGAAAAGTCTTAAGTTTATTTTGAACAAATAGATTAAAAAGCTAAATACTACAGATAAATATAGACTCTTCTAATGTTTCTCATTCAGATTATTATTGGTAATTATGTTTTGCATGGCAATCTGAATCCCTTTTTAAGTCTATTTTCCCTGAAAAGAGAAAGCAGGATGTCTAGGTAGCTTCTGGTTTAATGCGCCATGGGAATGGTATCCATATGGAAATGTATTTTTGGTGGGAAAAAATGTATATCAATCAGCTCAACAGCAACTGAAATGAACTAGTTTTAACAGCAAATTAAGTTTATTAGATGTTTTGATTTTTATTACTGACTCTCACTAACCTGATTCATGCAACAGCAAAGAATTACTCTTTTAAAAGACTACATTATGGTAATGTATATGGCTTTGGGTTTCTGCCTTTTTGTTCTTCCTGGGTCTTAGGGGTAGCCAGAATTTCAGGGGTTTGGCAGATGAACCTTTTTCTGAAGGAAGTTTCTTCCATGTAGAGATTACAACTGGTTTTGAGTATTTACTTGTATAAAATCTGCTTGTAATTGAAGCAAATTTTTATTTCATTTCGAAGATATGATCTCAGGGACTGGAACACAAATGCCCGAGTGTTTTACTAGCACATTAGAGACATAAAAAGAAAGCCATCTGAAAAAAGTGTAATTATTCTATTTCTCAAGCTGAGTTCTATAAAGAAGCCACATCTTGTAAACTAACTTATATCCACCTATTTTAAAATATATTTGTAAGACAAGAGAGAATGAAATGCATATGAATAGATAAGAAAGTACAGTAACTGCCAAAATTAATGTAAATAGAAATCCAACTAACCTGACATACTTTCTCTGACAGAGGTACCTGATACACCAAATCAGATCTATAATTAAATTTTTCAAAAAGAGGATTCAAGCTTATAAACTACCCTTCTTACAATTTGATAGAACAGGGATTTTGGTGTGCTAGATTAGGTGAATGACAGAATTATTTTGACAACATAATCTTGTCACTCTCTTCTTTAAAGGAACTCCATTATATAGTTAGTTGTATAATACAGTTATGAAGCTGTAAGCTTATGTATCAAATGGACTTGCTTTCTGTTTGTAAGTTAAACTGACATTTAAAGCAGTTTTCTGGAGTATGGATACCTGATTCAATGGCAGGCCTGAATTTCAAGGTATTTTCTGGTTTCTATTGCTTTCTTCACTACTTCTCATAGAACAACAAACCCACCACGGCTGTTTCTTCCTTCATTTCCTCAGCGGAAAAATAGAAATGACAAAGCAAAGCAAAGCCATCTTTTTAATTTGATCAATTCACAATACACTGTTTGAGCCTGAGGCTGGCAGTCAGGAAGTGCACACATGTCAGTGAGAACAAGGAGACCCATCTTCCCCGTGCTCTTTAAGGATTATGCATGTATACAATATGCACACAGGCACCCAGAAATATTTCTTACTAAAGAAAAGACATTAAAATCTT
This sequence comes from Sylvia atricapilla, assembly GCF_009819655.1. Lineage (NCBI taxonomy): Eukaryota > Metazoa > Chordata > Aves > Passeriformes > Sylviidae > Sylvia > Sylvia atricapilla. The sequence goes on from NC_089146.1 coordinate 25,683,967, forward strand.
GCTCAGATAAATTGAATGCTTGGTCATGTTATTAGAGAGCTGCAATTTTACATGGAAATTTATAAGCAATTTCTTGTGTAGTTTCCCACATGTTTCCTTAGAATAATCCCATTATACTAAAATGCAGCCACATTCCCAGAAGCATTGGTGACTTTTAGGCTAAACTAATGTACTTGGAACAAGGCCACAGAAGTCATTTTAGCAGTATTTAGAATTACAACCAGTAATTCTACAACCAGAAAAGTATGTTATTTTCACACTGGAGTACAAGCCCTTTTCTTTACTAAGCAATAGAGGGATTTTTTTCTCCCACTCTTTTCACTAAACTCCTTATCCCTCCTACATTTTCCAAGCCTAAAATGGCTTTTTACAATGATCATTTGGAAGAAGAAATTCAAAGTTAACATTTTCTACAAAATTTTCTCCTTTCTTATTTGTTGTAAACTTTAAATGAAAATATAATTTGAGAAATCAAAACTTGTGCCCATTTTTCTTTTATAGTAGGCATTATTTTAATAAATAAAAAGTAATTCTCTGATTTTTTGTAAGGCAAGACAGTTGGATTGAACTACAAATCTTCTGACTTCAACAGAGTCAGACAAATCCAAATTTCAATCCATATCCAATTGCAGTTATGAATTCAAGTAGGTTATTTTAACTCTTTAAATCCCTTGTCTCGAGTTATGGTCATCAAAGGTAACAATTTTAATTTGTGCAGTGTCTGAATTGGAGAAAGCCTGTAGAAATCATTACAAAAGTATTCACATGATAATACACTTTAAAAACGAATGTTTTTCTAATTAATAAGAATCCTTCACTGAAATTTGAGTCATACGTTCCTTCCCTCTTTTATCTCCCTTTGGTCTTCAGGCAGACTCTTTATCATAGGAATATAATAAAAAAAGATGCTTAATCTGATCTATACCTTGTAGATTATGGACAGCAATTTTGTTTGGCATTGACAGTAATATCTGAACTATTCCCAATAATGCAGCTCTAAGAAATCTAAGTACTGGAAATTAACAGGTTTTGAAATCAATGGAATCACCCCAAGAAGTTTAAATCAGTGTGGCTCCTTATCAAATAAATTAAAATCAGAAAGCTTCAGACGAATATGAAAACAGGTATTCTCTGTTCATGATGGGAAATATCTGCATACATAAGACCTGGCCGAACTGAATTAACAGTAATCACATTTGTTGCTTAAATTAGAAAGAAATCCAGGTCTTCTATTTATTAGCTCACTTAGCTCTATGTCAATGTAATTTTCTTGTCAAAATATTGACTAAAAATAAAATAAATAGAATTAGTATTGACCAAAAAATTTAAGCACTGCATGTTCTGATTTTTTTTTTGTGTCTTGAAAAAGAAAACTACTTCCTATCAACCCAATTTTATTGAGAACAGTAACATGTACTGGAAAAATTAAATAAGGAAATAAAAGCAACTATACTGTCATAGAAAAACAGTCAAAGATCACTATATTATGAACCAATCCTCATAAGACAGTAGAAGCAACTGGCTTTTTTAAAGTCACTATGATAGATTTCAGGAGTTTATGGTTACATAGCACATGTATATTATCGAATCTGTACCATGTTTCCAGTGCCTTTTAAATATCTATTTAGACAGAAAAGGGACTGCATTACTGGCTGAGCAGTTACCATTTCTGTTTACATTCAACTCATCTATTTTCTGGAAAATTATTTTCTCTCCTCCAGAGTAAAAAAAAAAAAAAAAAAATAAAAGGGCTAAAGTTCAAAGCACATTCTACAGAATCTATAATCTCACAGAAAAATCACACCTATCAGTTCTCTACATCACCCTGAAGAACCTTCAGAGTAGTTTTCATAATTTCTTCCTGATTTCCAGCTCACCAAAAGAAGACTTTTAGATATATTTATATATGAGACACATGAAAGGTTATTCTCTCCCAGCAGGTAAGAGCAGCTTGAAAAAATCAGGCAGGTTCATACTAATAATGAGAACAAAACTAGGACTAATCCCATGTGGTTGGTTAATTATTGTGTTTTCACATTTACTCTATTTTCCCCTCCTTTTTTTTTTTTTTCTTTTGTCCTCATTCTTTATCTGTTTCAGGGACTGGCAAAACAAGCAGTGCTGGAAGATCAAATTCATGTGATTCCTTCTGACTGAATGCTCAAGCTTCAACCTCACATTTTCATAAAAAAAAATCCTTACTTTTTAATCTTTTAGAAATGCAATTAATTTGTGTTGATTTATTTTCTTTGTTTGCTAAATCCAGAAAGACTCAGTATTATTTTCTACAAATTTTTAAAACTCTTTTTTTTTTCTGTTTATATTCCTAATGAAGGCTTAAGAGGAGCATTCTATGCCTGCACTGCAACAGGAAAGAAAAGGCAGAAAAAACACCTCAAATGATTTATGAGTCCACAGGGACCTCAACTTCTCAGAGATATCTGCCAGCTCACAACTACAGGAAAGCAAAAACCAGCATGAAACTAGAAGTAAATTTAGTTTTCCCCTAGTGAAAATGAAGCAAAATGACACTGGTTAATTATACACAGACTGGAAAAGACCCTCTTTGTACAATACAGGCCTAAAATCTATTTAGGGAACATGACAGGGGTTGCTATGATCCAGCACCTTCATATGACGCGTAACCTCACATGCTGCTGAACAACCACAGTGAGTGTCAGCAAACAAGTTAAATGAAAACATTCTGACAAAACATTTTTGTCATTCTAAAAGCTCCCAGTAAATAGCTTTATTTCAATTAAACAGCCTTATGTCAATTAAACTCCTCTGGTTAAAAACTGCAGTCAGGAAACATCCTTTTTTCTCTCAGTTTTGTCATCCAGGTCCCCTCCATATTTCCAGTTGCAAGGCTTACAAGCCAAAGCTTCAAATCATTCTGACTAAGGCAAAGTGCTCTCACAAAATTTCTACACCACAGAACTGGGGAACTAACCAACTTCAAGCCTTCGCCTCAGCTGTTTAACTGTGAGCTCACTTTCTGATGCTGCTCCTCTCTCTTTTGCCTGAAGGGAACTAAAGCTGAATGATGCAGTTTGTATCCTCATCTCAGTCTTACATAGCAACACAGTCACAGCCTCAGTTCTCTAAGGTAGCAGAGGTCTAGCTTATCACCATATATCCATTCCTGTGACAGCTACAAAAGTCAACAAGAGGTAAAGCAGATTTTAGTAACCTGAGACAAAAGAGGAAAAAAAAAAAAAACAAAAACAAAAACAACAAAAAAAAAAAAAAACCCACAAAACACCACCTCTCTTCAGAGTAGTGAAAAGCCCTGCTGATGAAATTGTAATACTAAATGAGGTGGGCTTGGGCACAGATCTCTAACCATGTGGTCAAACTGATAAGAAAGGCAGGTTTTACATGGCCACCCACCTTCCTTTCTGCCCGCCACAGGATGGGGGCATTCCTACAGTCCTGGGCACAGGCTATACTCTGAACCGTGTCCAGACTTTATGCCAACAGGGGTTTCACTCTTACAAGGTCACACTAGTTAAGCAAATGTAACACAGTTTCTGAGCAGTACAGCTCCATTTTCCACCTTATGTCAGACCTTCTCAAAGTCCTTCCTTCATCGAAGAATTTAAGCGTATGTTTAATGGTGTTAAAAAATGAAGAGTATTTTAGTTCCTTAAAATAAAGAACAAAATCAAGCATCTGCTGAGCCAAAGACTAAATCCCTAAGGACCTTGGCACTTGTCTGTTCAGAAATCACTTCCTTTCCTGCTGTCACAGCTGAGGCTACATCTGTCAGCACTGATGGTCAGCTGCCTGCTGTTGGCAGAGGAGACCTCTCAGCTGTGACCCTCTGGCCAAATGACCATCAGAACTGGAATAGGTTGGGCTACTGTCATTGTAGGCAATCAGAAGTTCAGCAAAATATTATAGACATGTGAGTACACACACTGTAGATATATATGTATAGGATCTTTGATAGATCTGTAGTCAGTATCAGATGTGCTTTTATGAGTAAATGCATTTTGTCTTCTTGGTATCATATAAAAACCTTTCTTTCTTGGGCCAAAACTAGTAGCCACTTAAAACAACAGAAAATTAGCCATCATTTGAAGAAATCTATCCTGTTAACTGTGCAGAACTCTTATTTTAATCACTGTTACTATATAAGACAGTAAAATTTAGATTTTATATTTTTCTCTAAAATGAAATCACATTTTAGCCAATGTTGGTTTTTTAAAAAATTGCTAATCTAAATATTCAGTGAATTTTGAAAACTAAAAAAAAAAAAAGTCTTTTTTTTCAGCTAGTCCTCCTGATTATATTGCTATTTGTAGTGTATAGCAAAATCCATATTCATTCTAATTTTGCTGGCCAGCTGGTAGAGTTGCTAAATACTATTATTTCAGACAAGATGGAGTACCAAATTAATCCAAATATTCAGACAGCTTTGGCCTGGTGGAGGCTAATTTGTCTTTTAGCAGTAAAAATCAAAACCACGTTAGCAATAAACATGCAAGTTGTTGTTCATAAATTTTGCAAGTGACACTCTCGGGAAAAGGATGACCATGTGGAACAAATTCTTTACTGTAATTAAAAACATAATATTTTTAGAGAGATCTCTATCTAAATTGAGTTTAGCCAAAGTAATGGAGATCTGATAATTTCATTGTTTTATTTAGAGCATTTGGCAATCTTCTCCTTGTGTAAATAACCCTGCATGGAAATCCTACTACTTGATCATATGAGCATTTCCTGTATAATTCTTACAAATGGCCCTGTGCTACTCAGGCTTCTCAATGTACTTCTTTGCCACCTCTAGTCTTCTCACTTTTGTTTTATCAACATCATATTCCAATCTTCCACCTTAAAAAAAAACTGCAATTGCCCCTGGCAATTAGTTAAATTGAGGATTTGTACTGAAGATGAGAAAGCAGTTCTCCAATTAGGGAAATAGGGACTCTCCCACATGCATCTGCAATCTGGGGCTCAGGCAATGCCATGGTGATGAAGCCCCATTCAAGCCAGAGAAATGGCATAGCAGCGTTGTGCTGTCCTGCATGGCAGGTTTGGAGCACACACAAACATCAAACACACACGGGCCTGCCCAAAACACCCTGTGGGTGGAGGACAGCACATGTCATACACACATCTTCCCTGCTCTTACCAATGCTCACGGCCAGCTTCTGTGCACCACTGTCACTGGACCCAATGCTAGCCAGGCCTTGGATTTGAATAGTTAATGCTGTTCTTCGACATTCTTATAAATAGATAAAAGTAAAGAAACAAAAATCTGGACATAGTGTTAGTTTTTATAAATGCAACTTGAGAAGCAGCGTGCAGCTGTGCAGGGGAATGCTGTGAATGTCATTATTGTAATATGAGGTGGAACATAATGAAGTCTCCATGAATAATTCTGTTGTTATCCAGTACTAGCACAAATTCAGAAACGTTCTTTTTCTCTCATTACAGAGGACTTAATAAACAAATTGTACACCACAGAGCCTTGACTGTTCGCTCAACTGTTGTTGCTTTTGCTGCCACAAAAGGAGCGTTCTTAATTCTCTTCAAGAAAACATGTAAGGTCTCTCAGGAATTTAGAAGAAATTAATTTAATTTGATAGTCTGAAGTCTATTCAGAAGTCTTGCAACTTTCTTCAGCTATATGAATTTCAAACAAAATACAAGCTCTCAGTCAGCTCAGAGTTTATCTGTTTCACTTCTGAAGGCTACTCTGCTCACTTAATAACACGGCACTTCTGGAATGCAGAAGTATGAAAATTCTTTTCATCCAGGATTATTGAAGGTGTAACAACTACTCCTGACCTTCATGTAAGCATGGAAGGAGTCCCTTTTGTTCTTCAGTCTTATCAGCTGAAGCAGGTGTCACAGGAAACAGAGTGAGAACTCCACATATATTCAGGTTGTTGCTGACAGTTCTGACAGTCAGCTTAAAGAAATCACTTGGAACTTCATCCACATTTAAGACAATGATTTAAGGTATTAAATTCCTTTTAAAAATAATTTCACTTATGTTACAGAGCAAATCATAAAATTCCCTTACATTCTTCCCCAGATAGGTGGGTGTTTTTTTTATTTTGTGATAATGACAACGCACATATATTCACTAAGTTACCATGACTCTGGTGTGAGTCATTTATCCATGCTACAAAAAAGGACATAAGCAACAAGATATTCTCTCTGTATTTTGACTTTTTCTCAGTGCAAGGACACCATAATCGACAGGCAAAATAAAACTTTCTTTCAGTGCTGTTCATTTCTTGTCTATCTGCAAAATATTAGTGCATGAGACCCCAGTTTGTCAGCATCCAAGATGGCCTTGAGCTGAGAAAGGGGTGAGAGAGGTACCTTGTGCTCTAGTGCTTGTCTGAGATATATGTGGGCACAATCTGTAATACAGTTACATCTCACTGCTAATACAGTTAAATTTATAATCTGATAAAACATGATAGGTAAATATATTTCCTAATTAGAGAGGATAATATTGCATCAGAGATACAAAAAACACTAAATAAACACACTGAGCCTCTAGGAAAGATAATACTTATGTAATTACTTTAAATATCTGTGTAATTAGGTACATACTCATTCTTTTTGATGTTTTGTATTCTGCAGTGAAATCTATTGCATTGAGATGATCTTTTAGTACAGGAAAGAAACAAATACCTTCCCTTCTGTTTTCACCAAGAGATAGAATAACACATCATATGTATAGAAAGTGTTTTTCTGCAAGATTTCAGAGAAAAAAGCTTCTGAAGATGCATATCTATGTTCCAATTATATTTCTTACTATTTTAATTTACTTATTTATTTTCACTAACCAGTACTTTGAAACATGTTTGATCAGTCCATGTTGAGGGGAAAAGAAACAACCAGGTGTTTCTTGCATTCTAGGTGCTGGAATAAGGGTTTTGATTAAGTAATCAAAATGTATTCAGATTGCAGGAAGGAAACAGTTCTACAGTATACTTCATCATTTTACACACCTCTCAGAGCTGACCCATGGCCTTTCTAAATTTTCAAGGCTTAGGAATCCAGACTGATAAAAATCACTTCCTGACAGGGGAGGTACGACTGACACCGGAGAAGGCTTCAAGCATCAGAACCTGGTTATCTAGAAGTCCTCATATCTCTTCTGTGCTCCCATGGACAACTCCACACAGTTCTGGATCTTTCTCTCCTTCTCTCTTCCTTCTGCAGTTCTGGCTTGCTCCTTCCTGTCCCTAGCACAGCCAACTAACCCCGTCTGTCCCTCTTACAGTGCATTACCCTTTCTTGTCCCTCACACGACCTTCGTCCTCACAGCACAGCCAGCAGACTTCAACTGACTCCCTACCAGCAAACTCACTCTTTTATCACACCCATATCTGTGAGGGCAAGGCTGTTCCTTTAGTAATTAAAACAGCTCGAATGTATCAGGGGCAAGATTGCCTTCAGCACTCTCTCTGTCCTCCCACAAATTCCTTCACAAAAAGTTGCCACTTCAAGAAGCCTGAATTATGTGGAAAACACGCAGTCAGGCCAACTTAGTTCATTGGTGTCACAAGAGGGAACTCAGCTTCCAGTGCTTATAAGGGCAGACTCTACACACAGCTGAGCGTTTTTAGGCACAAACACCAGCAGAGCATCTCTGAAACCAAGTGGGGGAGAGTACAATCTACCTTGATATTTTCTGTTAGAAAACCAGAGTGCTCTTCTACTGAAGTGTTTTCCCAGGCTCGTTAAAAAATAAGGAAAAGCAGGTATCAAAATAAGAAAAGCAGGTAAGCACCACGCTGCTGGGAATGAAAGTCAGTCTTCCTACCCACTCTTCTGTATAGTCATAATACTTGTCAGGGAAATGAGACCCGTGTCTCCAAGTGAACTTCACTCAGGCACCTGTGCCTTAGAGGTCTGTGCTCACTTCAGTAGGAGTTAAATGGTAACTGGAATGCATAAAGCAGAATATAGACTTGACTTGCTGTACAGACCAATGATGGCATGGGCCATCAGGGTTGTATTCAGACACTGATAAGACATGAAGAGGCTTTTGTTCAAGACTTCTTGAAAAGTGAAGGGGGATCTGAATTCCCAATCAATTCAGCTTGATTGAGAGGACTATGTCTAAATTTTTCATAACAAGCATACTCAAGTTATCAGTCATTTTTGGTTAATTGCTGTATGAATCACCAGACTGACTAAAATACAGGACATTACTCCCTCACACCCTGTGCGAGCTCACATTATATGTGGTACAGTAAATGTGCATCACTACTGCCCACAGTGTGCCAATGCTTTACAACATTACTTCAAAACACTGTCATCTTCACATATATGTGGTAATATCTGACAGATAAATACTAGGAAATACACTGTAGCTGAAAGAATAGCCAAAACTTGAATAAATTGCCTTAGACAGGTTTAGACACCTTCATCATCAGAGCTGTAAAAGCAGATTAGACATATGTCTGTCACAAGTGGTTCCTTTTGCCTTGAGGAGGCTTCAGCCTTTTTCAGGATTCTAAAATACTCCTATACAACTCCCAAACGTATGAACATGAAAACAAAAACACAGGGTGTAAAAATGCCAAGTTTCAGTCACCAATATACAAAGAAATCTGAGAGAAATAAGAGGATACTTTCTTTATTTCACTAATGAAAAAGAAAGTTCTATATTAAATGATTATAAGTAACACCTTTATTTTTCTATTGAGAACCTGAAATCTTCCTCCCAACTTAAAATCTCCAATAATGTTTCTGATGCAAATCATGAAATTATCCATTTAGAAATGACACAGGATGTGACACAATCATAATACCATCCAGCCAGGAAACAGATGTGATGGAGCATGACTGATAACAGTGTTATTTAAAGTAAAGATATAAGTTAGTAAATTTTTGAATTCTCATATAAAAGCTGGTTTTTTTTATCAGAATAAATTTTCTGTAAGAATATGCTGGTACATTGTACATAGAACTCAGTAGCCAGTTTAAATTCAAGGAAAACGAAACATGATCTATATAATTCCAAAGACATTAAATTCTCCACACTTCAGTGGTTAAACATTGCACAGTTAGAAATATTGTCACTGTTCTCCACATCTGCTGATCCAGCTTCAGGTAATAGATACAGATAATCCTTCAAATTTTCTAGCATAAACTACAATGACAAGGTTTATTAGTTAAACTTATTTCTTAGACTGTAGCCTTAATCATCTGTCCTTTGGTTTCCTATTTTTTTTCCACTTTTTCTAGGTTTGTTGGAAAAAAACCAAAAAGAATGGTGTTTTAACTACTCAGCTTACTTCTTTCTTTTAAAACAGGAAAATAGAAAAATAATTGGGTTTATTCCAAGATACAATCCAGAAGAAGCATATTAATATAATATGTCTCCAGTCAGACTTCCTTTGGTTATAATTGTCAGTTCTCAATTATCTCATCTCTTTACCATGGAATCTGAAAAATCCTTAAACAAACTGATTGTTAGTTCAATCATGTCCCCCATGTCACAAAGGGAGGAATGAAGTGTATCTCTTCATCTCAGTAAAGGCTTAGGTGTACAGGAACAATTACACCCATTTCATTTACATGCTTGCAAAACACAAAAAATATTTCCAACATCAGCACAAAATGGAGATGAAGATTGATTTTAAAAGTATGATTCAATCCCTCAAAACACAGTATTAATTCATACAACCTACTGCACTTCACTAACAGGGAAATAATCTTTGCAAACACTGACCTAAGTCAAAACAAAAGGCATACAGAAAATAGATAGGAAATAATCAGTAAGAAAACAGACACTTATCATAAAATTTTTCACTGACATCTGTTAAAGGAGCTTATGAAGGTGATCATCCAGTTGGAGATAAGATAATCAATACAGGTGTTGAGCACTACTTCAGTTACATGGATGAGTCCTGCCAGTAATACATGTTTCATGCCCAAGAAAAATATGAAACTGTCTGAACCCTGAAACATGTGCTCTGAAAATGAGAAGCCTTCAGCTACATTCTCAAACTAAATAATGACTTCTCTTGTACTTAAGGATCAAATCAAGGTTGTGGATAATAAAGTCTGCCTGTCAAACACTATTGAAGTTTAAATAAGACTTTGTGTTGCAGATTACATCTACATAAAATATCAAAGTTGTGAAGTCACAAGAAAAATAGCAAAGGAAATAATGACAAGTGGAATTAAAAAGGCCCAGACAGTTTTTTGAGGGAATACATGGAAACATAAAAGGTCCTACTATACAGCTTTAAAGAATAAGTTGCGTAGTTAATACTTCTGCAAAGCTTTTTGCTCTGCTCCAAATAATTTCATTTCCCTTGTTTTTTGTCAAAATAGACAGACTTGCTAAAGAAAAGACAAAATTCTTGCAGAAGAGGGTCCAGAGAGGATCTCATTTTCTGGGGCTCATTAACAGGACTAGAGGTTTGACAGTGAAGAACATTAGTCTTCTAGGCCCTTTCTAGTGAAGATAGAAATCGGCTACACCATTTTCATTCCCTTTCCTTCTATTCCCACTCACAAGCAAATCCTACTTCACAAGCAAAGTAGTTGAGAAATTCAAATTGTCTAGCAACTCTGTCTGCTAGTGTGGAATGTGGTTAACAACAAAAAGAGGGGAAAATAAGCTGTTTGTGATTCAGGCACATTGGAAATTACTAATTTACTTTTCTGTCTTCCATTTCTAATCTCTACTGTCAAAATCTGACTCCCTGAATAAATATTTTCAAGAGAACTTTGATAATCTTGGAACAGTCTGAGCTGGTATGAGCACAGACTGGCAGACACCACCAACCTTCCAGTCTTCTCATCAGAAGGCATGAAATAGATATGTGGGGTGGTCTTTTGCTTATATTTTTATTTTTTCCATGAGAATAGAACAGTCAGTTCATCCTCTAAATATTTTTAGAACATTCCTGTCCTGTATCTAAACTTGGAATGCCTTCATGTTCCTGAAATTTCTATACTCCCCACAAGTCCTCAAGTATGTATTCTACAGAACTGAACACATCAGTACTCAGTTCAAAAATAGCACTGAAAGTGGTAGAAAAATGACTACCTGAAGCAAGTGTAAGACGGATCAAGCTTCTCTCTGTAAGAGGGCTGCCATCCCAGGATCGCTACTGCTGTGTTTTTCCATGTTTTGTGTTAAATGCAAAAACAGTCTTGGGAACAGTGACATGACCTCCATCTTCCCCATTTCTTAACAGCTAGCCTAAGCTGAACTGCACTAGATGTCACTCTGGTGACAAAAATAACTTGTTGCTTCCCCATGCAGAAATCCAACAGCCTTTCTTTTTTTTTTTTTTTTTTTTTTTTTTTTTTTTTTTTTTTTTTTTTTTTTTTTTTTTAAGAAAAACTGAGGCCGGGGCAAATAAAACTTCTGTGGATCTTTCTAGCCTCAGGGGATCTCCATGACAGAAACTGGTTCAGTCATAGCTAAAACCACTTCATTCATGGCTCCTGCCTGAGAAAAACAATGGTGTGGTGCTCATCTACTCACCCTGGGCACACGTCAAAATGTCTGTGAATCTGTATCTAATTGGACAGTCTGATACTGATAGTATGAGAAGAGAGTATACAGAATTAACTTATTTGTGGGGACAGCACTTCACCTTCACTGTTTCAAGTGTTCTCTGTGTGATGGAACTGAGCTTCTCCAGTGAAACAGTCTGTGATAAAGCTGGTGTTCCTATTCCAAGGGATCTCTGTATTGTCAAACCAATAGTCTGGTAACACTGACTTAACTTTTCCAAAAGAATACACATATAACTTCTGAAATTTATGCAGAAACACATTTTCCTTCTAAATAATATAACATGAATTCCTATGAAACCTGAATGTTCATCAACTCCCCTCCCACACCCTACTCAGAGCCCACTGGGAAATGAGATCGTGTATCTCCTAAGGCCATCCCAGAAAGCAATGTTTTAAATAAATAACTAAGACCTATTTGTCTTTGCCAAGAAATATCTTTTAAATAAATCTCTGCTTGTCCCTGTTGACTGTCACTATGCACAGCTGCAATTCGTATTTCCCTGACATCCTATTCCATTATTGTTCTTGCCGCTCAATACAGTATATGTTTCTCTTTTACTCTCCTCAAATAACTTCCTTTTCAGTTTAAAATCTAATTTATTTTCCTTGGTTACAGTTTTCCTCACCAGTAGATTCCCTTTTGCATTAGTATTAATATCTAAAGTATTAGCTGATAGTTTCTATACTCTTTAAAAATCTTCATGAAAGTTATCTCTATTATAAGACAAGGATAGCAATAAAAACCAGAGACATAGATAATTTTTTTTATGCTTGACACAGTACAGGAACCCTCTTTAGGGATGGGGAAATTAAGTACAGATTTTAGTGCTACTCAGCCAACTGAACACTGCGTGAATGACACAGCAGACCCTGCTGCAGACTATCCATCTGAGATACATGTGCAATGTCAGATTTTTGAGTAATGAGAGAAGAGACTGGGATCTATAGCTTCATTAAGACTAAATAGACAACAGCTGTATTCAATGTTTATTAGAAGGCAGATTTCCCTGTCTCTGCCAGCCTTTCTGGTACATTTCTGTAAAATGGCAGCTAGTCATCAGACTCTCTAAACACCACTGAAGACCAAGGCATGCAACATCCTAATGAGGCTCTAGGGTCTACCAGAAAAAAAGAAGAGCTATTCCTGTGGATGCTCCAAAGTACAGTAGCCCTCAATCCCACACCCTCATCCTCAAGTGTATAATTTAGGTTGACTACAGACTTCTCAGAATGAACCTTATCTGCTAAAAAATGTAGGCATCTGTGAGCTTACAAATATTTGCAACCCAATAAAGAGCTAGTTGAATCTCTGCCCCAATGCACTGAAGTTTTTCCAATGTGCTCTCCAATGAGTCATATCTTGACACTCCCTTCAGTTATAATTGAAAGACCAAAGGGTCTGAGTTTCTTCTCACAAGCATCAATACACTGATATAATTCTACTGGATTTAACTCACAGTCATACTAATGTATTTTTACACCATTTAGCTTTAAATCAGACACCAGCATATAAGAGTATTAATCAGAATCAGACACTGAAATCTTGACTAGAATTCCTCACTCAGACAAAACCAAGAAAACAGAATCAGCAGCTGAGACTTGTTTCAAGTGCAGAGGTTGCCCTTTCTATAAAGAAAGAAGCAGTGAAGCTCTTTAGTCTGACTGAAAGCTGAAATACCTTTGTTTCTATGCTTTGCTGCTTTTATCACCATAAAACAAAGCCAAGAGAAATAGAAGGATGATTAAACACCCACAAGTGGAAATCCACGGATGCAAAGCATTTCTCACTTGGGCTCTTAGCTGTCAGGACTTTTGTTAGGCAAGGGTGGTTTGCAGCAGCATACACCTGTCAACAGTTACAGAAGTTACTTTAAAGAAGTTTATCTGCATCCATCTGGAGAAAATAACTCCTAGTGACAGAAATGCACATACCCTCAGTCAACAAAGATGATGGCAGTGAACAAGTCAGAAACCAAAATGATAGTCATAAAACTCTTTGTTTACATTTGCAGAAATATATGTTTTCTATAACAGCCTGAAGTTTGGAAGGCTGCAATGTCATATACCATCAGAGACAAATGTGTACCTCTCTCTCCCAGGATTTCTCAAGGCACATACTGCATCAGAGTTATAAGAGAATAATGAAGCAAAGAAATACAGCAAAAGGTAAAATGAAGGAGAATAAGCCCAAGTTCAGTTAAATCAGGCTTTCTGGGCATCAGATCAAGGGAGAGAGTGTTTCTCAGGGAACAGAACAATGAGTCATATTCCTGGTTCCCCTGTCGATTTTGTAGCTTTGCTCAAGTTACTGAATTTCCCCATTCTTCGTTTAACACAGTGTGCTGGTTTTGGCTAAGATAGTTTTGTTCACAGTAACTTGTATGGGGCTGTGTTTTGGATTTGGGCTGGAATCTGTGTTGATGATACAGAGGTGTTTCAGCTATTGCTGAGCAGTGTGTGCACAGCCAAGGCCTTTGCTGCTCCTCACATCACCCAACCAGCAAAGATGTTTGGGGGGCATAAGAGGTTGGGAGGAGCTAACCCCAGCTGACCACAGGGATATTCCATGTAGTGTCACGCTCAGCGTGGAAAGCTGGGGGAGGAGAAGGAAGGAGGGACATTCAGTGTGATGGGTTTTTTCTTCCCAAGTTACCGTTGTGTGATGGAGCCCCACTGTCCTGGCAATGGATGAACCCCTGCCTGCCCATGGGAAGTGGTAAATTAATTCTTTGGTTTGCTTTGCTTGCATGTGCAGCTTTTGCTTCACCTATTAAACTATCTTTATCTCAGCCCAGGAGTTTTCTCCATTTTACTCTTCTGATTCTCTTCCCCACCCCACTCAAAGCAGTGAGCAAATGTCTGTGTGGACCTCAGCTAATGACTGGGGTTAAACCACAACACACAGACACACACACATATACACAAAATGTCAGGTTCAGTTCATTGTTTAGTTGGTCTGAAATCCTCGGATAAAGTCTATTGAACATGCCTGTTCTAAATGTCAACAGCTTGCACAGCTGAGGAAACCTGGAACTTCTATGACAAAGAAGGGTGGTTGAAGAGCTTTGCCAGCCACTGAGGAAGACAGAATGCTATAGCGAAAAAAAAATCTGTTTCTCTAGAAAAGTAAAAATTGGTAATATTGACCAGATGGTAAGAAAGTCTTAGTGTGTTTAAGGAGAAACTGCAGTTCTCTCCTGGGTTACAGCTGAATGAACCTTTAGTAACATGCTTATTTTACAGATTACCTCAATTTCTGCATCTTGCATAGGGATAGGTTGTCTCCCTATATGAGGGAAGAAGAGAAGGCTTGGGAACAAGCACAAGTCTTGAGAGTCACACTCCCTCTGAGCAAATGTTTCTCTGCAAATTTCTTCACTGTGATATCTTCTATGTTTGTAAGAAGAAAATGTGTAGCATTGTTGTGGAAAACAAATTTTCAGGCATATTTACTACTGCTACGTATGAATCATGCTTAGACTTGTACCTGTAAGCTTGGACTGCCTTAAAATAAAGTCTAATTTTTTTTTTACAATAGGATCCTGAAAATTTCCTTTATGTTCTAACTCCAGAGTGATTATTCTGGAGAAGATGATGACCATTGTACTTTTTAATACTTTGTTTCTTCCAAGATCAAACCACTATTCACATTAACAACCTCACTGTTTCCTAGACACTAATTTGAACTTTGATATATTGCCATTTTCATTTACTTTCTTTTTCCACTATTTGGACTTTAAGAGAGTCTGCACAAGTGTTCCCATCAAAGCCAATTCGGAATTAATCTTTCAAGTAGGAGCTCATGTCACAGTATCAGATGTTCTAGTCGCTAACATAGTGCATCTGCTAAATTTCCACCATCCCATAAGATTGTACTTCTGCTTTAAAAAAAGCACTGACATTTTTGTCTGTCAATATTTTCTCATTGCTCGTGACATAGTTCTCAAAACTCACAGTGAATCCTTTCTCTGTCTATATACACCATAATTATGCAGGAATGAAAATTAGATTTAACACATATAATTGCCATAATCATGTATATGGACTTCTTTTTAACTTGGAAAAAAATCGTTTCCCCATATTTTCCCTTGCCCCAGCAAATACTCACAGATCACAGTAAATAAACTGAAGGTCCAGTGTCTGCATCCTCAGATCTTCCTTTGACCAAGCTGTGCAGCACCTCACTGGCTTTCACTCTGAAGCTATTTGGAAAGCATCCTAATCTGTGTTACCAATGGGTGTGCTGTCTTCCATTCTTTATGAAAGACATTCTAAAGGTAAAGTCAATTAAGGCTACCAAGTTTATATGAAGCAAAATTAGTCAGTGAATCATCCTTTTTCATTTGCATATAGTGCTTATTCTATCTTTTCATTTTACCAAATAGGCAATAAGGATGGCATTTACCTCACAAAAAAAAATAGACACTGCTTGCATATAGTTATAGCTGATCACATTACCTTGGGCTCCCCCTCTAGCCAGCCAAGAGATTGGTTTGAAAATGTTTAATCTGACCTACAGGGTATGTCTAATTCTAGGCAAAGACAGAACCAAAAACTGAGTACTGTGTGCATAACCAAAGAGTGAGCCCCCAGAGGACTTTCTCTCAATTAAAAAACGATCTTATATAGACCAGTATTCAAAGAGTTGTCTTCAGTGGTTTCTATTTTGATTATTTGACATACAGTGAAAAGTGTCATAAGGTGAAAGTGCTTTCCAGAACCGAAGTACATACAATGATAAACTACTGAGTTTATAGAATCACATTAGTTTATTAAGTTTTATGATGATGGATGTCTTTCATTAGTAGTACTACTGCTATTATTAATAATGATTATCATCTATGACAATTTTTATATAGAGGGGAAACGCTGGTGTTGTGTTATGAAAAAGAGTACAAAAGATCTTTCCAGTTCCTGAATGTTTTTCATTTATTTTTGCAGTTTGGTGAAACATGTTCAGAAAGGAGTCACACAGTCATGGGGTGAAGAACCTGCCCAGCACTAAACTGCAGTTCTGCCCTTCCTACACTAAACATAAAACTATTGCACTGCCTGAAGAAAATGCAGGCCTAGGAAGGAAACTTCCATGTTTTTTTCTGATAATGATTCCTTTGTGAAAGAAATCAGTTCTTTTTGTAACAGAATATGTTCCTCCAAAACTGGAATTCTGATGCTTATCCACCACTCCATATTTCTGACGGCAACCACCAAAGATATTTATAAGGCAGTACAAATCATCAGCCCCATCTTAATTGTTAACTTTCAACATCTGCCATCCTAAGCTGTTTTCCCTCTATTGTTAGCTTTATTTCATATTCTGTGGATAAAGGTTTTAAAGACTCATCTTTTTCTGAAGAATTCTCATTTCATCAGAATCTTTTTGAGTTTTCAGATCTCCTCAGATCAGAGGGGTAAAATCATGTGCGTGTGTGAAAAGTCCTAGTTCCCAGTAAGTGAGTAAAATTTTCTGAGGGTGTTTTAAGTTGCTACATTCATTCTAAAGCTCCCTGACAGTGCACCTAATATTGAGATTTTTCCAAATTCAGTGCTAGTGTTTTTTGTAGATCATTTGCTTTCCTTTTCCATAGTGTAGTACCAATCTGACAGGGAAAATCATGATCTGTGTTTATATAGTCTAATAGGAACTGTCAAAAAGCCAACAGTCAATCAGTCATCTGTCTCTCATTTTTCAAAGCATTTTATAACTCTTTGTGGACTTGTACAGGTTCCAGACAGATATGGCACAAGATACAGTTGATTTAGAATGTCGTGCATTAACAATGAAAACCTTCAAGGACTCCTTTGTCTCACTATGAAACAGAAGAAAAAGTGCATAGCAAGGAGAATACTAGACATGAATAGACATGATTTTTTTTTTTCTGAGTCCTTAACATGTCATGAAACATAAGCTATCTTGATCTTTATCTAATGTAACACTGAATGGCTCAAACAGCTCACTTGCCCAGAGGTGCTAAAGATCTTTAAAGTGTAGTATTGCTCTGCTGTATTGCTGACCTCTCTGTTTCCTTGGGAATTGTTTAAACTTTCTCTTCCGTTCTGTCAGAAAGAGGCTCTCATTGCCTAGAAGGGTGCTGCCTTTCTGTCCTGCATTTCCCCGACACCTGCTTGTATGTGGTTTGCAGCAAGAAGCAGCACGTGTCATTCTTTGCATGTGCTGCACATGTAGTCTGACAACAGGCAATGTGTCCAGAGGACTGGATATATGCTCATTAAAGGAGCAGCAGTCCTGCTTTTTTGTTCTACCTGCATTCCATATTTTCACCTGGATTTATAATTTAAGACTAATTTAAAGTCTAAGATCAAAGGTTCTCTCTCCAGCTTAATTTGCAGAGAACATGTCTACGCTGAACAAGGAACTCTCAAGGTAAATTACTTATAAACATATATCATTTCAACTGAAAGGATTTGGAACAGTTTCCATATCACTTACACATGTTGTTAACTTCTTGACCCTCTGCCACTGAGGAAGCTGCTATGTTGTTCTTCCAGGAAGGAAGGAATTGGATCTTTCTAGACTCTTGAAATAATCAGCAGAGAGATACTTTACATAATAGGAAACATGACAAATTGTATCCTCCAGTTTCGGTATAAAGCTACACTGCCAAATTACAAACAACCAAAGATCTTTGGTTACTGTTATTAGCTTTTCCTTTTAGCTTTTGCTTTTTGCTTGGGGTTCGAATTAAGAAGTTTAGGGGACTGAATTCTCCTTTCGATTATATCCATCAATGCAATTGCACTGAGCATTTTGGAACTGAAGGGAAAGCAGAGTCTGATGGCATCTTACAGCAATTCTTACCCAAAAGCTGATCATTTTTACAGTAGTATATGTGTGCACTGTTTTGGATTCAGAAGACAGATTCCATATAAAAAGTGATATAAACATTCCAGATAATATTAGGAGTGCTTTTTTATTATTATTTTCCTAAAACAGCATGATGGAGATCAAGCTATGAAAGCATATGGAGAGCGCAACTGAGGGAATAATGGGATTTTTGGCAGAGCCTAACCTCCCCTACAACCTTACTTCCTCAGCTTACAGAGGGGCAAAGTCTTAGAGCTTGTTGCAAAGTAAGGATGAAATGTTATACACAGTCTCTAATGTGATATAAAATAGATTCATGTCATAGAGGAGCCATTGTTAAAGTTGGTATTTGTTAAAGAACTACATAAACTGAATTAACTCTAGATATTCTTCGAGAAAACAATGTTACAGGCTGGTTTCAACAGGAGCTATTAAGTAGAAAGCCTCAATATGGGATTTCAGTTAAAGAAAGATATAAGCAGATTGCAAGGGGTCAAGAAACATGTCCCATTGATTTTAATGAAAGTGAGTTTTCTTAATCTAAGGAAGAAGAATTGATCAAAAGTGTTTCAGTATATATGAAGCTATCATAATGGCATTCAACTGTTTGTGAACATTGGGGAATCAATCAGGAAATCAAATTAAATGTTAGATCATGAGCACCTTTCACCAATACTAAAAGGAAATAGTGTGAATAAAGTATTGCACCATAGGGTATCTAAGGAGACTGTCTCCTTCCATTTATTGCCAGTGGTGGAAATGCTTCATCCTGACTAAATGTAGGAGCACATGCAAGGTGACCATCTCAAGGTCTGCGTTTCTATGATTCCAAATTCTCTAAGAATCAGCCTTTGGCATAACACACAAGGGAAACTTAGCTTTCATATAGCCCTAACCAGAATCTGATCTAGTCGGGTCCAATCTTTGTGGAGGAAAGCTTCTATAAATACAGGCCTGCTTTTCAAAGTATCAAATAATTTTATTTCAGCTTGAAGAATTCAGACATTTCATCTGCTTAGAAGGAGAGTTAGAAAAATTTTCACAGCTAATAGCTTTTACCACTTCCAGTTTCTAATAATTTACCTCCCAAAATTGGCAGAAGATATATGGCCCCTCCTTACAATGACCTTACAAACAAATGTTCAATAACACATAATGAGAAAGTAATGAGAGGAGACTGAACAGAGAAGAAAGGAAAGGTGAAATATTATTAGGATTATGTATTAAAAGCTCTTAAAAAGGCTGATGGACTAAAAAGGGTGTTTTCAGGGGAGGAGTCAAATGCATATATTTCTGTATGCCATTTGCTGCAAATAAGCAGCTGGCATTTTGTTGAATTTTAGTAATTCTTGTTATTTATATGCTGCCACTGAAATTATGCTTAAAACATATTTGGTCTTTGGATTTGTGGGTTTTTCTTATTCTCTTAGTCCGTCAATATTCTAAATGATGCAATTCATTTTTTTAAAGTTGGGGTTTCACTTTATATTTTATTCATAGTAACTGTAAATCCATAAATACACATGCATGTGCACACACAGAGAGAAAATCCTTTTACCAAGACATTAATGACTTCTGTTTGTGAAAGATAATTTTGCTAATGCCTTGGTACCTTCTCAAATCTTAACACGTGGACCCTAATAGGTAAATGTAAAACTTGTTATTGTATAGAATTTATATTACCATCAGCGTACAAAACCGTTTTAGAGAAACAAAACTGGCTAGCATGATAACTGTATGGTTAGCTGCAATACAATTCCATTAAATCTTACTGCATTTCTTCCATATTGATGCCATCCCATTAATTTACCCTGTATGTGCACCCCTTGTGGAAGGAATTATGGCAGCATATATAAACTTGGGAGGAGAAATGTGCTCTTTGGATGACAAACCACAGAAACAAAAAAAAACCTGCCTTTATTGCCAGAACTGGGAGAAGGATTTTTTGTACTGTGCTCCCCCACCCCAACAACTAATGAGAAAGCTTAAAAGGCAGAAAAATATCTCTTGTTAATTGCAATGTTGGTAATAGGAAGTGCAGCAAAACAAAGATCCTTTTTCCTCCTTCTAATCTAATTATGAAAAGTTCAAGAAACCATCTGAATAAGCAAAATTCACAGCAGAAATTAGAGAAGCAACTCAGAGCCATAGAAATGCAATAACACATTCCATCTAGGGCAGCCATACTTTGCTCCTATGAAGTAGAGCCTCAGCTTCCAAAGCTGCTGACATCACATAAAACATGTTTTTCCCCCACATTAACACATAGGTTAGCTACCCTAAGTTCTGACAAAGATGTTAATCATGCTTGCATTTTTAATCCTGGAATTATTCTCATTTATATCAATTTTAAACAGTCAGTGCAGAGAAAATTTTGAAAGTCCAGTTTTACACTTGGATATCTCCTAGCTTAATTGCTGCAGAGTAAAGTAAATGTAAACCAAATTCACTCAGTACTAAGAGTGACACAAGTGACCTGGAGACAGATTCTGACAACAGTCTCATAGATGCAAGTGGTAAGAGGAATAAAAGTGGTCTAAAAGTAGGTAACTTAGTGCTAGCCCTGGGAAGCTTGGAATACTAATAGAAAAATTTTTAGGCTAAATCAAGATGAAGAAAAAGCCAAATACTTTCTGCCAAAAATATAAATAATATATTTTTTTAAAAAAATTGCATTTCCAAGAGGCCTTACTACTTTCTGGCACAAAAAAAAAATTGTCTTATGTTCAGAACATTTTGATTTTGTTAATTTAAATATAATTACATGCTGGAAAATTTACAACCCACTATTTTAGGGCTGGTTTGGTTTTTTAAATTGTAAGTTTTCATTTGTTTTGAAATAGAAAAGCTCTACATGTTTCAGAAATTAAAAGATTGGGGTTTAGATAACCCTAGCTAATGAATTTAAGACTCATGTTTCAGTCAGTCTACACCAAATGTACTTTGGTTAGTTACATATTTAACTGAAAGCTTCACAAGCTGTACCTTGCATCTGACAAATCAGCACATCAGAGGAAAAAACCAAAAAGACACTTTTCACAACACAGTGGGCCCAATATAAATCTTTGTGGAAGTATGTAACTTAGTGAAAAATGTATTCAGAGTGAGATCTTGCTGAGACACACACTTAAGAAATTATGGAAAGTATCCTTAGACACACTCCTCTGCAGTAACCAGACATAATGCTAAATCTAACACTCAGAAGTATTTCTCCTCAGCAAACTCAAATGCAGATGCTGACACTGTGTTTGTTTCACGCCAAGAGAGATCTTGTTTATTTTTCCTGGGAGAAGGAGGTGCCAATCCAAATAAGTATTAAAATTATAAGTGCATGTCCCACTTTTCTTTATTAGATGCGAACACATTTAGCATCAAGCTACTGTTACAGTAATATGAGCAAAAAGGCTCTGGGATTTCACAGTTAAGTGAAAAAAACCACAACCTATCTCAGACTACAAACACTGCAGGAAACATAAAAGTTTGACAATAAAAAAAGTCATATACAAAGACCTAAAAAATCTAGACTTTGCAATTTCAGCCCTTCTGGAATCAGACTATGTCTTATGTGACTTCATTAGATGCTAGCTACTGAACCATGAGAAAAACTACAGTAGCTTTGTTCAAATAGATTTAGCTCCACTTTTAAAATCAACCAAGCTGATGGAAAAATTCTTAAAATATTCATTTTCATTGTGGAGAGAAAGTTCAGCTTCAAGATAACCCAGGCTGGAAAAGCAAAATAAAATAACTCCTCACTCACTAGAGTACTAAGCTTAAACTCTTCAGAGACAGACTTCTTTAGTTTACACACAGTGCCAACCAGTATATCTCAATTGCTTCAGCAACTCAAAACAATGTCTGCATAGTATTGTATCATTCATGATATTTCATCTTATTTAGAGCTACCTCAAGGATCTACGATCTACTTTGCTGCCAGGATTTGTGTCATACAAATGAGTCTCAGGAGCTGGTTTGTTTGCAACAGCCCTCTTGTTAGAGGGTAGAAATGAGCCAAGACACAAACATTTTGTGTTTATCACAGTATGAAATAGGTGCTGCTTTATTCCTCTTTACAGGTCAACCATCCTGATTCAAACTATTCACTGACTATGGCTGCAGCAAGCTCCTACTGTAGATTTCCCTTGCAGCCTCTGACTCGTGATTATTTCCTGCTAAACTCTGACTGCAGGTATTAGTTTGCAGACTCTGAATGCAGGCTTTTACCTGGCTAGACTATGGCTGCAGGTTCCAACTGCAGACCCATGCTGACCTCACAGGAGTGATTCTCTCTCCCCAGGATCCTTCTTCTTCATGACCTTCTCACTGCCTCTTCCTCAAGGTTCCTCCTTCATGACCCTCCTCACCAGCTAAGCCACTCCCTTTGATCATACCTATCTTTATTGGACATAGCTGTGACTCATCAGGGGTGAGGCTGGATTGGGTTATTAACACAGCAGCAAGGTCACCTGTATTCCCTTCTCTTACACTGGTTGACAGAACAATAATGGTGCTGGAAAAATCAGATCCGAGTCAAAAACGAAGATATTTGTTTAGCTCATGGAGTTGCTTGCCCATGTCCCCAGGTATCCTCCTCTATCAGTTGTGAGGGTCCCCATACTTTTAGATTCCTGTGACCTATAAGTGGCCTTAGCCACTGCTTGCTCCTGAAGGATTCTTAATATATCTTAACATATAAGACTGTGGGCTTGAGAGGTGCAAGATTTCAACTCTTAAGAAACCTGGACCAACTTTACATGAACCTCATAGTTCTGTAGATAGATAAGTTTCCATAGCCCCTGGGATGCCAAAATTCCCAGATTACTGATTTTCATAGCTGACTGTTCCTGAGCTTTCCACAAAATTAGGGGCCTAGGCAAGACAGAGAACAATTTCCCCAAATGAGTTGTAAAAAATTTTGCTACTGCAGATCCATTTTCAAATTTATATCTGTTTTAGGTAAGTTTTGGGGGTTTTGTTTTGTGTTTTGTGGGAGTTTTACCATAAGTCTGGCATTTTCATTTAAAGCCATTCTCTTATTTTCTGCATCATTTTCTCCTTCTTGTCACAAGCTTAAATTTGTTTTTAACCAAGGTATCCTCCTGGGATTTATAAGAGATATTAGATCAGTACTTTTCTTCTAGACTTGTGCTTCCCTACAGTGAGGGAAAAAGGGGCATAATATGTTCAAGACAATTGTGTTTCCCTCTCAGTGCTGTGTTTTATTCCTGGTACTGATTACAGAAGTGCAAAAAATTACAAGTCAGACCATATTCTCCCCTTAAGTATAAAACCCTTGCACATCTTTCAGAACATTTTAATTTATCAGCCTCATGAAGGAACACAGAGCATGTAATTGGATTTAGTTTTGTCAGTCTTGGTCTGTACTGTGATTGTATAAATTCTGCATCTTTGCAAGTATCTGCTTCCTTGTTAATATAAGGAATCTTCATAGTCATTCTCAAAACTTCTAATAATATTCTAATCATAGCTATAAAACAGAGAAAAGCAGAATGGAAAGGATCTACAGAGGAATTCTGAACTGATCCAGCCACGTTAAGAGACAAGGTTATTGAAATGCTTCAAAAGCTTGCATAATGATTTTACTTAATTTTATTGCAGAAAGGCTGTTTAGGTCTAATGGATATAAATATTTACTTTCCTAAGATCTGTGGACTTGGACAGGTGACCTTAACACTCACTTCTGAAGACGTAAGTTTTCCATGTCTCTTTCATAGGGTGATTTATATAAATTTTGAGGTGGTATTAGTGATCTAGCTTGGCATTAACTAATTTAAACAAAACTGGAAGACACATCAAAACTGATAAAAGCAAAAAGATTTCCTTAAAATACTAATCTCAGATCAAGCAGAGAGCCTGGCTCAGCAAATCTGATGTGACTGTCAGTTTGCTTATCTTCAACCTTCTAAGAAAAAAATCTGAAAAGAGGCAGGAAAAAAAAATTTTCATTGCTCAAAAAGATACATGCAACATCATTAGTTTGTTTTTAAGAACCCTAATATATGGCCATGTTTACAAAGACCAAAATTTTCATTCAGTTTTGATTTATAATATCAATGGGGGGGGGGGGGGAGTGAGGGTTAAATTTACTAATGTAAACAATACATAAACTTTCACATTAAAACATTAATCATTAAATCCTATGGCAGAAACATTTTTTATCAGGAAATTTCCCCAGGGTTGTACCTAATGCATCCCTCTTATAAGTGTCACTGTTTAAGAAAGTAATTTAAATTTCTATATTCAATGGTTTTATCTCTGCAGCTCTATGGAAATGTTGCTATAACACTGGAAACCATGACAACTGATTCCAGTTTCTGATTTTATTACAAGGTTACATCTTACCAGGTTCATGAACCTTTCTTACAAGATAGGCTTAATAATTTCACAACTGAATCTTTCAAATAGTACTTCATTTGATCTCTAAATTTAAAGAGGTCACCGTTACATTGTTACTACTGTGCTTTTCCAATTGTTGTCCAGTAGTGCCACTATGGTTTTGATAAAAACCCAAGTAGAAAAATGTCCAGATACAAAATACCCTCACAAAATAAACTGTGTGAACTTATGGCCTTAACACACACCTATATCTAAACATGGGCCAAGTTTGTCCCATAAACATATCCCTTTTGGCTAGTTGAGTGGTTTTTAATATGTGTTTCCAAGTTTCGCTAAGTCACCAACCCCCACACATGGAAGTCTGATGTTCCTGTTGTTCTTTAGCATGGATCTGTTTTGGTTTGGGGTTTTTATGGGGTTGGGGGGGGGGGAGGGGTTTGTTGTTGTTGTTTGGGAGGGTGTGGTTTTGTTTTGTTTGTTGTTGTTGTTGCTAAATCCTTATAAAATGTCAATATTGGCACATGTTGGGAGATGCCACTAAACATCAAGCTTTTACCTTGACCAGTGTGACTTTTCCTTTTCATTGGGCTTTTAAGAATGGAATGCTTTAAAATTCAAAGTTTAAGACTGCTAGTACTGGCAATTTAAGAGTTCCCTACAGTTAAGAACACATCTAAAACAGAGGCAGGATTGGGTTAAGCAATTCTCCTCTGATTATGCTGGTATTTGTGATTACAGTCTTTGGCTTCTGAATTACGTCCTTTTGGTCTGATCATGAAGAAGCCTAAAAATGTAATCTGGAATGGGTTCCATCAGTCCCAAGTCTCAGGCATGGGTAGAACCTCTCTCAGAAAAGACATTTTTTTCCTGATTCACTGCTAAATACAGACTGCCATAATTTACTGTACTGATTACTATGTTAGTAAAAACCAGCAAAACAGAAAACTTTAGAATTACTTTGCATGCATTTTGACAATCTGTTTTCTCCTGTAATCCTCTGTGACTGATGGTTACGAGGTGTAAAATTTGGGAGAAGGTGACCACTAACCCTGATCAGTCATGATCAATACAGCACTTTGATTTTGACTGGGAAGGAGCTGGAGGTACCCAGCACTTTCCAATGTTTAACTATCTAAGCCACAGTTTTCCATTCAGAATCACAAAGTGTTATAATAAACCTGTAGTTTCAAAAAGGAATGTTTTGAAAATATTGAAGGTTGCAAGATCGATGAACAAATAAATATTTGCATTCTGATATGTAACTTGAGAAAAGAACAAAAAGTTTTAGTCAAAGCAGAACCATTCATTCTATGCCAGCAGAGAATTAAAAAAAAAAAAAACCCAACACTTTATTGCTCAATGAATGATATATTTTACCAGATCACATCTCTATGTTCCCTTCTTTCCTATTTTTCTTTCATGTTTAATCTCACTCTAACTTCTACTATTCATTGCACTGGAGATTGCTAATTCTCTTTTTCAAATCTCCTTCCAACTGACTTTCAAGTAACAGCATTTTTGCAGCTGTAATTTGCTTATCAGGAGAAAGCAGATGAGCTTGTAGTTCTTGGGACTTAAAGAGTTTATACCTCTGCCAGATACTGGTCCAGTGAACTTGGGAAGTAGATTAAGATCAATTCACTGAAAATAGTGCATTAATTTGTCTCAATTTGAGACATGTCATATTTAATTTTAATATTTTAACAGTGCAAATGCACTGGCATCTCCAGTTGAAGTCACTGGGAAATGTATATTATTTTAATACTTTACCATTGTTTGCTTCTTGCTGAGATAATGAGCAGCTTTCACCTGTGAATTGACGTAGGCTCTAAGCACAAGTCAGAAACCAACATGTGCAACTGTCAAACTGTGCAATCCAGCACAACCTAAAGCAAATCTGGTTTTACATGTATTCCTGAGTCTGAAATATGCCAGTAAAATACCTCAGCAAATAAAAAGTGAGAGGACCTCGATTACATCTGAAATATACATATTTTTCTATCATAGACTTGGTTCATGCACCCCCATCTTGTGGAAGGAAGTTTCTTGTCTTTATTTCACTTACTCTTGCTGAGGATTGAGCCAGACACCTCAGGCTTTGCCTCTGTAAGGCAGTGAAGAAGCTTTCCTCCAGGTCTCTACAACCTCATGTCCCAAAGGGGCAACTATTTCTCTATAGTTCAGAGAAACACAAACAGTCAGGTGAAATCCTGGACCTACTGCAGTCAAAGTTTTGCTACTGACTTTAATAGGATCAGGACTTCTCTCAAATTCTTCCTAACCTTTATCTTTACAGAATATGGATACAGCCTGTCTAGCAGAGTTCAAAAGTACAAACAAGAAGAGGGGAGAATGAGTATGATGCTGCCCCTCAGGTACACTTGGGCAGGAAGGCAAATACAGTGCTGCTCATCTCCAAAATGCCTTAAAGATAACTTTCAAGTGTGCATCTGTTACTTCATGCACTCTATAGGGGATTTATGTGTTTAAAAGCAACATATCATTACATTTAAAAATAAACCTGTGATTTTAATTCTTTGTCTAGACAGTGGTTCCAAATAGATCACTCTATTTTCAGTCATCCCGAAATTCAGAGGTGCATTTATTATAAAATTTTAATGGTGATGACTTAAATCCTGCTCTGGAGTATGAGTAGGGACAGCTTCTAATTACCAGGCCTATTTGGGGTTCATCTATTTCCCAACACTTTACTTTTACATTTAACTTCTTCCCTCTCTAGCTTTACTTCATTGATCTTTGTCTTGCCACCTTCTAAGGCTTTATAATTCTATCCTTTATTTTTATGGTTACCTTGAAAGTGTTTATAGACTGTAGAAGGTATTTATAGACTTTGATCATGTCCCCCCTGAGGCTCCTCTTCTCCCAGCCATATATTAGTTTAGTTCCTTGCGTGTTAGCTCACATATCTCATTTTCTTTTGTGTGCACCATTTTTGTTGCCCTGCTTTGTAGTTTCTCTTGATTGTTCTATGTGCTTCCACACTGTAAAACCATCATAATACATGACACAGAATTCCAGATGTTTTTCTCTCCAGTGCTACATAAAGCAAAACCACTACCATATAAACCCTAAAATTGTTTTCTCTAGCTCACTGTTGGTTGAGCTTGATTTTGCAAAGCACAGTTTTTAGGAGGTTTGGCACAACTTTGGAATCTATTTTACTCAAATCATATTAACAATTTGTGGGGCTGAAACCTCTGTTTATTTCTGTATTTTTTGTTGCCAAGTAATTTTACTTCTTGCCTTGCTCTCACAGAATTCAGTCTATTTTCACCTGGGTATGCTGCAGTATTTCAAGAGCAAGGAGGAATATGAAGAGACAGTTTCTCCATTTGAACTCACACTTTTTAAGTACTTGTGTAGAGCACTGGCTTTTATGTTCACTAGTCCACTGCCTTATAATATCAATATTAATGACAGCTTTGCTTCTAATTGCAGCAGAAATAAAATCAGGCTGTAGGACAGGGTGACATCCCATGGGTAAAGCAGGACTCCTGTGCTCTAAAGAGAACTAAACCAGTGCTTATTTCACTGCCCTTTTTCCTGGTAAATCTTTGCCTGCCATGTCAGTGTACTTATCAGTAACACACGAATACTGTCATCACTTTTGTGCAAAGGGACTAACTAAGAAGGCTTTCTTAAATACTTTCTTACATAGATTATGCTTATAGTGTCTGCTTTCACACAGTCTCACAGCAGCACTAGGTATTACAGCATGAAAATCTCTCATGTCCCACGCAGAATTTTATCTCTTGAACAGTCCTGCTAGTTTCATGAAGCACTATTGAACTATAGTGGAAATAAAAAAAATAACCCTGGAATAATATTACACATTGTTTTCAATTTCTGACCAATTACAGCTGATCTTACAAATATTTTTACATATTTCAAATACATTTCGTTTTTGCTGCAGATAATAAAGCTTTTTCAAAATTGTTTTCTCAAGAACAAAGTAATACCAGTGCTCTGACAATTTTGTGTACAAAATGATTACCTGGGGGAGAACACCATTCAGATTTCAATGTTTTATGCAAATAATCCAAGTATGCAATTAGACAAAGCCTTGTTAACTAGGGTTAAAACACATGCAATCAACTGGTGCACTTATTTGGTAGAATTTAGATAAGCATAATTAGGTTGCAAAATGAATCTATATGTAAATAAGTGGAGTTCTTGTATTTGAGGATAAACAAAATCAGAGATAATTTTAATCACCAAATTTATTGTTTATAGAGTTTAGGTTCATAAAGAGGTTTGAGAAGTTAATTTCCCAGCCAGAATCTAATAAGATACTCATCTTTTTTTTTTTTTTTTTTTTGATATCCTGCCTCCTCATGTGCTGTATTTAGAATGGCACACTGAAGATGCTCATGAATCTGCTTTGATATTGTATGAAAGTCATCCTCTTTGCTTTTTTACCACATTCACACAAGTAACTTCTGATGTTCAGCTGAAAACCTAAATCAAATACATTTTTTGGCACTTGTTTATACAGAAATTGTTTTGTTTGGCACTCAAAGGGAACCAGTCAGAAACTGAAAGTGAAGACATGAGGAAAAGACTCTTTCTCAGTATTTTCTGCATGTTAACAAGCCAGCTAAATCAGCAGTCAAAACTTTTAGGTATTTTCTGTCTTGCAGTGGACAGTCAAGTGACGTCAAGAATTCTAAATTCTGCAAGGCTGGTGGTTCTAGTATTGGTTTGGTTTTGGGGTTGTTTTTTGGTTGGGTTTTTTTTCTTTTTTGCTAGGAGTTTTTTGTTTGGCTTTTTGGTGTGTTTTGTTGTGGTTGGGTTTTTGTGTGTGTGTGTGTTTTATTTTTTATGTCTGTTTTGCCTTTTGATTATAAAGGAAAATTAAACTGAACAGTGCACTAGCCATATTTACAGTACTAATCCACTTCATATCAATGTTTTTCTGGTTTATCCCTCACTGACAATGGATAACACCCACAGCAAACACTCAGGCAGCTTCTGGAAACACTTCAAGTGCTAGTCTAGAGTAGGATAGGAGCTATTATGAGATTAAACCTCCCACTGCTGTTTTGTACTCCACCTCTTCTACAAAAGGAACTGAGTTCACTCCTGTATATGTTTTTAATCAAGTTTGTGACCTCTAATTTCAGGTGGTTGATTTTTGCATTTTTTTTTTCTTGTAATAATAGACCATTTTAAACAAACATACCTGGGAAAGCAAGCATACTTAAGGTCATTAGTATCATCTTCTGCTCAGCAGTGGATCAGCAAAGTTTGTTTCAGAACCGGTGAGGCCTAAAAGTCATTCCAAAATAAAAACAACAAATGTCATGTGGAACAAGCTGTCCGGGGGAGCCCGTGCAGCTCCAGCCCAGGGGCTCCTATGAGCGTTTTTGAGAAATGTTGGTAAGGGAAGAAAGGCGTGGGCTTGCTGCTGTGTCAGGACAGGGGTGAGCCTGCCTTCCCACCTCTCAATGTCACTGAAAAAGTTGTGCCTGGAAAAATTCCAAACTTCTCCGCCACGCCGAAGATACACAGCTACCGCAGCATTGGCCTC
Organism: Sylvia atricapilla; assembly: GCF_009819655.1. NCBI lineage: Eukaryota > Metazoa > Chordata > Aves > Passeriformes > Sylviidae > Sylvia > Sylvia atricapilla. The sequence goes on from NC_089146.1 coordinate 25,714,224, forward strand.
CCCGCGCGTCCGTGCGCGGCCCTTCCGGACGGCGGGACCCCGGGTCGGGTTTAACCGGGAGGATGTCCCGGCTGAGGACTGCGAGGCGCTTCCTTCTGCCTCACGTTCCCCCACAGCCGCTCACCGCCCCTCCGCCGGACTCTGGGGTCTGGGCACTGGGCACTGGACACTGAGCGCCGGACACTGCGGTCTGGGCACTGAGCTCCGGGCACTCAGCAGTGGGCACTGGGCACTGGACACTGGGCTCCAGACACTCAGCAGTGGGCGCTGGGCACCGGGCACTGGGCACTGGGCGCTGATCTCCGGGCCCCGGGCACGGCCCCAGCGCGCGTGGAGCGGTCGTGGGCTCCCACCCCCGTGAGGGGCCCTCTGGGGGCCCTTCCCACAGCGCGCGGGGCGTCTCGGCTGTCGGGATACCGGGGTGTCGGGATGCCGGGGTGTCGGGATACCGGGGTGTCGGAGTGTCGGAGTGTCGGGATGTCGGGATGTCGGGGTGTCAGTGGGGCTTTCCTCCGAATCCCCGCGCCGGTGATTCAGAACTCCTTTGCACACCACAAGGAGCCCGCCTGCCGGAGCTGCTGCTCCGCGCTCCCGGGGCGGGATGAGCGGCGGGCCCGCGGCTCCGGTGAAGCTGAGGAGAGCGGGACACGGCGGGCAGCTCACGGGCAGGGGCAGGCGGGGGCTGCGGGAACGCTGGGGTGCAGCTGAGAGAGCAGAGCCCGGAGCTGGGAGAGGGTTTTGGAGCAGCTCTGGGGGAGATGCCTCACGCCTGATCTTGCTGTTCCCACGGAGGAGATCCTACCGTGGAAATACCCAAAATGTGGACAAGCCTGTTCTCAGTGTTGTGCAGGCATGTGGCACAAAGTTTTTAGTCAGTGTTCAGGTTACGTTAACCTTAAACTTGATAATTAACATACAGAGATAAGATAAGGAGTTTGTGGTGGTTATCTGTTCGATCTGATGTAATCCTGGTTTGCTGTTGGTGTCTTGTGTTTTTTGCAGGAGTAGAAAATAAGTTCTGTGGTACACACATACTCAGTCTGAGAATGCTGGTATGACATTGTGAAAAATGAAGAGATATATTCTGAGTGTCGGTGAGGCACCTTTAGCAAATTGACATTCTGCACATACAGATACCCTGTGATTTGCTTCACAGCTGCCAGGCCATTCAGCAACTGAATCTGAATATAATAATGTCAGATAATTCCTAATTAGCTTCCTCAGGTGGAAGCTCTGCTCCTTTGAGCATGTTACTTTTTGCAAGCTTGTTTGAAGTGGGTAGAAAACCCCCATAAGGATTAAAAATACAACACCTGGAAGACAAATAACCATACAATCATTTGGAATAAACTTGAAACCCAGCAGACGTCAGCACATAGCCTGAAGCAAGGCTAAGGAGGTCTAAAGATACTAATTATTATAGTCATACAATTGAAATAATGGGAACTTGACAGTGGGATGGATAAACAGCTATAAAATTAATGAGCAGAATGCCTGTCTTCCATCAAGGACTGCCAAATGTCTGTACAAGACACCGCAGAAATCACTGACATTATGTGCAGACCAAAATACTATTTAAAGATTTGTGGCATGAACTGAACACATGGTGCTGCTAATGACTGGAGCTTGTGTGCCCACTGTGTATGGATAAAGTAATTAATCACTTTAAAATTACACAATGAGAGATATAATTATTAAAAAAATACATTATATACTGTATGAGGGAAGGAAGACATAACTTGGATCCTTTAGGTTCAGGATGCCAGACTATTGGAATGCTTTTGATCACTTACAGAATTTTTTTTCCACTGTACAACTTTGTAGTTGCTCATACAAGTAATCCAGTTTTGAGTTACCTCTTGTTTCACTGATTAAGGGTGAAAGAAACAGTTCTATGGAAGAGAGAGGATTATAGAAAGCATTTGGAGCAGTGTTGGGGTCCTTGGATAACCTGCAGGTCCAGCAGTTACCAGTAGTCACTAGCATGCTTATTGTGGCTAGTGGCAGATACAGAAGAGGCAACTTACATGAACAATTACAATTATCATAAATTTGCATCCACAACACTGAATAACTTCCTGGAGAAAGGCTTTGTATACTCACTGACATCCCTGGAGGCATTGTGAAAACCTTTAGCAGGGAAAGTAAACAAGTCAGTGATGTCTTTATTAAGTCCTGTGGCATGAAACCTACCATAAGTGAATTTCAGCTTCACATCTGGCTCATCTTCCCTGTCGCAGCATTGGAACTGTCATCAGGACACAAAGCTGTGTATTACATGGCCCATCAGCAGCCAGATGCTTCAGAAGTTTCAAAGACCTCCTGTGTTAGGCAGGGGCTATATAATTTTCCTTCAGTCCTCCTAAACCCAATGGTAGGAAGTGATCGAGGCCTGAGAGACCTGAGAATTACCTGCTATGGCTGTGTGATCATCCCTGTTATCCAAACATGTTTTGAAATAACTTTGGTGAACCTATCTCTGTTTGTGGACTTTAATGCCACCTTCCCCATTCTGCAGAGCCGTGGACCCTGAAATGCATCTGGTTGTATTTCTAAAAGGTATCTGTGCTACAAAAATGTACAGCCTTGTGTTTCTTCAGGGGAAGAGAGGATCTCTTGCAGTAGGGCAGAGTGAACATCCCTCATCATGCTGGGAAATCTTACTGAGTGTTCTCCCACAGGAACTGAGAGAATATGTAACAAATCAAATCTCCAAAGTCAAACTAATCTGTGTCCTGTCGTCTGGCACTGACTGTGGGTGTACATTGGAAAGCTGAGTTAGGGAGTGTAGGCTTTCAATGTAGGGCCTTGCTATGCTGTTGAAATATAAATGGTAAAAATAAAACAGAAAAGGACAGAGATTTTCCCAGATAAGTAGGGGTTTGGTATTGAGTCTCCATTGCCAGTAATGGGCTTTGATGATTTCAAGAGGCCTTGGATCAATTCCTATATATACAGTGTGAAAGAGCCTTTTGAGTCATAATTTGCAGTCATATTCCCAGGCAAAGCAACTGTTTGAGCTCTTGATTTTATTTGACACACATCTATAGATGGTTATCTGAAAGACCTGCTTCCAATCTCACAAAAACCTTACATGGCATATTCTAGAGTTCTTAATACTTTCCTAAATGCATTAAAGGGCAGATTTCTCATTGGGGAACATTAGTGCCATTAGCAGCAGTTTTACTTTTCCACTTTCCGGGAATTTAATAACCTTCAAATGCACAGGCTTCCAGAAATGTCAAAACATCAGCAAAGGGAAAAGGACACTGTATCTATTCCATCACAGATTTGGGCTACTACAGGAAATGCAAGTTTGTCCCTTGGACTGAACAAGAAGGTTGATGGGTTTAGTAAAACACACAGCATTCATGTGAATCATTTGTATATTTTGTGCTTTCACAGAACATTACCCATTTAATTGCTGTGCAGGGTTTATTAGGACATAAGGCAATAACATGCACAAAACCTTTTTTGTTGGTAGGTTTGTTTTGTTAGACATTCTCTTACAAACAAACCAAATCTGCTAAAGCACAAGTCAGAAATCCTTGATAATTTTTCAATGCAATTTTTATATGTATATGCTAAAAGTAATAGTACAATGGTTCTGTCTTGCTGGCACTGTCACTGTCACCGCATGCTATCTAATAAAATAAGATCTTCTGTTAGAGATCTCAAGGTGCTGCAAGAACAATAAATTAGAAAAACAATGCAAATGTTAGACAATGCATGTCCCCTCCCTCTGCTTGTGGATGTATGTCTCCTGCTGTGTGTTCTTATGAAAATCAATCTCTACACTAAGGAGCAACAACAAAAAAAATCACTTGATAAGTGTCTTAGCAAAGAATATGGGCTCTAGAATTTTAAAACATTTGGAAGAAAATAACCTGCCAGCTGAACTATACAAAATTCTTGTTTAGGAAAGAAAATCCAGAAAGAAAACAGAATAACCTCTCATGCAAGAATGCCTGGAAATAAGGCATTTCCAGGACATATTATACTCAAGAAATCTGGAGTAGAAATGGTCAATGTGAAACTATAACAAGCTCTTGACCTTCCCTGGCCCTTTATGCATTTTCATGAAATGATGTAATTCATTACTTCCACTGCTATCTGCAGAGCAGTGGACCAGTTTACTTTGTATTCATCTGTTCAGTCCTGAGTAATCTGTGTTTAATAGAGTGCTGGAGCATGTCAGAATGAACAATTAAACCTGGTTGTTATAGAAGACAACTTGCCATTATTACCGCCATTAGTTGTATGTGTTTTATTTTTTTAATAAAGAAGGTGTGTTTAAAATTCATTATGTAATCCCATATTAAAATCTTGCACTTTTTTACTTAGAATGGCAATATCTTTTCAACATTTGAGATTGTTGCACTTTGCATCAAGCTCTCAATTGATGATAGAGGCTGTAACCTTTTGTCAAACCTGATCTGCAAGCATAAGCAGGCTGTGAAGGCAAAACCAAACTCTTGGAGAGGATTGTGATGGAGAGATCAGGTGTCTTATCAGCAAGATGCAAGGTTTTGGAGGAATATTTTCTACAGCACAGAAATTGAGTGGCTTTGGTTACTCCTCAAAGGGGGAAAAAAATGGCAGCCTGCTTTAGGGATAATATATTTGATAAATCCTTCTGCCTGACAGTCAAAGAGAAAAAAAAACCCGCAAAACCAGAAAGCATACAGGGCATACAATCATGGTGCTCAACGTGTGCCAGGGCAATGAAGAGGATCCTTCAAGACCTTCCATTGCACCTCAGGGTTGGGCAGGGGAACAGCAACAGGAAGAAGTGCAAGTGTGCAGGGACAGCTTCCCACAGAGGCAACTCTCAGTTTCCTTTGTCTCTCTAGTAAATGAAGCACATTTTTGACAAACCTGGAATGCCACATCTTTCCCTTTTCTTAGTATAAGCTGGAGTGAGTGTCCTGTCACATGAATGAAGGTGAATGTGTAGAGATAAACCAGACCAGCAGAAAATCCATCATTTTCTGATATCTCCAGTAATCACCAACCATATGCTGTGTTTCCACACCCTGTAGAATTATCAAGATTATCAAGAACTAGTGATGTTTCACTGCAAAGCAGGTTAGAGAGGTGGGAGGCAAGTGAAAAACAGAACAAAACGTCTGAATATTGACGGCACAAAAAGCAGAGCTGTTTGCCAATAGTTTCCTTTGCTGGGGTGTTCAGAAAAGGGAAGATATTTTGTGTCAAGAAGCAGATGGCTGGAGGAAATCTCAAGAGAGCCCTGTGATCCTGTGTCATCAGTTGTGACTATATTTGTTTGCCTGTAATTGCAATACAACCTTATGAGTTAAGGTGTCTGGTATCTGGTGTTTATGTGTTTATGCATGTAGCCAGCTATGAAATTTTTAAGATTGTAGAATAAAATTCATTTTGCAATAATGAGGATTTTATCTCTGGTTACAAGGAACAGCAACTCAATCATTCTATTCAGAGAGATGGCGTAGAATACAAACCCAAAAGCAGCAGAACAGATAAACATGAGAAGGCCAAATCTGTGAACACTGTGAGATAAATTATGAGAAGGGAAGTAAAAAAGTGCAAAGTTTAATATAGTGTGCATAGAAAACCATCACTTCCATTCTTTTCCATTTGCTTCAGAAGAGCTACCCAAAACAGTACAGGAGAATTTAAAACGTACATCCTATATGCTTGTGCAAATGGGATCAAATCTAGAGAATAAAAAAGTGGTGAGCTAGATGAGGTAACAGCTCTTCTGCGGCGATTTCACTGGCCATTTCTCTCTATTTACGCCATTGTTGGTTCTTGTGATGTCTTTCACTTAGCAGAATTCTTGAGTGCACAAAATACTGCTTGTTGAAGGATAGTAGTGTCCCAGTTAGTACAGATTATGTTTTACAGATGACCAAATTGCCAGTGTTTCTTTCCTGAGCTAAAGATGGTCCTTCCCTCATCCCAAAATGCACACTTGAGTCCCTGGCAATCTATAGTGATGTTAATAGTGGTAAGCAGATTGCTCTCAAGGTAAACAGCAACTCATTGTCCCTTATATTGTCCAGCAAAGACAAATTTACAATCAGCAGGCTACATACTGCCAGCTAGAAGCATGAGAGCTATATAGAATGCTCACAGGATGTGTCTAGCATATTAGCACAGTTGTTTAGAGCAGGTGTTTCGTTAATTGTGGTAGATTCAGAACTGCACACTGTGTTCAAAATGACCCTTAAATGACCACTTCACACCAGTGAAATGAGAAGATGTAGTGCAGTGAGCTGTGAAATGAAGCAAGGAGGAAAGATGAGAAGGGCCCAAGACCTATTCACCTATATTTGCTGCCTGTCTTGTCAGAGCAGACTTTTTTATTATCTTTGATTCTATTTTTAATCTTTCCTCATATTTTTTTAATTCATATTTGGCCAAATGAGTTGTCTTTAAGCAAGCTTGTAAAATAATTTGAACCAAACTCTAGGAATCCAAAAGCTAGAAGTTCTGTGGGTTGGAGATAAGAAGCACTTTGCTCATTTCTTTGTTTTTTCAAAAGGTATACAATGGTACATTTGAAGTAAGTATTTCTCTGCACACACCTGTCACACCTAGAAGCACTTAGATTCTGGGTAAAAAGGACTTCAGACTGACACCTTATGTAGATCAGAAGAATTCAGGAACATGTAGCAGACAGGATGCTGAGACAGGTACTGGCAGGGGCTGTAGCTGATGTCACACATTGATTGTAACAGTGAGTTACATTTAAGGAAGAATTTAACCAGAAAGGGTTGTGGATGCACTCAGTGCCCATTGCAGCAGAAGGCTGCTGGGACAGGGGCTGCTGGCTGATTTCCTCTGCCTGGAGCAGGTGCTTCACCCGCTGCCCCAGGATGCCCAAAACCTTGGGCTCGGGCTGCAGGACCTTTGCAGGCAGCAACAGGAGAGCAGCTGCCCCAGGAGACCCACTGGGAAAGGTAGGCTGCTGAGCAATGAAAACAGACCAAATATCACAGGGTAATAGCAGTTTAAATCGTGAGTTAACTAAATTCAGCATGCAGACTGCCTGAGAAAACTGAGTTCACAAAAGAAGAAAGGCTTTTCCTTTTTGTCTTTTTCCACACAGAATACTTTAATGTTTTTCTTTATGAATTCTGTCTTCAAACAAATTTTTCTTTTAAAGATAAATAAAATGGAGGGAAAAAAAAAAAAAGCTGGAGTTGAATATTTATTCAGTCCCCAATTTCTCCCCATTTGTTTACTTTTTTGGCTGGCAAACAAAAAAATCCATTTTTCATGCAACTCCAGTACAATATTAATCATCATGAGTACAAACAGCAGAGTCTAAGCCCATGTCTATTCATACTGTGTTATGCTGTTTCATGCATCTGCATACTGAGTAGTCTCTACTCTGGAAGTAAGGAGAATAAGGCTGTGTGTAATTGAACGTGAGAATGAGGCTGGCAGTTTCAGGTCAGTCTGCTGCTCTTGGGATCTCAGACATTAACATTGTTATTTTGGCCTAAAGAGATAATAGCTGCAATTCTTTTTTAAATTCATAAACCATACACCTTTTTTTTTTTTTCTTTTTTTTTTTTTTTTTTTTTTTTTTTTTTTTTTTTTTCTCACAGGCTTTTAAATAGAACTTCCTGTGGCTGAGGGCTCACTGGAAGGTAAAGATACAGGTTGTAACAAGGCAACACACTTTGAGGGGCAGGCATAGAGAGGTTTTACAGTTCAGAGGGTTCCTGAAAGTGTGCAAAGGCAAGGAGAAAGGTACAGTGCCATCTCCCTGCTAGGTTTCATCTGACTATTAGGAAGGTTTTTCTTCACAGTGCTGAGCAAGTCCACTTTCAAAGAAAAAAAGAAAGATAGGATTTAGTTTTTGAGCTGCAGGATCTGATTTTCAAAAACCACAGGCCACTCTATTCTTAAGCAATTAATTTTAAGCTAACAAGATGAAAGCATTCAAGTTTCCTTCTGTCATGTTTAAAAATGTTCAGATTTAGTAACTTTCATTACTAATTGCCTGTAGTTTGTTGCTTCTTCCCAGAAATCCCAAAATAGGTAAAAGTGAATGAAGAAAAATCTGTAGCCAAAGAAATGGCCGAAGTTACCACCCCATTTCTGCTGGCCATTTCAGAATTTGAGATAACATTCATTGTTGAAATCCAGGGGCCAGACTCTAAAGACCAAAATATTAGATCCTGAATCACTTTCACCTGTAGGAAACTTTCTTTCAAAGTATATCTTCAGCAATGCAAGAAGAGTGAAATTTTTCATACAGGTGTTTTCTCAGATCCTCTGGTGTTCAGACCACTAAAATACAGAATTGTAAGAGAACTAGATTTTTTTTTTAAGGCATGTTTTATCCAGTGCTTTGGAAATATATGTAAATATATGTGTTTGTGTTCATTGGCAGGGATAGATAAAGTGACAAATAAGAGAAGTCTGTTGAAAACATGGATGAGATTCATTAAAAAAAATAAGAGTGACATAGAAAAGAAAAAGGCTATATAGAAAGTCATCACCTGTTCTGTAGTAACTGCCAGTGTTTGCACTTCTTACAAGTAGCTAATCCAGAGAAAATTGGTCCACAATGAAAGGAGCTTAAGCTAAGTCCTGCCAAGATCATATGTTTGAATAAAACATGCTTTCAAAGCATCAACGAAATTCTGCATCTTTCTGGGTGAATGCATACTTTTTGTCCACTATAAATGGGCTTAGGTAAGTAGAAAGTTTAAGACTCATTTTCTCAAGATAAACTCTTCAGAAATGTTCACAGTGTTGTAATAAGGTGCAGCCAAAATCAAGCAGGTGAAGAGTTAATGAAAAGACAAATAATATGTATCATTACTGAAAGCCCAACTTAAAACTGCAGGGAAAATGAAATAATAATTAACCAGGTATTTTGCTCCATGACAAAAAAAAAATTAATTGAATCTACTGTAAAAGACAAAACAGTTACTGTAGAAATTGAAGCAAAACATTACTTAACTACACTGGAACAGCAAAATTTCTCGAAAATTAGTCTATTTTAGAGACTGAAACAATAGTGTCTCTATTTTACAGAGCAAAATAAAGGTGTTAATTAGTTACTGTAATGCCTCAGAGCTACATAAGTGTAGCTGTTTATAGTTATGGATATGTCTGATATGTAGCTATTATGTGGAGACTAATGCTAAGAATAGCTTAATACTAAGAGCAGTGGCTGTTGCAAAAGGCTTCTGTTACCCAGATGTTAAACATTTCTGCTTATGCTATTTTTTTCTCTTCTAACAATCCAGAAGATCTGAGGCTCTGCCTTGAGCAACAGACTATGCGTAAGGTCCACCAGCTGACAAGGAGTCTCAAGAGGCATAGTGCCTAATACTGTGGTTTGTTGATACAGTAAATTCACTTTTCAATCTCCTAAGGTAACTGCAAAAGCACAACAGTTATGTGAACTGATATCTGTCACACTGATCGTTCAAGTTTGTTTAAAAGTACTCATCTGAAGTGAACCTCTTGCATCAGATTTCACACTCCATGAAATTCTACCTGCCTGCATCACTCTGACTTTAATTGCTAGAGCAGGAGCATAGTCCCAAAGGCAGGTACCCTGGATAAGGATCCAGTTTCATATTACAGCAAATTCATAGTAGGTACCAAGTGGCTGTTAAAAGAATAGCTCTGCTCCTCCATCTCCCATCAGCAGCTCATTCCCACCACCAGGTATGACATCAGTGTAGGATCAGTTTCCACCATGAAGAAGGACAGAAAAGAGAATGCACAGGACAGAGGAGTGCAGCAGTAAAGCATATTCTGTCAAAAGCCTGCAGCAGCATCAGTGAAACAGGGATGTGTAATCACACCCTAAATTCAGCAGAAGGGAAACAACATATGTATGTTTGAGTCACATTTAAAATATTGTGCTGGTGCACCCAGGACATTCAGAGCATGCAGAACAGCAAAGGCACCTCAGTGAATCACAATTCCTCCAGTGCCTGGTTGCTTACTGCTGGCGAGGAGTCATTGTCAGTGCCTTGTGTAGCAAGTAATTACTGCCACAATTCTGCTTTATTCCTTTCACTGGCAACAGTGACATTCCAGACAAACTTCTACTCGAGAAAGAGTAAAAGAACACCACTGTGCAAGTCAGAATCTTCTTAAGCCCCCACCTATGCCACTTTGAAAGATTTTATTAAAAATGTAAACTCTTTACCTCCCTAGTCTATGTGTTAAAGCACAGCCCAGATGATTTTTTCTTTCACAATTACAATAACTCCTCTTTAGCACCAAATTGTTCAAGCTTCTTAAATTCCTTCTCTTGAAGGAATTTATTAGTTTCTGAAGTCATGCCATTTGTGTTTATACACAAATATCATCACTGTCTCTTGAACAGAGTTGCCAAGAGACAGAAATAAATAAATAGACCAGACTTCCTCCAGGTTTTCCCCCTCTCTTGTTTTTTCCTACCTCTCTTGACATTTATAAGATATTATATAACTTTCTACCAGGAAAAACATAAAATATTTTACAATATAGTTGTTTTGTTGATTACAAAAATATTGTTGCAGTTGCAATAAAGCAATAAGCTTGTAAATCTTCTCTGTTATACTTGCTGTTCAATTATTTAGTGGAGTGATAGGCACCACTCCACAAAATACAGTATTTTTGTGGATAGATACAGCACATACTGTTTCCAAACCTGTTTCTTATGGCAAGTCAGTCAGTTAAACCTTAAGAGTCGATGGATGAGGATTGTTGAGAATATAACATATGTCAGAGAGGTGCTGAGTCACAGAGTTTTGTATTTCAACAAGGACGCTTGTTAGACAGTATCACATACTGGTGCACAAACCCTGCACCACTGATAATTTTGACCAACTTCCAAGCTCTGTGCTCCTTAAACACATTGTGGACATCCAGGCATCCCACTTAAGGTTTACCAGCTGCCAACAGATCTTAGTGCCTGCTACTGCTGATATGACATCAGCAGTGTGCCTCTGTCCTTTGCACTGGATGTTGCTCACTGCTCACTATCAGCAAAAGTTGTTTCTGCAAGGAAGATTTCCATGCAGCAGATTCCAGTGAACTGATGTTGTATTTGATATTCATAGTCAGCACTTGGCTGCTTTAGGCAGACTATATTTGACTTGTCATTGGAAAATGGACCATTCTACATTGCAAAGAGGAGAAATAATACGAGATGAACTGTGATAAAGCGAGAAAGGAATTAAGGGTGTTTGTACTTCTGTGCAGGTATGCACACAAAGAATTAGACATTAGTACTGAGAGCACGCTACCCATGCAAATTTCCTGTTTGACTCCTGTCAAGGACTAAGGAGTTAAACTGAAGAGATGAGCATTTATGTGTTTAAGATTTTGAATGAAAGTTCACAATTTGACTTCAAGACATAGGAATTTAGTTCATTTAATTCTTCCAAAGAAAGTAGAATTTGGCATGGAAGGATGCTGTACTAGACCTTGGTCTGAAACGTCTGAAAGCTTGCAGAGTGAGAAGGATATGGATTTGACTTTGATTTACTCGGCCACCTGGTCAAAAGTAATTTCCAAAGGCTAAGTCAAAATCCTGTGCAAAGCATATGACTGTTTCAAGCACAGATCTGTGGTAGAACTGACTACCCTGTTTATAGGGTCCTACAGGATACTTTGCAGACCGTGCAGTTTATGTTTGCAGCTGCTTGCAAAAAACACTGTAAGTCACCATTATAACCAGGGATTACTCTGTGTCCCACTGGTGTGCATGGAAATTCTGGAGCATTTTCTTCCTGCATTCTTTGTCCGAGGGCAACCTCTATAGGAAGAATAAGAGCTTTTTCAAGTGTCAGTGTAGGTAGGAGGTATGGAAAACCTATATAAATTAGCTATTTTGTGAAACTACAGAAACAAGCAGGAGATTTAGTTACCTATGTTGCAATGCCTGGATATGTTCTCTATCTTCAGTTTCTCTTATTTTCTTGGTTTCACAGAGATCTCCAGTATTTTTTTCTGGTTCTCATATTAATACATCAATTTTATTTTTCATTTGGTGTCACGATGACTCTTTAAGCAAATACAAACAATAAAGCTTAATTAAAAGAACAAAAAGCGGGATAGCGTATGCTACAGTTTCAAGTGTTCTAAAATAGGTACAATTTTAAAGTAATTACATTTTTAAAACCCTACAAGAAAACCTTTTTCCACTCCCCCAAACTAATATTCTGCAAAATTGCCTCCTTAGTGAAATTTCAAAGTCACCAAATGCATTGCTATTTAAGGGAACATGTTTTCAATCTGTGTCTGAGGAAGAGTGCACTGGGTAGGTATCATTCAAATAAACAGGACGAGCCAAATACTGAGATTAGTAAAGTGGCATTGTTAATTGTCAAGATGATGCTGAATAGACAGAGGCACTTAATTGTTGTGTTTGTGCTCCATTGCATCATTGTCTCTTTGTGTTGTTTTTAATTTGTTTTCTACTGTAACTCATGAAACTTACATTACTGCCATTAAGGTGAATTTTTTGAAGCTGCATCTGCTCATTGGTTTGCCGATTCCCCCTCTTGAAATTAGATTGATGTAGTGTTATATATTCATTCCAATCTAATGACTTTTCCAGAGCCCCAGAGTAAAGAAAATGGGTTTCATTAATTTCCCTAATAGCATCACTGAAAGACATGTAATGTGTGAAGTTAAAGCTTCTTTTGTTTTTAATCTCTTAATGATCTCTTTTCCCTTTGTTCAGACTATCCTTAGTTTTACAGAAATAGAGAGGAATGAAAATGTCTCTTGGTGGATTTGTCAGGGAAGCGAGACTTCAACCATTTTGGTGGAAATGTTTCATGGCATTTTTATGTTCTCTACTGATGTTTATTCCGCTATTCAGTCCATTTATTGCTCCATAAATTGCAATGTGTATGGTTTCTTCTATTTTTTTCACAACTCAAGGAAAATGAAGACCAAGTTGCTCAGCCGCATCCTATTTAGCATCCTGAATTTGTGACTTGTCTCTGAATAAAAGTCTAGAAGTACTCTTACAATAATAAGACTCATTCTCGTTGTAGGGAATACAAGATCTTTATTTTTTTTTCATCTGACCTAACTTCACAGTTGGTGAACCCAATTATTTGATACAGAAATTTTTTATGAAATGTTCTCTTTCTGAAAAGGAATTCCATTATTACAGTTATGCTCTGACTTGGGCAGCATAAAAAGGGATAAATACCTATAGAATAGACTGTCTGAACCTAGAGCCTGAACCAGCAGCAGAAATTGGGTGTTTTCGTGGCCTGGTTGTGGGATGAGGAATGAAAAATCTTTGGTTTGAGGTGACCCAAACCTTAATTCATCACAGAAGTTTGTTCAGTTTAAAGGTGAGGTTAAAAATTAATTACAGATTTCATCACTGTTAAGGCAAATAGTCTATGATCATTTCATGTGCCTTTTTTGTACAGACTGAGATTCATTTTGAACAATGAATGGAAACCAAGTGATAAATCACTGTCCAGTATTGTAAGTGTTCCCTGTGCTTATTTACATTACCTCTGAGTTTTCATCCCATAAAAAGAAGAGCCTTCCATCCTTTCTTGTAATGTAACTGTAAAGGTTTATTGGGTCTCACTTTATGTATATATTCTCAGGGTTTAGCTACATCGTGCTGCAGAATGTGATACAACTATGTCCAGCCTGTCTCAAATCAACATATCAAACCACTGAAAACCTACCTTTACTTAAATACTAGGCATGCAGACTCTGCTATGGCCTAGTAGTGATGTCATTTGAATATGATTTAATATTTATTGACTCAGGAGTGTTATGGTGCCACAGAGAGCCTAGCCCAGATTCAAGGCAAATCCAAGTTGTTGGGATGTTGCCAGCACTGCAGAGACTGATAATCCTGAGCGCTGTGCACAAAGGGGTTCAGTTTTCTCTCTGCTATGCTCCTTGAAGACAAAAGACATGAAAATGCCCTATGCCTCATCTTTTACAGCTGGACAACAGACACAGCTTAGTTAGGAGATGCAATGGACATTTCATGCAGTCAGTTCTGCTCCCAGCACTTTGTAGCCACTCCATGCCTGACCACCATCAGTCTGTGATGAAGTGAAAAATGGAGCTCAAGCTTTGTCATTAGGCACTGCTGTTGTAAGACAGTTGTCCACCCAATAAATATATCCTCTGCTCAGCAAAAAGGCATTAGAGGATGGACAGTGAGCCATCAGTGTTTGTGCATTACACATTGGATTTTCTGATGGGGAGAGGGAAAAGTGAGTAGTAATTCATCTCAACAAATATTCCTGAGTCTTGGTTTTGGCTCATATTTTTTTCCAAAACTATCTGAAAAGTTTCTCACTCATTAATTGAGTATGCTTTAGTGTATTTTTCCAACTTATTTAATTCCCTAGAAAAGTGTTTTCTCATTATATTCTACTAATTTGCAAGTTCTGGGGGTTTTTTTATGCCACTTAGACAATACTTGTCAGTAAAAATTCACTGGTTTGCAGGAGTCGTAAGCACCACTGACCTACTTTTCCTGTTATTTACTAGTCAAATAATGTACTACAGAAGCTTCCTTGACATGCTCCCTGGTCAACTCCTGCATGTTCCAAATTTGATGGAAGACTCAGCTCATTAGTGCACTGTCTGTGTTTGTGTAGAAAAAATATCATCTTATTTTAGCATGATGTGTCTGACATTTACTTTCAAATAGTATAATACAACAAGAAAAACTAATCTTGAACTTACTCTGCTCACCAAGTATAGTGAAAAACTGTAATTATACTATCCTGAATCTATCTCTATTCTGCATTTTGTTACAAGTCCCTCAAGTCTACATTACAGACTAATTAATATTTCAGTTATGACCTAAAGGAACTGAAGTTTGGGGAAAATTCTCAACATAAAGACAAGCAGAAATTCAGTTCTGAATAGTTTGGTTTAGGCATATGAATTGCCATGGCAACTTGACTGCAGCTGGTAAATCTCAGTGTATGAGGTCACTCATTCCTTCAGTTTACTTGGTTATGTCAGATTGTGTTTGTGATGATCCAGACAATGTTTGTCTTCAGCTAATGCTAAGAAGTTCTCCATGTATTTATGTGAGGCAACTTTGACCAGTTTCCTTATTGCCATGGGACTTTATGTGTTCAAACACTTTATACCTATTTATTCCTTTGTCTATAGGAGTAAATAACAAAATGTCCACTTTGAGAAGATCCCAAAAGTAGGAGCCATTCACAGGAACAAAGATGTGTTCAATGGGATATGAAGAAACTGGTCTTGGAGAAACAATTTTGGACCAGGGTCAGAATGTCCCTGCTTAGCACTAGTTCAACATCCTACACCTTCACTAATCTTAGTCTCTAACTACCTTATAAAGGTGAAAAGTATAATGTATTTGTGGCTATTGTATCTTTACACAAATACGAGGCCAAAAATAAAATAAGCCAAATATTGTTCATGATAAATTCAAATAAGTCCTGTCTTATATATGTCTAGGTTTTATGTGTCTGTCCTTATTTATGTTTCTGTAAATCTTTTGCTCTATTTAAGCATGAAGCAGATGCACAGATTTTATTGCTTTTCATTGTTCTGAGACCTTATACATCATATCTTCTGCATTTTGCCACCATCTGGATTGTAAGGACACTTCAAAGTGGTGAAATTACCCAAAGTTCTTCACCAAAGTAAGTCCAAGCCTTCTAAAATTTTTTTAAAAAGCAACCATAAAACCAGACCTTTTTTTTTTTTTTTTAGGTTTTTGTTGTGCTTTTTTTTTTTTTTAACTGAAGGCACGCTTGAAAATGTGTAATGGTATTTTTTTACAATTCTATGTCATCTCAGATAGTGATCCCTCTCAAAGATGGAGACATAAAGTTCTACAGTTAAAGTTTATTCTATGCTTTAGCTTTATTTACCACATACGTGAGTTAATGCATATATATCACATTACCATGTACCATATTCCTATGTTTTGGCTATTGAAATAAATAATCACTAGGGTAATAATCATTCAATCAAATGAATGATGCCTTTCATTTCTAACAGCACAAGATGCCTCAGAACTGCAACATTCAGCCAGTAGTTTGAGTGTAGATTTGGAGCATTCTCAGGGATGAGCTATTTGCTCTTGGATGTACAGTTTGTGTCTTCTGTCTTCAAAACAACACAGAAGAACTCTTTTCACTCCCTACTCGAACATTTCATTTCTCTCAGCCACCAAGATTTTAGATCTACCTCATTAGAACTAGAAGTGATAAAGATTACACAGGAATCCCTGAGAGGAACAGGGCAGCATTGTTTTCATACAAAGCAATTTTTAACTGGAATATTTAAAGTTATTCTGAAAGCACAACATCAAAGATAAGGATGTGGATATAGCTGTACTTTTGTCTTCTCTTTGATCTTTCCAAATAAGCTGATCTGAAAAGGTGCCTTCATCTTTATTCCTTGACTGCCTGAGGGTGGAATCTTACTTTTGGCCCTAAAGCAGAGTGGTACTTTACTCTATATTTCTAATTTCTTGGTCCTTTTCCTTTTCCTTTTTCATTTTCCTTTTCCTTCCCTTCTGTCAGACATAACAATCTTAAAATGAAAGCATTTTAAGAATTGTAATAAAGCATTAGAGGGCATTATTTAAAATTACAAGAAGCCACCCATCATATTCAGATTCACAAGAAAGAATTCTTTATTTGAAGCTCAGTTTGGTAACTTCCCTTTTAAGTTGCAAAATAAGAAATAAAGTGGTTTTCATTTGTTTGGGTCTCTCAGCTATTGATGAAAGCCAAGGAATACACAGATTTTTCACTCTAAGTGTATAAAGCTCCAGTTATCAAAGTTCAACTGGCTTCAATGGAGGCTACAGCTATCAAAGGATAAGTACTTTACTTGGGGGGTGTCATTTCTTGCTGTTGTCAAAAGGCAACCAGCAGCAAAGGGCAGTTTAAAATCAGTCATATCTGTATTTGCAGTACTGGACCAATCTCTGCTGAAACAGAGAAAGGAAAAATTGCCATGAACATCAGCTCACTGCTAATCTTTGTCACTGATCGCATTGACTGATAGTGCTACAAAAATACTGATATGGGCTGCAGGTTTAATATCTCTAGAAAGGATTCTTTGCAGATATGTGTCAGGTTTATCAATCCTAATTTAGATAGTAGCTAAACCATCTCTACTTGATTTGTGTAGACACAGAAGAATAAAAATCAGTTAGCAGGTATAACTTACTCGCATCCCATTTCTCAGCTGCATTCGCTGAAGCAAGTAACAGCAACCTTATAAGCAAGAAGAGACTTAATTTCTTTTATGAACCCAGATTCATATGCACTGCATTTTAATCTCCATTACAATATTTGACCCCACAGGGAGATTATTAAAATTAATAAAATTCATTGGATTATAAAAGGTGATAGAAAAGTGAAATGATCTGAAGTACATTTTATATAAGATCTTTATTTTCTGATAAGCCTTCAGAAAACAAGGCTGTCTGTTAGAGGAAGGAATATATTACTGCAGTGCAGGAGGTTTCAATAACCTCAGCCATTCACAAAAGATTATTGGGACATTTATGACTGAGGGAAAATCTTCCCCATCAAAATTGAGATATGTTTTCCAAGATGCCAGTCCAAGCAACTGCTTAAAGGGGTCAGAAAACTTACTTAGGAAGTGCTTTAGGAAGGTACAATGGCCCTCAGTGTAGTGCAGCTGTATAAAACATTTGGAGATTTGGAGAAGGTACAAATAATTGTCTACATCATCTCTGCTTCCTCTGCTGCATTTCTGTTCCTCTTCTCCAAAAATCACATCAGAACTTTATGGTTCTGATCAGGTGCCTTTGGCACCCCCATCCTTTACATATAAAAGACAGAACTCAAAGTTCACCTCTTAAACCCACATGAATCAGTTTTTTAGCATTGTTTGGTTTCAGTTCAGAGTGGGATATATGAGTTTCAGTCCTTGTGCAATAGATAGATCTTTTGATGATTTTTTTCCATTATTCTGTGACTGTAATGTAATATAATTGTTGCTCTTCAGAGCACAGTCAGTGTTTCATCTCCCAGTCATTAATGTTTCTAGCGTACATGCCCTGAGCATGAGCTAGAAGCCATTTCCTTCTTTTTTATTCCAATGCTTATGGGATTTTTTTCCTGGACTGTACTGTGAATCCACTGTAGATGGCAGCACCCAAGAGCAGCTTTGATTCATGGTGTTTAATTGCTGCAGGAAGGACAGAAGTTGAGCCAGTTCCCCTTGGCAAGGTTTCAGCAGCCCATCACAAAGCACCTGGATTTTCAGAGACTCTGGAAAGCTCTGTGATCCAATTGATGGGGCCAAGAAGAGCTGAATATCTAAAGAATCTACTCTCCATCTGAGCCCCTAATGAGCATTCCTTGTAAAAAGAACTGATGCAAGGATAGAATTACACCCCAGACATTAGATACAAGGAAAACATTCTTCACTGAGAAGGTTGTCAAGCACTGGAACATGCTGTGCCAGGAAGTGGTTGTGTCACTATCCCTGGAGATATTTGAAAGATGTGTATCACAGTTAGGGACATGGTTTAGTGGTAGACTTGACAGCACTGGTTAACAGTTGGATGCAATCATCTTAAAGGTTTTTCCAGCCTAAACTCTTTTATGGTTCTATGATTTTGTCATATTCATGAGTTGCAGTCTCTGAAAGAAGTTCCTATTTTTGGTTGAAATTTATTTTTAAGAGTTAACAGTGTAAGAAAAGTTGTGGTGGTTTAATATGATGGACTTTAGCCAATTCATCTCTTGTAGTTGCTTGGCTGAGTTTACAGAGGGCAACTGGTTAAATCAGTTGAAGGGAAATTTAAACTTGGTCAAATGCACTTAATGGTAGATTTTACACTGCTTTACCATGATTCATCCGGGTTTGAGTCTCTTATGCAACACTTGTGCACAGACAAGGTCGGGAACTCTACAAAGACATGATATTAGAAAGGTGAATGGCACACCCTCTGATTATTTGAAGGCTGAATCAATACTCAAGATATGCTTTAAGATTTGTTTGTTTTGCCAAGAATACCCAAGGAGGGCCAGGTATTTTACCAGAATAGAAGAGAAAACAGAGAAAGTCTCAAATTTTAGCATTTTAAAAGCAGCCAGTCTGTATGTTTAGCTAACCGTTAACAAAGCTTAACCTACTCTGTTAAATGTCAGTTCAAAGCATCTCAGTGGGTTTTGGCAGCACAAAGGTGTGCTGCTGAGACAATATATACATTCCACTGGGAAACGGTCAATGCAAATTAAAAATCTGAACCTGCTTCTGTGAAAATTAATGGGAGTTTAGTCACTGACTTCAAAGAGAGCAGGGTCAGAAATCCAATTTCTTGCTATGTTTCCTCTACTTTCGTTAGTGGCAGAGGGTAGGAGGGGTGCAGAGAGGAGACGTTTTATTTAGATCTTAAAAACTTTGCTTTTCCACAAATACTCGCCTTTAAATTTTAAAAATTTTATTTACATCTGAAGCATATCTCAAAGCGAGCAGCACATGCAGGGGATATGAGAGTTATCTTTCTAGATGGACACTGAATTAGCCTGCCTCCAATAATTTTTTATTTCTCTGCTGCTTTTTAAAGAGCTTTTTGTAATCAGTGGCTGATAGAAGCATAGAACAGGACATCATATGCCCAGTTTGCTTACTTAAACATCAGATAGTCATATGTCACAGAGAACTGATGGACACCTTGTGCCTGTCTTTATTCAGCTATTAGAGTACAGGACACTGCTGAAAAATGGAAGCTTTGAAAAAAATATAATCTTTTTATTTTTCTTATAATGTTAATTTTCTTCAAGATTAAATAGAAAAGAAAAAGAAGGAGTAGGGAAAGAAAAAAAAAGATCAATGTTTTGATCAATGTCAAATCAGCAGTTTGTATTTACTTGTAGCGAGTAATGTAGGCATCTGATTTGTAGACTACAGGGCCACCTCAGGTCACCAGTGTGGTTTTAACTTTTACAACATAGCCAAGAAAATGTCTATAAGCCTGTATCGTAGGCTTGCAGAATGACACTTGACAATTCCTTCTTACGAGGTGCTGTTTTAGAGAGCATGTGTTTTCCTGGCTTAATCACTTGACTTTGTCTCAGCTATTAGACTTAACAAAGGATTGTAACACTGAACCAAATCCAAGTATGTGCCTCCTCTGGCACTTGTCTGTTTAAAAAGCACTTCTCTGTTCTTGAACAATCAAAACCCCTTTTTGGGTAAATATATACTCAACATCTTTTCCCTTGTTTGTCTCAAGTAAGATTCTTCTCACAGAAGAGCCATCACAGTCCTACCCTCTTACAGGACCTGGTCAAAAATGTTACACTTTCAAAGAATTACAACCTTAACAGAAAAAATGAGAGCCTGCATTTTTACTCTCAGTAGCTTTTTCAGCAGAGATTCAGTGAAAAAAAGGGTGCAGCCTATTTAGAAAAAATGTATTCTAAATCCTACTTTATCTTTCTACTCATCAGACTGTTCTTTCTCTTAGCCTTTGAGGCTAAGTGTTGGAACTCTCTGGAGCACAGACAATTGAGTATCACCCTTAGATCTGGCATAATCTAACAAAAAGGACTGTCCAGAGAAAATGTCAGCTTAGCATTTTTAATGAGGAAATGATTCATTAAATACTGACACAGCACCAGTTACAGGAAAATGAAATTACATTCAAACAGTTACTAAAACCAGAACTTTTCAACAGGTTCAAAAATATCCTGTAAAGTGTGACGCACTTGGGTGCTTGCTGGAATAGCATCTCATGTTTCCCAATGCACTGGAAAACACAGCCACCTGGCTTTGGAGCTCTTTATGGGAGAAAGGATTGATGCTTTTGATGAAAATTCTCCCTTCTGGGACTTCAACCTGTAGTGTGTGATTAAAAATAATTCACCTAAGAGTTCACACAGATAAAGGAAAAGCTTGGAAGGAAATGTTAAGTGCCTTTGGCACAGACCTAGGCTGCTTTTCCCCAAACCAAGACCTTTAATGACAACTCTTCTACTTCATCAAACACATTGCCTTTTTCCCAGTGAAGGAACTTCTGTCCCCTTGGGCAGACTGAAGGCATTTGCCCTTCATGCTGCACTCATGAGGTCTAGAGACCCACAGCAGAGACTAAACTCTGTTCAGAGTAAAATCTGTTCAGAGAACTTGTCTCAACAAAACAGATTTCTGCTGAAATACACTTTCAAAGCCAAAAAGTTTTATGGGAAGAGGAGTTCCAATGGAGCTATTGAGGGGAGGAAACAAAAAATCACCTAAATTTAAAAACTTCCAAATGAAAATGCAGTTTTTAACCTGACATTCTTTGGGGAATACACTGAAGAGTGGGCAGAAAGCAGCAAAAAACAATTTAGAAGCATTGGAGTTGTTGTGAGATTAAACTTTTTTTTCTCTATCTATTCCAGTTCTTCCTATAGCATTGATTTCATCTTGGCCTTGCTTTTTCTGGGTCTATTTATCTGGGCCTGGAGTTAACAATTTTGACCTCTAATGTATTTAAGAGATAAAAAGAGACCTACTACAGTCCTAGCATGTTCTTCTGAATTCCCTCTTTCAAATTTCAGGGTGATATCTGTAGACTAGCACTCTTAATCATTTTGAAATTACAGTCACCCAAAAAAAAAAAAAAATCCTTAGTTATCTTTTCAGGGTCTTTTCCTGAGTAGACTGGGAAGCCACAGAACTGTGCACATTAGAATGTATAATCAAGTGCTGTAGAATAATAACTAGGGGGGAAAGCTGTCTTTTTTCCCCAAAAATTACTTTAATTACTTTGTGAATGAAGCATTTTCAGATTATCTTCCAGATGAAGACCAAGGAAGAAATCAAAATAACATGGGTAACAGAGAATGTTTGAAGAGAATGGCATATCATAGTTAAAAAATAAATGAAATTAGAAAAAAGCCCTCTGGAAATAATTTTTTTACTTGTCCTCCAAAAATTCTCTTAATCTTTGGCATCCTGAGTTTGCAACTACAATTAAGAATAACCAGTGTTTTATAGAATGCAAAACCATTGCTGGAATAGGAAATTCTGTGGTCAAACAGGTGAGTGAAGGAATCTGTTACATCTACACAAACCACTGGCTTCTACACCCCTGCTCAGTCCCAGTGTTTGAATTCTCATAAGTGGGGAAAAAAATACATAGCTGTTGGTTTTCCTTCTCTCTATTAAAGCTTGAGTAATTTTCTGCCATCACTGAATAGATTATTTCCTGCCTTAACAACTTTTCAACCTTAGATTATGTCCTGTGAAAAATTAGTTTTACATCCTCAAGTTCATAAAGACCTGGCTCTCTCTGTAATATTTTCCCTTTCCGCTTTTAGAGACCACAGACGAATGCCCTATAGCATAGCATGGGTAATATTCTTATCAGCTAACATACTTGTCAATCAAATCCTTGTTTCATTACTTTGGTTTTGTCCTTTTGGCAGGAGACATTCATCTTGCTTACAATCAAATTTTACGGTGCCAAAGGTTATGTTTTCTTTTCTAAGTCTTCATGGTGCTCCTTATGCAAAAGTCCCTATCAAGTGAGGCCCATGGAGTAAGTGGCACATATCACACAAACTTAGAATGGGACTTTTTGGTATGCATCTGCTTCACTGCTCACTGAAGCTTAAAATCAAAGAATTGCACTGGATGATGGCTCTCTTGTATTGCTTTTCAATCTTATTCTGTATCACATTTCACAGTTGCAGATTGTACCCTTGCTTTTCTTCCCTGGAAGGGAAAATCCCCTCATTTCTCTCAATATTGGAAAGCTTTACTTCAGCGTGTGAATAGACCAATATACACAGGAAGTTGATCCTTTAGGTTTTGGAAGCACTATGTTATTTAGTGCAATCAGGTGCATCCTGAAGATAGTGTGAAATACTAATTTCCAAATTGGAGAGACCAGTAATGCCTAGAGATCACTGATGTTTTTCAGAAATAGAGAAATGCCCATCTCATCTCCTCTGGTTAGTTTAGACATTTTGTTTTCTCTTCCTCAAAAGAGTGATATTCAGCTTTTATCCTTACTTCATAGAGACTGACAAACAAGTTTCTGTTACCAGAGCCCTGAAGCATGACTGGAATATTATTCCCTAATAAGCCTGTTGTATAGCGCCAGCTCCTGGATTTGTATAGGCTACTGGAAGCTTTGCAGGAGATGGGTTTTAGGGAACTGAACCTCATTTCTCTGATGCAAACCAACGACTTTAGTTCCCAACCACAGCTGCTGCTGTTGCTGCACTACCATAAGTAGACAAGACAGCTACTCAGCAGTCCTCAGTGTTATTGCCTTTCCACACAGCCCAATAGAAAAAGGGACACACTTTGGGCAGCTACGCTTTTCTGTCCTCTTACTCCTCATCAAAATGTCATAATGAGGATATCTGGTCACAAGAAAGCTGGTGGAAATGGCCAATTTCATATGGTAGTACTGTTTATGTAATAATTCCAAGTCAAGACCAGCTTAGATTGAGACCAGAGAGGCAAACATAAAAAACATTCAAAACTTTATTATTCATCCTAGAAGACACCAGTCCTTCAGCAAGTATGGGCAATGGCAATCTGTGAGCCTCATGGACTGTTTCCATACTTCCACTGAAAGCTACTCCTTTCCATATGTGTTGTTCTACCCCACCCTTCATTCTGTTTAGCTAGTTTCTTGACTGCCTGAACACTGTCAGGGGAAGGTCAGTGCACAACATCACTACAAGGTGTGTTTGGGAGCCAGACTGCTGCTCACACTGAAAAATCTGTTTCCCAAGTGACCATCCAAATTCACATGTTTTCTACCTGTCATTTTTCTCAGAGTGCACCTGAGGTAGTCTTTCTGAATCTTCAGGATCTGGATCGTGCATAGACTATTCATGATACAGTAAAGGTTTTACATTTACTGCACAAAATGGAAACTCATTAACCAAGGAATAGGCTCATCACAGACAATAATAAATACCTGTGACAAAGAAAAATGATGTCTATGTCATACAAATAATGCAAATATGAAGTTAATGGGAAAACTGCTTTTCCTTATCTACTATCTGATGGATTTCTTCTCTGCAGTATATATTACTCATTATGATATCAATTTCAATTCTTATAGCCTCAAGTCCCCTTGAGGGGGAAGGGGCATACAGAAAAATATGCTGAGTGTTCAGCCAAAAAATTCCTATACCATGGTCCAGTCAAATGGACTGGAAAGGAATATGATTACTGTGGCAGTGTCCTTAGGCTATTCACGTCTGTCTTTTTTTTTTAAAGGTTTGCCTACCCAAGAAATGAGTAGAAAGATCCTTATTTAACTGTATTCTCCTGATGAACATCACTGAATAGGAACTGTTCCTCACAATTAAATTAACACGTTGCACCGGAGAGAGACCACTCTGGTTAGAATCTCACAGAATTCTTCTGTCTTCTTAGCAAAAATGAAGAGGTGCCATAAAATGATGTCATCTTCACAGCAGAAGTAAAAGTCTGGATTTTTTAAATTTTAAAAAGACCATTATAATTAAAGTAAATGCACTCCGTACAGGGCAATTTCTATCTGATCACAAAGAAATAATCAAACTGGTCTTAACTTTTAATTTTCTTTCCCTTGCTCTTTTCTTTGTTGGTTCAATCCCCAAGGGTTATAACATTTTAGAGCCATGAGCACTTGCACATTCTGAAATAAACCCTCTATTTCACAGTGAAAATCATTCGAGACTAGACATCTAGGGTCTGTTTGCTGTTGACTGTCTGTAAGCAGAGCTACATAAGCATTCATGATTGGCTCTTTTTTATTTTCTCATTCAAATTGCAATCTCTATTCATATACAGCTGCATAGAGAAAAGCATACAGCACTTCCACAAAGCCATATCTGGGAAGATAGTTTAATAAAACAGGACTAAACATGCCAAAATTTAAACTTCCAGGAGAGCTGATATTGCAGTGGATTAAACAAAAGAATTAAAAATTCATCACAATATTTACTTTGTCCACCTCAGAATTATTTACATGTTTTAGTTCCTGTCTTCCTTCTCTCTCTTATAATTTTGAATTCAAGCAGGTTTTAAAACAATATTGTTTCAGAATAGAATATCAAGATATTTAATTTTTAAATGTCAAAAAAAATTTTTATTTAAGAGCAAAAGTATTCTGATGAACTTTGACTCAGACATTTAGCCATACTTCCTCATGATCTCAAAATAACTTTAGACAGCTGAAACTTCATTTTTTTGCAAGAAACTGTTCTAGTCACAAGTACAAATGTCCTACTATGACTTTGCCAGCACTTCTTTTTTTTCAGTTTTGGCTGCAAGGAAGCAGTGCATGAGGGTGAAAAAAAGAAACTGAACCAGTTTTGCAGTCTTTTAGAAGGCTTCATTTTAAAAGTTTTGCCTGGCATAATTCAAGTTTATTTTTTTCAGTCTGGTGCTGTGACAGTCTATAGCTGCGATATCTCTTTCAGCTGTCCCTTCACATATCTTGTTCATTCTTGCACCATTATGAATATACATTTTCCCATCTCTGCCCAAAGATTTCCCTTCATTTCAAAGAATAAAAATGCTAGTGATTCTCCTTCTCCTATCAGTTTCTTCGTGTGAAATATCAGTTAAGAGACTAAACTATCATAATCTAATTAAATTATCATTAGATTTGGGTTACATGAGACAAGTTCCTTTATCAAGATACAGGGTCAAAACAGTGCCATTATTTTTGCAGGGTGAAATCTGTAGTATGTAGCTAAAGTTCCTCTTGGTTCCCATAAAATTTCTCCTTTGTTCTGAAGTATTCGTAATCTTTCTGTGTCTGTGTTTGCCCAGTCCACTAAATGAGTCTGACAGTATAGTCACACGTAAGATGCCTTATCGTCATGTCAGTATCTCAGTGTTTATGGAGAATCTTCTACTGAGCAACAGCCTTCATGGTTCTTAGGTGCCAAGCAAAGAATTTAGGTTGTTTGTTATGTCCCAAGGCAGAAAGAAATGGAGGCGTTTAAGTGCTGCATCCCATCATGTTGGCAGAGAGCAGTGGGCAGATTCAAAAGTTAACTTTTATACAGTCAAAAAAGATTTGCTGCTTCTCCTATTGCAATTCTTGTGGTTGATATTGCCAGAATATCCTGCATGTTTTATTCCCACTTGACTTTTTGCATGTTGTTTTCCCTGTTTGACCCTGCTCTGCTTTTCATTTCTGAGTTCGATCAGATTCCTTTGTTGTATTTATATGTCAGTGGGGATAAAAATCTGTTCCTTGCAAAATGCAGTATTTGACTGGCAGAAGAAAATCACCTTTATTTTTTAAAGCTCCTTTTATCACCAACAGTCCTGTTGAAATTTATCCACATTTCACATATACACTGGAAAAGAAGTCTAAATTACATTCCTTGTGGTGGTTTAACCTCAGTCGACAACTCAGCCCCACACAGCTGCCTATTCACTCCCCCCCATCCCTCACTGGGATGGAAGACAGAATCAGAAGAGTAAAAGAAAATCCTGGACTGAAGTAAAGACAGGATAAAAGAACAAAAGCCATGCATACAAGCAAAGGAATTCTTTCACCTCTTCTTGTGGGCCAGCAGGAGTTCAGCCATCCCCAGGACAGCTGGGTTCCATCACATGTGACAGTGACCTGGGAAGACAAACACCATCACACTGAATGTCCCTCGTTCCTTCTTCCCACATCTGCCCTACCTGTGTCTCCTCCCAAATTCTTGTGCCTCCAAAACCTCCTTGTTGTTGGGGTGATGTGAGGAGCAGTAAAGGCCTTGACTCTGTGCAAGCACTACTCAGCAATAACTGAAACAACTCTGTGTCATACACACAGGTTCCACCCCAAATCCAAAATACAGCCCCACATAAGCTACTGTGAACAAAATTATCTCAGTCAAAATCAGCACACTTGCAAGAATGTGGTTCTAGAAGCCTTTCTTCCAAGTGTTCTCCCCTCAAAGCCTTTTGCTCCAGGCAACTGTAAGATAAGAGACTCTATTACAGAAAACCACTGTAGTGAATTGTAGGAAATTGTTAGACACAATTATCCAAAATGTGCCCTAACAGAAATATTCGAATAACAAGTCATAAGTTATTAGTTCTCATGTATGCTACGTGTTTCTCAGTTACCCACTGAAATTGTATTTACAATGCCACTGGCATAAACATTTGACAGCAGGAAAAGATGAATGCATAGACCATTTTATAGACATATTTGTGAATTGTTGAGCCTGTATTAAGGTCCACCAATCAGCTTCAGGCTTCACAGGTAATGAATACACCATCTGAAAAATTGAGCATGTGCCTCTTTCTTGAACATATTATAGCATTTTTTTAAAAAATTAAAGATAGAGAAGAATTCATTTCTCTTCACAGAGTTTGAGTAAATTCCATACAGAATTAATAGGAAGTTTTCCATTAACTTAAATGGAGCTGGAAAAGATCAATGTATGAGCTGTGTGCTTATAGTGGCAATGACATTATTCTTTCTTTAACAAAATAAGGAAAATATTTGAATCCTGAAGTCTCAATAAGGCAAGATGAGTTGTGGATTTAATTCGAACTCGAATTAAGTTTAATACACTTGCATTACATTGCTACTGCATCTTATTATATTGAAAACAGGTTAATATGTTTCAGAGAAGTTGCAGTGGAGTCCTGACTTGGCCAGACAGACCAGGTGGATCCAGTTGGACTTTCTCACCCCTCCAAAAGAGACCCAAGTGCTTTTGTTACAGAAGTGGCACATCACAATGACATCTAGCATTTATAAGGCCTATTTCCTCTCAGTTTTTCGTTTTGGTCACAATGATAGAGAACTGGCAGAATATTGGTAATATCTTACATTGCTGTGCCTACTGGTAGAAGGATTTTACTTATTCTACAGGCGGCTGCTGGGACAGATGTTCTTAAAGTTGGTGAGGAGATAGAAGGTTTGTGATATTTGAGATAAAAGAATCCAAAAAAAACCCACCCAGAATTTTAAAACATCTAGAGATCTCTGAGGAAACAGTCTGGGATACTTCAGTGGTGTTGAGCAGGATTTTGCAGGTTTAGAGACAATCTCTGAAAAGGAGTGTGTTAAGCCAATTTCAATTTTTCCATCAAGTTGCTCCAAATCTTCTTTGAATCACTGTGTTAATGATGTCAGATCAAGATTTTTTCCACTATTTTATGCCTGTGGAAGGTTTCAAGTGTCTGTTATAGTTCATTATTTTATTAATCTGCAAGAATCTGTCTTAAGGATTTCAGTGTTAAGCCTCAGGTCTATAGCTAATGCATATAGCATATACACTGGTGAGTGTCTTGAAGCTGGAAGTCATAGCTTATCTTGCCTTACATTTACACCAGTTGCTTCAGACCAAGACCTTGCACTGGCTGCCTGCCAGCACTCTGCTTCCTCCTCTCCTGACTGAAGCCAAAGAAGCTGAAGGTGCTCAGTACTCCAGTCCAGGGCAGCCTGCTGCTCTCTATTATTTCTGAAATACAAGCTAATTACTTTTTGAGCTATCTCTTGCCAATATCTTGCTTTATATAAAGCATCTGGTGATAGCCAGTGGCATATATGAGAAAGAGAGCTAGTGCTCTTATCTGACCTAGCTGCTTTGTGATTTCACAGCTGAACTCACACAGTCACACTTTACTTTTTCTCAGCTTTATGTTATATTTTCATGCCACCAGCAATAGGTTTCTTGCCATAGATGGCATTTTTTATATCCCCAAGAATCTCTAAAACAGTCCATGAGATTAGGGAGTCACCGAAGTAAATACAGATAGTTGTGTATTTTTTTGTGTGTGACTGCTTTGCAAGTGAAAGCTTTGGCTGGACAGCTCCGAGTAATCTGACCAGGGCACTTTGTGCTTCATAACACTGGGAAGAAACCGTGTTTAACTGAATTGTCGTCTAAAGGAATTCAGGAGCAGATATGCATGTTATTTTGGAAAAAAATCTAAAAACTGTAAATTGCAGTTTCAAAAAGGGCTAGCAAGAAAATTGTCAGGGTGTGACTCTAGGCATTTACTATTGCCTGCCGTTTGAGGACAGATCCTTTAGCAAGAAACTCCCTTAGTTGTTGCTCCATCTATTCTGTAGTAGATAAGATCCAATTAATCATTTTGGAAATAGAGTCCATAACTAGACACTGCTTTCCTGTTACTGCACTGTAAACACTCAGCAAGATGTGGTACTTTATGTATATATCTATTTAAAGCACATTATATATCAATATATTCTGAATTTTGGGCAGTTTTATAATCAAGCCATTTGAATTAAGTTGATCAAAAGTGCAACAAAGGAGGTTTCTTTGTGATGAACTGTTCAGCAGTCCTGGCTCCTACTGTGTATACTCAGCATGAGGAAGACTGTCCTCATGCACTAATCAAGGTGATGTACAAGCAAAGTAAAGATTTGTTTAAACACATATTGTTATTTTACTGCTTACACACTGCTTTGTCCATGGCTAAAATCACACTTACAGTCAGCACAGTGTCTGAGGTTGTTTAACCTGGAAAAAAGAGGTTCAGGGATGTTGTTATCACCCTCTAAATCTACCTGAAAGCAAGTTGTAGCTGAGGGGGGGAAGTGGGGGTGGTCTCTTCTGCCAAGTAATAAATGATAAGATATTGGAAAATGGCTTAAGTTGAACCAGTGAAGGTTTAGATTGAATATCAGGAAAAACTTACTCACTGAAAGGGTTGTCAAGCACTGGACCAGGCTGCCCAGAGGTAGGGGTAGAGTCACTCTTCCTGGGGGCACTTTTAGATGTGACACTTAGGGATGTGGTTTAGTGGTGCACTTGGCAGTGCTGGGTTCATTGCTGAGCTCAATGATTCTAAAGGTCTCTTCCAACCTAAGCACTTCTAGGAAAAGACGAATATCTCCACAGAAAAGATGTCCCTTTGCTTTCACTTTCAAGCCATTTGCATTAATAGTTCTCCCAGGATTTAAGGCTACAAATATCTGTCATCAGCTTTGACGTAATATATCATAAACTCAGTCCATATTACATGCAGAAAATCTCAGGGACTGATAGAACAACTCTGTGTAATTCTTAAATTTCCACAAATAAAATATCCTGAGGTGTGCAGTAGGCCTACCAGATATTTAGGACTCATTGCTCAACCTTTGAATCTAGACATCACACTGGTACAAAATAGAAAGGCAGTAATTATCAGAATTAGAAAAAATAATGGAAATTTATTAATGAATCATCTTTTCCCTTAAGCTGTACTGGAACAAAAAGTAATCATCATTATAATGAACAATGTTATTATTGGACCACATTATGAACACCAGTGATTTTGTACCAAGCTTTTACTGTCAGGGGAATGGTTCATTAACCACAAAGAACACTTCACATAAGGGATTCCACTTATCTGGCCAATTTAGACAATGTTTAAGTAATTTTTAATTAAAATTGGGATTCTGCATTTTGGAATGAATCTGGTGAACTGGTTCAAAGGAATTGTAAGCGCAATTGCTACAATCAAGTTGTTAGTAAATTTTTTTGTTCCAGATAAAAGTTGGCCACTGGTCAATCTGCTAAGCAGCCATTCTGGCTTACCCTGCAGCTTCAGTGCCAATTAGAAGGGGGGATAAGAAGAAGAGTAAGGCAAAATTTTTTCATAACATAGAAAGTTTTCTATTTGGCAAGGGGTATATAAATGAAATTCCCTGGAAAATGTGTTGTAGACAGGGAAGGAAAAATGTTTCTTGTAACCTTAATATCAAAACCCAATTTCTTTTGATGAAGCCAGCTGTATGTCACATTATTTGTTGCAGTAAAAATCCTTTTGGGGCAAAACTGAAGCTGAGAAAAAAACCTTTCATTTATATTGTTCCCAGTATTTCATCTCATTACAAGATAATATAAAATTAATGAAAATTGCCTTCAGACTGAGGAACAGCCCTGGCCTCCGAAGCACCAGGCAAGAAAGGTGCAAGTGCTGTATCTTATGGAGGATTCAGATTCAATCCCCATTCAGTGTAAATGTCTCCAGACCTGCTGAGGATCTGCCATAAGTTAAGTGTGGAGTTCACACCATCTTAAGCCTCACTTAAAATGAGAAGTATGCATACTAGTTCCCGTAAATAAACCGAACTGTACACTAAGATCTGCCATCAGCAAGAAATAGCAATTCCAGTTCATTAAGGTGGGGAGTCAGTGAACTGCTGTGGGTGTTTACACTGCTTCACTCACCTGGCAGCCACACTGGGCTCCAAGTACCAGCACCACTCCAAGGATGCACCAGGGAACATCACTGAGCTGCAAATGATGCCTTGTGGTGGGGGCCCTGGAAAGGCTGTGTCTGCATGAACTGGGGATTCTCCTTGCAAGCAGTGCCAGCCAAATTATGTCCTTAGAAACTGCAGAAAGTCAGATTAAAACAAAGCAACAACTTTAAAAAGTATAAAACCCCTTCAGACTTTAACAAACTTTATGTGGTTGGAGAGCAGAATGATGGCCACTATAATATTAAAAAATTAAACATCAGAAAGGCACTTCAATGTATCCAAATCTGTCATTTTTCTAAGCATGCCAAAGCTCATGCATAACTTAAAATTAAGTATATGTTTCAACATAAAGTCCTGAGGAGGAGTAGGGCTTAAACACAGGTTTTAGAGAGGTGGATTCATATTGTGACAACTTGTTTTTGTAATTAGCCAGACAAAACTGTTGAGTTCATCATCTATGAGGCTGATTTACACCAAAGGTATCTAATTTATTTTCTTCCTCTTGAGATTAATTGTGATAAATCTCTTCCAAATGTACTAAATAATGAAATGAAATAAAATTAAATTAAACATATTCTTCATGCCTAAATGGATGGTTTCTCACATCCTAATGGAATATTTCTGAAGAATTAGAATAGACGAAAGTGGTTCAAATACATTTATTAAGTAATAACAAACAAGTAAAAAAAGACCACAGGGATTCCACCAGGCTGGTTTCTCTTTGATTTCCTCATTTTAATTCACTTCTTTTCTTTACACTATTCCCTTTCCTTTCTTCACTGAATAAGTAATTGAGATGTCTTTTGAAGATTCTAATGACTCTTGTAGTCATATATTTCCTAATGTATTTCATGTGTGTGTTCCTCCTCAGGAAACAGCTGTGTCTTCTAAATGGAAGAGAAGACTTCTTAGAAATCTCTGATGGCAAAAGAAGGGCCAGGAATGGGGGTAAGTGTGTAGGGGACATGTGAAGGACAAGAAATTCTTGTGGTTGTCCTATTTTAGTGAAGGTATTAAATATATTACAATGAGGGTAATAAGATGCCTTTCCTGTGAGGAAGATGAGTGGGATAACCTGTGATGCTGTTCCCCTCACTGCACTCACTGACTGGTGCCTTGATATGGCAACAGGGAAGTGCTCATCCCACCCAAACCATTGCCATCTTTAATTTCTTTCGTTTGGGTGTCACAGATACCTTGTACACACACACACAAGTTAAACACGGTTTGCCCTTTCTTGGATATGTTTAGTGAAGTAAATATATCCAAATATATCCTCTCTGAAATATTCTGTAGACCTAGCCAGCTTAGCCATTTGCTCTGACATTAAAGTTTTTCCGGACTATTTGTCTCCTTTGTCAGGTTCTCTAAAGTTACTTTTAGTGGTAGGACTTCAAACAACACACCTCTTGGCTCCTAATTGTATAAGCACTTCTACAATTTCTTTCCTACAAGTAGTTTTCTTTGAGTTTTTCTAGATTGGCCTGTTCTTCTTGATGTTCCCTACCCAGCCTCCATCAAGGGTCCACTATTTGCAGTACTCTGCTAGTGGCCTTGGAGACCAGACTCAGATCTCCACTTGTGTCTATGGATGCTTTTATCTCCCACTTTGCACAAAAGGCAGCAGATTTGTCTCTGCCATGGAAGAAGAGTCTTCTGTTTCAAAAACATGTGCAAACTCCCAAACCTGGGAGATAAAAAATTTCCACCTAAAAATAAGGAATCCATGTTTAACAGCAGGGGTAACAAGAGAATAAGTTACACAACATAGTAGTAGAGAGTTAGAGATCTAAGATGGAGACTGACAGAACCAAAAAAACCCAGAAATTTAAAAATCACAATTGGCAGCCCTGAACAGAAGAGGCTGTAACAGAAGATGGTGAAAGACAGTCCAGAAGTCAAGAGGAGAAAATCTTTGACTGGAACAGGAGGAAAATTATGTAAGAGAAGAAGCAAAGGTGTCAAAAAAGAATCAGATGTGCTGATTTCTTTAATATCTTTTGTGGCAATTTTTAAACCAGTATGGTGAATGTCAATCAGATGTGGGCACCTAATTCAATTTATCTTCCCTGAAAGGTCCTCAAATGCAAATCTATTCAAATTAAGAGCCAGGAAAAGAGGTGGTGGGGGCTGGAAGAAGAAACACAAAAGCTTTAAAAGATTGATATTTCTTTTCCCTCTTCTGTGTGATGAATTGTTAGTAACTAGCACTTTTACAGATGCTTATTTAATGTCATGCAGGGGGGAGGCAGTAGGTGTGGGCAAGGGAGATGAGTCATGCCTTGCTCAAGAGGAAACCTGCTGTGATGTTCATAATGTACTGAATCAGCTTCAGAAATATGAAAGTTTCTTTTCCTTTTTTCCTTACACCTTTTGTTTTCTCATGTCTGACAGACACACAAGTTCATGACAGCTTCTTAATAGTCATTTGTACAATTGATAATTAGGCCTGAATACAAATCTAATCCTGAAAGGTGATGGATTGTTCCTCCTTTTTACATAAATACAGTAAAAAAATTATTGTCTTATGTATAATTGCCTGGTGCAAGAACTCTTTGAAGAGAACTGGGAACTTGGCCACCTCTCCCAGCAGCAGTCCAAACTGGCTGTGGCATATGTTGTTATAGTCTCCAGATTTAAAGATGTGAGGCAGTCGTCTGGCTGTTTCTCTACTGGAACATCCTTTTCTGATGAACTGAATAAAACCCAGACTGTTTGGGATTTAAATCAGGGTTGCATGTAACAGCACAATTCTCTGTCATTATAAGGCAGGGAGTTGTCTGAAGACATTGCCATCTGGTATATAGAAAATCTGAGATTTTGATGTTTGAGGAAAAAAAAGCTCTGGCAGACTTTTGGATGAGGTGTGATTTGTTTCCCTTGCTTCATTACACTAATTTGTAAGATTCAAATGCCATTTTTATAGTTTGAATTGAAGTTGTTTAAGCCGGGGGGGAAAGAGAGATGGTGACAGGAATGAAAGACCTCTCTTTTGAGACCCTACTTGACACCCTTGTGGATGGAAGATACCAGTCAAATTAAAAACAATAGCTTCAGTCTAGGATATGTTATGGGGGCACCACCAGGCCTTAAGTTTCACATTCTCCCTTATTTATTTTATTTCTCTGTGAGCCAGTTGTCCATGCAAAACATGACAGTTAATTATGCCTCTCTGTTTCCCTCTGACAAATAAAGCGCAAGTAATGCCAGCAAGGATTAAACTGTTTGCTTTTGGTTTACAAGGAATTAAAGCAGTGTGCAGTAAATTTGCCTGTAAAGGTCTTTCCTAAAGCTGTAGACTAGGGAAATAATATTAGCAGCTAATGTTGTGGATGCACAGCTCGGTTCAGCAACCTTTAAACAAACATCCAATATGTTTTTCCCTCTCAATGGACTTTACTCAAAGTATGTCACTTGGGCTTCAGCAGATGTGAGCATTCTACCTGTGCATCCTGCCAACCAAACACATCCACATCCACATCAAAAAGAGGGATGAAAGAGGATTGGGAAAATGAGGTATGCAGTGGGTTGTCTAAATAAAGTGCTTGAGATGTAGATGGGGTAGTACTGTCCAAACACATACACACCACCTCTACAGGATTAAACACATGGATGTAGTAGCATAGGGTAAGAGTGCTTATACTTTAGATTTCCTGTAGAAAAACAAGAATCAGAGGAAAAAAAAATTGCATGTATTTTATTGAACAAAAATCCAGAAAAGATACACAAATACAGATCTAGTCTGCCTATCCAAAGGCATCTGGAAAATACACCAGGCAAAATATCACTGTATCCTTGCTCATTTCTAGAACAATGGCTGTGTAATTATGCATGCTCAAAAAATCCTTCCATGTCTAGTTTAAAAATAAATAGTTGTCCTAAGCCTTAAACTGTTGT
This sequence comes from Sylvia atricapilla, assembly GCF_009819655.1. Taxonomy (NCBI): domain Eukaryota; kingdom Metazoa; phylum Chordata; class Aves; order Passeriformes; family Sylviidae; genus Sylvia; species Sylvia atricapilla. The sequence goes on from NC_089146.1 coordinate 25,749,295, forward strand.
CAATAACTGTTATTGAAACTTGAAACTATTAAGGAAGAAATTCTGGAGCACTTTAAGGTGCAGGGAGACTGAAAGACCTAGCAACAGATTCAAAGAAAAAGGAACTACAGGTGTAATATTTAATGGAGTGTTAATTGTGCAGTGGCTAAAAATAAATAGGCAGCACAGAGGTTTGTGTTGTGTTTTTTTGGGTTTTTTTGGGTGAGTGGTTGATTGCAAGTGCTAAGCTCTACAATTAAAATTATAAATTATGAGCTCACTTTTCTGTCCCATGGCTTGTTTTAGGATTTTGATGGACTTCTCTGTGCAAAGTCTAATCAAACACATACTGACGAGCATAAGAAAGCACAGGTTGTGGGGTTTGGTAGTTTATCCACTATTTATTCTAATGTTTAACAATATGAGCCACCCCTGAATTTCTAAACCTTATATTTAATGGGAATTTAACTTCTGTAAAATGACAAACCGGATTATTTCAAGTAGAAGGGTAAAAGCACTTTAATTAATTAATTGATTGATTGATTTAGTAGTATTTTAATTGTTAACATTGCTCCCTCTTCTAATGAAAATCAATAGACAGGAAATTCTTTTTAGGGTTGAAAAGACCTTTCAGAGAATCCCAGAATTGCAGAATGGTTGGAGTTGGAAGAGACCTCTGAGGATCAGCTCCATGTTAGCATGCAAACTATGAGACATATATCATATGGTATATTTTATCTCAGCTGATGATTCAGGTTTATATCTGAGTAAACTAAACCAAATTAAGCCCTTAATATTTTTATTAAGGCATTGATCCCTGAGAAAAACTCTAGTAATTTTTGAAGTTAGTCTACTAAATAAATAAAGTCACTCTTTGGTTAAAGTAAGGGACTCTAAGTACTAGGTCTTAAAGTTGTGTTGCTTGTTATTTATGTTGTTGCTCTTGCTATTTAAAGGCACTAAAGTAAAATACATCCACTGATTATATTTATATGAGGAGATATTTGGATATATTTGTGTTTTCATCTAGGAAGAAGTGCAGAATCTTCTGTCTCAGCTTCATAACAAACTTGCAGTAGGACTGTGTTGCATCCTGTTGTTGCTGTGGGAATACATTTCTGCTATATAGTCTTCCATTTTCTAATCAGCTAAAGCATCAGGATGTTGATGCTGTACATCACTCATGAAATACCATCCTGCAAGTACAAAAGAGTAAGTATTTTCTACTGTTTGAACTTGAACATGCCTGTCCCTTCCCCACAAATTAAGTGAAGCTGATAAAATAGGGTAGAATGGCCTTCAATTGGAAACACAGCCCACTGAAAAAGGTCAGAAAGTTAAAAGCAGATTTCTATAATTCACAGGAGACACAAGACATTAAAAGTTACTGCCTCATTCCTGTAACAAAGATTATGTCAAGAAAATAAAATAGTACAATATTTATCTATTCTCATGAAAGCATTCATCAAAAGATGAGGAAACAGCTATAAAGATCATTCATCAAAAGCTACTAAGAGTTTTTTAGCTGTACAGCTCAGCACAGAAATAGCAAGCTGCTGCATTTTTGAAAGCAGAGCAGCAACACACATCCAAACTGTGAAGGATTCAAAGGAACACAGCATTTCTTTATCAGCTGTCACAGACCTCAGGGTCCTGCTGTGTAAAACACTGGAGAAACAAGAATCTGCAAAATTGTTCCTTTTTTGATGGGGTGTCCCAGGTTTGGCTGTGGCCCAGCAGGTGAGAAGTGGTGTGTCCTTTCAGCCAGGTATCTGTCAAGTATGACTTGTCCCCTGAAAATTCCCACCTCGGCCACACTGGGGCACAGTGGGGTCCACCCTATGGCATCCCCCAGAGCTCTTGGGCTACTCTGCAAGGACACCAAGTGGCAAGACAGGCTGGGAATTGCACAAATGTCCTGCCCTGGATGACCACACTGGCCACCTCTTCCTTCGAGCCCTGCCGAGAAGCGGTGGCTGAGTCTGCTGGGAATTGTTTTCAACCCCTGACCAAGGCACCAAGGCTCTTTCTGAAGGGGTATTTGGGCAAGGCAAGGTTCCTCAGCTTCCTGGGGATAACTACACCAACTCAGAAAGGAAAAACGCTTCCTGCCTTTGAATTCACTGGCTTGTAATAATTAGCATTTGCCGTGTAAATCCCTTCCCAGAGGCCACGTGCTGCCGCTGCTTACTCTGACCCTTACAGCATTTGTCAGGTACTTTGCATTGAACAAATTAAAAATCCCTCTGAAGGGATGACTGGGCATTTCTTCAGGTTCAGAGCCCAAACTTGTTCTGCTTGCCTGCCTGTGGGAGCACACTGCTCATACTCTGGCAGTGCAACACTTCTAGCAGTCTGTGGGTGACTCTCACTACCTGTGAACAACGTCAGGAATGAAAACAACTTTCTTGAAAGAAATATGACCACTGTTGAACTTTTCTGCTATATGAAAGTACTTCAGGAACTGTGTGTAACTAACTAATGTCCCATTACCCATGCACCAGTCCTACAGAACACTGACTGCTACACTATTGAGCAAATTCAAGGTATAGAAAAGCAAAGCTTATTTGCTTAAATACTTCTTTAAACTTCAACTTTGAGAGCTTCCACAGCATGCCAGAGCTTTATGAGCTTTATTCTGACTTACTTCTACACTAAAGAAGTTGCTATGACTCTATCAGGCAGGCCTGAACTTGATGTAAGGTGGCCAAGGGTTGCTTAGAACTGAGAGAATGATTTGATCCCTTCAGCAATGCCTTTCGCTGCATCCTTCAGGATATGCAAAGAGGATCTGGAGACTTCACAGCTTCAAACTCAATAATTTTTTCAAGCATCCTACCTTTTTTATTAAAAAAAGTTTGTTTATTGACATAATTCTAATGTCAGCAAGGTTCATGTAATCAAATTACATGATTTGTATGTTTAAAATGCATTCAGGTAGCTTTGGATTGTCAATTTTGTTATTTCATTTGCTTTTTTTCTAATATATGTGAGTTTATATAATTTTTTCCCAATGTACAGTAACTTTTTTAATTGTTAAAGCATACTGCATAAAGCAAAAGTGGTTTCATTTATGATAAAGACAATCTATCATGGCTTTTTTAATTGCTTTTGTTATTTATATCTTGAGATATACTCCATTAATCATTTTTGAGCTATTCATGCCACGTTTGTATCCATTAAAACACTGGGTTGCAAAACCAAGTAGACAACATTTGAAAAAAATGCTTATTTTGTTGAATGAGATCCAAAAATAAGGCAATAATATTACATCTATGTAAAAAATTGGTATTCTTATGACCAATTCATGTCTATAAATTTACAGATAGTAACATAACATTTGTATATATGCTATATATAAATTAGGGTAAAATTCAAGCTAATTTATATAGAATCAGATAAAATATTTATACAGAAAATATTACTTTACTAAAATATTACTTCCATGTTTATTTTTATATATCATATCTATTGTATTGGTTTATAGATATTAATTGATCAAAAGAATGTCTATTCTATCTTTATAGCTATTTTACATCTTGAAAGCCATATATGTATTCCTGATTTGCTAAGGTTATTCAACATTCAGATTAAAATAAAACCTGAAGAAGCTTGAAAAACTTGAATTTCAAAATTGAAAAAAAATTGAAGAAACATGACTTTCAAAAAAATATAATATAAAGTAACCCTGGCTATTTTGATTTTTTCCAAAAAACAATGGTTGCCATTTTTATGTACAAGTTATTTTAACATTTCTGAGAGAGTTTTCATGTGTTTCAGAATGAGCAATCTCTGATTTTTTATGGTTTTATGGAAGGGGATTTTTTTTCCGAAACAGTTCCAATGATGTGGAATAACTGATCTGAACAGTTCTTAGTTTAACAGTTTTGTCCAAAGGTTTTGTATCTCATTATTCCCACAGATCAATAATCCACACACTACAATACACAAGGCTTCCCTTTAGGATTTTAAACCTGCCCACATCTCTCAATCATAAAGTTCTTCCCAGAGTAAGTATTTCTGTGCATCTGGCATGGCAGTCGATTGTGATGAGAAAGGAAGGTTCTTGAAGAGGATAATGAAAGATTAATATTACAAGTGGGAGCCAGAATGGCAGTGGTAGAACTTGTTCTTTTGTGGTCTGTAAGAAAATTATGTTTTCTTACTGATGAAAGCATCTAACTCACAACCAAAGTATTGTCACTGATAATTTTCTTTTATCTCGATTTCAGTGGCATCCATCCATTGCATAAGAGCTTCATGTTCCACTTTTAAATCAGCATTCTCAAGGGAAGGCAATCAGACATAAAACACAAATTACTGGTGATCCATAAGATACAGCAGGATTGCCCCAATAATGGTTGAATATCTAAAGACCAAAACATTTGTGTGTCTCCATATGCATAAATAAGGAAACAAAGAAGGTAGGATGAAATGAAAAAGTTAGTGGTAGTGGCAGCCCAAGGTGGGCTCTCGGGTTGATTTTACTCCCCTTTTATTTTGTTGGATTGGAAGATTCTTTCATAAAGAAAGAAAACGAAGGAAAAAAAATAAAAGGGAAAAAAAAAGAAAAAGGGAAGAAACACCCTGATCTAAAAGATAACAAATGACAAAAACAGGATGACAGATACAAAGATTTCAGCCATGTACACATTTCAAAGACTCCCTTTCAAAAATGTGTAGAAAGACATCAAACAAAAGTTGCACAGATAATTCAGAAAGCCTGAAACCTAACATCATTTGAAATTTCACACTGCAAGGCCATTTTGATCTGACTTAGAACTGCACTGCTAAAATCAGAGCAAGCCTTGGGCTCAAATTAAAGGAAGGAGGCATGCCTTATATAAAATCATATTTTACAATGTAGCCTGAGTTACAGCTTGTTTGTATTTATCATAGTACAAATAATATTTTTTTTTTAGTTTAAGAACTAAAATTAGTTATGCTGTATTACATGAATGAGACAATAAATTTTTAGCTGTAGCGATTAATACCTGTTAAAAAACTTTTCATCTTCAAAGTTAATAATTAATCCTTATAAGCAAAACTAGTTGAAGGATCTGTCTTAAATAATTTCTCTGAAAGTGCATTATCATCCTTTTTTTCAATAATTTCTTACTGATTTTTCTCAAAGAAGTGAAAAGGAATGCAATTCACATGTATAGTTCAAATTGTGTTCATTCTTAATGAGGTCTTACTCATTACATGGGATTATTTTTATTTCCAGATGACCATTAGGAATATCCACTGACTTAGGTGATCTTTGGAAAGCATCCTTAATTGTTGGTTTAGTTTCCAAGTGTATGAACAGAAATTAGTATTTAAGCAGTGCAGGCACATTTGAAAGCTGTTATTTACACTCAAAAGCAGAGACATAAAGGCTGAAAGTATTGTTGACAGCTTGCTCTGATATTCAGAGGAATGCTGTCTTTGGTCCTGCATCTCTGACATGATTGTCAGCTTAACTGACATAAAAGGGACTTTGTCATTATAAAATAAATTCATTTTACCATATTGATACTTCTTACTAGGATGTTCCTTTCTCTGTGAGATTATGAGAGTTATGTTAAATTAGGAAGCGTCTGGCCCTGAACCTTCAGAGTGTAAATCTGTTGCCTAATTGATCATGACCACATTACATCTTTTCCAATATGATTTTCTTTGTCTACATGAGGCTATAGCAGCTGCTTAAAGGATATTAATGTGTTAGCAAACTTGATTTAAATGCTTTCTGTTCCTCAAGTCTGGAGAAGAAGAACAGTAGGATCAATAAAGACAGTTGTCTTTTAGCATTACCACTTAGCCGTTATGGTTTGGTAATGATTCATCCATCAGATTTTGTACTAGGAACTAAGGATGCATAAATATCATCCGGTAAAATATTTCTAACTTACTGTTTATTCATCCAAAAGAGAGCTTCAATGAAGAATGCTTGGGAGAAGATGAAAAAGGCTTAGAATAAAGTGCTTACCTAGTTCATTCTTGAAATGCATTTTGAAAGTAAGAGTCTTTAGCCCTTGTGCCTCCACGTGGTAGATGTGAGGTGGCAGAGAGGTCCTCAGCTCTGCCCCATCCCTACCTTCACTCTTAGAGGTGGCATGTGGGCAGAGAGCAGCTGCTGTCCCCAAGCAGGAGTTGGAGGAGGTTGTGCCACGTTTGAGAAAGGTTATGAGCTGCTGCAAGTACAGAGCTGAGGTGTGTTCAGGGTCTCTGTCTTCTTTGCAGGTTGCTCTTTTTCCAAGATTATGGATTATGATAAAAAATATTTTTTGGCTGCAGGCTGGAGACAATTCTGTCATAAATATTCTCTCTAGGCAGTTTGTACTTTTGTTTAATTTAAGTAGCTCCTACCTTTACTTTGATATCTCATTATCCCTGTGTTTCCCAAACTAGCTGTACAGCAGCAGCAAGGCTGAAAAAGACTACTTAGCTGTCAGTCTTTAAAACTGCAGAGAATAAGGAGGATGGGAGCCCTCTCTGCAGGCATTGTTTTGTTGCATTTTATTAGATCTGTTTCTTGAAGGAAAAGTCAGATTAAAAAAGCAGAGAATGGATTTTTTTCCCTCCACCATAATAATGCTCCCGGTACAAAAGGTCAGTTGTGGATGGGTTTCTACTTTTTTTTAATATCAAGAAACAGCTAGACTTGAATTTGGCTTCCCAGGAAACAAGTAACTTGGACAAAAATATGCTTCTGACATAGCAAACTGCAAACATGACCAGAGGAACGTGGACCTGGATGTATCTATACTGTAAAGAGGATGGTTCTCTCTTTCAATAACTGAATTCACAGTCTAGCAAAAAAAAGGAGGGATGAGAAGAGTGCTCCAGCATAGCATGGTGGTTTCATGTTTAAAAGCAAAAGGAAAATGAAGTAAATGCCTGCTCTCCAGCCTCATAACAAATATGGACTAATTTAGGGTCAAACCTTTCTTGCCTCCACTTCCCCAGGTTTCTCTCTCTCTGAACCCAGGAACCCAAGGCCAGCCATGGGTAACATGTGATGGGAGGAGGGGTGGTCCAGTCATAGTTCATGCCTGTTGCAGGTCTGTGGGAGGTGGCTGCTCTCCTGCCCGTGTTTGTGAGGGCTGCTGGGCTCATGGGTGCCCCTGCAGCACCACGGGGAGGAGGGCAGGATTTTGGGGATCACTGTCTTAGTTACCAGATACCTTGTCATTTCTGATGTCACTGTCATTTCCTTTCTGATGAGGACTGTAGGGGAAGTGATAACTTCCCAAGCTTCCAGAAAAGGCTTAAGTAAATGGTGGATACTGGTTTCCACTGGTTGATGATAAACCCATACAAAGTCCTGCTCATTCGAGCTGAATGAAGGTTGGTCATGGCAAACATTATCATGTCAAAATGGGATGTTACTATGAGAAAAAAAAAAAAAAAAAAGGTAAGAAAAAAAATAATAAATGTTTTCATAATTAAAAGAAAAATCATCCCAGAAATATTTTTTAAATGTTCAGAAAACCTTTTTCTTGAGTGTGGTCTCTGCTGGCCAGCTGCATGGTAGCATTTGTCCACAAACTGGCCTCTGAGCACTCATTCCACCAAGACCCATAGCCTATACTGTCAACGTATCCCTGCCCTCTGAATAAATCGAGAGCAAATTGAGTTTTTCCTCCCCTTTGAAAGGCTTAGATTGCCCCATTGGATCCTGGTAGATAAGTTTTTCATTATTGTTTGAAAATAACCTGCAAGACAAGCAGGTTTTCTGAAGAAAAAGTCATAGATATATAATTATAATGCTAGTTAATCCACTCCTTATCATACAAAATAAAGTGGTTTTGTGAAAGACTGTACCCATGTTCTGAAGACTATTGTGTTTACTGGATGAAAAAGCAAATCTCCTGGGGAAGAAGCCGTATCTTTGACTTAAGATACATAATCAATAACCTTGCAAGGCATTCAGGCTACATATCCACTAAGGAACAGCTTTAATCAAACACATCCATGTCTCTTTTAGGATAAATCCCTGTTGTCAGCTACACTAAAACAGTATTTTCAGCTCTTGTTTTCATAATGTTAGTCCTACATGACAGTTCTGTGTCATCTGACAACCCTAATCCATCTCAAGGTTAGAATCTATTTTGTATTTCAAATCTCCCAAATCTCTGACCACTTAGTTTAAGTAGGATTAACATAAGCACCAGAAACCACAGAGAAGCAACGAAAGCCAAGATTATGCTTTGATCTGCTCAAGTAGACATTTGCTGAACTCCAGCACTACAATGATCAGCAGAGCAGAGAACAGGAAAGCATGGCCTCAGAGAAAAGCTTTGTGATGGATGTGCACTGGTAGGAAATTACCAGCTACATTGTGTGCTTCATTAAAATCTTTTACAGAGAAAGTTGAGAAAAATACCAAAACTGTACTTATAAATGAAGCAGAATCAGATTTTGTTTCAACACAATTTTTAGTCCACTCAACAGACTAAAGTCACTCAGGAAAGTGCTCCTTATGGTACTGGAATTTAAATAAGGTCCTATATATGCACTAACAGGCATCTGAATGAGAAGTATTTGTCTGTATAAGTGCAGAGATTACCTTTAGCAATTGCTACCAGCTCAGTTGACAGGGTTGAGTAAGCTGTCTGCTGTGGACCAATCCCTGATCCTGCATCTCTGATGCAGATTTGATTTAAGTTTAATTAATTAAATGGTCTAATGAAATTTCTATTTCATTTTCTGTTTGCTAAACTTTGAATTTATTTTATAGGACCACTTTATGTGGTTCTATGCTCATATGGGTACAGTGCAAAAGGAGTTTTGTTTACTGATAGCCTAAGAAAGTAGATTAAGTGTCTCTTTATGATTTCTTCCTGAGAAAAATGTAAAAAGAAACTAATAACCTAAATATAAAATTAAGATTTTAAATAATTCTATAGTTATATTTTTTTTCTACTCAACTGTTGACTTGTATAACCAGTCACATGGTAATAATCACTTTAACAATCATTTACCATTTGCATTTTTTCTTAAACAGTATGATTTTCAAATGGGAGCCTTCCACTGAAGAAGGGTACTGATATTAATCTCATATTTAAATCTAGAGTGTGAATGTTGTACATATTCTGAATATGAGCCTTTGCAAAGCATTTTGCAGAACACTGTCTCATTGTCTAGAACAGAGACCATATTTTAGTTCTGAAAAACTGGGGGGTTGCATTCATTATTCTTTTGTCTGTGTTTTTACACCTTTAGAATAATGGTGTCATATTTCCTATTCCTTGAACTAACTAATATTCTTCCCATTTTTATTTTGTTTTGGGCTTGATTGGGTATTTGAGGCTTTTTTTTGGTTGTTGCTTCTGCTACTGCTGCTGCATTAATGTGGACTGTTCTGGCTTCTGAGTTTCAAGTAATAATAGAGAAAATACAATTTTTTGCATACAGATCTATAAAAAATTAAGGAAAATCCTCTCCTCTCCTCTCCTCTCCTCTCCTCTCCTCTCCTCTCCTCTCCTCTCCTCTCCTCTCCTCTCCTCTCCTCTCCTCTCCTCTCCTCTCCTCTCCTCTCCTCTCCTCTCCTCTCCTCTCCTCTCCTCTCCTCTCCTCTCCTCTCCTCTCCTCTCCTCTCCTCTCCCCTTTTCCATCTCTATGTTGCTCCTGCTCAGTTTTGGGGTGGGTTGTCGACTGGGATGCTGACAGGAATGGTGGGATGGTACACTCAGATGGGTATAGGGACAAGAGTTACAGCATAGAAATGGCATGAAGATTCTTGATGGGGTTTTTATGTTGGCATTGAAGCAGGAGTGTCAGCTCTGTCTGTCACAGGTCCTTCAGCATTGCTGAGCTTAAGTGACAGAACTTGAGCCACCTCCAAGAATAACAATGTGTTCGGCTTAAAATTGCTTCTTTTAAGAGATATTTGTGACCCACAGAATGCTTCCAAGTCTACCTGCTGAAGACCTTGTAGATTGAGCAAGAAAGGGGCACTTTGGAATTATTCAGCAAACCCATTGAATTGCTTTGATTCACGTCTGGACTTCTGGCTTCTGTCCTAATGCAATATAGGCAGGCAGAAGATGCTTTCCATCTGTGCTATTAATGGGCAGTGGGAGTGTTCAGAGTATCTCTGAAGGGACATTAAATCCTTGCCAGTCTGTCACATCCAAGAAGGAAAGGGGGGAGGGGGTGTCTCAAGTCAGCTGAATCCTTCTGGTGGCAGTTGCCATCTGTCCCTGTACAAATGTGATGGATCACCTGCAAGCAGGTCACCTGCAAGGGTTCATTTGGGGATGTGAGGGGGCAGTGAGGATGAACTTTTCCTGTTTCTCCTGAAATCTCTGTGGACATCAGTACAGCCGAGAGCACCTGGAGGAGCTGCACTCTCTTCCCGTGTGTGAGGCTATTGAATGTGCTGCCAAGTGCATGCCATGGGACAGCAGTCCTGTCTTTTTCTTGTGCTCCCAGTCTTTCCAGCATGCCACCTGGCTGCAGAGAGCCACACTGGAGGCTGCCCCAGAAGCCCCAGTGTCCCTCCTGCTCTGGATGTGGTTGTGTCTGTCTCACACTGAGACTCAGAACCCTCCCACTGCTATCTGGCCCAATGAAATTATCATCCTAACCTCAATAAAGCACTTCATAATTTCCAGTGTTGTAATTCCATGGGAATGCTTATAAAGAGGACAAGATAGGAAACTGTGGGATGATGGGATTCTGCAATACAATAAAAAGGGATTATTTTTCTTAATAAAAAGGGCTTTTCTGAGACTTGCAAGCCCAATGCACTCAGCTATCCTTTTAGTACTGAAAATCCACTTTTTCTAAGGCTCATATGCAGTAAAATGCTCAACTGAGTCTCCCTGTGTCTTTTCCTCTCAAAAAAATCTGGTAATGTGTTCCACAATATGATGTTATAGGAAAATCGCCTTTGTTCTGCAGCTCTTAGCTGACTTCTAGGGGTGAAAGCTAGTTCAGCTCAGACCTGCTTTCATTTAGAAACTCATGCCCATTACAGCAAGCAGCTCCTTTTCCTAGTGCCATGTCAAAAACAACCCATCACTACTTTTATGTAACTTATAGGTCTTTTCAGGAAAAAGAGTCTGAGTAGTGGAGTTTGGCTCCATCAAATATTCCTTTTCACTCAAACAGCTGTTTTCATATCGACCTGTTTCATACTTGGGATAAATCTGGGCATTTTAAAGGGGAGGTAGCATCTGCTGAAGTCTGGTTTTGCCTTGTGCATGCTAGGAATTCAAACAGTGGGTTTACAGACCACAAAAAAAGATCCTACTGCCTTCTTGAAACTTTCCTACAGGAAAATTTATCTCTGTATAAATAATTTAATGCTTAGTGGAAGATAAAGAGGGAGAAACATGGTAGTCTCATGATTTTCCTTGCAACTGTGATTTGGGATTAAGGTTGAGGGAAAGCAATGAGGTTGTTATTCAATAAATTTTAATTAATAAAATTTAGGATAATATAGATCCAGCTTCTCTCATTTATCTTGGTGCAGAGCTGGACTAATAAGGTGAAATAGGTTATGCCAGTATAAAACTTCATGTCATAGTAAGAGGGATACATCTCATACAACACTGTCTGGAGAAACAAAGATAATTCTCCAAAAATAACCAGGAGGAAAACATCTAGATCGCTTTCACTCCTCAGTCCATGCTGTTCATACATTAATCTGTGTGGTTTTTTGTTCAGTCTAGCTAATCAATGTGTCTGAATCTCCCGATAAAACTTGTTTCTGCAGATAATCTACTAGTTTAATAAGATGAAATGCATGCTACAAATTCCTCTCTTTTCTTTCTACAGTCAGGGAGAAGAAAATGTAATAAGTGACATCTGATCTGAATGAAAACCATTTACTTATGGTTGCTGCATGAAATAGAGGCTTGCAGAGAGACAAGGAAAGAGTTCACTCCACCTACCTTAGATTTCTACTATTAGACCAGTAGACTTAGCTACTCAAGATCTCTTGTGAAGGTAAAACAAACAGGAGTGTGACTCAGGTCCTGTGAATCATAATTTGAAAAAACCTAGAGAGGTCTGCTGACTATCCAAGAGCCTTGTTTCCTAGCTTGAACTTAGATTTTTTAGTCTAAAAGTTTGGCAGTATGAACATCCCTGAATATTCTATCAGCTTTATATATCCAGCCTTCAAGCTGTAATCAATTTTTCTTTCCTTCATTTTATTTTTACTGCTCTGCTGAAATTACAGAAGCCCCAACCTGGAGTGTATCCAATAGCCATAGCTTCTCATGGATAATAAAAACTGACCCACAGCCAAGAGAAAATGAAGTGATAGAGAGGAACCTTTTTTATTTGGGCTTTGAGAATCCCATTTTCTTCTCCCTTTCAGGCCAGTGTGAATGGGGCTACAAAAATATCCCCTGCTTCAATCAATCACCTCTGTCATGGTACCTCATGTCTATGATCCCTCTTTCCATTTCATATAGTAAAAATCTTCCCATATTTACTTCCAAAGCCTATCCTTGATATTTCTTTATTCTTTTTATGCATGAATAATCTATGAAGCTATTGATGCCCTGCACTTAGACACTTCTATTAATGCTGACCTTGACATCCAACATATATTTTCTTCCTTTCATGGGAGAAGTTCCACAGGTCTGTTCAGTATCTTTGCTTGGGGCATATGCAGTAGTTATCAACCTTTAAATCTCCTCCAGAGTTCTACCTATTCTGCATTTTAAGCCCTCTTAACATTAACCAAGAGTCTACCTTGCTGTGGGTGATCATAATAATCTCACCGTCACATTTCTCCAGACACTCACTCTGAATGGGATGCACAGCAATGTTTTCTTACATGTAAAATGTCTTTTAAAAGGTCCTGGACCTCAGGTTGGGCATGTTTGACGTGTTTTCTTTTATACAGGAAAACATGTCAAATGTTCCTTCTTTGAAGGAAGTTATGGGAATTTAAAATAAAATGTAAGAAAGAGGATCTAATTTTTCTTGGCCAGTCAACAATTTGCTGCCTAAAGTGGTGCATAAAGCAACCTGTATTTGTTTTCTCCAAAGACTGTCCAAGAATACAACCCAGCAGTGCTGGACACAGTACAAAAGAACTCTGAAGTCAGCAGAAAGTCTCTCTTTTACTTGTTCAAAAGCAAACTTACACCCAGAGGGAGAAAAAGCTGATATAAGAACGCTTCAAATTTCTATATTCTGAACTAGGTGGACTTGAGATGCAGAGAGGACAGATAAAACCCATTAAGTGTATTGAGGGAGATTCATTGTGTCTAGATTCTTTCTACCCATTATTATGCTGGCAGGTTCAGAAAGGTGTCAATTTGCTGTGCCAAAATATGGGACTAAAACCAGAAACTCTCTTTTGGATTCATGAGAAGAGAAACTACTTATTTGTGATTCATGATGAAAATATATGTTATGTATGACTGTAAAAGTAGCCAGTTTTGTGTTGCATAGAAAATAGCCTAGTAAATATCTTTCACATTGACTTGCTCTTAGTCCTTATGCTTTATATGCAGGATAAGCCCTGGGTTTGAAGTGTGTTTATTATTTAAAGGCTTGTTTTGATATATCAAGGTCTCTCCCATTCCTCCTGATGATCCTTTCCTTTGAAGGTTCACTACCTGATTGAAATGAGAATTTCCATCCACTGCATCAAACAAGCAATGATCTCTCTTGAAAGGTTCTGTATTTAATGGCACCAGGTGTGATGAGAGCAGAGAGGGGGAGGGGAATTTTTTATTTTCCAAATCCCTGGTCATCTTGTTATGTGTTATAATGTAGACCCTACCATATTACAGATGGCAGAACTAATGTAACCTTGTTGTTTCTCTAATAGAATTCAAGCCCAGGTAATAAATGAGCTGTATGCTAAAGACAGAATGAGAAGTTCAGAGGGCAAGGTAATGAACCCAGTAACAACAAATACCTTTATCTCAACCATCACTATAATTCTTCAGTATGCAAACTTTGAAACATGAGAGGAGACAAGAAAATAAAAGTGTAAACCCACATTTTTTATATTGGAATATTCTCAGATTAGTACCATTCTATTATTGCATCCTTTACCTGTTTACCAGGTATTTTCCTGGAGGTGCTTCATTCTGAGTTTTGTTGTTACTACCATTATTCTGTGCATGCTAGCAAGGCATATGCAATAGGAATTCCTGATTAAAAATACTTCATTTTCTTATTGTCCTAAGAATTCTCATATTCTAAAAGCAAACCTTGTAATAACTTTTATTTACATGATAAATCACTGGGTACACACTGAACTCAAGAGTGTTTGGTTTGCAGCAATAAGGGTCTCTTCCATTCTTAATAAAATTTTGAGTCATTTCCTTCAAGTAGCTTGCTCTTACTATGAGACTGACAAGCCTACTGGGGAGAAAAATCATGGTCACCATCTTGGCTGCTCTGGAACAATGGAATTTTCCAGAGTTCAGCTAAACATCCTTGAGAAAGTTAATTCCATTGGGGCCAGTGTCATGCTTTGCCTTACACTACAGCTAAGAGACAAACCTAAAATCCACCGCCTTCTTTCTAAAAAGGTGCTTTTTTGATATCGTCTTCTGTCCCTTAAAAATATAGCAACATATAGGTGCAAATTCATTATTTTTATGTACACATTCAGCACTGGTGAGGCCCCAGACAGAGCAGGGTGTCCACTGCTTGCACACACACACAGACCCCACTGCAGGAGTGGAGAAACCTCAGGGGATCCAGCAGACAGCAACCCCAGCAGTGAGGCATGGACAGTATGATGCGCACAGAGAAACTGGTGGTGCTGAGCTTGATTACTCTGGCAAAGTGAAGGTTGAGAGATATTTGCTTAAATCCATTTCAAGTGCAGATAAGGATAATGGAGCCAGGCAGTGTTGACTAACACCAGGCACTGTACCAAAGGGCCATGACCAAACTGTGCCTGACAAGCTTCAGAGTGGACATTAGGAAAAAAATGTTTCCTCTGGAAAATTATTAATTATTATTTATATTAGCACTTGCATCTGAAATTTCTATTTGTTTGCTACATCACTGTGTCAAATTGTATGCAAATCTGAAGTCATTTTCCTACTTTTTGGTTAAACAATAAAAGACACATTTGGGAAAATTTGGTACAAGCTCAGACAAAAGTCACAAAAACACCTCAAAAGGCAGTCTTCAGATTGTTCTTTGAGTGAAGATTCAACTGATATATCTTCTTTGATGAAGAATGAGGCTGATCATTATAATATTCTGCATACTTGAAAATGGCAGGTTTTTAATTCACTGTAGGAATTAAATCATATTCTCTCAATCACATTCTCTTGACTTGCATCACACAGTGTTCTGATTTTGTTCTGATCCAGAAGATTCTGCAATTTACAACTGAAAATTTATCTTGTACACAGTCTTTTGTGGTTCGTTGATCTACCTCTCAGATATTCAGCATATTCTGTGTGTCAATAGACAGGAGATTTGGCAGCCTGACCTCTGATGTACCCACCAAATACCTTACCCAAGATTCCTAAGGCTGTGGAAGTACTTCTTTTGATGCAGAATATTTGACAAAACCTTTGATCTAAAAATTTAATTATTTAATTAAGCACTGTCATATAAACAACATTAAAAAGGGTTGAAAAAGGTTAACAGGTGGGCAGAGCCCTGACTAGTATAGGCAGCAATGAAAGGTTTTGACATCTCGAATTCACTTGAGATCTCTCCTGCTGAAATATGCTGAAATGAGCAAACAATGACCTCAATATTTTTTGAACAGCTAAATTTGTGCTGTTTTTATGAAAGAATTTAGCTAGGTTCCTTTTAACTCCCTTCTCTGGTGCTTTTGCTACCAACTTCATAGTGATTCCACATGTGAAAAAATCATTAAATCCTCATGCACATTGATTTATAACTTCAGTTTTAGATCTTGTTATGTTAAGATTCTTCCCTGTGACCTGATGCTTCGTTGTTGCACCAGCAGCTACTGGCTCCAGGTAAAGGCAGGTCCAGCATTACCTCAGCAATTGTAGGAGGCTGTCTCTGCTCCAGAGATACTGCAATTACACAAGACAAGTAAACTGTAGGAGTGAAAATGTTAGAGGTATGAGAGGATCTCATCCTTGTCAGAATAAATCATAAAGCTAGCCATGTTCTTGTTCACTGAACTACCCCTCAGCCGTAGTGTAAAGGCATCTAACCAAAAAATATAAGACAAGTGATTTAGAAATGTTGCAATGAAAGAGTAAAAGGACAAGCCACAGGGAGGCAAGGGGAAAGGAATACAAGTTAGGTCAACAATATCATTAAGAGCAATCATTAAAAGAAAGAAGATCGTTAACTGCTGCTTCAGATTCTGTGCTGTTCTTAAAACAATGTACTGCTATTTTCTTCTTTCCTCTCACCTGGTATATTACTTCTTTGTTTGTTTAATGACACCAGACATGTACTTAAGAAAATTGCACACCGAGGATTTGATTTATTGCCTAAGATCCTATTTGCATGAAAAAACAACACCAAAGCAGTATTTGACAGGTACATATCAATTCAACTCCTAAGGGGTGCATTTTGAGTCAATTGTGCAAGGAATTAGGCATGCAGTTACCTACAACATTTATTTAAATCTGTGAGAATTTAGTACTTCTCCCCAGAAAGTAAAATTACAAGCAGACTGTCTGGATTCAAGTGCACTGCAAGTACAACTTTGTTGTCCTGACTCACAAAACTCGGCCATTTTATTCTACAGTATCTCAAAAATATTTCAGTTAAACTTCATTTTATCTTGCTTCTGCCATTTCCAAACCACTAACAAAAATTATTCAGAGTTGGCTAGGGCTAGTCCAGCTGGTATGAGTTCATTATTGGAAGAATGATACCCACATTTTTCTCTCCACATCTTCTTCAAAGTACATTCAAAAGTCCATCTAGTAAAAATCTTTGCAGAAGAAAAACTTGCTTATTACAAAGGCAAAGATGAAAAACTCAGGGGATTTCCTCTTTTACTGTCAGTGAAACATTTTTTCTGTGTTAGCAAAATGGATATAAATGCATTTTGTTCAAAATCAGCTACCAGGGCAAGCTAATTGATTTTAAACTGTTGGCAGAAATAGGAAAAAATATTGATAAAAAAGAGAAATAATTATTTAATGCTTACAGTCACAGCTGACTGGGAATTTTCCAGCAAAACAATAGTTGCAATAAAATATATATTTGTCATTACCATCTGCTCCTCAAAGTCCTAATACTTTATGAACATTGATGCACTAAGTCTTAAAATGCCCATGTTATGTAGAAAACTATTTATTAGCCTGTTTTATAGATGCACAGCCTTCTGTGGGCCTTTTGCATAGACATGAATTCAATGCTATGGGAGCACCTCTGGGTCAGACTTTCAGGTGGCAAATTTCCACATATTATCTGTGGCATTGAGGCTTTTAAATAGCTTTTTTAGCAGGAGAAACAGCTGCTTTGTGGGGCAGGCTTCTAAAATAATCTTCAAACGTTGGTTGACAGAGGGACAGGCTGATGTTCCTGATATATCCAGATAAGAAAAAGAAAAGTCCCAATGGTGCCAGCTGAGATGGAGGAATCTGACCTTATGTGTTTCAATGTTTGAGGAAACTAGCTCTTTTTTCATTAGAGAAATGGCTGAGCAATGAATGGAGCATGTATTCATACAGAGAACACCAGCATGAAAGATTAAGTAATGCACCAAGGATATTTTACAAGAAGGAATGTATGCAAATAGAGCATCGTATTAAGGCAGGAGGTCGAGGCTCTAACACCAGACCCAGCCCTCCAAATTTAAATGACATTTTGGTTAAGTTACTTACACTGTTAGTACCATTTCTTCCTCTCTCCTTTTGTCTGCCTGTTCTATCTAGACACTAAGCTTCTTAAAGCCTGGACTGTGGTTTTTGTGCTAATACAATGCACGGAACAATAATGGCTCCATGCTCAGCTGGAACTTTTAGACAGCGTCATAATAGAACCAATTAATGGTAATGAGATCTATGGAGTATTTCTGATGCTGCTTTTTCAAGATATCTGTACTGGGTCAGAGCTGTGAGACTTCTCATGCATACGCTGAATCAAATCCCATTCTGCCAGCTGAACAAGGAAAGTTTCCATGGCTGGTAGGTAAGGAGTGCGGTTTCTTCAGCATCACATCACATGGGGAAAATCCTGCCAGGAACAATGACTAGACAAATATACTACTTGCAGGTGGAATATATTGATGATGGAAGCCTTGGTTTTTTTTGGGGGGGGTTTTGTACAGTATCCAGCTATATAATAAGAGGGAATCATATTAGTAAAAATTCTGGCGATGTTATTAGCAGTAGTTATTCTGATAATGTTAGCATAGTAATGGCATTGTCTACTTCTTTGGTTTGGTTTAGCTTTGAAAGGGGAAATAAACCAACTCGGCTTCCAGGGAAGGGTATTATTTAGTCTGATTTACTTAGTCACCCTCAGCATCCATTCCTCACCTGTCTGTTCATACATGCCCTTTCTAGTCCTTCAGTGCAGTTATGCACAGAGTATGCTGAGTTGAAAGGGACCCATCAGGATCATCAAGTCCAACTCCCAGAGCTATGCAGGACACCCCAAGAGTCACACCCTGTGCCTGAGAGCATTGTTGAAACGCTTCCTGAACTCTGTCAGGCTGGTGCTGTGACCACTTCACTGAGGAACCTGTCCCAGTGCCCGGCCACCCTCTGGAGGAAAAACCTTTACCTGGTATCCTACCTAAACCTCCCCTGATCCCACTTCCTATCATTTCTTCACCTCCTGTCACTGGTCACAAGAGCAAAAAGATCAGTACCTGCCTCTCTGCTTCCCCTTGTGGGGATAATGAAGATTGAGGTCTCCCCTCTTCTCCAGGCTGGACAGACCAAGTGACCTCAGCCACTCATCATACAGCTTCCCCTCAAAGTCCTTCCCCATCCCTATCATGTAGAACTAAACTTAGATAATTTTCTGGAAAGATCTTTCTAGGTTAAGGGGGCTGAGTAGTTCAAATGGTGGATTTTTTTTGTCAGAAAACCTCTCTTGTTCCAGGTGGTTTCAATAAAACCATGGTAATCAGGGAGCAATCACAGATGACAGTGAAGAGGAAGCTGAACAGAGGAAGAGGAATTAGCATAGTTTGAGTGGGGACACATTTGTCTTTCACATTTTTTCTGTCTCAAGAGAGTCGAGGTTTTCTGTTTGAATTGGATGAATCCTCACTGTGGAAACAGTGACAACAGGTTCCTTGTTGTGATTGTTCTGCAGTTTGAATATTGTTTGTTTGTTTTTAACGAGAAACTTGAGCAAACCTGATACACAAACATCTACCAACCTTGCCCAATTCCTGTGCATGTGCTAGCTCACTGACAAAACAGCAAATGCAGCACACACTAAGCATGGCATATTTTTGCATTAAGTAGAGAAGTCATAGATGAACTTGGTTCCCACTTGGGCTGACTTTTTTTAATGAGGACTTCATGCAGAGAAAGATGATGAGTTGAGCACATTTTCCTCGACCCAGTTTCACCCATGGGGTTATATGCTTTATTTTTTTTTTTTTTTAATTACTCATTAGGGAGGAATCCACAGATTTTGGATGTTTTAAATCAGTGGAAAAAAATGTGGCAAATTTTTTTACTACCAAGAGGGTTTTTTTTTTACTTTCCATAAACAGGTATTAACCTATGTTCCATTTCAAATAAGAATTTCACAGAGTTTAATCTCTTTTATCTTTTCCTCATTCTTGATTTATGATCACTATGTTTGGAAGTGGCAAAATATTTTCTTTTCTTTCTGAAATGGAATATTGTTCTGCTTGTCAGTTCCTCTTCATCAGCCTTCGGTGTTCCCACAGCAGAGATGCAGGGGTAAAATGCTTCTATAGGCAGAGTTCTGGTCTCTGTCTCATTATCCATTTGAGTTGCAGTTACCATATCAGAGTTTCTTCTGAACTGGTGTTATAGAATTTTTCTTCTTTTAGGAAAGGAAAGGGTCATTTTTCTGATAATACTATAAGGATAAAAAAGTTATCCTTTATTCTGTTTGACTTGTACTGTTCTAAAAGAAGACTCAGATTCTCAGAAGTGATGCCCAGTAATAGAAAACTGTGAGGGGTATTTTTACAATTAATATTTTAAGAATTTCCTGTCTTGCCAGAAGGGAGTATAGTGCCACTTATATTACTGTTGTTTGGGTGACAAACAGGCTTAAAATAATAAAAAGTATAAAACCATTCTTTGTACACCTTCCCATGTTCTTGCTTTCCGTAGCCTGCAGGTATGTTGTACTATTCAGCTTTGAGTCTCAAGTTTGTTATTATTGTTGGGGAAAACAGTATGTCCTCCCATAATGTTTTCATCAACCTAGAAGCTATAGCAGATGAACAGCTCAGATTCAGCCAATGAGTCTTTGACCTAAGAAGAAGGTAATAATTTTCAGTACCTCATTAGAAACTTCAAAATTACTGGAGTTTTCAACCCATGCCTATTTACAAACTTATTTATCAGTTTGGGAAGAGAGGAAAATAATAAAATACCCTAGTTGTTATGAAAAACAAAAATTTCTGCAATGGGATGCCTTTCTTTTGTGGGAGAATTTTGTGAGCACTTGATTGTGTACAGAAACCATTTTTATATGAAACAGAATCTACTTGGGAAAAAATCTTCATTAAAACAACCAATGCAGTTTTGGAGAAGACAAGCTTATAAAAACCCTGTTTTGAACAACATAAACTCTGTTAAGGTTAGAGATCAGAAGTCATAAAATTGTATCTTGTCCCTTCCAGTCAAAATGAATAGATTTATTTCATTTTTTTCTTTAGTTGTTACATGAATCCATTGTTCACATAAATATTTTCTAGGAGACAAACACTCAGAAATTAAGCTGTAAAAAATCATACAGGATATGGTCTTGCTGCTAGCATTTCTCATGAAAATCACATCACTTAAAGACCTCTGTGGGAAAAAAGCGCAAAGCATCAGTAATGTCATTTTGCTGGATTAATGACAAACAGGCTAATGTGCTCTACCCACTTTGTGCCATTCCAATGACATTGAGTAGCTTTAAATATGGTTTTAATGACATTATTGAAATGCTGTTGAACAACCAGTATGCACCAGCAAATCCATCCTTCCAAGTATAATAGATTGTATAGGCTCATTTCATGTTTCTTATATCCAAATGAGGTTAACGCATACTTTTGTTTAAATGTAAGATGAACATAGCACTCAGCTCTATAGCTGTTACTCAAAAATGGCTGTTTCAACTTTTCTGTTCAAGTGAGAACTACAGGAACAGGCCAGAAGGAATCATAAATCATAAATAAATGCATTTCTACGTAATTCAGAATTCTGCAGGTCCTCTCTGTCCCCTACCTCACAAGAAAGCAACAGAATAATCCAGTACTGTAGAGAGATGATGGGTAGACATTCCTCCATGAGATATATAACCAGTGATCCGTGATCCATATCTCTGTGCAAATTGCCCCAAATTACCGCAAAGTAAACTAGGACATGAAATTACCTCTTCTTTTTTTTCAGAGGCCACAACACAACCTAACTCATTCTGAAGTCTCCTCCACAGAACTGACAGAGAGGTTTTATAGATTAAGCACGTTGCTTTCACACTAATGATCTCAGTTTTGCAATGAGTTAATATAAAATATAAACAACATTTTTTACAACCACTAGTTAGTGCAACGTGTGCACAATTAGCAGCTTTTATGAATATCCTTTCATACATTTATTAAAGAGTCCATAAAAATGCCGAGTCTAATATATTTAGTATTTTTCTCCTCTGCAATAAAGTACCTTAGTATGAGTAAGAAAAAATGACAAGCTGAAGTGCTTTGCATCCCAATCCATCATTTAAATTATGCAGGAATTATTGGAAATGAATTTTTTGTACTTTAACAGAGCTCAAGTGTTTCTTAAGCTATAACAACACAATGGATTTGGTGATCACTTCAGAATAATCATGATACTGTAGCTCTTTCTGGAGCTCTAAAAGACCCTTCAGATATTTTTCTCTATTTTAGCAGCTTCCAAAGCCCAAATTCTCTCTCAGTAGCAGTGCTTAACTACCTAACTGAGAGCTGTTTCTCCATTGTTCATCAGCTCCTGTATCTGGCTCAGCTGGAACATCAGCACTAAACACAGCCTTGAAGGGAAAGACACAATTTTTCAGTTAGAAGGTAATAATAATAATAAAATTAAAAATTAATTAAAAAAATTTAAAAAAAGCCATATACCTCAGAGCTTTTTATTATTCTCCTGGTAGGTAACTGAGGTTGATTTTAAG
The DNA here is from genome assembly GCF_009819655.1 of Sylvia atricapilla. NCBI lineage: Eukaryota > Metazoa > Chordata > Aves > Passeriformes > Sylviidae > Sylvia > Sylvia atricapilla. The sequence goes on from NC_089146.1 coordinate 25,771,510, forward strand.
AAGATATGAATTACACCATTCTGCTCTCAATGAGTATAATAATCTAAAAGTGATTACATCTCATCTTCATATGTTAGAAGATTTACTCTATATTTGTCATACTATCTATGTGCAGAAGAGACAATCCTGAAGTCCTCTTAAATAAGAGATAAATTTTCTGTTTATCCATCAAAAAGCCTGGGATATAATTCACTTTCCAAGTCACCATCAAAAGTTTTAATTGATTTGCTTGTATATTTTGCATGTATTACTGGAAAATTATGAAGTTATCTGCAATTATAATTATGATGAAATTCTATTCTTAGGTTAAAAGGAGTGTCTGTATAATTACAGTGTAAGATTGGTGGAACTATCACAAGCTGCAGATTTTGAAATTTGGTTAGTATTGATCAGCGATCAACATTTTGCAAGCTGTCATTATCAAAGTTACTCTTCTATGGGTTATATCCAAAACTCTAAACACATGTCCGTAACACTTGTCTCTGTAAGACTTCACAACCAAAGTGAAAATTTCCTTAAATACTGATTTTCTAAAACCTTCCTGAAATCTAAGAAAATTTGTATATAAATTCTTACCTTAAAAATTGCACCTGTCTCTGGCATGAGTACTTCCAAATATCCTTGGCCTTTGGAGATGTTAAAATCCAGACAAGAACTTTCATATTTCTGGCTGAAATATTTTTATGTCATAAAAATCGTGCTGTAGGATCCTGACAAATCACTTCACCACTTTTTATATCCATGCTTTTAGTTTTTCTTGATGAAGAACATGTCATTTTAGTGGCTTGGTGATTATTCTCTCTCAGAAAATATTTGGTGTGGCCTTCAGACCTCTTGAATACCATTGGCAGGGATTCCCATCATCTCTCTAGTTAACACAGAACTACAAAACTGTCAGTACAGTTTCACAGTTATATAAAGGTACAGAACAGGCCTTAAAAAGCTCTTATAAGTTGTTCAGTTCACATCCCTGCCTCAAGATACCTGGCACGCAAGAAACAGTTTTTACCATGAGATAGATAAGTGAGAAACCTTTTTTTTGAGATTAAAATCTATCAAGTCGTTGCCGTATTGTATTCTGGCCATATCTACCTGCATTATAATGGAGGGGAGAATTATTCCATGAAACAGTGAATGAACCTCAAGTAGGTAAATCAACAAGCAGGCTGATCTCAGGCAAGCTCAGCACTAGGAACCGATTCATAATTTATAATTCAAAGTATGTAGGTCTTGGTAATCATCTAGATGGAAGGCACTATTTTAATATAAATCCCCCTGAATCTATTATCTATTATTTGGCAGGTAGTGAATTAAGTGCAAACTGAAAAGTGTGCTTGACATAAGAAAGGAAGATGAATGTTTGTGGGCAGAGGAAATCAGATTGTTGGAAAGGCTAGGGTGAAGGAGAAATAGGATTTATTAAAATTAAGACACAGTGAATACTGGTCAAAACCAGCTCTGGTATTCATAGAATCATGGAGATACTGGGTGGGAAAGGGCCTTTAAAGGCCATTAAGTCCAATGAGCAATGAGCAGGGACATCTTCAACTCTGTCAGGTTGCTCAGAGACCCATCTAATCTGACCCTGAATGTTTCCAGGAATGTGGCATTCACCACTTCTCTGGGAAACTTGTTCCAGTGTTCCCCCTGTTAGTCACCATGAATTTCTTCCTTTTATCTAGTCAGACTCATCTTTAAAACCATTACCCTTTGTCTTTGCAGCAGGCCCTACTAATGGGTCTGTCCCCATTTTTTAGAAGCCTGCTTTAAGCACTGAAGGGCCACAATGATGTGTCCCTGGAGCCTTCTCTTCTCCAGGCTGAACAGCCCCAACTCTCTCAGCCTTTTCTTTCAGAGGAGATGTTCCATTCCTAGGTTCATTTTTGTGGTCCTTGTCTGGACTTGCTCCAACCACTTTATGTCATTTCCATGCTGAGAGCTTCAGGCTGGATGCAATATTCCACAAGCAGTGGGACAGACTTGGAAACCCAAACTGCAGTTAGCACAAACTTCCTGATGCAGTGAAAAGCACTCTGCAATGGCAGCACCTGAGCAAATTCAGCACAAAAGTCACAGGTTTCAAGCAGTCTTTAGACTGCTTCAGCTTGCATGGGAACAGTTTCCATGCAAAAATCAGTTTCCAGCCACCTTTGGTCTTTTTAGTGTCTGTACACAAAATGAGGTACTGTGTGACATTCATCTAGGGAAACTTTTGATCTTTCTGCCAAGATTAACACTAGCATGAGGGTACTTTTGTCCTGTCTGTGCTTTCTAGATGTTTGCCATGTGGATTTAGAAACAACATTCAGATATCTAGCCTAGAATGCCTGGTTATTTCGAAGAAATTCTATCCAGTGATCCAAAGGCTGTTGTACAGCTGTGGGGTTGATCACTTAAGTGTCCTTAACTGGATAAATGCAGTTTGTTTGACTTTTATATTAGAAATATGAAACACCATACGACCTGGCATGCCAGCAAAAGGTTCTGCAAAATAGTTGTATGTTACTAATTATAATAATTCAAAGTCTTTCTGCAAGAGCTATAATTAAATGTCCTTACAGCTGAGTACATTCCCTTTTTCATTTTTTTAATGGGCTTCTTTTTTAAATAGGCTTAGTTTCAGTACTGCCTGGGCCAATCCACTACTCTGACTGATGCCTAAACTCCAGTGACATGCACTGCATGTCAAAAGTATTTCTAAACTGATATGAGAACAAAACATCTTTCAGGGTCTGTACTGTACTCTTCTTTGCAGTAAAAATTGGAAAGCTGGGCTCTGAACAGTGTCTTTTAGAAAACTTCCATTCTATTCTGATCCCATTTCACTGCTAATGTTCTGGATTTGGTGAAGTGACAGTTTCATGTGTTTCATTGCTATAGTAACACTAACAAAGAAACCTTCCTAGCTTAAAGGAATTCAGAGAAACTGAGGAAGATTATTATGTGAAAGATGAAATTGTAAGTAGTTATAAGGAACTTAATTTCTCCTTGAAGAAGAAAAAGAATCTTTTAGAATTTTTCTGAATTCTAAAATATATTTCATTCTTATTATTTTGTAGTGGTCTGATAGTCCATGTTAAAAGTGAAATAGCCATTGTCCTGGGCTGTTCCATAGCATAGGACTCTTCGCTTTGAAATCCTAAGATCACAAAAAGAAAAGTGGAGCTTAATATATACTTCTTACAAATGAGGAATCGAGGCACAAACAGATTTAGACTAAGCATTAACCTCCTGAGTCTGTTTATCCACAAGTCTGTAATTTTACTCAATAACAGTGTGAGAAAAAAAAAAAACACAGATATTTATGCAAACAGATGTAAAGGAAAAACTCTTTTTCAATTTTTAATATTTCTTGTGAAGTTTCAAGAGTGTGCAGCTCTTGAAGAGTGCTGTCACTTCTACCGATAACTTGCCTTCCAGGTAATCGCTGGTAACGACAACAATTCATTAAATAGTACTCAGAGAAGCACAAGGTAGGAGTACAGCTCTCTCCCACCAGTTCTTTGAGGGCTCTTATGTGTAATTTGTCTAGACTTGCTCAATTAGATGTTGTATAACATCCCCCTCAGTTTCAAATAGACTTCAAAATACCTTATCACCCTTATACAATACAAACACAACTCTTCGTCTTTCCTTAAGTACAGATGACTCTTGCCTTTTCTGTGCATTATTAGTACTATCACATTTTCCAGCTGTTAAAAACCTGCAGTTTTGTGGACTTTCAATAATTTACTTCTCCAAAGAACAATTCCTTAAAGTTCTCTTAGACACTTAGGATGATGTGAATGTTTTCCACTACTCCACTGAGTATGAAGGCAACTTACTTGGTTACCTAGTTTAGGAAGTTTTCTTAAGGCTGAAGTTAATAATTCACATCTAGTCACTTTATCAGCTGAGATCTGTGGTTCTAATGCTTGAAGAATTACTTGTCTCTTGTTCTAAGGAATAAGATCTGATCTTTTTCTTCTTCTTCTACCCAAAGTACATGTACTGCAGGATGAAGACTTGAAGACCATTGTTACAATCTTTCTAAAGACAGAAAAAACAAAGAGCTTTCATAACAATCAAGGATATGTACTGTTTCTACTGAAAATTCTGGGGGGTTCTCACACTTTCTTTGTGTCTTACTTTGTGGTTTGGGTTTGCTTTTGTTTTTTAATAGAAAGTGACTTGTACCCTCAGCTTAATAAGTGTTTTAAAAGTTGGAAATGAGCATTCCTAAAGAACGGTGGAGTCTGGATTGTAAGATAAAGAATGTTCAATATTTATAATTCTACACAGTCTTACTGCTGATAAACCACTCTCATGGTATTTTATTGCCTGACACGTCCTCACAAGATACAATATTGCTTACAGCAGACAAACAACAACTTAGCAAGAAGAAAAGAAAATTACTTCAGTGGTACAATGTTGAGATGAAGTAATAACAAGCCAACAGAACAGAAAGTGTGAGAAAAGCCTTCCTATTCAATTTTAGATGTTGATTTTTTCAAATAAGAGAGGAACTTGGAAGTTAATCTGAAAATAAATGGAATCATAATAATAAGTTTATCTTATTCGGCTTCCATGTCTCACTACAATGTGCAGTGCCTTCCGCAGATAAGTAGGGTAGTATTTATCCTAAATGCAATTCAGGTTTATCATGAGAACAGATTGCTTTGCCTTATATCCTTTCCAGCCAGCTTCATGGCGGTGAAGATAAATCAGCTCATAATATCAGTGCCAAAGGATTTTCCTTTCCTCCCTTTTATTGACAAATATTTTTTTTACAGGACAGACCAATGTGTGAAATCAATCCGCACACATGACAATCCCTCATGTAATGACAGAAGGATGAGCAACAGCCATTAATCTCTCTTTGTCACAGCCAAGGACTATGCAAAACAATTTTAGAAAGGAAAAAAAAATGCCATCAGGTCTGTGGAAAGAAGGAAGTCAAATCTACCTCAAATGAAGAATGAAGGAGACAAAAGACTGGATGTTATCTCACCTGTGTGAGTTGTGTTGAAATTGTTGCAGTTAATTAGATTACTCCAATCCAGAATCCATAGCAATGCATTTATATGACACCAACTGAGTTAGAATGCCCTATCTCAGTCCAATACAGTCCCTGCAGTGAAGTCAATTCCAATTTATAAGGGCAGTGCAAAATGTGTTGCAGAAGTTTTCTTCCTGAGTATTTATTTTCTTCATCACAGTCTCACTTCTTGTTCAATATTTACTTCATATTTATGTCATTTAGTAATGAACATATCAGGAATGAATGTTCAACTCATAGAAAATAGCTTTGTCAGGAATACTTAAAATTTTGGGAATGAAAATAATTTTTTTTCTGGTTTTGCCTTTCTCAATGTTATCAACCCATGCTACATCCTTAAGTAAACAACATTCACTTTGATGTGTAAGTTTTTCATATCATGTTGATGATTGGGCTGCTACATAATAGGTGAAGGTTAAAACTTGCACTATGGGCACTGAGGCACCCCCTGTGGAAATGCCCTTCACAAGATGTGCTGAGACAGTTTCTGCAGCTTCTCACATGTGCTATCCTGCATTCATGTGAAGGTGAATGGTAGGAAACTTTTCTGTATTAACAAGAACAGAACACTCTCTTTGGAGTCCATTAGGAAACAGTTGAGGTGCTGGATTCAGTAACGCTTTTCAGTTTTGGAGTGAAACACAGTAGGAACAATTTCCCCCAACAATAGATTAGTAATAGCAGACATTGATAGAAAAATTGCAATTGAAACCATGTGAGCAGATGACCTTACTGCAAAAGTCTGACAGGACACCTGAGATTGCTTTTTGCAATTGCCCTCAAGACCAGAAGAGGAAAACAGGAGAACGTATGGATGACACATTGAAGATGCAACCAGGGTAAAAGGAGAATGAAATCAGGAGAAGCAGCAATGAAGAACAGTCACATCCACAGTGTAAGTGATGGACTCAAAAGCAGAAGGAAGATTAGGAAAGTCAGGGCTGGAATAAGTTTCTCTGAGATCTGTTCAGGATAAGGCCATTATAAATTTTTAGCTTCTTCATTTAAATTGATGCTCTGAGCTTCAAAAATTTCTTTGTAGGAGTCTTCTTAGCTCTGGATAAGCTAAACCAAACGACAACGAGGTTAAGGAAGTTATCAACAAGCAGAGAGAAAATACTGTGCTGCAGTGTTTGGATACATCACATCCACAAGCTGGAACTTTCAAAATTCCAGGTCTTTACAGCAGAGTTTTAATGTTATTCATTCCAGTTTTGTAAACATTTTATTATTTCCAGGTGCAAGAATTTATTTTCTGCCACATTTAGAAGTAGACAAAGGGTATACATATCTTTTTATCCGTAAATCCCCAAAGCAGCTATAGCTTAAATTAAAGATTCCAAGCATTGATTAGAACATTAACTGTAAAAATAAATGTGTCAGGTCTATGCAGAGATATCAAGTGCCTTCAAATCTCAGCTCTCAGTAACTAGTAACACTGTCAAGTAAATGTCTTTCACAGTTTAGAACTTAAGAGCTCTTCATAAACTGGAAAAGACTTCTTTATTACACTGAAGTGCTTTAGATGGCCTCTGTTATTTTGTGAATTTTTAAAGTAATATCCAGAATGTCTATTATGGTTTGCATTGCCTTAACAAATGGAGGAAACTGGATATTAAAAAAAGAAACAAGTAAGGTAACTGCCCCATTCAGAACTTCTAAGGAAACTATGATTTATTCCTTTGTTTCTCACCATTCATCATCAACACTCACCCTTGAAAGGTCCAGTCCTTCAGAGATTTAAATAAGCAAAGCTCCACAGGCTTCAGTACAGTTATGCTACTTTAGAGCATGATCTGTTCCCTTACTTTTTATTTCTCTGAGTGTATGAAGCACCTAGGAATGCTGCTTGCACTTTCCTGTGACTCATTATTCATCATTTATCTACACTGAACTGTCTTTTTTGTCTATTAGTCTTTAAATATTCTAAGCCTTTCCTTATCTACCCACGCTTTTCCTCCTATTTACCTTTCCTCTCACATCAGCAACTAGCTCTGTCATCTTGTTATCCATACTCTAATTTTCCAGACCAAATCTCTACACTGGTATTACAAGTGTTCCAGATGCTTAACACACACCAAAAAAATCAAATTAATTTTCTTATTAGCAAAAAATTGGATTTTTATAAGCCTAATTATTCTGCCCTATTAAAATGCTGCTCCTCCAGCATCCAAGTTCCTTCTGTTAAACAAAGGTTATGTCACTCCTAGGAAATGCCACTACAGTGAGAAATGTAATCTCACTACTCTAGTGCACTGCTTTTGATAGTGACCAGTACCTTTTAATCCAAAGAAAAATATGATGCCTGCCAGGTAGAAAGGTCTGTGTCCAGAAGGACAGTCTTCAAATCTTCTGACTGGGTAGTGCTTTTTGTCTTTTTGCGCTCCATTAACTGGAGAAAAAGCAGCAGTGTTTGTGCAGAATGAACAATCCATTTCCATGTGCTCTGTCAGCCTTAAGGCACCAGCCAAGGAGTACAGCGAGTCCAGCCTAAAACCCACCTTGCAGGCAGAGTAGAATGAAGGCTCCCAGAGCAGGTGATGCAGAGACAGGGCTGGAGGCACACGCTCAGGTAAACAGGAGCACCAACCAGCAGCTGGGAAATTCTGCAGGGAGCAAACAGGCCAGCACTGCAGCACAGAGTGAAGAGCAGCTTCTGAGAGCAAGACCAGAACAACAGGGATAACAGTCAGAACCCAGGCCTCTGCCTCCTGCTGAAAACAACAGGTTTTGAGAACTTTTCCTGCTCTTCATAGACTGACTGGATCAATCTGCCTTTCAGTCTGTCACATAAAGCCATCCTACCTAAAGGGTCTGTGACATTTCTTGTTGGTGGCGTTTAGAGACAATTGTTTTTTGCTCCTCAGAGTGTGTATCCGTTGGGAGGAATCCAATGCTACCTGAACAGGTCTAACCTCTGTCCTGTTCCTTCAGACCAGCACATCCCAGCAGTCCTCTAAGAGTATATGCCACTATAATGGCTACTTTTCCTCCTCCACCATATTCCTCTTCACATTCCACAAACTCCATGGGTCAAACTCAGTGCATATGTCCAGGGACAACAGGCTAAGATGCTTTCCAGAGCTTATTTTCAGTGATTTTTGCAGCTGGATAATGTTTTTTGTTTATGTCCTAGCCAGCGGGGGTCCCTTATGTCCCAGATTACAGACTCTTTTTGTTGCAAAAGTCACATTTGCTGGACTAGAAATTATTGTCACCCTGAAATGGCAAAAAGCCAAATTTCATCACTCTAATACTTCAGTTCTTGTGCAAGAAATAATTCCAATAAAGTTAAAAATTTATTTTTCATCCTTTTTTTGTTTTTTAAATGAGAGGTTGCTCCACAGCTATCATTGTTACAAATAATCCTGTTAAGCTTTAGGGCAGCTGGATGCACATGCTTACCCTCTGCATTTTACTTCCCACTGTAAATGAAATGCTTTTTTTACCCTTGTGGGAATGCCAGTGTAGCATGTACTATCTTACAGTACAAAGCTTAGAAGAACAACAGTAATTGGCATTTCTTCCAGAGAAATGCGAAATAAGCTTTCCACCTTGCTTTTATAAGACATAAACAGAAAATACAGAAAAATAGAGCTTGCTCTCTGCCATTAGGACAGAGTGGACTCTCCCGTCAGTGAGCTTCATGTCAAACCAAAGTCAGATAAAAGAGGAAGGCTGAGCTCTCTTAGTACCCATGGCACACTTATTGGTCATGTTTTAAAATTATCTAGGCTGACCCAAAAGAAAATCACCGCATGTGCAAGAAGGACAATTGAGGAGCAATAGTTTGGTCATGTTAAGATCAAGACACATGGTCATTTACCAGTGTGTTCTCAGTATCCCCCGTCAGAGATAACTTTCAACACTCTTATGCTTAGCCAATATTGTGACAATGTCTTCACACAGGGAAGAATTAGCACTGCCCAGTAAGAAGGGCAATTACCAGATCACACTCTTCTGTAAACAGTCATCCTTTGGTCATAGGCAAAACTATCATGACTAGGGAGATTTTATTTAATTTAGCTTTCTGCCAGCTGATCTGAATAATTATCAATTTGAGTATCAAGGAGGTGTTCAGTACCAAACTAAAGGAAGAACCTTTCCTGTTTCATCATGTTCATTTTTCCCACAGAGAAACTTTTTAAGCAGGAAGATCAGACCATTTTTTTCACTAAACAGCTAAATCTAAAGGAAACAACTTAGCATCCTTATTTTTTCTTCTATGGAGCCCAGCCCAGCATGCCAGGGCATGGTCTGAGAACACCTTCCACACCAAAAGGATGTGCATGAGTAGCATGGGCAGCACAGAGACACACTTGGATGCACGGATGGCCAGCTAAGGGTTTCTGTGAGATAAATCCTGGGATGTGTAATTTTTTGCAGTTTTCCATGGAAGAAAAGTTATTATCTAAGCAAGACTTTTCAGTATACCAATTATATCTTTGAATGTCTAAATGCTACCTTGATTCCACTTGGAAATTCATGATCCTAAGGGCTGGCACATAAAACCATGATATTATATTACAGTTTGAAACTACAATGAGCTTTGCAAACAGATTTGCCACTTTTCAGAATAATAAGGCTGCATTTTTAGCATATGTAAAAAATACGGTGATGTAACATTGTTTTAAGAGTTCCCTTTTCTGTAATGAGACCAAGTAAAACTCATCAGCACCTATTCATAGGCAAAGAAAAATAAACAAAGACAATACAGCTTTAGCACATTTACTCTCAATTTCTCCTCTGTCTGCCACTTATGCAGCACTAAAGGACTGATCCAATGCCTATTAAAGTCAATGACAAATCCGCAACTGCTTTTGAATAGAATGAAACTGGGTCCAAAAGTTCTCAGAGGTTTCTTCTGCCTAGGTGAACAAGTGCACTTCACATGAAGTGCTGTTAGCACACAAGGCACTGCTCAAACACTAACCACGCAGCTTGTTAATGTGTGTTCTCCTCTGAGTGACAGAGCCAGCCATCCTCTCTGCAAGGCAGCCAATCTGAAATGACAGCATGAGCAGAGGGCTGCAGCATCCTGGGAAGCCATTTTCTTCTCTTTGCTGTAACGCTTCTTAATTATTTGCATAAGCAAAATGCTCCCTCTGGTTGCCCACTGACAGAGGAATATGTATCTGCCCTTCACTACTCCAATCAAAGCACTTACATATGCATTCAGCTATCAGAAGCTTCCAGGAGGGACTATTCACATGCTAAACCCCAGATATACAGATGAGATGTGAATGGTGGTTAAGATTGACACATGGGTAATACTAGAATGCATTTCTAATAATAGTAATGTTTTATTTTACAGTATACAGGTATATCAAAAGTAAAGCACTGGAAAATACTGAGGTTGATCCCCTTCTTGTTATGCTGGAATTTTGTCATAGTAGGACTAATTAATGGAACTAAGCTTTCCTTTCTCTCTAAAGTTAAACACTATGTTTTTGTTGTTGTTGTTCCTATGTGGGATCTTTTCACTAGGCAAAGCAATCTAAACTCATGTTTGGAGTCTGTCTAGAGTAGAACAAGCAAGAAAATATATACATTTAACTTCAGTACTTGAAACCTTACAGTACAGTACACCATGGAAGAGCTGACAACCTGACCAGTACTGACTGGAAGGGCAGGGCACCAGAGTCTTGCACAGAAAATGCAGGACAACTTATCATTGAGAAAAGAAGCGGCATGGGAAAAAAATAATGTGGAATGCCCTTGAGAAATTTCTTATGATACTTCTGAAACAAAGCAACACAGATGTTTCTGTTGCCAGTGAATGACATGCTAGCCCTAGTGTCTGGAACACGTCCACAGGAATAGTCACCCTCCACAGCCCAAAAACCAGTAACAGAACCTGTTAAAATCCCCTCTGGTGAGCAGCAACCAGAGGAACTTGTAAAGTGCTGTATAGCCTATTTTAAGCTATTCCAGGCAGTTTCTAGTACACTTTTTCATGTGAAGAGTACAATGCACTATAATAAGGAGGACAGCTGAAGTAGTCATCCTGCAGCAGCTCAAAGGCAAAGTTTAGAAGTCTGGATTCTTGCACAGCAGTGGAAACAAGTTTCATTTTTTGCCTTGTTAGTCAGTCTATGAACAATCACTGCAGCAAGTAAAACATAAGCTGGAGGAAAGAGTACCTGTGCAACAATGATTGAGAGGACAAGAAGTGCACTAAGATAAATTCTGCACAGAATCAATACTGGCAGTGTTCATCTGTACCGGAGAAGGGAAGAGAAGAATTTGAGAACCATCAGCTGCATATCTTACACAGAAACCAGTTCTCTAAAAGTAAAGGTGAATCAATATCAGCGTGCATCCTTATGAGTGAGCAAGGGTTCATGTTTTTGTTGTCAGGGAAATTCCTTGGATGGGTAAACCTGTGGAACTGGAAGCATTACTGAGAAAAATGTGAGTTGTGAAAGACAAGATAGAATCATAAATTAAACAAGAGGTTCTAGAAATAAATATGCCCTCAAAGCTGCCACTATGACTAATTCAGCATTATAAGTACATAACGCAAAGCCAGTCTTTATTAGAGCCTGGCATCATAAACCAGCAGGAATTTTAGTTGCAATAAAAAACCAGAGGGCATGCAGTGAATTTAAATAGCCAGAGTACAGTACGGGACTGATCCGAGGCAGAGGCATTGGCAGGATTCCCTGACCAACACAGAAGCTAGCAGAAGCAGCATTTGATGCCTCTCAGCAGTTGTGTGCAGCAACAGGTGGAGCAGGGAAGAAGAGCAAGCTTTTGAACAACACTGAGGATGGCCACCCTGGGCTCTCTTTCTGGCTGCAGCCCAGCAGGCATCTCCCTGCCCAGCACCCTTTCCCTTGGCACTGCTGCAGCATCAAAGCCATCTTCTGTCTGCTCCTCCCAGGTACTGCTGAGGGCGCTTTGGAAGTCACCCAGCACAGCAGGATGCTGAACTCACCTGGGTCTTCAAGGAAACTTGTAGGACTCTGAAGTCAGAGGTTGCTCCGTGGTTTTATTGTAGAATAGATCAATTACAAAGGCAATATATTTACCCTTTTCTGCCAGAAACAGAGCGGAAAGAAAGAAATGAACGAATGAGGCACAAAAATGTTATGGGATTGGATGTATTGTTTCCTCATTTCCTGTGGATTCTCTCTGCTTTGAAATTTGTAAAATAACTGCCATAATCAAATACCATAAATACAAGGCACAAATACATGTTAAAGCACAGAATCACAGAACACATTGCACAGAAAAAAACCTCAATGTCTGGATATTTTAATCTCTCTTCTTATTAAGTGGTACTGGGCAAAACTCTACAAAATCATACTGCTTCCCTATCTAAGCCACTCAAGTCAGCAACATTCACTAAAAATCAATGCAAATTTTCTGGTCAGTCTTGCTCTCTGATGTTCTAGCAGTGTTTTAAAATTCTTTAGAGACTTCAGGGGACGGTTTGTGGGTTTGTGATAGGTTTTTGTGTTTTTCTTTACTAAGATACTGTGCGACAAAAAAAAATTAAAAAAAGAGTGTGGAAGGAGAAGTTCTAATGATACTGTCCGACTGGCTCCACTGCAGGCTGAGTTTTTAAGTGAATTTTCATTAATCTGAGTATTCCTGTAGCAGTGTCCCTCAAAAAAGTCTTTGGTGACACACTGGACAGCATAAAGCCCATTGAATTAATACACCTGCAGGTCTATGAATTTGCTCTCTTCACTAGGTCCTGCTTGGTTGCTTTGGGGCAAAGACATGAAAGTTTCTTCCAATTTGTTTGGTTTCCCTCTGAAGACATTTTTAATTATTCTTACCTGCAATCTCCAATGGAATCCAAACAATGCTGTCCAGCTCCTCACCTTCCGTGACAGTAATGTCCTCTTACAGTTCCCTGTCCCCAGCTTCTCTCTTGGGGTTTTCGACAGGCATTTCTATAAATGTCATTAATGTTCTGAGTGGAGCTCCCAGTATGGAAAATCTCCACTCTGAACTGTCTTTATGTCACCTATTAATGTATGGCTGACTAACATACTGCTGGTTCTGAAGTGGCCAATGAAACAGCTGCTACAACAGCAATCAGCGATCATTTTTTAGAGTGTCTGTTAGCTCAAGAGTTTGTGTACTGGCATTGACATATTAAAGAGAACATATTTTTCTGGGTTTGATTAATAATTAACTTCTGGGGTTTGTTTTATGAGCTCCATGTGGCTCAGCACTGACAGCTCTGTACCTGTGCATCTCAGATGCTCACAAATAGCTAATCATGGGGAGCTGGCTGCGATCCCTGGGATTTCGGATCAACTGCATTCACAGCTTCAGATCTTCAAACGGGCTCTTCTCACCAATCCTATTCCTGCTGACTAGTAGTCAGATTTATTCTGATAACTCCAGGAAGAGAGAAGCTGTGTGCCTCACAGAGAAGTGGTGCATGCTGTCTGCTCCAAGCAGGACCAGAGCAATTCCAGAAACTTCCTCCTGTGCACTGGTCTTGGCGCTACAGGAATCTGCCTCTTTCCCATCCTGAAGGCTGACCCTGCTCTGACATCAGCACGGAGCCTGAGCAGCTGCTCTGGCCTGTACATACCTCAAGGGCACCCTGTCTTCACAGAGGTGCACTCAGGAGCCACGGAGGCCATAGAAGTACACAGCTTTGCAGGCATGTTTCAGCCAGTTCAAACCAGTTCAGACCAGACTCAGACAGTTTGATCCAGATCTGACTGGTTCAAACCAATTCCAACCAATTCAAACTGGTGCAAACCAGTTTTAATGGTCCAACCCATTCAAACTGGATGAAAACACTTTAAACCTGTTTGGAACAGTTCAACCAGTTCAAACTGGATCCATCTGGTTCCTACAGCTTCAAAGCAAATCCAACCAGATCTGACCTGATCAAAACTGGACCCAAAGAGTTAAAATTGGACCTGACTGGTTCTGACCACTTTCAGCTGGTTCCAGCTGGTTTCAACCGTTCAAACCATGCAGAACCACTTGAAACTGCTTTGAACTGGTCCAGTCATCTGTGAACTGGCAGTAGCTAGGTAGATCCAGTTGGAACCAGACCCAAACAGTTCAGACTGGATCAAGATTTGTTCAAAATGGACCCGACCAGTTCCGACCAGTAATTTAAAAGGAATAATTTTGTGGATGGTGCCATGACATTGATGCAGTCAAGCGACATTGGCACTTCAATTTGCTGGCAGGTATTTCTAGGCCATGAGTTCACTGCCTGTCATTCCTTTGAAGTTCCAGCCCAAACCTGATAGAATCTCCTGTAGCAGTACGTGTTTGAAGGTATCCATGAATTAAACATTCAGTAGGCATGAATGGATCAATGTCATCTTAGCCACCAATTTATCAGTAACCAAATATTAAAATATGCAAAATAGATGGTTTCTAATAGAAGTGTAATTGGGCATTCAGTGTAAAAAATTATGTTTGAAATGTAAATAAAATACACTTTTACTTTTTTGCGTGACTAATCGGACATTCCAAATTTCATTACCACTTTGCAATACGTATTGATATTAACCATGACTTAAACATCTTTAATACTGAAAATGCATAATTTTATTTGCCATGCAATGATGGAACAAAACCACTTGGCATATAATGCTGGAACACAATTCCCCTTCTAATGTCTTGTCTTTGCAGAAAACTTATTGTTGCTGGTGATGTATGGCATTAGGTTTTTGAGCTTGCCTAGGAAATGTTGTAGCCAATGCTCTGCTCAATAAAGAATTCTTTGTGAGCCAAACAAGAGATGTGTAGAAACAAGCTGCTGGCCTAAGGGGACTACGTGCCAAACATAAACCCCTTGCACCATCTCACTGATAACTGTGTCAAACCATGACCACAGAACAAGCAGTGGAAAATTTTACGCATTTCCTAACTTCTCTCTAACCTCACAGTAAACATAAAGTTTGTTCTTGGCCTTCTCACTTCTGCATGTCAGCAATACATCCATCTCTTGTCTAGAGGTGGTTTTGTCTTTGACACAGGATTTGCCTCTTTTCTTCTAGTTGCAAATACCTATTGGGGACTCAAATAATTCACCTCTTTCTTTTCTGGAATCTGTGAATAGTCCTTCACTTTCAATTCACCTGGAAACCTCTGTCTTTCTAGGCACTGTGCCTCAGGAAAGATAAACTTTTGCAACATTTGAAGGCTCTTTAAATTCCATTACTGCTTTCCAAATTTCTCTGGTATTATTCCACACAAGCAGCAAAAAGTAAAAACATCTGTTCTGCTTCGTCACTTCTTCCAAGCAGCAAATAAACTGCAAGCAGATTTCCTATCCACAAAAACACATTTCCGAGGTAGCATAAGGAGTGTTTTAAGAACATCATCTAATTCTGCAGCAAAAACCTTTCATCAATCTGTTGCTAAGGGCACATATGAAGATTTTATTAACTAATGTTTTAGCTCAGTTTTCAAGGTGGGATCTGATTGAAGATCTCTGGATTTCCCAAAGGCTCTTGCAACTCTGCCATGCTTGTCTTTCCTTAATGACCACCTCTACAAATATGCAGTGCAGTAAAATGCAATAGCTTCACATCACTGCTGCTTGTACTTCTGTTTTTTATCATCCATCTTATGTCTTTTCTCATGGAGTGGCCACTGAAGACATAATTGTGCATCCATACTCTGCCAAAAAAGTAACTTAAGCAACTAATAATGCAATTCACATATTTTTCTGCCACAACTAATACCTTTTTGATTATGCAGAAATGTCTCAACCTCCTAACCACATCCATTCAAGCTTAGTTATTCCTAAGCATGTAAACAATCATATTGTAATCAATCTGATTATTCATCTGTTTTTAATTAACTGCATAAGTGATTGCAAGATATGGGTCTTTGCCTATAAATCCTTTTCTCTGCCTGTAAAAATAATGAAAATAATAGAGTTGCTGAGCACCACAACTACTGCATTTGCCTCAGCTGTTTAAACAGTAGCCAGCATTGAGTCAAGAAATAAGTACAGATACAGAAAAGCTGTGTCAGCAAAACAATGGTACCTTGATCTACACAGAGTGCTATTGTAATCAAAAAAATCGTCCCTTATAATATTGTGGGTTTAATATCATAGCCTCATAATACTGTGTCTTATAATACCTTTAACTTAATAAATAAGATATTTTTTCAGTGGTTTTATTGTTGGGGTATTAAAACTATTTTTCATTAATCATTACTGTTGCTACAAGCCAGTCTGTGGTATTGTGAATGGTCCAGCATCCTAGTGAAGATCTACCTGTGCCTTAGTGTATTGAATATAATACGAAAAACAGAATGCAATTGTATAAATTAAGAGTACCACTATGTATAACATTCCAGATCAAAAAGAAGCACTATAGAGTTAAAAGAGGTTCCCCAGAATGACAGTTAGAATTACCATGAAAACTCATCTACAAAGAACAAAAAACACTAGGCTTGCTTATCTTAAAGAGATTAATAGGACATGCTACCAAAAAAGCATATGCACTCATAAATGAAGCACTGGAAACTTAAGTGTAAAGTAAAAGCATCAGTCTTTTGCTTTCAATGGGGAGCAATTGCAGAAGAGAAAAATATTGTAAATAAGAAAGACAATTTGTTGTGTTAGAAGGAAGGTTCTGCACCCTTACTCACCAAATCAATAAACGGTGACACTCATCACTACAGGTTACATTGGTACCAAGTTTAGCTCTGAGGAAGAAAAGGTCATTTACTCATAAAAATACAAAGAGCTACTGGAGAGAAGTGTGGGGGGGAAATCCCACCTAACAAACAAACAAAATCAATCAAAAAGCTTACCTCATGCTTAAGGGTTAAATCAGTTCCAAGGCAACCCTGATTAGGATGATTGCAAAGTATTCCACCTGTGCCAAGCATAAGACTTCTCATACTTTCCTTTATGATGTTCAGGTTTACCCACTCTCAGCCAAGGGCCTGATTCATGACTCTCAGCTCTCTTTATGTTGCAGATATTCTTATCACACTTACTCCAAAACACTGCCATCAAAGGAAATGCTTGATGAAAGAAATACTTTTCATTCTGTTGCTCACAGAAAATAGAAGCTAAAGAAAGAAAAATCTCAGGTGAAAAGACCAGCTTCTTGTTTTCTTTATTACTGATTCTTCTACATCAGCTTTTGGAGTATTTTCAGGAAGATTTAGAAGAGAGAAGACCATTTCACACACACACAGAAAAATGAGGAAGCTACTTACTATATTACAAGTACCAGTTTACCCCTCCAACTCTTCCAATACAACTGGCTTATACTGAAGTGTCACTCTTAAAAGTTCTCACTGAGGTTTTGCTTATCACTGTCATCTGAGGTGAACCATAATCCACGAAACCACCCTGACAAATTACAATCATCCATCAAAAAAACTTCCAGCATTCTTCCTGTAAGAGTAACCAAAGTGGTTCAGAAGATTTTCTTTATTTTTTAAAATTATTTCCAGTGCTCACTTATTTCAATTTCCTTCTGAAATTATTTTTGTAAAACTTCTGCAAATATTTCCCAGTGATTCCCAGTGAGAGTATATTTACAGGTGTATCAGGCTAATAATGTCTTTATTTTTTGCTGTTCAAGTGAGAAAGAAATGGATGAAATTATTGAAAAGGGAACAATTAATGGAATTATTTATTTAAAACTTACCTTTTTTTATTTGAAAACAAAAAAGGAGGAAAAAGCCCTTAGTGATGAAGTAATGTACCCTACCATATTATTTTGAAGAGGATGTCATACAAATGCATTCAGAACATTCACATATAACCATAAAGCTGCCTGAATAACAGTTAAAATGTGGTGGAAATTAAGACTGACTTATAAATTTAAACTAATAACTGCAGTATAAAAGCATATGTCATCAATATATCAGGGCTTGCTTCTACTGCTAGAAATGGATAAAGTTGGAGGATGTGCAAAGGTAGATGATGTATAAAATTGTAACAGATTTTCAGAGGATGGCTTTGGCAATGGTTTTGACATACACTGACCTGGAGTGACTCCTGATCCATGACCAGTCTGTTTGAATGCCATGTTCAGAAAAGAGTACAGACTGGGTGCTCACCAGAGGTGCCTTGAATACCTATCTGCAGCCGGAAAAGCCGATTTAAAAAGTGGAGTAGCTTCTATCATTTAATAGCAGGTGAGCTCCTACACTGCCCAGCCTGAAACTGGAGTGAGCCAGACTAGAAGGGGAGGACCACACTGGCACTAATAGTTTTAATTCATGTAGGCCTAGAGAAATGCAGCCAAAGATATGCTGAATCTAAAAAGAAAATTTAAAAGCCTGACAAGCCTAAGCTCAAAACCTCTAAAAATAAGATAGATCTTACTCCAAGACCAATGAAAAAAAACTTCATTCAGAGCCTGAAATAGCTGGGCTTGATTATGGTTGATTATATCAGCAATACCACCTATAATGGAAGTTGTGGGGTTTGCTGCTTCACAGATCCTTGTTATTCTAATTTCACATTTTACAGGCTACTCTGCCAAGGCAAAACAAAATGTTAAGACAAACTTGGTTTGTTTTGGGATTTTTACTATCCTATCTCTTGTTCCTATTTATATACAACTCTCAAAGTGTTAGAGAACAATGAAGTCTAGAGAAGTGTCAACTGAGAGTTTCTGGAACACTTTCAGTCCTAACTAAAAACAAACAATGTGGCACTAGAATTTTCTGTGGATTTCCAGTTAGCTGCCATTTGGTGCAGCCATGCCACTGATGTTTTGGTGTTTGCCTCTTAGATCAAGCTACAATATGCTTAAGAAAGACTAAGAAATGCTTAAAGAAAACTTTTGCCATTTCTTAGCAGAGAAGTGACAGCAGTAATAATTAATATCTCTGTGCTTCACAAACAGTGAAATCAGATGCACAGTTTATCAAGAGTCTGTGTATGTAATTTTTTCATTAACAATTCTGCAGACAGAGCATTGATAATTGTGCCCGTGGTGAATCCCAATGAGGTGTATTTGCCTGACACTGTTGCAGAAGGGGGAAAATGAATATATGCATTTTAAATTTTTATGATTACATTTTTACTGAAGTGTGGGGACCTGGAGCTTCATGACTGCTTTAATGCAATTGGTTCCACTTAGGAGAGATGACATGTTGAAATGTGATGTGCTGAATGCTTCCCAGGTAATTGGAATTCAGTCAACAACAACACCGGGCATTGTCACAGGTTTTAAATAAAAAGGTTTATCTTCCTCTTTTATATTATGGGATATGATTCATCATATTATACAATATCATAATTCTACACGACAGCCTCTCAAACAGAAATTTAAAAAGTTTGCTTCACTCTGCGCACTCCTGAATTTGGATCACAAGAGCACGTTAGGAAGGGCCCACATATGCAGCCAACACTTCCCAATTCCCTTGCTCACATAGACGACCCCATTAATTCCTGATAAAACTCTAATAATTTGTACAGCATTACAGCCCCTCAGGAATCTGAATCACTGTTGGTGCTGTTTACCCTCCTTGTTTGTGCATCCTTCCCCAGAGCTATTGGAAGGAGAAGCCACCAGGAAAGAAGAAAGGACATTGTGCAAAAATTTATGGCAGAAGTAAAGAGTACTGCATAAACTCTGGGGGTTGCCATGGGAAACACAACCTGGCACACAGTGATTCTTCCAGTAAACTAATTTCTTTCATATTAGAACAGGGAAACAACTAGAGGTGAGTTAGCTGTCTGGGAAGAGAGAAGACTGCTGCTGCTATTGAAACGTTATATCTCAAACAAAATTAAAACTGAACTAAAACAGATCCTGAAAACTGATGGTAAATTTTCGCATTCTCCACCATTTAGTTCCTATCCAGCTCAGATGCTGATGTACTAAATTTTCTTCCTGAAAATGTTGACCTGAGTTTTCCCACCTGCTCTTTTTAGGCAGAGAACAGCTATCTTTCTGAATATTTGTACCTCAAAGATGAGGAGCGCAGGGTGGGGTAGATAGATTTGAGAATGGGATAAATTATACAACCCTGATATACCACAAAATATTTTCCACAAATATTTTCCTTTGGCTGGACTATTCAAGTGGAAAAATATAAATTAAAGTTTAAACATCAGAAAGAAACTTAAAGCCCACCAGTGCTCCACGCTTCATGTTTCTTTTGAACAGAGGAAAACAAGACTTCTTCTATGTCATGGAAGACCAAAAACTGAGACATACTTTTCAGTCTAATGCTTTGGATGTAAAACTAAACTCCTTCTGATAAGGATACCAACTTTAGCTATAAATTTTGTCCTGAAAATGCAGCCAAATACCACTAAGGCTTCTCATCTCTGCCTGCTGTGGCTTTGCCTTGTAATAGTTTCTACACTCCAGTGTAGATGTTGAATTATTTGTAAAGTCTAACTTAGACTCTTATAGCCACCTTCTGACCTTTAGTTAAATCCAAAAAATTGCTACCAGCTGAAAATGATTTGGTGGCTTGAGTAGCAAGGCTGGATTTGGGAACAAATATCTGCCTAAATCCTGCCACTGGAGATAGATGCTTCAGCAGCAACTCTCAGTCTGAAAAGACCATGATAATCCAATCATCCTTGAGGATTCTGTTCCATGTATCTCTCAAGCTCTAGTTGCCTCTTCATCTATACAAGGACAAAAGAATGTCTATTCTTTTCTGTGAGAGAATGTCATGCACAGTGAAAGATTCTTGGTTTGTCTTAACTATCAGAGCTCAAGTGCAGACAGTGCAAGCACCTCCTTCACCTAGACTGAATATCTGGCTCCTGGGCATCTGATGCATCAGGAAATAATTTACTTTGTAATTCATATTTGAAGAAAGAGTTTATGCTCCTGTCTTCTTTATTTCTGTGTATATGAAAATGAAATAAACAAAGGGAGATTTCTAGCAGAGCCCTGATTTTTGTGGGCACAATCTGTAACTTTTTAAGGTGCTCAGTAACACAAGGGGAATGAAAAGTTTCTGTGTTTGTGACACTCCTTAGCAGGCAGACAAGAAATAGCAACCAATTCTCCTACACCCACAGCTCCTATGTCACTTGAGTTCTTAAGCTTATTTTTAATGCTTCAGAAGTCCATAGTGGGTTACTTCAGGATTGCCTCTCTCCCTTCACTTCCCTATATCCTGAGGAAAACACCTGGAAAGAAAGACATGGCAGGATGCTCTGGTAAATGAAGATTTATTTTTTTTTTCCCTCTACATGGAACATAAGTCATTAATTTTTGATGTTAAGGGATTAATCTGCGTATGAAGCAAAAAACCCACTGACTGATATTTCCATGAAACAGATGTTCTAAATGCCATGTAGCAAAGAAAATATCTGTGCAAAACAAAGGCAATCTGGTCCCCTTACTGAAAGGTTAAGATACAATTACAATTCTTTGTGCTCCTGAATGTTGGTCCAACCAGTCTATACATGGTCCCATCACCTGTAAGTTAGGACCGTGTTCTCAACACAGTCAGTTACAAAACTACTCAGCAGAGCTTTAGTTGTTGTTTTGCTGGAGTGGGGTTTAAACCTCGATTTCCTGTATGTGAATATTCCTGTAGAATTTAGTGAAAGAATAGTCTGAACAAGTGGGGCCTTGATATTTAGTTCGATAATACTGATGCTTAGTATCTGTGATAGGACAACTAAAATGGGCTTGGAAAACCTGACCTTCAGCTGTCCCACAGACCCAATGTATGATTACACCTAGGCCAAACAAGCTCTCTGTGCCTTAGTTTCTCTTCATGCCAGTCAAATATAATAATTTTTCTCTTCTCATGAATTTAGATTGAAAGACAGCTTGTTGTTTGATTTGGGTGGGTTTAGTTTGGTTTTTCTAGAATGGAATATAGCTCACTATGTGTCTAAACAGCATCTCAGTCCTGGCTGAAATTTTTTGACGTCACTCTTCTCAAGATAATGATAACATGCACAAATTTTCTCTTTTCAAAGCTTGTGTTTCCTGGGATGCAGTATGGTTTTCTGCTGGCCAGCCTAAACTAGGCAGTATCAGGCTAGACAGAAGGCCATTCACCTCCAGAGATTGCTCTCCACCCACAGAGAAGTATTTGGAGACCCCTGGAAGTATTTGGAGACCCCTCTGCCTTTTGGGTAAGCAACACTGAGGTCACTGTTGGAAAAACTCACTCCTGCCTGCCAATTTAATCACATGATGCTCTCACAGACTATGGGGATATGTTAGGCATTGAACCCAACCACAGGGCATAACAGCATATTCCCACAGGACAGGACATGATCTTGGTCTGATGTAAGATTCAGGGCAGACAAACATGTTTCTCTGGATCATGCTGAGGTGATCCAGAGCTGGGATGGAGAGATGCCCCAGCCTCAGAGCAGGCAGAACAGATGTAAGAACAGGGCTAGAAGAGTGAAAAGTGTAAAGGCTGTACTTTATAGTTTGCTTAGCCAGAAGGTCTAGGCTGATAGGGAATGCCAACACCTTTTGAGACTATAACAATTTCTTATGTTATTTACATTATTATGTACTGCAGCAGCACCTTAAAAATGGTCAGTAAGGTTTATACTTCGTGAAAACTGTGATATCTGACTTTAGAAATCAGTTCAAGTGTATTTAAAAGCGTAACAGCACAAAATGGGCTTCTTAAAAACATAACAGGCCATCGTGGGGGTAAAGCAATACAGAAAAGTATAATTTATATGATTTTCTTTCCCTGCTCCTTCCAGATGATTACAGTGTCAATTTGTAAACCAATATAAACCACTATAAAACTGAACTGCCTTAACAAGAGAAAATTAGTTAAAAAAAAAAATGTAGCCTTCAAGTACAGGAGCAGGTAAACTACTTCCAAATCAAAAGTTCAATTTAATCTGAAAGGAAAACAAATCCATCAATGTCTATTCAATTTGCACTGGAGCCTAGAGGGACAATCTACTCAGTTTCAACTGTGTCTATATATATGCTGTTTAAATCTTAAGTTCTCTCAACATAAGTTCTCTCAACATAAGCTTTGCACTTGGCTGTCTAATTTAATTTTCATTTCACACATCTGTGCATGTATAAAAATTGTTGATATTCTTTTCTAATAGACATTTAGTTATTCAGCATTGTTTGGGGTTTTCTTGTATTTGTTAATTTTTTGTCCTAAATGCCATGTTTTTTTTAATTTCGCCTAACACTTGACAATTTCAGTAACAGTGATGATCCCACAGTGAGGTGGTTCAAATGGCAGATGGCCAACTTCACCATAGTAGACCTATTTTTACAGTGGGAAATTGTAGAAACATATTCCTATGACCTGTGTTGGACATGGCTAAAAGCTGAACAAGCTGAACAATCTCAGTTAGCAGCCTAACTGGAGAAGGGAAATATGAGAAACCAATGTTTGGCTTTGCTGTCATTCAGTGTGTAGCAATGGTCTGCTTTCTAAAACACAGCCAGTAAATTTGCGCTGGGTTTGTGTGGCCAAGTTTTGGTAGCAAGGAGCTGCAGAGGTGGATTTTTCTTAGAAGCTGCCAGAAGTTTCAGAGCCAGTGCTGCCCAAGGCTGAGTCCATGAGCAACGGGGGTAGAACCTCTGGGAGTCCTTCCAGATCTGATCCCTGGCTGCTTGGACACTCTCTGGACTGCCTGTCCTTGGTTCCTTTTTAGGTTGTTTTACATGTGTTACATGTATTTAATTTTATTTTGGTGATGTTGTGAGATTCCCACATGGACAGAACCTCCCACCAAATTGTGTGAGTGCAATTTTCCATTCCCCCTTTAAATATCAGCTCTTTACACGTTAATTAGTTACTATATGCTGGTGTGCCTCGAAGTCCCTATGTGAAATAAACATCCCATGGAGACACAGATGATGTTCTGCAGAAAAGAAGATTTGAGAATTGATCCTACTTTTTCCCTTAGAGAAGTATCTTAATCAAAGTCTTCTGTAGTGTTAGCGAAAAAATCAGATGCTCTTATTCTGTTCTTTTATCTTCATATCCTTTTATTAATAGATATACTGTAAAATAGATCTACTGTAAAAAGTAGATATTCTAAATAGCTTATCAAATGCTGTGACCTTTTATTAAAGGAGAAAAAAATCAAACGGAAAAAAAGCAAGATATACCACTGAGAATGTGAAAGTTTTGGAACTTTTCTACACATTGAAGTTGAGTCAGAGCCATCAGTTCTTCATGTTCCCATTCTTTCAAAACTCTAAAGGGGGAAATTTACAGATAACATATTAGCAAAAAACCTCGGTCCTTTTCTGTCCTTTGTTTTGCAGTGTGAAATTACATTTGTTTTGTTGAATCTGTAGCAGTTTCACTCTGCTAATCCATTACTGCACAAGAGGCTGTAGAAACTACCAAAAGTTGTGTTCTCACTTATTCATCCCCACCACCACTCAGAATTCTTGTGATGTTTTTCTTTCAGTCTCAGATTCAAACAGTAGGAAATGTTTTATGGCCTGGTATGTACAGTGGTGTGTGCAACATATAGGATTCCCAAAGTCAGGTTTCAGGTGAATAATTATGGTACCTAGGACTTTGTATCCCAGTTTGCCCCTTCCTTCCCCCCACTTCCTTGGTTCAAAACTCCCAGTAAAAACCACCCATGCCCCGAAAACAACTGTGGTCTGAAAACCACTGACAATCCTCATCTTAATCTATCAAATCTGACAGTCATCACACTTGAGTATGGAAAGGGGCACACTAGAACCACCTGAAAATGCAGCAGGCTAAACAGACATGATAATCATGCCCTACTCTGGAAATATCTGCACTTATTGTAAAATTGTCCAAGTGCCATGAGGCACTGAGCTGGATGCTAGAGTTTTTTGTTGGTTTGTATAAACTGCATCTCTAATGGTATAAAACATTTCCATGGCAGGATTGTGTTGAAAGATTTAATTCTATCAAACACTTACTTGAAGTGTCACAGACTGAATAATATTCCAAGTATCTGAAAGAGGGTATTTTTTCACATGCCCAATATTTTAAAGTAAAAGCAAGTGGGAAGAGAAATGGATTTGCCTCTTGCACTCAGATCAATGCATTTAAGCACTTTTTTATGCAGGGAAAAGAAAGAGCAACATTCTTAATGCTTCTGAAATGACTGGAAAGTCAGCTTTAAGCAATTTGTGTCCTTATGAGAGATGTTTGATGAATTTTCTGTTGTTTTCTGCTTTGTGGCAAATTTTCAGTCAGCGAATGAGTTTTAGCTTCTCATATAGGGTCTAGTGACTAAACTTAGTGTGGGTGTACACACTCTGTAAATCAGCTACAGAGCTGAAAAGCTCCAAGTCAGGCTTAAGAAATATTTGCAGTAGAGAGAGGATTTGATTACATGTTGAGGAAATCTATTTCTTTCAGGTTTTCTAATGATATTTTATCTCCTAGATGCCCAAAGACATTGTCAGAGAGTGGAAAAATAAGCAGAAGCTCATTTTGCCATTTTGATGGCTTGTTGGCTCATAGCTTGCCTGATAGGACGTATTCCTCTTCACTGTAGTTCTGCAGCAGCTCTCCCGTGGTCAGTAATACCACAATGGTCTTATATTACCTTAAAAGAAAAGAAAGAATTCAGCTCAAAGGCTTCACATTTCTTGCCCACATATCAGTAGGTCAAGTGCTCACATCTGAACAGCTAAGAAGCTTGACAATTAACATGCAAATGCTGTGGGTGAATGAATTTTTCCTTTTGCCTTCCTGACCCCTTGACTGAAGCAACCTAAATGAGAGCTTGTATTTAATCATAGAGGATCTCCCTGAGGAGAGAGTGTAACCTCTGATACTCTTCATGGCAGCACACTAATTAGATGTCCTCTTCACAAAGGAACAAACAGAATGTTTCATTCATATCAGGAGGCTTTCACAGATCTCCCCCATGGGGCAAAATCTCTTTAGAAGGACTTCTGTCCCTCATGCATTGATTTGCAGCCTAACAACTTGCAGAATTGTTTTACATGGATTGATCTTGTCATGTATTATCCAGCTTGCCATAGCAGAGCTTCTGACAAGATTTCTAAATGGTACATCAGGCTGCGCGTAGAATCTTATCATAGCAATCCTGACCTAAGGAAAAAGTTAGAATAAAACCAAGGGAAAAATAGGATAATTTTATAAATTTTGAGACTCTTGAAGTTGTATGTTCAATATGTTTGAATGGAAAAATTCAAGAAGACGATAAATTATGGAAAATGTAGGGTTTTATTTAAGGGAGTTTTTCACAAGGAAATATTTTTTAAATCGTGCCAAATTCTATTCTTAAATCATATAACTCGAAAAAGAAATCCCTTAGGGTAAGGCTAAAAGTGTTGGATGTTCCAAAGCAATGCAGTACTATTGAATCTTTGGGAAAAAGGGTTTCTTTGTATCTGTGTCCTATACCAGGGGCACTCCAGGCCAGATTGCACTGACTGGGTGTGGCCGATTTTGGAGAAGATTGCCCCAAGCAGCTGCTGGAACTGAGTGCAGCTCTTTGCCTTCTCCAGAGTTTCAACCACTATGAATACACTCAACCATAACTAAGTTTTTCATTAAACTCCTAAATTTATTTGCAATACAGTTTTCTATTTCAACCCACAATTCTGAAGCAATCAGTTTGTTGCACATCCTCCCCATGAACAGAAGACTTTTGATTTATGGTAGACAGTGAAAAATATTCCAAGCCGAGGAATGTCAGCAGGATGAAACATTCACTTCTTAGGGGATCTGACAATAACTCAGATCTGGCCACCTCTATCTGAAATTATCCCCTTTAAGACTGTCCTTATTAAAGGAATGATTCTTACAGTATCCAAAAAAAAGGAGAAAGTAATAAAAAATTCATTAAGCTTAGTCAGCATGTTGCTGTTGGCACTGGTTTTACATGAAAGATACACACAAAGTAGAGAGTCTAATAGGTTAAATAAAACCTTAAAATGTCTGTGCTACCTCCATTGACTGGACATAAATGAAACAAGGCATCCAAGTTTCCTGGCACTTCCTGTTAAAATGTGTTATCAGTATGTCTGTTATGAGTATTTCCCAATGACTTAATAAATGCTGGTTTGGTCCTAAAAAAACCAAGCAGCTGAGTACTACTTATGCAGTTGACAATGAAAATCAGGCTGATTGAAAAAATTTTATTAAGTCTTTCTGCCTTTTTAGGGTTTTTTTTTAACAGAAAGATTCTTCCAGGGTTTGGGTTTTGTTTTTTTGTTGTTGTTGCTGTTGATTTTTTTAGTTATTATTTTTTGTTATGAGAAGTGAGTTTTAGATATGCTGCCAAGGTGTCTCATGGGAATTGCAGGTCTGATATTTCACTTTTCTGACTTCTGTGGGGCAGAATCCCTGCTGCAATTTTTTTCTATTATTTTACGTAGACGGCTCAGTTCCTCTAAAATCCCTATGAATATTTGCTCCAGCAGAGCTAATTTTATATCCAGATTGCTTATTGTCTGAAGCACCTGCCTTTGGTTTAAAACTCATATTTTTGTCCATGTTACCAACCATGTACTGCTTTCCAGTCAAGAGTTTTCTATTTTCATTTGATATGGCTAAACATTTATTCATATTACACCACCAGATTGACAGAAAAGACAGGAGCATTTAAAGTCTGCTGAAAATGAAATTTCACAGATTCCCCTACCAGAATGAACTGAATTTTACAAACATTTAAAATAGCCACCTGCCCATGTTGCTCTTTTTCTCACACATACAACTAAAAGTTGCAAGGAGTAATTGGTAGAATTATCTCGTGTGTTTTTTACTACATTAAATCCAAGTGTAAGACATAATCGGTTTAAGATAGCACTTATGCAAGATAGCAGACTTAAAGTGGAAATCCATAACAAATTAAGGATTTTCTTTATATTAATACCATGTTTGCTATATTGTATAGAAAACAAGGCCAAAATGCACAAGGAAAACAGGACTGCTACAATATCTACAGTTCCTTGACTGATTCAGTAATTTATCTTGAATTTCCTGGCACATCACATTGTGTTTAATCAGAAGCAGAATTATGTTCCTACCTCTCCGAGACTCTGCAGTCTCTGACTCAAAACTGAACTGTCTGTATTAACTCAGATTGGCTTTTCCTGACATTCTGCTGGCTGAATCTTTGATAATTGGCTCAGTCTCATGCAAATCCTCTGAAATTTGCAGAGACCCTATATGAGACTTAAAATTATTCTAACAACGAAAGCCTGCTTCTTAAACCTCCTCAGTCAATACAGTTTTCATCAATACTTAAAATACATGGAACCCATGGTGTGATGGGGGATGGCAAACAAAGCACACACAACACAACACACAGTTATTATTAGCACTTTTTGTTCAGATTCATACATGGGTCCTAAATATAGGTTAACACCTGTCATGCAGAAAACTCAATGATACAGTTAGTTAAAATTTCAAGAGTAGATTGTTCCCACTTGGTTTTGCTGTCTTCCTTTTAAAGGTTGAAGGCAGTACAGGAGTCTTTTTGAGGAGAGGGAAGACATGGGGATTTGGGGTTTATTCTGTTTTTACATTGTTTGTTCAGTCAGTATTTATAAATGTCACTCCTGTCTATTGGCATTTTCTTCTCTCAAGATGCTGTAAATGAAATGCAATTGGTTTAGATGCCATTCAGAAACTCTAGGAATAAATGTCTACATATATCCCACACACAATTAAGCATAGGCATTTCTCTTTTGAATACCGAATTAAATACCCTCTTGTCTTGGTGCAGGGGGATATTCATCATGAAAATAATTCAGTCAACTGTTTGCTATCAGTTGTAACCAGATTGGTGTGAGTGGCCCAAGAGTAACCTCTGCTGCCATTGGACAGTTCTGCCCAAAGAATTACTTCACAAGGAACATGGTGGAGAATGAAGAATTGATGCAGTTAAAAATAAGGAAATTGCCTAGTGAAGAAAAACACAGCAACAACAGAAAACCTCTGATTTTTTCCCTTTTTTTCATATTCAGAAGTCCCTGGCAGAGACAAATGCAAGGCACCATTGCCCAGGTTCTTTGATTAAACCATACAACATTCAGTAGAAATTGTACTATTAATGTGTGATGTATAATCTGTAGCCAGGATGTAATCATATTTCAGTTTACACTGGACACCATACTGCTTTTGATTGAGAAAAGTTAATTTATACTCCACCAACCTTTTGGGTATGCATGTGTGTGCATCCAGTTGCTCCAGGCTGCAGCTAAATGATACAGTCTAGACTTCATGTAGTTCATTAGATCAATATCCTATCTACTTACATGGATGGAATTTGCAATGTCCTCCAAAGTCCAATTTTATTTCTTTCACCTCTCAGATTAAACACTGCCTTAAAGGTTTGCTTGATGGATTACTCCGTTTTATCTGATGATGGTCTTCAAGGCACATGTGGCAGTATATCTTATCCCATTACTAAAGATCATTAGCTACAGCATAATTGCCTCTCTATGACACATAATAGTTTCATCTATTATTATCGTTCCTGTCCTGTAATTCAATTTCATGATTATGGTTTAACAAATCAAGGGGCACGACAAACAATATATTTTAGCTATCATTTAAAGTAAAGTCGTGTCGCTGACAAGATACATAGGGTGGTGCTACAAGATATTTTGTGATTTCGCTCTTTTTGGTTTACTAAATAATTCTTCTTTCTCTCTCATTTCCTAAGGCAGAAATATAGTGAATCAGGAAAAAAAAAAGCTATATTATGCCTTCATTGCATCCAGTGGGCTCTTGCTTTTTTAGGGGAGCATCTGTACCTTGCCAGGGGCTTTCCAAGCATTGAGGGTAGCCCTTGTTTCTAAGGGAACAGTGACACTTTGTAAGAGTGGATAGTTGGGATTTGCCTAAAGGACATCCATACCATAAAAATTTTCTCAACACCCTATCTCACTTGAAGCTTACAGGAGAAATCTCAAAATTCACCCCAACAATATCCCATAAAGAGAGAGAAGAGTAAATTGTGTTCTTGCCCTTCAGTCAATATCAAGATAAATATATATATATATGTATATATATATATATACATATATGCATACTGAAAAAATCTTTCTTTTTGATTTGAAAATATATGTTTTCAAGTACTCACTGAGCACCTACCATAGCCCAGGAAACTGATATCCTCTCACATCTTCAACTTATCAGAGATTTCACCTGCAACCATCTTTTGCAATAATGCTTAGGATTGATTGGGCAATTTCTCTGAGGCTATCAACTTTTGTCACTCCTTAACAAGCAGACCATTAAACCATTTCCCTACCTCTTACTCACTTGGTTTCATTGAAAAATTATTCTCAGTTCCAAAAACTGTAATGGATACTTTATCTCCTCTCTAGTGGCTGTTCACCAGAAAATATGATGCATAATTAAGAACTCTGGGGGGAAAAAGAGAGGGAAGAATTATTCCCATTATGTAGACAATTTTTAATGAATTTTATATTAATTTGAATTAATATGATTTAAAACTAATTACCAGAGAGACATTAATTCTAACACACCTAAGTAAACCCTGGTAGGAGCAGTGACCAGTGATTACTGGCTATCAGTAGTGTTGACACTGGTGCTTTGGAGGGAAGTGAAAACAAGTGTAATCAACCAGCCAGGAATCTTTTTAAAAGCAGATGAAAGCCCTCAAATTTGTTGAGGAATAAACGTGGAACTTGTTGCATAAACAGATATTGCATTTCCTTCCTGACTGCATTCATATTTTCTTCTTATGTCCAAGGAAAGTTTTAGGAAGGTACAGCTGAAAGGAAAGGTAAAATTCGTGAGAGTGGTTCTTGGATAATGCTTTTCTTGAAAAGCACTTTGTCTGGCCTTTGGAAAGTTTTTATTAGAGGCTTTTGCAGCAAGGCAATTAGGAGTACTAGGTTTACTAAGAAATGTTTACATTTCAGTCCCATACATGCTTATTTTCAAGTATATGTGACAAAGAATGACTTGTTTTGCCCAAGCTGTCACAAAGTTTGGGCATGACTTCTGTGCTTGGGTGCTTTCTGCCATCTGGTTTCCTTAGCCATGTGGGAGCGTGGCCAAAGCCCCTCGGGGCTCTGGGCACAGCAGGGGCCACCAGGCCACAAGTGCAGGCTGCTCTGTGCCAGTCCCTGCCTGCTCCGCTGGGGGTGGGGTGTCAGGGGCAGCCCTCTGTGACAGGGGCACTCGGTGTCGGGGCCCTTTGTGATGTGGGACACGGTGGTGGCCAGAGACCCTTGTGACATCAGGGAGACTCGCCCTGGCTCTGAGGGTATCTAAGGGGCACAGAGCCCTGGGGTGCCCAGTTCCAGGTGAGCCACTCTCTGAGTAGGAAGCATCTCCCTGGATCAGTCTTCACTCAAGGAAGACGGGAATTGTTCAGAAAATGAACAAAGATAAGAAGAACCCCAACTCCCAGCCTGCCCAAGGGCAGCTACTGAGCCTGCGGAGGAGGGCAAGAGGGAGCTATGAGGAAGGAAGGAGAGGCCAGTGGATGGGCCGGGCCAGGATCTTTGCCCTGCCAAGGGAGCCATCTCCATCCCACGCCTCCTCCTCCTCATCCTGCTCTTCAGTGGTGCCCATCAAGCTCCCACCAGTGCACCTCAGGCAGCCAAAGGTAGGATCTAAAAACCTGGAACAACTCAAGGTCCCACAGGTGCAGCTCAGTCAGCTGCAGGCAGTGCCAGAGGGCAGCCGGAGCCAGGCCCTGTCCCTCTGTGGGGACAGGCTGCCATCGCTGCCACCACTGCCACGGCTGAAATGGCTGACAGCACAGCCCTGCCTGATGAGCCCCAGGGACACTGAGGGCCGGGGCACAAAGCTGCGGAACACAGGGAAGAAGGGGCCGCAACCCTGCAGCCCCTGTCCAGGGCAGCCCTACAGCCCCATGCCCAGGGTGTTCCTGCCCCCGCTCAGGGTGGCTCAGGAGGGCACAGTCCGTGTGTCCCCGAGCTGGCAGCTGCTGCCTCTGCCATCCATCCCCTCGGGGGCTCGTACTGTGCAGCGTGACCTCAAGGATGTGGCAGTGGATAAACAGGATGATGACACCGAGCTCTTCCGAGGGGACAGCAGAAGTCACCAGGAGCTGTCCCAAGTAGAAGAGGCCAGAGAGCTCTCTTCCACTGACAGCAACACTGAACAGGAACTGTCCCCAGATGAAGAGGCCATTGAGGTAATTCCAGGGGACAGCATGATTGACAAGGAGCTGTCCTCAGAAGAAGAGGCCATTGTGGCCATTCCAAGGGAGAGCCCAACAGATGAGGAGCTCTCCGAAATAGAAGAAGACATCGAAGTGATGTCAGGGGACAGTGCCACTGAAGAGGAGCTGCTCCCAGTGGCAAAGGCCATTGTGGCCATTCCAAGGGAGAGCCCAACAGATGAGGAGCTCTCCGAAATAGAAGAAGACATCGAAGTGATGTCAGGGGACAGTGCCAGTGAAGAGGAGCTGC
The DNA here is from genome assembly GCF_009819655.1 of Sylvia atricapilla. Classification (NCBI taxonomy): domain Eukaryota; kingdom Metazoa; phylum Chordata; class Aves; order Passeriformes; family Sylviidae; genus Sylvia; species Sylvia atricapilla. Next base: position 25,803,859 of record NC_089146.1, read on the forward strand.
TCCCAGTGGCAAAGGCCATTGTGGCCATTCCAAGGGAGAGCCCAACTGTTGAGGAGCTCCCCGAAATAGAAGAAGACATCCAAGTGATTTCAGGGGATAGAGCCAGTGAAGAGGAGCTGCTCCCAGTGGCAATGGCCATTGTGGCCAATCCAAGGGAGAGCCCAACTGTTGAGGAGCCCTCCGAAATAGAAGAAGACATCCAAGTGATGTCAGGGGACAGTGCCAGTGAAGATGAGCTGCTCCCAGTGGCAAAGGCCATTGTGGCCATTCCAAGGGAGAGCCCAACAGATGAGGAGCTCTCCGAAATAGAAGAAAACATCGAAGTGATGTCAGGGGACAGTGCCAGTGAAGAGGAGCAGCTCCCAGTGGCAAAGGCCATTGTGGCCATTCCAAGGGAGAGCCCAATTGATGAGGTGCTTTCCGAAATAGAAGAAGACATCCAAGTGATTTCAGGGGACAGTGCCAGTGAAGAGGAGCTGCTCCCAATGGCAAAGGCCATTGTGGCCATTCCAATGGAGAGCCCAACTGTTGAGGAGCTCTCCGAAATAGAAGAAGACATCCAAGTGATTTCAGAGGACAGAGCCAGTGAAGAGGAGCTGCTCCCAGTGGCAATGGCCATTGTGGCCAATCCAAGGGAGAGCCCAACTGTTGAGGAGCTCTCCGAAATAGAAGAAGACATCCAAGTGATGTCAGGGGACAGTGCCAGTGAAGATGAGCTGCTCCCAGTGGCAAAGGCCATTGTGGCCATTCCAAGGGAGAGCCCAACAGATGAGGAGCTCTCCGAAATAGAAGAAGACATCCAAGTGATTTCAGGGGACAGTGCCACTGAAGAGGAGCTGCTCCCAATGGAAAAGGCCATTGTGGCCATTCCAAGGGAGAGCCCAACAGATGAGGAGCTCTCCGAAATAGAAGAAAACATCGAAGTGATTTCAGGGGACAGTGCCAGTGAAGAGGAGCTGCTCCCGATGGAAAAGGCCATTGTGGCCATTCCAAGGGAGAGCCCAACAGATGAGGAGCTCTCCGAAATAGAAGAAAACATCGAAGTGATGTCAGGGGTCAGTGCCAGTGAAGAGGAGCTGCTCCCGATGGAAAAGGCCATTGTGGCCATTCCAAGGGAGAGCCCAACAGATGAGGAGCTCTCCGAAATAGAAGAAAACATCGAAGTGATGTCAGGGGACAGTGCCAGTGAAGAGGAGCAGCTCCCAGTGGCAAAGGCCATTGTGGCCATTCCAAGGGAGAGCCCAATTGATGAGGTGCTGTCCGAAATAGAAGAAGACATCCAAGTGATTTCAGGGGACAGTGCCAGTGAAGAGGAGCTGCTCCCAGTGGCAAAGGCCATTGTGGCCATTCCAAGGGAGAGCCCAACAGATGAGGAGCTCTCCGAAATAGAAGAAAACATCGAAGTGATAACAGGGGACAGTGCCAGTGAAGAGGAGCTCCTCCCAATGGCAAAGGCCATTGTGGCCATTCCAAGGGAGAGCCCAACAGATGAGGAGCTCTCCGAAATAGAAGAAGACATCCAAGTCATGTCAGGGGACAGTGCCAGTGAAGAGGAGCTGCTCCCAATGGAAAAGGCCATTGTGCCCATTCCAAGGGAGAGCCCAACAGATGAGGAGCTCTCCGAAATAGAAGAAAACATCCAAGTGATTTCAGGGGACAGTGCCAGTGAAGAGGAGCTGCTCCCAGTGGCAAAGGCCATTGTGGCCATTCCAAGGGAGAGCCCAACTGTTGAGGAGCTGTCTGAAATAGAGGACATCCAAGTGATTTCAGGGGCCAGTGCCAGTGAAGAGGAGCTGCTCCCAGTGGCAATGGCCATTGTGGCCATTCCAAGGGAGAGCCCAACTGTTGAGGAGCTGTCCGAAATAGAAGACATCCAAGTGATTTCAGGGGCCAGTGCCAGTGAAGAGGAGCTGCTCCCAGTGGCAGAGGCCATTGTGGCCATTCCAAGGGAGAGCCCAAGAGATGAGGAGCTCTACGAAATAGAAGAAAGCATCCAAGTGATTTCAGGGGACAGAGGCAGTGAAGAGGAGCTGCTCCCAGTGGCAATGACCATTGTGGCCATTCCAAGGGAGAGCCCAACAGATGAGGAGCTCTCCGAAATAGAAGTCATCCAAGTGATTTCAGGGGACAGTGCCAGTGAAGAGGAGCTGCTCCCAATGGCAAAGGCCATTGTGGCCATTCCAAAGGAGAGCCCACCTGATGAGGAGCTGTCCGAAATAGAAGAAAACATCCAAGTCATTTCAGAGGACAGTGCCAGAGAAGAGGAGCTGCTCCCAGTGGCAAAGGCCATTGTGGCCATTCCAATGGAGAGCCCATCAGATGAGGAGCTGTCTGAAATGGAAGGAGACATCAAAGTCACTTCAGGGGACAGTGCGAGTGAAGAGCATCTGCCCCCAGTGGCAAAGGCCATTGTGGCCATTCCAAGGGACAGCCCAACTGATGAGGAGCTGTCCAAAATAGAAGAGGACATTGATGTTTGTCCCGAGGACATCAAATGTGACTTTGAGCTATCTGAATTGGGAGAGGCCATCAAGCTCTTCCCACGGGCAAACAACAGCGACAGGGCCCTGTCCCCAAGTGAAGTTGACATTCACTTCTCTCCAATGGGCAGAAAAGATTACAAGGAGGTGTCCCCAGCTGAAGACAACCAGGAAAAGGAGCCGCCTCAAGGGGAGAGTGTCAGTAGCAAAGACCTGTCCCAAGGGGATAAAAATGAGGATGAGATGCTTTCCCTAGAAGACATCATATGTGATATAGAGTTGAGGTTTGGGGAAGACAGTGATGTGGAAGAGATGTCCCCAAGGGAACAAGATGATGACAAACAGCTCTCCCATTGGGAAGAATATGAGGATAAAGACCTCCTCCAGTGGGATGAAGACGAGGATAAAGAGCTCTCTCTTTGGGAAAAATATTATGACGTAGAGTTGACAAGGAGGGCCCTGCTTGGTGGCATGGATAATGATTCAAGTTCATCATCTGAACTGCCAGATCTGCAGCAGGTATCAAGACATCAGAAGGTGCTGGAATGGCTGGAAGCCCATTTCCCCACCAATTATGGGGCTGAAGAGGAGGTGGAGAACAAAGCTTCCAGACACCAAAGACTGTCCCATCTGAAACGGTGCCAGCACAAGGTGAAGGCCCAATGGCAGGAGCTATTGGATGCCATGTCATGGCTTCTGTCCAGTGACAATGACAAGGCACTTGCCAAAGGGAAGCCCTGCGGAGCTGAAAAGGTGTCCCAAGGGAAAGTTGCCATGCAGGACAGCATCTGGCATAACCCCTTGTACCTGGTGGATGATGAGGACCCCCTGGAGGGACCCAGTTGTTCCAGGCATGTGGGCGCAGAGCTGAGAGCAGAGTCGGTTTGTGCCCTGCCCAGAGCATCTCCTGCCTTGTCGAGTCCCACGGGCACCAAGCTGGCAGCTGCGACCCCAGCCAGAGCTGCCGAGAAGGAGTGGCCCCCTGAGCCTCTCAGTCTAGAAGGCAAAAAGGCAGCAACTCCTGTCCTCAGTAAGGAGAGGACATCACCAGGGACACCAAGCCCACTGCCTGTCCTGTTTGATACGCCAGCCAGCAGCCAAGCTCAGTACATCAACGTCGATGTGACCAGTGGGAGCCTGAGCGAGATTGTGCTGGAGCTCCAGGCACTGAGGCAGCATCGAGAGGCATGGGATGCCCTGGAAGGCTGGATTGCTGCAGAAAAGGAAGCAGCAGGCAGAGGCAAACGGGAAGGGAGCCTGTTGTCTGCCCCGCACAGTCCCCTCAGCCCCCGGCCTGACCAGCTGGGAGCCCAGGCTCTCCACAGGCAGCCGGCTGCCCTCAGAAAACGTCCCTCCCGCTTCAGGCGGGCGCTGCGGGCGCTGCAGGGGCTGTTCCAGTGTTCCTGCCTGAGGCCACAGACCGAGGAGTAAAAGTCAGGGCACCGAGAGCAGGGATTGCTCCCAGAGCCTCCCTCCCTGCAGGACCGCGGCTCACACGACACTGCCAAAACTACTGGGAGTTGAGTTCCAAACAGGAGGAGGAAAATGAGCACAAAGTAGACAAGAACAACAAAGAAGATGATGAAGAAAATGAAGATGATGATGACAAAGAAGACGGAGAAGTCAACAAAGACAGAGAAGACAAAGAAGAAGACGAAGAAGAAGAAGAAGAAGAAGAAGATGGTGACAAAGAAGATGGAGAAGTCAACAAAGAAGAAGACAAAGAAGAAGAAGAAGAGGAAGAAGAAGATGAAGAAGACAATGACAGAAACAAAGAAGAAGCAGAAGAAGAGGAAGAATACTTTAAAAAGGCATAGAAGAAGAAGAATAGCAATAGGAATAAGAATTTTAAAAATACATAGAAGTAGAAGAAGAATTTGGAAATATAGAAGTAGAAGAATAGTAGGAATTTGAATTTTAAAATGCATAGAAGATTAATAAGAATTTTAATTTGAAAATTCAAAGAAGAGGAAAAGAAGACTAGTAAGAAGTATAGAAGAAGAGTAGTTCAGAAGCCATAAATGAAGACAAGATCTAATAAATAAATAAGATTTCCAAATAATTTGTATTCATTACATATTGTATGTTTACATTACAGTCTATGATATAAAAACATGAATGCACAATATGTTGTAATTAGAGGATATTATTCTCAAGAAATTACCAGAGAAGAATGGAACTATTTGTTACTGAAGAATTTGCATATTTTTTCTAATAATAAAGGAAAGAGTCTCCGGATTTCATTTCCTGTCTCTTGGAGGTACTGAGGTATTTTCACACTCCATGGCAGGGAGTGCCCTGTGAGCAGTGAGTGCTCAGCCCACAGCGGGAGAATTCCTGGCTGGGCCAGCAGGACAGGGCTGGTGCTGCTCTGTCTCCCTCAGCTGACCTCAGTGATGGAGTGTTCCATCATGTAAGCACTATGGAGGTAGAAAATGTAAAATTTACCATGTCCCAATTCCTGGGCGACAGATTTTATAAGCAATCTCAGAATTTCAGCTTCCAGAACTGCTGAAGAAGTTACTTGCAAACCTGGGGATCCCAGGCCTTTCATTACCTTTAGTTTTAAAGTTAGCTTCCAGACACATTGTCTGAGAGTTCTACTCCAAGAGGGAGTTTATGGCAGCTCCATAAATCACATTTTGTGATTTCACTCTTTTTGGTTTACTAAATAATTCTTCTTTCTCTCTCATTTCCTAAGGTAGAAATATAGTGAATCAGGAAAAAAAAAAAAAAAGCTATATTATGCCTTCATTGCATCCAGTGGGCTCTTGCTTTTTTAGGGGAGCATCTGTACCTTGCCAGGGGCTTTCCAAGCATTGAGGGTAGCCCTTGTTTCTAAGGGAACAGTGACACTTTGTAAGAGTGGATAGTTGGGATTTGCCTAAAGGACATCCATACCATAAAAAATTTTCTCAACACCCTATCTCACTTGAAGCTTACAGGAGAAATCTCAAAATTCACCCCAACAATATCCCATAAAGAGAGAGAAGAGTAAATTGTGTTCTTGCCCTTCAGTCAATATCAAGATAAATATATATATATATGTATATATATATATATATGCATACTGAAAAAATCTTTCTTTTTGATTTGAAAATATATGTTTTCAAGTACTCACTGAGCACCTACCATAGCCCAGGAAACTGATATCCTCTCACATCTTCAACTTATCAGAGATTTCACCTGCAACCATCTTTTGCAATAATGCTTAGGATTGATTGGGCAATTTCTCTGAGGCTATCAACTTTTGTCACTCCTTAACAAGCAGACCATTAAACCATTTCCCTACCTCTTACTCACTTGGTTTCATTGAAAAATTATTCTCAGTTCCAAAAACTGTAATGGATACTTTATCTCCTCTCTAGTGGCTGTTCACCAGAAAATATGATGCATAATTAAGAACTCTGGGGGGAAAAAGAGAGGGAAGAATTATTCCCATTATGTAGACAATTTTTAATGAATTTTATATTAATTTGAATTAATATGATTTAAAACTAATTACCAGAGAGACATTAATTCTAACACACCTAAGTAAACCCTGGTAGGAGCAGTGACCAGTGATTACTGGCTATCAGTAGTGTTGACACTGGTGCTTTGGAGGGAAGTGAAAACAAGTGTAATCAACCAGCCAGGAATCTTTTTAAAAGCAGATGAAAGCCCTCAAATTTGTTGAGGAATAAACGTGGAACTTGTTGCATAAACAGATATTGCATTTCCTTCCTGACTGCATTCATATTTTCTTCTTATGTCCAAGGAAAGTTTTAGGAAGGTACAGCTGAAAGGAAAGGTAAAATTCGTGAGAGTGGTTCTTGGATAATGCTTTTCTTGAAAAGCACTTTGTCTGGCCTTTGGAAAGTTTTTATTAGAGGCTTTTGCAGCAAGGCAATTAGGAGTACTAGGTTTACTAAGAAATGTTTACATTTCAGTCCCATACATGCTTATTTTCAAGTATATGTGACAAAGAATGACTTGTTTTGCCCAAGCTGTCACAAAGTTTGGGCATGACTTCTGTGCTTGGGTGCTTTCTGCCATCTGGTTTCCTTAGCCATGTGGGAGCGTGGCCAAAGCCCCTCGGGGCTCTGGGCACAGCAGGGGCCACCAGGCCACAAGTGCAGGCTGCTCTGTGCCAGTCCCTGCCTGCTCCGCTGGGGGTGGGGTGTCAGGGGCAGCCCTCTGTGACAGGGGCACTCGGTGTCGGGGCCCTTTGTGATGTGGGACACGGTGGTGGCCAGAGACCCTTGTGACATCAGGGAGACTCGCCCTGGCTCTGAGGGTATCTAAGGGGCACAGAGCCCTGGGGTGCCCAGTTCCAGGTGAGCCACTCTCTGAGTAGGAAGCATCTCCCTGGATCAGTCTTCACTCAAGGAAGACGGGAATTGTTCAGAAAATGAACAAAGATAAGAAGAACCCCAACTCCCAGCCTGCCCAAGGGCAGCTACTGAGCCTGCGGAGGAGGGCAAGAGGGAGCTATGAGGAAGGAAGGAGAGGCCAGTGGATGGGCCGGGCCAGGATCTTTGCCCTGCCAAGGGAGCCATCTCCATCCCACGCCTCCTCCTCCTCATCCTGCTCTTCAGTGGTGCCCATCAAGCTCCCACCAGTGCACCTCAGGCAGCCAAAGGTAGGATCTAAAAACCTGGAACAACTCAAGGTCCCACAGGTGCAGCTCAGTCAGCTGCAGGCAGTGCCAGAGGGCAGCCGGAGCCAGGCCCTGTCCCTCTGTGGGGACAGGCTGCCATCGCTGCCACCACTGCCACGGCTGAAATGGCTGACAGCACAGCCCTGCCTGATGAGCCCCAGGGACACTGAGGGCCGGGGCACAAAGCTGCGGAACACAGGGAAGAAGGGGCCGCAACCCTGCAGCCCCTGTCCAGGGCAGCCCTACAGCCCCATGCCCAGGGTGTTCCTGCCCCCGCTCAGGGTGGCTCAGGAGGGCACAGTCCGTGTGTCCCCGAGCTGGCAGCTGCTGCCTCTGCCATCCATCCCCTCGGGGGCTCGTACTGTGCAGCGTGACCTCAAGGATGTGGCAGTGGATAAACAGGATGATGACACCGAGCTCTTCCGAGGGGACAGCAGAAGTCACCAGGAGCTGTCCCAAGTAGAAGAGGCCAGAGAGCTCTCTTCCACTGACAGCAACACTGAACAGGAACTGTCCCCAGATGAAGAGGCCATTGAGGTAATTCCAGGGGACAGCATGATTGACAAGGAGCTGTCCTCAGAAGAAGAGGCCATTGTGGCCATTCCAAGGGAGAGCCCAACAGATGAGGAGCTCTCCGAAATAGAAGAAGACATCGAAGTGATGTCAGGGGACAGTGCCACTGAAGAGGAGCTGCTCCCAGTGGCAAAGGCCATTGTGGCCATTCCAAGGGAGAGCCCAACAGATGAGGAGCTCTCCGAAATAGAAGAAGACATCGAAGTGATCGCAGGGGACAGTGCCACTGAAGAGGAGCTGCTCCCAGTGGCAAAGGCCATTGTGGCCATTCCAAGGGAGAGCCCAACAGATGAGGAGCTCTCCGAAATAGAAGAAAACATCGAAGTGATGTCAGGGGACAGTGCCAGTGAAGAGGAGCTGCTCCCAGTGGCAATGGCCATTGTGGCCAATCCAAGGGAGAGCCCAACTGTTGAGGAGCTCTCCGAAATAGAAGAAGACATCCAAGTGATGTCAGGGGACAGTGCCAGTGAAGATGAGCTGCTCCCAGTGGCAAAGGCCATTGTGGCCATTCCAAGGGAGAGCCCAACAGATGAGGAGCTCTCCGAAATAGAAGAAAACATCCAAGTCATTTCAGGGGACAGTGCCAGTGAAGAGGAGCTGCTCCCGATGGAAAAGGCCATTGTGGCCATTCCAAGGGAGAGCCCAACAGATGAGGAGCTCTCCGAAATAGAAGAAAACATCGAAGTGATATCAGGGGACAGTGCCAGTGAAGAGGAGCTGCTCCCAGTGGCAAAGGCCATTGTGGCCATTCCAAGGGAGAGCCCAATTGATGAGGTGCTGTCCGAAATAGAAGAAGACATCCAAGTGATTTCAGGGGACAGTGCCAGTGAAGAGGAGCTCCTCCCAATGGCAAAGGCCATTGTGGCCATTCCAAGGGAGAGCCCAACTGTTGAGGAGCTCTCCGAAATAGAAGAAAACATCGAAGTGATAACAGGGGACAGTGCCAGTGAAGAGGAGCTCCTCCCAATGGCAAAGGCCATTGTGGCCATTCCAAGGGAGAGCCCAACAGATGAGGAGCTCTCCGAAATAGAAGAAGACATCGAAGTGATGTCAGGGGTCAGTGCCAGTGAAGAGGAGCTGCTCCCAGTGGCAAAGGCCATTGTGGCCATTCCAAGGGAGAGCCCAATTGATGAGGTGCTGTCCGAAATAGAAGAAGACATCCAAGTGATTTCAGGGGACAGTGCCAGTGAAGAGGAGCTCCTCCCAATGGCAAAGGCCATTGTGGCCATTCCAATGGAGAGCCCAACTGTTGAGGAGCTCTCCGAAATAGAAGAAAACATCGAAGTGATAACAGGGGACAGTGCCAGTGAAGAGGAGCTCCTCCCAATGGCAAAGGCCATTGTGGCCATTCCAAGGGAGAGCCCAACAGATGAGGAGCTCTCCGAAATAGAAGAAGACATCGACGTGATAACAGGGGACAGTGCCAGTGAAGAGGAGCTCCTCCCAGTGGCAATGGCCATTGTGGCCAATCCAAGGGAGAGCCCAACTGTTGAGGAGCTCTCCGAAATAGAAGAAGACATCCAAGTGATGTCAGGGGACAGTGCCAGTGAAGATGAGCTGCTCCCAGTGGCAAAGGCCATTGTGGCCATTCCAAGGGAGAGCCCAATTGATGAGGTGCTGTCCGAAATAGAAGAAGACATCCAAGTGATTTCAGGGGACAGTGCCAGTGAAGAGGAGCTCCTCCCAATGGCAAAGGCCATTGTGGCCATTCCAAGGGAGAGCCCAACTGTTGAGGAGCTCTCCGAAATAGAAGAAAACATCGAAGTGATAACAGGGGACAGTGCCAGTGAAGAGGAGCTCCTCCCAATGGCAAAGGCCATTGTGGCCATTCCAAGGGAGAGCCCAACAGATGAGGAGCTCTCCGAAATAGAAGAAGACATCGAAGTGATGTCAGGGGTCAGTGCCAGTGAAGAGGAGCTGCTCCCAATGGAAAAGGCCATTGTGGCCATTCCAAGGGAGAGCCCAACAGATGAGGAGCTCTCCGAAATAGAAGAAGACATCCAAGTGATTTCAGGGGACACAGCCAGTGAAGAGGAGCTGCTCCCAATGGCAATGGCCATTGTGGCCATTCCAAGGGAGAGCCCAACAGATGAGGAGCTGTCTGAAATAGAAGAGAACATCCAAGTGATAACAGGGGACAGTGCCAGTGAAGAAGAGCTGCTCCCAGTGGCAAAGGCCATTGTGGCCATTCCAAGGGAGAGCCCAACAGATGAGGAGCTCACCGAAATAGAAGAAAGCATCCAAGTGATTTCAGGGGACAGAGGCAGTGAAGAGGAGCTGCTCCCAGTGGCAATGACCATTGTGGCCATTCCAAGGGAGAGCCCAACAGATGAGGAGCTCTCCGAAATAGAAGAAGACATCCAAGTGATTTCAGGGGACGGTGCCAGTGAAGAGGAGCTGCTCCCAATGGAAAAGGCCATTGTGGCCATTCCAAAGGAGAGCCCACCTGATGAGGAGCTGTCCGAAATAGAAGAAAACATCCAAGTCATTTCAGAGGACAGTGCCAGAGAAGAGGAGCTGCTCCCAGTGGCAAAGGCCATTGTGGCCATTCCAATGGAGAGCCCATCAGATGAGGAGCTGTCTGAAATGGAAGGAGACATCAAAGTCACTTCAGGGGACAGTGCGAGTGAAGAGCATCTGCCCCCAGTGGCAAACGCCATTGTGGCCATTCCAAGGGACAGCCCAACTGATGAGGAGCTGTCCAAAATAGAAGAGGACATTGATGTTTGTCCCGAGGACATCAAATGTGACTTTGAGCTATCTGAATTGGGAGAGGCCATCAGGCTCTTCCCACGGGCAAACAACAGCGACAGGGCCCTGTCCCCAAGTGAAGTTGACATTCACTTCTCTCCAATGGGCAGAAAAGATTACAAGGAGGTGTCCCCAGCTGAAGACAACCAGGAAAAGGAGCCGCCTCAAGGGGAGAGTGTCAGTAGCAAAGACCTGTCCCAAGGGGATAAAAATGAGGATGAGATGCTTTCCCTAGAAGACATCATATGTGATATAGAGTTGAGGTTTGGGGAAGACAGTGATGTGGAAGAGATGTCCCCAAGGGAACAAGATGATGACAAACAGCTCTCCCATTGGGAAGAATATGAGGATAAAGACCTCCAGTGGGATGAAGACGAGGATAAAGAGCTCTCTCTTTGGGAAAAATATTATGACGTAGAGTTGACAAGGAGGGCCCTGCTTGGTGGCATGGATAATGATTCAAGTTCATCATCTGAACTGCCAGATCTGCAGCAGGTATCAAGACATCAGAAGGTGCTGGAATGGCTGGAAGCCCATTTCCCCACCAATTATGGGGCTGAAGAGGAGGTGGAGAACAAAGCTTCCAGACACCAAAGACTGTCCCATCTGAAACGGTGCCAGCACAAGGTGAAGGCCCAATGGCAGGAGCTATTGGATGCCATGTCATGGCTTCTGTCCAGTGACAATGACAAGGCACTTGCCAAAGGGAAGCCCTGCAGAGCTGAAAAGGTGTCCCAAGGGAAAGTTGCCATGCAGGACAGCATCTGGCATAACCCCTTGTACCTGGTGGATGATGAGGACCCCCTGGAGGGACCCAGTTGTTCCAGGCATGTGGGCGCAGAGCTGAGAGCAGAGTCGGTTTGTGCCCTGCCCAGAGCATCTCCTGCCTTGTCGAGTCCCACGGGCACCAAGCTGGCAGCTGCGACCCCAGCCAGAGCTGCCGAGAAGGAGTGGCCCCCTGAGCCTCTCAGTCTAGAAGGCAAAAAGGCAGCAACTCCTGTCCTCAGTAAGGAGAGGACATCACCAGGGACACCAAGCCCACTGCCTGTCCTGTTTGATACGCCAGCCAGCAGCCAAGCTCAGTACATCAACGTCGATGTGACCAGTGGGAGCCTGAGCGAGATTGTGCTGGAGCTCCAGGCACTGAGGCAGCATCGAGAGGCATGGGATGCCCTGGAAGGCTGGATTGCTGCAGAAAAGGAAGCAGCAGGCAGAGGCAAACGGGAAGGGAGCCTGTTGTCTGCCCCGCACAGTCCCCTCAGCCCCCGGCCTGCCCAGCTGGGAGCCCAGGCTCTCCACAGGCAGCCGGCTGCCCTCAGAAAACGTCCCTCCCGCTTCAGGCGGGCGCTGCGGGCGCTGCAGGGGCTGTTCCAGTGTTCCTGCCTGAGGCCACAGACCGAGGAGTAAAAGTCAGGGCACCGAGAGCAGGGATTGCTCCCAGAGCCTCCCTCCCTGCAGGACCGCGGCTCACACGACACTGCCAAAACTACTGGGAGTTGAGTTCCAAACAGGAGGAGGAAAATGAGCACAAAGTAGACAAGAACAACAAAGAAGATGATGAAGAAAATGAAGATGATGATGACAAAGAAGACGGAGAAGTCAACAAAGACAGAGAAGACAAAGAAGAAGACGAAGAAGAAGAAGAAGAAGAAGAAGATGGTGACAAAGAAGATGGAGAAGTCAACAAAGAAGAAGACAAAGAAGAAGAAGAAGAGGAAGAAGAAGATGAAGAAGACAATGACAGAAACAAAGAAGAAGCAGAAGAAGAGGAAGAATACTTTAAAAAGGCATAGAAGAAGAAGAATAGCAATAGGAATAAGAATTTTAAAAATACATAGAAGTAGAAGAAGAATTTGGAAATATAGAAGTAGAAGAATAGTAGGAATTTGAATTTTAAAATGCATAGAAGATTAATAAGAATTTTAATTTGAAAATTCAAAGAAGAGGAAAAGAAGACTAGTAAGAAGTATAGAAGAAGAGTAGTTCAGAAGCCATAAATGAAGACAAGATCTAATAAATAAATAAGATTTCCAAATAATTTGTATTCATTACATATTGTATGTTTACATTACAGTCTATGATATAAAAACATGAATGCACAATATGTTGTAATTAGAGGATATTATTCTCAAGAAATTACCAGAGAAGAATGGAACTATTTGTTACTGAAGAATTTGCATATTTTTTCTAATAATAAAGGAAAGAGTCTCCGGATTTCATTTCCTGTCTCTTGGAGGTACTGAGGTATTTTCACACTCCATGGCAGGGAGTGCCCTGTGAGCAGTGAGTGCTCAGCCCACAGCGGGAGAATTCCTGGCTGGGCCAGCAGGACAGGGCTGGTGCTGCTCTGTCTCCCTCAGCTGACCTCAGTGATGGAGTGTTCCATCATGTAAGCACTATGGAGGTAGAAAATGTAAAATTTACCATGTCCCAATTCCTGGGCGACAGATTTTATAAGCAATCTCAGAATTTCAGCTTCCAGAACTGCTGAAGAAGTTACTTGCAAACCTGGGGATCCCAGGCCTTTCATTACCTTTAGTTTTAAAGTTAGCTTCCAGACACATTGTCTGAGAGTTCTACTCCAAGAGGGAGTTTATGGCAGCTCCCTAGAAAGGGGACTGTGGAGGGAACTCTTTTTATGTCCAGGAATTTATTGTCTTTCACAGATAACTGATAATTATGAGGGGGTTTTCTCTTTACAAAAGTTTTTGTGGGTGGTTTTTTTTGTTTTTTTTTTGTTTTTGTTTTTGTTTTTTTTTAGTGAAATATCAATTACCTCTAGAAAGGAGAAGTGAGTTTTCTTTCTGAGACTGTACTGCCTTAATTTCCCTTAGGGCTCCCAGTAGGATTCTTATATTTCTATCCAAAAAATCCCAGACAATACTGAGGTTTTCTGATTGTGTGCACATGCAGTGTCTTTTCCTCAGGGGTTATATTAGACTTCCTGCACTTGAGTAGTTCCAGGTGCTACAGTAGAAGTGGTTATGCTCATTCTAATAAATGGTAACATAAAATCGATCCTCAAGGCCAAGGACTTTCAGATTGTAGCCAGTTTCCCACATTCAAGGATGGATAACTTCAGCCTTCCAAAAAGTGAGCTGTTGCAATCATTCCACTGAGGTGCTCTGTGAGATGAAGAGAAGAAATTAAGCCATTCCCAGTTAAGAGGAGAGAATGGCATACATTTTTGCAAAATAAAATCAATCATCTCATGCACCTTCACATTAACATCTAATCAATTATTATAGTTTCACATAATAAAAAGAAATTTATTCTATCCAGTAAATGTTTGTTAATGTTGGCAATATTGTGGAAAGAGACTCTCATGGATAGTTTTCCAAATATTGAAGTATAAAGCAATCGGATATCTTATGTGACTTTGCTGCAGACAGACAACTAACTGGAATAGGATATCAGAGCTTCCAGAAGACTGAAAATACCTGGACACACTTTGGCTCAAAGATTAGTTAAAAAAGTAACACTTGTGTTTGGATTTTTTGCCTTCAGAGCAGGAGTAGAAGGAAACAACTCAGAAAAAATCATTTACAAATGGGCTGGCCAAGTTTAGCAAAGGTCATCAGGTGGTGAAACTTGTGCTAAGAGTCTATATTGCTGACTGCAGGCTAAAGGAGGTTTTTTTAAATCTGATTTAGGGCTCTGGTGCCAGTCTATATTCTAAGTGAGAGGTTTTTTTTCTGGAGCCAGAGCCCTGGCAATATAATATGGCTCTGACAATGAAAATATGCGGGTTACAAAGTCACTGGTGTTTCTGTATAAGTGCTTATTGGTAGGAATAAAGATTTGTGTTTCAGACCCCTCTGATTTCTGATTTCAGGAGCAGCATTAGCTAGTACTGATTTTGAAAGAAAAGGCCTTATAATATTTTCTCTCTAATGAAAGATCACAAAAGATGTGGGAGGTCTCATGACCTCTGCTGGAAATTCATCTTTATTGCTGCTCCTGCTCCTCTGCTCTCACCTCTTCCTGTCTGCATCACCTGGGGTCCTTGAACAGATACTAGAAATTAAGAGAAAGAAGGCTGTATTCTCTTACTGTTACCTTAGAGTGTTGATAATTACCACCAGCTCAAAGGCCAAATGCTCGTGTAAGCACAGGGAAATGAAATGTTGGAGTTCAGTGCGAGGGAGCAGGTGGGAGCACCAGAGCAGTGGAACAGCAGGTCTGGGCCAACTTGAAGCATCACTAAGTTTGTTGGTACTGAGGCAATGACCTTAACAGCTCATGTCAAGGGAATCCTTCATTATAAGGGGAAACTGAGTATGAATATCAGATCGTTTCAGTGAATAACACTTTCAGATTCATGTCTTAGAAGGGCTGCTGGATGTGAGGCACAAAGTGTGCCTTCGTGCTCAAAAATCAAGGGTGGGCTGACTGATTGATATTGCTTGGAGGAGTTTTTACTCCAGCTAGAACTAAATGAGAAAATGGTTTGCCCACAAACCCTCCATGTAGGAACTAACATAAGCAAATCAATGTCTCCTGAGAGTAGCATAGATTTCTTGCCCTCATTGTGGACAGCTTAATGTTTTAGCAGTATCCAGTAGTCTGAAAAGTCTTTTCCCACTGCACGGCCAGAGTCTGCCTCGGGCGGATCTGCCTGCTGTAGTGCTGTATTTTGTGGCATGCCTCAAGCTCAGAGATTCCATTTGAATGAGCTTATGCTGTGGTTGAAAGTCAAGCTTTGTGTGGCAGCTTTTGATTGAGAAATATTTCACCTAATTCATCTGTGTTAAAGATGGCAAAAAATCAAACCCTCCCACGCACCCTTTATAAATCATCCTGGCTAACACACCAGTAAATGTGTTATCAAAAATGCAACACCTATTACAGTGAATTTCAAACAGCCAGCACTGTAAGCCGGATCTAACCTGTGGGGAAGGTATAAATTGATTAGACTTTTTGAGAAGCTATAAATTCCAGAAAAGCAAGACGAACATCTTTAAAGGGTTGACAACAAAGATAAGAAAGATGATTGAACACAAAAATGCTGGGCTAAACCACAAATAGCTTGTTCCTAAGAGAACAAGGGTAGTGGAAACTTTCCTGGCTATGAGTAAGGTAGGAAGGGTGAAGAGAAAGACCTTAGTGGGTTAGAAATATAGGCAAAGAAGGAAGATTAAAACCCTTGACAATATAAAGCCCTTAACTAGAAAAATAATGAGACAAAATGAGTCATTATCATTAGTGAATATTTAGCTGAAAAAGAATGACAATTAATACTATGCCAACTTTATTAAGATGCTCTCTGCAGCACCTCGTCATCCCCATCTTCTGTAATAACTGAAATGTAAATTTAATTTAAAGCTTTTAAATGGGAGGTTGAAAAAGTCACGTGGCTATGAGATCCATGGATAGGTTTGCAATAGGGTCTATTTTAATGTCCGGCTATTTTCACATTTTATTATATCTGAAAGCCTGCAGAACCAAGAAATAATCACATACTAAGCAATAAAAATGTAAGAGAATTTCCTCATTGTGAAAAGGCTCCAGATGGAGTGACAAAGAGAGAGAGCAATGGAGGTGCTTTCTGTGGGTAGCATAAAGACCCACCTCGGATGGAAGCCCCAGTTCTCAGAGGCTCAGAGAGCACAGCTGTTGGGAAATGACAGAAAAGAGGAGGTACACAGAGGAGGGGCCCTGGGAATATATTAGAGGATTGTTAGATAAACTCTGATTGTATGAACTTGACTTGAGGACAGTTTTGTATGTGCCCCTGTCCAGCAAACCTTAATTTGCCTGGTACACCACTTTGAGGATTATGGTATTCTGGTGTTATTTTTCTTCCATTCTGTTATTTTATAAAGAGAGAACTTCGAGTCATTTACCATTTGGACCTCTTCCCTTATTTCATTAGTGGGAGTAATTGAACACTGAGCTAGCCTTGGGGGAACATCTAAATAAACAGTTGCAGGGAGATGTGTTGATCTGATTTATGCTCTGAGCAGTGTTTTCTGCCTGCAACACACCACATTTGTAATAAGCCTCAGCCAGTTCTATCAGATGAACTTTTTATGGCCTCACCCTGAACAACTTGGTTTTTGTTTTTTGGTTTTTTTTTTGTTTTTTTATTTTTTTTTTTTTTTTTTTTTTTTTTTTTTTTTATAGAATACAGTCGAGAAAATAAAATCAAGTTGGAAAAAACATTTACATGTATGCATTCTTCAAACTTCATACTCATATCATCTCTGTATTTATATTCCACATAAAGTCAAGTTAAATGTTTTCAAGTGTACTGCAGGAGTAGAACAATTAGTTTGGGTTTTTTTTTACTCCATGTTAACTGAAATAAATCAAAAGAATATTCTTCATCTGTCTAAAGTATGCTTCTCCCTTTTTCCCCTGTGGACAATGCATTTAACAAATGGGAAGTCAGGAATGTCTCTGATGACTCGAACCTGTAGTCCAGTATGAAGACAATGATCAGTAATGAAATCTTCAGAAAGAGATAAATGTCACCCTGCAGTAAGCTGACATGGAATGGGTCTTCTATAAGAATATTTTGCTTTAGCCTTTGCACTTGTTCATTAGAAGTGGTAGTTTGTAGGCCTTCTAGAATAGATGTCAGCCTTATCTATAATTTCAATAAAATTAGGTAGTATATGATAGCTATCTTTTAAAAAGTGTGCTTCTTTTTGTCCTCCATTTTATTCTTTAAGATTCTTTATTTATCCACATTTTTGTTCTTTGTTGCATCTTTTAAATTGAAGATTCATTCGTATTCCCAGAAGGCAAAGTTAATTAACCAAAAAAAAAAGAAAAAACCCACCTTTGTTTCTGCTTGCTTTCTACATTAGAGGGCAGAGTTCCACCTCATCTCTCTGTTCATCTTTTATTTATTCAAAGATGTTTGATAAAATTAATTGGGAATTTATTAAAAAGGCTATGCTAACATCTTGGGGGAAGAAAGACCTTTATTTAATATGCAAATGTGCAGATACAATGTGTCTGAATCAATGTAGCTGTTACTTTGAGGTATTATTTCAGGAAAATTAACTCTGTGGGCCCCTTCAAATTTAATTTTGTGCTACGACAAACATGATCCAGCAATTCAAAGAAGGCAAGAATTTCTAAGAATCATGATATAAAATATCTTTTATTTAATGTTGTCTGCTATATTTACTAAACTTTTGAATTAATTTTTTGTAAAATTGGCACTGAAACAAAAGTTTCTGATCACTTTCTATTATAATTTTGGCTAAAATTTTGGCATTTTTTAAAGTGTTTGAAGTTGTATTTCAAAAATATAAGTATGAGGGAAAAGTAAATACAGTCTAGTGTTATGCAGCATCCACTTAAGAAAGGAAGATAAAGGATGAAATCAGCATCTTTACTGTAGTCTAATTACATAATTAAAGGTCATTTTCACCTGCTTATTGTTTCTCAAACAGTATCTGTATATTTCTCTTGGTTTTTGAGGGATGCCATAGTCCTCGTTTGTATGTTGGTTGTTTATTTTTCTGCGGGGTGACACATTAAACTTGAGATAAATAGACAAGACAGAAATTGCAGGATACACACAGAAGTGGAAAATGAGTCATTCTGTGTCAGTGTATGGTGTTGGTAATTAACTAATCCAATATGTGTGGTTCACATCTGAAATGACTCTCCAAAACTGCTTTTTAAAATGTTAAAAATTGAAAATATAAACTTAATGCTTTAATTTATGTATTTTTCCCCAGGTTTAACATTTCATAAAGATTTGTTCTTAACCACACTGCTCTGTCAGGAGCACAGGTCTTTTGCATCCCATGACCCTGTCCTGTCTCTGGAGCCAGGCAATATCGATAAAATGCCTGCTAGAACTCCTTAAAGCTCAGTCATTAAAGCATGAATCCCTTAAGACAGGCTGAATCAGATACTGCATATCTGATCTGCATTCCAGCTTTCCCCAGGCATCTCCAGCCTGGGAGGGCTTCATGGTCAAGCCTGGACAGAAGAATAAGTAGCAGACTAGACAAATTGATTTGAAAGATATCTCCAGCAGGCACATTCTCCATATCTGTTCTTGAAGCAAGAAAAACTGCATCTAAATTATTCCTGACAGAAGTACATCTACTTCTTCAAAAGGACCCAGAGCTGAGGTCTTGGCACATTCCTCTGGCAATCTGAACTTCTATTTCTCCCTCATAAAAAGGGTCTTCCTGCAAGCTGACCTTAATGTCTCCTGCTCCAACTGAAGCTGTGTTTGGTTGAGTGCAGGTTCAAACACAGACAACAACCCTTCAGCCAGTCTTCCACTATGTGCTCCTGTGGGTGGAGTGGGGAGCAGAATTGAGGGAAAAAAGTGTCAAGCTCCTGGGTCAAGATAAAAACAGTTCAATAATTGAAATAAAATATTATAGCAATATAATAATTAAAGGGGAGAAACAGAAAGAGAGGAAGAAATAAAAATAAAATAAAATAAAATAAAATAAAAGGCAAAAGAGAGGAATAAAACCCAAGAAATACAAGTGATACACAATGTAATTGCTCACCCCCTGCTGACTCACCCCCTGAGATGCTCACCCCCAGCATGTCCCTGAGCATGGATTGATCCCTCACAGCTGCTCCTCCCATCTTATACACTTAGAATGATGTTCTTTGGCATGGAATAACCCTCCCAGCTTCTTGTGCACCTGCACCTCAGCAGAGCATGGGAAACTGAAAAATCCTTAACTTCGTGTAAGCACTGCTTAGCAACAACTAAAAGATCAGTGTGTTATCAACATTATTCTCATACAAAATCCAACACATACCTCTGTACCAGCTGCTAGAAAGAAAATTAACTCTATCCCAACTGAATCCAGGACATAAATAAATTGGCATCACCTCATACTGATCCCCCTTCCTAACATTAATTCCAGTAGCTTTTTTCAGAGTTTGAGGGGCAAGACAGCAGCATGGCTTGGGCAAGTGCATTTAGCAGGAGTCCCTCTCTCTGTATGTAGCATGCACCTACAGTGGAAAATTTATTGAGATAAGGCAGGAACCAGGAAGATAAAAAAATTATCTGCTCTTGATACACTGTCTGACTCTTTCAAACAGTCAGCCAGGAATGTGCAGCCTGTGTGCTCTAAGGTAGCCATTAGTGTCAGGGCAGCACAAGGAGCGAGAAGTCGATGGAGCAGCTGGTGGTAGCTTAACTAAACAATAAGCATTGTCCTTTGTTATTTGTGATGTGGTAGCTCTGAAGGACCCCTCCAGAATGCTTTTCAGCAGAAAGTCTTTATAAATAGTAGCTAATCATGCATCACAGGCTGGAGGGTTTTTTCCTTCTCTCTAGAAAAGCCCTGAACATAAAATTTTCTTTCATCTTGTCAGGCAGGCAGTCCAAAGGAGAGACACTGACAGAGTACAAGTCAAGTGTCTGCATGTCTTGCACCCATCCTTTCTTCTTGAATCAAAGGAGAGAGATATTTTTCTCCAGTGTAGAATAGATAAGTACCAGGGTGACTGTAGAAAGAGTTGTATTGATCTGGTCTCCACACTGTGTGAGAAATGGAAAAGAACTGGTAATTACCTGCCTCATAATTCTGAACATGATGAACCAGGAAAAATGCTCCAAGAAATTGCTTTCCATGAAGTAATTAATCTTTTAATTTTCTTTTTCCATCACATGGCTTCTTTAAGTCTCTTTAATTCCATCTAATAATACAGAAGTAGTCAGCACTACACCCCTCAATGCATATATTAGTTTCTAAGTCCTTCCTTATCTGTTCATATATTTTGCTCCTGTAAACTAGAGTTGCTCATTAGATAAAAGATATTTATTTGAGTAGAGAAATACACTGTGATTCTAAATCAGAGCAGATAGATTTGGTTGAAGGCCTTATTCTTCAGTCCCTCCATCCCAGTTCAGCTACTATCCTTAATGGTGTCAAATGCCACCTTCCCTGAGAATCCTTCACGTGTCTTTTCATCTTAGTTTCATCCATGTAGGATTGAACTTTGTGAGCTGCACAGAGTTCATGGCTCTTTTTAATGCAAAACATGAATGAAACCATGGAGTTTTCACACTTTTTCAGAAGACACAAGCCTGATCCATTTTATTTCGTTTCAGTCTCTTCACACAGAGAATACAATTGGAAACTGAGTTTATGGGTCTGGATGGCAGGTGAACAGGCCAGGTAGACTTGCAGTAGGGTGGTAGCCAAAGACACTGGATTCCAGGTCAAGTCCTAATGAAGCAATCTCTCTGCTTCACCCAAGGCAATACATTTGATCTGTCAAATCTTCTGCAATTTTATCTTCTGCATTAAAACATGAGTAGTATGCCCTTTGTCTGTGTTGCCATTTTAAGTGATAAGGTCTTTTCTCAGGTTTTTTGCTCACCCGAGATTCAGGTGGTTAAGAGTCTTTTGCCCTTTGAGAGGCCTGAGCCAAATGCAAGAATGAAACAGAGTCTTCAAGGTCATGTTTTTCAAGATTTCTCACATTGTTTATTATTTCTTATCTTAAAAGTTTCTCTGTGTCCAGCTGAGGTGTTCAGCAGCTCGGGCAGGAGGCAACTCCCCCGTGGTGGGACGTCACAGCCTTCTTATACAAATAATTACGTGTGTCTTATCTACAATTATGTGCCAATACCTGTCACCTGCACTCTACTCTGACCCAATCCCCTTGAACTATTTTGTGCCACTGTAACAGGTGGTGGAAGCCAAGGGAAAAGAAGGAGAATCCAGGGCACTGCCCTAAATCCTCCATCTTGTCCCCATTTACGTCTATTCTAAGAACCCCCAAACTACAAAATTTTCCACCCGGTGATGAGCTACACTACTGTCTGTCACACCTTTGTGACTTGTAATTCCTCTCTCAGAATTGGAAGTTTTTCCCATGGGCTGAAGTCAAAGACTGTCTTCCTGGGCTCTGTGCCAGGGTCCACTACAACCCCCCTGTACAGATTCCAGACCGCCCTGTACAGATCTCAAACCCCACTGTTCAGGTCCCACACCTCCCTGCCGAGATCTGTGACCTTCCAGGGCGCCCAAAGGGATGCCCTGGACTCCAATGGTCTTCGAGGCAAACAAATTGTATTTCATTTTCACAGGTCCTTGTTTGCTTTAGGACTATGAACAAAACCCAACCTCTTTCCACCTTCTTACTGTAATTTTTTATCCAATTTACAGAACCGATAAATGTCTCCATTGCTCTTGTTACAGACTTGGAAAATAGCCATATTACGGCATCATCATATCTGCACTATAACTGCAGAAGAGCTCAGTGAAAGAGTGTACTTTCCACATTAATGATACCATGAATTTGATTTTTAAGTACTTATATTTTAATGCTGCAACTTCAAACTAGGTAAAGATTAGATGTGAAAAGGTGAGAAAGCTTACAGAATTGTACTCTCTAAAAGCTTATGAAAATACAGCAAGAAGTATCAGGGAAGGAAATATGGGATGGAAATCAGAATAAGAAAAGATCTTCATTAAATGACCTCATTAAAAAAGGTAGTTACATGTTTGCTAAACTCCTGCTGTGATGACATCTTTTTTTTAAAAAGAGCCTTTACAAATGGAAGATATTAAAGGATACCAAGAAAATAACATATTCCTTTGTAAATGCTACACTTCATGCTATTAATTTCAATGACTGTTTCATATTTGCCAATCTTTCACCTTGATAATGTAATTATAGTGGTACAAGATATTCCACATAGATGCCAAGATGCAATTTAACTGTCTCGATCTTTCCCAGTCAGATTGTAACTTGCATTTGACCCAAGTACTGTATGGTTATTAATAGATATGCAATGGGAAGTCTCACTGATGCATTTTCTAGAATCATATTGTCCCTATCCCGGCAGTAAAGGAGAGGCAAATAAACATGACTTCATCCTTGGTGCAATCTAAAGAGACTGCAAAAATTAAAAGTGAGTTTGGATTATAAGAGCAAAGGCTTAAAACGAGGTCCTTTTCTATCACCAAAACCTTTATCCCCTTATGCTTTTCTTGGCTGCAGGTGTGTGTTCATGCAGGTTTCCCAACACGATGCAGTAAATTGGCACAATTCCTGGGAGCAGTAATAATGGAACAAGTTCTTCAGGGTGCAATCCTCCTATTGCCAGAGCAGCTGGATTCAGTTTTGTGTTTCTATACATTGATCACCCCATGGTTCCAAATTTATAGGTTCTATAATACAGAAATAGGACAAACACCATTGCACCCTACTCTAATAATGATAATTTTTAGAATAGCAAATAAAGCAAGTAAGCCAAAGCAAGACATTTAACAAATGTAAACTATAGTCAGTGGAGATTTTCCAGAATTCAGATGTAATTTTAGTGATGGTATATATATTCCTACAAACAAAATTCTGAATTTTAGAATTCTATCCTACCTGGTGAAAAAGAACAAGTTTTGTTCAAGTAGTTTCACAGAGGAAGTGCAATTTACATGAGTTTAGGGTTTGTAGAATGCAATGTTGAGCCTGTGGTTCATCTTTTTGGACAGAAATTTCTGGGAGACCTTCTTCTGATGAAAAATGTTGATCCACCAAAAATTAATTTCTTCCTATTAGCTTCCCAAATGATATGATTTTATACCTGTTAGAAAATTTTCTCACATTCTGAGAAGAGGCGCAAGCTATTCTAGAACATACAGTCCTTTAGAGCAGGGATATGATCACCAGTCACATAATGCTGTTCTTTTAAGCCTATCTCTGTTTTACTCTGCCAGAAATAATATCATATTATTAATTAATCTTCAAACAATTGCAATTAGTTTTTTTAGTCCCAGACAACCTCTTGGACACATGTATATACATACTCACATGACAACCTATTTTCACTTCAGCCCCCTTTTTCTCTGACTGATTTCCTTACATTGTTTTTCACACTTCTCTCATACAATCTCAGAGAATGGAAATGACCAGATGTACAGTTCTATACTGCATCCTGGGCTACTCTTGCAGAATCCATACTACCTAGCACTCATTTTCACCAAACTGTGCTTATTGAGGACATAAGGAAACAAAATAAAAACAAAAATTGATTTCTAGGCAATCTTCAGTTTTATACTAGCCCCTACTTTCAATTTGAGGATGGAAAAGTTCAACTGTGATCTTGTGTCAGGCATTTTCATGGGCATTTACTAATGTCACTGTAATAAAATAGTCAAACACTGGGATTTTCAAAGGACAGTGATGAAGTCAGTCCCTTCACATGTACAGAATCTTTTGAGTACCTAAACCTCATCTGTTCTGCTTTACACTGGAGCTTTTTCTATAATTACATTCCAGACAATAGCACAACACTTTTCTTTTTCACTGCTGAACTCTTGATCTACCGTCTTTATTATGTTTCCTTTTAGAAATAATTTTATGGTCAAATACCCAGCTGAAATTTAAATAAAATGAAATCATGACTTCTTTTCACCATTAGCCCAAGATAACATAATAGCATTATGACAGGTGAAGGTTAACATTTCTATTGGCAACTTTCATTTAAACCATCTCAGAGCAGGATGGCATGCATAATTGCTTTGCACCAATAGAGGAAATAACTCCCATTAATCCTGTAGTGAAGGTCATAGAAACATTACACAGGCTCAGAACAATCACAAAATGAAGACACGAGAGAACGACAGGGTCATTTAATTCCCACACCCCCAGCTACAAGCAGAGGCTCAGACAACTATTTACCTAGACATTACTAACTTTTTCAGTTAGAATCTTCCAGAAAACCAGAAAAGGGAATCTCAGGGAAAAAAAATAAAGTAAGTCTTTGTTAAGGGTTAGAAATTACTTAAAATACCATTTTTAAATAGCACAAGCTACCACATATAAGTTGGATCTGGTCTATTATAAAAAAAAAAAAAAAAAGCCTTCCCCTTTTCAGCAAAACAGCAAAAAGAAATCCTGATGCAGGGAGAATCAGACCTTCTATTTTTAATTATTTTTCATTTTTGCTATTATTAACATGCCCTTGTTCCATTCAGGAATACCAAGAGGCAATCTATTCGTGTGATAATTCTGGCCCAGTTTTTCAAGCCCAAGAGAATTTGTTAGTTTGTAATTCAGTGATTAGATGAATCAAATCAGAACTCCATCATTACTTTTAACTTTCCCATTACAGGTGAAAAACATGAATCTGCACACTACAGATTTTCACAGTAATTACTGCCAGGGGATATCCTTCTATTTTAGGGATTTTAAATTGATAGTCTGCTCCTAAGCCAAAAGATGTCCATAGAAAACTCCAAAAGTTGCTCTGGAGAGGAGGCATGCATAGAAGGTGCACAGTATTACAGAAGGATTAATAGACACTCCACTATACTTCAAGCATTCCTCTAGGTCAGAGAATTAATCAGAGATGGCCCAGCTTCATCCACATCAGGGACTGCAAACCAAGGTGACACACCGTGTCATTTGAGCAATAGCAGCAATCATGGGAAGCATCTCCTGCATCTGGACACATGTTAAAACCATAGACTGTGCTTCAAAACTGCTTCATTATGTGCTGCTGAGGGAAGCACCATCTCCTATTGTATAAGCACATTGTTTTCCAGAGGATTAACTTCGGACTTGATGATGAACTGGCTGCTGTCCACTCTCCATCTCCACTCTACTTCCCTGTTCCCTTGCACACACCTTTCACCCTCTCATTTTCACAGTCACTTCTTCACTTTCTCTGAGACTAATCCTGGCTCAGTCACATTCCATGCTAGAAAAATTTTCCCCTTCTTTGCCATTTGTCAGCCATCCCTCCCTTCATTTTATTTCTGCTATTTACCCATATCTATAATTTACTTGGACTAAGAGATATCCCTAAAAATGGCTATTTCTGTCTCTCTCCAGCTGAATCCTCTCCTCCTTACTCTTGCTGTTATCACTTGCTGAGATTGCTCTTACACAACACTGTGAAACTCTCCACAAGCTCATTGCTTACAAACTCTTTACATGGATAGTTTGTTTTGTACCTGGTTTGTAGTTGCACAACCAAACTGGTCAAGCAAATATGCAACAGATAGAAGAGTTAACACAGGTCATCTGATCAACAGGAAATAGTGATGTGTATGTTTTTGATCTGTCCCATTGAAAAGTAAAAGGTATAGGAATAATTTCCTCTTGGTTTCCAGTTCTGGTAGAACAAGAACACACAACTCTCAGTTACTGTGGCTTCATTGACAGGCTGTACCTAGGAAGCCATTGCAGCCCCTGCCATTTCTCCCAGATAGCAACTCCTTTAAACATCTTCCCATGAACTGTTTGCTGTTTCTCTCAGTGTCTTACCCCCTGTAGTTTTTATTTCATTAATGCAATGCAGGAAGCAGGTAAGTATGGGAAAATCACAACCTTCACTGTGTATGCTGAGCCACACACAACATTGTGTGAAGGTCAATGCTGCATAAATAGATGCTCCAGGACTTGTTTATATGTTGGGGCCATGAAAACTGTGAATGCTATATAAACAATTAGGGCTGATTTAATTACATTTAGACACTCTTTTGTTTGGTTTCAGTTATTAAGAAATGCTGAAATCTCTCAAAGCAAATATACAGAACCCAGAAAGTCTCAGCAGGAATGAAATTTCTGAGTGACTTCCAATATATGATGCCCCTCTTTTTTTTAGAACTTGAGAGACTTCCTCGTAAATGAAGTTGCTTTTTTTCTCCCAAAATTGAAAGACTATTCTTGTCACTTTTTACATACTTTAGGACTAATATGTTTAGGCAAAAATGCTTTAATTTCAATCTTAAAATAGCAGCTGTAAATAGAGGGTGACATTTGTTTATAAGAGTGTTGGGCACAGAATAAAAAAGGAATAAAATTACAACTGCTCCAACAGGTAATCTTACTTACCTCAGGACAAGAATTCCTGTCAACATGACACACAGCCAAATTACCTTGTGTCCCAAAAGCAGATTCATTGAATTCAACTGCAGATAAAGATCATTTTACTCTGACACTGTTGCCAAGTTGTTGCCAAGTCTTCCTGTTTATTTTTTGTCTTGTGAAGATATCAGCATCTGTAAAGTCATTCAGTGATCCAGAAAACAGATCCTGATGCAAACTTGCCAAAAATAAATTTAACTTCCACAGAATCACAGAAAAATGGAAGAGGTAAGACTGGGAGGGACCACAGTGGGCCATCTGGTCCAATCTCCCTACTCAAGTAGGGTCATCCCAGAGCACATGGCACAGGATTGTGTCCAGAAAGTTATGGAATATTTCTGGTTATGGATACTTCACAAACTCTCTTGGGCAATTGTAAGCCCTGGTTTCATGCCTGAGATGTCTTGGTTTTCTGGAATTCTTTTTCCAGGGAATTTTCTGTAAACAAGAGAAGTGTTTTTGTAAACTGTACCTATGTTATGCATTCCTTTTCCTAGGAGGGACTTCTTGTCCCTCTAATCTGACCAATGTGATTAAAGAGGCTTGGCTTTTTGTCACCAATCAAATTGGTCTGTGTAAAATAGTATATAAGGGAGACACATCCCAAAAATAAAGGGGTCATTTCAGCCTTCTGAAGGTCGGAGTCTGTGTCGTTGTGGTGTAAAATAGCATCAGGCAACCTGCTCCAGTGCTCGATCACCTGCTCAGTAAAG
Organism: Sylvia atricapilla; assembly: GCF_009819655.1. NCBI lineage: Eukaryota > Metazoa > Chordata > Aves > Passeriformes > Sylviidae > Sylvia > Sylvia atricapilla. The sequence continues at coordinate 25,830,849 of NC_089146.1, forward strand.
AAATTCTTTCTAATACTCAGGTAGCACTTCCTGTGCATCAGTCTCTGCCCATTGCCTCTTGTCCTGTTGCAAACAACACCAAGAAGAGGCAGATCCATCCTCTGACACCCCCTCTTCAGACACTCTCTGACAGGGATGAGGTTCCCTCTCAGTCATCTCTTCTTGAGGCTGAACAGGCCCAACTCTCTTAGCACATGTTTCCAAGTGAGATGCTCTGGTCTCTTAATCATCTTTGTGGCCTCTTCTGGACCTGCTCCAGGAGTTCCTTGCCCAGAACTGTGCACAGCACTCCAGATGTGGCCTCACCAGGGCTGAGTAGAAAGCCAGGATCACTTCCCTCAAACTTGCAATGCTCCTCCTCAGGCATCTCAGGATACAAGTAACAGGACACACTGCTGGCTCATGGACAACTTGTTATCCATCAGAACCCCCAGGTCCTTCTTCACAGAGCTGCTTTACAGCAGCTCAGTCCCCAGCTTTTACTGGCAACATAGGGTTATTGTTCAACCTTTGAGACACATCAGTCTTTGATCTGATCCATCATGTGCCATAAAATCATTATGCCAGCGCAGACAGACCAGCAGAAAAGCATGCCCTTGACTGGAGAGGAAGAAGAGTCCTCCCTTTCACTACAAACAGACATTTATGTAATTTTCAAGGGACACAAGTACAAGACTTAACCAGTTTTCACTTCCTCTACATGCTACTCATTCCTCAGCCATAGCTATGACTTTCATGTTAAGTTCCGTTTCTCGCACACCACGATTTGTCTGCTTTGAACTGAATTTATCTCCCTTTTGACTAGTTTGCTGTATTCCCACATGTACTGTTGGTCTCTGCAACAAAACCAGCTGTTCTATTTCTCCAGTGGAAGAGATTTCTTGGTGCAGTGTCGCGGCTGTTCCTGCCCTGGCTAACCCTGACACCAACTGCAGGAAAGGTACTCTCCAGTGACCAGGTCACCTTTGAGATCCTGTGGGTCCTGGCTGGCCCTTGGCTGGAGGCAGCGATGGCGTGAGAGAGAAAGAGGGGACACTGTCGAGGGTCAACCAAGCTGGGTTTATTTGCCCAGGGTGTCTGCCTTGACAGAGACCAGACTCACTCTTTGTGCAGTAACTTTCATCCCGGGGGTGGTACAGAGGGATGGGTTCTGTGTGGGTCCAATCAGAGGTAACTCAGGCGTGGCTCAAGACACAATAGACAAACTGGGGAACAAACCAAGGTGGGGTAGGAGGGGAAATCAGGAATCCTGTCCTATCACTCGAGGCTCCCCCTAGAACTTTCCAGAGGTAAGGAGAGGCCTCGAGGTGACAGGCAGGGCCCCTGGGTTACATAACAAAGGATTGACAGAAAACAGTGACTGGGGCAAACCAAGCGGGGAACAACCAAAGGGGTACATGGAACAAACCATTACAAATACCTTCAAGTAATAAAACACACATAACCCAAAACACACCACCACAATTTCTGCCAATGAGAATATATCATTTCAGTGTCCATCTAGGGCTTTCTGCTCAAAGGGTTCAGGCTTATTACCTCTGTGAATCCACTGTCAGTGAAAGCTACACCTGCTTGTTTTATAGTAGGAATATTGTGATGTACTGCATGAACTGCTGAAATAAGTACATGAATATATACCTGAGAATAAAGCTCTTATTGTGGTATTTAATCAATAACTTATAACTCATATGGAACAAAATCAGAAATTTTAGTCATGAAAGGTTAAATTGCCATAAAATAAAAACCAAATAATCACTGAAGTACAAGGATACAAATTATGTATGGAGAGCTTTCAGAAAGAATTGGGGAAAGCAGCAGTAGAAGAGAACTCTGTTCATTTTGTTTGCTTTCAATATTAAGTAAATCAGACAAAAAAGCAGGCCAGCCTGACATGTGGTGTATGGGATTCAGCTGAGCATCTGGCCATTCATGCTAAAACTCAGACAAATGTCCCTGCTCAAACTGCATCAATGTAAACTAACAAATCTGAATCACATCTCACTAACTACAGTTTATTATGCAAAAATGGAACAAATATTTGGGGTTTTCTTCAATATGATCAGTTCAACACAGAGGAAAAACTTGTCTCGGTTATAGTGATGTTCTGGGATATAATTTTTTTGCTAGATCATGATACATTAGTGTGAATATAAAATTCCAGCACATGACTGGCACTGTAAAACATGACTGAAAACCACCTCCAAATAGAAATGCACTGGTGCCACCTCCTCAGACTGCCTGAGTATCATTTTGCTTTTTTATAAAGGGTGTTTCAAGTAGATTGTTCTTTGGGTGTGTCACCCTGAATTTGCCTTAATTATGGCTCCTTAAGAGAGAAAATCAAAATCACAAACAAGTAATCAAAAAATTCTTTCAGGATTTCATACAATTACAACTGGATTCTGTATCAACAGGTTAAGATGCTCCTATATAAGAATTCCTTAGCTGGAATATCAAGGAAGTCATCAATATTATCTTTTAATCACAGGTACGTGGATGGAGTCTAAAGGAGAACAGTAAGAAGTTTAAAATGGTATAGAAAACATTTTCCTTAGGGAGTGCTTTTGGAGCTTTTTAACTGTAGCCAAGGGACAACTGAGGAAGCTACTACACCTTATCCTTAAGTATGCAAGAAGTTGTTATGGAGAAGAGGAGACTAAGCCAAGCATATTTTATAATTGCAAGTCTTTTTTCTATAATACCCCATGTGCTTAGCATGGTCCTATCTGCTGTGTCATTTAGCAAACATCAAAGTGATGACCAGTCCTTCACTTATTTCCTTCACAGGACAGTGCACTGGCATGGAGCTCTTCATTGCGGATAGTGATACTGATAAAGTTGGGTTTCACTGTATCATTTAGATTAGTTGTATTAAAGCTGTTTTGTAGGGCAAAACATCCATATTTATGCTGTATTTAACTTTCTATTAATAATAAATTCTTGTGAAATACTTTTGTTATCAATATTGATCACTATTCCAATTGAAAGCCAAGATGTCAAGGTTTCCTTTAGCATCCTCAGTTATATTTAATAGCCCTGTTGATAAGTGAGAGCCTAATGAAGGCTAACAGATGGTCTATTTAATATTGCTGTAGGGTTTGAAGCACTTGCCAAAACAGATACACAAAAGGATTTGACAGCCCTGTAGCTGAAAACCTTTAATTACAGCTACTTCACTCCTAGGGGTTTCTGTGAGGCCAACACAACAACACAGCTTTAGGATAGGTCAGCAAAGTGAGCAAAGGCTTTGCAGAGCCAGACAGTGAGTGCTAGTAAAACTGTTTGCTGAGCATTAATAAACTAGGCTTGGTGCAGACAGCTTAGAAAGACAAGCCTGGACAGAGAGAGGGAAATAAGTGATGATGCTTTCTCTGCCTCTCAGAACTGTTTGCCCTTTTCCTAAAATACCATCTCCTGAAGACTGTCATCACCTGCTGAGCAGGTAGGTGGGGAGAAAGCCTGCAGCCAAAGTGGCCCTTTAATTATGCCTGAGTTATAACTGAGACTTCACCTTAAAATCACGTGAACTTCAATTCCATCTACTACTGTAAGGAACAGCAATCTGCAAGTAAGGGGGCTAAAATTTGCTGAGGTTGCAAAGCTCTGTCTTTGAAGGAGTGCAAAACTTTATTCAGGACAAAAGAATACTTACAGAAATGTAAAGTTTCTAAAAACTCTTGTGATTTGTTGTTCCAAGTTTGAGTCGAAAGAAGGAGCTTTCAGTGACTTTCAATGATTTTTCCCCTGGCTATACCCGCAACGATTGCCCCCTCATTTTCTGGCACAAATTCACACCACTTCCAAAATTAAAAGGCATAATTAGCGGTTGCATTCTGATTTGCCTGAATTGATTTCTTAGCAGTTGCTTAGAAATTGAACCCATTCTTTCAGAAAGAATAGGTGTTTTCACTGTCCTTACTGTCTCTGGCAGATCTATCTGTAACTAAAGGTATTGATTTTTTTCTGAGTGTCAGAGGGAGCTAGTGCAGTTGTTCACATATAATTCCGAATTTCTGATCTGTACTTGTTTTACACAGTATTTTCTAGACAAAAGAATACGTAGATACGTGCACAGACAGCCATGTAGACAGGTTTTGAGACTCTCTGACAATGGAAGAAAGGTTTCACCTCGCTACCATGCTCTTTGCCAGACCCAACAACACACACCATCCATGCATGCAAGAATAAATAATTTCATGGAGAAAATGTTGGAGAGGGGGGAGAACAAAACAGAAAAATAAACGGGTGTTGGGGGGGGTTTTTCATTTGAGCTTTAGGTGGTTTAAAGTCTTTGGCTCTCTAAAAAGCTCCGAGTCGCGTTTGTGTAAGAAAGCAGAGTCTTCAAGGTTTGTTTTCAGGTTTTTTGTGTTGTTTATTATTTGGTATTTCAAAATTTTCTCTGCTCCCAGCCAAGGTCTGGACAGCAGCTGGGACACGAGGCGACTGCCCCACAGATGGGACGTCTCTTAACATTTATACAGATTATTACGTACTAGTTATTTACTATTTTGTGCCAATGCTCAGTGCCCACACCAGAAGTGACATTCTACTTTGGTCTAATCTATTCTAACTACTTTGTGCCATCACCGCCCCAGAAAATGGAGGATGAGGAAGAAGGAGAAGTACATAAGGTACTACCCAAATTCTACCATCTTGTCCTCATTTATTTCTATTCTAAAAATTCTAAGACTATTAAATTCTACATCATCTACTGTGCTAGACTACAATTTTCACATCTTGGGAGTTTGTAATTACTTCTGCAATGTTGAGAGCTTTTCTTATGGATCAAAATCAAACCCGGTGTCTCCCTGGGCTCTGTGCTAAGGTCTCCGAGCTTCTTTGACTGTCTCCACACCCCCCTGTCTAGGGCTCAAACTCTTTTCTTTAGGTCTCAGGCCATCCAAGGGGATGTCTTGGACTCCAACAAACGGGAAGTTAGATTTTCTAATGTATAAAGCAGCTTAGGCTAAAGTAATGATAACAAATTTTGCCAGTTCCTACAACACTGACACCCACAGATTTCATGCTCCAGTGTGATAATAAAATCATTGCATCATTAAAAAATCAGAAAGTATATGAACAATGGAAATAGGCATGGAAAAATGCACAGGGGTGGACACCTTTTTTCACCACAACTGGGTGATTCAGTCCCTTTTCCACATATTGCCCCATCTTTTAGCAGACTGTGAATTATCTCATGCAAAAGCAGTTGTTTCTCATTATTCCAGACAATGCTGAAGCCTGACATTTTTACTGGCTCATGCAGGAATCTGCCTTTTTGGCTCCATCCATCCTGCAACTAGAAGTGACTAGACTCCAAACACTAGTCTGAAGGAGAGAGTGTACTGGCCTGGCCCCAGGTACCCAGGCAAATGAAGCAAATATAAAGAAACGAGCTGGAATTTAGGGTAATCTTGATCCAGCAACTGGTGAAGGATTTGGAAAGGTTCCAACTGGATTCAATCAGCCACAAGAGACAAACTACCTCCCTAATGGACTGAGAAGTGGAGTGCAATGGGCAGCACAACGTCCCAGAAAGAGACACAGTCAGGATAGTAGTAACACAGGCAGCCAAATTTGAGAGTAATTGGAATAGAATCACTAATTACAAGGGCTGTGAAATCAGACGACTCTTTCATCCCTGGATGCAGTTAAACCTGATAAGCAATGGCTGATGGTGGGGATGTTTTGAAGCTAAATATATTTTTAATGTGATACACATCTTCTTTGATGTATATATTTTCAGTAAATGTTCATCTGTTTAATTATTATTTACTTCATACAGAGCTTTGGGATTTACTGAGATGAAAGAGGTTATTGTTTGTTTATTATCTTGTGAGTGACAATGCCAGGACTAACTCTTAAACTAGTCCATCACTTGTAACATAGGACCTCAAGCCATTCTAATACAGACAATATTCTTGGAAAAATCAACTTTGAAAATGCATATACACAAAGGATATTCCATAATTAGAGAAGGTACAAAGCATTGAATGTGCCAGTAAAGTCAATTAAGCTCTAATTACTATTGGATTCAGATCTACCATTGCATGATAAATTGCTCAAGTAGAAGTATCTTCTATGCACAGAGGTGCTAAATTCACCCCTGCTGATGTTACAGATGTTTTTTCAACTACCCCTCTGATTCTATTTGAGATAAAAAATGCAGAAACTTTCTCCTGTTTTAGGCAGCAGTGTGAAAAACTCATTAGCTGATATAATCTTTATCAGTAGTTTTCTTTGTGTGGTTACGTGACAATCCCTCACTTTCCACATTTCTGGGCTGTGCTAATGACTTCACACCCTCTTTTTCTCAGGAGGCAGAAGATCTTTCTGCAATGAGCAGTTGACATATGGTTAGTGTCTAGCCCTTTCCTATCATTCAGGTGATGGAGAGCTTTGGAAAACTCTTGACTGCATCTCAATCTCAATGTGCTCCATCAGGAATTCTGCAGATGACAGTGATTCAGCTTTTTAAACATTTCCAAGTAGTTCATCACTCACTGCCACTTTTCCCCTTACCTTTCAGTGTTAACAAGTTTCCATATGCTGTTTCCATATGCCATGTGGCTTTTACAAAATCTCAGGCAGTAACTTCTCCAAAAACTCCGACACCTTTGTGGTAGTTTTGTTTAGAATATTCATGCAACCATGACAACAAAGTGAAAGGCATCCATTCCATGGGATTCAATAGATTTTGGAATGGCCTCTAATGAAGTTTATTTGCAAAAATTTTAGGAGCAATTTTAAGATGGGTATAAACCAGAATGATCTGGTCTTGGAATAAGTTCTGCTGACTCTTCACTCACTTGTCCTTCATCTAGTCTCCCATCATACTAAAACTTTAAAAAATATATTTTAAATAGAATGAAAATCTCGAACTGATGTTAGCACAAATATCATGTTCTTCCACCTTTCATGTCTCAGCTGCTCTACTCATGTCCCTGACAGTAACTTGCTGTCAACTTACTCCTTTAGATTTGTCAGTCTTATCAGTGTGTATCTTACAGCCCCAGAACAAAACCCAGACAGTGGCTCCATAGTGCAGATGCACAAGATAAAGTGTTTAAATCTGTTTAGAGGGGAATAAAGGTTATGTCCAACTAATTTCTTGAAGCAATACTTCAATCTCTACTCCTCAAGCCTGGTTTTCCTTTTCCACATCTGAATACAGAAGAAGTTGCCTTTCTACATGGAAGGAAACCTTCTTTTCTCTGTTCTCTTGAAGTCTTTCTTTCATTTCCTTCTATGTGCCTTTTCAAAGGAGACTGAGATGCTTTCTGTAACTACAGACTGGTGATTACAGACTGAGGTACCAAAACTAACATGTTTCTCTTCACCTTAGGCTGAGAGAAAACATCTTCTTTCCTCCTAAGCACTTCTATTTGCAGTTCACAATGCTCCTGCCCCTCCAGTGTCTGCTATTGCTGCTCAGTAGTGAGGTGAGGGCAGCAGAAAGTGCTGTTCAGGAATCCCACACAAATAACATTTATTACTGCTCACCTTGGCTGTCATGGAAACACAAATCTTACAGCACTGCACTAAAGTGAGCAATCTGAGCCCAGTCACACCAGCAGAAGCACCTCATTTATTAGTTATTTAGATAATTATCACCACAGTGCAGTAGAAATGAAAACTCCATGGGATGAGTGATTTAACTTCAGTGCAACCCATTAGTCACAAAGGAACATGCTGCTCACATTACACCCCACAGACATCACCAGGACTAATCCTCTATAGCTTGTGAGAACACAGAACAGGAACAAACAAGGGGTTTTCTTCACCTCTTGATTCTGCAGGCTGAAGGGATTGAAGATTCTTCACTGTGAAGTACAGCTGCTGAAAGTACCATCCCTGACAGCTCCACCTGGCACCAGAGGCAAAAACTCTGTTGAAGACAGGAGATTAAGGTGTACTTTCTCTAATGCTTGCTATCTCTTCTCTAACCAGTAAAACTTCAAGTGCAGTGCTTTCAAATAAAGGGGTTTTTTTTCATTATTTTACCATTAGAAGCACTAAGAAAAGGGAAATTTTGTGATCGATATCTTAGCGGAAATTATTTAAATGGGACTTCTGATGTTTGTAATTTAGTTTATTATGTGGGGAGTTTTACTGTGACTACTAATTCTTCTGGATGGAGGGCATTTTCAGAGATTCTTAAGTGTTTGGCCCTCATACCTTGCTTTCAGTCACATTTAAATATTAAGTACATAAATTATGTAAACTAGATCTCTTCCTCTGTGTTACCACAGGCAGTCAAAGGAAATGTCAGTATTTATTTTGCCATGATAACATGAGTGCAACTGCTTCCTCACCATGTATGTATTTACCACTTACACTGTTCTGAGACCAATTTAAAAGAAAATGTGGGCAAATAATGGAGCATACAAATATTCAGATTGACCAAAACCATTTATAGATGAAGCATGAAATACTTTCAGCTTTCATGTCCTTGAAAGGTTGAGGAGAGGGATAAAAAGCTTATGGCAATTCTTTTTAGGGAGGAGACGGTTTAATCAAAAAGCAGGAAAACAATTGCATCTAAGATCAGGAAAAATGGAATTGAAACCCAAAAAAATGCCTAAAGCAAGAGCTCCAAGCAGTCAACAGTTTACAGAGCACTTCCCACAGTCACAGTCAAATGTATTCTTAACTCAAATACTTTACTTATCATAAACAATTTAAATTAATTATAAATTAAAACTGTTTATAAAGTGCTTGCTGCACTTTTAGTTCTAAGAGTATTTATAACATTTAACAAGCACTGTAAGCTCCCACATTCTGTGTGTGTCTGTATCTGCTAAAGCTGTCACTAAATTTCCAAAAGCCATTATAACAGGGATAGAAACACCACCACTTACAAACTTTAAAACCTTGCTAGCACAAAATGTATTGAAAGTCTTACATGAGGAGGAAACTCACTCATAAACCAGCCAATAGTTAAAACCTTCTTCATAGAAAAATAAATAATAACAATAACAATAATAATAATAACAATACATTATTCCTTTCTGAAAACGGTTGCCTTATCTATAGCCTCTACTAAAAACACTTTAAATTATTTCCAAAAGATGTTCAGAAGTCACCAAATCAAAAGATTGATTATTTCCAGCTTCTTTTTAAAAAAATGGTGTTTTCTTGACAAAGCTGAAACTTTGCAAAGTGTGGCTTAAAAGTAGCAATTATCAATGTCTGGGTATTGTCATTGTAAAATATAAAATTAATTTTTATTTTAAAAAAACCTTTCAGTTTATTATCCTCCTTCCTTCTGCTAGTGCAGTAAATTATTAAGGTAGTAGTAAAAAAGTCTATTTAAGATGTAGACTGGCTATGTGTACTTTTAAATCCTGTGGTGATATTCAAAGGAAGACAGGAATTTCAGCAAAGTTTTAGTTAAATTAACAAACATGCACAGTCCAGCTGGAGACCCCTGTCTAAGTCTGCATCTGTTGCTCAGCTGTTGGTAAAGGTACATGTTAAATTTGTCTCTGAAATGAACAAAGTGATTTTTATCCTCATCTTTTCAATGCCAATAGAGCAATAAAAGAGCAAGCCTTCATCTAAATTAGTCCTTATTCCCTCCAGGGATCTCCTTTGCCAAGGTCATTAGGGTTTATTACCTGAACAGAACAAAACAAGTAAACTAAGTAAAACTGGAAATGTAAGAGGTTTCCTTCCTTGTTCTTACTCAAAATTGTTACAGTATTGTGGGAGGCTTGAATTTATTAAGAACTGTAAAGAAAGATGTGGCCTGTCACCCTGCCTGATAAATGTGCCATTTTTATGTTTGGTGACTGTTTCCCACACTGTCCAGGCTTGTGACACTTGGCTAACTTCCACCTTTTCCCTGTGTGGCTGAACCCCAGCTCAAGGCTGACAAATCGAAAGGGGCACCCTTTGGGAAAGGTACACCCTTCCCTGGGTTAAAAACTGGCTGGGAGGTGGAGAATAGTGCTGCATCCAGCTGATGGCCATTGGAAAGCTGACACCACTGATCACAGACAAGGGGTTGAGTCTTTCTCCAGGCTCAGCAGAGACTCAGACACAGGAACCTGTCCCACACATACTGCCCAAGTGCTCCAGCTTCTTTGACATCCATTCTCTAAAAGGAAAACCCCTCTCTGTGTGTTATTTTTGGAAAATGGGGTGAGGTATCAAGATTAGTTTACTTTTTTACTTAAAGCAACTCCTCCACTAAAACCTTTAAGTAAGATGATTGTTAAAAGTGAAAACCTGTAGGGCTCAGACACGAGCCTATTCAAATAAATAGGAGCACCTCTGTTGACTTCCCCAATGCTGTTACCAGGAAAGAGACTGAACCCTGATACCCCTGGTTAGATATGACTGCTTACTCACAGGATGCATTAGAGGCCACCTAAGGTACCAAGTCCTTTGTGCTCTGTTTGATTCTCCAAACCCTTAATTCTCAAGACCAGGGTCAGATACAAACCCAAGTAAAATCTCAGAAATATTTTTCATTATTATAATGACATTTGAGTCAGGAGACAGAGATAGAGAGGGCACAGAAGATCATGTTGTCTGAGGTTTCCAATAAAATGATTACCATTAAAATGCCAATACTTACCACCAGTTGCTATGAAACTGCATCTGCTCTGCCACATTTCCCCTAGAACCTTAGGACAGAAATACAACTGAATTGAGGGTTTCAGAACTACTCAATATCGGTTTAATTCTACTGCCATTGAAACAGTTGGTAAGATTTCCATTAATTTAAATAGAACATTAAACTCGGTGTAAAAACTACATCATCTATTGTGTCAATGTGTCATTTTATGTCATGTTAATGATAATGACATAAAAAAACTAAAAGCACTTCACCTTGCACTATTATGGAACTAAAGGAAGAAAGTACTGTGATCTGAATAGACATATGACTTTTTTACGAGGGTTCAGCTAACCTTTGATCACTTTTAAAAATTAAAGTGATTTTAGGGCTGAAAAATGCTCATAATAAAAGACTTAAAGAGCTCAATCTGTTCATCAAAAAAGATCAATAGTTACTTAATTGCAATATAGCAGTGCCTTCATGGAGAGAAAATGCCATGTAGTAAAGGACTCAATCTATCACAGAAAAGCACAAGAACCACTGGCTTCACATTACATCAGGTAAAATCTTCATAGAAATAAAGCTTCTGGCTTATTGGGTTTTGAGGTTTTCTGTTGCTTTTTCGTGGATTCTGTTTTGTTTTGTTTTGTTTTAATGAAATGTTCTGATTAGGTATTAATAACTTCAGACAAGGACTGAAGGTGTTGTCCTAAAATTGGAATGATGATGAAAAAAAAAGTTACCAGTCTCATTAACAGGCTAAATAGGAAAAGAAAGATAAGAGAAAGAAAAATTTTACATAGTTTTACTATGAAGAACACTAGAAACACTTAAAACTTTCATTTTCTAGAATTTCTTCCCAATTATCCCACATTTCCAACCAAGAACACAGAGGAAAATAGAGAATGATGTCAAAAAAAAAGAAAAAAGAGGGGATTAAACTCCCAGTTTAATCAGTTCTCCAGCTGAGGATCAAGGCAAAAATCTGCAGGAATTGAGCAAAGGTTGGGGGGTGGTTGCTTTGGTTTTTTTTATTTCAGAAATATATGTTTCATGGCACAGATCACATACTCAGATCAAGTGACACTTTAAAATACAGTGTAGATTAAATGTTTGTTTGGTTTTTGTTTGGTTATACTCTTTATTTTGTCCCACACTGGTGTTTGTCATTATATTGTGATTTCACATTACCAGTAGAATTAAAAGCAAACTAATATAAAACATTCATTTGAATATTCACTCTGTTACTCCAGTAGCTGTTACATGATTTTTAAATATGACTTTAAAAAAATACCTGCTTTTATTTGTTATTCTCCTGCTTTAGTAATACTGCCAGCTGTACTTTCCTCTTCGCACGAATTCAGGTCTATTCCAATTTTCCACTTCCCTGCCTTTAATCCCAGCGTTACAAGCAGAATCCCATGCTGCACTAATATCTCTTACTCACTGGCACAGAAGAGATCAATATTTTAAAATGCCATATGTTTTATAGATCAGCTGTCTTGTGCATAGGAATCCAATGGCATATAAACCATTGCACAATATTTGTAAGTTACACAAGTCAAGGACTGTGAGGTCTATCTTCCCACACACTATCAGTTCCTAAAATGTTTGTACTCGTCTGTGAAATGTTTTAGCATTTTTATAAAACTTAACAAAGTCACCCAAAGGCTTGATCTCCTCCCACCATAAACCATCTTCTGTGGCATACGTGCATGGTAGAAACTTCAATCATGTGAACATTTTGTCCTTCACACACACTCAAATTCCCTGGAAGCTTTTCAGAAGGTTTCACACATTTCCATCAAAAGTGATCCTGCTTGAGGTCCTGCTCAAACTGAGGTGAAGTCGGTGGCTGTAAGGCACACCTCTGGCATGAGAAGAGAAGAGAAGAGAAGAGAAGAGAAGAGAAGAGAAGAGAAGAGAAGAGAAGAGAAGAGAAGAGAAGAGAAGAGAAGAGAAGAGAAGAGAAGAGAAGAGAAGAGAAGAGAAGAGAAGAGAAGAGAAGAGAAGAGAAGAGAAGAGAAGAGAAGAGAAGAGAAGAGAAGAGAAGAGAAGAGAAGAGAAGAGAAGAGAAGAGAAGAGAAGAGAAGAGAAGAGAAGAGAAGCTGTTATTTATCAGGACTGAGGTCACCTGTATTCCTTTCTACATCTTCATGCTGTAGTTTACATGAAATTATTTTAAATACCACCCTGAGGCACTGCAGAAGTCTCTGAGCAAGTAATATGGATTTTCATAATGTCGTTGTATTTCTTCACCATATTATTGCAAATTTGTATAATGAGTACTTTTCCTCTAAGGAAATGGCCAAGATAGTATACTTGAGGGAAGCTCTTTAACCGCTATTAAAATGTGGTTATTATAAGTTTTTAATAACAAGTCGGAAGAAGGCCTTACCAGTGAAGATCAGCTGGGAATAATTTATCACACTTCAGACTTTACATCCTGCTATAATGAGTACAGTCAGAGGACATCTGGTCACACAGATTTGAGAACTGTGTGTTTAGGTGAAGTTTGACTTCAGTCTGGTATGTCTTTATAAAACACTTTTCTTCTGCTAAATGCAAGAGTATGTAAAAAGAGGATTTTGATCTGGCAGTAAGGGTCCTTCTGTCCAGAAAGAATTTCTGCCTGTAGGAACAGAGAATGGAAGAGTAAAAAGCACTGAAAATGTTTTTCTTAAGTATACAAATTTGCTACAGATTTTCTCCACACACAAGCAGAATACTTTAAAATATGTCCATTCTTTCTTATTCTCAGTGATTTTTTTTCAGGTGGGTCTATTTTTTTATTTATCTTAATGGCTGACTTTTCTAAGTATTATTGCTAATAGTAGACCATAATAGTAATTCCAGAGCTCTTCCATTGTATTTTGTTTGTATAGGGAAATACATTTCATTTCACAAAATATTTACAACTCCATGCTATAATTCCATGAAGTCAGAAAGATTTTAAAATTTAATGAACAAAAATTTTATGCTTTTACACCATCCAAAATTGGGCTATAGCAAGCAGTTTTATGCAGAAGATTTTCTCTTGACACTGGTTTCATTTTCTTTCCACTACACCAATAAGAATTCATCTACTCTGAAGTTAATTAAGCTGAATAGGAAAAAAGACATTTATGTGAATCATCTCCAATGTCTTAATCCATTTGTGTAGATATTTTTTCTCTAAGATGCTCCCAGCAGCTATATTTCATAAACAAATTGCATGTAGAAGTTGCAATTTTCTTTCCTCTTTACAGAACGATCCTTTAAAGGAGCTCTGAAATATCTCTGTATCATAGAGGATAAATTTTCAACCCCACTGAAGAACACTTCTCCATGTGCTGCCTTGCCTGGCAGCATTGTACTCTGAGCAAATTTGTGCTGGATTATTACACAGTTGTAAACTAGTTAATTTATCCTATCGCGCCTTGTGTCCATATGCAATGTCTTTTTGAATAATTTACCATGTCTGGGCAAAGTAATTCGGAACAAACACCCTGCAGTACGCTGCTCTAACTAAACAGAGATGAGAAATGGACAGGGAGAGTTATGTATGGGTGAAATGCCACTTCCTTAAGCCTGATATTTTTGTTTCAGAACATCACAGACTGGGCAAACATTCATGGAGTCTGTTGTTGAAAATTCAGGAGTCAAGAACAGTGATCCAGAAATCACTCAGGCACTCGTATCCCTGTGGCACAGTGCCAGCCAACAAACCTGGAGTCGTGTACCTGCACCAAGGGATGGAAATGATGCCCAGAAATACATAGCCTTTTGTTTTAGGAAGTAATTTTTAGGAAACAGAAGTAGGCATGGACTTCAGGTCCTTGCCTTACCACTGGCCTCTGGGAAAGCCATCCCTCCTTCCACAACTGCTGAATAGAGTGAAGGCTATACAGGAGTAATTCAAATGGATGAAGAGGCTGATCTTTTTACTCACAAGTGAGAACAAATTACTTGGTTTTCAGAGTATTAAAAGATCCACTGAGAGAGCAACCAATCATCCTGGATTTGAAACCTGGAATTCTGGAGCTTGTCTTGCAGCAACAGGCACAAGTTGAAGCCTTTCAGTGTGGTAGAATGAATTATGATGGATGCACTCACTCCATCATACAATTCCCACTTGTTTCAGTTTGCAATAAGAGGGAGAGGAGAAGGGAAGCATCTAAGGGCAAGCTGCATTCTTGCTGCTTTTCTGTTGATGACACATACGGCCTCTGCCATGATAGCCCTGTTCAGTGCCAAGGATTCTTTACATGTAAAGTGAAGTCCAACTGCTCTGCCTGACAAAGGTAACAAACAATCCAGTGAGTTCAGCTGTTGCCATTGTCTGACTGTGGGTCTGTTTCTGGCTGACTCCTTGATGACCATCCTTTCTGTATAGAATAAATGCTGGAAAGTTGTCACATTTCCCCAAAAGTTTCTTGCAGACATTATCTCCCATGCCTGCTGCAAAGCACCAGCACACCTCCATGCTCAGCCCACCTGTGCCTTAGAGGATGCAGTCGGCTTTTCACTTCTGATGTGGAAAAACTATTTTCTTTTCTTCATTTTCCACTGAGATTGGAACATGATCAGGGTTTCAAAAGGCTACAGCAGTCATTGAGGTAACTAATTAGCATTCTCCTCCCTGTGGAAATTACCTGTGTGTATTTTATGCTCTTTGCAGCAGTGATATTGTATTTTAAATCAAAGAATTTTCTCAGAATAAAATACAGGAAAAAAGCTTCAGGATCACCTGAGTTTGAATTACAAAAAGACAGGGTTACTGGAAATGCAAAACTTTCACCACACACACACTGTTCTGGCATTTTAAATATTATTTATTCTTAATTAAATGTTCCTGTTAAATAAAGCTAAAAAATTCTTCTGCATCACTTGAAATATTTTGACTGTGATGTAAGGGTATCACTTTGAATTATGTGTATTTTCTAAATATAGATGATCAGTGGTTAAAACTTTATTTTAAAATATTGGTATTTAAAACTTTTTAAATTTTAGACAAAACATAGAAAAGAAGCCTCTTTTAAATTATAGCTATTTAGAGTTAACAAAATTGGAATTAAATAAATGAAGCAATCTTTTCCAAACAGTGTAAAATTAATTATTTTGGCCTGATTTAATTATTAAAGGGAACAATACTATTATTTTGTCAAGCTGATATACTTCAATGAGCCAATAAACCTTTTCTTGAACAAGTTACAGCTTCCCAGTTTATACAGGGCACTCTTCTGGGTTATCTTTTCTTTTTTGTTTCATTTTGCAAAACTAACAGAAAAAAAAAATATTGCAGCTGTACTGGACAGATTTTCATTGTTTTCTACAGGAGCTGAGCTCTGTACATATTAATTAGCCATCATTCAAATTAGTTCTTTTTCAGTTAAACCTCACACAGATGCCCCGTTCTTATAGAAGTAGCTTCACTGCCTCCACACAAGTGGTTTACAGCCTGCTCCTGGGACAGGGAAGGAGCCCCACATCACCTGGGATATTTGACTTTTGCCAGCTCCTCTCTCAGGTCTGTCTGAAGAGGCACAGCATTAAAGGGATTGAGGAATCTCCAGCTGAATGAACAATCCTTTAGAAATCCTGTCAGATGACCATGAGTGTCAACAGTCCTGCAGTGGTTGATTTATTTTCTCTCAAAATAATTGCTACTATCCCTGCCCTACCCAAGCTAAAGAAAGGTGATCAAAAGGAAGAGATTTTCTCTTATTTGTTTGTTTGAATTCCTCAGCAAATAGCAAATTCACCAAACAGACTTACATTGAATAAAAATCTGTGACCACTTGAGTTCATTTCACTGTGTGTAGGAAAACAAGAGTGGCTATGGGGAAGATGCAGGAGATTAGTGATGACATTTCCAAAATTAAATAAATGGAGTTTTCATTCTAAATCATTCAGCTTTGTTTTAATATCTAATTCTGCCTTTAAAAGGTTAATTATTCTTGAATGGATGCTTAACATTCTTTATTGTTACTCTTTGCTTATTTAGCAGCAGTTCTAAAATTACAAAAAAAAAAAAAAAAAGTAAAAGCACAACTAAGAATTTTACTTTTTTCAAATTAAATACACATTCTCGTTACAAGTTTAAATGACATCTTTTGGCTCACTTTCAGTAAATAATGCAGACAATTCTGTAATTTTCACATACCTCTTTGGATACTGCTTTACTTTGCCCCAGCCTCTTTGCAGTAGAATTCAGCCCACCCCAGGGACACAAACTCTTTGATGTGGTTTTTGCGGGTGGTTCTTTGGTGCAAGAAAAGAGGACCTGATACAGCTTTAATTCCACCTTTCTGCTGAAGAACAGCACAGATACTTCAGAAGCCATAGAATACATATACCCTTATGTATTTTTGTGAAAGATGTTTGTTTCTTTTCTTCTGAAAAGATAACACTTTAAATGCTCTGGTTCATTTATTATAATGTCCTATAAGCAGCACTAGTTCCTCACAGACAATTTAAAATTCTTTCACACTCCAGAAATACCATAGCCAGTTGCAAGTTAGATAAGTCATTCTTAGAGTTATTAGTTGATAATGATGATAGCTTCAGTTCATCTGAAAAATTATTGCTCATAAAATTACTGTATCATAAGAAAACTGCACCTTTTACTGATTTGTTTATCCTTGCAACATTTTCAGTTTGGATAACACTCTTCTTTTATTAATATTGTTATTATTTATTTCCCCCCATCAGTTCCATAAGATACCTCATAAAATATATCTTGCACTTGCCAGCATTAAGGAAATTACTAACTTCCAATACATCTGAAGTTGAATCTCTCCAGGAGGGAGAGGCAGCAAAAAAGAAACCCTCACAGTCTGACTTGGATGTGTTTGGCTATTTCCCACAGCCCAAGTGATGAACAAAATTTTGAAAACCCAGTCACTATCATGCAGCAGAGCTCTGCATTCCTAACCCTCCTCAGACCTTTTTTCCCCACCACAAGAGAAGGGCTCTCCTTTCCTCCATCATTTTGCTGTGGTGAGAAGGTGCACAGCTTCTTCTCAGCTCTTGCACAGTTCTTGTGTCAGGTCACCACCATCCCAGGGACAGGGGCTGGACTCCTATGTTCTGTCTTGTCAGGGGAAAGAGCAACAGCAGAGATGAGCCCCAACATTTAGTAGCTGGAAGAAAATATTAGAATTACACGATTTTTTAAATGAGCAAAACAAAAGTGAGCACATTTCAAATCCTTAGATTTTGATTTTGCCCACTGAGTGCAAAAACCTTTTTATGTTCAGTTACAGGAGTACAGTAGATATTATATTCTGGGAAAAAAAATTTGGGGTAAATTCCCAGAGAAATCTTCTTGGTCTGTTTAAGAACCAACTCTCTTCTTCCCAGCACTCTCCAGGACTTCCTTGTGTAATAACTACACAACTGCAACAACTGGTAATAACTTGTTATCACATTAACATTGCCAAGAAGCAATGCCTCCTTTGCATTACTGGCTGCTTTTGTACCTCTCAGGACAGGGAAATGTCTCTTTGAAGCTCACTACAAGCATGAAAGGTTTTGGCATATTCACAAGATCTTGTCACTTAGCAATGTACCCCAGCTCAGCCAAGCTACCACGAACGATCAAATGAGTAGTCTTTAGATCTTTTATTGATTTTCAAGCTAACTCATTTTACCTTAGATTTGTGGCAGACTTAAGCATGCTCATCCACTCAGTTATGGCCAGTTAGTCCATCTGAGCCATCATCCTGTGTGTGCCTACATCCATTTAGCCTGAAAGGCTTGTCATCACTCATGCTGTATCTGCACATGGGAGCCGGGGCTGTAATGGTCTGCTTTCCCCTTGATATAGTTCAGCCCAGAAATGTAAGACATAAACTACATTTAGGGACATGGATCAATATGCATTACTGTATGGCCCATCTCCCTCCCTGGTGAGGTAAAAGGCTCAGCATGGTCAGGCAGCTGTAAATTCTCCAATGTTGCATCTGCAGTAACAAGAGCACTGCAGCGAGAAGTTGAGGGCTGGACATCAGCTGGAATGCTCTATCACTTTTCTTACAGATATCACAGAGAAATTATCTTGTCCCTGCTCTGGGGAGTCTCTTCCTAAATGCCAATCTAAAAAATCACTTGCAACCTGCTCAAAAACTGTCATAAGAGCAGCACTGAAATGGGGAGATCCCTGCAAGCTGAGCACTGACAGTAAGCTGCAGGGACTTGGCTTGCTTTGCAGTTCGTCTTTTCTATTGCTCTCCAGACTTTCCATATCCTAGTTATTTCAGGGTTGTGCTTATTTTACTGTCCAGAAACTAGTACAGTCTTGCTGGGACTCTTTTGGTACAAGAGGTGTTCAAATAAATATCATCACATAATAACAAATAGTTTCAATTAAGTGAAAGCAGGAGATGTGTGACTGTGCAGAAGTGAGTTTCAGAAGCTTCTAAGGACAGAATGTTATTAAAATCCTTTTGTTACTGTTTCTAAGGCAGGTCCTCGTTGCAAACAAACCAGGAACCCCTCAGGTTTTCCAATATGCAGAAATTAAAGTATCAGTAACACCTGTCATCTTTCATCTGTATCATTAAGTTGGTTGCATGGAAATATCACTTTTTAGAAGTGATTAAACTGTTTATTGGGGACTGCACTAACCCAGGGAGAAAGCCAGCTAGATTTCCACAGATAGCAGCCGCTAACAGAAGTAAGCATAAGTAGATTATGAAAAGAAATCTAAAATTGCCGAGTCCACAGCGACTGCAATTCAAATCTCATGGTTTAAAGGAAAATTGCACTGTTTCAATGCCTGGCAATCAACAAGATTATATGGTAAGAGTTGTTCCGCATAAACTGTGAAATACGTTTGGAAATAATCTCCTTCCCTTCCACCTGATGCTTGTACTGCATATTCAACTAACTTGACAGCTTTAGCTAATTTATTACCAAAGAGAAAGTCTGTTAAAGAGGAGGAAACTGAAGCAAATGGGGATGACCTCAGTTGCTGAAGGGCATGAAGGAAACCATCCCTTCGTCCCTCCCTGGACAAAGGCATAATGTACCTACCCTCAGGATGTCTGCTGGTGTCCTGATCCTGGGGTGATACACGTGAAGGCTGCGCTGCCATTCAGACTCTGATGGGCTGCAGAGTTCGGCAGAGAGAAACCTAACAAGGTTCCACAAGGGCAAGTGCAGGGTCCTGAACCTGGGAGAGGAATTACCCCAAATTACCAACACAGGTTTGGATCTCATCTCCTGGAGAGCAGTTCTGTGGAGAAGGACCTTGGAGTTTTGGGGGATGAGGAGGTGACCATGAGCTGGCAGTGCTCTATGGACAGTGCTGCCCTGGAGTGCATTGGAAAGACTGTGGCTAGTAGAGCAAGGGATGTCATCCTCCCTCTCTACTCAGCCCTAGTACGACTGTATCTGCACTGCTGTGACTAGTCCTGGCCTCCTCAGTCAAAGGCAAAGAGTTGCTGGAGAGGGTTCAGTTGAGGCTGCAAAGATTATGAGGTGTCTGGAGCATCTCTGTGAAGAAGAGAGACTGCAGGTGCTGATCTGTTTAGTCTAGGAAGGAAAGACTGAGAGGGATCCCATCAATGTATGTAAGTATCTCAAACATGAGTGTCTGCGGGGGTGCCTGCTGGGGACGCCTGTGTTGCCTGTCCGGCCAGCCCTGGCACCACAGCAACACAGTGGTCCTTGGCTTGTCGGGAGTGCAGCGTGGCTATGGCGAAGGAAATGAAAGGAGGGACTCTCGAGGGGTAAATCCAACCGAGTTTATTGGAGGCTCCGGACGTGGAGTCCTCACCTCGGGACACCAGCCTCAGAGAGACCACGAGCCCCTCTGTGCTGTGACTTTTAACAGGGGGTGTGACACAGGGGAGGGTTCAGCCAGGGACCAATGGGGTACAGTAAGGGTGTGGCTCTTAACATAAGAGACAGGTGCAACAACCATACAAAACACAATAGGAGGGGAAGGTCTGGATCCTGCCCAATCACTCGACGCCTTCCCTGGAAATTTCTGGACACAGGGAGAGGCCCCAGAGTGACAGACAGGACCGGAAGGTTATATAACCAATGATTGACATAAAACCGAACATGGAGTAAACCATACAGGGGGAAACATAGGGGGTTACAGAACAAACCATTATGTAAAATCTTATCGAACAAATCATACAGAAACATAAGCAAAATACACCACCACAAGTGTCAAGAGAATGATGACACTCTTTCTGGTAGTGCACAGGGACAGAAAAAAAAGCAATGACCATAAACTGGAACACAAGAAATTCCACCTCAATATGAGGAAGGATATCTTTACACTGAGGTGGTAGAGCACTGGGACAGGCTGCCAAGGGAAGTTGTGGAGCCTCCCTCCCTGGAGACATTCAAAACCCACCTGGATGCATTCCTCATAACCTGCTCTAGGTGAGAGGTTGTTGGACTCCATGGTCTGTAGAGGTCCTATCCAATTGTGATCCTGTGATAAGGGAGAACAATGTAGTTTCTGGGGACTCAAAGTCCCTTCAGTACCTCTCTCTGACACGTGTGTCTGGTGTGAACACTAGCAAGCAGCCAGTGATGCAAATTCAGCAACTTTACAGGTTAAGAGGAAGGGCTTGACTGCCCTCTCTTCTGTTGTTCTCCACACCCGTATCAAAGTGCCAATGGCCAAATAAGATTTGCTCTTTCATACTCTGAAATTTGGTTGCAGTTTCTTTCTCTCATTCTTTCAAGATTTGGTTGAATCCTCCTCATTATGATCCCTCCTTCCCACTCCCAGTCCTCGAAGAAAATCTCCCTTCTCAAGGCTACTGACCCTGTTTAAAATTACAATAAAGTTTCAACACTAAAACTCAACCTAAACTTCCTGTGTAGCAAGTGTGGTGGAAGCCAGGACCACAAATCTCATTCACCAAGCTGCTTGGAGAATTCAAAGGGGAAAAATACTATGTGCAAGCAGCAGCCCTGACCAGAAGTGCCGAGGAAAATCAATTTAAATGTAGACTACAAAGAAACTGGATAACACAGCCTTCATCAGCTCAGTGCCACTTATGCAACAGCTGCACTCAGGTCTCACAGAGTCATTCTTCTGGAGCTTTAACACAAAAGGTAACTCCATCAAATATCCCACAAAACACAGCAGGAACAGCCAGCTCATTCAAGCACAGCCCTTCTACAGTCATAAAAACCCTTTATGCTGAATTGCTGCAACTCAATACTGCACAAATAGAGCATCTCCATACTCATGTCCAGTTTCACAAAGTCCCCTCAAACCACCAGCAAAACTGAAAGTTTCATGATGAACAAGAATTGAAAACCTTGATTCTTGGAATTATGAAAGGGAATAGATGTCATTATGTCATTTCTAGAGAACATGTAATTAATGTTCATAGAGTGAGTAACAAAGTATAGAACTTAAGCTGATACAAACAGGACAAATTGATTTCTTCCATCTGAAAAAAAAAGTTTATATTTTCCCTATATTTTTTCCCAAATGTACCAGCACACACTTGATTTAGTGCTTTACATTTCATGCGATCACAGCCGTATGCCACTCAATATCCATGCATCTAAAACCTGTGTCTGTTGTGTGTTTTGACTCCTCTTTATGGTTCTTCTATCTGTTCTGCAACTTTGCAGACCCCTTCCATGTCACAATCCACTCTATCTCTCCCTAGTATTTGCAGAGAGTTCTATGCCCCAAAAACTACGTCATTGAGCTTAAAGCCTCCTGCATGGGCTGAGCTGCTCTGCCTGCATGGAGATGGGGTGGAGGGACCAACCCTCAGGAAGGACACTCACCACCAGACCCACAGTCCAGGTGAACTGGGATAAGGAAGAGGATGGACCTGCACCCCACTGCTCACAAATCCTTCCTGTCTCTCATCAGTTCACACACAAAATGACTGCACAGAGACCTTGACTGGAAAAATACCAGATGCTCTGTAATGGTCAGGATGTGGAGGTCAGACAGTGAAAGACCTCCAGGTACTGGGACTGAGGGAGGGGTAGATCTTTACCCCTGTGATGCAGAGAGAAGCTGAATGGATCTACCTGTGATAGCAGTGAGTCACAGCACAAGGTGCAGCACTTTGGTTGCTGTGGCAGCTACGTTTCTATTTTCAGAGAATTAGAGTCCTATTTCCAAAACCACCCCAGTGTGCCAAGTGGAGATACTATAACAGATTTATGTCAGCATGAACAATATCTGAACACAGATTATTAATAAATGCATGAAAACTCACACCTGAAATCAAACTAAAGAGGGGAAGAGTCATTCTTTGCAACTTTGTACAGTGATACCTTGGTCCCTTAATTCTAGGATGTTTATTATCTCCCCATTGCTTCTCACCTCTTCCCCACCCCTGTTAAACCACGACTTTGCTCCTAATTCCTCTTCCTTCCTTACCATCATAAATTAGTCTCATCCCTTGCCTTTGAGTCATTTTGGTTTCATGCTTTGTATCTCTTGCTCAGAGAGCTGCGTAACTCACCTGCTGCTCACATGATGGTGCTTGAGAGCGCTGTTGACTGCTCTTCACTTCTCTTTCTCCTTCTCTCAGATCTGTTTGGAAAAATGTCTTTTCATATTCTCCACAACTCTTCCTTCCTCCAGCAAGTATATTATTGCAATTATATGTATTATTGATAATGAACTATATAAGTGTGTACAGCTCCCTGACATAGCTGAGAGGCATTGCAAAGTGAATGAGAAGCTGAGAAGATGCTCAAACACAATAAAGAATCCACTGCAGTGGACAGAGAAAGATAGTGTTAAACAAAGAGATTTTATACCCTTGCAAACTTTCCAGTTTTACCAGTTTGTTACTATGATACAGATTAAAAGAGTAAAATCTAAATTTAGGAAAACATTTACTCAGTTTTCATGTTAATCAATAGGATAATTACGTTAGTCATAATTTTCCAGAAATCCTATTATGTCTTTTGCCTCCAGGTGATTGACATTTTGATAACTCATTGTTATTTCCTTCTCCAGCTTCTTGTGTTGTAGTACATGACATTTAGAACAGCCTGGTGAGACATGTGAAGCTGGTTTTCAGCCACTTTGTTATGTTTGAACTCCCAGCCTTGTATTAATTTCACTCTTCATGATTAAGTAAATACGTCTTATGAGAGAAAAATTAACTAAAGCAAAGATACAATTGCTTTTCTTTATGGGATTATTCAGTAAAAATACTCCATTTCTCCTTATGTAAACTTGGAAGGAAATACATTCCAGGAAGAATTCTGACTGAACTGAAATTATTATAAATTAGGCTGTTATAATGGGTCTAATTGTGTGGTTTAATTATTAGATTATACAGGAGAATAAAAAGTGGGCATTTGGTTAGATGAAAGCAGTGTCATCTGTCTTTTTGATGAAAACTGTAGCCTTTAAAAACTTTTGTTTTCCTGGTATATGTAATTTTTCAAGGCTGGACAACCACTAAACCCACTAATTATATACAATAATAATCACAACTACCCAGACATAATTTGTATATATGAATAATAAAACTCCCAAACATGCTATGAGGTCACTGATAAGGACAGCAGACATCTTACCTACAGGGCAGGAGATCCACATATCCAGTGAATAATTGCCCTTTGCTCTACCTCTCTTGCTTCTCCAAGTTACCAGAAGAGCTGCTGCAGGACTGTGCTTGGTCAAATGCCACTAACCAACATTCCTGAATAAAAGCTGCCTCTGGATCAGACAGTCTGCCTTTGCTGGCATTTCTCTTCCTACAGACACCTATCTGATAGAGCCAGTTTACCAGTGATTTTAGAAGCTAATTGGAGGGTCAGAAACCTTTCATATGAATGATATGAAATGTGAAATGATAACACAGAGGGTATTTTGGAGTGATGCATATCGATGTTCCTTTTATCTCACAAGTGGCTGTCTTGTTTTTTTTCTATTTTTGTGTAACTCAGTTGCTCAGTGAATAAACAGCTCTTCCTTGGAGGTTTATTTTTTCCTTAATGGCATTCTGCTGCCTAGAGATTTTTAGCCACTCATTTTTGCTGTCCTAGAGAATGCATTTTTATCCTCATGTTTCATTCAGGTTTTAGTCACTTAAAACTTATAAGGATTTTGGGGTAGCCTAAATGTATTCATTTTAAATCTTGTTACCTCTCTCCAATTTTTACCATTCTGAACTCCAGCTGCAGAGTTTTTGTAGGATTGCTGTATTCTCACAGAGCTGATATTGTGAGATTCTGAGGAGCTCCAGAAAAGCTAAAGACATTGCTTTTAATAATACCCTTCTTTCTAATGAATAAAATTCTAAGCTGGCTTGATATATGTGACTCTATGTCCACTAATGAAATATGAATGTATGTACATATTAATTTTATGGGTTTTTCTTGAAAAGAGACCAGTCTTCTGCTGACTCATAGCAGATTTTCATTCAAGCATTACAAATAAGGTCAAAGACAATCTCTTCTTAATTAAAGGGAGCACATAATATTGATTTAATAAAAATTTAACATTACCTAATGACAGCTAGATATTATGTTTGGAGCAGAAAGACTGACATTTTATTGTAATCAATATGTATTTTATTAAAATCAATGCGCTACACACACTATTCTACAGAGCCTTAATAATATCTAGTCTGCCACTGCAGAAAAGAAGAGTTTGTCATCTGGAGGTAAGATTGCTTGACAGAGGAATTCCTACGTGTACAATACACAAGTTTCGATTTTTCTTGGAGGCCAGTGATCATTATCATTATAAGTGGTAGGTGTTTAACCCCAGCGAATTTCAGTAGCCAAGAGGAATGAGGAGCTGGAGAGAGCCAAAGTAATGCCATGGCCCAACAACTTTAAATTCAGCCCTGCCCAAATCTGTGTGTGACAGGAGAGAGTTTTCCATCCAGGACAGTCCTCAGCCCTTGTATAGGTCCACTCTGGCACACTGCCCCAAAACATGACAAAGAGCTGCATCCTTTGCAGGACTCATCTTCCACTGATCACATTCTAGACCATTCTAATATTGATGCTTTCCTTACTCGTCTCCTAAATTACCTCAGGGCTTTGGTAAAGAGAGATGCTATTCTCCTTCACTTCTTTATTGCTTTCTTCAACCTATCTCATAATTACTTTAAAGAGCATTTCTTATCCTAAAAGCTAATGGGAAAATGACCCAAATATGTTTTGTTGATTAATTTTATTTATTTTTGTTCAGTTATATTCAGAGAAGAAAAGGAGTGAAAGCTGGCAGTCTTGTTAACCAGTGCTAGAACCGTCTCCTTTCACCCTTCTCATTCAGTTCTCTTCTTCATCCTGTACACAGTATAAAGAGAGAAGCAAAATGCTCCAACTTTGAGACATCTCTTATTTCATACACATTGTGAATATTGGAACACCAATCTCTTCCATCCGGTTCTACAGAGTAAGACAAAGATTGCTTCAACTTCTTCCCTTGTATTTCAGCACAGTATTGACAGAATTGGTGACATGAGACAGTGGCCATCACCCACTCTTCGTTGCCTACCATATCTGCAGATAAGCTTTTAAGGAGAGGCAGATAGAGTTGAGATGTTGCAGGGGGAAATCACACAGCCACACAGGTTTGGGGATGGTTGTAAACAAGGCTTGAGTGAACAAAGAATAATTTCGACACGCATTGTCCAGAGTCACAAAATTCAATGTGTGAATGCCTGGCTGAGGATTTCATTCTGTTCCTTTCAAATGGGTTTTGTTTGATCATTTCGGTGTGCACAAAGGAGAGGGTGGATGAAACCTGCTCTCATCAGGAGAGTTCTGCAGAAAAGCTCTTTTTACAGCTCTGGTTGAATCTATGGACACAACACCCCTTGGTTTACAGGCTCTACTCACAGTTTTAGCAGTTTATTTTCATCAGCTCATGATTCACCTTGAAGGCTTACTTCTAATTACTCA